>NC_140589.1:1813974142-1818774142 GCF_964204655.1 Triturus cristatus | reverse complement strand
TACGTTTGTTGTCCTTGCCTGCCGCGGGTACTTGGGCCTCCCACACAAGTGAGGCACCATTTTTACCGGGAGACCTGGGGGAACGCTGGGTGGTGGTAAATTTGTGTGAGCCCGGTGATGCCACTACTTTCCCACCCCAAAATGTGTGAAAAAAGTGATTTTTTGAGCAAAAATTGAGGTTTGCAGGGGATTCTGGGTAAGGAAACGTTGGGGGATCCACGCAAGCCATACCTCCCTGGAAGCCGCCGGGTGTCTAGTTTTCAAAAATGCCTGGGTTTGCTAGGTTTCCCTAGATGGCCGCCGCGCACCGGGCCAAAAACCAAAGTGACCCCCCTTGCAAAACCAGGTGGTTTGGCGATAGGCCATCTTGATGTCGCCTCACTACGTTTGGGGCCCTTGCCTGCCGCGGGTACTTGGGCCTCCCACACAAGTGAGGCACCATTTTTACCGGGAGACCTGGGGGAACGCTGGGTGGTGGTAAATTTGTGTGAGCCCGGTGATGCCACTACTTTCCCACCCCAAAATGTGTGAAAAAAGTGATTTTTTGAGCAAAAAATGAGGTTTGCAGGGGATTCTGGGTAAGGAAACGTTGGGGGATCCACGCAAGCCATACCTCCCTGGAAGCCGCCGGGTGTCTAGTTTTCAAAAATGCCTGGGTTTGCTAGGTTTCCCTAGATGGCCGCCGCGCACCGGGCCAAAAACCAAAGTGACCCCCCTTGCAAAACCAGGTGGTTTGGCGATAGGCCATCTTGATGTCGCCTCACTACGTTTGGGGCCCTTGCCTGCCGCGGGTACTTGGGCCTCCCACACAAGTGAGGCACCATTTTTACCGGGAGACCTGGGGGAACGCTGGGTGGTGGTAAATTTGTGTTAGCCCGGTGATGCCACTACTTTCCCACCCCAAAATGTGTGAAAAAAGTGATTTTTTGAGCAAAAATTGAGGTTTGCAGGGGATTCTGGGTAAGGAAACGTTGGGGGATCCACGCAAGCCATACCTCCCTGGAAGCCGCCGGGTGTCTAGTTTTCAAAAATGCCTGGGTTTGCTAGGTTTCCCTAGATGGCCGCCGCGCACCGGGCCAAAAACCAAAGTGACCCCCCTTGCAAAACCAGGTGGTTTGGCGATAGGCCATCTTGAAGTCGCCTCACTACGTTTGGGGCCCTTGCCTGCCGCGGGTACTTGGGCCTCCCACACAAGTGAGGCACCATTTTTACCGGGAGACCTGGGGGAACGCTGGGTGGTGGTAAATTTGTGTGAGCCCGGTGATGCCACTACTTTCCCACCCCAAAATGTGTGAAAAAAGTGATTTTTTGAGCAAAAAATGAGGTTTGCAGGGGATTCTGGGTAAGGAAACGTTGGGGGATCCACGCAAGCCATACCTCCCTGGAAGCCGCCGGGTGTCTAGTTTTCAAAAATGCCTGGGTTTGCTAGGTTTCCCTAGATGGCCGCCGCGCACCGGGGCAAAAAACAAAGTGACCCCCCTTGCAAAACCAGGTGGTTTGGCGATAGGCCATCTTGATGTCGCCTCACTACGTTTGGGGCCCTTGCCTGCCGCGGGTACTTGGGCCTCCCACACAAGTGAGGCACCATTTTTACCGGGAGACCTGGGGGAACGCTGGGTGGTGGTAAATTTGTGTGAGCCCGGTGATGCCACTACTTTCCCACCCCAAAATGTGTGAAAAAAGTGATTTTTTGAGCAAAAAATGAGGTTTGCAGGGGATTCTGGGTAAGGAAACGTTGGGGGATCCACGCAAGCCATACCTCCCTGGAAGCCGCCGGGTGTCTAGTTTTCAAAAATGCCTGGGTTTGCTAGGTTTCCCTAGATGGCCGCCGCGCACCGGGCCAAAAACCAAAGTGACCCCCCTTGCAAAACCAGGTGGTTTGGCGATAGGCCATCTTGAAGTCGCCTCACTACGTTTGGGGCCCTTGCCTGCCGCGGGTACTTGGGCCTCCCACACAAGTGAGGCACCATTTTTACCGGGAGACCTGGGGGAACGCTGGGTGGTGGTAAATTTGTGTGAGCCCGGTGATGCCACTACTTTCCCACCCCAAAATTTGTGAAAAAAGTGATTTTTTGAGCAAAAAATGAGGTTTGCAGGGGATTCTGGGTAAGGAAACGTTGGGGGATCCACGCAAGCCATACCTCCCTGGAAGCCGCCGGGTGTCTAGTTTTCAGAAATGCCTGGGTTTGCTAGGTTTCCTGTTAGAATCCGGGGTCTCTGGTTGGCGCAGGTATGCACTTGCGACAAGCAGGGACCCTTTTCATCTAAGTCAGGGCAAAGGATCACCTCTTTAAAAATAACCCCTGCTCACCCTCTAGGTAACGTGGCGCGAGCAGTCAGGCTAAATTTCCAGAGGGCATATAGGTTAAGCGTTCAAGTTGTCCCACACAATAATCACCACCCCACCACACAAAGACACAAGGCTGTATTTATGTCCAAAATATAATTCTTTATATAAAAGGTTTTCTTTCAGGCAGGTTGCATAAATACAGTTCTCTTGGTAAAATAATCCAGTTACTCTCAAAATGCTTTGCGGGCAGTCCACAGTTGTAAAAATGGCACAGTTCTCTTTAAAATAGGTTTCTTAGGTCTTCTGGGCACTTCGTAGCGCCTTTGGGGTGCCTTTGGCAAGGTTTTTACAGTGCCTTGCCGTTTCCCACGCTTCTCGCGTGAGCCGGAGTACGCTTGCCGAGTCTCACTCTTCTCGAGTGAGCACCGGTAATGCTTTTCAATGCAGTACGGTTAAAACGTAGGTACGGTTCGAACCTTGCTGTTCCCAGGGTAAGTACGGGTCGAACCAAGGCTGTTACGGCTCGAACTCAGCCAAAAGGAGCACTTTTCAAAGCGCCATTATTTCAGCTAGCAGTACGATGCGAACCAGGCACAAGTATGTCTCGAACCCAGGAGCAGTTCCAAAGCAGTTACGGGGCGAACTGGGCTGACTTCTTAGTACGGTGCAGCTGTACGGTGCGAACAGAGGTACACTCAGGCACAGTACGTCCCGAACCCAGGATTTACGAAGGCAGTACAGTGCGAACCCAGCAGCAGTTCAAAAGCAGTTACGGGGCGAACTGGGCTGACTCCTCAGTACGGTGCAAATGTACGGTGCGAACAGCGGTACACTCAGGCACAGTACGTCTCGAACTCAGGATTTACGAAGGCAGTACAGTGCGAACCCAGCAGCAGTTCAAAAGCAGTTACGGCCGTACGCAGGTTAGTACGGGCCGTATTTCTGCGCGCAGAGCCACAAATACCTTGGTTCTTTCACTGCAAGTGTTCGCGGCGGCCTGCAGAAGTCAGCCACGAGTGTCCCACGTCGCGTCTTGGTCCCGGCTCCTCCGTGGACGCGGATGCTTCGTGGGGGGCACTCCTTAGTTCCACAGCACACCAGCGAGGGCAGAAGCAGAGGGGGCAGCCTGGGGGCGAGATCTCAGCGCAGCGCGCTGTCGGCTTCGTCCGGTTGGGGCGAACAGTGCACACAGGTCCTCACGGTGATTTCTGCAGCCCGGGGGGGGGTCGCAGGGCTCGATGTTTGGACAGGGATCTCCTCCTTACTTTGCGAGCACGGCTCGAGGGGGCAGTTGCTTACTGTGTTTAGGCTTGTGGGCCCTCACGATGCTCACAGCTACTCCGGCGCAGAGGTCGCGTTGCTCAGGGAGAGTTAAGGCACAAGCTTCTCCGGGGTCAGCGGTGTAGAATCACCCACAGCAGTCTCTTCTCCTTCAAGGGGGGGGGTAGCGCCCAATGTTCCTGGGGCGCAGTTCAGGAGGCAAGTTCTCTAGCAAGCCCTTGGAGATAGTTCAGCACAAGTTGATGCAAAGTCTTTTCTTTAAGTCTTTTCCTCTCCTTCTTGCAGCAAGGCACCCACTGCAGGCCAGTCTCACAGGTCAGAGACAGTAGTCCTCCTTCAGCTTTCCCAGGTCCTTCTCTTCGGGCAGAGGTTCGTCGTTGTGTAAACAGGATCTGATTTCTTAGGAGCCAGGCTCCTACTTTTATACACCAATTCTTTTGTTCTTTAGCGCCAGGGGGCCTGGGCCTGGCTCAGTCCAGTTTTTGGAGCACTTTGTTGTGGTGACTCTGCGCTTTCTTTTCAGCAGCAGGGCAGAGACATCAGCCGCTCCACAGGGGGCGGTGCCGGCTTTGTGCTGGCAGAGCACAGGTCTATTCAGAGTCAAAGGTGTACTCCTCCCACCCATCCTGGTGTAATCTCTCTACCCACCACCTGGCAGCCAACCTGTCTCTGGGGTTTCCCCAACCCTGCTCCTTACTGTTGCTAGGCAGAACACACACACAGCGCAGAGGCGGACTGAATGGCCAGATCAGTAAATACTAACTTTCTAAAAGTAGTATTTACAAACACAGGATATTAAAATAAACTTTACTAAAAGAAGTATTTTATTATTCTGAGTCCAGGCATACTAAACATGACTTTCTACCATGCTCTATGAGTCCACTGGGGTCACAGCGTGTAGTGACTCCAGCAGCCCATTCTGGCCTATGGGGAGCAGGTAGCCTTCAATAGTGAAAAACGAAAATGGCTGTAATTCACTATTAAGACATGCCACACACATCAGGGCATGTCCTACCTTATGCCTACAATGCACCCTGCCCTTGGGCCTACCAGAGGGGTGACTAATATGTAGTTAAGGGAAGGTTTAGGGACTGGCAAGTGGGTGCACTTGCGCAGTCAGCGCGACGGTACCAGACCGCACGCAGGTTCTGCAGTGGCAGATCCTAGACACATTTTACTAGGCCGCTTCTGTGGGTGGCACAACCAGTGCTGCAAGCCCACTAGCGGCATTTGTATTTACAAGCCCTGGCGCTCCTGGTGCACTCTACTAGGGGCTGACAGTAAACCAAATGAACCAATCATGGACACCAATCAATGTATACATTTTACCATAGGGAGAGCATATGCACCTTAGCACTGGTCAGCAGTGGTAAGGTGCCCAGAGTCATAAATCAGCCAACACCAGGTCAGAAAAAATACAGGAGGAAGGCAAAAAGTTTAGGGATGACCCTTCAAAAAGGGCCAGGTCCAACATTTCCCTAGATGGCCGCCGCGCACCGGGCCAAAAACCAAAGTGACCCCCCTTGCAAAACCAGGTGGTTTGGCGATAGGCCATCTTGATGTCGCCTCACTACGTTTGGGGCCCTTGCCTGCCGCGGGTACTTGGGCCTCCCACACAAGTGAGGCACCATTTTTACTGGGAGACCTGGGGGAACGCTGGGTGGTGGTAAATTTGTGTGAGCCCGGTGATGCCACTACTTTCCCACCCCAAAATGTGTGAAAAAAGTGATTTTTTGAGCAAAAATTGAGGTTTGCAGGGGATTCTGGGTAAGGAAACGTTGGGGGATCCACGCAAGCCATACCTCCCTGGAAGCCGCCGGGTGTCTAGTTTTCAAAAATGCCTGGGTTTGCTAGGTTTCCCTAGATGGCCGCCGCGCACCGGGCCAAAAACCAAAGTGACCCCCCTTGCAAAACCAGGTGGTTTGGCGATAGGCCATCTTGATGTCGCCTCACTACGTTTGGGGCCCTTGCCTGCCGCGGGTACTTGGGCCTCCCACACAAGTGAGGCACCATTTTTACCGGGAGACCTGGGGGAACGCTGGGTGGTGGTAAATTTGTGTGAGCCCGGTGATGCCACTACTTTCCCACCCCAAAATGTGTGAAAAAAGTGATTTTTGGAGCAAAATTTGAGGTTTGCAGGGGATTCTGGGTAAGGAAACGTTGGGGGATCCACGCAAGCCATACCTCCCTGGAAGCCGCCGGGTGTCTAGTTTTCAAAAATGCCTGGGTTTGCTAGGTTTCCCTAGATGGCCGCCGCGCACCGGGCCAAAAACCAAAGTGACCCCCCTTGCAAAACCAGGTGGTTTGGCGATAGGCCATCTTGATGTCGCCTCACTACGTTTGGGGCCCTTGCCTGCCGCGGGTACTTGGGCCTCCCACACAAGTGAGGCACCATTTTTACCGGGAGACCTGGGGGAACGCTGGGTGGTGGTAAATTTGTGTGAGCCCGGTGATGCCACTACTTTCCCACCCCAAAATGTGTGAAAAAAGTGATTTTTTGAGCAAAAATTGAGGTTTGCAGGGGATTCTGGGTAAGGAAACGTTGGGGGATCCACGCAAGCCATACCTCCCTGGAAGCCGCCGGGTGTCTAGTTTTCAGAAATGCCTGGGTTTGGTAGGTTTCCCTAGATGGCCGCCGCGCACCGGGCCAAAAACCAAAGTGACCCCCCTTGCAAAACCAGGTGGTTTGGCGATAGGCCATCTTGATGTCGCCTCACTACGTTTGGGGCCCTTGCCTGCCGCGGGTACTTGGGCCTCCCACACAAGTGAGGCACCATTTTTACCGGGAGACCTGGGGGAACGCTGGGTGGTGGTAAATTTGTGTGAGCCCGGTGATGCCACTACTTTCCCACCCCAAAATGTGTGAAAAAAGTGATTTTTTGAGCAAAAAATGAGGTTTGCAGGGGATTCTGGGTAAGGAAACGTTGGGGGATCCACGCAAGCCATACCTCCCTGGAAGCCGCCGGGTATCTAGTTTTCAAAAATGTCTGGGTTTGCTAGGTTTCCCTAGATGGCCGCCGCGCACCGGGCCAAAAACCAAAGTGACCCCCCTTGCAAAACCAGGTGGTTTGGCGATAGGCCATCTTGATGTCGCCTCACTACGTTTGGGGCCCTTGCCTGCCGCGGGTACTTGGGCCTCCCACACAAGTGAGGCACCATTTTTACCGGGAGACCTGGGGGAACGCTGGGTGGTGGTAAATTTGTGTGAGCCCGGTGATGCCACTACTTTCCCACCCCAAAATGTGTGAAAAAAGTGATTTTTTGAGCAAAATTTGAGGTTTGCAGGGGATTCTGGGTAAGGAAACGTTGGGGGATCCACGCAAGCCATACCTCCCTGGAAGCCGCCGGGTGTCTAGTTTTCAGAAATGCGTGGGTTTGCTAGGTTTCCCTAGGTGCCGGCAGGGCTAGGGTACAAAATCTACAGCTAGTCACTTTGCCAAAAAAAGGGTCATTTTTCACTGCAAAACCACGTTGCGTTTTGCGCCGTTTCCTGTCGCGGGCACTAAGCCGACCCGCACAAGTGAGGTACCATTTTTCTCGTAGGACTTTGGGGAACGCAGCGTGGGTGGAAATTTGTGGATCCACGCAGATTCCAGAACTTTCCATCACAGAAATGTGGGGAAAATTTGTTTTTTTTGTCAATTTTTTACGTTTGCAAGGGATTCTGGGTAACAGACCATGGTGGGAGGCAGTCAAGTCACCCCATCCTGGATTCCCCTGGGTGTCTAGTTTTCAGAAATGTATAGGTTTGCTAGGTTTCCCTAGGTGCCGGCAGGGCTAGGGTACAAAATCTACAGCTAGTCACTTTGCCAAAAAAAGGGTAATTTTTCACTGCAAAACCACGTTGCGTTTTGCGCCGTTTCCTGTTGCGGGCACTAGGCCGACCCGCACAAGTGAGGTACCATTTTTCTCGTAGGACTTTGGGGAACGCAGGGTGGGTGGAAATTTGTGGATCCACGCAGATTCCAGAACTTTCCATCACAGAAATGTGGGGAAAATGTGTTTTTTTTGTCAAGTTTTTACGTTTGCAAGGGATTCTGGGTAACAGACCATGGTGGGAGGCAGTCAAGTCACCCCATCCTGGATTCCCCTGGGTGTCTAGTTTTCAGAAATGTATAGGTTTGCTAGGTTTCCCTAGGTGCCGGCAGGGCTAGGGTACAAAATCTACAGCTAGTCACTTTGCCAAAAAAAGGGTCATTTTTCACTGCAAAACCACGTTGCGTTTTGCGCCGTTTCCTGTCGCGGGCACTAGGCCGACCCGCACAAGTGAGGTACCATTTTTCTCGTAGGACTTTGGGGAACGCGGGGTGGGTGGAAATTTGTGGATCCACGCAGATTCCAGAACTTTCCATCACAGAAATGTGGGGAAAATGTGTTTTTTTTGTCAATTTTTTACGTTTGCAAGGGATTCTGGGTAACAGACCATGGTGGGAGGCAGTCAAGTCACCCCATCCTGGATTTCCCTGGGTGTCTAGTTTTCAGAAATGTATAGGTTTGCTAGGTTTCCCTAGGTGCCGGCAGGGCTAGGGTACAAAATCTACAGCTAGTCACTTTGCCAAAAAAAGGGTCATTTTTCACTGCAAAACCACGTTGCGTTTTGCGCCGTTTCCTGCCGCGGGCACTAGGCCGACCCGCACAAGTGAGGTACCATTTTTCTCGTAGGACTTTGGGGAACGCGGGGTGGGTGGAAATTTGTGGATCCACGCAGATTCCAGAACTTTCCATCACAGAAATGTGGGGAAAATGTGTTTTTTTTGTCAATTTTTTACGTTTGCTAGGGATTCTGGGTAACAGACCATGGTGGGAGGCAGTCAAGTCACCCCATCCTGGATTCCCCTGGGTGTCTAGTTTTCAGAAATGTATAGGTTTGCTAGGTTTCCCTAGGTGCCGGCAGGGCTAGGGTACAAAATCTACAGCTAGTCACTTTGCCAAAAAAAGGGTCATTTTTCACTCCAAAACCACGTTGCGTTTTGCGCCGTTTCCTGTCGCGGGCACTAGGCCGACCCGCACAAGTGAGGTACCATTTTTCTCGTAGGACTTTGGGGAAAGCGGGGTGGGTGGAAATTTGTGGATCCACGCAGATTCCAGAACTTTCCATCACAGAAATGTGGGGAAAATGTGTTTTTTTTGTCAATTTTTTACGTTTGCAAGGGATTCTGGGTAACAGACCATGGTGGGAGGCAGTCAAGTCACCCCATCCTGGATTCCCCTGGGTGTCTAGTTTTCAGAAATGTATAGGTTTGCTAGGTTTCCCTAGGTGCCGGCAGGGCTAGGGTACAAAATCTACAGCTAGTCACTTTGCCAAAAAAAGGGTCATTTTTCACTGCAAAACCACGTTGCGTTTTGCGCCGTTTCCTGTCGCGGGCACTAGGCCGACCCGCACAAGTGAGGTACCATTTTTCTCGTAGGACTTTGGGGAACGCGGGGTGGGTGGAAATTTGTGGATCCACGCAGATTCCAGAACTTTCCATCACAGAAATGTGGGGAAAATGTGTTTTTTTTGTCAATTTTTTACGTTTGCAAGGGATTCTGGGTAACAGACCATGGTGGGAGGCAGTCAAGTCACCCCATCCTGGATTCCCCTGGGTGTCTAGTTTTCAGAAATGTATAGGTTTGCTAGGTTTCCCTAGGTGCCGGCAGGGCTAGGGTACAAAATCTACAGCTAGTCACTTTGCCAAAAAAAGTGTCATTTTTCACTGCAAAACCACGTTGCGTTTTGCGCCGTTTCCTGTCGCGGGCACTAGGCCGACCCGCACAAGTGAGGTACCATTTTTCTCGTAGGACTTTGGGGAACGCGGGGTGGGTGGAAATTTGTGGATCCACGCAGATTCCAGAACTTTCCATCACAGAAATGTGGGGAAAATGTGTTTTTTTTGTCAATTTTTTACGTTTGCAAGGGATTCTGGGTAACAGACCATGGTGGGAGGCAGTCAAGTCACCCCATCCTGGATTCCCCTGGGTGTCTAGTTTTCAAAAATGTATAGGTTTGCTAGGTTTCCCTAGGTGCCGGCAGGGCTAGGGTACAAAATCTACAGCTAGTCACTTTGCCAAAAAAAGGGTCATTTTTCACTCCAAAACCACGTTGCGTTTTGCGCCGTTTCCTGTCGCGGGCACTAGGCCGACCCGCACAAGTGAGGTACCATTTTTCTCGTAGGACTTTGGGGAACGCGGGGTGGGTGGAAATTTGTGGATCCACGCAGGTTCCAGAACTTTCCATCACAGAAATGTGGGGAAAATGTGTTTTTTTTGTCAATTTTTTACGTTTGCAAGGGATTCTGGGTAACAGACCATGGTGGGAGGCAGTCAAGTCACCCCATCCTGGATTCCCCTGGGTGTCTAGTTTTCAAAAATGTATAGGTTTGCTAGGTTTCCCTAGGTGCCGGCAGGGCTAGGGTACAAAATCTACAGCTAGTCACTTTGCCAAAAAAAGGGTCATTTTTCACTCCAAAACCACGTTGCGTTTTGCGCTGTTTCCTGTCGCGGGCACTAGGCCGACCCGCACAAGTGAGGTACCATTTTTCTCGTAGGACTTTGGGGATCGCGGGGTGGGTGGAAATTTGTGGATCCACGCAGGTTCCAGAACTTTCCATCACAGAAATGTGGGGAAAATGTGTTTTTTTTGTCAATTTTTTACGTTTGCAAGGGATTCTGGGTAACAGACCATGGTGGGAGGCAGTCAAGTCACCCCATCCTGGATTCCCCTGGGTGTCTAGTTTTCAAAAATGTATAGGTTTGCTAGGTTTCCCTAGGTGCCGGCAGGGCTAGGGTACAAAATCTACAGCTAGTCACTTTGCCAAAAAAAGGGTCATTTTTCACTCCAAAACCACGTTGCGTTTTGCGCCGTTTCCTGTCGCGGGCACTAGGCCGACCCGCACAAGTGAGGTACCATTTTTCTCGTAGGACTTTGGGGAACGCGGGGTGGGTGGAAATTTGTGGATCCACGCAGATTCCAGAACTTTCCATCACAGAAATGTGGGGAAAATGTGTTTTTTTTGTCAATTTTTTACGTTTGCAAGGGATTCTGGGTAACAGACCATGGTGGGAGGCAGTCAAGTCACCCCATCCTGGATTCCCCTGGGTGTCTAGTTTTCAGAAATGTATAGGTTTGCTAGGTTTCCCTAGGTGCCGGCAGGGCTAGGGTACAAAATCTACAGCTAGTCACTTTGCCAAAAAAAGGGTCATTTTTCACTGCAAAACCACGTTGCGTTTTGCGCCGTTTCCTGTCGCGGGCACTAGGCCGACCCGCACAAGTGAGGTACCATTTTTCTCGTAGGACTTTGGGGAACGCGGGGTGGGTGGAAATTTGTGGATCCACGCAGATTCCAGAACTTTCCATCACAGAAATGTGGGGAAAATGTGTTTTTTTTGTCAATTTTTTACGTTTGCAAGGGATTCTGGGTAACAGACCATGGTGGGAGGCAGTCAAGTCACCCCATCCTGGATTCCCCTGGGTGTCTAGTTTTCAGAAATGTATAGGTTTGCTAGGTTTCCCTAGGTGCCGGCAGGGCTAGGGTACAAAATCTACAGCTAGTCACTTTGCCAAAAAAAGGGTCATTTTTCACTGCAAAACCACGTTGCGTTTTGCGCCGTTTCCTGCCGCGGGCACTAGGCCGACCCGCACAAGTGAGGTACCATTTTTCTCGTAGGACTTTGGGGAACGCGGGGTGGGTGGAAATTTGTGGATCCACGCAGATTCCAGAACTTTCCATCACAGAAATGTGGGGAAAATGTGTTTTTTTTGTCAATTTTTTACGTTTGCAAGGGATTCTGGGTAACAGACCATGGTGGGAGGCAGTCAAGTCACCCCATCCTGGATTCCCCTGGGTGTCTAGTTTTCAAAAATGTATAGGTTTGCTAGGTTTCCCTAGGTGCCGGCAGGGCTAGGGTTCAAAAACTACAGCTAGACTCTTTGCAAAAAAAGTGTAAATTTTCAGTGTGAAAATGTGGTGTGTTCACCTTAGGTTTTGAGCCACTTCCTGTCGTGGGCACTATGCCTACCCACACAAGTGAGGTACCATTTTTCTCGGGAGACTTAGGGTAGTTCAAATTTGTAAAGCAACTGTTATTACCTATTGATTTTTGATGCATTTCTCCCTTCCAAATGAAAGACATTGTGTAAAAAAAAAGTCATTTTGAAAAATGACCAATAATTGTCATGCAAATATGAGTATTCCCAATTTCGAAAATGTGCAAATATGCACTGTTTCTGAACTCTGTAATTTGTTCCCATTTCAGAAATACATAGGTGACTTTCATACCGATTTTTCCAAGTATACATTTTCCCACAATAATTGCTATATACCCGGACCAAAAAAAAAAAACATTACAAAATGCTGCTCATTTTTCTACTCTGGGTTCGTTGGGCTCTTGGTGAACCTACAAGTCCTATATGTCCCCACAACCAGACCAGGAAGGTCTACCGGATGTAACGGTACATTGCTTTCAAAGAGATGTCATAATTCGAAGAAGTTACAGGTAAAAACGTTGACTCAAAAGGCTGCTTTTTTCAACAAATTTTTAATTTTTCCTATATTTGCCTGTAAATTTCTATAAATAAACCTTGATGGATCTACGCAAATGACCCCTTGCTGAATTCAGAATTTTGTCTACTTTTCAAAAATGTATAGCTTTCCAGGATCCATTATTGTTTTGTTACCCTTTTCTACCGTTAACTGGAAGGAGGTTGAAAGCACAAAAAATAGCAAAAATAGGGTATGTCCCAGAAAAATGCCAAAACTGTGTAAAAAATGTTGGTTTTCTAACAAAAGTCTGTCATTCCCTAAAAGCTGGAGAAATTGTGATTTCAGCCCCACAAACCCTTTTTTGATACCATTTGCAGAGAAAAACCCAGAAGCTTTCATTTGCAGCCCGTTTTTCACATTTTTCACAAAAAAAAAAAAAATTGCTGTATTTTGACTAATTTCTGGGAACCCTCTAGGAGAATCCACAAACCCTGGGTACCTTTAGAATCCCCAAGATGTTGGAAGAAAAGGACGCAAATTTGGCGTGGATACCTAATGTGGTCAAAAAGTTACAGGGGCCTAAGCGCGCACTACCTCAAATAGCCCAAAAAGGGCTTAGCACAGGAGGGGAAAAGGCCTAGCAGCGAAGGGGTTAAAGGCGAGGAATAGGTACTTTTTAGGAATGGAGGGGCAGGTCGCTTCGGGTGTTAACCACATATTTGCCCTCCCCAGTGCGTGACATGTGTTCCTAATATGGGACAGCCATGGAATATTCCCTGCTCCTAAAATGGACATAACATCCTTCAATTCCTCCCTATAGTTTTCTAGCTCAGGCGTGCTCCATAGACGGCGCCAAAATAGGAGTGGTCTGGAAGCAATTATCTCAGCAATGGGGCCAATACCCAAATCCATCCTTAAAGATGTTAAGGGAGTGCTCCTTGGAAGACCCAACAGCTGCCTAATGAAGATGTTCTCTGTTATAGATAATGTAGTGGATGGGCAATGACCCCAAAGTTCTGCTCCATATAACGACGCTCCCCTTGCCTGGGTTTTATATATTTCTGCAGGTGGGCCTACTACTTTTTGGGTGCAGTTTTTATGTACTTTTTAAATGCTCCCTATGGACTGAGTCAATTTTAAATTAGCTTTCTTTACTTGGGTCCCCCAGTCCATTTTATCATTAAGTGTGAGGCCCAAATAATCGAAGATGGACACCCTCTCTAGAGGCCTGCCTTCCATTTGGGGGTGTGGGCAATTACTAGTATTAGCATGGAAGACCATATATTTTGGAGGTTTATCTCCAGATCTCTCTTCCTGCAGAATAGACTGAACTCCTCCAGTACCTGCTGCATACCCATAGGGGACTTAGACAGTAGCAGCGTATCGTCAGCGAACATTAAAGCTGGTATTTTGCGGTTCGCTAACCTTGGTGAATCCATTTCTTTTACTGCCAGTAGAGTTTCAATTAAACCATTTAAAAAGAGGGAGAATGGGGTCGGGGCTAACACAGATCCCTGTCTCACCCCTTTCTCTACAGGGAAGGGAGCTGTCAATTCCCCTTTCTTACCATATCTTATTCTCGCATACATATCCTGGTGTAAGTGCTTCAACTGATGGTATAAATATACTGGTACTCCCATGTCGTGGAGTAGGCCCCATAGCTGATCACGCTGCACCATATCGAATGAGGATTTAAGATTCACGAAGGTTAGATAAAGACTGCCACCCTCCAAGATTACGGTTTTCCAATGGATCAATTTCAATCTGAAGATCTGGTCAATAGTTGAGATTTTAGACCTAAAACCAGCTTGTAAAGGCGTTAATACGTTCTTATCATCCATCCATGATTTCAATCAGCCCAGGAGAACACGGGCAAATATCTTTTGAGTGACATCAATAAGACTTATTGGGCAAAAATTTGACGGATTGAGCGGGGAACCTTTTTTATAGAGTGGACTGATTTCTGCTCCTGCCCAGGTCGGGGGCAACGCCATACCTTGAAGGATATCGTTAAATAATGTCCTTAAGTAAGGTGCCCACACTACTTGTTCATTTCTAAATAGGTCACCAGTAATTCTATCCAGCCCTGGTGCCTTACTTGGAAGCAATTTGCCTAGTGCCACAGTAACCTCTTTCATTGTGCAAAGAGGTGCACTAATATTTGGGGCGGTTTTATGTCTGGTTGATTCCCTGGCAGCTAGATCTCCATCTGGGACCTTTGAGTATAAAGATTTAAAATGGGATCTCCAGACTACTTCCCCCCAAGTTTGGTTCATTTGCTGAGTTGCCTTCAGATTTTCCGGTTTTCACTAGATTCCAAAAGCCTCTCATGTCTCTGTTGTCTAAAGCTTTCCTAATTGTTTCCCATTTGTCTATCTCCCACATTGCTTTAGCTTCAGCTAGGGATTTCTTATATTGTGCCCTGGTTTCTTTAATACGTAGGCTGTCATTCACCTTAATCCCGAGTAATAAAGCGTGCTTGGCTTCCCTGCACGCTTTATTATACCTGGGGTGTTTGGGTTTAGGGTCAGAACTACTAATATTTTTGCCAATATAAAAAAAGTCTGCCAGATTTAAAAACATATCCTGGTGCTTCTTACCTAGTGCAAGCAGAGATTCAGAACCCCGAATGTCTTCAGACACTCGGAATGCAGTTTCTAAGAAGGGAATGATTTGTTTATACAAAGTTGCCACTTTTTCTATCGGTTGTGCAAATGTTCCCCAACGTACTCTTCTACCTCCTTCAGTTGCGATTAAATTTGGGACAGGTTGTGTGGGTGTACTCAGCTCTTCCTTGGGATGCGGGAGATCTACTTCTAACACCAATGGGTTATGGTCACTTTCACAACGGAGTTTAACCGAAAAGGCTATAGTTCTATGCCATAACTCAACATCTACCAAGATGTAATCAATTGTAGATGCCTGTTCCAGCTTATTAACAGTAAAATTACCCGGACTGTCAGAGGAGAATCGACCATTGCATGCCCTAAGTGAGTGGCTAAGTGTAAGTGAGTTCATCTGCAGAACTAAAGGGGTCCAACCCCTTACTGAGTAGATGTTACAATCTGGAATTGACCAGACCGAATCTTCCTCCCTTGTAATGGTAGTAGTTATGCCATTTAGGGGTTCAAAATGACAATTGAAGTCCTTGAAGAGTGTCTATCATTTTAATATTGCAACACAGATGTATGCAAACCCAAATACAAAGGCCCCCTGATGGTCTCCCCCAGAGCCCCTGGACGGCTGGGGTACAATATGCAACATATTCCACTGTGTGCAGATCTGACCTTGACCATGTTTCCTGGAAGAGGCATAACTCGTGGCTGTCTATATAGTCTCCCCAATCTGGATGATCCATTTTTTAGCTAAGACCTGCTATATTCCAGGATAGAATCTTGGTACTCTGTGTTTCTTCTAAAGTTACAGTCTGAGTATACAAAAGACACCCATCCTGTTGTGTTACTTGGTACAAAGTTTTAGCCTGGTCATGGGTCCCTGCCTCATCCTTAGGGGTGTTGCCAGAATACCGAGTTGTCCTAACCGAAACACTAAGGGTACTAGCTGCTGATATAGCCTCATAGATTTCCTCATAGGGTTGATCACTATTTTCAAATCTTTCACAGTTTTGGGGCTCAGCTGGCTGGTTGTTAGTGTAGGTCAAATTATTACGGATGGGATTTAGTCAATCAACCAGATCCAGGGGACTAAATCTATTATTGACGGGGATGTTAAAAGACATAGGGGCATATTATCAAGCACGGCGTTAAAATTATCGCCGCTTTAGTGGCAGAAAACTGCCGCTAAAGCAGCGATAATGGGCTATGCCACAGAGAATTCCAATAGAAGCCCATGTTGACACCAGAACATGGGCTTCTATGGGAATTCTCAAGGGCATATTATCAAGCCCATTATCGCCGTCTTAGCGGCGGTTTTCTGCCGCTAAAGCGGCGATAATTTTAACGCCGTTTCTTGATAATATGCCCCATAATGTTATCACAACCCTGGCCCATGTTTAGCAAATTTCCACTCTGAGCTCTCAATTCCCACTGTTTGTACACACTTCCCACTCTGTCTAGCAAGGGACAAGGGGGGTATAAATAGCCCAGTGGAAGTGTCTGGATGCCACTTGTCTCTCTGGAGGATTCCCATCCAAGGATATGTTGGACCACCCTGCTGTCTCTAAAGTTAATCAGGACACAATCCCCCGGTATTTCTTTTTGCCTCTGCCCCAACCAGCTAATTCTGCGTGTGAATAGGATTTCTCTATGTATTAAATAGGGGAGTGGTCTGTTTTTGTTCAACCAATAAGGGATTTTATTTTTCAATTCAGAATATGACTCCCCTCGACCGATTTCCAGCTAAAATGACAACATAAGGGGTGGAAGCTGGGGGCAGATCTATACTGGGCAATGTAGAGTTTATTTCCCTTGACTTGGATTGGAGGGATTTCCTGGTGTCTGCTTCACAGGGTCTTTATGGCTGTTGTTCAGTTAGCGAACCTGAAATAGTTGCCATAGCCCGAGATCCGTGGGCATTGTCTGGGAAATGAGACGCCCTATGTTGGAGAATAACTGGGGCCTGATTTTGTTGGGCTTGACAATTAGTCCCAGTGGGCACGTTCATTGGTGCACTTAGTTTTTGCCCTTCAGTGGGGGGTTGCAGAGTACAAACAGGTGAAGTTACCTGGTTTTGTTGAGAGGCAGTGTCCCGGTTTGGGGGCTTAATGGATTCAATAGTGTGCAAAATGGTATAAATTTTACTCCCCCACAAATCTATCACTTTGGGCAGCTTATCAATACGTCTCATTGCAGCTTCAAGTTCAGATTTTATAAGCTGTTCGAAGTGTGCTTTGAGCTCCGTTGCCAAATGTGATACCCATACTGGAGGCTCCGAAGTTTTGTTGCTACTTTCATCAGCAACATGTCCCCCTAGCAGTTGGTTTGGCACCACCCCGGGAGTATGTTTCGCATTTTACCCTCCCTTGTGTTCTTTTTGCTTCCGAGATGCTCCTTTCCTTTTTGCCCCCCCCCCACCCGTATCAGTCTTACTAATATTTTCCAAAACAATGATTTCTTGTACAGATGACAATTCTGGGGTGGCGGGGACAGCTAATGGTTGGGGAGAGTAGAGTGCTTCTGGCTCCATAATTGGTGAGGTGCTTGGAAACATTGGTGTTAAAGAGAGCTCCTATTGCCTGTTGCAACATTTTGTCGATAGCAGTCGGTTGGGCAATGGGGGTTCGCATAGAAGCTTTCTGCCTAGTGGTTGGCATTGTGAGTGGTGGGGTATTTTCCCCATAGTTATTTGCTATCTAGGCCTCCCTAATTAACAAGACTAACTAATATTAATCGAATGAGTGGGAGAGGCGTAGACCCCACAAAAAAAATGTAGAATCTAGTGTTTTTCTCAATACAGCCCCCAAATGCTGTCCCTAATACAACAGTGCTCTACAGGAGCTAGTACACAGGTATTAAGGCTCACATAAAACAGAATACAACAGAATAAAGGGGGGTGCCCCAGCCCAGCCTCGATTGAACTCGGACGGGCTCAGACGGGGCCGCCTTTGGCCTGGGCTTCGTCCAGACTGCGTCCCACGCACGTTCCGCGCCGCCGGGGTAGAGGCTGCGCTATAAGCACGTTGGCCATGCCTCCCCCTCACTCGCGGCAGCTGTGGTCTGAAGCAGAGCACTCTGGGGGTTGTAGTCCTCCCCAGAGTGTATAGAGCAGAGCAGGCGGTGCTGGAGTGTCCGCACAGCCCCTGGGACCCTCGTCCCACCAGGTGTTAAGGTTGTGGCAGATGCGGAGTTGCAGGCAGCCAAAGGACACCAAAGTCAGCAAGCAGGTAACAAAATCCCCCGAGCCGCGGGGGGAGAGGCTGCGCTATAAGCGCGTTGGCCATGCCTCCCCCTCACTCGCGGTAGGTGTGGGCTGAAGCAGAGCACTCTGGGGGTTGTAGTCCTCCCCAGAGTGTATAGAGCAGAGCAGGCGGTGCTGGAGTGTGCGCGCAGCCCCTGGGACCCTCGTCCCACCAGGGGTTATGGTTGTGGCAGATGCGGCGTTGCGGGCAGCCAAAGGACACCAAAGTCAGCAAGCAGGTAACAAAATCCCCACGAGCCGCGGGGGTGGAGAGGCTGCGCTATAAGCGTGTTGGCCATGCCTCCCCCTCACTCGCAGCAGCTGTGGGCTGAAGCAGAGCACTCTGGAGGTTGTAGTCCTCCCCAGAGTGTATAGAGCAGAGCAGGCGGTGCTTGAGTGTCCGCGCAGCCCCTGGGACCCTCGTCCCACCAGGGTTTAAGGTTGTGGCAGATGCGGCATTGTGGGCAGCCAAAGGACACCAAAGTCAGCAAGCAGGTAACAAAATCCCCCCCATTATTAATAATGTTGTGGATTTCTCATCTGACTGCATCCACAACTCCCCAAAACTGCCACCCTCTTACTGGTAAGTATCCTAAAGGATTTGCAGAATCTTCTAATCAAATTTTCTGAATTATGTGACATAAGGGGATTTGAGGTTAATACAAAGAAGACCAAGTATAAGATATTCTACCTTCACAAATGCTGCAAGGGACGTTTTACAATTGAGTGATGCTTCCCAAAGTGGAGAATGTTGACTATTTAGGAATCCAAGTTGATAAAACCTATTGTTGGAAATCGCAATCAACAAGAAAGAAGCAGTGCAATCTTTGCCCATAGTCTATTGAAAGTCCTCAAGAAATATAAAGACTTTACACCCAGGCCTATAGCACCTGTAATCGCTGTCTACTGTACTCAAGCTCAAACAGCTACATTGTATGAATCAGAAATATGGGGGATGTGCAATTTAAATTGAATAAACTGGCATCCTACCAAAATGGCTTAAGTGAGGTACTGGAAATACTAAGCTCAACCTCCATCTGCTGGTTTAAATATATAGATATATAAAATCGGCGCCAGAGGCTAGGATGCCAAAACTTGTGGGATGACTCATAAGTATCATCCACCTAACCAACCAAATGGTAAAGAATGCTTAGAACAAACTACACTAGGACTGCTAACTATCTCGATCACAAGCCAACAAGTGGCAGCTGGTGGAATTTGAAACTAGTGGGCGTAAGAGCAATTAATGAACTTTGGTGCACATGTGAGCAAGCTGCAATTTGTTTTAGGAGAGTTTAACCCCCAGGGAACCTTTTTTGAAAAGGGTTGTAAAAAGGTGCATTTTCCAGCACAATTTCTATACTAAATGAACGAAAATGCACATTTCTTATAGGCATTCTTATTTTTTAGGTCTCGCCTAGGCAGCGCTTGCGCTGTCTCGTTGAGACATGCTATATACCCTAGAATGTATATAAGCTCCACCCATCATTTTCATTGGCTGGTGTCTTAAATGGTGCCTTCCAATTGGTTGTAGGCTTGTTAGTCCCTCCTTATGATGGACATGTCTTAATTTGTGTCCTTCCACGGCTATTGGCCCCTTTACTGCACAGAATACTTTCTTCAGAAACCTTCTCACACCCCCATACTTTTGCATTGCCAACGCTTTTTTAATTTTTCTCTCCCCACTCATCTGAGACTGTTTAATTGTTTATGATTAATACAGCCCACCTCCCTTTAATTATTTTTGTTTAATACAGCCCACGTGGACCTTGTGCCCAAGCAGAGGATCGAACTCTGCTCTCCAGCTCCAACGTCGGCAGCTTTATATGTTATGCCACCTCTCCTCGCTCCAAGACATGCCCTTAAAGGGGTTTATCTTTGTTTCCATTGCGTGCAATGTACAGTGCCCCTGGGCCACCAGCAGGGACCTACTAGAGTGCTTTTCTATCAGAATGCACCTAGCGGTCCCCCTGGGGCACAAGCAGGCATCTACTTCAGCATGCCTAAGCAAGCGTGTGATGAGGCGAGGCTGCAGGAGTGGACCGATGCCGAATGTCACGATCGTCAGGCAAGGCAACTCAGGATGTTTTACTTTTCTGCTGCCCGGGGGTCAGATACCAGAGCCGGGAGCCCTGGCATCAGCCAGGAATGAGGGAGATAAGCGGGGAGGGGGCAGTAAGTAGGGAACCCGTTTTGCTGCAGCCCTCTGACACCGGTTACAATCATAAATTAAACCAGGACTTTAAGTGGGCCAGGTCTTGCTTGTCCTCATCAGTGGCAGTTCTAATTGGTAGGTGCTGAGACGGGTCCCAATCGGGCTCTCCGTTTCCGCCCTCACCCTCAGGATAAAACAAATACATCTGAATTCTATTACAGGACCGGAGACTTCGGATTATGCTATCTCTTTCTTTACTGTCGTAATACAGCAGCCAAATAAAACATTCAATTAGTTATTATAAACTACATTGTCCATGATGCTTTGCATTGGTAACCACCCTTTGGCCCTCCATAAGAGCCCTAAGTGCAATCCCATCATCCTCTTTTTCTTTGCTGCTCACAGCATGAGATAAGTGCCCCATCTATTGCTCTGATCAGTAATGTAATTGCTCTGCTTTATTTACCGCTCTGCTGTATGGCGACATATTATTAGTTGTATGTTTTGATCCTAGATTGTATGCACAATTTTATTCCTGTAGGGAGTTTGCTTACTTGTTCAAGAGTTGAGCGCGAGTCGCGCGCAGTGAAGGGACTTTGTCCTTTGGACCCAGCGCGTCTGGGAGTTGCTTCGTTATGCTCGTTTGAGCGCGCGAGTCGCGTGCGTGTACCCGACCGCTTGTGCGGTCGTTTTTGGTCGTTTTTCGACGGCGCTTTGAGCACTAGAGTGCTCTGGGCTCCCCTTGTCGCCCGAGCACTACGCAGGAGCCGAGTGGTTCAAGGCGGGCGTGTGCTGCACAAGCGAGCCCATTGGGCTCCTTTAGGGCTCGCGTTGGGCTGCACACACCAAGCTCGTTTCCCAAGTGTAATTTTCACCGTGATTAAGGTGAAAGCTCGGTGGTGGACGCAACGCCTGGTTAGGCTGTAATAATACCGACCTTAGGGAGTGGAACACGCTCCTGTGAATACATTTCCTGGCTCCTACACCCTGGTGGGCTGAAAAATAGTTGATTACAGCTTTGCTGAGGGGGCCTGGTACAGTTTCTGGTGGTCATCTCTGATACAGTGTGCAAAGTTGGCTGCCCCCCCCTTACTCCTCATTACTGATTGACTAATACAGATTGCATTTACTTATATATCTGTATACCTCACCACAGTCTTGTAAACAAAATGGATGACTGGGTGAGATATGAAGATGACCAAGAGGAGGTGTATTATGAGGGACAGCAGGAGACTGTCCTGGAGGACAATATTGTGGAGGCTCTGGACGCGTCCGTCCAATCCTCGGTCAATTAGGCTATTGAGAGCACAGTACCAAACACTGTGCAACTAGCTTTAACTGCTGCTCTTAAACCTATCACTAAGCAGCTTGAAAGCTTTGCTAAAAGGCATGGTTTTACTAAAGATAAAGCGAAGGGCACTCTACCACCGTCAGGCAAGGAAAAGCAATGGCCGCATGCTAGCGCTTTTAACGAATTACCTCCTGCTCCGACGGGGGAGCATGAATATTCGACTGGTGGCAAAGCAAAGAGTAAGCAAAGTGTATACCCCGATACGCCAGCTCACGTTTCCCAAACCTCTCCATTTTTCCCAACAAGAAAGCAGTTTTATAGACTCCGAAATAGCAGAATTGCTGCAAAAACACGAGATTGCGCCATGCGACGGCAAACCTCATGGTTTTTGCAGCAATGTCTTTTTAGTCCAAAAGAAGGAGGGTGGACACAGACTGGTTTTAAATTTGAGGGAGTTCAATCATTACCTGATTTACAAACATTTCAAAATGGAAGGTATCCATTTTCTGACGGATCTGCTGAAGCAGGGGGATTGGATGGTCAGATTGGACCTCAAGGATGCTTACCTGTCCATTCCCATTTTCCCTCCGCACCGCCGTTTCCTTCAGTTTCAATGGAAGGGTCGGTGGTTCGAGTATCCAGACATTCCTTTCGGGCTTTCCTCAGCTCCTTGGTGTTTCACCAAGATGATGAAGCCAGTGGTGGCCCACCTGCGGAAGCAGGGTGTGCGCATGATTATCTGGACGACATTCTGATAATGGCACAAAGCCAGGAATTGGTGGCTCAGCATCTTCACATGATGATGTCTTTGTTGCAGAGTCTCGGGTTTGTAATCAACCACGCCAAGTCGGGACTAGTCTCTGCACAGGTGACAGAATTTCTGGGGTTTGCGATAGACTCCCAGACGGCACAATTAAGTCTTCCCAAGACAAAGCTCAGGGATCTCAAGAAGGAGATTACTGCTCTTCTCAGCAAACAGACCGTGTCTCTCCGAGTTATAGCCAGGATAGTAGGTTTGCTAGCGTCATCAATTCAGACGATTTTCCCAGGGCCATTGCATTACAGAGCATTGCAGATGCTAAAGATCCAACATCTGCAGAAGGGTGCAACGTACACGGACTTGGTTCCGTTATCCCAAGAGGTAAGGGAAGAGTTGCAGTGGTGGCTGGGCCACGTGGAAGCGTGGAACGGCAGAGCGATTTTCGGTTCACAACCCGAAGTGGTCATCGAATCCGACGCCAGCCGTTGGGATTGGGGAGCGCGTTGTGGAGATATCTCCACAGGAGGAAGATGGTCACCCCAAGAACTTTCATTACACATAAATTGTCTGGAACTCCTAGCGGGTTATTTGGCGATTCAGACTCTGTCTCCCAAGCAGAGCTCTTGTTGCATCCTTCTGAGGATGAACAACATCTCAGCAGTGAGATACATAAACAAGCTGGGAGGAACGAGGTCGTCTCTTCTAGTAGAGATTGCCAAGGATTTTTGGCATTATTGCCTGAATCGTCAGATCACGGTTATAACGGAATACATCCTGGGCCAGTCCAACCTTGTAGCGGACTGGAACTCGCGTAACCTCAGGGATTACAGCGATTGGCTGCTGAACCCGAATGTGTTCCAGTGGTTACAGAACCTGTGGGGTCAATGCCAGACGGACTTGTTTGCATCCAGACTGAACCGGCAACTCCTCCAATTTTTCAGTTGGAGGCCGGATCCAGAGGCGAAGGCGACCGACGCATTCCTTCAGGACTGGTCGGGAACTTTGAATTATGCGTTCCCTCCGTTCCTCTTAATACCCAGAGTATTAAGAACAGGCGGAGGTGACTCTTGTGACACCTCTATGGAAGTCGCAGCCCTGGTTCCCTGTATTATTAGAGATGAGCTGCAACCTTCCCAGGATGCTTCCTTGGTCGGAGTCCCTATTGCTGGGACCTCACGGGGAACAACATCCCTTAATCCTAGCGGGGAGACTGTCCCTGATGGCATGGAGGCTTTCCGGCAGCAGTGGGAAATGCCGGGATATTCGGAGACGGCTTCTACTTTCATCAAGCAAGCTTGGGCTCCGTCCACCAGAAAACGATACTCTTCAGCATGGAAGAGCTGGATGGGTTGGTGCCTGGAACGGCACTTGGATCCCGTGGGGGCAGGCCTACCCCACATTGTAAATTTCCTTTCTGACAAAGCAGCCGGGGGTTTGGCCTACCGGTCAGTGAATAACTTTAGATCAGCCATCTCGGCAGGCCATAATCAAGTAGACGGGAAATCTGTTAGTATGCACCCGGTGATATGTAAACTTCTTAAGGGCATAAGTGTGGCGAACCCTCCTAAACCGAAGTACTCGGGCCTATGGGATGTCTCGCAAGTCAATTTCTTATTTAACAGCTGGCCTGCGAATAATCTTCTATCCAGGAAGCAGTTATTTGCCAAATTGGCAATGATTCTATGTCTGTCGGCATGCAGGCGTTCTTCAGACATGCCGGCCTTGGACATTTCAGGTACAGTATTTACTCCGGAAGGAGTTTCTTTTACTATCACAGGTCATACAAAAACTCTATCTAGACGTATTGATTACAATGCCTTTCCCAATAATGACAAGTTATGTGTGGTGCAATGTTTTAAAAGCATATGAAGAATGTACCCGTTTGTTGAGACTAGAGGGTTCTAACCAACTGCTCATTGCAGTTTTAAGCCAGTGTCGGCTGCAACTATTGCTAGATGGCTTCGATACGTTATGAAAGAAGCTGGTATTGACATTCAGAGTTTTGGTGCGTATTCAGTGCGTGGTGCCATGGCGTCGAAATCTTATATGTTAGAGTCGGTGGGAGATATAACATCTGTGGTATTTAATAAAGCGTTAAACTAGCATAATCCTAAGCCTCCGGTCCTGCAATAGAATCAAAAATTGCTAGCATTCGCGCCAAGAATTTTCAATTCTATTAAGGACACGGAGGCGAGGATTATCCCACCCGGCTATGTACAAAGTTATTGTTCATGCTACCCACCCGTTGATAATGGAATGTTGATATTCTCTAAACCACAGATATTATGGGTTGTTCATATTTTTTCCTAGGAGCAGACAAGAAGTCTGAATAAGAAGTTCTTCCATTTTGCAGAGTACTGTTGGATCCTGGTTCCGTGTTAACTTCCATGTTGGAGGATGTTATGAAGTTATATGTTGACTCATGGACTTTTGCAGTTCGAGCAAAGAAAGAGGATGATGGGATTGCAGTCAGGGTTCTTATGGAGGGCCAAAGGGGCGTTACCAATGCAAAGCATCATGGCCAATGTAGTTTATAATAACTAATTGAATGCTTTATTTGGCTGCTGTACTACGACAGTAAAGAAAGAGATAGCATAATCCTCGCCTCCGTCTCCTTAATAGAATTGAAAATTATTGGCGTGAATGCTAGCAAATGTTTGACTCTACAGCAGTTCTACCCTCCACTGCCTTTGATGTAACTTCAAAGAGACTCGTTATAATTCTTTGACAGTCTCACCATTTCAGAACTGAAGCGTTTTCAATATGGTATACAAGGGTTTGAGAAGAGGCTCGTTTTGGCGTCAGGATGCTCCCTGGTTAGTCATAAATATAATTTACTGCCATTAAAGCTAGTTTTTGGTAATTAATGTAAGCACCTTCTATGTAGGAGCAGCATTTAAAATGTAGATTGAAGTGGAAGGAAGAGGGCGTCAGAGGCCGCCCCTGTGCAGCAAGCGCTTCGTGTGCACTTCCTCTGAAGGGAACAATCTCGGTTGCTGGCTCAAAGGAACCCTGCAAGTTTTGTACTGAATTAAGGTTAACTTCGTGGCTTTTAATTTTTCAAGGAAACAGGGGGCAGTTTACAGTTTACATTTTTGTATGCCACTGGCACGCCCCCACCCCCAATCCCATCCCCCCACCAAAAACCCTCAAGAGACGACCATTTGATGGGTATAAAAATAGGAGATTTGAACACAACATAATACATTTTCATAGAGTTACTCAGAAAAATCTAGGCCTACACACGACCCCTTGCATGCTTATTATGTGTAGTCCGGAAGGCTGGGTGCAAGACACTTTGCATGCTTTATAAAACGTACATAGTGCTGGCCAACCAAACAATCCTCGTAAACTGTGGTTTTGAGGTAAATATTTAAAATTATTTTTGCTGCAAGGACAAAGAGCAAGGTGGAACAAGTGTTGCCTCGAATTGCTGTTTCAGGTGAAGCACAGGGGGCCTTACATAATGCTTGAGAATGCACTTGTCCAGAATGTGAAACGTGCCGGTGTATAGGAAGGGTGTGACCTCCCCCAGACGGGTGGTTTTAGTCAGGCCTGGTTTTAGTGAAGGGTTGGTAAAGTTTTTCCGTGTAAGGAATGCATGCTTACTTCTCCCTTGGCGATTCCTTTCATTTTAAGTACACAGTCATTCCCACTTTGACCCTTTACTCCACCTTCTGCCATGGGAACAAATGGCGGGAAGAAGCAGGCTGATGACACTGAGTTTTCTTGTTAAACTTGTAGATTTATATAGCATGGCTTATTACAGGTGAGGGTTTCCAGGCGCTGTCAATGGGCACGCGGAGGTTAACTGATTTGCCCCGAATCACAGTTTGTTGACCGAACTGCTGAGACTCGAACCCGGATCCCCAGCTCCCGAGTCGGAAGCTCTATCTGATGCGCCACAACCTCTCCTTGTTAAGCACATGGAGGCTGAATGAGGTGATGCTATGCGCTTGGCTTCAGAGTGCATGTCAGGTTGAGGTCTCTTGTTGAAACGTGTATCTGAGGTCCTTTTCAATTGTTAAGACTGGCTTCTCTGTGACACTGAAGCTAAAAGGAAATTTGTTCCACAGATCAGTCAGTGAACGACAGCGCATACAGATGTAGTAGTGCACAGTGTGTTTTTTTCCTGAGGATGGAGACCCAAGGGGTAATCTATGACTTCGGAGACGGGTGTGTGCTGGGTAGCAGATGCTTCTCCGGCTGCAGCATTTCTCATATCTTTGGCAATTTCCCAAGCCCCCCATTGCTCATTCCAAATGTAGCTGGATTTCCCTGTGTTTTGAAGAAAGTAAAAACATTACCCCCCCTTTCTCCAAACAGGATCACTCTTTTCCGCATTACCATACTATACACATGGTATCAGATATGACTCCACTGGGACATTGCCTATTATTTTGAAATAAATATACTGACAATTAATAGCCCAAAACGAACATGTGGATCTTTGGAACAGTGGATATGAAGGCAGAAGCCAAACTGACTATCTCGGACCCATTCTACCTGCCAATAAGCTGGAGTGGAATGTATGAGTATTAGATCATAGAAGTAAAACCTTATCTTTCACGAAGTGGCTGACGTATGGTGATCTGACTGTTTTTCCATGGATGGTGAATCGTACAGCTTAGATTTGTCCTGCTGTGAACGATGGAGCAGAGGTCTTGCCCAGGAAATAAAGTAAATTATCCTAAATTTGAGGTCAGTTGTAAAGACCCACATTAGTGCTGAGCCAGGGGCCACCAGTAAAATGTATTTGGTTGAGGCTGAGTGCTTGCTTGGTAGATACAAGACTGGGCTACGTTCTTTCATAAAATGGCTCATGCCTGAATACATTTACTCTTTGTAACCCGCAGGGCCCTGGTTGCTGAATCCAGCTCAGAGTCACAAGTTCATGAAATCCATGCAGTTGACCCTGGCATTTCCAGATCACACTGCGAACAACATGCACTTTCACAGCCAGAGGGTCGGTTTTAAACTGTTGCGAGCATATCACTTCTGATAGAAGACGCCTTGTATGAATTGCCTTGTAAACTGTCCACTGAAATATATAACCATTTTCATGGCATGGTCTCTGATAAAAGGCATCTTAATGAATTCCCAAGTCCTGAATGAAAATGGAGATTTCTGATGTTCCACTTTTATTAGGTAGGTCTTGGTTTTCGGATATTGTGGGGATCTACACATGTTCCCTAAAAGAGAAACACGTTGCACTATTTGTTCATGTCATTTCAAGCTATGAACAATGGGCCATTGCATCTGAAATGAGCCTGTTTAAAATGGCTCCCTTGAATGCAGCCCTTAGGACAATAAATCAGGGGTTTGATGTTTTTCTTGCTAAGTGCGCCTTGCAGATTGAATTATCCACATGTTTTTATCAATTAGTTAAGAGCCTTTTGTATCTATGTATCCTTTTGGCAGTCGGTAAAGTTGACTATAAAAGAATGTACGCACAAATAGATGGCATTAAACAACAGTTCGCATACACTAAAATCCTAGAAGTTATCTTGAGGTAACATACATGTGCAATAGTTTCACCGTTTATATCCTCTGTACTTCCTGATGTTCAGTTATCTATTTCTGCATCCAACACATCTCTCTAGTGCACAACAAGCTAGGCAAATGTGCGTGCTATCAAACCTCCAGTCAGGAGAACGCAAAAGAGTCAGATCAAGTTCCTGAGCAATCCAACATGAGCCATGAGTGGGAACAGTGACACCCCCATGAGTGGGAACAGGGACCCCCCCCCCCCCCCAAAGCTGTAAGAAGGATCCCGGAGAGGCTGATGACTGTCTTTCTTGACAGAAAGGCAGAACATGTTGAAAGGATGGGGAAAAGAAATCATCAGACCTGCGTGTCAACACAGATCTAGTACAATGTGCTGAAAAATGAATTAGTCAGTGACAAGTTATCAATCCCCCCCCAGAACCTCGAACAATCACTTGATTGCCACAATTATCACATCAAATTATATCAACCAATGTGTGAGCCATTTCGTTAATCTGATGAAAGATGCCTAGGTTTATCGGAGATGTTAAAAGGCCTCTTACATAACAAGAAATCCTGAGATAGAGACATGCGCTTCAGAGAAGAGACTCATTGACTGTTTTTTCGACACATTTCTCGCTATTTGTTATTTTGTGTCGCAGAGTTTTTCTAACGTATCATTCTTATCTCTATCTATATGGGGCAACAACTCTTATAAGGCAGACACATTTTTGTGCTTTGATTATGTCGGATGTGGTCCCTTAAGTAATGTCATAAACATACCCCAGACACATGTATAGAGCTTATGGGAACGAACACCAGAGAACATGAATCATTTTCAGATGATCATTGAGTGAGACTGAGTTTCGTGAGCCCCCCATTTTGCCTTAAGAGGGGACCCCTACTTTGTATCTGTCTTGCACAGATTTGTGTTTCACATTCTGTGCATCACTAGCCTAAGAACTCAGGAGGACCCTTGTTGCGTGAGCTACAAATATTCATTATTATTATTATCAGCTAAGGTCTCAGAAAATGTGTTCCACTAAAAGTAAACAACAACATTGCTGTTCTATTGCACATGAGAAGCAGGAAGGCACTCTCCCACTCACCTTCTGCAGATTGACCACAGAGACGGAGAATTAGATGATCTCCCAGACCATTGTCCTGCTCGATGCCCATCTGGTATGACTGTATGTCTTAATATGGTATGCTACAGAGTTTTGTGTAGTGCTACATATGTCATTTGCACAGCTTCTTAGTGTTGTTGGTGCCTAGGTAGTTCGTCCCAATGAACAGTGCTTCCATAAGGGCTCTGATTCCATGTTCTTTTCTTAGAGTCATTGCTTTCCTGAACCATGTTGGGTTTCTCACAGGGGTAGTGTGGTCTTTTCCATTGTGTCTGTGTGTTCTTTGCATCTCTCTTGAGATTTATGGCTTCTCCCATTCGCTAAGAGGTGCGCAAAATGACAAAGTCCCTTTTTTTAAGGAAAGCTGAAGTAACTCTAAAGGTCTAGGTATCTCTCCATCTTGGTCTCCCACATGGTCTAGTACCAGCCATTCCCATCTTGCCTGCTGATTCACCCTGCAGGATGTAATTCTTCTTCCGACTTTTATTTACGAAGTATAGGAGGGGTCAGTCAACCGACCTATGGAGAGCACGCCCTGTCGCCGGGTGGTTCAAGTGCAAAGCACTTCGTGTGTAGAATGTGTAGGATTCTTCCTTCTTCTGTTTCTTCCAGGTCCAGGAGAGTTCCAGACATCAAGTCGAGTGAAGTCAGTGATTGGTGACATACCATTTTGTAATCCCAGTAGAACTCCCCATACCAGCCATTTCACTTTTACAGCATTTCCTGATTGCATGCCTGTAAACTATCCCAGAAGCCTTTTTCCAAGAAGGCTCCACTCTTTAGAGCTCCTTGTCTCATCTTAGATCCTGGCCTTTGGAGATGATGAATCTACCCTCTTCCTGAATCCCGTTGCACTTCTCAAACCCTCTGCTCAGTCTCTTTTCGTTGCCTCTTAAAATACTCTTTCCCCATGTTCTGCCTTACCGTCTGTTCCTTTCTATCCCCAACTACTTAACTCCTTACATATCTCATTGATCCCTCTTCTCATCTCAACCTTACTTCCTATCCTCTGGCATAGCAAGGGGTCAATGGGCCCTCCTGCAAACAGTGAAAATACTCCATCCAACCACCCGCTCCGCACATTTTGTAGTAACACAGCCCTAGTTGGGGTCGATAGCCAACATTCCCAGTCTCCGGTGCCACTGCACCTGCTGCACTGTTCGTAGATGCGCCCCAGATTCTTAGCTCAATCAAGGTAAGAATGGTGGAAGGGAAGTTAAGCCGGACATTTCAAGCACAAAAATTGTATCAAATTAGTGGGTGAGAATTAAAACCCAGTCCTGTCACTAAGCTGCATAGTTAAATACATTTAAGATCCCAATGGCTAGACCGATTGGCATTGCCAATGCTTGTTCTAGTCCCTAACTCGAAATAGCAGAAATAATATCTAATATTATTCCCCAGTATTTTCCTATGGGGCAGTCAGCCTTCCTACACTGAAAATAGGTTTTAGATGGTAGTCACTGTAGGGACATTTTAACATGGCGTTTATACGTATGCTACTTTGGCTTACCATCCACCCTGCCTTATAGCTACAAGACCAACATAAAGGTGACTTATTAACACTGAAAAGAAAGTTTTTCTCGTGTCAAAAAGGTATACTTCGAAAGTTTGGGAGGGAGTTTTATTTATTTTTAACTTCAGTAGCCGGGCTACAGTTGTAAGCCTGGAGTCATGGTTGCTTGATCACGTTAGTGGACGATAAGTTAGTGCTGTATTTCATAGGTGACATTTAACTTTCCATACTGTGTTTGGATTTTGGTGAACACATACTGTGCAACTAACATGAGATGCTCAGTCTATTCAAACTAAACAGATAAGTAATGAGAATCATGAGATTGAATAGTGAAGCTAAAAGTAGAAACCTAAGAGATCAGATAGTTTGCTCATAAATCGGTAAGATTATAGAGTCCATCAGCCCACCCTTGTTGGCGGAGCTTCGTCATCTGGGCCTCTTGGAGAACTGGATCAACGGCCACAGTCTTGAGCCACCAGGCCCTGCTGGACACCTGATCTTGATGCTCCTGAAGAAACTCTTACCCAGATGTATGTTCCAACTATGTGAACTCCAAAAATGTGCAGTGCTCTAGTGCATGTGCTAATTAAAAATGACTACTGGGGCAAAAAAATCTTTATTTATTGTGAGATTGTCCAAGTGTCTAAAATAACCTAATAGTCTTGAAATATATAGACTAATTCCTGGCTAAATACAATTGTGGTCGACATGTTTCAGCCGGATTGGTCACTCGACCCGGCTTTCGTCAGGACCTCAACAAAAATTAAATATAGCTACTGCAAAGTAAACGCAAAACGTGCAAGTGTATATATAAGACAGTGCTTATAAAAAATAATATATGTGCTGGTCCGACCAGTCTGTGGCTATGGCCACCCTACCAGATAAACGGACCCAGTATTTGGAGGGTAAGAATCACCTCTTCTTTCCTAGAAAAGAGAAGAGTCAGACTATCACAAACAAAATAGCTGCAAAAATCACTATCTCAAAGAATACCTTTTAATTAATGCCAATTGTGCACTAATTTGTTGGATGAAAACCCCACAGGGTGGTCACATTCATCAAATCAAAAAATAGATTGTAACTATATTGGACTTACCCAGCTTTGTGTGGGAGAACAGCCTCACCTCACCCGGCTGACTGCTCGGAGAAAGAGGCACCGCTCTGTTAGTTGGTGTAGTAAAAACAGAAAAATTTGCATACTGCTACCAATCTGACTGCATACTTCACCCATATATCAAACATTGTAATGACCCTAAAAAAAGCCTGAAACCAGAAAAACACACAACCCCTGATTGGTGCACTTTTTCAGGAAGGATAGACCTAAATGAAACCTCAATTTTAAAACAGCTGAGAAAGTCTGATGCTAGAAAGTTCTACATACTGAAGAACTACAGGGCCCAAAGAGCCCTCTGTATGCAAACCCTCACTACTTGTTACTAAAGATGGAAAGAAACAAGGTTCAGAACAAGATGGCGTTGTATAATGAAATTGCTAAACACATCAAATTACGCCATCTAACTATAAATTAACGTTAGAACAAAAGAAGGACTTGAGAATGCGATAAATATTAGAACCTCTCCTTTCTTATCTGTGCTGTCCGTCGGTACTTCAAGCCAGGCTGCGACCAGTCTGGGAGGTGACGGCAGGCAGAAGGAGAGCTCTTTTTAAACCCGCCGTAATTGGCGTGAAAAGACCTAATCTATAACAGCTCTCACACATGCGCACAACGGTAGTAGGTCTATCTGTCATTCATACCTGTATGACTCGTCATGCTCGAGAGAAAGACACTGATCGCTGCAACCGCGAAGTAACCGAAGTTGAAGAGAATGTACTGTATCCCGATCCGCGCAAAAGCGTAGAGATCGAGAGCCAATACAGCTCAAAGGGAAGCAGTGTCGGCCAATGATATTGATGCGAACTATCACAGTATAGAAGTGCCATAATAATGACACAGTTCAGTATTGGGACTATGAAGGTAATCTGAGGATCTACAGGTCCCCAACTACAATATAAACGATCTACTTGATCAGAGCTTTATCCGAGGGGTACACAGACACCATCTAGGCGGTACTCGTCCCAAAGCCGAAATATGCAAATACCGTGAAACCATACATCCTAAAGTGGATGGTCGTATGTGTTTACTCAATCTGCGGATGCTTGGAGGTGTAGTGAGTCGTGTTCAATGAAAGTGAACACAAGAGTCTAGCACCCACAGATGAAAAGTAGACTTATCTCAACCTTACTCCTGACTGCATAAAAAGTAAGGTCAATTGATAAGACGTTTGTGTGTCATGTCAGTTAGAAATGTCCTTCAAATTAGAGTGTCTTAATCAACGACAAAGGGACTATCAAGGTTTCAAATCGAGGACCATGGAATGTTGTCATTCAAACCTTGTGTGTCAGTTTTCATTCTGAAAATCCATTTCTGCTCTTTAAGAAACAGAAATCTGGATGTGTCTGCTACATGTTGAGGGATCACAGGACGTTCTAGCACCAACCATCGCAGATCATCGGCCTTGTGATTTTTAGCAAGAAAATGATCAGTAAGGCAAGTGGACTGCTTCTTGCAACGGATGGTGCTTTTGTGCTCACTAATACGTAACTTGATTTTACGTGTAGTGTGACCAATATATTTGAGAGCACAAGGGCACGTGATCATATAAATCACGCCGTCAGAGTTGCAGTTGGTGTGGCGCTGCAAAATCCACGGACGACTAGTACCTATGTCTACTGATGTAGTTTTGGTCGTCTGGGGACAAACACTACATGTGCCACATGGATAATGGCCTCGTACCGGACTCAATGCCCACAAAGTGTTAACTTCTCATGTGGGCTGTGACAGGGGTCGTGTATGGACCAAACTGTTCCGCAGACTCAGACCTTTCTTGAACGCAAACAGTGGGGGCGGGATGTTATCCGATGCCACATTCAAGATCCGCCAATGTTTCCTCACTGTTTTCTGCAATTGGTTAGGTCTCTTAGGTTTCTACTTTTAGCTTCACTATTCAATCTCACGATTCTCATTAGTTATTTGTTTAGTTTGAATAGACTGAGCATCTCATGTTAGTTGTTAAGTCTTGGAATGGGGATTGGAGATTCGCTCAGTCTTTAATTATTTTCCCTATGACCCTTATTTACATATGTTTGCTGAACACATACTAGAGTTAAAGATGCCAATAAGGGTTTAGCCAATTTGACACATTTTAGGGGTCAGACCACCAGCATTGATTAGCAGTGTCCCAGAGTGCAGAGTTTATAAAAACAAGCATTCACAATGCAATCTGTGTCACCTTTGGGGTCTTTTAAGTATTTGGCTATGCAACACATTTATCACACATTACTGCAACGTAGCTTCGCTCACATGTATTTGTAGCACAAAGACATTTCCAGATGACTGTAATCACCACAACATATTCAATACTTGGGACCTACTCCCCAGATTCAGGGGAGCATCCGGCGCTTTGGCACTGGGGGACTTTCATAAACAATGCAAATATACAGATAACGACCTAAGTGATTATGATTGAGAAGTATTCCAAACATTTCGAGAACAAGGGAAGATGCAAAATCTAAGGGGAAAACCTGAAGGGTCTGCTAAATCAATGGCGAAAATATATAATAAAGTTCTTTAATTTATTGCCAAAAATACAGAAACCCAGTACATCAAACGGCAGCCACTGAATTCATTGTTAACATTGTTTAATGCATTTACGCGAGTCCTATTGCATTTAAAATAGGAGTGTGGGTGGGCAAAAAAGCACGTACAGGAGTGGGTGGGGGTGGTGGTGGGTCAAGAAGTCACGGCGTGCGGGAGGGGAGTGGGGGAGCCACAGGAACAAAATAGTTTTTAAAGTAATGGGGCCAGTAAACATGGAAGTATACAAATGATGACATGGCCGTCAGGAGGCGGGACTAACAAGGCATGTGCGCTGCAACGCTAGGCGAGACCTAAAAAGTCTACGACATGAGGCTTCCCCACTTCTAACCTAGATAATTTGCTACACATCCCCAAGAAATGGAAATGTACTGTGACACAGCGGTCCCTTGCCTTCCTTCTTCAACTCTCACACTCAGTACATTTCCAGGCCATGGTGACAGCCACAATATTGACTTTCCTTTGCTTTTATGGCATTTTTCAATAGCGACAGTCAGGAGAACCGTGTTTTACTTTTATTTCGCACCACATTGTTTTTGTAGGTTCTCGGTATTGTTGATCCCATGATTAACAACACTCCTCATGGAGAGGTAGTAAAGTGTTAGAACAGCCACACGACTATGAAATTGAGAAGCAGGGTAAAGATATGTAAATATGAATACCGCCCTGCACTTTGACTTAATTTCAGTGTTTCTGGACTAGAACTCCCCACGTGTTTGTGGTTAAGGGTGTAATTCCTCACTTCCAACCAATTCACGCCTAAATGGCCCTGGAGGGATATGTATGTGTGCAATAAATTAGTTGCGGATGAAATCAGTCTAAAAGAACAGTTCACACACACAAAATGACAGAAATCATCTGGCCTCATATTCAATGAGGCATGAAGGCGACAAACCCGGTGGAAATTCAGCTTCCCAATTATGTAAATAATGGCTTCTCCTGAATCATATTATTGACATATTAGTTTTTGGACATGTGCAGAAATGTTGTGTAATCAATTCCAGTTGATTGAGTAGAACTGGTTGTTTGTGACTGTGTTCAGCTGACTGGTAATTGCGTATACCCAGTAGAATTTGCCTTGTTTTTCTTTTTAGTGGGCATAAATGACCAAAAATATAGAATGCGCAGCTGTATCAAGTAGAAATGTTTATTTGGAGGAGACAAGAGGGTCAGAGTTTTCGGGCGATCTAGACATCTTTTCACAGATACAGCAATCCACACGCCGCCTTCCATTTCCTTTAGAATATTAAATTAAAAAGCATGCGAGCATGTTTTCCCCCTTACCTCGTCGTCCTGCATTTTGACCGTTGTTCAGGGGAGGTGGCGCAGAGACAGGCAGGCAGAGGCTGCTGGCTACTGGAGGAAACTTCCTGCCAGTGACTCGTTGGACGAAGGGAACGCTGGAAACTGCCCCGATGAGCAGAGTCTCCCCTTAGCCCCTAATGCCAAGAACATTTTACGCAGGCATAACGAGCGCGGGGCTCACCTCCAGAGCTCTTGGCGCACCCGGACATCTGAGGAGATGTATTTTTTTTCGCAAGGGAGGGGAGGCAGTGACGTAACCATGGACCCCGCCGCTCGCAGGGAAGGAAGCAGGGACACATAGCACCCTTTCTGTTCAACGAAGCTCCCATGCACTTTCCGGGACCACCGAGCTGCTCCGTGCAGCAGCAGCACTGACACTGCCCGCCTGCCCTCAGTCCCCCCACATACAGGGGGATGCATGTATCGAAACACTCCCCATGAATGCCCCGCTTTTGTGCTTCCTGACTGTAGGCACGAATAAGTGTGCACGCTTTGCTCCCCACTGTTCAAAAGAAGCGAGCTGGCTGCAGGTACCCAGAAATGCCTCTAGCCGTTATGTAAACTTTTCTAGATTATTGTTTTTGTGTAGCGCTAGCTGCGGCCGCTTCTGAGCGCTTGCCATGGTGAGCTGTGCGGTGCCGGGAGCTGGAGGACGCGAGGGGTCCAGGGGCGGCAGTGGAGGAAGAGAAAGAGGTTGGGCGGTAGGAAGGGGAAGGGGCGGTGGCTGTGATGTCAGGCATCGCGCCCATGTCAAATGTCAATGACTGAGCACTACTTTTAAAACAAGCACTTGCAATGCAATTGAACTCGCATTTACGCGAGTCCTATTGCATTTAAAACAAGAGTGCGGGTGGGAAAAAAGGCACTAATGAGAATGGGGGGGGGGGTGGTGGTGGGCCGAGAAGTCACGGCTTCCGGGTGGGGAGTGGGGGAACCACAGGAACAAAATAGTTTTAAAAGTAATGGGGCCAGTAGCCATGGAAGTATACAAATGACGACATGGTCGTCAGGAGGAGGGACTAACAAGGCTAAAACCAATGGGAAGGCAGCATTTAGCAACTAAGCCAATCATAAACATGAGCGGAGAGTGTCCGGAGCTTCTACGAAGCTTCCACGCTATAGTGTATACTGCATGCCTCACAAAGTGTGCAGCGAATGCGCGCTACAACGCTAGGCGAGACCTAATGAGCAATAAAACATAGCTTCACAAAAGGGGGGTTCCTACATAAAGGGGCATTTTGTCACAAGTGGTTTACAGGACAACACAAATAGGTTGTAATTGTGTTAATTTAACATTGATACCACCCCGCAAAACCATTGAAAAAGTAGTGTTTGGTGTCTCAGCTTTCTAACAATTGCCTCTTTCAGATTATGGTTCCAATACAGAATACATCTAATACAATTACAAAAAACCTTTACACTTATATATTTATTTAATTGAACTGAAGGACACATTTCAATATTTCAAAATTATTTTTTAATCAAATGAACAAAATTTAAAAAATGTACATGAACTTAGTATGGTAATTTGAATTAGCAGTTCATGTGTATTCAATCCATTCATTCAATAACTCTCAAATATGCAATTTCCTGTGTAATTTGTATTGACTATAGCTAATAGGAATTTGATGAAATGCCCTTATTTGCTAGGACTTTGTGATTCTGGTTCAGCAAAGACCTGCACTTCACAAAGCGTGAGGCACTCATGTCGGCCTCGTATAACGACGTTCACATAGCGACCGACCATCCCACGGCAGTAGAATGTCTGGGTGGCGCCATTTGCGATACTGGAAATGTAGGCGCACCTGGGGAAGCAATAAACAGACAAAGATTGAAGAACTCATTAATGTTTTAAGGGATCTGCATTCATTTGTGCTGTTCATTTCTCTATTATTCACGTTAAAATTCAATTTAAGGGCAAGCACTGACAAAGAGAATAGGTCTGGTTTTGAATTGTCCATGCAGATAGATTTGTGACATTCGTGCACACAGAGCAGGCACACGTCCATAGACCAGCACACCTACAATCATTTCTTAAAGTTCAAATGACATTAGGGTCAGACTGGAACAGAAAATAGGCCCGCACCAAAATAAAAGAGTCCCCGTTAGTAAATTAGATAGCTAAACAAGCACTAGCATTGCCAATAGGTCTTGCCTTTGGGACCTTATAAGTGTTTAACCATGCAGCACATTATTCTGGGTGCTACAACATCTATTTTAATGTCACGTGCCACTGGTGAACGGCCACACAAAGGTCAGGCTTTCCTGGTATTGAGTGAACATTGGAAATGCAATTCATGCCCAGGCTCCACCCTAAAGGATTAAAAACAATAAATAAAAATAATCCAAGAAAAAGCTAAGGAAATGCAGAGCTTGAACGAAAGCAGTTTATTTGCAAAAATGAGAACTATTGGAAATAAAAGCTCTCTGTCAGAGAAAGAACACAATCTTTCAAAATTTGTCACACTCACAATGTCTGCTTTTTTAAATAAATTAAATCTTAGCGTTACATCATTTATTTTGGGAGTGAAAACATATTACAAATATTTCTGGAATACGGCCTGAATGGCTTACAGGCTAACTGGCGCGCAGAAAATAAACATGAGAAGCGCCTGCCATTGCCGCAAGTGGTGTGTGTGACGCCTACCGCTGCCATTGCACTGACGTGGGAGGGCGAGAGTCAATTTGCCGCCATTGTGACAATTAAAAGTGAAAGTGCACATTGCGCGCAGAAAATAAATACAAAGGGGCAGATTTACAAGCCCCTTGCGCCTCATTTACACCGCCGTTGCGTCACTTTTGTGACGCAGCGGCGGCGCAAATCCTGCGCTATGGTGCGGGGTACTTACAAGGTGACGCATCTGGGAGATGCGTCACGTTGTAAAGCCCTGCGCCAAATGTAGGCGTTCCTGCGCAGGGGGGGCGTTCCGGCACAGGAATGCCTCCTAAAAGTGGCTGAGTGAAATCTACAAGATTTCACTCAGTCATTTTTAGGCCCATGCTACGTCAAAACCCTGCGCCTGCCTGAAGCAGGCGTAAGGATTGACGCAGCATTAACAAGATAGGGCCCCCAGACCATTGTTGGAGCTGCGTCGCGCTTGCGACGCAACTTCAGCAATGCGCCACTTTTACGGCACAGATGCGTCACGCTTCTGTGCCGTTTTTGCCCCATGGTGCGCCGCATTGTAAATGCGGCGCATCCATGGTGGCGGAGTTGTGGCGCCCAAAAACTGGCGCATCCCTGCTGATATGCAGGGATGCGCCAGTTAATGTAAATATGCCCCATAAAGCACCCAGAATCCCAGTTAGGCTTGATATACAGAAAGCACCAACTACTTTTTTTCTTATCAATAAGCAATAAATCTAATGAGACGTATGCTAGGAATCGTGGTATATATCATTCCATCTATTGTTGCTGTGTTTTAGGCAATAAGCCTTAAAATAATTGTTTAAAACAAATTCCAGAAACCAATAGCGTACAGACGACACACAAGTGGAAGGCCTGTCCACTTGCCCCTTAAGAAGGAAATGCCATTCACCGGGACCATGAAATGGTGCTCGAGGTGATGTACCAGTCACTCTCGCCTACATTCCCTGGAGCAGTGTCCGAGGGCGTTATGATCCCTCAGCGTAAGCCACATATCTTAGAGTCGACTGCCCTGCACTTAGGACACTACCAGCCAGGGATCCACCCTGGGGGGTCTTTGTGCTCCAGAAATTATTAGACCCGCACTGCAAGGTGTACTTTTCGATATTCTCCCAAACAAACAACAGTTGAAAACAAGAGGGTCCTGAGGAAATTTTAAAGACCACCCGGGATTTATTCCCCAAACACCACTATCCTAACAGTATGAAATCCCTGGGTCTAAATGAAAAACTAATCCAAAAAGTGTGTAAAAACTACATAACAAGTTGGAAAACTAAAGCATCACAAGCACCACCAAAATAAACTGGGCATTTCCCTTTTTAGGAAAAAATCCCTCACTCACATCAGGTGACATGCCTCATCATAACAAACTGTAGTGCTCTTCATAAGAGGATTTAGATTATCCTTTGATATATAACATCTCTGAGCTCCTCTCTCCCTAAGAGTGGTTTGTAGCCCTCAAAGAAACTGGGTTGTTTCTTTGAGAGGAGAGTCCCTATGATGAAGCATGTCACCTGATGGTGAGTGAGGGATTTTTTCCTAAAAAGGGAAATGCTGGACTGTTCCCATGAGGCACATGGTCAGACTGATTTGCATATGGCTATGTCTGAACTGGGCTGGTGGAGTGAGCTAAAGAATGATGATGGATTAAACTCAGATCAGGTGGCTGGGGGTGAGTGTTTGATTTGCTCAAAAGCTCCGTCCATCATCCCTTTTGGTATCGCTAAATTATTTCATAGCAGACAATCAACAGGCATGGCAGGACTCACAGATACTTTTAGAACATCTGACCTCTCCCATACTCACAGGGAACCACTGCCACAAGGTAGTTCACAGTTGTATGCTACTACAACCTGGTGGACATTTTCCATCCATGTCCCTCGCATTTGTAACCTCCTTCCAAGCAAGATTCAAACGGACTAATTTTCTACAGTCTAGGAAAGCCCTTAAAACATGGGTTTTCCCATATCTTTTTGGTTATGTTTCTTTCACCTGAGTCATTGCACCATCCTATTTGCTGCAGTCCAGCACCAACAGACCCTTTAGATGATACTCTCTATCTCTAAATGTCTTCTGCTGTGTCAGTGTCCATTGGAGGTAATTAATGACTCCCTGAGGTCTGAAGGGGTGTTGGTGCATTTCCCTAACTTAAGCATACATGTTTCCCATATTTAAGATTAATCCTGTGAGCTTTTGTGTTTTTGGGAATCAGTACCTACTATTTCAACAGCCTCACAGTTTCACTGGTCCTAGTGCAGATTTACTGGTTTGGAAGATTCGAACCAATGTATTCCTGCCAGAAAAAAACAGCGGGAGAAATAACATGAGACTATCACTACAGCAGCAGCCAAGCCTCGTGCTGCTTTTTTTCTAAGGGTGGGGGCATAGAGTGCATATATTTTAGGCCAATGTTGTGCAGCCTCATGGCTCGGTCAATTGTGCCTTGAATTTTTCTAAAATCGCCTTGGAATGGTGCAATAATCTTGTTAGGTTCTACGCAGTATTCTAAGCAATGGAGTAGCAATTTGCCATGGATCTTCCCGGCTCCATCCAGCAACGAAATTGAGCAATAGTTGGCAAAATAGCTAAGGTGAGAACGAGAACTAGAGGAGCACTCCTAGTTTTATTATCTAATCAGTATTTTTAATTGGGATTTAACATTTAATTCTAGCGTGCTGCAGGGGCTGGCAGCACGCTAGGATTAAATGTTAAATCCCAATTAAAAATACTGATTAGATAATAAAACTAGGAGTGCTCCTCTAGTTCTTGTTCTCATTGTCAGTTTTCACTGTCTGGTGTAGAGGTAGCACCCACATCTAAACATGTCCTTTGATGCGATTACTAATCTAACAGACAATAGGGCCACCACTTTGGCCTACACAAATGAACAAGCTTCTGAAATATATTCTCTCATACATGATGTCAAATCTTTTAATGTGCAGGGAAGCACTTTACAACAGCAATTGAAACAGTTAGAATTTCTTACAAGAAGACAACTCAGTCAGCGCCTACATGCCTCCACATTGGTGCAGTATCACCGTGCAAAAAGAATTCCAAGGGGTTTAAGACTGTCTATTAAACCCATGTTATTTAGGTTTCATTTGAAAAAGGACTTCATGGAACGCTGGTATGCAGTGTTGAACAAATGTTCACTAGATTTAATATTGTTATTAATTGAAGAACTGGCAACAGCAATCAATGAGATTACTGAAGAAATCTCAGTCATTCGTACAGATTTGGAAACGAGAATGGACAGTGATGATAGGAACAAAGCTTTGGAAGAAATTAATTTGAAATTGGATGTGTACTCAAAGGAACTACAAGAAGGGAAACTAAGAAAGTATAAAAGAGATACCTTGGATTATAAACTCAATGAGGTTTACTCATGGGCAGAAGTCTATGCCTAAAGAAAAGTTTTTTTCAAGAAAACCACAAATATGTCATCGGAAGAAAGTGTAGCGACTGAGGGAGACACCAATGTCAACAGACCACCCCCACCAATTGCAAAAAGAAGTGAAACTGAGCACACTGGAACTAATGGAAACCAAACAGTATTGGCAGCAGCATCCACTTCTAAGTCTTTTTTAGCTCAGGAGATGGATACAAGTCAACCTCCAGGGAAACCAACAGGAAAACAAGGAGAGGTCAAAGAAAAAGCACAACAGAACCTGAGGAGTCAGAGAATAACTTAATTGTCAACATTTCATCTATGGAGTTAACTCCATATCAAATTCGGATCTTGAACAAAGGATTAGGGTATGTTCCCACTTACCAGACGAATGCCTTGGAAAATGAGATAGCTTTTTTCAAATTTATGAGGATTTTGCGTTTACGTTACTTCTTCTCGAATGCCAACATTATGGAGAGTGAAAGACCGGAACCAGAATTCATTGAGTTTAAACGGAAATCTACATTTCAAGCTCCCACGTCACATCAAGTGCTTGATGCATTTGAAAATCTTGTGAAAAATGACTTGCGTAAACTTAAAATCAAAAGTTTGAAAAGCGTTAATTTTTCTAAACATGAAAGAAACACACTTATCTCTCTTGCAAAAAATTCCCTAATTGTGATACAAAAAGCTGATAAGGGAGGAACTATTGTAATTATGGATACAATCTTTTACAATCGTAAGGTCAAGGAACATATCATGGATCCATTGATCTATTTTGCACTTGATGAAGACCCCACTAAACAGTTGACATCTACTCTTGAGACCATTTTGAATAAAGCAGTCTTTTGGATGATTCTATCAAAAAGATGGAAAATAGGACACGTGCCAGTTTGTTGGAAAACAAATCTAAATCTGAAATGACTAGACAAGTATTTGTTTCTAAATTCTCTACCTGTTCTAAACAACTTAAGAGGATTATTAACAGCAGATAGGAAATTCTAGAAAATGAGAGCGATTTTGGTAATTTGCTCAAGGACAAACCATTATATGCCTATAAACGTTCCAAAAATCTGAAGGAAATGTTGACATTCAAACCTAAAGCACTTTGTAAAGAATTCAAGGGCACCCAAAGGTGCTCTAATTGTGTGCATTGCAACAACGTAATATGCGGTAATGTTATCAATCATCCACTATCAGGGGAAACGATTAAATTAAACCATAATGCTGACTGCAATTCTAAAAATCTGATTTACGGTATAAAGTGCCCGTGCGGTCTGTTTTACATTGGTAAAACTGAACGCAAAATAAAAACCCGCATATCTGAACACAAGAGCACTATCAGGAACAGTAATACCAAAAGTAGTTTAGCACTTCATTGGTTAAAAGCACGGCATTCAATTGCGCAACTTAAATTTCAGGTCATAGAAATTATAGATCATATACCTGGCAGAGATCTTAGTAAAACTTTGTTAAAAAGAGAGGTTTTTTGGATAAAAAAAACTGGATACTCAGGACCCGAAAGGGATTAATGATAAAGTAGATTTAGGTTGCTTTTTGTGAGCGCATCTGTGTGGATTGTTTCTGTAGGAGCTGGAAAGGGTTTTGTATACAAACATGTATTTGTTATCATGCTTAATTATTCATGTTTTATACGGATTCATGTTGTTACATACATAAAAATTTGTGCATATGTATTTTTTATGTTGTCTTTATGTATGTTTTCACTCACTCACTCGCTGTTTACTTTGTTGCTTTTGTTTTCAAGATGTGGGTTTTCTTTGGATTTTTTTCTAATAACCTTGTATTGTCTTCGCGGATTGGTTTTTGTTTACTTTAGATTTTGATACATAGAGGTTTGGATTCATTATAATTTTTTCTATTTTCCGTGGATTTTGGTAGTTTTTATTAGCGTTTCTCAGGCGAACTACAATGTTGTAGTCCTATGTTTATTTCTATGCTAAGTTACGCATTACGGGACGTTACGGAACTGGCGATATAATGGCGTCTGTTGCGAGAGGTACCGATGAGATCGTTTGTAAAGTCATTGAGACTGTTGGAGATGCTGACTGACTTGGGCGGTGGAAAGTTGTGGAATCGGTAAGCATATTTGTACAGAGTTGGCTTTGGAATTCCGAGGAGTACATCATTGTGATATCGACACGGGGTGTACAACTTTATGGTACTATTTTTTCAGGTATTCGTTTTGAGCGAAGTGTTTAAATCTCCAATTGGACTTCAGTAGTTTGGAAGGTCAGTTTTGAGCACCAGTATGGTGGTGGGCATGTATGGTGTCATGATTTAATTTCAGCACAGTCTTTAAGGATTTATTTGATTATTTTCTCAGGAACTCGTGTGGTAGCTCGATAAACGAAATTGTCTTCGTGAAGCGATCTGTGTGTTTTAGGTTTTGGTGTCTAATCTTCACTTGGGTTCATGTTTTGGTGGCAGTTTCTCTAAGAACTCCTTTTCTTGCGTTTTTGTGTATTATTTAGTATGTAGCAACGATGCCTAACAATTTGGTGGGGTCAGCACCACACCGATAAAAACATGTACATTTATGTTTTGGTCAATACTTTGTATTACTGTTATATGTATCTGTCAGTAATTTCTGCTTCCGTGCATATTAGAGTGTAAACACCATATATATGTTTTTTTAGAGAATCAAGCCCTTGAAGAAGGGCCATTCCGGCCCGAAATGCATTGGGCATAATCAAAGTTGAGAAGAGAGTTTTTCTTCAAGAGCAACTACAAGATTTCCTCGTTATATGAATGATTATACATGAATGTTTTTTGTATTCTGTATGATTTTGCATAGATTTAATGGTTGAGTAAAAGTGAAATAACTTTATGATTTATGATGATTTGTTTAATGGAATTTTGGTGTAAATTAACAATAGTTAGTAGCAACAGCTTTACAGCTACGGTGCGCAGTGGTCAAGTTTTCATAAACTTGCTATATTCCAAAATAGCTAAGGTACCTGCTACTTGCTTCGCAGTCTTTAAATGGCTGAAAAAGTTGTGGCTTATTCCTTTAGCGGCTCAGATGAACGTTATACAGGCATTGGTCATTTCCCACTTGGAATACGGCAATGTGCTGTATTTAGACGCAGATAAGTCATCCATACAGTGCCTGCAGATTGTTTAAAACGCAGCTGCCAGACTGCTTTATTGCTTACCCAGGTATGTCTCGGTTTCTTAATTGCTCAAGGAATTTCATTGGCTTAAGGTGGCCAAGCGCATTGAATCAATACACTGTGCTATATGTTTATGGGCAAATTTTGCCAGGAACCAAGCCACATTCAGAAACTAGTATCTCTCTATCAGCCCACTCAGCTATTAAGATCTTTGACCCAGGATCTCTTCAGTGTTCCCAGGTTTCGCTTACCCGAATGAAGGGCCATTCCTTTGCCCATCTAGATCCTGAGCTTTACAACCCTTTAGCTGACAATTTAAAGAACTGTAAGTCATTTCTAGCTTTATGCAAGATGTTGAAAATGTGGCTATTCTAAATCTGCATTGTGAGACAGCAGACCTGCAACTGCTGTGCGCCGTGAAACCCTTCAGGGTAGCTGTGCGCATTGTAAGTTGCTAATAATAATAATGATAATAAGGATCATTATGGGGGCCTTTTTTATGGAGTGGGGCAATAAATGCTGCTCTCCAAGGTTCCTGGATCTCCTCTTGGCCCCAAGCTACATTGTAAGGTGCTGTTAGAATAGTGACCCAGGCTGACATATTGGCACCTCAATTGAAGTATTGGTCGGTATTCCGTCCCGGCCAGGTGCCTTCAACTGTTTTTGGCTAAGAATGGCTGCACCGATTTCCCCCTCACAGAACTCTATACAGGGCTCTCTGTTGGTTGCATGAATAGCTGTCTGATTCATTATATATACTATCTTGGTACTCATTTTGGCTTGTAGTTATAGGAGTAACTGGCATCGGAGTAGAAGGATCCAGGCACACTGGATCATACAGCGTTAAGTAGACAGCAGGTGGAATGCAGGTTTCCAGGTTTTTTTACGGGGCCTTGGTAGCACAATCGCACCAATTCCCAGAAACTCTTTGTATTTGTATGTCTTAACGATTGTTTAAGGGCCTGTCTTGCTTTTACTTGGAGTTGACTTCGCTTAAATGTAATACGGTTCTTTCCTTGATGTTTGTAGGCGTACTTACCCTTTGGATCTGGAGGGTCTATTATTTAGATTGTTTGCTAAGGTGTGCATTAGCTTATGACATTCACTAACAAACCATTTAAGTCTTGGTGCTCCAGGTACTACCATAGTGGCATTAATGGGCCTAGAACGGGTGTTGCCCAACTTACGGGTTGTCTTTAGTAATTCTAATTTCTGGATTACACCAGTATTTGGTGTATCTATTAAAACTGTTTGAGTCTCATTTGTACTTGTACTACGCAATTTTACTCTGATTTAATTTAAAATCAGATTTGATCATGTGAGATGATAGAAGGCCATATGGATCCCCAGTGATTCCATAAGGGAACCAATGAGTTCTAGTTAGAGGGTCATGGTCACTTTCTATTCTTCTCCTAATGTTCAAATTAATGACCATATACCAAGTCTCTAGGTTAAGAAAAATTTAATTAATTACACTCTTGCATCGAAAGGTGAATTGCGCTGTGGAATCCAAAGCTGTGCACCCATTAATTTGGCATAGATTGTTACTATGCATAAACAGATTTAAATTAGTCCCACAATTTGATTTCCCAAGAGATTTAAAAACATGGGAGGGTAACACACAAGCTATCTCTGCTTTATATACATCTTGGTCTAGCTATGACACTTCTGGCTTGGTATTAAAATCCCTGCACTCAAGTATGATATGCGGGTTTAGCTCCGACTTCAGGACCTGCATTCAGGCAGAGAGTTATTTGGTGAATAATGCTGATACCTTTCTCTAGCTCCTGCATATGACATAGGAAGTCTACAGAATTTCCAGGTGGCATATACATTTTAGTTATATTGATGCTACAAATGTTGTGGCTTATCTAAAGCATTCGGATATCGCTATTAATTTTAATATGGTCCTGCTTTACTATAACGAGGTCTATTGCAACCCAGATTGTAATGCATCCTTTAGGTCTACTTTTTTTTGTTGCTTCAGTACAGTAGCAACCATAGCCATCCAACTCAATCTTGCTCAGTGGCCCAGTCTGATAAAAGACACCTAGTTTTTATCCTCAAGTTTTGCTTTCAGCTTTAAAACGTTTCTTGGTTTCAGGGTGTGGTGTCTTGCGAGTAAACAATGATGGAACAGTTTTAGCTTCTGATGAACTCCGTAGAGCTTTGACATAATTAATAGAGTGTATTATCGTGAAGCTGCTTTAGAATGTGGAGTTCACAGTTACTCACAGAAGAATAAAGACGTGTGATACCAAGCTCCTGTGTGTGGCGTAGTCATTGGCAGCTACAAATGGTGACGAGATTGTCGTGTTCAGTGGTTGTTAGAAACTACCCACACTGCTGTAGAATACAGGGGGTGGTAGTGGCACTGTAGAACTAGCTGGTCTAACGGCTGACATATCCTGTGGGGGGTGCTCAGAGTCTGTCTATACACCTAGGCCCCAGTTTAGGTAATCCAAAACACACAGGTCCTAGGAGGTCCTAGGAACTACATGACAAGATAGAGGATAAGTAACCCAAATATTGACAGTGTCCTCTCTGAGAGTTTGCTGAGGCCCAGGGAAGGTGCTCGTGCATGCAACGTGTGCCGTCGTTAAAGTATGGAATTGATGATGAACGCATGAGGAGTTAAAGCACAGTTCCAGCTGCTGTCAAGCAGTTGAAAATGAAAGCATTTACAGAGAATCTACACTTCGTTGATGCCACTACGCAACATAGAGCCATACCTAGTACCAAGTGATAATGCTGCGACTCCAAATACTGCCAAGCAGAGATCAATCTGGTGTCACTAAGTACAAAGCGACAGCCAAGCATAGAATAACACTGCAATTACAAGTGCTGCTAGGTAGAGATCAACTAGGTGTCAAGAAAAGTACAAAGCAACAGCCAAGTGCACGAGAGTTCTGTGGTTGGAAGTAGACAATCACATAGTGTCAATGTACTTACCAGAGCCTTAAAAAGGAAGAGTTATATGACTTCAGCGGCAGGCGAAAAGACCAAAGAAAAAGCACATAGGTTGTGCATACTGAGCTGTCAAATTCCTGTAGTGGCACATCATTGAAGCTTGCCGTTGGTGGCTCAGAACAACATCAAAGGTCTCCGAGAAAGTGAAGGGTTGAGGAAATATGAATTTTTATATCAATTATGTCCCCTATCTTAGACCCCAACGGCTCCATGTACATGCTACAAGTACATGTATGTTCCCTCCAATTCCAGCTATGAAGACGCAAATACATGTGCGTCCAACGTTAACATGTCCTCTTTCAGATCCGCCATGAATGGGTCGGATATTCCGTTCCTAAGTATGATTGGCCACCGACTTTATATGGTACACCTTTCACGTTTTACAGTTCAGGCGACTAGGCCCTGAATTCTGTCATCAAGTCTTTTTCTGCCTTCTGCTTCTGAAAGCTCCAGCCTGAGCCTGCATCTGTATCCATGACCTTTGTCCTACTCCCTGCGCGGCTAACGGTGCCTGACTCGGCCTGTTGCCTGCCAAAAACTGTATTTCACCTTCAAGTTATCTGCTCCGCTCCTCATCCAATACATTCCTGTCTAGTAGTTTTAGGTAAACATCCTTCCAGCTACAGAGCAAAAGGGCCCGGCCTTACTGTCTCCGTGCAAGTAATTCATAGCCTCCGTTTCCATGGTAGGCCCATGCCCCCTCGCATCTCATGTAGACACATAGACGCTTGTACACGCACTAGCAGTCAGTATAGAATAGATTCTGTTCGGGAGACCTTTCCCTTTTAGATAATACAGTTCCTTAAACACAAGATATTAGATATGATTCGGGATTAGGTTGATCTGACCCCCCAGACTCCTGTCTCCTCATGTAGGGTTAAATGTCAAGTTTCCTTCACCCTCTAGTTACACGTCAATCACACGTCATGCGGCTGCGTGCGCATCTCTGCCATGTATTTCTGCTGACATTGCAGGATTCTCTTATGGATCCACCCACCTGTGACATCCTCTTAATGACGTTTCCAGTATACGCCTTTATGCACGCCTATTGTAACGCCTTTTTCATTACGTATATGTATTCCTATCTTTCTTATCAGCTGTTACGCCTCCTGCATCTGTCTTTACTGTAATGCATTTACTATATATATAATTACTTGTCAATAATGTATTGCCTATCCCTTCCTGAACCTCCGTGGTGATGGAATTCGATTGCCTGGTTCGAACCATAATTCCTTTGTAAGGAATACATTCCCTTTTATAACCTCAAATACCACGGATTCTGCCTCTTATTTTTACTGAGTTATTCTTATTGAATTTTACCGCATAAATTAAGTCTAGGTAATTTAAATTTACCACATAATTGGCGCCCGAATAGGGACACCTTCCCCATCTCACGCGCCGGAGGTGCGTTGCAGGCCCGGTCCCCTGCCGCAGCCGGACGGACAACTACGCGTACCCGCAGGATTTCCTGTATCTCCCTCCGACCAAGCGGGGGTGACTGAGGCTGCGATCAACACCCAGACGAGGCGGTGAGAAGTGCGAAGAATCCCGACCAGAGCCTAGCTGAGAGAGCAAGATCCGAGGTATACAGAGGCCCGCCAGGTTCCGAAGTTCCGAAGTATCCATGTCACGTGTCGAGTCGAGTCCAGTCCGATCCAGTCCAGTTCAGTTCCGAGGCCTTCCGTTCCGTGCTTCCCGGTGAGTACCGTTGCTGGGGACGCATTTAGACGTGCACATTAGTTTGTGCCGGTCAAGACGGGTTTGGGTACACAGATCCGGTCTGCACTGTTTCAGCAGTGTATCTGTACTGTTTAGCAGTACATCCAGTATATCTAGTATTATGTCCATAACTAGTTTTATTCTAATTATCGTTGTTCGTTTTAAATGTTAAATGGTATAATATGTTTTAAAAATGTCGTGGTATGAATGATTGTTCAAATTTCTCATTATTGTGTTCTATCGTACTAATTGTATTTAAGTCCAAGTCTCTAAGTTCGAGTAAGAATAAAGTAGCAAGGTTTAAAGATGCCGTTCTTTTCAAAATTAAGACAGATAAAAACTAGAAAAGGGATACTCGAGGAAGCGGTTCCCATTCCACCTAGGGACACTCCAGGGTACTTTATGTACCATAAACATGGCCTAGATGCCATATTATATCTTGATCTATGGGTGGACTACACCAAGGATTTAGCAGAGAATCAGAGATGGCCCGCAGCGGGGACATGGGATGCAGATTGCATCATGAGAGTAGAAGAAGTGTTATGGAAAAAGAAAGCCAGACAGTCGCAGAAAGATGCCATTGAATTATGGCGTAAAGAATCGCACAGACGCGCAGAGAAAGCGTTCAGAAAAGAAGAGAAAAATAGAGAGAATTCAGACAAAGCCCGAGAAGACATACTAATTGAGGAAGGTATCCGAGTAAAAACAGAACAAGTAGACAGGCAACGAAACACTCTTATGAATGGTATGTATCCTCTTCTGGCCGAGGGTTTACCTAAGGCCACCCTGGAGGTACCAAAAGATCTGCCACCTCCATTACTTCCGATTAAAATACATCCCAAGACCGCAAAAGATATTTTCCTTTCTTCCTATTTAGACGATGCAGCCCCCGAATATGTTAATGTGGCGCATCAACGCGCATCACCGGTTGACAACGCTCAACACCAAGACCATCTGCCCCCACCACCACAGCAACAAACACCCCCTCACATTCCAATCGTTCCGCCGGTTTCTACAGCCCTTCCGGCATCTACATTCTCTACCTTACATCCAACAAATCCTTTTGGACTTGGCACCTCAGGAGGTGCGACAGGAGGTTTTTCCACGCCACCGCCAGGACCTAGATTGACTTTTAGAGATCTAGCATACCAACGTACACCTCAAACAGCAAATTCCGATATACTTAAGGAACCTCTTGCAGATTGTAGATATGACCCAGTGCCCGGTAAAAAGGACAGAATGTTGCTATCATCACTACGTATACGACGAGCTTCGATCTATTTAATGACACTACCAGGAATGATTGCCCATCTAGACAATATATATCGCTTTGTCCAAACAGGGCAAGGCCCTGAAAGTATTGACGAGGCCATGGAATACCAGAAAGTGGATATACAGAAACTATTGTTACGCTTCTTCATAAACTGTTTGATCAGAAATAGAGATAGGCCTGAGGTAGATCAGGATGAAATGCAAGTACTTACCAAATGGGGTCAGAATATAGCAGACGGAAGACATGATAAACAGAAGAGTATAGAAGTTATGTGCCGAAAGATCCGAAAAGAAGTAGAACGAATACATGAAAACAGATTAGAGGCAGACAAAACTGAATCAGAGGGAGAGGAGGAGGAAGAGTCAGAAATGACCACAGGACAATTAGAATCATCAGCTAGAGAAATGATGGCTTATGTAGGTAAGGGAAGATCTTTTAATAATACCAGATACTTTAATGATCCAATACGTCCGAAACGTCCAGAATGTAACAGAAATTTTCAAGCAACCATGTCAAATACAAGGTCCCCTGAACACTTATTCCAGGCTACTGATAAATTACTCCGAGAACGAAGGGGGTACCATGTGCTCGATTCTATGGATGAACAAGAATTAGCCAGGTCAGCAGTACAATGGGCTGACAGTTCTGAAAAATACAGTGATGATGCGCTAGCACACACGTTTCTGAATCTTACCCCAGACGAACAGCGTTTAGCTGGTATATACATGATACAACACCTCCTTATATTGTATAAAAACCAACACTCCGATCCTGGTCCCCTACCTGATATCCTGATAGAATTACTCATGAATAAATGGAGAGGTTTGGGTACTGATCTAATTAAAGAAATTCTAGAATATCGGCACCAATACAGTGCCTTTGTATGTCCAGAACATGATTCAGCTCCCACCATGGAAAGAAAAACGTATTACATAGATAGACAGAATCCCTTACGTGAAGTGCACCCAGTTAAAAATACAGATGATTCTTTTTCACGCGTGTTTGTGTACACGCCCATAACTAAAATAGAACTATTGGAAATGAAAAAATTAGTACCTAGCCATGACAAAGACCCAGCAGGTTTCCACCGTGAAATAAAGGACATGTTACTCATGGGTGACTATACCTATCCTGACATTATGAAAATATTAAAAGTATTATTGCCTGCAGGTATTTACGAGAAACTCAAAGAAAAAGAATGGGAGGTGGGAGACCAAAAGATTGATTGGACCGCATTAGAAAACGAAGAAAAAGCCCGAACTGCAGGCCAAGGGCTTGGGGGAAAAATTACAGCATTACCAGGATTATTAGTGCAAGTATTGCCACGTTTATTAACTACGAAAAAGGAAGACTGGGGTGCAATTTCAGCCTGTAAACAAAAACCCGATGAAGACACTAGTGATTTTTATTCCCGATTTGAAAAATGTTTTGGTATTAATAGTGGCTTAAAAGCAAATAGCGAGTCGTATCCACATCTGTTTGTGACAAAACTAGTCGAAAATTCCCTGCCCCAAGTTAAGAACAGAGTATTAAAAGTAGAAAGCACTTGGCAAGGTAATACCCCTTCACAGATGTTACAAATGTTACAGTATCACCAGAATAGAATTAGAGAAGAACAAGAACATGAACAAAGACGTATGAAAGACACAAAAATGAAAATGCTTGTTGCTCAGACAGTTCCAGATGACAGTCATAAAAAGGGTGCGACACAGTCCAGTAATTCAGCGGTTCCTGTAAAAGGGACATGCAACTATTGTAAACAGCCAGGTCATTATATAAACGATTGTATGGTTCTGAAACACAATATCTCTACGGGTAAAACTAAGGAGAGACCACGTGCACCTAGACAGGATCAGATCCAACAACAAGTACCTCAGCATGTACAGCCTATGCCAGTCCCACAACAGACCGTAGCAGTATCACAGCCACAGCCTATTGCTGCAACACAAAACACTACACAACAGATGTACCAGTATGCACAAAATGATTATCCCGATTATCAGCGATACACATGAAACAGCCTAGAGAAGGAAGTTGGCTTACCCCTTATCGAGGTTCCTGTAGATCAGGAAGGTCCTTATGTACATAGTCAAATATTAGGGAAAGACAGAAAGTTTTTACTTGATACAGGGGCAAGCAGAACTACTATAAGTCATGACGAAGTCCCAGGGGCACCCCTCTCAGGCTCACAGAATATTTCCCTTGGTTTTTCAGGAAAGCCCATTATTAACGAAGTATCGCAACCTCTTCCACTTACAGTTGGTCCTTTGACACGAACTACAGATTTATTACTTACCAAATCATGTCCAGAAAACTTGTTAGGTATAAAGACACTGAAAGCTCTAGGAGCTGTAATATGTTGTTCTCCGGAAGGAGTGCGACTATTTTTGCGTGACTTTAAAGGTCACTACGTGTCAAGAGACATGGATCACCGGTTACAGAATCTGCCTGCACATTTATGGGCACAAGGCCCTACTGATGTAGGTTGCATGCACATTACACCATATCGAGTCACACTCAAAGCAGGAGTGGTATTACCACGAATGCGACAATACAAGTTACCTCCAGATGCTGTAGTGGCTTTGCTGCAAATCATTGACGAGCTCATTGCACAAGGAGTGGTTGTGGAAACAGACTCCAATGTATGTAATTCTCCGATCATTCCGATTCTTAAACGAACTGATCCAAAAGCACCGCCAGTATATCGATTAGTTATTGATCTGCGCGAATTAAATAAATGCATTGTACCACAATACCCCGTGGTCCCGGATATCTCTTCATTACTAACAGCTATTGATTCCGAAGCAACGTTCTTCACTGTAATTGACCTCAAGAACGCCTTCTTTAGCGTCCCAATAGATCCGGAAAGCCAATATTTGTTCGGATTTTGTTTAAATGGACGAAGTTTTAAATTCGCACGCGCACCTCAAGGATTCACAGAAAGCCCCAGCATCTATAGCCAAGCACTGAAAAGACAACTTGACGGTATCCACATGCCAGTTAACACTGCCCTGCTCCAGTATGTCGATGATCTGCTGATCACCGCCCGAAGCGAACTTGAATGTGAAAAAGCATCACTGACGGTTTTGCATTTTCTAGCCGACAAGGGGCACAAGGTGTCCCCTTCGAAGCTGCAATTCTGTGTCCAGCAAGTTGTGTACCTTGGGCACTTGCTGTCCAAGGGGGGAAGACAGCTTACACCTGACCGCATCCAGTTAATTGCTAACATGCCACCACCCAAGACACAAAAGGAGGTACGGGCCTTCATAGGCCTCACTTCGTACTGCAGGCAGTGGATTCCCCAATATGCATTCCTAGCAAAACCACTCATTCAGTTGACAACACAGGAGGCAGCGACATCGACTGTCCTCCCTTGGACTCAAGAACATACACAAGCTTTTGAAAGCTTAAAGAAAGCTTTATGCCAAGCACCTGTTTTAGCAACACCATGTTACAGTAAACCTTTTACACTTTTTGTTACAGAACGTGAAGGTACTGCCTTGTCAGTACTCACTCAGGAACAAGCAGGATCACACAAACCATGTGCTTACTTTTCTAGCACGTTAGATCCCGTAGCTCAGGCTCTTCCTGCGTGCCTGAAATCAGTCGCAGCAACAGCTTTAGCGATCAGACAAAGCGATGCCATAGTATTAGGACATCAATTGACAGTACAAGTACCACACGCAGTAGAGGTTCTCTTGAACCGGACACAAACACAACATTTGACTATAGCAAGATTGACGGGTTACGAACTAACATTGTTCCAACCACACATAGAAATAAGACGTTGTAGTACACTAAATCCTGCCACACTTTTGCCATTAAGTGGAACAGACCCATTGGCACATGATTGTATTGAAGTCATTACTATTACGACGAAACCCAGACAAGACTTGACAGATATTCCATTATCAGATCCAGACCTAACATTGTATGTAGATGTTTCATGCATGAGAACAAGTACAGGAGAGTTAGTGGCCGCTTATGCAGTCACAACAGACACTGAAGTTATTGAAACTAATTGTATTAATACCCTGTCAGCTCAAGCAGCAGAGCTCATCGCTCTGACACAAGCCTGTATTCAAGCCAAAAATAAGAAAGTTAACATATACACAGATTCACGTTATGCATTCGGAGTTGTCCATGACTTCGGAGTACTTTGGCGAGAGAGAGGTTATTTAACTTCTCATGGTGCCAACATTCAACACGGTCCCCTCATTCAAGCCCTATTAGACGCAATACATCTACCTACTGCAATATCTATTATGAAGTGCAAGGCCCATACGAAAGTGACCGACATTATTTCCCAGGGTAACGACCTAGCAGACCGAACAGCTAAACAGACCGCTCAGAATCGGACTCACGCAACTGACATGACAAAGGCAATAGTACAGACATCCACACACTGCATGACAGTTAAGGATCCCGCCCTTGATGTAATTGACATACAGACACATGCTACCCCAGAAGAAATTAAGAAATGGACTGAATTAGGAGGGATCCAAACAGATCAGGGATGGATGACGAAGGGAAAATCTATATGGTTTCTCCCCGACTCCATGGTTCCAGTTATCATTAACACAATACATAGCCCAGCGCACCTGGGAGAGAAAGCTATGCTAGACAGTATTCAACACATTTGGTTCAACAAACACTTGCGAGCAGCAGCCAAACAGAAAGTACGTACCTGCATGATTTGTTGTCAGTTCAATCCCGGTAAAAGCATTCCTGTAGAGCAAGGTGGATTCCAACCTCCCGATCACCCTTTTGAAGCACTCCAGATGCATTATATCCAGATGGAACGATGTCGAGGATTCAAATATGTGCTCGTAGTTGTATGTGCTCTTTCCCGTTGGACAGAGGCTTATCCCGTCTCAGATTACACTGCCCCGACTACTGCCAAACAGTTAGTTCGAGAATTCTTCCCACGGTATGGTTTGCCCCGTATCGTATACTCAGATAACGGTCAGCCATTCTCATCCGAGCTAATGAAACACATTTCACTCCTGTTAGGCTATCAATGGAAATTCCACTGTGTCCGACATCCCGAGGCAGCAGGTCTCGTGGAACGTCATAATCAGACTCTGAAAATTAGACTTTCCAAAATCTGCAGAGAGAAAGGTGTCGACTGGATAGTAGCCTTACCAGTTGCTCTCTTTTACATGAGAATGGTAGCACATTCTCGAACAGGGCTATCCCCGTACGAGGTGGTCTTCGGTAGGCCACCAAATATGTGGGGGACGCCTATACCTCGAAAAATAACTGATGTTGATTGTAATATGCTGACAGATTACCTTGCTTCCTTGATGTCTGCACTACAATCTTGCCGTTCACAGGTAGCTGCAGCCTTTCCCGACAACACAGAGGTGAAGCCCCATGAAGTGGTTCCTGGAGACCATGTTTTCATAAGAAATTTCGACAGGAGGAGCCCGCTGGAGCCTCGCTGGCAGACGCCAAAACTAGTTCTTCTCACGACGAGGACAGCAGTGAAGATTGAGGGTCGCAAGGGTTGGCTACACTCGAGCCATATCAAGAAATTTCATGGACCTCTTTCTAATCTGAACTCTCAGCCCTACATTTCCTCACAGACTGACTCAAAACTCCCCCTGGTTGAGAAAACAGAACAACAAAATTACAAACTGAAACTAAGGTCTAGCAAGTCAGACAATTTGATTGTTTAAGTCCTCTCCAAGGTGAATCGGTTAAATTAGTCTCTGACATGTATCCTCTAGACCGAAATAGAGAGAGAAATAGACAGAAACAGCTCAAGAAAGATGCATACTGTAAATCACTTCGGAGTCACTGTATAGTGACATTATTGATTATGTTTTTTCTAAGTCTTTTGATTATTGTTGCAAGTATACTGTTGCACATATACTATCCTGTTTTTAAGCGTGCTTTCAATGCTACTTCCGAACACTCTTTTAGCGAATTGCCTCCGCATGAGTTGTCCTACAGATTTGCGCTGCGCAACAACACATTCATTAGTATGTTACATCATTCCCATCAGACTAGCAATGCTACAAATTGTTGGATATGTGGCCGACTCCCTCCCTATCAGAAATACAAGGGAGTTCTGCCCCTCTTTCCGTACCCGTTCACACATAATGGCTCCTGTGGAGCATGGTTTAGTTTGATTAATACTTTAGATTCCAATGCCGTAATTTACCAGGACAACTGGGTATGGGGAAACCTGAACCTGGTTTTACTTAAAGTCTGTTATCCTAACAAGGAGGGACTTCCCAAAAGAACAGGAACTGACCTAGAAAATGAAGTCTATGGATTAGGTAACTTTACACTTAACCTCATGATTCTGAATGTTGAATATGAAGCTACACCAGTCTTGCCCGCTATGTCAGTATTTCCAGTTAAAGGTGAATTATGCGTAAGAAAGAATGGTTCAGTACACATGGGTCATAGTAAATGTACAACTGTGATCGAATTCAGTGATCAAGGCAAGTCTACATTTAGAGCTTCTCGTCATTCCTACTTCATATGTGGTCAGACCGCATATATACGTTTACCTCTAGATTGGGATGGTACCTGTTACATCGCATTCCTTCTGCCACCTGTTTTCCTAGCCCCTCCTGATTACCATAGGAATACTCATTTAGTACACAATAGACAGCAGAGAGATCTCCCGATTGTCGACTACACTGAAACGGCATGGGAGCAATACACAGATTTCAATAAAGGTTTCTTTCCCTACATAGGCACTGTCACTAATAGTAAACTGATACGTAGATTAACTAGAACTCTTGAAGCAGTAGTGAATGAAACTACTTCCGCCCTAGGCAACTTAACAGAGGAGCAGTCTGCGATGCGGATTGTTGTTCTTCAAAATCGTCTTGTCCTTGACGTCATCCTGGCCGATAGGGGCGGAGCTTGTAGGGTCATCGGATCAAGTTGCTGTGTTTTCATTCCAGAAAACGCGCCTTCAGTATATAAAGCCATAACTCGCCTTCATAAGATTGTAAGCCAGATACACCAGAGTCCAGGCACCTGGACTTGGTCCGGTTGGTTCTGGAGCGTGTTGTCAGCCTGGGAATGGAGGATCCTATCCTTCCTAGGTATTGGCCTTCTCATAATATTCAGTTGTTGCCTATGTCTACAATGTGGGCCAGCGATTTGTGGTCTGTGTGCCACATCGTGTATTCCACATTCAAGTTTTCGTTCAAGACCTCGTAAGAAGAAAGAAGAACAGATGATGTTATACGAACAGATTGATGGATTAATGAAGATCGATATTTCATGAAGGGTCCGTAGGGGACAAGGAGGGAATGAGGAAATATGAATTTTTATATCAATTATGTCCCCTATCTTAGACCCCAACGGCTCCATGTACATGCTACAAGTACATGTATGTTCCCTCCAATTCCAGCTATGAAGACGCAAATACATGTGCGTCCAACGTTAACATGTCCTCTTTCAGATCCGCCATGAATGGGTCGGATATTCCGTTCCTAAGTATGATTGGCCACCGACTTTATATGGTACACCTTTCACGTTTTACAGTTCAGGCGAGTAGGCCCTGAATTCTGTCATCAAGTCTTTTTCTGCCTTCTGCTTCTGAAAGCTCCAGCCTGAGCCTGCATCTGTATCCATGACCTTTGTCCTACTCCCTGCGCGGCTAACGGTGCCTGACTCGGCCTGTTGCCTGCCAAAAACTGTATTTCACCTTCAAGTTATCTGCTCCGCTCCTCATCCAATACATTCCTGTCTAGTAGTTTTAGGTAAACATCCTTCCAGCTACAGAGCAAAAGGGCCCGGCCTTACTGTCTCCGTGCAAGTAATTCATAGCCTCCGTTTCCATGGTAGGCCCATGCCCCCTCGCATCTCATGTAGACACATAGACGCTTGTACACGCACTAGCAGTCAGTATAGAATAGATTCTGCTCGAGAGACCTTTCCCTTTTAGATAATACAGTTCCTTAAACACAAGATATTAGATATGATTCGGGATTAGGTTGATCTGACCCCCCAGACTCCTGTCTCCTCATGTAGGGCTAAATGTCAAGTTCCCTTCACCCTCTAGTTACACGTCAATCACACGTCATGCGGCTGCGTGCGCATCTCTGCCATGTATTTCTGCTGACATTGCAGGATTCTCTTATGGATCCACCCACCTGTGACATCCTCTTAATGACGTTTCCAGTATACGCCTTTATGCACGCCTATTGTAACGCCTTTTTCATTACGTATATGTATTCTTATCTTTCTTATCAGCTGTTACGCCTCCTGCATCTGTCTTTACTGTAATGCATTTACTATATATATAATTACTTGTCAATAATGTATTGCCTATCCCTTCCTGAACCTCCGTGGTGATGGAATTCGATTGCCTGGTTCGAACCATAATTCCTTTGTAAGGAATAAATTCCCTTTTATAACCTCAAATACCACGGATTCTGCCTCTTATTTTTACTGAGTTATTCTTATTGAATTTTACCGCATAAATTAAGTCTAGGTAATTTAAATTTACCACAGGGTTCCAATGGAGACCAAGAGAGAGGTCACCATTTTCAGACTGTCAATGACGACCCAGAGGCCAGGACATCACCGGGCCTCAGAGCGGATGGGGATGATCCAGTTACTAGTGGATGGCAGACAGTGACAGAGACAACTCAGCCCCTGCGTGAGCCACTCCCACAAAAGGTTACAATGCTGCTGCTTTCTTGAAACCACCATCATAATGTGATACCGCCAAAAAGCACAACATTGGTGACCGATGGACTGCGTGGATATAGACATTTGAGGATTTTATTCATGCACTTGAAGAGACTGATAACAGAAATATTATTAAATACCTCAAACATCTTGCTAGAATCTTAAATTTAATCCCATGCAAAATGTTGACTATGAAAGACATATTTTCAGTCAAGAATGACAGAAAGTTAGCAAAAACCATCGATGAATTAGTAGAAAGACAAATCAGCAAGAAGGGTTGTGGTCTTGAGTTGCCTGCACACTAATTGTCCAATTACTTAAACAGTGCTCACTCTTTGGGTCAACCGTTATAAAAACCCAGATTTAACAAAATGGACAACTGCTGTCTGGTGTGCAAAACTAGTTTCTATGTTTCAAATATGAGTTCATTATACATGCTTTAGATATGTAGGACTCTTTGAGGTCAGATGTTAATACTTTATGTTACTGTGCTCCTCTACCCTTGCAGTTGTCCAATTTGTAGAAAGACTTCACACTATTCAAGCTCTATACGTTCAATTAATGTAATAATGAAGAAGCCCTATGTGTCAGGTTAATTAATGATTGCTTTTCCAATTCAATTCAAAAAGTCTTTATTTATCGATAATTCATCATAAAAAGACAGTTTACAGAATATAAAAGAATATAAACAGGATAGTTTGTCTTATTTTTTAAAAAACATTTTTTACGACATAATACAAAATGTTAAAATCTCAAAAATCCAGGGTACAATAATTTTATTGCCTCCTCAATCTAATAAGCCACGCCCAAGCTAAAAACTTGGCAACTGCAACTACAACATATTCGCTAGTGTCGAAGCGCAGGAAATCAAGTGCTACTGACCCTTGCCTAGTTCCCAGAGTACGACAAAGGGGTTTTAGCCATATAGCCCGAGGGGCTGCGTAAACAGGGCAGACAAAGAAGATATGACCCACGGAGTCAACACATCCAGAACACCAGTTACAAGAATCAGACGATACACCCTTCCATTTTTTAGTGAATAAGTTTGTTGGTAATGTACCGACTCTAAACTGGTGGTAAAGTTTTCTATCTCTCGGCCTAGTGATGGTATCCCAGTAGGCTTCAAGGAATGGGGTATTCTTTTGTTCAAGAAACCTACCAGTCAAAGAGTCGGTTGAAACAGAAGTTAATTGTTTTTGCAGTACCATTGACCAGTATAGATCTTTAAAATCTTTTTTAGAGGGAAATGAGTTATTGGCTGGGTCAGTCCACAAAGTACCTAAACCCATGGATTCCAAAAGTTGTCTAACCTGTCTGAACCAAGTGATGTTGCCAGCTCCCAAAATAGAACGAACATCAAGAAAGGCTTTGGCATAGGGACCAAGTTCGGGAACAGTCCAAAGTCGCCTCCAAAAGGCCAATGGCTTAAACCTAGCGATGTCGTCAAATGAATGGGAGCCGAGATCCAGCAGTAGTGGTTTCAATGGGGTGGAACTGGGGAGGCCCGTAAGCATTCTGAAAAATTTGTGTTGAGCTTTGACCAGGGGAGAGAGATTGGCAAAACCCCAGAGTTCAGCTCCATAAAGGATCGCTGAATTTATCCTAACATTATGGATTTTCATTGGGGGGCCAATTATTTTCGACTGGGATTGCTTTTGTTCTTTGACGAGACATCCAGAAAGCTGAGCAAATTTAAGAGTGAGGACGTCAATCTGCGGCCTCCAGTCCAACTTGTTTTCAAATACTACCCCCAAATAGGTCATGACGTTAGTTCTCTCGAGCAAATCATTGTTCATAAACACTTGGCCTTTCACACATTTCCCTTTGTTAAATACCATGTATTTGGTTTTGGACACATTCACAGACAAATCAAAATCATTGCAAAATTTAGAAAAGACATTCAATGCCGACTGTAACCCTGAGAGTGTCTGAGAAAGAAGTAGGGTGTCATCGGCAAACATGAGGAGTGGAAGTTTACTTCCACCCAACATGGGTGCGTCAGTGGGAGTAGATGAAAAGTACTGGACCACTCTATTGATAAACAATAGAAACAACGTTGGCGCAAGGACGCACCCTTGCCTGACACCCCGATTGACCCTGAATCTTTTAGTAATCTGGCCCTGTTTCCCCCAGCGCACTTGGGCGAAGTTGTTATCATACAGCCTAATGATAATGCTCAGAAGGTCTCCCGGAATCCCTAGCTCCACCAAAACATCCCATAGCTTGGTCCTATTGACCAAGTCAAATGCTGACCGAAGATCAATAAAGGCAGCATATAAGGTACCACCACGTAGATAAACCGTTTTCCAGACAATCAGTTGAAATTTGAATGCCTGGTCGATGGTACTAGTGCAGGGTCTAAAACCGGCCTGGAGTGGAGAGATGATATCCTCCTGTTCAATCCAGGCCTGGATTCTAGCCAGGGTCATCCTAGCAATTATCTTCTGAACGGAGTCAATAAGGCTGATCGGGCGATAGTTCCCCGGACAGGAACGATCGCCCTTCTTAAAAATGGGAAGGATCTCTGCGCCCCTCCAGGAATCAGGAATAGCAGCCCCTCTAGCTATAGCGTTAGCGAGATGTGCAATATACGGTACCCAGTTGTCAGGGTCAGACTTGAAGAGGTCCGCGGGAACACAATCGATTCCCGGGGCCTTACCACTTGGCACCTTTCTCAAGGCTGCAGCAACCTCCGCGCAGTCAAAATTAAAAGTGGAGGAGATGGTCAAATCCCTGCTTTCTGCATGGGCAAACCCCTCAACCAAGCTTCCATCCGAAAACTGGGACTCGAAATGTGAGACCCAGTTGCCCGGAGAAACATGGTTGCTGGGAATCTGGGTATCAGAACAGTTGCCCCACTTTACAATATGCCAAAACTGGGATAAATTCCTATTTTTGCTAGCGGCCAAAAGATCGTTCCAGTGGTCATTATCCCACTCTCGTTTGGCTATTGCTTTAGCCTTGGAGTAGTCTTTTCTGGTTTGTTTAATAACCACCCGATCTTTAGTGATGATAGCATGTTTCAATTTGTTATATGAGATTCGGCATGCTTTATTATACCAAGACTTAGATTTTTGGGTAACAATTTTTTTGCCCTTACATGGTTTAGAGAAAATAGACTTAAGATCTAAAAATAAATGGTCATGTACTAGGGTGGCCTCAGTATGTGAGTCTTCAGCACTCAATAGATGCTGTAGATCCCCAACAGCGCAGGAAACCTTTTGGTTAATCTCTGACAGTAGTATGTAGTGTCCTAGCATGGACACGTTCAGAGTGCGCGCGCTGCATGGAGAAGCCTGGCCAGATAAGAGGAGAACAGAAACGGTCCAGAGTAGGTCGTGAAGCGAAGAGATGAAGAGACCAGAGTGGCACGTTTGCCACTACAAGAAAAGAAGAAAGAAGATATCGCAGTGGCACGTTTGCCACTACAAGAAAAGAAAGAAGATATCGCAGTGGCACGTTTGCCATTACAAGCAGAGAAGGAAGATGACATCAGAGTGGCACGTCTGCCACTAATAGAAAAAGGGGAAAGAAAGATCTGAGTGGCACGGTTGCCACTGCAAGAAGGAGAAGAAATCAGAGTGACATGACATCCTCACGGAGAAAGAAATAGAGGAAGGAGAAGAGTGTGGCAAGACTACTCACACCTCAAAGACAAGGAAGGTGACAAGCGTCAGCACACAGTGCGCAAGTCCTGAAGAACACCCGTGGCACGGAGAAAAGACCATCTGTTTGATGATGCTTTCAGCACACCTGGGATCTGCAGAGGTGAGCAGGCCGGACCATTCGAAACACTCACCTTTGGGGTTACACGGACACTGGTCAATGCCAGCCGTGGTGACTCAGGGGCAAAGGCCTCAGGGATGCCGGTGAGAGAGAGTATCCCCGCGACGAGAGATGGTCGTCAGCCGCCCTTCAGCAAAGGTCTCAGGAGGATGAAGACTTCGCGTGCTAAAGACAGGAGCCAACAGCCACCCTCCAGGTCTGACTGCGGAATCTGAGGTGAGACCTGTCGTCTCCTCCGCACCCGCACTTATCGGCATGGGAGTAACACGATACAGGACACTTAACCCAGGCCAGATCTGAGGAAGAGGGCCTCAAGGATATCCCGTGGCAGGGGAACACCTGTGAGAGGGGCATCCTGGTGAGAGGGGTGTCTTGCGAATGACCCGTCTTTCTGCAAAAAAACAGAACACACGCCACAGATAAAGAAAAGGACTGGACTAAAAGATGAACGGCAATATCTAGCGCTGAATCACAAGAACTCAACAACTGCGTTTGTCGCCAAGAAAGTAAAGCGAAGAAAAGACTGTGAGAGCAACTTCAAGGCAGAGCCGTCAAACAGACTTACTCCATCGAGCACCCATGACTGGTGCCACAGTGAACTGGTGATCGCCCGCGACAGGAAGAACATCGTCCGCGACAGGAAGAACATCGTCTGTGACTCCAGGCTGCTGAAGCGTGAGCGACTCTGCAGAAGTTTGGTCACTGTATTACCTCTGTATATATATATTTTCTTTCTCCCCTAGGTTGGACATTTGACTCCGGGTTTTTGTTATTAAAAATTGGGAGGAATGTAGTGTCCTAGCATGGACACGTTCTAGTGTTCCTATGTCTGTATACCACTACACACCCACCCACCACCTACGTCACTGGGTCAGGTGACTAGGCTAATAAAAGGGCCGAGCGCACGTGCTCGTGGCCAGTTAACCCACTACCCAACCATGTGTCCTGTGTCCATGATCCCCAGCATGAGGGCCTAGGGCCCCAACACCACAGTAGTACACTATCAATTTCTACCTTGTCCCACCGTACTCGCCGCTGGTTATTAGTCAATAAAGCTTCAGCGGTCACTATTTCAGAAGGTTTATCTCTAGATGCTGGACATAGTAATAAGCTCAAGACCAGAGGGTTATGATCACTCTCGGGTCGGTCTAGGACCACCATATCAGATAGCATGGGCCAATACTCCACCTTAATTAGGGCATAGTCAATTCGACTCTTGCTGCGTCTACCATCAGAGAATGTCGGCCTACCGACTTTATCTGATGGAGTCCGACCGTTGGCAGCTCTATAGCCCCGCTCCATGCAAAGGCTCATCCACTGAGTAGCGGATTCGGACCACCTCTTGATAGGAGGGAGATCCAGGGGTGGGATATTAAAAACCGCGTCCACCTCCCCTGTGAGAGAGACGGGGGCAACTGGTAGTGGCTCGAAACAGTTCAAGTCGCCCAATATTACAACATTAGTGCCCGTATTGACTTTATCCAAAAACCCATCTAATTGGAGTAATGTATTTGTACCACGGCCGCCCGGGAGACCCCTGTTGTAAATATTTATAATCAAAGTTTCAGGGAGATCTTTGCGGACTAATGCAATGATCAATAGGTCAGGACTATCTATAGTCAGTTCCCTAAGGTTATACCCAAGGGTTTGCTTGGCCCAAATGCAAAGGCCACCAGAAGGACGACCTTTTGCTCCACGTACAGCCCCTTTGGAGAAGTTTAAATATCCTGGGAAGTAGATAGGATCGACAGCCCAGGTTTCCTGGAATACCAGGATATCATGCATATTTACCCAGATAGACCAGTCTTCCAGAGTTATTTTACTACAGAGGCCAGCGATGTTCCATGAAACCAAAGTCAAAGGGGGAGAACCAGTGGAGGCGGAAATCAAAGTAACTGGGGAGCTCCTGATATAGCCGGATGTATGCTGATGTATTCACAGCCAATAATCTCACTCTCTGGTATATCAGGATCACTAGTAGTTAAATGTGACCTAATAGGTGTTACCCGGGAGGGATTAAGAGATAGCATGCCCGGGGCAAGGGGCTCCCTCCTTGACTCGCCCCTCCCCACTAGACCCGTAATATCAGGTCCTGGTCTAGCCTTACACACTCTATCCCCAATCGTTGGAATTGAGGGTAGTCAATCCACACCATCTAGGGAATGCAGCGGGGCAAAAGAATTAAACAGTGGCAGATGGAAGTCGAATCCTGTGTGACGATAGGAATTCTTTTCATTAATAATAATGATAATAAGGATCATTATGGGGGCCTTTTTTATGGAGTGGGGCAATAAATGCTGCTCTCCAAGGTTCCTGGATCTCCTCTTGGCCCCAAGCTACATTGTAAGGTGCTGTTAGAATAGTGACCCAGGCTGACATATTGGCACCTCCATTGAAGTATTGGTCGGTATTCCGTCCCGGCCAGGTGCCTTCAACTGTTTTTGGCTAAGAATGGCTGCACCGATTTTCCCCTCACAGAACTCTATACAGGGCTCTCTGTTGGTTGCATGAATAGCTGTCTGATTCATTATAAATACTATCTTGGTACTCATTTTGGCTTGTAGTTATAGGAGTAACTGGCATCGGAGTAGAAGGATCCAGGCACACTGGATCATACAGCGTTAAGTAGACAGCAGGTGGAATGCAGGTTTCCAGGTTTTTTTACGGGGCCTTGGTAGCACAATCGCACCAATTCCAAGAAACTCTTTGTATTTGTGTGTCTTAACGATTGTTTAAGGGCCTGTCTTGCTTTTACTTGGAGTTGACTTCGCTTAAATGTAATACGGTTCTTTCCTTGATGTTTGTAGGCGTACTTACCCTTTGGATCTGGAGGGTCTATTATTTAGATTGTTTGCTAAGGTGTGCTGTAGCTTATGACATTCACTAACAAACCATTTAAGTCTTGGTGCTCCAGGTACTACCATAGTGGCATTAATGGGCCTAGAACGGGTGTTGCCCAACTTACGGGTTGTCTTTAGTAATTCTAATTTCTGGATTACACCAGTATTTGGTGTATCTATTAAAACTGTTTGAGTCTCATTTGTACTTGTACTACGCAATTTTACTCTGATTTAATTTAAAATCAGATTTGATCATGTGAGATGATAGAAGGCCATATGGATCCCCAGTGATTCCATAAGGGAACCAATGAGTTCTAGTTAGAGGGTCATGGTCACTTTCTATTCTTCTCCTAATGTTCAAATTAATGACCATATACCAAGTCTCTAGGTTAAGAAAAATTTAATTAATTACACTCTTGCATCGAAAGGTGAATTGTGCTGTGGAATCCAAAGCTGTGCACCCATTAATTTGGCATAGATTGTTACTATGCATAAACAGATTTAAATTAGTCCCACAATTTGATTTCCCAAGAGATTTAAAAACATGGGAGGGTAACACACAAGCTATCTCTGCTTTATATACCTCTTGGTCTAGCTATGACACTTCTGGCTTGGTATTAAAATCCCTGCACTCAAGTATGATATGCGGGTTTAGCTCCGACTTCAGGACCTGCATTCAGGCAGAGAGTTATTTGGTGAATAATGCTGATACCTTTCTCTAGCTCCTGCATATGACATAGGAAGTCTACAGAATTTCCAGGTGGCATATACATTTTAGTTATATTGATGCTACAAATTTTGTGGCTTATCTAAAGCATTCGGATATCGATATTAATTTTAATATGGTCCTGCTTTACTATAACGAGGTCTATTGCAACCCAGATTGTAATGCATCCTTTAGGTCAACTTTTTTTTGTTGCTTCAGTACAGTAGCAACCATAGCCATCCAACTCAATCTTGCTCAGTGGCCCAGTCTGATAAAAGACACCTAGTTTTTATCCTCAAGTTTTGCTTTCAGCTTTAAAACGTTTCTTGGTTTCAGGGTGTGGTGTCTTGCGAGTAAACAATGATGGAACAGTTTTAGCTTCTGATGAACTCCGTAGAGCTTTGACATAATTAATAGAGTGTATTATCGTGAAGCTGCTTTAGAATGTGGAGTTCACAGTTACTCACAGAAGAATAAAGACGTGTGATACCAAGCTCCTGTGTGTGGCGTAGTCATTGGCAGCTACAAATGGTGACGAGATTGTCGTGTTCAGTGGTTGTTAGAAACTACCCACACTGCTGTAGAATACAGGGGGTGGTAGTGGCACTGTAGAACTAGCTGGTCTAACGGCTGACATATCCTGTGGGGGGTGCTCAGAGTCTGTCTATACACCTAGGCCCCAGTTTAGGTAATCCAAAACACACAGGTCCTAGGAGGTCCTAGGAACTACATGACAAGATAGAGGATAAGTAACCCAAATATTGACAGTGTCCTCTCTGAGAGTTTGCTGAGGCACAGGGAAGGTGCTCATGCATGCAACGTGTGCCGTCGTTGAAGTATTTGAATTGATGATGAACGCATGAGGAGTTTAAGCACAGTTCCAGCTGCTGTCAAGCAGTTGAAAATGAAAGCATTTACAGAGAATCTACACTTCGTTGATGCCACTACGCAACATAGAGCCATACCTAGTACCAAGTGATAATGCTGCGACTCCAAATACTGCCAAGCAGAGATCAATCTGGTGTCACTAAGTACAAAGCGACAGCCAAGCATAGAATAACACTGCAATTACAAGTGCTGCTAGGTAGAGATCAACTAGGTGTCAAGAAAAGTACAAAGCAACAGCCAAGTGCACGAGAGTTCTGTGGTTGGAAGTAGACAATCACATAGTGTCAATGTACTTACCAGAGCCTTAAAAAGGAAGAGTTATATGACTTCAGCGGCAGGCGAAAAGACCAAAGAAAAAGCACATAGGTTGTGCATACTGAGCTGTCAAATTCCTGTAGTGGCACATCATTGAAGCTTGCCGTTGGTGGCTCAGAACAACATCAAAGGTCTCCGAGAAAGTGAAGGGTTCCAATGGAGACCAAGAGAGAGGTCACCATTTTCAGACTGTCAATGACGACCCAGAGGCCAGGACATCACCGGGCCTCAGAGCGGATGGGGATGATCCAGTTACTAGTGGATGGCAGACAGTGACAGAGACAACTCAGCCCCTGCGTGAGCCACTCCCACAAAAGGTTACAATGCTGCTGCTTTCTTGAAACCACCATCTTAATGTGATACCGCCAAAAAGCACAACATTGGTGACCGATGGACTGCGTGGATATAGACATTTGAGGATTTTATTCATGCACTTGAAGAGACTGATAACAGAAATATTATTAAATACCTCAAACATCTTGCTAGAATCTTAAATTTAATCCCATGCAAAATGTTGACTATGAAAGACATATTTTCAGTCAAGAATGACAGAAAGTTAGCAAAAACCATCGATGAATTAGTAGAAAGACAAATCAGCAAGAAGGGTTGTGGTCTTGAGTTGCCTGCACACTAATTGTCCAATTACTTAAACAGTGCTCACTCTTTGGGTCAACCGTTATAAAAACCCGGATTTAACAAAATGGACAACTGCTGTCTGGTGTGCAAAACTAGTTTCTATGTTTCAAATATGAGTTCAATTTACATGCTTTAGATATGTAGGACTCTTTGAGGTCAGATGTTAATACTTTATGTTACTGTGCTCCTCTACCCTTGCAGTTGTCCAATTTGTAGAAAGACTTCACACTATTCAAGCTCTATACGTTCAATTAATGTAATAATGAAGAAGCCCTATGTGTCAGGTTAATTAATGATTGCTTTTCCAATTCATTCAGATGAGGAATGCTGAGAGAAACTTGAACAAGCAGATCGAGAATCTGCTGACATGGAGGCCAGAGGTGCCCAGAACGAATCAGACATAAGAGTAGAATTCAAAGCAAAAAACTGAAGACACAAGTTGATGTCTACGCATAAAAATAAATTATGTTTTAGGTGTGGATTTTTGTTCCCACACGACGACGAATGTACCACCATTGGACATATATGTAAGGGCTGTGGGAAGGAGGACCATTTTGTGACAGTGTGCCAAAGGGAAAAACAAGTGCGTCATGGCACTAAAACAAAATTACCGCCAGAACTTTCCAGAAGCAATGGTCGACTTGCAACCACAAGGCTCACCGGAGACGACAGGTACTACAAATCGACACTGAATGAAGTAGATTGTCATCTAACTCATCGTCAAACAGTTCCTCCATATCAGTATCAAGTGAAAGTGAAGAAGATGGGTGTGCCATGTTGATGTTTACTTCAGAAAAGCGTGCACATGTTGGACTGGCCACATGTTATGAAAAATGCCAGTCAAAAAAAAGTCAACCTCCAAAAGCTACAAAGTCATTAAAATATTATGTGAAAATTGCATTGAAAGCAAATGGTATTTCGATACCTTTCATCATCAACAGTAGTGCGTTAATAAACTTAATGCCTAAAGAAAAATACAATGAATTGCATCCCTACCCACAACTTATGCCATTGAAAACCAAAGTATATACATACACCCATCCATGTGCTTCAAGAAACACCATTGAGTGCCTGTTTACTCAGTTTCAGCATGCTGCTGATATGGGACTTATTTTGGTGAACTATAACATGAATGCTCACCATCAGTTACCTTCATTGTTTCATGGTTTGAGAAAGCTTAATACTTTGAAAGTAAAGTTGCATATTAATGAGGATGTCCGTCCTGTTGCTCAGAGACATGGGCACATTTCTTTTCATTTAAAAGATTCTGTTGAAAAAGAACTTGAATAGTTGCTTAAACAGGATAGCCTGGAGCGTTTGACTGGTCCAACAGCATGGGTTTCTCCCATCGTGGTAGTGCCAAAAAAGGACAGTGAAGGAGCGGACCTCATATGCGTTGACATGTGTCAGGCAAACACAGCAATTGAATGTGAACGACAACCAGGTCCACACATTGCGAATATAATGATGCAACGAAATGGTGCAAACATCTTCCCTTGCCTTGATTCAAATAAAGGTTATCATCAGGTGGAACTCGAATGAGATTGCAGGTACATTACAACCTTTTCTACACATGTTGGCCTGTTTCGATACAAAGGGGTAAGGGCAAAATTCTGAATTCGGAGGTCAGATGGACTGCCAAACCCACTGTGGAGGTATGGCTGCCACCGCACAGGCAGTCCGACTACCATGTTACGAGTTGGGCGGTCGGACAGCCATAAGACCGCTGCTACTTTCAGGGATCCACAGTCCCTGGTGGTCTTGCATCGGTCTAAGTCCCACAATATGCTGGCGGTGACACTGTGGTACTGCCAAGCATATTATGAGTTTCTTCAATGCCACAGTTTTAATGGTGGTGAGCCCGCCATGAAAAGTGTGGCAGTGAGGAAACTGAGGGGTCCTACAAGGCTCCTGTTGCCTCAGAGCATGGGGATCCATGCAGGGGGAACATGTTGCACCCCCTGTATGCATGCACCCCAGTTCCTGACATTGTGCAATGTCCAGGAAAGGATCATCACCCTGCTTGCTACGTTTCCAGAGCGCCTATTCAAGGACAAGGTCAAATCACTCCATCCAGTCAGCTGAAGTTTATATCAACGTCATAGTAAAATCATACACAGCAGCTGACATTTTGTTAGCCCAGATAATCACTGCCATGAGCCACGACAGTGCAATGCTAAAGTTGAAAGATATAACTACACATTAGCCATGGAAACAGCACACTTGACCTCTCACCAGTGAGGGTGAATATCAAAAATGTCAAAGATGAACTCAAGAGGGAGTTATATTGTGAGGGTCGAGAATCTTGATTCCGGAGTTTGCGGCAGAAAATGATGGAAGTGGCTCACAAAGGACATAGGAGAATCATTGCCACAAAACGAGCTCTCCGAGATCGAGTCTGGTTTCCATATCTCAACAAGCAAGTTGGGAAGGAATTAAAGTCCTGTGTTCTATGCAACTGGCTATCTACAAAAGTTACTCAACACACTAAAAACATGTCAGAACTGCTGTAGCATGTCTGTAGGAGAAAAGCCATTGACTCTTTCGACCTACTTGACAACAGACATCACCTGATGGTGATTGTGGACGAATACTCGCAATTTTAATTCATTGAGGATCTCTTATAGACCACTCAAGAACGAGTCATTGAGAAACTGGATGGCATCTTTGTGGCAAAGGCTGTACCAGCTATACTAAAAATTGACCATGGCCAGCCTTTTAATAGTCGGGGCTTCAAAGAGTTTTTAGAGCATCTGAGTATAAAGCATCAAAAGAGCGGTCCTCTGTGGCCGCAGGCCAACAGACTGGTTGAGAGATTAATGAGTACGCTGAAGAAAGCTGTGCAGCGTGCTACACTTGTGAAGCTCAATTTACAAACTGTGTTAAACTCTACACTGCAAGCTTACTGTTAAACACCTCACTCGACCACCTGTGAAAGTCCACCAACATTGATGTTCGGGAGAGCAATGACATCCAAAATACCCAAGTGGACCAATCAGAGAGAAAGGGATCAGAATGCAGCTCATACGAGGGACTTTGTTCAGAAGCAAAATATGAAAACATATGCTTACCGAAAATGACATTCAAAAAACAGTCTTCCAGAGAAGAGACAGAGAACTTGCACATCAAATTCAGAAAAGAAAAATGTGATGCTCCCATTGATGCAGAAACTTTCTAAGTGGTGTTGACCAAAGGACACATGGTGACTGCCCAGTGCCATGTGAAGTATATTAGCAGAGACTCCTCTCACTTTCGGCATTTAATTACTAGTTCACCATATCTACATGGTGAATGGGAGACTGATTCTGAAGCACCAGTGACTGCTGCTGCCTTTTCACCATCCCAAAAGATCTTGGATCATGATAGTTACTGGTTTCAACTTCGCACAAAACGTTCGGTTCAAACAATTATACCGCCAAAGAGATTAATTGGAGAGATATAAATGTATATATGTGTGTAAACCTTTTGTAAAATTGGTAAGTTTTCATTTAACAGAGGGGTAAATTTAGTGTATTGCGAGTTTATCCTTTTGGCTCCTGATGAACTCCATACGGCTGTGACATAATGAATAGATTGCATTGCCATGAAGGCTGCTTTAGAATGTCGAATTTGCAGTTACCTGCAGAAAAATGAGGATGTGTGATACCAAGCTCTGTATGTGGCGTTGTCATTGCCAGGCACCCCGGCTGGGAAAACGCTACTCAGGGCACCTGGACAGAGGGTGTTTCCTATGGGAGGTGGTTTGGGAGTGTTGAAGTAGACCCTTGCGGTAAAGCCGGTGGACATGACAAATTAGTTGGAAGGTTGCAATCATTGGGTGCAATTCTTTATGTGTATTCATCTAGAGGACAATTACTACTGGCCCTAGATAAATAGGTCTGTATTATTTCATTTGTAACCTCCTTATTAAGGTTATTACTAGCAGGATCATGTGCTCCCTAGAGCACCAATATAGAACAGTTCTCCCTTCGATATTGTGGTAGATTTGATTCAATGATGTCCTCGAAGAAGGTTGGATATGGTCCTGGTCCTCCTTCTCATGTAAATATTCTCCTGTTTGCAGTAGACCACCTACAGATATGATTGCCTCAATTACAGTTTTGTTTGCCCACCATGTTCTGCTATTGTCTTTTTTATCGTTAGTAGCTAAGGAATCCATGTCAATGCAAATTAGATCATTTGAGGACATGTTTCCCAAGCCAGGTAAGAAAAGCATGACCCTTAGAAGGTTACTTTCATTCAATACTACATGCTGCCCTCCAGAAACCTGTGTTGGTGTGAGTGGAATACTATGTTTACTGGCATCTGACGTTGGTCGGCCATCTACAGATTGTTACTAGTGAGGGACCTTTCGTCTTGTAGGTGGACTCCTCTGGCCTTCCCTGCGATAATTCTCAATGTATCAGCAACTGTGGTGAATGGTACTGTGTGTTCTGGGTGCTGCTGAGCCAAGGACCCAAAGTCTTTTTTAGGATCTTATTGCAGGGGGACATTTTTTGAGTCAAAGCTGAATTCAGTGTTTACTGTTGCTCCCTAATTATTTTTGAGGTCCTCAAAGCCAAATTTAAGAATGTAGGTCTAAGAAATTCCCCTTACGTGACCCTTCAGTTTCAAAGTAACAGACAAGATATTTGTTTCCCTTTGATCGGTATCAGTGGGTGCACTAAATCTGATAAGTCGAAGGTCTACTGGTGAATGGGAGTTTGCCCTGAGGGACTCATTAGTAATCCCTATGTGATCGAGTTCAGAAAGATTCACTTGTTGTTTGACTATTGCATAGTAATGGACATATCTGACTGATAAAATATTGACTGCTGTGGAAGTTGATGAAGCTATAACTGCTGGGCAAAGTGAACTCAGCGGCAACCCAGGGCCGGTAGAAATTCTCTGTTTATGTGCATGAAGATTAGCACTTCAGGTTTGTAGTTATGCCCATTGTATCTGCCAAAGCAGGAAGAATCATCGTTTGGAGATTTTTATGATGGTCAATGAAATACTATGCTTCCCTTTGCAAGAGTGCAGATGTTGCCTCATTGGGCATGTCACAAAGGTTTCAATGAACATCGGCCTTTTTAGCTTCCTATTTTGGGGTTTTCAAATATTTTTTATCAACATTGTTTAGGAACTTCTTCCTTTTTGGAGGCTCCATAGAGCTCGATGTATGAATGGATGATTTGCAGGCATGTGTGGAATCAGTAAGAATTCCTCGATTGAAATTAGATAAAGCCAGAGTCAGAGTGCGCTGGCCAATGGCAAAAAATGTGTCTATTGTATTCATTCTGGAAGTGCCATTCCTTAAGGTCCAGGGGTCTTCACTACATGACTCACATTTTATTAAACTCCTTTTACAATCTGCCACAAGGAAGTTACTCACTTCAGGCAGCTCAGCTAATTTAGTTAAAATGCCAGTTTGGAAGTTCTTTAGCAAATCCCTTACTGTGTCCCGCATTCCGTTATCAATTTTCGCAATGTTCGTAGATATTTCACGCATCACCAGAATTTGCTCACAGTTCAATGATTAGCCCATTAGAGCAGTGGCCACTATATCTAGAAGTTGGGATTACTCTCTGCCAGGTGTAAATATACCAGGTTTATTGAAATATAAGACTTCAGTGTACTATTTAGACATATGGCAAGTGGTGGCATCCACTAGTCTCAGAACTTCCTCATCAAATTCTTGGGAGTCACATTCAACCTTATTGTTTGTACTACTGCTAGCCCTTGATGAGGATAAATTGTGGGTATATGCAGGCAGAGTTTCCCTATCATCTTTATCTTACAGACAAGGCTGAGCTACAGTTTAGTACCACATCAGCCAGAAAGTTCTCATCCTACTCTTGTTCCTTGTGCACTTCCACAGCAATTCAAAGGTGATTTACCACTGACTGGTGGAGGAATTTTGGGCACTCCTGTAAAATAGTAGTATTGACTACTAACTTACTACAAGCTCCTTTGGTACAAGAGAATCAAAAGTGAGAAAGTACTCCCAGGGGAATGTCTTTCACATCTAGTGTCTTCTGGACTTGTCCGAAACTGCAGTTGCCCCTGACCAGCTTGGTGAATAGTTTTCTTCCAATTGCAAACATGGATAAGGGGAAGCGACTACGGCCTGGCATTCAGATACTATACTTTTAGCATAATAATTTGTGATTCTGTTTTGTGACATTGAAGGCAGAGCTGACCTAGTTCTAGGTTGACTATGAAACTGCTTGTGATCAGAAGCCTCTGAGGTACACAACAAATAATCTTTTTCTTTGAGAGCAGCAGAGCGATTATGGATTGATGTAGTTAACTAAGGACTAGGTGATGCTCTTTGTTCCCTTTTAGCTGCTCTTTCAAGGTTGGTTTCATTGATTGTTTACTGAATCATGTTGGGTTCTTGCTTGAATTTCCTGTCTTTGATCAAATCTCTCCCTAGAGATTTTTCCAGCTGCAGATGGATCACTTGTGGACACCAGATGTGTAGGTTGTGCTCTTAATTTGGAGTTTTGTCTAGTGAGTCTCACTGTCTTAATTGGAGCTTATGTTGTTATGTGCTTCTTCTCCCAGAGTAAGATCATGCAAGACCAGGAGATCCAACTATTTGACGGTGCAGGAAAGTGAAATAGTGAAAGCATGGTGAGAGATCTGTGTTGCTGTAAATAGTCATATCTACAGGCTCAAAACACTTTGCTACAAGTTGCACCTGGTCCGCCTTTTCAGAGTGCTTGCCTCCATTCACATTAACTGAGCAGCCACCACTATGGTCAACATCCATCTTTCTCGAAACTAAAAGTGGAGGGCTGCAGGCAGGATATAGCAAGTCACTCAGAGCTGAAATGGGGCCTGCCCTTCAGGACACAAGTGGACCCAGCTGCTTCCATAGTGGTTCTCTGTCCAAGATAAAGGCGAACTGGCTCAGTCTTATGGTCCTGTAAGTCATTTGGCCCTTTTAAATTCTTTGCCTCTACTTATTGCATGGGCCCCTGTGTTTCCATCCTCTTCTGCCTCAAAGCCCCTCGCTATAAGTCACCCACTAACTGGTGCCATCCACTGGCCCAATAGCTTGACTTAATGCCACTCCAATTCTCTTGTCTTCCTCTCTCTACTCCAGTCCTCCGCCTCACTCCTCTCTCCTTCTCGCCCTCTGCCCCACTCGTGCATCTGGACAGCTTACCGAGCACATTCAGCTGTGTTAGTGTCTTGGTACTTGGACTTAATAGTGGATCATTAATATTGATCAATAGAAATATTGAGTTTATTATTGTGCCACATTACTATCATGATGCCAAAATATTGTGGACATAAATATAGTTTTCTATGTAATATTGTTATTAATATCGTTTGCATTAATATTGTTGTAAAAAATATACATTTTTCTTTAATTTGCATGTGTTTTAGTTCATATTTTAATTGTTTATGCTATAGATTGTATAATTGTTTTTAATAATTTTCAGTTCTAGTTTTTAATTGTGATTTATTTATAATTTTTAATTTAATTGTTAATAGTAATGTATAGTTTTGTAGCGGCTGTGAGTTTTGAAGGGGTACAGGGCGGGAAGCTAATTAAGTATAAATAATGAATATTTTTTTATTAATATCAAATATTTAATTGATAAATAAATTATGTAAATTGTGTAATCAGTTTATATTTTAAGTGATATTTTAGGGTGGGAAGTTAAGCATTTTTCTTATCACACTAAAGGTTTTTTTTTAGGAGTAATTATCATCCACAATACCACTCCACTATACACTACACTCACACTAAAGTAACGAGAAGTTTGAAAAATATATAGGCAAAAACTACTATGGTGTAGGTGTAGGTGTAGGAAAAGGGTGTTAGTCTTATTAAGACGAGAACCCTCACTCACCCAAAGGTGACATGCTTCATCATTGAATTACCTCTTGCACACTGTGACCGCAAGGCACACAGTGTGGGCTACAACTCTCCCTCAGGAGAGGAGCGTGAGGTGTTTTCAATCATCCAATGGATATCGGAGTGAGGGGCAGAGTGCAAATTAAATATAAAAAGTGATTTAAAACTAACCCATTGGGGACAAAATTAACTTTAATAGGTGTCCCCGATGGTTAGAGCTAAAAAAGCTAAGTGAGAAATAGGGATATAGATATTCCCTATTAAGTTAAGGTCGACATGTTTCTGCCTGTGTGGCCTTCTGGTTCATGGCATACTTCAGGACCCACTTGTATTTCATGCAAAAAATAATACTAAAAAGTGAAAAATACCATACTCTAATGTAATGGCATCAGTCAATGTGGTACCAGCGGCAGTCCGGTCCACAATCACTTGCTAACAAGCATTTGCAATGCATAGGTCTCGCATTTACACGAGTTTAAGCTATTGGCATTGTAAATGACAATGCCTTTTATTTATGTTTTAAAAACCAAAATATAAATAAAAGGCATTTTCATTTAGAATGCCAATAGCTCAAACTTGTGTATATTCGAGACCTATTGCATTGCAAATGCTTGTTTGTGCTAGTTGTCTAGGTAAATATACTTTGATTTAGGAATTTTCCACTTCGTCTTTATAGAAGCTGGTTTATTTTGTAGCGGTGCCTCTGACCCGCCAGATTTTACGAACATCCCGAACTATGTAAATGAGTGCAATTTGCAGAGGCCGCCGTTCTCCCCCGAAGGGGGGGGAGAGGCTCAGAGGCCGGCACCATAACCCACGCTGTGCCAAAAGGTGGTGGGGAAACCGGTTCTGGGCGCCTACGGCGACCGGAAGCGACAGTTGGTAGCCCCCCCGGCCTCAGGCCAGCTCAGTGGCGACTAACTCCACCCCCCCGTCCAATGGGGGGGCGATGCTAGATACAAACCCCCCAATGGGGGTGCGTTACCCGGGCAGGCGGGAAACGCAGGGAACGCAAGGGGGGAATATAAGCAACTGCTCTCCCAAGTAGCTCCTAACTTCGTGGAGCGGGGAGAGCGGCGCACCGGCGAGAATTCTTCTCGCCGGTTCATTGGACGGGGGGTATGTTAGTCGCCACTAGGCTGGCCTGAGGCCGGGCGGGGCTACCAACTGTCGCTTCCGGTCGCCGTAGGCGCCCAGAACCGGTTTCCCCACCACCTTTTGGCGCGGCGTGGGTTATGGCGCCGGCCTCTGAGCCTCTCCCTCCCTTGGGGGGAGAACGGCGGCCTCTGCAAGTCACACGCAACGGCCGCCGCCCCCACAACTAACACCAAATTGTAATTCCGCCCAGGGCGCTGTCCCGGTCAATCCGATTTAGGGCCGGCTACCAACCAGGACCCCTTCATGCCAGAACGACCCCACATCCCATTGAAATGATATGCTATGAAGATAGATGCTAGAGCTGCACCGGTCTAACAAGGGCATGTGCTTTTGCCGTCCACTTCTCCATGAAAAGGCGCAGCAGCAAGACTTTAAACAAGATTCGGTCCCCATCTCCCAGACTGAAGAGACTCCACAATTAAATCAATGTAACATATAAACAGTTGCCATAGCTCAAACTGCCTCGCTTACCTAACATGATGATTCCATTAGGTCTCCGTGGGGGCTACGAAGTTGCGGTTCCTGGGATTGGCAGGATTTCCTCAGCTGTCCCTGATTGGTTGCTGTCCGGCCGAAACTTGTCCTTCAGTGGCCTATTGGGGGGTTGTGAATCTTTGATTCTGCAATGCCGGGAGGTTCCTGGGACACTTCAAGCTGCTTTCCCTGCAGCCAAGAGCGAGTAAACGGAACAGAATTTCTGTGCACCGTCCACCTTGACAGCCGGAGAGCCTGCCTCTTACTTTCTTGCCACTCGTTACTATGAAAAACTGCAGGGCCAGAGTATTGTTTTCTGTTTGTAAAATAAGAACGAGAAGGACTTTGAGGTGGAATCATAACTTTACCAGAGACTCCTTCATCTGCCTCTTCCTCCTTCCCCTACCGGCTCCACTTGCTCTCAGGAGGGTGACCTACCCCCCGACCGGGATGGCAATTGGGCTGCTCCGCCTGCTGGGCTGCGGCTGCCTCAGCCAACTAACTTCCTGAACAAGCGCTCACCATGACGCGCTCGCCATGACGTTTGCCTTTTTCTGCCATCCCACTAGCCTGCTAAAAGGTTTTTTATCTTTATGGGGCCATGTGTGTCTTGGGAGCCTGATATACCCTGTATCACCTCTCGAAGGAATCCCTCCTGTCCGTCATTCGGGGCATAAACCGTGGTTACGTTGAAGGTGCACAGCCCTACTCTTGAATGTATATGCTAGAAATCGTCCTTTAATCTCGGCCTGCTTGGGGCATATTTTGCCCGGGAACTTGGTGGAGACAAAAATGGCCACCCCTGCTGCCTTAGAGGACTGGGAGGAAAACAGTTGATGGGGAAAAGGTCTGGCCCGCAATCTGTGGAAATCTTTACTCAGTAGGTGTGTTACTTGGAGGAGACATATATGGGCCTCCGTGTTTCCCCAAAACAACAGAACGGTCCGCCGTTGGATTGGGCTGTTAAGGCCTTTTACATTGAGCCAGACCACTTTAAGAGAGGCAGCCATCGGAGGAGATTGCCAAATATTCTGAGAACTCCTGCAATGCCGAGGTCCAGCAAGACCCGGCAACTATCATGTAAATTCTGACCCTGGGTGTCCATTATTCCCCCACTGCCGGATTTCCAGTGATACTTACACTAATAGATGGAGGAAGAGAGAGCCCCATTAGCCCAAAAAACATTAACAAGAAAAATAAAACTAAACAGGAACTTACAGATTGTATGGTAGTCCTGGGTTGAAACCCCCATGGAAAGGCGTAAGTTGTCAGCAGGACCCAAAAAGGCCACCCCGTCCCACCCAGGCCCCTGTTTACAGTGACCTGGAGATTGCCCCTCAGCCACCCACCTCCCCAGTACAGCATTGGGATCTGGGATTCAATCTGCAGCTTCAGAGTCTCCCACCAAAGTCGCAATGAGAGCCTGTCGTTCTTTGGCCATTGTCTCCGGATGCAAACGTAGTGGGTATCTCCCAACTCTCTTCCACTTCTCTGTCTTGAGAGGACGTCTCTTAGAATTATCATGGGCTGAGTTCCCCGCTACATCATTGGGCAAACCAAGCAGCTTTAGGGCTTCTGAGTCCCCCTCTACTTTATCGGGCAAACCAAGCAGCTTTAGGGCTTTCTGCAGGGAGCTGATTTGCCGCAGGTTGCCTTCCCACTTGAAGATAATCCGGAAACTATGACCTCAGGAGTAAGGGATTTCCTTGGAACGCAGACAGGAAGTTACTGGTCTAAAGTTCTCTTTTTTTGCAAGGTAGAAGCAGCTAAGTCCTGGTAATGGAGGGGTCTGGCAGAGCGGAAGTCTATAGGGTGTTTGACCCAGGCCTCTCAGAGGATTCATTCTTTTAGTTGAAAATCATGGACACAAGTGAGAATGTCCAGTGAAGGGGCCATTGACGGTCTCTTAGGGCCCACGCGATGGGTCCTATCCAGCTTAATTTGTTGGTCCGAAGGGGCACCCAGTATAAAGCGGAAGAGCTCTGCCACGTATGCCTCGATGTCCTGCACTTCTGCCCCCTGAGGCTCCGCTCGAATTCTTATATTGTTCCTGTGAGAACGGTTCTCGAGGTCCTCCGCGTGGGCCTGAAGATCCAGTTGCTGGTCGTGAAGGTGGAGTACCTCTTGTTGGAGCTGTACAATCTCTTAGTCCCTCATTGTGGCCTGCGTCACTAAGGTATCGATTCTTTCGCCCACTGAATCCATATCTCTTCTCATGTGTCGTAGTTCCATGGCAATCTCCTTCTTCATGGAGTGAAATTCTCCCTTCAGTGTGACGAAAAGAGTTTCCAGGAAGGAACTGGTAACCGTGCCCTCCGGGTCTCGCTGCTCCGACTCAGCGTGACCGCCACTCGATGCCTGGGCTGCTTCAGCCCCAGTGGTGCAAGGTTTAAGGAGAAGGTTCTTTACTGAGCATTCTTTCTTTGCCTTGTTGGACGCCATTTGAGATGACCCCTTGTTATTGTGTCTGTGTGTGTCGGCCTTGATGAAGAGTCCTCTCAAGTCACTCTACCGCTCCCGCAGGAATCCCTGAACCACAGCTGTCTGCTTTCTACCTGGACCGTGGCACTAACTCTATTGCACTGGCACGTTCCACCGGTCATCCGGCTGCAGGCCCTTGTGTTGGGGAGTAAGGCTACTTCTCGTGCCGGACCTTTGATTTCACTGGAAAGGGGTAAACAGGCATACCTCACCGTCTCTCCTTAATATGGTCGGGCGCCTGGCCCGAAAATGATCATGAGGGCTCTGAAGGAACAGGGAGGCCTGACACCCCAATGCCAGCTGCTGCTACGGGGCCAAGTCTCTCCACTCCCCCAGCACCAGTCTCTTGGAAGGGAGGAAGTGCACGGTGAAGAAGCTCTATGCACTGCCTCATTAGTCCCTTCACCTCTGGGCTGGCGCTCCTACCCCTGCTTGCGTATGGATAGATGGGTGCTCTGCCCTCTTGCCCACTTCAGTGCCGGTTAGGTCCAGTCTCCAACTACCCCACACAGCCCAAAGCTACACTCTCTGTAATCCGTTCCCGGGGGGGGCATTGAATGCGGGGGTCCTTTCACCTCTGAAGGAGGTTGGTGCTACCTTCCACTGCTCAACCGGGACTCCCATCTTCAAGGCTGCAGATCCGATGGCTGCTGGTAGCTGCCCGCTCTCCCAGTGTCCTTATGCCAGCTCGAGTGTGAGGAGTACAAAAACTAGGCCCACCATGCGTGCAGTGGAGATCCGCTATCTGGCTCAGCTTGCAAGATCGTATCTCCTTCCAGGCGGAACCTGGCCTGTCACCTCCTCCTTCTCAGCCACGCGCCTCAGTTATGCCGCCATCACAGGGAGCCCGCCACTCACCAGCAGTGTGGTCGTATCCCTCCGTGCTGCGCTGCTCAGTTCTTCATGTCACGTTCTCCGTGGCAGGACGCCAGCTCCGCGCCTCCGACTCCTTCCTCCATCCGCCCTGGGCCCGACCGCGCCACGGCTCCGCTGTGACACTCCACTCTGGCCACCAGTGCGGGAGGTACAGCCGGCACCCAGGTTTGAACACTACTGCACACGTTCTGAATGGCACTTCTGGGCTGACTCAGGCTCTGATGAGTCAGGAGATATCCGTGGGAGAGGCAGGGCGACCTCTGCCCCCTTCCTCGGACCACTGTCTGCAGCTATCTTAATGGGGCTCAAGATGTAGACCGGAACGGTGAGCAGGCACGTCCTACTTGGCCGTCATCTTGACCACGCGCCCTTAGCACATATATTATGGAGGAACGTAGCTGTGTGACAGAGAGTATTGAAGATATTTAGCACCGGATGTCTGGCTGGGCTGGAGGTAAGCTACTAAGTCACGTGCTGCTGATGAACACGCTCTCTAGCCATAGGGAGGGCTTTTATAGAAGGCCGCAAGCTTGATGGAACCTGGCCAGTGAGCTCGCTGCTCGTGCAGTGAGCAGGGCTGAATATGAAGGAAAGTATTTGAGAATCTCAGCATAAGAGAGAAGTTCACCAGCCACTGTCACTTTTGTGAGCCAGTCATGGACACCAAGCTGGAATTGCAGGGGGACAGGTGGAAATGACACTAGCTATGCATTCATACAGTAACCCAGGCACAACTTTTGCACTGCTCCAATCACCCAGGCACTATCCATGCACTTCTCCAATCACCCAGCCACTACCCATGCACCTACAAAATTACCCAGGCAATACCTATGCACTTGTCTAATCACTCAGGCACTACCCATGCACTCCTCTATTCACCCAGGCTGTACCACTGCATTCATACAATCACCAAGGCACTACCCATGAACTCATGCAATCACCCAGGCACTACCCATGCACTCATACAAGAACTCAGGCACTTATGCAGCACTCATACAATCACCCAACTACTACCCATGCAGTATTCCAATCACACAGGCACTACTCCTCCACATATGCAATCACCCAGGTACTATTCATGCACTCCTCCAATCAGCCAGGAACTACCTATGCAGTCCTACATGCACTGAGGCACTACCCATGCATCTTCCATTCACCCAGACATTACCCCTGCAGTCATGCAATCACCCAGGCTCTACCTATGCACTGTCACTTTTGTGAGCCAGTCATGGACACCAAGCTGGAATTGCAGGGTGACGGGTGGAAAAGACACTAGCTATGCACTCATACAATAACCCAGCACTACCCTTGCACTCCTTCAGTCATCCAGGCACTATCCATGTACTCCTCCAATCACCCAGGCATTACCCATGCACTTATAAAATCACCCAGACACTACCTATGCACTTATCTAATCACTCGGGCACTACCCATACACTCCTCTATTTACCCAGGCAATGCCCCTGCATTCATGCAATCACACCAGCACTACCCATGCACTCATGCAATCACTCAGGCACTACCCATGCAGTCATACATGCACTCAGGTACTACCTGTGCACTCATGCAATAACCCAGGGCTTCCCTTGCACTCCTCCAGTCATCCAGGTACTATCCATACACTCCTCTAATCACCCAGCCACTACCCATGCACTTATAAAATCACCCAGGCACTACCTATGCACTCGTCTAATCACTCAGGCACTACCCATGCACTCCTCCTCCATTCATCCAGACAATACCCCTGCATTCATGCAATCACCCCGGCATTACCTGTGCACTCCTTAAATCACTTAGGCAGTACCCATGCAGTCATACATGCACTCAGGCACTTCTGTGGCACTCATGCAATCGCCCAAGCACTACCCATGCAGTATTCCAACCATCCAGGCACTACTCCTGGACTCATGCAATCATCCATGTACTACTCATGCACTCCTCCAATCAACCAGGAACTAACCAGGCAGTCCTACATGCACCAAGGCATTACCCATGCACTCCTTCAATCCCCCAGACATTGCCCATGCACTCCTTCAATCACTCAGGCATTACCCCTGCAGTCATGAAATCACCAAGGCACTACCTATGCACTCATGGAATAACCCAGGCACTACCCTTGCACTCATCACCCAGGCAATATCCACACACTCCTCCAATCACCCAGCTACTACCCATGCACTTATAAAATCACCCAGACACTACCTATGCACTTGTCTAATTACTCAGGCACTACCCATGCCCTACTCCATTTATCCAGACATTACCCCAGCACTCATGCAATCACCCAGGGATTACCCATACACTCATGCAATCACTCAGGCACTACCCATGCAGTGTTCAGCACTCATGCAATCACCCAAGCACTACCCATGCAGTCTTTCAATCATCCAGGCACTACTACTGCACTCATGCAATCACCCTGGTGCTACTCATGCACTCCTCCAATCACCCAAGAACTACCCATGCAGACCTCCATACACCCAGGGATTACCCATGCACTCCTTCAATCACCCAGACATTACCCCTCCACTCATGCAATTACACAGGCATTACCCATGCACTCCTCCAATCACTTAGGCAATACTCTTGTAGTCATGCAATTACCCAGGCACTACCTATACACTCATGGGATAGCCTAGCCACTACCCTTGCACTCCCTCAGTCATCCAGGCACTATCCATGCATCATGCAATAAGCCATGCACTACCCATGCACTCATGCAATGACTCAGGGTCTACTGCTGCACTCATTCATTCCCTCAAACACGATCCATGCACCCATCCAATGACTCTGGCAATACTGCTGCACTCATCCATTCACTGAGACAGTACTTATTCACTCATACAATGTAGTCGATTCATAGAACACATGCAAGTTTCTCTATTTTTAACCAATTATGCATTCCAAAAAGAACCATTTTTTTCCTTCTTTTTTTGTTTTCTATTTTTTTTGTCTTTTTGTAACTCTTTTTTCAATTTTTTTAGTGTCTAACAGTAATCATGCAAAAAAAATTATGCAATTATGAACTCATTGCACAGAAAAAATAAATAAATAACACTGTTGGTTCCTAGTAGCAACTATGATGGCATCCAGTAATTGCTCACCAAAACATTGGAATTTTTTTACATTTGACACAATGCTGCTTCAGGGAGGATGTTGGGTGTGCCAGATGATGTTGAAGCAGATGACGTGCTAGGGCCAGCAGCGTTGTCATCAGTTGCCTGTTTTTGTTGTTCCCTTCGAAGATGTTCTCTAGTACGGCGTACATGTATTGTCTGAAGATGGTTCAACATCGATGACCTTCTGCACGAATATTTCTTTTCCGAACCTCATGAGAGGACTTTCTCACAAATGGTGAAGGTGACTTTTCGGGCATTCACCTTTTTCTCCCCATGTGGAATGGAGAAAAGTGCCCACACAATACTTTCGTATCTTTTCTTGACGAGTTCCTCCAGGTCTTCTTCCCCTTGAGGTGGACCTGCTGAGGTGCATCGCCAGCTGCCATTTTTTGATGAGTTAAAAAAAACACTAAAAAAAGGAAACAAGAGGAGCAGAAGACAACAGGTGTTTCTTCTGAGATGCTCTTGAAGGAATGAAAACACGCATTGGCATAGCCAATAGGTCTCGCCTTTGGGACCTTATAAGTGTTTAGCTATGCAGTAATTTATTCTGTGTGTTGTGCTACCAGGGATTGAAGAGCTATACAATTGCTACATACTAGGTTATGACAGTGCTGATGTAGGCCATCGCTAACGCATCCCGATTGTAAAAGCAAACACAGGATTTTGATGAAAAGAGGGTCACTCCCTCAACGACATCCTCTGTCAGACCAAGGCCATTGTTCTGTACCTGTGTAAAATGTACCCTGTTTGCGTCCAATTAAGCCAGAAATAGCTTTACTGTCATGGGTGTCTTTGCTGCCAATTTCTTTGCAGCAGTGTTTTTTTGAAAATAAATGTATACGGTGACTGTCAGACTCTGCTTGTTGTGACTCCCTCTCCTCTCGGCTGCCACACCCCTTTACCCCAAACATAAGGGGGTGCCCGGAGTAAAGTGTGTCCAGTTCCAGCAGTGACTGTCCATGGTTTCACTTCTGAACACGGAGATGATAAAGATGACGCTTAATACCGTATCAAAATAATACAAGTGAATACGACTAGCAAGGGTAGGAGGTGAGGGGAGAACTGGTGTTCATATAAAAGAATTGAGCTGCGAGGATTTTGAATAAGGAATGGCAGAAACCGGTTTAGTATTACCAGTATACTGGAGTGGGCCACGTTACTCTATGTCCTATCACTGAATCAAGTCTAAATGTAATCTTCAAGTCACTGGTTATGGTTGGCACATCGAGTGCTTTGTTATAGTTATGGCGTAGCAAACTATAGGAATGCGGTAAACCACATGTGAAAGTGATAAGTTTCAACTTATTTATTTTGTATTTAAGATCAGCAGAAAATACACTTTAAGAAAACTCCCCTTCAGAACAGGGTGCTCTCACAAAGAAAAACAAATCCATAACAAAAAAATAATAGACAAGTAGATCACAACAATTATTCCAAGTACTTTGTAGACCTCGGGATTTAAAAAATAATAATAATAATAAATAAGCCCTTAAAATTCAATTCAAGTTAAGGACAAGTCGAATACAAATACACACCAGAAAAAGTGCTTGCATGGCCTCTAGCACTTAGCAAAGCCTCATTCAGATGCAAATTTCGCCTCAGTTTGGTTTCATGTGTAAAGACTTGCCAACCCATGTAGGAGTTCGAGAACGACCGGCTGAAAACTGACATTTTGAAGATGCAACAGCCAATTGGTCGGCTGGGTTCTGGAAAGTAACAGAGAACTTTCCTGCCAATCATCTTTTTCACTGTAAGCCAGCATTTCACTGTAAGACAGTATTTTTTTACATTTTTGTATGCAATTGTTTTATTTACAGTGGGGTCTTCCGCAACTCTATTCCTGCATTTTCTTCTTAGTGACTTGGTTGTACAAAGTTGTTTGGTAAGAAAATATAGTTCCACAGGAGTTGCACTGATGTGAATTATGGAACCACTTTTAACGTTTTTGCATGCAATTGTTTTTATTTTAATAACTTTGCATGTACTAATAAAATGAATAAATGTAGTCACCCTCAATCGTCTGTTAAGCTTTCTCATCCTTAAGACAGGATTCTTCCTAGTCTCTTTTTGGTTAGCAGATTTTATTATTTTCTCTCTCCCATATGTGCTGAACAAAGTCTACAGAGAGACCCTCTCCAACATTCTCAGCGATTAAACAGGCACTCTTAACACTTTGGCAGGCCTTCCTACAGAAAAGCTAATTCTAATTAAAAGAACACTTATGTCATTGACATTACAGTACCAAGGTACAGATCTCAAATACAGGCTAATCAACCCGAGACCTGCCCACGCATGAAGTTGGCAGACTACAAAATATTCCACGACCTACACATAGTTTTCATCACGAAAACACTGTTGTCTCCTACCACTCCACTAACATTTGACATCCTAATGCCAAATGGATAAACCATAATTCATAAATACAAATCTAACACGATTAGTGACAGGCTATTTGTTATGTAAAAATACTCTTGTAGCTAGCCTACCAGAATCTATCATAACGCCTGTGAAAATGATCCTACACTAAGCTTGGCACCTTGTTTAATACTTTAGTTTGTAGAAAAAGAAAGAACAATGGCGCCCTCTGCTGTATTTTAGAAGTATTGCTGCATTCTTATAACAAGCATTGGCGCGTGAAAGCACTTAATGAGCCATGACGGCTCGTAGATAAGAAAGGCAGATGGCGGCTGTGCACGTACACGCGCACATGCACACAAGCGCTAGGCCAGCCAAAGCAGCTTGTGGTAGCATTTTTTAAAGCCCCTACTTTAACTATAATATATCTTTGTTCCAGTTACAAATATATGATATCAACAATTATGTTAAATAATCTCTTGGTATAATATACATATAAAAGTTATATACATATACTTTTAAAACTTAAAGATTTGCGGTGGATTTGTGCACCCAGCGCAACCCCTGGAACACCTGGAAATAAATACGTGACGTTACGCGTAGCTGAGAACCACGCACTTATCGTGTACCATCCACGCATCGTACACGACTTAACCAATATGGTGCGAAAATTATTAGATGCGTGCACCCACCAAGATTCGTACATGATAGATACACTGGTCCAGTTTAAAAAATAAAAATTAAAAAAAAATATTAAAATGTAAATTCATATTTTAGAAAAGAGAAAACATCACATTATTTTTATTAAAATTTAAAATTTAAGAAAAAGTATTATTTGGACATTAAAGTTAGGAATTAGCATTTAAAAAACCTTTGAAATTCTCTGAAAAAAACATCGGTTTCAGGGACGTTAGAGTTAGAAATTAACATTTAAGAAACCTTTGAAATTCACTGATAAAACCATAGGTTTCACGGACGTTATAGTTAGTAGGACATTTCACTCATACAAAATCAGAGAAATTCGGCTGTTATAGTTAGTTGAATTAACTATAACTTGCGCGTCTCTTTTCTAAAGCCTCCGGGTGGGCCAAATCCCAGGGGCATGGTAAAAATAAAGGAGGGGAGCATGGGACTCCTCCTAGGGGTAAATTGAACCTTGAAGACCACCACCTCCCTCAATAATTTATGTGAGGAGTGGCCTCACTACACCCCACGAGCATTGGGGAACACCCCCTTGTCGGGACTTGTCTGTTGAATTAATGGAGGGGGCCTTTTGGGCTCCCTCCTAGCCCTGTGGACTGCTACCTCCCAGGGGTTTCTCAGATAATCATGTGGGGCGGTATGGACCTCCCAGCAGCCATCGGGCCACCACCTCCCCGGGGCTTTAACTTTTATGAGTTGGGGGGCCCATGGACCTCCGCCAGTCCTGAGGACCATCACCTCCACGGTGCCTAATTTAAAGAGTGGGAGAGCCCGCAGCCCGGGGATCGCCACCTCTCTGAGGAAAAAATAGAATATGGGAGAGGGGATCACGCCATGCCCCAGGGCCGACTCCAAGAATGTCGCGGGGTGCCCACTCCTGGGACATTGCAGTTTGCTTAGGCTTGGCTGGAGCCCTGCTCCCACCAAGCCATAGCAAACAGTGTTCTGCTTTTCAGCAAGCGAGAGCAGAAATGTTCTTGCTTGCTGAAAGCAGAGCAGTGTCTGTTTCCTTGCCTGCAGTAAAGTGAGCAGGGAAACAGACACTTTGCTTTGGGATGCAGGGAGCAGCTCCCTGGGTCTCAAAGCAATGCCAGCTCCGAAGGAGGTGGGGAGCCAGCAGGGTCCGCGGGGGCCTTCAGGCCCCCCTGTGGTCCCATTGGTGAGTCGGTGCCCTAGAGGCACCCATTTTAAATGGGAGGCCCCGGGGATGGGGTCCCCGGGGCCCAATTCGGCCCGGATAGGGGGCCGTGCAGCCCCTTCTCCTCATCTGTAAAAGGCTGGACCTCGGGGGATTGGGTCCCCAGGGCCAAAATTGGCCCAGGGAGGAGGGGGTGTGCAGCCCCTCCTCTCTTTTTGAAATCCCCCAAAAAAGCAAATGGCCAAGCCAGAGGTCCCCCTCCCTTTTTTGCATATATTTTGTAAAAAGAGGAAGGACCCGGGTAATGGGATCCCCCTCCCTTTGAGTATAAAATTTTAAAAAAGAAAAGGCTGGGCCCTGAAATCGGACCAGGGAAGTGGGACTGCACAGCCCCCCTTCCCTTTTAGAAAAAAAACCCACAACACGTTGGAAGCCGCCCCCTTTCCCTACCATTCTCCAAATGCGCCTCATGGCGCGCTGCTGGTTGGGGGGATCAAGTCCCCTTGGCTGCTGAGGGTCCTTAGGGGCCAATAAGACCTCCTGTCACTTCCAGTAAGCCCCACACAGTGGGATTGCATAGAGGTCATCGGAGGTCACGCTCTCTTTCTCCACCACTCTGCAAGCGTGCCTCTCAGAGAACTGCTGGTGGGGGGATGAGGTCCCCTTGCTTCCTAAGGGTTCCAGGACTAAAGTGGACCTCTTCCCCCAAGCAGCAATGCGCCACAAGGTTCATTTGCAGAGTGGTGGAGAAAGGGGGCATGACCTCTGATGACCTCTCAGCAAACCAGCTGTTGTTAAAATCTGGTTTGCGATGTCAACATAATCGGCGCCACCTTGTCCCCTCTCAGGCCCGTACGCTCACTTAAGCAGTAGCCATTTTGAAAGCACCATGGCCCCTCTGCCCCTCGCCGATCACCAGCGCGTTCCCTTGGAGCTGCAAACATCCCCCCCGCGCGCCGGACACCCCCGCTCTCTCATACATGGGCCATAAACCCTCTACTTCTGCGCGACCCTGCCATGGAACTACATCCCGCGCCTGGCCAACACCTCCTTTCATCCCATACATGGTCATACGTCCTTTTGATAACCCCCCCTCCTCTGCGCACGATTGTCCGAACCGATCCCAGGCCATCACCTAGCCCTGCGGATGCAGTTTATTGCCCCCACTGTAAAGGAAACACCTCACATCAAAGGGATTACAGTAGATCAAGGCCCCCACCCTACGAGACCCGACCAGTCGCACACACCCCCGGGAATTGGCGGAATGTCCACCTGTGTGATAGCCATCTCTTACTGTGGGTGGGGTGGGGACTTCCACTGTAGATATGTGTAGGAACAAGCTGGAAGTGGGGATTCCGAGGATGCCTTTCCGTACATCAAAGTCTTAACAAGAATGTGTCACGTGTAATAAAGCAATAAACCTGTGTATAAGAGGCCAGGCCTCAGAGATGTGGTCAGAGCACCTCGTGACGATACCTTGCTGTCTGATCTGATGTGTTCTCCTCCGGAGTGAATAAACCCTTGTTTCCTGCCTTCCAGTCTCCGGCGCCTGCCTCTTTTGTTGGTTAATTATCGAATGGTATAAGAGGCGATTACCGCCGGGCAATACTTGAAGGTTATCGACTGAAGGTGCCGCTACCATTTAATACTGTGTGGGTCTTATTGAAGGTAACAGGAGAGGTATTTGGCCCCCAGGACATTACAGTAATTATGCAAATATTGATTTAAAAGGCATTTATTGTTTTCTTTATTTAATTCTATGATATCACTAATCATTCCAGTGTAAGGTATCACAGCGCTATACATCACATACAGGTACATTAAATGAAAGGAATTGGCAGACAAGTAAACAAGCTTTTGCAATGCAAACGGTTTTGTGTTTGTGATTTCTTTGTTTTTGGCATTGCAAATTCTTTTGTTTCTCATTTATGTTTAGGTTTTTTACAGTAGAGTGGATTTATTTTGTTTGTTCTGGAATTATGTGCTTTGAATTTGAATCATTAGATGAAGAATTCGGTGCTGTGTAGTGTATTTGTGTACTGTAAATATGTGGTATAGTGATTAGATAGGGGTGCGTGGTGTATAAATTAGAAAGTAAGAATGAGAGGGATAGGTAGCTTGTGTACGATGTGGTAAATGAACTGTCGACAACACATTATAGATAGAAGGGTAAATAATGTTAGAGAGGTATAAAGAAGCTGTGGTTGAGTATGTAGAAGATAGTGAAAGTAGAGGAGGAGAATGTGTGTTTGGTTATTATTTGAAAGTTATGGTATTGAAAGTGTGTAGAAGGATTTGAATGTAACTAATAGTATAAATGCTGTATTAGTGTGTGAGAGAGCGAGCTAGTGGTGTGAATGAGTATGAGAGAGAGAGTTGTGTGCAATATATGAGTTACATGATTTTTTTTTAAAGCACAGAAACAAAGAAAATGAAAGATGAAAGACTAACAATATGAAGATATGTGGATTAAAATAAAATAAGAGTTGCAAAAAATTATAAAGCATTGCAGGAGATTAATGAAAATTGGAAACAACAATTAATTTCCATTGTAAACTTTCTTTGATTTATACCACAATGTGCATCACTGGGCATTCACAGTTCCGGGGTCCAGATATAGGAAAGCTTTTTGCAGGTTTCAATGCATTGTATAAGTGTTGAAATTCAGTCCACTTTGATATCCGCAATGGGAATTGCCAGTCCATACCATTTTATTTGCTGTGCCACAAATATCCACTGGATTTGGTTTGGATTTTTATTATTTATAAAGGCACATGGGCGGAAAGCAGTAAAACTGCACTGACTTAATAGTGCAGAGGACACACATGGCATGACTGTGTGAAAAGACTTCAGGAATGCCGGTCACTAAAAGGAGCTCAGGTTGGTCTCTAGCGGACACGTTTAAGTAGCAGTGAATGGCACCCCGCCACTGAAGGAAATTGCTCTTCCGGGGGCAAGTGGAGACAGCGGGCATGTAATGAAAATAGGTATTTATAAAACGCATTGCTACTCCACAGAGTGTACCGGCGCTAAAGGACTACCAAAAGAACGCAGCCAAAGCCCGAAGGCCATCCCGCCCAAAGAAAACTTATTTCTAGAACAGCCAGGTTTTTAGCTGTCTCCTAAAGGTGAGCAGGTCCTGAACCTGCCTAAGATGGAGAGGCAGACAGTTCCATGAGCGGGCAGCCAGTACTTGAAAGGAGCAACCGCCAGCCCGAGAGCGGGCAAATTTAGGAATGAGCATCAGAGATTGCCCCGCAGACCTCATGGAACGTTTTGGCTCATAATGCTGGACCCTTCTCCTGAGATATTCAGTGCCAGTGCCATGAAAGGCCAGATCAGCCAGAACTAGAGCCTTAAAGTTCCTCGACGTACCACGACACGGCCACATCACCCTCCACTTGAGAAACCTGCACTGGCTCCCCGTCAACAAGAGGATATCCTTCAAGCTCCTCATCCACGCACACAAAGCTCTCCAAAAGACCAGCCCAGCCTACCTCAACAGACGGCTCTCCTTCTACATCCCCAACCACCAGCTACGCCCCGCTGACCTCTCACTCGCCACCGTCCCGCGCATCCCAAGAACAACCACCGGCGGGAGATCCTTCTCCCACCTCGCCGCCAAGACATGGAACACCCTCCCACTGAGCCTATGACAGACCCAAGACCTGCTGACCTTCAGGAGGATACTCTAGACCTGGCTGTTCGATCAGTAGCGGCCCCCCACCCAGCGCCTTGAGACCCTCGCGGGTATGTAGTGCGCTTTACAAATGATTGATTGATTGGTTGAAAGTAGATCATCTTCCATACCAGTAGCCACTGCAAGTCATTCAGGTGGATCGTCATACGTGCTCTGGGTCCCACCATGAGAGTGGCTCTGGCCGCCGTATTCTAAACCACCTGCAGACGGTTCAGTAAATACATAGGTAGGCCCGGATACAAAATATTGACGTAATCCAACCTGGATGTAATTAGGGCTTATACTATCGTCTTTCAATACTCAACCGGTAGCAGGGGGAGGACGTTTTTTAGCATTTTCAACATGCTGAAACAGGTGCCAGCAACAGTTTGAATCTAAGCTTTCATTGTTAGAGTGGGGAAACGTCGAATGTAACATTTTTAATGTAAATTTTAGTATAAATATTGGTAGACTAGAGAGGTGTTTAGAAGCTGCTGACGGAGAATCGATTATCCTGAGGTTATGCTGACGGAGAGGACTGTGACTCTACATGACGGCACAGAAAACTTTGACAAAATTCTGAGGACCAGTTCTGACTTAGAAAACTATAAATAGCCAGAATAGGTAAATATGACAAAGATGATATTGCATTAACTAGGCTTCTAACATGCATTTGATTTAGATAAAGAAACTATTGTTTGAATTAAGGTGTCGGGTGATTATTTCATTGAAATGTTTTAATGCATAATTTAGAGCGTTAAGGTGTTATCAAACCAGACAACTAAATGAGTCGATCGACCTATTTGATAGAGGAACTGTTAAGGTGATTCAAAGGAAAGTGGTTCTTCCGTCAAGGAAACCCAGTTTGGTTCGGAACTGATGTTCCCTTTGTAGGAACGGATAGTTTGATAGAATGAATGTTTGTGTTATGGGCCCCACCAGCGTATGATGTGTGTGTGTGCGTGTGACTGAGAAATCATTCTGTCCGTGGAAGTAGAGGGGAAATGAAGAACCCGATCTGCACCAGTTTCTTGGTAGCAGTATGATGGTTGTTTATTGTCTTGGTTTGATGATTTTGCGATTGATTATTGATTTGTATTGATATGTGTACTAACACTATATGTTGAAGTCGTATTGAGTTCTATGTAGTGTGTACGGCTTCTGGGACGTAGGAAGTCGGTGACAGTTCCGTAGTAGGGCAGAGGCAAGTGCTGCTCTCGGGAAAGGCAAAATTGTTGGCCCTGTATGCATGCAGGGGAAACGTGTAACAATTGAAGTTGCGCGTCGCATTGTCTGGGTTCGATTCGGTAGCATCACCGTGTGTTGCCATTAGAGACATATTTTCTGTGTAAGAGAAGTGTGTATGATAGCGAAGGTTACCTGTGAAGTTCTGGTCTTAGGTACCAGGGATCCTTTTGGCATTCCGATAACGCTTATCACCAGAAAGGTAATAGGTACTCTCTGAGCTTGTTAGAAGGACAGGGCAGAGGTAAGCGCTGCTTTGTTAACGTGTGATATAATTCTGTAGTAGGACAGACTGTTTGCTGTTCTCAGGAAAGACAGGATTCTGTGTGAATGTGCTACATTTTCTGGTGTGAAAGTGCGTGAATGAAAAAGGCATTCCGGTTAATTGCGAAACTCCGGTTTTATTTCTCAGGAGCATTACGTCTCTAACTATTTGTCTTAATTCTGGAGAAACAGTTAATTGATGCTTGCTAGAAGGGTGAAGTAGAGGGATGTGCTATTTTATCAACGGAAGTAACGACTCCGTAGTGGGGCAGAGGTAAGCGCTGCTCTCGAGAAAGACGGAATTCTCGTGAAAAAGGTCTATTGCTATTCTTTGGTTAGCGAAGCGGACAATGGAGATGTTTATATGTTGTAACTAACAGAATCGTAGAAATTGTAACAAGTCTACCGAGTAGTTTTGTAAAGGAGGGGTAGACGAAGAGACAGGAGCAGGAGCTGCTGCAGCGGCTGCTGACGTCAGTAAGACCGCGCTGGGATTGGACAGTGGGTTAGAACAGCAGAAGCGCTCTGATTGGTGCGTCAGTGTGTGCCGTGCAAGGATTGGAAGAAGTACAGGGTGACGTAGACGCTCCAGGATTGGTGCGTTGGTGTTGAGTCGCGCTGGGATTTGAGGATTGAGACATTGACGTAGACGCTCCAGATTGGTGCGTTAGTGAGAGTCGCGCTGCAATTGGACAGGAGATCGTACAGTTGTAGAGAGGACTAGGGATTTACGGAAAACTGGAAAATGTATTACCACGCTGTAGAAAAGAAGAAGATGTCTTTGTTAAGTAGATTTAAAAGTTGGTTTGTGAAAGACAAAGAGATTGTGACTAGGGAAGGACAGTTACTTCCTCCGACAAAGATCCCCGCATCCTTCATGGTTGCGAAATATGGGTATCATATTTGTATTTGGTTGGACAATTGGGTGAAGTACACCAAAGAGGACGGAGTTTTAGCTTTCCCAGAACATGGCTCATTTAATCTGGCCATATTAAGAAATTTGGAGGAGCGAATGATGAGCTTAGAGCCTCGGCCTAGGCCTACACAGTTCGAGGCGTAGACTGAGTGGGAAGACGAGATGCATGAGCGGGAAAAACAGAGAAGCGGTGGTAGATATAGGTATATGTTTGGACGACAGTATGATCGTGAAACTCATCATGATCGAATGAGAAGGTGGCGAGATGCTAGCATGACTGAAGGTCTGTTTCCTGTAAGAACGGCAGGGGAGACGGAAGGGAGAAAGTGTGCAGAGAAGAGACATAATGTAGAAACTAGAAGGTATGGGGTAAATGAGTCCGAGAACGATGTCCTGGATGACATGTTTTTCAAAAGTCCACCTCCATATAGACAGGAACCACAGGTAGGAAAGCCAGTTACCCCAATGAGAGATACCCTGCGAATTATCAAAACGGAAGTCATGACACCCGAGGTGAAAATAAGTAATTCCCTTAGGGAAAGAGAGAAAGAAATGGGAAACAGGGCTGAGAGTGAAAATTCAATGGAACTAGCAAAAACCACACTAGAACTGACAGAGAAAATAAGAGAATTGACCAAAAATTTAGAAGCTGTTACGGTACCTGTAACAATAGGTCCAGTTATGCCCATTTTTGAGAAGCAGAAAGAAAGCGAACATGGTCTAACAGTTCCGTATGTGAGCAATAGACAGGTTGTTCAGCCAGAACAAACCCTAATGAGAACAAGAGAAAATCCGTGGAGACATACAATGTGCGAAGGTGAATTGAATGTGACAACTAACCCGTTCTTGAGTCCCGATTGCATAGAAAGGAACAGAATGACTGGAGGATCAATACTAGAACCTCAAAGAGTAACAGAACCAGTGAGTGTAGAAAAATCCACAGGAATAACTACAGATGAATTGAGCGAATGGTTGAAGGGCTTGCAGGGAAAGGAAAGAGAATCCCAAACAATTGATGTGGCAAAATTACGAATGGTATTAGAAGAATTAATAGTAGGGACGATCCCCACAGAAAAGCTGAAAAATTACCAGGATGAGGAGTTGTTGTTTCTCTGTAAGAGTGTCACTTGGAGAGCAAAGAATTTGCATGACAGACTGGAAGAAATAGCAAGTGAAATGGGAGTTGATATGGACAGGGTAAAAGCTTTACAAAAGCCTTACCGAGTGGATTTTACAGATAAAGACATTGAGAACATGAACACTACAGGCCGAATAGGGCAGATTAAGGACATAATCACTTTGCTGAGAAAGTGGGGAGATGTCGAGAAATGGAAAAGTAGGTGGTATAGAAAACGAGATGATGTTTCAGACAGAACTTTTCCAGCATTTCCTGTGAGGGAGAAAGAGAAGGTAGTGACAGAATTTCCCATGAGAGAGATTCCAGGAGGGGGATATGTGCATGTCCCTTGGACCAGACAGGATATTTTGTCATTTACAAATGACTTCCCTCGATTGAGAGAAAAGCCCGTCGAGTGGTACAGGCAGGTAGACAGATTTGTGAAACTGTCAAAAGTGCTGTGGATTGACCTGAATAGTCTGTTTGATATAATAGTACCAGCAGACTTGTGGGCAGAATGTAAAATAGTTATAGATTGGCCAGCCAAAGAATACCCCAGAGATCCCAAAACAGGAGCACCAGATCCCGAGGTAATGAAAAAATATGAGCAAGTCATGGCTTTCTTGAAAAACAAGGTACCTCCCAAAGAAACAGATTGGGTTAAAATAGACCGAACACATCAGGAAGTGAAAAAATCAGTTCATGCCTACTATGAAAGACTAATACTGGCTTTCAAGCAGTTTAGTGGAGATGAACATCTGGGTGAAAAGGACCTGAGCCATTTTGTATATAGATTTGTATATGGTTTGCGTCCTGAAATTAGTGAAATGATCAGGCAGCACACTGTAGACTGGCAGAGTAAAAAGATCGATGAGATCCTGAGACATGCTAAATACTTTAGTGATGAGATTGAGGCAAAACAAAGAAAGCTGAAAGAGAAAGCAATGTGGGCACAAGTGAAAGTTGCAGAAAGGCAGGAAGCTCAGTTAGTTGAACAAGCAAATAACCCAGGAAATAAACTAAGATTTGGCCCAGGAAAGGGGATAGGTAACATAGAAGAGGCCAAGAAGAAGTTTCCATGGCAGAATTGCGGTAGGTTAGGGCATTGGAAATCCGAGTGTAAGAATCCTCCGAGTGCTAATAATGAAAATCCATCATTGAATCCACAGGTGCAAAGTGAGGAGGGTGGCCAACAGCGGCAACAGCAGAAGGCTGTTAATCAGCAGAATCAGGTGCCAAAACCACCTTTACCACAGAGCAGAAACACCCAGAAGTATAGTCAAGATTCGGGATTTTACAACGAAGAACAGGTAAACAAACCGCAACGCGTGAGCGCTGGGTCACAATATTGGCTGAGGAATGAGGAAAGTGATTTAGAGGATTTCGGACGGTGCCGAGGGGAGGAAGAAGAGTGCGTGCTTGGCGCAACTCTAGAAATAGACCAGACAGGACAGGACCCTTTGTAGATGGGAAGGTTAATGATGAAAACATTACTTTTCTAGTTGGCACAGGTGCTACCCGATCAACTGTCAGGTCAGCTGATGTAAAGAATCTTCCTCTCTCGGATGAAACAATCCAAGTAGTTGGTGTGTCTAACACACAGATCAAGACGTACCTTACTGAACCGGTAAAGGTCAGAATAGGGAAATTTTCAGACATGCACCGATTTGTGGTGTGCGACACCAGTCCTGTGAATTTGCTAGGTAGGGATTTGTTGTGCAAGATGAATTGCACCATTTTCTGTACTCCAGATGGAATAGCTTTTGAGACACCAGACGAGGACGTCCTGTATAAAATGACCATAGCTAACGGAGAGAATGATGTTGCTGGAACCTATGCCATATTCAATCCTGATGAATTGCCCGAAGAATTAAAACAGACAGTGAAAGCAGCAGTCTGGGATTTCACTGGAGAAGATGTAGGCCTGATGAGAAATGTAGACCGAGTGAAAATCTCTGTAAAAGAAGGAGTAGTTTTCCCAAACATTCCACAATACAGACTGACACCCAAAATAATTGAAGGAGTAACACCTTTAATTGAGAAAATGATCCAGCAGGGAGTATTGAGAGAAATACTGAGCAGTCCATGTAATTCACCTATAATGGGACTGAAGAAGCCTAATGGGAAGTTCAGAATAGTGCAGGATTTGAGAAAAATTAACAAAATTGTTGTGTCATGCTGTCCCATTGTACCAAATCCATCAGTAATTTTGTATCAGATTCCCCATGATGCAGAATGGTACACAGTAAATGATTTGTGCCATGCTTTCTTTTCAATTCCGTTGCATCATGACAGCCAGCCGATTTTTGCATTTCGGTTTGGAGAGCGTATTTTGGCATGGTGCCGAATTCCACAGGGGTATACAGAGAGCCCCTCAATATTTAATCAGTTACTGAAGAAATCACTGGAAAGTCCATCAATGCCTGAAAATTCAGTTTTGGTCCAATACATCGATGACCTGCTTGTGGCATTGAAAACACGTGAAGCTTGTGAAACAGACACCATTGCTTTGCTAAATCATTTGGCAGATGGAGGACTGAAAGTATCTCCAACAAAATTGCAATTTTGCAAGAAAGAAGTCCAGTACCTAGGACATAATATTGAGAAAGGGCTGAGAAAAGTGGCAATAGACAGAATCAGAATCATTAGAGGAATGAGAGCCCCGATGACACAAAGAGAAGTGAGAATGTTCCTGGGAATGGTTGGCTATTATCGTCAGTGGATAAGTAATTTTTCCCTGATTGCCAAGCCACTGATAAAATTGACAAAAAGTGAGGTAAAGGACCCCCTTGAATTAAACAAAGAAGAATTAGCAGCATTCAGAGAATTAAAGAACAGGCTTTGTGAAGCGCCAGCCCTAGGTATGCCAGACTATGAGAAAGAGTTCAAGTTGTACTGCAGTGAGAGAAATCCTTTTACAAAGAGACGGTGCACCAAAGGAAAAGTCTTTTCAAGTATTCCAATTGTTGTTCTTTTATTCTCATTCAACTCTCAGAAAAATCAGACTCAGCCAACGCGTTTCGTTCTTTACGAACTTCGTCAGGGCTGTGAAAGAATATAAATAAAAACATACATATGTATAAAACACATCAAGTACAACATAAAACACAACAAACTACATTACTAATAATACATATAAAAGTGACATTATTATATGCTTCCATACAAATAGTAGAAACACCACGGAGAACATACAAAATAAATTTCACATATACATATATTACACACAAATTTTATAAAAAATTCTTTTGGAACATATTAGTCAGATACATATACACAACAAGAGTTAAAACTATCACAAAAAACACATATATATCCTGCCTAGGTATGTACATTGTCCAATGTTCTAAATAGAAAACTCCATTTAATGTTTAAAAAAACCTAGGAACCTGATCTGCAAGTGGGTTAATTGATTTAAGATAAAGAAAAAGAAAAAGGTCTTTGTAGATACCAAATAACAATGATTAAAGTGACTACCACTCTAATAGAGGAAAAAAGGAGAAAAAACTTTTATTTATATGCCAATTCTTACCATAGATTGTTTCTAAGGAACGACCTCCACAAATTTCAAAAGTGGCCGGCTTCCAAGTGGTATGTTTGTTCATATAAAATTGTATATAACCTAGTAAGAATGATATTTTTATAGAAAAGATTTCTGTTATAGCCTCATGTGGGCATGAAAGATCGTAATCAAATAGAAATGCGCGAATAACAAAGGCTTTTCATAAGAAAGCGACAGGCACCTTACCTCTCCAAGTAGCTGAAAGGTGTTTGCATAAATGCGATCATAAGTGCGTCACCGGCTAGTTCAAATATCAGTCGGACTCTTAGTTCAGTCCATATGTATCATAGGTAAAAATAGAACAACCCTGTTGTTGTATATTTAGGCCCAATGTACAGGCTCCATTTTTCTAGAAAAACAACACAAAACGGAAAATGTCATGAATGTCCATTCTTAATCTTATTCTGTTTCACAAATATCCATTCTTAATCACATTTCCAGATGTAAAGGTTCCAACCCAATATTGATGGATGCGACAGCTTATATCTCCCATTATATATTTGTCCGTAGCCCAAGACGCAATATTATCATATAGCAAATCTGTCAATTAGACACAACAGAGACCGAAACCAGGATTCCAAAGCTTTTCGCGCAACGGTAATATACAACAAGTTGTGAACCGTAAGTATTCCCATTTTACATTGAACAGCTTTAAAAACTTCCTACTTAGTTAAACTTAAAATGACGGAGCCGTCACGTAATATGCGCCATGAAAAACAAACGACCAACAAAATGTCTTTGTCACTTGACATTTAGTGGTCCTTGGTCGCCTTACATCGTTTATAACCACAGGATAGTATTGAGGCGATGTCCACGATAGTACTATAAGCAACGCCAAAATCAACCGGTTAACGTAGAAACATCCCTTTAATTCTCATCCCAAGCCCCAAAGAAATATCACGTCAGTATGTCACTTTCTCAACCCACCAAACGACTCTCGTCTTACCTTTCGAAACGGGCGCTTTCTCAGGTCACCGGCGAAACCATGCCCCATAGGTCGGACGTCTTAAGTAGGCCCAACCCACATGTCACGTGACGGATCACGGCAGTATTAAGATAGCTACTACGATATTAGAGCTGAATTTCCAACCTATGGGCGCCATTTTGGAATGGTGTACGGGTGTCAAGTATATAACATCTAATCCCAACTAAAACCGAGGTTCATCCGTATATATTGTTTATAAAAATATACGAAATTAGATTCTAATCCCAAAAGTATGCACCCGTCACGTGACGGGTCGCGGAAGTATTTTGCTCGCTATTATAATACTTTGGCTGAATTTCCAACCTATGTGCGCCATTTTGGAATGGTGTACCGGTGTAATGTGTACAACGTCTAATCTCACATAGAAACGAGGCGCTTTCGTATATATCGTTTTTAAAATTACACGCAATTAGATTCTATTGCCAGAACAATGCATCCGTCTCTGTATATTTGGATACGTAATCAATAACCAATACGAAAGACCATAAAATATCAAAAAATAGGGGGGGGCCGGGGAGGGGGGGGGGGGGTGCGGGGGTCCCCAAATAACAAAGCGACACATTGAAATTACATACAGTTTGTGAAACTAGTAAGAATAATGGTACGTTGGTAATAACCAAGTAAACATAGCGTTCAAATCTAGGCTAAATACGAAGGCCATTTTTTTAAAAATTAAGAGCGAAAAGTGTATGGGCTAGAATTGATTTAAGCAAAATGATGTTAAAGCCTTTCCTAATAAGTACACAATCTTTGCAAAGAAAAATAACATGCAACAATTACTGGTGTCTATATGATTGAATACCCAGTTCAGCTCTGTTTTAAATTACACAATCAATTTCATAAAAGTTAATTGTATGTTCAATACGATAGTTGTCCAATATAAATTCAAATCCAAGAGGGAAGGGATGTGTCGTCTGTCCAATTGGACATATAGTATCTAGAGACATTGTTACCCTGCCCATACGGGCTCGGTATATAGAATTTTAGGTTTCAATCTAGTTTTAAACAGTGGAAAACACCACTTAAAAGGAAGGGGAAGAAGACGAAACAGACAGAATGAAGCCAAGTATCAAACAGAAGATATAGAAGACCCTGAGAAATGTGAAGGCAAATGGTCATTTATTCAAAGTCTCCTCTGGAGAGGCCTTATAAACAGAATAGGCGAGTTGGTATACCCAATGCAATATATGTTGGTAAATATGAGCTTCCTTACACCCGCTTGTACCATTAGACTAGTCTGTCTTTCTGTGCCTGCATTTTCCTTATTTGTCTTATTTCGAATCGGAACAATCTGTAGATATCCACGAGCGGTCATCATATTACAAGTCCCATTGGGTATACCAACTCGCCTATTCTGTTTATAAGGCCTCTCCAGAGGAGACTTTGAATAAATGACCATTTGCCTTCACATTTCTCAGGGTCTTCTATATCTTCTGTTTGATACTTGGCTTCATTCTGTCTGTTTCGTCTTCTTCCCCTTCCTTTTAAGTGGTGTTTTCCACTGTTTAAAACTAGATTGAAACATAAAATTCTATATACCGAGCCCGTATGGGCAGGGTAACAATGTCTCTAGATACTATATGTCCAATTGGACAGACGACACATCCCTGCCCTCTTGGATTTGAATTTATATTGGACAACTATCGTATTGAACATACAATTAACTTTTATGAAATTGATTGTGTAATTTAAAACAGAGCTGAACTGGGTATTCAATCATATAGACACCAGTAATTGTTGCATGTTATTTTTCTTTGCAAAGATTGTGTACTTATTAGGAAAGGCTTTAACGTCATTTTGCTTAAATCAATTCTAGCCCATACACTTTTCGCTCTTAATTTTTAAAAAAATGGCCTTCGTATTTAGCCTAGATTTGAACGCTATGTTTACTTGGTTATTACCAACGTACCATTATTCTTACTAGTTTCACAAACCGTATGTAATTTCAATGTGTCGCTTTGTTATTTGGGGACCCCCGCACCCCCCCCCCCCCCGGCCCCCCCTATTTTTTGATATTTTATGGTCTTTCGTATTGGTTATTGATTACGTATCCAAATATACAGAGACGGATGCATTGTTCTGGCAATAGAATCTAATTGCGTGTAATTTTAAAAACGATATATACGAAAGCGCCTCGTTTCTATGTGAGATTAGACGTTGTACACATTACACCGGTACACCATTCCAAAATGGCGCACATAGGTTGGAAATTCAGCCAAAGTATTATAATAGCGAGCAAAATACTTCCGCGACCCGTCATGTGACGGGTGCATACTTTTGGGATTAGAATCTAATTTCGTATATTTTTATAAACAATATATACGGATGAACCTCGGTTTTAGTTGGGATTAGATGTTATATACTTGACACCCGTACACCATTCCAAAATGGCGCCCATAGGTTGGAAATTCAGCTCTAATATCGTAGTAGCTATCTTAATACTGCCGTGATCCGTCACGTGACATGTGGGTTGGGCCTACTTAAGACGTCCGACCTATGGGGCATGGTTTCGCCGGTGACCTGAGAAAGCGCCCGTTTCGAAAGGTAAGACGAGAGTCGTTTGGTGGGTTGAGAAAGTGACATACTGACGTGATATTTCTTTGGGGCTTGGGATGAGAATTAAAGGGATGTTTCTACGTTAACCGGTTGATTTTGGCGTTGCTTATAGTACTATCGTGGACATCGCCTCAATACTATCCTGTGGTTATAAACGATGTAAGGCGACCAAGGACCACTAAATGTCAAGTGACAAAGACATTTTGTTGGTTGTTTGTTTTTCATGGCGCATATTACGTGACGGCTCCGTCATTTTAAGTTTAACTAAGTAGGAACTTTTTAAAGCTGTTCAATGTAAAATGGGAATACTTACGGTTCACAACTTGTTGTATATTACCGTTGCGCGAAAAGCTTTGGAATCCTGGTTTCGGTCTCTGTTGTGTCTAATTGACAGATTTGCTATATGATAATATTGCGTCTTGGGCTACGGACAAATATATACTGGGAGATATAAGCTGTCGCATCCATCAATATTGGGTTGGAACGTTTACATCTGGAAATGTGATTAAGAATGGATATTTGTGAAACAGAATAAGATTAAGAATGGACATTCATGACATTTTCCGTTTTGTGTTGTTTTTCTAGAAAAATGGAGCCTGTACATTGGGCCTAAATATACAACAACAGGGTTGTTCTATTTTTACCTATGATACATATGGACTGAACTAAGAGTCCGACTGATATTTGAACTAGCCGGTGACGCACTTATGATCGCATTTATACAAACACCTTTCAGCTACTTGGAGAGGTAAGGTGCCTGTCGCTTTCTTATGAAAAGCCTTAGTTATTCGCGCATTTCTATTTGATTACGATCTTTCATGCCCACATGAGGCTATAACAGAAATCTTTTCTATAAAAATATCATTCTTACTAGGTTATATACAATTTTATATGAACAAACATACCACTTGGAAGCCGGCCACTTTTGAAATTTGTGGAGGTCGTTCCTTAGAAACAATCTATGGTAAGAATTGGCATATAAATACAAGTTTTTTCTCCTTTTTTCCTCTATTAGAGTGGTAGTCACTTTAATCATTGTTATTTGGTATCTACAAAGACCTTTTTCTTTTTCTTTATCTTAAATCAATTAACCCACTTGCAGATCAGGTTCCTAGGTTTTTTTAAACATTAAATGGAGTTTTCTATTTAGAACATTGGACAATGTACATACCTAGGCAGGATATATATGTGTTTTTTGTGATAGTTTTAACTCTTGTTGTGTATATGTATCTGACTAATATGTTCCAAAAGAATTTTTTATAAAATTTGTGTGTAATATATGTATATGTGAAATTTATTTTGTATGTTCTCCGTGGTGTTTCTACTATTTGTATGGAAGCATATAATAATGTCACTTTTATATGTATTATTAGTAATGTAGTTTGTTGTGTTTTATGTTGTACTTGATGTGTTTTATACATATGTATGTTTTTATTTATATTCTTTCACAGCCCTGACGAAGTTCGTAAAGAACGAAACGCGTTGGCTGAGTCTGATTTTTCTGAGAGTTGAATGAGAATAAAAGAACAACAATTGGAATACTTGAAAAGACTTTTCCTTTGGTGCACCGTCTCTTTGTAAAAGAGTTTGTATATCTGGTTTTCCAGTAGAGCACAAGTACGGCCTGTTCTGGACGTGTTTTTGCACCTATCAAGAAATTGTGTATTAATTTGGGATTTGGTGTGCTTAACATTGGTCAGCCGTACGGTTTTTTTGTCTGCAGTGAGAGAAATGGATGTGCACTTTCAGTGTTAATTCAGAAACATGGACGATTGAGGAGACCAGTTGCGTACTTCTCATCAACACTTGACCCAGTAGCTGTGGGTTTGCCAGGATGCCTGAAAGCAGTAGCTGCTACATGCCGAAGTCTGGGGCAAAGTGAGGGAATCGTAATGGGATATCCCTTAAGAGTGTTCGTACCTCATGATGTGGCAATCCTTTTAACAAGGAGCTGGACACTGTTCATGTCACATAGTCGGCTGTCTAAGTATGAGAAAGTCATTCTAGGTGCATCAAACGTGAGTCTTGAGAGATGCGTGAATGTGAATCCAGCAACGCTGTTGCCAGATGCTGAAAGTGTGGAGGTAAGAGATGATGTTGATCATGATTGCCTGGATGTGCTTGATTACTGTACAAAACCCAGACCAGACATAAGAGATCTGCCACTGCCTGAAAGTGATTATGTGTTTTTTGTGGATGGATCTTGTCTGAGAACGGATGAAGGAGAGTTGAGTGCAGCATATGCAGTATGCACGGTTTCAGGAGTTGTAGAAGCATCGCCCTTGAAAGGAGTTAAATCTGCTCAAGTGGCACAACTAGTGGCAATAACCAAGGCCTGCAAAATTGGGAGGAATTTGAGAGTGACTGTGATGACTGACAGCCAGTATGGCTTCGGAGTTGTCCACGATTTTGGCCAATTATGGCTACAGAGAGGTTTCCTGACCTCAAGTGGAACTCCCATAAAGAATGCAGAAGTGGTTGGAAAATTGCTTGAGGCGATACAGCTGCCCAAAGAACTGGCTGTTGTAAAATGTGCTGCTCATAGTCAAGGTAGTGATTACATCACTACAGGGAATCGCTTCACAAATGACATGGCACAGTAGTGTGCTAGGAACCAATATTCAATTAATCGGTCAAAGGAAAAGGAAATGTCTTCTTGCTCCTTAATGTTTACTAACGTTGTAGGAACATGGGAAGAAGTGAGACAGTTGCAGGACGAAGCAGGAGATGAGGAAATGAGGGAATGGGTAAAAGCAGGATGTGCACCAAGGGAGAAAGACCACGTGTGGGTATATAGGGATGGAAGACCAGTAAGGCCAAACAGCATGATGTCAACCATGGCATGGATGTATCATGGCCAGGGACATCTAGGGAGAGATGCCATGATAAGAGCCTTTAAGCAGACCTGGTATCATGCAAAATTCAGGTTAATAGCAGAGAGTCTTTGTCAAAGATGCCTTATATGTCAGCAATACAATCCTGGAAGAAAAACAGTAGTGAGCCTAGGCACAATAGGCAGAGAGGGAGGACCCTTCACCAGAATGCAGGTAGATTTCATTGAAATGCCCCAAGTCAACAGGTTGAGGTATGTCTTGGTGATAGTGTGTCTGTTCTCCAGGTGGGTGGAAGCATTCCCTACAAGAAGAAATGATGGGATAACAGTAGCTAAGCTATTGTTAAGAGAGTTCATCCCAAGGTTCGGGTTCCCAGTGACCATTGAATCAGACAGAGGAGGACACTTTTATAATGAAATCATGGAATTGATCTGTGAAGCATTGAGTGTACAACAGAAACTGCATTGTGCCTACCGACCAGAGGCTTCTGGTGTGGTTGAACAAATGAATGGTACTATCAAAAATAGAATTGGGAAAATGTGTTTAGCCACAGGAATGAAATGCCCTTATGTGTTGCCTCTAGTCTTGATGACGATTAGGTCTACTCCAGACAGAACGACAGGTTTGAGTCCCCATGAAATCATTATGGGAAGAGCCATGAGGCATGCGTTTGTACCAGTCAACAAGCTGATGACTATAACTGATGAAATGATTTTGGATTACTGTAAAGGCCTGGCTGACGCAGTCCATTCTGTGTTTCACCAGGTTGGAGCAGATGCCACCACACTTGAAAGGAAACCAGCCCATGATTTGAGCCCAGGGGACTGGGTGAGAATAAAGGTCCACAGGAGAAGAAATTGCTTGGTTCCAAGGTGGGGAAGGCCAAGGCAAGTTGTCCGGACCACAACAACTGCTGTGAAGTGTGCTGGAGTGAAAAATTGGATACATGTAAGTCACACCTTGAGAGTTCCAAATCCAGGTGACGGCATTGGAAAAGAATACTTTGATGATTCAGAATCGAGTGACGATTCAGATAAAGAGACTGTAAAGACAAAAAGAAATCCTGAAAGGGGGGAGAAAGGGCCAAGTACGGTTTTAATCCCACAAGGAGAAATTCTGAGAAGAACGCTGCAGACTCCAGAAACAAGTCCAGATTCTGGAGAAGTGCCTGAAATCCCAACTACCAGTAACGAACACAAAAAGAAAGAAAGAAAAGAAAAGAACATTCCAACAGAAGTGACATTCAAACCAAATGAGAAAATTGGAGAAATTCCACTTGAGATAATCCTTGAAGAGGAAGAAGGGACAGAAATAGAAAGAGAGGGACAGATTTCTGCGGAAAACCCCCGAGGAGGTGTAGGGACAACCAACACTGAGTTAGGTGAAGGGACAAGTAGACAGCAAGAAGATTGCGTGCCGGAGACCCGAGGAGGGACAGAAGTAGGGCAATCTCAACAGGTGGAAGAGAAAGCTGTTGGTGAACAAGAGGCAACTGAAACAGAATCTGAAGAAAGTGAGAATGAGATACATGAAGGTCGAGTTCTGAGAAAGAGAACTTGGATCGAGGAGAAAAACAATAAAGAAAGAAAAACAAAGAGAAATGCTAAAGGAGACCTTTGGCCCAACAAGATAAAGAGACTGAGATATCGATTGACACGAGTTAACACCTCGAAAGCTACACAGGTGAACGAAGTGTCAAGTCAGAATCAAGCAAAAGAAGGAGAAACAGAGATATCTGAAGAAAACAAAAGAATAAGAAAACCAAACCAGAAGTATAAGTCGCCAGAATGGATGTATGTGGCACTGCCTGAACAAGGAGAAGAGGCAGACAGTCAAGGAAATCCAGAGGAGACTTTACTGAGAGTGGTTGAAGAAGAAGAAACAGTAGGAATCCGCAGAGTTATCTTGTCCGATATTGGAGAAGAAGCGGATATTCAGGAATTTCTGCATTTTGACGACGAGGAAGAAGTGAAAAGTGATGAGGCCAGACTGAGTGAATCCAAAGAAGTCATTTGGGAAAGAAAGTGAGAAGAGTAAAAATAGAAACTAACAGACTGTAATAACCTGTTGGGTACTTGCTGCCCTAAAAGTACAGTAGTGGAGTAGAAGAGGCTAAGTCAAAAGACACGGTCAATTTAACAAGATGGCTAACACAGAAGATAACAAGAGTAGATGTACCTTCATGAAAAGATGGTGCAAGATGTGTTGCTGTTGTACAGGACTATTAATGCTTCTTTGGAGTGTACTTGCTCTACTGATCTTTTTCAAAGTAACAATAGACACATTAGGAGGGCATACTGAGAACATGACTAACATGGGGAAAAGTTCCCAGAAGGTAGTTCCAACTAGAACCAGCAATGTGCATATACATAAGGATAGGTCAATTAATGATTTTTCTAGCAATGTGTTTTCAAAATTGCTGTATGAATACGTAAAGACAATGGATGTAAGGGATTGCTACGTCTGCATGCAATTACCTGCCTCTGTTTCAGAAGGAGTGACTTATCATCACCTTCCAGCTATGTATGTAATTTCATGTAGTGTGCTAATTAGTATATTCTATCAATTAGGGAAATTAGATTATAATTTGTCTAACTTAGATAACATTCTTGGGCAATTGCCTATGAATAAAGAACTGAATCCTGCTAAAGAAGCTAACGTCTTAGGTGAGATTTTTATAGAAACTAAAGAATTAACATTAGAATACGTTTTTAGAAACAATTTAACATGCAGTTTGAAGGAAGAAGAGAAAACATTTCTAGACATGGTTGAGGAAAGGAGATAAAAAATGCACAAGAAAGCAGAAGGAAATAAAATGAGTGAACGAATGTGGGATATTGAGAAAGAAAAGGAGCTGAAGAATGGAGCCAGTCTGACAATGGCTATAGATACACCACAGAAAGGCAATCTAGGTATTATGAGAGAGAGATCCCAATATGATTATTATTTCATAGGGACTAGTGAGTGCCATGATACATACTTTATTGCAACAGGATGGGGATTTAGAGGCGGAGAAGATCCAGTCTTTCCTGGATTGTACTTTGTGGGAACAAGCCTTACTATAGGTTGCCAGACCATTGGTATGGCACATGTTAAGTTGGCCTGGTCTTTCCAAAACTCTTTCATATGGATAGAGTAGAAACCACTGGACAAACTAACCTACTAATGCGCAGTAGAAGAGAAACTTGGGCAGAAATTGTAGGTGATATCTTTGGAGCTTTGACACCAGCTGTGGGAATATCTTTGAATGCATATAACATTCGAAAACTGTCAACTGTAGTGGATCGCTTGTCAACAAGCACCGCTGGAGGCTTTCTTTTGGTAAACACTGAAATGGTTGCCCTGCGTGCTATGGCAATGCAAAATCGACTTGCCCTTGATATCTTATTGGCAAAAGAGGGTGGAGTCTGTGGAATGCTGAAAGTTCATAATTGTTGCACTTACATTCCTGACGAAAGCAAAGATCTAAAAGTCTATATCAAAAATATTACTGAATTGCATGATGAAATAGTACCACTGGAAGCTGAAAGTATTTGGACTAAAATGGCTAATAAAATGATTGCTATTAAGAATTTCATAGCTAAAATAGGTAGCACCATATTCGGTAAAATATTATTTCCACTAACGTGTGTAATTTTTGCATTATTAATTCTTAGATTAGGATGTATGTGTTGTAGATATAGAAGAAATAAAAAGAAAATCAGACGTGAAAATATTAAAAGATAGAAAAGAAACCAGAAAGAGACTTGCAATAGAATTAGAAGAATGGAGGGAGATTATGTATATCGAAGCAAAAAGAGAAGATGAAGAGGAAACAAGATTATAAAAATTTTGAGCAAGAAAACATTTTGAATTTCCGCAAAAGGGGAAAAATTAAAACATTTTGGGTTTTGATTTTGTGGTGATAAAATCACCAAAGGGGGGATTGCTGGAGCAGGTATAATACTCTTAATTGAAATACCTATTCCATTTTCGTATGTCTATACTAAAATAACTGATGATTAATTATAAATATTAATTGTTTGCCGTGTTTTGATTAAACCAACCTTATTAACACAAGAAATATACATGGAAATGCATCTGCATGGCTAAAATAATAAGTGAACTAAGCCAGTACGCATATTAATGAAATAAACGTTGCTTATGTGATGTTATTGTGATTTGCGCTTTAAATAAACATGCACTAATGGCTTTAGGTGTTGCATATGGCTAGATAAATGCACGCACATATGGGTATTAGTAGGGAAATAACACTGTTTTCATTATTTCCATGTATTAATTACGATTTTGTGTTTCTTTGCTTAAGTTGACCATTGTGGCCTGCCATAAAATGGCCGCCGACTGAAGCCTAGTAAGAAATTGAATTCCCTCACAAAATAAACAAGGGAGAAGGCGTTTACACTGACATCGATCGTGTCCCCAGAATGACCTGTCACGCCATGTCCATGAAGACTACTCTGGGATGAGTTCCAAATGCCCCTGAACCTGAAGTAAAAAGATACATTAAGAAAAACGAACTGTTGAACTCATTTCGTTCCTGACGAATGGCAACAAAGAAGCAAGCACTTCCCCAAACCATCGATTTGTGAACTTTAGGCGTATGGGAAAATAAAGAGATGTTGCAGAATAAAATATACACTATTTTTGAATTAGCCAATCGGAATTCCGAGAAACGCCGAATGTAACATTTTTAATGTAAATTTTAGTATAAATATTGGTAGACTAGAGAGGTGTTTAGAAGCTGCTGATGGAGAATCGATTATCCTGAGGTTATGCTGACGGAGAGGACGGTGACTCCTAATGACGGCACAGAAAACTGACAAAATTCTGAGGACCAGTTCTGACTTAGAAAACGACAAATAGCCAGAATAGGTAAATATGACAAAGATGATATTGCATTAATTAGGCTTTTACCATGCATTTGATTTAGATAAAGAAACTATTGTTTGAATTAAGGTGTCGGGTGATTATTTCATTGAAATGTTTTAATGCATAATTTAGAGTGTTAAGGTGTTATCAAACCAGACAACTAAATGATTCGATCGACCTATTTGATGGAGGAACTGTTAAGGTGATTCAAAGGAAAGTGGTTCTTCCGTCAAGGAAAAGCAGTTTGGTTCGGAACTGATGTTCCCTTTGTAGGCACGGATAGTTTGATAGAATGAATGTTGGTGTTATGGGCCCCACCAGCGTATGATGTGTGTGTGTGCGTGTGACTGAGAAATCGTTCTGTCCGTGGAAGTAGAGGGGAATTGAAGAACCCGATCTGCACCACTCACTGGAATAGTGGGGGGGGGGGGACATATCATGAGGCCACCATTGGTGCCATGATTCACATGGTGGGCAACCAAATAAGATAATCTCTGACTTTTCGGGGTTACACTTTAATTGGTTACGCCCTAACCAAGAGAAAACCTCCGTCAGATCTCGTTGCCTTTAAAATCTGTGCCTTTGTCGCACGTAAACAACAGTTGAGTATCATCGGTGTAAGATACTATCTTGGCGCCGTATGACACAGCTAAGAGTGCGAGAGGGGCCATATAAATATTAAAAAGTGACGGGCTCAGAATAGATCCCTGTGGAACCCCCGCCTTCATAGGCGGAATGGGGGCTGATTAGAGAGGGGACCAGATTTCCTCCTGCCGATCACTCAAAAACTAGGTGAACCACTTGAGTACTGTGCCCCGATGCAGCAATCACGTAGGCACTGCAAGAGCCGGTCATGGGGCACGGTATCAAAGGCCGCGTACAGGTCCAATAGTATCAGTATTGCACTTCCCCCTTTATCAAGCTGTGTTTTGAGACTTCCAAAACAGGAGTTTCGGTGCTGAGATGGGCTCTGAAACCAGACTGGCTCTTGTGGAGTATGTGGTTAGCTTCCACATGTTCATTCAATACTAGATTGATGTACTTTGAGGGCTTTGGAGAAAAAAGGCAGCAGTGATATAGGCCTGTTGTTGGATGCTACTGCTGGGTCAGCAGAAGGTTTCTTCGATAGGGGAATAATTTTGGCCTTTTCCCAGCTACTAGAGACCTGCCCCTTTTGCAATGAAGTATACAAGACCAGATCGATGGATGGATTTATAATCTCAGCAATGATCGACAGTGTATTTGCTGGGCAGGAGTCTGTAGGGGATCCTGACTTCAAAGTGTTCATTATCTCAAGGGATTTCACTATGGAGATGGGAGAAAACTGAGTGAGGGAAGATCCAACTCCAGAGCTGGCCATGCATGAAAACCTTGCCTCGTCTTCCTTAGCTTTGGATGAAGTAGCAAAAGACTTTTGGATCGTACAGATTTTATTGTGGAAGTAGCTGGCAATATATATGATGAACCCAGGCAGACGTGAGAGTAAATGGAGTTCCCACCGCACTAGAAGAGAAGAGAAGTCCTTAACAACTTTAAAGATCTCTTTACTCTGATGTGCCGCTACCTAAATTTTTAAGGCAAAAAAGTATTTCTTTTCGTCGCGGACTTTATTATAGTGGGCTTTCAGAGCTTGTTTGTATATAACTTTATCTTTGGGATGAAACTTATTCCGCCACACTCTCTCCAACCTTTTGCAAGCACTTCTGCTTTTCCTAAGGGCTTCAGTAAACCATGGAGCAGAGATGCGGTTTGATTTAGCCACATGAGTGGTGAGGGGAGCCAGCTCTGAGGCACGACCCTCAAGCCAACTCTCAAGGCTGAGTGCATCTATCTCAGGATCGCCGCTAAAAGGAATCGGGTGCTGACTCATAGCTTTCTTTATGGCATCTGGTGTAATCTGACTGAAGGGTCTGAAGCTACACGGACGGGGCTTGCAGCGGGATTGCGAGTGAGCTAGATCCTTGGGGATCTTAAAACCTAATAGAAAAAGATCAGACCACACCAGCGGAAACGGAGTGTCTGCTTCAATTATAACATTAGAAAAAATCTGGTCTAAGATATGTCCCTTTTCATGGGTGGGGAGATGAACATAGGGGGCCCGATTAAAAATCTCCAACCACAACCTCATTGACTCAGGCTCAGCTGGGTTATCCATATGGATATCAAAATGTCCTAAAACCAAGCAGTGCTTGTATTTGGTAGCTATCGGAGAAATAGCTTGGCTAAGTGACTCAGTAAACTTTCCTTCTTGGCCAGGAGGCCTATAAATAAGAACTCCTGCTGTTGTGTGGTGAGCGGATGCAGTGAAAGACAAACCAAGGACTTCTGCACCTTCGATCTCTCTTGTACCTTACCAAAGGGAAATGAAGCAAAACAGTCTCCGGACAAGCTTGGTGTCGTCACCATTAACAAGTTATACAAGAGCAACGTTAGTTTTCGTGCTCCTCTCACCCCTTCTTGTTTGATGCACAAGTTTTTATGCAGTTTTATATAGCGCTAACTCGACCTCAAGGGATTGCAGTGCTATATATGAGCACCACTTACATGAACAATAATTTTTTTCACTTGTATCTCCCTCGTTATTTCCCTCCCAGATGCTTTCTGTGATTATGCAAAGAATGTGGAGGCTTAGTAAATAAAATTCAACGTTTACTACTCTGCTGTAAATTCCACATCACCAGCTGCGAGTAGTCTCTCCGAAAAGAAGGTGCTCAGCATAACAGCAGAACAAGCAGTGGGGCTGCGAACGCAAACAAATACAATTAAAAATAATTGCAACGGAGTATGCATGCAAGGTAAAAACAACAATTAATGAAAGCGGCGGAATATGGAGTATGCCTTTGCCTAAATCCGGGAGTACCTTGATGTTTTACACTCACTGTATTTGTGTACGTGGGGGGGGGGGGCAGCAGAAGCAGCGATGGGCACACCCTCTGTTTAAAAGAAATGCTGCATTTGTGTTGGTAGATCAGATGCAGTGTAGTGCCTAAGATCCGATGCGATGGAGTGGGTAAGATCAGACATGGTATAATGGCTAAAATCAGATGTGGTATAGTGCCTAAGATGCGTCGCAATGCACTGGCTAAGATCTGGTGCGGTGTAGTGGCTACAATCCTATGCGGTGCAGTGCCTAAGATCTGATGCGGTGGAGTGACTAAACTCTGATGCGGTGCAGTGCCTAAGATCTGATGCGGTGCAGTGCCTAAGATCTGATGCGGTGGAGTGCCTAAACTCTGATGCGGTGCAGTGCCTAAGATCTGATGCGGTGCCGTGCCTAAGATCTGATGCGGTGCCATGCCTAAGATCTGATGCGGTGCAGTGCCTAAACTCTGATGCGGTGCAGTGCCTAAGATCTGATGCGGTGCAGTGCCTAAGCTCTGATGCGGTGCAGTGCCTAAACTCTGATGCGGTGCAGTGCCTAAACTCTGATGCGGTGCAGTGCCTAAACTCTGATGCGGTGGAGTGCCTAAACTCTGATGCGGTGCAGTGCCTAAGATCTGATGCGGTGCAGTGCCTAAGATCTGATGCGGTGGAGTGCCTAAACTCTGATGTGGTGCAGTGCCTAAACTCTGATGCGGTGCAGTGCCTAAACTCTGATGCGGTGCAGTGCCTAAGATCTGATGCGGTGCAGTGCCTAAGATCTGATGCGGTGGAGTGCCTAAACTCTGATGCGGTGCAGTGCCTAAACTCTGATGTGGTGGAGTGCCTAAACTCTGATGCGGTGCAGTGCCTAAGATCTGATGTGGTGGAGTGCCTAAACTCTGATGCGGTGCAGTACCTAAGATCTGATGCGGTGGAGTGCCTAAACTCTGATGCGGTGCAGTGCCTAAACTCTGATGAGGTGCAGTGCCTAAACTCTGATGCGGTGCAGCGCCTAAACTCTGATGCGGTGGAGTGCCTAAACTCTGATGTGGTGGAGTGCCTATGAAGAGTATCTCTGAAAAGAAGGTGCTCAGCATAATAGGAGAACAAGCAGCATGGCTGCTAACACAAACAAATACAATTAAAAATAAATACAACGGAGTATGCATACAAGGAAAAAACAATTACTGATGGAATATGCAGTATGCCTTTGATTAAATCGGGTGTATTTGTGTGTGTGTGTGGCAGTGGCTGCTCACATAGGGCGTGCTGAGGGTGGTGAGGCGGGTCAGGGTGGGGGGGTAGTAAACTCAGACACGACGGAATGGAGGAAAGTAATTATTACATTCCTCCATTCAGTCATATGTCCGAGTACACTACCCCCACACCCTGCCCCTCCCCCGCCCCACGCCACCACCCCGCAGTGCGCCCTATGCGAGCGGCCACTGGTGTGTGGGCGGGAGTAGAAGCAGCGACGGGCGCACCCACTGTTTAACCCCTTCAGGGCGGCGCGGATTTCCGCGCCACGCTGAAGATTCCGTGCGCGGGCGGGCGGGGCCATGACGGAACGGTTCCGTCATAAGCACAGCCCAACCGACGTGCATAACGGAACCGTTCCGTCAAGCGCGTCGAAGGGGTTAAAGGAAATGCTGCGCTTGTGTTGGAAGGTGGAAGCAACGTCGGGAGCAAAGCCATTTAAAAATAATGTTAGCACACTGAGCCACCTATTTTAAACATGTGTTGCGCGCCAGTTATAAGTTTCTGTGGAGCCAGTATTTGTGTCGGAGGGCGGAATCAACGATGTGAGCAAAGCTATTTTAAAATAAAGTTAACACACTGAGCTCCGAAGTGCAGCCACATACCTTAAACAGCCGCTGTTCGCCTCTCATAAGTTTCTGCAGAGCCTGAATTTGTGTTGGTGGGTCATGGGAGGACGGAAGCAAGGAGGGGAGCAAAGCAACCATTCAAAAAAAATATTTGCATTGCAATAGGTCTTGCATTTAAATGCAAGACCTATGGCGTGGCCACCATTGTCTCGGGCTGCTTGAAAACAAAAGCGTGCATGGAACTCTGAATGTAAGCAAAGCACGTCGTGCTTGCAGGAGAAGAAACTCAATGAAGAAAATAGTGCTTACAAGACTAAATAACGCGTACCGTGTAACAACCGAAGTAAAGGGGCCAGTAGCCATGGGAGGTTACAAATGAAGAAAAAGTGGCACTAAGGAGGGACTAACAAATCAATTACTTAATCAGAAGCCTGCATTTACGAAGGACACACACAGAAGCCAATGTCAAATATTGGCAGAGAGTGGGCGGGGCTTCTCCTCCATAATCTACTACAGCAGTTTGCCAGAGCAGCACTTGCACGCTGGCTCAGGCTCAACCTAAACAAGCATTGGCATAGCCAACAGGTCTCGCTTTTGGGACCTTATAAGTATTAAGTTAAGCAGCACAATATTTGTGGTGCAACAACATTACTGTTGCATGGTTAAACATTTATAAGGTCCCAAAGGCGAGACCAATTGGCTATGCCAATGCGTGTTTTTCTTATGTTATGCCTCACCTCATTCGGTGCTTATCTTCAAACGTGCCCATTCGTTTTGAGGAACTTCTCTGTGTGCTGCACAAGCTGTAAAGTCCCTCTCTGCATGTGGTCTAACATTCTGCTACTTGCACCTGACTTCTCTATTTTATCTTCCAGCACACCTTTTCCAATCAGAACATCCTTGTGGGCTAAAAAACAGAATGTATATTTTACCTTTCTCTTTCTTTAACTTTAGTTCCAGTATGTTTCGTGCACAGATGTCTCACTAATCTCACTCTCCCGACCGTTCAAAACCGTAGGCTACGCATATTTTAAGATAATAATACATATAGTTTTACATATGTTTACCTTAAAGGTGTATCCTAAAAATGAAAGCATTAAAGCAGTGACGTTAATGCCGCCACCTCTGCAGCAGTGGCTGGGAAGCCTCAGGTACAGCCGCTCCCAGCTGTCAATATCTGAAAAGCTTCAATGTAGAAACACAACCTAAAGACTCGTATGTGACGAACTCAGGGGGCGGGGGAGGACATTTTGTGTCAGTAATGGTACTAGAGGGTTAGAATCTTTCAATAGACTGTCACGCATCATTAGCAAGGACGTGGCTGGCCACCAAGTTTCTAAAATAATCCGAACATTTCGTTCCACAGAGCTTTCTGTATGTCTCAACTGTCTGAGTCCAATATTAATATTCACATCAATTATCCTGACCATGCCCCGGCAAAAAGTATTTTGCTGTTGGAGCACTCCACATCTTCTGCAGTTGTGGGGGGGGGGGGGGGCAGGGGGCAACAACACCATAGAAGTGGTAAGAATGCAATGCACAAGCGAAAACCTGGCTCTTACTCCCACAAACACTGCTGTGCCAGATGCATAGGTACATCTGTTCTGCCCATAATGTACATGTCCCCTGCCAGGTGAGATAACATGGCAAAGACCAGCACATAAAAACAAACTGACATATCTCTAGGTGTGAGGGAAGTCTGCAGACAAGACGCTGCCAAGTCACCCACCCCCCACATACCACGTCAGTTTAGCACCACATTTTTTAATGATAGCTTAGAACTTATAGCTTGCAAAGTGTTTTGGCTTAAAAACCAAGGCTGTCTGAAGTTGTCAGTTGTTAGGCATGACTGCACCCTATAAATCGTTATTTTTGTGTGGATGCTGTTTGAAAGAACCACCAGCTGCTGTGCTTAAGTAGGAGCAGGCCAGAAATTCACTACACAGAAAACCCCTCATACACGTGCTACCATTGAGGAACAGCTGACGATGTATACAGAGAGATGTATAGACCGAAGTGGGGGTTCATTGTGGTGTCAACTTGCATTTGAGCCAAACTAGCACAATTTGTAGCTTGAAGAATATTGAAGGGAGGGGGAGGGAGGGGGGAGGGAGGGGGTAGGTGGGGGATGCTCCCTTTCTGTTTGGAAGGGTATGCGTGTATGATGAACCATATCAAACCAAGCACCAGAATTGCCAGTAGAAAAAGGGGAGCTATATAATTTGAGTTTGAGAAATAGAAGTGGGTGTACTTGAAACATTCCTAATTGCACACAAAAATCCTATTTTAAGTAACCACTAATTTGTAGATGCACTCTGTGACCTCACTTACATAATCTTCTACTAAGAATGACGTGATACAGTATCATATTAAACAACGTTCTGTGAGAAAAAAGTTATAGGATTTTTTTTAATTTTTAAAATCAGTATTTAGTGTAACATTGACATCAGAGAAACATGGCGTCATATGACTTTTGACCATCTGAGGTCTTGGAAAATCACATTACATGAAGCCACAATTAGAGAAAAAGGTCATGTGGCTTTTCACCCACCTGGCATCATTAGAAATCAATGACATGATCTAAATATTTGACTTTTGAGAACTGGTTATACAATCTGTGAGCTGGGTTGGCTTTGCTGTGTACTCTATCAGCTGCCTCCTCTTAAGCGCCCGGGCATCCTTTCCCTACCTGGGTAGTCGCACGCTATATTTGCATTCATTTAGTCATTCATTCACGTATCTGCTGATCAATGAACAAACCAGTTCTCTGGGACCAGAGTTTGAATACCGGCTTTGCCACTTCTGTGTTCAAAGGACTAATCAGTTTTACAGCTGCGTGCTGCAGGATTACAGGCTGCCAACGCTGGGCGTGCTCAGAAATAGCGTAATAGGTTCAATTCAGTAAGGAACCCGGATGTTTACATTTGTGGTTCAAAAAGGCGAGCCATAGAACAGAATGTCTTTACTGAGGAGAGGTGGGTTAATGATTACATTTACAGAGTTCACAACCAAGAGGCTCAAAGTTAAATCCTGGCTTCCCTACTTGAATGAATTACGTGCTCTTGGGCACATCACTTTATATGTCTTTGCCATCAGCCGATTTATCTTTCAGAAACTGTCAGCGTTCAGAGGAGCTCAGCTTACAGTTAGGCGCTATACCAGGGATTCAGGCAGAATAGTCATGCAGAGAGGAGAGCTGCTTTGGCGAGTGAAAAGCTTAAGCGCATGTTTTAAACTTGAATCTCACTGCTTGTGCCTGTTTCTATAAACCCTGCTGAGACTGTGATGAAATGGACTTCAACACAAATATTTAAAAAAGTAAAGCGCCGGTGCCGCGATTATAGCAAAAGTAAAGAAATATATATTTTTTTCTATTTCTTTACTTTTGCAGCAATCGCGCAACATCTATTTCTTTACTTTTGCTATAATCGCGGCACCCGCGCTTTACTTTTAACATGGTTAAAAGTAAAGCGGCTGGTGCCGCGATTATAGTAAAAGTAAAGAAATAGATGTTTTTTTCTATTCCTTTATTTTTGTAGCAATCGCGGCACCGGTGCTTTACTCATGGTTAAAGGTAAAGCGCCGGTGCCACGATTGCTGCAAAAGTAAAGAAATAGAAAAAAAATCAATTTCTTTACTTTTGCTACAATCGCGGCACCGGCGCTTTACTAAAAGGTAAAGCGCCCCCCAAATATAGAAATAAAACTAAAAGAAAAGGAACATCCAGGGACTTGGATACACTGGATGAACGGGGACTGGAAAGCAAATGAACACCACGGAGTGGGATGGGGCGCTAAAAGTTAGAATTTAAAAAAAACAAGCATGTGAGTGGTGTATGCGTGAAAAGAAGCCCGGGAGTTGTGTGCGCGCGTGCCGCAAAAGTGAAAGTGATCGCGATGCACTTAATGACCCATGACAGGAGGAAAGACAGATGGTGGCTTCGAGCGTGCACGCACGCGTAACCACAAGCTGATGGCCGGCAAAAGCAGGTGGTAGCACTTTGAAAACCCGCTTTCTAAATGTCTCGCAGAGCAGCGCATGCGCTGGCTCAGGCGAGACCTAAAAAACACTTTGAACTATATGACTGCCAAAAAATTAGCAAAGCGTGCATTCCAACTCTTTCAAGGCTGGTCCCCAGGAGTTTTTTCCTAATCACAACACTATTCTGCAAATCACCCATGCTCTACTCTCATCCTCAAGGACTTAAAGGCAAAGCTTTAACCTTTGATGTCAGAAGGAGATACCCATCCAGTCGCTGAAAGGCACAGCATAAAACAAAAAAACAAGCATTGGCATAGCCAATAGGTCTCGCCTTTGGGACCTTATAAGTGTTTAGCCATGCAACAGTGATGTTGTCGCACCAAGGATATTGTGCTGCACAACTAAACACTTATAAGATCCCAAAAGCGAGACCTATTGGCTATGCCGCGAAGGCATGGCTAAGGCAGAGTTAGGCGCCATCCGTGTTGCTGTGATATGGTAACTGTATCTGTAAGCTATCATGCCACAGATTGCTTTGTACATAAATGATGCCAGACTCGTGCGGAGCTTGGACGGGCGAGTATGTTTCCATGTACAGCGTACAACATGTGATTGGCGCACTATATTCCAACTTAGTGCAAATCTGGATTCTGCTGCTGTAAAAGGTTCCGGGTTTGTAGAACAAGAGCCAAAAGGACCTGCAGGATTCTGACGGATGGACTACCGAGCTGGCCAGCCTGGGAGTTCAAAGGCCATGCATGAGCATCCATTGCTTGGCCTCCCTGCTGAAGTGCAGAGCTTGTTGTGATGGTGGTTTGGGGGATAGAATGAGAGGCAGATGATTCTCCTGGTTCTGTAATGAATCTGATAACATTTACAGTCACACCCTAAAGGGAAAGGGGGATAAAAAAAAGTGCCCTGTTCACGCCAGTGAGTGAAAGACTGATAGAGCTGGTCAAGAGGTAGTCAGTCAGATGTCAGGCAGGAATTAGTCTGACTAGCAGGACTCTAGAGGGACAGTCATAGTTCAGTCAGTTTGGTGAATTCAGATCTAAGTAAGGTCTCTGAAAGGCCTCTGGAGTGAGTTATCTATCAGACATGTAACTTTGAAAGATGGGTAGTGCAGGTATCACCTTGACCCTTGGCGGAAGGCAGGCTCTCTTAACTTGCTTGCTCCAACCAAACTTAGGGCAGTATCTATGCCATGAGTGATATAGCCCCAGTGCTGAGGTGGGTGGTGACCTCCAAAAAAACGTTTGGGTACCTGCACTTATTTATATTTTATTATTATGCACTGAGACCCATGAATTTCATGGGGAATGTGAAAGGACGAGGTGAGTGGGCAGGAGAGGGCCAGGTGGAGTGGGCAGGAGAGGGCCAGGTGGAGTGGGCAGGAGAGGGCCAGGTAGAGTGGGCAGGAGAGGGCCAGGTGGAGTGGGCTCTTCCATACTGCCTACACGTAGAAACCACTCACAGTTTCCCGCCACTAAAAATACCCGCTTAAGCCGAAGCTTTTTAGGTTAAAAAAAAAGTCTACCAAGTTGCAATTTTATGCAATTGGCAATTTCACACGATCCCAGCAGTGGTCTGTCTTCTAATGGACTTATTCCCGTTGTGTATAAAACGCACACTGTCCATGCACTTTATGCAATAGCAGTGAAGCCACATCTCTACGTTAGGCCAGATGTGGAGATCACACAGAGGGCTGCTAATGGAGTCGGTTCCAGCGGGCTCCACAGTTGGCATGCACTTAGTTGAAAGTACGGTGCTTATTTCTGTATTAAGAATGAGTTAACACCCGTGGATTCTTGGGCCACCTTTCCAAACTGAGCACAGAACTTTCAAGTAAAGCATCTTTAACCTCTGAAGTTATTTCAGAAGGAGTTTGAGGCCATCTCTAAAGTTTCACATGTATTCTAAGAGAGTTTTGAAGGACAAAATATATTTGACTTTTGTACAAAAACATTACCTTGCATGTAGGGCTCCCAATATTTGATGTATTTGCTGCAGTTCACTCCCTCATTGCTTGGAATTTGAGTTTTTGGTCGCTAGAACTCAGAATATTCTTGGAGGGGAGCCATTGCTGCGAAAGTGAAAGTAATGGCCAGCGAGGAGGAAGAGATAAGAAAGGCAGATGGTGGCTGCGCCCGTGCCCGCTCACATGCACACAAGCTTCAGGCCAAGAAAAGCTTGTGGGTAGAACTTTGAAAAGCCCCTTAGTAAAAGTCGAGCAACAGCGCATGCGTTGCTGTAGGCTCGACCTAAAAATCGGGGCTTAACCCCGGCTTGAAGCTTGACTAAATTGTGTTACCTCTGGTAAATACTCTATTTGACTCAGCCTTCATTGTGGTCATTACCACACATGAGAGCACCTTCAAATATGTAAAATCAGAATGTGCACCTTACAATAACCTCCATAATGTTTGACATAATCTATAATGTTGCTCCATCTATAATAAGATACAGGCAACCTATAGGGAATGCACGACAACTGACTTGCCACTTAGTTAACTAGTAGCATTGTACTGGTATTTTCTTAGAGTTTCCAGTCGATGACCACAAGCTATTTACCCGTACTTAGTTCTGCTATGATTTTTTTGTACTACTCCTTGAGACGACAGAGGAAAGGGTGAGGAGAAATGAAGATAAAATATAGCAGACCTCATTACATGTGAAAAGATCGTGTTCATCTTCTGAAAACTATTAAGGAAATATTGATACAGGCCTGAGGTCCTCGCTGTCTCCACTCCCTGAAGCAAAACAGGTAACAGTGAGGAGGAGGAGCGGAGAAAGGGCACTTTGCATTATTTAGAGCACATCTTGGAAAGGTGGTCAAGCAGCGAAAAGACACACCTTTTTGCTGCCTAGGAAGGTCATAGCATGCTGTGTCCAGAGCCAGGAGGCAATAAAACAATAAATAACTCACAGAAGCAAAACATTTGCTATTTTTCTCAGCACAAAAACATGAAAAAGCGGGCTTTGCGCATTTTGGCAATTTTGGGCTAAAATCACGATTCACGAAATCGCAAAAAGCTGGGGGTCTGGCTATTATAATTCCCAAAATTGCTGGGCACACAATGATCAGTGCAGCATGTGCCTTAACCCTATTAGATATTTTGAAATGCAGTTGTTTTGTGGCCAATTAAGTAATCTAGAACAGATTTACTGTCACATATGTCCTGGTTGCCAATCTCTTTGCAGCATAATTTATTTTCAAGTGAATGTATACGTTGAAAGTTTGGCTCTGCTTTTCAAACTCCAGGGCTTGTGACTCCACCCCCTTTAATCCGCTACACCTCGACTGCCAATTTATACAGCTATCCCAACTGTCACCCAACAAGCAGTGTCATCTGTAAACGGCAACGAAAACTGAACAATTTATTACTTTACCTTGCATTGTTATTTCCATGATTTGTCAAAGAATTTCCGACGAGAATTTCTGCTCCATTCAGCCTTTCGGAAAGTGCATCTCTGCTAGTGATGACAATGGCATTAACTTTGTATGGTCTCAGCAAATCCACCCTCCACCAGGGATTATATTCTGCATTTGTATGGGAACAGGATCCATGAAAAAAATTGGAATCCTGATTTCCATCTACCGCGTTGATCGCATCTGACAGGAAATCTGCGCCATCGACATTTTTATAAAGAATGCTAGACTGGGTGGCTCGCCCACTCAAAGCCACATTTTCACCTGAAAGTAGACAAAACATTAAGTTGGAAGGGCCTCTGTCACTAGTCAAATCTTCAGAGCAAAAACATATTCATGTCATGACATTGCTAATAATAATACACTTGAATGGTACACAAATGTGTGAAGATAAGTGTCCTTTTGGTAAAGAAGTTTTTACATAATTAATACAGCACCCAATCAAGGGTCAGGTCTAGGGTTGATTCTAACAAAGAAATATTAATAGAGGAGACATTAGGAACAATTTACAGTTGAATTGAGTTAGCATAAGTAAATCTGTGCTGACTTGCATAACACACCAACATGACCATTCTCAAAGAAACATTTGCTTGTTGTCCACTTCAAAGACATTGCACACAACTTGGCTATCCACTTTTCAGTGTTTAATTTTTTTAATGAGTTTCAGTGGTGTTTTCCTAGGGTTTTCATAACCTTTTTTAAATGGTAAACAACGTTTACCACAAAACCTTTACTCCGCATACCATTACTCCGCAAGTCGGAACAACGACTTGCGGAGGGGGGGGGAGGTGTTGGATTTAAAATCCAACACCTTCCCTACTGTCCGCACAGACTGGAGTTGGAATAGTAAATTATACTATTCCAACATCCAAACCCCCGCCTCCGCTAGTCATTGTGTCCGACTTGCGGAGTAATGGTATGCGGAATCAAAACGCGCCATGTTAGCTTTTTGCAGTGTTTGTGATAGAGCACATATTCAGTTTAAAGTAGAAGTAATGCCGGGTATGTTAGTCCAATTGACATATGTTAGACTGACTTAAGCAAAGAAAGTATGTGTATTGTACCCTCACACACTTACATCTCATTACCCTCTCTCACAACTCCTTACTTCTCACATTCACTTTGTCGGGAGTCCATCTGGTTTTTCAGTACTCCTAATTGATCAAAAAATTAAGATTGCTATATTCAAATGCTCTAATAAACATATTCCTGGACACAGTTAGGGTTCACTCACCTACTCCTTACTGAGTAGTATGACATTGTATGGCTGATCAACTTCGCCAACGGCATAGTATTACCTTTTGAAGCCTTTAAACGTTTGAAGTGCACCAGATTAACTTGTGACCCTTCATTCAAAGGCACCTGAACCGCGATGTTTTACGCATGCTCACCACTGCTTTTCTGACTCTTTTTCTGACTACATTAAGGTGGTGCAGAGGTTGTGTGGGTGTTCAAAGCTGCCCAGTGTCCCCATGACAAATGTCTCAATTTAAACCAGTCCTGACATTTCAGAAGACATTAAATTGTAATGTTGCTGTTAACATTGTAACTATAGAGTTAAAAACCCCATCAATAAAGTGCAGTTGGGTAAAACATCAGGATTAGCTGAAAGTACGTAACAATGCAGCTATGAATCTTGAAGGAATGTGCAAAGTCTTGTGTTGTGTTTTCATCAACTATCCCATGTGCATGGAGACAGCACTCTTTTCCCAGGTGCCAAGATGCTTATGAAACAGTCATTTCACACAAGCAGTGAAAGAATTAAACATTGCCAAAAGATCAAATATAATTTTAATACTCCCAGATTCGAGACACTGTATACAACATTTATATCACACCTAAACATGTGTCTAAATCCTGCACCTCTAATCCAAGCACACAAGAAATGGAGGAAACAAAACGAAGAAGATACAATATTTAGTTATATCCCTAAACAAGAAAACTCAAGCAGAATGATCTTAGTCCAGTATTTATTGCACTACCTTGTATAATAAAGCTACAGTGTTTTGGTCCCCCCAGAAAAAATAACAAATAACTCATTCTTTCTCACTTTCCTTTTGTTGAATTCTGTGGCTTTGTAGGCATTTATCAGTGTTTATATGTTTACGCTGATGAGAGCTGTTTCGCTTTCGATTGGATTTTATCAGTTATTATCAGTTTAAACAGGATAGCCCTCACACAATGCTTGCCACTTTTACCTGCAGCACCTCTAAGTGCTCTTAATTAAAAGTGCAATGAGCTCCATCCAAATTTACCATGCTGCAGGACTGCTTCATGAGGACAGCCACTCTACATGGATCTCATACCCTAAGCGGTGGCACTTTAAAGCGGGCTCCTGAGGGTTACATCTTCGCTTCCTCAGGGATAGAGTTCAACCTTCTCCATCAACCCGTCTATCCCTTCTCCAGGTGGGACAGCACAGCCAGCCTTCATTGAAAGGCAAGGGATGCCACTGTCTCTTCCATAACTATGTATGGGCTGCCTGTGCAGCATAATGCATCCAACTTCCTCAACATTTCCATACCCACGTTGTAAACCGGGACCTGTGCACTGTGCTGTTCTAGTACAAATGACTGTGGAGTACTTTGCTTAGCATATCTGCGCTACAGGTTCATACATCAGGCCCAGAAAACCCTCTTGCTGCAAATTGTTAGAAAAGGTTTGTACTATTGATGGCTCTCCTGTGTTATGAGCTGTCATAGTGTTGTAGCCAACGGGAGCAGTGGAGAGTGCATTGTAATTCTATCCCAAGGAAAATGCCCATATGCAGTAAAACTGAAATACTTTCTATTGCTAATAAAGACTAGCACTGGCAAAGCCACTTAGGGGCTCATTAGGATGGAGGAAGGACCGCCACCGCCAGCCATGTGGTGGCGGTCCTTCCGTACGCCGACAGCGAGTTTCCCCCACCAAATTAGGATGGCGGGGGAATCTCACTGCAACCGTGGCGGTCGCAAAGACCGTATGCCACAAAACCGCCACAGGCAATCCTCCGGACTGCCTGGCCGAACAGTCTTCACTGGTAAAATGGTGGCGGTGCCTAGCAGGCACTGTCCGTCAAATTACGATGAAGGCTGGAGACAGCCTTTCCATGGTGGTGGAACTGCCATGGAAAGGCTGGCTGGGATTGGGTTTGGGGGCCCAGTGCGGGCCCCCCTTGTGTTGGGGAGGTGTGGGTACTTCACAGCACTAAGTGGCAGGCACCGTCTGGTGCCTGACACTTAGTGCTGTGAAATGCACAACATAGCATTTTAGCATCGCGGCGGCTGCTGCTGTCAGCAGCAACTGCCGCAATGTTAAGATGCAGGATCCGAACGCCACGGTGGCGATCTAGGTCGGAAGGGATCTGAATCGGATTCGGAATTGGCTAAACCGATCTGGAGCCCTTGTTCCTCACCGAATCGCTCACAGTTCTGAATGACCAAGTACGATGCCTGTAAAACCTTAGCGCTGACCAAATCGGTTCCAGAAGGCATTCGGAGAAATAGAGCCTTCAGGAGCCGAATCCTACAGCTTTATGGGCTACGTTTTCCAAGCGAGCAAGTACAGGAAGCATAGGTGCGTAAGGTGGGCAATTGAGCTTGATGAAGTAAGTAAAAACACCGACTTAGAGCAAGGACTTGTTCCTCTTCTTTTTTCAAATCCACATGCCGGTCATTTCATTTGCTTCCTTGTCTCTTTCCTTTACCTACCTCCAGAGTTTGACAATAGCCAACGCCCCCGACGGGATCCATGGGGCAGGACATTCCTCTGTCCCAAGTAAGCCGGGAACTTGTGGTTCCTTCTCTCCTCTGTGTTTGTCCTCATCGAGACACCACGGTGGTAGTGTTTCTTTTATCATGCAGAATCTCCAAAGAAACTTGTTTATTTGTTATCCCAAAACAACGGATGTTACAGGAATCACTGCAACGCCCACAATACATTGACTATTTGTGGCTAATCAGTTATTTTCCGACGGTTTCAAAGCTAGACACGTGGGTGCACATCACAAGAGCACAATACTTTGACTCATTAGGCACCATAATCTGTAGAGCTTATCGAACAGCATGGCTGAAAGCACTGTTGTTCGCACCTGGTTGCTGAATGCCTCTCAGAGTGTGAATTACTGTTTTATTGTCATCTGCTCTTGCCTTTCACAGATTACAATTACTTTTCAGAGAATGCTGAGAAGGTAAAACTGTAAGTTTGCGGTTTCATTGCGACACAGGGACAGGTGCACCTTAGTGTGTGCATACCTCTCATGTCACTATAGGTCCTGAAGAAAGCCTAGCGATTATGCACATTGAGGTTGAAACATGTAAACCGTAGTTTTGTCACTTATTTCATCCATTTGATGTCACGGGCCAAATTATACCTGACAGGACATCCTCCTTGGTTTTAAACTTTCCTTATTGCTCCATTAAAAAAATTTAGGATTTAATATAGGCTATTTTCATTTTTTTCACCACCTTTCATGTTGCACTGTCTGCTGTAATCAGGCATTGTAGCACACCCAAACGGCATTCGACCACTCGGGTGGGGACCCTATGATGTAGCATGTCACCAACCAGGTTGGTGAGTGAGGGTTCTTATTAAAGAAAACTTGTTTTTTCTAAGGAAAACTTTTTCTTTTTAAGGAATATATTTTTATTTTTTCCTCCTTTCATCCAATGACCTCTTGCATCAGGTGGAATAACTCCCTCTATGGTTGATGATTTTGATTACCCAAGGGGACTGGGAGTAGTTCCATTGTACCCTTTCTCTCTTTGTGTTTGATTGTTGCCTCCCCTAATTATTCATGATATGAATGACACAATTGTTCTAGCCTTATCCAGGTATTTTTATCCCAGGTTCCATTTATTAAACTAAAACTGCCAGCTGAGGCCCACACTATGGGCCATTTCGTCATCTGCTCCAGGGGAGCGCAATAGAGGGGATTCAATGGTCCATCAGATATGGCCACTGTCTGCCTTTTCACTCTCTGGCGATTGCCCCTGCCACTTTAGTATGTTGTTATGAATATTGCCATGCCTCAATTGATGCAATTCATTGTTGGATTATTACTTCTGCTTTTTTAATTATGATTATTGCACTTTGCAAATCATGTTTGTAATGCACTTTGTTTATTCTGTCTTCTTGATCTTTTTAGGTCATTAAGAACATGCTACATTAATTTGCTTACTTTCTTATCACTGTATTTAACTTTGCACTCTATGGTCGGACTGTCATCATTTTAAGATAGTTGGCGTTTGTGCCATTGCTTTGTTTTACTTGTGACACTTTTGAATTTGCTTTTATTTTTATGTACTTTTAACCAAAATAAAGTAATTACTACTATTGTTGGGTGTGTATTTTTGTCATTTTAAATGTATTTCACTTTTTCTACTTTAATTTAAATATTTATGTGTATATATGATCATTCTGTGTGGACCTCATGACTGCTGTTACTGCTTTCACTAGAACCAGCAGAAAAGATATTAGGAGTTTCCTACATCATAGTAGAGCAGCTCAGCGCGTCAGACAGAAGTAAGTAATTACAGAGAGTACTACAAATCCCATGATGTTTTGGGGATTATGCCCAGACATAATGATATTACATCTTTAAATATTGTGGGGCTTATTTATGAGCCCTTTGCGCCACCATTGCGTCACTTTTTGTGACATTGCGGCGGTGTAAAAAATGCACCACTTTTTGCCATATTTACAAAGTGGATGCGTCACTTTGTAAAGCCCTGAGTTACATTATACCTGGGTCAGGTATAATGAATGCAGGGGGGAAATTTCTCCCCAACAAAGGGTCGTAGATGTGGCAGGAAATCCATGAGATTTCACTATGCCACTTCTAGGACACCACTGCGTCAAAATCTTACGCCTGCCTCACAGCAGGTGTAAGACTGACACAGGTCCCTTCAACATGGGGCTTGCCCATGTGTAATGACCCATTGCTGGAGTTACGGTGCTGCGACGCACTCCAGCAATGAGTCATTACTGCGCCTACAGATACGTCAGCATTCCTGATGTATCGTTAAATCCTTGTGACATGGAGCACCATACAGTAAATACAGCGCATTCATCATGTCGCAAGGAGGGCGCACTGAAAAGTGTTGCATCGCTGTTTCATCGCAGCGATGCCACACTTTTCATAAAAAAGGCCCTGTGTAATTTATCATGGGAAGTGTAAGATCATCAGGCTGCAAGATGAATTAGACACTTTTTCATAATTTTTACTCGGCTGTGAATACATCCTCTGGTCAGTATGTTATATGACAGACACGTGGGTCTCCCTTTGCCTTGTCATTGATTCCACAACTTAACTGTGACAAGCTGAGAGGAGAACAGGGAATAGTGGGCAGACGTGGGGGAATGGGGCAGACTGAGGGAAGGTGCAGACTGGAGAGAACGGACAGACTAGGATTAAAGTAGCCTGGCAAAGTGGAAAGTTGGCAGTATTATGGGAAAAAGCAGTAGATAAGGGAAAGTGGGCAGCAATGCTAAGAGAAAAATGGCAGACTTGGGGAGAATGGAGAAGTGAAAGATTGAGTTTAAAACAAACAGGTAGATGGGAAAGTGGGCAGGCTGAGAAAAAAATGGGTAGCCTGAATGGGTAGTAGGCAGTTGAGGGAAAAACCGTAAAGGTCTGAGGAAGATCAAGTAAATTGAGATAAATTGAGGGGAAGCAGGATGAATGGGTGGATAGCAGACAGTCTGGGGTAAATGATTGGATGGATAAGTGAATGGATAGATGGGTGGAAGAGTGGATGGATGAGTGAAAGGATGGCTTGGGTGAAAGAGTAAATGGTTGGATGGATGGATGGATGAATGATAGCATGGATGAATGATTGACGGAATGGATGGGCGAATGGGTGAATGGATGAGTGAAAAGAAGAATGTAAAGATGGTGAGTGAAAGAATGCATACATGAGTGAAAGGGAGGGTGGAGAGCTGGAAGAAAGATAGATGGATGATATGAGTGAAAGGGTGAATGGGTGGACAGATGAGTGACTGGGTGGATGGATGAGTAAGTGAAAGGATGGCTGGATGGGTGAAAGGGTAAATGATTGGATGGGTGGAAGAGTGGATGGATGACTGAAAGGATGGCTTGGGTGAAAGAGTAAATGGTTGGATGGATGATCAAATGAATGGATGGGTGGATGAGTGGATGACTGAGTGGAAGGATGGATTGGGTGAAAGAGTGGATGGATGGATGGATGGATGAGTGAAATGGTGGATGGAAGAATAGATGATGGATAGGTGTGCAAATGGTTGAAAAGCTTTGGATATGGATGGGCACACAGATGGAAGGACAGAATGAATGGTGAAAGACTGAATGATGGATGAAAGAATTAATAGCTGACATTCTGAGTGACACTCAACTGCTACTTGAATGTTACACTAGTAATTGTAAATGTTTGCTTGTTTTGTTTTAGGTGTAAGATTTTAGGGAGAGTCGCATAGAGCCATGAGCTGTGCTTGAGATGTATATTGTTACAACAAACAAATGATGGACGGAATGCTGACAATGCAGACATTCTCCCCCAGTCAAGAGATCTGGGTTAAATCCATCGTTCTTTTGCCCACTACGCCACCCCAGTTTAGACATGGCCATATGCAAATCAGTCTTGACCCTGTGCCTCATGGGAACAGTCCAGCCCGAACTGCCAAGCCATGTCTTCCCTGGACCGGAATCTAGCATCCTAGGACCGGTTTCTGGCTATCAGCCGTCATCAGCCAGGATAGCTTGACTCCAGTGGCGTAGTGAGCACGGGTCCCACGTCTGGGAATACCCATCCCACTTAGGGCGAAAAGCGTTACAACAAACAAATGATGGACGGAATGCTGACAATGCAGACATTCTCCCCCAGTCAAGAGATCTGGGTTAAATCCATCGTTCTTTTGCCCACTACGCCACCCCAGTTCAGACATGGCCATATGCAAATCAGTCTTGACCCTGTGCCTCATGGGAACAGTCCAGCCCGAACTGCCAAGCCATGTCTTCCCTGGACCGGAATCTAGCATCCTAGGACCGGTTTCTGGCTATCAGCCGTCATCAGCCAGGATAGCTTGACTCCAGTGGCGTAGTGAGCACGGGTCCCACGTCTGGGAATACCCATCCCACTTAGGGCGAAAAGCGTTACAACAAACAAATGATGGACGGAATGCTGACAATGCAGACATTCTCCCCCAGTCAAGAGATCTGGGTTAAATCCATCGTTCTTTTGCCCACTACGCCACCCCAGTTCAGACATGGCCATATGCAAATCAGTCTTGACCCTGTGCCTCATGGGAACAGTCCAGCCCGAACTGCCAAGCCATGTCTTCCCTGGACCGGAATCTAGCATCCTAGGACCGGTTTATGGCTATCAGCCGTCATCAGCCAGGATAGCTTGACTCCAGTGGAGTAGTGAGCACGGGTCCCACGTCTGGGAATACCCATCCCACTTAGGGCGAAAAGCGTTACAACAAACAAATGATGGACGGAATGCTGACAATGCAGACATTCTCCCCCAGTCAAGAGATCTGGGTTAAATCCATCGTTCTTTTGCCCACTACGCCACCCCAGTTCAGACATGGCCATATGCAAATAAGTCTTGACCCTGTGCTTCATGGGAACAGTCCAGCCCGAACTGCCAAGCCATGTCTTCCCTGGACCGGAATCTAGCATCCTAGGACCGGTTTCTGGCTATCAGCCGTCATCAGCCAGGATAGCTTGACTCCAGTGGCGTAGTGAGCACGGGTCCCACGTCTGGGAATACCCATCCCACTTAGGGCAAAAAGCGTTGCAACAAACAAATGATGGACGGAATGCTGACAATGCAGACATTCTCCCCCAGTCAAGAGATCTGGGTTAAATCCATCGTTCTTTTGCCCACTACGCCACCCCAGTTCAGACATGGCCATATGCAAATCAGTCTTGACCCTGTGCCTCATGGGAACAGTCCAGCCCGAACTGCCAAGCCATGTCTTCCCTGGACCGGAATCTAGCATCCTAGGACCGGTTTCTGGCTATCAGCCGTCATCAGCCAGGATAGCTTGACTCCAGTGGCGTAGTGAGCACGGGTCCCACGTCTGGGAATACCCATCCCACTTAGGGCGAAAAGCGTTACAACAAACAAATGATGGACGGAATGCTGACAATGCAGACATTCTCCCCCAGTCAAGAGATCTGGGTTAAATCCATCGTTCTTTTGCCCACTACGCCACCCCAGTTCAGACATGGCCATATGCAAATCAGTCTTGACCCTGTGCCTCATGGGAACAGTCCAGCCCGAACTGCCAAGCCATGTCTTCCCTGGACCGGAATCTAGCATCCTAGGACCGGTTTCTGGCTATCAGCCGTCATCAGCCAGGATAGCTTAACTCCAGTGGCGTAATGAGCACGGGTCCCACGTCTGGGAATACCCATCCCACTTAGGGCGAAAAGCGTTACAACAAACAAATGATGGACGGAATGCTGACAATGCAGACATTCTCCCCCAGTCAAGAGATCTGGGTTAAATCCATCGTTCTTTTGCCCACTACGCCACCCCAGTTCAGACATGGCCATATGCAAATCAGTCTTGACCCTGTGCCTCATGGGAACAGTCCAGCCCGAACTGCCAAGCCATGTCTTCCCTGGACCGGAATCTAGCATACTAGGGTTTCTGGCTATCAGCCGTCATCAGCCAGGATAGCTTGACTCCAGTGGCGTAGTGAGCACAGGTCCCACGTCTGGGAATACCCATCCCACTTAGGGCGAAAAGCGTTACTGTACTGGGGTGAATGTATGACATTGTTCTGCATTCTGTCCATCAATTGTTGTTTTTGCAATTGTCACCCCGAGTGGAAAGGGTATGCTCAGACGTGGGTCCCTTGCTCTCCATGCCACTGGAAATCAAGCAAGCCTGGCTGAAGACGGCTGAAATGCCAGAAACCGGTCCTAGGATGCTTGTTTCCAGTCCAGGGAGGACCTGGCTTGGCAGTTCGGGCTGGACTGTTCCCATGAGGCACAGGGCCAAGACTGATTTGCATATGGCTGGGTTCAAACTGGAACGGCATGGTGAGCAAAAAAACGATGGATTTAGGCCCAGATCTCTGTACTGGGGTGAATGTATGACATTGTTCTGCATTCTGTCCATCAATTGTTGTTTTTGCAATTGAGATGTATATTGTGTTTGTAGAAATAGGCAATGCGTCAAAAATGAACTATGTGATAGTGTACTGGCAGTGCATTCTTTAAGAACGCTGCAGGGAAAAGCACCTTTGTGACTCCCATCAGCTCGTGCAACTCTCTGCGAAGCCCCCATAAGCAAAGTCAGAATCCATATTTTAAGTTCCACTTGCTGAAACACTCATAATGCGTTCCCTATAGTGGGTTCATCACAGCAATACTCCCTTTAGTTCACCTATGCGTGCCGCTTTACATCTCACAATGACACTCAGATATGAGATGCTAAAAACAAAGTCTATCCAAGCAGATCTTCCTGACCACTTCTCTCACCAAACAAAATATCAGACTGGACTACCCACTGCAGTAACCATAAACATAGATTATAATCCTATGAAATACCACAAAAAGACCTGCACAGTTGCTCAAAGCTGCACGCATACCGAAAAACTGTGAAGTGCACGATTGTCTCAACCTAATATAAAACTTATTTTGACTTGTACTTAAGTGGTTGTCTATTTACTTACTTTTATACTGTCGTGCAATTTCCTCTGATGTGTCTGTAAAACTTCCCTTTCATCCCGAAGTTTTGTCCTGAATTTTGTCCTTCTGTCCTGAATTTTTGTCCTGCATTTTGACCTTCTGTCCTGAATTTTTACACTTACCATCCTGAATTTGCACCCATGCCAGTTGGTCACCCTCCCCTCGCTTTTCAATTGGCCGCCTAGGGCGTCAAACGAAACCGAGATCTGCTAGGACCCCCCTTCACTCCGGCCGTGTGGCGGCAAATGCAGGGACCCCCACGGGCAGCCACAGGGCTAGCTACGCCACTGAAGTTCTGGGAGAACAGACTGAATGGGGCTACAGCAGGCAGGCTCAGCATAAAGTGGCTTTGCTCAGGGGAGAAAAGGCTAAATGGAGGGAAGCAAGCAGGCTCAGAGGAAGAGAGCAAACTGCTGTATTCTCGTTCATTAAAAAGTTTATTGAGACTCTGAGAGTTACAAAGGTTAGCTTCTTCCAGGGAGAGAAAGCCTGGGCTAACTGCCGCTCCCTGGAATCTTGGCATGTTCTCCACCTCACATTCCACTCAGGGAGTCCATGCCAAGACGCCACAAAGATGCCACACATTGTCCTCCGTTGAAGCAACAAATAAAGCTGCATACCATCAATAATAATCAACACAAAGACAAATAACTTAGAAACATTAAGGAAAAATTAATTTAAAAACATTATAGGTTGATACTTTTCGTATTCTAACTCAGTATATATCTGTAACCATTCATATGCTGGTTTTACAAGCACTTTACACATCCCCCTCTGATTCTCCAACAATTCCGAGTCATTACACTACACTGAATCATGTGAGCTACGCCCACCCCTAAGAATAAAAGTTACATACATTTGGTCTTTCAGGGGCAGATTTATGAGCCCCTTGCGCCACTTTTGCGTCACTTTTCCCATGTTAAAAGTGACGCAAAAGTGGCGCAAGGGGCTCATAAATCAGCCCCTCAGTGTCTAAGATAGAGCCAGGTGCTGCCTAGGGGGCCACAGTGGAGGGGTACACCATGCAGGGGTGGCAGGAAGTGATCAAGGGCTTAGACAATAGGCACCCTAACAAATGAGGAGTTGGCCTAATGGCTTGGGCGCTCGACCTCGGACCTGGGGAACTGGGTTCAAGTCTCGGTAATGCCGCTGAACATCCTGTGATTCTGGGCAAATCACTTAATCTCCCCATAACTAACAAAAATGAATGTGTCCTCATGTAACGTAACTGGTGCTATGTAAAGCGCTCTGATACCTGATTGGATTCGGGTCAAGTTCGCGCTATATAAAACTCTACAAAAAAAAAAAAAAAAGAAAATGCAGGTTTGTGCATAGGAAATAAACTCAATAACTTCTGATAATTGATGTTTACATTACCTCTGATTGATGATTCCACGATAAGCAGCAGCGCGCTGACGAGCACAAGTACAGCTTTCATTCTGTGAAAAGAAACATCAACTTTTAACCATTGAAATTAAAAGGCAGCAGAAGCCACCGCGGACGTGGGCGAGGCAAGGCTGGCGAAACGGAGGAGTGAGCAGGATGGGGTGAAAAGGGGACCATATGATGAGCCCATCATTGAACGTGACAGCCTCAGATGCCTGGAACTTTATTTGTTTTCAACTTTTAGTCCCCGCAGGAGTCAGAACGATTTGTATGAGGAGCATAAGAACAAAACACAATTTACATTTGATAAAAACATATTAAAGTAGAATTCCACCTACAAATCCCCTTTGGCGGAGGGGGTGTGAGTCGCCTCACAAGTTTGGAAAGAAAGATGCTTCTAATTAGGTATTTCGGTGCTTTGTCAACAGGTGGTCGTTGAGGTTTTTTTAGTCGCCTCGTGTAGGGTGCACTTCCTGCTGGTGTGTGCGCTTCCCATCACCCAGACCTCTGGCTTCTCACAATTCGAGGACCCCACAATGCTTCATTTCTAGGCTCAGTATAACATGTATTAGCTTCTGTTCTCTATAAGTGATCCACGTTATGTTATATATACTGAGTGCTTCTAAGGGAAGCCATTATAGAGATGCGAGAACATTGGTGATATGGCCACCGTTTTAGGTCTAGCGTTAGCCAAGACCGTTTCATTTGACAAAAATGATAGCCCTGGCTAATGTCATTGTGAGGGACAACCATTCTGCTCTTTGACATGGAGGGCATCCTCCCTGAAAGTAGTTCTCCTCCCCGCAGGGACTACTATGGTTTTACTTTTAACATCGAAACATAATTTTGCTTTTAGACAATTTTCTTTAGGAGTGCCCAGAAGCTCCTCCAACAATAACTTTTTACAAAAAGCATGACAAAAAAAAAACACATTGACAAAGCCTAAAGGCTTTCATTCAATGTCAGACCCCCAGGCTTTTCCAATGCTTGTTTGCGTTTATAATGAGACATGCTGCAGAGTGAATGCAAACTTGCTTTCTTCTGGAAGGCCAGTAAGGAGGAAATGTCAACAGTCAACATGGACGATCACTAGGGCTTGCAACACCATGCCAAGATCTTTTTTGACATGAAGGTTATAAAGGTTCTTCATCGTCTGAACTCCTGCTCTTCTGGTCTTAAGTCAAGTTAGAGGGTTTCTGTGGTAAAGTCAAGGGATTAGGAGTTGTAACAGTGTAGGTCAAGTCATTGGGTCTGGCACGAGCCAAGACATTTTAATTTTGATAAAATATATAAATCTAGACATACAAATGTACAGGAGCTTTTCATACAGCCCTCTTCATCCATTGTTCAGCTGTACTGTCAATCACACCTTCCTTCTGCCCACCATAGGCTGCAGCAAGGGTCAGTGGGTCAGCCCATTTGTGCTATTGGTTTCCTCATGTGTGAGTGAAGGCATTCTGCGCAAGAACAGTGTTGACACACCCATGGGAAATAGTCCTGTTTAGTGCTACTGACTGGTCGTTCAATGCATCCCTTTCAAAAATACAAAATTGTTTCATTTTGTTTTGCTAAGTAATTATGTGAGGGCATTGCAACTCCCCAAACACTGCTACCAGGCCCTTGCTGGTGCGTTCATTATGCCACATACCGTGTGGGCACTGCAACCATGACATGTTTCTGACTGGGTGTTATGAAAATTCTAAGGTGGATGCCAAAACATTGTGAGTGGTTTTGGGGGGAGCAGACAGTGGTTCAGTGGACCGTTCCACGCTCCCACTGGTGTCTTCTGTTCCTAGAACATTTCTATTTCAAATGCAGCAACTATCTCTTTAAAGGACTTATCTGTTTTAAATAACAATTCCAGGCATGAATGGAGGTCTATTGTCCCTTGTAGACCTCCATCAACATGCTCACAGTCATTCACAAGGGATTACATTATGCATCCGATGCCATTATTAATAGTAATGCAGGTGCTTTTGTAACGTTCAGTAAATATAGATTTTGTGATGTGAGTGATTAGTTCATTAGTGAGTTTGCAAAATACAAACCCTTTTGCAAATCAAGAAACAAGGCGATGGAAGGAGAGTTAATCTCAGCTACTGACGACCAGTCGGGTCACATTCCAGAGTATTGTTTTTCACCCACTCTGCCACTTTAGAAGGACAAGATATATGTAAATCAGTCTTGGTCCTGCTCAATAGGAACAGACCAAACAGACCAGGTTGCTTCCAGATGGGAACACCAACAACACAGAACCAGTTTCAACCTACTAAGGTCTCAGCAGTGACTCGAGTCCAATTGCATCGTGAGCACAGGACCCGTGTCTGGTTATACCCACTGCATTCGGGGTGTCTACTGCACATTAGAACATTGGAATGTTGGAAGCTCCATTGAAAACAATGGAGTAGCTCCGGGCTTATAATGGCTGGTATAAGCCCAGAGCTCCAGCATTCCAATGCTTCTTTGTTCACAGCTGTGGCTGTGAATAAAGGCTTCAGGGAGCCTGAGGGGATTTCGATCCCCTCGTTCTCCCTAAAGCCTTTGTTTAATTTGTTAGAACATTCTGCCCTCTAGTGTCAGAATGTTCTAATAGCCTTATAGCCCTTCGTAGCTTGGCTATACCAGCTATTAAAGTCCCGCTCCCTTGTTAAAGTCCCTCGCCTTCGGCTCGGGCCTTTAATGCTGGAGCAGGCCTTTAATAGCCGGTATAGCCCGTTACGGCGGGCTATAAGGCTATAAAATAACGTGATGGAAGAAATGCAGATTCATTGGTGTGTAATTTGCACCTTCATTTTTGGAAGAGCCTAATTACAAATAGAGTGTAAAAAATTCCCCAGTATTGTGAGAGATGTAAAACTAGTTTTTAAAGATGAGAACTAAGTGCCAGATGAGCGACCATTTGATTTAGTGCATCGCAATTTGTGACAAATTGCGAGTCGCAAATTGTGAGGCGCTAAATCCAATGAACAACAGTGTCAGAGACACTGTTAGCGATTCCCAATGGGGTCGCAAATAGAGAGGCTCATGAATATTATTGAGCCTCTTGCAATTTGCGACCCCATTGGGAATGGCAGGGCCTCCCAGGTATGGTGGCCTGCTGGGCTCAGCAGATCACCATGTCTGGGACTGCTTTTAAATAAAGCAGTTTAAAAAAAAAAATGCAGCCCGTTTTCCTTAAAGGAAATAGGGATGCATTTTGTTTTAAAAAATGAATCATTTTCGTTTCATTTTTTAAGGGCAGGTAGTGGTCCCTGGTACCACTGCCTGCCTTTAAAAAATATTTTTAGAGTCAGTCACAAAGTGAAAGGGGTCCCCTGTGGACTACTTCAAAATTGCGACTGCATTACCACCCTCTTGAAGAGGGTGGTAATTTCCGAGTGTTTTGCGACCGCAATTGCGGTCACAAAACATTCGTACATTGATTTGTGGACGCAATTAGGAAGGGAAAGCCCCTTTCCAAATTGCAACTCGCAATTCCTAAATAGTGAGTTGCAAATGAATTGCGACTCGCTATTTAGGAATTGTACATGGCCCAGACTGAAATTGCATGCGCAAACGGGTCGCAAACCCTTTTGCGCATGCAATTCTAGGTCGTACATCTGGCCCTTAATACCTGCATAGCAATTGCACATTTCTTCAATCTAACTCCTGCAGATTGTTCCAGTTGCAAACAATCTGCATGTTTAAGTGTAGAAGTGTAGATGACTAAACTTCTGGAAATCTAAAATCAGAAAGAGTCCTGAGGGGCATCAAGTAAATCTAGATTCTGCCCTGGTTTATAGGTGCAATATGTTGGCTCTGGGACCCTGGGATACTGGGAACAAAAAAGACGATTATCCACAATCGGCTGAACAAATCCTAGCTCTAGATGGATCATAAAAGTCCAAGCAAGGCTCCCACTTAGATGGTGGTATCACAACACAGAAAGGTGTCCTGCCTGTAGGCAAGAAACCATTTTCTATTATTAATACAGCAAAAGTCTGGTGGTAATTGTGTGGCAAGCTGATTAATCCAGGGGCCATATTAGAGAAGGTGCCCTGGAGCACAGTTGGCATTCGTGTGTTCTTACTGGAAGGATGCAGACACCACCTTCTAGGTTATGGATCCCAAGCAGGTGCATCGTCATTGGCATGGAGGTATGGCCCCATGAAAATGAGGAAAACCCATTGCCCGTGAGTGGTATTACAGATGCAGGCACAGCAGTCCAGTTTGGTGTCTCACTAATTGTGTGCCACAAATGAAGTGGTGCTCAGTCAGTGCATCCCATTGAAGGTACCCGTTAACAGGCCGTTATCAAATCTCAGAGATCCTCCCAGTCACCCTTGCGTTGGGTCCAGTGACGCGCTGCACTTAGTTATAGAAGGTCCCTGTCTCATCCTCAACATGCTCTCTGTCCCTTTGCATTAAAAGACAGAACGGCAGTTTCAAACCTCTGAGCTGCATCTCAATGCTGTGCTTGACGCAACAGAGGCAGAATTCGCCCCTACACTGGGGACAGTACATCTATATGTAATTTGGCACACTGTTCATGTTTGCAGTGGGTGTGTAAAATTGTGGGTGCTTCTGGCCCAGAATTGAAGTTGCCATTTTCCATAATGCAACCCCAGATGTTATTGTCATTTTGCCATCCTACATGTAAAGCTAGCCGCTCCCCCCCAGATTAAATACTCTAACTTAATCAGTTCACTAGGTCCATGGGCACCAGGTTTATTCTGAAGAAACACTGTCATTTCTCATTCCAAGTTACTCTCTTTCAATAATTGACTGCAATTTAGCTATTATGTTACATATTTATGCTTCAATTAGCTTTAGGAACCCCACACAATTATTGGTGCTTGGAGGATAACTAATAAAGGTATGTAAATGATGCTTAGTTTTTAAGCCAACCAAACTTCAAAAACCAATAAGTAGTTTGAGTCCTTACCTGTATTGATGGGGAAGACGAAGCCTCTGCAGATGTCTTTGGTTTCTATTCTTCCTTAAACCTTAACACATAAAGAACACTCATTTATATACTCTTTGTTGTCCTACACAGTGCGATTTCATATTTTGAATTTGCATTTTGCCATCTGTTGTCTGTTAACACAGGTAAAACATTAACAAATACTTACTTTAGAAATAATTTGACTAGAGGAAATTTATTTAGCATGGCCCATTTAAACAAAACGAATTGCCTTTCAAATATATTCAATACCTAAACATTGTTGCGCTGAGCAAACAGTCTCAAAAGTAACAGCTGTTTGCTGTGGGCCAGGAATCATATAGCTGACAGGGATAATAAAGCTAAAGTAAACATAAAGAAGGAGTGATAGTAAGTGAGAGGTCCTTCAAAAGGGAAGAAAATGAAAGATTGCATAAGGTGAAGAAAACCAAAATGAGACAATTGAAAAAACACAGGATTAGCACTATTCACAAAGTCATTTAAGACCATGATGAATCGTTCTCTTGCAGCACTAGTTCACATACTGCTAAAATCACATTAGGTAGGTGCATAGGCACAACTCCCTTGAACTTACCTGAGACTGCTCCTTTAACGGGTCAGGGCTCTTGCAGACCCAGCTGTAGCGCCTCGAGGCATCTGCCTCAACACTTTCTCTCTTGGGCTCGCTTGCTCTCTATGACCTTTTTTAAATTTTTTTTTATTTTTTTTATTGAGATAACAAGAGAAAAGAAAAATTATGTGTACACAGCTGTTTGCCTACAACCCGGAGGCTGGCAGCATGCAGTAGGTAGATAACCGTTCAACAGGACACAGCTTTTATGCCTACAACCCCGCGGGCCGGCAGCGATTGTGCGTATTGTAAGGGCATCGCCCTCCAGGTCCATTTGCAGCACTAATACAGCTTATGTCAGACATATACGCTGATTAATCATAACAAACAACAACCCTTCCCTCCCCCCCACCCCACCAGCCTTGTACTAGTTTTGATGGTGTCACCCTATGTAGCGTGTGGTACGTGTAGCTGCCATGTCCCAGCTGGCCCTCTCCTCCTCTCCAAGACCCTTGTCTCCAAGTACTCTGCTCACTACATCCCCACACTCAAGATTTAGGCCCCAGTGAGTCCATGCCGACTCTGAGTACTCGTCGCGATTTGCAGTTCCTCCCTGCTTATTTCCTTAAATGGCCTGACCCCCCTGCACCCAGCCATGCCTTGAATGGTTTCCAAATGTCTACAGGCCTGGATCTGCTTGGCATTAGCTCCCAGTAATTGGTAAGTTGGTCTTTACAGTATATTACCGTGCTAACCCATGCAGCAATAGTGGGAGGCTGCTGCTTCTTCCAGTGGATTGCCACCTGCCTCTTTGCCAGCAGCAGCAGCATGGCCGCAAGTCTCCGTGAGCCTCTCTGAACCTCAGATACAACGCCCAGTAGTGCTGTCATTTGGGTGGCCTGAATCCAGTTATTGGTGATGCGCCTGATATGCTCTATGACATCCTCCCAGAAGGCCATTATCGGACCGCACTCCCACGCCAAGTGTATGAACGTGGCATCTGGGGCCTCACATCTCCAGCATCGCGCGTCTGGGTGAATACCCATGCGATGCAGTTGAGAGGGTGTACGATACAGCCTGTGCAGGAAATTAAAGTGGATTAATCTCAGTCGGTAATTGGGGGATAGCTCCTTCAACTGTGAACAGCAATCATGCCACTGCTTTTCTGTGATAACTTGGTTTAGGTCTTTCTCCCACTCTGCCCTGGACGTACACTCAACAACGGGCGATTCTTTTTGCGTTATAGTATAAATGCGCGTGATCAGTTTACGAGGAGACGGATTTATCAAGACATTTTCAAGCGCGGGTAGTGCCAGAGGTGCCTGCGGGAAAGACTTGTATCTAGCACGGCAAGCCGCTCTAAGCTGGTAGTACAGAAGCGTGTCCGATGACGTGGGTGCGCGTGAGCCACACATCTGTTGTATGGTTAAAAACGAGTCATTCGGAAACAGATCACCCCCTTTTTCCAACGCATGCGCCTTAGCGCATGCTGCAATAGTTTTGTCCGTTAATGGAGTGAATAGTGGGTTACCGCCCAGTGGCATGGATGGAGCGTAAAGTTCCCCGAGATGTGCCCTTTTTGCAATACCTCTCCAAGCCCACCTCATAGTTTCCACCGTGTCTATTTCCATGTGGGGTCTCTTGTAGGGCTGATAAATTGCCGTGGTCAGCGGAATGGGAACCACTCTATCAATTTCGACTGCCACATGCAGTTGAAAGGGTGTTGGGTGTTGCCAGAAATGTAAATATTGCGCCTGAGCGCTATAGGCGTACAGCTCGAAGTCGGGAGCCCCCAATCCACCCTGGGTAAATGGTAATGTCAGCAGCTTCCAAGAAGCTCTGGGTTGCCTGCCCGCCCACACCAAAGTTAGGATGTGGGATGTAAGTTTCCTGAAGAAATGTGTATTTAGCGGCATTGGTATGTTTACAAATAGGTATAGAAGCTTCGGCAGAATCACCATTTTAACAATGGCAATCCGACCCATCAATGACAACGGTAATTGACTCCATTTCTTTATTTTGCTTTCTATCCAGTCCGTTACTGTGCCGTAATTGGACAGCCAGATTTCATGCAGCGATCTGCTCACCTGTATCCCCAAATATTTGACTTCCCCGACTGCCCACTGAATAGAGAATTCCGTGTCAACCTGAATGGTTCCCTCAGTTAGTGGAAATATCACGGATTTGGACCAGTTTACCTGAATGCCTGTAAGCCCACCATATCGAACTATCTCTCGCATCACCGCTGCAAAGTTATCTTTAGGGTTTGTTAGGTATATTATCATATAATTCGCATACATTGAGATTAACAGCCCTCTAGAGGAAAACCCCATGCTCCTATGAGTATGGTGTTGGCGAAGACGGGCTGCCAGTGGCTCCGTTGCGATGGCGAACAGCAGCGGCGATAGCGGACAACCCTGTCTTGTTCCTCTTGTGATGGCAAAAGATTCCGACACGTGCCCATTTATCCTAACCCGTGCCACTGGCCCAGAGTAAAGCAACTGAATCTGTTTAAGGAATAGTGGGCTAAACCCCATACGGGACAGCAAAACAAATAGGAACCTCCACTCCAAAGAATCGAACGCCTTCGTGGCATCCAGCTGCGCCGCAATCGCCTGCACGTGGGGGGCCAGATAGTGCAAAATGCCAAACAGCGTTCTCAGGTTATGGGCAGTCGAGCGACCAGGTATGAAACCAGACAGATCCGACAGCGCTATCTGCGGCAGCATGGGTTGCAATCTGTTAGCAATTAATTTTGCATAAATCTTAGTATCTAGATTTATTAAAGAAAGTGGACGGTACGAATCCGGCGCCACAGGGTCCTTATCGGGTTTCAGCAGGACCACTATAATGGGCTCTCGTAGCGTGGGAGGTAGGATACCTGTCTCCATTGCCTCCAGGTATACCTGCAGCAGTCTCGGGGCCAGCAAGTCAGAGTATTCCTTGTAAAAGGCCGCAGTAAGTCCGTCCGCCCCCGGAGCCTTCCCCGCCGGCATGCTACTTATTACCTGTCTAATGTCTTCCACCGTAATGGGCAGCTCCATATATTGTCTGGCTCTGTCATTAAACCATGCCAGTGCCATAGTGTCCAAATAGTCCACTATGTCGGACTGCGAGGGATTGGTTTTGGAGGTATAAAGTGTTTCATAAAACCGGGACATTGTGTTCACGATTTCTGGCGGTGATCTGACCAACTCTCCATTCTCTGTACACACTTCGGTTATATAGTCCGCCCCCCTAGGTGGTCTGAGCAGTCCCGCTAGCGTGCGCCCAGCCCTGTCCCCCTCTCCGTATCTCCGTGCATGTTTGTGCAAGTAAACCGTCTCCCTCTCCGCTTCTGCTTGAAATTCGGACAGTTTAGATCTGATCTGTGCCCCAATGGCCGGGGATGGGGAGTGCGCCCATGCGCGTTCCAGCGCTCCAATCTCACATTCTAGCCTCTGTAACGTAGTACGTATATCTCGGAGGACTCCTGTTTTTAGGGCTATACTTTCACCTCAAATCACCACTTTAAAGGCCTCCCATAACATACCTGGGGACTCTACCGATCCCTCATTGAGTGTGAAATAACTTTCTATTTTCCCTCGCAATTCTTCCCTAAAGACTTGATCCAGCAGTGCCCCTGAGGGGAACCTCCAGCTGAATGGAGTTATGTACGGACCTGGGACTTGAAGTGTCATTTGTGCAGGTGCATGATCTGACAATGTACGTGGCAGGTGTTCGGCCGTGATGACCCAAGTGTGTATGTCTTTAGATGTTAACCAAAAGTCTAAACGCGACCAGGCGTTGCGGTGGTGTGTCACACAGGTGCCCTCTCTAAGCGCAGGGTGTAACGCTCTCCATGAATCCACTAGGTGCAGGTCCGCAACAGTATCCTGCAGCACCGTGGCCGCCCTGGGGTGGTGCTCCCGGGCCGCCCCCTGCCTATCCGCTACGTCTGAAAGGACGACATTGAAATCCCCACCCCAGATGACCGCGACACTGCCCCAAGACTGGATCCTTTGTCGGATATGCTGAAAAAAGTCAGGTGCATCCGAGTTTGGGCCATATATATTGATTAACACCACGGGCGTATCGTACAGTGTCCCATGCAATAGGACATACCGTCCCTCTCTATCTATCAATTTGTGATGTGTGCGCCATTGCAGCCCTTTACGAATTAGGATTGCCACTCCACGAGAGTAATTAGAGTATCCTCCTTCTACCACCTCTCCCCATCTGTGATTCCGAAGCATTCCGGACGTGCCTCCCGTTAAGTGTGTTTCTTGCAATAAACATATATCTACTCCATGTCTAGAGAGGTATGAGTGGACTAGTCTTGACTTGCGGCGATCATTTAGGCCTCTAACATTCCATGTAAGACATTTTAGCTGCGACATAGCAGGAACCCAAACGTAGTGCATTTGTACGCTATAAAGAATGCGGGACACCCCGGACCCACAGTGAACAGTTTCCTAGGCCATGGGCTGGTCTCAGCAGCAGCATGTCCGCTGTCCGCTGCGGGCATATACACATAGTTCAACCTCAAATGACCATTACGCATACATCCAATAGTCAGCAGGTATCCAACAGTACAACTACCCCCCCCACCCTCCCACACCAACCCCCCAAACAGGTTGTGATATCCACCCCCCACACCCCCCACAACAATAAACAAAAACTCCACATTGGGAGCCCAAAGGGAGTCATCCCATGGGGAACATGGGTCCGCCGGCATAACACCCCTGCACTCATGGCAGGGTGGCAAGTTTAATACTTACTGCCCTGGCACCAGAGACAATACAGCCCGTCCTCGGTGTCTATTGGGGCACCGGGGAGGATTCTCGAGTATACAAAAATGTGAACGTGTCGATCCCACATGATAGTGCGCTCGCAGCTACTACAGGGAGCAACAACCCAGCCTCTAAATAACTCTAAAATATGGACTTATCTGCACAGCTCGCTTGATTTGTCGAATCCGTCAGTCATTGTCACTCAAAGTGTTTGCAGCCTGGGGTTCACCCGATGGCGTTCTCTGCCTTTGCTCTTTGGCCATCTGTTTCGCATAAGCCAAGGCAGCTTTCGCATCCGTGAAGAATGTAGGTTTCCCGAGGCCCTGGATCTGCAGTTTGGCAGGATAGATCAACGAGTACTTGGTGCCGATCTGTTGGAATATCTTCTTGGCTGGCAGGAACTCTCTGCGGGCTGCCTGGACCTGTAGTGTGAAGTCTGGGTACATAGCGATGTCATTCCCATTATATTGAATGGCCCCTTTCTCTCGCGCCATTCGCAGGATCGCATCCCGATCTCTATAGTTGAGGACTCTCGCCAGTATGGGCCGCCGCGGCGCCCCCGGCCGTGGCCGAGGACACACCGTTCTATGGGCACGTTCTATGAGGAACATTGCGGATAAGGCCGATCCAAATAAGTCCTGTATCATGGTTTCTATGTACTTCTCCATGTTTTGTATGTCTGTTGTTTCCGAAATCCTGGTAATGCCTACGTTGTTCCTCCTCGACCTGGCTTCCAAATCCTCGTTCTTTGACTGGATGACACGCAGTACCCCATCCATGTCCCGCAATTTCTTATCCATGTCAGTATGTCCCTCTTCCACCTCTGCAACTCTGGTTTCCAATACGCTCGTTCGGCCTTATTGTTTTTCCATCCTGTGCGTAATCCTGTCCATTCTTTCCGCCAGGGAATCCATCTTGGAGTCGAGACCCTGGAGACTGGACTTCAGATCCCTAAACATGGAGCGGATGTCTTCCTCCGGCGGCACCGCCGATGCCCCGACCTCCACCTGACTCTGCTGGCTGGATTCACCTTCCGTTGCTTTATTGGATTTTTTATCAAAAGTGATCCTTGGTTGCCTCGTGTCAGGCTTACCCATTGTGGGTGTCTTCTGGGCCCTCTAGGCAACGTTAGCCGCAGGCGGGCTCACTGCCCACTGACCACTCCACCCCGAGGTGCGAGGTACCAGCCTATCGTTGTCCCACTACTTCACAGGGGGAGAGCCACCATCCTCCCCGCAGAGCGGCACGGCAGGCGCGATTTCGGCCACACTTGTTTTCAACTCTGAACGCACTCCCCCGTAGCCTCTTCACCAGGACACGTCACGACTGGACTCCGCACCGCTGTATCAGCTTGTGGACGTCATCAACCTCCATGTCTGGCCATTTTGCGAGCGCACATGCCGCCTACGTACCGGACAATGGCAGCGTGCGGACGTCCCCGCACCCTCCTACATCTTTGCACTCCAGCGGCGCTCAGCAGCTGATTCCAACTTCTTCTGCCGCCAGCAGCGGGGGCCGCCCGCAGCACAGCACAGTGCCAGACGCAGGGCCAAGCTTTGCCCTCACTCTGTCTCGATCCAGCCACGGCCAACCCCACCTGAGCTCCTTTTTCGGCTATCACAATGGGGCAGGTAAGCCTTCTTCCTCAGTCATGGATCCAAGCAGTACTTAGTCTCCACATCCCCACTCTGTGCCACAGTCACATGTGCAGCTACCGCCAAGGGTCGCCTGCCAGAGCATAGGTCTGATGGCTTGGTATTGCCCAGCGGGGGGGGGGGGGGACAGCGCCGCCACCATGCACGCTGCCACACCGCGGGCGCCCAGGCAGAAGCGTCTATTACAGTGTCCACAGTGCTCACCGCCTTTGATGTGGCCAGATATCAGCTCCCAGGGCCGGCTCACTTCCGAAATCTGCACCAGGGTCGTGCCGGATCCAAGCGCCCCAAGTGCACTCACCGCTACGGCGGCCGCCAGGAGCGCCAATGATGTCCCCTAGTCGCGATGTCCAGTCCGCCCGCCGAAGCCGCACATCTCCCCCGCCGCCTCCGGGGACTGCAGCAGGCCGCGGGAGACGGCGCGCAACGCACACCCCAAGCTTATGCCCGGAGCTCTTCTCCACTGTTCGCCCAGCGACGCCAGTGCACAGAGAGCGTCCCGCTGGTTGTGTTACGATTGCTTTAGGAGCAGTCCGTCGCTGATGTCGGGCGCTCATTAGCCTCCTCACAGCTCCGCCTCCTTCCACCATTCGTCACCTCCTGGGGCAGCACTCACACAACGATCTGGCTTCACAGGCGCCAGCAGGCCCCGCCAACGTCCTCGCCGCTTTCTGCTCGGCGCTATCAAACGGCTGCTCCCCAGCGATGCCGCACCACCCGCAGGTCAACACTACGATTTTAGGCTCCCCGCCAGGGCAGTATGTACGGATCCTGCACGGATTAATTGGGCTCGGCCGGCGGAGCCGCTCTAATGTGCGGCCATTACGCTGCTCGGCGAAGCCACGCCCCCCTCTGCTCTCTATGACCTTTGTGCCACCTCACTCTATCTCTGTGCCTTTTCTCCCATGTTGTATGTGACTTTTGTACCACTTCTTCTGCCCTTTAAACCTTTTCTCTCTTTGCCTTTTCTCTCACTCTTTCTGTGACTTCTTTGTGCCTTTTCTCTTACTCTGTCCCTTTTCTCATACTTTTTCCTTGACTTTTGTGCCACTTCTTTAACTCTTTTTGTATTTTCTCCCAAAAAATTCTGTGACTTTTGTGAAACTTCTCCTGCATTTTGTGCCTTTTCTCTCAATCTATGCCTTTCTCTCACTCGCTCTTTCTGACTTTTGCGCCACTTCTGTTGCTCTTTGTGCCTTTTCTCTCACTCTTTATGCCTTTTCTTGCTCTTTGTGCCTTTTCTCTCGCCCCCTTTCTGATCATTATCATCTCTTTCACTCTTTTTGTGACCTTTGTGCCATGTCTCTCCATCTCCTCTGTGTGCATCCTTCATGAACCCCTTTACTGCCCTCTTTGCACCTCCACCCTTTTCCTCTCATCTCAGCTTTAAATCACAGCAAACTTCACCCTGGGTGTTGAACCCTAGAAAACCCCCCCCCCCCCGGATCCCTGAGCCAACTTATTTAGCAAGAGAAAGTAAAAGACACATGGATGGAATGCAGAGCAAATCAAACATTCTACCCCAGTCAATAGATCTTGGTTAAATCCATCGTTCTTTTGCTCACCATGCCCCGCCAGTTTAGACCCAACCATATGCAAATCAGTCTTCACCCTGTGCCCCATGGGAACAGTCCAAACCGAACTTGCAAGCCAGAAACAAGCATTCTGGGACCGGTTTCGAGGCATCGCCGCTCCTCATCCAGGCGAGCTTGAATCCAGTTGTACAGTGAGCCCGGGACCCACGTCGGGGCATACCCAGCGCACTTAGGGAGAGAAAGTAAAAGAAACACAGATGATCGACGGAATGCAGAACAAATCAAACATTCTCCCACAGTCAATAGATCTGGGTTAAATCCATTGTTCTTAATCTCACCATGCCACCCCAGTTTAGACCCAGCCATAGGCATGTCAGTCTTGACTCTGTGCCTCATGGGAATAGTCCAGCACAAACTGCCAAGGCTGGTCTTCCCTGGAATGGAAACAAGCATCCTGGGACCGGTTTCAGGGCATCACCCCATCTCAGCCAGGCTAGCTTGAATCTAGTGGCACAGGGAGCCCAGGACCCACTTCTGGGCAGAACCAGCACACTTAGGGCGAGAAAGTAAAAGACACACAGATGATGGACGCAATGAAAAGCAAATCAAACATTCTCCCCAGTTAATAGATCTGGGTTTAATCCATCATTCTTTTGCTCACCGTGCCACCCCAGTTTACACCCAGCCAAATGCAAATCAGTCTTGACCCAACCTATTTAGCAACATTACGGACATCATCGCCCCCAATCCATGACTTGAGAGCATTCATCCTCTTAGGAGACTCAATTTCCATCTAGAAGGCCATACTGACCCTACCTCAGCTGCCCTTCCTGACAGCCTTGGAAACCTGGGACTAATTCAATGCATCACGGAGCCCACCCATGCCGCTGAACACATCTTATATTCTGTCTTTGCATGCTCCAGCAACATAAAAATCAGCACAACAAGACCCGTCAACTAGACAGACAACCCTATAATCAGTTTCACAATCAAAGTCCATCAACACAGAAGAACCCCCAGAGTGGACACAGCACTCTCACACAGGAACAACCCTACTGAGGCAGATATGACGGCTGCCCTCCACAAGAATGCAACATTGAAAACTTCAGCAAGTGGATCACCAACTGCGCTGACACTCTGGCCTCCAAGAAACACAGCAAAAACTAGACCAGAAGCCAGCTGGTGCACGGACGATCTCTGAATGGGCAAGCAACTCTTCAAACATCTGGAACAGAAATGAAGAAGCAGCAAAGGGAATTGGAAAAAGATACATTCAAAGCCTCCCAGAGGAAGACATAAAAAGCTAAAAATTATGAGGCAAGCCCTAGTCGAATAAATATATATGCCAGCTCCAACTGTAGCAAAGAAATCTTCGCAATCATCAAGGACTTTTCCACACCCAAAGATACCACTGGCAATATCAGCCCATTATCTATTTAACACCTGGTCAAACGTCTGTTGTAGCCAAATCACAACCATCTACAACAACTTCTCCCCTCTACCGGATTCCTTAACTCACTCCAAAGGTTTCCCAGTGATAAACAAAGACACACAATCACTCCATGGGATACCATTACCATAGTCAAAACCACAACAATCATCAAGAACATACACCCCTGGGCACTGACAGACCCCTGCCCCATCACACCTTACGATTCCCATCAGTGAGTCCCTCACCCCAATCCTCAACACCTCCATCAGTATAACCACTTATGCAGAACGATGAAAACACGCAGCTTTCAACATCCTTCTAAAGAAACTCTCGGCCGACCCAACCAAACTCACCAACCACCAAACAATATCCCCCTTTCCTACCCATTCAAGGTCTTGGAAAAAGCAATCAAAAAGTGCCTCTCCGCCCACCTTAGCAGACACCAGCCTCTCAATGCCACACAGTTCGGATTTACTTGCAATCACAACCCAGAAACAGCCTCATAATAGCAATAGATGACATCTGGATGATTCTCAACATTTGGAACCCTCATCCTTCCAGCCCTATGAGCAGCCTTCAACACTGTCTCCCAATCCCATTCTAATCAGACAATTCCACAAAGCAGGCATCTAGAGACACACCTTCAATTGGGTCTTCTCCTTCCTCACTGGAAAAAACCAAGCATGCCCCGTTTAAACCTGGCTTGGTTTGCCCCCCTACTGTTTGCCTTCTGACCTCCTTTTTTGCTGACATCAATGTTACTGCCTTTAGGGCTCTGGGCACCATACCACTGCTAACCAGTTAGAAAGTGCATGTGGCTCTAATTAAAACATGGTAACATTGGCTTATCAAGAATTGGCATATTTAATTTACTTATAGGACCCTAGAAAAGTTCACTACATGTGCCCAGGGTCTGTAAATTAAATGCTATTAGTGGGCCTTCACCACTGATTCTGCCACCCACTTCTTTAGCCCTTTAACCCGTAGCGTGCGCATGACGGCCCCCGTCCGAAACACGCCCACTCCATAAATCACCCGCATCACGGCAGAATTCGCGCCGCGGTCAACGGGTTAAACATGTCTCAGGTCTTCAATTGTAGAGCCTGTGGGTGCAGTTTTAAACTCTAATTTTGACCTCGCAAGTTAACCCTCTTGCCAGGCCCAAACCTTCCTTTTTAAAATATTTAGGTCACCCCTAGTGTAGACCCTGGACAGCCTCAGGGACAAGTTTGAGTGCATTTAAAAAGTTGGTTATGTACTTTTACGTTTTACATGTCCTAGTAGTGAAAAACTCTTAAATTTGTTGTTCACTACTGCAAAGCCTATATTTCTCATAGGTTTACATTGGGATTACCTTATTACACTTTATAAGTGTAATTTTCAATTGGGAAAATATGGACTTTTCAAATTTGGTGTCTCAGGACTCACAGTTCAAAATCACAACTGATGGTAAAGTCGAATATTAAGTTGGAAGTCTGAAAATACCACGTTTAGAATGTTATAAATATAATAAAGCTACCTATTATTCCCCAAGGAAACTGGGTTTAATACATCAATATAATAAATAATATGCTACTGAAGGAGCTATTTATGAATAATTGCAATTTAGTTGGTATGAAAATCCAACCAGTATTGACTTGAACAAAGAGAAACAGCAATGGAGCTTACCAACCAAAATTTCAAAGAATACAATTGTTTTTCCAAAATGATCATACAAAACATTAAATAAATACTCAATTACATTTCTTCAATCAGGATTTATAATGCAATATTAACTGAACCCTGGCCTACCTACATTGAGCATAAAAGTCAATTTCGATATCAGTACATTTCAATGGGGATTGGTGTATCTTTATTAACATGTCAAAAGTCCTTTCCTTATTGACCAAAAAATGAAAGCAGAGGCGGATTAATTGATATTAACCAGCCACAATTGGTTGTCCAGGAGGTTTAATTTTATCTGTGGGAGTTTTTGTAAGCATGAAAAATGTTGTAGTGATATTGTATTTTCTATTCCGATAATTAAACTATGTTTTACTAAACCACATTTCAATGACATTGTAAACAAACCTGCTGATAAGGGTGGCAGTATTGTAGTACAAAATAAAACTAACGATGACAATTACATTTTACAGCAACCCCACACACTATAAAAATGTTTTCAAAGATCCCACTATGACAATCAAGAAAAATTATTTTACATAAACCACGACAGGATTAACTAAAATGTGGTTGAGTAAAAAAGAGAGTGAATTTTTGGAATAGAAAAGAATAAATCATCATTCATACATTTTACACGCTTCGGAAAATTCCCAAAAAGGAAATTAAAACCTCCAGGACGACCAATTGTAGGTGGTTCTCAATTCATTCTTGAACCGTTGGCAGAATATGTTGACTTTTCGATTAAGCCTTTTTGTTCCCCAGACTAAATCATACACTAGAGATAGGTTGGCAGTTATTACACAAATTGAAGTTGAACTTTTAGATGAAAACAAACATTCTGGTTACTATGGATATTGGAAGTCTCTAAACTAGTATTCTATAAAGGGAAGCCTTTGATGTGATAGATCATGTGCTTGACACTCGTCCTAAACCGCATAGAACACCAACAAGTTTTATAACTGACTGTTCTAAAATTACACTGGAACATAAATATTTCACCTTCAATGGAGATTCTTTGCCCAAATACAAGGAGATGCATCCTGAGCAATTTTTGCTCCTGACATAGCAATTCTATATGTCGCTGCCTTTGAGGAACACATTTTTTACATTGTATCCAATCCGTACATGACACGCATCAAAAAATGGCTTTCTAATATTGAAGATGTCCTTCTAATATGCAAAGGTTCTCTACCCAAATTATTAGAGTTTCACCACTGGCTAAACAAGCAGAACGTGAATTTACATTTCACACTGGAATACAACAACATGATACATTTTTGGGATCTTATGATTAAAAATGATTCAGGCATCCTATATATGGGTCTGTACATAAAACCGGCAGCAAGAAACACATTGCTTAAGTATAACAGTCATCCTCCATGTACTCCATGGACCAATACTTATGGATCAAACCAGACTGTACAAAAATAGATGACTATTTTGCTGAAGCAAAAATTCTCTCTTGGAAATTAGTTGCAAGAGGATATCCATATCCAAGCTAACATGTTAAAAAAGATCATACTAAACAACTGCCATCCATCAGATTCTAGATCCTTTAAATTTGACAGACTGATGTTTTTCTTTAAAACAGCAAGAAATATAAGGGATATATTGGTCAGAGCCCATGGGGAACCTCAAATTGTTACATAACTCAACTATGAGGTCAGGGTCTAATTGTTGTTCCCCATCCATCTGGCAATCGCACAGCAGGTTCCGTTACTAATTGTGGTTCAAAGAATGACATCTAATGCATACTTTGCATTACTTTGTTAAAACTACTGAAGACGTCCACCAAAAAATTATACATCCATCCAAAATTTGTTATATTGTCCAAAATGTTCCATTGGCTGATCATTACAAATCATGCTCACATGCTGCCAATGAAATGAAATGGTTTGTATTGGAAGCAATCGCTCACTCTGAGGGAAGACACAATGTGGATGGTTTACTCAAATTCAAAGAGATCAGATACATTTGACACGTGCATACTGGTAAGAGAGGGATTAATAAACAAGTTGATTGGTATTCCTATCTACAATGTGAATGACCTTTTCTGGTTGTCATGATTGTCATTTTTCTATATAAGATAGGTGTCAGTATTAAAGTCTGACTTAAGTACTAGTTGTCTGCTCATTGGGAATTTTGGATACAGTTGTGGTTAAATTCAGCTAGTTCACTTAGCCTGTTTGGTCTACAGCTGACAAGCCCATTATTTGTTTGTGACTGACATGATTTTCATAATTTAGGATGCAGAATATAGGTTCTGATACTTTTCTAAGATGCTAAGGTTTTATATGACTTTTTATGATTCTGTATTCCTTACTGGGTGTTAGAAGATTTCCATTAGTACACTATAAAAACAGTGTACACAGTTTTGTTTCATGATTACTTTTTGTTACTATCTTTGGCTTGATTTGTTTTCTTGTTATGTTTGTATATTGAGGAGTTTAATTATTTTATCAAGTCCCACCGCTTCAAGATGGCGCTGACCATTTTTGTAAATATCACATGATCCAATCAGTCACTTCATTGCTTAAGTATACCTGTGCTTTTGGCATTTCAGATTATTTCATTTTCCAAGTTATGGTGCTATAGAGTTCAAGTTGGTATGTAATTTGTTTCTTCATTGTTTGTATGTATCATGAGTTTGACTGGTATTCCCGTTATACTTAAGGTTTGAAGGTTTTACCATTTCAAGATGACGCTCACCATTTTCGGAGTGCACACATGATTCGGTCAGCTTCATATTTGTCTAAGAGTGCATGCTATTTCAGCATTTGCACACCAGTGCTGACACAGTCTCCTTATATGCAGGAAACAGGCAGGTCTGATGAACGCAAAAACTGTGCTGTCTAAAACCAGGTACTTCTGTGACTTTGTAACATATTGGTGGCCACCATTTCTTACCTATGTTTGTTTTCATATGTCATTCACTTTAAGTTTTACAAATATTGATCTTTCTGGGAAGGATTATTATAGGCAAACCTTTCTTTTGGTCAGTATTCATTGTTGTATACCTTATCGTGGCATCACCCTATATGGAAAAGACTCAATACTTATAAATAAACCGATTGTTACCAACTATACAAGGATCTTCCAACTACCCAAAAGTGCATCACCAGCACAGGTATGGTTGGAATTTGGACTACTTAATGAATCATTTGGAAGGATGTATTCTAACATAAAAAGCTGGTTCAAAATAAAACTTAATTCAGAACATTCAACAATCGATAAAGCATTTTGAACAGATGTGGAAAAAGAGAAATTGTCCTCACACAATCAATATCTATACAAATCTCTCCAAATTACCAAGAAGGGAGAATTGTGGAACAAAAGCCTGTCTTTTACATCTTTTAGACAAATAACTAGCAAAACGGTAAAACTTCACTCCCTGTTTCAAGATAAAAACATGTTCAGCCAGCAAACACACACATGGATGGTAATCAATACCTATGACTCTCTAAAGCAAGCATTTTACCTAAGGCTTACATTGTCAGTATTTTTGAGGAAACACTTGATGAAACTTTGGTTCACAGAGCTACCAACAATAGCTGACCAACCTAGTTGGAAATACAATGGTCCCATAGCATGGTGACTTTGTGGACATAAAAAGAGGATTTTATACATCTGATTTGCAATTGTCCATATTTTTATCCTGCATGCACCACTCTGTTGAGCCCTGATTTTAAATGATGAAGGATCAGGGCATGTAGGGCTGCCATCATTCAGAGTCTCAACCCGTCGAATCCTCAATTGAACTCTAAGCTGTTAAACTTCTTAAACCTCCACGAACGTGTCCTAAAAAAATGCAGCCTAGCCACTCCCCAGTACAATCAATATTACATTGGGGTTTTTAAAGGTTATATGTACTGTTTGGTTTTATACCTAAACCTATATTATCTTGAAGGTTTACATGTGACAATATTACTGTTTAAATTAACCAAACAATAAAGTTTACTTACTTACTTACATTGCTGTATTCAGATTTAGGATTCCATGACTGATGCATTGGTAAGCGTTTTGTGAGTATAGTTTGCTCTTAGTGCACTGCAGCACTTGATTGGTTATAATCACATGTGGCATTTTGTTTGTGGTGCATGTTACATATTTTGTGTTTTCATTGCTTAGACTCATGGGCCTATTCGTACAGAGTTGGTGAGTGATCCGCATTCATGTCTTACTCGGGCATACCTTCCTTATCATTTTTAGGTTTAGCCTGCACAGTGCTTGCGCTTGTGAAATTTTTTGCATTAAATATCTCTTAAAAGGGACTTACATCCTGCCCCCTTGCATCCATTGCTTTTCATTGGTTCCTGTGCTTGCCACTTACTTTTCCTCTGTGTCTATTGGCTGCAGCACACTTTCCTCTTGTTCCTTGTGTTGTTCTTAGTGTGCTGCTCTTATCAGTTACTCGTCACCGAAGTACTGTTTCCCTCCATTTTTGTCTAACTATTTTGTATAATTGTTTTTGCCTCCATAGCTAATCTTGCCCCTTTAAAGCAGGTGAATGCCCCTGTGGCGGTGCTCAGAGAGCTGTACAAACCTTAAAAACGTTGCCCATGCAGCTGAGTTAATCCTTCTCCTCCTAGCTGCATGCATTTCAAGCGTGAAGGCCTGCTCCGTTATGGTTCTTACATTTATTGTTACACAAGACTTAGACAAGATGCATCGTGCTCCAAGCCTCACCTTCAGTCCTGAGCCCCGTCCTCCTCAAAGCCTCCAAGTCCATTTCTATCCCTGCTCGTTTTCCTGCCTGTTTCTTTGCAGTGATTTACTGATGTTTTGGCGCCTTAGCATTTCCCTGTTTCCGACCTGCCCCGGGCACAGGCTTTGTTCACATCAAGCTAACAGAGGGCTTTGGTGTCTAGTTTCAGGAGCTGCTGTCCCAGCAGACTAGACTGCGGAAGTCACTGCAGGAGTCCCAGGCCATGATGCTGCAGAAAGTCCAGGTTACTAGAGAAGGCGGAGGAGGCCGAGCGTAAAGAAGCCAGGCGGAGCTTGTTACTTACTCCTGGGCTTTTACAAGGGTTGCTGGTGTGGACATTGAGGGGTAGGTGGCCTGATTACTCGCCACTGTTCCGTGCTTGGCAGCACACCGAGGACTGCAGTCATTGCCTCTTCCTTCCCATTCTCACCTGTCTCCAAAGCCACCTGTCTCATGTGCCAACCCGGCCTTTAATGGTTGTCATCAAGCAAATGCCTTGAAATGGCTGAAGATGGGTCTGTGGATAAACTATTGTTCATCTTTGAAGCTCGTGGTGAATCTCTAATTATTTTATTAGTTAGTTCGGCATCTGATCTCTAGTGATAACTAGCCGCTCTTTTGATGCAAATCACATGCCGCAAACCCCCCTTTATTTTCCCATAGCCCTTCACTTTTTCCACTTTCACTTCATTCATTTCCTCCCTTCTTGTTGGCTTTTAATTTCCCCTTTCCTGATGTGACCTCCTCTATTGCTCTTTCTTGTTACCCAGCACTTCATCCCCTCATCATTTGTTAGCCTCATGCTATTTCTGCCACTGTCTTGATTGATATTTGGTTTACTCCCTCACTCCACCCTTCTGTGACAGCCCTTGCCTCTTACTTTCCATCCTATAACCGATTCTTCCTATTTATTTTTTGTGGATGTTTTCAATGTGTTCTAATAATGCCCAGACGGCCTCAGAATGCCTCACTTTTTACTGATAACGAAGTATAAGAGATATAAATGAAGAACCATTTCCATATATTGTAAAACAGGAGTGAATTCATGAAATACAGAGGCCAATTGCAGTGTCATTATATTGAAAACCTCTTAGTGGTGGGTGAGCCACATACAGCTCGACCCAGGCTTGAGCTCATATCAAGCTCCTTTTGGAACCTCGAGCCCAAAATGAGCAGAGCTTTCATGTGGTTTCTGCCCACTGCTTCCACCAGATACAATTGTACAGAATTTCTTTAACTTTAATTGCATTACTGCTCACCAACTTGAAACTTAAAATTATATATTAATCAGAAAGGTGAAAACTAATGTGTTAGACCTGGCACCATTTGCGTTGGTCACCCTTCCATTTTTGTCTGTGCCTCAATGTATTTTTGTGCTGGTGTTAGCTTCTCAGGGCCCTGTGCCACTGCCATCCAGTGCCACAGTGCAAGTGCTCCCTCTGGGAAAATGTATTATGTGAATTGACTTCCATGTTTGGCTATTTGGTTTACTATCAGTCCCTAGTAGAGTGCACCAGGAGTGCCCAGGGCTTGTATATCCAAATGCTGCTAGTGGCCTTGCAGCACTGGTTATGCCACCCACAGAAGCAGCCTGGTAAAATGTATCTAAGGTCTGCCATTGCAGAACCTGCATGCAGTCTGGTACTGTCATGCTGACTGGGCAAGTGTCCCCACTTGCCAGTCCCTGAACCTTCCCTTACCTTCATATTAGTCACCCCTATGGTAGGCCCTAGGGCAGGGTGCATTGTAAGGATAAGGTAGGACATGCCCTGAGGTGTGTGGCATGTCCTAATAGTGAATTACAGCCATTTTCGTTTTTCACTATTGTAAGGCTACCTGCTCTCCATAGGCCAGAATGGGCTGCTAGATTATAACACTCTATAATCCTAGCAGGCTCAGGAAGCATGGTAGAAATTCATGTTTAGTATGCCTGAACTCAGAATAATAAAATACATCTTTTAGTAAAGGGTATTTTAATATCCTGGGTTTGCAAATGCTACTTTTAGAAAGTTAGCCTTTGCGTGCCTAACCATTTCAGTCCGCCTCTGGAGGGGAGGGCTATCTTTTTTTGTGCAGCTTGAGTGACAGGGCTGGGAAGTTCCAGGAGACAGGCTGGGGCTGCCAGGTGGTGAATAGAGAGATTACACCAGGATGGGTGGGAGGAGTGCACCTTGACTCTGAATAGGGCAGTGTTCTGCCACCACAATGCTGGCTCCACCCCCTGGGGAGCGTCTGATGTCTCTGCCCTGCCTGCTGAAAGAAGAAGCCAGAGTCCTAACAACAAAGTGCTCCTCACTGAAAAGAACTGGACTGGGATTATGCAAAGGCCCCCCTGGCCTGTAAAGACAAAATAAACTTGGTATAAAGGTAGGAGCCCTGCTCCTAAGAAATCAGATCCTGATTGAACCACGAAGAAACTCTGCCTGACTAGAAGGACCTGGAAGAAGCTGAAGGAGGAGTAACTTTCCCTGACCTGGGGAATTGGCCTGCAGTTGGTGCCTTGCTGAGAAAGGAGAGGAAAAGACTGAAAGAGACTTTGCACTTTGTTTTTCAACAATCTCCAAAGGCTTGGAAGAAGAGCTTGCCCCCTGAACTGAGTCCCAGGACCATTGGACTTATCTGCCTTCCAAAATTGAGTTGCCTGGACAATTTGTGCTTGTTTCCCGCTGGATTTGGCCCCAGTACGACTCGTACTCCATCCGCCGCGAAGCCGTGTCTTTGCCGCCCGGCACCGTGTGTCTACGCTGACCCAAAAGTGTTAGTACGCACCGTATCCCTCCCGGCCGCATCGCACCTAACCTTCCCCGCCGATTCGAGTCGTACAGCCCTGGCTGCTGAACCCTGTACGCCGGACCCAAGCTCCATCGTCCCGCAGGTATGGTCCGTACGCTGCTAACGTACTGCACCGTGCCGTGCTCAGAGCCGAGACGCCGCATCGCACCGATCCTCCCCGTACGCTGTACAGCGCCGAGAAGTGTCGCCGCCTATCCGCGCCGAAGGTACGACTCGAACGCCGAACGCCACGGACTCTGCAAGCTGATCCGGGCAATCCGCACGTATCCCTGAAGGTCCCGTACCAACGCCGCGACCCGACCAGCATCCGAATACGCTGCCGAGCTACGATCCGGACCCATCAACTTGTCCCGCACTGTCCGTCGCGGACCCCACGAACTTAAGGTACTTTGTTCTGTTCGCACCGCAGTGTGCGCGTCACGGACCCCGGAGTCCGCACCGATTGTTTGACTCGTACAGAATTGACTAAAAGAAGCCTATTTTTGCATTTTAAGCCTTTTTACAAGAACATTGAACTTTAAAATAATACTGTGGTCATTTTATTCGTTATTCTGGTCTTGTGCTAAGCCTTATATAAAGAGAACTATTTTTGATATAACCTTGACTGGTGTCCATTTGTGGTGTGTCATTGCATTACTGTATGTGTTCACAAATGCTTAACCTATGACGCCCTGAGAATAGTCTTGACTGCTTGCGCCACACTACCTAAAGGGTGAGCAGGGGTTATTTGAAAGGGTGATCCCCTTATCCTGACTTAGAAGTAAGAGTCCCTGCTTGTCACAAGTGCATACCTGTGCCAACCAGAGATTCCCAATTCTAACATAATGCATTTGCCTGTGCTTGATAATTATGTATCTTTTTAGGTGTTAATTTAATTAAATGATATGTTTCTCACATTTTGTTAGATCTTGCAGGAGATTATCCAGTTTGGCTCTATATATTTCTTTTGGTCCTGATGATGGTCTCGTGGACTGTGTTGCATTAGGAGATCAAAACTTCTACATTGTCCCTCTTTAATAATAATTTATCCAACTCTGCTTCCATTTTTCTATCAATATGGAATGGACTTCTTTCTGGACAATTCTATTGATATGTTAAGAGTATACACTGCTCCCCATTAACATATACTGATACGGAAATTGACTTTTATGTTCAAAGTGGGTTTGGATAACATTGTATTATAAACCCTGATTGAAGACCTGTAATCGATGTTTTGTATGAATATTTTGGATAGAAAAATGTATTCTTTGACATTTTTGGTTGGTATGCTCCATTGTTGTTTCTCTTTGTTTAAGTCAATACTAGTTGGATTTTAGTATACCTAAATAACTCCTTCAGGAACATAATAATGTATTTACTTTTAGAATGTTGACATTTTCTTGCTGTAACCATTCCGTGACTTCTCCCTGTCTCTGAATGCACATCTAGGGTGGGTGACAGCTGGGAATGTGCATTCCTGCCAGGCAGTTGCACACAAAGGGAGCTTAGGTGTGACTGATGGGCCATCCACATCCTGATGGGCCTTCCTGGACAGAATGGGAGGGAGGAGCTGGAAGACAAGAGCAAGGTGAGAAAATAAAGATTGGAGTTCCACATACCCATGAATCTTGTGCCTGATGTTGTTGTGAGAGATGACATAGACAGATGGTTTGGGGCTTATGACATAGCCCTGCAGATGTGCAAGATCTCAGAGGGGGCTTGGGGGCTTGTCGGCGGAGGCATATCCTTAGTGAGGGGAGGGGCACCCCAGTGGACCTAGATGTGGGTGATAGGAGGAGGTATTCCCCCCGTGAAGGAAAACCTGATCAGGAAGTTTGATTTGACCCTAAAGAAGTACAGGCAGATGTTCAGGGGCAGTCAGAAGCTATCCCAACAGACCTGAGTGTGTTGTGTTGATTCCTTTTGCAAAGCATTGGATGGTTGGGTGAAGTAAAGGATTACCAGGGGCTGTATAACGTATTAGCAAGGGTGGGTGGGGGGGGGGGGTTGGAGGGATGTAATACTATTCTATTTAACTTTTCTTATGCTTTAATGATATGTTTCTATTCAGCATACAGCTGTCTAGATTTTGAAAACCTGATCACGGGCTACGTGTATATGCTCCTGTTATTACGTTTTTGCTCTGACCACTGTTATCCTGTGATATTGTTATTGGCTGTATCTGACACTGGAAGCTGTTCTGTTGTTTCAAAATGCAATAGAAGACGTTTTCAAAAAAACTTGTTTGCAAAAGAGCACATGTTCAGGTGTTGTTTTCCAGATCTGCGTTAACACCTTTTTAAAAAAATTAAATTAATTTATTGGCAGTTAAGATAAAGCAAACATAGTACAACTGACATAATTGTGAGGGATAAGGATGGGGGAAATGAAGAGGAAGAGAGGGGAGGGGAAGGTTTTTGGGGAAAGTAAGATGTTCAATAGGTAAATTATACATTATTACTAATAGAAAAGACCCCTTCCAGATGACCCCCCCATCAAGCAGTAACAACAAGACAAGTCCATTAAAAGTGGATCTTGTATGCCAACTTCAGACAGAAGTGTAAGGCAATAGCAAGTTGGTCGGTCTGCCTCTGTGTCGACTGTTATGAATAACCTGGATTCCTCGCGGCAGTTAGGAGAAGTGAGGTGGGGGTGTCAGGGTGCAAGGGGGAATCTCCAGGACTAGTGATGAAGGAAGGGTGGCGTCTCTGTAGAGAGCAGCAGTTCCCAAATGCCTTTGGGGAGTGTCCATGAAGGCATCAATTCCCAATAGTTTGTTAACTGCTCCAGACTATACACCACGTCTTGCAACCAGGTGTGTATGGGGGGAACAGGACGTTGGAGCAGCATATGGTCATTCTGCACTTCCCAAATAGGAGGAGCTTAGAAATAATTAGGCAGTTGCACACTGTAACATCTTTGACATAGCCTTAGAGGGCTTCTAAAGGGCTGAGGGGTAGGCAGTAGCCAGTGATTGCTTGTATAGTTCAAACGCCCCCCCCCATTACTCTGCCACACTAGGACATCCCCATGCCAGATATAAAAAGATATTCTAAGGTGATTCGAATCTCAGACATCACAAATCTTCGGTGAGACCCATTTTAAGCAGTCACACGGGGTGTGGTGCAGTCAGTGTTAGAATTTGAAGTGTATCAATTTTAGCCTGTAGTTGAGTGAGAGAGTTGTTGTCTTGTTAAAGCAGTAGGACCATTGTCCATTGGTTAGGGGTGGGACAGTGTTCGCCATCCAGGCAGTATGAGCGGCTGGTATGGCTACTAGTGCAGAGGTCTGCATGGTTGAGTTAAATCGGGATACTAGCCTGCATGGCGATGTGTTTGTGATTATATACTCAAGAGCTGGGAGGGTCAGCGGAGGGGCCAGAAATGCTTTAATATAGTGCTCAACAAGCATTTCCACGATCATTGGATGTGAGATAACAGAGGTCTCAAAGGGTAGCATGAATTGGTTTTCTGGATAAAGGTTGGTGAATGTTGTGAAATCGCATCCACAGGCATGGGCACCCACATCCAACAGGAGAGATGGCTGTGGGTTTCGATTGAGTGGGACTGATGAGCATAAAGATGGTGAAGTTTTGCGTGATTCCTCAGACCATCCAAGCACACCTGATGTTGCCTGGCCGTGTCTATCTCTGATTATGTTACCTTGTATGGTAAATAGAGAGCAGTGGTGAGAGGTCATGGTGCCGCATGGTCTGCCTCAATAGCCATGTGCGGTTGAAAAGGTGTTGGGTGCAGTGAGTAGTGCAAGCATTGTGGTACAGAATACTTAGAGTGACATGGGCAAGTGGTAGAGTTAGGATCTTCCAGGAGATGCAGGGTTGTTTACCTGCCCAGGTCAGTGTAATGAGACTGGTTTGCACATGACTCAAAAACTGATCAGTGAGAGGGATGAGTAAGTTGAGAAAGAGATAAAGGAATTTGGGGAGGATGATCATTTTTTCTATTTCTATAGTCCTGAGACGGACAGTGACAGATTTGGCGTCTGTCCTCCAGCCAAGACATAACGCAGCCATATTTAGCTCTCCAAAGTATATCAAGATTGAGGCTGTGCCATATCCCCAGATATCGGACCAGTTTGGATACCCATTCGAATGGGTATTCCATAGGGAAAAACAAGGTATCATCCATGAGGGGGACTAATCGATTTTGACCAGTTGATTGTATACCTAAGAAGCCGTCAAATCGGATGATCTCGTGAGTCAATGGGGCCAGGTTTACCTGTCATTCGTGAATGTAAAGAGCAATGTCATCAGCATATGTTGAGATCCCTAATCCTCTGGTGAAGTTTAGCTGCTAAGGGCTCCATAGGCACGGCAAATGAAATGGGTGACAGTGAACACCCTTGTTGTATTCCACCGGCGATTGAAATGGATAGAACAGCATGCCATTAGGCCATTAGTGGGCGATGGGCAAGGTATAGAGGAGCTTTATCTGGAATCGGGAGCTGAGTCCCATCAGCCGTAGTCATGGAAAGAGATAGGGCCACTCCATTGAATCTAAAGCCTTGTTGGCATCAAGTAATACAACCATAGCTGAAAACCGAGCGTCTAAATGGTGCATGACTGTAAAAATGGTACACAAATTATGGGAAGTAGAGCGGCCAAGGATGAACCAAGTTTGAACTGGTCTCATCATCTTAGGTAACTGGGGAGAAGAGATTGGCCAAAATCTTAGCAAAAAACTTGTTGTCTATGTTGATCATAGACAACGGGCGGTATGAGTCACAATGTTGCGCAGCTTTGTCTGGCTTGAGGAGTGTCACTGTGACCACCTTGTGGAGCAATGGACGTAGAGAACTGTTTGCTAAGGATACCTCAAACATTGCTAGCATGTGAGGTGTGAGGGTCGATGCATACACTCCTTATATTATAGAATGCAGTGGTTAGACCATCTAAGTCCGGTGTTTTGTCACCCAGGAGACTGTGAATGACCTGCATACATTCTTTTACAGTGATGAGGGAATCAAGATTTTTCCAATGGACTCGGTCTAGCCAGGTGAGTTGTGTATCATTTGGTATGCCTTCAGGTCTCTATCTGAGTGAGCTGATGTAGAAGTGTAGAGGTTGGTATAGAAGGAGATCATGGTGTCCAGTAAGGCTTTGGGGGGAGGATTGAAGGACCAATTGGTCATCCAGCATTCTAGCACATATGTGGAAGCCGGTGGCCCATGCAGCAACCCTGCAAGAGTCCTACCCGGATTAATGACCTTCCCATAATGAAGAGATGGTGTTTTGTCATTCAGGTAGTGTGTTTAATGAGTGGCCTTGTCAGAGAATTCTGTGAGTTTATCTCGAATTTGAGCCACTGCGGCAGTATTTTTGGAACGGAAATACTCCATTTCTTCCTTGTATAGCTTTTAAGATGCCTCATTTCTTTGCAATACATGCACCACGAATAACCACCTTGAAGGCTTCCCAGAGGGTGGAGGGAGACGCGACGGAGCCCTTGTGTGTGAAGTACTCTGATATCTCATTGCAGGTCTCTTCATGAAAGACTGAATCCTGCAGTGCCCCAGGAAGCAAGTGCCAGGAGAAAGTGCAGGCCCGACTGAGGGATCAGGCACTCCATCAATACTGCAGCACAATTGGAAAGTGTACAGCGTAGGTGTAATATTTTAGTGACCTAGGTCTGGGCATCGCAAGAGGTCAACAAATAATTGATCCTAGACCATGCGTTGTGACTTGCCATGATGCAGGTGCCATCTGTCTGGGTGTCGTGTGTGTCACCAAGCATCTTCCAAGTAGTTGTCATGGATGATAGTGTTGAGTGTCAGTGCTGCATTATGGAGCCGACGCCTAGATTTTCCTGACAAGTCCAGCTGGTCATCTAGTATGACATTGGAATTTCCTCCCCATAGTATGGCCCTTGGGTCAAGGCTGGATGTGAGCTGCCATATCTCAGAGAAGAAGTCTGGATCATCAGTATTGGGGCCTTATATAGCAGCTAATATCACTGGCTGTCTGGAATATACTAACGTTTAAGTCTCTCCACAATATTGTGCACGTAATCCTGGTGCGGAGGACTCAGGGAGGTGGAGTTCTTGGAGCTAACAGATATCTGCATGAAGTTTGGCATGGTATGCATCTAGTAATTAAGCTCTCCTGGGATCATTGAGGCCGCGTTTGTTCCAAATAAGACATATGGTTGAGGTCATAACGGCATGTAACAATGGTGTTCTGATTGCTCCATCACCTTTTTGACATTAAGCTCTCTGACCCCAAAGAATGTGCTGAGGAGATGGACCACTGGGTCAACATCAGGGTCCTCAGGAAGGTATTTGGGCGAGATCACCACAAGGGTGGGCAGTCCCTCACCAGAAGGTGGTTGGGACAAAAACAAAAGCAAAGAGTTCTCTAAAGGGCCCCAAATCAGTTGTTTGGATCAGGATCCCCCTACTGAGAAGGAAAATAAATCTTTCCCTGACATTAGGTCTGCAGGGTAGGCACTCCTGAAGTGCTTTGATTGCAAAAAAGAAGCACACTGCAAGGGGGATGCCAAGTGTCCGTAGTGGGCACAGTCCCCCACTGTAGGGCTGTCACTAGGGCTTGCTAGTGTAGAGCTTGGGGAAGAGATTGTCCCGGATAGTTTGGGGGACAAAATAGAGGTTACCTTAGTGTCCCCAGGCATGCCCTACATCTAAAGGGTTTGACCATGACGACTCTCAATTTGTGCTGCTCAATGATGATGCATCGTATAAAAAATCTGAACTTCGGCACCAACACATCACATCCTGCTCCACTCATTTCGGCTCCGTCAATGCTGCAACCACGGTACGTTGCAGCAGGACACAGTTGGTCCTTGTATCCGACCCGCACTCCATCACGGTTGACTGAACATTTGGATTTGCCCGGTCAATCATGACCGGATATCCCTGGTTGGCGCATTATGCTTTTAATCACTACATTTTAAGATATTCTTTAAACACTTCACAATTCTTGTTCTACATATTGGATGTTTGTCATTTTGGTCTGGTTATGTTTAATAAGTTAGGTTCTATCTTTCTAACCAAGTGTGGTATCTTCTTGTATGGGCTTTTCACTGTTTTTATATTTCTAAATTTCACACATTGCGTCCAAAGTTAAGCCTGACTGCTCTGTGGCAAGATACCTGAGGGTGAGCGCAGATTAATTTGGGGCGTGTATCCGACTTACCCTCACTAGGATTGTTGTTCCTGCTTGGACAGGGTGCATAGCTCTGCTAACCAGAAACCCAATTTCCAACACGTCCTTACACCTTTGAGGCATGAGAAATAATCTGCGGAGTCCAGCAGGGCTCCTTACTCAGCCCAATGCTCTTCAACATCTATATGACTCTTCTGGCCGATGTCATTTGGGCTTACAACATAAACATCCACACATATGCCAACCACATGCAACTGATACTATCCATCTCAGACAAAACATCTAACACCAGTAATAAGTTAACCACATGCATGATCAAAATGTCCAATTGGATGAAATCCAACTGCCTCACACTGAACTCGGATCAGACTGAAGTGGTTGTCTTCGGGAAAGGCGCCTCACTATGGGACTCTACCTAGTGGCATACCGACCTTTGGACCCACATCTTGCTCAGAAACAAGACACTTTAAAATCATACCAGACAACAAACTGGACATGGCCACCCAAGTCAAAGTTGCGGTCTTGTTCTGCTTCTACAATCTAAGGATGCTGGAGATAATTTTCAGGTGGCTACTAGACAATACAAGGAAAATGATCACCAAAGCCCGCATCACCAGAAGATTAGACTATGGAAATACCCAGTATGAAGGAATAACCAACCAACCAGGATACAAGAAGACTACAGATGGTCGAAAACAGTAACACATACCCCATGCATACATAAAAGCAAATGCCTTCTCATACCTGGCCCCCAGAACATATCAGAGTCTCCTCCACCTTTTTCGACTTTCATAAGAAGCTGAGGACCTAGCTTGTTGAGTAAGCCCTCTGGGGCTGGACTCACACACAGCACCTGGACACCCTCACACCTCATTCCCTTGCTATAAAAACACTAATAACATAACATGCCATAAATGGTAATTTGCAAAAGTATGGTCATGAATCTGCACTTTATGCCTTCAGGTCTTTTGTATGCAGAATAATATGTTGAATATTATGACTAATTTGCACAAGTAAACATTCTACTGAGATGAAAATATGGAAGTGGAAGGAAAATGCGCCCAAGAAAGAGTCCTCCAAAATAGGTTGAGAAAGAGTAAAATTTAGGAGGTCCTCGGGGAGGCCCATATAAATCAAGAGCCCACATAAAACAGTGTAAGTCAGGTCCAGTTCACAAACGTTACACAAATATTTACTCAAGTAGTGCCTCAACCAAAACAAGCATGTAGCAACTTTTCCTTTCCTCGTGGTCACTCCAGGTTTTTTGGTGTTTTCTGGATCCTATATTGCTGATATTAGGTCTACTATTCAGTGCCACAGTACGTGTGCTTTGACCCTAAAATAGGATTAATAAATCGTTTCAACCAATTGCTCCACATAACAGTCCTGTAAAGACAAAGTAAAGGCACATAAAATTAACCGATGGCAAGCAACTGCCACTCTTCCCGGCCCCACCCACATATATGACAAACATATACATGGCTGCTAGGTGCACCACTGCACCCTGGCTGGGCTGCAGTTGAAATGCATTACAATACTGATAGAGCGTCATATTATGCTGAAATTTGTAGGGGTGAATCATAACCACAGGTAGTCCGCACCCATATGTATCTATTCTGTGTGACATTAATTTTGATCGGTAGAATGTGATGTATTTACCATGGTATAACAATAGAGTGTTGGAATCGATTCTTATAGCTGAAAGAAATATAGTGTTGTTTGTCTTAGGATTGCGTCTTGAGATGTATTGCAATTATAAAATGAAAAGCTCATGTGACTAGTAGAAATGTGATATTAAATGCAATTTATATTCGAGTAATCCTAGAAGTATAATCATGCTTTTATAGTGGTTTATGTAATGAATAGGTGAGGTGGTATTTACATGATATTCAATGATTAGTTTGTGTATAATGTGTTGCATTAGGTGAAAAGTTTGCCATATTTAAGCTGCACGTGTAGGTTTGACTATTAATTTAGGAAAATGTAATGAAATAGAGTGCTTATGAATGTAATTATATTAATGCATGGGTTAAATATGTAAAAGCCTAATCGCATATACGTTTAAGAGAAAGGCCTATTCGTTTCCTATGTTAGCTGAATATTGTAGGCCGAAATGTATTTTCCCTTGGGAAGGCTCTATTGTAGGATAGACTGCAGACTTCTGAAAGTGGAAAGTTTTCTTGATAACTTGCTTCAGTTGCAGGTGCAAGGACATACGTCTCGTTAGGTAGAATGACCCTTTGTTTTAGGAGTTAGGATGGTAGGAGAAGCAATCATGGGAGTGTACAGGAATGCAGATATGATACTTTCGGCGGAGAAGGTGCCTGGGACCCAAGGCCACGCCAACGGTCTTTGGATCAAGTCAGAGTTTCAGTGGAAAAGTATGGAAAAGAAGACCTGTCCGAAGAGGCGTGTAAAGGGCATGTTCTACTGTTCTGTGATGTTGTATTAGGGACAGTGCCCCGAGGGTGGAGAGCAGATTTTGAGAGCAGGCGTGAGGAGAGAACGGCGGTTGAGGACTAGAGAGGAAACTTGAAGGAGCATCTTAGAACGAGCTCTGTAGCTTTGGCTACTTACCTATGCAAAGTGAGTGCACTTCTAAGGAAGTCTTCACTTCTGACACATTTATTTCTTCTCTTGCCTGGGGATGATGCTAAGTAGGGATGTCACCTTAGTGATAGTGTAAGGATAGACTAACCTGTTTTCCTTCCAATGCTAATGCAGACTAAAACAGAGATTGGAACAGCTATTGCTTGCCTGATGCTGCTTGAGGTAACTATTCTTCTTATTCTGAGTCGGATGAGACTCCTGCGTAGGATTATGTTTGTATTAGTGCCCATCTATTTCCTTAACCACTTGCTGAGGTGCTTGTATGTTCAGTTATTTTTGGCTTTGTAATAAACCCTTAAAATGTATTCCGGAGTCAGTGGTCCTTTGGAGTTCCAATTCCAAAATTGATTTGGTTTGACTAAATAATAGAATTGGATTTCCTCCCCTTTACACTATTTAGCAGATAGAAAGGTCCTGGCGGCCTGAGAGGATTCTTAGGGATGGTAAGATAAGATACGAATCCGGCTTCATCAATACCACATGGGAAGTAAAAGAGCCTTTGCTTTATTTGAATATATCATAACCGGTTTGATATATTAACAAGCCATCCAAAAAGTTTGCCTTGTAAGACCACAAGGCTGTCTAGCTAACATATATACAATGGCACACTGTATTTGGACAGTGTACCCTCACAATAACAAAAGAACTGAAAGCTATTTTCACTGTATAGGTCAAGCTACAGTTTCCATAATAAAGGCCTGGGTGTGATTACTATATTTGTTTCCATCTTCACTTGCAAAAACTCTAGAAAAGTCAATCAAAGTAATTTTGCACTTTATATTCAAAATCTGATGGTGAAAATTAGGTTTTGATAACATTAAGAAAAAATGATTTTATAAAAATAAACTTGAGGCTGACTTAAAACCAGTTCTTTCACTTATAAGTCCAGGGCTGCACTACACTATAATAGCTTGGACAGTAAACAACCTTAGAAGATAATAGCCTGCCTCTGATCTTTTCATGTCCATGAGAGTAAAAAATGAAATCTAGTCATATTTTCCAGTTTGAAATATAAAGACAAAAGCAGCAAACACATGAGGAAAAAGCCTTAAAATACTTTAGATTTAAATAATTTTTAAAGCAAGTAGAGGAATAATTGTCATGTTGCAAATGAACACTTAGACTTTTTGATGGGGCATAAAACCATACTGTTTCGGGCAGACTAACATAAAGTGATCACTCGCAGGAGGCTATTTACCAATATTTTGGCAAAGATATTGATCTATGTGTTAATGAGAGTGATTGGGCATTATGAAGAGCAACAGTCCATGCGTAATAACAATAATGGTGGCAAAATCTGACTAAGGACGGCAGTGGCCCTTTTCAATAGCCTCCAGATACCTATGCAAGAGATGGGGAGAGAGGGTCGACTTGAACTTGTTATAATACACAAGTGGCAAATTATCCAGAGCGGGCATCTTCCCTTGTTCATGTCAACTATGGCTGGTTAAATCTTCTCCTCTGCAAGGGGCTGATCCGGAGTGTCTATGGAGTGTAGCGACTCCAAGGGGAGACCCTCAATGAGAGGCTTGGTGTATTTGAAAGCAGATCGCTGCCACTGGGCATATAAATCTCTATAGTGGAAGCAAAGGTGGAGGCAATCTCTGGTGCCTCATTGGCCAGTTTCCCAGTTGAGTTTTTTGCTAGAGCCAGTCAATAGATCAGCTTCATCTATTTGTTGCTCTATTCGTACATATGTCTTTTTGAGGCAATGCAGCACTGGCGTACCTCTTCTAGGCATATATGTTGGAGGGAAGTGTGACAAAGGTCGATCTGACTGATCTGACAGAAATGCCATGGCCACTCAAATAATAAAAATGTGAATTGGGATCACATAGTACTGTGCTTGTTTGATGGTCAAACTCCGACACTGCATTTAAACAATATATATGTATCGCCACTGGGTATCCACAAAGTTTCCCCAAAAAAGTCTCATCTACCTCAGCTCCTTCCTGAATGTTTTGGAGTGATCTGTCAAGTGGGTACCAAGAAAATGGGTGATGGGTCCAACAACCAAAACACGTTTTTCACATACAATTTTCCATTAAAAAATTGAACAGCTATACCGCAAAAACAGCTGAATGGAAATGCACCAATTTTTACAGGAAGCTATAAATTGGGCCTGAAAATGTGCATTTTGTGATTTGGTGTAAATCCATTAAGTAGCATTTGAGAAATTAAGGCTCAAAATGTAAGTATATACACCATGGACCCACTGTGGAGGATCTGCGGGTCCTGTCGCTCTGTGATTGGTTGACTGTGAATAACATTGGTGAATCTACAGATTAGAGAGGTCAACTGTATATAGTGATTGGCCAGCTGCAATCTAAGCAAAGGCTGTGGCTGGCATTTTAAGACTCGGGGACTCAGTCCCTGAGTCCTAGAAAATAAAAGTAAATAGGAAATAAGGGAGTATGGTAGGGGTACCCAGAGTCCCTGGACCTTGTGGGGGTCCCAGAAAGACCCTTCCTGGGGTCAAAATAAAAAATAAATAAGGGGTTGTTCTCCTATGGGGGTTAGACTCCAACAGGGGTTAGTTGGGGGTTGGGTGCATGTGGGGGTGAAGCATAGCGCCTGGCTACACTCAACCCCAATCTGAACAAAGCCTTAGACATCTTACTTTACATTAATAAACTATAAAAATACAACCAATAAAGTTTAAGTGACATTATAGTTCAAAATTGTAACAATAACTTACTTTACATTAAAAAACAACTTAGAAATTCACTGAAAAACATCAAAGGTCATTTTAGTTAGGTGAAAAAATGATAAAATAACATTTTAATCTAACAAAACTATCGAAAACGACCAGTTATATTTATCTCAAGTAACTATAACTTGTGCCCTAAAGAAAGTATAACTCACACCTCATTTAATATTCCTTTTTTTTTCTTTATTATTTTTGGGTGTCCCAGTCCCAACTGGGACACCCACACTTTATGTACACCTTGGGGCCTTGGGGTGCCCCAAGACCTGTCGAGCTCTGCTGGCTCCCCAGCCAGCACCCATCCAGGCTGTTGGTAGGATCTGGGCTTCTGTATATTTACTGTGGGCCCCACAACTTTCATAAATATTGGGAGTTCCAGGGGGAGACCCATGGCTCCGCACCCCCAGCCGGCTTGCCAGCAAGCACCCATCCTTGGTGCCGGTGGAAGACATCCATTATTAGTTTTAACGTGGGTGCCCTTGGTGCCATCCTGGACACCTACAATTTTCTTTACTGTTGAGGGCCATGAGGTAGAGCTCCAAGACCACCGCGGCCCCTGCCAGCTCCCCAGCCAGCACCCATCCTGGATGCCGGTAGGAGCCAGCTCTATTACCTGGCTCCCACCCAGCGGGAGCAAATTTTATTTCTGCTCCCACAGGGGGAGAGCAAAAGTATGTTCCCTGCCCAGGAGAGTGTGGGCTGGGATTTAGATTTATATTCTCTGCATGCACTCTCCTGTACAGGAAACAACACATTGTCCTGTCGGATGTGACACTGTCTCTCTTCTTTCTGAGGTATGGGGTCCAAGAGACATCAATGGTTACGGGGGGCAACACTCCCCTTCATTTAAAAGCATTGGTCCTGGGAGATGAGATCCCAAAGGTCTTTCAATTTCTCATATAGGGGGCTGCATGCCCCCATTTTCCATAAAAGTAAACTCTGCTCCGGGGATGGGGCTCCCAGGGGCCTTTTGATTGCTCAGAATGGGGGGGGGGTGTATGCCCCCACCCCATCAAATATAAATGGACCCCCAGGGGATGTTGTCCCTAGGACCTTCTATTGGTTTAGGGAGAGAGGCCTCATCCTAAAATGACCTCCCGGGCCCTTGGATCATCAATTGTAAAGTGGATCCTTTGCTGATCCACTGTATTTTATATAAAAAAAAAAGTTTGGGCCCCAGGGTGGGTCTCTCTGGGAAGTGCCCCACAGGCCTAGGGGGTCAGGGTATTCCTACCCTGCCCATTTATATGCTTGTTTACATTTTTTCAGGGTACCCTGACTCCTATAATGGCTGCTGCACTATCTTTGTTGATGTTGTGGCAACCAATAAGATAATTATCGTTCATCTGTCTGGTCAACGGATCCTTTGCGTCGCGAAGTATACACACATTTTAAACCTTAATTTCTCCAAAATTGATTTACATCACACAAAGCATGGTTTTCTGGTTAAAGGTTACATTTTGCTATAGATACCTACATTTGGGAAATGTTTATGGAACCCCCCCATTTTTTTAGGCCCCCACTAGACGGATCACCCTGAAACTTTCTGTAAAGGAGCTGAGGCAGATGAGGAATTTTTGGGAAAGTTTGGTGAAGATTTGTCAAATGGCACTAAAGTTATAGGCAAACCCAAATTTTCATTTACTATAGAAAAGTGGTCCAAACTATAACTACCTTGTGGCGACCGCCATTGGGTAATATAAATATATACATACACTCACTCCACCACTCACAGATCCATACAGCCTTTCAAACACCCACTCACACACACAAAAAACACTCAAAGACCCATGCATTGGCTCCCAATCAAGCAGAGGACTTGGTTTAAGGGCCTATGAATTGCACATAAAGCCCTGTATGGGATGGCACCAGAATATATCAAGGACTACCTAAGGAGATTCGAGCCAGGACGTTGCCTTCGATCTCCCGAGGCAAGACTGTTGTCCTGTCCATGGTTTGTCAAAGTCACCATGGGTGGACGAGCTTTCTTAGTACTGATTTCCCAGTTGTTGAACAAGCTGCCAGAGAGTATGCTTGGGGAAGCCACTCCTTACATTCAGGAAGAAACGAAAGACATTTTTGTTCACACAGGCTTATCCAACAAGAGTCTAAAGTTTTGCACCAAATGCCTACCCAAATGGAGTATTTTCTGCTGTTTAATTAGTAAGTGCTGCTTCATTGGGTAATTACTAGTGCGTATTCTACACTACAGCTGTAATGGACCACAAGGAAATGTCTCCAATGACCTTGTGTGCATGCAATTTCTGCAAAGTAATTGTTCCTGGAGTGTCTTGATCCACAATTCTGTGATAACATGAATCCTCGTCTAGAGAACAGGACAAGATTACAAAAAGGGAAATTTCCACCAAAAAAGTGAACTTACTCCTAACTATATGAAGTATGTACTTCTTTGTTTGGTGGAAATGCCCATTTAGGAAAATTTGGCGGGGCCAAATGAGCACAACTTGCAGATGATTTGGGGCATTTGCATACTAAGGGTAATTAAAAGGGAGAACCACAGACTCTCCTTTCTCAATAACACAAGGGGGGGCGTGGCCCCCCTCACTGGGCCGATTTCAGCCCCAGAGTACCAATCCACAGGACCCCAGCCTTTTGATACTGGGTGCCCTAGAGCCCACCCTGGGCTCCCAGTGTGCAGTTTTGGGACTGTGGGGGTAGCCTCAATGCCCCAACGCTTGGGACAACTTTCTGCCCCTGACCACTGGCACAGCGAATTGCATTTGCAGTATATTTTCCTGTTATCTTCATTGCTAAATCACTTTCTTTTCCGTCATAGCCTCAATGCCCCCACATTCCCTGCCGGCTCCCCACCTCCAGCGGGAGACAACATTGATCCCACGTACTGGGAGCAGCCAAAAAAGCTGCTCCCTGCATGTGGGAGCACTAATTTAATCTGTTTTCATGCCCACTTGGCAGCTGACGGAAAACAGATGAAAAGTCTGCTCCCAGCGAGCAAGAGAGCCTTTCCTGCTCTTGCCCGCTAAGAGCAGACTTACTGTTTGCTCTCCCTTGACGGGAGTTGCCAAAGCTCCCGCTAAGCAAGAGCAAACAGCTATGTCCTGGGGGTGGGCACCCCGGTACATAGGGAGCCGTCCCTGGGGTTGGCGGTCCTTAGGGCCATTGATGGCTCCAGGAGGATGGCCGAGTGGCTCCCCTTCTTTATTATTGCAGGGCCTGACCCAGGAAGGTGGTGGACCCTCAGGGTTTACATGCCCGGAAGGGGGGTCACTCGTCCCTCCTCTCCCTTTTTGATCGACCAGCCTTGCCCAGGTAGGGGGTGGCCCCTGTGGCTATATGGGTCCTGGAGGGGGTTCTGCACAGCCCCCCTTCATTCATTGAAATGTTTTTGGCTTTGCCCTGGGAAAGTGGTGGTCCCCCGAGACACCTATGGATATTGGTGCGCTTTACAAATTGCTTAAAATAAATGAATAAATGGCCTGGAGAGAGGGTCGTGTGCACCCCTCCTCAAAATATATAGTAAAATATGCCCTTGTGACCTGGGCCACCTGCGGGCTGAAATACAAACAAGCGCGGGAGACAGTGCATGTATTTTCTTTTAAATTTTAGCATAAATTTGCAATTCAGTTGTGATTTTTGCCACGAAATTTAAAACCAAAAAGTGCTTTTTGGGCCAATCGGGGTCCCTGGGGGACCCCAGAATCAAGTCTAAGGGGTCAGAGATTTCTCACCTTGCCCCCTCTCTTTTTGTTACCTTTCAGTTTGGGACTTGGTTGAGTCCGAGTCCCAAAATGGCTATCAACACTTCTTGGTTGAAGTGTTGGCCGCCAATCATATTTTAGCACGTGATCGGTGGGATTCGCGGACCGTCTGCACCCCTAGATATACAAATACAGTTTTCCTTTAATATCTCGAAAACTACTAAATCGATATACACCAAATCACAAAAATCATGCCTTTTGGACCAAGATCTAGCTTTCTACCAAATTTGGTGTCATTCTGTTCAGCGGTTTGGGCTGTAGTTGTGTCTAAAATCCCTATGGGAAATTGCATGGGGAAAACACGTTTAGCGACCCCCCCTTTTTCTCTGCCACACTTGAGGGATCAACTGAAAACTTTCAAGACAGCAGCTGAAGCAAGTGGCAAAATTGTTTTGAAAATTTCTTGAGGATTAATCAAACGGTGCCAAAGTTATTGCCAAACCAAAAAACGCTTTTCCTATAAAACTAGGTACTAACTGCCAGGAGGTTTGTGGGTGCGTGTGTGTGTTCTTTACTTTTGCACCTGTACCCCTGGGTTTTAAATGTCACTTCTGCACTAGATAAAACATTTTTCAGTCAGAGCAAACCTCTTTATCTCCCCTCTTAACTGTGCTGCTATTCTCCAATTTCCTGACAAATTTAGTTTTTTCTAATCCAGTCACTATTGGTCTTGCACACCTATTTTTTTTTTGTTTGAGAAGCTTCCATTACAATAAAAGTGTTCTCTGCACAGTGTCCTGCTGTTCCTGGACAGTATTTGTCTGCGCCTACTTGAACACTAAGAAACATCTGGTGATAGAACTTGATTTTGCCAATGGATGGCATTCATACACAGAAGACAGAAACATAAGCTTCACGGGCAGAGGAAATCCCAGACATGAGACAGGAGAAGGCTGACATTTGAAGACTGAAAATGGGTAAATGTGGGAAGACATAGACATACACCAACACAGGGAAACATGAAAGGAGATAGGAAGATAGGAAAAAATTACAAGAGAAAACATAGATTAGATGGGTAGGGGAGGCAACAGACAAAGGCATACACTAATTTAGAGAGACTTGGACAGCAAGACCCAGGCACATGAAGACCAGGGAAGGTCATGCAGTGAAGTGAAGATGGAAAGGACCAAAGGGCGCCACGAAATCAGAAAGACATGAATATGGGAGGCATTTGCTTTACAAATACCATCTAACCTAACATAACTTGCAAATATTCCTAACCATTCCTAATAAGTATCTAGTTAACCAAAAGCAAAGAAGTGTTGGTACGGTCCATGAAAAGTATAAACACCCTACAGGAAAACGGGTTTGAAGGTTTTACAATTAAATATATTTGATTCCAGCAATGAAGTCTTGGTAATGCGAAATACAAAATCAGTAGACACACTGAAAAATGTTTAAGATGAGCCATTGCAGGTACGGCAGCCCTGGCTCGAACTACTGGTATTGTACACGAAAAGTACAGCAGCACCACTTCTAAGACACGGCAGTGCTATCCGACACACTTATGGGAGGCTCAGCCTCACTGAAAAGTGTTTGTACTGAATATGAAATTGTAACTGACTTGCTGACAAATTATTGAATACCAGCGCAGAGTTGCCTTTTTTATCCTTCTGAACCAATAATGCTAAAATCCCAACACTGCGGCTAGAATATACATTGCAATATTTTCTTAGTAATTCCTTAACCTTAAATACAATTAATTTAAATATTTCTATGGCAATGATTTTACATTAAAATAGGCCCAGTTACGAGAGCTACATGAAATGCACATAGTACCTGCGAAGGACGAACCGGGGGGCATATCAACAACAACCGGCGATAATTATCGCCGGCTAGCGCCAATTTTTATCGCTGAGATAGCGTGCTATTAGCAACGCTTATCTCATCAGTGATAAAAATCCTAGCGCTAACTGGCTAACGTTATATTATCTCTGGAACCCCAGCGATAATCTCACGTTAGCTAGTTGATAGGGACTCACAAACTTAGCCATGATATCCACCTTCCATAGGATATCATGGCTAAGTCAGTCCTGAAGCAGGCGTAAGGAAAGTAGCGATAACAGGGTTTATCGCTACTTTTCCTGACGCTATGCTTCATAGCGTTAGGCTTGCTGATAGGAGAAATGTCGCTTAGCGACATTTCTCCTGTCATGCCAGGTCAGGAACGCCCACTTTGCATCTCATTAGAGATGCAAAGCTGGGCGTTAGGAATCCTGACGCTAAAGCAAGGTTTCACGTGTTAGCGTGGCCTTGCTGATTAGGCGATAAAATTATCGCCGCTTTTCGGCCAAAAACGGCCGCAAAAGCGGCGATAATTTTTTACCGCATGCTTGTTGATATGCCCCCAAGCACCTTTGTGTCATTATAGCTTAACTACTCACATGTGTCCACGAGTGTTTGTTGAACCTTAAATTAATCAATTTACCTTTACAATTATGTCCTAACATCAATATTATAAGGTGTGTTATGAATGAAAATCTGCTACTTTATCGTATTTTTTATAATCTATATATAAGCAGGAGACTTTAGTCAGAGAATGATTGTGCACACCTGGGGACAAAAGTGTGTCCTGCCCCATTCCTTGTTTGGCAGTGCTGCTAAGAACTGTCAGTGAAGTATTGCACCAGGAATGAGAAGGGATGGCGCTCTTCATGAAAAGTAACGCATTCCAGCTGAGGGGCGGGCAGTGATGCTGAAGAGATGATGGGCTCCTGGAATATATTTCACATGAGCTGCCTATCACATGCCTGGCTCAATGAGCCTCAGAGGTGCGCCCGGTTATCCAAGAGCCCTCGCGGCCTGTGAAGCTCCGAGAGGCCCTGTTTTCAGTTTCCTGCACAGCCAGGCGTCTACGCCTCCTACAGTTACAGCGCATGCACCAGACTCAGCACGTGAACGCCTGTCCTATCTGGGTAGGCAACTGTCTAAACACTGCTTCTACTAGGCTTCAGTGCACTAGGACTGCTACCTATGGTTGAAAGAAGGAGTTCTTCTTTTTCTAGGGGGTGTTACATCCTGCAACAAACTTACCCAAGGCGGAGTACCTTTGGAGGAAAACAGCACGTCTCGGGTTTGTATGCTAGCTGTCTGGTAAGGCTGTATTTCTCTGGCCTCTGTAGTGGGCATCGTTGCCAGCCAGACTGCATTGTCTTCTCTGCAGTTGCCATCCCCTGGAGTGGTGTTCGTGCCCTACGAAGAATACCAAAAATGGAGGGCAGGGTTTGGAGCATGGAAGACTGCAAGGAAAAGGAGCTGTCAGACGTGGATTTTTTCTTTTCAAGGGGAAACAATGACAGGCTCCTGAAGAGAGAGGCTAGCTTTACCTATGGCTCTTTGCGAGATAGTGGCTTCTCCACAGATTACTGCCTGAAGTTCCCAACCAATATGGAGTTCATCATTTTCGTGTGATGTCATTTCCTATCTAGAGCGTCCAATTAAGGAAGGATTGACAAGAGATGGATATATGATTCCCTATTTTTCATCACGTTTATTTTCCTTTGCTTATAATTTTGGCCCTGATTTTTGCTCCACTTTTCCCCGTGCTAGATACCATTGGAATCCTTGTTTCTGGAAGATCTTTGTTGGACTGTTTCTCTGCCCTGTGTCAGGACAGGTTTGCTGCCTGCTTATCTACACCTGCCAAGGAGGTATCTGCCTCTGTAGATTTTTCCTCCTTTTGGGACAGTCTTAAGGAGGCACTTGACACCTTTCACATGTATATTATATGTCCAGGATAGCACCATGGCTTCTGGCAGGAGACCTTTCCTAAGCCCTTCACAAAGGAACCTTAAGAGGCTTTCAAAGCATCTAGTCCGTTACAGAGCCTTGGACAGCATTCACCAGTTTCATTGCATAATGCGGCACATGCCCAGCCAAAGGGGAATAAGGCCAGGCACGGCGAAGAGAATGCAACAGGGAACATGAGCCTGGATCCATTTTTGGCACCAACAGTCCCTTACAAAGCCTTGTAGGAAAGTAAATCAAGTGCATTACCTTTGTGAGTGTCTGCTTCTGTGGCTGATGAGAGAGATGGCACCAGTTTCTGGAGTCCAGTTTCAAGTCCCACCCATGACGAATGTATTTCTTGCAGTAAAGTAATACACATTTTCAAAAATGTAGTGCGTGATCTAAGAAAATTTTGTGTAAAAATTAAAGGAGCATAAACAACCTATTTTCCCTTAAACCTTGATTTATGGTGTTCCTTGGGGTCAAGTGCCCCAAAAGCTGTACATCAAGGTTTATGGAATATGGAGGGCCCTGGACTGCAACATTGCACATGATTTATAAAGAAATAATTCAAATTTAGTACACCCCACTTGAAGTCCAGAGCTGTTCTGTAACTTCCATCGTGGAAATATGTTCATTATTTACATTTTTTCTACTGTTTTTTTAAATGTACACCTTAATTTAACAAACATATTTCTACATTTCAGCTTTGTCAAATTGCAATCATTGCTTTTAATTACTTCTTAAATTTAAGTAGCTAGGGGGTATATGTATCAATGAAAGGTTTTGCGATTTCCAAATAGATTTTATAAAAAAATCAGGAACATTTTGCAATTCCCTCTTATTTCTTAATTACGACTCCCAATTTTAAGGAATCCCTTCCCATTTATTCCTATGGGCCAAGAGGCCCATAGGAATGAATGGAAATTGCGTGCGCAAATTACGAGCACCCAATAGGTACTCGCAAATTGCGCACGCAATTTCAAGTGTGCAAGGGTTCCAAAAGGACACCCTGTTGCACCCCTGAAATGTGCATGTGTGCACATGTGACGCACATACATGTCCTAAGGGCATTGCACTTTGAAAAAAGCAAAAAAGTGCTTTTTTCAAAGAATTCGCAAATTACCACCAACTGTAAATTGGTGGTAATTTGCGATGTCTTATGCCAAATTCGCACAACTTAAGGTGCTTTCTACATCGCATTGTGGTTCCTTAAATGCATAAATACATTTTTGATATGTCAACGTTTAGTTCAACCATGTATCGTGAGCATAAAGGCCCATCAACCCAGTAGCCATTCTTTCATTCCTGGTCTTGATACGTCACTCTTAAAAGTGCAGTCTGCTCTTTGCCTTAGACAGACTCAGCCAACGCGTTTCGTTCTCTACGAACTTCGTCAGGGCTGTGAAAGAACATAGATAAAAACATACATATGTATAAAACACATAAAGTACACCATAAAACACAACAAACTACATTGCCAATACTACATAGAAAAGTTACATCATTACATGTTGCCATATAAAATAGTAGACACACCTCAACGGACATACAAAATCAATTTCAAATTTGACATATACATATATTGCATACAAAAAGTAGTCAAAAATATCACATATATATATATATATATAAAAAAGGGACAACATACATATTAGTCAAATACATATACATCACAAAAAGTTAAAAAGCACTACAGAAAACACATATATATCCTGCTTAGTTTCACAGACAAAGCTTAGTGTATTCTGCCTACCTAAATACGCTGTCCAATGTTACGTGGAGAGACCTCCTTTGAATTAATTTAAAAGTGGGAAAAGAACCCTGAAACCTAATCTACAAACAAGTATGTTGATAGGGATAAAGAAAGTGGTCTGCTCTTTCCATCTTAATATGGGATTAGTTACAGATAGTCATTAGTGGCCATTATTTTAAAAGCTCCACTGGTTATATGAACTTACCATTACTGATTATAGGACATCTCGAGAAAATCTTGAAGAAATGTCCGTTTATCTATATATCCCCAAGGATACCTTCTTTGTATAACTTGGACCTCACTGGATCTTATTTGTTCGTTTCGTCTTTTTGCCCTTCTCTCTCAAAGTGTTGTTTTCCATTGTTTCAAACTGGTTTGAAACATAAACAAAAAATCGTTATATATTGAGCCCATGGAGGGTTGGGCAATAATGTTTCCTGGTATTGTGTGCAGATCGGGCGAACAATCAATCTGATCACATTAGAGCTAACTTTGGCTCCTAATGATATACACTTCAAGATTTGATGCGTGTCACTCTTTCCTTTTAGGTAAAGATTGTACAAACATTAGGGAATGCTGGGACGTCATTATACATGGATCGTATCCAGCCTATACTTCCTTCACGCTCATTTGTCAATTACTTAAGTTCAAGTGTTTACCTACTCAGGTTTCCTTTCGATTTTCGATATCGCAAAAGTCGTTAGCATTGATTATTGATTACGTAGGATATGGCATCTGTAAATAAAAATAGAACCTTAATACATATATTGGATTTTAATTAAAATATGTATATAAATGTTATACTTTTATGTCATTTGGACACGGTATGTTTTGCAATGATATAGTTCTCTTTAAATGATACGCATAGGTCGCTACGTGGGCTTAAACATTACCATTAGATAACCAATATGGTTTTAATACAGTACTTCCTGAAATACTTAGTTTATACTTAAATTTGGTCGCTGCACATATTACAGTGATATATATATATAATAAAGCCTTTCTGAATCGTTTTTTTGTATGTTGTTATTATGGTGCCCGAGTGCTGGAAACTCAGCAAAAGTACCGTTTTAGTGAATATATTATTGTCGCACCTCAATACGGGACGGGCATATATATCGAATCTCTTATACTTATCTAAATGACAGATATATATGTTTCTTGACTCATATGAGATTGGATATTATGTATTGGAACACCATTCCAAAATGGCGCCCGCAGAGGTAAAACGAGTACTAAGGTCTGCATTGTCACCTTACAAACATTGAAACTTATCACGTGACATGTGGGCTATGCCTATTTAAGACGTTTGACCTATGGGGTAGGGTTTCATCGGTGACACGAGATAGCGCCCGTTTTTGAAAGGTAAGACGAGATCACTTTGGTGTATGTGGAGGGTAGTGTATTGGTGCAACACCCCTTTGCGTATTGAAGAAAACGCTTCCACCGTTTGCCGATTTAGATTTTATCTTAATATTATCGTTATCTTTGGGGCTAATTGTGCGACAAAAAAGGAATGTTTCTGCTGATTTATTGACATGGGCGTTGTTCGTTGTTCGTGTATTAATGCTTTATGCTAGGATCATCGCTGGTATCGTCTCAAAAGTCTCATATGTTAATAGCACGATGTGAGGCAGTTAGGGACAGCTATATGTCCAGGCCAGGAAAATGCTGTTGATCGTTCGCCTGTTTAAAACGTGTCTGACGCTAATATTCTATGCATATAACTAAGTAGGACCCTCCGGTTTTTTAAAGCGGTCCAATGTAAATTGGTTATAATTACGGCCTTTATTTTGTGATACATTAGTGCACACTCGAATGAACAATATGCAATAGAAATTATCGAGTTAGAACCTTGATAATTCGGCAATGTGACTGATCTTGACCTCCTGTAAAATAGAATTAAACCATTAGTGGACTCCTTTGACACATTGCGTTTTTTATATTACTTCTCCAGAATGATTGAGCCTGTACTGTGGGCCTAAATATACGACAACAAGGTCGTTTTACCTTTACCTGTGATACATAGAAATCAACCAAAGGTTTCGATTAACTAATTTTTGGACTAGCCGGTGACATATCCATGAGAACCTCTATATTTGCAGAGGTAAGACGTTTTTCGTTTTTTGTATGAACTAAATGGCTACTTGAGGTGATTGTGATTGTTCATGCCCACAATAGGCCATAATGGAATTTGTCTCTTCTCTTTCCTTGTAAAACTATTATTCGTATTAGGTTACATACATTCGTATACCTTTTGGAAGACGGCTGTTTTTTTGAAATTATGGTGGCCGCTCCTTGGAAACAACCAATGGTAAGAATTGGCATCTTAATTAAATAAATAAATAAAAAAATAAATTCTTTATTTCTCTCTCTTTATAGATCATTATCTATTTGAGTTAGTGTTTTCGGTATTAAAAGGACCACTTTCTTTATCCCTATCAACATACTTGTTTGTAGATTAGGTTTCAGGGTTCTTTTCCCACTTTTAAATTAATTCAAAGGAGGTCTCTCCACGTAACATTGGACAGCGTATTTAGGTAGGCAGAATACACTAAGCTTTGTCTGTGAAACTAAGCAGGATATATATGTGTTTTCTGTAGTGCTTTTTAACTTTTTGTGATGTATATGTATTTGACTAATATGTATGTTGTCCCTTTTTTATATATATATATATATGTGATATTTTTGACTACTTTTTGTATGCAATATATGTATATGTCAAATTTGAAATTGATTTTGTATGTCCGTTGAGGTGTGTCTACTATTTTATATGGCAACATGTAATGATGTCACTTTTCTATGTAGTATTGGCAATGTAGTTTGTTGTGTTTTATGGTGTACTTTATGTGTTTTATACATATGTATGTTTTTATCTATGTTCTTTCACAGCCCTGACGAAGTTCGTAGAGAACGAAACGCGTTGGCTGAGTCTGTTTTTTGAAAATTGAATGAAAATAAAAGAACAACAAATTGGAACTAGTGAAAAGACTTTTCCCTTGGTGCACCGTCTTTTTGTGTAAAAAAGTTTGTATATCTGGTTTTCCAGTAGAGCAAAAGTACGGCATGCTCTGGACGTGTTTCTGCACCCTTTTAAAAATTGTGTATTGATTTTGGATTTGGTGTGCTTAACTGTGGTCAGCCGTACGTTCCTTTTGTTTACATGCTCTTTGCCTTAGTATGATGTTGCAAAACTCTGTCCAACCTATAAACCTTAATAATGAGTAGGGTTAATTGCTTCGTAATGCAGTTTTTAAAAGTACCCTCACTTGGTTTGATTCAGAAACGTGATTTTTTGTGTGGAAATGTAGGCACACATATCAGTACTTCTACTACTGTGTGCACTTTTCCTCATTCAGAGACGGCTCCTCCAGAAGGGCGGTGGAGCGTAGCCCCTCTGCTTTCTCGCAGGGCGAGAAGCAGAAACATAAAATGGTGATAACTTCAAGTTATTACCATTTTATGTTTGGTTGCGGGTGGGTGGGCGGGGCTGCTCTGCAAGCAGGGAAGGAGTGGTGTGCCCACTCCTGCCCTGAGTGCGCAAAGACTGTTTGATCGGTGCTCTGGGGCTGCTCAAACCAGTCATGTGCACTCCATAGTTCTAAATGCAGGCGGCAATGCAGCCTACATGGAGAACATGGCCTCCCCATGAGCACCTGGATGGGCGCCATCCCGACCAATTACAACGCTGCTTAGAGCATTGTAATTGGCTTAGGGGAGGGAGCCTGGCTGCCTACTTCCTGTTTCTGCCGGAGGCAGGAGAGCAGGAGACGCGGGACTCGGCCGGCAAAAAGGTACGTTTAGCTTATTTTTTTAAAGATATTAAATTAACCCCCCCCCCACCCTCCGCTCGACCTCTCCAGCGACCCCTGCGCCTGCCCCTCACCCGGGAGCCATTATATCAGAAATGGATTCAGCAAACAGACGTTCAGTTGCAGGACTCCCAACAAGAATTCAAAGTATAATTGGAAAGGAAACTCCAACACATAAATCTATGAGACCACATCTCCCCCTTCTTTAAAAGCCCTTTACTTGCTTCCACTCACAAGATGATCTATTTTAAGACACTCTGCAATGCACGTAAGGCCAAAATTGAAATGGTCTAGCATTTCTACAAGTAAAGCTCAAGCAATATTCTCAGAGTACATGACACTGTATTGCAAATTGGCGCTAGAACTAGCAGGAGGAGAATGAAAATCTGGATTTTCCCTAATTGAATCTGAAAGGCTTTTGAGTCGTTTCAGTTTTCTCACCTCTTAAGCATTTTAAATACTGTGGACCAATGCTGGCGTGGATCCCCAAGGGATGCTTGTCTGTGGAATTTGCACAATGTGGTTTCTTGCTCTGTATGTGCTTTAAAAGGTGTTCAGGAGAGGGAAACAAAACCTATAGTGGACTCCATGAAGAGCAAATATAGATATCACTCTAGGGGAAGCCTAGAACATGCTCTCACACCATGATTAAAACAACTTGTCGAAGACATAAAAAACATGGTGGAGCATCGTAGATCTTTTCAACATTATGGTATGAACTTGAAGAGACCTAGCAAGTTTAATTCTTCCTCTTCTGAGCTGGTGCCAGAATTAGAGCCCATGGCAAAGTTAGCTTTCCCAGTTGTTAGCATGTCTTCTGAGCAGGAACTCTTTTGCCTTGTTGGAGATCTTTGGTAAAGGCCCTTATTGTTCCCCAGTTGAGGGAGCTACATATGTAGTAGTGGGGTCTAAGACCAATGGCCATTGAAGTCTACTTCATCATTTATTTATTTTGTGTCAGTGGTTCCTTTGACTTCAAAGTTGGTACCAGTACTGTTTGTCAGCGCTAATTTTGACACCAGTGATGCTGGTTGCGAAGCCAGTTCAAGCAGCAAAATAAATCTGAGGCTTTCCCAAAAAAGGATAAATATTTTGATATTTATTTTCTAGCATAAAACTTGTTTTGCACTTGAAAGTTGCCTAAATGTAACACAAAGCCGCATGAAGCACTGCTTTGCATTACTCAGCGTCTACAGAGCACTCACTGCATGTGTGATACATAGGCATTCCCATGCAACCACCCCTATCTACTATCAGTAGCAGGCAGGGTTTGCGTAAAAAATTAACACCACTTCAAAGCAGGCGTTAAAAGGAGAAATGTTATCACACAAATAAGGAGTAGGAAAAGTTTCAAAGGTAGTCTAAGCATAGTATTTTGTACTGGAAGGGAACCTTTCCAGTAGAAGATCTATGCTAGTCTCACGCACACACCCTTGCACTGTGGAGCTATGGTCTGAGCGTGGCACTCGGCAGCAATAATCTGCGCCTGCATTAGGAAGAGGGAAGGAGAGTGCCCTATTTCTGTAGCTATGGCACTCTCCTGCTTTCTCCCTGTCACGCAGTGCAGCACAGCATTTTTGGCTGCTGTGCTGTGTTGGTTGACACTTTCATAATCTGGTCCTCACTCTTTTGTAAAAGGGATTTGTTTCTCAATAATACCAAAGATTATAACTAAGCAATCTATGCAGAAAAAGCATGACTTTTTCTGGATCTTATTCAAACTCAATTCAAGTGCACTTTTTGGTTGGAAATGGATGAAGATGATGCAAGTAAGGTAGAAAACCAGGTCCTTCCTCTTGATTCAGGCACTGCTTCACTTGCACCTCTGAAAAATGTGTTGTTTGGATATGACGCGGGAAATAGATTTTCCTGTTCCGGAGTGTCCAGTTTCTGTAGAGGAGTTACAATTTGCCTTTTTGTTGTGAAAAAGGCAGCTAAATATGTGAATTACATGAACTACTGTGGAACCAAAATCATCTTTTGTATGGAGGTATTAAAAGCTAAACAACACACAAAGGGTATTTGACCATTTATTGAAGCCTTAGTGGACCAGGCTGCATTGACTTGAAATATGTCTTAACCAAAAGCAGCAGTTTCAAGAATGGTGAATAAGAAGCATTGGGCTGCTCTGCCTGATGCAGCTTATTTGACTTCACATCCAATCCAAGAGAGTTTGATTATTCCGGCTTTTGCCTCTAAATTTAAGTCTGGAATGATTCATGATCTATTACGTGATAGAGGATCTACGACGGTGGAATCTTGGGGTGGCTAGCATTTGGAAGCGGATACTGATGCTTTCAAAACTCACCATTTGATGTTGAGATACAATCATGCACTTTAGGTGTAAGCAGCGCTTTTACTACCTAGACTTCCCCAAAAGATGAGAAAGTTGTTCCATGGCCATGGCAGTGGTTCTGTAAACACAAGAGATGCCTGTTGGACCATCTGACATCTCTAAATGTGGCGGGCGGAGTACTCACACCCTGGTGGAATAAAGTACTCTTCCATGGCGATAGTACTAACAACATTTACATCAGGCCCTAAGTATGAAAAAATATGTACTTATCAGAAACTGATCAAATGAAAAAAAGGAACATAGTGGTTGAAAAGAAAGTACATCCCACTATGTTTTAAAATTTGAAACAGAAAATGTGAGTACTGCTAAAACTACTTAATAAAATAAACAAAGTAGCATGTATCTCTGGCAACCTAAAAAGGGAAAAGGTTGAAAATACAAAATAAAACTACTCTGCCGTTGATTACTCTATATAAAACAGCTTTCTTAGACTCTCTCTACACTAAAGGTTCCTTGTAAACTGTATTCAATTGTAAAATTAAATGTTCCTACTTGTCTAAAACCATGGCACCCATCCATCCTTGACCATAATGCTCCACCATAGTACCTCAATTGCATGTCCCATCCTCACTGTGCCACTGGAACTTTAATCAGGGCGAAACCAGCCTTGGGTTGCTTATGTTCCTCTTCACGGAGGATCTGGCCTTGCAGTTCAGGCTGGACTGTCTCTTTAGGAGTAGAGTCTGGACTGGTTTGCATATTGCGTTGCCAAAACTGAAATGCAAGATGAGCAAAAGAGCGATGTATTGGGATGCTACCCTGAGCGATTGCCAGTGGTTAGACAAATTACAAGCATTCCTCCTGTCAGAAGTGGTCCACGGGGCTAGCAGGAACTATTAACCCCAACTGTGGGGGTTGAGGCCATTAACTCCTGATGTCCTGGGGCCTGACCTACTATAGATCCTGAGCAACTGGGTCAAGTACCACTTTAGAACTTGACTCTGAGTAGTAGTTGGGTAGAGCAGTCCTAGGATTCTTGAGAGGCAGGTAGATACAGGGGTCTGAACACAGGCTCACTAGTCAAAATACGTTCAATAGCAGCAAAAAATGATTGCCCAGGCAAATACTTGCTTTTATGAAAAAAGGAGCATTTATAGACACAGAGTATCTAAAATACAGCACACACAAACAATATACACAGCCCCCTGAGATAAGGGCTCAAGTGTTCAATAGGCAGGTCCCTGCAACCCACTTGCCTCTTGCTAATGGCAGTGGTTATTTCCCATTTACTATAGGCGATATACAGGCTAAGCCCCACTTGTAGTCCGAGTCTCAGGAGTCTCACTCTGATTCTTTCAAAGTCAAAATTGTTCCAGCGGCTGAAACACTATGTGGCAGAACAAGTTTCCCCAGGGTCTTTTGGTTCTACGATAAGCCTTACCCATTTGTTTAAGCAGAGATTCCAGCAGTAGTACAGTGGCGGGTGTCATGGAGAGATGCAGTGGATGCTGTTGATGAGTAGCATTCTCAGCTCTGCAGGGGCAGCGGCTGGGAGGTCATAGCACTTTGCCTAGTGAGACAGTAAGTTTCACCTGATGCTTCCCACGGTGGGGAGATTGATTGCTCCAGCTCCGATTCTCAGTTGGTGGCTTGAGCCCATATCGGTCACCACAGCAGCCTCCCCTCTTGAAGAAGGATAAAACCAGGTAATGGTCCTTGTACTCTCAGGCGGCCCCCTTTTGTCATGCAGGGTGACTAACTTCACTCTGCACATGGGCTGTAGCCTGATCAGCACAGCAGTGATGCCAACCATGGCTAGCTTCATTTAGCCCACTCTGAGTCACTGAATTTAACTTGCAGAGGGGCAATGCCTCAATCTTTACGGCGGTCATCTCATCACACCTTGCTCAAGGGATCCACTCACTGGGATTCCCCACTTAACCTCACTCCCTCCAAGTTTTGGTGCAAGTCTTTCCAAGGGTAGTAACACATGTTCAAGTCCCCATAAGGATGTTTCTGTGCGTGCAATTAAATAAAGCTATATTTGCACATTTCAAGCAGGATCCTGTATTTTGATTTTTTCTTAACAATTATCTGCTATTGGTACATTTTAAAAACACTGGGAAAGGTTAGGTATTTACACAGAGTCCCCACACAATCACCTTCACACACTATCTCTGTAGGTACTTGAACAACACTATAATAACACACTATCTTTGTGGGGAGTTGAAAATCGCTACAATAAAATACAATCTCTGTGGGTACTTGAGCATTCCTGTAATTACACACAATCTCTGTTTGGACATGGAACATCATTAGCTTCACACTTTCTGTAAGGGAATTTAAGCTTTGTGATGCACACTATTTCAGGGGAGACTTGAATACAATTATCTTCCCACACTGTCTCTGTGGGTACTTGAACACCACAATAATAACACAATACCTCCGTGCGGACATGAGTATTACTATAATAACACACTATTTTTGTGTGGACATGAACATCACTATAATAGCACACTATCTTTGAGGGGACTTGCACATCACTATAATAACATGCCATCTCTGTGTGGTCTTGACCATGATTAGCTAAACACCCTTTATAATGGGATTTAAGCTTTGAATATACACACTCTTTCAATGGGGACTTAAACCTAATTATCTTCACACACTATCTCTGTAGAGACTTAAAATCATTATCATAACACTATCTTTGTGGGGACTTGAACAACACTATCATAACACACTACCTTTGTGGGGACTTGAACATCACTATAATAACACTATCTTTGTGGGGACTTGAACAACACTATCATAACACACTACCTTTGTGGGGACTTGAACATCACTATAATAACTCGCTATCTCTGGGAGGACTTGAACATCTCTATAATAAAACACTACCTTTGTGGGGACTTGAACATCACTATAATAACACACTATCTCTGTGGGGATTTGAACATAACTATAATAACCTACCATGTCTGTGAGTAATTGAGCATTTCTATAACTACACACAAGCTCTGTTTGGACTTGAACCTCACTTAACCTAACTGGCTCACACACATTATCTGGGTTGAGAATATAACTATGTGTGAGACATCCTGCAAGATAGATCAACACCACCAAGTAATTTCAGTGATGCCTTAAGTTTGTAGGACCTTCTGTAAGTATTCAGTTGCTCTTGGCTTGTAATGGCTCTCCCAATTGGGAAATGTTTATTGGGGTCAGACAGGAGACAAAAGAGTCTGAGTGTAGACAGGAGTGGGTCTTACTGACAGAATGGCTTGGGAGGAGTTGTGCCCTGCCCTGATACATTTTAAAGGAACCTTCCACCAGCACACACAAGTTAGGTTAGGCTGATTTGTACAGCGTGCAGCTGCCCCAGCAAAGGGGCGTCCCGGCGCTAAAGCTCAAAAAGGCCGCTAACATCAAGGTGCTCATCAGGACAAGTGAAAGAAAAACCAGGGGGCCAGAAAGAGCCACAAAAACAGACAAAAGAGCGTGCACTACAGAACCTATAAAGAAGGGAAAAGATGGGTCTTCAATGCTCTCCGAAATGACAGATAGTTATCCAAGCTCCGGATAAATACAGGAAGGGCGTTCCACAGTTAACTGCCAGAGTGCAAAAGGAGCGCCCACCAGCGCGAGCCCTCCTGGCCCAGGGGACAACTGCCAGATGTTGAACTGCTGAATGAAGATGACGAGTAGGAACGTCGGTGGAGAGCAGAGGGACTTGAACTCCATCCGTTTTGCCACCGGCAGCCAATGAAGCTGATGAATGGCGATGAAATCAGAATACTCCTAAACCTGTGAAGTATCTTGAGAAGGACTGCCCAGGGTCTGAACTCTGAAAGAAGACTTCTCCTGCTTGCCTTGTCTCCCTAACCCCAGGTGTGACTCCATGGGTCAGTTGGCTGACCTCTTGTTAGAGCTACAGGGTCACAACAAGCTTCCAGAGGCAATCTTCTGCAACTTCTCTGCCTTACCTGCCAACCAGTTTCAACTAAAACTGCACATGGCCCTGCTATTGCCCTTTGCTGGAGTCCTAGCCCCCAACAGGTATCGTCCGGGACATGTACCTGTGGCTGATGTTAGAGCGTACTCATCCTGTTAAAAAACTCGATACTTTGAACTTTTTCTGAAGTTTTTCCAAATCATCAGTGGGATTCAACTTGCTAGTTTGCGACACTGGACTGTCCTGATTTCCAGAAATGTTTCTAAGTCTGAACGTGGAAGCCTTAACCTGGATCAAATCCAAGGAGAAACCCATTGTCATCAACGGCTGCCTGACCTGAACTTAGAGGGCTTCACCCACTCTGTGTTTTCTTGCTGTCAATGTCGAGTGCCTCAAACTTTCTGCCAGAATGCTGAGGTCCCTTGCTTCACCAGGCCACTGTTGACACGCACTGCAATGGGTCCAGTTTGCAGCCTGCCCCCACTGTCACTCCATTGACAAGTACTTTCTCCATAAAGGTTCCTAAGTGCAAAGGTAAACCTTGCAAAGAGACAGACCTGGCCCCTTTATCTGACCGGAAATCCATCGTGTTTGATCTAAATTTTGACTTTGACCCGGTCTAGTGTAATCAAGGCTCATACATTGGCGCCTTGTGCTTTTGGGCGTTATTTTTACTGCAAAATTTAAAAAAAATGATCTCCTGTTCTACTTAATAAATTCTTTTTGGTGCCATTTTGATTATTAAAATACTGTCTATCATTTTAAATTGGTTTGAGCTTTTTCTTTTGTTGTGTTTTCACTATTGTTTGAGTGTTGCAAAAATACTTTACAAATTTCCTTTAAGTTAGGTCTTGGTGCCAAGCACAGGTTATTTATTGACAATTGTGGTTCACCCTGTAAAGGATTGTAGTTCGTTTTTGATGTTAGTTCTTCCCCACATGAACAAATAACTCAATTTCTTTTAAAAAAAACAAATATCTTTATTGAAATTTTTGGTATAGTGCACTTGTAGTAAACATTTTCCACTCCAAATGTGTTACAGTGCTTTGGTGCGGATTAACCTGGTTCAACCAGCCTGTACAGCTAAACATTCACCTGTGAATGATTAAAAAATCTAAAGGGTCTTAAGGCCGTGCCATCAAGAGCCAACTCTCACCATAATGAAGAAGCACATACCAAATAAAGAAATCAACCAACACTGCTCATTCCCCATGCCCAACTTTTCCCTCCGAATTAGCAAAATAAGTTAGAAATATTATCCCATAGCCCCATAGTAGTCAACAGTACCCCCCTCCCGAATTGAACAAACTGCATCAAGTCTGAATACATTAGTGTGATCAGTAGGGGCAAGGATCTGGTTAAATACTCATTCCATTGTTCCGCTAGATTACACCTCACATCTCGTGCTCTGGCATCTATTCAAACCAATAGCTCTGTATTTGCACAGCGAATGACATCCCTCTGCCACACAACCACTGGAGGGGTGAGAGCATTCCTCCATGCCATTGTGATATGTCGTTTCGCTAGTACCAATGACTATGTCTGGAATCTCCTTAACCGCTTCATTTGTTTGGTCACCACCCTCAAGTATAAAAGACAAAATGCAGCGTCATATGGCAGGATAGATGTAGTGACATCTGCTACACAGGAGATCACCACCGGCCAAAAGACCACAATTAGCGGACACAAACACACCATGTAGAGGAAGTCAATCAATCAATCAATCAATCAGGGGTTTATATAGCACGCTACTCATCCGTGAGGGTCTCAAGGCGCAAGGGGGAGAGACGGCTCCGGATCAGTCAAAGAGCCAGGTCTTGAGGTCCTTCCTGAACGTGGGCAGGGTCGGAGAGCATCTGATGTTCACCGGGAGCTTGTTCCAGGTCTTTGCCGCGATGTAGGAGCAGGCTCTTCCTCTGGTTTTGTTTCTGCGTATGCTTGGGACCTCTGCCAGGGCGAGGTTGGTGGAGCAAAGGTCTCTCTTGGGTGCGTGGAAGGAGACTCTCTCGTTGAGGTATTTGGGTCTGATGTTGTTGAGGGCCTTGTAAGCGTGGTTGAGGAGTTTGAAAGTGACTCTCTTCTCTACGGGGAGCCAGTGGAGGCCGCGTAGGTGTTGGGTCATGTGTTTGCATTACGGCGTTTTGAGGACGATTCTGGCTGTGGCGTTCTGGATGGTTTAGAGTCTGTGTAGAAGAATTCTGTTGATTCCGGCATAGAGGGCGTTGCCGTAGTCAAGTCTGCTGGTTATGATTGCGTGGGTGACGGTCCTTCTGCAGTTGGAGGGGGTCCATTTGAAGGTCTTACGGAGGATGTAAAGGCAGTTGAAGCTGGTGGAGGCGGCGTCGTTGATCTGGCAGTTCAGTCAGCATTAACCTGTTGGCATCTGGGACATATCCAGTCCCCTACACGGAAAAATGTTTTCTGTTCTGTGTGGGGAAAGGTATGTGTGATGAATATAATTAAATTGAGTAAATCTTGTAGTTTGTGTAGTCATTCTAACTGAGCCCAACCACCCTCGCCATAAGGAGTCCTGTATTTCCATAGTTAATTTCTCTTCCCATCATCCTTTAAGTGCTGGGAACCCCTTGTCAGTGCCCACTTCATGTCATGCTCTGTATATGTGTGAGATACCCCATCTGGAACCCATCAATGTTAACATCAGTTCCAATGGTCTGTACAGAGTTCCCATCCAATCTCCACAACATCCCCGCCACTCCCCTTAGTGCGGAATGCAAAATAAACTGTCCTGGTTCTGGTCTACCCGACTCCATCAACTCCTCAAAAGTGCAGAAACTTCCATTTACTATTATATCACACCAGGTCTCCTACCCGGCCGCTGTCCAAGATTCCACAGAGAAAATCCCAGTCAAGTGTCTGCACTGTGGGAGTGCCCAGAGTGGGAACAATCAATAGACACAAGCTAACGTAAGAAAGTACAAGCACAAACAGAGTAAATAGAAGGTAGAACTCTACCATGGTGCTAAAACAATGGATATATGCAGGCATATAAACATGACATGACATGACAGCAATCACGCAAACTCCTACTATGCAGACCCTATCTAAGTGTACCTAAATGTACCTGATATGTTTGTGTGTGTAGCACCAAGAATTTCCTAGGAAAGAGCCAACCCGATTACCTGATGGAAGAGAATAAAGGACCCCATCTTGGTCTCGAATTAGACATCCCACAAGGGATGCCAGTCCACTGCGTGGTGAAGCTTCTGCAGGCTGGGACCCCAGTGTCTTGTGTCAGCGTGGAAGCATCTCCTCACACTAACTAGTTAAGGGGCAGTTCTTTTATACAGAAAAGGTAGCCTCAGGAGTTCTACCACAATAGATATGTTGTGAGTATGATTATGTAGATGAGGCATAATCAATAATTGCAACTATGCAAGTAGCCTGGTCACCCTAGGATGAAAGATTTTGTACAGAGATATGTACGTCATGGGCAGGGGATTTATCTAAGAATCCTCATGCATAACAAATCAGGATAGTTTCAAGGACACCAGTTGACATTTATTCAGCACGTAATCTAGGTAAAAGGTCAGTGCTAGAACTGTTATACAGAGTAAGGTATGACAAACGTAGGTAAAAGTTCACTTTGTTACTTAGGCCTGGTTTAGGGGACATAACAGGGCCTGATGAGGGCGTGCCCAAAACCAGATGGTTTAGTGCATTTCAGAAACTGTAGTCCTGCCCTCCACAAAGTTTCAGGGAGCTACTGTGTTCCCCATGACCACTAGACGTCGAATTCACTTTTTGCTCTGCTTACTGCTGCCAAGGCTTGTTTGTTGCCAATCCGGCAACTAACCTCCACACTCGATGCTGCATCTACAAGGATCACCATGCAACAATCATCTGATATCAGCAGCAGTGCCATTGTTGTGTTTTACCATTCTGTTTTCTTGCAGCACTGGTTTCCAGCAGCTTCCATTAAGCGGCAAGGACAGAGAATGCAACTCTGCACCCGAACGCTACAGGTCAGGCAAAATTGAACTGACTGTATTGCGGCCTGGTCAAAGGGACAGCATGTCCTTAACTCTGTAGGGTGTCAACGTAATTCGAACTGCAAGTGACTAATTGCCAACAGAGGTTTTTCCCATTGACCGCAATGTTAATTTTTCACAGTATTATTTTGCACTGATTTTATATTGCTTTTAAAATCTATAACTCTGGTTATATGTATGTTATTCCATTAATTTTAGTGTCTAAAATAAATAAAAATACACTTTAGTTTTATAAATTGGTGTCAGATTCATATTGAGTCATGTCATTTACTTATCATCTATGTCAGTACTCTGAAAAGCTTAGTACATGTTCCTCTAGTAAAGCCTGACTGCTATTTGCCTATCTACCAGTATTGAGCTAAGGAGTTATTAGTAGGAATTCAAGAACTATCTTTGGGGATCGTGATAGTATTGCATGGTGAGGATGTTGCAGGGATTCAGTCTGGAAAAGAACTGTGTCTGGGTTGAGCTGAGTGTCAGTATGTAGGGACTGAGTCGCACTGCTACATTAGAATCTGGAAACCCCAATTGTCCGACTAGGTACAGTGCCACACCTGAAACTCCTAACCTTCTAGAGTGACAGGTGATGTGGCAACCCAGAACACAACACTTTATTCCCCTTAGATAACCATGGAATCAGGTCAGCACCTTTTAGTTCTCTCACTTGTACATGTCCATAAAAATAACAAGACAAGAAGACAGGAGGAAAGTTACCAATTGACGTTGTCTATTATGAAGTAAGTGGGCTGCAATTAGAAGTCATGCACAACTAAGTAATTGCCCTAATATGGTTTTATATATATATATGTGTGTATATATATATATATATATATATATATATATATATATATATATATATCCACATAACGACCCAGATTACTGGAGTCCCATTGGCCCGTAGACAGGTGGCGGGTTGAGTCGGGCAGGTCTCCCGGCATATAATGTAGCACACTAGCATCTTCTTCAAAGAACACCCGCACTCGGAGTTGAACCACAAAAGTTTAATCTTGTAGGTTACGCGTTTCGACAGCAAGCTGTCTTGATCACACAGTATACTACAAGGTGAGGAGGCATTACATAGACATAAAAAGTGACGACGGACTTAGTGTTTGACAAGTGAACAGCGATCAACATAGCGGCCATGTTTGAATATGCATTGTTATACTAACTTTGATTTCTGCGTACCTCAAAAAGGGGAAATAGTATCATCTAAATAGATGCAATTCGATCAGTGCAATGTTCATATGCATAATTAATTGGATGCATATTGATTTCCGATATTTACAACAATTTAAAGCTGTCTAGTGCATCAAACGGAAAATAATTAATAAAGATCAGCCATTTGAATCTTAAAAAAATGTTGAAAGCATTTGCGCAGAAACACACTCTTTCTAGATTGAATCAACTTGTATTGGTATATGTGAGCTATAATTGTAATTGTTGTTTTGCTATCCCCAAGTGGACCAATATGTCATAACAAGAAAACACAATTACTTCTGTTCGAGGTACATTTCGCAAAATTATTCAAACCATAGTGGTCTAATATTATGCAACCTAATATTCAAATCCAAAAGTGCCTAATGTACTAACATTGCTGTTCACCAGAATTCTACAAAGTCAGTAAGCCTATAAAAACCAAAAGAAGTGCCCAAATGAACTAAACAAATAACTGAAAAGTCTTATCTGAGGAAGAACCACAGACCATGGAAGAAAGGTATAGGGAAGCCGGAACGGATGAGACAGTCCGCTGACGGTCCAACCCTTTCTCTCTTCCTATATACAAAAAACAAAATGTTAAGATAAGTATTAGATCCACTATTCTAATGCATAGTGTAAACTAATGGGTTAAAAATTAAATCTAAAACAAACATAGAATCAGCATGTTACAGATAGCTGCATGGTACAGATGAAAAGGAATTACAGAGATACATTAATCACAACGTAAGTGGGTGTTCAATTCTTCATCTAAGTTGTGTCCTGTGGGGTACCTTGTTTCTAATTCGATTATCCATTTGGATTCTCGTTTGCGAAGTTGTAAAGTTCTATTACCTCCCCTAGGACCACTGTGTACTTGTTCCAGCACAAAATATCGTAATAGCGAGCTGTTTGACAAGTGGAATAGCTCAAAATGTCTAGCAATGGGATAATGACTGTCTTTTTTGTTTATGGCGCGTAGGTGTTCCAATACTCTTTTTTTCGCCATAAAAGTGGTGCTCCCCACATACCATAGCTGACATGGGCATACTAACACATATATGCAGTAAGTAGTACTACATGTTAGAAATTGGTGTATATTCTTTGGCAGTTTCAGACCAGGGATGTTAAAGGACTTAATCATGTAGCTGTTGCGGCAGGCTTTGCAATGTCCACATGGATAAAAGCCTTTGAGATTATGTCACTGGTATTAGCCGTAGGTGTTATGTCATTATGGACAAGAATATCTCTGAGGCTGCACCCTTTGCGGTATGTCATCTTAGGGCGACGATGAAAAGTAGGACCCACAATGGGGTCACTTGTCAGAATTTCCCATTTGTCTGCAAATATCTTGGGTATTTGCCCTGAGTTTCCATTGTAAGTGAGAATAACCCTCTTAGTTTCATATGTGTTGGGGGTATTCTCGGTCTCCTCTTTAGTACTAAGAGTCTGATTACGATCAATAAGATTGACTCTATCGATGGCTCTTTTTAAAACCCACATAGGGTAGCCTCTATCCAAGAATCTTTTCGTCATGACTTCCTGCTGTGACTTGAAAGCTGTGGTGGTACTACAATTTCTTCTCGCTCTCAGCAGTTCCCCAAAAGGGATACTCCACTTAAGGGTATCTGGGTGACTGCTGAGAGCGTGAAGAAGAGTATTACCTGCCGTGGTTTTTCTAAAGAGATTGGTTTGAAGTGTGTTGTCCTGTGGTGTGACTAGGAGGTCAAGAAATTCGATAGAGACTCTACTCATATTACTTGTGAGTGTAATATTATAGTTGTTAATGTTGAGTCTCTCAATGAATCTTTCTGCTAGTTCCTCAGTGTCAGTCCAAATCACAAATAAATCATCTATATAGCGAAGCCAGATCTTGACTTTGCCAAAAGATGAAAAAAGGCTTTCATCATTTCTGATGTCCTCCTCCCACTTTCCTAGAAAGAGATTTGCAAAAGATGGAGCAAAACACGTTCCCATTGCCGTACCAAGTATTTGTTTATATATGGTACCATTAAACATGAAGATCTTATTTGTGAGGCATAGGTACATCATCTCTATAAGCATTCTAGTGTGTTCTAGATATTTAATAGATCTTTTTTTCAAAAAGTGATGACAAGCTTCTATACCCTGCTTGTGATCTATAATCGTATAGAGAGAGTTTACATCTAAAGTTATCAAAAGATCAGTTGGCTCCCAACGAACATTCTCAAGTTTGATAAGGAAGTCCTTAGTGTCCTTAACGTATGAGGGAAGTTCTATTACATATTCCCGAAGGAAATGATCCACATACTTAGAGACATTTTCCAGGGCACTGCCTATGGAGGAAACAATAGGTCGTCCTGGAGGTGAAGAGGGGTTCTTATGTATCTTCGGTAATAGATACAAAATTGATAATTTGGGAAAATCTCTTTTCAGGAAACAGTATTCTTCCCAAGTGATGTAACATTTTTGTTCCTACTCTTTCAATCTTTCCCAGATTTCGACAATGCTGGTATTATACACATCCATATTCACTTTCAGATAGAATTTTTTGTCATTAAGTTGTCTTATTGCTTCTGTAATGTACATATCTCTATCCCAAAGGACAATGTTCCCTCCTTTGTCCGCTGGACGGATAACGATACTCTCATCTTCTGCCAGATTAATCAAAAGTTTCCCCTCTAACGACCACATCAACAAGGAGAGGAGTGTCCACTTCTCAATTTTCTGAACATTACGCATTTGCCTTTTTTTTTTAAAAGGCATAGTAATTCACATATATTTTTCATCAGCATGAATACAGAAACGGAACGCCGGGCAGCAGCAGTGACCCTTCTGGCAAGTGCACCGGGAAAAGGAATTAATGCTAAAAACCCTCAACAAGTTGACACATCATTGAATTCCAAATTACGACGTCTAGAAAAACTCAAAAAGTCTGAAATTGCGAAATGGTGGGAAGCCATATCACTACAGGACTATGTTGACAAACAGATGGTACCCAGAGGCCTTCGCATTTACATTATGCCTTCATACGAATTGCAAAATCCCCGCATGTTGCAAGATTGGCAGGAAAATTCAGCAAATAGTTCAAGGAACATGCTAAATATACTTATAAAATATGCATGGGAGGATAGGGATAACATGCTAGTGGAAATCAGTACCCTGGAAGCTGAATTATCTAACAATGGTGAGCAAGATATGATTAATAAATTCCTGTCAATTGAAATTGAAATTACAACAACATGAGGAGGATATAAAAAATCGGAAACAAAGAACATTACACAGAGATTACGTAGACTATGAGTCAGGCCGTATCCTTATGTATAGTCATAAATATGACTATTTGTACGAAGATCTACCACAGTCAATGGAGCCCGTACAAATTACAACAATAGAGACAGAAACTGTTGTAACAGAAACCAGCGGGTCTGATAATGAAAATTCTGTCTCTACAGACAGTTCAACATCTGAAAGACCAATTCTGGGTAAAATGGCGACTTTTTTAGACGAATTCCGAATTCTAAGAAGAGGTCGACAAATACCGAGATCGACGCCTCAGTCACCATCAGGAAGGGGGAGAGCATCACGAGGCAGAGGCCACGGAAGAGGAAGAGGGAGGGGAGGAGTAAACAAAGACGGAAACGCAGAAAACAAAGGGAATGCAAAGACCAACACAAAAGAGCCCATGGGATACAAGGCACGTGGCTCAAGATACATGAAGTAATGGATCCAGACACGGTAAATAAAACCATTGTTAATCTTAGTAACAGACAATTGACATTTCTGGAGAAAAGTACCTTATGTCTAGGCCTCACGTTCTGTCCTACGGAAGTTTTTAATTATGCAGATACCCGCATAGACCTGTATAAATTTGTACGGAAAGTAAAACTGCAGAAATGGCATGCACTATATAAACGTGATCATCAGGCAAACAAAGACAATGCTAGCAATGGTCCTCCTTTTTCCTAAAAACATTGCAGATGTTGAAGTACTTGATGATATACAGGGTCTAATTATGGAACATGAAACCGTCACGGCCACACAGTTTGAGGGTTGGGACACTGATATCTCCACAGACTCTGCTGCCCCCACGAAGTTTAAACCCCAATCAATATTTTACCCTAACCTCCCTCACGACAATATAGACACTTTCCAAGAAGTAGTCACGCAAGCCTTGTTGAAACTGAAACATCAATCCAATAAGAGAATACAATCTAATCTTTCCTTGAAACAAAAGAAACTTTTGATTAATCTGGCAGAAGATGAGAGTATCGTTATCCGTCCAGCGGACAAAGGAGGGAACATTGTCCTTTGGGATAGAGATATGTACATTACAGAAGCAATAAGACAACTTAATGACAAAAAATTCTATCTGAAAGTGAATATGGATGTGTATAATACCAGCATTGTCAAAATCTGGGAAAGATTGAAAGAGTGGGAACAAAAATGTTACATCACTTGGGAAGAATACTGTTTCCTGAAAAGAGATTTTCCCAAATTATTAATTTTGTATCTATTACCGAAGATACATAAGAACCCCTCTTCACCTCCAGGACGACCTATTGTTTCCTCCATAGGCAGTGCCCTGGAAAATGTCTCTAAGTATGTGGATCATTTCCTTCGGGAATATGTATTAGAACTTCCCTCATACGTTAAGGACACTAAGGACTTCCTTATCAAACTTGAGAATGTTCGTTGGGAGCCAACTGATCTTTTGATAACGTTAGACGTAAACTCTCTCTATACGATTATAGATCACAAGCAGGGTATAGAAGCTTGTCATCACTTTTTGAAAAAAAGATCTATTAAATATCTAGAACACACTAGAATGCTTATAGAGATGATGTACCTATGCCTCACAAATAACATCTTCATGTTTAATGGTGCCATATATAAACAAATACTTGGTACGGCAATGGGAACGTGTTTTGCTCCATCTTTTGCAAATCTCTTTCTAGGAAAGTGGGAGGAAGACATCAGAAATGATGAAAGCCTTTTTTCATCTTTTGGCAAAGTCAAGATCTGGCTTCGCTATATAGATGATTTATTTGTGATGTGGACTGACACTGAGGAACTAGCAGAAAGATTCATTGAGAGACTCAACATTAAAAACTATAATATTACACTCACAAGTAATATGAATAGAGTCTCTATCGAATTTCTTGACCTCCTAGTCACACCACAGGACAACACACTTCAAACCAATCTCTTTAGAAAAACCACGGCAGGTAATACTCTTCTTCACGCTCTCAGCAGTCACCCAGATACCCTTAAGTGGAGTATCCCTTTTGGGGAACTGCTGAGAGCGAGAAGAAATTGCAGTACCACCACAGCTTTCAAGTCACAGCAGGAAGTCATGACGAAAAGATTCTTGGATAGAGGCTACCCTATGTGGGTTTTAAAAAGAGCCATCGATAGAGTCAATCTTATTGATCGTAATCAGACTCTTAGTACTAAAGAGGAGACCGAGAATACCCCCAACACAGATGAAACTAAGAGGGTTATTCTCACTTACAATGGAAACTCAGGGCAAATACACAAGAAATTTGCAGACAAATGGGAAATTCTGACAAAGGACCCCATTGTGGGTCCTACTTTTCATCGTTGCCCTAAGATAACATACCGCAAAGGGCGCAGCCTCAGAGATATTCTTGTCCATAATGACATAACACCTACGGCTAATACCAGTGAACATAATCTCAAAGGCTTTTATCCATGTGGACATTGCAAAGCCTGCCGCAACAGTTACATGATTCAGTCCTTTAACATCCCTGGTCAGAAACTGCCCAAGAATATAAACCAATTTCTAACATGTAGTACTACTTACTGCATATATGTGTTAGTATGCCCATGTCAGCTATGGTATGTGGGGAGCACCACTTTTATGGCGAAAAAAAGAGTATTGGAACACCTACGCGCCATAAACAAAAAAGACAGTCATTATCCCATTGCTAGACATTTTGAGCTATTCCACTTGTCAAACAGCTCGCTATTACGATATTTTGTGCTGGAACAAGTACACAGTGGTCCTAGGGGAGGTAATAGAACTTTACAACTTCGCAAACGAGAATCCAAATGGATAATCGAATTAGAAACAAGGTACCCCACAGGACACAACTTAGATGAAGAATTGAACACCCACTTACGTTGTGATTAATGTATCTCTGTAATTCCTTTTCATCTGTACCATGCAGCTATCTGTAACAATGCTGATTCTATGTTTGTTTTAGATGTAATTTTTAACCCATTAGTTTACACTATGCATTAGAATAGTGGATCTAATATTTATCTTAACATTTTGTTTTTTTTATATAGGAAGAGAGAAAGGGTTGGACCGTCAGCGGACTGTCTCATCCGTTCCGGCTTCCCTATACCTTTGTTCCATGGTCTGTGGTTCTTCCTCAGATAAGACTTTTCAGTTATTTGTTTAGTTCATTTGGGCACTTCTTTTGGTTTTTATAGGCTTACTCACTTTGTAGAATTCTGGTGAACAGCAATGTTAGTACATTAGGCACTTTTGGATTTGAATATTAGGTTGCATAATATTAGACCATTATGGTTTGAATAATTTTGCGAAATGTACCTCGAACAGAAGTAATTGTGTTTTCTTGTTATGACATATTGGTGTTTATTCGTATATGGCATGTGAGTTTGACATATTGGCCCACTTGGGGATAGCAAAACAACAATTACAATTATAGCTCACATATACCAATACGAGTTGATTCAATCTAGAAAGAGTGTGTTTCTGCACAAATGCTTTCAACAATTTTTTAAGATTCAAATGGCTGATCTTTAATAATTATTTTCGGTTTGATGCACTAGACAGCTTTAAATTGTTGTAAATATCAGAAATCAATATGCATCCAATTAATTCTGCATATGAACATTGCACTGATCGAATTGCATCTATTTAGATGATACTATTTCCCCTTTTTGAGGTACGCAGAAATCAAAGTTAGTATAACAATGCATATTCAAACATGGCCGCTATGTTGATCGCTGGTCACTTGTCAAACACTAAGTCCGTCGTCACTTTTTATGTCTATGTAATGCCTCCTCACCTTGTAGTATACTATGTGATCAAGACAGCTTGCTGTCGAAACGCGTAACCTACAGGATTAAACTTTTGTGGTTCAACTCCGAGTGCGGGTGTTCTTTGAAGAAGACGCTAGTGTGCTATATATATATATATATATATATATATATATATATATTGGCAATAAAAGCCATATTTTTCCCGATGGTGTTATAAATGATCTTGAGAAATTACAAATGAGAAAAGAGAACGACAGCAAAGAAAATCTCACAATATCAGAACATAGAGCCTTAGAAAAATCTATCAATAATTGTGAAGACGGCAGATAAAGGAGTCAACATTGTGATTCAAAATAAACAAGATTATTTAAGAGAAGCACATAGACAATTGGATGATCAGAAAAATGATAAGAAATTGAAATATAACCCTATGGATCTGTTGACGTCCAATTTAAATATCAAATTAAAGGGATGGTATGATAACAAGTTACTAAATGATGATGACTAACAATTCTTAACAACTGCCCACCCAATCATGCCAATAATAGATTTTGTCCCCAAGATTCGCGAAAAACTCACCAACCCACTGGGCAGACCAATAGTGTCCAGGTGTGGCTTTATGTTTGAAAACATCTCAAAATACGTGGCTCACTATATCTTCCCTATGGTCTCAACGCTAACGTCATATCTGAAAGAGAGTGGAGAATTTCTCAAAATTGCATCATAAATAGAATGGCAAAAGACCTATTTGCTTGTAACAATCGACATAGTGTCACTGAACACCTCAATCCAACATGAAACAGGACTGAATGCAGTGAAATACTCTACAAAACAATGACACGTGAGAGAAACTGAACACTCCACGATGACCCTAGAAATAATCGACAAGTGTCTGCAAAAGTATATCTTTTACTTCAATTGACAACTATACCAACAAGTCTGCGGGAATGCAATGGGACTTTCCTTCTCCCCCAGCTAAGCCAATTTGACCAAGGGCTGGTGGGGGAGGGAAGTTGCATGGAGTGACATATACAAATAATATCTATCCAAAATATTGATTTGGTTGCGCTATATGGATGACCTTTTCCTGATGTGGAATGGGACAAAAGAAGAATTTCAACAATACCTTCAAGCTCTAAATTGCAATGATCACAACTTTAGATTCATGCACAATATCAGTAAGAAAGGAAATAGATTTCCTAGATATTAAAGTATATGTCAAAAATCAGAAACTGCAAAGGACCATGTATAGGAAGCTAACTGCGATCAACAGTGTAGTACATGGCACCAGCTTCCATCTCAAAGCACTTATCAAGAGTATCCCATATGGAGAGCTCTTGAGAAACATAAGAAACTGCTCAGAAAAAGATGATATGAATGCCCAGATACATAAAGTAAAAACAACATTTTACCAATGCAAATATCCAAAAGCTTACATTGAAAAAGGAGCTAAGAGAACAAAGGAAAAAAAAAGACAACAAATAGTTATGGGGAAACCAGACAAAGACACTACGAGTGTGGAACCAATCATGATGATAACAACATTCAACAAGGAACATCAATTGGTATATAAAATTTTCCAAAGACATTGGAACATTCTGACAAGTGACAAAAAAATTGCAAGAGCAGTGGGCGAAAAACCACATATAACTTATAGAAAAGTATACTTCCTCAAAAATCAACTAGTGAGAAGCCATCTCTCAGGCCGAAAACCAGAGAGTTGGCTACAACAACAAAATTAAACTTTGTGATATGTAACAACTGAAAAGCATGCAGAATTGGCAGGAATACAAAAAGCATAAAGGATCCAAATGGGAAAGAAATCATGATTGAACACTAAGTAACCAGCAACACACAGTTTGTGGTATACGTCATTGAATGTGTATGTGGTCTCAAATATGTGGGGAGCACAATATGCCCGTTGATTAAATGAATTCTAGAACATATACAGGCCGTTCAACACAAAGATGTAAGCTATACGATTGCAAAACATCATGTCCTACACCATATCAGTAATTGGAACACTTTTAAAGAAACTATAGAGCAGCACATGTTCCTAAAAATGATATATGTGGAGACAAAACCTTACAACTGCTAGACTGGAGAGCAAGCATACTAAGACATACAAAAATGCCATTTGTTCTCAATACATACGTAGAACTGTATGTACACTTGTGAAATAAGGGACATTTTGTTGTTAAGTATTACAGGACTAACATAAAAAAAAATGCGACTGCCAAACTGTCCATGAGTAACGCATGCATACAAGGTAAAAGGTCAACTTAAAGGTACAAACCATGAACATCGCCATAAGACATATCTCAATTACTTAAATTGATATAGGCTATAAGTTGGAGGCACGGGCATATGATATAAAATTACCAGACAAGCATGTTTGTATGAGTTCACCTCACATAACATCTAGCAAGCTATTGATTGGAAAGTATACATTGAAATACCAGTAGTGACTAATTGTTATCACATACACCAAAACTGCAACCTATATATATGTGTATATATAAATATATATATCACTGAAAAATCCATAGGTTTTCACACACGTTATAGTTAGGAATTAGCATTTAAAAAACCTTGCAAATTCACTTAAAAAACCATAGGTTTCACACATGTTATAGTTAGGTGGATATTTCACTCGTAAAAAAACAATGAAATTCCCCCGTTATAGTTAGTTCAGATAACTATAACTCGGGCGCCCGCAATCCACTGCTCATGACGTCACATATTACATCACTCATGACATGGTCAGTGGCATCACTCATGACATCACTGATGACATCATCCTTGTGATAGAGTGGCGGTCGCGCGAGTTATAGTTATCTGAACTAACTATAACGGGGGAATTTCATTGGTTTTTTACGAGTGAAATATCCACCTAACTATAACATGTGTGAAACCTATGGTTTTTTAAGTGAATTTGCAAGGTTTTTTAAATGCTAATTCCTAACTATAACGTGTGTGAAACCTATGGTTTTTTCAGTGAATTTGTACGGTTTTTTAAATGCTAGTTTATTTATGTATTATTATTTTTTTTATATATTTATTTTACAATAAACTACGTATTAAAAAATGTTTTTTTTTTCTTTTGGGTTTTCACCGTGCGCGCACGGTGCGCGCACACCGCGATTTAAAAAAAAAATATATATATTCTGCCTTCGGGGTCCTTCAGGGACCCCCTGACAAAGGCTAGGGGGTCAGGAACTCTCTACCCTGCCCCCTTTTCACGTTCGCCACCTTCCTTTTTCACTCTCGCACTGAAAACAAACAAAATGGCGTCCGACACTTCCTGATTTCGACCGATTCGAACGTTGACTAACATTTAACCACCAATCAGAATTACGCTCGCGCACGTTAGGGTGGTCGCACGGTGCGCGCACGGTGCGCGCACCCTGTGCGCGTATAGATATTGATATGCTTTTAAATGCTATTGTCTCATGAAATACTGTACAGATTTACACCAGACCTGCAAAAGGCACTTCCTTGACCTTATGGCTACCTCTCTGCCAAATTTCAAGTAATTCTGTTCAGCCGTTCGGGCTGTAGCTGCGTCTAAAGTAGGGGTGGGCGGAATTCGCGTAGTCGCGTTACGCAAATCTCCGCGAAATGGTTTAAAATCTCCGCGAACATGCAGAAATTCCGCGAACACGTGGAATTGCTTGTTCGCGATGCTTTTTTCCTGTTCGCGACCGCTGTTTGCGTGCTCGGGGGGAAATATCTCGCGAACACGCATTTTGAGATCGCGAACAACCAAAAATTCCGCGAAGCCGCAGAAAGCAGCATTTTGGACAATTCCGCGTTCTCCGCGGAACGCGAAATTACCTAAATTTCGCAAATTCCGCGAGCGGAACGGAATTTACCGCCCAGGCCTAGTCTAAAGGTCCTATGGAAAAATGCATGGGGAAAATGCATTTTGGGACCCCCCTTTTTTCTCAGCCCCCGCTTGACGAATCACCCCGAGACTTTCAGGGTAGGAGCTGAACGGAGCGCCCCATTAGTTTTGAAAATTTCGCGAGGATTTGTCAACCGGCGCCAAAGTTATTCAAAATAGAATTTTGAGATTTCCTATGGAAACACGGTCCTAACTATAACTATCTACTGGCGACCGCCAGTAGATAATATATATATATATATATATTCACTGAGAAAACCATAGGTTTTACAGACGTTATAGTTACGAATTAGCATTTAAAAAACCTTAGAAATTCACTGAAAAAACTATAGGTTTCAGGGACGTTATAGTTAGTTGGACATTTGACTCATATAAAACCAGAGAAATTCGCCTGTTATAGTTAGTTGAGCTAACTATAACTCGTGCCCCCGCAATGAACTGCTGATGACATCACAGATTACATCATTCATAACATGGTCCGTGACATCACTGATGACTTCACTGATGTCATCTCAAATGACATCACTGATGATATCATCCAGTGAATGTGTGTTTCTATAAAATTTAAATATGTTTTATACATATATGCCAAGGTGTATTGAAGAATGAATGACTGTATAAGACTCAGGATGGATGATTAAGTAGGTGTGTGACTAACTGTATAAGTGACTAATTAATAGTGTCTTGCTTAATGCATGTGTTAGCGACTGATACAGACATTCACAAAGTTTAGGTTGTTAGTTGGTGTGTAAGCAGTTCCATGATTTGGTTAGCAACTAAATGAGGATCTATATGAGCTATTCATTACTTGTCTGAGTACCTGTATGAGTACCTGAGTGTCTGTGTGGGTGGGTGGAGAGTGTGACTCTGTGCATAGATGTGTGAGTGGATAATTCACTAGGTATATATTAGGTATATATGTTCAAGTCTATATCTGTGAAGGTCTGTATGGCTGAGTGAGTGTGTGTATGAGTGTCTCAGTGAGTGAATGGATGTCTCAATGGTACATGTGTGAGTAACTCCATATATGAAAGGCAGTATATATGAGTGTTGGACTGTATAAATGACTATATGTGAGAATGAGTGATTGTGAGAGTGCCTGTATGGATCAGTGTGTCCTTGTATTAGTTATTGTATTAGAGTGTAAGTATGTGTTACTATATGTTTAAATAAGTGACTTGGTATGTGTATAACTGTACAGGTGAGTAAATGAAAGTGTGATTGATTATTTCCATTAATGACTAGGTGTGTGAATAACTCTAAGAATGAGAGGCGGTGTGTGAGTGTCTCTATAGATATGTGACTGGATATGATAATGCTTTATTGATGGCTGACTGTATGTATGACTGAGTGTACGGGTGAATGAATGGATATGTGTGTAGACCTACAAATTAGAGAGAAGTTATGTACTAACTGGTATTGGTTTGTTCACGGTTTCGAAAATTATAGACTGTATTTTAGACTGGGTGTATCAAGTGTTATATTAGGGTCTGATGAGGTGCATCACATTATGACACGGATGATGTCATCAGTGATGTCATCAGTGATGTCATTTGAAATGTCATCAGTGATGTCATCTGTGATGTCACTGACCATGTCATGAATGATGTAATCTGTGATGTCATCAGCAGTGCATAGCGGGGGCGCGAGTTATAGTTAGCTCAACTCACTATAACAGGCGAATTTCTCTGGTTTTATATGAGTCAAATGTCCAACTAACTATAAAGTCCCTGAAACCTATGTTTTTTTCATTGAATTCCTAAGGTTTTTTAAATGCTAATTCCTAACCATAACGTCTGTAAAACCTATGGTTTTTTCAGTGAATTTCAAAGGTTTTTTAAATGTTAATTTTATATTTTAATATTTATAAAACCTATAACTTTTTCAATTTTTTGTGTGTAATATTTTGGAACTCTATTATCCTTTTTTTATTTGAAAAATATGTAATGTTTTATATCTTCAAAAAAATAGTATGTATATCGTTTTTCTTTTTTTTTTAGAAAGCTGAAGTCCCGCACCGGGAGCATTGCTTCCACCCTGTGATAGTAAATTCTTGTTTGCCTCGTTGAAGCGAGAGGAGGAAAACCTTGTATCATTTCAATAAAGCGGATTTGGATGGTAAAAATGGAGAACAAAATGACGCGGGGTCTCACCCGTTAATTTAAATGAGTTCCCTGGTGGGTAATGTTCCGGGGCCAATCCTATTATTATATTGCGGGGTCTCTGCAGCACTGGGGACCTTAATCTCACATGTAAATTAGGCGCAGGAGGGCACAGAGACGTTTCGCAGACTAGGGGATCGACACCTCCTCAGGTATTGTTTACGAATTGTTCGGGGGCCTTCGAGGCCAACTCAAGACCGGGGATCGGTAATATTTCGTAATATGACCCGGGGATCAGTAATATTTTTTGTAATATTTCGGAACTCTATTATCCTTTTTTTTTATATTTGAAAAATATGTAATGTTTCATATCTTCCCCAAAAAGTATGTATATCCTTTTTTTTTTTTTAGAAAACTGAAGTCCCGTACCGGTATTGTACCAAGCTCCATCAGCACGCGAATCCTATCTGCCATATTCGTAAACTCCTAAAGGATGCGCATTTTGTATCTAACGGGTTCGTGGCACCGCGTCCCACATAACATCATATACGTATGAGGTCGCGCCAGCTGCTACTTTGGTATGCGACGGGTACGCAGTACCAAGCCGTGCGTTACATCATGTGCGTATGGGGTCGCGCATGCGACGAGTACATGCTGCCCGGCCCTGTGTTACGTCATAGACGTATGGGGTAGCCCCAGGTACGCCATTCCCTCTTTTTATTTTACGTCTCAAAACTATATCTAAATAAGTTGAAGGTGTATATGAGAACAAGCGATAATCTAAAACATTTTAAACATTTATTTATTTCTAACTGTAATAAACTTATATTATGGTAAATATATTTTCTCAAAATCGTGTCAGGTGTGCACTCCTTGCGCGCTCGGTGCGCGATTGCCATGTGACCTTAAAGAAAAGGATTTGATTGGTTCATAACATTTCACATTGTAACAGTTGGAGGAACCCACCCATTTTAGTCATTCTCTCTACAGCGTTTGATGAGAGACTCCTCTTCTGCTTACAGAGCTTTTTTGAAACCTTTTTGCTATGTGCACATATCTGACACTACACACAACATGCAACCATCATCTTCATCAATATTCATGCTCTGTAAAGTAGCCTTTCACCTGTGATAGCCATGCATGTAAAAGCTACATAACAGAACTTTTCCCCACTGCCAGAGGTAACATGGTTGCATGCGCTGTCCACAGCCCAATGTAATGTGGTACGGCCCAAGGGCAGTATCATGCATAGATAATGATCACACGGACACAGATAGATAGTGGAAGTGGGTACGGGCACGTGCGCTCGACTCCTTTTTATTACAAGGGTCATATATCCTGTGACCTCTGTGCTAGATGCATGTGGGTTGAGTGCCAACCAGCCCTCGGGGAATGGTTGCTGCTAGCATCAACTACAACAGTAATCATTGTATCACACACAGATTCAATAATAAAAGGGTCAATAGTTTGTGCTGCAGTAAGGTAGGGACACCAGATGTGAAATAATACAGAAAAGATTCTATCGTAAAAGAACCATAACTTGTGGTATACTGAGATACAGGCAGTAGATCTGAAATAATACACAAAAAGATTGTATCATAAAGGGTCCATCAGGTCTAGTGCACTCAGATAGCCACATCAAAATCATTCAGCATGTGTACAGCCAGCAATGATGCGTGCTGCGGGCGGGCAGTACTAGGAGCAATGTCTGTTGCCTACACCACTACATCATCTGCAATAGCGACTCGATCTGAATTGTGAACACTGCTCTCTGCAGTGTAGGCCAGAGAGCGGTCAGCAAGGGCCCACAGCCACATCGCATTGACTTGAGCTGCACAGTTTGCCGTAGGCAAAGCAACAAAAACCATGTGTGGACCCTGTGATGATGCGTATGCTTGGTGCTGACAGAGAGCACTGGATCGATATCTTTTGCCTACAGGACTGCGTCATCAACAATAGTGACTCGATCTGAATTGTGAACACTACTGTCTGCAGTGTAAATTGAAGGCAGTACTCAACACAGACATCCATGAATACTTTTTCTCACTTCCTCTTCACAAAAGACAACAACATAAATTGCAGAAAACTCTGCAATAAATCAATCAAAACATTTCGAATTGCGATCTGTGCTGTCCACTGTGTACACTGTTATTCAGTGTTCTTTACCACTACCAAGAAGAATTTGGTCATTGTACTAGACCTATAAGTCATCTTAAAACGCTTCGTCAAGCAAGTATCCTAAAAGGCTATTTTATATATTTCAATAGACGTTGTAGTTAGTTGCCTACTGGATTCTGTAATTAAACAATCACCACTCAATCTCAATTGTGAGAGCCCTGCTGACCGAAGTGTAGGCCAGACGCAATGGTCATTAACGCTTCACAGCCACGTGCCGTTGGATTGGGAAGCACGGAGTTGGTTGCACCTGATCTGAGGGGGTACACATAAATCATCACAGACTTTAACTTCTGACCTCCTCAATTACCGAATCAAAACCCCGTTTCACTGTTCGGACCTGCTGTACCGCGTGCTGCGGGCGGGCCGTACTAGGAGCAATGTCTGTTGCCTACAACACTACATCATCTGCAATAGTGACTCGATCTGAATTTTAAACACTGCTGTCTGCAGTGTAGGCCAGAGAGCGGTCAGCAAAGGCCCACAGCCATGTGGTGTTGACTTGACCTGCACAGTTTGCCATACGTGAAGCAGAAAAACCGTGTGCGGACCCTGTGATGATGCGTATGCGTGGTGCGGACAGAGGGCACTGGAGCAGTGTCTTTTGTCTACAGGACTGCGTCATCTACAATAGCGACTCGATCTGAATTGTGAACACTACTGTCTGCAATGTAAATTGAAGGCAGCAGTGAGCACAGTCTTCCATGAATACTTTTTCTCACTTCCTCTTCACAAAACACAACAACATATATTACAAAAAAGCACCTGGTCGAAGAGAGTACCTTCATTCCCACTCTCAGATGCAGTTCTAACATCGTCCATTGTGTGATCAATACACCATTCCACTGATGGGACCTACTGTTGGTTGCACCTGGTCAGAGGGGGTACACACAAATCAGCATACACTTTAACTTCTGACATCCTCAATCATAGAATCAAGAACCCGTTTCACTGTTCAGACCTGCTGTACCGCGGTGCACTGTACCGACTGGTGTCAACCATGCACAATAATCATTGCAGCAGTAAACTATGGAAGCACAGAGTGTGATGCACCTAAACGGAGGGAGTTGTGTGAAAACCAAGCACAGGTAATATTGGACATCGTCCATTGTGGGATCAAGACACTGTTCCACTGTTGGGACCTAGAGATGGTAGCACCTTGTCGAAGAGAGTACCTTCATCTCCACTCTCAGATGCAGTTCTAACATCTTCCATTGTGGGATCAAGACACCGTTCCACTGTTGGGACCTAGAGTTGGTTGCACCTGGTCAAAGGGAGTACCTTCATCTTTACTCTCAGATGCAGTTCTAACATCATCCATTATGGGATCAAGACACCGTTCCACTGTTGGTACCTGTTGGACTACTGTGTTAGTAGTATACAGAGCCCTCCATGGTGCTGGACATCAGGCTGCGCGCTGTGTGCCTGTGTCGCGGTAGCCAGCGTTGATCTCAGGAGCCTTCCGACTTCGCAGACCTCGGCCCAAGTGCTTCCGCCGGCAAGTGGTTAACTTCTGACATCCTCAATCATAGAATCAAAACCCTGTTTCACTGTTCGAACCTGCTGTTACCGTGGTGTACTGCACTGACTGGTGTCAACCAAGCACAATAATCATTGCAGCAGTAAACTACGGAAGCACAGAGTGTGATGCACCTCAACGGAGGGAGTTGTGTGAAAACCAAGCACAGGTAATATCTGACATCGTCCATTGTGGGATCAAGACACCGTTCCACTGTTGGGACCTAGAATAGGTAGCACCTGGTCGAAGAGAGTACCTTCATCTCCACTCTCAGATGCAGTTCTAACATCTTCCATTGTGGGATCAAGATACCGTTCCACTGTTGGGACCTAGAGTCGGTTGCACCGGGTCGAAGGGAGTACCTTCATCTCCACTCTCTGATGCAGTTCTAACATCGTCCATTGTGGGATCAAGACACCGTTCTGTTACAGCGCGAGACCAACTCCAACACCAATATCCTCCCTGCGCCGCAGACCCGCCGTCACGCACACTCATTCATACATGCATTCATTGGTGGGGCCCATAACACCAACTCACACACGTCACCATTCACGAGTCTGCACACACAGGAGGGATGAGAAATTCAAGCGCTGGGCATGTGGGGGGGTACCTTATTACCTATAGGAAAATATTTACATTAAATACATTATGTACATCTGCAGCTGTAGAATCCTAGCTTTAACATCAAGGCACTCCACCCACTTGGTCGATGGACCAATTAGTTGGATTGGTTGATGGTGATTGTCAAGACCAGCTTAACCTCACTACAACAAGATATTGAATTGCATAATTAATTGACTCTAAAAAGAATCACGAACACCTGAAATCATTTAAAAGATTTTATGTAATTAATTTGCATAAAGGAAATTATCATTTATTCTCTCACTATTAATTTTCACTTGAGCATTGCCATTTATTCAGGACATAAATCAAGAAACTGTTTAATAAAAGTCATAGAGAGAAAATGTAGGTTTGCATTCATTTCATTATTCTCAAAAGGGTTAAAAATCAATCCTTGGTCATGTAACTGACAGAGGGTTCCAAAATGAAGGATCAGTGAACCATAATTAAAAACATGCATTTAATTCTAAAGATTTCCCACACTAAAACCTTCCTACACAGCACTAAAACCCCAACTTACTTAATAAACCCTTGACCTCCTCGACGACTTCTCTCACCCAGGCTAGTGTCCCGCAATGATCTCGAACCAACAGGGGTCATCAGTGCACAGCCTGGCATAATTCCAAGCTCCCAGCATCTCTCCAAAGCAGCTTTTTCTCCTCCGCCTTCTCTGATACTAAACCCCAATTTTGGTCTGATATTTATACTGTGTTTGCTGGCTCTCTACCCTCAAATGTTTCAACTCTTGTCGTTTAGCAGGCATTCAAACGTTCATTGGCAGGGATTTAACTGTTCAGTGTCGGGGATTCAGCTGTTTCCACGTGGTCATTCTTTGGCAGGCATTCGACTGTTTCTCTTTGGCAGGTATTCAGCTGTTCTCGTTCTATCATTCTGGCTCTCAGCCACTACCGGCCTCGAACATAGTCAGCTGGAGTTGCAAAGTTTAGTGGAGCACAGTGCATGCATGAGGCTCCTCCAGCCAGATGATGCAAGCATTCTCTACTGTGCAGAACCGGGAAAAACAAAGCCATCTTGAAACTGGCCACCAGCCAAACTACGATAAACACACACAAAGAAAATGTGAATACACAGAAAATAAGTGTTTTCTGTCCCCCCAAACCCCAGGGCCAATATTTACCCCCTAAAAACTGTTACCTAGCGGAAAAGCATCACACTGCAAGCCATTAAAATGAAGCAAAAGCAGCATGCAATGCACAATGCACACTACAACATAGACATGCACTATTACACTATTTAAATGCGCAAAATAGATTAAATGTGCGATTTACACCATTAATTAATATGTTAATCAAGCCTGTTAATGCAGAGCATTTCCCACATGTAATGTGTGTGTTTGGTTAATACACAGCAAACAAAATTAATATATTACTTTGTTATGGGGGTGATTGGTCTGAATGGGGTACACACAAAATCTTCTGTAGTCTGCTCCATCAATCCCCCCTTTGATGATTTCATCATCACCAAATCCCAAACCACCCATTCATCTCACTAAATTATATTCGATCAGACACTTCTTCTCAATAATTTTGTTAGTTCAGCATATTTCTTTCTCATTTCTTCTGTTCTCGACAAAAATGTTATTCTTAGTTCTAAATCTAAAACGTACTTATCCTTGTGAAGTGCAGTTCTATCTACTTGTGCAACTATTGGTACATTGTTAACAGCACCATTAGTAAAATGGTACAACATAAACACATCCTACACCCCCCGCAAAAATGTTATATCTATTTTTATGACGGTCCAAATCAAATCTACTAAATATGTACAAAGTGTGTTTTCACACTTGAATGACTTTCTGTCCTTTGCCCCTTCTTTTATTTTAACCACTTGGAAATGGTTCATGAAAAATCGTCTTTGTCTTGTGTGCTAAAACCCAAATGTGTTTTCTGTAACACTGTTAGGGTGGCCTCAAGTCGTTTTCTTTGTCCTGCTCACTGTCGTTGTCACTGTCCCTTTCCTTTCTTAAATTCACTTCTTCTATGTTTTGTAAGACTATGTAAGTCCACTCAGGTGGTCTGTTCAATTTCTCCTGTTCTAACTTGTTTGTCATTTCAGAGATCTGATCTTCAAGAGCTGTTGTTCCTTTTCTCACTATCTTATACTTGAGTCTCTTTACTCTGTTGGACCACATGTGTGAATCATCCTTCTCCATAGGTTTATAGTCTTTGTTCAGAATTTCCTGATCATCCGTTTCTTCTCTAATGTCAGACACGATAACTGTCAGGATTTCTGAACCTTCTTCTCCCTTGCTTTCAGTCTCTGAGTCTGCTTGTATTTCACTTCCCCTTATCTTGAACTGTATGATTTCTGAGTCCTCTGTTCTCTCTTTTTCATGTACTTGCCTCTGCTCTTGACTTTGTTTCTGTCCTAGTTCGGCAGTACCATCTAAATCGTTGTCAGGTGAAAAATCATTGAGTCTTACACCTTGCTGTACACTCGCAGAGTCTGTTAATCTAGTATCACCAGTTTCACAGTCTGCTTCTCTTCTGTTAACAGCTTCTGGTTGCTCAGCACCTGATTCTGAACTTGTATCCGAAATCTGCAGTCTATTTCTCCGTGGCCTATCTTGTTGATCAGGTACCCATGCTTCTCTCATTGCTCGTCCCACTAGTATCTTGTAGGGATTTAAACCTGTCCTTCTGTCAGGTGTACTTCTCATTGTTATTGGAACTAGGGGCAAAACATTCGGCCATTTCAAGTCAGTGGAATCACACATATTTGCTAATTTGACTTTCATTGTGCCATTCACCAACTCCAGAAGCTTCTGGACAATAGGCACAATGCAGTTTCTGTTTAGTCCTCAGTATTTCACAGATCAGACTGATAACTTGGTTGGTGAAATGAGTTTCCCTATCTGTGTGTGCCTGTCCATGATACATGCGTGCAAAATGGGCAAACATACTGTCGGGAATAACAGCTCTTTCATCTTGGTAAACCCAAACATCATCCTCTTCTTTTTGTGTGCAACCTTCTTTCACCCATGTTTTCTTTTCCTCATCGCTTGCCTGATCCTGCAACTGCCTCACTTCTTTCCATGTTTCTACTGTGTTAGTAAGCATGAGATAGTGGGAAAAAGTGTCTTCCTTTGCCCGTGCCTGATTCAAAGAACAATTAAGTTTTGTGCAATAATTTGCCAATTCATCTGCAAACCAATTCCCTCTAGTAATATAGTCAGTTTCACATTTGTGAGCATCATGACATGCTAATGATCCCCTATCAACTATTCGTTTCTTCTTCTTTCTCCACCTGCTTCTCCATTTCTCATCATCCCTCCTTTTTCTCAATGAGCAAGCAAAAGCTTCTCCCTCATTCCGCTTATTATTTTCCTCAACTAAATCTGGGGGTTTCTTTTTCTTCTCATGTTTTCCTGTGCACTTGTCTCCTAATTTTTCAAACCCATTGCATTTAAAAATATATTTCGTTTCTGCAACGTGCAATTGCATTCCTGAAGAACACATTGTCTCATTTGCCTCTTCATTCATATGTACCCTGAAGCTTTTCTGAAATGGTAAACTTCTTGAAACATTAATTTCATATTTTTGAGCCAAATCGGTCAGTCTACCATGTGTAGTTACTGCACATGTATTTGTTTCCTTACTCAGGGAAATTAATTATTTTTCCTGACACTAGTTCACATTTTCATGATTTAAATTGCAAGGACTGTTAATTTCTTCATGCTAAAATGTTGAATTTAAAACACTAAGCTGTTTCTCTTTTTCGGGGTCTGGGTTAATTTGTTCCCCCATGCTTTCTATCTTTTTAATTACTGCTGCTTCCTCAAAGCAGGTTTGAAAAATCCCATCTCCAAGTATATTTATTTTATCCTGGGCTGTGAGTGCTGTAAACACGATTTCTCCCCCATCTTTCAATGCTTGGACTGTCTGGGGTAGTTTCTGTTCAATAATCTGTGAATTCTGAGATTCCAAAGTAAAACCCTGACATATTTACTCCTTCTACACCTGTTTGAATCTTTTGAGTAGGGACCATATTAATTTGGATAGTCATAATTTGTCTAGGCACTGTCTGTGCATCTGCAGCTGGTAGTTTTTGCACTGATTCAGTCACATTTAAAGCAGTAACACCTGGAGGTAACACTGTCAGTGCTGAATCAACAGGTAGTGGGTCAATCTGAAATGTCTGCACATTTCTTTCATTCTGTATTTCTCTCTGTTCAACAGAAGCAGTAGCCACTGTAGTACTTACTGGTACACTATTTTCAGTATTTTTAATGGGAACCACATAAAGTGGCGGACACTGAGTTAACAATGCATCCATTATTTATCCCCTGAATCATTATTTATTTGAAGCTTTTTATCATCATTAATTCCCTTCTTCTGCTTCTGGTGCTTTACCTTTTTATCCTCACTTTTGCAAACAGAAATTTTAGAATCTACATTCATCGGGACTGTTAAAGCTTCCATATTCAAAGGCAGTTCTTTCAATTTTTCAGACAATTTTTGTGTCCTGACTGCTAACTCATTTTCTTCTTCTTCATGATTTGACCTGTTTATCACTTGTGTTTTTTGCCAAATAATCGTACTGCTCATTGGAAGGAGTTCTGGCTTCGTTACTGTACTATTAATTTGCACAGATTCCTGTCTATTTATTGCACTATTCCCTATGGTGACTGGAACAGTTTGGAAAACATCTATAGTTTCTGCTGGCGGTGGCTTTGGCACCACTGTCGCATGTTCTCCTTGATATGGAGGTGGTCTGGTACCCAGAATGTCATCCAGCAACTAATTTTTTAGTATCACTGTACCTACAGCCTGAAATTTGAACATTCTTCTTTTCCTCTTTCTTTTCACCTCCTGTAGATCCTCCCATACTCCTGACAGGAAACAAATCATTTGGTACATCCACCTGTTGCCATGTACATATTCTGTACTCAATATTCTCATTCTGATATTTATCCAAACCAAAATCATAACCTCTTCCTGATCAGTGGCATTCTTTCTCATACACTGCATCTTCCCAATCCATTAATGCTTCAAATGGTCTAGGTTTAGGCTCAAGTTTCTCCATTGTTTCTCTCCAATTCCGCAAAACTTTTATGTTAAAAGAACCTTCTGGAGGAAATGCAAGCGCACCATCACCTTTTGTATATCGCACCCAATTCTCTACCCACAAGCAGGTGTGATAGCCATGCTTCGTAAGCATGTGAAATACAGGCGTTCCCAGGGGAGAGAATAGTCTCCACTCCTGCTTTACTGCAGGCTTGTCTTTCACAAACAATCTTTTTACCTTTCCAAACAGTGAAACTTTCTTCTTCTTTTTACCAATATAATACATTTTCGGTTAACTTTTGTTTTCGCGTTCAGCTAGAAACGTCAGTGCAACACAAAATCTCTACCAATCAGCTTCCTCTGTGCTGTTTCCTTTCCAACCAATACCACTGTGAAAACACACTCATAAGCAAATCAGAAAGCTCTACATCACTTCTGCATCCACCTATCCCAGCGCAACTCTCACTAACGCACCAATCCGGAGCGTCTACGTCACCCTGTAATTCTCCACTCCTAGCGTGGCGTACACTAATGCACCAATCAGGAGCGTCTACGTTTCTAGCTGACTGGCCAATCCCAGCGCGGTCTTTCTGACGTCAGCAGCCGCTGCTCCTACTCCTGCTTCTACTGACCCCTCCTTTACAAAAATGTTCTCAGTAAGCTTTTCCACCCTGTCTAACCTAAAATTTTGTTAGTAACAACATAAAAACACAACCATTGTCTGTTTCGCTAACCAAGGAATAGTAAAAGACCTTTCCCACAAGAATTCCGTCTTTCCCGAGAGCAGCGCTTACCTCTGCCCTACTACGGAATCGTTACTTCCATTGATAAAGTAGCATATCCCTCTACCTTACCCTTCTAGCAAGCATTAGCTAACTGTTTCTCCAGAATTAAGACACCTAGTTGGAGACCTAATGCTCCTGAGAAATAAAACCAGAGTTTCACAATTAACCGGAATGCCTTTTCATTCACGCACTTTCACACAGGAAAACTGTAGTACATTCACACAGAATTCTGTCTTTCCAGAGAACAGCGAACAGTCTGTCCTACTACAGAATTATGACACTCGTTAACAAAGTAGCACTTCCCTCTACTCTGTTCTTCTAGCGAGCTCAGAGAATACCTGCTACCTTTCCAGTGATAAGCGTTATCAGAGTACCTTCTGGCCTCCTGGTACCTAAGACCAAAATTTCACAGGTAACCTTCGCTATCATACACACTTCTCTCTTACAGAAAATGTCTCTAATGGCAACACACGACAATGCTACCGAATCGAATCCAGACAATGCGTCGTGCAACTTCAATCGTCACACGTTTTCCCCGTGTACCTACAGGGCAACAACAATTCTGTCTTTTCCGAGAGCAGCGCTTATCTCTGCTCTACTACGGAACCGTTACAAACTTCCGACTTCCTACATCCCAGAAGCCATGCAAACAACATATAACTCGATGCGACTCAACATAGAGTGTTAATACATAAACCAATATCAATCAATAACCAATAATCAATAAGCAATTTACAAGCAATAATCACCAAACCAAAACAATAAAACCATCATACTGCTACCAGAAAAAAAGTTGCAGCGCGAGACCAACTCCAACACCAATATCCTCCCTGCGCCGCAGACCCGCCGTCACGCACACTCATTCATACATGCATTCATTGGTGGGGCCCATAACACCAACTCACACACGTCACCATTCACGAGTCTGAACACACAGGAGGGATGAGAAATTCAAGCGCTGGACATGTGGGGGGGTACCTTATTACCTATAGGAAAATATTTACATTAAATACATTATGTACCTCTGCAGCTGTAGAATCCTAGCTTTAACATCAAGGCACTCCACCCACTTGGTCGATGGACCAATTAGTTGGATTGGTTGATGGTGATTGTCAAGACCAGCTTAACCTCACTACAACAAGATATTGAATTGCATAATTAATTGACTCTAAAAAGAATCACGAACACCTGAAATCATTTAAAAGATTTTATGTAATTAATTTGCATAAAGGAAATTATCATTTATTCTCTCACTATTAATTTTCACTTGAGCATTGCCATTTATTCAGGACATAAATCAAGAAACTGTTTAATAAAAGTCATAGAGAGAAAATGTAGGTTTGCATTAATTTCATTATTCTCAAAATGGTTAAAAATCAATCCTTGGTCATGTAACTGACAGAGGGTTCCAAAATGAAGGATCAGTGAACCATAATTAAAAACATGCATTTAATTCTAAAGATTTCCCAAACTAAAACCTTCCTACACAGCACTAAAACCCCAACTTACTTAATAAACCCTTGACCTCCTCGACGACTTCTCTCACCCAGGCTAGTGTCCCGCAACGATCTCGAACCAACAGGGGTCATCAGTGCACAGCCTGGCATAATTCCAAGCTCCCAGCATCTCTCCAAAGCAGCTTTTTCTCCTCCGCCTTCTCTGATACTAAACCCCAATTTTGGTCTGATATTTATACTGTGTTTGCTGGCTCTCTACCCTCAAATGTTTCAACTCTTGTCGTTTCCCTTGCTCTGATTGGTCATGACAATGCAGTTCTCAGCTCTCAGGATGTCCGTTCATAACAATGTATTTCTCAGCTCCAGGATGTCCATTAATAACAATGTAGTTCTCCGCTCCCAGGATGTCCGTGAATAACTTTATGTTTGACAAGCTGATAGATATAAATTCGACTGTCCACAGTTCAGTAGCAGGCATTCAAAGGTTCATTGGCAGGGATTTACCTGTTCAGTGTCAGGGATTCAGCTGTTTCCACGTGGTCATTGTTTGGCAGGCATTCGACTGTTTCTCTTTGGCAGGTATTCAGCTGTTCTCGTGCTATCATTCTGGCTCTCAGCCACTACCGGCCTAGAACATAGTCAGCTGGAGTTGCAAAGTTCAGTGGAGCACAGTGCATGAATGAGGTTCCTCCAGCCAGATGATGCAAGCATTCTCTACTGCGCAGAACCGGGAAAAACAAAGCCATCTTGAAACTGGCCACCAGCCAAACTACGATAAACACACACAAAGAAAATGTGAATACACAGAAAATAAGTGTTTTCTGTCCCCCCAACCCCCAGGGCCAATATTTATCCCCTAAAAACTGTTACCTAGCGGAAAAGCATCACACTGCAAGCCATTAAAATGAAGCAAAAGCAGCATGCAATGCACAATGTACACTACAACATAGACATGCACTATTACACTATTTAAATGGGCAAAATAGATTAAACTTGTGTTTTACACCATTAATTAATATGTTAATCAAACCTGTTAATGCAGAGCATTTCCCACATGTAATGTGTGTGTTTGGTTAATACACAGCAAACAAAATTAATATATTACTTTGTTATGGGGGTGATAGGTCTGAACGGGGTACACACAAAATCTTCTGTACTCTGCTCCATCAGTTCCACTGTTGGTACCTGTTGGACTACTGTGTTAGTAGTATACAGAACCCTCCACGGTGCTCGACCTCAGGCTGGGTGCTGTGTGCCTGTGTCGCGGTAGCCATCATTGATCTCAGGAGCCTTCCGATCTCGCAGACCTCGGCCCAGGAGCTTCCGCCGGCATGTGATGGGCCCTCTTTCACATACGGCAGTGTCGAACGGTGAACTGTGGGGCATATGTGCATCGCAGTGGCCATCACGGTTTATGGGAACCAGCAGGCTGACAGCATCATTCACGCAGCCACCTTCGCTCACGGCGTCAGCCTCGTGGCGGTGAAAGCTGCGCAAACCTGGCAGATACGTTGATCATTCCGGAAGAGAACCACACCCAGAGAAACGTGCTTTTTATTCATACCCCTACGCTAGCCTTGCATACGCCGAGCCAGCCCACTATGCTAAAGATTTGGAGGGGGGGAGGAGGCACGTGCGCGCTATGTTTGCGTAATCTTCCCTACTGACTGTACTATCATAGTTCCAAACACTGTCTACTTCACTCAATAGACCATCAGTGTATGTTGACATGTACCTGTCTGTGCTCTGCATGCTCAAGTCTGTCCGGCACATCCCCTCAACAGTTTGCATTGTATACTTTTATAATCGAGAATCACTTGCCACCTTAGCACATACTTTGCTCCCATCTCTCTCTGCATTGTGTGGCAGAGGTGCGATGGTTGGTTTGTGTACATGGCTAGCCACGGTTCCCACAGCACGTAGTGTCGTTGTGTCTGCTAGGTGTACATGTTGTTTCTCATGTTGTATGTGATTCTATAAGGTAGCACGTTTATTTACGAGCAGTGATTTCTGCCATTTACATATAGAGGCCAGTATGCTACAGCGCACAGAGCACATCCGTTTACAAACTTTTTTATAATCGAGAATCACTTGCCACCTTAGCACATACTTGCTCCTATCTCTCCCTGCATTCTGCATTGTGTTGCAGAGGTGCTATGTTTGGTTTGTGTACGTGGCTAGCCACGGTTCCCACAGTACGTAGTGTTGTTGTATCTGCTAGGTGTACATGTTGTTTCTCATGTTGTTTGTTATTCTATAAGGTAGCACATTTACTTACGAGCAGTTCTTTCTGCCATTTACATATAGAGGCCAGTATGCTACAGCACCCAGAGCACATCAATTTACAACAATCAGCTCACGGTTTCATCCCGAGAGTACCGGTACCTCACCTCAGCACCATCTCACTCTGGGCAAACCAGCACTTTCACACCGGTAGGGGCGAATACATGGCTTCACACTCCCTGTGTAGCACACCCTAACCACCCCACAGACCTCACAGCGCTGCTACCGTCCTCTTTCCTACTCTTTTCGCCCTTTTTTCCCCTTACTCACTTTGACGGAATAAGAAAATGGAGGCCAACACTTCCTAGTTGCAACCGCTCGCAGTGCTCCCAACTAATAAGCAGCAAGCTTGTGCTCGTAACGCCTCAACCAATCAGATGGCAGAATTTCCAAATATCGATATCTGTAAATTTTGATATTTCTCAAAAACTACTGAACAGATTTACACCAAATAAACAAAAGCGTGCTTTCTAGACCAAGACCCTTCTCCCTGCCAAATTTGGGGTAATTCCATTCACCCGTTCGACCTGTAGCCTTGTCTAAAGTTTCCTAAGGAAATTAACATGGAGTAAACCCATTTTGGGACCCCCCCTTTTTTCTCGGCCCCCCCCTTGACGAATCACCCCCAAACTTTCAACATAGGAGCTGATCTCAACGAAGATGTATATATATATAACCTACTAGCAGGCGCCAGTAGGTAGTTATAGTTAGGACATAGTTACCATAGGAAAATCGCAACATTCTATTCCCAATAACTTTGGCGCCGATTGACGAATTTTCGCAAAATTTTCAAAACTTGTGGGGCGCTCCGGTCCGCTCCTATCTTGAAAGTTTCGGGGTGATTCGGCAAGTGGGGGCTGAGAAAAAAGGGGGTCCCAAAACGAGTTTTCCCCATGCAATTTTCCATAGGAACCTTTAGTCGCAGCTACAGCCCGAACTGCTGAACGGAATTACACCAAATTTGGCAAAAAGGTAGCCCTTGGTTCAGAGTCGTGCCTTTTAGTTAAATGGTGTAAATCCGTTCAGTAGCTTTTAAAATATTAATGGGAAAAAATATATATATATCTGGGCGGAGCCTAACCACACATCTCATCGTGAGATCTGATTGGCTGTCAGCACTTCATCCAAGAAGTGTTGGCAGCCATCTTGAGACCAATATACATGATAGTACCTCATTAAAAAGCATTGCAGTTAATAGAAGGTTTTAAGACTTTTGTTACATTATGAATCATTTGTTGATGGTACCATACTCATTTTAGGAATTGTGGTGTGTTCTAAGGTGATTTTACCAAGTGAAAAAGCCTTCTGCTGGGATATCATGAATCATGTTTGAAAGAAAACTATTTTCTCATGCTTTTCCCACAGAGGTTTGGAAGGTATAAGCTAAACTGAGAGCATATTTTCTGTAAATTCACATTATCTTTCTCAGTCATGTGAGAATGAAGTCTGACATTCTCAGTAAAACATGTACATCCAACAAGGGCAGAGACTATCAGTTGATTCCTTTGTGTCCTACTGCAGCTTCCCAGAGTGTTCCAAAGAACATTAAAGAACAACTAGAGCGCTAACAGTGCTACTTATGACAAACATATTGCACACCAGAAGCCATCTTGATTGGAATAAAGTGGTAACTCTTATAACATTTATTTTAAAAGGAATAAAATGAAGGGGTTTATTTTGCAATAGAAAGTATGATTAGTGCTGCAGACAGAAAAATCAGGGCACATTTTGAGTGACTTCTCAAATCCTTTTCTATTTCATAAAAAAATTCTGACATGCAGACTGAAACATGCACTTTCAATACCAGCAGCAGACTTCCCTGGTGAGCAGTAGCTTTACTACAGTGATCTAATGAGCAACAAGAGTGCTAATATTCCGAATTTATGGCAAATGTGTGACACTTCTGAATGCCTTCTTGATGGAACCAAAGTAAAAAACTGAAAGTATTTCCTACTGAGGAGACTTCAGTAAATCTGGAAATTAGGAAACTTCATAACAAATCAGTCTCCCAAGAAGGCCACCAGAGATAAAAGAGCCCAAATGTAGCACAAATATCATCCAGATTTAGCCCATGTATAGCTCAATGACAGAATTTCCCAGAGTGTTCTTAAGAACAACTAGAGCACTTACTGTCTTACTTATGACAAAAGCATGAAACACCTGAAGCCATCTTGATTGGAATTAACTGGTAACACTTAAAACATTTCATTTAAAAAGGACCACAATGAGGGGGTTCATTTTGCCACAGAAATTATGATTAATGCTGTAGAAAGAAAAATTAGGGCACGCTTTGAGTGACTTCTCAAATCCTCTTCTATTTCAATAAAATATTCTGACATGCAGACTGAAACATGCACTTTTTTTTTTTTTTTTTTTATAAACCTTTATTGGTACATAAAGCAGTTACAAACCCGGGCCTGAAACCATCACAGTCAGCCAATAGTACAGAGTCGATCAAAGCAAATCAGTCAATCCACAAGAGTACAACAACCCGCCTCCCAAATGCCCCGTCGTAACTCAGGATAGTATCGGTACCATATCGGCACCAGGATGAAAGAGGTTTCTTTTAGAGTTTTAAGAAAGAACAGGATCTAATGCCGCACAATCCAATAATACAAAGGACAGGGGTTACCACAGCTCAGGGTATTCACAGGCGGGACTACTGTAGGCAGGACGTTGGCGGTGACGCACCTTAAACAGGATAGACAATGAGCTATACAATTCGCCCACCAATACAGATTCATGCCCGCTGCAATATAAAAACGTTAAAGAAACATCCACCCCTGTAATCTGTAATACCAGGACGCATAGAGAGGAACCTGTGAGACAGTTCCCAAAAGAAATAAAAAAGAAAGAGGAGAAGTAAGAGAAAGCCAAGAGAGACAAAGAATAAGAAAGAGGCCCTAGGAACATAAAAGGAAAGAACAGTAGTACCCCTCCCCCCTAACCCCCCACCCTGCACCTCTGCCAATGGCTACGGCCTCCCCCTTAACAGCGTGCCTGTCGCCCGGTGTACGGAACCCGAAATATAGAAGAAAGGAGAAATATAAAAGAAGGAAATATAAAAGAGAAAGATATATTGGGGGGTTCACCAGTACAGGCCCCCGGCCCCTCCGCGTAACTTACAGGTATATCCGTTCCGCTGCAGGACAGCCGAGGAACCCATCGACTCAGAATAGCAGTCGCCCCGCCAGCCCCCCCAGTTACCCCCCTGTCAGCATCTGAGGGAAACAATCACTATTTCGTAACCCAGCCCCACCCGGCCATTATCAGAAACATGTCCCAGTCCACACAAAACGTAGCCAACAATGCACCAAGAGTACAATAGACAAGGATATCCAAAGAAGAGTAGGAGTTCTTCCAATACGCCAGGACACAACACATTTCACAGCCGTTCACAGCCCATAACCGCCTCCCACGCAGCAAGACATAGTCCGGTTCAGGAAGAGTAGGCAGTTCAATTTAAATGGGTTGCGCGACGATGTCTGCCACAAGGGAGAGGGCAATAAAGGAGTCCCCACAGTCTCACATCCGATGGAATCCCCGAACACTCCATTAGGCCATGGACCAAGTTCCATTCCGACGATGCCCTTTGTAGCGATCAAGTAGACCCCAGTCACCAACATCCACTCATCAGCAACGTATAGGGTCCCGTAGAGATACCCATCCGGGACATACCACAGATCGTAGAGGGAGTCACCAGGCAAAGGCACACAGTGAAAATACCGCATCAGGCTCTCTCATACTTCCACTTATGCCGGGGACTAATCGCCATGCGAACCAAACCCACTCGCTGTGCTTCCAAAACACGGGAAGGGGCTTCCGAACTCCACACTCCTTTTGAAATGCGCATCGCCATTGACTCGGGCGGGCAGGGTTCCATGAGGGTATCACTACCAAATGGGGCGCACAGCATTAAAGCCACCAGAGTTCACACTAGAGCCTCCATCATTTGTGCCATCCGGACGTCTCCCCGGTGGCACCCGTTATGATAGCCATCGCAACTGCCCCCCAGAGGTCTCATCTGCGCCATCCAGTGTGTCCGAACGACTCCAAATCGCCATGCAGCAATCGGCCCCGATCCGCCGAATCGCGGGATACAGGCAGCAGCTAGCGGGTCGTACCAATCTCCAGCAGAGAGACACAGAGCAGCGTCACACGTCCACATTCAGCGAGGCAGCGTTCGGGCGGGTGGGGGGGGGGGCCGTCCGGCATGAGGGGACGGCACTCAGCAATGGGCGCTAGGATGTTGTTCAGGGCGGGTTCGGGCGCCCCCGCGGATGACCGTGTTTTCCCGGCCGTTGTTGTTCCACTCACCACCGGCTACAGTATCACGTGAGGTCCCGGCTCCGGGACCCGCGTAGGCCACACCGACCGGGAAGCATATCTTCGTCCCTGAAGCTCGGAGAGCCGCCGGAGCGACTCTCGGTGAAATCGGTCCTTCTCCAACATCCAGGAGAGTGTCGGCAGAGCTGCCCCGACAGCTAGGTCCAGCAGCAAAAAGAGAGAGTCGACGGAGCCGGGAGCCCGGGCGGCCATCTTGGCCGCCGGCCTGGCTCCGCCCCCCGAAACATGCACTTTTAATACCAGCAGCAGACTTCCGCGGTGAGCAGTAGCTTTACTACAGTGATCTAATGAGCAACTAGAGTTCTAACATTCAGAATTCATGGCAAATGTGTGACATATCTGAATACCTTCTTGATGGAACCAAAGTAAAAAACTGAAAGTATTTCCTACTGATGAGACTGCAGTAAATGAGGAAATTAGGAAACTTCATAACAAATAAATCTCCCAAGATGGCCACCAGAGACATAAGAGCCCAAATGTAGCACAAATATCACCCAGATGTAGCCCACATGTAGCCCAATGACAGAAGTGTGCAAAACACTTTCTATTTTTTGTGTTTTTGCAGTTTTATATAGTGCAGACTTGTCAGGTATTGGAGTGCTTTACTTCAGCATTGGTTACATCACACAAGAACAAATTCATTTTGGTTGTAGACATGGGGAGATTAAGTGATTTGACCAGAATCACAAAACTCCAACCTGGTTCCCCAGATGCAAAGTCTGCAGCTCTGGAAGTAACACCACATCCTCTCCCCTAAGTGCAACATATAATCAAGTGGTCAACTGGATAAAAAAACATAAAGATAACAAATAATTTAAAAGTGCTTTGTCGCTATTTGAAAACTCAGAAAATATGTCCTCATTTTAGTTTTTTTTAGAGCACTAACCATAATTTTGATGCAAATAAGACCCTCTCATATATGTAATTTCTAAAGGAAATGCTCTAGGTATTACAGTTTTGATTACATGAGGATGACGTCAGGCGTTCCACACTTTTGTAATAAATATAGAATGTTAGCAATCTAGTTGTTCATTAGGATACTGTTGAGAGGCAGAGGCCAGGGGCATGGACACTGAAAATTAAAGGCAGGTAGGAGGGTGCAGAGGCAACAATTTGACCACACTGGGCAGGCAGGAAGGGCAGTGGCAGCCCAACAGACTATGGAGGGCAGTGGAAAGGGGGGCAGGGGCAACAAACCAACAATACAGGACTGGCAAGAGAGGCTGTGGCAATATAATAGACCATTGTGGGCAGAAGGAAGCGGCAGTGGTAGTGCAACCATACATGCCAACAGACCGATTCAGCCAGGAAACGCCCAATGTTTTTAAGCCCAAATGGGGGCTCCTCTTTTTCAATGTAAGTCAAAGGGGAAAATCAGTACCCCAGTTTGTTTTCAAATTCTCCCTCTTACCAAGTTCAAAATGTTAGCAATTATGATACATTCGATCATGGAAGGCAGGAGGAATTGGAGTAGGTACATGGACTCGGATAACAGAGGACAGGGGGGACATGGAGAGGTGCACCAAACTGACCCCACAGGGCAGGCATCAGGGTTTGCAGCAGCACAATACACCACACAGGGCATGCGGGACGGGAGTGCTGCACAAAAATCCGCAGAAAGCAATAGGGAGGGGACAGGACCATGCACATGGACAACAGAGAACAGAGTGGAAAAAGGCAATGGTAGCTAGCTGATCATAATGGACTGACAGGAGAGAAAGCTGCAGCATGACAGACCATAAAGGGCAGGAGGGATGGATTAGGGGCATTAAAATGGAACAGACAAGCCAGGAGGGAGGGAATAGGGGTCTGCACATGGAAACAGAGGGCTGGGGGCAAAGGGGAAGGGCAGGAGCAGCAAGATGACCATGGAGTTCAGGCAGGATGGACACTAGAAGCAAGACACACCATGGAGAGCAACAGTGAGACTATGATGGTATAGTAAACGCACTCTATAAACATCAAAGAATGTCTCCCTTTTGCACTCCGAAATTGCCTTCACGAGGTTTCTATATCTGTAAACAAATCTTCAAAATGCTTTTAGGTTTGAATATCTTTTTATTATTCTTATACTTCATCTTCAATCAATTTTGTTTATTTGTTAGAACACGCATGGAGGTCCTTTGAATTAGTGTTCATTCAAAGTATTATGTGCCTGATGCATTTCGGGCCTACAAGCCCTTCCTCAGTGGCAGTGTGCTGTAAATGAGGGAACAGGGTATCAGCAAAATATAAAGCTTTAGAATTTGTAAACGAGTAGTGATGATACACCCATGCGTCATGTGAATACATGTTTGTTGTGATGCATGTGGTACGAACAGTGATTCAAAAAAGAGACAAAATACTAGATCGTATAGCAATTCAAATCGTTAATTTGGTGCTTGTCACTTGCCCGAGGATAAAAGTGCTTTGATGGATTAGTTCGTGTGCGTAAAACGTGAGATTACGATTGATGTGTGATGTAGAAGAGTGCGATATAAAATGCGGAGGTCATTGATATATAACACCACGCGGTGTAACAAGTGTTGGTTAATTCAATCATGCTAAAGAAAACACGTGTAACAGTATCGTACTTACAGAACGCGTCTGAAAAAAGAAATGCGCGTTGGTGGATTCTACATATATTGATATCTGTGAAAGAAGGTGTTCCGTAAGTTGTCGGCCAATAGTGATACGGATTTGCCACAGAGATTCCTAGGTGACAGCAACTTACTTCATTAGGTACGCGTGGTGTCTTCTAACGCATCCGGTCTGAATGATGTGTGTGTAGTAACGATGTCGGAAGCCGAACATAAATGCCCGTCTGACACGGAAGTGGAACCGTTACGTCTAACCAGCGCGTGATGAACTACAAAGTGAAAAGACTTGTAGTTTGGTTACCGCGAATTGCTGTTGCAAATGCAAGTGGACCGTAGGTACCAGAAGTACATAAAAATGTAAATAAAAATGAACGGAATTGAAAAGTGCATGCCCATATAATATGGACAGAAAATCGTTGTGTATAAAGAACTCGTGATGTTCTACCAAAAAAAGACTCGTATATGATGTAGCTATAGAGAGAGGACCGAAATGTGTGTTACAAAAACAACTGAAAGTGCAGAAAAAGGATTAGAAAGGTAAATGTGGTTGTGAAACTACAACTGAAATGTGAATTCAGAGTTATCTGGGACGGGTGTGTGCAGTGGCAGGGTGAAGGTTCATGTGTAATTGTCTGGGTGTCATAAAAGGTGGTGTTCAACCTTCAAGTGAAGGTTGAGATTGGTATAAGTGGTGTTAGCGGTACGAAAAATGGGTGTGGTCGGGTGACTATGGAAGGGTTAACCGATGATGTAATGTGTAATGGCTCTCCACTGAGTGTAATGAGAGTGGTGTGTGTGGGTAATGTCCAACGTGTGTCTGCGTGACATGGTATACAAAATAGAATGACACAATGTCAAAGAAGGTAAATGATGGTGAATATGGTACCACATCTTCATATGGTGTGTGTGACCTGAAACGAAGTTAAAAAAGGTTAAGTCTGACTGATACATCCTCGAACAATGTTCGTGACCTCGAACTTAAATTAAAATGTTGATACGTGTGAATACAAAAGTTCAATACTGAATGCCGGGGGCGTTATTTACAAGAAACAACTTAAATCACAACGTTCATTGAGTCCTTTTGGGCTGATGGAGTCCATTTTGTCTATCCAATACACTTCCCTTTGTAACATGTATTGGGTGTTGTTCCGACCTTTCAAATGAGTCCAAATTGGGTGTCATATGCTGTGAAGTCATGTGCTGTGGCCGTTGTGCCACATCTGTCAAGTAGTGTCAGCATGTAGTTATACCTAATCGGAGGAACTTTTGCTTCAAACATTGTAACTTGTGTATGGTGCTTAGGGGGTGTTATACAGGGAGTGTGAAGGAAAATGTGTGCGTATCAAATCAATGCGGTATTTGTCAAGCGTTAACTACTCACCCCTATGGGTCTGAAGGCTCTCGAGGCCGGCCTGGAAATTATGTGAGCTATTAAGTGAGCTATTGCCTAGAGTGACATGGTGCTGAGTTGAGGTGTCCAAAGGTGTCCTTCATAACCATTTCCAAACCTACCCCAGTGAATGTGCCTAGGTCGTTTTCACTACAATGCACAATGATGTGGTAATTGGTCAACTAAACCACACCTGCTACTTGCATTTGGAAGGCACTGTTCGAACTTAAAGGAATAGTGAACTTTTAACCTGCACGTGCTGTTAAATGTTCGACAAAATGTTGCAAAAAAATATTGTTAAGTTTAAATAGATTGATGAACTTTTAACCTGCATGTGTTGTAGAATGTTCTAGAAAGTGTGTTGATAGAATACGTTGCACTTCTGACTTCTATGTGTTGGTGAATATTTAAAAAACTGTTTATATGGAAAATTAAAAAGAAACTAATAGAGAGAAGTTTTGAAACCTAAAAGAATCAAGGAACTATTGTAATTTGTATTTATCTGTGGAGCAACAAAATTGTAGACAGATCAGCAGCAGGAAGAGGAAGAAGCAGGGAGTGGGGGGACGGGGGAGATGGGTAGATTGGCACACATACACAATTAAGTACAATGGCCAAAATGAAACACACCAATAAGGAGCACAAGTCACACAACTCACCAACATCGCACTACTGAACGAGCATAGAAGTGAAAACCACGCTGCATTCATACAGGATGTGTACAAAAGCGGGTCGTGCATGTTGTGGGATGTCTGCGACCGTGGTCATCATGGATGAGATGCCCAGCACGTGGCACATGGGCGAGTTCACTGTCTGTTACGTTGCAAATAGCTGCTCCTCCCTCCCACGATCTCCTACACTTTTGTACGGTGCACTGTTGTATCTCGTGCACTCGTACGGCACACTATTGTAATGCCTATTTGCGCATATCCTGCTGCATTCCAACTACACCATCACAGTGCAGTTTGGAGGTGCCCTCAGGGAGTGGGCGTGAGATGTCAAAACTAGACCACTGACTTGCACAGGAACAGCGAGTACGTCTGGGACAGGTAGCATTGTGGGGCCAACGTCAGAACGTAATCTGAGTGGCGTGGCGTGGCGTGGCGTGGCGTACGATGGAACAGGGCAGGGATATCTACAATGGCGTGGACGGCTCGTAGTACTGCGTCTGTGAGTGGAGCCGATGGGCCACAGCAGTCCCTCTGTGAGCCTGGGTGTGAACTGTTCATAACTCACACTACATAAGTATTGAAAAATCATTTTGTGATTCAGTTCGTCAGCTGGCATTTGTACGAGGCTTTTGTGAAAACATATCGGAGTTCTTTCTGTGATAGATACCCCTTTGACGCTGCCTCTCCCCACATCAGCAGGTAACGCACCCTCTTCCCACATTTCCATCATACCCCCAACAACCTTCGTGGGCCCTGTGCAGTTGGATAAAGAAGAATCTTAGTCATGTATAGATTTACATATAAAAAAATGTTTTTAAAGAAAAGAACAACATATAAGACAGAAGGGAGTGTGGTGCTGTGGTCGGTTGCATGGCCTTGGGGTGACTGCCATTCAGGAGTCAAGACATAGTTACACATGTGGGATCTGCATGTGTTAAAGAGGGTTAGTGACACCAGAAGCATTGAGACTGTATGAGCCTGTGATGATACTTGGTGTGGACGGGCTGCACTGGGAGCAATGTGTCTTGACTATTGAACTACGTCATGTGGAATCACGACTCTGTCTGAATTGTGAGGTCTGCTGATCGTAGTGTAGGACAGAGGTAGCGGTGAGCAAGGGCCCTTAGCCACGTGTATACGTTGGTGGCCCCACCGTCCTGCGTAGTGCAGGTTCTGTGGCTGCACGTGTCGCCGGCTTTCCATATGGAAGCAGTCCTCACTAATCGAAGGGAGTGTGGTGCTGTGGTCGCTGTCACGAAGTTCGGGACTCAGGACGCAGTTACACATGTGGGATCAGCTTCTGTTGAACAAGGTTAGTGGCACCACGTGTCGTCGGCTTTGCATATGGAAATATGCCTAACTAATCACAGGGAGTCTGGTGCCGTGGTCGCTGCCACGGACTTGGGGTGACTGCCATTCAGGACTCAGGACACAGTTAGCTATTTCAGCTGCAATTGTTGTTTCTTGATTAATCTCTTCGTTCAACATTTGGAGATAATTTGGAAAATTGTACATTCAATGCTATCTTTACATGCATTAAAAGAATCTTTATCGCAGTGACAATGACCAAGTAATTCCATTTCAGTCGGCCAACGTTTGAAGAGCTGCAGAAGAGCTAAATAGAAAAATTGCGAGGTCTGCTGCCCGCAGTGTAGACTGCTGAGTGTTCGTTTGTACTTGAAAATTAATTTGGTGATTGTACTAAAGCTATAACTGATATAAAAAATGTTCAAGAAGAAAGGATACTAAAAGGATATTATGTAGATTTGAGACCTGTAATAGTTACTTACCTAGTGGACTCTGTAGTTAATGAATGAAGAAATAATTTCCATTGGGAGCCCTAGTGAGTGCAGTGTAGGCGTATGATGAAACGATGAAATAAGTATAGAATACACTGATGAAGTGTTGTATTTTCTAAGTACAATCTTGTTGTTAGAAATTAGTATTTAAAATTTGAATTGCGAGCTGTACTGCCTGCAGTGTAGACTGGTATTCCATGTTAGTTTGCATTTGAAGATTAATTTGGTCATTGTAGTAAAGCTGGAACTGATATAAAAAAAAGTTCTTGAAGCAAGGATACTAAAAGGATAATATGTAGGGTGTAGGACTGTGATAGTTAATTGCCTACTGGAGTCTGTAGTTGCATATGGAAATATCCCTCACTGATCAAAGGGAGTGTGGTGCTGTGGTCGGTGTCACGGAGTTGGGGTCACTGCCATTCAGGACTCAGGACATAGTTACACATGTGAGATCGGCTTGTGTTAAAGAGGGTTAGTGGCACCACGTGTCGCCGGCCTTGCATATAGAAATATGCCTGACTGATCAGAGGGAGAGTGGTGCTGTGGTCGCTGCCACGGACTTGGGGTCACTGCCATTCAGGACTCAGGACACAGATACACATGTGGGATTGGCTTGTGTTGAACAGAGTTATTGGTACCACGTGTCGCTGCCGTTGTATATGGAAATATGTCTAACTGATCAAAGAGAGTATGCTGGTGTGGTTGCTGCGATGGACTTGGGGTCACTGCCATTCACGACTCAGGACACAGTTACACATGTGGGATCGGCTTGTGTTAAATAGGGTTAGTGGGACTACGTGTCGCTGGCCTTGCATGTCGAAATATGCCTCACTGATCGAAGGGAGTGTGGTGCTGTCGTTGCTGCCACGGACTTGGGGTGACTGCCTTTCAGGACTCAGGACACAGTTACACATGTGGGATTGGCTTATGTTGAACAGGGTTAGTGGCACTACATGTGCATTCCTAGATTGAATTTCATAATGAGTACCTCGGCAACAAACATAGTTGGGATTTTCACCAGAAACTACTTTAAACTTTGTTATTTCTTTTTCAAACTTCACTTCAGTATTAGCTTCCATCTGTTGTTCAACACTTAGACATATCCAACTGTTAGGAAAGTAACTGTATATCATCACAAATTTGTTTTATAACATTTATATTAAAACTCAATTTTGTGCCACAGCAAAACCTAGACTTATACAGATGATCCCTGTTGACTTTGAATATAAACTTGCAGATGTCTATCGATCCGAACATTGGTAGGAGCCAATTTCTCGATGTGAAAGTATCTTCAAACTGAAGCTGTACATTTTTTTGCTAAGTGTCTTCTCCTGTGAAATTTCTACCCACATTTCTTTCAATTCTGTCTTCTCAGAGTTGGTAATATATGATGTGACATAGCGAGAAACAGCAATTGCGTTATGTGCCACATATTGTATGCCCATATTTGCATTCAACATCTTCAAACTCACCGGATTGTAATCATTATTGTACTTCGATGCTTTGGTTCTTTTTAAATTATAAGTATTTTTGGGTGATTTTAGAGTGATGGTATGCCTCATTGCTGACATAAAACTGTTCACTCTTCGATTGGAAATTACTGGACGTGGAAAGGCAAATCGACATTTTGTGTAAAATGTATCCTTTGCGTTATCTTTCCGTCTGCAATACTTTCCACATTGATGAGTTTGATATGTGGATATGCCACACTAATTGAAGGGAGTCTGGTGCTGTGGTCGCTGGCAAGAAGTTGGGGTCACTGCCATTCAGGAGTCAGGACACAGTTCCATATGTGGGATCGGCTTGTGCTGAATAAGGTTAGTGACATCACGTTTCGCCAGCTTCTGTTGAACAGGGTTAGTGACACCATGTGTCGCCGGCTTGTGTTGAACAGGGTTAGTGGCACCACGTGTGGGGGCTTGTGTTGAACAGGGTTAGTGGCCCCACATGTAGCCGGCTGGCATTGAAGAGGGTTAGTGGTAGCACATGTTGCAAGATGCTCATATGGAAGTATGCTGCACTGATCACAGGGCGTCTGGTGCTGTGGTTGCTGCCACGGACTTGAGGTCACTGCCATTCAGGACTCAGGACACAGTTACACATGTGGGATCGGCTTGTGTTTAAGAGGCTTAGTGGCACCACGTGCCACCAGCGTTGCATATGGAAATATGCCTCACAGATAGAAGAGAGTGTGGTGCTGTGGTCGGTGCTAGTCAGGACTCAGGACAGTTACACATGTGGGATCGGCTTGTGTTGAACAGAGTTATTGGCACCATGTGTCGCCGCTGTTGCATATGGAAATATGCAACACTGATGGAAGGGAGTCTGCTGCTGTGGTTGTCTCACGGACTTTTGGTCACTGCCATTCAGGACTCAGAACACAGTTACAGATGTGGGATCGGCTTGTGTTGACCAGGGTTAGTGGCACCATGTGTCGCGGCTTGTGTTGAACAGGGTTAGCTGCCCCCACATGTAGCCGGCTGCCATTGAACAGGGTTAGTGGTAGCACGTGTTGCAAGATGCTCATATCGAAGTATGCTGCACTTATCGAAGGGCGTCTGGTGCTGTGGTCGCTGCCACAGACTTGGGGTCACTGCCATTCAGGACTCAGAACACAGCTCCACATGTGGGATCGGCTTGTGTTGAACAGAGTTATTGGCACCACGTGTCGCCACCGTTGCATATGGAAATATGCCGCACTGATCGAAGGGAGTCCGGTGCTGTGGTTGTCTCACGGACTTGGGACCACTGCCATTCAGGACTCAGGACACAGTTCCACATGTGGGATCGGCTTGTATTGAAGACGGTTAGTGACACCATTTTTCACCGGTCGCCCACAGTGTAGGGCAGAGGTAACGGTCAGCAGGGGTCCACAGCCATGTACATATGTTGGTGACCCAACCAACCTTGCATAGTACAGGTTCAGTGGCACCATGTGTCGCCGGCGTTTCATATGGTAATACCCCTCAGTGATCGAAGGGAGTCTGGTGCTGTGGTCGCTGCCATTGAGGACTCAGGACACAGTTACACATGTGGGATCGGCTTGTGTTAAACAGGGTTAGTTGGCACCACGTGTCACCGGTGTTCTACAGTGTAGGCCGGAGGCAGCGATCAGCAAAGGCCCACAGGCAGATGATGTTGACTTTAACTTTACAGATTGGGAGCATTTGGTACTTCTTAACCCATTATAGTCTCTTTCACAATTTGCGTCGCTACTAATCTTGAAATGTGAACAATGTACCTCCAGTGTAGAGCGGAGGCAGCGGTCAGGATGGGCACACATCCACGTGGCATTGAGTTGAGATGCACAGTTGTGGTACCTGGAGTACTCAGCGTGTGCACACTAGGCCTGGGCCAAAATTCCGATCCGTTCGCGGAAATTGCGATATTTTGGCATTTTTGCGTTCCACGGAAAGCGCGAAAATGTCAAAATTTCCGCATTCCGCAGCTTAGCAATAATTTGTTTCTTGCTCGCGCTGTAAAAAAATACATTCTCGCATTCGCGCGATCGCCTTACCTGAATCCCCGCGTTCGCCGACAAGTTTTCCCGACCCGGTCGCGTTCTCCATGAGATGTTGGATTGTTGGTAGCCATTTTGCGCTATCTCGCGACAGTTCGTGGCCGCATTAACGTCAATTATCGCGCGATCACGTCATTTGTCGTGCGATCACGTCTTTCTTCTCGCGATCATGCACCGCGCGAGTATGAGAAGATTGAGATCTCGAACACGTCACTCTACATCGTGAGGACGCGGGCACGTCTAATCGAACGCGAACAGGAGAAAGAGACCCCGAACACGTCATATCCAACGCGACAGGGACAAAGAGAACGCGATCATGTCATTTTCGACACGCCGGCGGAAGTAATGTGAAGCTTGAGAACTCGAACATGTAAAATTTTCAATTTGGAGAGGAATATCAGCTCTAGCAGCATGAAACCTTCTGCAAATGATGATTTTGGATGAAAACAACTCCTTACATTGACATTTGGCTGTCCTTTTTTGTGCAAGGAGTCCTTTTTTTAAAAGGTGGAGAGAGGGAGGAAGTGACACAGAATCTCCAACTTCCTGTTCCTGTCCAGCAGGCTCCTCCCATTGCTTTGTCCATCTCCTGCTCATTCTGCCTTTGGATTTGGAGCTGGAAAGATCACTCTTTTTGTCTGCTGCATCATTGCAATTGGATTTGAGGATTTTTGGAATAGGATATTTTACAAGTAAGTGGTTGTTGTGTCTGATTGTGGGCATTGCAGTTTTTGTAACTAAAATTTATTTTTGATAATTAATTATCATCATTCCTTTTTTTTATTTTTATTTTGTGGGTAGTAGTAGTAGGCCCGAGCTAGCCATGGGCATGGCCTCATGGGTGTGTGCATGATGGAGCAACTGTTCCTTTTGTTGTTTTTTGAATGTATTTCATTTTCAAGCACATTTAGGGCATGGATGGCATTGGATTGAGTTAGGAAAGTGTGCTTTTTGGGGGTGGCCTTTGTGATGTTGTTGGGCCTGGCCATGTGGCTGGTGGCCATTTTGAAGCCTAGGCCTGCAAGCTTGCCTGGCCTTGTCTGCCAACAGGCCTGCTTTTTCATCCACTAGGATCAGAGCAGGTAGCCACAGCTTTATTAATCAAGTGTTTTCTGAGTGATCTGTTGAATTTAGACATCATTTAGGGCATGGATGGCATTGGATTGAGTTGGGGAAGTGTGTTTTTTGGGGTGGCCTTTGTGATGTTGTTGTGCCTGGCCATGTGGCTGGTGGCCATTTTGAAGCCTAGGCCTGCAAGCTTGCCTGGCCTTGTCTGCCAACAGGCCTGCTTTTTCATCCACTAGGATCAGAGCAGGTAGCCACAGCTTTCTTAATCAAGTGTTTTCTGTGTGATCTGTTGAATTTAGACATCATTTAGGGCATGGATGGCATTGGATTGAGTTGGGGAAGTGTGTTTTTTGGGGGTGGCCTTTGTGATGTTGTTGGGCCTGGCCATGTGGCTGGTGGCCATTTTGAAGCCTAGCCCTGCAAGCTTGCCTGGCCTTTTCTGCCAACAGGCCTGCTTTTTCATCCACTAGGATCAGAGCAGGTAGCCACAGCTTTATTAATCAAGTGTTTTCTGTGTGGTCTGTTGAATTTAGACATCATTTAGGGCATGGATGGCATTGGATTGAGTTGGGGAAGTGTGTTTTTTGGGGGTGGCCGTGTGATGTTGTTGGGCCTGGCCATGTGGCTGGTGGCCATTTTGAAGCCTAGGCCTGCCAGCTTGCCTGGCCTTGTCTGCCAACAGGCCTGCTTTTCCATCCACTAGGATCAGAGCAGGTAGCCACAGCTTTATTAATCAAGTGTTTTCTGTGTGGTCTGTTGAATTTAGACATCATTTAGGGCATGGATGGCATTGGATTGAGTTGGGGAAGTGTGTTTTTTGGGGGTGGCCTTTGTGATGTTGTTGGGCCTGGCCATGTGGCTGGTGGCCATTTTGAAGCCTAGGCCTGCAAGCTTGCCTGGCCTTGTCTGCCAACAGGCCTGCTTTTTCATCCACTAGGATCAGAGCAGGTAGCCACAGCTTTATTAATCTAGTGCTTTCTGTGTGATCTGTTGAATTTAGACATCATCTAGGGCATGGATGGCATTGGATTGAGTTGGGGAAGTGTGTTTTTTGGGGGTGGCCTTTGTGATGTTGTTGGGCCTGGCCATGTGGCTGGTGGCCATTTTGAAGCCTAGGCCTGCAAGCTTGCCTGGCCTTGTCTGCCAACAGGCCTGCTTTTTCATCCACTAGGATCAGAGCAGGTAGCCACAGCTTTATTAATCAAGTGTTTTCTGTGTGATCTGTTGAATTTAGACATCATCTAGGGCATGGATGGCATTGGATTGAGTTGGGGAAGTGTTTTTTTTGGGGTGGCCTTTGTGATGTTGTTGGGCCTGGCAATGTGGCTGGTGGCCATTTTGAAGCCTAGGCCTGCAAGCTTGCCTGGCCTTGTCTGCCAACAGGCCTGCTTTTTTATCCACTAGGATCAGAGCAGGTAGCCACAGCTTTATTAATCAAGTGTTTTCTGTGTGATCTGTTGAATTTAGACATCATTTAGGGCATGGATGGCATTGGATTGAGTTGGGGAAGTGTGTTTTTTGCGGTGGCCTTTGTGATGTTGTTGGGCCTGGCCATGTGGCTGATGGCCATTTTGAAGCCTAGGCCTGCAAGCTTGCCTGGCCTTGTCTGCCAACAGGCCTGATTTTTCATCCACTAGGATCAGAGCAGGTAGCCACAGCTTTATTAATCAAGTGTTTTCTGTGTGGTCTGTTGAATTTAGACATCATTTAGGGCATGGATGGCATTGGATTGAGTTGGGGAAGTGTGTTTTTTGGGGGTGGTCTTTGTGATGTTGTTGGGCCTGGCCATGTGACTGGTGGCCATTTTGAAGCCTAGGCCTGCAAGCTTGCCTGGCCTTGTCTGCCAACAGGCCTGCTTTTTCATCCACTAGGATCAGAGCAGGTAGCCACAGCTTTATTAATCAAGTGTTTTCTGTGTGATCTGTTGAATTTAGACATCATCTAGGGCATGGATGGCATTGGATTGAGTTGGGGAAGTGTGTTTTTTGGGGTGGCCTTTGTGATGTTGTTGGGCCTGGCCCTGTGGCTGGTGGCCATTTTGAAGCCTAGGCCTGCAAGCTTGCCTGGCCTTGTCTGCCAACAGGCCTGCTTTTTCCTCCACTAAGATCAGAGCAGGTAGCAACAGCTTTATTAATCAAGTGTTTTCTATGTGATCTGTTGAATTTAGACATCATTTGGGGCATGGATGGCATTGGATTGAGTTGGGGAAGTGTGTTTTTTGGGGTGGCCTTTGTGATGTTGTTGGGCCTGGCCATGTGGCTGGTGGCCATTTTGAAGCCTAGGCCTGCAAGCTTGCCTGGCCTTGTCTGCCAACAGGCCTGCTTTTTCATCCACTAGGATCAGAGCAGGTAGCCACAGCTTTATTAATCAAGTGTTTTCTGTGTGATCTGTTGAATTTAGACATCATTTAGGGCATGGATGGCATTGGATTGAGTTGGGGAAGTGTGTTTTTTGGGGTGGCCTTTCTGATGTTGGTTGTCTTAAAGACATGCTTTTGTTGTATGTGTCTGGTGTGTTGGTGTGCAATGCATGCACCCTGCAGACCTTTTTGGGGCCTGTGAATGTTCGTATTTCCATTTTGTTGCATTAAAAAGGCAGAGCAGTGTGCCTTAGCATGCATCCTTTACCTGGCTTTTATAGGCCTTTTGTCAGCTCCTGGTGTTTCCCAGGCCCCCGGCTTGTTTGTGATTTGTGAGTGTCCATGTGGGTGGTGGCCTTTATTGGTGTTTGGACTGTGAGTTATTAGTGTCCTGCTTTTGCCATAGGCCTGCATGGTTTTCCTATTGGCTATTTGGCTTACTGCTTCCATCCATCCACTCCCTTTGCCAGCAGCAGCTCCATGGATGCTGAGATGCTCAAATAATTTAATGGTCCACCCCACTTTGATTACATTTTTATTTTGGTGGTTATTATTAACTTTCCTATCCTTCCTGAGAGTGTAGTGTGTGGCTGTACACAGTAGTATAACATAGCTCTAGTTAAAAAAAAAGTCATAAATGGCTAGACTATCTTTTGTTTGCACTAGTACAGTACTAAGTAACTGAACCACAACAACAAATGCAACATTTCACTGATGTTCTTCTCTTGTCTTATTTGCTTTTAGGTGCGCAAAAGACAGAGTAGGAGGTGTCATCAGCATCACCCGGCTACCCATTGTACTGCCAGCCAGACAGAAGTCCTGCTGCGCATCACGTCCACGTGTGACCAGAACTTGTTGTGCATCTGCATCCTGCCTGACATCTGAAGAAGATGGCCCCAAAGAAAGGTACCAGGTCCAGTACCAAGAAAGTTGCCGGTGAGAAGAAGGAACAGAAAAAGGAAGTGTCATTAACCACGACTGGTGGTGTGCCGGCCAATGTTTTTTTTGGCACCAAAGCGTTGTCCGGGAACCAAGCTGGGAGCAGCACAGCGGTCCAACCCCACCAACCTAGGCCCAAGGGCTTTAGTGTCGCAGAGGTAGCCAGTCTACTAACGAGCAGCGATGTTGAAGAAATGTCATTACCGCAAAGTAGTACACAATCAAGTTCAACACAGGCGCAAACTCAGCAGATCAGTGAGCAGCCGCCGCAACAAGAACAGCAGCAGCCGCCGCAACAAGAACAGCAGCAGCTGCCGCAACAAGAACAGCAGCAGCTGCCACAACAAGAACAGCAGCAGCTGCCGCAACAGCCCACCATAGTAGTTGTTGCTCCTGACGTAGGGGCATTTCAGGAAATCGAGCTTCCTGCAGACAAAGTGGAGCAAAGTCAAACCACTGTTTCAGAAGATCTATTTTCTTCCAGACCACCAGCAAGGAAAAGGAGGCTTAGTCCATCATCTTCTTCTTCAAGCCCCGCTTCTGATGATCGTGATGACACTTGGGTCCCACCAGCTCGGTCTGAGAGTGATATACGCCACAGGACAATTCTTCTGAAAAGGAAGGTCCCAGAAAAACTTAGAGTTATGGAGGTAGATGTAGAAGAGGGGGGTGATGATGTTGATGAAGACGAGCCAGTCATCACGCACATTACTCCCGCCCCACAGGGATTGGAGACCAACATTCTCACCCTATCCCGAAAGGCTGCTACTGAGCGGGATGTAGCACGGATCTCACCAACACAGGTTACACCACCACTACCTCCAGCTGCCATATTTTCCAAGGCCCGGCAGGGACCTACATCCAGCTCAACCATCTCAGTAGGTAGTGGTAGTAAAAGTCACAGTGTAGGTGCACAGGGGCACACATTTTCAAACACCCCCTCAAGTTCATCTGGTGTTGAAAGTGGCACATCCAGCAGTGCCAGAAAGTTCTCCTCCCCAGTTTGGACTTCTTTTCTGTTAGCGCCAAGGAGGAGAACGTTGCTATATGCTCAATTTGTCGGCAAGGTGTTCGACGTGGTAAGCTTGGTACAAACTATGGTACCGGAGGACAAGCAAGTCATCTAAAAATACACCACACTATCGTGTGGGAGGATCACCTACTTAAGTTAAAAGAAAGTAGAAAAACTCAACCCATTGAAGTTGGTCGGGATGAATCAGAGAGCGATATTATTGTGGTGGCAGGTGAAGAAGAGGGAGGCATTTCTAACCCTGTCCCCAGAAGTGCAGTAATGCCCACATCATCCTCAGTAACATCAGAGTGGCACCGCAGTAAGAGCCATACTCAGAGTCTGGGTGAGACACCAAGGCGACCGGCGAGTACCTCACTGAGACAATCTGTGTTGTTGAGCCATAGTGGGTTAATGAAAACAGCACCACTAAGGAAAGTAAGCCAGCCTACCATTGAGAGCATGTTTAGGTTGGAGGGGCAGTTCCAACGCAACCACCTAACGGCACGATTGTACAATGCGAAGCTGGCTAAAATGTTAGCGCTGGACCTTCTTCCTTTTTCATTTGTGGAAGGGGTGGGTTTCCTTGAATTTGTGTCTGCCATCTGCCCGAAATGGAAAGTTCCCAGCCGGTCCTATTTCGCAAGAATTGCTGTTCCGGCACTACATCATGATGTGCTGGAATTGGTTGGACAAGCTTTGCAGAAGAGTGCTGTGCACAATATCCACCTGACAACAGCCATGTGGAGCAGCAGCCAAGCCACAGATTACATGTGCATTACTGCACACTGGATCTCTTTTGTGGGGGTTAAAGATAAACTATCTGCACGAGGTGTTGTTGACACAGCTGCGATTTTTGAAGGTACTCGGAAACATGCAAATGTAGCCATGTTCGCCATGGAGAAATCTCATACGGCTCAAAACATTTTACACGAGTTTCGCACCAAGGTTTTGGAATGGCTGCGGCCCAGAGGGCTTCGTATTGGTTTTGTTGCCACAGACAATGGCAGTAATGCACTTAAGGCCATGGAACTTGGTTCCTATTTCAGGGTTCCGTGTTTGGCGCACTGTAGAAACATTGTAGATCAAGACTTTCTGAAAAAAGAACCCATAGTCAGCAATTTACTGGCCATCTGCCGAAGAATATGCACTCATTTCAGCCATTCTTTTAAAGCTCGGAAGCAGCTGAGGATCATCCAATGTGAACTTAGGATGCCAGTCAAGGCACTCATCCAGGAGGTGGCAACACGTTGGAACTCAACGTATTACTTGCTTGATCGTCTGTACGAACAGCACATGTCACTCCATAAATATGTCTGGAAAAGAAGAGGAGATGCTAGTGCTACTGTTAAAGGCATGATCCTTGACATGGAGCAATCGAGCCTAATTAAATGCCTGACTGAGATGCTTTCTCCTTTTGAGGTCTTCACACGTGAAGTCAGCAAGGAGGACTGTACGATGGGCCAAGCTATCCCATTATTGCAAATGCTAGAGTATAAGCTGAATAATGTGTCTGAATCATACAAAGGTGTAGAGGACAGAAGGCAAGCCCATGACTTGGTGGAGAGCTTATCCCGGCGCTTAATTGAAAATGTAAGGTTACAAAATAAAATTTTGTCACAAGAACATTACATTTGTGCCACAATTCTGGATCCACGTGCAAAATTGGGACTACTGAAGACATTCCTTGCTTTTTCCGACAATGATGTTGCCCGCTACAAAAGTTGTATAGCTGAAGCAGCCAGTAAGTTGGAAAACGAATGGCTGCTAATTAAAAGCCCGCAAGATCAACCCACAACAAGTACTGATACTGAAGCAGGCCATGCAGAATCAAGTGCAACTTCGTCGGCTGAGGGCAGTGCGGTTGGCTCACAATCACAACACTCACCATTACTATCGACTACAGAAACAATAACTGGATCATTAGGCCGAGTACAATCATTATCATTACAGGATTGGTATGTAAAGATGGGCCTTTGTAAGCACAGTGCTGATGCACAGAAAAAACAGCACAAAAGCTTACCAGCAGCAACCCTGAACATTGAGCGGATGGTCCAGGCCTATCTGGACGACCCAACAGAGGTGTACGCTGATCAAAACCCATTGCAATATTTGTATAGGAAAAGGTCTGAATGGCCACAGCTCAGCAGGCTGGCGATAAGCTATCTGGCTTGCCCTGTCGCAAGTGTCTCTTCCGAACGTGTTTTCAGTGCTGCTGGTTCCATTGTAACATTGAGAAGGACCAGTCTATCTCCTAAAAACGTGGAGAGGTTAACAATGATCAAAATGAATCAGCACTTCATACCACCGAATTACACAATACATGAATCAACGGAGGAAGATGAGGACAGCGGCTCAGGTGACGGAACTATTGTGTCAGATGATTAACTACAACTAGCTGAACCCCCAGACGAGCTATACTTCCCTGACAATTAGGCTCGCACTTACTGTCTTCCTCCCTTTTTTCCCTCTTTGTTTATGTGTCTGTTGTTCCAGTTATAAACTTGTGAATCACAACAAATCCATTACCACCGTCTTCTACTCTTCTAATTTAATATACAAGTTTCAGGTGTCTGCTATTTGACAGTACAGTCCTCCGAATCCAGCTCCTCCGCTCCATCATACTGAATCTCCTGCTCAATTCCATTTCCCTCATTAATGATGATTGGATGATGGTAACAACAAATTCAAACTTTCCTAGTCCTTCCAAAAGAAGTGGACCATGAATCAGATGACTACTATAGCTATCCTCCTTTCAGAGCCGAGAGAGACTGGCCATTAACTGAAAATAAGATGGAACAGGTAATGATTGATGCCATGCATTGGACGCAGAGTCGCAGACTGAATGATTTAGATTTTGTTGTGTTTGTTGTGCATGAATTTATGTAATTGTGCACTGCCACTAATCAACTTTCTACAGAACACACTAATTTCCCCCTTCTTGCAAATAAGAAATTGGCACTTCTCCTGCAGCTTGGTGACCCATTGCTTTTAATTCAATACAGGAAGGGGACTCACTCAATCTGCGCAATGAGTATGATTGACACAACAGCACCGTCCATCATGATGATGGCGAAATAGACGGCCCGTTAACTTAAGATGAGAAGGAACAGGTAATGATTGATGCCATGCATTGGACGCAGAGTCGCAGACTGAATGATTTAGATTTTGTTGTGTTTGTTGTGCATGAATTTATGTAATTGTGCACTGCCACTAATCAACTTTCTACAGAACACACTAATTTCCCCCTTCTTGCAAATAAGAAATTGGCACTTCTCCTGCAGCTTGGTGACCCATTGCTTTTAATTCAATACAGGAAGGGGACTCACTCAACCTGCGCAATGAGTATGATTGACACAACAGCACCGTCCATCATGATGATGGCGAAATAGACGGCCCGTTAACTTAAGATGAGAAGGAACAGGTAATGATTGATGCCATGCATTGGACGCAGAGTCGCAGACTGAATGATTTAGATTTTGTTGTGTTTGTTGTGCATGAATTTATGTAATTGTGCACTGCCACTAATCGACTTTCTACAGAACACACTAATTTCCCCCTTCTTGCAAATAAGAAATTGGTACTTCTCCTGCAGCTTAGTGACCCATTGCTTTTAATTCAATACAGGAAGGGGGCTCACTCAATCTGCGCAATGAGTATGATTGACACAACAGCACCGTCCATCATGATGATGGCGAAATAGACGGCCCGTTAACTTAAGATGAGAAGGAACAGGTAATGATGACAATTAATGGCATGCATTGGAAACCTGACTCTAAGCTATTGGTCTTTGTGTTTGCGTAGTTTGTTTGTTGTGCACAAAGTGATGTCAAAGTGTACTAGTAATCTATCTTTCTGTACACAATAAAGAATGACTCAAGTCAGTAATATTTATATTTCTACTCTTGTTGTGTCATAAAAATTTTACTTATACTGCAGGCCGATCTTCACAGTCAGTCAGTAAAAGTATCAGAGATGATGATGATTAAGTCAGGACTCAGGAGGACGTTTCATGAGTGGCATAAACGGAAAAGCCAAAAGGTAAACCCGTCAACAACAACAACCACAGCAGACCCAAATGTCTGTGTAGAAGTTGAATAGAGCGTAGCGGTGGGATGACTGCAGTGCATTGATTTTACTAACTTAAACTGTAAAATGCTATGTTTGGAATGGATAATGTGCTTTGCGTTTGTCCAACTCTTTGAGAGAAAAAAAAAGAATTTTAAGTGTTAACGTAGGATGTGCTAAATGCTAAGCACTGTGGGCCTGCTCTCTCCTGTTACTGTTGAAGGTCAATGCTGGAAGCAGACTAGAGTAGAGATGATGCATAGATGCCACCTCGGAAAGTGTTCTTGTTGCACTACACCATCACTTGTGCATTTGTTTTAACTTTCTTTCTCAATATCCCATTTGGTTTTTAATCTACAGTTACAGGACAGGCCTTGCCCGAAACTTTGTAAAACATTACAATGCATATTAATTACCTTACCAATCAATCACCTTTTTTTTTCCAGCCTGGCAGTGGCGAGTGGCGAGGCGACACACCCAAGATTGATGGACGAGAGGAGCAAGAGGAATGCCGAGATGCAAAAATCCAGTCCACATTTTTGACCAGGATAAGACAGTAACAGTATCCACTTTTATCTTCTTTTAAATAATTTGATTAATATCTTGTATACAATCTTTACAACAGTGTGTTCTTGGAGTTGTTATTATCAATCATCATTAGGTTTGCTCTGTGTAATTACGATTCTTCCCTACCAATATTTCAAATTTCTATTTGCTATCTGTTAAAGTATTAAGGCCAGCACAACAGAACAAGAACTAGAAGTGTATGTAATACGGGTCTCTCATCATCATGCATGCATTGCCTTTTTCTCCCTTAACATATGGATATGGTAGTCTTCAATGATTGTCGTTTGTTTGTCTATGTATGCATACTGTTTTTCTATGTCAAACCTTTCCCAAAAACCCCCTTCCCATCCATTCAACAAACCCTAACTCTCTTTCCCCGGGCTGTGTGACTTATTGTCGAGGTGTAACTAAATTAAATGTACACCAATACTTAATCACACACTTGCTGGGGCGGATGTGGTGAAAGCAACACTACTTCAATTTCAAGGCAGAGCGATGATCTTCTTCTGCTTGGCCACCCATGAGTAGGATATTTCAGAGGTTATTTTTTTTAACAAAGGAACATATACCTCAGCATGAATTGCCGGCATTGATTGGATTTGTTTCTTGTCATTCCTCATATACAGCACTAACTGTTAGGCTGTAGGCCTAGTCAAGTGACTCGACACAACTATAGTTTGTAACTCTGTCTAGTAGGCTATCCTCCTAACCACCATTCTGTTTTTTTGTCAAATATTTGAGCATATTATTGTTGCTCGGTAAGTTCTGTACTGTACTTCATTCAACTACTCCTAACAGTCTCTCAAAGGCGATTCACTGTCTCCTTCTCTTTTTTTGCAAATGCTGCCGCCCTGCCAGTGTCTACTACTACTACTATGCTGCTACCACCACCACCACCACCCCAATCATGGCATGTATGAAAAAGGAAACCATCTTCACCATGCAGCCAGTGCTGTGCCACAGTTGAACATAAACATCAAGCACCAGTAAGAGAGAAGTTTGGGGGAGGCAGAATTAATAATGGACATGTTGTCAATTATTTCATTTTCACACACCACTCCAAAGAATGCATAGACTACAGGACAGACTGAAAGTACTAGAAGGACCAGTCAATGAGTGAGGTGTGTCGCATCTATCTGTTTGTGTCTTATACAGTCAGCCAATTATTGAAATCAAACACAGGCTATGTGCGGCCATGCACCAGCAAGGAAACAGTGTGATGTAAAACAGTTACACCACCTACAAAATATTAACAACATTGCATGTAACATAGAAAAATATATTTAATTTACCCTAACAAAAATAAACTAAACCCACAAAAGCTGACCCACCCCCCTCCCTAACCCCAAACAATGTCCATAGAAGTCCGTAACACCCAAACAAGTTCCCACCCACCCACCCAAACAAGAATTACAAAAGGGGCAGAACAGGATGACAGGGACTAAGTGGTGGGGCGGGACTGAAGGAAGACACGCATCTGGTGCATCTCGTCCTCTAAACGGGCGACGCGGCATCTAAGGCCGAGGCAGTTGCAGCCACAGTGGGGGGGCACCGGAGATGGCACGGTGGCGGTGGGCAGCCGCCAGACGGTGGCGCCGTACCACTGGAGGGCGGTGGCTGGGGTCCGGGGCACTGGAGGAGGCTTGAACAATTGCTGCCGCAGTCTCCTCCTCCTCCTCGGCTGGGACCACCAGCCGCCGGTATTCCCGCTGGATTGCCTCCAGCTTCCGGCGCCGTGCCTTGGCGGCCAACTCCGTCCGGTTGAGTTTTGGAGTAGCTGTGTATCAAAAAGAAAAAAACAAGACAATTGTAAAATATACTCTTAGAAAAACAGTAGGACAAGGTAATTATTTATACACATAGTGGCATGGTAGAGTAGCACTATAAAATAAAGCACAGTAGTACATAACATTTTAAATGTCGCCCGTCCTTCTTCCTTCCACCCGTCTTTCACTTTTTAGTTGAACAGTGCACCAGGTGCTCTTCTCCATAAAACTTTCAAAGCGGAGTTGAAATCAGATAGATGAGGCCATTGGTTACTCAATACTCTGGCTCCTAGTCCTATGCCAATTAAAGGGAATTCTAGTCTTCTAGTTCACTCTTCAAACGTCCCCAACAACTCATACTTACTTACGACATCGGATAGCGGGCGGACTTTGTCCGCCCGCCATCCTCATACTAAAAAGGGTGGGGGTCCCGGGGGGACAATTAATTAGGATGATGCGGCCGGCACAGTGGCAGGCGCATCCTGTTTTTTTATTTACATTCTGGTTGGCTTTGCTGAAAGCAATGCTAAAATGTTGTGCTGCTTTTCCAAGCACAACATGACGAGCCCCGCACGGAGCCTGTCACGTTTTGCTTTGAAAGGCAGGGGGGTACCATAGCATATGTAGTTACCCTCCATGGGGGCCCCCAAGCATACTCTGCAATGTCTGCATGCCTTTCCGTGGTGGACGGCAATGCCGACACGCAAAGGCATTCCAAAATGCAGATTATATGGCTGGTGGTGTGTTCAGAGAGACACCACCGCCATATTGAACCCTTTTCCGCCTGGTCGACATGTTGGGGGTCTGAATATTTTCTACAGGGATGGCGGGAGGTTTGCCCCTGCGGTGTCGGCAGTGAATTCCAGCCGGCCCGGCGGGGGCAATACGCCCACCATCCTAATGGGGCCCTAAGTCACAACTGTACAGTATACATATACATACAGTACACCCTTGCAGTGAGTGTACTGTCAAGTTCAACAATAGTTAAGGATTATGAATCTAACTTACCACCGCCTGCCACTGGTGCTGCCACTCCCCCTACCGCCCCATCGTCGGTATCGGCAGCAACTGCTGCGTCCTCGCCCTCCGTGTCGCCTTGTTCGCTGGCCCCGGCAATGGTGGTCGGTAGTGCACCTAGAAAACATTACATATTTATTAGGCATCATATACACCTCCCCCCTATTGATCAGTAGCAAGGTTGAAAAACGAGTTAATACTAACATACATCACTAGTACAAATCAGGTAGTAGTAGAGTAGACACTAATAGTTATATATGATCATTGTAGCCTTTGCTTAATTAGCCCTAGCCATGCTACCATTTTACCTTTGTGTCTTTTATTTTTGCACATGTGACGTTACCTTGCAGCTTCTTGTATAAGACACCTTTGAGCCCACATGACCTGCCTCACACTGCTACTGTTTAGTCTACGCGCTGCGTACAAGCGGTCAACAAACATTAACAAGCCACTTTTTTAGGAAGTACTGGTGTACTACTGTTACTCCATATTGCTTATCCATAAATGCTACACTTTTTGGCACGGCTGAGAAATGCTTGCAGGTTGCAATATACTAACGCACACCATTTTATTTTTCGGATTACAGACGCGAGATTCCCTTCTACGAACCAGAGCTTCTGAATGGTGCAACAACTACCAGTACTAGGTTCTTCTAAGGTGAGGGGTCCCTTCACTCACATCTTCATTTATGAATTTATATAAACTAAATTGCTATGGGATGGTGGTGCTGCCTTCCACCACTGTTCAGTTATCATGATTTAATTCCCAACTGTATAAGTGTAACAATGTATATTGTTTTAATGTTATGGATTTTCCGGTTGGTGCTGCATTTATAAGAAAACAGTGTACAGACCTTCTCAAATTGAAATAAACATTTTGAACTTACATAGACTTGATGGTATTTGGTGTGGACTAACTTACACGAGTGAGCAAATTAAAGTAAGGGTGTGCATGTGAATTGCTTCCACGACTGAGAGGTTGGGTGTGTTATGTTCTGGGTTGTCTACTTGTTGGGTATCTTGGGGGGAGTGTTCCGAGACCTAATAGTTATGACAAGACAGTACTATAGTCAAGCAGTGGAATTGTGGTGGGTGCGGAATTTCTGATTGAGGTGTGCAAGGACGGTCCAACCTACCATCACCAACATCCTATTTTCTGGTGCAAATGTCTGTGTATGTGCAAGATCCCTACAACAGTAGTATGTCCTATAGGGTATCATATCAAAATAGTAATAAATCTGGTAGGGCTGTTGCTGTGAATTTTCAAAGCCTCAAGATCTATAAGAGTAAAAGTAGTACAAGACAACGACCCAACGGATTGGACTCAATGGCTCGAGCTACTGTTGAATATGAGTTTTATATTACAACCTTTCACAAAGAGTGGCACTGGCCAACTGTGCAAGACTAGCTACTACAGTACAGACAGACTGATAGTATGTAGTAGTACTCAGAGTCATCATAGCGGAGGCAGGGATAAGATTTTTGAAACCGTACAGATCGAAGGATAATTGGTGGTAAAAAAATAGCATTTGGAAACAATCAATAGTTCGGGAAAAATATGGGGCAGTACAAGTTATGGAATAAGAAATATTATTAAAAACAAGAAGACTTACTGGGGCCAGCAGAGGAGCCCTCAGCGGTGTCCTCCTGGTGGTGTTCTGTGTGTCCCGCCGACTGCCCAGTCCCTGTCGGTCTGCCCCTTGTTTCTGATGAACAGGAAAGATATAAGAAAGAGACAAACATTGATGGATGGTGTCAAACAAATACAATATTTTTCAACAACGGTCAAAAAACACTTATGTAAGCAACAATTGCAATAACTAAATTGACCGATCTCATCTGGTCATATCGGGGGATTCGCAGTTCGACTACTTAAGTTACTATTTATCAACAGTAATCCAGTCTTCCATTCTGATTCCAGAATACCAAGTTACAACTAAGTATAAGTACAACGTACCACCCAACCTAGCCCACCTATTCCAGGCATGCCAATTGTACATTAAGTATGCATTTCCACTGTATTCCTCAACAATGCATATGGTCAACTCATAGAGGACACATGAACATGACTACATGTTTTGTATAGACCAAATTTGGGTTTGATTGATTGATGCTGATCTGCTAGTGCTAAGTAACTGCTAAGCCTACCACCACTCATTGAACAAACTAGAAAAGGTTCTAATAAAGACAGCCGTACTACCAGCACGTCACGTAACTGAGTGAGGGGGCATCACGCATACCACTAACAAATTAGAAGCTCATACAAAGTACCTAAACCGAAGTATCAATCCGCCCCTATCTATTAGTGACAGGACAAAGTAAGGAGTGGACTAGAGTCACTGTAGCATTACGTAACTTAATTTCTCTAAAATAAACTCGTAAAGAATCACGCTAAGCAAGCGCAAACGCAAAGCTGCAAACAAGTAAGATTAGGGCAGAAGAGCACCTGTGTCAAAAAAATCACAGACTTTTAAACGTAATTAACCTGGAATGTAAGCAGCAACATTCTAGCTGGTTGGAAGAAAAAAAAGATATTCGCGATATATAACACAGAGCAGAAGAACAGACACAAAGTAGTAATAATTAAATAGGTACTCACCAAGCCCCGGGACCTCCACTCCCAGCAGGTCCAGCAGGTCCTGCTCACGGTCCAAGATGTCGGACCACCGGTGCGTCAGCTGCGCCTGTTAGAAAGGGTAGACGGACCGGGAGGGTCGGCCGGGGTCAGGAGGAGAGGCCTCCGGGGAGAGCCGTCTCCAGCGATCGTACAGACAAGTAACTTCCCCCCCCACAGACAGATACCACACACGGATAAGGTTCAGTGTTCTTTATAAGCACTTCTTAAGGTACGGTTGAATGGTACAAGGAGGTCTGGACTCAGGGGTCCCCTCGATTCAAGTCTCTCAATGCAGGGTAAGGGGGACGGGACAGTCTGGTTACCAGTCAGGTAGTTCGGATGAGATGATGACTAGCTCACAATCCTCGAGCTTGGTGGTTTAGTTGGTACGGGCCGCGGCAGCGCCAGCAGGTCCCGGTGAGGATGGTCGTTACAACGGGCCGCGGCAGCGCCAGCAGGTCCCGGTCGAGATGGTCGGTACACGGTCCGCGGCAGCGCCAGCAGGTCCCGGAAAGATGGTCGATGTACGGTCCGCGGCAGCGCCAGCAGGTCCCGGTGAGGATGGTCGTTACAACGGGCCGCGGCAGCGCCAGCAGGTCCCGACGAGGATGGATGTTGCAGAAGGCCGCGGCAGCGCCAGCAGGCAGGACGATGGTTCACAAGAGCGGGCTACGGCAGCGCCAGTAGTCCGTCAAGGCTGAGTTCTCTCGGTGTCTCTCGACTCCAGGATACAACTGCCTTCCTGCTCCGGAGTTGCCCCAGTTATAGGGCAGGCGCTCTTTGATGTCCGGACCCTCGCACTTGGAGGTCGGAGGGCCCGGGATGAAGGTGTCCAGACACCCAGCAGGGGGTGGAGCCAGCGCCTGGGGGAGCTGGAGGCGATCGGCACCTGGCGGGGGAAGAGCTCTTGACACTTCGTCCTCCCATTGACCTGCCAAGTGGTCCGCTCACCTCCCGGGTGGATGGTGGTGCCGGGATGTCGGGGCCGGTCAGGCCCGGGGTTAGGGTCGGGGCGAGGCCACGCGGCCTCGTGGTGCAGGGCCCAAGATGGCGGCTTGAACCGGCCGGGGGAGCCGGTGGGGCTGGGCCCCGTGATGAGTAGAGGTCCGAGGGCAGAAGATCCGTCGGGAGACGGGGTACAGGTGCTTTTCGTGGGTTATGCCTGGTGGGCCGGAGCTCGGGCCCTGTCGTGCGGGGAGGGAGCAAGCCCTTCGTGTGGCCTGTCCAACATGCGTCCCCCCCAGCTGAAGGCGGGGAGAGTCACCCATCTCCTTGGGGACTCTCTTCGTCGAGGCGGAAAAAGCGGGACAGGCCATCCGCGTTGGCGTGGTCTTGGCCTGGTCGGTGCTCCACAGTGAAGTCCATTCCCTGCAGGGAAATGGACCAGCGCAAGAGTTTTGGGTTCTCCCCCCGCATCTGCATCAGCCACTGCAGGGGTCGATGGTCGGTTTGTACCCGGAAGTGGGTACCGAAGAGATAGGGCCGGAGCTTTTTGAGGGCCCACACCACTGCGAAGGCCTCCCTCTCGATGGTGCTCCAGCGCTGTTCTCGGGCCAGGAGACGTCGACTGATGAAGGCCACCGGCTGGTCATGACCTTCGGGGTTTAACTGAGAAAGGACGGCTCCGATGCCGTGGTCGGAGGCGTCGGTCTGTACCATGAATTCCCGACTGTAATCGGGGGCCTGGAGCACAGGGGCGGTGCATAGAGCGGCCTTCAGCTTCTCGAAGGCCGCTTGACAATCGGGGGTCCAGTTAATCCGCTTCGGTTGGTTCTTGGACGTGAGACATGTGAGGGGCCCCACGATGCTGCCGTAGTCCTTCACGAACTGCCGGTAGTAGCCGGTGAGCCCCAAGAAGGCTCGGACCTCGGTCTGGGTGACGGGGGGGCTGCCAGGACTGGATGGCAGCAATCTTAAGTTGTAGCGGGGCCACCAGCCCGCTTCCCACTTGGTGCCCAAGGTAGGTCACAGACCCTTGGCCAATTTGGCACTTGCCGGCCTTAATTGTGAGGCCGGCCCGCTGGAGGGCCTGTAGGACCTCTTGGAGGTGACGGAGGTGGTCGGGCCAGTGGCGGCTGTATACAGCGATATTGTCCAGGTAGGCAGCGCTGAACTCTTCGAGCCCCGCCAAGACCTGGTTCACGAGGCGTTGAAACGTGGCGGGGGCATTCTTCATGCCGAAGGGCATGACCTTGAATTGGTAGTGGCCATCGGGGGTAGAGAAGGCTGACCGTTCCTGAGCCCTGGGTGTGAGGCCGATCTGCCAGTAGCCCGCTGTTAGGTCGAAGATACTGAGGTAGCGGGCGGCCCCCAGTCGGTCGATCAGCTCGTCGGCTCGGGGGATCGGATGAGCGTCGGTCCGGGTGACAGCGTTCAAGCCCCGGTAGTCGACGCAGAATCTCAGTTCAGGTGCGGTGCCGGGGGCAGCGGCTTTGGGGACCAATACAACCGGACTGGCCCAGGGACTGTCCGAGGGCTCGATGACCCAGATTGTGAGCATCTTGGCCACTTCCTCCTGTATGCAGGCCCGTACCCGATCTGGTACGCGGTAGGCCCGGTGTCGGACAGGGGGACTGTCCCCGGTGTCCACGTCGTGCAAACACCAAGGGGTGACCCCGGGGGTGAGGGAGAACAGGGTAGCGAACTGTAGCAGGAGGTTCCGGCAGCCCTGGCGTTGCTCCGAAGTGAGGGCGTCAGAGAGCCGGACCCCGTCCACGGAGCCGTCATTCTCCTGAGTCTTCAGAAGATCCGGGAGGGGTTCGGAGTCTTCCTCTGCCCCACTGTCCGTAGCCATCAGGAGGCTGAGTTCTGAGCGCACAAAGTGTGGTTTGAGTCGGTTGGTGTGGAGGACCCGAAGGGGGTTCCGGGAGGTCCCCAGGTCGATGAGGTAAGTGACGGGGCTTTTGCGCTCGACCACTTTGAAGGGCCCCGTCCACTTATCTTGCAAGGCACATGGTTCGGTGGGGGACATCACCCATACTTGTTGTCCAGGCTCGAACTCAACGGAGGAGGCATTGTGATCATACCACCTCTTCATGTCCTCCTGGCTGGCCTCGAGGTTCGCCTTGGCCATCTCTCTGAAGCGCCGGGTCTGATTGCGTAGGGCCAGGAGGTATTTGAAGACGTCTGGAGGGGTCTTTAGGGGGGCCATCTCCCAACCTTCTTTTACTAGGCTGAGGGGCCCTCGCACAGGGTGCCCGTACAGGAGTTCGAAAGGGCTAAAACCGAGGGACTTCTGGGGAACTTCTCGGTAGGCGAAGAGGAGGCACGGGAGTAGTACATCCCACTGGCGACGGAGGGGCTCTTCCAATCCCCCAATCATCCCCTTGAGAGTGCGGTTAAAACGCTCCACTAGTCCGTCCCCTTGGGGGTGATAGGGGGTCGTGAATCTGTAGGTGACCCCGCATTGTTGCCAGAGGGACTTCATGTATTTGGATATAAAGTTCGTGCCTCGGTCGCTGACGACTTCTCGGGGGAAGCCTACCCGGGAGAAGATCCCCATTAGGGCCCGGCCAACCACCGGAGCTGTCACGGTCCGTAGGGGCACCGCCTCGGGGTAGCGGGTGGCATGGTCCACCAGTACTAAGATGAACCTGTGTCCTTGTGCCGTGCGGGGGTCCAGAGGCCCCACAATGTCTATCCCCACCCTCTCGAACGGGGTGGTGACCACAGGGAAGGGTTGCAGAGGGGCTTTCAGCTTCCGACCACTCTTCCCGCTGGCTTGGCATGTGGGGCAAGATCGGCAGTGGTTCAGGACGTCGTTCCTCATTTTCGGCCAGAAAAAGTGGGTCACTAGGCGGCTGTACGTTTTGTCCTGGCCCAGGTGTCCAGCCAGGGGGACATCGTGGGCCAGGTTGAGCAGAAAGTCTCTGAAGCGGAGAGGTACCACCAGTACTCGACCGGCCCCCAGCTCGGCGATTCTTTGCTCGCTGTATAGCAGGTCGTTATCCCAGTAGGCCCAGTGAGTTCCGGTGGAGTCCCCTGCGTTCTGGGCGCTGGCTTGTTGGCGGAGTCCCTCGAGGGAGGGACAGGTCTTTTGTTCCTGGCGGAACTGTTCTTGGGTGGGCCCCCCTGCTTGACGCCACGGAGCCAGGTCAGGAAGGTTCTGGGGTTGCGCGTCCCCTTCGGTCGTCGGGTCTGGGAGGCTGGCCTCGTCGTTGTCTTCTACTGGGGCGACCGGGGGCGGAGGTGCTGGCCATTCCGGTTCTTCTGATCGGGGGACGGCACGGGCGGCCATGGACCGGGTGGTTACGCAGGCCCAGTCCGGGAGGCCCAGCATCCCCAGGTGCTCTCTTCTCTCAACGGTGGCCCACGGGGAACTCTCGAGGTCATTCCCCAGGAGGCAGTCCACGGGGGCATCGTCCCGGACCGTCACCTTCAACAGGCCGGAGACCCCTCCCCATTCGAACAGGACGCAGGCCATTTGACACATACTCTCAGAGTTGTCTGCCGAGCGGACGGGGCAGAGAATGTTCGGCAGGATCTGCTCGGGCTTCACCAGGTGACAGCGGACGGCCGTCACACTGGCGCCTGTGTCACGCAAGGCCTCGGCTCGCTGTCCATTAATGGTCACCCACTGACCGTATTTCCTGGTGTTAGCGGGGAGGGGGGCCCGTGGGACCATGTCTCTTCCCCCTAAGCACGCCAGGACCATGGCGGCCGGTTCCCACTCTTGCTGGGCCGGCTCATACTCTTCTGGTTCCCCCGATAATCGCTCTTCCCCCAGGGCGGCGGCAGCTACCTGGCGGGGCTTGGGTGTTTGGTTCTGCGGGCAGCTCGGGTCATTGGCGTAGTGGCCGACTCGCTGGCATCGGTGGCACGTGACGTTGGCTCGGAACCCAGGACGCCACGGGGGGTTGCCCCGGCCGGCCGGAGGCGGGGTGCTGGCCACGGGTGTTGCTGGCAAGGCGTCTCTCCCTCGCCCCTGGCCCCCTCCTCCTCCCCGAGGACGGTGCTGGCCTGGGTTGCTTCTGTTCTGTTCGTGTGGCCCCCTCCGGCCCACCCGGGTGCTTTCCCATCGGTCAGCTTCGGCGGCGAGCTGCCGGGGGTCAGTTAGCTTACTGTCGAGGAGGTGCTGCCTGAGCTCGACGAAACAGTTGTTCGACAGGTGCTCCCATACCATAAGGTTAAAGAGTTGTTCGTAGGTGGTGACATGGCTCCCCTTGATCCAACCCTCGAAGGCACGGCTAAAATAGTTCACGTATTCTACCCAAGTTGTACCTGGGATCCGGGTGCAATCTCTGAACCTCTGGCGGTACATCTCGGGTGTGAGGCCGTAGCGGGTGAGGAGGGCAGCCTTCATGTGGTCGTAGGACGACATTTGGTGATCTGGGAGCTGCAGTAGGGCATCGCGACCCTCGTTGACAAACCTCCCCCAAAGTCCGGCTCCCCAATCACTCCGGTCGATCCGGTGGGAGGTCATGGCGATCTCGTAGGCTTTAAACCACTGTTGTATGTCGTCTTCTCGGACATACTCGCGGACAACATCCTTGGGGATGTGGACTTTTTTCTCGATTGGCCCCGGGGTGTGTGGTCGCTCAGGCACCCCCAGTTCTTTATTCTGTTTCCGAAGTTCTATCTCCGCTAGTTGGCGCTCGTGCTCGAGCGTTATTTTTTTCTCCTCCAGCTCTCTCTGTCTCTGCTTCTCTTCTCGTTCTTCTCGGAGCCGCATATGCTCGAGGTTGAGTTTCTGTTCAGCTAACTTGAGTTCCCCATCCATCTTGAGTCGTGCCATTTCCAACTCGTGCAATCTGGTTCTTTCTCTTTCTCGGATCTCCTCCTGCGAGAGGCCCGTTCCCCGCTCCTCGGGAGCCGTGGCGTTCCCCTCTGGTGTGATGCTGCTTTGGTCGGAGGGTCTGGCGACCCCAGTTTCTGTCCACGACTCTAGGGCGTGCTTTAGATCATCCTTGGTACTCAGGCCGGTGGTAGCAATGCCAAGTTCTATGCAGAATTGTCTCAGTTCGCGGTGGTTGTATTCTTCTAACTTATCCATTTGGAATTTCTCGGTGGAGCTGCTATCTTTGGCTGACATCGTGTTTTTGTCGTGGGGTGAGCTACTCTCTGTACGATTACGCGTTGATTCGGATCGCGCCGCTGGCCACCAATGTTAGAAAGGGTAGACGGACCGGGAGGGTCGGCCGGGGTCAGGAGGAGAGGCCTCCGGGGAGAGCCGTCTCCAGCGATCGTACAGACAAGTAACTTCCCCCCCCACAGACAGATACCACACACGGATAAGGTTCAGTGTTCTTTATAAGCACTTCTTAAGGTACGGTTGAATGGTACAAGGAGGTCTGGACTCAGGGGTCCCCTCGATTCAAGTCTCTCAATGCAGGGTAAGGGGGACGGGACAGTCTGGTTACCAGTCAGGTAGTTCGGATGAGATGATGACTAGCTCACAATCCTCGAGCTTGGTGGTTTAGTTGGTACGGGCCGCGGCAGCGCCAGCAGGTCCCGGTGAGGATGGTCGTTACAACGGGCCGCGGCAGCGCCAGCAGGTCCCGGTCGAGATGGTCGGTACACGGTCCGCGGCAGCGCCAGCAGGTCCCGGAAAGATGGTCGATGTACGGTCCGCGGCAGCGCCAGCAGGTCCCGGTGAGGATGGTCGTTACAACGGGCCGCGGCAGCGCCAGCAGGTCCCGACGAGGATGGATGTTGCAGAAGGCCGCGGCAGCGCCAGCAGGCAGGACGATGGTTCACAAGAGCGGGCTACGGCAGCGCCAGTAGTCCGTCAAGGCTGAGTTCTCTCGGTGTCTCTCGACTCCAGGATACAACTGCCTTCCTGCTCCGGAGTTGCCCCAGTTATAGGGCAGGCGCTCTTTGATGTCCGGACCCTCGCACTTGGAGGTCGGAGGGCCCGGGATGAAGGTGTCCAGACACCCTGCAGGGGGTGGAGCCAGCGCCTGGGGGAGCTGGAGGCGATCGGCACCTGGCGGGGGAAGAGCTCTTGACACTTCGTCCTCCCATTGACCTGCCAAGTGGTCCGCTCACCTCCCGGGTGGACGGTGGTGCCGGGATGTCGGGGCCGGTCAGGCCCGGGGTTAGGGTCGGGGCGAGGCCACGCGGCCTCGTGGTGCAGGGCCCAAGATGGCGGCTTGAACCGGCCGGGGGAGCCGGTGGGGCTGGGCCCCGTGATGAGTAGAGGTCCGAGGGCAGAAGATCCGTCGGGAGACGGGGTACAGGTGCTTTTCGTGGGTTATGCCTGGTGGGCCGGAGCTCGGGCCCTGTCGTGCGGGGAGGGAGCAAGCCCTTCGTGTGGCCTGTCCAACAGCGCCTGGGTGCGCCGAACACCAGAGAAGCGTGATACTGCCCGGCGCACCTTCCCCCACCGCTGCCGACACTCCCGGAGGCCGTACCCGGACCCAGGCCTGCCACCTGCTGCCAGGGTTGAGGGGAGGTGGCGCTGAAAATTAGTGCAGCCAACTCCACCTCCCCAAATAAGGCCCGTGCCTGCACCCCTTGTGGGCGCCGCCTTATGCAAGGAAGGCGGTCGCGGCTCTGGCTGCGCCGGCGAACAGCCCTACCCTTGGACATGGTTCTGGGGACGGGGTGGGAAAGAAAAGGTAAAATAAATAAAGGAGTAAAGGAATAGCAGGCAATATAAAGAGAAAAAGTAGCTAAAAAACAAAAAAGAAGTAGACAAAAACCAAAAATATAGAGGCAGGAAAATAGTTAGAGAAATAATAAGTAATAAAGATCCCAAAAAAGTGGCTATAAACAAAGGATTGAAAAGATTTTGGGAGGATTCAAAATCAGGCACGTTCAATTCAAGGCAAAGAAGCAGATAACACCCAGCGTCCGCAGAGCCTGACGCGTTTCGGGACTCCTCCCTTCATTATATTTATTCCAACAATCAAACTCAGGTGAGTACTTAGACCAATTGCATTGTGGTTGGCAGTCGCTCAGGTTGCAGAGTAGCCTCAGATGAAGGGAGGAGTCCCGAAACGCGTCAGGCTCTGCGGACGCTGGGTGTTATCTGCTTCTTTGCCTTGAATTGAACGTGCTGACTGGGAGTGCACCCTGCACCTTTGGGTAACTGTGAGACGTGATATATTCCGGCCGACCCGGTCGGGGGGTGCACCGCCGCACAACATGCGGTTCCGCTGCTGGTGTGGAAATCAGCGTAGCAGACCAATCTGGCATAAACTTGAACGGGTGAGAACTCTGCAGATACACCTGTGATATTTTTTACTTACTGGATGCCTGCCACCAACCCACTGGGGTATCATATGGAAGACTACCGGTCCCAGAATGCAATTGGTCTAAGTACTCACCTGAGTTTGATTGTTGGAATAAATATAATTGGGACAAATACTGGAGTCTTGTGGTTGGCAGTCGCTCAGGTTGCAGAGTAGCCTCAGATGAAGGGAGGAGTCCCAAAACGCGTCAGGCTCTGCGGACGCTGGGTGTTATCTGCTTCTTTGCCTTGAATTGAACGTGCTGACTGGGAGTGCACCCTGCACCTTTGGCTAACTGTGAGACGTGATATATTCTAGTCGACCCGGTCGGGGGGTGCACCGCCGCACAACATGCGGTTCCGCTGCTGGTGTGGAAATCAGCGTAGCAGACCAATCTGGCATAAACTTGAACGGGTGAGAACTCTGCAGATACACCTGTGATATTTTTTACTTACTGGATGCCTGCCACCAACCCACTGGGGTATCATATGGAAGACTACCGGTCCCAGAATGCAATTGGTCTAAGTACTCACCTGAGTTTGATTGTTGGAATAAATATAATTGGGACAAATACTGGAGTCTTGTGGTTGGCAGTCGCTCAGGTTGCAGAGTAGCCTCAGATGAAGGGAGGAGTCCCGAAACGCGTCAGGCTCTGCGGACGCTGGGTGTTATCTGCTTCTTTGCCTTGAATTGAACGTGCTGACTGGGAGTGCACCCTGCACCTTTGGGTAACTGTGAGACGTGATATATTCCGGCCGACCCGGTCGGGGGGTGCACCGCCGCACAACATGCGGATCCGCTGCTGGTGTGGAAATCAGCGTAGCAGACCAATCTGGCATAAACTTGAACGGGTGAGAACTCTGCAGATACACCTGTGATATTTTTTACTTACTGGATGCCTGCCACCAACCCACTGGGGTATCATATGGAAGACTACCGGTCCCAGAATGCAATTGGTCTAAGTACTCACCTGAGTTTGATTGTTGGAATAAATATAATTGGGACAAATACTGGAGTCTTGTGGTTGGCAGTCGCTCAGGTTGCAGAGTAGCCTCAGATGAAGGGAGGAGTCCCGAAACGCGTCAGGCTCTGCGGACGCTGGGTGTTATCTGCTTCTTTGCCTTGAATTGAACGTGCTGACTGGGAGTGCACCCTGCACCTTTGGGTAACTGTGAGACGTGATATATTCCGGCCGACCCGGTCGGGGGGTGCACCGCCGCACAACATGCGGTTCCGCTGCTGGTGTGGAAATCAGCGTAGCAGACCAATCTGACATAAACTTGAACGGGTGAGAACTCTGCAGATACACCTGTGATATTTTTTACTTACTGGATGCCTGCCACCAACCCACTGGGGTATCATATGGAAGACTACCGGTCCCAGAATGCAATTGGTCTAAGTACTCACCTGAGTTTGATTGTTGGAATAAATATAATTGGGACAAATACTGGAGTCTTGTGGTTGGCAGTCGCTCAGGTTGCAGAGTAGCCTCAGATGAAGGGAGGAGTCCCGAAACGCGTCAGGCTCTGCGGACGCTGGGTGTTATCTGCTTCTTTGCCTTGAATTGAACGTGCTGACTGGGAGTGGACCCTGCACCTTTGGGTAACTGTGAGACGTGATATATTCCGGCCGACCCGGTCGGGGGGTGCACCGCCGCACAACATGCGGTTCCGCTGCTGGTGTGGAAATCAGCGTAGCAGACCAATCTGGCATAAACTTGAACGGGTGAGAACTCTGCAGATACACCTGTGATATTTTTTACTTACTGGATGCCTGCCACCAACCCACTGGGGTATCATATGGAAGACTACCGGTCCCAGAATGCAATTGGTCTAAGTACTCACCTGAGCTTGATTGTTGGAATAAATATAATTGGGACAAATACTGGAGTCTTGTGGTTGGCAGTCGCTCAGGTTGCAGAGTAGCCTCAGATGAAGGGAGGAGTCCCGAAACGCGTCAGGCTCTGCGGACGCTGGGTGTTATCTGCTTCTTTGCCTTGAATTGAACGTGCTGACTGGGAGTGCACCCTGCACCTTTGGGTAACTGTGAGACGTGATATATTCCGGCCGACCCGGTCGGGGGGTGCACCGCCGCACAACATGCGGTGCCGCTGCTGGTGTGGAAATCAGCGTAGCAGACCAATCTGGCATAAACTTGAACGGGTGAGAACTCTGCAGATACACCTGTGATATTTTTTACTTACTGGATGCCTGCCACCAACCCACTGGGGTATCATATGGAAGACTACCGGTCCCAGAATGCAATTGGTCTAAGTACTCACCTGAGTTTGATTGTTGGAATAAATATAATTGGGACAAATACTGGAGTCTTGTGGTTGGCAGTCGCTCAGGTTGCAGAGTAGCCTCAGATGAAGGGAGGAGTCCCGAAACGCGTCAGGCTCTGCGGACGCTGGGTGTTATCTGCTTCTTTGCCTTGAATTGAACGTGCTGACTGGGAGTGCACCCTGCACCTTTGGGTAACTGTGAGACGTGATATATTCCGGCCGACCCGGTCGGGGGGTGCACCGCCGCACAACATGCGGTTCCGCTGCTGGTGTGGAAATCAGCGTAGCAGACCAATCTGGCATAAACTTGAACGGGTGAGAACTCTGCAGATACACCTGTGATATTTTTTACTTACTGGATGCCTGCCACCAACCCACTGGGGTATCATATGGAAGACTACCGGTCCCAGAATGCAATTGGTCTAAGTACTCACCTGAGTTTGATTGTTGGAATAAATATAATTGGGACAAATACTGGAGTCTTGTGGTTGGCAGTCGCTCAGGTTGCAGAGTAGCCTCAGATGAAGGGAGGAGTCCCGAAACGCGTCAGGCTCTGCGGACGCTGGGTGTTATCTGCTTCTTTGCCTTGAATTGAACGTGCTGACTGGGAGTGCACCCTGCACCTTTGGGTAACTGTGAGACGTGATATATTCCGGCCGACCCGGTCGGGGGGTGCACCGCCGCACAACATGCGGTTCCGCTGCTGGTGTGGAAATCAGCGTAGCAGACCAATCTGGCATAAACTTGAACGGGTGAGAACTCTGCAGATACACCTGTGATATTTTTTACTTACTGGATGCCTGCCACCAACCCACTGGGGTATCATATGGAAGACTACCGGTCCCAGAATGCAATTGGTCTAAGTACTCACCTGAGTTTGATTGTTGGAATAAATCTAATTGGGACAAATACTGGAGTCTTGTGGTTGGCAGTCGCTCAGGTTGCAGAGTAGCCTCAGATGAAGGGAGGAGTCCCGAAACGCGTCAGGCTCTGCGGACGCTGGGTGTTATCTGCTTCTTTGCCTTGAATTGAACGTGCTGACTGGGAGTGCACCCTGCACCTTTGGGTAACTGTGAGACGTGATATATTCCGGCCGACCCGGTCGGGGGGTGCACCGCCGCACAACATGCGGTTCCGCTGCTGGTGTGGAAATCAGCATAGCAGACCAATCTGGCATAAACTTGAACGGGTGAGAACTCTGCAGATACACCTGTGATATTTTTTACTTACTGGATGCCTGCCACCAACCCACTGGGGTATCATATGGAAGACTACCGGTCCCAGAATGCAATTGGTCTAAGTACTCACCTGAGTTTGATTGTTGGAATAAATATAATTGGGACAAATACTGGAGTCTTGTGGTTGGCAGTCGCTCAGGTTGCAGAGTAGCCTCAGATGAAGGGAGGAGTCCCGAAACGCGTCAGGCTCTGCGGACGCTGGGTGTTATCTGCTTCTTTGCCTTGAATTGAACGTGCTGACTGGGAGTGCACCCTGCACCTTTGGGTAACTGTGAGACGTGATATATTCCGGCCGACCCGGTCGGGGGGTGCACCGCCGCACAACATGCGGTTCCGCTGCTGGTGTGGAAATCCGCATAGCAGACCAATCTGGCATAAACTTGAACGGGTGAGAACTCTGCAGATACACCTGTGATATTTTTTACTTACTGGATGCCTGTCACCAACCCACTGGGGTATCATATGGAAGACTACCGGTCCCAGAATGCAATTGGTCTAAGTACTCACCTGAGTTTGATTGTTGGAATAAATATAATTGGGACAAATACTGGAGTCTTGTGGTTGGCAGTCGCTCAGGTTGCAGAGTAGCCTCAGATGAAGGGAGGAGTCCCGAAACGCGTCAGGCTCTGCGGACGCTGGGTGTTATCTGCTTCTTTGCCTTGAATTGAACGTGCTGACTGGGAGTGCACCCTGCACCTTTGGGTAACTGTGAGACGTGATATATTCCGGCCGACCCGGTCGGGGGGTGCACCGCCGCACAACATGCGGTTCCGCTGCTGGTGTGGAAATCAGCGTAGCAGACCAATCTGGCATAAACTTGAACGGGTGAGAACTCTGCAGATACACCTGTGATATTTTTTACTTACTGGATGCCTGCCACCAACCCACTGGGGTATCATATGGAAGACTACCGGTCCCAGAATGCAATTGGTCTAAGTACTCACCTGAGCTTGATTGTTGGAATAAATATAATTGGGACAAATACTGGAGTCTTGTGGTTGGCAGTCGCTCAGGTTGCAGAGTAGCCTCAGATGAAGGGAGGAGTCCCGAAACGCGTCAGGCTCTGCGGACGCTGGGTGTTATCTGCTTCTTTGCCTTGAATTGAACGTGCTGACTGGGAGTGCACCCTGCACCTTTGGGTAACTGTGAGACGTGATATATTCCGGCCGACCCGGTCGGGGGGTGCACCGCCGCACAACATGCGGTGCCGCTGCTGGTGTGGAAATCAGCGTAGCAGACCAATCTGGCATAAACTTGAACGGGTGAGAACTCTGCAGATACACCTGTGATATTTTTTACTTACTGGATGCCTGCCACCAACCCACTGGGGTATCATATGGAAGACTACCGGTCCCAGAATGCAATTGGTCTAAGTACTCACCTGAGTTTGATTGTTGGAATAAATATAATTGGGACAAATACTGGAGTCTTGTGGTTGGCAGTCGCTCAGGTTGCAGAGTAGCCTCAGATGAAGGGAGGAGTCCCAAAACGCGTCAGGCTCTGCGGACGCTGGGTGTTATCTGCTTCTTTGCCTTGAATTGAACGTGCTGACTGGGAGTGCACCCTGCACCTTTGGGTAACTGTGAGACGTGATATATTCCGGCCGACCCGGTCGGGGGGTGCACCGCCGCACAACATGCGGTTCCGCTGCTGGTGTGGAAATCAGCGTAGCAGACCAATCTGGCATAAACTTGAACGGGTGAGAACTCTGCAGATACACCTGTGATATTTTTTACTTACTGGATGCCTGCCACCAACCCACTGGGGTATCATATGGAAGACTACCGGTCCCAGAATGCAATTGGTCTAAGTACTCACCTGAGTTTGATTGTTGGAATAAATATAATTGGGACAAATACTGGAGTCTTGTGGTTGGCAGTCGCTCAGGTTGCAGAGTAGCCTCAGATGAAGGGAGGAGTCCCGAAACGCGTCAGGCTCTGCGGACGCTGGGTGTTATCTGCTTCTTTGCCTTGAATTGAACGTGCTGACTGGGAGTGCACCCTGCACCTTTGGGTAACTGTGAGACGTGATATATTCCGGCCGACCCGGTCGGGGGGTGCACCGCCGCACAACATGCGGTTCCGCTGCTGGTGTGGAAATCAGCGTAGCAGACCAATCTGGCATAAACTTGAACGGGTGAGAACTCTGCAGATACACCTGTGATATTTTTTACTTACTGGATGCCTGCCACCAACCCACTGGGGTATCATATGGAAGACTACCGGTCCCAGAATGCAATTGGTCTAAGTACTCACCTGAGTTTGATTGTTGGAATAAATCTAATTGGGACAAATACTGGAGTCTTGTGGTTGGCAGTCGCTCAGGTTGCAGAGTAGCCTCAGATGAAGGGAGGAGTCCCGAAACGCGTCAGGCTCTGCGGACGCTGGGTGTTATCTGCTTCTTTGCCTTGAATTGAACGTGCTGACTGGGAGTGCACCCTGCACCTTTGGGTAACTGTGAGACGTGATATATTCCGGCCGACCCGGTCGGGGTGTGCACCGCCGCACAACATGCGGTTCCGCTGCTGGTGTGGAAATCAGCGTAGCAGACCAATCTGGCATAAACTTGAACGGGTGAGAACTCTGCAGATACACCTGTGATATTTTTTACTTACTGGATGCCTGCCACCAACCCACTGGGGTATCATATGGAAGACTACCGGTCCCAGAATGCAGTTGGTCTAAGTACTCACCTGAGTTTGATTGTTGGAATAAATATAATTGGGACAAATACTGGAGTCTTGTGGTTGGCAGTCGCTCAGGTTGCAGAGTAGCCTCAGATGAAGGGAGGAGTCCCGAAACGCGTCAGGCTCTGCGGACGCTGGGTGTTATTTGCTTCTTTGGCTTGAATTGAACGTGCTGACTGGGAGTGCACCCTGCACCTTTGGGTAACTGTGAGACGTGATATATTCCGGCCGACCCGGTCGGGGGGTGCACCGCCGCACAACATGCGGTTCCGCTGCTGGTGTGGAAATCAGCATAGCAGACCAATCTGGCATAAACTTGAACGGGTGAGAACTCTGCAGATACACCTGTGATATTTTTTACTTACTGGATGCCTGCCACCAACCCACTGGGGTATCATATGGAAGACTACCGGTCCCAGAATGCAATTGGTCTAAGTACTCACCTGAGTTTGATTGTTGGAATAAATATAATTGGGACAAATACTGGAGTCTTGTGGTTGGCAGTCGCTCAGGTTGCAGAGTAGCCTCAGATGAAGGGAGGAGTCCCGAAACGCGTCAGGCTCTGCGGACGCTGGGTGTTATCTGCTTCTTTGCCTTGAATTGAACGTGCTGACTGGGAGTGCACCCTGCACCTTTGGGTAACTGTGAGACGTGATATATTCCGGCCGACCCGGTCGGGGGGTGCACCGCCGCACAACATGCGGTTCCGCTGCTGGTGTGGAAATCAGCATAGCAGACCAATCTGGCATAAACTTGAACGGGTGAGAACTCTGCAGATACACCTGTGATATTTTTTACTTACTGGATGCCTGCCACCAACCCACTGGGGTATCATATGGAAGACTACCGGTCCCAGAATGCAATTGGTCTAAGTACTCACCTGAGTTTGATTGTTGGAATAAATATAATTGGGACAAATACTGGAGTCTTGTGGTTGGCAGTCGCTCAGGTTGCAGAGTAGCCTCAGATGAAGGGAGGAGTCCCGAAACGCGTCAGGCTCTGCGGACGCTGGGTGTTATCTGCTTCTTTGCCTTGAATTGAACGTGCTGACTGGGAGTGCACCCTGCACCTTTGGGTAACTGTGAGACGTGATATATTCCGGCCGACCCGGTCGGGGGGTGCACCGCCGCACAACATGCGGTTCCGCTGCTGGTGTGGAAATCAGCGTAGCAGACCAATCTGGCATAAACTTGAACGGGTGAGAACTCTGCAGATACACCTGTGATATTTTTTACTTACTGGATGCCTGCCACCAACCCACTGGGGTATCATATGGAAGACTACCGGTCCCAGAATGCAATTGGTCTAAGTACTCACCTGAGTTTGATTGTTGGAATAAATATAATTGGGACAAATACTGGAGTCTTGTGGTTGGCAGTCGCTCAGGTTGCAGAGTAGCCTCAGATGAAGGGAGGAGTCCCGAAACGCGTCAGGCTCTGCGGACGCTGGGTGTTATCTGCTTCTTTGCCTTGAATTGAACGTGCTGACTGGGAGTGCACCCTGCACCTTTGGGTAACTGTGAGACGTGATATATTCCGGCCGACCCGGTCGGGGGGTGCACCGCCGCACAACATGCGGTTCCGCTGCTGGTGTGGAAATCAGCGTAGCAGACCAATCTGGCATAAACTTGAACGGGTGAGAACTCTGCAGATACACCTGTGATATTTTTTACTTACTGGATGCCTGCCACCAACCCACTGGGGTATCATATGGAAGACTACCGGTCCCAGAATGCAATTGGTCTAAGTACTCACCTGAGTTTGATTGTTGGAATAAATATAATTGGGACAAATACTGGAGTCTTGTGGTTGGCAGTCGCTCAGGTTGCAGAGTAGCCTCAGATGAAGGGAGGAGTCCCGAAACGCGTCAGGCTCTGCGGACGCTGGGTGTTATCTGCTTCTTTGCCTTGAATTGAACGTGCTGACTGGGAGTGCACCCTGCACCTTTGGGTAACTGTGAGACGTGGTAAATATATATATATATGTATATATATATATATATTACCTGGTGGCGGTCGCCAGTAGGTAGGTATAGTTAGGACCTAGTTACCATAGAAATATGGCAACATTCTATTCCCAATAACTTTGGCGCGGGTTGACGAATCTTCGCAAAATTTTTAAAACCAATTCTTTGTTGAGATCAGCTCCTATGTTAAAAGTTTGGGGGTGATTCGTCAAGGGGGGGCTGAGAAAAAAGGGGGGTCCCAAAACATGTTTTCTCCATGTTAATTTCCATAGGACACTTTAGACAAGGTCGAACGGGTGAACGGAATTACCCCAAATATGGCAGGGAGAAGGGTCTTGGTCTAGAAACCACACTTTTGTTTATTTGGTGTAAATCCGTTCAGTAGTTTTTGAGAAATATCAAAATTTACAGATATCGATATATGGGAATTCTGCCATCTGATTGGCTGAGGCGGTACGAGCATGAGCTTGCTGCTTATGGTTGGGAGCACTGCGAGCGGTTGCAACTAGGAAGTGTTGACTGCCATTGTGTTATTCCTTCGAAGCGAGTAAGGGGAAAAAAGGGCAAAAAGAATAGGAAAGAGGACGGTAGCAGCGCTGCGAGGTCTGTGAGGTTGTTAGGGTGTGCTACACAGGGAGTGTGAAGCGATGTATTCACCCCTACCGGTGTGAAAGTGCTGTTTTGCCCAGAGTGAGATGGTGGTGAGGTGCTGGTACACTCGGGGATGAAACCGTGAGCTGATTGCTGTAAATTGATGTGCTCTGGGCGCAGTAGCATACTGGCCTCTATATGTAAATGGCAGAAATCACTGCAGCTTGCTGCTTATTGGTTGGGAGCGCTGCGAGCCGTTGCAACTAGGAAGTGTTGGCCGCCATTTTGTTATTCCGTCGAAGCGCGTAAGGGGAAAAAAAGGGCGAAAAGAGTAGGAAAGAGGATGGTAGAGTTGAGAGTTGTGAGTTGGTTAGGGTGAGAGATGCGAGCAAAGTATGTGCTAAGGTGGCAAGTGATTCTCGATTATAAAGGTTTATAAACTGATGTGCTCTGGGCGCTGCAGCATAGTGGCCTCTATATGTAAATGGCAGAAATCACTGCTCGTAAATAAACGTGCTACCTTATAGAATCACATACAACATGAGAAACAACATGTACACCTAGCAGACACAACGACACTACGTACTGTGGGAAGCGTAGCTAGCCATGTACACAAACCAAACATAGCACCTCTGCCACACAATGCAGAATGCAGAGAGAGATTTGAGCAAAGTATGTGCTAAGGTGGCAAGTGATTCTCAATTATAAAGTTATACAATGCAAAGTGTTGAGGGGATGTTCCCGGACAGACTTGAGTATGCAGAGCACAGACAGGTACATGTCAACATACACTGATGGTCTATTGAGTGAAGTAGACAGTGGACAGAACTATGATAGTACAGTCAGTAGGGAAGATTACGAAAACATAGCGTGTACGTGCCTCCTCCCCCCCTCCAAATCTTTAGCGTAGTGGGCTGGCTCGGCGTACGCAAGGCTGGTGCAGGGGTATGAATAAAAAGCACATTTGTCTGGGTGTGGTTCTCTTCCGGAATGGCGAATGTGTCTACCAGGTCTGTGCAGCTTTCACCGCCATGAGGCTGACGCCGTGAGCGAAGGTGGCTGCGTGAATGATGCTGTCAGCCTGCTGGTTCCGTGAAACCGTGATGGCCGCTGCGATGCACATATGCCCCACAGTTCACCGTTCGACACCGCCGTATGTGAAAGAGGGTCCACCACGTGCCAGCGGAAGCTCCTGGGCTGAGGTCTGGGAGGTCGGAAGGCTCCTGAGATCAATGCTGGCTACCGCGACACAGGCACACAGCGCCCAGCCTGAGGTCGAGCACCGTGGAGGGTTCTGTATACTACTAACACAGTAGTCCAACAGGTCCCAACAGTGGAACGGTGTCTTGATCCCACAGTGGAAGATGTTAGAACTGCATCTCAGAGTGGAGATGAAGGTACTCTCTTCGACCAGGTGCTACCTACTCTAGGTTCCAACAGTGGAACGGTGTCTTGATCCCACAATGGACGATGTCCAATATTACCTGTGCTTGGTTTTCACACAACTCCCTCCGTTGAGGTGCATCACACTCTGTGATTCCGTAGTTTACTGCTGCAATGATTATTGTGCTTGGTTGACACCAGTCGGTGCAGTACACCGCGGTACAGCAGGTTCGAACAGTGAAACAGGGTCTTGATTCTATGATTGAGGATGTCAGAAGTTAACCATGTGCCGGCAGAAGTTCCTGGGCTGAGGTCTGCGAGGTCAGAAGGCTCCTGAGATCAACGCTGGCTACCGCGACACAGGCACACAGCGCCCAGCCTGATGTCCAGCACCGTGGAGGGCTCTGTATACTACTAACACAGTAGCCCAAAAGGTACCAACAGTGGAACGGTGTCTTGATCCCACAATGGATGATGTTAGAACTGCATCTGAGAGTGGAGATGAAGGTACTCCCTTCGACCAGGCACATCCAACTCTAGGTTCCAACAGTGGAACGGTGTCTTGATGCCACAATGAAAGATGTTAGAACTGCATCTGAGAGTGGAGATGAAGGTACTCTCTTTGACTAGGTGCTACCTACTCTAGGTCCCAACAGTGGAACGGTGTATTGATCCCACAATGGACGATGTCCGATATTACCTCTGCCTGGTTTTCACACAACTCCCTCCGTTCAGGTGCATCACACTCTGTGCTTCCGTAGTTTACTGCTGCAATGATTATTGTGCTTGGTTGACACCAGTCGGTGCTGTATACCAGGGAGCAGCAGGTCCGAACAGTTAAACGGAGTCTTGATTCTATGATTGAGGATGTCAGAAGTTAAAGTGTGTGATGATTTGTGTGTACCCCCTCTGACCAGGTGCAACCAACAGTAGGTCCCATCAGTGGAACGGTGTCTTGATCCCACAATGGACTATGTTAGAACTGCATCTGAGAGTGGGGATGAAGATACTCTCTTCGACCAGGTGCTTTTTTGTAATTTATGTTGTTGTATTTTGTGAAGAGGAAGTGAGAAAAAGTATTCATGGAAGACTGTGCTCACTACACTACAGTCTCACTACAGACAGCAGTGTTCACAATTCAGATCGAGTCGTTATTGTAGATGACGCCGTCCTGTAGACAAAAGACATTGCTCCAGTGCGCTCTGTCTGCACCACGCATACGCATCATCACAGGGTCCGCACACGGTTTTTGTTGCTTCGCATACAGCAAACTTTGCAGCTCAAGTCAACGCCACATGGCTGTGGACCTTTGCTGACCACTCTCTGGCCTACACTGCAGACAGCAGTGTTTACAATTCAGATCGAGTCGCTATTGCAGATGATGTAGTGTTGTAGGCAACAGACATTGCTCCTAGTAGGGCCCGCCCGCAACACGTGGTACAGCAGGTCCAAACAGTGAAACGGGGTCTTGATTCTGTAATTGAGGAGGTCAGATATTAAAGTCTGTGATGCTTTATGTGTACCCCCTCAGATCAGGTGCAACCAACTCCGTGCTTCCCAATCCAAGGGCACGTGGCTGTGAGGTGTTAATGACCACTGCGTCTGGCCTACATTGCGGTCAGCAAGGCTCACAATTGAGATCAAGTGGTTATTGTTTAATTACAGAATCCAGTAGGCAACTAACTACAACGTCTATTGAAATATACAAAATAGCCTTTTAGGATACTTGCTTGAAGAAGTGTTTTAAGAGGACTTATAGGTCTAGTACAATGACCAAATTCTTCTTGGTAGTGGTAAAGAACACTGAATAACAGTGTACACAGTGGACAGCACAGATAGCAATTCAAATTGTTTTGATTTATTTATTGCAGAGTTTTCCCCAATTTATGTTGTTGTCTTTTGTGAAGAGGAAGTGAGAAAAAGTATTCATGGATATCTGTATTGAGTACTGCCTTCAATATACACTGCAGACAGTAGTGTTCACAATTCCGATCGAGTCGCTATTGTCGATGACGCAGTCCTGTAGGCAAAAGATATTGGTCCAGTGCGCTCTGTCTGCACCACGCATACGCATCATCACAGGGTCCACACATGGTTTTTGTTGCTTAGCGTACGGCAAACTGTGCAGCTCAAGTCAACGCCACGTGGCTGTGGGCCCTTGCTGACCGCTCTCTGGCCCGCACTGCAGAGAGCAGTGTTCACAATTCAGATCGAGTCGCTATTGCAGATGATGTAGTGTTGTAGGCAACAGACATTGCTCCTAGTACTGCCTGCCCGCAGCACGCATCATCGCTGGCTGTGCACATGCTGAATGCTTTTGATGTGGCAATGTGAGTGCACTAGACCTGATGGACCCTTTATGATACAATCTTTTTGTGTATTATTTCACATCTACTGCCTGTATCTCAGTATACCACAAGTTATGGTTCTTTTACGATAGAATCTTTTCTGTATTATTTCACATCTAGTGTCCCTACCTTACTGCAGCACAAACTATTGACCCTTTTATTATTGAATCTGTGAGTGATTCAATGATTACTGTTGTAGTTGATGCTAGCAGCAACCATTCCCCGAGGGCTGGTTTGCACTCACCCCACACGCATCCAGCACAGACGTCACTGGATATGTGCCCCTGGTAATAAAAAGGAGTCGAGCGCATGTGCCCGTACCCACTTCCACTATCTATCTTTGTCCGTGTGTTCATTATCTATGCATGATACTGCCCTTGGGCCGTACCACATTACATTGGGCTGTGGACAATGTATGCAACCATGTTACCTCTGGCAGTGGGGAAAAGATCTGTTATGTAGCTTTTACATACATGGCTATCACAGGTGAAAGGCTACTTTACAGACCATGAATATTGATGAAGATGATGGTTGCATGTTGTGTGTAGTGTCAGATATGTGCACATAGCAAAAAGTTTTCAAAAAAGCTCTGTAAGCAGAAGAGGAGTCTCTCATCAAACGCTCTAGAGAGAATGACTAAAATGGGTGGGGTTCTCCAACTTTTACAATGGGAAATGTTATGAACCAATCAAATCCTTTTCTTTAAGGTCACATGGCAATCACGCACCGAGCGCGCAAGGAGTGCGCACCCGACGCGATGTTGAGAAAATATATTTACCATAATATAAGTTTATTACAGTTAGAAATATATAAATGTTTAAAATGTTTTAGATTATCGCTTGTTATTATATACACCTTCAACTTATTTAGATATAGTTTTGAGACGTAAAAAAGAAAGAGGGAATGGTGTACCCAGCGCGACCCAATCCGTCTATGACGTAACACAGGGCCTGGCAGCGTGTACTCATCGCATACGCAACACGCAGCGGGCACAACCCCATACATACATGATGTAACGCGCGGCTAGGTACAGCGTAACCATCGCATACCAAAGTAGCAGCTGGCATGACCTCATACGTATCTGATGTTACGCGGGACGCGGTGCCACAAACCCGTTAGATACGAAATTTGCATCCTTTAGGAGTTTAGGAATATGGCAGATAGGATTTGCGTGCTGATGGAGCTTGGTACAATACCGGTATGGGACTTACGTTTTCTCAAAAAAACCAAAAAAACAATATACATACTTTTTGGGGAAGATATAAAACATTACATTTTTTTCTAGTTTAAAAAAAACGGATAATAGAGTTCCGAAATATTACAAAAAATATTACAGATCCCCTGGTCATATTACGAAATATTACCGATCCCCGGACTTGAGTTAGCCTCGAAGGCCCCCGAACAATTCGTAAACAATACCCGGAGAGGAGTCGATCCCCTAGTCTGCGAAAAGTCTTTGTGCCCTCCCGGGCCTAATTTATATGTCAGATTAAGATCCCCAGTGCTGCAGAGACCCCGCAATATAATAATAATATTGGCCCCGGAACATTACCCACCAGGGGGCTCATTTAAATGAACGGGTGAGACCCCGCGTCATTTTTTTTCTCCATTTTTACCATCCGAATCCGCTTTATTGAAACGATACGAGGTTTTCCTCTTCTCGCTTCAACGAGGCAAACAAGAATTTACTATCACAGGGTGGAAACAATGCTCCTGGTGCGGGACTTCAGCTTTCTCCAAAAACAAAAAAACAACAACATACATACTATTTTCTTGAAGATAGAAAACATGACATATTTTTCAAATTAAAAAAAGGATAATAGAGTTCCAAAATAATACACACAAAAATAGAAAAAAATATAGGTTTTATAAATATTAAAATATAAAATTAACATTTAAAAAACCTTTGAAATTCACTGAAAAAAACATAGGTTTTACAGACGTTATAGTTAGGAATTAGCATTTAAAAAGCCTTAGAAATTCACTGGAAAAATCATAGGTTTCAGGGACGTTATTGTTAGTTGGACATTTGATTCATATAAAACCAGAGGTATTCACCTGTTATAGTTAGTTGAGCTAACTATAACTCGTGCCCCCGCAATGCACTGCATTACATCATTCATGACATGGTCAGTGAAATCACTGATGACATCATGATGACATCTCAAATGGCATCACTGATTACATCACTGATGACATCATCCGTGTGATAATGTGATGCACCTCATCAGACCCTAATATAACACTTGATACACCCAGTCTAAAATACAGACTATAATTTTCGAAACCTTGAACAAACCAGTACCAGTTAGTACATAACTACTCTCTAATTTGTAGGTCTACATACATAATGATTCATTCACCCATACACTCAGTCATACATACAGTCAGCCATCAATAAAGCATTATCATATCCTGGCACATATCTATAGAGACACTCACAAACCGCCTCTCATTCTTAGAGGTATTCACACACCTAGTCATTAATGGAAATAATCAATCTCACTTTCATTTACTCACCTGTACAGTTATACACATACCATGTCACTTAATTGAACATATCCTAACACATACTTACACTCTAATACAATAACTAATACAAGGACACACTGATCCATACAGGCACTCTCACAATCACTCATTCTCACATATAGTCATTTATACAGTCCACCACTCATATATACTCCCTTTCACATATGGAGTTACTCACATATGTAGCAAACCAAACGGGGCGCCATTTACGCCCCAGACCAGTCGCACAGCAAGACCCCAATGCTTTAAATTGATCCTTATTTTACCAAATGTTCATCCATTTTAATTCAGCAATTCTTTTCCAGCTCAACTCCACTTCATCCACTCTTTGGAGAATCATGTAATTTTCCAAGTTTCTAATGTTTTTGATGAGACCATCCGGACTTCTTGTCAAAAACACGATAGACACATGTTTCATCCCAGGCGCGTTCTTTATTAAAAAACCCAATGCATTTCGGACTCCGCGAGTCCTTCGTCAGGGGTAACTATGAATAAAACATACTGTGAATTAATGATGTGCTTAATACATTTGTTAAATCAAAACCCTGCTAGCAACAATAAATGACATGTCCTCTGAAAATCATTTTACATAATAAACAAGCAAAGACATAAAAAAACCGAAAGCATCCCCCTTATAATCATCCCCTTATGAACACCCCCTTCTACTCGGTAAAGCTTCTTATCTAGCTACCAACTGGTTGTAAGAAAACCCCCTTCAGAAGTGACCAATCAGCAAAAACCATTCGAAGAAATCGTTGAAACAGCCTCTATATAAAACGAACTGTTACTGCACCATCAGTTATTGAATTATCTGTTCATATTCTCCCCCCTCCTCCGTAAAGCGAAGCGCCCTTGAGATCCCTCCCGTACTTCACATTCCTGAATTTACTCTGATCAAACAAACCGAAGCTAATGATCATACATAAGCGTGTTATTCTCGTACCTGCCTGGGGATATTGCCAATCTACCATCCATTTCTGGAACGAAAATATCAACCCTCCCGAGAAACGCTCGGTTTTTAAACCTCGCGCGCAAATGCAAGTCCCTCCCCGTTACGCACGTGTTCTCCTTCATTACCTGATCAGGACTGTTACCATAGGTGCTAATAACAAGAAAACTTCAGTTACCAGGGTGCTTTGTTGTAGGATACTCGCAATCACTGAATCCCCATTAACTGCTTGTTAATTAAAAAATCCTTCTCAATGCGTGCATAAACATTCTAAAATAGCTATTGTCGGGTATAACATTATCTTTGCATTGACACAACAATAAATAACGGACCCCCAATTTATAAGAACAAGATGTAGTAGCCTGTTAGTGGATAAAGCTTCCAAGTCCTTTTTATCTTGTCATACTTTCGCGTATCGGGTGCAGACCATAATTTAGGGCAAAAATACATGGTTAATGAAACTGCAGTAATGGAATGCACACCGTCTGTTCTTTAAATTCCGTGTTTGTCAAAAACGTCCTCCAAGCGTGCGTGCGTAACTGATATAGTGCCTTGCCCTGGTGGCACTTAGAACATAGCAAACCAAACGGGGCGCCATTTACGCCCCAGACCAGTCGCACAGCAAGACCCCAATGCTTTAAATTGATCCTTATTTTACCAAATGTTCATCCATTTTAATTCAGCAATTCTTTTCCAGCTCAACTCCACTTCATCCACTCTTTGGAGAATCATGTAATTTTCCAAGTTTCTAATGTTTTTGATGAGACCATCCGGACTTCTTGTCAAAAACACGATAGACACATGTTTCATCCCAGGCGCGTTCTTTATTAAAAAACCCAATGCATTTCGGACTCCGCGAGTCCTTCGTCAGGGGTAACTATGAATAAAACATACTGTGAATTAATGATGTGCTTAATACATTTGTTAAATCAAAACCCTGCTAGCAACAATAAATGACATGTCCTCTGAAAATCATTTTACATAATAAACAAGCAAAGACATAAAAAAACCGAAAGCATCCCCCTTATAATCATCCCCTTATGAACACCCCCTTCTACTCGGTAAAGCTTCTTATCTAGCTACCAACTGGTTGTAAGAAAACCCCCTTCAGAAGTGACCAATCAGCAAAAACCATTCGAAGAAATCGTTGAAACAGCCTCTATATAAAACGAACTGTTACTGCACCATCAGTTATTGAATTATCTGTTCATATTCTCCCCCCTCCTCCGTAAAGCGAAGCGCCCTTGAGATCCCTCCCGTACTTCACATTCCTGAATTTACTCTGATCAAACAAACCGAAGCTAATGATCATACATAAGCGTGTTATTCTCGTACCTGCCTGGGGATATTGCCAATCTACCATCCATTTCTGGAACGAAAATATCAACCCTCCCGAGAAACGCTCGGTTTTTAAACCTCGCGCGCAAATGCAAGTCCCTCCCCGTTACGCACGTGTTCTCCTTCATTACCTGATCAGGACTGTTACCATAGGTGCTAATAACAAGAAAACTTCAGTTACCAGGGTGCTTTGTTGTAGGATACTCGCAATCACTGAATCCCCATTAACTGCTTGTTAATTAAAAAATCCTTCTCAATGCGTGCATAAACATTCTAAAATAGCTATTGTCGGGTATAACATTATCTTTGCATTGACACAACAATAAATAACGGACCCCCAATTTATAAGAACAAGATGTAGTAGCCTGTTAGTGGATAAAGCTTCCAAGTCCTTTTTATCTTGTCATACTTTCGCGTATCGGGTGCAGACCATAATTTAGGGCAAAAATACATGGTTAATGAAACTGCAGTAATGGAATGCACACCGTCTGTTCTTTAAATTCCGTGTTTGTCAAAAACGTCCTCCAAGCGTGCGTGCGTAACTGATATAGTGCCTTGCCCTGGTGGCACTTAGAACATAGCAAACCAAACGGGGCGCCATTTACGCCCCAGACCAGTCGCACAGCAAGACCCCAATGCTTTAAATTGATCCTTATTTTACCAAATGTTCATCCATTTTAATTCAGCAATTCTTTTCCAGCTCAACTCCACTTCATCCACTCTTTGGAGAATCATGTAATTTTCCAAGTTTCTAATGTTTTTGATGAGACCATCCGGACTTCTTGTCAAAAACACGATAGACACATGTTTCATCCCAGGCGCGTTCTTTATTAAAAAACCCAATGCATTTCGGACTCCGCGAGTCCTTCGTCAGGGGTAACTATGAATAAAACATACTGTGAATTAATGATGTGCTTAATACATTTGTTAAATCAAAACCCTGCTAGCAACAATAAATGACATGTCCTCTGAAAATCAAACAAGCAAAGACATAAAAAAAACGAAAGCATCCCCCTTATAATCATCCCCTTATGAACACCCCCTTCTACTCGGTAAAGCTTCTTATCTAGCTACCAACTGGTTGTAAGAAAACCCCCTTCAGAAGTGACCAATCAGCAAAAACCATTCGAAGAAATCGTTGAAACAGCCTCTATATAAAACGAACTGTTACTGCACCATCAGTTATTGAATTATCTGTTCATATTCTCCCCCCTCCTCCGTAAAGCGAAGCGCCCTTGAGATCCCTCCCGTACTTCACATTCCTGAATTTACTCTGATCAAACAAACCGAAGCTAATGATCATACATAAGCGTGTTATTCTCGTACCTGCCTGGGGATATTGCCAATCTACCATCCATTTCTGGAACGAAAATATCAACCCTCCCGAGAAACGCTCGGTTTTTAAACCTCGCGCGCAAATGCAAGTCCCTCCCCGTTACGCACGTGTTCTCCTTCATTACCTGATCAGGACTGTTACCATAGGTGCTAATAACAAGAAAACTTCAGTTACCAGGGTGCTTTGTTGTAGGATACTCGCAATCACTGAATCCCCATTAACTGCTTGTTAATTAAAAAATCCTTCTCAATGCGTGCATAAACATTCTAAAATAGCTATTGTCGGGTATAACATTATCTTTGCATTGACACAACAATAAATAACGGACCCCCAATTTATAAGAACAAGATGTAGTAGCCTGTTAGTGGATAAAGCTTCCAAGTCCTTTTTATCTTGTCATACTTTCGCGTATCGGGTGCAGACCATAATTTAGGGCAAAAATACATGGTTAATGAAACTGCAGTAATGGAATGCACACCGTCTGTTCTTTAAATTCCGTGTTTGTCAAAAACGTCCTCCAAGCGTGCGTGCGTAACTGATATAGTGCCTTGCCCTGGTGGCACTTAGAACATAGCAAACCAAACGGGGCGCCATTTACGCCCCAGACCAGTCGCACAGCAAGACCCCAATGCTTTAAATTGATCCTTATTTTACCAAATGTTGGGGATGCTTTCGGTTTTTGGAAAATTACATGATTCTCCAAAGAGTGGATGAAGTGGAGTTGAGCTGGAAAAGAATTGCTGAATTAAAATGGATGAACATTTGGTAAAATAAGGATCAATTTAAAGCATTGGGGTCTTGCTGTGCGACTGGTCTGGGGCGTAAATGGCGCCCCGTTTGGTTTGCTATGTTCTAAGTGCCACCAGGGCAAGGCACTATATCAGTTACGCACGCACGCTTGGAGGACGTTTTTGACAAACACGGAATTTAAAGAACAGACGGTGTGCATTCCATTACTGCAGTTTCATTAACCATGTATTTTTGCCCTAAATTATGGTCTGCACCCGATACGCGAAAGTATGACAAGATAAAAAGGACTTGGAAGCTTTATCCACTAACAGGCTACTACATCTTGTTCTTATAAATTGGGGGTCCGTTATTTATTGTTGTGTCAATGCAAAGATAATGTTATACCCGACAATAGCTATTTTAGAATGTTTATGCACGCATTGAGAAGGATTTTTTAATTAACAAGCAGTTAATGGGGATTCAGTGATTGCGAGTATCCTACAACAAAGCACCCTGGTAACTGAAGTTTTCTTGTTATTAGCACCTATGGTAACAGTCCTGATCAGGTAATGAAGGAGAACACGTGCGTAACGGGGAGGGACTTGCATTTGCGCGCGAGGTTTAAAAACCGAGCGTTTCTCGGGAGGGTTGATATTTTCGTTCCAGAAATGGATGGTAGATTGGCAATATCCCCAGGCAGGTACGAGAATAACACGCTTATGTATGATCATTAGCTTCGGTTTGTTTGATCAGAGTAAATTCAGGAATGTGAAGTACGGGAGGGATCTCAAGGGCGCTTCGCTTTACGGAGGAGGGGGGAGAATATGAACAGATAATTCAATAACTGATGGTGCAGTAACAGTTCGTTTTATATAGAGGCTGTTTCAACGATTTCTTCGAATGGTTTTTGCTGATTGGTCACTTCTGAAGGGGGTTTTCTTACAACCAGTTGGTAGCTAGATAAGAAGCTTTACCGAGTAGAAGGGGGTGTTCATAAGGGGATGATTATAAGGGGGATGCTTTCGGTTTTTTTATGTCTTTGCTTGTTTATTATGTAAAATGATTTTCAGAGGACATGTCATTTATTGTTGCTAGCAGGGTTTTGATTTAACAAATGTATTAAGCACATCATTAATTCACAGTATGTTTTATTCATAGTTACCCCTGACGAAGGACTCGCGGAGTCCGAAATGCATTGGGTTTTTTAATAAAGAACGCGCCTGGGATGAAACATGTGTCTATCGTGTTTTTGACAAGAAGTCCGGATGGTCTCATCAAAAACATTAGAAACTTGGAAAATTACATGATTCTCCAAAGAGTGGATGAAGTGGAGTTGAGCTGGAAAAGAATTGCTGAATTAAAATGGATGAACATTTGGTAAAATAAGGATCAATTTAAAGCATTGGGGTCTTGCTGTGCGACTGGTCTGGGGCGTAAATGGCGCCCCGTTTGGTTTGCTATGTTCTAAGTGCCACCAGGGCAAGGCACTATATCAGTTACGCACGCACGCTTGGAGGACGTTTTTGACAAACACGGAATTTAAAGAACAGACGGTGTGCATTCCATTACTGCAGTTTCATTAACCATGTATTTTTGCCCTAAATTATGGTCTGCACCCGATACGCGAAAGTATGACAAGATAAAAAGGACTTGGAAGCTTTATCCACTAACAGGCTACTACATCTTGTTCTTATAAATTGGGGGTCCGTTATTTATTGTTGTGTCAATGCAAAGATAATGTTATACCCGACAATAGCTATTTTAGAATGTTTATGCACGCATTGAGAAGGATTTTTTAATTAACAAGCAGTTAATGGGGATTCAGTGATTGCGAGTATCCTACAACAAAGCACCCTGGTAACTGAAGTTTTCTTGTTATTAGCACCTATGGTAACAGTCCTGATCAGGTAATGAAGGAGAACACGTGCGTAACGGGGAGGGACTTGCATTTGCGCGCGAGGTTTAAAAACCGAGCGTTTCTCGGGAGGGTTGATATTTTCGTTCCAGAAATGGATGGTAGATTGGCAATATCCCCAGGCAGGTACGAGAATAACACGCTTATGTATGATCATTAGCTTCGGTTTGTTTGATCAGAGTAAATTCAGGAATGTGAAGTACGGGAGGGATCTCAAGGGCGCTTCGCTTTACGGAGGAGGGGGGAGAATATGAACAGATAATTCAATAACTGATGGTGCAGTAACAGTTCGTTTTATATAGAGGCTGTTTCAACGATTTCTTCGAATGGTTTTTGCTGATTGGTCACTTCTGAAGGGGGTTTTCTTACAACCAGTTGGTAGCTAGATAAGAAGCTTTACCGAGTAGAAGGGGGTGTTCATAAGGGGATGATTATAAGGGGGATGCTTTCGGTTTTTTTATGTCTTTGCTTGTTTATTATGTAAAATGATTTTCAGAGGACATGTCATTTATTGTTGCTAGCAGGGTTTTGATTTAACAAATGTATTAAGCACATCATTAATTCACAGTATGTTTTATTCATAGTTACCCCTGACGAAGGACTCGCGGAGTCCGAAATGCATTGGGTTTTTTAATAAAGAACGCGCCTGGGATGAAACATGTGTCTATCGTGTTTTTGACAAGAAGTCCGGATGGTCTCATCAAAAACATTAGAAACTTGGAAAATTACATGATTCTCCAAAGAGTGGATGAAGTGGAGTTGAGCTGGAAAAGAATTGCTGAATTAAAATGGATGAACATTTGGTAAAATAAGGATCAATTTAAAGCATTGGGGTCTTGCTGTGCGACTGGTCTGGGGCGTAAATGGCGCCCCGTTTGGTTTGCTATGTTCTAAGTGCCACCAGGGCAAGGCACTATATCAGTTACGCACGCACGCTTGGAGGACGTTTTTGACAAACACGGAATTTAAAGAACAGACGGTGTGCATTCCATTACTGCAGTTTCGTTACTCACATATGTACCACTGAGGCATCCATTCACTCGCTGAGACACTCATACACACACTCACTCAGCCATTCAGACCTTCACAGATACAGACTTGAACATATATACCTAGTGAATTATCCACTCAATTATCCACTCACACATCTATGCACAGAGACACCCACACCCACCCACACAGACACTCAGGTACTCACACAGGTACTCAGACAAGCAATGAATAGCTCGTATAGATCCTGATTTAGTTGCTAACCAAACCATGGAACTACTTACACACCAACTAACAACCTAAACTGTGTGAATATCTGGATCAGTCGCTAACACATGCATTAAGCAAGACACAATTAATTAGGCACTTATACAGTTAGTCACACGCCTACTTAATCATCCATCCTGAGTCTTATACATTCTTCAATATACCTTGGCATATATGATAAAACATATTTACATTTTATAGAAACACACATTCACTGGATGATGTCATCAGTGATATAATCAGTGATGTCATTTGAGATGTCATCAGTGATGGTGGCCCGCGCTGTGAGGAAGGAGCACCATCTCGAGTAAAGTGAGAGAGGCTGTGGTTGGAAACAGTTCCAGGACCATACGGCGCTGTCAGCCTTGTACAAATGGACTCTCCAAATCGTCTCGCTTCCTACTAAGGATGTGAAATGTTTAAAATATTGAATTGTGTGCAGAGACCCACGAAGGGAGGAATGTTGCACGAGAAGGGACTACAGTTCCCATCATGCAATTGAACATTCAAGCACTAAGCGAAAGCCTACTTAGGCTAATTAATGTAATTGAGCATGCGTGAATATAATAAATAGAGCGTCCTCTGCCACAATCTGTGTGAACAAGCCTTTGAATAAGATGTGCATACATTGAAACGCGTCATGCAACGATAATTACCTGTCGAGATGCCGAGGGGAGTGATGAGTGAAGGTCGGATGGTTGGCTGGCAGCTGTGTGCCCTTCCAAAGCTTCGGGCATTTGTTTGATTATCTGTTTGCACGGCGGCCCGCGCCGTGAGGAAGGAGCACCATCTCGGGTAAAGTAAGAGAGGCTGTGGTTGGAAACAATTTCAGGACCATACGGCGCTATCAGCCTTGTACAAATGGACTCTCCAAATCGTCTCGCTTCCTACTAAGGATGTGAAATGTTTTAAATATTGAATTGTGTGCAGAGACCCACGAAAGGGAGGATTGTTGCTCGAGAAGGGACTACAGTTCCCATCATGCCATTGAACATTCAAGCACTAAGCAAAAGCCTACTTAAGCTAATTAATGTAATTGAGCATGCGTGAATATAATAAATAGAGCGTCCTCTGCCACAATCTGTGTGAACAAGCCTATGAATAAGATGTGCATACATTGAAACGCGTCAGGCAACGATAATTACCTGTCGAGATGCCGAGGGGAGTGATGAGTGAAGGCCGGATGGTTGGCTGGCAGCTGTGTGCCCTTCCAAAGCTTCGGGCATTTGTTTGATTATATATATATATATATGTATATATATATAGTGATCTGAAAAGAACCTATCATGACAAACTCCAAGTCTGGCATGACAAAGACCTACTTTCATGGGATGAGAAACAATTCCTCACGAATAATACTCCTACAATCCCGACACTTTACCTTCTTCCAAAGGTACATAAAGACATGACTGAACCTCCAGGGAGACCTATTGTCTCATCGAAAAATAGTCTACTTGAAAATACTAGCACATATGTAGACCACTTTCTTTTTCCCTTTGTCGAAGACCTCTCATGCTATCTTAGAGACACCACAGATTTCCTACTCAAAATCAAGGATGTTAAATTAGGATTAAATCATTGGATGGTATGTCTGGATGTAGAGGCATTATACACCAGCATCAGACATGATGATGGTGTAAAAGCCTGCAAATTCTTTCTCAAAAAACGAAGAATAGAATTTCTGGACCACACACTCATGCTTTTGGACATGATCAATATCTGTCTAAAGGAGAATGTTTTCATGTTTGAGAAAGAATTTTACAAACAACTACAAGGCACTTATATGGGCACCTGCTTCGCTCCCAGCTACGCCAACCTCATGGTGGGCTGGTGGGAGAAGCAGGTGCTCTGGAATGAACAAACTGAACATTGGACTCTATGTGTATCAAAATGGCTGAGATATATTGGCGATATCTTTTTTGTGTGGGAAGGAACAGAAATCGAACTTAATCTGTTTATTGATTGTATTAATCAGAATGATGTCAATCTCAAATTCACCAAACATTATAGCCAAGAATGCGTTGATTTCCTCGATCTGAAACTCAGTAATGATAACGGCAGAATCAGCACTAATCTTTTTAGGAAAAAAACAGCAGGAAACTCTATCCTGCATGCAGCCAGTTCACATCCACCGAGTTTCAGGTGGGGAATCCCCTACAGTGAATTTTTGAGGGCCAAGCGTAATTGTAGTACGAACTTACTGTATGAAAACACTAAACAGGATATGAAAATGAGATTCAAGGAAAGAGGGTACCCTAAGAAAGCAATATTGCAGGCTGAAAAAAGAGTGGACAGTCAATCGAGAGATGAAATTCTTAACAAAACTAAACAGATTTCAACGAATCAGACCACTCCTAAAAAAACAGTAAGATTTATAACTAAATTTTGCAGTCAATCCAACCAGATGCGAAGTATCCTCAAAAACAGATGGAATATCCTGAAACAGGACCCAATCTTGAAAAATGAAATAGGGGCCACTCCATCAGTTACATTCATGAGAAGTCCATCTCTCAAAGACATGCTAGTACATAGCCATTTACAAACAAAAGAAACAAGCTGGCTACAACAAACAAAGGGTTTCCGGAAATGTGGGAACTGTAAGGCCTGTAGAAATAGTAACAATGTACTAGAAGTCACACTTGAAAGAACAAAAACACTCTGGAAAATTCCGAAACTCATTACATGCAATACTGATTTTGTGGTGTATGCAATAGTATGTCCTTGCCAGTTATGGTATATCGGATCGACTACCTTTCCGATCAAAAAACGTATCCTGGAACACTGGCGAGCAATTACAAATCGCGATCAAACTTACAGCACTGCAAGACATTCTCGAAGGAACATGGGGCCGACTGGACCAAAGCCAAATATTTTGGATTGGATACAGTCAAACCCAACCCCAGAGGAGGGAACCGTATTGCCTCTTTACGCAAACTAGAATCACGTCTCATCCTCCTAGCAGGCACCACATTTCCGGATGGCCTGAATCAGGACGAGGAACTTTATTCCCACCTTTAATGAGACATTATCTCATACTGAAATATGGAAACCTTGGTAGGCCACTCACGCCCTGTCCATATCTCCCTTCCCTTGGTTTTTAAAAAACTTTAAAAAAACGATAATGTGCCGCCGACGCTTCTTTCAACTCCTGTGACCTCTCTCACGCTGCAGCGTGTGTTTGCTAACTGTATTTTATGCTCTTACTGTTTGCTAGCGGCCGGCCCGAAGGTTGTAGGCCCATCTTTGTATATCTTTTGCATTCTGTAATAAAGGTTTCAAAAAAAAAAAAAAAAAAAAAACGATAATGCACTTTTTTCTTTTTCTTTTTCTTCCGCTTATGTTTTATTGAATGTACAGGTTGAGTAATTATAGAAAATCATATGTAACCAGTGTGAGTAAAATACAGCTTTGTCTGTTCATGGTTTGTTAAACTTTGTCATTAATTAGATCTGTCTCTTTGATCTTATACAGGAACACCACTATGAATCCTCCTGTATCTCACATCTGTGATAAAATTATGAGCACCGGAGTCACCTCTACTCCAAGTCGACATTTGGATAGTTGTTAAAGGGCACTAGACCCTTCATCACATTGTTCGTTTCAACTTGTGAGAAAAACTTCCTCTAACAAAGCATACTGAAATTGTCACATAGTTTACCGATAGGCACTAGTCCTTCATCGTCTGTAAATGAATTCAACACCACACTCTTGCACCAACTGGTTAATAATACGAACTAACAATGAAATGAATTGTATTGCTAGATTATTTTTCTGTACATTTCTAAATAATTATTTTGCAAGTTGCATTTATAAGATTTATTTACATAAAGAAAACATGATTTGTTTATTTCTTCTATGACTATGTTTAAAAAAAAAAAAAAAAAAGTGCACTTACTCTTCTTAACTGGTGCAAATGGAGATTATGGTCATGTGACCAAGACCACGGACGTGGTCGAAACGCGTCGTCCTCTTCTGCCCTGTGAGGAATAAACTGCTTTGCTGATTAAGTGGGCTCGTGTGGATTCTTTCTTTGACCAGGAATCGACTATTTCAAATATATATATATATATATATATATATATATATATATATATATATATATATAGATATATAGATATATATATTACCTACCTAGGTAGTTATAGTTAGGACCTAGTTTCTATAGGAAAAGCGGTTTTTGTTTTCACAATAACTTTGGTGCTCGTTGACGAATCTTCGCGAAAGTTTACAAACTAGTGTGGCACTCCGGTCTGCTCCTATCCTGAAAGTTTAGGGGTGATTCGTCAAGCGGGGGCTGAGAAAATAGAGGGTACCAAAACTCATTTTCCCCTTGTTATTTCTCATTGGAAACTTTAGACACGGCTACAGCCCGAACTGCTGAAGTGAATTACACCAAATTTGGCAAAAAGGTAGCCCTTGGTTCAGAAAGCAACCTTTTTTTAAAATGGTGTAAACTTGTTAATTAGTTCCTGAGAAATTCAAAAAATAGAGGTAAAAAAAAAAATTTCCTATAGGAAAGTTTAGGCACGGTTACAGCCAAAACTGCTCAACGGAATTACACCAAATTTGGCAAAAAGGTAGTGCTTGGTTCCGAAAGTGCCCTTTTTTTTAAATGGTGTAAATCCGTTCAGTAGTTTCTGAGAATATCAAAAAATAAAGATAGTGATATATATGGCCGCAGTGGATCCACGCACCCTCCCGATCACGAGCTTCATGCTAATTGGCTGTCAACACTCCAAACCAGCAAGTGTTGGCAGTCATCTTCTGCCTCGGAAACCTAGAAAAATCTGCCAAATTCGCGCTGGGTGCGCCAATCCGGCCACGAAAATAAAAAAAACGAAGTGCGGAGGAATTCCCTAACTTAAAATGCGCCACGGGATGCATTTGCACAGTGGTGAAGGGAGGGGGCGGGGCCAGAGGTGACATGTGTGCAAACACACCTCAGGCCCCCCCTCCCTTCATCACTGTGCAAACGCGCCCCGTAGGGCGTTTTAAGAGGTAGTTTTAATACCCCTGTCCTTTTATGTACTAGGGCCTTACAGAGGAGGTCATGCTAATCACAGGGGTACCCCAACGCAAAGTGTTCCCTAGTGTATGTAGGTATTTTGACTGTATTCTAAGGGACTTTTAGCATAGCTCTGGCTCTAGGCCTGGTTAGTCAGAGTCAGCTACCGTCAGTACCCGTCTGAAAAAGTTATGGGCACAGGATGATTTTGCAACAAGGCCTCTTTCTGCTCCTCTGTTGGTTCTTTCTGCACATGTCTTGCTTTTTCCTGCACTTTTCTTCGTCTTTGTGGACTTCTGTTGCTTCTCTCCGCATTTCTTTTGCTTCTTTCTGTGCGTTTTTTTCTTCTTTCTTCACATGTCCTATCTCTGTAGGCATAGTTAGAAATTAGCATTTGAAAAACCTTTGAAATTCACTGAAAAAACCATAGGTTTCAGGCACATTATAGTTAGAAACTAGCATTTGAAAAACCTTTGAAATTCACTGAAAAAACCATAGGTTTCAGGCACGTTATAGTTAGAAATTAGCATTTAAAAAAACCTTTGAAATTCACTGAAAAAACCATTGATTTCAAGCACATTTTAGTTAGAAATTAGCGTTAAAAAAACCTTAGAAATTCACTGAAAAAACCATAGGTTTTAGGGAAAGTTATAGTTAGTTGGACATTTCACTCGTACAAAACCATAGAAATTCCCATGTTATACTTAGTTCAGCTAACTATAACTCACACCCCCGCAAGGCACTGCTGATGACGTCACACATTACATCACTCATGACATGGTCAGTGATATCACTGATGACATCTCAGTGTCGCAGCCTTGGATCCTCAGGGTCGTATGTTGCTCCTTATGGTCCACCTCTCGATACCACCACGGTCTGATTTAGCACACAGACTCCATGGAGTGATCAAGCGGGGGAAGGGAAGGATGGGAACAGCGGGGAGGGAGACCTGTAAGAAAATAACATTCAAGTAACGCACTGTTATAACTCACCCCCTGAAATCAACTAAACTTCCACAGTTGATCATCTCCTGGTCTATCTACCTGGAAAGTAAAAATGCCTTTGTTTCCTAGTAAGCACATTGAGGTCATCAGGGCGCAGTTCATATCTAAGGATATGGAAGAAATAGGCTAACACCTGTATTTACCTAATCACCTGTTATTCTCCGCTCCTCTTCGTAACCTACCTGTAGATATGCTGCTCTGGACTTTACAGGGGTGCAGAGCTGACTTTGAGGAATATCAGGTTCCCCTGTATCAGAAGAACACAAGAGGGCCCCCCAGGCATGGGCATGTGAACATATAGTGCATTTGAAAATGATACTCTTTAATCTCTGGACCAACATATATTCCAACTCCACATTTGTCAAGCGTGTGCACTTTGAAAATAAAGAATACCACGTTCAGATATGTCTCAGAACCTAGAATACCAACAGCTAGTTGTGGCCCCGTCACTCAGGTCGCGTAAGCACCACACACGACTGAAAGCAATTACCACTGTTTATGTCTTTTTCTTATATCATAAACTCTCCATAACATGACAAGGGGCAGTGTAACATGCAAGGGCAAACACCCCTGTTCAATAGCGCGGATTCGATGACGCACTCAAGGCGCCCCTCTGCTCACCGTTTAGCAAGGTTTAAGTAGTCACATCAAACCCCCCAGTCAGCTTGGTGAGAGAAAAAACAGGGCTTTTCCCGCTCTCCCGCAAGGACCCTGCAACGGGTCCAGCCAACGGGAATAGTGGTATGTCAAACAAAGGCTTAGGTGTATGCCGCTTCTGCTGAGCGATCAAGAAGGACTGGAACAAACAAGGCGGTGCATATGCACCCTTACCAGACCTTGGGGACTCGGATTCTCAGCAGGAGAAGTAACTGGCACCCGCTGCTTCCTCCTCTGCGTCTAAAGAACGCCCTTCCGGGTGCGCGATGACGTCATCGACACGATCGTCACACGGAACCATGGGAGCGGTAGTTTAGTCTCATACACCAGCTTCATCATTGTCTTCCCTGGTGGCGTCTTACAGTACATCCCTCTCCTGAAGCACAATGACAGAAGCAAGGTTTGTGAGGGTAACATTTGTGAAAGAGGCTAACGTAGCGGGGAGCGTGAACCCCTGTAGCGGGTTCCCATGAATTTTCCTCGTTACCGTAGCCTCTCCAAGCAACCAGATACCACAGCCTAGTGCGATGGATCTTTGAGTCCAGAATACCCCTCACTTGATGTTCTATCTCTCCATCCACCAACACGGGAGCGGGTGTTTTCTTTATCCCTGAGTGTGAGGGTTTTAGCAGGGACACATGAATGGCAGGATGGATGCGCAAGGATGATGGTAACGCTAGTTTCACCACCACCGGATTAATCAATTTGACTATTTTGTAGGGGCCAATGTATCGGGATTAAAGACGCTATACTTCTTGAAGCGTATGTTTTTGGTGGACAACCACACGTAATCCCCTTGTTTGTATCGAGGCCCTTCTCGCCTATGTCTATCCGCATAAGCCTTATACTAGATCTTTGATTTCTGTAGCCCCTTCCGAGCTTGCAGTAATGTCTTTTGAATATGTGTTATCCGTTCCTGTACCTCTGGCACAGATCCCTGGCCCACAGGATGCTGGAAGGGGGTGAAACAAGGGTGATACCCATAGGTGCAGTGAAAGGGTGTGTGTTTAGTAGAGCTGTGTAATGCGCTATTATATGCTATTTCCGCTAACCATAGGCTGTCTACCCACGCTTCTGTAGTGACCTCCACATAACACCTGAGATATTGTTTTAGTATCTGATTGACCTGTTCTGTTTGGCCATCGGTTTTCGGGATGGAAGCTGGTGGATAGGTTAGAGGTTCTATGCAATGCCGCACACCACTTCTTCCAGAAGTTAGCAGTGAACTGGGTCCCTCTGTCCGAAATTATCACTTGAGGAAGTCCGTGTAATCTTACTATGTTTTTCAAGAGGAGTATTGCCAGCTCTCCCGCCGTAGGTATCTGTTTACATGCAATGAAGTGGGCTAATTTAGTCAAGTAGTCCACTACTACGAGAATGACGGTATGTCCCTTATCTGGAGGCATCCCTACCACGAAATCAAGCGAGATCCGTTCCCATGGATGAGCCGGGGTAGGAAGAGGCTGCTAAAGCCCAACCGGTTTGGTGTGTGTCGCTTTCATCTGGCAACAGACCCTGCATTCACCTACCCATGTTTTTATGTCATGTTTGATGGTGGGCCACCAAAACTGACGGAGCACTCGTTCCCTTGTTTTCTCTATGCCATTGTGTCCAGCGCTGGGTAGAGTGTGATACCAGTGGAACACCTGTTTCTGTAAGCAAGGAATAGGTAAAAACAACTGGTTCCCATGTACCGGAAGACCATCCTTCACCGTCCAATATTTGTTTTTCTCCAACCACCCCTTCCATTTGTCCAGGGTCATGCCCTTCTTGATGCTCGTAAGGAATTTCTCGGTGGCTATGGCACATATCACCTTCCGTGGATCCACAATGGCGTTCTCTGGCAGGATCTCCGGAGTAGTCGGGGAGGTTTGTCGACTCAGTGCATCTGCCTTTTTGTTTTCACTCCCGGGGCGAAACGTTACCAGGAAGTTATACTCCGCAAAGAACAGCATCCAGCGCAGCTGCTGAGGGGTTAGGTGTCTAGCATCGGTCATGGACTGTAGGTTACGGTGGTCGGTGTAAACAGTGACTATGTGTTTGGTTCCCATTAAGTACTGTCTCCATTCTTGGAATGCGTTCTTGATGGCCAATAACTCCTTCTCCGTAATGGTATAGTTACGCTCGGCGGAATTAAGTTTCCTGGACATAAATGGCACTGAGTGAAGGTGGCCTGTATCGCAATGGAATTGGGAAAGCACAGCCCCTACCGCGTACTCAGACGTGTCTGCCTCCACTATGTAAGGTTGATCAGGATAAGCATGTCATAACACAGGGGCGGATACAAAAGCCTTCTTTAAAGCCTCGAAACTCTGTTGAGCCTCCTCAACCCAATGAAACACCACTTTCTTTTGCAGCAGACGAGTAAGCGGAGCGGCTAGCTTGGAGAAATGATCAATAAATCTATGATAAAATTTCGCGAAGCCGAGGAAGCACTGGATGTCGCGAACCGTCGTGGGAGAAGGCCATTCCTTTACGGCCTGTATTTTGCGTTTGGACATTTCCTGGCCTCAAGGGGTCAACATTACACCTAGGAATTCCACCGTGGTGACACCAAATTCACATTTACTGATTTTACAGTATAGTTGAAGTCTTCTCAAGGTTTGCAGAATGGTGCGTACATGTGTGCCATGGATCTCTGTAGGTGGTGAGTAGATCAGAATATCGTCGATATAGACCACCACGAAGTGGTCAAGAAACTCCTTTAACACATAATTGAGGAAGTATTGGAAGGCGGCTGGCGCACTGCATAGGCCGAACGGCATTACAAGATATTCACAGAGGCCAAAGCGTGTTTTGAATGCCGTCTTCCATTTATCGCCCTGTCTCATCCGAACCAGATGGTCGGCCCCTTTTAAGTCCATCCGGGTATAGATGACCGCCTTTTTTACCTGCTCCAGCAAAACACTGATAAGAGGGAGCGGATATCGATTTTTTATTGTGATTGCATTGAGTGAGCGAAAGTCCACACAAGGGCGCAACTCGCCGTTGGCTTTCGAAATAAAGAATAACGGTGAGGCCGCAGGCGATTTTGAAACCCTGGTGAAACCGAAAGCCAAATATTTGTCCAAATATTCACGGAGATGGGCGTTTTCCGGTTCGGTCAATGCATAAACTCTCCCAGAAGGGATAACAGCCCCAGGAAGCAGGTCGATTTGGCAATCGTATTGCCTGTGGGGTGGTAATGTTTCTGCCATTGTTTTGTTAAAGACATCTGTGAAGTCCTTGTATTCGTCAGGTAGGAGCACCGGGTGTTCGACCGCTGTAGCGTTATGATGTTGTTCTGGCAAGATCGTGGACAGATTCATTTTGTCTGAAAGGCAGTGCTGTCTGCAAAACTCCGATAAGAAGGAGACGGTTCTTTCCGCCCAATCCACCTGGGGAATGTGTTTTCTCAGCCAAGGTAGCCCCAAAATGACACCGTACTGTGGTGCTTGTATAACGTTGAACACTAGCTTTTCTTGATGGTCAAGACCATGCAGGACATTTAGTTCTTCAGTGCACAACCGAATAGGACCAGCATCTAACCGTCTTCCGTCCACCACATATATATCTTCAGGTTGTTCTATTTTCTTGCAAAGTGAGGCCCAGGCCCATGGCTGTTTTCTGACCGACGAAGCAGCCTGTCGCCCCCGAATCCAGCATAGCTTGTACCGGACACCATTTGTCATGGATAAGGAAACAAATGTTCAAGAAGAAGTGGTCGGTTTTACATAGGGGGTCCTTGTCTAAGGAAGAAATGCATACATCGCTTGAAGAAGTCCATTCGGTAATCCTCAAACTTGGTCATTTCCCGTAGAGGTCGTGGAGTCTATTGGCACCATCTTTCTGTTTTCTGCTCGAGGATACTTGGATCTTAGTGTACATTCTCTAATAAAAATGCCCCTTCTTGCCACAATAAATGCATAACCCTTTCTTTCTTCTGTAATCCCTTTCTTCCATGGGCAGCGCTGACCGCACAGCATCTATTTCCATTGGCTCGGATTTAGAGGTTGTGTGGCCTTCGTGTTGACGGAGTGTCTCAAACCGGGCTGGCAGACGCTCTCTTCTTTTGTGTTCTCCCTCACGTTCGTTGAGCCTATGATCCAGGCGTAACACCAGACTTATCAAGTCTTCACAGGACACCGGCTGAGGGTCTATTTGCGCCAGAATGTCTTTCATCTCCTCTCTCAGCCCTTGATGAAAGATAGCAGCCTGTTTAGCTTCGGGCCACTCCGTCTCCGTAATCAGCCTACGGAAGTCGTTGAGGTACGCGATAAGGTCCCGGTTTCCTTGCTTTAGTTCCAGCAAATCCCTGTCAGCTGAGAGCATGGCAGATCTACGGTTGAAAGTCTTCTCGAACTCCCTAATAAAGGAGTCCCAGTCATACAATATCAGGTCGTCTCTTTTCACCAAAGGCACAGCCCATTGTGCAGCATCTCCTGCCAAGTAAGAGATGAGGAAGGCGACCCTAGCGTGGTTGGTGGTAAATGCCTTAACCCTGCAGGAGAAATGCAACATCACCTGTGTCATGAACAGCTGTACCTTGCTACTCTCCCCGTGGAATCTCTCGGAGATGGCCAGGGGGATGGGTGTAGGCACCTCCACTACCAGGGGTGTTGTGTGTGTCGCCTGTACTGCGCCTGCATTAAAAGGGTTCCTTTGCATTCTGTCTACCACGGCTTGCAAGTGGGCTGTTTCGGCCCTAGAGGCCGCTAGTTCTGTCTGTACTATGGCTAACGCTGCCATGACATCTTCTAAAGTGGCCATATTCAACTTACGACCGGGAGGATTAAAATACGTGGGCCGGTTACTCTGTCGTAGCCTTGGGTCCTCAGGGTCGTATGTTGCTCGTTATGGTCCACCTCTCGATACCACCACGGTCTTATTTAGCACACAGACTCCATGGAGTGATCAAGCGGGGGAAGGGAAGGATGGGAACAGCGGGGAGGGAGACCTGTAAGAAAATTACATTCAAGTAACGCACTGTTATAACTCACAGCCTGAACTCAACTACACTTCCACAGTTGCTCATCTCCTGGTCTATCTACCTGGAAAGTAAAAATGCCTTTGTTTCCTAGTCAGCACATTGAGGTTCTCAGGGCGCAGTTCATATCTAAGGATATGGAAGAAATAGGTTAACACCTGTACTTACCCAATCACCCGTTATTCTCCGCTCCTCTTCGTAACCTACCCGTAGATATGCTGCTCTGGACTTTACAGGGGTGCAGAGCTGACTTTGAGGAATATCAGGTTCCCCTGTATCAAAACAACACAAGAGGGTCCCCCAGGCATGGGCATGTGAACATAAAGTGCATTTGAATATGATACTCTTTAAACTCTGGACCAACACATATTCCAACTCCACATTTGTCAAGCGTGTGCACTTTGAAAATAAAGAATACCACGTTCTGATACGTCTCAGAACCTAGAATACCAACAGCTAGTTGTGGTGCCGTCACTCAGGTCGCGTAAGCACCACACACGACTGAAAGCAATTACCACTGTTTATGTCTTTTTCGTATGTCATAAACTCTCCAGAACAAGACAAGGGGTAGCGTAACATGCAAGGGCAAACACCCCCGTTCAATAGCACGGATTCGATGACGCACTCAATGCGCCCCTCTGCTCACCGTTTAGCAAGGTTTAAGTAGTCACATCAAACCCCCCAGTCAGCTTGGTGAGAGAAAAAACGGGGCTTTTCCCGCTCTCCCGCAAGGACCCTGCAATGGGGTCCAGCCAACGGGAATAGCGGTATGTCAAACAAAGGCTCAGGTGTATGCCGCTTCTGCTGAGCGATCAAGAAGGACTGGAACAAACAAGGCGGTGCATATGTACCCTTACCAGACCTCGGGGACTCGGCATCTCAGCAGGAGAAGTAACCAGGACACCCGCTGCTTCCTCCTCTGCGTCTAAAGAACGCCCTTCCGGGTGCGCGATGATCGTCGCACGGAACCATGGGAGCGGTAGTTCAGTCTCGTACGCCAGCTTCGTCATTGTCTTCCCTGGTGGCGTCTTACACTCAGATGACATCACATCACATTATTCCCTGTGTATACTTTTTCACACGGGCATTTGATCAAGTATGCCAAAAAACTTGACTTGCAGGTTAGACACCCTCTTCTCTTTACAGTTTTATTGAAAGCTGTTTTTTAAAAAGTAAGGCTATCCCCATGTTGGCAGGCTTTACATTTTAAACATTTCCTAAAGCCTTCTCTCCTTTGCAGCCAAGTTTGATTGCCCATGCTTTCTTGATATTCACTTTTGACAATATGGTCTTTCAAAGATTTTGATTTTCTATATGTCATTTCATGATATTCCTTTACATTAGGGCCTAATGCAGGATCTCCTCTAATAAAGTGCCAATGCTTTTTTAAAATAGCTCTTACTTCCCTATGTTTGGTGTTATAAGATGCTATAAACCTATGTGTTTTGATTTTTTTCTCTCTGTTTTTTCTTTTTCGCTGTTTTCGAAGGTTCAAGCAACACTTTCTGTCTGCTTTCTCTAGGCTCTTTGTATGGGTTTGGGGGATACCCTCTTTGAATAAAACGACTAGTCACGTCTTTCTCCACAATCTCATAGTCTCTTAGAGTACTGCATGTTCTTCTGGCCCTATAAAACTCACCAAATGGAATACTTCGGATTAGTGGCGTTGGGTGGGAGCAACCCGCATGCAATATTGTGTTCCCTGCTGTGGGCTTTCAAAAGATCGTGGTCTCCAACATCTATCCCCTTACTAGTATTCTTAAATCCAGGAAGTCCAATGAGATTTTACTATGGTGCCCCACAAACTTTAGATTTGTTGTTAAGGTCACTAATGAATGCATCTATACTTGCTTACGCCACAGCACAAAACCATCATCAATTAACCTTACCCAAATTAAAAAAAATTCTGTCCAATGTTCCAGCATGGGCCCTCCGAGCACCTGCTCCTCCCACCAGCCAAGATTTAAATTTGCATAACTGGGGGAGAAGCAGGTGCCCATGGCGTCCCTGTTCCTGCTGGAACATTTCATTTCCAAAAAGAAAAATATTTTTCGTGAGGCACCACTCCAAGTTCAAGTTCAAGATCAAGTTTATTTTATTTAGCACAGTTACTTAAAACCATTGCTACAAAAATATCTCATTACATATCATCAATTTTTAAAATAATAAAACCAGTTTGCTAAAATCAGTTAAAAATCAATACAAACTAATTGATCTTTGCAATACATTGGTAAAATAAGCAGGTATTTAGCAGCGTCCGACTTTTGCTTTTCAGCTATATTTATGGTCTGTCTAGGCATTTTCTTCTACACTACAAAGCAGCAGTTAAGCTGCATGTCCTCAGGTGCAAAGCACGCCAGCACAGCCTGCCTCCGTGTGCGAATACCTCTCTGATTAAAAAGTGGTTTTAAAAGCTGTTTCCTTTCCTGTATTAGTTCTTTGCACGTACAGAGAAGGTGCAGCATATCTTCTTGCGCTATACTGCGTAGGCGACAGATGGAATCAGATTGGTTTTTCAGCCAGTGCTTTGTGCACGGCAGCAGTCCTAATCTGTATTTAAAAAATAGAATTTTAGTAAATTTGGCAAACCCCAAAGCTAGATACTTTTGTGCAGTCAAGGAGGTATAGGAGCTCAAGATCATCCAGCTGTGCAACCTTCTTGATGGGGCTGCCTTATCTTCAATACAGGATTGATACTTTACCATTCTCTCTGTTGTTTTTTTGAGAAGGCAATGACTTGTAGAAGTTACCCAAAGTTCGGTGAGACCTAAAGTGGACAGACTAGTTGCGAAGTGTTTTTTATGGCTGATGAGGATTCTTTCTGTTGTAACTCTGTCCACAAATGCCAATTTAGGGTGCCTGGTTTGGATTTCCTTACTTCATCCCAGAAGAGGACTATCGCACCTTTTCGTGCAAGGGTCTGTTTTTGAACACCAAACTTGAGCCTAATCTGTGCTGGAGAGACTCGTGTTGGTACACCAAAAATTATTCTATGCTCTTTTGCGACCACAACATCCAGGAGCTTCGAGTCCCTTCCCCTCTGTGCCTTGCTCCCATATCTTATTGTAGGTAGAAGTTGTGCCCGTATAACTTCAACTAGTAGGGCAAGTGAGGGGCCTGTCAGTTTGGAGTTGAGGTTTCTCATTGAAGCAGCTAGGGCTATTCTCTTCCTTTTGATTGTTTCCCTTTGGGGTACAAAGTGCCCACCTTTGTTGATAATCACCCCCAGATATTTATACTCTGTATCTCAGTCTATGCGAGTCTTGCCCCAAAACCAGACAGGTGTTTTCTTAAGGTTCTTTTTAATTGTCATGGTTTTGGTTTTCTCCAATTTAATATTTAAATTATTTGCCTCGGAGTACTCAAAATTAATCTCAAGAAGACTCTGTAGACCCTCCTTTGTTTGGCTGATCAAAACAAAAGTCATCAGAGTGTAGTAAGCATGGTAGTGCTACGTTCCCGATCTTTGGAGAATGTGAATTACTGGCATTTAGTAGCGGGATCAGATCTGCAAGAAACAGGTTAAATAATGCCGGGGCTAGTACACAGCCTTGCTTGAGGCCTTTCGTTGTTGGGATCTTCCTTGATAGAGTTGACCCGTTCTCCAACTTTACTTGAACCCAAGTCTGAGTGTGCAGATGAATTAACAGATTTAGGAACGCCTGGGGTATACCCCAGTCTGCCAATTTCGACCAGAGTCTGTGACGGTGTACATGACCAAAGCTGCCCAGTAATCGATAAAGCACAAGTGTAACAGCATTTTTGTAATCTCAGCCTCATTGATTAACAGAGCCATAGGTGTTATGTTTCTTACAGTCCCAACAGATTTGGAGAAGCCAGTTTGATTTAGGGGGATGATCGAGTTGTCTTCCGCCCAAAGTTGCAGTTCGTCTAACAAAGTGCAGCAAAGTATTTTGCCTCATTGTCCAGGAGGGCAACTAAACGATAGCTCCTAGGCTGAGTCTTGTCACCTGATTTAAAGATTGGCGAAATTATCGATGTCAGCCAGGAAGGAGGGAGTAAGCCTGTCAGTCTTATTTCCATAAAAAGAGGGCTGAGTGCTTTTGCCCAATATTCTGTATCTTGTTTATAAAGCACATGTGGGATTCCATTGGGTCCCGGTGCCCTTTCTTGCCTTCCCTTCTTGATGTAGCTTTTGATTGTTTTAATGTAATCATTTGAGGGTGTGACTCCCAGTAATTCTCCTTCATACCATTTCTCTGATATTGCAGTTCCCTCATTGAATAGGTGTTTCAAAGTGGTAGGCCGCTGTTTTGTGTCCATGCTAGTTTCTGTGTGCGATAAGATTTTTCCTTGATGAAAATGATTTCCAAGGTAGGTAGCCCAGTCTTCCTCGGATATATTAGAAGACAGATCCTCATGCATTGGATAGGTGAATCTTTTTATTGTCTCCCAGGATCTCGCACTGTCCTTCCTCTTGGAGTCTGCATGTAGTTTCGCCCATAGGGTATCCTCATTATCTCTCCTGGCCTCCCAAATTGCTTGCTTCAGCTGTGTTTTCTGCTGTCGCAATACAGCTAGTTTTGACATGTTGGTTGGAGACCGGCGCACCTGCCGCAAAGAGTAATTAATTCTGTTTTTGATAGATTTTATCTTTCTCTTTTGTGGCATGGTGAGGTTGGTGTGGCCTCTTTAGCCCCGCTGCGATTTTGATTTAATTGGGGCTGAAAAAAGATGTTGCCAAGGCATTTGTATAATTTATCCATTTCTCTATTTCATTGTCCCCTTCCCGTGATTCAAATCAAAGTTTTGCGGTTTGCCGGAAGTTATCTTGCGTCGCAAGCATACATTTTATTTTCCGATAATTGATTGTGGTGGTTATGCCTGGTTGGCCCTTCCATTTTATGAATCTTGGCTTATTTGTGTGAAGTATAAGCTCTTGGGGCCGGTGATCACTATCAGCTTTGTCGTCCATACTAAATGAGAAAATGTCATTGAAAAGGGTTAGAGACACAAAGGTATAGTCCAGCATTGAGTTTTAGGTGGATGAATGATAAGTGAATGCAGGGGGCGTGTCACCTATACTTCTGCCATTCGTTGCTCTGAGGTTGAGATGTTCAAGATCCTCTATTAGGCGCTGGCTGATTTTTTAGGGTTCTGCTGATGAATTGTTGCCCTGTGATGGGATATTCCATAACTGGTTATGTATAAATAGTTCCTCCGCTGTCGATGAGACAAGCAGATGTAAATTAAAGTCCCCTGTAAGTATCCTATTTGGTGTAATAACCTCGCTCATGCATAACTCTACAAAGTTGGCCAGTTGTTTTGCATCGTTGGACTTCCTATTCAGATGTATATACGTATTTATTATTACTATATCCTTGTGCCCATTCCCTGGTGGCCCATTTGAGGTGGAGATTTATATGGCAATAGATTCTGATGTTGTCAAACCAACTGTATGAACTGAGGTTGTGCAGGTGTTGTTTACATAGATCACCAAGCCTCCCTGGAGGTGTCCAAATCTTGCCCTTTTGAGTGCTGGTGCAAAGAAACGTAAATATCCTTGTAAATGTGGTGGATCTGTCATCCATGTCTCCTGAAAAGCAATGATGTGAAATGACTTTTGATAGTTCGTGAAGACATTGTCTGTCAGCTTGCTATTTAGCCCATTGATGTTCCATGAGCATATCCGTAGTACATTTATTTCACCTCCTGGCAAATTGTACCCGCTGTTCTGTCAATTGTTTCTTACTTGATTGGTGACTGCCCTCGTGGGCCATCTTGAGCCTTCGTGACAGAAACCTTGATGTAAATGTTGTAAATAGTTTGGGCGATACATCCCTATATCCTGTGACTGCCTCATGGTGACCAGCGAGCGCCCCCTTGCCCCTCTCAGTACTGATTTAGAGGTGTTGGTCTGTTCTGTTATCCATCTATCTGTGTGCCGCTGTGTTAGTGGTGTGGGAGGGGTGTAGGGAGGGGTGGAGGGGTGTAGGGGTGTGTTGATTTTATCTTTATGCCCCAGTTTTCAAATGTCGATCTTTCCAATAATATCTTTGTACAATGTTTTCCGGCATCCACGTTGTCCGTGTGACCTCACCCACCTGAGGGTCACCTTGGCTGACAAACTCTACTGAGTCCAAATCTGTTGAGGTTACCTCCGATAACGAGGGTATATGTGATAATAAACTAAGAATGTTCCCTCGATTTAATATGTTGTGGGCCCCTCTTGATCCATATACTGGTATAAACTCCAGTATTTTCCCGTTCTTGTTGAGGTCATTCACTTGGCTATCTAGTTGTGGCCTGTAAATGGATTTGTGGTTGTTTGTGCTTGCTTGGGCCGGTGTTGTAGCTGCTTCTGCCCTGTTCTGGTCAGTGAGAGTTATATTTGTGGCCGACCCAGTGCAGGGCAGCCTAGTGCTGGACAGATGCTCAATAACCTCCGAGGAGGCGGGTTTGATTCTTATAGTACCGTGTTTGGAATCTATATGGTTAACTATTCACTCATCCCCTCCAGCATTAGAAACTGTGATGGACGGGTAGTTAAACACCTTTTCTGATTGATGATCTGACTGGGTGGTAGAGATGGCAGTCTTAGGGAGTTTGTCATCTTTGACCATGAGTCCTGCTGTTGTTTGGTTGGAATCATGACGCTGTGTTGAGATTTCTTCCAGTTTCATTCTGCACTGCAGTATTTGATGTTCACCTTCCTCCCTGGCTAATTTGCGATCCTTGTGGGTGCAGGTTCCTGCTTCTTCCCCTGGCAATGTTTGCCACAAGGAAACCGTGGTGGCAGGTTGTTGGTTAGAGTTTGGGACCAACCCTTGCCCAGGACGCAATTTACTTGATTGAGGTTTGCCCGTTTCCACTGGAGATGGTTGATTTGAAAGGTCAGACATTTCAGGCAGTGTCTGTCTAAAGAGATGGGCAAAGTCCTCCTTTTTTGAGATAGGTTTTTGATTCTGACCCTTTCTCCTTTGGGCTTGCCTTTGTTTAGCATTAAAAGTTGCTCCTGGGCCTTTTCAGAGTTCAATTTTTGATGAAGACTGGTTGAATTTCCTAAATTGGACGTTAGTGACAGGGCCTCCCTTCCCTGGGTCCCTTTCAGCTCTATGTTCTTTGGTGTGGGGAAATTTTGAGGGTCCAACCTGGGCCTCACTGGTGTTTGCTGTGTAGGATTTTTCAGTAATTCATCCCAATCTTCTGCATCAATGTTGGAGAGCTCCTTTAAATTTTGCGACTCTTGTCCTAGTACTAGTTCCGTGCTGTGAGGCATTTAGGACAGTAAGAAACGGGGATCTGGCGGTGGGATCGAGTTGGTCCTTGCTTTTTTTTATGGCAATAGGTGATGTGCCTATCTCTATTATAGTCAAGTCCTTGTCTGTGGTACAATTATTCCCTATTTTCCCACTACGACCTCCCTCTTCCTGCTGGTCTGTGTGTTCTCTTCCAGCTCGTTCAAGAGGCTTTGCCAGCTTCTTTGTTGTTTCTAGATTGCTGGGTGTAATTGCTTTTGACATTCCAGCATCTGGGTGACCCTAGAGCCCTTGTGGCAGTGATTTGGCATTACTTTGCGCAGCTGATATTAAAACCGATGTACTGTGTGTTCGGTGTGGGTAAGATGGTAAGTCATTCGACTCTGGTCACTTTTTGTGCCAGATGTTGCGCTTTGGTCATTGATTTGATTCCTGTTCATCCCTCTATCCAATAATTTGAGTGGTGAAATCGGAGTTTTGAGACCTTGTGCTGCGATTAAGGTGATAAGAGGGCATCCCCTGGATTTAAAAAAATAAATTTTGTATAAATCTTAGGCTGTGTCAATTTGTAGCAGTTCTGAGTTGGGCCTGTCTCCAGATTGTTATCCCTTGTGGTGGGGCCCATGTCAGGGGAGGTAACGCTTGCTCGGTTTTTGGTTTTAGGGTGGGGCTCGGCCATGCAGCCCTTAGGCGATAAGGATCCTCTTTTGCGCTTACTCGTTTTTGTTTGTTTGTTTGTTCTAGGTGGGCACCCGCTGATCCTGCCAGATATTATTTCCTCTTTGATGGGTTGACTGGTTGGGTGGTTGACCTCTTTGGCCTCTTTGACCTCCACACAGCCCGTACTGGCCACCCACCACTTGCAGCCTCTTGCCGTTGTAACCAACCTCTGCTGGGACTGCTGGGTACTCTGGGTGTCTTCCGGGACTCCCCTGACTGAGAGGGCCGCGGGATGCTAGCTGCTGACTGCCGGCCACCCCTCCTCTCAAAGTGCTTCTGTAGCCCTCGTTGTCTCTAGTAGGCCAGGTATGCAGCCCGCAGCCTCCTCTGTGCTCTTCGCAGCACTGCACTCCAAGTCAGTTTCCAGTCCTCGGTTTTGTTTTTCCCATAGTGTCCAAGAGGAAGGGCTGGTTGCTGATACACAGGTACACAGATACACTGCAAGGGGTCAGATAAGTTCCCAGGGGCAGCTGTTCGACACCACGCTCACTCGGTGCCAACCCAACTTGCAGCATCAACGCACAGCGCCAAGCGAGACAAGGAGACTGGCACAGGCAAGACCCCCAGGCAGGTAGACGAGGTGGCACACCCTGTATGGCAAAGTACTCTCTTCTTGATCACCTCTGCTCACCTTCCATCCACTCTCCACATTTGGTGGTCTTATGGTGCCAGCCAACTGATGATTCGGGGTGATGCAGGGCTGCAGGGTTACAGGGCTTGCAGTTTAAGTTTATTTGTATGATTATGTCGGACTGCAGGTACCATGCAGATGTGCAGACGTATATGGCATACAAAAAAGGAGAACAAGCATTTACAATGCAATGGTCTCGGCAACATTCTAGGTAGAGCTATTGGTATTGCTCATTATTTTTTTATGATTTTTGTATCCCTAAATAAATGGCATTGTCATTTCTATTGGCATTTTTTTTTTTTTTGCATATGTGATACCTATTACCTACCTATAGCGACGTCAGTTGTGGTGCCAGAGGAGTCAAATGATGCACTGGTGGAGCTGCTTAAGGGGCCGGAGAGGTAATAGGGTTTGGCTCCAAAGGAGATGAGCCTGATGGAGGCTGGAAGACTTAGCCCCCCCCCCCGAAATCTTTTTCAGCCCCCCCCCCCCCCGAAATTTGGCTCTAGTTGCCCGCCTGACTGCTTGTTATGTTACTTGGTTTTTGCATAGCGCTCTTCTGCCACTGGTATGGCCTCACAGCGCTAGCGACTGCTGCCGGTCATTTTATTGGGGTGTTATGTCCTTGTCGTGTTGTTTGCGTAGCGCTTAGAAGGCTCATAGTACTAAGAGAGGGGTGAAGGTGCGTTTCTTGCTATGTTACTTAGTTTTTGCATAGCGCATTTCTGTCACTGTTTTAGCCTCGTAGCGCTAGTAACTGCTGCCGGTTGTTTTATACTGATCTTGTTATCTCATATTGTCATATTGGAGTTAGGATAGCGCCTAGATTACTCCTAACCTTTTAAAACGCCAAGGGGAAAGGCAAGGGTTGTTTAATTGTGTCTTCCATACTCACTCAGCCCTTGTTAGAGCTGCATAGCGCTGCTAGCAGTTTCCCGATGTATACTGGCGTTTTGACATCCTGGTAATATGGGTAGCGCTCCGACTGCTCCTAGACCTGTTTAAAGCACTAACAGGGGTCCGAAGGAGGCGAGGGGAGCATGAGATAACGAGAAAACAAGAACAAAGGAAACCTGATTTGGAAGAGAACGATGCGTTCTCTAGCACTTAAAACGCCCCCGGGAGCTTCGCAGCGCTAGGGGAGAAAGGGAACCTGAAGGGAGTGGGGGGCAAAGGGCAGATACTAGTTTTTGACGACTCCTTTGACACATCTACGAGGGGTATAAAGAGCTATGAACATACTAATGAGGATACAGCGGTATAGTAAACCATTATGACGATACATAGACATTGTTACGTAGACAGTCTTACAGTCATATACATCGATATGCACATATACACGCATTCACACAGATGAGTGCACACAGTGCAAAGGTTGTCACACCCAACGACAGGGGTAGTTACATAGATTCTGGAATAAAGCATACATAGTAACACATAGATGCAGAGAGAAGCGTGTAACGACACACAGCTAGGCAAACACAGTCACTCGTGCAGGTACACATGGAACATAATCTACAACATTTAAAATGAATCACGTGATATAAACACAAGTTTACAGTTTGCGTAGCGCGCTGAAGCTACAGTTGTACCTCACACACAGAGGCGCAGAACACGCACACAAGGGATGGACGCTGTGGACGTGACACACAGACCTGAAGGTACAAATACCTCCACAGTAGCGCACAGAACACACGGATGTGGACCGGAACCTATTTTCATCATCGGGCTCCGACGAGGAGTGAGACAGAGAAAGACACGAAAAGAGAAAGTTGGAGGGAGAGAAGAGAGAAGAGAGAACGAAGAAAAAGCAGTGAGAAAGGGAGGAAGCAGGCGGAAACTCGCGGCTACATGCCACATTCAACTTTTTACATCACAAAGTGGCACAGTGGCAATGGTGTGCGATTCGGCCCCCGGCGCCATTCAGAATGCAAATTCTGTTCAAAACAACGTGAGAGGGGGTGTGTGGCCAGCCAGACGTAATCGACGACAGCTCCTCTGTCACGGCAAGGAAAGTGCTGGGAAGGAGCCATGAGAACCAGCTACTCACCAGCACACTAAGCCGATCTAAACTCCGAAGCCAATTAAGCTGATTTCTGCAGCCCCCGGGGCCCGAGTAAGCCTGGATGTGGTCAGATGGAGCTAGTAGGAGACACCACCGCCTTTCTCCGAGGCGAAGCAGAAATGCCTCGGAGAAACGCAGTGGCTTTTTCGGATTCGGGGGCGTGTTACTTTTTCTCTCCTCTTGCCATTGGCTGGAGGAGAGAAAAACACACCTAAAAAGGGCATGGCTAAAAAGTGGAAAGAACAGCAAGGAACACGCCCCCGAATCTGAAAAAGACAGAGCCTATTTGGAGGGACGGCTCTCTCCTCCAATGGCTGGCCTCTGTTTAGGAAGCCAGCCAATGGAGGAGAAGCAAAAAGAGAGGCGGGCTAAATAGCCACTCTAGAAAACATTAAATCTTCCGACTTCCGGTTCTGCCTTCGGCAGACCGGTAGTCCTCGACCTAAATAGGGAGAAAAAAGGACTCAAGAACAGCTGGTCTGTCTGCTGGCTTTCACCACAGTAATCGGCAGTCAAAGACCGTGGCAAGCCCTTCCGGTCAGAACCGAATGGGCTCCGCAGCCGTGACCACAGCTGTTGCTGCTCACAGCCTGCCCAGCCCGCAGGCCACGGCTGGCTGTAGGCGCCTGATGTAACGGGTATAAAACGCCGTCTCTATCCACTGGGCTGGCTGACGGCGCCGATGGGTGCTTGATGAGCGCTTGGTGAGCGGCTAGAAGGAAAAGCCGCCCGATATCCCCTTGCTGTTTTTTGGCTGGTTTTTTGGCAATTCTCGGCTCCCTCGCTGCCTCCTTCACTGCTGCTGCTCAGCGACGCGATGCAGCTCAAATGGCTCGAATGGCTGGAAAACAAGTACTCTCCTGAAGTGGCAGCTGGCCAAGGTGGGAGAAGCAGTAGGAAAAGCAGGACAGCAGACCTCCTAAAGCTAGGCTTTCTAATTACGGTAGGCAGGTGTGGCGTCCACGCCATCATTTCAAGAAGCATCTTAATATGGTTCACAAATCTCATTGGTTTAGTCTCAAAAATGTCCTGCTGCCCTTAATCCATGAACATGTCGTATACTGGTACAGAGTATGGCAATATCAAGAGTTAATAAGAGTTAATAATACCATGTTTTGATCCCATGGCACATCATATATAAGTTTTAAAAAGTCTGATGAGTCTCGTATGTCTCGTATGTGAGATGGGAGTGTCTTTACAGTCGGATTTAAAATTAATCAATGTTTTTCGAGACATTCTCAAACAGACTATTGCACAATTAAATTATAGGCTTCCCTGGTGGATTGTTAATGTTCTTACGGGCTTTTGGGATCATATGAAATACTTGAATAACTGGATTCTCTTGTTTCACAAACATGAACTCATCCCAACTCAAAAGTTCTTGTTCTCTCCAGTTATTCAGGCTTTCAAAAAGTGATCCCTCACTCTTTCATAGTCTGATGTCTCTATTATTTTATAGCATTCTCTATTGTTAAGTTGACTCAATGCTTCATTTTTATACAGATCCCGTCCCCAAAGGACAACATTTCCTCCTTTATCTGAGGGTTTCACTAGTTCCCCTTGTTCTTTTTGAATTTTACTTATAACTCAATGAATTTGCACTTCTTTTGGGTCTGTTTTTATCTTTTGTTTACCCATATTGTAGTTCAACCTCCGGAACTCCATTATCACGTTTTCAGAGAAGATGTCTAGATGATCTCTCATCATCTGTGGTATGAAACGCGACCTGGGGAAAAAAGGAGTATGATCTTCTTTTTCCAACATCAGATTTATAGAGTCAACTCTTTCATTTTTCATTAAGGGGTCGTTTATTATATATCTTTCATCATTGTTCTCATTTTGTAGTGACCACATGTCCTCTAAAAAAGGTACATCCATTACAGTTAAACTAATCTGTTCTGGCTGGGGGGGGGTAGTAGGTGATAGGTGGGTTCATGGATACCTCTGTTCTGATGCAATTTCTACAGTTTTAATTCTCGAACAAATTCATACAGGTCCATCCTACAGCTTGCATAAATGAATTCATTCTTGTGGCAGTAAGAGGGACCCAGTTCCAAGATCTTCTTCGGTCAATTCAATGGTACTCAAATTAATAACTGTGTTGTTTGATTTTACTGTCTCGATTTCTGTTTCGTGTTGGAGAGCATTGATCTCTCTATTATTTCTCCTTGTGCTCCTCCGGTATCCTTCTCCTCCTCTCCTTTGCTTCCTCTTCCTCTTCCTCTTGGCCTACCCCGGCCCCTTGAAGTTTGGTGATCCGTCCTTTGATCCAGTTGTAAAAAACAAAGCTCATCCATTACAGTGAGAGTCATACTGTTGTTTGGTTCTAATCCCAGAGATCGCTAATATATATCTATGCTCACGTCGTGACGGCAGGCTAGAACAGATATATATGTAAAAGTCACATAGCCAAGAAAGTTCTTTCACTAGATCTCCTTCACTCACTGCAGAAGGCCTGGGAGGGCGACATTGGGCTCATAGAAGATGATGACTGAGTGTAGTAACCAGAACCCCAGGGAGATATCCATAAGGGTCCATTTCTGCCTTACACAATTGCACCCACAGCATAGATACTACTCTTCTTGATTCAGGTTGTACTGCATGGGTCGATGTGACTCTGCCCTCTAGGCTAGGGGATGCAGAGCAGCTGGCACCTCCTTCCATACACTGTGGCCATGCCCTGAGATTCAACAGTACTGGAGGGAGTTCATAACTGTCATGGGCCTGGGGGTTACATTGGAGGCAGGATGGCTGATACTGGGCATTTCTGGGGAGGAGACAAGGCCCAGGTTACCTAAACTGGGGTTGACAATGACAGCAGGGGTTGCTAAACGGAACATCGCAAAAGCATGGGGGGCAAGTAGACCCCTGATTACCGGGACTCGAAGATTGACATAGACTTGTGTCAACTGTCGGATCGTCAGGTTTACCAGAGCTGAGGCTGCTCCCATGAGTACGAGAAAGTGTTGGGTAGCTAGATCCAATTCAGGGAGACCTGACGTAGGCTAGGGGCAGGGCTAGAGGGAAGTTCGGGGGACATTCGTGCCTGGCCTGTTTTTGGTTGAATGTTGTGTCTAAGGCAGTGTGTGTGCACTATATCTGACAAAGCGATCATTGTTGGAAATGGATGTGTTTGGTACTTCCAATGATTGAGTCGCTATAAGTCTGTTTCATTCTAAATGTACTGTTGTAAACAGAGCAACTGTTCAGTAAAAATATGAATGAAAGAAAAACAGAAACTTGAAAGAGGCCTCAGCTGCCATGAGAGAGAAGGACAAGAGAGGTAGAGCCCCACCGCAGATGATGACCTTGAAGAAGGTGAGGATGAGACCCTGGCCCTGATTGAAAATGATTGGCAAGATGGTGAAGACCTCAACTCTCCACCATTCCCCAGACCGCCTTCACCAGTTGGAAGTGACAAGAGTCACTCTAGCAGACCCCCCACTAAAAAGGTGGGTGGACCATTAGAGGATGAGCTTGACCTACTCTCCCTGGAGGAGAGAAAGCTAGAACTTGTTGTGAGGAGACTAGCCCTTGAAGAAAGAAGGGTTGAATTGGGCATAAAGCCCTAGGATGGTGGCAGAAATTTAAATAGGAAAAAGTAGGAATCTTTTGGCCCTAAAATCCCCAAAGGTACACCCCCCCAAGTATAGTGATGGTGATGACATTGATAAATGGTTTTCAACCTCTGAGAGGGCCTGAAAAATAAGGAGAATAGATCTCCACTACTGGGGCTCACTACTTTGGGAGTTGTTCTCAGTCAAGGGCAGAGATATACTTCTGTCCCTTAATAAGGAGGTGGTAAAGTCCTATCAACATATAAAGGATGCCTTAAAATAAGCATTTGGACTCACCACAGAAGAATACAGAGTGAAGTTTAGAGACATCCATAAAGGTCAAAACCAGACATAGGTGGACTTTGTGGAATTTTCAGTCAAAGCACTAGAAGGCAGGATAAAAGACAATGTGGTGGACACTTATGATGGACTGTGTAATTTTATTATGATGGAGCAAATTTTAACCAATAGCACCACTGAGAAATTGCATCAGCATTTAGTGAATTTCAAGTTGTCTTCACCCAGAGAGCTGGGAAATATAGCTGACAAATGGGTCAGAACCAGGGTGTCCAGGAAGACCCGTGGTGGGAGTGACCAGAAAAAGGGTGCTCATGCTTCCCACCCACGGAAGTAGGTAAGCAACAAACAAGGTAAAAGGAAGGCGTTCTCTAAAGGCCCCCACAGTACTTCTCAGGAAGGTTGGCCCCCAGACTTCTCCTAGTACACAGGCAAGTGGGTACCAGGGCAGATCAATACTGGGATCCAGCAAAGGCTTCTGTGTTATGTCATGATTGTCAAAAGGAAGGGTATAAGAGAGGAGATGCAGCATGCTTTAAATATTCCCCTGTGGTGGACACTCCAAGGGATCGGCTAGCATAGGAGTGGGAGTAGAAATGTATTCTAGAGAGGCTAAAGGTTAGTTTTCCTGGATGGAGTGGATATTGAAGCCCTGGTTGTCTTACCTCCAAGCTTGGAGAAGAGTGGACAATGACCAAAGATCAATGGTACTGGAGCAGAGACTCTGAGAAATACAGGTGCCAGTGTCACTATGGTGACTGCTAGACTGGTTTCCTCAAACCAAACATTTCCTGGTTTTAGTCACCAGATAACCAATGCTGTCAATAGGACTAAGCCCCATCCCATGTCCTTGGTAAGCTTAGAATGGGTCGGGGTTACTGGCCCAAAGATGATGATTGTGTCCCTTGCTATCTAGTGGAGTCACTGTTGGGAAATGATCTTGAGACTTCTGCAAGGGCAGAGGTGGAGAGGAAGGCTCATACAGAAATTCTGGGTTTCCAGGGGTGGGTGTGTGTTACTATCAGAGCGCAGGCAGCACATCAGGGAAGTGATTGGAACTTGGATACTGAATCAGTGGACCAAAGTGACTAAAGCAAGAGAAAGGGCAAGAACTTTGTTAAGGCAACTTCTAAGGGGTCACAAGACCAGGGGGAGAGTTCCCCTGAGGGAGATTCCCTCATGCCTGAGAAGGGAGCTGCAGCGGATGGAGTCTGGACTGACCTGGAAGAATTCTTAAGTGCAGGGAGACCCTACAGAGAGGACATATGCCAAGGGCATACTCGTGAAAGCCTTAGTCAGCAGGCTGCAGGGCAAGAAGAGGGATATGTCAGTAGATCCGACAGAGTCTACTGGGAGGATGGGACCCCAAAACAGGGGAAGACAGGAGAGTGGTGGACCCCAAATATAAAGAGAGCTTATTCTCACTTTAGTGCATGATATCCCCCTAGCTGGACATCTGGGACAAACCAAAATCTCAGGCAAGTTGGTTGCCCATTTTTATAGCTCCAGATGTCTGAAAAAGTGAAGGAGTTTGGTCGCTCCTACATGACTTGACAAGCCAGTACCAAGAATGGCATACAACTAAAGGCTTCCTTAATTCCACTTCCAATGGTTAGGACTCCTTTTGAGAGGGTAGGGATTTACATTATTAGTTCTCCTGACCCTCAGTTTGCATGTGATAGTAAATATATCCTAGTGGTAGTGGACCATGCCACTAGACATCCAGAGGCAATTCACCACAGGACTTCAACGGCACCTGCAGTAGCAAAGGCTCCCCTTGGCATCTTCATCGGGGTTGAGTAAGTTTCCTAAAGAGGTGGTCTTTGATAGAGGGGATCATTTCTTATCTGCATTTCTTAAGGCTACATGGGAAAAAGGTGGAGTGAGCTACAAGTTCACCACCCCCTATCACTCTCAGACAAATGGATTAGTTGAGAAATTCAACAAAACCATAAAAGGCTTGATAATGGGTGTCCCTGAAAAAATTAGAAGGAGATGGGATGTCCTGTTACCTTGCCTACTGTTTGCCTGCAGACAGATACCACAAAAGGTGGTTGGATTCAGCCCTTTTGAACTTTTGATTGGCCATCCTGTAAGGGGTCCTCTGCGTCTTGTAAGGGAGGAATGAAATAAACCTCTCGAAAAGCCCAAGTAGGACTTAGTGGATTATGTACTAGGCCTTCATTCACATATGGCAGAGTATATGAAAAGTGCAGGCAGCAACCTAGAGGTCAGACAGGGCCTTATCAAGCACTGGTATTACCAGAAGTCAGCACTGGTGGAAAACCAACTAGGTCAGTTGGAGTGGCTATTCAAGCCTATGGCTTCCAGGGCACTCCAGGATAATTGGACTGGGCCCTATCCAATCTTGGAGAAGAAGGGAGATGTCACCTACTTGGTTGACTTAGGCACCCCTAGGAGTCCTCATAGAGTTCTCCATGCAAATCATCTAAAACCCCACCAGTGCAGAGCTGACATGACCATGCTCATGGTCACTGATGGAGGCCAGGAGGAGGAAAGTAAACCCACCTGATCTACTGTAAAATACAACCCACAGGGTGCGCCAATGGAGGGTGTTTTTTTGTCGGACACAAGAGCAATCTGACTGCAGGCAAGCCCTGGTGAGTTTACTTAGCTCTTTTACTTGACCCATGGTCAGCCAGCATAGTTTACCCATGATGTGGACACTGGTGACAGCCTCCCTGTCAAATATAAGATTTACGGGTTGTCAGACCACGTTAAGGCTTCTGTTAAGTCTGAGGTCAGCAAAGTGTTAGAGCTTGAGACTATTGAACCCTCTGACAGTCCCTTGGCAAGCCCAGTGGTACTGGTCCCCAAGCCTCATTTTAAAGGTAGGAAACTGAAATGAGGTTTAGTGTGGATTACAGAGGTTTCAATGCAGTTAACAAAACTGATGCTCACCCAATTCCAAGAGAAGATTAATTAGATGACAACCTGGGTACAGCCAAATGTTTGAGTACCTTTAATTGAACATCAGGGTTTCTTGCGGATAGGACTCACCGAGGGAGCAAAGAAGCAGTCAGCAGTGTCAGCCCTGGAAGGCTACTTCCAATTCAGCATGATGCCTTTTGGCCACCTTCCAGAGGTTGGTGAATAAAGTCCTTTCAGCTGTCTTTACCTCCCCCTGGGAGGATCATCTGGTTCACCTTAACGAAGCATTACAGGCCCCGTATCAGGCAGACCGTTGAGGCCAGTAAGTGTCAGATTGGGTAGAGTTCTGTTCTGTACTTGGGCCACCTTGTAGGTGGAGGCCAAGTGCACCCTCTTCAACCCAATATCCAGACATTTCTGGAGTGGGAGACTCCAAAACTCTGAATTGAGTCAGGGCCTTTCTTGACTTGACTGGGCACCACAAGATGTTTGTGAAGTGTTGTGGGACCATCGTGGCCCCACTCACTGAACTTATATCCCAAAAGCAGCCTAAGAAGGTCATAAGGACCACAGGATGCTAGAAGACCTTTGACACCCTGAAAGAGGGTATGTGATCAGCACCTGCACTGAAGGCCCCTGACTATGAAAAGGAGTTCATTGTCCAAACAGACTCTTTGAACATGGGATTGGGGCAGTATTGGCACAAACAAATGATGAAGGGCAGGATCAGCCAGTTGCCTATATCAGTTCAGTAGGTGACTCCTGCCTCGAGCACTGCATTAGAGTGCCATTGAGAGGGAAGCCTATGCTATGTTTTGGTCACCTGCAGAAGCGGAGACCCTACTTGATTGGGACTCACTTTAAGGATCAAACTGACAACCGGCCTCTTGTTGTGTAGTTCCTACAAATCTATGTAGGATGTGCACGTTTACTTAACATAAACTACGGGATTTGTCTCCAGACTGATTCTGTAGACCAGCTAGCTCACAGTGTCACTAGAAGCCCCACAACCTTACCAAGGAGTGAATAGTCTCTGGCAACTATCAAACATGACAACCTTGACCCCTCAGGGATTGTGAAAACAGTACAGATCTTTTCGCTCAGTCACTCGTGCTCACTTTGTCTCAGAGAGATAGACAAAATAAACAGTGGGGACGTTTTCAATAAGCATTTATTGAACCAGTGTCATTCTAGTATAAAATACGTGTGCTGCAACAACCAGTATTCCGGGTTCATAACACTCTCAGATGCCTGATGCGTATGAACTTTACTGTGGAACACAGCCCAGGGACTGACCATGCCAATGCAGATAACCTTTCCAGGTTTTTCCACTTAGACAACGGGAACTACAAGGGAATAGGTTAGTTGCTTATCCACTTTTGTCGGGGGGTCATGTAGGAAAGGACCCTTTTTGGAAGGTCACCTTCTACACTGCTTTTTGATCAAAATGCTGATGGTTATGACTCTGCTGCTCAGACCCAAGTGATTGTGCTCTCTCCCAAAACTGCTATGTTCAACTTGGTAATCCCAAATTGTCAAAGACGTCACCCCCTTATAAGTCCCTCGAGTGACTCCAAGGGCTAGTTGGCTGGCCTCTGAATCAGAGCTAAAGGGGCTCGAAAGGCTTCAACGGTCTTGAACTCGCACCTATACCCAGCCTGAATGGTTGTGTTAACGGTGCCCAGATAGCCCAGATAGAAAACTTGGGACTTAGAAACTTTTTGGGCTAAAAAGTGCTCTGAGAACCGGGAGGAGACCACGACCTAGGTGCTCATCTATCCACCCAAGGAGCATTGCCGGTAAGTCTGACTTTGCTGCAGCTCCCACTATGTTCTTCTATGCAGCAGCATATCCTATTATCCGGTGTCATGGAGCCCTCCTTGGCTACGGCCTTCAACCTCGTCCCGCTAGTGATTTTTGACTTCCAAAAAAGGAGATCAAGTCCAAACGCCAAAATCTTTACTGCAACTTCGTCCAGTGACTTCCCGATGACAATGCCTCTTCCTCATACACACCCTTCAGCCTTGCCCCGCTAAACTTCTACCTTCTCAGAACATTTTTTCCTGAAAATGTAAAGGTAGGCACCAACCGGGCCCAATTCACTCTATGTATCCAACTCGCACTCCACCACAGTCAGCCATTTATTTTCTGGTCTCGCATGACTAGATATCTGCGGTTGATGCTTTGAACTTTTAGTGGCTATTTTTTACCTTAAAGTTTTATGTTTTTTGTTATTTTGGTATCAAATAATTTATGAAAAATTTCGATATTTTTCTAAATTGGAGTAGGAATTTTGTTACAGTGAGTTGTCACTTCATTACTGTTTGTGTGCTGCATAAATACTTTGCACATTGCTCAAAGTTGAGCCTCACTGCTTTTGTGGATAGTTAAAGTGGGTTAAAGACAGGCTAATTTAATGACTTTTGTGGTGCACCATGACAGGGATTGTGGCTGTTGCTTGAGCAGGGTTAACACCCCAACCAATCAACAACCCAATTTATAATATGTTGTTTTTTTGCTTATTCTTTGTAATTGAGGCCCATAGCCAATGGTAGCTGTCCCATGCAAAATCTACAGCACAGAAAATAGGAGAATATGGTGCTACTTCACCGATCACAACCTATTTTACGTGTTTGTAGGGGTGGGTGCTAAATTCCGCTCTGCCGGTGGAGTTCGATGAGTTTTGGCCACTCCAAATGACACTTGTGATGGGGAGTTCCAGCCAAACTTGTGCCCGGCTTCCCAATGGTAAGTTGGAGAGTGACAATTGGTGTCCCTTAGCGTGATGTTTGGGTGATAGGATGATACAGAGTGAGATTTTTTCAAGCCGGGCGGTCGCGAACATTTGGGGTGAGAAAGCTGCTGCTCGAGTACAAAATCTACTCAAGCAGCCGCAAAGAAGCAGCGCTGTATGGTGCACTATGTGGTGCTGTTTGCTCTACATTTGCAGTGCAGAACAAGCTTCTGGTACTAAAAACCAATGCAAGCAGTGTAAAGTGCCAATATCTACCCATTCACAGATCTTAACGTAATTTCATGGAGTTTGCATGTAGCTCTGCAGAATTTCACCCACCTCTACATATTTGCTTTTAAACCGTTAATATTATTCTATATCTCCTGCATTTCCAATGTGTTTTGTTTCCCATAATTTTTTATTGTGTGTAAGTGTAGCCCACGTAGCACATAAGTAGTTTCCCCTTTTCTGAAGTAAGGAATTGTGCTCCTTATGCCATTTTTTGGTCTATCAGTTATATATATATATATATATATATATATATATATATATATATATATATATATATATATATATAGATATATATTATCTACTGGCCAGTAGATAGTTATAGTTGGGACCTATTTTCCATAGAAAATCCGCAACATTCTATTTGGAATAACGTTAACGCCAGTTGACGAATCCTCGTGGAATTTTTCAAACTTTTGTCCAGCTCCGCTCCGCTCCTACCCTGAAAGTTTTGCGGTGATCCGTCAAGCGGGGCCTGAGAAAAAAGGGGGGTCCAAAAACGCGTTTTCCCCATGCAATTTCCCATAGGATCTGTTGTCGTAGGTACAGCCCGAACCACTGAACCTAATGACACCAAATTTGGCAAAGAGGTAGTCCTCAGTTCAGACTCGTGCCTTTTGCATATATGGTGTGAATCTGTTCAGTAGTTCCTGAGAAAAATAAGGTAAAAAAGTTAGTGATATCTATGGCCGGGGAGGATCCGCGGACCGTACCCGCACCGTAAGCGCACTCTCCCCGAACCGAGCGCGCACCCTCCCCGAACCGAGTGCGCATCTTCCCGATCGCGGGCTGAATGCTAATTGGCTGTCGAGTGTCTGTCTACATTCAAAACCAGGAACTGTTGGCGGCCATTTTCTGCCTTTAAAAAAAAAACACGGGGAAATGCGCGCACGATGCGCGCATCCTATCGCGTTGGATGCACGGATTCTCTTGCAGTGGGTGCGCGGATCCACGGAAACGTTTTTTGAAAAACGACAAGAAATCATTGCTTGTATGACAACTTTCTACACTGAAAGGTAGGGTGTATATTTCTGGTTTTAAAGGCATGATTGTTATTGGTTAACAAAAACAGATTGTAAGGAACATAATATATGATAAGCTGATATGTTGAAAAGTCAAGCACACTTCCTGTCTTGTGTAGGAACGAGGGGTGGGCGGAATTTGCAAAATTAACTTTCGCAAATTATCGCGAAAATGTTTAAAATTATCGCAAACAAGCGGAAATATCGCGAAGATGCGGAAGTTTTTTTCCGGCATGTTCGCGAGATTTTCTGCATGGTTGCGGGTCGCCAACTTACCCATGAGGTTGCTTGCGGGCGCGACCATCTTGTTTTGAGTTGTCTCGCGGTACATGATCGCGAGAAGAAAGACGTGATCGGCGACGCATGACGTCACTGCGGGCGCGAACTGTCGCGATACAACTCAAATGGCTAAAAACAATACAACATCTCATGGAGAACGCGACCGGATCAAGAAAACTTGTCGGCGAACGCAGGGATTCAGGTAAGGCGATCGCGCGCGCGCGAGAATGTATTAATTTACAGCGCGAGCAAGAAAAAAATTATCGCCAAGCTGTGGAAACCGGAAATTTTGACATTTTCGCGTTCTCCGCGGAACGCGAAAATGTCAAATTATCGCAATTTCCGCGAACGGAACGAAATTTTCGCCCAGGCCTAGTAGGAACATTGTGTGCTGAACTTGTGACCTGGGAGCTCAGTGCAGTGTTCCATGACCTGTTTCTATGGTAACAGGCAGAAGGCAGATTGGGGGAAGGGTTGAAATGTATTTCAGTTGGAAAGGGTTGAAATGTTTAACCAATAGAAATGTGTGTTTGCTTTTGAGTTTATGTGCGAAGGATTGTGATTTGATGTTTACATGTATATGTGTGGAAAATGAAAGGGAAACTTTTTCATTCTTTGCTTTTGCTGAGAGGTGCACAGTGCAGAGATTCTGTAAAAGAAAATATGGTGAGTGATTGATATACTTCTTAATCTACAAAAGAACTTGAAAGATGAGTTATTTAATTGTGAGGGGATGTATGTAGACTATTTTGATTTTAATCAGACTAATGTATTTTTCCTGCTAAAGTGTAGGGAGTACTTTTTTTCTCTACAATGTGTGTGCATGTAGAAACCATTCTGTGATAAGCATTTGTGTTTTTCATGTGTTTGTAAACAGATAACTCTGCAGTTTTTATATTTTGGCAGAATTAGAAACCAGTTATTGTTTATGAATTTTTGAAATGAGTTATGTTATGTTTCTATACTAAAATGTAGTACTACTTCTAGATGAAGAAATGTGTTTTGGTATAGTGCAAGGGAGAGTGTTGTTTGTCTAGAATCACACAGTGAGTCTGTGTGCATTTGGGAACCACTGTGAGAGAAGCATTTGGTAACATTGTGTATTTGCTGAGAGATAACTGTTTTAACTTGTCATGTTGTGTACTTTTAGTAGCATTAGAAGACAGTAATGGCTTATGATTTGATTAAATTAGTCAGGCTTTGACAGAAAAGTGCAGTCCTGAAATATGTAGAATGTGTGCAGTTCCCTTACCAGTTGCACTGTAGTGAATGAGTTTTGGTAAACTCCTAGGGATAGTGGTGCATGTCTAGAATCACAGTGAGAGTTAGTGTGTATTTGGGATCAGTGTGAGAGAAGCATTTGGTGATATCATGTATTTGTTTACGGATAACTTTTTTAAAACCTGTCATGTTGTGAACTTTTAGTAGCATTAGAATGCAGTCTTTGGTTATGCGTTGATTAAATGAGTCATGCTTTGACACTGATGTGCTATACTTAAATATGTAGATTGTGTTCAGTACCATTAACTCTTCTAGACTAGTGAATGAGTTTTGGTAAACTCCTTGGATAGTGTTGATTGTCTAAAATCACACTGTGAGTCTGTGTGCATTTGGGTAAGGATTGCGAGAGAAGCATTTGTTAATATCGTGTATTTGCTGACAGATAACTGTTTTAAAACCGGTCATGTTGTCAAGTTTTAGTAGAATTAGAAGCTAGTCTTTGTTTATGCTTTGATTAAATGAGTCAGGCTTTGACACAAAAGTGCAGTCCTGAAATATGTAGATTGTGTGCAGTTCCCTTACCACTTGCACTGTAGTGAATGAGTTTTGGTAAACTCATAGGGATAGTAGTGCTTGTCTAGAATCACACTGTGAGTTAGTGTGTATTTGGGATCAGTGTGAGAGAATCATTTGGTAACATCATGTATTTGCTGACAGATAACTGTTTTAAAATCTGTCATGTTGTGAAGTTTTAGTACCATTAGAATCCAGTCTTTGCTTATATGTTGATTAAATGAGTCATGCCTTGACACTGATGTGCTGTACTTAAATATGTAGATTTTGTGCAGTCCCCTTACCCCTTCCACAGTAGTGAATGAGTTTTGGTAAAGTCCTAGGATAGTGTTGATTGTCTAAAATCACACTGTGAGTCTGTGTGCATTTGGGTAATGATTGTGAGAGAAGCATTTGGTAACATCGTGTATTTACTGACAGATAACTGTTTTAAAACCTGTCATGTTGTCAAGTTTTAGTAGCATTAGAAGCCAGTCTTTGCTTATGCGTTGATTAAATTAGTCAGGCATTGCCATTAAAGTGTAGTCGTGAAATATGTAGATTGTGTGCAGTTCCTTTACCACTTCCACTGTAGTGAATGAGTTTTGGTAAAATCCTAGGGATTGTGTTGTTTGTCTAGAATCACACTGTGAGTCTGTGTGCATTTGGGAAAACTGTGAGAGAAGTGTTTGGTAACATCGTGTATTTGCTGACAGATAAGTGTTGTAAAACATGTCATGTTGTCAAGTTTTAGTAGTATTAGAAGACAGTTATGGCTTATGCTTTCATTATATGAGTCAGGCATTGACAGTAAATTGCAGTTGTGAAATATGTAGATTGTGTGCAGTTCCCTTACCACTTGCACTGTAGTGAATGAGTTTTGGTAAACTCATAGGGATAGTGGTGCTTGTCTAGAATCACACTGTGAGTCTGTGTGCATTTGGGTAAGGATTGTGAGAGAAGCATTTGGTAACATCGTGTATTTGCTGACAACATTCCTGTTTTAAAACCGGTCATGTTGTGAAGTTTTAGTAGCATTAGAAGCCAGTCTTTGCTTATGCTTTGATTATATGAGTCAGGCTTTGACATAAAAGTGCAGTCCTGAAATATGAAGATTGTGTGCAGTTCGCTTACCACTTCCACAGTAGTGAATGATTTTTGGTGAACTCCTAGGTATAGTGGTTGTTGTCTAGAATCACACTGTGAGTCTGTGTGCATTTGAGAACCACCGTGAGAGAAGCATTTGGTAACATCGTGTATTTGCTGACAGATAACTAATTTAAAACCTCTCATGTTGTCAAGTTTTAGTAGCATTAGAAGCTAGTCTTTGCTTATGCATTGATAAAATGAATCAGGGTTTGACACTAAGGTGCAGTATCATGTACTATTCTGTTCACTGTGGCAGAACTGAAAATGTAAAAGTTTTACCTAAGCACTGTCCTAGAAGTAGTCTGATTATTTAGTCAGTTTCTAAGTACCAAATAGACTGCTTCAAATGTCTATGCAGTATGCATGTAGTGTTCTAACATACTATACACTTGTCTTTTACACATTCAATTCCCTAGTCAGTATCCATACACTTCCAGGAAATATCCTGTCACTTCCTTTGCAGTCCTCTAGAGATCCATTCAACAGCATGTACTAATCCATTCACTGTGCCAAAACCCAAACACTTATAAATTCACCAAGACACTCTCTTTCCAGTACTCTAATGATTCAGTCACTGCCTAAGTATTCATGCACAGAGCCAGGTCTTAGCATATGGACTTCTTCAAACCCCTATCCACTATGCATGCAGTCCTCTAAGCACCTACACACTTGTCTTTCACACCTTCAATTCCCCAGTCAGTATCCGTTCACTTCCAGCAAACACCCTGTCACTCCATTTGCACTCCTCTAGTGACCCATTCAGCATCATGTACTAATCCATTCACTGCGCCAAACCCTAATAAATTCACCCAGGCACTCTCCTTGCAGTAGTCTAATCATTCAGTCAGTTCCCAAGTACTCATCCAGTGACCCAGGCTTTAGTATATGGACTGCTTCAAACCCTTATCCACTATGCATGCAGTCCTCTAACCACCTACACAATTGTCTTTCTCACCTTCAATTCCCTAGTCAGTATCCATACACTTCCAGGAAATACCCTGTCACTCCCTTTGCAGTCCTCTAGTGACCCATTCAGCACCATGTACTAATCCATTCACTGTGCTAAAACCCAAACACATATAAATTCACCAAGATACTATCTTTGCAGTACTCTAATCATTCAGTCAGTGCCTAAGTATTCATACACTGAGCCAGGCTTTAGCACATGGACTGCTTAAAACCCCTATGCACTATGCATGCAGTCTTCTAACCACCTAGACACTTGTCTTTCACACTTTCAATTTCCTAGTCAGTATACATACAGTCCAGCACTTGTGACTGCCTTTGCACTCCTCTAGTGACTCATTCAGTACCAAGTACTAATCCATTCCCTGTGCGAAAAGCCTAGCACTTATAAATTCACCTAGGCACTCTCCTTGCTGTACTCTAATCATTCAGTCAGTACCCAAGTAGTCATGCAGTGAGCCAGGCCTTAGCATATGGACTGCTTTAAATGCCTATGCAGTATTGGTGCAGCCCTCAAATCACCTACACAGTTGTGTTTCACACCTTCAATTCCCTAGTTAGTATTCATACTCTTCTAGCAAACACCCTGTCACTCACCCGGTGTGTCTCCTTATAGTACTGTAATCATTTAGTCAGTTAGCATGTAGTCTTTTATTGAGGTAGGCTTTAGGGCATGAACTGCTTCAAAGTAGTATGCACTATGCATGTAGCGGTTTAACGATCGTCACTCTTGTGGTTCAGGGCTATAGTTTCTTAGTCATTTTTTATATAAAATGTGTTTGTACAGTAATGGAATAGTATACATTTGAAAGTTATTAATATACATTTATTTGTGATTCTTTTTTACAGATACAGAACAGGAGTGTTTCTCATCTGTTTGCACTCTTCTCGTGCAAGATTGTTTGGATGAAGGGTCCTTAGGTGTTTTATCATACTTGCTGTGCCGCACGAGTATTTTTTGTTAGGATCCCCTCGTAACAGAACTCTTTGGCAAATCTTGCGAATGAAGAAGGTGGCATTGGTCTTTGTTTGCCCCTTTTAAAAAGTTAAACATTTCTTCACCACTGAAGTAAAACGTTGTGGGCGTGGTGCCTTCTGCAAAAAAAATTCCTCAGATTCGGTAAATATTTTAAAGCGGCAACATTTACAGTTTTTGTAAGTTAAACTTATAAAATTTTGTTAGCTGTATACATTTTATATATCTGTGATTTGTTTCTTGTGGTATTTTGTTGAGAATACCATGTTGAGTTTTTTTTAACAATCTTTTTGATTTTCCAGGTCTGTCGTCGACATCCGTGGTTCCCACAGGAGTGTTCCGCTTTGTTGTTTTGTATTATTGTTGTTACATTTTTTTTATTAGTTTATTGTTTATATTTATGTTAATACAAAAATTAAGTTTGAAAATAGTTTATCGTTTATATATTTATTATTATAAAAAATAAAGTTTGAAAAAAAAATTAATAATGTTTTTGGTTGTTCTCTAAACTGCTGTGTGACTCTTTCTTTTTCTTATTACTGTTATTTGATGGAGTCCACCATGGTGTTAAATTTTGGGGCAGTTATCGCTGGAATACTAGTGATATCTGCAGTTTGCACCAACTTCTGAATAGTGTGTTAGATTTATCTCAACTTTACTTCCGTTAAAGTGCTGATAATGAAATGGAGAGTAGCCGTTCCCGTGCAAAAAGACATGAGGTGCACCTTTGCGATTTATTCTAAATACTAAAATCCTGTCTTGTATTGCACTGAGGTATCGGCTGCACTTACAGTGTACACACGAAATCTATTAAGAAATCTCATTGTATTTATATTGATTGGGAATAGTGTGTCAGGTGGTGGATCTTGACGAGATACACTGCTCAGTTCGTATATTGTTGTGCACACGAAAAAAATCACATCACAACTTTCACACCAATTGCAATGCGAAACAAATTCCGGCGATAAGACACGTAAGCACCAGAGATTTTACACCTGCTTTCTGCTGGTGTTAAGCAGGACAACTACCTGCACCATGAAAGGGAACACAGCCAAGAGCCACACCAGAACACCCACAGGTGCCATAGAGTCAATGAGCATGATACAGGGATACCCATGAGGGCCAGAAGACTCCTCTCAAAAACTCCAGGACCGCCAATGCCCCCCAAACCCACATCTTAGTAAGTGTGTCCCTGTGGTGATTGTCTTAGCATGAAAGGCACGAGCCCTGCAACATCATTGTGTGCTGTCACCTCAGCGTTGGCAGTGAGCCTGGATGTGTAGCTACGTACGCATCCTCCTGCATGCACAACTGGCGTGTGCTGGTCTGGGGTTCACAGGTCAGTGCAGGGGTGTGCCTATCCGGCAAGGGGAACGGGGTGTCTCAGACATGTCTGTGTACAGGAAGTGCGGTTAGTGTGTCTCTGTGTTCTGGTGTGGCCTGTTACAAGAGCCGCAGCAGTCGATGTTGTAATGTGGCATGCACCACCTCCAAACGGCACTGTGATGTTGTTGTTGGATTGTAGCAGGATATGCGCAAATAGGCATTACAATGGCGTGCCGTACGAGTGCACGAGATACAACAGCTCACCGTACAAAAGTGTGGGGGCTCGTGGGAGGGAGGAGCAGCCGTTTGGCAACATAACACACAGTGAACTCGACCATGTGCCACATGCTGGGCATCTCATCCATGATGACCACGGTTGCAGACTTCCCACAACACCAACGACTGGCCTTTGTACACATCCTGTATGAATGCAGCGTGGTTTTCACTTCTATGCTCGTTCAGTGGTGTGATGTTGGCAGGTTGTGTGACTTGTGCTCCTTGTTGGTGTGTTTCATTTTGGCCATTGTTAGTCTATATGTGTGTTGTACTTAATTGTGCATGTGTGCCATTCTGCCCATCTCCCCCCCTCCCCCCACTCCCTGCTTCTTCCTCTTCCTAGTGCTGTTGTGTCTATAATTTTGTTGCTGCACTCATAAATACATGTAAAGAATAAATTAGAATAGTTCCTTGATTCTTTTAGGTTTCAAAACTTCTCTATTGGTTTCTTTTTAATTTTCCATATGAACCGTTTTTTTAAATATTCAACAACACATAGAAGTCAGAAGTGCAACGTATTCTATCAACACACTTTCTAGAACATTCTACAATACGTGCAGGTTAAAAGTTCATAAATTTTTAAAAACTTTATGATATTTTTTTGTAACATTTTCTTGAACATTTAACGACACATGCAGGTTAAAAGTTGACGATTGTTTTAAGTTCGAACAGTGCCTTCCAAATGCAAGTAGCAGGCATGGTTGAGCTGAGCAAATTTTATCCAATGATATGTACTCCACGTTGAAACTGCTTTTTCTTAACCAATCACAAAGATGGTTTTCCACAAAACTAATGTGCACCCTACTTTTAAAAAAGAATGCTTTTCATGATATCTTCAGAGATAAGTTATAGATAGGAATTAGCATTTAAAAAACCTTTGAAATTCACTGAAAAAACCATAGGTTTCATGCACGTTATAGCTAGGAATTGGCATTTAAAAAACCTTTGAAATTCACTGGAAAAACCAAAGGTTTCAGGGTGTTATAGTTAGGAATTGGCATTTAAAAAACCTTAGAAATTCACTGAAAAAAACATAGGTTTCAGGGGTGTTATAGTTAGCTAGACATTTCCCTCGTACAAAACCCTAGAAATTCCCCTGTTATAGTTAGTTCAGCTACATCACTGATGACATCACTGATGACATCTCAAATGACATCACTGATGACATCACTGATGACGTCATCCATGTGATAAATTAGTGCATCTTCTCACACCCTAATATAACCTTTGATACACCGACTCAAAATTTCAGACGGCCATTTTGACAACCATAGATACTCCAATACCAATAACTACACACCCACTCATTGACTTTTAGGTCTACATACATCTCCACTCACTCACTTGTACAGTCACTCTGTGCATTTATACACCTATATAGACACTCACACACCGCCAATCATCCATTGAGGTACTGACACATCTAGTCAGTCATGCAAATAATTAATCACAGTAAAATTTACTCACCTATACAGTTAAAAACACTCAAGTTCACTTACTCATAAAAATACTAACAAATTCTGTGTCTTCCTGCAGAAAAACAAACAGCACATGACACAGATATCCTTGCACTATGGCGCATACAGCCACTCCCAAAATCACACACTCTCACATATAGATAGTTATATACTCTTACACACATATACACTGCGTTTCACATATGTAGTTACTGACACATGTACATCTGAGATATACATTCAATCACTAACACACCCATACATACACTCACCCAACCATACAGTCCATCACAGATGCACTCTTAAAAACATGCACCCACTGAATCACCCACTCACACATCTAGTCACAGAGTCACACACACCCTACCTACACAAACACTCAGGCACCCATACAGATACTCAGACAACCAATCAATAACCCATAGAGACACTCATATAGCTATTCACAAAACCATGCAGCCAATTATACACCAACACACAGACACATACAGACATTCATACAGTTTAGTCACTAGTCTGCAGTAAGATACATTTAATGACTCACAATGGCTTATATGATCAGCACTTAAAATTATACTGGAGATGTTTATTTCCAGATCTTTTTGATGTGCCATCTTTTTTATTTTTGCTTTTTCTTGTTTTCTCCTCTTTTGGGCCTTGCTCCTTCTTTTGCTTCGTCTGGTTGGGGTGGGTTTTGTCCCCTTCCCCTCCCCCACGTTGTTCCTCTTGCTCGTCCTCGTTGTCACGTCTCCATTTGGGCCAATCTCATTTCCCCACAGAAATCCAGTTTATAAATATATATATTTATATATACATATATTCACTGAAAAAACCATAGGTTTCAGTTAGCTGGACATTTCCCTCGTACAAAACCCTAGAAAATCCCCTGTTATAGTTAGTTCAGCTAACTATAACTCGCGCCCCCGCAATGCACTGCTGATGACGTCACATATTACATCCCTCATGACATGGTCAGTGACATCACTGATGACATCACTGATGACATCTCAAATGACATCACTGATGACATCACTGATGACATCATCCATGTGATAAATTAGTGCATCTTCTCACACCCTAATATAACCTTTGATACACCGACTCAAAATTTCAGACGGCCATTTTGAAAACTATAGATACTCCAATACCAATAACTACACACCCACTCATTGACTCTTAGGTCTACATACATCTCCACTCACTCACCTGTACAGTCACTCATACTTACAGTCACTCCGTACAGGACTATCATATGCATTTATACACCTATATAGACACTCACACACCGCCAATCATCCATTGAGGTACTGACACACCTAGTCAGTCATGCAAATAATTAATCACAGTCCAATTTACTCACCGATACAGTTAAACACACTCAAGTTCACTTACTCATAAACATACTAACAAATTCTGACGCTCTTATACAATTACTGATACAAGCACACACTCATCCATACAGCCACTCCCGCAATCACACACTCTCACATATAGATAGTTATATACTCTTACCCACATATACAGTGCGTTTCACATATGTATTTATTGACACATGTACAACTGAGATATACATTCAATCACTAACACACCCTAATATACAGTCACCCAACCATACAGTCCATCACAGTTGCACTCTTCAATCCATGCACCCATAGCATCACCCACTCACACATCTATGCACAGAGTCACACATACCCTACCCACACAAACACTCAGGCACCCATACAGATACTCAGACAACCAATCAATAACCCATATAGACACTCATATAGCTATTTACAAAACCATGCAGCCACTTATACACCAACACACAGACACATATAGACATTCACACAGTTTAGACACTAGTCTGCAGTAAGATACATTTAATGACTCACTTATAGAGTCAGTTACGCACCTAGAAAATCATCCATTTCCATGCCCACACCACATCTTCAACACGGCTGACCACATCATCGCACCCCACCTCCGCGACATCATCAACGCCTCCTTCAACGCCGCCACCTTCCCGGAGTGCTGGAAACACGCCGAGATCAGTGCCCTGCTGAAGAAACCAACTGCAGACCCCTCCGACCTCAAGAACTACCGCCCCATCTCGCTCCTCCCATTTCCTGCCAAAGTCATCGAGAAGACCGTCAACAGACAGCTATCCGCCTTCCTCGAGACCAACGGATCCCTCGACCACTCGCAATCCGGCTTCCGAGCCAACCACAGCACGGAGACCGCCCTCATCGCAGCCACAGACGACATCAGATCCCTAATGGACAACGGGGAAACTGCGGCCCTCATCCTCCTGGACCTCTCCGCAGCATTCGACACTGTCTGCCACCGCACCCTGGTACAGCGCCTGAACAACACCGGCATCCAGGAGAAGGCCCTGGAGTGGATCACCTCATTCCTCGCCGGAAGAACCCAGAGAGTCCGCCTCCCCCCGTTCCGGTCAGCGGCCACCGAAGTCCTCTGCGGCGTTCCACAAGGGTGATCGCTCAGCCCCACCCTCTTCAACGTCTACATGAGCCCCCTCACAACCATCGCACGTCAACACAACCTCAAGATCATCAGCTACGCCGACGACACCCAGCTGATCCTCTCCCTCACCAGCGACCCGGATGCCGCCAGAGCCAGCCTACACGAAGGGATGAAAGACGTCGCCGAATGGATGAAGAACAGCCGCCTGAAACTGAACTCAGACAAGACGGAGGTCCTCATCCTGGGATCATCACCCTCCGCCTGGGACGACTCCTGGTGGCCCCCCGCCCTGGGAGCCACCCCCAAGCCAACGGACCACGCACGCAACCTAGGCTTCATCCTAGACTCCTCCCTCTCGATGACCAGACAAGTCAACGCCGTCTCGTCTTCATGCTTCAACACCCTGCGCATGCTTCGAAAGATCTTCCGGTGGATCCCCACGAGACCAGGAAGATGGTCACCCAGGCCCTCGTCACCAGTCGGCTGGACTACGGGAACGCCCTCTATGCCGGCACCACCGCCAAACTCCAGAAGAAACTCCAACGGATCCAGAACGCCTCAGCACGACTCATCCTGGACATCCCCCGACACAGCCACATCTCCGGACACCTGAGAGACCTGCACTGGCTCCCCGTCAACAAAAGAATCACGTTCCGACTCCTCACCCACGCACACAAGGCCCTCCACGGCCTGGGCCCCAAGTTCCTCAACAGCCGCCTGACCTTCCACAAGCCCACCCGCCAGCTCCGCTCCGCCAGCCTCGCTCTCGCCACCGTCCCCCGCATCCGCAGAGCCACCGCCGGAGGAAGATCCTTCTCCTACCTGGCAGCCAAGACATGGAACTCCCTCCCCATCCACCTCCGGACAACGCAAGACCATCTCGCCTTCAGGAAGCAACTCAAGACCTGGCTGTTCGAGCAGTACCGTTCCCCCCCCCCAGTGCCTTGAGACCCTCCGGGTGAGCAGTGCACCATACAAATGCCTATGATTGATTGATTGATTGATTGATCCATTCACATACTTATACACACACTCATTCTTCCATAGGCCTTTCACTATAAATATATAAAACATATTTAAACTTTACAGAAACACACAGTCACTGGATGAAGTCATCAGTGATGTCATCAGTGATTTCATTTGAGATGTCATCAGTGATGTCACTGACCATGTCATGAGTGATGTAATATGTGACGCCATCAGCAGTGCATTGCGGGGACGCGAGTTATAGTTAGCTGAACTAACTATAACAGGGGAATTTCTAGGGTTTTGTACGAGGTAAATGTCCAGCTAACTATAACACCCCTGAAACCTATGTTTTTTTCAGTGAATTTCTAAGGTTTTTTAAATGCCAATTCCTAACAATAACGCCCCTGAAACCTTTGGTTTTTTCAGTGAATTTCAAAGGTTGTTTAAATGCCAATTCCTAACTATAACGTGCATGAAACCTATGGTTTTTTCAGTGAATTTCAAAGGTTTTTTAAATGCTAATTCCTATCTATAACTTATCTCTAAAGATATCTTGAAAAGCATTCTTTTTTAAAAGTAGGGTGCACATTAGTTTTGTGGAAAAGCATCTTTGTGATTGGTTAGGAAAAAGCAGTTTCAACATGGAGTACATATCATAGGATAAAATTTGCTCAGCTCAACCACACCTGCTACTTGCATTTGGAAGGCACTGTTCGAACTTAAAAAAATCGTCAATCTTTAACCTGCACGTGTCGTTAAATGTTCAAGAACATGTTACAAAAAAATATCGTAAAGTTTTAAAAAAATCGATGAACTTTTAGCCTGCACGTATTGTAGAATGTTCTAGAAAGTGTGTTGATAGAATACGTTGCACTTCTGACTTCTATGTGTTGTTGAAGATTAAAAAAAAAACGGTTCATATTTAAAATTAAAAAGAAACCAATTGAGAAGTTTTGAAACCTAAAAGAATCAAGGAACTATTCTAATTTATTCTTTACATATATGTGTGCAGCAACAAAATTGTAGACACAACAGCACTAGGAAAAGGAAGAAGCAGGGAGTGGGGGGACGGGGGAGATGGGCAGAATGGCACACATGCACAATTAAGTACAGCACAAGTATAGACAAACAATGGCCAAAATGAAACACACTAACAAGGAGCACAAGTCACACAACCCACCAACATCACACCACTGAACGAGCATACAAGTGAAAACCACGCTGCATTCATACAGGATGTGTACAAAGGCCAGTCGTTGGTGTTGTGGGATGTCTGCGACCGTGGTCATCATGGATGAGATGCCCAGCATGTGGCACATGGTCGAGTTCACTGTGTGTTATGTTGCCAAACGGCTGCTCCTCCCTCCCACGAGCCCCCACACTTTTGTACGGTGAGCTGTTGTATCTCGTGCACTCGTACGGCACGCCATTGTAATGCCTATTTGCGCATGTCCTGCTACATTCCAACTACAACATCACAGTGCCGTTTGGAGGTGGTGCATGCCACTTTACAACATCGACAGCTGCGGCTCTTGTAACAGGCCACACCAGAACACAGAGACACACTTACCGCACTTCCTGTACACGGACATGTCCGAGACACCCCGTTCCCCTTGCCGGATAGGCACACCCCTGCACTGACCTGTGAACCCCAGACCAGCACACGCCAGTTGTGCATGCAGGAGGATGCGTGCGTAGCTACACATCCAGGCTCACTGCCAATGCTGAGGTGACAGCACACTGTGATATTGCAGGGCTCGTGCCTATCATGCTAAGACAATGACCACAGGGACACACTTACTAAGATGTGGGTTTTGGGGGCATTGGTGGTCCTGGAGTTGTTGAGATAAGTCTTCTGGCCCTCATGGGTATCCCTGTATCATGCTCATTGACTCTATGGCACCTGTGGGTGTTCTGGTGTGGCTCTTGGCTGTGTTCCCTTTCATGATGCAGGTAGTTGTCCTGCTTAACACCAGTAGAAAGCAGTTGTAAAATCCCTGATGCTAACGTGTCTTATCGCCCCGGAATTTGTTTCGCATTGCAATTGGTGTGAAAGTTGTGATGTGATTTTTTTCGTTTGCACAACAATATACGAACTGAGCAGTGTATCTCGTCAAGATCCAGCACCTGACACACTATTCCCAATCAATATAAATACAATTAGATTGCTTAATAGATTTTGTGTGTACACTGTAAGTGCAGCCAATACCTCAGTGCAATTCAATACAGGATTTTAGTATTTAGAATAAATCGGAAAGGTGCACCTCGTGTCTTTTTGCACGGGAACGGCTACTCTCCATTTCATTATCAGCACTTTAACCCCTTGGGTGCCAGGCCTTTTCCCCCTCCTGTGCCTGGCGCTTCCCTAGTGGGTGGGTGTCATGACGAGATAGTCTCGTCATGGGCACAGCGAGACTGTGCTCCATGACGAGACAATCTCGTCATGGGCACAGAAGAGGTTAACGGAAGTAAAGTTGAGATAAATCTAACACACTATTCAGAAGTTGGTGCAAACTGCGGATATCACCAGTATTCCAGCGATAAGTGCCCCAAAATTTAACACCATGGTGGACTCCATCAAATAACAGTAATAAGAACTAGAAAGAGTCACACAGCAGTTAAGAGAACAACCAAAAACGTTATTATTTTTTTTTATCAAACTTTATTTTTTATAATGATAAATATATAAACGATAAAGTATTTTCAAACTTTATTTTTTTATTAACATACAGATAAACAATAAACTAATAAACAAAATGTAACAACAATAATACAAAACAACAAGGCGGAACACTCCTGTGGGAACCACGGATGTCGACGACAGATCTGGAAAATAAGAAAGATTGTTAAAAAAAAACAACATGGTATTCGCAACAAAATACCACAAGAAACAAATAACATATATAAAATGCATACAGCTAACAAAATTGTATAATTTTAACTTACAAAAACTGTAAATGTTGCAGCTTTAAAATATTTACCGAATCTGAGGAAATTTTTTTGCAGAAGGCACCACGCCCACAACCTTTTTCTTCAGTGGTGAGGACATTTTTTACTTTTTCCAAGGGGCAAACAAAGACCAATGCCACCTTCGTCACTCGCAAGATTTGCCAAAGAGTTCTGTTACGAGGGGATCCTAACAAAAAATACTCGTGCGGCACAGCAAGTATGATGAAACACCTAAGGACCCTTCATCCAAACAATCTTGCACGAGAAGAGTGCAAACAGATGAGAAACACTCCTGTTCTGTATCTGTAAAAAAGAATCACAAATAAATGTATATTAATAACTTTCAAATTTCTACTATTCCATTACTGTACAAACACATTTTATATAAAAACTGACTAACAAACTATAGCCCTGAACCACAAGTGTGACGAACGTTAAAACACTACATGCATAGTGCATACTACTTTGAAGCAGTTCATGCCCTAAAGCCTACCTCACTAAAAGACTACATGCTAACTGACTAAATGATTACAGTACTATAAGGAGACACACTGGGTGAGTGACAGGGTGTTTGCTAGAACAGTATGAATACTAACTAGGGAATTGAAGGTGTAAAAAACAGTGTAAGTGATTAGAGGACTGCATCCATACTGCATAGGCATTTAAAGCAGTCCATGTGCTAAGGCGTGGCTCACTGCATGACTACTTGGGTACTGAAAGAGTTATTAGAATACAGCAAGGAGAGTGCCTAGGTGAATTTATAAGTGCTAGGCTTTTCGCACAGGGAATGGATTAGTACTTGGTACTGAATGGGTCACTAGAGGAGTGCAAAGGCAGTGACAAGTGCTGGACTGTATCGATACTGACTAGGAAATTGAAAGTGTGAAAGACAAGTGTCTAGGTGGTTAGAAGACTGCATGCATAGTGCATAGGGGTTTGAAGCAGTCCATGTGCTAAGGCCTGGCTCAGTGTATGAATACTTAGACACTGACTGAATGATTAGAGTACTGCAACGATAGTATCTTGGTGAATTTATAAGTGTTTGGGTATTAGCACAGTGAATGGATTAGTACATGGTGCTGAATGGGTCACTAGAGGACTGCAAAGGGAGTGACAGGGTATTTCCTGGAAGTGTATGGATACTGACTAGGGAATTAAAGGTGTGAAAGACAATTGTGTAGGTGGTTAGAGGACTGCATGCATAGTGGATAATGGTTTGAAGCAGTCCATATACTAAGGCCTAGGTCACTGGATGAGTACTTGGGTACTGACTGAATGATTAGAGTACTGCAAGGAGAGTGCCTGGGTGAATTTATTACGGATTGGCGCAGTGAATGGATTAGTACATGATGCTGAATGGGTCACTATAGGAGTGCAAGGGGAGTGACAGGGTGTTTGCTGGAAGTGAACGGATACTGACTGGGGAATTGAAGGTGTGAAAGACAAGTGTGTAGATGGTAAGAGGACTGCATGCATAGTGGATAGGGGTTTGAATTAGTCCATGTGTTAAGACCTGGCTTAGTGCATGAATACTTAGGCAGTGACTGAATCATTAGAGTACTGGAAAGAGTGTGTCTTGGTGAATTTATAAGTGTTTGGCTTTTAGCACAGTGAATGGATTAGTACATGCTGTTGAATGGGTCTCTAGAGAACTGCAAAGGAAGTGACAGGATGTTTCCTGGAAGTGTATGGATACTGACTAGGGAATTGAAGGTGTAAAAGACAAGTGTACAGTATTTTAGAACACTACATGCATACTGCATAGACATTTGAAGCAATCTATTTGGTAGTTAGAAACTGACTAAATAATCAGACTACTTCTAGGACAGTGCTTAGGTAAAACTTTTAAATTTTCAGTTCTGCCACAGTGAACAGAATAGTACATGGTACTGCACCTTAGTGTTAAACCCTGACTCATTTTATCAATGCATAAGCAAAGACTAGCTTCTAATGCTTCTAAAACTTGACGACATGAGAGGTTTTAGATGAGTTATCTGTCAGCAAATACACAATGTTACCAAATGCTTCTCTCACAGTGGTTCTCCAATGCACACAGACTCACAGTGTGATTCTAGACAACAACCACTATACCTAGGAGTTTACCAAAAATCATTCACTACTGTGGAAGTGGTAAGGGAACTGCACACAATCTTCATATTTCAGGACTGCACTTTTATGTCAAAGCCTGACTCATATAATCAAAGCATAAGCAAAGACTGGCTTCTAATGCTACTAAAACTTCACAAATTGACCGGTTTTAAAACAGGTATCTGTCAGCAAATACACCATGTTACCAAATGCTTCTCTCACAATCCTTACCCAAATGCACACAGACTCACAGTGTGATTTTAGACAAGCAACACTATCCTAGGAGTTTACCAAAACTCATTCACTAGTCTGGAAGAGTTAATGGTCCTGCACACAATCTACATATTTAAGTACACCACATCAGTGTCAAAGCATGACTCATTTAATCAACATATAAGCAAAGACTGGATTCTAATGCTACTAAAACTTCACAACATGACAGGTTTTAAAACAGTTATCTGTCAGCAAATACATGATGTTACCAAATGATTCTCTCACACTGATCCCAAATACACACTAACTCACAGTGTGATTCTAGACAAGCGCCACTATCCCTATGAGTTTACCAAAACTCATTCACTACAGTGCAAGTGGTAAGGGAACTGCATACAATCTACATATTTCACGACTGCAATTTACTGTCAATGCCTGACTCATGCTTCTCTCACAGTGATCCCAAATACACACTAACTCACAGTGTGATTCTAGACAAACACCGCTATCCCTATGAGTTTACCAAAACTCATTCACTACAGTGCAAGTGGTAAGGGAACTGCACACAATCTACATATTTCAGGACTGCACTTTTGAGTCAAAGCCTGACTCATTTAATCAAAGCATAAGCAAAAACTGCCTTCTAATGCTACTAAAACTTGACAACATGACTGGTTTTAAAACAGTTATCTGTCAGCAAATACACGATATTAACAAATGCTTCTCTCACAATCCTTACCCAAATGCACACGACTCACAGTGTGATTTTAGACAATCAACACTATCCTAGGAGTTTACCAAAACTCATTCACTAGTCTGGAAGAGTTAATGGTACTGAACACAATCTACATATTTAGGTACAGCACATCAGTGTCAAAGCATGACTCATTTAATCCACACATAAGCAAAGACTGGATTCTAATGCTACTAAAACTTCACAACATGACAGGTTTTAAAAAAGTTATCTGTAAGCAAATACATGATATCACCAAATGCTTCTCTCACACTGATCCCAAATACACATTAACTCACACTGTGATTCTACACATGCACCACTATCCCTAGGAGTTTACCAAAACTCATTCACTACAGTGCAACTGGTAAGGGAACTGCACACAATCTACATATTTCAGGACTGCACTTTTCTGTCAAAGCCTGACTCATTTAATCAAATCATAAGCCATAACTGTCTTCTAATGCTACTAAAACTTCACAACATGACAAGTTAAAACAGTTATCTGTCAGCAAATACACGATGTTACCAAATGCTTTTCTCACAGTGGTTCCCAAATGCACACAGACTCACTGTGTGATTCTAGACAAACAACACTATCCCTTGCAATATACCAAAACACATTTCTTCATCTAGAAGTAGTACTACATTTTAGTATAGAAACATAACATAACTCATTTCACAAATTCATAAACAATGACTGGTTTCTAATTCTACCAAAATATAAAAACAGCATAGTTATCCGTCTACAAACACATGAAAAACACAAATGCTTTATCACAGAATGGTTTCTACATGCACACACATTGTAGAGAAAAAAAGTACTCCTTACACTTTAGCAGGAAAAATACATTAGTCTGATTAAAATCAAAATAGTCTACATACATCCCCTCACAATTAAATAACTAATCTTTCAAGTTCTTTTGTAGATTTAGAAGTATATCAATCACTCACCATATTTTCTTTTACAGAATCTCTGCACTGTGCACCTCTCAGAAAAAGCAAAGAATGGAAACGTTTCCCTTTCATTTTCCATACATATACATGTAAACATCAAATCACAATCCTTCGCACAAAAACTCAAAAGCAAACACACATTTCTATTGCTTAAACATTTCAACCCTTTCCAACTGAAATACATTTCAACCCTTCCCCCAATCTGCCTTCTGCCTGTTACCATAGAAACAGGTCCTGGAACACTGCACTGAGCTCACAGGTCACAAGTTCAGCACACAATGTTCCTACACAAGACAGGAAGTGTGCTTGACTTTTCAACATATCAGCTTATCATATATAATGTTCCTTACAATCTGTTTTTGTTAACCAATAACAATCATACCTTTAACAAACAGAAATATACACCCTACCTCTCAGTGTAGAAAGTTGTCATACAACCAATGATTTCTTGTCGTTTTTTAAAAAACGATGCCGTGGATCCGCACACCCACCGCGAGAGAATCCGTGCATCCAACGCGATAGGATGTGCGCACCGTGCGCGCATTTCCCCATTTCTTTTTTTAAAAGGGGGCCCCAGGGGGCCCCAGGGGGTCCTTATGGGACCCCCTAAGCACCTCTAGAGGGTCAGAGTATTTCCACTCTGCCCCCTTTATATGTTTTACACACTTATTCTCCTTGCTTCTTCAGCCTCGCTTCTACCGAGGCAGAAAATGGCCGCCAACAGTTCCTGGTTTCGAATGTAGAGAGACACTCGACAGCCAATTAGCATTCAGCGCGTGATCAGGAGGGTGCGCGCTCGGTTCGGGGAGGGTGCGCTTACGGTGCGGGTACGGTCCGCGGATCCTCCCCGTCTATAGATATCACTAACTTTTTTACCCTAATTTTCTCAGAACTACTGAACAGATTCGCACCATATATGCAAAAGGCACGAGTCCGAACTGAGGACTACCTCTTTGCCAAATTTGGTGTCATTCCGTTCAGCTGTTCGGGCTGTAGCTGCGACAACAGATCCTATGGGAAATTGCATGGGGAAAACGTGTTTTGGGACCCCCCTTTTTTCTCGACCCCCGCTTAATGGATCACCGCAAAACTTTCAGGGTAGGAGCGGAGCGGAGCTGGCCAAAAGATTGGAGAATTTCGCGAGGATTCGTCAACCGGCGCCAGACTTATTGGGAATAGAATGTTGCGGAATTTCTATGGAAAATAGGTCCTAACTATAACTACCTACTGGCGACCACCAGTAGGTAATATATATATATATATATATATATATATATGAACGTCTCACCATGTGTATACCATACACGAATGCACTCCTCCCCAAGAAAGACACAGCATTTTCAAAGTTCAATCACGAAAATTTAATGTGCTTTAAGCCAAAAAGTTTACCCAACGCGTTTCGACGAACATATCGTCTTGGTCACGGGTAAGTATCTGTTTGAATTCAACAGTTAAATACATTCACCACAAAAGAAAAAAGGCATCGGCATCACGCACAGGTCTGGCGTAAAATAACATAAAAAGAGGACAACAGTTTGCATGTACTCCTGGTTGGCGGTTTTGGCGGCCATCTTGGAACGGTAAAGGCATTTTGTTATGTTTACCAAAAATTATACCTCAATAAAGTTGTACAATCAAATGGGAACAGAGGCGAGAACACAAATAATGTTAATTCATATTTCTGCATGAATAGCAATGTGCCACTAACATCTAAGTCTGCTTAGTCATATGCTCTATTATAAATTCTATAGAACGATACTATTTTTTCTAAAATTTGCGCAGCTGCAAATAATTAAACATTGTTCTCGAACTCGATACAATGCCTCCAATTATCTCAAAACATTGTTATAGGTATAAAGCCTGAAAGTTCACAAAGTCTCCACATCCTACCCAAGTGGGTAAATGTAACGTAATTAATGAAAAAGATATCCTATCCAAGTGGATAACGTAACCAAATTCCTGAAAGGGGAATATGCATATAATTATAACCTTTCAACATTGCATGATATGCTTATGTATCCAATTTTCATAATGGTCAGTTTACATACTTCATCTTAATTTAATTCACAAGAGTCTAAGAACTATCCAGAAATAAATCAACTTCAAAATAGCAAAATCTGCAAAATTATTCAAAATTTGTATTTATCCACACATGTGTATGTAACTAGCCCAAGTGGGCCAGCAGTTAATTTTATGCTTCTTGATCTGACTCTTGTGCTTATGCTTCTTTCTCTGACTCTTAATCTTGATCGTTGCCTCTTTCATCCTTTATTCTACTTCTTGGATCACCTAAACATGGCAAAGTGGAGATAGCAAACAGAACAACCGTCAATCAGACTCGTCCTCTTATATCAAAGTGTAGCACCGATGCTGAACAACTAGAAAGGATTAATACAGATTCAAGGGAGGAAAGCATTAGAGCTAACTCACTAGTACATAATTTTATACTAAAATCTATGGTGGCCTAACATAACACCAAAGAGAAACAGAATGGAGATGGGACAATAAGGTTCAGAACATTCGCATAGAAGTCAGGAAAATGGAGACCTAGTTATTGGATTCAAAGGCAGCAAAGTCTTACTAAAACCCATAAAGTTTCAAGGAGAAAAGGAAATAATAGGGATCAAGAAATTCGATGTACATGCGAGTGTACGGCCCGTACCACTACGAGTACGCATACGCGTGCAGACCCATAGTGATTGTGAACGTAGGCATGCATGTACGGGCCGTTGCCATGCATTTGGGGTGCCCTAGGGTCCCGAAACGCACCGTACCTGTGTGTGATGCTCCAAATTACATAGGGGACAAGTATTAAGGCCTACATGCATGCTGGTTGTCATGGAGACCAAGTTCAAATTTCGAAATTGTTCTGGAAGGTGCACAGCAGAAGTCAGTTGGAATTCTTCTACTTTGTTGCAATGTGTTTGTGGGGCTGACATCATGCAGGAGAATGAAACCGATAGAGAACCCACAGACTGCTAGGTTTGAAGGGATTGGTGGAAACATAGGATGCAAATGTGAGTGACCAATCACTCTGTACTCCTGTGCATGAGACTGGGCAGAAGGGCACATATAAGGCAGCCAGGTCCCATGAGGGAGTACTTGCCTGCACATCTTTGCATTCGTCGACCCAGCTGCTGCAACTGATTCCCTGGAACAATGTCAAGGGCTGTGGAGAGGACACAGCCATTCACCCTGGAGGAGAACATGGCTCTGCTGGATGTGATCCTCCCACAGTACTCCATGCTGTATGGCCGACCAGGGTATCAGGTGAGTGCATAGGCCACTGCCACAGACTCTCCCTATGTAGTGACTGTGACTTCAGGCATTGTGTCCTGGTGTGACACACATGCCATGTACTGTCGGGGGGGTACCAGGGGGGGGGTGCCTGATGTCTCCCAGCAGTGCCCTGAGACAGGAGGGGTGGGGCCCTATCACTCACAGCAGTGCCCTGAGACAGGAGGGGTGGGGGCCTATCACTAACAGCAGTGCCCTGAGACAGGAGGGGTGGTTGTGGAGTCCTCCCAGCAGTGCCCTGAGACAGGAGTTGTGGGGGCCTATCACTAACAGCAGTGCCCTGAGACAGGAGGGGTGGTTGTGGAGTCCTCCCAGCAGTGCCCTGAGACAGGAGGGGTGGGTGCCTATCACTCCCAGCAGTGCCCTGAGACAGGAGGGGTGGGGCCCTATCACTCACAGCAGTGCCCTGAGACAGGAGGGGTGGGGGCCTATCACTAACAGCAGTGCCCTGAGACAGGAGGGGTGGTTGTGGAGTCCTCCCAGCAGTGCCCTGAGACAGGAGGGGTGGGTGCCTATCACTCCCAGCAGTTCCCAGACACAGGAGGGGTGGGTGCCTATCACTCCCAGCAGTGCCCAGACACAGGAGGGGTGGACGTGGAGTCCTCCCAGCAGTGCCCAGAGACAGGAGGGGTGGGTGCCTATCACTCCCAGCAGTTCCCAGACACAGGAGGGGTGGGTGCCTATCACTCCCAGCAGTGCCCAGACACAGGAGGGGTGTGTGCAGAGTCCTCCCAGCAGTGCCCTGAGACAGGAGGGGTGGGTGCCTATCACTCCCAGCAGTGCCCAGAGACAGGAGGTGTGTGTGCAGAGTCCACCCAGCAGTGCCCAGAGACAGGAGGGGTGGGGGCCTATCACTCCCAGCAGTGCCCAGAGACAGGAGGGGTGTGTGCAGAGTCCACCCAGCAGTGCCCTGAGACAGGAGGGGTGGGTGCAGAGTCTTCCCAGCAGTGCCCAGAGACAGGAGGTGTGTGTGCAGAGTCCACCCAGCAGTGCCCTGAGACAGGAGGGGTGGGTGCAGAGTCCTCCCAGCAGTGCCCAGAGACAGGAGGGGTGGGTGCAGAGTCCTCCCCAGCAGTGCCCAGAGACAGGAGGGGTGGGTGCAGAGTACTCCCAGCAGTGCCCAGAGACAGGAGGGGTGGGTGCCTATCACTCCCAGCAGTGCCCAGACACAGGAGGGGTGGGTGCCTATCACTCCCAGCAGTGCCCAGACACAGGAGGGGTGTGTGCAGAGTCCTCCCAGCAGTGCCCTGAGACAGGAGGGGTGGGTGCCTATCACTCCCAGCAGTGCCCAGAGACAGGAGGTGTGTGTCTCTGGGCACTGCTGGGGAGGACTCTGCACCCACCCCTCCTGTCTCTGGGCACTGCTGGGAGGACTCTGCACCCACCCCTCCTGTCTCAGGGCACTGCTGGGTGGACTCTGCACACACTCCTCCTGTCTCTGGGCACTGCTGTGAGTGATAGGCCCCCACCCTTCCTGTGTCTGGGCACTGCTGGGAGGACTCCACAACCACCCCTCCTGTCTCAGGGCACTGCTGTTAGTGATAGGCCCCCACCCCTCCTGTCTCAGGGCACTGCTGTGAGTGATAGGGCCCCACCCCTCCTGTCTCAGGGCACTGCTGGGAGTGATAGGCACCCACCCCTCCTGTCTCAGGGCACTGCTGTGAGGACTCTGTGAGGACTCTGCACCCACCCCTCCTGTCTCAGGGCACTGCTGGGTGGACTCTGCACACACACCTCCTGTCTCAGGGCACTGCTGTGAGGACTCTGCACACACCCCTCCTGCCTCTGGGCACTGCTGGGAGTGATAGGCACCCACCCCTCCTGTCTCAGGGCACTGCTGTGAGGACTCTGCATCCACCCCTCCTGTCTCAGGGCACTGCTGGGTGGACTCTGCACACACACCTCCTATTTCTGGATATGTACGCTTGGAACATACACGGTGTGGGTGCGCTCCATGCATTCGAGGTGAGGGTACGGGTCTAGTTACACTGGTGTGGTGGGGGTACGGTCCGTGAGTCCGCGGTTGGGGGTACGGGTCGTACTTACACTGTTGGGGTGGGGGGTACGCTCCTTGCATACGCGGGTGAGGGTACGGGTCGTACTTACACTGTCGGGGTGGGGGTACGGTCCGTGAGTCCGCGGGTGGGGGTACGGGTCGTACTTACACTGTTGGGGTGGGGGGTATGCTCCTTGCATACGCGGGTGAGGGTACGGGTCGTACTTACACTGTTGGGGTGGGGGTACGGTCCGTGAGTCCGCGGGTGGGGGTACGGGTCGTACTTACACTGTTGGGGTGGGGGGTACGCTCCTTGCATACGCGGGTGAGGGTACGGGTCGTACTTACACTGTTGGGGTGGGGGTACGGTCCGTGAGTCCGCGGGTGGGGGTACGGGTCGTACTTACACTGTTGGGGTGGGGGGTACGCTCCTTGCATACGCGGGTGAGGGTACGGGTCGTACTTACACTGTTGGGGTGGGGGTACGGTCCGTGAGTCCGCGGGTGGGGGTACGGGTCGTACTTACACTGTTGGGGTGGGGGGTACGCTCCTTGCATACGCGGGTGGGGGTACGGGTCGTACTTACACTGTTGGGGTGGGGGTACGCTCCTTGCATACGCGGGTGGGGGTACGGGTCGTACTTACACTGTTGGGGTGGGGGTATGGTCCGTGAGTCCGCGGGTGGGGGTACGGGTCGTACTTACACTGTTGGGGTGGGGGGTACGCTCCTTGCATACGCGGGTGAGGGTACGGGTCGTACTTACACTGTTGGGGTGGGGGTACGGTCCGTGAGTCCGCGGGTGGGGGTACGGGTCGTACTTACACTGTTGGGGTGGGGGGTACGCTCCTTGCATACGTGGGTGGGGGTACGGGTCGTACTTACACTGTTGGGGTGGGGGGTACGCTCCTTGCATACGCGGGTGGGGGTACGGGTCGTACTTACACTGTTGGGGTGGGGGTACGCTCCTTGCATACGCGGGTGAGGGTACGGGTCGTACTTCCACTGTTGGCATGGGGGTACGCTCCTTGCATACGCGGGTGGGGGTACGGGTCGTACTTACACTGTTGGGGTGGGGGTACGCTCCATGCATACGGGGTGGGGGTGGGGTCCGTACATATCCGTCCCCACGCTATGTGATGCTTGTGCGGGCCGTACCCAGGCCTTTGCCACGTGGGTACGATCCGTCCCGCCATTGTTGGGGTGACGTGTGTGTGGGCGTGGTACGACTCGTACCCACGCTCTTCAGGCGTGGGTACGGGACGTACCTGTCTGGTTGTGTTGCCGGTTCGCGTGGTGACGGACTTCCGTTGTGGCGGTCGCTGGCTTATCAGGACACGCCCCCACCCCCTCGTGGTGACCAGGGCATGGGAGTCAGGTATGTCCAGGCCATGTGTGGTGTGTGACTTATGTGGTTGTTTTGTGGCCTGCCCTGGTCGTGCCACCCCCACCCCACCCCACTTTCCCCCCTCCCTTAGTTATTCTGACCTTCTGCGGCGTCTGCGTCGTAACCTGTAGAGGAGGTGCACTGCTATGAGGGCAGGGATGACTCGTAGGTTCGGGTCCATGTCTGTCCGTCGCGTACTGGTACTCCTTGATCGCGTCGTCCTGTCGCGTACGGGTCCTCCTTGATCGCGTCGTCCTGTCGTGTACGGGTCCTCCTTGGTCGCGTCGTCCTGTGTGTCCGTCACGTACTGGTCCTCCTTGTTCGCGTCGTCGTCTGTCCGTCGCGTACTGGTGGTCCTTGTTCGCGTCGTCCTGATTTCCCGGCAGTTTTTGGCTGCCGCAAAATATTCACCGTGCGTGGTGACGTCGGTGCGAATCGTGATTCCTGGGTCGTGAATGGCTGGCTGCGAGTGTCCCGACGTCAGGTCGGCGCTTTCCCGGATCGCATTGGTAGGTGTTTTTTTGTTCGGTCGGGCTTTTTTACGATTCGTACGGTAATGGTGTACCCGTGCGAATCGTAATTCCTTGTTTGTAAAAATTGACGACCGGGTACGCGTCGGGCGGAGATTATGCTCCGTCCGACGGTTCGTACCCGGTTTTTACCGGATCGTGATCGGCAGTGTATACAGGAATTGTGGGCAGAGATTTAATTTATGAAGTTGTTGTTCTAAAAGAAATGCAGTCCTAGGAAAGGGGCAGCCTGTGTTATGTGCCTAAAATGATGATATGTCTCTGTGTGCACACAGGAATTGTGGGCAGAGATTTAATTTATGAAGTTGTTGTTCAGTAAGAATTGCAGTCCCAGGAAAGGGGCAGCCTGTGTTATGTGCCTAAAATGATGGCATGAGTCTGTGTGCGCACAGGAATTGTGGGCAGAGATTTAATTTGTGAAGATGTTGTTCAGTAAGAAATGCAGTCCCAGGAAAGGGGCAGCCTGTGTTATGTGATAAAATGATGGCATGAGTCTGTGTGCGCACAGGAATTGTGGGCAGAGATTTAATTTGTGAAGTTGTTGTTCAGTAAGAATTGCAGTCCCAGGAAAGGGGCAGTCTGTTGTGTTTACACAAATTATCCCTTAGCACACATGCACTGTTACATACATCCCTGCAGTCTTCATGCAGTTCTGGAAATCTCCTTGCTCATCTCTCTTGCAGCTGACAATACATAGTCTGCAGAAACACACTCTTGGCACACACGCAGCAGCTTCTCCAACACTCCCATGCGTACTACTCAGGTCTGTGTGTAACGCAAACACATTCAACGTCACCAAGGCCTCATTTTCTTTGCTCTACTCTAAACACTCACCCAGGTTGCAGATGCTTATGGTATGAAGTAGCTGTTAGGAAATGTGCTCTTTTCTGCCTCTGTGATCTACAATGAAAATGTGTAAGGCTGTAACAGCAATTATCACTTGATCTACCAGAGTAGTAAATGTGCTTTGAATTTGCAAATCAAATTCTGTTTTCTGCTTAGAAGCACACCATGAGGCTGTGTGCGCACAGGAATTGTGGCCACAGATATAATTTGTGTTGCAGTTGTTCTGTTAAACATGCACTTGCAGGAAAGGGGCAGCTTGTTTTTTTTCAACTGTGGTGGTTAGCACTGTGCACAAATTAGTAAATCACAAATGAGAGGCAAATGGAAAAACATTTGAAATTAATGAAAAGTAAAAAAAAATATTTTAATGAATTATAATTACAAAAAGGATTTTTTTTTAAGTTCCTTGCAGGTATTGCTGAGAAACAGTGAAAAAAGAAATGCCTTTAAGGACAAGAAAGAGGAAAGAAAAGCAACAAGAAGTGTATCTGGACAAAACTGGGAAAAAAAATAGGAGGAGAAGCTGGTGATGGCAAAAAGAAAAAGTCTACTGGTAAGCAGAGCAGAGATTTCTTAAAAAAGATTTTCAAAAAACAAAAAAATGGCAAAAATAACTTTAAAACAAACAGTGTTTTATGTACAAAGCAACAACACAGTCAACAGCAAAAAAAAAAAGCTAATGTACAATCAGAAGTATGTCAAACTGATTTAACACAAAAATTTGATTTTAAAAACATTCGTCGAAAAATGTTTCATAGAAGAGTGATGTTAAATTTGCTAAAAGATGTGAAAAAATATAAGAAAAAAACAAAATGTATAAAGAAAAATTTTTTATAGAAAATATTGTAAGTAAGGCTTTGGAAATAAAAAGAGAACTTTTTATTCTAATTTTGAATAGGATGCGTAGATTAGATAAATTAGTTAATGCAATGAAGTCACAAAGCAAAAGGAAAAGAGAAGTGAAAAAAAGTAACTTTTGTAAAGTGTTCTTGGGAGAATGGAAACACAGTTCAAGTACTGAACCATTTTTTAATGAAGAGAGTTATCTTCAAAGTAATAGTTTGTTGCATGCAGTTGACACCAATGGTAGAGCATATGAAGTTAAGGATGGTTGTGTGATGGAAAAAGAGAAAATGGTCCCAAGAAATGAGGAAGAAGTAATGGCTGCTGAGACTATGGGGAGACGTCCAAAAGCCCCAGTGTACACTTGGAACTGTAGTAGTATTTGTACTGTGCTTCAGGAATCTATTGATAAATTACGTGACTTTCTAAGAGAATATAGTAAAAAGAGTGTAAAACAGAAGATGAAGGTGCTTCAAACACTAGATCCATGCAGAGTGAGAGAAAATACTGGTTTGCAGGGACATTCTCTGGCTTGTCTATCTAGAAAAGTGTGTAAAAGTGTTTTTCATCATTTTAGGATGCTGGCTGTTCATCATACTGAAATGAGAAAGTTTGTGAGAACATTGTATTTTGCTAAAAGTCCAGCAGTAAAGTTGAATGAGTTGAATAATGCTCTGTTCCGTGGATCTGTATCAGATGTAGTGAAGGTTACTGATGAGATTCAGTTTTGTTACTTTGGTCCAGAACAAGAAAGTGCAGAAAAGGACACAGTAAATGAGGAAAATGAGGAACAGAATGTAGAACTCATTATTACTAAAAATTTTGAGGATGAAATGACAAAATTTACTATCACCTCTAATGAAAGACCAAATATTACTTGTATTTGTTGCCGCAGAAGTCATTATAAAATTCAAACAAGGAATGTTGATCTGTATAAAAAAAGTGAAAATGAAGATAATTATAAGTGGAAGGATTTTGCAACATATATATTTCTTGAAAATTGTTTTGAATTGGGTGAAGATCAGCGTATTTGTAAATACTGTTATAACAAGTTAGAAGAAAATAGAATGCCGACCAGAGCTGTACATAATAATTTAGAATTGGATGCTATTCCTGCCGAACTTTCTGAATTAAATACATATGAGTCTATACTCATTCAATGTGTTCATCCGTTCCAGACCATAGTACGTATGGAGCCCAAAACTGGTAAATTACCTCCTTCTGACTTACTGAGAGGTTTAAAAGGAAGAGTGGTGTATTTGCCCTTGGATTTGAAAAAAAATATGGAAACTATTGATGCAGATACTTTGGAAACTGAACCATTAGTAATTCTGGTTAATGGTGTACCTACAAAGAATAAGAAGATTTGGCAGGAGCTGGTAGATGTACGGAAAGTACAAAGAGCAAATTTATATTTGAAAAGGAATAATAAATGGTATGAATCAATTTATATAGATGAAGAAGAAGAAGATTTACAAGAAGACACAGAAATACCAACTGGTCAAATTGAAAAAGTGGACAAGTCAAAGGAAGAAGAAATTTATGAACATTTTAGCATACATCCTCTTCATTCAAAAGAAGTTATGGGAGACACTATTGATCTGTTTCAGATGAAGAAAGCAAAAGGAACTCCCGTGAGTGTATGGGAGAAGAGCTTGGAAGCTCGATGTTTTCCTCAGCTGTTTCCTACAGGAAAAGGTGGACGATACGATGAACGCCCAAAACAGATTCCAGCTTCTGAGTATCAGACTACTAGACTATATGCTGAAGATTCAAGATTTCGTCAAAGTATTCCTTATTTGTTTCATCTTTTATTTGAAAGCGACTTGTCTGCATTATCTTATGCAGTAAATCACATTTTAAAAAGTGGAGTACATCTACATAATGTGTCTGCTAAGGATTTTATGGAGAAAGTGCAGCACCGAGATGATCATTTGGAAACACAACTGATCAATCTGATGGCTTGTCAGCGTGGGACAAATGAATATTGGTACCAACGCCATGGTGAATTAAAATGCATGTTACGGAATTTAGGAACTCCTACATGGTTTCTAACCCTAAGCTGTGCCGAGTACGCTTGGGATGATTTACTGGATTTTCTACGAGAGGCAAATTCAAACATTAAAAACATTAAATACAAGACAGCTGGAGAACTGTGCTCATTGGATCCAGTTAATGTTTGCAGATATTTCAATCATAGATTTGAGGCTATGATGTCCTTCATCTGCAATAAAAAAATCCACCTCTTGGAGAAGTAATGGATTTCTTTTGGAGAAAAGAGTACCAGGCAAGATGTGCTCCTCATATTCATATGCTGTTGTGGATCAAGGATGCCCCAAAGTTTGGAACAGATGCTGATGAAGCAGTGTTATCTTTCATTGAAGAATATGCAACATGTGCTATACCTAAAAGCACAGAAGAGAAAAAGTTAAAAGAACAAGTTTTACGTTTCCAAAGTCATCGGTGTGGAAAATACTGTCGACGGAAGTACAAGACCAAAGATAAATTCTACACAAAGTGTCGATTTGGATTTCCTAGACCTGTTCTTTCAAAAGGAAGAGTCAACAGTTTTATGTCAGCTGTGCGACATACTATAACCAGAAAATCTCCCAAAAATACATACAACCTAAGAAGAAAAGAAGAGTCAAAATTTATAAATGACTTCAACCCAGTCATTTTATCCATGTGGAATGCTAACATGGATATTCAGTATGTGGAAGACAATTCTATTGCTGTTGCTCGGTATGTCACATCTTACATCACTAAATCTGAGAAAACAGAATTGAAGGAAATGTGGGAAGAGATTTCTCCCGAGAAGACTGTCAGTAAGAAGCTGTACAGTTTCAGTTTAAAGATGTTATCGCATCGAGAAATTGGATCCTACGAATGCTCAGATAGGTTATCATCTGCAAGTCTTTACTCAAAATCCAGAAGAATAATTTGGGTAAGCTTAGGTCTTGCAGGAATGAGAAATCGGGTACTGAAATCTGTTGGAGAAATTGAATATTTGGCCGAGAATGACCCAGAAAGTACAGATATTTTGAAAACAAACATGTTGGACACATATTACCCAAAAAGAAGTCATCATCTTGAGAACATGTGTCTCTATGAAGTGCTGCAGAACTACATTTATTCACGGAAAGCCACAGAAGACATCAACAATGGAAAATATAAAGTCATTGGTGAGGAAGGATGTTTGGTGAAGCAAACAAAAGGAAGTTTGATAAATCACAGGAAGCTGAGTTGCGACACTACTGACAAAAAGGAATTTTACTACTTGGCTCTTTTACAGCTGTTTAAACCATGGCGTTCAGAGGACGAACTACTGGGAGAATTTCAAAGCTATGAAGATTCTTTTAATGCTAGCAAAGACAGTATAGAATGCAGTACTTTCTCAACTTATGTCCAAATATTAAATGAAGAAAATGAACAGGAAGCAAAAATTGCAGCTGAAGTAGATAGAGACAGTTCTCAAGACAGCCAAAGTTCAGGAACACTTAGTCAAGATCCCCTAGGACAACCAATCATAGAAAATGAAGCTGCAGTAGCCATGACTGAAGTAGAAACGGCTATGAATCAAGCACAGGAAGATTCAATCGACTTACTAAATCTGGAACAACAACTGAATGAAGAACAAAAAGAAATTTATGAAGAAGTCACCAAAAAAATTGATCATGGATTACTACATGAAAATAAAGAGTGCTCATGCACATCATTTGAACCAATCAGGATGTATGTGAGTGGACAAGCTGGAACTGGTAAAAGTTTCTTAATAAAAGTCATCAGAAGCTACCTACAGCAAAAAACAGCTTCAAATTTGTCTTGTGTGGTAACTGCTCCAACTGGGTTAGCAGCCTATAACATAAAAGGAATTACCTTACATCGCTTGCTAATGTTACCAGTGGAGCATGAGAACAAAATAGAATACCACAAGCTAACTGGAGAAGCATGCTTCGAAGTTTCAAGAGTGTTGAAGAAGATGCAAGTTCTCATTATTGATGAGGTGAGCTTGGTTTCAAATTTAATGCTTGCCTTTGCGCATTTAAGAATGCAACAAATTCTTAAGAGAGACTATGACGTGTTATTTGGAGGTAAACACGTCATAGTTTTTGGAGATCTTTTACAGCTCACTCCAGTTAAAGGACAACCAGTGTTTAATACTGTGACACATGAAGACACGAAGAAGTCATTAGGAAGCATTGGTAATGCGAATATTTGGTCGTTCTTTGAGTACAAAGAACTCACTACCAATATGAGACAAGCAAACGACGAAGATTATGCAAGTATTCTGAAAGATATCAGAATTGGACTACTCACAGAAGTTGGCAAAAAAGCATTACAGAGTCAGTTGCTACATAATTTATTTCCAAATGAAGAAATAGTTGCAGAGAAAATATACCAGAACATTGCAGAAAAAAATACTGTAATCTGCTTAATGCCAACACTACGTGAGTGCTCAATATTCAATGAGGAACTTTTGAAATTGGAAAAGGAAGAGATTAAGAAAATGGAAGCAGAGGACAAAATTCAGCATGAAAGAATTACTTTTACATTAACAGGCAAACTGAAAAATAAATTGGATTCACTAGAGAAGAACATTTCCAAAACAGCTGGATTAGAAAAAAATCTATATGTTTGCATGAATTGTCGAGTGATTTTAAGGAGAAATTTGGATGTAGAAAAAGGTTTAGTGAATGGAGCTATGGGAAGAGTTGTGGGTTTTATTAATTATCAGAAAAAAGAAGGAATTGAATATTTAAAAATAAAATTTGATCAGATAGAAGAAGTTAAAGACATTTGTCGTTGTTCAGTTCGTTTCATGCTTGTGAAAGACTTATATGTACGTAGGAAGCAATTTCCGTTTTCTCTAGCATATGCTGTAACTATACACAAGTCTCAAGGATTGACTGTAGATAGTGCTTTTGTAAACATTGGTTCTACTGTGTTCAAAGAAGGTATGGCATATGTTGCTTTGTCATGAGTGAAAACATTATCTGGTTTATTTATGATAGACTTTGATGACTCAAAAGTTAGTGCTGATACAAACTGTGTAAAGGAGTATAATAGATTAAGAAGAACCTATGCTCCTCATTTTGGTCAGTATCCTGTGATTGAAAAACATGTTGCTTCTCGGAAAAGGAGATTTGAAAATATCTGTAATGTGGATGAACAGAACAAAAAAAAAAGGACAGTGATGTGATAGCAAGGAAAAAGAAAAAGGACAGTGTTGAAGAGGTTGTTGGTTGCCATTTTGAAAATAGCTCTGGAGTCAACTGCTATGCAAATGTAGTGCTGAATGTTGTATTTTATCTTGAAAAGTTGCTAGAACAGATAATAGTAAATCATGGAAAAAGATTGTGTTCTCTGCTGAGTCTCCTTTTTGAGAAGCTGAGTACTGATAAAACTGAAATAGAAAGTGCTACTGATGTTAGAAATGTTTTAGATGTATGTTGTGGTTCTACACAGTTTAAAGAAAATGTCCAGCAAGATGCACAGGAATTCTTAATATATATTTTGAGTGTACTTGAAGATGAAGGAGTAGAAGTAGAAAACTTATTTGGTGTCTCTTACAAATGGGAACATTGCTGTGAAAACTGTATGAACACATGTAGTAGTCATGTTGATTCAGAAAGGTTCATATTTTTACCATTACCAGAGAGTAAATCAGTGACTTTTAGTAAATTAGTTAAAGATGCCAATCACAACATGGAATGTTCTGAATGCAAATCTGACATGTTTTCCACGTTATTTTTACAGAAATATGGTCAGTATGTAATTTTAATGATGCAACGTTGTAGAGCTGATGGTTCAAAATTGGATACTTTAATAAAGAAGTTTACAGGACAACAATTATCAATTTCTGGAAAAACTTTTGTTACAGTTGCAATAATTTTTCATGAAGGACCTACTGTAACTTCTGGACATTACACAGTTTATCTTAAATGTGAAAAAGGCTGGACACTGTGTAATGATTCCCAATTGATTTTCAAGCAACGTTTGCCTTATGATTTACCCAATTCTTATTTAATTTTTCTGAAACCTAAATTTTGAAAACTAAAAACTGCATCTGAACAAAGCATTTTTTGTAATTTTAAAGGATTATAATTGAAGATATCACTTAAAAAGGATTTTAAAATTACTATTTGGCCTAAAGGAAAAGTAATAAAAACAATTGTGGACTCCTTTGACAGAAATTATTTTGGCATGTGTGCTTTTGCAACAAGGTTTAAAGACGGTTTGTCTAGAAAATTTTTATTCATCTAGAAAAGTACTTGTAATATATATGTAATATTTCTAACAAGGTATATTTTAGTGAGGAAAGTTTTAGGGCTTTTTTTAAACAATCTTTCAGATTGGTTTTTTTTTGCCCGCTGTTAAATGATGAATACAATTGTTTTCACTATTTTAAGTGAAAAATAAAAAATTCGGAAAACAGCAAAAAAAGGGCAAAAAATTGCTTTGTAAAATATGTAAAAACATGTAATGCTTTTTGTAATGTATGATTGAATATTAATTCTTTTTTTCTTTTTTTGCAGAACTGGAAAGAAAAAAAAAAAAAAATTCTGTTCCCCTGCAAACTACTTTTAAAAAAAAAAATTCCCCCAAATTTTTTTTTTTTTAAAAATAAGTGAAAAATATTAGTATTACTCAATCCTCCCTTTTCATGCTTCCATTTCTTCACCTCTTTTTGTACATTAAATTTTTATTTTTTTTTTAAAAAAAATTCAAAAAAACCTTGGGTGCGCGCACCCCAAAAAAAGTAAAAAATAAATCCCCCCCAAAAATTCTTGGGGTTTAGTTTTTAAGTGGCTCTTAAAATAGCCCTTGAGTTAATGGAGGGAAACAGGAAGAGAAAAACGAAAAAAAAGAAAAAACATCTATGGCCTACTGCACTCATGGGCATCAAATTTTCTCTGAATGAGATCAAGACTGGTCTCACACACAGAAATAAGTTTACCGCAATCAGTGCAGCATGTGGACAACCTCGCAAAACAAGGTGGTCCAAAACGAGGTGTGGAAGAAGGCAAAGGCACCACTGCAGAAGAAGTGCTCGGCTGAGCTGCCGAAGATGTGCTCGGCTGAGCTGCTGCAGATGTCGTCGGTTGAGCAGGTGGAGGGTTTGCTCCAGAAGCTCGACGAAAAGTCACTGGATGCATTTTGTCAACATGCCTCAACATAGTGTGAATGCTAAAAGAATATTTCTTGTTAGGATTCCCACGTGACAAGACTTTTTGACAAAGTACACATGTAACTTTAGGTGCATTTACCTTTTTTTGTCCCTCTGGAAAAGTGAAAAACTGCCATATAAAGCTGTCTTTCTGCTTCCTGCTCCTCTGCCTCTCAAGAGTGTCCTGGTCACTGTCTGAAGATGGTTGCTGTTCAGCCATTGTCTCTCAACAACAGAATAGCTCCTTCTCCAAAGGAATCAGAACTAATAATGAGGGGAGTAGGTGTGGTTTGGGAAGAATCTGGAACTGAAAGTACTTCAAACCAATCAAAAGTGATGATTCTTGATCACATGACTTGCCATGAGGGGATTGGGTGTGGTGTTGAAACAATCAGCAACTGAAAGTAATGATAACCAATTAGAAGTGTTGTTTTATTGAGCATATAACCCGAGGTGTGCGCACTGCGCAAGCTCCGAGCGCGCACCTCGTGATTACGCATGCGCGAACGCGTAGGAGCGCATGTACAGACGTCATATGCGTGCACGTAACGCGCATACGTTGAACACGCGTATACGCGAACGTTATTGCGCGTAATTTAAGCGTATGCGGAAGTGAACCGCGTGGAGCGCGTAGGACGCACGCACGCATGCGTACGTACATACGCATACGTACTGGGTGCGCACTCCCAGCGCGCACTATGACGTATATATGCGTACCTAAATAACGTACGACGGTATTCATAAAAAACGTACGAAATTGTACTAGGAGCGCGCTCAGAGCGCGCACCCCAAGAATTTATTTTTAAAAAAAAGTGGAGAAAAATTAATTGCAAAAATTTAAAAAACTGTTCAACTTTATCCTATTTGAAATTTTTTTTAAAAAGCAAAAACAAATAAAAGAATACAGATAATATATAAATGGATACATAGGAATTTTATTTTTAAAATATTTTTTTTTTTTTAATTAAATAATTCAAAAATTAGCATTAAAAAAACCGTACAAATTCACTGAAAAAACCAAAGCTTTCACACACGTTATAGTTAGGAATTAGCATTTAAAAAACCTTGCAAATTCACTGAAAAAACCATAGGTTTCACACATGTTATAGTTAGCTGGACATTTCTCTCATACAAAACCAATGAAATTCCCCCGTTATAGTTAGTTCAGCTAACTATAACTCGCGCCCCCGCAATGCACTGCTGATGACGTCACATATTACATCACTCATGACATGGTCAGTGACATCACTCATGACATCACTGATGACATCTCAAATGACATCACTGATGACATCACTGATGACATCATCCTTGTGATAGAGTGGCAGACCTCCTCTCACCCTAATAGAACCTTTGATACACACATTCAAAAATAGAGAATAAAATTTTCAAAACAATGGACATACCAATACCAGTTACAACAACCTCTTCAGTAATTCTAAGATCCACATACACATCCACTCATTCACCAACAGTCCTGTACAGTCACTCATACATGTACTCACTCATCATATGTACTCATACACCTATACATCCTGTTACACAATGCCTCTCATCCACAGAGTTACTGACACACATAGTCACTCATGCTAATAAAGAATCAAACATACATTTATTTGCATATAGAGTTATACACACACCACCACACTTACTTCTACGGGAACTTACACATACTTAGTCTTTTAAACAATCACTTATAGAAACACATACTTATTCATACAGGAACTCTTTCAATCTCTCACTCTCACATATACTCAGTTATATACACCAATAGTCACATATACTAGTTTGAAACATATGTAGTTACTCATAGAGACACTATTGAGACAGTCATTCACTCACTAACACACCCATACACACACTCATCCACCCATACAGTCCTGCAGACATGCTGTCTTCAACACATACAAACAGTGAGTCACTCATTCATGCACCTATGCACTACCTAATACCCCCCACCGAACCATACACACACTCACACTGATACTAAAAAAACCCAACTAATAACCTATATAAACACCCATGTAGCTACTCACCAACCCATGCAGCCACTTATACACAAAGTGAGAGACTGATAAAGATATTTACATATTTAAACATTACTCACTAAGCCATGTATTCACTAAGATACACTTAATCAGTCAGTTATACAATCAATTTTTCAAAAACAAATCATCCATTTAGACACTTATATACCCATTTATTCTTCCATTGTTCTTGAGATATACATATATAAAACATGTTTAATTTTCAGAAAAACAGACATTCACTGGATGATGTCATCAGTGATGTCATTTGAGATGTCATCAGTGATGTCATGAGTGATGTCACTGACTATGTCATGAGTGATGTAATATGTGACGTCATCAGCAGTGCATTGCGGGGGCGCGAGTTATAGTTAGCTGAACTAACTATAACGGGGGAATTTCATTGGTTTTGTATGAGAGAAATGTCCAGCTAACTATAACATGTGTGAAACCTATGGTTTTTTCAGTGAATTTGCAAGGTTTTTTAAATGCTAATCCCTAACTATAACGTGTGTGAAACCTTTGGTTTTTTCAGTGAATATATATATATATATATATATAACTTATACAATTTTGAATATGAAATATTTTCTATAATTAATATATTTGAAAATAAGCTTACATGTATTTTAATTTGATTTTCCTGATGGATTTTTTTTCAATTGTTGATGTTTATCCACTGGTTCTTTTTTCTGTTGGTTTAAAAGCAAAATGTTATTTTTATTTACGTGTTACATTTTATTGTGTTATTTTAATTATTTAGTTTCTATTTTCATTGAGGCGTAATCTGTGAAATATAAAATAAAATGTTATAATATTAGTATATTTGTTTATTTTTAGTCTCGTTATTTATTTGAAAAAAATTACTTACTTAATGTAGTTGGTGAATATTTTTGTTAATGTTGGTTTTGTTTGTTTGTAGAAGCTGTTGAGAGAAAAGTATTTGTTAGTAATAAATTGTTTTTTATTAAATTTATCGCTTTTTCATAGTTACGTTTATTTGCTGGTTGATTGATATACTTACTCTGTATTATATTTTTTTTATGTTGATTTTGTATTTGTTTTTAAATCTAATGTTTGTTTTGTGGTTTTTGGGTGGAGTTATTGTGAAGTATAATCAGTGAAACATAAAAGAATATGTTGCAATTTTAATTAATTTGATTAGTTATATTATTTAGTGTTTATTTTTTATTTATTTGTAATTAAATAAATATACTTACTTTTTTAGTTGATGGAGTGTGCTTGGTAGATGTTGTGGCTTTGTTGAATTTTATAGAAGCTGTTAAAAAGAAAAGCTTTTGTTAGCTATGTTTTGTTATTTTATTAAATTTGTTACTTTTAAATAATTTACGTTATTTATTGGTTTAGTCATATGCTTACTTTGTTTTATGTTTTCTTGTTGTGTATGTAAATCTTTGTGTTGAACTTTTTTAGGTGCAATTTTAGTGAAGTTGAATCTGTTATATATAAAGGAAAACATGTTATAATATTTTAAAAGCGTATTTCATTCATTTAGTTACAATGTTTTGTGCTTACCTTTATTACAGGATGTTTGGAATATTTTTTGGTGTAGTTACTTTTCCTTCTCTCTTTTCTCTCTCAAAGGTTCGCTCTTCCTCCATCGTTGTCCGTTATATGGTAAATTTTATGTTAATTATTTAATTGTTTTTATTGTGTTCGCTTAATTAGTTAGTTTTCTATTGGTTTGTGTTTGTATGTTTTAAATGTATTGGTCGCTGTTACAATTTAATTTGTTTAATAATTATCATGTTTATTTATTATTTTTTTAAATTGTGTTTATTGTTCTTATTTAATTTAATGTAATTTTATATTTAGATAAATGTGTTTGATACATTTTTATACATCATATATATTTATGTTTTTTATTTTTGTTATTTGTGATACATTTTTAATGTTGTATATTTAATGTATTTGTTTTAATTAATGTGATTAAATTGTAATTAATTTTATTGTTTCTTTAAAATATTTGTCAAGTTATTTTATTATATTATCATAAATAGTATTATTTTATGTTTACATATTATATTTAATATAGTTTATATGTATTTTATCAATGTTTGTGTTGTTGATATTGTTTATATCGATATTTAAGTTGTGTTTCGTTTTATTGTAATTTTATTGATATTTTGGTGTTCTATATTTGACGTTATTTTTTTTTAATCGAGATTTTTTTAGCCAATATTTATTTATCGATGTTAGTGTCATGTCTGTTTTGTGTATTGTGTATCGATATTTTTTTTCACAGTATTATTGACTCGATAATTTTGTAGTTCGATGTTATTAAGTTGATGTTGTATCAGTGAACCATCAAGGAGCATATGACGTTGAGAGAATTATCAAGAATACTGGGTTTATTTTCATCTTTCATATAGGCGATATTTCCCGGTCCGTTTCATTAGCATGAGTTACAGTGAGTGAAGGCAGAGGCTTTGAGGAAAGGTTTGTGGTACGGAGACAAAGTGAGGTTGAGTCAGTAAGGGAGAGAAGAATTAGGTTGGTGGTTGCACAATCTGGAGGAATGGTATGGGAGAGCGGTTTTTTGATGTGCACTAGACTTTGTACTAGAGACAGATGCTAGTCTGTTAGGATGGGGTACACATTTGGGAGACCAGGAGACAGGTGGGGCCTGGTCAGGAGTAGAGGAAGGCCTTCATATAAACTGGTTGGAGTTGACAGCTGGTTTGTTAGCGTTGAGAAGTTTCAGGGAGAAATTACAAGGAAAGACTGTCTTGATGAAAATGGGCAACATATCTGCAGTGACTTACATAAACAGATTAGGTGGTTGCAGGTCAAAGAAGCTGTCAGATGGGGCAAAGGAATTGTGGATCTTTTGTTTGAAGAACAAGATTGCATTAGGAGCAGAATATCTGCAAAGTGTGAAGATTTTTATAGCAGATTGGAATTCGAGAAATATGAAGCATTACAGTGATTAGATGCTGGTGCAGGAGTATTTCAGGAGAATAGATCAGATTTTGGGGCCGATGGAGGTGGATCTGTTTTCTAGCAGGTTAACCTGTCAGATGGCGAGGTATTACTGTTGGTTGCCAGATCCGGGAGTGGAAGCCATAGATGCATTCCAGCAGAAATGGAAAGAGATAAAGGGTTATAGTTTTCCTCCTTTTGCAATGATTCAGAGAGTACTTCTGAAGGTAAGGAGGGAAGGATGTCAATTAGTGTTGATAACACCATTTTGGGTGTCGTGGGAATAGTTTCCAGCAGTGTCAGAGTTGGCGTGAGAGAGCCCTTTTTTGCTGCTTGCAGAGAGAGGTTTGTTGGTAAACGAGGAAGGAGAGGATCATCCTTTGGTTCAGATCTGAATGTTGAATCTTCTTGTTTAGAAGATGTCAGGAGATCATGTGCATACAAAGGACTTTTGCAAGGGGCTGCTGATTTGCTTGAAGAATCCTGGGCCCCAGGGACAAGTAGATGATATAGAGTGATATGGACATTTTGGGTACGTTGTGCATGGAAAGGAGTATGGATCCCCTAGAGGCTCCTGTAGTGGAGTTAGTAAAGGTTGCTACAGATCAGCAATTTCATCAGGGCACATTTTAGTTGGAGGAAAAGCTGTAGGTAGCAATGAATTGGTTTGTAAAGTTCTGAAGAGTATGAGGCTAAGGAGGCCTCCGAAAGCACTGTATGAGGTGCTTGGGACGTAAATTTGGTATTGAAGTTATTTCAGGATTGGCCTAATAATAAGTTTCTAAGTAGTAAGAATCTTTCTGTAAAGTTAGCAACACTTTTGTGTCTGCTATCTTGTAGAAGGGTATCAGATGTGAAATGTTAAGAGGTGAACAATAGAAACTTTAGTCCTGAGTGTATATTTTTTGAGATAAGGAAAACGACAAAAACAATGTTAGAGGTAGAATTCTATCCAAGGTATGATGAATGTAAAAATCTTTGTGTGGTGGAATGTTTAAAGGAGTATGAAAATAGGGTTTTAGAGAACAGAAGTGATGGGGAGTTTCAAATATTAATTTTGTTGTATAGACTCATAAAGTGGTAAGTACTGCAACAATTTCAAGGTGGGTGAGATGTGTAATGGAGCAAGCAGGGGTGAACATAGATAACTCTAAAGCTCTTTCAGTTAGAGGAGCAAGGGCTAGCAAGTCATGTTGGTATGGAGGAAGGCTTGAGAATATTTTAAAAGCAGCAGATTGGTCAAATGTGGGTACTTTTGCAAAACACTATTTTAGACCAATTGAGCATATGTCTGAGGTGGTGTTGAAGGGCTTTCAACATGCATAATGGTAGCCTCCGGTCTTGTAATGAAATGGCGATTCTCAGATCAACATGACAAGAGAATTAAGATTTCATTAAAGAGGTGGAGGCTAACATTATCTCTCCCTCCACTTCCTAATGTTATGGATATATAGAAAAAAAAATTATATATATATTATATATATATGTTTAAAATTTGAAGGATATTGTTTTTGGAGAATATGAAAAGAAAGAAATGAAAGTTTAAGCAACATGTAAGTTTATTTATGCAAAAAAAAAGGAAAAAAAACGGAAAAGAGGAATTTATGTTCTAAATTTGGTCTTTTTTGGTTACAGAGTCTTAGGCATAAGAGAATGGAGTATAAGTGGAGGATGAGGACAGAGAAGGATAAAAATAAGTCGATTCAATTCTGCATTTAAAAGAGGATGAGAGTTTCATGCATGGGACATTTATTGATTATTTAAATTCCAGTTCTGGATTTTTACGTGGTTGATATTCTTTAAAGGGGCTGCTGTTCAGGAGTGGCAATAAAATAATATGCATAATGTTAGCCTCCGTGTCTTTAATGAAGTCCTGATTCTCTTTTCATGTTAATCTGAGAATCGCCATTCTCTACACGCCATGCTTATGTCCATACTAGGATAGTTGCTCACCCTTCATACTTTGGCACTTGTTCCATGCCATGGTAAAGAGAAGTAACCAAATTGGATGGATCCAAGTGTGAGATTTACACAATGTTCACACAAGGCTTAGAATAAAACAAATCTAAATATCACTCGTGACACATCAGGATGTTAAGAAGGTCAAGTTGCATCCCAATGTACCATCATTTACTGTTGTGGCATGTCACATGCAAATCCTTATTGCACACTGATGGCACTTTGCAGTACAACTTACATTATGGTGCTGATTCCGATCCGGGATTTTTTTTTTGCGTACGACTCGTATCCGTATATTTTTATGTACGAATCGTACAAGTACCGTACAAACTGCGAAGTACGATTCGCACGTAAAAAATACATACGAATTGCGTTGGGAAAATGGTCCGAGAGGGAGCCGTAAATTTTTATGTCCGAATAGCGTCGGGAAAAGTGTCCGACAGGGAGCCGGACATTTTTACGTGCAAATCGTAAAACAGAAGTCCGAGCGCGCAAGTACGATCCGTACCGCCCGTCCGAATACACAACCGCATGTAAAATGCTCCTTACGGAGCAAACGCTGTAGCCTACATGTACACGGGTAAACATGTGCCCGGATACAAGTCATACAGCCCCCCACACCCCGCAAATGTCAGCACCGTACCCCCGTATGTCAGCACCGTACCCCCCCTCTGCACCATACCCCAACACCGTACCACAGCCCCGCACCTGTACGCGCCGCACCCCAGGCCTGTCTCCCAGCCCCGCACCTGTATGCCCCGTACCCCAACACCGTAGCCCAGCCCCGTACCTGTAGGCACCGTACCCCAACACTGTAGCCCAGCCCCGTACCTGTAGGCACCGTACCGCAACACCGTACCACAGCCCCGCACCTGTACACACCGCACCCCAGGCCTGTCTCCCAGCCCCGCACCTGTACGCCCCGTACCCCAACACCGTAGCCCAGCCCCGTACCTGTAGGCACCGTACCCCAACACCGTAGCACAGCCCCGTACCTGTACGCCCTGTACCCCAACACCGTAGCCCATCCCCGTACCTGTATGCACCATACCCCATCACCGTACCCCAGCACCCTCACCCAGCATTGCGTGTGTACGGCCCGTAGCACGATGGCGTACGCCTACGGCAACACTGCCATAGTGCTACGAGCCCTACACACGCGGGTACGGCCCGTAGCACTATGGCGTACACCTACGGCAACACTACCATAGTGCTACGAGCCCTACGCACGCGGGTACGGCCGATAGCACTATGGCGTATGCCTACGGCAACACTACCATAGTGCTACGAGCCCTACACACGCGGGTACGGCCCGTAGCACTATGGTAGTGTTGCCGTAGGTTTACGCCATAGTGCTACGGGCTGTACCCGCATGTGTAGGGCCCGTAGCACTATGGCAGTGTTGCCGTAGGTGTACGCCATAGTGCTACAGGCCTTACCCGCGTGTGTAGGGCTTGTAGCACTATGGTAGTGTTGCCGTAGGCGTACGCCATAGTGCTACGGCCGTACCCGCGTGTGTACGGCCCGTAGTACGATGGCGTATGCCTACAGGAACACTACCATAGGGATACGGACCCTACACACGCGTGTATGGACCGTATCACTATGGCGTACGCCTACGGCAACACTACCATAGGGATACGGACCCTACACACGCATGTACGGACCGTATCACTGGAATAGTGGTGCCCTAGGAGTACGTGTGGAACGCACCGTACCTGTGTGTGGATAGTGAAATTACATAGGGGACACATGAGTGACAAGTATAAGGGCCTAAATGCATGCTGGTTGTCATGGAGACCGAGTTTCCAGTTCCAAATTGTTCATCAGGTGGCCAGCAAAGGTCGGTTGGAGACAATATACTATGTTGCAAAGTGGTTGTTGACTTGACATCATGCTCAAATTTTGAACCATGCAAAGGCCCTCACTGGGTTAGGTTTAAAGGGATTGGAGGAAATGTAGGATGCAAATGAGATTGACCAATCACTCTGTACTCCTGTAAATGAAACAGCCCAGCAAGGCAGATATAAGGCAGCGAGGACCCATGAGAGAGCACTTGCCTGCACAACCTTTCATTCCACACCACTGCTGCTGCTTGTGATTCCTCTGGCACCATGTCCAGGTCTGTGGAGAGGGCCCAGCCTTTCACCCATGAGGAGAATGAGGCGTTGCTGGACGTCATCCTCCCACAGTACCCCTGCCTGTATGGGAGACCAGGGGAGCAGGTGAGTGCTGACTTCACTAGCCAGCGCGAACTCACCCGACCGCCCGATGACAACGTGAGGACTGGCATCAGTAGCGCTGCACCACTACGGGCAACAGCACCAGGGAAAAGAAAGACTGAAGGGGGACGCGCGCTGAAGCCTTCTTGCCTACCGTGAGGGGAACGGTTGTTGCTGGTGTGTCCGCCACGGTCCCTGCCTCGCCCCGCACCTGTAAACTCCAAAGCCGTGAGGGGAACGGCTCCATTGAGGGTGAACTACAATCTCCAGAGGGCTTTGCGCAGCCAGCGCGCACGACGCAGCTGAGGGGAGGAAGCCCTCAAAAGACCGGGGCGCCTCCCGCAGCGTGGGACGCGCGCTGAAGCCTGCTTGCCTACCGTGAGGGGAACGGTTGTTAGTGGTGTGTCTGCCACAGTCCCTGCCTCGCCCCGCACCTGTAAACTCCAAAGCCGTGAGGGGAACGGCTCCATTGAGGGCGAACTACAATCCCCAGAGGGCTTTGCGCAGCCAGCTCGTACAACGCAGCTGAGGGGAGGAAGCCCTCAAAAGACCGGGGCGCCTCCCGCAGCACGGGACGCGCGCGGGCAGCGCCCGGGTGAAGTCCGGGCCGCGGGCGGGCCCGTCCTTGCCCGTCATCGCCAGGCATTGCCAGGGCAGGGCCATTCCCCTAACGTTGTGGTCTCTATGGAGTTTTGAAGGTTGTCACTTCCTGTTCTGTACTGCTCTACTTGCTACACTCCTCCTCTGGATTGTGTTCCTGCCGCTCATTGCCCCTGCCCCTGCTGATGAAACCGCATCTGCGGATCGGAAACGGTCTCAGTGAAGGGAGGTGTACCTTTCTCAAGTATCAAGTATCCCTTGTGGTAGGAAACTGTTTATGCTTTTGTGCGTCTGGAGGTCCATTATACCAGAGGATTGAAGCCATTGGACTGGGTTTGTGAACTGGGTCTTTTTTGCGCTGGTTACCATTTGCAAAAGTGGGACTTTATTTGTTTTATTTTTTATTAGTGCATAGTGTCATTTGCTCTGTGTATCATTTTATCTATACTTGTTATTATGCCTAAATCGAAACCAGACAAAACTGTTCCCGTGCCGGGACCCTAGATAATTACCTGGTGAAACGAATAAATCGGATAAATAATAATCGTAGGGCCTCTCTAGGACTGGGGAACACTCTAGTGGAGCAGGAAGTCATGACCCCACCAGTGGTTGACATAGATGGGGGCATCAATCAGGATTTCAGAGATAGGGTGGAGATACCGGTCACTGCCCAGGTGCATGTAGAATCACAGGAAGATTCGATTGACATTGCAATTGAGGAAATAGTGGAAGCTCCATTAGCACTAAGGCCGGTGCGCTCTTGTAGGAAAGCACAATTAAAACGGGTTGGGAGGCATAATAAAAAAAGAGCAGGCATAACTCAGCCGGTCTGCAGTGATTTAAGATCCTCTAATTTGAGTAGAAACAGTGAGGGTGACGCTAATTTAAATCTAGAGCAATTTACCCTATTGATTAACACATTGGAAGCAAAGTTGGAGGCTAAATTAGAGGAGATGTTAAGACCTCTGACAACTATGCTTGACACTCTGGCATTGCAAGTAGACAGACTTAGCGGTTTGTTAACTACACACCTGGCATCAGCTACTTTGGCTGGAGCTAAGGTGGTGGATAAGGGGAAGGAAACTAGGACAGGGAATGTCCTTCGGACTCCACAGCAAATTGCTGCAGCATTACCAGTCTCCCCAGCGACATTAGCCATACCTTCGTCGTCTACTTACCCCACAATAGCCCTGGAGGACAGACATGACCACAGGGATATGCGGAAAAGCCGCTACCTTAACCTTCCACCTGATTGTGCACCATATGTGGTGGTGCTGACAAATGTCCCATCCTGTGATGACCACTCAACTCTACCACATGAGGAATCCCACACCTCACTAAAAAATAAAACAGTTGCATGGTTCAGTAAAAATTGCGGTTTCCCTGTTGCATACTCAGACCAAATATTAACAGTCAGAAGGGTGAATTGGGTTGGCCCGTCCAGAAAAACAAGCAGTGGGGACTGTATTGTTGTCAATTTTAGGCATCCCCAACACGTGGCAACAATTTTATTAAGAGCATCTTTACTAATGTGCAATATGGATAGCATATCTGTTCACCCTTTGGGCTACTTTTATGCACATTTGAATAAAGATCCGCACCCACAAAAAAAAAATAGGCCAGCAAATTCAATTCTGACCCCTGCCTTTAATGCACCTTATGTGTATAATGTTAACCAAGCTGGGTGTGGGCCTTCTGGAGAAATACAGAATAGATTTAATTTTGTTGGTCATTGTAATAATGGGTTTAATGTGGAGACACAGAATAGATACGATGCCCTATCTGGTTTGGAGGCATGTGACTGACGGGAGGTGTCTGTGGGCCTGGGCAATGTAATATCAGCCGGGTTATCACCCATTAAAATCACACAGGCTAAAGCTAGTTATAACAATGTTATCTCCTGGAAAATTGCAGGTCTGGCTTCAAAGATGGCGGATGATAACTGGATCATGTATATTAAGCAATTTATGATCATCTGCCTGCAGGAGACATGGTCGGTGGAATGTGATTTTTTCCTGGAAGGGTATAAGGCATTTTATGTTCCTGCAATAGTATCAAGTAGAGGCAGGCCCAAGGGAGGTCTGGTGATTTTTATTGCAGTTAAACTCTCATGTAAAATTCACAGAATTTCAACAGAAAATTCTGGATTTATGGCCTTAGTATTGAATGGAGAAAATTGTTTGGCTGGTCTGGTCAATTTTTATAACGCTGTTAACGTCAACATAGGATCTAACCAAATATCTGCTTTAAACGTATTTATTAATTCTTCATTGAGGGATTGTCTTCATAATCTTATGATTATGGGAGATTTTAATGTTCATCCTTGCGGCGACCCCCTATCGAAATGTTTAAAGGATTTGCAGTGCGACCGCCGCGGCGGATTACATTTGGAACATACGATGGAGGGGGAACTTTTTAATGACTTATTGAACTGTTTAGATCTTTCCATTGCTATGTCATTGAGGGATCCCACAATGTGTTTTAACATCCCAACTTTCAAAGGTCACGGGAAGGGTACCTTCATTGATTATGTGTTACTCTCTCTGCCTATGCAGTCATTTGTGGACTCTTTTAATATTGAATAAAGTGAATTTAGCGATCACAACCCACTCACTGTTCATCTGAAGGGCCCTTGGATAGCTAATGAGGACCCGAAATGTATTAATGGTAGGTTGAGTACAACTGATGGGAGACGGCGCCTTAGATGGTCAACGATTACTCCCGACCTATTATATAAAAATATTAGGGAAAACTGCACACAGGATATAAAGAACTGTATTCAAGTAGGGGCAGATCCGGTCCAGGTTCTTAGTGCCTTTCAAAACCTGACGGAGAAGGTTGCAGAGATGATGATGGTCCCAGTAAAGATCTTAGACAATAAGAGGCCGAGATGGTTTAATCATGATTGTTCTAAGGCAGCTCGTAATTTAAGGATAGCCTTGGCAGCCAATCCTAGAATAAAGACCGATGTATAGTTGTGTCGCAAAGAATATAAGTCTGCCATTGCCTTACGAGTGGAGGCTTGGGAAGAAATTCTTGACCCCTCTACCTTAAAATGTAGCTCTAGATTTAGGACGGTAGTTAAAAAACCATTTTTGGTCCAGGATCCGGGTGATGGGCTAGAATGCTGCATACCAAAGGAAGAATGGGAATCACATTTTAAACAGTTCTACAGTTGTGTGGAAGTGGAAGGTGTTAATTTGCCTCCGGGTAACAGTGATGGAATTATTATGTTTGATAAAGACGAGGTTATGGAGGCCATAGAGGGACTTACTGGCAGGAAAGCGCCCGGCCATGACGGGATCCCACCAGACTTATATAAATCCGATTCAAGTTTTTGGGCCCCCATTTTAGAGTCTGTTTTTAACGCTGCTGCTAAAATTGGCTGTCCCCCTGCTTGGGGAGTTTCCACGATTGTCCCTGTCTTCAAGAAGGGCGATAGGGGCAGTCCTTTTTGTTACAGGCCGATTTCACTAATAGACTCTATGGTCAAGGTTGTGGTGTGGAAATGTGGATTTCTCTGATCAGTTATGTCCCCTATCTTAGACCCCAACGTTTCCATGTATATGTTACAAGTACATGTATGTTCCCTCCAGTTCCAGTTATGAAGACGCAAATACATGTGCGTCCACCGTTAACATGTCCTCTTTCAGATCCGCCATGAATGGGTCGGATATTCCGTTCCTAAGTATGAAAGGCCACCGACTTTATGTGGTTCACTTTCCCCATTTTACAGTTCAGGCAAGTAGGCCCTGAATTCTGCCATCAAGCCTTTTCCTGCCTTCTACCTCTGACAGCTCCAGTCTGAGCTCGCATCTGTATCCATGAACTTTGTCCTACTCCCTGCACGGCTAACGGTGCCTAACTCGCCCTATTGCCTGCCAAAAACTGTATTCAGCCTTCAAGTTATCTGCCCCGCTCCTCGAGAAACACATTCTTGCCTGGTGAAGGAGGAATGAACGCGACCCATCTGCAAGGAGGGAGCCCAGCCTTACTGTCTCTCTTTGTGAGATTGCAAAGCTCACGTCAGTAAAAAGCCCATAGCCCCCATGTAAGGCCTCTGCAGTAAATGAAGTAAATGAAGAAATAGATGCCACATCGGCTCTTGGTGATGAGCAACCTATGTCACAAATCAGTCCCTGCTCCAGACATCGGATATCAGATAATACAAGATGTGCTGGTCGTTCTGACACTGAAGGCCTCACTTCCAGACTTGTCAGGTTGCATAGCAACCCTCCCCACGTCAGTTACACGTCATGCTCGAGTTGAGCACAAGTAAGGCAAAGTTCCAGTACAATTCCAGCAGATCACGCAACCCCCTCCAGGTATCCACCCACACATGACAAATTACCTATTATCATCAAGTGGACGCCCACATGGACGCCCACCTTCACACCTACTTACACGCCCACATGCTCTTATCTCATTCTCTCTTGCTCTTTTGCTTACGTACAATTGAGAAATGTATATATACTGTACTCTGTGAATAATGTTTTGAGAATATTGAGAATACTTTTCAGCCCCGTCCAGATCCTTTTTGGTGATGGTAATATTCTCCCTTTGACTCGAGTTATTGGAATAAAGCCCTTTATGAACCTGATACCACAGACTCAGCCTCTTGCTTTATGCATGATCCTATTGATATTCTGAAAAATTCTGAGAGCGTAATATTTTATTTACCACATAATGGCGCCCGAACAGTTTAATCTCTTTCCCCACACGCCGGAGATGAAGGTCCAGTTTTGCCCCCTTCCATGGCCGTGATGGACTTCAAGCGCGCACGTCGCGGGTCTTCCCGCCAACTCCCTCAGGCCAACGAAGGGGACAGACTGCGACCAGGCATCCATACGAGGCGGTGAGGAACGCAGATTGTCCTACCCAGAGCCCACCTGCGAGAGAGCTGTGTCCGAGGTATACAGAGGCCCACCAGATTCCGAAGTTCCGAAGTATCCAGGTCACGAGTCGGGTCCAGTCCAGTCCAGTCCGGTCCAGTCCAGTTCAGTTCCGTTCCGAGGCCTTCCGTTCCGAGCTACCCGGTGAGTACCATTGCTGGGGAGGCGTTCTGACGTGCACATAGGTTGTGCCGGTCAAGACGGGTTTGGGTACACAAATCCGGTCTGCACTGTTTCAGCAGTGTATCTGTACTGTTTAGCAGTATATCAAGTATTCAGAAGCATCTAGTTATTGCCGAGTATTATGCTAAGTGATTAGTTCCCTAATGGCCATCATTGTTGTTCGTTAAATGTTAAATGTTAAATGTTTTAATATGTTTTAAAAATTGTGGTATGAATGAGTGTTCATTATTATGTTTATCGTATTTAATTGTGTTCAAGTCCAGGTATTAAGAGTAAGAATAAAGTAGCAAGGTTTAAAAATGCCGCTCTTTTCAAAATTAAGACAGATCAAAACAAGAAAAGGGGTACTCAAAGAAGCTGTTCCCATTCCACCCAGGGACACTCCAGGGTACTTTATGTATCATAAGCATGGCCTAGATGTCGTATTATTTCTTGATTTATGGGTGGACTACACCAAGGATTTACCAGAAAGTCAGAGGTGGCCCGCAGCTGGGACCTGGGATGCAGATTGCATCATGAGAGTAGAAGAAGAGTTATGGAAAAAGACAGCCAGACAGTAACAAAAATATGTCATTGAATTATGGCGTAAAGAATTGCATAGACGCACAGAGAAAGCGCTCAGAAAAGAAGAGAAAAGTAGGGAGGATTCAGACAAAGCCCGAGAAAACGTGTTAGTTGAGGAAGGTATCCGAGTAAAAGCAGAACAAGTAGATAGACAACGAAACACTCTTATGAAAGAGAATATGTAGATCAGCTTGGAAGGATGCCATTGAGTTTTGGCGCAAGGAGTCACATAGGAGGGCAGAGTAAGTGTTTCACGAAGCAGAGAGAAGTAGACTGGATGTTACAGGAGGAAGTGGAGCTGGTAAAATGAGCGTAGGCTGACAGAAAAAGAAATACTGACGTTGCTGGTATTTATCCCGTCCTTTCAGAGGACCTAGCAAGAGTGGCCCCAGTAGAAAGACCAGTTAGAGTGCCACCGCAAGTACCACGATACATATAATAATGATATAGTAGCCCGAACAGTATTGGAACTGTGGGTATTTCGAATTTGCAAATTGTTCATGAATACAGGTTTGTGTTCTTGGTGGTCCAGTGAGCCAATGTGCTGGGTCAAGTCGGTAAGATTATGACCCCCTGAGTGCAAATTGTATGTAAAAATAATTTTTCAATTGGGCGAATTATTGCAGTTTTTATGGAATTGAGTAGTCTTTTTGTCTTTGACAGCTTCAGAGTGAGGAGAAGGTGGGGGCTGTGTAGAGCAGAATGTGATACAGAAATCGGAGACAGATTCTGACCTTGTAGCCAGTGTAGGTGGGGGCCGGTGAGAGGAGCAGAACAGAGGCACTGCTTAGAAAGCTTCTCTGACATCGCATCTGTGTAATGCCTGCAGTCGGAGAGCCTTGGGGGCCAGGAGTAGGAAAAACAAAAAAAGATGGCTGGCAGACCAGGCTCAGGCCGCGCTGAGGGGCTATTTTTAGCTTCCCTGATAAGACAGGGCAGCTGAGAAATGTAAGTCGAGAAAGATTCCCTTGTTCTATTCTGTGCAAAACAAGTGTCCCGAGGAAATGTCTATGGAGAAGATTTGTTTTATTTTTTAGCAATTGTTATATTGCTTCTGGCCGGAAAGTAAAATGTTGCTCTTGCTTGGAATTTTAAGGGCTATGTGCCTATATAAAAACGATTTTCAAATTCAGACATTTTTGAATTGTGGCCACAAGCTGCCACCAGTTGCATTGGATAAATGATCCAGTGGTTACGGGTCTGTGAGGAAAGATGGGAGATGCATCTTCGTCTAGGACATGAGGGTACATTGTGTACAAAGATGCATAGCTCATTTAAAAAAAAAAAAAAAAAAAAAAGACAGGTTCGTGTGTTCTTCATTTTTGATTATTGTTGCTGATCCTGTGTGTCAGACTTGACACGGTCATCATTGGGATGACCCACTGTCAGATGGAGGTGTATAGGGCAGGTAAATCAGTTATTGATTATAAGCCTGACAAATTAAGCAGGCCAGAATGTTCGCATCTGAGCTGTAGGTACTGTAATTGCGCATCGCTGCTCATTTATATATGTTAGTGCAATTGTCTATGCTTTCTGTGCTTGGTATACTGATGGTTTGGCATATGTATTTTATATATGTTTTGTTTTTGTGTTGTATTGACCAGTCTGTTTAGCGTTTAATACAAAGTTCTCCAGTGCAAGTACAGAGATGGTCGTGACGACGGCAATCTTTGCACAGCGCTTGGCTGGAACTTGTTCACAATTACTAAATTTCACAGACATGATATTACCATTATCATGCTGTCAAAATAGCAGACAACACGTTATCAGTGTATGTCTAATTGGTGTTGGAGATGAATGAAACAAAAGAAAAAGGCTATGCAAGACTAAAATATTTTTCACATAACTGCCTTTCTCTTATAGACAGGCAGCCTCGGTCATATGTTTCCAGATTGGACATTAAGGAACAATTATGATCTGTGCACTCGCATTTTAACTCTTGAAAGGCCTGTTTTAAATAAGGACTGCCACCACAGAGTGACAAATGAGGCTCGGTATTTAGGGTAATGAGAATATATCTGACAGGATTTCCTTTTTAAAGTTTGCTTTAGTAAGCTCATTCTTGTAAGTGGTGGCCCCAAAAGTTGACTTGTTTTTAAATTAGGCTGTTTATTGTATAGGTGGAAATTATTGCAAAATGACTGATTTCTTTAGCAGATAAATTATTAATTATCAACATTAACAACTGTTCTTAAACTTGGTTTTCCGAATATTTAGGTAATTTAGCATTCCTATTAGGGCCTCCTAGCATTAATATTGACTTCAGGTTGGTGTAGGTTCATGTAATAGGGACATTTGCATATGAGATGTCATTTGGCCAGCTTATGAGCTAACACAATGAGGTTTGTACATTAATTTGAAGGATTTCTCGCCGTTTCAAATACGCTGTGTATCTCCTATAATTTTGCTTACGCCCAGTAGCTACACACAGGGATTAATAGTGTTGACAAGACACAGGGTTTGATAGTGTTTGACAGCAGTGAAATCTGTTTCAGATTTCCTCCTGTCAAAAAGGGGGGGAAGGAGGAGAATATTGGCTTTCTGCTGGCCCCTGAGGAGGTTCGCTTCCCGCTAGCCCAAGAAATTAAGCCCCTTAGAAATTAGCCCCCTTAGAAATTAAGCCGAGGAAATAGGTATGGTGCTTTCCCCTTTTTCTCATGTTTTATTGTGATCTTTCAGGGGAATTAGTTGTGGGCACCGGAACGTATTCAATTGATTTCTGGTTTTTCACAGCCCAAGACACAAAAAGACTAAAGTCCTCAAGAACACACTGTGGCATTTGAAGAATTAAAGAGAGCTTTATGTCAAGCACCAGTTTTAGCAAACCCTGATTACAACAAATCGTTTATGCTTTTTGTGACAGAGCGGGATGGAACAGCACTATCTGTCCTAACACAAGATCATGCAGGAAAACACAAGCCCTGTGCTTATTTTTCTAGTACATTAGACCCAGTAGCACAGGCTTTGCCTGCGTGCCTAAAATCAGTTGCAGCAACGGCCTTAGCCATAAGACAAAGTGACTCGACAGTGCTGGGCCACCCTCTGACAGTACAAGTACCACACGCAGTAGAGGTTCTCTTGAACCGGACACAAACACAACACCTGACTGTAGCTAAACTGACATGCTATGAGCTAACGTTATTTCAACCACACATAGAGATCAGACGATGCAACATACTGAATCCCGCTACCCTTTTGCCCTCCAGTACAGAAAGCGTTTCACCACACGACTGTGTTGAAGTAATACATACCGTGACTAAACCAAGACAAGACTTGACAGACGTTGCACTCCCAGACCCCGACCTAACACTATAAGTTGACGGCTCATGCATGAGGACAGGGGCGGGAGAATTAGTGGCAGCATATGCAGTGACTACTGATACTGTAATAATAGAGACTAAAAGAATAGACATCTTGTCAGCACAAGCAGCAGAGCTCATCACCCTGACACAAGCGTGCATAAGAGCTAAGCACCTGAGAGTAAACATTTACACCGATTCTCTGGCGAGAAAGAGGTTTCTTGACCTCTCATGGGGCCAAGATACAGCATGGCCCCATATTCAAGCCCTTCTGGAAGCAATACATTTACTAACAGCCATAGCTATCCTAAAATGTAAAGCACATACTAGAGCCACAGATCCCATTTCCCAAGGCAATGATCTGGCAGACCGAACTGCTAAACAGACAGCTCAGACCCCACTAGACATGACAAAGTTACAGGTTCAATAAGTGTCCAAAGCCATGACAGTTAGGGATCCTTCCAAGGATGTACAAGACATACAGACACATGCTACTATGGACGAATTAAAGAAATGGTCGGAACAAGGAGGGGTGCTGACTGATCAGGGTTGGATGACAAGGGCAAATCCACATAGTTTCTTCCTGATTCGATGGTACAAGTGATTATAAATACCGCACATAGTCCTGCACACTTAGGAGAGAAAGCAATGATAGATAGCTTACAGAATATATGGTTCAACAAGCACCTGCGTGCAGCAGCGAAACAAAAGGTCAGAACATGTATGATCTGTTGCCAATTCAATCCAGGTAAAGGCATTCCGATGGAACAAGGTGGATTCCATCCACCTGACCACCCTTTTGAAGTGCTCCAAATGGATTATATCCAAATAAACAGATGTAGAGGTTACAAATATGTCCTGGTACTAATGAAGCAGGTGTCCCTTCTGTTAGGGTATACCTGGAAATTCCATTGTGTGCGACATCCTGAAGCAGCAGGCCTTGTAGAAAGACATAATCGGACATTAAAATTTGCGCAGACAAAGGTGTAGATTGGATGGTAGCCCTGCCGGTTGCCCTCTTTTACATGCGAATGGTAGCTCATTCTCGAACAGGCTTATCTCCCTATGAAGTGGTCTTTGGTAGACCACCAAATATGTGGGGCACTCCAATGCCTAAAAGATTACTTATGTTCATAGTAACATGCTGACAGATTACCTGGCTTCCTTGATGTCTGCACTACTCTCTTGTTGTTCGCAGGTTGCTGCCGCCTTCCCTGACAACACCCAGGTCAAAGAATACTCCATCGCTCCTGGATGGAAGGTGCCAAAGTCAGTGCTCTGGACCACGGGGACGGCCGTTAAAGTCAAAGGGGGGAAAAGATGGTTGCACCTTCACCACTCTTTTACAAAGGAAAGACTTTTGAACACCATTTTCTAGAGGAGACTCCCCAGAAGTTTCCACAAAGCTAAACTTTGATCTAAAAAGTCAGAACCCGTTTGATCAATTAAGTCCACTAGGTGGTGAAGCGGTTGAACATGTATTTTGGCTTGCATAAGATCTTGGACAATAACATTGATAAAAAGAGCATCACGATAATATGTATCAGCTTAATACTACATGCTATTTTTCCTTCTATTGCCTCACTCTTATACTCCTCCACTAATGATACCATCAAGCACACATTTAGTGCTCTGCCATCCCATGAGCTATCATATCGACTTGCCTTACGCAACAATACCTTTATTCAGATGCTGCACCATTCACATCAGACTAGCAATGCTACAGACTGCTGGGTCTGTGGCCGACTTCCCCCGTATCAGAAGGTAAAGGGAGTCTTGCCTCTTTTTTCCTATTCCATTCTCCCATAATGGTTCTTGCGGAGCATGGTTTGCCTTAATGACATCCATCAACGGTGATGCCAAAGAATGTCAAGACAAGGAGTGTAGGGGCGAGTGGGTATGGGGTAACTTGAATAAAGTCATGAACAAAGCATGTTTCCCAGATGAAGAGGGACTTCCCCAAATGAAAGGTACAGATCTAGAAAATGAAGAGTATCTGCAAGGAAATGTGACCCTCGATTTCATAGTGTTGAACGTAAAGCCCCAACACATGTCAGGTCCGCCTTCAATTACAGTCCTGCCAGTAAAAGGGAACTTGTGTGTCAGAAAAGAAGGCTCAGTACATTTGGGGCACAGTGAGTGTGATACTATAATAGTATTCAAAGACAAAGGAAAGTCCTATTTCAGAGCATCACGACACACCTACTTTATTTGTGGCCAGACAGCCTATGTGCAACTGCCCTTAGACTGGGGTGGGACGTGCTACATATCATTTCTTTCATTCCTAATAACGCACCGTCTGTATACAAAGCAATAACAAGGCTCCACAAGATTACCCAAAGCATACATCAAGACCCAGGCACGTGGACATGGTCCGGTTGGCTCTGGGGATTAATATCGGCTTGGGGATGGAAAGTGTTGACCGTCTGTGGGTTGATACTATTAATAATATTCAGTTGCTGCCTGTGTCTACAATGTGGACCAGCGATTTGTGGTCTGTGTGCCACATCGTGTATTCCACATTCAAGTTTTCATTCAAAATCCCGAAAGAAGAAAGAAGAACAAATGATGCTATATGAACAGATCAATGGATTAATGAAGATTGATATCTCCTAAGGGCCAAGTAGGGGACAAGGAGGGAATGTGGAAATGTGGATTTCTCTGATCAGTTATGTCCCCTATCTTAGACCCCAACGTTTCCATGTATATGTTACAAGTACATGTATGTTCCCTCCAGTTCCAGTTATGAAGACGCAAATACATGTGCGTCCACCGTTAACATGTCCTCTTTCAGATCCGCCATGAATGGGTCGGATATTCCGTTCCTAAGTATGAAAGGCCACCGACTTTATGTGGTTCACTTTCCCCATTTTACAGTTCAGGCAAGTAGGCCCTGAATTCTGCCATCAAGCCTTTTCCTGCCTTCTACCTCTGACAGCTCCAGTCTGAGCTCGCATCTGTATCCATGAACTTTGTCCTACTCCCTGCACGGCTAACGGTGCCTAACTCGCCCTGTTGCCTGCCAAAAACTGTATTCAGCCTTCAAGTTATCTGCCCCGCTCCTCGAGAAACACATTCTTGCCTGGTGAAGGAGGAATGAACGCGACCCATCTGCAAGGAGGGAGCCCAGCCTTACTGTCTCTCTTTGTGAGATTGCAAAGCTCACGTCAGTAAAAAGCCCATAGCCCCCATGTAAGGCCTCTGCAGTAAATGAAGTAAATGAAGAAATAGATGCCACATCGGCTCTTGGTGATGAGCAACCTATGTCACAAATCAGTCCCTGCTCCAGACATCGGATATCAGATAATACAAGATGTGCTGGTCGTTCTGACACTGAAGGCCTCACTTCCAGACTTGTCAGGTTGCATAGCAACCCTCCCCACGTCAGTTACACGTCATGCTCGAGTTGAGCACAAGTAAGGCAAAGTTCCAGTACAATTCCAGCAGATCACGCAACCCCCTCCAGGTATCCACCCACACATGACAAATTACCTATTATCATCAAGTGGACGCCCACATGGACGCCCACCTTCACGCCTACTTACACGCCCACATGCTCTTATCTCATTCTCTCTTGCTCTTTTGCTTACGTACAATTGAGAAATGTATATATACTGTACTCTGTGAATAATGTTTTGAGAATATTGAGAATACTTTTCAGCCCCGTCCAGATCCTTTTTGGTGATGGTAATATTCTCCCTTTGACTCGAGTTATTGGAATAAAGCCCTTTATGAACCTGATACCACAGACTCAGCCTCTTGCTTTATGCATGATCCTATTGATATTCTGAAAAATTCTGAGAGCGTAATATTTTATTTACCACAGTGGGGAGAATCCGGTTACAGAGATTGTCAAACTGGGCGTTAGAAAATAACATTATGTCCATTTCCCAGTACGGCTTTTGTAGTGGTCGATCTACTATAACCCAGTTTCTTAATCTTTTCCTAATACTAAGCAAATACACTGTTGTTCGGAAGGGTACTGTCCATCCTGCCTTCATGGATTTGTCTTCAGCCTTCGACTGTGTTAACAGGGGAAGGCTGTGGCAATCCATGCGGGAGAAGGGTGTGGATAGTGGGATTGTCAACTTTTTGATGGACCTACACAGTAACACTAGCGCTAACGTTAGGTACTCGACGGATTCGAGCACCACGGGCAACTTTGAGATTAAGAAGGGTGTGTGTCAAGGATGCATTCTCGCTCCCTTTCTTTTTAAATTTTATATTAATGAGTTAGATTCCGTTTTACAGACGGTACAGGCTGACTGTCCTATAGTTGGCAGACGGGGTATTCCAGTTCTTTTATATGCAGATGATGCGGTTTTAATCTCTAGAACCGAGAAGGGTCTCCAAGCTTTATTAAACGCCTTTAATTTGTTTATGACAGAAAGAGACCTACTGGTCAATAACTCTAAGTCGTTAATTATGCAAGTTGGAATACAGCCAATAAGGAACTTTGTATTTAAATTAGATGATGTATCTATCCCCATTTCGAAATCGTTTTCGTATCTTGGGGTCCGACTTGACACTAAATTAAATTGGGGCCCCCACATGGAAAAAAAGAAAGGGGAACTGGCAAGGGTTAATGCTACCATCTTTAACTTCGCATCGAAATTGGGGAAGAAGCCCATTAATGCTATGATGAAACTTTATAATGGCAAATCAGTGGCAACTGCTGTCTACGGCAGTGATATGGGGCTATGTGGCTGGAGAACAGCTTCAGGTGACTGAAAACGTTTTTATGAAACGTCTTCTATGTGTTCCATCTGGTACATCTAATTTGGCAGTACACAAAGAATTGGGGCCCAATATTTATGTGATATCTTTTCCTTGCGCCCTCTGACTTGCTGGGTAAAACTCTGGTTGAACCAGGATATTCCATTAACCCATATGATCGTGAAAGATGTCTTGTCTCTTGACAAGGCAATGCGCTCCCCCTGGTTAAAATATTTGAAATCTTGTTTCACCCGACTTGGCCATCGGGAGTCATTTGAAAATCCAAGCGGGATCTTAAAGGGGGATGTGGAGGTAATTAAGCGGGCCTTTCATATGGGGAGAAAGGTTCAACGTGAGGAAGAGGAGCTTTCGAAACCCAGCGTTAGGAAATATGTCATGTTAAAAACTTGTGAGACAATGGAGCCTTATTTGATGGGCTCATTTAGCTCCCATGAGAAGTTCCTGCTGTCAAGGTTTAGGTAAAATATCTTTCATCATCTGTTAATTGGACCAAAAAAAGATATTTTTAATAAGGCTGCAGCTCCCTGTGGCTGCGACGGAAAGTCTCCACAGGACATGCTGCATTTTATATTTTTATGTAAATTTTATGAATACCCTCGCAAACGTTATTTGATTGCTCTTTTAAAGAAACTTAATTTTAATCAGATCAAACCTGCATTAATGTACTTACAACTTTTGCACAGTGACAGTGTTCTCCATATAATCGAATTTTTAAAACTCTCTGTTAAATTGAGAACCTGCATGGATCAATGAGGCGGTTTTCTGTATTGTTTGACTGCCTCACTTACCCTAGGAATCTATATGGTCTTTTTTATGCCTTACGCTATTTGCACTTTACAGACTATGAATTATTGTACAGTCTTTGTGAGATTTGTTTGGTCATGAATTATGGTATTTTATAGGATTTGTATGTGATGTTTAGATGTATACTTTTATGGTTTGAATCAAAACCGAAATAAAGTCTTTATTGATTGATTGTCTCCCATGCAGAGCATGATGTGGTTCATATCTGCACTCCTCACTTGCGTTGTGCTTACTGTGACTATCACAGCATGGTGCATGCCACATTCAGCCTGGCTAATCCTCTTGGGAATGTTGTTTCTATAGTCCTGATGTGATTCTGTGGTCCCCCCAGTGTGACAGGTGACTGTACCGACAGATGTGTGTGAGTTGAGTGTACCTATGGTGAGAGTGTCCAATTGATGTGTACGGGCCCTGGACATTGGTGTGTGTGTAAGTCCCCTGTCATGTGAGTGAGTGTCTATGTGGAGTGTTGCACCCCAGCTGCATGGAGGATGCATATGCCCTACCCATCTGATGTGAGCAGGGAGCCGTGCTGTGTGTCTGACGTGCGAGCTAGCCCCACACCTGTGACACCCCCCAGTCAAGTGGCACATGTGCAGAGTGAGGTTTTTACCCGCAGTCTGTGTACTCCGCTGAGGTTGCGTGAGTGGCCTGGGGCATGTGACTGCTTTGAGGTGCTGTCCATAATCCTGGTGTTGCTTGTGATGCACAGTGTGAGCCATGATCAGTGATTGTGTCACACCCCTCATGCCACCTGTGTACTTTCAATGCCACGTAGTGCTTTTGGCCTTCCCCAGAGGATAATGTCCCTATGACAAAGGTACAATGAGTTGGCTGCATACTATGCCCTCTTCAAACAAGCCAAATTGTTCTAATGTGTGTCTCTGTGACATGGAGCAGGTGTATTGATGTTGTCTCACTTTGTCATCCTCACAGGTAGCCGCCTACTCCAAGGGGGAGATATGGAAGCGGGCCGTCAGGGCCGTGAGGTTGGTGGAGGGTCGCAGTCGGCGCCTGGCCCAGGTGATGAAACATTGGCAGGACATCCGGTGCTGGACCAGGAGGATCGCCCGGGTCCTGCTGGGAGACTCACCAGAAGGAAAGAACCGCGGGTGCAGGTGCCTGACCCACCATATGAAGCGTGTCCTGGCGGTGGTCTTCCCTGACATGGATAGGCGGCTACAGGAGAAGCAGCAGCAGCAAGGGGGTAGGTACATGTGTGTTTGTTGTGTGTCACCAGCTTTTGGAAGTGCCTGGATACACTGCCAGGGTTTATATGTGCAGTGCATATCCTGTTCTCCCAAGTCAGCCGGTGCTGTTCTTCCTCCCTTCCCCTCCTTGACATGTGTTCCCTGGTCTGTGTGTAGTCACTCTTGCACAAGGTAATCTAGGCTGCCAGTTAATCCAAGTGCCCAAAGCTTGCAGCATCATGTGTGGGGGTGGTCTGTGACATGTGTTGGGACCTTGCCTCTGCCCTGTCCAGTTCAGTCATTTTGGGGTCCATGATTGTTGGCACTGATGCGGAGTCTCAACATAGGAGTGTGAGGCCTGAAATGAACAGACTTGCAGCATGCATGACCGATGTTGTGGCCTCAGACATGATGTGCATGAGGGGGAGATATGCATAGTGCGGGGATGGTTGCTCCTGTTGCAGTCAGATCTATCCAGGACCATGGAGCAGTGTGGCCACTACAGTCCCCTGAGACACCTTTTCCTAGGAATCATGTGTGTCATCCAACACTGTGGACATTCTCTGTGTCTTCAGCATAGGTTGGGCTCTGTGGCATTTTAGCCTGGCCTCATTTGTATTTACGTAAAGTGTGCTACATGTGTCCACTGTACAGGGTGACCCAATGTGGCTTGTGCATACTCACTGTGGCCAGTGCCTGCGTGTCTCGGTACAACTATCTGATGATGGTTGTTTGTCAATAATATGTATGGTCAGCCCCACGAGGGGTAGTTAGAGTGCACTTTGGATTTCATGAAGCCCATTTTTGTGATCCCAGATGAAGAGGTGTAAGTCCTTCCTCTGTCTCAATCACATAGGCTCAGGTGGGGGGGGGGGGGTTGTGCAGCCAAGGCCTACATGTTCAAAACTTATGTCTCCTCTCCAGGTCTGGCCTGTGTGTGATGACAGTGTGAACAGACACTCAACAAGTATTGACCCAGTCATGTTGTGCAGGGTTTAATGTTTGTGCTTTGCAGCATGTGTCTAATGTTTAAAGACATGGTTCCTGCTCATCCTTTTTTTTCCAACAGTGTGTGGTCCAGATGCTGTGCTCCACTGTCCACAGACACTTGCTTCTCTGTATAATTCGATATCAAGTTATTTGCTCTCCATTGTTTCCAAGTGGCATGGTGGGTCAACCAACTGTGTAGTGCAGGGCCTACATATGTGCGTAGTATTGTAGATGTCACTCATGATGCTTTTCATGCTATGCACTGTGACCTATGTAGTTTTGACTCATGTGTGATATGTATACAGGTGTTTGATTATTTCCTGTCTCTTCACCTTGCACTCCAGCATCGTCGGGGGACACCGAGGGAGACACCGGCACGGACGTGGAAGAGGGATCCAGCACCGGTGCCACCAGTGCTGGGGAGTCTGGCGCAGCAAGTGGCACGGAGGGCGAGGGGAGTCAGGCGGAGGACCTGTCCAGTCCCAACACCGACTATGACGCTGACGGGTCCGAGGCTGAGCTCCCAGAGGGGGCGGAGGCTGCTCCCACAGCTGAAAGCAGCACTCCATCTCTCGCCGCCCCCTCCATTCCCATCCCCACCCTCCCACTTGCTCGGGTCCCTTCTGTCCGTGCTAGGCGACAACATGTCTCCTTCGTGCCAGGCACCGCACCCCCTGCCCCTGTCTCCCCTGCTGCCGTCAATGCCGAGTCTGTGGACATCCTGCGGCAGTTGCAGGTTGGTCAGACATCGCTGCTTAATGTCCTCCATGGCCACACCAGACTGCTGACACAGATGGTGTCGTACATGGAGGGCATGTCAGCAGCGATGTCTGACCAACGGATGTTGCTGAGGTCCATGGACTTGTCACTGACGGCATCGGTGGGTCTCCTGCAGTGCTCCGTCCCCCCCCTACCCCTGCACAATCCACACTTCCCACTCCCATGCCTGTCCCAGCAACACCCAAACATCTCCATGCACGTACCCCACCAGACACAGGCAGCACACCAACAGGGAAGGACAAGCGCACACCTCCTGTCACGCACACACAGGAGGAAGTAGGCACACCCTAGGCTGGGAGTACACACATGCATAGTGCGGAAAAGGGACCATGTCCACATGAAGCCATGGCAACATACTCCATACACACGTACAGTGACTACCAAGGATGGCACAGATGATGCAGGCGGAGACATTGCTGAGCAGGCATGTCCAAAGTTGAAGGGATCCGTCACACACCAAGGAAATTTAGACACAGGTCAGCACAACAATTGGGAAACACCCTGCAGGGAAGATGTCAGGTGCCACAAAGGAAGGAACACTCCTTGGGACAATGTCACCATACAGTAAGAGCTTACATGACCAAAGATTATTTGCAGAGACCCTGTGATGGCACGCAGATACCAGGGTCTGCCCCATGAGCAGCACACTACAACATTTCCCAGACACCTAACACATTATCACCACCCCAACTCATGGAGCAGCAGCACCAACAGCAATACCAGAAAAGCATTAGTGTGCAAATGAAAAACAAAATGCTTTATTCAGCATAAAAATAATATTTGAATTGAAATGTACACTATATACAAGGCCCAGAGGCCAGTCCATATGTGAACTCCTGGGGGGGGACACATTGGGACACGTCTCCTCTAGCTCGCCTGCACAGTTCAGAGTTCCTTTTCATCCACAGGGGGGGGGGCATCATGTGGGGGGGATGGACCAGGCACCGCAGGGACAGGAGGGGCAATGGTAGGTGTTGTGGGTGCAGGGACGGACGACTCCACCACAGGGGGTGGGGCAGCGCCAAAGGTGGTGGTTAGGATGTCGCTGCACACGGTCGCAAGGTCTCCCAGCGTCTCCCCTGCACCCGAAGGAACCACAGGCACCAAGGAGCGGGGGGTCAGAGGGATGGGTTGCAGCGCTACTGGGGGAGGGTGTGGACAGGGAGGGGACTCAACTCCCCTGCCCGGGGACTTCCTCGACCGCTTGCGGGGTGGTGTCACACTGGGGCTGAGGGACAGACTGGCCATGAAGGACTCTTTGTCTGACTGTTGGGCAGGGGATCTAAGGGGAGTGGTTTTGGAGGAAGTGGTTCATGAGGACTCCCACTGTGGCTGCGTGTCTGCTGTTCCCCCCCCTCCATTCTTGGGGTGATGTAGGGGTAGGCGTGGTGCGACCCGTACCCACGCAGGCCTTCAGAGCGTGGGTACGGGTCGCACCACGCCTACCCCTATGTCACCCCAAGAATGGTGGTACGGCCTGTACCCAGGCCTTTAGAATGTGGGTACGGGCCGTACCACCATTCTTGGGGTGACGTAGCGGTACGTGTGGTACGGGCCGTACCCATGCTCTTAAGGCCTGGGTATGGGCCATACCCCCAATGTTGGCGTGCTGTAGGGGTACGGCCCGTACCCAGGCCTTCAGAGTGTGGGTACGGGTCGCACCACGCCTACCCCTACGTCACCCCAAGAATGGTGGTACAGCCTGTACCCAGGCCTTTAGAACATGGGTACGGGCCATACCGCCATTCTTGGGGTGATGTTGGGGTAGGCGTGGTACGACCCGTACCCACGCTCTTAAGGCGTGGGTACGGTGCGTACCACAATTGTTGTGGCGATGGGACGCGTCCACGTCCACTTCTGTTGTGGCAGGACGCAGGCCTTGGTGAACACGCCCCCACCCCCCCGAAGTGACCAGACCCTGGAGGTAAGGTATGTACAGGGCATGTTTACTTTTTCACTTGGGTGGGGGTTATGTTTCCTGCCCCTGCCCCCCACCTTTTCCCCTGGGTGTTGTTCTGACCTTCTGCGGCGTCTGCGTCGGTTCCTGTGCACCAGGTCGTAGGCTATGAGGGCCGGGATGACATGTAAGATGGGGTCCATGGCTGTCCGTCGCGTACAGGTGCTTCTTCGCGTCGTCCTCAATTTCCTGGCAGTTTTTGGCTCCCGTAAAAAATGCTACGTGCAGAGTGACGTAAGCACGAATCGTACTTGCTGGTTCGTAAAACGCTGTCTGACTCCGTCCGGACGTCACGTACGCGATGTCCGGGATTGGAATTGTGGGTATTTTTTAGGCGGTCGGTGTTTTGTACGATTTGTACGGAAATGGCATTTCTGTACGAATCGTACTTGCGGGTTTGTAAGGTGGTTTTCGCGAGTACGAGTCGGACGGAGAATACGCTCCGTACGACCATTCGTGCCCGGGTTTTACAGGATCGGAATCGGCACCCATATGTCCACTACCTGAAAGTCAAATGAAAGCTGACACGTGTAGTTTATATATGTATCACATTTAGCAAAAAAGAATAATCAGAAAAGATTGAGGTCCAAACATTTGGGAGATACATACTCTGAATTCACACAGCCAAGACTCCATATAGCCATATTGAGCGGTATTCAGTCAAAATATCGAGTTGGAAATATGCATTGACACTAATATCGAGTTTGAAATATTGTGACACAGAAATATTGACAGCAAGAATATTGTGGTGAAGAATATCGACTTTAAGGTAAGAAATATCAGATTAAAAACTATCGAAATAATTAATATTGTTTCCGAAAACATAGTTGTTTAAAATATATTTAATTAGTGTTATGTATTTTAGTATATATTTTAAATGTATGTCATGTATTTTTTGTATAAGTATTATTTATGTTTTTTAATATATGTGTTACATTTTTAGGTGCCGATTCCGATCGGGTAAAAAAAATTCCCGTACAACTCGTATCCGTATTTTTTTACGTACGTTTCGTACAAGTCCCGTCCCACCGGTGAAGTACGATTCGTACGTGAAAAATACATACGAATCGCTGCGGGAAAAGTCTACGAGACGTACCAGGACAGTTTTACATACAAATCGTAAAACTGAAGTCCGAGCGCACAAGTACGATCCGTACCGCCCTTCTGAATATACAAGCGTATGTAACACGTCCCGTACAGAGCGAACTCTGTACCACTCGTATCCCGGGTAAACTTGTGCCCGGGAAACGAGTCGTACAGCCCCCCTCCTCCCCCCGCGTATATCCGCACGTCACCCCCGTATGTCAGCACCATACCCCCCTATGTCAGCACCGTACCCCCCCATGTCCGCATCGTACCCCAGCCCCGTCCTTGGACGCACCGTACCCCAGCACCGTACCCCAGCACCGTACTTGGATACACCATCCCCCAGCCCCATACTTGGATGCACCGTACCCCAGCACCATACCCCCCCTATGTCAGCACCGTACCCCCCATGTCCGTATCGTACCCCAGCCCTGTCCTTGGACGCACCGTACCCCAGCACCGTACTTGGACACACCATCCCCCAGCCCCGTCCTTGGACGCACCGTACCCCAGCACCGTACCCCAGCACCGTACTTGGACACACCATCCCCCAGCCCCATACTTGGATGCACCGTACCTCAGCACCGTACCCCAGCCCCGTACTTGGATGCACCATACCCCAGCACCGTACCCAAGCCCCGTACTTGTACGCACCGTACCCCAGCCCCGTACTTGTACGCACCGTACCCCAGCACCATGCCCCAGCCCTGTACTTGGACGCACCGTACCCAAGCCCCGTACTTGTACGCACCATACCCCAGCACCGTACCCCAGCCCCGTACTTGTACGCACCGTACCCCAGCCCCGTACTTGGATGCACCGTACCCAAGCCCCGTAGTTGTTTAAAATATATTTAATTAGTGTTATGTATTTTAGTATATATTTTAAATGTATGTCATGTATTTTTTGTATAAGTATTATTTATGTTTTTTAATATATGTGTTACATTTTTAGGTGCCGATTCCGATCGGGTAAAAAAAATTCCCGTACAACTCGTATCCGTATTTTTTTACGTACGTTTCGTACAAGTCCCGTCCCACCGGTGAAGTACGATTCGTACGTGAAAAATACATACGAATCGCTGCGGGAAAAGTCTACGAGACGTACCAGGACAGTTTTACATACAAATCGTAAAACTGAAGTCCGAGCGCACAAGTACGATCCGTACCGCCCTTCTGAATATACAAGCGTATGTAACACGTCCCGTACAGAGCGAACTCTGTACCACTCGTATCCCGGGTAAACTTGTGCCCGGGAAACGAGTCGTACAGCCCCCCTCCTCCCCCCGCGTATATCCGCACGTCACCCCCATATGTCAGCACCATACCCCCCTATGTCAGCACCGTACCCCCCCCATGTCCGCATCGTACCCCAGCCCCGTCCTTGGACGCACCGTACCCCAGCACCGTACCCCAGCACCGTACTTGGATACACCATCCCCCAGCCCCATACTTGGATGCACCGTACCCCAGCACCATACCCCCCCTATGTCAGCACCGTACCCCCCATGTCCGTATCGTACCCCAGCCCTGTCCTTGGACGCACCGTACCCCAGCACCGTACTTGGACACACCATCCCCCAGCCCCGTCCTTGGACGCACCGTACCCCAGCACCGTACCCCAGCACCGTACTTGGACACACCATCCCCCAGCCCCATACTTGGATGCACCGTACCTCAGCACCGTACCCCAGCCCCGTACTTGGATGCACCATACCCCAGCACCGTACCCAAGCCCCGTACTTGTACGCACCGTACCCCAGCCCCGTACTTGTACGCACCGTACCCCAGCACCATGCCCCAGCCCTGTACTTGGACGCACCGTACCCAAGCCCCGTACTTGTACGCACCATACCCCAGCACCGTACCCCAGCCCCGTACTTGTACGCACCGTACCCCAGCCCCGTACTTGGATGCACCGTACCCAAGCCCCGTACTTGTACGTACCGTACCGCAGCCCCGTACCCCAGCCCCGTACTTGTACGCACCGTACCCCAGCATCATACCCCAGCCCTGTACTTGGACGCACCGTACCCAAGCCCCGTACTTGTACGCACCGTACCCCAGCACCGTAACCCAGCCCCGTACTTGTAAGCACCATACCCCAGCACCGTACCCCAGCCCCGTACATGGACGCACCGTACCCAAGCCCCGTACTTGTATGCACCATACCCCAGCCCCGTACTTGTACGCACCATACCCCAGCACCGTACCCCAGCCCCGTACTTGGACGCACCATACCCAAGCCCCGTACTTGTACGCACCGTACCCCAGCACCGTACCCCAGCCCCGTACTTGTACGCACCGTACCCCAGCACCGTACCCCAGCCCCGTACTTGGACGCACCATACCCCAGCACCGTACTTGGACGCACCGTACCCCTGAACCGTCCCCCAGCATCGCGTATGTACGGACCTTACAACCACATTGCGTATGCGAGCACGGTACAACAACATCGCGTATTGACGCACCTTACATACGCGAAAACAACTCGTACTGAACCAGGACACTGTAAAACAGCACAAGGAGGGTCAATTCGACTCGTACAACACCACAACACACGTCTACAGTACAAAAAACATAAAAATGACTGACCTGGCACATCCAAACAGGTAAACAGAGGCCCAAACACACAACCACCTCTTATAACACACCCACCAAAAATTCAAACTCAGGCCCACCCACAAATGGATTAATAAAAAGGGCCCACACACACAAACCGTGAGCCTTTGCAACAGGCTCACTGCAGCTACAGAGCACACCCCAACAACTGCACTCATACACCTTAACATATACACCTTCACACACACTCCTTCACACAAACCCCCTCTCCACATTCCCACAAACACCTTCACATTCACACCCACACACCCACAACCATCCACACCCTCAACGCACACCATGCCCCCAGACATGAATCCAAAGTTCACAAGGGAGGAGCTGGACATCCTTGTCAATGAAGTCATCAAAGTCGAGCCACAGCTCTTTGGAACATTGGTCAGACAGACCAGCATAGCCGAAAAATCACGCCTGTGGCAGAGGATCGTCGATAGGGTGAATGCTGTTGCGCCCATCAGAAGGACCAGGAATGAATGCCAAGCCAGGTGGTACGATCTGCGGAGGGCAGTCAAACGCAAAATGAACGAGGACTACGCCCAGAGCAACATCACTGGAGGTGGGCTGCCCCGGAGACCGGTACATTACCATCCCTGGGAGGAGAAGGTGATGGCCCTGCTTCTGCCGGTGGGAGTACACGGAGTCGAAGGAGTTGCAGAGCCTGGTGAGTACACTAACAACTTACGTAACATGGGGGTAATAGCATCCACACCCCAACTACACAAAATGCACGCAACTACCCCCAAGCCCTCACCGGACACCACCACACTCAAAAACAACGCTCATACCACTAACATGTGTATGCCCCATCCACAAAGCAAGGCCATGCCATGTCCCAGGCTACACGAAGCACAAACCCAAGACTGGATGTCCGGGATGCTGGGAGGGTGGGGCTCACAAAACCCATTGTTCAACTCTGAATCAGACACCATTGCCCTCAGCCCATATGGCCCAGGTACATACCCATGCACCATGCTCAATGCACAGGGACTGGCAAAGTACTGACAAGGTAGCTGACACTTGGCCCTGCTGTAGCCAGCACAAGGCCCTCCTGTGACCACTGTAAAGTCAAACACCAACACCACAAGCTCAGATGTCTAGCACAGGAACTCACACTCACTGTCATGCCAGCATGCACCACGAGGGGACAGATACATCACCTGGGAGACCCACAGCCAAATCACACTACACCCACCAGCAGGCCCTGTCACAGACACCCCTTACACAAGCACACACCCCCGGGGCAGCCAATGGATTTACCCACTCTCACAATGGACATGTGACACAACAAGATCAATCCATAGCCAAAGAAGCATCCAAGCCAAAAATCTACATGTCAAACACTCAGGAGAACATATCAATCTGTCCCCCGCAACATACCCATCCACAAGTGAACAGTGAGGGGAATGCTAGGCACATACAACTACCTAGAGGAACTGTGCCAACTTGAATATGTATGAAAAATGGATGTCACATGAAACAGCATTAACATTGTCTCTCTCTCACACACAGGGCAACGTCATGGATCTCCCCCGAACAATGGGAGGGAAGAATCACAGTCCCAGGCTCGGGAGGAACCTGATCCCACCGGCAGTGACGCCTCTCAACACTCCGCGGATGACCCCAACCCACCTGCACCCTCTGGTGTCCAAGCCCCTGCAGCACCTGCCTCAGGTACATCTGTGCCAACCACCACCCCCATTCCTGCCACATCCCAGGAGACACCCAGGAGCCCTGCCTGCAGTTAACAACTGAGCCAGTCTGACCTGGAGGGACAAGGTTTGCCGGGCACCCAGGAGGAGGCAGACAACCCCGCAACTGCCATCCCTCAGGGGTCCCGTAGACCTGATGTGCCCACAACGGCAGGCCAGGCTCGTGTGGGCAGGGGTGGTGGGAGTGGAGGCAGGCGGAAGCGAGAACCTGACCAGCCAGCTGAAGGGACCGGTATGTCACACATACGCAACATCATGGAGGCATACCGGCGTGACACCAGGGCCATCAGCCAGGTAGTGGAGACCCTCACAGAGATTAAGAACCAGCAGGCCGAGCAACACGCCAGTCAACAACAACACCAAGGACGGATGGAGGCAAGGCTGGCTGAGCTCCTGGCGGTGCAAACGTACATAAGCCGTTCACTCCGTCGGATCGCCGACAACATGGCCAACCCTCCCTGTGCCACCAGGCGAAGACCAACACCAGTCACAGGGAGGGAGGAGGAGGAGGATTCGTCCGACGGAGCGTCCCAAATATCGTCAAGGCCTGCATCTGAGGGTCCCGCGAGGAAGGTGGGTCATCCACGGAAAAGTCCGTGAGAGGCAGCGGACCATCCACATCTCCCAGGTCACCTAGCCTGGCACCTGGCCTTCATGCGCAACAGCAGCACCTCATCCACTGACATTCTCTGCCACATGGATTTGCTGGTCACAGTCTGACCAATGATGACACACACTGTGTTCTGGACTCTGATGACTTCAAATGCCAAGGATCCCATCTCCCCCTGTGAACTTTGGATTCTAGCCACACTGTATAGCACCTATTTTCACCCACAATATACGCCCCCCACCTAGAATAAAACAAACTTTCTTTAATTAGATGTTGTAGTCATTTTGTATGAGTCCACAACATACGTGTGGGGAAATGTCAAACTATGCCTGAGTGTTGAACGAACTCCAGCCATCCATACCCTTGGATCTGAGTCCGGTACAGGACACACATGGGTCACAATGTATCATCCAATACAGACATGGCGCACAATACTCACCCATGATGGGCTCAAGCTGCTGAGGGGTGCCTTGCAATACTGTGCGGACAGACCAATTTGGAAGAGCATCATTAAGGATTAGAGGTCATGGCTCATGTGGAGGTGCCCGGGGAGGGAGTCCCAGGTATGTGTAGCCAGGTGGGAGAACTATGTCCGGCGTGCTGGAGTGCGGTGGATGTGAAGAATGTTGGCCAGGGCAAGGTTGGATGCATGGAGTTGGCCCAACGGGGTCTTGGATGACAGATGTCCAAGGTTGGTTTGGGGTCTGCGGTTGTGGACTGCCTCCTGAGTGTGGGTGAGGAGTCTGAAGGTCATCCTGCAGCAGACAGTGATCCATTGCAGTAATCTCAGGTGGACGGTGATGTGGCTGGGGCGCGAGATGTTGAAGCTGAGGTGTGCAGATGCACCCTGGATGTGGACAAGTTTTCCCGGAGTTTGGCTGTACTTGCTCTGTAGAGGGCGGGGCTGTAGTTGACACAGCTGGTGTCGTGGACCTGGGGGACAGTCTGTCTTGCCTTGGAGTGGATCTATCTGTGGGTCATGTGCATCATGCGGAGGGTGTTGCAGCATGAGGTACAGATGCTGGTGAGTTGCATGGCAATTGTGAGCGACAAGTCCATGATGCACACCATCTTGTGTGCGTGGCCACTGGGTGCTGGTGCAGTGCCCTGGCGGGTGGGACACAAGGAGTTGACCCAGCTGTAAGGGGACAATCCTCAGATGATTACCTCAGTCCTGTACAAGTCCAACCTCAGGTGGATGATGTTCAGCCATTCATCAACGGACCTCATGCCTTCTTGAAGGTTGGAACTGGCAATGGCTGTGTCTTTGGGAGGGTGAGGAGCAGCTGGCTGTCAATGGCATACGAGTTGATGATGAGGTTGTGTGCGCATGTGATGGTGGAGAGGGTGGTCATGGACACATTGAAGAGATGAGCCCTGGGCCATGTGCCAGATGATGCCACTGTACTACATGCTGAAGGAATGAGTTCCACTCCCATGGCCTTGCTGGTGAGCCACTTGGTGATTTCATCCTGGTCCATCCCCTGGATACCAGTGTTGAAGATGTGTGAGCTGACAGTGTGTGACCACATCGTGCATAATGCTGTGGAGAGGTCAAGGGGGGTGGCCTCACCATTGTTGAGCAGGGCAAAGTTGTCGGTGTTGAATGGCAATGATGACGGTTGCAGTGGGGTGATTACTGTGGAAGACGGTCTTGTGCAGGTTGCCTGGAGCTCTTTGCGTGGAGGAAGGTTGCCAGTTGCTCGTTGACTGTCTTCCTGATGACATTTGCTGGGTACGGAAGCACGTTGAGGTTCCTTGAGAGCCAGCGTTCCTGCCGACCATTGTCTAAGAAGGGCCTGGGTCACTGCATGCCTCTATCTACCATGGAATGTGGCTAACTCCAAAGATACATACATGACGTGCTGGACGGGGGCTACAAGGATGGGGAATGATGTGGTTGAGATGTTGTGTGTGAAGGGGCCTGATGGAGATCCCCAGGGGATGTTGCACATGAGCCGGGTGTTGTATCTGCTGATGATGGAAGTCCAAAACCTGAGGGTGGTTGGTCCCGCGTATAATAGTGCATTCTGCGTCTGTGTGCCAAGGTTTGTGTGTATGTCCATGAGCTTGTACTGGTAGGAAGTTGCAAGGGATTGGCTCAGCCTTGCAAGGGTGTTGTGTCTTTTGGATGGAGAGCTGATGTCAGTGCACTCACAATGCTGATGAGCTCCTTGATGTCGTGCTGTTTTTTGTCCTCCTCCCCATCTGAAGGTTCTCCAATTGTCCTTGCTGATGATATGGTGATGGCTGTGTGTGCCGTTTTCCAGGGTTGTAAGGCCACTGATGGGTATTTGTGTTGCAAAGTGTGCACAAGAGTCCTGCTAGACGTGTACGAGTCCAGTAGGTCTGCCTTGACCCAGGTGGCTTAATTGTTGATGTGCGTCACAGGAAAGTCCGTCTACGTGGCTAGACTGTTGGATCAGTTGCTGATCCAGTGAGTGAGGTTGCAGGGTGTGGCGGTGGTGTTGGCTCCAGTGTCCCACACAGCATGTCTGTGTTGACTTACATCAAGCATATTTGGGGGATTGGTAGAGGGGTGTGTGGCAGTGTGTTGCCCGTCGGAGATGTGGATGCTAATGTGGATGGACCAATGATGGATGCTGGTGTTGTTCTCATCCAGCCAGAAGTTCCTGGCCCACAGCCACATGTATCCTGGGGATGTGAGGCGTGCGTGACGATGGACGTGTTGATGGCTTCTCGGAATTGTGGATGTAGGGCTTGAGATCTGTAGATGAGTGTTACTCTGATGGTTTGCAGGGGGTTTGTGTCAAACCGGATTTGTGAACCTGAGTGCGTACTTGGGAATAGATATCAGTTCATCCTCCGGGATTGTTAGTGCCGTCCCTGCGGGTGCTCTTGTATCCATCTGAGATGGCAATGAAGAAGTTGTGTGCTGAGGATGCTTTCATCCAGGTCACTGCCATGATGGTGATGTGTGGGCCTGTTGTGTTGAGGAGGTAACAGAGTCCATCGGACCTCATGCCTTCTTGAAGGTTGGAACTGGCAATGGCTGTGTCTTTGGGAGGGTGAGGAGCAGCTGGCTGTCAATGGCATACGAGTTGATGATGAGGTTGTGTGCGCATGTGATGGTGGAGAGGGTGGTCATGGACACATTGAAGAGATGAGCCCTGGGCCATGTGCCAGATGATGCCACTGTACTACATGCTGAAGGAATGAGTTCCACTCCCATGGCCTTGCTGGTGAGCCACTTGGTGATTTCATCCTGGTCCATCCCCTGGATACCAGTGTTGGAGATGTGTGAGCTGACAGTGTGTGACCACATCGTGCATAATGCTGTGGAGAGGTCAAGGGGGGTGGCCTCACCATTGTTGAGCAGGGCAAAGTTGTCGGTGTTGAATGGCAATGATGACGGTTGCAGTGGGGTGATTACTGTGGAAGACGGTCTTGTGCAGGTTGCCTGGAGCTCTTTGCGTGGAGGAAGGTTGCCAGTTGCTCGTTGACTGTCTTCCTGATGACATTTGCTGGGTACGGAAGCACGTTGAGGTTCCTTGAGAGCCAGCGTTCCTGCCGACCATTGTCTAAGACGGGCCTGGGTCACTGCATGCCTCTATCTACCATGGAATGTGGCTAACTCCAAAGATACATACATGACGTGCTGGACGGGGGCTACAAGGATGGGGAATGATGTGGTTGAGATGTTGTGTGTGAAGGGGCCTGATGGAGATCCCCAGGGGATGTTGCACATGAGCCGGGTGTTGTATCTGCTGATGATGGAAGTCCAAAACCTGAGGGTGGTTGGTCCCGCGTATAATAGTGCATTCTGCGTCTGTGTGCCAAGGTTTGTGTGTATGTCCATGAGCTTGTACTGGTAGGAAGTTGCAAGGGATTGGCTCAGCCTTGCAAGGGTGGAGTGTTTTTTGGATGGAGAGCTGATGTCAGTACACTCACAATGCTGATGAGCTCCTTGATGTCGTGCTGTTTTTTGTCCTCCTCCCCATCTGAAGGTTCTCCAATTGTCCTTGCTGATGATATGGTGATGGCTGTGTGTGCCGTTTTCCAGGGTTGTAAGGCCACTGATGGGTATTTGTGTTGCAAAGTGTGCACAAGAGTCCTGCTAGACGTGTATGAGTCCAGTAGGTCTGCCTTGACCCAGGTGGCTTAATTGTTGATGTGCGTCACAGGAAAGTCCGTCTACGTGGCTAGACTGTTGGATCAGTTGCTGATCCAGTGAGTGAGGTTGCAGGGTGTGGCGGTGGTGTTGGCTCCAGTGTCCCACACAGCATGTCTGTGTTGACTTACATCAAGCATATTTGGGGGATTGGTAGAGGGGTGTGTGGCAGTGTGTTGCCCGTCGGAGATGTGGATGCTAATGTGGATGGACCAATGATGGATGCTGGTGTTGTTCTCATCCAGCCAGAAGTTCCTGGCCCACAGCCACATGTATCCTGGGGATGTGAGGCGTGCGTGACGATGGACGTGTTGATGGCTTTGCAGAATTGTGGATGTAGGGCTTGAGATCTGTAGATGAGTGTTACTCTGATGGTTTGCAGGGGGTTTGTGTCAAACCGGATTTGTGACCCTGAGTGCGTACTTGGGAATAGATATCAGTTCATCCTCCGGGATTGTTAGTGCCGTCCCTGCGGGTGCTCTTGTATCCATCTGAGATGGCAATGAAGAAGTTGTGTGCTGAGGATGCTTTCATCCAGGTCACTGCCATGATGGTGATGTGTGGGCCTGTTGTGTTGAGGAGGTAACAGAGTCCAACGGACCTCATGCCTTCTTGAAGGTTGGAACTGGCAATGGCTGTGTCTTTGGGAGGGTGAGGAGCAGCTGGCTGTCAATGGCATACGAGTTGATGATGAGGTTGTGTGCGCATGTGATGGTGGAGAGGGTGGTCATGGACACATTGAAGAGATGAGCCCTGGGCCATGTGCCAGATGATGCCACTGTACTACATGCTGAAGGAATGAATTCCACTCCCATGGCCTTGCTGGTGAGCCACTTGGTGATTTCATCCTGGTCCATCCCCTGGATACCAGTGTTGGAGATGTGTGAGCTGACAGTGTGTGACCACATCGTGCATAATGCTGTGGAGAGGTCAAGGGGGGTGGCCTCACCATTGTTGAGCAGGGAAAAGTTGTCGGTGTTGAATGGCAATGATGACGGTTGCAGTGGGGTGATTACTGTGGAAGACGGTCTTGTGCAGGTTGCCTGGAGCTCTTTGCGTGGAGGAAGGTTGCCAGTTGCTCGTTGACTGTCTTCCTGATGACATTTGCTGGGTACGGAAGCACGTTGAGGTTCCTTGAGAGCCAGCGTTCCTGCCGACCATTGTCTAAGAAGGGCCTGGGTCACTGCATGCCTCTATCTACCATGGAATGTGGCTAACTCCAAAGATACATACATGACGTGCTGGACGGGGGCTACAAGGATGGGGAATGATGTGGTTGAGATGTTGTGTGTGAAGGGGCCTGATGGAGATCCCCAGGGGATGTTGCACATGAGCCGGGTGTTGTATCTGCTGATGATGGAAGTCCAAAACCTGAGGGTGGTTGGTCCCGCGTATAATAGTGCATTCTGCGTCTGTGTGCCAAGGTTTGTGTGTATGTCCATGAGCTTGTACTGGTAGGAAGTTGCAAGGGATTGGCTCAGCCTTGCAAGGGTGGAGTGTCTTTTGGATGGAGAGCTGATGTCAGTGCACTCACAATGCTGATGAGCTCCTTGATGTCGTGCTGTTTTTTGTCCTCCTCCCCATCTGAAGGTTCTCCAATTGTCCTTGCTGATGATATGGTGATGGCTGTGTGTGCCGTTTTCCAGGGTTGTAAGGCCACTGATGGGTATTTGTGTTGCAAAGTGTGCACAAGAGTCCTGCTAGACGTGTATGAGTCCAGTAGGTCTGCCTTGACCCAGGTGGCTTAATTGTTGATGTGCGTCACAGGAAAGTCTGTCTACGTGGCTAGACTGTTGGATCAGTTGCTGATCCAGTGAGTGAGGTTGCAGGGTGTGGCGGTGGTGTTGGCTCCAGTGTCCCACACAGCATGTCTGTGTTGACTTACATCAAGCATATTTGGGGGATTGGTAGAGGGGTGTGTGGCAGTGTGTTGCCCGTCGGAGATGTGGATGCTAATGTGGATGGACCAATGATGGATGCTGGTGTTGTTCTCATCCAGCCAGAAGTTCCTGGCCCACAGCCACATGTATCCTGGGGATGTGAGGCGTGCGTGACGATGGACGTGTTGATGGCTTTGCGGAATTGTGGATGTAGGGCTTGAGATCTGTAGATGAGTGTTACTCTGATGGTTTGCAGGGGGTTTGTGTCAAACCGGATTTGTGACCCTGAGTGCGTACTTGGGAATAGATATCAGTTCATCCTCCGGGATTGTTAGTGCCGTCCCTGCGGGTGCTCTTGTATCCATCTGAGATGGCAATGAAGAAGTTGTGTGCTGAGGATGCTTTCATCCAGGTCACTGCCATGATGGTGATGTGTGGGCCTGTTGTGTTGAGGAGGTAACAGAGTCCAATGGCGTGCTGTTTGACGGAGCCGGTGTGGAGTAGGAGGGACATGACCTGGTTGGTGTGACAGGGCCTGGAAGGCGGGGCAGCGCTGTGTAGGCAGTTGGAGTTGCACATTCAGCATGCGAAGGTGTTGTGTGTGCACTTAGGGTATGCCTGAGCAGGCAGTAGATTTTTGCTTGGACATTGCTTGGAGGGTGGCTTCAACATGAGACTGTTGTGTGATGTGGGTCATGCAAGGACATGAGGGTCGTGCAATGTGCACGTTGCATGCGCTGACGGTCCTGCCTTTGGCACTGCCTGGCCGCAACAGTGGCACAGACAAGCTGATGACAGCCTAATGAATGGGTGGAGGGAGGAAGGGAGGAGCATCTTGGAGGCGTGTGGGTTGCAGAATCTGGGAACTTGGTGGACCCTTGCAGCAGGGCCCGCAGCAGCAGGCGGCATCTACTGGAAAGTAGGCCAAAAGTAGCACACAAAGACAAGGATGTCAGAAAGGACAACTGCAACAGGTACATGTAAAGGATGGAGTGTCAGGTTACTCATGGCTCACCCAGAGAAAATGGATGAACAATCACCAAAGATGACTGACACAGGATCAGGAAACAGAAGGCCGAGCTGCGCACAGGAGACACACCCTCAGCAGGCGTTGACGGCCCGTTGGTGGGAGCAACCTGACCAAATACATACACAACCATGGACTTCATGCACAATAGAGATCAATATCCATGAAGAACTGTATGCATGTTGCCAAACTACACATACACTCATATGCACAATCTTTGACAACTATGCCAGAGATGAAGCATGCAAAGTGGCAAGAGTCCTGCATTGACAGAGATGAGGCACATCGGAGGGTGAGGAACACCTTTATTACTCAAGCTCACACTGAGGGAAATGCATCAATGCGAACAGACTCAGAGGTAAATCAAATTTGATACTTGTATAGCACACTACTCACCTGCAAGGGTCTCAAGGCGCTTGTACGGATACCGCTGTGGAACCCATCCTGGCTTTCCCTGTGAGGCGTCCACTCCTGGGCACCCCCAAGGTGGAGGCCAGGCATCCTTAGCGTTGTGGGGGCCATTGTGGAGATTAAGCAAGCTATTGCCCAGAGTTGCAGAGTGGGACTCCATGATTGGAATAGGCACCGAGGCGAGAATTATCAGGTCCGTGGAATGTTTGAGCCCAAGACCCGTCGAGTCGGGGAATTGAATCCTGGTCCCGGGCTAGACCTCTGCATCAGGGTCTGCCGCTCTACTCATTGAGCCACACTTTTCCACTTGACTGAACAAATGGGACCTACGCTGGACACCCCCTTCACAACACGGATGTAGTAAATCCAAATGTACTGGCACACAAGTTAAGGGGATGAGCCAAACACCTCCTGCTGCACACGGAGAGGCTGCAATTCCCCATTGAGTCCGTCATGGGGATGTCCCACACTATGTCCACCCATAGCATTCCGTATGTTTCAGAGGGAAGATTTACTCACATTGATGCCTTCATCAGAATCCTAAATCCATTACAGATGACTGTCACGAAGGGTGACTGTCAATTCATGGGAGTCATGCTACATGTTATGTGCCCCATGGTGAGTCAACATGTATGCATGGTAACACAACATGCACAGAGGCAGTCCCCACACATTCCAAACACGTACCACCCCCAAAATGCCTTGCTGCAATCCTTACCCAAAATGACATTTCCCCATGTCCGTGCATGGAACTCTGATTCAGCACACGTTGCAATACTCATGAGGAATAGCAGGAGGACAACGATGACACGAGCAGACAACATGCGCAAGAACCTGGGAATGACAGAAACACAAGAAGTCAGCGAAAATATTTTTTCTCCCCATACATGGACATTTACTAAACAGGGACAATGGTGTCCCCATGCTAATTTAAAAGAAACTGTCCCTGCTGAAATGTGTGGAATGACTCGAGTCACACATCAGAAGACAAATCTAAGTCACTTAGCATACAGTCAGCTGGACACACACATTGCAACACATGCCACCCAAGCCTCCAAGCGTGCACACTCAGAGCCAGTGACTCACCATTATGAGAAGAAGTTGCATATTAGCTGACTCTGGATATCCTCCTCATCACTTGCCTCGTGACCAAGCCCTTCATCCTCCATGGGTGGATGTTCCTGCTCATCCTGCTCCAGGATGAGTGGCACTGCCTTCTCCACTGCCATGTTGTGCAGCATGCAGCACACAATGAAGATTTTGCAGACCTTCGCCGGTGCATATGGGAGGGACCCACCTGTCTTGTGAAGGCACTGGAATCGGCTCTTCAGGAGCCCAAATGTCCTCTCAATCACTCGCCTGGTCTGCCCGTGTGCATTGTTGTACAGGTGATCTGCAGCTGACCTTGGGTTGCGGAGAGGCGTCATCAGCCATGGCATGTTGGGATAGCCAGAGTCCCCTACATGGAAACATAATGTAAATAAGTGGGTCACGAGATGCCGTAAGAGCCAGAGATACCGCAACACACAGGACAAACAGAGTATACCCACCAACAAGACATGCTCGTTCGTTGTGCAGCCGCAGCATTATTTGTGGCACCCTGCTACGCATCATGATGCAGGCATCGTGTGCTGACCCTGGAAAACGTGCACTGACATGGGAAATCAGCATGTTAGCAAGACACACCACAAGGGCATTTATAGAGTGGTAATGTTTACGGTTGCTATAGGCTACCTCCTGTGCCTGTGGTGGTACCAAAGCCACATGTGTCCCATAAATGGACCCAATGACATGGGGCATCCCTCCCTGGACATAGAAATCACCCTTGACACCTGTCAACTCCTCAGGAGTCGGAAAATGGATGTATACATAAAGGTGCTCCAACATGGCTGCCAAAACATCACGCAGGACACGGCTGAACATGGTCTGTGACATGCCACCAACATCAGCTATGGTGAATTGAAACGTACATGTGGCAAAAAAATGTAGGGCTGACATCACCTTCATCTTGGTGGTCAGCGCAGTGGGATATCTGTGTCACGGTGGGAGGTGTGGTGCCACCTTGGCGGTCAAGTCCTCAATCAACTGTTGAGTGAATCGGTAACATCGGATGCAGGCACGTTCCCTCATGGCACCCAAGTCTGGCATTGTTCGGGGGACAGGCGGTGCCCTGCAGAAATTTGTGATGAATGACGAGGATTGAGAGCATAACAACATCAATGTCAATGAACAGAGCACATGCTCAACTGCTACTACACATCTGCTAAATTCAGAGTCTGGTGTGCGCAATACATCCAGGACACGTATGCTAGCTTGGTGATTCTCCTACGAAAAGCCAGATACACCCGTTGATTGGCAAGTCTACATGACATGCCCTGAAATGAGCTTGGGGACAGTCTTAGTGAACAGCCAGAGACATCACAGGAGTGACATACATCCACATAGCTGCATTTGAAGGATGTCATCTCATACAGACAGCTGACGGCAAGCTAGACGCACAGGTCACATGGAAACTCATATGTACAGATCACGCACATTGCCATGAAGGGGTACACGTGAAAACAGAAAACACAGACATTGTGACGACGCAGATATGTCCTGAGGTGAAAATATCATGTCCGATGCATACAGACCCTGCTTATGTGGGAATCCGCATGTGGCATGGTGTGCATAGATGTGTGCCATGCCCATCTCCACACAGACACATGTTGGATGCAGCAACAGCAGATGTAGTTGACGGAACAGTAACAGCAAGCTCATGGGAACACATGACACACACATGACATAGTCAAATCGGGGCATGGTGATTGTGAAATGTCAGTTGTTAGTGTCCATGTCCCTGGCATCAGGGGACAGTTGCGGGTGGTGGTGGTGACTGTGCCATACCAGTGATGCTGTGCTTGACACGTTTGTACTACAGGCACACATGTGCAAAGTGTGATGGGGAAGTGTGCCACATAGTGCCCCATCACACATGACATGTGTACACAGGTCATCACACATCAATTGTGCAACTACATGAGGAGACATGTGCAATATCACTGCCTGACACACCTAGGCCCTGCACATGTAAGTCTGCAATGACAATGACTTGATGTACAGCCTTGTGCGAGTCGGAGACCTTCATTCCTTTCGTGTGCGCCTCCTATCACCAGTGTAAGCGTGTGAAACGCACCATACACACGCTCTGAGAGCGTGTGTACGGTCCATATCATTATAGTAGTGGTGCCGTAGGAGTACGCGTGTTACGGACCGTACACACACACACGTACTCCTATGGCACCACTACCATAGTGATACAGACCGTACATGCGCTCTGAGAGCATGTGTAGGGTCCATATCACTATAGTAGTGGTGCCGTAGGAGTATGCGTGGTACGGACTGTACACACGTGCGTACTCCTACGGCACCACTACCACAGTGATATGGACCGTACACACGCTCTCAGAGCGTGTGTACGATCCGTATCACTATTGTAGTGGTGCCGTACATGTACGGGTACGTGTGAAATGCACCGTACATGTTTTTGGGATTCAAAAATTACATAGGGGACAAGTATTAGGCCCAAAATGCATGCTGGTTGTCATCGATACAGAGATTTCAGTTGTAATGTGTCCATCATGTGGGCTTGAAAAGTCAGTTGGTCCAAAAATTACAATGTTACAAAGTGGTGTTTGCCTTGCTATGATGCTCAAAATTTGAACCATGCAAATTCGTGTCATTGGTGTATGTTTAAAGTGATTGGAGGAAACGTAGGATGCAAATGAGTCTGACCAATCACTCTGTACTCCTGTAAATGAAAGCCCCCAGCAAGACAGATATACGTCAGCCAGAACCCATGAGAGGGCACTTGCCTGCACAACTTTCCTGTCGACCACACTGCTGCTGTCTGTGCTTCCTCTGGCACCATGCCGTGGACTGTGGAGAGGGCCCAGCCATTCACCATGGAAGAGAATGAGGCCCTGCTCAATGTCCTCCTCCCACAGTACCCCCGCCTGTATGGGAGACCAGGGGAGCAGGTGAGTGCTGACCCCACTACCTTTGACTGTGCACCTGTTTCGTGGCTGTCACTTCTGGCATTGTGTCCAGGTGTGACAGACATGCAATGAGGTTTAGAGTGGGCCCCAGGGGGGGGAAAGTCTGTCATGCAGAGCATGAAGTAATTCCTGTGTGCACTCCTCACTTGCATTGTGCTTACTGTGACATTCACTGCATAGTGCATGACACATTCAGCCTGGCAAATCCTGGGTGGCATTTTTTGGCTATTGTCCTGAGGTGATTCAGTGGTCCCCCCGGTGTGACAGGTGACTGTACCCACAGATGTGTATGAGTTGAGGGGAGCTGTGGTGACAGTGTGCAAGTGATGTGTACGCCCTCCTGGACATTGATGTGTGTGAAGGTTCCTTGTCATGTGGGTGAGTGTCTATGTGAAGTGCTGCACCACAGCTGCATGGAGGAGGCAACAGCTCTACCCATCTGATGTGAGGAGTAAGCCGTGCTGTGTGTCTGACTTGCTGGGCTAGCCCGACACCTGTGACACCCCACAGGCAAGTGGCACATGTGCAGAGTGAGGTATGTATCCGCTGTAGCCAATGGCAGGTGATTGATCTGTGCCTGTGTGTGTCTGTGTACTCTGCTGAGGTTGCGTCAGTGGGCTGGGGCATGTAACTGCTTTGAGGTGCTGTCCATCAGCCTGTTATTGCATGTGATGCACAGTGTGTGCCATGATCAGGGAGTGTGTCGCACCACTCCTGCCACCTGTGTAGTTTCAATGCCATGTAGTGCATTGGGGCTTCCACAGAGGCCAATGTCGATATGAGTAAGATGAGATTCCTTGGCAGCATCCTATGCCCTGTTCAACATATCATCGATGTTCAAATGTGTGTCTCTGTGACATGGAGCAGGTGTAGTGATGTTGTCTCACTTTGTCATCCTCACAGGTAACTGCCTACGAGAAGGGGGTGATTTGGAAGCGGATCGTCAGGGCCGTGAGAGTGGCGGGGGGTCGCAGTCGGCGCCTAGCCCAAGTCAGAAAACAGTGGCAGGACATCCGGTGCTGGACCCGGCGGCTCGCCCGCGTCCAGCTGGGGCTCTCACCTCCACTTAATAACAACTAAGGACCTGCTCATAAATACATCCAGTGAAAAACTTTCATCGGTAACCCTTTCACACTTCAAAACATCTTTGTTTTAAATGATCATGAAGCGGCTATCTTTATGCCGTCCACAGATGGGGTCCGGAATCACTCAAATCTTAATAAAACAATTTGTGTCTGTGTGTAATGTCTCCCCCACTTTCTCTCTACCTACTGTGTATGAGAAAGCAAAACCATGTGCACACAATATATAATGAAAAACACCTCACTCATGAAGACCACGGTTACGGGCTGACCAGATTTAAACACTTGCAGCTATTGGGCGGCAAGCGAAAGAGTGGACGGGTACACTCTGACACAAAAGGTACCCGCCAGTTAGAAGGGTAAAGGTATGCAAAAGGATAGCGACCACATGGTGCTGATAAAAAGTAAATCGGTTCAATAAATGGTGCAGTGTGGCCAGTTGACCCCAGCACTGATGAAATTGCCGCAAGTTCTTTGAGGAAATGAAACATGTTGGTTTTTAAGTGAGCAAACACACAGCATGAAATAAAAATTAGGTAGCTAGTGTTGTTTAGCTCATTTTTAACGTGGATGGACGAGGGTCCTGATCAGACCCCATCACTCCTTTGAGGGTTGACATTGTTTTCGAGCTCGGATATATTTACCGCAGCCCAGTGTGCACACACAGCACTATATGTTGTTTTCACTTTAATCATTTTTTGGAAATTGTTTTTAGGGTGGCAGTTGCTAATGATGAGAACCTGAGGTAGTAGGCGAGTACCTGTCTGCTGAACCCCCATGGTGTTACTCCCGTGAGGCACTGCCATCCTTTTTCATTATAGATTGTTTGCACATGGTTTTGCTTTCTCATACACAGTAGGTAGAGAGAAAGTGGGGGAGACATTACACACAGACACAAATTGTTTTATTAAGATTTGAGTGATTCCGGACCCCATCTGTGGACGGCATAAAGATAGCCGCTTCATGATCATTTAAAACAAAGATGTTTTGAAGTGTGAAGGGGTTACTGATGAAAGTTTTTCACTGGATGTATTTATGAGTAGGTCCTTAGTTGTTATTAATTGATGAGTGGGGGGCGGCCTGCCCATTTACCCCCTAAGCTCCTTTTTGTGTATGGCTCTCACCTCCACGCCCCCACGGCGGGCGCCGACGCCTGACCACCCACATGATGCGTGTCCTGGCGGTGGTGTTCCCTGACCTGGATAGGCAGTTACAGCAGGGACAGCAGCAAGGAGGGGGTAGGTACCTGTCTGTTTGTTGTGTTGTGTACCCAGCTTTTGGATGTGCTCTGTATCCTGGATACACTGCCAGGGTTTATATGTGCAGTTCATATTCTTGTTCCCAAAGTCAACCGGTGCTCTTATTTGTCCCTTCCCCTGCTTGACATGTGTCCCCTGGTCTGTGTGTAATCACAATTGCACATGGTCATCTAGCCTGCCAGTTTATCCAAGTGCACATTGCTTTCAGCATCATGTTGGAGGGTGGTCTGTGACATGTGTTGGTACCTTGCCTGTGCCCTGTCCTGTTCACTCTGTTGGGGGTACATATTTTTTGGCACTGATGATGAGTCTCAACATGGGAGTGTGAGGTTTCAAATGTAAACCCTTGCAGCATGCATGACCAATGTTGTGGCCTCAGACATGATGTGCATGAGTGGGAGATATGCATAGTGCCATGACGGTTGCTCATGTTACAGTCAGATCATTCCAGGAACAAGGAGCAGTGTGCCCACTACAGTCCCCTGAGACACCCTTGCCTCGTAATCATGTGTGTCATCCAACACTGTGTCCATTCTCAGTGTGTTCAGCATATGTTTGCCTCTGTGGCATTGTTCCCTGGCCTCATTTGTATTTATCCAAAGTGTGCTACATGTGTCCACTGGACAGGGAGACCCCATTTGGCTTGTGCATACTCACACTGGGCAGTGCCTGTGTGTCTATTCACAACTATCTGTCAATGGTTTTTTGTCACAAATATGTGTTGGCAGCCTCACAAGGTGATGTGGAGTACATTTGTGGAAGTCTTGCTGCACATTTTAGTAAAGCCTGATTAAGAGGTGTCACTTCTTGATCTGTCTCAATAACATTGTCTCGGGTGTGGGGGATTTGTGCGAGCGAGGCCTACATGGCCAGACCTTATGTCACCTTGTCAGGTCTGACCTGTGTGTGATAATTGGCTGGACAGAGACTCAACGTGCAGTGTCCCAGTGATGTTGTGCAGGGTTTAATGTTTGTGCTTTGCAGCATGTGTCAATTGTTTAGATACATGATTCCTGCTCATTCATGTTTTGCACCAGTGTGTGGTCAAGATGCTACGTAGTTCGGTCTTTGTGTGCTGACATCTGTGTGGACATTCTGGCTTGCCATGGGGGTGTCTCCTCAGTGCAGGTATGCCTATTTACAACACAATAGCAGGCCCATTAGCTCATGCATTGTCCTGTGTTTGGACATGTGTGCCACTCCACATGACAGGCAGTGGGTCAGATGTGTTGGCAACTGTGTCATCAGGTAACGGATGGCCATGTGACAACTGACATAATTCAAGTTGTTAGTCACAAGGTATTGTACCTTGCCACTCACAACACTTGTCAACAGGTCTTCATGTTTTCTATGCTTTAGTTTGATGTTTTGTTGTTAAGAACTATTATGTGCCTGCATGACAGATGTCTCCCAAGGAAGTGCACACCAAACCACCTTTACACTTTCAGGGAACACACTGGCACAATTTTAAAGAAGGCACTGTTCTAATGAGACTGTTTTTCTGATTATACATCTACATGTTCCCCCAGTGTTGTGGAAATTGGGTAGGTTGTTGGTTGTTGGTGATACCAACTTACGAGTGTCAAGTCATCAAGCCCTCCGTGGGCCCATGTATATGTACTTGCTGCAACTACATTTCTTACTAACAGTGGCTTCTTTAAAGAAGGCTGGCAGCTTCTTCAATGACTGGGTACATGTAGTTTTGTGTGCACCTCCTTGGGAGCCATCTGTTATGAAGGCACATGTGTGTTCTGTTCACTAAATGGCACATTCCCACATTCTGACCATGTAGATTGTGTCAAGTATTGTGATTCCCAAGGGACCACGTTTTTTTAGTTTTGTGTTCCACAGTACTTACAGGTGTCTGAGTGTGGGGACACCTTTGGTATTGAGGTGTGTTACTTAGCCTTGGGTGCACCACTACTGTTTCTTTCAGGGTAAACAAGAGGTGGCATGACTTCATTGTATTGCTGTGCTCACCTTTTCCCATACGCTAGCTCCTCAGTGTTTTCTCATTAAAGTTTTGGGCTGGTGTGTCCTATTGTTCCTTGTGTCCAAGTGACATGGTGGGTCTACCAACTGGGGAGTAGAGGGCTTTCATATGTGCGGAGTAATCTAGCTGTTACTCCGATGCATTGCCTGATATGCACTGTGACCTATTGTTTTTGTACTCATGTGTCAGATGTATACAGGTGACTGATGTTTTTCTGTATCTTCACCTCGCCCGCAGCATCATCATTGGAAACCGAGGGAGACACCGGCACGGACCTGGATGAGGGACCCAGCACCAGTGCCACCAGTGCTGGCGAGTCTGCGGGAGCCAGTGGCACGGAGGGCGAGAGGAGTCAGTCAGAGGACCTGTCTGGTGGCGAATCGAACTATGATGCAGACGGATCCGAGGCTGACCTCATTGAGGGGGCGGAGGCTGCTACAACACCTGGCAGCAGCCCAACATCTGACCCCGCCTCCTCCATTCCCAGCACCGCCATCCCAGTTGCTCCGGTCCCTTCTGTCCGTGCAGGGCACCCTATGTCTCCTTCAGGAAAGGCACCGCACCCCCTGCCCCTGTCACCCCTGCTGCCCTCAGTGCAGAGTCTATGGACATACTGCGGCAGTTTCAGGTTGGGCAGGCATCGGTGCTGACTGTCCTCCATGGCCACACCACACTGCTAACACAGATGGTGTCGTTCATGGAAGGCATGTCAGCATCGATGTCTGAACAACGCAGGTTTCTGCGGTCCATGGACTCTTCACTGACAGCAGCAGTGAGTCTCCTGCAGCGCTTCGTTCCCCCTACCCCAGCCCCATCCACACTTCCCTCTCCCATACCTGTCCCATACACACCCAGACATTCCCAAGCACGCACCCCACCAGACACAGGCAGCACACCACCAAGTAAGGGCAAGCGCACACCTCCTGTCACGCACACTCAGGGGGATGTAGGCACACCCACTGGGTCTGGGGCAAAAAGACATGCACGCAGCCACAGTCGGAGTCCGCGGGCCTCACAACCCGGTCCCTCCAAAAGCACTCCCCTTGGCTTCCCTGCCAAACTGACACCCGAAGAGCTGGCCATCACTCACACTGTGACATCACCCCGCAAGCGGGCAAGGAAGTCCCCGGCCAGGGTAGTCAAGCCCCCCCCCCATCCACCTCCTCCCCCCCGGGTGCTGCACCCCATCCCTTGCCCACCCCCCCGCCTCGGCCACCCCCCCTCCGTTGGCCCTGGGGTTTCTTCCGGTGCAGGGCTTACCCTGGACACCCTGGCAGCAGTGTGCAGCGACGTGCTAACATCCACCTTTGCCGCTGCACCACACACTGCGTTGGAGATGTCCACCCCTGCACCCACCACACCTGACCTTCCCCCTCCTGTCCCTGCGGTGCCTGGTCCTTCCCCACATGATGCCCCCCCCGGTCGACGAGCCTGAGGGTTCCAATGTGCAGGCAAGCTAGGGGAGACGCGTGCCCATGTGTCCCCCCAAGGACTTCTGTTGTGGACTGGCCATTGGCCTTTGTATATAGTGTCATTACAATTGTTTATTTTTATGCTGAATAAAGCATTTAGTTTTACTTTGCACACTATTGCATTTCAGGTATTGATGTTGGTGCTGAGGCTCCTGGAGTTGGTGTGGTGGTAATGTGTTATGGTTCTGAGAAATGTTCTACTCTGATGGTCATGAGGTGGACCATGGTGTCTGCGTGCCATCACAAGGTCTCTGCAAAGATTCATTGTTAGTGTGTGTTATTTTTGTTTTGAGACATTGTCCCAAGGAGTGTTCCTTCCTCTGTGGCACCTGACATCTTCCCTGCAAAGAGTTTCACAATTGTTGTGCTGACCTGTGTCTACATTTCCTTTGTTGGTGACGGATCCCTTCAACTATGGCCATGGCTGCTCAGCAATGTCTCCGGCTGCATCGTCTGTGCCATCCTTGCTAGTCACTGTACTTGTGTATTGAGTATGTCAAAATGCCTTCATGGGGAAATTCTAACTTTTCAGCACTATGCATGTGTGTACTCCCGGCCTAGCACACATATGGTACTTTTTCAGCTGGGTATTTGGACACCTGACTCACAATTGTGGGCATTGTATCTGTGTGAACGCCACCCTAGTCCTTCCATGTGAGACAACATCTCGGTGGCTGGCCCAGCACCTGCACATTCCTATCAGTCCTGGTATGTGCGTGACAGTGTGTGTTCCCTTTGGCTCTCTTAGTTTAGTAGGCAGTGACATGACTATACAGTCTTGTGGCATGATCTTAGTGTGTGTATTGTGCTGCATCCGCCAGGGGTGGGTATGCATGTGTTATTTGTCCTCACACCCACATGTGGTGTGTCATGCAGTGGGGGAGTGACATGCACCCTCCTGGGAGTAGGACACTGCTGTCAGTGATGTGTTGTTATGGCACTATCATCATTGTCCACAGTTAGGGATGCGTACATACACCCATTGAGTTGTGGTCATCTGATAATGATGTACACCCCCCATGTCTCTGTCCACTGCTGGGAGTCCTCTGCAGCCACCCCTCACATGTCTGTCCACTGCTGGGAGTCCTCTGCAGCCACCCCTCACATGTCTGTCCACTGCTGGGAGTGATATGCACCCACCCCTCATGTTGCAGGCCACTGCATGGAGTCCTCTGCAACCACCCCCATGTCTCTGTCCACTGCTGGGAGTCCTCTGCAGCCAACCCTCACATGTCTGTCCACTGCTGGGAGTCCTCTGCACCCACCCCTCACATGCCTGTCCACTGCTGGGAGTCCTCTGCACCCACCCCTCACATGTCTGCCCACTGCTGGGAGTGATATGCACCCACCCCTCACATGTCTGTCCACTACTGGGAGTCCTCTGCACCCACCCCTCACATGTCTGTCCACTGCTGGAAGTCCTCTTCACCCACCACTCACATGTCTGTCCACTGCTGGGAGTCCTCTATAGCCACCCCTCACATGTCTGTCCACTGCTGGGAGGTATATGCACCCACCCCTCACATGTCTGTTCACTGCTGGGAGTCCTCTGCACCCACCCCTCACATGTCTGTCCACTACTGGGAGTGGTATGCACCCACCCCTCATATTGCAGGCCACTGCTGGGAGTCCTCTGCACCCACCCCCATGTCTCTGTCCACTGCTGGGAGTCCACTGCAGCCACCCCTCACATGTCTGTCCACTGCTGGGAGTGATATGCACCCACCCCTCACATGTCTGTCCACTGCTGGGAGTCCTCTTCAGCCACCCCTCACATGTCTGTCCACTGCTGGGAGTCCTCTGCACCCACCCCCATGTCTCTGTCCACTGCTGGGAGTCCTCTGCAGCCACCCCTCACATGTCTGTCTACTGCTGGGAGTGATATGCACCCACCCCTCACATGTCTGTCCACTGCTGGGAGTCCTCTGCACCCACCCATCACATGTCTGTCCACTGCTGGGAGTGATATGCACCCACCCCTCATATTGCAGGCCACTGCTGGGAGTCCTCTGCACCCACCCCCATGTCTCTGTCCACTGCTGGGAGTCCTCTGCAGCCACCCCTCACATGTCTGTCCACTGCTGGGAGTGGTATGCACCCACCCCTCATATTGCAGGCCACTGCTGGGAGTCCTCTGCACCCACCCCCATGTCTCTGTCCACTGCTGGGAGTCCTCTGCAGCCACCCCTCACATGCCTGTCCACTGCTGGGAGTCCTCTGCAGCCACCCCTCACATGTCTGTCCACTGCTGGGAGTGATATGCACCCACTCCTCATGTTGCAGGCCACTGCTGGGAGTCCTCTGCATCCACCCCCATGTCTCTGTCCACTGCTAGGAGTCCTCTGCAGCCACCCCTCACATGTCTGTCCACTGCTGGGAGTGATATGCACCCACCCCTCATATTGCAGGCTACTGCTGGGAGTCCTCTGCACCCACCCCTCACATGTCTTTCCACTGCTGGGAGTGATATGCAGCCACCCCTCACATGTCTGTCCACTGCTGGGAGTCCTCTGCAGCCACCCCTCACATGTCTGTCCACTGCTGGGAATCCTTTGCAGCCACCCATACCCACCCACCCCCTTGGTGCAGCACACTGCTGTCCTGGGCCTACACACACACCAATATAGTGGTAATATGCTGCACCAGGCCATAGGCCAACATTCGTGGCGTGTGTACGCCTTGTATCCCAAATGTACTGGTGCCTTAGGGGTACGTGTGGTACGGACCGTACCCCCGCATTCATGGGGTGTGTACATTCCGTACCACCCGTACCCCTACGGCACAAATGCAATGGGGATATGGCCCGTACCCATGCTATGTATGCGTGGGTGCGGTCCATATGACTATGGTAGTGGTGCCGTAGGGGTACGTGTGGTACGGCCCGTACACACACCCTGTGAGCGTGTGTATGGTCCGTACCACGCGTACCCCTACGGCACCACTACAATGGTGGTACGGACCATACACATGCTCTGAGGGAGTGTACACGGACCATACCACGCGTACCCCTACGACACCACTACAATGGTGGTACGGACCGTACACACGCTCTGAGGGCATGTGTACGGTCCATACCACACATACCCCTACGGCACCACTTCAATGGTGGTACGGACCATACACACGCTCTGAGGACATGTGTACGGGCCATACCACGCGTACCCCTACGGCACCACTACAATACCGACGTACACACGCTCGGAGGGCGTGTGTACGGTCCGTACCACGCGTACCCCTACGGCACCACTACAATGGTGGTACGGACCGTACACACGCTCTGGGGGCGTGTGTATGGTCCGTACCACGCATACCCCTACGGCACCACTACAATGGTGGTACGGACCGTACCCACGCTATGTATGTGTGAGTACGGTGCGTATCACTATTGTAGTGTTGCCGTAGGGGTAGGCATACACGTCCACTTCCGTTGTTGCGTGACGCAGGGATTGGTGGACACGCCCCCCGGAGTGACCGGACCGTTGAGGTAATGTATGTCCTCAATATTGTAGGTTTTAATTTGGGTAGGGGGTATGTTTCCTGCCCCTCACCCCCCCTTGGCCCCTGGGTGTTGTGCTCACCTTCTGCGGCATGTGCGTCGGGTTCGGTGCACCAGGTCGTAGGCTAAGAGGGCCGGGATGACACGTAGGATGGGGTCCATGGCTGTCCGTTGTGTACCGGGGCTCCGTTTTCACGTCGGACTCAGTTTTCCGGCTTTTTTTGGCTGCCGTAAAAAAATAGCTGTGCGGAGTGACGTAGGTGCTGGTCCGTAAAACACAGCCTGACTCCGTACGGACGTCGCGTACGCGCTGTCCAGGATCAGACTCGTAGGTAATTTTTAGCCATACGGTGTTTTGTACGATTCACACGTAAATGGTACTTCTGTACGAATCGTACTTGCTGGATTGTACGGTGGATTTCCCGGGTACGAGTCGTATGGAGAATACGCTCCGTACGACGAATCGTACCCGGGTTTTACAGGATCGGAATCGTTACCTATATGTTTTTAGGGGTAGTGCTGGCATCCTTTAAATTAAAACAGTTAAAGTCTGCTTAGCGGAAACGCACATCATCTCCGAGGTTTGAACAATTGTATTTTACTATGACTTCTTCTCTTTTGTTCTCGCTTACATTGTTATAAAGCACTCTCTAGAACGATGTATGGTATATTGTAAACTAAGGTTGCCAGCACAAAGCATTTTATTTTTGTTGCTAAAGTCTATTAGCACAAATGCACTTTATTTCTAATGTCGTTCCAAATGCAATTTTACTACGGTTGGTTCTTTTGTATGTATCTCTCACTGTTTTAAAGTTTTTAAGAGTAATAAAAGGTATACTGACAACTTTAGTTGCTAGCACATGGCACTTTAGTTTCCGCTGCTAAACGTTTACTAGCACAATTGCACTTTATTGCTAATGTTGCTCTAAATGTAATTTTATTACGGGTGTTTTCATTTTTGCAGCTTCCATTGTTTTAAAGTTTTTCTTAGAGAAATGTATTGTATACTGTAAACTATAGCTGCTAGCACAAAGCACTTTATTTTTGCTTGCTGATTATTTGCAGCCAAACGAACTATGTTGAGGCTTAGTTGTAGATCTTGTTTGGATATAATTGTACTCTGTAGCGGCAAAACAATTATGAAGGGAAGATGAATCTTTTTATTTTCTGTTTGAATGTTATATTCTTAATCTAATTTTATCTTGTATGTGTACTCTGCTGATTGTAATAATTTTAAGTAATCAACAAATAAATACTACTACAACTACTAATAATAGTTTGTGGTCACATAGCAGAATATGCATAACAGTATGAAAAACCATTTGCAATTATATCTTTATTGAATTAAACTAAAAGAAACATTTGAAAATAAAAGATAAATCCAGAGTATAAAAATGAACAGAATGAAATGAATGAAAATTAATTGAATGAAATTAAACGACTGAAAGAAAATGAACAGCATAATTTCAATGTGGTAATTTGAACTAGCAGTTCACGCTACAACAATTAAAGAACAATTGGTGTGTATTCAATACATTGATTCAGAAGTGCTCCAATATTCAATTAAATTTGTAAATATATTGAATATGGCTAATAATAGGATCTTGATTAAATGCCCTTATTTGCGATGTTTTTTTCATTCCGGTTGTGCAAAGACCTGCACTTCACAAAGCGAGAGCCACTCCTGTCGGCCTCGTATAATGACGTTCACATAACGACCGACCATTCCATGGCAGTAGAATGTCTGGGTGGCACCAGCTCCGATTCCGGAAATGTAAGCGCACCTAGGGAAGCAATAAACAGACAAAGATGAAATAATTAATTAAAGTTTGAAACAATCTGTACTCCAGTGTTCTATTTATATATCAACCAAGACAAGACGTTCGTTTTTTGGATTGTACATTCACAGCAGGGCCGAACACGGGAACCCAAAGCAGCCCTGGCAAGTGTGCACAGTAAGTGCAGAGAGCGAGCCTGACCACTACAAGGAGGGGTTGGGGGGGTCGCCCCCCAAAAACAGTTGGGCAAAAAATGACACATTCTACAACACAGTGTTCATTCTATATTCAATGCTGTTAAAGCATAGTACATTATAGCCTTACAGTGCACCAGGATACAACAATCTTTACTGGAGCCTTGCAAGGATTTAGTTCACTATCATCATCCAAGAGAGCCTCTCATGCCTCCCCCGCCCCTCTCTCACATGGATTTCATTTGTTTTATAGCGCTTCTGATACCAGTGTAGGGTGTCTGAGCACTTTACATCACACACAAATACAGGGAAAGAAAACGTTAGAAAGACAGAGGGAATTACAAGGTATAGGATTCATGTCATCCATACTGGTAGGAATTTTTTATTTAACATTGCTGGGTGTGGAGAAGCACAAATCCAAGATTGAGACCTAACACAGTGGTTAGGGTTAGCTTTACTTATAAAAAATTATTTCTACCCAAACAAACCCTTTTGAGCAACATTAGCTTAATGAAAGACTCAGAAAAAAATATAACTATCTAACCTGTACTATGTACTCTGCATGTAACTCCTTGATGACAGGTGATAGCTCACTGCTAGATTGATTGTAACTGATGAACTGTACAATAACGAAAAGATCTCTGTGACAAAAGCAGTTACCCACTAAGCACTGCACTGCAAATAAAATACTGTTCTGTGCTCTGCACGGTACACGTCCTTGGCAGTAGGCATATTATTTATTTATGTATTTAAAAAGTTAATAGCGCAAACAAGACCCCGTAGGGTATCAGAGCACTTCACAGGAATGGAAGGGAAGACAAAGGAAAGGGGACATTGAAGAGGGGGTAAGAGAGGGTAACATAATGAGCTATTAAGATTGTACAAAGAAGCGAGCAAACATTACTTAATAAGGTAAGGCAGAAAATCATGGACATTACAGATGTTAGGCAAAAAAAAAACCCTCTGAGCTACCTTAGCTTAACCAAAATTGTCACTAGACAAAACTCCAATCTCGCTCCAGCAGGCACTTTAATCACCAGTTATCTTGACACTTTTATTGCTCACAGAAAGCTACTGTCTATAGAAGGAACTCTGCAGCAGGTGCTTTCAAAACTGCTTCACTGCTACAAAAAAGGCCCTCGGTAGCAAAACCAGCTTCTTCACCCTTCCAGCCTCCCGGGAAAATGCCTGGTGGCCGGTATGACCAATCCAGCGTTGATGCACAGAGACCCATGACATGCCTGCACACATACAGCAGGCACACTTATTCATAGAACAAAACAAATACAATAATTTTCTTAAAGTTCAACAGACCTACATGTACACATTCACACATGTAAGTACATTTAAAGGGGTCAATGCACATAGACCAATAGCTGTACCTAAAGCTACAACCCTACAAAACTCCATGCAGACAATGCAACTTGTGAAGTGCATCAACAGAGCACTAGATGATGTGCAGTGGGGGCCCAGGGGCCCATGATCGTGAATCTTTCACGCAATGCACCAAAGTGCCTGCCTTGTGATCAGAATTGATTTTGTGCAAGAAGGGATACCTTAGAGGCACACATGTATTTCTGTAGCATGACACTGACATGTCACCAGTCATAAAACTAGTAATCTCATCTGTACCCATTACAACAGATTCGGGCTTTGGCATACCACTGTCATTCTTAATCCTAAACCTAAATGTGACTGTTGCATCATTCGACAGTTAAGAATTTTTGTAATGTGTTTTTATTCTCATATAGCACAAACCTCGCCATAGGCTGACAGAATGTTAAATAATAATTACAGTAGTCACAGTTGATTAAAAGGCACAATTATAAAAAATTGGTCAACAATTTTAGAACAGAAATCGATTAAAGCAAACATTTGTAGAACCAAATACAAACGTCCTTTAAAAGCATATGTCTTTATTTGTGTATCATGAAGTGATACATTTATCTAGGCTTGATTGGCTGCTGTCTGAAATGTTGGCATTGTCAAGAAGATAGGTCATTCTGTTTAACAGCTGATTCTGAGATTATACACTTTGTGTTTCAGCATTGTACGTCAACGCTAATGTTGATATCGAGATCAAACACCTACTATAAGGAGCCTTCTCAAAACATAAATAATTTGTTTACAAACGATTTGCCATTGTTCACACAAAATTGCAGAATCTCATTCCTATCTCAAATCTCCTTACCAGCTCCAACTTCATCCAGGTGTAGTCTTCCACATCATCGACAGATAGATGCTCCAGCCAATCATGGCCTCCAGAGCATCAGTCAATGGGCCTTTACTGTTTCGGAGTCCAACTGATAAAACATATCCTACCATAGGTGAATGTGGACTTTAACCTCCAAGTCATTCCTGTGATTCTTGTGCGTATGTCAAATCTCTCCATGTACATTTTCAATCTTTGCACAAAACTACTAAGAACATATCAAGTGGTCAACAGAATTTTTCATGCAATCAGTTACCCATCTAAAAGCAGTAAAATCCAATCTTTTCAACACTAAATGCTAGATAAAACATACAAAAAGAGAGGCAACAGAAATAGGCAGTCAAATGGCCAAAGAAATATTCTTGAGTCTTCAGATGATATATAAAGTTCTTCTCTATTGGCTTCAACCAAATACACGTGCAGCCATTGTGTTTCTCTCTAAACAGGGCTTCATCAAGATACTGTACAAGTAATGAAAAACAGATGCCCATGTGAGTGCACATTCTTTAAAAAGTGGATGAAGTGACCACTATTGGTCCAGAGGCAGGTTAGGTCCAACAAAACATGTAATACAGGCATCAGAAGCAGTGTGCTCTAAATAGAATCTCGTATCTGAACACTAAGAAAAAGACTGAAGAAAAACAGGAAAGAAGCGAGACCGCAAGAAGAGCTATATGTGTTTTTAAATTAAGAGCGAGAGAAACACAAGAACTCAAAATAATATGGTAACTAGACATAATATCGAAAAAATAATATCGAATGGACATAATATCGAAGTAAAAATATAGAATGGACAAAATATCGAATGGACATAATATAGTGGTTAAAAATATCGAATTGAAGGTAAGTAATATCGATTGTCAAAATATCGAAGTATAAAATATAGGCATTAAAATATATCGAATTTTTAATAATATCGATTTTTTTAAAGTGTTTAGTATGTAAGTATATGTGTTAAAAGTGTATATTATTTTTGTAATGTACATTACATTTTTTTAAAGTAATGAATTTTATGTTATTAAATATTTGCGTAATTTAATTCCATTGCGGGTTGTGGGTTTATAGGGGAATAGGGTGGGAAGTAATTTAATCATAGTAAATTAAATATTAATTTTTAGGAATGATTAATTATTTTTAATTTAATTTTGCGTTTTAGTTCTGTAGCGGGTTGTGGGTTTATAGGGGAATAGGGTGGGAAGTAACTTAATTGTAATAATGTAAATATTTTTATTTATTTATTGGTATTGATTTCTAATTTATTGTTAATTCATTTTTAATTGGTAATTATTTTTTAATAATTGGCAATTAATGTTTATTAATTGATTAATTGATAATTATGTTAATTTTATTAATTTATTTTCCGTAGCGGGTTGAGTGTTTATAGGGGAATAGGGTGGGAAGTAATTTAATTGTAATCAATTACATATTAACATTATGTTTGTGTATTGATAATTAATTTACTGTTAATTAATTATTAATTGGTATATTTTTTATTAGTAATTAATTGTTGTTTTTGAAAATTAATTAGTTGGCAATTAATTATACATAGGTAATACATTTTTAATCATTAATATTTATTTGTATTTATAATTGATTAATTATAAAATAATATGTAATTGGAAATTAATTTTAATTCATATTTTATTGGTATTGATATTTAATTTATTTTTATTAATATATTAGATGATTACTTTCCCTACCCTCCCGCTATCCAACGCTTTCCCTACTGTTGAACTCTCTGGAGTGGGAATAGTAATGTTTACCTCTACGCTATCCAACGCTTTCCCTACTGTTGCACCCACTGGAGTGGGAATAGTAATTTTTACCCCTACGCTATCCAACGCTCTCCCTATTGTTGCACTCTCTGGAATGGAAATAGTAATTGTTACCATTACGCTATCCAACGCTTTCCCTAGTGTTGCACTCTCTGGAGTGGGAATAGTAATTTTTGCCCCTACGCTATCCAACGCTCTCCCTACTGTTGCACTCTATGGAGTGGGAATAGTAATGTTTACCCCTACGCTATCCAACGCTTTCCCTACTGTTAAACTCACTGGAGTGGGAATAGTCATTGTTACCCTTACGCTATCCAACGCTTTCCCTACTGTTGCACTCTCTGGAGTGGTAATAGTAAATTTTACCCTCCCGCTATCCTACGTTAAAAATATTGAATATTAATGCTACGTTAATATATATATATATATATATATATGTATTAAAAAAAATGATGTTTATTTTTTTACTTACATTAAGGTGCCGATTCCAATCGGGTAAAAAAAATTCCCGTACGACTCGTATCTATTTTTTTACGTACGAGTCATACAAGTCCCGTACAAACGGCGAGGTACGATTCGTACCGTAAAAATACATACAAATTGCTTCGGGAAAAGTCTACGAGACGTCCCCGGACAGATTTACGTACTGAAGTCTGAGCGCACAAGTCCGATCCGTACCGGCGTCCCGAATACACAAGCGTATGGAAAACGTCCCGTACGGAGCAAACTTTGTACGACCACTACCCCGGGTACACTTGGGTCCGGGGTACAAGTCGTACGGACCCCCCACTCCACCCGCACATGTACGCGCCGGACCCCCCCACCTCAGCACCCGCGCCTGTACGCACCATAACCCAGCACCTGCGTATGTATGGGTCGTACCCCCCCAGCCCAGCACCCACGTATGTACACGCCGTACCCCAGCACACGCGTATGTCTGCGCCATACCCCCCAGCACCCGTGCATGCACACGCCGTACCCCAGCACCCGCGTATGTAAGCGCCGTACCCCCCACCCCAGCACCCGTGTATGTATGTGCCGTACCCCCACCCCAGCACCCATGTATGTACGCATCGTACCCCAGCACCCGTGTATGTCCGTGCCGTACCCCCCCACCCCAGCACCCGCGTATGTACGTGCCGTACCCCAGCACCCGCGTATGTCCGCGCCGTACCCCCCACCCCAGCACCCACGTATGTATGCGCCGTACCCCAGAACACGCGTATGTCTGCACCGTACCCCCCACCACAGCACCCGCGCATGTACGTGCCGTACCCCAGCACCCGCGCATGTAAGCGCCGTACCCCCACCACAGCACCCGCGTATGTACGCCCCGTACCCCCACCCCAGCCCCGTGCTTGGACGCACCGTACCCCAACACCGTACCCCAGCATCGCATATGTACGAGTCGTACAACACCATTGCACATGTGATCACTGTACAATAACATAGCCATGGACGCACCTTACATACGCGAAAAAGACTTGTACTGAACCAGGACACGGTAAAACAGCACAAGGACCATCAATTTGACTTGCACAACACCACAAAACACGTCTACAGGACCAAAAACAACTAAAAGACTGACCTGGCACATCCAAATTGTCAAACAGAGGCCCAAACTCACAACCACCTCTTATAACACACCCACCTAAAGTTTAAACACAGCCACACCCACAAATGGACCAATAAAAAGGGCACACAATCACAAACCATGAGCCTTTGCAACAGACCCACTGCTGACAGACATCACACACAAACAGCTGCACCCATACACCTTAACTTACACACCTTCACACAACCTCCTTCACACAGACCCCCTCTACACATACACACACACCTACACATTCCCACCCACACACCCACAACCATCCACACCCACACCCCACACCATGCCCACAGACAAGAATCCAAAGTTCACAAGGGAGGAGCTGGACATCCTTGTCAACGAAATCATCAGAGTCGAGCCACAGCTCTTTGGAACATTTTTTCAGACAGACCAGCATAGCTGAAAAAACTAGCCTGTGGCAGAGGATCGTCGATCGGGTGAATGCTGTTGCACCCATCAGAAGGACCAGGAATGAATGTCAAGCCAGGTGGTACGATCTGCGCAGGGCAGTCAAGCGCAAAATGAATGAGGAATACGCCCAGAGTAGCATCACAGGAGGTAGGCTGCCCCGCAGACCGGTACATTACCATCCCTGGGAGGAGAAGGTGATGGCCCTGCTTTCGCCGGTGGGAGTATACGGAGTCGAAGGAGTTCGAGAGCCTGGTGAGTACACAAACAACTCACGTAACATGGGGGGAATGGCATCCCCACCCCAACTACAACAAATGCAATCACCTACCCCCAAGCCCTCACCTGACACAACCACACTCTAAACAACGCTCAGCCCACTAACATGAGTATGCCCCATTCACAAAGCAAGGCCATGCCATGTCCCAGCCTACACAAACCACAAACCCAAGACAGGATGTCCGGGATGCTGGGAGGGTGGGGATCACTAAACATATTGTACAACTCAGAAACAGACACCATTACCCTCAGCCCATATGGCCCAGGTACACACCCATGCACCATGCGCAATGCACAGGGACTGGCAAAGTACTGACAAGGTAGCTGACACTTGGCCCTGCTGTAGGCAGCACAAGGCCCTCCTGTGACAACTGCAAACTCTAACACAAACACAACAAGCTCAGAAATCTAGGGCAGGAACTCACACACACTGACATGGCAGCATGCGCCATGGTGGGACAGATACATCACCTGGGAGACCCACAGCCAAATCACACCACACCCACCATCAGGCACCGTCAATCAATCAACAATCGATCAGGGTACTTGTAAGGCACGCAATTTACCGGTCAGGGTCTCAAGGCGCAGAGGGTGGGGGGGTTCCACCAATGCCCGAAGAGGCAGGTCTTGAGGAGTCTACTAAAGGCAAGTAGGTCTTGGGTCAGTCGTAGGTGGGTTTGGAGGCTCTTCCAGGTCTTGGCGGCGAGGTAGGAGAAGGATCTGCTGCAGGTGGGCGTACGTTGGATGCGGGGGACAGCTGGCGTGTGGTGGTGTAGAAGCTGAGTCAGATGTGCAGGTAGGCTTGTCCGGCGGTGTGGAGGGCCTTGTGTGCGTGGCTGAGGAGCCTACAGGTGATCCTCTTGTCGATGTAGAGCCAGTGCAGGTCTCTCAGGAGGGGGGTGATGTGGCTGTGGCGGGGGGCGTTGACGATCAGTTGTGCTGAGGCGTTTCAGAAGCATTGTATCCGCCGTTCGTGTGTGGATGGGAGTCCTGCGTAGAGTGCAGTGGCGTAGTCCAGTCAGCTGCTGACGAGGGCCTGTGTCACTGTTCTACTTGTTTAAGTCGGGATCCACCAGTAGATCCGGCGGAGCATGCGTAGGGTGTCGTAGCAGGAGGAGGAGACGCCGTTGACCTGCTTGGACATGGAGAGGGAGGATGCGAGGATCAATCCTAGGTTGCGTGCATGTTTGGTGGGAGTCGGTGATGTCCCCAGAGCAATCGGCCACCAGGAGTCGTCCCAGGGTGAGGGTGTGGGTCCCAGGATGAGGACCTCCGTCTTGTCCGAGTTCATTTTCAGATGGCCGCTCCGCATCCAGTCGGCAATGGCCCTCAGACCCTCGTGGATGTTTGTCTTGGGGGTGTGAGGGTCCTTGGTGAGGGAGAGGATGAGCTGGGTGTCGTCGGCGTAGGAGACGTCTTTGAGGTTGTGGTGGCGGGCCACTTGTGTGAGGGGGGCCATGTGGATGTTGAACAGCGTCGGCCTGAGTGATGATCACTCACCCCTCACACAAGCACACTCCCCCGGGGCAGCCAATGGAGTCACACACTCTCACAATGGACATGTGACACAACAAGATCAAGCCCCAGTCAAAAAAGCATCCAACGCCAAATGCGACATGTCAAAGACCCTGGATAACATTTTAATCAGTCCCCTGCAACATACACATCCACAAGTGAACATTGATGTGAATGCTAGGCACATACAACTACCTGGAGGAACTGTGGCAACCAGAACATGTATGAAACATGGATGTCGCATGAAACAGCATTAACATTGTCTCTCTCTCACACACAGGGCAACGTCATGGATCTCCCCCCAACACTGGGGGGGAACAATCACAGGCCCAGTCTCGGCAGCAAGATGATCCCACTGGCAGCGACGACTCTCAGCACTCTGTGGATGACCCCAACCAACCTGGACCCTCTGGTGCCCAAGCCCCTGCAGCACCTGTGTCAGGTACATCTGTGCCAACCACCACCTTCATTCTTTCCACATCCCAGGAGACACCCAGGAGCCCTGCCCGCACAGAACAACTGAGCCAGTCTGACCTGGAGGGACAAGGTTCTCCGGCCACCCAGGAGGAGGCAGACAACCCTGCAAATGCCATCCCTCAGGGGTCCCGTAGACCCGATGTGCCCACAACGGCAGGCCAGGCTTGTGTGGGCAGGGGTGGTGGGTGTGGAGGCAGGCGGAGGCACGAACCTGACCAGCCAGCTGAGGGAACCAGTATGTCACACATACGCCACATCTTGGAGACATACCGGCATGACACCAGGGGCATCAGCCAGGTAGTGGGGTCCCTCAACGAGATTAAGAACAAGCAGGCCGAGCAACACGCCAGTCAACAACAACACCAAGGACGGATGGAGGCAAGACTGGCTGAGCTCCTGGCGGTGCAAACGGACATAAGCCATTCACTCCGTCGGATCGCTGACAACATGGGCAACCCTCCCTGTGCCACCAGGCGAAGACCAGCACCAGCCACAGGGAGGGGGGAGGAGGAGGATTCGTCCGACGGAGCGTCCCAAGCATCGTCAAGGCCTGCATCTAAGGGTCCCGCAAGGAAGGTGGGTCGTCCACGGAAAAGACCGTGAGAGGCAGCGGACCATCCACATCTCCCAGGTCACCTGGCCTGGCACCTGGCCCTCATGCGCAATAGCAGCACCTCACACAATGACATTCTCTGCCACATGGACTTGCTGATCACAGTCTGACCAATGATGACCAACACTGTGGTCTGGACTCTGATGACTCCAACTGACAAGGATGCCATCTCCCCCTGTGAGCGTTGGATTCCATGCACACTGTATAGCACCTATTTGTCCACACTAAAAAGCCCCCCCCCCGAGAATAAATCTCATTTTCTACAATTACATGTTGCGTTCATTTTACATGAGTACACAACCTACGTGTGGGGAAATGTCAAACTATGCATGAGTGTTGAACTAACTCCAGCCATCCATACCCTGTAATCTGAGTCTGTATCATACTATACAGACATGGAGCACAATACTCAGCCGTGATGGCCTCAAGCTGCTGGGGGGGGGCATGCATTACTGTGCGGACAGACTAATTGGGAAGAGTATCCTGAAGGCGTAGAGGTCATGGCTCATGTGGATGTTGCCGGGGAGGGAGTAGCAGGTATGTCTTGCCAGGTGGGAGAACTATGTCCTGCATGCTGGAGTACGGTGGATGTGAAGAATGGTGGCCAGGGCAAGGTTGTATGCACAGAGTTGGCACAACGGGGTCTCGGATGACAGATGGCCAAGGTTGGTTTGGGGTCTGGGGTTGTGGCCTGCCTCCTGAGTGTGGGTGAGGAGTCTGAAGGTCATCCTGCAGCACACAGTGATCCATTGCAGCTATCTCTGGTGGACGGTGATGTGGCTGGGGCGCGGGATGTTGAAGCTGAGGTGTGCACATGCAGCCTGGATGTGGACTGGTTTCCCAGGAGTTAGGATGTACTTGCTCCATAGAGGGCGGGGCAGTAGTTGACACGGCTGGTGTCGTGGGCCTGGGGCATGGTCTGTCTTTCCCTGGAGTGGATCTATCTGTGGATCATGTGCATCATGCAGAGGGTGTTGCACCCTGAGGTACAGATGCTGGTGATTAGCATGGCAAATGTGAGTGACAAATCCATGATGCACACCAGCTGGTGTGCATGGCCACTGGGTGCATGTGCAGGGCTCTTGCGGGTGGGACACAAGCAGTTGACCCATCTGTAAGGGGACAATCCTCAGATGATTACCTCAGTCCTGTACAAGTCCAGCCTCAGGTGGCTGATGTTCAGCCATTCATCAATGGATCTCATGCCTTCTTGAATGTTGGAACTGCCAATGGCTGCATCTTTGGTGAGGGTGAGGAGCACCTGGCTGTCAATGGCATACGAGCTGATGATGAGGTGATGTGTGCATGTGATGCCGGTGAGGGGGACCTGGACACATTGAAGATTGACACACTGAGAGATGATACCTGGGCCATGTGCCAGATGATGCCACTATACTACATGCTGAAGGCTTGAGTCCCACTCCCATGGCCTTGCTGGTGTACGGAGCTGGTGGGGAGTAGGAGGGACATTACCTGGTTGGTGTGACAGGGCCTGGAAGGCGGGGCAGCGTTGTGTTGGCAGTTGGAGTTGCACACTCATCATGCAAAGGTGTCGTGTGTGCGCCTAGGGTATGCCTGAGAGCAGGCGTTAGCTCCTTGGATGGACAATGCTTGGAGGGTAGTGTGATGTGGGTCATGTAAGGACATGAGGGTCATGCAATGTGCACGTTGCATGCGCTGACGGTCCAGCATTTGGCACCGCTTGGGCGCAACAGTGGCACAGGCAAGCTGATGCCAGCCAAATTAATGGGTGGAGGGAGGAAGGGAGGAGCATCTTTGAGGTGTGTGTGTTGCCGAATCTGTAAAGTTTCTGTGCCCTTGCTGCAGGGGCCGCAGCAGCAGGCGGCATGTCCTGGAAACTATGCCACTAGTTGCACACAAAGACAAGGATGTCAGAAAGGACTACTGCAACAGGCGTATGTAAAGGAAGGAGTTTCCGGTTTCCCATGGCACACCCAGAGACAATGGATGCACAATCACCAAAGATGACTGACACCGGACCATGAAACTGAAGGACGAGCTGCGCACAGGATACACACCCTTAGCAGGTGTTGATGGCCTGTTGTGGTCACCAACATGCCCAAATACATACACAACCATGGACATCATGCACAATGGATAATCAAATCCTTGAAGAACTGCATGCATGATGCTAAACTACACATAGACCCACATGCACAATCTTTGACAACTATGCCAGAGATGCCGCATGCAAAGTGGCAAGAGACCTGCATTGACAGAGATGAGGCACCTTGGAGGGTGAGGAACACCTTTATTACTCAGGTTCACACCTAGGGAAATGCATCAATATGAAAATACTCACAGGTCATTTGGCTGAACATGTGGGACCTACACTGGACACCCCCTTCACAACACAGATGCTGTAAATCCATTGAACTGGCACACAAGTGAAGGGTGTGAGCCAAACACCCCCTGCTGCACACGGAGGGGCTGCAATTCCCCATTTATCCTCTCATGGGGATGTCCCACGCTATATCCACCCGTAGCATCCAGTATGTTTCAGAGTGAAGTTGTACACACATTGATGCCTTCATCAGAATCCACAGTCCCATCACAGATGACTGTTACGAAGGGTGACTATCAATACATGGGAGTCATGCAACATGTCATGTGCCCCATGTTGAGTCAACATGTATGTATACTAACAAAACATGCACAGGAGCAGTGCCCACACATTCCAAACACCTACCAACACGAAAATGCCGTGCAGCAATCCTTAACCACAAAGACTTCTCACCATGTCCGTGCATGGGACGCTGATTCAGCACTCATGAGGAATAGCGGGAGGCCAACGATGACACGAGCAGACAGCATGCAAAACTACCTGGGGATGACAGACACACAAGAAGTCAGGGAAAAAATTGTCATCCACATGCATGGTCATTTACTCTACAGAAATAAGTGTGTCACCATGCTATTTTAAAATTGAGAGTCTAAGCTAAAATGTGTGGAAGGACATCATCACTCGAGTGACACATCTGAACACACATCTAAGTCACTTAGCATACAGTCAGCTGGACACACACATTGCAACACATGCCACACAAGGCTCCAGGCATGCACACTCAGACTCATGGACTCACCATTATGAGAAGAAGTTGCGTATGAGCTGACTCCGGATGTCGTCGTCCTCCTCCTCCTCATCCTCACTTGCCTCGTGACCAAGCCCTTCATCCTCCACGGGTGGATGTTCCTGCTCATCCGGATCCAGGATGAGTGGCACAGCCTTCTCCACTGCCATGTTGTGCAGCATGGTCTGTCTTTCCCTGGAGTGGATCTATCTGTGGATCATGTGCATCATGCAGAGGGTGTTGCACCCTGAGGTACAGATGCTGGTGATTAGCATGGCAAATGTGAGTGACAAATCCATGATGCACACCAGCTGGTGTGCATGGCCACTGGGTGCATGTGCAGGACTCTTGCGTGTGGGACACAAGCAGTTGACCCATCTGTAAGGGGACAATCCTCAGATGATTACCTCAGTCCTGTACAAGTCCAGCCTCAGGTGGCTGATGTTCAGCCATTCATCAATGGATCTCATGCCTTCTTGAATGTTGGAACTGCCAATGCCTGCATCTTTGGTGAGGGTGAGGAGCACCTGGCTGTCAACGGCATACGAGCTGATGATGAGGTGCTGTGTGCATGTGATGCCGGTGAGGGGGACCTGGACACATTGAAGATTGACACGCTGAGAGATGATACCTGGGCCATGTGCCAGATGATGCCACTATACTACATGCTGAAGGCTTGAGTCCCACTCCCATGGCCTTGCTGGTGTACGGAGCTGGTGGGGAGTAGGAGGGACATTACCTGGTTGGTGTGACAGGGCCTGGAAGGCGGGGCAGCGCTGTGTTGGCAGTTGGAGTTGCACACTCATCATGCAAAGGTGTCGTGTGTGCGCCTAGGGTATGCCTGAGAGCAGGCGTTAGCTCCTTGGATGGACAATGCTTGGAGGGTGGCTGCAACATCAGACTGTAGTGTGATGTCGGTCATGTAAGGACATGAGGGTCATGCAATGTGCACGTTGCATGCGCTGACGGTCCAGCATTTGGCACCGCGTGGGCGCAACAGTGGCACAGACAAGCTGATGCCAGCCAAATGAATGGTGGAGGGAGGAAGGGAGGAGCATCTTTGAGGTGTGTGTGTTGCCGAATCTGTAAAGTTTCTGTGCCCTTGATGCAGGGGACGCGGCAGCATGTGGCATGTGCTGGAAACTATGCCACTAGTTGCACACAAAGACAAGGATGTCAGAAAGGACTACTGAAACAGGCGTATGTAAAGGAAGGAGTGTCCGGTTTCCCATGGCACACCCAGAGACAATGGATGCACAATCACCAAAGATGACTGACACCGGACCATGAAACTGAAGGACGAGCTGCGCACAGGATACACACCCTTAGCAGGTGTTGACGGCCTTTTGTGGTCACCAACATGCCCAAATACATACACAACCATGGACATCATGCACAATGGATAATCAAATCCCTGAAGAACTGCATGCATGTTGCTAAACTAGACATAGACCCACATTCACAATCTTTGACAACTATGCCAGAGATGCCGCATGCAAAGTGGCAAGAGACCTGCATTGACAGAGATGAGGCACCTTGGAGGGTGAGGAACACCTTTATTACTCAGGTTCACACCTAGGGAAATGCATCAATATGAAAATACTCACAGGTCATTTGGCTGAACATGTGGGACCTACACTGGACACCCCCTTCACAACACAGATGCTGTAAATCCATTGAACTGGCACACAAGTGAAGGGTGTGAGCCAAACACCCCCTGCTGCACACGGAGGGGCTGCAATTCCCCATTTATCCTCTCATGGGGATGTCCCACGCTATGTCCACCCGTAGCATCCCGTATGTTTCAGAGTGAAGTTGTACACACATTGATGCCTTCATCAGAATCCACAGTCCCATCACAGATGACTGTTACGAAGGGTGACTATCAATACATGGGAGTCATGCAACTTGTCATGTGCCCCATGTTGAGTCAACATGTATGTATACTAACACAACATGCACAGGAGCAGTGCCCACACATTCCAAACACCTACCAACACAAAAATGCCGTGCAGCAATCCTTAACCACAAAGATTTCTCTCCATGTCCGTGCATGGGACGCTGATTCAGCACACGTTGCAATACTCATGAGGAATAGCGGGAGGCCAACGATGACACGAGCAGACAGCATGCAAAACTACCTGGGGATGACAGACACACAAGAAGTCAGGGAAAAAATTGTCATCCACATGCATGGTCATTTACTCTACAGAAATAAGTGTGTCACCATGCTATTTTAAAATTGAGTGTCTAAGCTAAAATGTGTGGAAGGACATCATCACTCGAGTGACACATCTGAACACACATCTAAGTCACTTAGCATACATTCAGCTGGACACACACATTGCAACACATGCCACACAAGGCTCCAGGCGTGCACACTCAGACTCATGGACTCACCATTATGAGAAGAATTTGCGTTTGAGCTGACTCCGGATGTCGTCGTCCTCCTCCTCCTCCTCCTCACTTGCCTCGTGACCAAGCCATTCATCCTCCACGGGTGGATGTTCCTGCTCATCCGGATCCAGGATGAGTGGCACAGCCTTCTCCACTGCCATGTTGTGCAGGATGCAGCACACGAGGAAGATCTTGCAGGCCTTCACCGGTGCATATGGGAGGGACCCGCCTGTCTTGTGAAGGCACCGGAATCTGCTCTTCAGGAGGCCAAACGTCCTCTCAATCACTCGCCTGGTCTGCCCATGTGCGTTGTTGTAACTGTGATCTGCAGCTGTTCTGGTGTTGCGGAGGGGCGTCATCAGCCATGGCATGTTGAGATAGCCAGAGTCCCCTACATGGAAACATCATGTAAATAAGTGGGTCAGTAGATGACGTAAGATACAAAAATAGCGCTAAACAAAGGACAAACAGAGTATACCCACCAACAAGACATGCTCGTTAGTTGTGCAGCCCCAGCATCATTTCTGGCACCCTGCTACGCCTCATGATGTAGGCATTGTGTGCTGACCCTGGAAAACATGCACAGACATGGGAAATCAGCATGTTAGCAAGACACACCAAATGGGCATTTATAGAGTGGTAATGTTTACGGTTGCGATAGGCGACCTCCTGTGCCTGTGGTGGTACCAAAGCTACATGTGTCCCATCAATAGACCCAATTACATGGGGCATCCCTCCCAGGTCATAGAACTCACCCTTGACACCTGTCAACTGCTCACGAGTTGGAAAATGGATGAATTCATCCAGGTGCTCCAAGATGGCTTCTAAAATATCATGCAGGACACGGCTGAACATGGTCTGGGACATGCCACCCACATCAGCTATGGTGAATTGAAACGTAACGGTGGAAAAAAAATGTAGGGCTGCCATCACCTTCATCTTGGGGGTCAGCACAGTAGGATACCTGTGTCGCGGTTGGAGGTGTTGTTCATGCTTTGCGGTCAAGTTCTCTATCAACTGAAGCGGTAACGTCTTATGCAGTCACGTTCCCTCATGGCACCCAAGTCTGGCATTGGTCTTGGGAGAGGCGGTGCCCTGCAGAAAATTGGAAGGAATAACGAAGAGTTAGTACATAACTACATCAATGTCAATGAACTGAGCACATGCTTAACTGCTACTACACATCTGCTAAATACAGAGTCAGGTCTGTGCAATACATCCAGGACACGTATGCCAGCCAGGTGATACTCCTACGACAAGCCAGCTACACCCGTTGATAGTCACGTTCCACATGACATGGCCCGAAACTAGCTGTGGGCCAGTGTAAGTGAACAGCCAGAGACATCACAGGAGTGACATACATCCACATATCTGCATTTGAAGGATGTCATCTCATACAGACTGCTGGCAGCAAGCTAGACGCACAGGTCACATGTCATTGGAAATGTACAGATCACACACATAGCGATGAAGGGGTACACGTGAAAAACAAAAACACAGACATGGATACGGGGCAGATATCTCCTCATGTCATGAAATCATCTTTGAAGCATCCAGACACACGTAACGTGTGAATCCACATGTGGCATGGTGTGCGTATATGTGTGCCATGTCCATCTACACACAGACACATGTTGGATGCAGCAACAGCAGATGCATTTTACGGAACACCAACAGCAAGCTCATGGGAACACATGACACACACAGGACATAGTCACATCGGGGCAGGCTGGTACTTAGATGTCAGGTGTTAGTGTCCCTGTCCCTGGCATCAGGGGACATTTGTGGGTGTTGGTGACTGTGCCATACCAGTGATGCAGTGCTTGACACGTTTGTACTACATGCACACATGTGAATAGTGGGAAGGGGAAGTGTGCCACATACTGCCACATCACACATGACATGTGTACACAAGCCATCACACATCTATTGTGCTAATACATGAGAAGACATGTGCCATATCACTGCCTGACACACCTAGGCCCTGCACATGAAGGACTGCAATGACAATGACTTGATGTACAGCCGTGTATGACACCTCCATTCCATTCGTGTGCGCCTCCTATCACCTGTGTAAGCTGTGAAACGCACCATACACACGCTCTGAGGGCATGTGAACGGTCCGTATCATCACATTGGTGTTCCCGCCGGAGTACGGGTGTGTGTACGGACCGTACACACGTACGTGTACTACCAGTGTGTACACGTACGTGTACGAGCAATGTGGGAACGTAAGTGTACGACCAGTGTGTACACGTACGTGTACTACGGCAGTCGATGAACCTGAGGGTTCTAATGTGCAGGCAAGCTAGGGGAGACACATGGCCATGTGTGCCCCCAAGGACTTCTGATCTGGACTGGCCCTGTGCCTTTGTAAATAGTCTCCTTTTACACATTTTAATTTAATGCTGAATAAAGCATTTTCTTTTCACTTTGAACACAATTGCATTTCAGGTATTGATGTGGGTGCTGATGGTCCCGGAGTTGGGGTTGTGGTAATGTGTTATGTTTCAGGAAAAGGTTGTAGTCTGATGCTCATGGGGTGGACCATAGTATCTGCGTGCCATCACAATGTCTCTGCAAAATATCTTTGCTCGTGTGTGCTATTTGCGTTTGGAGACATTATCCCAAGGAGCGTTCCTTCCTCTGTGGCACCTGACATCTTCCCTGCAGGGAGTTGCACTTTTGTTGTGCTGACCTGGGTCTACATATCCTTTGTTGGTGACGGATCCCTTCAACTATGGCCATGCCTGCTCAGCAATGTCTCCGGCTGCATCGTCTGTGCCATCCTTGCTAGTCACTGTACTTGTGTATTGAGTATGTTGTCATGCCTTAATGACGACATTGAGCATTTTCCGCACTATGCATGTGTGTTATCCCAGCCTAGCACACAATTGGTACTTGTTCTGCAGGGTATTTGGGCACCTGACTGACAATTGTGGGCATTGTATCTAGGGGAAGTCCACCCTATTCCTTCCATGAGAGGCAACATCTTGGTGCCTGTCCCAGCACCTGTACATTCCTATCAGTCCTGGGATGTGCGTGACAGTGTGTGTTCCCTGTGGCTCTCTTAGTGTAGTGGGCATTGACATGACTATACAGTCTTGTGGCCTGATCTCTGTGTGTGTATTGTGCTGCATCCGCCAGGGGTAGGTATGCATGTGTCATTTGTCCTCACACCCACATATGTTGTTTCATGCAGTGGGGGGAGGTCTTCCATCCTCATGGGAGTGGGACACTGCTGTCGGTGATGTGTTGTTATGGCACTATCAACATAGTCGAACATTAGGGATGCGTACATACACCCATAGAGTTGTGCTCATCTGATCATGATGTACACACCCCCATGACTCTGGCCACTGCTGGGAGTGATGTGCACCCACCCCTCACATGTCTCTGTCCACTGCTGGGAGTGATGGGCACCCACCCCTCACATGTCTCTGTCCACTGCTGGTATTCCTCGGCACCCACCCCTCACATGTCTCTGTCCACTGCTGGGAGTGATAGGCACCCACCCCTCACATGTCTCTGTCCACTGCTGGTATTCCTCTGCACCCACCCCTCACATGTCTCTGTCCACTGCTGGGAGTGATGGGCACCCACCCCTCACATGTCTCTGTCCCCTGCTGGTATTCATCTGCACCCACCCCTCACATGTCTCTGCCCACTGCTGGTATTCCTCTGCACCCACCCCTCACATGTCTCTGTCCACTGCTGGTATTCCTCTGCACCCACCCCTCAAATGTCTCTGTCCACTGCTGGGAGTGATAGGCACCCACCCCTCACATGTCTCTGTCCACTGCTGGGACTCCTAGGCAGACAAACCCGCACCCTTGGTGCTGTACACTGCTGTCCTGGCCATGAACACACCCCAATATACTGGTTATATGCTGCACCAGGCCCTAAGCCAACATTCGTGGCGTGTGTACGCCTTGTATCACTAATGTACTGGTGCCCTAGATGTATGGGTGATGCGGTCTGTACCCCCGCTCTGTGGGCGTGGGTACGGCCCGTACCACCATTGTAGTGGTGGTGTAGGAGTACGCGCCGTACACACGCCCTGAGGGCGTGGGTACGGCCCGTATCCACCATTGGAGTGGTGATGTAGGGGTACGCGTGGTACGGGCCATACCCACGCTCTGAGGGCGTGGGTACGGCCCGTACACCTACATCACCACTCCAATGGTGGTACGGGCTGTACCCACGCTCTGAGGTTGTGGGTATGGTGCATACTCCTACATCACCACTCCAATGGTGGTACGGGCCATACCCACGCTCTGAGGGCGTGGGTATAGCGCGTACCCCTACATCACCACTCCAATGGTGGTACGGGCTGTACCCACGATCTGAGGTCGTGGGTACGGTGCGTACTCCTACATCACCACTCCAATGGTGGTACGGGCTGTACCCACGCTCTGAGGGCGTGGGTACGGCACGTACCCCTACATCACCCCTCCAATGGTGGTACGGGCCGTACCCACGCTCTGACATCGTGGGTACGGCGCGTACCCCTACATCACCGCTCCAATGGTGGTAAAATGTAAATGTAAATGTACAGATATTTATATAGCGCAAATCACCAACCGGTCTCTAAGCGCTTGCTTAGGGAACCCGTCCTGGTATTCCCCTGTGAGATAACCCTGCAGGGCATCCACAAGGTGAAAGCCAGGCATCCCGCCGCGAGGGGCCATTGTGGAGATTAAGCAAGCTATTGCCCAGAGTCGCAGAGTGTGAACCCATGAATCAAGTATGCACTGGAGCGGGAATTATCGAGTCCATGGACAATTTATGGACTCAAGACCCAGCTGAGCCGGGAATTGAACCCTGGTCCCGGGCTGACCTCTGCTTCCAGGTCTGCCTACTCTAACCAGTGAGCCACACTTCTCTGAGGTCGTGGGTACGGCGCATACTCCTACATCACCACTCCAATGGTGGTACGGGTCGTACCCACGCTCTGAAAACGTGGGTACGGCGCGTACCCCTACATCACCACTCTAATCGTAGTACGGGCCGTACCCACGCTCTGAGGTCATGGGTACGGCCTGTACCACCATTGGAGTGGTGATGTAGGGGTACGCGTGGTACGGGCCGTACCCACACTCGGAGGGCATGGGTACGGCCCGTACCACCATTGGAGTGGTGATGTAGGGGTACGTGTGGTACGGGCTGTAACCACACTCGGAGGGCGTGGGTACGGCGCGTACCCCTACATCACCACTCCAATGGTGGTACGGGCCATTCCCACGCTCGGAGGGCGTGGGTACGGCCTGTACCACCATTGGAGTGGTGATGTAGGGGTACGCGTGGCACGGGCCGTACCCACGCTCGGAGGGCATGGGTACGGCCCGTACCACCATTGGAGTGGTGATGTAGGGGTACGCGTGGTACGGGCTGTACCCACGCTCGGAGGGCGTGGGTAGAGCGCGTACCCCTACATCACCACTCCAATGGTGGTACGGGCCGTTCCCACGCTCTGAGGGCGTGGGTACGGCGCGTACCCCTACATCAGCACTCCAATGGTGGTACGGGCCGTACCCACGCTCTGAGGGCGTGGGTACGGCGCGTACCCCTACATCACCACTCTAATGGTGGTACGGGCCGTACCCACGCTCTGAGGTCATGGGTACGGCGCGTACTCCTACATCACCACTCCAATGGTGGTACGGGCCGTACCCGCGCTCGGAGGGCATGGGTACGGCCCGTACTACCATTGGAGTGGTGATGTAGGGGTACGCGTGGTATGGGCCATACCCACGCTCGGAGGGCGTGGGTACGGCCCGTACGACCATTGGAGTGGTGATGTAGGGGTACGCGTGGTATGGGCCGTACCCACACTCGGAGGGCGTGGGTACGGCGCGTACCCCTACATCACCACTCCAATGGTGCTACGGGCCGTACCCACGCTCTGAGGGTGTGGGTATGGCGCGTACACCTACATCACCACTCCAATGGTGTTACGGGCCATACCCACGCTCTGAGGGCATGGGTATGGCACGTACCCCTACATCACCACTCCAATGGTGGTATGGGCCGTACCCACGCTCTGAGGTCGTGGGTACGGCGCGTACTCCTACATCACCACTCCAATGGTGGTACGGGCCGTACCCAAGCTCGGTGGGCGTGGGTACGGCCCGTACCACCATTGGAGTGGTGATGTAGGGGTATGCGTGGTATGGGCCGTACCCACGCTCGGAGTGCGTGGGTACGGCGCGTACACCTACATCATCACTACAATGGTGGTACGGGCCGTACCCACGCTCGGAGGGCGTGGTTACGGGCCGTACCACCATTGTAGTGGTGACGGGTACGCGTATGCGGGGCTTGGTGGACACGCCCCCCAAAGTGACCAGGCCCTGGAGGTAATGTATGGGCAGTATATGGTATTTTTAAAATGAGGTAGAGGTTATGTTTCCGGCCCCTCGCCCCCCCTTTGCCCCTGGGTGTTGTTCTGACCTTCAGCGGCGTGCGCGGCGGTTTCGGTGCACCAGATTTCCCGGGTACGAGTCGTACGGAGAATACGCTCCGTATGACCATTCGTACCCGGGTTTTACAGGATCGGAATCGGCACCTAATTATTTATTAATTTTAAGGTTATTTAACTATTTTTAATTATCTTTTAGTTAATTTTATTTATTAATTTATTAATTTTAAATTACTTTTAAGACATTTTTTAAAATTCGATATTTTGACTAACTATATTTTTTACAACAATATTTTTGATTCAATATTTTTGTACTTACCTGTTTGAAGATAGGAATTCGAAATTTTTGTATTTGATATTTTGACCTCGATATTTTGTCAGGTCGATATTTTCAGCATCGATATTCTGTCAGTGATCCAATAATACACCCGAAAGGTGAAAAGGCTTTAGCGCAAAGTGTTTAACTGTGCTAGACCAGTGACAGAGAAGACGGCATCACTTTAGACTGATGTGCATAGGTCCAAATACGTGTTGGTAACGTCAGATGTTGTTAATCTGACCCCTTTACCACTAGCAACACCACCAGACGGTCCATGGGGTGTAGAAAGTAACTTCGGAATGGATGTCCAACTTGCGATACTATGGTCTATAAAGGGCAAAAATGACAAGTACCCGTAATCAATTAATTGTCCCCCCATAATGAAAAAACTACGCACCTATAGGCCAATCAATAATCAATCAATCAATCATAGTAATTATAGAGCGCACTACTTACCCGTGAGGGTCTCAAGGCGCTGTGGGGGGCGGGGGGTGCTGCTACTGCTCGAAGAGCCAGGTCTTGAGGAGTCTTCTGAAGATGAGCAGGTCCTGGGTCAGTCGTAGGTGGGTGGGGAGGGTGTTCCAGGTCTTGGCAGTGAGGAAGGAGAAGGATTTGCTGCCGGAGGTTGTACGTTGGATGCGGGGGACAGCGGCGAGGGCGAGGCTGGCGGAGCGGAGCTGTTGGGTGGGGGTGTAGAAGCTGAGTCAGCCGTTGAGGTAGGCTGGTCCGGTGTTGTGGAGGGCTTTGTGTGCGTGGGTGAGTAGCTTCAAGGTGATCCTCTTTTCGACGGGGAGCCAGTGTAGGTTTTTCAGGTGGGGGGTGATGTGGCTGTGGCGAGGGCCATTGAGGATCAGTCGGGCGGATGCGTTTTGAATGCGTTGCAATTGTCGTTAGTGTTTGGCTGGGATACCTGCGTAGAGTGAGTTGCCGTAGTCCAGCCTGCTGCTGACGAGGGCCTGGGTTACCGTTTTTCTTGTTTCGGTGGGGATCCACTTGTAGATTCTGTGGAGCATGTGGAGGGTGTTGTAGCAGGAGGTGGAGACGGCGTTGACCTGCTTCGACATGGAGAGGGAGGAGTCGAGGATGATTCCCAGGATGCGTGAGTGGTCGGTGGGTGTCGGTGCTGTTCCCAGTGCGGTTGGCCACCAGGGGTCGTCCCAGGCTGAGGGGGTGGATCCGAGGATGAGGACCTCCGTTTTGTCTGAGCTCAGCTTCAGTCGGCTGTTCTTCATCCACTCGGCGACAGCCTTTATTCCCTCATGGAGGTTGGCTTTGGCGGTGTGCGGGTGTGGGAGAGGCTCAGCTGGGTGTCGTCTGCATATGATATGATGTTGAGATTGTGCTGGCGGCCGATGTGGGCGAGGGGGGCCATGTAGACATTGAATAGTGTCGGGCTGAGCCCTGGGGAACACCCCAGATGATGTTCGTGGCTTTGGAGCGGAAGGGGGGGGCGGACGCTCTGTGTTCTGCCGGAGAGGAAGGAGGTGGTCCAGTCCAGGGCCTTCTCTTGGATTCCGGCTTCTTGGAGGCGTGTCTTTAGTGTGCGGTGGCAGACCGTGTCGAAGGCGGCTGACAGGTCCAGGAGGATGAGGGCTGATGTTTCACTGTTGTCTAGTTGGATTCTGATGTCGTCTGTGGCAGCGATGAGGGCTGTCTCGGTGCTGTGGTTTCTTCAGAATGCGGACTGGGATGAGTCAAGGATGTTGTTGTCCTTGATGTAGCAGGTCAGTTGTGTGTTGACGACTTTCTCTATGACCTTCACCGGGAACGGGAGCAGGGAGATGGGCCGGAAGTTCTTGAGGGGTCCGCCTTGGGTTTCTTGAGAAGGGCGTTGATCTTGGTGTGCTTCCAGCTTTCCGGGAATGTGGCTGTCTCGAGGGAGATGATGTTTACTTTCCGAAGTTGGGGTGCGATGGCTGCATCTGCTTTGTTGAGTATGTGGTGTGGGCAGGGGTCTGATGGAGATCCTGAGTGGATGGAGTCCATGATCTTGCGTGCTTCGTCGTCGTTGACGTTGGCCCAGGAGGTCAGGCGGTTGGTGTGGGAGGTGCTCGCAGGGTTGGAGGAGTCTGGCGTTGTTGCGGCGGTCATGGTGTTGAAGCTGTCGTGGATGTCAGCGATCTTGCGGTGGAAGAAGGTGGCCAGCGAGTCACACAGTTCTTGTGAGGGAGGTATGTCGTCGGTGTTGGCGCTGGGGTTGGAGAGTTCCTTCACGATGCTGAAGAGCTCTTTGCTGTCGTTTGTGTTGTTGTCCAGGCGGTTTTTGAAGGATGATCTCTTGGCTAATCTGATGAGGTGGTGATGTCTGCGGGTGGCGTCCTTGTTGGCTGTGTGGCTGGTCCGGTGTTCGTTCTTGTAGCCAGTTCTTTTCCAGTTTCCAGCATGCTCTCTTGGAGGTTTGGAGCTCTTCGGTGAACCAGGTGGCTTTCTTGCTGGTGCGGTTGTTGGATGGTATCTTGAGCGGGGCGAGGGCGTTGGCGTAGTCGTTGATCCATTGTCTGAAGTTGCAGGCGGCGGTGTCTGGGTCGGTGGGTGGTTTCTGAGCGAGGGCGGTGACCAGCTGTAATGAACCTACAATGGGTTAGTTCAGGTTCAAATGATAGCAGAATTGATATATCTAATAGCGTAATCCATTAATAACGGACAAGTTGCCCTGTCATTAAGCACAAGGTTACAAACATATATGAAGGCTATAGAAAGCCCTTCATATATCAGTTATCCAGACCCCCAAAAAACTCTAGGTAAAGGGGCCCACCGGCAACTCATGGATCGGGTACGAATCAATTTCTGAGTGCCTGTCCTGACCACTAATTAAGTAAGAATAAAATGTTCATATCCGCGAAAAAACGTATCCCGTCTCCCCACGACAGCTGCCCATTGTTAAGCACCATCCCAAGACTTACACGTATTCGGCTCTCATGTCCGCAAAGAACGGACTGAAGAGTAAAAAGTCAATTTCCTTTTACTGTAATTTCCCGGTTAAATTCAAAGGGAGGGCTGGCCTATGATGAGCAACTACGCCATGAATAGGCGTGGCCTCCCACTTACTGAAGCGTCTGTTAACATCAATTCTCCTGTCACCGAATAAAGAAGGGGACGTAAGGAATTGTAAACAACTTTATTGAGCAACCATTACAAGCGAACAGACAGTAAACTCGCACCACACCACACACTTGTGTATCAAGCTCCCGGCAGTGAATGGGAGTCAAAGCTTGCATCAATTATGTAGTTTATTTTAAAATCTCGTGGACAAAATCAGTAAAAAATAAATAACCAATTGCGTAGTAAATTACTACACAATCGATTATCCAAAGCAATGTGAATATAAAAAATAATTCGCTGAGGATAGAGGAGAGCAAATAAAAATCTCACCTGGGGTGAAGAACGAGAAGAGTAATTAAGGTTATGATATTATGAAAAGGATAGACACAGAGGTGACCATCCACCAAAAAGCATGGAACAGTAATCTTGTAAGCAGAGGGGAGAGAAACGTCTCGCATGGCTTGATTTAACATTATATTGTTCAGTATCTTATTTTTCAAGACCCAAAAATCATTAAGAAACTGACAAAATCCAATATACATACTAACACCTGACAGATATTTATACTGAAATCGAACAATAAAATTGCTATTTTAGTTTGGCAGTGCTAGATATACAGTCACCATATGACATCTCAATATATGATGAGATTGGGAAAAATAATCAATAAACCACATGGTACACTCAGCATTTATCAAGGATTACATCAAAATACAGCATTATTGTCTCTTAAATCTTCATAGCAATGAAACTAAAGTATGTGTGGCCAGAAAGATGTTAAAAATACTGAAGTCTCATGAATCATCACATGTTCTTTACAGACCCATAGGTTTACAATGCATTATAAGAATAAATGCATTTTATTGTCAGTGTTCATACCCATGCTCACAGCCCTCAATTTGCAGATCCAACAGGCCTCCAATTGACGCAGGAGCAATTCTCTGTTACCACACCTTACATCTTGATTTACAAAATCAATACCATGAAATTTGAAATTGGCTTTAGAAATATTTGAATCACAGGTATGAGCTCCTAGAGCATACGATTGGTCATTCCTAAGACAAGCTCGATGATGTTCTTGAATGCGGACTTTGAGCTGTCTGGTAGTACTACCTACAAAAATATTGGAAAAACAACAGTTGATGAACAGAATGCAGAAAAAGGTCATACATTCACCCCAGTACAGAGATCTGGGCCTAAATCCATCGTTTGTTTGCTCACCATGCCATTCCAGTTTGAACCCAGCCATATGCAAATCAGTCTTGACCCTGTGCCTCATGGGAACAGTCCAGCCCGAACTGCCAAGCCAGGTCCTTCCTGGACTGGAAACAAGCATCCTAGGACCGGTGTCGGGGATTCACCCCTCTTCAGCCAGGATAGCTTGTTTCCAGTGGCATGGAGAGCACGGGACCCACGTCTGGGCATACCCGTCCCACTCGGGGTGACGAATGCAAAAACAACAGGTGATGGACAGAATGCCGAACAATGTCATACATTCACCCCAGTACAGAGATCTGGGCCTAAATCCATCGTTTTCTTGCTCACCATGCCATTCCAGTTTGAACCCAGCCATATGCAAATCAGTCTTGACTCTGTGCCTCATGGGAACAGTCCAGCCCGAACTGCCAAGCCAGGTCCTCCCTGGACTGGAAACAAGCATCCTAGGACCAGTTTTGGGGTTTCACCCGTCTTCCGGCAGGATAGCTTGATTCCAGTGGCATGGAGAGCACGGGACCCATGTCTGGGTATACCCGTCCCACTCGGGGTGACAAATGCAAAAACAACAGCTGATGGACAGAATGCAGAACAATGTCATACATTCACCCCAGTACAGAGATTTGGGCCTAAATCCATCTTTTTTTTGCTCACCATGGCATTCCAGTTTGAACCCAGCCATATGCAGATCAGTCTTGACCCTGTGCCTCATAAGAACAGTCCAGCCCGAACTGCCAAGCCAGGTCCTCCATGGACTGAAAACAAGCATCCTAGGACCGGTTTTGGGGTTTCACCCCTCTTCAGCCAGGATAGCTTGATTCCAGTGGCATGGAGAGCACGGGACCCACGTCTGGGCATACCCGTCCCACTCGGGGTGACAAATGCAAAAACAACAGTTGATGGACAGAATGCAGAAGAATGTCATACATTCACCCCAGTACAGAGATCTGCGCCTAAATACACTCGGGGTGACGAATGTAAAAACAATAGTTGATGGACAGAATGCAGAACAATGTCATACATTCACCCCAGTACAGAGATCTGGGCCTAAATCCATTGTTTTTTTGCTCACCATGCCATTACACTTTGAACCCAGCCATATGCAAATCAGTCTTGACCCTATCCCTCATAAGAACAGTCCAGCCCGAACTTCCAAGCCAGGTCCTCCATGGACTGGAAACAAGCATCCTAGGACTGGTTTTGGGGTTTCACCCCTCTTCAGGCAGGATAAATTGATTCCAGTGGCATGGAGAGCACGGGACCCACGTCTGGGCATACCCATTCCACTGTGGGTGACAAATGCAAAAACAACAGTTGATGGACAGAATGCAGATCAATGTCATACATTCACCCCAGTACAGAGATCTGCACCTAAATCCATCATTTATTTGCTCACCATGCCATTCCAGTTTGAACACAGCCATATGCAAATCAGTCTTGACCCTGTGCCTCATGGGAACAGTCCAGCTGAACAGTTGCTTTGGGCACTATGCCCCTGGATTAAAGCTAGCCTGGCTGAAGAAGGGTGACATACCCTGAAACCGGTTCCACGATGCTTGTTTCCTGTCCAGGAAGGGCATTACCTGGCAGTTCGGTCTGGACTGTTCCCATGGGTCACACGGTCAAGACTGATTTGCATATGGCTGGGTCCAAACTGACATGGCGTAGTCGGCAAAAGAACAATGGATTTAACCCAGATCTTTTGACTGGGGGAGAATGTTTGCATTGTCAGCATTCTGTCCATCATTTCTTTGCTGTGACACTTTTCGCCTTAAGTGGGATGGGTATGCCCAGACGTGGGTCCCTTGATCACTGTACCACTGGATTCAAGCAAGCCTGGCTGAAGAAGGGTGACATACCCTGAAACCGGTTCCAGGATGCTTGTTTCTGGTCCAGGGAGGACCTGTCCTGGCAGTTCAGTCTGGACTGTTCCCATGGGGCAAAGGGTCAAGACTGATTTGCATATGGCTGGGACCATACTGGGGTGGCGTAGTGGGCAAAAGAACGATGGATTTAACCCAGATCTTTTGATTGGGGCGGAATGTTTGCATTGTCAGCATTCCTTCCATCATTTGTTTGCTGTAATACATAAATATTGGAGCAGTTACAAATAATGATATACACTACATAAGTATACTGGCAATTAAGAAAATGCTGAAGGTGGTACATGTGTCTGCTATTATAGGAGAATTCCGGTGTTCTGTTACATTCCCCACAGGTAAAGACGCCGATAGGGCATTTCAGACAGGTTCCCACATATGGTGACCTTTGGGCAGTATAATTAGGACAGAGTACTTCCCTAAATGTTTTTGACTTTTTAAAGGTAATTGATATGTTCTCTTGTGACAAAGTTCCCACCCCTGGGACACCTTTCAGGATCTGCCAATGTATGTGGAGGATCTTGAACACATCATGATTGAGTTTAGAGTGCATTGTAATAAAAGCTAGGCGATCCGTAGACTCTTTTTTGTCCTAAACTTTTAATGTGTCCGTTCTAGTGACCGTCTGCACTCGTCTAAGTGCCTGATTGAGTTCTTGGCGTTAATAACCTCTTCTTTCCAATCCATCCAATGACCCTTGAGCGTGCATCTCAAATTGATGGTTTTCACTAAAGTTTCTCTCAATCCTGATAAGCTCCCCATATGGAATGGCCGTTTTAGTCCTGGTGAAGTGTGCACTATCATAATGCAGGGTACTATTAACAGCTGTGTCCATCCTCTAGGGAGTACTATGCAACTTGCTGCCTAAAATGTCTAAAAATGTGATCCTTGCTTTGGACATATTCAATGTAAATTTCACATTGAAGGAATTATTGTTAAGGTATTAAAAATAACACTTCATACCCAATTCAGTGCCTGTCCAGATCATGATAACATCGTCAATATAATGACCCCAATAGTGGATATCCTTCGTCCAGACAGCAGCACCTGTGACCCATGCATACGTATGTTCAAACCAATCCCATAAAGAAATTTGCATAGGAGGGGGCAAATTTGGACCCCATGACTTCCCCTTGTAGTTGTTGGTCCCAGTCCTTATTAAAAAGGGAAACATCATTAGTCAGGATCAGATTGATCATCTCTGGGATCATCTCATTGTGTTCCAGAAAGTTAGCTTTTCTAGTAGACAAAAAATGGTCCATTGCAAAGCATCCAAATTCCCTTCTGATGCAAGTATATAGGGACTCAACATCCATGGTGAAAAGCCACATGGATTAATCCCATTGTAAATCTTCAAACTTTTTCAAAATGTCCATGGTATCTCTAATATATGATTGAAGGTTTAATACCAGGGGCTTAAGGAACCTATCCACGAATTCAGAGAGCTGTTCAGTGAGTGACTTGATTCCAGATATAATGGGTTGTCCTGGTGAAAATGTAGCTTTATTGTGTATCTTTGGCAAGAGATAGAGGCAGGGGAACCTAGTATATATTGTCTTGAGGAAATCAAATTCTGTTTCAGACAGCAAGCCTATTTCCATCCAGTGTGTTAATCTATCATTAATCAATATCAATGCATCAGGGCAAGAGTTTGACCCAACTCATGGCCTCCAGAGCATCACTCAACAGGCCTTCCCTGTTTCGGAGTCCAACTGATAAAACATATCCTACTGTAGGTGAATGTGGACTTTAACCTCCAAGTCACTGCTGTGATACTTTTGCGTATGTCAAATCTCTCCATGTACATTTTCAATCTTTACACAAAACTACTAAGAACGTATCAAGTGGTCCACAGAATTTTTCATGCAATCAGTTACCCGTCTAAAAAGAGTAAAATCCAATCTTCTTGACACTGAAACCGGTTAAAAGTGAACCAGCAGAGGCTAAATGCTAGATGAATGCAATTTTGAGGCAAAACCTAAATTTATAGAAAGTTAACTCTGGCTAACTGAGGTCTCCATGACTAGTGTATTGCGTGGCAAATTCTGATTGTCTGTTGGCTCGCCCAGCTGGCTGCTAAAGCCATGAAGAGAGCAATCTATCAAAAACTCCATCACCATCCAATAGGTACATTTCTGTTCAACCCATCTACACAATTCTACTACTGAACGTTGATTCACCAAAAATGCCTGGGGCAGCGGAAGTGAGATCACACATACTCTAACATCAATGACATCACAGGAAATAATGTCATATGACCTTTGACCCCATACACACTTAATAGCAGTTATTACACAAATTATTGTCTGTTTTAGATACATCCTGTATTTTAATGCAAAAACTGATATAATATGTCAAGCAAACATTAGGAACTTCTTTTCATTCAGAGGATTTAGTGCCATGAAGCAGAGAACAACACTAGAAACCACAATTATTTCTATCACAGATGGCCATGATATAATGCTTTCTGTAATGTACATCAGAAAGGGAAAATGTATTGATGCATCACAGGAAAATGCTCTGAAAAATTAAACTTAACTGTTATGTCCATCTCTATTAACTTATACACGCCATATGTTAAAATCAGCTATGCATTTGGCATACAATATTCCTTAATATTGCTTAAAGATGTTGTATGATCCTCACTTTAAAGATGCTGGCAAAGTTGCTTAGCATAAAACACAATAATGAAAAACGATAAGTTTTTTAACAATGTACTTTTATATTTAATTATTTTCTGAATTGTGAGCATTGCTCTACTGACTTTACTATATAGAATGTGATCCCAAAAAGCAGCACTCGACTCCTTGAAAAATACACAACATATTTTTGTGAAACATACAAAGACAACCCTTGTCCTAACACATCATCTGCAGAGGTCCTTATCATGGAGGCTTAAATCCTAAGGATTATATACAGAACAAACAGCTACAATATAGTGATACTTATATTCTCCCTCAACCAGGAAAATCACGCAAAGCTGAAGCATTATCCAGCGGCTCACTAATAGAATTGACAGGCTCTCCATCTCCCTTACAGTGTCATTTTAAGGTCATTGGGGGCTCTGGGCAAGACATATTCTCGGTTCCCTGTATTTTATTACTCTTTTCCTGATAATTCATGTCCTCTGTGGTGCCAAATAATACTAAATTGTCCACTTTGCCCAAGCCTTAAAACATCTCTACTCCCTCCACCCTTGTGTTCTGCATCCTGCTCAGTACTGGCTTTTCACCATGTCATTGGAGGAAAATAATCCACTACCCAGAACAACAAATCTTTAGTGTAGTCATTCTACTATACTAATCAACTCAGCTTTGAAGGCAAATTAATGTACTTTGTACACTATGTCAGTATTAATATACTGTTTGGAGCTCTGTAGATTCACACAATTTAGGCATTTTTCCAATATGTAATATACATCTGATAGGTTCATTCAAAAAATCTCAGAGCTCGTACTTGCAGAATTCTCCTGTGACAGGATATATCTTCTTCCTGCCTTCCAACAAACAAACAAGCAAATGGGTACCTACGCACAGTCAAGGTATAGAAAAGAGTTCTGTACCAATGTCTAACCTTCCGATGCACTGACCTGTTGTACTCAATATATTCAGGAATATACTCTCAAACAGGGAATGCCAGGTGTACAGGAATGTGCCCATATTTCTTCCTGATCGACCCTAGCTCCATATAAAAATCAACGCCTTCAGTGGCACTTCCCCCAAAAGGGTCATTTACTTTGACTGCGGCTTAACCTAAAGAGGGGTCTCAAGATGATCAAGCACTGGCAAAATCAATCAGTCAGTCTTGAATAGTCAGTTAAAAGTCATTGGCTTTGCCAATGCTTGGACCAGCAGGGATAATGGGACACAACCGTACACAAAGGGATATATACTAGAGCTCACAATTATTTGTAGGGTGCAAACCTAGCTCAAGCGCAACGGAGAACTGAACAGGGGGCATGTCCCTGGAAAGTTACAATCATTGGGACAAAGTAAAGTGCAGATTATCAGGTCACAGGTAGTGCTCTTTGAAGACCTGGGACTTCAGTTTTTTCCTAATTGTATAAGAGTCAGTGCTGATATGATGTCAATAGGAATTCTGTTCTAGATCCTAATGTTAATGCCTTTTGGCTTTTTCCTTCTTGCTATCTTTTGGCTCCTGGTCTTTTTATGGCCACCCCCAAAGTGGCTATGTTTGTTTTCCTGATAGGCTAGGGTTTTCTTGTTGGGGGACTTATGAGCGATACATCCTGCCTTGAAGATGATTTAGGTTGGATGGGGTATCCAGTGGAAGTAATTTAATGTAGGGGTGATGTGGTCAAATTATGTCAAGCCTTTGATGATCCATGTTTGTCAAGACCAGGCCTTCTTGGCAACAACTTGTGGATACTTTTAGTTCACAGATACGGCCTTGCGCTTCTGGTGGCAAGTCCTGGCTCCAGATTTAAAATGAGCTCTGGGCCTTACCACAAAGCAAAATTCCAAGGAAGGGAAAAAAGGCAGAACCCCAGCATAAATCCTTCCCAAGATCAGGCAAATGGACATGGAGGAGTGACCACTGAAGGACTGGATCAGGATGGGACACATGCAAGCAGGAACAAGAAATCCCCACAGAAACCACTCCATGCAATGTTATAACGCATTGAAGTTCCAACCAGATATCTTTAAATATTAAAAAGATAGGAAGGAATCCTTTCAAAAGACTAGGAAATCTTTCTGCCATGATACCGAGGGCTAAGAAAAGTAGTAAAAGCAAAACTAAGCCTCTAGCCCAAAATGGGCAATTAGTACTGAAAAGGAGACACTTGAATGTAAATAAGAATCAAGCGAGTCCACAGCGCTACAGAGACACCGTGGTGCCGATTACGATCCGGTAAAAACCGGGTACGAACCGTCGGTCGGAGCGTATTCTCCGTCCGACTCGTACCCGGTTGTAAAACATTACAAACATGGAATTACGATTCGCACGGAAACACCATTTCCGTACGAATCGTAAAAAACACCGACCGACGATAATATGCATACGAATGTGATCCGGGAATGCTACGACGTGACGTCGGGACGCTTCCAGGCAACGTTTCACGACCCAGGAAGTACGATTCGAACCGACAGCAGTCCGGACGGCAATATTTTCACTGCACCCAAAAAGTGCCGGAAAAGCGAAGTACGGTGCGAAACGACCGGAGTAGGTGGCCCGGTAAGCGCCATACCCCACCCCCCCCCCAGCCCCTGTATGTATGCGCCGACCCCCCCCTAGCCCCCACACGTTCGAGTCGACCCCCCCCAGCCCCCGTACGTTCGAGTTGACCCCCCCTCAGCCCCCGTATGTTCGTGTCGTACCCCCCCGTGTATGTACACCCGTGTACGTGTCGAACTGTACGTGTCGAACCCGCCCGTGTATGTACACCCGTGTACGTTCGAGTCGTACCCCCACCCGTGTATGTATGGTGCGTACCCCCAGCGCGTACACGGGGGGGTTCGACACGTACAGTTCGACACGTACACGGGTGTACATACACGGGGGTACAACTCGAACGTACGGGGCTGGGGGGGGTCGACTTGAACGTATGGGGGCTGGGGGGGGTCGAGTCGAACGTTCGGGGGCTGGGGGGGTCGACTCGAACGTACGGGGGCTGGGGGGGTCGACTCGAACGTACGGGGGCTGGGGGGGGGTTCGGCGCTTACCGGGCACCTGTTTGGACGTTTCCATGGTTGCTATAGGAGTTCGGTGCGGACGGTCTTTTTACCATACGGTTGTAAATTCGGACGCCCGGGACGGATCGTACTTGCACGGTCGGACTTCGCATTTCACGTTTGTACGGTAAATCGTCCGAGGACGTGTCGGACACTTTTTCCGACCCGAGGACGTGTGGGGAATAATTCCCAATGCGATTCGTATGGACTTTTTCCCATGCGAATCGTACTTGCCAGTTTGTACGGCACTTGTACGATTTGTACGGTAAAAAGACCGGATACGAGTCGTACGGGAATTTTTTTTACCGGATCGTAATCGGCACCTAAGTATCTCATGACCCAAGATGCCCAGCACAAAAATATAACATAGAGGTCAGCATGGAGCAATGCCGATTCAAAACTATCCGTACTGCGCGGTGGGGAACCCACCATGACACCAGTGAACGTAGGTCATTCTCATGACAATGTTACTGTATGTAGTATACATTTCAGAGGTATTAGTATGGTATTGAGGACACCACTGAGCAGGGTATTGCCTTCCTTCAGAAAAGGTGTTCTGCTGTTTTCATGCAAAGGAGCGTCAAAACTTTTACCGCTGCGTATGTTATTTAATTCCTAACGCCATGTTTGCGCTGTATTTACAACATGGTGCAACATTGCATTAGGAAAAACTAGAATGTCATTTTTTTCACAGTAACGTACTTTTTTTAAACAACTTGATGCTCGTGTTAGCGTCATTTTTTTGCCCGCTAGTTTTTCCTAATGCAATGTTGCACCTGTGCCAATATGCATCAGAAATGCATTGAAGGCCGTATACACTAGATAATGTTGCATCCCTGCACACACCTCAGCACAGCTGCAAAAAGAATAGCTGTGCACCAATGCAGGCATCCTTGCACCATGGCTCAAGGTTGTCTCTGTTGGTGCTTGCAGTCATCATCATTGCCAGCACAAGGGAAAACACATGGGGTGCCCTCAATCGTTGTGAGTATGGTGCTGTCCTGTGTATGTCAATGAATTAGGGTTGCAAAGCTAAAGTGCCTGCTGCACCATGTTGTGTCAAAACATTGTGAAAATGCCCCTCAGTACGTACGTCACCATTCCGAGCAACACTACCATCTATGGTGCTGCCTGACACATGTCAATCTGTAACAGCCTGCCACGTCAGCTTGTTGGAGGTTGCCACACATGTTGTAGGTGATGTAGGTACTGGAGAATCGATGTAAGATCAAGGTCCCCTCAATGTTTGGCAGTAAGATGCCTGCCAGGACCTTATTTTAAACAGCCAGATGGGTCGATTAACACATACAAGTCCATAGATTAGATCAAAGAGATGTCTGGCACCCTGCAAATAACCCACTCCGCACATGATAAAATGGCATGAAAGTCAGTGATTCCATTTTGTCTACTAGGACAGGCCCCATCCACTCAGAGTTGGCACACAGTGGTACTGATCAAAATGCTGAGGTCCTGTCATGTTAAATTAATACAGTGCTATCTGCCATCCACAGACTACTGTAACAGCTATCCTATGCATAAATGGAGAACAGAAAGTGTAATGTCATGCACTTTGTTTGTCAACTGTTCAAAACCATGTCAACATGTAGAAGACAGCAGCAATAGCATTTCCCCTTTTCATTGCAGAGGATGAATCCTTACCTCCTGGCCAGCACCCTGTCCCTGACATCATTGATGATGGCGATGATGACAACTTACCAACCATCGATCATGATACCCTCCAAGAGCTCCTGGATTCCATGGGGATACCATCTCCAGACACGGGGAGGGTCAGCAGAGTTGTGGCATCTCCACATACCCCAAGTAACAACCCAGAGACACCACCTACCACCACACCCATGCCCCTGGACTCCGATGACCTAACCATTATCTTCCAACGGGCTGGGAAAGAGACCCAGGCAGCCACTATAGAGGGGATCCGTGGGTGCCTCAGTCCCAATAGGGACACTTAGTCACCGCTCTGTGGCCTCCAGCTGTCCCTGGATGACATCGCTGGTGTCATGAGGCAGAGGCATCAACAACTGCCCTGCTAAAGTGACACCAGCAATGTGGCCAAAGAGCTTCAGGCTATCCGAACCATCTTGGAGAACATAGAGCAGAAGCAGGACTCCCACATGTCATCCTACCACTGCGGCGTTGCCCATGGATTGATTTGTCCTACACATACTTCACACAGGGATTGCTGTGCTTCAGCAATGATTTTTGGTGCCTCATTGTAATTATTTCTTCTCATGTGAGGGTCTTTACCAAAATTAAATGCGCGCATAGGTCCTCATGTTGCTTTTCTACTACTGGACATCAATGAATGTAGAAAGGCTGAGCTAACCTGCATCTAAAGTGAAGTGATGGAATGTGCATTTCTTTTTACAAACAGCACATCCGTGGTTTTTCTAAGTTCACCTATTCACATAATCGTGTGGGGTGGCAACCCCACTGCACAATGGTGCACATGTGTCAGCTTGTTGTCCTGACATAACGTAATGATTCAAGGACAGATTCCACAACCAATTTCATACTCTCTGTGCAATTCCCTCCTTCAATGTGTAATATGGAATGCTGGACACATTATGATTGGACATGGAAGAAACCTGTGCCTATGTATCCGGTTTTCACCTCCCGTTGGGTGGCACCCCACTTGGACCCTGTTGCAGTGTCATTTAGATAGGATGTGTGTTAAAATGTGTGTTAAAATGATGTGATCTACATTGATGTTGTATGGGAACGACCACCACATTGTTCACGGTATACATCCTTAATGTAGGTTGAATGAGAGATGCACTTTGTTGAGGCTTGCAGTACTGCATACATATGAGGCCTTACAATGTCATGCAGACATATTTCCATTGCCAAATTGACATGATTTGGGCATGTGCTGCACCTGAGCATCATGACTGAAGATAGTCGCTCAGCCCATTAGACTTGTACATGTGGGCCACAATGGCTTAGTCAGTTTTGACATGTGTGCATAGCTGCCAAGGTTTCAGATCGCTATGTGTGACATTTTCTTATTTTCAGTGTTCTTGGGAGTGACATTCAACAACTAATGAGTGACACCTTCTCATGAGTAAAATCAAGCAATGAACAGTAGGTAAGCATTTAAATATTAGGAATTACACTAATTTGAGCAACCAGAAACTCTTATATTTTAAAACTGCTGCTGCTGCTATGCGCCATAAATGGGAGGACAATGGTGAAACCGTTGTTATGTGCAAGGCGTACCTTTGTAAAGATGCTCAGACCCACCTATTCAGCTGTCACGGACTCAGAGCACTTATCGAGAGGTCGTACACCTGTTAAATTTGTAATACAAGGGCAGCAACAGTTATTGAGGGCCCCGGCTGGCGAACAGGCAGGAAATTGAACATCCTGTCAGAGCATAAGTCGGACAACTGTAGCCAGGCGGCAGAAGCAATTGTTGAGATGTTGCCTTAGGCAGCTTGCACTGACCGTGCCTTCTGCTGCTCCCTGGAAATTGATCCAATTAAAGCCACATCATTTGAGTCCGTAGGCTGTCTCTCCTATGTGGGGTCCGATCAAACAAGCTGAGAGGCCCCAGCGAGGATCTCAGCAGCTATCATTTTTAAGTACTCGGTGGATAAATGTGGTACAGGATGCCACCCAGAAGTATGACAGCTTCCTCCAAAGTGTGGCATATTCTTGTCCAGAAAGCACTGTTCTTTAAAACTCAAAATGGAGAAACTCTCTCCTGGAGGTTAAAATCTGGCTGAGCCATCCCACTGGCATCATGGCTAACTTTCCCTAACGCTTCTCTTCCAGCCCCTCTGCTAATTCAATTACTGGGGCTCCTATCTGGCTGGGGTGCAGGATGTAGGAGTGAGCCTGTGTTCTGTCCTACCCTCATTAATTTTTTGAAGACCAGTTTGGCTTCTTCAACCTTATCCTGCCTTTTGTTTTGCTGCTGCCGATCTTATCCCACCCAATGCCCTTTGTCTCCATGCAGGTCACTTCACACATTAATAGAGCAGTTTGGCTCAGCCTGTCAAAGGCTGGCCAATCAGGAGAGGCTGCTAGAAGGCTGGATTTTGCCCCCGCAGAAAAGCAAGTTCTGTAACTTCTTTTCTGTCATACTTATAATACATCTAACACTGGTAAGTTGTTGGATTTATCATAACTATTCTTGTAAGTCTTTGAATTATTATTTTTGCTCACTCCTGTCAATAGTTATACTTTATTAAATTATTCCAATGTTCACCTATGGAGTGAATGTACTAGAATAGGGCAAATTAATTTGGCATTTTTTTCCTCAGCAGGGCATATTAAACATCTTTGATAATGTCCCTGCTTATTTTAACATTATGCCCTAACCTTGGAGCACCTAGTGCAGACCTTAGTGTAGCATATATGTAAAAATAAGGTAGTTTAAGAATTTGGAAGTACCTTTAAATCCAAAGTTGAAGTTGCATATTATTTTATTTTAAAAGCAGCCAGCAAAGCAGGGCTGCCTTTAAAAGGACAGCAGGCAATACAGCAGTACACACTTAAGTGCATTAAATAAACTGGACCTCTAAACCTACATGCCCTACCGTAAACTTGGGGCTTACAGGTAGGTAGGTTCCTACCAATTGTAATTACACATAATTACCATAGACCTTTTACTCAGATTACTGGCCCTGGGTCTGGTTAGCAGAGCCCAGGGCACAATCAGAGTCAGTAGCCAAAAGTATCAGTCAAGAAACGGGGACAATCAAGGCAAAAAGGATGACTTTCTCACAATTGGCTAAGAAGCAACCCCCTGAGGGCTTGCGCATGCATTTCACCAGAGGCAAATCTGCAATCACTGTGTTAGCCAGCGATGTCCCTATCCAGGACATCTGACAGGCAGCAGCCTGGGCATCTTTTCAAATGTTTACCACGTACCACTGTCTGGAAAGTCAGGTGCGTCACGAAGAGCCCTACGCACGCTCAGTTGTGCAGGACTTTCTGGTTTAAATTGGCTTCGCAGACCCACCTCTGGGGAGTCATTGGTTGGGTATCTAGTATAATGTAAGGAATCTGCAGCTATCAGATAAACAAGTTATTTACCTTCAGTAATGCCTTACCTGGGAGAGAATTTATCGAGCCGCAGATTATTTGCTGACTGTTAGAAATTGGGTTTCAGGTTGGCAGAGGTATGCACCCTTTTCAAGCCGGAACCACAATTCTAGTCAGGGTAAGTCAGAAGCACACTTTAAATTAACCTATGCTTACCATCTGGTAGCTTGGCACAGAGCAGTCAGGCTTAACTTAAGAGGCAGTTTGTAAAATATTTATGCAACACTTCAAACAGTAACAAAGTGAAAACACCACAACAAGACCACACCATGTTTAGAAAAATTGGTTGATGCTGGAAGCAGGGTAGATGATGAGTCGTGGTCGTTCTCACAGATGTAGGCAATGAGTCGGTTCTGAACTGCGTACCATCGAGGATGGGCCGAGAGTCAAGATGTGAAGAACAATGGGGCGATGCGCTGTTGTCGAGCCTCTGGGCTGCAGGTGATGTGAGCAGCATGAAGCGATGCGTCATCGCGCCGAGTCGAACAAAGTCGGAGATGCGTCCAAAACAGGAGACGATGTGTTGCACAGTCAGTGATGTGGAGTCTGTGGTCCGTACAGCAGCAGCAATACACTGGCATAGAGGGAGATGCGCCCGTTAGGATCGGTGCACCATCGACAATGTATGGATGTTCTAGGGGTGGATGGAGTTCACGGAGTTGTACTCCATGGAATTCCACGTAGTAGAAAAAAAGGTCAGTGAATTCCTGCGGAGTTCCGTTCATCTCACTGTTTCAGCTTACATGCCGCCATCGTTTCTCATACTGAAGGAATACATTTATTGACAAAAACACAGCTTCCTGCAACACTGCAGATGCTGCCAAATGGGTGGCTTTCAAATCAGCCACGCTTAACTCTCCTGACCTTAAGTATTCACTCACCACAAGCAGAGACAGTCAAGATGGAAGCAATCACAATAGAGATACTTTGCTCTCCGACTCTGTGGGTGTGCACATAGAACATTGTAGTCTTCCTCTTCTGCTTTCTTCTGTAAAGGGTATCAACTAAGCTTAATGAGAAAGGAGGGCAAGTAAACAATGAACATCCAATAAGGAACAGGTATCATGTATGTGTGTCATACAAACTGCCCACTACTGGAATTGTATCTCTCACAGAACGGGGATGAGGAAAAAATAAATGTGATTGTGGCCATCTTTAAATGCTGCGTGATGACTGGCGACTCCTTGTCACAGGTCCCGAATATTTGTAATCATTACTTGAATAAATTAAAAATGACCTTCGGTCGCTTCTTTTCCTTTCTGTATCTGTCTCTCCCAACAATTTCAATTACCCGAAGGCTGTTATGCTCCAAGCCGAGCACGGAGTTCAAAAACTCCTCAAACTGCGCTGGCGAAGTGGAGTTTACCACGCACCCCTAGGATTTTCACAATTGCAGAACTATACTCCACTTCCAAGGGCCCAGGACTGGATTAGCACCACTTGGCAGAGAAGGACTCACAGCAGAGTCCAGGTGCTGGTGGCAGGTTGAAGAGAGAAGTCTTTGATATCCCTGAGACTTAAGAAAACAGGTGGCAAGCCTACCTGCCTACCTGCCCTTGGAGATACTTAGGTTCTGGGATGTAGAGATGCAGGTCCAGTCCTTCTCGCTCCCAGGCAAGAGGGAAGCAGGCAGGAGGCCAACACAACAAAGCAGTTCCCCAAAGTGGCAGTCCCTCCAGCAGCACAGCAGTCCTTCTTCCTGGTTGAATATACTCAGTTCCAGAATTGTTCTCAGTTGGTGATGTCAGAGGTCCAGTAGTTATACCCAGTTGTCCATTTTAAGTGGGGAGACTTTAGAGAGATGCCATTGAAGTGCACAAGGCCCTGTCTTTCCTGTCCTGGCTCCAGACTCACTATGGGGGGTATGCAACCTTTTGTGTGGGGACAGGACACAACCCTTTCAGGTGTAAGTGTCAGCTCCTCCCTACCATCCTGCTCAGGATGACCCGTCAGAATGCAGATGGCTACTCAGTCACACCTATCCTTCCTTTGTGTGTGGCTGTCTAAAGGGAATGCACAAAGCCACCTGTCATGCACCCCAGATGTGTATTCTAGAGACAGGCAGAAGGCACCAAATGATTATAGTAAGAAAATGCAAACTTTCTAAAAGTAAAAGACACACAGAAAATGGACAAATGGACAGTTCAGGCTGAACTGTTCCTATAAGGAGTAGGGTCAAGACTGACTTGCATATAGCTCAGTCTAAACTGAGGTGGCATGGTGAGTAAAAGAACAATGAGTTGGGATGCTACCCTGAGCGATCTCCAGTGGTTAGACAAATTGCAAGCATTCCTCCCATCACCTTTTGTGTGTTTGATGTACCGCTCTAAGTGGCATGGATATGCCCAGACGTAGGTCTCATACTCACTGTGTCACTGGATTCAAGCCAGATGGCTGATGAGGGGATATACCCCAAACCTGGTCCCAGAATCCATGTTTCCGGTTCAGAGAGGACCTGGCCTGGCAGTTTGGGCTGGACTGCTCCCATAAGGAACAGGGTCAAGACTGATTTGCATATGGCTGGGTCTAATCTGAGGTGGCATGGTGAGCAAAAGAATGATGGGTTGGGATGTTACCTTAAGTGATCTGTGGTTAGACAAATTGAAAGCATTCCTCCCATTACCTTTTGTGTGTTTTAACTTTCTAAAAGTGGCATTTTCAGAATTGCAATTCAAAAACCAACTTCACCATAAGTTGTGTTTTTAAATTGTGATTCCAGGGAAAGCAAACTTGGGGGTCTCATATATTTCCAATTTGTAATTACACTTATAAAATGTAATAAGGCACTCCCAATGTTATCCAATGGGAGAGATAGGCCTTGCAGTACCAAAAAATGAATTTAAGAGTATTTCACCACCAGGACATGTTAGGTTAAAAGCACATATCCTACTTTTTCAATACACTGCACCCTGCCTATGGGCTGTCCAGGGCCTACCTTTTATCTATATGAAAGGAAGGATTGGCACTGGAAAGTCGGTTAACTTGCTAATTCAACATGGCAGTTTAAACTGCACACAGAGGCTCTGCAGTGGCAGGCCTCAGACATGTTTAAAGAACTACTTAAGAGGGTAGCACAATCAGTGCTGCAGGCCCACTAGTAGCATTTAACTTATAGGCCTTGGGCACATGCGGTGCACTTTATAGAGACTCATAGGTAAATCAAATATGCCAATTGTGGATAAACCAATATTACCATGTTTTAAATATAGAGCACATGCACTTATTTGCAGTGGTAAAGTGCCCAGATTCCTAAAGCCAGCAATAACGAAGTCAGCAAAAACAGTAAAAACTGGGGGTTTAAAGGGAAAAAGTCAGGGGAAACTACACTAAGGATGCCAGGTCTAACACCGACCCTCCCATCCTCCACTCTCTGCGAACTGATTCAGTAGGGTCACCCTTCTCAGAGCCTTAGTATGTCACATCAGTTTTCAGTTCATATCATGGCTCCCCTCTCCTAAAGTAGAAAGTCACAAAAGTAACCAACGTCAGCGTGCGACTCTGACAATGCCGATGCAGAGCTGAATGACGCCATCTAGAAGTGTGCAGGGGTAATGCTCAAAAACCTCCAGACCCAGTCTGTCACCTGGGGAATATTCTAAGGTAAGGGCTCTGTGGCTAGATTGTGTCTCTACCAGATAAGGTGTTACCAAAGGTAAGTTCCTTGTTCTTCCCTGCTAGAAAAAGCAGAATCAGACAACTCTTTTGTTCGCTGTCTCTATCAGAACCCACAGGAGGGTCTTCAGTACTTCTTTTTTAGTGAACAAATCCAGTGTTGACCTTTGTGTTGGATCGTTGGGGTTTCTTGTAGGGAAATGCATTTTTTTCTTTGCTCCTTTGTTTGCAGCAGAAGTTAGCAATTCTAATGCTAAAGGCCTGATTACAATGTCGTTCGGAAGGCCTACAAATTGGATTTGGATCTTCCGGATCCGATTCGTAGCCCTTGTTTGCTACCGAATCGTACAGAGGTCCGAACAACCAAGTACGATGCGAAAATCCCGTACGTGTCGACCAAATCGTGTCCGAACCCGATATTTTCCATACGACTCGTGCGTAGCCGAATCGTGCCATGCAATGGAGCCGGATTCTGACCGAGCGAGTACGATGCATGGTTCAGATATCCTCATCGACTTGGTCTCAACAAGATGAAACGGCTGTCGGAATCGGACTTCGGGGGGCCGTAGCAGGCCCCCCCTTCACCCAGCGCCCTCCGAATCAGTCATGTGGGATGCCCATAGGTACCCCTGGTTCAAGCATGCACAGTGTGGCGGGCACCATGGTGTGCCCGCCACAAGGAGTCCGCTTTTTTCCCAGCCCGTTCTAGGTCTCGCTGAGTCAGCGCGCTTGTGCTGCTCGAAGTGACTTTAGTAGGTGAGTTTTCAAAGTGCTGCTGGCTGGCGACAAGCTTACATTCACGTGAGCGTGCATGTACGAACCGCCAGCATTTAGCGCCATCTGTCTTTCCTCTTGCTTGCTCCCTGCCTCTGCCCCTCCCCCCGCCTTCGTGCTTACAAGCGTTCGGGATTCTCCTAGTGGGTGCATCTCCGTCAGGCAATATCACGCCCACCTTAAATGTATCTTCCATCGCTGCCTCAACGTGCTTTCTCTTTCCACTAACTCGATGTTTGTGTTCCTTTATTTTGAGATGCTTTTAGTATTACTGTTTTGTGACGTAAAGGACATTAAGGAAATGTTACCGTGAAACTGGACAACGTTCACAGTGTTTATTTCTGATCGTAGCGGCTGCTTCATGTCCGTTGCACCATTCAGGGAGTCCTTTTGTTCGCGCTTTTATGAGGACATGATGAGGAAGCTGGAAACTGTTGGCACATTCTCTTTAAAAGCACAGTATGTTGGCGACTGCTTAGTCGATTAGACCTATGTTGCGCTTTAGATCTCAAAGCGCTATGGTGGGTGCAGCAGTTATAACTCATGAAATATGGGGTGCAACTCGCAAGGAGGGGGCAGGTTTGAGTGCACATTGGTTGCAATAGAACTCTTAAGATGATAGGCAGTGTGTATCCATTATCAGCACTCAGTGTTCGCTAAGTGATCTTGTTTTGTTTTTGTTGTTGTGTCAATGCTTCGCTGCGCCCGTTTGACTTACAACATGCTTTGTCTTTCTCCAAACTCGATGTTTGTGTTCCTTTATTTTGAGATGCTTTTAGTATTACTGTCACACACACAACCACAACCACACACACAACCACAACCACACAACCACACACATACACACACACACACCACAACCACACACACACAACCACACACACACACACACAACCACACACACAACCACACATACAACTACACACACACACACACAACCACAACCACACCCAACCACCCAACCACACATACACAACCACACACACACACAATCACACACTTATAAGGTCCCAAAAGCGAGACCTATTGGCTATGCCAATGCTTGTTTCTATGCGAGCCTGTGTACACATTGTACATCCGACCTAACTGAGTCCATCAGCATGCTGATGCATCGGAATCGGTCGGTCGGAGTCCCGGAGCCTGATTCGCTCGAAAAGCTATCCAGGACCTAGTCATCCGGAGGACTTTCCCAGCGAGATCGTAATCAGGCCCTAAAATGTAAAAAATAGGGGGAAACAGGGTTTAGGGACTGTACACTGCACATAACAGTGAGAAAAGACAGAGAGCTTTTCGTTCATGTCATTATTTTAACAGTCGCTTTGTTTATACTAATTTTTTTTTATGGCATATATTATTTTCTGTATTTTAACATTGTATATTGTTGTATACCCAACAATAAATTAAATCACCACCCATATTGAAAGAGGTCAATAAAGAAATGAGCTCAGCCATTGAAAATGCCTAAGAGGAACTTGCACTGGTAGGGATGGGGCAGTTGAGACAAAAGCACCATATACTGTTAAGGAAAATAAAAAGACTGCTTAAAGCAGACTATTATAAATGTTGCTCATGCATTCAGAGGCTGATCACAACAAGCACTGGTAAGATGAACTATATGCTTGCTTGTTAGTGCTGAAAAGTATTTAAACAACCCCTGTCACAGCCTCATTGAAGCTGCCTAAGACTTAGCAGCAAATCAACTGCTAGATTAAATTAAGCACAACCATTGAGAGCCAGGAGAGCGGAGCTGGGCATTGGACATTCCCTCCTCAATTGCAAGCATCCAGGTCCATCGAAGCAGAACCCACTTTGTAAAGTTGCTATTATACTCTGGTCCTATTCTGGTTCTCTCTACCAACTGCACAGAGCCACCCATGATGCAAGCACTCTTTCACATAGATTCTACATACAGCTGTTAGCCTATTCAAATTACCAGCCAAAAGCCAGGATGATGCCTATCATAAAGTCATGAGTATTGAAAGGTGTCTGTATATTCAGATGCAAAAACGACGTTCCTCTTCAATGAGTAGTTAATTCTCACGGGGTTTAAGTTCTCTCTTTTTCCAGTACCATCCTCTGAAGTCCCTGGTTAATTGTGCTCTCTTGCATCTCTCAGGTGGCACTAAGCTCTCATCAAGCTGCTACTCAAAAGGCGGCTGGTTGTTTTCATTCACCCATCCAGGACCACTTGGCATTCCTCTTCCTCAGACGCAGGCTAAGGATCCAGCAGCCTCCAAGCAGGGATTTCATAATATCTCCAGTCATGGGAAACAAGAAGTGAACCCAAGGCACACTCAGATATGCGCCTCTGACATTTTCTCATTTAGGGCCAGATGCCTAGGTTCCCTAAGACCAACCTTTTGCTGTAGAGAAGATGTAGAGGGTGCCACCATGACCCAGAGACCAAGGAGATGCAAAATGTGGATGAAGATATTTATTAGTGGGAAAGTGTTAGAGAATGGCCCTCACTGAAGGGTCACCCCCAAACCTTTTGCCTTCCTCCTCCTCTTTTTATGACCTTGCTTTTGTTGGCTTTAGGACTCTGAGCACTTTATGACTGCTAACCAGTGCAAACAAGCATGTGCTCTCTCCTTTAATCATGCTAACATTGACTCATACCCATCTGGCATGCTTAATGTACTTATAAGTCCCTATTAAAGTGCACCACATGTACCCAGGGCCTGTAAATTAAATGCTACTAGTGGGCCTGCAGCAGTGATTGTGCCACCCACACAAGTAGCCCTGTAAACATGTCTCAGGCTTGCCACTGCAGACCATATGTGTGCAGTGTACACTATCATGTCGACTTGGCATTTAAAACCCTTTTCCAGGCCTTACACACCCCTCTTAATACATATAAGTCACCCCTAAGGTAGGCCCTAGGTAGCCCATGGGGCTGGGTTATATGTAACCAAAAGGAAGGTTACGTTTTCCATGCACTAATAGTGAAAAACTCCCAAACTTGTTTTTCACTAATGGGAGGCCTACCCCTTACATAGGTTAACTTTGGGGATTCCTTATTACCTTTAATAAGCTGTAATTCCTAAGTGAGAGAAGGTGAAGGTTTCAAGTTTAGTACCTCTGGAGTGGTAATGACAAATCCTTTTTAATGGTGACATTGGATTTGTAGTTACCATTCTGGAAATGCCACTTTTAGAAAGTTGGACATGTTCCTGTTCTTATCTATTTGTTGTTTGCTGCCTGTCTCTGAACACTGGCTGGGCGACAGTTCACTTTGTGTATTCCCTCTAGACAGTCCCACACAAAGGAAGGCTATGTGACTTCATGCATCTTCCTGGGAGGAAGGGAGGATGGAGTTGGGCACAGGCTCACACTTACACCTGAATAGGCTATGCTCTGACCACACACAAAGGGCTGCATACCCCCATGTAGTGAGTCTGGAACAAGGGCAGGATGAAAGGGCCTGTGAGCACTTCAAGGACCCTTCTTTGAAGACACCCCAAATTCAAAGGCACAACTGGGTAAAAGTACTGGACCTCTGACCCTACCAACTCAGTACACTTCTTGACCTGAAACACTGCTGCTTGGTGGACTGCTGTTCTGAAAGATTGCTACTTTGCCGCCCTCTCTGCTGCCTGCTGCTTATTCTGACTGCACCTCTATCACTTGTCCCAGAGTGTTTCCAAGGACTAGTTGACTAGTCTCCTGTTCTTCAAGGACTCAGGGACATCAAAGTGTTTAATCCTGCTCCTGTGCTTAGTTCATTGATAATGAACACAGGTGCTGGCTTCAGTGGATAAGACACACATTCTGCTGCAACGAGCAGAACAAAAATTTCACCGCTGTTGCGGGAACAGAATTGGCCGCGTCACACTTGGAGCCAGAGCATCGGAACTGCAGCATTGGAACTGCTGCATCACCGCTACTGCTGAAGGACGATCAAGACATCCTTTCGTTTGCGTCGAGAAAGCCACGAAACCAACGCACATCGGGCCGGCACTTCGCCTTCAAAAACCAGCTCATCACCATCGTTACATGGAGAAAATCAATGCATCTATTCAACTGCGGGACTGACACCAACGGATCACTTGGCTGCACTCTGCATCACATTGTTTGTGAATAGGATTAAGGCACTGTTAGACAACGGGCCTTGCATGGATCCTGTATCCCACCTGTGCTCCATCACAGTTGGCCTAAACTCTTGATTTTGTCCCTGTCCGGTTGCGACTAATTAACTCTTTAAGCACTTCTTGCTTCATAGTGCTATTTTTACATTTAATCTTTAAAAAATCATATCTCGACTTCTACTTATACGATTTTTGTCGTCTTGGTCTTATTTCATTAAAAAAAATTATGCTTTACTTTTCTAAACTGGTGTGGAGTCTTTTGGTGATGTTTACACTATTTTACTGTTTATTGTATTGCACATTGTCTCTTATGTTAACCCTGACTGCTCTATGTCACCAGAGGGTGAGCAAAGGTTAACTTAAAGTGTGTATCTGACTTACCCTGACAAGGATTGTGGTTCCTGCTTGGACATACCTCTGCCAACGAGAAACTCAATTAAAAATAGAAGGCATGACATTCATTATTTTGGGAGAGTATGACACAGGTGGTTTATTAGTGGGTGTCATTACAGTAGGCAATTTCAGTACCATTACACAACATTTTGAGGCATACTCACTTACGTACGCTTATTACACTTCCTGGGGTGTAGGTCATCAACTAGGACTCTCCAGCCATCTCTGTCCTGGACTTTTCTTTCAATCTGATCCCAGGTGTAACCCATCTCCTTGCAGTAAGAATTAAGGCCTCGAGGGCAGGTGTTTCTGGGCATTCCTCTTTTCCTGTTCCCTTGAGGGTTCCTAGTGTGGGCTTGCCTGGTCGTGTTTGATGCAGGCTTGTGGATGGTGTGACCTATCCAGCCCCAGCGTCTTTTCATGATTTCTTCATGAGCAGGGATCTAGAAAGTCTGCTGCCATAGGTCATGGTTGTTGATGGTGTTTGCACTGCAGATTTGGAGGCAGGCGTTGATGAAATTCTGGACTTTACTAGTGGTGGTCACTGTTGTCTTCCAAATTTCTGCTGAATAGAGAAGGACCGATTTTATGTTGGGGTTAAAGCATTGGTTTGCAGCGTTAGGTCCTTGGAGTTCCAGATCTTCTTTAGCTGAACGAAGACAGACCTTGCTTTGCCAAATTTTGCCTTGACGTCAGCGCCTGTGCCACCCTGCTTATCTATGACACTGCCCAGGTAGGTGAAGTCCTCAACCTCTTCCAGTACATTGCCTGCAAGGACGACTGCAGTGGTGCGGACCATGTTAGCCTTCAGGATCTTGTTTTTTCCCCTGTGGATGTTGAGGCCAGTTGTGCTGATGTGGCTCCCACTTTGTTTGTCTACTCTCGTATATGCAGATGGGTATGGGAAAGTAGGGACAGGTCATCTGCAAAGTCCAGGTCAACGAGTTCCATCCAAGGTGTCCAGTGGATCCCATTTGTTCTAGTTGCTGTGGATGTTTTCAAGATCCAGTCGATGGCAGTTCTCTCTTCCTCGTGTCCAGAGTACAGCAGCATTCCTCCTAGAGCCAGTCTTTTCAGTCCGGACTGTGTTCATCTAGTCTCGCTGATGCCAAGCAGAGCAAGGTTGTATTTTTTCATCTCTGCTGCCAATTAGGCTGTCTTGTCTATCTCGTACATGGTCCTCACATTCCATGTCCAGATGGTGATAGTCTTAGTCAAAAGTAGGTGGATCAGCTTTGTGGCTTCCAGGTTTCGCTGCCATACATCACAAGGCATCATAGCCCTCTGTGAATGAGATTCTTCTCTCCCCAAGGCCCGGACGTTTGTTTGTTGATGCTTTTGTGGTTAAGACTTTTATACATGTTGGGGTAGCTAGCCCTACGCAAAACCCTCCTCCTTTCACAGCGGGGCATGAAACTAGCCATGAGATAGTTACAATCAACATAACAACATGGATAAAGGGAGGGATAAGGATCTGAAACCTATGCATTATTGGCGAGATAGTTCATTGAGTTTAGGAATCTTTGTTCCACTTGCAGTCACAGCTTCAAATTTCGGTGACATTATTCACCCTCACATCCTTCAGTGGTTGATAAAACCAGATCCATTGAGTTGGGAACAAAAAACACAAGTCCCACCTCAGCTGCAAGGAGTTGACTTGCAATGCATGAGTGCAATGTGCAATAGAATGTTATGGAAAGAGATGAAGTATGTATTAAAGATACTGTAAGCCCCTCAGAGGTGCGCACCCCTATATAATAATCATGAAATTCCTCAACAATTGAAATATCCCGGTTTAGGGAAGTTACAGTGCAGGCCGGCTATAACGTATTGCATCCATGTCCAAGGGCTAATGTTTATATACTTTTACAACAACTATTAGATTTTTACCAAATCATATCCAACACACTGACTACCACAATATGGTATATGTTTATCACATGAATATGGGGAAGGTGAAGGTGATGAGAGGAAACACCAAGTATTTGAGCTAAAAAAGTGAACCAATATTCCCCATGGGAACTAATATAATCATTGTAGAGATCTATGTGTAAGACGAATGTCATAGGTTTGAATACTGGCAGAGATTAAATTGGTTAATAATTAACATCTTTCATCAATGTGAGAGACTAGAGAAATCATAGTTATTATTATACATCAAGTTACCTCTGAGTTACCCACATAAAGGCACACCTACTACTGCCTCTGCCCAGAGAATGTCATGATAGTCCTTATTGACTTGTAATATGCAAGTTCTGTCTGCTTTGCGGTACGCTATCCCAGTGACAGTGGAGTGGCAGATTACTAATAAATATCAGTCTTAGAAAATGACAGGGTGATAGAGGGACATATCGGGCAATATTTAAGAACGCCAGCAGGCTTAAAGCAGCAGAGGAGGATCATATCAGACTGCTCAGTAGCAGCAGTCAACTTGTACCCTTAGCTTGCGAGTCAGAACTCAGGCTTACTTTCTACTCCCTGCTCAGATAAGTCTAGCAGCCTAGCCCAATGCTACGGTCACCTCTCTGTAGCAAGCACATTGTGGCTGGTGATCTCAGTGTATTAGAACTGTCACTGATTCCTTTCAGGCAGTTTTCTCCCCTTTATACATGTTACATAACAGTGCATTCTGGAATTTGACAGAGCTTTATTCATATCATTCAAGCATTTTGGGACAGGTATGTCCCCTGCATGATGTACAGTTGTGTCCCATGACCTGCATGCCTGAACTGCATGGTCATGCCGCACACTAATCTTGCACAAGCATTGACCTAGGACCAGTCTTTGTCTATGAACTGGGATGGGCACACCAAGCAAAGCCTCATAGTAACAGGGTGGTGGCAGCATACCATGGATTGTGAATTAGTGACAGACGTTTACCGGTGACCCATGAATGTGCAATTACAGACCTTTTGATCTAAAGTTCCGCTGCTCATGAAGAACCCAGAATCCTGAATGCAGCCTGAGTGTTGTACAAGAGAGTCATTCATACTAGTGAGCCATGCATGAGTAATACTGGCCTGCAGGTTCCATTTTGGAAGTCCAGAGACTAGGCCAGAGTACAAGATGAAGGAGGGGTTTCTTTCTCCAGATACCATATGTGTATTGCTATCATCTTCTAGATGGGAGGGATAACCACCAAACGGTACAGTGAAGAAACAGAAGACATACGTTCCTTATAAGTGCCAATACACTTGCTGATACATTGGTCAGTAAATAACTCTGACTACAGTTGCTATTAGGTAAATGGCATGAGGTTCAGGGTGTGGCCTTCAGTATCTGTTGTTAGGGAAAGGATCCTTTGAATGGGTACAGATTCATATCGCTCTTCCTGATCTCTCTGAGGAGGGTTCATAAATAGCTGGGTGTAGCCTGCTCTCACCGCTTTGTATTTCTGTGGTGGTCTCTCTACCTGGAGACAGTCCTGCTGGGCGCAAAATCCTTGTAGAAAGAGGCCAGGGGTGCAGGGTGGTGGCCGGGAGACATTAAAGGGGACCGATCCAAACTGGTTCCACTGAAGAAGATCTAGAATATGCATCCTCTGCCTGCGAAATAAGTATAAAAATGGGAGCTCAAGACCTATTGCCATTCATTGCTGTGGTCTCTTCTACCGAGGAGGATGTACTCTGCAGAGGACGTAGGGAATACTATGCAGCCAAGGGTTGGTATCGCACTGACAGCCACGAGGTGAGGAAACATCTCCTAGAGTCATGCATGAAGGAGGAATTGCTGGACTGTCCTGGGTGCCAAGGTATCCTATCTGTGAGTGAGGAAGGTCACTCCAAATGAGGAAGATATGGAGAGGCAGATCATCGACGGAACTGCTGTAATTAACTCTGGCATAGGACCTGTCTGACAGAGACTCAATAGGCAAATGCACTGAATGACTCGAGATGCTGCTGGATGGAGAACTACCATCTTCATCATATATCCCCGTCATAGCTTGCAGGAGGCTAGAATGGTGTGCCCATGCAGTAGGCCCAAATGAAGCCTGCTAAGCACCTGCTGCTGGCCCACGTGCCTCACAAGTCAACTGAATGAGCACAGCACTCCCAAGTGTGCTGTAGGTTCTGATCCAGTCCTAAAGATTACATGGCCTGAGAAGTGCCATGGAGAAACTTCATGAAGAATCGAGGTCATCGCCTTGAGACACTCTGTGCCGAAGATAGCCCCCAGCACCTGCCCCACCAAGGAATCATCATCTGCAGGTATTTAGTTGTCACCCCCTCTAAGAAGTGACAAGTTCACACTGGAGTGTTGGAGTGAGCTGCACTGTGAATCAAGTAACCAAAAGAGTGCTGGAGCGAGCCACAATCTGCAGACTGCTGCCTGGAAAAGGGCCCACAACAGAAGTCTCTGCTTCTGACATGATGCTCCGATCAACAGCTGAATGAACGATTGCCACATGGCTCTGGAGAAGACTGCAGTGTGTCGCTTGAAGGCTCCTGCTGCTGGTGAGATCCCCTGCCACAAGATGGCCAAATGCGACCTGCACTTATTGTACGAAATTGATGAGCGAGTGAATGGGCCAAGGCTTGAGAAACTCTGTGCTAAGATTCAACATGCGCTCCCTGCTCAGACACGCCATAGAAATCTGGGACCTCCTAAAAACTCACAAGCCCGACATCGCCTTCCTCACAGAGACCTGGGCTAACGCCAGCTATGCACCCGACATCGCAACCGCCATCCCAGATGGATACAAGATCCTGAGGAAAGGCCGCCCCACCCGCCCAGGAGGAAACATCACCATCATTAACAAAAACTCCCTCCGCATAACAACCACCGACCCGGACAATGCCACGCCCACCAAGGAACATCTCCATTTTCAGATTCAGACCAACCCTAAAACGATTCTCTGCAGAACCCTCATCTACCGAAAGCCTGGCACCCGTGCTCCGCTCCGCTCACCAACATCATCACTGACCGCATCGCACCCCACTTCTCGACTCCACAGACTACATACTATTCAGAGACCTAAACTTCGACCTGGACAACCATAACGATCCCAACACCGCCGCCTTCCTATAGAACGATACCAACATAGGAATGAAGCAACTTGTCTCCACCCCATTCACACAGCAGAACACACACTCGACCCCATCTTCACAGGCAGAAACAGTGTCTTCTTTAGCCACACCAGGGAACTACTCTGGACCGACCACCACTGCATCCACTGCACACAAGCATGCGCGCCGCCTTCCACATAAAGCTGGAACAAAGCCACCGAAGAACACCTTAAATCCGCCCTCACCAGCACTCCACCCCCAACCACACGCCAGACAGCAACACCATCGCAAGCAACCTCCACCGATGAATCACCATCTGCGTCGACACACTCGCCCCCCATTTCCGAAGGCTACAGGACGACACAACAAGAAAGCATGCTGGTTCACCACGACACTCCAAGAATCCAAGCGCTCCTGCCGACAACTTGAAAAGACATGGAGAAACCGCAAAACTGCGGAGCGGCCACCACAGCACACTACCAACTCATCAAAGCTACAAAGAAGAACTTCCTCCAAGACAGGGTCCTCTCCAACACCCACAACTCCAAAGAACTCTTCTCCATCATACAGAAATCCCACCCTTTCAAGACCTCTGGAACAGACTCAGCTCCTTCTTTCACCTCAAGATCACTCTACAACACCTTTGACGACCAAGACCTCTGCACCACCTCAACTTCCACCCTCAGTGACACAACCCAACAGACCCTACTCACCTGGATCCCGCTCACGTCAGAAGACACCTTAAGGACCATGAAGAGCATCCACTCCAGAGCACCCTCAGACCCCTTTCCTCCCCACACCGTGCCCAGGGCCACCACAGCCATCGCACCCGAGATTGGTCGAACGATCAACTGTTCCCTCGAGACCACCACATTCCCCGATGACTGGAAGCATGCCGAAGTCAACCCCCTCCTCAAGAAACCCTCCGCAGACTCAACAGACCTCAAGACCTTCAGGCCCATCTCGCTGCTTCCATTCACAGCCAAAGTCATGGAAAAGGTCGTCAACACCCAGCTAGCATACTTCATCGAAACCAACAACGTCCTACACATCTCCCAATCTGGATTCCACAGCAACCATAGCACCGAGACCGCCCTCCTCTCCACCACTGATGACATCCGCGCCCTCCTCGACCAGGGCCAAATGGCAGCCCTCATCCTCCTGGACCTATCAGCAGCCTTCGACACGTCTCGCACCCCACATGTGCCACCAGACTCCACAGCACCAGGATCCGAGGAAAAGCCCAAGACTGGATACCCTGATTCCTCACAGGCAGAGCACAAAGAGTCAGACTCCTGCCCTACCTCTCAGAACCGACAGAGACCAGATGTGGAGTACCCCAAGGATCAATGTGTGCCGGTGCTTTCCGGTGCTTTATCAGGGCCGTGTCTAGACATACCTGAGCAACAACTCACATAGTGGCAACGTGTGTCACACTATATGGGCACTTCATTGCAGTCTCCGGTGAAGAGCATGACAATATATCACACACTAAAATAAATCCATGTCTATAGTCAGTGTTGCGCTGGGTGGGCCACTGACTGGGCAGGATTCGGTCCTGTATGCGGTAGCGTAACTTTTTAAAAATTGAACGCTTCCCTCCTTATCGTGACACACACATGCACACCGCACCGGCACTATTCAGTGAGTCAGTTCAGTTGAAGCAGGCAGCAGCGTGTTGTGCAGTGCAGCAGTAGGCTGCACCCCTCGGAATTAGATTAATAAAAGCAGTGAATAATTCGGCTTTTTCTTGAGCTTGCCAGCCATTACAGTTTTATGCCTACCAGGTGAAGTGAAATTATTTGTACGCACGTCGCTCCTCCTGAGCTAAACTAAGCTGAAATATGGGAGATTTCTTTGGAGACAACTAGTTTTGTCGTGCCCTAGAGACGACCCTCTAACTGATCCTCACTTCCGGGCTCTACTTAGGAACATTTTTTTACTGCATGCTTGGTTTGGCTTCTGATGTTCTAAACCAAGTATTGCAGAGAAAAATGACGTTATGTTAATATAGTGTGGATAGCTGAGTGGATTAACGTGCATGCTTTTTATGCCAACACATTTGTATGACGCTTTCATCTTCCGACAGTGACAACTCTTTCCTACTTTGTGCCCCTCCAAAACAGTTTGTTTAATTTTGTATGTGCTTCTCTTTAAATTGAATCAGAATGGGACCAATCCGTGATCGGGTGGGAGGCAGGTAAATTGCTACTGAGAGTTAAATCTGTAGGAAATATTATGTTGGTATCCCTCCCTACTAATCCATACATTTGTATGACGCCTAAACAGCAGACTCTAGAGATTCTCGTTTTATGATGTTGTGTCCCAAGATTTAAGACCAGCAGTTTACGCATGTTCTGAATTGCCTGAATAGTTGTTTTGCTGCCTTAAAAAATGTCTTGGCCCTCATTTATGAAAAGTGACGCATCGCTGCGAGAAAAAAACAATGCGTCACTTTTCATTGCGCCCTCCTTGCGACAACAATGATGCGTCATATTTTTAGCCCCATGTGAAAGGGCCTGCGTCAGTCTCACGCCTGCTGTGAGGCAGGCGTAAGATATTGACGCATTTGCACCCTAGAAGTGGCGCAGTGAAATCTCGTAGGTTTCACTGCGTCACTTCTACGATGCTTACTTACTTGGGAACGCCCACCCTGCATACATTATACCTGACACAGGTATAATGTAGCGCAGGGGTTTACAAAGTGACGCATCTAGGTAGATGCGTCACTTTGTAAATATGGCGCATCATGGCGCATGTTTTGCGCCACCGGTGCGTCACTTTTTGTGACGCACCGGTGGCGCAAAAGTGACGAAGGGCCTCATAAATGAGCCCCTTTGCTTATACAGATATATGTTATTTTGCAGCTCCCCTGACGAAGGGCTAATACCCCGAAATACATTGGGATTCGTGTCACAAGCTCAGCTGCAAATATGGAATTGTATAATGTAGTGTGATGTAACATTGTTTATGCTCTTTGAAGATGATGAATGATGCAAATTTGTTTGTTCTAATATGTTAGAAGTTGTGATCATGAAAAGGATACATCAAGATAAAGCATCCAAACAAGTGAATGACTCATTGTATTAAACTTTTGAAATATTTACTGTATTTGAAAGAACCACCGGGAGATCTAGAGTTGTGCGCTTTGTGTTGAGTGCACATTATCTGTGTACCTTCTTAGAATTGCTCCTTCTCTTCTGCCTTTAGCAATCTGTCGTTTGATAGTTGCAATCTAAGAAGATTTGTCCACTTTCGGATAGTTTGTGATAATTTCGTGGGTGAGGTTTTTCTGGAGGCCTCTTTAGTGTTAGGGTTGTGTGTTGCAGTTCCCAGCCCACTCCCGCTTTGTTGGTTGAAATCTGTTAACAGGGAATCCGACCTTGTCCCTTCGGTGATATATTACGTTGCTCCTCCATGTGATAGGCGCATTATTTTATTCACCATGGCCCAGAAGTGTGCACTGCTTTTGGTTTTGGTGTCATGCAAGAGTTTTTCCCAGAGCCCCTCCTCGCTGGACATTTGTGTTCCCATTTCAACATTTTGAGCGTTTTCCTCTGTTTTTGTAGTGATGATATGAGATTCAGGTCTTTAGGTTTATGCCTCAGGAGTCTCAGTGTTTTGTTTGTGTCCTTTGGTTGATTCCATAGTGCTCTGGGAAGCCGACTTGTTTCCATTAGTTCATGTGGCGGCCTGTATTTGACTGTTGTTGTGAAGGTACTTGATAGATTTGTGGTGAATTTTTCCCGTTTGCTTATGGTTCTGCCTGTATGGTCGTTTTGGTTCTGGAATAAGGCTTTCACCACTTGAAGCAGGTCCCCTGTGGTTGCTAGAGAGGATTTTATTATTTTAAGGTTGATTGTGTGACTGAAGAGACGGCCCTCTAGTAGAAGATCAAAGGTTGGTGTAGTTGCCAGGAAGGTTACTTTCTATGGTTGGTGGCCACTATCCTCCTTCTCTCAGAGCTGAAAAGTGGCTATGCAATGGGATATCAGGGTGTAGTCTAATGTTGAGCATACGTTTTAGAGTAGTATGAGGCTGCTGGTGGGGAGACTTCAGGAAATCTGCCATTGAGTGCCCTGAGGTTAATATGTTCCAGGTCCTCCAGCAGGCGTCTAACTTTTGTGCTCACTCTGCATTGGGGGTTTTGTTTTGTTTTTAGAATGTTCCAGGCCGAGGTCTGGGCCCATGTCTCTTAGTCTGTTGAGGATCCTAGGAGATGAAGGTTTAAGTCCCTTGAAATTACGAGATTGGGTATGTCTCGTTTCTTTATGGTTGTCAGTAGACAATCCACAAGATGCCTTGAATATTTGGATTTATTGGGGGGTTTATGTAGGCATGAAGATTAACACCTCCTCCTTTTTCCCCTTGGAGTTGAGATTGATCTTGATCAAGTTGACAATTGTTGAGGAGGAGGGGATTTCTTTTATAGTGGTTGTATTAGTTGTTGATACGTAAGTGGCCAGCCCGCCTGATAGGTGGCCGTATTCTGATTTCTTGGTTGCTGGCGTATGGTAGCATATAAAGCCCTGCATTTGGAATGGTTCGGTCATCCATGTTTCCTGTAACAAAATTTTGTAAAATGATTTGATGTACAGATTAAAGTCTGCTATTTTGCTTTTTAGACCATTGACGTTCCATGAGCAAAGGCAAACGGCTGAGTTATTCTGTCGAGGTGCCCCTTCTTTTTGCGTGTTTTGTCATTGGGAGCCTCCAGAACCGTTTTTGGTTCTAATGATTTGCTGAGTGTCACAGGTCCCGGGCATTTGCTGAAATGGGTGCTGGGTTTGGCTATGGCGACCGCTTCTTGCAGATTCCCATGTGGATGATTGACCCCGGGCTCCCCTACGCACTGAGACTGGGGTTTTCCTGTTGTTGCAGCTTTTGATCTCTAGGTTGGTGAATAATGGGAAAGGATATCCTGCACTGCGGTACGGCGATATGGTTATGCCCCATGACTTCAATGTTTCATGTTCGTCAAGCGACGGTGAACCCCATGTAGCCTTGGTAGTCTCACTATCTGAATGCGCGTCTGATCTGATAAATTCTGTTGAAAGCAGGTTGGTTGTTCTTATGTCTCTTAGAGTTGGAATAGTTGATATTAACTGGAAAATTTTACTTCTGTTCAGTATGTTGCAGTTCCCCTTAGACTTGAATTCAGGTTTCAGGAGCATGGCACATTGGTCTGTTTGGAGCCCGGTGGAATTGTCTGTTGAGAAATCTCACCCCTTCGGTTGCATTCCTAATGAGTACCGGTTGGGTGTCCCATCACCAAAGATTGTTTGCACCATTGAAATTGGGTGATGGTTGCTGCGATGAGTCCGGTTCCTATCGACTTCTGACCTAGTGGCCCTACTGTTCCAATCCGCTCTTGGCACTTGACCCCCCAGTGTTCTCTTGCAGAATTGGAACATCTGGATTGGGCTCATAGGTGTCTGTGGTACTTGCATCCCAGCTCGTTATTTGTCTGTGCTGCTATTAAGGCTGTACTTTCTGTGTCGTTTTTTGCATAGACTCTGGGGCCCTCTGGGTCTCTAGTGGAGTCTCCCTGTGTGGGATGAGTCTGTACATTTGATGTTGTGCTGGATAAAGTACATAGGGTTCGGAGGGGAGTAGCTTGCTCCCCAGGGGGTGTTTTAGATCTCCTTGTTGGATATCTGCATTTAAACTTTTGGCTTCCGCATTTGCTTTGCACTGCGTAGTGGCCTCCTTTGGGTCTCTGCTGATGTAGTTTGCCTCCTGGCTGGGGGTTACTCGGTTGCTTGCTGTTAAGGGGGTTGAACTAAAGTAGGTTACAGGCAAGTTTTGTTTTTTTTGTTAGAAAGGTGGATATGTAGTTAGTTGGGTTGCTTCTGGTCTTTGGTTATGGCCTTTCCTCTTGAGTTGTCTCCTTTGTTTAGGGCCGGCATGCCTCCAGCTTGGGATGGCGTTGTCCGGTGATGGTGACTTCCTCAGATGAGCTTCTCATGTTTCCTGTGTGTGGGTTGTTGACAACTGCTCTCGCCGGGCTTTGTATTTTGTAGACATCTGATTCTGTGTTTGGTGGATCATTGCGGGCTATCATACGCTTATTTTCAGATCTTCAGCAAGGTTGGTTAGCATCGAAGGGAGGGAGGATAGTTTCTCAACAATTGACCCACAGCCACAGATTAAGTTTCCTTCTTGTTGGGCTCGTGTTATAAATGTGTTAAGATTCCCTAATTTTTCACTTATGCCTCTGACGTATAGAGCCAGGGTCTTGAGGAGCTTCAATTGTATGTCCATAATTTCTGACTGGTACTGAACTGCCTCCACCGATCGTTGCTTTGTATTTAGCAGGGAGGCATAAGCGTTTATCGTTTGTAATGGAACTGTTTTATTTGGGAGGGCTCTCCTGTTGGGGTCCGTATCTAAGTTGCCTTTGCTGCTTTTGTTGGAACTAGTTGAAGGGGATCTGTGTGCAAGCCCTTTTAGAGAGTCCAGAGAATAGGATGCCACCATGTCGGCCCATTCCTGGGTGCCAAGATAGGAGAGGACTTCCAGCTTGTCCTCCTGTATCTAATGTGACCCTGCCCCTCTGCAGCTTCTTATGTGGTCCTCTTGGGATAACGATGTCAGCTGCAAACTGTTTTGGAGGGGCAGTTTGAGGAATGAAGAGGGGCCTGTGAGGGGGAAAGGGGCAGTGTACTTGTATCACGTTCTTGTGCCAAGGTTTCCCCCTGTGACTCCTTTTTGCGGTCGTCCTCTTGTTGCATGAAGAGGGATTCTGGGCTGTGAGGGGTGAGCTTTGTTTATTGGGACAATTTAGTCATCTGTTTCCTCTCTTGCTTTGCTTCTGTGTATCTGGGGCCAATGTGCCCCTCCCTACTGCAGTGTGTTCCTGTGCAATGTGAGTTGTGGGGTGCCTGACAGTGTCTTTGACCTACTCCGCTGTTGTTTGGGTTTGCAGTGAGTGCCCCTCTTGTGCCGTTTGCCTCTTTTGAGGTGAGGTGGACGTCACATTAATGGGGTCCTGTAGGCCGTGTATCCCACTACTGGATGAGAATATGGTGGAGCCTGCTTCCTTTAGGGAGCAGAATTTGGAATAGATTTTGGCTTGGGAGAGGATCTTCCATTGTCCATCCTGGTCTCCGTGTATTTTTGGTGGCGTGCCCTCTATTGTTGGATCGAGGGGGATTAATGCTGTTTGCTGCTTTGTTCCCTCACATTTGATTTTTGGTGTCTTCTTGCCTTTTGCCCACCGCCCGAGTTAATGGGAGGTTGCCTCCTTGATTTTCCTGACCTCATTGTTCCTGGCCATCCCTGGCTGAACCTTGTGTTTCCGAGGCTGCCTTGGTCTCCTTGACTTGATTGTTGTTTATTGTTTGTTTGTCTTTTTCCTAATGCATAAGGCTGATGCCTAGGGCTGATCCTAGGGCTGCTTCTGCACGGTATCCTGGGGCTGCCCATATGGCTGTCGGGGCCCTGTCTGCACGGTATACACTCAGTGGGAGCTGATGGCCCTGCAGTCCGCCGCCCTCTAGGCCCCTGCTCACTTCAGGGGTATCTTCTGCTGTGCCCCTCTCCTGATCCTTGGCTGTCCTCAGCTGCTGCTGCTGTGGTCGCTGTGCCAGCGTGCAAGGTGGCTGCAGCAGGGGTCAGTTGGCCGGAGAGAGAAGGTGACATAAGAGGGGGGGGCTGGGCATTCCACAAATGTCTGCCGGTTTACTGAGCTTGCTGCAGAACTTGATGCCACTCAAGCCCCAGATCCAGCCTTAGAGCCTGCCGCACCTTTTGCTGAAGATGGCAGGGGCAGGCAAGGTCACATCAGTCACCTCAGGGAGGAAGTATAGGGTCCCTTGAGTCCCTTAACTGTGACCTTGGCTGCCCCCACTGCCCCCGCGGTCCGCTCTCTTCACGCCGTTAATGGAAGGCGCAATTAAAAAAAAAAAAAAAATTCTCATTCACGCCGTTAATGGAAGGCGCAGTTTTTTATAAAAAAACAATTCTCACACCACACTCTATAAGCACCCAGTTTGCCTCGCTCCTCCCTTGGACAGCAAAGTCAGGGGTGAGAGGCGTGTTGAGGAAGGCAGCGTGAGGTGCGGCAGCGGTTGTGTGGCAAGTTGGGACTGCAGGCTGGGGAGATCCAGGAGCCTGTGGAGGGCTTGTGGTGCAAATGAGAGCGATGAATCGGGTACCGGTGGCAGCGGTGCTGGCAAGTGAGGCTCCCCTGGTGTGTCCACAAGCCGCAACCCAGATCTAACCACGATCACCTGAGGCTCTCTCTCAGCGGCTGTCGGCTGCCGCATTCGCACAGTCGCTGGGCTGTGGGTGTCATGGCAATTACAGGCTGCGGAGTTCCAGGCGCCTGTGCTGTTGTGTAGTTCCTACACATCTATACAGGATCTGAGCATTTAGACAACTTAAACTAAGGTGATTGGTGTCCAGACTGAGTCCAGACACCCCAAAGGATATGTTAGTCTGTAGACCAGCTAGCTCACAGTGCCACTATGAGCTCCTCTTACCAAAGAGCGAAAAGTTTCTGGCAACTATCAAACATGACAACCCTGACCCCTCAGGGATCGTGGAAACAGTACAGTACTTTTCGCTCAGTCACTCTTGCTTACTTTGTCTCAGAGAGATACACAGAATAAACGGCGGGGACATTTGCAATAAGCATTTAGTGAACCAGCGTCATTCTAGTATAAAATACTTGTGCTGCAATAACCATTAGACATAAACAGATATATATGGTTATGAACACTATTAGAGCAGAGAAAAGGTAGAATTCTACCATAGAGCTAAAACAATGAATATGTGCAGGCATATAGATACATAACAGTAATAATGCGTACTCCTACGATGCAAACCCTAACTAGATGTACCTAAATGTACCTAGCATGTATGTAGGTGTGTAGCCAAGAATCCCCTTAGGATAGAGCCAACCCCATTACCTGATGTGGGAGAGCAAAGGACCCCGTATTGGTCTCAAGTTTGACACCCCGCAAGGGATGTCAGACCACTGCGTGCTGGAGTTGCTGCGTGCAGGGACCTCAGCGTCTCGCGTCAGCGTATCAGCATGGCAGGCTTTCTCCTCTGTCCAGTCAAGATGTAGTGCTTATTGACCCGAAAGATACCCTTAGGGGTTCCACCTAAAAGTGTACTGTGGGCATGTCAGGCAAGGATGATGATAGAGGTGACCCTTATACAGAGTTATTATGCAGAATATGGTAATCCTACTGTGATACTGAGAATCCTCATGCATAATACATGGGTCAGTTATTGGAGAAAACCACACAACAGTCATGTAGCACCCAGCTAGGTAAACAGTCAGTGTCAGACCTGTTATGTAGAACAATGGTGGGACAGATGTAGGTGAAAGGTTGTGAGAAGTTGGCCTGGTATATGCTGTCCACTAGTTATAATGGGCACCTTGCACCAGTCCAAATGACCCTTCTTGATGATTAGGTTAAAGACATCCTTTATTGAAAGCTATCCTAGTGGTAGCTACGGAGAGCAGCCTTCAGGCTAAGTCTCAAAGGAATGTAAAGCAGCTTGGTTTACCGGATTATAACCGCTTGAATGAACAAATGAAAGGAGAACCACACTAATTATATATAAAATATATGTATTTCTTACTAAACACTCTCTACTATCTCTTTGTAAGATTAGAGCACAAGATACACAATATTAAAGCACTAGAGTAACAGTAATAAGCACAATTCACAGTGGTGTCCAGGGGAGTCCAAACCATACATTAAGAAAGTGGTATAACAACCACGACTTGACTAGACACAGTGCCTAGAGCACGTAGAATCACTGGGACTCCAAGGAACCACCCAAGTTAGTGACACAGGGGACCCGCAGGGGACGCGTGCAGTGTGAGAACACAACCGCGAGCTCCGTACAATCCTATGGGAAAGTCGCGGTAGGAATTTTTAAGATTAAGGACACTAAGGAGAGGACTTGGAGCAAACTCTTTCAAACCTACAAGGTTCTAAGGCCAGCACCCATGTGAGCACTGGAGTACTCATGTTACCTAACCCAGGGAAGCCGGCTGCATAGGTGTCAAATGGTGTCGAGAATCTTTGTCGTTTTCAATGGCGTGATGCTGCAAAGTACTGCTGCTGTGAAGAGGAAAAGAGTCTGGTGTGTTCCAAGCCTGGATCGGAGCTGAGAAGAACTTGAAAGCAGAGGGGACAGAGTCTGGGTCACTTCAGGGTGACCAGGGGCTCGGTAGACGAATGCCCACCGATGTCGGGTGTTTCAGGTGAGATGAGGTGAAGGTTGACTCTGCAGCCACGGAGACCAGGAGACGTTGATGATGACCAAAGTCTGCAGGCAAGTTGTCCCACAAAGATTGTCGAGTGCTGGGGGTTCAGTGTCCGGATTGGAGACCAGCAAGCCTTGGCAACTGCAACCCACGTGGTCAGAGAAAAGATGCTTCAGTGTGGACCAGCAAGGTCCTGGGGACTCCCCAAGCAATGGAGAGTCAGTGCACATCTGAAGCAACCAGGAAAGCCCACTGAAAGTTAAAGTACCCTTCTCAGGGACCCACAGGTCGATGGACCAGGGATCGCGAAGGGACCTCGAGAGGAAACACAAAATACCAGCCCACGAAACACTCGTGGAGTGTAGGCCAATAATCTTTGGTGGAAACACTGCTCGGGGTTGGGACTATAAGTAGCCCAAAGCATAGCCTCAGGGATTGCCAAAAAGCATATGCTGCTGCAAATGTGCACGGTGTCCAGGGGTTCGGGTTGCACGGTCCCCACGAGGGCTGGGGGTCTCAAGTTTGCTGAGAGCACTGGTCGGCCTCGGGGAAGCTTAGGAACCCACCTCATGTGTTGCAAACTCATCAGAGTCCTTCAGGAGCAGCCTAGATGCAAACCGATCAGATGCGTCTTTGGTGCCTGCCTTGCAGGGGAGTAACTCCTTTACGCCAAGGGAGATTCTTCGGTCATCCAACGAAGTGTAGATAGTAGTTGAAGTACTTGGTTTCTGTAGCAGAGTTTCGTCCAGGTAAATCTAAAGTCCTGTAGCCAGGGGTTCCTACTTTATACCCAAGGAAGGGTGGGACAAACTCTGGTGACCGACCTATGGGTGGGTCAGGATAGAGGGGTGGCTACACCCATGTCCTTTGTCCAGTTTCACGCCAGAGCAGGGGCTGATAGCCCATGCAACCGGTTTGAGCTGGATTATGCACAGGGGCACCAAATGTGCCCACAGTGCAGACATCAAAGCACTCTCAGAGTGCACCCACCCAGCCCCAATACACTAAAACCTGTCTGGGAGGTGGTCACACCTCCCTGTGACAGGAAACCTATTGTCCAGCTGTCCCCTGCCGGAGTTTCGTCCAGCTGCAGGAGGGCAGACTCGTGTCTGTGGCTGGCAACATCCATTTTGTGATGCCTGGGTCTGTGAAGCTGGTACCGGGTGTACCGGTGTAGTCATATTTCTCCCTTTAGTAGGGTGGAATCATACCTCCCACACCAGTTACTGGTGTGAAGGTATGATTCCAAGGTGTTTAACACCAAACACAACATGTTTCCATGCAGCCGTTTTAAAGGTAGCATGTTCCGCGAGGTTATAATGCACTTAAGAGTACCTGGTTGGCTGCATCACAAACAACCCCGGAATAAAGGTTCCGAAAGCTGCAGAGGGGCTCTGCTCATGCATGTGTACCCTCTCACATAAAACACAGCACCCTTCATTCAGGATTGATAAGGCCTGCCATAGGGGTGACTGATAGCTTTATATGTGCAGTAATTAGGATAGATATAGTGAACCTATATCTAAGTAATCGGTGCATGCACCACCTTACACAGGCTGCTGTAGCAGACCTGTGGTGTCATTTTGAATGGTCTCCCAGGGGTGGCATAATACATGATGCAGCCCCTGAGAGGCCTCTGGTGTACCTATGCCCTAGGTATATAATATGCCATATACTAGGGACTTATAAGGGTACCCCAGAATCCAATCTGCGGTGTACCTAAAGTACATGCAATCAATTTAGAGGGAAAGCAGCTAGGCTGGGGTCCTGGATAGCAGGATCCCAGCCAGACTAAGTCGAAAACAGTGAAACATTAGCAAAAAGTGGGGGAACTATAAGAAGCAGCTCCTACTCTACTACAAAGGTCGTGTAACTACCTAGGCCTTTGTTGGGGTACATTGGAGTTCATAAAAGTTCCTTGAGCTTTGAGAGTGAAGCGGTGGGTCGGATGTTGGGTGCCTGGGTGTCTGTGTTTCACCCGGCTCACTTGGATCAACTCTGCACTAATGGCGCAGTCTGGCTAGCTGGCGTGTGACGTCAGATCCTGGAAGCAGCCTCCCGAGTAGCAAACTGGATTCTCCCTAGTAGTGACAGACTAGGAGCACACAGGAAGAAGAGGAGAAAAACCTTCAACTGTGATTTTGAGAAGGTGGATCAAGTCTCTTATTGCAAAGGCCTTTGAAGTTAAGGGTCAAGTCTGTCTATTGACAATCCAAGAAAGATCGACCAGTAGTATGTCCTCTACAGTAGCTAAGTTGCAAGGTGCTTCGATTTCCAAGATTTGCAAGGCAGCTACATGGTCTGATTCAGCTAACTTTTTTAAACATTATAGGCTCTCAGAAGGATCCAATCTGTGGTGTACCTAAAGTACATGCAATCAATTTAGAGAGAAAGCAGCTAGGCTAATTGGATAGCAGGAAAACAGTGAAACATCAGAAAAAAGTGGGCGTAACTATAAGAAGCAGATCTTACTCTCCTACACAACCCCCCCCCCCCCCCCCCCCAAATGTAAGGACATTAAACTAACCTTGACCAGTTGAGTCTTCATGTTCTAAGTGGAAAATATCTGGAGAGTTCATCTGCATTTGTATGGTTACCTCCAGGTCTATGCTCCACTGTATTGTCCCTCCCCTGTAGGGAAATGGACCACCGCAAACGTTTGGGGTTTTCACCCTTCATCTGTTTTAGCCATAAGAGGGGAGGATGGTCCGTCTGAACAATGAAGTGATTTCCAAACAAGTATGGCCTCAGCTTCTTCGGAGCCCAAACCACAACAAAAGCCTCCCTCTCAATAGCTGACCAACGTTTCTCTCTGGGGGTCAGCCTTCTGCTAATAACATCTACAGGCTGATCCTGACCCTCATCATTCAATTGTGATAACACAACCTTTACCTCCAACTCAGATGCATCTGTTTGGGCAATAAATTGTTTGGAGTAGTCAGGACTTTGCAGAATGGGAGTAGTGCACATGGCCTGCTTCAGGTCATGAAACGCCTTTTGACAGCTGACTGTCCACTGAACTTTCTTTGGCATTCTCTTAGAAGTTAAGTCATTGAAATGGGTCACTATGGATCCATAACCTTTGACAAATCTTCTATAGTACCCAGTCAGGCCCAAGAAAGCTCTGACCTGAGTCTGGGTGGTTGGAGCAACCCAGTCCATGATGGTCTGGATGTTGCTCTGCAATGGCTGAATCTGGCCTCCACTAACAAGGTGGTCCAGGTACACAACCTGACTCTGCCCTATCTGGCACTTGGTGGCCTTGATAGTTAGGCCTGCTTTCTGCAGGGTCTCCAAAACATTTCTCAGGTGGACCAGGTGATCCTCCCAGGTGGAGCTAAAGACAGCAATATCATCTAGATATGCTGCACTATAGGCTTCCAGACCTGTAAGGACTTTGTTCACCAACCTTTGAAAAGTGGTAGGTGCATTCTTCAAACCAAAGGGCATCACCACAAATTGGTAGTGCCCACTAGGGGTAGAAAATGCTGTCTTTGGCTTTGCATCATCACCTAGTCTGATCTGCCAGTAGCCAGCTGTTAGGTCAAATGTGCTCAGAAACTTGGCTGAGGCCAAAGTATTTATAATCTCATCTGCCCTAGGGATTGGATGGGCATCAGTCCTAGTGACTGCATTGAGACCTCTGTAGTCTACATAAAACCTATCTCTCTCTTACCATCTTTGGTGTGAGGTTTGGGTACCAAGACTACTGGACTAGCCCAGGGGCTATCTGAGGGTTCAATTACACCCAAATCCAACATCTTTTGGACTTAAGTCCTGATATGGCCCTTGACATCGTCAGATTGCCTGTAAATCTTATTTTTAACAGGCAGACTGTCCTTAGTGTCCACTTCATGAGTTCACCAGGTAGTCTGACTGTGAGTCAGTGAGAACATATGTCTGAACTGATTGAGAACTTGTCTGCAATCAGTTTGCTGCTGGACAGTGAGGCTGCCTGCCAAGGCTCCACCATCAACTGAACCATCATCAGGGCTCTGAGAGAGCAGGTCAGGGAGTGGCTCACTCTCTTCCTCCTGTCCTTCATCAGTAGCCATGAGCAAGCCCAGGTCAGCCCTGTCAACATATGTTTGAGCCTGTTGACATGGAACACCCTATGGGGGCTCCTGGGAGTTCCAAGGTACACCAGGTAGGTAACCTCTCCCTTTTGCTCAACTATTGTATGTGGGCCACTCCACTTATCTTGGAGGGCTGCTGGGGCCACAGGCTCCAACACCATACTTTCTGCCTTGGCTGGTAAACAGTCAGCACAATCTTTTGGTCATGCCAGGCCTTTTGCAATTACTGGGTAGCCTCAAGGTTTTTAGTTGCCTTCTTCATGTACTCAACCATCCTGGAGCGGAGACCAAGTACATAGTCCACAATATCCTGTTTAGGGGTTTGAGAGGTAACTCCCATCCTTCCTTCACTAGACACAATGGACCCCTAACTGGATGTCCAAACATAAGTTCAAATGGGCTGTAACCAACCCCTTTCTGTGGAACCTCTCTGTAGGCAAAAAGAAGGCAGGTCAAAAGTATGTCCCATCTGCGCCTAAGCTTTTCTGGGAGACCTTTAAACAAGTCCTTGAGGGTTTTGTTGAACCGTTCAACTAACTCATTGCATTGTGGGTGATAAGGGGTGGTAAATTTGTAATTTACTCCACACTCCTTCCACATAGCAGTTAAGTAACTAGACATAAAGTTTGCATCTCTGTCTGATACTACCTCCTTAGGGAAACCCACTCTGGAAAAGATTCCCAGGAGGGCTCTTGCCACCACAGGAGCTGTGGTCGTTCTAAGGGGAATTGCTTCTGGATACCTAGTGGCATGGTCCACCACCACCAGGATAAATCTGTGCCCAGATGTAGTTTGAGGATCCATGGGACCAACTATTTCAATCCCAACCCTCTCAAAGGGAACCCCCACCACAGGTAGTGATATCAGAGGGGCCTTTGTGGTACCACCTGCCTTACCACTGGTTTGACAGGTGACACAGGAGCGACAAAACTCCTTGGTGTCTTCAGACATGTGAGGCCAACGAAAGTGAGGGACAATTCTGTCCCAAGTCTTGTTTTGGCCTAGGTGACCTGCTAAAGGGATATCATGTGCTAGTGTCAATAGGAAACCCCTACACCTCAGAGGTATAACCAACCTCCTGGTGGCACCAGGCTTGTGGTCTCTACTCTCTGAGTAAAGGAGTCCATCATCCCAGCAGATCTTGTGGGACCCACTAGCACTCCCAGCAGCCTCAGCAGAAGCTTGCTGTCTGAGGGGTTCAAGAGAAGGGCAGCTCAGCTGCTCCTGGCTCAGATCTGCCCTGGAAGGGCCCCCTGTCCCCAAGAACTCAACCTGATCAGGTTCAAGCTCATCTGGGACAGTTCCTTCTTCAGGACTGAGATCATCCCCCTCAAGAGACTAATCTGCTTTCTGAGTCAGGGGGGATGACACTGCCTTACCTCTACTGCTCCTTTTCTTGGAAGGCGCCTGGTCCATTTTTCAAGGATCCAGGGCCTGTTCAGTGTTAGACATATTTGCCTGTGACCTAGTCATAGCAAACACATCTGCAGGGATTCCCAACATTTCTGCATGAGTCCTGAGCTACACCTCAGCCCAAGCTGAAGTTTCTAAATCATTGCTCAACAAGCATTCAACAGGGAGGTCTGCAGTTACTACAACCTTCTTATGGCCATTTACCCCTCCCCAGGTGAAATTAACAACTGCCAAGGAATGGTCTGTGCTGATATTGCTAGCATTGGTCACTTGGTACATCTCACCACGTATGATTTGCTGAAGGAGCCAAAGGCTGCTGTCTGTATTTGCCCAGATTACTGGGACTGACAAATAGGGAGACAATATCCATGCCTCCATCACAGACCAGTACAGCCTGAGTAGGAACTCTGACTAGGCCAGAGTCCATATCAGATCCCAGGGTTAAGCCTACTACACCCTTATTCTGAGTACCTGCACTTGGGGCTGAACTAGGGGGAACAGTTGCCTTAGGGGCAATGGTGGCTGAAGTTGAGTCCTTGGACTTGGTACAATCACTTGTCCAATGGGTCTTATATTTACAGATTTGACACCATGGTTTCTTCTTGCCTTTTCCCTTGTCGGATTGTGACTCCCCACCAGATGCACATTTTTTGGGGCCCTTGAGAAGACTTCTGGTCTTTATCCTTCTCCCCACCCTTATCAGAGTTTTTAGAATCCTGCTTCTTGGAATCACCACCTTGGTTCTGAACCTTCTGCCTCACCCTGGTTCTGACCCATTTGTCTGCCTTCTGGACCAATTCTTAAGGGGGAAGTCAGATCAGAGTCCACCAGCTACTGATACATCAACTGTGTTTGACAATTATTAACCCCTTCCATGCTGCGCAGATTCCGCCGCTGTGCTGACGGAATCTTGCGCGGGCGTGGTCATGACGGAACGGTTCCGTCATGAGCACAGCTCAACCGTGGCTCATGACGGAACCGTTCCGTCATGAGCACCGAAGGGGTTAAAGATCTGCTCCCTCATAATTAAATTGTACAATCCTTTAAAATCACACACTTTACTGGCAAGTAACCAGCCTTCCAGAGCCTTAGTAGCACAATCTAAAAAATGTCAACCCAGTCTTGAGTCTGTGCCTTTTGGGTATCACTGAACTTTAACCTGTATTGTTCAGTGGTTAAGCCAAACCCATCAATCAGTGCACTCTTCAAGACTTTGTAATTATCAGGATCCTCTTCTCTAACTGTGAGGAGCTTGTCTCTACCTTTGTCTGCAAAGGAGAGCCACAAGATTGCTGCCCACTGCTCCTGAGGGACCCTCTGTACTTTACGTGCCCCCTCTAGTGCAGTTATCCATTTGTGCATGTCATCCCCACTCTGGTAGGGAGGGACAATCCTGTTCAGGTTCCTATGGTCATGAGTATTTTCTCTACCTCTAGGGACACTGTTGCTGCCACCATGGGGCTCTAGTCCCAACGTTTGAGAAGCTCTCTGAAGCTCCAGGGATTCCCTATCTAAAGCCAATTGCTCTCTCTTGATTCTGAGCTTAGCTTTCTCATAGTCAAGCAGTTGGCACTTCTTATCATAAGAGGACTCCCTTTTATGAGAAGAAGTCCTATGAGAAATAGAGGTCCCTACAGAAGTACCAGAATGATTAGATTCCTGAGAGGAGATCTTGATCTTTTTGGTAAACTGTTAACCCTTCCAGGTGGGGTATAGAGAGGACCACTGAGGTTTTCTCCCTCACCTTCAGGTAGAGTTGGATTGTCCAGGTTAGAATTATCTTGATCCTCCTGGCTAGCATCAGAGTCCAGGTCATAGAGGTTTTCACCTCCTGTCCTTTCCTCTTCTGCTGTCCCACCCAACTTGCCTGCCTCATCAGACCCTGGGGTCTTTCTGAGGTCATCTAAAAGCAAAGCCTCTATGAGGCGTTGAGTTCTGGGATTTTTCCCTGTCTTCAGTTTCCTAGCAGTACACATACTCATCAATTCTTGGAATGGGATATGGTCATACTTAGTGGTCAGAGCCCCACTGGGTTCTGCCCTAGAAGACATACTAGTGTTATTTGGTGTGGCACCTACCTAACCTAGTGGGAACTACTAAACTCTCTTGAGTTGGAGAAAGGGTGTGCTAGACCCTTGACTTACCCAACTCTAAGTTCAGTAGTACTTACTTTATTCTAGACTTGAGTATATGTACCTATGTACCTATAGTGGTTTTCAGTTAGTCACTCAATGAGATTATCTGGTAAAGCAATAGCAAGCTTGAATCCCAACCGCTGCACACCAATGTGAGAAGTTGGCCTGGTATATGCTGTCCACTAGTTATAGTGGGCACCTTGCACCAGTCCAAATGACCCTCATTGATGATTAGGTTAAAGACAACCTTTATTGAACGCTATCCTAGTGGTAGCTATGGAGAGCAGCCTTCAGGCTAAGTCTCGAAGGAATGTAAAGAAGCTTGGTTTACCAGATTATAACCTCTTGAATGACCAAATGAAAGGAGAACCACACAAGATATATATAAAATATATGCATTTATTACTAAACACTCTCTACTAACCTCTTTATGAGATTAGAGCACAATATACACAATATTAAAGCACTAGCACGACAGTAAATAGCACAATTCACAGTGGGCCCCAGGGGGAGACCAAACCATATATTAAGAAAGTGGTATAACAACCACGACTTGACTAGACACAGTGCCTATTGCATGTAGAATCACTGGGACCCCAAGGAACCACCCAAGGTAGTGACACAGGGTACCCAAGGGGGACGCGTGCAGTGTGAGAACACAGCCGCGAGCTCCATACAATCCTATGGGAAAGTTGCGATTGGAATTTTAAAGATTAAGGACACTTAGGAGAGGACTTGGAGCAAACCCTTTCAAACTTAGAAGGTTCTAAGGCCAGCACCCATGTGAGCACTGGGGTACTCGTGTTACCTAACCCAGGGAAGCCGGGTGCATAGGTGTCAAATGATGTCGGGAATCTTCGTCGTTTTCAATGGCGTGATGATGCAAAGTGCTGCTGCCGTGAAGAGGAAAAGTGTCCGGTGTGATCCAAGACTGGATCAGAGCTGAGAGGAACCTGAAAGCAGAGGGGACAGAGTCTTGGTCACTTCAGATTGACAAGGGGCTCGGTAGACGAATGCCCACCGATGTCAGGTGTTTCAGGTGAGATGAGGTGAAGATTGACTCTGCAGCCATGGGGTCCAGGATATGTCGTCGATGACCAAAGTTCACAGGCGAGCTGTCCCACAAAGGATGTCGAGTGCTGGGGGGTCAGTGTCCGGATTGGAGACCAGCAAGCCTTGGCAACTGCAACCCACGCGGTCAGAGAAAAGATGCTTCGGTGTGGACCAGCAAGGTCCTGGGGACTCCCCAAGCAATGGAGAGTCAGGGCACATCTGGAGAAACCAGGAAAGCCCACTGAAAGTTAAAGTACCCTTCTCAGGGTCCCACAGGTCGACAGACCAGGGATCGCGAAGGAACCTCGAGAGGAAACACAAAATACCAGCCCACGGAACACTCGTGGAGTGTAGGTCAGTAATCTTTGGTGGAATCACTGCTCGGGGTCGGGACTACAAGTAGCCTAAAGCACAGCCTCAGGCATCGCCGAAAAGCATATGCTGCTGCAAATGTGCACGGTGTCCAGGGGTTCTGGTTGCACGGTCCCCACAAGGGCTGAGGGTCTGAGGTTTGCTGAGAGCATTGGTCGGCCTTGTGGAAGCTTAGGAACCCACCACCTGTGTTGCAAAATCTTCGGAGTCCTTCAGGAGCTGCTTAGATGCAAACCGGTCAGATGCGTCTTAGGTGCCTGCCTTGCAGGGGATTAACTCCTTTACTCCAAGGAAGATTCTTCGCTCATCCAATGAAGTGTAGATAGTTGAAGTACTTGGTTTCTAAAGCAGAGTTCTGTCCAGGCAAATCTAAAGTCCTGTAGCCAGGGGTTCATACTTTATACCCAAGGAAGGGGTGGGGCAAACTCTGGCGACCCACCTGTGGGAGGGTCAGGACAGAGGGGTGGCTACACCCATGTCCTTTGTCCAGTTTCGCACCAGAGCAGGGGCTGATAGCCCCTGCAACCGGTTTGAGCTGGACTATGCACAGGGACACCAAATGTGCCCCCAGTGCAGACATCAAAGCACTCTTGGAGTGCACCCACCCAGCCCCAATACACTAAAGCCTGTCTGGGAGGTGGTCACACCTCCTTGTGACAGGAAACCTATTGTCCAGCCGTCCCCTGCCGGAGTTTCGTCCAGCAGCAGGAGGGCAGACTCGTGTCTGTGGTTGGCAGCATCCATTTTGTGATGCCAGGGTCTGTGAAGCTGGTACCGGGTGTACTGGTGCAGTCATATTTCCCCCTCTAGCAGGGTGGAATTATACCTCCCACACCAGTTACTGGTGTGGAGGTATGATTCCAAGGTGTTTGACACCAAACACGACATGTTTCCATGCAGCCGTTTTAAAGTTAGCATTTACCGCGAGGTTATAATGCACTTAAGAGTATATGGTTGGCTGCATCACAAACAACCCAGGAATAAAGGTTCCGAAAGCTGCAGAGGGGCTCTGCTCATATATGGGCACCCTCTCACATAAAACACAGCACCCTGCCTTCAGGATTGATAAGGCCTGCCATAGGGGTGAGTAATACCTTTTATGTGCAGTAATTAGGATAGCTATAGTGAACCTATATCCAAGTAAGGGGAGCATGCACCACCTTACACAGATTCAAAATGTGGTGTCATTTTGAATGGTCTCTCAGGGGTGGCATAATACATGCTGCATCCCCTGATAGGCCTCTGGGGTATGTCCTATGTATATTGTATACCATATACTAGGGACTTATAAGGGTACCCCAGAATCCAATCTGCGGTGTACCTAAAGTGCATGCAAACAATTTAGAGGGAAAGCAGCTAGGCTGGGGTCCTGGATAGCAGGATCCCAGCCAGACTAAGTCGAAAACAGTGAAACATTAGCAAATAGTGGGGGTAACTATAAGAAGCAGATCCTACTCTCCTACAAAGGTCGTGTAACTACCTAGGCCTTTGTTGGGGTATATTGGGGTTCATAAAAGTGCCTTGAGCTTTGAGAGTGAAGCGGTGGGTCGGATGCCGGGTGCCTGGGTGTCTGTGTACCACCCGGCTCACTTGGATCAACTCTGCACTGCTGGTGCAGTCTGGCTAGCTGGCGTGTGACGTCAGATCCTGGAAGCAGCCTCCCGAGTAGCAAACTGGATTCTCCCTAGTAGTGACAGACTAGGAGCACACAGGAAGAAGAGAATAAAAAACCTGCAACTGCGATTTTGAGAAGGTGGATCAAGTTCTTATTGCAAAGGCCTTTGAAGTTGAGGGTCAAGTCTGTCTATTGACAATCCAAGTCGACCGGTAGTATGTCCTCTACAGTAGCTAAGTTGCATGGTGCTTCGATTTCCATGATTTGCCAGGCAGCTACATGGTCTGATTCAGCTAACTTTTTAAAACATTATAGGCTCTCAGAAGGAAATAATATTCATTGGATACATGGTTCTATCCCCTATGACGGAATAGGGGAGAGTTGAATTTCAGTTTTTTCTAAAAAATACTATTTCTGTTCAGCATGCACTGCCAGTTGTCTGTGTTGTGTTCACTTGCTAAAATTCATTTGCTATGAATTCATGATAGGGAGGGGAGACACGGTATTGCTTAAATTACATACCGGTAATGGCATTACTCTGAGTACTACTCTCTCTCTTTAATTCATATTACCTGTAAATATTTTAAGCATGAGGCTATCCCGCATTGCAAGTATTCCATATGTGACTATGATTATCTGCTCCCTGTGTCTCATGAAGATGTGCAAAGTCCTGGAGGTCCTGAGGAAGGGTCAAAGGAAAGTCCTAAGAGCAAACTAGCTGAAGGGGAGAAGCTCCAGCCTCCAAGACAACTTGAACTGGTCAGCAGCACTACTTGCAAGAGGACGTACATTTTATAGTTTGTTGTGCTTATCACACTGGTGAAGGATGATTATATTATAATATATTACTGGCACCCTGGGGAGAGGATATATTCTTGCTGTTTTGTAATGTGTGCTTCTCCTCTGCGGCAGGTCTGGAGAGCTGCAACCTGACAGGGTTTGAGTGGAAGTGCACACATGCTTTAGTGTCCATAGAGCGCATGTCCCACAATGCATGTGCTCCCAGGATATCCCGCTAGAAGCTGCAATAAGGCCAGGAAGCAACATAATGGGAGACATTATTTCATATCCATGGATGCCTTCCCTGTGAGCTACAACCTAAGACTCTGAGGTCTCTGCCCAGAATGTTGCCCTGAGCCCAACAACAGGGTGTGTGGTAGAGAACCGAAAACCTCAGGCGAGCAGTGAGAACTGCGGTGGGCAATGTGACAGCTTGGGGTCCTGACACTTCAGACGGGTGGTGTGGACTCAGGAATATAAAGGCCATCTTACACCAGTACAAGGAAATCAACACAGTAAGTGGTATATTTGGGCAGAAATCGAACTTTCAAAATATGAGTAAGTTCCTTCATTACATCAGGTGTAAGAACACACAATTCATAAGTGCTAAAGATGTACAACATACACCCTGAAGGGAGCTGCAGGAAGCAGTTCAGGTCACATCCAATTAGAGAGCATTGTACTCCATGATGCCCACTATGGCAGCTCTCTGTGCCTTTGGCACTATCTGGGCAAGGACAGCACAAACACAAGCCCACGTCAAGCGTCCGCTGTATGCGAAATCAGTGACCTCCATCATAAACTTCCTGCAACAATCAGCTAGTGACTATGAGGAGGGGAGTTGGAGCTTAATTTTGAAACAAGTTTGAGGCCTGAGTAGAGTTCCGCAAGGAAAAGAAGGACAAAGTAAGGAGCCAGTAGAGGTAAATAATTATGTACTAAAGTAAACTATGTAAAGTAAAAATAAAAAACGACTAAAACATTCCTCAGATCACAAGGAAATGAATAAAATGAGGAACTGGTGGAAGGAAATAACTAAAACAAACTGAAAGTAAATTGAGGTACTGTCCTTATGTCCAAATAAGTAACATTGATTGTGACAAAACAATTATTAAATTAAGGTCTTTAAAAGTAAGTTATAGCTCATAAACTTGTACACTCGCCTTGAAATATATCTTACACATGTGATCAGAGTGGAAATCATGTCACAGGATTGTACTTACTCTAACTTATTTTCCATAATATGCATTTAAATTATGTATTTAGTAAATTGAATGCTTGCACTCTTCATTTCAAGATGGGGGATCCATTACTCTGATCACATGTAGTACTGGAGATGTAAGTCTTGTAATACAATAAACGCCACAGCTGAACCGAAGAAACAACCTCTCATCTGTAAATGGCAAATAAAAGGGAACAAAGTTTTCACTGTACCTTGGATTGTTATTTCCATGGTTTGACAGGGAGTTTCCTACGAGAATTTCTGCTCCTCTCAGCCTTTCAGGAGCAGAATATCTGTTGGTGATGGAAATGGCATACATTTTGTATGGTTTCAGTAAATCCACCCTCCACCAGGGATTATATTCATAATTTGTATGGGAGCAGGATCCATCTGAAAAATCGGGATCCTGGTTTCCATCTATTGCGTTGATTGCATCTGACAGGAAACCTTCTTGAAAATATTTTCCAGCAAGAATAGTTGACTGAGTGGCTCGACCACCCAGGGCCACATTCTCACCTGAAAGTTAACAGAACATGAGTTGAGACCCAGCAGTAGTTGCTTCAATAGGACAATCTTCATTCCTGAAACATAATTATGCCATGACATAATTACTATTTATATCTTAGAACAGTAGATAAGCTTTGGAAAATCAGTGGTACTATGTTAAGGATATATTGCTATCATAAATGCAGTAAACAATCAACATTCAGGTTTAGGAGGTGACTGTAGCAAAGCATTTTGATAGAGGACACATTAAGGGTATTTTATAATTATATTGAGTTAGCATAATCATATCTATGCTGATATCCAGAATGCACCAACGTGACCATTCACAAAAAAACATTTACTTGTTTGTCCCACTTCAGTAACTTAGACACTGCACATTACCTTTACATGCCCCACCTGGGGCAAGTGGTCTCTACTGGTCTCACACTGAGCTCCATTCAAACTGGCCATGCTGTGGGACTGCTTCATTAGCAAAGCTATTCTACATGGATGTCATACCCTCAGCTGGGGCATTTTAAGGCCGGATTCTGAGGTTTTCACTTCCACTTTTTCAAGGATATATTCCTTCTTCCGCAATTGAGCCATCTATCCCTTCTTTAGTGGGGGCAGCACAGCCAGTGTTCATTGAAAGGTCAGGGATGTCACTGTACCTTCCATAACTTTGCATGGGCTTCATATACATCACAATGAATCCAGCTCCCTCAGCATGTCCACTCCCACATTGTAAACCAGGGAAATGTGCATTGTGCTCTTCTACTGCAGATGTCTGCAGGGTACTTTGCTCATCCTGATCTGTGCTAAAGAATATGTGAAGTCTTTATTAGGCGGAACCAACCCTAGGCCTGCTTGCCAATACTCTGCCTGCTATCAGTTGTGGGGAGAATTTTACACTCCTTTAAGGAAGGGCCTACAAAGCCTCTCGTTTGCTAAAATTGTTTTGCTGTATAGGGTGTATGTTTCTTGATGATTATGGAGTAGCAAGTAATGCGAAAGTTGAAAAATATGAAAAAACAGCAACACTTTGGTAAGAAAATATTTTAATGTCCATTGCCAATGATCTCAGTTATCCAGAGTGTATATTTTGTTTTCAGATACACACAATATGATTCCAAATACTTCTTTAGTGATATAGCCTGGTTTGATAGACTTATGTTTCCAATATAATTCTGATATCCTTCAGTACAATCGTTATTATAGAGTTTGTCAGCTTTTAAGGCTGATGTAGTCAACACGTGTTTCACCCCTTCCTTTTGGCCTGGAAGTCTGGGGTTTTCTGAAGGCTTGAGTTCAAGGAAATAACCAATAGTAGTTAATTTTAAAGATTTTTAAAACGCTAGTAATGGTGGCAAACTATTCTGAGTGTATAGTTCTTAAGTAATTGCACTACACTTGTGATTAAACATTAGTATGACTTATTTCCCAGGTGCTAAGTGATTATGTGCTGTTTGGTGATAAATAATGCAGGAATGCTTGATGTAATCACTTATATTACATCTTTTATTTATTTAAGCCTACATTGTGATAGTTTTCAATGAGTGAGCTTGCACTGGTATTTGCTATTGTCTAGAGTTATAAAAAATACCTTTAATAAATTCTTTGTTTGGTTTCTCATGGTCACTTCTGGCCATCAAACAATATTCGTAGTCCATACTCAGGTTTGCACCATCATGAAGTAATCATTAGTTTATGTAGCACACGTCACCATCATCTACTACTCCTCGGTACAGAACCATATTTGTTCCATGAACCACATTCCATATGCAAACATATCAACAAAAATGCCACACTGATATTATGATTTTGCCAATTTCACATGTAAACAACATAGTATTAAGGCTGATGACACTACACGCCTCCTCATTCCTTCTCCAAGTGATTTCATTATCTTCTTCCTGTTACTAAAGCTCCACCTAAAGACAGCATAATTGTGTTATACCTTCTGTCACCACAGGAGGTCCCTCAAAAGGCAGCAGAGTGGTGTAGTACTTCAGAGTATTCTTAGAGCGCTCTATGAAGTCAGGAGAAGGAATCAGTATTCCAGCACATTGCTAGAGGTGCCTCAGAAGTGGACAGACTGGTTACAGTGCCTCCATTTTTTACTAGAGGTGCCTCTGACGTCTACAGACAGACTGCAGTACTTTAAATCAATACTTTAGACCTCACTAAATTCAACAGAAATGGTGCCATAGCACCCTCTCCGGCCTGACAGTGCGTTCCATCTCTTCTGACCTGGAGGCCTTTCAACTTCCCCAGATGGTTTCCCAGCCTACCCATCTGGGGGGGCATATTTTGGATCCCCTGTTTACCAATCTGTTGGGGATTCAAATTACCTCTGTCTCTCCGGTGGAATGGACAGACCACTTTTTGGTGTCCATCCTCTGCCCGGTCTCGGCCACTCCTTCCATCTCTACGGCTAGAAGGGTCCAGAAGAGGGCTTGGAAAAAGCTTCGGCTAGAGGACTTTCATCGTCTTCTATTAGAGGAGCCGCTGGGTCCTTTGACGGATGTGGAAAGGGGGTATGACCTCTTCTGTTCATGGATAACTAGGGCCTTGGACTCTCTGATACCCATCGTTTCAACTAAAATCAATTCCAGAGAGTCGAGTCCCTGGTACGATGGCACTCTTCGGGCCCTAAAGGGTGCCTGTAGACGAGCAGAGAGGGCCTGGAGGAAAACCTATGGGGCTGATCTAAAAGCTGCATACGCCAAGTCCGTGAAGCTTTACCATCGAGCTATCTGCCGAGCCCGTGCGGCTTTTTATGCCATCGAATTCCGGAACAGTCCGAATCCGTCAAAAGCTATCTTTAAGGCCGTAAAAGATCTCACAGCGAAGCGGACTACCTCTACGACCGTGAGCTCCCTTTCCCATTGTGAATCCCTTGCATCTTACTTCTTGGGGAAGGTCCAAGCTATATATAGGACATTCCCTAGCATAGGGTTCACTGAGGAAAGTATAAATGGGATCCATCATCAGACTACACTGCTTGTTTTCCCCCCCCTTACCTTGGATGGTTTTGACAAACTTGCGCTGCAAGTCAAATCTGGGTCCCCATCCGATCCAGTAAGGCCTGCTCTCTTCCGAGATCAGGCTTTTATAGGGCGTACAGCCGTATGCTCCCTTGTCAACCTCTCCTTGGAAACGGGAACCGTTCCATCTAAGTGGAAACAAGCTGTGGTGTCCCCGATCATTAAAAAGCCCACCCTGGACCCTTCCAAGCCTGAGAGCTATCACCCCATCTCGTTGTTGCCCTGGCCAGCCAAAATCACGGAGGCCCACGTTAACCTGGCCCTGTCTGAACATCTGACTCGGACCAATGCCCTCGACCCCACACAAAACGGATTCCGTGCTGGGCACAGTACGGAAACTGCGCTACTTGTGATGGTGGAACACCTCCGGGCAAGGTTGGATGCTGGTCAAACGGCGGCGCTTATTTTGTTAGATCTTAGCGCCGCCTTTGATACGGTAGACCACAGCATCCTCCTGCGTCGGCTCGAGGAGACTGGCATTGGCGGTCAGGTGTTGCAATGGTTCCGCTCCTTTTTAGATGACCGCTCCTTCTGTGTTGCCATCCCTCCCTTCAAGTCCAACTACCAACCACTGGCCATGGGGGTTCCGCAAGGGTCCTCGCTGAGTCCCACGTTGTTTAATCTTTACGTGAGACCGCTGGCGGATGTCGCTAGGCAGTGGGGCCTTACTTTGGTCTCATATGCTGACGACACTCAGCTGGCGGTTACTCTCAGTGGGGATGCGGAGATTGAGGCCCCCAGGTTTCAGTCCGGACTGAAGGCGGTGGCTAGTTGGCTGACAGGCAACTACCTTCAGCTAAACGCCACTAAAACAGAGGTGATGGTCGTCGGGAAGGGAGTGGAGCTGTGGGGTGACCACTGGTGGCCCTCAGAGTTGGGACCTACTCCGATCCCGGTATCGGAAGTGAAAAATCTGGGGGTATGGCTGGATGCGGGCCTCTCCTTTGTAGGCCATACTAAAAGAACCGCGGCCTGTTGTTTCGGTCTCCTGAGGGGCTTGAGACCTGTTCTCAAGTTCTTTGACGCCCCGACCAGGCAGCTGGTGATCCAGGCTACTATTATCTCCCGCCTGGATTATGCCAGCTCTCTCCTGGCTGGGGCTAACCAGGCTGAACTAACCCGCTTACAACGGGTTCAGAATGCTGCGGCGAGGGCGATCGTTGGCTTGCCCAGATTTTGCTCAGTTACAGGTGTCCTTCGCTCCCTACACTGGCTTCCGGTTAGGAAGCGCATTCTCTTCAAGGTATTGTGCCTTGCTTTTAAAATCTTGCGAGGTACAGGCCCGGAAATCCTGTCGAGTTGTCTGTCTTTCTATGTCCCTGCCCGTAGCCTTCGCTCTCAGGGTCTGGCCCTTGCGGTGGTTCCCAGATTCAGGCTTAGCCGCATGGGAGGACGCTCGTTTAGGGTAATGGCTGCGTCAGCATGGAACTGCTTGCCTGTTGAAATCCGCTTGCTGGAGGACCTTCTGACTTTTCGGAGGGCCATAAAAACCTTTTTGTTTTAGCTGTCTCTTAGCATCTGTTTTTAGCCTGTGGTTGTGTTACGTGCTACCTTGTCTCTGCGCCAGGACGCTCCTTGGCTGGAGTATCTGTGCGCACAATAAATAGTCGTAACATAACATAACATAACATAACAGTTGTTACTGCAGGTCTCATGCTGGTCTACTGTAGTCTAGTTTCACCTTGTATCACATAGGTGATATAATTCTAGATGAAAAGTTGCAAAATATTTTAATGAAATGTTCTTTACGCTTTAGCAGCTGCAAACCACAGAAGATGGTGCAGAAGGCAAGGGCATGGAACTTGGATTCTCTTCTGTGAGGGCACTCGAGCAGCAGGTAAATGCTGTGGAAGGCCCAAGCATCAGCACATCATATGCAATGAATTGGTAAACTTTCCCCCAGCCAATCACAATACATTGCTCAGTCTTTGAGGCCCGACAACCAATGAACAATGAGACCTTTCCCAACATGTCCAAACCAATCGAAATTCACCTTGCATACCTACAGAATATTTCCTCCAAATGGATTGGTTTCGAGCAAATGAGCTCTCAATGGCTGGCTTGTGCATTTGCAGCAACTATAGGACAAGGGTCGGTCATTAATGAATCAAGATCTTTGAATCTAGTAACAATAAAAACTAGTGTGGACATTTTAGGCAGGTTGTTACCCATGTGAACAATGTGAAGCATTATTATAAACAGTAGAGGAACTTAAAGACTTAAAGAATCATCTAAATTAGCATGTAAACACTCTATAATACATTTTGGTTCCTATTTACAAAATAATATTTTCTCTTTTGTATGTTTATGTTCTTTTGTTGCACAAAAATGATTTTATTTAAAATAACATGTGATAAAAGACTTATATGGCATTTAAATTCATGTTTACATTTGTTTATCATGTGGGATGTGTGGCTTTTAGTGTGGTAAGTCTTCTTTTCAAATAGTTTTTTGTATCACCAATTAGTCTTTGCCTGGTGATGACAAGAACCTCATGCATTAAAGCTGAAGTACTTTCTCAAAAGTAGAATATTACACCCAATAGACAATAGCCACTACAGACAGCTTGCAGCCAGGGTCTCAGAAAGGTTTTGTCAGAAATTACTTAATTTCTGAAGGTAAGCGCTGACAGTGCCCAATCCACCTCGTTTCTGAACCACGCTCCATTGCGGTCAGCCATATTTTTCTACTTTGACCTGGTCTTATGCAACTATATGTCCGCAGTTGGAGCCTTGATCTTTTAGGCGCTACTTTTTACTAAAAACTTAAAAAATTCATAACTACATTTCTACTGACTGGATTTTTCTCATTTTTGGTAGCAAGTCATTTATTGAAATCTAATATATGTCTTTAAATTAGTTTAGGATTTTTCTTTTCTTTTGCTTTCACTTTATTATGGTTTGTGTGCTGCATAATTACTTTAATCATTGCCTTTAAGTTAAGCCTGACTGCTTTTTGTGCTAAGCTACCCAGGGTTAAGCACAGGTTAATTTAGTGACCTTTTGTGGTTCACCCTGCTAGGGATTTTGGCTGTTGCCTAACTGGGGCTCACACCACAGTCAACCAATAATCCATTTTCTCATGCCCACTAACCAGTACAGGTATGGGTTAATTTCCTAAATTGTTGTGTGGAAAAGTATTTTCATATGTTTGGTGTAACAAAGGACACCTCAACTATTGCCACATTCATTATTCCTCTCATATACTTGTGTCGCACCTAGATGTCTGGGATTCAGGAACCCAACATATAAAAACCTACACAATGTCAATAAAATATTAAGCAATATCCAGGTTTCTTCACAGAAAGATGTTTTGCTGATACAGAAGGGTCTGCCATGCTTGCTACAGAGAGGTTAATCTAACTGTACATTGGAAACGCCACAGCCTGCAAGACAGCTGTATCATATGTATAAGTTAGGTCAAAGCCATCCGTGGAACATATGTATGTATGTATGTATTTATATAATATTTTTACGGCATGGCCAAAGATAAGCTTCAAACCAGGAAGCTGGGTTGTGGACCATTAATGAACTGTGATGTAATCTTCTTTAAAGAGGTGAGACTTATGTCATGTTCTTTTACATGCATCCTGAGCCTCATTTTGGCCTTAATGGTTCTCTAACACTCTGTCTAATGATGTATATGTTATGAGTGTAGTAGAGTATCGTACAGTGTTGTAATATGATATATAGTGTAGTGGCATGGTGTATCACTTAGTGGACTGGAGCAATGAGTTATACAGGGGAATGGCATGTCGAACAGTAGAGTAGTGTGTCGTAGACTGTCATGGAGTTGAGTAGAGTGAAGTAGAGTGTCATAGAGTGGAGTATTGTCAAGTGGACTACCATAGAGTGCAGTGGAGGAGAGTGTCCTAGAGTGAAGTGCTGTGCCATATAATGGAATGGCGTATCGCAGAGAGAAGTTGAGTGGCATGTTGTTGAGTGTCATACAGTGTAGTACAGTGGCATAGAGTGGATGGACAAAGAGTGGAATAGTAGCATAGAGTGTAGTACAGTTTTGTAGAGTGGAGTTGCATACAGTGGAGTAGGATGTTGCACAGTGGAGTGGCGTAGAGCGAAGTATAGTACAGTGGCGTAGAGTGGGATACAATGCAGTAGAGTGAAGTATAGTGGAGTAGAGTAGAGTACACTGGAGTGGAGTAGTGTAGAGTTGAAAAAAGTGTCATAAAGTGGAGTGGCATGTCACAAACTATAGTGGCGTGGAGTTCAGTAGAGTAGAGTGGAGTAGCATACAGTTGAGTAAAGTGTCACTTAAATCAACTTTATTACGGCTCATTTGGACCATAAAAGTACACAATTCAAAACAGTATATATAGTTAAACACATTATAAATACTCATCCCAGTTCATAGCAATAAATCATACAACATCAGTTGTCAAAAGAAATGCCATGAAGCTCAGATAAAGCCAATGAAACAAAAAACTCAAGAGAAGTCCTAAAAGGAAGTGTAAATGTAAATCCGTATTTGTAAAGCGCGAACTACTCACCCTTATGGGTCTCAAAGCGCTGGGGGCAGTTGTGGAAATTAAGTGAGCTATTGGCCAGAGTCACATGGTGATGAGCTGAGTTGCCACCGGGGATCGAAAGGTGAACCCTGTGCTCCGAAGTCAGCTGCCCTGGCCGCTGCACCATACCTCTCCACTAGTACTGTGTTGTACAGTAGACTATAGTGGAGTGTCGTACAGTATTAGAAAATAACGTACACTACAGGGGAGTAGAGTGGCATATGGTCTAGTTAATGTTTGTAGAGTGAAGTTGTGTACAGTAGATTGTTGTAGAGTGTGGTACAGTGGATTGGCATACAGTGTTATAGAGTACACTGGCATTGAGTGGCATAGAGTGGAGTGGGGTACAGTGGAATAGAGTGGCATACTGTGTCAGAATAGAGTAGAGTAAAGTGGGATGCAGTGGCATATAAAAAGTTGCGTACAGTGTCATATAGTGGACTAGAGTATCATGGAGTAGAGTGGCGTGTTGTACAGTGGCATGCAGTATAGTACAGTGTTGTTCAGTGGAGTGAAGGGGTATAGATAGGAGTAAAGTATCAGAGAAGGGCATATAGTGTGGTAGAGTGTTGTAGACTGGAGTTGCATAGATTACAGTAGGGCGTGAAACAGTGGAGCTGCATAGAGTGAGTTAAATAGTAGCATAGAGTAAAGTAAAGTCTCGTACAGTGGAATAGAGTCAAGTGATTTGTGTCACATGGTGTGGAGTAAAGTACAATTGAGTGTTTTAGTGTGTCGTAGAGTAGAGTGGCATAAAGTTGGGTGTACTGGCATAGCGTAGGTAGTAAACTGTAGAGTGGATTGCTGTGTCCCATAAAAAGTGTTGTTTAGTGGAACAGAGTTTTATACATTGGAGTGTATGGGTTTATAGTGGAGTATAGAGTTGGACAGTGGAGTGTACGGGGATAGGGTTAAGTAGAATGTCATAGAGTGCCATGAAGTGTGGTAGACTTTTATAGAGTGGAGTGGAAGAGAGTGGAGGAGAGTGTCATACAATAGAGCCGCGTACAGTAAAGTGGCGTACACTGTAGTGGCATAGAGTGGATTACCATAACGTGGAGCAGCATACAGTGGAAAATCGTAGAGTGGAATAGTGTCAAAAATAGAGTGGCATAGAGTGGAATAGCATAGAGTGGAGTGGTGTACAGTGAAGTGGCGTAGAGTGGAGTAGGGTAAAGTGGATTAGCATAGAGTGGAGTGGCATACATTGAAGTAGCATAGCGTAGAATCGAAAAAGCTATTATAAATTGGAGTAGCGTCTCATAGAGTAGAGTGAAGTGCTGTGTTGTACAGTGTTTGAAACAGTTGTAGAGTGGAGTAGAGTGTTGTACAATAGAGTGTACGGACATAGACTCAAAATATGGACAGTGGACTGTACGGGGATAGAACGGAGTAGAGCCTAGTAGAGTGGCATGGGGAGTAGTAGAGTTTTGCAGAGTGGAGTTATATAGAGTGGAGAAGAGTACACTGGAGTGTCATAGAGTGGAGTAGCATATAGTGAAGTGGCATAAAGTTGAATGGCATAGAGTGGAGCAACGTAGACTGGAGTGCCGTACAGTAGAGTGGTGTAAAATGTAATAGCATTTAGTGTAGTAGCATACAGTGTAGTGGCGTAAAGTTTAATAGCGTATAGTGTAGTAGCGTAGAGTGGAGTAGCGTACAGTGAAGTGGCTTAGACTGGAGTGGTGGATTGTGGGGTAGGTTACAGTGTAATAGCACACAGTGGAGTGCTGTACAGTGGAGTATGGTAGGGTGGAATACTATAGAGTAGAGTGGCAAAGATTGAAGTTGCGTACAGTGTAATAGCGTAGAATGGAGTGGAGTACAGTGGAATAGCATAGAGTTTTATACAGTGGAGTGGGATAGAGTGGAATAGCATAGAGTAGAATACTATAGAGTGAAGTGGCATACAGTGGAGTGGTGTAGAATGGAGTAGTGTACAGTGGAGTCGGTAAGAGTAAAATAGCATATAAAGTAGACTGGAGTGACATCTAATTGACTAGCATAAAATGAAGTGGCTAAGGGTGCAGTGGTGTACACTGGAGAAGCATTGAATGGAGTAGCATACAGTCGAATAGTGTAGAGTGGAGTGTTGTACAGTAAAGTTGCACAGACTAGAATAGCATATAGTGGAGTAGCGTACAGTGCAGTGGTGTACAGTGAAGTGCTGTAGCCTGGAGTGGCGTACACTGGAATGGGGTAGAGCGTAATAGCATATGGTGGCGTTGCGCTGAAAAGAATAGCATAGATGGTAGTGGGATAGAATGCAGTGGCAGAGTGTAGAATAGCATAGAGTGGAGTGGCATACAGTGGAATAGCACACAGTGGAGTGCTGTACAGTGGAGTATGGTAGGGTGGAATACTATAGAGTAGAGTGGCAAAGATTGAAGTTGCGTACAGTGTAATAGCGTAGAATGGAGTGGAGTACAGTGGAATAGCATAGAGTGGAGTACAGTGGAGTGGTATAGAGTGGAATAGCATAGAGTAAAATACCATAGAGTGAAGTGGCATACAGCGGAGTGGTGTAGACTGGAGTAGTGTACAGTGGAGTCTGTAATAGTAAAATAGCATATAAAGTAGACTTGAGTGACATCTAATTGACTAGCATAGAATGAAGTGGCTAAGGGTGGAGTGGTGTGCACTGGAGTAGCGTAGAATGGAGTAGCATACAGTGGAATGTGTAGAGTGGAGTGTTGTACAGTAAAGTGGCACAGACTAGAATAGCATATAGTGGAGTAGCATACAGTGCAGTGGTGTACAGTGAAGTGCTGTAGCCTGGAGTGGCGTACACTGGAATGGGGTAGAGCGTAATAGCATATGGTGGAGTTGCGCTGAAAAGAATAGCATAGATGGTAGTGGGATAGAATGCAGTGGCAGAGAGTAGAATAGCATAGAGTGGAGTGGCATACAGTGGAATGACACAGAGTGTAATTCCATATATATTAGAGTAGCATATAGAGGAGTTGAGGCCATTGGAGTGGCGTAACCTGAAGAGGCGTAGAGTGGTGTTACAAACAGTGTAATAGAGCAGGGTGGAGTTGTGTAAAGTCTAATAGTGTAGAGTGAAGTGGTGCAGAGCCGGGGGATGTACAGTGAAGTGTCGTAGAGTGTACTAAAGTATAGTAGGGTAGCTTATAGTGGCGTGGCGTATTATGCAGTGGTGTAGACTGGAGTGGCGCACATTGGTGTGAGGTAAAGTGTAACAGTATAGAGTGGAGTAGCATATATTGGAATGGGGTGCAAACGAATTGCGGAAAATGAAGTGGCATATAGTGGAGTGCCATACACTGGAGTGATGTAGAATGGAGTAGCGTACAGTGGAGTGGCATTCAGTCCAAAAGCAAACAAAGAAGTGTTGTAGAGTGCAGTGGCATACAGTGGAATAAAGGAGAGTGGAACATTGTACAGCAGAATGGCATACAGTGTAATAGCGTATAGTGGAGTAGCGTCCAGTAGAGTTGCATACAGTGGAGTAAAGTAGACTGGAGTGGCGTACAGTGGTGTTGTGTACAGTGTAATAGTGTAGAGTGGCGTAGAGTGGAGTTTCATACAGTGGATGGACGTAGAGTGGAGTGGCGTACAGTGGAATAGCATATAGTGGAGTTGCTACAGCAGGGTGGCTTACGGATGTATGTGAAACTTAGCAGCAATGTAGGCTACGGCGTGCAGAGTAATGCAAGACAGCAAAGTGTGCTGCATCACGTTTCTCCAAATTTACCAATCAACGCAGGGCCACGCATGGTGGACTTGCACTCCTTTGTAGATCTGAATAAAGTATTGCATTGCCCATGCAACACCATGAGTGATGCAAGGGTACCAAAATACAGTAATACAGCTAGGCCTTAGTTATAGTTTGGGCCGGTATACTTCGCAGTATACAGTAGTATATGGCGGTGACAAGCCAGTATATAATTGAGTAATGGCTGTTTTTTGAGAATGAAAAAGCAGCCATATTGTTTTTATTACTCTTTGGCTGTGTTCAATGTTAGTGCCTTAGATCTAGGTAAGTAGTAGGTCCCTACCTATTACCACTTTATTTCCTACCTAATATTAAAGTGGCAATAGGTAGGAAAATGTATTCATATATTTTTTCTATATTTTTAAATAAGATTACGTCCATGTACCACAAATAACTGTGAAATTCCGCAAAAGTATTGCTGTGATAGATATCACTAAGTTTAAATGCCTCACAACAAAATACCTAACCTAATTACCTACAGTACCCAAAAAGCTTCATCTCTGCACAATAATGTATAATTCTAGTCTGCTGTTTTTGTGCTACATCAAATACAATAGTCTATGGAAAATGCATTGATGGAAAAACGCGTTTTGGCCCCCTTTTATCTTTGCATCACAAAAATGAATCACCACAAATATTTACATCATCTCAAACTGTAGAAAATGCTATAGGTCTGGAAAGTTTTGTGGTGATTCGTCAAACGAGTGGAACATTATTAGGGAGCTACTATCCAAGGATTTCCTATCCTTGTGAATACTAAGTATAACTACATAGTGGCAATCAGATTTAATGTGATTTCTTCCTCTTTATCTATTGTATTTGTTATGTATTTTGTTTATTGTTTTTCATAAACATTAGATCATAAATGTGTCTTTTAGTTGTTTGTGTATTAATTCTGAAACTTCACATATGCAGTCTAGTTTGTTTTTGGGGTTTCCTTGCTACCTTTAGTAGGATTGTGCTGCATATAAAGCCCATAGTAAATGAAAGGCAATCATTGTTATAAAAAATAAGATTTTTTTTCCTCGTGGCCATTTATCATGTCTTCCATATAGAAGCTTGTGTATCTCACTTCTTGGTCACTTTTCCATTTGGTGTACAGGAGTACGTAATGAAGATGTTTTTTGTTGGGAGAAGTTTTATTTTTTGTTCTGTATTTGTTTATAGGTTTCCATTAGCATGTGGCCATAATGGGTCTTTCAGTTGGTCATGTAGTATATTTGAAACTTAAATATGCAGTCTAGTTTATTCTTAGGGCTTCTTTGCTTCTTTTAATATGATTGTGCTACGTATGAAGGCCAAAGTAAGTGAAAGGCAATCTGTATTATTGTTATAAAAATTTAGATTATCCTTCTTTTCCTGGCGGCTAATTATCATGTCCTCCAAATAGTAGTTTGTGTGACTCACTGCTAGGGAAATTTTTCATTTTGTTGCACAAGTTTGCATAAGATAGATGTTTTTTGTTTGGCTTGGGCAATTTCTTTTTTTGTGGGCTAGAGGGCATGCAAAGAAATCCCAGTAGATTATGATGTATTTTATTTGTTGTGTATTTGTTTATAGGTTTCCATTAGCAAGTGACTATAAAGGGGCCTTTTAGTTGTTCATCTAGTAAATCTGAAAATTTACATATGCAGTTAGTTTATGTTTTTTGGCTTCCTTGCTACCTTTAGTAGAATTGTTCTACAAGATATCACTAAGTTGAAAAACATTATACCTTAAGAAATACGTATTGCACTTACCTGCGGTACCTGAAAGAATCATCTGTGCATTCTAATATCTAATGCTGCCAATTTTCAGCAAAATTGAACTGCCCATTTTCCCACAACACAAAATACATTAGTCTATGTAAAATACATTGGATGTTAAGCCTGTTTTTCTTTGCACCCCCTTGAACAAACACTGCGAAGCTTTCAGTTCTCTGATAATGAAACAAATTAAACAGGTCTGAAAATTTTTGCGGACATTCGCCAAACGGGTGCAAAGTTATTAAGGGGCAAAAATAAAAAAAAACTATTTTTGGTGACCCTAACTATAAATACCGCCGCTCTGTAATACTGTAATTGGAGGTAACACAATGGAAAAATGCACACATCACAATATACTATGGGTACACTTCATATATGACTTATTTGTCACATGGGGAGGATGTAAGGTAGAGGCAGTCCTCATTGTGGAGGAAATAAACAAAAATGATTGAGTTTGGCTTACACAAGTAAGATAATTCAGAGAGAGCTGGAATTTCTTGATGTACTAATAAAGGTAGATGCAAAGAAATTGGTGACAACACTGTGCAGTAAGCCCACAGTAGGCAACAGCATGTTACATGCTCATAGCTTCCACCTGGCACCACTTGTTAACAGTATACCCTTCAGGAAATTCTACAGATCTAGAAAGGTTTCCAGTACAAATGAGGAATATAGTGAAATAGTGAAATAGAAATGCAAGGCAGTACAGAAAGGAAGCAACATTTTTTACTGCTACAAAGAGGAAAGAAAGGGAGAAGGGACTCAGGTTTATCACCACTTATAACCAAAACATGTGAGAGTGACGGCTGCCCTCAACAAACATTGTCATCTTATTAGAAGGGACCCAGTAATTGGTCATAATATTCCTAGGAGGCATCTTATTTGTTATAGAGGCACTCACTCAATGGTAGATCACTTAATGAGAAATGATATAAAAAGTGGTGAGAGGGAGATGGCATGGATTTCCCAGAGGGAGAGGTTTATGAAATGCAATCAATGTAAAGCATGTGAGCATGGAGTTATTATCACTACAGCAAGAATATCAGTTAACAAAAACATCAAGGTTAAGGATAGTCTGACCTGCAGAAGCATACATGTGCTCTATCAATTAACAAGCCCCTGTCAAAGACATATATTGGCAGTATGACATTGCCTATACATCAAAGAATCTTACAACATTTGAGAGCGATACAAAATTGAGATTTTAGCTACCCAGGTGCAAGGCATTTTTGGAGATTCTATAATGGAGAGGATTCCAAGCTAGGATATTGTGTCTTAGCACAGGCACCCAAAAATGTAAGAGGAAGTGTTAGAAATGGGATTTCTGTTTGGCTCAGGTTTGCATCCAAGCCAGGCAGAAACCACCACTCTAGTCAGGACAAGGGAGTTACACTCCTAAAATAACCCCTTCTCATCCCCTTGGTAGCTTGGCACGAGCAGTCAGGCTTATCTTAGAGGCAGTGTGTAAAGCATTTGCACAAAACCAACAGTAATACAATGTAAGCACTACAAATGGACACCACACCAGTTTTAGAAAAATATCCAATATTTTTATATAAACAAGACCAAATACGATAAAAATACACAATAAAGTACTTCAAAAAAAGTTGCAAAATACGTTGAAAAACACAGTTCATATGAGTCGGTAGCTCGGTCCGAGCCTACTGCGATGCTGAAAACAACAGAGTCTCACAGTTCCTGCTGACCACATTGGTACGGGCCAGCAACAGCAGGAGAGATTTGTTCACAGTACCTTTCTTACTGCGGTTCACACGGGTGTGCGAGTCGGCCTTGGCATCCGTCACGGTTGCGATGCAAAATGGAAGCGGTGCAAGGTGCGGTGTCCCTCGGTGCCCTGCGAGCAGCGGCTCGGTGACGATCGCACAGACGGCGTCGGTGAGACCAAGGCTTGCGGTGCAGGGTGAGCCGGTGCTCAATGCAGTGCTGGCAGGTTGCGGTTGAAGAACCAGAACCTTTTGGGCCTAGCGGCGCAGGGTACGCCTTAATCTCCTGGGTTCTCCTGCTTAGCTACACAGAGACACGGGGACACTCTGTCAGCGTAAAAGATTGGATTTATTAGCTGCAGCTAGTACAGTTGTCCTAGAAGTACACACGGTATGTTCTCAGGAGACTGCCACTTCACTCTGTGGCGCACCATCTTATATAGTACATATATGAAATATACATTAACTAAGAACACACCTAAAACATATAAAAAGAGCCAATGAGAATAGTTCGAAAATAGGATGGAGCCAATAGGAAAAGTTGGAAAACAAAGTATCGAGTAACTCGAAGAAGCCTCTCCTCCATCTGTGTTTGCCACCCCTCCCACAGGTTAAGGTATTAACCAGGTCTGTAACTGACTTGCAGGTGGCGAGATACATTTGTGTGTTTTGGAGGACAGTTGTGAAACAAGAGAATACGAACAGAGGACAGTGAAGGCCAGACGATAAGATAAAGTCAGAAGAGAATAGTGTGAACCAACAGATAGTTGAGACAGGGATTAGGAAAACCAGACAGGGATTAGTGTACTCGGCCAGTCTCTAACACCAGCTTTGTAAACAGAGGCACAAGGCTATTTCGACACAATATTGCAGGAAAAGCAGAAAAGACTTCGATCGTCGTGCTGCCTGAGTGAGGGCAACACAAAATGGCGGCGGAGCAAAAAATGGCGGGTCAATTCGATCACAATCGAAAATCGAATTTTCTCAGACCCTCCTTTTGCCAGAACTCAGGCAAGATACATAGACTTACGTTAATCTGAGTCAATGTCGATGGCCATGAGGTCATCGAGTTGTTGCTGTACCATCTTTTTAATATTTTCTATTCTTTGTGACTTGGGTTTAGGGATGCACACAGTAGCACAAAGGTCGCAAATGGCGGGGCCACAGTGCATACAAAGGCAACAAGAGAAAATGATGGTCAAAACTACTCTAAGGAATGTCAATACCTTCCAACCCCATTTTGACATTAGTCCCCGAAACCACTCCAATAATGACCAATCTCCTTTGTCCTGATGAATCGACTCGGAGATTATATGTAACTTAGAGATAGCTTGGTAAACTGTCGGAGCGTCATCAGGTATGAAAATACAGCAACTTGACCCGATCAATTTGCACACTCCACCACGGTCCGCAAGAACAAAGTCTAAGGCAACACGGTTTTGTAAAGTCATAAGACGATCCGCCTGTAGTTCTGCCGTGAAATTACTTAAGGCTCCTACAGTGATGTCTATAGTGGTTTCTACGACACGAACCAATTGCCTTATATTTCTGCTGTTGACCATTGGACCCCAAAAAGGAAGAAAACCTTTGAGGAAATCTCCGCCCTCTTGTCCTGCTGTGTCTTTAGAATCAATAATCCCTCTGCCATATCTGTTTCGATGATGATTTGCAGAAGCAGTGTATGTAGGGGGAAGAAGGAAAGCTATATAACAGGTACCAGAAAAACCAGTTGGCAACCACGTGTAAGCCCTATCGTGACAGATGAAATATGTACCCTGAGATGGTACTAGAGGCAGCGAATTCTGAGAGGAGTAGACGTATGTGTGGGAACAGCTATTTCTTTGTACAGTGTCAGCAGCCTGACCATTTATCTGTAGACAGAAATTGCCCTGATGTGGTATAGTCCAAATCGGTGGAGATTTTCCTTGTTTAACTTTAAAACTAAGGCTAGTGACATATTGGGTGACGTTCCAGTTAGTGTACGCTTTTCTTTCGTCAACGGAAATCTTACTATTTTCCATGATTTTAGCCATAGCTACCATTCCCTTTATCAATGAACTATGACTAAAATCCGGACCACCAATATATGAACTAACGGATCGTCTGAATTTGCTTTGATAGGCATTGGAGAAGATAACAAAATAAGCCCAAACAGAACCCTCATAAGAGAACGGGAGAACTAAATACGGCATTCCTTTTTCTGTGGTATGTGGCGTTAGTCCACACACCCAACAGTCAGTTGTATTGATCACTAATTGGTGTTGATGTAATAACTGGACAAATGAATTGTTGTAATATTCGGTTCTTCTAATGAGTTCATGTTGAGGAAGGGTATGAAATAGATGTGGAGAGACAGTAGAAGAAGACGCAGAGGTAGAAGGAGAGACAACTTTTTGCTGCAGAGCATAAATAATCCAACTTATACATGCCAAAAGGATACACAATAATATAATAATACATAAAGCAATACTAAAACGACTATACATTTCTTTAAAATGATTCTTTTTATCCTTACTTTCTCTTTTGCCTAATGTAGTTTCCATCTTTCTAAATGGATGCTCACGGCAATCTTCCTCAATCACTTAGTCACGATTGTCTGCCGTCCTATGACACTGCAAGTCCTGCAGGCCTATTGCCACTACTCAGGTCGCAACGAAGACTCCTACCGTGACCCTGCAACCGGGATAGAAAAACTACATAGGAGAGAGAAAATCTTAAGTGTTCTTTAGTCTAGGTCTTAGGTTATAGTGTTCTTTATCAGGTGCAGTTTGGTCTCGGAACAATGATCGCGGATTTGTCGTATTCAAGCTACGATGTGGTGTTATCGCTTCCTGAAGAATGTCGTCGTCCTCTTTCTCAGACAATGTTCCATTCAGGCGTGCATCACTAAAAGGTACAAATCGTGGAACCTTTTCGCTCTCAGAGTCACTAATGCTCTTACGTACCCACTGATCAGAGGGTAGAGGCAAAGGCACCTTCTTACAATGCACGCCGTGAATCCAATTTTTCTTTCCTTCGACTTTCACTGCTGTTCTCGTCGTTAGGAGAACCAACTGAGGCTCCTTCCACCGGGGCTCCAAATTTTTCGTCCTTTGGAAATTTTTTATGCAAAGTGCAAACCCAGTCACCTGGTTGGATGGAATGACCTGGATCTGTGGAAGCCTCTGGCAATGCACTCTGAACCTGTTGATGGAGAACACGCAATTTAGTCGTAAGGTCGTGCAAGTAATCAATTAACATTGGATATGGCAAGTCTGAGTATTTCTTAGGGCGAGGGACTCCCCATATATTAGCTGGGCGCCCAAACACCACTTCGTAAGGGCTAAGTCCCAAACGAGATTGTACAGCAGTTCTGGTGGATAAAAGAGCCAATGGTAAAGCATCGGGCCAATTAAGTCCTGAACTAGCCTGCACTTTCGCTAGTTTTAGTTTTAAAGTTCCATTGTAGCATTCCACTAAACCCGCTGACTGTGGATGGTTTGCCGCATGGAACTTTTGCTTGATACCAAGACCCGCACAAACTTTTTGCATGACTTGGCCCACAAATTCGCCCCCATTGTCACTCCAGACAATGCGCGGCAAACCAAACCTGGGGAAAAATTCTTTTAGTAGAACTTTAGCAGTTGATAAAGCTGTGTTATCTTTTAGAGGGTATGCTTCTATCCATCTAGAAAAGGCGCATACTACCACCAGAACATATTTGAGGTTGTTGCATCGTTCCATATGAATGTAATCGATTTGCAACACCTCAAATGGATATGTCGGAGGAGCAAAGTGACCTGCTGGAGTTGGGGTTACCTTTCTGGGATTGTACATTAGACAAACAATACAATGTTTCACTACATTGTCTGCACACTTTGGGATTCCTTCATTCTGCCACACTGGAGCCAGAAGCTTGCATATACCTTTCGCACTTAAGTGGGCTGGACCATGCGCCATAGTAACTACTGGTAGTACATAAGCGTCTGGTAACAGCCAACGTTGGTAAATCGATAATTCCACTCAACATCCCATCTTATCTAACATTCCTGTACTTTCTTTCCACTTACTCAATTCTTTCTCTGTAGCCTCTTCCTGACTCGACCTTACACTTTCTACTGTATTCTCATACATTCCTCTCTCTCTAACCCAATTCGCAGGACCCGCAACATACATTCGACTTGTCGCATCTCTCGCTGTCTTTTTCGCTACTTCATCTGCAAATGCATTCCCTCGGCCAACATCGTCAGTAATCTTCTTGTGCGCACTACATTTCACAATTGCTATTTGGGTAGGCAAAGAAATGGCCAACAGAGAAGATCAGTCACCAATTGACCATGTTGTATTTTAGTGCCATGGGAGGTAAGGAATCCCCTCTCTTTCCAAAGGCGCCCAAAATTGAACGCCACACCAAACGCATACTGGCTGTCAGTGTACACATTCACTCTTTTTCCTTTTGACAACACACATGCTCTCGTTAAAGCTATCAGTTCTGCTGCTTGAGCTGAATTGTGTCTAATGCGTGCTGTTTCCACGACTGTATGTAAAGTAGTAACAGCATAGGCTGAAACTGTATCCCCATTAGGAAGCTTGAAACAAGAACCATCCACCCATAGAATTCCATCCGGATTTTCTAGCGGCGTATCTTTCAAGTCAATTCTTCCTTTTGTCTCTTCCTCAGTACGGAGGAAACAATCATGTTGTTCTTGAACACCTTTCTCTATTGGAAGAGGCAACAAAGTAGCTGGATTTAAAGTATTACATCGTTTGATATGCACGTGACTAGCCAAAAGCGTCAGCTCATATCCAGACAAACGAGCACTCGTAAGATGTTGTGTTTTTGTTCGGTTTAATAAGGTATCCACTGCATGCGGCACCATAACAATAACTGTGTTATCTAACACTACTCCAGCAGACTGTCAAATAGAAATTGCTGCTGCTGCTGTCGCTTTAAGACAACTAGGCAATGCTTTAGCTACTGGATCTAACGTAGCTGAAAAATAGGCACATGGCCGCTGTTTGTCTCCAAAACGCTGCGTTAAAACTGACAACGCACAACCCTCTCTCTCATAGACATAGAGCGTGAACGGTTTACTGTAATCGGGAGTACCCAATACAGGAGCAGAGCAGCACACAAGTCAGTGAAACTCTTCTGACATTCGTCAGTCCATGAAAAGGGCTGAGGTGTATCTTTCAAAGTGAGTGCCAACAGAGGTTTAGCCAACAAAGAAAAGTTCGGAATCCACTGCCTACAATAAGAATTAATACCCAGAAAGGCACGTACCTCCCTTTGTGTGGATGGCACAGACATTTGCACAATCGCTTGAATTCGTTCTGGGGTTAATCGTCGTCCCTCCTTTGATAGGAGATGACCCAAATAGGTAACCTCTCGACGAACATATTGTAGTTTGGAAGGTGAAACCTTATGATTCAAATCGAACAAATGGCGTAACAATGCAACAGTCACATTTTTGCAGATATCTTTCGAATCAGCAGCGATTAACAAGTCATCCATGTACTGAATAAGAGCAGCACCAGACGGCAAATGAAAAGTATCAAGATGATATTTTAAAGCTTGGCTGTACATAGAGGGACTTTCACAATAACCCTGAGGTGCGCGCTTAAACCGGAAGCTTCGGCCTCCAAGAGAGAAGCCAGAAATATCCCTACTCTCTTCAGCAATGGGAATCGATAAGAGAAAACCAAGTCGCTGTGGAAGGTATCATTGTCAACAAAGCAGTGATATCTGGGACTACAGGAAATTGTGGTACAACAATTTTATTTACCTCCCGAAGATCAATTACGAAACGATAAACAGGGGACTGAGAAGGATCAGTGCGTTTAAGAACATGAAGAATAGGACTATTGCATATGTTACCTCTCGTTTCCTCAACCACATCCTTCTGAATCAAATCATGAATGATTTCCAAAAGCGCTTTTTCACCTTCAGTGGAAATTCTATACTGTGGAATACGTGGCAATTCAACATTAGGCTTGAGAGTGACAACATAAGGTGGAATCTCAAGACAGCCTTTTGTTCGGACCCGTGGCCCAAAGCATTGCCGGAAGAGAAAGCAATTCAGGTGGAAACTGATCTTTGGACAAATACATTGGAGAAGTCAGTTTCTTTCCTAAAGTAAGATGTACACCAGAAGGAGAACAATATATCGTAGCATGCATTCTTTTCAATAAGTCCAAACCCAACAGATTCTCACCGCAACCATTCGTCAAAAGAAGCGGAGCTTCTAAATCATAAGGGCCAACTGAAATAGGCAAAGGGCAAGAAACCGGATTACGAACAGGGGCGCCAGAAAATCCTACTGATACATTCGTTAAGCCAGACAAAGGTGCCCCAGGGAGTTTAGAATGAATGATAGAACTTCTCATCGCACCAGTATCAAGGAGGAATGGCTCTGAACCACCCATTGTAGTGACATTAACATAAGGTCCATTCTGATCTACTGGAATCGACACAACTCCCTTACTTTGTCCAAGGCTGTCCTAGTTAGCATGAAGACTTTCATTCTCGCCTTCAATATAATGGTCTTCATTGTAATACTGGGTAGACCTAACATTTTTCTGATCGAAATAGTTCACGGAATAAGGAGGAGGAAAGGAACGCTGTTCTTGAGTCAACACACCTCGACCTCTACCTCTGTTTGTTGACTGGAGGCCACCACGACCTCGTGGAGCAGATAATGCTCAACTGCGCTGCAATAAAACCGGACAACTACTCTTAAAATGACCTTCCTCTCTACAATAGGCACATTGATTAGGTCCTAACAAAGGTCGCGGAATATATGGCTCAGGTTTTTGATACAACCTCTGAAACTGCGGAGGCTGTTGAAACTGAGGCTGAACATAACGAGGAGGATAAGCTTGTTGCAAGAGAACCTTGGTTTTCAATTCTTTCGTCTTTTTCTCTAGCTTTTCTTTTTCTTCTTTATCTCAGTTCTCATAATATTGTGCAGTAGCCAATATCTGGGCAGAAGAAGAAACAGCCCATGAACTTTCAGAATCTTTCAATTTGTGTGACAACTCGGGAAGCAAATTAAATACAAATTTGTCCACAAATAATCGCTGTCCACCCTCTGTAGCCATATATTGACCACTGTGATCAATAAATGTTTCCTCGAAACGAGTGAAGAAATCAGAGACACTCTCATCTTTCTTCTGTTTACATGCCGCTAATTTATCCCAGTTAACTCTCAAGGCAGGCATCATCGTTTTCATTAATGTAAGAATCCTACCAGGGAGTTCTGAAACCAAAGCATCAGGCTTAGCACCACCCACTTGAGCTGCATCCGCGGCAATTATAGCAGCCCAATCACCACCTAATGCTTGAACATGATTCTCTCTACGAATCTTAGCCCATAATGCTTGCGGAACTACATTTCCCATTAACATATCAACATCGGCTAAATTCATGATGCAAGCATCAACCGTCTGTGACAATTCTTTATAATAACCCGCAGGGTTCTTACGAGGATCCGGTAGAGTCTGTTTAAGTGCTAAAACTTCAGATCGTTTCCAAGGGACATGTACCCATATACGTTGGAAATGAGCAGGAATAGCTGGATTATTACCTTGAGCCGCAACTTCCTCCTTCCACACTGGAGGAACCTCTCTCATGGGATAATTTTTCAGTGTCAAACTAGCCGACGGATCGGAATTAAGGAAAGTCTGAGAGGACAACAAGGATCTAAAGGTAATAAGTGTCCTTACAGCTTTCTCAACCTCAGAACCCACAATAAGTCCTTTATCGAAGTCAGCCTGAACATCTAACAGACCCTGTGGAACCAAACTCGAATTCATATCCTCCCATTCTTTAATGAGAGTATCACACATTACATTGAAAACATATCTTTGCGTAGGCGCATTCCATTGTGAGAAGGTAGACATAATATCGGGCACACTGTACTGGAGACACCTCTTAATCCATTTACATGCGAGAGAGTCCAAACTTTCTCGTTCTTCAGAATCTGGGAACTGACTACGTGACTGTCTTCGAGCAAAAGCCGGAGACACATTTAACGCTTCAAAGAAAGGAGATAAAATACCAGTGACAGTGTCCGTGAGTCGCTTACGCACAGACAGAGAATTGGACATAAGAATAGGGGACAAAGTATTAGGCGAACTAACGGAACGAGAATCGGTACTTGCAGGAGGAGCAGAAGGCTAAAGAGATCGAAGATCAGGAGATGAGGGCAAAGAAGTTGAAGTTAAAGGAAAAACTGGTAGAGGTGGAGATACTGAAAGGGGCAAAGGCGGAAGAGCCGGAAAAGGCGGAGGTACTGCTGGCGGCGGAACAGGCTGTAACAACAGGGGTGCATTAGCACCTTGTGCATAGGGCGGAGGCAATCTCAATAAATGAGACATTAGGGGATCTTCTTCTAAGTCTTTCTTGTTATCGGAAGGGGAAACAGGCAACACCGGATAGCATTTATCTATCGCCATACGATGCTGTCTTTCTGAAATTTCCATCGCATTATTAATTTCGTCATCGTTGAACTGTTTGGCTTCCTTACGCCAAAGGCGGAAAGAGTCAAACATTGCCGGACGGGCTTTTCTTTTGAATAAAACTGCTTCCAAATTATCTAGCACATCAGAATCGAAACTACCATTTTCTGGCCATTTTAAAACACCATCTTTCTTCGTGTATCGGGTCCATGTCTCGTTAAAGGCAATGGGGCCAACACCATGTTTAGAATAGAGCTCATATGTGGGAGTTCCAACCGAAGGAATCGGACAAGAGTCCTCAAGCCGGGAATCTCTATTACAACCAAAGCAACAAAGTTTTCCAAACTTAGTCAGACCAGGCATCTCGTGATTTCACCGGACTGTTCACAAACTTCAAGGGGGTAAAACTCAGTTTACGCAGCACAAATGCACTTACCCCTCGGCTTCGGCTATTGCAATAGTCGAATCTAAGGACCAAAGGAACAAAGAACCAAAATTGTGGGCGTGACCCACCAAATACTTAACTAAGGACATCTTCTTACGCCAACAGAGGCCCGTCTATCGTCTCGCCTTACCATACATCACCAAAGGAAGGGCCAAGGTAGGGCGGCAGTCAGGGCAGCAGTCGTCAGTAGCCGTCAGGAAGGAGTAACCACGCTGCACAAGACCTTCGGACCACTTTCGACATACAGGGGTCGCTTGACGTGGCTCGCGATTCCTCCAGAATTCTCCTGCGGGGTTCTTCATGACATTCAGGCAGAACCACTACCACTGAAGCTGCCCTACGTTGGGCGCCAGTTGAAGAACCAGAACCTTTTGGGCCTGGCGGCGCAGGGTACGCCTTAATCTCCTGGGTTCTCCTGCTTAGCTACACAGAGACACGGGGACACTCTGTCGGCGTAAAATATCGGATTTATTAGCTGCAGCTAGTACAGTTGTCCTAGAAGTACACACGGTATGTTCTCAGGAGACTGCCACTTCACTCCGTGGCGCACAATCTTATATAGTACATATATGAAATATACATTAACTATGAACACACCTAAAAAATATAAAAGGAGCCAATGAGAATAGTTCACAAATAGGATGGAGCCAATAGGAAAAGTTTGAAAACAAAGTATCGAGTAACTCGAAGAAGCCACTCCTCCATCTGTGTTTGCCACCCCTCCCACAGGTTAAGGTATTAACCAGGTCTGTAACTGACTTGCAGGTGGCGAGATACATTTGTGTGTTTTGGAGGACAGTTGTGAAACAAGAGAATACGAACAGAGGACAGCGAAGGCCAGACGATAAGATAAAGTCAGAAGAGAATAGTGTGAACCAACAGATAGTTGAGACAGGGATTAGGAAAACCAGACAGGGATTAGTGTACTCGGCCAGTCTCTAACACCAGCTTTGTAAACAGAGGCACAAGGCTATTTCGACACAATATTGCAGGAAAAGCAGAAAAGACTTCGATCGTCGTGCTGCCTGAGTGAGGGCAACACAAAATGGCGGTGGAGCACAAAATGGTGGGTCAATTCGATCACGATCGAAAATCGAATTTTCTCACGGTGCAGGAGACAGAGCCGGTTGTGGCGTTCGTCATGGTCACGGTGCAAGCTGGAAGCGGTGCAAGGTGCGGTGTCCCTCGATGCGGTGCGAGCAGCGGCTTGGTGACGATCGTGTAGATGGCGTCGGTGAGACCAAGGCTTATGGTGCAGGGCGAGACGGTGCTCGATGCGGTGCTGGAAAGTTGCGATGCGAGGAGCGACAGAGTCGGTTGGCGGGAATTTGCGCTGGCTGAGCCAGACAGCTGTGTGTGAGGAGTCGGTCACGGGTGTCGAGCCAGCAGTGACTGTGTCGGTGAGCCCAGGCCAGTGAAGTGAAGCGAGGCGATGCAATCGGTCACGGAGTTGGTCGCGGTTCCCTCTTCTCTGTGGCAAATGAAACAGCGGTTCCAGGAGCGGTACCCAGAGGTTGGTGAAGTCTTTGCAGTCCCTGAGACTTCTTAACAGGAGGCCAGCTCGGTTCCGGCCCTTGGAGATACTCAGCACAAGTGGAGAAAGTTCAGTCCAGTCCTTTCACTGCCCAAGGCAGAAGCAGCAGCTGCAGGCCAACCCAACAAAGCAACAACACAGCAAAAGGGCTGTACTCCTCCTGGCAGCTCTTCCAGCTCTTCGTCTTGGCAGGTTCCTTGATTCCAGCGAGATCTAAATTCTTGGGATCAGGGTCCCACTACTTATACCCCAAAATCCTTTGTCCACTGAGGGCAGAGGGGCCTTTGCCTAGTCCAAACCAGTTCCGGTCAGTCCTGGAGCACTTTGTTTACATGACTCCTTCTTTCCTTTCAGAGTGCAGGCCAGAGACATCAGACGCCCCACAGGAGGTGGAGCCAGCATTGTGGAGGAAAGGTATAGCCCTGGAGCACTCTGTTGACATGATTCCATCTCTCCTTTCACAGTGCAGGGCAGAGACAGCAGATGCACCACAGGGGGTGGAGCCAGCACTGTGGGGGGCAGGCACAGGTCCCAGGTGCAACTCCTCCCTCCCATCTAGATGCAGATCTCTCTATTCACCACTGGGCGGACTCACCCTGTCTCTTGGAATTCCCCAGCCCTGTCACTCAAACTCCAGACAGGGAATACACAACCTAGCAGAGGCAGGCTTTGGATGGTTAGACAAGAAAATACCTACTTTTTAAAAGTGGTATTTTCAAACACAGAATGTTGAAACCAACTTCACTAAAAGATGTATTTTATCATTCTGAGTTCAGGCATACTAAACTCAAATTTCTACCATGTTCCCTGGGTCAATTAGGATTCTAGGATGTAATAATCAAACCGCCCATTCTGGCCTATGCAGAACAGGTAGCCTTGCAATAGTGAAAAACGAAATAGGCTGTAATTCACTATCAGGACATGCCACATACACCAGGGCATGTCCTACCTTTCACATACAATGCACATGCCCACAGGGGTACCTTGGGCCTACCTTAGGGGTGACTAACATGTAGAAAAGGGAAGGTTTATGGACTTGCAAGTGTGTGCACTTGCCAAGTCGACATGGCAGCCCCAGGCTGCACACAGGCTCTGCAATGGCAGGCCTTAGACACACTTTACAGGCTGTTTGTGTGAGTGGCACAATCCAGTGCTGCAGCCCACCAACAGCATTTGATTTATAGGCCCTGGCACTCGCAGTGCACTTTACTAGGGACTGACACATAAATCAAATAGCCAATCATGGAAGCACCAATCAAAACGCAGTTTACACAGAGAGCATATGCACTTTAGCACTGATCAGCAGTGGTGAAGTGCCCAGAGTCCTAAAACCAACACACACAGGTCAGGAAAAAATAGGAGGAAAAAGCAAAATGTTTAGGGATAACTCTGCAAAAAGGGCCATTTCCAACACAACCCCCTTCCAGCCTAAAGCCAGGGAAGACCAATCCATACCTCGATGGACTTCCCTGCTTGGGGCGATAGAACATGGAACCTGGCCCGCCACAGCAGGGTTTCATTTTCGTTCTATGCCTTCCTGAACCTAGTTGGATCCCTCTATCCATACTCTCAGGGCCCACAAAGCTGACCCATGGGGAATCCCTCTCCTCACCTGTGAACACCATCTGTGCAGCGCCTACACTTACTTTGCTCACAGATGTGTCCCAACAGGCCGACAGTGCCCACATGGCCAACACAGTGGTGTGGCCCAGTCCACCCCCAGGTTGGGACTCCTGTCCCCCTCCCAGGGGCAACCCTGTCCACCAGCACAGCAAGCCACGGTGGCAACCGACAGTTGTCAGTGGGTAGACCCAGGCCTCATGCCTCTCAGGGCTCTCTAACCTCTGTTGCATCAGAGAGTGGGGGGCAGTAGCCCCAGGTGCCTGGCACTCTTTGTCCACTCTCCCTCTTGTCAGGTCAGGGATGACATCCTGGCATTGACCCGCCAGCCCAGGGTCTGTACCCTGCGGCTGGACAGGAGACTGGGGTGGGCTCTCCCACACCCTGTCCTCCTCCACGGGGCTCTGTACCCTCCCACCTGGAGCGGTACACCCCTCCAGAATTGTCAGGGCACCTGTGGCAGGTGTCCTGCACAATTCGCCCACCAGTTCAGGGGTGCTATCCTGCAACTGGTACACCAGCCCAGGGTCTGTACCCTGAGGCTGAACAAGGGACTCGGGTGGGCTCTTCCACACCCGGCCCTCCCCCTTGGGGCTTTGTACCCTCCCACATGGAGCGCCACCCCCAGAAGACCAACTGGTAGGGGGACTGTTAGCAGTCACCCCTCGCTCCAGGTCAGGGGGGACACCCTGCACCTGGCCCTCCAACCCAGGGTCTGTACCCTTAGGCTGGACCTGTGCTTGGCAACCCAGGACTTCAGGGGGAGTACACCAACCCCCCCAAGGCAAACACACTCCTCATGAGTTGGGCGAGAGTCTGCCTGGCGCAGGTCTCCAGCCTCCTGTCCACCTGACAGAGCATGAAGACCCCCCCAGGCCAGCAGTGGCCTAACCAGGGTCAGTCCCGGGGTGCTCTGACCTCAGAGTTGGCAACCCCTGACCCACTGGTGCTTCCAGAATTATCAGGGCACCTGTGGCAGGTGTCCTTCCCAATTGTCCCACCCTGAGGGTAACACATGACTCATGTGTTGTGTGATAGTCTGCCTGGCGCAGATCTTCTGACCTCTGTCCATCTGACAGTGTACGAAGATCCCCCAGCACAGAAGTGGTGTCACCATGGTCACTGCTAGGAGGCTCAGCCCTTCTGGCTGACCCCTGACCCACTGGTTCTCCCACTGGGGAGTGCATTCCCCTCTCACCCCTCCATCTGAAACCGAAAAGTGTACTTTTCAACAGTATCAAATACTGAGTGACATAGGCATAGCTTTATTAAAATCGAGTTCCTTATAACACAGTGCTCAGTGAGTGATAAACGGATATCTGTGAAAGAGGGAGGATCGAAACCAAAGTAATCCCAAGGGCTAAAATGTGCCACGATGTGAGATCAAACAGCTCTATGCGGGGTCTAAGGATAGAGAAAACAACTCTCTACGTATGTACCTTACCAAAAGGCCTGCTTCAGGGTCTAAGTGAAGGTCTCCAACCTCGGCCGAGCTTATCACAACGGAATGCTAACTCCACGTCTCTGTGGGGGAACGTATATAATATACTCAATGCATTTTCAAACAAATATTATTGCACATCAAATATATCTGCGAAGCCCGAAAAGTCAATGTAAATGTAGATGTAAATTATTTGCGGAACACCTTAAAGCAGCTTATTAAACAACAGCTGAGTACGCTGCATGACGAAGGAAAGACATGCTAATTACAGCAGTCCCCCAGTTCCCCACACACTAGGGGATCCCCTCAAGGGGTGGACTTCCAGTACAATTTAGGCTCCCTACCTGGTGTTCCCTCATGGAACCTCCCAGGCTCTGGGACCGGGTTTCGGGCACCTTGGGCCTCAGCCCCTTCCCACTCCATCTCCGCGGAGACAGGACGTGAGTCCCTACACCCTTCCCATGACACTGGGACCCATCTGGGCTACCACAAACCTTTCCCACTACCCTTGGTTGGGAAATACCTGAACCACTTCCTACAGGGTCACCCCCAGATGCTTCTGCAGACCCCCTGGAATCCACCAATAGGTCTGCCTCCAGTGCAAGCTCCCTGGGGTCAGAGATCTCACACTCTACAGGGTGTTAGCATAGCTCTGGGAAACAGAGACTTAAAATATGCTCTCCAACAATTAAATCACATAGCCCCCCACAGGTGTTAACCCAACTACCCTTCACCCAACCATCTAGTGCCTCAGAAAAGTACCCCACATCAATCTCACAAGACTGGCGAGATAGTGTCTGACTGTTGCTGTCTCTCAACCCATGCTCTTCTGGCTGGACTCCATACTCACTTGCCAGGGTTTTTATCATGGGGGAACCCCTCTCCCTGCATCTCTCATCTAGGGTCAGTAGAGTGTCCCTCCCACTACCAGGAATATGACCCCCTGTGCCAGTTCCCCAATCCACCTCAGGGACACTGCATACCACTGGAGTAACCTCACAATCCTGAACTCCCTGGTGTATGTCAACCTCCTCCTTGAAGCAGGGCCCCAGATCTGTGTGTGCGTGTACCTCACCCTCAGAAATGGACCTAACACTTTTGCTGCCACCATCCGGGCTGGACAAAGCCCTACCGGCTTCCCAATCCAGCTCCTGATCTCTCATTTTAAGCTCATGATCCAAGATCATCTTCCTTTCCTCCATGGCCGTTCTTTTGTCTTCTATTTCCCTCTCCATCCGGAGCATTTCCAACTCAAACTTCCATGCTTCCCGCCTGTCCTCCAGCTCCTATGGGGACAAGCTACTGCTGCCTTGCCTGGAGGGTTCCTCCCCTCCCAAAAGCACATCCACCCTAGGAACAGGCTCCTCCACCTTTCCAGTGAGATCACCAGATTGCCCACTGGCATGTCTGGCTGCTACCCAGTCCCTCAGCGCCTTTTGTAGCTCCTCCTTCCTGGTGTGGCCTCTGACCTGGACTTTCAGGTTCTTGCAAATCGATCTTAATTCCCTGACAGTGTAGGCTTCCAATCGATCCTCCTCAAAGGCAATTTCCATTGATGCAAGTGATGACGCAATTGATGCAGGCATGTTGAAGCAAGTTTAAACTGGCAAGATCAAAAATAGGCCAAAAAGAAAAAGAACCTGTACGTGGCACAGTTCGTACGAGTCGGTAGCTCGGTCCGAGCCTACCGCAACGCTGAAAACAACAGAGTCTCGCAGTTCCCGCTGACCACATCGGTACAGGCCAGCAACAGTGGGACAGATTCCTTCACAGTACCTATCTTAGTGCGGCTCACAAGGGTGTGCGAGTCGGTCATGGCATCCATCGCAGTTGCGCTGCAAAATGGGAAGCGGTGCAAGGTGCGGTGTCCCTCGATGCGATGTGAGCAGCGGCTCGGTGACGATCGTACAGACGGAATCGGTGAAACCTAGGCTTGCGGTGCAGGGGGAGTTGCTGCTCGATGCGGTGCTGGCAGGTTGCGGTGCAGGTGACAGAGCCGGTTGTGGCGTTCGTCACGGTCACGGTGCAAGGTGGAAGCGGTGCAAGGTGTGGTGTCCCTCGATGCGGTGCGAGCAGTGGCTCGGTGACTATTGTGTAGATGGCGTCGGTGAGACCAAGGCTTGCGGTGGAAGGCGAGACGGTGCTCAATGCGGTGCTGGCAAGTTGCGATGCGAGTAACAGAGCCGGTTGGTGGGATTTGGCTCTGGCCAAGCCGGACAGCTGTGCGTGATGACTCGGTCACGGGTGTCGAGCCAGCAGCGACCACTTTGGTGAGCCCAGGCCAGCGAAGTGAAGCGAGGCGATGCAGGTTGCGGTGTCTCTCTATGCGGTGCAGGCAGCGGCTCGGTGACGGAGTCGGTGAGACCAAGGCTTGCGGTGCAGGGGGAGTCGGTGCGGCCTGCGGTGCCTTCAGGACACAAGGCCAGCGACGGAGTCGGTGACGGAGTTGGTCGTGGTTCCCTCTTCTCTGTGGCAACTGAAACAGCGGTTCCAGGAGCGGTACCCAGAGGTTGGTGAAGTCTTTGCAGTCCCTGACACTTCTTAACAGGAGGCCAGCTCGGTTCAGGCCCTTGGAGATACTCAGCACAAGTAGAGAAAGTTTAGTCCAGTCCTTTCACTGCCCAAGGCAGAAGCAGCAGCTGAAGGCCAACCCAACAAAGCAACAACACAGCAAAGGGGCTGTACTCCTCCTGGCAGCTCTTCCAGCTCTTCGTCTTGGCAGGTTCCTTGATTCCAGCGAGATCAAAATTCTTGGGATCAGGGTCCCACTACTTATACCCCAAAATCCTTTGTCCACTGAGGGCAGAGGGGCCTTTGCCTTGTCCAAACCAGTTCTGGTCAGTCCTGGAGCACTTTGTTTACATGACTCCTTCTTTCCTTTCAGAGTGCAGGGCAGAGACATCAGACGCCCCACAGGAGGTGGAGCCAGCATTGTGGAGGAAAGGCACAGCCCTGGAGCACTCTGTGGACATGATTCCTTCTCTCCTTTCACAGTGCAGGGCAGAGACATCAGACGCACCACAGGGGGTGCAGCCAGCACTGTGGGGGGCAGGCACAGGTCCCAGGTGCAACTCCTCCCTCCCATCTAGATGCAGATCTCTCTATTCACCACTGGGCGGACTCACCCTGTCTCCTGGAATTCCCCAGCCCTGTCACTCAAACTCCAGACAGGGAATACACAACCTAGCAGAGGCAGGCTTTGGATGGTTAGACAAGAAAAAACCTACTTTTTAAAAGTGGTATTTTCAAACACAGAATGTTAGAACCAACTTCACTAAAAGATGTATTTTATCATTCTGAGTTCAGGCATACTAAACTCGAATTTCTACCATGTTCAATGGGTCAGTTAGGATTATAGGATGTAATAATCAAACCGCCCATTCTGGCCTATGGAGAACAGGTAGCCTTACAAAAGTGAAAAATGAAGTAGGCTGTAATTCAGTATCAGGACATGCCACACACACCAGGGCATGTCCTACCTTTCACATACAATGCACCCACAGGTGTACCTTGGGCCTACCTTAGGGGTGACTAACATGTAGAAAAGGGAAGGTTTAGGGACTTGCAAGTGTGTGCACTTGCCAAGTCGACATGGCAGCCCCAGGCTGCACACAGGCTCTGCAATGGCAGGCCTTAGACACACTTTACAGGCTGCGTGGGTGGCACAAGCCAGTGCTGCAGCCCACCAACAGCATTTGATTTATAGGCCCTGGCACTCGCAGTGCACTTTACTAGGGACTGACACATAAATCAAATAGCCAATCATGGAGACACCAATCAAAACACAGTTTACACAGAGAGCAAATGCACTTTAGCACTGATCAGCAGTGGTGAAGTGCCCATAGTCCTAAAACCAACACACACAGATCAGGAAAAAATAGGAGGAAAAAGCAAAAAGTGTAGGGATAACCCTGCAAAAAGGGCTATATCCAACAGGAAGTGATAGAGAATAATATTTGAGACAATTAGAAAATAGATTCCTTTTGGATATGGACAGTATGTAACCGTATGGTCTCAATATTGATCAAGAACTACACATATACCTATGTTAAGCCTGCTTGCTTGTAAGCTGTACAATAGATGCCTTGAGTGAGTATGACTTTGCATATTGAGGATGGATGAATAGGGTGGAAATATGATGTCACTCACTACAAACATAAGAACATATATTTTATTTGTTTATTTGAGATGTTCATAATGAAGGTCATGGATTGCATTGCCCTCTGGGGTTAATGTGGTAACTCGATAGGGTGGTGCAGTAATTGGAAAGGCATATCGATAAATAAGACATTGCATAGGCTTGTCCAAACTGGGGATTTTGGTAGGTTAACAATGCAATAATTAGGATATTTTTCACTAAATAATTAATCGTGTAATTGCACATAGTTTTTTTATGGTTAGTATAATTGTGTATGTGTTGTAAGCAATTATACATTGATGGATTATATAATGACTTAGAAGCATACATGAATATTATAAGATGGCGCTCAACTGACATTTTGTATAATTAAACTTTGTTAATAATGTTTATGCCAGGTTGATTTAGAGGATATATTGTATATAAATGGAAAATTCATACATAGAAGAAAATATTTTTCTGCCAAATTATTGACTTGGATTGCCACAATTTGATGTGCGTTCCGTAGTATTATATACATTCTAAGCAGCGGTGGTCCCTCTATGGGAGCGGAGGAACACCGCCCCACCTTCCCACACAGCTACAGAAAGCTGGAAAAATAAAATGGTAATAAAAAGATTTTATTACCATTTAGTTTTCCAGCTTTCTGTCCAACTGAGAGGGCAGCGCGGGGCCAGTGTGTCATTGCTGCTGATTGACAGCAATGATGTGTGGCCCTTTCATTGTGAAATAGTCATGTCGGTTTCACCGGCTACAATATTACTGCCAAAAAGACATGGGCAATTTAACCTCTCCAACCCAGCTGTCATGGACAGCCGGGTTAGCAGGCCCAGGCCTTCACTGCTCTTCGAAGCTCTGAAGAAGCCTGCACCAGCCAATCTAGTCACTTCACTCATGCAGCATGAGGGCTGTGTCTGGTTTGGATAAGGAGCTGCAAGACCTCGTGCTGGAGGAGTCGGGAGCTGGCTGTAGGAGTCTGGAGCCGGCTGGAGAACACCGAGGACATGCTACATGCTAAAAAGGTAAGTGAAATGCTTTTTTTTCCATTTTAAAATGTAAATGTTTATTGGTATCTTGTTTAAATGTATCTATGTCAAACCACCATTTTTGTGGGTTTGTGGGTCACCAACCACCACTGATTCTAAGATGACACCCATTTTGTTTATTTTGAAACTTAGTCTTTCATTTATGACTATGATTTGTTGGTTTGAATGAAGTAACAATTATGGTGTCTGTATCATGAACAAGGCTGATCTGAGCAGCCAAAATGTGTTGAGAGTCTTCAGCTTTCAATAAACCATGAAACTGTTTCCTCCACAGTGCCGGTCTCATCCGTGAGGAGGTTGGATTCATGTGTTTACGACGCACATGTGGTCACGCTTACCCTCTGTTGATATAATGTGTATACATGTATATATATATATATATATATATATATATATATATATATATATATATATATATATATATATATATATATATATATATATATATATATATATATATATATATATATATATATTACCTACTAGGTAGTTATAGTTAGGACCTAGTTACTATAGAAAAATGCCAACATTCTATTCACAATTACTTAGGCGCCGATTGACGAATCTTCGTGAGATTTTCAAAACTAATTCTTAGTTGAGATCAGCTCCTATGTTGAAAATTCGGGGGTGATTCGTGAAGGGGGGGCCGAGAAAAAAGGGGGGTCCCAAAACGTGTTTTTTCAATGTTAATTTCCATAGGAAACTTTAGACAAGGCTACAGGTCGAACGGGTGAACGGAATTACCCCAAATTTGGAAGGGAGAAGGGTCTTGGTCTAGAAAGCACGCTTTTGTTTATTTAGTGTTCATCCGTTCAATAGTTTTTGAGAAATATCGAAATTTACAGATATCGATATTTGGGAATTCTGCCATCTGATTGGCTGAGGCGGTATGAGCACGAGCTTGCTGGTGATTGGCTGCGAGCGTTGCGAGCGGTTGCAACTAGGAAGTGTTGCCCGCCATTTTGTGATTCCGTTAAAGCGAGTAAGGGGAAAAAAGGGAGAAAAAAGTTGGAAAGAGGAGGGTAGGAGTGCTGTGAGGTTTGTAGGGTGGGTAGGGTATGCTATAGAGGCCGTGTGAAGCGAATTATTTATCCCTACTGGTGTGAAAGTGCTGTTTTGCCCACTGTGAGATGGTGCTGAGCTGAGGTGCCGGTGCAGTCTGGGATGAAACCGTGCGTCTAAACTGTGAGCTGAGTGCTGTAAAGTGATGTTCTCTGGGCGCTGTAGCATGGTGGGTGCTGCAGCATATCTGTGCAGGTGGTGTTAGTATGCGTTTAGAGTATAGCGGGAGTGGGAAGCAAAGTACTTAGTGGTATCGGTATGAAGACTCGGGGATGTATCTGTGAGTGTAAGTCGTGAGTTTATTGCTGTGAAGTGATTTGCTGTGGGTGCTTCAGGATACTGGCCGCTGTAGCATACCTGTGTAAGTAGTGTTAGTGTGCGTTTATTCTATGCAGGGAGTGTGAAACGAACTACTCATCCCTATTGGTCTGAAGAGTGGAATGTAGTGTTTTAGGAAGCAGGAATAAAGGAATATAATGCAGAGTGTGGCAATGCCAGAGAAGAAAAATGGTAAAATGAGTTGTGTCTAAGAAAGTGGTTGTGTGTAATAAAGGGATGAAGTTTGAAAATTATATAGAAAGTGTCTTTATTTCAGTGCCATAATTGGATCCACTGGTGCAAGAGCTAGGGTATCCAGCTGAGGCAAAGATGAACCACTTCTGCTGTATTCAAATGTAAGCTCTGGCATCAGTGAATTGTATATTACATGTTACAGTTGCATGTGAAATAAACAATAGCTATTACACTTGAATGACTCTACATTCTATAAAGAAAATAAAGGTAGGATACGATTAGTACATGTATCATTTAAGAAAAGAAATAAAAAAGAAATTGCAAAATGTAGTCATCAAACTTTTTATGTACCTTGGCAGTGCTTTTTTGTAACAGAAAATGAAAAAGAGAACAATAGTTAGCAATCTGTTGTACAGTAGATTCAATGTGGTGCATGTCAGAATTGGTACTAGTTCTACCCACATTGGAACTTTGAGGATGAATACAAACATTTCGCTTCTGAGAAGCACATTCGGTACCTTTGTAGTCAAACCGTACATTATTGTCTTCAGTTGTTTCAAGAAAACATTCTGGTGTAGAGAGCTAAGGCATCGAGCTTAGACAAACTCCAATTGCTTCTGCTGTAGTCAAATCGAAGCTCCTGCATCAGTGAATTGCACAATATATGTTACAGTTCTATGTGACCTACAGAATAGCTATTAGACATGAATAAATACATTGTATAATGAAAATAAAGGTAGTTTACGATTACCACACTGTGCCAACCAGTTCCTAAGCAAAGTCGTCTTTTTATATTTTTATCGTGAGGTTCTGAGCTGAGGCTGACTTTGAGTAAAATTGTATGAAAGGGCTTTGTGAATAACAAGCATGCAGAGAGGTGTGTGCACAAAGAATAGACGTGGTTTCTAAATGGGTGTCGGGTTTAGGTTAATTTTGGAAGTAAATAGCGTATTTGCATAGGCCATACATCAACGATTCCTGGTTAGACTGGAGACGTAAGGGACAATAATGAGGATAGAGTTCAAATGTCTGAGTATACTTAGAAAGTTATTATATCAAAGTAGTAGGATTGAAGTGTATTATAAACAATTTTAAGGAAAAAGTCAAAAAAGATGGAAAAAAAATCCATTCAAGAATAATGTGAGTTTCTTACAAGTCTTGGAGATTCCAGTCCAGAAGTTCTTCAGCTGATTGAGATGTGTAATGTTCCAAGAGGCTATTGTTGCCATCGTGTGAAAAAAGCGAAGCGATCCAATTCATATCCTCGAAGGGACAGTAATGTTCCTCGAATGTTGGAGCGGTAATTGGAATGGGCAGGCAATCTGCGATGTTGTGAAAGGTCGCACGTTGCAGGAGATCTTTCGCGGCTGCGCAGGAATCCCATTGCGCTGCGATTCCTTTTTGCATTGCATTCGCCATTGCTCCGCTGCCAGAACAATCAGGTTCATGGTTTTCAAGATACTCCATTACCTGCTGGATATCTGGAGGGATTGTTGAGATGTTGGCAAGGCATACATCCATTCACCAGTCGAATGGCCAAGTTTTGCAATCAAACGATGGTTGTACGCATATTGCATAAGTGTAGATAAATGTTATGTTGTAACTAGCTCCGATAATAGATAGAGGCTGGCAGCCGAAATGTTTTTTCGTTTTTTTACAGTATTGATGTAGCTTGGCGTAGAGGTGTATTCTGTCGGACATAGTTGTTACCATAGAGAGCGTAGCCATTTCTAGAAGTAGAATTAGTAGTAGGATGGCTGCAAAGAGGGTGAGAATTATGAGCACTGTTCCTGTTATTCCAGAGATGATCGAAAGAATATGTGAATGTAGTCTGGTATTAAAAGAAGAACAGTTTGAAAGCGTGTTAGAAGGCTGTTAAAAAAGTGTGCCAGACGTTGAGTGTGCAAAAGGCACACAATTGATAGACGGAATGCAGAACAAATCAAAACATTCACCCCCAGTCAAGAGATCTGGGTTAAATCCATAATTCTTTTGCTCACCATGCCACCCCAGTTTAGACCTGGCCATATGCAAATCAGTCTTGACCCTGTGCCTCATGGGAACAGTCCAGCCCGAACTGCCAAGCCAGGTCCTCAAATGTGACATGTGTTGAAAATTGTGTAACAATTCACAAAGTGTAATGGGAAGTTCGTATTTAAAAGGGAGTGTATTTTACTTGAAGTTCATGGTATCTGCAGTCGATAAATTTCTTTTGCAGACGTGAGGGACACTTCTGTTGTGAACAAAAGCACTTTCAGTTTGGTTTGTTTAATGAAATCTGTTTTCAAAGTAGGGATTGAAGGCCAAGTTGAAGTTTGGGAGTTAGTTTGTGTGGGTGGGAATAGACATTGCCACAGGAAGTTACTCGGTTTGAAACATTAAGGACAAACGGTATGCCAGCTCACATTCCGTAGGAGTGCATGTTATTGAGAAGCAGATAACTGACGTTAGAAAGCTGTGTGAATGTTGGTCTGATTGTTGGAGTTGGCGTCCTTTTAAGAAAGGACACAAGATTGGGGGCTGTAAGCTTAGAAGCGCCGTGCAGTTGGACATTCTTGGATTGTAATGAATGACTGATGTTGTGGTCGCACTTTTCACCTGTGAGAAAAACTTCTCTATGCCCTTTAAAACAGCGATATGCAAATGGGAGAAACCACTGCTCGTGAATAAACGCGCTACTTCATATAATCACATACAACATGACAAACAACATGTACACCTAACAGACACAACGACACTACGTACTGTGGGACCGTGGCTAGCCATGTACACAAAGCAAACATGGCATGGCACCTCTGCCACACTGTGCAGAATGAGCGGAGAGATGGGAGCAAAGTATGTGCAAAGGTGGCAAGTAATTCTCGATTATAAAAGTATACAATGCAAACTCTTGAGGGATGTGCCGGACAGACTTGAGTATGCAGAGCACAGACATGTACATGTCAACATACACTGATGGTCTATTGAATGAAGTGGACAGTGGACACAACCATGATAGTACAGTCAGTAGAGAAGATTACGGAATGGTAGCGCGTACGTGCCTCCCCCCGCCCCCAAATGTTTAGGGAAAGGGTCTGGCTCGCCGTACGCAAGGTTAGCGTAGGGGTATGAATAAAAGGCATGTTTCTTTGGGTGTGGTTCTCTTCCGGTTTGGCAAACGTGTCTGCCAGGTCTGTGCAGCTTACACTCCCACCAGGCTGACGCTGTGAGCATAGGTGGGTGCGTGAATGATGCTGTCAGCCTGCTGGTACTCAGAAACCGTAATGGCCGCTGTGACGCGTATATGCCCCACAGTTCACCTTTCGACACCGCTGTATGTGAAAGAGGGCCGAACACATGCCAGAGGAAGGTCCTGGGCCGAGGTCTGCAAGCTTGGAAGGCTCCTAAGATTAACGCTTCCTACCGCGACACAGGCACACAGAGCCCAGCCTGAGGCACAGAAGCATGGAGTGCTCTGTATAATAGTAACACAATAGTCCGACAGGTACCGACAGTGGAACGGTGTTTTGATACCATAGTGGACAATGTTAGAACTGTATCTGAGAGTGGAGATGAAGGTACTCCCTTCGACCAGCTGCAACCAACTGTAGGTCCCAACAGTGGAACGGTGTCTTGATCCCATAATGGACGATATCTAATATTACCTGCTGCTGAGTTTTCAGAGAACTCCCTCCGTTGAGGTGCATCACACTCTGTGCTTCCGTAGCTAACTGCTGTACAGGATTATTGGGCTTTGTTGACTGCAGTCGGTGGAGTGCACCGCAGTACAGCAGGTCCGAACAATGAAACGGGGTCTTGATTCTATGATTGAGGATGTCAGAATTTAAAGTCTGTGATGATTTCAGTGTGCCCCCTCTGATCAGGTGCAATCAACTTTGGGTCCCAACAGTGGAACGGTGTCTTGATCCCAGAATGGACGATGTCTGATATTACCTGCTACTGAGTTTTCAGGGAACTCCCTCCGTTGAGGTGCATCAGACTCTGTCCTTCCGTAGCCAACTGCTGCACATGATTATAGGGGTTAGTAGACTGGTATTGCTGGAATACACCGCGGTAGAGCAGGTCCAAACAGTGAAATGGGGTCTTAATTCTATGATTAAGGATGTCATAAGTTAAAGTCTGTGATGATTTGTGTGTACCCCTCTGATCAGGTGCAACCAACTCCGTGCTTCTGAATCCAACGGTATGTGGCTGTGAGTTGTGAATGACCAATGGATTTGGTGTAGACTGCAGTTCGCAGAGTTCACAATTTAGATTGCGTGGTGATTATTTAATTACAGAATCCAGTAGTTAAGTAATTAGAATGTCTATTGAAACATACACAATTTTGTTTTAGTATACTTGCTTCAAGAAGGTTTTTATATCAGTTATAGGTTTACTGAAATGACCACATTTATCTTGGAAATCCAAAGGAACAGTGAATAGTGTAGACTGTGAAGAGATGAAGTCCTAATTCGAATTGTTTTGATTTATTCATTGTAGAGCTCTCTGTAATTTATGTTGTTTTATTTTGTAAAGAGGGAGTGAGAAAAAGTATTGATGGTTGTGTTTGTGAGTACTGCCTTTAATTAACAATGCAGACAGTAGTGTTCACAATTCAGATCGAGTTGCTATTGTACATGATGCAGTCCTGTAAGAGAAGAGATTGCTGCAGTGTGCTCTGTCTGCACCACTCATACGCATCATTGCAGGCTCTGCACACGTTTTCTTTGCTTCGTGTATTGCAAACTGTAGAGTTCAAGTCACTGCTACGTGACAGTGGGCCCTTGCTGAACGCTCTCTCTGGCCTATACTGCAGACTTCAGTGTTCACATTTGACATTGAGTCGGTATTGTAGATGATGCAGTCCTGTAGGAAAAGACATTGCTCCAGTGGGCTCTGTCTGCACTACTCATACACATCATCGCGGGCTCTGCACATGCTTTTTTGCTTCGTGTATTGCAAACAGTAGAGCTCAAGTCAATGCCACGTGGCTGTGGGCCCTTGCTGACCGCTCTCGCTGGGCTACACTGCAGACTTCAGTGTCCACATTTGACATTGAGTCGGTATTATAGATGATGCAGTGCTGTAGCAAAAGACATTGCTCCAGTGCGCTCTGTCTGCACCACTGATATGCATCATTGCAGGTTCCGCACATGTTTTTTTTGCTTCGTGTATTGCAAACTGTAGAGGTCAAGTCAATGCCACGTGGCTGTGGGCCCTTGCTGAACGCTCTCTCTGGCCTATACTGTAGACTTCAGTGTCCACATTTGACATTGAGTCGGTATTATAGATGGTGCAGTCCTGTAGGAAAAGACATTGCTCCAGTGCACTCTGTCTGCACCACTGATATGCATCATTGCAGGAACTGCACACGTTTTTATTCTTCATGTATTGCAAACTGTAAAGCTCAAGTGAATGCCTGGTGGCTGTGGGCTCTTGCTGACTGCTCTCTCTGGCCTACACTGCAGACAGCAGTGTTCAGAATTCAGATGGAGTCGCTATTGTAGATTAGGTAGTTCTGTAGGAAAAGACATTGGTCCAGTATGCTCTGTCTGCAGCACTCATACGCATCATTGTAGGTTCTGTGCATGTTTTTTTTGCTTCGTGTATTGCAAACTGTAGAGGTCAAGTCAATGCCACATGGCTGTGGGCCATTGCTGAACGCTCTCTCTGGCCTATACTGCAGACTTCTGTGTCCACATTTGACATTGAGTCGGTATTGTAGATGATGCAGTTCTTTAGGAAAAGATATTGCTCCAGTGTGCTCTGTCTGCACCACTCATATGCATCATTGCAGGCTCTGCACATGTTCTTTTTTAGTTTGTGTATTGCAAACTGTAGAGCTCAAGTGAATGCCATGTGGCTGTGGGCCCTTGTGACCGCTCACTCTGGCCTACACTGCAGACAGCAGTGTTCACAATTGAGATTGAGTCGCTATTGTAGATGAGGTAGTCCTGTAGGAAAAGACATTGCTCCAGTGTGTACTGTCTGCACCATGCATATGTATCATTGCAGGCTTTGCACACTCTTTTTTGTTGCTTCGCTGACTACAAACTGGGTAGGTGAAGTCACTTTACGTATCTGCGGGTCCTTTGTGACCGCTCGCTATAGCCTACACTGCAGACAGCAGTGTTCATAATTCAGATTGAGTCGGTATTGCAGATGATGCAGAGTTGATGGCAACAGATATTGCTCCTAGTACAGGCTGTCTACAGCACGCATTATCGGTGGCTGTGCACATGCTGAGTGCTTTTGATGTGGTTACGTGAGTGCACTAGAACTGATGGAGCGTTTATGATATAATCTTTTTGTGTATTATTTCCGATCTATTGATTGTGTATCAGTATACCACAAGTTGTTGTTCTTTTACGATGGAATTATTTCTGTATTATTTCACATCTACTGTCCCTACCTTACTGCAGCATAAATTATTGATTCTTTTAATATTGAATCTATGTGTGTGGTCCAATGATTACTGTTGTCGTTGATGCTAGCAGCAACCATTGTCTGAAGGCAGGTTTAGACTTACCACACACACATCCAGCACAGACGTCACTGGATATGTCACCATGGTAATAAATAGGAGTCGAGCGTACGTGTCCTTATCCACTTCCACTATCTAACTGTGTCCGTGTGTTCATTATCTATGCATGATACTGTCTCTGGGCCGTACTATATGACGTTGTGTTGTGGACAGCATATTGAACCATGTTACCTGTGGTATTGGAGAAAATTTCGGTAATGTAACTTTTAGGTGTATGGGTATCATAGGTGGAAGGCTACTTTACAGAGCAGGAATATTGATGAAAATGATGGTTGCATGTTGTGTGTAGTGTAAGATATGTGTATATTGCAAAAAGTTTTGAACAAAGCTCTCTAAGCAGAAGAGGTGTGTCTCATGAAGTACGGATATTGACTAAAATGGGTGGCGTTTTCGAACTGTTACAATGGGAAATTTTATGAACTAATGAAATGCTTTTTTTATGGTTACATGGCAATCGCGCAGCCAGTGCGCAATGAGACCACACCCAATGTGATTTTGAGAAAATATATTTATTATAATATAAGTTTATTAGAGTTAGAAATATATAACTGTTTAAAATATTTTTAATTATCGCTTGCTCTCATATACACTTTAAAGTTTTTTAGATATAGTTATGAGACAAAAAAAATGAGGGAATGGCGTATGTGGCGCGACATCATACCTTCTATGATTTAACACAGGGCGTGGCAGCTTGCACTCGTCGCATACGCAACACGCAGCGGGCGTGAACCTATATGTACATGACGTTACGCGCGGCTTGGTAGTGCATACCCGTCGCATACCAAAGTAGCAACTGGCGCGACCTCATATGTACATATTGTTACGCGGGACGCGGTGCCACAAACCCATCGGATACAAAATGCGCATCATTTAAATATGGTGGATAGGATTCGCGTGTTGAGCGAGCTTGGTGGACTACCGGTACAGGACTGTAGTTTTCTAAAAAAAACAAAAACAGATAGACATATTTTGTGGGGAACATATAAAAGATTACATAATTTGTAAAGTTTAAAAAAGGATGATAGAGTTGCAAAATATAAAAAAAATTGAAAAAATATAGGTTTTATAAATATTAAAATATGAAATTAACATTTAAAAAACCTTCGAAATTCACTGAAAAAATCATAGGTTTTACAGGCGTTATAGTTAGGAATTAGCATTTAAAAAACCTTAGAAATTCACTGAAAAAAACATAGGTTTCAGGGACGTTATAGTTAGTTGTACATTTGACTCATATAAAACCAGAGAAATTTGCCTGTTATAGTTAGTTGAGCTAACTATAACTTGCACGCCTGCAATGCACTGCTGATGACATCACATATTACATCACTCATGACATGGTCAGTGACATCACTCATGACATCACTGATGACATCTCAAATGACATCACTGATGACATCATCCACGTGATAGTCTGACACACCTCTTCACACTGTAATATAACCTTTGATAGACGCACTCTAAAATACAGACTACCGTTTTGAAAAGCATAGACACACCAATACCAGATACTAGATATCCATCCACTGATACCCATCTATATATATTGTGAGCCAGATATACACTGATACAGTCACTCATACACGGTGTCACTCATCTTTACATCAGTATAATATCCACTCATAAACGTATATATACCTTTACACAGTGCTACTGATCCATGGAGTTACTCACACATCTATTCAATCATGCCAAAAATCAATCATACACCCATATACTCACCTATGCAGATATATACACAACACCTGCCTTATTTATACACACATCACTTTCCTTATTTATATAGATACTATCACATACTTACTCGCTTATACAATCACTAATACATGTACACATTTGTGTATGTAGACACTCTTGCAATCACTGTCTTTCACGTAGTCAATTATACACCCCAACACTCACATATAGTGTGTAAAAACTCACCTATATACAACAGAGACATAAATTCACTAATCAACACACCTGTTCACACAGTCAGCTATCTATGCAGCCCTTCTGAGATGCACTTTTGAATCTATAGGACCAGTGAATCGGCCATTCAGACGTATGCACAGAGTCAGAAATCACCCCCATATCCACATAGACAGTCAGACCCCCATACAGATACTCATACAATCAATGAAAAACACATATACACACTGATGTAGCTACTCACCAAGCCATGCACCTGCTTACACACCAAGTGAGAGACTAAGAGAGACAGTCACACAGTCTAGTCACTAATCTATGCATTCAGTAACATACATTCAATCAGTGACTTATAGAGTCAGTCATGCATCTACTAAATAATATATTCAGGCACATTTACATCGACGTATTCTTGAATAGACCTTGGCACAGATATAGATGAAAAATATTTAATCTTTACAGAAACACACATTCACTGGATGATGTCATCAGTTATGTCATCAGTGATGTCATTTGAGATGTCATCAGTGATATCATGAGTGATGTCACTGACCATGTCATGAGTGATGTAATATGTGACGTCATCAGCAGTGCATTGCAGGCGCGCAAGTTATAGTTCGCTCAACTAACTATAACAGGTGAATTTCTCTGGTTTTATATGAGTCAAATGTCCAACTAACTATAACGTCCCTGAAACCTATGGTTTTTTCAGTGAATATATATATATATATATATACGCCCCCCCGGAAGGTCCAAGACACTCACCTGAGTTTGTGGCCGTATGGGGAAAAAGGAAGCAGCTGTATGCTGTTTGAGGAGGCTGGAGTGGATATTGTCATCTTTACTCGCTGCGCGGATCACCGGGGGAGAAGTGCTTTCTATGGCCAACAGAGGTTGGGACACCACCTGGTGTATGAGGAAGCTGTTCACTGTACCAGCATTCACCAATGGGGAGCACTAAAAAACCGGCATGGATCTACGCAGGACTGTCATGGCTGGAAGTCGTGGAGGGCGGGCCAGAATGTTTGCTCCAATGAGCGAACATTACCGGAGTCTTCTTAAGAACAAGCCCCTAAATGAAATTAAAAGTGAAGCGGGCACTGAGGAAAGCCGACAGGCTGAAACGCGTCTGCCCAGCGTTTCACCATCTTTTACAGGACTTTGTGATCTAAGCCTGAATAGTATTAAATTTCATATTTAACCTCTAAGCATGTGTCGGACCCATTTTTAGTGGGTATTGGTGCTAATATATATATATATATATATATATATATATATATATATATATATATTCACTGAAAAAACCATAGGTTTCAGGGGTGTTATAGTTAGCTGGACTTTTCACTTGTACAAAACCATTGAAATTCCCCCGTTATAGTTAGTTCAGCTAACTATAACTCGCGCGCCCGCAATGCACTGCTGATGACGTCACATATTACATCACTCATGACATGGTCAGTGACATCACTCATGACATCACTGATGACATCTCAAATGACATCACTGATGACATCATCCCGTGAATGTGTGTTTTTCTGAAAATTAAATATGTATTATATATGTATATCTCAAGGTCGATGGAAGAATAAATGGGTTTATAAGTGTCTAAATGGATGATTTGTTTTTGAAAAATTGATTGTGTAACTGACTGATTGAATACATGGCTTAGTGAGTAATGTTTAAATATGTAAATATCTGTATCAGTCTCTCACTTTGTGTATAAGTGGCTGCATGGGTTGGTGAGTACTAGAGCTACATGGGTGTCTATATAGGTTATTAGTTGGTTTTTTGAGTATCAGTCTGAGTGTCTGCATGGTTTGGTGGGGGTATTACATAGTGCATAGGTGCATGAATGTGTGACTCACTGTGTGTATGTGTTGAAGACAGCATGTGTGCAGGACTGTATGGGTGGATGAGTGTGTGTATGGGTGTGTTAGTGAGTGAATGACTGTCTCAATAGTGTCTTTATGAGTAACTACATGTTTTAAACTAGTATATGTGACTATTGGTGTATATAAGTGAGTATATGTGAGAGTGAGAGATTGAAAGAGTTCCTGTATGAATAAGTATGTGTTTTTATAAGTGATTGTTTAAAAGACTAAGTATGTGTAAGTTTTCGTAGAGGTAAGTGTGGTGGTGTGTGTATAACTGTATATGCAAGTAAATGTATGTTTGATTCTTTATTAGCATGAGTGACTATGTGTGTGAGTAACTCTATGGATGAGTGGCATTGTGTAACAGGATGTATAGGTGTATGAGTACATATGATGAGTGAGTACATGTATGAGTGACTGTATAGAACTGTTGGTGAATGAGTGGATGTGTATGTGGATCTTAGAATTACTGAAGAGGTTGTTGTAACTAGTATTGGTATGTCCTTTGTTTTGAAAATTTTAGTCTCTATTTTTGAATGTGTGTATCAAAGGTTATATTAGGGTGAGAGGAGGTCTGCCACTCTATCACAAGGATGATGTCATCAGTGATGTCATCAGTGATGTCATTTGAGATGTCACCAGTAATGTCATGAGTGATGTCACTGACCATGTCATGAGTGGTGTAATATGTGACGTCATCAGCAGTGCATTGCGGGCGCGCGAGTTATAGTTAGCTGAACTAACTATAACGGGGGAATTTCAATGGTTTTGTACAAGTGAAAAGTCCAGCTAACTATAACACCCCTGAAACCTATGGTTTTTTCAGTGAATTTCTGAGGTTTTTTAAATGCTAATTCCTAACTATAACGTGCCTGAAACCTATGTTTTTTTCTGTGAATTTCAAAGGTTTTTTAAATGCTAATTTCTAACTATGCCTACTGAGATAGGACATGTGAAGAAAGAAGAAAAAATGCACAGAAAGAAAAAAAAGAAGTGCAGAAAGGCCCAACAGAAGTCCTCAAAGACGAAGAAAAGTGCAGGAAGAAGGATAACGTGCAGAAAGAACAAAAAGAAGAGCAGAAAGAAGCCTTGTTGCAAAATCATCCTGTACCCTTAACTTTTTCAGACGGATACTGGTGGTAACTGAGTCTGACTAACCAGTCCTAGAGCCAGTGCTATGTTAAAAGACACTTAGAATACAGTGAAAACACCTACATACACTAGGGAACATTATGTGTTGGGGTCCCCCTGTGATTAGCATGACCTCCTCTGTAAGCCCCTAGTATATAATAGGGCAGGGGGATTAAAACTGCCTCTTAAAACAGGCCACAGGGCGTTTTTGCACACGTTAACTCAGGCCCCGTCCCCTCCCTTCACCACTGTGTAAACATGCCCTGTGTCCGTTTTTAGTTGGGAGATTAAGTTCATTTGAATCCTGAGGGTCCCTAGGGTCCAACTAGCCCACTAGGTACCTCCAGTAAGTGCCACAGAGCTGCGTTGCAGAGAGGTGTAAAAAGTGGCACGGCCTGGACCACCTCTCTGCAATGCAGCTCAGTGGCGCTTACTGGAAGCACTTGGTGGGCTAGTTAGCCCCCAGGGGCCCTCAGTATTGAAGGGAAATTATATCCCCAATTTAAAATCTGCCATAGTGCGTGTTTGTACACGTCACCTCAGGCCCCGTCCCCTCCCTTCACCACTGTGTAAACGCGCCCTGTGGCTGTTCTAAGTTGAGAGATTAAGTCCCCTTGAATCCTAAGGGTCCCTAGGGTCAAACTAGACCACTAGGTACCTCCAGTAAGCGCCACAGAGCTGCGTTGCAGAGAGGTGTAAAAAGGGGCTTGGCCTCAGAACACCTGTCTGCAGCGCAGCTCCCTGGCGCATACTGGAGATGCCTGTTGGGCTAGTTGGCCCTCAGGGACCCTCAGTATTGAAGAGGAATTAATTCCCCAACTTACAATTCGCCAGGGAGCGCATTTGCAGAGTGCTGCAAGGAGGGGGCGTGGCCTCCGGCACGATGCCAGTCTTTTATTTATTTTATTTTTTAAGAAGGGGGGGCTGTGTGGTTCCCCTTCTTATTCTAATGTATTGGCCCTGATGACCCCATCCCCCAGGGCCTGTCTCCTAATTATATTTTTTTGACCCCAATCCCCAGGGCCGGCCACTGTTTTTTATTATTTTAAAAAAATATATACTTATAGACACACCTAGGACATGCTGGACAAACCGTACGTACCTATCACCATGACGATTTGCGTGATATTCATTAAAAGGCGACTATGCATACAATGAATCCACGTTGAATGTATTTACACCATTAGTGAAGCTCTGACATGTCTGATGCCCTACCGTGCCTAATTCCGGTAGACACCCTTGTCGTTTATTTATACAAACATGGGTAGCTATTGACGGGCACATTTAATACACATGCACACCAAGCCATTCAAAGGGGATTCGACAAAAATTCGACCAAAACTATGCAAGAAACCCCCCTCACGGTTAATAAAACACACATCCACTGCCGGATGTGTAATACTTTTTATTTTACTCTCTGGAAAGGGGACGAACATCACTTGAGAGTCACAGCGCGCTCCTGGCAGAGCCCAATGCTGTGTTACACCCACTATTGCCTGCTGAGTGCCACACACCTCTGTGTTGTATTCCACTAGCTAGTGCATATGCTATGACACTCTCTAGTCCATGTGCACTGTAACACCACCCCGTGAATATGTCATGCCACACTTGTCTTCGCACGGGTTATATTGCCCCATCTAACGTGCCTTCCTCGATGCCTATGTTATAACGCACAGTGCTATGCCATACATATTACAATCTGGGATCCATATCTTTGTCACAGTGCATATGCAACGTTACACTCCCCAGCACATATTTTATATTACAACTTTAGAGACTAGTTAGGTTACACAACACTGCCCTGTGCATATTACACTCCAAGGCGCATAACGCATAGCACGCGCTAGTGCCTGTGCTATCTCGCGCTCTCCAATGAATCTGTAATTGCGCACAATGTATTGCATATTATATTTCACGCCCGGTTCATCTTATATCACACTTTTTGGTGCATAGTTTATACCATACACTATATCTAGTTTTCATTTTCAATCGTGCTCTCAGGACTATGTTCTATATAACACTGTGTTCACCTACCCTTTTCACGGGCATTACATTTTGCGATAGGGGGTGGAGGGTCAGGGGGTGTTTCTGCCAAGTGAGCCCGTGGTCACAGTCACAAACGTCCTCTTCTTCCTGAACAAAAGTGAGATTATGCTGCATACTTGTTCATATTTTAAGTAGTTCGCATAGACACACGTTTTAAAAACAATAAAGTTCCTAATACCGGCCTTCTCTGAACAGTTAGCTTGCTGCCCCATCCCCCTCCTCCCTATCCTCTGTTGTGTGAATCCATGGACTAGCCTCCTCCCTCCTGCCATGCATGGTCTGATGTGCTGCCACTGCCCTCAATTTAGTATGATGTACCAGTCCACTCCTCCTGCCCTCCATTACCCAATTCTATGCCCATCATTGACCTCCTGCTTAAACTCTGTGCTTATCTTGCTGCCCCTATTCTCCTTCCCCCTGCCCTCCGATGTCTTTGTGCATGCCCCTGCTCCATCCTTTTTGCCCACCATGTTCCATGGACCTGCCACTCCTATCTACTCTGAGTGTTCTGTTGAGCTGCCACTCCCCTCCCACCTGCCTAGCATTGTCAGATGACTGTAACCTCTCCCTGCCACCTCCACCCTGCCTGTCCACATGCCATGCCCCTATCCTCTTCCTCCTGTCTTACATGGTCCATTGTACTGCCACACCCTTCTGCCCTCCCTGGTCTGTTGTGCTGCAACTGCTCCTCCTGCCTGCTCCGTGCGGTCTGTTGTGAGGCCCCTTCCCCTGAACTTTCATTGTCTGTGCACAGGTCCTGACCCTCCCTTCTATCCTCCATCGTCCTTTGTGCATGCCCCTGCACCCTCCTTCTTGCCCATCATAGCCATTGTGCTGCCACTAACCCTCCCACTTGCCATGCATGTTCTTCTGTGCTGCCATGGCCCCTCCCACCTTCCCTGTGTGGTCAGTTAGCTGCCCCTGACCCCCTCCCACCTTCCCTCCATGGTCTGTGTGTATGCCATCACAGTCTCAGTGTTGCTCTTCATGGTGTGTCTTGCTTCTAGTGCCCATCCTGCCTGACCTCCATGGCTATCTTGCTGCTCCTGCCCTGCCCCCTTGTCCCCAGCCCTCTGTTTACATGTGCAGACCCCTACTCTCTCCCTCTTGGCTTGTCTGTTCCATTGTAATGCCCCTGATCCGTCCCTCCTGCCCTTTATGGTCTGTTACGCTGCAGCTTTCTCTCCTGTATGTCCATTATGGTCAGCTAGCTACCATTGCCTCTTGCCCCTCTGTTCTCTGTTGTCCATGTGCATGGTCCTGTCCCCTCCCTCTTGCTTTCTATGGATTGTTGTGCTGCACTCCCGTCCCGCATGCCCTGTGTGGTGTATTATGCTGTCCCTGATGCCTGCCCTGCAGGGTCAGTTTGGTGCACCTCTCCATGTCCCTCCTGTCCTCTGTTATCCAAGTCCATGTCCCTACCCCATTTCCTTCCATGATCCAATGTACCATACTTGCGAACATTTTGAACTTGGTAAGAGGGAGATTTTGAAAAAAAACTGGGGTATTGATTTTCCCCTTTGAGTTACATTGAAAAAGAGGAGATTGTAGACAGGAGACAGATCAAATAAAGCCCATTTGAGCTTAAAAACATTGGACGTTTCCTGGCTGAATCGGGTCTGTTGGCATGTATGGTTGTACTACCATTGCCTCTTCCTTCCGCCCACAATGGTCTATTACATTGCCAGAGCCTCTCTTGCAAGTCCTGTATTGTTGGTTTGTTGCCCCTGCCCCCCTTTCCACTGCCCTCCATAGTCTGTTGTGCTGCCACGGCCCTTCCTGCATGCTCAGTGTGGTTAAATTGTTGCCTTTGCACCCTTCTACCTGCCTTCAATTTTCAGAGTCCGTGCCCCTGGCCTCTGCCTCTCAACAGTATCCTAATGAACAACTAGATTGCTAACATTCTATATTTATTACAAAAGTGTGGAACGCCTGACGTCATCTTGATGTAATCAAAGCTGTAATACCTAGAGCATTTCCTTTAGAAATTACATATATGAGAGGGTCTTATTGGCATCAAAATTATGGTTAGTGCTCTAAAAGACTAAAACAAGGACATATTTTCTGAGTTTTCAAATAGCGACAAAGCACTTTTAAATTCTTTGTTATCTTTATGTTTTTTTATCCAGTTGACCACTTGATTAAATGTTGCACTTAGGGGAGAGGATGTGGTGTTACTTCCAGAACTGCAGACTTTGCAACTGGGGAACCAGGTTGGAGTTTCTGCTTCAGCTCGACATTCTGTGATTCTGGTCAAATCACTTAGTCTCCCCATGTCTACAACCAAAATGAATTTGTTCTTGTGTGATGTAACCAATGCTCATGTAAAGCACTCCAATACCTGACAAGTCTGCACTATATAACACTGCAAAAACACAAAATAATAAGTGTTTTGCACACTTCTGTCATTGGGCTATATTTGGGCTACATCTGGGTGATTTTGGGCTACTTTTGGGCTACATTTGGGCTCTTTTGTCTCCGGTGGCCATCTTGGGAGATTTATTTGTTATGAAGTTTCCTAATTTCCTCATGTACTGCAGTCTCCTCAGTAGGAAATGCTTTCAGTTTTTTACTTTGATTCCATCATGAAGGTATTCAGATATGTCACACATTTGCCATAAATTCTGAATGTTAGCACTCTAGTTGCTCATTAGATCACTGTAGTAAAACTACTGTTCACCATGGAAGTCTGCTCCTGGTATTAAAAGTGCATGTTTCAGTCTGCATGTCAGAATTTTTTAATGAAATAGAAGAGGATTTGAGAAGTCACTCAAAATGTGCCCTCATTTTCATTCTTCAGCATTAATCATAATTTCTATGGCAAAATGAACCCCCTCGTTGTGCTCCTTTTTAAATTAAATGTTTTAAGTGTTACCAGTTGATTCCAATCAAGATGGCTTCAGGTGTGCCATACTTTTGTCATAATGAAGACAGTAAGCGCTCTAGTTGTTTTTAAGAACACTCTGGGACATTCTGTCATTGGGCTATACTTGGGCTACATCTGGGTGATATTTGGGCTACATTTGGGCGCTTTTGTCTCTGGTGGCCATCTTGGGAGACTTATTTGTTATGAAGTTTCCTAATTTACTCATTTACTGCAGTCTCCTCAGTAGGAAATACTTTCAGTTTTTTACCTTGATTCCATCAAGAAGGCATTCAGATGTGTCACACATTTGCCATAAATTCAGAATGTTAGCACTCTTTTTGCTCATTAGATCACTGTAGTAAAGCTACTGCTCACCAGGGAAAACTGCTGCTGGTATTGAAAGTGCATGTTTCAGTCCGCATGTCAGAATTTTTTAATGAAATAGAAGAGGATTTGGGAAGTCACTCAAAATGTGCCCTAATTTTTCTTTCTGCAGCACTAATAATACTTTTTATGGAAAAATGAACCCCCTCATTTTGTTCCTTTTTAAATTAAATGTTTTAAGAGTTACCACTTTAATCCAAGCAAGATGGCTTCAGGTGTGCCATATGTTTATCATAAGTAGGACTGTTAGCACTCTAGTTGTTCTTTGGAACACTCTGGGAAGCTGCAGTAGAACACAAAGGAATCAACTGACAGTCTCTGCCCTTGTTGGATGTACATGTTTTGCTGAGAATGTCAGACTTCATTCTCACATGACTGAAAAAGATAATGTGAATTTACAGAAAATAAGCTCTCAGTTTAGCTTATAGATCACCTTCCAAAACTCTGTGGGAAAAGCATGAGAAAATATTTTTCTCTCAATCATGATATCCCAGCAGAAGGCTTTTTCACATGGTGAAATCACCTTAGAACATACCACAATTCCTAAAATGAGTATGGTACCATCAACAAATGATTTATAATGTAACTTAAAACATTCTATTAACTGCAATGCTTTTTAATGAGGTGCTATCATGTATATTGGTCCCAAGATGGCTGCCAACACTTCTTGGATAAAGTGCTAACAGCCAATCAGATCTCAGGATGAGATGTGTGGTTAGGCTCCGCCCACATATATATATGATTTTACTTTTGATTTTCTCAGGAACTACTGAACAGATTGACACCAGACCTGCAAAAGGCACTTCCCTGAGGACTACCTCTCTGCCAAATTTCAAGTAATTCTGTTCAGCCGTTCGGGCTGTACCTTGGAAAATTGCATGGGGAAAACGCTTTTTGGGACCCCCCTTTTTTCTCAGCCCCTGCTTGACGAATCCCCCCAAGACTCTCAGGGTAGGAGCAGAGCGGAGCGCCCCACCTATTTTGAAAATTTCGCGAGGATTTGTCAACCGGCGCCAAAGTTATTCCAAATAGAATGTTGCGGATTTCCTATGGAAACACGGTCCTAACTATAACTATCTACTGGCGACCGCCAGTAGATAATATATATATATATATATATATATATATATATATATATATATATATATATATATATATATATATATATATATATATAGGTCTCAATTTCAACGGTGAAGAAAAAGTAATGCTAAAGAGTGAGTATGGCCACAATAAAGGCTGATCATTGAGAGAACAGGGTCCCCTTCTAGGAGGCTTATGCTTCTTATGCCTTTATTTGATGACGTATGTAGTTTCCACCTCCCGTTCTTGAAATATTCTTAACTTAGGAAAAAAGGCCCATTGTAGTGACAGAGTATCTGACTGCTGCATTCCCTCTCACCTCCAGTGAAATATTTAATCATTCCTTTTATTCCCTTCTCATGTCTTTTGGAAAGTGAATCCATGTAGGGTGTCAGAGCACTTTACATCACACACATTACACAGAGACAATCAATATGTGTATAAATCACTGTATAGAAAATGTGACATAAGACTAAGGACTACAAGGTGTAGGAGTCACATGACAACCATACTAGTAGGCCGTATAGTTTAATAGTGATTGGTCTGGAGAAACACAAACTCAGAATTTAAAGCGTAATACCATGGTTGGGGGTTCTCTTTAATAATCAGAATTGATTTCTGTCCAAAAGAGCACTTTTTGCAACATTAGGATAATCAAACATAACGCTCTAATTTATAGCTTGCAGTTTGTATACCGCTCTTAGATGAAAGGTAATAGCTCACTGTTCTATGTTAGGATTTTAACTTATAAACTGCAAGTAACATAAGGATCTCTCTGACAAAAGCAGTAGCCCACTGACCTATTTACATTATGTGCACTTTGTGATCTGAATGGTACATGTTCTTTGCAGCAGGCACATTAACCCTCTGAGCTACCTTTCCATGAGTCAAAACTTCCACTAGACAAAATTCCGATCTCTCTCTAGGGAGAACATTAAACACCAGAGTTATCATGACATTTTTATTGTTGCCGAAAATTGCTGGAGGCCAGGAAAGAGGCAGCAAGCGCTTTTAAAACCTTAATATACTTGCAAACATAATGCCTCCACCCAAAGTCAGCACCCGGTGCGGTCACACGAGTTGCACTGCCCTAGAGCTGGCCCTTCTCAAGGGTCCTGTGACCTCAGTGACAGAGTCACAGTCGCGCTAGGGTGTGCTGCTTCATAGGCCTGCTCGCAAGACGAGGTGAACTTCAGTATGGATTGTGGTGGACAAGCCTTGAAGGTTAACCCTCACTTGCCCTGCTAGGGTCCACCTGCTGGTGCTAAGACACCAGGGCTTCTTGGGTCTTGCGAAGCCTTCTAAGGTCTATCATGGGATTGTGCTCTCTCAGGAGAGTGGTCTGGTGGACTGGTTATTAAGGCTGAACCTGGTTCCCCAGTTCAGAATCCAGCATGTCTGGGCATAGGGCCACATCCTCTCCCCCACTGAACACCGTACTGCCCCACTGAGAAAACGCACTGCCTTCAACCCTATTGTTGACGGCTATATACCTGGATGCGGCTCAATTTAAATGATGCACTAGACAAGAGCAATATGTGGCCTACAAAAAAAAAGTAACATCCTGGAAAAAGCAAACACTCATAGGGAATGCAAAATTTAGCAAACCATGTGAAATGTAAGCAGGAACAACATGGTTACTGTAGTGATCTGCTTCTAATGTTATGCATTTCCCTTGCCCTGGTTCTCTGTCTAGCTATGTGATGTCATGTAGAATGTTAGGGATGTTGGTACTTGAAGGGTGGCAGTTGGAGAAGATGGGCTGAGCAGCCAGGAGGCTGCTCCTGGTGGGGCTTACATAAAGACTTACAAAGGAACCTGTATGATGTAACTGAAGAATAAACTACAACTACAAGAGCTGTCTACGAGACTTTCTTTCATTTCTACATTGGCGACGATTCGGAGAAGAATTTACGCGTGAAAAAGAGAAGAGCTGCAACTAAGGTACTAATTTTGAACTATTAAAATTATCTGGCACCCGCCACACCAGTGACCCTGAGATCGGTCGCCCAGGAAACTAAAGGTGCCAGATTCATCTACCAATTTCCAATATTGATTTAATGTGAAAAGCTGAGTAAAAAGCAAATTGGTTTCAAGGAAATTGTGGTGCTCTCCCTGAAACCGGCTGACAAGTCATGGTGCATGTTTGATGTCTTATATTACTCTGAAGTGTATTATTCGGGGGCATACATCGAGCCCCAGTGTTTATGGATGACTGTTGGTGCGTGCGCACTGCGTCCTGAGTCAAGTCTGTTAAATCGAAATCCATGTTTTCTCAAAAGTATTTCGACTCGACATTACAAGCTGCATGTTATGAGTTTAATTCTAAGTAAGAGCATTTCACAAGTAATTTTACCGATTTAAATATGAACTTGTGGCAACCTGTAAGAATTTGTGAGGCAGCTGAAAGTGAATGAATACGACATTGGCATAATTTGAAGAGAGAGGTGAAGCGTGTCAAACTCCTTCAGAATAACGTATCAAACTCCTTCTTACCGTTGCTCTGTAGAGAGATCTTTCCTTGGGTGCTGTCTTCCTCCTATTGATGACGTATTGGAATCTCCGTGGGTGTTGGTGAAGAGGCAGTGCACCGTCACGGTAAAGTAATTCTTTCCGTGTTGCTAGGGTGGACACGTCATCACGCAGTTTTTCATAACGTGAAACAGCCATATTGTTATTTGTTCCTATGGTTACTGGAACACATCGTAACGCCGCCGGCTCGAAGATTAATTTACTGTGTGTACCAGCGGCATTGTGGTTGGAGCTCGGAGGATTGTGCTAACACACCACGAACTTATACATATGTCAATTTTTCTCCAACGCTATTTCCAGGAAATGAGTTGATGTACTCATGAGGTGATAAGGTGAGCATTTTTATTCGTTTTCCTCACACGCTGTCAGGCAAGTTTTGAGACATCTTTGGGGGAAACAATGTTAAATCTGTGACAACAGTGCCACCTTGTGGACTTTTCAAGTATTTTATTCTATGAGCCACAGATAAAATACTCATTGAATAAAGATAAAATACTCTTAGAATAAAGCATTGGATGGTCTTAATCTCTTTTGGAAACAGAGAGACAGAGAGTCTAGTGCCAGGGAAGCCTAATTGAGGCAGTGCTGGTTTTGATGGTGATATTCATAAGCACATAAATAGTAACGTCATTGGAAAAGCGTTAAAAGGAGTACCTTATGGATTTTGTATTCACATATTCAGGAAAACTTGTCAAGCACCTAGTGTCAACTTCAGAGAGAGTATTTCGTGTAGTTCCGGCATTGACAGAGAATTGCTCAAAACCAATAGAACATTTTGTCCACGTTTTGTGCACTAATTCACTGTAAGCAAAGAAAAGAAACACGGCGAGACCAGAGACACACGAAGTAATTTGATGACCAGTGTGTTAATTAAAAGCTTAATGTTCTTCTCTGATTACGTTGTAAATTCAGAGCTTTGAAAGGAAGGTGGTGAAGTTTTGAAATGTTGGCATGCTCACTTGGGCAGCACTTTGTATTTTGTTTATTTTAAATGTTGTAAAATGTGTTTTGGGGTCTGATGCTTACTTAACACTGTGGGGGTGAGTATTTCAGTTCCTTTGCATACAGAAGGGCATATGTTGATATTTTGCGGTATTATGTGAAGTTGTGGGCTGGTTAGGGGGCAGGTGTTAGTTTCCCCATTACTTTAGGGCCCCAGTGCTATTTGTGAAGATTGTAGTGTGTCCCCATTACTTAAGGCCCCAGTGTGGTACCTGGGGTGCATAGGGAGGAGGATTCCCCTTCTGCATTAATTTCGGTGGTAACTGGGATGTATAGGGAGGAGGATTCCCCCTTTACATAGATTTCGGAGGTAACTGAGAAGTATAGGGAGGAGGATTCCCCCTTTACATTGTTTTCAGAGGTGATTGATATGTATAGGGAGGAGGATTCCCCCTGTGCAGTAGGTGTAAGTGTGTATGCAGTAGAGGGCATGTAATATTCCCTCGTCCTGCTATTTGTTTAGGGAGGAGGATTCCCCCTTTACATTAATTTGGGAGGTAACCGGGATGTAGTGGGAGGTGGATTCCCCCTTTACATTAATTTGTGAGGTAACCAGGATGTAGTGGGAGGTGGATTCCCCCTTTACATAGATTTCGGAGGTAACCGGGATGTATTGGGAGGTGGATTCCCCCTTTACATTAATTTCGGAGGTGACCGGGATGTAAATGGTGTATTACTGTACATGCAGTACAGGGCATGTGATATTTCCTGTTATTTGATTATATTTATTTATTTATTTCTATTTACAGTCTATTTCTTGCTTATTTATGATTGCATTACTGTTATTACATTTTACAATATTATTATTATTATTATTACAACAATAGAAGAGTTTTTCTCATTTCAGTACTGTTGTTATATGGTGTTTATTTCTAAGATGTTAATCTTCTCTCCCTATGTTTATAGAATTGTACGCTATTTCATTTTGTTAATATTTAAAGGGAGAAGATATGTAGTGATCTGCTTCTAATATTATGCATTTCCCTTGCCCTGGTTCTCTGTCTAGCTATGTGATGTCATGTAGAATGTTAGGGATGTTGGGACTTGAAGGGAGGCAGTTGGAGAAGATGGGCTGAGCAGCCAGGAGGCTGCTCCTGGTGGGGCTTACATAAAGACTTACAAAGGAACCTGTATGATGTAACTGAAGAATAAACTACAACTACAAGAGCTGTCTACGAGACTTTCTTTCCTTTCTACAGTTACCTTAACGCTTTTACATTCACTATTCAGAAATCAGTGAGTGTTTTTGCCTGAAAAGTTAAGGACATGACTACAGGGCCCTAAATGGACCCATTTCAATGTCCATTGCTTATATCCTAACAAAACGTAAGCAGTATGGTAAAAAGACCACATCCCTGGAAGCAGAGCCGCAGTACACATTTTGTTTTCCAATCCACACATTGCAGTACCTCCAGGGTTGGTGCACTAGTTGCAAGCCCAGAGAAAACAAAGACAAGAAAACAAAAGTAGCGCTTCACTGGCAAACTCTGTAAAAGTGGCGCTAATGTGTTTGGGAGTGAATAAAATCAATCTGGCCAGTTTGCTACCACTCTGTCTTACTTTATTTAGTTATTTTTCATATTTTTAACCTTTTATTCCGGATGCTGCTCTTTGGAATTAAAATGTCAGAAAAATACGACATTTCTAGCAAAAGTGTGTTTCTTTTCTGAATCCATTACACAGGGGAGCAAATCAAAGAAAGGAGAGGAAAGAGAGTGAGATCCCCGTCTTGAAGTCACGGGTTTCACTAAGTGAAGAACTGCTAGACAGAGAGGGAAGAAGGAAAGAGTGGGGGGGGGGCAGCAGAAGCGGCGGAGCAGAAGTGGACACTGTATTTTTCTTCTCTGGGCAAGAAGGAAAAGACAGAGTCCTATTACTTCTCTGCCGCCGGTCCTCGAACGCCAGGAACGCCGAGCTTTATTTATAGGCGATGGCAATTTCTTGCGTCCTGGGACGCATTTTCAAAAAAAAAAGTAGGGGAACGGAATCCTTGGATTTAAAGAAGTAGGGGCACGCCGTGCCCTGCCGATCCCGCCCACTTCGACCACTGGTTATAACTAATACATTGACAGTATTGTCCAGATCTGCTATTACAGTAGCACATACCTGAGTCACATTGGTTATTTACACATTCTTAGTAATGTTACAAGAACACAAACTAATGGACTCCGTCATCTGAGCCACTCAATGGACCCTGGTCTTGGCCATAGTGAGACGAAGGTTTATACACTGGGGCATAATTCTCTCTTAAGGCCATGCAGCATGTTTTTTGAATAATTTAGGCACAAATTCTGTCAATGCACTGAAAGTGTACCGTACGGCACCGTAAACATGATGGTACCATTCGGTATATTTTCAATATCTTTAGTTTTCAATCTTGAAAGTGGGATTTTCTGTTTGAAAATAAACACAATAGCGCGATTTCCCGTGGCGTGGGGATCAACAAAATGTTATATTTTTCACTTACCGCCAGGTTTTGGATCGCGATGTGCGAAAGGAGAAACTGGGTATTTGTCTGCCCGTTATAAATAGGGTGGGCGGAGAAACGGCCACATCCCGATGTCTATTAGGCTAGCGGTCATCAGAGGAGAGTGTCAGCCAAGGAGACAGTGTTGTCTCCGTTGCTGAGCTACTTAAGTTCTGCTCGACTCTAAATGAGCTCAGTTTAGCAGAGATGATACTCCATCGCCGTTGCAACAGAGTACCCTCTCTACCGAACCCTAAATCAGGCCCTTAATCCTTTTTACTTCGCTCTCTGAAACCTCAGAGATACATGTCATCCGTCCTTGCATCAAATCATGTCTTGTTTACTATCTCTGTGTCAGAGAAAGTTTTCTTCTGGTGAGGGCATGTCTTTGCAATGACCTTTAGCCCGGAATATCGATACACACTAAAGATAACCTGTGCTCACCCTCTCGTACCTTGGCACAGAGCAGTCAGCCTTATCTAAAGAGGTAATGTGTAAAGCATTTGTGAAATACACACACACACAGTAATACAATGAAAACACCACAAAAATACTCCACACTGGTTTAGAAAAATAGACAATAATTTTATAAATAAATCAAACCCAAAGCGACAAAAATCCAGTAGAAGTAGTGTTAAGAGATTGTAAAAAAGTAAAAAGAGTTCTAGCGCTTAGAAGCAATAATCTCTAATGGGGGTTATCTGGTCGCGCTGGGCCGGGGCAAAGTCAATAGCTCAGGTCGACCATGAAGGAGCATAGGCTGGCTACAAGACCCACGCAGGCCCCAGTGAACAAAGTACCTTATCCTGGTCACAACACCGAGATTTGGGGCACAGGGGAGTGGTGAGTCTATGTCGATACATAGTGGTGGTGATGCATCTGTTCTGATGACAAAGTGCTGAGGCCGAGATGCGCTGGTTACTGGTACAATGAGCTGGGATTCTCCACATGGTAATTCAAAGGACTGCTGAGGCTGCGATCCGCGATTCTGTGCATCAGTTTCTGCAGGTGCTGTGGCGGTTCCAATGCAATACACTGGGTTATGCTCCTGCCACAGGGACGCTGCATTGATTTCTGCTCACGCAGAAAGTGGCTGCATCAGTGCTTCTGAAGCAAGTACCTGGGTCCACTTTCAGTGAACCAGGCACAAGAGCAGGCAAGTCAACAAGCACCTGGCGAACACTTTGGGGTGCCAGGCAGAGTCCAGCTCTCCCCCAGCAGGGTCAGCAGCAGGTAGCATGGCAGCACAAAAGAAAAGCAAGCCTTTCAGGTCATCAGTCCAGCAGAGTGTCAGTTATTGATACAGCACAGCAGTTCTTCTGACAGAGTCCAGTTGTAGTTCTAGAAGTGTCTGCTTTGGTGGGGTCAGAGACACAGTATGTATACCCAGTTGTGCCTTTGAAGTAGGAGTGACATCAAATAAGGTTCTTTGGAATGCACAGTCGTCCTTTCTTTGCAGCCCTGGCTCTGGATTATCAGTAGGGGGTAATCAGTCCTTTTTGCGAGAGCAGGGCACTGCCTATTCAGTTGTAAGTTTCAGGCCCTCCCTCCCTTCCTACCCATGAAGAGCCATCAAAATGCAGATGAGTACTTCAGTCAGTTTACTTGATCAAGTGAAATACATGTTTTACCTATTTGAATACTCGATCTTCACTGAAGAGAAGAATCAATCAAGACAGCGGTTATTTAGTGCCTAAGTAGTATGAGATTGTAATGGAGGTGAACTAATTACAGGAAGACGATGTGAGGTGCCGGAGGGGCGGACACATTCGTACATGTCAATTTACTTTCTCGTGGACTGGAATAGAGCTGATACGTAATTGAAGCAAGGCGGGTCAGTTATTCTGTTGATGACCGAAAAGTATCTGCTGTTCACTGCTGGCAGCCTGCTTCCGAAGCCCCGCCAATCTTAAGGGGGGCTTGGTGCTGATGTATGTGAGGTGTTGACAATTCCTGGAGAGTGACAGAGAGTGGCTGGTGAAGTTTGGATTTCACCCCCTGCACTTGAAGCACTACGGACCAGCCTAGATGCCAGTGAGTGACGCTTCCACGCTTGCAGCAGCTGCTGACATCGAGCAGAGTGTAAGGGTTTGATCCTTGTCGCACCAGCTTACAGCACAACCTCCCATAGTGCGGAAGCGACCGGCGTTAGGCCGGTGCGACTTGAACACAGTGAGGTGGCTTGTGCAAAACCCCTCCACCACCACAATTGCATTACAACTTCACAGCTTTCCAATAGGCCTTGATTGCCCTCCCTGTGCCCAGCAATCCAGCTATCTCTGTACCCCACAACTCTCTGCAAGCTACATCAAGGAGCAGCCAGGAGCAAGCCCACAGTCCAGAGATCAAAGATTAAAGTGTCTGGTATTCAACTTCCACTTGACAGACGTTACCCAACACCCAGGGGGGACAGGCGGCGCTGGTGGAGGAGATCTAGGCCTCGGAAGATCTTCCTGTGCTCAAACAGCCAAGATCTCCTTGTGTTACAAGTCGTGCAAGTGGGGAAAATGAGTTCTGGAAGGACGAGGAGAGAACCACCAACAGCTTTGAAGCGGAGGAAGAACAAGTTAGGCTGTGTGGCGAACCCTCTCTCGAATGGGGAGCCCATCCCCACAGGCCCTGTGCCTAGTCAACAGTACTCTGCTCTTACTGCTGCACCAGTAGCTGAATGGGCTAACCCCGGCACCCTGACTCAACCTCTGCTGCCAATCACAGCTAGCCGGCCCCAAGGAAAGAGTAGACCACTCGTGTAATTACGCTTCTTGACTTTTTGACGTTTGGTGCAGGTGAAGAATGGGCCCCCTAATGCTCAAAGTCGAAGCCCCATCAACTTGGTCTAGCCTAGACACAAAACTTAGATACCGGCGGTAAGGCCACTGAAGTCTAGAAGTCTGGGCCAAATAAACCTCCTGCTCCAAAGGCCCTATCAGCCACAAGTCTGTAAACATGCCCTCAGCTCCTTTCTCCAGTGGCCAACCCTTCCTGTCGCTTCACACTGGCTTTTCCATCAAGCTGTCCAACCTCAAAGACCGTCTGTTCCTCCAGTGCATCGGAACGTGACCACACATAGACTCCAGCAGCTACGACAAACAGCCTAGATGCCCAGGGCTCCCAAACAGGTGTCCGTTTCTATTGATTGGCTCATCCTTGGCCAGATCTAAACTGGAACTAAGCGCAGACTGCCCATTTAGCCCGCCATTGACTCAATGGACTCGGGCTCCAGCTGGGAATATAGCCTTACTCTCACCTATTAAATCATTCAATCTAGATGCCCTTGGAAACTCTAAACACCTGGTGGCATGGAACTGAATGATCAATCCCTTCTGGAGTTGTCACTTATCCTTACCGAGGTCCCTCACAGCCCTGGGTTAGATGACAAAGCCACCTCAGGTATCTCTATGGCCACTCCTTCTGCAGACACTCCAGTCGACTATTTCTGCCCATAATGACCATTCTGGTAAGCTGGACCTTCAAGTTGACCTCCTGAACTTGCTTGTGGTCTTTACAGCAGGGATTGACAGTAAGCTCGACAATTTAAATAAATTAGTCCTTAGAGTTCAATCAACTGCCAATCTATCTCAATCTGTTTGCTGTTGTTCCTCTATCATGGACTATCTGTCTTCACTTCCTGTGAGAAGTTGGCCTGGCATTTGCTGGTCACTAGTTCTAGTGGCCACCTTGCACCAGTCCAATTCGACTCTTGGTAGATAGGTTTAAAGACAACCTTTTAAAAGAAAGCTATCCTAGTGGTAGCTGTGGAGAGCAGCCTTCAGGCTAAGTCTCTGAGGAATGTAAAGCAGCTTGTTTTACCTTATAATCTCTTGAATTACCAAATGAAAAGACACCACACAGGTATATATATGAAATATATATGTATTTATTACTAAATATACTCTACTAATCTCTTTATGAGATTAGTCCCAGGTAAACATTTAAAAGATCAACATTTCTCAACAAATTAAGCACATAAATCACTGTAGCCCTAGGGGCGTACCAGACCATATACTAAGTAAATGGTATAACAAATTCGACAAGCAAAATGAAGAGGCCTAGGGCCTTGGGAATCGCTGGGGCTTCACTGCTGTAGTGTTTTCAGGTAAGTAATCAGCCCACAGGAGGCGCGTGCAGTGTCTAAACACGCACGCGAGGTTCTCATAGACTTCAATGCAAAAATGTTGCGATTTGTATTTTAAAGTTCTAGGGCACTTCTGAGTGGACAACAAGCACACAACTTACAGGGTAAGTATTTTGATAGCCAATGCACACTTGGGCACCATAATGCCAGAGTTACCTCACCCAGGGAGTCCGGGTGCACAGGTGTCCTTTGGTGTCGGGTCGCGATGCTGATTTCAATGGGAATCGAGGTGTTCTTGCTGCTTGTGTCGTCGAGAGAGGTGTCCGTTCGGTTCCAACGATGGATTGGAGTTGCAGGCGACCTGGAAATTGAGGGGACAGAGTTCAGAGTCACTTGCCAGTGACCGGTGGCCTTCAGGATAGATGACCACAACTGTCGCGTCGCTTTCGTCGCTGATGGTGTTTTGTCTCTTCGCCCACGTCGTCCAGGAGGGATCGATGACAATCAGCAGCTGGAGTTGGAGGGTTCCACGACGTCTGCAGCTGTTGGTGGTGTCGGCACTCGGATTGGAGCCAACAACCCTTGGCAACTGCAAGTCTTGGGTATATTGAAGATGGTGGATGGCTCAGACCAGCAAGGTCCGAGGGACTTACCCAGCGAGGATAAGTGAGGGTAGGCCCAGAGCAACCAGGCCAGCCCTTGGAATAGTCGAGGATGTCTTCAGGAGGGCTACTAGCCAACAGCCAAGCAACCGCGAAGACGCCTTTGCAGGAAAACTTCAGCAACAGCCCACGGTCACTCGGGACGGGGTAGGCCGCTGATCTTTGGTTCAGTACCTGCTCGGGACTTGGACATTAAGTGGTCCAAAGCACAGGTTTGTAGTTCGTCGTTTAGGGCTTGCACTTGAAATCAGTGCACGGTTCACTGGCATTGTCGTTCCTCGTCACTCGTGGGGTCCAGACGCCACAGCTTCGCTGGGGACTCAAAATGGCCGTAGAGAGGTCAGGAAATCGACTTCAGGGGACGCAGGGACTTCGGGCCCCGGCGGGAGCGGTAAAGTTTGCAACCGTTGTTCAGTCCTTAAGGTGCCTGCAAAGCAGGGGAGCCACTCCTTGGCTCCAAGGGAGATCCTTCGGTCTTCTAAAGGTAGTAGAACGTTGAAGGGACCGGATTCTTCTTCGTAGAGCGTCGTCCAGGTGTAATCTGAATTGCATTGGCAATATTTGGTATCTTATACTGTAAAGATGGGAGGGACTAGCTCTATGGCCACTCCTCTAGGAGGGCCAGGGTAGGGGTGGTTACACCCACTTCCCTTTGTCCAGTTTCGCGCCAGGACAGGGGCAGAGGCCCCTGAACCGGTTTGAGCTGGATTATGCACAGAGGAGCCTACTGCTCCCCCAGTGCAGGACTTCAAAGGCACTCTAAGAGTGCTCCCACCCAGCTCCAATACACTAAATCCTGCCTGGAAGGTTGTGACACCTCCCTGTGACAGGAAACCCTTTGTTGAGCTCCCTCCACTGCGAGTTTCGGTCAGCAGCAGGAGGGCAGCCCGGTGTCTGTGCTGGTGGCATCCATTTTGTGATGCCAGGGCTCTAGAAGATTTCTACCGTTTGGTACAGTGGGTACATGTCGTCCCCTCTAGTAGGGTGGGATCATACTCCCACACCAGTTACTGGTGTGGGGGTATGATTCCAAAACGTTTGACACCAAACACGACATGTTTTGATGCAGTCATTCCAAAGTTAGCATTAACCGGGAGGTTATAATGCACTTAAGAGTATATGGTTTAACCGCATCCACAAACAGCAGCAGAGAATAGACTCTGCCAGCTGCAGAGGGGTCCTGCTCAGGCAGAAGCACCCCCTCACATAGTACACCATGCACCCTGCCCTTGGGATTGATAGGGCCTACCATAGGGGTGACTGATAGGTTCATATGTGTGTGTATGGTGAGATATAGAAACCTATACCTCAGTGAGGAGTGCTAACACTACCTCACACAGGCTGCAGTAGCTGGCCTGTGGTGTCAGATTGAGAATGCTTCCCAGGGGTGGCATAATACATGCTGCAGCCCCTGGTAGGCCTGTGAAGAACCAATGCCCTAGGTACCTAAGGTACCATATACTAGGGGCTCACAAGGTACCACAGTATCCAATCACTAGTGCATCTAATATGCACACCAATCATTTTAGGGAGTAAGCAGATAGGCTGGGGTCCTGAATAGCAGGATCCCAGCCAGACTAGTCAAAAACCACTCAAACACCAGGAAAAAAGTGGGGGCAACCATATAGTCAGATTCCACCTTCCTACACTTCCAACTTTTTAAAGATCAAATGGCTCACTGCTGGACCACGGCGATGCCAACCATCATTAAAAGTAATCTCTCTTCAAGTTTCTGAAGCCTCCATCGTCCAACTCCCAGATGTGCACATCATGTCAATTGGATCTAGCCCCGAGCACGCATGCCCTCAGTTGACTATTTGCCCCTTAGTTACGATAACAAAAATGGTTCTCGTGCTTGTGATGACCTTAATTGCCCCTCATCAAAAGTGCATATTTTGTCAATAAGCCCATGTTCCGAGCAGGCAGGCTCACCACCTTTGTCCACATCAGCAGCCATTTCCAGCTTTGTGCCACAGCCAGCACCTGGAATCATTGACCTAGATGCAACACAGCCTCTAAGACCTCTTAGCAAGGGGGAAAGGAAGCGCCGCCGGAAGCAGGGAGACTAAATCAGCAGCAACTCATCCTCCACTACTCGTAACCTGTTTCTGCTGTTCCCTCAAAAAAGAACAAGGCCTCTCATGTCCAAAAAAGTGGCCCCAATAACCTTACACACGTCTCATCACCAGTTCAAACTAAAAGCTCATGGCCCTTTGGCTCAAATCCTTTTGCAAGCTTCCCTGGCATCGGTTTGCACCAACCGACAAGGCGAATTGGTTCATGCTTTAAAAGCTCAACATTAAGGGCCAACAAGCTGGACATGGGTTCCAGGAGGGCCATGGGTGATGCCAAATTTAGGCTGCCCCTCTGACCTGCCCAGTTCTCCTGTCCACGTTAATAGTGAGCCCACCAAGTTACAATTGTAAGGACATGGGAAACCGGAAGCCAACCGTTGGAAACAATTCACACCACTGAGCCTCTTTTAACCCTTTTTTTTGGAGGAGGACCCCCAGGAAGTTCCATCTGCGCCACCCTGCACACAGATCACTCAGAGTTCTCCTAGAAGACATGGTCCAGCAAAACAGGCAGCCCTGCAACTCTCAAGCGCCAAGTTGTTGTTTATCCTGGAATACCACATGCAAGGCCCTCATGACATTTTAAATATAGAAAATAAAATAAGGCTATGGAAGGCCATCTGTGAGTTCAGCTGTCTGGAGTCACACAACATCAAGTCAATTTAATTTCTGGCCCCTAGAGGCACTCACATTTCAGAACCTACACTGATGACCTTCACCTCAGTGAACTTCACACAGGCCATTCTATCTAGAACAGAGGCTTTCAATGCGTGGGGCATCAAGATCAGCCCCTTAAAGTAATTGGCTACCCTGTGGTTCTGGCAACAACCCCAGACACTACGAGAGGTGCCAAGCAAAGAGCCATATTCAATCCTAAAAAATGCCCTGGGCAGTACCATCACACCCTCTAGTGATCAAAGTGTCACCACAAATGACCTTTTAAGAAATGACTCAAAGTTGGGGTCATCAGCCCTGTCCGGTAAGCGCTCAGATTGAATCAAGATATGAGCGCCCTCTCATCCAGAGTCATCATCTCTATCTTTGTGCTCCTGGAATGTCAGTGGCTTCTCACAGAACCTTCTGTCCCCTAATCTCACAGCCTTTCTGAGGGACTTTGAAATCATCGCCTTACAGGAAACATGGTCTCTGTTGAGTCATACTATAACTTGCTTTATCGAACTCAGTAGATCGGATTCCAGAGAGCACAAATACAATAGATCAAAAGGTGGTCTGCCATTATACATTTACGTAAAACTGCAGGTGAAAATGAAACCAATAATATTTCAAGAGGACTTTTGTTTTGCTGTTTTATGTAGTGCAAACTGGACCCAAATGGATCAAAGCGCTTTACATGAGCACTAGTTGCATTACAGAAAGGCACAGTTTTAGGCTCGGGCAGATTAAGTGATTTGCCCAGAATTTTGCACAAACTGTTTGAGCTTCCCGCCAGACTTAAACCTTCAAAGTCGGGTGCCCTAGCTGTTAACCCAATTTGCAAGTGGAAATCACAGCGCTCGCTCTTGCTGATTAACATGTTCATCAATCCGAGTGCAAGGGAGAAAAGGCCAAACCTTAACCAGCTAATATAGGTCCTGTGTGACGTGGCCAGGGACCATCCCCTAGCTGACTGCATGACAACAGGTGACTTTAACACAAACGTCTTCCAAGATCACCACAAGGTCAATGATGAGATCTCCCCTGAGGGCTCCTGGGACCATCGTCCAACCAATCAGGCCAAAGGGCTGCTCATGAAGCCCGCTATGAGAATTCCTGGTCCTGCAACTCAGCAACATGGGCTTTAAAGATCCAAATGCCCAGTTCTCACAGGACATCCCCTCAATTGGTCTAGAACTGATGGAAAAACTCACTTCTATGGAGTCAAGCAAGATGGCACCTCAGTACCTCACCATGGTGCTCACCGCCCCCACCGTGTTGCTCTGTGAATCGGCCATCGGCTATGCGACTTGGAATTCAGTCTCTGCTGAGAAAGCTGCTGAACCTTGCGCTGGTCGGACACCGGTGCTCTTTTCACGGCTTCGAATCAGGTTGCTGCAGCCTGACCTCACTGGATTTCTTTTTGTGCCAGCTGCCGCAGCATCACTTCTGCGCTTCCTCGCGGCCCAGGAATCTGGGCAAATTGCTACTGCGAGGGCACCACAAAGTAGCGCTACGGCAATGAGAGGGGCAAGGGGCACCAAGACGTGACCCGACCCCCCCCCACTGACTACAGGGATTGTTGGTGCAGCTTCCACGGCCGCTGCGGACACATCCAATGAAGCTGGTATTAGAGGTAAAAGGGATGTTGTAGGAGGTGGCAAGAAAGCAACAGCGCAGGACTGTGGGGGCTACGCACAGAGAAGGGGGAGGCTCCCAACTTTCTATCGCTAATTTGTTCCCCCCCTCTTGTATTGCTAGCTCCAAAGGGAGAAAGGTGGGTGATTCTTGAGCTGCAGGGGTAGCCATTGGGATACCCACTGAACCTTTAGGGTCAGGGACGGAGGCTCCGCCAATTATTGATATCCATCCCCCAGTTCTAATCATGCTGTTGACCTGGAACCACCGCCGAGCCAAGACCTGGAAAGGCAGATGGACCTTCCTGTGGAGGCTACATTGCCCCAGACACAGGAGGCCCCTAAAGCTAGTGTGACTGTGCCCAACAGTGATAAGATCCTGGATTCAGCTGAGGGATCTAAAAAAAAAGGCGGGCGGGAAGAAGATACCCTTATTACTCCAGCACGTGAAAATGGGACTGCAGCTGGAGGGTTGCAACTACGTATGTTCCCCTCTCCTGAGCTAGCTGGAGAAAATCTATTTTACTTAATTGAAGGATCTGATTATTCCACAGAGGGGAATCTGTCTTCAAGAGACGATTTACTTTCAGACTCAAGCTGTAGCCGCACCACGAATGTAGCAGGTACCACGCAATGTAGGAAGTCAGCCCAGAATAAGCAAAAGGAGAAATAGAGTGAGAGCCACAGCCATCTAAAATGGGACTATTCCTGCATGCAGCTTACCTTTCCAATGAAGATGAGCCATTTAGAGTCTCTGGACTGGACAGAAACAAGCTAAGAATTGATACAGAAGAACCCTCTCTGTCCACCATTTTTTCACTCAATCAAACAGTTTCAAGAAGAAGTGTGGAGTGACAATAGCCAAGCAAAAGTTGCGGCCAAGAAACTTTAGGAGGGGATCAGGAAGCTTAACAAAACCTGTTCAGACATTGCTGAACATGTAACTATGATAGAAAATCGCAGTCTTGAAGTAGAAGTCAGCACCTTAAAGGCACAAAGTATCTCCCAAGGAACCTGTATGACTGACGTCATGTGGAAGTTGGAGGAACAGGAGAGCAGGCAGCGCTGGAATAACCTCAGATTCTTGGGGATCCCCAAAGGGGTTGAAGGAGACAACCCCCGACAGTTTATGGTGAATCTCTTGAAAGGTGCATTGCCCGACCACCCAAACTGGAATTGGGATAAAGAGATACAACAGGCACATCGATTTCCTCTGAGGTATAAGAAACATCCATCAAATGGAGGGGAGAAATCTAGAGTCATCTTAGTCTATTTTGGAACCTTTTTACTAAGACAGTTGGTTTAGAAACACGCTCGTCCGAACTCATAAACGGTTTTGATGGGGTGTCGTTTTTTGTTCAACCAGACTTCAGTCATTCAACAGTTGGGCGCAGATGGCTCTACCGCCAAATGTTTGTCCCATTGCAACAGATTAGGGCCCAAGTTTATTTTATGAATCCGGCAAAGCTTAAAACTAATCTAAATGGTCTCTCTCTCAGTTTTACTTCTGAAATCATGGCTCAGGAATATCTCAATTGAATTAAGTTGAAAACTGGGCAATGTTAACCCCCCTAGTAGACTTTAATCCTGAGGTTGTAGGCTCTATGTTCTCCCCCCAAAAAATCCAAGCCAATATGAAACCAGCCTTGCTAGGTCGAAAGATTGATTGTTCTTCTTTGATTAACATGGTGGGGTTGGTTGGCGCGGTCACTATTTAGGCGTCCATCAGTCAGGTGAGTCCTGATTGCTCGGTGTTCAGAAGGGGGCTGGGGGTGGCTAGGGGGCTAGGGGGTTCTGTGTCGAATCAGTCACAAGCCTGGCTAGATTTTTTTTTAGTATCTGCTTCTGTGGTCCAGGAACTTAATATTGAGCTTGTTCCCCGGTTTATGTCAGATCACATCCTTTAATCTTTGGGATTAAGGAGATATACCTTAACAAAAATGCTTCTTCCTGGAGCTTCGAGAGAGACTTACTATTTAACAAGAAATATTGTGACCACATGAAAGGGTGGATTTTGGTGTTTCTGTTAATAAATACTGGTTCTGCGCAAATAGGGGTGGTGTGGGATACACTAAAGGTATGCTTATGGGGTAAAACACTTCAGTTCTCATTAAGGAAGAGTAAAGAAGACAAACATTTGTTACACGAGCTTCAAAAGTAATTAGCGATGTCCGAAGAAAGGCTTATCTGGGCAGTCCAGCAAAATAAAGAAGTGGATTCGGCACAGTTGGAGGTTGCGACTGCTAAGTCAGCAATTGGAGAAATCTTGGCTGAGATAGACATCTCCAAGTGGGCCGCCTCCAGGGAAAAGGTTTATAAGTTCAGGGAATAAATTGGTCATCACCTAGCTATGAGAACTAGACAACAAGTTACTAATAATGGGATACGGTCAATTAGAGATCCAATGGCTGGGGTGGTAACAGAGTCAGACAAATTTAGAGCAGCTTTCCTTCAGTTTTATCAAGCATTGTATACCCAGAAAGGGGTCAGTGATGTAATGACCAGACAAAGTGCTATTGATAAGTATCTGGACCCGATTTTGATGACCAGACTGAGTGAGTAGGACCGCAAACTTTTAGAAGGGCCCCCTCGTGGGAGGAGATTGCCATTGCATTGACCAGTCTCCTGGACGGGAAAGACGTTGGTTCTGACCTTATTCCGGTCAAGTTTTATAAAGTCTTTATCGACCAAATTAAGGAGATATTAAAAACTTTGTTAGAGCACATCTCTATAAACCTCTCTAGGAATTGGGCTCATATCGCCCAATAACTTTAATTAATGGGGACTCCGAAATCTTTTCTAAAATAATTGCCTCTCGCCTATCTCAAGTAATCAACAGACTGGTTTCTAAATAGCAGCATAGGTTTATACCTAAAAGAGGCACTACTGATCATATAAGGAAGTCCATCACACTGTTTGATACAACGCAGGTCACAGGAGACCTGATGGCACTGATTCTGAAGGCCTTTGATCATTTCTCCTGGCTCTTCCTGTGGACCATCATGCAGAAAATAGGGATTTGCCCCGGATTTATTCAGGCTATAAAGGCACTATACATGAAACCTATGGCTAGTGGCTTGATAAATGGGATACTGACAGAGCAATTTCCATTATCACAGGGGACTTGTCAAGGGTGCCCTTGCTCTCCTTTGCTTTTCGCAATGTATATCGATCTGTTTATCAAGAAACTAGAAATAAACCCGTGTTTTCGTCCAATACATAGGTATGGATATAATATTAACATTATGGCTTATGCCGATGATACAGCGCTTGTAACTCATTGAGGCAATTGAATTAGAGTCTCAAGGCTTTGGGGAGGTCTCGGGGTATGCTTTAAATAAAGAAAAAACACAGCTTAGTTTGAATGAGAAAATTGAATGGGCTGACCCTAGGGTTGTAAATAAAGCTAAATATCTCAGGATGAACATTTTGCCTAATATTGACATGATTGAGGAAGAAAATCTAGCTTCCTTAGCTACTGAGACGAAGAGGTCATTGCATAGGCTAAATCATTTGCACCTCTCTTTAGTTGGTAGATGCAATATTTTAAAAATGATCTTTTTTGGGCAGATTTTATACTTTTTTAGAGCTATTCCTTTAGAATTTTCAAACCAAATACCAAATACATTTGATAATCTCTTTGCACAATTTCTGTGGGCCTATTCTCATCCCAGAAGATCTATAAAGTTTTTATCGTTCCCAAAGGAAAGCGGTGGATGGTCGCTCCCAAATTTAAAGCTGTACTACTGAGCAACTATTTTGCAACCCTGGCCCGTACTGCTACAGGATCGCTTCCATGATCAAATATCAGAATTTCTTTTTACGTTCAAACGTTTTGTTGGTCCAGAAGCTTAGGGCTGCTTGTGGCGGCAACTAGAACTAGGATATTTTAAAAGAGTGAGGTCTAAGTCCCTAGTGGGAACCTACAAGCCCTTTACTGCTGTCCGCAAACTTCTTGGTATTGGCAGATTAAACTACTATACTCCAACTAGAAACAATGAGAACCTGCCAGAGATATTTGGGGGCCATTAATTGGCAACCTGGTTTAAGGCTGGGATAAACAAATTGGGGGTTTTCTTTTCCTCTGATGGGGATATAGCTTTTGGGAATTTAAGAATGAATTTCAGCCTTAGCCACAATCTCTAACCACTTCTGTGATTTTATTGGGAGTACAGGATACCATTGGAAGAAAGGAGGGAGGGGCTCTGATCTTTCTCGCTATGGCCATACTCAGGCTGTGTATTGCCTCAGCATGGTTGAATTCCAATCCCCCTTTCTTTCAGCAGTGGTTGGCCCGTCTACTTTTGATTCATACCATGGAAAAAGCAATTTATGCTACGAAAGGAAATTGTGCCAGAAAAAATTGAATGATTATTTTGGATCGGTTGACCAATTGGGTATGTCACACTACTTTGCAACATAGGGGGAACTAAACTCAAAGGGCAAAGTGCAAGCCTGGGCCAAATATGGTGAATAAGTTACCTGTACTATATATGTTGTGCTCTTGAACTTTTTTGTCAATTTTTATTCATTTGAGGGATGTTCCCAAGAGTGTTTTGAATTTATAATTAAATTTGTGGGATTTATTAACTGGAACTGTCAAGCTCAATAGGCATTCTCCAGGAATTTGTATTTGATAAGCACTGATGCACTTTGCACTTGACACTTTATATACCTTCAGTTTGGCATAGGTTACTAATGGGATGGCATTTGTATGTATGAACATATTTTGAAATATTGTAAGGGGCCAGCAGGGAGCATAAATATATTTAAAGAGCATTTCCTTGTTAACCCGCCAGGCACTTGTAGTTTGCACTTGGTACTTAGCACTTTATTTCGTCTGTGCCCTTTTTTTTGTCAATTTCTAGTCTATACGATGAGCTCAGTTAAGAATGCATACTCAACTTGGTGGGCTTTTGCTGGTCATCTGTTGCTCTGCGTAGGGAGGGGGGGTTGGAGGGGTGAGGGTGGGTGGAGACGGTATTATGTGGAAAAATTGTACTTGCTTGTATAATGATAAAAATGGTAATACAAATTTTAAAAAAATAAAGAAAAGGAAAAACTCGTTCCTATCTCGACTACACCATATGCAACACAGAAATGTTCCCCTCAGTGGTAGGCTACAGCACAGTTCCGAGCACTGAGAGTGACCACTGCCCCCCAAGATCCCATTCTGTCCCACCACACCTCACCCTGTGAAACAAGCAAGGGTATTTACACCCATAACCTCAGGATCCTCAAATGGAGAGATGACATCAGCGATAAAATCATGGCTAAATGTATAAGATCCACCGCAGGGGCAGAGTTAGGTGACATCCTGACGATTGTTGAGTGGACAAATTTTGTTACCTGACTTCTCATAAAATTTCCACGAACAGTCACATAATTTGTTCAGGCATACAATCACACCAAGTCATTTCCCCCTACGACAAAAATTCAACACCTAAAGAAAGCTCGCAACACTGCCATGAGACGAGTCAAAAAACATTGTGAATAAAGAGCAAATCTAAGTATTCAAGCGTAGCGCAGAAAAGCATGCTGTTCAGCAAAGAAGTCTAGTTGCTTAAACCACTTCCGGACAATTCTCCTATGTGAGAGCAAGAAATCCAACTCAAGAAACCTCTGGGCCTTGGTGAACAGGCAAGTGAATGGGTCTGGAAGGACCTGCTGTGCGAACATCACTGAATCAGAATGGTCATCTTTCCTCCTCGGGCATTTCATGTTGAGCGGCGACTTAGATCGCCAAATGGATGGGGGTTTACCTAGTCCAGATGTAACCACCACCTCAGCTATGCCCAAAGATTGAGGCTGTCTGTCCCTTCGCCCCACAGATTCATTATCTTTGTTCAGTCGGCTGCAAAGGCGAGGTCAGGTAGAACACCTGGGACTAACGGCATCCCTCAGGCCCTTTTTAAGCAGGACATCCCTTTCTGTGCTGGCAAGCTCTCATCGCTTTTTGATTACTGCTTAACAGGCTCGGTAATCTTGGAGTCATTGGGTGGGGCTATCATAAAACCCATCTACAAAGTGGGGCCCGAAATCAGATCCAAGTAATTATAGACTGATTGCGCTTCTAAACAACAAAGCAAACGTCAATTCCAGCCTACTGTTGAAGGACCTGCAACAATGGTTGAAGATGGCCGGGCTCATCCTGAAGAAACAAATGGGTTTCACTGCAAAATCTGGTTCACTATCCAACTTTTTACCCATATCATTTTCATTGGCCAAAGCAACCACCTTACACACCCTGTTGCTTTGCTGTTTCGTAGATTTCTAGACAGCGTTTGACCGCGTGCCAAGGGGGGCACTCTGGTACAAAGTAAAGAAATGGGGCATCCCATCATTATCTAGTTACACTCCAAAACCTGGATTTGCATTATACTAGCTGATTGTGCCTGCGTGTGAAGAAAAATCTCCACCATGTGGGGTGTAAACCAGGAGTGTGTGTCAGCCCCTGTCCTGTTTCCAACTGTTTATTTCTGATCCGTCTAAATCCCTCAATACCATCAACAGCCACTCCCCAAAGACTGACGGGGAACACATCAACAACCTTCTTTATGCAGATGGTTTAGCCCTGTTCAGCTATACAATAGTAGGGTTGCAGTGATTGCTAAACCAGCTGCACTCCTACACTGCCTTTAACAGCTTGGAGGTTTACCTAAAGAAAACCAAAGTTGTTACACTCAGAAGGAAATCTTACCAGGAGGTGGCTGGCTCTACAATGGCAATAAGATCATAAATACCTGGGGATTTTTTACAATGCAAGAGACTCTGATGCTCGGCAACAGGAGAAAGTTGAAACAAAGGTTCTGGCCCTACAGATGACTGTCAGAATTATCAAACTTGATATGGGGGTGAGCCTTTTCGCTCTTCTGGAAGTTATAAGGGCAAAAATGATTCCATCACTGTCTTACTGTAATGAAATACTATTGGGTAAAGATGACAATCTTCTAAACATACTTGTAACCAGGATATATAAATTTGTCCTCCACTTGCCGAGATTGTCTTCTGCTGCCCATATTAGCCTGGAACTTGGTCTTTACGATCAATGGGCTGCTAGAGCTAGCCATAGACTTTGTGCCATAAAGTCCAGGCTGCCAAGGGTGGCTGCTTAGAGGTGCTACTATGAGACAAGATTAACACCATCAAGACTAGGCAGCCGCACAGCTAGTTCCGTGAGGACTGCCGAAGCACCATGGATGTCAGAGAACTTTGGTTCTCCAACCTGAGTCAAGCTGCCTTTAAGTAATGCATCAAAAAATGTGTACACCTCTGTTCATATCTCTCTGACAGGATGGGTTGAGCATCAGTCATGATCACAGAATTTAGCCCTTTGTATTCCACACAGAATTTCAGTTCAGGTGTGGTGTCTGGTGGTGCAGTCTTTTGTACCAGAACCACAGGACTGGACCAGGGGCCACTAGAGGGTTCTATCACCCCCAACTCCAGCATCTTGGAGACTTTGCTTTTGATGCTGGATCTCACCTTATCCTACGGTCTGTAAGATTTATTCTTGACAGGGAGATTGCCCCCTGTATTTACATCATGGGAAGACAGGTGGGTAATTCTAGGAATAAGGGAAAAAGAGAGGAGTACTGTTCCAACACTTGGTGACAGTCCTTCTGCTGTTCAGAGTAGGGAAAAAGATTACTCCTTTCACAGACACATCCACCTCCTTCGAAGCCAAGAGGTCAGGGAGAGATTCCATCTCTTCTTCCTATGCTCCATCCATCACCATGGTGAGCTCAGACCTCTCAAAGTGTGGTTGAGGTGATTGATGTGAAGCACCCTGTGGGGGTGCCTTGGGGTCCTAAGGTCCACCACATAAATGGCCTTACCCTTCTTCTCAATTGCCTGATAGGGGCCAGTCCAGCAATCCTGAAGAGCACTCAGCTCCACGGGTTCCATGACCCACACTTTCCGTTCAGGCTGTAATTCCACGGCAGTAAAATTTTGGTCATTCCACCCCTTCATTACAGCCGGGCTGGCTTCCAAGTTGTCAGTAGCTTGCTTCCACAACTTAGCCATTTGGCTATGAAATGGGGAATTTTCCTGGGAGTTTGCTCCTACGCTTCCTTTAACAAACTGAGAGGTCCTCTGACAGGGTGACTGTATGGAAGCTTAAAGGTGCTGAAGGCCACTCCCTTCTGTGGTACCTTCCTGTAGGAAAACAACGGGCTGAGCAAGAGGATATCCCACTTTTTCCTCAGGCAGTCTGATCACGCCTTTCAGGGTCTTGCTGAATCCCTCAACAAGCCCATTGGTTTGGGGCTGGTAAGGTATGGAGAACTTGTAAGTGACACCACACTCTTTCCACATTGACTGCATATATGCAGCCATGAAATTGGTGCCCCTGTCAGACACAACTTCCTTGGGAAAACCCACTTGCATACAAATCCCCATCAGAGCCTTTGCCACCGCAGGTGCAGTGGTGGTCCTCGGAGGGATTGTCTCTGGGTCCCAGGTGGGATGATCCACCAGGATCAACCTGTTGCATGAAGCAGTCTGGGGATCCATAGGCCCAACAATGTCGATGCTGACCCTTTCAAAGGGGGTGCTAACAGCAGGCAGTGCTTCCAGAGGAACATTTGGCTTTTCCCTGTCTTCCCTCTAGCCTGGTGGGTCACACAGGTCCTACAGAACCTGTCTGAGAATGTCTGGATCTTGGACTAGTAGGAATCTGGGGCAAGCCTTGCAAAGGTATTGTCTTGGCCCAAGTGTCCTGTCCGTATGAGCCAGCTCCAGTAGGAAGGCCCTTTACCATTGGGGGACCACCTGGGCCCTTGATGTCCCATGCAAAGGAGCCTTAGGCTCACTGTAAATGAGGTTGTCCTCCCAGTAAATGTGATAGCTCCCAAAAACATTACCTGCTGTTTAGGCTTCGGCCTGGCGCCTCATGCCCTCAGGGGTTGGGCACTCCCTCTGTGCCCTACAGCACTCTTCCCTGGTGGGTCCTCTTTCTACATGCCAATCAGCAGGTGTAGGCAGGCCACCCAGGGAAGCAATGTCCTCCTCTGTGGACTCTGGGATGGCCACTACAGGTGCCCAATCCATCTCACTGGGTGTACATTCAGGGGGTGGTTTCCCAGACTCTCTGCCTTTCCCCTTTTTCAGCAGCTGGCAGGGCCATTATTCCATGCTCCAAACCTTTTTGACTCCCTTCCTGGGTAGCCAAGGACCTTGTCATGGCACAGGTTCAATCAGGTAACCCCAACATCTCCGCATGTGCCTTGAGTTCCACTTCTTTCCAGATAGTCTGCTCAAGGTAATGAACCAACAAACAGTCCACAAGCATGGCAGGGCTCATGGCAACTTTCAGAAGACCTGTAACCCCGCCCCCACTCAAATGGAAACAGGGCCCCTGGACAGTGACCCTCCGCGTTGTCAGCCATCACAACTTGTTAGAATGCATTGATAATCACCTGCTCTGGGGACACCAACTGACTCCGTACCATAGTCGTGCTGGCACCTGTGTCCCTCGGAGCCTCAACACCTTGCCCATTGATGGTGACCCTTTACTTTGTAGTACTTGAGGGCACATGGATCTTTGGAATCATTTCTCTGTCACCCAGGGACACTAGAGTAATCCCACTAAAACCCCCTCATTTGCTGGGACAAATATCCTCCCCCCAGCACTATGCTAGCGACCCCTGAGTTCTTACCTCCAGTGGGAGGGTGTGCTATTTTTGGACAATTGAGATCCCTTTTGTAGTGTCCATACTCACTGCACTATTAGCACTTGGGAGTTTTGGGCTGCTGACTTTTGTCAAGGTAGTTTATTTACAGGTGGCCAGATTGGGAGTGAGAATCAGACCCTTTCCCTTGTGAGTTGTTTTGGGGGCCTTGAGTTAGATCATTATTTTTTATCTCCCCCCTCTTTCTTCTCATGGGAACCCTGACCACCCTTTTGGGAGTCCACCAGATATCTTCTTGGACACTCTGGTGCTGACCCAGATGCCTGCTTTCTCAGCAAGCTTCCTGGGGTCAGAAAGCTCAGTATCAACCATATGTTTATGCAGCTCTGGAAAGCAAGTATCAAGCATGTGCACCTTTAAAAATAAGTTGTACAGCCCTGAATAATCATCAACCTTGCTGGCCCTCACCGAACCCTTCAGTGCCTTGCTAGCATAATCAATGAAATCCACTCATGCAGTCGTGGCTGGCATGGCTCACGGGTGGCGGGGCTTGCGTGCAGGGGAGGGGGAGGTGTTGTGCTCGGTGGAAGGGGGGATCGGAATAAAAAAAAAAAACGTACTTTGAGGCTGGGTCCTGCGTCTTCTCAGCATTGTGATTGGTCTGAGCGCCGTGACACAGCGCTCAGCCAGGGGCTGGAGGGGTGGGCTTGTTCTCCATGCAGGCTGTAATGCAGCCTGTATGGAGAACAGGGAAGTGTGCATGACTGGTTTGGGTGGCCCGAGATGGCCGACAAAATAGTCATTGCGCACTAAGGAGTGGGCAAACCACTCATCCCCTGCTCTGAGAGCACCACAGCCTCGCCCACCGGCCCACCGTGAAGCAGCAGGACAGGTAACATAAAATGATAATAACTCTAAGATATTGTCATTTTATGTTTTTCACTGCTTAAAAGCAGTAGAGCGACCCGCCCCTGCACTCATGTCTGTGATGAGATCTTGTGGTTGGCCCTGAACCGTTGTCTATACTTTTCAGGAATCAGCATAAATGTACTCACCAAGATGGCCTTCATTGCAGTGTTACAACAAACAAATGATGGACGGAATGCTGACAATGCATACATTCTCCCCCAGTCAAGAGATCTGGGTTAAATCCATCGTTCTTTTGCCCACTACACCACCCCAGTTCAGACATGGCCATATGCAAATCAGTCTTGACCCTGTGCCTCATGGGAACAGTCCAGCCCGAACTACCAAGCCATGTCTTCCCTGGACCGGAATCAAGCATCCTAGGACCGGTTTCTGGCTATCAGCCGTCATCAGCCAGGATAGCTTGACTCCAGTGGCGTAGTGAGCACGGGTCCCACGTCTGGGAATACCCATCCCACTTAGGGCAAAAAGCGTTACAACAAACAAATGATGGACGGAATGCTGACAATGCATACATTCTCCCCCAGTCAAGAGATCTGGGTTAAATCCATCGTTCTTTTGCCCACTACACCACCCCAGTTCAGACATGGCCATATGCAAATCAGTCTTGACCCTGTGCCTCATGGGAACAGTCCAGCCCGAACTACCAAGCCATGTCTTCCCTGGACCGGAATCAAGCATCCTAGGACCGGTTTCTGGCTATCAGCCGTCATCAGCCAGGATAGCTTGACTCCAGTGGCGTAGTGAGCACGGGTCCCACGTCTGGGAATACCCATCCCACTTAGGGCGAAAAGCGTTACAACAAACAAATGATGGACGGAATGCTGACAATGCATACATTCTCCCCCAGTCAAGAGATCTGGGTTAAATCCATCGTTCTTTTGCCCACTACACCACCCCAGTTCAGACATGGCCATATGCAAATCAGTCTTGACCCTGTGCCTCATGGGAACAGTCCAGCCCGAACTACCAAGCCATGTCTTCCCTGGACCGGAATCAAGCATCCTAGGACCGGTTTCTGGCTATCAGCCGTCATCAGCCAGGATAGCTTGACTCCAGTGGCGTAGTGAGCACGGGTCCCACGTCTGGGAATACCCATCCCACTTAGGGCGAAAAGCGTTACAACAAACAAATGATGGACGGAATGCTGACAATGCATACATTCTCCCCCAGTCAAGAGATCTGGGTTAAATCCATCGTTCTTTTGCCCACTACACCACCCCAGTTCAGACATGGCCATATGCAAATCAGTCTTGACCCTGTGCCTCATGGGAACAGTCCAGCCCGAACTACCAAGCCATGTCTTCCCTGGACCGGAATCAAGCATCCTAGGACCGGTTTCTGGCTATCAGCCGTCATCAGCCAGGATAGCTTGACTCCAGTGGCGTAGTGAGCACGGGTCCCACGTCTGGGAATACCCATCCCACTTAGGGCGAAAAGCGTTACAACAAACAAATGATGGACGGAATGCTGACAATGCATACATTCTCCCCCAGTCAAGAGATCTGGGTTAAATCCATCATTCATTTGCCCACTACACCACCCCAGTTCAGACATGGCCATATGCAAATCAGTCTTGACCCTGTGCCTCATGGGAACAGTCCAGCCCGAACTACCAAGCCATGTCTTCCCTGGACCGGAATCAAGCATCCTAGGACCGGTTTCTGGCTATCAGCCGTCATCAGCCAGGATAGCTTGACTCCAGTGGCGTAGTGAGCACGGGTCCCACGTCTGGGAATACCCATCCCACTTAGGGCGAAAAGCGTTACAACAAACAAATGATGGACGGAATGCTGACAATGCATACATTCTCCCCCAGTCAAGAGATCTGGGTTAAATCCATCGTTCTTTTGCCCACTACACCACCCCAGTCCAGACATGGCCATATGCAAATCAGTCTTGACCCTGTGCCTCATGGGAACAGTCCAGCCCGAACTACCAAGCCATGTCTTCCCTGGACCGGAATCAAGCATCCTAGGACCGGTTTCTGGCTATCAGCCGTCATCAGCCAGGATAGCTTGACTCCAGTGGCGTAGTGAGCACGGGTCCCACGTCTGGGAATACCCATCCCACTTAGGGCGAAAAGCGTTACAACAAACAAATGATGGACGGAATGCTGACAATGCATACATTCTCCCCCAGTCAAGAGATCTGGGTTAAATCCATCGTTCTTTTGCCCACTACACCACCCCAGTTCAGACACGGCCATATGCAAATCAGTCTTGACCCTGTGCCTCATGGGAACAGTCCAGCCCGAACTACCAAGCCATGTCTTCCCTGGACCGGAATCAAGCATCCTAGGACCGGTTTCTGGCTATCAGCCGTCATCAGCCAGGATAGCTTGACTCCAGTGGCGTAGTGAGCACGGGTCCCACGTCTGGGAATACCCATCCCACTTAGGGCGAAAAGCGTTACAACAAACAAATGATGGACGGAATGCTGACAATGCATACATTCTCCCCCAGTCAAGAGATCTGGGTTAAATCCATCGTTCTTTTGCCCACTACACCACCCCAGTTCAGACATGGCCATATGCAAATCAGTCTTGACCCTGTGCCTCATGGGAACAGTCCAGCCCGAACTACCAAGCCATGTCTTCCCTGGACCGGAATCAAGCATCCTAGGACCGGTTTCTGGCTATCAGCCGTCATCAGCCAGGATAGCTTGACTCCAGTGGCGTAGTGAGCACGGGTCCCACGTCTGGGAATACCCATCCCACTTAGGGCGAAAAGCGTTACAACAAACAAATGATGGACGGAATGCTGACAATGCATACATTCTCCCCCAGTCAAGAGATCTGGGTTAAATCCATCGTTCTTTTGCCCACTACACCACCCCAGTTCAGACATGGCCATATGCAAATCAATCTTGACCCTGTGCCTCATGGGAACAGTCCAGCCCGAACTACCAAGCCATGTCTTCCCTGGACCGGAATCAAGCATCCTAGGACCGGTTTCTGGCTATCAGCCGTCATCAGCCAGGATAGCTTGACTCCAGTGGCGTAGTGAGCACGGGTCCCACGTCTGGGAATACCCATCCCACTTAGGGCGAAAAGCGTTACAACAAACAAATGATGGACGGAATGCTGACAATGCATACATTCTCCCCCAGTCAAGAGATCTGGGTTAAATCCATCATTCATTTGCCCACTACACCACCCCAGTTCAGACATGGCCATATGCAAATCAGTCTTGACCCTGTGCCTCATGGGAACAGTCCAGCCCGAACTACCAAGCCATGTCTTCCCTGGACCGGAATCAAGCATCCTAGGACCGGTTTCTGGCTATCAGCCGTCATCAGCCAGGATAGCTTGACTCCAGTGGCGTAGTGAGCACGGGTCCCACGTCTGGGAATACCCATCCCACTTAGGGCGAAAAGCGTTACAACAAACAAATGATGGACGGAATGCTGACAATGCATACATTCTCCCCCAGTCAAGAGATCTGGGTTAAATCCATCGTTCTTTTGCCCACTACACCACCCCAGTCCAGACATGGCCATATGCAAATCAGTCTTGACCCTGTGCCTCATGGGAACAGTCCAGCCCGAACTACCAAGCCATGTCTTCCCTGGACCGGAATCAAGCATCCTAGGACCGGTTTCTGGCTATCAGCCGTCATCAGCCAGGATAGCTTGACTCCAGTGGCGTAGTGAGCACGGGTCCCACGTCTGGGAATACCCATCCCACTTAGGGCGAAAAGCGTTACAACAAACAAATGATGGACGGAATGCTGACAATGCATACATTCTCCCCCAGTCAAGAGATCTGGGTTAAATCCATCGTTCTTTTGCCCACTACACCACCCGTAGTAGCTTGGCACACAGCAGTCAGGTTTATCTAAGAAGGCAATTGTGGTAAATAATTTAATTACCGGTACTTAATTTGATGCGGAAAATTATTAAAAATAGCTCAGTAAAATAAGAGGCAGAATCCGTGGTATTAGAGGTTCGGAAAGGGCTTTATTCCAAGAACAATTCGAATTGTGGACTTCATATTCCATCACCACGGAGGTTCAGGAAGTGAAGGGCAATACATTATTGACAAGTAATCACTTTTATAGAAGAGGCATTACAGTGAAACAGATGCAGGAGGCGTAACAATTGATAACAGCGATAAAGACATACATGCGTAACTAAAATAGGCGTAACTGGGCGTAACTAAAAAAACGTCATTAGGTATGATGTCACAATGGGTGGTTCCATAAAAGAATTTCACAATGTCAGCAGAAATACTTGGCAGAGATGCGCGCGCAGCAGCATGACGTGTGATTGACGTGCAACTAGGGGGTGAAGGGGACTTGACATTTAGCTCTACATGTGGAGACAAAAGTCTGGGGGGTCAAGTCAACCTAATCCCAAATCATATCTAACATCCTATGTTTAAAGAACTATGTTATCCACAAGGAAAGGTCTCTCGAACAAAATCTATTCTATACTGACTGTGAGTGCGTGTACAAGCGTCTAAGTGTCTACATGAGATGCGAGGGGCAGAAATCTTCCATGGTAACAGGGCCATGAATTACTTGCATGAAGACAGAGAAGCCGGGCCCTTTGCTCAGTAGCTGGAAGAAATGTTTACTTAAACTACTAGACAGGAATGCATTGGATGAGGAGCGGAGCAGATAATCTTGAAGGTGAAATACAGTTTTTGGCAGGCAGGCAGACAGGCCGAGTCAGGCACCGTTAGCCGCGCAGGGAGTGGGACAAAGTTCATGGATACAGATGCGAGCTCAGACTGGAGCTGTCAGAGGTAGAAAGCAGGGAAAGGCTTGATGGTAGCATTCAGGGCCTACTCGCCTGAACTGCAAAATGGAGTGACTGAGCCATATAAAGTCGGTGGCCTTTCGTACTTAGGAATCGAATATCCGGCCCATTCATGGCGGATCTGAAAGAGGACATGTTGACGGTGGACGCACATGTGTTTGCGTCTTCATAACTGGAACTGGAGGGAACATACATGTACTTGTAACATATACATGGAACCGTTGGGGTCTAAGATAGGGGACATAACTGATCAGAAAAATCCACATTTCCACATTCCCTCCTTGTCCCCTACTGGCCCTTAGGAGATATCAATCTTCATTAATCCATCGATCTGTTCATATAGCATCATTTGTTCTTCTTTCTTCTTTCGGGATCTTGAGTGAAAACCTTGATGTGGAATACACGATGTGGCACACAGACCACAAATCGCTGGTCCACATTGCAGGCATAAGCAGCAACTGAATAGTATGAGAAAGCCAATACCTAGGAAGGATAGGACCCTCCATCCCCAGGCTGACAACACGCTCCAAAACCACCCGGACCAAGTCCAAGTGCCTGGATTCTGGTGTATCTGGTTTACGATCTTATGAAGGCGAGTTATAGCTTTATATACAGATGGGGAATTTTCTGGGATGAATACGCAGCAACTTGATCCGATGACCCTACAAGCTCCGCCCCTATCGGCCAGGATGACGTCAAGGACAAGACGATTTTGAAGAACAACAATCCTCATCGCAGACTGCTCCTCTGTCAAGTTGCCTAAGGCGGAAATAGTTTCATTCACTACGGCTTCAAGAGTCCTAGTTAATCTACGTATCAGCTTACTATTGGTAACTGTACCTATATAGGGAAAGAGACCTTTATTAAAATCTGTATACTTTTCCCATGCCGTCTCAGTGTAATCGACAATTGGGAGATCTCTCCGTTCTCTACTGTGTACTAAATGAGTATTTCTGTGATAATCAGGAGGGGCTAGAAAAACAGGTGGCAAGAGGAATGCGATGTAACAGGTACCATCCCAATCTAAAGGCAGACGTATATATGCAGTCTGACCACATACGAAGTAGGAATGGCGAGAAGCTCTAAATGTAGATTTGCCTTGATCATTAAATTCTATCACAGTGGTGCATTTACTATGGCCCATATGTATTGAACCATTCTTTCTTACGCATAATTCACCTTTAACTGGAAATACTGACATAGCGGGCAAGCTTGGTGTAGCTTCGGATTCAACATTCAGGATCATGAGATTAAGCGTAAAATTACCTAATCCATATACTTCATTTTCTAGATCAGTTCCTGTTCTTTTGGGATGACCCTCCTTATCAGGGTAGCAGACTTTGAGTAAAACTAGGTTCAGGTTTCCCCATACCCAATTGTCTTGATAAACTACTGAGTTTGAATCTAAGGAATTGATTAAACTAAACCATGCTCCACAGGAGCCATTGTGTGTGAACGGATATGGAAAGAGAGGCAGAATTCCCTTATAGTTCTGATAGGGAGGGAGTCGGCCACATATCCAACAATTTGTAGCATTACTAGTCTGATGGGAATGATGTAACATACTAATAAAAGTGTTATTGCGCAGCGCAAATCTATATGACAACTCATGCGGGGGTAATTCACTAAAAGAATGTTCAGCAGTAACATTGTAAACATGTTTAGAAATAGGACAATATATGTGCAACAATATACTTGCAGCGATTATTATAAGACTTAAGAAAAACAAAATTAATAACGTCACTGTGCAATGACTACTCAGTGATTTACAGTACGCATGCTTTTTCAACTTCATCTTTCTGTTTCTTTCTCTATTCAGGTCTAGGGGATACATGTCAGAGACAAATTCAACCGATTCACCTTGGAGAGGACTTAAACAATCAAATTATCTGACTTACTAGACCTTAATTTTAATTTGTATAGTTCCTTATCACTTGGTTCAACCAAAGGGAGCTTTGAGTCAATCGGTGAAGACACGCAAGGTGTGACGTTTACATCTGACGGTAGTCCATGAAATTTCTTGATATGACTTGAATGTAACCAGCCTTTGCGACCTTCGATCTTCACGGCTGTCCTCGTGGTGAGCAGTACAAGTTGAGGCGATCTCCACCTAGGATCCAGCTGAGTCTTCCGGTCAAAATTTTGCACTAACACCAGGTCCCCGGGAACTACGTCATGGGGTTTCACCTCGGTGTTGTCAGGAAAGGCTGCAGCTACCTGTGAACGACAAGATTGTAGTGCAGACATCAAGGAAGCCAGGTAATCTGTCAGCATATTACAGTCAACATCAGTTATTTTACGGGGTATAGGCGTCCCCCACATATTTGGTGGTCTGCCAAAGATCACCTCATAAGGGGATAGCCCTGTTCGAGAGTGCGCTACCATTCTCATGTAAAAGAGTGCAACTGGTAAGGCTACTACCCAATCAACACCTTTCTCTCTACATATTTTTGACAATCTAATTTTCAGAGTTTGATTATGTCGTTCCACGAGACCTGCTGCCTCGGGGTGTCGGACACAGTGAAACTTCCATTGATAGCCTAACAAAAGTGAAACGTGTTTCATTAGTTCGGATGAGAACGGCTGGCCGTTATCTGAGTAGACAACACGTGGTAAACCGTACCGTGGGAAGAATTCTCGAACTAACTGTTTGGCAGTAGTCGGGGCAGTGTAATCTGAAACTGGGTAGGCTTCGGTCCAACGGGAAAGAGCACAGACAACTACGAGAACATATTTGAATCCTCGACATCGTTCCATCTGGATGTAATCCATCTGGAGGACTTCAAAAGGGTGATCAGGAGGCTGAAATCCACCCTGTTCTACGGGAATGCTTTTACCTGGGTTAAACTGGCAACATATCATACAGGTACGAACTTTTTGTTTAGCTGCTGCTCGTAAATGTTTGTTGAACCAGATGTGTTGAATGCTGTCTAGCATAGCTTTTTCTCCTAGGTGTGCTGGACTATGTATTGTATTAATGATAACTTGAACCATAGAATCAGGAAGAAACCATACAGATTTTTCCTTCGTCATCCATCCTTGGTCCGTTTGGATCCCTCCTAATTCAGTCCATTTCTTTATTTCATCTGGTGTAGCATGTGTCTGTATGTCAACTACGTCAAGAGCGGGATCCTTAACCGTCATGCAATGTGTTGGTGTCGGAACTATTGTCTTTGTCATGTCAGATGTGTGAGTTTGAGCAGTCTGTTTAGCTGTTCTGTCAGCTAGATCATTGCCTTGAGAAATGATATCAGTAACTTTCGTATGAGCTTTACATTTCATAATTGATATAGCAGTGGGTAGATGAATTGCGTCTAACAGGGCATGAATGAGGGACCCGTGCTGAATGTGGGCACCGTGAGAAGTTAAATAACCTCTCTCTCGCCACAGCACGCCGAAGTCATGTACAACTCCGAATGCATAACGTGAGTCAGTGTATATGTTGACTTTCTTATTTGTGGCTTGAATACAGGCTTGTGTCAGAGCAGTGAGCTCTGCTGCTTGAGCTGACAAGGTGTTTATACAGTTTGTTTCGATGACTTCAGTGTCTGTTGTGACTGCATACGCGGCCACTAACTCTCCTGTACTTGTTCTCATACATGAACCGTCTACATACAACGTCAGGTCTGGATCTGACAATGGGACATCTGTCAAGTCTTGTCTGGGTTTCGTCGTGATAGTAATAACTTCAATACAATCATGTGCTAGTGGGTCTGTTCCGTTTACTGGCAAAAGTGTGGCAGGATTCAATGTATTACAGCGTCTGATTTCTATATGTGGCTGAAACAATGTCAATTCATAACCGGTAAGTCTTGCTATGGTCAAGTGTTGTGTTTGCGTTCGGTTCACAAGAACTTCTACTGCATGTGGTACTTGTACTGTCAATGGATGTCCTAACACTATGGCATCGCTCTGTCTGATTGCTAAAGCTGTTGCTGCCACTGATTTCAGGCACGCAGGCAAAACCTGAGCTACGGGATCTAATGTACTGGAAAAATAGGCACATGGTTTGTGTGATCCTGCTTGTTCCTGAGTGAGTACTGACAAGGCAGTACCTTCGCGTTCTGTAACAAAGAGTGTAAAATGTTTATTGTAACATGGTGTCGCTAAAACAGGTGCTTGACATAGAGCTGTCTTTAAGCTTTCAAAAGCTTGTGTGTGTTCCTGAGTCCAAGGGAGGACAGTCGATGTGGCCGCCTCCTGTGTTGTCAACTGGATGAGTGGTTTTGCTAAAAACGCATATTGAGGGATCCACTGCCTACAATATGAAGTGAGGCCTATAAAAGCCCGCACCTCCTTTTGTGTCTTGGGTATTGGCATGTTAGCAATTAACTGAATGCGATCAGGTGTAAGCTGTCTTCCCTCCTTGGACAGCGAGTGCCCAAGGTAAACAACTCGCTGGACACAGAATTGCAGCTTAGAAGGGGACACCTTGTGCCCCTTTTCGGCTAGAAATTGTAAAACCGTCAGTGATGCTTTTTCACATTCAGGTTCGCTTCGGGCGGTGATCAACAGATCATCGACATATTGAAGCAGTGCAGTGTTGACTGGCATGTGTATACTGTCAAGTTCTCGTTTCAGTGCTTGGCTATAGATGCTGGGGCTTTCTGTAAATCCTTGAGGTGCGCGTGTGAATTTAAAACTTCGTCCATTTAAACTAAATCCGAACAAGTATTGGCTTTCCGGATCTATTGGGACGCTGAAAAAGGCATTCTTGAGATCAATCACAGTAAAGAATGTTGCTTTGGAATCAATGGCTGTCAGTAATGACGAGATGTCTGGGACCACAGGGAATTGTGGTACAATGCATTTGTTTAGCTCGCGTAGATCAATAACTAATCGATATACTGGCGGGGCCTTTGGATCAGTTCGTTTAAGAATCGGAATTATCGGGGAATTACATACATTGGAGTCAGTTTCCACAACCACTCCTTGGGCAATAAGCTCGTCAATGATTTGCAGTAAAGCCACTACAGCATCTGACGGTAACTTGTATTGTCGCATTCGTGGTAGTACCACTCCTGCCTTTAGTGTGACTCGATATGGTGTAATGTTCATGCAACCAACATCTGTAGGGCCTTGTGCCCATAAATGTATAGGTAAATTCTGCAGTCGGTGATCCATGTCTCGAGACACATAGTGCCCTTTGAAATCACGTAAAAACAATCATACTCCTTCCGGAGAGCAGCATATTATAGCTCCTAGAGCTTTCAATGTTTTTATACCTAACAGGTTTTCTGGACATGATTTAGTAAGCAATAAATCTGTAGTTCGTGTCAAGGGTCCAATCGTAAGTGGAAGAGGCTGTGATACTTCATTAATAATAGGTTTTCCTGAAAAGCCAAGGGAAATATTCTGTGAGCCTGAGAGGGGTGCCCCTGGAACTTCACTACGTTTTATGGTTGTTCGGCTTGCCCCTGTATCAAGTAAAAATGTTCTATCTTGGCCTAATAGTTCACTGTGTACATAAGGTCCTTCTTGATCTACAGGGACCTCGATAAGGGGTAAGTCAACTTCCCTCTCTAGGCTGTTTCATGAGTATCGTTGATAATCAGGATAGTCATACTGTGCGGTCTGGTACATCTGTCGTGTCGTTGTTTGTGTGGCAGCAATAGGCTGCGGTGGTGGAGCTGGCATAGACTGTTGCGGTGCTGGCATGGACTGTGCATGCTGCGGGGCTCCTTGTTGGTTCTGATCCTGTCTAAGCGGCCGTGGTCTTTCTTTTGTAATACCTGTGGCGATATTATGTTTTAAGACTGGACAATCGTGTATATAATGACCTGGCTGTTTACAATAGTTGCATGTCCCTTTTACAGAACCTGCTGAATCACTGGACTGTGTCATACCCTTTTTATGACCGTCAGCTGGAACTGTCTGGGAGACTAGCATTTTCATTTTCGTGTCTTTCATGCGTCTTTGTTCATGTTCTTGTTCCTCCCTAATTCTATTGTGATGGTACTGTAGCATTTGTAACATTTGTGACGGAGTGTTACCTTGCCAGGTACTCTCAAATTTCAATACTCTATTCTTCACTTGGGGCAGGGAATTTTCAACTAATTTTGTCACAAACAGATGTGGATATGATTCGCTACTTGCTTTTATGCCACTATTTATACCAAAACATTTTTCGAATCGGGCATAGAAATCACTAGTGTCTTCATCTTGCTTTTGTTTACAGGCTGAGATTGCACCCCAGTCTTCCTTTTTCGTAGTTAATAAACGTGGCAGTACCTGTACTAGTAAACCTGGTAGTATTTTAGTCTTTTCCCCAAGCCCTGAACCTGGACCTCGAGCTCTTTCTTCGTTTTCTAATGCTGTCCAATCTATCTTTTGGTCTCCCACCTCCCAATCTTTTTCTTTGAGTTTTTCGTAAATGCCCGCAGGCATTAATACCTTTAATATTTTCATAATGTCGGGATAGGTATACTCTCCCATGAGCAACATGTCTTTAATTTCCCGGTGGAAACCCGCTGGGTCTTTGTCATGACTGGGTACCACTTTCTTCATTTCTAATAATTCTATTTTAGATATGGGTGTGTATACAAATACACGTTTAAACTCATTGTCATCACCTTTTATTGGGTGCACTTCGCGTAAGGGATTCTGTCTATCCATGTAATACGTCGTTCTTTCCTTGATGGGCAGTGAGACATGTTCTGGGCATACAAAAAGAATGTACTGCTTTCTGGATTCTAGTATTTCTCTAATTAACTCAGTACCTGAACCTCTCCATTTATTCGTGAGTAATTCAGTCAATATATCAGGTAAGGAACCAGGATCGGAGTGTTGGCTTTTATATAATATAAGGAGTTGTTGAATCATGTAGATCCCAGCTAAACGCTGTTCATCTGGGGTGAGGTTCAAAAACGTGTGTGCTAGTGTATCATCACTATATTTTCCGGGACTGTCAACCCAGTGAACGGCTGACCTGGCTAATTCTTGTTCGTCCATAGAATCGAGTATATGATAACCCCTACGTTCTCGGAGTAATTTGTCAGCGGCTTGGAACGAATGTTCGGGGGACCTTATATTTATTATAGGTGTTTGGAAATTTCTATTATTATCTGGACGTATCGGACGTATCGGATCAGTAAAGCATCTAGTATTATTACAAGATCTTCCTCTACCTACATAGGCCATGGTTTCTAACTGTCCTGTGGGCAGTTCTAATTCTTCCTCCTCCTCGTTTTGTTCAGGCTGGTCTACCGCTAATCTTTCTTCGTGTATTCGTTCTATTTCTTTGCGGATCTTTCGGCACATAGCTACTATACTTAATAGTCTATCATGTTTCCCCTCTGATATATTCCGGCTCCATGTGGTAAGAATTCGCATTGCTTCCGGATTTACCCCAGGCCGGTCTTGATTTCTGATCACACAATTTAGGAGGAAACGTAACAGTTCCCCCTGTATCTCCACTTTCTGGTACTCCATGGCTCTGTTAATACTTTCAGAATCTCGCCCTGACTGGACAAAGTGATATATATTTTCTAAATGTGTAGTCATTCCTGGTAGCCTCCCTAAATATATTGCAGCTCGTCGGATACGTAATGATGCCAGGAGCATTTCGTCCTCTTTGCCGGGCACAGGGTCATATCTACAATCTACAAGAAGTTCCTTAAGCATGTTGGGAGTTACTAGTTTGGGCGTGCGTTGATGTGCTAATTCTTGAAAGGAAAGTTTATTTATTCTGGGCGGCGTGGAAAAAATGTTTGTTGTACCTCCGGTAGCACCGTCTGGGGTGCTGGGCATGAAAGGATTCGTTGAACGTGATATAGCAACCATAGGTGTGGGTACAGCTGTAGAAACAGATGTGCTTGCCGGAACTTGTGTCGGAGGTTGTTGTTGCAGAGGTACAGACGCAGGGTCTTGGCGTTGAACCCCCTCGGCAGGCGGTCTATGTGGTGCGGTGTTAGCATACTCGGGAGCTGCGTCGTCTAAATAAGAGGAAAGGAAAACATCTTCTGCGGTTCTGGGATGCCCTTTAGGGTGTACTTTTATTGGAAACAATGGGGGTGGCAAGTCTTTTGGTATCTCCGGAGTAGCCTTAGGTAACCCTTCGGCCAGAAGGGGATACATACCATTCATAAGGGCATTTCTTTGTCTGTCTACTTGTTCTGATTTTACTCGTGTACCTTCTTCAATTAATAGATTTTCTCGGACTTTATTTGAATTCTCCTTACTTTTCTCTTCCTGTCTGAGTGCTTTTTCTGTACGTCTATGGGATTCTTTACGCCATAACTCAACGGCATCTTTCTGTGACTGTCTAGCTTTCCTTTTCCATAACTCTTCCTCTACTTTCATGATGCAGTCTGCATCCCAGGTCCCAGCTGCGGGCCATCTCTGATTTTCTGGTAATTCCTTGGTGTAGTCTACCCATAAATCAAGAAATAATACGGCGTCTAGGCCATGTTTATGATACATGAAGTACCCTGGAGTGTCCCTAGGAGGAATGGGAACAGCTTCTTCGAGTACCCCTTTTCTAGTTTTGATCTGTCTTAACTTTGAGAAGAGCGGCATGTTGAGAACTGATCTGATACTTAATCTTAAACACACTTAATACAACTAAACAAAAATGATGAACAATAATGAACAGTCATTCACCCCACAATATGTAGAACGTATCTAAAACATTTAACATTTAACATTTAATGAACAATAACGATGGCCATTAGGGAACTAGTCACTTAACATACTTGACATACTAGATATACTGCTAAACAGTACAGATACACTGCTGAAACAGTGCAGACCGGATTTGTGTACCCAAACCCGTCTTGACCGGCACAACCTATGTGCACGTCAGAACGCCTCCCCGGCAATGGTACTCACCGGGTAGCTCGGAACGGAAGGCCTCGGAACGGAACTGAACTGAACTGGACCGGACTGGACTCGACTCGGAACTTCGGAACTTCGGGACTTCCGAACCTGGTGGGCCTCTGTACACCTCGGATCTTGCTCTCTCAGCTAGGCTCTGGTCGGGATACTTCGCACTTCTCACCGCCTCGTCTGGGTGTTGATCGCAGCCTCAGTCACCCCCGCTTGGCAGGAGGGAGATACAGGAAATCCTGCGGGTACGCGTTGTTGTCCGTCCAGCTGTGGCAGGAGACCGGGCCTGCAACGCACCTCCGGCGCGTGAGATGAGAAAGTGTCCCTATTCGGGCGCCAATCATGTGGTAAATAATTTAATTACCGGTACTTAATTTGATGCGGAAAATTATTAAAAATAGCTCAGTAAAATAAGAGGCAGAATCCGTGGAATTAGAGGTTCGGAAAGGGCTTTATTCCAAGAACAATTCGAATTGTGGACTTCATATTCCATCACCACGGAGGTTCAGGAAGTGAAGGGCAATACATTATTGACAAGTAATCACTTTTATAGAAGAGGCATTACAGTGAAACAGATGCAGGAGGCGTAACAATTGATAACAGCGATAAAGACATACATGCGTAACTAAAATAGGCGTAACTGGGCGTAACTAAAAAAACGTCATTAGGTATGATGTCACAATGGGTGGTTCCATAAAAGAATTTCACAATGTCAGCAGAAATACTTGGCAGAGATGCGCGCGCAGCAGCATGACGTGTGATTGACGTGCAACTAGGGGGTGAAGGGGACTTGACATTTAGCTCTACATGTGGAGACAAAAGTCTGGGGGGTCAAGTCAACCTAATCCCAAATCATATCTAACATCCTATGTTTAAAGAACTATGTTATCCACAAGGAAAGGTCTCTCGAACAAAATCTATTCTATACTGACTGTGAGTGCGTGTACAAGCGTCTAAGTGTCTACATGAGATGCGAGGGGCAGAAATCTTCCATGGTAACAGGGCCATGAATTACTTGCATGAAGACAGAGAAGCCGGGCCCTTTGCTCAGTAGCTGGAAGAAATGTTTACTTAAACTACTAGACAGGAATGCATTGGATGAGGAGCGGAGCAGATAATCTTGAAGGTGAAATACAGTTTTTGGCAGGCAGGCAGACAGGCCGAGTCAGGCACCGTTAGCCGCGCAGGGAGTGGGACAAAGTTCATGGATACAGATGCGAGCTCAGACTGGAGCTGTCAGAGGTAGAAAGCAGGGAAAGGCTTGATGGTAGCATTCAGGGCCTACTCGCCTGAACTGCAAAATGGAGTGACTGAGCCATATAAAGTCGGTGGCCTTTCGTACTTAGGAATCGAATATCCGGCCCATTCATGGCGGATCTGAAAAAGGACATGTTGACGGTGGACGCACATGTGTTTGCGTCTTCATAACTGGAACTGGAGGGAACATACATGTACTTGTAACATATACATGGAACCGTTGGGGTCTAAGATAGGGGACATAACTGATCAGAAAAATCCACATTTCCACACAATGTGTAAAGTATTTGTGCAACAGACACACACAGTAATACAATGAAAGGCCACAAAAAGACTCCACACTGGTTTACAAAAGTAGGCAATAATTGTATAACTAAATCAAGCCCAAAATTGATAAACATTCAATAAGTAAAAGTTGAGTTATCAATTTTTAAAGTATAAAAAGAGTTCTAGCGCTTAGAAGCAATACGTGCTAATGGGGGTTATATGGTTGTGCTGGACCGGGGCAAAATCAATAGGCCCGGTGGATAAAGTACCTTATCCTGGTTTTAATAGTGAGATCTGGGGTGCAGTCGAGCGATGAGTCAATGTCAGTCTTGCAGTGGTGGCTTTGCGTCGGTTCCGTTGATGAAGCGCCAAGACAGTGATGCGTTGGTTCTGAGTGTGATGCACCAGCTTTCTCCACGCAGTCAAAGGATGCATCGATCTCTGCAGACTGCTGTGGCGCGATGCGCATGTCTATGCGTCCGTTTCTGCAGGCAGTGGTTCAGATGCGATGAGCCGGGTTCTGCACCATCCACAGTGACAATGCATTAATTTCTGCTCATGCAGTCAGCGGATGCATCGGTACCTCTGAAGCAAGTATCTTTTGGAGAACACTTTGGGTGCAAGGCAGAATCCAGCTCTCCCTCAGTAGGGTCAGTCAACAGCAGGGCAGCACAGCATAAAAGCAAGCCTTCCAGGTCAGCAGTCGAGCAGCGTGTCCGTCTTTGATGCAGCACAGCAGTTCTATTGACAGAGTCCAGTTGTAGGTCCAGAAGTGTCTGATTTGGTGGGTGTTGGAGACCCAGTACTTATACCCAGCTGTGACTTTGAAGTTGGGGTGACTTCAAAGAAGGGTTAACAGAGGACCTTTCTTCCCCGCCCTGGCTCCAGACTATCAGTTGGGGGTAACGATCCCTTCATGTGGGAATAGGCCACTGCCTATTCTAGTGTGTCGGCCCTCCCTATCTCCCTTCCTGCCCAGGAAGAGCCATCAGAATGCAGATGAGCTCTCAGACACACCTAATCTTCCTGTGTTTGTTGCTGTCTAGAGGGAATGCACAAAGTGTAGTCGTCCCCCACCCAGACTTGTATCGGTGACAGGCTGCAGGCACACAGAGGTGTAAGAGCAGAGACATATCCACTTTCTAAAAGTGGCATTTCCAAAATTGTAATGTCAAATCCAATTTTATCAGCAAAGTGGATTTGTCATTACCATTACACAGATATAAAACATTATTTTAGTTGTTTTGCACTACCAGGACATGCAAAACGTAAACGTACATGTCCTACCTTTTCCTTACATATCTGACAAAAATCAAGCTAAAGTGGCAGTAAAACTGCACATACAGACTCTGCAGTGGCAGGCTTGAGACAGGGTTAAAGGGCTACTTGTGTGGGTGGCACAATCAATGTTGCAGGCTGACTAGTAGCATTTAATTTGTAGGCCCTGGGTATATGGAATACTACTTCACAAGGGACTTACACGTAAATGAAATATACCAATTTTGTATACACCAATGTTAACATGTTTAAGGGAGAAGAGCATGCACTTCATCACTGGTCAGCGGTGGTAAAGTACTCAGAATCCTAAGGCCAAAAAAAGAATCAGCAAAAAGAGGAGGTAAGCATGGAAAACATTCAGGGGAAGACCACCCTAAGGCTGACAGGTGTAACATGTACCTTGGTGATATATCTTCAAGGTCCATAGATGTGGAGTTAGTAACTCTATACTTCCTCTATACCCACTTATATGTTGTCTCTCAATATTCTGTCCAGGATGTTAGTGTTTCTTGATATTCCTAGCATCGATATTCCGTAATACAACACCTTCAGAACAAGCTGTAGAATAATCCTATTTTTAGAAGAGCAACATAAATCTGGTTTTCAAGTGTCTAAGAGAGGAATCAGGTGCTGTCCCGGAGAACACTCTGGAAGGATATTCCAATCTAGATGCCAATGCTCAAGGGCTTAAACATTGGGTTTTGTCACACCAAAATCAAATGTAAGGATAACACTGAAAATGCAGCTGTGTACATTGCAAAAAAACTCAATTATGTCTGATAATGAATATTTACATTACCTCGCGGTGCTGAATCCACGACAAGCAGCAGTGTGCAAACAAACGCAGTTGCAAGAGCAGCTTTCATTCTGCGAATAGAGAAACAAATGTTAAACAATTTCGATTTCATTGAAATTGGAGAGTGCACAGAGGGCCACCGTGATCATGGGCGAGGCTAGTGAAACAGAGCAATGGGCGAGATAGGAAGAGAAGAGACCTATTTGATTAGCCCATCATTTCATATGACAACCTCAGATAACTGAAACATACTTTCCCCTATATCACTTATCATCTTTTAAGCCCCACAGGAGTCAGAACGATTTGCAGAGTTTGAGGAGCAACTTGTTGCATATTATCACAGACATATAAGAGCAAAACACAAATTACATTTAATGTAAACAGACTGTCGCAGAATGATGGGAGTCCCTCATAAGTTTGTAAAAAAAAGTCGCTTCAATGTTAACTATGTATCTCAATGCTTTGTCAGGAAGTACTCTTTGGAGGGTGTTTTATGGAATGCTCGTGCGGGGTGTACTTCCTGCTGATGTATGCCCTTCCAATCAGACAGACTTCTGGATTCTCACAATTCACGGACCCCCTACAACGCTTATTTTCTAGCCTAAGTGATGTGATATTAGCTTCAGGTCTCCCAAAGAGACACACGTTATGTTGTGTATACAGCATGCTTCTATTGTGAGCCATTTTAGAGACGTGACAACAAAGGTGATATTGTCCCCTTTATAGGTCTGGCATTAGCCAAGGCCTTTTAATTTTGCTAACATTAATGCCACTGGCTAACGTCATTGTCAGTGGCAAGCACACTGCTCTTTCACATGGAGAACATCCATCCTCAAAGTAGTTCCCTTCAGATCCTGGGACTCCTATGACAATGTATACTTTTGGAGACAAAAAAATAAGTTTGCTTTTAGACAATTTTAAAAAAAAAATTGGTGAGTTGCCAGCAGCTCCCCCAACGATAATTTTTTATGAAAACCATGACAAAACAAACCAAAAAACATTGTCAAAGCCAAAAAGGATTTCCACCAATGGCAGACCTATAGGTTTTTTCCGATGCTTGTCTGTGTTCAAAATGAGGAATGATGCATAGTGTATGAAAACTCCAGGGAGTAAAGAACGCTTTTGGAAGGCTAGTAAGGAGGAGACGTCTACAGTCATTAAGAGAGATCACGAGGGTTTCCAACGCCGCGTTAAGATCTTTTTTGCCATGAATGTTTTAGAGCTTTTCATTTTAACAAACATATATAAACCTTAACATAGTTATGTACAGGTCCTTTTCAGGCAGCTCCCTTCATCCATTGTTCAGTTGTACTGTCAATCACATGTTTTTTCAACCCACCATAGGATACAGCAAGGGTCAGTGGGTCAGCTCATTTGTGCTACTGGTTTCCTCATGTGCGAGTACAGGCATTCTGCACAAGAACAGTGTCGACCCTCTTCCCCCCACACACAGACAGAAAGTAGTCCTGTTTAGTGCCATGGACTGATGGGTCAATGGATCTATATATATATTTATTCACTGAAAAAAACATAGGTTTCAGGCACGTTATAGTTAGAAATTAGCATTTAAAAAACCTTAAAAATTCACTGAAAAAACCATAGGTTTCAGGCACATTATAGTTAGTTGGACATTTCACTCGTAAAAAACCCAAGACATTCGGTCGTTATAGTTAGTTCAGCTAACTATAACTAGTGCACCCACAATGCACTGCTGATGACGTCACATATTACATCATTCATGACATGGTCAGTGACATCACCGATGACATCATCCAGTGACTGTGTGTTTCTATAAAGTTTAAATATATTTTATATATATGTTAAGGTGCATTGAAGAATGAGTAGGTGTATAAGTGTCTGGGTGGCAAATTTAGTAGGAGCGTGAATGACTGTATAAGTGAGTGAATAAATGTGTCTTACTGAATGCATGGGTTAGTGACTAAACTGTGTGAATGTCTGTATCAGTCTGTCTGTTGTTGTGTAAGCTGCTGCATGGGTTGGTGAATAGCTACATTAGTGTCTATATAGGTTATTGATTGGTTGCCTGAGTGTTTGTATGGCTGCCTGAGTGTGTGTGTGGGTGGGTGGTGTGTGACTCTCTGCATAGATGTGTGAGTTGTTGATTCACTGGGTGTATGGGTTCAAGAGTGCATGTGAAAATAGTTGTATGGGTGGGTGAGTGTGTGTATGGGTGTGTTGGTGAGTGAATGGATGTCTCAGTGGTACATGTGCGAGTAACTACATATGTAAAAGGCAGTTTGTGTGAGCAATGGTGTATATAAAAAACTATATGTAAGAATCAGTGATTGTGAAGTGGCTGCATGGATGAGTGTGTGCTTGTATCAGTGATTCTTTAAGAGAGTAATTATATGTTAGTATCTGTATGAATAAATGAGGTGGTGTCTGTATAAGTGAGTAAATGGAAGTATAATTGATTGTTTGCATGACTGACTAGGTGTGTGAGTAACTCTGGATATGTGGTGGTGTGTGAGTGTCTGTGTAGGGGTATGAGTGCATATGATAGTGTTGTATTGATGAGGGACTGGATGTATGAGTGACTGTATGGGTGAATGAGTGGATGTGTGTGTACACCTAGGAATAAGTTAGTGCGTATTTAGTAACTGGCATTGGTGTGTCTATTGTTTTGAAAATTGTAGTCTGTATGTTAGAGTTGGTGTATCAAAGGTTATATCAGGGTGTAAGGAGGTGCATCAGATTTTTACGTGGAAGATGTCATCAGTGATGTCATTTGAGATGTCATCAGTGATGTCATCAGTGATGTTACTGACCATATCATGAATGATGTAATATGTGACGTCATCAGCAGTGCATTGCGGGGGCGCGAGTTATAGTTAGCTGAACTAACTATAACGGCCGAATTTCTTTGTTTTTTTATGAGTGAAATGTCCAACTAACTATAACGTGCCTGAAACCTATAGTTTTTTCAGTGAATTTCAATGGTTTTTTAAAAGCTAATTTCTAACTATAATGTGCCTGAAACCTATGGTTTTTTCAGTGAATTTCAAAGGTTTTTTTACATTTCTAACTATAACATACAATTTGCATTTCGAGAGTGGTGGAGAAAAGTGAGCATGGCCTTCGAAACGCCTCTTAGCAATCCCACTGTGTGGAATTTACTGGCGGCAACAGGAGTAGTAGTTAGCCCCCAACGTCAACCTTGGGGGGCAACTACCCCTTTTATTACCACCAGTAAGTCCCATACAGCAAGATTGCTAACTTATTATATCAGGCCCGATCCCTCCCCGCCCCACTGTGCAAACATGCCCCCTAGCACATTGTAAATTGGGGGATTAAGTCCCTTGAATCCTGAGGGTCCCTGTGGGCCAACTAGCTCACCAGGTACCTCCAGTAAGCGCCACATGGCTGCTTTACAGAGAGGTGGTCCGAGGCCACGCCCCTTTTTACACCTCTCTGCAGCACAGCTATGTGGCGCCTACTGGAGGTACCTGGTGGGCTAGTTGGACCCCAGGGACCCTCAGGATTCAAGGGGAGTTAATCCCCCAACTTGCAACACGCCAGAGGGCCTGTTTGCACAGTGGTGAAGGGAGGGGGCGGGACCTGATGTCACAAGTGTGCAAACGCTCCCCATGGCGCGTTTTAAGTTGGGGGATTACCGGTGTGGTAAAGTACCAAAAAGAAGCATGCCTGGTACTTACCTTCATGGTACTCACCTCTGGGGTAAAGTGCGTGGGGTAAAGATGTTTCTCTTAGGGTCACTGGGTGCACATGCCTCAGTGGAGCATCGAAAGATATACCTCATGGGAGCCCTGGTAGAGATGTGCAGTGTGGGAGTACTGGAAGACATGGCTCTTAAGAAGAGGGTGTTCAGGGTATGAGCCAGTTCAGAGGCAAAGGGTTCTGTGAAATAGGATGGTACATGGTGATATTCAGCTAGGGCCACTGATTGACATACAATAGGAGCGCATCCTGAGTACAGTTTAGTAAACCTGTTGATGTGTTCCAGTGCGTGTTTTTTGTTGTCTTAACTGAAATTGTCTGACCAGTGACATTTTGCAAGAAGGTTAAATATCCTCCAAGTCTATTATTCAGGTTACACAAATCATATAAATCTAGTGTAGCAGGCCACCAGCAGCTGCCTGGAAGAGAGAGGGAGTATGTAGAAGCAACAAACCGCTCATAGATATTTTGAAATCAGTCTCATTTTTGCAAGCCTCAAGGGATTTTTAATGAGAGAAAATGGAAACTTAAAAAAACAACGAGCACTTGTAAATGCAGTGGTTTACAAAGGACAGACTCCTTCATGTGTGGGACCGTGTTATAAATGAAACTGTGATGGTGGAGTACATTTCTGACTGTGATACATTTTCATTGTGGAGGAGGATTGAATGTACAAACGTTCAAGGCAGTCGTTGGCACATACTAGTGACAACGGCGGTGGGACTTCTTTCAAATAAAGGCGACATACCAGAACAGGACAATCAAAGCCCTTGTTGCAGAGTACAAGAGTGGCCGTAAACCTAGCAACTCTAGAACTGAATTGGTTTCATTTTCCGTTACTTTGGGAACTTTTGTGTTTGGTTCAAAATATTTCTCCAAAAATCTGATGGTTAGGAAGAACAAACTGTCTTTTTCATCCGTTGGCTTGACACACCTCCTGAATCATGTCTGTTTCTGGAGAATACAAGCATTTGCAATGCAATAGGTCTCGCATTCACACAATTTTGAGCTATTGGCATTGTAAATGACAATGCCTTCTTTTTATGTTTTGGGTTTTAGAACATAAATACAAGGCATTGTTATTTCCAATACTAATATCTTAAAATCGTCCGGTCTGATAACTGTGATGCCAACTATCTGGGTGTACGCATTTAATTTGTATTAATTTATTGCCCAAGATAGCAAAGACCATTGCCGGAGGAGAAGCTGGGGCTCGCACTAAAAGCGGGCCCAACCCCCCAGAAGCTCTGGCACCGTCTGCTTCCCAGGGTTTGTAAGCAGCAGAACAGAGCACGGAGTGGCCTACTTTAGTCCTCCAAGTCAGAACACTCCTGTGACTGCATAAAGGGAGAGAGAGAGTGTGTGTTTAATTGAGTCACTCGTGCCCGATTCCACCTTGGCTCTGCGTGCAGTGAGAGCCACTGGCGTCCCTTTTCACGGAGGCCGCTTCCAGCCAACAATACAGTTTTTATTTCTCAAGTGAATTAAAAGGAGCACAGGGAGGTGCGCTGCCAGGCCAGCTGGGCTTGAGAGAACTGAAGGGTGTTGCGACACTGCATTCCACACTGAGACAATGCAGCGCCCATCTGTAGTTTACACTGCAGGTAATACCCGTAACACGGCTCACTCTGCAGACAGACATGAACTAATCCCTGGTGGCATAAGTACTGCTCTAAAGTCAACTGCTACACACAATCCAAATAAGTGATGGGGAGCACACCAGGTGGGAAGCAGGAGACACGCTGTCAGTGACAAAAACCCCAAGTGCTGGCAGGCCAGGCACCAGGCCCAAGTTTCGCCCTGTTAGACCTGGCTAGCTTCAGGTTACTGCAGGTCCTTCCCCCAGCAGTGAAACACTCCAGAGTAATTCAGTAGCAGAGTCTGCGCCACATGCATAAGATATCCTGGCCAACAAAGGCCTCAAACACCAGCGCCTCCTCCCATGCCACCCATAGTAGGATCCCAGTCAAACAACATCCCCGGGACGAGCCATTCACACCAGCGGCCCTTTGTCCTGCGCCTGGGGGAGGCTCCCTGGAAGCATCTTATCAAGGTGAGCCCGGCGAGTCACTTCCTGGCGTGGGCGAGATCAAAGACACGGGAGGTCATCACAGGAAGGGTGTGTGGCAACAGTTGTTATTGTTAATTAGCTTCTGTTTAAGTGCACAGTTTGCAGTTTTATTGGCTGTAGCAATCTATGTGTGCCGTGTCTGAACAGGTGTCTGGAATGTTGACAGCGAATGGTGAAACAGAATGGCGGGGTGGAGTGGAAGGTAGGAGCTATGGACAGTTGGAACGAGACTAGAGGTCTAACAGGACCAACCTACTGTTGCTGGAACCCTGGGGCCTAAAATGAAATTACATCCTAACTGAGTGGCTGCAGACTCTTGCAAGATGGCCTGCCCTCCAACTACAACATGTTGGCAATAACTTATTAAAGGGAGCTGCGTGTCGCTGCAGGTGGACTCTGGTGGAGTTGGAAGCCCTTTCTAGCAAAAGAGGAGAACTGTCAAGAGAAGGGAGACGGACCTATGGCAATGGAGAATTAGTTTGGGGCTGCCCAACTTCAAATCCACCTGCAAGTGGGGTCAGCTCAAGCTGCTGGACAGGAGGGGCCTAGTTCGTTTCACGTCGCGTGCCTTTAAATGATGCGCCGACACGAGAGGTGTTTATACACATCTTTATTCCTCTTTTTTAATCGCTCTACTCCCCATCTAATGTGCGTGTACTTGTCCCGCCTTCCCGCATCCTCTTCCTGCCATGCCTGACCCGGAAGCTCGGGACCTGGTTATGCATGACGACACGACATCTCCCCCTTTTGTAAATTATCATTCAACTTGGATTATTATTCTTTAAAGTTCTTCAATGAGTCGGACCGGCCTTCGAGTAATCCTCTGTGGCCGGCGAGGAGGGTTCTGTTCTCCAGGTTCATCCATGTCGATTACGCGAAGGCGTTCTTCAAGGCTGTCTTTTTCTGGGTCTGTGGTGTCTCTGTCTGCTTCATCTTCTTGCCTGTAGACTGCTGGATTACACTTCTTGAAGTGCGATACGTTTCTCATGGTTCTCTTTGTTGTGGAGGCTGCTGTGATCATGGTTCCTTTCTTCTTCACTACTTGTAACGGGTGGGCATGATATCGGCTGTCGGCTTTAGCTCTCTGTTCCTGTTTCACTAGTGCCCAATCTCCTTCTTGGATGCTGGATGTCTTTCCATGACGCCGATTGTCAGCGTAGTCTTTCATCTTTGCTTTCTTGTCTTTATCAATGTTCATTAGTGTCTCATGATCGGAAGTCGGGAGTCTGGAGTGTATGACGGCGTCCGACGTCGGAATCCAGGTGCGTGGGGTTCTCCCGAGCATCAGGGTGGCGGGACATCTGTCGGTGCTGCTGTGTGGTGTTGTTCTATAAGCTCTCAGGACTTCATTGAGCGCTGGTTGTATGTCACGCTGGGACAGTTCTACTTGCTGTATTGTTTTCTTCAGGGTGGCCGTGAAGTGCTCAACCATCCCATTGGCTTTGGGCCATAGGGGGGTGATTTTCCTGTGTCTAAAGTTTAGATGGTCTGCGAATTCTGTGAACTCATGTCCATTACAAGGTGGTCCATTGTCCGTTTTTACTGTCTGTGGAATCCCCCATGCTGCGAATGATTCGTCAAGGACGGGTATGACTGCAGATGCTCTTGTGGATGATAGTTGGTGTGCAATGGGAAAGCGAGAATATTCGTCCATGATGACGATGACATATTTTCCAGATTTTAGTGGGCCGAAGAAGTCAACGGCTACTTGTTGCCACATGCCATCCGGGAGATCAGATATTTGCAGTGGGGCGTGTGGTTCTTCTCGCCCCACTAGTTGGCTTTGCGGGAAGTCTTGAAGCATGGCTTCCACCATCTGGTCAAGAGACGGGAACCAGACTCTCTCTCTCAGCGTTTTCTTCGTGGCTACTACACCCCTGTGGCCTTCGTGGGCTTGATTGATAGTACCTTGTCGTAGTTGCTGAGGAATAACAATCCTCCTGTCTCTCAGTGATAATCCTTCTGCACTGATTATAAGGTCATCCTTGACGTGTCTGAAGGATGAGAGTTCTTGCATGTTGATGGCAGTGATGGTTTGGGAGGTCTCCAGATGTCTCCATGAATCCGCTCGGATGCGCCGCATGACATCTTGGAGTGTGACATCCTTGGCAGTGGCTTCCACAATCGCGTCTAGTGGGACGGCAGGTGGGCGCGCTTGGTCAAAAAGTGAAGGTATTCTTCAGCTAGAGAGGTGCGTGTCTGTGGCACTGTTTGAGGATGACGTGAAATGTAGTCTGCAGGGTTTTCTGAATTTCCAGGTTTGTGAATAATACTATAGGTGTAGTCCTGCAGGCGGATCCCCCACCTCTTGATCCTTGGAGGAATCTTCGCTCGTGGGTTGGCGAAAATGGGAATCAAGGCTTGATGGTCAGTAATGAGTGTGAAGTGGCTCCCGTAGACGAATAAGTGAAAATGCTTGCATGCCCACACGATGGCCAGGCTTTCCTTCTCCGGTTGCGAGTATGCCTTCTCCGTGTCGGTGAGGCTGCGACTGGCATAGGCTATGATGTGACACTGGTCTCTTTCGTCATCATATTGGGCAAGGATGGCACCTAGGCCCATGGGGCTGGTGTCAACGGTGACTTCTGTTTTCCGTTTGGGGTTGAAGTAGGTCAGTTGGGCGGCAGAGCTTACAGCGCCTTTGATCTTGTTGAAAGTATGTTCGCATGCCTTGGACCAATGAAATGGTTGGCCTTGTCTTGTTAGCTCTTGCAGTGGGTAGCTAATGGTTGCATAGTCTTTGATGTACCTGGCACAGTAGGTGGCCATGCCCAGGAATGACCGAACATCACTGACGTCGCGAGATTGCAGGGTGTCAGCGAGTGCTGAGACTTTGTCTGGGTCTGGTCTCATGCCATCTTTGGAGAAGATGTGGTTGTAGAACTTGAGGGTTGACTTGTGGAATTCACACTTGTCTCTGTTGAGTGTGAGGTTGGCGTTTTTAAAGGGCATGGCACATGCGGTCTAGGGCTTTGTCAAGTTCTTCCCGTGTTGTGCCAAACATAAGTATGTCGTCGCTGTAGTTGAATGAGTTTGGAATGTGGTGGATCACCCGCCGAACGGCTTCTTGAAAGATTTCCGCCGCTGACGAGATGCCAAAGTTGAGGCGTTTATATCTGAAGAGTCCTTGATGAGTGGTAAACGTGGTGATATATCTTGATTTCTCATGGAGTTCAAGCTGGTGGTATTCTTTGTTGCGGTCTAATTTTGAAAAGACTGTCGCTACGTTCAGGTGGGTAATCATGTAGCTAATATGAGGTCCGGGGTGTCTTTCCCGTTCTATGGCTGTGTTCGGGGCGCGCATGTCCACACACAGGTGTACTTTGTTTTCATGTCCTCGTTTGGGCACGACTACCACCTGTGACACCCAGAGAGTGGGTCCGGATGACCGTTCTATGATGTCTGCTCTCAGCAGATCTTGGAACTCATCATCGACCGCTTGCTGGAGGTGAAATGGTACTTTCCTGTGGTGTTGGGCCACTGGCGCGACTTGCTCGTTGATGTGTAATTTAACTTTGACGTTGGCTAGTTTATCTAGGCCTGAGAACAGCATCGGAAATTTGTTGATCATGTCAGGCGAGTCATCCACTTTGAATAGGATCTCTATCAGCCTCAATCGTTCTGCTGCGGGTAAGCTGAGTAGGCAGACGGCAGCTTTAGGGCCTTCTATGACATGAATTTGGGCCTGAATTGATCTGTTCTTGTAGGTTAGTGTTGGGGAAAACGTCCTAGACATGGCAGTGGCTCCGTGGACATCCATGTGTAGACGCGTACTGCAGCCGGTTCTATCTTTGGTTTCGGGCACATCTTTTCATATTCCGTCATGCAAATGTCGTTCAGTGATGCTCCCGTGTCCAGAACAAACTTGGCAGAGTAGTTTCCCATTCGAATATCTAGTCGTGGGTATTTCTTCAGCCGGTCTGGGTCGGCTACCATGCATAAATATTCGTCACTGTCCTGTGATATGGGAGAAAGTGTGGACGAATCTCTTGATGTCGACCTGTGAGAGCGATATGACGCCTGGGACTGGGTGCTAGAACTGGATGAGCTGGTTGATCGGTCTCTTCTGCCATGCACCGCCCTGGCGTGGTGACGTGTCCCGACACTTCGTCTGACTGGCCTAGCTTCTTTCTGCCTGATTTGGCACATAGCTTCAAAGTGATTGTCTCTCCCACATCGGTGGCATTGTTGGCCCGGGGCTGGGCAGGTGCCAGAGTGTGGATATTCTGGGCCGCAGCGGTAGCAGTGTGGCGGTTGTTTCTGGGTTCCACTGCTTCTGATCCCACTGTGGGACGAGCTCGTGGATTTGTCAGGCCTCCTATGATCCGGCCGTCGTCTGGATTCTGGCTGGGATTGAACTCGGAGGGCTTGTTCCTTCTTTTCTGTTTTTCCGGCTTGAATTTTCTTTGCGTGTTCTTCAGCTTGGTCATTTATACGTGTGAGTTCTTCAATGTCGTCGAGTGAGTAGTGTTTTTTGAGTAGTCGACGTTGCAGTGATTCGGATAGGCATCCTTCGATGATGCATAATCGAACTGCGTCCTCAGTGTTAAAATTGTCGAACTTACAATATCGTGCCAGACGCTTTCGTTGTGAAATGAAATCACCCATGGCTTCATCGCGTTCTTGGGATGCGAGATTGAAGATTTAGCGTTCATAATCTAGTTGTGTTTGTGGAGACATTTTCTGTTCAGGGCGTCCTTCACGTCTGTATACGACGCGGTGTCTGGTTGGGGTAATTCTTTGATTATTTGTCCGACGCCTTTACCCACTAGGTTTTTTAACGATATAAGTTGATGGTCAGGATCATCTACTCTTGAGCCTTTCATAAAATCTTCAAAGTCTTCTAACCAGCTTTTCCACTTGGGGCCCATGCTGTTTCCGGAAGTCAGTATTAGAGGTTCAGGGGGACGCAGGAATGATACCCCTATTAGTATGGGCCCTTGCGGTGCGGCTTAGGCTGGACCTGGTGCTACATTCTGTGTGGAGTCAGGTCGAGTGGACATGGTGATGCACTGCTGTCTTCACTGTCCCTCCTGATGCTTCTTACAGCTTTGCAGAGCTTCTAAATCTACTTTGGCGGGCTCAGGGTGCTTCTTTTATTTCCTTTGCCTGACCTCAAAATGGCCGCCGGACTGAAACCAATGTGTTCCTATAGGGCGCGCCTGACTCTAAGATGGCCGCCGGAGGTGACACCTGTATGGCAGTTGGAGTGATGAAAACTAGAGTTCTTACCCCAGTGCTGTGCACCTTTCATTCATTTGGGGCCTCAGAGACTCTTCTCACAGGAGGTCCTTGTCAGGGCTGCAGTGCTGAGCCGATCAGTAGCGGTCATTAGCATAATTGGTAGCGCTTCTTCTTTTGTGGCTGGGCGCTCTTTAAACGTTGTTTGAGTCGCGTGCAGTTGGAAGGGGGACCCTTTTCATCCCACCCTCGTCGCCAGTTTCACGTTGCGCGCCTTTAAATGATGCGCCGACACGAAAGGTATTTATACACGTCTTTATTCCTCTTTTTTAATCGCGCTACTCCCCATCTAATGCGCACACACTTGTCGCGCCTTCCCACATCCTTTTCCTGCCATGCCTGACCCGGAATCTCGGGACCTGGTCAGGCATGGTGACATGACAGTCAGGAGGGTCGGCAGGATCTAGCAGGATAAGATTGCAGCTGAGCACACCGAGGTGATGTGCTCCAGTTTTATGTTTTTTTAATTTGTAACGCACTTGGATACTCACGAGTGTCCCGGCGCGGTGCCTAGCAAACGGTAAAAGCTTTAAACAGTGGACACTTTAAATCTTGAGGACCATGCTCTGGAGACGATGCTATAAGGACAACAGTGTAAGAAGATGGAAACCTCCTTTACAGTGAGCACAGCTCTGAAATGACCCATGGCGCATCAGGCAGAAATACATCTAGCCATGACAGTGAAATAAGGAACAGCTTGAGTCAGTGCGCAGAAGATGGCTGTTCCACTGGCGCGTCTGTGCCTTCGGACAGGCTGTCTGCACAGGGGGTGCGAGTATACTGTGAGGGTCACACACAGAGAGGCGCAACTAGAGCCACATTTCGGGAGGGGCTACTAAAAATTTCAGGGGGGTAATTCTTCCAGCGATAATCACAGTGGATGCAGGGGTGAAAAAACAACAAAGCCTCATTCGCAAGTAAATCGTCTTTTAAAGACCTGTGAAGTACTCAGTGCGCCTTTGTGTAAGTCTGGGAAGCTGTCTGAGCATTGGCTGCCACACATGACGGGGGCGGGGGGATGTAGATAGCCTGGTGAGCGCATGGAGGCCTCAGTTTGGGGAAGTAAGTGAGTGGTCTGTAAGAGCACTGGCTAGAGGTGTTCCATGAATGCTATGGCGCCCAGCGCCGAGTAACCGGAGGAGATGGCGCAGGCGCTGTGGTCAAGGTGATGGAGAAGGTCTTATGACACTGCACAAAACCAGTAAATGAGGACTGTCCTTTCCAGCACGTCACGGACACCACCAGCAATGTGAGAACACCATCTCGCTGACACCAGAGCAAGGTGTCGAGATTATGTTCTCATGTATGTGACCTGCAGTCCCTCTCTGCCTTATGCAGCATGGAAGGTGGTGGAAGATGGCGCTGTGGGTCGGTGACGCGGGAGTACCCATATCCACTTTGTCGGTGGGCGCAGGGCTGTCTCTGATGGCCTTGCCCCACAGATGTAGCTGGTTCTGAAAAGAGGTGGGGGAGGTGAGAGGTGCCAGTGCTGGCCCTGGCCTGTGGTGAAGCTCTCCCGTGGGGAGGGGGCGCTCGGAGTAGCTCACCTGGCCCTCAGCATTACCACAAAATGACAGCCGCGCCCGCATTATCTGCAAGTAATGAAGCAAGGCCTGACTCAGCGCTAGCCAGTAACCCCCAGAGCTACGGGCCCCCGTGTGCACTGTACAGGGAGTGCCCATAGGCTGCCTGCACCAGATAAAAAGGCTCAGGACCCTGTCAGGGTGGGTTAGGCGGCCGTGCGTGAGGACATGGCACAAGTCCAGGGCCCGGGCAGAGTCCAGCCCAGACCCTCCGAAGGGAACTTCGACGCTCATCCTGTGGGAGGACAGCAGTCCCGGTGGGATGGCGAAACTGCACCACGCCGACATCCAAAGGGGGCCGGGTGAAGAATATGTAAATATGATGATAATTAGAAAGTTTTTCTAACCACACCTTCATCAATGAAGTTGTCAAAACAATTACCAAAGCTCCAGAAAGCGCCACTTCCCCAGCCCGAGCAGACTTGTGGATGAACAGTTCACTCACTCGAATAACGTCTTTCCTCAAACCGACTCACGTCTCTCCACCCATCCTCCTCTACGAACGCACAGCCTTGCAAAACTCTTGCACCTAAAGACCACCAGTTAAACAAGCGCTCGGCAGCCGCTTGTTTATATTTGCAGTCCCCCCGCATTTAATTTAATAAGCCCCGGGGAGGTGGTGGTCCCTGGGGCTGCAGGGGCCCCCACAGGCCTCCGCAACATAATTCATGAGTGCCACCGGGACTTGGCCCAACCGGGGGCTTTTTGAAAACGAAGAGTGGGAGCCCGCGTTTGTTTTGAGGGTTTTTTCGGTCCGAATTCGAGCACCCAGTGCAAATTCGGCCCATTTATTTTAAAAAACAAATGCATTTTTTTGGCCTGTTGTCCTTGTGGGACCCCCTAAGCAGGCCTAGGGCGTCAGGGTGTTTTTACCCTGCCCCCTTTTCTTGTTTTTCATGCTTAATTCTCTGTTTTCTTGTGACTTGGTTCTACCGAGTCACAAGATGGCTGCCAAAACTTCCTGGTTTGGAGTGTTGACAGCCAATTAGATTAAAGCTCGTGGTCGGGAGGGTTCGCGAATCTTCCTTGGCCATAGATATTGAAACTTTTATTTTTTGATTTTCTCAGCAACTACTGAACGGATTTACACCATTTTAAAAAAAAAAGGTCGCTTTCTGAACCAAGCACTACCTTTTTGCCAAATTTGGGGTAATTCCGTTCAGCAGTTCGGGCTGTAGCCATGCCTAAAGTTTCCTATGGGAAATTGATTTTTTGACTCAAATTTTTTTAATCTCTCAGCAACTACTGAACGGATTTACACCATTTTAAAAAAAGGTCGCTTTCTGAACCAAGCACTACCTTTTTGCCAAATCTGGGGTAATTTCATTCAGCAGTTCGGGCTGTAGCCTGTCTCAAAATTTCCTATGGAAATTAACACACGAAAATCACGTTTTGGGACCTCCCCTTTTTTCTCAGCCCCCGCTTGACGATTCACCCCCAAACATTCAGGATAGGAGCTGACCTGGATAGACTTTTTTTGGGGAGAATTTCGCGAAGATTCATCAAACGACGCCAACGTTATTAGCAAATCAAAAATGCTTTTCCTGCTTTAGGAATACATCTCTACGGACAACTATAGTTAAACCGTGCCTTAAGAACAAAATAGGTATACAGTTTCAATAGGAGGGTTTCAAACTAAAACAAGGAAAGGAGCTATCAGAGGTAGTTGAGTGTCTGGTTAAGCACATGTCTTTTCGGGTCAAGAGTATGAAGGAGAGACAGACCATGAGATGGTGAGCGCGGCTAGAGTTACTAAAAATGTGTGGTCATGTGTGCCTTTGTGGCCCTTCGGAAAGCTTAACTGGTTATCTTTCAGTTGCTTATTACTGTACTTGGCTGTTAATCTGGTAATAATGAGGTGAAATAATTGCCCAGATCCAGATGGTGTAAATCCATTGAAGGCGACTGCTTTCTGGAGCAACCACAAATGGTCAAAAGAGAACACCCTTAAAACTTTTTTACTAGGGGAAAGGGAGCACCCGCAGAACAAAACATGATTTTTACTGGGGTTCCGACACTATTGCATAATGTGGAATGCAAAATAACAAAAAAACGAAATTATCAACAGAAAGCCCTGGCCAGCATTCCAAATCTGCATGTGTTTATGCTTGTTCCAAGCAATGTTTGTAGCAGTATGAATAAAACTGAAAGCCCCTAGAAGTATATTATATACATGTAATTTAGTAAAACCAAAATAACTTGGCTAAATCCAGGTCTAAACATTTGGCTGGGGCAGCTCAGCACAGTGATGTTACTCTAGACTGTGGTTGGGAAAGCGTAGGATTTTTGCCATTACAATTCCCCATACTCCAATATCTTGCTGGGGGGGGAAATCCTCTGTGGTCCTTCAACCATGCCCCTTCCTACGTCCATGATCATCCTCTCGAAAACAGCACATTCTAATTATAACAAGCATTTGCAATGCAATAGGTCTCGCATTTGCAAGAGTTTGAGCTATTGGCATTGTAAATGCCTATGCCTTTTATTGATGTGTTTTGAAAACCTGCAAGCGGTGCGTAAACACGCACTTTGTACAGATAGTCTTTGCTTACGAGAAGCAAGGCTGGCAGTAAAATTGGCGCAGTTATTGCCAGCCATGCTTCTCGTAAGCAAAGGCTATATGTACAGAGTGCATGTTTACGCCCCTCTTGCAAGTTTTCAAAACATGAATAAAAGGCATTGTTATTTACAATGTGAATAGCTCAAACTCTCGCAAAAGCAAGACCTATTGCATTGCAACGCTTTTTTTTATTGAAAAAGAAAGTTGGAATGAGATTTAATGCGCTTTTCAGGTCAAAAGCCTAAATGGAAAACAATGTACTTTAAAGGTCTGGCTAAAGAGGCTACAGGTAGCATTTGTCTAAATATTGCTCTTACGCCGACATCTGCAGACTGGTCACAGTAGAATAATGCAGACCGTTTCTTTTGGCAGTTTTGTATGGCGCGAACATGTGTGAAGGTGCTGGAGCACTTTACATGAACGCCAGTTACATTACACAAGGTCATGGTCTTTATTTGAGTCACGGAGAGATTAAGCGGCTTTCCCAGAATCACACGATGCTGACTGAACAGACGCCAAGACTTTAAGTGAGTCCCGTTTCCCCCAGCTCCTAAGTAGGCAGTGCTACCCTAACACCACATCCTTCCCCCAAGGGAGCAGCAGCCTGCGCTTTAATCACAAGTAGATGATAGACGGATGAAGTATGTTGAGGGAGGATGGTGTAGAATGAAAGGCTGAAAGTTCTAGAAGCAGTGCATCAATTGGGCAGACATTTTAGGGCAGATTTATGTCAACTGGCGCATCCCTGCATATCAGCAGGGATGCGCCAATTATTATGCGCCACAGCTGCGCCACCATGGATGCGCCGCATTCATAATGCGGCGCACCATGGGGCAAAAAGTGCACAGATGCGTGACGCATCTGTGCCGTAAAAGTGGGGCATTGCTGGAGTTGCGTCGCAAGCGCGACGCAGCTCCAGCAATGCTCTGGGGGGCCTATCTGCACAATGCTGCGTCAATCCTTATGCCTGCTTCAAGCAGGCGCAGGGTTTTGACGCAGCATGGGCCTAAAAGTGACTGAGTGAAATCTTGTAGATTTCACTCAGCCACTTTTAGGAGGCGTTCCTGCGCCGGAACGCCCCCACCTGCCCTGGAACGCCTACATGTGGCGCAGGGCTTTACAATGTGACGCATCTCCCAGATGCGTCACGTTGTAAATACCCCGCACCATGGCGCAGGATTTGCGCCGCTGCTGCTAGAGCAGAATTTTCTGTTTGAAAATCAATCGGGTTTTTAAGCTCTGGTTTGTCTACTTGTCAAAACTAATATTAATCTATTAATCATTAATTATTAATTATTTGTTTTGTGTAAGTGTTTTTATACTTATCAACATGTGTGTTTTAACAAAAGAGAACTACACGTGGGAACGCGTATGTGTGCTAATTAATAATAACGCATGTTTAACATGTTTAAATGTTGCTGAGTGCTGTTTATTTTAAAGCACAAAACGCTTTCGAATTAATGCTTTTCTGTGTTGCAAAGGCTAGATAATTACATACACATAAGGGTATTAGTGGGGTTAACACTGTTTAATCACTATGCTGTGGTAACGTTGTTTTTGTCTCTTTCAATTAAGATGGTCTATTGTGGCCTATTGTGGCCTAACAAAACATGGCCGCCGTTTGCAGCCTGGCCTCGAGTGAATCATTTGTGATGAGAGGGCCTTGCTGAATATGATCACGAGTCATCTGTCCGCAGTCCTTGCCTGGTTAAAACTTTCCGTGAGGACAGCAGCATTGGGCCGGCATCCAAAAGGCTTCTGAGTAACCTTGGAGGACAATGGAGCCGTATTAAATGAACTCTGAGCTCACCAGAGGAAATGTGGATGTTGAGAAGATACTTTTAATATTCAGTTCCTGTCCTGTCTTTTTATTTTTGTGATTTTCCTGAGCAGAGATTTTCCAAATGTAGCGATGCTACATCCTTTCCTTCTCGCTTTGCTCAGAGGTTCAGCGGACGCGATGAATACTTTATGTTTCTTTCCTTTGTTCAAAATACTATAAAAATTGTTAGCCTAGAGAGGGTTTTTGCCACTTTGCCATTTTCTTCCCAAACCTGCGTTGGTGAGGATCTACGCTGTGAGGACGGCGACTCGAGAGACTTTACTGAGAGACCTGTCCTGACCCATTCTGACATTTAGCTAGAATAGGTAATTATGAGAAAAATGATTTATTCTGATTGATTTTCTTTGACTAATTTTAGATAAAGCATTATAATTTCCGAATATGATGTTGGATATTATTTCTTGTCAATTATTGAGTACTCTATTTTGATTATTGTTGTATAGATTGTTTAGATCATGTTTCAGGGCAGTTACAATAACCAGGTCTTATCAACCTCGATATAGATGCAGGGTGTTTAGGAGTTTTCTTTCCACAGGTTCAGTGCTGGTAGAGTATTTGAGCGTATGTTAGTGAAATGGGCCCTAGTGTATGATGAGTGTATGTGCGTGTAACTGTGAAATTACTCTATCCGTGGAAGTAAGGATATTATATACACCCTGATCTCTATCAATTTCCTGGTAGCAGAGGATGGTTATTGATGATTGTCTTGATCTGATTAGATTGCTTGTACATTAGCTTATTGATTATTGATTATTGATTGATGTTGGTATATGTACTAATACTATATGTTGGAGTCGTCATATTGAGTTATATGTAGTGCTTCTGGAACTTGGGAGCTAGTAGCAGTTCCGTAGTAGGGCAGAGGGAAGTATATGCTGCTCTCGGGAAAGACGGGATTGTAGGAAAAAACGTGTGACAATTGAAGCTGCGCGTCACATTGTCTGGGTTCGGAATTAGTGACATTGTTGTATGTTACTATTAGATATATTTCTGGTATATAAGGAGTGCGTATGGCAGCGAAGGTTATCTGTGAAACTCTGGTCTTAAGTCCCAGGGATCCGTAAGGTTCACCGTTAAAGCTTATTGCGGGAGAAGTAATAGGTATTCTCTGAGCTTGTTTGAGGAACTGGGCAGAGGTAAGCTGCTTGGTTGATGTGTGTTATAATTCTGTAGTGGGACAGATTGTTCGCTGTTCTCGGGAAGCAGGATTCTGTGTGTATGTACTATATTTTCTTGTATGAATGTGCGTGAATGCTTATACATTTAATTGATTGTAAGACTCTTTGGACAAGTCCTAGAGGAAACGGTTAAGGGATGTATGAAAGTCCGTTGATTCTTGTGAAATAGATTTCCTTTACTATTCTATGGTTAGCAAAGCAGACAATGGAGATGTTTATATGTTGTAACTAATAGATTTTGTAGAAATTTGACACGAAGTCTACTGAGAGTTTTGTAAAGGAGGGGTAGACGAGTGACAGGAGACAGGAGACAGGCGACTGCAGCGACTGCTGACGTCAAACAGACCGCGCTCTGATTGGATATTGGATCAGAATAGTGTTCGCGCTGGGATTGGTGCGTTGGTGTGTGCCGCGCAAGGATTGGAAGAGCTATTCTAGTGACGTAGACGCTCCAGGATTGGTGCGTTAGTGTGAGTCGCGCTGTTATTGGTTGAAAAATCGTATTGTATATTTATAATACTGAAGGATTAGAAAGTTTTGGTAAACTTTAAAATGTATTACCAAGAAGAGAAAAAGAAGAAAACATTCTTTGGAAAAATCAAAAAGTGGTTTGACAAGGATAAAGATGTTAAGACGAGAGAGGGTGAATTGTTACCTCCAGCGAAAACACCTGCATCCTTCATGGCTGCGAGATATGGGTATCATACCTGTATATGGTTGGAAAATTGGGTTAGGTATACCAAAGAGGATGGTGTTCTAGCATTTCCAGAACATGGTTCATTTAATCTGGCCGTGTTGAGAAATTTACGGGAAAAGATGTTATGTCTTGACCCAAAACCAAGGCCGACACAGTTTGAGGCTTTAGTGGAATGGGAAGAGGAAGTACATGAGCGAGAAAAACAAAGGTCTGGAGGACATTACAGGTACATGTTCGGGAGGAGACATGATCGTGAAACTCATCATGATCGAATGAAAAGATGGCGAGATGCTAGTATGTCAGAGGGATTATATCCTATGAGAACAGTTGAAGGGGGAGCAGAAAGGGTTCCTGAGTCAGAAGTGAGAAGATATGGAGTTAATGAATATGAGGATGAGGTCTTGAATGACATGATTTACAAGAGACCACCTCCATATAGACCAGAACCAGAAGAGAGCACACCAATTGTTTCTCCGATAAGAGATACAGTGCGTATCATTGAGACAGAAAATGTGACACCTGAGTTAAGAAGTGGTAATCCTTTCAGGGAGAGAGGGAATCGAGGTGGTAACGAAAATACAAGAGAACTAGCTAGAACTACAACAGAGTTGACTGAAAAGATTAGGGAGTTAACAAAGAATTTGGAAGCTGTTACGGTGCCTGTAACCATAGGTCCGGTTATGCCTGTGTTTGACAAGCAGAGGACAGGTGAAAACGGTTTGGTGATTCCATATGTTGGGAATAAGTTGACAAGTTCAGCTGGTCCCTCAGGAGATTCAGGAAGAAGGACGGAGAGTAGTGATCTGAGACAATCCAGACATGACACATGTAGTGAAGGACTGGATGCTAGTGAAGCTAGTTGTTCAGGGATGCCGATTTTAGAACCGCAAAAGAAAGTGGTTCCAGTGAGAAAAACTACTGAAATAACAGCTGAAGATTTGAATGATTGGATGAAAGTTCTTCAGAAGAGGGATAAAGATTCACAAGCAATTGATGTGGCTAGGTTACGTGTGGAATTAGAAGAGCTTGTTGCAGGTAGGGGTGGGCGGAATTTGCGGAATTAACCTTCGCAAATTATCGCGAGAATGTTTAAAATTATCGCAAACAAGCAGAAATATCGCGAAGATGCGGAAGTTTTTTTCCGGCATGTTCGCGAGATTTTCTGCATGGTTGCGGGTCGCCAACTTACCCATGTGGTTGCTTGCGGGCGCGGCCATCTTGTTTTGAGTTGTTCTCGCGGTGCATGATCGCGAGAAGAAAGACGTGATCGCGCAACGCATGACGTCACTGCGGGCGCGAACTGTCGCGAGACAGCGCAAATTGCTAAAAACAATACAACATCTCATGGAGAACGCGACCGGATCAAGAAAACTTGTCGGCGAACGCAGGGATTCAGGTAAGGCGATCGCGCGCGCGCGAGAATGTATTATTTTACAGCGCGAGCAAGAAACAAATTATCGCCAAGCTGCGGAAACCGGAATTTTTGACATTTTCGCGCTCTCCGCGGAACGCAAAAATGTCAAATTATCGCAATTTCCGCGAACGGAAAGAAATTTTTGCCCAGGCCTAGTTGCAGGGACAGTTCCAACAGAAATTCTTAAAAATCATCATGAAGGTGAGCTGTTGTTTATGTGTAAAAACATTACCTGGAGAGCGAGAAATACACATGACAGGTTAAGAGCAATAGCGAATGAACAGGGGGTTGACATTGATAAGGTGAAAGCTTTGCAAAAAACTTACAGGATGGATTTTACAGATAAAGATATTGAGAATTTGAATGGTACTGGTAGAACAGGATAGATTAAAGAAATGGTTGCATTATTGCGAAGATGGGGAGATGTAGAAAAGTGGAAGGATAGATGGTACAAGAAAAGAGAAGAATCCGGAGATAGAACTTATTCAGCATTTCCTGTGAGAGAAAAGGAGAAACCAGTGGATAATTATCCTATGAGAGAAATACCTGGAGGAGGATATGTACATGTTCCATGGACCAGACAGGATATTTTATCATTTACGAATGATTTCCCTCGATTGAGAGAAAAGCCCGTCGAGTGGTATAGGCAGGTAGATAGGTTTGTGAAATTGTCAAAAGTGCTGTGGATTGACCTGAATAGTCTGTTTGATATAATTGTTCCAGCAGACTTGTGGACTGAGTGTAAAATAGTTGTGAGTTGGCCTACTGAGGAATATCCAAGGGATCCGAGAACAGGAGCACCAGATCCAGAGGTAATGAGAAAGTATGATCAGGTGATGGTATACCTGAAGAGTAAAGTACCTGCAAAAGAGACAGACTGGGTTAAAATAGATCGAACACAACAGGAAGCAAAAGAATCAGTTCATGCTTTTTACGAGAGGCTGATACTGGCATTTAAACAATTCAGTGGAGATGAACACCTGGGTGACAAAGATTTGAGTCATTTTGTATACAGATTTGTATATGGCCTGAGACCTGAGATTAGTGAGAGAATTCGTGAGCACACAGTGGATTGGCAGAGTAAGAAAATAGATGAGATTCTGAGACATGCAAAATACTTCAGTGATGAAATTGAAGCAAAACAAAGAAAGCTGAAAGAGAAAGCAATGTGGGCACAAGTGAAAGTTGCGGAAAGACAGGAAGCACAGTTAGTGGAACAGGCGAATAATGCAGGAAATAATGCAGGGAATAGACCTAGGTATGCAGGGAAAGGAAAGGGGAATCTTGAGGAAGCTAAAAAAAAGTTCCCATGTCACAACTGTGGCCAACTGGGACATTGGAGATCTGAATGTACCAATCCACCATTAGTGAATAATGAAGGAAAATCCTTAAATCAACAGGTGCAGAACGAAGGAAATAATCAACAGCAGCAACAACAGAAAGTTGTGAGACAGCAGAGTCAAGAGCCAAAACCGCCCTTGCCGCAGAATAGAGGGTCACAAAAGTATAATCAGGATTAAGGATTCTACAATGATGAACAGGTAAACAAACCAAGGCGTTCTAACCAGGTACAACAGTACTTGTTAAAGAATGAAGGGAGTGAGTCTGAGGGTGATTATTGACGGTGCCAAAGAGAGGAGGAAGAGTGCATACTTGGTGCAACTCTAGAAATAGACCAGGCAGGACCATTTGTAGATGGGAAAATAAATGAAGAGAGTGTTACTTTTTTGGTAGACACAGGTGCGACAAGATCAACTGTCAGGTCAACAGATATTAGAAATCTTCCTCTCTCGGATGAAGCAATCCAAGTAGTTGGTGTAGCCAATACACAAATCAGGACACGTCTTACTGAACCAGTAGGAGTACAGATAGGGAAATTTTCAGACATGCACAGATTTATCGTCTGTGACACTAGTCCAGTGAACCTGTTAGGTAGGGACCTGTTGTGCAAAATGAACTGCACAATTTTCTGTACACCGGATGGAATAGCTTTTTAGACACCAGATGAGGATGTTTTGTACCGAATGACTCTAGGAAATAGAGAGAGTGAAATGGTTGGTGCATTTGCTGTGTTTGATCCGGAGGATTTGCCTCGAGAGCTGAGAGACACAGTGAAAAGGACAGTTTGGGATTTTACTGGAGAGGATGTGGGATTGATGAATAATGTAGATCCTGTGAAAATTTCAGTGAAAGAGGGAATTACGTATCCTAACATTCCTCAGTACAAAATGACACCAGAAATAATTGAAGGAATAACTCCTATAATTGAGAAAATGATTCAGCAGGGAGTTCTGAGAGAACTACTGAGTAGTCCGTGTAATTCACCGATAATGGGGCTGAAAAAGCCAAATGGGAAATTTAGGATCGTACAAGATTTGAGAAAAGTTAATAAAATTGTGGTGGCTTGTTGTCCTATTGTGCCAAATCCATCAGTGATTTTGTATCAGATTCCACATGATGCTGAGTGGTATACAGTGATTGATTTGTGTCATGCGTTCTTTTCAATTCCATTGCATCATGACAGCCAGCCGATTTTTGCATTTAGGTTTGGCCAGCGTATTTTAGCATGGTGTCGTATCCCACAGGGGTATACGGAGAGTCCTTCGATATTCAATCAGTTATTGAAAAAATCATTAGAGAGCTTGATCATGCCTGAAAACTCAGTACTAGTGCAATATATTGATCACTTACTTGTGGCATCAAAGACACGTGAAGCTTGTGAAGTAGATACTATAGCTTTACTGAATCATTTGGCAGATGGAGGGTTAAAAGTATCTCCAGCCAAATTACAATTCTGCAAGAAAGAGGTGCATTATCTTGGACACAATATTGAAAAAGGTCTGAGAAACGTGACTGATGACAGGATTAAAATCATCAGGGGAATGAAAGCCCCGAAAACCCAGAGGGAAGTGAGAATGTTCCTGGGTATGGTGGGTTATTGTCGTCAGTGGATAATTAATTTTTCTCTGATAGCAAAGCCACTGATTAAACTGACAAAAAGTGAGATGACAGACCCATTGGAACTAGATGGAGAACAAATGGCAGCATTTGAAGAGCTGAAAAGTAGAATGTGTGAGGCCCCAGCTTTGGGTATGCCTGACTATGAGAAGGAGTTTGAATTGTACTGCAGTGAGAGAAATGGATGTGCACTTTCAGTGTTAATTCAGAAACATGGACAGCTGAGGAGGCCTATTGCGTACTTCTCATCGACACTTGACCCTGTAGCTGTAGGTTTACCAGGTTGTTTGAAGTCTGTGGCTGCAACATGCAGAAGCCTGGAACAGAGTGAGGGAATCATAATGGGATATCCTGTAAGGGTATTCGTACCTCATAATGTGGCAATTCTTTTGACGAGAAGCAGAACCCAGTACATGTCACATAGTCGGCTGACTAAATATGAGAAAGTGATTCTGGGAGCATCAAATGTGACTCTTGAGAGATGTGTGAATGTGAATCCAGCGACATTGTTGCCGGATATTGAAAATGTGGGTGTGAAAACAGAAGATGATCACAATTGTTTGGATGTGCTTGATTACTGTACAAAACCGAGACCAGACATAAGGGATCTTCCCTTGCATGAGAGTGATCATGTGTTGTTTGTGGATGGATCATGCCTGAGGAATGATGAGGGTGTGTTATGTGCAGCATATGCAGTGTGCAAAGTTTCAGAGGTTATGGAAGCATCACCATTGAAAGGAGTGAAATCTGCGCAAGTTGCTGAATTAGTGGCATTAACAAAAGCTTGTGAAATTGGGAAAGATTTGAGAACGACTGTGATGACTGATAGTCAGTATGGATTTGGAGTTGTGCATGATTTTGGCCAACTTTGGCTACAAAGAGGTTTCTTGACGTCGAGTGGGACTCCAATAAAGAATGCTGAAGTGATTGGGAAATTACTTGAAGCGATACAGTTACCTAAAGAGTTAGCAGTTGTGAAGTGTGCTGCTCATGGACAAGGAGATGATTTTGTGACAGTTGGAAATCGATATGCCAATGACATTGCGCAATATTACGAGAAAAACAATCAGTCTATTAATCGGGAACGAGAAGGTGAAATGTCTTTTTGTTCTGTGATGTTTACTAATGTCTTAGAGACATGGGATGAAGTGAAACAGTTGCAGGATGAGGCAGGAAAGGAAGAGAAGAAAGACTGGATTAAGGCAGGTTGTGCCCCAAGAGAAACAGACCATGTTTGGGTCTATAGGGATGGCAGACCAGTAATGCCGAACTCCATGCTGTCGACAATGGCAAGAATGTATCATGGCCAGGGACATTTGGGAAGGGATGCGATGATCAGGTCGTTTAAGCAGACCTGGTACAATGCAAAGTTCAGGACAATTGCAGAGAGCATCTGTCAAAGATGTTTGATTTGCCAGCAATTTAACACTGGGAAAAAGACAGTGGTGAGTCTGGGAACAATAGGCAGAGAAGGAGGTCCTTTTACAAGAATGCAGATTGATTTCATTGAAATGCCCCAAGTGAACAGACTGAGGTATGTTCTAGTGGTAGCCTGTTTGTTTTCAAGATGGGTGGAGGCCTATCCGACTAGGAGAAATGATGGAATAACAGTGGCAAAGTTACTGTTAAGAGAGTTGATTCCTAGGTACGGGTTTCCAGTAACGATTGAGTCTGATAGAGGTGGACACTTCTATAATGAGCTCATGAGTTTGATTTGTGAAGCATTAAGCATACAGCAGAAGCTACATTGTGCATACAGACCAGAGGCTTCTGGTGTGGTTGAGCAGATAAATGGCACAATCAAGAACAGGATTGGTAAGATGTGTTTAGCCACTGGCATGAAATGGCCAGATGTCTTGCCTCTAGTGCTAATGACTATTAGATCTACTCCAGATAGAACTACTGGTTTAAGTCCGCACGAAATAATCATGGGACGTGCAATGCAACATGCATATGTACCTGTCAATAAGTTGATGACAATAACTGATGACATGATTTTGGATTACTGTAAAGGCCTGGCTGACGCAGTTCATTCTGTGTTTCACCAGGTTGGAGAAGAAGCTACCACACTTGAGAAGAAGCAAGCTCATGATCTGAGTCCAGGGGACTGGGTGAGGATTAAGGTGCACAGAAGAAGAAATTGCTTGGTTCCAAGGTGGGGAAGGCCGAGACAAGTCATTCTAACTACGACAACTGCAGTAAAGTGTGCTGGAGTGAAAAACTGGGTACATGCGAGTCATACTCTGAGAGTTCCAAACCCAAAGGATGGGACTGGTAAGGAGTATTTTGAAGAGTCAGATTCCAGTGATGATGAAGATACAGAACCAGTGAGAAAAGAAGCAGAAAAGGCTTCAAGAGAACCATTGAGAGTCTCAGAAAGGAGATCAGATTCTGTGAGAGAGCCTGAAGTTCTAAAAAGCAGTGAAGGGAAAAGAAAAGAAAAGAGCAATTCCACAGAGACTACTCCTGAATCAGAAGAGGAGGAGATCGAAGAAGAACCACTTGAGATTGTACCTGAAGAAGCAGGGTCAGAAGAAGATAGAGAGGGACAGATTGCGGAAGACCCCCGAGGAGGTGTAGGGAACATTCTTGACAAGCTAGGTAAAGGGACAAGTAGACAGCAAGAAGATTGCGTGTCGGAGACCCGAGGAGGGACAGAAGTAGGGAAGTCTCAAATAGAGGTAAAAAAGACTGTGGAGCGAAAGAGAACTGCTGAAGAACAAGAAGCATTTGAAACAGAATCGGATGAAAGTGAAAATGAGAAATCAGAGGGTCGAGTTCTGAGAAAGAGAACTTGGATTGGAGAGAGAAATAATACAGAAACAAGACCGAAAAAGGTTGTAAGAGGAGATCTTTGGCCTAACAACAGAATAAAGAGGCTGAGATACAGACTGATAAGAGCAAATAACTCGAAAGCTGAACAAGTGAATGAGGTGTCGAGTCAAAATCCAGCAAGAGGTGAAAAGAGAAAAGTGTCAAAGGAACCAGAAGAGATCAAGAGGATAAGAAAACCTAACCAGAAGTATAGGTCGCCGGAATGGACGTACGTGGCACTGTCTGAAGGTGAAGAGGCAGAAAGTCAAGGAAATCCAGAGGAGACCGTACGAGAAGTGGTTGAGGAAGATACTGGAGAAATCCTGAAAGTAATTTTGACTGACATTGATGAAAAGTCGGATACTGAGGATATCGTTGGAGATCTAATACAATTTGATGTTGAAGAAAATGAAGTAAAGAGTGATGAATATCCAAATTGAGTGAACAAAAGAAATCACTTGGGAAAAGTGAAAAGAAGAAGAAACTGAAATTGATTGTTCGAAGTAATCTAGAATTTTAGAGCCTCAAGTAGTGGAGTAGTAGAGGCTAAGTCAAAAGACACGGTCAAAGTAGTAAAATGGCTAACATAGAGAATAACCAAAGTAGATGTGCCTTTTTAAGAAGATGGTGCAAAATGTGCTGCTGCTGTACTGGATTATTAATGCTACTATGGGGTGTTTTAGCTTTATTAGTTACTTTTAAAGTTACAATAGGTACATTTGAGATGCATACAGAAAATGTGTCAGGTACAGAGAAGAGTTCACAAAAAGTAGTTCCGACTAGAATTAGTAATACTTACATACATAAAGATAGGTCAATTAATGATTTTTCTAGTAATGTTTTTTCAAAGTTGTTATATGAATATGTGAAAACAATGTAAGTTAGGGATTGCTACGTTTGTATGCATTTACCTGCATCCGTTTCAGAGGGTGTTACTTATCATCATTTGCCAGCTACGTATGGAATTTCTTGTAGTGTATTAAGTAGTGTTTTTTATTTGTTAGGGAAAATAGATTATAAGATGTCTAACAAAGATAGTATTTTTGGGCACTTGCCAATGAACAAAGAGCTGAATCCAGCTAAAGAAGCTAACATTTTTGGTGAGATTTTTATTGAAAAAGAAGAATTAACATTAGATTACATTTTTAAGAATAATTTAACTTGCAGTCTGAAAGAAGAGGAGAAAGCTTTCCTAAATATGGTGGAGGAAAGGAGATTGAGCATGCATGAGAAAGCAGGGAAATATAAAGTGAGTGAGACAATTTGGGACATTGAGATGGGAAAAGAATTGAGAAATGGGGCTAGTCCAACTTTAGCTCTAGATGCACCACAGAAGGGTAAGCTGTGCATTACAAGAAGAAAATCTCAATATGATACATACTTTGTTGGGACTAGTGAATGTCATGATACATACTTCATTGCAACAGGATGGGGTTTCAGAGGTGGAGAAGATACAATTTTCCCAGGAGTGTACTATGTTTGTGGGAACAAGGCTTATTACAAGTTGCCTGACCATTGGTATGGCACGTGTTATGTGGGCCTGGTCTTTCCAAAGATCTTTCATATAGATAGAATAGAAGATGTAGAACATATTAATTTACTAATGCGTTTCAAGAGAGAAACTTGGTCTGAAATAGTAGGTGACATTTTTGGAGCTTTAATTCCAGCAGTGGGAATTTCTTTGAATGCTCATGGGATTCAGAAACTGTCAACAGTGGTGGATCGTTTATCGACAAATACCGCTGGAGGGTTTCTTTTGGTGAATACGGAATTGATTGCCGTACGTGCCATGTCTATGCAAAATCGACTTGCCCTTGATATTCTATTGGCCAAGGAGGGTGGAGTCTGTGGAATGCTGAAAGTTCAACATTGTTGCACTTACATTCCAGATGAAAGCAAAGACCTGAAGGTCTATATCAAAAATATTACTGATTTGCATGAAGAATTAGTACCACTTGAAGCTGAGAGTATCTGGACTAAATTAGCTAATAAGGTGATAGCTGTTAAGAGTTTTATTGCAAAAATAGGTAGTACTATTATAGGCAAGATATTGTTTCCTTTAACTTGTATAATTGTTGCTTTATTGATACTTAGATTGGTGTGTTTGTGTTGTAAAAACAGGGGAGGGAAAAAGAAATTAATTAAAAGAAATAATGAGAAGAGAAATAAAAGGCTGAAAAGAGAACCACAAGAAATTGAATTAGAAGAATTGAGGGAGAGTGTCTACTTAGAAACAAAGAGGGATGATGAAAGAGTGTCTAGTGTGTAGTGTTGTGTAAGGAGAAAAAGAAATTTCCAATTTCTCCTAAAATGGGACTAAAATTCACTAATTTTTTTTTTGTTTTGTTTTTTTTGTTTTTTGTGTGTGTTTTTTGGTTATTTGGTGATAAAATCACCAAAGGGGGGATTGCTAGAGCAGAATTTTCTGTTTGAAAATCAATCGGGTTTTTAAGCTCTGGTTTGTCTACTTGTCAAAACTAATATTAATCTATTAATCATTAATTATTAATTATTTGTTTTGTGTAAGTGTTTTTATACTTATCAACATGTGTGTTTTAACAAAAGAGAACTACACGTGGGAACGCGTATGTGTGCTAATTAATAATAACGCATGTTTAACATGTTTAAATGTTGCTGAGTGCTGTTTATTTTAAAGCACAAAACACTTTCGAATTAATGCTTTTCTGTGTTGCAAAGGCTAGATAATTACATACACATAAGGGTATTAGTGGGGTTAACACTGTTTAATCACTATGCTGTGGTAACGTTGTTTTTGTCTCTTTCAATTAAGATGGTCTATTGTGGCCTATTGTGGCCTAACAAAACATGGCCGCCGTTTGCAGCCAGGCCTCGAGTGAATAATTTGTGATGAGAGGGCCTTGCTGAATATGATCACGAGTCATCTGTCCGCAGTCCTTGCCTGGTTAAAACTTTCCGTGAGGACAGCAGCATTGGGCCGGCATCCAAAAGGCTTCTGAGTAACCTTGGAGGACAATGGAGCCGTATTAAATGAACTCTGAGCTCACCAGAGGAAATGTGGATGTTGAGAAGATACTTTTAATATTCAGTTCCTGTCCTGTCTTTTTATTTTTGTGATTTTCCTGAGCGGAGATTTTCCAAATGTAGCGATGCTACATCCTTTCCTTCTCGCTTTGCTCAGAGGTTCAGCGGACGCGATGAATACTTTATGTTTCTTTCCTTTGTTCAAAATACTATAAAAATTGTTAGCCTAGAGAGGGTTTTTGCCACTTTGCCATTTTCTTCCCAAACCTGCGTTGGTGAGGATCTACGCTGTGAGGACGGCGACTCGAGAGACTTTACTGAGAGACCTGTCCTGACCCATTCTGACATTTAGCTAGAATAGGTAATTATGAGAAAAATGATTTATTCTGATTGATTTTCTTTGACTAATTTTAGATAAAGCATTATAATTTCCGAATATGGTGTTGGATATTATTTCTTGTCAATTATTGAGTACTCTATTTTGATTATTGTTGTATAGATTATTTAGATCATGTTTCAGGGCAGTTACAATAACCAGGTCTTATCGACCTCGATATAGATGCAGGGTGTTTAGGAGTTTTCTTTCCACAGGTTCAGTGCTGGTAGAGTATTTGAGCGTATGTTAGTGAAATGGGCCCTAGTGTATGATGAGTGTATGTGCGTGTAACTGTGAAATTACTCTATCCGTGGAAGTAAGGATATTATATACACCTGCTGCGTCACAAAAGTGACGCAACAGCGGCGCAAAAGTGGCGCAAGTGCAACATAAATCTGCCCCTTTGTTCTCTTGATGGCGTAGGTTTGATGTTGTGAAAGGAGCAAGAAGGGCCAGCCAGTAGTGGAGGAGCAGATAATGGCATGTGGAGAGTTGTGCTGGAATTAAAATGTCTTTTGGATGATATGCTGCGTTGTGGAAAACATGAAGGTGTTCATTTTTCCTTCATTGTGTTCGACTTTAAGTGTCTTCGAGCTCTGTGGTGGAGACTGCAATGTTGACATTTATGCTCAAAGCCAATAGTCCCGTCAGTGGTCTAGAAATAGGACAGGTGAAGTGCAAGGCGCGTGCCTCATGGAGCTGTGCAATGTGCGCATGAAAGGAATGCAGATTTGAATCTGCATATTTCTGACTCTGCTTTATATTCAGCAGTGTTCGTTTAAATGGCAGCGTTCCAGTGCTTTAAACCCAGTGAATCAAACCATCTGCACATTGCCAAATAGCCAGGCACCACATTTGCGCAGTTCCATAAAGAACAAGTTGATCAAACATTTAAATGCAAATTAAATAAAGTAAGGCAGATGGAGTGAAACCACAACTCCCTGTAAACAAGTAACCCGTCGCTCATTAGGTGTAAACCTGAAATGTATTTAGTGGTAGTCTGCAAAGTTGTCAAACTGTACTCTTGTGTGATGATGCCCGATGGACACTCACTGGCAGTGCGAGCACGGCCCAAGAACAGAAGGGGAAAAGCCACCACGGGCGCCCCCACGCACTCACCTAAAGACACTACAGTAACAAGCCCGGGAGTTACAAGAGCCTCTTCCGCCAGAAAGCAGCTCCATATCCGGGCCGGGGAGGAGATGTGGGAGGTCGAGGGCTGCCCACGCATGCGCTGTATTTGAATTTTTTGCGTGTTCTGCGACTGCGGCTCGTGCCCAGTGGCGGCGGCGCGTATGGACTTCAAAAGCAGCCGTACTTTAATGAGTGCTGCATCGTGCAGCCCAGGGAGGGGGCCGCCAAAGCAGCCAAGGCAAAAAAACAAAAGCAGAAGTCCGGCGGGAGCCCACCCCGCCTTCGTGAATGCCGCATGGTTTCAGACGGGGCTCCTGTGAGCAAGACGGAGCCCCGCGTGGTGCTGCAGTGAGCTGCTGAAGACACGCGACCAGCCGGAGTCCCCACAAGAGCTGGTAAGTGGGGCATGCTGTACGTAAAACGCGCCGCGCTTGGAGCACACGTGTGCATTTAAAAAAATAAATAAATTGCATGTTGTACATTAAAAGCGCGCGGCGCCTGGAGCGCGCGTGCGCATTTAAAAAAATAATTTACATGAGGCTGGTGAGGACGAAAGTGAAACTGCATGCTGGCTTGCGAGGGAAGGGGGACAGGAGACGTGCACGCCGCGTGGCTGTAAGCGCGTACACCAACTCAAATCCGCCGAGACCATGTGTGTGCCCAACTCCTGTCCCACTTCCGAGGCAAGTCAGCAACAATAGATCTCGCTGGCGACAGCGCTTCGTGCTGCGTTCGCCAGACGAGACCTAAAATTCATGTACCATCAAGCACTTTTCTCCTGAAATACTCTTAAAATACAGAACTTTCGCCTAACATACGCCTTTCCGTCCCCCTAAGTGAGTACAAGATTGGTCAAAAGAGCCATTCCCAGACATCTGCTAACTTGTAAGAGAATATTCTGACCCACTGATGAAAAAAGATCCAGAAGTAGGTTCCGTCAACACTGGGAGATCCCAGGGTCTGTTTCTATGAAGTTATTTTACCACCGCATCTCTTCCACAGTGTCACTTTCCACTTTCTTCTGTGCCTCCTCATTGGATGGGTTTCTACATTAACAAAATACATGAAAATTGGGATGCCATGGCAGATAAACGAAAGGAAAGGATGAAGTGCGCACAAAGTCAGCAGTGAACAACATATAGGTGGGGAGATGCATGAAGGGCGCTGTTATAATAAAAGAAAGTGTTGCGGCGCACTGACACCATTCCACTGAGGGCAGGCACACCTACCGACAGCAGCCTCACTCAGCTTAATTATACTGGCAGCCTCCTCAATGAGCCAACTCCCCGTGTTCGAAAATATGGTGATCGACTAAAAAGAGCGAACAAACAGAACCAGTGATAGTCAGACTCAGAAATGAAGGAATTAACACGTCTTCAGCAGAGATGCTAATCCATTTTGTAAAGTGCTCAACTGCCTAGCTCAAGCTTCCCGGCACTGACATTCACTTGGAGAGCTGCACCAGGGCCCTCCCTGTGTCCAATGAATGCAGAGGGGGTGGAAGAGACTCCCTTTTTGTGCCTCACAATGCCCATTCATCCCCTGGGGGGCTAAGATGGGGCACCCTGGGATCACTGCACCAGGACATTCAGGCAGCTCTATAGTGCTGTTTGTGCATGCACGGGGGTGAGACAGACCCTATATCCACCAATGTGGGTTTGAAGTAAACCCACAAGGGGGAGAGAGATGTAGATGGATGTGAAGTGGAAGGAGACGCGGGTGACAACGGAGAATGCCATCAGCGGACACATCAGCCCTATAAACACAGTCTGGGTTCCTCCGCCACCCTGAGGTACTCTTCTCTTCTCCATTTACACACGTGTCCCCTGGGCTGGCTCTGCTGCTTAACATATTGTGGTGAAAAGGATTCTAGCCGCTTCGGCCTATACGTGTGACCAGCAGCGCTATACTGGTAGGACACGTTGTGCAAATCACATTCATTGAACCCACCTGACGTGGTACAAAACCAGCGGCGTCACCAGAGGCCAAGAGACAGAGGGAAAAAAGAAAACAAGGAGGTATTTTGATTTCTTTTTTTAGAGAGTTAGAGAGGATGTGGCGTAATGGCCAAAATGGATGACCTTGAAGCTGGGGAACCAGGTTCGAGTCAGCCGGAAGGCTCAAAAATCCTGCGATTGTGGACAAATTACTTAATCTCCCCATGCCTCAAAATGAAAAAAAATGAACGAGTCCGTTTGAAAAGTGCTGCTTGTGGTGAGCCACCCGGCCGCTACAATACAATGTTTGCATGCACCTCCCTGGGCCGGGCGCGAACCAGGGAGTATTTAATAAAGGGTGACGTCAGGGCACCTGGCTGACGGCACGGACCGAGTATCAGTGTGGATGTTCCGTGTGTGTGCTCTTCTGTTAGGCCTAGGCCTGTGCCCACCTCATTCATCTCCGGAAGGTGTCCGATTGTGAGCCTAGTCCTGCGCACCACTGCCTGGGATCTGGGGTGTTACATTGGCGACGAGACGGGATCAGACTCCGCGAGCAAATAAGTAGCTGACGCGTGGGCTGGCAGTGTAAGCCAGTGAGCGGCTAAAGCATGCTGGGCGACGTGGGCATCCCACCGAAAGAGGAAGTGTGTGGTGTGAACCGAGGTGGCCATGCCAGATTCCCCGGAAAGAACGGCTGCGGTGGGGGCGGCTGGTGGGCGGCCGAGCCGCGCAGCCGGAAAAACTCTCCCGCAATTTAGTCAGCTGGCAGACCCCGCGATGGAAGAAATGGCTGGGGCAGTTGGAAAACTACTTTGTTGCTACCCGAGAGACAGACAACACGGTGAAGAGGTCATTGATGCTACTAATGGGTGGCAAGGAGCTATATGAGCTGTTCCAGGACCTGCCTGATATCGGAGACAAGGGAGATTATGACAAAGCAGTGCAGGCCTTAAACCGGTACTTTGATCCGCAAGTAAACCCCGATTTTGAACATTTCAAGTTGCGCCAAGCCAAACAACGGGAGGAAGAGTCAATCGATATGTACTATGCAAGGTTAAGAAAACTGGTCAGCACCTGTAGTGGGGTCGATCGAGCCTTCGAGATGAGGGCCCAACTGATCGTAGGATGCAAGGAACTGCGCAAGTTGATTCTCTGCCAACCGGGGATCACGTTGGAAGAAATACTAGTGCTGAGCAGGTCACATGAACTGGTGGACGCACGTGCAGGTGAAATGGAAATGGCGCTTGCGAAGAAATTGTTTGGGAGCCAGCCAATATGTCCAACCCCTATCAAGGAAGAAAGGGTTGAGGCACTGAAGAAGGCAGTTGGCCGAGGGGCCAGAAATGGGGCCAAGACAGAGGAGAGGCGCCGGAGACGTGAGTGCCGAAACTGCAGCATGGGGGCGCATGCTGCAAGAGTATGGCCAGCACAAGGGACGCAGTGCATTAATTGTAACAAGTATGGACATTTCGCTAAGGTGTGTCAGAGTGGTAAATCACAGGGTGGTAGCAGACCTCAGGAGTCGAGGTTTACCAAGTCAGCCAAGAAGGTGCAGGAGGAAGGAGAGGTGGACAGCAGGGGGCAGCAGTCGTCAACGACGGCGGATGAGGAAGACAATGTATTCGTGATCTCCCATATCCGAAGAGTCAACACCACTAAGAGACCACCCCCTACCTGCCAAGTGTGGATTGGAGAATCTTGTATAAGGGCGCTGATTGACACAGGGGCGTCGGTCAATATACTGGATTCGGATCAGTATAAGAGACTCAAGCCGAGATCCCCGCCTGATGCCGACGGCAGCCCGGATTTTGACATATGGAGGTGATACTCCGATTCCGCTACAAGGGGTAGTTGATGCGGAAGTAAAATACAAAGACAGAGTCACGGCCACCCGGTTCTATGTTACCTGTGACAGGGCCAGGACGTTATTAAGTTGCCACACCACCGAAGATGTGGGACTAGTGACATTCGCGAAGCACATACATCAGTCCCATGCAGACCAAATCCTGGAAGAGTTCCCCGAGCTGTTCAGGGGACTTGGATGCCTAAAAGGAGTGGAGGTCCAACTCCACATTGATGAGTCGATCCAGCCTGTAGCGATTCGTCACCGGAGGGTACCGTTCCATCTCAGAGCCTTGGTGGAAGCGGAGTTAGATCGTTTGGAGAGGGAAGGAGTCATCGAAAAGGTGTCGGGACCTAGGCCGTGGGTGTACCCCTTGGTGATAGCCCCCAAACCGAAGCTGCCAGGGGCCATTCGGCTGTGCGTGGACATGCAACTGCCGAATAAAGCCATTCGCCGTGAGAGGCACATCACTCCAACCATCGACGAGATTGTGACTGACTTGAATGGGGCGCAATGGTTTTCGAAGGTAGACTTAAACTCGGGGTACCATCAACTGATGTTGGCGGAAGAAAGCAGGTACATCACAACGTTTTCCACCCATGTGGGACTGCACCGTTTCAAGAGACTGAGCTTTTGGGTGTTCTCGGCGGCCGAGGTGTTCCAAGAGGCCGTGAGAGAAGTGCTGTCCAGTTTAGTAGAAGTTATCAACGTGAGCGATGATATCCTGATCTTCTAGAAGTCGCTGGAGGAGCATCATGTGAGGTTGAGAGCCACTATGAAGCGGCTGGTGGAACAAGGCCTAACACTGCATCAAGCAAAGTGCCAATTCTATGCCAAGGAAGTTGAATTCTTCGGATACCGGTTCTAGGCCAAAGGATTACAAGTGGATCCTTCAAAGGTAGAAGTCATTAGAACGGCAGCCATCCCTCAGACGCTGTCAGAAGCTTCTTGGGGATGGCCAACTACTGCGGCCGATTCACTCCACGATTGGCCACCCTTTCGGAACCTTTGCAGCAACTAACCAAAAAAAGACACTACCTGGCAGTGGACGTACAAGGAGGTCCAAGCCTTCGCTGTGAAGAAAACACTACTAAAAGGGGCCACGGTGGCATATTTTCGTCCGGGAGCGGCCACGGAATTGATAGTAGAAGCCAGCCCCATAGGAGTGGGGGCCGTGCTCCTGCAGAGGTCAGACCAGGATGAGTGGGTACCCATTGCCTATGCCAGTCAGTCACTCACGGCGGTGGAGACCAGATAGGCGCAGACCGAGAGAGAAGCACTAGCCATCCGATGGGCGTGTCAACCTCTGAGGGCACTGTTTAACTGTTGTGACTGACCACAAGCCGCTGGTATCCCTCTTCGCGCGAACGGCACGAAGCAGACCACCCCAAATTGAAAGGTGGGCCGTCCAGTTCCAGCAGTATAAGTTTGAGGTGGTCTACCGTCCAGAAGCAAGCAACCCCGCAGATTATCTATCAAGACACCCTCTGGCTCCAAGTGGAGCACAAGGGCTGGAGGTGGACGAGGGTGCTGAAATCTACGTGAAGCAATTGCAAGAAGATGCTCGTCCACATGCGTTGCTATTGGAAGACATCCGGAAGGCGTCGGACGAAGATGAATGCCTACAAATGGTGGGATGCACGCTACAAGACCACCAATGGAAGTGGTTTCTTAGTGGGAATGAGTGAAGGTCGGCCGCGGAGAAGGAATACTGGGAGAGCATGTGGAGGTGTCGAGGAGAGCTGAGTGCGGCAGGAAACGGAGTAATCCTGCGGGGTGCGCGGATCCTAATACCTGCCATTCTCAGAGAGCGCACATTCGAGTTAGCGCACCAGGGACTCCAGGGAATCCAGAAGACCAAGGCTCGTCTGAGGACAAAGGTATGGTTTCTGGGTGTGGATCGAATGGTGGAAGACAAGGTCTGGCGATGCCATGCAGTTATCATAACGGGGGCGGATCCTCCGGAAGCTCTTGTCACAGAAGGTCCCAGCCTGTCACCATGGGAACGCGTGAGTTTAGATTTTGGGAGTTTCCCTGATGGCCGGCAAATAGCAGTGTTGGTGGATAGCCATTTGAAGTTCCCGATAGTGGAGTTGGTGGCCTCGACGGCATTTGAATATTTACAGCCTGCACTGGAGAAGACATTTGCGTTGCTGGGGCTGCCGGTGGAGATCCGTACAGATAACGGACCGCCGTTCCAAGGCAAGAATTTCAGGAATTCCTCAGGTAACATGGCATCCCACACCGTAAAATAACACCACTATGGCCGCAGGCCAATGGGGATGTAGAAAGGTTTATGAGGACACTGAACAAGGCCCTACGGATCGGGGTAGCCCAGGGTGTCAATTTGGAAACTTGTTTACATCATGTCCTGAGAGCCTACCGCCAAATGCCTCATTGCACAAAGAAATGTGCTCCCCATGACATTCTGCTAAAGAGAGCGGTGAGGGATGGAATACCCAGCAGTGAATCATGGACCCCGACGGTTATAGATGTGGAACGATCCCAGGCCCGCTGCAAAAACAACAATGACCAGGCCAGCCAGAGAAGAGGGGCCTGACCGGCTGACATTAAGGTTGGGGATTATGTGGCGGGAAAAGATCGACACCCTGGGTCTAAGTTCCACACACCTTTTGAGCCTGACACGTGGAGAGTGGTGCGGGTCCAAGGGACTCTAGTAGTAGCTGAAAAGGGACACCAACGTATAACCCACAACGTATCCTGATTCAAAAAGGTCCCCAGGCCGAGTGGGCCCGCGAGGGATCCCGAGGTGGAAACGTGGAGAGAGGAGGAAGCAAAAGTGCCGGGGGACGGAAGCCCGACAATGGGAGTAACCCCAGAAAGACCTGTCGAGAGGGCCGAGACAAGTGAAGCTGTGCCCCGAGGTGACAGCTCTCAGGAGGGGGCAGTGTGTGGAGAAGGGAGGAGCCAACACCCTCAGTATGACTTCCACAACAACCCAGTGCCGAACACCAGGCTGTGGGACTTTGTGCGGTAAGACTCATTGGAGGGAGGCTGGTCAAGTGGAGTGCTGGAGGAGAGACATGGGGGTTGCTACTCAGACGTTGCCATGTTACCGGCCGTGGTACTGGGTGAACATTCAGTCTTCAAATTGCCAGGTTTGATGGGATGTGGTGAGCCACCCGGACACTACAATACAATGTTTGCATGCAGGGAGTATTTAATAAAGGGTGACGTCAGCGCACGTGGCTGGCGGCACAGACTGAGTATCGGTGTGGATGTTCCATGTGTGTGCTGTGCTGTTAGGCCTAGGCCTGTGCCCACCTCATTCATCACCGGAAGGTGTCCGATTGTGAGCCTAATCCTGCACACCACTGCTCGGGACCTGGGGTGTTACACTTCTAAATAAACCGGATGAAAAGCTTCACTGGTCGGGAAAAAAATTATAGTCCTCTTAAACTAATAGAAAGCACTGCAGGGTAACAATACTTTGCTTAGCCAGTGCTCCTCTGATGAACAAGAGAAGTGACGTATCGCTGGCTGTATCAGTTATGAGGCAGTGAAGAAATGCGACTCAGGAGTTTGACCAATGGGCGAGTTTCAGGATGGAGTAGAGTGGTATTATTGATAACAGCAGGTCTTGCAGACAGCGCATGTGTGCTGATGCTCGAACCTAAAAACAAGGTGATGAAAGGAAGACTTGAGGCCGAGAGCACCACACTACACTACATAAAGAAGAGACGGCGGGATTGCGCATATTTCCAATAGCACAGTCTTGGGATGTTGTCCTTAAGGTACTCACACAACCGGAGGATGTCGATAGTCTTGCATCTTTGCAGCCAACCAATGATTTAGGAGTAGTCACAGTTTACTAAATGCGCACCCCCCCTGTCGTATACGTAATTTTAGGCCACTCTCTTCTTTTAGTATGTCATATGTGGTCGGTTGGACAACACAACACCTTGAGAAAGACCGTTATGTCTTGGTTCCCTCCAGTTCCAAACCCCATCCTAGTCGAACATAAGCTTCCTCATGTCTGCACACACAGACCTCAGCCCAGTCATACCCAGTTCTAGATGGTGTCTTCTTTTGGTTTCTTTTCATATATATTTTAATCGTTCACAAATTTTGCATATATATTTTTTTTTTATGTAATTCGCTATTAAGTCTTTAATAGGACTGTTATATCTTTCTATTAGAACATTGCTACAGATCATACAGTGAATATTCACCACAACAATACTTACGAATAGAACGCTCCTGACTCTCACATACAAAAGAGGCACCTGGTGGCTGGAAACTGCACTTATTATATAAGGCGAACATGCAGCATGATTGTGCCCCTAGTAAGCGGAGACAGCAGACAGTGCACAAATGATATGTAATACATTTGCTGACGTGGACTGAAAACTTCAAGCTATATTTTCATGTATAAAAATTTACTTGTTAAGAGTATTGAGCAAGCCACTGTATTTTCCGGCAGGTTGCCGAATAACTATGAAAATGTAAGATTGGTCAGATATGTAAAGTTTTTATTTCAAAATTTAATAAAGATATTAAATTTAAAAAAATGAAAGGAAGACTTGAGTGAATTTCAGCCACTTACAGTAGGTTGAGCCACATTCCAAGGCCATTTTTTTCCGCCCACTGTGCCACTCTAGACAGAAAATCCTGATGTGCGTAAATCAGTCTTGGTTGCACTACTGCACGAAAACACAAGGTGATGGAAGGAATGCACATTTGTCAGTGTGTAATTGCACCTTCTTCTTTGCAACCATGTTTTCGTACAACAGACCCTAGAGGGTAAATAGTTCGTGACAAAGAGCAAAGCACCTCTGCATTTTCAGAGGTGTCAGAGATAGTTTTTACATTTGGAGAGTAAAATACGTACACATGCAAATGCACATTTCTGCAGTACTACCTCCTGCAGATTATTCACACTGCAAACAATCTGCAGTAGCAAATTCAGAAGACTAAACATACCTCTGGATATCTACAGTCAGAAGGAGCCCTAAGAGGCATCAAGTAGATATAGATTATGGCCTGGTTTACAGTTACATTGTGTTGACTCTGGGACCCTGGGATACCGTCTACAAAAAATACATTTACCCACAATCAGCTGACCAAATCCTAGCCCCAGATGGATCAAAAAAGTCCCAGCAAGGCTCCCACCTACATGGTGCGATCCCAAACCAGAAAGGTGCCCCGCCTGTAGGCAAGAAAACATTTTCCATCACTCTCAGCAATAGTCGGGTGATAATTGTGTGGCAAACTGAGAAATCCAAGGGGTCATATTACAGAAAGTGCCCAGGGGCATAGTTGGCATTTGTGCTGGTTTTAACAGAAGGGACTGCAGACACCACCTTCTGTATTATGGATCCCAAGCAGGTGTCTCCTTATTGGCATGGCCCCATGACAATGAGGAAACACCTCTGCCCTTGAGTGGTATTACAGATGCAGGTACAAGAGCAATAGTCCATCTGTTAGCTCACTAATTTTGTACCACCAATGAAATGGTGCCCGGTCAGGGCATCCCATTGAGGATGCCCTTTAGCAGGACTCTATGGGGTCCCAGGGATCTTCCAGTCACCCTTGCGTTTGGTCCATTAACGTGCTGCAGTCACTTGTCGAGGGTCCCCGCCTCCTCCTCAACGTGCTCCCACTCCCTCTGCTTTAAAGGGTAGAATAGAAGTCTCAAACCTCTGACCCACATTTCACTGCTGCACTTGATGCACCAGAGGCGGAGTGAATTCGCACTTGGTTATGGGACATTACATTTTAATGTAATTTGGCACACTGCTGCTGTCTGCGGTGGGTGTGCAAAATTGTGGGTCCAGACATGGATAGTGTACCATTTTCTATAATTCAACCACCGAAGTTACTGTCATTTTACTACCCAAAATGTAAATCAACAAGCCACTAACTTCACATTTAATGCTCAAACCGAATCAGTTCACTAGGTCTAAGTCAGCCTTGTTCTGACTAAATTGTAATTGTAATTGTAATTGTAAAAATATTTATAGAGCGCATGGTTACCAAAGGCATCCCCGCGCTAGAGGCCCAAAGCTGAAGAATACTAGAAATGTATGGAAACAGGAAAGTTTTTAAACATTTCCGAAAGCCCAGATGGTTGGTTACGCATCGAATATATAGAGGGAGTGAATTCCAGAGCCTAGCTGCATTATAAGAAAAAGATCAGCCCCCGGCACGTAGTTTCCTAATTCTGGGAACTGCTGCGAGCCACTTATTACTAGAACGAAGGTGTCTGAACGGATGATAAAAGGAAGCAAGAGAACCAATAATAGAAGGGGCAGCACCTGACAAAATCTTATGTAAAATGCTGAGAGCCTTAAACTGTACTCTCTGCTGAATGGGCAGCCAGAGCAAAGTGGACAGTGCTTGCCGTGCTGACTGTCGCTTGGGAATGTTCAGAAGTTGGTGTGCTGCACAATTCTGAACAACTTGCAGTGTCCTGACCGTGGAGCAAGGTGCTCCTAGATAGAGAGCATTGGTATAATCAAGCCTTGATAAAATAAGGGCCTGAATCACCACTTTCCTTGTACTGAGAGGGAGGATAGGAATAATTTTCCGTGTCATCCTCAGTAATCCATAGCAGCTACCAGCCACCTTCCTTGCTTGTTCCCCGAAATCAAGCTTACGATCTAGCCACACACCCAAGCTTTTAGTATGATCTTTACAAGGTGGGGGGGGGCAAAACAATTTGGCCAAAAAGATGTTAAATTAGGTTCAGTAGCATTACCCAAAAACATCAGCTCTGTTTTGGAACCATTCAGCTTCAGAAAAGAGTGATCCATCCACGCTGATATTCCTTCCAAGCACAGTGCAAAGTCCGAAGTGGAGTCATTCACCTGGTTGAAGGAAACAATCAGCTGTGTATCATCGGCATAAGTGACTATTTGAATGCCAAAAGGTTCCACGACCCCTGCCAAAGGGCTCATGTACACGTTAAAAAGCGTGGGGGACAGGGAAGATCCCTGAGGAACCCCACACCGAAGGGGTTGAGGATCAGAAATACAGTCTCCGTGAAACACCTGAAAAGACCGGTCCTCTAGAAAAGACTGAATCTATTTAAGAGCCAGATTAGTTACTCCTACCTGCTTGAGCCTGTGGATGAGCAACTGTTGGTTAACTGTATCGAAGGCAGCGCTGAGATCCAAAAGGATAATAGCAGCGCAGCCTCCGTTGTCTAAACTTTTTCTCGTGGCCTCAGCTACCGTCAGGAGGGCCGTCCCTGTACCCTGCATCGGTCTAAAACCAGTCTGGGACGGATGGAAGCAGTTATTGGTTTCCAAAAACCTAGACAAAACACCGTTTACATATTTTTCAGCAATTTTGCTGATCCCTGGTAACAGGGAGATAGGGCGATCATTTCCCAGTACCTCCGGGTCCAGATTTGGTTTTTTTAACAGTGCTTTCACCATAGCTTGCTTCCAAGAAAGGGGAACAATACCTTTCTGAAATGAAGCATTAATCACATCCAGAATAACAGTAACAACTGTGTCAAAAATACGATTTAAAGTAAGAGGCGTGTAAATCTCTTGAATTTTATTAGAGAAAAAAGAGGCCAGCTGGTTGCAGCGAGCTAATATGTCCTCACACAAGGTGGGTGGGGAATGGGGTTTAATAAGAGAGTTAACTATACGAAATATTTCACGGGAGGAATTAGAGGCTGCCAGTATTTGATTTTCATAGTAAAGGGATTGAGCATACTTAATTTCTTCTTCATACTTTCTAATGTTCTCCCTGTAATTTGCTTTATGAAAAATTGAATAATCCTTTCTCCATTTCCTTTCCGATGGCTTACAAGCCTGCTTAAGCGTACGTAATTTGGGAGTGTACCAAACATTCTTATTAGCTCCATATTTATCCTTAATACATTTCTTAGGGAGCACTATATCTAAAGAGGAGCTCAACCAATGTTCAAAATTGAAATTGGCAGTGGTTGGATTAGGCTCTGGAGCCGGTCTAGTATCATTAAGTATTGCTACCCAACGCTCTAATGGAAGTTGTGACCATGGCCGAAGGAGTTTAGTAGATGTAATTACTGAACTACTACTCGCCTGTTGAGTCCAGGTAAAAGAAATAAGGTGGTGGTCTGTCCAGGGTAACGGAGTGGAATTTCCAACCTGGAGATCAGTGACATTGGTAAAAATGGGGTCAAGTAAATGACCCATGGAGTGAGTGCGGCCTTTAACCTTTTGGAATAACTGGAAAGATTCCATATTGTTTACAAACTCATGAATGACTGGTAGAGCATAGTCATCAAAGTGCAAGTTGAGATCTCCCAGCATCGAAAAATTGGACAAGGACCGCACTAAATCAGCTATAGTCTCGGGGAGATCAGTACAAAACTTTCCCAAAGGCCCTGGGGAACGATAAATTAAAATGCCTGAGAAGGTGCAAGTGTGAGAAAAGCCGATAGAGAAAACTAAACTCTCGCAGTCTGATAAGGAACTCTGGGAAATGCGACAGTTAAATTCAGTTTTAAATACAATGGCTATGCCCCCTCTTCTACTGTGCTCTCTATCAAGTCATTGAATGGTATATCCAGAGGGAAGAGCTTGCGTAAGAGTCATAGCGGATTCATTAGTCAACCATGTTTCCGTTAAAAACAATACATCAGGGCTCTCATCCTCTAATAATAATCGAATCTCAGTAGAATGTCTGGGCAATGACCGATAGTTGAGTAACAACATATTAAAAACCGCCACTGGGGCAGGAGTACTTTCCCGGTTAAGAGCCTGCCGGAAGTGGAAAGGGCAGTGCATACATTGGGTATTTTTCGCGTCTGGGTGCATACCGTGGATACATTTCTTACCTTCCACTCGATTAAAGTGCAGAAGCTGGTCGATGGTATACACAGGCACGGTCCTCTTTCCACAGGCAGTGTTGGTGGCACCTGGGACCGGACGGGCGTGCCTTAAGCGCGCATTCGGCGCGCCACCGGCGCGCCCGCTGCGCGCGGTCGCGTCATGAGCCCTTTTTATAACTGGCCGTGCGCAACGACGTCAGCGTCAACACTAGACTGCTGAGCTTCACAAATTAGTTTTCAAAATGGCCCAGAACTTTCAGCAGCTCCTATAACTTTAAAATAGTTAAAATACAAAGTGCAATGTGCGACAAATGTGCTAAATGATCCGTTAAAATTCCCCCCAGATTAGCAGCAACAATATTCAATACACGGTAACAGGCTAGAACTATTCCGGTAAGCAGCGCCTCAGCGGGGTCGCGTCATGAGCCCTTTTTATAACTGGGCGTGCGCGACGACGTCAGCGTCAACACTAGACTGCTGAGCGTTTCTCATTCCGAGCTGTTTCAATAAGTGACACCAATTTAGCTATTATGTTAGAGATTTCTCCTGCCTCATTTACCTCAAGGAACTCTACACATGCGCCGTTACTTGAAGGATAACTAATAAAAATGGGCAAATGTTGATTAGTTTTTACGCCTACCTAAACTCCAAAAACTAATTAGAAGGTAGAGTCCTCACCTGTATTGATGGGGAGACGAAGCCTCTGCAGGTGTCTTTGGGTTCTATTCTGCCTTAGATCTTAACACATGAAGCACACTCATTTATATACTCCTTGTTGTCCTACACAGAGCCATACTATATTTGCATTGTGCCATCTGTTGTCTGTTAATACAGGTAAAACATTAACAAATACTTTAGAAATAATTTGACTAGATGAACTTAATTTATTATGACTCAATTACATAAAAGGTTTTTTTTCGGCCCGCCAATCAGTTATTGATGAATTCAATATCCAAACAGTGTTGATCTGAGCAAACAGTCTCAAACGTAACATCTGTTTGTCGAACCAGGGAGAAATATATCTGATAAGGAAATTAAAGCTAAGCTAAATATAAATAAGTCAGAGTAAGAGAGAGGTCCTTAAAACGGGAAGATAAAAAATATCAGATAAAGTTTTACATGAGGCGACACAAAACAGAAAGAACCAATTGGAAAAACGGGATTAGCATTATTCATGTGTAAACTGTGAAGCAAGAGTAGCTAAATTATGTGGCATGTAAAATGGTAGTTATCAGCATTTATTTTATGGAAAATTAGGTTTCTAATTCAAAAAGTCATTTAATACCATAAGAGAGTTCCCCTGTAGCACTTGTTCACATACTTAAAGATTAAGCAGTTTCACAGGCATATTCCTCTTGGATTTACCTGCCACCGGTCAAGGCCCTTGCGGGCGGGCCTCAGTGTCTTGGGGCACCTGTCTCAACTCTTTCCCTCTTGCTTTCTTTCTCTTTCTCTCTTCTTTGACTTTTGTGCGACTTCACTCTTAGTTCCTTTTCTCTTGCTCTGTGCCTTTTCAGGTCTCGCTGAGCCCAGCGCATGCGCTGACTCGGAGAGACATTTTGTATGTGCGTTTTCAAAGTGCTGCTGGCTGGCCTAGCGCTTGCGTTCACTCGACCGTGCACGTGCGCCAGCCTTCAGCAGCACTTTGAAAACTCCTGCGTCATCGCGATCACTTTCACTTTCAGAGCGATCGCGATGACGCACGCGCGCACACCACTCCAGCTTCTCCCCTCCCCCACCACATATCGCGTCTCGTTCTTTTTAGGTCTCGCCTGACCCAGCGCATGCGCTGGTCTGGCGAGACTTATTGAGAGGGCTCCAAAAAGTGCTACCAGGCCAGCCTAGTGCTACAGTGCATGTGCGCGGGCGCGCGCGCCGCGCTTTACCGCAATTACTTTCACTTTCGCGGCCGCGCGGCCGCTTTGATGTGTGATCGTGATAGCGAACGCGATCACTTTCACTTTTGCGGACCATTTGCGCTGCCTGTCAATGAGGAAGGAATCAAAAAGATTTTGCTTTCAACAATCTTACATAACATTTTGCACTTTTTAAAAGGCAAAGCCAATTGCTTTTGCACATTTTATGTGTTTGTCAAAAGAAACCTAGGATACACATGTTGATATATTGTAACAATGCGATGTAGTATCTATGTTTACCTCGCAATTAGTTTGGTTCGTTCACTGTTGCCCATGCAGAAAAAGAATGTTTTAAATACATTTGCTCCATTTTTTCGTGAGGCAAGATATTTGTAATATGGTCAGCCAGCAAAACCTCTAGTATTACGGAAGTAACAGAAAAGGTACTTGGTGGTTCTGTGTTGTTACAGCATGACGCTCCACATGTCCATGAGAGGCCTTCACCAGAACTCATCAAACCTAATGAAATCTCTAAGTGAAGAGTGGGAGGGGACATGACAGGCTTTACATGAGCGAAATGCAACGCCTAGCCAAACTGAAAACAATGTGGATCATCACACTGTGAAAATCTCCACAGATCATGAATCGAACAAGACTGAGCTTCCTTTACATTCCAGATGACTTTTAAATGGTGGCCTTAAAAGTGACATTCGTCCCACATTTTAAGTGTTATAGTTGGCCCTCCAGCCTTGACAGTCCCCCTGATTTCGCTCACTGTAGGAGATACAGGCTTTAAATAAGCATTTGCAATGCAATAGGTCTCGCATTTACCCGAGTTTAAGCTATTGGCATTGTAAATGATAATGCCTTTTATTTATGTTTTAAAAACGAAAACAAAAATAAAAGACATTTTATTTGCAATGTCAATAGCTGAAACTCGCGTAAATGCGAGACCTATTGCATTGCAAATGCTTGTTTTGCTTCCGTTGCTGTTGACACCTATGCGAATGCACAGACCGATTTTTAGGAAGGCTTCACCACCTCAACCTTAAAGGCGATCAGTAATATACCCGCACAGCAAGTAGTGTCTTAATAAAAATCCATAATGCACTCGCCGCGTTCTGCGGGGAACAGCTGGGTGCTGCTGTTTTTGTTTTGAGATTTATTGTTAGTTGATGCTACTATTGAACTTGCTGTGTTTCGTCTTGACTGACAGAATTAAAATGACAATTTCTTTGTCTTTTGCAGCTTTTTATTAGTGTAGGTAGCCCTGTCGAGTGACGCACAACCAGTTTATCGACATATGAAGGCGAAAGACTGCAGTTGGCCCTGCGCGGTTAGGAATTTAGGAGCTGCAGGACCCCCTCATATGCCAGCAGCATAGTTGACACATTTATACGCGTTATGGTCCTGAAATAAGCGTTAGTAACATCATGTTACTATAGAAACTTTGTATATTCTTTCCAGATTTGTTAGAAATCAGAGCGTGGTTTTTTGTTCAAGCTGCAATGACTCCCAGAAGGCCACACATAACTATCGGTGCTATTAAATACATAAGACCTGTATCTTTGAGAGTTCTTAGACATAGGCATGCTGGCAATACAGCCTCTCGCATTCCGGCTTTCTAGTCTTTGATGTTTGTTAGCACAAGGTAAAGCTGCTTTCGAGACTGTATTTGTTTCAGATGTTGTAGGAGAGGAGACTGTCACGGTCTTTCTTTATCCGCAGCCATTCGCATTCCGAGGCCTGCCTTTGGTGTGCTGCTGTGTACGGAGGATGGTTGCTGAGACCACTTTTTAGGCAGCATTTCTTGCAGATGCCCCACACTGGAGGCAATCCCATATGCGTGTTTTTAATAAAGTGTTCCTGTTTTTTATTCATGCTTTTACGTTTTTGATTTCTGAGGCACCTCCATCTATTCTACAGCGGAAGCTTTAGCAAGTGTCATATAATTTGTTTATTCATTTGTTTCAAGATCAAAAAATGTGACTGCACCCACAACCGATGGGTCAGCAATTGTCTGGTTGCCATGATGAGTCAGTAGAGATGTCAGGCTCTATTCATAAACAGTTAGCTGTGACTTACTCTTGGAGTACTCCTGTATTATTACTCCTAGGCCATCATTACAAGGGAGAGGTGTGGCGCAGCAGCCAGAGCAGCCGACTCTGGAGCGCGGGTCCACGGTTCGATCGGTATCTCAGCTCGGCATAATGTGACTCTGGGTAATCGCTCCCTCACTCTCGCTGCTGGCGCCCAGCGCCTTGAAACCTCAAGGGGTGATATGTTGGTGCTTTACAAATATGGATTATTAAATAGTGGTCAGTTGTACATGATGTTTAGTTGACCATTGAATTACCAGGTGCGATTGTACCATTAGTTAAATTTCTGCAGGTCATGCGGATTTTAGGGCAAAAGCACTCAAATTCTTGTTATTTCCTGAAAACTCAGAATATGCTGTAATTATCACATTCGATAAAATACTAACATGTCAGTGTCTGATTTTATCCATGATATATTTATTTTATCAAAATACTGGGCCACTCGCAGTGAGAGGCCTAGGAGATTTGTAGAATGTAGGAGATTTCCAAGAACACTGAAAGAGTAAGTCACACAACATCAGGGTAAAGCATTTTTGAATCAGACCCAGTGTCTTTCTAGACAATGTATTGAGACTTTCTTTTAATTTTGTTAACACTTTGATTATAGTGTTAGCTTTATACGAGTTGCCTGGTGTTTAGATGCGATAATGCCTCTCCACTGTACTGCACTCGGCATCACACAACTCTGTGACCCTCCACTCTACGACACTCTATGAATCTCTACGACACACCACTCCATTCTACGACACTCCACTCTACAACATTTCACTCCACTCTGCAACACTCCCCTTCACTCTACAAAACTCCATGTCAGTCCACTCTATGCCCCCACTCTGACACAGCTCTCCACTCAATGACACCACTCACTCTTCAACATGCCTCTCCACTCTATGCCCCTGCACTTTCAGACAGTCTACGTCATGCCACTCTACGGTACACCATTCCACTCTCCTCTATGAGACGGCACTGCACTCTATGCCACTGCACTCTCAGACACTCTATGTCATGCCACTCTATAACACAACATTCCACACCATTCCACTCTACTCTACGACACGCTACTCCACTCTACTCTATGCCACTGCACTCTACTCTATGCCACTTCACTCCATGCCACTCCACTCTATGGCACTCTACTCTACTACAGTCCAATCTCCAACAGTCCGCGCTATAACACTCCACTCTAAGGCACTCCACTCTATGCCCCTCAACTCTATGAAACTCTACGACATGCCACTTCAACCTATGGCACTCCACTCTATAACTCTCCACTCCACTCTACAACACTCCTCTCCATGTCACTGAACTCTTTTTCACTCCACTCTATGCCCCGCCACTCAATGACATTCCACTCTATGACTCGCCACTCCACTTTCCAACACTCTACTCCACTTTGTGACAGTTCACTCTACTCCAATCTACAGCACTCCACTCTACAACACGCCACTCTATGCCACCCCACTCCACCCCACTCTATGCCACTCCACTCTACGACACTCTACTCTAGTCTCTGCTAGTCCACTCTACCACAATCTACTCCACTTTACTCTACAACATGTCACTCCACAACACTCTACTCCACTCTGTGCCACTCAGTGATACGCTATGACCCTCCATAACACTCCACTCAGCACCACCCCACCCTACAATGCTCCACTATACTCCAACCTATGACACGTTACTCACTCCACTCCACGACACACCACTGTATGCAACTCTACGCCACCCCACGGCACTTGACGGCACTGCAGAACACTCTACTCTACTCTACTCTACTCTACTCAGCTCTGCTGTACTCCAGTTCACGACACTCTATGCCACTCCACTACACTGTATGCCACTCCGTTGTATGAGACTCTTCTCTACTCTATGCTATCTCCACTCTATGCCAATCTGTTCGACTCTACGTCACAATACTCTACTTAACTGTACGCAACTCCATATACGGCGCTCCATGCCACCTTTCTCCACTCTATGCCACTCCGCTATCCTCTATGACTCTCTACTCCCCTCTTTGCCACTCGATTCTGTGACACTCTGCAACACTCTATGACACTCTACAGCACTCCTCTGTACAACACTTTACTCCACGTTATGTCCCTCCAATCTTTGCTTTTCCACCCTACTCCACTAAGCTCTACAGCCTCCATGCCACTCCACGCCGCTACATGAAACTCAACTTCCCTCTATGCAACTATACAATACTCTTTGCCATTGTATGACATTCTTTGCCACAAAACTACACTCTACTTCACTCTAATCTACTTCACGCTACTCTATTACAATCTATGCCACACCACACCACTAAGTGACATTCCAAGACTCTCCTCCACACCACTAATATTTAGCCATACTGAGCAGCAACCATGCTAGTGTACAACATGGCTAAAACACATTGTCAAAGCCAATAGCTCTTGCATAGGCGGGACCTATTGACTTTGCAAACTAAGCACTGATGCGCGGGGACACGCCGCTGTACGTCACCAAGCGCTTTACAAAACTCCCTAAATAGAAATAGAAAATAAATGCAGATGTGCTTTCTAAGCATGAATTATTTGGGCGTTCTAGTGGAACCTCATCTCTTTTCTTCTGGAAATAAGCCTCTGTCTCTAATTCTAGTACATTGTTTCTGCTCCTCCCTGCTCCCTGCAGGGAGCCATTTTGTCTTATGTAATTCCCAGTTTCATTTTCTAAGGGGCCTGGGTCGCATCAGGGCAGTTCAGCTTCAGGTATGAGCAGGAGACTGCTCCAAGGTGTCTGTATGGTTATGCAGAGTACTTTGAAGAAGAAAGTGTTATGTTATGTTATTTTCATTTATACAGCGCACAGCTACTCGGAAGTGTCCCGGCGCTATAGACCGCTGGGGAACCCATCCTGGCTATCCCTGTGAGATGGTCCCTTTCTGGGTATCTCCATGGTGAAACCAGGCATCCCCGGCGTCTGTGGGGGGCCGTTGTAGAGATGAGGCAAGCTTAATGCCCAGAGTTGCCGAGTGTGTTCCTGGTTAGAGTAGGTACCGAGGTGAGAATTATCGAGTCCGTTTTGACCCTGGTCCACGACCCTGCCACGTCGGGAATTGAACCCTGGTCCCTGGCGGATTCTCTGCTTACGGATCTGCCACCTCTAACCAGTGAGCCACACCTCTCCACAGGGAATCGGGAGTTATGGCCGGTTTCCCTCCAAGGGTGGAGCCTCATTATTGCAGCGTCCGCTGTGATACAAATGCCCAAATGTATAGGTGGCCCACTTCACCCTCCAAATAGTGTCTGTGTTTACCTTCACCCTCCAAATAGTGTCTGTGTTTACTTCTAAACCAGGGGATGTGTCCCCAATTTCCTTGATTGTAATAAGGTCTTTGGTTCTCTTGCTATGCTAGTTGCCTGATATCAGACATGAGGTCTAGCACGCTTCCACATGTAGTTTATTTTTCATATTAATAGAACAGGACTGACTACAGGGACCAGAATTCAAAGTGATGGGTTTTACATGGTGAGAACAACTGAACATCCTGCTTCTCACTTGAAGCGACTTGAGTGATGTACATTGCTGCCTTTGCGCAATCCGTGCACCCACTCCATGTGATTAGCACTATAGCACTTATCCACCGCAGGACACTGACTGCCTCTTTGTAGTTGCCTCACAACCCCTAGAAGGGCTACTGTATCATCCAAGTTGCTACAAGACACTTATGATGGTATGGCAGTCTCATGTCAACCCTATCTCATTAATGTTTTTCAAATGAAAGGCGGTTGGTGGATAGTATTTGGTACTCCCTTTTAACATTATTGCTGGAGTCTGGGGTATTAATTTCACCGCATAATTCACAAACATGTGTTTTTTTTGCTACTTATTTGGTTTTTACTAGTACCCATTTCACCTGTCGCTGCTTTTAATGTTTATAGGCATGCTAGCCACCATTAATCAGTTTCTTTCACTGCTTACTCTTTCAGTGCTGACTCTTTCAGACCAAACATGCTCGGAACCGCAGTTTCTTTTGCCGTTTAGAAAAAAAATTTGGTTAGCTCAGTTCATTTGCTTATGCAGATATTGCAGGGATGCCACTGATCACATTTATCATAAACATTGGATAGACAGTGTCTCCCATTATGCATTTAGTTTAGGGAACTCGGCATTGTGGCACATCCATTTCAGTCTGACACTCAGACTTCATTGAACACCTCGAATGAAGGCAGATGAAAACGTACAGGCTCTGTGGCAGCAATGGCAAGATGAAGATCTGCAAAGCATGTAAGATGCCAGCCACATCTCACTGGTGTTCAGCCGTGGCAGTCCTACTTCCATCCTGCATCGGCTCCATGGTCTCCATTGTCCACCGCATCTGTGCCAACTCTGTGCTGTCATCGCTGGAGCCTGTCTGACTAGACAGTTCGTGTATCCGAGTAATGGCCCCAGCGAGGACAGCCAAGGATTGTTGGTGAGCATGGTGCAGGCAGTCGGTGTCCGTTAGGGACTGTAAGTGGTCCCTGATGGGACTCAGACACCCTCGATGGCATCGAGTTTGGCTGCCATGAGTTCGAACCCACCCGCAGCTGATCAGCCATCTTCTCCTGGCACCCTAGCACATGACATTGGAATTCCATGTGTTGGTCGTGGGGGTCCTGTGAGCCAACCGTGGTGGTGTGTGCTTCCTGCTGTGTGGTCAGTGCAGGGTGTGGGTTCACCACAATGCAGCTGGGCTACCCTGCTCCTGGGGGTGGGGTGCAGAGGCTGTCCATGAGCCGTTGGAGGGTGTCTGGGCAAATGTGCAGGGTGCCCTCTTCATCATCACTGTAGAGATGTGTGGTCTGCTCTGCAGAAGGTGTTGATTGTCCCTCTGCAATGTAACAGGGAGATGCAGGTTAACAGTGTGTTCCATGTATGTTCACGCATTGGAGATGTTTACAATCAGGCTGCATGACAGTGTACATTTTGGCTGTTTTGGTGAAGCTGGCTATTTGATGGGAGACAGTGGACATTTCGACTACATGACGGATGTGTGGTTGTACTCGTACATTATCATCTCACAGTGTCATGCAATGCCAGATGTGATTGGCCAGTTACTGCGCACCAGCGGCACCTGTTGTATCCTCTGTCCTATGGTGTAAGGGTTGCACTTTGTACAACATTGTCATCAATGTTGATGTACTGTGATTGCTATGTGTGTGTGCTGCATTGTTGGTGAGTCTCCCCTGGAGCTCTGATTTGACGGCCCCTTATCCCTTTGAGTTGGTGTGCCTTTGACTTGTGTGCTTTTCCTGTGCTGGGATGCCTGCGACTTGGGTCATTTGTGATCTTGGACGGTTTTTGTACTCTTGTGCATTGTTTGTCTGCAGATGTGTTTTTGACGTCATGGGTTGTAGGTGAACGTGGATGTGTCAGAGTGTGACCTGCTCCTTTATGGATGCGGTCCACTATCAGCCACCTCAAAGTCGTCTCATGCACCATGTCATGTATTGTGACTGCAGCCATGCTATCTGTCATGCAGTGTCACTTGCATTGTCCGCTGCTTTTCTGCATTCAGCTCATGTGCATGGGTAGGTTGTGGCATTGGTGATATGGAGGGGGGCCCCTTTGTGCACATTGTTAACGGGGGCCTACTTGTTGTTTCTATGTATGCAGCAGTGTGCCAAGGGTATCAGGGACATGTTCCACACTCATTGTGGGTGTGCAGTGTGCTGCACATGATTGTGCATGTGTGCCATTGTGCCCATCTCCCTCCAACCCCCCAGTCCCTGGTCGTTACTCACCCTGTTGCCGTTGGGTCAGGTCATATCGAGCTGTGCCCAGACCCCCAACTCCTTGCACCGTCTCCACACTGATGACTGTGGCCACCATTTCCTCCAGCTCATCCAGCTCCTCCTGTGGCTCAGGACTCCTACCTCCAGTCGCCTTTGCTACCTTTCTGTTGGCAGCGAGTTTCTCCTTGGTTTGGCTGTGCACTTCATGCCAGTGCCTCTTGACCTCCTCCATTGACCTCCTCAATACTCCGACTGCATTCACGTTGGTGACAATGGACTGCCAAATTTCAGTTTATGCTAATAATGATGCAGTGGAGGTGTCGAACAGTTGTTGGTAGTGTTCTATCACCTCCGTGACGATGATCCGGTCTTCCTGCGGGCTGAACCCCGTCTTCCTCTTCCTCTTCTCCTTGCCCTTCCCTGATCCCAGGGTTCCTGGCTGGTCCTCCGTGGGGCTTGTGGGGTTCGGGTTGTCCTCTGCACTCGGTCCGGGTGCATCCATGGTGCTACGCAGTTTGATTTGGTTTTGGTGTGTATTTTTATTTTGCTTTTGTAGTGCATTTTCCCACATTGACGGGTGGGAATTGCAGGCCTGTTGCTGGTTGTTGCTGAATTTTGTATTGCGATTTGGGGCATCACAACTGTTTTTGCATTTGTGTTTCGCATTTTTGCGGAGACGCGTTGATTTTTGCGCGGTCATTTGATACGTTGTTGGACTATCGCATGGTGCTGCCGGCTTCGGAATACCACGTTAACACAGAGTTATTTTCCCGCGATAGACTGCGCTTGAGTTGCGCTAAGCTAATTTTGGTTATCACACGTTCTTGAGCATATCCCTCTATGTGTCATTTCTCCCACTCTGTTCCCTCACTTTCTCTGTGGCTTTTGTCCTACTTCCTGCGCTCTTTTTGCCTTTTCTCTCTTGTGACTTTTTTTGTGCTTTTTCTCTTGCTATTTATGCCTTTTTTTCTCACTCTTTCTGTGACCTTTGTGCCTTTTCACTCACTCTTTCTGTGACCTTTGTGCTACTTCTCTTGCTATTTGTGCCTTTCCCCTCATTCTTTAATGACTTTTGTGAAACTTTCTTCCTTTGTTCTTTTTTTCTCACTCTATTCTTTTCTCCTACTCTCTCTCTTGCTTTTGTGCCACGTCTCTCACTCTTTGTGCCTTTTCTCTTGTTCTTTGTTTCTTTTTGCTTGCTCTTTTTTGACTTTTCTCAATCTTTGTGCCATTTATCTTGCTCCTTTTCTGACCTGTGCCATTTCTCTCAGTCTTTCTGAGATCTTTGTGCTGTGTCTCTCTATCTTCTCTGTGTAACCTCTTCTGACACCCCTTTCCTACCCTCTCTGCTCTCACCACCCTCCTCCTCCCGCTCCTTACCTATTCCTCACGACTCTCTCCTTTCCTGCCTTAGCACTTCTTCTCAGTCCCACCGCTTCCTGCGCTCCTTCCCCCTCCCAAGACCTACTTAATGGCAGACGTAGCACAGACCCACACAGATGGCCCGACTCTGGCATGCGGACGGTGTGCATATGGCAAAGCCCGTCTGCATCTGGACCACGCCCAGCGCCAGAGACCATGGCCTTCCCCGACTTCCCTCTAACCCATCACACTCCTTTGTGCCTTCAGCCCCGGACATTGCACCACCCTTTGCTGATGTGCCACACCACACAATATGCAAGGAGATTTCATCATCATCAACATCAATAAACTTTATTTCGGAATCATACACAATTTCATAACAAGTCACATATATATAATGCAAGCATAAAATACAGATAAAATTAAAAACAACAATAAAATTCATACAGGATGTTTAAAAAAAAATCCATGTGTTAGGCAATGAACACCATTTATTAGTGATCATGGGCCCTCAATCAAGACTAAGATTTTGCCTGAAAGAAACAGTAATATAAAAACAAGAACACTAAAAAAGATTGTTGGTCAGGGACAGAACACGTATTTTTAGTGCATCTGAGAAAAAACTGGCAACAGAATAACACACAAACTGTCTTCCAGTAATTGCAAAAACATTGAAGCCGTATGTACTTGATTGCAAAGGAGAATATTCTTTAACATCAGGAGAATAAAAACTCTTAGTAGTTTCACATAAAACCCACAAACATGACAAATTGAAGTGTATCTTGCTCGGACACTGAGCCACAACCACAGTCTAGAATGCATACCCCTGCTCATGCATCTTGGGAAGGCTTAAAGCCAGTGTAATTGATTCAATCTAAACCCCATCAACAAAAAGCAATGGTTAGGTTATGCTGCCCCTATTAAGATACGGTTCCATAAATGGAACTGCCTTTAACAAATAATAGGCTCCAACGGAAGCTGTCAGCAATTCTAAACCCTGTCTGTTATGATAAGAAGCGAAAATAAATGCTTTTTGCCTCCAGATCTGATCCTCTTTCACTATCTGCTCAGGTTTCTCAAACAGTTCCGGGCAGCCCAGACCAGAAAGGAAGTTTTGAACATATTTTAGCCAGGGAACTTTATGGGCATAATCAAGGGATAAGCAATCCTTTAGGATGACCCTGCTTAACGGCGTCTCTTGCAGTGACCAAGCGGCAATCCTTCTTAGTAATGGTCAAAAAGCTAGTGTGTCCTCTGTGTGCAATGCCCCTAACTCTTGATGGACAATCAAAGCAGAGTTGTATTGTGGAACATCCAGAAGGCATGCGAGGTAGTTATTTTTGGCTGTCTGCAAAGCAGACCTTTCCCTATAACGCTATATGTCACTACTATACGCGACTGCAGATAAGCACTTATCTTGCAAAATTTTCAGGAGAGCCTGAAGTGGTTTTTTGCCCAATCTTGCGGCAAAGTTAGAGACAGCCATTGTGGATCTTATGAACCTATTTCTCTTGGTGGTAACTAGAGGGAACCTGGAATGGGTATTATCGAATTGGACCCTTAAATAGGAGAAAATGTGGGGGCAGATTTACAAGCCCCATGCGCCACTTTTGCGTCACTTTTCCCATGTTAAAAGTGACGCAAAAGTGGCGCAAGGGGCTTGTAAATCTGCCCCGTGAACTTTAGCCTGCAAATGGCCCTGGGAGTAAATTGTTTAAGCTCTTAACTGCTCTGGCCCTATCACCATCACAAAGGACTCTCTATAATTTGCTGTCAAGTCCAAAGAGATCATAACGGACACAAAAGTAGTCAATTGACTTTTGGAACCCCACCACTGTTCTGGCTAAAAGCATGCCATCTTCTGAGTAAAGTAAGACGTGGGGGGGCTGACTACCCACCTAGGAGTGTCCTAACCTTTTTTATAATGTGATGTTCAAATTTGTTAATATATAAAGTAAACAAGAACGGAGCAAGAATGCATCCTTGTTGAACCCTACACTGCACCTTAAAAGAGTTGAAACATGCGCTATCCATTTTATAATGCACAACAGGTGACGTTATTGTACACATACTAGTGAGGCCCCATTTTTCTCGGAAGACTTGGGGGAATGCTAGGTGGTAGGACATTTGTGGTTGCCTGCAGATTCGAGGAGTTATTGTCAAAGAAACACAGAAAAAAAAATTTTTAGGCAAAGTTTGACATTTGCAGGGATTTCTGGGAAAAAAACTGGTGAGAGCCACACAAGTTACCTCACCCTGGACTCCCGCAGCTTCTTACATTGCAAAACACCACATTGTTTTTCAGTGGAAAAATATGGTGTCTGCCTTTCGTATCATGGACACCAGACCAACTCACACAAGTGAGGCCCCGTTTTCTCGGGAGACTTTGGGGAATACTGGGTGGTAGGAAATTTGTTGCTCCCCGCATGTTTCAGGACTTTTCCACGCAGAAATGTAGGAAACATTTGTTTTTTTGTATAGAGTTTGAGCTTTGCAGGGGATTCTAGGTAAAAAAAAAATCTGGCAAGACCCATGCAAATCACCACACCCTGGATCCCCTGGAGTGTCTATCTTTAAAATAAATGTGGCAGTTCGATAGGTTTCCCTAGGTCCCAGCTGAGCTGGGGCCCAAAATCCACAGCTAACCACATTTCTTTCAGTGGAAGAATGTGATGTGTCTAGGGTGCATCTGGAGCACTTTCATGTCATGTGCAACACGAAAGGGAACCAAACGCAACATAAACACATCACATTTCTCCACTGAAAAAAATGTGTTTATTGCAATGTGGTTAGCTGTGCATTTTGTGCCCTATCTCAGCTGGCACCTGTGGACACCTTCCTAATCAGCAAATGTTTTAAAAACTAGACACCCGGGGGAAACCTGAGTGGGGTGACTTGTGTGGTTCTCACCAGGTTTTTTACCCAGAATCCCTTGCAAATCTCAAACATTGCCTATAAAAACAAATTGTCCTTGCATTTCTGTGAGGAAACGTCCTGAAACCTGCAACACATTTCCTACCACCAAGCACTCCCTTAAGTCTCGCGAGAAAAACGGGGCCTCACTTTTGTGGGTAGGTTGTGATGCTATGGGAAATGATACATTGACCATCAAATCCATTTTCTATAAATGATTTTTAGATATGCAGGGAGGGAGAGCCATCTTGCAGAATAGAGCAGCAATTTATTATTTGCTTCTAAAACATGATCATGGATGTTCATAATTTGAAGGTCTTTATAAATGTATCCACTCTCACATTGGGGCTTTCAACGAACTGGTCAAGAGAATGAAACAGGATGTGGATACAGGATGGTAGGATTGGCGATTTGGGTGGTTACCTGATTTTGGTAAACTATGCTCTATTTTAGGTGGAATAATCATGGCAATATGTAGACTGTTATTAATATGTTGTTGTATACAATGTGTACCTAATTTAATATCTATGTTTTGACCTAAAACAGTTGAATTCAGGCCAGTATGTTATGAGAGTCATTGGTCAAAGTGTGGAATGTGATGCTACACAGAATGATACATTGACCATTGACTCCATTTTGATTAAATGACTCCATTTTGTGTGCTCCTGCAGAGTGAAGGTGGGAGATGGTTTAAAGGAGATGTTTTTATTCTTCACAGTACAGAGCAAAGCAGTGACTGGAACATATAACGTGGGATACTGTTCACAGGCTTGACAAGGCTAAGGTTGTTTTTGCCAGAGAATGTGCGGAATGTACAGCTCTGCCTCGGAGCAAATACTAGGGCCTGGCCAGCTCCTGTGAGTGACTTTCACGCAGACAAATACAGCCAGCTTTAATTTTATAACAGAAGGAAGAGGGGGTTTCTAGAAATCTCCTGTAAGGTTGATTCAAGGTATAAATGACGGGGAATCTTGGCACTCAGACAGGAGCTCGTCTGTGGAATGGACGTGTTGCCCAGGACCTGTTTATGAGCCGGATCAAGACTCTGGCCTGACTGAACTGAGGGCTCCCCAGTCGTATAGGCCAGGATTTTGTCTGCAATGCAAACTGTGATATACACCAAGGCTTGATTCTTCATGGAGTGTGCATATTTTTCTGTGCTTGTTTCTTTTATTTGATATCTTGAAACTGCCATAATACATTTGTTTAACTTACAATAAGTGTGTTGAGTTCTCTTGTGAATTGTACTTTATTGTTTCCAGTGTGAAGCAATATAGTAGGTAGAGTGCCCATGACACAAAAGGGCACCAAACGCAACATAGATCTCACCTTTTTTCAACTGAAAAACAATGTGCTTTTTGAAATGTAGCTGGCTGTAGATTTTGGAAACCAACCAAACCAGCATATTTTTTAAACTTAGATGCCCCGGGGAGTCCAGGGTGGGGGGACAGCCTGGCTCTCATCAAATTCTTTTTACCCAGAATCCCTCGCAATACTCAAACATTACCTAATAAACACAGTTTACTTGCATTTATTTGTAGATAAGTCCAGGAATCTGCAGACATCCACAAATCTCCCACCACCCAGCGTTCCCCTCCAAGTCTCATGAAAAAAATTGGGCCTCACTTGTGTGGGTAGGCCAAGTGCCCGCAACACAAAAGGGCACCAAATGCAGCACAGACCATCACATTTTCCCACTGAAAAATAAGGTGTTTTTTGTGGGTAGCTGTGGATTGTGGGCCCCTGCTGAAGGCAGCACCTAGGGAAACCTACCAAACCAGCACATTCTTGTAAACAAGACACCCAGGGGAGTATAGGGTTGGGTTACTTATGTGCCTTTAACCCAGGTTTTTTTACCCAGAATCTCCTGCAAATCTCAAACTCTACATACAAAGCACATTATCCTTTCATTTGTTTGAGGACAAGTCCAGAAATCTTCAGGCAGCCACAAAGTTCCTACCAAGACATGCCCCCAAGTCTCCTGAGAAAAACAGGGCCTCACTTGTGTGAGCAGGCCAAGTGCCGTGACACGAAAGGGAGCCAAACACAACATAGACTCATCAAATTTTTCCACTGAAAAATGATGTGTTTTTTGCAATGTGGGAGGCTGTGGAATTTGGCCCCTGCTCACCCGGGACCTAGAGAAACCTACCAAAACAGATTTTTTTTTAAAACTAGACACCCAGGAAAGTTCAGGATGGGGTGCCTTGTGTAACTCTTATCAGGTTTTTTTTACCCAGAACCCTCTGCAAAGCTCAAACTTTGCCTAAATATCTTTTCCTTGCATCACTGTGAGGAAATGTAGTGTAGTCTTCAGGCAGCTACAAATGTTCTTACCACCCAGCGTTCCTCTGAGTCTCCTCAGATAAACGGGGCCTCACTTGTGTGGTCAGGCCAAACGCCCACGACACAAAAGTATGCCAACTGAAATGTAGACACATCACATTTTTCCACTAAAAAAATATGTGTTTTTTGCGGTTTGGATAGCTGTGTATTTTGGGCCCCAGCTCAGCTGGCACCCAGGGAAACCTCTCAAACCGGCAAGTTTGTAAAATCTACATACCTGGGGGTTAAAATTCTTTTTATTAGCATTTTTGAAGAAAATGTACAATAATACTTACAAAACAACAAGCCAGTATACAAGCGATGCATTTTCAGGAGTACAGTCTGCACATACAGTTCAATTGCAAATGTTATACATTATGCGCTGTTCACCAATACTGACCGGAGATATGTTAGACCACCACCCGGCACCAAATAGAGAATAATCACATGGGGGACGTGTCCACAAATTTATAAATTCAACTTAGCCCACTGGAAACGCAGGCCGGCGAGCTGTAGAAACAACAGTAACATTTCACAATGGCCCATACGGTGACCCCGGCTCGTTCGAAGCATCCTCAACTGTCCCCTGTCTCTTCCCGGCCCAAAGCAATAAATGTGTGTCCCTGTGTCTTGCAGTAGTGGGCATTAATTCCCAGAATGTGGTCAATTGGGAATGACCATACGTGACATGCCTGATCCACTCCTTAATGGAAGGCACCCTCCTCTGCCCCCAGTGCACGGCAACCTGGCGTTTGGCAAACAAGAGAAGCAGTGCATGCAGCTTGCGTACTTTCACTGGTGTGTCTTTGACATAGCTCAATAATCTCAATAAGGGGGGTGGGCGATGCAGGTGTGCCAACTATTTGATTAATCAGCGTGAAGATCATGGACCAGAATGACGCTAGCCGTGGACAATCCCATGCCATGTATAAGAAAGATGCGGGGGTGAACCCACAGCGCCAGCAGCTCTCATCTTCCCTCAGCCCCATGCAGTGCAGACTCACAGATGTCCTATAAAATCTATGGAGGAATTTGAAATGTATCAGGCGAAGCCTGTAATCGGAGGACAACTCAATGAGTTGGCAGCAACAATACACCTTTTTCCAATGGATGGTTACAGTTCCTATAATATAAGAGAGAAGTGACAGCCTGCAGGTAAGCTGTAGATAGAAGAGAATGTCTCCAAAGGTAGGGTGAGTGTGCAGAGTGAGGAGGGGATGCTCCTTGTGGTAGTACTGTGTGCCCTCACACACCCTCGCGGATGTATAGCATCATCATTGGGCACGGTTGCTCCTCGTGGGGGTGGCGCTACAGTCCCTCACGGGCCCTTGGTTAGGGGCTCTCTGGTGGAGTTCTTTTAAGGAGTTGCCGCATTTGTGAGTGAGGGTATGTGGGTAGAAATGTGCTAGTGAGTGTAAGATTAAAAATGAAACAGGGAACTAAAATATTTTAATCATGAGTTCCCTGGTCCAAACTAAAAAAATACTCGGGGATGGAGATGCACTGTAGTGCTGTTCAGAGAGGGGAATCAAGTCCAAATAAAAGTCCCACTTCTCTCGACCCGATTGGTGTGTTAACAAAGGTGGTTTAATGAGAGGTCAACATGTTTCGTGCTGTAAGATGGTCCCTAATGGATCCCAGAGCGCTTCGTCAGGACCGTAAAAGTGTGTTAGAGGATGGGTTTCGGGTAAAGACTGCCCGTAATCCCATTCGTTACCTAGGTCTGGTATGCTTGACAGTTAGTGTCCAGAATCCGTTATTATACGTCAATCCTGTTCACAGCCTAAAAAGGGAGACAAAAAGGGGGGAGACAAAAAGAAGGGGGAAGGGGGGGAAAAAAGGGGGGTAATAACTTAATAAAGATATATGGTCTATATATCTCATATATGGGGAGACACTAGTGCACAGCATGTGCTATGATGCCTCATGCATGAAAAGGACATCAACCGGTGTTGTGTCTAAAGTGATCATGTTAGGATGGTCAACCAAGGTGCTGGGATGATGCCCACCGAGGTTGGGTTAACATGGTGATGGTCATGAGCTCACTGGGCACCAAACTGTCCAGAGTGCAGGTGTAGGTGGTATGCAGGGTGTGAGATTAGTCGTCGTTACCTCGATGGTGACTGCTCAGGGAGGTGGCGTGAATGAGCGTCCATGTGCGGTATCAACGTGAGGATGCTGTGCTAGTCATGCCTCGTGTCGACATGGGGTGAGTGACTAGATAAAACAAGGTGGCACGGAGTGTTATTGTGATCATGCCTCGAGAAAACCAGGGTGATGCGACGAGGTGTGAATAACCCCGTATGCATATCTCGATATCAAAGAGCAGGCAGAAGCATGATAAAACATCAATACAGTATACAGAGCTACATTAATGAATCGCCAGCCTACCCTCTCCTCCTTGATGATGGGCTCCGTCAGCAATGCCGCGGAGTAAGGCTAGAAAATAAATGCGAGATGGGTCTACGATAAAAGACACTGGTAAAGGGGACGGTGCTCAAGGGTCCTCAGTCACAGGGGGAAGGAGGTACTTACATATCTGTACGCCTTACGCCTCGGGGAAACCTACCCGTGCGGTTGCACTGCCGGTTACAAGGTTGGTGCGGCTGCGGACTCGTTAAGTAGTGGAAACGGTGATGCAGCGGGCCCTGTGTAATGACGTTGCGTCGATGCGACCGGAGGTCTTGGGCGGAAGTGGCCGGATGGATGTGTGGCTATCGCGGCCATCTTAGAGTGGAGTGAAGCGAACGGGAATTAACCGGAGGTCAATGGGAGTGATAAGGGCGGTGTGCCCATGGCCAAAAGGGGGGGGGTCACGGGTAGGGGACTATGTTAATAGTCAATAAGGATGCTACGAAAATAAATATATACATTATCGATAGTGTCATGGTCGGTGTGTACTATTTTACAAAAGAACATAGTCTTGAACACAAGGATCAACATGGTACATGAGGGTAGGTCCGGGGTGGAGGCATGGACACAGTACCAATATCTAAAAATACAGAGAAATCCTCACAGGGGATCTGTCTACTATGGCACCGGGTATGCATCTCAAGTGACGTGATGTCTCAGTGTCAATGTGGTAAATACTGCCCCTCTGTTTATTGCCGTCTAATCGGAGCTCAGATCACAGCATTTTAAAACAGGATAAACAGAAATGTAATGATGTCTCCTGCCCAAGGGTGGAAAAAGATGGTTATGTGGTACATGCGATTTAAATGACACAGGCGGGGATAAGGGTGAAGTAGTACATAAAGACGATTGTGCAAAGGCTGTAAGAAATCCATAGTTAGTATAACTGGGGATACTTAGCAACCTTGACCTCATCTAACAGATTGTAAACTGTGTTATTCAAGATTGGAGATATTGTTGGTGACTAGTATCTCTAACACACATGTGGAGGTCTGAGCAGTTGATGTAACTGGTGTTCTGGATACAAAACTCTCTGCTTACGATAGGGAATATTACTATCAAGCAACCTCATGGTGTGTAGTTATCTGGATAGTTCAATCCAGGGAATATCTTCATTGAGTCCCCTTTTATTGCTTTGCAGTTTGAACACCCATCGTTGTTCCTGTCTAAACAGTGTGGTTGGTGACCAATGTGGATTGGCTTCAATTATGGTCCATCGTAAGCTATCGGGGGAGTGATTCATTTCCAAGAAATGGCTTTGGAGTCTTGTCGCTGTGCGCTTGCACCGGATTGTACTCTTATGTTCCCCAATTCGAGTTTTGACTGTTCTTGTGGTCATCCCAATGTATCGTGAACCGCAGGGGCAGGTGATCATGTACACACAATTTTTTGTGTTGCAGTTGGTGTGGCGTAACTGTTTCCATGGTCTTGATAACCCTAGATCAAGTTCCTTGGTACTGCTTGTCAGTGGGCATGCTGTACAGGACCCACATGGGTAATGACCCATAACCGGGGGAAGGTTCCATGGTGTTGGTTGCGTTTTTGTGATGTTCTTGGGACGCGTGTGCCCTAACATGTCCCTCAGATTTTGTGTTCTCTTAAAGGCGAAGAGAGGTTTTGGTCCTGGTTGGAAATCCCCCATCTCAAGGATCTTCCAATGTTTCTTGATTATCCTTTGGACTTTGTTCGAGTTTGGGGTGAAGGATGTTACACATGTTAATATGTCTGAGGTGCTTTTTTCTTTGATTTCTAATAGAGCCCCTCTGTGATTATTTCTTGCTCTTTTGCGTGCCTGCTTCACAATTCTCTTTGGATATTCTCTCCTTATCAGATTTTCTGTTAAGGAGTCCGCCTCCTTCTCAAATTCTTTGATGGTATTGCAATTACGGCGTAAGCGGAGGAATTGTCCAACCGGTAAATTGTTTCTTAGAGATTTCGGATGGTGACTTTGGAATAGGAGGAGGCTGTTCCTATCCGTGGGCTTCTTGTAGTTGGTGGTCATCAGGCACCCTTCTTTTAAAGATATCAACAGGTCAAGGAATGGGATTGATTCAGATGACAGTGTGCCCACAAATTGTAAGTATGGATTTAGAGTGTTGATCCAAATGAAGAATGTCCGGCACGTTTCTTCATCCCCTTGCCAGAAGATGATAATGTCATCAATGTACCTACGCCATAACAAGATGTTGTTAGTATATGGGTTGGTCTCTGTTAGGATGTGCTCCTCTTCAAAGTTGGCCATGTATAGGCATGCCAGACTCGGCGCAAAGGTGCTCCCCATGCTCGTGCCCTGTATTTGGTGATACAGATTGTTCTCAAAGGCAAAGTAGTTTTCTTTTAAGGCTATCGTCGCACAGTCACAAATGAAAGTGATGGGTGTAGTCGATGGCCATGGGTCGATGTTGCGCAGGGCCTTGTCAAGGACCGTCAGAGTGGCATCTTGGGGAATGTTGGTATACAATGATTCCACGTCTAGCGTGACTAAAAGAGTGATAGATTCTGGTGTCTCGAATCGTTCAATGAGGTTCAGTACCTCTGTGGTGTCTCTCAGATATGTCGGAGTTTTCATCACTAGGGGGCGTAAGAACACATCACAAAATGTGCTCAAGGGTTCTAACAGGGAATCAATCCCGGACACAATGGGTCTGCCTGGTGGGGGGGTGATTCCCTTATGAATTTTCGGGAGGCAGTAGAAGTATGGTATACGTGGATTTTTGTTCAGAAGGAACTGGGCCTCCTCCTTGGAGATCCATTCCTCCGCCTCTGCTTCCGTTATGAGGTGTTGTATCATGGTGGAGAGGCGTGCGGTAGGGTCTTCCTCAATGGGTTCGTAATACCTGATGTTAGATAATTGTCGTGTACATTCACCATCATAGATGTTCTTATCTTGGATGACAATGGCTCCTCCCTTGTCCGCAGGTTTCAGGATGATGGTTTCATCCTCTGTCAGATGTTTGAGGAGTGACCTTTCTTTTTTGGAGAGATTGTCAAACGGGCGGTCAGTAGTGATGTTGTTCACTTCCTTCAGGACTGCTTGTTCAAATGTTAGTACCTTATTTAAGGTCATGGCTGAGGTTGGAGTGAATTTGTATTTGTTCTTAAGGCCTGATCCGTTTGGTGGAGGCTGAGGTTTGTCTTGGAAGAAGGCTCTTAGGCGGACCTTTCGAAAAAATTGATGGAGTTCTTGGTGCAAGATAAAATCATCTTCCTTGGGTGTCGGCACAAATCCTAAACCTTTTTCCAAAAGGCTGTTTTCACCTTCAGTTAGGGGCCTGGAGGACAGGTTAACCACTAAGGTCTTGTTGTCTTGCTGCGTAGGGTCATTGGTTCTGGGTCCTGCCAGTGGACGGTCTTGGTTGTTCCTCTTCTTTTGCCTCTTCCTCTGCCCCTCCCTCTGTTGAGAAAAGGTGGGGTCTGATACTGGTGATAGTTTGGTATAGGATTCTGTCCCATGGGACCATTCCATATAGGTTGGGGACCCATCCATGGTCCTTGGTACATGGGTGTTTGGAAAGGGTGGGAAGGGAACCCGTGGAACAAAGGTGGTGGAGGAGGTTGATGTCTGTATCCTCCTCTTGGTCTTGATTGTCTGGTGAAGTAGTTGGATTCACTCCCAGTCGAATCTGACCTTCCTGAGCTGCGGCTGCTTGCATCATCAGACGTGGTGTCTGTGTTAGAGAACACATAATCGTCTTTGGTATAAGGATAGATCTTCTCCTTGTCGAACCGTTTGACGTCTTTTTGCAACTGGCTTATCTTTTGTTTTGTCAGATATTCTTTATGTTCATTCATTTCAAGATTGATTTCTGAGAGCTTAGATTTGAATGCTGTGATGGAGATCCCAGTCTTCAGTCTATTCTCAGACAGATTGATTTGGATCAGTAGTTCATCTGATAATCGTTTAGCTGTATTTATTATTAGTATCAACCAATCACGGGTACATTTCCAGGATATTCTCGACCATTCACGGCGGAACGTCAGATCTTCCAAAAATATCCTTGGGGCCAGTGTTATCAGCAGGCCATTGGGGGCGATGTTAGCTCTCAGATATTCTGTCATAATAGTCCCGTGTAGGGTTGTCTTAATCTGTAATTTCCGTAGGGTTAGGAGTGACCTCCAGTCATCATTGCCGCTCCCTGATGGTGCACTACCATCTTCTGCGAGTAGTGATGGTGCTCTCAAGATCTCTGCTACCATATCGTCATCAAAACTGAGGCCTGGGTTGTCCATTGTGTCAGTTGTATGTCTAAATAAGCTTTAGACAGTCCAGAAAAGCCAGTGGTCCCAGATCACGTGTGTCAGGAAAGATGGGGACAGGGTGAGTTAGAAAAAGAAGAGAAGATACAAATGTCCCACGGCCGTTGGCCGTACTAAATATACAATATCAAAAAGGAGGAGGGACTAGGAGCAATTAGAAAAGGTCCTGAACCATAGCTCCTAAAAGTCATACATTTTTCCAATGGATGGTTACAGTTCCTATAATATAAGAGAGAAGTGACAGCCTGCTGGTAAGCTGTAGATAGAAGGGAATGTCTCCAAAGGTAGGTTGAGTGTGCAGAGTGAGGAGGGGATGCTCCTTGTGGTAGTACTGTGTGCCCTCACACACCCTCGCGGATGTATAGCATCATCATTGGGCACGGTTGCTCCTCGTGGGGGTGGCGCTGCAGTCCCTCACGGGCCCTTGGTTAGGGGCTCTCTGGTGGAGTTCTTTTAAGGAGTTGCCGCATTTGTGAGTGAGGGTATGTGGGTAGAAATGTGCTAGTGAGTGTAAGATAAAAAATGAAACAGGGAACTAAAATATTTTAATCATGAGTTCCCTGGTCCAAACTAAAAAAATTACTCGGGGATGGAGATGCACTGTAGTGCTGTTCAGAGAGGGGAATCAAGACCAAATAAAAGTCCCACTTCTCTCGACCCGATTGGTGTGTTAACAAAGGTGGTTTAATGAGAGGTCAACATGTTTCGCGCTGTAAGATGGTCCCTAATGGATCCCAGAGCGCTTCGTCAGGACCGGAAAAGTGTGTTAGAGGATGGGTTTCGGGTAAAGACTGCCCGTAATCCCATTCGTTACCTAGGTCTGGTATGCTTGACAGTTAGTGTCCAGAATCCGTTATTATACGTCAATCCTGTTCACAGCCTAAAAAGGGAGACAAAAAGGGGGGAGACAAAAAGAAGGGGGAAGGGGGGAAAAAAGGGGGGTAATAACTTAATAAAGATATATGGTCTATATATCTCATATATGGGGAGACACTAGTGCACAGCATGTGCTATGATGCCTCATGCATGTAAAGGACATCAACCGGTGTTGTGTCTAAAGTGATCATGTTAGGATGGTCAACCAAGGTGCTGGGATGATGCCCACCGAGGTTGGGTTAACATGGTGATGGTCATGAGCTCACTGGGCACCAAACTGTCCAGAGTCCAGGTGTAGGTGGTATGCAGGGTGTGAGATTAGTCTTCGTTACCTCGATGGTGACTGCTCAGGGAGGTGGCGTGAATGAGCGTCCATGTGCGGTATCAACGTGAGGATGCTGTGCTAGTCATGCCTCGTGTCGACATGGGAATGGAGGGGTGAGTGACTAGATAAAACAAGGTGGCACGGAGTGTTATTGTGATCATGCCTCGAGAAAACCAGGGTGATGCGACGAAGCGTGAATAACCCCGTATGCATATCTCGATATCAAAGAGCAGGCAGAAGCATAATAAAACATCAATACAGTATACAGAGCTACATTAATGAATCGCCAGCCTACCCTCTCCTCCTTGATGATGGGCTCCGTCAGCAATGCCGCGGAGTAAGGCTAGAAATAACAATACACCCACTGATCCTCAGTCAGCAGAACAGGGAGTATGTCATTCCACCCCTGTAATGCTCTGTGTGTCACCAGTGGGGCCGTGTTTTGCATGTGTGTGTGTAGATATGGATGACAAGTTTGCGAGGGGAGGGTGAACTCAGCAAATTCTCTAATGCTGACAGTAGCAATGGGGACGCCGGAAAGCTGTCGTGCAAGGAGCGACACGCAGCGCGTAACTTATAATACAGGAAGATATCAGCAAAGGGCACCGTTCGACCCTCATCTGCCACCGGGGGGATCTGAATGTGATCTTAGGATAAAGGTCCGCAAAAGTGCGGAGATCAAGTTTTTGTGTCAGTGTTGTACTAATACCGTCCTTCATGTTTGGTAACATAGGGTTATAGGCTTTTGGTATAGAAGGGGCATGTAGTACAGGGGTACCCGCCCGCTGCCGCAGCTCATTCCACGCCCAACGTAAGGTCTCCGCAGTATCTATGCCATCACGGGGTCTGCGGTATGGCTGGTACAGTGCCACCCGAAGAGGAACAGGTGCCACCGCATTTGTTTCCACTACTACGTGAGGCTGGAAGGGTGTGGGGTGTATCCAGTAGTGAAGGAACTGAACCTCAGCGCAGCAGGCATATAAGTGCATATCCAGAGCACCCATCCCACCCTGTCTCAGCAAGGAGTGTCAGCAAGTCTCATGATATTCTAGCTTGCCCGCCCACCCCCACCAAAGAAATCAGCAGTGTCCTCAAGGTCTTAAAAAAGGCATGTGTAAGGGGAATCCGGATGTTAGCAAATAAATAAAGAAATTTCGGTAATATGACCATTTTGGCTAGAGCTATTTTACCTGACAGGGAGAGTGGGAGTTTAGCACATAATGAGACTTTCTCTTCTAACCAGGTGATTGCATGTCCGTAATTTAAGTTCCACACCTCCTGTAGATTCCGGCTGATCCAGATGCCCAAATATTTCACGGCCTCAGCATCCCATCGTAAAGGAAATTCAGACGCCACCGGGACTGTGCTATCCGTCAAGGGAAACATGACGGATTTAGCCCAATTAATAGAGACTCCAGCCAGTCCTCCGAACCTAATGAATTCTCACAAGATGGGGTCTAAATTTGACACGGGGTCCCTGATATACAGTGAAATCATCAGCATATAACGAAATGAGGAGGCTTCTGGTGCTAAAACCGATCCCCCTGGCAGTGTGATGTTGCCTGACACGCGCAGTGAGGGGTTCCATCGCAATCGCGAAGAGCAGGGGGGACAGGGTACAACCCTGCCTTGTGCCACACGTAATAGGTATAGGTTACGACAGGAGGCCATTTACTCTGATCCGGGCTGTGGGCTTAGTGTATAACAGATGAATGAGATTAATAAAAAGCGGGTTGAATCCCATGCGGCCTAAAATAGCGAATAGGTATGGCCATTTGAGCGTATCGAACGCTTTGGTAGCGTCAAGGAAGACCGCAGGAGCCTGACCAAGGTTTCAGCAGAGTGATTATGATTGCCTCCCGCATGGTTAGTGGTAATATCAGTAGTTAAGGCTTCCTCATATACTACGAACAATCGTGGCGCTAGTTCTTCCACGTAAGTTTCATAAAAGGCAGTGGTTAGGCCATCAGACCCGGGGGCCTTGTCCAGAAGCAGACTTTTTATGACCTGGGAGACATTGTCTACACTGAACGGAAGTCCATTTACTCCCTGTGCCTGTGACTAACCCAAATTAACTCCAAAGAGTCTAGAAAAGATTGCATACCTTCTGGGCTTGTCTCCTGGGTGGCAGTATAGAGTTTAGAATAAAACGAGGAAAATTCATCTAGAATATCCATCTGACCTCTAATGATGGTTCCTTGTGTGCCGTTTAGCTCGGGAACTAAAGTAGTGGAACACGGGGGTCAGATCATACTGGCCAATGTCCTTCCCGGCCTATCGCCCTCTCCATATCTCCTCGCCTCGGCATATATTTTCCAAGGAACTTAACCTCGTGTTGCGCTTCCTCATTGTAATCAAGCAGTTTGGTCTTCAAGTGAGCTAGAGTGTTATGGTCATTAGAGGAATAGAATTGTGTTTCCAGTCCCCAGATCTGAGACTCGAGAAAAGCAAGTGTGCCCCGAATGGCTTTTAACACCCCTGCTTGGCGGGCGATGCACTGACCTCGTATGACCACTTTAAATGCCTCCCAGAGTTGAGGCCTCTGTGTCTACTTATCCGGAATTTAGGGTGAAATAGTCTACGATATCTGTCCTTATTTCTTCTTTAAAGGCATCGTCCAGTAGGGCATGTGGCGGGAGCCGCCAGGAGTACATGCGTGGAGGGGTCACAGGAAGTGCCAGTTGCAAAAGACAGGGGGCATGATCTGACAGGGTTCTAGGTAGATGTGATACCTCAGTGGTCCAGGTGGCCACATCTCGTGAGACCAGCCAGATCTAAGCGGGACCAGGCTCCATGGTGTTCAGAAATTCAGGTGCCCCCCTTACGCGCAGGGTGTCTGTAGCGCCATATGTCTACTAAGTCTCCATCTGAGATGATCGCATTCAGGGCATTGCTCACTGAGGGATGAAGGCCCCAGGCCGCCCCCCTTCTATCTAAATCATCATCTACTATGGCATTAAAATCGCCCCCCCAGATAATGGTGCTGCAGCCAAATTCCCAGATCCGAGCCCAGATGTCTCGAAAAAAATCAGGTGAATCTACGTTGGGTCCATATATATCGCTACTATCCCAAATGGGGTCCCACCTAGTGTAACCAATAAGATAATGTATCTGCCTTCAGGATCCCTATGGAGCTCTCCCTCCCTCCAATCCAAGAACCGCTTAACCAACACTGCTACACCTCGCGAGTAGATGGAGTAGATGGAGGAATACACGTGACTCCACCTGTTGTGCTTCAACTTAGAGGATGGCTCAACATTAAGGTGGGTTTCCTGCAAGAGACACATGTCTATGTTGTGCCTTGGGAGATATGTATGGACAAGCCTGGCCTTCCTGCCATCGTTTAGTCCCCTAATGTTCCAAGTGAGGAAATTTAATTTGGCAGAGTGGTGGTGACCTGTGGAGAGCGTGCGTAGTACACGAGGTGAGAGCAGCACATCTTATGTTTAGATCTATCAATGCAGCCCAACGAGCAGCAAATAGTTATACTGGTAAAAAACACAACAACATTCCCATCACCAAACCCTCCACCAACTCCATTCCCCCAATTAGGTTGTAGAAAACCCCCCCATGAACAAATATAAACACAATAGGCACCCGGGAATCCTCCCATAGGGATGCGGGAACACCAGCTTACTTCCCTACCATGACAGGGTGGCCAAGATACTGCAGAGATCAAAGTCAATAAAAAAAGGCAAACAGTTAAATAAAAAAACATCCACCTAACAGTCAGGCCCAGTTCGTTTCAGACACGTTGCGCCGATGATTGTGCCAATTCTGTGTTTGGTACAATGTATAGACCCCCCAAACCCCGCTGTCTCCCAGGCAGGCCTTCGCAGTGACAATATCTGCACCTCCACCCAGAGGAAACCCACTGTACAAGTAACAGACCATCCACCTGGGTGCATGGTAGATCAGTTTTGGCCCTGGGCCAACCTAGCCTAAAAGGCCAAACAGGGCTCCGATCAGAGAAAACAGTATTAGACATAGTGAAACTAGTACATGTGGGGACAAGGGAACTGTTAGTCATTGTCACTTAGCTGGGTTTCTGTCAAGTCCATCTGTCTGGTACCATTTTTCAACCTCTTGCCACCGATGTGTTTTGCAAATTTTAGGGCAGACTTGGCATCAGTGAAATAGTAAATCATGTGTCATCTTGAGTTTGGCGGGATACAATAAGGAGTTAGGGATTTAGACCTGCAGGAGGATCCGCTTCACAGGCAGGAACTCACATCTTGCCGATTGCACTGCAGGTGTAAAATCCGGGTAAAAGGAGATCTGATTGCCCTTGTGTTCAATTTTCCCCATTTCGCGCGCCCGGCGCAAAATCAAATCATGGTCCTGGTAGTTAAGAATTCGAGCCAGGATGTGTCGAGGTAGAGCTCCGACCGGAGACTTGGGTCCCAAAGTGCGAAGGGCTCTCTCTACCGCAAAGACAGGGGAGAGGTGAGTATCAAACAGTTCGCGGAGTAGGTCGGTCACGTAGGTTTCCATTTTGACAATGGCCGTGGTCTCCGGTATGCCCGTGATATGTAGATTGTTTCCACGAGACATCGCTTCCAAGTCTTCATTCTTGGCGCGAAATAGACCCAGAACTAAGGGTGGGCGGAATTTGCGAAAGTGACTTTCGCAAAATATCGTGAAATGGCAAAAAATCTCTGCGATCATGCGAAATTTTGCGTGATCGCGGAGATTTTGTGCTGATTAATGCGTTACTGAATTTGACCTTCAACTCGGGCTGTAAGACTTACAGATATAAATAAAGCAGTTGGCCGAGTTGAAGGTCAAATTCAGTATAAGTAAGTGCTTCCTGTAATCAATGTAAATCTACCTCTGCTTATTAAAAAAAAGGCATCTATGTCACATTACAAAGCAGACCTCGTTAGTAAATATTACATTTGGCAAATGACGATCAGCATGTGTTTTCCAGACTGGTTGAATTAATGTGTGCTTGTCATATTCTTGATATAGTGCTTGTGGTCTTTGTTTCAGCCGAGAAGCATGCTGGGGTCCCCTGCGTCACCGCATCGGTGGATGACATACGCTTCCAAGCCACTGCAAGGTACGTCCTGGCACTGAACGTACTGTACGCAGGATCACGCTTCACCCTCTGAGAGGGACAACGGAGATGATTAACCGGGTCGGGGAGCATTGATGATAGCGTTCAATGAATTCCTCCTGGAGCAAGGGTCATTCTTAGAGCGTCTGCCAGGGCTTGGGACAAGTCCCCCTGAGTCTGAACACAAGAGTCCGAGGTAACCAAGCATTCTTCTGGGTGCAGGTCTGTGACGTCAGGAGTGTGAGAACACTTTATTCCTATTCAGAGGGATCTTAAAACTCAGCGTGCTGTAAAAATAATCTACATGCTGGCGAGGCAAACTGGAGAAAGCAAATCGGTTTTATGTGCTAATTTTTCTTTTGACATGAATTTCTGGAAAGATGTTTTCAAGAGGATCTCATTAGTGACAGAAGATGTAATTATTATTAAGGGTGGGCGACAATGTCCGCTTCCCTCGCGGATCGCGGAAGTTTTGACATTTTTGCGTTCTGTGCGGAACGCGAAAATGACGAATTTTCGCAATTTCCGCGAGCGGAATGAAAATTGTCGCCCACCCTTACCCAGAACTCTGTCCATCTGCAGAAGTTGGTCCTTGGTTTCCACTTGAAATTCATGGAAGTCAGGTTGTTTATTCTCCAGCACATCAAGCTTGTGTTCGTGAGTTGCCACCTGGGATTTGACTTACTCCAGCTGTGTGGTGAGCGCGCCAAGTTTGGTATCAATATTACGTAAACTTGACCGCATTTCCAGCATGAATGTCCGGAGGTCTGCCCCTTGATCTTCTGCCTGCTGCTCCGCGGCTCTCTCCGCTCCAGCTTCAGGGTCAGATTCCATGAGTCGGGTCGTTCTCAGCTGGTCGAAGGTTAACTTCGGTTGTTTGGCATCTTGTTTTCCCATAGCGAGCACCGGCTGTAGCTTCAGAGCCACTCCAACCGTCAAGGCACAGGAATCACACCAATCACTCTCTCTCACGGTTCGGGTAGACTTGATCGGCCTCACATGGATGGATGTGCATTCCCAGTCCACAGGGACGAAAGGAGGACCATCTAGCAGCGCCTCCAACCAGTAGTCATGGCTGTGGGAGTCGCCACCACCCTGCAAACGTTTCTTGTTACACAGTTTAAGTTAGAGTGAGCAGCCAGTCGTGTAGCCAAATGTGTCCACCCTAATTCTTCTTTCGCTGCTGTCCTCGTGTTCCAGCGCTCTGCCGAATGCTTCCCACATACAAAATGGCTGCTCTGCGGGGATGTAGGCAGTGCACACCCAGTCAGGGCAGTGGGGCATACATGCAGCAGGGTCTGAAGCCTCCGTCAGGAGTTGATGTGTCTGTGGGTCAAAGGAGACCGACCACCGGGCCAACGTTTCCCGCCAGGGATTTTTAAATCAAGCTACCAACCCGCGCTGCGACAAGATGGCGGCTTCAGTATACGAGGTTCTTCTCGGCCTTTGTCTCTTTGTGTCTCACCTCATAACAGCAGGGTGTGCGCAGTGAGGATATCAGCAGGACCCCACTGCACCGCTGTCTGGTCCAGTATTTAGGGGGGAGAGCCGATCCCAGGGGGGTACCTCTCCGTCTCCTTGGCTGAGGCCCGCACCACGCCAGCTGTCACGGGCTAAATTTTTGAGTGCTGCCCGCCCACGCAGAATCTGGGCTCAGTTCCACAGCCGGCGTCCGCTCTGCAGATCACACAACTCAGCAACGGAGCAGGGCATACGGCTGCAGGTCACACCGCTCGAGACCAGAGGCAATCCGCTGTCTGCGGGTGGATGTTAGCAGGACTTTAGCTCTCCGTTCGTGAGGATAAGTGAAGGATTGTTTCTCGGCCGGCATAGCACACTCACAGAGCGGCCATTCTGCAGCTCGGCAGACCACGCCCCTGCCAATCTTAAACTTTGCCTTAAAAAAAACCATTTTCCTTGCATTTCTGTGATGAAAAGTCCTTGAATCGTCAGGCAGCCATAAATTTCCTACCAGCCAGCGTTTCCCCAAGTCTCCCGAGAAAAACAGTTCCTTATCTGTATGGAAGAACCAAACGCCTATAACAGGGAAGGGCCCAAAATTTATTGCGGAGACATCACAATTGTTTATCACAAAATGACCTGGTTTTGCAAGGGGGCACCTGTGTTTTTGGTCCTGGGCTCGACGGCCATCTAGACACCCGGGGGAGTCGAGGGCTGTGTTGCTTGCGTGCTTCCTGAGCATTATCTACCTAGAATCTCCTGCAAACCTCACATTTAGCTAAAAAGTCAAATTTTCCTCACATTTCTGTGTGGGAAGATTTTGGGATCACCAGGTGGCATAAATTTCCTGTCACCCAGCGTTCCCCTAGGTCTCCCGATAAAAATCTAACCTCACTTGTGTGAGTGGGCCAAGAGCCTGTGACAGGGAAGGACCCAAAACGTATTGTGGCAATAGCTATGGTAGGTATACTAATTAGTCGTGGGGTTGGCAACCATGTTGGGAAACCTATCAAACCAAGACATTACTGAAATCAAGACACCTGGAGGAGTCCAGGGAGGTGTGGTTTGCATGTATCCCCTGATATTGTCTTACCCAGAAACTCTGCAATTATGAAACATTAAATAAAAACACATATTTTCCTTGTATTTCTGTGATGTAAATTACAGAAATGTGCAGAGAGCCACAAACGTCCTACCACTAGCGTTCCCCCACTTGTCCCGATAACAATTCTAGCCCGCTTGTTTGCCTAGACCTAGTGCCCGTGACAGAAATAGCTTACACAAGGGTCAACTGTAGTCCTTGTATGAGGACTACTGTTGACCCTCGTGTAATCCATTCCTACAATGCAAGGAAAATGTGTGATTTGTGTCACATTTTGAGGTTTGCGGGGCATTGTGGGTAAGAAAACCTGATGGAATCCATGAGAGGAACACCACCCTGTACTACTCTGTGTGTCTAGTTAACAAAACTGTCTAGAGTTGGTAGATTTTCCAAAAGGATAATGTACACACTAGCAGAGAAAGACAGAAAAGATCAATATTTCTGCACAACCATCTAATCCTCAAGTACCCACACAAACTGGTTTGTTTTGGCATGAGGGTGAGTTAAAGGTTTGAAATGTAAAATTTATTAACTAGAGATTTCATATAAATGAAATACACTGTTAATAATTGAAAGTTAAACAAACTGAACCAATAACTCACCGCTTGTGAGCTGTAATGCCGCAACAAGACACCTTCCGCTTAATAGGCTATTCACACACCTTTCATGCATGACAATCACAAAACCATTCACACCACCAGCAGTGGGCCCAGCACATTACAAATCTCACATCAACAAGGCTGTCTATCACAGACTGCTGAAACTGAACAAAGATTTGTATAAAGACACGCACTTCCAGAGCTTGGTAAATTGGTAGCGTGCTCCTGGAGATTCACTTTCTTCTCCTAAAAGTGTGTCAAGAACCAAGTAGCATCTCCTATTGAGGAGATGTCCCCTGTGCACAGCTTATAAATGTAAATGTATGTGTCTTGTAAAGTGCACTGCTGCCCTGAGGTGTCCTGGCGCTGTAGACCGCTGGGGAACCCGTCCTGGCTATCCCTGTGAGATGGTCCCTCCTGGGTATCTCCAAGGTGAAACCAGGCATCCCCGGCGAATGTGGGGGCTGTTGTGGAGATGAGGCAAGTTAATGCCCAGAGTTGCCGAGTGTGATCCCTGGTTAGAGTAGGCACCGAGGCAAGAATTATCAAGTCCGCTGGCCCTGGTCCACGACCCTGCCCCGTTGGGAATTGAACCCCGGTCCCGGGCCGTCCTCTGCTTCCAGGTCTGCTGCCTCTAACCAGTGAGCCACACCAAACCCAAAGTAAGGGTTGTAGTTAAATCTTAACATAAACTGGAAAAGTAAAGTCACTTATAACGAAGTATTTATTCACATCAAGTTCATAAACCAAGGCATCTTCAAATGCAGAGTTATCAAAATGAATCAATCCATTGGCATGTAAACCATGTTACACATCAATCCTAATGCATTTCGGGCGGTAAAGTGCCCTTTGTCAGGAGAACAATCTAAAAGATAAATCAAAAATACAGCGCTTATGGGAAGCACACCCAAAATTGGATTGCAATGTCTAATAAGTAAATGTTTGGCCATCATATAGTGCCTACATGCAAAATAGGGTGAACGGTTGGCCCTCAAACAAAATTGTGTGCAATGAGATAGAAACAACATGCTTGTGCAAGAGACAAGTGTCTCTACGACTAGTATAAAAATCGCTCATGTACCAGATATTAAAGGTGAATAGAGCAAGGCATAAGTGAATGCCGTGAAATATGTTACACGTGGCGTGAAATAGCTTGCATGTCTGGTGCATAGAATGAGTGAATCGCAAGATCACAAGACCGGCATAAGGATAAAGGTGTACACTATGTTAAACACCCGCTTTCTGAAGATGTCAGGAACGTGAAAACGTTTGTGCCTTGGACAGTGAGTTAGTAAACCACAAGTTGTATGGTCACGTGGTAAAAAGGTCTCGTGATCGCAATCAATGGGGGAAGCCGATAAACACGGGTGCCATCTTAGGGTGGAGGGAGTGGTGAAAAAAACATATCATGGAAGAACGGAAAATAGGGTGCGGAGTGTAAATAAGGTTAATGGGGAGAAGGAACGACAGATACACAAGTGTATAAGAATTTGCCAGGTGCAGACATGTGAAATACAGAACAACAATCATGTATAAGGTTACCAAGGTACACTTCTATAAACGAAATTCAAAGAATACGTGTGTTAAGTCAATGAAAAACGAAGTGAGTCAAGAAGTTTAGAAATTAAATGGTGAAGACAAGGTAGCCAAGATGTGCAAAGTGGCTGAAATGATGTCAAAGTTGACAGTGAAAATTAGAACACATATGTGTGCCAATAAACACAATATGAGATATAACCATGATGAAATGAGAAAGCAAACATGTTAAACAAGATCTGTCAAAGTTCATAAGTAACACAAGAATTCAATCCGGTCGTTTAGCCCATTGGGTTGCATGGTGCTCAGAAACCGAATCCAATGGTTCTCCCTCTGTAGCAATCTGTTCTTATTGTCCCAATCTTCTCTTTTCTCTACTACCTCCAAGACAAGGAATTTCAATTGACTTATGTTATGTTTCTTGTCACGAAAGTGAGTGGCCACAGTTGATTTCAAGTTTTTAGTACGTATATTGCTCTTGTGTTCCAAGATGCGTGTCTGAATTTTCCGTTCAGTATGACCAACGTATCCTAAGCCACATGGGCATTTGAGCAGGTAAATCCCATTGGGTGTGTTACCTGTAGCGTTAACTTTTAGTTTAATCTGTGTGCCCTTCATAGGGTGAGTCATGGTAGTACCAGATATGGAGTTGTGACAATTACCACAATTGTGACAAGGTTGTAATCCTTTGTATGAGATGATGGTGGCATTCTCTGATGGTTTCGTCAGTAGTTCTTTCAAATGATGTCCTCTGGTGTATGCGAAGATGGGTTTGTCTGTGAACAGGCCCTTGAAGTCAGGTTCCAGTTTCAACATTGGCCAATATTTCATGATGATGCTTTTGTACTGGTGACTCATGGTGGAGTATTTGGATACTACTTCCATACAATTTGACTCGGGTTTGTTCTTCACAGTCAAGAGATCTTTTCTATCCCTGGTGGCACATCTTAATTTTGCTTGTTCGAGGATTTTTGTAGGGTATCCACGTATTTTGAACCTAGAAAGCATTGCTTCCATTTGTTCTGAGCATTGTACAGGGTCTGATACAATACGTTTGACGCGTAGCATCTGTGAGTATGGAAGATTGTTTTTCAAGCTGTTTTTGTGAAAACTATTAAAATGGAGGATGTTGTTACGATCCATGCTCTTCCAAAAGATATTAGTAGTTAGTTTATCGTGAGTTCTCTGAATTTGTACATCTAGGAAGTTGATGGTGTCTTAATGTATTTCAAACGAAAATTGAATACGGTCATCAATCAGATAGAGTTGTTCCAGAGCATGATTGAGAGTGTCGAGAGGACCAGACCAGATTATAAAAATGTCATCAATGTACCGTAAGATTTTTTTGGTGTGTTTTTGCCAGATGGGGGGTGTTCGGAATATGATGTTCTTCAAAATGGTGCATGAACAAACAACTTGAAGCAGGCGTAAGGAGTGACACAACACAATAAGTATAGGCCTCCCAGAGCATTGCTGGAGTTGCGTCGTGCTTGTGACACAACTCCAGCAATGCGTGATCTTTGTGCCAACAGATGTGTGATGCATCTGTCAATCCGAGAACAATGGTGCACCGCATTGTAAATGCGAAGCATCCAAGTTGGCACAGGGTTTTTTTGGCACGTGCAAGGAAACTGACGCATCTCTGCTATAAGGCGGAGATGCGTCAGTTTCTTGCGTCAGTTTCTTGTACATCTGCCCCAAGCTCTTTAGGATAACCTTTACGGTTAGAGTGCAGTGTGCCACATGCAGCAATGTCTCCTTTGAAAAATTCCTTGAACAGTTCTACACTAGTGTGGAAGTTATCTATGTGTAAATGGTGCCCTTTGTTAGAAAGTCCTTTACCAAGTTCCCACACAATTTTCTCATAGAATCTCAAAGTAGACGGATAACGAGAGGGGTGAATAGTAGAATCTCTACTAGGATACACCGTGAAATTATAGACATATCCAGTACTACTCTCAGACAGCATTACATTTCAAACATGCCCTCTTGTTAGGAATGTACTGCTTAACAACCAAACTGCTCTTGAAAATGAACAAAGACTTATCAACAGCTATTTCCTTCCCTGAAACACAGATCTCTAAAAAGCGACCTACAAAATGATTAAGGATAGGCCGAATCTTGTAGAGATGGTCCCAATCAGGGCGATCCCATGGCAATGCTGAAGCATTATCAACAAAATGCAACACCCAAAGAAGAACCACATACTGAACATGACTCTTGATTGCAGGAAATATAGCTGTTCCCATCAAGGCATTAGTAGACCAAAATGAAGCAAGCGATGGGTTCCTTGTCAATCCCATCAAAAAAGTTAAACAAAAGAACTTCTTCAGCTCATCCACATTTGTGGGAGTCCACTGGGTAGCTCTAGAGTGAGGTTTAAGTCTGGCACTCTTGTCCATCAAATACTGTCCAGCATTCAAATTAGTCTGTTCAACAATCTCATCCAAAAATACATTGTCCATAAACAACTGAAAATTTTTTTATAGGCAAAACGTTTTCAGTATTCACTCTACAGCCTGCAACGCCACCAAAGACAGGCAACAATGCACCATGTTTGGGCCAACACAGAATTCAGCTCTTCCATCAGGAAGCCTTTCAGCCTCAGGCTGCAATCTAGATATCTCTTGCTGCACTATTGGAATATCATTGTCCTGTAAAAGAGGCTCTGCACTGAGAGTGGCTTAATCATCAGATGATTCCTCTCGGACAGAAAATTTACTGCCAAAATCTTGGATGCCGAGTCAGTCTCAAAAGCATGGTCAGACGAAGATTCAAAAAGCAAGCTACCAACCTGCTGAGCTGTAATCCTGCGGCTAGCCATAATCCTTATTAAGAAAAGTAACACAACAAAGTCAACAATAACCAACACTGTGTAAAATAAGTAATGAACGTAGTGTGGTTTTATCAAACAGAAAGTAAAACTACTGGCATATAGTAAATTGGAAGGAAAAGTCAAAACAATACCACTCACTTGCCATAGACAGCTGTGCTGAGGATCACTTGCGCCTACTCTGCACAAACACAGCAAGCACCAATGATATCCCACTAGAAAGGGAAAAAAAAATCAAAATTACACACAAGACAACACAATACGCATATTGCAGAAATCCAAGGAGAATTTGACACACAATAAAAGAGAAGCCATAATTACACAATTTACATAAAACACATTCAGGCAGGGCAATGATACTCATTTTGAGCAAACAGTGCAAACAAGTTTTTCCTCCCAAACACATGCAACTACACATCCAGCAGATTTATAAAAATACTAAAATCCGTAAGCAGGAGTCACAGCAAAGGCAATTTAAAGTTTTGCACTAGAATTAAAAAGGAGAAAAAAACATTACGATCACAAATGCAAGTGATGACAAGAAATAAAACAGTTACCATTTTAAACACTATGCAGTTTTCCCATCACCATCCAAATTCCAGCCACACATATCGCCAGCCAGAAGCCAGTCGACAAACACCGTCAGCCGGAAACCTGTCGACCCACAATGCTAGCAAAATCCCCGTTCAAACACACCATCAGCCAAACACAAGTCCACACACACTGCGAACCAAACACCAGTACACAAAGACAGTTGGCCGAATTCCAGTTCACACACATACACAGAAACTTTCCCTAGTGTCAAGTGGCTTTCGGGCCTAAAAATATGGCCAATCTGCTCCTCAGAGGGACATAAAATGGCCAAAATATTTACCCCATAATGGGGAGTGTCCCTTGCCCAAGGGGGGGCTCCCTGACATGTATTCAATTCAATAAATTCTTTATTTCGGTTCTTTTACAAACCATAAAAGTACATATACAGTATAAAACACATTTCAGGTAAAGTGCCAAAAGTGAATAACTATACATTCTTCCACAGAATAAAGTCATTACTAAAGATGAAGACATAAATAGTGCAAAATACACAGTGAATCATTACTGGTCCAGACAATTTCTCAATTTAACAGTTAATTTTAAAAATTCCTTCATTTGGAGGATACTGTCACTATGCAAAAGTTGTAAGTACATTAGTGCCGGTCTGATTTGTGTAAAATCAAGTTTTTTAAAAAAAGTTACCAGATAGCGTTAGCGTGGGAATTCATAAAACTTACATAAAAATATAAAATGCAGCATGTCCTGCGGAGACTTTCCGTCGCAGCCGCAGGGTGCTGCCGATTTATTAAAAATGTCTGTTTTTGGTCTGATCAACAGATGATGGAAAAGATTTAACCTGAACCTCGTCAACAGAAATTTTTCATGGGAGGTCAGTGAGCCAGTCAGGTACGGTTCTATAGTTACACAAGTTTTCAGCATGGCAAATTTCCTCACGCTTTGTTTCTGGAGCTCCACACCTTCCCTCCTCGTCCTCCTATCCATAAGGAAGGCCCATTTAATGAGCTCCAAATCCCCTTTTACAATTTTACTCGGGTATTCAAACAGTTCTGGACGGCCAAGCCTAGCAAAGCTGGATTTCAGATATTTTATCCAAGGAGTACACATTACCTTATCCTGACCCAGAAAATCCCTCACAATCAAATGCGTTAGTGGTATATCCTAATTTAACCATAATTTAAGCCAGCAGGTCAAGGAACGTAAAGAGAACATGTCACTTAAATATTGCGACCCTAGCTCTTCATGTACTACAAGGTTAGACGTGCCTGCAGGGACACAGAGCAGACGCTTCAAAAAAGAGTTATCAGCAATCTGCAGTTGCTCACCACCAACATACCCCCAAATTTCACTGCCATAAATTGCAGTTGCCACTGACTTTGCATTATACAGTTTTAAAATGGCACAAATGGGTTTTTTCACCAATTTGGCAGCAAAATTAAAGATAGAAGCATTAACCCTCACAAATTCTCCTTTCTTTTTTGCAAGATGAGGGGCCCAATTAAGTTTGGTATCAAAGCGAACCCCAAGATAAGAGAACGTTTTTGTTAAGGGGATTATAGCTTCATCGATTTTGAATATGAAAGTCCTCCTTGGTTGCTGACCTACTTGCATGACAAATGATTTGGAATTGTTAACCAAAAGATCTCTATCTGTCATGAACAATTTAAAAGCATCTAGGAGAGATTGAAGTCCCTTCTCAGTTCTCGAAATTAAAACTGCATCATCTGCGTACAGAAGTATAGGAATTCCCCGCCTACCGACTCTAGGACAGTCAGCCGGAACATTCTGTAGCACGCTATCTAGCTCATTGATATAAAAATTAAAAAGAAAGGGGGCCAAGATACATCCCTGGCGAACCCCCTTTCTAATACTAAAATTATCCGTTACACTCAGATCTTGAGAGTATCTCACGTTAGCTCTGGTGTTGTTATGTAGATCAGCCAGAAAATCAACCACACCACTGTCTACCCCCTTCTCCCTCATGGACCGCCACAGCTTTTCCCTGTTTACACAGTCGAAAGCTGAGGACAGATCCATGAAGGCGAGATGGATGGTGCCCCTTTGTGATACGGTATACTTACTTAATATTAAAAAGAGGTTAAGGCACTGAGTTATTGTAGAGCGACCTCTACAAAATCCATACTGAGAAATGGACATGATGTTTTTTTCCTCTGCCCAGTCAGAGAGTCGCTGCAATAGAATTCTTCCTACAATTTTAACCATAGAGTCTATCAGTGAAATGGGTCTATAACAATGTGGACTATCTTGGTCCCCCTTCTTAAAAACCGGGACAATTGTAGAGACACCCCATGATTGCGGGCACCCATCTTTCACAGCAGCATTAAAAACAGATTCTAATATGGATGCCCAAAAGTTAGGCTCGGACTTGTACAAGTCCGGAGGGATCCCATCAGGCCCTGGTGCTTTACCAGCTGTTAGACCCACAATGCCCTCAATAACTTCACCTCTATTGAAGCTAATTGTTTCACCACTGACAAAAAAGGCAGAGCTAAGAGACTCATCCATCGAGCAACAGTACAATTTCTTATAGTGTACTTCCCAGTCCTCCTTAGGAATATGACATTCTAGGCCGTCACCCGGCTCCTGGACCAAAAAAGGTTTCCTCATCACTGCCCAGAATCTAGTGCTACACTGCAGAGTAGAGGGATCAAGAATCTCACTCCATGCCTCTTCCCTAAGGAATTCCCTGTGTCGGGCGATAGAAGTTTTATATATCTTGCGACATAGCTGAACTTCTGCCTTTATCCTTGGTTTAGCTGCCAGTACTATTCTTAAATTTCTAGCGGCTTTTGAGCATTCATAATTAAACCATTTAGGTCCCTTGATGTCCAACTTCTTTGCTGGAGCTGACAGAAGCTTTGAAACCTTATACGCTAAACTTTGGAAAGCATTAAGGACATTGTGTGGCTGTGCACCTTCTTACGTACAAACCGTAATCTCATCTGCACAGGCGACTTTAATCTCTTTGTACAGCAAATCTGGGGTGATCTTAGACCATCTTAAACGACGTCTCCCATCTGTCGTGCTCGCCCTACCTGAAGAGAAATTCATTCCTTCTTTAACTAACCACGGGCCCCTCAAGTGTACAGTGAGTGGGTTGTGATCACTGAACTCACTGGCTTCAATAGTGAAGGAACCCACAAAGAACTGCATTGATGATGTTAATAATACATAATCAATGAAGGTTCCCCTCCCGTGACCCTTAAAGGTCGGTATCTCAAAGCGCATAGTAGGGTCAGTCAAAGCCATTGTCGCCGTTAAGTCCAGATCATTAAGCATATCATTTAAGTGTTCCCCCTCAGTTATATGTTCAAAGTGAAAATCCGTGGATCATGGGCAGTTCAGATCTGTGATACTTTTAAAGAGAGGGTCCCCGCAGGGATGGACATTAAAATCCCTCATAATCAGAAGATTATGGGCACAGTCCTTCATGGAACTACTAATAAAAACATTCAATGCTGCAATCTGACTAGGAGCTGAGCAAAAATTAATGGCATTATAAAAATTAACCACACCGGCCATACAGTTTTCCCCCGTTAGAACTAGACTAATTCCAGTACTGCTTGTTGAGACTCTACGTACTTTACAGGATAATGCAACCGAGATGAATGTAACCATTCCCCCTTTGGGCCTGCCCCTAATAGTCGCTATTGCAGGGACATAATAAGCCTTGTACCCTTCGAGAAAGTGGTTACAGTCAGTGGACCAAGTCTCCTGCAAGCAGATGATTTGGTACTGCTTAATGTACCTAATCCAGTTGCAATCCTCCATCTTAGTGCCCAACCCCGCAATATTCCATGAGATTACATTATTCTGACTCATTTTTGCCCAGATTGTCTCTACGCATCCCACTTCCTCCAAACTCCTGTTAGACCTGGCACCTTGGCGTGAGTTTCCCTTCCACTTTTTGATGGTGTGCCTCGACTGTTTTGCTGGTGTTGTCCGCTCAGGGCACTGCGCCACGGCTAATCCGTGCCGCAGTGCAAGTGCTCCCTAGGTAAAGTGTACCTGTAATTGATGTCCACGATTGGTTTATTGGATTCACTGTCAGTCCCCAGTAAAGTGCACCAGGGGTGCCAGGGCTCGTGAATGCCAATGCTGCTGGTGGGCTTGCAGCGCTGGTTGCGCCACCCACGGAAGCGGCCTTGTAAAGTGTGTCTAGGGCCTGCCACCGCAGACCCTGTGCGCGGTCCGGGACCGTCGCGCTGACTGCGCAAGTGCCCCCACTTGCCAGTCCCTAAACCTTCCCTTACCTACATATTAGCCACCCCTCTGGTAGGCCCAAGGGCAGGGTGCATTGTAGGCATAAGGTAGGACATGCCCTGATGTGTGTGGCATGTCTTAGTAGTGAATTACAGCCATTTTCGTTCTTCACTATTGAAGGCTACCTGCTCTCCATAGGCCAGAATGGGCTGCTGGGATCACGCCAACGCTGTGACCCCAGTGGACTCAGAGAGCATGGTAGAAGTGTCAAGTTTAGTATGCCTGAACTCAGGATGATAAAATACTTCTTGTAGTCAAGTTTATTTTAATATCCTGGGTTTGTAAATACTACTTTTAGAAAGTTAGTATTTACTGACCTGACCATCTCAGTCCGCCTCTGCTGTATGTGTGTGTGTTCTGCCCAGCAACAGTACGGAGCAGGGTTGGGGAATCCCCAGAGACAGGTTGGCTGCCAGGTGGTGGGTAGAGAGATTACACCTGGATGGGTGGGAGGAGTACACCTTGACTCTTGAATAGACCTGTGCTCTGCCACCACAAAGCCGGCGCCACCCCCTGTGGGGCGGCTGATGTCTCTGCCCTGCTGCTGAAAGGAAAGAGCAGAGTCACCATAACAAAGTGCTCCAGAACTGGACTGAGCCAGGCCTAGGCCCCCTGGCGCTAAAGAACAAAAGAATCATGGTATAAAAGTAGGAGCCTGGCTCCTAAGAAATCAGAATCCTGTTTACCACAAAGAACCTCTGCCCGACTAGAAGGAGAAGAAGACGCTGGAGGAGCTGGCCTGCTGCTTGCCTTGCTGAGAAAGGAGAGGAAGAGACCTACTGAAAAGACCTTGCTACTTTGTGCTTAAACATTCTCCAAGGGCTTGATCTGAGCTTGCCCCCTGAACTGAACCCCAGGACCAGTGGGTTCTCTGTGCTTCTTGCTCGTCCTCCAATTCGAGCCGTGTGTGCATCCCGCTGGAAAAGAGACTGCGCCCCTCATCGCCCCTCCTAGGGCCGTGACACTCAGGAGCTCGCCTGCCGCAATCCCGTGAGAGCCCCGCTCCGTCCGGAGCCGCTCTCTGTCCCCGGGCCAGGCCGCCTGCGCCCCTGTCACCGCCTGCCATTGGAGTGCGCTGGACGCGCTATCACCCCTCCTGCCGGAAGCCGTCCGACGACTGTGATCTACGCCGGGTCATCCAGCTGCACTGACCGTGCCCTGCGACCCCGCTTCGCTATCCCCGGACATCTCAGGCCGCGCCGCCCCCGCTGTGGAGACCCTCCTGCACCGCCGTGCTAAAGGGTCGCTGGCCGCGCCTGCCTACGTGCCCACACCTGCTGATTGAGGACCCAAGAACACTTCCCAAGCTGAGAGTTGCACCGACCTGTGCCGACTCTCCTAATCACGAAAGAAGTCCAGTATCGGGCTCGGGGCCCGCAACGCCTTATTTCCCCGTTCGCAGGAACCGATCTCTGTGAGTACTGGAACTACACGTAAAGAGACTACAAACTATCCATTTGAAACTACGAACCAAGAACATTTGCCTGCTGTATAACCTGGTGGCATAGCGAAAACGTTATTGGTCTTGTGATAAGTCTGCTGAGATATATATACCTTATTTTTACATAAAGAATCGTATTTTTAGATATATCCAAGTCTGGTGTCCGTTTCTGGGGGGATTGATGTATTTACTGTGTGTACGATTGTAAGTGCTTAACCAACAACGCCTGAGGAATCGCCTTGGCTGCTCACGCCACGCACCTAGAGGGTGAGCAAGGGTCATTCGCGAGGGGTTATCCTGCGCCCTGACGTGGAGGAGAGGGTTCCTGCTTGACACAAGGGCAACCTTGCGCCAACCAGAGATCCCCGACTCTAACATTGTTGGCAGCGGTTGGGATTTCGGATTTGCACTCGTAATTTGCATACAGTGAATTATTAATCACCAGATAGTGAGAGCAGACCAAATAACGCAGCCACAGGTTTGTAATTGTTGAACTTTGTTGAGACATCTGCCATTACTGCAACCATGCCTGGCTCACACTCCGCTGGGAGGGCCCTCTCTGTGATTTCTGGAATCGATGAGGTGGATTGGGAGAGACTGGAAGGCTACACGATAGAGCAATTGAAAGGCTACAGTGTAAAATTCCGAGTCCCCCATGCTGGATTTAAGAGGAGAACCCAGTACGCCAAGGCGCTGAGAGCCTGGAAGGAGTCACGAGACCCACGGAATGCGGGGGATATCGTTCCACCCGACAACCTTGAGGAGCCCAGCAGAGTCCGGTCGCCAGAGGAGCTGGCAGACAGGGCAGCAGACAGGGCGCATGCAATGGAGATGGCAAAGTTGGCAGGACAAATGGAAATGAAAAAGCAGAAGTTGGCCCTGGAGGCACAACAACGCCAAATGGATCATGATATCAGATTGAAGGAGTTGGAGCTGAAGGCGAAAAGTTTGGACACCGCTCCTTCTGGTGGCAGCACTCCACCAGCGCAGGTAGAGTCCAAGGTGTACATCCCCAAAGATGTAGTAAAGGAGTATTTCAGAAAGGATGACATAGGGCAGTGGTTTAGGGCCTACGAGGTGGCCATGTCCTCACACCGGGTCCCTGAGAAAGACTGGGGAGCGGGGTTGTGGGGAAGGTTCCTTGCTGAAGGGCGTGACACACTGTTAGATTTACCCTTAGATCTCCAAACCTCATACCCCCATATGAAGGAAGCTTTAATGACCAGGTATGGGTTAACTCCTGAGCTATATAGACAGAGGTTCAGGGAGACCAAGAAGATCCCTGAGAGTACGTATGTGGAATATGTGACCTTTTTCTGCAGAGCGCTGGATGGTTGGGTGAAGGGTAGCAAAGTGAGTGATTATCAAGGGCTGCTTGATTTAATTGCATGGGAGCACTTGTCCAGACAATGTTTTCCTGAGCTACGCCAGCACCTGATTGATAGCAAGCTGTCCAACCCGAGGAAGCTTGCTGAGGAGGCGGACCGCTGGCTCAGCACCAGGGTCCACAAGGGTCAAGTGGGAGACTCCGCCAAAGGTGGGCAGGGTCCCCAGCAGAAGAGTGGGGGGGACAAGGGTAAACAGAAGGGGTTCCAAAAAGGCCCCCAAAGTAATTCCCAAGGGAACCAGCAGAAGGGTTCTCAGCCTCCCCCACCCCCGCAGCAGAACGGGGCCCCGACAGGTAGACCTGTTCCAAAGGGGCCCTTCAATTGTTATAAGTGTGGTGACCCGGGTCACATTGCCTCTGATCCTAAGTGTCGCCTGTTTGGTAAGACCGCACCCACTGGTGCTCCACCCCGGCAAGTAGCTAGTGTTAACTTTGGGGAGGAGGTAGCAGTCCAGGAGGGTGGGGGTCCCGGGCAGATGACCCTAGTCTCGCTAGGAGACAGTGAGATGGTCCCTGTAACCTACCTGCCCTCTAACACTAAGAAATATGGGCAGGTGGTGACCATCAATGGAAAGAAGGTTGAGGCTCTTAGAGATACAGGAGCCAGCGTGACCTCGGTGAGGCAACACCTGGTGTCTCAAGAGCAAATTGTACCCAATGCCTACTGTAGGGTTGTCAATGCTGACAACGTAGAGAGTCGTTGTCCAATGGCTCAAGTTCCCTTTGAGTGGGGGGAGGTCTCTGGTACTCTACAAGTCGCTGTGAGAACTGACATGCCTGTAGATTGTCTGCTAGGGAACGACCTGGAGAGCTCCCCTTGGGAAAAGGTGGAGAAGACCACGCATCTGAGGATGGTGGGTCTACCCGACTGGGCGTGCGTGACCACCCGGTCCATGGCAGCCAGTAGGGGTGTTGAGAGGGTCCTGGAGCCTGAGGGAGAGGTCCAGGAACCGGCCTTAGGGAGAAGGCGCAGGAGGCGCGGGAAACCGGCCCCCGAAGTTCCCACGGCCCAGGAGGAAGTAGACCCTGAGGGGGATGCTCTGGAGCCTACCGGGGAACAGATTGCCGAACTGGGAGATCTGCCTGAGCTGACCCATTGGCAGCAAGAAGGAGGTCCCTCCAGGGAGGAATTCTGCAGGGAGCAGAAAGAATGCCCTTCTCTCGTGGGTATGCGGCAGCAGGCTGCAGACCAGGCCAATGGTGTTCAGGCCAAAACACACTACGTGTACTGGGAGAGTGACCTCCTGTATTCCGAGCCTAAGGCTGCTGAACCTGGGTCAGCCCGTGTGCTGGTGGTACCCCAGAAGTTCAGAACCTTCCTACTGGGGCTGGCTCACGATGTGCCGTTAGCAGGACATTTGGGGATGGACAAGACCTATGACAGGCTTGTCACCCACTTTTACTGGCCCCAAATGCACAAGAATTCCGATTCCTACTGCAGAACCTGTCAGACTTGCCAGGCAAGTGGTAAGAGCGGAGGGAAGCACAAGGCTCCTCTGCAACCTTTCCCTGTGGTCGGGACGCCATTCCAACGAGTGGGTATCGATATTGTGGGGCCTCTGGACCCCAAGACAGCCCTGGGCAACAGGTTCATCCTGGTCTTGGTGGACCATGCCACCCGGTACCCTGAAGCCATCCCTCTGAGGACAGTGACGGCCCCCGTGGTGGGACGGGCACTGATGGGAATTTTCTCCCGAGTGGGATTCCCTCTAGAGGTGGTGAGCGACAGGGGGACCAATTTCATATCCACGTATATGAAATCCCTGTGGAAGGAGTGTGGGGTAACTTACAAGTTCACCACTCCTTACCACCCCCAAGGAAATGGGTTGGTTGAGAGATTCAACCGAACCCTCAAAGGCATGATCATGGGCCTGGACGGTCCAATGAGGCGTAAGTGGGACGTCCTCTTGCCATGCCTGCTCTTCGCTTACCGAGAGGTGCCGCAGAAGTCTCTAGGGTTCAGCCCCTTTGAGCTTCTGTATGGTCACCCGGTAAGAGGACCTCTGAGTTTGGTAAAGGAAGGCTGGGAGCAATCTCCCAGGAAACCTCCCCAGAATGTATATAGTTACATGCTGGCCTTCCGAAACCAGACTCGGCGTTTCAGGCAACTTGCTGAGGCAAATCTGGAAGCCAGCCAGGAGGAGATGAAGCGGTGGTACGACCGGAATGCCACTCTGGTAGAGCTTCAACCTGGACAAAAGGTGTGGGTCTTGGCCCCAGTGGAGCCGTGTGCACTTCAGGATAAGTGGACAGGTCCATTTGAGGTTGTGGAGCGCAAAAGTCCTATCACCTACTTGGTGGACATGCAGACTCCCAGGAACCCTTTGAGGGTCCTACATGTTAACCGCCTTAAGCCCCACTTAGAGAGGACCGAAGTGGGCATGCTGCTGGCCACTGATGATGGAATGGAAGAGGAGACCGAGCCTCTTCCTGACCTCTTAGTGGCCTCTGAGAAAGATGGGTCAGTGGATGGAGTTAACCTCTCACCCACCCTGACGCCCGAACAACAGGAAGATTGCCGCCACTTGCTGGGACAGTTTTCCGACCGATTCTCCCTGGTTCCTGGTGTCACAGATTGGTGCGTCCATGATGTGGACACAGGAGACAGCTTACCTGTAAAGCACAAGGCTTACCGGGTAACTGACAGGGTCAGAGCTTGCATTAAGGAGGAGGTCTCCAAAATGCTTGCGCTAGGGGTGGTTGAGTCCTCCAGCAGTCCTTGGTCCAGCCCCGTGGTCTTGGTCCCAAAGGCTGCTGCGCCGGGAGCCACACCTGAACTCCGGTTCTGTGTGGACTACAGAGGACTCAATTCAGTCACGAAGACTGACGCGCACCCCATCCCCAGAGCTGATGAGCTCATTGATCGGCTGGGGGCTGCCCGGTTCCTCAGTACGTTTGATTTAACGTCTGGGTACTGGCAGATCGCCTTGACCGATGGGGCCAAAGAGAGGTCCGCATTCTCTACACCAGATGGGCACTTCCAGTTCCGAGTCATGCCATTTGGGATGAAGAATGCCCCTGCCACCTTTCAGAGGTTGGTCAACCAGGTACTGGTTGGGCTGGATGCGTTCAGTGCCGCCTACCTGGATGACATCGCAGTGTCCAGTGCCACCTGGCCTGAACACCTGCGCCACCTCTGGGAAGTGTTGATGGCGCTGCGCCGAGCAGGCCTCACGATCAAGGCAAGCAAGTGCCAGATCGGGCAGGGTTCCGTGGTGTACTTGGGACACCAAGTGGGGAGTGGCAAGGTGGCACCCTTGCAACCCAAAATTGAGACCATCCTGGCTTGGGAACCCCCCAAGACGCAGACCGCAGTGAGGGCCTTTCCTGGGGCTCACTGGGTACTACAGGAGGTTTGTCAAGGGCTATGGAACGATCGTTGCCCCCTTGACAGAGCTGACTTCGAAGAAGCAGCCCAGGAACGTGATTTGGACTGACACCTGTCAGAAAGCTTTCGACACCCTGAAGACTGCCATGTGCACGGCGCCCGTGCTCTTGGCCCCTGACTTCTCCAAGGAATTCCTAGTACAGACAGACGCTTCAGAGCATGGTGTAGGGGCTGTTCTCTCACAGATGACTGAGGAGGGCTGGGACCAACCCGTAGCCTTCATCAGTAGGAGGTTACTTCCACGGGAAAGTAGGTGGAGTGCAATTGAGCGAGAAGCATTTGCTGTGGTCTGGGCGCTGAAGAAGCTAAGACCCTACTTGTTTGGGTCTCACTTCCGGGTTCAGACGGACCACAGGCCCCTCAGATGGTTGATGCAAATGAGGGGTGAAAACCCGAAGCTGTTGAGGTGGTCCATCTCCCTACAGGGTATGGACTTTACGGTGGAACACCGTCCTGGTACAGATCACGCCAACGCTGACGGTCTGTCCAGGTATTTCCGCCTTAGTGACGAGGAACCCCCTGGGCAAGGGTAGTTCTCCCCACATTTCAGCTGGAGGGGACACGTGTTAGACCTGGCACCTTGGCGTGAGTTTCCCTTCCACTTTTTGATGGTGTGCCTCGACTGTTTTGCTGGTGTTGTCCGCTCAGGGCACTGCGCCACGGCTAATCCGTGCCGCAGTGCAAGTGCTCCCTAGGTAAAGTGTACCTGTAATTGATGTCCACGATTGGTTTATTGGATTCACTGTCAGTCCCCAGTAAAGTGCACCAGGGGTGCCAGGGCTCGTGAATGCCAATGCTGCTGGTGGGCTTGCAGCGCTGGTTGCGCCACCCACGGAAGCGGCCTTGTAAAGTGTGTCTAGGGCCTGCCACCGCAGACCCTGTGCGCGGTCCGGGACCGTCGCGCTGACTGCGCAAGTGCCCCCACTTGCCAGTCCCTAAACCTTCCCTTACCTACATATTAGCCACCCCTCTGGTAGGCCCAAGGGCAGGGTGCATTGTAGGCATAAGGTAGGACATGCCCTGATGTGTGTGGCATGTCTTAGTAGTGAATTACAGCCATTTTCGTTCTTCACTATTGAAGGCTACCTGCTCTCCATAGGCCAGAATGGGCTGCTGGGATCACGCCAACGCTGTGACCCCAGTGGACTCAGAGAGCATGGTAGAAGTGTCAAGTTTAGTATGCCTGAACTCAGGATGATAAAATACTTCTTGTAGTCAAGTTTATTTTAATATCCTGGGTTTGTAAATACTACTTTTAGAAAGTTAGTATTTACTGACCTGACCATCTCAGTCCGCCTCTGCTGTATGTGTGTGTGTTCTGCCCAGCAACAGTACGGAGCAGGGTTGGGGAATCCCCAGAGACAGGTTGGCTGCCAGGTGGTGGGTAGAGAGATTACACCTGGATGGGTGGGAGGAGTACACCTTGACTCTTGAATAGACCTGTGCTCTGCCACCACAAAGCCGGCGCCACCCCCTGTGGGGCGGCTGATGTCTCTGCCCTGCTGCTGAAAGGAAAGAGCAGAGTCACCATAACAAAGTGCTCCAGAACTGGACTGAGCCAGGCCTAGGCCCCCTGGCGCTAAAGAACAAAAGAATCATGGTATAAAAGTAGGAGCCTGGCTCCTAAGAAATCAGAATCCTGTTTACCACAAAGAACCTCTGCCCGACTAGAAGGAGAAGAAGACGCTGGAGGAGCTGGCCTGCTGCTTGCCTTGCTGAGAAAGGAGAGGAAGAGACCTACTGAAAAGACCTTGCTACTTTGTGCTTAAACATTCTCCAAGGGCTTGATCTGAGCTTGCCCCCTGAACTGAACCCCAGGACCAGTGGGTTCTCTGTGCTTCTTGCTCGTCCTCCAATTCGAGCCGTGTGTGCATCCCGCTGGAAAAGAGACTGCGCCCCTCATCGCCCCTCCTAGGGCCGTGACACTCAGGAGCTCGCCTGCCGCAATCCCGTGAGAGCCCCGCTCCGTCCGGAGCCGCTCTCTGTCCCCGGGCCAGGCCGCCTGCGCCCCTGTCACCGCCTGCCATTGGAGTGCGCTGGACGCGCTATCACCCCTCCTGCCGGAAGCCGTCCGACGACTGTGATCTACGCCGGGTCATCCAGCTGCACTGACCGTGCCCTGCGACCCCGCTTCGCTATCCCCGGACATCTCAGGCCGCGCCGCCCCCGCTGTGGAGACCCTCCTGCACCGCCGTGCTAAAGGGTCGCTGGCCGCGCCTGCCTACGTGCCCACACCTGCTGATTGAGGACCCAAGAACACTTCCCAAGCTGAGAGTTGCACCGACCTGTGCCGACTCTCCTAATCACGAAAGAAGTCCAGTATCGGGCTCGGGGCCCGCAACGCCTTATTTCCCCGTTCGCAGGAACCGATCTCTGTGAGTACTGGAACTACACGTAAAGAGACTACAAACTATCCATTTGAAACTACGAACCAAGAACATTTGCCTGCTGTATAACCTGGTGGCATAGCGAAAACGTTATTGGTCTTGTGATAAGTCTGCTGAGATATATATACCTTATTTTTACATAAAGAATCGTATTTTTAGATATATCCAAGTCTGGTGTCCGTTTCTGGGGGGATTGATGTATTTACTGTGTGTACGATTGTAAGTGCTTAACCAACAACGCCTGAGGAATCGCCTTGGCTGCTCACGCCACGCACCTAGAGGGTGAGCAAGGGTCATTCGCGAGGGGTTATCCTGCGCCCTGACGTGGAGGAGAGGGTTCCTGCTTGACACAAGGGCAACCTTGCGCCAACCAGAGATCCCCGACTCTAACAACTCCCATTTTCCTGACCCACAAATTCCTCACGTCAATCGCATGACTCTAGACCTGAGAGAGTATCAAATCTATTCTGCGTTACAATATTGAGTCCTTTCCCACACTGATTACCAACATTGTACAAATATGCTCCATTAGGGGTCAGTGGCTGAATAGGAGTGAATGGTCGAAATGACCCAGAATTCGGTGGGACTTTAATCAAATGGGTATAAAAGTAACCAAGTGGGCGTACACATATACTATTCACATTATAGACTAAAGATGCCACTCTTAATAAAACTGTGGCAACATGTTGGGGATGCTTAAAATTAACAATAATACAGTCTCCATTTGTTGATTTCCTGGATGTTCCAATCCAGTTCACCCTCCTTGTTGACAGTATTTGGTCAGCAAATGTGACTGGAGTGGAAACCCACAGTTTTTATTCAACCATGATGCTGTTCTATTTTTTAGTGAGTCATGAGATTCCTCATAGGCCTGATGAGGATGACACTCAATGGGGGGAACATTTATAAGAACAACCACATAAGGTGCGCAATTAGGAGAGAGGTTAGCATGGCAATTTTTCTTTGCATACGTAAGAGCTGGCGTTCCCTCAGGAGCTACTATGGCCTTTTTATTCTGAGTGGTTGGAGGGATAGACTCCAGTGGGGCTGGCTCAATTACAGATGTTGGTTGGATAGTTTGCTGTAAGTTTGCTCTACCAGCTCCCTGCCCCTCAGCAACTGATCTCTTGTCCACCACCTTAGATCTTCCTGCCGCTGCTGAGACATGTAAATAAGAAACATTCTGGTGTCTTATGGCCGATCTGCCTCCATGGAGGGCAGAAAACATCCCAAAAATTGCCCCAATAAAGGAGATTGACCTTTGCCCAAGGGGTCACTCCCCGACATAAATGTAATACTCCCTGGTGTTAATAGATTTCTGCCCCCCTTGGGAGGAGATGGGCCTAAAACATGGCTGATCTGCCCCCAGGAGTGGATAAAACAGCCAAAACATTGCCCCAATGAAGGGGAATGACCCCTGCCCAAAGGTCCGCTCCACTATATATACATATTCAAATCCCTGGTGTCTAGTGGCTTTCAGCCTACAAATATGGTCAATCTGCAGAAGAGGGCCAAAGGTATAGCAAAATATTTTCCCATTAAAGGGGAGCAACCCTTGCCCAAGAGGCCACTCCCTGCCATATAAAAATAAAATCCCTGATGTCTAGTGGACTTCTGCCCCCTCAGATGGCAGATCACCTAAAAATTACCAATCTGCTTTTAGGGAGAGGGGCGCTCCCCCAACAAAGAAATATGCTCTGGTGGTCATGGGTTCTATATTCCTGCTCCACGATCACTGCCCCACCCACGATCGTGGAGCAGGAATCCTCTATAGACAGGCACAGGGGGAAAGGAAAAGCTATTTTCCTTCCCCCGCGTCTCTCATCCTACACTTCCCCCCACCCCCCTTCCCCCAAAAGGACTCACCTTCTCTGTAGACGTGCTGGAAGCAAATTACTTCCAGCAATTCTCTGGCACCTCTTGATGATGTTTGGACAGTGTGCGCACGCTGATGTCATCAGATTGCTCACAGGAGCGGAAGTGCTTCCTCTGCCATCCCTGCTGGGGTCCTTCAGAGGTGCGGCCCACAGGGGGAGCACCAGCGCTTCCCCCGAGTGTGGGTGTGCGGACGGCATGGCGCCATCCTCATCACACGCCCACCGTGGCCGAGGACGACTCCAAGCCATTCTCGGCACACAAGGGGTTAAACAGCTTAGGCTGTAGGTCCATCAGGACTATTTTGCCCTTTTAAGTCTCCTACCCTGGGTCACTGCAACCACCTCTCTAGCGTCCTTACTTTGATGTTTACCACCCTCCCAAGCCAGGCCCAGTGTAATACTAATGGGATTATGATCACTAAAAATGGAATCATGCACTCAAGCCTAGCCTAAGCAAAGAGGTAGAAACAAAAATATAAGCAATAATGGACCCACAGCCTCACCCTATGAATCTGGGAGGTATAGTCATGGCCCCTTGATTGAGAAGCAACTGTAGCATAGAAACTAGATCAAATTGATGAATTAGGGAATTTGAAAATGGTTCCATGTGCAATCAATTCATATTGAATGGGCAGACAGAATGTAAATTTGAAACAAGCCCCCCCTTCACATAAATGGGTGTTAAAATCCCCTAACAAAAGAAACGCAAAAGGGTTTTAAAACTGATCAGAAAATGATTCCATAAAATCAGATACAACGTGAAGGTTACATATTAATGCACTAGCATTATAAAAAGTAATCAACAAAAAATCTACAGTTTTGGAAAAGCTAATTAGCACGGCCTGAATGGGAGGAGACCCTGTATCAAATGTTGTTATCTGGGCCTTAGGAAATAAAGTAATCAAGGTATCAGACCACCTTTTCCTCATCCCATAGGGGCAATGGGTAGCAGGTACATCAAAAGCTTTAAAACAATATAAACAGACCGAGGCTGAGGGAACCCAATGCTCCTGAAGACATATAATGTGAAATTGATTAATACACTCAAGCCAAATTGGATCCTTTACTTTTTGTAAATGAAAAGCCCGCTTTGTTCCAGCTGGGTATCTCCAAGTTGACCCCACCTCAGTCACCCCACGCAGCCAAGCCACATTAAAACATGACTACATTGTTTGTGGAACAACGTCAATCACAATTAGCCATAGAGCTAATAGGATCAAAACTATTACTCAGTGGATATAAGTTGTGTAAATTAGGGTTTGGAATATGGCCTTGTGAGCATCAGAGGAGAGCATGGGTGGTATGGTTGGCCAAGGCATCATGAGTCATTAAGGTGGAGCGCTTCACTAGTGGCTGGGTAACATTAACAAGACGACAAAGACAGGGTTTATGGAAAAACACTAGCCGCATCACCTTTATGACCAGGCCCGACCTCTTCAGAGCCACTTACTGCACAAACACTCGAGCCTTGACTCCAGGAGTGTTGAAGTTAACCAGTATACAGCAACCCTGTAAATACTTTTTTTCAGGCCCAATCCAACCCACCCTCTTCACCATGATGATATTTAAGGCTAATTACCAAACATTAAATCACCTTGGGCCAGATGTACGACCCGTTTTTGCATGCGCAAATGGGTTTGAGACCCATTTGCGCATGCAAAAACCTACAGGGCCATGTACAAATGCTATTTAGCGAGTCACAATTTATTTGCGACTCGCTAAAAAGGATTTGCGACTCGCTATTAGGAAGTGACTCCAAATGCCATGTACGATTGTTTTACGGCCGCATTTGCGGTCGCAAAACAGTTGCAGTTTACCAACCTTCATAGAGGGGTGGTAAACCACTCCAAATGGAAAGGGGTCCCCAGGGGACCCCTGTCCCTTTGTGACTGTCTCGAAAAATATTTTTTAAGGGCAGGCAGTGGTCCTAGGGACCATTCCTGCCCATAAAAATGAAATGAAAATGTTTTTGCCCCTGTTAAACTGCAGCCTTCACCCTGGTTAAACCCTAGCCTAAAAATAATCATAAATCTCTTTATTGTTTCAGCTCTTCACCATACAATTTTTTTAAAAACACAAACACTCCATTAGTAATAGACAGTGAAAATTGCACAATAGATACTAGACGATACCATGAAGAGATTCATGTAAATCGCTCAGTGACAATGCAATGTTAGTAATAGACAGCTAAAATTGAACCATACCATGAAGGGGTTTGTATAAGCCGCTCAATAAAGTGCTGGATTTTGTGCAAAAATGGGAGCTTAGGGGTGTCTCCTCTGGGACGTAATGACTCAACTTGTGAAAAAAAACACTCTCATCTAATTGCACTTGCAATGAGACTGCGTAAAATACACAACTACTATTCAGATCCATCCTGCCTGCCAGTACAGTCATGATCAGCAGACTCAGGTATTGGAAATGTTAAAAATTACATTAAAACAATAGTGTACATTTAAGGTATATAAGGTGCATCAACTAATGACCAGTTAACGTCCCGGTGTAGTGGGGTTGCAATTACTTGGTGACCTTAGTGAGAGGTCTCTCTGCCCTTCTTTTGGTAGACCACTGATGGAGCAAGGTTTCGCATAAAAGAAACATGCTCATATGCAACCCTCTCGAATAACCTGTAACTCTATAATCAACCTGTCCGTGAGTACTAACAGTGCACCACATTCAACATATTGTATCTAGGGGACGCTTTCCTATGTGCTTTTCTAATGACTAACCCGAGTGGTCTAAAATGGCCGCAGAAAACGTGGGAATTCTTCTGCGCATGCGTCTACTACATCTACATAGTATGACATTTTCTGTCGCTTGAGGGGAAATCTTTGCAGCTGGGCAATAGCTTCTAAAATGGCCGCTTTAAAGTAACGCACTAATGGACATGCTGAGCTGAAACTAACCTATGCAAGTTCTACTAAGCTATTAATGCGAAAGATTTATTAAGTAAATGGGGTTAGAGTAGAAGTACGAGGTATACAGTGAATTCATTTAAGTTTGTATTCTAACGTGTTTTTTCTTTGACTTTCTTAATAGTTCACATTTGGCCTTGGAGGGTGACCGCGTCTCTATTTCTTTGTGGCTTCCACGCATGCGCAAACGACTGCTTACTCTGAACATGTGAACTGAATTGACTGGCTGCTAAATCCTAAGCCCAGCAAGGACATGAGAAACCCAACTCTTGACCCTACGAGAGGAAGAAGAAGCAACAATGTATAAGAGACTCATCGATCCACATATGAAATGCTTTTGGGAATGGAGCTTGTGGGTATTAAAATTAAGGGGCGGGGATCTAGACAATAGACTAAAAGAAAATTATTGCGCTTAGTATGGTGTGATGTCCTCACCCCACTGCTTGGCCTAATCAAATGGCGGGTAAACATGGAATTGAAACATTTGGGGGTGGATCATACACTTGAATTTGGTATAACAGAGGTAAGTTATAGATAGTTAGACACACTTGATGCTGAGATGCTGATGCTATGCTGAGATGCTGCCCGATTTTGCGGGAATGTGACTGAAGAATCCAATACTAGGGAAATTCGCGGAACAACCAAGGAGGCACATCTAGGAAGGGGTCCGGTCGAGCCCGAACCAAAGAGAGTAGCACCAGAGAGGGATGTAAAGCTGGTGTTACACTAGGAGAGGTCACCTTCCCTGTCCTGAGCTGATCCTGAATCTTGACAATCGGATGTCGGGGTCCTCACACCATTCTAGGTAAATATAATTGTAGGGTAAATGCTCCGTACTTGTTCTCTGTCCTTTCTCTCCTCAGGTGCTGTCATTGAAAGAACTAATTAATGCAAACTGATTATAAGCTAACTGTACTATTTCCTGGTGGAGATTTCTGGTATATATTGATTTGACTCACAAACATTATTAATTCAGATAAACCTTTAAAAACTCCTTCTTAGTCTGTGGTTCTTTCAAATAAAAGTTAAATGCATTATTGTATTTTCCTCCCTATTCTAATCTACTACTAGATCTTTTCGACAGTGCATTTACTCAGGAGACAGGAAGGGTAAGAATACTGGTGTAAAGGTTTCCTAGGGTAAAACAAAATTGATGACCAGTGGATATTTACTAGCTCATTGATTGTATGAAGGTATATGGGCCCAAGTGAGTGTTGTGTGTATGAATGTGTAGAGCTGGTAAACTCCGCTGCATCAGTTTTACTTGGTAGCAGAGGCATGGTTAGTATAGTTAGTTAGGTGAGGAGTGTATTTGAAATTTGAATTATTGATTTATGTTTTAACCAAAACCCGTTATGTATTGTTTCATGTTGTCTGGAAATTCCTGGGAATATTGAATAGCGGGTGGTGAATGGAAGCCACACTGCAGTGAGGTTATTGGTCTGGATCGATAAAGTGCTGAAAGTTACGCAAGACTAGAAGCACTAAGTTAGGGAATAATTTCTTGTACGTTAGTGAGGATAATTGGTAGCGAGAAGTTCGCTGGTGAAAGTTTGGTATAATATCACCTAGAAGGGGTAATACTGAAGGAGTAGCAGGTTCTCTGATGCTTGTGTGAAGAGTAAGCGGAAAAGTTTTACTCGCAGCGTGTGAAGAGTAAGCGGAAGAGTTTTACTCGTAGTAAAAGAAATCTTACTGTTATTTGAATTAGTGGGTCAGACACAATAGCAAATGTTTACACGTTGTTAATTAATTAAATGTGTGTGAAGAATTGTGAGAAAATAAGTTTTCGCATTAACTTGTAAAGGAAGGGTCAGTTGCGGGTGCTGGACTGATGTCACTAAGAGCGCGCTGGGATTGGTTGGACCAGCGGGCGTGTAGTGGATGCGAAATTGTAAAGGAGGGGTCAGTAGTAAGGAGTGATACTGACGTCACAGAAAAGCTGCGCAAGCATTGGCTAAGCAAGCGAGCAGAGTAGAAGTTGATTGGTGCTCAGAATAGAAAACGCGCTGGTACTGGAGAATTATTCAAATTAAAGCAAGCGTTTGATTAGTCGGCAAAATAAAGATCCCGAGAATAATAATAGATAGAGGAGATTGCATGTACTATCCAACATTAACAGGGACTAGACCAGATAGAAGGTTTGTGGGGTTTGCTTATTAGCAGTACCGTAACAAGCACAAGCATGCAATGTACGGAGAAAAGAGAAAAGTTTCATTTCTACAAAAAGTCAAGAATTATTTTAAAAAGGACAAACCCATCAAGAGTAGAGAGGGGATTCTCATTCCTCTTCCAAATACGCCTGCATCTAACATGATGGTAGAGAGAGGCTATCATACTTGTGTATGGTTAGAAAATTGGATAGAATACTCAAAATATGATGGTATATTATCCTTTCCTGAGTATGGAAGCTTTAATGGAAGAATATTGTACAACTTAAGAACACGAATGAATGAATTAGAACCCAGACCTAGATTGACTCAATATGAGGCTTTAGAAGAATGGGAAATGGAAGCTTTTGAACGTGATAGACCCCGAAGTAACATGACCTTAAGCAAATATTACCCGAAATTTCCCTGAGAGACTAGAGATAGTCAAATGAAACAATGGAGACAAGCCATGGTGGCGGAAGGTTTATATCCTGTGTTAACATCAGAAGAGCAGACAGGAAGTAAATGTACACAGAAAACCAAGCACTTAACCATGTTAGGGAGCCGAGAAAAAGACATACTGATAAAAAGTCCTCCACCTTATAATGACGGATTCAACAGAATGACCCCTAGTGCCCCAATGATAGGAACACCTTTGGTTCCACAGATAGTACATGACACCACAGATAGGGTACTTCAAGAAAAGGAAAGGGAGGCAATAAATAAGAATAGAGATAAGTTGATTCAGAGAATAGCTCAGATAAACGCATATCCCGAGGCCTTGACAATACCAGTGACAATAGGTCTGGTAGTTCCACTGCATTGAGCAAAATCAAATTGTCCTAAAGTTCCTGTAATGCCTAACCCAAGCATAGAACCTAGAAAAGAAAAGATAATAATAGATGATCAAGCAAGTGAATGTGAATCAGTAATATCATTGATGGATTTGCCCATAAGACAGCCAATGATGGAACCCCCGAAAAGAAATTTGTCCAGTTGTTCAAAAGAGTTGCAGATCAGGGAATTGTTATTTCTGTTGCAAAAGTGGGGAGATCTTGAAAGATGGAAAGTTAGATGGGCAAAGAAAAAGGAAGAAGCAAGTTACCTGCAGATTTGTGGATAGAGTGTAAAATTACTGTGGATTGGCCTAGTGAGGAATATCCAAGAGACTCAAAAACAGGAGCCCCGGCAGAGGATGTAATGAAAAAATATCATCAGGTAATCACCTTTCTAAAGAGTAAAATTCACCCGAAAGAAAATGATTGGGTAAAAATAGACAGGACAACCCAAGATAAAAATGAGTCCGTACATGCCTACTACGAGCGTCTTTTACAGGTGTTCAAGCAGTATAGTGGGTTTGAAAGTTTGGAAAATAAGGACATGACTCATTTTGTGTATCGATTCGTGACTGGGCTGAGATTGGATATATCTCAAATGATTAAGCAGCACTTGCTGTGCTGGCAGTCAAAGCCCATTGACGAAATTTTAAAATATGCAAAATATTGTAGGGACGAAATTGATAACAAGCGAAAGGCTTTAGAAGGAAAAGTCATATGGGCTCAAGTAAAAGTAGCTGAACATTGTAAATGCGGCGCATCCATGGTGGCGGAACTGTGGCGCACAACAACTGGCGCATCCCTGCTGATAGGCAGGGATGCGCCAGTTATTGTAAATATGCCCCTAAATCGGGAGGAGGCAAAGAAAAAATTCCCTTGTCATGGGTGCGGGAATTTGGGACATTGGAAGAATGAGTGTAAAGCTATCCAAATTAATAATACCCCGTATCAAAATTAAATCCACAGACGCAGAATGAGGTGTTAATGAGTCATCCGCAACAGGGTAAAGATCTTCAGAGTCAATTGCCACCTGCCCCTAAATCAAATTTTGTGGGTCAAGCCAAGTACAGTGTGGACGCCAGATTTCCAGAAGGAAGTGGTAAGACTTTTTTTTGTAAAATCACAGTTTCTTTTGCAGGACCCACTGATTGATTATGATCAGGAATGACGGTGCCCGAGGGGGGAGGAAGGGGAGTGCGTACTTGGCACATCCCTGCAGGTAGATCAGTCAGGTCCTTATATAGAGGGTAAAGTAAAGGGAAATGATATTACCTTCTTGTTGAAAACTGGTGCTACCATGTCTACTGTGAGAACAGCAGACTAACCTAACCTGCCCCTCTCGGGAGAGAACATACAAGTTGTAGGTGCTTCCAACAAACGGATTAGCACTTCAATCATAGAACCCATTGGTAATTTTAAAGAAATGCATAAGTTTGTGGTCTGTGACTCAAGCCCTGTAAACTTGCTTGGAAGAGACCTGTTGTGCAAAATGAATTGTACTATATTTTGCACCCCGGATGGTGTTGCAATACAAAGCCCAGATGAAGATGGAGTTTACAAGTTCATGTTAGCTAAACAGGGAACAGAAGTACATGAATTATATTCGATGATGACACAAAATGAATTACCTGCAGAAGTCAAACTGACTGTAAATGCAGAAATATGGGATTTTACTGGAAATGAAATAGGATTAATGGCAAATGTAGATCCCGTAAAAGTGACTGTGAAAGAAGGTGCTGTTTACCTGAATACCCAACAATACAATATGAGTCCAGAAATAAAAGCAGGTGTCGCAGCAGAGATAGTGTGATTGGTTGAACAAGGTATCCTGGAAGAAATAATGAGTAGCCCTTGTAATTCACACATCATTGGCATTAAGAAACCTAACAGGAAATATGGGGTGGTCCAAGACCTCAGGAAAATTAACAGGATTGTTGTACCATGCTGCTCAGTAATGCCTAACCCAGCTGTGATTCATTATCAGATACACTGGAAAGCAGGATGGTTCACAGTGATTGATTTATGCCATGCATTCTTTTCTATTCCATTGCATCCAGATAGAAAGTTTTTATTTTCGTTCAAATTTGAAGAGTATGTTTATGTCTGGAATCGTGTGCCTCAAGGGTACACAGAAATCCCTGCGATCTTTAATCAGATTCTCAAAAGAAGCCTTGAATCTCTTGTATTGCTCAGAGAGTCAGTCCTGGTGCAGTATATTGACGACCTACTGGTGGCGTCAAAAACACGAGAGAACTGTGTTACTGATTCAATTGCATTGTTTAATCATTTGGCAAAAGGTGGACATAAAGTGTCCCCTGAGAAACTTCAGTTTTATAAAAATTCAGTTAAAACCTGGGACATCAAATAGAAAGAGGAGTTAGAAGGGTGACCTCTGAAAGAATCAGAATAATAAGACAAAGGCAGTTGCCTTGAACCCAAAAAGAAATAAGAATGTTCCTTAGAGTTGCAGTGTATTGTAGACTGTGGATTGTAGGGTTTGCTTTACTGGCTAAACCCCTGATACAAATGACCAGAAAAAGAGCAAAGGATCCCATAGAATGGGACGATTAAAGTATAGAAGCTTTTAGGAAAGCTTTTAGGAAATTGCGGGCGTATTTGTGTGAAGCACCCGCTTTGGGCATGCCCAACTATTCAAAAGAATTTGCATTATTCTGCTATGAGCGGGGTAATTGAGCACTTCCAGTACTGACACAAAGACACGGATTAAAGAGAAGGCCAGTGGCATACTTTTCTGCTACCTTGGATCCTGTGGCTTGAGCGTTACCAGGTTGTCTGAAAGCTGTTGCGGCAACTTGCGTAAGCACAGAACAGAGTGAGTCAATTGTGATGGGACACCCTGTGAAGGTGTACGTTCCTCATGCAGTGGTGATTTTACTGACCGGGACCCTAACACAGTACCTTACTCACAGTAGACTGACCAAATATGAGAGAATAATATTGGGAGCTGAAAATGTGACAATAGTGAGGTGTACTGTTCTTAATCCAGCTACCTTACTACCTGACCCTTACGAAGAAGAAGTGAGAGATGAGGTTGAACATTAATGTCTTGATGTGACTGAACTTAGCACCAAACCACGTCCTGACATACAAGAAAAACCTTTGAAAAATGCAGAACATGAGCTGTTTGTAGATGGCTCATGCATGAGACATGAGGAGGGAGGATTAAGTGCTGCTTACGCTGTATGTACACTAACTGGAATAGTCGAAGCATCCTATTTACCAGAAGTCAAATCTGCACAAGTTGCTGAATTGATCGCCTTAATTAAGGCATGCAAAATTGGGGAAAATTGGAGAGTAACCATATTTACTGATAGTCAATATGGTTATGGGGTTGTGCATGATTTCGGCCAACTATGGATGCAGAGGGATTTCCTGACTTCTTCAGGGACTCCTATTAAAAATTGAATTTTTGTGAAAGAATTACTGGAAGCAATTCAATTACCAAAAGAGGTGGCCGTGGTTAAGTGTGCTGCTTACCAATCAGGAAATGAATATGTGACAGCCGGTAACCGATATGCTGACCAGGTTGCCCAACATTGTGCAAGGCATAAGATTGCCTTAAACAAGACAATCGAAACTTGTGGAATCTGCTGCCAACTTATTCTTCTTGCAGGAGTGGGAACTTGAGAGGAGGTGAAAGATTTGCTGGATGCAGTAGACATTAGAGAAAAGGAAGAGTGGGTGAAAATAGGATGTCAAAGAAGGGCAGAAGATGGTGTGTGGGTTTATTATGATGGCAGACCAGTCATGCCAGACAGTATGCTTGCACCAATGGCTAGAATGTACCATGGAGACACACATTTGGACAGGGATGCAATGATTCGACTTTTCAGACAAGATTGGTTAACGCAAAGTTCAGGAATGTAGCAGAGAGTCTTTGCCAGGGATGTTTAGTATGTCAACAAATGAACCCTGGCAGGAAAACTGTGGTCTGCATAGGAAATATTGGAAAGGCAGAAGGTCCTTTTGTGAGACTTCAGTTCGATTTAATTCAACTGCCTGCTTGTCGAGGGCTGAAATATGAGCTTGTCATAGTTTGTTTATTTTCAAAGTGGGTGGAGGCATACCTGACCCGAAGAAATGACAGCTTGACAGTGGGCAAACTTTTATTAAGAGAACTCATTCCCAGATTTGGTTTTCCAGTAACGATTGAATCAGATAGAGCATTTCATTTTAATAATGAAATAATTTGACTAATCTGTGAAGCTTTCAAAGCTGAACAAAAATTGTACTGCGCTTACCGTTCAGAGGCTTCTGGAGTGGTAGAACAATTGAATGGCACAATCAAGTCAAGACTCGGAAAGGTGTGTGCATCCACCCCACTGGAATGGCCTGCTGCTTTGCCTCTTGTTCTGATGGGACTCAGAATTAACCAGACAGAAATACTGAATTGAGTCCCCATGAAATACTCATGGGAAGAGCAATGAGACAAACATGTGTACCAGGACACAAGCTGTTGAATATAACCGATGACTTGGTTTTGGAGAATTGTAAAGAGTTGGCTGACAAAGTGCGTTCTATCTCTCATCAGGTTGGGGAAGACGCTTTCAACAGACAGCTGAGCCACTCTCATAATTTGAATCCTGGTGACTAGGTAGTTGTGAAGAATCACACACGAGAGTCGTGCCTGGCACCAAGGTGGGATAAACCGCATCAAGTTATATTGACTACCTCATCAGCTGTAAAGTGTGAAGGATTACCTAATTGGATCCATGCAAGTCATACCAAAAGGGTACTAGCTCGTGAAGAAGAAGAGTTACAATTGAAACCAGAAATCGATGGCGCTGAAGGTTGTGCAGCTGAAGAACTTCCTATAGAAGATCCTGAAGTAGCTGCCCAAGACCAACCGAGCACTTATCAGAACGACTGGATCCCAGTGGTGGACATACCTGAAGTACTTATAAAAACTAGGAGTCAAACACAGTTAGATAGACAGGAGAAGAGTAAGGACCAGACAGGTATAGAAGATGTCGCTCAGGGAAGTAGGGAAACAACTGTTAGGGAGCTTGAGCAGGAACAGCTAAGGAGAGAACAATATACTCAGACAGAAGAAACTCAAACCCTCATCCCGGAGTCCGAGGAGGGACAATCAGGATTTAGAGAAAACGATCAGGCACAAGAAGGTAAAGAGGTAAAAAGACCTGAACAGGACCAGACAGGCATAGAAACGCAAGTTCAGGATACAAAGAAAAACCAGACATCAATAATCCTGAACAGGGTCGGATTGAGGTAGATTAACCCATCCAGGCAGAACAGGCTGAAATAATAAGCCCTGGACAAGGGAAGGTAGAGAGGAAATCAGAAGACGAAGCTGATCAAGTTTTGCCAAAATCTAAAGAAAATAAAAGGAGTCTTGAAGAACCTGGCAGTGCAGTAAAGTTTAAGAAAAGTCAAAAGGGTGATAATTGGCCAAGAATTATCAAGAGACTGAGATACCGTCTTAAGACAATTAATCAAGAACCTGATCAAGTAAATGAAGTAACTAGTCAATCTGGACCTTCAAAAGAAATACCAAAGCGAAGGAGTCAAAGATTGAAGACATTGAATAACAAGTTCAAGGGTGAATGGACATATGTTATTCTTGAAACTTTGAAAATCTCGACTTAAATGAAGAAAGTGATGAAGAGCTGAATGTTGAACGAATTGAGGAGGAAGTGAGACCGACTTGAAAAAGAGAAGACACTTGAGGTGTTATCTCATACCAGGTTCTGAATTAAAGAAGAGACAAATCTTCTTGGCCAAAATGTCTTATGATAAGGTTACTGGAAACCTAAAACAAAGCTTTATAAAGAAGTGTTGTAAAATCTGTATATGTATTTTAATATTAGTCCTTGCGATATGGATAATACTAGCAATAGCTATTCCCTATTTGATGGTTACTGACAAACAAAATAGTACTAACACACATACAGAAGTTGCAAACATTAAAGGAGATAGAGTAGACTTAGAAACACCAGATGAGCTAGATTTACACCACACTGTAGATAAAAATGAAACTGATTTAAATGTATTTGCAAATCTCTTAGTACATTACGTAGAAACTATGGAAGTTAGTGACTATTACGTTTGTATGTAATTGCCCAGCTCAGTAGCTGAAGGGGTAACTTATCATCATTTACCCCTGACATATGGAATCTCATGTAGTGTACTGGCTAGTTTATTCTATAGAACTGGGAAAACTACAGTATTATTATTCGAATGTAGTTGTAATATTTTCGGAAGTTCCCGTGCGAAAGAGCATGAACCCTGTCCTTAATACTAGAGATTCACAGTTCATGGGTGAATATTTTCTAACAATGAAGACAATAGATATAGCTGATGCACATAAACGCAACTTAACCTGTAAATTGCACGAAGAAGAAAAGATATTTTAGAATTTAGTAGAAAACAGCAGACAGGATTTCCAAAGAAGAGCCTCTGAACTGAAACCTCAGATACCTAAATGGGCTGAAAGGGAGGACCTTTTAGTAATTGGCAAGACTCATGCTGCTATGTCTCCGGACTTTGAAAAGAAAGGGAAAATCTGTCTCCATAGGCTTAAAACAGAATATAACAACGTATTTATTGGTTCCAGTAAATGGTAACATAACTTCTTAGTAATAGGGGGTTGAGAACTAAAAGCAGGAACTGATCCAGTATTTCCTAGAATTTATTATATTTGTGGAAACAAAGCCTATTTCAGGTTGCCTGATCACTGGTATGGGAGTTGCTATTTCGTAATAGCATTCCCTAAAGTCTATCATGTTAAAAGAATCACTGGAAGCAATAATGACAGTAGTGGACTAACTAGATATAAAAGAGCTCGTTTTTCTGAAATAGTAGGTGATATATTTGGTGCATTGATACCTTCAGTGGGGGTGTAGCTAAATTCTCGAAAAATCTGTCAATTGTCAACAGTAGTTGATTGGTTATCTACTGACACTGCTGGAGGATTTCTACTGATCAATACAGAATTAGTTGCTGTTAGATCTATGGTTTTGAAAAAATTGACTTGCCCTTGATATCTTATTGGCAACAGAGGGTGGGGTCTGTAAAATGTTGAAAGCGCAACATTGTTGTATGTATATACCTGACAAAAGTATAGAATTTGGAAGAAACTGAAACCACTGGAGGTTGACAGTGTATGGATGAAAATAACAAATAGATTTTCTACCATCAGTAGTTGGTTTTCTAATATAGGTAAAGGTATCTTAGGTCAAATATTATTGCCAATCATGGGCATAACTTTGCTAGTTCTGATGATAATGTGTTGTCGCGAATACAGTGGGAAAAGAAAAAGGTACGAAGTGAATGAGAAATACGACTTGAAGAATTGAAGGGAAACATTTACAAAAGAATGAAAGGATCCCAATTTAAGAAATTTAAGGGAAGAAATAAAAGATTTGAAGATATCAAAATGGTAGAATGCTAAAGTTGGCATCTAATTTAATAGAAATTTAGAGATGGCATAAAATGCCATCAGAGAGGGGAATTGATGGAGCAAGGTTTTGCATAAAAGAAACGTGCTCATATGCAATCCTCTTGAATAACCTGTAACTCTATAATTAACCTGTCGTGAGTACTAACAGTGCACCACATTCAACATATTGTATCTAGGGGACGCTTTCCTATGGACTTTTCTAACGACTAACCCAAGTGATTTAAAATGGCCGCCGAAACACAGGAATTCTTCTGCACATGCGTCTACTACATCTAGGTAGTATGACGTTTTCTGTTGCTCGGGGGGAAATCATTGCAGCTGCGCAATAGCTTCTAAAATGGCCGTTTTAAAGTAACGCACTAATGCACATGCTGAGCTGAAACTAACCTATGCAAGTTCTACTAAGCTATTAATGCAAAAGATTTATTAAGTAAATGGGGTTACAGTAGGAGTACGTGGTATACAGTGAATTCATTTAAGTATGTATTCTAACGTGTTTTTTATTTGACTTTATTAGTTCACATTTGAGTCATGGAGGGTGACCACATCTCTGTTTCTTTGTGGCTTCCACGCATGCGCAAACGACTGCTTATTCTGAACAATTGAACTGAATTGACTGGCTGCCAAACCCTAAGCCCAGCAAGGACTTGAGAAACTCAACTCTTGACCCTACGAGAGGAAGAAGAAACAACAATGTATAAGAGAGTGATTGATCTACATATAAAATGATTGTGGGAATATAGCTTGTGGGTATTAAAATTAAGGGGCGGGGAACTAGACAATAGACTAAAAGAAAATTATTGCGCTTGGAATGGTGTGATGTCCTCACCCCACTGCTTGTCCCAATCAAATTGCGGGTGAAAATGGAATTGAAACATTTGGGGGTGGATTGAACACTTGAATTTGGTATAACAGAGGTAAGTTCTAGAGAGTTAGACACACTTGATGCTGAGATGCTGATGCTATGCTGAGATGCTGCCCGATTTTGATGCAATCTGACTGAAGAATCCAACACTAGGGAAATTTGCAGAACAACAGAGGAGGCACATCTAGGAAGGGGTCTGGACGAGCCGGAGAGAGTAGCACCAGAGAGGGGTGTAACACTGGCATTACACTAGGAGAGGTCACCTTCCCTGTCCTGAGCTGATCCTGAATCTTTGACACTCGGATGTCGGGGTCCTCACACCATTGTAGGTAAATATAATTGTAGAGTAAATGCTCCTTACTTATTCTCTGTTCTTTCTCTCCTCAGGTGCTGTCATTGCAAGAACTTATTAATGCAAACTGATTATAAGCTAACAGTACTATTTCCTGATGGAGATTTCTGGTATATTCATGCGGATATTGATTTGACTCACAAAAATTAATAATTCAGATAAACCTTTAAAAACTCCTTCTGAGTCTTTGGTTCTTTCAAATAAAAGTTAAATGCATTATTGTATTTTCCTCCCAATTCTAATCTACTACTAGATCTTTTCGACAGTGCATTTACTCAGGAGACAGGAATAGTAAGAATACTGGTGTAAAGGTTTCCTAGGGTAAAAATAAATTGATGGCCAGTGGATATTTACTAGCTCATTGATTGTATGAAGGCATATTGTCCCAAGTGAGTGTTGTATGTCTGAATATGTACAGCTGGTAAACTCCGCTGCATCACCACGCTCCCTTAATATAGCTGGATACAGGACTAATCCAACGTAGCACGGAGCATGCCGCCGGTCACATCCTACATCCTGTCTTCATATCCTTCAACAACATCACAATCAAAACACCAAGACCTGCACCTGGATAGACCACACCATCCACATTCATCAACACAGAACAGCCTCCACAGGGGGCCCAGCCTGCTAATACCAGGACAACCTTACAGCGGTAGATTGGCATGCCGCCCTCCACCAGAACAATCCGGAACCAAAGTGCCTCCTGGTACGCAACACCGAAAACTTCAACAAGTGTATCACCGACTGCACTGACACTCTGGCATCCTAGAAACAATATCGCACGGCAAAAATTTGAAGATAAGCCAGTTAGTACATGAAAGATCTCAGAATGACCAAGCAACACTCCAATCAACTAATACAGAGCAAAGGGGAGGAGGAAATAAAAAAACACTTTCAAAGAAGCACAGTGAAGATACCAGCAGAAAATCAAAGAAACTAAGAGGAAGGTCCTGGTTGAACGAATAAATTGCAGCTCTGACGGCAGCAAGAAAATATTTGCAATCATCAAGGACTTTACCACATGTACAGCTGTCACTGGCAACATGAGGGCATCCCAAGACCTGTGTAATGACCACTCAAACATCTTTTGTAGAACATTCACAACCATATGCAGCAACTTCACCCCGAAACTGGACCCCCTCACTCGCTCCTGATTTCTCCCATTGATGAATGAAGACAACACAATCACCACATGGGGCATCAATAGCACAGAGGACAGCACAACTATCATGAAGATCAGACATTGTGGGGTACCAGACGACCCTTGCGCCATAACACCTTTAACAAAGAAGCGATCCCCATCAGCGAGACTCTCACCCCTGTCCTCAACACCTTCAACTTTATAGCCACCTTTGTGGAATGATTGAAACATGCAGCCGCAAATGTTCTCCTAAAAAATCACTCTGTTGACCTGACCAAACTTGCCAACTACTGACCGATATCACTGCTTCCATATCCATCCAAGGTCTTGAGAAGAGCCATCAGCAAGTTCTTGACCGACCACCTTGCCAAACAACAACTTCTCGACACTACACAATCAGGATGTAGACCCAAGCACCGTACAGAAAATGCCCTCTTAGCTGCAACAGATGACATCCGGATGATCGTCGACCAGGGTGGAAACCTCAGCTTTCATCCTTCTATAACTATCAGCAGGCTTCAACACCATCTCCCATTCTAATATGATGATTCAATGAAGCAGGCATCCAGGGACACCCCCAAAATGGATCTGCTCCTTCCTCACTAGAAGAACCAAAACTTGCCTGCCTTCTCCTATGAAGCTTGAGAACTAGTCTGTGGAGTACCACAGGGTTCCTGGCTCAGTCTAACGCTCCTCATCTTAAACTTCCTCACATATGCCAGCCACATGCAACTGATACTGTCCCTCGAAGGCAAAACACCCAAATCCAGGAGCAAGTTCAAACATGCATGGCTTAAATGTCTTCCTGGATGAAATCCAAGTGCTTCAAACTGAACTTGGAAAAAAACGAAGGAGCAAAAATATATGGCTGCTGTCTGGGCTGCAGTTGTAATGCACCACAATAACACATGGTGATGAAAAGTGCCTTTGCCATATATGAAAACTGTTTTTGATATATTAAGAAGCCATCCAAAAGGTTTTCCTTGTAAGATTAAATATATGTATACATATAAATATATATATATATATATATATATATATATATATATTACCTACTGGCGGTCGCCAGTAGGTAGTTATAGTTAGGACCACGTTTCCATAGGAAATCCGCAACATTCTATTTTGAATAACTTTGGCGCCGGTCGACGAATCCTCGCGAATTTCTCAAAATAGGTGGGGCGCTACGCTCCGCTCCTACCCTGAAAGTCTCGGGGGGATTCGTCAAGCGGGGGCTGAGATAAAAGGGGGTCCCAAAACGCGTTTTTCCCATGCATTTTTCCATAGGACCTTTAGACAGGGCTACAGCCCGAACGGCTGAACAGAATTACTAGAAATTTGGCAGAGAGGTAGTCCTCAGGTCAAGGAAGTGCCTTTTGTAGGTTTGGTGTAAATCTGTTCAGTAGATTGTGAGAAAATAGCCTTTAAATCAATATATATATCTGAGCCAGCTTACGGTACGCTTACCGTAAGCTTACCGTACGCGTACGGTGGCGTGCGCGAGCGCGATTCTGATTGGCTGTTACATCTAAGTAAACATTCGAATCGGTCGAAACCAGGAAGCGGCGGCCGCCATTTTCTCTCTCGCACTCTGAGGGGGGGGCTGTAAACAAAGGCAAAAAACATATAAAGGGGCTGTTTAGACAGCGCCCATGCACATAGCCATGTTAGTTGAGTCCTCAAAGATCCCCCAAGGCCAAAAACGGTAAATTTTTATTTTTTGAAAATTTCGCCGATTACGCTTACCGTACGCGTACGGTGCGCTTACGCTAAAAAATTTTATAAAAAATAAAAAAACACTCTCTGTGCATGGCATATTATTGTCATCACTTACAAATTAAATTTAACAGATTACCTATCACAAGGAAGCGCATAATATGTCCTCCATGTGCGCACGGTGCGTAACGTGGGCACGCGGTGCGCGTAGCGCACCGCGTGCCCACCTTGCGTGTACGGCACTAACTGCGTAAAGTGGGAGCTCACCGTGCGCGCACGGAACGAACTGCGTTAAGTGGGCGTGCACGCCACGAATGGCGTAAAGTAACTTAGCATTTAAAAAAACGTACAAATTCACTGAAAAAACCATAGGTTTCACACACGTTATAGTTAGGAATTAGCATTTAAAAAACCTTGCAAATTCACTGAAAAAACCATAGGTTTCAGACATGTTATAGTTAGCGGAAATTTTAGTGATAAAAAACCAATGAAATTTCCCCGTTATAGTTAGTGCAGGCAACTATAACTCACGCGACCGCAATCTTCTGCTGATGACATATGTGTCTTTATGAAAAAAAAATATTTGTAATATATGTATAGCTAAAAATTTATGGAAGAAGACATGGGCAAATAAGTGTCTAAATACAGTATTAGCATCAGCAGAGGATTGCGGTCGCGTGAGTTATAGTTGCCTGCACTAACTATAACGGGGGAATTTCATTGGTTTTTTATCACTAAAATTTCCGCTAACTATAACATGTCTGAAACCTATGGTTTTTTCAGTGAATATATATATATATATATATATATATATATATATATATATATATATATATATATATATATATTGCACAGAAGTTCTCTCCACACATCCACTGGGAAAGAAGGCGAGCCACACCGGTCTTGCTGGAAAAGTGTAAATTGTATTCACACAAGCGGCAGAAGACGCGTTTCGGCTGACAATATATATATATGACAAATGGTACGCTGTATATAAATGTTATGACCTCACAATAACAAAATGTCTCAAAGCTATTTTCACTGTATAGGTACAGCTACAGTTTCCATAAGACTGGCCCGGGTGTGATTAAATATATTAATTTTCCATCTTCACTAGCCAAAAGTCTAGAAAAGTCATTCAAACTTATTTTCCACTTTATATTCAAAACATGATGTTGGAAATTAGATTTTTATAACATTAATGGAAAATGTGTTTATAAAAATGTACTTAAGGCTGGTTTAAACCCAGTTCTGTCACTTATCATACTCCAGGGCTGTAATTCATTATATTAGCTTAGAGAATTAACTACCCTAGCAAAGAAAATAACAGTCTGCCTCTGAAATGTTTATGTCCATGAGCATAAAAACACATAGGCAAAGCATTGAAAGCCGGTATTTTTTCCTTTTGGAAATATAAACCTAAAACAGCAAATGCATGAAGAAATTGCCATGAAATACCTGCAGCCATTTGGTGTTAAATGTATCCATCTTGTTGTGAACACATGATGGTCAGTTTTTCCAGTGCATAAATATTCAATACTTTCCCCCATCACACATGGAGCGGGAGGGTAGTTGGCTGTTTTCAGACCTCTGCCAATGACAGTCAGACAGCTACCAAATGTGCGTGATAAGGAGTATTTACTGTCATCACCTGGATCGCCCAAAAGCATTATTAGCGGCTACAAAGTGAGTGTCACCCCCAACAGTGTTCTAATTCGTAATATAATTTGTCTTTCTAATATACCTGAATAAACACACATAACCATAGTATATGTATGAAAGTCTCCCTTTCACCAAAGTTTTTTCACCACATATGAGACCTGCTGAGCATAGTGTGGAGTCAGGTGGGGGACAGAGGCCAAAGTGTAAGTAATTTAGATGCATTTTCTCTGTGTGAGTCTTAGCTGCCCACTACCATGTTAGTTTTCAGATTTCCTCTCCTACCTCCTGTCCCACATTTTTTTCCCATTGGGTTATGTGGCTGTGCTTATCTCAGGGGCTTAATTAGTGATTGCCCATTGTAGCCAGGTTATTACCTTTCGACATACCTTATTTTTCAAAACTATTTACTGAGAATATATGTTGTTACATCGCATACATTCACAAAGCGGTATTTTACATCACGTTCATTACAACGCAAGTCGTTACACCAACTTGCACTGGTGGGCGCTGGACTTAGGAATAGTATGATTTACTATTCCAACTCCATTCTACGTACAGTAGGGAAGGTGTTCGAATGGTAAATCCAACAGGAATACCTTAGGTTAGAGCGCCAATCAGCGCAAGTCGTTGTAACGACTTGTGTTGTAATGACGGCGATGTAAAGGCATTGCGATGCAATGCCCCCATTGTACTGGATGACTCCCATTTACTAATGCCGGCTTTTTGAAGTTCGCCCCTTATCTCATCATCTGGGACCCAGCTCAAAGCAGGACTTGCGTGAGTCTGAAGTCATCTGCCCATCCAAAATGGCACTCCTCCTGGGCCATGTTTCAGGATTGTAATTTGTTATTTCAATTCAAATCATCTAGACTGGAAGGATTGCTCTAGCTCCAGCATTTGAAGTCAGGGTCAGTGATGCCCGTAGGGAAGTCAGGGCTGTAAACAGTGGGAGAAACTGGAGAAGGGGCCATAGTTGATCCACTCTTACATGTGATTTGCTGCCAATGTTCCAAGAGAGTCTGTGTAGTTGTCAACATCTATTGCCTTCCCAAATGGGCAATCTGTGGAAGCCAAGGAAGGTTGTGTAGTGGAATTTGGGTGTAATGTTGTTCTACATGGACCCACCCCCTATTCTAGTTATGCTTCCAGTCCAAAGCTTGACAGATCTGTGTCTCCTGAATATGTGATTGTATGTTCGTGAAACTTAGGCCACGTGATGCTGTGTTTTTATAAAGTAATGCCATGGCAACTCTAGGAGTGTGATCCATTTAATAAAATGATAGCAGTCTTTTTGCATGTGATTGATTGTTGCTTTTGGGAATTCAAGCAGAAAGGTCTGTGCCACATACGGTATTCTAGGTAGAAAATTCTTCTTTATTGTTGTCATCCTCCCGAACCATGAAACCTCAAGCTTACCCAAGCGATAGAGCTCCTCATATAGTGTCCTCAGTTTCGAGAGATATTGCACTGATAGAAATTTGTCATATTGTTGGGTAGATTGATGTATAAATATTTTAAGGGCACCTGTGACCAAATAAAGCTATTATGTCCAAAGACCAATTTGGAGATTTCAATTTTTGCTGCTATACCCATTTAGCGTGCAAATAACTAGAGAGACAATGGCACTCCAGCAGGAACCCCTCAGACCTCACCACCTTCAAGCACACACCAACAACTGCCACAGTCACCTCACCGATTGGAAACTGCTCACTACGCCAGTCACCACAGCGATCATGACCTCAACTTACTCCGGAGCACCAACAGACCCCAGGCAATTTCCATAAAAAGTTATGAAGCATTTTAATCCCCGGGACTTGCTGGCATCCTGGTGGAGTTCTTCGAGACCTATTTAACACAACTGGTCCCTCACTTAGAGAAATTATACGATGCAGCGTTAAAGTCAGGATCACTACCCCCCACCTCGAGGCAAGCGTTATTGCATCCATCTTAAAACCAGGCAGAGACCCTAGTGATATGTCGAGCTATCGTCTCCTCTCTCTACTGAATACGGATTATAAAATCCTCAGCAAAATCCTGGCCCGAAGGTTGCAACCGTATCTCACACAACTGATACATGTAGACCAATGTGGTTTTGTACCGGGCAGAAGTACGTCACTAAAAATACGGCGACGGCACCAGATCTTATCCCTAACCCCAGCAAATGACGCAAATGCAGGCTGTATCTCGCTAGATATGAGACAAGCATTTGATACCTTACACTGGGATTATATGATGAGAGCTTTACCACTATTTAGGATACCGAATGAATATGTAAACTGGGTCAAGCTACTATATACTGACCCAACGGCACGGGCCAAAACAGGACTTCATATTTCACCGCCTTTTTCAATAGCGAGGGGAAAGAGACAGGGCTGCCCTCTCTTGCCCCTGCTATTTGTGTTGGCTCTTGAACCCTTGGCTATTAAGATACGTGCGGTGGTCATAGACAGGGGCATACGGGTAGCAACCGTGACCCACACTATCTCCGTATATGCGGATGATATTATTCTCTACCTCCAAAACCTCCAGGGTCCTAACGAACCTCTCCCTACGGTGTTTGGACAGTTCTAGACACTCTCTGTCCCGTTGATTAATGAATCCAAATCATATGCTTATTATTTCAGAGACTTGGCCTGTACTGAACCTGTATATTTCGGGCAATTGACATTTCCGGTGGCTCCCATGACATTTAAATACCTTGGCATACAAATATATAGGGAATCGCAGGATATGTTAGATGGTAATCTAGTGCGTACCATCAAATCACCTAAATCCCAGATAGCGTTTTTAACTTTGCGACCACTCTCTGTAGCAGGCAGCGTGGCCATCTCCAAAATGGTCATGTTGCCCCAGTTGTCGTATTATTTTACTAATCTACCAATATTAATACCAGGACACATATTCAAATCGTTAAATACAATGCTTTCTGATCTAATTTGGAGCAAAGGGAGAAGACGGGTGGGCTTTGGAAATTACAACTAGACACAGGCCGGGGGGACTGGATGTTCCTGATTTTCAGGCATACTGCTATGCTAGCCATCTCCAGTGGCTTTCCTACTGGACGGCAGGCCCTAATTTGCAGGAAATCGGGATGTCCAGGCAGGATTAGGAAAAGAGGTTGCTTCACAATCTACTACTCCCGGGGAGGGCACATACCCAGTGAGCACCTCCGCTTCTGGAAGTAGCTGTTACATACTGGAAAAGAGCTATAAGGTACACTGGGGAACTGGTTCCATGCACTTCTAATATTCCACTGATGGGTATCCCTATGCCGTTGTGGAAATGTGGATTTTCCTGGTCAGTTATGTCCCCTATCTTGGACCCCAACGGTTCTATGTGCATGTCACAAGTACATGTATGTTTCCCTCCAGTTCCAGTTATGAAGACACAAATACATGTGCGTCCACCGTCAACATGTCCTCTGTCAGATCCGCCATGAACAGGCCGGATATTCCATTCCTAAATATGAAAGGCCACCGGCTTTATATGGTTCACTTATGCCATTTTTACAGTCCAGGCAAGTAGGCCCTGATTCTGCCATCGAAACTCCTCTTGCCTTCTGCCTCTGAAAGCTCCAGTCTGAGCCTGCATCTGTGACCATGAACTTTGTCTCATTCTCTGCGCGGCCCACGAAGCCTGACATCAGCCTATTCTCTGCCAAGAGCTGTATTTCACCTTCGAATTATCTGCTTCCCCCTCAGCCGATGCATTCCTGCCTAGTAGCTTAAGTAAACATTCCTCCAGTTACCAAGCAAAAGGCCCGGTTTCTCTGCCCTCATGCAAGTAATTCATAGCCCTGTCACCATGGAATATTCCCATCCCCTCGCATTCAGTGTAGACACTTAGACGCTTGTACACGCACACACAGTCAGTATAGAATAGATTCTGTCCGAGAGCCCTTCCCTTGTGGATAACACAGTTCTTTAAACATAGGATATTAGATATGATTTGGGATTAGGTTGACATAACCCCAGACTTTTGTCTCCACATGTAGAGCTAAATGTCAAGTCCCTTTCTCCCTCTAGTTGCACGTCTATCACACGTCATGCTGCTGCGCGCGCATCTCTGCCAAGTATTTCTGCTGACATTGCGAAATCATCTCCAGGTATCCACCCACACATGACAATTTACCCATTATCATCAAGTGGACGCCCACATGGACGCCCACCTTCACGCCTACTTACACGCCCACATGCTCTTATCTCATTCTCTCTTGCTCTCTTGCTTACGTACAATTGAGAAATGTATATATACTGTACTCTGTGAATAATGTTTTGAGAATATTGAGAATACTTTTCAGCCCCGTCCAGATCCTTTTTGGTGATGGAAATATTCTCCCTTTGACTCGAGTTATTGGAATAAAGCCCTTTATGAATCTGATACCACAGACTCAGCCTCTTGCTTTATGCATGATCTTATTGATAATATAAAAGTCTGAGAGCGTAATATTTTATTTACCACACCGTCTAGAGTAGTTTCAACTAGATGTCTAAGTAAATAGGTGGCTGAGGGAGTTAACACAGTGGGGATGCTGTTTGCAGATCACACACTTTTGTGAGGGAACAAGGAGTACCCAATTCATTATATATTCTCCATGCCAGCAGTCTTAGATTCATAAAACGTACCTGGTCGTCTGACGGCACTGAGTCCAAGCAACATAAACTAACGTACATGCTATATTTAATGGGAAATAGGGGATATCTCACCAGATGGATGTACAGAAGTATCCTGGCATCTATCCTTCATCCAGTGCTAGAATAAAGTAAGTTCTCGAGATGCTCCCAACTTAAGGATCCAATGTCGCACTTGGACATGACGATAGCGTCCAGAGTCAGAGAGACCATATTGCTACTCAACATCGTCAAATTACTTTATTCTCTCACCCGAGAACAAGGAGTAGCCATCAGGCTTTAATACTATACTATCAAATCCCAGGGTTAGCTCTTAGTTGTCGCATATAGAGGCGAACAGGGACTGGAATGAGGTAAAATATTTATGGCTGCACAGTTTATCCCCTGTATCCAGTGCTCCCTTTGTTATGGGAAGGAGTGTAGCCCTCAGCATTTGTGTGTCTTACCCACCCCTTCACTGCCAAGCGGAAAGATCCCACGATCAAGTGATGAATGAAACTCCATTGCTTCAGTGTCTCAATCAATGTGAAAGTGCAGTTGAGCTACAAGGAAATAACATGTTCAGTTTGTTAACACCAACCTACCCTCACCCTTTGCTCACTAGAAGATAAAACGGTCCAGTAGCTACTCTAAGATCCTTGCCACCCCAAAAATGGTTGGTAATTGCGGATTTTAATTACTGCAACAGTTTTGGAGGTATTGGTGGGAAAATGGCTTGGAAAATGTAAAGCACCCTGGGGAGCACAGACAGCTTCATTTGCCAACCAGGAAAAGTGTTCAGATGCCGCATCTGCAGACCTTTCTGTAACTCCTCCAGAAGTGTGAGATAATTTACGGCCATCATTTGTGCCTTCGAGGGTATGCCCGTATGTCTAGCAAATTAGAAAAAGTGTGTGCAAGTGATTCCTCTGCTAGAGAGAGAATCATCGCCTCAGATTTAGTGATATTCATATTGAAATAAGACACTGCTTGTTAGTGATGCATTTCTACTAGCAAGCCTGGCTGCGATCTCAGTGGATTGGATAGAGGTACCAAGATATCATCTTCAAGCATGGTTCACTTAAATGTGTCAACTATAAATTACAATGCGTTAATTTGGTTCCTACTGCAAATACAAATGGAGAACGATTCAAGAGTAGGGGCAGAAAGGAGTGGAGACGGGCAGTCCGGTCTCATACCTCTTTCCATAGCAGTCTTCAAGAACATGAATCTATTGAGTCTGATGTATGCGGCAGGGCTTTAGTATCTTGCAAGAAGTCATTTGCAAAGTTGTGAAAGAGAACAAAGTGATGGAATGAATGTCTTAAATAATCTCAGCCACTGGTGATTGTTCATGGGTGCATTGTAGTTCATAGTTTTTTGCCCACTGTCCCATTCTACACAAAGTCCCATGTGCAAATTAGCATTGGTCCCCCTCCAATAGAAACAGTGCAGCCCAAAGTGCCAGACCAGCCCCCCTTCAGATGGGAACACAAGCACCCTCAGACTGGTGGGCCCCAATCAGCCCATATATATATACATATATATATATATATATATATATATATATGTATATGTATATGTATATATATATATATTTATATATATATTACCTACTGGCAGTCGCCAGTAGGTAGTTATAGTTAGGACCTATTTTCCATAGGAAATCCGGAACATTCTATTCCCAATAAGTCTGGCGCCGATTGACGAATCCTCACGAAGTTTTCCAAACTTTTGGCCAGCTCTGCTCCACTCCTACCCTAAAAGTTTTGCGGTGATCCGTCAAGCGGGGTCGAGAAAAAAGGGGGGTCCCAAAATGCATTTCCCCCATGCAATTTCCCATAGGATTTGTTGTCGCAGCTACAGCCCGAACCGCTGAACGGAATGACACCAAATTTGGCAAAGAGGTAGTCCTCAGTTTGGACTCATGCCTTTTGCATATATGGTGTGAATCTGTTCAGTAGTTCCTGAGAAAATTAGGGTAAAAAAGTTAGTGATATCTATGGCCGCGGAGGATCCGCGGACCGTACCCGCTCCGTATGCGCACCCTCCCCGAACCAAGCGCGCACCCTCCCGATCGCACGCTGAATGCTAATTGGCTGTCGAGTGTCTCTCTACATTCGAAACCAGGAGCTGTTGGTGGCCATTTTCTGCCTCGGTAGAAGCGAGGCTGAAGAAGTAAGGGGAAAAAGTGTGTAAAACATATAAAGGGGGCAGAGTGGAAATACTCTGACCCTCTAGAGGTGCTTAGGGGGTTCCAGAAGGACACCCTGGGGCCCCCTTTTAAAAAAAAAAAACGCGAAATACGCGCACGGTGCGCGCATCCTATTGCGTTGGGTGCACGGATTCTCACGCGTTGGGTGCGCGGATCCACGGCAAAGTTTTTGGAAAAAAGACAAGAAATCATTGGTTGTATGACAACTTTCTACACAGAAAGGTAGGGTGTATATTTCTGTTTTTTAACGGTATAATTCTTATTGGTTAACAAAAACAGATTGTATGGAACATTATATATGATAAGCTGATATGTTGAAAAGTCAAGCACACTTCCTGTCTTGTGTAGGAACATTGTGTGCTGAACTTGTGACCTGTGTGCTCAGTGCAGTGTTCCATGACCTGTTTCTATGGTAATAGGCAGAAGGCAGATTGGGGGAAGGGTTGAAATGTATTTCAGTTGGAAAGGGTTGAAATGTTTAACCAATAGAAATGTGTGTTTGCTTTTGAGTTTATGTGTGAAGGATTGTGATTTGATGTTTACATGTATATGTGTGGAAAATGAAAGGGAAACTTTTCCATTCTTTGTTTTTGCTGAGACGTGCACAGTGCAGAGATTCTGTAAAAGAAAATATGGTGAGTGATTGATATACTTCTTAATCTACAAAAGAACTTGAAAGATGAGTTATTTAATTGTGAGGGGATGTATGTAGACTATTTTGATTTTAATAAGACTAATGTATTTCTCCTGCTAAAGTGTAGGGAGCACTTTTTTTCTCTACAATGTGTGTGCATGTAGAAACCATTCTGTGATAAGCATTTGTGTTTTTCATGTGTTTGTAGACAGATAACTGTGCTGTTTTTATATTTTGGTAGAATTAGAAACCAGTCATTGTTTATGAATTTGTGAAATGAGTTATGTTATGTTTCTATACTAAAATGTAGTACTACTTCTAGATGAAGAAATATGTTTTGGTACAGTGCAACGGATAGTGCTGTTTGTCTAGAATCACACAGTGTGTCTGTGTGCATTTGGGAACCACTGTGAGAGAAGCATTTGGTAACATCGTGTATTTGCTGACAGATAACTGTTTTAAGTTGTCAGGTTGTGAAGTTTTAGTAGCATTAGAAGACAGTTATGGCTTATGATTTGATTAAATGAGCCAGGCTTTGACAGAAAAGTGCACTCCTGAAATATGTAGATTGTGTACAGTTCCCTTACCACTTGCACTGTAGTGAATGAGTTTTGGTAAACTCCTAGGGATAGTGGTGCTTGTCTAGAATCACAGTGAGAGTTAGTGTGTATTTGGGATCAGTGTGAGAGAAGCATTTGGTGACATCATGTATTTGCTGACAGATAACTTTTTTAAAACCTGTCATGTTGTGAAGTTTTAGTAGCATTAGAATCCAGTCTTTGCTTATGCGTTGATTAAATGAGTCATGCTTTGACACTGATGTGCTGTACTTAAATATGTAGATTGTGTTCAGTACCATTAACTCTTCTAGACTAGTGAATGAGTTTTGGTAAACTCCTAGGATAGTGTTGATTGTCTAAAATCACACTGTGAGTCTGTGTGCATTTGAGTAAGGATTGTGAGAGAAGCATTTGGTAACATCGTGTATTTACTGACAGATAACTGTTTTAAAACCGGTCACGTTGTCAAGTTTTAGTAGCATTAGAAGACAGTTATGGCGTATGCTTTCATTAAATGAGCAAGGCATTGACAGTAAATTGCAATTGTGAAATATGTAGATTGTGTGCAGTTCCCTTACCACTTCCACAGTAGTGAATGATTTTTGGTAAACTCCTAGGTATAGTGGTTGTTGTCTAGAATCACACTGTGAGTCTGTGTGCATTTGGGAACCACTGTGAGAGAAGCATTTGGTAACATCGTGTATTTGCCGACAGATAACTAATTTAAAACCTGTCATGTTGTCAAGTTTTAGTAGCATTAGAAGCCAGTCATTGCTTATGCGTTGATTAAATGAGTCATGCTTTGACAGAAAAGTGCAGTCCTGAAATATGTAGATTGTTTGCAGTTTCCTTACCACTTCCACTGTAGTGAATGAGTTTTGGTAATCTGCTAGGGATGGTGTTGTTTGTCTACAATCACACTGTGAGTCTGTGTGCATTTGGGAACCACTGTGAGAGAAGCGTTTGGTAACATTGTGTATTTGCTGACAGATAACGGTGTTAAAACATGTCATGTTGTCAAGTTGTAGTAGCATTAGAAGACAGTTATGGCTTATGCTTTCATTAAATGAGTCAGGCATTGACAGTAAATTGCAGTCGTGAAATATGTAGATTGTGTGCAGTTCCCTTACCACTTGCACTGTAGTGAATGAGTTTTGGTAAATTCCTAGGGATAGTGGTGCTTGTCTAGAATCACACTGTGAGTTAGTGTGTATTTGGGATCAGTGTGAGAGAAGCATTTGGTAACATCATGTATTTGCTGACAGATAACTGTTTTAAAACCTGTCATGTTGTGAAGTTTTAGTAGCATTAGAATCCAGTCTTTGCTTATGCATTGATTAAATGAGTCATGCTTTAACAATGATGTGCTGTACTTAAATATGCAGATTGTGTGCAGTACCATTAACTCTTCCAGACTAGTGAATGAGTTTTGGTAAACTCCTAGGATAGTGTTGCTTGTCTAAAATCACACTGTGAGTCTGTGTCCATTTGGGTAAGGATTGTGAGAGAAACATTTGGTAACATTGTGTATTTGCTGACAGATAACTGTTTTAAAACCAGTCATGTTGTCAAGTTTTAGTAGCATTAGAAGACAGTTATGGCTTATGCTTTCATTAAATGAGCAAGGCATTGACAGTTAATTGCAATTGTGAAATATGTAGATTGTGTGCAGTTCCCTTACCACTTGCACTGTAGTGAATGAGTTTTGGTAAACTCCTTGGGATAGTGGTGCTTGTCTAGAATCACACTGTGAGTTAGTGTGTATTTGGGATCAGTGTGAGAGAAGCATTAGAAGCCAGTCTTTGCTTATGCTTTGATTAAATGAATCAGGCTTTGACACAAAAGTGCAGTCCTGAAATATGAAGATTGTGTGCAGTTCCCTTATCACTTCCATAGTAGTGAATGATTTTTGGTAAACTCCTAGGTATAGTGGTTGTTGTCTAGAATCACACTGTGAGTCTGTGTGCATTTGGGAACCACTGTGAGAGAAGCATTTGGTAACATTGTGTATTTGCTGACAGATAACTAATTTAAAACCTGTCATGTTGTCAAGTTTTAGTAGCATTAGAAGCCAGTCTTTGCTTATGCTTTGATTAAATGAATCAGGCTTTGACACAAAAGTGCAGTCCTGAAATATGAAGATTGTGTGCAGTTCCCTTATCACTTCCACAGTAGTGAATGATTTTTGGTAAACTCCTAGGTATAGTGGTTGTTGTCTAGAATCACACTGTGAGTCTGTGTGCATTTGGGAACCACTGTGAGAGAAGCATTTGGTAACATTGTGTATTTGCTGACAGATAACTAATTTAAAACCTGTCATGTTGTCAAGTTTTAGTAGCATTAGAAGCCAGTCTTTGCTTATGCGTTGATGAAATTAGTCAGGCATTGACATTAAAGTGTAGTCCTGAAATATGTAGATTGTGTGCAGTTCCTTTACCACTTCCACTGTAGGGAATGAGTTTTGGTAAACTCCTAGGGATAGAGTTGTTTGTCTAGAATCACACTGTGAGTCTGTGTGCATTTGGGAACCACTGTGAGAGAAGTGTTTGGTAACATTGTGTATTTGCTGACAGATAACTGTTTTAAAACATGTCATGTTGTCAAGTTTTAGTAGCATTAGAAGACAGTTATGGCTTATGCTTTCATTATATGAGTCAGGCATTGACAGTAAATTGCAGTTGTGAAATATGTAGATTGTGTGCAGTTCCCTTACCACTTGCACTGTAGTGAATGCGTTTTGGTAAACTCATAGGGATAGTGGTGCTTGTCTAGAATCACACTGTGGGTTAGTGTGTATTTGGGATCACTGTGAGAGAAGCATTTGAGAACATCATGTATTTGCTGACAGATAACTGTTTTATAACCTGTCATGTTGTGAAGTTTTAGTAGCATTAGAATCCAGTCTTTGCTTATGCGTTGATTAAATGAGTCATGCTTTGACACTGATGTGGTGTACCTAAGTATGTAGATTGTGTGCAGTACCATTAACTCTTTCAGACTAGTGAATGAGTTTTGGTAAACTCCTAGGATAGTGTTGCTTGTCTAAAATCACACTGTGAGTCTGTGTGCATTTGGCTAAGGATTGTGAGAGAAGCATTTGGTAACATCGTGTATTTGCTGACAGATACCTGTTTTAAAACCGGTCATGTTGTGAAGTTTTAGTAGCATTAGAAGCCAGTCTTTGATTATGCTTTGATTATATGAGTCAGGCTTTGACATAAAAGTGCAGTCCTGAAATATGAAGATTGTGTGCAGGTGCCTTACCACTTCCACAGTAGTGAATGATTTTTGGTAAACTCCTAGGTATAGTGGTTGTTGTCTAGAATCACACTATGAGTCTGTGTGCATTTGGGAACCACTGTGAGAGAATCTTTTGGTAACATCGTGTATTTGCTGACAGATAACTAATTTAAAACCTATCATGTTGTCAAGTTTTAGTAGCATTAGAAGCTAGTCTTTGCTTATGCATTGATAAAATAAGTCAGGGTTTGACACTCAGGTGCAGTACTATGTACTATTCTGTTCACTGCGGCAGAACTGAAAATGTAAAAGTTTTACCTAAGTACTGTCCTAGAAGTAGTCTGATTATTTAGTCAGTTTCTAAGTACCAAATAGATTGCTTCAAATGTCTATGCAGTATGCATGTAGTGTTCTAACATACTATACACTTGTCTTTTACACCTTCAATTCCCTAGTCAGTATCCATACACTTCCAGGAAGCATCCTGTCACTTCCTTTGCAGTCCTCTAGAGACCCATTCAGCAGCATGTACTAATCTATTCACTGTGCTAAAAGCCAAACACTTATAAATTCACCAAGACACTCTCTTTCCAGTACTCTAATGATTCAGTCACTGCCTAAGTATTCATGCACTGAGCCAGGTCTTAGCACATGGACTTCTTCAAACCCCTATCCACTATGCATGCAGTCCTCTAACCATCTAAACACTTGTCTTTCACACCTTCAATTCCCCAGTCAGTATCCGTTCACTTCCAGCAAACACCCTGTCACTCCCCTTGCACTCCTCTAGTGACCCATTCAGCATCATGTACTAATCCATTCACTGCGCCAAACCCTAATAAATTCACCCAGGCAGTATTCTAATCATTCAGTCAGTACCCAAGTACTCATGCAGTGACCCAGGCCTTAGTATATGGACTGCTTCAAACCCTTATCCACTATGCATGCAGTCCTCTAACCACCTACACAATTGTCTTTCACACCTAAATTCCCTAGCCAGTATCCATACACTTCCAGGAAATACCCTGTCACTCCCTTTGCAGTCCTCTAGTGACCCATTCAGCACCATGTACTAATCAATTCACTGTGCTAAACCCCAAACACTTATAAATTAACCAAGATACTATCTTTGCAGTACTCTAATCATTCAGTCAGTGTCTAAGTATCCATACACTGAGCCAGGCCTTAGCACATGGACTGCTTCAAACCCCTATGCACTATGCATGCAGTCTTCTAACCACCTAGACACTTGTCTTTCACACTTTAAATTTCCTAGTCAGTATCCATACAGTCCAGCAGTTGTCACTGCCTTTGCACTCCTCTAGTGACCCATTCAGTACCAAGTACTAATCCATTCCCTGTGCGAAAAGCCTAGCACTTATAAATTCACCTAGGCACTCTCCTTGCTGTACTCTAATCATTCAGTCAGTACCCAAGTAGTCATGCAGTGAGCCAGGCCTTAGCACATGGACTGCCTTAAATGCCTATGCAGTATGGATGCAGTCCTCTAATCACCTACACAGTTGTATTTCACACCTTCAATTCCCTAGTTAGTATTCATACTCTTCTAGCAAACACCCTGTCACACACCCAGTGGGTCTCCTTATAGTACTATAATCATTTACTCAGTTAGCATATAGTCTTTTAGTGAGGTAGGCTTTAGGGCATGAACTGCTTCAAAGTAGTATGCATTATGCATGTAGCGTTTTAACGATCATCACACTTGTGGTTCAAGGCTATAGTTTCTTAGTCAGTTTTTATATAAAATGTGTTTGTACAGTAATGGAATAGTATAAATTTGAAAGTCATTAATATACATTTATTTGTGATTATTTTTTACAGATACAGAACAGGAATGTTTCTCATCTGTTTGCACTCTTCTCGTGCAAGTTTGTTTGGATGAAGGGTCCTTAGGTGTTTCATCATACTTGCTGTGCCGCACGAGTATTTTTTGTTAGGATACCCTCGTAACAGAACTCTTTGGCAAATCTTGCGAGTGACTAAGGTGGCATTGGTCTTTGTTTGCCCCTTGGAAAAAGTAAAAAATTTCCTCACCACTGAAGAAAAACGTTGTGGGCGTGGTGCCTTCTGCAAAAAAAATTCCTCAGATTCGGTAAATATTTTAATGCGGCAACATTTACAGTTTTTGTAAGTTAAACTTATAAAATGTTGTTAGCTGTATGCATTTTATATATCTGTGATTTGGTTCTTGTGGTATTTTGTTGAGAATACCATGTTGTTTTTTTTTTAACAATCTTTCTGATTTTCCAGGTCTGTCGTCGACATCCATGGTTCCCACAAGAGTGTTTCGCCTTGTTGTTTTGTATTATTGTTGTTACATTTTGTTTATTAGTTTACTGTTCATATATATGTTAATAAAAATATAAAGTTTGAAAATAGTTTATCGTTTATATATTTATTATTATAAAAAATTAAGTTTGAAAAAAAAATTAATAACATTTTTGGTTGTTCTCTTAACTGCTGTGTGACTCTTTCTTGTTCTTATTACTGTTATTTGATTGGGTCCACCATGGTGTTAAATTTTGGGGCACTTATCGCTGGAATACTGGTGATATCTGCAGTTTGCACCAACTTCTGAATAGTGTATTAGATTTATCTCAACTTTACGTCCGTTAAAATGCTGAAAATGAAATGGAGAGTAGCCGTTCTTGTGCAAAAAGACACGAGGTGCACCTTTCCAATTTATTCTAAATGCTAAAATCCTGTATTGAATTGCACTGAGGTATTGGCTTCACGTACAGTGTACACACAAAATCTATTAAGAAATCTCATTGTATTTATATTGATTGGGAATAGTGCGTCAGGTGCTGGATCTTGACGAGATACACTGCTCAGTTCGTATATTGTTCTGCACACGAAAAAAATCACATCACAACTTTCACACCAATTGCAATGCGAAACAAATTCCGGCGATAAGACACGTTAGCACCAGGGATTTTACACCTGCTTTCTGCCGGTGTTAAGCAGGACAACTACCTGCACCATGAAAGGGAACACAGCCAAGAGCCACACCAGAACACCTACAGGTGCCATAGAGTCAATGAGCATGATACAGGGATACCCATGAGGGCCAGAAGACTCATCTCAACAACTCCAGGACCGCCAATGCCCCCAAACCCACATCTTAGTAAGTGTGTCCCTGTGGTCATTGTCTTAGGATGATAGGCACGAGCCCTGCAACATCACAGTGTGCTGTCACCTCAGCGTTGGCAGTGAGCCTGGATGTGTAGCTACGCACGCATCCTCCTGCATGCACAACTGGTGTGTGCTGGTCTGGGGTTCACAGGTCAGTGCAGGGGGGTGCCGATCCGGCAAGGGGAACGGGGTGTCTCGGACATGTCCGTGTACAGGAAGTGCGGTAAGTGTGTCTCTGTGTTCTGGTGTGGCCTTTTACAAGAGCTGCAGCAGTCGATGTTGTAAAGTGGCATGCATCACCTCCAAACGGCACTGTGATGTTGTAGTTGAAATGTAGCAGGACATGCGCAAATAGGCATTACTATGGTGTGCCGTACGAGTGCACGAGATACAACACCGCACCGTACAAAAGTGTGGGGGCTCGTGGGAGGGAGGAGCAGCCGTTTGGCAACATAACACACAGTGAACTCGACCATGTGACACATGCTGGGCATCTCATCCATGATGACCACGGTCGCAGACATCCCACAACACCAACGACTGGCCTTTGTACACATCCTGTATGAATACAGCGTGGTTTTCACTTATATGCTCGTTCAGTGGTGTGATGTTGGTGGGTTGTGTGACTTGTGCTCCTTGTTGGTGTGTTTCATTTTGGCCATTGTTAGTCTATATATGTGTTGTACTTAATTGTGCATGTGTGCCATTCTGCCCATCTTCCCGCCTCCCCCCACTCCCTGCTTCTTCCTCTTCCTAGTGCTGTTGTGTCTATAATTTTGTTGCTGCACACATAAATACATGTAAAGAATAAATTAGAATAGTTCCTTCATTCTTTTAGGTTTCAAAACTTCACTATTGGTTTCTTTTTAATTTTCCATATGAACCGTTTTTTTAATATTCAACAACACATCAGAAGTGCAACGTATTCTATCAACACACTTTCTAGAACATTCTACAATACGTGCAGGTTAAAAGTTCATCAATTTTTAAAAACTATACGATATTTTTTTGTAACATTTTCTTGAACATTTAACGACACGTGCAGGTTAAAAGTTGACGATTGTTTTAAGTTCGAACAGTGCCTTCCAAATGCAAGTAGCAGGTGTGGTTGAGCTGAGCAAATTTTATCCTATGATATGTACTCAACGTTGAAACTGCTTTTTCTTAACCAATCACAAAGATGCTTTTCCACAAAACTAATGTGCACCCTACTTTTAAAAAAGAATGCTTTTCATGATATCTTTAGAGATAAGTTATAGATAGGAATTAGCATTTTAAAAACCTTTGAAATTCACTGAAAAAACCATAGGTTTCATGCACGTTATAGTTAGAAATTGGCATTTAAAAAACCTTTAAAATTCACTGAAAAAACCAAAGGTTTCAGGGGCGTTAAAGTTAGGAATTGGCATTTAAAAAACCTTAGAAATTCACTGAAAAAACCATAGGTTTCAGGGGTGTTATAGTTAGCTGGACATTCCCCTTGTACAAAACCCTAGAAATTCCCCTGTTATAGTTAGTTCAGCTAACTATAACTCGCGCCCCCGCAATGCACTGCTGATGACGTCACATATTACATCACTCATGACATGGTCAGTGACATCACTCATGACATCACTGATGACATCTCAAATGACATCACTGATGACATCACTGATGACATCATCCATTGAGTATGTGTTTCTGAACAGTTTTAATATGTTAAATATATATAGGGAAAGGCCTGTCGAAAAATAAGTGGGTGTACAAGTGTGTGAATGGATGATTTTCTAGGTGCGTAACTGACTCTATAAGTGAGTCATTAAATGTATCTTACTGCAGACTAGTGACTAAACTGTGTGACTGTCTGTATGTGTCTGTGTGTTGGTGTATAAGTGGCTGCATTGTTTTGTGAATAGCTATATGAGTGTCTATATGAGTTATTGATTGGTTGTCTGGGTATCTGTATGGGTGCCTGAGTGTTTGTGTGGGTAGGGTGTGTGTGACTCTGTGACTAGATGTGTGAGTGGGTGATTCAGTGGGTGCATGGTTTTAAGAGTGCATCTGTGATGGACTGTATGGTTGGGTGAGTGTATGTATGGGTGTGTTAGTGATTGAATGTATATCTCAGTTGTACATGTGTCAGTAACTACATATGTGAAACACGGTGTATATGTGTGTAAGAGTATATAACTATCTATATGTGTGATTTTGGGAGTGGCTGTATGCGCCATAGTGCAAGGATATCTGTGTCATGTGCTGTTTGTTTTTTCTGCAGGAAGACACAGAATTTGTTAGTATTTTTAGGAGTAAGTGAACTTGAGTGTGTTTAACTGTATAGGTGAGTAAATTGGACTGTGATTAATTATTTGCATGACTGACTAGATGTGTCAGTACCTCAATGGATGATTGGCGGTGTGTGAGTGTCTATATAGGTGTATAAATGCAAAGAGTGACTGCAAGTATGAGTGACTGTACAGGTGCGTGAGTGGACATGTATGTAGACCTAAAAGTCAATGAGTGGGTGAGTAGTTATTGGTATTGGAGTATCTATGGTTGTCAAAATGGCCGTTTGAAATTTTGAGTCGGTGTATCAAAGTTTATATTAGGGTGTGAGAAGTTGTACTAATTTATCACATGGATGACGTCATCAGTGATGTCATCAGTGATGTCATATGAGATGTCATCAGTGATGTCATCAGTGATGTCACTGACCATGTCATGAGTGATGTAATATGTGACGTCATCAGCAGTGCATTGCGGGGGCGCGAGTTATAGTTAGCTGAACTAACTATAACAGGGGAATTTCTAGGGTTTTGGACGAGGGAAATGTCCAGCTAACTATAACACCCCTGAAACCTATGTTTTTTTTTCTGAATTTCTAAGGTTTTTTAAATGCCAATTCCTAACTATAACGCCCCTGAAACCTTTGGCTTTTTCAGTGAATATATATATATTCACTGAAAAAACCAAAGGTTTCAGGGTCGTTATAGTTAGGAATTGCAGCCAATACCTCAGTTCAATTCAATACAGGATTTTACAGGCACATGCATCAAAGGAAAAACCGGTCGCAAACGGGTAGATTCTCAGAATCTGCCCCTTTGCGACCGATATTTTTGCATTTGGGATGCATCATCCCAAATGCAAAAATTGCAATTTAAGGAATCTCTAAATTGCGATTACTTAAATTGCGATTGCATTTAAGGAATCCCAAATTGAGATTCCTTAAATGCAATGCATTAAAGTAAACAAATTAGCGATTTCGCTAATAGGGGGAGCAAATTACCATGAAGTTGAACTTCATGGTAATTTGCAAAAACTTTGAAAAATGCACTTTTGTGCATTTTTCAGAGTTTCATGTTGTGCACACACATGCCCTTAGGGCATGTGTGTGTGCAACATATGTGCACAGATCAATTTCAAGGGTGCAATAGGGTGTCATTTTGAGACCCTTGCACCCTTGAAATTGCATGAGCAATTTGCGAGTACCTACTGGTACTCGCCAATTGCTCATGCAATCTCCAATTCATTCCTATGGGCCTGGAGGCCCATAGGAATGAATGGGACGGCATTCTTTAATTGCGACCCGCAATTTGCGAGTCCCAATTAAGGAATGTGTAGGAATCGCTATTTTTACAGCGATTCCTACTTGCATAGGCTTTTGCAATTCCTTAATTGCGATTCCTTAATAATCGCAATTAAGGAACCGCAAAAGCCTACGTTGATGCATGTGCCAGTTAGTATTTAGAATAAATTGTAAAGGTGCACCTCGTGTCTTTTTGCACGAGAACGGCTAGTCTCCATTTCATTATCAGCACTTTAACGGAAGTAAAGTTGAGATAAATCTAACACACTATTCAGAAGTTGATTCAAACTGCAGATATCACCTGTATTCCAGCGATAAGTGCCCCAAAATGTAACACCATGGTGGACTCCATCAAATAACAGTAATAAGAACAAGAAAGGGTCACACAGCAGTTAAGAGAACAACCAAAAACGTTATTAATTTTTTTTCAAACTTTATTTTTTATAATAATAAATATATAAACGATAAACTATTTTCCAACTTTATTTTTTTATTAACATATATATGAACAATAAACTAATAAACAAAATGTAACAACAATAATACAAAACAACAAGGCGGAACACTCCTGTCGGGACCATGGATGTCGACGACAGACCTGGAAAATCATAAAGATTGTAAAAAAAAAAACAACATGGTATTCTCAACAAAATACCACAAGAAACAAATCACAGATATATAAAATGCATACAGCTAACACAATTTTATAAGTTTAACTTACAAAAACTGTAAATGTTGCCGCTTTAAAATCTTTACCGAATCTGAGGAATTTTTTTTGCAGAAGGCACCACGCCCACAATGTTTTTCTTCAGTGGTGAGGAAATTTTTTACTTTTCCCAAGGGGCAAACAAAGACCAATGCCACCTTCGTCACGCGCAAGATTTGCCAAAGAGTTCTGTTATGAGGGGATCCTAACAAAAAATACTCGTGCGGCACAGCAAGTATGATGAAACACCTAAGGACCCTTCATCCAAACAATCTTGCACGAGAAGAGTGCAAACAGATGAGAAACACTCCTGTTCTGTATCTGTAAAAAAGAATCACAAATAAATGTATATTAATAACTTTCAAATTTATACTATTCCATTACTGTACAAACACATTTTATATAAAAACTGACTAAGAAACTATAGCCCTGAACCACAAGTGTGACGATCGTTAAAACACTACATGCATAGTGCATACTACTTTGAAGCAGTTCATGCCCTAAAGCCTACCTCACTAAAAGACTACATGCTAACTGACTAAATGATTACAGTACTATAAGGAGACACACTGCGTGAGTGACAGGGTGTTTGCTAGAAGAGTATGAATACTAACTAGGGAATTGAAGGTGTGAAACACAACTGTGTAGGTGATTAGAGGACTGCATCCATACTGCATAGGCATTTAAAGCAGTCCATGTGCTAAGGCCTGGCTCACTGCATGACTACTTGGGTACTGACTGAATGATTAGAGCACAGCAAGGAGAGTGCCTAGGTGAATTTATAAGTGCTAGGCTTTTCGCACAGGGAATGGATTAGTACTTGGTACTGAATGGGTCACTAGAGGAGTGCAAAGGCAGTGACAAGTGCTGGACTGTATGGATACTGACTAGGAAATTGAAAGTGTGTAAGACAAGTGTCTAGGTGGTTAGAAGACTGCATGCATAGTGCATAGGGGTTTGAAGCAGTCCATGTGCTAAGGCCTTGCTCAGTGCATGAATACTTAGGCACTGAGCGAATGATTAGAGTACTGCAAAGATAGTATCTTGGTGAAATTACAAGTGTTTGGGTTTTAGCACAGTGAATGGATTAGTACATGGTGCTGAATGGGTCACTAGAGGACTGCAAAGGGAGTGACAGGGTATTTCCTGGAAGTGTATGAATACTGACTAGGGAATTGAAGGTGTGAAAGACAATTGTGTAGGTGGTTAGAGGACTGCATGCATAGTCGATAGGGGTTTGAAGCAGTCCATATACTAAGGCCTGGGTCACTGGATGAGTACTTGGGTACTGACTGAATGATTAGAGTACTGCAAGGAGAGTGCCTGGGTGAATTTATTAGGGTTTGGCGCAGTGAATGGATTAGTACATGATGCTGAATGGGTCACTAGAGGAGTGCAACGGCAGTGACAGGGTGCTTGCTGGAAGTGAACGGATACTGACTGGGGAATTGAAGGTGTGAAAGACAAGTGTGTAGGTGGTTAGAGGACTGCATGCATACTAGATAGGGGTTTGAAGAAGTCCATGTGCTAAGACCTGGCTCAGTGCATGAATACTTAGGCAGTGACTGAATCATTAGAGTACTGGAAAGAGAGTGTCTTGGTGAATTTATAAGTGTTTGGGATTTGGCACAGTGAATGGATTAGTACATGCTGTTGAATGGGTCTCTAGAGGACTGCAAAGGAAGTGACAGGGTGTTTCCTGGAAGTGTATGGATACTGACTAGGTAATTGAAGGTGTAAAAGACAAGTGTATAGTATGTTAGAACACTACATGCATACTGCATAGACATTTGAAGCAATCTATTTGGTACTTAGAAACTGACTAAATAATCAGACTATTTCTAGGACTGTGCTTAGGTAAAACTTTTAAATTTTCAGTTCTGCCACAGTGAACAGAAGAGTACATGGTACTGCACCTTAGTGTCAAACCCTGACTCATTTTATCAATGCATAAGCAAAGACTAGCTTCTAATGCTACAAAACTTGACAACATGACAGGTTTTAAAAGAGCTATCTGCTAAAAAATACACGTTACCAAATGCTTCTCTCACAGTGCTTCCCAAATGCACACAGACTCACAGTGTGATTCTAGACAACAACCACTATACCTAGGAGTTTACCAAAAATCATTCACTACTGTGGAAGTGGTAAGGGAAGTGCACACAATCCTTATATTTCAGGACTGCACTTTTATGTCAAAGTCTGACTCATTTAATCAAAGCATAAGCAAAGACTGGCTTCTAATGCTACTAGAACTTGACAACATGACCGGTTTTAAAATAGTTTTCTGTCAGCAAATACACAATGTTACCAAATGCTTCTCTCACAATCCTTAGCCAAATGCACACAGACTCACAGTGTGATTTTAGACAAGCAACACTATCCTAGGAGTTTACCAAAACTCATTCACTAGTCTGGAAGAGTTAATGGTACTGCACACAATCTACATATTTAAGTACACCACATCAGTGTCAAAGCATGACTCATTTAATCAACGCATAAGCAAAGACTGGATTCTAATACTACTAAAACTTCACAACATGACAGGTTTTAAAACAGTTATCTGTCAGCAAATACATGATGTTACCAAATGCTTCTCTCACAGTGATCCCAAATACACACTAACTCACAGTGTGATTCTAGACAAGCACCACTATCCCTATGAGTTTACCAAAACTCATTCACTACAGTGCAAGTGGTAAGGGAACTGCACACAAGCTACATATTTCACGACTGCACTTTAGTGTCAATGCCTGACTCATTTATTCAACGCATAAGCAATGACTGGACTCTAATGCTACTAAAACTTGACAACATGACAGGTTTTAAATTAGTTATCTGTCAGCAAATACACGATGTTACCAAATGCTTCTCTCACAGTGGTTCCCAAATGCAAACAGACTCACAGTGTGATTCTAGTCAACAACCACTATACCTAGGAGTTTACCAAAAATCATTCACTACTGTGGAAGTGGTAAGGGAACTGCACACAAGCTTCATATTTCAGGACTGCATTTTTGTGTCAAAGCCTGACTCATTTAATCAAAACATAAGCAAAGACTGGCTTCTAATGCTACTAAAACTTCACACCATGACCGGTTTTAAAACAGTTATCTGTCAGCAAATACACGATGTTGCCAAACGCTTCTCTCACAATCCTTACCCAAATGCACACAGACTCACAGTGGGATTTTAGACAATCAACACTATCCTAGGAGTTTACCAAAACTCATTCACTAGTCTAGAAGAGTTAATGGTACTGAACACAATCTACATATTTAAGTACAGCACATCAGTGTCAAAGCATGACTCATTTAATCAACGCATAAGCAAAGACTGGATTCTAATGCTACTAAAACTTCACAACATGACAGGTTTAAAAAAACATGATGTCACCAATTGCTTCTCTCACACTGATCCCAAATACACACTAACTCACACTGTGATTCTAGACAAGCACCACTGTCCTTAGGAGTTTACCAAAACACATTCACTGCAGTGCAAGTGGTAAGGGAACTGCAAACAATCTACATATTTCAGGACTACACTTTTCTGTCAAAGACTGACTCATTTAATCAACGCATAAGCAATGACTGGCTTCTAATGCTACCAAAACTTGACAACATGACAGGTTTTAAATTAGTTATCTGTCAGCAAATACACGATGTTACCAAATGCTTCTCTCACAATGGTTCCCAAATGCAAACAGACTCACAGTGTGATTCTAGACAACAACCACTATACCTAGGAGTTTACCAATCAACACTATCCTAGGAGTTTACTAAAACTCATTCACTAGTCTAGAAGAGTTAATGGTACTGAACACAATCTACATATTTAATCAAATCATAAGCCATAACTGTCTTCTAATGCTACTAAAACTTCACAACATGACAAGTTAAAACAGTTATCTGTCAGCAAATACACAATGTTACCAAATGCTTCTCTCACAGTGGTTCCCAAATGCACACAGGCTCACTGTGTGATTCTAGACAAACAACACTATCCCTTGCACTATACCAAAACACATTTCTTCATCTAGAAGTAGTACTACATTTTAGTATAGAAACATAACATAACTCATTTCACAAATTCATAAACAATGACTGGTTTCTAATTCTACCAAAATATAAAAACAGCACAGTTATCTGTCTGCAAACACATGAAAAACACAAATGCTTATCACAGAATGGTTTCTACATGCACACACACTGTCAATAAGATTGTAGAGAAAAAAAGTACTCCCTACACTTTAGCAGGAGAAATACATTAGTCTGATTAAAATCAAAATAGTCTACATATATCCCCTCACAATTAAATAACTCATCTTTCAAGTTCTTTTGTAGATTAAGAAGTATATCAGTCACTCACCATATTTTCTTTTACAGAATCTCTGCATTGTGCACCTCTCAGCAAAAACAAAGAATGGAAAAGTTTCCCTTTCATTTTCCACACATATACATGTAAACATCAAACCACAATCCTTCACACATAAACTCAAAAGCAAACACACATTTCTATTGGTTAAACATTTCAACCCTTTCCGACTGAAATACATTTCAACCCTTCCCCCAATCTGCCTACTGCCTGTTACCATAGAAACAGGTCATGGAACACTGCACTGAGCTCACAGGTCACAAGTTCTGCACACAATGTTACTAAACAAGACAGGAAGTGTGCTTGACTTTTCAACATATCAGCTTATCATATATAATGTTCCTTACAATCTGTTTTTGTTAACCAATAATCATACCTTTAAATAACAGAAATATACACCGTATCTTTCAGTGTAGAAAGTAGTCATACAACCAATGATTTCTTGTCTTTTTTCAAAAAATGCGATCGGGAGGGTGCGTGCTCGGTTCGGGGAGGGTGCGTGTACGGTGTGTGTACGGTCCGGGATCCTCCGTGGCCATAGATATTTATGTACTTTTAACTCTAATTTTCTCAGGAACTACTGAACGGATTCACACCATATATGCAAAAGGCATGAGTCCGAACTGAGGACTACCTCTTTGCCAAATTTGGTGTCATTCCGTTCAGCGGTTCGGGCTGTAGCTGCGACAACAGATCCTATGGGAAAGTGCATGGGGAAAACGCATTTTGGGACCCCCCTTTTTTCTCAGCCCCTGCTTGACGAATCACCACGATACTTTCAGGTTAGGAGCGGAGCGAAGCTGGCCAAAAGTTTGGAAAATTTCGCAAGGATTCGTTAACAAGCGCCAGACTTATTTGGAATAGAATGTTGCGGATTTCCTATGGAAAATAGGTCCTAACTATAACTACCTACTGGCGACCGCCAGTAGGTAATATATATCTATATATATATCCAGTGTAACCTGTCAGGCACCTTTTCGGCATATAGTGACTGCAAAAAACCAATTTTGTACATTCTCTGGGCGCACTTTAGAATGTCGTAGGAAACTCCTCACTTAAGCAGCTTAACAGTGGTCTGCCACTGGACCCCAAGGGTTGATAATCTCAGTCATTTGTTTATGGGTCTCTTCTGTCTGCAGGTGTGCAACGTGTTAAGCTGTTATGCAAGTATAAAATCCATAAATTCTACCAAGTTACAATTCAATTGCATATGTGTGCCATCCATACATTGTATCACTAGTTGTCTATATGATCTGATTTATAGATAATTAAAGTGTCTTCTAAGCATTTGTTTTCTTCCAGCAGAGCATATACCCCATATATGGTGTGATTCTTATTCTATGTATCCACAGGGTCTACAATTTGTAGTTGATTAAGTTTGTTTTCAAGAGTTAAATTGTTAGTTAGGAATCTTTCCAGTTTATGGGAGTTAATTTTTAATTTAGTATATGATGCAAAATTAATTTTCAGATAATGCTTTTAGACTGGTTGATGTTAGGAATGTATTACCACCCAGGCATGAGCTTTTTTTGCTACCTGGTCTCTGTTTTGCAGGAAAGAATTTATTTTTGCTGCTTTTCTTCCAAATTTGGGAAATTGTTAGACCTGACAGCCTTAAGGTGTCTTCACTCAAATGTTTTGCCTCCTCCCCGCCTGTTTTGATGAAATCCGAGTTGGCGCTTCGTCCCGTGATCTATTGGCGTAGATTATGGACGGTGCCTGAACTAATTCATTACAGACAGGGTTTACAGGAAGTTCTTGGCTTCCCAAATTCGGGGAACATTGCCTGGCTCAAGTTTGTAAGGAATAGTTTGGTGAGCCTAGGTCTAGATGCACTTTGGAACGACCCTTGGAACGCCTGTTCAAAGTTTCCTAAAAAAGCTCTTACCAAACTGTACTATGAATCCAAGGCTCCTTCACTTCGACCTTCAAAATCTTTAGGGTCGTTAACACATCAATTCCTTCACATGAAGACCACATATAGTTTTGAACTAGCCCTTGACAATGTTTACCCTGCAATAATCAGGAAGCTTTATTTGCAATGGAGGCACGGGTCCTTGCCAATTCATGCTCTTACTAGCCGTTGGTCCGCGTTGACATCCAGTATTTGCCCGGCATGCAGAGCAAGTGATGAAACCGAGCTGCATCTTATATTCTTCTGCCCGGGCTATACTGAGGCGCGCAGAAAATGGATCATTTCCGTTTGTAGGAATCTGGGTTTTTTCAGATGCCACGAAGCCTTTAGAATTCTTAAAAGCGATATGGCTGCACACATTGTGTTTGCTGTGGCAAAATTTCTGGGGGCTTTATGGCACAAACAGAAGCGGTACTTAAAAATGTCACCATGATTCGTTTTGTACTCTGTTATAAGGCACATGATTATATGTAACTACCAGGTATCTAGCCCTGCGGCTGCACCAACAACTTTTAACAATTTTATCTATTGTTCTTAAATGTTTTTATATTCATTTTATGTACTTTTATGGAGATCCTCCGAAATAAAGTTTTTCTTGACTTGACTTGAAATCCGTTTTTGCTGGCTTTAGGACTCTGTGTGTTACCATTGTGAACCAATCATAAAGTGCTTGTGCTCACTTGTTTAAAAATAGTAAAATCAGCATACACCCGAATGGCACATTAAATTTACATATTACTCCCTAAAAGACTGGTACTACATGTACCCAGGGCCTGTAAATTGAATCCTATTAGTGGGTCTGCAGCACTTACTGTGCCACCTACCTATGTAGCCCTTTTTAAAACATGTCTCAGGCCTGCCATTGCAGCCTGTAGCTTCAAACTGTCATTTCGACCTGGCAAAATAAACTTTTTGATACATATAAGTTACCTCTAGGATAGGCCTTAAACAGCCCATAGGGCAGGGCGCAGTGTATTTAAAATGTGTGTAATGAATTCTCAGATCTCCCCTGGACTAAGGTATGTACCGTCACTTTCCCAGGGAGAGAATATCAGTTCCAAACTTATGGAATGTAACATATACACAACACTTCCTAAGGTGGGCAAACTTTCAACACTCCCCCAAAGGCAAGGCAAGAAAACAATATATACACAGCACTTCTCTAGAGCGAAATATACTTTGCACATCACTTGCCAGAAGTAGAACAACTTCCTATAGCACAATTACCTGCTAGAAGGGAATTCACCCATCCTTCTACAATAGAATACTTGGCCAAGAAGAGTCCACGCCTCCTGCTACAAGGAAAAGACTAATTGGTATATCTGGGATGTGTTTATTAGTAAATTGCACCACACGGTAAGCCAAATGCACCTATCATAGCAGACTCTAACATATCAATAGCATGATTGAAACACAATCAAGGCAAATATATATGTAGAAATATATATGTATGGATATAAGAATCAGAAAATAAGAAGGAAAGGAAAGAATCAGTAAAGAATCAAGCGACAGTTAGTAGCAGAGACACCTCACCTACTGCTTCATCATTTCACCCCACTTTGCTCAAGGGGAGTCCATTGCTTGAACCGGGTGAAAGCTCAGAGTTGACACCAGCCGCCCCCACTCTTCCGTGACAACACGTCTGCTCCACGGCGTGAACTTCCACCAGGCCAGTGTAGGCTCCCCTTTTTAATACAAATTCAAACACAATGAAGCTTTTACCAAGCCTCGCCCCCTCGTTCTCATGAGAGCCCGTACCAGCCTGCTCCAAGGCCACTGCATCGGTTGATCAGGCCTTTGCTATGGCTCCGAGACAGATCATGTACATTCCTCTGATAAGAACCAGGTCTCTCTAGTCAGTAAAGTGCGAAAAAACAGGAGAAGAGCAAAACATGCCCTCCCCACCTACTGCTGCTTCGTGCAGGCACAGAAAATAGCTTCAGTCATGAAAATGGAGTTAGTTAAGCCATGCACACAAAGGCCCAAAGCAAGATGGAATCAGAGAAGCAAGGATGACATGAAACCATGTCAAAGGCAATAGTCAGCACCTATAATTCTCATCCACACAACTTACAAGCACCACTGTGCACACAGAAAAGTTTGAAGCAAGGTAAAGTCAGAAGGCAGGATGACATTAGACCACGTCAAAGCCAATAGGTCAAAGTCATAATTCACCTAACCCAAATAACATTATACACTTAATCCCTCAGTATCCAACATTGAGCACATGTGTGCACCATCACCCACAACACTGCACCTCAACATCCTATACCTTCTATTCTTGGCAAGACTATTCTACTAAAAGACAGCAAGATTACAGGACAGAAGAGAAGCAGGTATATGCAAACCCATCCTACATTAAGGCTAGGGTAACATTAACTTAAAATCAGTTAACATGGTGGTGGTTGAGGGTCATCATAGGGTGTCAGACCACAAAAGTGGCTCATTCACTACAATGTGGGACATGTACTTTTCAGTTTCACCTGTCCTGGTAGTGAAAACTCTTACATTTATTTTTTCACTACAGCAAGGCCTACCTACCCCATAAGATAACATTGGGTTACAACATTTACAGTAAGTGATCACTTTTACCTGGGAACAGGTAGAAATCTCACAGTATCTAAAGAATTGTAATTCAAAATCCTTTTGATGGCATAGTACAATTTCAAGTCAAAATTCTAAAAATGCCTCTTTTATCTTTGGGGACTGCTGCCCGTTTGTCCGTCTGCCGGAATGAAATATTGGCTGTCTTAAAGATTGAATCACGAAACTAATTCATACGTCTATAGATATCGGCATCACTGTTCTGTCAACCAATACATCAGAGTGAGGAGAGGAGCACAAGTGAGTGTCTTCAAAATTGAACCAATTCTGCTAAAGTTTTCAAAGATTGGCTTTTCTATCAAAATTGTCATTGCTATATGCAGTTTCTTTTGTCCCGAAGATGGTCTGTGGGATTTACACCACAGAAGACCGAAACGTTGACTGTACTGCCCATTTCCCCAATAATTGATGTATCCTAAGTGACTGTTTTATTTATTAGGATATTTTTCACTTTTCCAATTAAACTAGGAATGGATGTCTTTACCCATGAATTATAGGTTAAATTGTACTGTACCTTTTTCATGTGTATGCATTGAATTAACTTCAGCTTTGATTGTACCATGCTAATTTCGATTTACATATGAAAATATATTTATAAATTGACTATAAGATATTCCTGTGTGTGTTCTGTTGTTTTGACCTTCTGCGCATTCATTGCACAAGTTATTCAATTTATTTGATTGTTGGTTCAGGATTTGCTAACAGTGGACTATCAAAGAATTTTTTTAATTATAACTCATAAGAAATTATATTTCCTGAATAAAATCCCTTGTTGGCACACTTTACCTGATATTTCCAGAATCGCCCAAGCCTCCAAGGGTGTATTGGGTTGTCCCACTTTACCATTTCATCTTTTAGAATGTTGGCATTTTCTTGTGTTAACCATTTGATCCCTGTCCTAGGTCACATGACTAGGTGTAGTTGGCAGGTATCCTTTGTGTATTCCTCCCAAAAAGTGTCACAAAGGAGGACTGGGTGTTGGCAGGATGGGATATCCTGACAGGATGGGTGGAAATTGAGCCATGGACGTTATTTTGGGTCGCTGGGGGTCACAGCTGCAACCCCTGGCTTGCCCCCTGTGATCCCTGGTACTGCCTCAGAGGTCTCAAAACAGTGCCAGAAATACAGGAGCAGCTTGCCCTTATGGATTTATATTATTACAGCAATATTGAATAATATTACATTATTCAATGTATGTATTGTGCGTGCTTGCATGTGAGTGTGTTTATGTGAGAAACAGTATGTGTATGTGTGTGCATGTGCAAGTGTGTGAGAGAAAGTAAAGGTCAATTGGCTTGGGATGTTGCTTCCGCTACCCCAGGCATTTTGGTGAATTGACATCCATGATTTTAGCTGTCACCTTCCATACTTACATTTCATAAAAGCTGCCTCAGCACCCATACAAAGGACTTCACACTATCTTTTTCTCACCCCAGACATCCTTGGACCAGGGCAGGAAGGAACAAAATTCCAGAATCATCTTTGGGGGAAACTCCAGAGGTTTCTCCCACCAGGTATACATATTTGACCCTGAGACCCACTTTTCAGTATACTCCTGGACTTGTGGATACTACAGAATAAGCACTGCCCTACTTCCTGTGGCCTGCCCTGCTCTCTGAGAAGGAAGACTGAACCTGCTCCTTTATCCCAAGCAGCGTGACTTTAAGAGTCAGGTGGCTGACCTCCTGTTCTTATCTACAGGGACACAAAAGGCTCCAGAGGCCTCCCTGCAAATGCCCAGCTGGTCTGCAGCACTGGACCTATAAGTGAATCTGCCTGAGCCCTGCAAGCCTCGGCTGGAGTGAGTTCCTGATCCCCAAGAGGGGAGGGTTCCCAGCTTCAAAGTTGGTCGCTCTGGCTGTTAAGCCACAGGGTCGAGTTTGCTCTCTTCTTGTGCTTTTTGTGATTAAGGGCATGGTTCAAGCAGGGAGTATTTTAATTTTCCAGCTACTCCCTTGGTTCAGTAAGCCACTCAATCAATTTATCTTTATTCGGATAATGTAGCCATAAAAACGCATGCGGACAAACTGCAAACGTACGATTATATAGTGTCCGAAAAAACCAAAAAAATTCCAGGTATTATTAAAGTACACAAGACACACGATGGACGCAATGCAAAACAAATCAAAACATTCACCCCCAGTCAAGAGATCTGGGTTAAATCCATCATTCTTTTGCTCACCATGCCACCCCAGTTTAGAACAGGCCGTATGCAAATCAGTCTTGACCCTGTGTCTCATGGGAACAGTCCATCCCAAACTGCCAAGCCAGGTCCTCCCTGGAATGGAAACAAGCATCCTAGGACTGGTTTCAGGGTTTCACCCCTCTTCTGCCAGGATAGCTTTAATCCAGTGGCACAGTGAGCCCGAGACCCACGTCTGGGCATACCTGGCGCACTTAGGCCGAGAAAACAAAAAAGACACGATTGATGGACGGAATGCAGAAGAAATCAAAACATTCACCCCCAGTCAAGAGATCTGGGTTCAATCCATCATTGTTTTGCTCACCATGCCACCCCAGTTTAGACCTGGCCATATGCAAATCAGTCTTTACTCTGTGCCTCATGGGAACAGTCCTGCCCGAACTGCCAAGCCAGATCCCCCTGGACCGAAAACAAGCATCCTAGGACTGGTTTCGGGATTTCACCCCTTTACAGCCAGGATAGCTTGAATCCAGAGGCAAAGTATTAAAGTACATTCTAAGCAAATTAACCCACATGCATCAGTCCTGGGAGGAGCATGCAAATTGCACGAAATACGTACTTAACTTGAATTGACTGACTCGAGAGGAGAGCAGCACCCAGATCATAAGGTAGGGATGATGCTCCATACCTCTTGCTCGTGAGCATGGAATATCATCGATGACCGAAAGGCATGTTCGCAGTGAGTGCAGCTGTTGTAGGAAGATTACAATTCATTTGTATTGTCTAATATTTAATTCCCATAGAGATGGAGCATAAAAGTGTTTCCGATAAGAGGTGTGCAAAGTGCAAAAAAGCATAATATGACTGTGCTTTTCTTCGAGACATTGTCTGTCAGATTTATCATCAGATTTATCATTATTTCACGCGGCGCAGTGCAGCAAGCCACCTTGGTGTGCTGCGTGAAAGGGAAAGGGCAGAAATGTGCAGTATTTAACATCATACGGCGCATTTCCGCCCTTTCCTTACTCTGTGGCACAACGTACTACCTAGCGCCAATGCAGGCACCCTTGTGCTGTGGTGCAAGGGTGCCTGACTGCAGACAGGATTGTTTTTGTTTAGGAATGAACACCTTCCTCCACAAAAATAATCATCTGAGGCATTTTCCTTTACTATGTAGGCTGCAGAATGTAGCACACATAGAAAGAGGAAAAAGCTTGAAGAAATAAAGATCTTTCTCCTCGTTCACGCCACACCTGGGGAGGTGCAGTATTTTGATGCATTCCCAGGTCTACCAGTAATGGTAAACCTAGGGATGCACCAAAATCTATGGGTGGATGCGTAGGAACCCCCGCGCTCCACCCATGGAACGCCTACCTGGGGCTGAGTTACGCTTTGCAGCAATTTACATTGCGTTGCATTACTCTGGATTTATCAAGTCACTCAGGGCCACGGAAGGTGGCCTTGCGTGGATTGATAAATCTGACTTAGTAGTTGCATCGCCCATGTTCCCTCTTGCATAGCGCAAGGGTGACGCAACCCCAAGATCCCTGCACTGGGAACACCACTAAAATGAAAAGTGTTAAATCGTAATTAGGTGAGAAAAAATATGTGCTGAATATTAGAAATATTGGTTAAGTAAAACTCTGATAATAAATTTAAAAGCCGATATTGGCTGCCAATCTGAGAGTTTTGAATTTCCTCCATAGGAGTCTTATTGCAAGAATTAAGGAATACGATTCTAACAAGGATTTGATGTGTCTGCTGTACTCTCTGGGTTAGAGAACAGCTCTAGAACTCCTAATGTAACAAAAGCTTGTTTTAGGTATGCCAGGCACAAAATGACAGACACATCGTTTAAAGATAAACAATCAGCAATAATTCCCCTACTAAGGTTCGCCTCAGGATTCCCCCAAACCCTTATCCATAGAAAAAAGGGACGTAATTTGATTGCACCTTCCAAATAACTCAGTCCCACCTCAGACTGGCACACAAGAGTAGACCAGGATTGTGGGATGGCTATCAGCCTACATATAACGCTGTTTTCCACCTTTTGCAGTCATTCTACATCTGCATACCCCCAAACACCAGCACCGTAGCTCCCCATTGCAACACATGTGCTGTTGTATATTGTGAATTATTCCCTCCCCGGTTTATGGTGCTGTCTTGAGCCAAAGCGAAAGACAGACTCAATAGAGACGTGTGTAGTTGGTGTGCCCTTAAATTGAGTAACGAATCCCAATTTATAGCATCAGCAAAAGATTTATGTATTTATTTAAGAGTTTTATATAGCGTTGGCCAGACCCGAAGGCAGGGCTTAATTTGTGCCGGAGCTTTCCGGTGCTTAGTACCGGCACTTTCTTGACAGGGCCGGGTCTACACTCTTCTTACACTGCACGTCACATTTTAATTTAACTTGGTAAAAAACTTAGTTAGTGTAGTGTTACAACTTACAGTAATGATATGTATAATATGAAATGATGACACAGACTCTCCACTCGTGCCGCACTGCCGCTCCTGCCGCAGCGTGGTTTTCGCACGCTCACACTGTGTGTAATTATTTATAAATAATAAATAAATTTAACTCGAGTCATCATCATGGCGCCGATGGCGGCAATGCGCGCGACATCATCGGCACTGCGCGCGCCGCGGAGGCCTTTGCCACTTACTTGCTGCTGTGTGAGGGCCGGAGGAAGACACTGATTTGGGCGTTTTTGGGCTGTATTTTGGTTATGCGATGGCGGCTGTGTGCGGCAACGTGCGTAGATTTTTTAAATGTTGCTGCCACGCACCAGCATAACCAACACCTGACCGCGCAGCGGCAGCGCGCAACAGGCAGCTGAGGCTGAGCTCGCTCAAGTCACCGGGGGCACGAGGCGTTAAACTAAGTCGGCCCCGGCTCCCGCCGCCCGAGGCCCGACCGACCCGACTGTGTGGTACTCCCGTACTCAGCTACTAAGCAGCAGCAGTTGCAGCACCGAGCACCCAGGCGGCCAGGCCTAATTGCAGACGGTGTGTACTGTCTGGCTCTGGTTGGCTGCTCTGTGTTCCCGCTTCCCGAGTCCCTGCCGGTCCTAGGTAAGTTCAAGTTTCCAAGTACTACTGCTGAGTGCTGCCTAAATAAATGCTAATAGAATAATCCCCAATGTAATTTTTAATAGGGAGGGGGGCGGGGCGCAGGCCGCGGGGGCCTGCCACAGTACGGACCTGCCGGCTGCCGGGGACGGGTCACGGGCTTAAATACTTAGTACTTTACTTACTAGTACTTCTCTCGGTATGACATGTGGTTAGAGCTCAGAGCTGCGGGCAGCCAGACTCAGAGGTGCCCTGCCCAGCGATAGGCTGGTGCGGCCTGCGAGTTGGCACGACCGCTCGACCTGCTTCACTCTGCCTCCTAAGCATCAGAGAGCGGTGGTGGCTGTGGCAACTCACTCCTTGACTGCACCTCGGCCTGCCCCTCTCGCTGCCTCGCATCTTTAACAAAGAGAACTTGCAGTGAATTCTTCTCTGAATACTGCAGTAATATGTTCCGCTCTGAAACCATGCAATTACCTATTCTATTACAAACCCAGTGATTACTTATGCCTCCCTCCAACCCTGCAGTGATTCACTAAATGCTGCGAGCGTGATGACATGTGATTATACAAAGCAGTAAATAAAGAAATAGAAGTGATGAAATCTACATTGAGACATTTTACTAACGAGGGATTAAATCCAACTTTCCACCCCTGCTGTGACTTCTCATGCTCACACAAACCCGGAAATGATTCATCAAGCTCACGCAAACCGTATAGTGACTTATCATGCCTACCCAATTCCTACAGTACAGTTTCACACCAGGGGCATAGCCACCAGTGGTGCAACCGGTGCAATGCATCGGGCCCAGAGGTAGTAGGAGGCCCATCTCCGAAAGCCACTTGAGCCCTGATCGTGCACCTAATTAACCATGCTGGAGTTCTGAAGGTGAACGAGCATTAAAGATGACTTTAAAGGAGGTGTGGCTTGGAAGCTGAGCATCATGGTGGCTCCCTTTTGGCCTCTGGGCTCTCCTCCACGTTTACCTGCATTTCTCAGAATCGCCGGGAAATGCGACCACCTGTTTTTTCACAGAATAAGCTGCCTAAGGCTCGCCTAGCCGATCTCTGTGCCCAGATCATGTGGGCCGATGCAAAGATCACCTCAAACTGTGTAGCTGATGTGAGACTGGCTTCAACAATGCCTTTTTTTCTAATTTTAAAGTGTGATAGAAACAAAGATTTTAGTAGAATCAAAACAAATTGAGACAATTTACTTGAAGATGTGCAAATGACGAATATTTGCTTAAACCCAATTTTCTCACATTATCGTTTGTGTGCTACATAATTTTATAAGTAAAAATGTATGTATGTGCAAGTGTAGTTGCAATTTCAATGGAAAATGTGGTGTCTGTAAATGATAGTGGCTACCACACCATGCTTTAGTAATATATTTGCGATAGTGACAGCATCAGAGAGCGGTGGTGGCTGTGGCAAATCGCTCCTTGACTGCACCTCGGCCTGCCCCTCTCGCTGCCTCGCATCTACTTTTCCCCCCTAGGTCCAGTGAGAGGGGTGTCTTTGCAGCTGAGGATCTATTTCGCTCGAACTATGGTGTTGCGATCTAGAAGAAAATTGTTCCAAACCTGTAATCTGTGTCTAATGGAATCAACGATCGTCGTTTTTTCCTGTCATCATTGAATGCAGCACAGCAGCCTTTATTTTGGAGATTCTGCTTACCTCATACCTGTCTCTACTTACTGGTGTACGTCAGACCTCACCTTCCCCTAAAGCAGTTAGCACTGGTGACAAGAGGGATAACCAGGCATAAAGGAACCAGGACTTCTGTAGGAGTCCCTGTCTAACTATAAACTTAACATTGTAACACAAAAGAACCCTGGGGAGAGCAGGATAGACCCCTACCACGCTTAGACAGAAGCTACCACCTTACATCAGCAAGGCTCGCCTCTCTGGTGAAGGCCCCCTCAAAAGGAAAATTACGTAGGGGCTATTACTAAGTGATACTGAGGTAGGAGCTGTGAATCTTCTATCATAATCAGACACAGGGATTATAAACCAGACACAGTATTCATTTCCCGAAGGCAGAGCCTGAAGGTCCTAATCAAATTGGAAGGAAACTCAAAAACATGTCATTCTCAGATTATATAGATGTATTTTGGTGGGAGTAAGACTTGATGATTACTAACACTCACTTTACAGGATGATGTCCCTGCCAATTGGGGTACACAGGAGCGTAGGATATTTCACATGGCCTATGAAAAGGAATGCTGGTATATGTAGTACTCACTGAGGAATGATGTGATCGAGGGCGGGCACGTTACAAAAAAAGGTTTGGTGCAGAGCAAGCACGGGATTAATTATCTGATTGGGGTGGGGTGTTAAGAAGCCAAGTAAGTTTACTGCAGCTGAGTGAGTCACAAACGTGGTAGAGATGTGTGCTGCAGCAGTTAGAGGAAATATTAACGTGATGACATCCTCATAGTAAGATCGATTGGGTATTACATCTGACTTTTAGCAGTGCCAGTTCAGGATGTGGGTGGAGCTAATATAGTGGGTGGAGCCAGTGGAGGGAGTGGGTGGAGCCGAAGAAAAGTAGGTGTGGCCTCCAAAAAACATTTGAGCACCTGCACTTCATATTTTACAAATTAAGCACTGCCCGAAGGTATGGGAGAGCTTTACAACATTTACAGCAGAGAAATCATACATACAGTATATCAATAATACACACATTGACTCATGACGAATCCAGTTCAGGGAGGGGGGGACCCAGGCTCCAGTTAGCGGAAGGGTGAGGTGGAAGCCTTTTTGTCAAAGTGGTAGTGTGCTGCGATGGGAAAGATATGCCCAGGTATGTACATTTTCTACTTTGGACACCTCGATCTCTCCAATGCAGTACGTCTTTGATTTGCTGTTTTTGGGCCTACATTCATTATGAATGATTTGGTTAAAATTTCTCTTAAGACCTACATTATTCATAAAAGTGTTGAAAGCCTCTAAAAGAATTCGGAGCCCATTTGTGGTTTGTGTTATGTTGAACTTTGACACGAAACGTGCAATGTCCAAGGACAATAACATACAATCAATGGTACTGCAATTACTACTTGCCTTAAATGTAGGGGGTTGTCTCATATTTGGGGGCTTATATTCAAAGACAAAAAAGTTATTGGCCATTAAAGCTTGACATGTCCAAGTATGGGACGTGCCTAAAATGCGTCATCTCCGGCCCTCTGTGACCAATAAACCTCAAGTCGAGGTGTTACCCGCATTGCACAAGCAAATGTTACAATCTTCTACCCAGAAAAACAACAAAAAATCTTTGTACTTATCCTGGAATTTAGCCATGACCATCAATTACCTGGGTGGATCTGACATCAAAAATATTGCAATTAAATGTAATCAACATAAAATGAGAAGTTTCAGGAATCCTAAAGAGCAGCCTTGATTAAAAATCATACCCTGGGCTTGATTAACAGCGAGTTTGGGCAGCTTAACTGAAATCAACATGGCCAAACCAACTTTTGCTCTGCCTGCAATTGATTGAAGTGCTGGAGTGCACAATGAGCAGCCTCCCTATAGGTGGAAATGATCTATGACCAATGTCTCTTGACAGCAAATGATATCACATCATTCACAAAAGACAGCCAATCTGGATGTGACAGCTTTGAGTAGATTCCTGCAGCATTCCATGAATGCACCCTAATGAGGGGGGCCCGGGAGCGCTAAGAGAGGGTGGTGAGGCTATTGATAATGGGGACTTGTGGGTTGGGCTCTGCATGCAAACACTTTAGCTTCTCATATGGTGCATGGAATTATTGACAGCAGTATCAGCCAATCAATCCATATGCTCGACTGAAGCAAGAACTTTGTAGTTTTTCCTTGTATCAATATTATACACAGTTCGGGACTTGAGCTCAATAGTAACGGCAGCAATAAAATGAGATTCATTGGGCATGTCGAATGGGCTGTAAAAATACCCCAATGGTTGGGCTTTGAGGAAGCCAGGTTTGTAGGCTAATGGAGACATATGTTGCAGTAAAATTCCTACAGTAAACAGATTTTTGAAGTTTCTGGGGATTCCTTTGCATGATTGCTAATACAAGGAATATTTCTAATAGAAAATATTTCTGCAGGTAGATCATATGCCCACTCTAAATTCTTTTTGAGACTTTTTTTTTTAAACGTGATGGGCTCTGTGATTGTGCCAGCATGGGAACATCTTCCAAGACTATAACATATGGGGTACATTCTAGGGGAAGCTGGAGATAGACACTGGTAATTGGGGAATAGCTGTTTTGTCATAGCAAGGTTTTAAGGACTGATCAAGGGCAGTACAAGCCTTCACAACAATTGATTTCTTCCTAGAGATGACAAATTCAGGATGTTTACACCTTGGTGTGTCTAGGGTGCAGTCCGCACAGCTAGTGCCTGGTTCTCTGAGTGCAAGGGCTACATAGGGATACTCTCTTGGGGTTTATGAGTATCACGGATTAGTATTTTAAAATCATTTTTGAATTCATCGTCCATCAGATTTAATCTATGTAAGACTACTGTACAAAAACCTTTACGGGTTCCTCTAACTTCTAAAACATTTGGAACAGTGTTTCTTTAGCTTAGGCTCCAAATCCATTGAAGCAATTTTCCCTGATTTGCTAACTTGCTTCTTTTGGCAATTTATGGTAGCAGCCTTCAACATATTTGAGTTTGGGCTCACTGCTCCTTCTTTTGCTGGAAGTACAGGAGAGTCTTTTCTTTTTCTTTTAAGTGGAGGTGAGTTAGGCAGTGTAGTGTTTGCTACTGAAATATCTGTCCAAGAGTAAACAAGGGTTCCTTCTATTAATTATCTGAGCTCTTTCCTTACTCCCCCTTCACTCTTCCTGCAGTTTCCTTTATCAATGCCTGAGTTCTCTGGTTTACCCAGGCGTTCCATGTTGTCTGACAGATGTTCAGACAACTGTCTTTTGACAGTGGCTATTCTAACCGCCATTAGCCCAATTCCAGTGTTAATAGCTCCCATCACAGAAGTCAGATAAAGTGTAATTTGACTCACTTGTTCCCTCTGCAGCACCCCATGGCTGTCCACTTGGTCCTGCTGTCCTCCCGCTATCCTGTTGTTTCTGTGGCCGGGCTTAGCTCCGCACCCCAGCCTGCAACGCGAGCGGACGAGGGACCGGCCGGGCTTGGCTCCACCGGCCCTCCCAACTACATTCCCCAGGATCCCCTGGGCCAGGACGTCAGGACGCGACCTCATCACACGCCAGGAGGCGCATAAACATCAGCTTGGTCCTACGCCCCGCGAGGACGCGCGCGGGACGCGCCGGGAGAAACCCGGGACAAGGGCGGGGCCGTCTGTGGCCGTCCGGGGCTGGCCAAGGCTGGGCTGGGGTTCCGCCCTGACATTGACTTCAAGACATACGAAGTAAGACTTTAGTTTAAAGTTTGACTTAACCTTATTATTTGTTTTTGCCAACCTCAGGATTATTCCGCGTCACATTACAGTGTTAAATTCATCTGACAAATTGATTTATCAACTGTTCAAACTGGTTTGTTGTCATCCTTTTTTCCAATTTGCATTTATATTAACCCTTGTAGGAGCATGACTGGTCGATGTAGTAAATCTAGTAAATCTCTGGTGGGAGGCTCGGTCCAAGGGACTCTTGATCTTTTCATTACAAGGGCTGCCTCCGTGCTCGAACGTGAGATCGAAATAACGGAAAGGCGTCTATCTTCCGAAATCTTGTATAGCAAACGTTCATCCCTGGGCAAAATACAGTCAGCAACCACGCCAACGGTTCAGATCCTTGATTATTCCCAAGAGGCTGACATTAGTATCCCATTTCAACTTCAAGACCAAACTTCCTTAACGCCACCACATACGAACGATACACCTATTGACACGACTTCAGATATTACCCCAGAGGAGTTAACAACTACTATTTCCTCTAGGGATTCCACGTTCAAGGAAATGCACAGTAACACATCTGCCCCCAGGCAAACAATAGGTAAAAGGAAACGTGGGGGGACACACCAGGCCCGTAAACGCACAAAAATGCCCAAATTAGCCAGGAGCAACCCAAGGAACATCGAGAAAACTGTGGGAAAGGGAATACAGGATAAATACATTCAACCCACCAACCTTATCAATGACTTAATGGGTAGCATGGAGAAATTAGTTAAATCACTAATATTGCCGTTAACAGAGCGAATTAAAAGAATGACCGAACAACTGGGGAGCATAGAAAAAGTAACTACAACTAATACAGATTTACTTAACGATTTAGTCAAGGCTAGACCCCACCAACAAGACCGCACGACATTAAATGGGCCAAATACAGCGGCAAAAACACTTCATAATAATACTTCAACAACACAAGTTAAGAAAACTGTAGCCCACCTGACAACAGACAAAAGTCATTCTAGACCCCAGGAAGTGAGCTCGGAGAGCCAGGTAACATCAAAAGAAAAGTCTAAGACCAATGCCTTCACAAAGTCTTTTCCTACTGAGCCCCAAATGACAAATAGGGATGAAAAAGCGGACGTGCCAATAAATAAGACAGACAACTCCCAGACTACTGTAGTTAGGAAGTCCCCTTCTGCTAAATTTCAAATTTTATACCAGCAAAAAATTGACTTACCACCAGAAGCGGCACCCTATGTCGTGGTTTTAACCGGGGTTCCGGAACTACCAGTGGGAAAAACTGAAGGCCAACAGGGACTTAAAAACAAAGTTATATTTTGGTTGAGGAATAACAGGCCGCTACCGCCCAATATAAATGGGGAAATTCTTCATGTTAGAAGATTAGGGTGGGTAGGTTGTAGACCAAAAGATATCAGAGGGGACGTAGTTATAATAAACTTTAGGGACCGTAGAGCAACCAAACACATTGTTGACTGGCACTCCGAGAAAAGAGGGGAAGAAATTTCTACTCATGACCTCAATTACTTCTACCCACAATTCCTGGTTGCCCGTCCCGCAAGATCCAGTGTCCTCTATGGGCGCAGTAGGGAAAACTTTAGTCTAAATGGTCTTGGTTTTGATGTTCCCACATTCAATCATTTCTCTTTGCTCTCAGGGCTGGAAGGAGTTGACTGACTGCCTAAACGAGACATCGGGGTGAATCATGTTGCTAGACATTCTGAAACTTTACCAACTTTAAAAGTTAACTTAAAGCCCGATAAACAACCTGAAACCCCGAATCATATTGTATATAGGCCGATAGGCCACCATGAGGTAGAAAATCAGTGTATTATGGCAGGAGAACCATCACCGGGCATGAATACGTACGAAAAAGTAGATGCTGTGGAATTTACTGAAGAGTCTTCAATGGAACAATTTTCAGGGCTAGTGAAAACTCCCCTAGCTAAGATAGATTCCTTGATTGCATTCCTATTCTGGAATATTGCCGGATTACGCCGGAAAATAGAAAATGGTATGGGGATAGGTTTCCTGGAGAAATTTAATATTATATCTCTCCAGGAGACCTGGTCAACAACCGAAATCCACCTGGTAGGTTACAAAACCCTTTTTTCCCCTGCAATACATTCAACCTCAGGTAGAGCAAAAGGCGGCCTGACAGTATTTATTTCAAACACCGTAGGGGGCCTGGCCATTACTCCACTAGCCCTGGAAACAAACTATCAAATTGTGCTCCTCCGTCTTAGAAGAGACGAGTCTGTTCTATTAGTGAACTTTTACAACAATTTGCCAGACAGGGAATTTCAAACTGTTCTGCGACAGTTGTACTCCCAATTATCGACCTTGATTAGGAATTCCGCAAAAGGGGCCACCATTTTATGGGGGGGCAATTTTAATCAACATCCCTGTGAACACTGCAACCATAACTTGTGTGGGTTAATGGACGAGAATGAAGAACCATTGGTACATTTTTCCCACTCAAGTACTGGAAATTGTCTAAACGAATCTTTACTCAACCTAGATTTAAAAATTGTAAATAAAATAAACGTTTTAACTCAGAGGTTAGATGTAACTTACACTGGTAGAGGCTGTCAAACTACTATAGACTTCATTTTGATTTCTAATTTCTCAGGGAATCGCGTTACCAACTTTCAAACCCTTGTTAGTACACAAAGTGACCACTGTGCCCTTACTATAATATCCATTGCAGGAGGACAACACGCAAATTATAGTTAGTGCACTGAGGCAAAATACCCTACACTTGGACAGACTTAATGGTTTCTCATTGAAATGGGAAAAAATCGATCCCCAAAAAATCACAAGGAAAGTCATTCAAATGGCTTACAGTTCTATCTTTGAATGCCTAGATTTGTCTGTACATAGTGAAGAAGTAATAAGCAATTTTGAGGAGGTCACAAAAGCAATAAAAGCAGCACTGTTTGTAAAATTAAATAATACTCAAAAGAAGAAAGCTGGGTGGTTTAACCACCGATGTACAGTGGCGCACTCCAAACTGAAAGTTGCCTTGCAAAACCCAAACAGGGTGCCCCAAGAACTAGCAGACTTAAGGCGGGAATACAATAAAGCACTAAAGGATAGGAAAATAGAATAAAACAGGCCCTATGGGATCAATTGCACAAAAGCTGTATCCTTAAAGACAGCACCGCGTTTTGGGCTGTGGTAAAATCCCCATTTCTGCTAGAGCAAAAGAATCAACCATCCATTGATGTGGTAATCGATGAATCGACCTGGGTAGACTATTTTTCAAAGATATTTGGAGGGGGCCCAGCAGACATAAGCGCAGATTCAACCGCCGTTACACCTAATACCAACTACCCACTAGAAGTAGATATTGATATCGGTGAAGTCCAACGAGCCATCAAAACCAGTAAAAACGGTAAAGCCTCAGGACCCGATGGTGTCCCGATAGACCTATTTAAGTCAAATCAAGAGCTTTGGGCACCAATACTTACAAGGATACTTAGGGCAGCCTGTGAGGTTGGACTACTGGACTCATGGTCAATATCAATTTTGGTCCCAATTTTTTAAAAGGGGGACCGTCAGGAGGTATCGTGCTACCGTCCAATCTCCCTGCTGGATTCTCTGGGTAAAGTTGCAGGCAGGATCATCTTGGAGCATCTCCAGCAGTGGGCAGAGGATGGCGGGATACTTTCAGACATTCAGTTTGGATTCCGTGAGGGCCGGGGGACAGTTGAGCAGGCCTTGAATCTAACCCTGCTCCTGGAGAAATACGTATGTGCAAAAGCGGGCAGTATCCACATGGTCTACGTGGATCTGTCCGCTGCCTTTGATTGCGTTTGCCATGCTAAATTGTGGTCAGTATTGCTGGACATGGGGGTGGAATTACCTTTAGTAAATTTTCTGCGTGAAATGTATACAAATGCATCTGCTAGGGTGAGGTACGGTACAAATGGAGAGCTTTCGGCGCCGTTCAAAGTAGAGAGGGGAGTGAGACAGGGATGTGTCCTGGCTCCCTTTCTCTTCACGCTTTATACTAATGGCCTGGAGCAAGCAATGCTGAACGGGAGCCAGGACCTTCCCCAAGTTAACAACCGTCCGATTCCGGCGTTGCTCTATGCCGACGACGCCGTGATATTGGCACGTACCCCTCTAGAACTTCAGAAGGCCCTAAATAGGTATTCCCAATTTATGGGAGAGTTGAACCTACGCATTAACATTAAAAAGACTTTTGTTATGAGTGTTGGATTACCGAAACAAAGGCCAAAGGGTATATTCTTACATAAAGAGAAATTGGATGTAACAGCTCAGTATCCATACTTGGGCATAACTATCGATCATAAATTAAACTGGTCCCCCGAAATAGAGTCTAGAAAATTCCATCTAGTAAGAACTACTATGGCTCTTGGAAACTTTTCGAAAAAATTGGGCAGAAGACCACCAGTAGAGCTCATAAAAATATACAGAGCCAAGTGTCAGTCAGTAGCGCTATATGGAGCAAGAGTGTGGGGGTATGCAAATATTAAAAACTTACAAGTGGCAGAAAATGCATTCCTTCGTTTCCTCCTAGCGGTACCTAAAAGTACATCCACTTTTGCGTGCCATACAGAACTGGGAATTCCATATTTAATGGACCTAGTAAAAATTCAGCCACTTCTTCTTTGGCATCGCATATGGTCTGGGGATAAAAACACACTCACTCAGCAAATCATCTCAGATTGTATTGCATTGGACCACTCATTTAAAATTGGCTGGTTGGCTTATATAAAAGGGTTCTTACTTGATCTGGGACTGGAAAAATACTACCTGGCTCCTGCTACAATCCGGTCACTATCAAGAAAGGCATTACAGCGCGGGGAGACTATCTACTTCATGCAGCCCTTGTGGCGGGCCTCCAGAGGCATTGGAACACTGGGCTCTCGGAGCCGCCGATTGCCGCGGGCTGCCAATACGTAGTGATGGCAGCGGGGACGTCTAAGGCCATTACCTGCCTGTATTGCAGGCTGTCGACGGCAGACCTGCAACCCCTAGACACGTTGAGGGATAGGTGGGAAGCGGATCTCGGGAAGTCCATCCCGAGTCGACATGGTCCACGCTAGTGCGGCGGGCCTGGAAGGGAATGCGTAATGCCCGGTTTCAGCTGGTTCAGTTTTTTACGCTGCACAGGGCTTATCTGACGCCGGTTAAGATATTGCAATATTTTGGGGGTGCACACTCTCAGTGCCCGCGTTGTGGGGGAGATGGGGCCGACTTTCGACATATGTTTTGGTCATGCGCGCAGTTGGGTGACTACTGGGGAGATGTTATAGACTGCCTGAATCAGGTGACAGACCGCTCTATTGCCCCGGAAATGGGGGCCTGCCTGTTGCTTTGGTTTCCCCACACCCACCGCACGAAGGTTACCAGTAAGTTCTATGACTTAGGGTTAATTATGGCCAAGAGGGAACTGACCATGCATTGGAAATCACGGGTGGGGCCAAGCTTATTGAGGTGGAGGACGGCGTTTGCGAAATGGGCGGGCGCAGAGGGCACACTCCGGTTGCAATGAGCTCTCAGGAGGGATGACGAAAAGGCACTAGCGACGGCCCGGGCATGGGAGGCGCTGGTGGTGGACCTTCAGGGGCTGATGTCTGACGCGGGAGAAGAGGGGAGCGCGTCTGCTCGGCAGGAGGAAGCGGTGAGTGGGGAGAAGGAGGAGAGCCGTGGGAGAAATGGACGCATGAGGCACGGCTAGACATGGGGGAAAGCCCGAGTTGCTACAGAACGGTTTGAGCACCCATACATGATTCATTGTAACGGGGGGGCGCATCAGGAGGAGGGCAGGCAGAGAGGAGCACACTGACATGGGTTGCGGGAGGGAGAGGGAGGAGGAGCCCCCCGCGGGAGGGGTGACTTTTCGTTTGCACAATTGGTGGCAATGTCAAATGTAACACTCCCCGGTGGAGGGCGGAGGTTGTTGGGGTATTGTGTTGTGATGTTGGTACGAAAATAATAAAAAATGTTTAATAAAAAAAAAAGAAAGGCATTACAGGCGCTCTCATTGGCCCATTTAGAAGAAATTTGGTTAATGAAAGAAGCCTTTAAACCATCTGTGCAACACTGTGTTGCTGTCCAAACAACCTTATCAATCCAGCCATACTTAACCCACGATCTTACCACTTTTGAGAGATTTCTCTTAATAAGATTCAGGTTAAATATTTTTCATCGTCTGGTTGCTTTTCCGGAAAGAAACAACTGGGATACAGTACCATCACTGTGCCCGTGTGATGAGATTTCAACTCAGGCCACTATTCATACCCTTTTCTTTCATAAATTTTACAGAGAGCACAGAAAGATCTGGCTGATCCCGCTATTAAAATATGTAGGAATAAGAAGATGCCGTCCGGCTCTGTTATTCTTACAATCATTGGGGGAGGAGTGGATGTCGAAGTGCATTGTTAAATTTTTTAAATGCATTTTTCGATATCGACTAAATTTGTAAATATGCCCAGTTTGGGGTAAACCAACTGAGCAAAGAGAGAGCGACATCCTGCTAGAATGTTGTTCCCATAAGTAATGAATTTGTGTTAACATCACAAATAAAACACAGCGAAGTAACCAAGCAATTTTTACTGTTTTTTTAACAGAAAAAAAGAAAAAAGTATTTTTATCTTGTATTAATTGTTAGTATCTCGTTTTTAAAAACTGTTATGAAATGTAATTGTTTTTTATATGCGATTGCTTTTATGGTTTTTTTATCTGCCTAAAACCGAATAAAGAAATACTTGACTTGACTGACTCACTTGTGCTTGTGTTGACCTTTTGCTCTGGGAGTGAATTGTTTTTTCTCTTTCCCATGATGAACGACTCCGATCGGGAACAAGTGGGCTACAAAATGGGAAGAGTTATTTTTGCACTTCATGATAGGTGTTTTGCTCTTATTAAAACTCTTCAGAGAGGCTCCTTGGTTCCTTATCATGGGTAATATCTTTTGTGGTGTGATCCTCTCAATGACACCTGGAGCAGTATTACATATGCAGCGCACTTTCCCTGTTTGTGCCACCGTACACTCTTAAATATGTATGCCATACGCAAACAGGGAATTCTGCCCTATTACTGTGAACGTGCTACCCCCAGGGTAGCCGTGAACTCATCTACAGCCCCTTCGGTAGTACCTAAGTGCCCCAGGAGTGCACAAAGGGGGCACACGTGCCCCCAGACACTTTCTGTAATACGCCTCCAGGAAATAAATCCAAACTCGCAGGATGTAGGGATTATGAGGTTTTTTTGTTTTTTTAAAACTTTAGGAGCTTGTTTTTGAAAAACATTTTTTTTTAAAGTTTGGTGAGCTGTATTCAAATCAGAGGGCAGACAACCACAATTGTTTTGTACATTGACCATGATTGAATATATGACATTACAACGAATGGAATTACAACGCATGCTTTTACAACACAGTCTTTACATCGCAACTAACATAACATTGCATGATTTTACAACGCATGCAATTACAAAGCCTTTTTAACAACTACTATTACAATGCATACTATTACAATGAATACCATTACAACGCATAATACTTTTAGGGCAACAGTAGGGTAAGTGTTGGATAGTGTAGGGGTTAAAATTACTAAGTGTTGGACAGTGTAGGGGTAAAAATTACTATTCCCACTCCAGTGAGTGCAACAGTAGGGAAAGTGTTGGATAGTGTAGGGGTAAAAATTACTATTCCCATGTACCCCAAAACCCATACCCACCCTAATACTAAAGAGTATCTATTGCTTACCTTATAATGCGTTGTAATGGCATGCGTTGTAATGGTATGTGTTGTGATGGCATGCGTTGTAGTGACATGCGTTGTAATGGCATGCATTTTAATGGCAAGTAAAGGCAGTTGGGTTGTAAATGTAGGTCGTTGTAATGACTGCGTTGTAATGGATGTTTCCCCCATGATGTCGGTCCCTTTCAATGAACAGAGGTGGCTGCTTGGCCGACAGTATTCTCTAAATTTGATGACAGTATTCTGTCAGGGTGGCAGAGGTAAAGTACTCTGCCGAACCAGACAGACAGAGTACTGTCCATCATACTCTAAACCGGGCCTTTAATATTCTCTCCCAGGCAAGTGAGTCCAACAATGGAAATGAGTTCACCAAAGCCCCTGTGAACAACACAGAGAAGTGTGAAGGGGCTGCACACATTTCAGCGCCATTCTGCTTGAAGATTTCTAAACTGTCATTGGAGGATAGGGTCCCATGAATCGGTTTTTCCGCCTTTGTCTTTTATCCTCCCTCCTAAAAACTGATGAACCCGTAATACATTCCCTATTGTAATGAGATAAAACTTCCCTATAGTATCCCTGTTGGCGGACCTTGACTGCAGGCCTCTGCAGGCCTCAGCTACAGGCAAGATCTGAGCAGGTGAAGGTTTCCAGTTTACACATTCATTGCAGCTTATAATCAACACGTCAGAGGAAAGGTGCGTTTCTTTAGACAAGCTGCCATCTGTTATAAACAGTATCAATTATTATAGGTCAATATTTAAATTAAAGCATGTACCGCATTGATGTTTCTATCAAAGAGTCTGCTTCATATCTCATATTTATACAAATAAGATAACAATATTCGCTTCAAGGGAAAATGACAACATGGTGTTCCTTTATCTACTTTATTAACTCAATAAGTGTTCGGCTGGCTGAATTCTTTGGGGCGTGGTTGTCTGTCGGAAGGAGCATAGGGTGGAGAGGCACCCCGATCACTAACCCATACAAAGTTGGGATTGCTTTTCTGTGTCAGATGCCTGTAAATTCATAAAACATATGGGCTGTATGCATGTTGGGCATGCCACAGAAAAGTATTCGATGTATGCGGTCACGCACAAAAGATGTGCGAGATAACGGCGCATGACATCACTGTACGACTTTTGTGTCAGCATCACTCTGATCCCCATGTGCAATTGAATACTTAGGTCATCTACTCGATCACTCTCTGAAGAACACACGGGTTCATGAGGTGGGAGGGTTGGGTACCAAAAGAGACACAGATTTATTGTCTTTCTTCTAGAATACTTGCTGGCTAGGGTGAAATCTATCATTTAAGATGAGTATCTCAGAAAAACCAGTAGGTTTTTGGGAGAGTCAGTTACGCATCTGTGAGGGGTCTCTCAGAAAAGGACCTGGAAAGAGCAATTAGACAAATGAGGAGGCAGTCTAAAGTTGAGTCAGTGTCTCAGAGTGGAGGCAGGGCCGGACTGGCCGCAGCGAGCACCGGGCATTTCCCCAGTGGGCTGCCAGGGTGGGGGCCGGTTTTGGGCCTCTGGGAGGCCGATTTTCTTACAGGGATGTTTTTGCAGCATAGCTGCAATATCAGCGTCTAACAAAATCAGCAGAAACCAGCCCGGGCAAACAGCTCAGCCGTCTGCCCAACCCTCTGGGGGCCAACCGAGCACTTTGCCAGGCCTGGTTTTGGTTCCCAGCCCGGTTCTGAGTGTGGGTCAGGTATAAAGACATTATATATGGTGCCAGGGGGCAAGAGTCTGTGCAGGACTACCCATGTCAGTACCAGTGCCTCTGGAATTATGCTAGAGCTGGAATACAGTAAGTTGCATTGTATGTTGATACCTCTGTCACAATGTTTATGTATGCACGGGCACACGCACCTATAAATATAAATCAGTGTAAGAAAGTGAGTTATTAATTGGGGTGGATGGTTGTCCACCCCAAGTAATAAAGCCACACGGTTGTTAGGACCATGTAAATGTTTAAGCAGTTTAATCCTGAGCTCAACCACTGGTAGCTATAGCTCAGAGCAGACATGCTCTACTTAGAGAAAAAAATTTAAACCATTTAGGAATACCAAAACATCTAAAATGTCAAAACACAACACAATAAAAATTACACTTCAGTTTAGAAAAATAGAATATAATGTAATGAACAAAATGACACCAAAACCAAAAGAATCCAATTGGGGAACCAGCAATATGAATTTTAGAAGTAAAAATATCCCACACTAAAAATTAAGGGAAACCCTATGATCACTAGATTTCTGGGATCAACAGTCCCTAATAACAACAAAATTTCATGTATATCAAATGGTCATTATTGTTTATGATTAGGTAACCGTATATGTTTACAATTTTTTAGCCAACAATAAATCACAAATGAGGTGCAAAAGTATCTGTGCTTAGTGCTCAGAAGAGTGATACAATTGTGATAAAGAGAAATAGTTGTGTATCACTAAGCTTTCCTAATAGATGACCCAGAGAATAAGTTTAAATACAAATTCCATTGGGTACGCCTAATTAATTGACGGCGTTTCTATCCCTATTGATAACGTAATCCTCATCAGGACTCCAAATATATACGAGCCCTAGAAGACGGTATATGTAATTGAGGAGGAGAAAAAGAGGGGAAGGGTAACACAGAAAGAGGAAACATGAATAAAAAATAAATATATATATATATATCCCACAAAGTGGGTCTGACAGCAGTAAAGCACTTCCTAGACCTTTGACTAGATACAATCACAACATAATGTTATTAGAGCTCATCAGATGGTGTCTGTTCAACAATTTCTTTCTATTTGGCAAAGAATTATTCAGGCAAAAGCGTGGAGCTGCTATAGCAGCATGTTTCTCCCCCAGCTATGCTTGTTTACATGTCGGCTGGTGGGAGGATCAGGTTCTTAGAAAAATTCACAAAGCAATGTACTCCACAAATGTCATGTACTGGCTAAGATTCATTGATGACGTTTTCATCATTTGGAAGGGCGACCAAGATAGTGCAGTAAACTTCATCCAAGAAATGATAACAGCACTGTGAGTCTTATTTACATCACATATTTAGCGATCAAAGTGTAGACTTCTTGGATGTGAGAGCATATGTGTCCGATATGAAACTTGAAACTACACTACACTGCAAAACAACAGCAGGCAACTCCACACTGCATGCGACAAGCTATCACCCAAAGCACTTGGTCAAAAGAATCACCTACGGGGTATACCTTATGCTTAAAAGGATTTGTATCACTAAGGCTGAATAAAATAAATGCCTACATGAAGCCAAGGAAAGATTCCTGATTAGGGGATATGGTGGTAAAATCCTAAAAGAGTCCATGAATAAAGCCAATACTAGAACTAGGGAGTCCCCGTTGTAGCACAAGAACTATGAAATGGAATCTGAGCAAGAATCAGCAACATCAACTACAACCGATGAGAATACACCTAGACTCATAACCACATACAACTGTCAGGACAGCTGATAAGGTCAATTATTAATAAAATTGGCCAATATCACTCACAGATGGAGTAATGGCACCCAGATTAACGGCATTACCAACATTTACCTTTAGACGAGCACCATCCATGAGATCTCAGTTGGTTAAAAGTAGTCCAGAGATTGGCTAAAGCACTTCTTGGCTAAAACCTAAGTAAGGATTTTATAAATGCTCATCCTGCAGGGCTTGTAAGTTTGGTGTAAATACAACACACCATTCGACACCCTTCAGTCCCACAGAGGTAGCCATCAGAGGTAATTTTAACTGCCAGACAGAATATGCGGTATATGTGCTGGAATGTACCTGCGGCTTGAGACATGTTGGGTGCCAAGCTGCAGGTACATGTAAGAATCCTCCAGCACCTGCGGGCCATAGTCAATAGTGATGCCCTGTACCCTGTGGCACGTCACTTTAAATGTGTACATCAGAATGACTTAAGCGGCCTTAAATATTATGTTATTGATGCCATTCTGATTCCCTGACGAGGTGGTAACAGTGAACGTATGTTACGTCAACTTGAGTCATGAATGATACTTGAACTTGACTGCAAAACACCAACAGGGCTTAGCAATAATGAGGACCTTCATAACTTCCTGTAATCATCATTACATCACTGAGATCATATACTGTAATGATATGGGCATTCATCATTACATCAGAGAGTTAGACTCCGGTACGTAATGTATGAAATACTGAAAAATATTTTCGTAATTCTGCCTAATATCCATCAAGTCTAGTTGCAATCATTTTAAGATTGTGACACACATAAACTAGATATCAATTATTGTAAATAATACTCCAATAGCCGACCACTAATACGATTATTTTAAGTAACAAAAACAAGACAATTTTTTTTTATAGATGTGAGACATGATAATCAATCAGCTTAAAACTGTGTTGCACATTTTTTTTAAAATATTTGCACTATGACGCACCAAGCACTTTATAGCACTATGAACTAATAGGGTAATAAGAAAGCACAGTAAGCACTTTAAATAGGACAATCAGGCTAATTTGCACATCTGATGGCGCGCATGCTCATATTTTAGACATTTTTAGATGTTATTAGATATTTTTACATGAATGATATTATGATTACTGCATAAGGGAGATGGTTATAATAATGCATTTATGCAGTAAGAATTGTGATATACTATTTTCCCTTTGTTCATATATATATAACCGTGTGTTATAATAGTCTAAAAATAATCTTAATATATTTATCCAATGTATTTATTTGAAACATGTGGTTTAAATGATAAAATACGGATTCTATATTTATATTTAACATTGATAAAAAGTCTTTCAACACATGTTGGTAGGAAACGTTGAGCAACAATGTAACCATGCAATTATGCAGACTCTTTACTGTGACCTCTGTGAATGTCGTCACGTGACACAATTGGGTTTGTTTAAATGAGTTTACCGCAAAGCGTTTCACTATGTGATCAAGGTCACTTGTTGACTGAAACGCGTGGTGGCATGGGAATGTGAGAAATAAATCGCACTGCAATTTAAGAGGAGTTTGTGCTCTTTTGTTCGCTTCAAGGAAGTGGAAGGGCACCTGTTAGAATCTGATATATATATATTCCCTAAACCATTGGTTAAGAGTTTGGGTCTCTCTATAGACTCCGACCTATCTATGAGCGCCCAAATCAATGCAATAACTTCTGCTTGCTTTGTTCAACTTCGTAAACTGCGCAAGATCAGACGTTTCTTTAGCAGAGAGGCCAGCATTCAAATTGTGATTGCCCTTATCCTTAGATCATGGAAATGCCCTTTATCTTGGCATACCACTATATCTGAGACACCGGCTTCAGATGATTCAAAACCAGGCAGCTAAAATCATCTTTCTTAAGGATACGAGATGTCACATCACCCCCCTACTTAAAGATCTCCACTGGCTTCCGGTCGAGCAGCGGGTGTTGTTCAAAACTGGCTGCATATTTTTTAAAGCCACTCAAGAAATCGGCCCTAGTTTTATTATTTCATGCATTAGAAAGCACCGGCCTGAGGGCAATTTGAGATCGATGCACTTGAATCTCTTGGAGGTGCCTAGAATCAAATGGAAAGAAACAGGTGGGACCCAGTTCTCTTATCTGGGTCCGAAGCTTTGGAACTCACTGCCTAATCCTATCAGACTGGAGACTGACTACATGCGGTTCAGGAAGGCTTTGAAAACCTGGCTGTTCTCCCTAGCTTATAATTAATTGTTCCTCCTTATGCTCTCATTCTTTTTTCTGCTTAAACCCACTAGCGCCACGAGACCTGTTGGTGAATGTGCGCCTACATAAGTTCCAAAATAACATAACATAACATAACATATATATAAACTCAAAACCAGTCTCCTCTCCAAACCGGACATCGACACAGCATACTCGGTAATAGGGGTGGGCGGAATTTGCGGAAGCGACTTCCGAAAATTATCGCGAAAATGTTAAAAATCTCCGCAAACAAGCAGAAATATCGCGAAGATGCGGAAGTTTTTTTCCGGCATGTTCGCGAGATTTTCTGCATGGTTGCGGGTCGCCAACTTACCCATGTGTTTGCTTGCGGGCGCGGCCATCTTGTTTTCAGTTGTCTCGCGGTGCATGATCGCGAGAAAAAAGACGTGATCGCGCGACGCATGACGTCACTGCGGACGCGAACTGTCGCGAGACAGCGCAAATGGCTAAAACAATACAACATCTCATTGAGAACGCGACCGGATCGGGAAAACTTGTCGGCGAACGCGGGGATTCAGGTAAGGCGATCGCGCGCGCGCGAGAATGTATTATTTTACAGCGCGAGCAAGAACCAAATTATCGCAAAGCTGCGGAATGCGGAAATTTTGACATTTCCGCGCTCTCCGCGGAACGCGGAAATGCCAAATTATCGCAAATTCCGCGAACGGAACGGAAATTTTGCCCAGGCCTACTCGGTAACACTTTTCCGAAACGATTTTACTTAATGCTCGCTGTTATGCATTTTGGCACTTTCTGCTGCCTTGCCACACTGAGCACCAATACTCCCCGTTCTTTGTGGTAGCAGCCGGTCACATGATGCAACTGACATAAACAACATACTTCTAAACAAAAGAAGGTTACAATGCGAACAAATGCCAAAACCTTTGCATTTTCTAATATGATTCTTATAACAATTACATTATGTTTTGGTATTATCACAATTAATTTTTTCAGATTTCTCTGATTTTGCTTATTTTAAAAAATAATAATAATTCTTGGCATTACAAATATCTATTCTCATAAAACATTTTTACCATAATTTACACCAATTCATCTTGGAAATGTTTGATAGCTCAGTGTACATTTATGTTTGTTGTATTTAGTTGAAGGTGTATATGCTCACATGTCCAAAGCTCCTCACTTATTGCACAGTTTGATGTCATTTAAAAATTTTAAAGTACATATGTATATAGGACTCAGTCCCTCGATGTTATAAAACCCGTACTTATTGGGTAATGGGAGAACTTCCAGGTGCCAGCAATTATAATGGTTTTAAATGTTAATGGTTTTAAATGTATACCAGATGCTAGTGTCATGCCATTATTATAGTCTCTATCATAAAGTGCTTAGTGCAAGTTCAAAAAAGGACATAGTTCCAATGTATAGCTATGCACCTCAAGCAGTCACGACTTATTGCACATCTTGGCCATAGTCATCATTGCGTTTAAAATGCAAGTGCCTAGAGAATAAAATCTTACAATATTGCACATGTTACCCAAATTGTCAATTCATCATGTTTAAAGAGCATGTGCCTGGTGAATAAAAATGTCACACGTTGATAGAGTATGTCTCCATAAATTTGATCTTTGAAATAAGCCCGGGTGGAGTTGGCGGAGTGCCACTATGCGGAGTTCCACGGAGTTGGGAAAAAACTCCGCTCCGCTCCCCTCCCTAATTTAGTTATAACAAAAATAAAGGCACTTACCTGCTGTGGTGTCTGCGGGTTTCCTCCTCCTCGCCACTCAAATCCCTATGTTGTAAGTCTTGCGCACGGCATGCTAGCACGCAAGATGTACAACATAGGAGTTTGCGTGGACGAGGACGGTGAGGACAAGGAGGAGAGAGAGACCACGGTGAGGAGAAGGCAGCCGAGAGACGCAACAGCAGGAAAGTGCCTTTGTTTGTTATAATTAAATTAGAGAGGGTGGAGGGGCCAGGTAACTCCGCTCCGCTAAGGAGTCAGAGCTTTGCCTGAACTCTGCATTTCCAAGGTAGCGAGGAGTAGGCAAAACTCCGTAAACTCTGCAGGCGGAGCTGAGTTCTCCGCTCTGGGTTACTTTAAAACCTTCAACAACGTACAAAAGAGAGAAAGAGGGGTGGGCTGTGTAGTGTCATTATGCCTGACCCTGGCAGTCAGACAGGCCAGGCAAGAAAGAAAAAGGTGGAGTCAGGAAGGAGGAGGGAAGAGGAAGAGAAGGCATCAGGGGACGCGGTAAGAATAAAGAAGCTACAACAGAGCTCCCGTGTCCTGCGTCTTCTTGGGGGGGCAAATTTACTAAACTGGCGACGAGGGTGGGATCAGCTGACCCACTGCACCTGTCCCCATAAAACTACTGCAGCGCAAGAAGAGCGCGAGGCCGAAGACGCAGCTGCGGAGCACTCCGGTAGCTGAAAACAAATGCGAGCACCGGGCTGACTCGTTGAAGCGGCCCGCGACCTGCAGAGCTGGATGTGCACAAAGACAAAGATCAGGGTGAGTCCAGCTAAATAACTACCTTGGCAAAGAAATGAACATGCAAATCACTCAGTAGGAGTGAAGTATTCACGTCTCTCTGGCGGCCATCTTGAAGCCAGGCACCGTGCATAGGATAACATCGGATCCTATCATGGCGGCCATTTTGGGGTCAGGCGAGTTACAAAAACCTAAAAATTCTGGGGATTAGAAGCCCCCACGGTCTGCAAGAGTCACATTTTCACCCACCATTTCAGTAGAGGCTGATTCCACGCGGCCAGCAGCCACTGGATCCACCCAAAATGCCCTGCAACTTGGACCAGTGCTCATGGGAGTACCTTTTGTGCGCCCTCCCGAGCCCCTAACGCTGACGTCTGGGAACAGCATGGGGCCCAAATGGAAAAGCTGGGCTGAAGATTTTGAAGATTTCATGACGGGGTCGCAAGTTCGTGATCCCAATCAGAAACTCATAGCCCTGCGGAATCTAGTGGGTAAAGACATTGCGCAAATCATCAAAGAACTACCGCCGCCAATACCGCATCCTACGACGATGTGAAAGAAGCTCTAGATAGGAAGTTCCTCCACAAACGGAACCTAGACTCTGGACGCTGTACGTTCAACCTAGCCTCGCAAGAAAAGGAGGAGTCAATGAGTGACTTCATCGCCCGCATCAGGCGTCTTGCCCGATACTGCGAATTCGACAAATTCAACACCTAAGATGCACTCCGTCTGCGCATCATTGAGGGTTGCCAATCAGAATCACTACGTCATGGACTACTAAAAAAGTACTAGACTCTCGAGGAGATAGAAGAACTCACCCGCATCAATGATCAAACGGAAGAGCACGCAAAAAAGATGGAGGCTAAAACTGAGAAAAGAGAGCAAGCTCTTCGAGTACAGTCCCACACCGACTTGAGGCGTCGTCCTGACCATCAAAAATCTGGAAGACTTGCGAGAACACATTGCGCAAACTCTCCTCACAGCAGGACCCGAAACAGCCAACCCAGAAAAAAATCATCGCAATGTTATCGGTGTGGCCAAGACTACCCTCACACAGGTCAATGCCCCGCAGTTGGTCAACAGTGCCATCGATGCGGAAGAGAGAACCACTTTGAAGCTGTCTGCCAAACTCGCCGCTCGGAGGTAAAACAGACCAGACAGAGCACGGAATCACGTCACCATGCCAGAGCTTTACAGGGACGGAGAGACTGCTCCTCCAGCTCATCAAATGTCAAGCGCTGAATCAGTAACTCCTACAGATCTCAGCGGTCAACGTCCAGAGAATCATCTTCCCTCACTCCTATATCACAAGACAGTGATGAATACGTGTGCATGGTGGCAGACCCAGATAGATTAAAGAAATATCCATGGCTAGATATCCAAATAGGAAGCCACTCCGCCAAATTTGTACTAGATACGGGCGCATCACTTAACTACATCTGTAGCACAGAATACCAGAGCATAAATCCCAAACCGAAACTAGAACCAGCGGCAGTGCGAGTTTACACTAGGGGTGGGCTGAATTTGCGAAATTAACTTTCGCAAATTATCGCGAAAATGCTAAAAATCTCTGCAAACACGCCGGAAATATCGCGAAGACGCGGAAGTTTTTTTCCCGCCTGTTCGCGGTATTTTTTGCGTGATCGCGGGTCGCCAACTTACCCATGCGGTTGCTCAAGGGCGCGGCCATCTTGTTTTCACTTGTCCCGCCCTCTCGCGATGCTTACTTCCTGTTCCGGGTCGCGCAATGCATGTTCGCGCCCGTTCGCGGTCGAAATTTCCTGTTCGCGACCGCTTTTACTTGATCGCATTGCTTTTTGCTTGCTCGGGGAGAAAATATCGCGCGAACTTGCGCACGTGGTCGCAATGGGCACGGCCATCTTGTTTTTCACTCTATTGCATGGTTCTGGGGCCTGATTTTCAATCCTCCCAAAATCCTTTCAATCCTTTGTTTATAGCCACTTTTTTTGGATCTTTATTACTTATTATTTGTCTAACTATTTTCCTGCTTCTATATTTTTTGTTTTTGTCTACTTTTTTTTGTTTTTTAGCTACTTTTTCTCTTTCTATTGCCTGCTATTTATTTCCTTTACTCCTTTATTTATTTTACCTTTTCTTTGATGCCCCGTCCCCAGAACCATGTCCAAGTGTAGGGCTGTTCGCCGGCGCAGCCAGAGCCGCGACCGCCTTCCTTGCGGAAGGCGGCGCCCACAAGGGGTGCAGGCACGGGCCTTATTTGGGGAGGAGGAGTTGGCTGCACTAATTTTCTTTGTGCAGCGCCACCTCCCCTCAACCCTGGCAGCAGGTGGCAGGCCTGGGTCCGGGTACGGCCTCTGGGAGTGTCGGCAGCGGTGGGGGAAGGTGCGCCGGGCAGTGTCGCGCATCTCTGGGGTCCGGCGCACCCAGGCACAGCTGACGCACCGGTGGTCCGACATCCTGGACCGTGAGTAGGACCTGCTGGACCTGCTAGGAGTGGAGGTCCCGGGGCTTGGTGAGTACATATTTAATTACTACAACTTTGTGTCTGTTCTTCTGCTCTGTGTTATATATTGCGAATATTTTTTTTCCTTCCAACCAGCTAGAATGTTGCTGCTTACAAATCAATACATTCCAGGTTAATAACGTTTAAAAGTCTTCTGTGATTATGGTGCTCTTCTGCGCTACTACTAATCTTACTTGTTTGCAGCTTTGCGTTTGCGCTTGCTTAGCGTGATCCTTTACGAGTTTATTTTAGAGAAATTAAGTTACGTAATGCTACAGTGACTCTAGTCCACTCCTTACTTTGTCCCGTCACTAATAGATAGGGGCGGATTGATGTTTAGGTACACTACTTTGTATGAGCTTCTAATTTGTTAGTGGTATGCGTGATGCCCCCTCACTCAGTTACGTGACGTGCTGCTAGTACGGCAGTCTTTAGAACCTTTTCTAGTTTGTTTAATGAGTGGTGGTAGGCTTAGCAGTTACTTAGCAGTAGCAGATCATCATCAATCAAACCAAAATTTGGTGTATACAAAAAATGTAGTCATGTTCATGTGTCCTCCATGATTTGACCATAGGCATTGTTGAGGAATACAGTGGAAATGCATACTTAATGTGCAATTGGCATGCCTGGAATAGGTGGGCTAGGTTGGGTGGTACGTTGTACTTAGGCTTAGTTGTAACTTAGTTTTCTGGAATCAGAATGGAAGACTGGATTACTGTTGATAAATAGTAACTTAAGTAGTCGAACTGCGAATCCCCCGATATTACATGTTGACCAGATGAGATCGGTCAATGTAGTTATTGCAATTGTTGTTTACATAAGTGTTTTTTGACCGTTGTTGAAAAATATTGTATTTGTTTGACACCATCCATCAATGTTTGTCTCTTTCTTATATCTTTCCTGTTCATCAGCACCCAGGGGCGGACCGACAGGGACTGGGCAGTCGGCGGGACAGGAACAACACCACCAGGAGGACACCGCTGAGGGCTCCTCTGCTGGCCCCAGTAAGTCTTCTTGTTTTTAATAATATTTCTTATTCCATAACTTTTACTGCCCCATATTTTTCCTGAACTTTTGTTGGTTTCCAAATGCTATTTTTTTACCACCAATTATCCTTCGATCTGTACGGTTTCAAAAATCTTATCCATGCCTCCGCTATGATGACTCTGAGTACTACTACTACTACATACTATCAGTCTGTCTGTACTGTAGTAGCTAGTCTTGCCCAGTTGGCCAGTGCCACTCTTTGTGAAAGGTTGTAATATAAAACTCATATTCACCAGTAGCTCGAGCCATTGAGTCCAATCCGTTGGGTCGTCGTCTTGTACTACTTTTACTCTTATTCATCTTGAGGCATTGAAAATTCACAGCAACAACAGCCCTACCAAATTTATTACTATTTTGATATGATACCCTATAGGACATACTACTGTTGTAGGGATCTTGCACATACATTTGCACCAGAAAATAGGATGTTGGTGATGGTAGGTTGGACCTTCCTTGCACACCTCAATCAGAAATTCCGCACCCACCACAATTCCACTGCTTGACTATAGTACTGTCTTGTCATAACTATTAGGTCTCGGAACCCTCCCCCCAAGATACCCAACAAGTAGACAACTCAGAACATAACACACCCAACCTCTCAGTCGTGGAAGCAATTCACATGCACACCCTTACTTTAATTTGCTCACTCGTGTAAGTTAGTCCACACCAAAATACCACCAAGTCTATGTAAATTCAAAATGTTTATTTCAATTTGAGAAGGTCTGTACACTGTTTTCTTAGCAGCACCAACCGGAAAGTCAATAACATTAAAACAATATACATTGTTGTTACACTTATACAGTTGGGAATTAAATCATGATAACTGAACAGTGGTGGAAGGCAGCACCACCATCCCATAGCAATTTAGTTTATATAAATTTATAAAAGAAGATGTGAGTGAAGGGACCCCTCACCTTAGAAGAACCTAGTACTGGTAGTTGTTGCATCATTCAGAAGCTCTGGTTCGTAGAAGGGAATCTTGCGTCTGTAATGCGAAAAAAGAAATGGTGTGCGTTAGTATATTGCAACTTGCAAGCATTTCTCAGCCGTGCCAAAAAGTGTAGCATCTATGGATAAGCAATATGGACTAACAGTAACAGTAGTACACCGGTACTTCCTAAAAAAGTGGCTTGTTAATGTTTGTGGACCGCTTGTACGCAGCGCGTAGACTAGACAGTAGCAGTGTGAGGCAGGTCACGTGGGCTCAAAGGTGTCGTAAGAAGCTGCAAGGTAAAGGTAAAGTCACATGTGCAAAAATAAAAGCCACAAAGGTAAAATGGTAGCATGGCTAGGGCTAATTAAGCAAAGGCTACAATGATCATATATGACTATTAGTGTCTACTCTACTACTACCTGATTTGTACTAGTGATGTATGTTAGTATTAACTCATTTTTCAACCTTGCAACTGATCAATAGGGGGGAGGTGTATATGACGCCTAATAAATGTGTAATGTTTTCTAGGCGCACTACCGACCACCAGTGCCGGGGCCAGTGAACAAGGCGATGCGGAGGGAGAGGATGCGGCAGTTGCTGCCCGATACCGACGATGGAGCGGTAGGGGGAGTGGCAGCACCAGTGGCAGGCGGTGGTAAGTTAGATTCATAATCCTTAACTATTGTTGAACTTGACAGCACACTCACTGCAAGGGTGTACTGTATGTGTATGTATACTGTACAGTTGTGACTTAGGGCCCCATTAGGATGGTGGGCGTATTGCCCCCGCCGGGCCGGCTGAAATTCACTGCCGACACCGCAGGGGCAAACCTCCCGTCATCCCTGTAGAAAATATTCAGACACCCCACATGTCGACCAGGCGGAAAAGGGTTAAATATGGCGGTGGTGTCTCTCTGACCACACCGCCAGCCATATAATCTGCATTTTGGAATGCCTTTGCGTGGCGGCATTGGCGTCTGCCACGGAAAGGCATGCAGACATTGCAGAGTATGCTTGGGGGCCCCCATGGAGGGTACCTACCTATGCTATGGTATCCCCCCGCCTTTCAAAGCAAAACGTGACAGGCTCCGTGCGGGGCCCGTCATGTTGTGCTTGGAAAAGCAGCACAACATTTTAGCATTGCTTTCAGAAAAGCCAACCAGAATGTAAAAAAAAAAAACAGGATGCGCCCGCCACTGTGCCGGGCGCATCATCCTAATTAATTGTCCCCATGGGACCCCCACCCTTTTTAGCAGTCGATGTGGTAAGTAAGTATGAGTTGTTGGGGACGTTTGAAGAGTGAACTAGAAGACTAGAATTCCCTTTAATTGGTATAGGACTAGGAGCCGGAGTATTGAGTAACCAATGGCCTCATCTATCTGATTTCAACTCCGCTTTGAAAGTTTTATGGAGAAGAGCACCTGGTGCACTGTTCAACTAAAAAGTGTAAGACAGGTGGAAGGAAGAAGGACGGGCGACATTTAAAATGTTATGTACTACTGTGCTTTATTTTATAGTGCTACTCTACCATGCCACTATGTGTATAAATAATTACCTTGTCCTACTGTTTTATTAAGACTATATTTTACAATTGTCTTGTTTTTTTCTTTTTGATACACAGCTACTCCGAAACTCAACCGGAAGGAGTTGGCCGCCAAGGCACGGTGCCGGAAACTGGAGGCAATCCAGCGGGAATACCGGCGGCTGGTGGTCCTAGCCGAGGAGGAGGAGGAGACTGAGGCAGCAAATGTTCAAGCCTCCTCCAGTGCCCCGGGCCCCAGCCACTGCCCTCCAGCGGTTCGGCGCCACCGTCTGGTGGCTGCCTGCCGCCACCGTGCCATCTCCGGTGCCCCCCCCCCACTGTGGCTGCAACTGCCGCGGCCTTAGACGCCGCGTCGCCCGTTTAGAGGACGAGATGCGCCAGATGCGTGTCCTCCTCCAGTCCCGCCCTACCAGTTAGTCCCTGTCACTGCCCCTTTTTAAATTATTGTTCTTAACTCGTTTGGGCGTTACAGACTTTTTTCTACTATGGACAGTGGTTGGGGTTAGGGAGGGGGTGGGTCAGCTTTTGTGGGTTTAGTTTATTTTTGTTAGGGTAAATTAAATATATTTTTCTATGTTACATGCAATGTTGTTAATGTTTTGTAGGTGGGGTAACTGTTTTACATCACACTGCTTCCTTGCTGGTGCATGGCCGCCCATAGCCTGTGTTTGATTTCAATAATTGGCTGACTGTATAAGACACAAACAGATAGATGCGACACACCTCACTCATTGACTGGTCCTTCTAGTACTTTCAGTCTGTCCTCTAGTCTATGCATTCTTTGGAGTGGTGTGTGAAAATGAAATCATTGACAACATGTCCATTATTAATTCTGCCTCCCCCAAACTTCTCTCTTACCGGTGCTTGATGTTTATGTCCAACTGTGGCACAGCACTGGCTGCATGGTGAAGATGGTTTCCTTTTTCATACATGCCATGATTGGGGTGGTGGTGGTGGTGGTGGTGGTAGTATAGTAGTAGTAGTAGACACTGGCAGGGCGGCAGCATTTCCAAAAAAAGAAAAGGAGACAGTCAATCGCCTTTGAGAGACTGTTAGAGGAGTATTTGAATGAAGTACAGTACAGAACTTACCGAGCAACAATAATATGCTCAAATATTTGACAAAAAAACTGAATGGTGGTTAGGAGGATAGCCTACTAGACAGAGTTACAAACTATAGTTGTGTCGAGTCACTTGACTATGCCTACAGTCTAACAGTTAGTGCTGTATATGAGGAATGACAACAAACAAATCCAATCAATGCCGGCAATTCATGCTGAGGTATATGTTCCTTTGTTAAATAAAATAACCTCTTAAATATCCTACTCATGGGTGGCCAAGCAGAAGAAGATCATCGCTCTGCCTTGAAATTGAAGTAGTGTTGCTTTCACCACATCCGCCCCAGCAAGTGTGTGATTAAGTATTGGTGTACATTTAATTTAGTTACACCTCGACAATAAGTCACACAGCCCGGGGGAAGAGGGTTAGGGTTTGTTGAATGGATGGGAAGGGGGTTTTTGGGAAAGGTTTGACATAGAAAAACAGTATGCATACATAGACAAACAAAAGACAATCATTGAAGACTACCATATCCATATGTTAAGGGAGAAAAAGGCAATGCATGCATGATGATGAGAGACCCGGATTACATACACTTCTAGTTCTTGTTCTGTTGTTCCGGCCTTAATACTTTAACAGATAGCAAATAGAAATTTTAAATATTGGTAGGGAAGAATCGTAAACACAGAGCAAACATAATGATGATTGATAATAACAACTCCAAGAACACACTGTTGTAAAGATTGTAAACAAGATATTAATCAAATTATTTAAAAGAAGTTAAAAGTGGATACTGTTACTGTCTTATCCTGGTAAAAAATGTGGACTGGATTTTTGCATCTCGGCAGTCCTCTTGCTCCTCTCGTCTCGTCCATCAATCTTGGGTGTGTCTCCTCGCCACTCGCCACTGCCCGGCTGGAAAAAAAAAGGTGATTGATTGGTAAGGTAATTAATATGCATTGTAATGTTTTTCAAAGTTTTGGGCAAGGCCCGGCCTGTAATTTTAGATGGAAAAGCAAAGGGTATATTGAGAAAGAAAGTGAAAACAAATGCACAAGTGATGGTGTAGTGCAACAAGAACACTTTCCAAGGTGGCATGTATGCATATGCATCATCTCTACTCGAGTTTTTTTCCAGCATTGACCTTCAACAGTAACAGGCGAGAGCAGGGCCATAGTGCTTAGCATTAGCACATCCTACGTTAACAATTTAGAGTCCTTTTTTTTCTCTCAAAGAGTTGGACAAACGCAAAGCACATTATCCATTCCAAACATAGCATTTTACAGTTTAAGTTAGTAAAATCAATGCACTGCAGTCATCCCACCGCTACACTCTATTCAACTTCTACACAGACATTTGGGTCTGCTGTGGTTGTTGTTGACGTGTTTACCTTTAGGCTTTTCCGTTTTATGCCACTCCTGAAACATCCTCCTGACTTCATCATCATCTCTGATACTTTTACTGACTGACTGAAGATCGGCCTGCAGTATAAGTATAATTTTTATGACACAACAAGAGTAGAAATATCAATATTACTGACTTGAGTCATTCTTTATTGTGTACAGAAAGATAGATTACTACTAGTACACTTTGACATCACTTTGTGCACAACAAACAACGCAAACACAAAGACCAATAGCTCAGAGTCAGGTGTCCAATGCATGCCATTAATTGTCATCATTCATTACCTGTTCCTTCTCATCTTAAGTTAACGGGCCATCTCTGTCGCCATCATCATTATGGACGGTGCTGTTGTGTCACAGTCATTTGCATTGCGCAGATTGAGTGAGTCCCCTTCCTGTATTGAATTAAAAGCAATGTATCACCAAGATGCAGGAGAAGTACACATTTCTTATTTGCAAGAAGGGGAAAATTAGTGTGTTCTGTAGAAAGTTGATTAGTGGCAGTGCACAATTACATAAATTCATGCGCAACAAACACAACAAAATCTACATCATTCAGTCTACGATTCTGCGGCCAATGCATGGCATCAATCATTACCTGTTCCATCTCATCTTGTTAACGGGGCGTCTATTTCGCCATCATCATCATGGACGGTGCTGTTGTGTCACAGTCATTTGCATTGCGCAGATTGAGTGAGTCCCCTTCCTGTATTGAATTAAAAGCAATGTATCACCAAGATGCAGGAGAAGTACACATTTCTTATTTGCAAGAAGGGGAAAATTAGTGTGTTCTGTAGAAAGTTGATTAGTGGCAGTGCACAATTACATAAATTCATGCGCAACAAACACAACAAAATCTACATCATTCAGTCTACGATTCTGCGGCCAATGCATGGCATCAATCATTACCTGTTCCATCTCATCTTGTTAACGGGCCGTCTATTCCGCCATCATCATGATGGACGGTGCTGTTGTGTCACAGTCATTTGCATTGCGCAGATTGAGTGAGTCCCCTTCCTGTATTGAATTAAAAGCAATGTATCACCAAGATGCAGGAGAAGTACACATTTCTTATTTGCAAGAAGGGGAAAATTAGTGTGTTCTGTAGAAAGTTGATTAGTGGCAGTGCACAATTACATAAATTCATGTGCAACAAACACAACAAAATCTAAATCATTCAGTCTGCGACTCTGCGTCCAATGCATGGCATCAATCATTACCTGTTCCATCTTATTTTCAGTTAATGGCCAGTCTCTCTCGGCTCTGAAAGGAGGATAGCTATAGTAGTCATCTGATTCATGGTCCACTTGTTTTGGAAGGACGAGGAAAGTTTGAATTTGTTGTTACCATCATCCAATCATCATTCATGAGGGAAATGGAATTGAGCAGGAGATCCAGTATGATCGAGCGGAGGAGCTGGATTCGGAGGACTGTACTGTCAAATGGCAGACACCTGAAACTTGTATATTAAATTAGAAGAGTAGAAGACGGTGATACTGGATTTGTGGCGATTCACAAGTTTATAACCGGAACGACAGACACATAAACAAAGGGGGAAAAAAAGGGAGGAAGACAGTAAGTGCGAGCCTAATTGTCAGGGAAGTATAGCTCGTCCTCAAACTCTGGGGGTTCTTCCAGTAGTAGGTAATCATCTGACACAATACTTCCGTCACCTGAGCCGCTGTCCTCATCTTCCTCTGTTGATTCATGCATTGTGCAATTCGGTGGTATGAAGTGCTGATTCATTTTGATCATTGTTAACCTCTCCACGTTTTTTGGAGATAGACTGGTCCTTCTCAATGTTACAATGGAACCAGCAGCACTGAAAGCACGTTCGGAAGAGACACTTGCGACAGGGCAAGCCAGATAGCTTATCGCCAGCCTGCTTTGCTGTGGCCATTCAGACCTTTTCCTATACCAATACTGCAATGGGTTTTGATCAACGTACACCTCTGTTGGGTCGTCCAGATAGGCCTGGAACATCCGCTCAATGTTCAGGGTTGCTGATGGTAAGCTTTGTGCTGTTTTTTCTGTGCATCAGCACTGTGCTTGCAATAGCCCATCTTTACATACCAATCCTGTAATGATGATGATTGTACTCGGCCTAATGATTCAGTTTTTGTTTCTGTAGTCGATAGTGATGGTGAGTGTTGTGATTGTGGGCCAACCGCACTGCCCTCAGCCGACGAAGTTGCACTTGATTCTGCATGGCCTGCTTCAGTATCAGTACTTGTTGTGGGTTGATGTGGCGGGCTTTTAATTAGCAGCCCTTCGTTTTAAAACTTAATGGCTGCTTCAGCTATACAACTTTTGTAGCGGGCAACATCATTGTCGGAAAAAGCAAGGAATAGCCCTAATTTTGCACGTGGATCCAGAATTGTGGCACAAATGTAATGTTCTTGTGACAAAATTTTATTTCGTATCCTTACATTTTCTGATAAGTGCCTGGATAAGCTCTCCACCAAGTCATGGGCTTGCCTTCTGTCCTCTACACCTTTGTAGGATTCAGACACATTATTCAGCTCATGCTCTAGCATTTGCAACAATGGGATAGCTTGGCCCATTGTACAGTCCTCCTTGCTGACTTCACGTGTGAAGACCTCAAAAGGAGACAGCATCTCAGTCAGGCATTTAATTAGGGTCCATTGCTCCCTCTGAAGGGTCATGCCTTTAACACTAGCATCACTGCTTCTGTACCAGACATATTCATGGAGTGACCTGTGCTGTTCGTACAGACGATCAAGCATGTAATACGTTGAGTTCCAACGTGTTGCCACCTCCTGGATGAGTGCCTTGACTGGAATCCTAAATTCACATTGGATGATCCTCAGCTGCTTCCGAGCTTTAAAAGAATGGCTGAAATGAGTGCATATTCTTCGGCAGATGGCCAGTAAATTGCTGACTGTGGGTTCTTTTTTCAGAAAGTCTTGCACTATAATGTTATGTTATGTTATAATAGTTTATAGAGCGCACGATTATCTTGCGGTGTCCTGGCGCTAAACACTGAAAAGCCTGCGCTGAACGTGAAGAATTAGAACTCGGAAAAGAACCAGGTTTTGAGAGTCTTCCTAAAGGAGGTGAGATCTGATGCATTTCTCAGTGTGAACGGAAGTCCATTCCAGACTTTAGCGGCTGCATAGGTAAAGCTCCTTCCTCCCCAATTTACCTTTTTTATGTAAGGAACTTTTACCGGCTTGGCTCCAGATGATCTGAGCGTTCTACCTGGTGTATACCAGGAGAACTTATTTTTGAGAAATTCGGGAGCTATCCCGTTCAAGGCTCTGAACACAATACACGAGGCCTTGAACCTGGCTCTAAGATGGATGGGGAGCCAGTGCAGTTTTTTCAACTCATCTTTAACTGATACCCATCTAGGGGTTCGAGTCAAGAGTCTGGCTGCAGCGTTTTGGATGACCTGCAGCCTGTTTTGATATTGTAACTGCATATTCATATAAAGACTATTACAATAGTCAAGTCGGGATAGTATGAGTGCGGTCACTACAGTACGAAGGCATCCCTCAGTCAGATAGGGCCTGATTTTCCTAATCATTCTAAGTACAAAGGAACAGCCTGAAGTGACACTGCTCACCTGGTCGCCCATGTTGAGTTTATCGTCAATCACCACTCCCAGGTTTTTTGCCTTCCTACAGGGAGTGGGGCAGAGACCTAGTGAGTCAGGCCACCAGTCAGGAGTCCACATCCGGAGGTTGTTGCCAAACCTCACCACTTCTGTTTTGGCCGAGTTCAGCTTAAGACAGTTAGCTGACATCCACCTGGAAATGGATAGCATACAATTCGAAAAGCGATTGCCTGTTTCGTTCTCAGCCCCCTCCCTTACCGATAGCACAATTTGCGTGTCATCGGCGTAGGAGGTAAGCTGGAACCTGAATGACCTGATGATACCAGCTAGGGGGGCCACATAAATATTAAAGAGGGTGGGGCTTAGTGAGGAGCCTTGCGGCACCCCACATGGCAAAGAGAAAGCTTCAGATGTAGTGTCATTTAATTCGACTGTTTGAAGCCTGTCTTTTAGGAAGGACTCCAGGAGCTTCCAGGCTTGTCCTGTTATCCCGGCCTTTGACAACCGATTTAACAAAATTTCGTGATGCACGGTGTCAAAGGCCGCGGATAAATCTAAAAGGATTAGCATAGCACTTCCTCCTTTGTCCAAGGTTTCTCTAATCTCCTCTGTCGTTTTAATAAGCGCCAGCTCCGTGCTATGATATGGTCTGAAACCATAATGTTTATGCAGTGTGCCAAAAACGGAACCCTGAAATAGGAACCAAGTACCATGGCCTTAAGTACATTACTACCATTGTCTGTGGCAACAAAGCCATTCCAAAACCTTGGTGCGAAACTCTTCTAAAATGTTTTCAGCCGTATGAGATTTCTCCATGGCGAACATGGCTACAGTTGCATGTTTCCGAGTACCTTCAACACCAGATGAACTTGAGGGGGTGCTTGAAAATATGGGACCCTGTCCACCTACACTGTGACTTTTACTACCACTTCCTACTAAGATGGTTGAGCTGGATGTAGGTCCCTGCCGGGCCTTGGAAAATATGGCAGCTGGAGGTAGTGGTGGTGTAACCTGTGTTGGTGAGATCCGTGCTACATCCCGCTCAGTAGCAGCCTTTCTGGATAGGGTGAGAATGTCGGTCTCCAATCCCTTTGGGGCGGGAGTAATGTGCGTGATGACTGGCTCGTCTTCATCAACATCATCACCCCCCTCTTCTACATCTACCTCCATAACTCTAAGTTTTTCTGGGACCTTCCTTTTCAGAAGCATTGTCTTGTGGCGTATATCACTCTCAGACCGAGCTGGTGGGACCCAAGTGTCATCACGATCATCAGAAGCGGGGCTTGAAGAAGAAGATGATGGACTAAGCCTCCTTTTCCTTGCTGGTGGTCTGGAAGACAATAGATCTTCTGAAACAGTGGTTTGACTTTGCTCCACTTTGTCTGCAGGAAGCTCGATTTCCTAAAATGCCCCTACGTCAGGAGCAACAACTACTATGGTGGGCTGCTGCGGCGGCTGCTGCTGTTCTTGTTGCGGCGGCTGCTGCTGTTCTTGTTGCGGCGGCTGCTGCTGCTGTTCTTGTTGCGGCGGCTGCTGCTGTTCTTGTTGCGGCGGCTGCTGCTGTTCTTGTTGCGGCGGCTGCACACTGATCTGCTGAGTTTGCGCCTGCATTGAACTTGATTGTGTACTACTTTGCAGTAATGACATTTCTTCAACATCGCTGCTCGTTAGTAGACTGGCTACCTCTGCGACACTAAAGCCCTTGGGCCTAGGTTGGTGGGGTTGGACCGCTCTGCTGCTCCCAGCTTGGTTCCCGGACAACGCTTTGGTGCCAAAAAAAACATTGGCCGGCACACCACCAGTCGTGGTTAATGGCACTTGCTTTTTCTGTTCCTTCTTCTCACCGGCAACTTTCTTGGTACTGGACCTGGTACCTTTCTTTGGGGCCATCTTCTTCAGATGTCAGGCAGGATGCAGATGCACAACAAGTTCTGGTCTCACGTGGACGTGATGCGCAGCAGGACTTCTGTCTGCCTGGCAGTACAACGGGTAGCCGGGTGATGCTGATGACACCTCCTACTCTGTCTTTTGTGAACCTAAAAGCAAATAAGACAGGAGAAGAACATCAGTGAAATGTTGCATTTGTTGTTGTGGTTCAGTTACTTAGTACTGTACTAGTGCAAACAAAAGATAGTCTAGCCATTTATGACTTTTTTTTTAACTAGAGCTATGTTATACTACTAGTACTGTGTACAGCCACACACTACACTCTCAGGAAGTATAGGAAAGTTAATAATAAACAACAAAATAAAAATTTAATGGACGTGGGGTGGACCATTGCATTATTTGAGCATCTCAGCATCCATGGAGCTGCTGCTGGCAAAGGGGGTGGATGGATGAAAGCAGAAAGCCAAAGAGCCAATAGGAAAACCATGCAGGCCTATGGCAAAAGCAGGACACTAATAACTCACAGTCCAAACACCAAAAAAGGCCACCACCCACATGGACACACACAAATCACAAACAAGCCGGGGGCCTGGGAAACACCAGGAGCTGACAAAAGGCCTATAACAGCCAGGTAAAGGATGCCTGCTAAAGCACACTGCTCTGCCTTTTTAATGCAACAAAATGTAAATACGAACATTCACAGGCCCCAAAAAGCTCTGCAGGGTGCATGCATTGCACACCAACACACCAGACACATACAACAAAAGCATGTCTTTAAGACAACCAACATCAGAAAGGCCACCCCAAAAAACACACTTCCCCAACTCAATCCAATGCCATCCATGCCCTAAATGATGTCTAAATTCAACAGATCACACAGAAAACCCTTGATTAATAAAGCTGTGGCTACCTGCTCTGATCCTAGTGGATGAAAAAGCAGGCCTGTTGGCAGACAAGGCCAGGCAAGCTTGCAGGCCTAGGCTTCAAAATGGCCACCAGCCACATGGCCAGGCCCAACAACATCACAAAGGCCACCCCCAAAAAACACACTTCACCAACTCAATCCAATGCCATCCATGCCCTAAATGATGTCTAAATTCAACAGATCACATAGAAAACACTTGATCAATAAAGCTGTGGCTACCTGCTCTGATCCTAGTGGATGAACAAGCAGGCCTGTTGGCAGACAAGGCCAGGTAAGCTTGCAGGCCTAGGCCTCAAAATGGCCACCAGCCACATGGCCAGGCCCAACAACATCACAAAGGCCACCCCAAAAAACACACTTCCCCAACTCAATCCAATGCCATCCATGCCCTAAATGATGTCTAAATTCAGCAGATCACACAGAAAACACTTGATTAATAAAGCTGTGGCTACCTGCTCTGATCCTAGTGGATGAAAAAGCAGGCCTGTTGGCAGACAAGGCCAGGCAAGCTTGCAGGCCTAGGCCTCAAAATGGCCACCAGCCACATGGCCAGGCCCGACAACATCACAAAGGCCACCCCCAAAAAACACACTTCCCCAACTCAATCCAATGCCATCCATGCCCTAAATGATGTCTAAATTCAACAGATCACACAGAAAACACTTGATTAATAAAGCTGTGGCTACCTGCTCTGATCCCAGTGGATGAAAAAGCAGGCCTGTTGGCAGACAAGGCCAGGCAAGCTTGCAGGCCTAGGCTTCAAAATGGCCACCAGCCACATGGCCAGGCCCAACAACATCACAAAGGCCACCCCAAAAAACACACTTCCCCAACTCAATCCAATGCCATTCATGCCCTAAATGATGTCTAAATTCAGAAGATCACACAGAAAACACTTGATTAATAAAGCTGTGGCTACCTGCTCTGATCCTAGTGGATGAAAAAGCAGGCCTGTTGGCAGACAAGGCCAGGCAAGCTTGCAGGCCTAGGCCTCAAAATGGCCACCAGCCACATGGCCAGGCCCGGCCCAACAACATCACAAAGGCCACCCCCAAAAAACACACTTCCCCAACTCAATCCAATGCCATCCATGCCCTAAATGATGTCTAAATTCAACAGATCACACAGAAAACACTTGATTAATAAAGCTGTGGCTACCTGCTCTGATCCTAGTGGATGAAAAAGCAGGCCTGTTGGCAGACAAGGCCAGGCAAGCTTGCAGGCCTAGGCTTCAAAATGGCCACCAGCCACATGGCCAGGCCCAACAACATCACAAAGGCCACCCCCAAAAAACACACTTCACCAACTCAATCCAATGCCATCCATGCCCTAAATGATGTCTAAATTCAACAGATCACATAGAAAACACTTGATCAATAAAGCTGTGGCTACCTGCTCTGATCCTATTGGATGAAAAAGCAGGCCTGTTGGCAGACAAGGCCAGGCAAGCTTGCAGGCCTAGGCCTCAAAATGGCCACCAGCCACATGACCAGGCCCAACAACATCACAAAGGCCACCCCAAAAAACACACTTCCCCAACTCAATCCAATGCCATCCATGCCCTAAATGATGTCTAAATTCAGCAGACCACACAGAAAACACTTGATTAATAAAGCTGTGGCTACCTGCTCTGATCCTAGTGGATGAAAAAGCAGGTCTGTTGGCAGACAAGGCCAGGCAAGCTTGCAGGCCTAGGCCTCAAAATGGCCACCAGCCACATGGCCAGGCCCAACAACATCACAAAGGCCACCCCCAAAAAACACACTTCCCCAACTCAATCCAATGCCATCCATGCCCTAAATGATGTCTACATTCAACAGATCACACAGAAAACACTTGATTAATAAAGCTGTGGCTACCTGCTCTGATCCTAGTGGATGAAAAAGCAGGCCTCTTGGCAGACAAGGCCAGGCAAGCTTGCAGGCCTAGGCTTCAAAATGGCCACCAGCCACATGGCCAGGCCCAACATCACAAAGGCCACCCCCAAAAAACACACTTCACCAACTCAATCCAATGCCATCCATGCCCTAAATGATGTCTAAATTCAACAGATCACATAGAAAACACTTGATCAATAAAGCTGTGGCTACCTGCTCTGATCCTAGTGGATGAAAACGCAGGCCTGTTGGCAGACAAGGCCAGGCAAGCTTGCAGGCCTAGGCCTCAAAATGGCCACCAGCCACATGACCAGGCCCAACAACATCACAAAGGCCACCCCAAAAAACACACTTCCCCAACTCAATCCAATGCCATCCATGCCCGAAATGATGTCTAAATTCAACAGATCACACAGAAAACACTTGATTAATAAAGCTGTGGCTACCTGCTCTGATCCTAGTGGATGAAACATAGGCAGGCCTGTTGGCAGACAAGGCCAGGCAAGCTTGCAGGCCTAGGCTTCAAAATGGCCACCAGCCACATGGCCAGGCCCAACAACATCACAAAGGCCACCCCCAAAAAACACACTTCACCAACTCAATCCAATGCCATCCATGCCCTAAATGATGTCTAAATTCAACAGATCACATAGAAAACACTTGATCAATAAAGCTGTGGCTACCTGCTCTGATCCTAGTGGATGAAAAAGCAGGCCTTTTGGCAGACAAGGCCAGGTAAGATTGCAGGCCTAGGCCTCAAAATGGCCACCAGCCACATGGCCAGGCCCAACAACATCACAAAGGCCACCTCAAAAAACACACTTCCCCAACTCAATCCAATGCCATCCATGCCCTAAATGATGTCTAAATTCAGCAGATCACACAGAAAACACTTGATTAATAAAGCTGTGGCTACCTGCTCTGATCCTAGTGGATAAAAAAGCAGGCCTGTTGGCAGACAAGGCCAGGCAAGCTTGCAGGCCTAGGCCTCAAAATGGCCACCAGCCACATGGCCAGGCCCGACAACATCACAAAGGCCACCCCAAAAAACACACTTCCCCAACTCAATCCAATGCCATACATGCCCTAAATGATGTCTAAATTCAGCAGATCACACAGAAAACACTTGATTAATAAAGCTGTGGCTACCTGCTCTGATCCTAGTGGATGAAAAAGCAGGTCTGTTGGCAGACAATGCCAGGCAAGCTTGCAGGCCTAGGCCTCAAAATGGCCACCAGCCACATGGCCAGGCCCAACAACATCACAAAGGCCACCCCCAAAAAACACACTTCCCCAACTCAATCCAATGCGATCCATGCCCTAAATGATGTCTACATTCAACAGATCACACAGAAAACACTTGATTAATAAAGCTGTGGCTACCTGCTCTGATCCTAGTGGATGAAAAAGCAGGCCTGTTGGCAGATAAGGCCAGGCAAGCTTGCAGGCCTAGGCTTCAAAATGGCCACCAGCCACATGGCCAGGCCCAACAACATCACAAAGGTCACCCCCAAAAAACACACTTCACCAACTCAATCCAATGCCATCCATGCCCTAAATGATGTCTAAATTCAACAGATCACATAGAAAACACTTGATCAATAAAGCTGTGGCTACCTGCTCTGATCCTAGTGGATGAAAAAGCAGGCCTGTTGGCAGACAAGGCCAGGCAAGCTTGCAGGCCTAGGCCTCAAAATGGCCACCAGCCACATGGCCAGGCCCAACAACATCACAAAGGCCACCCCAAAAAACACACTTCCCCAACTCAATCCAATGCCATCCATGCCCTAAATGATGTCTAAATTCAACAGATCACATAGAAAACACTTGATTAATAAAGCTGTGGCTACCTGCTCTGATCCTAGTGGATGAAACATAGGCAGGCCTGTTGGCAGACAAGGCCAGGCAAGCTTGCAGGCCTAGGCTTCAAAATGGCCATCAGCCACATGGCCAGGCCCAACAACATCACAAAGGCCACCCCAAAAACATACACTTCCCCAACTCAATCCAATGCCATCCATGCCCTAAATGTGCTTGAAAATGAAATACATTCAAAAAACAACAAAAGGAACAGTTGCTTCATCATGCACACACACACCCATGAGGCCATGCCCATGGCTAGCTCGGGCCTACTACTACTACCCACAAAATAAAAAAAATAAAAAAAGGAATGATGATAATTAATTATCAAAAATAAATTGTAGTTACAACAACTGCAATGCCCACAATCAAACAAGCACAACAACCACTTACTTGTAAAATATCCTATTCCAAAAATCCTGAAATCCAATTGCAATGATGCAGCAGACAAAAAGAGTGATCTTTCCAGCTCCAAATCCAAAGGCAGAATGAGCAGGAGATGGACAAAGCACTGGGAGGAGCCTGCTGGACAGGAACAGGAAGTTGGGGATTCTGTGTCACTTCCTCCCTCTCTCCACCTTTTAAAAAAATGACTCCTTGCACAAGAAAGGAAAGCCAAATGTCAATGTAAGGAGTTCTTTTCATCCAAAATCAGCATTTGCAGATGGTTTCATGCTGCTAGAGCCGATATTCCTCTCCAAATTGAAAATTTTACGTTGTTGAGTTCTCGAGCTTCACATTACTTCCGCCGGCGTGTCGAAAACGACATGATCGCGTTCTCTTCTTTGTCCCTGTCGCGTTGGATATGACGTGTTCGGGGTCTCTTTCTCCTGTTCGCGTTCGATTAGACGTGCCCGCGTCCTCATCCTCTGGCTCGCGATGTAGAATGACATGTTCGAGATCTCAATCTTCTCATACTCGCGCTGTGCATGATCGCGAGAAGAAAGACGTGATCGCGCGACAAATGACGTGATCGCGTGACAAATGATGCTAATGCGGCCGCGAACTGTCGCGAGACAGCGCAAAATGGCTACCAAAATCCAACATCTCATGGAGAACGCGACCGGGTCGGGAAAACTTGTCGGCGAACGCGGCGTTTCAGGTAAGGCGATCGCGCGAACGCGAGAATGTATTTTTTTACAGCGCGAGCAAGAAACAAATTATCGCTAAGCTGCGGAATGCGGAAATTTTGACATTTTCGCGCTTTCCGCGGAACGCGAAAATGCCCAAATATGGCAATTTCCGCGAACGGAACGGAATTTTGGCCCAGGCCTAGTTTCCAGGACAGTTCCGCACCACCCTGACATACAAAGATCGACAAATCCAAGCACATATTCATGTGATTGAAGGCCCTGAAGCAGCAGACTGCCTTCTCAGCCTGCCAACAGCAGAACGTCTGAAGCTAGTTGAAATCCTATACACGGAGGATGACTCGCCGGACATTGTCAACAAATTCCCGAAACTATTCAGTGGACTAGGAAAACTAACTCACTTCAAAGTCAAGCTACATATCAACGAACAAATAACACCGATAGCACAGCATCACAGGAAGGTACCATTCCACTTGCAAAAGGCAGTAGATAACGAACTGCCAGACCTATTAAGAGCGGACATCATAGAGCGATCAACAGGACCCACCCCATGGGTGTCACCAGTCATGGTTGTGCCCAAGAGAGGTCAAGACAACAAGGTACGTCTGTGTGTGGACATGTGAGCCCCGAATACGGCTATTGAGAGAGAGCGGCACCCAGGACCCCATATCAGCGACATGATCATGCGCCTAAACGGAGCAACAGTCTTCTCGAAATTGGATCTTAACAAAGGATATCACCAACTAGAACTACATGAGAAGTCGAGATACATTACCCCATTCACCACTCACCAAGGCCTCTTCAGATACAAATGTCTCAATTTCGGAATCTCCTCTGCAGCCGAGATTTTTCAGGAGGCCATCCGGCGGGTGATTCAAGACATTCCGTACACATTCAACTACAGCGAGGACATCTTGGTCTTCGGGGAGAATCAGAAAGAACATAACAAAGCACTTGATCGGGTATGTCTTGCCCTCCTCAATGCCAACCTCACACTCAACCAAGACAAGTGCGAGTTTCATAAGTCAACACTCAAATTCTACGGCCATATCTTCTCAAAGGACGGCATGAGACCTGACCCGGAGAAAGTGTCTGCCCTTTCGGACACTCCACAACCACATGATGTCAGTGATCTCCGGTCGTTTCTAGGGCTGGCCAGCTACTGCCCGCTATATCAAAGACTCTGCCACCATCAGCTATCCACTCAGAGAACTGACACGTCAAGGACAGCATTTCCTATGGTCAGCTACCTGCGAACACGCCTTCAACAAGATCAAAGAGGCGGTGATCACTGCGATCAATTTAGCTTACTTCAACACCAAACGGAAGACCGAAATCACTGTGGACGCCAGCCCAGTGGGGTTCGGTGCAATCCTGGCACAATATGATGATGAAGCTGACCAACGCCACATTGTCGCATATGCCAGTCGCAGCCTCACTGACACAGAAAAGGCTTACTCACAACCGGAATAAGAAAGCCTTGCGGTTTTGTGGGCGTGTGAACATTTACATCTCTTCATCTACGGGAAACACTTCACGCTCATCACTGATCACCAGGCGCTAACAACCATCTTTGGTAACCCGCGGGCCAAGATGCCCTCACGGATTAAACGTGGGGAATTCGCCTACAAGACTACACCTACACCATTATCCACAAACAGGGGAAGGCAGAAAACCCGGCGGATTACATGTCGCGACATCCACAAACCCGAACACAAGTGCGACGTTCTGTGGCGGAGGAATACCTCCATTTCGTCATCGACCACGCCTGTCCACCGGTGGTCCCGCTAGAAGCCATCCGAGAAGCGTCCGTCCAAGATGCCACGATTCAAAACATTATGCACCGAATCCGTACCAACTCGTGGAGACACTTAGAAGACGCCCACAGAAATGAAGCTGTCAACACTCAAGAACTCGCAGCGTTCAAACACGTCCAAGAAGAACTGTCTATCAGTACTGACGGACTACTACTGAGAAACAGAAGAATCGTGATCCCTCAAGGGTAAAGACAAGGAATCGTCAACCTGGCACACGAAGGACACAGAGGAGTGGTGGCCACGAAGAAAGCGTTACGAGAAAGCGCCTGGTTCCCGTCTCTCGACCAGATGGTGGAAGCCACGCTCCAAGACTGCACATCCTGCCAACTAGTGGGACGAGATGAACCACCAGCGCCACTGCAGATGTCGGACCTCCCGGACAGTGTATGGCAACAAGTAGCTATTGACTTCTTCGGCCCGTTGAAATCAGGGAAATACATCGCTGTCATCATGGATGAGTACTCTCGTTTTCCCATTGCTCATCAAATCTCTTCCACCGAAGCGATGGGCGTCATACCTGTCATCGACGAAGCATTCGCAGCATGGGGAATACCTACGGTGGTAAAGACAGACAACGGGCCACCATTCAATGGACAAGAATTTGCAGAGTTTGCAAAACACCTGAACTTCAAACATCGGAAGATCACTCCCTTGTGGCCCCAGGCCAATGGGATGGTAGAACGTTTTATGGGAACAATCAAAAAGACCATACAGCAAGCTGAACTGGCTCGCATCGACATTCAACCGGCACTAAATGAAGTGCTGCGAGCCTATCGGACCACACCACACAGCACCACGAACCAATGTCCTGCCACTCTAATGCTTGGGCAAATTCCACACACCCGGCTCCCAACTACAGATGCTGTCACGCAATCTCGAGTCGTAACCACAGATCACGACACTCTAGTAAAACTCGATCACACTAAGAAATCCAAAATGAAGGAATATGCTGATCACCAGACATGTAAAGGCGTCTGACATCCGTGAAGGAGTCTGGGTGCTGGTGAAACAGGACAAGAGAACCAAAGCAAACAGTCGCTACCTTGCCCACCCCCTGCAGGTAACAAGAAGAAAAGGGAGCATGATCACTGCAGAGTAGGCCTGGGCTAAAATTTCGTTCCGTTCGCGGAAATTGCGATCATTTGACATTTTCGCGTTCCGCGGAAAGCGCGAAAATGTCAAAATTTCCGCATTCCGCAGCTTTGCGATAATTTGGTTCTTGCTCGCGCTGTAAAATAATACATTCTCACGCGCGCACGATCGCCTTACCTGAATCCCTGCGTTCGCCGGCAAGTTTTCTTGATCCGGTCGCGTTCTCCATGAGATGTTGTATTGTTTTTAGCCATTTGCGCTGTCTCGCGACAGTTCGCACCCGCAGTGACGTCATGCGTCGCGCGATCACGTCTTTCTTCTCACGATCATGCACCGCGAGACAACTGAAAACAAGATGGCCGCGCCGGCGAGCAACCGCATGGGTAAGTTGGCGAGCCGCAACCATGCAGAAAGTCTCGCGAACATGCGGGAAAAAAACTTCCGCATATTTGCGATATTTCCGCGTGTTTGCGATAATTTTTAACATTTTTGCGAAAGTGGATTCCGCAAATTCCGCCCACCCCTACTGCAGAGTCTGAGGGCAAGTGGACGGACAGAAACATATCATACTTAAAAAGGTGCAATCTCTCTGACTATACTCGAGCTCGAGAGCCTGACCATGACACGGACTCATCAAGTCAAGACAGATACAGTGACCATGAGTATCCTCGAGCACGGGAGTCTGACGACATGAGAGACAAGAGCCCGCCTGATCAGATACAAGCCAGCCGACCACGAAGAACCATCCGGAGACCTGTTCGGCTCATTGAAGAACTCTAAAATACAGTGAACACTTAAAATACAAAGGGGGAGGTGTTGTGTCGTTATACCTGACCCTGGCAGTCAGACAGGGCAGGCAAGAAAGGAAAAGGCGGAGCCAGGAAGGAGGCGGGAGGAGGAAGAGGAGGTATCAGGGGACGCGGTAAGAATAAAAAAGCTACAACAGAGCTCCCGCGTCCCGCGTCTTCTAGGGGGGCAAATTCACTAAAGGCGGGTGGCTAAAGAGATCAAATGCTCCATTGCATATTTCTATTAGATATTAGCATTATGAACTATACACGATTTCACTCAACATCTTAATTCATAAAGATAAAGTGCTAGTGCATTATTGCAATGTGTTGAATCCTCATTGTCAGTAGGGTCCTTTCTCCATAGTGAACAGTTGTACGCAATCCTAATAAGCAACTTCTCTGCCAATAAAATGATTTTAAAAAATCAAGTGCAAATTTCAGTGACGGCTCAGACTTAACATCTCGCGCTAATGCTCAAACATTTCTATCTAGAGTCACTACTTCTTATGTATTATTGGTTGCTGCCATACTGTCTTCCTGCTTTTGCACAATCAGATTGGACCCTCAGATTGCAAAAGTAAGTGCAAATGCATATAACTAGTTTGCATCTACCTCCCCATCCCCTTCTTTATGACATACTTTCCGAGATACAAGTATGTGAGTATCTTTTTTCCTTTTTATCCTTGTGTCTAATCTCATGTACTAGTCTATTACATATCAATGGCTTGGGGAGGGGCTGCCATTAGATGTGGACATACATATCTTCTTATGAGTTGATGCCATACGAGATCTTAGTATTGAGCATAACTATGTATCTTGACTCTAATTGTCTGAGTTTTTATTCTTGGTTTCCCCCTCTCCTATTATTTGGGACTGAGTTGATTACAAAATAAAAAAGCTCCTTGATATTCCCACCATGAACCGCATTGATGTGTCTTAGAATGGGGTAGGTCCTTTCTTTGTTTTTCACAGCCATTAGGTGCTAGAGGATTCTTACATGTACTCAAGATAGAGGAACCAGGAGTATTTTGACAAGGTCCAGCACATGTACTCCCTTGAGGTAATAGTTCAGATCCGTGGGTCTGCAGTTCCTATGGTTGTAAGAGGTGGACAGGTCTCTGGAATAACCTCCAAATGGAGGAAGTGCACTCACACACCCCAAAAGGTGTCATGCTTCATCATGTTGGGCCGGCGCTGCAACGTGAGGGGCTCTTTGGCGGAGTTCTTTTGATAAAGCCATTAGGTGAGTGAGGGTATGTGAACGTGTAGTGTAGTGAGTGATATTTTAAAATAGGTTTATGGAGATTCTTAATAAATCAATTTTATTAATCCTGGCTCGCTAACCTAAATAAAAACAATGTTGCTCATATCGGAGACAATGATCCAACAGAACATAAGTGCTATTTAGATTGTTTGGTCAACATGTTTCTTGCCAGATCGGCCCCTAAAGGGTTTATTGGCAATTCGTCAGGACTATGTATGGGAAAGTTTCCTCATAATCTTACACTACTGCAAGGCTGGTGTATACATTCGGTAAATGAGTTAAGTCGCCAGCTGTGCTTGATAGCACAAGGCTGAATGGCACCTTGTGTTGTTTTGAGACATGAAAGAGAGAAAGAAAGGTGGGATAAAATCATGGAGATATTGCTAGCATCCTGTTTGGTATGCATTCGTATTTATCGTTTTACCATAGTGAAAAAGATCGTGGAAGAGGATCACCCACACGTGTGTTTCATGACATCTGCCTTGCAGTAGTGTAAGATTATGAGGAAAGTTTCCTATACATTGTAAATTGTAGATTCAAGGAGTTTTCATTCAATGCAGACACAAAACTACCAGGTGTTTTTCTTTATCCTCTCCATATTATGAACAAGTCATCTATAAATTTTATCCAGATGACTACATTCTCCCTCCACCTCTCTGCAAACTTGACCTTGAGCACCTGCTGCTCCCATCAGCCTATTTGTAGGTTTGCATAGGTGGGGGTAAAGCATGTGCCTATGGCCGTGCCCCTCACTTGACTGTATGTGTCCTTGCCAAACAAGAAGAAGTTGTTCTCAAGGCACAGCCTAGCCATTTCAAGTATCATTTCTGAATGTTGATATAGGTTAATAGGTGTTGTGTCTAAATAGTGTCTCATGGCCCTGATTCCATCTTCATGTGAAATGCTTGTATAGAGCGAAGCTACTTCAGGAGTTATCAAAAGATGTGTTTTCCCCAGGGTCAAGTCATGTATCTTCCTTAGAAAATCCTTGGTGTCCTGAATATAAGAAGGTAGGCCCACGACAAAATCTTGTAAAAAGTAATCTATGTACCAGGAAGTTTGCTAAAAAATAGGCTGCCTATAGCTGATATTATGGGCCTGCCTGGGTGGTTGGTCAGATCTTTATGAATCTTCGGAATCAGATATAATATTGGTAAGATGGGATCATCAATTTTCAAGTCAAGTCAAGTCAAATGATCTTTATTCGGATATATTAAAAACATCCATAAAAGTACATATAAATCACAACAATCATCCCTATAAACAGTAAAAGCAAGCATTTGTTAGCTATAACATATGTGAGGGAGCAACCATTAGTGCAAATATGCAATGTGCAAATAATGCAGAGATAGTACAAACTTATCAGACCGTGTTCATTATTGCTCGAGATCGGACAGCAAATTGAAAGAAACAACTGACTCTAAAGGTTGCATCCATAAAAGTACTTATAAATCACAACAATCATCCTGATAAAACAATAAAAACAAGCATTGTTAGCTATAACATGTGCAAGGGAACAACCACTGGTGCAAATATGCAATGTGCAAATAATGCAAGAAAAATAGTACAAACTTATCAGGCCATGTTCATTGTTGCTCGAGATCGGACAGCGGATTGAAAGAAACGACTAACTCTAAAGATTACATCATCTGAACTTAACAACAATAAATCTCTAAATGCTAGGTTAAAATCCGTCAAGGCACTCTCTCTGAAATACGGAATTAGGTAATGTTTGGTGTATTTTATATAAAAACCACAAAAAAATGTAAAATGTAACAAGCTTTGTTTGCCACCTAGGTTGCAGGGACAACTTAGATTTCCCAGATTTTTAGTATAGCCTAAGGGGAAGCAAAGTAAATGTCCCTGAACCGAAACAGCAAACTCCTACTCCATCTACCCAGTTTCTTTCGCAGGTAACCCTGGGGCATATTGTGGGGCCTACCACATGGTTCCTGAATGGGGATGTACCTAAGAATGGCTGGCTTTACAAACTCGATCTTTTCTCTATTTTCTCGGTACAGGTCATACAACGCCCTGTTTACTAAATTCTTATGTATACGCTCAATAGTTTGGGGTGCTAAGAATAGGTGCCCCATCTCGACACTTACTAAACTATTCTCGACTGCCCTGAGCCAAGGTATATGATTGGCCTGCTCACTTTTTAGGCAGTCCGAGATAATATCACGGGTCAAGGAAGCAGCAGGATTCCGCCATATTTTCAACCAAAACAGGGCGGGTCTAGATTTTATAAAGTCCTCTATATAGGGGAGATTCAATTCTCTGTGGCACACGTAAGATGGGGCCGAAATGACCCCCCCCAAAACCTTCCTGCAGAATTTATTCTCTTCGATCTGTATACTAATACAGTTCGAGTATCCCCACACCTCTGCGCCATAGGTTCCTGTTGGTAAGCACTGGGTTCTATAAATTTGTAAAAGTGGCGAGATGACCTCAGCATGTTTAGGTTGTCGGAGGGTGATTATAGAGTTAATAGCTTTACCCAATTTATTCCTTCCTCTGGCAACATGTGGTTGCCAGGATCCGAAGTCGGAAAACAACAAGCCTTCTTTGGGCCACAGGACATTATATAGGATTTTTTAAAGTTGGTACATAAGCCGAGATCGGCCATGTATAAAACAAAACCTGAGATTAAAGTGCGCAATGCATTAGGTGTGCGGCCCATAAGGACCGCATCGTCCGCATAAAGGAGTGCGGGGAGTGGTTTGCCATTAATGTGCGGAACATCGCTAGTTAATTTACACAAGGATTTGCTTAAGTCATTTATATACAAAATAAAAAGCAAGGGGGCCAAGACACAACCTTGTCTTACCTCCCTGCCAATTAAAATCTCGCCCGAGACCTCACCATCATTATTTATTCGAACACGGGCTTTTAAGTCACTGTGTAGGTGGGCCAAAAAATGAACCAAAGGTTCATCTAAACCATAACTCAGCAAAACTGACCATAAACGGGAACGGTTAACAAAATCAAAAGCAGAACTTAAATCCATAAAACCTAAATACAGTGGGGATTTTTTAGCAATGGTGTATTTGGCCAATAATAAATTTAAATTTAAGCATTGCTCCACCGTCCCTACATTGCTTCTAAAGCCTAACTGGCATGAATGTAGGATCATGTGTTCTTCAGCCCAGGTTCTGATCTTATTAAAAATAACCCTGCCTAAAATCTTCAAAGTGTTATCGATTAAGGATATTGGGCGATAACTACCAGGGTCAAGTCTGTTACCTTTTTTGAAAATTGGAACGATAATACTATTAGACCAAGAACCTGGCAGTGGAGTGTTAGATAAATTATTAAAAATATTGCTCAATAAAGGTGACCAAAAGTCAGGCTCTGATTTGATTAAGTCGATAGATAATCCATCGGGGCCAGGAGCTTTGTTCCCTGCACTTTGTGAAATGGCATCTTCCACCTCCATTATAGAAATATTCAGTGTCATAAGGGGCTGAGAGTTTTCCATGGAAGAGTGCGGTGCCGCGTAACTATTTGAAAAATGCTCCACCCACACATCCCCTAATATGTTACAATTTATGGGGGTGATATTAGATCCAATTGATCTCAGATTCTTAACCTCACTCCAGAACCCAGCAGCATCCTTCATTGCCGCTGTGCGCACAAGGGATTCCCAATGGGCTTTTAAAAGCTCTTCAGATCTTGTTTTTAAGGTACGCTTGTCTCTTGACCTCAGAGTCCTCACCAGTAACTGGTCTGGTGGTTCAGCTGTGAGGGCAACCCTTAGTTCCGGATTTGCTTTGGAACATGAGTTGTCGAACCACCTTGGATTTTTGATGTTATTGGCTAGGACTGGTTTGGAAATCTCCTTTTTTATAGCCTTACACAGCCCTGTAAAGGCCTCAACGATATCATGTCCAGAACTATCAGTAGATCGACAGATAGATACTAATGAAGGATGCGTCTTTATGATGCGAGCTAAAACCCCCTTGTTGTCAATCCCCTTCCAGACCACCCTAAGTTTGTCTGTTGACACTGCTAAGTTTTTAGCCCCAATTTCTCTACGGTTCACCACTTTTTTTTATGGATTTAAAACAAGATAAAATAGGGTGATGGTCACTATATATGGTACTAACGACTGCGGCCTCTAATAAGAGGTCCACGAGCAGGGAGGTTATGAATACATAATCTATTGTGGTTGAACTCCCGCGCCCGACATAGGTGGCCACAGGACCTTTATTTGCAGCAGTATTTGCCTTCTCCATGACATTAACTAGGTCCCGTGTGGCTAGATGGTTAGACAATTCTTCACCTCTTTTACAAGGAGAGGTTCTGGGATAAATGTGTGCGTTAAAATCTCCTCCTAAGCATATACCATCAAGTTTACCATACTTTTGACCGTCTACAATTTCATCGATAAAATCAAATAATTTTATAAAATTAGTGTTGGGATGTGTTGTGAAATCGTTGTTATAGAAATTAATTAAACATCATTTTATCCTACTAATATAAAGCAGGGTCTGAAAACTCATGTCATTAGTTTCCAACGGTTCAATTTTAACTTCTGCCCTGATTTTGACCCAAATGGATAGTCCCCCACTAGGTCTACCCATGAACGGGATCGGTACAGTTTGGTTATGACAACTGTAGCCCTCAAAAAGTAAGGAACTAGTGCACCAAGTTTCTTGGAACATTAATATGTCAAAATTGATGACCCAGTCTGCCCAGTCCCTGATTTTCAATTTCGCATTGAGACCTGCAATGTTCCAACTCAGAATTGTCAAGTTATGGTGCAGTATGGGCGTGGCAGTGGTGTGGGTAGTTATTTTAGGGTGGAGTGACAACGCAAGCGCCTTAGTGCCATTAGACACCGTTGTAGTCGGGTAAATTGACAGTTCACCCACAGGGCCAAGTGTATTAATATAATTTCTGGTTGCCAAGTCTGGGGTGGTAGCTGATGGTCAGTCCAGGGAGCCCAGCTCAGATAGTACACTGAATCTATTTTGCAGTGGATAAGATGGTAGAGCAGGACTGGGTAGTCTGTGGTGGGGTCTGTAGAAGTAACCCAATGGCAATGGGGTTATGACGGTAGGAGGGCAAAAATAAGTATTGTTACTGCCAAGGATAGATTTAACTGTGGTGGGGTTTCTGAAGTTAATTACAATACAATCTCCTGTCATGTTCTTTGATGATGGACAAACCCAGCTCACCCGGCGAACAGACAGAATTTCACTCGACTGAACTACTAAAGGCTACCGAAACTCTTGTTATAAGTGTGTAGATAGTGTTGGGGCGCCAGTGACTGGCGGCACTGCCATGGAGATTAAAGGGAAAGCAGCTCGTACCTCTATTTGGTGATACTTCATATTCTGCCAACTCGTGGGGACAGTATGTATGTATGGAAGGGGGAGTGCATAGGGGGAGCTCTGTGATGTACTCTGCAGGTGTGACCCCTTTTTTTTCTTCCTCAGAATACACTGGGGCATAGTTCTTTAAGTCACATATTTTGCAGTGGGCACGTTAACCATTTCAGCTATCTTTCCTTCTTTGCTTGCAATGCATCACATAAGGTACCAAAGACCCACTACAAAACCCACCGGAACTAAAAAGTATGGCTCATAGCAGTAAATATTACAAATTATCTCTGTGTTCGGAAAGGTGTTGCTGTTCCCAAATTAATGCTACCCATACTAGCGCCCTTCAAAAAGGTGAGAGAAGGAGCTGCCCTACGACCCTCGGACTACACCTAGGTCTGCAGTTTATACTTGACCCTACTAAATCGTGTTACGGAGTTCATCTTACTGGTGACGTTTGCATCATAGGAGTGAACCACTAAAGGATAAAAGTCTGACGCGGCCAACGCAGACCTGCGAATACTCTTGTTATTAGTGTGTACTGAAGATAGTGTCGCGAGGCGAGTGACTGGTAGCACTTTTAAGCATTAAAATTAAAACAATAAGTAGCAGTGGTACCTGTATGTGGCGATACTTAATATACAGGCAGCTTGTGGAGACAGTGCGTGTGTGTGTGAGGGGGTTGTGTGTGTAGGGGGGCTGTGTGATGTACTCCACAGGTGTGACCCTCCTTTTGCTCAGGGTACACTGGGGCATGGTTAGGAGAGCACCTAGAGCCACATTTCAAGGGGGGGCTATTAAAATTTCGGGGCGGGGGGTGGGGTGGCGGGGGATAAGTTTTCCAGCAATAGACAGACTGAAGCCGCAGGGCTCTAAGAAGGGATGAAAACCCCAACAAAGCCTCGTTCACAAGTAAATGGTATTATAAAGACCTGTGGAGTACGGCTGACACACATAACGGGGGAGGGGGGGCTGACCCCTTGTTCAACCCAATGGGCGTTGCACGCCTGGGCATGCTACCTATTGAGATCACACAAAATGCAGTAGGCACGTTAGCTCTATGAGGTTTGTATTTGTTTTGCGCTTACAATGCATCACTGAAGGTAAGAAATACCCCACAACAAAATCCGTCGAAACCAGAAAGTGTAGCTCCTAGCAGTAAACATTACCGTGGAGATGCCCCAACATTTAGCCGATCCTGGTCCCATTAGCGGCCCTACATCCTAGCAGCCGCGCTGAAATTATGAACAAAATTGACTCTGTACTTATAAACATGCATTGCTGTTAACCGAATCAATGCTACCTATTCTAGCACCGTTTGGAAAGCTGAAAAGTTGAGCTGCTCCTCCCTGGACTGCCCCTACAACCCTTACATTACACCCAGGTGTGCAGCTGATACATGACCCTATTAAGTTAAATAAACAGAGTTTATCTCAGTGGTAAGGTTTGCATCAGATGACTGAACTATAGAAGGATGAAAGGCAGACGCGATCGACGCGGACTTGCCGAGATTGTGTAGATAGTGTGTAGATAGTGCCGCGAGGCCAGTGACTAAAAGTACTCTTACAGGCATTAAAGGGAAAGGAAGGGATAGCAGCTCGTCCCTTTGTGTGGTGATAGTTCACATTTAGGCGGTTTTTAGTGACCGTGCCTGTGTGTGTGTATCGGGGGAGGGGGTGTGCGTAAGGGGGGCTATGTGATATACTCCGCAGTTCTGCCCCTCCTTTAGCTCACGGAACACTGGAGCATCGTACCTTTAGACCACATAGACTGTGGTAGGCACGTTAACCCTCTGAGCTATTTTTTTTACATGCCCTTGCAATGCAGCAAAGAAGGTAGCAAAGACACCATAACGAAACACTCACCAACCAGAAAATGTAGCTCCTAGCAGTAATAATTACAGTCGTGGGAGACACCAATTCGTATCCGATCCTGGTCCCGTCAGCGACACTATACCTTGGCAGCTGCGCTGGGCAACGGCTCCACAGAAAGCGTATTAATGCCCTAAACAAACACTGGGGCATGGTACTTTCAAATCACACAAATTGCAATGGGCATATTAACCCTCTGAGCTATCTTTCCTTCTGCACTTACAATGCATCACGGAAGGTAGCAAAGACTTCAAAACGAAATTCTGAAATTAGAAAGTGTAGCTTCTACCAGTAAACATTACAATCCAAACGACCCAACTTGAAGCCGATCCTAGTCCTATTAGCGACCCTAAGCCCTGGCAGCCGCACTAAAATTATGAACAAAATTATGCTGATACCTGACCCTACGAAATCATTTTACAGAGTTCATCTCACTGGTAGGTTTCCATTGATAGAGCGTCATGAGATTCTGAAATTTGTAGGGGTGCATCATATTCACCGTTAGTCAGCACCCACATATTAATCAATGTATGTTTAGAAGTGCCATAGAAATGTATTGCTGTAATCGTTTAACATAGAAGTGATAGAAAATGTAATAATGCTTTGTGAGGATCAACGTTGCAAGCTATCGTGAAAGTATTCAGTAAAATGCACAATGATTAGTTTTCGTAAAATGCAATGTATTAGGTTAAACGCGTGCCATGTTAAAGTTACTCGTGTAGGTTGCTTATTCATGCACATGATAGTGATGAACTAATGCTTAGAGTGTGATTTAATAGTGTGTTTAATTTCGTAGAGGCCTAATCCCATATGCATTAGGGGAGAAGGGACTATACATTTTCTTATGTTAGCTAATGTTGTAGGCCGAAAATGTTTCCCTTGGTAAAGGCTTTGGGTTGCAGGAAAATGTGAAATGTTAAAGAGACGAAATGGTTTCTCATTCCCATGTTTCTGTTGCAGATGCAAGGACATTTAGCTCGTTAGTGAGAATAGGTCTTTGTTTTAGAAGTTAGGATGCTGTGAGAAGCCAACAGGGGAGTGTATTGGAATGTGAAGAAGTTACTTCTAGCGAGGAAGGTGCCTGGGACCCAAGGTCAAGCTAATGGACATTGGACGACAGACAATTTCTGATGGAAAACTACCGAAGGAAGACCTGGCTGAAGAGGTGTGCCAAAGGGCGTGTTCCATGATTTAGGGGTTTTGTATTAGGGACAGTGCCCCGTGGGTTGAGCAGATGAGGTTTAGGCGGGAAGCTAGAAGGAGCATCTTAGATCGAGCTCTGACTAAGTGAATGTACATCTTAGGGAGTCTTCACTTCTGACACCTTTTTCTCGATTCTCTTGCCTGGGATGCGAATGCTAAGTAGGGATGTCACTTAGGGATAGAAATGTGTTTTTCCTTTGACTAATGATTCCTAAGATAAATATCAGCCTGACAATTATATTCCTGATGCTTTTGGAATCCGTAATTCTTTTTTGTTTTGAGTCGAATGAGAATCTTGCGTAGGCTTGCTTTTGTGTTAGTGCCTATCTGCCATTTGCACCTTGTACTGAGGTGTTTGTTTGTTCAGCTATTTTTGATTGTAATAAAATCTTACAAATTTTAGATTCGGAGTCAGTAGTCCTTTCCAAATGAAGCCCAATTGTGGTAGATATAGTTTGATAATTGTGTTCATCCCCTCTACGCTATCTGGCAGATAAAAAGATCCTGGCGACCTGTGAGGATTCTTGGAGATAACCAGGTAGGCAAGAATCCGGCCTTATCACCATCATAGGACTCAACCACTGAAGGATAAAAGGCCGACGCGGTCAACAGAAATCTGCCAAAACTGTTGTTATAAGTGTGTAGATAGTGCCGCGAGGCCAGTAACCTTTGGCTTCATATTTAGGCAGCTTCTGGGGACACTGCGTGTGTGGGGAAGGGGGTGCGTAGGGAGGGGCTGTGTGATGTACTCTGCAAATCACACTCTCCTTTTGCTTAGGGTACACTAGACCCTACTAAACCCTCAACACCCATTCGAATAATTTTATTAAATTCTGACACTTTTTTTTTGCATTTAAAGCACTTATAGCAATATTATACTAATTCAACAAGCAAACACAATTATTAAAACTTACAGAAAAACAAGCACTGGATTTATGACAAACAGCAAATATTTGGGCACAACATTTGTAACACGGCACCAGATGTAGCTGAAGTCTGCAAAGAGTTTCCAAGCAAACGGACAAAAGGATCATAACCCCCCCCCACACACTCCACTTCTAAACAGGACACAAGGAATTCTTCAGGTGGAACAAAAGGACCCCATAAAACTTGTGCTTATCTTGAGGAAGCACATTCGTCAAAGACTCTCTAAAAACTGCCAAAATGCAAGGGGTAGCAGCTTGTACCTCTGTTAGGCGATACTTCATATTTAGGCAGCTTGTGAAGACAATGCGTATGTGTGGAGGGGAGAGATGTAAGGGGGGCTATTTGGTCTACTCCGCAGGTGTGACCCTCCGTTTGCTCAGGGTACACTGGGGCATGGTACTTTATTTTTCAGATCAAGCAGACTGCGGTGGGCACTTTAACCCTTTGAGCTATGTTTCCTTTTGTGCTTCTAATGCAGCACGAAAAAAGAAAAGATCCCACAACGAACCCACTGGAGCCATAAAGTGTAGCTCATAACAGTAAATATTACAATCGAGACGTCCCAATTTGCAGCCCATCCTAATCCAGTCAGCAACACTATACCTTGGCAGCCACGCTCAGATTATGAACAAAATTATCCCTATACTCACAAACATGCGGCTGCCCAAGGCCACCACAGGGGGCCACTCAAGAGGGCGGCCCTGTAGTGGCATCGGGCACCACTCCTTTCTCCCACCCCTTCTCCTGGGGGGGGTTTGGCCAAGGAAGGAGTCCCCCTTTGGTCGCGGGTGTCCCGCATCACGTCCGGTGCGCGGGGCAGGGTGAGGGGTACATGGGTATCCCTCACCCCTTTCGCGGCCTCTTTGTGCACCGGATGCGCCGCGGACAACACGCTTGCCTCACGCTCTTCGCTTTGGCGGTGAGTGCATGTTTGCTACCCCCCATGCCTGAGATCCCCATCTGGGGTTGCAGTACGGCGGGGCAGCCCAGCCTGGTTGGCTGCTGGGGTCGGGGGGAGCTGGTTTCTGTCGGTGCGTGGGTCTGGGGCTTGCCTTGGTCGCCTGCGGGGCTGGCACCTCTTTACCGGGTGTGCCCCCGGGCGGTAACTCGGTGTGGGCTGCACTGCCCCGGCAGCACTCTAGGGCTCGCAGTGTGCCAAGGGACTCGTCCGGTCATAGCTAGCATGCCCTCGGGTCTGCTTCGGGGGCCTGCCCCCCGGCCGCTGGGGCCTGCGGTGCCCTTTATCCCGCTCCGTGGGTTCGCCACCATGCCCTGTGTGGACCCTGCCCTGGTGGTCGAGCCCGGGCGCACCCCAAAACAATTTATTGGCAAGAGCCTACCTGGCGCCTGCCTCGCGCCCTCGGCCCAGGGTGGTGCATGGTTTGCGTTGGGCTGCTCAGGAGCACCGGGGGGGGGCCAGCCTGCGTGCTGCGGGTCAGCCCATGGCCTCCCCGCCTCCTCCCTCTCCAGAGTTGCATCGTCCTCTGGCCGGCGGGGGCTCTGGGGGCCGGTCCCGCTCCACGGTTCCCGTGGCGCTGCTGTTCGTCCGCTTCCTCTGCTGCTGAGCTGCCTGCTCTGCGGGTTGGTGTCCGGGCACGCGGCCGTGAGGACTCCTGTCTGTGCATCGGTCAGGGGGCGGGGCTCACGAGGGGCGCCCAGGCCTCCGCCTTGTGCCGACCGCCGCCAGGAGTGGCCCGGAGCTGCACAGGAGGGGGCTAATCGGACTATCTGCACTGGTGGCGAGGATATTCCTTCATCGGTGCAGCCCTGCTCGAGAGGCACACCCCCCGCGTGCAGCGCGCGCCTCGGGCCGGTGCACACATGCTGCCCCCCCCCTTCGCCCAAACGGCAATGGCAGGCTGCTTTGCATGCCCGGGGCACCTGGCATGCTCACTGGCAACTGTTGCAGCATGTAGATTCAATGGTGCAGTACGATGTCCGTTGAGTACCCTGGCAGAGTAGATGGAGTCGCTGACTCTTACCCCGAAGAATGGTTGTTTTACATGGGTCTGCAATGTTGGCTCAGCTGGGGTTTGGGCAGTGGTATTTCCTTGTGCAAGTCCGGGATGCGATTCCTGCGGGCCATGGGGGGGATGCCGGCCGTGCGGGAGGCTGGGTCCTGCTCGGCCTCGCGCTCCTGGGCTCGCTGCCGGGTGCCTCCTCGCGTGGTGCACACGCCCGGGGCGGGTCACGCGCGGCGTGCCCCTCCCCCTCCTACGATGATCGGGCCATCGGCAGGCCACAAGGTCTCGTCTCAGCTGCGATCCAGGCATATCACCTGCACCTGGGCCTGAATTTGTAGGGAACCACTGTGCGCGTGTATCTTGCGCTTTACCCGAGTGCTCAGCTACTGCTTGCTGAGCGCCTGAAATACACACTATACCAGTTCTAGGAACTGAGCCCCCTCCCCGGCTCCTCCCATCCACACAATGTCGATCATAGCTTCTCCTTGGAAATATGGTGTAAAAATCCATGGCCTTCCAATGACACTGTTTGCCCTAGCCTAACGTTTATGCAATGGTTCATTCCCTTCATTAAGGTGGATATAAGTTTTCAAGGGCATTTCCTGCAAATGAATTTACAAAATAAAAAAAATACGAAAAGGTAACATACACAGTCATTAATTTCTATTGCCACACGAACATAAGAGCTCTAGGGCAGTGCGCATGCCCCAGGTGCTAGGCCCTCGGGTCCCGCCCGGCACTTTGTGGACCCCGCGGCTCCTGCGATCTTGGGGGGGGGTGGCGGTTAGGTCGGCCAGGCACAGTGCACCAGCGGATGGCTATCCTTATTGCCTCTTTGTGACAGCCACGCCCTGTGCGAATGTATTAATTTGATTTGTTTCTTCATTCAGGAAGGGATTGATGCCACGCCCCCCCCATGAACGCACAGGTAACGCGTAAGAGCCGCTAGAGGCAAGGCAGCACCATGGGCATTTAGACACCAACCATTGCGGTGCTATGCCAGGGTGTCCTCAACAGGCCAAGGGGGGCAGCCACATGGCCAGGTTAACCTAAGCGGCCCCCCACCCTCCCTGGGGTGACCACAGTCAGGTGGTTGAAGCCACCACCCCTTCTCACGTCGCCTGCTTTGTTTTCCAGCTACGTTCCGTGCTCCCGGAGAATCGAAGAGGTGCAGGGTTCGGCACCAGTCGTCTGGCTGAGTTGTTCTCTGAGGTAATGCATCTGGGGGAGCACCTCCGAATGGGCCAGGTTGAGTGGTACGCTAGTGCGTCACCAGCTCATGGGGGAAAGGAGACAGGAGGGGCAGACAGGGACTGGTAGCCGCGCCAGCGGGCGGCAGTCCACCATGTCCATTGGCTAACATTTTACCATCATCCCCATACAGGGTTCAGCAATTCCTTCCCTGGCTTCATGACTAACCGAGCATTGTCAGGAAGAGTGTAGCATACACAGGAATTAAGTAAGGGATGAGGGTCTGGGTCCGAGAGTCGAAGGCGAGGACTGCAATGTGATCCGGCACCAGCTGCTAGGTTTTGGCTCACAGCTCAATTTCTCTTCCAGGTGGACACTCGCAGACCCGTCCGGATGAATATCCAGGGATCCCCCCTGCTTTTCTCGATGATGTCCCAGGTGGAGGATTCCCAGCCTGGAACCTCCCAAGATGCGCAATTGTCGGCCGTCATGGAGATGGTCAGGGCCAAAGGCGCTGCTTGGGCATCTGAGCTGTTGATGGCTCGCAGCCCGGACGATTTTGGTATTGCCATGCCTGCCCCATGCACGGGTCAGGAATCCGCAGAGGAGAATGGGCCCACCAGATCCAAGAGGGTCAGCAGGCCCACATTTAAGGACTTTCCATCAGAACCGCTGGTAGCTAGGAGTCGCAACACAAGCATTGTGCGGACTGTGGCTGTGCCAGTGGCTGACGCTCCCCTGCCCCCTGCAGCCGGACCAGTTGCCCCCCTGGTCAACGCAACGCCGCCTATGAACTTTGCCACATGTGACATCCTGGGTAAGCTCACGGCCACGCTAACGAACTTCATGTTGGAGGTCAGAGCTGGTCTCCTGGCGTTCAACAACCGCAACATAGCGAACAGTGGCGTTGGGGTAGCTAGACCAGCGTCACCTGCGCATGCACCAGGTGCCCCTGCAGTCACGAACATTTGGGGTGGATGTGGGGGGGCAGCCACCGAGCAGTGTTGCCACAGGGCAGCATGCAGCAAGGGGTCCCAGGGCCCATGCCTGAGCCCGGGGCAATTGAGCACTCTACCCTCCCCCATGGGAGCAAGCACGTTAGGGGGACCTCGCTCGAGTTAGGCGGCCAGATACGAGCTGAGACAGCCATCCCACCCGCAGCCTCATGCGCTCCCCCCGCGGTCCCTGTCGCCAACGCCACTCCTCCGCCTGCGTCCCGCTGCTCCGCCTCCTGTACTCCCTGCTCCCGCGCCGCTAGTCACTTTGGCCCCCCTGCTGTCCGGCTGGTGCTCATTAGCGTGGGAGGTGCCCCTGGCGGCCAAGGAAGAGATTTGGAGGAGGGAATTTATCGCCATCTTTACGCTTTTGATGCACGGGGCAGAGGGGTGGATACCATAAAAATGAGTGGTAAGGAGGAGGACAAGAAGGTTCGCTTCCAAGCATGGCCTCATAAAAATATTAAAAGGTGGAGACAGGCCTTTGCTATCCTGGCAGCGGTTGTCATGGAGCGGTACCCAGAACAAGGGCAGGGGTTGTTCTTATACGCTGGCATCATCACCAATGAGGCAGACCCCAACGTCAGGATGGGCTGGTACAGGTATGATTGCGAGTTCAGGAAGAAGATGGCCATGTGTCTGGAACTGGGGTGGGACCAGCTGGAGGAGCGGCTCTGGGTCCAGCGCAAGGGCAGGGTTGAGGCCGAGGAGAAGCCTAGCTCCACAATGAAGAAGGGAGAGTCCAGCAAGGGCCAGAGGCAGGACAGGGTCAGTTCAAGCAGCCCTTTCGGGGAGGCCGTGGTGGGGGCCAGAAGCAGGGACCCAGGAGAGTCTTCAGTGGTACGTGCAGGCTGTTCAATGCTGGGTCATGCTCCTGGGGCAAGGCCTGTCGATTCTCTCACACCTGCAGCAAGTGCCGTTCCCCACACTAGGCCACCTCCTGCGACAAGCGCGAGCACGCCTCCACACCCGCCAGACACGACAAGTAGGCCCCTGGTCCGGGTTCATCGTGCCGGGTCCACACCCCCCTTCCCCCCAGCCCAGCCCACTTGGCACCCCCTGTGGTGCTCCCTTCTGTGAGCCCCTGGGCAAAGGTCCGTCTCCCATTGTCACTTCCAACCTGCTACCCCTACTAAGGGAGTACCCCAATGCGAAGGACAGACTGTCGCTAGTCCAGGGGTTCTTGTAGGGCTTCAGAATTCCCTATCTGGGGCCTCTGGTCAACAGGGACGCGGAAAACCTCAGGTCAGCCAGGGATCATCCCAAAGTAGTAGGGGCTAAGATCAAGAAGGAAGCGGCCCTGGGGAGGGTGGCGGGCCCCTTCCTGCATACCCCCTTCCGAACTTTGTTGTCTCTCCCTTGGGGGTGGTCCCGAAGAAGGAGCCAGGGGTGTTCAGGCTGATCCAACACTTGTCATACCCGGAGGGGATTCAGTGAACTACTGGCTGGAGGAGGGTTTGTGCTGTACTGTTCGCTCGACATGGCAGTGGACATGGTCAGGAGGGCGGGCAGGGGAGCGTGGTTAGCCAAGGCTGATATTGAGTCCGCTTTCCGCCTTCTCCCGGTCCACCCTGAGAGCCAGCACCTCCTTGGGTTTAAGTGGCAAGGTAAACTCTTCTAAGACAGGTGCATGCAGATGGGGTGTGCGGTCTCGTGTGCCTACTTTGAAGCCTTCAGCTCATTCCTGCAGTGGGCCCTCTCAGTAAGGTTCAGCATAGATGGGGTGACCGACTACCTGGACGATTTTTTGTTCATTGGGAGTGCGGGTACACAGGAGTGCAGCAGGGGGCTTCAATGTTTTTCAGGAACTGGCAAGTTACCTAGGGGTGCCGTTAGCACCTGGTAAGACGGAGGGTCCTGCGCAGGTTCTCACCTTTTTGGGCATTGAGCTTGACACGGTGACAGGCGTGTCTAGGCTCCATTCAGAGAAGGTCCAGGCTTTGCATCAGGACATCCAGTCACTGCTGGGGAAAGACAAGGCTACTTTGGGTGTCATTCAAAACCTCCTGGGTGAGTTAAACTTTGCAGCCAGAGTCATCCCAGCGGGGTGAGTGTTCACCAGGAGATTAGCCAGAGCCACAGCTAATGTGTCTAGAAAACACCACCTGGTCAAGCTGGGGGCAGGCTTGAAGAAGGACTTGGTCATGTGGGGGGAGTTCCTGTCGCACTTCAATGGGACGGTTATCTGGAGGGCCCCCTGGGTGGACAGTCCTGAGCTCAGCTTGTTCACTGACGCTTCGGGGAGGGAGAGCTTTGGGGCAATCCTGGGCGAAGAATGGTGCGCACAGGAATGGTCCAACGCGTGGCACAAGCGCGGCATCACTTCCAAAATCACTGTTTTGGAACTTTTCCCTATTGTCACATCCCTCCACCTGTGGCCTTCCATCTTGTCTGACAGAAAGGTCCTTTTCTGGTCGGACAATATGGCGGTCGTGCAGGCCATCAACGGGCAGACAGCAAAGTGCCCGCTGGTGCTCTGCCTGGAGCTCGCCAGAGGGAGCATGCACTGCAACATGGAGTGTAGGGCTCGACACTTTGAGGGGGTCAAGAATGTTGCGGCTGATGCTCTCTCTCGTTTTCAGTGACTCCGATTCCGGGAGGCCTGGCCGCAGGCAAGAGCAGAGATGACCCTCTTCCCCGCAACCCTCTGGAGGATCTTGGAGTGGAACAACCGTTAAGAGCCATGGAGGAACTGGCCTTGGCCCCCGGTACCAGGAAACGGTATCTGGCACACTTGACCTGCTTTAACAATGTGGCTGCTGTCTTGGGCCTGGCCGGGGTACCCTTGGAGGGCAAGGTACAGGCTTTCGTTGTCTGGGCCAAAAAACAGGGAAAGAGTCACTCTTGGGTCTGTGGTCATCTAGCGGCGGTCAGTCACGATGTCAAAATTAGAGGGAGACAGGACCCTACCAAGTCCTTTGCCATCAGGGCGGCACTGAAGGGGTGGGCCAGGGAAGAGCCCCGGGTGCCAGACAACAGGTCCCCCATCACCTTTCCCGTCCTGCCGGCCATGCTAGACGTCCTGGGAGGTGTCACCCACTCGCCTTACGAGGCGTCCCTCTTTTCTGCCTCCTTTTGCTTAGCATTTTTTGGAGCATTCCGGATCAGCGAGTTAGTGGCTCGGTCCAAATCAGATAGGTCAGGAGACGCCCTGGGCATAGCGAATATTCGGTTAATGGGTAACTTAACAGTCCACCTTCGAAGGTCAAAGACAGATCAGAACGGGAAGGGGGTAGAGGTGGAGCTGCTGCCTTTAGGAGACCCCGGATACTGCCCGGTTGCCAGGGTCCGGGAGTTTGTCTCTCTTCGCCCTGCAGCACCTGGGTACTTATTGATTCACGCAGACCTGGTTCCCCTAACCATCTACCAGGTCGAGAGGGTAATGGGTGCTTGCCTGTCTAAGGCCGGCCTTCTGATAAGAAATATTCAAGTCACTCCTTCAGGATTGGGGCGGCCACCACTGCATTCTCAGAAGGCCTGGAACCGGCTCGGCCAAGAAAGTGGGGCGCCGGGAGTCTCAGTGTTATAAGCGATATATCCGCCCCTGATGGGGCCTGCTCAGTATATATAGGACTGTAACATGCAGTGTTGTGCGCCACATGTTTATGGTTTGGTGGTTGTAGTGCAATGACATATTGTTTGGTAATAAACTTTTGAGTTGAAATGTGTCTTTTGTTTCTTCAGGGTCACATGTGTGGGTCATTGGGCACTCTGCCATCTCCCGGTTGGCCCGTTGGGCATCGATCAGGAACTGGAATGTGGTGATTCTTGCAGACAAAGTTTGAGTGGTTGGGTTTTCCAGGGATGAGATGGAGCAGCCTCATGAACAGACTGGAGCACTCGCTAGCCACGTTGTGTGCCCCGCCCAATTATTTGGTGATCCACCTGGTGGGCAATGACTTGACTGCCTCGGGGAGGACCTTGCTCCTGCATGCCATGACTGACCTGGGGAAACTGAGCAAATGCTTAGGTCAGTGCGAGCTCTGGTGGTCAGAGATTTTGCCTCAGAGGGTTTGGCAGGGTGCTAAGTCTGGCGAGGCGGTGGAGCGGTCCAGGAAACGGGTGAACAGCTCCATGCGCAAGTTCGCTCAGCAGAGGGGCCTGGGATTTATTAGACACAAAATGATTCAGGAAAGGGCCAAAGGATACTTCGAGTCCGACTGTGTACACCTCACTCCAGTGGGGATAGACTTGTTCCTGCTAGACTTGGAGGAGGCACTAGCACATAAAGGTTGCAGGTAATGGACTAGAGCAGTTGGTGGGGGGCGACGGTTGGCCGCCTCCTAGGCTGTGGTGGAGTAACAGGGCTATCTGGATGCATACGGGTACAGAACGGTACCGCTGTGCGGCACACGGTGGTGCCAGAGCCGAACCCCGGAGCCTCATGGGAGGTTCACGGATTCTATGTCGGCTCCCCGTTAGTCCTTCGGGCAGTTGTGGGTCTGCGCAACCGGGGGCTTGCCTAGCTACACTCCGCCCAGTAGGGCGTGAGTATTATGGACCTAGGGTGGTCAGGTGATCCGGGAAGGGGATCACCAGAAGGTGCCGTACTAAGTGGTTCGCCACGGTGCTGCTAGGCTCATCAGGCGGGCAGGTCGCGAGAAGGCTGCCTGTCCTTGGATCGCCCGTAAGCTAACCCACCAGATTACATAACGTTGTATATAATACACCTGCAGCAGTTTTTTCCCAAGTATAACTTGTGTGGTGTGTTTCATTTGCGGGGCATTCTTGCTTTGTGGCGGGTCTTTTGCCATGATGGTGCTATGCGTTACTATAAACCGAATCAATACTACCTATGTTTGCGCCCTTTGGAAAGGTGAAAAGAGGAGCTGCTCCTCACTAAACTGACCCCACAACCCTCACACTACACCCAGGTGTGCAGATTATATCTAACCCTACAAAGTCATTTTACAGACTTCATTTTACAGGTAAAGTTTGCATCAAAGGACTTAACCATTGAAGGATAAAAAGCTGACACAGCCGACGTGGACCTGCTGAGGCTCTGGTTATAAATGTGTAAATAATGCCGCGAGGCCAGTGACTGGTGGCACTGCTATGGGTATGAAAAAGAAAACAAGGGGTAGCAGCTCATACCTCTGTTTGGCGATACTTCACATTTAGGCAACTTGTGAGGACAGTGCATGTAGGTATGAGGGCGGAGGTGTGCTACGCAGCTGTAACCCTCTTTTTCCTCATGATACATTGGGGCATGGTTCTTTTACATCACACAAACTGCGATGGCCAAATTAACCCTTTGAGCTATTTTTCCACCTGGATGCCGGCTCCACGGAAAGCGCATTAATACCCCAAACACATCTAAAACGGAACACAGCACAGGGTGAACCTGTCTACACATAGTTAAAGCAACCCTCAAAAGCTGACACGGCAGACGCGGACCTGCTGAGATTGTTGTTAAAAGTGTGTTGATAGTGCCTCGAGGCCAGTGACTTACGGCACTGCCATGGGCATTAAAGGGAAAGCAAGGGGTAACAGCTTGTACGTCTGTGTGGCGATACTTAAGATCCATGCGGCTCATGCAGACAATGCGTGTGTGTGTGTGGGAGGGGAAAGGGGGTGCGTGGGTAGACTGTGTGATGTACTCCACATGTCTGACCCTCCTTTTGCTCAGGATACACAGGGGCATGGTATTTTTAGATCACACACACTGCAATGGGCACGTTAAACCTCACATATATTTCCATTTGTGCTTCTAATGCATCACGGAAGATGGCAAACACCCCACTACAAGACCCGCACAAACCAGAAAATATGGCTTGTACTAGTAAACATTACAGTCACGGGACGCCCTACACCCTGGCAGCCACGCTGGATGCCGGCTCCACGAAAGGCGTATTAGTACCTCAAAAACATCTACTGCCAGTCATGTCAACGTGTTAATTTACGTTGGAAGCAGCGGTACAAAACATAAAAAAATATTACATAAGTAAACACCGGATTTTGTCTGCTACCTCTGACATCAAACTGAGTATAAACAAGTTGGGGAATATGTTTAAAAATTGTTCAGGTTTGTGTGGATTTTCTGTGCCTCACCCTCAGGTTGGAGTCTTTTTGACTGTCTATCACCGTGAATGGCGTCCAGTGCTGGTTTGAAACATGATTGGGGGTGTGGGTTTAGCCCCAACCAAATATTCCTGGCTACGGGCCTGGGTTTAGAGAGTGTCGGGGAGGGCTTTTCTGCGGGGGTCTGACTCGTGCGGTCTCTCTCTAATTCGATAGTTTAGTGGAAAGTGGTCTGCAATGGGCTGAAACATGACTGGGGGTTGTTTTGAGGCGATCCCGTTTGTGTGTTTGGGGGGGGGGGTGGGTGCTTGCTGTGCGCAGGCCCTGGTCTCGCTGTCAGAGTGATGAGTCTCTTGCTGGGTGTCTCTCGCTTGGGGTGGTTTAGTGAGAAGTGGTCTGTCTGTTCTGGGTTTGGGAGTTCTTTTAAGAGAGGTGCGTATTGCATACAGGGTCAACATTCCAGAGTGGCTGTGTGTCTCGAGTTCTGTCTTGGGGGGGGGTCTCTTCCCCTGCACGTCCACGGCGAGCTTCTTCTAGATGAGGGCGAATTTCTGGCAGCTGCGAGGAGAGAGGGGGGGAGCACGAGCCTGAATGACAGGCTCGGAGGTAGGAGTACTGGTGGTTGAGGGCCGACGACGAGTACACAGGCACTGGAAGTCCTAACAAGAGGCAGAGGCAGACTTTTTTGGGCGCATGCGTACGATGTATAGCATCGCACGCATGCGAGAGGGACAGGTCAGGCAAAATAGAGTCCGAATACAGCCAGCCAATCACGGGAAAAAAAGCATTTACAAATGCAATAGGACCCGTATTTACGCGAGTGCATTGTAAATAAAACTGCGTTCGTTCAAGAAGGCAGGAACAGGAGTGGGTGGGGGGGCTTGTGGTGGGCACAGAAGTGACGGACTGCGGGAGGGAAGGGGAGGAGGCAGGGGAACAAAACAGTTTTAAAAGTAAAGGGGCCGATAGCTATGGAAGGAGAAAAATGACATCATGGCAGTAAGGAGGTGGGACTAATACCCCGGCAACCAATGAGAGTGCAGCATTTCAGATTTGAGCCAATCTAAAGCATGGGCAGAAAGTGGGAGGAGCTTCCCCCACAATACTGTATACGGCATCTCTCAACGAGACAGCGCATGCGCTGCTTAGCCGAGACCTAAAAAGGGGTGGTTGGGGAAAACCTTGCACCCAGTGGCAGGCATCCCATGGTGTCTGCCACACCAGGCATGGTTGTAAAGAGGGGTCCCTTGGTTACCCCACGGTCCCCAACCGGAGTGCTACGGGAGAATCGGGGCCTGCTGCGGGCCCCCAAATACAAATTCTGACAGCCGTTTCGTGTTGAGGAGTCCGAATCGGAATGGCTGTCAGAATTTAGTCATCGTAATCACTCGCTCGGAAACCATGTCCATAGAGCTGTTCGATTCAGCTCCAAAAGTCTCGGAATGTCCAAATGCCTTTCAGAATCGAATCAGACAGCCTGAACGGTTTCTGTGCATCGTAATCAGTCAGTTGGAAACATGTATGATTCGGTTGGAAACATAGGTTCCGAATCGGATTCTGAAACTCCGATTTCTATTCGGAGCCTTTCCAGCCGACATCATTATCAGCCCCTTTCCATGCATTAGTCTGTTTATGCAATTATAATCTCAAACCCGCTCTGTGTTTTAAATATATAGCTAAAAGAACTATTTATGGACAGAATGCAGAACAATGTCATACATTCACCCCAGTACAGAGATCTGGGCCTAAATCCATCGTTTTTTTGCTCACCATGCCATTCCAGTTTGGACCTAGCCATATGCAAACCAGTCTTGACCCTGTGCCCAATGGGAACAGTCCAGCCCGAACTGCCAGGCCCGGTCCTCCCTGGACTGGAAACAAGCATCCTAGGACCGGTTTTGGGGTTTCACCCCTCTTCAGCCAGGATAGCTTGAGTCCAGTGGCATGGAGAGCACGGGACTCACGTCTGAGCATACCCGTCCCACTCGGGTGGACAAATGCAAAAAGAACTATTGATGGACAGAATGCAGAACAATGTCATACATTCACCCCAGTACAGAGATCTGGGCCTAAATCCATCGTTTTTTTGCTCACCATGCCATTCCATTTGGACCCAGCCATATGCAAATCATTCTTGACCCTGTGCCCATTGGGAACAGTCCAGCCCGAACTGCCAAGAATATTGTGCATGTACAAAAAACAAATATGTAAGTGCAAATATACAAAAGAGCTGCATTACTGTCAAATGCAATGCAAGTCTGATTTCATGCAAACGCTAAATAAGCCTATTGTTATAAAAAATGGCACACAACAAAATCGGCAAGCAGATGAAATGTAAACCCATTTTAAAATCCTTAAAGTTTGTCATCAGTAGAACCTGTGCTTTGTCATGCACTGACGTGTCACTTGTTTAACTCATTGGGCTCAGCATGCAGTAGTTACTAGACAGTTTTACAGGAGATCTAGGGGCGCCATCTGGCCGAGCCCTTGTAAATATACATCAGGTTGTTTCAGTTCCAATCGCGTTTATACAGTTACTTTGCATAAATACTCATTGGGCTAAAATATCGTACAATGGTGGAAAGGACTTAAGAGGCTCCCGCCAAGCTTCTTAAAAATGTTGAAAGGCAGCCATTTACCCAGAAGTTAATCCATGCACCTTACATAACGGGTGTTTCCAAATGCACCAAGGGGCATATTATCAAGACAGGCGATACAATTATCGCTGCTTTAGCGGCAGAAAACTGCCGCTAAAACGGCGATAATGGGCTTGATAATATTCTCTATGGAATTCCAATTGAAGCTCAGGTTAGATGTCCTTCACATCTAACATGGGCTTCAATTGGAATTCCATAGAGCATATTATCAAGCTCATTATCGCCATTTTAGTGGCAGTTTTCTACCGCTAAAGCGGTGATAATTTTAACGCCTGTCTTGATAATATGCCCTCAAGTACTTCTTTTACACGTTTAGCAACGCTGAAAATTGGAGGTGAAGGCAAATTTCCTGAAATGAGTGACCGCCTGTTGCCCACCTCATCATGAGAAAACCAAGTGGATACAAAAGGGGTAGGTACTGCCAGGGACTTAGCTTCCATTGGTACAGCAGGTGCAGTGGCACCAGGGCCCTAATAATAGCCTATGGTGGCAAGCAAGTTGTAAAAGAAGTGAATATAGAATGTAAGTAAGTACATTTTTATTATGCATGATTAATTAAAACCATTGCATACAGTACATTAACAATAAAATTGAGGAATATTACACTAATGAAAAAGTTACAAAGTTTAAAATGCTTTTGTTTTATAGATAAAAAGACGTAAAATAATCTCGAAGGTAGTAGCAACAATGGCACTGTTTTGCTAGTCTGTTGAAAGTCAATTGTTTAAGAACTTTCTATTTAAGCCAGTAAAGTGGTCTAGTGCAGCAATTACAGCACTCTGTGGTGGATCTTAACTGTTGACAGTTGATTTTTTCAGCCTCAATGCTGTTAGGTCAAAAAAATGTGTAAGGCAACAGTTTAGCTGTACAAAGGTTGGATTAAAGCCCAGCATCGCCGCCTGCCTACAGGACCTTACTCCGTGCTGGTTAAACAATGGTTTTAACAGAGTTTTCCGTATGTCTTTTAGCTTCATGCATATACATATGATATGGATCAGAGTCTCAGTGTCACTAGCGCACAGACAACAAGGCTGGTCTCCCCCTCTTCTTTCCCACGGTGGTAAAAACGGATTGATTGGGCCAACTCCCAAATGGAGTCTTAGGAATTGTTCCCTGGTCACAAGCTTAGTACCGACCTTGAGATAGGGTTGAGGTTTGAGAACATCATAATTATTGAGCACAACCCATCCATGAGCTCGTTTAGATACCGCTTTCTTGTCCTCTATGGCTGATATGAGTCTTGTTAACTTTGTTACTAGTTTTTTAAAAAACGAGTGGCCCATTGACGTGTTCCAGGAGTCTATCAGACCAAGAGTCTGTAAGGATTCCTGAAGGTACACATTAGCTTGCAGTTTTCCAGTGCGAGACATCTCAAGCCAGAGCTGATTATTCAAGGACCCTGTGTCAGCAGCTCTGATTTTGTGCCAGTTTTACAAAGGCTCCCTTCCTTTCTGTTACCTGGTTCTGGAGGCAAATTTCCAGCCTTATTTGGGCAGGTGAAACGTATTTGGGGAGCTGGAATATCACTCGGTAAGAGGTTGCTATTACGCTGTCAAGAATTGCTGCGTCTCTTCCAGTCAAAGTTTCACTCCCATAAGTGATTATTGGCTGCAATTTGGCTTGCAGGACTTTTAGAAAGGGATCAAGCGTTAGGTCCGGCAGCATTTTCTTCAGGGGTCTTCGTAGGGATTCCAGCAGTGTCTTAAATGAGTTATTTTGATCTAAAAGCATGCCCTGGTATTTATAGTTTGCTGCTTGGTCTAGACGTTTGCCGGCCAAATACCAGCTAGGATTTGCCTTCTTGTGATGGTTTACTCCCATAACGTTTGATTTTTTGAAGTTTATTTTTAAAGCATTCAGTTGTGAGAATTTGTAGGTAGCATCTAGAAGGTGCTGGAGTCCTATTGGGTTTCTGCTAATCAGCACTAAGTCGTCAGCATAAAGCAGGTTTGTCAATGTCATGCCACCTAGCTTCGGGGCGTGTGAGGAACAAATGTCCAATTCTGCCGATAAGTTCGCCAGGAAAAGGCTAAATAACAAAGGGGCCAAAACGCATCCTTGCTTTGGTAATTCTGCTTGAGAAATGCTTCCCAGCACCTAGTTTAATTCTAATCGATGTGTTGGTGTGCAGTTGTATAAGTTGGTCTAGGAGGGGTGGTGGTATCTCCCTTTCTTTCAGCTTTTGCAGATCCTGGCATGGTCGATGTTGGAGCCGGCCTCGTGGCGTGGTCCTGTTCCCCCTCGCCAAGCCGCACGAGGTCCCCTGCACCTCGGGGCTCCTCCATTTTGGATTGTACGTGACTCTGCGCACCAGCCTACGTGACCCCGCTCAACCCGGCCTCGGCCCCAGCAAAGCCCCGACATCGAGGCACCAACAACTGGCCAGGGGGTACCACGTGAACACTTCCCCTCTCCCGGCGGAGGGCAGTATCGATGGGACCCCCAACCGTCCTCCCACACCTAGATGCGATCGCCCCCCCAGCTATCCTGGGTCTGGCGCCTCTCCCGCTGAGCGTCTGGCCGCTCCCGACCCGGCCTCTCCGCCCCCCCCGGGCACAAGGGTCCGGACATCAAAGGGCTCCAGACCTATATCTGGGGCGACACTGCAACAGGACAGCAGTTTTATCCTGGAGTCAAGAGCCCTGCTGATCGGATCACGGCTGACCCTACAGAGAAAGACTCATCCTGGAACCACGCTCTGAGCCCTGCTGACTACGTCGCGGCTCCACCATGCTTAAAGACCTTCACGAACCTTTGGGGCCCTGCTGACACTGTCGCGGCCCGACCTTGTTGAACTTGCCACCAGAGCCCAGCTGACCTCGTCGCGGCTCGACCGAAGCGGACCTACCACCGGAGCCCTGCTGACTGTGTCGCGGCTCGACCCAAGCGGAACTACCACCCGAGCCTTGCAGACACCGTCGCGGCTCTCCACGTCCGAGCTGCTTTGAGACCAGCGCCTGCCGCTCCGATCTCCGGAGCCACCTTCGGCCTAACGCAAGGTCTGGCGCAGAGCGTCCCCGTACCAGGCTGGTACTAAGACTGTCCCGCTACCCTGTCCCTACAAAGACATTGAGACTCTTTCTGGATCTCTCGATCCCCCTGTAATTATTTCGAATATACTACTATTGATAAAGTACCTAGATAAGCAACTGATACGGAGTCCTGTGTGGTGGTGCTACTGGGCCTAGTACGATCATAGGAGAAAGACCTCTCCTAGGAGGCTTCTCAGCGGCGCTCGGCTATAACCTTGCGGTAGGAAGGTGCCCCGGAGGGGCCCCCCTGACTCCCCGGTGGTCCTCCCTCCAACAGTCGACGTGATCAAAGGCTGCTGAATAGTCTAGGAAACAGAGGTTTAGGGGATATTGTGGGAGCCGGCCTCGTGGCGTGGTCCTATTCCGCCTCGCTAAGCCGCACGAGGTCCCATGCACCTCGGGGCTCCTCCATTTTGGATTATACGTCACTCCAGGTGACCACCTGCGTGACCCCGCTTCACCCGGCCTCTGTCCCAGCGAGGCCCGACATCGAGGCACCAACCCCTGGCCCGGGGGATACCACGTGAACCCTTCCCACTCCCGGCGGAGGGCAGTATCGATGGGACCCCCAACCGTCCTTCCACACCTAGGTGCGATCGCCCCACAGCTCTCTGGGGCCTGGCACCTCTCCTGCTGGGCGTCTGGCCGCTCCCCACCCGGCCTCTCCTCCCAATCCGGGCGCAAGGGTCCGGACATCAAAGGGCTCCAGTCCTATATCTGGGGCGACCCGACAACAGGACAACAGTTGTATCCCGGAGTCAAGAGCCCTGCTGATCGGATCGCGGCTGACCCTACGGAAGAAGACTCATCCTGAACCCACACTCTGAGCCCTGCTGACGACGTCGCGGCTCCACCATGCTTAAAGACCTTCACGAACCTTTGGGGCCCTGCTGACGCTGTCGCGGCCCGACCTTGTTGAACCTTGCCATCAGAGCCCAGCTGACCTCGTCGCGGCTCGACAGAAGCGGACCTACCACCGGAGCCCTGCTGACTGTGTCGCGGCTCGACCCAAGCGGAACTACCACCCGAGCCCTGCAGACGCCGACGCGGCTCCCCACGTCCGAGCCGCTCTGAGACCAGCACTCAAGGTCTGGCGCAGAGCCCTCCCCGTACCTGGTTGGTACTAAGACTGTCCCGCTACCCTATCCCTCTAACAGACATTGAGACTCTTACTGGATCCCCCGATCCCACTGTAAATATTGAACGTACTACTTCTGATAAAGAACCAAGTCAAGCAACTGATATTGAGTCCTGTGTGGTGGTGTTACTGGGCCTAGTACGATCATAGGAGAAGGACCTCCCCGAAGGGGGCTTCTCAGCGGCGCTCGGCTATACCTTTGCGGTAGGAAGGTGCCCCGGAATAGTCTCCCCGACTCCCCGGTGGTCCTCCCTCCAACATTTGGTGGCCAGCGATGGGATCCGAGCCAGACGCAATCGTACAGGCAAGTAACGCACCCACTACCTAACCAGACGGAAAAAGAAAAAGGGAACCACGGAAGGCCAAGAGGCAACCGTGGCCGCAACCTTCCAGCCGGAAAGGTTGGAAGAATACACCCACAAAGAACTGAAACAATTCTGCAAGGACAAAGGGATCCCAACCACAGGATTGGGCACCAAGGAAGAAATGCAGAAAGCCCTGAAAGCCTGGACAGAACCCGAGACCACTCCGCCCCGAGCCGAAGGAACCTCGGCCCGGGACGGAAACCTGCCGACCCCAACCCCGACAGATGGGGGGCGAACCGTCCCAGGAACCAGCCTTTCCCACGAAGAAATGCGAGAACGGGAGAGGGTCCGGACACACGAAATGGACCTCGCCCGACTCCGGCTGGACAGTGAGCTCCTACTGGCGGAGAAGAAAAGAGCCTTGGAGCAACTCCGACTGCAAGAGGAAATCGAGGAGAAGAAACGGCATCGGGAACTAGAGGAGAGACGGCTAACCCTCGAGCACGAGAGGAGCCTTAAGGAACTTGAACTAAAAGCTAAAACGGGGGAGACCAGCAACCCCGGAGCCCGGGACGCTCTGCCCCTGACCGAGCCAAAGGTTCACATCCCCAAGGATGTCGTCAAGGAGTACTATAAAAATGACGACATCCAGTAATGGTTCCGAGCGTACGAAGTAGCCATGACCTCCCATCGGGTACCCCGGAAGGATTGGGGTGCCGGCCTATGGGGGAGGTTTCTCAGCGAGGGCCGGGATACCCTGCTGCAACTCCCCGACGCGGTGATGACATCATACGACCACATGAAAGAAGCCCTACTCACACGCTACGGACTATCAGCCAAGATGTACCGGCAGCGCTTCCGGGACTGCAAGAAGCTCCCCGGTACCACATGGGTCGAATACGTGGACTTTTTCAGCCGAGCGTTGGAAGGATGGATAAAAGGAAGCAAGGTCACCTTATACAATGAACTGTTCGACCTCATTGTCTGGGAGCACCTCGCCAACAACTGCTTTGTTGAACTAAGGCAACACCTCCTGGACAGTAAACTGACCGAGCCCCGGAAGCTCGCCGCCGAAGCAGACTGATGGGTCAACACCCGGGTCCCCCGGAACCCAGTGGGGGACTACCAACGGAGTACCACGGGACCTCCCCGCCAGCGAGGCGGAGGAGGGGGGTCCCACCGCAGTCGAGAATTCCCGGCCGGGCTGCCCAGAAGCCCGCCACGAGGCCAAGCCACCAACCACACTTCCCCGACCCTGGGCCGAAGGGGGACCCCTATCGCACGGCCTGGACCACGACCGACAGTGACCTGCTTCGGCTGTCAGCAGACCGGCCACTATGCGAGCGACCCGGCCTGCCCCGTGAACCGACGGAACGGGACCGCTGGGCCCCCTCCCCGACAAATAGCCGCCGCAGCCCTGGGGGAGGGAGAAGACGAGGAGGAAAACCACGACGACGGGTCCCCCGAGTGGGAACCAGCTGCCATGTCGCTTGTATGCCTGGGCTCCCGAGAAATGGTGCCCCGAGCTGCCATCCCAAGCAACACCCAGAAGTACCAACAGTGGGTCACCATCAATGGACGACGGGCCGAGGCCCTCCGGGACACTGGGGCCAGTGTGACCGCTGTCCGCTGCCACCTGGTGAGCCCCGAACAAATCCTACCGCATGTCCTATGCCCTGTCCGGACCACGGACAACACCGAGAGCATGTGCCGGATGGCCAGTATCCCCTTCGAGTGGGGAGGAGTGTCCGGCACCCTAAAAGTAACTGTCCGCGACGACGCCCCAGTGGACTGCCTCCTGGGGAATGACCTAGAGAGCTCACCCTGGGCCCAGGTGGAACGCCGAGAGCATCTGGTGATGCTAGGACTGCCCGAGTGGGCCTGCGCCACCACCCGGTCCATGACCGCCCAACCAGCCGCTGCCACGGCCCCCGACAAGCCGACGGGCCCCGAACCATCACCCTCCTCCGGCACGGAGGAACCTGACGAGGAGGCCCGGCCATCCGAACTTTCTCCCGACGAGGCCGCCTCCCTCAGCAAGATCCCCGAGCTGGCCCAGTGGCGCCACGACGGGGGCTCCACCCGCGAACAATTCCAGCAAGAGCAGAAGGCCTGCCCGTCCCTCGAGGGGGCCCGACAGCAAGCGGCCGCCCAGGCTGCGGGGGACCCCACGGGAACCCACTGGGTCTATTGGGACAATGACTTATTGTATAGCGAGCAGAAAGTCGCCGAACTAGGGGCCGGCCGGGTGCTGGTGGTCCCCCTCCGATTTCGAGAGTTCCTCCTGAACCTGGCACATGACGTGCCCCTCGCCGGACACCTCGGGTGGGACAAAACTTACAGCCGCCTAGTGACCCATTTCTATTGGCCCCGAATGAGAAGAGACGTGGACCATCACTGCCGGTCCTGCCCGACCTGCCAAGCTAGCGGGAAGACTGGGGGGCGAGTGAAAGCCCCCCTCCAACCATTTCCAGCCGTCCACACCCCGTTCGAACGAGTGGGAATCGACATCGTGGGGCCCCTCGACCCCCGAACCGCCCTGGGGCACCGCTTCATCCTGGTACTGGTCGACCACGCCACCCGATACCCCGAGGCCATCCCACTCCGCACCGTGACAGCTCCAGTGGTGGGCCGGGCCCTGATGGGCATCTTCTCCAGGGTGGGGTTTCCCCGAGAAGTGGTGAGCGACAGGGGTACGAACTTTATTTCGAAGTACATGAGATCCCTCTGGCAACAATGTGGGGTCACCTATAAATTCACCACCCCTTACCACCCCCAGGGGAACGGACTGGTCGAGCGGTTCAACAGAACCCTGAAGGGGATGATCAAGGGCCTGGAAGAGCCCCTGAGGAGGAGATGGGATGTCCTGCTGCCCTGCCTCCTGTTCGCCTATCGGGAGGTACCACAGAAATCTCTGGGCTTCAGCCCCTTCGAACTGTTGTATGGGCACCCCGTCCGAGGGCCCCTCAGCCTGGTCAAGGAGGGCTGGGAGGCACAAGTCCAAGATGCCCCTCCTGACGTCTACCGGTACCTCCTGACCCTGCAGAACCAGACTCGTAAGTTCCGGGCCCTGGCAGAAGCCAACCTCGAAGCCAGCCAAGAAGACATGAAACGCTGGTATGAGGAAAATGCCTCATCCATCGAGCTCGAGCCGGGCCAGCAAGTCTGGGTCATGTCACCCGTGGACCCCTGCGCCCTGCAAGACAAGTGGACCGGGCCCTTCAAGGTAGTTGAGAGGAAGAGCCCCGTCACATACCTGGTCGACATGGAGTCCCCGAGGAACCCCCTCCGGGTCCTGCACGCCAACCGGCTCAAGCCCCACTTTGCCCGAACTGAACTAAGCCTACTGCTGGCTACCGACGATGGGGGCGAAAGTGACTCTGAGCCCCTACCAGACCTCCTGGGGTCCTCGGGCCAAGACGGCTCCTTGGAGGGCGTCCGCCTCTCCGCCACTCTGACACCAGAACAGCGCCATGACTGCCAGAAGCTGCTGCAACCCTTCGCTGCCCTCTTCTCTCTCATGCCCGGGGTGACCCCCTGGTGCGTCCACAACGTGGAAACGGGGGACAGCCCCCCTGTGCGACACCGCGCTTACAGAGTACCTGACCAAGTCCGAGCCTGCATACAGACCGAGGTCGCCAAGATGCTCGCCCTCGGAGTCATCGAGCCTTCCGACAGCCCGTGGGCCAGCCCGGTAGTCTTGGTACCGAAGGCCGCCACCCCCGGCACTGCCCCGGAACTCAGATTTTGTGTCGACTACCGGGGCCTGAACGCAGTCACCAAGACCGATGCCCACCCCTTGCCACGAGCAGACGAGCTGATCGATCGCTTAGGGGCCGCCCGCTACCTAAGCACCTTTGATCTCACCGCTGGGTACTGGCAGATCGAGCTCACTCCCGGCGCCCAGGATCGATCCGCCTTTTCCACCCCCGATGGGCACTACCACTTTCGGGTAATGCCCTTCGGTATGAAGAACGCCCCAGCGACCTTCCAGAGACTGGTGAACAAGGTCCTGGCCGGACTAGAAGCCTTCAGCGCGGCCTACCTCGACGACATCGCAGTCTTCAGCGACCACTGGGCCGCGCACCTAGGACACCTCGGGGAAGTCCTGGCCACTCTCCAAAGAGACGGGCTCACCATTAAGGCCAGTAAATGCCAGATCGGTCAAGGGTCTGTGACCTATCTGGGCCACCAGGTGGGGAGTGGCCAGGTGGCACCCCTCCAGTTAAAGGTCGACGCCATCCAGGCGTGGGAGCCCCCCGCAACCCAAACCGCTGTCCGGGCCTTCCTAGGCCTCACAGGCTACTACCGACGATTCATCAAGGATTATGGCAGCATTGTGGGCCCCCTTACGGAGCTCACTTCCAAGAAACAGCCCAAGGCGGTGCCCTGGACGCCCCGCTGTCAGACCGCTTTTGAGGCCCTCAAGGCGGCCATGTGCGCGGCCCCTGTGCTGCAGGCCCCTGACTACAGCAAGGAATTTGTAGTCCAGACCGATGCCTCGGAGTACGGGGTCGGGCGGTCCTCTCCCAGATGGACGCCAAGGGCCTCGACCGACCTGTGGCCTTTCTCATCCGCCGACTGCTGCCGCGAGAACAGAGGTGGAGCACCATCGAGCGGGAGGCCTTCGCCGTGGTATGGGCTCTCAAGAAGCTCCGGCCCTACCTTTTCGGCACCCACTTCAGGGTCCAAACTGACCACCGGCCCTTGCGGTGGCTCATGCAAATGCGGGGCGAGAACCCCAAGTTGTTGCGATGGTCCATCTCGCTGCAAGGGATGGACTTCACTGTGGAACACCGGCCTGGCAGCGACCACGCCAATGCTGACGGCCTGTCCCGATTCTTCCGCCTCGGCGAGGAGAACCCCCAAGGAGATGGGTGACTCTCCCTGCCTTCAGCTGGGGGGGACGCGTGTGGGAGCCGGCCTCGTGGCGTGGTCCTATTCCCCCTCGCTAAGCCGCACGAGGTCCCATGCACCTCGGGGCTCCTCCATTTTGGATTATACGTCACTTCACGTGACCACCTGCGTGACCCCGCTTCACCCGGCCTCTGTCCCAGTGAGGCCCGACATCGAGGCACCAACCCCTGGCCCGGGGGATACCACGTGAACCCTTCCCACTCCCGGCGGAGGGCAGTATCGATGGGACCCCCAACCGTCCTTCCACACCTCGGTGCGATCGCCCCACAGCTCTCTGGGGCCTGGCGCCTCTCCTGCTGGGCGTCTGGCTGCTCCCCACCCGGCCTCTCCGCCCCCTCCGGGCGCAAGGGTCCGGACATCAAAAGGCTCCAGTCCTATATCTGGGGCGACCCGACAACAGGACAACAGTTGTATCCCGGAGTCAAGAGCCCTGCTGATCGGATCGCGGCTGACCCTACGGAAGAAGACTCATCCTGAACCCACACTCTGAGCCCTGCTGACGACATCACGGCTCCACCGTGCTTAAAGACCTTCACGAACCTTTGGGGACCTGCTGACGCTGTCGCGGCCCGACCTTGTTGAACCTTGCCATCAGAGCCCAGCTGACCTCGTCGCGGCTCGACCGAAGCGGACCTACCACCGGAGCCCTGCTGACTGTGTCGTGGCTCGACCCAAGCGGAACTACCACCCGAGCCCTGCAGACGCCGTCGCGGCTCCCCACGTCCGAGCCGCTCTGAGACCAGCACTCAAGGTCTGGCGCAGAGCCCTCCCCGTACCTGGTTGGTACTAAGACTGTCCCGCTACCCTATCCCTCTAACAGACATTGAGACTCTTACTGGATCCCCCGATCCCACTGTAAATATTGAACGTACTACTTCTGATAAAGAAACAAGTCAAGCAACTGATATTGAGTCCTGTGTGGTGGTGTTACTGGGCCTAGTACGATCATAGGAGAAGGACCTCCCCAAAGGGGGCTTCTCAGCGGCGCTCGGCTATACCTTTGCGGTAGGAAGGTGCCCCGGAATAGTCTCCCCGACTCCCCGGTGGTCCTCCCTCCAACAGATATTTACCTTGCTTTGCTGCATCCATGAGCATAGTTAAGGCCATTATGTTGGTTATGGTCCCTTGACCTTCATGGAAAACCTGTTTGAGTTGTAGGTATAATGCAGTTTCTGGAGGACCAGCTAACCAATTTTTTTAGTACAATCCCCGCGTAGTATTTTGCATCGCTGTAGCATTTTGCCTTGGTATCTATGAGGGCTTTCAGGCGATAGTTGTTTGGATCAGATCTCGATCATGTCCTATAACTGGGACTAGTGCTTTGCTCCAAAAGTCAGGATCCTGTTTGTATAACAACGGTGGTATGCCGTTTGGGCCCGGTGCTCCTGCCTGTCTGCCTCTGGATATTTGTTTCCTTATTGCTTCGACCAGGGATTCTTTTTGCACATCTTCTACTCTTAATGGGCGGTTTGGACTTGGTGGGAGTGCTGTCTCCAGCTGCGTCGGGTTGAATGGTTCACTGCCCATATCACTTTGGTGGTGCTGATTTGTTTCTGCCCTTGTTAAATTGTTGATGGCAATGTGACCTGAAGAAGCCGAAGAAGTTACTGTTTCTGGTTCTTGATCATTGAAATGTTTAGAAAGATAGTCATCCCAGGTAGCTTCAGTAATGTTGGAGTCTATGCCATGATGGTTTGGCCGCTGCAGTTTGCTTACTGATTGCCTGAATTTAGCGCTGTTTTTCTGGTTTGCGTCGTACATAAGTTTTGCCCATAGTTTGTTTTCCTTTGCTCTTTTGTTCACCCATCTCCTCCGTTTTAATGAGGTCTTTAGCTCACGGAGAGTGCCTTGCAGACTTAGATTATTTGGAGATTTACCTTGTTGCTTTAAGGTTCGGTTTATGGCTTGCTTTAGTTTTTTTGAGACAGGGCTCTTTAATGTATTGATTGGAGTAGCTACCACTTTTCCTTATTTCCGGCCTTCACTATATGAGTATTTATCTCCTAGGGATGTAACAAATTTTTCCCAGGTTTTCCAGTGGATGGGCTGTATTGACACTTCCTTGGCTGTATAGAGCTTTATCAGTTGCTGTTATTTTGTTGTTAGAGTTGCAACTTATCTTTTTTTTTTTTGATAAGCAAATTTTTTATTTTAATTTGCAAAAGAACACAGATAAATGCACATACAACCGTCCAAATGAACTGGCATCAAAATGACATCTCCTGGGTTCATAGACACTCAATAGCAAGACCTCCCACCACCTCCCCGACCCCCTCACTCCCTCCACCCGCCTCAACACCCCTAGATTATACCCCCTAGCCACTTCCCCCATATTCTGCTAAACTTTTTGAGACAACCCGGCGCTGAATACATCGTGCGCTCCTGCGTCGCGTACCAGTCCACCCCCCTTCTCCATGTAGCGCATTTGGGTGGATCAGCCCGCTTCCAGGCGGCCGCGATGTCCCTTTTAGCCACCACCAGAGCAGTAGTTAGGAAGAATTTCTCATTACGGGTACTGTCCAAACCGTCCGTTATCCCCAGCAGGGCCAATTTGGGATCATGGGGAACCTCCCACCTCAGTATCTCAGTTAGTTCAGTTTCAATCGCGCCCCAGTAGGCTCCCAGATGCGGGCAGGTCCATACCATGTGGAAGAAGTCCGCCGGGTCTGCCCTACAGCGTGCACATGAGGCATCTGGAGAAAGACCCGCACAGTAGAGGCGTTCCGGGGTCAGATAGGCGGTATGCAGGTAATAAAGCTGGATGAGCCGCAACCTGGCTGATGAGGTAATCGTCCTGGGTGCCATAAGGGCGTCCTTCCAATCAGCGTCGTCCAATGGTCCCACCCAGGACTCCCAGCGCATCTTCATGTCATCCCAGTCCGTCGGGGTGTTATTGACCAGGGTCCGGTAAATACGGGAGATTCCCCCCTTCCCCAGAAACCCCAACATCACTAGCGCTTCAGGTGGGCTATGATCAGGGATCCTTGAGTCCAGAGGTACATGAGACTGAATCGCATGATGCAACTGGAGATATTTATAAAACTGCGAGGGGCACCACGAGAACCGATCCCGGAGCTCCTGGAAGGAGCACATGCGACTCCCCTGCCACACATCGCCTAAACAAGAAATCCCAAGGAGATCCCATGCTCGAAACCCTCCCAAACCCGCGACCTCCCGCAGCCAAGTGCCATGCCAGAGCGGTGTAACATGAGTAAATTTCCCCGACTACCGGGTATGTCGTAGAGCGGCACGCCATGCCAAGAAAGGGGCCCGTATAACGTCCGGGAGCGACCGAGGAACCGCCGCCCCGTAGAGCATATTTTGAATGGAGGGGAACCCCAGCAGCTGTACCTCCAGCCTGTAGGCCGGGTCGTCCCACCTGCCCGAAAACCAATCATGGGCCACCAGGAGCTGAGTTGCAAGATAATACAAATTAAGGTTGGTCATGCTTAGACCTCCGTCATATGTTGGAATCCGGCACCGGCTCAAGGCCAGATGGGCTCTACCGCCTCCCCAGAGAAACTTGGTCGCCATCTTATCCAAGTCCCAGAACCAAGGACGAGAAAAAGGAGCTTGGGAAGGATCATCATCTTGTAGAGTGCAATCCTCCCCAGCCGGTTCAATGGGAGCGATTGCCACCTCGCCAGGTCTGATCTGGCTTTATTGACCACGGGGGCCACATTGAGGGCCCAGCAGAGCTCCGGTAGAAGGGTGACCCAGATCCCCAGATACTTACAAGTCTCCAGAGTGGAATATCAGACTGCCAGTCGAAGCAATCTCTAGATGGATGCAGCGGAACCAAGACTGATTTCCTGGGGCTGAGAAGGAGACCCGATACCTGACCGAACCGGCAAAGAATCTGACGAACAAGAGGACCGGAGATAGCTGGGTCTGAGAGGTAAAGGAGGACAACGTCCGCGTACAGAGCTATTTTATCAGGAGCCATGCCCGGCCAGTCCCACCCACGAAGAGCAGGATCCGACCGGACCTGAACGGCTAGGGGTTCCATTGCCAAGGTGAAGAGGAGAGGCGAGAGCGGGCAACCCTGACGCGTCCCCCGCCCGATGAGAAACGGGCAGGATAGAGCCCCATTCACCAACACTCTGGCCCATGGAGCCGCGTACAAGACCCGGACCATGGCGCCAAATTGAGGACCGAACCCCATCCTCTCCAGTACCTCTTCAAGGTAGACCCACCCCACCGAGTCAAAGGCCTTCTCAAAGTCGACCAGTAACAGGGCCAGGTAAGGAGAGAGGCGCCCCGGTGAGCCATGGCGAGATGCAGGCGCCGCAGGCAGTGCCGAGTCCCTCCGTTCGGCATGAATCCACATTGGTCCGGATGGACCAGTGAAGTAAGGTGCGGGCGCAACCGTTGCGCCAGAATGGTAGCGTATATCTTAATTTCAGTATTAATGAGAGATATCGGTGGATAGTCCGAGCAGGACTGTGATGGGGGTGGCGTCTTGGGGAGAACGACTATCGTAGCCGTGTCCGTCTCCGATGGGAACGAGCCTTTCTCTATCACCTCCGAATAGAGGCCCAAAAGCTGCGGAGCGAGGGCTTCACGGTAGTGGGCATAATATTCCTGTGGGAAGCCGTCCGGGCCCGGAGTTTTCCCAGGAGCCAGATGGCTGATGGCTTCGTCAATTTCTTGCAACGTAACGGGCAAGTCCAGGGTCTCACCGGCCTCTCGCCCCAAGCACTTCTGGCCCGCTCCACTCGTTCCCATCTGCTCCGTAAGGGGGATCCCCGGTGCCCGAGCCCGGTACAGCATGGAATAATAATCGGCAAAGAACTGAGCCACCGCCACGGAGACTGTGTGAGTTTTGCCGGTAGGGCCCACAATGGCAGGGATAATCCTGTTTGCCCGGGGGTACGTGGCCAGCCGGTGGAGAAGTGCACCATTCTTATCCCCCCAGCCGTATACCCGAGCCACTGAGGAGCGCCATAGAGTTTTCGCCACCTCCATGGAGTGCATACGAATCTCCTCCCGCAGACAGGCCAGCCGCCGCGCCCGCCCGGCATCACCCAATGCCTCCTGGTCACGTTCAAGCTCCAAGGCCTGCGCTTCACACTGCGTAAGCTGCTGGAGGTGTCTCCGGCGCTGTTGCTGTACAAGTCCCTTGGCCGCTCCCCTAATAGTCGCCTTACCAGGCTCCCAGAGGACGGCCGCGGAAGAAACAAAGCCCAGATTGTGGTGATAGTAGCTAGAGATCTCGTCTCCTACCGACTTTCGAAAGTCCTTATCCTGAAGGAACCAAGCGTTCAGGCGCCACACCGGGCGGGCGGAAAAGGGAGGCGGGCCGAGGGCCAGAAGCAGCGGAGAGTGGTCCGAGAGGCCCCTAGGAAGAATGCGGGCATCCTGAACCCCCGCACATTCGGTAGACGGGACAAAGATTAAATCAATCCGAGCGTGCGAGTGGTGCCCTGCCGAGGTATGGGTGTATTGGCGGGCCTGCGGGTGCCAGACCCTCCACACATCACATAGGCCCCGGGCCTCGGCCCAGCCCGACAGCTGCTTCGCGCGAGCGGCTCTGGCAAGGGAGATCGGGCCTGTCGCATCCATGCTAGGCGTGTAGACAGCGTTAAAATCCTCCCCCAAAACGAGCGCACCCGCCGGGAGCGTTGGAAGTAAGGCCACAGGGTATGAGAGGACGGCTTGCAACAGGGATGGAGCCGCATACAAGGATATAAGGGTGATTGTCCGCCCCTCGAGAGTACCACATACGGCAACAGCCATACCTTGGGAGTCGAAATGCACCTGGGCTAGAACAAAGGGAAAAGTCCGCCTGAACAGGATAGCCACTTCCCGGGAACCCCTAGCAAAGCCTGAGTGCCACACCCTATCGTACCCGTAACGGACAAGAAAGGGACAGTTATTGCCAAGAAGATGGGTCTCCTGCAGGAGAAGGACATCAATCCCCATACGCTGCGCGTACTAAAGGACCGCCATGCGTTTGAAACGGTCCAAAAGGCCGTTGTCATTCCACGACAAAATACGCATAGCGGCCTTAGGAATGATAGTGTCAGCCATAGCCCCAAGCAGGGGCACCCAGTGCACGCTGAAGGGGGGCATCCATAGAGCGCGCACCTAGCAGCGAAACCAGGGGGGACACAGGCAACTTATCTTTTTAAGGTTGCTAGTTACCTCCAGCACAATAGAGTTGCTGATTTCTGGTGTATGGCGGGGTCTTGTTTGAAGACTCCGCTCTTGCGAGATGATCGCTAAATTTGTTATTGCCGATCTAAATATGGAATGGTACTTGGCACACACATTGTAAGCCTGAAACATGTGTTTAGCACATCAAAGTAAAAATGCAGAAAGAAAACACTGTTGAAAGAGTGTAACAGCTGGTTGGCTGGATCTTTAATCTGCATAGATCTTATTGCCGCTATAACAGCTTCTGAAGTCTCCAAAGGGAAAGGGCCTTAATCACTGTGAATTGTCCCCAAGCACCATATGCTAAAGTCACACCAGGACTCCAAAGGATGCTTTCTGTTGTGAATTCTCTCAGCTCTGTCAGAAAGAGAAACATTTTCTTTTAAAACAAGCTTTCTGAATGCTGTTCCCATGTGCAATAATTCGAAATATGATGCCATGGTTACTTACATACAATAACACTGTGTGCGCAATAAAACACACAACTCCCACAATTATAAATAGGCAGTCAATGCAACTTAGGTAGAATAGGAGAGTGGTATTTCCATTTTGTTTGGTTTGCAACGGAGTCTCGCAAGTGTTCAGCAAAGATGGGGCATACTTCACTTGCAGAAGAGGAACCTGGTGATAAAGCCACGCAGATATGTTTGTCACAGAGGCAACTGCAAGCAATTATTGTTAAGGCTGTTGCACAGGCGGGCAGTCTAACAAAAGAATGGTGTCCAGGATGAGTTTGAGTAAGAAAATACAATTCTCAAAGGGAAATACATAAAGGGTGCAGAAAAGGAGGACGTGAAGAAACTTATTTTAGTTCACAGTTTGTTGCATGGCTCGTGTGTAGTCTCCATTTTGGGTTCAACTCCTTAGATTGACTTCTCTTTCTCGTGGTGCCTTTTGTCACACTTTTCTGCTGATGCGTGAATGTGCTCTATGTGCATCTCTGATAGGTACTGATGCCCTGAAGTCTGAACAGGTAGTTCCAGGGTCATACATTAAGGACACGTCGTCATTGTTTTCCTTTCTTTTTGTGCTTGGTAGGAGACACTTCATTTTAGCTAGGTGAAACCAAATGAGCTGCTCTGCACCTCTGTCACAGTTTGATAAGAACAATACTTTTTTATGTAAATAGCTTACTTGCTAAATCTCGGTGAGAGGACAATTTCCATGCTGGGATTATCGCAAACCCGCTGCAAACTGTGACTGAGATGCAGCCCTGCTGACTCCAACCCTCCATACCGCTAAGGAAAATAACGTGTACACTGCAACCGGCTTCCAGACACCTAAAACCAATATATGGGGGGTTAGACTAACCAAACTGATCTGGCAAAAGAGTACTCCTGCTACTCTCCTTTTAGTAGAGGATTAAATACAGATAGAAGTAACCAAGCATTAGTAACAATCAACATGGTTGAATTGGTCACAGTGTTTACCATTCTACTAAAGCTGACTACAATAACATGTCTCATATTTCTAATGCTCGCACCTCAAGCATGCTTTCTTTGCAAGAATATGATAATTTCAATAAATGTTTGAAAATGTATTGTCATATCTTTTTGGATCTCGCCTAGCAGCGCGCACGCGCTGATTGGAAAAAGACCTTTAGCCATCGATGCAGCTTTTGCCTTAAAAACATGCACGCGTTCCATTGCCTTCAATGGCAACGCGTGCACGTTTGGCGATTGCCTTGCAGGAGCGAGCTTGACACCATATGTTTGTAATTAACTTGCAAACACATGGTGGCCCTGGCTTGCTCCCGCAAGGGAAACACTTTGTGTGCTCTTGCACTCCCCCCATCCCTCCCACTTGTAGCGCGAGGCGCGCGCTTGTTTCAAAAGTCTACACCTGGAACCTGCTGACGCTTGCACATGGCTTATCTGAGGAGCAAAACTGCCGTTCTACAAACGTAAACTCGTGGCGTGGTCCTTACCCCCGTGGATTGTGCCCGTTCCCCGCCCCAGCCTTCACGGGCCACCCTTCCGAACTGCACCGAGACCCCTCATCCCGAGCCGCACGAGGTCGCATACCCCTCGTGGCTCCGCCATCTTGTTGGCATCCACGTGACTCTGTGCACCAGCCGGCGCGACCCCGCGCAACCCGGCCTCGGCCCCAGCGAAGCCCCGACATCGAGGCACCAAGAACTGGCCAGGGGGTGCCGCAGGAACCATTCACCGCCCCCGGCGGAGGACAGTATCGATGAGACCCCCAACTGTCCTCCCATCTCTAGGTGTGATCGCCCTGCAACTCTCTTAGGCCTGGCGCCTCTCCTGCTGGGCGTCTGGCCACCTCCACCCGGCCTCTCTGCGCCAGGGTCCGGACATCAAAGGGCTCCAGACCTATATCTGAGGCGACCCCGCCACAGATCGGCAGTTGTATCCCGGAGTCGAGAGCCCTGCTGATTGAATTGCGGCTGACCCTACGGAGAAGAACTCTTGTCGGAACTATCACGAGCCCTGCAGACTGCGTCGCGGCTCCTTCTTGTGAACACTTTGAAGCCCCCCCCCGGAACATCGGGGCCCTGCTGACGCTGTCGCGGCCCACCCTCGCTGAAACCTCCCTCGGAGCCCTGCTGACGACGTCGCGGCTCGAGCTGAGCAGAAACCATCTTGAGAGCCCTGCTGATCTGATCGCGGCTCTCCTCGAACTGTACGCCAGAGCCCTGATGATGCCGTCGCGGCTCGACCCCTTCGAGATCCGGAGGTCCTCCAGCTTGAGGATAAGAACTGGGCCCCAGGTACCCTCGTACCGAGCTCCTGCCAAAGACTGTCCCGCTACCCCTACCCTTCCAAAGAGACACTGAGACTTTTGGTGGATCCCTCGATCCCTTCGTGTAAATATTGATCTCGTAACCTTTTAATACTGATAAAGAATTGCTCGTCTTGAGACAACCTCCTTGAGTCCTGTGTGGTGGTGTTACTGTGCTAGTACGTGATAGGAGAAGGATCTCTCAGGAGGCTTCTCGGCAGCGCTCGGCTACTTCGTGCAGTGGGAGGGCCCCCCTTGGTGGTCTCGCCGACTCCTCGGGGTCCGCCTTCCAACATTTGGTGGCCAGCGACGGGATCCGAGCCGAACGCAGTACGTACCAGCCAGTACCCACTAGCTACCCATCCAGGCGAACAGTAATCATGAGCAGCCAGGAAAACAACGCGACCATGGAGTTCCAGCCCGAACGGTTGGAGGAATATACGCACAAAGAATTAAAACAGTTCTGCAAGGACAAAGGCATTGCAACCACCGGCCTAGGTACCAAAGAGGAGATGCAGAAAGCTCTGAGGACCTGGCTGGAGGCCGAGGCGGGCCACTCCCAAGAAGAAGGTCCCTTGCCCCTGACTGAGGCCACATCAACCGCACTGACTCCGGCAACCGGAGGAAGAAAGAGCCTAGAAACCGGCCTCTCTGAAGAAGAAATACGAGAGCAGGAGAAGGTCCGGAACCACGAACTAGAGCTCGCACGACTGCGGCTGGACCACGAACTCCAGCTGGCAGAAAAGAAACTGGCCCTAGAGCAGCTACGGCTTCAAGAGGAGATAGAAGAGAAGAGACGGCACCGAGAGTTGGAGGAAAAGAAACTGACCCTTGAGCACGAGCGCAGTCTCAAGGAGCTCGAAATCAAGGCCAAGAACGGGGGGACCGACACCCCCAGTAATAGAGACACCCTACCGCCTGCCGAGGCCAAGGTACATATCCCGAAAGAGGTTGTCAAGGAGTACTATAAGAATGACGACATCCAACAATGGTTCAAGGCCTACGAGGTGGCCATGACCTCTCATCGGGTGCCCCGAAAAGACTGGGGCGCCGGCCTGTGGGGGCGGTTCCTGAGTGAGGGTCGAGACACACTGCTCCAGCTGCCGGAGGAGGTGATGACCTCCTACGATCACATGAAGGAGGCCCTGCTCACCCGCTACGGGCTAACCGCGGAAATGTACCGCCAGCGGTTCAGAGACTGCAAAAAAACATCCCGGGTACCACCTGGGTGGAATATGTGGACTTTTTCAGCCGGGCCCTAGAAGGGTGGATCAAGGGTAGCAAAGTCACCACCTACGGGCAGCTGGTCGACCTCATCGTGTGGGAACATCTCTCCAACAATTGCTTCGTGGAACTGAGACAGCACCTCCTCGACAGCAAGATGACCGACCCACGAAAACTCGCCGTCGAGGCCGATCGATGGGTCAACTCCCGGGTCCCCCGGAACTCAATGGGGGAGTACCAGAGGAACCCCACCGGATCCCCCCGCCAACGCGATGGAGGGGGAGGGCCGAACAGGAACCGGGACCCCCCCGCCGGGGCCCCCAGGAGCCCCCCTCGAGGGCCACTGCAGCAACAACTCTCCCCGAGCCTAGCCCGAAGGGGGGCGACCCCGGCCAGACCCGAACCACGGCCACCAGTAACATGCTACGGCTGCCAACAAACCGGACCCTATGCCAGCGATCCGGTCTGCCCCCTGAACCGAAGAAGCGGGGCCGGCGGGCCCCCGCCCCGACAGCTGGCGGCCGCCGCCCTGGGAGAAGGAGAAGAGGAAGAAGAGACCCTCGACCGAGGGACCACCGAATGGGAGCCGGCAGCCATGTCCCTGGTCTGCCTGGGTAGCCGAGAAATGGTGCCCTGCACCCCCATCCCAAGCAACACCCAGAAGTACAGGCAGCAGGTCACTGTCAATGGACAACGGGCCGAAGCCCTTTGTGACACCGGCGCCAGTGTCACCGCTGTCCGCTGCCACCTGGTGACCCCCGAACAGATCCTACCGAATTTGCTGTGCCCCGTCCGGACGGCCGACAACAGCGAAAGCCTGTGCCAGATGGCCCTGGTCCCCTTCGAGTGGGGAGGGGTGACTGGCCTGCTAAAGGTGACGGTCCGCGATGACGCCCCCATAGACTGCCTCCTGGGGAACGACTTGGAGAGTTCCCCCTGGGCTCAAGTAGAGCGACGAGAGCACCTCCGAATGCTGGGACTATCCGACTGGGCCTGCGCCATCACCCGGTCCATGACCGCCCGAGCCCCCCGCTTGTCCTCGGCCTCCGGTGCCGCCCAGCCCGAGGGGCTCGCACCACCCCCCGCCGGCGGCGAGGGGGAGGCGGACACCGACCCTGGACCTAGTGAATCCTCCCCCGAGGAGACTGCTTTCCCGTGCGCCCTACCAGAGCTGACACAATGGCGACACGAAGGGGGCCCCACTCGGGAGCAGTTCCAGCAAGTGCAGCAGTCCTGCCCCACTCTCGAAGGGGTCCGCCAACAAGCGTCCGCACAAACCAACGGGGACCGGACCGGCACCCACTGGGTCTACTGGGCCGAGGGCCTGTTATACAGTGAGCAAAAAGTGGCAGAACTCGGGGCCAGCCGAGTGTTGGTGGTCCCCCTCCGCTTCCGGGAGTTCCTGCTCAACCTGGCACATGACGTGCCCCTCGCCGGACACTTGGGGCAAGACAAAACTTACAGCCGTCTGGTGACCCACTTCTACTGGCCCCGGATGCGGAGAGACGTGGACAACCACTGCCGGTCCTGCCAGACCTGCCAAGCCAGCGGGAAGACGGGGGGTCGGGTCAAGGCCCCCCTCCAGCCCTTTCCAGCCGTCAGCACCCCGTTCGAACGGGTCGGAATCGATATCGTGGGGCCCCTGGACCCCCAGACCGCCCTGGGCCACCGCTTCATCCTGGTCCTCGTGGACCACGCCACCAGGTACCCGGAGGCGGTCCCGCTAAGAACTATAACGGCCCCCGTGGTAGGCCGGGCCTTGATGGGGATCTTCTCCCGAGTGGGATTTCCCCGCGAAGTGGTGAGCGACAGGGGCACGAACTTTATTTCCAAATACATGCGGTCCCTGTGGCAGCAGTGCGGGGTCACGTACAAATTCACAACCCCCTATCAACCTCAGGGGAACGGACTGGTTGAGCGGTTCAACAGAACATTAAAGGGAATGATCCAGGGCCTGGAAGAGCCCCTCAGGCGGAGATGGGATGTCCTGCTGCCGTGCCTCCTGTTTGCCTATCGGGAGGTCCCACAGAAGTCCCTGGGGTTCAGCCCGTTTGAACTATTGTACGGACATCCGGTCCGCGGACCGCTCAGCCTGGTCAAGGAGGGCTGGGAGACGAAGCTCCAAGGCACCCCTCCTGACGTCTACCGATACCTCCTGACCCTCCGAAACCAGACCCGCTAGTTCCGAGCCATGGCCGAAGCCAACCTCGAGGCCAGCCAGGAGGACATGAAGCGGTGGTACGATCGGAACTCCTCTACCATCGAATTCGAGCCAGGCCAGAGAGTATGGGTCATGGCCCCGGTTGAACCCGGCGCCCTCCAGGACAAGTGGACCGGGCCCTTCAAGGTAGTGGAGAAGAAAAGCCCCGTCACCTACCTAGTCGACCTGGAGTCCCCCCGGAATCCCCTCCGGGTTCTACATGCTAACCGGCTCAAACCCCACTTTGCCCGGACCGAACTGAGCTTGCTACTGGCGACCGACGAGGGGGGCGAGGACGACGCCGAGCCCCTACCCGACCTCTTGCAGTCCAACGTCCATGACGGATCCATCAAAGGTGTCCAACTCGCCTCTTCCCTGACCCCGGAACAGCGCGACGACTGTCAACAACTGCTGCAGGACTACGCAGCCCTTTTCTCCCTCACCCCGGAGGTGACCCACTGGTGCGTCCACGACGTCGACACCGGGGAGAGCCCCCCCGTGCGACACAGAGCCTACCGGGTACCCGACCGAGTGCGGGCATGCATCCAGGCCGAAGTAGCAAAGATGCTGGCCCTGGGGGTCATCGAACCCTCCGACAGCCCGTGGGCCAGTCCTGTCGTCCTGGTACCAAAGGCCGTAGCCCCCGGCCACCCCCCGGAGTTACGATTCTGCGTAGACTACCGAGCCCTGAATGCAGTGACCAAGACGGACGCCCATCCTATACACCGGGCCGACGAACTCATCGACCGCTTAGGGGCCGCCCGCTACCTGAGCACGCTGGACCTCACCGCCGGGTACTGGCAGATCCAGCTCACCCCCGGCGCCCAAGAAAGATCCGCCTTTTCTACCCCGGATGGGCATTACCACTTTCGGGTGATGTCCTTCGGAATGAAGAACGCCCCGGCCACTTTCCAACGACTGGTAAACAAGGTTTTGGCCGGGCTCGAGGCCTTCAGCGCGGCCTACCTAGATGACATTGCCGTGTACAGCAACCACTGGGCGGAGCACCTCCTTCACATCAAAGCCGTCCTGGCCGCCCTCCAACGGGCCGGGCTCACGATCAAGGCCAGCAAATGCCAGATCGGCCACGGATCCGTGACCTACCTGGGCCATCAAGTGGGAAGCGGGCAGGTGGCCCCTCTCCAGCCAAAAATCGATGCCATCCAGGCCTGGGAACCCCCCACTACCCAGACAGCTGTCCGGGCCTTCCTGGGTCTCACCGGATACTACCGGCGGTTCATCCGGGACTATGGGAGCATTATTGGCCCCCTCACAGAGCTCACGTCCAAGAAGCAGCCCAAGAAGGTGCACTGGACACCCCGCAGCCAAGCAGCCTTCGAAAGCCTAAAGACAGCGATGTGTACTGCCCCGGTGCTGCAGGCCCCTGACTACAATAAGGAGTTCGTGGTGCAGACGGACGCCTCCGAGTATGGGATCGGGGCCGCCCTGTCCCAGGCCGATGAAAAGGGGCTCGACCGACCAGTGGCCTTCATCAGCCAACGGCTACTGCCCCGGGAGCAACGATGGAGCACCATCGAGCGTGAAGCCTTCGCCGTAGTGTGGGCCCTTAAGAAGCTCCGGCCCTATCTCTTCGGTACCCACTTCCGGGTCCAGACTGACCACCGGCCCCTGCGGTGGTTAATGCAAATGCGGGGCGAGAACCCCAAGCTGCTGCGGTGGTCCATCTCGCTGCAAGGGATGGACTTTGATGTTGAACACCGGCCCGGCAATGACCACGCCAACGCCGACGGCCTGTCTCGCTTCTTCCGCCTTGACGAGGAGAATCCCCAAGGAGATGGGTGACTCTCCATGCCTTCGGCTGGGGGGGACGCCTGTTGGACACGCCTCGTGGCGTGGTCCTTACCCCCGTGGATTGTGCCCGTTCCCCGCCCCGGCCTTCACGGGCCACCCTTCCGAACTGCACCGAGACCCCTCATCCCGAGCCGCACGAGGTCGCATACCCCTCGTGGCTCCGCCATCTTGTTGGCATCCACGTGACTCTGTGCACCAGCCGGCGCAACCCGGCCTCGGCCCCAGCGAAGCCCCGACATCGAGGCACCAAGAACTGGCCAGGGGGTGCCGCAGGAACCATTCACCGCCCCCGGCGGAGGACAGTATCGATGAGACCCCCAACTGTCCTCCCATCTCTAGGTGTGATCGCCCTGCAACTCTCTTAGGCCTGGCGCCTCTCCTGCTGGGCGTCTGGCCACCTCCACCCGGCCTCTCCGCTCCCCCCCGGGCGCCAGGGTCCGGACATCAAAGGGCTCCAGACCTATATCTGGGGCGACCCCGCCACAGATCGGCAGTTGTATCCCGGAGTCGAGAGCCCTGCTGATTGAATCGCGGCTGACCCTACGGAGAAGAACTCTTGTCGGAACTATCACGAGCCCTGCAGACTGCGTCGCGGCTCCTTCTTGTGAACACTTTGAAGCCCCCCCCCGGAACATCGGGGCCCTGCTGACGCTGTCGCGGCCCACCCTCGCTGAAACCTCCCTCGGAGCCCTGCTGACGACGTCGCGGCTCAAGCTGAGCAGAAACCATCTTGAGAGCCCTGCTGATCTGATCGCGGCTCTCCTCGAACTGTACGCCAGAGCCCTGCTGACGCCGTCGCGGCTCGACCCCTCCGAGATCCGGAGGTCCTCCAGCTTGAGGATAAGAACTGGGCCCCAGGTACCCTCGTACCGAGCTCCTGCCAAAGACTGTCCCGCTACCCCTACCCTTCCAAAGAGACACTGAGACTTTTGGTGGATCCCTCGATCCCTTCGTGTAAATATTGATCTCGTAACCTTTTAATACTGATAAAGAATTGCTCGTCTTGAGACAACCTCCTTGAGTCCTGTGTGGTGGTGTTACTGTGCTAGTACGTGATAGGAGAAGGATCTCTCAGGAGGCTTCTCGGCAGCGCTCGGCTACTTCGTGCAGTGGGAGGGCCCCCCTTGGTGGTCTCGCCGACTCCTCGGGGTCCGCCTTCCAACATCAACAAATACTTGGACAGTCTGTATAATGCTTCTCGGTCGTTTTGTAACAACATAACTAAGAGGTGCTACATTACCCAGTTCAACGGTTTGCATTTGATTGAACTCAGCCATTCGAATGGCGGGATTGGAGCTGTTACTTGCAGGCTACCGCTGCCCACAGCTCCCTGTCCCATGCAGCAAGTTAACTCACAGACCCCGGATTTACACTTGTCTTGTGTGCCTATTCGGGCCGGTGAGAAAGCATTGTAAAATGTTGGGACAGTTTACGCACTTCACCCCCCACCCCCCACACACACACACAAGTACACACACACACAACCACACACAACCACACACACACCACCTCACACACAACACACACAACCACACACACACCACCACACACACAACACACACAGCTACAACCACACACACAACCACACACACACAACCACTCATGCCCACAACCACACCCAACCACACCCGCAACCACACACATACAACCACAACCACACACTCAACCACAACCACACACACACACAACCACACACACACCACACACACAACCACACACATAACCACACACACAACCACACACAAACACACCCACACACACACAACCACAAAAACACAAACACACAAACACACACACAACTACACACACAACCACACCCACATCCACACACACACAACCACACACAACCACACCCACAACCACACACACACAACCACACACACCCACAACCACACATACAACCACACACACAACCACAACCACACAGAACCAAACACACACCACCACACACACAACCACACATACAAACACACACATAACCACAACCACACACACAACCACACACACAACCACACACACACAACCACTCATGCCCACAACCACACCCAACCACACCCGCAACCACACACATACAACCACAACCACACACTCAACCACAACCACACACACACACACAACCACACACACACAACCACACACATAACCACACAGAAACACAACCACACACACACAACCACACAAACACAACCACACACACACACAACTACACACACAACCACACCCACATCCACACACACACAACCACACTCACAACCACACACACACAACCACAACCACACACACACGCCACACAGAACCACAACCACCCACCCACAACCACACACACCCACAACCACACACACAACCACAACCACACATACAACCACACACACAACCACACATGCAACCAACCACACCCACAACCACACACACACAACCACACATACAACCACACACACACAACCACACAGACAACCACACACGCAACCACACCCACAACCATACCCACAACCACACCCGCAACCACACACACAACCACACCCACAACCACACACAACCACACACCACACAGAACCACAACCGCACCCACCCACAACCACAACCACACATACAACCACACATACATACAACCACACACACAACCACACATAGAACCAACCACAACCACACACACACTCACCACACACAGCCACAACCACACACACACCCATAACCACACACACACACAACCACAATCACACATACAACGAGCCACACACAACCACACACACAACCACACACACAACCACAACCACACCCACAACCAACCAATGTTGGGACAGTTTACGCACTTCACCCCCCACCCCACACACACACACACACACACACACACACACACAACCACACACAACCACACACACACCACCTCACACACAACACACACAACCACACACACACCACCACACACACAACACACACAACTACACACACACACACAACCACACACACACAACCACTCATGCCCACAACCACACCCAACCACACCCGCAACCACACACATACAACCACAACCACACACTCAACCACAACCACACACACACACAACCACACACATACCACACACATACAACCACACACATAACCACACACACAACCACACACAAACACAACCACACACACACAACCACAAAAACACAACCACACAAACACACAAACACACACACAACTACACACACAACCACACCCACATCCACACACACACAACCACACACAACCACACCCACAACCACACACACACAACCACAACCACACACACACACCACACAGAACCACAACCACACACCCACAACCACACACACCCACAACCACACACACCCACAACCACACATACAACCACACACACAACCACAACCACACACAACCAAACACACACCACCACACACACAACCACACATACAAACACACACACAACCACAACCACACACACAACCACACACACAACCACACACACACAACCACTCATGCCCACAACCACACCCAACCACACCCGCAACCACACACATACAACCACAACCACACACTCAACCACAACCACACACACACACAACCACACACACACAACCACACACATAACCACACAGAAACACAACCACACACACACAACCCCACAAACACAACCACACACACTCACAACTACACACACAACCACACCCACATCCACACACACACAACCACACACAACCACACTCACAACCACACACACGCAACCACAACCACACACACACACCACACAGAACCACAACCACCCACCCACCCACAACCACACACACCCACAACCACACACACAACCACAACCACACATACAACCACACACACAACCACACATGCAACCAACCACACCCACAACCACACACACACAACCACACATACAACCACACACACACAACCACACAGACAACCACACACGCAACCACACCCACAACCATACCCACAACCAGACCCGCAACCACACACACAACCACACCCACAACCACACACAACCACACACCACACAGAACCACAACCGCACCCACCCACAACCACAACCACACATACAACCACACACACAACCACACATAGAACCAACCACAACCACACACACACTCACCACACACAACCACAACCACACACACACACATAACCACACACACACACAACACACACAACCACAATCACACATACAACCAGCCACACACAACCACACACACAACCACACACACAACCACAACCACACCCACAACCACAACCACACACACAACCGCAACCACACATACACAACCACACACACACAAACACACAACCACACACACAACCACAACCACACACACACACACAACCACACACACACACACAACCACACACAATCACATACACAACCACAACCACACATACAACCACACATACATACAACCACACACACAACCACACATAGAACCAACCACACACACACTCACCACACACAACCACAACCACACACACACACATAACCACACACACACACAACACACACAACCACAATCACACATACAACCAGCCACACACAACCACACACACAACTACACACACAACCACAACCACACCCACAACCACACACACAACCGCAACCACACATACACAACCACACACACAAACACACAACCACACACACAACCACAACCACACACACACACATAACCACACACACACACAACACACACAACCACAATCACACATACAACCAGCCACACACAACCACACACACAACCACACACACAACCACAACCACACCCACAACCACAACCACACACACAACCGCAACCACACATACACAACCACACACACACAAACACACAACCACACACACAAGCACAACCACACACACACACACACAACCACACACACACACACAACCACACACAATCACATACACAACCACAACCACACATACAACCACACATACATACAACCACACACACAACCACACATAGAACCAACCACACACACACTCACCACATACAACCACAACCACACACACACACATAACCACACACACACACAACACACACAACCACAATCACACATACAACCAGCCACACACAACCACACACACAACTACACACACAACCACAACCACACCCACAACCACAACCACACACACAACCGCAACCACACATACACAACCACACACACACAAACACACAACCACACACACAACCACAACCACACACACACACACAACCACACACACACACACACACAACCACACACAATCACATACACAACCACAACCACACACACAACCATACACATAACCACACACACAACCACACACAACCACACACACACAAGCACACACAACCACCCACACACCCACACAACCACACCCTCAATCACAGACACACAACCACACACAACCACACACCCACAACCACACACACAACCACACACACAACCACAACCACACACAACCACACACACACCACCACAACCACACACACAACCACACACACAACCACAACCACACATACAACCACACACACACAACCAAACACACACACAACTGCACACACAACCAACCATATGCACAACCACACATACACCACACACAACTACACACACACACACACACAACCACAACCACAATCACACCCACAACCACACACACAACCACATACCCACAACCACACACACACAACCACACAGAACTGTGGGACCGGCCTCGTGGCGTGGCCCTCCCCGACCAGTAGCAACCCCCTTGATCCCTAGGTATCACAGACCTCCGGCCACCATGTCCCAATATTCCTGATGGCCGGCCCGGGGCCCCAGCGAAACTTAGACACTAACACGCATGCCCGGCCAAGGGAGAGAGAACCCCCCAAGCAAGACAGGGAGGAGTAGTCTCTGTCACACCACTGGCCTCCTCTCCAAGCAGGTTTCGATCGCCCTCCAGGCCCCCGGTGAGCTGGCTCCTCGCATGCTGGGTGTCTGGAGTCCCTCCAAAAAAGTGTTGAAGCTGTTCCTTTAACAAACGAGACGGACCAAGTGGTGTGCATGAGAGTTTGTGTAGAGGCAACAATGTTGGATATGGAAGCCCTCACACACCCATCAGGATGTCATGCTTCATCATCGGGCTGCTCCACGTCGAGTCGGCTGGTGTAATATCCGACGGGCTCCTTATTAGGGAACACTCTTATGGAGATCTTTTATCCAACAGCCGTCCGGTGAAGTGGGGGTGAGGGGTTCTAATTTAATGTAGATGAAAGGAGATAGTGATTGTGAATTAAAATAGGGATGGGAGTGCTTCTCAATAAGTTTATTATGAAGCCTCCTTACCTAGTTAAAAGCTATGAGGTGAAGTGTTGGTAACGTAGATTTCTGTGCTAGGTTGTATACACTGCCTCATCTGGGGTCAACATGTTTCTCGCTCTATCTGAGGATTACTCTAGCGATTCTTCAGGACCTAGTGTGTTCTATCTACATTTAGACTGTTTATCCAGTATTCAGTAAGCATTCCTATTGGTAGCTAGTGTTCCACAAGTTTACCTGTAACCCGATCTACCTATGGAGAGGAAGGAAAGGAAGACCAGGGTGGTTATAGAATGCAAAAGTACAACTTCTCATGTTTAAAATGTGCGTCTCGTGAACTAGTTAGTGCAGCTGCAGTGACGGTGCACAATATTCATAGTGGTTCTAAAAACCCAAGCCACGTGATGTGATCACTCAACAATGTGTCAACTATCTAAAAACATTAAAAAGGAAACAGACGTGCTGTGTAAACTTACCCTACCAATTCCATAGGATAGCACACTGCAGTTCCTGGTAGGCTACGCAAGGAGTTCCTTGCGTTCTGTAATTGTATATTGAAAGTTAAGGCTAGTAGACAAACATGATAAAAATCGCAGACTCCAGGGCTATATAAGCCCCTTCTCTTTGTTGAACCACATGCAAAAGGACAGCTCTATATATCCCTTCTATTAGTTTAAAGACATAATCGTAAATGCCTGAAGGCGTTCGTATACTTACAGACACGCCGAGTCCATGTCACCGATCGTCCTATCCCGCTCTACCAGGACTGGGAGGTGAAGTTTCATGTATCGTGGGAGTTAAAAAGGAGTGTTATCCTGTGGTGGGCGGAAGTGGAAGTCGAGGCTCTAATTCAAGTGTGGTACATCACTCGAGGCTCGTTGTGGCAGCCATCTTAGGTGAGGGGCTCGCTTTCGGCAATTGGACTCAATGCGTGTCAATGGCTATCAAGTATTAAGGCTTTGATATGTTAATCTGGGCAAAACATTTTTGCTACAGTATACATGTGGTATATTGCAATGGTGACATTAAATGTATTTTGAAACAATACCATTAGAGTTGGAAAACTTTATTTTCTTCATCCCATTTGCGTCATGTGATTGTCAAATACTCAATGTATAGATTAGCTGTTGTGGGGGAGTAAACTCCTAGCGCCCATATTAGTAGGTCTTGTGTAGGGATGAAGTGTAAGGGAAGTATGGCATATGGCTCTGTATTATACAGATATTCTGATTTAGAGTTTAGGGCTAGAGATTCGTGTTCAGAATGGTCACATTGAAGAGGGGTACACCGTGTTCTTGGTAGCTGAGATGGTGTGGAATTACTCAGGGTGGTTTCAGGGAAGACCATTGTTGGAAGGCGGACCTCTGGGGAGTCGGCGGGACCACCCAGGGGGCCTCCTTACTGCAAGGAAGTAGCCGAGTGCCGCTGAGAAGCCTCCTAGGAGAGGTCTTTCCCCTATAATCGTACTAGCCCAGTAACACCACCACACAGGACTCGACACAGGTATCAGTTCTCATACATCTTTATCGGTAATTATCGTAGGTTTCTTTGGCAATATGTACAGGTGGATCGAGGGATCCGCAGAGAGTCTCAATGTCTTTGTGGGGAAGGGGTAGCGGGACAGTCTCAGTTTCAGCCTGGTACGGGGGTACCCTGCGCCCAGGTATTAAGCCTCAAGCTGGGAGGAACTCCGGGAGTCGGAGCGTCGGGTGCCGGACACAAGGGCGGCTCGAAGAGGGCGAGCCGCGATGGAGTCAGCAGGGCTCGGCGGGTCAGTTCAGCTAGCTCGAGCCGCAACGAAGTCAGCAGGGCTCCGATGGTAGTTCAGCGAGGTTGGGCCGCGACGACGTCAGCAGGGCCCCGAGGTTTCCGTGAGGATCTTATTTTCAGCAAGGCGGAGCCGCGACGCAGTCAGCAGGGCTCGAGGTACAGTTCCAGGCAAGAGTCTTTTCTCCGTAGGGTCAGCCGCGATCCGATCAGCAGGGCTCTCGACTCCAGGATACAACTACTGTCCTGGTGCGGGTTCGCCCCAGATATAGGTCTGGAGCCCTTTGATGTCCGGACCCTTGCGTCCGGGGGGGGCGGAGAGGCCGGGCTGGGAGAGGCCAGACGCCCAGCGGGAGAGGCGCCAGTGCCCAGGGAGGCCGGAGAGTGATTGCACCCAGGCGTTGGGGGACGGTTGGGGGTCCCATCGAAACTCCCCTCCTCCGGGATCGGGGGATTGGCCACGTGGTGCCCCCTGGCCGGATCTTGGTGCCTCGATGTCGGGGTTTCGCTGGGGCCGCGGCCGGGGGGGCCGGGTTGCGCTGGCTGGTGCGGGTAGATGTGTACAATCCAGGGGGGACCCCGAAGGGCGAAGAGGTCCCCGGTCGGCCTGAAAAGGGGGCCAGGACCACACCACGAGGCCGGGTCCAACAGGCGTCACCCCAGCCGAAGGCAGGGAGAGTCACCCATCTCCTTGGGGGTTCTCCTCACCAAGGCGGAAGAAACGGGACAGGCCGTCGGCATTGGCATGGTCGTTGCCGGGCCGGTGTTCCACTGTGAAGTCCATCCCTTGCAGAGAGATGGACCATCGCAACAACTTCGGGTTTTCTCCTCTCATTTGCATTAACCACCGCAAGGGCCAGTGGTCGGTTTGGACCCGGAAGTGGGTGCCGAAGAGGTAGGGCCGGAGCTTTTTGAGGGCCCATACCACGGCGAAGGCCTCTCGCTCGATGGTGCTCCATCTCTGCTCTCGGGGCAGCAGTCGCCGGCTGATGAAGGCCACTGGTCTGTCAAGGCCTTCCGAATTTACTTGGGACAGGACCGCCCCAACTCCGTACTCCGAGGCATCGGTCTGTACTATGAATTCCTTACTGTAGTCGGGGGCTTGCAGCACAGGAGCGGTACAAATTGCTGTCTTGAGGGTCTCGAAGGCCGCCTGGCAGCGGGGCGTCCAGTTCACCTTTTTGGGTTGCTTCTTGGACATAAGCTCCATGAGGGGTCCCACAATGCTCCCATAGTTTTGGATGAACCGCCGGTAATAGCCGTGAGGCCCAGGAAGGCCCGGACAGCGGTTTGGGTGGCTGGGGGCTCCCAGGCCTTGATGGCGTAAAATTTTGGCTGGAGGGGAGCCACCTGGCCGCTCCCCACTTGATGACCCAGATAGGTCACGGATCCCTGGCCTAACTGGCATTTGCTGGCCTTTATCGTGAGTCCGGCTCTCTGGAGGGCGGCCAGACCCTCCCCGAGGTGCCCCAGTTGCTCGGCCCAGTGGCTGCTGAATATGGCAATATCGTCCAGGTAGGCGGCACTGAACGCTTCCAGCCCGGCCAGGACCTTGTTTACTAGTCTTTGGAAGGTTGCTGGGGCATTCTTCATGCCGAAGGGCATCACCCAAAAGTGGTAGTGCCCATCGGGAGTGGAGAAGGCGGATCGCTCACGGGCGCCGGGGGTGAGCCTGATCTGCCAGTATCCGGTAGTGAGGTCGAAGGTGCTTAGGTAGCGGGCTGCTCCTAGGCGGTCGATTAGTTTGTCTGCCCGAGGAATGGGATGGGCATCGGTCTTGGTGACGGCATTCAACCCTCGGTAGTCCACGCAAAATCTGAGTTCCGGGTTGGTGCCTGGGGCGGCGGCCTTCGGCACCAGGACCACCGGGCTGGCCCAGGGACTGTCGGAAGGTTCGATGACCCCGAGGGCTAGCATCTTGGCGACCTCGGCTTGGATGCAGGCACGCACTCGGTCGGGCACCCTGTAGGCTCGGTGTCGCACGGGGGGCTGTCCCCGGTGTCGACGTCGTGGACGCACCAGGGAGTGACCCCAGGAGTGAGGGAGAAGAGGGCAGCGAAGGGTTGCAGCAGCTGTTGACAGTCGTGGCGCTGTTCCGAGGTCAGGGTGGTGGAGAGTTTAACGCCCTCTATGGAGCCGTCTTGGTCGGAGGTCCTCAGGAGGTCGGGTAGGGGCTCAGAGTCACATTCGCCCCCATCGTCGGTAGCTAGCAGCAGGCTTAGTTCCGTTCGGGCAAAGTGGGGTTTGAGCCGGTTTGCGTGTAGAACCCGGAGGGGGTTCCTGGGGGACTCCAGGTCGACTAGGTAGGTGACGGGGCTCTTCTTCTCCACCACCTTGAAGGGCCCGGTCCATTTGTCCTGGAGGGCACAGGGGTCCACGGGCGACATGACCCAGACTTGCTGGCCTGGCTCGAACTCAATGGAGGAGGCGTTCTGGTCATACCAGCGTTTCATGTCCTCTTGGCTGGCCTCGAGGTTGGCCTCGGCCAGTGCCCGGAACCTCCGGGTTTGGTTCCGCAGGGTCAGGAGGTACCGGTAGACGTCGGGAGGGGCATTTCGGATGTTCGTCTCCCAGCCTTCCTTGACCAGGCTGAGGGGACCTCGGACAGGGTGTCCGTACAAGAGTTCGAAGGGGCTGAACCCTAGAGACTTCTGCGGGACCTCCCGATAGGCAAATAGGAGGCAGGGCAGCAGGACGTCCCATTTCCGCCTCAGGGGCTCTTCCAGGCCCTTGATCATCCCTGTGAGACCGGCCTCGTGGCGTGGGCCCTCCCGACCAGCAAGCTACCCTGCAACCACGCCGAACCTCGATGATACGGCCCCCCCGGCCCCCGTGGGCCAACATCCCGAGGGCCGGCCAGATCCCCAACACGCATGCCCGGCCGAGGGAGAGCGAAACCCCCTCAAACCAGACCGAGAGGCGCCGATCCTGTCACACCTCTGGTCTCTTCCCCGAGGGAGGTTTCGATCGACCACCAGGCTCCCGGGGAGAAGGCGCCTCACCCGCTGGGTGTCTGGAGTCCCTCCCGGACCCACCTGAACAGATCAAAGGGCCGAGCGACAGGAAACCCCGACACACCGCCTCCCCAGGCACCAGACCCCTCTCCGCAAGGACTCCAGACTTCAAAGTGGAGGCGGAGTATAACAAGGGGTGCTGAAGGGACGAGAGAAGAGAAGACCTGGACTGACGAGAGCCTGCTGACTTGGTCGCGGCTCGATCGCTCCCCGAACCGAAGAACTCTGCACCCTCTGAGCCCTGCTGACGCTGTCGCGGCTCCCCGAACTCTGAACCATCTGAGCCCTGCTGACGCTGTCGCGGCTCCCCGAACTCTGAATCATCTGAGCCCTGCTGACGCTGTTGCGGCTCCCCGAACTCTGAACCATCTGAGCCCTGCTGACGCTGTCGCGGCTCCCCGAACTACGAACCTCCGGTGCCTGCTGAGTGACTCGCGGCCCGCTCCTCCAAGAGACGGCAGAGATTGCCGAGAGAAGCAACATCCCCTCAGCTCGAGGATTGAGAGCTGTGCGCCGGATACTTCGCAGAGACACTGACTCAAAAACTGTCCCGCTACCCCTTTCCCCTCATCACGAGATCGCTGCCGCTTGTGGCATCAATTCTGCACCAGCCTTCCGGATCATAAAGATCCCTGACAACTAACGATAAAAGTCTATTGTCTTGCAACGAATTACTGTGTGGTGTCCCTCTATCCGAAGAGAGTAAGCGCAGCGTGTGCGATCCTAGGTACGAGACCCTTCCAGGAAGGGCCTCCCCGCTCTGGCTCGGCCTAACTCTGGGAAAGGTGGGCCTCCGGGTGGTCAGGAACGCATTCTGTAGCCTCCCTGGGGAACTCCTTCCAACATTTGGTGGCAGGCGACGGGATCCGAGCCAACACCTAGAGATCGTGCAGTAGACGGCTGACGCACTACCAAGAAGAAATGGAAGGAGAAACTTCCCTAGGTGCCGCAGGCACCAACCCGAGCACGACATTCCAAGAGGACCAGTTAGAATCTTATACGCACCGAGAACTGAAACAATTTTGCAAAGACCTTGGAATCGCTACCACCGGACTGAGCACGAAAGAAGACTTCCAGGGAGCATTAAAAACCTGGGCCAAGGCGGGAACTCCCCGGACACAAACAGAAGGAGAGCCTCCCAACGAACCACGAAGCATCCCGGGGAGGAACGGCACCCCGAGGGGGGCCTATACCCCGAGGAACTAGCGGACCGAGAAAGAGGTCGCAACCACGAACTAGAACTAGCAAAACTAAAAATCGAAGGAGAACTAAAACTGGCCGAAAAGAAGCTGGCGGTAGAACAGTTACGCCTACAAGGAGAACTTGAAGAAAAGAAACGACAAAGAGAACACGAAGAAAGAAAACTCCAACTGGAGCCCGAATGTAGCCTGAAAGAGATCGAGCTCAAGGCTAAGAATGCGGAGGCCAGACCCTCGGAAACCCAACCCCTCTCCTCCACTGTGGAACCAAAGGTCCACATCCCCAAAGATGTGGTGAAAGAATACTATAAGAACGACGACATCCAGCAATGGTTCAAAGCATACGAAGTCGCCATGACCTCCCACCGAGTCCCGCAGAAAGACTGGGGGGCTGGGCTGCGGGGCCGGTTCCTGAGCGAGGGGAGAGATACCCTGCTGGACCTGCCCTCCACGGTGATGAACTCCTACAGTCACATGAAAGAGGCCCTAGTAGCCAGATATGGGCTCACCCCTGAAATGTACCGGCAACGGTTTAGAGACTGCAAGAAGATACCCAGTACCACCTGGGTGGAGTACGTGAACTTTTACAGCCGGGCCTTGGACGGGTGGATCAAGGGCAGCAAGGTCTCCACCTTTGAGGAGCTGTTCGACCTAATCGCCTGGGAACACTTGTCCGCTAATTGCTTTGTAGAGCTGCGCCAGCACCTCCTGGACAGCAAACTTACAGACCCTCGAAAACTGGCCGTCGAGGCTGACCGGTGGGTAAACACCCGGGCCTCCCGGGGCCCCGTGGGAGACTACGGTCGCCACAGTCAGGGACCCCCCCGCCAGAGGGGCGGAGGGAATCAAGGCCGGCCAAGAGAACTCCCGGGGGGATCCCCGCTCAGCCCCCCCAGAGGACAACCTCCGCCCTTTCCAGCTCCACCTCCAGCCAGCACCGGGCCGCCGGGGACGCCGGGGCCCCGAGTGAGGATCACCTGTTTCCGCTGCCAACAGACCGGACACTATGCCAGCGACCCTCAATGTCCCATGTACCAGCGAACCGCCAAAACAACCCCGCCGGCCCGACAAATGGCCTCCGTAGCCCTGGGGGAAGAGATGGAAGACTCCGAAGAATGGGAACCAGCCGCCATGGCCTTGGTCTCCCTAGGGGACCGGGAGATGGTCCCCGGAACGTCCCTGCCCGCCAACACGAAGAAGTACCGACAGCAGGTAACGGTCAACGGTCACCGCGTCGAGGGCCTCCGGGACACGGGGGCGAGTGTCACGGCGGTTCATTGTCACCTGGTCTCCGAAGATCAAATCCTGCCCGGCGCCTTTTGTCCCGTCATATCATCAGACAATTCCGAGAGCCTCTGCCAGATGGCCCTAGTCCCCTTCGAATGGGATGGAGTCACCGGCAAGTTAAAGGTGGCGGTCCGAACCTCCCAGCCCGTGGACTGCCTCCTGGTCAACGACCTTGAGAAGTCCCCGTGGGGACAAGTGGAACGAAGAGCCCATCTCGAGATGATGGGCCTACCCGAATGGGTATGCACCACCACGCGCTCGATGACTCTCAGAGCGCCTTCCTCCGAGGGGGGAGAAGCCATGCCGCTAAGCACCGCCACCATTCCCGAGATCCAGAATGCGCCACCAGGGGCCAACGACCCCCTTCCGGACGAAACGACCATTCCCGACGAGGGGTCCGTGCCTTCCGACCCCGAACCCCTGACCGAACTCGGGGGCCTGCCAGAAATGGCCCAGTGGCACTTCGAAGGAGGCCCCTCCCGTGAAGAATTCTGCCAAGAACAATCCACCTGCCCGTCCCTCATGGGACCCCGACAACAAGCCGAGGCCCAAGCAGCAGGCGACCGGACCGGCACCCACTGGGTATACTCGGAAAACGGCCTCCTGTACAGCGAACAGAAGTCGGCCGAGTTGGGATCGGCCCGAGTACTAGTGGTACCCCTGCGCTTCCGAAGTCTCCTCCTGGGCCTGGCCCATGATGTACCCCTGGCTGGACACTTAGGCCAAGATAATACCTACCAACGACTCGTCACCCACTTCTATTGGCCCAAGATGCGAGCAAATGTGGAGGCCCACTGCAAGTCCTGCCCCACATGCCAGGCCAGCGGAAAGAGTGGGGGGAAGCGCAAGGCTCCGCTACAGCCCTTCCCAGTCGTCAGTACCCCTTTTGAGCGGGTAGGAATCGACATAGTGGGACCCCTGGACCCCAAGACCGCCCAGGGCCACCGGTTCATCCTCGTCCTGGTGGATCATGCCACCCGTTACCCCAAAGCCATCCCTCTCCGCACCGTGACAGCCCCCGTGGTAGGCCGGGCCTTGATGGGGATCTTCTCCCGCGTGGGGTTCCCCCGCGAAGTTGTGAGTGACCGGGGTACGAACTTTATCTCCAGATACATGAGGTCCCTCTGGCAGCAGTGCGGAGTATCGTAGAAGTTCACCACCCCGTACCACCCCCAAGGGAACGGCCTAGTCGAGCGCTTTAACAAAACACTGAAAGGAATGATCATGGGCCTCGAGGAACCCCTACGCCGGAGGTGGGATGTCCTCCTCCCATGCCTCCTGTTCGCCTACCGGGAGGTTCCACAAAAATCCCTGGGGTTCAGCCCATTCGAACTGCTATATGGACACCCCGTCCGAGGACCCCTGAGCCTGGTCAAGGAGGGTTGGGAAACGACTCCCCGGGGGACCCCTCCGGATGTGTTCCGATACATCTTGGCACTCCGCAACCAGACCCGGAAATTCCGAGAACTCGCAGAGGCGAACCTCGAGGCTAGCCAAGAAGAGATGAAGCGCTGGTATGACCAGAATGCTACGCTGGTCGAGTTTCAGCCGGGCCAACAAGTCTGGGTCATGGCCCCGGTGAAACCCTGCGCCCTCCAAGATAAATGGACTGGACCATTCAAGGTGGTCGAGCGGAAGAGCCAAGTCACCTATCTCGTCGATGTGCAGTCCCCGCGGAACCCCCTCCGGGTTCTCCACGTGAACCGCCTCAAACCCCACTTTGTAATGACGGAATTGAGTTTACTCCTGGCCACCAACGATGGGGCCGAAGAAGACACCGAGCCCCTTCCAGACCCCCTGGGGGTGAAAGAGAACGATGGTTCCGTGGAGGGGGTGAGACTATCAACCACCCTCACAGCCCAACAGTCCGACGACTGCCGCCAGCTACTAAGGCAGTTCGCGGACCTCTTCTCCCTAACCCCTGGGGTCACCAACTGGTGTGTCCACGACGTGAACACCGGCGACAGCCCGCCAGTGAGACACCGGGCCTACCGGGTCCCTGATCGGGTCCGAACCTGCATCCAGACCGAGGTAGCGAAGATGCTGGACCTCGGGGTGATTGAACCCTCCGACAGCCCCTGGGCCAGCCCGGTAGTCCTGGTTCCGAAAGTGGCTACCCCAGGCGTCGCCCCCGAGCTGAGGTTTTGCGTGGACTACCGAGGACTCAATGCGGTCACCCGAGCGGACACTCACCCTATCCCCCGTGCTGACGAGCTCATTGACCGCCTCGGGGCCGCTCGCTACCTCAGCACCTTCGACCTAACTAGTGGATACTGGCAGATTGCCCTCACCGAGGGAGCCAAGGAGCGCTCCGCCTTCTCCACCCCGGATGGGCACTACCGCTTTAGGGTGATGCCGTTTGGAATGAAGAATGCCCCGGCCACCTTCCAGCGGCTGGTGAACAGGGTCCTGTCCGGGCTAGAGGGGTTCAGCACAGCATACCTCGACGATATAGCGGTATTCAGCTCCCAATGGACCGAGCACCTCCAGCACCTCCGACAAGTCCTGCTGGCTCTGCGCCAGGCCGGCCTCACCATCAAAGCCAGCAAATGCCAAATTGGGCACGGCTCCGTAACCTATCTGGGGCACCAGGTGGGAAGCGGGCAGGTCGCCCCCTCCAGCCGAAGATCGACGCCATCTTGTCCTGGGAACCCCCCACGACCCAAACGGAAGTCCGGGCCTTCCTGGGCCTCACCGGTTACTACCGGAGGTTTATTAAGAACTATGGCAGCATCGCAGGCCCCCTCACAGAACTAACCTCAAAAAAACACCCCAAGAAAGTACACTGGACTCCCTCCTGCCAGAAGGCGTTCGACACCCTAAAAGCCGCCATGTGTGCGGCTCCGGTGCTCAAGGCACCCGACTACGCCCAGGAGTTTGTGATCCAGACGGACGCCTCGGAACATGGCATCGGGGCAGTCCTCTCACAGTACGACGACAAAGGCATAGATCGGCCCATAGCCTTCATCAGCCGAAGGTTGCTGCCCCGAGAACAGCGGTGGAGCACAATTGAAAGAGGGACTTCGCAGTAGTCTGGGCCCTCAAAAAGCTACGGCCCTACCTGTCCGGAACACACTTCCGAGTGCAAACGGATCACTGACCCTTGCGGTGGTTGATGCAGATGCGAGGGGAAAACCCCAAGCTGCTACGCTGGTCCATCTCCCTCCAGGGGATGGATTTCACGGTGGAACATCGCCCCGGGACGGACCACGCCAACGCGGACGGCCTGTCCCGATTCTTCCGCTTCAGCGAGGAGAACCCCCAAGTGGATGGGTAGTTCTCCCCGCCTTTCAGCTGGGGGGGGCACGTGTGAGACCGGCCTCGTGGTGTGGGCCCTCCCAACCAGCAAGCTACCCTGCAACCACGCCGAAACTCGATGATACGGCCCCCCCGGCCCCCATGGGCCACCATCCCGAGGGCCGGCCAGATCCCCAACACGCATGCCCGGCCGAGGGAGTGCGAAACCCCCCCAAACCAGACCGAGAGGCGCCGATCCTGTCACACCTCTGGTCTCTTCCCCGAGGGAGGTTTCGATCGACCACCAGGCTCCCGGGGAGCAGGCGCCTCGCCCGCTGGGTGTCTGGAGTCCCTCCCGGACCCACCTGAACAGATCAAAGGGCTGAGCGACAGGAAACCCCGACACACCGCCCCCCCAGGCACCAGACCCCTCTCCGTGAGGACTCCGGACTTCAAAGAGGAGGGGGAGTATAACAAGGGGTGCTGAAGGGACGAGAGAAGAGAAGACCTGGACTGACGAGAGCCTGCTGACTTGGTCGTGGCTCGATCGCTGCCCGAACCGAACAACTCTGCACCCTATGAGCCCTGCTGACGCTTTCGCGGCTCCCCGAACTCTGAACCATCTGAGCCCTGCTGACGCTGTCGCGGCTCCCCGAACTCTGAACCATCTGAGCCCTGCTGACGCTGTCGCGGCTCCCCGAACTCTGAACCATCTGAGCCCTGCTGACGCTGTCGCGGCTCCCCGAACTACAAACCTCCGGTGCCTGCTGAGTGACTCGCGGCCCGCTCCTCCAAGAGAGACGGCAGAGATTGCCGAGAGAAGCAACATCCCCTCAGCTCGAGGATTGAGAGCTGTGCGCCGGATACTTCGCAGAGACACTGACTCAAAAACTGTCCCGCTACCCCTTTCCCCTCATCACGAGATCGTTGCCGCTTGTGGCATCAATTCTGCACCTGCCTTCTGGATCATAAAGATCCCTGACAACTAACGATAAAAGTCTATTGTCTTGCAACGAATTACTGTGTGGTGTCCCTCTATCCGAAGAGAGTAAGCGCAGCGTGTGCGATCCTAGGTACCAGACCCTTCCAGGAAGGGCCTCCCCGCTCTTGCTCGGCCTCACTCTGGGAAAGGTGGGCCTCCGGGTGGTCAGGAACGCATTCTGTAGCCTCCCCGGGGAACGCCTTCCAACAATCCCTTTCAGTGTTCCGTTAAAATGTTCGACTAGTCCGTTCCCCTGGGGTTGGTATGGGGTGGTGAACTTGTAGGTGACCCCGCATTGTTGCCATAGGGACCACATGTATTTCGATATAAAGTTCGTACCTCGGTCGCTCACCACTTCCCGGGGGAACCCCACTCTAGAGAAGACTCCCATCAAGGCCCGGCCCACCACGGGGGCTGTCACAGTTCGGAGAGGGATGGCCTCAGGGTACCGGGTGGCGTGGTCGACTAGGACGAGGATGAAGCGGTGACCCAGGGCGGTTCGGGGGTCCAGGGGCCCCACTATGTCGCTTCCTACTCGCTCGAATGGGGTGTTGACTGCCGGGAAGGGCTGGAGAGGGGCTTTGACCCGTCCCCCAGTCTTCCCCCTGGCTTGGCAGGTCGGGCAGGTCCGGCAGTGATTGTCCACATCCTTACGCATTCGGGGCCAGTAGAAGTGGGTCACCAGGCGGCTGTATGTTTTGTCTTGCCCCAGGTGCCCGGCGACTCGGCGAGGGGCACATCATGTGCCAGATTGAGGAGGAAACCTCGGAATCGGAGGGGGACCACCAGCACTCGACCGGCCCCTAGTTCTGCGATCTTCTGCTCCCTGTAGAGCAGGTCATTGTCCCAATAGACCCAGTGCGTTCCCGTTTGGTCACCGGTGGCCTGGGCGGCCGCCTGCTGTCGGGTCCCCCCGAGGTAGGGGCAAGTTTTCTGTTCTTGCTGGAACTGTTCCCTTGTGGGGCCCCCGTACTGGCGCCATTGTGCAAGTTCAGGGAGTTCGCCGAGGGAGGCGATCTCGTTCTGGGGAAGTTCGGACGGCTCGGCATCCGCGTCGGGTTCCTCCTCGACCGAGGGAGGTGGTGGTTCGGGCCCCTCGGGCTCGTCGGGGGCCGCCGCTACGGTTGGCCGGTGGGCCTGAGCGGTCATGGACCGGGTGGTGGCGCAGGCCCATTCGGGCAGTCCCAGCATCCCTAGATGCTCCCGGCGCTCAACCTGTGCCCAGGGGGAACTTTCCAGGTCGTTCCCCAGGAGGCAGTCCACCGGGGCGTCGCCGCGGACGGTCACTTTCAGCAGGCCTGACACTCCTCCCCACTCGAATGGAATCCGGGCCATACGGCACATGCTCTCGGTGTTGTCGGCCGTCCGGATGGGGCACAGTACATGAGGCAGGATCTGTTTGGAGGTCACCAGGTGGCAGCGGACAGCGGTCACGCTGGCTCCAGTGTCACGGAGGGCTTCGGCCCAGCGTCCATTAATGGTGACCCACTGCTGGTATTTCTGGGTGTTGCTCAGGATGGGGGTTTGGGGCACCATTTCTCAGCTGCCCAGGCATACGAGGGACATGGCGGCTGGCTCCCACTCGGTGGACCCGGCGTCGGTGTTCTCTTCCTCCTCCTCCCCTTCCCCCAGGCCGGTGGCCGCCAGCTGTCGGGGCGGGGGCCCGGTAGCCCCGCTTCGTCGGTTCATGGGGCAGGATGGGTCACTGGCATAGTGCTCTGGTCGTTGGCAGCTGTAGCAGGTTACCGTTGGCCGAGGTCCTGGTCGGGCTGGGGTTTTCCCCCTTCGTGCTAGGGTCGGGATGTGCGGTTCGAGGGCGGACCCCGAGGAGGACTCCGGGGCGGCCCTGCTGTAAAGTCTCGGTTCCGGTTTGACCCTCCTCCTCCGCCGCGCTGGCGGGGGGATCCTGTGGTGTTCCGCTGGTACTCCCCCATCGAGTTCCGGGGGACCCGGGTGTTCACCCACTGATCGGCCTCGACGGCGAGCTTCCGCGGCTCGGTCAGTTTGCTGTCGAGGAGGTGCTGTCTTAGCTCGACGAAACAGTTGTTGGGGAGATGCTCCCAGACAATGAGGTTGAACAGCTGCTCGTAGGAGGTGACTTTGCTGCCCTTGACCCACCCTTCCAGGGCTCTGCTAAAAAAATCGACGTACTCCACCCAAGTGGTACCGGGAGTTTCTTGCAGTCTCGGAAGCGCTGGCGGTACATTTCTGCGGTGAGGCCATAGCGGGTGAGCAGGGCCTCCTTCATGTGATCGTACGAGGTCATCACGTCGTCCGGGAGCTGTAGCAGGGTGTCTCGACCCTCGCTGAGGAATCGTCCCCATAGGCCGGCACCCCAATCCTTCCGGGGTACCCGATGGGAGGTCATGGCCACTTCGTAGGCTTTGAACCATTGTTGGATGTCGTCGTTCTTGAAGTATTCTTTGACGACATCCTTGGGGATATGTACCTTCGCCTCTGTCGGCGGAGGAGTGTCCTTGTTTCCGGGGGTGCCGGTCTCCCCCTTTTTGGACTTAAGTTCAAGCTCCTTGAGGCTCCGCTCGTGCTCGAGGGTTAGCCTTTTCTCCTCCAGTTCTCTGTGCCGTTTTTTTTCCTCAATCTGTTCTTGCAACCGTAGTTGCTCTAGGGCCAACTTCTTTTCCGCCAGCAGGAGTTCTCCGTCCAGCCGGAGTCGTGCGAGTTCTAACTCATGGGTCCGGACCCTCTCCCGCTCCCGTATCTCTTCTGGGGATAGGCCGGCTTCCATGCGGTTTCTTCCCCCATTTGCCGGGGCCGTGGTTGGCTGTAAGGCTACGTTTAGTTCTGACGTTCCTTCGTTTTGGGGCGACGCTACTTCGGACTCTACCAAGGCTCTCAGGGCTTTCTGCATGTCTTCTTTTGAGCCTAATCCGGTGGTCGAAATACCTTTGTCTTTGCAGAACTGTTTGAGTTCTTTGTGGGTATATTCCTCCAACCGTTCTTGTTGGAACCCCGCGGTCGTGGTGGTCTCCTGGCTGCTCATGGTTATTCTACGTCTGGTTAGGTAGCGGGTGAGTTACTTGCTGTACGATTTGCATCCGGCTCGGAACCCGTCGCTGGCCACCAAATGTTGGAAGGCGGACCTCTGGGGAGTCGGCGGGACCACCCAGGGGGCCTCCTTACTGCAAGGAAGTAGCCGCGCGCCGCTGAGAAGCCTCCTAGGAGAGGTCCTTCCCCTATAATCGTACTAGCCCAGTAACACCACCACACAGGACTCGACACGGGTATCAGTTCGCATATATCTTTATCGGTAATTATCGTAGATTTCTTTGGCAATATGTACAGGTGGATCGAGGGATCCGCAGAGAGTCTCAATGTCTTTGTGGGGAAGGGGTAGCGGGACAGTCTCAGTTTCAGCCTGGTACGGGGGTATCCTGCGCCCAGGTATTAAGCCTCAAGCTGGGAGGAACTCCGGGAGTCGGAGCGTCGGGTGCCGGACACAAGGGCGGCTCGAAGAGGGCGAGCCGCTATGGAGTCAGCAGGGCTCGGTGGGTCAGTTCAGCTAGCTCGAGCCGCGACGAAGTCAGCAGGGCTCCAATGGTAGTTCAGCGAGGTTGGGCCGCGACGACGTCAGCAGGGCCCGAGGTTTCCATGAGGATCTTATTCTCAGCAAGGCGGAGCCGCGACGCAGTCAGCAGGGCTCGAGGTACAGTTCCAGGCAAGAGTCTTTTCTCCGTAGGGTCAGCCGCTATCCGATCAGCAGGGCTCTCGACTCCAGGATACAACTACTGTCCTGGTGCGGGTTCGCCCCAGATATAGGTCTGGAGCCCTTTGATGTCCGGACCCTTGCGTCCGGGGGGGCGGAGAGGCCGGGCTGGGAGAGGCCAGACGCCCAGCGGGAGAGTCGCCAGTGCCCAGGGAGGCCGGAGAGTGATCGCACCCAGGCGTTGGGGGACGGTTGGGGGTCCCATCGAAACTCCCCTCCTCCGGGATCGGGGGATTGGCCACGTGGTGCCCCCTGGCTGGATCTTGGTGCCTCGATGTCGGGGTTTTGCTGGGGCCGCGGCCGGGGGGGGCGGGTCGCGTTGGCTGGTGCGGGTAGATGTGTATAATCCAGGGGGGACCCCGAAGGGCGAAGAGGTCCCCGGTCGGCCTGAAAAGGGGGCCAGGACCACGCCACGAGGCCGGGTCCAACAACCATGGTATGGCTTCATTAAGGCCTGTAACGTGGGAGCCCAGTCTGTACACCCACCTTTGTTCTTTCACTAGTAGGGCTTCTTTAGTGATATTGGGAAAGGATTCCAAAACTAGCCAGGTGAGTGAGTCCGGGGTGTGTCCCTTTTCTTGAAAGTGCATGCACATCCTGGTGTTGGTTCTTTTGCAACGAAAGTTGCTGCGGTGCTCAGTGATGCGTGTTTTTACTGGGCGAGTTGTCATACCAATATATTGCAATTTGCAGGGACATGTAATCAGGTACACACAGTTGGACGTACTGCAATTGGTGTGGCGACGTAGCTCCCATTTGAAGTTGTTGTTAAGCTGGACTATCTTGTGTGTTGTAGTTAAAAGGCATACCGAGCATGATCCACATGGGTAGTGCCCAGTCACAGGTGGGAGATCCCATAGTTGTCTTTGGTTGGGGGCCCCTGTGCTCGTGGGCGGGTATGTATCAGTGTGTCCCTCAGGTTTTTAGTGCGTTTGAACGAGAATCTTGGCACTTCAAGGTTCATTGTGCCCGTGTTCAAGATGTTCCAGTGTTTTTTTATCACTTTAGTGATCTCATTGGAAACTGGAGTGAATGAGGTGACACAAGTGAGGACATCTGTTGGGTTTTTTGTTTTAGGTTCCAGCAGTGCCTCCCGATGGTTGTTGCGGGCTCTTTTATTGGCTAAAGCAATATGTTTTTCTGGGTATTCACGTGACCTTAGGTGGCTTGCCAATTTTTCTGCTTCTGACCTGTAATCTGATAGGTTACAGCAATTTCGCCTCACCCTCAGAAATTGCCCGACAGGGAGATTATCTTTCAAACTTCGTGGGTGATGGCTGGAGTAAAGTAACAGGCTATTGCGGTCTGTCGGTTTCTTGTACAACGATGTTGAGAGTGTACCTCTGTTCAGGTTTATATTTAGGTGTAGGAAAGGGATGTTGTGCTCTGACACAGTGTGGGTGAACTTGAGATGTGGATCGAGGGTGTTGATGCATCTACAGAACTCAATACAAGCTGACATCTCTCCTTTCCATAATATCAAGATGTCATCAATGAACCTTTTCCAAAGGTATATATCAGCATTGTATGGGTTAGAGTTATGGAAAATATGGCGAGTCTCGAAATCTGCCATATACAGGCATGCTAGACTCGGCGCGAAAGTGCTGCCCATACAAGTGCCTTGTGTTTGTTGGTAAATTTGACCTTTGTATTCGAAGAAGTTTTCTGTCAGGGCTAGTGTTGCACAGTCCATAACAAAACTGTACGTCTAGGGTCACTAGGAGTTTGATCTCATCCGTTATTGTTAACCCTGCTAGGAGGCAAAGCAAATCTGAGGTGTCTTGTATGTAAGATTCAGTCTTTTTGACAAATGGTTGGAAAAAATGGTCGCAAAATTGCGAGAGAGGTTCGAGGACTGAATCAATTCCCGACACTATTGGCCTGCCAGGTACAGGACGGATCCCCTTATAAATTTTAGGAAGGGTGTAGAAATATGGGGTCCGAGGGTTCTTCTTGATCAGGAAAGCTGCTTCTTTCTTACTTATCCAGCCTTGACTCTCAGCCGAGAAGACTAGGGCTGTGATAGTGGTCAGAAGCCGCTGTGTCTGGAGTCCCTCCCAGGCCAACTTGAACAGATCAAAGAGCCGAGCGGCAGGAAATCCCAACACACCGCCCCCAGGCACCAAGACCCCTCTCTGCGAGAACTCCGGACTTCAAAGAGGAGAGGGCGTATAACAAGGGGTGCTGAGGGGACAGGCGGCAGAGAAGACCTGGACCTAAGAGAGCCATGCTGACCTGGTCGCGGCTTGACCAACTCTGAACTCAAAGACGCTACCCGACCCCCGGAAACCTAAGTGAGCCCTGCTGACTTCGTCGTGGCTCCCGCTTGGCAGGAACTCTCTCCTGCCGGAACCATCTGAGCCCTGCTGACGTCGTCGCGGCTCCCTGGAACTCTGAGACCACCTGAGCCCTGCTGACTTCGTCGCGGCTCCCGCTTGGCAGAGACCCTCTTCTGCTGGAACCATCTGAACCCTGCTGACGTCGTCGCGGCTCCCGAGAACCTGAGTACACCTGAGCCTGCTGAGAGACTCGTGGCTCCCCTAACCCGAAAGACCGGCGGAGCCTGCCGAGTGAATCTTGTATCCCCCAGCTCGAGGATTGAGAGCTGTGCGAAGGATATTCCGCATAGACCCTGAACTTAAAGACTGTCCCGCTACCCCAACCCCCCTATCACGTAACTACCGACGCTTGTCGTATTGACTCAAAAGCTGCATCACGGATCATAAAGATCCCCTGAATCTCTAGATAAAGAACACTGTTCTACTGAAACCTACTGTGTGGTGTCCCTTTGTCGAGTAGTGCAAGCTCAGCGCGTGTGATCCTAGGTACGAGACCCTTCCTGAAAGGGCCATCCCGCCAGTGCTCGGCCTAGTTCTGGGAGAGGTGGGTCACGGGGTGGTCAGGAACGTGTACCGTAGCCTCCCTGGTATCGCCCCTTCCAACAAGAACCACAACCACACACACCCAACCACACACACACCACCACAACCACACACACAACCACACACACAACCACACACACACACCACCACAACCACACACACAACCACACAGACAACCACAACCACACATACAACCACACACACAACCACACACACACAACCGCACACACAACCAACCATATGCACAATCACACACACCACACACAACCACAACCACACACACACCACTCACATCCACACATACAACAACACACACAAGCACACACACACCCACATCCACACCTACACACACAACCACAATCATACACACACACACACCCAACCACACACACACAACCACACACACACACAACCACAAACAAAACCACATGCACAACAACAACCACACACTCAACCACACACACACACTCAACCACACACAAAGCCACACACAACCACAACCACACAAACACAACCACACACACAACCACACACACAACCACACACACAAAACCACACACACACAACCACACACACACAATGTTGGAAGGCGTTCCCCGGGGAGGCTGCGGAATACGTTCCCGACCACCCGGAGGCCCACCTTACCCAGAGTTAGGCCGAGCAAGAGCAGGGAGGCCCTTCCTGGAAGGGTCTCGTACCTAGGATCACACACGCTGCGCTTACTCTCTCTTCGGATAGAGGGACACTACACAGTAATTCGTTGTAAGACAATATGCTTTTATCGGTGGTTGTCAGGGATCTTTATGATCTGGCAGGCAGGTGCAGAATTAATGCCACAAGCGGCTCCCTGGAACTCTGAGACCACCTGAGCCCTGCTGACTTCGTCGCGGCTCCCGCTTGGCAGAGACCCTCTTCTGCTGGAACCATCTGAACCCTGCTGACGTCGTCGCGGCTCCCGAGAACCTGAGTACACCTGAGCCTGCTGAGAGACTCGTGGCTCCCCTAACCCGAAAGACCGGCGGAGCCTGCCGAGTGAATCTTGTATCCCCCAGCTCGAGGATTGAGAGCTGTGCGAAGGATATTCCGCATAGACCCTGAACTTAAAGACTGTCCCGCTACCCCAACCCCCCTATCACGTAACTACCGACGCTTGTCGTATTGACTCAAAAGCTGCATCACGGATCATAAAGATCCCCTGAATCTCTAGATAAAGAACACTGTTCTACTGAAACCTACTGTGTGGTGTCCCTTTGTCGAGTAGTGCAAGCTCAGCGCGTGTGATCCTAGGTACGAGACCCTTCCTGAAAGGGCCATCCCGCCAGTGCTCGGCCTAGTTCTGGGAGAGGTGGGTCACGGGGTGGTCAGGAACGTGTACCGTAGCCTCCCTGGTATCGCCCCTTCCAACAAGAACCACAACCACACACACCCAACCACACACACACCACCACAACCACACACACAACCACACACACAACCACACACACACACCACCACAACCACACACACAACCACACAGACAACCACAACCACACATACAACCACACACACAACCACACACACACAACCGCACACACAACCAACCATATGCACAATCACACACACCACACACAACCACAACCACACACACACCACTCACATCCACACATACAACAACACACACAAGCACACACACACCCACATCCACACCTACACACACAACCACAATCATACACACACACACACCCAACCACACACACACAACCACACACACACACAACCACAAACAAAACCACATGCACAACAACAACCACACACTCAACCACACACACACACTCAACCACACACAAAGCCACACACAACCACAACCACACAAACACAACCACACACACAACCACACACACAACCACACACACAAAACCACACACACACAACCACACACACACAATGTTGGAAGGCGTTCCCCGGGGAGGCTGCGGAATACGTTCCCGACCACCCGGAGGCCCACCTTACCCAGAGTTAGGCCGAGCAAGAGCAGGGAGGCCCTTCCTGGAAGGGTCTCGTACCTAGGATCACACACGCTGCGCTTACTCTCTCTTCGGATAGAGGGACACTACACAGTAATTCGTTGTAAGACAATATGCTTTTATCGGTGGTTGTCAGGGATCTTTATGATCTGGCAGGCAGGTGCAGAATTAATGCCACAAGCGGCAGCGATCTCGTGAGGAGGGAAAGGGTAGCGGGACAGTCTTTGAATCAGTGTCTCTGCGAGGTATCCGGCGCACAGCTCTCAATCCTCGAGCTGAGGGGATGTTGCTTCTCTCGGCGATCTCTGCCGATTCTCTTGGGGGAGCGGGTCGCGAGTCACTCAGCAGGCACCGGAGGGTCGTAGTTCAGGGAGCCGCAACGGCGTCAGCAGGGCTCAGATGGTTCAGAATTCGGGGAGCCGCGACGGCGTCAGCAGGGCTCAGATGGTTCAGAGTTCGGGGAGCCGCGACGGCGTCAGCAGGGCTCAGATGGTTCAGAGTTCGGGGAGCCGCGACAGCGTCAGCAGGGCTCAGATGGTTCAGAGTTCGGGGAGCCGCGACAGTGTCCGCAGGGCTCAGGTCGTTCAGAGTTTGGGTAGCGTTCTTCTGTTCGTTGAGCGATCGAACCGCGACCAGGTCAGCAGGCTCTCGTCAGTCCAGGTCTTCTCTGCTCCCGTCCCTTCGGCACCCCTTGTTATACTCCCCCTCCTCTTTGAAGTCCGGAGTCCTCGCGGAGAGGGTCTGGTGCCTGGGGGGGCGGTGTGACGGGGTTTCCTGTCGCTCGGCCCTTTGATCTGTTCAGGTGGGTCTGGGAGGGACTCCAGACACCCGGCAGGCGAGGCGCGCGCTCACCGGGGGCCTGGTGGTCGATCGAAACCTCCCTCGGGGGAGAGACCAGAGGTGTGACAGGGTCGGCGCCTCTCGGTCTGGTTTGGGGGGGGTTTCGTTCTCCCTCGGCCGGGCATGCGTGTTGGGGATCTGGTCGGCCCTCGGGATGTTGGCCCACGGGAGCCGGAAGGCCGTGTCCACGAGGTTCGGCGTGGTTGTAGGGTAACTTGCTGGTCGGGAGGGCCCACGCCACGAGGCCGGTCTCACACGTGCCCCCCCCAGCTGAAAGGCGGGGAGAACTACCCATCCACTTGGGGGTTCTCCTCGCTGAAGCGGAAGAATCGGGACAGGCCGTCCGCGTTGGCGTGGTCCGTCCCGGGGCGATGTTCCACCGTGAAATCCATCCCTTGGAGGGAGATGGACCAGCGTAGCAACTTGGGGTTTTCTCCTCGCATCTGCATCAGCCACCGCAAGGGGCGGTGATCCGTTTGTACTCGGAAGTGTGTTCCGAACAGGTAGGGCCGTAGCTTTTTGAGGGCCCAGACTACTGCGAAGGTCTCTCTCTCAATGGTGCTCCACCGCTTTTCCCGGGGCAGCAACCTTCGGCTGATGAAGGCTATGGGCCGATCTATGACTTTGTCGTCGAACTGGGAGAGGACTGCCCCGATGCCGTGTTCCGAGGCGTCCGTCTGGACCACAAACTCCTGGGCGTAGTCGGGTGCTTTGAGCACTGGAGCCGCGCACATGGCGGCCTTTAGGGTGTCGAACGCCTTCTGGCAGGAGGGAGTCCAGTGTACTTTCTTGGGGTGTTTTTTGGAGGTTAGTTCTGTGAGGGGGCCTGCGATGCTGCCATAGTTCTTAATAAACCTTCGGTAGTAGCCGGTGAGGCCCAGGAAGGCCCGGACTTCCGTTTGGGTTGCGGGGGGTTCCCAGGACAAGATGGCGTCGATCTACGGCTGGAGGGGTGCGACCTGCCCACTTCCCACCTGGTGCATCAGATAGGTTACGGAGCCGTGCCCAATTTGACATTTGCTGGCTTTGATGGTGAGGCCGGCCCGGCGCAGAGCCAGCAGGACTTGACGGAGCTGCTGGAGGTGCTCGGTCCATTGGGAGCTGAAGACCGCTATGTCGTCGAGGTATGCTGCGCTGAACCCCTCTAGTCCGGACAGGACCCTGTTCACCAGCCGCTGGAAGGTGGCCGGGGCATTCTTCATTCCAAACGGCATCACCCTAAAGCGGTAGTGCCCATCCGGGGTGGAGAAGGCGGAGCGCTCCTTGGATCCCTCGGTGAGGGCAATCTGCCAGTATCCACTAGTCAGGTCGAAGGTGCTGAGGTAGCAAGCGGCCCCAAGGCGGTCAATGAGCTCGTCGGCACGGGGGATAGGGTGAGCGTCCGCTCGGGTGACCGCATTGAGTCCTCGGTAGTCCACGCAAAACCTCAGCTCGGGGGCAACACCCGGGGTAGTCGCTTTCGGAACCAGGACTACCGGGCTGGCCCAGGGGCTGTTGGAGGGTTCAATCACCCCGAGGTCTAGCATCTTCGCCACCTCGGTCTGGATGCAGGTTCGGACCCAATAGGCCCGATGCCTCACTGGCGGGCTGTCGCCGGTGTTCACGTCGTGGACACACCAGTTGGTGACCCCAGGGGTCAGGGAGAAGAGGTCCGCGAACTGCCCTAGTAGCTGGCGGCAGTCGTCGGACTGTTGGGCTGTGAGGGCGGTTGACAGTCTCACTCCCTCCACGGACCCATCGGTCTCTTTCGCCCCCAGGGGGTCTGGAAGGGGCTCGGTGTCTTCTTCGGCCCCATCGTCGGTGGCCAGGAGTAAACTCAATTTGGTCCGTACATAGTGAGGTTTGAGGCGGTTCACGTGGAGAACCCGGAGGGGGTTCCGCGGGGACTGCACATCGACGAGATAGGTGACCTGGCTCTTCCGCTCGACCACCTTGAAGGGTCCAGTCCATTTATCTTGGAGGGCGCAGGGTCTCACCGGGGCCATGACCCAGACTTGTTGGCCCGGCTGAAACTCGACCAGCGTAGCATTCTGGTCATACCAGCGCTTCATTTCTTCCTGACTAGCCTCGAGGTTCGCTTCTGCGAGTTCTCTGAATTCCCAGGTCTGGTTGCGGAGCGCCAAGATGTATCGGAACACATGCGGAGGGTTCCCCCGGGGGGTTGTTTCCCACCCCTCCTTGACCAGGCTCAGGGGTCCCCGTACGGGGTGTCCATATAGTAGTTCGAATGGGCTGAATCCCAGGGATTTTTGGGGAACCTCCCGGTAGGCGAACAGGAGGCATGGGAGGAGGACGTCCCACCTCCGGCGTAGGGGTTCCTCGAGGCCCATGATCATTCCTTTCAGTGTTTTGTTAAAGCGCCCGACTAGGCCGTTTCCTTGGGGGTGGTACGGGGTGGTGAATTTGTACGATACTCCGCACTGCTGCCAGAGGGACTTCATATATCGGGAGATAAAGTTCGTACCCCGGTCACTCACGACTTCGCGGGGGAACCCCATGCGGGAGAAGATCCCCATCAAGGCCCGGCCTACCACGGGGGCCGTCACGGTGCGGAGAGGGATGGCTTCGGGGTAACGGGTGGCATGATCCACCAGGACGAGGATGAACCGGTGGCCCTGGGCGGTCTTGGGGTCCAGCGGTCCCACAATGTCGATTCCTACCCGCTCAAAAGGGGTACTGATGACGGGGAAGGGTTGTAGCAGAGCCTTGCGCTTCCCCCCACTCTTTCCGCTGGCCTGGCACATTTGCTCGCATCTTGGGCCAATAGAAGTGGGTGACGAGTCGTTGGTAGGTCTTATCTTGGCCTAAGTGTCCGGCCAGGGGTACATCATGGGCCAGGCCCAGGAGGAGACTTCGAAAGCGTAGGGGTACCACTAGTACTCGGGCCTATCCCAACTCGGCCGACTTTTGTTCGCTGCACAGGAGGCCGTTCTCCCAGTATACCCAGTGGGTGCCAGTCCGGTCGCCTGCTGCTTGGGCCTCGGCCTGTTGTCGGGGTCCAATGAGGGACGGGCAGGTGGATTGTTCTTGGCAGAACTCTTCACCGGAGGGGCCCCCTTCGCAGGGCCACTGGGCCAGTTCTGGCAAGTCCCCGAGTTTGGTCAGGGTTTCGGGGTCGGAAGGCACTGACCCTTCGTCGGGAGCGGTCGGTTCGTCCAGAAGGGGGTCGTTGGCCTCTGGTGGTGTATTCTGGATCTCTGGGATGGTGGCGGTGCTTAGCGGCATGACCTCTCCCCCCTCGGAGGAAGGCGCCCTGAGAGTCATCGAGCGCGTGGTGGCGCATACCCACTCGGGTAGGCCCATCATCTCGAGGTGGGCTCTTCGTTCCACTTGTCCCCACGGGGAGTTTTCAAGGTCGTTGCCCAGGAGGCAGTCCACGGGCTGGGAGGTTCGGACCGCCACCTTTAACTTGCCGGTGACTCCCCCCCATTCGAAGGGGACTAGGGCCATCCGGCAGAAGCTCTCGGAATTGTCTGATGATATGACGGGGCAAAAGGCACCAGGCAGGATCTGATCTTCGGAGATCAGGTGACAATGAACCGACGTGACACTCGCCCCCATGTCCCGGAGGCCCTCGATGCGGTGACCGTTTACCGTTACCTGCTGTCGGTACTTCTTCGTGTTGGCGGGCAGGGACGTTCCGGGGACCATCTCCCGGTCCCCTAGGGAGACCAAGGCCATGGCGGCTGGTTCCCATTCTTCGGAGTCTTCCATCTCTTCCCCCAGGGCTACGGAGGCCATCTGTCGAGCCGGCGGGGTTGTTGTGGCGGTCCGCTGGTACAGGGGACATTGAGGGTCGCTGGCATAGTGTCCGGTCTGTTGGCAGCGGAAACAGGTGATCCTCACTCGGGGCCCTGGCCTCCCTGGTGGCCCGGTGCTGGCCGGAGGTGGAGCTGGAAAGGGCGGAGATTGTCCACTGGGAGGGCTGAGCGGGGATCCCCCCGGGAGCTCCCTTTGCCGGCCTTGATTCCCTCCACCCCTCTGGCGGGGGGGTCCCTGACTGTGGCGACCGTAGTCTCCCAAGGGGCCCCGGGAGGCCCGGTGTTCACCCACCGGTCAGTCTCGACGGCCAGTTTTCGAGGGTCTGTGAGTTTGCTGTCCAGGAGGTGCTGGCGCAGCTCTACGAAGCAATTAGCGGACAAGTGTTCCCATGCGATTAGGTCGAACAGCTCCTCAAAGGTGGAGACCTTGCTGCCCTTGATCCATCCGTCCAAGGCCCGGCTGTAAAAGTTCACGTACTCGACCCAGGTGGTACCGGGTATCTTTTTGCAGTCTCTAAACCGTTGCCGGTACATTTCAGGGGTGAGCCCATATCTGGCTACCAGGGCCTCTTTCATGTGACTGTAGGAGTTCATCACGGTGGAGGGCAGGTCCAGCAGGGTATCTCTCCCCTCGCTCAGGAACCGGCCCCACAGCCCAGCCCCCCAGTCTTTCTGCGGGACTCGGCGGGAGGTCATGGCGACTTCGTAGGCCTTGAACCATTGCTGAATGTCGTTGTTCTTATAGTATTCTTTCACCACATCTTTGGGGATGGGGACCTTTGGTTCCACGGTGGAGGAGATGGGTTGGGTTTCCGAGGGTCGGGCCTCCGCCTTCTTAGCCTTGAGCTCGATTTCTTTTAGGCTACGTTCGTGCTCTAGTTGGAGTTTTCTTTCTTCGTGTTCTCTCTGTCGTTTCTTTTCCTCTAGTTCTCCTTGTAGGCGTAACTGTTCAACCGGCAGTTTTTTTTTCAGCCAGTTTTAGCTCTCCTTCGATTTTTAATTTTGCTAGTTCTAGTTCGTGGTTGCGACCTCTTTCTCTGTCCGCTAGTTCCTCTGGGGATAGGCCCCCCTCGGGGGCGCCGTTCCTCCCCGGGGTGCTTCGTGGTTCGTTGGGAGGCTCTCCTTCTGTTTGTGTCCGGGGAGTTTCTGCCTCGACCCAGGTTTTTAATGACCCCTGGAAGTCCTCTTTCGTGCTTAGTCCGGTGGTAGCGATTCCAAAGTCTTTGCAAAATTGTTTCAGTTCTCGGTGCGTATAAGATTCTAACTGGTCCTTTTGGAATGCCGTGCTCGGGTTGGTGCCTGCGGCACCTAGGGAAGTTTCTCCTTCCATTTCTTCTTGGTAGTGCGTAAGCCGTCTACTGCACGATCTCTAGGTGTTGGCTTGGATCCCGTCGCCTGCCACCAAATGATGGAAGGCGTTCCCCGGGGAGGTTGCGGAATGGGTTCCTGACCACCCTAGGCCCACCTTTCCCAGAATTAGGCCGAGCAAGAGCAGGGAGGCCCTTCCTGCAAGGGTCTCGCACCTAGGATTGCACGCGCTGCGCTTACTCTCTCTTCGGATAGAGGGACACCACACAGTAGGTCGTTATAAGACAATAAGCTTTTATCGGTAGTTGTCAGGGATCTTTATGATCCGGCAGGCAGGTGCAGAATTAATGCCACAAGCGGCAGCGATCTCGTGATGAGGGAAAAGGGGTAGCGGGCCGGTCTTTGAATCAGTGTCTCTGCGAGGTATCCGGCGCACAGCTCTCAATCCTCGAGCTGAGGGGATGTTGCTTCTCTCGGCAATCTCTGCCGATTCTCTTGGAGGAGCGGGCCGCGAGTCACTCAGCAGGCACCGGAGGGTCGTAGTTCAGGGAGCCGCGACGGCGTCAGCAGGGCTCAGATGAATCAGAATTCGGGGAGCCGCGACGGCGTCAGCAGGGCTCAGATGGTTCAGAGTTCGGGGAGCCGCAACAGCGTCAGCAGGGCTCAGATGGTTCAGAGTTCGGGGAGCCGCGACAGCGTCCGCAGGGCTCAGGTGGTTCAGAGTTTCGGATAGCGTTCTTCTGTTCGGTGAGCGATCGAGCCGCGACCAGGTCAGCAGGCTCTCGTCAGTCCAGGTCTTCTCTGCCTCTCGTCCCTTCAGCACCCCTTGTTATACTCCCCCTCCTCTTTGAAGTCCGGAGTCCTCGTGGAGAGGGGTCTGGTGCCTGGGGGGGCGGTGTGTCGGGGTTTTCTGTCGCTCAGTCCCTTGATCTGTTCAGGTGCGTCCGGGAGGGACTCCAGACGCCCAGCAGGAGAGGCGCCCGCTCACCGGGGGCCTGGTGGTCGATCGAAACCTCCCTCGGGGAAGAGACCAGAGGTGTGACAGAGTCGGCGCCTCTCGGTCTGGTTTGGGGGGGGGGGTTCGTTCTCCCTTGGCCGGGCATGCGTGTTGGGGATCTGGTCGGCCCTCGGGATGTTGGTCCACGGCAGCCGGAAGGCCGTGCCCACGAGGTTCGGCGTGGTTGTAGTGTGACTTGCTGGTCGGGAGGGCCCACGCCACGAGGCCGGTCTCACACTCATAGACAGCAAGGGCTCTTTCAAACCACACCTGGAGCTTATGCGCTGGAAATCAGTTGTTCTCACTGCCACCTTCAAGCACATCAAAGCAGCCACAGGATCCTCCACACTTCTACTTCTTCTGAAAATAATCCAGGCTAAACTAATTCCTACCATTACCTGTGAAAGCAAAGTTTTACGGTGGAGTGACGCCAACTACCTGGACAATGCCATTATTAACCTAAATGGAAAATACTAGCGCCAAGAGACCTGTTGGTGAACGTGCGCTCTATAAATTCTCGATAACATAACATAACATTAAACTCTTTAAGGCTCTCTTTTTATGGCCAGTATATTAGTCTCCAGTCCAGCGGTACCTCGAATTTGGCCTAGTTAAGCAATCCATCGCAAGGTAGGGAGCCTTTATTGAATTCTGCTACAAACTAAAAGAAGCCAGGAGCGAGACCCTGAACTTTCACCTATGGACAGAAATTGAAGTAGGGACTACTCTCCTGCCAGAGACTACCTCGCCTGCTGCCTGGCATCACTAGATCTAGCAAAACAATGACAAGACTTTCTCCACCTACTCCCAGTCAAAGACCATTGTCAACAATCACATCAAAACGTGCTGGCTGCTTGCAGACAAAGAGACATGTGCATGGAGATGGCATGCATGGCTGACATTGGCATCCTAAACTAAGATAACACCTCAACTATACCTCAACCATACCTGAGCAATGCTTCAAAGCCCAGCTCAAAACATCATTCTTGAGGTTTTTGTGTGGACTGCCTGCCATCACTTCCACATCTACCTCCATGGAAGTGAAGTGGCGCAACACAGCTCTGTCAACTCTGCGGAAAAGTTCCTGAGGCCTTGGTCCATCAGATCTGCATTTGTAAAGCCAATATAAAAGACCAAAGATCTATTCCAAGACTCTTGGAACCAGAGGGGGTTACGCTGCTGTAGGCCCATGATACTAGCCTGTTTTAATGCAGCAGACATACAGCTCAATTGCAGACTCACAAAATACCTGATTTGGCTCGATCAGAGAATCTCTAGTTCATTGGATGAAATTACCCCTGTGGTCACCTAAGGCCCTGAACAAATGCCTTTATACAATTTGGGCTGCAATCATCTCACAACAAGAATACAGCCTGGGACAGAAGCAGTGTTTTATTTTAAGGACATATCGGTCACATAAGACACCTCAGTCTTATAATATATTTTTTTACCGTGCTCTAGTTATTGCCATTAGCTTAAGCCCTATCATGCTACCTTCAATTTAAAGGTTTTATGTGAGCACTTAGTGCTAAGATTTTAATTAAGTGTGTACTTAATAAAAACTTGAAACTGTTTTTAGTAGTAGCAGTATCAAGCTGTATACTCACATCCGATGTGTTGGAAGGCGGACCCCGAGGAGTCGGCGAGACCACCCAGGGGGGCCCTCACACTGTACAAAGTAGCCGAGCGCTGCCGAGAAGTCCCCTGAGAGATCCTTCTCCTATCACGTACTAGCACAGTAACACCACCACACAGGACTCAAGGAGGTTGTCTCACGACAAGCAATTCTTTATCAGCAATAAAAAGGTTACGAGGTCAATATTTACACGAAGGGATCGAGGGATCCACCAAAAGTCTCAGTGTCTCTTTGGAAGGGTAGGGGTAGCGGGACAGTCTTTGGCAGGAGTGCGGTACGAGGGTACCTGGGGCCCAGTTCTTATCCTCAAGCTGGAGGACCTCCGGATCTCGGAGGGGTCGAGCCGCGACGGCGTCAGCAGGGCTCCGGCGTACAGTTCGTGGAGAGCCGCGATCCAATCAGCAGGGCTCTCAAGATGGTTTCTGCTCAGCTCGAGCCGCGACGTCGTCAGCAGGGCTCCGAGGGAGGTTTCAGCGAGGTTGGGCCGCGACAGCGTCAGCAGGGCTCCGATGTTCCAGGGGGTTCACAAGAAGGAGCCGCGACGCAGTCAGCAGGGCTCGTGATGGTTCCGACAAGAGTTCTTCTCCGTAGGGTCAGCCGCGATTCAATCAGCAGGGCTCTCGACTCCGGGATACAACTGCCGATCTGTGGCGGGGTCGCCCCAGATATAGGTCTGGAGCCCTTTGCTGTCCGGACCCAGGCGCCCGGGGGGGGCGGAGAGGCCGGGTGGAGGTGGCCAGACGCCCAGCAGGAGAGGCGCCAGGCCCAAGGGAGTTGCAGGGCGATCACACCTCGAGAGGGGAGGACAGTTGGGGGTCCCATCGATACTGTCCTCCGCCGGGGGCGATGAATGGTTCCTGCGGCACCCCCTGGCCAGTTCGTGGTGCCTCGATGTCGGGGCTTCGCTGGGGTCGAGGCCGGGTTGAGCGGGGTCGCGCTGGCTGGTGCACAGTCACGTGGATGCCAACAAGATGGCGGAGCCATGAGGGGTATGCGACCTCGTGCAGCTCAGGATGAAGGGCCTCGGTGCAGTTCAGAAGGGTGGCCCGTGAAGGCCGGGGCGGGGAACGGGCACAATCCACGGGGTTAAGGACCACGGCATGAGGCCGGTCCAACAGGCGTCCCCCCCAGCCGAAGGCATGGAGAGTCACCCATCTCCTTGGGGATTCTCCTCGTCAAGGCGGAAGAAGCGGGACAGGCCGTCGGCGTTGGCGTGGTCATTGCCGGGCCGGTGTTCAACATCAAAGTCCATCCCTTGTAGCGAGATGGACCACCGCAGCAGCTTGGGGTTCTCGCCCCGCATTTGCATTAACCACCGCAGGGGCCGGTGGTCGGTCTGGACCCGGAAGTGGGTACCAAAGAGGTAGGGCCGGAGCTTCTTGAGGGCCCACACTACAGCGAAGGCCTCACGCTCGATGGTGCTCCATCGTTGCTCTCGGGGCAGTAGCCGTCGGCTGATGAAGGCCACTGGTCGGTCGAGCCCCTTTTCATCGGCTTGGGACAGGACGGCCCCGATCCCATACTCGGAGGCGTCCGTCTGCACCACGAACTCCTTATTGTAGTCAGGGGCCTGCAGCACCGGGGCAGTACACATTGCTGTCTTTAGGGTGTCGAAGGCTGCTTGGCAGCGGGGTGTCCAGTGCACCTTCTTGGGCTGCTTTTTGGACGTTAGCTCTGTGAGGGGGCCAACAATGCTCCCATAGTCCCGGATAAACCGCCGGTAGTATCCGGTGAGTCCCAGGAAGGCCCGGACAGCGGTCTGGGTAGTGGGGGGTTCCCAGGCCTGGATGGCATCTATTTTCGGTTGGAGAGGGGCCACCTGCCCGCTCCCCACTTGATGGCCCAGGTAGGTCACGGATCCGTGGCCGATCTGGCATTTGCTGGCCTTGATTGTGAGCCCGGCCCGCTGGAGGGCGGCCAGGACGGCTTTAATGTGAAGGAGGTGCTCTGCCCAGTGGTTGCTGTACACGGCAATGTCATCTAGGTAGGCCGCGCTGAAGGCCTCAAGCCCGGCCAAAACCTTGTTCACCAGTCTTTGGAAAGTGGCCGGGGCGTTCTTCATTCCGAAGGGCATCACCCGAAAGTGGTAATGCCCATCCGGGGTCGAAAAGGCGGATCTTTCTTGGGCGCCGGGGGTGAGCTGGATTTGCCAGTACCCGGCGGTGAGGTCCAGCGTGCTCAAGTAGCGAGCGGCCCCTAGGCGGTCGATGAGTTCGTCGGCCCGGGGTATAGGGTGGGCGCCCGTCTTGGTCACTGCATTCAGGGCTCGGTAGTCCACGCAGAATCGTAACTCTAGGGGGTGGCCGGGAGCTGCGGCCTTTGGCACCAGGACGACAGGGCTGGCCCACGGGCTGTCGGAGGGTTCGATGACCCCCAGGGCCAGCATCTTTGTTACTTCGGCCTGGATGCATGCCCGCACTCGATCGGGTACCCGGTAGGCTCTGTGTTGCACGGGGGGCTCTCCCCGGTGTCGACGTCGTGGACGCACCAGTGGGTCACCCCCGGGGTGAGGGAGAAGAGGGCTGCGTAGTCCCGCAGCAGTTGCTGGCAGTCGTTGCGCTGTTCCGGAGTCAGGGAAGAGGCGAGTTGGACACCTTCGATCGATCCATCATGGACGTTGGACTGCAAGAGGTCGGGCAGGGGCTCGGAGTCGTCCTCGCCCCCCTCGTCGGTTGCCAGTAGCAGGCTCAGTTCGGTCCGGGCAAAGTGGGGTTTTAACCTGTTAGCATGTAGGACCCGGAGGGGGTTCCGGGGGGACTCCAGGTCGACCAGGTAGGTGACGGGACATTTCTTCTCCACTACCTTGAAGGGCCCGGTCCACTTGTCCTGGAGGGCGCCGGGTTCAACCGGGGCCATGACCCATACTTTCTGACCTGGCTCGAATTCTATGGTAGAGGAGTTCCGATCGTACCACCGCTTCATGTCCTCCTGGCTGGCCTCGAGGTTGGCTTCGGCCATGGCTCGGAACTTGCGGGTCTGGTTTCGGACGGTCAGGAGGTATCGGTAGACGTCAGGAGGGGCGCCTTGGGGCTTCATCTCCTAGCCCTCCTTGACCAGGCTGAGCGGTCCGCGGACCGGGTGTCCATACAATAGTTCAAACGGGCTGAACCCCAGGGACTTTTGCGGGACCTCCCGATAGGCAAACAGGAGGCACGGCAGCAGGACATCCCATCTCCGCCTGAGGGGCTCTTCCAGGCCCTGGATCATTCCCTTTAATGTTCTGTTGAACCGCTCAACCAGTCCGTTCCCCTGAGGGTGATAGGGGGTCGTGAACTTGTATGTGACCCCGCACTGCTGCCACAGGGACCGCATGTATCTGGAAATAAAGTTCGTGCCTCTGTCGCTCACCAATTCGCGGGGAAATCCCACTCGGGAGAAGATCCCCATTAAGGCCCGGCCTACCACGGGGGCCGTTATAGTTCTTAGCGGGACCGCCTCCGGGTACCTAGTGGCATGGTCCACGAGGACCAGGATGAAGCGGTGGCCCAGGGCGGTCTGGGGGTCCAGGGGCCCCACGATATCGATTCCGACCCGTTCGAACGGGGTGCTGACGGCTGGAAAGGATTGGAGGGGGGCCTTGACCCGACCCCCCGTCTTCCCGCTGGCTTGGCAGGTCTGACAGGACCGGCAGTGGTTGTCCACGTCTCTCCGCATCCGGGGCCAGTAGAAGTGGGTCACCAGACGGCTGTACGTTTTGTCTTGCCCCAAGTGTCCGGCGAGGGGCACATCATGTGCCAGGTTGAGCAGGAACTCCCGGAAGCCACTTTTTGCTCACTGTATAGCAGGCCCTCGGCCCAGTAGACCCAGCGGGTGCCGGTCTGGTCCCCGTTGGTTTGGACGGACGCTTGTTGGCGGACCCCTTCGAGAGTGGGGCAGGACTGCTGCTCTTGTTGGAACTGCTCCCGGGTGGGGCCCCCTTCGTGTCGCCATTGTGTCAGCTCTGGTAGGGCGCACGGGGAAGCCATCTCTTCGGGGGAGGATTCACTAGGTCCAGGGTCGGTGTCCGCCTCCTCCTCGCTGCTGGCGGGAGGGGGTGCGAGCCCCTCGGGCTGGGCGGCCCCGGAGGCCGAGGATGAGCGGGGGGCCCGGGCGGTCATGGACCGGGTGATGGCGCAGGCCCAGTGAGATAGTCCCAGCATTCGGAGGTGCTCTTGTCGCTCTACTTGAGCCGAAGGGGGAACTCTCCAAGTCGTTCCCCAGGAGGCAGACGACAGTGGCGTCGTCGCGTACCGTCACCTTCAGCAGGCCCGTCACCCCTCCCCACTCGAAGGGGACCAGGGCCATCTGGCACAGGCTTTCACTGTTGTCGGCCGTCCGGACGGGGTACAGCACATTCGGTAGAACCTGTTCAGGGGTCACCAGGTGGCAGCAGACAGCGGTGACACTGGCGCCGGTGTCACGTAGGGCTTCGGCCCGTTGTCCATTGACCGTGACCTGCTGCCGGTACTTCTGGGTGTTGCTTGGGATGGGGGTGCAGGGTACCATTTCTCGGCTACCCAGGCAGACCAGGGACATGGCTGCCGGCTCCCATTCAGTGGTCCCTCGGTCGAGGGTCTCCTCTTCCTCTTCTCCTTCTCCCAGGGCGGCGGCCGCCAGCTGTCGGGGCGGGGGCCCGCCGGCCCCGTTTCTTCGGTTCAGGGGGCAGACCGAATCGCTGGCATAGTGTCCGGTTTGTTGGCAGCCGTAGCACGTTACTGGTGGCCATGGTCCGGGTCTGGCCGGGGGCGCCCCCCTTCGGGCTAGGCTCGGGGAGAGTTGTTGCTGCGGTGGCCCTCGAGGGGGGCTCCTGGGGGCCCCGGCGGGAGGGTCTCGGTTCCTGTTTGGCCCTCCCCCTCCACCGCGCTGGCGGGGGGGTCCGGTGGGGTTCCTCTGGTACTCCCCCATTGAGTTCCGGGGGACCCGGGAGTTGACCCATCGATCGGCCTCGACGGCGAGTTTTCGCGGGTCGGTCATTTTGCTGTCAAGGAGGTGCTGTCTCAGTTCCACGAAGCAATTGTTGGAGAGATGTTCCCACACGATGAGGTCGACCAGCTGCCCGTAGGTGGTTACTTTGCTACCTTTGATCCACCCTTCTAGGGCCCGACTGAAAAAGTCCACATATTCCACCCATGTGGTACACGGGATTTTCTTGCAGTCTCTGAACCGCTGGCGGTACATTTCCGCGGTTAGCCCGTAGCGGGTGAGCAGGGCCTCCTTCATGTGATCGTAGGAGGTCATCACCTCCTCCGGCAGCTGGAGCAGCGTGTCTCGACCCTCACTCAGGAACCGCCCCCACAGGCCCGCGCCCCAGTCTTTTCGGGGCACCCGATGAGAGGTCATGGCCACCTCGTAGGCCTTGAACCATTGTTGGATGTCGTCATTCTTGTAGTACTCCTTGACGACCTCTTTCGGGATATGTACCTTGGTCTCGGAAGGCGGTAGAGTGTCTCTAGTACTGGGGGTTTTGGTCCCTCCGTTCTTGGCCTTGATTTCGAGCTCCTTGAGACTGCGCTCGTGCTCAAGGGTCAGTTTCTTTTCCTCCAACTCCCGGTGTCGTCTCTTCTCCTCTATCTCCTCTTGAAGCCGTAGCTGCTCTAGGGCCAGTTTCTTTTCCGCCAGCTGGAGTTCGCCGTCCAGCTGCAGTCGTGCGAGCTCTAGCTCGTGGTTCCGGACCTTCTCCCGCTCTCGTATTTCTTCTTCGGAGAGGCCGGTTTCTAGGCTCTTTCTTCCTCCGGTTGCCGGAGTCAGTGCGGTTGATGTGGTCTCAGTCAGGGGCAAGGGACCTTCTTCCTGGGAGGGGCCTGCCCCAGCCTCCAGCCATGACCTCAGAGCTTTCTGCATCTCCTCTTTGGTACCTAGGCCGGTGGTTGCAATGCCTTTGTCTTTGCAGAACTGTTTTAACTCTTTGTGCGTATATTCCTCCAGCCGTTCGGGCTGGAACTCCATTGTCGCGTTGTTTTCCTGGCTGCTCATGATTACTGTTCGTTTGGATGGGTAGCTAGTGGGTACTGGCTGGTACGTACTGCTTTCGGCTCGGATCCCGTCGCTGGCCACCAAATGTTGGAAGGCGGACCCCGAGGAGTCGGCGAGACCACCCAGGGGGGCCCTCACACTGTACGAAGTAGCCGAGTGCTGCCGAGAAGTCGACTGAGAGATCCTTCTCCTATCACGTACTAGCACAGTAACACCACCACACAGGACTCAAGGAGGTTGTCTCACGACAAGCAATTCTTTATCAGCAATAAAAAGGTTACGAGGTCAATATTTACACGAAGGGATCGAGGGATCCACCAAAAGTCTCAGTGTCTCTTTGGAAGGGTAGGGGTAGCGGGACAGTCTTTGGCAGGAGTGCGGTACGAGGGTACCTGGGGCCCAGTTCTTATCCTCAAGCTGGAGGACCTCCGGATCTCGGAGGGGTCGAGCCGCGACGGCGTCAGCAGGGCTCCGGCGTACAGTTCGTGGAGATCCGCGATCCAATCAGCAGGGCTCTCAAGATGGTTTCTGCTCAGCTCGAGCCGCGACGTCGTCAGCAGGGCTCCGAGGGAGGTTTCAGCGAGGTTGGGCCGCGACAGCGTCAGCAGGGCTCCGATGTTCCAGGGGGTTCACAAGAAGGAGCCGCGCCGCAGTCAGCAGGGCTCGTGATGGTTCCGACAAGAGTTCTTCTCCGTAGGGTCAGCCGCGATTCAATCAGCAGGGCTCTCGACTCCGGGATACAACTGCCGATCTGTAGCGGGGTCGCCCCAGATATAGGTCTGGAGCCCTTTGATGTCCGGACCCAGGCGCCCGGGGGGGGCGGAGAGGCCGGGTGGAGGTGGCCAGACGCCCAGCAGGAGAGGCGCCAGGCCCAAGGGAGTTGCAGGGCGATCACACCTCGAGAGGGGAGGACAGTTGGGGGTCCCATCGATACTGTCCTCCGCCGGGGGCGATGAATGGTTCCTGCGGCAGCCCCTGGCCAGTTCGTGGTGCCTCGATGTCGGGGCTTCGCTGGGGTCGAGGCCGGGTTGAGCGGGGTCGCGCTGGCTGGTGCACAGAGTCACGTGGATGCCAACAAGATGGCGGAGCCACGAGGGGTATGCGACCTCGTGCAGCTCAGGATGAGGGGCCTCGGTGCAGTTCAGAAGGGTGGCCCGTGAAGGCCGGGGCGGGGAACGGGCACAATTCACGGGGTTAAGGACCACGCCACGAGGCCGGGTCCAACACGATGTATAATTTGCAGTTGCAGCGGTAACAGGAATCAACAATAGTTTATTCTCTGCCCTCCCAGCCAGGGGGGTGGGGGTGAGGGGGTGTCAGGGCACGAATTCCAGTAAAAGGATACAAAACCTCAGGGGTGAAGATGTGTCTCCTCACTACCCTCAGGGCACGACCAGAGTCGAAGATAATCTCGACCTCTGACCGTCTGCCCCACGGGGAGGTAGGAGAAGGCGTAGGACCACCAGACTTCAAGGCTGGGACGGCTGGATGTAGTGAGTGTCGGGGAAGCGTGTGCCCAGTTGAGTTTGTCAGGAGTTTGGATCCCTACAGAGAGAAGAAGACAAGGGACAGGATGAGTAATGCTCCCCGTATGTTCCTCCCCACCTTCCCGCCTACTCCGGCTAACCCCCTTCCTACGACCCTCCCCAGGAGGTGTGCACATGCAGACTCACCAAATCAGTAGTCAGGAGCTGGCGTCTAGATGAGACACAGGGGGTATGAGTGAGGTTTGTAGAGGCAGAGCACACTCGACGAGGTGATTACACAGTTCCAAACTCCAAGATATACAATAGTATCACCAGAAATGGCTCTACTCAGCACCTCCGACAGAGTTCCAACAGAGTTCCAGCTGAGAGGGGAGAATTGCACACTAAAATAGGTCCGAGGTCTTGGTGCAGCAAAGGTCCGGTCTGATGGGGTCCGGTGGGGGAAAAGGAAGTCAGGAATGTATCTGAATCAGGGGTGGTTTCCACTGAGGAGTAGGGATGCGGAGACCAGTGGAGAGATCCGCGGGGGAGTGGAAGCAGAAAGGGGGCGTTCCTGCTTGGAAAGGCCGTAGCGGATCCGCAAGCCAAAGGGAGGCGTTCCTTTTAGGAACGAACGAAGCGGGTCTGTACAAGATAGCAGTTCCAGTGCGGCAAACGCAAAAGCTTCAAGGCAGAACAGGATTCCGTGAGCTTCGGTCTTCATGAAATCCAGGACGGCAAGGTTTCTACAACAAACACGTCGTAGACGAAGGATTCCTCTCGCAGGCACAAGTAAACGAGGCACAGCTGTGAGGAGGCGTGGTCCATCCGGAAACGGAAGGATTGTCAAGCTTCGAGGAAGGGGAGAGAGACGCTTAAATCTCCGCCTTCAATGTCAGGTGATTACTGTAAGCACACACCTCCACCTCCCCTTCCCACAGGATGCTGGGAAATGTAGTGCGCGTAAGTGACCCATGTTCTCAGCGCCGGGTCGAGTCTGTAACAGTTCCCCCCCGCAAAGGCCTTCCCACGGGTCTGGGTTTGCTGGGATTCAGGGCGTGAAATCGTCTTACAAGAGAAGGGGCATGTACATGCGCAGCTGGTTCCCATGTTCGGTCATCCGGGCCATAACCCACCCAATCCACTAAATATTGGAGTTTGCCTTGCACCCGTCTAGAATCTACAATGCGCCGAACTTCGAACTCCTCTTCTCCGTCAATGATTAGTGGAGGGGGTGGGGGTTCTGAACATGATGGTGTGATATATGGTTTTAATAGAGAAGTATGGAACACAGGGTGTATCTTCATTTCCTGAGGGAGTTTTAACTTCATGGCTACAGGATTGATCACTTGTTGTACCTCATACGGCCCTGTATATCTGGGTTGTAGTTTGCGAGGTCCCGGTAATTTTAAGTGTTTGGTGGCTAACCATACTTGATCCCCTTCTTGATATTCAGGGGCGGGTTTTCTCTGTGTATCTGCTTGTTTTTTCATCCTGTCTTTGGCCTCCGTGAGTGCATGTATTGCTTGTTCCCATATCTGTGATAGCAGGGTATGATGCTCAACAACCGCAGGGAATTGTGTGACAGAAGGGGGCAAAGCCAAAGGTAGAAATGTAGGATGATAGCCATAGGAAAAATAAAAGGGAGACACCTTGGTAGCTGAGTGGTTAGTGTTATTGTAGGCAAATTCTGCCAAAGGCAGAGGCCTCACCCAATCGCCTGTAACAGTACTCAACAAACACCTTAAAAACTGTTCCAGAGTCTGATTGGTGTGTTCTGTTTGCCCATCCATTTGCGGATGATATGCAGAGGATAGGCGATGGTCTAAATGCAGAACAGTGCAGATCCCAAGCCAGAATTTTGAAATGAATTGGGGGCCTCTGTCGGAAACGATAACTGAAGGCAGTCCATGCAAACGTACTATGTTCATGATAAACACCTTTATGAGTTCCTTGGCTGAGGGGAGTTTTTTGAGCGGTACAAAATGCGCCATCTTTGTTAGCATGTCTACCACCACTAGTATGGCGGTATACCCTTGCGAGCTAGGTAGATCTGTTATAAAATCCATACTAATGGATGACCAGGGTTTTGAGGGAACTGGTAGGGGACGCAACAACCCCGCGGGAGCGCTTCTAGGGGCTTTCTGTCGAGCGCAAACGGGACACGCCTTTACGTACTCCTGAATGGACAATGACATGTTGGGCCACCAAAACCATCTTTTACACAATTGTAAAGTCTTTTCACCCCCATGATGTCCCACAAGAGGTAGAGCATGACACCACTTGATGATTTCCTTTTGTAAATCCGTAGAGGGAATATACAACAATCCTCCATGATAAAACAGAGAGTGTGTGATAGTGTTCAAGGGGTCTTGTACCCATTCGTCTTGCCTAAAGACGGTGTAGGCGTCTACTAATCTTTCGATAAAGGGGGTACTAGTGGGCCCGTTTGTTTCTCCCGTTGCCACGATTTTGTGAGGTGGTATCAGTGGCATCGGTTCTTCCATGACGTGTCTTGCTTCCTTGCCTAATCGGGACAAGGCATCGGCTCTGCCGTGTTGTGCCCCGGGTCTGAAAGTAATAACAAAATCATACTCACAAAAGAAAGTCACCCAACGCATCTGGCGAGGAGTGAGCGCCTTAGCTGATTTAAAAAACTGCAGGTTCTTGTGATCTGAATAAATTGTGATGACGTGTGGAGATCCCAATAAATAGTGTCTCCACTCTTGGAATGCTAATTTAATCGCGAGGAGTTCTCTCTCTCCGATTGTGTAATTCTGTTCTGCGGGAGCAAGGGTTTTTGAAAAATAAGCTACAGGATGCAGTGTTCCTGTCCCCAGATCTCTCTGCAGGAGGACCCCACCCACCGCATACTGAGATGCATCAGCTTCCAGGTAATAAGGCTGCGTTTCATCCGCATGTCGCAAAATCGGTGCTGACACGAATTTGCTCTTTAACTGTTGAAACGAGGCTTCGGCTGTATCGTCCCACTTGAATACCACTCCTTTTTTTAAGAGCCTGGTGATTGGCGTGATGAGGTCTGAGAAGTGGTCTATGAAACGCCTGTAAAAATTGGCGAAGCCAAGGAACGATTGGACGTCCTTAATGGAGGTGGGACTGACCCATTGTGTGATGGCTGACACTTTTTTCGGGTCCATAGTAATGCCCTCAGGAGAAATTACAAACCCTAAAAAGTCCACCTTTTCCACGTGAAAAAGACACTTCTCTAGTTTAGCAAAAAGATGGTTATCCATAAGTATCTGGAGAATCTTTTTTACGTGGGAGACGTGTTCTTGCCTAGTCTGAGAATACACTAAAATATCATCGATATATACGATGACGCACACATCAAGGTATTCTCTCAAAATTTCATTAATAAAAAATTGAAACGCTGCTGGAGCGTTACATAGGCCAAACGGCATCACGCAGTATTCATAGAGGCCAAATTTTGTGCGGAAAGCCGTCTTCCATTCGTCTCCCTCCTTCACACGAATGAGATGATACGCTCCCCGTAGATCAAGTTTAGTGAATACCTTAGCTTTGCGAACTTGGTCTAGAAGACCTGGGATAAGAGGGAGGGGATATTTGTTCTTGATCGTGACCTTGTTCAATGATCTGTAGTCCAAACAGGCACGTAGACCCCCTTCTCTCTTGGGTATAAAGAAAAGAGGGGAAGAGACCGGAGAGGTCGAATGCCGGATAAAACCCTTTTTTAACATGTCCTCAAGGTATTCCTGTAGGTATTTGCTTTCGGGTTCAGTCAAGGCATAGATTCTGCTGACTGGTAAGACTGCGCCTGGAATTAAGTCAATCCGGCAGTCAAAGGATCTATAAGGCGGAAGAGCCACTGCCTTCATCTCATCAAAGACCACCGCATAATCTTGATATTCTGTCGGTAAGGAGGTGCTAACGGCCTCCGTGGGGGCACAAGTAACCGAAGTATTAATAGGTGTGGCGATTTGATAACAGTGTTGCAGACAATAGGGCGACCGAAGCGTTACCCTCCTTGTCACCCAGTCGATATTCGGATTGTGTTTCTGAAGCCATGGCACACCTAAGATAGCCCCAAAATTTGGCGCGGCTATCAAGTCAAACTACGTTTTCTGTATGACCATTGTCACACACCAATAACATGGCAGGGGTTTGGTAGGTGATTTTACCGGATGATAGCTCGGTCCCATCTACTGCTCTCACAGTCTCAGGCTGAGTTTTGGGCATGAATCGTATACCTACATTTTTGGCTAAAGTAAGGTCAAGGAAGTTACCTGTTGCCCCCGAGTCTAGCATGAGAGATAGTCTGGTTTTATCGGTATCGGATAGAAACAATATAACCGATAAGGTTAAGTGCTTGGGTGTCATACAGGAAGTATTCGCCAGATATTTGGAGACCACTGTGGTTGTCGGACTTGAAGAACGGATCTCGTGTTTCTCCAAGTCATCTAGTTTTCCGCCGGCCCTGATAACCCTGCCTTGCTCCCAGAATGTCTACTACCTGTCTTAGGTCTAACAGTGCACTCTCGGGCATAATGACCCCCTTTCCCACAGTATAAGCACAGATCAAGTTTTCTGCGCTTTTCTTTCTCCTCTTTACTGAGAGGGCCTCGGATTCCCCCTATCTGCATAGGCTCGGGACAGTCTTTGTGCTCTTTTCTCTCGCTACGCGATACCAATAAGCGAGGAAAAACACCCTTCGTGCGTTCTCCCTTTCTCTCATTTAACCGGTGTTCCATCTTAACCACCAGATCGATAAAGGAAGGACAATCTTCAGGTGGGTCCACTATTTGTGAGAGTGTGTCTTTCAATTCATCACGCAGTCCTCGATAGAATAAAGAAGTGCGTTTTTCTTCGGGCCATTGCGTCTCTGCCACCAGCCTATTGAAGGTGGTGATGCAAGTTACGAGGTCCGAGGAGCCTTGTTTCAGCCCTAATAACTCGTTATCGCTGGCCTGCATGTATGCGTGTCGGGCAAAAAGATTCTTCATACATTCCTTAAATCGGGCCAGATCATACAGGATGGGGTCATCATTTTCTATTAAAGGAACCGCCCATAAGGCAGCATTGCCAGATAAATAAGAGATAATAAATGCTACTTTGGCAGCGTCATCGGGAAAGGAGGCTGCGCGACACAAAAACTGCAAATGACATTGATTCATGAACACTGCGTATTTCATACTGTCTCCAGAGAACCTCTCAGGCATTGCCAGAGGGGTTTGAGGAGGAGTAAGCACTGTAACATTCATGGGTGCGGGTTGAACCCCTACCGGGGGGTCTGTTAATGTAGAATGCATCTGAAAACGCGCAGGTTGTATATATGTCTTTTTGGGTTTAACAGACCCATCTGAAGAACTGACATTGGCCTTGTTTTGAGTCTTGATAGTGTTTAACTCCAGGTGCAGTAGGATGTTCTCATCCTTCACTGCCTGAAGTTCGTGTTGTAGGTTATGTACTACTTCGGCTAACTGTGACATCGTGACTACCTGGTGGGGGTCTGCCATAGCTTCTGCTCCGCCTATTTCATCATTATCCATCTTCACCCGGGGGTTTTGGAAAGACGTGGGCTTGACAATCTGTCAGGGCACGAATTCCAGTAAAAGGATACAAAACCTCAGGGGTGAAGATGTGTCTCCTCACTACCCTCAGGGCACGACCAGAGTCGAAGATAATCTCGACCTCTGACCGGCTGCCCCACGGGGAGGTAGGAGAAGGCGTAGGACCACCAGACTTCAAGGCTGGGACGGCTGGATGTAGTGAGTGTCGGGGAAGCGTGTGCCCAGTTGAGGTGGTCAGGAGTTTGGATCCCTACAGAGAGAAGAAGACAAGGGACAGGATGAGTAATGCTCCCCGTATGTTCCTCCCCACCTTCCCACCTACTCCGGCTAACCCCCTTCCTACGACCCTCCCCAGGAGGTGTGCACATGCAGACTCACCAAATCAGTAGTCAGGAGCTGGCGTCTAGATGAGACACAGGGGGTATGAGTGAGGTTTGTAGAGGCAGAGCACACTCGACGAGGTGATTACACAGTTCCAAACTCCAAGATATACAATAGTATCACCAGAAATGGCTCTACTCAGCACCTCCGACAGAGTTCCAACAGAGTTCCAGCTGAGAGGGGAGAATTGCACACTAAAATAGGTCCGAGGTCTTGGTGCAGCAAAGGTCCGGTCTGATGGGGTCCGGTGGGGGAAAAGGAAGTCAGGAATGTATCTGAATCAGGGGTGGTTTCCACTGAGGAGTAGGGATGCGGAGACCAGTGGAGAGATCCGCGGGGGAGTGGAAGCAGAAAGGGGGCGTTCCTGCTTGGAAAGGCCGTAGCGGGTCCGCAAGCCAAAGGGAGGCGTTCCTTTTAGGAACGAACGAAGCGGGTCTGTACAAGATAGCAGTTCCAGTGCGGCAAACGCAAAAGCTTCAAGGCAGAACAGGATTCCGTGAGCTTCGGTCTTCATGAAATCCAGGACGGCAAGGTTTCTACAACAAACACGTCGTAGACGAAGGATTCCTCTCGCAGGCACAAGTAAACGAGGCACAGCTGTGAGGAGGCGTGGTCCATCCGGAAACGGAAGGATTGTCAAGCTTCGAGGAAGGGGAGAGAGACGCTTAAATCTCCGCCTTCAATGTCAGGTGATTACTGTAAGCACACACCTCCACCTCCCCTTCCCACAGGATGCTGGGAAATGTAGTGCGTGTAAGTGACCCATGTTCTCAGCGCGGGGTCGAGTCTGTAACAGGGGGAGAACAACATTGATATTTTTCATAATTTGTATTGTAGTTCCTGTGAGAGGAATCAGGGAACTACCCAGAAGTCCTCATGGCCTACTGTGTAGAATGGGCTTCATGATGCACTTTTATTCGATCGATTGGGACAAGTTATTGGTCTTTACAACAAGCAAGCAGTGGCAAAATCATGGTTCTTGTATCTTGAATGCCGAAGACTGGCACCGGTGTATGGTATGATGGGCCAAACTCCTTTACTGCAATCTTCACTCAAACTAGATCCCCAATTTTCTGAATTCAGCCAGAAGGTGCTGGTTGCTTCTTCACTCCATTAGTGGCAGAATGCTTAGAAAGGTCCTTAGATTGCTCATCCCGGAAATCTTGTAGTCCCTCTAAGACAGCGAAACGTTCATTTATGTCAAAAGGTGTATCTGGTGCCACTGCACCAGGACTGTTGAGATCTGCAATGTATATCAGGACGCCAAACAGGACCTCGAATGGGGTATTCAGACACCCAAAGATTGTCTAGGCAGATTTCATGCTATCTGGACTCCGTACAAGTGATGGATCCACCTACGACCTGAACCTAATAATCTAGCAGTTAAGGATTGCTTTAAGTCACAGTTCTTTCTCTCCACAATCAAATTTCCCTGCACAGGGACACCCAATGTTCCCACGATATCCCTGTAAGCCTTAGAGACAAAAGCTGGACCCTGGTCCGAGCGAAATGTTGCTACTGCATATGTCCAAATGAAGTCTTGCAAATCTTTAATAACAGTGCAAGCATCAGCCGATCGCTGTGGCCACACCCATAGGAATCTGGAACAAGAAACTACAGCATGTAGAATGAATTTAAATGCATAATCCAAAATTAAGGAACCGCAATGATCGAGATACACGTATTAGAGCAGTTTATTTTAAATTAAGAGGGTTGACTGCGGAGGGCGTGCAAACCAGGCCACCAATAGCACTTTTTTAGCAAAGAAACTGTTGCCGCCACACCTGCATGAGAAGATGCTACACCCTCATGGGCAGTTTTGATCAATTCTAGCCTGTGGTCTTGGTTGGAAATCACATGATCACCCACCTTAGAGATAGTAGCAAAAGGAATATTTTGTGCACTTAACTGGTGGGAATATTTTGCTGGCTATGCTTTAGGTAAAGGGGCACCAGTGTGTGAAACATTGGCGACAGCCATCATTTCTTCATCCACTGTCATATGGGAATGAGTGATTGCAGCAATTGTAGCAGTCTTAACTGCAGATTTGGCAGCTTCACCAGCCAATGAATTCCCTACAGCGTGTATTCCAACTAAGCTGATGACTATTATGTGTATCACATGAGCTCATGGAAAACTGTCTTTAAGATGTGCCACCTTACCCCAAAGCAGTTTTTGCTTATAGCATTCTGTTTTGAGTCTCTCAATCCATTCAGGGATCAATAATGCAGACTTTCATTAAAAGACTGGACACAATAATATAAGGTCACACACTGTGAGTGTGGAGAATTCTTGTTCCATATTTTCTAGTGACAGAATCAAGGCTTTCATTTCAGCGAGTTGTGCAGAACAATCCCCTAAGGACTGCATAAAAAGTTTTAGAGGTGGAATTTCCCATCTAACATGACATCAAGTACTGCAACGCAAGCCACTGAGTATTGGTGTTTGGTGCCAATTGCAGGCTTGGCTGAACCATCAGTATAATGTGTTTATACTGATCAAGAGGCAATATATTACAGGCAGGGGTATTTGTGTTCATATTGGAGAAATTCTTGAATTCGTAAAGTAGGGTCAAAGACAAAGCCTATATCGGTAGCCGTCAGGGAAGTGGCTGATTGTAAACACAAGGAGATGATGGATGGCATGCTGAAACTTTTCAGACACTCACCCCCAGTCAAAGATCTGGGTTGAATTCATCATCGTTCTGTAGCTCACTTCGCCATCCCAGTTCAGACCCAGCCATATGCAAATAAGTCTTGACCCTGTTCCTCATGGGAACAGTCCTGCCCGAACTGCCAAGCCAAGTCTTCCCTGGACCGGAAACAAGCAACCTGGGACCAGTTTTGGGGTAACACCCCTCATCAGCGGGGCTAACTTGAACCCAGTGGCAAAGTGAGCAGGGGACCCACGTCTGGGCATACCCTGCCTACTTAAAGCGAGCAAAGCAAACACAAGGAGATGATGGATGGAGCGCTGAAACTTTTCAGACATTCACCTCCAGTCACAGATCTGGGTTGAATCCATTGTTCTTTAGCTCACTTCGCCACTACAGCTCAGACCCAGCCATAAGCAACTTAGTCTTGACCCTGTTCCTCATGGGACAGTTCAGCCCTAACTGATGCCAACTTAGGGCAAACAAAGCAAACACAATGAGAATATGGCTGGAGCCCTGAAACTTTTCAGACATTGTATTCCTCTGGGATCTAGGGCTTTCGCGTTAGGAAGCTGGCCTTTGTTACAGCCTCCAAGGCTGAGAGTGGAGTAACAACAATTATGCGTTTCCTTTGAGTCAAAGGTCTCTAATTTATGACAGCCATTTGAACTGCAGTCAAGGTTTTTTCTGTGGAGGCAAAATGCATTTCAGCATTAGAATATAGATGCAATTTGTGTGCAATTGGCATTGTGTCACCCTCATTCAATGTGACATACGTGAAGTCAATGGAACCAGCAATTATAAGAATTGCCAAGTGTTTTGTTGACACATGTATGGAAATTCCTCAATGCATGCATGTCTCACTGTAGCGATCTGAGTATTCATGTATGTTCTGATATCCAATGCATACTGGAAAAATCAGAGTGAATTAAATTGTATAATGGTAATGGTTTTATGCATTGTGCATAATCTTGTATGTATGTTCTGCCAAAACTGAAAACTCCTAAAAAGGATCGTAATTTATTATGGTATTTGGGGTTTGTAAAAGATCACATTTCTCAAGGAAATGAGGTGCCAGGCTCTTGCCCTAATTTGATAACTCGTATCCTAAAAATAGGACACTGAGAGAGGCAATTTGTGTTTTTTTAGGTCTCGCCTGAGCTAGCGCATGCGCTACTCTGGCGAGACTTTTAGTAAGGGCTTAAAAAAATGCTACCATGGCCGGCCTACAGCTTGCGCGCGGGTGCGCGCTTACGAGCAGAGGTGCCGTATGGCTTTCCTCATCATGCTCATTAAGCGCATTGCTCGCCGTGCTTGATCGCAATCGCGATCACATTCAGAGCCGCGCGGCCGTGTCACTTTCACGGCCGCGCGGCCAATGCTTGTTTCTTATCTCTTTCAGTCTTTTCCTTTCTACCCATCTCTTCTCTTTGCCTATCTCCTCCCCTCCTTTCTTTATTACCTATCCCAAATCTCTTTCAGTCACTTCCTCCCATTAGTTTCCTGTCTTCTCCTCCGTTCTCCACCCTATCACTCTCACAACCTTCTCCCTCCCTTAATCTCTCTCCCTCTATGATCCCCTCCCCCACGCCTCTCTCCGTACTCACTCCCCTGCAAGCGCCTTGGCTGTGACTGAGTTCACTGCATGGAGCATGTGCTTATATCGTCTATTCAACTTTTCTAGAAAAAATATTTTCCTTTCTTGTTCATTTCATGGGAAGGTTTTGCCACACGTGCATGTGAATTAATTGCATCCGTCGTGTGAGGAGGCCGATGGAGAGAGAAAAGCCCATTCTGAATTCCACTCCATCACACGCTGCTCAGGAATTCTAGCAGTGCGACTACACTTCTCCGACAATGTACCACAAGCCTGAACTGCAACGTCTATTTTCCGGTTCTGGGGTAGGACCACAGATCTGCCAATACTCTTAAATGCTAAATTCAAACGCCTCTGCTGTTCTCCAATTGGTTCCGAGTCATACCTTTTTACCTTTTAATGATTGCAACCCTAGCTTTCCACTACCTGCGCCGCCACTCAATTCCACTATTCATATTCAACCTCATTCCGACACACTTTAGCCCTTGTACTCTTGTTCAGTTCAGGACTGTAGATGAGACCATTGAATGTTAAAAATAAATCTGAGAAGAACAACAAAGTTTCTCTCAGGCTGTATGTGACAGCACCCTCTACTAGCTGAACAAGTATTGGCATAGCTAATAGGTCTCGCTTTTGGGACCTTCTAAGTATTTAGTTATGCAGCACAATATTCTTGGTGCAACAACAACTGTTGTATGGCTAAACACTGAAAAGGTCCCAAAGGCGAGACCTTTTGGCTATGCCAATGCTTGTTTAAATTGAGGTTGTAGCCATGTTTAGCAAAACCCCAAACAATTCAATCTAATCTGGTTAAATTTGTGCTTAAGTCCTCATTTGTTAGATGTAAATCACCTACCCAGGAAAATGCTTCTGGGTTAATATCATGTGGAATTGACATTATGTGGGCAGCCACAATCCAGGACTCTTCTTATACCTTGAGGGAGCCAACAAAAACGGTGTTGGGAGACTAGCCCAGAGAACGCTGCTAAATCTCTGCTTTCAGGCAAGATATTTTGGCAGAAAAAAGCACTGGAAATATTCAAGGTTGTTTTGTATTTTTGACAGACCATGTTTATTAAAGCAGTATTGTGTGAATTTTGAATTGCAAATGTGTGTGTGTGTATGACTGATAAATGTTGGGGGAATCCTGAATAGAATGAGATGAACGTTTATCGCTGTACTGATACCTACCAGGTGGTTGAAATATATCAGTTACGTAAGTTATAATATTTATCAGAGGTTTCCAGTTGCAAAGATACACCCTGTGATTGTACCTTTTTTTCCCCCGGAATTTTATATAGCGCGAACTTGACCCAAAGGTATCAGAGTGCTTTACATAAGCACCAGTTGCATTACAGACGGACACATTCATTTTTGTTGGGCACGGGGAGATTAAGTGATTATTCCAGAATCACAGGTTGTTGAGCGCTACTGCTGAGACTCGAACCCAGTTCCCCAGCTTTGACCTCTCTAGCCATATGCCACATCCTCTCCCCTTTTCTTTATTTTCAATAAAAAACTCTTCTGCAAACTCCAGAACGCCGCAGCCTGACTTATCCTCGATGTCCCACAACATGACCACATCACCCAACGCCTCCACTGGCTCCCCATCGAAAGAAGAATAACCTTCAACTGCTCACACACGCCTACAAAGCGCTCCATTACTCCAGACCCCAAAACCTCAACGAAAGACTCTCCTTCCACGCCCACAAGAAATACCTCATCCCTGCTGACCTCACCCTAGCTCGGTCCCCTGCATCCACAGGGCCAGAGAGGGTGGCAGATCCTTCTCCTACCTGGCGGCCAAGCCCTGGAATGAACTCCCCCTCCGGATCTAACAAAGCCTGACACTGCACCAATTCAGAAAGGACCTCAAGACCTGGCTCTTCGAATGATCTACGGAGCTGCTCGCATCCACTCCTTCCCCACCAGTACTTGAGACCCTCACGGGTGAGTAGTGCACTTTGAAACCCCTGAACGTCCCAGCATTTTTTAGAATACTCAGGTGTGTGTTTGTTATTGTCCTCATCAGAACTACCTTCAAGCTGTGGCTTATTTGGTCCGGTTTCCAAATTATCCCAATATTTTGGGGTAACTCCTTCTCCCGATGCACAATGCAGAACGTGGGCGAATAACTAGTGCCACTGATTCCCCTTTAATATTACCTAATATGAGTGAGGATCCTGTAGCAAAATAGTCAACTAATTTCATACCCAAATACAGGGCAGGGTCAGCCACACACTCGTTTTGTTGAACCTGTTTTAGCACCTCAGCCAAACCAGCAAGGGATGGTGTGCCATGTATTATGATACAGATAGCAGCGAAGCCTGTACCCCAAGTGGTACAATCATCAATTGGGGGAACCATCTCAAGTGGCAAGAACATATTGAGAATTTTATGCTTATCATAGGGTCCCATATGGGGAAATACTGCTTCAAGCTGATTTGTTTTTTGTGCTATCCAGAATAAAATTTCCTCCCATCTGTTGGGAATATTGACCATAATAGCATTATAAGTTACATGACTAATTACAGGTACAGCTAACTGTGGCTGGATTGCTTGAAAAGTCCTCGCTGAGGCAGTTTGTATTGCGATCATAATAATCTGTGTTAAATGTCTATATAGCCTAACAAGTATATAATACAAACAACGAAGTTTGTTAGCAGTCAATCCTGATATATTAGAATATGGTGTGCAACTGGCGATGTAGTCCCATCATTGCTGAGGGGACCCAGTCGAATGTTGTGTAATACATATGGTAGGGTGCCTTGGATCCAATTTTGAAGTTCCTCAGATGAATGTGTGAAATGCTTGTGTATTAGTACCTGTTGCTGGAATAGTGACTCATGAGTAAAATACAGTGTAAAAGCTTTGTGAGCCTCAGTCATGAAGTTAGCATCCTCACCCGAATTGGGCACCCCTTGTAATGTTAAAATGTGCTGTGACAGCATGTCTGCAAAGCATCGGAATATTAATACCATTGTAATTAATGGAATTCAGAGCGAGAATTACTATTGTGGGGTATCTTTTTTAGAAGGTTCAAGCTTGAACAACCTACAGACAAAAAAAGGTGCTTCTAATAATGTTGAGAAGGATTCATCCCTAACACCATGGTCGTCTCCGTTGAAAGGTGAATAGGGTACCTTGGACACAAACAAGAACTACTAACGAGACCCTTTAAATAAGTACCTGACCTATAAACATTGGGCTCTGTGCTATATGATTCCCACAAAAAAATGTAGGACTGCTTATTAAGACAACAGAATGTAGAGATTGAGTCCATCTACACCATCGGAGAATGTCAGCCCAATTCCTGGCTAGCCCACAGTGCCTCACCCAAACCAATCATTACTGGGGTAACAGGCGAATTTGATAACCTCAGACATGATGCTCTGATCCCCAAGGGAATCATGGGAACAGGTCATACCTTTTCATTGTTTACTCATGCATGCCCAGGGTAAACACAAAAAATAACCAAATTAGGTTATCAATTTATTTATTGAAACAATCGTAATATTCTATAGAAAAAATGAGCTGCGGTAATCAGGCTTATAAAACAAAGCAATCTAACCAGCATTGCTAACATGGTGAAAAGAATAAACAGGCCAACCATGGCAATTGAATTGCTATATATTCCTAACTATCACTAACCCTACTCTGAAAGCATAGTGGGTGTACTCTCTGCCAGATCTCGAAGGTTAGCCTGAGCTCCAATACCTGGATAAGTGGGCCAAGGGATAGGCCTGAAGTTGAAGTGGCAATCCCTCCCTGCAGGATAGAAGATCAGCGTCCGCAGAGTCGCATGTCAAACACATGATTCGTTCCAGAACAAAAATGGCTGGAGTGCTCCTCTGAGCTGTTTGGGGCAGGACACAGTTTATATAGTAAAACTCTTACAATGTTGGAGGCGCAGCTCTGATGCAATGATATGTCAGATGTTAGAAGCTGTCTCCGAACAGGCAACGCAAGCAGTAGGATATCTTGTTCTATGCTCCTGGCCTTGAATGGTACCTACAAATTACATAGTGAAAAAGGCTTTCTGAAAGCAAGCAGCAAGTACGGCGTCTTCTCAGAATAATATTGTGCAAGCAAAACAGGTAAAAATGATATAGCTAAAACAATGGCAGCCTAAAATGTGTAAAATGTGAAACTAAATGGAGAACAAAAGTGGGCCCTAGAAGGCCTCATGACAAGTGTTCTTTGGCTGGGGTCAGTCACTCGTTAATACAGGAGTGATTAGAGTAAAATCAGAGAGTGCTTCTTTTCATAATCTTGGTTTTGCTCACATTATTTGAAGGTTAACCCCTTTGCTGCTAGGCCTTTCCCCCCCCCCGTGCTAAGCCTTATTTTAGTTTATTGGCGTAGTTCGCGCTTAGGCCCCTGTAACATTTTGACCCCATAAGGTATCCATGCCGAATTTGCGTCCTTTTCTTCCAACATCACTGGGATTCTAAAGGTACCCAGGTTTTTTGGATTGTGGGGATGAAATCACCATTTTCCCAGATTTCAGGGACTGACAGACTTTTGTCAGAAAACCAAATATTTTTTTTTACAGTTTTGGCATTTTATTGGGGCATAGCCTATTTTTGCTATTTTTTGTGCTTTCAACCTTCTTCCAGTTTATGGTAGAAATGGGTATGAAAGCAGTATTGGATCCTGAAAAGCTATACATTTAAAAAAAAGTAGTAAAAATTCAAAATTCAGCGAGGGGTCATTTGTGTTGATCCTTCAAGGTTTCTTTATAGAAACTAACAGTTGAAAATAGGAAGAATTGCAAATGAGTTGAAAAAAATAGCCATTTGTGCCAACGTTTTCACCTATAACATCTTTCAATTACGACAAATGTTTGAAAGCAATATACTGTTACATCCGCTGGACCTTTCTGGTTGTGGAGATATATAGGATTTGTAGGTTCACCAAGAACCCTCTGAGCCCGGAGCCAATAACTGAGCAGCGTCTTGCAATGTTTTATTATGTACCGGGTACATAGCAATTCATTTAGGAAAATATATACAGTGAAAAATTGGCATTGAAAGACACCTATGTATTTCTAAAATTTGAACAAAATATAGTTTTTAGAAACGGTAGCTATTTGCAAATTTCCAAAATTGTGAGTACCCATACTAGCATGAGAATTAAAGGAAAGTGCCTTCTTTTTTACACATTGTCTTTCATTTGGAAGGCAGAAATGCATCAAAAGTCAATAGGTAATAACAGTTGCTCTACAATTCTGTATTCATCGAAGTCTCCTGATAAAAATGGGTAGGTAGGCCTAGTGCCCGCAACAGGAAATGGCTCAAAACGGAAAGTGGACACACTTCATTTTTACAGTGAAAACGGACCCTGTTTTTGCAAAGTACCTAGCTGTAAATTTTGAACCCTAGCTCTGCGGGCACCTAGGGAAACCTATACATTTTTTAAAACTAGACACCCAGGGAAATCCAGGAATGGGTGACCTGTCTAGCTCTCACCAGGTTCTGTTACCCAGAGTCCCTTGCTAACCTCAAATTTTGTAAATAAAAAAACACAATTTCCTAACATTTCTGTGGTGGAAAGTTCCGGAATCCGTGAGGATCCACAAAATTCCACCCATCCCGCATTTCCCAAAGTCTTACAAGAAAAATTGTACCTCACTTGTGTGGGTAAGCCTTGTGCCCGCGACAGGAAACGGCCTAAAATACAAAGTGGAAACACCACATTTTCACAGTGAATACGGACCCTTTTATTGCAAAGTGCCTAGCTGTAGATTTTGAGCCCTAGCTCTGCCGGCACCAAGGGAAACCTAGCAAACCTATACATTTTTTGAAGCTAGACAGCCAGGTGAAATCCAGGCTGGGGTGACTTGTCTTGCTCCCACCAGGTTCTGTTACCCAAAATCCCTTTCAAACCTTAAACTTTGTAAAAATATTACATTTTCCTCACATTTAAGGAATATCTAGATTTCAGAAATGAGTGGGTTTGCTAAATTTCCAAAGATTGCTGCCAAGCCCTGGGCCAAAAACCCAGGTGACCCCCCTGCAAAACCAGGTTGTTTTGTAATAGGTAATTTTGATGTCTCCTCAATAGGTTTTGGGCCCTTGCCTGTCACGGGTAATTTGCCCACCCACACAAGTGAGGTGCCATTTTTATCAGGAGTCCTGGAGAAATGCTGGGTGGTAGAAAATGTGTGTCAGCTTGGTGATCCCAGAACTTTCCCACACAGATATTTGAGAAAAATTTGTTTTTCTTCATCTAAATTTGAGGTTTGCAGGGGAATCTGGGTAGAAAAACTTTGGGGGTTGCACACAAGCCATACCTTCCTGGACTCCCTTAGGTGTCTAATTTTCAGAAATGTGTAGGTTTGGTTGGTTTCCCCAGATGGCTACCGAGCCCAGGGCCAAAAACCCAGGTGACTCCCCTTGCAAACCCAGGTCGTAATGTGATAGGTCATTTTGATGTCTCCACAGTACGTTTTGGGGTGTTCCTGTCGTGGGCACTAGGCCTACCCACACGAGTGATGTACCATTTTTATTGTAAAACTTGGGGGAGCACTGGCTGGTAGGAAATTTGTGGCGGTCCGGTGATCCTACAAATTTCCCACTGAGAAAAGTGAGGAAAACTTGATTTATTTAGCTGAATTTGAGGTTTACAGGGGATTCTGGGAGGAAAATGTTGGGAGATCATGAAGACCATCCACTCCAGCTCACCATCCGACCTCTGCCCTCACCATATCTTCAACAAAGCGAGCTCCACCATCGCACCCCAACTCCGTCAACAGCTCCTTCGGCACCGCCACCTTCCCGGAGAGCTGGAAACACACCGAGATCAACGCCCTACTCAAGAAACCCATGGCGGACCCAAAGGACCTCCAGAACTTCCGACCCATCTCCCTGCTCCTGTTCCTGTCGAAAGTCATTGAGAAGATTGTCAACAGGCAACTGATCTGCTTCCTCGAGGAGAACACCCTGGACCCTTCCCAATCCGGAGTCCGCAGCAACCACAGCACCAAAATCACCCTGATCGCTGCCACCGACAACATCAGGAACCTGCTGGACAATGGCAAAACCACGGCCCTCATCCTACTGGACCTCTCGGCCGCCTTCGACACCGTCTGCCACCACACCCTACACACACACCTCCACGACGCAGGGATCCGCGACAAAACCCTGGCCTGGATCACCTCCTTCCTCACTGGGAGAACCCAGAGAGTCCGCCTTCCTCCATTCCTATCCAAAGCCACCAAGGTCAATTGCGGCGTACCCCAAGGATCATCCTTCAGCCCGACCCTTTTCAACGTCTACATGGCACCACTCACCAACATCGTCCTATCGCATGACCTCAACATCGTCTCATACGCCGATGACACCCAGCTGATCCTCTTCCTTACCAAGGACCCCGCCACTGCCAAAACCAACTTCCACGAAAGAATGAAGGCCACCGCCGTATGAAGAACAGTCGCCTGAAACTGAACTCTGACAAGACGGAGGTACTCATCCTTGGCTCCACCCCCTCCGCCTGGGATGACTCCTGGTGGCCGACCACGCTGGGAGCTGCCCCGACTCCCACCGATCACGCACACAACCCGGGGTTCATCCTGGACTCACCACTATCAATGTCCCAGCAAGTCAACGCCGTCTCCTCCTCCTGCTTCAACACTCTCCGCATGCTTCGCAAGATCTACAGATGGATCCCCACCAGAACCAGAAGGACGGTCACCCAGGCCCTCGTCAGCAGCAGGCTGGACTACGGCAACGCCCTCTATGTGGGAACCCCAGCCAAACTCCAGAAAAGACTGCAACGCATACAGAACACCTCCACACGCCTCATCCTCGATGTCCCCGACCACAGCCCCATCACTGCCCACCTGAGATACCTGCACTGGCTTCCCATCAACAAGAGGATCACCTTCAAGCTCCTCACCCACGCTCACAAACTACTCTACAACACCCGACCAACATACCTCAACAAACGACTCACCTTCTATGCCCCGAACTGCCAGCTTCGCTCCGCTGACCTCTCCCTCGCTGCTGTTCCACGCATCCACCGAACTACCTCCAGCGGCAGATCTTTCTCCCACCTCGCTGCCAAAACCCGAATCACCCTCCCCATTCATCTGCACCAGACCCAGGACCTGCTGACCTTCAGGAGACTTCTCAAGACCTGGCTGTTTGAGCAGTAGCAGCCCCTCCCCCCCCCCTTCAGCGCCTTGAGACCCTCACGGGTGAGTAGTGCGCTTTACAAATGATTGATTGATTGATTGATTGAGATCCATGCAAACCGCACTGCCCTGGACTCCTCTAGGTGTCTAGTTTTCAGTAATGTCTGGGTTTGGTAGGTCTCCCTAGATGGCTGATGAGCCCGGCACCAAAAACGCAGGTGACACCCTTGAAAAACCAGGTCATTTTGTGATAGATATGTGGACAACTGTGTTTCTGGTCCCGGGCTTGGAGACATCTAGGGAACCTAAATAACCCAGACATTTCTAAAAACTAGACACCCGTGGAAGTCCAAGGAGGTATGGAATATCTGTGTGGGAACCTTGTGGAATCACTGCACGGAACAAATTGTATACCGTTCAGCGTTCCTCTCAGTCTCCCGATAAAAATGATACCTTACTCGTGTGGATAGGACAAGTGCTTATGACATCAAAGGGCTAAAAACGTGTAGAGATTGAGGGGGGCCCAAGGTGGGTCCAGAAGGGCAATTTGTTTATATGTTTTTAGGGTGACGCTACTTTGGGCACCTACACAAGTGAGGTATAATTTTTCTCGCCAGACCAATGGGAATGCTGGGTGGTAGGAAATTTGTGCCTGAGCGGTGACCCTACAACTTACCCACACAGAAATGTGAGGATAATGTGACTTTGTAAGTAAATTGGAGGTTTGCAGTGGATTCTAGGTTAGAAAACGCTGCAGGATCCATGCAAGCCACACTGCCAGCCAAGAGTCAGTACACGCACACCACCATCCACGCACACCACCAGCCATACGTCATCCACGCACACTGCCAGCCAAGCGACATCAACGCACTCTGCCAGCCAAGCGCCATTCACGCATTCCGCCAGCCAAGCGCCATCCATGCACACCTTCTGCCAAGCGCCGGTCCACGTACACTGCCAGCTAAGTGTCATCCCACGCACACCACCGGGCAAGCGCCAATCTACACACATCCTCTTCAAGTCCACACACACCATTAGCCAAGTGCAAGCCCACACACACCGCCAGCAAAATGCCAGCCAAAGGTCAGTACACGCAGACCGTCAGCCAAACTTCAGTTCACACACACACAAACTCTCCCTGGTTTCTAGTGGTTTTCGGGCCGCCCTTGGGGGTAGATGAGATTAAAAATAATACTGAAACAACCAAAATGTGTGCTGAAAAAAGGGGAGTGACCCATGCCTATGGGACTTCTCCCTGACATGCCCAGAAACATATCCCTGGTTCCTAGTAGGATTTCTGCTCCATCTGGAGGGGCAGATATGGGGGTGGGGTGGAGGAAATGGCCTGTCTATTTTGGGCAGCCCCCACCCCTACAGGCATAAAAACAAAAAACATCTTTGGTGCCTAGTGTGCTTCTGTCCCCCCACCCCCCTCCCATTTTAGGCAGGCCCCACCCCTACAAGCATAAAAAAATCCCTGGGGCCTAGTGTGCTTTCTGCCCCCGGGGGGGTCAATTGTGAGCTATTGCCCCCATCTGGCTCCTAAGGGGACAGAAAGTCTGGAATTTGATGAGGGGACATTGGCATGCCCATTTTGGGCAGCCCCCACCCCTACAGGCATAAAAGAAAAAAACCCTGAGGCCTAGTGTGCTTTCTGTCCCCCGGGGGTCAGATTGAGATCTATTGCCCCCATCTGCCTCCTAGGAGGAGCAGAAAGACTGGAATTTGGAGAGGTGGGTGGGGGCATTAGCATGCCCATTTTGGTTGGCCTCCACCCCTACAAGCACAAATAAAATCCCTGGTGTCTGGTGTGCTTTCTGCCCTCCCGAGTGGGGGCACATTGGGGGCTTTTGCCCCATCTGCCCCCCAGAAAGACTGTCTGTGCCCAAATAATGGGAGGAGCAAAAGCTCTTGCCCAATGGGCTGCTCCCCCTCCCTGTTGCCTAGTGGGTAGATCCCCGCTTGGGGATCGCCCTCCTGAGGCAGGGAGGCACTAGGGAGGGGTACCCCCTTTTCAATGATACCTCTCCCGTCTGCCTTGGTGCTCAGGGGGCTGTCTCAGCACCGAGGCAGTGAAAATGAAAGTTAATTTCAGTTAGTTTCTCCGAAATTACATCAGCGTGAAGTGTGCGCTTACGGTCATTTCGGAGAAATAATCATAACACCATCGGGAGCTAGGGAAGCTCCTCCCCAGCTCCCGAGGGTGTTTTGACAAAAAGGGAATCCCTCTGGTGCCCGCACCAGAGGGATTTCCTGTGCCATGTGCATGGACAGTCAGGAGCCGTCCGATGCACATGAGCACTGGTGCATCGGACGGCTCCCGGCAGTCCGATGCGCCAAAAGGGTTAAATGCAATAAGAAAATGGTCTAAACAGACAAAATTCTGTGGGCGGTTCAGTGAAAGATGATATCTGTCTCTCTCTATGTTGTTCCCTTTTAAACATCCACCAGCCCAACCAAGTACAACTATTCCCTAAAAGGTTAGGAGATTTTGCCACTATTTCTAAATCTCAGGTGTGCGCTACCTCTACCTTCGTCCATGCTATCAACCTTCGATGTGCAAAGGAAAAGACATAATAAATTGTAGCCTGAGGAAAGCACTCCAATGCTTCAGTAGGGCCGTATACTGATGGTAATGTGTGCACAGTGAAGTTAACAGCAGTCACTAGACTCAGATATCAGCTTGCTGTGTTCAACATTTTCTTTATTATGGTACATTGGAAATTTCCAGAGACTAATGTAGCAACTGGTGAGTTCTTTGAATGCCTGAGGAGAAGTACTTTTGTTGAAGCTATTTTGATTTCCGTTTAGACCAATCACATATGATTAGTAGGCCTGGGCGGTAAATTCTGTTCCGCTCGCAGAATTTGGGTAATTTCGGGTTCAGCAGAGAAGGCGGAATTGCCAAAAATTCCACGGCCTCGCAGAATTTTTTTGCTTGTTCGTGCTTTCAAAATGCGTGTTTGCGAGATATTCCCCCCCCCCCCCGAGTACGCAAACAGAGTTCGCAAACAGGAAAAAAGCATTGCGAACGGGCGGAACAAGCAATTCCGCATGTTTGCGGAACTCTGCATGCTCGCGGAGATTTTTTACTGTTTCGCGGAGCTTTGCATAGCACGACTACGCTAATTATGCCCACCCCTAATGATTAGGGGTGTCTCTTGAAACAGGCAAATGTCATTTCCCATTTCCCTTAAAAGACAGACAAATCACAACAAGGGGCTCAATTCACAAAAGTAATCTGAGACAATATCCTAACTTTACAAATTTCAGTATTCACAAAAGGCATTTTGTAGTAGTAAGGTTAGGATTCCTAACTTTTCTTCTACCAGACTGAGACAAAATTCTAACTTTATGACTTTCGGTATTCACAAAAGGCATTTAGTAGCAGTAAACTTTACCTCAACTAAATGCCTTTTGTGAATACCGAAAGTCGTAAAGTTAGGAATCCTAACTTTACTACTACTAAATACCTTTTGTGAATACCGAAAGTCGTAAAGCTAGGATTTTGTCTCACATTACTTTTGTGAATCAGGCCCAAGGTCTTTTAGCTAGAGCATTCAGACTTAAACTCTCAAACATTATATGACTAGGCGTTTAGAGGCAGCCTTAAAAGTGGTCCAATGTTGTAGGTTTATCTGTCTCACAGCATCAAGACTGGACTATCCTTCTTGCCACACAAGGCACATGATGTGTTATCCCCTAAGAAATGCATCCTTCACTTCTTTACCCCAGTACCAAAAGAAAACCTGGAACACAATTATAATTTCTTTCCACCCCATTTGAAATAATGTAACCTTTTGTTTAATGATAAGGTCGTAGAATTCCATATCTTGAATAATCTCCTCCTTCTCCCTGCCTTCACGTTCACTCAACCAGTTTGTCCAGAACTTGCCAGTGTGGTAGTCATGGACAAAATGAAACTATTCACTCAACTGTCCACGGTATCAGTGTCTGCTGCATCATCTCTGCTATTGTTCTTCTGCCTGCCACTGTTTCTCTGAACTTCTGGTAAACCTTTTCTCTCCCTTTTTCTTTGTCTAACAGGTGGCTCCCTCTGCTTGTGCTGGGTATCTTGCTAGATGGGACATGTCTCTACCAATCTGTGCAATTTGGGGTTTTCAGGAATCTGATCGTTTTTGTCTCCAAGGGGGGTCTCAACTCTCAACATAACGTTTTACTCTCTCCCAAAGGAAAATCAGCTGAAACGGGTAACCTTAGTGTTATGGAGTATTGTGCCTAGGCAGGAACTTAGTCACTCTTTTGCAGCCTCTCCTTTTACTTAATTGGGCTGCAGTCAGAACATGGAATAATGGAAGTGCATGCCCATTGCAGATAATAGCATCCTCGGTAGTGACCAAGTTCATAACCTCTTCTTGTTCATCAAAGTTTTAAGATATAAAAATTATATTAAGGTTTCAGAAGGATGTTGGGATGTCCTGCCCCTCGGTGTTCTTGTGCAGACCCTATATACGGTTGTTGTTGTGGCAGGATCTGTTCTCTAGTACTATTTGCTTTAAGAGGAGCTCACTGGATGTATCTTTGAGCTCTAAGAGCTGGTTATATACTTATGAAATGCTGCTCCTGAGCTTGGTCATCCATTATTCTGTCGATGTCATTAAGTCTCGTTCCCTGAATACCTGCAGCCTTTTAGAGTTCTTGCAGGCATATTTTGAGGTCTTATATGATTGTGCCAACTTCTGGATTTAATTCTTCCTGCAAATTGTATACTTAGAACGCTGTAATTTGCATATAGTTATCTAAAAGTCTCTCAGGTGAGGCTTTAGTAGACCTCAGGTGTTTGTTGCCCCTGCTACCCCTGGCATTCTTTAATGCCAATTTGTTTGCAATTATTGGTTCTCGTCACCCCATTCTTTCTGTTGTGGCAGATTATAGTTGTTAGATCGGATATCATGTAAGTGTTGTCGCTTCACCAGTGTATTCTGAATCTCATTTGAACTAGTTGGAGTGTCTTCAGCTAGGCTTCTCAACTTCTGGTGTTAACGTGACTCAGTTCAGGCAAAATCAACTCTGCCTGTGAAAATATTCTCTTCCTGAGTGGAGTCTCATTCCCATTCAAATCCAACGTTTAAGACCCTTCCCCAGAACAAGTAGTTCCTTTAAAGTTAGGGGATCCAATCTCACTCCGCTGAGAGGATTTTCCGTGTACGGAATGTGTATGCAGCACCAGAGCTTGGTTACACATCTTGCACTAAATAATGCATAGCACAAAAAATGCCCAGGTGTGTTCCAGAGTATTACCACCTCACAGTGGATGTTTCATTAGGTTAAACGAGGTGTTGGAGCGCAACGACGGAAGCCAGGAAAGTGCAGTCACTCTTATAAAGTGGCCAGGTCCCTCATAGTCAGACTTTCTGCTATTAAAGGGGCCTCATGGACAAGATTGTCTGATTGATCCTGCTCAGTGTGCTTCCATTGATGTTTTTCACATTTTTAGCATTTATTTGGGGGTGACTAAGTCATTGTTTCCTTGCACAGGAGGTACTTTATTCAAAGCAGTGCTTTAAATGAGACAGTACTGTAGTGAGCACCCGCACTTCTTTATTTTGAGAGGCAGAATGCCTGCACTTCTCAGTGTGATACTTTTAACTGGAGAGTACTAGCACTTCTCAGTAGCAACTTCACTTCTGTTTTTCCATTTCAAGCTCTGATCTGAAGAAAGGCCTCCTATGAAACAGACAAGGCTGCAGCCGTGTGTAGTGGTCTACTTGTGGTATGTGCTTTTCTGCCAGATCAGACCAATGGAATCTGCTTCATCAGCAGTAGTAGTAGCCCCAGCAGGTCATTGTCTCCCCAGCTTACAGTAGGAGTGGATGTTTTGCTGACTCTGACATTGGCTTTGCTCTCTGCTGTTCCGGTAGTCTCTGATGGCCTCATTTAGTGGGCCAATATGGCAGTAAAGGTCCTTGGGTTCTCGGCTGTTTTAGTTTTTGCTCTGTATGAGGACTTAAAGTCATTGCAATACAGGTGTGTTGCTAGCGGGATAATGTCTATATGTACTGTTCAAGTAGTTCAGCATTCAATGATTGTAGAGGTGTGAGTGTGGGTCACAGCCCTCGTGTACACCCTATTCACAGTCAAGAACACCCACTTTGTGTGCAGAAGCGAATGTTTGCACCCTATATTTTATTTTGTCAACCAAGCAATATATAGTGTCATCTATTAAGTTGTCTAATGGAAGCTAAGTATCCTCTTCCAGGCATTCCAGTACAACAATGAAAACAAGTTCAACTCCCTGTGAACACAGGAAAGTGTTAAGGTGCTGCACACATTTCTGCCTCATTCTATATAAAGATTAGAAAACTTTTATTTGTGGGTAAGTTCCCATGTAAAGGTTCTTGTACATTGGTCTTTCCATTTCTTCTTCCTCCCTAATACATTCCCTATCCTAATGAGATGAAACTTCTCTATCACTGTCTGCGGACCTTAACCGCAGGCCTCTGATACAGGCAATGGGAAGATCTGACCACGTGAAGAAGGCCAGTTTATACGTTCATTACAGGTCAATCATGAGCATGTGATGGGAAATAGCCATTTATAACAGGCTGCCATCTGTTTTAAACAGCAACATTATTATTGGTCAATATTTAGATTAAAGCTGATAGTGCATTGGAGTTTTTATAAAAAAGTCAGATACATATCTCATATTTGTACAGATATGATAATCGGGTTCGCTTTCCAGTGAAAATGTCAACATTGTGTCTCTTCGTCTTTTTTTATTTACTCAACCAGTATTGGTCTGACTGTACTCTTTGAGGTGTGACTGTCTGCAACAGCTTATGGTGGGGAGGGGGGACGAACACTAGCATATGCTAAATTGTGAACTTTTTTCTGTGTGAAATACCCGTAATCTCACAAGAGGTATTAGTTTTTTCGCATGTTGTGCAGCTACAAAATAGTATGTGATGTATGTAATCGCCATGTGCAATTCACAGCACCCTTTGGAATACTTGTGTCCACTCGATCACTCTTTGAGGACTACACGGGGTCATGAGGTGAGAAGGTGGTGTGCAGAAAGACACCAGCCTCTTATCGTCCTTCCGAAATACTCATTGGCTAAGGTGAAATTAGTGTTTTAAGATGAGTGTCTTAAATTACCTGTAGGAGTGAGGCAGAGTCGGTTATGCATCTGTGATGAACATGTCAGCAAAGACCCTTGAAAGAGCAGTTCTACAAATGGGTACTCAGTCAAACTTTGAGTCAGTGTCTCGGTGGGGCCGAGGCAGAGTCAGTCTGAGGTGAGCATAGTCAGGTATGAAGACAATATATGGGGAGGAGCCAGGTGGCAAGGGTCTGATGAAATGAAAATGTTACAGCTATTCTGTCCTTGCACTGTTTTATGTAAGTTAGCATTCGCTGCACCATTTTATGTTACTCGCCATTTTGAATCATGCCACTGACTGTTTATTGTCCCCTGGTAAAGCAGGCAGTGGAAATTGTTGTTTTTCCACGGTTGGTCCTATTCTGCTAATGAATGCACTGTTCTTATTAGCGCATTCAATTTCTCACTAGATAGAGGTTATCTCCCACCAGTCTAGCGGCAGGCAAAAACAGGGTGACCTTGGCTAAGAGATACTGTGTGCCTGGCCTCAGAAACTCATCCTGCTGTACTTGTTTGTGTTAGCCGCACCTGCTCGGAAAGTTCCATTATGCGCGGGTCTTCCTTGGTTCTGAAATGTACATAGTGTATTGCTATGCTTGCTGAAGTCAGTTCTCTCTGCAGCACCCTTAAGCAACTGGGCAGACGGGGCTCCACTCGAATGTATCTGAATAAACATATACTTGTTGTGTATTTTCTACTGTTTAACCAACTCTTCATTTGCTATGGAAGGCTGAGAGGTAGTCGTGAGTGACCCAAGTGACCCTAAATGGGCCACTTCCTTCAGGTCTGTGCAGCATTACTGATGTCAGGGAAACGCCTGGATTTCAGGTAGAGCTTGTATACAGTAAGTTGCAGTTTATGGTGATCTCTGATTTTTGTTTGAAGTACACACACACATACATGCATGCACACAATAAAGTGGAGTAAAGAACAGTGCAAATAGCTTGTGACAGTGTTAACATGTTAACTTACTATTGATTCCATCCTCCAAAGTCATTGAAAAGTGGTGTTTTGGTCTCTCAGCTTTCTAACAATTGCCTTAACAGTTTGTGCTCACATTACGAATACCTCTAACAGTATGATAAACCATTTACAATTATACTTTTATTGAATTAAACTGAAAGAAACATATGAACATTTCAAAATATTTTGAATCAAATTAACAAAAAAAAATCCAGAAACATTGATGTTGCTGTGTATTCAATTCATTGATTCAGTAGTGCTCCAATACTCTAATGACTAATAATAGGATCGCAAAGAAATTTCCTTATTTGCCACGATTTTATGATTCTGGTTGTCCAAAGACCTGCACTTCACAAAGCGTAAGGACCCGTCCTTTGCCTCGTATAATGACGTTCACATAACGACCGACCATTCCGTGACAAAGGAATGTCTGGGTAGCACCACCTGCAATACTGGAAATGTAGGCACACCTGGGGAAGCAATAGAAAGGCAAATATGAAATAAGTCATTAATGTTTGAAACAATCTTCCTTCCTGTGTTCTGTTTATGTATCAATTATTCAAGACTATTTCGCAGCAAGAATTGGCAAAGGCAAGAGGAATGGTTTTTTAATTGTTCATCCCCAGAGACACAAGACATGCCTGCACACATACAGCAGGCGCACATGTTCACAGACCAACACACATACAATCATTTTCTTAAAGTTTAGCAGACACACATGCAAGTGCATTTACAGTGTTCGATGCAAAGCTACATCCCTACAAAACTCTAAGCAGCCAAAACAAATTGTGAAGTGCATCAACAGAGCACTGGAAGATGTGCAGTGGAGGTCCAGGGGCCAAGATTGACCAATCTTTCATGCAACACACCAAGGTGCCTGCGTTGTGGCCAGGATTCCTTAGAGGCAAACATATTTCTATAGCATGACACTAACCCGTCATCCGTAACAAAACTAGTGATCACACCTTCACCCATTACAACAGATTCGGATTTATGCATACCAATGGCATTCTTAATCCTAAACCTAAATGTGACTCTTGTGTCATATGACAGGTATGATTTTTAAAATGTTTTTTTATTCTGCCATAGCACACACCTTGCTATAGGCTGACAGTGTGCTGAATAACAATTACTATAGTCACAGTTTATTAAAAAGCACAACTATACAAAATGGATCAACAATTTTAGAACAGAAATGGTTCAAACAAAAGATTTGCAGAACCAAACAAAAGTCTCCTTTATATGTATATGTATATGTCTTTATTAATAACCTATAAGGGGATCTATTTATGTAGGCTTGACTGGCTGCTGTCTTAAATGTTGCCATTTCCAATAAGATTGGTCAATCTGTTGTGCTGCTGCTTCAGAGATTGTACAGTTTTGCTTCAACATTGTATGCCAACATTTATGTTGATATTGGGCTCACACACCAATTATATACAGGCCTTCTCAAAACATAAATAAATGTGTTTACAAAAGCTTGGCCATTGTTCACATAAAATTGTAGAATATCATTCCTCTCTCAACCACTGGTAAAATCATTGACAAGACAGCAGTAACCAGTACTAAACCTACATCTCCCAGCACCTCTTCCTACTAGTGTGTCCACACTGATCCAACTTAATCCAGGTGCAGTCTTCCACATTAATGACAACTAGATGCTCCTGGCAATCATGGCCTCCAGAGCATTACTCAACTGGCCTTCCTTATATTGGAGTCCAACTGATTAAAAATGTCCTACTGTAGTTCAATGTGGACTTTAGCCTCAAAACCACTGCTGTGATACTAGTGCGGATGTCAAATCTCTTTGTGTACGCTTCCAATCTTTACACAAAACTACTGAGAAAGCTTCAAGTGGTCCACAGAAATTATTACCAGGAATATGCACCTATAAACTGATGCATCTTCGTGCAATCAGTTACCTGTCTAAAAAAACTAACATCTAATCTTTTTGACACTGAAACTGGTTAAAAGTGAATCAGAAGGGGACGTGCGCACAGCCTCTTTCAAGATGGCCACCTAGACACAGAGCTCTGCGCTGCATCGGTAAATGCCGCTTCAGCTTAGTCAGTTCCTGAACCGCTCTACTCTTCAATGGGGAAGTACTTATAGCGGAACATCCCCTGAACATGAGGCTGTCCTTTAATTTCTCTTTCTTGCTACTGTCTCCATGAAACTTCGTGCGACATCTGTAACAGCCTTCTGGCCGCCATTGTGTATTCCTTACTGTCTGATGCAATTCTCTTCAGCTCCGGGCTTTCACTGTGGTACTGCTTCTCCCTACTTATCTTTATTGTTATTGAGGTTTTTTCCAGTACATTTTGGATCCCTCCATGTATATCTCAAGACTTATGCCACTGGGCTATCTTAGTTTTATTGGGAGGAGAGTTTACTGGATTTCTATGCTCATGCTGGACTGCAAGTTTTTCTTATCACATGGGCAGAAGTAAACATTTAATACATTCAAATAGGAGACTTACTGCTGGTTTGCATGTGTCGGGCTGTCCCTCCTTAGAGCCCCCTATGATTGATTTGCATAATTCTGTCAGTATGGCTCCATCTATCTCTTCCAGATTAGGGTCTGTGTCCATTGTGCCATCCAAAGTGCAATCACCCTCTTCTGCTAACAAAAGGCTTAAACTGGAACCTCCCTCTTCGCCGAAATCTGTTTTGCCTGTATCTTCGGACACTGTTTTGGAGGAAATACAGGCTTTGAGACCATTTATTGAGGAAACCAATACACGTTTAGCCCCCTATGATTGATTTGCATAATTCTGTCAGTATGGCTCCATCTATCTCTTCCAGATTAGGGTCTGTGTCCATTGTGCCATCCAAAGTGCAATCACCCTCTTCTGCTAACAAAAGGCTTAAACTGGAACCTCCCTCTTCGCCGAAATCTGTTTTGCCTGTATCTTCGGACACTGTTTTGGAGGAAATACGGGCTTTGAGACCATTTATTGAGGAAACCAATACACGTTTACAAGTTCTGGATACTAAGTGGTCTTCACTTGACTCCAGGGTGTCCGTAGTAGAGCAAGATGTCAGTGATGCACAAGATGTGTCCACAAGGGTTTTATCTCTGGAAAAGTATGTTTTGCTCTTAAAAATGTCTGCTGGGGATCTTGAAAACAGAAACAGGAGCAATAACCTTTACTTGTATGGTCTTCCAGAAGGTATTAAAGGAGACGACCCTGTGACCTTCTTCACCTCTTTTCTTGCGAAACATCTGGACCTCCCTGCATCAATGTCTTTGAATATCCAGCGAGCTCATAGATTAATCCTCCTATTTTTGAAATTTACTGACCTCTTACAAGTTTTTAATGTAGCTAAACTTAAAAAGCAAGTAATTTAGTCTAGAGCTAAATTGTTTTTGTCCCAATATGTTTCCACAGTAACTGCTAAACGACAGAAGAACTTCCTTGAACTTCGACCAGCTTTGCATGCTCTGGGTGCGCGCTATGGCTTATTTCATCCATACTTTATTTGAGGTCGCATTTTCTGAATCGCACCTCTACGATTGAAGACCCTGGGGATCTTCGAAAATTTCTTCATTCACACTCTATGGCTTTCATGGAGACTGCTGGCCCTTCCTTTATAACTTGACTCTAATGTGACAGTCTTTGATAATTTCCCTTTATTTTTCATTTTTTGCTTACTTTACAGGTTGTATTTGATAGTTGTTTCTTTATTAAGTTTTTTCTATTTGTTTTTCTCTTTTCCAATCATCATTGCAGACCATCCGGACTTCTTACATATCCATTTTCTGTTCGTTCTTGGCTTCCCGATGTGTTGCGTTTCCCTCTGTTGGCTGTGCTGCCTGTCGCCAGTCCTTGTTTTTTGCTTGTTTCATTATGAAGGTACGAATCACAGTCGTCGGTTTCTTTTTCACATGTTCTGTCCTCTCTTATTGTCTCATTTATTCCCTTTCTCTCTTTCCTATTCTTCTTCTCTAACTTTTTTCTCACTGATCTTACTGTATTTTTTCCTCTATATACTCTTTCTCTCACTATTTTACTCCCCTTTTTCTATTGCTGTTGATTGTGTCGTTTCATCTAGCTCTATTTTTCTACATTCAGAGTTATATCTTGGAATGTGAAAGGTTTCATTAACCCTATAAAGAGGCAGATTATTATCCCATTTAGCCTCATACGATCCTGACTTAGCTCTATTGCAAGAAACCCATTTTACAGAGACAGAGGCTTTGAAGCTCAAATGGAATTGGGTTGGTTTAGCCTTAGTGTCTGTTGCGACTACTAAGAAAAATGCCGTAATTATCTATTGTCATAAAAAGTTGAAATGTTCTGTTATTTTTCAAGACATGGACTCGGAAGGTAGATGGGTATTAGTTCAGCTACTCATTAATAATAATATCTTTAACTGTATTTAATTGTTATGGTTCGACTCAACTGGATTACTCTTCTTAGCCTAATGTTATAAAAAAATGAATCTAATATAATGATGAATTTTTTATCCTAGGAGGTGATTGTAACCACGTTATTGACCCATTTATTGACAGCCAATCCCAAGTTTGCTTTATTCCTCACAAGACTCATAAACAATTCCAGAGTACAATCTCCTAGACATATCTTGTAGATGCCTGGAGACTATATAATCCAGATGTAACAGGATTTTTAGACTCAGAATCTTTTTTCCTCCTTAATTGAACCTATTGCGATTTCTAATCATGACCCGGTTTTTGCTGAATCGATTTGCTCCGTTCGCAGCCCAAGTCTTGTAGATGGAGGTTTAAAAATTCTCTTCTGCAGGAACCAACTTTTTCTTTCTTTTTACCTCCTTTGCTAAGGATTTATTTTCCTTTGATATGGGATGCATTTAAGGCCACTGCTCATAGTTTTATCATAGATTTTGTTTCCAAAAAAAGAAACAATCACTTAATCAACATAAAATTCTATTAGCCAAAATTAAATGCCTAAAGCATTAATTTGGCACTTCCTCATCTGATTCTGCTTTAGAGGAGCTTGTTCGTACAAAGCTAGATTTTAACAAAATAACTACGGATACTGCCTCATCTAATCTCCTTCGTACTAGTGCTCATTACTATGGTGGACGAAATAAAGTTGGCAAACTCTTGGCTAATTACCTCAAATCTTGGAAAGAGGGGTGTTGATAGACTCCATTCATTCTTTGGATGGAAAACATCTTTTTAAAGATCAGGACATCTCAGATGAATCTATGAAATTCTATAGAACTTTATATACTCCGGAATCCCCTACATCTGTCTCCTTAGTTTATACCTATCTTAGTTGTGTTTCCCCTCCTTCTCATGGAAACCTTGACTTTGCATCTCTAGAATCTGATTTATCGATTCTGGAACTATCTAAATCTCTAAGACTCCTTAAAAAAGCTAAAACCCCGGGTCCAGATGGGTTTACGGTAGAATTTTATTTACATTTTTCAAACCTACTACTTCTGTAACTATTGCATCTTTTTCAAAACTTTTATGTTACTGGAAAGGCAGGTGGCACCTTTTTAGAGGCTACAATATGCATAATTCATAAAGAAGGTTGTGATCCTAAGCAATGTAAGAACTATCACCCTATATCCTTTGTAAATGTCGACTATACATTTTTTGCCAAACTATTTGCTTTATGTCTTGAACCTCTTCAGTCGAATCTAATTGGTCCAGAGCGGTGTGGTTTCTTTAAAGGCAGACTAATGCCCGATAATTCTTTGGTTACTATTTAATGTTTTAAAAAACTTGAACTCTTTCTTAATCTTCAGCGGAAGGTTCTATTGATGTGGAGAAAGCTTTTGATTGGGAAGATTGTTTCTTTTTATTTAAAGCTCCTCATTGGCATCGTTTTGGTCCTTATTTTATTTCTCTTATCTCTTTGCTTTATACAGTATTTAGAGCTTCTCTTGTAGTTAATGGTCTTATCTCTCAATTCTTTCCATTGCAACATGGTGTGCATCAAGGTTGCCCCTATTCCCTTTTTTACCTAAATCCAATGGAGGAGTGAATTTTCCCAACTTTTGGCTCTCTCATAAGGCCTTTTGTCATAGATTAGCTTCTAAATGGCTTCTTACTTCTTCCCCCTCTTTCACACCTTTATGGGTTACAGTTGAATGGTCCCTACTTGCACCTCTTTCTGTAAAAGAGATCTTGCCTTTATTACAAAGGTCAATGTCAGTTTTCTCCTGCTGTTCTCTTCTTTTAAACCATTGGTAAACAGAGATTTATTATGGTCACCATTAGCTAATTATCTAATTAAGGTTACAACAACTCGTATATTACGTAATAGTTCTGAAAATGTTCAACCTCCATAGATTGTTACTTTCTCTGCTTTATTCCCTGCATTATTTTTCATAATTGATAATTTTTTTTGGTTTTAGGTATTTTAATTTGTTCTTTATTTTTTAGTAGTTTGTACTGATACTTGATTTGCAGTTATATTGTGTTCCCTTTTCCCCCCTCCTTCCCTATGATATTGTCAAAATAAAAATAGCTTTCTTCTCTATTTTATTGCCTACCTTTTCTTTTTTGCTATCTCATAGTTAATATGTTAAGTTGATGGCTTATTTTTGTAACCGTCATTAATTCAATAAAGCTTATTAAACATAAAAAGTGAATCAGCAGATGCTAAATGCAAGTTTAATGGCAATTAAGAGGCAAAACCTACATTCCTAAAAAATGAACTCTGACTATCTGAGATCTCCATCACTAGTGTACTGCGTGCCAAATTCTGATTGTATGTTGGCTGGCCCAGCTGGTAGCTGAAGCCAAAAAGGGAGCAAATTATCAACAACTCCATCACCATTCAATACATAAGTGCCTGTTCACCTCATCTACACATCTCTACTGATGAACGTCAATTCACTAAGATTCCAGAGTTAGCAGAAGTGATATCACGTATACTTCAACCTAAGTGACATCACAGGAAATTATGTCATAGGAAATTTGACCCCATAGTAAGCGCACAATTAATATAATAATACAGCTGTTACTTCACAAATTAGTGTCAATTTTAGATACAACCTATATTTTAATAAAAATGCTGATACAGTATGCCAATTAATCATTTCTTTTAATTCATAGGATATAGTGCCATGAAGCAAAGAGCAACACTAGGAATCAAAAATATTTCTACTGCAAATGGTCATAATATATAAAGATTTCTGCACTGTACACCAAAAAGGCAAAATGTATTGATACATGTTAGACCTGGTATCTTGGTGCGGTTTCGCCTGACTTTTTGACTTCTGATGGCATGTTTTTTGACTTTTTAGCTGACTTCATTTTTCTGGCTTTAGGAATCTGAGCACTTTACCACCGCTAACCAGTGCTAAAGTGCATCTGCTCTTTAGTGAAAAAATAGTAACATTGGTTTATCTGCAGTTGACATGTTTGATTTATTTATAAGTCCCCAGTAAAGTGCACTACATGGACCCAGGGCCTAGAAATCAAGTGCTGCTCATGGGCCTGCAGCACTGATTGTGCCACCCACTCAAGTAGTACTTTAAACATGCCTCAGGTTTGCCATCATAGAGACTGTGTATGCATTTTTAAATTCTAATGTTAACCTGGCAAGTTACCCTACTTGCCACCCCAAACCTTCTTTTTTATGACATAATGGTCACCCCTAAGATAGGCCCTGGGCAACCCATGGGCAAGGTGCAGTATATTTACAACATAAGATGTGTACTTTTAAGTTTTACATGCCCTGGTAGTGAAATATTCTTGATTTTGTTTTTCACTACTGCAAGGCCTATCTCTATCTCTCCCATGGGATAGCATTTAGGTTGCCTTGTTACATTTTATATGTGTATTTTCCAATTGGGAAGAGATAGGACTCCCAAATTTGGTGTCTCTCGCATCACAATTTAAAACCACAAGATATGGTGAAGTTGGTTTCAAATTGCAATTCTGAAAATGCCACTTTTAGAAAGTTAATTGAAGGTTGTAGGCTCAAGCACCGGTAGCTAGATAGTGGCATTATTCACCACTGAGGAAATAGCAATTTAGGAACACGAGCAGCTTTGAAGGATATATTGTAATGGTTTAACCTGAGCTGCCTTTAAGCTTGCTCCCAATGGGCAACATCCCCTGGAAAAGGACTCTCTAAATCATGTACAAAAGGATTGTGGCATGCATGAAGTTTATGAAATAACTGATTGGTGTAACACTTTGAAGTTTTGTTCATGTATTGTTGTTTATTACGTTTATTATGTATTTTAGGTACTTGTTTGAAACAAAAAGTGTTTTCTCTATTTCTGACATATATTATAACAGAAATTGAAAAAAATGAAAGAATAGTTGAATAAATATGCAGGACCAATGGAATCTGGTATTGGTTCTTGTCTGTTTAAGTAGATAACAGCAGAGAAAGTAGTAGATAGATTCCTTGTGCCAATTTTAGAAAGTTGGCATTTTCTTACTGTAACCTTATGGTGCCTTCAGCCTGTCTCTGGAATACACGTCTGGGTGGGTGACAGCTAGCTTCCTACGTTCCCTTTAGACAGCCACACACAAAGAAAGAGTAGGTTAGGCTGAGTAGACATATGCATGCTGATGGGTTATCCTGAGCAGGATGGGAGGGAGGAGATGGCACTTACACCTGAAAGGGCTCTGTCCTATTCCTACGAAAAGGGTTGCATACCCCCCTGTAGTGAGTCTGGAGCCAGGGAAGGCATAGCAGGGTCTTGTGAACTTCAAAGGCATTTCTTTGAAGTCTCCCTACTTTAAAGGCCCAACTAGGCATACGTCCTGGAGCTCTAACACCATCAAATCAGAACACTTCTGGAACTGAGGACATTCTACCAGGAAGAAGGACTTCTGTGTCCGGAGGGGCTGCCACTTTGCTGAACTGCTTTGTTGTTTTTGCATGCTGCTTCTTGTCTGGGAGTGAGAAGGACTAGACCTGCTTCTCCACATCCCAGAACCTAAGTATTCTCCAAGGGCTTGTTGGCTTGCCTCCAGTTTCTGAAGTCTCAGGGATAGCAAAGACTTCCAACTTCAAAACAGCACCTGGACTTTGCTTGCTGTAAGTCCTGCTCTGCCAAGTGGTGCCGATCTAGTCCAGGTCCCTTGGAAGTGAGTATAAAGTGCTGCATCTGCCAGAACCTGTGCATCAACACTGTTGGTCAGATTGGAACCAGTGCAACATCTGCTGCGAGATCCAGATTTATGCATCACTGCTGTTGCAGTGACCAGACCGGCGCATCGCACTCGGAACCACCGCTACACCTCCAGGACCACCGCTTTGGCACCAATGCATAACCACCACTGCATGGAGAAATCTGACGGAACACCCCATTTTTGTGCGGATCACTGACAAATCGCTTGGCTCGAACTGCAACAAGGATTAAGGTACTTTTGGTCAGCGAGCTCTGCATGGGCCTGTAGCTGGCCTGCGGTCAGCCTGGGCTCTTGACTTTTCCAGAGTCCAGCACGACCATTTAAATCTTTGGGCGCGATTTGCTTCTAAGTACTATTTTTGCATTTAATAAAAAAATATATTGACTGGTGTGGAGTCTTTTTGTAGTGTTTTCACTGTGCTACTGTTTGATGTGCTGCATAAATGACGGCTCTGTGCCAAGCTATCAGAAGGTGAGCAGAGGTTAAATTTTGCTGTCGAACTGACTTTCCCTTACTAGGATTGTGGGTCCTGCTTGGACAGGGCACATACCTCTGCCAACCAGAAAACCAATTTCTAACATTTGGTGATCAACTGTAAGTATAGGAATTGTATTTTTGCAGTGCCTTACAGTGATTGGTGTACAATACTATCCATATCAAAGACCAATTTTAACGTTTTTAATTTTTCCCATTTATCATTTATTTTTTCCTAAAATCATGTCTCTGACTGGAGGAGGTGTATCCACACCTGCAAAAATGGATTTTGAGCTAGCCAAACTTGAGAGTTACACTGTGGTCTAGCACGAGATTTTCTGCAAGGGGGTTGAGCTTTCCACAAAGGGCTTCACAAGGAAGGTGGAGCAGCAAAAGGCACTGAGAGCCTGGGCAGAAGCTTGCGATGCAGCACCTGTAGCCCAGAGGATGACAATGAGGAACTGGTTGATGAGGAGTTGGACCAGGATTAACTGGAGAATCTGGGTCTCCAAGTGGGGTAGGGGGCCGACAACATGCCAGGAGTAGTGACCCCCCCCCCACCCCCCAGGGAAGGGAGCAGCATATCATCCAGAGGCTTGTCCCTAGAGGAGTTGAAAGACAAGCAAGAAAAGTAAAATTGAAGCTAGCTAAGGTCAAATTAGAGAAAGAAAAATATTTGAAAGAGAGAGAGAGCTTTGATAGAAAAGAAACTGGCCATTGAGGAAAATAAAGTGATGTTGGCTTATGAATTGAGCTTGGAAGAGCTGGACATTAAGGCCAGGAGCGCTGAGCCCAGCAGTGACACTGGCAGCATTCTTTAAGTGTCCTCTGACAAGAGAGTACACATACCTAAGTGTATGGTGTCTGATTATGGAGTGGGAGATGACATAGACCCATGGTTTGAGGTGTATGAGATTGCTTTCCAGATGCACAAAATCCCTGAGGGAGATTGGGGAGCTAGTCTGTGGAAGCATATCCCTACTGAGTGGAGGGACACCCTACTGGCCCTAAATGGAAGTGACAGATGAGGTAGCCTCACATGAAGGAAGCCCCAATCAGGACGTATGATTTGACCCCAGAGACATACAGGCAGAGTTTTAGGGACAGTCTGAAACTACACCCACAGACCTGGGTGGATTGTGTCGATTCTTTTTGCAAGGCATGGGATGGTTGGGTGAAAGGCAATGATGTTAAAGATTATCAGGAGCTGTATAACTTGACTGCAAAAGAGCACTTGTTTATTCTCTGTTTTTCAGCACTTGATTGAGAGTACTCTCCCTGATGCTAGGGAGCTTGCTAAGGAGGCGGCCCGCTGGCTCAGCACCAGGGTCCTCAAGAAGGTATCTGGAGGGATCACCACAGGGGCAGGGTCCTCATCAAAAGGACGGGGGGCCAAAACAAAAGCAAGGAGTTTTCTAAAGAGCACCAAAATAGTTCTTCGGGTCGGGACTCCCATCCCCTTGCTGATAAGAAAAAAAGTGGTTCCCTGACAGTAAGTCTGCAGGGTTGGTACCCCTTGAGTGCTATGAGTGCCAAAAAGTAGGGCACTACAAAGGGCATACTAAGTGTCCCAAGAAGGTACAGCCCCCACTGGTGGGCAGTCATCGGGGCTCGATAGTATAGCACTTAGGGAGGAGTTTGTCACAGTTAGGCATGGGCAGAGCTCATGGACTTTCACTTTGAAGAATTCCAAGTAGTTGCCGAAAAACTCCTCCAAATTCCTTGGAGTTCCATGAGCAGGCTGAGTATTGCTCAGCCACCCCTACTGAAGTCCCCTTGGCTGCTGAGGGTCGTTGGGGGCTGAGACCCCTACTGTTGTGACAAGTAAGTTCCCCACAGTGGAACAGCTAACACATTGTCAGAGGCCTGCCCCCTTTCTCAACCACTCTGCACAGGGGCCTCCTGGAACACTACTGTTTGGGGTATGAAGTCCCCTTGGCTGATGAGGGTTGTTGGGGGCCATGAACCCTTATTATTGACACAAGTAAGTCCCCCACAATGGGACTGGCGATATGTTGCTGGAGGCCTCTCTCTCTTTCTCAACCACTCTGCATAGGGGTCTCCTGGCACACTACTGGTTGAGGATAAAGTCCCCTTGGCTGCTGAGGGTCATTGGAGGCAAGGTACCCCTATTTTTGCGACAAGTAAGTCCCCCACAGTGAGACTGCTGAGATGTCGCCGGAGACCCACCTACTTTCTCAACCACTCTGCAGAGGGGCCTCCTGGCACACTACTGGTTGGAAGATGAAGTACCCTTGCTGCTGAGGGTCATTGGGGGCCAACAACCCTTATTATTGTGACAAGTAAGTCACCCAAACCGGAATAGCTGAGACATCACCAGAGGCCCCACTCCCTTTCTCAACTACTCTACACAGGGCCCTCCTGGCACACTGCTGGTTAGGGGATGAAGTCCCCTTGGCTGCTGAATGCCGTTGGGGGCCAATAACCCATATTGTTGAGACAAGTAAGTCCCCCACATCAGGATTTCTGAGAAGTTGTCGGAGGCCCCATCCCCTTTATCAATCACTGCGCACAGAGGCTTCCTGGCACACTACTGTCCAGGGTATAAAGTTCCCTTTCTGCTGAAGGTCATTGGGGGCCAAGAACCCCTATTGTTGTGACAAGTAAGTCCTCCACAGCGGGATTGCTGAGATGTCCTCGGAGGGCCCGCCCCTTTCTCAACCACTCTGCACAGGGGCCTCCTGGTGCACTACTCATTGGGTAATGAAGTCCCCTTGGCTGCTGAGAGTTTTCAGTCTGCTTGCGAGCACCCGTTTTGTCTCCTCATGGTCCCCTTGTGCATGAAATGACGTGTTGAGTGCACCAACGGAAAAAAGATTCTGCTCCGTTGTGGAGTGTGGACTTTATCAGTAACTCTGCTTTATCCGCAGAACGCGGAGTTGTTGAATTTGGCAAACTCCACGAGCAGAGTGGAATTTTATGCCCAGGCCTACTCCCAGCTTGTGGTAGGGACAGTGTTGAGGTTACCCTTGTGTCCCTAAGTGATGGAGAGATGGTTTAGAAAGCCAACATGCCTAGTAACACTTGGAAGTACAGCCAGTGGGTCACCACTAATGAGCAAAGGCTGGAGGCTCTGAGAGACAAAAGAGCTGGCATGTGTACCATCTGGTGTCATCTGGCATCTTCAGAACAGGTAGTCCTTAATGTGTTTCCTTGCCTGTCGATTGTCTGCTTGGTAATGACATGGCGCATACCACCAGAAAGGAGGTGGAGCTCAGGTCACACTTTCAGATGTTGGGGTTGCCTGAGTGGATGTCCCTTACCACATGGTCCATGGCAGCCCATGAGGGTGGTCAAGAGGACCTGGAGCCTGGAAGAATTGCTTAGGTGTCTGCCAAAAAGAAGGAAAGCAAGGAGCACAGGAAACCTGCTCCTGACATTCCCACAGTCCAGGAGGAGGACGGCCCGGAACCTATTGGGGAGGATGTGGCTGAAATGGAGAACCTGCCTGTGCTGTCCAACTGGCAGCAGGAAGAATGTCTCACTAGGGAGGAGTTCTGCAAGGCGCAGAAGGAGTACTCTAATCTTGTGGGTCTTCGGCACCAGGCTGAAACCCAGGCAGCTGGTGACAACTCTGAGAAGCGTTCCCTCTATTGGGCTGAATGGTCTCTTGTATAGCGAGCCTATGGCTTCCCAGCCTGGTGCAAAACATGGTTGGTGGCACTCTAGTGTTTCAGGGCCTTCCTACTGGGAGTGTCTCATGATGTCCCACTGGCAGGTCATTTGATGCAAGAGAAGACCTTTGACAGGCTTGTCATCCACCTCTATTGGCCTAAAATGAGGAAGCCAACAGAAGTGTTCTTTAGGTCCTGTCCTGCCTGCAAGGTGAGTGGTTAGTCAGGGGAGAAGTGCAAAGTCCCCTACAACCTTTTCTTGTCACTAGCATCCCTTTTGAGAGGGTGGACATCAACATTGTGGGACCTCTGGACCCCAAGACAGCCATGGGCAACAGATTTGTTCTGGTTGTGGTCGACCATGCCACCTGGTACCTGGAAGCTTTTCTTCTGAGGACCGTGACTGCACTAAGGAGGTGGTATCTATTTGGTTACATCTAGGCCATGTGGGAGGAGTATGGGGTAACCTATAAGTGCTCCACTCCTTACCACCCCCAAACCAATGGGTTGGTTGAAAAATTCAACAAAACCCTCAAAGGCATGATTATGGGTCTACCCGCACCCATGAAGCATAGGTGGGACGTCCTCATTCCATGTCTTTTGTTCTCCTACAGGATGGTACTACAGAAGGGTGCCGGCTTCAGCCCCTTTGAACTTCTGTACTGGCACCCTGTGATAGGACCTTTCAGTTTGGTGGAGGAAGACTTACAGCAAGTTCCCAGGAAGGCACCCCAGGATGTAGCTGGCTACATGCTGGCCTTCAGTAACTAGACAGCCGCTTCCAGAAACTTGCAGAGGAGAATCTGGAAGCTAGCCAAGAGGACATGAAATGTAGGTATGAACAGAATACCACATTGATTGAGTTTCAGCCTGGGTGATGGAGTATATGGCCCTGCAAGACCTCTGGTCTGGGACTTATGAGGTGAAGGAGGGCAAGAGTGATGTCACCTACTTGGGAGACTTCAAGATTCCCAGGACCCCTTCATGTCAATCGCTTCAAGCCCAACTTTGCGAGGTCTGAGTTTACCATGCACTGATGATGGGATGGGTGAGGCGAGTGAACCTCACCCCAATCTCCTTTCTTCCAAGGAGCAGGATGGGTCAGTGGAGGCTGTGACCCTGTCCCCTACCTTGACACTAGATCAGCGGAGAGGCATCCACCAGTTGCTGGGACAGTTTGCCTCTGTTCTCCCTTATCCCAGGAGTCACTACATGGTACAACCATGCTATTGATACTGCCTGTGAAGAACAAAATGTACAGGTTCACTGATAAGGTGAGAGCCACCATCGAAGATGAGGTCTTTAAGATACAAGCTTTATGGGATATTGAGCCCCCAAACAGCCCTTGGCGTAGCTCATTGGTGTGGGTCCCCAAGCTGCCCCGCCAGTGTAACACCGAACTCCAGTTCTGTGTGGACTACTGTGAGCTCAATGCAGTCACCAAGACTGTTGCACACCCCATCCCCAGAGCTGATGAGCTCATAGATTGACTTGGAGCTGCTGAGTTCCTCAGCACATATGACTTAATGTCTGGGTACTGGCATATTGCCTTGACCAAGGGGGCTAAAGAGAGGTAAGCATTCTGTACACCAGAAGGGCACTTCTAGTTCTGGGTCATGCCTTTTGGGTGGAAAAACGCCGCTGTCACCTTCCAGATGGTGGTCAACCAGGTCGTGGCTCGGTTGGAGAACTTCAGTGATGCCTACCTAGATGACATTGCAGTCTTCAGCTCCACTTTTGCCACCTCCAGGAATTGCTTAATGTGCTGCAGAGTGCAAACTTGACTATCAAAGCTAGCAAGTGCCAGATAGGGGAGGATTCTGTTGTCTACTTGGGACACCAAGTAGAGGGCAGCAAGGTGCAGCCCCTTCAAACAAAGATTGAAACTATTCTAGCTTGAGAACCTCCCAAGACCCAGACAGAAGTGAGAGCCTTCTTATGCCACATTGGTTATTACAGGAGATTTGTCAAGGGATATGGCGCCATTGTTGTCCCTTGACAGAACTGACTCCCAAGAGACAGCCACATCAGGTGGTATGGACAGAGGTGTGCCAGAAAGCTTTTGACACCCTTAAGGTGGCCATGTTCACAGTACTCATGCTCAAGGCCCCTGAATTCATGGCGCAGACAGATGCCTTGAAGCATGTTATAGGGCCGTAATATCACAGCTAAATGAAGAGGGCCTGGATCAACCTGTGGCCTAAATCAGTAGGAGGTTACTTTCCAGGGAAGAGAGGGGTAACCCAATAAGGGATGGTTTTGCTGTGGTCTGGGCACTGAAGAAGCTAATGCCATACCTGTTTGGTAATCACTTCCAGGTTCAGACAGACCACAGGCCCTGTAATGATTTCCCTTTTAGGTCCACTTTGTTCTCCATTAGTTGCAAGTATTAGCTGTTTTAGGCTGCCTCTGGTTTGCACAGCCACACTTAAAACATTTGTTTTTGTGACGTGATATTATTTAAAAAATACGCTGCACATATTTTTTTATTCAGTTACCCTTCTTGGGATTCAGTCGGAACATTTCGTACAAGGTCGAACAACATGGTGTACTCTTCTCTTGTGCCCGGTCAGAAACATCTCCTAACATTTTTAGACATAACATGGTAGCACATCTGCAGTTTTCTAACACACTAGCTCTTATCATATAAACCATGACTCGCTCCCCTGGGGGCAGAAAGGAAAATTCCAGCAGAGAGACCAGTTCTGGAATGGAGGTAGCAGTCTTGCATAAACTGCGTTTACACCGATGATGCGGATCACATAACTACAAACCAGGTATTGGGCCCATTGCTAATATCAGAGATCACTAATATATCCCTGTGCTCAGATAGTGAGGGTATGCCTAGATGGACATATTAGTTGCCATGGTTGGGCTATCCATTGTATACAACCTACTAGTAATGTTGATGACGTTCTCAGTTGTATTTGTTTACACACTTGCCTTAAAATAGACTAAGATAGTTTCATTAAATATACTGTAAACATTATTTGTGTTTTTGTTTTGTTGAACATGGACATGAATGAGTGAGAAATGAAAGGTGACGATCTGTTTCCACGGTGCCCTTGGGGACTAGAGATTCGTGATCTAGGCTTGCCAAAATCACCTGCTACTCTGGAAAAGTTAGGAGTTCAGGTGAGGCACTGTGAACTAGTCGGATTTGGGCCTACAGGCACAGACTTTGCAGATAGATTCAGTCCCTACATTCTGATGTCTTGTTTTCCCAAGGCACAGTTCTGCTTTCAAGCATAATGCCTGCAACGTGGCGCCACCAATGACGGTATGGTACTTATTCAATGGATCTCCCGAGTAGTGCTTGTGCGTGCCCATAGTACCCTTACACCTACCACCGGAAACGGTGGTGTTGGGGATGTATCCTCCAAAGTATTTTTAGGAAACACATATTTTTTCTGTTTGTTGGTCAAGCTTGAACCTTCAAAAGGATTACCCATATTTGTGTTTGCACTTTGTTTCCATTACTGTATTAATAAAAGGGCAGCCACATCCTATACCAATTTCTGACAATTGCAGACCTGCAGTCTGTGCACATAAAACTTTGCATGGCCTTGGCATTGCAGGCGGTTGCTTTATCTTCATGCTTGAAACCCACGACGGCTATCGCTTAGAAGTCTTTTAATCTTGGGTCAGTTTTCCAGCTGTGGAAGCTAATACAGGCACATTTCATAAATACAATAATGTTAATCCACTGCAACAATACAGAGCATATTTGCTCTTAGAAATTCCTCTTTCACATTGGGAACATCAAAATTGGATAAGAGGCGCCCTTATACATGTACTTGCACCTATATGCATGGGTCCCCTTAGTAATCAGGGGCCTACCTGGCCAGCAATAGCTGGTTATACACAATTCCCTAATTTGCAGAATCTCAATGTTAATGAAGTACAACAATTGTACGACGGTCTAGTTAGATTATATAGACACTCAACTCAGAATGTTTTGCCCACCTTACTGGCTGTCCCAGCAAAGGCCGGCTTGGCAAGGCAAGCTCAGTTGCCTGCACTGCCAACCATAAGTTCTGTAATTGTTCATTCAATTATAGACAGAATTACCACAAATCGTGAGGGAAATTCCTTTCCAGACCACAAGACCAGCACAAAATATTGACTATGTGATTAAGCCATGGGATGGTTCCCATAATGGGGGACTGTGCCACTTGGGGCACAGTCTTTGCTACAGTCTCTACCATCACACATGATACTCAGTCTTGCCAGAGGTGTTAAAACAAATACAGAATGAACACAGGGCAGCTGCTGCCCTGGATTTGGGAATGAAACTAATGGGAAACTTTTCTGTAGTCTCCCCAATTATTCTGTCTAACATTAAAAGAGAAGCAACTTCTCTGGCTATGTGCCAGCAGCTCATGCAGGTTGCACCAGTCACCTGGGGACACAAGCTACCTATAATTGTTGCTGTAGGATATACTTTAATAGGTCGCAATAATTTGTGAACCAGACCACGTAAACCACAGCTTTGCAAACCTAGGGGCATATTATCAAGCCAGTCGATAAAATTATCGCCGCTTTAGCGGCAGAAAACTGCCGCTAAAACGTCGATAATGAGCTTGATAATATGCTCTATGGAATTCCAATTGAAGCCCATGTTTGATGTCCTGCACATCTAACATGGGCTTCAATTGGAATTCCATAGAGCATATTATCAAGCCCATTATCGCCGTTTTAGCTGCAGTTTTCTGCCGCTAAAGCGGCGATAATTTTATCACCTAGCTTGATAATATGCCCCCTGGTTCTGACAAGGATACTGCCAAGCAGAACCCAGAGCTTGTTAAAAACCTATGGGACCAACCCAAACACAAAGAAAAAGCTAAACATTGAGGAGGTTCTCAGTCACTGAAGTCCTCTGAAAGACACTATAATTTGTGTGATTGCACACAAATAAAGGCACCTGTAAGGTATCAGATTTCTGATACTTGTCCTTCTTGTTCCTTTCAGGATTCATCTGGCAAGCAATATAAGAGAGGATGGTGTTCTGATTGCAGATAGGAAGAGTACGTGAAACCGAAGAGAGACTCACAACACTCGTCTGACATGAAGATAAAGGATGAGAAACCTCCTCAATTTAAGCCCCAATTTCAGAAAAAGAAAGTTGCGACTTTAATGGCAAAATATGACTCAGACACTGAGAACTCTCCTTCGGAACAGGAGGTGATCAGTGACTTTCCTCAACATCATGGCAGAAGTCATTATAGTGCACTGGAATCTCCAGTAGTTTCCGGCAGTGACTCCAACTGCGTTACAGATGAAACCCGAGACAGGCGCGTAGCCTCTCCAGATAGATTATTTAATTTGAATATACAAATAAAGTGGTGACATACAGCGCACCATTAAAGTAATATTCTGGGAAAATTTAACGTAATCGTAAGTCATTCTCATAGCGGAGGTCGACTGGCCCCCACAGTTTGTCTAACCATCCTCACAGGGTGAGGATGTAATACTCCCATCATTCTCTGCGCTTATCCCTGTCGAAGTCAAACAAGTCTAAGCAGCATATTGGGCTCTTGGATTAGCCCTAGCTTTATATTATAATCATGTTCACTGCATAAGGACTCTTCTTTATCATCCCTTTTGAATATTAGGAATACTCAAGCAACCCTCAATTTAGAAGAGCGTGCGAATCAATATTCTTTTATACGTAGTAGCTCCAAATAAGACCTTGAGTAAAAACAGAGTTAATTTGGCGACACGACGATGGTACACGGCGGACGCGTCGTTCCGAGAGAGTGATATTCAAACACCAAATGAACTCTGTTTTTACTCAAGGTCTTATTTGGAGCTACTACATATAAAAGAATATTGATTCGCACGCTCTTCTAAATTGAGGGTTGCTTGAGTATTCCTAATATTCAAAAGGAATCGGATATAAACGTGTGGATACTTAGGAGCTTTTACTTATACCTGCATCAAATATACCTAAAGCCTTGAAGAAGTTACTATGTAACAAAACACGTGTCGGCTGTTTTCCCATCACTGCCAACAAAAGAGGCAGTAGGATCTTGACCTCTGTGGACTTTTAAGGATTATGTTCATGTTTTGGATCACACCCACATTTTTCTATTGTGTATAACTGTGTGATTTGCTGAAATTCTGACATTAAATAACATTGTGCAGTATATTGACTATATGGTTTGGTTTCCTGTGAGTTTACCCATTGATTATTGAATTATAATTCTGTCTAAATTACTTGACAATTGAGAGATATCTAGAGTGCCGAGGTACATTGTATTTAAGCTTTACATGGGAGCTCTTAGGAACTCCTGTGGATAGACACCAGTGGTTTGATCACCTTGAGGGGCACCAATACAATTAGCACTTACAAAATGTTGGAAGTAATTTACTTTTAAGATTGATGTGCGATCCTGTTTTACCATCACTACCATTTGTGTGTTTATCGACTCTCCTTATCATATAAAACCCATAAAGTCCAGCCCAAATGTGCAACCTCAAAATACCATAAAACACGATACTAAAGCACCCGTTACAGAAATATTTTCCCAGCTGGAGAATCAGCGAGTAATTGAACATTTTGTCTCTCAAATTAATAATCCCCTTTTTCCTGTTTCAAAACCCGGATCATTCATTTTACATAGTCTTAGACTACAGATATTCAAACAGTCATACACGCACATTTGCAAATCAAAATACACACAGTACGGTTCTTATAAATAACATAGTCCGTAAAAAAAATAAAACAGCATTGGATATTTCCAATGTTTTTTTTCTGCAAAAATATAGCACCTCAAAGCAGAGATTGCACTGCCTTCTTGGCTCTAGGCGTTCAGCATCGCTTTCTTGACTCCTTATGGGGTATAGGAACAGTGCTGGGCTCAAGAAAGGAGACTGGGGAGTGGTTCAAGATATTAATCTCGATGCATTGTTATGTGTAGATGATATCTACCTGATGGATGATGAGTAAAACACACATTTGGCCAGGGTGGAACGCATAATTGTGGGTTTATGGATTCCTGCTACAAGTTCAATTTTAAGAAATCTAATATAGCATTTCTAAGTGCCCTACTTTTAGGTTACAAACTTACACACAAAGGTAAAAGCCTTGCACCACACTTCCTAGATAAGTGTGCTCCCCTGCAGCATCCAAACACTCTACAGAAACTGCAATGCTTGTTAAGATTTTTTAATTTTGGTAGAACCAACATACCTGATTATGCACAGCACATTAAATCATTGTATGAGTTAATTCATCCTGATTTTTTTAGTTGATATTGGACATCAAAACACACAAACATACTCAGATCACTACAATCTGACTTGCTTGCAACGTGTCACTTACATACAGGTTTCAACACAACAAAGCTGGTCATCTGTATCTTTGAGAGGCTTTACCTATATCACCTTTAATAAAGGTAAAACAGCTCTGATTGCATATAAATCCAATTTATATTTCAGTGTAGAAAAGCGTTTTGCATCCACTGAGAAAATACTGACTAGGGTGAAGATAGCTATACTTAAGGAACAGCCAATTGCACAAAGGAAAAGCATTATTGTCGCTACTGCTGTTCTGGCTTTAGAGTATGTTACCAAAGCAAGTGTTTCTAATGCTAAAGCCCTCCTAAATGGATTAATTGTGCTACATCCTTAACAGCTGTTGATGTAGGCTTCATCTTTGACCATTCTCTACAGACGCAAGAAATTCTTCAATATGAGCATGTTTATCCCATGCCCGGCAATATTTTGCCTCTTGATCAGTATAGCTATATTTTTTATACTGATGGTTCAGCCCAACCTGCTAGCTGTAGGTACCAAGCACCAATATTCAGCGGCATGCACCATTGTTCTTTGTGGGATGTAGGATTCCAACCACACAAATGTTGCACGCAGTCCTTAGGGGACCTCGCTGCGTAGTTGGCTCAACTAAAAGCCTTGTTGCTTGCACTAGAACATATGGATCCCGAATTCTCCACACTTAGGTGCCGATTCCGATCCGTTAAAAATTTTCCCCGTACGAATCGTATCCGGATTTTTTTCCGTACGAATCGTACAAGTCCCGTACAAACTGGCAAGTACGATTCGTATGTTAAAAAGTCCATACGAATCGCATTGGGTAAATTCCCCGACACGTCCTCGGGTCGGGAAAAGTGTCCGACACGTCCCCGGACAGTTTTACGTACGAATCGGAAATCTGAAGTCCGAGCGCGCAAGTACGATCCGTCCCGTCCGTCCGAATGTACAACCGTATGGAAAAAACACCGTACAGAGCGAACTTCTATAGCAACGATGGAGACGTCCAAACAGGTTCCCGGTATGCGTCGAACACCACCCAGCCCCCCGTGTGTACGCGCCGTACCCCCAGCCCCCCCCCCGCGGATGGACGCGCCGTACCCCCAGCCCCCCCGCGGATGTGCGGTGCGGACCCCCAGCCCCCCGTGGATGTACGGTGCAGACCCCCAGCCCCCCCACGGATGGACGGTGCGGACCCCCAGCCCCCCCCGCGGATGTACGGTGCGGACCCCCACCCGTGTATGTACGAAGCGTACCCCCACCCGTGTATGTACGAAGTGTACCCCCACCCGTGTATGTACGCTCCGTACATATGGGGGTATGCTCCGTACATACACGGGTGGGGGTATGCTCCGTACATACACGGGTGGGGGTACGCTCCGTACATACACGGGTGGGGGTACGCTCTGTACATACACGGGTGGGGGTACGCTCCGCACATACACGGGTGGGGGTACGCTCCATACATACACGGGTGGGGGTACGCTCTGTGCATACACGGGTGGGGGTACGCTCCGCACATACACGGGTGGGGGTACACTCCGTACATACACGGGTGGGGATACACTCCGTACATACACGAGTGGGGGTACGCTCCGTACATACACGGGTGGGGGTACGCTCCGTACATACACGGGTGGGGGTACGCTCCGTACATACGGGGTGGGGTACGCTCCATACATACACGGGTGGGGGTACGCTCCGTACATACACGGGTGGGGTACGCTCCGTACTTACGGGGGTGGGGGTACGCTCCGTACATACACGGGTGGGGGTACGCTCCGTACATACACGGGTGGGGGTATGCTCCGTACATACACGGGTGGGGGTACGCTCCGTACATACACGGGTGGGGGTACGCTCCGTACATACGGGGTGGGGTACGCTCCATACATACACGGGTGGGGGTACGCTCCGTACATACAAGGGTGGGGTACGCTCCGTACATACGGGGGTGGGGGTACGCTCCGTACATATGGGGGTGGGGGTATGCTCCATACATACACGGGTGGGGGTACGCTCCGTACATACATGGGTGGGGGTACGCTCCGTACATACATGGGTGGGGGTACGCTCTGTACATACACGGGTGGGGGTACGCTCCGCACATACACGGGTGGGGGTACGCTCCGTACATGCACAGGTGGGGGTATGCTCCGTACATACACGGGTGGGGGTATGCTCCGTACATACATGGGTGGGGGTACACTCCGTACATACGGGGTGGGGTACGCTCCATACATACACGGGTGGGGGTACGCTCCGTACATACACGGGTGGGGGTACGCTCCGTACATACGGGGTGGGGTACGCTCCATACATACACGGGTGGGGGTACGCTCCGTACATACACGGGTGGGGTACGCTCCGTACTTACGGGGGTGGGGGTACGCTCCGTACATACACGGGTGGGGGTACGCTCCGTACATACACGGGTGGGGGTATGCTCCGTACATACACGGGTGGGGGTACGCTCCGTACATACACGGGTGGGGGTACGCTCCGTACATACGGGGTGGGGTACGCTCCATACATACACGGGTGGGGGTACGCTCCGTACATACACGGGTGGGGTACGCTCCGTACATACGGGGGTGGGGGTACGCTCCGTACATATGGGGGTGGGGGTATGCTCCATACATACACGGGTGGGGGTACGCTCCGTACATACATGGGTGGGGGTACGCTCCGTACATACATGGGTGGGGGTACGCTCTGTACATACACGGGTGGGGGTACGCTCCGCACATACACGGGTGGGGGTACGCTCCGTACATGCACAGGTGGGGGTATGCTCCGTACATACACGGGTGGGGGTATGCTCCGTACATACATGGGTGGGGGTACACTCCGTACATACGGGGTGGGGTACGCTCCATACATACACGGGTGGGGGTACGCTCCGTACATACACGGGTGGGGGTACGCTCCGTACATACGGGGGTGGGGGTACACTCCGTACATATGGGGGTGGGGGTACGCGCCGCACATACACGGGTGGGGGTACACTCTGTACATACACGGGTGGGGGTACGCTCCGTACATACACGGGTGGGGGTACGCTCCGTACATCCGCGGGGGGCTGGGGGTACGGCGTGTACACACGGGGGGGCTGGAGGTACTGCGCGTACATCCGCGGGGGGCTGGGGGTACGGCGCGTACACATGGGGGGGGCTGGGGGTACGGCACGTACACACAGGGGCTGGGGGCGTATTCGGCGCGTACCGGGCCCCCTTTTCCTCACGCTCATAGCTTTTCCGGCACTTTTTGGGTGCCGTAAAAATATTGTCGTCCGGAGTGCTGTCGGTACGAATCGTACTTGCTGGTACGTAAACAGCTGCCTAACTCTGTACATACATGGGTGGGGGTATGCTCCGTACATACGGGGTGGGGTACGCTCCATGCATACACGGTTGGGGGTACGCTCCGTACATACACGGGTGGGGGTACACTCCGTACATACGGGGGTCGGGGTACGCTCCGTACATATGGGGGTGGGGGTATGCTCCGTACATACACGGGTGGGGGTATGCTCCGTACATACACGGGTGGGGGTACGCTCCGTACATACACGGGTGGGGGTACGCTCTGTACATACACGGGTGGGGGTACGCTCCGTACCCCCAGCCCCCCCCCCGCGGATGGACGCGCCGTACCCCCAGCCCCCCCGCGGATGTGCGGTGCGGACCCCCAGCCCCCCGTGGATGTACGGTGCAGACCCCCAGCCCCCCCACGGATGGACGGTGCGGACCCCCAGCCCCCCCCGCGGATGTACGGTGCGGACCCCCACCCGTGTATGTACGAAGCGTACCCCCACCCGTGTATGTACGAAGTGTACCCCCACCCATGTATGTACGCTCCGTACATATGGGGGTATGCTCCGTACATACATAGGTGGGGGTATGCTCCGTACATACACGGGTGGGGGTACGCTCCGTACATACACGGGTGGGGGTACGCTCTGTACATACACGGGTGGGGGTACGCTCCGCACATACACGGGTGGGGGTACGCTCCATACATACACGGGTGGGGGTACGCTCTGTGCATACACGGGTGGGGGTACGCTCCGCACATACACGGGTGGGGGTACACTCCGTACATACACGGGTGGGGATACACTCCGTACATACACGAGTGGGGGTACGCTCCGTACATACACGGGTGGGGGTACGCTCCGTACATACACGGGTGGGGGTACGCTCCGTACATACGGGGTGGGGTACGCTCCATACATACACGGGTGGGGGTACGCTCCGTACATACACGGGTGGGGTACGCTCCGTACTTACGGGGGTGGGGGTACGCTCCGTACATACACGGGTGGGGGTACGCTCCGTACATACACGGGTGGGGGTATGCTCCGTACATACACGGGTGGGGGTACGCTCCGTACATACACGGGTGGGGGTACGCTCCGTACATACGGGGTGGGGTACGCTCCATACATACACGGGTGGGGGTACGCTCCGTACATACACGGGTGGGGTACGCTCCGTACATACGGGGGTGGGGGTACGCTCCATACATATGGGGGTGGGGGTATGCTCCATACATACACGGGTGGGGGTACGCTCCGTACATACATGGGTGGGGGTACGCTCCGTACATACATGGGTGGGGGTACGCTCTGTACATACACGGGTGGGGGTACGCTCCGCACATACACGGGTGGGGGTACGCTCCGTACATGCACAGGTGGGGGTATGCTCCGTACATACACGGGTGGGGGTATGCTCCGTACATACATGGGTGGGGGTACACTCCGTACATACGGGGTGGGGTACGCTCCATACATACACGGGTGGGGGTACGCTCCGTACATACACGGGTGGGGGTACGCTCCGTACATACGGGGGTGGGGGTACACTCCGTACATATGGGGGTGGGGGTACGCGCCGCACATACACGGGTGGGGGTACACTCTGTACATACACGGGTGGGGGTACGCTCCGTACATACACGGGTGGGGGTACGCTCCGTACATCCGCGGGGGGCTGGGGGTACGGCGTGTACACACGGGGGGGCTGGAGGTACTGCGCGTACATCCGCGGGGGGCTGGGGGTACGGCGCGTACACATGGGGGGGGCTGGGGGTACGGCACGTACACACAGGGGCTGGGGGCGTATTCGGCGCGTACCGGGCCCCCTTTTCCTCACGCTCATAGCTTTTCCGGCACTTTTTGGGTGCCGTAAAAATATTGTCGTCCGGAGTGCTGTCGGTACGAATCGTACTTGCTGGTACGTAAACAGCTGCCTAACTCTGTACATACATGGGTGGGGGTATGCTCCGTACATACGGGGTGGGGTACGCTCCATGCATACACGGTTGGGGGTACGCTCCGTACATACACGGGTGGGGGTACACTCCGTACATACGGGGGTCGGGGTACGCTCCGTACATATGGGGGTGGGGGTATGCTCCGTACATACACGGGTGGGGGTATGCTCCGTACATACACGGGTGGGGGTACGCTCCGTACATACACGGGTGGGGGTACGCTCTGTACATACACGGGTGGGGGTACGCTCCGCACATACACGGGTGGGGGTACGCTCCATACATACACGGGTGGGGGTACGCTCTGTGCATACACGGGTGGGGGTACGCTCCGCACATACACGGGTGGGGGTACACTCCGTACATACACGGGTGGGGATACACTCCGTACATACACGGGTGGGGGTACGCTCCGTACATACACGGGTGGGGGTACGCTCCGTACATACACGGGTGGGGGTACGCTCCGTACATACGGGGTGGGGTACGCTCCATACATACACGGGTGGGGGTACGCTCCGTACATACACGGGTGGGGTACGCTCCGTACATACGGGGGTGGGGGTATGCTCCGTACATACACGGGTGGGGGTACGCTCCGTACATACACGGGTGGGGGTATGCTCCGTACATACACGGGTGGGGGTACGCTCCGTACATACACGGGTGGGGGTACGCTCCGTACATACGGGGTGGGGTACGCTCCATACATACACGGGTGGGGGTACGCTCCGTACATACACGGGTGGGGGTACGCTCCGTACATATGGGGGTGGGGGTATGCTCCATACATACACGGGTGGGGGTACGCTCCGTACATACATGGGTGGGGGTACGCTCCGTACATACATGGGTGGGGGTACGCTCTGTACATACACGGGTGGGGGTACGCTCCGCACATACACGGGTGGGGGTACGCTCCGTACATACACAGGTGGGGGTACGCTCCGTACATACACGGGTGGGGGTACGCTCCGTACATCCGCGGGGGGCTGGGGGTACAGCGCGTACACACGGGGGGGCTGGAGGTACTGCGCGTACATCCGCGGGGGGTACGGCGCGTACACACGGGGGGGCTGTGGGTACGGCGTGTACACACAGGGGCTGGGGGCGTATTCGGCGCGTACCGGCCCCATTTCCTCACGCTTTGCGGCGCACTTAGCTTTTCCGGCACTTTTTGGGTGCCGTAAAAATATTGCTGTCCGGAGTGCTGTCGGTACGAATCGTACTTGCTGGTAAGTAAACAGCTGCCTAACTCCGTACAAATGTCGCGTATGCGCTGTCCCGGATCACATTCGTATGTATTTTTTCGTCGGTCGGTGTTTTTTCCGATTCGTACGGAAATGGTGTTTCCGTACGAATCGTACTTGCATGTTTGTACGGTCTTTTTACCGGGTACGAGTCGGACGGAGAAAACGCTCCGTCCGACGATCGGAATCGGCACCTATGTGTGTGATTTGTATTATTGTATCCAGTCTGTAAGGGACAATTTGCATTATTGGCACCAAAATTGATTCAAAGATTCAGTAGGCAACACAATAAAGCATAAAATGCTTTGGGTGAAGGTAGCAGACCTTAAGGATGGGTGGCCACAGGCTCATGTCAGTCATACAGTGAGTCAACATGTGGGACCACACATAATTGAGAATTCTAAGGCAGAAGAAGTGGCCAAATCTGCAGTTGCGACTGCAACAGTTGCAGAGACTACTCGTTCTCATACGAGGGTAGACAATGATATGCTAGCTGCTGTTAATGCTACACCCAATGGCACCCCTTTACCTAGGGGCTTTTCAGCTAAATATATATATCATTTGAGTGAACAAAACGTTCCCTTTGCTACAATTTCAGTGGTTGGTGATCATCTGATTCCAAACCAAGACCGTAGGCTAGCCTTAGTGATAACTGCTCTTGAAGGTGTTGCTTCTGCACATGCATGTGTGGCAGCCACTATTTCGTTACTCCAGAAAAATTATTGGTGGCATGGCTTGTACAAATGTTATGTTATGAGTTTTGTAAAGCACGCAGCTGCCCCAGCTAAGGGGCGTCCCAGCGCTGACAACTTCAGCTGTTGAAAGAGGCGACTGAGAGAGAGAACATCGGACCTCTAGTGTCGGAAAGAGATGAGTTTTTATTGCTATGCAGTGTGGAATGCAGTGTGATTGTTGATACTTCTGATACAGACAGGAAGAGAGTTCCAGAGCTTCGCAGCGAGGACACGAAAAGAGCGCCCTCCCGCACGCACCTTCCTCACCCGGGGGACAACAGCAAGATGCTGGCCCATAGATTGTAATTGACAGGTGGGTGTGTAGAGTGAGAGGAGATTCACCCATATGTCTGTGGAGTGGAGATTCATGATTCTGTGAGTGATGCAGAGAGACTTAAACTCTATACGTTTCGCCACCGGCAGCCAATGTTGTCTGCGGATGGCGTTAGTTGTGGGACAGGCTCTCGGTAGGACAAGAAGAGTCCTGGCAGCCGCATTTTGTGCCCTTTGCAAGTGTAGGATCTCAGCTTTATTAGCCCCTAGATAAAGTGAATTGGCGTAGTCCAACCTCGATGGAATGGTGGCCTGGATGATGACTTGACGGACTGTGGGGTCAAAGAAACCCAGCAGTGGTTTGGGCCCACGCAGAAGTCCAAAACAGGTCCCAGCTACCATTTTAGTTTGGACCTGAAAGTTAAGGGCAGAGTCAACCCATACTCCCAAGTTTTTGACCGCCTGTTTAGGAGCAGGCAAACCGCCCAGAGTCGAAGGCCACCAGCGCTCGCTCCACAGCTCAGTGTCTCTCCCCACTAGCAGGATCTCAGATTTGCTTGCATTTAGCTGGAGACAGTTGGTAGTCATCCAATCAGCTATGGCTGTTAAATCGCTCCTGAACTTAAGTGCATCATGCGCGGAGTCGTCTGATAGTGCCACCACTAGCTGGGTATCGTCAGCATAAGATAACACAGTTAGACCTCTACTCCTGGTTACTGCCGCTAATAGTTGAACATATAAGTTGAATAGAGTTGGGCTCAGAGCTGAGCCCTGCAGAACTCCTTGTTCGATAGCATATGCCTGGGAGCTGAAAGGACGGACCGACACTTAAAAGGTTCTCTCAGATAAAAAAAGAGGCAAACCAACCTAAGGCCCGGCCCTCAATGCGAGCCTACTCCAGATGCTGCAACAGAATCTGGTGGGATACAGTGTTGAATGCAGGGCTACGATCCAGTAATATCAGTGCTGATGTTCACCTGGCATCTAATGCATCCCTCAGATGTTCGGTTACAGCTAGGAGGGCAGTCTCTGTGCTATGACTAGGGCGAAAACCATTCTGAGACGGGTCAAGCAGATTGGTATTTTCGATTAAACTTGTAAGAATGGAATTGATATAGGTTTTGGCGATCTTAGATACCCATGGCAGGAGAGAAACAGGACGAAAACTCTCAGGTTTGGATGCATCCACTGTAGGTTTCTCTAATAAGGGAACCACCATGGCCCGTTTCCCGGCCCTGGGGACTACTGCTTTGGATAGGGACATATTGATCAGCTTACAAAAAGGCGAGCGAAGCAGTAGCAATAATTTAAGGAATTGCTCTGGTTTAAGAGGGTCTGCAGGAGAGCCTGATTTAACTTTCTTACAGATTGTATGCATCTCCTCTTGGGAGATCGATGGGAAGACAGTGTGTGGGGGGTAGCATGAGGCCTATTTACAGGGCCTGTTGTAATCACGGTGTGGGAGAAGGTCTTGTAGATGTTCTCGACCTTCTTAATGAAGAAGGCGGCGAGATCTTCCCATTGCTGGTTGGAGGAGAAAGGGGGGGGCTATGGGTTGCCCTGCAGCTTTATGATCTTTAAATAATATGAATATTTATTCAGCAGGTTTACTGCTAATTCTGATCTTGTCAGCAAAGTAGGCCACTCTTTCCTTCTGGATGGCCCTTTGGTAGTTTTTAATGGCTGCCCGATACAGCCCCTTCAGAACTGGATTGTAGTCTCGTCTCTACGGCCATTCCATCCTTTTGCAGGCTTTCCGAAACGTGGCCAGATTACTATTATACCAAGGGCTTGAGTGACTGTCACGGCTCTCCGACCTCTTGACAGGAATAAGCGTGTCAAGGGAATGCAGAATCCAATCAGATAAGGCTTTTTCAGCCGCATCTGGGTCATCCAGCAAGCTAGGTGTATGGAGGAGGAGGGCATGAAACTGTTTGACGTCGAGTTTATGCCAGGGGCATTTTAGGACTGAATTCTGGGCTGCCCTCTGGAGGGGCTCTACTCTCAAAAGTGCCATGGGTACTAGGTAGAGGTCAGACCAACTCATCGGGATAGGTGGTGTTGGACCCGGCCTTGTGGCGTGGTCCTTAACCCCATGGATTGTGCCCGTTCCCCGCCCCGGCCTTCACGGGCCACCCGTCTGAACTGCACCAAGGCCCTTCATCCTGAGCTGCACGCGGTCGCATACCCCTCGTGGCTCCGCCATCTTGTTGGCATCCACGTGACTCTGTGCACCAGCCAGCGCGACCCCGCTCAACCCGGCCTCGACCCCAGCGAAGCCCCGACATCCAGGCACCACGGACTGGCCAGGGGGTGCCGCACGAACCATTCATCGCCCCCGGCGGAGGACAGTATCGATGGGACCCCCAACTGTCCTCCCCTCTCGAGGTGTGATCGCCCTGCAACTCCCTTGGGCCTGGCGCCTCTCCTGCTGGGCGTCTGGCCACCTCCACCCGGCCTCTCCGCCCCCCCCGGGCGCATGGGTCCGGACATCAAAGGGCTCCAGACCTATATCTGGGGCGACCCCGCCACAGATCGGCAGTTGTATCCCGGAGTCGAGAGCCCTGCTGATTGAATCGCGGCTGACCCTACGGAGAAGAACTCTTGTCGGAACCATCACGAGCCCTGCTGACTGCGTCGCGGCTCCTTCTTGTGAACCCTTTGAACCACCTGGAACATCGGAGCCCTGCTGACGCTGTCGCGGCCCAACCTCGCTGAAACCTCCCTCGGAGCCCTGCTGACGACGTCGCGGCTCGAGCTGAGCAGAAACCATCTTGAGAGCCCTGCTGATTGAATCGCGGCTCTCCACGAACTGTACGCCGGAGCCCTGCTGACGCCGTCGCGGCTCGACCCCTCCGAGATCCGGAGGTCCTCCAGCTTGAGGATAAGAACTGGGCCCCAGGTACCCTCGTACCGCATTCCTGCCAAAGACTGTCCCGCTACCCCTACCCTTCCAAAGAGACACTGAGACTTTTGGTGGATCCCTCGATCCCTTCGTGTAAATATTGACCTCGTAACCTTTTTATTGCTGATAAAGAATTGCTTGTCGTAAGACAACCTCCTTGAGTCCTGTGTGGTGGTGTTACTGTGCTAGTTCGTGATAGGAGAAGGATCTCTCAGGAGACTTCTCGGCAGCGCTCGGCTACTTCATACAGTGTGAGGGCCCCCCTTGGTGGTCTCGCCGACTCCTCGGGGTACGCCTTCCAACAGGTGGGTTGGCTGTCAGGGTGGATAGGTTGGGGAAGACAGGATCTAGCAGGTGTTCAGCAGAGTGCGTGCAGCCTGGGACATGTTGTGTAAGCTGGAGGGTGGCAAGATCTGATAGAAAGCTGCCTATGTCACAATCATGTTTGTTATCTGTGCAAGTTCAGGTCACCAATAATGCTAATGTTGGCCGATCTAATAGCCAGTGAGCCTGCTGCTTCAATCAGTGCATCCTTAAACTCTTTAGAAGGGCCAGGTGGGCGGTAAGCCTGGAGCTCAGACATAGTAAAGATGGCATTAAAGGCGATCTTAAAGAGCGCACACTCACAACCCACCCGGGCCTCACTAATAAGAGTGCTGGTGTAACTAGATTTAAAGATAATAGCAATGCCACCACCTCTAGTTCCTCTGTTGAGGGTCACGATGTTAAAACCCTGGGGCAGAGCCAGACCAGGCTCACGCTCCGTGTCAGCTGTGAGCCATGACTCTGTAAGGAAGAGGATATCTGGTGACTCATATTACAGCAGATCGTACACTTTTGCAAGTGCTTTACTAAAGAGCGGCAGTTTAAACTAAGGAGTTTAACAGGGTGTGCAGAGGGGGATAGAGGAGATGCAACAGCCCAGAAGTTAAATCCACAACTTCTACAACAGAAGGGGCCCTCAGGCGGAACACCTACTGGATGGTCACATAGACGGACCCTCTTGATGATAGAAAATAAATCCCCCCAGGAGTAAACCTGCTTGCAGCTGGCCAATCCGGCAGCATGTCTGGCGTTGTCAAGGCGTGGAAGGGTGCAGACCAAATTGCCTTAGGCGCACCCACTGCGCGTGTCCGTTGACACATCAGTTTATATGGAAGAGAAAGTGGCAAAACTAAACCGCCCCTCCAACATCCGGAATTGAAGATTAATACGCCCTCCACACAATCGGCGCTCAGCTGTGGTGGTATGGGGCGAGTGCAAGAAAGCAGGTGAGATTAAAATTCTATGGAGGAGGTTTAAAAATTATGCACAAGTGATACGAGATTAAAATTCAGTAGAGGAGGTTTAAAAATTATGCACAAGTAACACACAAACACATATAATTGCCACGTTTGTCAAGCGACAGCAGCCTCACCAACATCCGCTGCACATTGGCTGACACATCGGTTTAAATGGAAGAGAGAGCAGAAAAACTAGACCGCCCCCTCCGACACCCGGAATTGAAGAACTGGCAGTGAGTGGCCTTGAAGATTAATACGCCCTCCACACAATCGGCGCTCAGCCATGGTGGAACAGACGAGTGCAAGAAAGCAGGTGAGATTAAAATTCTATGGAGAAGGTTTCAAAATCATGCACAAGTGATATGAGATTAAATTCAGTAGAGGAGGTTTCAAAATTATGCACAAGTGACTCTCACAAACACATATAATCGCCAATAGCCATGTTTGTCAAGCGGCAGAAGCCTCACCAACATCTGCTGTGCGTCCGCTGACACGGGGGGCTTGGGGGGGGGTGGCGACCGAAGGGAGTCCCCGCCCCCGGGCAGTTTGGGAGGGGGCGTGTGGGGGGGGCGTGGCTGGCTCCGCGCGGCCTTTTTCGAATTTGGGCTCCTTTTTCTAACCAAATCAGCCCAGGTATAAATGCCTTGGGCGCCCGCTCCCGGCCACCATTTTAGGTTTGGTGACCTGGTGGCTGGGAGCTTGGCTAGTCTGGTGTTTTTTGTCAGGACTAGTTAGTGTGGTTAGTGCTAATTTTGCTGTTAGTAATGGCGGAAGGTGATTACCGTGTGTTGGAAGCCCTCAGGCTCCTGAGTGAGGCGGGCCGGATGGACCTCGTCGTGGGTGAGGTGGCGGGGCCGTCGCGCCCTATGCGACGGGCCTCCGCTGGCGTAGCAGCGGTCGGTGGCGGCGTGTACTTCGCCGAAGCGCATGAAGCCCATGGTGGTGAGTGAACAGGGCCGTCAGCGCGCTCGGAAGACGGCCCCAGCTGTCGGCGTACAGCGGAGCACGCCTGTGCCGGTTGGGGAGTTTGGAGGGGTGAGTGAGGAGGGTAGGGAGGGCTGGTGCGCGGAAGAGATGGTTTTTAAGGGGCCGGCGTCAGCGGGGCGCTCGTATTCTTCCCCCGCGGTGAGGGGTAGGCGCGGGGGAGGTCGCGTATATGAAAGGCGTTCCTCTTCTTTGCCTGAGGCGCCGGCACAGTATAAGTCAGAGGCGGTGGGCGGTGACGGGCGCGGAGCGGGTCGAGAGGTTGCGCGTGTGGCGCGTGCCGGGTGTTCTCCTCGCACGTATGCTGTCAGGGAGGTGGGTGCCAGAGTCGGCGGCGCGGGGGGCGGGAGGGCCCAGCAGGGGGCCTCGCTTTCTTTACAGGATGCTTTTGTGGAGCGGGATAGCGTAGGGCAGGGCATTGGTTTTTTCGAGGGGTCTAGGGATGAGGGAGAGCGAGGTGTGGTGGGGGCCTCGGGAGGGGGGAGCCCGCTATTGTTTTCCCCCCCTCTATCTACGAGGGGTGGGCCGGGGTCTGTAGGGGCGAGTTCTTTGGGGGAAGGGGAGTGGGCCCAGGTGGGGGGGTGGGGCTCAGCAGGATTTCCTTTTTTCGGGGGATTTCGGGGTTTCGCGGGCCCCTGTGTCATCGCGTGGGGGGGGGTTTCGTTCTCTGGGGGTTCAGGAAGGTAGGGGTGGGGCAGGAGTGAGTGTTGGAGAGAGTGAGGAGGAGGTGATGGCGTTTGGGGATTTGGAGCCAGCTGGGGGAGAGCGGGCTTGGGACGGTCTGGATATTTTTCCCTCCTGGTCTGAGGGGATACGGGGGTGTGGGGGGGAAGCGGCGTCCGGCTCGTGCCAGGTCCGGGGGCGCGGGGGAGATTTGGAGTCGGGGGCAGGGGCACGGGGAAGTTCGCGGGTTGGCGGTGTATTGCGGGCGACGGGAGAAGCGTCTGCGGTGGTTCAGGCAATGCTGGATTGGAGTGGGGATGAGGAGGGCTTGTCGCCGGCGTTTGTGGACGGTAGGGTGCAGGCGGGTTTTTCTGGGAGTCGGCAGTCTAGAGAGGGTTTGTCAGGTGAGCATAGGGCGGGCAGCGCGGGTAGATTGCAGGGACCCAGCACACCAGTCCAAACTTTTTCTTTTCAGGTCAAGAAGAGTAGCAGCGCAGCGGACTCGGTAGGGCGAGGTGCGGCCCAGTATCGCCGAGGAGAAGGGAGGATGAGGCCTTGCGCGGCACATTCCGTACCAACGGGGGAGCCCGTCGCGGCCAGCTCACGAAGGTCCGGCGCGGCCTCGCTGGCCCCACCTTCACGGCGTTCAAGATGCTCGGATTTTTCAAACGAGATGGATGGTTATGTTGCTCAAGGTAGAGGGGAGGACCGGCGTGTACAGTCGGCTCCCCCGCAAGCTGGTTTTAAGGCCGCAGAGGCCGGTTGGCATAAATCTGGGTCCGGTAAGGCCCGTGTGGTGGATTTTGCTGCAGAGGATTAGATGGTGGATGAGCCACTCTTGCTTGATTATGAGGAGGACAGCCCTGAGGAGGGGGAAATAAGGGGCTGTGAGGAGGGGGGGCACTCTAATGTTTCTCGCAGTATGTTACAGCTGTCTGGTGCGGCACACATTGCACAGCCAGTGGTGGTGAAATCCAAAGGAGTGCACGGCCCGCAGGCGAGGGCGCATCCTCCGAGGGATCATTCTGAGAGGTCGGCGAGGCGGTCGGAGTCGGTCCGCACACCCTCTTTAGAGCCAGGTGAGAGTGCTAAACCACGGGCCAAACCAATTATGGTGTCTGTGGGGTCGGGGGAAGATGGGGATGGGGGTGTTTTGGAGGGGAGGTTATACAAAGGAAAATATGTGAAAGACGCAGGTGTTGGTACGGGATCGGAGGGAGCGGTTCTGGGGGCGAAGGTAGAGGCAGGGTCCAATATGGAGGTAAGTGAGGTTAAGGATAAGCCTCAGAGCAAGGAGTTGAAGATTAAGAAGCTCCCTTATATGGGGGTGACTAAGCCTCTAGGTGCCCATTTAATGTTAGCGACCAAGGAGCGGATTTGGAAGGGCGAATATGTGGAACTTCTTAAGCTATTACATAGGGAGGTGAGATCTAAGGAGGGCTCTAAGGAGGAGGAGTATGAATTGGCGAAGCGCCCTAAGGTGCCGCTGACGATTGAGAACTGGACGGCGGCATTTTTGATCTATGCCAGCGTATACTGTGAGAAATTTCCCGAGCGCTGTGTGGCCATATTTAAGTATATGGACGTCATACGGAAGGCCCAGATTACAGGCAATGGGTATGCTTGGGCACAGTATGATGAGGAATTTCGGGCCCGTATGGCTTGGGACTCGGAGGCAAAGTGGGGTGAGCTTGATAATGATTTGTGGCAGCATACTATGGGGGCTGCACCAGGAGGTAAGACTATTTTCACGGCTAGTGGTTTGCCTCTAGTTTACCGGCCCTTTCAGGGCAAGCCCACCCGGGGAGGGGTGGGAGGCTCAGCCGCGTCACAGTCTGGGGTCGGAGCTTGTTGGGATTTCAACAAAGGCTTATGTACGCGGGAGTACTGCAAATATAAGCACGAGTGTTCCAAGTGCGGCAAGCGACACTCTCTCGTCAACTGCTGGGGTGTTAGGCCATCAGGTGAGCAGCAAGGGCAGCAGACAGGCGCAGGGATGTCTGGCAATGCGCAGCAGTCACAGGGTGGTCGGGGAGGTAGGGGTGCACAGGGTTCTGGGCCGAAGGGCTCCTACGCCAGTTAAATTGGCTCAGCTTGAGGATGCATTGAAGGGTTACGGGGATTTGGTGGCAAAGCAGACAATTCTTGATGGTTTCAGGTGGGGTTTTCATCTGGGGTACCACGGGCCCTGGCAGAGAAGGTGGGCGGATAATTTGAAATCCGCCTCAGAACACGTCCTGGTGGTGCGTGAGAAACTGTGTAAAGAAGTGCAGGAGGGGAGGATGGCTGGCCCGTTTGGAGAGTGGCCAGTTCATAATCTGATCATTTCCCCGATTGGTGTAGTGCCCAAGAAAGAGGAAGGGCAGTTTCGGCTGATTCAACATTTGTCATGGCCTGAGGGGTCGTCAGTCAATGATTTTATCGATGAGGACGCTGCTTCGGTGTCATACTCCTCAGTTGACGTCGCCATGTCACTCGTTGTGACCGCGGGCGCAGCTGCAGGCATGGCAAAATGCGATATCAAGTCGGCTTTCAGGCTGCTCCCGGTTCATCCGGACGATTGGCCGTTGTTGGGTATACAGTTTGAGGGGCAATGGTATGTGGACAAGGCCTTACCAATGGGCTGTTCGGTGTCATGTGCTCTGTTTGAAATGTTCAGCACTTTTTTGCAATGGTTTTTCACGCACCGCACTGGTCACAGCTTGGTCACGCATTATTTGGATGATTTCTTCTTTGTGGGCTCTCCGGGCTCTTTGGAATGCCGACAGGCTCTGGAGTCTTTTCAGGAGATTATGGAGGAATTGGGGGTGCCTTTGGCGCCGGAGAAAACGATGGGACCTGATACTGTTATCTCCTTTTTGGGTATTGAGCTGGACTCAGTTGCGATGCAGGCCCATTTGCCCGAGGATAAGAAATCCAAAATGTTGGCGTTGTTGGACTTGATGTTGGCTCGGCCGAAGGTGACAGTGAAGGACATCCAGGTGCTGTTAGGCCACTTGAATTTTGCTTGCAGAGTGGTACGGGCGGGTCGGACGTTTTGTAGGCGTCTGGGCCGGGCTTTGGCGGGTCAGCATTTGCCTCACCATCATGTGCGTCTGTCAGCAGGTGTGAAGGAAGACCTGCGGATGTGGTCCTTTTTCCTACACTCCTTTAACGGAGTTCCACTGGCAAGAGATGAGGATGTGCACTGGGACGTACAAATGTTTTCAGATGCAGCGGGCAGTGATGGTTTTGGCATCTACTGGCAGGGGCGTTGGTGTTCAGAGAAATGGCCGCAGGAGTGGAGGAATGGTGGGCGGAGCATTGCCTTTTTGGAACTTTTTCCGTTGTTGGTGGCTCTGACCATTTGGGGCAAGGAGCTAGAACATAAGAGGGTCCTGTTCCGTGTGGATAACATGGCTGTGGTGCAAATCGTCAACAGGCAGTCGGCCAGGGACGAGCAGATATTGAAATTGATGAGGGTGTTTGTGTTGGGCTGTTTGCGTTACGATATTGCATTCAGGGCTTTGCACGTGCCAGGTGTGGACAATGACATCGCGGATGCTTTGTCTCGTTCGCAGTGGGAGAGGTTCCGTGGGCTGGCCAAGGAGGCGGACAGGACACCGACCCCGATGCCGGAGCACCTCTGGTCTGTCGGCAACGTAGGGTATTTCAGCTGGTGGTAGGTTCTTTGTCTGCTTCAACTCGTGCAGCGTACGCTCTGGCATGGAAGGAATTTTTGGCTTCAGGAGCGCGTAGGAGGGAAGAAGGGTGGCGAAGTTCAGAGGATGTAGTTCAATTCATCCTTGACCTCATCGATAAGGGTTTGTCTAGAGTCACCATTGCGGGGAAGTTGGCGGGGATTTCCTTTATGGGTAAGCTGTTTTGGGGCTATTCCCCGTCTGCTGGGGAAATAGGACACAGGATGCTCGAGGGCTGGGCTAGGGAGCGGGGGGGAAATGTGATGTCCCGTTTACCCATTTCCTGGCAGATGTTAGCGCGTTTGTTGACGGTTCTGCCTGAAGTTTGCAGAGATGATTTTGAGGCTTCGCTATTCGCCACCCTTATGGTTTTCATGTTTTTTGGGGCTTTTCGGGTTTCCGAGCTTCTCGGGACTAAGATTAAGAAGGGCATTCGTTGGCAGGACGTTTTCTTTTCGGACACGGGTGTGAACATCTGGTTGTCAAGCTCGAAAACTGATCAGAGAGGGATGGGTACGGGGGTGTGGTTAGAGGCAGGAGCCCCCAGCTGCACGTGTCCGCTGCGTTTGGCACGTCAATGGAAGATATTATCAGGGGGCAATGGGGGCGATTTGGTTTTCAGGCATATGAATGGGGCGCGTGTCACGGACTATCAGCTGCGCATGGTGCTGCGTAAGGGTTTGCAGCGCATGGGTCTGGATGGGGCCCAGTTTGGGACGCACTCTTTTCGAATTGGGGCGGCAACCGAAGCGCATAATCGGGGTTGGTCTCAGGGCGACATAATGCCCTTAGGGCGCTGGTCATCTGACTGTTTTAACAAATATGTGCGAGAACCTGCAGCGAAGGCGCTTGTGTCTACCTCTTTTGCTTGAGTTTCATTCTTGTTTTTCTTTCAGGTTCGGTGGCTGGGCCAAGTACACAGGAGTTGACGGTGTGGATTGTGGGGCATTCCTACGTAAAGTGGGCACACGTCCAAGCTTGCAAGAGTTATTTTGGGGGGAGTTTGGGTTTTAATGAGAGTCGGTTTCGATTGATTTGGAAAGGAAAGGGAGGTATGCTTTGGAGGGAGCTGATTCCGTGTTTGAACAAAGCCATGGTGAAGGGGCAATGCCCGGATATTCTTCTGTTACATTTGGGGGAGAATGATCTTTGCAGTGTAAAAGGGGTGGTATTATTGCGTGCCATGAAGCGGGATTTGGCTTTGTTGAAGGAGAGATGGTCGGGTTGTCACGTGTTGTGGACAGAATAGGTTCCGCAGAGGGTGTGGAGAGGGGCAAAGAATCCCAGGGTGATTGACAGGTCCCGGAGGAAGGTGAATTTGGAAATCTCCAGGTTTTGCAGAGATCTGGGTTTTGGGAGGGTGACGCACAAAGATATTCGTTTTGAGGCGGTGGAATTTTTTCGGGGGGGATGGGGTCCATTTGTCGAGGTTGGGCATGGATTTGTATTTGTTGGAGCTTCGGGAGGTCTTGTCTCGGTGTTTGAATGTGCGGAATTAGGCTCGTTGTGTTTCAAGCCCCTTTTTTGGGGGGGGGGCAGAAAGAGGGGAGGGTAGTTGCACCGCCCCCCTCTTTCTGGGTGGCGGGGGTTATGGTCAATTTTCTATAGTTTTACCGGAGGTTGGTGGAGTTATGTTGTTGAGTTGGGTTATCGACAGGGAAAGGATAGGTTGGTAAGTTTAGTCCGGTTACACAGTTTGGGGGCCGATAGCTGTAAAGGGGCAGGCAGGGGAGTTGGTTTAACGGAAGGTTTGTATTTAGAGATTGTTGGGGGGGTTATACAGGAATGTAATGTTTGATATTGTTGTAATGTTGTATTGTACGGGCGGGGGCGGGCTCGAAGGAATTTAGGGGAGGGGGTGGTGGGCGGGGTTAGTTATGTTATATTTAGTGAGGTTTAGTTTTGGAAGGCGTTTCGGCCAAGGTTGTTAAAAAATTGTAATGTGCACCTGTCTCCAATAAAGCGGCCTTTTACACACATATCTTGGTCAGCGGTCTGCTTTGCCCCCCCACCCCTCCCTCCCAAGGGGGGCTTGGGGGGGGTGGCGACCGAAGGGAGTCCCCGCCCCCGGGCAGTTTGGGAGGGGGCGTGTGGGGGGGCGTGGCTGGCTCCGCGCGGCCTTTTTCGAATTTGGGCTCCTTTTTCTAACCAAATCAGCCCAGGTATAAATGCCTTGGGCGCCCGCTCCCGGCCACCATTTTAGGTTTGGTGACCTGGTGGCTGGGAGCTTGGCTAGTCTGGTGTTTTTTGTCCCCGCCCTCCCTCCCTCCCTCAAAAAACACTTTTGTTGGGTTTTTTATGTCCCCCTTTTTTCCCCGTTTTATTTTTCGTCGGTTTCTGGGGACAGGTGTGCAGGGGTTGGTATTCGCTTGTATTCTGTCGCTTGGAGCAGGTGCAGTGCGGGGGTTATGGTCAATTTTCGATAGTTTTACCGGAGGTTGGTGGAGTTATGTTGTTGAGTTGGGTTATCGACAGGGAAAGGATAGGTTGGTAAGTTTAGTCCGGTTACACAGTTTGGGGGCCGATAGCTGTAAAGGGGCAGGCAGGGGAGTTGGTTTAACGGAAGGTTTGTATTTAGAGATTGTTGGGGGGGTTATACAGGAATGTAATGTTTGATATTGTTGTAATGTTGTATTGTACGGGCGGGGGCGGGCTCGAAGGAATTTAGGGGAGGGGGTGGTGGGCGGGGTTAGTTATGTTATATTTAGTGAGGTTAAGTTTTGGAAGGCGTTTCGGCCAAGGTTGTTAAAAAATTGTAATGTGCACCGGTCTCCAATAAAGCGGCCTTTTACACACATATCTTGGCCAGCGGTCTGCTTTGCCCCCCCCACCCCTCCCTCCCAAATCGGTTTAAATGGAAGAGAGAGTGGTAAAACTAGACCGCCTCCTCCCACACCCAAAAGTAAAGAGCTGGCTTGAGTGGCCAGGAAGAAGATTAAAACACCCTCTACACAATCCGCACTCAGCCGTCGTGGAACGGGGCGAGTGCAAGAAAGCAGGTGAGATTAAAATTCTATGGAGGAGGTTTCAAAATTATGCACAAGTGATACAAGATTAAAATTCAGTAGAGGAGGTTTAAAAGTTATGCACAAGTAACACGCACACACACATATAATAGCTACGTTTGTCAAGCGACAGCAGCCTCACCAACTTCCGCTGCGCGTCCGCGGACACATTGGTTTAAATGGAAGAGAGAGCAGAACAACTAGACCGCCCCCTCCGACATCCAGAATTGAAGAGCTGGCAGTGAGTGGCCAGGAAGAAGATTAATACGCCCTCCACACAATCGGTCCTCAGCCATGGTGGAACGGACAAGTGCAAGAAAGAAGGTGAGATTAAAATTCTATGGAGAAAGTTTCAAAATTATGCACAAGTGATATGAGATTAAAATTCAGTAGAGGAGGTTTAAAAATTATGCACAAGTAACTCGCACACACACATATAATAGTCAATAGCCATGTTTGTCAAGCGGCAGCAGCCTCACCAACATCCGCTGCGCATCCGCTGACACATCAGTTTAAATGGAAGAGAGGGCAGGAAAAACAAAACAACCTCCGACACCCGGGGGTGAAGAGCTGGCAGGGAGTGGCCAGCAAGAAGATTGATACGCCCTCCACACAATCAGTGCTCAGCCATGGTGGAACGGGGCGAGTGCAAGGAAGCAGGTGAGATTAAAATTCAGTAGAGGAGGTTTAAAAATGATGCCAAGTAACACACACATATATAATCGCCAATAGCCATGTTTGTCAAGCGGCAGCAGCCTCACCAGCATCTGCCAAACAGGCCAAAAAAATATTTCCTTTGTTGAGACATTTGTCAACAAATTAAAACTTCAACCATGGCATGCCCACCGAAGACACACCTGTTGATTTTCAACAATCCTTTAGGCTGCATATATTTGGACTATTGTGTTCCTCTTAATTCAGCTGTTGTGAAATGTATCCTACTTGCAAATGATTCTTGATCAAGGTTCCTCTGAGTGTGGCCACAACATGTGGATTAAAGATTTGCAGCTCTTTATCTGAACATATGCACACACTACATTTTACTTAGCCAAGAGCCCTGCTTTTGCTTCAAAAGCAAATAGGGATTCTATGGCTTCCTTGTGTGTAGAGATACATCACTCTTCTCCATACAGGCCCAAGGGCAATTGTGCTGTGGAGAGGATGAACCGTGATTTAAAGCAGTCCTTAAGAGCTAGAGTATTAGGTACAGGGTTTAGCTGGATCCACCACCTATATGGTATACAAAGAGCGCTTGATAATCTTTATAAAGGATCTCTGGTTGGCTGGACCCCTCACAAAGTCCTCTTTGGCATTAAAATGTACGTTCCAGACTTTGACAGTCTGGAGATTGTGGCGGAATCCACGCACTTTGACATAAATGGCAGTTGTGCTGCCTTACAGGATTTACAAAACATCCGCCATAGCTTATCCAATGAACGGTTCAAGATGTCTGCTTCTGCAGGAATCGAGGAGCAGCCAGCACCTTCCTTCTGAATTCCACAAGTTGGGGATCTTGTTCAAGATATTATTGCAGTAAAGAAGGCATTTGGCCCATCATACTGTGCACCAGTGCCAGTCCTTGGCATTCAAGGTACAAGACTGTAATTTTGTCACCGCTTGCTGGTTCTAAAGATAATGGCTTTGTCTCCATTGATCACATCAAGTCACATCATGTGGCCTATACTAAACAGTAGGCCAGGAGGGGTTCTTGGTCATTCCCCAACTCCTCTCACTACCATATAGAAAATTCCTCTGCAGCTTTGGAGCACCATCGTAGCTGTTTCTCTCCAGCTGGGGAGGGCGGAGACTGAACTTTAGTTAATTCCCACTGCCTCTTCTAATTCCAGCCACACGATTAGAGTGAGTACAATACTTACTACTGCATCATCTGCAGCTGATCCTCCCCTTGTGGAATCCACCAGTTCTTTGCCTATACCTGTGGCTCCTGTTTTTCAACAAACTGCTTCTGGTTATTATGTGGGAACAGATGATTTTTCGTCCCACCCATTTAACACTACCTATGTTCTAGAACTTCACTTACATGGGCCTGCATTTGTTTGGGCCGAAATGCATTTATCTGGTCCCTCTGTAGATATACGTTTGATAACACTTTCCTTGGTTTTTCAATTTCTTTTGATTGGATTTGTGACGGTTTTCTTCTAGCTGATTAATCGCCATTACCTTCCAGAATGCTCTGACACAGAACTGGTCAACAAGGTGTTAACGCCTCACTCATCTTCACATACGCTAAAACGAGCTTTTGAACAATACAGCCGTTCCAGTAACTGATGGAATTGTTTGGGATAATTTACCTTATGATATCTTTGGACTGATACACAATAGGAACATTGTCTAACTCCCTCATTGTCCAGCTCGAAAACATATAGGGATAAATTCACATATTTTTATGGATACAATACATTAGGCCCAAAATCGTTTTATTTTAAACTTGTCTTACACAAACCAACCTAATATATACAGACTTGTTTGTCATACAATTAGCTGTAAAAGACTATGATTATTGGAAGGATACCATTGATGTGAAATCAATTTGGGGTACTGAACCGTGGTAAATTCAGGGAACAGGCACCTTGTTCTGAGCCTGCTTTAATTCCAACACAAATGATTTTTCTGAATAATGCCGTCCAGCAGACTACTTGTCTAGGACTGGCAAACATTAAAGACATAAATGCAGAATGCACCTAACATTTCTTCCATTGTCCGATTTGAAAATGGGCAACATTCAATAAATTACACTGAACAGCAGCTCAATAGTATGTTACAGAATGATACACTTAACTCCACACTTTCAAGTCCAAACGGGTGATTATTTAGTAAAGTGGCCAAAAATGGTTGTTCTACTCATTTTTTGAATTCCACACTGGGGTTTAAGGCAAGCCAACCTGACCCTTGTGGTATTCGGGCAAAATATTGAGTAAAAAATATTGAGATGCAGAAATATCAAGTTTTTAATATGATTCACAAATATCGTGATGCAGGAATATCATTGACAAGAATACAGATGGTCTAATGTCAGTAATATTGATGTCAAAAATATATATGTTGTTAACATCCATGTTAAAATATCTGTTAATATTGTTTGTTAATAATATTGTTTCATGATTATTTTTATGTATTATAAAATATTTTTTAATTGCATGTGTTAAAAATTGTATAATTATTGGTAATGTTTTTCAATATAGTTTGTAAAGTTTTAGTTGTTGTTTAATTGAATTTGATTGTTTATTGTCATTTATATGGTTGTAACGTGATGTGGTGTTTGTAAGAGTATAGGGTGCGAAATAATTTAATAATAATTAATTAATAAGTAATTTGTAATTATGAATTATTTAATTGATAATTATGTAAATGTGTATTTCATTTTTTCTTTGTTAAGTTTTTGGCGTGGGTTGGAGGACTATAGGGTGGGAAGTAAATTAATTATAGATATTTAAAAATTAATTGTAAATTGTGTAATTAATATATTTTTTGATTTATGTTTGGGCTGCAGGGTGGGAAGTGAATTGGTTTTCAATTAATTAGTAAATACTTTTTAATTATTAATTATTTAATTGATAATTATGCACATTTTGTAATTAATGTATTTTATAAGTTATGTTTTATGTGTGGGTTGTGTTGTTTATAAGGGTACAGGGTGGGAAGTACATTAATTATAATTAATTAATAATTCTTTTAAATGACAATTAATTAATTGAATTATTTATATGGTGTAAATAGGATATTTTTCAAATTATATGTCAGGTGCAAGTTATTGTGTTACGGTTGCAGGGTGGGAAGCTAATTAAGAAATAATTGAATGATAATGAATTATTATTTTATTATTATTTAATTGATAATTATGGTAATTGTGAATGTATCATAATAATTGTAACTTTTACCCGTCCTGAGTCCAATTCTTTCCCTACTGTTGCACCTACTGGAGTGGGAATAGTAAACTTAACCTCTCCTGAGTCCTACGCTTTTCCTACTGTTGCACACACTGGAGTGGGAATAGTAAATTTTCCCCCTTCGGTGTCCAACGCTTCCCCTACTGTTGCACAGACTGGAGTAGGAATAGTGTATTTATTATTCTTGGAGTTTAATTCTTTTTTTTTTAGTATTGTTTAATATGTATTATTATTATGGGCTTATGTATTTAATTCTATATTTATATATATTTTGAAAATTTGGCGAGGATTCGTCGACCGGCGCCAAAGTTATTCAAAATAGAATGTTGCGGTTTTCCTATGGAAACAGGGTCCTAACTATAACTACCTACTGGCGACCGCCAGTAGGTAATATATATATATATATATATATATATTGTTCTCGAAGTCACTCTTTCTGAAGTTCAAGCCCCAAGAGGGGTGGCGCGAACCGGCAGAGACGACCGGTAATTACTATCAACGAAAATTGGAGTCCCAACGCGCTCTCGGAGACAAACAGAATCACCAGGGAAACGAAGGTCACTTAGACACAGGTAGGTTTATTAGCATCATAAACCTGCTGCAACGCGTTTCACCCGCGAACGGGCTTGTTCACACAGCGTGTTCAAAACAATTGTCACAATACATACTGTTTCGTAAAGTAATCATAGAAAGAGGACTTCGAAAAGTCTACTCATAGTACATGTATCAACAGAAACAGTTAATAACACACAGCGCCATATTGTACTCTGTTTCATGTCGATAAACAGTGTTGAATAATAAACCAAACATGTCCTTTAGTCATCGCACATCATGATTTTTCAGTCGAAAACAAACATTAGTTTAAATAGCGTTTAGGCACAGTGATAATATCAAAAGTTATTAAGTGGCCACAAAACGTGTAAGTTCCCGGCAAGGTGGCGAACTATTTGACGAACAATGTCCGCTATGCGATAAGGTGTTCGCATAAAGTTTTATTTGTACTATCTGCAAATACCCTTGCCTAGAGGAAGAGCGGTTGCTGTGCGATCACGTGATCGCATAAAGTTTCATTTCTTTCACTTGTACAAACATGTATTTTTGTTTGAGTGCACAGAGTTAATAGAGATCCCAACCTGGATAGAGCGCAGACCCACCTGATATTGTCAATCTAGAGAAATTTTGCGCCACCTTGCCGGGAACTTACACGTTTTGTGGCCACTTAATAACTTTTGATATTATCACTGTGCCTAAACGCTATTTAAACTAATGTTTGTTTTCGACTGAAAAATCATGATGTGCGATGACTAAAGGACATGTTTGGTTTATTATTCAACACTGTTTATCGACATGAAACAGAGTACAATATGGCGCTGTGTGTTATTAACTGTTTCTGTTGATACATGTACTATGAGTAGACTTTTCGAAGTCCTCTTTCTATGATTACTTTACGAAACAGTATGTATTGTGACAATTGTTTTGAACACGCTGTGTGAACAAGCCCGTTCGCGGGTGAAACGCGTTGCAGCAGGTTTATGATGCTAATAAACCTACCTGTGTCTAAGTGACCTTCGTTTCCCTGGTGATTCTGTTTGTCTCCGAGAGCGCGTTGGGACTCCAATTTTCGTTGATAGTAATTACCGGTCGTCTCTGCCGGTTCGCGCCACCCCTCTTGGGGCTTGAACTTCAGAAAGAGTGACTTCGAGAACAAATTGATTTTGAGAAGTTCGCCGCTACTTCACAGATCGGATTACTTTTGCACCCGGATTACAGTATACTGCACGCAGGAAGACACCGTGCAGGTAAGAACATTTTACCTTACTTATTGTTTGTGCAGCTAAATTCCGTTTCTGTTGCGTTAATTTCAACGGCACGAAGAGAATATAATGACACTGATTCCCTATCTGCCGGACGACGAGTAGCAAGGGGAACCCTTTATTTAAAGGGGGAGAACTCTTTACCAGGGTCACGGGGTCACACAGACAGGGAAATTTTTCCCAAGAATTGTCGATATGGATGATGAGAGAGAGAGAAGAGAGGCGGCAGCAACCTTGTTCGCCCGGGCACCTGGCAGAGGCCGTCCCACACCAACAATAACGGCCTCAGAAAAAACAATTATGGACACACTATCCAAATTTGAAAAATTGCACAAACAGGAGATGTCAAAGTGGTGGGAGGCCACGTCATTGCAAGATTACATTGAAAAATCAATGGTACCACGTGGCCTCAGAATTCATATTACTCCATCATATGAATCCCCAGACCCACAGATGCTTGAGGACTGGTCCTCAAACTCAGCTAACAGTTCAAAGAATATGTTGACCATCCTGGTCAAATATGCCTGGTCAGACAGAGACAACATCAAAAGAGAAATTGAGGAGATGAGAGAAAGTCTGAATCAACATAAAGAACAAGAATTAATTAAGACCTTCTTGGAAGAAATGCGCAAACGCCTTAAGATCCTTGAAGAAGATATCAAAAGGAGAAAACAAAGGAAATTGCACCGCGACTGCGGAGATTATGAAACAGGCCGGATCTTGACCTACAGTAAAAAATATGACTATCTATATGAAACTAATGGGAAGCACTCTGCTACGAAACCAAATGAATCCTACAATCAAAATACTAATATTGTAACTGACAACAGTGATACAAATACAGATGTGTCAGCCACCACCTCCTCCTCCGAAAGTCTCCAAGACATGGGAGACAGTGCAACACGTCCAAAATCAACTTTTTTAGACGAGTATCGTCTCTTGAAGAAGAGCAGACAAGACACAAGACCAGACCAGAGAGACGATTCCCCTGCACCGAGGGAAAGAGGAAGGGGAAGAGGAAGGAATACAAGAGGAAGAGGAGGAAGAGGAACAGGAAGAGGAAACATGAGAGATACAGCGGAGCACATGGGAAAAAGGCAAACTCGCTCCAAGAAGAACTACTGATGGAAGAAAAGATGGTAAATCAGACGATTGTTAATCTTACCTCTAAAGTCCTTAGTAGCAGAGATAAAAAAACACTTTGCTTAGGATTATCTTTCTGTCCAACTGTTCCTATGAATTATGTTAATAGTAGGATTGATATTTTTAAATTCTGTAGGAAGTTGAAGTTACAAAAGTGGCACAAACTCAAACCTGTTAAAAACCGTGAATTCCAACAACTAGAAAGATCCTCACAAGAATCTAATCTCACAATCGGTGATATAGATGCTATGGTGACAATACATGAACTACAGAATAACCCTGATGGCACACAAATGAGTGCAGATTCGTTACTCATACTAGAGGAGCTCGAAATCAAACATGACAAAGCGGCATGTAGCCAATTCAAGCCCAAATCTGTCTTCCTACCCAAAATGAACCATGACAATATTGATACATTTCAAGAGGTAGTAGGCAATGATCTCCTTAAATTTAGACAGAAGAATTGGCCTAAGAAATTACGCAACTTTGGTTACAACTTGTCACCTTCCCAAAAAAGAGCCATGGAGGACTTGGCGAAGGATGACGATATTGTCATAAGACCCGCAGACAAAGGGGGCAATATTGTGATTTTAACCAAAACCATGTACATTGCAGAGGCTGTGAGACAACTGAGTGACAGTACCACATATTCACAGACCAGTAGGATAGAGTACAATGCAAGCATCAACGATATCTGGGAGAAACTATCTGAATGGAAAGATCAAGGACTGATTGAATGGGAGGAATATTGTTTCCTTAAGAAAGATCATCCCATTCTGCCTGTCATGTACCTACTCCCAAAGATACACAAAAATAGGGACAATCCACCAGGGAGACCTATTATCTCTTCAAGAGGCTGTGTATCAGAAAATGTTTCCAGATACGTAGATCATTTCCTCAGAGACTTTGTTCATGCATTACCATCATTTGTCAGAGACACCAAGGATTTCTTAGGTAAAATTGAGAAATTCAAATGGGAAAGTAACTATATCTTGGTTACATTGGATGTCAATTCCCTTTACACAGTGATTGACCATGAACAAGGCCTGGAGGCATGCGCCAGATTTCTCAAACGGCGGAATGTAAGCTTCCTAAAACACTCAGCTATGATTCTTGACATGATCAAGTTTTGCTTACAGAATAACTTTTTTATGTTTAACAACGATCTGTACAAGCAAACCTTAGGGACAGCAATGGGTACATGTTTTGCCCCGAGTTTTGCGAACCTCTTCATGGGAGCATGGGAGGAGGACCTTCAGAAGAGCACCATCGTCTGTGATACCTTAACCAAAGTTGCTCTTTGGTTGAGGTACATAGACGACATTTTTTTCATCTGGCAAGGCGAAGAGGAAGAATTAAGTTCCTTTATTCAGTCTCTGAACCAAAATGACAAACATCTGACTTTTACCAGCACCATCAGTCGCAATCAAGTGAATTACCTGGATACCCAAGTTAAGGTGGTGGAAAATAAATTACAAACTATCCTCTATCGAAAAAGTACGGCAGGTAATACACTGCTCCACGCTATGAGCAGTCATCCAGACAACTTGAAATGGAGCATCCCGTACGGAGAGCTGCTTAGAGCTAAAAGAAACTGTAGCAATCTTACAGATTACCAAAGCGAAGAAAAAATAATGATGAAAAGATTCAGAGAAAGAGGGTACCCACAGTGGGTATTAAAAAGGGCAATGGACAAAATCTCTAACGTTGAAAGAAATACTCTCTTAAAAGATAAAATGCAAGAACATAGAGGAGAAGAAGATGATTCTAACACTGCACGCATGATCCTAACCTTTAATGGTAACTCTGAACCAATAAAAAAGATTTTGATACAGAATTGGAAGCTTTTGAAAAGTGACCCCATAATAGGCGACGGTATACCAGATAGACCGAAAATCACCTACAGGAGGGGCCGCACCTTTAGAGACCTACTTGTTCACAGTGACCTTACAACCAGTACTGTCCAGAGAGGCATCAATATTCAAGGCTTCTTCCCCTGCGGACACTGTAAGGCCTGTGCCAATAGTCGCATGGTGAAGGAATTTTGGAACACAAGTACTAACACGATGGTCAAAATCAATCAATTCCTGACATGCAATAGTACTTTTGTAATCTATGTACTAGAATGTCCATGTAAACTTAGGTACGTGGGAAGTACAACACACATGGCAAAAAAACGGATCCTGGAACACATGAGAGCGATTACGAATAAGGATAAGCAATATCCTATCGCTCGGCACTTCGAAAGCTTCCACTTCTCGGATTGCAAAAAACTTTCCTACTATGGGATAGAACAAATCTTACCAAACAAACGTGGGGGGGATCGGACCCTACGGCTCAGACAAAGGGAATCAAGACACATCATTGGGATGTGTACCAGATTCCCAAATGGGCATAATTTGGACGAAGAGTTGTCAATTCATTTACAATCTGATTGAATGACAGGCAGTAACATTGTGACATGTGTACTATTCTTCTTTCTTCTTTCTTCTTTTTCTGTACTTTTAAAAGATCCCGTTATGGTTTAAATCGTTCTATTTGCTTAAACCATGTTTAGTAGGAGGGAGCTAAATGTTAGCTCTGTGATTAGCATCATAGCCTACTCTAGAGTATTTTATCTAGCAATATGTTGACATGAATCCCTTTACTGAACCATGTTGTACAAGACCATGTATTTTAATGACTTGTGACTCTCTTTTTGCTTTTTCTCATTATGCTTCTTTTCTCTCTTTTATCTTGTTCTTCTGCCTGCAGGAGGAAGGGAAGGGACTGTTGCCTAGAGGAACGAGGGGGCCCCTATCCTTTTCTTCGTTTTTACTTCCAGCCACTGGGCCTTTGACAACTATCAAGTATTCTGATTACTATCAAGTACTTTTTATAGTAGTTGAGATTTTGGTTAGATATCCATGTATTTTATATTACGATGCACTAATTAGCTATGATTAAACTTTAATTTCTATGTTTACTATTGCCAACAGGACCACGCTGCACTATAGTCTCTCTCTCTCATTGCAATTTGATTCCGTTCTCACATTTTGATTTACACATATGGGTGTTTATAGGAACTAAGTTTAAACAGGACAACTCAATTTGCCACGTACATACTTTAATTAACTGCAGTGTGGGACCCTGAACAGAGGTCCAGACCACCTTTTACACAAGGTGATCACTCAAGACGGACACTCGTCGATACACCAATTAGATACATACAAACATCTCCGCATGTTTTACGCACTTATCTTAATGTAGTAGAGTCGGTTCTGCGCCACTATTGGGCAAACATAACATTTACTTAAATTCACATGTTATTTGTGTATCGACCTACTCACAGCGGCTTTTTCCCTCCACTCACATGAGTTTCATTGCCTGAGTCTATTATAGGCTACTCCCAGTCACTATTTGACGAACAATGTCCGCTATGCGATAAGGTGTTCGCATAAAGTTTTATTTGTACTATCTGCAAATACCCTTGCCTAGAGGAAGAGCGGTTGCTGTGCGATCACGTGATCGCATAAAGTTTCATTTCTTTCACTTGTACAAACATGTATTTTTGTTTGAGTGCACAGAGTTAATAGAGATCCCAACCTGGATAGAGCGCAGACCCACCTGATATTGTCAATCTAGAGAAATTTTGCGCCACCTTGCCGGGAACTTACACGGTTTGTGGCCACTTAATAACTTTTGATATTATCACTGTGCCTAAACGCTATTTAAACTAATGTTTGTTTTCGACTGAAAAATCATGATGTGCGATGACTAAAGGACATGTTTGGTTTATTATTCAACACTGTTTATCGACATGAAACAGAGTACAATATGGCGCTGTGTGTTATTAACTGTTTCTGTTGATACATGTACTATGAGTAGACTTTTCGAAGTCCTCTTTCTATGATTACTTTACGAAACAGTATGTATTGTGACAATTGTTTTGAACACGCTGTGTGAACAAGCCCGTTCGCGGGTGAAACGCGTTGCAGCAGGTTTATGATGCTAATAAACCTACCTGTGTCTAAGTGACCTTCGTTTCCCTGGTGATTCTGTTTGTCTCCGAGAGCGCGTTGGGACTCCAATTTCCGTTGATATATATATATATATATATATATATATATATATATACACAAATGAATGCTATTTTTACCATATTTTTTGTAAAACTTCTTTTTATATATTGTATTGTATAACTCTTTTGTATAACGCGACTGTCACCCAACGGGTATCCTGGCGCTTGGAGACAGAGATGGTAAAGAGCATGGCAGACGATCAGTCAGCTGGACAGGGAAAATTACTGTTTGTTCTTGGCAAATAGCCAAGTTTTAAGGCCTCCTCTAAAGCCTAACAAGGATTCGGCCAGTCTCAGTTCTTGGGGGATTTTATTCCAAAGACATGCGGCTGCCGTGCCAAAGGCCCTACCTCCCATCCTTGCTAGTTTAATCCTAGCGACGGGTACTAGTCCTTGACTGGTAGAGCGGAGGAGTCTTTTTGGTTCATACCATGAAAAGCGCTCTCGCTGAGGTAGCGGACCTGTGTTGTGTAGAGCTTTGTAGACCATGACTAGGGATTTGAAGCTAATTCTGTCTTTCACAGGCAACCAGTGTAAATCCTTCAGTGCCTGCAACACAGAGGAATCACGTTGTCGCTTCAGTGCCATTTTGGCTGCCAAGGACTGGATTCGTTGCAGCCCCTGCACAATGTATTGGGGAGCACCCAAATACAAGATATTACAGTAGTCTAGTCTACTCAAAATTACACTCTGGACCACTAAGGGCCTAGCCTTGCTTGGTAGAAGTGGGAGAATTTGGCGAAGGGCTCTCAGCAGGGAGAGGCAGGTGCTGATTGTTTTGTTGGCCTGAGTTTGCATCTGGAGGTTTTCGTCCACCATGACCCCCAAATTGCGGACTGTTTTGGCGGCTTCTATAGGGCATCCTCTGGTCTAAGCCTGAACTCGCCCAGAAGAAGATTAGGTATTCTAGCAGCGTGGCAATGCAGTAGCTCAGTTTTCTCAGTGTTCAGCTGCAGGGAGTTAGTTTGCAGCCAATCTGAGACCTGCCCCATACATGCTTGAAAGGAGCTCATAGGGACCGCATGCTCTCCTTCAAGGGAGAACAGCAGTTGAATGTCGTCCGCATAGTTGAACACTTCGATTCCATAGGATTTTATAATGGGGATCAGTGGGCCTAGGTAGACATTAAAAAGGATCGGACTAATTGCCGAACCCTGGGGTACTCCGTAGCGAACTGAAGACCAGGGGGAAGTAAAGGGTGTCAGCATGACTGCCTGTTGCCGGCCCGCCAAATAGGAGCGTATCCATTTCAGGGCGCATCCCTTTACCCCTAGACCTTCCAGTCTTGACAACAGTACGGCATGGCTGACCGTGTCGAACGCGGCCGACATATCTAACCACACTAAAACTGAAGACTTTCCACTGTCGGCTCGCATACGAAGTTTGTCCATCACTGTTGTCAAGGCAGTTTCCGTCCCATGCCCCGGCCGGAATCCGAACTGGTCCCTGTCCAGCAACTGATTCTCTTCCAGGTAGTTTGACAGGGACTTGCTGACCATTTTTTCCAGAATTTTGATAGGAACTGGCAGTAAAGATATGGGACGGAAACTGGCTGGCAACGTAGGGTCTAGAGATGGCTTTTTCAGCAGGGGGGTGACTATCGCCCGTTTCCAGCAGTCTGGTACCTCTCCTTCATTCAAGGATTGGCAGCAGATTTGCCACAGGCCTGGAAATAAATCAGGGCCATGCTCCTTCCAGATTTTATGAGGAAGGGGATCGAGGGGCGAGCCAGATGAAATCTGCCGAGCAATGGTGCCAAAAGCATCCTCCGTGGGGGGTGGGAAACAGTTCAGAAAGATGTCCTTCCGGACGACCTCGCTAGCTGGCAAAGTTTCCATTCTGCTGTGGTGAAGTCCACCCACGATTTTAGTGACCTTGTCAATAAACAAAGTGGCAACCTCGTTGCACAGGTTTTGCGAAGGCCGGACTCTATTAGCCAGGCATCCAGGGTTACTAAGGTCTCTTACAATATTGAAGAGAGCCTTAGAGCCATTACATGCCTGCAGGATGGAACTTGCATAGAATTGTGACTTGGCCTCCCTAATAGCCTGCTTGTATTGAGCTTGTATAGATTTCAAGGCTTTTTCATCGGTTTCTAGGTAGGCCCTGTGCCACCTTCTCTCGGTGTGTCGGCGGGCTGCGCGTAGCACTCTCAGTTCCTCATTGAACCAGGGGGCCGAGGGCGCGCTTCTGACCTTGAGCTTTTTCCTTGGGATATATTCTTCCAGGACATTGTTGATAAAATTACTGTATCTGTTGTAACTTTCCTCAACTGCCTCCCCAAGTTTAGATAAGGTTTGACAAGGGAATAGGGGTGCTAGGCCCAGTTTGGAGAGTTTCGCCCAGTCTCTCCCCCACCGGTAGGTAGTTGGATTCCTTCCTGTCGACTTGTTTCTTGGCAGATTTATCCTGAGCTGGATCAGAAAATGATCAGTCCTGTTCAGCGGAGCTATACTAAGTACCTCTGTTTCCGGCTTCTTAGCAAAGACTAAGTCAAACATGTTTCCTCCCTTGTGAGTAGGTTTTTGAATGAGCTGCTGCAAACCGCAGTTTCCACAGGTTTGGCTCAGAGCCTTCAGGTGGTTTCCTAAACTCCCTGTGTCCCAAAGATTGAAATTTCCTAGGAGCAGCAGTCTGGAGTGTGATGATGCTAGGGTAATAATAGTGTCCAATAGGGCCTGATGCTGAAAGTCCAGGCCCGGGGGCCTGTAGCAAACCATGCCTGACAGCATTTTCCCCTTGGGCTCCTGTATAGAGAAACCCAGGAGTTCATACCCTGCTATATCGTTAATCGGCAGTGGAACACAATCCCACTTCTCTTTGAATATTATCCCTACCCCTCCTCCTCTCCCCGTCATGCGCGGCTTCTGAAGGATTTTATAGCCTGCTGGGCACGCAAGGTCCAGTTCCACCGAGGAGTCGGGGGTGATCCAGGTTTCCGTGATGAACAGCAGGTCAAAATCTAAATCCTCCAGCAGGTCATTGATCTCCTGGTGGTGTTTTATCAATGATCTGCTGTTAATCAGTCCACAGTGCAAAGCCTGCGAATGAACCCCCTGCTGCCCTTTGTCAATGTTAAGTAGGGCGTCCCTGGAGTAGTGAAGTCGGCCTGTGAGGATTTGGGCAGCGTTTTTGGTGCTCGGCGCGACCGGAGCGCGGACAGGCGCAGAGAGGCGCGCCCCATCGACGGGCCCACTGCGTGCGCGCGCTGCGCGCTTGCATTCCCCTGTTTAAGTACACCCAACCACTAGAGCGCAAATAAAGATGGCGCTTGGTGATTGGCACAGATCGGTGAAATCTCGCTAAGTAGCGAGGTGAGATGTTTTTTAAGGTGCAAGTGAGCGGACTGTGCAAATAGTTTTTTTTTTAAAAAGGTCTCTCAACACACAACAATTTAAAAAATATTATCGGCGAATTCAGAGTAAGAGCACAAAGCTTATGCCTCTCCTCGCGTTAGCAATTAGCGGTATAACAATACTTCCAACCCTCGTGATTTCCCCAATCAGTGGTGAGCGTTCTACGACAGCGTCTCAAAGCGTTAGCTGGAAGTCTCAGTTCGTGGGAAGGCGCGCTTGCATTCCTCTGTTTAAGTACACCCAACCACTAGAGCGCAAACAAAGATGGCGCTTGGTGATTGGCACAGATCGGTGAAATCTCGCTAAGTAGCGAGGTGAGATGTTTTTTAAGGTGCAAGTGAGCGGACTGTGCAAACAGGTTTTTTTAAAAAAGGTCTCTCAACACACAACAATTTAAAAAATATTATCGGCGAATTCAGAGTAAGAGCACAAAACTTATGCCTCTCCTCGCGTTAGCAATTAGCGGTATAACAATTCTTCCAACCCTCGTGATTTCCCCAATCAGTGGTGAGCATTCTACGACAGCGTCTCAAAGCGTTAGCTGGAAGTCTCAGTTCTCAGTATATTGTTTTATGCATAATGTAATTACAAATGCTACTTTTTTTCCAGTCTATTTGTTATATTCATTATCGAATTTTATTTTAAAAAATCTATCTAACTATCTATCTATCTATCTATCTATCTATCTATATATAATATATATTATATATATATATATATTCACTGAAAAAACCATAGGTTTCACACATGTTATAGTTAGGAATTAGCATTTAAAAAACCTTGCAAATTCAGTGAAAAAACCATAGGTTTCACACACGTTATAGTTAGCTGGACATTTCACTCATAAAAAAACAATGAAATTTTCCCGTTATAGTTAGTTAAGCTAACTATAACTCGCGCGCCCGCAATGCACTGCTGATGACGTCACATATTACATCACTCATGACATGGTCAGTGACATCACTCATGACATCACTGATGACATCTCAAATGACATCACTGATGACATCACTGATGACATCATCCAGTGAATGTGTGTTTTTCTGAAAATTAAATATGTTTTATATATGTATATTTCAAGGTCGATGGAAAAATAAATGGGTATATAAGTGTCTAAATGGATGATTTGTTTTTTAAAAATTGATTGTGTAACTGACTGATTAAGTGTATCTTAGTGAATACATGGCTTAGTGAGTAATGTTTAAATATGTAAATATCTGTATCAGTCTCTCACTTTGTGTATAAGTGGCTGCATGGGTTGGTGAGTAGCTACATGAGTGTCTATATAGGTTATTAGTTGTTTTTTTGAGTATCAGTGTCTATATGGTTCGGTGGGGGGTATTACGTAGTGCATAGGTGCATGAATGAGTGACTCACTGTTTGTATGTGTTGAAGACAGCATGTGTGCAGGACTGTATGGGTGGATGAGTGTGTGTATGGGTGTGTTAGTGAGTGAATGGCTGTCTCAATCGTGTCTTTATGAGTAACTACATATGTTTTAAACTAGTATATGTGACTATTGGTGTATATAAGTGAGTATATGTGAGAGTGAGAGATTGAAAGAGTTCCTGTATGAATAAGTGTGTGTTTCTATAAGTGATTGTTTAAAAGACTAAGTATGTGTAAGTTTCTGTAGAAGTAAGTGTGGTGGTGTGTGTATAACTGTATATGCAAGTAAATGTATGTTTTTTTCTTTTTTTCATGAGTGACTATGTGTGTCAGTAACTCTGTGGATGAGTGGCATTGTGTAACAGGATGTATTGGTGTATGAGTACATATGATGTGTGAGTACACGAATGAGTGACTGTACAGGACTGTTGGTGAATGAGTGGATGTTTATGTGGTTCTTAGAATTATTGAAGAGGTTGTTGTAATTGGTATTGGTATGTCCATTTTTTTGAAAATTTCGGTCTCTATTTTTGAATGTGTGTATCAAAGGTTATATTAGGGTGAGAGGAGATCTGCCACTCCATCACATGGATGATGTCATCAGTGATGTCATCAGTGATGTCATTTGAGATGTCATCAGTGATGTCATGAGTGATGTCACCGACCATGTCATGAGTGATGTAATATGTGACGTCATCAGCAGTGCATTGCGGGCGCGCGAGTTATAGTTAGCTTAACTAACTATAACGGGAAAATTTCATTGGTTTTTTACGAGTGAAATGTCCAGCTAACTATAACGTGTGTGAAACCTATGGTTTTTTCACTGAATTTGCAAGGTTTTTTAAATGCTAATTCCTAACTATAACATGTGTGAAACCTATGGTTTTTTCAGTGAATTTGCAAGGTTTTTTAAATGCTAATTTCTAACTATAACGTGTGTGAAACCCATGGTTTTTTCAGTGAATTTGTATGGTTTTTTAAATGCTAATTCTTACCTATAACATATGTGATTCCCATATTTTTTTTTAATGATTTTGTATGATTTTTTTATTATAAATTCTTATCTTAAATGTGTTTTTTTTGTTTAAAAAACAAGTTTTTTAAAAAATTTTTATTCTCTTAAAACACTATGTTTTTTAAAAAAAAAATATGCAATATATCAAGTTTTCTCTTTTTTTTTTACCAAACAGGTAAGATATATTAGTATAACATAGAAAATATATATATTTTTTTTTTAGTGCGCGTACGGTAAGCGTACGGTAAGCTTACGGTTTACGCAATGTTTGTAATTTATCTACTCTGTTTGCGTATAGTTACGCAATTTGCGTAGCCGCGCGTACTGTGCGTGGGGCGCGTAGGCGTGCACGCTACACGCGCACGTTACGCGGAAGTGTTGTAGAGTGACTGTTTTGCGCATGAGCAAAGCGCGTGTCTTTTTTACGCGCATGCGCACTTTTACCGTAAGCGCACCGTAAGCGCACCGTAAGCGTAACGTAAGCGTAACGTACGCGCACGGTGGGTCATGTGATCATGAAACACAACTTTTGATTGGATGAAACTACTTTCAGTTCTAGAACTCTCCTACACCACACCCATTCCCCTCATTTCTGCTTGTGATCCCTTAGGAGAAGGAGCTGACTTGTCTTTGTGATACGATGGCAGAACAGCACTCTTCTGCTGAGAGTGAGGCTAGCAGCACCACCATCAGGCAGAGAAAGAGGAAACAGAAGGGCTCTTTCATATGGGAGTATTTCAGTTTTCCAGAGGGTGAGAAAAAAGTCAATGCTGCCTTGGTGACTTGCAAGCTGTGCCAGCGTGTACTTTCGCGAGGTAATCCCAACAAGAAGTATTCCTTTGGGAATCACACTATGTTGAGACACCTTGAGGATGTGCATCCTAGGACACATGCACGACATACATGGGGCAACCCTTCAGTAAGTCGAGCGAGCACATCCACAGCAGCTCAGCCGAGTCCTTCTTCGGAAGCTCAGCAGAGCCCTTCATCTGTGGGGGCACATTCACCTTTTTCTGATCCTCTGGAAATGAACCCTCGGTTTGGTAGGGTTACTATGCGGTGTTCATTTTGCCATGATCTAATTGTTCACAGGGAGACCAGTGTTTCCCTCATTAACAACAGAATAGATCAGCATAAATGTCCAACCAGCTAATGTTCCCATACTTCCTTTCCTCTGTCCCTGCATGAACACAACGGCTCTTTTAAGAGCCAACCTTACCTCTCAACTTTTTTTTATTTTTTCTTTAAAACTTTTTTTTTTTTTTTTACCGTACGCGTACGGTAAGCGTTTTTTTTTTTTTTTTAAAACACTAAAAATCAATTACCACATCTCAAAATCCTTGAGGAATTAATAACTAAATACTAAAAATCTTTTTGAGATAAAGTGGAAGAAAGAGACCTTCTAATTTCTCAGTTACCTGTCCCACCCAACAATTTAATTTTTAATTAAAATGTAATTGAAATTACTTGAAAAAATGGTTGGTTTTTTTTGAAAATTTTCTTTCACAATCTGAAAAAGAAGAAAAAAGTATTAATATTTAATAAATTAATATATAACACAGTACACGTATTTACATGTTTTTCCCCAAAAATGTTTTGCCTTTTTATTGCATTTCACTATAAATTGTGAAAGCAATTGCATTCATCATTTAACAGCGGGCAAAAAAAAAATAACAATCTCAAAGATTGTATAAAAAAAGCCCAGAATCTCTTTTAACTTAAACATAACATTATAGAAATGCATAATATTCTAAAAAAATATCAACTAATATCAATACTTATTTCTTTAAAATACCGTCTGACATTTTTGTTTCAGAAGTATAATCACAAAAATATATCTCAAATAACTCCACAATACATCTGGTTCCATTTCCTTTAGGCCAAATAGTAATTTTAAAATTCTTTTTTGATTAAATTTCCAATGGTAATCCAATAAAATTCTAAAGTTTAAATTCTACAGATCTCACCGATTCTCTGTAACATTTTGGTTTCCGAAAGATTAATTAATAATTAAATAAGTCCACAATACAATTGTTTACCTTTCCTCATGGCCAAATAGTAATTTTAAAAATCTTTTTTGAATAAATTTCCAATGGCAATCCAATAACATTCCAAAATTTAAATTGTGCAGATGTTACCGATTTTGTCTAAATTTGTGGTTTTCCAAAGTTTCATTAAAAATTTAAAAAGTCCACATTACAATTGGTTACCTTTCCATTAGGCCAAATGATAATTTGAAAAATCATTTTTTTTGAAAATTCCAATGGTAATCCAATAAAATGGTAAAATTGTTTTGTACACATCTTGCCAAGTCTCTCTAAAATTTAGGTTTCAGGAAGATTAGATAGGAATTTGCTAAATCAAAAGGCAAACGTTGCTTGAAAATCAATTGGAAATCATTACACAGTGTCCAGCCTTTTTCACATTTAAGATAAACTGTGTAATGTCCAGAAGTAACAGTAGGTCCTTCATGGAAAATTATTGCAACTGTTACAAAAGTTTTTCCTGAAATTGATAATTGCTGTCCTGTAAACTTCTTTATTAAAGTATCCAATTTTGAACCATCAGCTTTACATCGTTGCATCATTAAAATTACATATTGTCCGTATTCCTTTAAAAGTAACGTTGAAAACATTTCAGATTGACACTCACTGCATTCCATGTTATGATTAGCATCTTTAACTAATTTAGCAAAAGTGACTGTTTTACTTTCTGGCAATGTTAAATAAATAAACCTTTCAGAATCAACATTAGAGCCACATGTATTGAAACAGTTTTCACAACTATGTTCCCATTTATAAGAGAGACCAAACAAATTTTCAATGGGAACCCCTTCTTCTTCCAGTACCTGAAGAAAAAACATCAAGAATTCCTGTGCGTCTTGCTGTACATTTTGAGAAAACTGTGTTCGTCCTGAACATACATCTAAAAGTTTTCTAATTTCAGTAGCACTTTCTATTTGAGTTTTATCATTACTCAGCTTTTGAAAAAGGAGACTCAACTCAGAACAGAATCTTTTTCTCTGATTTACTATTATCTGCTCTTGCACACTTTCCAGATAAAATGCAACATTCAGCACTACATTAGAGTAGCAGTTGACACCAGAGCTATTTTCAAAATGACATCCTACAACCTCTTCTTCATTTTCCTTTTTCTTTTTGCTTGCAATTACATCACTCCTCTTTTTTTTCCTCCTCTCTACATCTTCATTACAGATATTCTCATTTCTCCTTTTACGTGAAACTACACATTTCTCCAACACAGGATACTGACCTAAATGAGGAGCATAGGTTCTTCTTAATCTATTATACTCCTTTACACAATTTGTATCAGCACTAACTTTTGAGTCATCAAAGTCTATCATGAATAAACCAGATAATGTTTTCACTCGTGACAAAGCTACATAAGCCATACCTTCTTTGAACACAGTTGAACCAATGTTCACAAAAGCACAATCTACAGTCAATCCTTGAGACTTGTGAATAGTTACAGCATGTGCTAGCGAAAACGGAAACTGCTTCCTACGTACATATAAGTCTTTCACAAGCATGAAACGAACTGAACAACGACAAATGTCTTTAACTTCTTCTATCTGATCAAATTTTATTTTTTAAACATTCAATTCCATCTTTTTTCTGATAATTAATAAAACCCACAACTCTTCCCATAGCTCCATTAACTAAACCTTTTTCAACATCCAAATTTCTCCTTAAAAATACTCTACAGTTCATGCAAACATATAGATTTTTTTCTAATCCAGCTGTTTTGGAAATGTTCTTCTCTAGTGAATCCAATTTATTTTTCAGTGTGCCTGTTAATGTGATAGTAATTCTTCCATCCTCAATTTTGTCCACTGCTTCCAATTTCCTGATTTCTTCCTTTTCCAATTTCAAAAGCTCCTCATTGAATATTGAGCATTCACGTAGAGTTGGCATTAAGCAGATGACACTTTTCTTTTCTGCAATGTTCTTGCATATCTTCTCTGCAACTATTTCTTCCTTTGGAAATAAATTATGTAGCAGCCGACTCTGTAATGCTTTTTTGCCAACTTCTGTGAGTAGTCCAATTCTGATATCTTTCAGAATACTTCCATATTCTTCATCGTTTGCTTGCCTCATATTAGTAGTAAGTTCCTTGTACTCAAAGAAGGACCAAATATTTGCATTACCGATGCTTCCCAATGACTTCTTTGTGTCTTCATGTGTCACAGTATTAAACACTGGTTGTCCTTTAACTGGAGTAAGTTGTAGAAGATCCCCAAAAACTATGACATGTTTTCCACCAAATAACACGTCATAGTCTGTCCCTAGAATTTGCTGCATTCTTAAATGCACAAAGGCAAGCATTAAGTTTGATACCATGCTCACCTCATCAATAATGAGAACTTGCATCTTCTTCAATACTCTTGAAACTTCCAAGCATGCTTCTCCAGTTAGCTTGTTGTATTGTATTTTGTTCTCATGCTCCACTGGTAACATTAGCAAACGATGTAAGGTGATTCCTTTTATGTTATAGGCTGCTAACCCAGTTGGAGCAGTAACCACACAAGACAAAGTAGAATCCGTTTTTTGCTGTAGGTAGCTTCTGATGACTTTTATTAAGAAACTTTTTCCAGTTCCAGCTTGTCCACTTACATACATCCTGATTGGATGAAATGATGTGCATGAGCACTCTTTTTTTTCATGTTGAAATCCGTGATCAATTTTGCTTCTGATCTCTTCATAAATTTGTTGCTGCTCTTCATTCAGTTGTCTTTCCAAATTTTGTAAGTCTATAAATTCTTCTTGAGCTTGATTCATAGCCGTTTCCACTTCATTCATGGCTATTGATGCTTCATTTTCAACGATTGGTTGTCCTAGGGGATCTTGACTGAGTGTTCCTGAACTTTGGCTGTCTTGAGAACTGTCTCTAGCTACTTCAGCTGCAATTGTAGTTTCCTGTTCAATTTCTTCATTTAACATTTGCAGATAAGTTGAGAATGTACTGCATTGTATGCTCTCTTTGCAAGCATTAAAAGAATCTTCATAGCTTTGAAATTCTCCCAGTAGTTCATCCTCTGTACGCCATGGTTTAAACAGCTGTAAAAGAGCCAAGTAGTAAAATTCCTTTTTGTCAGTAGTGTCGCAACTCAGCTTCCTGTGATTTATCAAACTTCCTTTTGTTTGCTTCACCAAACAATCCTTCCTCACCAATGACTTTATATTTTCCATTGTTGATGTCTTCTGCGGCTTTCCGTGAATAAATGTAGTTCTGCAGCACTTCATAGAGACACATGTTCTCCAGATGATGACTTCTTTTTGGATAATATGTGTCCAACATGTTTGATTTCAAAATATCTGTACTTTCTGGGTCATTCTCGGCCAAATATTCAATTTCTCCAACAGATTTCAGTACCCGATTTCTCATTGCTGCAAGGCCTAAACTTGCCCAAATTATTCTTCTTGATTTCGAGTAGAGACTTGCAGAAGATAACCTATCTGAACATTCGTAGGATCCAATTTCTCAATGCGATAACATCTTTAAACTGAAACTGTACAGCTTCTTACTGACAGTCTTCTCGTAAGAAATCTCTTCCCACATTTCTTTCAATTCAGTTTTTTCAGATTTAGTAATGTAAGACGTTACATATCGAGCAACAGCAATGGAATTGTCAGCTACATACTGTATATCCATGTTAGCATTCCACATGGATAAAATGACTGGGTTGTAGTCATTTATATTTTTTGATTCTTCTTTTCTTTTTAGGTTGTAGGTATTCTTAGGTGATTTTCTTGTGATAGTATGTCTCACAGATGACATAAAACTGTTTACTCTTCCATTTGAAAGAACAGGTCTAGGAAATCCAAATCGACATTTAGTGTAGTATTTTTCTTTGCTCTTGTATTTCCGTCGACAGTATTTTCCACACCGATGACTTTGGAAACGTAAAACTTGCTCCTTTAACTTTTTCTCTTCTGTGCTTTTTGGTATAGCACATGTTGCATATTCTTCAATGTAAGATAACACTGCTTCATCAGCATCTGTTCCAAACTTTGGGGCATCCTTGATCCACAACAGCATATGAATATGAGGAGCACCTCTTGCCTGGTACTCTTTTCTCCAAAAGAAATCCACTACTTCTCCTAGAGGTGGATTTTTTTTATTGCAGATGAAGGACATCATAGCCTCAAATCTATGATTGAAATATCTGCAAACATTAACCGGATCCAATGAGCACAGTTCTCCTGCTGTCTTGTATTCGATGTTTTTAATGTTTGTATTTGCCTCTCGTAGAAAATCCAGTAAATCATCCCAAGCGTACTCAGCACAGCTTAGGGTAAGGAACCATGTTGGTGTTCCTAAATTCCGTAACATGCATTTTAATTCACCATGGCGTCGGTACCAATATTCATTTGTCCCACGCTGACAAGCCATCAGATTGATCAGTTGTGTTTCCAAATGATCATCTCGGTGCTGCACTTTCTCCATAAAATCCTTAGCAGACACATTTTGTAAATGTACTCCACTTTTTAAAATGTGATTTACTGCATAAGACAGTGCAGACAAGTCGCTTTCAAATAAAAGATGGAACAAATAAGGAATACTTTGTCGAAATCTGGGATCTTCAGCATATAGTCTTGTAGTCCGATACTCAGAAGCTGGAATCTGTTCTGGACGTTCATCGTATCGTCCTCCTTTTCCTTTAGGAAACAGCTGGGGAAAACATCGAGCTTCCAAGCTCTCCTCCCATACACTCACGGGAGTTCCTTTTGCTTTCTTCATCTGAAAACGATCAATATTGTCTCCCATAACTTCTTTTGAATGAAGAGGATGTATGCTAAAATGTTCATAAATTTCTTCTTCCTTTGACTTGTCCACTTTTTCAATTTGTCCAGTTGGTGTTTCTGTGTCTTCTTGTAAATCTTCTTCTTCTTCTTCTATATAAATTGATTCATACCATTTGTTATTCCTTTTCAAATACAAATTTGCTCTTTGTACTTTCCGTACATCTACCAGCTCCTGCCAAATCTTCTTATTCTTTGTAGGTACACCATTAACCAGAATAACTAATGGTTCAGTTTCCAAAGTATCCGCATCAATAGTTTCCATATTTTTTTTCAAATCCAAGGGCAAATACACCACTCTACCTTTTAAACCTCTCAGTAAATCTGAAGGAGGTAATTTACCAGTTTTGGGCTCCATACGTACTATGGTCTGGAACGGATGAACAAATTGAATAAGTATAGACTCATATGTATTTAATTCAGAAAGTTCAGCAGGAATAGCATCCAATTCTAAATTATTATGTACAGCTCTGGTCGGCATTCTATTTTCCTCTAACTTGTTGTAACAGTATTTACAAATACGCTGATCTTCACCCAATTCAAAACAATTTTCTAGAAATATATATGTGGCAAAATCCTTCCACTTATAATTATCTTCATTTTCACTCTTTCTGTAGAGATCAACATTCCTAGTTTGTTTTCTATAATGAGTTCTGCGGCAACAAATACAAGTAATATTTGGTCTTTCATTAGAGATTATTGCAAATTTTGTTATGTGATCATTAAATGTCTTACTTTCAGAGGGTTCTACATTCTCTTCCACTTCTTCCTCATTTACTGTGTCCTTTTCTGCACTGTTTTGTTCAGGACCAAAGTAACAAAACTGAATTTCATCAACAACCTTCTCTACATCTGATACCGATCCACGGAACAGAGCCCTATTCAATTCATCTAACTTTATTGCTGGACTTTTAGCAAAATACAACCGTCTCACAAACTTTCTCATTTCAGTATGATGAACAGCCAGCATCCTAAAATGATGGAAAACACTATTACACACTTTTCTAGATAGACAAGCCAGAGAATGACCCTGCAAACCAGTATTCTCTCTCACTCTGCATGGATCTAGACTTTGAAGCACCTTAATCTTCTGTTTTACACTTTTTTTACTATATTCTCTTAGAAACTCACGAAATTTATCAATAGATTCCTGACGCACAGTGCAAATACTACTACAATTCCAAGTGTACACTGGGGCTTTAGGACGTCTCCCCATAGCCTCATCCGCCATCACTTGTACCTCATCTCTTGGAACCATTATCTCCTTCTCCATTATGCAACCATTTTTCACTTCATAAGCACGACCTCTGGTGTCAACTGCATGCATCAAACTATTACTTTGAAAATAGCTCTCTTCATTAAAAAAAGGTTCACTACTTGAACTATGCATCCATTTTCCTAAAAACACTTTACAAAAGTTTGTTCTGTTCACTACTCTTTTCCTTTTGCTTTGTGATTTCAGTACATTAACCATTTTATCTAATGTACGCATCCTATTCAAAATTAAAATGAATAGTTTCCTTTTTAATTCTAATGCCTTTGCTGCAATGGCTTCAATTTCTTTTTTTCTCTTGTAATATTTTGCCTTTTGCTTATATTTCTTCACATCCTTTATCAAATTGGACATAACTCTTCTCTGAAACATTTTTCTACGTATCTCTTTAAACGCTGTTTTTCTGTTTAAGTTAATCTTTATTGTTGCAGAAGGTATATTTGCATTAACTAAATTCTCAATTTTTTCCTGTTTTTTTCTATTGAAAACATTCTTTCCAGTACAGACATTTTGTACATTTTTCCTTTTTTTGAATATGTTTTTTAAAAAATCTTTTGTCTGCTTACCAGAAGATTTTTTCTTTTTCCCAACATGAGCATCTCCAACTAACTTAGGTCCTCCAGTTGTCTTCAAATATAGGTTTTTTTGGTGGTCTTTCTTTAGTCTGGATTTTGTAGGCATCTTAAATTTTGTTCACTGCTCTTCAGCAATACCTGAAAAAAACTAAAAAAAAATTCCTTTATTTTATTTAAATATATTACTACATTTTTTATGATCTTTAGAAATCTTAAAATACTATAAACCCCATTCCTATAAATGAAAATCACAATAACACCTTCACAAATTAAATATCTAAAAATAATTCCTGTGTGCACACAAAGTCATGCTTTGAAATTAGGCAGAAAACGAAATTTCTTTGCCAATTGCAAAGCATACTTTCTACTACTTTTTAGGCAAGTGATAAGTACTTTTACAGACTGACACATTTTGAATCCACTTTTCAGATCTTAAAAAAGCACATGTCCAAACTGCTTTTTCAGACCAGCACCATGTGTAACCTGGGTGACTGACTACACTCCAGCAAGGGCAACCAGCCTTAGTGATGCTGAATGTATTTGCATTACTGACTGAAACCTCAAACCCCACTCGGTTGTGAATACTGTGCATGATTCCACAGGATAAGCAGCTGGGTGTGTGCTAAGAGTCTGCTTCTGCACAAAAAAATGGCTCCCCCTTTCCATCTAATGCAAATGTGAAATCACCAGAGCAATACGCAATAAATCTATGCCTGTAATTCCTATTTACACACAGAGTCATGTTTTCACATTAGGCCCTTAAACGAAATTTCTTTGCCAATTTGAAAGCACACTTACTACTCTTTTTTTTGGCAAGTGATAAACACTTTTACAGACTGACACATTTTGAATCCACTTTTCAGATTCTTAAAAAAGCATATGTCCAAACTGCTTTTTCAGACCAGCACCATGTGTAACCTGGGTGACTGACTACACTCCAGCAAGGGCAACCAGCCTTAGTGATGCTGAATGTATTTGCATTACTGACTGAAACCTCAAACCCCACTCGGTTGTGAATACTGTGCATGATTCCACAGGATAAGCAGCTGGGTGTGTGCTAAGAGTCTGCTTCTGCACAAAAAAATGGCTCCCCCTTTCCATCTAATGCAAATGTAAAATCACCAGAACAATACGCAATAAATCTCTGCCTGTAATTCCTATTTGCACACAGAGTCATGTTTTCACATTAGTCACAAAACGAAATTTCTTTGCCATTTTGAAAGCACACTTACTACTCTTTTTTTTGGCAAGTGATAAACACTTTTACAGACTGACACATTTTGAATCCACTTTTCAGATTCTTTTAAAAGCACATGTCCAAACTGCTTTTTCAGACCAGCACCATGTGTAACCTGGGTGACTGACTACACTCCAGCAAGGGCAACCAGCCTTAGTGATGCTGAATGTATTTGCATTACTGACTGAAACCTCAAACCCCACTCGGTTGTGAATACTGTGCATGATTCCACAGGATAAGCAGCTGGGTGTGTGCTAAGAGTCTGCTTCTGCACAAAAAAATGGCTCCCCCTTTCCATCTAATGCAAATGTGAAATCTCCAGAGCAATACGCAATAAATCTCTGCCTGTAATTCCTATTTACACACAGAGTCATGTTTTCACATTAGTCACAAAACGAAATTTATTTGCCAATTGCAAAGCATACTTTCTACTACTTTTTAGGCAAGTGATAAACACTTTTACAGACTGACACATTTTGAATCCACTTTTCAGATTCATAAAAAAGCACATGTCCAAACTGCTTTTTCAGACCAGCACCATGTGTAACCTGGGTGACTGACTACACTCCAGCAAGGGCAACCAGCCTTAGTGATGCTGAATGTATTTGCATTACTGACTGAAACCTCAAACCGCACTCGGTTGTGAATACTGTGCATGATTCCACAGGATAAGCAGCTGGGTGTGTGCTAAGAGTCTGCTTCTGCACAAAAAAATGGCTCCCCCTTTCCATCTAATGCAAATGTAAAATCACCAGAACAATACGCAATAAATCTCTGCCTGTAATTCCTATTTGCACACAGAGTCATGTTTTCACATTAGTCACAAAACGAAATTTCTTTGCCAATTTGAAAGCACACTTACTTCTCTTTTTTTTGGCAAGTGATAAACACTTTTACAGACTGACACATTTTGAATCCACTTTTCAGATTCTGAAAACAGCACATGTCCAAACTGCTTTTTCAAACCAGCACCATGTGTAACCTGGGTGACTGCCTACACTCCAGCAAGGGCAACCAGCCTTACTGATGCTGTATGTATTTGCATTACTGAGTGCAACCTCAAACCCTTAAAGTATTCCTTATTTTTACCAGTACACCTTAATTTATCGTGAAAACATAGTCCATATTATTTTACATGTTCCTCACATTTAAATTTCTCCCAAAACAGAAAATAATAAACACAACTTCAACAAAAGGAATTCCAATTCTACTATTCATTTCTTAATTTACCATATACATCCCCTCTCAAACTCTAAACTCACCTTTAAAATTAGTTAGTTGTGAAAGAAATGTGGCACTCAAACAGCAGATTATCAGAGCCAGGATCTCTGTTCTTTACACCTCTCTCCTCTCAGCAGAACCAGATAATGGCAAACTTTCCCTCTCTTTTTCCACACATATACATGTTAATTTCAAATCTCAGTGCTTCCCCCTTTTTTTCAAATGTAATCACACATTTCTATTGGTTGAAAACCAACCCTTTTCCAAAAGTACCCTTCCCCCAACTTGACTTCTGCCTAGTACCCTTCCCCCAACTTGACTTCTGCCTGCTACCATAGCAACAGCTCATGGAACACTGCTGTGTGGAGTTAGGTCAGAAGTTCGCCACACAATGTTTCATTTCCAAAGAGCAGGAGTGCTTGACTTTTCAAACCTAACACCAAATCCAAAGTACTGTTCTTTAGTAACACATTTTTCTGTACCAATACAAAACATGCTTCTATTAATTTACACATACAGCCTAGTTTTTATTCTAGAATGGTATGAAACAGCCAATCAGTTCTTTTTTTTATAAAAAAAATATGTATGCCTCCATTTCCAAACTGTCTTTCATTTCTTTTTACCATTCTACTGAATTACACCTCCTGAGTGCATCCAGTTCTCCTTTGAAGATGTTCACAGTGTGGATTGTAGGGCACAGCTATGTCTTCTGGAGTGAAAAGTATGCAGAGAAAACAGATATGGTGAGAGACCTTGCTTTGCCAAATGTAGACATTAAATGGATTGGTCAGAGAGGGTTAAAGTGGCACCAATTGATGCCATTGGTGAAATCCTTCATGCAAATCCAACACCCTGACCTCATAATAGTGCACTGTGGTGGCAATGACCTAGGCACTTTGACTGGGGTAGGTCTGGAAATGCTTATGAAGGACACCTTTGCACAACTGTTTTCACTTTTCCCTAAAACTGCCTTTGTGTTTTCTAACATATGCCAAAGGCAAAAATGGAACTGGTCCAATCATTTTTGTCCGCAGATTGACAAAGCAAGAAAGCACGTCAACAAATCTGTTTCTGCTTTCCTCCGTGACTATGGTATGGGTTCCATTTACCACAACAACTTGCGTTACGACATGCAAGACATTTATAGAGGAGATGGTGTGCACTTCAATGATGAAGGGAACAGAGTCTTCCTCTTGAACCTTAGACTCTGCATCGGTACTTACTTGTAGGTACCACTAAAAAATCACTTCATAAACACAACGGCTCTTTTTAGAGCCCCCTAATATCTAAACTCTTAAATCTGCATTTCATTTCTTTTTTTTTCTTTTTTTTCTACCGTACGCGTACGTTGAGCTTACCGTACGCGTACCCCGCGATTTTTTTAAAAATCAATAAATGTTTTCTTTGTACTTTTCTGTCCTTCTTTGACCCCCTTACAAATGTTAGGGGGTCTGTAACTCTCTCCCTTGCCCCCTTTTCAAGATATCACCCTTTTTTTCTGAGTGAAATGCACAAAATGGCGGACGCTGCTTCCTGGTTTCAACCGATTCGAATGTTTACTAAGATCTAAGAGCCAATCAGAATCGCGCTCGCGCACGTCACCGTACGCGTACCGTAAGCGCACCGTAAGCGCACGGTAAGCTGCCACAGATATATATATTGATTTAAAGGCTATTTTCTCAGAATCTACTGAACAGATTTACACCAACCCTACAAAAGGCACTTCCTTGACCTGAGGACTACCTCTCTGCCAAATTTCAAGTAATTCTGTTCAGCCGTTCGGGCTGTAGCTGTGTCTAAAGGTCCTATGGAAAAATGCATGGGAAAAATGCGTTTTGGGACTCCCCTTTTATCTCAGCCCCCGCTTGACGAATCCCCCCGAGACTTTCAGGGTAGGAGCGGAGCGTAGCGCCCCACCTATTTTGAAAAATTCGCGAGGATTCGTCAACCGGCGCCAAAGTTATTCAAAATAGAATGTTGTGGATTTCCTATGGAAACGTGGTCCTAACTATAACTACCTACTGGCGACCGCCAGTAGGTAATATATATATATATATATATATATATATATATATATATATATATATATATATATATATATATATATATATATATATATATATTACCTACTGGCGGTCGCCAGTAGATAGTTATAGTTAGGACCGTGTTTCCATAGGAAATCTCAAAATTCTATTTTGAATAACTTTGGCGGCGGTTGACGAATCCTCGCGAAATTTTCAAAACTAATGGGGCGCTCCGTTCAGCTCCTACCCTGAAAGTCTCGGGGTGATTCGTTAAGCGGGGGCCGAGAAAAAAGGGGGGTCCCAAAACGCATTTTCCCCATGCATTTTTCCATAGGACCTTTAGACACAGCTACAGCCCGAACGGCTGAACAAAATTACTTGAAATTTGGCAGAGAGGTAGCCATAAGGAAGTGCCTTTTGCAGGTCTGGTGTAAATCTGTTCAGTATTTCCTGAGAAAATAGCATTTAAAGGCATATCAATATCTATACGCGCGCAGGGAGCGCGTATAGATATTGATATGCTTTTAAACGCAGGGAGCGCGCACTGTGCGCGCACCGTGCGAGCACCGTGCGATCACCCTAACGTGCGCGAGCGTAATTCTGATTGGTGGTTAAATGTTAGTCAACGTTCGAATCGGTCGAAATCAGGAAGTGTCGGCCGCCATTTTGTTTGTTTTCAGTGCGAGAGTGAAAAAGGAAGGTGGCGAACGTGAAAAGGGGGCAGGGTAGAGAATTCCTGACCCCCTAGCCTTTGTCAGGGGGTCCCTGAAGGACCCCGAAGGCAGAAAAAAAATTATTATTTTTTTTTAAATCGCGGGGGTGAAATTTCAAGCACTCCAGTGTGCTCCGGTATGAAGTATCCCCTCCATGATCAAGGCAAACTGCTGTGCCTGCTGTGCCTGCCGGAGCACACTGGAGTGCTTGAAATTTCACAGAGGAGTTACAATTACCACTGTGACCCTGTCGAAATGAAAGGATTTAAAGCGCAACTCACTGTGAGTAAAAATGAAATCATCACTACTAGTCCCAGAAAGCACCACGAGACAGTCACATGCTACTAAGCTGACACACCTGCTTCCAAATACTACTAAAGATGGAGGCAGTCCGGGACTGATCGTGTTATTATGCCGCTTTTCTCGCCTTAGCCCAGGAAGAAGATGCAAACAGCATTGAAACGCGTTGGCTGGCAGGAAAATAGAACGGATGCTGTATCACCCTCTAACTGTGCATAAATTACAGGAAATCACCTACCTGCTGTGAGTGCTTTTTATGCTGTAAGAGCACATTAAAAAACAATAAATTACGCGACAGCTTCGTCGTGAGAAGAAGCACCACCTGGGAAAAGAGGAAGGAGCCGTCGGAGACAGAGGCCGCCCAAACAAAGAAATTCTGTTTTGAGGCAGGCACAGCAGTTTGCCTTGATCACGGAGGGGGGGGACAACGCTCAGAAGCAGGCAAGCGTGGTTTGAGCGCAGCGCAGCACCTACCTGGCTCTTGGGGCACTCACAACCATCTCCAGCATCGTGTGGACGCCCGGTTCCCCTGCCGCTGCCGCCTCGCGCCACCTGAGGCTGCCGCAGGGTTGAACCACAACCCCCAGCATTCCCCTTTGCCCCGCCCACTTACGCAGGACTACGCGCCCGGAGGCGCTACTTGTTCAGAGGCTCCCTCGGTGGAGCGGGGGAACAACGCTCAGAAGCAGGCAAGCGTGGTTTGAGCGCAGCGCAGCACCTACCTGGCTCTTGGGGCACTCACAACCATCTCCAGCATCGTGTGGACGCCCGGTTCCCCTGCCGCTGCCGCCTCGTGCCACCTGAGGCTGCCGCAGGGTTGAACCACAACCCCCAGCATTCCCCTTTGCCCCGCCCACTTACGCAGGACTACGCGCCCGGAGGCGCTACTTGTTCAGAGGCTCCCTCGGTGGAGCGGGGGGACAACGCTCAGAAGCAGGCAAGCGTGGTTTGAGCGCAGCGCAGCACCTACCTGGCTCTTGGGGCACTCACAACCATCTCCAGCATCGTGTGGACGCCCGGTTCCCCTGCCGCTGCCGCCTCGCGCCACCTGAGGCTGCCGCAGGGTTGAACCACAACCCCCAGCATTCCCCTTTGCCCCGCCCACTTACGCAGGACTACGCGCCCGGAGGCGCTACTTGTTCAGAGGCTCCCTCGGTGGAGCGGGGGGACAACGCTCAGAAGCAGGCAAGCGTGGTTTGAGCGCAGCGCAGCACCTACCTGGCTCTTGGGGCACTCACAACCATCTCCAGCATCGTGTGGACGCCCGGTTCCCCTGCCGCTGCCGCCTCGCGCCACCTGAGGCTGCCGCAGGGTTGAACCACAACCCCCAGCATTCCCCTTTGCCCCGCCCACTTACGCAGGACTACGCGCCCGGAGGCGCTACTTGTTCAGAGGCTCCCTCGGTGGAGCAGGGGGACAACGCTCAGAAGCAGGCAAGCGTGGTTTGAGCGCAGCGCAGCACCTACCTGGCTCTTGGGGCACTCACAACCATCTCCAGCATCGTGTGGACGCCCGGTTCCCCTGCCGCTGCCGCCTCGCGCCACCTGAGGCTGCCGCAGGGTTGAACCACAACCCCCAGCATTCCCCTTTGCCCCGCCCACTTACGCAGGACTACGCGCCCGGAGGCGCTACTTGTTCAGAGGCTCCCTCCGCGTCGCGGGATCGCGCGCGGGTCGGCGCCGGGAGAAGCCCGGGACAAGGGCGGGACCGTCTGTGGCCGTCCGGGGCCTGACGAGGCAGGGCTGGGCCACCCCTCCAATAGCCACTACCAAAGAAGGTAATTAGTGTGATTGTGTATAATTGGTAATTAAAATGGTGAAAGGAAAAAGCACCAGATCAAAAACACCCGCTGGTGCTACACTAGACTCATTTTTGGTTATGGCAACGACTCTGCTTGCACACGAAATAGAGTTGACTGAAAGGAGACTGTCCTTGGAACCTGGATGTCCCTCACTGAGATGCCAGGGTTCGCCCGCTCATTCAAACTCCCAAATTAGTAATCAAGCCTCCCCAGGTATTCCACGAGATCTAGTTGGCATTGAAGATCCTAATCCACATCCGACCCCAAGCGTTGGAGACTGTAATTCAACAACTGACATTAATCCAAGTCCACCGATCTCTATTGAGTCTTTAATATCACCGCCTAAGCTAAGAGAGACCAGAACCAGGAATACGTTGACCGTCCATAACCCTAGGGTCCTTAAAGCGACTTGTGCTACGAAAAAGAATGTTCTGCAAAAAAAACCTACCAAAAAGCTTCATCAGCCTAAAGCAACCCTTTCAACATCCAATCTACCTGTCCCTTATGTCATTGACCAAACCTCAATTTGGGACGATTTACTTAAGAAATTAGACTCTATTATCGATCCGATAATCGACAAATTGGCAAGCATCGAAGTAAGGATCTCCAAGTTGGAGTCACGATTTGATAATTTTCCAGCAATAGCTCAGAACAATGTTATCCTTGATGGTCCCTTACATGGGCCTCAGCCAACTTCAACAGAAAATACTCCTATGCCAGAGTCTCAAGCCGCCCAACCTTCGATCATAACAGCTTTATCCGTAGTGCAACCAGAAATCACTAGGAGATCACAACATCCTAATGCTCCCCAAAATAGAACTGAAGGGCCCTGTGCATTACCCCAGCCGGAAACATCTAAAGCTATACTCACTATGATAAATACAACACAAGTACAACCAACATTCCATTTATCTCCTCTAGCGGCTCCTTTGGCGTTGGTCCTGGCACAGGTACCCCCGTTATCACCTAATCAAAGAGAGACTACTATCCATCTAATGGACAAATGTGCACACTGGATTTCGTCAAATCTCAGTGCCCCTGAATGGGTATGCCAATCACTCGTAAGAAAGATCATCATGGCGAGAAGAGTTGACTGGGTGGGCTCTCAGGAGAAGAAGCTAAAAGGGGACTGTGTTATTGTGCACTTTGAGCACTAATGTTTTGCCTGTACTTCTTAGAAACTTTTTCGCCCTCAAAGGAGATCGTTTGAAATAGTGCCTCTAACATATGATTACTTCTATAATAAACGTCAATTCAAAATCCCAAGCTTGACCAGGGTAAAAAACTCTATGGTACAGTCTAGTGCCCCCACCATTGTCAGCTCACCATGTGTTAATACAGTATCACTGTCCAATAGATTCGAAGCACTTTCCAATCTGGAAGAATGTGATTGACTTGGGAACAATTCTTTACCTTTTACACAAATCCCAAACAAACACATGAAAGTACATGCTAATGCTATTGGACCTTGTTTTAACCTATATACTCCAACCCATTTGTCAACTTATTGTGTATTGCCTAGTTTTAATGAACCAGACGTAAGCGAAGAAGCCAGTAACCCAGCTAATGTGGATACTCCTTGTACCGAACGCCAACCAACCATAGCCTCCCCCTCAGATCTTAAAATCAGGATTCTATCATGGAATATCGCTGGTATAAATTCAAAGATAGATAACCCAGAGTGGTCTAAGTTTATATCAGAATATGATGTCGTATTATTGCAGGAGACCTGGTCGCTTGTGCCTACACAGTTCTCCGGGTTTTCGGCACATACTGTAGTAGCGACTAAGGAGAAGAGGGGTAGACCTTATGGGGGCCTCTCCATATGGGTCGCAACTCATTTAGACTGCACTATCTCTGAACTAGATCTGTTCTCAGTAGATCTTCAAGGTCTGGCTCTTTTATTCAAACCCAATTTTAAACTAATTCTTATTAACGTTTACTCACGTCCATCTAGCCTATCTCAAGATTCTCCGATTTTTGACTTATTATCTACTAGTATACCAGACCTACCTAAACATGACAGATTAATAATTGCGGGTGACTTTAACTGTCAATACGAACCGCTAGTTGATCTCCCATATATATTAGAAAACGAGGAAGATAATTGTAATCTAATACCAGATCCCCAAATCCAGAAGGTAAAGGCTTGGACCCCATTAGTTATGCAAATTAATGCATTTGTCCTTACGCATTCATTGAGGGCCTGTAATGGTCGTTTAAAATCAGACCAGCCAGGGAAACCTACCTTTAAAAGGGACAATTATTCCTCCCTAATAGACTATATTCTGGTGGAGGTATCTTCTTGGAATAGCATTGTAGACTTTACTGTCATTTCTAGATTTGACAGTGACCACGATGCGTTGTTGCTTGAGCTATTAATTCCTGTCTCTCAAGCATCTTCTACTATTGGCCCTATGGCCGACTGGAACCTTTCTCTGGTCAATAATAAAAGAAGAATTAGATGGGATGCAGTTAAACGCACCCCGGACAAAATTTTAGAACTTTATGGGCTGATTCTCCCAGCGCTTCTAGAAACGGAAAGGTTATTTACCCCACTTCCAAGCGACTGGGACTTACAAGCGGTAGAATCAACTTACCTGCATCTTACCTTGGCTCTTAAAATATTCTTTAATCCCCCATCAACTAAGCCCAGGCAAAATCACTTTTTTAATTCCTGGTATACTAAAGAATGTAGGCAGGCAAAATCTGCTCTTATTAATGCAATAAAAACAAAAAATAAGGCTGTATTGAAGCCTTCCAGGAAGCTTTATTACGAGACTATTAAAAATGCAAAAAAGTCATGGGAATTTGAGAAATGGGAGGCCCTCAAAATTGCCCTATCTAATAAGGACATGAGAGGATTTTGGAAAATTATCGCCAATTCGGGCAATAAGGACGAACGATCCCCAACTCTACCGAATATTGCAGCATCTGCCTGGGAAGCCCATCTTAAGTCATTGTACTCAACTGGAGATGATCTGATTCCTACGGAGGGTCCTCTTCAGCTAGCACAATTTGACTCTTTAAATGAAATTACGGCCCAAGAAGTTGAGGGTGCTATCAAAACCCTCTCTACATCTAAAGCACCTGGCCTAGATAAAATCCCCGGGGACCTATATAAAGAAGAACCCTTGATCTGGGTTCCTTATTTATGGACCTTATTTAACGCCATCATGAAAGGTATGAATATCCCAGATACATGGCTAGGAGCTGAAATATTCCCCATTTTTAAAAAAGGATCACCGTTGCTTCCTGCAAATTACAGGCCAATTAGCCTAATAGATGTAGCACAAAAGCTGTTTGCTAGAATTTTACTTAATCGTCTGCATTCTTGGATGGAAGAGATGAATATCTTGAGTGATTTACAGGCAGGATTTAGGAAAAGGGTGTCAACTGTTGACCAGCTCTTAAGGCTGCAATTATTATTCTGGAAGACTGTATCAATGGAGGGTGGCAGCCTCTATCGGATATTTGTCGACCTGAAAGCAGCTTTTGATATGGTCCCAAGGGATAAGCTCTGGGCGGTACTGCACAAGCTGGGAGTCCCCTTGGACCTACTAGCTATGATCATAAGACTGCACACTGGCAACTATGCGCAGGTCCGATATGGTAAGGCAGGCCAATTAACCGCGCGCTTTCCAGTCAACAGAGGAGTCAGGCAGGGATGCGTGCTAGCCCCTACCCTGTTCTGTCTTTATGTTAACGCTTTGGTTAATCATATTAATAAAACGGACCGTGGTGACTCCCCTAGACTTAATGGTAGAAAGGTTCCAGTCATGCTATTTGCAGACGACACCCTTCTGCTATCTAAATCCCCGATGGGCGTTCAACGTGTTTTAGATAGTTTTTTAGCTTTTTGCATTGACCATGGGCTCGAAATAAATATTTCGAAAACTAAATACATGGTTTTTAATCCAGCTAATACAACTCGGCCTAATCCCACACTCAATGGAACAACTCTAGAAAGGGTCTCACTATTCGATTACCTAGGGATCACACTTTCTGAGTCATTTTCCTGGGCTCCCCAACTAGACAAAGCAGCTATGCGGCTTGCCCAACTATCTGGCGCGATATTAAGAATGGCTAAATATACCACACACAGGGCCCCTGGCCCCGCTGCAGAAATCTACAAAGTGCAAGTAAGAAATGCAGCTCTATATGGGGCAGAGTTGTGGGGCCATTCTCAGTTGAAAGGTCTTTCTCTATTAGAGAACAAGTTTATTAGACTTTTATTGGGCTTACCGCAAAGCACCCTCTAGTACCGCTACGCCTTGACCTGGCAATACGACCAATAGATGAAGAAGCTGGCCTACGTCCTTTAACATACTGGCGAAGACTTTGGCTCACAGATGAGCTAGGGTCCTATTGTCGTGATCTTAGTTCAATAATTTCAGTTAGCACTTCTAAGAAGTTTCCCTGGCTTGTCTATATTAAGGAGATGTGCTACAGGATTGGTTTGCCTGAACTCTGGACTAGCCCTGGGGTATTCTGTTTGACGCTCTCTCGTGTCAAACTGGTCCAGGTTTATAGGCAGCATAAGCTAAGTGTATTACAACAAAACACAACTCTTGGCAGTCTTTCGAGACAGTTTTTGTTAAATAAAGACCAGTATATCTTTGAATCATTCCTGAATGAAGTGCACCCATCTCTGGCAAGGAAACTATATATCCAATTTAGGATGGGCACCTTACCTCTTAGGGACTTTACTAAGAACTGGTCCAAACAAAGAGAAAAAATTTGCCCAGCCTGTGGAAGGTCGCCTGAGACAATAATCCATGTATTGTTTCTTTGCGTTGCATATAGAGCCCCCAGGAAGTATTGGCTCATTCCTCTATGTAGGAGCCTAGGATTTACAAGATGTACCGAAGCCTATCGCATCTTAGCCACTGACACAAGTACTGTTGTAGTGTTTGCTGTTTCACGTTTTTTACATGCAATGCGGATTAAGCGTCTTAAGTACTAAAGAATCGTATGCTGCTATGTATATTTTCCATGGTCTATTTTAAAATCAAATTTTTTAATGCTTTTTATTATGCTCAAGTTTGCTTTTTATATGTATTTTATGCAACTTTTATGATCTTTTGATCGAAATAAAGTTTACAAATGGAATGGATACTTCATACCGGAGCACACTGGAGTGCTTGAAATTTCACAGAGGACTTACAATTACCACTGTGACCCTGTCGAAATGAAAGGATTTAAAGCGCAACTCACTGTGAGTAAAAATGAAATCATCACTACTAGTCCCAGAAAGCACCACAAGACAGTCACATGCTACTAAGCTGACACACCTGCTTCCAAATAAACTAAAGATGGAGGCAGTCCGGGACTGATCGTGTTATTATGCCGCTTTTCTCGCCTTAGCCCAGGAAGAAGATGCAAACAGCATTGAAACGCGTTGGCTGGCAGGAAAATAGAACGGATGCTGTATCACCCTCTAACTGTGCATAAATTATAGGAAATCACCTACTTGCTGTGAGTGCTTTTTCTGCTGCAAGAGCACATTGAAAAACAATATATATATATATATATATATATATAAACACACGCACAATCCTGGCTCACCACATACCCTTGATGAGGACAAACCGGTACGGACCACAAGGCGTTTGTTGTTGAATGCTGAAGTGCTTTATTTCAGAACAAAGATTAGCACATAGTCTACTTCAGGCCAGTGCCTATCATGATGCGTTTCAACCGCTCAAGTGTGGTCTTGTTCACATGATGCGCTGCCTTTTCGTTCTCTTTATATACTGACTACAAAACACCAGTGCATGAATGGGCAGTGCAATGCACACCGCAACAAACAACAGACTATCCATTACATGCTTTCATTTGATGGATTATGATGCTATTGTTAATTAAAAAATCAATACTTTCGGTTTAACATATCTATTATCACTTCAATGTATACATAATATCAAACAGTATGGTTCTGTTGTAATATGAAACATGTTGCACACTCATATTAAAATACCTGATTCAACACATCCAAAGCTCTCTGCAATGCAAATGTATGTCGACATTCTTCCTACATATATTTGTCTATATATAGTTTTTCTATCCGTATGATGATAAAAATAGAAAATTAAAATATTAATTATAAATAACATTTAAAAAAATAGTTCTATATTTTATATGTGTATGTAAATTTATGCACATTGATATGTGTGTGTAAAATAGTTAATATTCACTGATTTAAATTTTACATATACATATATATATGATATTTAAACAATATTATTGTCTATATTTGTTTATATCAGTGTAAAATGATATATATTTTTTATATTTTTGTACTTACCAATATATGTATAGAAAAACTATATGTTTGAGATCAATATTTTTGACACTATTTCTGTATCACAATATTTTTGGTTTTATTATTGTGGTAGTGATCTGACCCTCGTTATTCCTATGTTTCACACTCCGGAATAGTCACCACCTATTCAATAGGGAAATTGTGCCAAAAATCGTTGGAACATTCCACACTGTCTGCAGTAAAACCAGGACTGGGTTCCGTTGCTAATCCCAGATATCACTAATATATTTCTGTAGGGAAACGGCCTTAATAACGAAATTATAACAACGAGTGGGCTTAACGACGAATCCTAAACAACTACCTGTACCTAAACCACGACCTCCTAAACCACTAATGGACCTGAACCACGACCTCCTAAACCAATAATTATAATTATATATATTTTTTATGTTTTCGCTTACTGTTTCAAATTTTGTAAAAAAGTTAAAGATATTTTTATTTAATTGATCTGTACATTTCCTTTTATATTTTATGTTTTCGTTATAATAGACATTGTTTTAATTTACTTTGTGAGGCCAGTAGATGGCACTGTAGGTTTCTTTTTCAATGATGCAATGATGACCTGTGCTGGATGTGAATGTTCAATGTGGGTGGTTGGCCGTTTTTTAGGTCTCGCTGAGACAGCGAAAGCTGTCTCTTTGAGACATTTTGTAAGTGGGCTTTCAAAAATGCTACCCACGGTTTTGCTGGCCTAGGGCTTGAGTGCACGATGGCGTGCACGTGCACAGCTGCTTCTCTGCTCCTTACATTCCCCCCTCCCTTCTCACCCAGCCCTTTGATGCTCTGCTCGATAACTTTCACTTTCGCGGCCGCACGGCCGCTTTGATGTCTGATCGCAATAGCGATCACTTTCGCGGCCGTACGGCCGCTTGTTTCCAGTTTGGAACCAGCTTGGGTTTTCCTTTCTTTTTCGCAAAGGGTGAGCTTAACCCAGAGTGTGCACCCTCTGTTAGTGTAACAGAGTCCGAGGAGGGAACCATCTCAGCCCGTGTCACTGCGGTTAATGTTAAGCCGTTATTTATCTTGTGCGACTCAAGCCCCTCGTACACTCCATCACTGGCCTGGAGCATTTCCTGTACTGCTGTCTGGGCTAAATGATCGGTGTTAATAGTAGGTGTGCACAAGTCGGTGTTATCCCCTTTATGGCCCAGCACGTAATCCATTGACTTCTGGGTTTGCTCCCCTGGGGCCTCCTATATCAGAGCAGTCGAGCTTGATAGCATTGCCCTCTAGTAAACTATCTGACATGTTGAATAACAGTAGCTCTGCCGTGGCCCTCGCCTCCGTCTGATCATTATTAGTATTGCTGACAGCATTGACTTCAACATTGATCCAACCTCGAGCAGCCTGTTGGATAGTTACATTGTATCTCCTACTTGTTCAACCTTCTGCAAACAGCTTGCCACCCCTGGCCGATGTGAGCCCTCCAAGAGTCCTGATGAGCCCTCCTCTAGGCAATCTACCATGTTTGCCTGGTCCAATGGAATTGCCCCCAATAACGTATTGATAATTTTAGTCCCTGCTGACAGCTCTGTTATGTCGCCAGATGAAAACAAGTCTGCAGCTTTACCAGACTGAAGTAATTTCGTCAATGGCTTACTCATTTCTGATGTGCCTCTCGTTGCGGCCACCTTCTGCATTCCAGGCAATGATTCCTCCATTCCTACAGGCAAAGCAGTTCCCCCCAGCGTTGCAGATGCACAGGCTGCATGTTGCCCTCTCGCCACGGTCTTCAGGGGAGCCATGTCCCTGCCCGGGAGAGAAGCCGGAGCAGTGGCCAGACCAGTCCAGTGGATGACTGAGTAGCGTGAGCTGGCAAGCCAGCAAGTACGTCAGGACGAAAGCCAGAGCCGTCTGGCAACCCCCATAACTGAGGCAAGCATCAGCTTGTAGCTTTAACCAAGTAAGTCCAATTCACTCGTTTTTAGGTCTCGCCTTGCTATCGCGTAAGCGATCGCAAGCGAGACTATTGTGAGCGGGATTTAAAAGTGCTCCCAAAAAGCGGATTGCATGGCTAGCACGCGCAGAATGACGCGCATCGTGCCGCCATGCAATCTGCTTTTTGGGAGCACTTCAAAGGGTCCGCTCCCCCGCCTGGAATGCGCTCCCCCGCATCCAAGCGTGCGCGCGCCACGCTCCGCCGGGCTTGTTGTAATAAAAGTGTAAATGCAGGCTCCTGCCATGCCGCGAAAAAGTTAAACCACAGCACAAAAAATCTACACTGTGGAAGCCTCTTTAGGATGTTTTTTCCAACTATCTCTTTTGGCAAAGAAAGTTTCTTCAGGATGTAACTTAGCACCGTTGGCAGACGATTTGACTACCACAGCAGGGATAACTAGTCTTTGGAGCTCTGTTGAACAGTATGAGGACAGTTATGATCTTCTGTGGATAGTCCTGTAGGAAATGTGCGGTTAACCCTTTCACCGGGCTATGCCAGCTGTGTGATGGACATGAGCACGTTTTAATTCGAACAACCTAAAAGATGGAAAGATACCAGCATGCCATTTCAGGCCATCACGTCATGGCTGTTACCAAGCACCAGTGTTTTCTAAAACCCCACAACACTGATTAGCAGTGAATGGCTGAAAAACAGGCTGGTTGAATAAGCGGAATCGAAGATTGCAAATAATTTCAGATCAAGTCGATACATTCACGGTATAACTGCTAGATTTACAGGACTGTCCCTCGTTCATTACAATAATGCCAAAAAACGTAAAACTCACAGCTGCCATTTATGCATCGATGGAAAGGAAAATCGGCCTCCTTGATTGAGAGTACATTTTGTAGCCTCGAGTGCCATATTGAACAAACTAATCTTTGGGCTCTGACCCCTTCCCATTTTGGTGCCACATGGACTCACAGAATATCCTTCTCAAATGAAACTGTTTCCAACCCTATTCTTATAGTGATTTTTTGACATACCCTGAATAACCACCAGAGTTCAGCTCAAAAGCACTGTTGACCATATTTTTGTTAGCCAAAAAAAGATGGTTTTGGAGTCAAATATGATGGTAGAAATTTGCAAATGAAAAGTATTCTTGTACTTAAGGCAGTTTTAAATAGAATTCCTGCGCCGTTAGATCGTACTAAAAAGACTGAATCAGGGCAAGGCTCTCCCCAGAACTACCTCCTGGGTTTAAACCAACTGATTCTGTTCTTTCCAAGCACCACCTTCCAATGAAGCTGAGAGGGAATGAGACGCAACAGATTTGGGAAGATCACCAAACATTTATGCAATGTGTAGTATTTTAGGGTTTATCAAAAAAAAATTCTAAATCTTTATTTAGTTCTATAAAAGATTCTTGCAAATATTACATGTAAACGTAATAAGGCGACTTCTGATGTGATTTGAGGGACTTTGATTAGTTATATGGCTGTCTGTTACTGCAGGCAGCTGAAAATGAATTTGCATTCTTATTGTAATATTTCAGCTACTCAAGGATTGTTTTAATGCCAGAATGATTTTTATTTGAGGAATTACAGTTGGTTAGATTGTCATATCTATACATGCAGCTGTATTACTTGCTAAATCTGCACATGGGCAGGCAAACCTAATAGTCTGTATCAATATCTGTTGAGGACATTGCTTTAGGATCTGTAGAGAGTTGGACTGTTCATGGACTTCAACCACGTTTCGGTTCTGTAGTTCAGTTTGGAGTACCCTAAAAGATGATTAAATGCTTTAAATTACGATTGGCTTCTGCTGAAAGGAAATATGATGTGGATAGCTGAAAGTGTGCAAAGATTTATTGAAGGCACAGACAAACGACCCTGAAGTAATAACTAGACCAGATATGCCTTTGCTAATCTCCTGATTAAAAAGGTTACATACCTTGTGAACAAGGCTTGCATGATATTTTGAATAAGCGGCTGAATAGACTTTGGCCATTAAAGTCCAGAAATTAAAGAAATGAGAATTGCATAAGGTTGTACAGGAAAACTATCATTCGAGTTTTAATTTTGTGGTGCGATGTGGTCTTTTGCACTTGGAGGAAATAAATTAACCCTTGGAGGACATGGCTGACTTACTCCATGATATGGGTGGCCATTGTTATATTACTGTATCTTTACTGATGATCTAGTATTCTCTAGTTGGTTGATGTGTTGTCAGATGTGTAGAGAGGGCCAGTCTAGTCAGCTATGCTTTGGCCACATGGATTCCCCAGTGGGAATATACCGGATTTTCTTTGTCAATTCTGATCCTTTACCTAAGAAGATTCCAGGAAACTAGAAGAATTTAAACTGTGGGGTGTATGGGCTTTATTCATAGTCTCCCTGATATTTCTATTTGAACGTGTTGTTCAAATTAATGGATGGTAATACCGTGAATGGATTCCATAAAGCCTCTGTTTGGATGAAGAAAAGTTTTCAATATGTTTAACTGTCTTTTTCACAATCTATTGGTTTAATCCAGTCATGGCCCGTATTCAAATATGTTGAGTACCGTATTGCTCATTACAGTGTTGCTTCAGTAATTGTTCTATCAATCTGTTAATTTCTCACGAGTTTGGTTCACAATCTAATTAGAGCCCATTATTCCACCACTTACATGCAAAAAGGCCGCGAGTTTAAGAGCCTCTCATATCCTATTGATTATATCTTGCGTGTATCTAACTCAAAAGAATTGTTCGGCTCTAATATGCAGTGGGTAGTAGGTAATCATTTATTAGACTATACATTGAATGCACATAACATTGAGGAGTTTCTAGTCTTTTATTCAAGCCCGAAAAATGATTGGGACCTGAAATAGCGGACCATTCTATCAAGTACCAAAATTGGTCAATATATTGCCAAATTCTGTTGAGTTTAGTGTTTACTTTAATAACGAATACATAATGCGCTTGCATTGGAAGGGAACGAGTAACTGGATCAAAATGTGTGCTGACTTTTACTTTTTAGCTTTGTGTTCCCTTTTTAGGGTAAACCTTTTAAAGTAACAAAAAAATGTCTTGCATGTGGCCTATCATGTTTGGTCGGGGGGGGGGGGGACACAGAATGTTTTGAATCCTGGAAACCTTGACTAATGGTCATAGAATTAAATATCTGCAAAATGTCTGATATAATTAGTCATTCTAAAAAAAAATCCTTTGTTGCAATGCATTTTAAGGTTAAAAAAAAAACGGAGAATGGACTAGACCCTCCTAGCTCGATGTTAGTAAGTAAAGGCAACATCTCGTTATTTGAAGAGAACCCGGCTAATTAATTTAATAAGTAGCGGACTACTAATGGCATCCCTGTAGCCACTTTATTTCTGTGTGAAATAAGCAGCTGATAATTTTACAGTTTGGAATGTCCTTCCCTGAACCATCTCTGTATTAAAAATAAAAAATGTTAGTTTTATGACAAGTCGGTGTTATCGAAACCTTAGTGTCATAAGGGTTTCCAGCTAGTACAACACATTTATCAAAACTCCTATATTTCTGATCAGTATCTAAGCATACAGATTTAGTAAAAATCAGGCACACAGTTGAATTTTGTGCTAAGGTGCGCCTTTATTTATGTCTGATTGGTCCAGAAGCGAGCTTACGTTGTTACCTTTTACCTTGCAGGGAATTATGCTTTCAACATGTTGCTTAAGTAGGTTCCTTATATCTTGGTATATTTTTAGGATTTCTGTCCCTTTTGTGTAAACGTGGGAAGAGAACGTGGGTGTTATGTTTTAGGTCAAGCCTGGGCAGCGCATGCTCTGCTCTGCGAGGCATGCTGTATTGAGGTAGGGACATGAAGCTCCACCCATTCACCGACCACATTTTTCATTGGCTTGTGTCACTGTCCACTGTAAACTGTGGCTGTTAGTTGGTCAGAATGCTTAGTAATCCTTCCTTACTACCGCCTTGTCTCATTTTGTAACCTCCCATGGCGACACCCCCTGTTATATGGGTTGTTGCTCAGTAGGCTTTAATTATAGCCTAACCCTTTTTGTTTTTTTTATAGCACGCATTTGCAATGCAATAGGTCTCACATTTGCAATAGTTTAAGCTATTGGCATTGTAAATGACAGTACCTTTTATTTGTTTTAAAAACCAACACATAAAACACATAAATAAAAGGCATTAAAAAAATAAAATAAAAAAAAGAGGCATTGTTATTTACAATGCCAATAGCTCAAACTCTCATAAATGCGAGACCTATTGCATTGCAAATGCTTGTTAATATGTTTTATTCGAGTGTGAAACTGCTGGATTCAAGGAACTTTACCGTTAAAAGTGGTGTTTTGACATCGTTCGTGGCATGTAGATGCATGTTTATACAGTTCAAAGTATATGCTGTTAGTGTTTCAGGGTCTCATATTTTCCAGGGTCTATTGAAAACCTTAAAATGAACGTGATATGAACTTGACTTGCTGGTTTGAGCTCACAAGCATCCACCTTTTTTGGCAAGCTCGCCGCCCTCACAGCAGTGCTCACTGCTCTTGGTTTAATTTATTTTCCGCTAAATACTTGCTACCTCGCTGGGATTTCCTCAGTCATTAGAACAAAATGCAATGTAACGTTCCGAGACCGAGAGCTGTGGAGCGCGCGAAAACCCAGAGCGGAGCTAGCGCCGGGCGGAACGGGACCGGCCCGGAGCACAAAGAACAGTCAGCCGGGCAGAGCGCAATAGCCGGAGATGTACAACGGGAGTCAGGGCCGCACAAAGAGCCGGAAACCGGCCAAGAGGGGCCGGAAACAGGGTGCACAGTCGGTGAAAGAGACAAAAGACAGCCACGTGAACAGGATGATCCCAGGGCTGCCATGGCTCTCACCAAAGAAGACCCCAAGCCTTGTCTGACTTTAAAATGGCGCCCGCCAGGGAAATACCATCGGTGAGGGAGGATCCCGTGGTTTTAACTGGTCAAAAAGCATTATGGAATAAAGAATCTCAGTACAAGAGACAAGACAAACTGCTGAGTCACGGGGTTAAACAGTTCCCCCTTAAGCATCATTCCTTACCTGGGACTTGCCTGACTATAAAATGGCACCCAGACTTCAATCTATGACTATGAGACCCCATCTAAGCGTTAGGCCAATTTATTCTACCTTCTTGGGCCCCCACAAGGTTTTTCACTCCCACTGCTGATCTGCCAAATCTGACCCGCTTCCCAGCCCCCTGCCCCACCTCCCTCTTTCCTCTCCTGGGGACTTGTTTCTTCTGTATTGGACTTTTGCAACTCTAACTATTGTAACCATGTGCCCTTTTACCAAAGCATTTCTCCCCTTGTTGGGGAGGGATCCAGCATTTATACCCTGGAGTCTCAGAGACCACTCTGAGAGAGTCCACAGCGTCAAGGGAGCCACACCCAGCGGAGGTGTGGGAATGACACCATTTCCACTGGGATCACAGCACACCGGACATTGGACACTCGTCTCCCGGTTGTGTTTCTTTCACCCTCCCCCACCTCTTTCCCTCTTTCATTCTTTGTCTACCTCCCCTGCTCCTATCCCCTCTCCCCTGAATCTCTCCCCTTGCCTGCTTTTTCCATTACATATATGTTTTTAAAGCATGTAACTACGCTCCAACTACTTGTAACTGTGCTCTGAAACTGTGTAACTAAGTAACTTGTAACTATGCTCTGAAACAATGCTCGTCCTCATATAAAGTGCTCTGATACCTCCGGGTCTAGCCTGCGCTATACAAAACTTTTAAAATAAAATAAATAAATAAATAACGTTCACTTTGCTGTCTGCAAAGTGTACTGTTGCATACACTTACGGGAGGTAGAGCATTATGGGCCAATAAACTGAACTGACTCAAAGCAAATTCCACCAGTGCTCACTGCCTATTAATATAAAGGACGCATTAGATTCCAGTTATTTTGCAATAGATTAATTTTCGTGGTTCTGTAAATCGTGGTTGAATACATAGTTGTTAGGATTTTGTCGTTGTTTAGCCTTCGTGGTTTAGGCACTCGTTATTAAAGTGGTAGTTGTTTAATCATACATTTATTTCTGTGCTAACATAGTGAGGGTAGGCCTAGATAGATATATTGGTCGCCATGGTTGGGCTGGTCATTGTATACAGCCTGCTAGTAATGTTGATTATGTTGCTCAGTTGTATTTGTTTACATATTACAGCACACTTGCTTCAGAATATAATACAATAGTTTCAATAAATATAATGTAAACTTCTTACTTCTTTCATGTCTTTCTTTCGTTTACTATTTACATGTATGAGTGAGAAACAAACGGTGATGATCTGTTTCCATGGTTCCCTTGGGGACTAGAGGTTCATGTTCTAGATCTGCTGAAATCACCTGCTACTTTGGAAAGGTTAGGAGTTCAGGTGAGGCACTCTGATTTGGGCCTACAGGTACAGAGATGGTAGAGGATTACTCAGTCCCTACATTCTGACGTCTTGTTCTCCCAAGGCACAGTTTGCTTCCAAGTAGAATCCCTGCAACAGCCCCTAAGATGGTTAATACAAATGAGGGGTGAGAATCCTAAACTGTTGAGGTGGTCCATCGACCTAAAGGGAATGGACTTTACGGTGGAACACCGTCCTGACACAGACCACGCCAGTGCTGATGGTCTTTCCATGTTCTTCTGCCTTAGTGAAGGGAACTCCCAAAGGGTTGGGTAGCTCTCCCCACTTTCCGCTGGGGGGAGACACCTGTTAGACCTGGCATCCTTGGAATAGCTTTGCCTGACTTTTTGTCTTCTGACCTCCTGTTTTTGACTGTTTTTGCTAGTTTTAAGAATCTGAACACTTTACCACAGCTAACCAGTGATAAAGTGCATGTGCTGTTTACTGAAAACATGGTAACACTGGTTCATCCACAATTGGCCCATGGGCAGGGTGCAGTGTATTTAAAAAGTAGGACATGTACTTTTAAGTTTTACATGTTCATTTTTCACTACTGCAAGTCCTATCTCCCCATGAGAGAACATTGGGGTTACCTTATTATATTTTATAAGTGTAATTTCCAATTGTGAAGAGATGGGACCCCCCCAAATTAAGGGGCCCATCAGGATCCTTACGGTGCTGGGACCGGCTGCCATGCATACGGCGGTCCCGCACCGCTAATTAAGATGCGACCGCCACCCTGGCGGTCACAGTCCGGATTTTTGACAGCAGCACCCGCCGCAATTCCAAATTGACATGTTGTGCATTCCCATGCACAATGTGGCAGGCACTGCGCGGTGCTTGCCACCCTGTGCATGGGAATGCATGGGGGTACCCAAGTGCACCCCACACCCCACCTGAGGGCCCGCAATGGGCCCACAAAGCACATCCCCGCCAGCTTCAATGCCGCCATGGAAAGGCCTTTTAAACCAGGCACCGCCACCATATTATGCCCCAGCTCTGGCTGGCAATTGCAACGATTGCAGACCGGCAGAAAAGCATCCGCCGCGGTACCCCACGCCATGATAATATGGCGGGGTTAAATCCAGTTGGGATGGCGGGCGGCCGATCCGCCCGCCATTGTAATCACCCCCTTCGTGTCTCTGGAATCACAATTTAAAACCACAAGATATAGTGAAGTTGGTTTTTGAAATGCAATTCTGAAAATACCACTTTTAGAAAGTTTATTTCGTGACAGGGAGGGATCCTGTTGAGGTAGTAGGTAGTCCATGATTCATCAATATAAGTATGCATAGGGACCCAATGCACCATGGTTTTATCAACTATTTACAAAGGCTGCGTAATTATTTTGCGGTTCTCAATACCAACATTTGTTGGAAATCTTATTTCACTTTTTCTTTATACATACCCTCTCAGTGGTATACTGCAAGTACTGACATGAAATATAAATACCTACATCCCAACAGACATTGAGTGCTCAAATTAAACAAAGAGGAAAATGTAATACATATAAAGGTTTTATCTGTCCCCAAAAGTATATTAATAAACCAATGCAGGACAAGAATCACATAAATGATAACTTGAGACCACAAAGGGAAAAATAAAAACTCACATAGATGACATAACTTGTCTTTGCATGTATTGAAACTTGTACATGTGTTAATAACAACAAAAACACATAAGTGTCCAAGATATACAGTGTTCTTTCTTTATAACAAAAGAAAAGAAAAACACCTAAGCAAAGGGCCCCATATCTAGTGGATTTTATTGTCACACTGTGGATAAAAATCACTCGGGACATATAGTATTCCCATTGATATTTATCCATTGGGCAACAATAAAATCCACTGTATATGGGACACTTCCCTAGGCAGCCACACACAAAGGAAGGGTAAGTGTGACTGAGTAGCCATCTGCATGCTGATAAGTCATCCTGAGTATGATGGCTGGGAGGAGCTGACACTTACACCTGAAAGGGCTGTGTCTTGTCCCCACACAAAGGATTGCATACCTCTCCGTAGTGAGTCTGGAGCCAGACCATGAAAGGCAGGGTTTTGTGCACTTCAAATGCATTTCTTTGAAATCTCCCCACTTCAAAGGCCCAACTGGGTATAACACTGGACCTTTGACACCAACAAATCATAACACTTCTGGAACTGAGGAGATTCTACCAGGTAGAAGTACTGCTGTGCTGCTGGAGGTACTGCCAGTTTGTTGAACTGCTTTGTTATGTTGGCCTTCAGCTTCTTGCCTGGGAGTGAGAAGGACTAAACTTGCATCTATACATCCCAGAACCAAGTAATCTCCAAGGGCTTGTTGGCTTGCCACCTGTTTATGACGTCTCGGGGATATCAAAGACTTTAATTCCATCTTCAAAACAGCACCTGGACTTTGCTTACTGTAAGTCCTGCTTTCCCAATTGGTGCCAATCCAGTCCAGGGCCCTTGGAAGTGAGTATAAAGTGCTGCATTTGCCAGAATGTGTGTAACGATGCCATTGGGCCCATGAGAACTGATGCATTGCCTGATGCAAGTGCGGGATCGATGCCACCACTGTTGCAGGGACTCGACCGGCGCATCGCACTCAGAACTTCCTCATCACCTCCGGAACCACTGCTTTTGAACCAACGCCTCACCAGGACTGCGTGGAGAAGATCAACGCAGCGCCGCCCCAGTGTGGCTCAACCCGGCGCATTACATTTGGAAGTGCCACAGTTCGGAACCGGTGCTTTGTTAATGGAACCGATGCATCACCGCACTTGCGAGGAGAAATCCAGCTCAATACCTCAATTGCCTGGGAATCAACAATGCATTGCTTGGCTGCACCCTGCCTTTTGTGCTGCATCAAGGATTAAGGTACTTTTGTTAAGTAGGCCCTTCGTTGGTCCTGTAGCCGGCCCACACTCCATTGCGGGCAGCCTGCACTTTTGACTTTGTCTCAGTCCAGCACGAACATTTATCTCTTTGTGCGCTATTTGCTTCTAATTTCTTTAAAATTATATCTTATCTTCTACTTATTGGATTTTTGTCGTTTTGGTATTTTTCTAAAATGGTGTGGAGTTTTTTGTGGTGTTTTCAGTGTGTTTCTGTTTGATGTATTGCACAAATACTTTACACATTGCCTCTTAAATTAAGCCTGACTGTTCTGTGCAAAGCAACCAGAAGGGGAGTACAGGTTACTTTCTGCTGTGCATCTGACTTACCCTGACTAGAATTTCTAAAAATACAGAAAAATGCTTTAGAAATGTAAACTTAGCTGTTATGTCCATCTCTATTAATTATACAGGCTATACATTGAAAATCAACTCTGCAATTGACATACAGTATTCCTTATTATTGATCAATTATTTTGATTGTATGATCATTTTTAAGGTGCTGGCACAGTTGCTAAGCATAAAAACACAATAATGAAAAATGATAATTTATTTAGCAATATTCTGATATGTTTCATGTTTATTCAGAATTGTGAGCATTGCTTTGCTGAAATTACTTTATAGAATGTGAACCACTCTGAGCACCAAAACGTAAACTGCTCTCATCAGGAGACTGTTTATACTGTGCTTTTTGGATTGCTTTTGCCAGCTCTGTGGCCAGGGGTCACAAAGGCAGTGACAGGGGTTGCAATAGAAAAGTCAGGGGTTGCAGCTGCGACCACTGGCGACCTCTAATGAAGTTCATGACTCTACTATCAACTATTTGGTAAAACCATGGGCAAACTAATGCAGGGAGGTACAATCAGGCAATTCCAAAGCAGCATTTGTTCCCTCGAAAAATATACATTATTTTGCCAAACATACCAAAGACACCCCAGGTCCTAACACAACATCTACAGGGTTCCCTATCATCGAGGCTGCAACCCTAAGACTGACGTACAGAACAAACAGCTACAATATAGTGATACTTATATTCTCCCTCAAGCATGAAAATCATGCAAAGTGGTAGCATTATCCAGTGGTTCACTAATAGAATTTAGTGTCATTTTAAGGCCTTTGGGGGTGCCGGACACAACATATTTGGGGGCCTCTGTATGGAATAAATGTGCATTTTATTACCATTTCCCAATAATCCCAATGATGATGTAAAGCACCTAAGGTCCAACTCCATCTTATGTATGCCTCAACTCCATTTTGACTAATGGAGGCCGCCATCTGCCATCTCTCAAACTATAGAAGTCACCATCTTTCTGGATTTGCGTAGAATCATTGTCATGTGTGCTATTTGACACAAATGATGACTGAACGCATTAGTTTAAGAACTGTGACAGGATCAATGACACAGATACAACCCATAAGGAGGCATATGTCTGGGTCAAATGTCTATCTTCCACCATGTCAAGGTTGATTAAGAACACACACCAACATATAACCAAAATAGATAGTCTGAATTGACGTCCTTTTACCTTATATTTTCATAAGGAAACATCTGGGACGCATACCCTGATGCACATAATCTATGTCAGACATTTTTAAACTTATGTCAGAAATGTCGATCTCTGATAAGGTTTAAAATATAAGGATGACCACTTGGCCACTTTTCAGGAGAGGTCCTTTGCTGAGAATATCACCTGAGATCCTGCCAGAGACAGTCTCACCTACTGCTGGCACACTTTGTACTTCGTGGATGCTACATCTCACCTGAAGTTGTTCACACTGAGTCCCGGAGAAAAACTGAAAGAATGCTACTGCAGTGTGTGTTTGCCCTTTGTAGGTAACACTGTCTCTGTGCCACCGCTGATAAAGACAGCCTTTGCTGTCATCAGGGTATGCAGTGCGTCTCTTCTCCCTCAGAAACTCTAGACTGCAAGTTGCTCTGTCGTCCATACTCTCACAGTATAGTGCATAGGAGTAGATGTTAGGCTGATAGATTCAAGAAGACATTTTAAATAACATTTTAAACAATGTTAGAAATGTTCATTTTATTCTCGTTATTTATAACGTGCCTTCTTGCTGTTTTCATTCAGTGTAGCTGTTTTAGATAAACTGAAAAGCAGATTGTTCCTGTAGCAATAAATACTTTTGACAAAAGTGTTCATTTTTTTTAGTACAGTGTGTATGATACTGTGAATAACAAAATAAGGTTTGTTTCTGTTTCTCTGGGTAGAGAATCTGAGTCAGAGGTAGAGGTAGACAGAGGGAGAGAGGTTTATAGAGAGCGAAATACAACAGGAGGAGGTCAAATAGAGAGAAGTGTCACTTTTAAAAGAGGAACGTGGGAGCCCTGGCTAATTGCACACTTTGCTCCCTCCACCTGTAACACGACCCCCTTGTCTGCTCTATCTAATTCAGTACTAGCTGAATAATCCACTCTCCAGAATATACATTTTTAGTGCAGTCATACTACCATACTAACCAACTCAGCTTTGATTGCAAAATACTTTTCTTTGCGCTCTATGTCAGTATGTTTGGAGCTCTGGTTAATGATTTCCAGACGACAATCACACTTGCAGAATTCTTCTCTTACTGGATATGTCTTCCTGCATTCCAGCAATTACACAAGCAAACAAGTACCAATGTACATTAGAGGTACAGAAAGGAGTGTTGTGCTAATGACTAGCCTTCTGATGCACTGACCTGTCGTACTCATTGTATTCTGTAATATACCCTCTAACATTAAATGACAGGTGTACAAGCATTTGCCCATGTTTTATCCTGATCTTTCATGCTGCCATGTAAAATCAGTGCCTTCAGTGGCACTTGCCCCAAAAGGCAATTTACTGCTTAACCCTAAAGAGGGGCCTCAAGATGAACAAACACTTGCAAAGTCAATCAGTCGTTGTGAATAGTTAGTTATAAGCCATTGGCTATGCCAATGCTTGGATCACTGGTGACACAACTAGACACAAAGGGCTATGGATAAAAGAGCTCACAATTATGTGGAGAGTGCAAACCTAGCATGAGTGCAACAGAGCACTCAACAGGGGGCATGACCCTGGAAAGTTACAGTCATTGAGAGAAGTTCGAGGGCAGATTATCAGGTTAGAAGTAGTGTTCTGTGAAGAGCTGGGCCTTCAGTTTTTTTACATAATTGTATAACAGTCAGTGCTGATCTGATATCTATAGGAATTCTGTTCTTTGATCCTGGGAATGTGAATGACACCTGGCTTTTTCCTTTTTGCAATGTTTTGACTTCTGGTCTGGTTTTGTCCCCACACAGTGGCTAGTTTGTTTGCCAGATAGGCTAGAATTTTGTCGTTAGGGGCTTTATGAGCGAAACATTTGGCCTTGAAGATGATCCAGACTGGAAGGGGGATCCAGTGTAAGTATTTTAATCTCGGGGTGATGTGCTCAAATTATTTCAAGCCTTTCATAAGCCATGTTTGTCAAGAGCAGGTCTTCTTGGCAACAACTTGTAGATCCTATGAGTTCAGCCTTTAGCTTCTGGTGGCAAGTTCTGGCTCCAGATGTAGAGTGACCTCCGGGCTTTACCACAAAAGAGAAACTCCAAGGAAATAAAATGGCTGAATCCCAGTAAAGATCCTTCCTAAAAACATGCCAATGGACTTGGATGAGGGACCACTGGAAGAAAGGATCTGGATGAGAGACATACAAGCAGGAACATAGAAACCACTGCACAAAAAGTTGTGACGCAATGGAGTTCTATCCACATTTCGTTATCTAAAAAAAAGGACAGGAAGGAATTCTTTTAAAACACTAGAAGTTCTTTCCTTCATGATACCTAGGGATAAGAAAAGGAAATTAAGGGAAAAATACACCTCAAGCCCAAGATGGAAAACCACAAAAAGCATGCTTTCTGAACCAACACCTAGCTTTTTCATAAATTTGGTGTAAATCCGTTTAGCAGTTCGGGCTGTAGTCGTGTTCAAAAAATGAAAAATCCCAATGGACATAAAGCCTTACAGCCAGGTAAGCCCTTATTTACCCACGGGAGAGGGTTGGACATGTTTGGGGGACCCTCCTGGGGGAGGGTCAGGACAGAGGGGTGGTTACACCTATGTCCTTTGTCCAGTTTCATGCCAGAGCAGGAGCAAATGACTCCGAGAACTGGTTTGATCATAGCACATGCACAGGGACACCAAATGTGCCCCGGTGCAGACTTTCAGGCACTCTCAGAGTGCACCCACCCAGCCCCAATACACTAAATCCTGTCTGGGAGGTGGTCACACCTCCCTGTGATAGGATGCCTATTGTGCTGCCTTCCCCTGCTCGAGCATGGCTCAGTAGCAGGAGGGCAGAAGTGTGTCTCCGGTCAGCAGCATCCATTTTGTGCTGACTAGGTCGAGAAGGCTGGCACCGGATAGATCAGTGACCCCACGAAGCTCACTTCTGAAGGGCAGAATTATACCTCCCACACCGGTAACCTTTGTAGAGGTATGATTACAAGATGTTTGATACCAAACACAATAATGTTTCTATGAGGCCGTTTTCGAGATAGCATTTACCGCAAGGTTATAATGCACCTCTACCTATATGTTCTGCTGAATCACAGACAACCCAGGAGAATAGTCGCGGAAGGCTGCAGAAAGGCTCTGCTCATGCAGGGGCACCCTCATTAAAAACCCAGCACCCTGTCTTCAGGATTGATAAGGCCTGCTATAGGGGTGACTTATAAGTTTTTAGTGTATTGACCTATAGAAATAGTGAACCTATATCTAAAGTAAGTGGTGCAAGCACCTTCTTACAGAGGCTGCTGTAGCAAACCTGGAGTTCCAAAGTACGTGTGACAAGTAAGAGGAGAAAGCAGATAGACTGGGGTCCTGATTAGCAGGATCCCAGTCAGACTAGTCAAAAACAGTGCACCATCAAGTAAAAAGTCGAGGTAACCATAAGAAGCAGATCCTACTTTCCTACAGGAAGTTTTGTAAAAATGTTGTGAAGATTTGTCAAGCACAACCAATGTTATTGACAAAACAAAAGCACACCTTTTCTATGGAAACATTGGTCCTAACTTTGATTACCTATCGCCAGTAGGATATACATGTATATACTCAGACAAAAACCGGGAAGCTCGAAATGCGTCAGTTGGATTAAATCTATTTTTGAAAAGAAACCTGGAGTGCGGTTCCTTCCGGCAGCTCGAGGTGATGAGTATGTATGTATGTATATATATTACCGAATGGCAGTCGCCAGTAGGTAGTCATAGTTAGGACCTTGTTTCTATTCAAAAAGCGTTTTTTGTTTTCCCAATAACTTTGGCGCCGGTTGACGAATATTTGCGGAATTTTCAAAACTTATGGCCCGCTCCGGACAGCTCCTATCTTGAAAGTTTCGGGGTGATACGGCAAGCGGGGGCCGAGAAAAAAGGGGGACCCAAAATGTGTTTTCTCCTTGTTAATTCCCATAGGAAATTTTAGACACGACTACAGCCCGAACTGCTGAATAGAATTACACCAAATGTGGCAAGAAGGTAGCCCTTGGTTCAGAAAGCGACCTTTTCTTTAAATGGTGTAAATCTGTTCAGTAGTTTCTGAGAAATTAAAAAAATAGAGGTCGGAAAATCATTTTTCCCATAGAAAACATTAGACACAGTTACAGCCGAAACTGCTGAACGGAATTACACCAAATTTGGCAAAAAGGAAGTGCTTGCTTCAGAAAGAGACCATTTTTTTAAATGGTGTAAATCTGTTCTGCAGTTGCTGAGAAAATAAAAAAATAAAAGTTTCGATATCTATGGCCGCGGTGGATCCACGCAGTCTCCCGATCACGAGCTGCATTCTAATTGGCTGTCATCACTTCAAACCAGGAAGTGTTGGCAGCCATCGTCTACCTCAGTAGAACCGAGACACAAGAAAACTGTGAAACAAACACGAAAAACAAGAAAAGGGGGCAGAGTAGAAACGCCCTGACCCCTTAGGCCTGCTTAGAGGGTCCCACATGGACCCCCAGGGCCAAAAAATTCATTTTTTTTTAAATCACAAGATGCGCGGAGGATCCACGGATCCAGCCACGAAAATAAAAAAAAAACAAAGCGCAGGCTCCCATGCTTTGTTATTAATTAGCCCTCGGGTGGGCCAAGTCCCGGGGGCAGGTCAAAAAATATTTGTGGGAGCCCAGGGGGACCCCCGCAGCCCCGGGATTTCTATAAATATTTGCGGGGGGCACACAGCCCCCCCGCAGCCCGGGACCGCCACCCTGGGACTTCTTTTTTTAATGTATGGGGAGCCTTCAAGGCCCCCCAAGCCCCAGGGACCGCCAACCCCGGGGCTTTCATTAATTATTGTGCAGGGGGCACACGGCCCCCCCGCTGCCCCTGGGACCGGGACTAATATGTAAACTTGGTGGTCCGTTAAGGACCCCCGTGCCCCGGGGACCACCGCCTCCCCAGGGCTTTGTAGACATTGGGAGGGGGCGCGCGGCCCCTCTCCTGGAGCCTGTGATGGCCCTGGGGACTGCCACCCCCCAGGGCCGGCTCCTGCAGTGTCTCGGGGTGCCCACCCCTGGGATACTGCTGTTTACTATAAGAGGGCAGGAGCCTCGCGGCATAGCAAACACTGGTATGGATTTTGGAAGAGAGAGCAGGAAACCTGCTCACTCTTCCAAGATCCAAACAAGATTGCTTTTCCACACGGGGAGCTGCATGTCAGCAGCTCCCCATGTGGAAAAGCAATGCTGGCTCCTGCTGGATGCAGGGAGCCGGCAGGGACCGTGGGGGCATTGGGGCTCCCCCCATGGTCCCCAATGAGAGGCCTGGCCCCAGGGGATGGGGTCCCCGGGGCCATAAATGGCCTGAGAAGGGGGGCCACACAGCCCCCCACCAAATAGAAATAAAGGATGACCAGGCACCGGGGGATGGGGTCCACGGGGCCATAAATGGCCTGAGAAGGGGGGCCACGCAGCCCCCACCAAATAGAAAACAAAGGAAGGCCAGGCCCCGGGGGATGGGGCCACGGGGCCAGAAGTGGCCCGGGAGGGGGGCACATGCCCCCCTCCACGTCAAAAATATAAAAAAGAAAGGCAGGCCCGGGGGATGGGGTCCCCGGGGCCAATAGAGGCCTTAGGAGTGCGGGGCATGCAGCCCCCCCTTCCTATAAAAAACAATGTTTGGACATTCCCCGGAGGATGGGGTCCCCGGGGCCGGAATTGGCCACGGAAGGGGGTCCCACGTGGCCCCCTTCCCGTTCATTTTTTTTTTTTAAAGGGATTAAACAAAAAATAAAAAATAAATAAAAAAGACTGATCGTGCCAGAGGCCCCGCCCCCTCCCAGAAACACTCTGCAAACGCGCCATGTGGCGCGTTTTAAATTGGGGAATTAATTCCCCTTCTATACTGGGGATCCCTGGGGGCCAACTAGATCACCAGGTACCTCCAGTAAGTGCCACAGGGCTGCGTCGCAGAAAGGGGGTCCAGACCACACCCCTTTTTACACCTCTCTGCAACGCAGCTCTGTGGCGCTTACTGGAGGTACCTGGTGGCCTAGTTGGACCCCAGGGACCCTCAGGATTCAAGGGGACTTAATCCCCCAAATTAAAACACGCCACGGGACGCGTTTGCACAGTGGTGAAGGGAGGGGGTGGGTCCTGAGGTGACATGTGTTCAAACACGCCTTGTGGTGCGTTTTAAGTTGGAGAATTAATTCCTCTTCAATCCTGAGGGTCCCTGGGCGCCAACTAGCCCACCAGGTACCTCCAGTAAGCATCACAGAGCTGCGTTGCAGAGAGGTATAAAAAGGGGCGTGGCCTCTGAACACCTCTCTATATCATTCATCAAAGATACAAAGGACTTTTTGAGACAGATGAATGATATAGCTTGTAATTCTGATTATTATTTGGTAACTATGGATGTGAACAGTTTATATACGAGCATATAACATTATATAGGTTTAGAAGCCGTTAAATCTTTTCTTTTTACAAAATCAGATAGTTTTTACAGCATTCTCTTATGATTTTGTACCTATCAGAATCTGTGCTAACAAATCTTTTTTTTCTTCGGCAAAATGATTTGTATCATCAAAGAGGACAGCTATGGGTTCCAGGTTTTCTCCCTCTTATGCAAACCTTTTTTTGGGTTTGTATGAGAGGGAGCATGCCTGGACCAGAACTTGGCATGTGTGTGATAAGCTTGTGTATTGGCTTGTGTATTCTGGTTGTTTTATTGACAACATTTTTATTATATGGAAGGGCAGGATGGAGGATTTAAAATTATTCCAGCACTATCTTAAAAACAATCAGTTTAACATTACTATAAGCTTGCAATGCAGCAAGACAAATATTTGTTTTTTTGATTTGTAACTCTATGTGAAGAGAAACCGTAGAAATAATATGAAAAACAATCCTCCGAAATCATAGGCAGATTTTTAAGGAGAGGGTCTGACCCTAGAGTTCTGTAGTCGACTAAAAAACAGAGCAAGTAAATTAGGTAAAGCGGGTTTACTGAGCGATAAAGCCAAGAAATACAATCAGAGGATTGATATTAGCGTTATTACTACATATAGTGGTAGCAACACTTTGGTCTGTAGAGTCTTTTCAAGCATTGGGAGGTTCTAACTACAGATCCCAATAATCAAGGTGTTCTCCCAAGGAAACCTACAGTCACATACAAAAGATCACCAGCATTATGAACACTTCTTAGTCCTAGTGATACTGTGACATATCAAGACAACACAAAAGTGGGCAATGGTGATTCTAAATGGTTACCTGATTTACGGATGGGCTCATATAAATGTGGAAATTGTATAGACTCCAAATATGTTTTGGATAACACAAAGGGCCTAATTAGGATGCCAGTAATATGAGTATCCAAACAACATCGTAGTGGAATGGAAACCGCTGAACTAGTAGTCTACGGATTCACTCGACGGATTAGGATGCATCCGCCAATGCAGCGGTTGGAAACATCCCTTTTTCCATTGCCGCTTGTGCTGTAGCCGGAAAAGGGCCACAGCACAAGCCACAATGGAAAAATTGATGTTTTTAAAATATCCATGCACCATGTGCCAGGCACCTTGTGAAGTTGAGCAGTGTTGCACCTGTATTCGAACACTCTAAATGTCCATTAAGTATTTTATGATGTCTCTCCTCTTTCCCTGCCTGACTTTAGCTCTTTGCGCAGCTACTGAAATGATTTATTTATTTTTTGCTGACTTCTATGCAGACCAGCCTATATGAGATCCACATTAAGATAGACATTCTTGCAGAATCTCATTTTCTTCCTATGTGTCCGCCATCCTTGGTATTGGTCCATCGCTAGGGATTCTGGAACTTGATGACAACTGAAAAAATTCCACCAATGTGAAAAAACGTTAGAGCCAGAAAACACAGAGTTTAGCTGTAGTTAGCCTGCTTTGACATATGAAGGCTCCAATGCAGGTTCCTGTATTTAGTTATTTTATTTATGTATTTATTTTGTAATTTACAGATCCAAGTGGTGTCCACCATTTTCGTTCAGTAATTTAGAAAAAAAAAAGAGTGAGAGAAAAGGGTGCCTGCATCATTATTGTTTTTATCTCTAAACATTTGCCGTCTGTTTAACGAAAAAGGTAGAATGTCAGTTTGTCTTTTTACTAATTGCTGTTCTGAAAATGTAGTGTATTTTTCTTTCTCTTACTACAGTTAAAGGTTTTTGTCAAGTGAGCTGTATAAAGGCGTCAGACTTTTTTAGCAAACATAACATTTAAATAGCCTGTAAGTGAATAGTTCAAATATAAAAAAAATTATCTGGAATTACAATAACCCATTTTGTGTCGTTAAGATGTTTGATGCAAACAAAGATTTAAATAATCACTACTCGGTGAAGTGCAAATGACACATGTTTGTAAAAACTAAGGGTGGGCGTAGTTCGCGAAGTAGCACTTCGCGAAGCTACGCAAAGTGAAGTTCGCACTACGCGAGCTACGCGTAGCACTTCGCGAACTGCGAAGTAACATGTTCGCACTGTGCAAGATGTTGTTTTCAATGATTGCACAGTGCGGACAAGCAACCGGCACTGTGCAATCATTGAAAATGGCATCTTGCACAGTGCGAGCTGTCGTTTTCTGCTGCTCGAGTAGATTTTTCCTCGAGCTGCAGCTTTCTCAACGCGAACTGGTAGTTTCTCATCGCGAGCGGTCGCGAGCATACGCGACCCCTCGCAATGAGAAACCTGACCTTCTCGTGTTGTGAATCTCGCCGGAAGGTTTATTTTCCATGCTCGCGATCGCGAACAAGGAAAAAGTCTCGCCAGGATGTCATTTCGCTTGCTCGCGGTCGCCAACTTGACGTTGAGGACCGCGAGCAAGCAAAAAATGACCGCAGCACTACGCAACACTACGCTACGCGTGTTCGCACTGTGCTACGTGCAGTTCGCGTAGTGCGAAGTAGCGCGAACTTCGCAAACTACGCGAGCGTAGCGTAGTGCTTCGCCCAGGCCTAGTAAAAACTCGATTTCTAAACATTGTTTATACACTATGTTGTTGTATTATTAAATCCACATGTTAGTGGGAAATTCTTTGGCCAGTTCAATGTAAAATCTGCAGATTGCAAATGGCAGTGTGCTACCACTTCAAGCTTTAGTTATGTATTTATTAAAAGTGATAGTTTTTTTTAGATGATTGAGAAACATTCCTGCCCCTGCCCTGATGACAATGATTTAATGAATTTAGAGGCAAGTCAGGGGTAATGTGTATTCTATATGTGGATAGATTTGTATTATATATGGAGCAAACGTTTAGTCTATTTAATCCAACAAAAGAGTTTTTTTGTACAGCAGAAATGCTGAAATCTCATATTTGAAGGTGCTTTCACATGTGATAATGAAGAAAATGGTCATGAGACCTGTAAGTGTAGTAACGTTTTGATGATTTTTCATGGTCTGCTTAACCAATGTACATATTATACATGGTTAAATATATACAGAGTATTCTGTGCTTACCATGTCTATAAGTCCCTGCATTGTTTCCATATAAGTTACTTGATTGGATACTTATGATTCTCTGTTTATCTATCTATCATAATATGTAAATAGTATCATAACTATTTTATCTACAATTGCTTCACTATTGAAATATTGAAAAAATATTCTTAAATACACAAATTAGCTTAGAGTACAGCAAGCCTTGAAAGTCTGAGTTTATTAACTGCTACTTAAATCTTGATATATTACCTTCTTTATACATGTATACCCTCTATGTACTTATGTATCTATGGGCCAGATGTATCAACAAAATGTTTTGTGATTCCTTAATTGCGAATCTCTGCAACTCCCAAATAGGGAATCGTGAAACGGCATGCATGAAAGTGTATTGTACACTCTCTGCGATTCCTAAGGGGTTCCACATGACATATCTCATAAATATTAATGAAGTAGGTCGCAGTTTGCGACCCCCTAGGAATCGCAAAAATCACAGGGATGGTGGCCTGCTGAGATTAGCAGACCACCATGTCTGCGAATGCTTTTAATTAAAGCAATCTTTTTTTTGCAAAGCAGCCCATTTTCCTTAAAGGAAAACGAGATGCTTTTCAAAAAGAAATACTGCCTGCTCTTCAAAATGCTTTTACAAACATTTGCAAATGGGTTACCACCTACTTGAATAGGTGGTAAAATGCGAATGTTTTGCGATCTCATTCATAGGTCGCAAAACATTCATGCATACCTTTAGGATTTGCTATTTGGAAGGGACGCCCTTAACACGCCCCTTCCAAATAGCGAATCGCAAACCCATGTTGCGATTCGGTAACAGGTTATCGAATCGCAAAATTGGGTTTGATGCATCGCAAACATATTTTTTGTGATTGCAAACAGGCCGATTCTGTGAATCTGCCAGTTTGCAAGGAGAAAAATGCTTGCTGCATCTGGCCCTATATATTTATTACTTTGCTCCTACTGTAAAACAAACTTTGAGTCTCTCCAAAGCACTAGCCTATACTTCACCCTCTTTTAATAAATCATCTACCTCCACTCTAACTCAACCCAAACCTCATTCCACTACTTTGGTCTCCAAAATAACTCTTTCTAGATTATTCCCTCCTCTATCCCTCCTTGGATCACCCCAAAGCTCATTTTATTACTATGATCTCCCACACAACCCTTTCTAAATTCTTACTTTATGTATTCCCCCTTTGTACTCATCCCAAAAACTCATTTTACTACTACTACTACTACTATGATCTCTGTAATCCATTTCTGGTGACTTTTCCCTCCTCCATATCTCCTTTAAACATCCCAAATCTCCTCTTACAAGTATGATCACTTTCTAGACACTTCCCTCTTTTATCACTCCATTATCATTTTCAATCCAACTGACAGACTCACATGTCCACTGCTCAAATTAAAACCTATATCCCTATACTAATTCATCACTACTCATTTTTGGGTTTAAGAGTAGTATGTTACTCACCGAAAAGCAAATCGACGCCTAGTCAGGGGTAGCAAGCACTAAAAAAATTACAGTTACATTTACAATTACTATTAATGAAAGTGAAGCCCCAGGGAGGTGTCGACCTCTGGGTCTGCGGTGGGGTACACATTTTTATTGTAAAGCTCCAGGAAGGTGGCGGTATCGAGGCCGAGAGGGGGTCCAAGTGGCCCACCCTATTAATTAAGTAAACAAGCCCCGGAAAGGTGATATTCCCTCGGGCACTGGGGTGCAGTGTTGACACCCCCTTCATTGATAAAAACAAAAACCCCGGGGAGGTAGTGGGCCCCTAGGTTTAATTAAACCCTAGGAAGGGGGACCCATGTGCCCACCTCCTTTATTTTTAACACGCACCAGGGATTTGGCCCACTCAGGGCTTCTTATTAAAGACTCGTGGGATCCATTTGTGAATTCGTGGCAAAATAAAAAAAAAATTTAACCCCTGGCAGGGTACCTATGGGACCCCCCCCACCATATCTGGGGGATCAGGGTATTCCTACCCTGCCCCAGATGGCTGTAACCACTTCATGGTTGAAGTGTTGGCAGCCAATCAAATTTCAGTAGGATCCGCAAGTCCACTGCACGGACTCGGGTACCCGGGTATTTCTATTTTTTTAAATTAGAAATCTCTGAAACTACTGAATGGATTACACCACATTTTCTCGCCCCCGCTTGATGGATCACAATCAAAACTTTCAACACAGCAGCTGAACCAAAGAGGGGATGTTTTCTAAAGTTTTTGTGAAGATTTGATTTTATCAAGTGGCGCCAAAGTTATTGGTAAAACAAAAACACTTTTGCTATGGAAACTTTGGTCCTATATATATATATATAATGAATTATATATGGGACTGACTCACTGCTCATCCACATGAAGTATTTTTTCTGTGTTTAGCATTTTCCTGGTTTTTAAAGGCAGTTTAAACATGGTGTTTTTTTAGATTGACAAAGGCAAGTTCCTTGCCGAAACGCGTCTCTTTTCTGTGCTGTCATGGGAGGCCCATTACAATAAAGATATGCTGCATATTTTACTCACCTCGTGTGCGTGGCTCTTCTTGTTCGGAGGAAGTTTGATGTGTACTTCTTATATATATATATATATTCACTGAAAAAACCATAGGTTTCACACATGTTATAGTTAGCGGAAATTTTACTGATAAAAAACCAATGAAATTCCCCCGTTATAGTTAGTGCAGGCAACTATAACTCACGCGACCGCAATCCTCTGCTGATGCTAATACTGTATTTAGACACTTATTTGCCCATGTCTTCTTCCATACATTTTTAGCTATACATATATTACAAATATTTTTTTTTCATAAAGACACATATGTCATCAGCAGAAGATTGCGGTCGCGTGAGTTATAGTTGCCTGCACTAACTATAACGGGGGAATTTCATTGGTTTTTTATCAGTAAAATTTCCGCTAACTATAACATGTGTGAAACCTATGGTTTTTTCAGTGAATTTGCAAGGTTTTTTAAATGCTAATTCCTAACTATAACGTGTGTGAAACCTATGGTTTTTTCAGTGAATTTGTACGTTTTTTTAAATGCTAAGTTACTTTACGCCATTCGTGGCGTGTGCGCCCACTTAACGCACCGTGCGCGCACAGTGAGCACGCGGTGCGCTTCGCGCACCGCGCGCCCACTTTACGCAGTTAGTGCCGTGCACGCACGGTGGGCACGCGGTGTGCTATGCGCACCGCGTGCCCACGTTACGCTAGATGGGCCATGTACGCACGATGCGCTTCGCGCACCGTGCGCACATGGAGGACATATGATGCACTTCGTTTTGAAAGGTAATATTTTAATTTTTCGTATATGTTATAAGCCATGCACAAATGGTGCCCTTCGGGCACCATTTGCACATGGGGTGGAGAGAGTGTGGATAATTTTTTTTTTAATTAATATTTTTTTAAATATTTTAGTTTAACTCCTCTTTAATAAGCCATGCTCAATTGGTGCCCTTCGGCCACCATTTGCACACGGGGTGGGGAGAGTGTGGATAATTTTTTTTTTAATATAATTTCTTACCGTACGCGTACGGTAAGCGTAATCGGCGAAATTAGCGAAAAAATAAAAATTCCGTTATTGGCCTTGGGGGATCTTTGGGGACTCCCTCAACATTGCTATGTGTGTGGGAGCTGTCTAAACAGCCCCTTTACATGTTTTTGTGCTTTATATTTTAAACATCACTCTCAGTGCGAGAGAGAAAATGGCGGCCGCCGCTTCCTGGTTTCGGCCGATTCGAATGTTTACTAAGATCTAAGAGCCAATCAGAATCGCGCTCGCGCACGCCACCGTACGCGTACGGTAAGCGTACCGTAAGCGCACCGTAAGCTGGCTCAGATATATATATTGATTTAAAGGCTATTTTCTCAGAATCTACTGAACAGATTTACACCAAACCTACAAAAGGCACTTCCTTGACCTGAGGACTACCTCTCTGCCAAATTTCTCGTAATTCTGTTCAGCCGTTCGGGCTGTAGCCCTGTCTAAAGGTCCTATGGAAAAATGCATGGGAAAAACGCGTTTTGGGACCCCCCTTTTATCTCAGCCCCCGCTTGACGAATCCCCCCGAGACTTTCAGGGAAGGAGCGGAGCGTAGCGCCCCACCTATTTTGAAAAATTTGCGAGGATTCGTCAACCGGCGCCAAAGTTATTCAAAATAGAATGTTGCGGATTTCCTATGGAAACGTGGTCCTAACTATAACTACCTACTGGCGACCGCCAGTAGGTAATATATATATATATATATATATATATATAGTTCCACAAGTTGCCCCTAGAGCAAGGATGCACTCGAACAGCAGCTTGCTTGTGAAAGCCTTTATTTCAACAAAAACTGCAACCTGCATTCCAATTAAAGTTCCAGCCTGATGCATTTCAGAGCTCCTTGCTCCTTTCTCAAAGGCTCAACACTGAGTTTCACTAGCTATCAGGTAGCTCCACCAGACATCAGTCAAGCGGCTAGGTCTCAATGAGAAAACAGTTAGAGAGCAAAGAGGAGGAATAAATGGAGCGTAAAGGAGAAAGTGGGTGGAGTAAAGGGGTAGGAGGGAGAGTACAACAGAGAGACGAAGTAAGGTCTGCCCAATGTCCGGCTGGGTAGGTGACAGCCGAAGGTGTAGTCCACAGCCAATCTCCTCTATAATTATCAAGTAGCTCCATCGGGCATTGGCCAAAAAGCTAGGTCTCCACGGTCAGAGGTAGGTTCACAGATCCTGTATCCTGAAGGGTAGGACGGATGGGGGATGTGTTCGAGGTCTGGTCGAAGATCGTTTTTTTCTCAGAGGCGTAGCACGACGTGGTAGGGAACACAGTGGAAGCCATCTTGTGGTCAGGCAAGGGATCAACAAGTAGTAACTGGGAGGGCTCAAAAACTCGTTTGCCAAAAGATCATGGTGGCCCCCATGGCCCTCACCACAGATATTAGTATGGGCTAGATATTGTAGTGACGCATTTTGGAAATTACAAGTTTGCTATCATTATTTTCTGTATTATGTGATTTATGTGAGACAGTTTCATGAAAATTCAGCAAACAACAGCAAAGTTATTAGCCAACAACTGTAACCTAACTATAACAACGCTGTGGCGACTGCCATTGAGCAATATATATAAATCCCCACTTATGTATCACATATATATAGTACAAACAAAGTCCCACAAATGCCTGGTTTCTTCCACCTGCCGCGGCTGGTGCAAGTGCACGGTAGTGGAAACTGTAATGTATCAAACTGAAAGTTGTGGCATCCACCCTATGTCACAAAGAAAACTCGCACTCCTGGATGTATCCTTACAAAAAGATATTTATTTGGCATTTTTTAGGCCGCAGTGGGCAAAAAGGATTATTTTTTTTTAATCCCGCAAATATTCCTGTAGAATTAAACAATGAAAACACATGGGAGGGCCAAGAACTGGTGGAGTATTTATTTATTTTTTGGTCCTTTCTCCTGACCCTGTATGAGGCTCTGAGAGCATGATAATCTAGGTTGTTTTGATAAGGAATGGGGTGCATGGTGTCCCCCCCGCGCCTTTATAAGGTTCCGAGGACCACATCCCTGGGTCACTTCGATCATTAGGGAAGGGAATACGTGCCTCCCCAAGCCTCTCTCAGGCCTCGGGGACCTCATCCCCTGGGGCTATTTTTAAATATTAGGGGGCTGTGCAGCTCATCTCCCCGAGTCACAATAGATTCCAGTGGACCAAATCCCCAGGCATCTGTGGCTTTTTTTTTTTACAGGGGAGGGGACATCAGGTCTCCTCATCAAGCCTAGATCTGTGCCAGGGAACCCATTCCCTGTGGCCAGATCCCACCAGTGTCCTGGGGACCATATCCCTGGGGACACTGTTGTTTTCTGCCTGGGCGGGTGTGGCATACCCTGCCTGCACTGACCCGGGCAGAAAACCCAACTTTGCCCACGCCCATGGGTGAGCAGTGAAAGATGCTACTTCCACCTGGGCAAGAGCAAAGTGAGGGAGCCGGGTCCCACCAGCACCACTATGGGTGCCGGCTGGGTAATAGGTTGGGGCCACAGGGGCTTTTGGGCTGCCCCTGTAGATTCCAACAAATAAAGACATGTGGGTGCACCAGGTGGGCACCGGGGCACCCACTGCTGGAAAAACTGTAGGCTCCCGCAACTGTGGTGGCTGGGAAGCCAGCAGGGGCCACGGGGGCTCTCAGCCTCCTACTGCAGCCCCTAATGAATCTGGCACTGTGGGTGTCCTGGGTGTTTACCGGCACACCCACTTTTGAAAAAAATGCTGGGCCTTCCAGCACATAGTATAGATGAAGGCTGGGGAGCTGGCCGTGTGGGCATTGGTCCTTTCTTCGTGGCCCTCAACAATTGTGGAAATATGGGTGCTCTGGGTGACCCGGCTGGGCAGTTGGCCACCCAGTTTACAAAAAAATGCAAAAGAATAATAATAAATGAGAAGTAGGAGCAGCTAATTTATTATTCACTGCCCCATTGAAAGAGGGCCCCATAATGCCCTCTGGTTTTTTAAATAATATTTTTTATTCTTGGTGGTGCCCTAGCACTACCAGTTGGTGCTGTATGCTCTTGAACTGGCTTGCAGAGCCCCCTTGTGGTTGGTACTATGGCTTCACGTTGTAGCTTAAAAAATAGTCAAAACACTTGTTTAATTTCTTTTATTAAACATAATTTGAGACAGTCACTATTATTATACTTTGCAATGTGTGAATTAAAAAAATATACATTTTTGATTATAATTTTTGGTGGCTTTTTGACAATGTCAATAGGTCTGTTTTATATATATGATAATGTGCTGTCCCCTTGATAGAGCCAATAGGCCCACCTCTTGTTGTATTTTGACATTTTGACGAGGGGATTGGCGCAGGGTCTGGCCACAGGCTGACCGTGAGCCCCTGGAGCAGGGCCGGCTTTAGGGCGGTGGGACCGGTGCCACCGCACCGGGTGCTGACATCCTGGGGGCGCGGTGTTTGCAAGTTTATTATGTTTTTGAAGCACCTGCTGCATTGTTTCTTTCCTCTGGCAATTACCAGGCCTCACAAAAATGTCAAGATAACTCGTGTGATTAATTATCTTCCTGGAGAGAGATCAGCGTTTTGTATAGTCGAGGTTTTGACCTCTGTGAAGTTAGTGCAGAGGGTTAATATGCCTGCTGCAGAGAACGTGTACCAAGTTGATTAGAGTGTATATAATGTAAACAGATCACCAGGTTACTGCTTTTAAAAGAGACATCCTTTTGTTACTTGCAATTTATAACTTAAAGTTATAATATTCAACAGTGAGCTATTAACTTTCATCATAGAACTGCATACACACTGTAAAGCTGACATTAGAACATTGATTAATGTTGCATAAAGGGTTAATTTGGCTAGAAATCGATTCTTATTATTAAAGAAAACTCCCAACTATGCTGTTTCTTTTTCGAGTTTGTGCTTCTCCACACCAAGAACTCTTAAGCTATACTGCCTACCAGTATGGATGACATGTGACTCCTACACTTTTAGTCCTTTGGCTTATGTAAACATTTCCGATACTCTGATTTAAAACACGTATGATTGATTGTCTCTGTGTAATGTGTGTGTGATGCAAAGTGCTCTGACACCCAACACTGGTATAAGTGGCGCTATATAACTAATTCAAAGTATCTGAGAGAGTGTGGTTATGGAGACTTGGTCACTGTTAAAGGGTGCTAGTGAGAGAATCCGTGGTGGAAGTGGACATTGGGGAGGGGTGCCAACAAACATTGTTGCACAGGGCACCACCAGCGCTAAAGCCGGCCCTGCCCTGGAAGGTTAGGTGTGGGGCTGATTGCAGGCCAGGCCCTGCACCCGACTCCACACAGGCACACAGCAGAATGCCTTGGGGTGGGGGTTGGGCTCCCAAACCTATGCTACGCATGGTGATCAACATCTTAAAAACATAGAAATGTTTTTAGAAAGAAACAAATGTTAAAGTGACAATATTGTTCGGAAGTGTAATAATATTATTTTACATTAAAAAGCCTTAGAAATTCACTAACAAAATAAAGGTTAAAGGGGCAGTATTGTTAGGTGAAAATGTCAGTTAAAACCTACTACTGCCAAGACTCACCAGGTACCCTCAGCCACATGCTATTCCACTGCAGAAACCTTCACTCTTTCTGGAACGAGATTCAAAATCTAATTAACACTATTGTCAAAATTGATTTCCCTGAATTTCCACACAATGATCTTAGCTCCTTGGTCCCATACACTTGCCCTGAAGCTCAACCCAACAGACATGAGTCTCATGGACCTCCTACTAACAGGAATAAAAAAAATATCTGTTGAAAATGGAAATATTCCAAAACCTATCACCCCATACTTGGTGGGTGTGGGCCTGTTTTAAAAGAATTGTAGACAATCCATTTTCTAACAAGAAATTCAACTGCCAGAAGCTATAGAATGAACTAGACCTCTACATACAAAGGTTAAGCCTCCACGAGTTTGAACACAATTTCCCCCCCACTCCCAATGATGGGGCTGATCCACCTCTCTTTTCAAGTAATGGTAATAATACCTACCACCACATCATTGCACTACCATTGACATCACTCTCTTCTTCTATTCTTCTCTATATCTGGGACCTCCTTATGTCTTCATCCTCCCCCCTCACCCCCTTTGCCTGTCTTTCTTTCTAATTTGAGGTCTACAAGTATTAATGCCTCATAACCCATATTTGTGCTGTAGATCTATTTATCGATTTGATTATATTGTGCTCTACTCACGGATGTATTCCTAGACTACAATCAGTCCTCTCATTATAAATGTTTATTACCCCTCTCTATCTACTCCCTTTTTCATTTTGTACCTCAAAAAACTGATAAAATATTTTGAAATGAAAAAGTACCATTTTAAATTAGCAAAACCTCTGCAATTCACCAGACATTGTTATCTCAAGTAACTACAACTTGTGCCCTAAATTAACTATAATTCGCACCATGCACTGCTAATTACCTCAGATATCATCAATCACCTGTGTCCCAGGCCGCAGATTCAGATTAATTAAAAGGCAAACGGAGCCGGATCCGGAAGCCCCATCCAAGCTACACAGACACTACTCAGACGCAGAGGCAGAAGGACACGGGTCATTTGGCGATTCAGCACGCTCAACGAAATTAGTTTTTTTTTTTCCCGTTACTTACCTGAAATCGGGCGTATGCCGCATTTTACATCCCATAACCCTGCCCCTCCCCCGCCCCACATCACCGCCCCGGTAGCACGCCCTATACGGGCCGTGGCTGAGTGTGAAGGAAGGCAGGACCAGGGAGCAGTGAGTGATGAGCCGAGCAGCTGGCTGGGGGAAGCGGAGCCACCCAGGGGGCAATACCGTGGACCAGCACGACACACATGTTAGCGCGGTGTATCCCGGAGATGGTCTCCCGTCTCATTCCACCTCTTTGCTCTAACCCTCCTCCACGCCCCAGGCTCACCCTCACTGCGTCAGAGAATCCGGCCAGAACACCTGGCCCCTCGCGCAGAAGATCCATCATCATGTAGATACCAGGCATCAGCTCAAGCCGACCGGCACATCTCCCTGACAACAGCGCGAGCGCGGAAGAGGCACTCGCCTGTTGCTGAACGCATACTTTGGAGGCCTGCGGAAGAGGGCCAGCTAGGCAGGGTGTGGCTTGCCGGCAGCCAGGAGCCCTGCTTGCTGCCAGTCCCTAGGCACTCGGAAGAGGACTGGGACTATACTCCTAGACCATTTGAAAACAGTGGAGGCAGACAAGAAGCAGAAACAGGAAAGCAAAAGACCCGAAAACCACCAGCACCGGGCCCTTACTCTGGCTTTACTCGCTGGCTTACCCACCTGGACTGTTTCAATTCCTCTCAATCTGGCATGCTAAAGCCCTCCTCCCTGAAAGGGGAGCAGCCGTGCATTAAAAAATTATCCAGCTGAGAGGAATTTTCAGCATCAGCACGCTCAGCACCAGGCCCAAAAGTCCACATCACTCAGCTTGAGAGGAACGTTCAGCATCAGCACTTTCAGCGTCAGACTCAAAAGCCCCTACCAGAAGCCTGCTGGTAGCCTGGTACTTGGAAGCCAGAATCCAACTGTGCGGAACTCTGTATGTCTTCAGCCTTTATTCAGCCTTTGATCAGCCAGCGTTAACTCAGTCCTAGCCAGACAACCTGATGTCAGGGACAACAAGGGAGCCATCCCTCCCCCAACCAAGGGGTACCAAATGCAAGAGGAAGACTCAACCAAATAAATGTGATTAAACAGAATAACCAACGGTCCTAGTCTCCCCATCTCAGTGAAACACGGCTCTCCACCAAGGAGTACCAACAACACGGAGGTCCAACGGAAGAGTTATTATACACACCTCTTTCAACCAAACATTTACTCAAAATTTGTTTTCCTCAAGTACGCAGGTTCTATCATATTTTCCTCCAGCAGAGGAATTCACGCCCTCCAGGATCCCGAACCACCCACCCACCCATTACCTCAGTCTAAGCCCTCTGTGCAACATGTGCAATTCTTGCAAACAACAGAAGAACTGGCGGAGGAGTTTGTCAAGCCCCCCAAAACTGGCTAAGCACAGTGGGAAACTATAGAAGGGAGGGAGGTGCACACCAGTCCCAACCTCTCTTATACTTTCTCCCAGGCAGCTGGACACTAGGTCACACCCATTCACCTATCCATCAGTCCATGTAGGTGACAACCAGGAGCTGGAAACAACACAAACCACTCTGCATCACCAAATTGTACTTCATTTGTACAGCCCCAGACTCCAACCAGAAACTCAACTCACACAAATACAGGTCGCCAGAAAGGGCGAGCCACAAGGTGAACCCATTGAACAAAACACAAATTCCCCACGTCCAAATCCCTCCCAAGGCTCCCCAATCCGCCAAAAGCTGCAGCTGTAGATGACACCATCGGATCAATGGGAGCAGACTAAAACTCGAAGGGGACAGAGAAGGTTGATGCGTCAGAGACCGAGGAGGATAATCAGGAACCTCTTTCATGTCTAGGCTCTCAGGAGTGGGCCGACCTGGTTGCATCTTACTCACTGGACTCCCCACATAGCTCTTCACATAGACCACCCCCCAAATCAACGTAGCGCAATACAACGAACACAAACAAGAGACCACGGATGCAGCCCCCAGCTGCAGGGCCTCTTTAAATGTCCCAGCTTTGCTTCAAATCATCAACATCTGGGACACCCTGATGAACACCATGCAATGAACGGTGGAAGCTCTCCAATTCAATTCCGACAAGATGGACATACAACTGACGCTTCTTACCACCTTGGCCTTATACATAGGAGGGATCAATGAAAAACTTAGGAACCTTAATTCTTTCATAAACAGGGCCCAACAGGAAGCAAACTTGATCTGCAGCTGTGGGCCGATAGTCGAGAAACTAACCTCTCTGCCCTCCATGCTGTCCACTTTCCTTGATGAGCTAAAAAAAGTCCACAGACCAAAAGGAGTCTTGAAATCTGAAAACAGCACCATCTAAAATGTCTAGCCCGATGCATGTCACTGCAAGTCACTGTCAAAACCCCATTCACAGCAACCATAGGATGTCTGCCGGGGGGAACCCCCACCTTCGTACCGCCCAGCACCACAACCCAAAGACACCACAACCCAAAGACACCACAACCCAAAGATGCCCTAGCACATAATACCAAACAAAGGCATCAACTCAAGAGGAAAGGCCAAAACAAAACGTCCAACTCCAATCAAGTTGCGAAATACCCGCATTTCTGCCCCAAATAACAGATCATGGGTGTATCTTACCCAGACATAACTCACCCACCACCAGACTCCTTTGACACCTCCAAACAAAATGCCGATCAAACCAATAAAGTTTAAAGCAAGGCCACCAAGCTGGCCACATCAACCCTGGAATGGAAAGATCCCACAGCAGCCACAAAAGGTCACCCGAATCAGACCCACGGGGCCTCGGATATCCCTCTTAGTACATCAATTACAGCAGTGAGTGAGTCATCAACCAAGCAAGCCCAGCACCAGGAGAGAGCACTAAACAGCCAACATGCTGTGGTCAGCGAGGCCCTAACAGACAATATCAGGCTCAACACAGACTCAATATTGATATAGTGACACTTTACGAGCCCAGCCACAATAGCAGTTCAAACTCCAAACAGAACCCCGTACCCTTACCTATGCATGAAAATGCAAGGACGGGAGGAATGAATGGCTCAAGCTGGCACTGGTCGATAGGCACTGGGCTATCACACATCAACAGAGACAGTCTGCAGAATCTGACACCACCAGGTCGACATCTAAGGGGGGAAGACCCCCCCAGGATATCCGCTACCAGGCAGCAACCGGATTCCTGCATTCTGCTTTTCAAATCCGAGTTCAAATCAAACGGGAATTGCGATACCCTGAACAGAGGAAACATTCTCCAACTACGGTCAACTATCCCAGCTTTGAAAGACATTAACATAACCAACCTCCTCTCAGTAGAATTTATCAGGACAGAGGCACTCCCAGTAAGAGAATTCCCCAAGGCCACATGGTGATCAACCTTGCTTGCCAAAAAAGTGCTCAATGTATGCGTAACATTTAAATCTTGGAGAATAAGTATTTACATCGTATCATAGTACCAGATACCCCCTTCCACTTCTTACCAATAAGAACAAAATCAGTGGGAACAGAGAAACTACCCATTCAGTGCTAAGGGAAGTGCGGGTCAATCAACTGCAAGGGAACTGGTATAGAGCAACCATCACCGCCAACCCCAATCACAGTATCTACCCATGCAATCGGATAGCCAGCAGATATCCAGGTCCATCAATATGTCCATGGATGCCCAATGACAAAACGTGCAACGCAAAGGGCCTCATAGACAGAGCAAGTCAACCTTGTGCTTCTGATCATGGAACATCAGTGGACTGAGAAGACAATTAATTGACCCGGAGTTAACGTTCTACATTAAATCATTCCACATAGTTTTGCTGCAGGAAACTTGGATGGCTGACCCACATCAACTACAAGGTTTTATTTGCTTCAACACACCAGCAGTTAGGAATTCACAATATGGTCACCTATCAGGCGGGCTGGCAACCTATGTGTCTAACATCACCACTGCAAAGGAAATCCCCTCCTCCTCAACGTCCATCAACACAATTAAGATTGCCCTAAACCTTAAAGGGAACAAGGAGGAGGTGATAATCATAAATGCCTATGTAAATCCAAAACAAAAAATCCAGGCATCTAGGCACCTTGTGGACAACCATAAACAAGGAAGACAACTCGAATCTCATCCTCTCAGGGAAACTAAATCCACACATCTTAGGCTCCTCAGCAGATTAAGAAGTGCTGCTCCAGTCTCTGCTCTGGAACATTCCAGACCAAATAAGAAGCCTGCACAGCAGAGCAAGCAACACAGCTAGGCGTCTGCTGGAAGACCTACAGCACATCAACCTCAGGGCATTAAATGGCTGATTCCAAGAAGCCTCCTCACCATCATCTTCATTTTACTCCGATACCGCATGTTCAACACTAGAATTGACACTGGTCTCGCTCCCACTTTTTCACTATGCGGTTTGGTTTCACCTTGGGGACAAGTGGGACAGTGACCATTGCCCCTAGGAGGTCCTTCTCCAAGCAAACAAAACAACATTGGTACTCCCACCAGGGGGCTTGCACTACTGTCATACAATCAACCTTAAACACATTAAATTGTCACTAGTAAACACAGAGGAGGTTCTTCATGCTGCAAAGGCCTTGCTACAGAAACAAAGCGGGCTCAAAGATAGTCCTATCAGTAAATGGGAAACCTTCTTCACCAAACTATCAAGCACTTTTGCATCAATAGCCAAATACAACCCACCCCACGATGTAAGAGAAGACGGGTTCCTAGGGCACAGCGGACCAAACTAAAAATAGTTTTAAAAAAAATAAGCAAAACACTTACGATCACTGTGGTATAATCTTGGAGATCAGAACCTCTGCTTATCATTATGCCAACAAAGAAACACGCAAAAAAAACTCTAAATAAACATCAATAGGTCCAAAGAAGAGGTAAAATATCACGCGCTTTTGGGCAACGGTGAACAAAGTTATGTGCCCCGTGCACGGTGGGGTGTCATCGAATGTTACAGAAGAGACTTGGACTCTTTTTGAAAACCCATACTAATCAGCAAACCAGGAAACGGAAGGATAGTGCAATGGTTGGCACAAATATAACCCAGAACCCCCTACGCAATCATACTCCCGATCCTGATGCAAACCATCAGGAAGTGGACAGTCCATCTCATGTACCTACAATTAAACATCAAATCACAAAAGGTAAGAGAGAAGGAGGACCGGGACCAAACAGGATTCCACCAGCGCTCTTCAAACAAGACTCTGGGGCATATCAGCAACACCCGGCGATAATTATTGCTCAGCGCTCTTAGCGTGAGGATGATTATCGCCGGGTAACGTGGATTTTTATCGCAGAGATGGCGTGCTATTAGCAACGCTTAGCTCCTCAGCGATAAAAATCCTCACACTAACTGCCTAACGTGAGATTATCACTGGAAACCCAGCGATAATCTCACGTTAGCTTGCTGATAGGGACTCACAAACTTAGCCATGATATCCACCTTCCATAAGATATCATGGCTAAGTCAGTCCTGAAGCAGGCGTAAGGAAAGTAGCGATAACAGGGGTTATCGCTACTTTTCCTGACGCTATGCTTCATAGCGTGGAGCTTAGCGACATTTCTCCTGTCATGTTAGGTCAGGAACGCCCACTTTGCATCTCATTAGAGATGCAAAGCTGGGCGTTAGGAATCCTGACGCTAAAGCAAGGTTTCACGCGTTAGCGTGGCCAGGCTAATTCCGATAATTAGCCGCTAATTTTTTATCGCCACGTTGTAAATATGCCCCTTTGTCTTTTGGGCAGGCATTTTAGACTCTCTCTTCTGGCGAATCAGACAGCTAGGGCAACTCCTGGCCTCCTGGAAAGGCTCCATTATTTCCCCAATGTTACTAGTCCGGTGACGAAACCTCCATGAAAAACTATTGCCTCATTGCACTACTTCATACTGAGGCAAAGTACTTTGCTGTCACTCTATTAGCTTACCTTCAGGGTTGGATGATGGAGCATGAAATTATACTATTACCCATTTAATCAAACCGGTTCCTGTAAAGATACAGGTACAACCACCAACATCTTAATCATGTCACTGCTTATAGACATGGCAAAATCAACAAAACAGGCACTCTTGGACCTGCTAATATACCTCCACACAGACACCTGGGTGCAGGTAAAATTGAGCGATGGCACACACCTTTTAATGTCTATTCTTTTTTTGATAAACACATTTTTATTGATTTGAAAAAAGACACCAGCCATTCATCACGACATCATGAAAATCCAGGAGTACAATGAATGAATAGCGCGACCCAATTTGCGAACACGGATGAATACAAAGCAGCATAGATTTGGACATTAAAGTAGAACTGTACCATACGTAGCCTGGCAGAGGCGGTGACCATCCTAGGGGCCATAAGGGCGTCACGCCAATCTTTCTCCTCCAGAATGCCCACCCACTCCTCCTATTGAGCATGTAATTGATCCAGGGAAGTAAGGGTGTTATTGATCAATGTTTGGTAGATGCGGGAGATGCCACCCTTTTCCAGGTCCCCCAGAATAATCTGCACCTCAGGCGGGCTATGACCAGGAAGCCGTGTGCCTGTTGTAAGGTGTGTGTGGAGAGCGTGTCACAATTGTAGGTATCTGTAGAACTGCGAATGGTGAAGGGAGTATCTAGTTTGAAGGTCTTTGAAGGAACGCATGTGATCTCCCACACATACATCACCTAGTTGTGAGATTCCTATAAGGTCCCATGCTCGGAAACCTCACAGCCCATTAACCTCCTTGAGCCAGGTCCCCTGCAACAGGGGTGTACACTGGGTCAGTGTATGTGTCCACTTGGTGTGTGGCAGTGTGGCCCGCCAGGCCAATAGCACGGAGCGTCACATCTGGTAAGTGGGACGGGATAGGGTCCCCATTTAGCATAGACTGAACCTTGGTCAGGCCCAACTCAAGCCTATATGCCGGATCAGAACAACCCCCATTGAACCAGTCGTGCATGGAGAGCAGGCGCATGGCAAGGTAGTACAGATATAAGTGGGTCATCCCCAGGCCCCCGTCACATGAGGGAATCCTACAGATGTTCAGAGCCAGTCGGGCCCTACCTTACCCCCAGAGGAACTTATTGGCCATGCTATCCAATTCACGAAACCAGGTCCTGGGGAAGCATAGGGGGGTATTTTGAAGAACGTAGAGGAACCTGGGGAGAATCATCATTTTAAAGAGGTGCGACCCTCCCCATGGGGTTCAGGGGCAGTGTTTGCCACTTCTGGAGGTCTGCCTTAGCCCTTTTCACCAGTGGAGTAACGTTGAGGGCCCAGCTGACCTCGGGGAGTAGAGTCATTCATATCCGCAGATATTTTAATTATTGGCAGCGAAGTGGTATGTTGGACTGCCAATCAAAGCATTCTTGAGACAGGTGGAGGGGGACTAGGACCGATTTGGTGGGGTTCAGCCGGAGGCCCGAAGCCTGTTCAAAGGAATGTAGAATGTGGAGACAATGGGGGCCTAACCGGGCGTGATCCGCTAAATAGATGAGGACATCGGCTGCATGGAGAGCGATTTTGTCGGTTTCGGTGTTGGGCCAATTCCAACCCTGCACGTGCTCTCACGATCGTATTACAGACGCCAATGACTCCATCACCAGAGCAAAGATCAGGGGGGAAAGAGGGCATCCCTTCCTCATTCCCCTGCAGACCGAGAAGGGCTCCGACTGAACCGTAATCACCAGGACATGAGCCCTCGGACGGGCGTAGAGAACCCTGACCATGTCTCGAAAGCGGGGGCCAAGGCCCATCTCGTCGAGGACATCCTCTAAAAATCCCCAGTCCACCGAATCAAAGGCTTTCTCAAAGTCTACAAGGAGGATCGCTAGATAGGGGGTGAGCAAGTGGCAGTCGGCCAAGGCCAATTGCAATCTCCGGAGGCAATGCCAGGTACCACGTTAGGGCATGAACCTGCATTGGTCAGGGTGAACCAGGGCGGAGAAATGGGGTTTGAGCCACTGGGCGAGGACCGTGGCAAACAGATATACATCAGTATTGAAGAGGGAGATAGGTCGGTAATCCGCACACCATGGCCAGGGCGGTTGGGACTTGGGAAGAACCACTATGGCGGCCATGTCCGTCTCTGGGGGAAAGGAACCTTTCTCCACCGCCTCCCAAAACAGATCCGCAAGGTGAGGGGTGAGAGTTTCACAGTAGTGAGCGTAGTATTCTTGAGGGAGGCCATCTCGGTCTGCTGACGTCTTGCCGGAGGAGATAAGGGTGATCGACTTCCAAATTTCTTCTTAGGTGATGGGGCTGTCTAAATCTTCCTGAGCTATGGGGTCCAGGCGAGGAAGGCGGCCGTTCCCGACCCCCAACAGGCCAGAGAGTGAGAGAGTTGGAGTTTTAGCTCCATATAGTTGGTGATAATATGAAGCAAAGGCACCAGCCATCTCCGCTGGGGAGCTGTACACTGAACCATCTTGAGCTATGATTTCAGGTATTATGTGGTTTGCCCTGGGATAAGTGGCTAATCTGTGGAGGATTGAGCCGTTTTTGTCACCCCAACCATACACCCTGGCCATGGAAGAGCGCCAGAGGAATTTGGTCGCGTCCAGTGAGAGTTGGTTAATCTCCAAACGAAGATGAGCAAGAAGTCTCCCTTGGATGCATCCGAGGTTTGAGTGGAGGCTTGTTCAAGGCGCAGTGCCTGCCCCTCACGTGAGGTAATTTGCTCCAGTTGTGCTTGCCACTGGAGTTTGAGCTGGCCTTTGGCGACCCCCCCTAATCGTAGCTTTACCAGCCTCCCATAGGGTGCCCGGGGAGGGTACTGACCCCTTGGTGGTCAGAAAGTATTGCTTAAGTTCCCGTCCCACCACCTTCCGGAATTCCCTGTCCTGAAGGAACCAAGCATTTAGCCTCCACGTTTGACGCATAGAGGAGGGAGGTGAGCCCGTGCGAAGCATCACCGGGCAGTGGTCAGAGATGCCTCAGGGGAGAATGGAAGCGTCTTGAATCATAAGACAATCCGTCGAGGGAACAAAAAAGGTGTCAATACGTGCCTGTGTATGGTGAGCCTCTGAGGAATGTGTGAACTGCCTAGAGTAGGGGTGCCAGATATGCCACGCATCGCATAAACCCAGCGATTCGGACCAAGTCGTCAGCTGTCTTGCTTGCGCGAGCCTACCAAGGAAAGGAGGGTCGGTCGTGTCTGAGTCAGGTCAGGAGACCGCATTAAAGTCGCCGCAGAGGAAAGTGTGACCCAGGGGCAGGGATGCTAGGATGTCGGCGGATTTGGCTAGGGGCATTGTTAACATTGAAGGAGGAGAGTAGAGTGACACAAGATTGAGGGGGTCACTGTTCAGTGTGCCACTTAGGGCCACAAAGGTGCCCTAGGCATCGTGAATGACACACGCAGTCACGTGTGGAAGGGAACGTTTCACCAGGATCGTCATCCCCCGGGAGCCCGGAGTGAACCCTGAGTGCCAAACCCTATCGTAAACATATCGTGCTGAAAAGGGGTAGTGATTACCCAACAAGTGCGTCTCCTGTAATTATAGGACTTCTACCCCAAGGCGTTGTGCGTATCGTAGCACAGCCATGCGCTTGAAATGGTCCAGGAGACCGTTGACATTCCAGGACATGACATGCAGGGAGGCCCCTAGCTAAGGTGTCAGGCATAGTGGCAGCGGGTCTCAGTGATAAGGTCAAATCCCAAAGGGAGGCCGGCCCTGAGCTGGTTCACCTGGAAGCTTGGTTGGGTGCCCAGAGAGGAGTCATTGTGTCCCACCCGGAATGGAACAGGGTGCCATGTGAGTGCTGGTGCAACAAAACAGAAAAACAACAAAAACAAACAAAAAATAGAACTTGGGACAATGTTCCCCCCGACCTATCCCATCCCCCACCCTACACTTCAGGAACCTAAGCATCTGTCGCTCTAACAATCAACAAAGTTAACGAAAGCCCAAACTAAAGCGCTTGGGAATGGGGAAGCGTGGAGGACCCCTCCTCATGACAGGATGTACGTAATCAAGTCCATTGGGAAGGAAAGCAATGGTGAGTCCAAGCGCTGTCTCCGTTTGCGGAGCCAGGCCCGGTAGGCAGAGACAAGTTCAAGCAGGGTACCTCAGAAGCGTCGGGCTACGTGAAAGGTCTGTGTCCAGGAGGTCCAGCAATGAGGGCTGGGGCGAGATACCCCTGTGATCCAAGCGGCCGGATGAGCCGGACCACCTCCCAGCCAAGGATTCTCCAGAAAGCAATGCTGGCTGCCGGGAGGGGCCCAAAGGGGAGTCTGAATGGGCTCATCTCTGGCCACAATGCCTGCGGGAGCGCTTGCACTGAGGCCGGGGGACAAGAGGCACGGGATGGACGGGCCCACCATCCACCTCACCAGGTGATGGATTCCGGTCGCTGGTCCGTAAAGGATGCTCCTCCGTCGCCCAAGCCTCAGTAGGAGTGTCAAAGAACAGGGTCTTGCTGAAGAACACCACTAACAGGCGTGCTGGGAAGAGGAGCCTATATTGGATATTAAGAGCTCTTAGCTTTTGTTTGACTCCGCCGAACGAGCTGTGCTGACCCTGGACCTCACAAGTGTAGTCCAGGAAGATCATGATTGTCGTTGCTGTTTGCGGGCTTCGGCCACGATAGAGTCGCAGTCCTTAAAATTGGGAAGCCGCATTATAACCGGTCGGGGAGCCAAACCTGTTGGTCGTTTAGGGGCAAAAGAATGGTGGGCCCGCTCGATCTCAAACCATGGGGAGAGAGCGCCCTCCGGGACCCATGCTCGCAGCCACTTCTTCAAGAAGTCCACAGTACGGCCCTGCTCCGCTCCCTCCAGAAAGCCCACCAGGTGGAGGTTGTTGCGCCGGGTCCTGTTCTCTGCATCCTCCGCCCGTTGGTGCAATTCCTGGGTATGCGATTGGAGACAAGCGACTTGCCGCTTAAATTGCTGGACGTCGTCTTCCACAGTGGAAATTTGGGATTCGGTCTCTTTGATCTGGGTCGTGGTGTTTCAGAGATCCTGCCGGATGAGGGTCATATCCACTCACACTTCTGCGATCATGCCTTCCACAGAGGATTGTGAAGCGTGGATAGCCTGTAGAATGGTAGACAGGTCTGAGGGCGGTGGAGGCTCCTTGTCCGTAGTACCCCCAGGTGCCAATTCCGCTTCCCCAGGCAGGACAGCCTCCCGATGACAATGGGGTAGAGCTCCGAACCAGGGCTGCGGCGAGGCTCCTGCATTCAAGGCCCGCAGGCTACACTGGGTGTCACTCGAGCAGGACAGCAGCGGAGGGGCTGGAGGGGCCAGTGGGAGAGGTGCCCCCGCAGGCCTCGCACCACTCGATGTCTGTGGCCGATTCCACCCCCTCAGGCCTCAAACCCAATTAGTGGCAATGCAGTGGGAGGCTGACTTGGGACCCAAGGCCTGGCTGCAGCAAGATGGGCCCACGGACCCAGCAGGTGCTGAACGGGGGGGGCGGTGAGGGAGGTCATCACATGGATCTGCACGCACCTCAGTTAATGTGGCCGAGTACACCCGCTGCCAGCGTCACAGTCTATGGACATGGTGGGGTAGAGGGGAACAACATTTACAATGCAACTGTTACAACGCACTACACTTACAACGCATTTTTTACAACGCAACATCCACTACAACGCATTCCATTACATAGCATGACACTACAACGCATTTTTAAAAACTACCTTTACAACGCCTTCCATTACATCGCATACTACCTTTACAACGCATACCATTACAACGCATAATATTACACTACACTATCCAACACTTACCCTAATGTTGCACCCCCTGGAGTTAGAATAGTAATTATTACCCCTATACTATCCAACACTTACCCTACTGTTGCACCCCCTGGAGTTAGAATAGTAATTTTTACCCCTATACTATCCAACACTTACCCTACTGTTGCACCCCCTGGAGTTAGAATAGTAATTTTTACCCCTATACTATCCAACACTTACCCTACTGTTGCACCCCCTGGAGTTAGAATAGTAATTTTTACCCCTATACTATCCAACACTTACCCTACTGTTGCACCCCCTGGAGTTAGAATAGTAATTTTTACCCCTATACTATCCAACACTTACCCTACTGTTGCACCCCCTGGAGTTAGAATAGTAATTTTTACCCCTATACTATCCAACACTTACCCTACTGTTGCACCCCCTGGAGTTAGAATAGCAATTTTTACCCCTATACTATCCAACACTTATCCTACTGTTGCACCCCCTGGAGTTAGAATAGTAATTTTTACCCCTATACTATCCAACACTTACCCTACTGTTGCACCCCCTGGAGTTAGAATAGTAATTTTTACCCCTACACTATTCAACACTTACCCTACTGTTGCACCCCCTGGAGTTAGAATAGCAATTTTTACCCCTATACTATCCAACACTTACCCTACTGTTGCACCCCCTGGAGTTAGAATAGCAATTTTTACCCCTATACTATCCAACACTTACCTTAAATGCAATTTAATATTATGCGTTGTAATGGTATGCGTTGTAAAGGTAGTATGCGATGTAATGGAATGCGTTGTAAATGTAGTTTTTAAAAATGCGTTGTAGTGTCATGCTATGTAATGGAATGCGTTGTAGTGGATGTTGCGTTGTAAAAAATGTGTTGTAAGTGCATGCGTTGTAAAAGTGTGCGTTGTAACGACATACATCCGGGGTAGAACTTGGGCTCTAGCTCCAGGCCAGGGGGATCGCCTCATCAATAGTTCTTGTGACCGCCTCAGGCTGCAATAGGCTGGGGCGGCAGGGGGCCCCCACCATGGGCCCCTCGCCTTATAAATACGGCCATCAAAACTCTCCAGGCTACCCCCAGCCAGGATTCCAAAGTCAGCCTCAGGACGCCACCACCAAATACTGCCAGGGCCCAGGGAAGCCGGCTTGAAGGCTGCCGGGCTCAGGGGTTTGGGGACTCAGCCGGGCCAAATGACAGGCGACACCACCCGGGGCCGGTTCCCCCTCCCCAGCTGGTATTTCGTGTGCACGGGGGGCCCCACACAGATATCTCTGGACCCCCTCTACCACCGGGACTCACCAGTCTGTTGGTCCACCGAGTGCCGGGTCCCGGGTCACAGGAGTCGCTTCACGGCAGGCAGAGATCAATTGCCACCGCCCTCCAGCCCCGTCATCTGATATGGCTGCCGATGCTGCGGCAGCGCCGCTGGGGGGCCGGGTTGCAGCCACAGCCGTCTGCGCAGATACGGGCAGATGGACAGCCCCGAACCGGGCTTGCTCTCTCCAGCACTGGCGGGCAGGATCAGGCAACCGCAGCCGGGCGAGGGAGAGAGAAGGACACAGGCGCCACCCCAGAGTCAGCGGTTCTCTCAGTGGTATTCCGGCTCCAGGAGGGCCCCTCTGCCCCTTCAGGCACTTGGGCAAGAGGCCAGGCGGCACAGTCCAGAGGCGGCAGGTGCTGTAGCTCAGGGAGAGGAGGCCGCCATTTTTGACGCCTGACCTGGGCATACATAAGGGAAGGAGGGAAACTTTTTAGTCAGTTGGGGCGACGCTGACCTGGGGGAACCTACGCAGGAGACTTAGGCGGTAGGGCCTAGTCACGGACCTATACCACTGGGAGTGACAGGGCTTAGGTGCTGCCTTCCAAGCTGTGTGAGGAACACTGGACTAGCCCACTGATCTGGCCCGGCCGGAGGGGAACCCAGGGACGATCTGCAGAGACTGACTAACCGCCTTCAGCCACAAACTCAACCCCCCTCCCTCAAGGAACCATCTCCTAAGGGCGCAGGAACCAGCAAGCGCAGAGAAGACCTTATAAATGCCCACAGGACTACTGGTTGATCGACCAGGTATTGGTGCTGTGTCACCCCTGCGCTCCCTGACTCCCCCCTGGGACCCATGAACTGTCCTGCCTGAACTGTCCTGCCTGGAATGTCCTGCCTGGAATTGAACTGTCCTGCCTGGAGTTGAACTGTCCTGCCTGGAATTGAACTGCCCTGCTTTGCTTCTCCGCGCTCCCCCCCCTGCTGGGCCTAGGGGAGCGCTGGGCAAATTCCGGCGGTACCGCCAGAGCTGCTGGCTGGGTCCCGAGGTTCCCCCCCCCTGCCGGGGTGCTGCAGAAACACTCACCGCCGCGTCCCGGCGCTGAGGGAGCGAAGCGCTGCTGATGTCCCTGGGGCCCGCTGAGGAGTTCGGGGCCCCGCCTTTGCCTGCACGTCCTGGGTGATAGCTCCGCCGTGAGCCCGTCGCTGCACGATCCCCGTGGCGGCCCTCAGTCAGGAGAGGGCCGCCGGAATCAAGAGAAGGCCGCGCTAGGCCTGGAGGCCGTTGCCTCACATCACGTGGAGGGGGCGTCCTCCTGGACTCCGCCCCGCCGCTTGCAGATTGGATCCGGAGGCCGCGCCCCCGCAGGCCGCACTGCTGTTGGTGGCTGCGGGCGCGCCTCTACGGAGATCACTACAACGGTCCCCGGGCCCCAGGAGCCCTCGGAGGACCCGGGACCAGCCCCTTGTCAGCGTGGGGCTCCCCGGCCGCCCCCAGGCCCGCCGGAGGCCCCACGAAGCCCTGCTCGTCGCGGGCCCGGCTATGAAGCCCCCTCTCAGCCTGGACATCGCCGGGAAGTGCACACGGCTGGCGGGAGGGGCTCCAAGGAGAGCGAGCACCCGCTCTGCCTGAAACCGCCGCAAGGACCCCGAGGAGGCCGAATGAACAGGTAACCCCCGGGGAGGAGGGCGGAAGGCCAGAGGGAGGCCCGGAGCTCGCTGCTCCCCCGGGGAAGACTATCATTGGGCCCTGTTGGCCCCCACTTGCCCCGGGAACGGGGAATAAACTGGTCCAAGGCCCTGTTGACCCCTGCTCTCTGATCGTTCACCTGATGTAGGGGATATTGTTGGCCTAAGGAACTGTTGGTTACTAATGCTACTCAGATTGAAGGAAATGTTTACTGACCGAAAATTCTTGTCTAATGAAATGCCAGGTGTAGCGCTCTAATGAAATGCCATGTTTAGCACTCTAATGAAATGCCATGTTTAGCACTCTAATGAAATGCCATGTGTAACGCTCTAATGAAATGCCAGGTTTAGTGCTCTAATGAAATGCCATGTTTAGCGCTCTAATGAAATGCCATGTTTAGCACTCTAATGAAATGCCATGTTTAGCACTCTAATGAAATGCCATGTGTAACGCTCTAATGAAATGCCAGGTTTAGTGCTCTAATGAAATGCCATGTTTAGCGCTCTAATGAAATGCCATGTTTATTTCTAATGAAATGCTCTAATGAAATGCCAAGGTTATTTCTAATGAAATGCTTTGATGAATACCAGGATTGTTGATTACCCTGATTCTGATCTAGATAATGGCTATTTGATTTTTACTCAAACTCCGTGGTGTGGTGTCAGTCATTGCGTGCGTTTCCTGTCTCAGTGGATGTGTGTGCTGTATGGTCACTTTACACCTAAGCTTTCGGGTGTCTACCTGCTCGCACCAAGCTACCCCCTGGGGAACTGGTGACCCCAGGTCCTACAGGCACAAACCCTAAATTTATTCAATGTGCATGCACCAGGACTGGGCGTCGATGCCTTCCCTAGTATTTTATACGCTGATGACGTGGTCCTAGCCGGTCACACACAAGTGGGTATGCAACGCCTCCTCAATACAGTGCAGAAGTACGCAGCAGATAACTGCCTTGAAGTGAACTTGGAGAAAACCAAAAATTGACAATAAAAAGGGGCAAGCAACACCCACAGACCTTACATCTGGGCAAAACGCCAATCCTGAATGCACCAACTACAAATATTTAAGGATCATCATCGATAATGGTAGTCAATTTGCCAGCCAGCTTGAGATGACCAAAACAAAAGGATTGACTATAGCAACAACTTTGAAGCAGCTAAACTCCAAACTAACAAGACCTATGCTCTCCCATCTCCTCCAGGTAGCACAAACATTCAAAATCCTTCCTACCATCACATACAGAAGTGAAGCCCTGAGAGAAAGAGACTCCAAAACTCTGGATAGCAAGGTAGCCAGGGCCTACGGAATTATTTTTAGCATACCAACCTACGTCTCTCCAACACAGATCCGGTTGGATCCTCCTAGCAAGGCAGGTGTCCTATATAACTTGCTGGCACAAAATCAGGAACGCCCCCTTCAGACTTTAAACCATCCACTGTGGCAGGAGCTCCAGCACAGAATGACATCACCAGCCCGAAAATGTCTAAAAGAGTCCCTGACAACAACCGGTCTGTCCGAGCTCTGGGATGCTCAAACCACCCATGCAGTTTTCAAACAAGCGATGTGAAAAGTAGCAAGGGAACTCTCCCTAGTGGAAGACAAAGCTACCTTTGCTGGTAGAAGTCATGCCCGGAGGACAATTAATGGCTACCAATCGCTTTGGGTCAGCCATACTTCAGCCGGGAATCCTCTAGGTAAGTAAAAGAAAAATTTCTAAATCACTGGCTAGGAAACCAGATGATATGGCACATTTGATCTGCTCCTGCATAAACTTAAAGGAGAGGGCTCACTTGCTTAAACCGGAATGTAACCTCTGTAGGATCTGCACATGCAGGCAGTGATTGCGTGCTTCAAACCTGAGGACCCGGAGTTAAACGGTAAGCTAGTAAAATTTATGACACTAGCTGAAAATACATTTCAAAGAGCTGCCCAGTCACAGCCTTCGCAACACCCAGTGCCGCGACTACAAGCAACAGCAACTCCCAAATCCAAAGATCATTTGCTCAACCAGATGGGGCCCCCTGAATAGGATTGGGGCCCACAGTCCACAACTGAACCAGATCAAGTCTGCTGCTGCTAAGGTTCCCAACTTTTAAATACCCCACATTTTCTGTCTCATTGTAACTTTCTTTTACAAGCCACTGAGAATCAAATTGAATCGGACCGGCCTCTAGCAAGCTGAATGCAGTTGCAAAAGGTCTATCAGAGCAGCAAACATTAGTGAACTCCATAACCTCCTTTTTAGGTCTCGCCTACACAGCACACATGCGTTGCATAGGCAAAAGACCTTTAGCAATCGCTTCGGCTTTTCAGCCAAAAACGTGTACGGGTTCCATTGCCTTCAATGGCAATGCGTGCATGTCTGGAGATTCACTTGCGGGAGCGAACGGCTTGCGCCATATGTTATCAATTATCGTGGTGCCAGCCGCTCGCTCATGCAAGTGAATTGCGCAGCCCCCATCTCTCTCCCCTCCCCCTGCTGCCGCGCGAGGCGCACGCGCTTGTTATTTACTACCTGGTCTTAGACCAGGCCGCCTTAAAACCCTGCTCTTACCGAATGTAGCTGGGCTCTGCAAACTGAAGTGAATGGACACAACCCATACTTGTCCCCGATATGAAGTGATTGAACACTCAGTAAATCTTGTTCACAGGAGGGTTCTTTGTTACACAAAGAGCCCACAACATTAACACCTCTTGAGCAAGTAAGATCCTAGCAGCAACTGACATACTGTCGCTGCTGGAACCGCTTACACATTCCTATTCTGCTAACACCTTACAATTCTATCATGACTTTGTGGACTTTTAATTCTATAACAACCTCACAAGATGCACACTTACAACACAAACCGCAAAACTAAACATGAAAATCGAGGTGTCACTTTACAACCGTTTAACTAAGGTTTACACCATAAAATTCTGCTTTGGTTAATAAGCAGACGCCTGACATGCGTGACGTAATACAAACTGTCAAATTTGACGCTAATCAAAGAGTCTGGCCAATACTAGGGCTCACATTATACTCATTTGGTTAAGCTACTGTACACAATTACAACCAAATACTTTACTAGCCCCATCTAACTTCTAAAATACTAAACAACGGTCAACCCAGTCACAGCATCAAATCTACTGATTGTTATAACTGCAGTAACCCGATCACCACGACCCAACCTCCTTCCTACCAACGGTTCTAAAGACATCAAGACTAACTGCTCTATAGCTCATTTAAAAGCGCACCCTCTAAAACAAAATAATCTAACCAGACTCAGTATGTTACAATATTTTCTAAGAGTCACTAACAACATTTACCACTATCGTGTATAAAGCTAGACAGAAAAATCAACAAAAGCTCATGACTATAGCACTGACTTGGAGACACTTACCTTCACTTCAAATCTGAATACCTTCAGAGAATAAAGCATATAAACACTGCGAGTCCGCACTATTTAAAATATGATCCCTTTCCTTATTGGTGGGCTGTAAATGAATGATGCTTTCCATTGGTCAATTTAGGAAAACATTCGTTCTGATTGGCGAAGGTACCTCGTCTGCTTGTGCCCTATTGTCTCCTGTGCACATGCGTAAGATTGTACGCAAGCGTACTATAAACTGTCTGGAAACTTGTACTTTTGATCTCCCCTCTGCACCAGTGTACTTTGATTGGGCATTAGTTGAGATGGGGGAGGGCTAAGGGACCTTGGGATAGATTAAATGCTGTGAGTTCAGTGGTGTGATATTGCACGGTGCTGAAGGGAGCTGCTTCTGGGCTTGCTCCTGAGTTGGGAGGAGGGGTGTGGCATCTAACTGTGCAGGGTTTAGGCTCGGCGCCAGGGAGCCTGCTGTGCTTTGGGGAGGGGGTTTGCTGCACTGTCTCCCCGATACATCCACATCGCCTTTTCCGAAGTCGCAGGCGCCTTCAGCATGCACACGTGTATTCTCCTGGTGCCAATCAGGTTCAAAAGGCACGAGCGCTCAATGATAGCACACAATGTTCTAAAGGTGTTGAAGGGCATCCACCTCGTGAATTACAGGATGCACACGGGCGTGATGCTGCTGTAGTACCACTGGGGTGGTCACTATCAGCTAACGGGTGTAGTTACATTTCTGAAACGGTCTGTGTGAGCTGCTCGCTCATGGCGCACACTTGTGGACTGTCACACTCAGCGCACAGGTGCGGACAGACTCCACGTGCAGTTGTTTTTTGGGCCTGTGAATTGCAATGGAAGGTTATGAGGTCATAGCTAGAATGTACATTGGGGGTATTTACTTTGTGTGTTAGAATGCTGGTGACGGATTGAAAGCTGCACCAGCAGAGCATTCATCTGTTCATATATGCTTCCCCTTGTGGGCTTTATTATACTTATGCTCAATAAATAAATTTTTCTGAATTCGTGTGCTCACTACAACAGTTACCGTGTGTTTACAGATGCGCACTTGGAGCAGGCACACACGTGAAGGCTCTGCACGCGTCTTCTCCCATCGCTGCCCCTCGGCCCCTTTTTGATGCAGCCTCTCTGTGTTGGTGCTTCACATGATTGATCCAGGCCCCTTCTTATGTGCACATATTCAGGGTCTTTTGAACTAGGCACAGGAGAATTTGGTTGCTGTGGTGTTGAGAGGTTGCATACTGCAGCATGGAGTGCAGGGGGGAGGCCAGGAGCACAACTAGACCCAAATTTAAGGGGGGGTGGCTAACACTACCAGCCAAGGCTGGGGCTAGCCGTGGTCACACATGTTGCTACTGTTTTTTGGCTCCCCCTCCCCCATTTCGTCCTTCTCCATGAATTCCCTCACTACCACTCGACAACAATGCACCTCATCTCTCTATATCAGCCTTCTGACATTTCATTATTAGGTCACACACTTTCACATTAAGAACAGCTGCCCTCCCACACAGCACTCGCATTACAAATGAAATTGTGCATGGTGGGCTGCAAATACAAACAGGCGACCGCCATTGCCTGCTTAACAGACAGGGACAAAAAAACATGGAACTTCGGCAATGGCTGCTCCTAGTTTCATTTGCTTTTGTTGCATTTTTTTTAAATTTGGCATCCCGCTTTTCATTTCCTTTTTCTATGATTGGCTGCGCATGCTGAAGGTCGTAGCCTCTTTCCATAATGCCAGCATGCTGTCAGAGGTATTGGACTGCTGTGAGTTTGCTCAGATTCATGGGATGTTAAGACCTCGCCGGGACTCAAATCTGCATTTCTGTAGCCATGCTTTCTGTCCTCCCATCCCTCCCCTGAGTTATGCTTTCCCTGTACTTTTAAATTTCGTTTCCTGGGGGGCATGAGACATTGTAGTCCTTCCACTTTCCCTTTTTAAGCATGTTGGGGCTTCAATCATGCAGATGCCGTTTGGAAGGTTGTATGATAAAGTGCAGGAGCCCTACGAGAGAATATAGACAAGCATTTGCAATGCAATAGGTCTCGCATTTATGCGTTAAAGAGAAAGGTGGCAGTGGTTTATAGAAACATGGCCAGCACCTCTGTCATATTTTCATAGTCAGCACCCAATTTATGTAAAATACAGCGTGCTCAATGCAGATATCGAGCCACCCACAATATCATTCAATGCACGATATTAAATACAACGCAAATATCATAGAAACAATTTTTTAAAAGCAGAGCACTGCACATTTGTAAGTCAAAACTGCCAATCCACAGTTGGAAGCTTTATTATTCAAACAAATAAAAGTCCATATGTCATAGTCCTGATCATGAGTAATCTATTTTGACAAATTGTTGACACGTAGAACCAAACAGCCCGGTTTGACAAAATGTTGACACGTAGATATAAGAAAACAGCCGACACGTGTTTCGCCGCTTAAAGCGACTTTTTCAAGGCTCAACTAATTGAAAACAAGTGGCATTCAACAACGCGACTTGATCTGCATAGTTGTCGCAGAGCCCGTGATATGTATCCACGAACAACTCCGTATTCCCCGACTACAGTAGAGACCCGAATAAATGCTCAGAAATGTCAGGGCCCAAGTACACGCCCTCCGAGATTCTGATAACATCCCTTCACACTCAAAAGAAGTATAAGACATGGCCCGTAAGTAAGACCCAGAGGGCGTGTACTTGGGCCCTGACTCCGTTACATTTCTGACCATTTATTCGGGTCTCTACGGAGTTGTTCGTGGATACACATCACGTGCTCTGTGACAACTATGCAGATCAAGTTTTCTTATATCTACGTGTCAACATTTTGTCAAACCGGGCTGTTTGGATCTACGTGTCAACAATTTGTCAAAATAGTCTACTCATGATCAGGACTATGACATATGGACTTTTATTTGTTTGAATAATAAAACTTCTAACTGTGGATCGGCAGTTTTGACATACAAATGTGCAGTGCTCTGCTTTTTTAAAATTGTTTCTAAGGTCTCGCATTTACTAGAGTTTGAGTTATTGGCATTGTAGATTACAATGCCTTTTATTAATGTGTTGGTTTTTTCAACAAATAAATAAAAGACATTGTCATTTACAATGCCAATAGCATAAACTCTCGTAAACGCGAGACCTATTGCATTGTAAATGCTTGTTATCTTTTTTAGAGTTTCGAATAAACTTTAAAAAAAAATCTTTAGAGCTGGCTTTTATTTAAAATGCCTTTAGTAACGGTTTTAATTAAACACGAACAATAAAGATTACTTACTGTGTCCCAGGTCTGACTACAATACTCTGCTGCTGTTGTGTTTATTTGTGTTGTTTGGTTTTTAAACAAGCATTAAAAATGCAATAGGTCTCGCCTTTAATTAAGTTAAAGCTTTTTGCTTTGCTGTACAATACCATTAGCAAAGCAAATGGCATTAACTTAATAAAAGGCGAGACCTATTGCATTTTCAATGCTTGTTTTGTTAAGCGACTCGGGGACTTTCCGATTAAAGTGCAGGATGAGTATCTTTGAATGGTGGTGAATGCGGGAGGAGGCACGAGAAAGAATAAGCACTTAGGGACCTATTTTAAACTTGAACTACTAGGCAACAAGAGAACCCCCGGGCAGCAGCACCTGGTAACAAGCACAGTCTTTCATAAAAATATTCTGGAGAGGACATGAGCTGGGTGCTGTGCAGACTACGACGACTTGGCACCGGTATTATTAGCAGACCAAGAGCAACAGAAATTCAGAGGAAGTATTTTTGAGATGTATAAGCGTTTATAAACAAGTCACAAAGTAAAGCACCAATCATCTCAACAAAGAAAAGCTTTTGTCGCCTGATCTCCCTCATTGCAAAGGCTACGTTCCTAGATTGATTTACGAAAACAAACTCCAAATTTCCACTAAAAGACAAAATCTCTGAAAAGTCACATATACATATATATATATACACACACACACACACACATATACATATACACACAGCATTTAAACCGAGAAGAAATTAACCTTGAAAAGTGGAGCTCTTGGATTACTACTAAGTCTCATAAAAAAAATGAAGAAACTTCCATTGAAATCAGGAGCTTCTTGACAGTACTGGATAGCCTATAAATACAATAACATTTTTGCAAAGGAAACTTAGTCTAATTATTGAAAGGCGCTGGAAATCATCAGTTAGACCCCTTCCTCTTTAAAGGGTTTGTTTCACATTTACTCCCTGAGAGACAGAATCAGAAACGGCCACTGAAGCAATATGTATGAAACTAGTAAGCCCGCATGCAAGGCAAGACCTTAAGCCTTATTTTTAGCTTTAAAGAATCACTGTGGCGCCGTGACCCATCAAAACCTTCACCTCGTCCCGTATAAGTCAAAGGAAGTTAAAGTTGCACCAGCCATGGCGCATTCTGACTCAACGAAACACTCACAGGTTGAGAGTCAGAGGGTGAAAAGAGAAGCTTACTTTAGTGCTTACGGTGCCCCAGAGGTGGACCGAGGCCTCAGGACGAACGCAGGGACAAACAACAGTCCCAGAGCACACCCCAAGCTTGCAGCGCGCACTTACCGTCACTGGGGTTCTGGTCATTCCCCGGCTCCCGACCGCAGTCTCCTCATGATATCAGCTGCCACTGTGCGGCAGCCTAATACCCGGTGTTTGGCCTCTCCCCCATCACAGCGGAACTCTCCTGCATTCCTTCCCAACAGGACAGTCAATTTCCACGAAGCTTGCGTCTGACATCAGCGCGCAGCCGGGACGCCAGACAGCTGCACGGCCAACGAGTATAAACATAGAAGAAGTACCCAACACGGCGCACTGAATACAGGCATGACTTCGCAAGTGTTAAAGCGCGTCCATATTGGAGCGGGCGATATAGTTACTGTTAAAAAGTAAAAGTACGGTGTGAACTCAGGTACTCTCCTCCAACTGCAAGAATAAGTACTACTAATCATTTCATGCTCATCATTGGTAGTATAAGAGATTTTCACTCTTTCATTCACGAAACGATTTACTGTTTTAAGACAATTTACAAAGGTTCGATATGGGTGTTCAACGAGAAAGAAATTCATTTCTGAATGGATTGTCGGGAAGTGCACCAGTAACCTTCAAAGCTCCCCATGATACTGACTAAAGGTTCATTGAACTGGTACCCCTGTACTGAGAACCCTCAAGCACCCACGGGTACAATAACATGGTAATCTCTTCCATCCTCCAACGTCGACTTCGCCCGTAACAACAAACACGACTGATTGGTGCCGCGACCAAGCTTTCTTGTCTTTATGGGGCCATGTGTTTAGAAAGCTTTCGCGGCAGAAGGAAGGCAGACAAGCCCGTCCAAATGGGACGGCTCCAAAAGCCGATCAACACCGTCACAAGGAGCTCTTTTCCAATGGCTGGCCACCGTTTAGCATAAACGGTGACGCCAGCCAATGGAAAAGAGGGGCGGGGCTTAATGCCCCTTACAGAAAATACCACATCTCATTAAATCTCGCCAGCGAGACTGCACATGCGTGCAGCCTACGCCAGGCGAGACCAAAAAATCAGATGACCCCAGTTTCCTCACTGCAGTGGCCTGGTAGAACAGTTGCTCTTTGATTTCATACAGCCATGTTCCATTATAATCTTGTACCAGATTGTGTTAAACCACTGCACATTACCAATGGTTACGCTGCAGGACTCTTTATAGCCAGTGCTTAATCTGTAAATGAATACGTGCTGGTGCTCAATGTATGTTCAGAAGCCCGCCGATGGCACCATTAAATAGCCTTGATTCCACCTCATGCATCTTTCGTTCACACCAGACTCCCACCCTTGCTGGTTCTTTTTAATCCCTTCTTTCTTTCTTTGTCACTCTTTTCCTTCTTACTTTTCATCCCTCTTTACCACTTTTGTTTTTTTCTCTCTCGCTCAGAGTGAAATCTGTTGAGGAAAAATAAGTCCTTGCACCCAAAAATACGTGCCGGTGGTACCCACCGGCAACTACTTGATCGAAATAAGCACTGCTTTATACAAACCAGATGTTGCTTTGGGCATTTCACCTCATAGATTCAACGTCTACTTTCTTAAGCCTTCAGAAAAATCTAAAGAACTTGTAAAACATTCCACAATACTGATGTACATCTTGAAAACTACGCTCCGGAATAAAAACACCAATTCAAAGAGGTTTGCACTTCTCAATAAGGATTCATTGTGAGCAGAAGTTGTGCACTTTTCCTGGTGAGCAAAAGACACAAAAATTGTTTCTAGAGATAGAGAAAAGTGCAGAAACCAGAAAGTGTAAAATACAGTATTCCACAACATACACGCAGGTGACGATTTATTTTCAAGGACCAGTTGTTTTTGATTACAGGTTGAAGTAAGAATATTTTTTGGATGTCTCAGGGTATTTAGTTAAATTGGGACGTTATTGAGATACATAATACTTGTTCAAGCAATCTCAGTATGTCTCAGAAGTGTGACTTCAGCAAAGTACACAAATATAGGGGGAATTTCTAAGTGTTAAATACCAAGGTGTGCAAAAACATTTCAGACCAAACAAAGCTATCACAACAGATCAAACGAAGCATTTCAGTACATTGACTGCACAACGTGGTAATACCATAGAAGACTGAAGATTAGGTTGTATGGAAATCCCTTCGGACCCTCCAGTAGGTACAAATAGGTAAATGTAAATGTAGTAGTGCTTATATAGCGCACGTATCACCCCCAAGGGGGTAGCAAGGCGCTGTACACATACCGCTGTGGAACCCTTCCGGGCCTTTCCCTGTAAAGTGCCCACTCCTGGGCACCCCCAAGGTGAGACCAGGCATCGTAGCGCTGTTGGGGCCGTTGTGGAGGTTAAGCAAGCTATTGCCCAGAGTTGCAGCGTGGGACCCATGATTAGAATAGGCACCAAGGCGAGAATTAGCAGGTCCGAGGAAATTAAGCCCAAGACCCGCCAAGGCGGGAATTGAACCCTGGTCTCGGGCCAGAACTCTGCATCAGGATCTGCCGCTCTAACCATTGAGCCACACTCCTCCAGGCAATAGTATTTGAGGAGTTCAAACCGAGCTAAAAAGCAATGGTGTGCTAAAGTGTGAGTGAGTTTCAATTCAGGATAGGTTGCATTAAAACCAGACATTCATGAATGGTGACTTCTATAATGTTGAGATATTGTTTTCTCTGTAGTGGGGTCCCTCCAGCCCATTTCTGAATTGAAGAAGGGTGAAAGAAGTTCTGATGTTGAGGGATATGTTGGTACGGATCCCAGGTGCATAGATGGCAAAGGTTTGTCTTCTGGTTATAGAAGTATTTTTTTACTTTTTCACATTTTTCTGTTTCCAGTCTGGCAATATCATAGCTTTTAGCCTGACCATGTCCACCTGAGGTAGTTAATTTATCTACCAGGTATGGAAGGGTGCCAATTTAGATTGCATTTCTATCAATTACACATACATATTAGGTTTTTTCAGGAGCCAAGCATTTAACATTTGAACAGCTTCGCATTCCAACTGGTTGAAGTTTATAAATTGTGGAAACCCTGGCCACCCACAAGGCCATGGGGTAGGCTATGTCGGAGCCGTCACTTCTTCGTATCCTCATTCTGAGATAGTCCTCTCTAAATCTTGGCTTATTTTTATTCTCCTAATGGTTTTGACACATCTGTAAACCCATATATCATCACTATAATACTACGTCACACCCACTATATTAAGGTGCCAACAATGGACTTTGTGTGACATCCTCCTTATGTACAATTAATTTACACAGTCTCAATGCACACACCTTTCCATTAATATGTTATCTTGATTGTTTTTGAAATATTAAATAGTTCTTAGCCACTTACTTTCGTCCTATTTTCCCACTTAACTTGCATTGTAAGTTTCCCTTGAAAATTATACATTTAGATAATTGGTGCTATATAAAAGGGGCTGATGTGCAGAAATTGGAAGACTTTGCATTGATTTTCCGGCCATCTCTCAAATTAGGCCATAAGTCCTGCTACTCTTTAGTTATTCACTTTAAAACGAGTTCAGCTGAGCGCATTTTCTCCTCTAGTGTCCTTCTTTGATAAGGGAATTTTAAAACAACACAAAAATTCCAAGAGCATAAAGCACATATTTATTTGTACGGCACAATTGTCACTCTCATGACTGTGAGAATGATAGCGACAATACATTGTTTCATTCTAATTGCAAACCATCACAATATTTCATGAGCAGTGCATGGCTGTAAAGTGGAGCTGGACATGAGTGAAATGGTTTAAAGCTTTAATTCAGGTAAGAAACATTGGTACAGAAAGAGCTTCAGTTCCTCGCCCAGCTCCAATGTCCACTGACTGCAATCTAGAACCTCAGGCTGACGCGGATAGAAACTGATCGAGACAGAATAGAATACACATACGTAGTAAATGATACTTACAAAGTAGGGTGAACACAACACATCTTCCCCCCTTGAAAAATAAAACAAGAACATTTATATTCTTCATCGCAAACTAAATCGCCCATCCATTTGGGTTTCATACGAACGCGTTTATCACAGGGTACCAAACCACTGTCTTCATTACAAACTCCTTCATCAGGTACAACAACACCACTACTAGCACTACATTCCTCAGTGCTCACAGTAGTACTCTTGTTTATGTTGTCCACAGAGTAAGATAAACCAGAGTCATCAACACTTATGTCCCATTCTGAATGAGTATTAGAAGTTTCTAACAACTTCCCTGAATGAGCATTAGCAGACACTGAAGGCTTCCTGGAATCCTGGTGGAATTAGAACTATGGCGAAAAATAGCCACACGTTTAAGATTCCATACCTCTTAATTGCACCACATTCCTTAAGACTTTAGTGACCCTTAAGGGCTCAGAGAACTGGCTCTCACCCTCCCTAACGTTCCATGGTTTTTTAACTTTTACCCAGCAACCCACATTAATGGAAACATCCTTTGAACTCTGCTTAAGATCATACATTTCTTTATACTTGTGTTTCTGCACAATTCTATATCTAACTACATCTACCGGCACAGTGCTGGTTGCAGCCTCCAACATCCATTCTGGGTTACATTTGGTTCTGGCACCATGTCCTCTCATGACTTCAAATGGGGATACCTCTAAGGCATCATGAGGAGTAGTTCTATACATCCAGATGGTCTTAAAAACCTGAACCACCCAATCACAACCATTCTGTACAGACATTTGAATGGCGTTCTTCAGAACTCTGTTGAACCTCTTGATCATCCCATTCCCAGAAGGATTGTATAAGGAAGTCATCCTATGTTTAATTCTTGTTCTGTTGAAATACTCTTTAGCAATATTGGACAGAAATCAATAAATGTCCTGTCTAGAAATGTTAAAGCTACATCAGAAGTAACCTTGTACACAATTTTGATGACAGGCCATCTGGAAAAAAACATCAATGAGAGCAACAATATACTTCGCCTCAAAACCGATAGGTCCCATGATATCAAGAGCAATGCTATGCCATGGTTTGGTAGGTACTATGGATTCACACATTTTAGGTCTCAGGATAACAAGAGATTGATCAGAATTGGCACACCACAAACAATCTCGCACAATTCTTTCAATGAGTACATCAATTCCAGGCCACCAGAATCATTGTTAGATTCTTTGTTTGGTCTTAACAATAATCCCATGATCTTCATGACACAGTTTGACAATATCAGACCTTAAAGAAGAAGGAGGAACAATTCTGTTTCCTCTATAAATGGACCCCTTAACAACACAAAGTTCATGTCTAATTTCCCAAAAGGGTTTCAAAACATCAGGCACACTAGTTTTCCTTGGCCAACCAGACTTGATAAGTCCAGACAAATTTTGTAAATCTTTTTCTAAACTGTAACGTTCCAACCATTCCTTCTCACCTATATAGAGTAACACTTGGTCATGAATTAAAGCAATTTGTTCAAAATTCAAATCGCAACTCTCACACTCTTCCATGTCAATAGGTAACCTGGATAAAAAATCAGCGATAACATTCATCTTGCCAGGAACGTAGGCCACTTTAAAATATAGAACTGGAGACGCATTGACAATCTTGCGATTCTGGGGGAAGCATTCAAAAAAACCTTCAGTAGTCAACAATTTGACTAAAGGTTTATGATCACTTCATATTTCACAAGGTTTCCCCCACACAAATGAACGGAACTGTTCCATAGCCCACACACATGCAAGGGTTTCTTTTTCAATTACAGAAAATGTCTCCTCGGTAGGGGATAAAGTACGAGAAGCATATGCAACAATATTTTCTCTACTATCAGCCCGTATTTGGGATAAAACGCCACCGAGTCCCTTGTTGCTAGCGTCCACAGTAACCACATTATCCAAATCAGGATCAAACCCCTTGAGTGCAGGAGCATCCAAAATGGCACAATTGATATTTTCAAATTCTGAATGACATTTCTCGTCCGACAAAAATTTGTCTTTGCTTTTAAGTAATTGCCTAATGCAAAACAATTTACTAGAGAAATCATTAACAAATTTGGAGTAAAACTACACCAGTCCAACAAAAGATCTAACCTCTTACCTTTTCTTAGGACTGGGAGCATCGCAAATGGCTTCAATCAAAGAAGGTTTAGGTGAAACACCCTCACTACTAAGGACATGGCTTAAATATGTAATGGATTTCACAGCAAATTTACATTTAGAATGTTCAACCATCAACCCTTAATCTTCCAAAACAGCATGAACTTCACCTTAAATCTTGTCATGTACCAACCTATCCTCCCCAAAAACAAGAATGTCATCTTGGAAACACCATACGATCTTAAATTTACCTAATAATTGGTACATATGCCTTTGAAAAATGGCAGCAGCAGAGGCTAAACCGAACGGAAGCCTTTTATACTGGAAACATCCAAAAGGAGTAATGAATGCAGTAAATTGCTTACTCTCCTTGGCCAAAGACATCAAGTGGTATGCGGCAGAAAGATCATTAGAGAAAACCACTTAGCATTTTTAACAAGGGATAACATCTCTGAAATATTTGGAAGAGGAAATTTGTCCACTACTATATTATTATTGAGATGTCTAAGGTCAACACAATCGGAGAAATCCATTCAGCAGATTCAATCGGTTCAATAATATCGGCCTTGACTAATCTTTCCAACTTCATCTCAACATCATCTCTAAGTAACACAGGAATATGCCTAACTTTATGCACCTTGGGGCATGCATCTGATTTTAAGACTATACGATGCACAAAATCGTTAAGATTACCAATTCCTCCACTGAAAACCTCAGGAAACTTTTTCAAAATCTCATTACAGATTAATTCACCATCATCCAGGACCATAACTGGATCAGGGCTATTGGGATTGAGGATAATGACTACATTATCCTGGTATTTCCAACCTAAAACAGCAGGTCCCTTTCTGGCAACATACAATTTGCCAATCGCTTCCCTATTCTGAAACTTGAACACCAGTGACCTGTAACCCACCAAATCAATTTGCTCACCAGAAAACCCATCCGGATAAATATCCGGTTCAAGTAGTTTATCACCTAACCGCACAGCAAATGGAGATTTCCATATTTTTTTCATCAACTATGGTGTATTGTGAGCCTGAGTCTGCATACATTGCACAATCACACTGCCAATAGACATGGAACACAAAGGTTTTTTCAAACACAATTTACTCTTATCAACAATACTCCAAATGAACAATTCTTTAGGATCATGGTTTTGAGAATCTTCACTACAATCATTTATGCTAAGTTTCTTGATGATGGATTCACTATCACTCCAATCGCAATCAGCCTCATCCACACACTTCACTTTCCAACTACTTTTCGTTCTGCAAACTTTTGCAAAGTGTCCAGTTACTACACAATTGGAACATTTTTGTTTAATTGCAGGACAAGATTTGCTAGAAGCTATATGTGTCATACTGTTGCAACGGTAACACCTGAAATTACCATGCCGGGTAAAATCCCTGGGGCCAATTCACAGAACTAATCTGAGATCAAATCCTAAACTTACTACTTTTGGTATTCACAGAAGGCATTTGGTAAGTAGTAAAGTTAGGACTCTAACTTTACTACTACTAAATGCCTTTTGTGAATACCATGAATACCGTTCAGTCCATGTTTTCCGTGCTGACCGCTGTGGGTGAGGAAGCTGAATCACTGCCTCGCGGAAGAGCGGCGGACCGTCTTCCGTCTGCCGCGGAACCCCCGCCAACATAATCAGGTGGGGGGTAAATTGCATGCGGGCAGAGAATAATGGTGGGCAGGTCGCCACCGCCATACGGGCGGTGGTGATCCGCCCGCCATTATAATAGACCCCTTATTGTCTATTTTAGCTCTCATGGAAAGATCCGTAAACAATTCTGATTATCTCCTCCTGAATTTACTTCTGTCATTGACCAAATCAATATTCTCAGACCATATTCAGCCAATCAGTAAGGTCTCTGTCCCTTTATCGGATACGTCTAAATCTTGTTTAGAGATTCCCTCCTTCACACACACAGGTATTTAATTTGAACCTAATTAAATCTACTCAAACCAGCTTTGGTACAAATCCGAATCATCGTGATTTTGGTACTCAGGTAGACATGACCCTTGGTTCCCTAAAACATAAAGATAAAGAAAGTGCGGATTTATTTGATGAATTTTGGCTCTTCTCGTTACAGCAATTCTTTGAACCTGATGCTTTTAAGTCGCCCCCTGTTAATCTTCCTCTTCCGACTACAGGAAAGGACTAAGTTATTGTAGAACGTAAAGTTTATCCATTTTTTTTTTTAAAACAACAAGGATTAATAACATTGTTTATCCTACTTTGAAGGAACTTAAATCTGATCATATTTCACTAGAAGAAAAGGCCTTAAAAATAAAGGAAAATCCGTTAGTAGAAAGGAGAAAACAAAAAGAGGAAACACTCGGAGGATTAAGAAAAGGGCTAAACAAATCCGTTTCGACCCTAATATAAATCTAACTTTACCTCCGACCTCTGCTGTAAAAGATCAAAAGAGGTTAGAAGTTCAAATGAAAGTTTCTCCAACGGATTTAAACACACTCCAGCTGAACTCCAGTACTGCAATCTTGGTGTTTCAAGAAGCCAATATCACAGATCCAAGTACTGCATGGGTGCAAAATGTAGTTTGAATCCTGACGCTGTAGTGCTTTCATCCGCTATTGGTAGTGATGTGATTTATAATCCAAGAAAATTGACCAAGGGAAACAATTATGTTAAAACTCAGCCATCTGTACCCCTTTCGTTGGATTTTGTCTTTATTGAGCCATTTCGCTGAAATATATGATTTAAAAATGATCCAGAGTAGTGATTTGGCTTTGGTCAAGTTTTATAACATGGCAATCTTGGGGGCGCCAGAGTGATATTTAGGTCCAAGGTAACGTCCCACTAAATTATCTCAAATTCAGATAAACTACAGTGCTATGGTATTGATGTTCTGGTCCCAAAAGAGGAGAGAGCCCCTGAAAAAGAGTCCATTAATAGGCAGCTTTCCATCATTCAAGATCTATTGTCTCTTGATGCTCACCATTTGGAAAGAGAAAGGGTATTACAGATTTCTCTCGGGAAGGACGGAAGAAGAGTTTCCCTCCAACCTGAGAAAAAGAGTGACGGAGGAGTTGGGTGGGAATAGTTCAGCTGGCCTAAGATTTGGGAACTCTTCCTAGCAAGGGCCTTAAATTGGTCTCCTGGAATGCAGCCGGCTTAAGCACAAACAAAAATAAACGGCTTGAAAGAACAGAACGCCAACATAATATGTATTCAAGAGTCCTGGATTATAACGAATTGGACCATGGAAGATTATTATGTGCTGAGCCACCCTGCGCTCCCGTTGTGCAGGGGACATGCGTAAGGAGGCATTGCAATTTTGCTTAGATCAAGCCTCAAATGGACATATAAAACAATCCCTCATGCCTCTAACCTATTTCAGGCAATTAATTTAGAGACCAAGGAAGATTCTGTCAACTCTGACTCCCTTTTAAGTGTAAATACATACATTCCTCCGGACTCATCTGATATATATGTATTAAAAGATCTGCTTGTCTTCATCTCGTCTATCCTCGAAAACTTAGAATGTAATAACCTAATGCTGGTTGGGACCTGAATGCTAAGGTTTCCACACATAGTATGAGGCTTTTTGCTAACTCCGCTAAGGAGGAAGCATTAAATATACCGCCTGCTCAATTCCCAAATCTTAGTCGAACTGATAAAAGAGGAACTATTTTGTTAGAAGTCTTAAGAAATTTAGAGGCATTAGTAGTCAATGGGAGACTAGAAAAAAATATCCCAGCAAAAAATACACATAAGGGTCCTAATGGTGGCTCCATTATTGATTATGTAATTACCTCGGCTAATTTTTTAATAGATTATCAAATATGGAAATTTTGGAAAATCAATTTAGTGACCATATGGTAATTAGTTTAAAAATAGAGCTGTCCTGTGTTGGGGAGACCTCTTGGCATTTTAAGGATAAAGCGGTAGCGTTTAACAAAGCAAATGGCAGAATTTACTGGAATCCTTTGGCCGTTTCCAAATTAAAAGAGTCTTCAACTATTTTAATATGCGATAAGCAGCTTAGAGTAACAGAATATTTCGATCATCCCCAAAAGAATTTACTGGAATCTCATAGCCATTGTATAAATAGTATGGTTATATCTTGTAAATCCATCCATACAATAATTAAAAAGAGATCTGGTTTTAATCCATTACTTCAAATAAATAAGGATTTAAACAAATTAGTGAGGGCTTAGGTATAGAATTAATCACCTGAACGAAATAGACTAATATGTCTACTGAAGAGGAAAAGACAACAGAAAAAACGCTCTCTAAAACTAAAAAAGAAAGACTACAAATGGGTTCAATTAAAGGATAAAAAACCTCAAAATGATACTGGGAAATAATTGCAGAAAGTTGTGGTACTAGAATTAAATCTCTTCCCATTCCAATAAATGAAAAAGAATGGAAATCCCACTTATTAGAACTTTACTCCGAAAAAATTTAATTTCTTCCTGGCCTGAATTTCCTCTAATGAACCCCCCAAAAATGTCAGGGGCATATTCACAAGGAACTATCGCCGACTTAACGGCACTTTATCGCAGCCAAAGTTGCAATAAACCTATCTTCCCAATCACAAGCTGGTGTTAACAGCCCACAACACCAGTTTACCCGCGATAGCAGCTGCAAAAAACATCGCCACGGATGACCCCCGCAACTATCGCTAATGAAATGCAGAGTAGGCGTTCCCGTGCCAAAAGCCGCAACAACACCACTCCACAACATTCACAACTAACAGCCAGAAATGCGATAAGAACACAAAACAAGCGATAAGGAACTTTAGCAGCAGGAAAATAACACCTGCTCTGACCTGGTGCTAAGTTAGACCACAGCCTGCACCACAAAAGGGAGTACAGCCCCCAGCCACATCGGAAGGGCAGCAGATGCCATGGAGCCACTGGTCATGAGGCCTGGCCACCCAAGAGGGCCACAACACCCACCGCCACCACCCCAGGACCTCATAGAGCACCCAGAACACCCCCCTAGACGACCACCCAGGCATGCTGACAAAGACAGCGGACCCCCAGGAAAGACACCAGCCTCACAGACCCAACACCTGACAATGTAATTGCCCAACACAGGCTCAAAAGGACAACCATCGCACGCATCATGACCAACAATGCCCAACAGGCCGACGGCACCAACACAGTGGACAACCAAAATCCCACCCCACACAAAGCTGCTGACTGTGCTGCACCTATTGGTCCCTGGTACCCCCCAACCAACACCCGCCAGAGTTGGATGAGTTACACAGCCAGCCACATCCAAGTCCCTCACACCTATCCTGGATATCACCACAGCCTGGCACCCCAGTCCCTATACGTCCAACATAATGCACAGGATCCACTGGAGACCAAGCAAAGACCATACGCCATAGCTGGATGCATGCACGTCTTGGGGGCAATCCACAGCACACATGTCATACCTGTGCCCCTGCCGACACAGCACACAATCACCACAACAGAAAGCACACGTCTTACATCAATTTACAGGCAACAACCGAACACCGTGGAACCTCCACCGATGTCGCCTCCAAATACCCAGCCAGTGTGCACGATTCCTCCATCCTCCAACAGTCCATCAGCAACCAGTGTTTCCAGGATGGCACCAAGGGAAATGCACAGTCCCTTGGCAAATTCCAATAGAACACCCCACTCACCTCAACTCCACAACCATGTGTTAGAAATGGGATCTCTGGTTGGCTAATGCTTGCGCCAAAGCCAGGCAGAGACCACCACTCTAGTCATGGCAAGGGAGTTAAACGCCAAAGATAACCCCTGCTCACCCCCTTGGTAGCTTGGCACGAGCAGTCAGGCTTATCCCGGAGGCAATGTGTAAAGCGCTTGCGCACGAACACAGCAACAACACCCCAGGTACACCACAAAAGGAACTCCACACAAGGTTATATATAAAAATAGCCTTTGTATTATAATAAACACATAAGATCATAATCACACAATATACACTGTGCCGGCTGGCACTAGGCAGTATTTACAGGGGAATTATATACACACGACAGAGCCAATGGGGCCACTGTCAAGACCATCACAAATCACCAATTGTAAATGTAGCACAAATAGTAAATGTAGCGCACAACCAGTAACTACTGGTAAAGTTAGGTACTTAGCATGAGATCCTGCAATGTAAAACAGAGGATGCATAAATCACATTAGAATGCATAGATCACCAGTATAAATACAGTATGCAATAACCAGCATAAACACAGTGTGCTCCCAGGGGGGCACCACACCTGGAACTGGCCCCAGGCCACCTGGCCATACACTGGGGCTCCAATTCCCTATGTCCAAAGATCAGGAGAAGGACCTCTCACAGAGCCCCCCTGGCTGCTCCAGCAGCAAACTCAAAGGGCGCAAATGCGCAGGGTCAATGGGAGTGTATCTCACTCCTTTACTCTTATTAAGAAATGGCCCCCTCATTGCAGCTGCCCGAAATGGTGGCACAGCTGTGACCAGAAAGTAGTAAGGACACTGGCACCACAATGGACCGTGAGAGCCCCACTGGTACTCTAAAACAAAAATGACTCCCACGTAACTGCTTTGGCGAAGGCAACAAGCGCTGGCACCAATCATGCACTCTACGTTCTGGGACTCAGAATTAAACAACACTGCCCAAGCGTTGCAGCTGCGATCAATAATGCAACTACGGGCACCACTGTGCCCCCACTGGGGATCTAAGAGTAAATTATGGGCACCGTTGCAGCTGCCCGCTATGGCGATGTAGCTGTGGCAAGGAAATGCGCTCTGGAGCCCTGCTCTGGGGCTCTTGTAACCAATTTGCCTTCTTCTCCCCCACGACGTTAGAGCGGCCTGCTCTCCCGCGGTTCAGCTCGGCAATCGAGGCACCAAAAAGAGAGCCCTCACTCACCAGGCTCTTTGCTGGAGGGGGGGGAGAGTCTCCTCTGGTCCTCTCGGCGGCGGTGGCTGTGGAAGCTGCACACGGGTCTCTCTCACCCTTATGGGAGTCGCACTTCAGACGACACCACACGCAGGGCTCGCACCATGGCTGCGGGAGCCCTGCCTCCACGACTCCTCTCAGCTTCCTGGTTCCGGCGTGAGGCCTGGGGTGAAGCTCCACCCACGTCCAGGCAAAGCAGCCTGACTTTCGGGTCGTGGCTGCGGCGCTTCTTCTCCCCGGGCTGTGGCGGTGACTTTTTTTTACGTTTAAAGGTGCAACTATGCGGGGTGGGCACCCGCGAAGGATGGCCACATAGGGTAGGCTCCCGTTGTCCAAATTAACAATAATAGCGTGGTGGGCACCCGCTTTCTAGTCCTAATAAAAATGGCACCAATACGCGGGGTGGGCTCCCGCTTGCAGAAATCAATTTCAAAGGCGGCAATAATGCGGGGTGGGCCCCCTCTTTCCCCACGCCAAGTAGGGGGAATCCCACACAAGGCAGCTTCGCGCTGCAGGCCACCAGCAGACCTCTCGGGCAGAAAATAGAGGGCTCACAAGGGCAGAAGTCGAGCACTCTGCCAAGCACTCTGCCAAAAGTAAGTAAAACGCTTCTTCAGGGATAAAAGTTCCAGGGTCAGAAATGGAGCGCTTTTCCCAGCAATAAAGAGCCAAGCGCTCTTCCAAATAAAAGGCAAAGTTCAGGGGGCACTAGGCTGGGCTCAGGCAGGCCAGCACACAGGGCCCTCCAGCAGGGAGGCAGTCCCTTGTGGCGGTTCCTCCTGGAGCCCAGCAGCAGCAGCCCCCAGAGTCAGGACCAGCACAGCAGAACACTGGGGTCACAGCCCCTACATTTATACACATCTTTCCTTTGTCACCCAGCACAGGGCTGAGGGAAAACCAGATGCAACTGGTTTGGGGGAGCTTTGGAGCACTTTGTTGTGCTCAGATCCTCTCTCCTTTGCTAGGTGGGGGCTAGGTGCTCAGACGCACCACAGGGGGTGGAGCCAGCATTGGGGAGGGAAGGCACAGTCCTATTCAGGTCCCAGGTGCAACTCCTCCCTCCCATCTAGATGCAGATCTCTCTATTCACCACTGGGCTGACTCACCCTGGCTCCTGGAATTCCCCACACCACATCAGGCAGGCATGGAAAATAGCACACAGAAATGCCAACTTCTAGAAGTGGCACATCTCCACCAGTCACAATAAATCTGCGCACACCATTGCGCGGCATTTATTCTCACGAATTCGCACATACTAAACCCTACCCTGCACTCCTCTCACATCAGGAATTACCATGGACACACATATCCCCATGCATTCCTATGGGAGGGCAGGCCAGTCTCACTAAATGTAACACAGAGCGCATGCACTTTACACTGGGACCACCAATACCAGGTCACAGGAAAGGCAAAAAGTTTAGGGGTGAACCTGCCAAAAGGGCCAAGTCCAACACCATGCAACTCACAACTCTAGCAATGCACACATCACAAAAACAAAACCAACATGCAAAACAACATGCCCCCCCGCCAGACATGACAGGACAACTCACAATGGTAACCTGGGCAAGCCGTGAACATGAGCCAACAATGGCATGGCACCTCAGCCACACACTAGCCGAATGTGGGGATGGGTGGCAACCAGGCATGTGTGAAGGAGGCAGGAGAACCATGATTGGGAAAGTACACAATGCCAAGAGTGGCGGAGATGTGCTGGATAGACTGCAGTATGCAGAGCACACCCATTATCCATGGCGACGTACACCTCTGGTGTATGGAGTGTAGTGGACAGTGGACACCTCGGCCAGTGGGGGACTTTGCGGAAATGTTGCCTGTTACGTCCCCCTCGTAAGCATGAGCGGAGTGGGATGGCCCGGCGTATGCCAGGCCGGCATAGGGGTGTGAATAAGAAGCAAGTAGCCCTGGGCGTGGGCCTCTTCCGGAAAGCCCAACGTCTCTGCTAGGGTGGTGCCACTCACCACAGCACGAGGCGGATGCCGTCCTCGTGAGCGGAGTTGCCTGCGAACCTGTGTGCATGCTGTACCCCGGCCCGCTGGACCCAGAACCTGTCAGCACCCACCCCTACGCAGCCAGGCCACACTGATCACCTGCCCACACCGGCGTGTGTCACGGAGGGCCCATCACGTGCAGGCGCAAGCTCCAAGCCAGAGGACTGTGACCGTGGCAGCCTCCGCAGATCATCACGGGCTCCACGACACAGGCCCGCTTTAGTCCTTTCTCATTGCCGTACTCTACTGCTGCCTCCGGCCTACACCGCGGTCAAGTAGGTCACACATTTGGAACTGAGTCTTGATTACACCATGGCAGTGAACATTATTTAACGCAGATTTCATGTCAACATACTCCCTTCGATGTGGTGCCACCAAGTCTGTGCATAGCATTACAACCACACGTGTCTGTGGGCCTACGCGGACTACTGTCCTCGGTCTACGCTGCGCACAAGAAGGTCACAGAATTGGAACTGAACATCGATTATTCAAAGGCAGAATACATCTCATCGCATGCAAGGAGAGGTGTATGAGGATGACGCGTTGCAGTCCAGAGGGAACAGGATCATCGTTACGGAGGTGATGGAACACTACCGACAACTGCCCTGGTGTCACTAACTCTGGCAATCGCGAGCCAACGACAGGTGAATGTGGGCCACTACTGACCACTGCCTCCGGCCTACACTGCGGTCCAGTAGGTCACAGAGTCTTCATTTAGCGATGGCAGAGTTCATATCAGTGTACCGGCATCGTCGCAGACTGCATCCCCTCTCAGCACCAGTGCTACTAAGGCTGTTAGCCGACATTCATGGACACTCTGTGGTCGTACATTGGTGGCGTCTGAGTCCATGGACTAGGGGCTAGTTTTCATCCTCATGTAGCTGATACCGAATAGGTGGTGAAAACGAGGCTGGCGCTTTCAACTCCTCCATTTGCTGCTGCCTGATAACAACAGACCTTCCGCATCATGCCCTGGAGGACACCTTCCTGTCCCCCACAAGCCTACGCCACATTCACCTTGGACATCAATGAGGACCCGCTGTGCATCCTTTCTTCTGAGATATTGGATGGCTTCTGAGGCAATGGCCTTAGGGTCATCAACGCCATGTGTTTGTGGCCCTGCTCTGTCCGCTTCCTCCGGCCTCAACTGCAGTCCACAAGGGCTCACACATCAAATCAAGGCCTGACCGGCCCGGATGTTGCATCACCGCAGAAGGCACATGCCACCACCGCCAGGACCACCTCCAACCGCCATCTGCCAGCGTCGAAACGGGGGTCCTGACGGGCTTACGGAGTTGCTCACACCTGTCGTGGATGCTATCATCAGTTGGATACCCTGCTTGGCACTCCAGGTGCCACTGACTTAGTGCACCGCAAGCTATCATACGTTACTGATTGAGTTTTGTGTTGTTGAAAGGTTGCGCAGCAATGTCACCTCAAGCAGTGTAGGAGACCTGGGACGCTGATGAGGAAGATGATGCAGGTCTAACACACCCCACTGCATCTGCATCAGGAATGTCTCGAAGGGACACAATCCGAGACTTTTTCTTCACATGTGCGCGCTCAGCTGTAGTGCCCCTACCTCAGTGCACTGCAACTCACGGACACTTCTGTTTGCATGTTGTGTTACCTCTGGACTTTCTCCGGCTCCCTCCATGTTGCTCAGCAGTTGACTCTGTGTTTTCAGTTTCCGTTGCACTAGTGTCTACTGTTCAAGTGGTTGTCAACACCAAGCAGGCTGTGCGGGCTGGCTTTCACTCACCCCACACACATCCAGCACAGGCGTCACTGTACATGTGGCCCTGCCAATAAAGGGGCCGGGCGCATGTGCCTGTAGCCAGTACAACATAATGTCTATGTGTATCCCTGTGGTCTTGTATGCATGTGGGCCCTGGGCCCTACGACATTACATTGTGCTGTGTACATCTGATACAGACATGTCACCGCAGGCAGCGGGTTGGAGCTTGGACAAGTAGCTTTGACATCACCCACTCAATTTGTAAGGGGAGTGGCCAGGGCTGTCGTACGCTGAGCCAACGTGGGTGTGTGACTGCTATTTGCACGCCCCTGGGCATGGTTTTGTACTGTGAATGCACATCTGCGGGTCTCCTTTGTGGGGTGTGGGTGGTCCCTGAGGGTGATAGACACCAAAGTATGTGTTCTAGTTAGCCTTCCATGGGTTCGGCACCCACCCACACCTGTTGGGCCACCTCCTTTTGGCGTGCTGACACCTGGCATTGGGGTGCCATGTGTGGGTGGGTGAAGTGTCGTGAGCCAGCTGTGCTTGCGTGTGCTTCCTGCTGTGTGGCCTGTTGCAGGCTCTGTGTTCCCCTCTGAGTAGCTTGTCCGCTCTGGTCCTGGTGGTGGGTTGCGTGGGATATGCTTGTTGACATTGTGTTGACATGTATGTTGGCACATTGTTCTGGTTTACATGCAGACTGTATGGCAATGTACATTGTGACTGTTTGGGAGGTGCTGGATTCTTTTGTGGGACAGTGTACATTTGGACTACATGACAGATGTGAGGTCGCACGCGTACATTTGCAATTCATAGTTTCCAGCTCTGTCAGATGTGGTAGGCATGTTTCTGTACATGTGCGGAGCCAGTTATGTCCTCTGTTCTGCAGTGTCGGCTATGCGCATTGTACCACGTTGTCGTCAATGTGGGTGTGCTGTTCTTGCTCTGTGTGTGTGCTGCAGTGAGTCAAGGGGATCAGGGACATGATCCCAGGTAATTGTGGGTGTGCAGTGTGCTACACCTCATTGTGCATGTGTGCCATTGTGCCCATCTCCCCCCGTCTCCCCATTCCCTCTTCGTTACTCTCCCTGTTGATGTTGTCAGGTCCTCTCGAGCTGTGTCCGTACTCCCACCTCCTTGCACAGTCTCCAAACTGATGACTGTGGCCTCGGTTTCCTCCAGCTCCTCCTGTGGTGCTGGACTGCCACCTCCTGTCGCCGTTGCTGTCTTCCTGTTGGCAGCGGGTTTGTGTCTGGTTTAGGTTGTCACGTCATGCCAACGCCTCTTGGCCTCCTCGGCACTCCGACTGCATTCCTGGTGGCCTTCTTGAGGGTCAGTTGCTGGTAGTGTTCTGTCACCTCCGCGACGCTGGTCTTGTTTTCCTGTGGTCTGCATCCCGTCTTCCTCTCACTCTTCTCCTTGGCCTTCCCCGACCCCGTTGTTCCTTGCTGGTGGTCTGTGGGGGTTATGGGGTTCACGATGGCCTCTGCGCTGGGTCAGTTTTAGGCCTGGGCAAAAATTTCGTTCCGTTCGCGGAAATTGCGATAATTTGACATTTTTGCGTTCCGCGGAGAGCGCGAAAATGTCAAAAAATTCCGGTTTCCGCAGCTTGGCGATAATTTGTTTCTTGCTCGCGCTGTAAAATGATACATTCTCGCGCGCGCGCGATCGCCTTACCTGAATCCCTGCGTTCGCCGACAAGTTTTCTTGATCCGGTCGCGTTCTCCATGAGATGTTGTATTGTTTTTAGCCATTTGCGCTGTCTCGCGACAGTTCGCACCCGCAGTGACGTCATGCGTCGCGCGATCACGTCTTTCTTCTCGCGATCATGCACCGCGAGAACAACTCAAAACAAGATGGCCGCGCCCGCAAGCAACCACATGGGTAAGTTGGCGACCCGCAACCATGCAGAAAATCTCGCGAACATGCCGGAAAAAAACTTCCGCATCTTCGCGATATTTCTGCTTGTTTGCGATAATTTTAAACATTCTCGCGATAATTTGCGAAGGTTAATTCCGCAAATTCCGCCCACCCCTAGTCAGTTTGCATCCATGTTGCTATGTGCGTTGGCTTGTTTTGGTGTGTTGTTTCTGTGTTTTTTGTGGTGCATTTTCCCGCCAGACGCGTGGCATTTGCAGACCTGTGGCTGGTTTCACGACTTTTTGTACCGTGATTGGCCTTGTCGCACGTTTTTTTGCGTTCGTGTTTCGCATTTTTGCGGCGTGGCATTGGATTTTGCGCTCCCATTTGACGCATTGTCTGGTGACTATCGCATGCTACCGCCGCGTTGTGAATACATGTTTGGCACGGCGTGATCCTGCGTTGGGCTGCTATGTTGAGAGTTGTGTTAGGCTACTCTTGCGGTAGGTATCACATGTTCTTGTGAATATACCCCTCAGTTTACGATAATGCGCCTTCTAAGGACGAAGTCGTTATTCTGATTAAATCCCTATGTCAGTCATAAAAAAAGAGCCGATATTATGGGCAATATCGCTTACCCCTCTGTTTGAATATTACTATTTGTATGGGCGGACCCCTTCGTCATGGTCCAGTAGTATCCTAATTCCATTATACAAGAAGGGTGAAAGACATCACCCAGGTAACTACCGGCAAATAGCTTTATTGGACGCAGTGGGGAAGATCTTTGCCCGTAGTGTTCTTCAGAATCTTGCTGATTGGGTAGTACAGGAGAAAATTCTCCCCATTGAGCAAGCAGGGTTTAGGAAAAACCATTCCACCTTAGACAACATCTGTTTGTTGAAATTAATAGAAGAGAAATATACGGCCTTTCGCAGGACAAATGTCTATATAGCATTATAGAATTTTCTACTACTTTCGATAAACTTGACTGGCCACTTCTTTGGAAAAAGCTATATAAAATGGGGGTGCCTTTAACTCTGTTATCCTTTGTTATTGCCCTACACTCACAAACATGGTGTCAGGTACCAATGGGGGGTACTCAGGGCCTATCTTCAGTTATTTCTACAGAAGATGGCTTGAGGCAAGGGTGCCTATTATCACCTCTATTATTCTCTCTATATGTTGAGATCTGCTGGATTGTTTTTCCTTAACGGAAGGAGACGCGCCAAAGATAGGTGGGCGTTCATTCCCTTGCCTTATGTACGTAGATGATATTGTAATTATTGACTTGACCCCTATTGGTTTAAACAAAAAATTGTCACAACTACAGAATTATACGTCTGCATAATTCTTGAAGATAAGTGTCTCTAGAAGTAAGGTTTTGGTTATGAAACGAGGGAAAATAGGAAAGTTTGCAATTTTAATTGGAGAATTGGCTCCGAAAAATTGGAGATTTTAGCTTTTTACCTTTATCTGGAGAAAGTCATTACTAGTAGTACAAGAATTAGTCCCCATATTGAACATAGCTCTTGTAAAGCGACATAGCATGTAAATGGCTTATGCCTATTTTATAGTGCTATGGGTCGAAGACATTTTTCACATCTGCTTTTAGTTTTAAAAGCCAAAGTCCCTCCCACCTTGTTATACGCAATTGAATTAATACCAGTAACTGAATGGAGCTTCTTGGATAAGATCGAAGGCCAAATCTTCCGTAAATTATGTAACTTTAATACTCTTGTCCCAACAGCTGCCATTAGGCTAGAATTTGGCTATTTTAACGTGCAATAGGATCTTGTGCTGTCCTTCTCCCTCACAGAATTGAAATCTTTTTTAAAGATCTCAAGTGGCGTAATTAGCCATCAGAGGGACGCTACAATATGTGGAGCAAGGGCCAGACTGGAAACAATAGTTAAGGATTCTTCTCCGAGAGTTCCCCAGAAGTACCTCTCCTGGAATTTAAGCCACGGTATTCGCCGGTGGCTCACTCTCAGCAGTATGAATCATTTACTACTAAATGATTTAACTGTAAATTGGTATACTAATGGCAAAGGTGAAAAAAATTGCAACTTTTCTAATCAGGGTATTCAGAACCGTGATTATATTTTGTTTGTATGTCCGGCTTTGATTTCATCTCGATTTAGGTGGCTTCGACCAATGTTTATCCAGAGTGGCATTAAAAAAATTTCTTCTGCTCGTGATTTTTTGCTTTGTCCAAAAAATGAAATGGTATACCTACAACTTTTTAACTTTTTCAGTGAGTTTATGAATATATTTTAACTTGACTTAACAAGGCTCCGAGTATGGCTGACTATGCATTTAACTAATTTTCCTATTACATTGTTTTTAAAGTTTCAAGTTCATATGTTTCTTCGACCTGTTGTATTTATTGTTCTCTTGTGGAAAATATATACTTATGATTATTGTTAACTTTACGTTGTTTGCACTAAATTATGTTTTATAAGTCCTAAGGGAGATGATTTTGCTGCTTTGTGATGCACTTTATATAAAGTAAATGGTGCAGCTATGGTATGATAATTTTCTAAATTTTATTTATTCCTTTCAAGCTTTATATATAGGATGTAACTTTATGATTGCTGCTATGCTGCTGCTGCCATTTGATGCACTTTATTTAATAATTTGTCGTTGTTGCTGCTATATGATCCATTTTATTTAATAATTGTCCATCTGACAAAATTGAATTTTTATGTTATTTTATCAAAATTGCACGTTTTTGAATTGTACATTGTGTCATTTTTTACTTTCCTTTATTGGAGGGCCCCAGTGCTGCCTAAAGTATCCCCTAGAGTTGATTTAGGAAATCTCTGATGTCTCTTGATGATTTAAATCTGTACAAACTGATGTAACGACATAGATATAATGGTTTTAATGAAGTGTTTACACTTATTGCTGGAGTTTTTCTTTTATAGGACTATCTATGTACATCTTAAGTAGATCTCATTAGAGATCCAAATTCTTAATAAACATATTGAATTGAATTGAATTGAATACAGAAAGTCGTAAAGTTAGGATTTTGAATCAGTTTAGTAGTAGTAAAGTTAGGAGTCTTAACTTTACTACTACTAAATGCCTTCTGTGAATACAAAAAGTAGTAAGTTTAGCATTTTATCTCAGATTAGTTCTGTGAATCGACCACCATGTTCTTAATAATTTCTGTTTTTGGTCTAGGTAGTGGCCTTAGTTTTAATTTTACTGATTACCTCAGCAGGAATTTCCTTGTCTTCTTGCTTAAGTAGCTTAGCACTGCGACTAGACATTTCAACTTTCCTAACAATTTTAAGATATCTTTCAATTCAGCGTTACTATTAATCCATAACCTCTCTTGAATCGAAGGGTCTTTAGCATGCATAACTACTTGGTCCCTGAGAAATTGATCTAATAAATGGAAAAGTAGGGAAAATACGTAGGAAAATACGTGGAAACGCCGCTAGCAAGGATCGCATAACTTTGTCGAGAGAGGCCTTTAGATTAAAAGGCAAACAATGTCTGTACGAGGGACACGAGGGCTCGCTAGGAGGTGACATTCATTGTTAAGAGAGGTGATTGCCTCTTGTGTTGAGGTTCAACCCGAGAGCTTTGAATTGAGGGTGTGTTTTCCCATCGGAAGACAGTTGTTCTTTTTGCGACTCACACATGATAATTCTGTTGTGTGAGACTGGTTCCATTGCCCTTGTGCTGAGGAGGCCCATAGGAAATTGAAGGCTGCAAATGCGTCCGCGTCGACATCTCTTTGTAGAGGAGTCACCATCAAAATCAAAAGTGTAACCTAATAATTTGAAGCACACTAGAGTAAAGGGTAGAAAGAAGTTATACCTTATGTGCTTCCTAGACTACCTCTGAGTGTATCACCCATGTTTAGTGTGTGAACACTGGTTATCATCAAAGTATTTTTTGGGGTATTGGCAACATTGAGTTCTGTTTATAATAGTCCATTGTTGTTGTTTTTTTTTTGTCAAATATATATGTATTTGTGCATGTTTTTGTGTCTATGAATTTCAAAATGATTTATTTTCAAAGAACGGTCCCATGGCACATGTGTGTTTTGAATTAATTTTGGAAAGATACCCCCATAGGAGTGTGTATTAATGTTAGGGTAATTGATTGTGCCCTATGACAAAATAAATAAGATATTAATTCCTCTGTACCTATCTCCTTTGCATATGATAAACTTTTGGTGCAATAATTATCAAAATAATTAACAATAGGATCAAAGACATTTGCATCTCTACCCCCCGAAGCTTTGTCATATTCTCATAAGCTTTCAGACCTTCAGGACCTACAGGATGTAATAGAATCCTCTTTTTTCTTTCCATCTTCATCAATAGTGTAAATGAAATTAAGACAGTAGGACTTCCATTCTGTCCACTTCATACAGGGATTACCACCTGCAGGCCAAAATGCTTGGGGCAGCTGAAGAGAAAAATGTTGACTAGCCATAGCGCAGAAGAATAATATACAACAATGCACATAGACTTAACAGCGTCCCAACTTCACCAATTAAGGACTAGTTCGCTGTACAGTATGTTAGAACGAATGAAACATATTTAGGAGCAACTAGAATAACAACATACTTGTGTTGAATTCCGCACGAGGTGTAATCGCCGTATGTAACTGAAACGCACTGAAAATTCAAAAGATGTGCGCATCACCGTGTAATAAATTGCTTCAGAAATAACTGAGGTGTGCATATCATCGTGTACAAATGAAATGCACTCAAATCGCACTAAGGTGTGCACTGTAGAATTGCTTAAAGTTGAAAGGAAGTTGCATGTGTCACAGTGCTGAAGAAAGATACCTTTAAAGGTAATATGCCTTTAGGGTTGCCACAAGAAGCTGTGCGCGTCACCGCGCTGAAGGCAAAACACAGGTTAATTGTGCCCTAGCAGAATTCCCTAATTCCAACCCTCAGACATGTACCCATGAATTTGGTTGCATCTGTCACCATACCATAAGGGAACATGTATTTCCCTTTTGTCCCTCCTCACTTGAATTCATAAGAAATGAGTCCTCTCTGACTCCCTCGGACACCAATCCCAACCAGTAAAAGTCCGTCTCCTGACATTCTTCCTGTTTTTAGGTCACGCCTACGCAGCGCGCATGCGCTGCTAAGAAAAGAGACCTTTAGAAATCGCTCCGGGCTTGCAGCCAAACACGTGCACGCGTTCCATTGCCTTCAATGGCAATGCGTGCACGTGAGGCGATTTACTTGCGGGAGCGAGCGCCGCCATATGGTAGCAATTATCGCTCCCGCAAGTAAATCGCGCAGGCCCTCCTCCTCCCCCCTGCTTCTAGCGCGCGCGCGCGCACTCACACAACTCCAGGGCTTGTTTTTTTTTTTTTAACTTTAAGCGCGAGGCGCGCGTACGGCCAATGCTTGTTTCATAAACAGGTTTGCTTATTAGTACAGAGGCGTCTCAATATACAAGCTTTCTTTTATTCTTGTCTCCAGGTTTCCAAAAGAAACACAAATTGCGCATACACTTTAATCCCAATCTAAAATGTTAAAATGTTTTTTTTTCTCTCCAATATCTGTAGCAATGGACACGGTTGCAGATTCAGGTTAAGAATAATAAAAGCTGCAACTCAGATAGTTAAACACAAGCAGCCAACAGAATAAAAACTGGTCTGCCGCAACCACCTCATTCATTACACATGGACGATAGGAAATGAATGATTGTGGTTGTGGGAAGCAGCGGCAAGTTTGTGGTCTGTCGTAATCTTTTACTCCCTTTTCAGGCAGCAAAAAAGCGGCAGGTATAGCAGAACATTCCAGTAAAGGGACAGGAAGTAAGTAACCCATGGATTTGAAACCCAGCTCAACAAAACACTAGGTACATTTCCAAAGGGTGCCTTTCGGTGTGCAACTGAAGTACACATGTGTGTAGTGTAGGAAAGGATCATGTTCACTTACAAAAGGAGTAGACTTTAATGTGTTTGGAGCTTGCCACGAGTGGTGTCTTTTCTTATCCACCCGCCACTGTTTACTGTGAAATAGCCATTTTCTACTTTTATCATTCATGGTTGGCAACTGGCACGCTTCATACAGTGTAATGTCATAGTTATATGGCGCTATTTACCACCTAACCCTTCTTATGTTTCAATATTATTGATAAGAATCAACAGAAATGCCTATACTGATATTTATCTTTATATGCGCCACTAATTGCGAGGTAGCATATTGAATGAAAACAACATGAACCTGTTGACCACTTTTTCCGTCAATTTAATCAATCAATTTTTTGATTCTTTTTTTATATGCACCATAAATTCTTGTTTTTTGGTTTTTTCAAAATTCCAAACATATATACAAACATGTATGACTGCATGTAAAAATTACATTCTCATTCGTCCCATACTACAATCATTCTTGTCATTCCTTTCATACCTGCACTCGTAAACAAATCACACCAAACTGTACAGTCTTCAGACAAACATACTCTCTTCAATCAAAAATCGCATTTGAACCATTCTAAAAAACTTCTTTTTCATAAAGACCATAGAATATATATTGCACAAAGTTGTCACTGTTATAATATTCTCAAAACAATTTCTATTTCTTATGGTCTAGAGACAAGGTCTACGCGTTTCGAACCCTTTCCAGTATCGGGGCTCTCATCAGGACCTGTAGACTGAAACACAAACACAAAACTTATTTCAGTATAACTAGATGCCACAACTCTCTCCTTACCACAAGCAGTCAGTAGTCTGTATTTATTTACCTCTATCACATGTAGAGTAGATCAGCCGATCTAAAAAACCAGTGGTTCTCTAAGTCTGTGAAAACACACACAAAAAGCCAAGAGGGGAATCAGCGTCATCAAATGCTAAATTCTACTGCTAGCTCTCATTCACACAAAAAACCTTTCATCGCTTACTCACTCGATGTCTTCTGGGCGGTAGGACGTATCTTTTTTATCGCTATTCTGAGAAAGATTGCGTTTCAGATATGGAAAATGCAGTCTTGCTTCCAACTGTTGCCGCAAGTCTGAAAGACAAATGCAAAAAGAAAGTTTGGCCTCGTTTCTATATTATTTTGAGTTAAACGGTATGGCGTGGGCCGACTGAAAGGGAAAATACCTCAGTGTTGTTGATTTTGCTCCTCTTACTTTGAGCTGTAATAGTGTTCGTAATTCAACACATCATTGCCAACTAGGAAGAGAAGTAAATACGGGTCTCATTTTAGTAAAATTACTCTTCAGTAAAAGGTGAGCCTTAGCAAATGTTAAACTGCAGGCTTTTGACGTACCTGTTCTTTCCGGAAGTATCACAACATCGCGGTGAGCACGTCTCAGTACGTGCATTTTTAAACGATGCGTGAATGCCTCTACTTTGGCCTCATGGGAATTGTAGTTCATTATGTCCCGTAATGGCGAGTGTAACACCCATCGAAAAATTTAGAGATTTTCTCGATTCGTCTCAAAACTAGATTCTCTCATTCTCATTGAGAGTCTCCTTGTGGATAGTTGAGTTTGAATCCGCCCCTTGTACCGTTTCTAGAAAATATCCGAAACAAATTTATTGTTCTATTTCAATTGTGAGCACTATCGGTATCCATATAATAGCGATAATGCAAGTATAGGTTCTATTCTCATAGGATGTAGAAATCTTCACAGAGCTCATTCAGTCTATTAATAACTATATTGAATTTGCATGTATCGTATCAACACTGAATTCTCTCGTTCTTGTTGGGGGTCTACTCGTGAACGGTTAAGGTTGAATTCGCCACATGCATCATTTTTTGTAAACATCCAAAGGACTTTATTGTTCCATTTGAATTGTGAACAATATCAATATCCATATAAAAGGTAACAATCTAATAGCAGGAAGGTGAGTACAGGTTCTATTCTCATAGGATGTAGAAATCATCTCAGGTTGTACAATTCTGAGAGCTCGTTCAATCCATTGGTCGCTGTATTAAATTTCACTATTAACATAGCCTCTCTTCTTGATAACTTGGTCTCCAGATCTCCTCCTCTTGGATCTTGTTCTACGTTTGATATTACGGTCCACTTTAGATCTTTTATTAGATGTTGGTGAGTTCGCCAATGATTAACCAATGGTGCAGTTTGGACATTTTTATTAATCCGCGATTTATGTTGTGAGATCCTTATTCTTACTTCTTGGCTCGTTTTCCTAAATATACAATTGGTCACAAGGACAACGGATCCCATAAATCACATTTTTACTTTTACAGTTGGTGAATGAATCATGTTTCCAAAAGATGGAATTATGGACAAACAATGATCCTTCCTCAGTAGACTCGCAGCAAATGCAGGTTCCACATTTATGATGACCTTGTATTGGTGGTAATCCTACATAGTCTCGTACAGTGTTTTGTTTGATTGCTGGCATCGCTGCTCTTACAACTTGATTTGCAATGCTGCGGTCTTTCTGAAAAGCGAAAAGTGGATTCGATTTTAGGGAGTGATCTAGATTTTTTATCAAGTGCCAATTTTGTAAGATCACTTTCTTCAAGGAGTTTGAATTCGGGCAAAATGTCGAAACACAGACTATCCTTTCCCGAGGAGATTTTTCTTTCTTTTCAAGTAGAGAGTCTCGTGGAGTCCACCAAGCTCTTTTCATGGCTCTTTTTAGCAATTTTTTGGGGTACCCTCTTTTCTTCAAGTTGTCAAGCAGTTTTGTTGCATGTAATAGATATTCATCTTTGTAGAAGCAGTTACGTCTCACTCTTAGAAACTGCCCGTAGGGCAAGTTTTCTTTCAAATTTCTAGGATGATTACTTGTGAAATGTAACGCTTTATTGCGATCAGTAGATTTTTTGAAGAGAGTAGTGACCAGCCTAATTCAGCTGGATATATCTCTACATCCAGGAAAGATATCTTTATCTTGGAGTGGTTTAGACTGAATTTTATATCTTCTGTCCGGTTGTTTAGCCAGTGATGGAAGTTATTTAGATTTTCTTCAGTGCTGGTCCAAATCATAAAAATATCATCTATATAACGGGTCCATTTTCCAACATATTGGTAGAATGGATTCTCGTTATAGATGAATTTCTCCTCGTATTTTGCCATGAAGAGTACTGCAAACTCAGGAGCGAAGGGACAACCCATTGCAACTCCTTTAGTTTGGTAGTAGAAGTCTCCGTTGAAATTGAAGTAGTTTTTCTTTAGGGCAAAACTTGCCAAGTCCATGATGAAGTCAGTGGGAACTCTTATGGGTCTAGGTCTACTTTCCAAATACGACCTGATAACTGCCAAGCCTTCATCCTGAGGGATTTGTGTATACAATGATACTACATCTAATGTGACTAGATGGTGTATGTCTTGTTCAAAATTCAGTGAATCCAATTTGTTGATAAAGTCAGTTGTGACTCGTAAGAACGATGGAACATCTTCAACGAATGGTTTTAAAAAATGGTTGAAAAACTTTGAGATTGGTTCCAACAATGAGTCACATCCAGAGACAATGGGTCTCCCGGGTGGCGCTGTGTCATTTTTATGTATCTTTGGAAGAACATAAAATAGGGGTGTCCTCTGGTTTTTATTCTGTAAGAACTCATTCTTTTTTATTCAAAAATCCTTGTTGGAATCCATTTTCAAGTATAGGAAACAATATGTTTTGTAGCTCCAAAGTTGGGTCTTTGTTGATCTTTCTATAGCAATTGTTGTCCCCCAATTGTCTCGTAACTTCGCAAGTGTATTCTTTTATATCCCAAACAACTATCGCACCGCCTTTGTCGGCTTGTTTTATTATAATGGAATTGTCTTTTTGGAGATTTGTAAGTGCTTCAACTTGAGATCTCGAGGTGTTGAATTTGACCCTTCTTTTTTTCTTTTCCATTTCTGTTATTGCTGATAAAATAGTTTTTTCGAAGATTACTACCTCTTTCCGAATTTTGTAAGATGGAGGACAAAATGAAGATTTTTTCTTTAGACCTGTATTTGCAGTCATTTCTGTGTATGGATTTTCTGCAAAGAAAGTTTTTAGCCTGATTTTTCTGCAGAATTCGATAGCTTCCATTTTGAGTCTCACAAAATTTGTATTTTTAGTGGGGACAAATGATAGCCCTTTTTCCAATATACTCAGCTCATCTTTAGTCAAGGATTTTTTTGAAAGTTTATAAACTAGAGATGTCTCTAATTTTTGTAGTTCTGTCGAAGAGTGGACATTTCCCATGGTTGAGTGTTGAATCTGACCCTCCCTCCTGAATGAGGTCATTTGTCCCCACTAAAAATACAAATTTTGTGAGACTCAAAATGGAAGCTATCGAATAAAGCGTTACATTTCACAAGTAATCATCCTAGAAATTTGAAAGAAAACTTGCCCTACGGGCAGTTTCTAAGAGTGAGACGTAACTGCTTCTACAAAGATGAATATCTATTACATGCAACAAAACTGATTGACAATTTGAAGAAAAGAGGGTACCCCAAAAAATTTCTAAAAAGAGCCATGAAAAGAGCTTGATGGACTCCACGAGACTCTCTACTTGAAAAGAAAGAAAAATCTCCTCGGGAAAGGATAGACTGTGTTTCGACATTTTGCCCGAATTCAAACTCCTTGAAGAAAGTGATCCTACAAAATTGGCACTTGATAAAAAATCTAGATCACTCCCTAAAATCGAATCCACTTTTCGCTTTTAAGAAAGACCGCAGCATTGCAAATCAAGTTGTAAGAGCAGCGATGCCAGCAATCAAACAAAACACTGTACGAGACTATGTAGGATTACCACCAATACAAGGTCATCATAAATGTGGAACCTGCATTTGCTGCGAGTCTACTGAGGAAGGATCATTGTTTGTCGATAATTCCATCTTTTGGAAACATGATTCATTCACCAACTGTAAAAGTAAAAATGTGATTTATGGGATCCGTTGTCCTTGCGACCAATTGTATATAGGAAAAACGAGCCAAGAAGTAAGAATAAGGATCTCACAACATAAATCGCGGATTAATAAAAATGTCCAAACTGCACCATTTGTTAATCATTGGCGAACTCACCAACAGCTAATAAAAGATCTAAAGTGGACCGTAATATCAAAAGTAGAACAAGATCGAAGAGGAGGAGATCTGGAGACCACGTTATCAAGAAGAAAGGCTATGTTAATAGTGAAATTTAATACAACGACCAATGGATAGAACGAGCTCTCAGAATTGTACAACCTGAGATGATTTCTACATCCTATGAGAATAGAACCTGTACTCGCCTTCCTGCTATTAGATTGTTACCTTTTATATGGATATCGATATTGTTCACAATTCAAATGGAACAATAAAGTCATTTGGATGTTTACAAAAAATGGTACATGTGGCGAATTCAAACTTAACGGTTCACGAGTAGACCCCCAACAAGAACGAGAGAATTCAGTGTTGATACGATACATGCAAATTCAATATAGTTATTAATAGACTGAATGAGCTCTGTGAAGATTTCTACATCCTATGAGAATAGAACCTATACTTGCATTCTCGCTATTATATGGATACCGATATTGTTCACAATTGAAATAGTACAATAAAGTTGTTTCGGATATTTTCTAGAAACGGTACAAGGGGCGGATTCAAACTCAACTATCCACAAGGAGACTCTCAATGAGAATGAGAGAATCTAGTTTTGAGACGAATCGCGAAAATATCTAAATTTTGCGATGGGTGTTACACTCGCCATTACGGGACATAATGAACTACAATTCCCATGAGGCCAAAGTAGAGGCATTCACGCACCGTTTAAAAATGCACGTACTGAGACGTGGTCACCGCGATGTTGTGATACTTCCGGAAAGAACAGGAATAGTCGAGAGAATTAAGGTACGTCAAAAGACTGCAGTTTAACATTTGCTAAGGCTCACCTTTTACTGAAGAGTAATTTTACTAAAATGAGACCCGTATTTACTTCTCTTCCTAGTTGGCAATGATGTGTTGAATTACGAACACGATTACAGCTCAAAGTAAGAGGAGCGAAATCAACAACACTAAGGTATTTTCCCTTTCAGTCGGCCCATGCCATACCGTTTAACTCAATATAATATAGAAACGAGGCCAAACTTTCTTTTTGCATTTGTCTTTCATACTTGCGGCAACAGTTGGAAGCAAGACTGCATTTTCCATATCTGAATCTTTCTCAGAATAGCGATAAAAAAGATACGTCCTACCGCCCAGAAGACATCGAGTGAGTAAGCGATGAAAGGTTTTTTGTGTGAATGAGAGCTAGCAGTAGAATTTAGCATTTGATGACGCTGATTCCCCTCTTGGCTTTTTGTGTGTGTTTTCACAGACTTAGAGAACCACTGGTTTTTTAGATCGGCTGATCTACTCTACATGTGATAGAGGTAAATAAATACAGACTACTGACGGCTTGTGGTAAGGAGAGAGTTGTGGCATCTAGTTATACTGAAATAAGTTTTGTGTTTGTGTTTCAGTCTACAGGTCCTGATGAGAGCCCCGATACTGGAAAGGGTTCGAAACGCGTAGACCTTGTCTCTAGACCATAAGAAATAGAAATTGTTTTGAGAATATTATAACAGTGACAACTTTGTGCAATATATATTCTATGGTCTTTATGAAAAAGAAGTTTTTTAGAATGGTTCAAATGCGATTTTTGATTGAAGAGAGTATGTTTGTCTGAAGACTGTACAGTTTGGTGTGATTTGTTTACGAGTGCAGGTATGAAAGGAATGACAAGAATGATTGTAGTATGGGACGAATGAGATGGTAATTTTTACATGCAGTCATACATGTTTGTATATATGTTTGGAATTTTGAAAAAAACAAAAAACAAGAATTTATGGTGTATATAAAAAAAGAATCAAAAAATTGATTGATTAAATTGACGGAAAAAGTGGTCAACAGGCCAATAGCTCAAACTCACATGAATGCGAGACCTGTTGCATTGCAAATGCTTGTTTGTTTTATTCCTTAGACCCGTTGTTGGTGAGGGCGGGCTTGCCTGATTGACGCAGTAAGATTATTCTTTGAATGGCTTCGGCAGTTGGTGATGCCTGTTGCCAAGGTGCTTTCTTCTGTGTGGACCCATTAGATTACTTCTGGGCAGTAGGCACTTGGCTCAGCAATTTGCGCTCTGACGGAGTCAGGTGGACCCAGAGCAGCTAAGGCTTCTCTTCCGAGGCGGATGACATTGATCTTGTTTATTCGCTTAGCATAGTTGGCAACATTTGAAAAGAATTCCAGGGACACTTTGCAGTACAGCTATTAATTAGTTACTTGAAAATTTACCACACTCACTGCCCCCAAGCTCCGCCGACTTCATATAACTAGCGTCATTTAAATTCACTTTTGTGATAACAGGATTAAGAAAAGTACAGCAAGATGTTGATAATATTTCAAAACAAACACAAGAGTGCCACCTGCTGGATGATTCCTGGCGGAAAATACTCCGCCAGAGGTTTTGGATAGACACAGTACAGATATCACGTTTTACTTTAATGTATTAAATAAAGTGAGTAATCTGCAGATGGTGCAAAGCTGAGTGATTTGTCAACTATGCGCCAAAGAAGGCATGCTGGCACTGTCCTAGGACAGTGAATTACCCGGGATAGTCTCCAATTTGTCAGAGGCGCCAATGAATCAGGTGTATGCCCACCTCTAGAGGGATATTAAACCATCAGAGCGACCCTTGACCTTCCTGGTAGGTCGTTCCCCCTCCGCTGCAGCTCCGCCTGCACCCCGCTGTCTCTGCTGCTGCCGGTGACATCGAGGCCCTCCACCACCCACAGGCTTCCACCTGCGCCTCATCCCTGGTGGCCAGTGGTGGCCTAAGGTTCGTTTCCGCTGTGCCTGTTGCTTGCGTTGCCTGTCTGCCCGCTCCTCTTCTGTGCCCCCCTGCCACCGCTCGCCGCTTGCTTCCGTGCCCCCTTCTGATTTCTGTACCCCTCGCCAACCTCTGTGCCCCCTTAAAATCTGTACCACTGACTTCTGTGCCCCTCTGATTTTGTGCTTATTTGTACTCCTGTGCCCCTCTGATTTTGTGCTTAATTGTACTCCTGTGCCCCTCTGATTTTGTGCTTTTTTGTACTTCTGTGCCCCCTCCTCGAGTCCGTGCCCTGCGCCGGTCTCCTTTCCCCCGTCCCTGCTGCTGCCTCCCCTGCGGCCCCACCCCCTCTGCACCCATTCGCTCCACCCGTCCCTCCCTCCCCACCTCCCCATATATGGCAGTCGCGCAGTGAGGAGAGCGACCCTTGCCCTTCTGTTAGGTCGCTCACCCCCGCTGCAGCTCCGCCTGCATCTCTGCTGCCGCCGGTGATTTCGGAGCCCTCCACCACCAGCAGGCTTCCACCTGCGCCTTATCCCTGGTGGCCAGTGGTGGTCTAAAGTTCTTTTCCGCTGTGCCTGTTGCTTGCGTTGCCTGTCTGCTCGCTCCTCTTCTGTGCCCCCCTGCCCCCCGCTTGCTTCCGTGCCCCCTTCTGATTTCTGTACCCCTCGCCAACCTCTGTGCCCCTTATATTCTGTACCACTGACTTCTGTGTCCCTCTGATTTTGTGCTTATTTGTACTCCTGTGCCCCTCTGATTTTGTGCTTATTTGTACTCCTGTGCCCCTCTGATTCTATGCTTATTTGTACGCCTGTGCCCCTCTGATTTTGTGCTTTTTATGTACTTCTGTGCCCCCTCCTCGAGTCCGTGCCCTGCGCCGGTCTCCTTTCCCCTGTCCCCGCTGCTGCCTCCCCTGCGGCCCCACCCCCTCCGTGCCCATTCGCTCCACCCGTCCCTCGCCTCCCGCCTCCCAGCTGCTCCTCCCTCCCTATCTCCCTATATATGGCGGCCGCTGTGCGGTGAGGAGAGCGACCCTTGAACTTCCTGGTACGTCGCTCCCCCCACCGCTGCAGCTCCGCCTGTACCCCGCTTTCTCTGCTGCCGCCGGTGATATCGAGGCCCTCCACCACCCGCAGGCTTCCACCTGCGCCTCTTACCTGGTGGCCAGTGGTGGCCTAAGGTTCGCTTCCGCTGTGCCTGTTTCTTGCGTTGCCTGTCTGCCCGCTCCTCTTCTGTGCCCCCAGCCCCCCGCTCGCCACTTGCTTCCGTGCTCCCTTCTGATTTCTGTACCCCTCGCCAGCCTCTGTGCCCCCTTATATTCTGTACCACTGACTTCTGTGCCCCTCTGATTTTGTGCTTATTTGTACTCCTGTGCCCCTCTAATTTTGTGCTTATTTGTACTCCTGTGCCCCTCTGATTTTGTGCTTATTTGTACTCCTGTGCCCCTCTGAGTTTGTGCTTTTTTGTACTTCTGTGCCCCCTCCTCGAGTCTATGCCCCGCGCCGGTCTCCTTTCCCCCGTCCCCGCAGCTGCCTCCCCTGCAGCCCCCTCCGCGCCCATTCACTCCACCCGTCCTTCGCCTCCCGCCTCCCAGCTGCTCCTCCCTCCCCACCTCCCCATATATGGCGCCCACTGCGTGGCCACGCTGCAGACTTGCGCAGAGGGCGCACCGCTGGCAAGCCCGTCTGCGCCCGTCCGTGCCTGAACCATGCCCAAAGCAAGAACCCCTTGCCGCCGCACCAGCCATGAAGACTGCCTCCGTTACGACGCCAGCACCCTCGTCACTCTCAACCCAGGAAGGACCAACACCTGCTGCAATGCCGCCCCGAAGCACACCCACGGTCCTTTCACCTGCCGGAACTGCAGCATCTCCTGCCACGAAAGCGCCAAGACGCGACGGAACCCAACCAGCTCAGATGCATCCTGATCAACACCCGTTCCGCACACAAACACACCGTCGAACTCTGGAACCTACTCGACACCGCATCACCGGACGTCGCCTTCCTGACCGAGACCCGGATGAACGAAGCCTCCTCGCCAGACATCACCATAGCCATCCCAGATGGGTACAAGATCACCCGCAGAGACCACACCAACAGGGCCGGAGGAGGAATCGCCATCGTCCACAAAAACACCATCAGGGTCTCAACAAACACCAACGACACCCTCAGCACCGCCGAACACATGCACTTCCAGATCCACACGGACCCCAAGACTGCCCTAAGAGGCACCCTCGTCTACAGACCGCCAGGACCCCCGCCTCAATTCTGCGACTCCATCGCCGACCTCATCAGCACGCATGCGCTGACCTCCACCGACTATATCCTCCTAGGAGACCTGAACTATCACCTGGAGAACAACAACGACAACAACTCCTCCACCCTGATCGACTACCTCGAACTGAAAAGAGCTCGTCACAACGCCGACCCACATTGCCGGCCACACGCTAGATGTCATCTTCTCCTCAAGCCCCCACGTCACCTTCAGCCACGCCTCCGAACTCACCTGGACAGACCACCACTGCATCCACTTCTCCTTCCGTAAACCCCTCACACACCACCGCACACTACGGACCCCCCGCCACTGCTGGGGCAAAGTCACTCAAGAACAACTACAGACAAGCCTCGCACTCAACCCTCCGACTAACCCCACCAACCCCGATGAGGGTGCACTCACCCTCGAACGCTGGATGAACGACTGTGCCAACACCGTAGCCCCGCTGAAAAAACCCACCAGCAGAGACACCAGCAAAAGAGTCAGCTGGTTCACCCCGGAACTCGTCGACTCAAAACGCACCTGCCGGAAACTGGAGAACATATGGCACAGAGACAAGGCGCCAGACAACCGCGCTGCCCACAAAGACGCCATCCGCAACCACCACCACCTCATCAGGACCGCCAAAAGGACCTCCTTCACAGACTGCCTTGACAACAATGCACACAACAGCAAGGAGCTCTTCACCATCGTGAAGGAACTCTCCAACCCCAGCTCCAGTGCCAATGACATCCCACCATCGCAAGCCCTGTGCGACTCCCTCGCCACCTTCTTTCACCGGAAAATCACCGACATCCATAACAGTTTCAAACCTCGGACGACCCCCGCAGACCTCGCCGCACCGGACCCACCGCACCCCAATGCCCACGACACCCTGACAACCTGGGCCAATGTGAGCATCAAGGACACAATCAAGACCATGGGAACAATCCACTCCGGATCCCCGTCCGACCCTCTCCCACACCACATCTTCAACAAAGCCAGCAACTCCATCGCACCCTACCTGCACAAAATCATCAACCTCTCCTTTGAGACCGCCAGCTTCCCTGAGAACTGGAAGCACGCAGAGATCAACGTCCTACTGAAGAAACCCAAGGCGGATCCGAGCGACCTCAAGAACTTCCGACCCATCTCCCTGCTTCCGTTCCCAGCAAAGGTCATCGAGAAGATAGTTAACACCCAGCTCACCCGTCACCTCGAAGACAACAACTTCCTGGACCCGTCCCAATCAGGATTCCGCAGCAACCACAGCACCGAGACCGCCCTCATCGCCGCAACAGACGACATCAGGATCCTTATAGACAATGGCGAGACGGCGGCCCTCATCCTCCTGGATCTCTCCGCCGCCTTCGACACCGTCAGCCACCGCACACTACGTATGCCACTCCAAAATGCAGGGATCTGGGAGAAAGCCTTGGGCTGGACCACCTCCTTCCTCTCCGGCAGAACTCAGAGAGTCCGCCTCCCCCCGTTCCTGTCCGATGCCTCCGAGATCATCTGCGGCATCCCTCAAGGATCCTCCCTCAGCCCGATGCTGTTCAACTTCTACATGGCACCACTAGCACTCATCGCCCGACAGCACGACCTCAACATAATCTCCTACGCCGACGACAAGCAACTGATCCTCTCCCTCACCAAGGACCCTCTCACCGCCAAATCTAACCTCCACCAGGGAATGAAGGCTGTCGCAGACTGGATGGAGGACAGCCGCCTTAATCTCAACATAGACAAGACGGAGATCCTCATCCTCGGGTCCAATCTCCTCAGCATGGGACGACTCATGGTGGCCCACGTCCCCCACCGACCACGCATGCAACCTGGGAGTCATTCTCGACTCGAAACTCACCATGACCAAACAAGTCAACGCAGTCTCCTCCACCTGCTTCAACGCCCTCAATTATCGCCACTTTAGCGGCAGTTTTCTGCCGATAAAGCGGCGATAATCTTAACGCTGGACCTTGATAATATGCCCCATATTGTCTCCGTCACTACTAGGAGAGCCACTCTCCGCAGCTGGAAAATCTAAGCCATAGCTGCCAACAGTCCCGACAAAGGTACAAGATATGATTGAGGCAGCGTGATGGAAGCTTTAGGCTCTTCTAACTCTAAGAAGGGCAACAAAACTACACGAAAGAAGACAACAGGGAGCCTTCATCATTTGATTCAGACAAACCTTCCATATCTATATGGAAATATCTCAGGAGAGAGGACATGTGGGACATCCTTTCTCTTGTGAGATAACGTGGGGTTTTTTCCCTTTCAAGTGGAAGGAGATGTTACGCTCTTTTTCACAATATGTCAGGCTGTGCTCCATAGCGAAGCCATTTCAGGGAGCAATTAATATGGTGATGAGAGAGTGGAAGGGAGTCCATAAAATAATGGTGCAGAGATTCCTACAGAAGCTATACATATTGGAAGGTGACAATGTGCTTCCCCATAAAGCCAAGTTGGATGCTATCTTGGCCACTCTTATTGCTAAAACAACAACCACTAATCCAGAGGTCTGTTCCCCTTCTGATACATCTGACAAAAGACTTGATTCAAGCATGAAGAAGGCATTTGCAGCTGAAACATTTAGAACTAAATGCAAGCTTGTACGCAGTATAATTCACCCAGTCATTTATTAAGGACTTTGGTCATTTCGTGGTGGCTTTACAGGAAGGTAGGAGTGTTCTGAACTCTTAGCAGCAATGGAGCAACAAGCACATCTGTTGGCCGATAACTTCATATGTGTTTAAAGCGACAGCTATGTCTTCGGAATAGTGATTGTGTCCAGGTATGATCGCTGGATGAAGGAATGGACAACGAAGGCAATGGAGAAGAATGGGTTGTTGAAGATACCATTCCAAGGCAAGATGTTCTTTGGGAAGCAAATGGATTCAATGATAGCTAAGGCTTTCAAAGACCATAAATATACTCTTCCATATGAAAGGAGTCTGATTACAGGAGATTTTGGGATAAGAAATCCTAAGAAGGACACTGGCAAGAAGGGTCTAGCTAAAAAGATGTCTTGGCAATTATAGTTTCTACCGGACCATTACAGTGAAAGGGCAGCTGCATTGGTATTTAGGTTTGAGCCTGAGTCAGCGGGCAAGCACTGCTCTAGCGATCTGTTGTAGGTAGAGTAGGGAGGTGAAGCCCCGCCCCTATTTGTCCTTGGCTTGTGTCTTTGTCCTTCTAAATGCTGGCTTCTGCTTCTTTAATAGGCTTGTTAGTACCGCCTTTTCTGCATTTGTAACCTCCCATGGCTACTGGGCCCTTTACTTCGGTAGTTGCACAGTACGTGTTATTTAGACTGTGAGCACTATTTTCTTTATGGAGTTTCTCTTACTGATGGCACCGCTCTTGACCAGAGACAGTTTGTGATGCTAGGCCGGTGGTTCCTAATCTGTGCGCCATAAAATCTAGCCAGGGACGCCGCGCAACAAGCACAGAGTTTGAAAACCACACATTCCCCTTACCCTAAATGCTTCTTCATTTTATAATAAATTGCATTTCCAGTCGAGAGTCTACACGTCATTTGTCATTAAATTCTTGGCGTGAAGGAAAGAAAGTGGAACAGATAAACCGAGTTGCAGGGAGGTTTTCAAGTTCATAATGTCATCCACACCTCCTTTCCAACGCTCACTTATTCATGAGCGATTCTCCACTTATTATTCTGGCCTAGGTTGTTCAGAAGGCTTAAACCCCAGCTACCTCCGCTGGACTCTTATTCTTCTCCAGGGGCAGTTATTTATAACGTCCAGGTCAAAGTCCGTTCACAATTTTCCAATATTTAATTTGCAAAAAAATATCACAGGTGCTAACATCCAGAGCAGATATCCTTTTTTTCCCTACTGCAAAATAATTTCACACGTTTCATGTTTCACTGTTTTTGACAAGATGAGAGTGGCGCCCTGGTAACCAATGCACGTCCTTTTTGAGCCTTTGCTAGACCCTGCCAGGGTGTAGTATAACTAAGTATTTTTTATTAAAATTGTTCTATGAGGTGGTGTCCAAACCAATCCTTTGTATTTCATGTTCCTTGTGTATGTGCACACATAAAATCAGGTTTATTTTAGTCCACTAAAGCATGCTGTTCGAGTGAGGGAATGATAATGTCCTGAAGATCATTAGTAAAGTAAAAGGGTTTCAGTTGCTAGTTAGGAAGCCCACATGATCCTATTTCTCACACAAGAGGACATCACTCAAAAAATTATCTCACCAGCATGGCAGAACTTGGCAGCAATGCATGGTATGTAATTGTCGTGTAGATCCTAAAAGACCTATATAAGATTTGCGCGATTAGACAACATACACTGCGGGACTGGTGTCCAGACTAATTCTAGACACCCCCACTGGGTATGTTGGTCTGTGTGCCAGTTAGCTCTCAATGCCACTGTAACCTCCTCTTACCAAGGAGAGAATTGTTCTTGGCAACTATCGAACATGACAACCCTGATCCCTCAGGACCGTGGTAACAGTAACTTACTTTTCGCTCAGTTACTCGTGCTCACTTGTTCTCAGAGAGATACACAGAATAAACGGTGGGGACGTTTTCATTAAGTATTTATTGAACAGTCGTTATTCTAGCGTAAAATAAGTACACTGAAATCACCAGTAGATAGTAGCATATATAAATGTGTAGCAGCACTAAGAAAGTAAACAGATGGTAGTTTTCCACCATTTTGGTAAAATCATAAATATAGGCAAGTATATAAAATACATGGCAATAAAATGCGTACTCCTACGATGCACCCTAACTAGATGTACATAAGTGTACTTAGCATGTGAGTATGTGTAATGCCAAATATCCATCTAGGATAAAGTCAACCCCATTCCCTGATGTTAGCCTGCTGGACCTCGTTCTGATCTTGAGCTGAACGCCCAGCGAAAGATGTCAGACCACTGCGAGCTGGAGTATCTGCATGCAGGAACCTCAGCGTCTCGTGTCAGTGTGTCGGCATGGAAGTCGTAATACCCTCTTCCTATCTTAGCAAGATGTGGTGTTTATATACCCTAAGGTATTCCCAGGGGTTCTACCTTGCTGTGCCAGTGTCAGACTTAGGATGACGTTGGGAATTAACTTTATGCACAGTTATTATGCAAAAGATGATGGTCCTGCTATGGTTCTAAGAAACTAAGAATCCTCATACATAATTTATGAGGCCAGTGCACAGGGAAAACCCAACGTACTTATGTGTAGCATTGTAACTGGGTAAAAGGTCAGTCCTCCAAATCCATTATGTATGTAGTATAGGAGAGAATGTAGGTGAAGGGTTATGATGATATCTAGACCTATATCGGGGTACCTATATGACATATAACATAATGTGCATTTGGTGTGAATAATGGAATTCCTTTTATTGTGAATTGTTAATGTTATATGGGTTCATGAATCCCTCCTATGTGCACAGCTTTCTTTGTTACTACAGTGGTCTAAGGAACCCATAGACAAAATGGTCAATCACTTAGGATACATCTATGATTATAATACCTTCATTGCAATTTTTTTAAGGGAGAAAAATTAAGTGCTCCCAAGTCCAGGCTTACATCCCCCCACTCACCAAAAAAAGTAACATAATGAGGAGCTGCGGGCTATGACCAATAGGTCAAGGGAGCTGCAGGTCAAAAAAGTTTAGGAACCTGTTCTAGGCAAACCTCCTTTCTCTCTCTCTGCCTAAATGTGAGTGATGCAAATGCCGCCCTATCACATGCACTCCTCATTGTGCTTTGAGGTCAGCACACGTGCCATTGAGGTTAAAACCCAAACATACCACCTGGTGTTTGGCATATTTTTTTTGGGGGGGGGTTTATATAGCACGAACTTGAGCTGAATCGGGTATCAGAGCGCTTTACATAGCACCAGTTGCGTTTCATGAGGACACATTCATTTCTTTGTTAGGCACGGGGAGATTAAGTGATTTGCCCAGAATCACAGGATGTTCAGCGTCATTGTCGAGACTCGAATCCAGTTCGAGGTCGACTGCACTAGCCGTTAGAACACTTAAAGAACAAATTCTCTACCTGTTATGTTCATCTAAAGCAAAAGTCACTAATTTAAAATAAGCTGACAACACAGGCATATAAATGTGACCAGACCACACATGAATCAATAAATTGTATCAAAAAAGGACGGCCGTTTTATTATGCTATGGATATGAAACTTGTCTGTCATTTCACCATTTAGTTGATTCTCATTGCCTACTTCTCCTTTTGTTACACTGAAGCCTTGTATTAGGTAGATAACATCCTCTGTGTAACTGGCTTCTTTGGAGGATTTGTCAATGTCTATTTATCTGTTTATTTATGACGGAGAACGCGAAATTGACCAAAAATCTGCGTTCCGCGACTTCGCGAAATTTTGGGCTTGTTCGCGTTCTCAATATGCGTGTTCGCGAGATATTTCACCCCGAGCACGCAAACAGCGATCGCGAACAGGAAAAAAGTATCGCGAACAGGAAAAAAGTATCGCGAACAAGCAATTCCATGTGTTCGCGGAATTTCTGCGTGTTCGCGGAGATTTTTACCGTTTCGCGGAGATTTGCGTAATGCGATTACGCAAATTCCGCCCACCCCTAATTATGGGTTGCCTGAGTTTACTGGACGAGTGAGTATGTATGGTAGCAAAAGTAGAGAACAGGCCTGCCCTAGCTGCGTTAAGGAAAACATATAAATTGGCAATCCATAAACGCAAAAATGAGATCAAACAAGAGGCATGGAATGATCTGCTCTCTATTGACGTCATCAAAAATAGTGCCAAATTTTGGGACATTGTCAACAAACCTATCTTTCAAGATTCCATTGTCTCTCCTTTAGATTGTATCATACAGGAGCAAGATTGGTTTAATCATTTCAAACTGATGTATGGCGATCAGCGTTCCCCAGCTATTTCCTTTGAAGTTAAAGCTTATACTCTGATGTTTACAGAGTTAGAAGTTGCGGAGGCCATAGTTCAAATGACAGGCAATAAAGCCCCCGGATCAGATGGTGTCCCAGCCGATCTTTTCAAGTCTGACACTATATTTTGGTCGAAAATATTGGCTCATGTTTTTAACTCGGCTTGTAAATCAGGTCTCCCTAGGTCATGGTCCGAGTCAATAATTGTCCCAATTTTTAAAAAAGGAGACAGAGGGGACGCAAGCTGTTATAGACCAATATCGCTTATTGACTCAACAGTTAAGTTATTGGGCAGGGTGGTACTTGGAAAACTGACAGCTTTGTTAGCTGAATCCAATATGCTTTTGAATCTGCAATACTGATTTAGGAAAGGTAGAGGCACTATAGATCAATTCCTCAATCTGCACCTCGGGAAGTATACAATTGCCAGGAAGGGAACATTCTACTTGGCATTTATGGACCTTTCCTCGGCATTTGACCGAGTGAATAGGTCAAAACTATGGTCAATGCTTCTCATTTTAGGTGTGGACAAAAATATTGTCTATTTCCTTGCCGATCTGCATAGGGACCTGACTGCTACTGTGAGGTATGACCAAAGGGGGAATTGCACACAGAGAATATGTATTGCATATGGTGTGAGGCAGGGGTGTATTTCGGCCCCTTTACTTTTTAACCTTTATATTAATAATCTGGAGCATGTTTTAGGGCAAGCTAGCAAAAACATCCCACGTGTGGGGGTGTGATTGATTCCGGCACTCCTTTACGCGGATGATGCCGCATTGTTAGCAAGAACGGCGTTTGGTTTACAACTTCTTTTAAATTCCTTTGCTACATTCATGAAATCTCTGGACTTAAATGTAAACTTTGCAAAATCGCATATAATGATAACTGGCACTAAGCCGAGAAGGGTTAAAACACTTCATTGTGAGGGCAACGTGATCACTAGGGTCACAACTTTCCCCTACCTGGGCGTCCTATTTGACGAACGAGGCCCATGGATTCCGCAATTACATGCAAAAAGGAATGTTCTGGCAAGATCCACATCCGCAGTTTTAGCTTTTGCCCGTAAATTAGGGGCAAAACCAATGCAAGCCCTTTTAAAAATATATGGCGCAAAATGTATTTCTATTGCAATCTATGGTTCTGACATTTGGGGTTTTCGTAAGGAAAGTGATATTCAAGCTGTTGAGAACAAATTTCTAAGAAATTTGTTAGCGGTGCCACAATCCTCACCTACATATATAATTCACCGAGAGCTAGGGATTGCTTTTATTGAGGACCAAATCGCATTAGCACCTCTCCTGAAATGGATCACAACCTGGTTAAACCCCGAATTAGCACTGAACCGCGAGATATTAAATGATTGCCTTGCCTGGCCTTAGACCAAGCTAGCCACATCCCTTGGGTAAGCCATGTTAAAGGCTTGGCGGTGAAACTGAGCCGCCCAGACTTGTTTAACTCAACAACGAAAATAGTCAAGGGTGACTTGCAGTGGGTAAAACGCTCTTATCTATATATGGTGGCCATGGAAAGAGAAGAAAGGGAGCTGATAAAACCAACTGTACGCAATCATCAATTATTAAAAACGTCTCCTGCAATAGAACCATATTTGATTGTGGTATCTAATCCTAACCACCGCTTCCTTTTGGCAAGATTTAGATTAAATCAATTACATTTCCTTCTTGCTGAACCCCCGGGCTGGAGAAAGGTGGAGGATCTGGGTGTGTGTTCTTGCGATAATTTTTCTGTGCAGGATACAATACATTTTATTTTTTTTTGTGAGTATTTTTTGCACATCCGAAAGCGTTTTATTCTCCCAATTTTAAAAGACAAAGGTTTTTTACAAGTTAAACCGGCACTAATGTATCTACAGTTGCTATCGAATGTCTGGGAGATTTTTAGCATAGCAAGTTTTCTTACTGCTGCAAACAGGATAAAGAAGAAAAAAATCGACTGATTTTTAAGATTGCGATTACATTGATTGACCTTCATGTGTCAAGGATTGTATGAGGGGATACTTTTGTTTGTCCTTCCTGACCCACGAAGATAAAATTGTGCAGTTAATTAATGTGGGGGATAATAACTGAGATTGATTTTTATGACTTAGTTTATATTAATTGACGCACATGTCTTAAGGTCTTTCTACAAATGTTACATCATAGATTGTCTGTTTGTGACCACTTAATGTGTAGACTTGCTTAAAAACTTCCTTGCTGCTAATTAATATTTTATCAATTTTATCCTTTTGTATAGCATGCTTTTTATGGTTTTAATTAACAGAATAAAGTACTTTGACTGACTGAATGAGGATGTCTGACTTTTTGAGTGTGTGTGGTGTGGGATGTGTTCTATGGTTATATTATTTCTATGTACATTTTAAAACAACAAACATGTTTAATTGACAATAATAATAAAAAAAACACTTGTTTGATACAATTTATTGATTCATGTGTGGTCTAGTCACATAAATAGGCCTGTGTTGTTAGTTTATTTTAAATTAGTGACTTTTTGCTTTAGATTATCCGCACAGGTAGATAATTTGTACTTTGAGTGTTCTATTGATTTACCCTGTTGTTCTCTACAGGGGCGTAATAAACACCCCCGCGGCCCCCGCGGTGCGGGGGGGCCCCCAGTCTTCGGTTAGGTGAAGGGGGCCCCCTCAGCTCTTCGGTAAAGAGCTGGGAGAGAAATGCTTGCTGTAGAAAGCAGGTGCAGTCTGCAGCCTGCTCTGAGCTCCTCGAGCAGACCCAGGGCAGGACTGAAGAGAAACAAAGTAACAAGTTACATTGTTTCTCTTCAGTCAGAGCCGGGCCGGAAAAGGGATGGGGTGGGGGGCCCCAGAGAGAGCATTCCCCACAAGGCACAGCCTCTGAGAAGGGAGGAGGCAACAGAGAGTTGGCAGAGCCAGGAGAAGGTTTGCAGCTCCAGGAACAGGACTCTGTTGGGACACATTCGAAGGTAAGCCAGCATTGGAAATGCAATTGGCTTCGCAGTCTCCCTGGATGGCACGGAGTGTTTCCTCGGTGGCCTGCAGTGTCCCCGATGCGGATAGTGAACATGGAAACGTTCCCAGATCTCCACAGAAGAGATAAAAGAAAAACTGGCTCCAGAATGTTTGAAAATGGATGTAGGAGTAAAAAATGACAGAGTACTTTTTTAAATAGTTCACTATAGCGCAAGCTCGCCCCCAAGGTATTGGATCGCTTTACATTAGCACCAGTTACATTACACAAGGCCACACTTATTTTTTAAGCACGGGGATATTAAGTGATTTGCCCAGAATCACAGGATGTTGAACCAACGCTGAGACTCGAGCATGATCCCCCAGTTCCAAAGCCAGCATCTCTGGCTGTTATGCCACATTTCATTTGTATCAGTGGTCTTCCCAGTTGCAAAGGAAGGGAGAACATGTCTGTGGTTGTTGCACATTTTTGAGAGACATTTGAGACCAAGTGCAAAACTATCTGGAGCCTTCAGCAACATTCTATTTTTTATGTTTTTTTGCTCCCTCCTTGGAATTAATTGGTAATATTTGATGCTTTTGGTGTCAATTTGGCACTGTCTGGTGCTGGCACCCTCAGCACCTACCTAGTATTATTGAGTCGCTTTATCATCAGCCCTTTTATTTACTTTTAGACTCTGGCCATGGGCGTATGTACCAATGGTGCCACATGTGCAGTGGCATCGGGCCTAGGAATGGGAGGGGCTCACTGACTATAGCTATCTTTCAGTACCCAACCAGGAGCCAGGGGGCATTTTCACCTCCTTAAATGAGGGCGCGTGAGGCTCATACTATGCCACTGACTCCAGCTTAACTGAAAAACTCACATTTTAGGGGCCTCCGGAGTACTATAGAGTTGGCAAAAGTCATTCCCAGGTTCCACAGCACAGAACCTTCTTTTTTTTGTTTTAAATACATTTTAGGTATTCAGTTTCTGCCCATGCTGTGCAATTTTTATTTTATGTTTGTTTTCCTATGAATTCTATTTCTTGTTATTCACATTGGTAATATTTTTTATTGAAGAATCCAATAAAGAGCAGGTTATAAAAACTTAAAGTCTAATGAAACATAGAACGAGCCCAGAACAGCAACGAAATGCTAAAAATAAGAGAGATATATTCAGGTAAATAAATGGGACTGGAGTGTAGCAAACGATCACCAGAGTCATATGGGAGAGAGTAGGACACACATAAGAAGGGAAGGCCATTGTGGGTCGGAAGGGGAGAATCCATGTAAGATGTCATATTTATTAAGTATTGGCAAAGCCAATAGGTCTGACGTTGGTTGCAGGACTATTGGCTGTACCAAGGTATGTTTCTTTTGCTGTAGTTTTTATGACTTTATTGATCCAAGATGGCTAATGGAGGCTGAGAGAAGAAAGACATGAAGAAATCATTGAAATACTACAGGGTGTGAATACACTGGGTGGACAGCGGTGTATGAATGACAATGAAATACAGGGTGTAAATACAATAGGTGAACAGTGGCGAATGAGAGACTATGAAATACTAAAGGGTGTAAATACAGTAGGTGAACAGTGGCGAATGAGAGACTATGAAATACTAAAGGGTATGAATACAGTAGGTGGACAGTGGTGAATGAGAGACAATGAAATACTAAAGGGTATAAATACAGTAGGTGGACACTGGTGAATGAGAGACAATGAAATACTAAAGGGTGTAAATACAATAGGTGGACAGTGGTGAATGAGGGACAATGAAATACTACAGGGCGTAAATACAGTAGGTGGACAGTGGTGAATGAGAGACAATGAAATAGTAAAGGGTGTAAATACAGTGGGTGGACAGTGGTGAATAAGAGACAATGAAATACTACAGGGTGAAAATACAGTAGGTGGACAGTGGTGAATGAGAGACAATGAAATACTACAGGGTGTAAATACAGTAGGTGGACAGTGGTAAATGAGAGACAATGAAATACTACAGGGTGTAAATACAGTAGGTGGACAGTGGTATATGAATGACAATGAAATACTAAAGGGTGTAAATACAGTGGGTGGACAGTGGTGTATGAATGACAATGAAATACTAAAGGGTGTAAATACAGTGGGTGGACAGTGGTGTATGAATGACAATGAAATACTACAGGGCGCAAATACAGTAGGTGGACAATGGTGAATGAGAGACAATGAAATACTACAGGGTGTAAATACAGTAGGTGGACAGTGGTGTATGAATAACAATGAAATACTAAAGGGTGTAAATACAGTGGGTGGACAGTGGTGTATGAATGACAATGAAATACTAAAGGGTGTAAATACAGTGGGTGGACAGTGGTGTATGAATGACAATGAAATACTACAGGGCGCAAATACAGTAGGTGGACAGTGGTGTATGAATAACAATGAAATACTAAAGGGTGTAAATACAGTGGGTGGACAGTGGTGTATGAATGACAATGAAATACTAAAGGATGTAAATACAAAAGGTGGACAGTGGTGAATGAGGGACAATGAAATACTACAGGGCGTAAATACAGTAGGTGGACAGTGGTGAATGAGAGACAATGAAATACTAAAGGGTGTAAATACAGTGGGTGGACAGTGGTGTATGAATAACAATGAAATACTAAAGGGTGTAAATACAGTAGGTGAACAGTGGCGAATGAGAGACTATGAAATACTAAAGGGTGTAAATACAGAAGGTGGACAGTGGTGAATAAGACAATGAAATACTAAAGGGTGTAAATACAGTAGGTGGACAGTGGTGAATGAGAGACAATGAAATACTACAGGGCGTAAATACAGTAGGTGGACTGGTGAAGGAGAGACAATGAAATACTACAGGGCGTAAATACAGTGGGTGGACAGTGGTGAATGAGAGACTATGAAATACTCCAGGGTGTAAATACAGTGGGTGGACAGTGGTGTATGAATGACAATGAAATACTGGGTGTAAATACAGAAGATGGACAGTGGTGAATAAGACAATGAAATACTACAGGGTGTAAATACAGTAGGTGGACAGTGGTGAATAAGAGACAATGAAATACTACAGGGTGTAAATACAGTAGGTGAACAGCGGTGAATAAGAGACAATGAAATACTGGGTGTAAATACAGAAGGTGGACAGTGGTGAATAAGACAATGAAATACTACAGGGTGTAAATACAGTAGGTGGACAGTGGTGAATAAAAGACAATGAAATACTACAGGGTGTAAATACAGTAGGTGGACAGTGGTGAATGAGAGACAATGAAATACTACAGGGTGTAAATACAGAAGGTGGACAGTGGTGAATAAGACAATGAAATACTACAGGGTGTAAATACAGTAGGTGGACAGTGGTGAATGAGAGACAATGAAATACTAAAGGGTGTAAATACAGTAGGTGAACAGTGGCGAATGAGAGACTATGAAATACTAAAGGGTGTAAATACAGTGGGTGGACAGTGGTGAATGAGAGACTATGAAATACTACAGGGTGTAAATACAGAAGGTGGACAGTTGTGTATGAATGACAATGAAATACTAAAGGGTGTAAATACAGTAGGTGGACAGTGGTGAATGAGAGACTATGAAATACTACAGGGTGTAAATACAGAAGGTGGACAGTGGTGTATGAATGACAATGAAATACTAAAGGGTGTAAATACAGTAGGTGAACAGTGGCGAATGAGAGACTATGAAATACTAAAGGGTATAAATACAGTGGGTGGACAGTGGTGAATGAGAGACAATGAAATACTGCAGGGTGTAAATACAGAAGGTGGACAGTGGTGAATAAGACAATGAAATACTACAGCGTGTAAATACAGTAGGTGAACAGTAGCGAATGGGAGACAATGAAATACTAAAGGGTGTAAATACAGTGGGTGGACAGTGGTGTATGAGAGACAATGAAATACTACAGGGTGTAAATACAGAAGGTGGACAGTGGTGAATAAGACAATGAAATACTACAGGGTGTAAATACAGTAGATGGACAGTGGTGAATAAGAGACAATGAAATACTACAGGGTGTAAATACAGTAGGTGAACAGCGGTGAATAAGAGACCATGAAATACTGGGTGTAAATACAGAAGGTGGACAGTGGTGAATAAGACAATGAAATACTACAGGGTGTAAATACAGTAGGTGGACAGTGGTGAATAAGAGACAATGAAATACTACAGGGTGTAAATACAGTAGGTGGACAGTGGTGAATGAGAGACAATGAAATACTACAGGGCGTAAATACAGTAGGTGGACTGGTGAAGGAGAGACAATGAAATACTACAGGGCGTAAATACAGTGGGTGGACAGTGGTGAATGAGAGACTATGAAATACTCCAGGGTGTAAATACAGTGGGTGGACAGTGGTGTATGAATGACAATGAAATACTGGGTGTAAATACAGAAGATGGACAGTGGTGAATAAGACAATGAAATACTACAGGGTGTAAATACAGTAGGTGGACAGTGGTGAATAAGAGACAATGAAATACTACAGGGTGTAAATACAGTAGGTGAACAGCGGTGAATAAGAGACAATGAAATACTGGGTGTAAATACAGAAGGTGGACAGTGGTGAATAAGACAATGAAATACTACAGGGTGTAAATACAGTAGGTGGACAGTGGTGAATAAAAGACAATGAAATACTACAGGGTGTAAATACAGTAGGTGGACAGTGGTGAATGAGAGACAATGAAATACTACAGGGTGTAAATACAGAAGGTGGACAGTGGTGAATAAGACAATGAAATACTACAGGGTGTAAATACAGTAGGTGGACAGTGGTGAATGAGAGACAATGAAATACTAAAGGGTGTAAATACAGTAGGTGAACAGTGGCGAATGAGAGACTATGAAATACTAAAGGGTGTAAATACAGTGGGTGGACAGTGGTGAATGAGAGACTATGAAATACTACAGGGTGTAAATACAGAAGGTGGACAGTTGTGTATGAATGACAATGAAATACTAAAGGGTGTAAATACAGTAGGTGGACAGTGGTGAATGAGAGACTATGAAATACTACAGGGTGTAAATACAGAAGGTGGACAGTGGTGTATGAATGACAATGAAATACTAAAGGGTGTAAATACAGTAGGTGAACAGTGGCGAATGAGAGACTATGAAATACTAAAGGGTATAAATACAGTGGGTGGACAGTGGTGAATGAGAGACAATGAAATACTGCAGGGTGTAAATACAGAAGGTGGACAGTGGTGAATAAGACAATGAAATACTACAGCGTGTAAATACAGTAGGTGAACAGTAGCGAATGGGAGACAATGAAATACTAAAGGGTGTAAATACAGTGGGTGGACAGTGGTGTATGAGAGACAATGAAATACTACAGGGTGTAAATACAGAAGGTGGACAGTGGTGAATAAGACAATGAAATACTACAGGGTGTAAATACAGTAGATGGACAGTGGTGAATAAGAGACAATGAAATACTACAGGGTGTAAATACAGTAGGTGAACAGCGGTGAATAAGAGACCATGAAATACTGGGTGTAAATACAGAAGGTGGACAGTGGTGAATAAGACAATGAAATACTACAGGGTGTAAATACAGTAGGTGGACAGTGGTGAATAAGAGACAATGAAATACTACAGGGTGTAAATACAGTAGGTGGACAGTGGTGAATGACAGACAATGAAATACTACAGGGTGTAAATACAGTAGGTGGACAGTGGTGAATGAGAGACAATGAAATACTAAAGGGTGTAAATACAGTGGGTGGACAGTGGTGTATGAATGACAATGAAATACTAAAGGGTGTAAATACAGTAGGTGGACAGTGGTGTATGAATGACAATGAAATACTAAAGGGTGTAAATACAGTAGGTGGACAGTGGTGTATGAATGACAATGAAATACTAAAGGGTGTAAATACAGTGGGTGGACAGTGGTGTATGAATGACAATGAAATACTAAAGGGTGTAAATACAGTGGGTGGACAGTGGTGAATGAGAGACTATGAAATACTACAGGGTGTAAATACAGAAGGTGGACAGTGGTGTATGAATGACAATGAAATACTAAAGGGTGTAAATACAGTAGGTGAACAGTGGCGAATGAGAGACTATGAAATACTAAAGGGTATAAATACAGTGGGTGGACAGTGGTGAATGAGAGACAATGAAATACTACAGGGTGTAAATACAGAAGGTGGACCGTGGTGAATAAGACAATGAAATACTACAGGGTGTAAATACAATAGGTGAACAGTGGCGAATGAGAGACTATGAAATACTAAAGGGTGTAAATACAGTGGGTGGACAGTGGTGAATGAGAGACTATGAAATACTACAGGGTGTAAATACAGAAGGTGGACACTGGTGAATGAGAGACAATGAAATACTACAGGGTGTAAATACAGAAGGTGGACAGTGGTGTATGAATGACAATGAAATACTAAAGGGTGTAAATACAGTAGGTGGACAGTGGTGAATGAGAGACAATGAAATACTAAAGGGTGTAAATACAGTGGGTGGACAGTGGTATATGAATGACAATGAAATACTAAAGGGTGTAAATACAGAAGGGGAACAGTGGCGAATGAGAGACTATGAAATACTAAAGGGTGTAAATACAGTAGGTGAACAGTGGCGAATGGGAGACAATGAAATACTAAAGGGTGTAAATACAGTGGGTGGACATTGGTGAATGAGAGACAATGAAATACTACAGGGTGTAAATACAGAAGGTGGACAGTGGTGAATAAGACAATGAAATACTACAGGGTGTAAATACAGAAGGTGGACAGTGGTGAATAAGACAATGAAATACTAAAGGGTGTAAATACAGTGGGTGGACAGCAGTGTATGAATGACAATGAAATACTGGGTGTAAATACAGTAGGTGAACAGTGGTGAATGAGAGACTATGAAATACTACAGGGTGTAAATACAGTGGGTGGACGCAGTGTATGAATGACAATGAAATACTGGGTGTAAATACAGTAGGTGGACAGTGGTGAATAAGACCATGAAATACTACAGGGCGTAAATACAGTAGGTGGACAGTGGTGAATAAGAGACAATGAAATACTACAGGGCGTAAATACAGTAGGTGGACAGTGGTGAATTACAGACCCCACATCACACATAAAGGGCAAGCTATTTTTATTCTCTAAAATTTCTCCCCATACTTTCCTAAATAAGTAACCATTCCAGGATGGTTGATATGCCTTTGACCTGTGGAAGGGTACACAGGACAGATGGGTGTCCTTGTGTACTGTGGGAAAGGCTGTGACGAGAGTGGGTGAACTGTTAAAGAGCCAAACAAGGAAGCCGTTCATATCTTGTTCTAGGATTCACCAGCCGCCACTGGTGCATGCGCAGCAGGCCCCTGACCTGAGAGCTCCTGACTGAATCCGGAGCGTGGGGGGCCCCCTCCATATTCTTTGCAGGGGGGCCCCCTCAAGTTTCGTTACGCCACTGGTTCTCTACCTTTATCCTGTTCAGGGGCCCCCTCTGTCTGCCATTAGGACAACTTTCCCTCTCTCCGCATCACACATGAAGCTCAGTGCAGTGATTAGTACACATACAGTTTAGTGACATTCGGCATACACACAGACAGACTACTCAGTGTGCTTTGGTACACAAACAGCTAAGTGTAATCAGCACATGGGCAGGATGGTGAAAGGTTCAGCATATTGTAGAACTTGTTTCACATTAGTGCATCTCAGTACACATGCAGTTTAGTGGTGCTCACCGCAGACTATTTAGTGTGCCTTGGGTCAAAAGTAGGTAAGTGAAAAACACATGCACTTTAGTGCATCACAACACATGCACATCTGTGCACTTAGGCCCATACTTACATGATTGTACCTTAAGACACGGGTGAGTAACGCCTCTGCCCGCAGCACGCGGGGGATGTGGGGGGGAGGGGGATGGGTGGAGTGAGGGGGCTTCCACAAGGCCCCCATTGAGGCTACGCCATTGCATATATGGAACCTCGGGGGGGCCTCGTCACATACCCCATCATTTTGTGTTACGCCGCTAAGTGAGCAATAATGCGGATCTGTAAATATGAAACTGAAGACGCCTCGGACAGTCAACTTTCAAATTAAAGAAACAATCATGCGCACAGCAAACACTCACAATGCACATTGGGTACAATGCTGAGTCATACCAGTTCTCTCGTACTCACTCACGCGCAATGTACACAAAATCATAAATATACAGCTATGTGCATTTTAGAAAACCGGCAATTAGATGATTCCCGACACACCTGAGTCATTAAAGATGTTTGAATGAACTCAGCAAACATGCATGTCAACACATTTACAAAACATAACATGTATTTCAATACAACTGAGCAACTACATGCCAAATCACTAACAAATATAAATACCTGCTTGAGTTCCCATTTGCATCACAACTTTGTTTTTATTATTGCACGCGTGTATGGTGAAAACTGACTGCATCTACTCCTCTATAAAACAAATGACGTGTGCCATGTTGGGTGCCTTAGACTGGCAATCCTGGACAGCCTGGACGCCATGCAGGGTAATTGCTGAATTTTTTTGTATTTCTCTCAGCACTTTACAGTTACAGCACCTCCCCTCACCGTGGTTGAGTGCAAGCGTGTGGTCGTGCGTGCCCCTCTACCACAGAAAGAAGGGACGTGTTTTTTTGTGCTAGTCTTTCCAGGGAATATTGTAGAGTTTGGGCAACAAAAAATCGCTATGTTTGATTTTCACAGTGTATGGTGATTACTAATCTCGTGCATCACAGATAGATGGATTTCGTTTTTTTAATTAATGTGAAACATAATCTTAAATCATGTTATGGGCATTATCATGCTGATGGAGATGGATTAAACATATGTGTTTATTACATTTTTTAGATGCCCCTGACGAAGGGAAAGTCTTCCCGAAATGCATTGGGTTGTTTTAATAAATCATGACATGTGGAACGCTACCTGTTCTTCTGAATTTTTGTGAAAGCGACGCAAAGCAATGGATATGAATATAACGAATTGAACAACGAGTTGAAAAAAAGATGAATAGAAAGGATAAACATTGATTAAAATGATGAGTATTAAAGTGGATTTAATTTATTGGATTCATAACCTTTGTGGCTGTGCAACTTGATGGATCCAGTGTTGGCTCCCCCATGATGTCCTCTACCACCCTTGCCATTTCCTGACTGCCACTGTCATTTCCTTGCCCTCCCATCGGAAGTAGCCAATGTAGGGAGGGGAATGGGTGACCTTCTGCCCTCAGGGTTCCATCTCAACCAACAGATTGAAAACGTAAGGGGGATATTCTCAAGAATGTGTGATAACCATCGCAAAGTTAGCTTAATGCAAGTTTGCATATGGCAGTCTATCGTGAGAAAACAACGCCGTGTTAACGTAGTATTCTCAACCTGGCGGCACCATGAGATAGTCACCCTATAACGCGTCAAATGACCGCTTTAAACTCAAAGCGACACCACAAAAATGCAAAACACGAACGCGAATAAAGTTGCAATGAGGCCAACCGCGATACAAAAATCAGCGATAACCAGCGTCAGGCCTTCAATTCCCACGCGTCATGTGGAAAAATGCACCATAAAAGCACCCAAAAAAAAAGGGAGAAAAAAAAATGCGTAGTACCATGGATGCTACCAGACCGAGTGCAGAGGCCTACGCGAACCCCACAAGCCCCACAGACCACCACCAAGGAACCTCGAGGTCGCGGAAGGCCAAGGAGAAGAGGAAGAGGCAGATGGGGTGCAGTCCGCAGGAAATCAGATCAGCGTCACGGAGGTGACAGAACACCACCATCCACTGAACGTCTATATGACAAACGTGAATGCAGTCGGAGTGTCGAGGAGGTCTATGGAGGAGAACAAGAGGCGCTTGCACGATGTGAAAAGCCGAACCAAGCACAAACCCTCTGCCAGCAGGAAGGCAGCAACGGCGACAGGAGGTGGGAGTCATGGGCCACAGGAGGAGCTGGAGGAAATGGAGGCCACAGTCATCAGGGTGGAGACAGCGCAAGGAGTTGGGAGTCCGGACACAGCTCAATAGGAACTGACACAACATCAACCGGATGAGTAACGACCAGGGACTGGGGGGACGGGGGGAGATGGGCACAATGGCACACATGCATGACGATGTGTAGCACACTACACAACCACAATGACCCTGGATCATGTCCCTGACCCCGTGATATACTGCAGCACACACATATAGCAATAACAGCACATCCGATGACAATGTGGTGCAAAGTGCAACACCGACACTGCAGAACAGAGAAAGCAACTGGGTCCGCTCATTCTCAGAAACAGGCCAATCACATCTAATGTTCTCCAAATGTCCACTGTCCCACATCAAATATACAGCACCTCCCAAACAGTCACAATGTACATTGTCATACAATCTGCAAGTAAACCAGAACAATGCGCCAACACACGTCAACACAATGTCAACATGCATCTCCCCTTCACATTGCAGAGGGACAAACAACACCTCCAGCAGAGCAGACCTGACTACTCATCAGTGATGCTGGAGAGGCCCACTACACCTTCGTCACTGACGCCCTACAACAGCCCATGGACATCTTAGGCAACCCACGCCCAGGAGCAGGGCAGCCAAGCTACATAGAGGAGACACTAGCCCCTGCACAGACCACACATCAGGAAGCACCCGCTTCCACGGCTGGCTCCCAACACTCCACCTCGGCACACATCGCATTCCAATGCCAGGTGTCAGAATGCCAAAATTAGGTGGCCGAACCGGTGCGGGTGGGGTCAGAGCTCATGGAAGTTGAACTAGATCACACACGTGGGTGTTCAAGTCCCACCAGGGACCACATACATCCCACAAAGGAGACCAACACCTTGACAGAGACACATGCATACTTCCTGCAATGAACCACACCCAGAGCACAGGAATCATCATTCACACCTCCACGCTGGACCTTCGTACGACGGCCCAGTCCACTCCTCCCACGTATTGAGCGGGTGATGACAAAGCTACATGTCCAAGGTCTTACCCGCTGCCAGCAGTGGCATGGTTGCATACGCTGTGCACAGCACAATGTAGTGTTGTAGGCCCAGGGACCCTCATGCATACATCATGACCACATGGACACACTGAGATAGTTCGTGGAACTGGCTACTGGCACGTGCACCCGGCTCCTTTATTGGCAGGAACACATGTACAGTGATGCCTGTGCTGGATGCGTGTGTAGTGATTGTAAGCCAGCCCGAACGGAGTGGCTGGTGCTGGCGACAACTTGAACAGTGAACACAATGAAACGGAAACAGAAAACACCAGTATTACAAAGACAACTGCGAAGCATCATGTTGGTAGCCGGAGCAAGTACAGAGGTCACCCAACATGCAAACAGAAGAATCCGTGAGTTGCAGTGCACTGATGTTGGGGCACTAGAGCTGAGCTTGCTCATGTGAAGAAAATGTCTAGGATTGTGTTCCTACGGAAAATACCTGATGCAGCTGCAGTGGGGTGTGTTACACCTGCATCATCGCACCGCACCGAGACCGCTCTCCTCACCGCCACAGACGACATCCGCCTGCTACTCGACCAAGGACACATCGCGGCCCTCATCCTTCTAGACCTCTCCGCAGCCTTCAACACCATCTCCCATCGCACCCTCGCAGCCAGACTTCACGACGCCGGGATACAAGGAGCCGCCCTTGACTGGATTCAATCCTTTCTCTCTGGAAAAACCCAGAGGATCAGACTCCCTCCCTTCTTCTCAGAAACCACCAACATCAACTGCAGAGTGCCCCAAAGCTCATCACTAAGCCTCACGCTCTTCAACATCTACATGGCCCCCCTCACCACCATCGTCAGACAGCATTGGCTCAGCATCGTATCCTACGCAGACGACACCCAGCTCATCCTCTCACTCACAAACAATCCCGAAAACACCAGACTCTGCTCCAGGAGGGAATGAAGAATGTGGCAACCTGGATGAACGACAACTGCCTAAAGCTCAACTCAGAGAAAACCGAGGTCCTCATCCTCGGACCATGCACCTCCGCCTAGGACAACACCTGGTGGCCCTCGGGACCCCAGCCACTCCTACTGACCACGCAAGCAACCACGACATCATCCTCGACTCTTCCCTCTCCATGAACCACCAGGTCAACGCCGTCGCTTCCACTAGCTTCAATTGCCGGCGCATCCTCTGCAAGACCTTCACATGGATCCCCCCGACTGCAAAAAAAACATCACCCACGTGCTCATAACCAGCAGACTGGACTGCGGCAATGCCCTATGTGCTGGAATCAACAAATCTCTCCTACACAGACTCCAGACCATCCAAAATGCCGCCGCCAGACTCGTCCTCGGGACTCCACGCCACAAACACATGACCCAACACATACGAGACCTCCACTGGCTCCCCGTTAAGAAGAGGGTCACCTTCAAAATCCTCACCATGCCTACAAATCCCTCAACAACATCGGCCCCAAATACCTCAACGAGAGACTATCCTTCCACGTATCCAAGAGGAACCTCTGCTCCACCGACCTCGCCCTGGCAGAGGTCCCCTGCATCCGCAGAAGTAGAACAGGTGGGAAAGCCTTCTCCGACATCTCAGCCAAGACCTGGAAGGAGCTCTCTGTGAACATCAGAAGCTCTCCAACCCTCCACACCTTCAGGAAGGACCTCAAGACCTGGCTCTTCGACTGATCTGTAGCTTCACCCCCGCCCCAGCGCCTTGAGCCCCTCGTGGAAGAGTAGTGCGCTTTATAAACCCCTGATTGATTGATTGATTGATTGATCATCTTCCTCATCATCGTCCCAGGTGGCATTGCTGCGTGCGCTCTCCACAGCACACAACTCAATCAGAAATGGCCTATGAGTCGTGGGGCTCTGAGTCAGTGGCACCTGGAGTGCTGAGCAGGGTATCAGGCAGATGGTGGCATCCAGGAAAGGTGTGAGGGACTTGGATGTGGCTGGCTGTGGGACTCCTCTTACTGGCGGTTGTTGGTTGGGAGGTACCAGAGGCCAACAGGTGGGGTCTCCCTCTTGCTCCCTGTGCCCAGGACGCTACGCTGTTTTGCTGTGGGGCCCTTGGATCGCCTGAAACAACGGGACTGCGAGGACCGGGGAGCATTGCGCTCCGTTAATCCGGCTCACCTGCTCCTCTTCCCGCTGGTCATTCCACCAACGCCACGCCTCGCGGCCCCCGCTGCGCGGGAGCCGCTCGCAGGCTCCACCACCATCATTTAAGAACTCGGCTGGTGCATTGAAGGTTGGGTCTCCCTCTTGCTCCCTGTGCCCAGGACGCTACGCTGTTTTGCTGTGGGGCCCTTGGATCGCCTGAAACAACGGGACTGCGAGGACCGGGGAGCATTGCGCTCCGTTAATCCGGCTCACCTGCTCCTCTTCCCGCTGGTCATTCCACCAACGCCACGCCTCGCGGCCCCCGCTGCGCGGGAGCCGATCGCAGGCTCCACCACCATCATTTAAGAACTCGGCTGGTGCACTGAAGGTTGGGTCTCCCTCTTGCTCCCTGTGCCCAGGACGCTACGCTGTTTTGCTGTGGGGCCCTTGGATCGCCTGAAACAACGGGACTGCGAGGACCGGGGAGCATTGCGCTCCGTTAATCCGGCTCACCTGCTCCTCTTCCCGCTGGTCATTCCACCAACGCCACGCCTCGCAGCCCCCGCTGCGCGGGAGCCGCTCGCAGGCTCCACCACCATCATTTAAGAACTCGGCTGGTGCATTGAAGGTTGGGTCTCCCTCTTGCTCCCTGTGCCCAGGACGCTACGCTGTTTTGCTGTGGGGCCCTTGGATTGCCTGAAACAACGGGACTGCGAGGACCGGGGAGCATTGCGCTCCGTTAATCCGGCTCACCTGCTCCTCTTCTTGAAGCCCCGCCCCCCTCATTACTTAGCTCCGTCCACGTGAATCCGCAGCGCGGGCGAAGCCCGGGCCAAGGGCGGGCCCGTTGTAGCCCGTTTGAGACCGAGAGAGACCGGACCGGGCCACCTCTCTTTCACCCACGGACCATCGCGTATGTGTTCATTTAATGATACTCTTATTGCACTTGGTTTTAACTACCTTTTATACTGACTTGTGGAGGGTACATTGTTGCTATATCATTTTAACTGCCCATTGTGTTACATTATAATCGAGCATGGCAGCCAAAGAGGGTAGGAACCATGCGACCAAAGGCAACCTCACCGGTACACTAGATCAATTCATAGTAAGAGCAAATTCGGTGATTGATCAGGGTATTGACCTCATGGAGCGCAGAGTTTCGCAGGATTTGGCCCTAGCAAGAAGATCTTCTTTGGGCCTCCTTGCATCTGCACGCACCCCAAATGGTATTGGTGCGAGCAGTAACGCCCTCCCTCTGACCCAATTTGTTGATGACACCTCTACTAGTGAACTTTCGAGTGATAATGACCCCACGATCAACTCAAGAATTACATCCCCCCCAGTGACTAGGTCAGGACCGATCCTGCGGAAAAAAAGGGTTACCAAGGAAGGGCTGACATCAAAAACTAAGCCAAAAGCTATTAGGCAAGTCAATTCCAAGCCAGGGGGAGCTAAATCTGCACAACAAGGCGTAGCCTTAGTGGCCGACCCGGTGGCTAGAGATGGACAGGGCAGTTGCACCCTCCCTCCAGCTTCGACTTCTTCCAAGTCCCCTGGGGATCACCCTGTTCAGGTACCAGCTTTTCCTACATTTATGTCACAGCCACCTGGGGACGCAATAGCTCCGCAGCAACTAGATTTATTGCTGCGCACGTTATTGGTACCCCTGGAATCCAGGTTGGAGGGAATAGTGACCCTTCTTACTAAGCTCGAACAACAAATTAAGGGTCTAACTGAGGGTGCTAACAATAATAAAGTACTCCCTCCATGCCTTTGCAATTGCCATCGTACCACTATAGCCGGGGTCCTACCAGTCCCCACGGCCCAATGTACAGCCTCACGGCCACCATCCGTCCCAACAGCTACATCACTGGCAGTTCCAGCCACTCTTAACACTCCCTCACTAGTACATCATGAAGTTAGGTCCCTCACTGACCAACACATAGATAGCAACATCTCGGGAGAGGCCCCCTTGGTTAATAATAGTGACAACGTGAGGACAGCTTGAAAGCGAACCCAGGATGAGGCTTCCAGGCCTATTTCTAGAATAGACTTGCCCCCGGAAGCTAGTCCCTACTTGGTTGTTCTTACAGGGGTCCCCGAAATTAATGATCACAGCATTGAGGAGTTCTCCAACCTGAAAAATAAGGCAATTCATTGGCTTTCAAATCACAGGCCCTTGCCACCGCAGGTTAGTTGTGAGATCATTATGGTTAGAAGGGTGGGGTGGGTAGGGCACACCCCTAAAAATCTAACCGGTGATTGTGTCATAGTTAATTTTCGGGACGCCAGGACAGCAGATTATATCTGCAATTGGGGAAAACCCCGTCTAGTCACCAAAATTGGGGTGCGTCCCCTCTCCTATTTTTATCCAAATGTTCACTTGAGGACAGTAGAGAGCGGCTGGACCCTTATCCCGCATTTGCTAAGGGGAGGTGGTGGGAAATCAAGACATGTCCCCTCTGACGCAGAATGGGCCTATCCTGTCTGCTCAAACAGGTTTAGCTGTCTTGACCAGGTTGATTGACTGGCTAAGTCCAACTATGTAGCTCAGGGGTTTATGGGGGGTAGTACTTTAGGTTTAGAGCCCATTGAGTTGCCTAAGGAAGGGAATTTGACTCCTGGTACCAAGGGGTGCACCACTATTACAGTAGGGACCAGTAATATTAATACTATTAGCAATCCCCAAGTGCACTCCATGCAGTCTTCTGCTGCCCTCCCAATGCCAGTCACCTTCCATAGTGCTAGTTCCACCCCTATTGGGGAAATTGATCCGCACCAGCAGAGTAGTACTTCTTTTCTACCAGATCCCTCATCTCATCTCACGCTTCGTCCCCAATGCATGAACTTACTATCATGGAATGTGGCAGGCCTAAAAAACAAGCTAGCATGTCCTGCATGGGGCTCTTTTGTGGACACTGCTGATGTGATTTTACTGCAGGAGACCTGGGCCAGGGAGGAGGTCCATAGAGCCGGGTTCGCGTCCTTTAACATCGCAGCTCGGTGGGGAGGCAAGGGCCGCCCTTCTGGTGGTCTGACAACATGGATAGGCATACACATGGGCTGCAGGGTGGATTTGATTCAGACTAATTCGGATGATATCCTATGTGTTCAATTGTCCTGGCCTAATTTATACAAACTGGCAGTTGTGAATGTATATTCACGTCCTACTGCTATGGCTAAGGAATCTAACACTGTAGGGGAATTATCATCCCTTCTTGAATCCTTGGACCATGATATTCACTGTGTGATTGCAGGAGACCTCAATTGCCACTTCGAGCCCCTCCAAGGGCTGGGTGAGGGGGCACTGCAGGATGAAGATGAGTTTTGAGGCATCCCGCAGTGTAGGTCCACCTATGCAAAGGCATGGACCCCATTGGCTATGCAGATTATGACCTTAACCCTGCAATTTTCAGTTAGGGCGGTTAATGGTCGGATGCCCTCGGACATTCCCTCCAAATGTACCTATAACAAAAAAGATCAAGAATCCCACTTGGACTACTTCATGGTCCAGACCAGGATGTGGTCCAAAATCGTGGATTTGGAGGTTGTGAATAGATCGGACAGCGATCATAACGCCCTGCTGTTGAGAATGGAATTGCCAAAATCTGCTAAAGCCAACACGGAACCAACTGCCGACCTAGGATTGGTTCTCACTAACAACAGGAGGAGGGTAAAGTGGGAAACCCTGTGTGAAAGGTGGAATGCACTGCCAAGCCTATACTCATCTATTCTTCCCCTGCTCAAAATGGCAAGTGATATCTGGGCCCAAGGGCGGCCCAAGGATAACTCTGCACGTCTCCTCACTGTCCATCGGGAATTAATTGATACCCTTGCAGGCTTTTTAAACCCTATCGCTCCCACCAGGCAACCCAGGACTATCCTCTCATCCTGGTACAATGCCACATGCAGGAGTGCTAAATCTGCTTTGATTAATGCCATCAAAACCGGCAGTGACAAGCTAACAATCTGCTCACTCAGGATTGCCCACAAACAAGTTTTAAAACAGGCAAAGATAGATTGGGATTGGGAGAGATGGGAAAATTTATCATCTGCTCTTGCTAAGAAGGAACCGAGTAGATTCTGGGCCATTGTGAATTCAGGGTGTGCGGAACCCCGCAATGCAATCGAAGTTAATCTTGATCCGGGGGTGTGGGAATCCCACTTCAAAACTCTTTACGCTGCCACCTCTGATTTAGATCTTCTGCCCTTTCAGCCACCCTCTGCGGGGGACGCCGAAGTTTTGGAATTCACCGTAGATGATGTTATGGTTGCCATAGGAAAACTGGCAACGGGTAAAGCACCTGGTATAGACAAGATACCCGGGGATATGTTTAAAGATCAGCCTAAGATATGGGCACCGTACCTATGTGCACTCTTCAACTCAATTTTGCACGGTATAGAGGTCCCGGGCTCTTGGTTGGGAGCGGAAATTATACCTATATATAAAAAGGGTTCTCCCCTGCTCCCCGTCAATTACAGGCCCATTAGTCTCATTGACGTCCCACAAAAAATAATGGCAAGACTTATTTTAGATCGCTTGCAGGACTGGATCAATGAGAATGAAATCCTCTCCCCCTATCAGGCTGGTTTTAGAAGTAAAACATCTACCATGGACCAGATCTTCCGTTTAGTAATGCTGTATTGGAAGACTGTGGTATTGGAGGGTGGCAGTCTCCACATGGTATTTGTTGACTTACGCTCTGCGTTTGATACTGTTCCTAGGGGCAAACTTTGGGCTGTTTTACGTGATCTGGGTGTACCCAATTCCCTATTGGGTATATTGGTGAGGCTGCATACTGAGAACTTTGCTCAGGTCAGGTGTGCAAGAGGAGGTGTATTGTCCGCCAGGTTCGCTGTAAACAAGGGAGTTAGGCAAGGGTGTGTCTTGGCCCCTACTCTGTTCTGTATATATGTGAATGGACTGATAGCCAGTCTGGAAGCAGTCCCTAACAACGATGCACCCAGGTTGGCAGGCAGGAAAGTAGCAGCTATAATGTTTGCTGATGACACCCTGCTCCTTTCCAAGACACCAATGGGTATCCAACGTATATTGGAGGGATTTAACAACTTCTGAAGAGAGCATGGACTACATATTAATGTAGATAAGACCAAATACATGATTTTCAATCCCCCGTTATACACTAGGCCACCACCTACCCTTGATTCGGTTGCACTCGAGAGAGTTCACACCTTCGAATATCTTGGTGTCACAATAAGCGAAAAACTCTCCTGGGGCCCACTCAACTCAAACTGACTCAAATAGCTGGGGGAATTCTAAAAATGACAAATGCCTCCACCTATAAACCTATTAGCCCTAGTCTCGAAATCTACAAAATGAGGGCCAGAGCGGCTGCATTATACGGAGGGGAACTTTGGGGGCACGTCACTAGACCGGGACTGATTAAAGCTGAGAACAACTTCCTGAGACAGCTGCTCTCGCTCCCCCAAAGCACACCTTTATTACCGCTGAGGCTCAACTTGGGTATACTTCCCATCCAGGAGGAACTAGCTATAAAACCCCTCAGGTTTTGGAGGAGGATTTGGCTGACCCCCGAGCTAGAGCAGTATAAAATTGAGCTCCAAGAAATACTGAGACTAGGCAGGGCAGCACATATCCCTTGGCTTTCCTACATCAAAGACGAACTTACGAATTTGGGTCTTGCAGATATGTGGGCGAATCCAGCAATAGCTTGTAGTGAGATCTCAGGGAACACATTCACTGAGCTATACAGATCTCGATGTTCTAACGCATGGCTCCATGACTCAAAGAATGGTACCATGGTAAAAGCTTTTATAGAGATCAAATCTGTTTACTCATTCGAAGATTTTTTGGATGTAATTTTCCCTGTTATGGCTAGGAAGCTATACATACAATGGAGGTTTGGTGCACTCCCCCTAGCGTGTTTAACAAGCAAATGGACCCCGACTAGGTCCTCACACTGTCTTGGCTGTGGTATGAATAAAGAGGACGAAAGCCACATTCTTTTTTTCTGCCCTCTCTACAGTAGAGCAAGGCAGAACTGGATTGTACCTATCTGTAGGAACCTTGGATTTAGGAAGTGCTCAGACGCACTAAGGGTTTTTAAGACTGAAACATTGTATTTGCTCTAGCTAAGTATCTGCACGCTTTCTGGATTAAAAGGAGTTTTATATTATCAAATACTGCCTAGCAGCCGGGCTTATATTTTGTTGTGTAATCCCAGTTACTGTTATAATGGTGTATCCTAACAATGACTTCCATTCCTGATCTGTATTTGCCTATGTCACCTTAAATGTTGTTTTAATACTGTAATTTTAATGTGTATAATATTTTATGTACTCTTTTATGGCTGAAATATTGCCGAAATAAAGATTGGAGAGAGAACATCAGAAGCTCTCCAACCCTCCACACCTTCAGGAAGGACCTCAAGACCTGGCTCTTCGACTGATCTGTAGCTTCACCCCCGCCCCAGCGCCTTGAGCCCCTCGTGGAAGAGTAGTGCGCTTTATAAACCCCTGATTGATTGATTGATTGATTGATCATCTTCCTCATCATCGTCCCAGGTGGCATTGCTGCGTGCGCTCTCCACAGCACACAACTCAATCAGAAATGGCCCATGAGTCGTGGGGCTCTGAGTCAGTGGCACCTGGAGTGCTGAGCAGGGTATCAGGCAGATGGTGGCATCCAGGAAAGGTGTGAGGGACTTGGATGTGGCTGGCTGTGGGACTCCTCTTACTGGCGGTTGTTGGTTGGGAGGTACCAGAGGCCAACAGGTGCATCACAGCCAGCATCTTTGTGTGTTGTGGGATGTTGGTTGTCCGCTGTGTTGGTGCTGTCGGCCTGTTGGGTGATGATGGTCAGGATGTAGAGAATGGTTGTCCTTTTGAGCCTGTAGTGGGCAATGGCATCCTCTGGTGTTGAGTCTGTGAGGCTGGTGTGTTTCCTGTGGGTCCGCTGTCTTTGTCCAAGCTGCCTCTGTGGTGGTCCAGGGCGGGAACGGGGGGGGGTGTCCTGGGTGTGGTGGCGGTGGGTGTTTTTGCCCTATCGGGGCTCCGGGCTGCATGTGCTATTGCCCGGGTGCATCTGTTGTTCTTCATGTTTGGCTTTGGGCTGTGCTCCCTTGTCTGGTGCCGGTTGTCATCCGACTTTGCACCAGGTCAGAGCAGGTGTTAAATTCCTGCTGTTAACGCGCCTTATTGCATGTTTTGTGATCTTGCTGGTCATTGAGAATGTTGAGGTGTGTAGCTGTCGCGACTTTTTGCTCGGGAACGCCTACTCTGCATCTCATTAGCGATAGTTGCCGTGGTCATCTGTGTCGATGTCTTTTGAGGATGCTATCGCCAGAAATCTGGTGATATTGGCTGTTTGCACCAGCTTGTAAATGGGGCGGTAATTTTATTGTGACTTTGGCTGCAATAAAGTGCCGATAACTCGGCGATAGCTCCTTGAGAATATGCCCCAAAGTCTCCCGATTGAGGATTGACTGAACTACAGCTCCAGTTGTGTATGTTAAAAAAAAAAAAACAGTTGGTTGGGAGAAGACAACATTCTGTAACCAAAAAGAGGCTGAATTATTCAAATTTTAAAACCACTAATGGAGCATGGGTTTGTCATCAATAGAAATTACATCACATACCCTGTAGACCACAGGTCTTCAAACTGTGGCCCCCTGTGGGGGCGTATATGGGTTCCCAGGGGGGGCGCAAAGGCCTCTGCAAGCACATGTAAATGAAGACGCCTGGAAGAGCAGCGATGTTTATTTGCTGCATTTCCAGGCTGTCTTAATTTACTCCGAAGCCCTCAGAGTGCCGTGGGGCCAGAGGTCAGTGAGTGTGCTGCTTGGGGCTGGCTGGGCAGTGTCTGGAGACTTATTAAGACTCCAGCACGCCCTGGTTTTTCACAGCTCTTTAAAGACCATTTGCATACCTTTTGAAACTGGCTATGGAAGCTGTTTCTTTTCTTTTTCCAGTACCCCCTGGGCCCCGACTCTGCCTTTTCCTCCTTACATTTGTATTTTAAATATACTGCTGTAGTGTGAAAATGCATTTCATGAAAAGGAATATAAAAAAGGGTTGCCAATAGAAAAAAATGCCAGCCATGTATGTTTAAAGAGCCTGCAAAGACCTTGCTTTGACACTAAATAGTGTCTTAAATAAAAAAGTATGTATTCATTTGTAATTTGACTTTCTGTCTGTTCCTTTTATTTTCAGTCATGAAACATTCAGGCAGCCCTAGAACACATTTAAAAGTGCTTTATATTTGCTTTTGAAGTATGCACAGTTAAGAGCTGAAAATAGGGCTTTAGGTGACTGTTTATTTTTGTACCGTCTGCAACATCAAAATAATGAGCTGGCAACCCTAATCATAAGACTGGAAGTTTGTTGCAGGATCAGCACATTATTTATTTCCTTCACCCTCGATTCCCTGATTTAATTCCATAGTAGCAATAGTTTAACTTATTTCTGAAACCCTACGCCCGTCAATAACATGCTGATTAACTTAAAGTGTCTGGAAATTCACCCTGCATTCAGACAACTCACTCCTCATTCTCACCCTTCACTTTCACGCTCACCCTGCACTCACAGCGCATAGTTATGGTTTTCCCGCATTTGCCACAAAATCCATCGTCTGCTGTATAATTTGCAGATTCAAAAATGCAGCAACACATGTTACCTCACAGTGGAAGGTCCTTTCTAAAGGTTGACTGGTCACCTTTCTGTTGCTTATTGCTATATGTGGGTGTTAATGTGGTACTCATGAGGGGCAATAAAGGCCAGGACAATGTTAACAAGTGTAAAATAGCAAAATAGTGCAGTAATGCTATCACAAAATATGCAGCATATTTTGCCTTTGCTTGCTGCAGAATTTAGTCAACCATGCTGCATAATTTGGTCTTCTCCTGCCGAATAATTCCAATGGCCCTATTTATAGTGCTATGAGGTCCCAGCCTGTGGCAGAATGCACTGTGAATATGTAAGTCATTATTTTAAAACAGTATTTACATACTCTAAGCTAGGCAGCTGCAACATGATGCAGTGATTGAAATAAAACAAGTTCTTACAAAACATACTTTTTAGTAATAAGTAATCAAACTGTATCAAATGCAGACATTTTTGTAAGTGTCTCCACTAGTCCAGATCCAAGCTGATAACTACTTTACATTACATCTGAAAAAGAACAGATCTTTGCCACCATAAAGCTTTAAGCAGATCCACTGGAATTATTCAGCAGAAGAGGACAACATTGTGCAGAAGGTTTGACTAAATTATGCAGCAAGAAAAGGTAAATTATGCGGCACAATGTGCCACATTTTGTGGTTAGCATGACTTCATTATTTTGTCATTTTAACTCATGGTAACACTGTCAGGGGAAATTTTTCACCTCGTTAGTACCAGTGTAGCACCCAAATACAGCAGTAAGCAACTACAAGATTACCAGTCAATCTTTGCAAAGGGCCTTCCACTGCTCCGGAACACTTTGTGGCGCTTTAAGTAACTTTTGTTCCGTTTGAGCTAGAATCAAGTTTTTTTTGTTTAATCTGCAGATTATGTAGCAAATGCAGTACACTGATAATTATGTGGAAAACGCTGCTGCAGAAACTCATAATTCCAATGTTTCTTTTTTAACTTTCTGCACTACCACCCACACTTCAATTTCAGGCAGAGGCATCTCAAAGTCAGTATTAACCATTCAGGGTCAGTTTGTTTGTGAAAGCTGAGTCCATGGGGTAGCAGGTAGAAGGCCAGCAGGGTTGCATTCAGATGCAGAGCCCTAATTCTCTCAATCACTGGGGGCCTCACAGTAATGGTCTAGGAGACAGATGAAGGAGCGAGATTCATAGATATTGTCAAAGAGAAGGCCCAGAATAGGGAGCACTGTATGCAGACTCATTTTTATGTTTACAAAGGACCAGAGATCGCTTCTTCAGCGAGATACCCCAAAGAAGGGGACAATATAAGTGTTTTTGTTTTTTTTAAAGGGACATTCCTTAGTGAAGCTGGTACTGCTGAGTGTGTAAGTGGCCACTGCTGGTTATCATAAAGGAGCAGATGCAGCAGGACTGGGGCCCATGGATTTTGGGGGGCCCACTGCATCACAATTATGACTGCCTACCTTTAAAAAAGGGGTATCAGAGCTTATTGTCCTTTCAAGTATTAGGACAGAGGTGATGATACATCATGGAGGGGAAGAGGTAAAAAAGGCAAAGGCGATAGGCTGCTACTCAGGACTGCAGTTATCATTAGTGCAGCAGGTATAGTTGCATTGGGGTCAAAGAGTGTGAGGGGCTCACAACACCCCAATTATGGGGAGCAGTTTGTTTGGGATATCTGTTTTTGTTTGATGCATTTTCTGTTTTATAAGTCTCATATTTGGTGCAGTTCATAAGCTATGGAAAAAGTATTCCTGAAATCATCACATAAGCCCCGCTCACTGCACGCAGCCATGTCCCTCTCGCTCCCCCAATCCTTGTCATAAAGTTTTGGAGGGGGGCCTGAGCTCAAAACATTTTGCTTAGGGGGGCTCAGAGTAAAAAAGTTTGAAGACCTCTGCTGTAGACCAACGAATTCATGACAGGAAATGACATTGCATGCCATGGGATGCGCATCAGAAAGAGAGCCTCAGATGGCCTCATAACAACTCAATAGCATTGCATAAATGAGAGGCCTTTGTGTATTTGGTTAGTTTAAACCTGACGAGGACATTGCTTGATCCTCAAAGATGCCAGATCAGGGAGTACCCTTGGTAGCAGCTTCGAGGCATGCAATTCAAAAATTAATTAAGAGGCTTCTTGTTAATTAGCTGCCTACTCTTGGGAGCTGAGTTTCACATTTCACATGTTCCATTCGCAGAGTGCCCAAAAGCATCAAGACCCTGGCATTACTAGAGTGGGGCTAGATTGGGTCATTGCCCCAGTCGGATTTGTCTAGGCCTCTCCGTGGGCCCCCTACCACAGATGATGAATGCTCCTGGAAGTGGCACAGAAAAACAAGAATTTGCAATGTGTCTCGCATTCACGCGAGTTTAAGCTATTAGAATTGTAAATGACAATGCCTTTTATTGATGTTTTGGGTTTTAAACCATAAATAAAACACATTGTCAATTACAATACTAATAGCTTAAACTCTCGGAAATGCGAGACCTATTGCATTGCAAATGCTTGTTTTTATTTGCTGGCACCAGGATGTAATGGACAAGTGAGTTTTGAGCATATTCAGCGAAGGTTATGCAATAGACTTTATGCAATAGCATACAGAAAAGGGGGTACGGATCACACAACTTCCGGCAGCAATTCCCAAATACCTAGCTCTTTGGTAAGGAGAGGAATTATTGCTCAAAAAGAGGGCTATTGTCATGGTACCACAAGCGGCGAGGGAGATGGATGGATACTCTATCCTATTCTTGATCCAGAAGGTGTCAGGTGCATAAAGGCCTGTTGTGGATTTAAAGTGGGTCAACGCTCGGATAAAGACTCTGCAATTCATTAACTGACTAATAAGTACAAGGGATTAGTTGACATCTATCGATCTGGAGGACGCTCATCTCCATGTGCCCATCAGAAGATCGCACCAAAGGTTTTTGCAGATCGCTCTAAAGAACGACCACTATCAGTTCTTCCTTTTGGGATCAAGTCATCCCCAGAGTCTTCGCCAAAGTTATGGCTCCATTGGTAGCTCTTCTTTGTTTTTAGTGAATTTTTGTCGATCCTTACCTCAATGACTGGTTGATCCAAGCATCTCCAGAAGGCTTGCAGTTGTCCCATACACACAGTCTTAGAAATTCCCCAAAATCGCAGTTGGGAAAAAACATATATAATATAATTAGTGCAGATGAAAAGTCCAAAAAATGTTCAGCTTTTGGGTTGAACATTCCAACAGCAGACAAGAGCCCATGTTGCCTGTAAATCAGGCATCAAACTTATTTACAAACCTATCCAAAATAGAGAAATATATTTCCCGCTTTAAGCTTTCATGCAGTGGAACCATACTTTCTCAGCTATTGAAATGGCTAGATCTTCCCCTAAATAGGTAGTGACTAAATAATCTCTAAATCTGTTACTCAAATCATGGTGTCTCAAAGGTAGAGACCTCAGGCTGGATTTTTATTGTATATCAATTCCACACTGCTGAGGACTTAGCCAGACTTCTGGTGGAGTTTCATTAATTTGCTACTCGTTGACTTACTTAGATCACATGCTTTCAGCAACACAAGGTTTTTTTTATCTGTACAGACTGTGAATATTTCATAGAATGAGTTACATGCACTGCAATGTAAGAGCTAAAGCTTTCAATGTTCTTAAGAACTCCTTTGGCTTCTGAAGTAGCCTCCATGTCATTACGGTGATTCTATTACACAGAGAACAGCAATAATAAACTCAAAGCACATCTGTACTTTTCTAATTTAGGAGTACTGATAAAACGACCTTGTACTGGAGAGGCTTTCTAGCTCCATGACAAACAGATTACTTCCTTCCTGAGCTTTCACAAGAAGCTCATTTCTTGGTGAAGTTTGTGAGAACAAAAACATAAACTGCTTGGAATGTTTTACTAGTTGTATGTTAGTATCTGTTTGCACTAAAGCAAGCTTTAGGCAATGGGCATGACAGTGTCCATAAAATGTTTGTCATGTGATCTCTCTTATTTTTGCTTGTACACCATTAAAACTGCCGCTCTTAATGGATGCATTATTATAGCACTGTGCAATACAGTTCTTCTAGGCAAGTCCAACTTTGGATCCTGCTTCTATACAGGCTGCTGCAAGGCTGGAGACATTAACTTCTCCATATGGTAACACCTTAGTGCATTCTCATGAACATTTCCATCAGCAAAGCAGATAATAAAACACAGCGCTCTTTATGTGAATCATCTTGGGTTTCATCATCTTGCATCACCAAGTATTTTGTCACTTTTTGGACAATGTGCTGACGGAAAAGATCTGTCCCCACAGAGATCATGTCACTTTGATAATCTAGAGAAGTATAGTGACCATACACCCTGGTCATTTTATCTTTCCCCCCACTTATCATTAGAAGAAATCACCTCTAATAATTCAATTACATTTCCCCTAGTATGAGAATCCTTAGTTTCATCCGTGGCAGGGAATGTAAGCACTTGCCGACCTAAGAAAGATGCTACCTTAAGCCACTGCGCCACATGTTGTCTATTCTCTTTAATTTCCTGCTCCGCACATGACTGCTGACGGGTTGTAGACTGCTGTAACCTTTTGATATTGGTCAAAACAATAATTGACAAGCCAAAATCAACAAATGCAACATTGCCAGGTTCACGTCATTATATTTAAGGACGGAACACTCTACCCAAGGATGGGTTTTGTAATCTCAATTAAACCTAGGGCATGCAGCTAAGGGCAATGTTTGAAGTTTTGGTTAAACTTGGTCACTATATTGATTTGGTGACAAGTTAACTGGAAGAATCCTCTTGCTGTGTGGGACTCACATGTTGGTGTCTAATTAATTTCTCCAATTCAAGGTGTCTCTATTATGTGAATTTTTAGAGCTGGCTCTACTGTCATCCCATAATGATGAGCAGAGAGCAAGGCCAGCAAGAGAAGAACAGTCTGAACTGTCAACGTATGAAAAAAGAATCTTCATCCTCAGTGTGAAATGAAACTCAGAGCTGTCAGCAGGCGAAGAAATCTCACGAATGTCAACATTGGAAGAACTATCATCAGCACAGGGAGAAGCAGCTGCAATGACGGCAGATGATGACTCAGGTGAGTCAGTAGGATGGGAGCATCTGTCTTTACTGCTAGATGGAGCAGCATCAGGTAACTTTGGTTCGCTACTCTCCATCACATACAGGAGGGTCTTCTGTACTCATGTTTTTGGTGAAGAAATCCAGTATTGATCTTTGTTTTAGATCTGTGGGTTTTCTTGTATTTAACTACATTTTTTTATTTGCTTATTTGTTTGCATCTGAGGTTAGCAATTTTACTGCTAAAATGTCAAAAATACAGAAAAATGAGATAGGAAATGGTACACTGCATATAATAGTGAGGAAAGACAAGGAGCCTTTCACACACATGCATGTGTTTTTTTACAGACATTTTGTCATCAAACAGTATACAAAAGATGTCTTATTGCATATATTATTTACTGTATTGAAGGTGTATTGAAGCAGAACCCGGTATTGTTAATTTGCTGTCCTCCTCTGGTCCTATTTCGGATCTCTCTACCAACTGCACAGAGCCACCCACGACACAATCGCTCATTCACAGAGATTCTACATACAGCTGCTAGCCTATTCACAATTGCTAGCCAAAAACCAGGATATCAAAAATGCCTATCATAAAGTCCTGAGTTTGGAAAGGTGGTTGCATATTAAGATGCAAAAACTGTGTTCTTTTTCAATGAATAATTAATTCTAGGCCTGGGCAAAAATTTCGTTCCGTTCGCGGAAATTGCGATAATTTGACATTTTTGCGTTCCGCGGAGAGCGCGAAAATGTCAAAAATTCCGGTTTCCGCAGCTTGGCGATAATTTGTTTCTTGCTCGCGCTGTAAAATGATACATTCTCGCGCGCGCGCGATCGCCTTACCTGAATCCCTGCGTTCGCCGACAAGTTTTCTTGATCCGGTCGCGTTCTCCATGAGATGTTGTATTGTTTTTAGCCATTTGCGCTGTCTCGCGACAGTTCGCGCCCGCAGTGACGTCATGCGTCGCGCGATCACGTCTTTCTTCTCGCGATCATGCACCGCGAGAACAACTCAAAACAAGATGGCCTCGCCCGCAAGCAACCACATGGGTAAGTTGGCGACCCGCAACCATGCAGAAAATCTCGCGAACATGCCGGAAAAAAACTTCCGCATCTTCGCGATATTTCTGCTTGTTTGCGATAATTTTAAACATTCTCGCGATAATTTGCGAAGGTTAATTCCGCAAATTCCGCCCACCCCTAATTAATTCCCACAAGGTTTCCAGTACCATTTTCCCAGGTCCCTGGTTCACTGGGCTCACTTGCATGTGTCAGGTGTCACGTAGTTCTCACCAATCTGAGCTACACTCAAAAGGCTGCCAGTGTTTGTCATTCACCCCCTCCATGCCTTAGATGCAGGCTGAGGATCCAGCAGCCTCCCAGCAGGGATGTCATAATATCTCCAGTCATGGGAAACCAAGTGAAGCCAAGGCACACTCAGGGATGCACCCCTGACATTTTCTCATTCAGGGCCAGATACCTAGGATCCCCAAGCGCGAAACATTGCCGTAGAAAAGATGTAGAAGGAGCCACCATGACCACAAGACCAAGGAAATGCAAAGTGTGGATGAACATATATGTTAGTGGGAGTGGACAACATGGATTGGAAGCCATGACCAGCAGTATTTTGGGGTAGTATGACGCCGGTGGTTTGTAAGTGGGTTTAATCACAGTAGGGATTTTCGGTGCCATCACACAAAGTTTTGAGGCACAGTCAGTATAACAACAGGGATAAAGGGAAGGAAGAGGGCCTGAAACTCATGCGTAATAGACAAGAAAGCACATTAAGTTTGAGAGCCTGCAGCAGAGATGTGTGTTGCGCCTGCAGTCATAGCCTCAAACTCCAGTGACTCCCTTCAGCCTTGCATTCCTCAGCGGCTTGTGAAATCAGAACCATTGAGTCCCACCTCAGCTGCAAGGAGGTGCCTTACAATGTGTGAGTGCTATGTGCAATAGAATGTTATAGAAAGAGATGAGGTATGTATTGAAGATACTAAGCCACCTCAGAGGTGTGCACCTCTATATAACCATGAAACTCCTCCACAATTGCAATGTCCTTGTTGCAGGAAGTTACAGTGGAGGCCGGCAATAACGCATTGTACCCCTGTCCAAGGGCTAATGTTTATATACTTTTGCAACAACTATTAGCCTTTTACAAAATCATATCCAACACACAGACTACCACAATATAGTATATTTTTATCCCATAAATATGGGGAGGTGGTTAGAGGAAACTCAAAGTATTAGAGCTACACACGTGCCCCGATAGTCCTCAGTGGAAGTAATGCAATCATTGTAAAGGTCTCTGTGTAAGATGAAAGTCACAGGGTTGAATACTGGCAGCTGCACTCAGACTTTCATTCTTATGGCTTTGATGCAATGAGTAAGATTTCATTGGGTAATAATTAACATCTGTCATCAATGTGAGAGACCTGAGAAATGGTAGTTATTGGTATACATCAAGTTACTTCTGAGTACCGATCCGGCATAAAGGCACAACAACTATCGCCTCTGCCCAGAGAATGCCCTAGTTATGTCTGCTTTAGGGTACGGTATTCCAGTGACAGTGAAGCGGCAGACTACTGATGTAGCGCTTAAAAGTTGAAAATCGTAGGGGTGCGTTATATTCACCGTTAGTTGGCACCCGCATATAATCAAATGTGTACTCAGGTATTTTGTGTGCAATGTATTAAGAGATGTATAACCTATATCGATTTCAATAGAAGTGTTAGCTATGTACAAGCATACTGTGAATGTATTAGAGAAAAGTAGAGTTTAGTCATTTGAAACAATGTGATGTTAAAAACGTGTAGTTTAGAATTCGTGTCTGTAGACTGTTTAGTTTGACCACACATGAAAGAAAGACGTAAATGTCAATACTGTGATTTAGACATGCTTGTGTAACCGAAGTAGTGGCCAGAATTCGCATATATCGTTGAGGCGAAAGGCCTGGTATTTTCTTATGTTAGCCAAGGGCAATAGGCCAAAAGGATTTATTCCAGTAGAGGTTTTAGGCTGTAGTAAATTGCAAGTTAAAAGATGCGAAGTATGTCTGTCTTGCATGATCTCACCCCAGGTGCAAGGACAGTTGCTCGTTAGTAGAGAAGCTCTTTGTTCATGAATTGACTTATGTAGAGAAAACCAGACATGGGAGTGCATTGGAATGTGCCAATCGTAACTCCTAGTACGGATGGTGTCTGGGACTCAAGGCCAAGCGATGGACGATGGAACTGGACAGCGCTCTATGGAAAATTACTGAAAGACGACCCCGCAGAAGAGGAGGTGCGAAGGGCGTGTTCTGGGATTTGGGGTTCTGTATTAGGGAAAGCGCCCCGAGGGTGGACGGCAGATCAGAGCAGCCCAGAGCAGAGAAAGGCTAGGCGAAGGGATAGAGGGGGCAACTTAGACCAAGCTCTCTAAGTGAAGACTTCTTAGGAAGTTTCACTCTGACACCTTTCGATTGAGGGTCTCAAGGGATTGCTAAGTAGGGATGTCACCTAGTACAGAGTAGGGACAGAGATGGTATGGTCCAGTGTCCCTAATATCGACATTGGCTTGGTAGTTTTCTACCTCATGCTTTTAGAGATTGTGCTTTTAGTTATTTTTAGCCGTATGCGGATTCTTCGTAGAGTAGCATTTGTGTTAGTGCCTATGTACTTGTTGTGCCTCGTATTGAGGACATTGTATCTTCAAATCTTTATGCTGATAATAAAAGCCAGAGAGCCAAGAGATTAAGCCTCGCGTCCTTGATTATGACAATTTGTGGACAGTAATTTTGATAATGGTGTTTATTCCCTCCACACTATTGGGCAAGTAAAAAGTTCCATCCGACCAGAGTGGGTTCTAGTAGATAATTGCGAGATACTAAAATGGGCCGGAGCACTACTCAGAAATGTCAGTCTTAGAAAATGATGGGGGGGTAACTGAGGGACATACATGGCAACATTTAAGAACACCAGCAGGCTTCAAGCAGCAGGGGGGAACCATCTCAGACTGTTCAGCAGCAGCAGTCAATTTGCACCCCAAGTTTGCTAGTCAGAGCACTGGCTTCTATCTACTCTCTGATCGGACACGTCTAGCAGCAGAGCCCAATGTTAGTCACTCCTCTGCACCATGCACATTGTGGCTGGTGATCTCAGTATAATAATCATGTCACTGACTTCTTTCAAGCCCTTCTTTCCCATTCCTACATGTGTGCATAGCAGTGCATGCTGGAACCAGACAGAGTTGTATTCATCTTATTGAACCATGTTGATAGGGGCCTGTCCATGCATTATGTACATTCGTGTCCCAGGCCCTGCATGCCTAAACTGCGTACCTCTGATCCTGTTTTTAAAATGTTTGGTCATACCAAATACTAATCCCGTGTGCATTGACCTAGTACAATGATAGGTTTTAGACCGAGTCCTGAACTGGAAGGTGTGCTCTTAGTGAAGTCTCATACTGACACGGCACCACTGTCCCTGTAGTGGGTTTTCTGCATAGAGCTCAGTGGTGGCAGGGTGGCATGGTTGTGAATTAGTGACAGGCTTTTACCTGTGAAACATGAATGGGCACTTACAGGCCCTTTCATCTAAAGTTCCGCTGCTCATGATGAACCCTAATCCTGGATGCGACATTCTGTGCTTTGTACGAATGAGCAAAACGTAATAGTGTGCCATGCGTGAGTGATACTGGCATGCAGATTCCACATTGGAAGCCCATAGTCTGGGCCTGAGTACACGATGCAGGAGAGGCTGCTTTCTCCAGATAGCATATGTGTATTGCGGGCATCTCATAGAGGAGAGGGTGGGAACCATCCAATGGTATGGCGAAGAAAGGGATGACAGGCTTTCCTTATATGGGCCAACGCACTTCTCAAGACATTGCTCTGTAAATTACTTTTATTGCAGTTGCCATTAGGTAGAGGGCATAGGGTACAGAGTGAGTCCTAAAGTATCTGTTGTTAGGGAAAGGAGCCCTTTAAAGTGACACAGATTATGATCTCTGTGAGGAGGGGTCGTAAATTGCTCTCAGCTCTTTGTATTTCTATGGTGGGCATTCCACCTGGAGACTGTCCAGCCGGGCACACGATCCTTGCAGACAGAGGCCAGGGCTGGAGGGTGGCCTCGCCAGGACACGTGAGAGGGGAACCGACCCAAAATGGTTCCAAGGTACAGACCTGAAATATGCATCCTCTGCAAAATTGGTATAAAAATGGGAGCTCAGAGGAGGCTGTACTCGGCAGATGGCTTTGGGAATGTTGTGCAGCCAGGGTTGGTGTCACACTGCCAGCGAAAAGGCGAGGAAACATCTCTTAGATTCAGATGTGAAGAAGGAATCACTGGACTGTCCTGGGTGCCCAAATATTCTATCTGGCCATCACGAGTAGGCTGATTATCCTATCTGTGAGTGAGGGAAGGGAGCGCCAACCCTACGGGAGGAGTGGAATGTGGAAGGAAATGCTATAATTGACCCTGGAGTAGGCTCTGTCCAGCAGAGACTCACTGAGCAAATGCACCAAATTACTTTCGATACTACTGAATCGAGCAGTGCAATCAATCTTCATCACTTATCCCCGCTGTAGTGTCCATGACCCTAGAACAGTGTGCCCTTGCAGTACCAACTGATGCTGGGTAAGCACCTGTTGGCGGCCTGTGTGCCCCACATGTAGACTGCATGACCAAAGCACTTCCAAGCGTGCTGAAGGGTCTGAACCAGTCGTTAAGATTACGTGACCCGAGAAATGCCCTGCAGACACCTTGTGAAGAATGGAGATAATCGCTTACAGGCACTCTGTGCCAACGATAGCCCCCTGATATCTGCCCTACGAAATAATCCATATTTGTGGATGTGAAGCCGACGCCCTTATTAAGACGCAACAAATACTCAGCATAGTGTTGGAGTGAGCCATGCTGTGAATCAAGTAACCACCAGTGTGCCGCAGCGAGACACAGCCTGCAGCCTGCCATCTGGAAGAGGACCCCCTCCTGCCACTCCTGCCACAACCCTCTGAGCAATGTGTTGTATGGCTAGTTACCACATGGCGCCTGGGAAGACTGCTGTGTCCTGCTTGGAGGCTCCTGCTGCTGGTGAAATCCACCTGCAGCAAGAGGGCTAAATTCAGCCCGTGCGGCTACTAGGAACTTGATGAGAGAGTAAATGGGCCTTGGCTCAAACTCTGTGCTAAGACTAGATGAAGCAGGAGGGAATACGAGCCGCATCCACTGATCAACCTGGAATGCTAAACCGGAGAGGGACCCTGGAGACAGGGGGACTCATGAGGGACAGGTGAAGAACTAGTTGGCTGAGGTCCCTAGAGCACTCATTCGCACCTATGAACCAGGTTTCCCTGCATTATTGATTGTGTTGTGTAATTCTATGTTTTCTGTATTTTCTACAAAGAGAAGCATTAGGCTAGACATTGATCGTATTGCTCTGCTGGGGGATGGTATTGCTTCTTGAGCCTGTGTACCTCCCACACTAACCTCCTGAGAAGCCTTTAACTGGCACCCCTTGCAGCTACTGAGAGTCAAGTGCAGAAAGGGTTGTACTTGGCACAGTTTACAGAGGCATCACAGCATATATGCCAACATCGTGAGAGATTTAAAAATAATAATTGGGACAATTTATTTTTCCCATTGATTTCTATTGAAGGAGAGGCAATTTCAGGTTGGAGACAGACAAAATAAAACAATTTTTGGCTTAAAAATTCGGAAGTCTCCCATCTGAATCGGGTCTATTGATGTGTATACCGGAGGGCAGACCCCAAAACAGCAGTGGTATAAGGAGTCAACCTCCACTATTGTGATCCAGTAAGACCGCTCCCCATGGCCTCCGGAACAGGTTTTGATAATCCATGATACCTTAAAATGATGCGCAAATGCAAAGTCCAGTACTGTCAAAGTTATGTCGTCATGATGTGCCGTAGTAAACCTGTTGGAGGTAGGGATGGGTGCAGCTGTGGCCTGAGCTAAGGACAGAAGGGAGTGCCAAAACCTAAATGATGACCTACAGTCCACTGTTTATATTTGTATATATTTCTATAGCACTGTAAAAGCTGTCTGGCTAGCAAAGGACCACTATACACAACAGAGGGGGGTTTGAGAGTGTGTAAAAATATGAGTTAGGAGATTGGTTCCAAGGCCGGTGTCAGGACAACCTACAGCATGCTGCTGATATTTCAATACAAATACCATTCCTTCTAAATTCATACTACTAAAATGGCTCCAGACTCTGATCTTGGATCGAAATGCATGTTTAATAGCATATATCACAGGTGATTGCAGGACGATTATGTAAGAAAGTGGAATTAGCACTTGAAATGTGTGGCCGCTGTTTGAAGTCCATTTCACTAGGGCTTTTTGCTGTGCAAAAGGGGATGCTTCCTGATATTTATCCCAAGCATATGGATTTTGTTACGAAGAGACTCTCTGGTAGGTTTAGAAAGCTTCTTTATTTGGAGAACAGAACAGAACACTCAAGTAACGGCTGAATCTGGTTTAGCAGGTTGAACTAGTGGTAAAAGTTTATTTTTAAGGGTCCATCTCTAAGTGTTATTTTACAAAAACTTTGAATCTTGCGGAAAAATCCTGACATCTTGTTAGCATAATATTTTACCTGTCCGTACTTGCGTATTTGCACATTAATATGCACTGTTATTTTTAACTTGCGGCGTACACCACTATCTATACTTTTAAAGCAGGGGAAGCAAGGGAAACGGGACCTTTACTCACCCTCGAAAGCCGGTATCACCTCGTGCCCTGCGATCTCCCTGGTCCACCGCCAGTCATTAGCGGACTGTTCGTAGTGGAGGGAGATCCCGGGGAACGGCCACATTTGCAGAGGTGAGGCACTTCCTGGTTTGGGGCCACGTAGTACTGCCATCTTGCTTGGGTCGGCGGTCTAGTTCTCCTGCCACTCAATCAGGGTGGGCTACATAAAAACAGGAAATGACGCGAGCGCGCATTTGATTGGAGAACAGAACAGAACACTCAAGTAACGGCTGAATCTGGTTTAGCAGGTTGAACTAGTGGTAAAAGTTCATTTTTAAGGGTCCATCTCTAAGTGTTATTTCACAAAAACTTTGAATCTTGCGGCGAAATCCTGACATCTTGTTAGCATAATATTTTACCTGTCCGTACTTGCGTATTTGCAGATTATTATGCACTGTTATTTTTAACTTGCGGCGTACACCACTATCTATACTTTTTAAAGCAGGGGAAGCAGGGGAAACAGGGCCTTTACTCACCCTCGAAAGCCGGTATCACCTCGTGCCCTGCGATCTCCCCGGTCCACCGCCAGTCATTAGCGGACTGTTCGTAGTGGAGGGAGATCCTGTGGAACGGCCTCATTTGCAGAGGTGAGGCACTTCCTGGTTTGGGGCCACGTAGTACCGCCATCTTGCTTGGGTCGGTGGTCTAGTTCTCCCGCCACTCAATCAGGGCGGGCTACATAAAAACAGGAAATGATGCGAGCGTGTAGCTGGCGCGTGCAGTGGGCGCGCTGAAGGCGCGCCAAAGGGAGGCCCGTCTGCGCCCGTCCGCGCCCAGTTCGCGCCTAGCGCCACAACCCCTGGTCCAGGAATTCCGGACCATAAATGCTTCATTGAATACTCCCGTGAAGAACTACTGGCCTTAAGAGAAAGTGATATATCGGCTATAGATGGAGTGCTATCTGGCTCTCCTCTGAGTACCAGGTGCTTAACATCAGTGAATATAACTCAGCCCCCCCACAAAAGATGAATCTAATATCCACTGACTGCTTCTCAACGCCAGATCTCTGGTGAAACATCAATTAGAGTTTCATGAGCTGGCTCTCACAATGCGCATGGACATTGCCTTTTTAACAGAGACATGGGCAGATGAGAGCTCTGATCCCGATTTATTGCCGCCACACCGCCTGGATACAATATTTTCAGATCAGATAGGCAACACAAAAGAGGTGGTGGCTTGGCAATTTTATACCGGGACAATTACAAGGCTAGGTTTGATCCATTACAAATATTGGGTTCTGAGGCTATGACCTTCACGATTGAACCTCCAGACTCAATTGCTATCAAAGGAGTCTTGATATGCCGTCCCCCAGGAGATAGGAACTGTTTTATAGACACACTCAGTTCCTTGATGGAAACGGTTACTATTAAAGACAGATACATGGTGCTGGGTGATTTTAATTTTCATCTAGAGAATTTGGTAGATCCCAACTCCATTAAACTCATTGACCTCATGGACTCATTTGGACTGCCCTTAGTTAATACAGGTCTAACACCCAAAGCTGGCCACATGTTGGATGGTTTATTCTCCAATTGGGAAACTCTTATGCTAGCTCCATCCTTCCCAATAACGTGGTCAGATCATTGGGTGGTTACCTGGTCCATGTTGGCCACAACATTAGGACAACATAGACAGATGACATTATATACTACTAGTAGAGCCTGGCACAAAATTAAGACACACGCTTTGACAGAGGCGATTGCCACCACTCCCTGCCAACTTGAGGTGAATGCAGCCGCAGACCGCAATATTGAAATTTTCTCCTGTTGGCTAAATACCATTCTGGATAATATAACCCCCATTTCCCGTACATTAAAAAAAGTAAGGAAGCTGTCTCAACCTTGGTATAATGAGAATGTACGTTTATCTAGACAGCAATGTCGGAGACAGGAACAAAAATGGAGAAGGAACTACGAGGCGGAGGAGAAAATAGCATACAAAGTGAAAATTGCTAAACATAAAAAAGTTATGTTAAAGGCTAAGTCAGACTATTTTACTGAAAAAATAAGTAATGCCTGTGATACCAATAAAACTCTCTTTTCGGTAGTCAACAAATTGACTAAACCCAATAAGGGCTGTCATAATGAAGCAAGTCAGGACTTTTGTAATGAGTTGGCTAACTTTTTTCAAAAAAAGGTGACTGACATTTATGATAACTTCACAAGCATCGACCGTCAGAGTATCTATAATACCTACTCCAAGAAAGACCTAACTGGCTTATCCGATTTTATAATGTCCTCAGCTGAACAAATATCAGACCTTATTCTATCAATTAAATCAGGCTCTCCATATGATCCCTGCCCACCCAGTATAATGCATTTGATCCTTACACAAATGGCAGTGTATCTGGGCTCTATCATTAACACAGTATTCACCAGTGGAATTTTTCCCACTGAATGGAAACGGATCTCAATTCTCCCTCTCTTGAAGAAAGTTGATCTTGATAGTTCAGAAGTCGGTAACTATCGCCCTATCGCAAGATTACCCTTCGCTGCCAAATGTATTGAGAAGTTAATGAATAAACAAATTACTCAATACATTGATTTCTTTGGCTTACTGGATGAAACACAACATGGTTTCAGGAAATTTCACAGCACAGAATCAGCCTTAATTACCGCTACTGAGGATATTCGGTCAATTCTAGACGAAGGAGGCACGACCGCCTTGGTGTTGCTTGACCTCTGGGCGGCCTTCGACACGGTCAGCCATGAGATCTTGGCTGCCCGTATGCAAGATGCAGGAATAAAAGGCATGGCACTAGAACTCCTAAAATCCTTTTTAACCAATCGGCAACTTAACGTAGCAATGGGATCAGCAACCTCTAAACAATTCTCCTTACCTTGTGGAGTTCCACAGGGCTCTGCCCTGAGCCCCACACTTTTTAATTTATATGTTGCGCCACTTGCCTCAATAATAAAAGCAGCTGGTTTCGTCTTAGCTTCCTATGCTGGCGATACACAGATTGTGGTGTCTTTAACAAATGAAGAAAAACACCCGGGTGAAGCCTTTATGAACTGCATGAAGAATGTGAGCGATTGGATGGATGTCAACTGTCTAAAATTGAATGCAACTAAGACAGAGGTCATCATCTTTGGTAATAAACCCTCTCTCTGGACACCCGATTGGTGGCCACCTGTACACGGAGTGCTTCCAGCACCCGTAGCTAAAACTAAAGACCTGGGTATTATCATAGACAAAGAACTTAAACTCAAGGCCCAAATTAACAAAATCACAGCCATTTCTTTCGGGGCCATTAGACTAATCAACAAAATAAAGCAGTTTATACCACAGGATCTCTTAAAAACTGTAGCCCTGGTCCTTTCCCGTCTGGACTATTGCAATGGCCTCTACCTTACCACCAACTCAGGCCTGCTTAACAGGCTCCAGATTGTACAGAATGCGGCAGCACGCCTCATCTTGAACATTCTCAAGAATGTCTCTGCCAAAGAAGCCATAAGAAAATTACATTGGCTCCCAGTCAGACAGAGATGTCAGTTTAAAGTCTTATGCCTGGTTTTTAAATCACTGCACGGTTTTGGACCTACACAGTTTAGAAATAAACTGAAGTGGTATGTTCCAAACAGAACCCTGCGGTCTGGAACAGCTAGGAACGTGGTAATAACCCCTTTTAAAAAGGCTACCTGGGGAGGAAAGAGCATTTTTAGATCAGCAGCTAAGTTGTGGAATACGTTACCCATCACCTTAAAATCAGCTCCCTCCTTGATCCATTTCAGGAAGGACCTGAAAACATGGCTATTTACACAAATCACTTAAAACTTCTAAATCTGAGCGCGGCCTTCCTTATGTTCTGCATGTTCTCAAATCTCATGTATAGCGACAAGACGCCTTCGGGTATATGCTGCGCTTTATAAATTTAATTTCAATTCAATTCAATTCAATTTTCTTTCAGTGAACAGCCACCAACTACAGCTGCTGTCCTGTCAGCTCTCCTGGTACAACTGTCCCACACGAGATGCTACCATGGAGATAGAACCGACATGGACAGCAACTTCTTTGAATCATTAAAACACATCCCCTTTACAAAGAACAGAAGAAAAAGAAGGAAATAGAAAAGAAGAGACTAAAAGACAAAACAGAGGATGAAGAAAAGAATGCAGTATTACAACATTGTACAAATATCAGTACGAGATCCAAACAATAAAAATCAATACATCTCATATTCTTCATAATGTTTAGGAAGACATCAGGACTTGGAGGAAGGGAAGAAGAAATAGGCATGGGCAAACTTGGACCTGGTGAAACATCCGGGCATGAAGGAAATTTAGACTTGTCACCTTGGAACTTCACAAGACGAGACACACTCCATTTACCACCATTATGAAGTGTAACCACATTCTGAAAAACAGAAGTAATGACAAACAAGCCCATAAACTTGGTGACCCCCTTCCTATGCCACCATGGTCTCTTAATAAGTACCCACTCACCAACCTTCCATGTCATGGTTTTGGTTGATTTCTTAAAATCAAACCTCTAATTATACCTATTTTGGTATGACTTGTTTTTATCACTCACCTTCTCCTCATGCAAAACTGGACCTTCAATAAGAAGTAACCACCCCGGGTTGAGTTTGGATAAGGCAACCCTCCCTCGCAACACTTGGAAAGAAAATTTCCTGCAGAATAGTATTTACGGCAGTGCGATGAGCTCACCAAGTGTCCCTTAGGACACCCTTGGGAGAAACCCTCATTTCAGTTGCACTCTGCACACATGTTTTGACTACCCTGTTCATGCACTCCGTAAGCCCATTGGCTTGGGGTGCATAGAGAGTAGGCCTGGGCGAAAATTTCGTTCCGTTCGCGGAAATTGCGATAATTTGACATTTTCGCGTTCCACGGAGAGCGCGAAAATGTCAAAAATTCCGGTTTCCGCAGCTTGGCGATAATTTGTTGCTTGCTCGCGCTGTAAAATAATACATTCTCGCGCGCGCGCGATCGCCTTACCTGAATCCCTGCGTTCGCCGACAAGTTTTCTTGATCCGGTCGCGTTCTCCATGAGATGTTGTATTGTTTTTAGCCATTTGCGCTATCTCGCGACAGTTCGCGCCCGCAGTGACGTCATGCGTCGCGCAATCACGTCTTTCTTCTCGCGATCATGCACCGCGAGACAACTCAAAACAAGATGGCCGTGCCCGCAAGCAACCACATGGGTAAGTTGGCGACCCGCAACCATGCAGAAAACCTCGCGAACATGCCGGAAAAAAACTTCCGCATCTTCGCGATATTTCCGCTTGTTCGCGATAATTTGCGAAAGTTAATTTCGCAAATTCCGCCCACCCCTAATAGAGAGCTCTGATGAATGATGCCATAGACTCTCAAAAATTCATGCATCTTCTGAGAGACGAACTGTACACCATTATCTGTAATAAGGAACCTAGGAATCCCCTCACTAGTAAATTCATCCTTGAGAAAGTCATTAACCACCCTGGTACAGACAGAACTCATGCATTTGGTGGAAACCCACTTGGATGAGTAATCCACCAGAAGAATCACTAATCTCTCTGTAGGATTTAGTAGCTCAAAAGGGCCCATGAGATCCAAACCAAGCTTGACCCATGGTTCCCGGGGGACTACAACAGGTGACAGTGGAGTAGCGTTGGTAACTCAGGATTTGTCACTGGAAGCACACGGACAGCACTCTTTAACTACTTTTTCAACCTGGCCATACATTTTCGGCCACCACTACCTCTCACGAAGGCATGATTTAGTGATGTTCCTTCCTAGATGCCCCTCATGAGCCAAGTTTATGAGCTTTGGCTTAAGAGCTTCAGGTGATACCACTCTTTCACCACGCATACGTTGGCCTTGACAAAGGCTAAGTTCATTTCTAATGGACCAAAAGGGCAATAAGTCCATTTTTTGTTATCAGGCCATCCCTCAACGACAGAACGTGTTACAACAGGAAGCAACAGATCTTCCAACAAGGCATGTTCCCACTCACATTCTTGAATGGCAGACTCCTTGACCCAACAAACATTAACTCTATCAAAGTCTGGTGTGTCTGCACAACACTCAATAGGCAGTCTAGATAAGCAATCTGCTGCTTTGTTGGCAGAATCAGGGAGATACTCCACATGAAAATTGTACTCTTCTAGTCCTTCGCTCCATCGCTTGAGTCTTAAGTAAGTCTCTTACTCTCCGCACAAGAGAACACCTGACCCAAAGGGCGATGGTCTGACCTTACTAAGAAAGGAATGCCCCACAAGTAAAACTTAAAATGTTTCACTGCCCACACAATAGCCAAAGCTTCCCTCTCCATGCATGAATATTGCTGCTCAGGCTTCTTCAATGCTCTAGAGGCGAATGCAACAACTTTCTCTTCACCTCCATCAATTTGGGAAAGTACAACTCTGAGATCACATAAGCTGGCATCGGTTGTTAGGAAAGTTTTCTTTTTGGAGTCAAAGTGACCAAGGGTTGGCATCTTGCCTATCGCTTGCTTGATGGCATTGAAGGCTGCAGCACATTCAGGTGACCATACAAAGTGCGTTCCCTTCCTAAGAAGAACTCTGATGGGTTCAACAGTGGAAGCAAAACCTTGAATAAATTTGGAATAAAACTCAGCGAGGCCAATGAAAGACCTTACTTGCTCTTTGTCAGTTGGGGCAGGAGCATCAACAATACTTTTTGCCAGATCCAATTTCATTTGGATGCCCTCTCCAGATATAACATGTCCCAAATAAGTAACAGAAGACACACAAATCTTACACTTTAAACGATTCACGGTTAAACCTTTGTCAGCCAGTCTGTGCAGAGCAAGTCTCAAAATGCTATCATGTTCCGAGTCATCCTTCCCATAAACTAATATGTCGACCTGGAAAAACATGATGTTGGGGATGTCTCCCAGGATCACTTTCATAATACGCTGAAAACAGGCAGCTGCAGAGGCTAGCCCAAATGGCATCCTGATGAAACGGAAAGCCCCAAGAGGTGTCACAAAGATGTAAGGTGTTTGGAGTCTGGATGGAGGGGTACCTGGTGGGAGGCCGAAGATAAGTCTAACACACTGAAAACCTTAGCACCACCATGCATGCTGATTGACTCAGAGATATTAGGAAGTGGTTGACGATCCACCTATATCCACCTGTTCAGACTTCTCAACTCAACACACGTCCTAATATTCTTTCCTCCATCCTTAGGGGCCAAAACCACTGGGGCCAACCATTCCGAGGATTCAATTCCTTCAATTATTCCCAGTCTTTTAAGCTCACTCCTCAAGAGTTCTATCATCATATTGGGGACCTTTCTAACCTTGTGCACCATGGGTACAGCTTTTTGCTAAAGTACAATGCTGTGTTCGAAATCTTTAAGCAACCCAAGGTTATCAGGGAAAACTTGGGGAAATTCCTCAAAAAACATGTTAGAGACGGCATTGTGATCAACTAACATGACCTGCTCTGAGGGGTAGCGAGCATTCAGATTGAGAATTATCCCCAAGTCTCTTTGATGTCTCCAACCAAGCAGGTTGTCACCACTCTTGGCAACATAGATCTTCCCAATAGATTCCCTTCCTTTGAAGTGGATCTTCATGATGGCATAACCCATTACATCAATGTGTGAGCCACCATTACTGACAGGGTTAATGTCAGGTGCAAAAAGTTGTGTTTCAGGAAAAGTCTTGTCCCAAAGTTCATTGCCCAACATGGTAAACGGAGATCCAGAGTCTGCTAGGACTACAAACAACTTGTCTCCGATCACCACTTCGCATTCTGGCATACTGATGAGGTCTGTATCCACCATGCCATCACCCCTCACACTCACCCTGGTGGTTCTAGAGGTGATACTGATCTCAACATTTTCGCACACATTCTCTACAGTGCGTACTCTGCCATCAGACTTGCATACTCTGGCATAGTGCCCCTTAATGCCACACTTCTGACAGGTTGTATTTCTTGCATAGCGTTGAGGATAGTTAGAGGAATGATTGTTACTACCACATCTGTAACACTTCATTTTGGAAAAGTCCGTGAAGGGTTTGGGCTTGGCTCCACGCACAACTCTGGAGACATTGTCAACATAATCATGAGGTGTCTCTTTTTGGGTCAATTCATGAATGCTACTGGGGGTTGGAACATCGTCAGTTATTGGTTTATGAGCTTTCATCTCCTTGACCCAACCACAGGTGTTTTCAACCCCTTCAACAATGGCTATAGCTTATTTGAGTGATGGGTTTCTAGATAGTAGTTTTTCTTGCACCCTAGAACTGTTGGTGCACCTGACCAACTGATAATGAATCAACGAGTCATTGAGGTCACCAAACTCACAGGTGTGTGCAAGTGTCTTTAGAGAAGCTATGTAGTTCCCAAATTTTTCATTAGGTTCCTGGATTCTCATGAAAAATGTGTGCCTCTCCAAAACAACATTAATTTGTGGCCCAGAATACATCTCTAACATTTTTATGGACATTTCAAATACATCAGACGGTTCGCCATCACCTTCACCTACAAGGATCACGTCAATGCTCTATTCCGAGATTGTGAAGTAGAATTGCTTGTCTTCTATGGGCAGAACATTTCTCACCACCAATAGCAACCAAATAGGAATCAAACAATAATTTCCATCTCTTCCAGGGCAACAGAGGTTCACCTTTTTCGCAAAGAAATGGTAGGGGCAGATTCATTGAAGTGGCTGCCACGGTGGCAGGGTATATTGCAATGCTTGATTTGAAAATGCCAAAAGAGAAAAACAACTGACACCAATATAGTTGAGAGCAAAATTAAGGTGTAATAAAAATTGTATTAGAAAAAGTCATTTGGTTGTGTGAGCCCTATAGCCAACATTAAAGTCTTTATGAAGGCAAAAGCGGTAAACTTGTTGCTGTAATTTTATAGTTAAAAGCGGTGAGCTTGAGCATGCACTTGAGGCAGAAAGTTATGAAAGAGTGTTACCTGCAAAACGTATTCGATACCTGCAAAACGTTCGTGTAGATGTTGTCATGGAGACTGACAACATCCAAAATGGCGGCACGTAACGCGTGAACACGTAGTGACGTGTTAGCGCTTGCTCAATGCGCGTGTCACAGTGCGCTCTGCTTGAGCGTGGGCAGCGCCGCAAGCTAACAAGGACGTTAAAAAATTAGCAAAGAGTTCAAAAATTGATAAAGTCCAATTCAAAGCTCACTGAAAAGCCGGAAACGCAGCAAAAGACATCCAGGGGTGCAGAGGATAAACAGGACGGGCACATCTCCAGCAGTAAATCAATTGCAGCAGCGGAACAAGAAAAACGAAGTCTGTGGGTTCGCAAAGAGGGAGAGTTGGTGGCAAACTTGTCCTTTGCAAGTAACGCTCGTTGCCAGTTTTACGAAGAGACACTCTGGTAGGTTTAGAACGCTTCTTTATTTTCTTTAAGTTGACAGCCACCAACTACAGCCGCTGTCCTGTCAGCTCTCCTGGTACAACTGTCTCACATGAGACGCTACCATGGAGATAGAACCGACATGGACAACTACTTCTTTGAATCATTACAACAGATTTCACTGCTTGTTCTTGATTCACCGTTACTTAATATAGGTTTATATTTATAACCAAAAGTTTATTTTCCTCAAATTATAAAACAACCCATGAATACATCTCGCAGTAACATTTTCGGCCAGCAAATGGTCTGACAGCCTGCGCTCTGTCCATGTTGAATTCACAGAATATGCGAGGTTCCACATCTTTTGCGTTCATTAGCGGCATCAACCTCAGACTGGCCCCACAAACAGCACAGTAGTGATAACTGTGTGACGCAGCAGTGAAACTGAGTGACCCTGGGTGGGAACCCTGCAGACGATGGCTGGCAACACTGAACGCAACGCCACCCCATGTATCAAGCGGAGCTGCTCCAGTGATAAATTGATAAATACTCATCTAATTGCCTTAGTTATAAAGTGAGGGTTCCGCAAGCTGGCATAACATACAATACATAACAACATCACACAACTTTTCCTTGCATTATAGCATCAGTATAACTATACCAAAATAACTCAAATAGTCGATCGATAAAATAACTTGAATGAAACTTATAAAACGTCAACCAATGCAGTTACATTTTGGTTAGGTCCCATGTTGCCTAAACAAGAAATTGAAAAGGAAGCAACTGGCATGCAACAAGCTTGAGGTAAAATTCAAACCTCTCAGCGCCATTAAATGTATTTACGTTTTACAGCTTGCTTCACTGAGATTCCCTAGATGGTTCTTAGACTGACTCAAGCAAGCAAAAATATCCCAGTGCTGCAAAGTGTACGTTATGACTACTTCCAGCCCTAAAGCTTACTCAAGTGTCCATTAAACCAACTGCAGCAATTGAAAAACATCATGCTGTGCCATAGGTTGCCTTTTGAAAAAGGTCAACAGCTGAATAACCATGGCCTCTGGACTCACCTACACCCAGGGTGACTCCTGAAGTCCTTGGGCCAATTGTGACATGATGAAACTGCACCTGCTAAAACATTGACAACTACACCCAAAACCCACTTCCCTTCCCTCTCACAACCTCCAATCAAAAACTTGTTCCTAAACTCTCATCCTCCTCCACTCACTCCCTTGTACTCACACTTATTCATACACACACACAGATGTTCACTTTCACTCTCATTGAAACAAGTTCTTACACACAGAGAAGCAGGTTCTTGTGCATACAGAGACAGTGGAGCTTTGCCACAATCAGACCTCATCATCTTGTAAAGCTGAACACACACTTCTGCAGAAAAAGCTGAGCTCCATCCCAGATGCAGCCAAATCCCTGCATACATAGTGATGAGTCCATGAACAGGCAGAGCAGAGACTGTGAACCCATAGTTAATTTCTTTCACTGAGCCGGAGATGAGTTCCTACATCCAAAGCGCTGCAGCCCTGGGCAGATAGAGCTGCGCTCTTCCACGTAAACAGCTGAGCTTCACTGCAGATATTTACCTTGTTATTGCCATCTCAGACTTCTGGTGACCTTTACAAACCACAGAGCCAAAGATGACACTTGATCCCCTCAATGATAATATTGGACCAGATTACACAGTTAACTGTTAAGTATCCTCTGTATGTACTCAACTTTAAACCATTTTGTTGATGCAAATAAATAAAACTTAACCTTAAACAAGAGACAACTCATTTGGGTGCTATCTATGTATAACACATAAATATGAAAATAATTTGCACTCAACTCACAAGACAGTTTGAAGAATACGGCCTAATGACTATTTTAGAACATCAACACAACATAAGTGTTCACAAGGAGTGGTGAAATCATGTTTAAAGCTTTTTTAGAAAGTTCAAATACATCAACTAAGAAAGGAGGCGTGGTCTAGTTGCTAAGCTGTCCATCTGAGGACCCTAGTTTGAATCCAACTTGGCATTGACTAAATATTGTGCAGTTGTGGGAAATGACTTAATCAAAATTTCCCTAAAATTTAAATGTGTGAGATAACACTGTAAGTGTGTGTAAAAAAGGATTTAAGTTACCACTTGATTAATACAATCTTGCATCATTTTCTATAACCTCCCATAACGTGCAACACTGTTGCTCTTGGGCTAGGTCCATGCTATAGAAATACCAATATGTGCATGCTTATCCATTGTGAACAGGTAACAAGCTTATTATTCTCTGTTGATACTCCTTCCTTTTGAGCTGTTGGTGAGCCAGACAGAAGCTCGACACAATTTTCTTTATCCTGGTTTATTCTTCACATCTCAAATCTACTTCTCAATGTCTGTAGGAGCACTTTTTTGGGTGCATTGGGAGATTCCTCCCACACACATCTTCTTGTTCCTTGGAGGTTTTTTATCATTCTGCAGTTGATGCTACTTTTAATCAGGTACGACACATTTCTTTTCAGTGCATCAGACCAGGGGCGAAGCTACAATTGGTGCAGCAGCAGCAGTGACACCAGTGCCCAGAGCCCTGAGGGGCCCATTGAACCCTGATTATTGCTGTCTTTACTACCACACCAGCATTCATAGTGCCCATTTCTCCTGCTTGCCCCAGATCCCATGGTATCCTTGCTACTCTACTTCTTTAGACTTGCATAGGACTTGCTTTGAATAAAGCATTTTGCAGAAATCTGATGCTCCCAGGTCTGGTGTGCACTCCCTAAGCTCCAGCAGTGCTTGGTGTTTCGGGGGAATGCATTGTTGAACATAAAAAATCTGGCTTTAATGTGCTAAAGCATGAAAGAACAGGCATGCACATATGCCTTTCCCATGCTTAAGCACATTAAACCTGGACCTACTGACCTTCCAAAAGTGTCCGGTTCCCAATGTGTGAAATTGTATCCCACCACCACTGTTGAATACAACCTCAACCCTGACGTTTAGGTCTAGTTGAGCCCCTGGTGACATCTTTGTGTAATTGACAGTGCCTTGTGGATGTAGTGGCTAGGTGAAGCGACACTGTTCGAGCTGTAAGTTTGCCACTCAAGGTCACGGGCCTAGGTGGGATCCACGCTAACCCAGTGGAGGAGCTTAAGGTGCTTCTGATACAGACCCACCCTTCATCGTCCATACAAGCACATGCAGAAGACAAGTGCATGCTGTAAGCGTTTGCCATGCCGTGCCCTTCAACGACGACTCCAGACGCCAGTGCTGTATACTTATAATCATGCTCATAACGAAATCCTGGAACCATAAGCAGCAAATATTTTCAAATGCATTAACGTAAACAGAATTATCTGTTTTTTAACTACGGGCCAAAACATCTAACTGCTGTGTCCCGAAAACAGGGGTCACAAACAAAGCGCCAGGAGGGATTGCAACAGGTGACCTAAGGGTAGCAGTTAGCCACCTAGGGTGACCCATAATTGTTGCCCATACTTGCTTCTCAGCCAGGGCGACGGAGTAAATTAATCCATCGTCCTGCAGGAGATGCTGCCTACCAAATATATAAATGATGTTATAGCTAGTGGTAATTTTAAAAACATTTTCAGGAACTGCTCTCATGGCGCTTCCTGTCAATACCTTGCCCTGCACTAAACTGCTTTTTTTTATTTTGAAAAGTACCAAAACAGGATTTTCTTTTAGAAAATAAAAAGGATAATTCCCTCTTGCCATGGGAATCTCGCCCATGGCAAGTGGGGCATGTTCTTTTTCTTTACTATCCCTTTCTGCCAAGATTTGCCTGACGTTGACGAACAGTAAAAATATGGGCCGTCTGTGAAGTTTGGCTATGGTGGTGACAGAGCTGTCAACGCAGTAGCCAAACCTATGATCCGCCTGCATTTAATGTAATAGGCCAGGCTGGTGGTTATGTTACAGGATTCCAGGAAGTAGTCAACTTGCAGATCACATAATAGACCCTGGGGCTCTTTTTCACATTGGTGTAAGAGGAAAGGCTTAGATCCCACATCTGTTATTTGGATCATGGTCGTGGAATTTTCACAGGAAGGATCATGGTTGGGGTTGGTTGGTCAGTGATCCAGGCATTCGGGGAACTATGGAAGAATTTAGCAGACGAGGAAGGTTTACTTGCTAGGCTCTTGAATGGTTTGTAAAATACATCTTCTATACCATTCAAGTCTTTTCCTGTCTGGGTTTTGACTTTGGTTTTGGAGGCATTGAATAAAGCTCTCAAAACTGTGTTTCTTGCAGCCATAATGTCACCTAGAAAGTTGGGGGAATTAGGAGCTTTGTCAAGTTTCCTTCTGCAGAGTTTTTCAGGACAGGTGGTGTTAGTTCCAGTGCCTTCCTTTGTTCTGAAAGCCAATTCCTCCTTTCACAAAAAACAGGTAGTAGTTTTGCTGAAAATATTTCCTTCTCCTACTCAGAAGGACATATCTCTATGAAAATCATCTCTAGATGTTAGAAGGACTCTCTTCATCTTTTTACAAAGCGTTCAGACATTCCAGAAGTTGGAATCCTTGTTTGTGAATTTTGGTCCAGGAAAAACAGAAGAAAAACCTGCAACTGCGACTTTGAATTTGTATAGCGCACATTCACCACTACGGGTATCTTGGCGCTGAATAACAGATGTTTATTGTTACCCAACGGTACTCATTTTATCGACCTCAGATGGATGAAAGGCTGAGTGGACCCACCGGGATTTGAACCTGTGATCATGAGGTTGAACACAGGCTCCTGCAGCAGACGCATTAGTCCACTGAGCCACCAGACCCAGCTAAACAGCAGCAACCAGGGAACCTCATGGGTTGCTGCAGGCGGCGGTGACCCCCCCTGCCCTCTGAAACAAGGTATGATCAAGTAGTTAAGCACGGGTCCGAAGCCCGAAATGTAATGAGAAGGGCAGAGAGGGAAAGAGGCAGAAGGTAGGGTGCTCGACCAGAACGTGCGTAGGGGTCGGTTTATCCACGTCTCAATCTGACCAGATTCATTGAAAGATTAGGGAGGGTAAAACATGCACTGTGCAGCGAATCCGATTTTAATGATTCGGATTCAAGCATAGCGGTTAGACATCCAAATACCCCCTCCATTTGCATCGGCATGCTTGGGGTGAAATGGTTACCCGTAGTAACATATTTCTGTGCCTTCAACTACTCTTATGTGCTCCCCCTTCTGCGGGTTGGACGCCAACCCCATCCTTTAAACTTTCGAAGTGTCCACGTTTCATTTTAAAATGTAAAAACCAGCAAGGGACGTTTTTGGTGCTGCCCTGACTCCGTGATCATGCCCTCCACTGCCTGATCAACAACAGTTCACTGTATGTGTGCCTGTCCAAAACTGAAATGCGTGAGCAATAAATAAACCGGGGAACATAACGCGTTATCGACATTGTAACACAGCCACATCTAACTAATATTACTGCAATTAGGCCTGTACATCTGTGGGCATCTGTGGGCGGACACACAATCCCCATTAGGGAAGAGGCGTGGCGCAGCGGCTTGGGCGGCTGACTCCGGAACTCGGGGGCTCACGGTTTGATTGCTGGTGGCAAATCAGCACAGCACCATGTGACTTTGCGCAATAGCTCACTTTATGAAGAGTCACTGTGGCCTAATGGTTAGGTCTTAGACTCTTACTCTCCTGGTTAAGTGTTCAATTTCTGGTGTTTTAATGTATCTGTTTTTCAATTAAAGATATAGGCAATAGTAATTTATCTGACTAAAGTTGGAATAATTTTTGGCTCAAGGGGCTTCAACCTACCCCCCCCCCCGCGGTGTACATTAATTAGACGGGACTGAGACAGCCTGAGAAAAGTTTAGGCACACAGAGCCAGGGTTATCGTCTGATGCACAAACCTATTCTTCTAGAATTCTGTTTCTTTGTGAACAGAACCGTGTGTTTCTTACAATATCATTTTGTATACTGCCTATTATAGCATTTCTACCTTTTATGGTATCGTTGTCCGCAAACAAGGCTTGGTGTACCGGATGCTGGGTTGTAAAAATTATTTGTTTTCTGAAAAAAGTCACGCAAACTAAAAAACTATTAGCAAGATGGCCCCCTCCTTGACGGCGGGCTTTTGTTTATAAACAATGCATCTCTTCTTCTATGTCTTCTTCTATGTCAATGAGCCAGAGGTCACGTAGATCAGAGACGCAAAAATGCTGTGTGGCTCTAAGTTAACTTAGCAACCATTTTAAATGCATCATTTATATTAGCTAGGACCGGGCAGTAAAGCACTTTTGTACTGAAATAAAAAGTAGAATTGCACTATGACTGCAGATTTGGTTAGGTGCCATTGCTAATTTTCTTTTCTTTTAACCTTTGCCTCCTATTTGGTTTGGTTACGAGTTACGTTAAGGTAACTGCCCTAAATTAAATTCTCAATACTGTGATAATACGAAAGAGAAAATAACATTAGGAAAAGAGTTATTTGCGACTTCGTCCTGCTTCCTATAACTGATTGCTGCTTTCCAACATGGTTGGCGCATTAGGGCCCGGGACGGTGAAGGCCCGGGCCCGGAAGCTGGAGCTCAGAGGCAGCATCAAGTGCCTTTGGTGCGACAGTTCCCTCCAATACAAGGGTGCGAGTGTCACCACCGGCTCCAAAATGTCAGCTTGTTGTCTTTTCACTAGTTCAATTAGTATAAGAGTACGGGTAAGGGTTTATCCTGCAGATATTTATTGGGTGTTTGAAATACCCAAAATGCATATAATTTATTTCATGAAATGGGACGTAGCTCAATTAGTAAAGCATGGCTTAGTATGCATGAGATCGATGGTTCGATGCCAACACTTCAAGATGATGACTTTTATGACACCATTAGCTCCAGTGTCTGTCGCGTCGTTTGTGGCGAACAAATTAGCTACAGTGCCCTGCAATCACTTCATGTGGTAAAATGCATATCTGATTTATCACTCCAGGGCTTAAATGGGAGAACGCACAGTTAGTTGCTTCGATATTTCACCCTCCACACTTTATCCTCCCTCTTCGCTGCCTTGTTTATTTGAAGCATAGACCTTTCTTTAACAAAAACTTTACTATTGACTGAGGCAGCTGTTGGGGCAGGGAGGAGAACAATGTGGGTAATGTACCCAGCAGTACATCTTATTCAGCGTGGTCATTTCACTTTTGACAATCAGGTTTAAACAGACTTGTGATCAAGCAAAAGTGCCGCTGTGGTGAGACGTCCACTTGCCCTGCAGCAACCTGGATTTCCGGACAGTATGCATAACTACGAAATACAAATCGGGAGGATTTAGCGCAAATCGGGGAGCTACAGTTAGGACAGCAGCAACTGAGTTGCTGGTTACACAAAAGTCTGAAAAAATGCTTGAAAGCATTATTCTATATGAGGTGTTTGTAGCGGCCAACTGAGCCTTACTTTAAAAAAAATAAGTGCCACCCATGACAATTCTCTAACCGCATACATTCCTGCATCATATCGTTGAAACAAGGCCTCTGTTCGGGCACTTTAACTTCGGGCACTGACAATCCAGATGTAGTGGGGAGAGACAAAAAAGGGACAGACAGTACGAATTATAAAAATCATAATATTTCAAAACAATGAAGGATGCGATGCGAGTCCAGCAGACTCCTTTTTGCATTGTTTCTGTTGTAAGGCCAATGTTTTCATAGGCGCCAATTTACAATAGCAGAGAAGCAGGATGGTAGATAATACGAATGACAGGTCTAATATGACCATGTCACTAATGAGTCAGGAGCTACTACAAACGGGCAGTTTTTGATTAGTCGAGCGAAAGGCTAGGTAGCTCGAGCTCACTCACCCCACACAAACCTATGATTTAGCCAGACTGCCGTCTGATTCCATCACTCTTTGGGGCATTTAGGAACACAATACGCAACCAGTCCCGAAATAAGCAGGTTTCGAACTAGAGCACCAGGGAAGTCCCATATAACCAATCACTCTCCCTCGGATGCACTGGCTAGTTAGACGACACCACTCACACCAGTAAAGGATGGCAGAGCACGTCACATCACGCGTCCATTACACAAAGAAGGGCGAACACGTGAGTATAAATCAGGCAAAGACAAGGGTAAAGAAGCCCCAAAAAAAAAAACCTACAAGAAGGGAAAGTCACATGTCTGCCACACCGGTGCTCAGGACAGGCGAGGAGTGCTTAGGTGGCGAAGCCCCAGCGCAGGATAGTAAAAGGAAATAACATAGAGAGGAGTTTCCATTGAAGAAGGAAACTAGGTTCAAACCCCATGCACCCCTTTTCTGCAGAAAGAAATCCGGCTGTAAAGTATACTTGGGGGTTGCGTACACAGTTCTACGGCGAAAACCGATAGCTCACAATTTTGGGATAATACGACTCTAAGACAGAAATGGCAGTGAGGGACCCAGTAGAATAAGCCAGGAAAGAGCAGAAATGAGAGCACAACCCAAGGCCGCCCGCCCTGGGAGAACAGTAATGAAGAAATGACTCTCCGAAAAGAGCAAGACCTGAGCAGGACAGTACAACAGCTACCCATGTTCGGGGCGATAGTCAAGTTAAGACCCGGGGGAATCCGCTTTTCGGCTAGAGGATGGCCTCCGTAAGAAAGAGTACACCAGTTCTTTCATGCCAGTCTAAAAAACAGCAGAAAGGTACCAATACCGCTTAGGGCTATAACAAGCCAGATTGCTGTGGGAACAGATACACAACTAAGGCCAGACGCCAGCAAATAGGCCTGGTGGTGGGAGGGCGGTCATCCTGCAAGGCCTCGTTGGGGCGCGCACCACTCGTGGCACCCATAAGCATAATGGCTAAACTCAGGAACGCCCAACTGAACTAGGGAGAAAAGCGGGGCGGAGGTGGTGAAGGGAGCAAGAGTTGACCATACAGCTTCAAGTACCGCGTAAACGGACGCGAAGTGAGGGTCTCGTCCTTCCTAGTGGCTAAAGGGTAGTAAAGACTTGCTTTGAGACAGAATACAGGTGCATCTCTATCGAGAAATGGGAAAATATTCTGCATAGCGAGGGATTGCTGCAAATTGAGGCAGAGAATCTCTGCCAGTGAGATGCATAACCATCAGCTTACAGTCAAGGGCATGACGACATATTCCTACAATTTGCACTGAGGCATACACCACCAAACAACCAGCCTGGTTGCAAAATTGTGCAAAACAATTCCCCTAATGTCACTTACGAAAAGCTAGTCCATTATGCCTACTCCACACACTAAGCATAGTTAGAGGAGGAGAAGCTAGAGGGCGTAGAAAAAATCTAGAAGAGAGCTAAACACCACCAGGGCCAAAGCATACAAGGCCCAGGGGTGGGTGTTCAGGCGACACAGGTTCATAAACTGGTAGTCGCCAGGGTGCCACCTGGAAATGGGGTATACCACACGGGGATAGGAATAGACAAGTTCATGCTGAACATCGTAGGCATATTCGAGCAAAGAGGTTTCAAAGTAGGTTGCGAGGGTAGGCCGAGCAAAGGGGGGAGCTCCCTCCGATTGAAAAACCGTAGAGAGCGTGGCGGAGCTGACACGAGGAACCTAGTAGAGAACGAAATTACTAGGAGATAGATGAAAGGCTCGCACAGTGTCCAGAGAAAGAATAGAGATAACACTCCCGCAGGACCCCTAACGGCAGGGGTACAGATGAAGAAGATGACAAGGACCCAGCCACAAGAAAATAGAGTAGATGCTCAAGTAAGGTCCTTGGGATGCCAAAGGGCAGGGACCCCTGGGAGAAGGGAGGACCCCGAAAGGATACAGGACGAGCGGGACGGCACTTGCAGCCCGGGCATGCCCAGAAAGGAACACCCTCCAAATCGGTAGCAAGTTGAAGCCTAGACCCGCGAATTGAAACACAGGGAATGGGGCACCCTCCCTCCTACGCCAGGCGATTGAGGCGGCTGGATCCAGAATGCGAATAGAGAAAACAATGAACAATAGATGAAAGTGAAACATGGTTATTGAAGGACTATAGTAAGACCATGAGTTTTGAAATTGGAAATATGAAGATTTCATGTAACTAAAATGTTTGTTGTGAAAATAAAACTGCGACCTTTTCAGGCACCAAGAAGTGGTCAAGTGATAATTAAGGGAAAAGCGTGAAGCGATGGCAACAAACGGGGGGGAGCGGGGAGGGAGTGCTTGCTGCCTGGATGGGGTTAGGACCCCGTCCGGGGAAGGCAAATCCGGACCCGACGGAGGCCCGGGTAGAACGCCGGCCGGTGGCGGGACCCGCAGCGCCCCCACAATTAAGAAAATCAGCTAGGCCGGGGAGGGCACGGATAGGCCCGCAAACAAAGGAAGCTCCCCCACCCAATCAGGGGGCAAGCAAGGAAGGCAAGGGGGAGGTTAAAAGAGGGGCCAACGGCCCACAAAATCACATTTCAAGTCTCCCCCTTGCGAAAGAATAAGAAGAGAAGCCCACCCACCCACACCTATGGATACGGGCGTCGCAGCCGTAGGGGGAAAGGGTATCGGAGCTGACACGAGGAACCTAGTAGAGAACGAAATTACTAGGAGATAGATGAAAGGCTCGCACAGTGTCCTTGGGATGCCTCAAGGCAAGGGTACTGGGGGAGCCAGAGAAAGAATAGAGATGACACTCCCGCAGGACCCCGGGGATGCCTTACGGCAGGGGTACAGATGGAGAAGATGACAAGGACCCAGCAGCAAGAAAATAGAGTAGATGCTCAAGTAACGTCCTTGGGATGCCAAATGGCAGGGACCCCTGGGAGAAGGGAGGGCCCCGAAAGGATACAGGACGAGCGGGACAGCACTTGCAGCCCGGGCATGCCCAGAAAGGGACACCCTCCAAATCGATAGCAAGTTGAAGCCTAGACCCGCGAATCGAAACACAGGGCATGGAGCCCCTCCCTCCTTTGCCAGGCAATTGAGGCGGCTGGGTCCAGAATGTGATTAGAGAAAACAATGAACAATAGATGAAAGTGAATCATGGTCATTGAAGGACTATAGTAAAAACATGAGTTTTGAAATTTGAAATATGAAGAATTCATGTAACTAAAATGTTTGTTGTGAAAATAAAACTGCGACCTTTTCAGGCACCAAGAAGTGGTCAAGTGATAATTAAGGGAACAGCGCGCAGCGATGGCAACAAACGGGGGGGAGGGAGTGCTCATCGCGTGGACGGGGTTACATATAATGAGAGAGCATAGTTCCCCATGATGTCCACAATTGCAAGACCACGTCAAGTGTTTGCTGTGTGCGCAATCTGCGACCACTTGCTGTAACAATCAGCTCAGCTGATGAAAGCAATGCAGAGAGGTGGGCTTTTATTTAGAAACAAGATTGACACCTGAGTAGAGTATCACAGGAAAGGGAGGACAAAAGAAGAAGCAAGTAGAGATAGATAATTACATACTAAAGTAAACTAAGTAAAGTAAAAATAAACGAAGGCTAAAACATTTTTCAGATCACAAAGAAATTAAGAAAATTAGAAACTGCTGGCAGAAAATAACTAAAACAAACTGAAAGTTGTGAGGTACCATCCTTATTTCCAAATAATTAACATTTATTGTGACAAAGCATTTATTCATTTGAGCTCTTTAAAAGAAAGGTATTGCTCATAAACCTGTACACACGCCCTAACATATGAAACATATGTGATCAGACTGGAAATCGAGTAAGAGGATTGCACGTAATCTGTCATATTTTCCATACTTTTCATTTAAATTATGTATTTAGTGAATTGAATGCTTGCACTCTTCATTTCAAGATGGGGATCCATTACTCTGATCACATGGAGGATTGGAATTGTAAGTCTTGTAATACAATAAACGCCACAGCTGAACCGAAGAACCTAGCACCTGTCATTTGTAAATAACAAATAAAAGTGAACAAAGTTTACACTGTACCTTGCATTGTTATTTCCATAGTTTGTTAGGGAATTTCCGATGAGGATTTCTGCTCCATTCAGCTTTTCAGGAACAAAAATTCTGTTGGTGATGGAAATGGCATCAATTTTATATGGTTTTAGTAAATCCACCCTCCACCAGGGATTATATTCATAATTTGTATGGGTGCAGGATCCATGGTGAAAATGGGGATCCTGATTTCCATCTATTGCGTTGATTGCATGTGCCATGTAACCTATGTGACTCCATTCTCCGCCAACAATACTTGACTGGGTGGCCCGACCACCCAGAGCCACATTCTCACCTGAAAGTAAACAGAACATGAGGTGAGACCCAGCAGTGGGTGCTTCAATAGGACAATACCATTCCTAATACATATTTATGCCATAACGTAATTACTATTTATATCTTAGAACAGTACACAAGGTTTTGAAAATCAGTGTGCATACTTTAAAGATACCCTGCCATCATAAATGCAGTAAACATTCAACATTCAGGTTTAGGAGGTGACTGTGGCAAAGCATTTTGATAGACACATTAAAGGTATTTTTTTATTTTCAATTGAGTTAGCACAGTTATAACTATACTGATATCCAGAATACACCAACGTGACCATTCAGAAAAACACATTTACTTGTTTGTGCCAATTCAATGGCTTTGCACACCACACGTCACTTTTACCTGCATCACCTCTACATGGTCTCAAGTATTTTAAGGCCGGGTCCTGAGGGATTCACCTGTGCATCCTCAGCGATACAGTCCTACTTCCGCCATTGAGTCATCCACCCCTTCTTCAGGTGGGAAAGCACAGCCAGTGTTCATTGAAAGGACAGGGATGTCACTGTGTGTTGGACTGTCTGTGCATCATAATGTATCCAGCTCCCTCGGCATGTCCAAACCTGCATTGTAAACCAGGGACCTGTGCGCTCTGCTCTTCTACTGCAGAGGCCTGTGGGGTACCTTGTTAAGCCAGATCGGTGCTACAGAAATCTGTGAAGTCTTTATTAGGCCGAAACTGATCTAGGCCTGCTTGCCAATACCCTTGGTCTATCCTTGCCTGCTATCAGTTGTAGGGGGAATTTTACACTCCTTGAAGGTCGGGCCTACAACGCCTCTCAATTGTGAAAACTTTATAGGGTGTATGTTTCTGGATGAGTATGGATTAGCATGTAATGAAAAAGTTGAAAACCATTAAATAGAATCCAGCAACGAATTCCTTGGTAAGAAAATATTTTATTGTCCATTGCCAATGATCTCAGTTATCCAGAGTATCCATTTTGTTTTAGATACATGCACCCAAGCCAGGCAGAACCTACCACTCTAGTCAGGGCAAAGTAGTTACACACTGAAGTTAACCCCTGCTCACCCCCTTGGTAGCTTGGCAGAGCAGTCAGGCTAATCCCAGAGGCAATGTGTAAAGTGTTTGTGCAACACACTCACACAACAGTGACACACTAGGCACACCACAAAAGAGGCTACACACAAGATTATATAAAAATATTCTTTGTATTATTCATAAAAACACATTAGATCACAATCACACAGTTCACTGTGCCACTGGGCACTTGTCATGAAATCACAGGGATTACATAAATCACTTGGCCAATCAGGCCACTGTCATAAACATCAAAGTTAGAGTGACCAGTAACTAAATGTTGCAGGGATTCTGCTTATGCACAGAACTATGCGCAGGAGACCAGGACCTCAGAGAATTGTGGTGTACCAGAAAACTCCCCTCAGAACCCAGAACCCCTTATCCGACTAGCTTAGTGTCCCATTCGTTAGCCTAGATCTAGCTAGGTGGTCCCAATGTATAGACAAACCAGAACAAGCGACTTAGATATTTCTCAGGAGTGGTGGGAATCCAAAATACCTGTTCGTATCTATTTGTTAGTCCACAAACAGAATAATACAGACACGGTAAAGTTTAAAGAGTTTATTTTATAAACCTCGCGTCCTAAGATGCAGTATTTTGGCTAACACTAGCAGGCTAACGGTACAGATCAGAACCATAAGCATTGTTACAATACCATACAAAATGAAAGGAGCAATCATACTAATAATGAGAGTGGTATACAGCCACACTCCTTTCTCTAGAATCTAATACATTATTATTAGACTATTAGAAGGTCTCTTAGGTTAACAGGGGGGACCCCATACCGTATAGATCAGCTTAGTAGAATCACATCAAAGGATCAGCTAGCTCTCTCATGCATCAGCTCTTCTGTTCGAATGAATGTAAACCCAAACTGTTCTGCAATATTAAAGACGCTTGTCCTTCAGATATTGGCAGCTGTATGTATGATATGTCTAAGAAGTGGTACGATCAATCTAATCACAACACTCTGTACCTTCTAGTGACCCAGACTCGTTCTTTGCATGATGTACAGACCAAGGGCACATTTCACTGTTAAGAATGTGAAACAACAGTTTGTTATCCTGTAAGGCAAAGTCGAGTCAGCATTTCTAAAATGAATAACACATAACAACAGTGTCGTGTGCAGCGCAGCAGAAACAACATGCTGGCTTGCTAACAATTATCTCGTTTATGCTAACTTAGTGTTGTAAATAGGGCGTGGCTTAAACCATCCTACACCCCCCCATGATCGGAGCACGAACCAATAGGGATACACTTATCAAGAACGCAGAGTTCAAGTGACATAGAACGGAAACAAGGGCATGAACTATAAGTCCATATAAGCTAAGTCTAAAGTCCGAGAATAAAAATGAAGAAAAAAATTTGTTTAAAAAATTAAAAAAATTAAAATGATGTCTTGACAATGTCAATCAGTCAATCCATAAAGGTATATGCACCGTAAGTTGCAACAGCTTCCAAGAGGAAATCATTGGAGCGTTCCGCAAAAGTATCTGCCATCCAATTTAGCAATGGAAAGGAACACACGTGTTCATCAAATATCGAAGCATCCAGCACCACAATAGGGCAACTGTCAGCATCTTCGATATAACTCCTTTCAAGGAATTCAATAGCCTTCTCTCTGATATCCCAGTCAGCAAGGACTCCTTGTGCAGCACCCAAAGCCATAAACCCAACACCAGAACAATCAAAATCATGAGTCACTAAGGGACACATTAGTTCATCAAAATCCGGGTCAGGTGACGCCAAGGTTGACAGGCACAAGTCCAGAGCCCACTGGAAGGGACAATCTAGGCAATGAAAGACAGGTTGCACACAGGTAAAAAAGGGAAACCGTAAAGACAATCCATACTTGACGCTTAAGACCGCCAAAGGGAAAGTGCCGTAATAATCAAGAATCCGGCTACGAAGATGGAGCAGTCGCAGCATGCTGTCTTGCAACTCCTGGTGTGCAGCCATATCGAAGTGCGCAAATCAACAAGAGGTTCCCGGCCACCAAGGCGAGGAGCAAGGGGAACCCTCCGAAGACACTCGAAAAAATAGAATGTAAAAATGCGGGGATTACACCAAAAACAGTCTGGAAAGAAGTCACGAGGCCCGAGCCCACAATTTTAAAAAAATGAACAAGGCCAGTCGTAGACGAGGCATTAAAGATAGTTTGAATCAAGGTTCCAAAATGGAGGGGGAGGTCAGTATTTAAAAGAGCTTGTACCTCAGTGCGTGTGTTTGCCACATTAAGAAGAAATGTTTCACGGGACGAAGTCAACGCAACTTCTTTTTTAGACAAAAGAGCCCTTATTCTGCTCATCCCATTGAACTCTGCGTTCAAGGTCGGAATCGCCGGCAAGATGGATATATCGAGTCGGCCTTGCGGGGGAGGGAAAAGGACGTTATTACAGCAAACCACCTTTTGCGAAACAGTGACTATGTAAGGAATACCCACTAGCAAGCTTCACTATTTAAAAGCAAATAACTACCATTGGCAAGCAGCTTAAAAGAAGACGTTATAACTGGCATTGGAATCCCCTTTAGGACACAAGCCAAATTTGGAGCGTGTATATTGCAAGCGCCATGTAATTGTATATGTCTACAAACCACAGAATGATCAGGAGCGGAAGTGCATTCTTCACCCTTTAAGTAAACCTCCTTGCCATCCCTTACGCATCTGTAAGTGAACGGAAGTGACCAAACTTCGTGCAAAAATGCATCACCAAGTTGTTCATATCTACCAATGGCATAATGCTTCATGCACGAACTAAATTTAAACAAACTAAAAGGTAAAGTGACCAACCCGTGTATAAGCCACACGGCTGAATTCAACTCAGCAACAGAAAAAGGTAAAGGTTCTAATTTTTCAATGTGCAGCAATGCATAAGTTGCATCTTTCATGGACATGAACTGCTGTTTTTCTGTCAAATTAAAAGGAAGGAACAAAGATGAAATATTCATGTAGTCCCAAGGGACTTTCCCTGCCTTTAACGTTTGTAATGTCCATGCAAACTGCATAATTGAACGCAACTGATTTTGACCATGATACAAAACAGATACATCATCTTGCACAATATCTACAACAGAAGAAACAATATTATCTAATGTATAAATCCTAGAAGACAAAGTATTAATACTATTATCTATCACAGCCAATACTTTTTCCATATTGGCCTGGTCAATAGCACGTAGTCTAGAAGCAGCTTCAATTTGCGACAATTTCCAAATTTCATTATAAATAGCATAAGCCCATCGTTTAGACCTGCCAGTTGCAGGACCCTTAATAAAATCATTCAAATCTATTTTGTCATTTAATCGAGATAAATGAAGCTTAACTGAGGTTAACGTGGAATGTTGCAGCCACGACTGACATAACTTACCTACAGAGTAGGTAGTCACCGTGTGAAGTTGTAAAACGAGGGTCAACCCTAAGTTGTGTATACCCTGGAGCCAAATCCAAAAACCGACGTTGACAGGAATCTGAGCTCGTTTGCCAAACCAACCAACCCTCAGGATTCAATGATGAAATATTGAAGGTGCCATTGGAAACAAGGGACTGCAACATAGTAAGGGACAGATCTGAGTGATGCTCCCAACCAGGATAAGCACCCAGATCCGGGACCGAGGGGGAAATTAATTTTTTAGATATAGCCAATCCAAAACAAGTGGTCTGAAAAATAGATGAATTCAAAAATAATATATGGTTTGGGATAAGACAGGCACGATGCAAAGCTTCTGTTCCTTGTACCTGCCACGGTTTAGTTCCCCAAACTGATTTAAGATCGATAGTATCTTTCCATATGTCATAACCTCCAATAGCCAATTCATACATAAAGGATTTGGAATATAATAATTTTGTGTGTGTCAATCTAACCTTAGAATTGGGTTCCACCGCCACCTTAAAATAAAACGAAGCAGGGTCTGACACACTAAAATCCGAAAAGTATGTGAATTTTTTCAATAAAGTGGCAGAGCTGCCAGGCATAGGGACAGGACAATGTTCCCACTGTGTGAAATTAACAAAATTACGAAAAGTATTTGCTCTGTGTAGAAAATGTGTGCCATAATGTTGAAAACAAATTTGCTCTTCATAGTTAGCAGTATTTAAATACAGATCTTCAGCATCAAATGCAGCATAATATTTTAAATCAGAAAACAGTGCTTCTACAGCTTGTACATCCCAATCATCCGATCGGATGTTTTGTTTAACTACATCACCCATAGAAACACGAAAAACAGTTGGCACATTAATAACTTCGGTGGGACCATGAATTTGAAAGTTCACTGCATCCCAAGCAATCCCATCACGTACAGGCCAGGCGGTGATGTTCACAAAAGTCTGGTCTCTTTTCATGATGTGTGATGAGGAATGGGGGGCCAAAGTTCCATCAATTAATTGAATTGAAGAACGTTCATTCAGGTAGTGTCCATTGATAAGTCTAAAAAACACTACCACAAAGCCAATTGTCATGAATAAAAAAATACAAATCAGCACCAGCCAGATGTAAGTCCAAGGTGCAACCAAAAAATGTCTCTTGAACCAGGCAAAAAATATAGAAATTTTGGAAGGGGCAGTGGAAGTCAATGATTCAGTTTCAAAGGAAGAATGAGACTGGGTAAGTGATGTTGTATGTAATAGGGGCGAAGGTACTTCTGCAGGATAAGCATACTCAGGATCATCAGGCAAACCACCAGCAGTAGGTGGCACAGGCGGATCAGTAACTGTGAGCATCTCAATGGAAACCTCAGGCACGATGATAGAGGGTGACACCACAACAGAGTTTCTCAGCATCGATGGGCAGGAAACCGAAGGGGTCATACTATGGAGAATCGGCCACCCTGTGTAGCTTGACATTCTCAATTGAAATGTACCTGTTACCCTTGTGACCAGGAAGTGGGGGTAAAACAACTGTACGTGTACCCAATACTCCAAGCACCGGGACTGGTGCACGATAAGAGGGGCCAAACTCTTTCTTGTTCTCCACCTTCTCACAGACCAGGTCACCAACTCGAGGTAGCCAGCCGACTACAGGAATCAGGAGCGCTTCTTCGGATGTAGAGGGCACGTGTTCCTTTGCTAGAGTGTCTCTTGCTTCTTGTAGATTCTGCAATACAGCACAGTGGTCATCTAGGTCAAAAGGCGCGGCAGCCGCCGCCATGTCTAGACCGTCAAGGTCCGGAACAAACATTCTCACTCCAAAGAGCATCATGTACGGGGTCCTCCCACCCAGAGACCTTCTAGGGAGATTATTAAGTGCACGTTGGACGTCATACAAGTGGGCAAGCCAGTTCCGGCCTGTACCTAACACCTTGGCTGTCAACGATTGCTTTAGGTTACGGTTCATTCGTTCCACAACACTATTGCCCTCAGGCCGGTATGGAGACCAAAATTTGACTTGGACCCCCAAACTTCTCATTGCTTCTTTGTACGCCTTAGAGGCGAACGCCGGGCCCTGATCAGAGTGAAGGGTACCACATGCAAAACTCCCTATAAAGACACGCAATGCTTTGATGACAGTCCTGGCATCAGCACTCCTTTGTGGCCACACCCACAGAAAACGTGTGCACGAATCCACTGCAACCAAGATGTACTTGTACGCAGTATCAGAGGTAAAAGGACCGCAGTGATCTAAATAAACACACGCAAGTGGTTGATTAGATATATGCAGCTGCGTTGGAGGTGGACGCGCAACAGAAGAAGGTTTAATCTGCTGGCAAATGTCACAACTAAGTACATAAGCCCGCGCTTGTTTATACAAACCGTACCACCAGTAACGTTGCTGTAAAAGAGACACAGTTGCTGACACTCCAGCATGCGCGGACGCAACACCTTCGTGGGCAGCCGTTATCAAATTTGGTCTGCAGTCCGCGTTGGGAATCAATCTATCACCAACGTCGTTAATCCTCACTAACGGGACGTTATCAGGACTTAAGTGATAATGGTATTGAGAAGGGAAACCTCTAGGGAAGCCTGTCCCTGTCTCAGAAGCTGCAATAGCTGCCAAGATGTCAGCATCAATCTTAGATTTTGATCTTGTAACTGCTGCCACTAAATATGTCGCCACTGCGGTTTTTGCTGCCTCGTCAGCCAAACTGTTACCGACAGCATGGACACCAACTCGTTGGTGACCAAGAGTGTGAATTACATTCACAAGTGGCAGACTCCCTTTAAGTTCTGCCACTCGAGCCCAAAGCGTTTTATGCTTCACTGTGCTACCTTTGGAATCACGAAAAACATTCATAATCCAAAAAAGCAAATTGTCGTTGTAAGATTGAACACAAGAGTAAGAATCACTCACTATAAGAGTAGTGACCCTGTGATCAGCAAACTCAAGTGCAAGCACCAGAGCATGGAGCTCCGCTAACTGCGCGGTACAATCACCCAATGACTGTGTATGCACTGCATCGGATTGGAACTCTTCATTACGAAAGTACTGACTACAATCGCGCAAGCCGCTGAATAAGCGTGCCTTGATCCAGTTGCGGGCTGCGCCGACCCGTCAGTGTATATGACACAATGGTATTCCTCGATAGGGCGCAATGACAGAGGAGCAGGATGAACGAATTCATACTCTAAACTCTCCTGAGTCTGCAACGCTGCATCAAAGATGTATTCGACGTCAGGCGAAGCTAAGGAGGTCGCCCATTGTATCCACCTTGGATGCAAAGCCTTTGAATCCGGTACACTAGCTTTAGTGACTGCCTCCAGTGCTGGAAATGGTGTTACCACCAGCATGCGTTTTCCTTGTGACAGCGCTCGTTCTTTCAGGATCGCCATCTGTACTGCTGTCAATACTTTTTCAACAGTGGAAAATCGCAGCTCAGCCAAAGTGTACAGATGAGATTTGTATGCAATGGGGACTGTGTCGCCCTCATTGAACGTTAAGTACGTGAAACCCTCCGCGCCTGGAACAATTCTAAGGACCAGGTTGGTGCGGTTATCACGAGTTTGTAAATATTTAGCAGTAAGAAGATCAGTCTGCAAAGAGTACAATGCAGAGGAATGCTCAGGCAGCCAGCAAGATTTGGTAAAAGTTGGTTGTACCAAGGCGTATAACGTCTTGATACGCTGGGCATAATCAGGAATGTAGGAACGACCGAAATTCAGAAAGCCCAGTAATGATTTTAGTTTTTTCAGTGTCGTAGGGATACGAAGGCGTGCGCATTTCTAAAGAAAGTGCGGTGCCAAGCCTCGACCCTCATTATCGAGTTCGTACCCCAAGAACAACACTGTGAACTCAGCAATGTGGGACTTCTTAAAGTTAAACTTGTAACCGAAGTCAGCAAACATAGTCACTATGTTATCCACACGAGCAAGGTGTGGAAGCAACTCGTCATCTGTCAGATAGATGTCATCAACATACGAGTATGCCTCCGGGTCTACCATCTCCAAGAGAGAGACCACGCGAGCGGAAAAAACTCCAGGGCTGTTTTTATAGCCCATCGAGAGCCTCTTAAACAATTTTTGTTTTCCACCCGAGGTAAATGCTGTCCACTCATAACTATGAGGGGCTATGTTATGGCAATAAAAGCCATTTGATAAGTCGAGCGTGGTTTTGAAACGTTTTCTCACAAGACTATCGACGAGAACCGAACTATGAGTATTTTGTACCGCACACGTCCGGCAATGCGAGTTTAAATGGCGGTAATCCAAAACTAGGCGGTACGACCCGTCAGGCTTCGTCACAGTGAATAAAGGATTATTCATGGGTGACACACATGTCTCAATCACTCCTTGATATTCCAATTGTTCAAGGATGGATGCGACGTGAGACCTTGCCTCGCGACGCATGGGGTATTGGGGTTGAGGCTGGGGATAGGACCGCAATGGAATCTCATGACTGGGAGAACATTTATCCCAGCCAACCTGATTACGATATAACGCAGGTGCAAGCACCTGTGCCCACTCCCCGGCCAACCTATTAGACTCATCCGTGGGCACTGCGTGCCCAAAGGAAGGAAGAATGACTTCCTCTCCCCTTGGAGCGTCCAAAATGAAAGCCGGAGGCCAATCTTTCTCCGCCAAAAGAATATCATAGGTGGTCGTAAGATTGTCCCAAAAAACCACTTTAATTTTACGTTGTATGTCACCCTCAATATTAAGGACTATTTCAAATAATCTTTCTGGGGGAGCTACGCGAGTATCAGCAGTTTCAACTGTCACATAAATGTCAGTTGCTGTCGCCTCCAGAAATGGACGCAATGCTTCCCGCACTACTGTAACTTCCGCCGCGCTGTCTAGCAGCGTTAGTGCCCATGTCAGGTTCCGAAGCTGTGTCCGCACCATCTGAGGCATATCTCGCTGAGATAGCGGTACAAAAGGGGGTGATGATGGACAGAGCATCAGAACCAATCAAACACTCACACCCAGTCAACAGATCTGGGTTTGATCCATCACCATTCTTTAGCCCACTCTGCCACCCCAGTTCAGACATGGCCATATGCAAATCAGTCTGACCCTGTGCCTCATGTGAACAGTCCAGCCCGAACTGCCAAGCCATGCCTTCCCTGGACCGGAAACAAGCTTCCTAGGACCGGTTTCTGGCATTTCAGCCGTCTTCAGCCAGGCTTGCTTGAATCCAGTGGCAAAGTGAGCAAGGGACTCACGTCTGAGCATACCCTGCCAACTTATGGCGAACACAGCGGTACAAAAGGGGGTGATGATGGACAGAGCATCAGAACCAATCAATGCTCCGTCCATCACCACCCCCTTTTGTACCGCTTCGCTGAGATAGCAGCAACTTTCTTTTTCTGAAACGGTGGACGTTGTCTGGCAGTGTCTTCCTGCTTGCCTTTAACGTCAGTCTGGCGGGGCTGGTCTCGACCTTGAGCACCCTGTCCTCTCCCACGCTCTCCACCACCAGTGTGCGAAGCCGATGTTTCCTGTGAAGAACGAGGAGAGCGTTGTTCAGAAACCTGACACCTATCAGGCGACTTAATACGAGTACGATCGCGCAAATCATAAGTGCGCTCACTATACGACTGTACGGGTGAGGCAGGAAGAGACACCTGTTTCTGTTGCTGTTTTTCTTGTTTTTTGGCTCTCCAACTTTGTTTAGGAAAGTTGGGCTTTTCGTCTTTTGTAGACGAACTCACCTTAGTTTGCTGCACTACATCAGGAATTTTGATGGTGGGTTTCACGCCCAAAGCACTACGCCCAACCATCCTGTAGGCTTTCGCAATAATTTTTGCAAACTCCCTCGGTTTATCGGCATCATCCACAAGTTCCAGCATATTACCAACTTGGAACTGCATGGCATCTTCTTTGAGGTTGCCCATTACCATGGAACAAACCACATCGAAACTGTCGACAAGCCGTAATCCCAACTCAACAGCTGCCTCCGCACCATGACTGTCCTGGACTTTCTTGATGACGGAGGGTAGTACAGACATAGACGGAGTGCCGTAGCACTTCGAATAGGTCGCAGCAAAGACCTTGCCCCAATTGTCACAATCAACAAGATCAGGGACTAGGTCCTTCGGCAAAGTAATGGTGAGTATCCTGTGTTTATCCACAGGAGTAGTGTTTGGAAACACGGCTTCCAATTGATCAAATTTTTCGGCAAGCCAGTAAGGAAATTCATCCTTACTGAGGGGGCGCTTGCCGACAACCGCATTAACCATAACAGGGCTAATCACCACCGCGTGATGGTGATCCGACCCGTGCCCAGCAACCACAGGTGTTCCCACCTGAACTGTGCATGACACATACTGCACTAAAGCCCTATGGACTGTAATCAGGGCTGTGTGTAGTGTTAAACCAAATTGTATGCTGCCAAGCAGAAATAGGTATTTCTAGCGTCCTACATGGGGCATAAACCGCAGGCACAGGCGTGGCTGTATATTCGTGGAACAAATTATCGTCCGTATCCACCTCCGCAAAGGTCACCCAAGAGTAAAACAACTCATAAGGGTAGGTGGCATCAGCACTTACCACAAAGACCACGGCCATCCCGTCATCAGGTACCCCATACGCCCTCAAATGAGTGCGCAGGGGAACCCTACTATGAGCGGGAATATTAACCGCCATAAGGACACACTAAAGAGCAACAACGATATTCACAGTAGCACTTGGGCTCAAAAAGTTGTAACCTTTTTAATTATCAAGCTTGAATGAACCTTTAGTTTAAACCTAGGTAGGTCAAACCGTCACTCCTGTCATCCGGAAACAAGAGTGAGGGTAGTTGTGGACTAACACAAGTACTACTAAAGCGTCTCAGATCATAAGACCAAACGTTAGGTGCGCCATGTTGCAGGGATTCTGCTTATGCACAGAACTATGCGCAGGAGACCAGGACCTAAGAGAATTGTGGTGTACCAGAAAACTCCCCTCAGAACCCAGAATCCCTTATCCGACTAGCTTAGTGTCCCATTCGTTAGCCTAGATCTAGCTAGGCGGTCCCAATGTATAGACAAACCAGAACAAGCGACTTAGATATTTCTCAGGAGTGGTGGGAATCCGAAATACCTGTTCGTATCTATTTGTTAGTCCACAACAGAATAATACAGACACGGTAAAGTTTAAAGAGTTTATTTTATAAACCTCGCGTCCTAAGATGCAGTATTTTGGCTAACACTAGCAGGCTAACGGTACAGATCAGAACCATAAGCATTGTTACAATACCATACAAAATGAAAGGAGCAATCATACTAATAATGACAGCGGTATACAGCCACACTCCTTTCTCTAGAATCTAATACATTATTATTAGACTATTAGAAGGTCTCTTAGGTTAACAGGGGGGACCCCATACCGTATAGATCAGCTTAGTAGAATCACATCAAAGGATCAGCTAGCTCTCTCATGCATCAGCTCTTCTGTTCGAATGAATGTAAACCCAAACTGTTCTGCAATATTAAAGACGCTTGTCCTTCAGATATTGGCAGCTGTATGTATGATATGTCTAAGAAGTGGTACGATAAATCTAATCACAACACTCTGTACCTTCTAGTGACCCAGACTCGTTCTTTGCATGATGTACAGACCAAGGGCACATTTCACTGTTAAGAATGTGAAACAACAGCTTGTTATCCTGTAAGGCAAAGTCGAGTCAGCATTTCTAAAATGAATAACACATAACAACAGTGTTGTGTGCAGCGCAGCAGAAACAACATGCTGGCTTGCTAACAATTATCTCGTTTATGCTAACTTAGTGTTGTAAATAGGGCGTGGCTTAAACCATCCTACAGGCAGGGTTACACTTAGTATGAAATGTTATGCATAAATAGCATCAGCAATGCACTATTGTGAACACTAGTAGTGTGCGCACATTAGAAAATTACCATCACTGTGAATATCCCTGCAATATGCAACATTACATCAGGGCACAACACCTAGGAATTGCCAGATGTCCACAAACTATCAGCTGTGCCCTTCAGCAGGTGGTGTGTACAGTTACCATTACCGAAAGGCCTAGGTTGCAGCTTCCCCACACTCCTCTTGCCCGTCATCTGGTAAGTTTCCTCCACAGGGTGGGAAGCCTCCAGGCCTCTCTTACGGGAAATGCGATAATTACTGCTCCCGACTGGGACTTCCAACACTCTCCTGTTTCCGGTGGAGGAGTGGGGGCCTCTGTCAAAGTTCACCTCAAGCATCAAAAGACACAGCAATGCCCCAGGTAGGTGCAGATGTGAAGGGGGGCACTTACACGGCAGCTGGAAAGGGGGAAGACCTCCCTGGGTCTCCCATTTTCCCATGAGCCAGCAGCTGCTGCCCTCGGGCTGGTGGTGCAGCTGCCTTGGCCCACTTTCTACAAAGGGCACGCCTGAGACCTCGACTGGTCTCTAGCTGCCTCACCCAGGCAGCCCGGCTTGGGACAGGGACATGCTGGTCCCGCAAGCACTCACCTCCCTGCCTGGCTGCAAGAAAAGTGGAGAAAGAGACAAAAGAGGTACATAAAGAGACGCATGGAAAGTGGAGAATGAAGCAACAGGGGTTCAGAAAGAGGCAAGAGAAGTGCAAAAACAGTCAAGACAAGTGCACAAAGAGGCAAGAGAATTGCTGAACGAAGCAACAGAGGTATAGAAAGAAGCAAGAAAAGTGCAGAAAGAGGCAAGTGAGATGCAAAAACAGAAAGGAAAGGTACAGAAGGAGGGAAGACGACTGCAGAAAGAGACAAGAGGGGTGCAGAAAGAAGCAAATGAGGTGCAGAAGGAGGCAACAGACGCGCAGAAAGAGGGAAGAGAGCTGCAGAAAAACACAAGAAAAGTGCAGAAAAAGGCAAATGAGGTACATAAAGAGAAAACAGGGGTGCAGAAAGAAGCATGGAAAGTGCAGAATGAGGCAACAGGGGTGCAGTAAGAGGCAAGAGAAATGTAGAAAGCTACAAGTGAGGTGCGGAAAGAGCCAACAGAGTTGCAAAAAGAGGCAAGAGAGGTGCAGAAACAGGTAAGAGAAGTGCACAAAGATGCAAGATAATCGCTGAAAGAAGCAACATATGTGTAGAAAGAAGCAAGAAAAGTGCAGAAAGAGGCAAGTGAGATGCAAAAAAAGCAGGAAAGGTACAGAAAGAGGGAAGACGAGTGCAGAAAGAGACAAAAGGGGTGCAGAAAGAAGCAAATGACGTGCAGAAAGAGGCAACAAACGTGCAGAAAAAGGGAAGAGGGGTGCAGAAAAAGGCAAGAAAGGTGCAGAAAGAGGCAAAAGAAGTACGTAAAGAGACAACAGGGATGCAGAAAGAAGCAAGACAGGTGTAGAAAAAAGCATGGAAAGTGCAGCATGAAGCAACAGGGGTGCAGAAAGAAGCAAGAGAAGTGCAGAAACAGGCAAGAGAAGTACACAAAGATGCAAGAGCATTGCTGAAAGTAGCTACAGAGGTGTAGATAGAAGCAAGAAAAGTGCAGAAAGAAGCAATTGAGATGCAAAAACAGGCAGGAAAGGTACAGAAAGAGGGAAGGTAAGTGCAGAAATAGACAACAAGGGTGCAAAAAGAAGCAAATGAGGTGTAGAAAGAGACAACAGACGTGCAGAAAGAGGGAAGAGAGGTGAAGAAAGTACATGAGATTTGCAGAATGAGGTCAAGAGAAGTGCAGAAAAAGAAAGAAACATGCAGAAAGATGCAACAGAAATGCAGAAAGAGCCAAGAGAGACGCAGAAGAAAGCAAGAGTGGCTTGCACACCATTAGTACCAATTTAACACCCACACTTAGCAATAAGTAACACATGACCATTCTAGGTTTGTAAAGGGCCTTCTACCACGCTGTAACACTTGTCGCTGCATTTTTGGTAACGTTTGACCCATTTCAGCTTGAAACAAGGCTTTTTTTGGTTCAAATTGGCAGATTAGGGTGCAGATGATGAATTTTGTGGCTAATGCAGAAAATGTATAATTGTGCGAAAGTCGTTGCAGCCAAACAGTCATATAATTCCAGTGGCCCTGCTCATACCTCTGACTAGGTCCACAAGTGCTCCTCAGTGCTTCCTCATTTTTTTGTCTCATTGAGTTCATAGTTGAGCTTCTATGGAAACGAGGAAGACTAAACCTGAGGTTACCACTCCACAACACAGACTACCATACCACATAATTCCTCTCCATGACACATATTCCCACTATACATAATTCCTATACACTAAATACCACATACTTTGTATCCACATAACTTCACTGCACAACACACCACATAATTCCACTACACACAACGTACATCCACTCCAATACCAAAAACATTAGTAAGAAACTTTTGCATTTACAACGTCAATAGCTCTTATTCTCGAAATGCGAAACCTATTACTTTGCAAACACTTCTTTAACTAGTAGTCGCATTTGCAGAGTGGTAGAGAAAGGGTGCTGGGCCTCCGACCAGCGCTCAGGAATTCTGGTGCGTAGAGTATACAGGAGGTACCAGTAGGGCTTCTTGGCCACCAAAGTCCCTCAGGAGTAAATTTGACTTCATCCCCCATCCCGTAGTCTGCCAGGAGGCACGTTTTCAGAATGGTGGAGAAAGGGGGGCATGGCCTCCGAAGACGTCTTAGCAATCCCACTGTGCGGGACTTACAGGAGGTAATAAGAGGGGTAGTTGGCCCCCAAGCACATCCTTGGGGGCCAACTACCCCTCCTATTACCTCCAGTAAGTCCCACACAGCAGCATCGCTAAGTTCGAAGAGCAGGCCACACACCCTTTGCCCACCACTCTACAAACATGCTCCCTGGGGCACTCTTGGATGGGGATTGAAGTCCCCTTCGCTGCTGTGGGTCCTTTAGGGGCCAACTAGACTACCTCTTACCTCCAGTAAGCCCCACACAGTGGGATTGCTGAGAGGTGTACAAAGGCCACACCCCTTTTCTCCACCACTCTGCAAAAGCACCCCCTGGCACGTTCTAAGTTGGGGGATTTTGTCCCCTTGAATCCTGAGGGTCCCTGGGGGCCAACTAGCCCACCAGTAAGCACCATACAGCTGCATTGCAGAGAGGTGGTCCAAGGCCACGCCTCTCTACAATGCAGCTCTGTGGCGCTTACTGGAGGTACCTGGTGGAGGTTCATAGAAACAGAAGAGGGTCCCTGGAGTCTCAATGTGGGGAAAGAGAGCAGGGAAAATATCATCAGACAACAACCACAACTTCCTCCTTATTAATTATATAAATGGCAATACATCCAGGATGAACAAATAGTTGTCCCACAGACAATTTAATTTATGATTTTTATTATCAAAAAATATACAAAATGTTTTAATTAATCTTATATATAAGTTAATTACTCCATGTTTAATATAGACAATAACATTAATTTAAATGATCACACATCATAGATAAACTGAAAAGGAGAGCCCATTAGACATAAAAATACAACACAGAACATAATGAAACACTCATAAAATGAATGTACATATGACAACAGAACAAAACAAATTCAAACACTAGACAGTGATAGACAACAATACATATATACACACCAAGACAATTCAACAATATTGCAATGGGAAAAAGATAAAATTGAGCTAACAGAACAAAACGCCAATATTGCAATATGAAAAGATAAAATTGAGCTAACAGAACAAAACGCCGACGTTCATTTCGGAACACTGAAAGTACCTGGTGGAGGTACTTACAATGCCCGAGAGGGCCTGTTTGCACAGTGGTGAAGTGAGGGGCAGGCCTGATGTGACAAGTGTGCAAACGCGCCTCATGCGGCATTTTAAGTTGGGCGATTAAGTTCCCTTGAATCCTGAGGGTCCCTGGGGTTCAACTAGCCCACCAGTAAGCGCCACAGAGCTGCGTTGCAGAGAGGTGTAAAAAGGGGCCTGGCCTCCAACCACCTCTCTGGGACAGAGCCCTGTGGCGCTTACTGGAGGTACCTGGTGGGCTAGTTGGCCCCCAGGGACCCTCAAGATTGAAGGGGAATTAATCCCCCAACTTAAAACCTGCCACGGGGCGCGATTTCACATTGACGCGGGGAGCGGGCGGGGCCTGATTTGACTCGCGAATGGCTAGACCATTGTTTCACCCTGTAACGGTGTCCGTCCAGAGCGGGCCTCTTCCTCTTCCCACCCTCGTCTTCCTCCTTGGGTCCCTGACAGCGACGCGCGCGTGTGCGTGCCGGTGTGTGCATTCCGCTCTCGCTTTCTTCATAAAGGACCCTCGCTCTCATTCCCCCCACTAAAGAAGGCAGAACATTACCATCTATCCGTCTGTATAGTACACCATAAAAAGAAATCATCGAGAAATCCTGAATTTAAAACAGAGTTCTTGTTCAAGCGTGTACAACCACTGAAAGTCTCGAGCTGTCATTGTAAACAATCACAACCAGTTAATACCTCGCATGTCCATCATGCACAGCTCCTATTTGCCAAGAAAGCAGACGCACAAAACAATTAACAGGAGCACTAAATGGCAGACCCTGAGAGCTATGGCATAGCCACATACACACCCACCCACTTTCAACAGGATACAGCCCTGGTCATTCACATCACACCTTTATACAAATTGCGGGTTCCTAGTGTTTTCACATGGTTTCTACTTAATCTAGATGCTGGCATGTATGTTTTTGGATACACAAGCCCATGGAAAATTCAACAGCTTCATGTCAGCGTATTTCTTTGGGGGATTGGGAATCAAAGTATGTATTTCAGTCTTTTTAAATTAGGGATAGGTTAGTGAGCAATATCGAAATTCATACCCTGCAACCAACTAAAGCCATTTTGGACTTATAATCTATCTTCCTGGCCACCTAAAGCAAGACCAATTGTCTGTTTTCTGAAAAAAAGCAGGTTGCCAAATGAGATAAAATAAGCTGCGTGCGGCAAGGTACAGGGAACTCAGCATCACCACTTATACGAATGAAAAAAAAAAGTCAAGTCTGAGCTGCCGTTGTTTGAATAAACTACGCTGGTATTTCCATGGCCTATCTTCCTTAAAACTCTCTGCTGTAGAAATACAAGCGAGATGAGCATGTGCTATACGGAAGTTGCTTCATCTGAAATACACATGACCTAAAATGTTATTTCTGGTGCTTAATGTACTAAGAAAAGGTGTCAGGGACCTAAATAGGCGAGACAGCACACAGGCTGAGAGTAAATTCGGCACCCTCACCAAAAGCCACTTAATGAATGCAACAGATGGCTGTTATGTTGTGCTTTCCCCTGCCTGCCTGCGTTGACCCCAGATGGGCATCCCCCAGAGAGCCCGTGCAAAGGAGGGGCCGGATGCCAGTACAGTAATAAAAGGAGACCCAGAACCGGATGTGGCCATTCGGGACTAGCCCCAACTAAATCACTGGTGTGGTGTTTTACTCCTGCAAGCTACTGCGTGCCATATGTCCCCATAACACCGCATGCACGCAACAACTCGCGATGAGCAGGGCCGGACTGGCTGTAGCGGGCACCTGGCAATCCCCCGGTGCGCCGCACGGGTGGGGCCGCTTTTCGGCCCCTGGGGGCCGTTTTTGTTACAGGGCCATTAAACGGCCCTGTAACAAAATCGGCCAAAAACCGGCCCAGGCATAGAGCTCGGCCGCACCCCCGCACCCCCCCCTTTCCGGAGGAGGGGGGAGGGGGTGGCGGCCAAGCACTTTGCCAAGGCCGGTTGTGGTTCCCAGTCCAGCCCTGGCGACGAGGGGGTGTTTTCGTTCCCCGAAAGTACCTGCGGCACCGTGCTGGGTGCCCGATGTATCCTGCTGTTTGCCCTGAGTGATTCCTGCTGCCCGTCCATATCCTGCATGGAGCGGCCAGTGGGGGACCATTTGCGGTCGCCCGGTGAGGTGAGCCTGCCCCTCTCTGTACACCGGGCCTGCATTTACCCGGCCGGCCGCTGCGGTGAGGTCCCTCAGTGTCTTCCTATCTCCAGCATACAAGGGTGCATGCAGGCGTATATTACCCGTGCCACATGCCTTTTTTCCAATGCGCGGAGCACGTGGCCTGCCTGCTACCTGCTATTTACTCCAGGCTGTGTGTGTTCCAATGCCTGAAGCCACCAGTGTGCCCCTACTTACATCCACTGCCTGAGGGGTCGGCATTTTTGGGGAGAAGGTGACATCGTGCACCCCAACTGGGTATTTTATCTGAATCCTGCCACAGCAGAGATTGCCCCAGTGGGAGGATAGAAGTAGAAGTAAACTTCCAGGGAATCCTAGAGAGACACTCACTTATGTGTGGTGCCCAGCAAAGAAGCCTAGGAGGAATAGTATTTCCTGCTGACCCCGGACTCTACAAATACTACACCCACGATGGCCACAGTACAGCCCATTGAGCATTTTTTGCTGGAAGGCCTGCTGTCGTCAAGCGGCCAAGTCGAAAGATTGGCTAGACCGATTGGAGAAACATTTTGCAGGCTGAGCGGCATCGTCCTATGCTACTGCATCTTGGTGGTGGTGCCATCCATAAGCTCGGAAGATCAGTGACCGAGGCAGGTCCTCCTCATACCTACGACACGCTGAAGGCAGCCCTGACAGCACACTTTGAGCCACTTGCCAACCCAGATTACGAACGTTTCCTATTGAGGCAAACGAGGCAACTCCCAGAAGAGTCTGTCGACGCGTTTTATACCAGACTCCGAGACCTAGCGTGTACATGCACGCTTCCCGATGCTAATGATGAGATATGGGCGCAGTTCATACAGGGCTGCGCATCTGCTAAATTGGGAGAACAGATACTTCAGGTCCCTGGGATGTCCATGGTGGATATGTTGACGATGAAACGATCCAAGGAATTATCAAAGGTGCGAGCAGCGCACATGGAGGCAGTGTTACAACGCCAAGTAAAAACGGAATCCGTGAACGCCGTGGCATCTAGCAATACCGCCAAGAAGTCAGAGAAAAGCAAAACATCCTCCAAAACCAGAACCTGCTATAACAGCGTGCAACAAACTCCATCACTTTGCACAAGTATGCCGTTCCACACAACGGAGGAGGCCGCTGTCAGGGCCAGCAGGCCATATTCAAAAACGAACCTTACAGTTAGAACTAAAGTCCTGCTCCCCCGCAACCAACACTGTACAGGAAAGCAAAATGAAGGCAGACCAGAATCTAAGATGGCCGCTACAGTAGGGACGATTGAGCAGCAGGTTAGCGCTCTAGCGTTCCATGGGAATCATCAGGATCCAGGTGTCAGCCCATTGGAGTGGCGCACTTCACCAGAGCTTTGAGGAGAGAAGGTTACCTGTCATGCGTCGCGCAGTTTAGTGAGGGAAAAGTCTTTTCGTCGAGTTTACAGGAATTCAAGTTCCAGGTTCCAGATTTTCAGTAAGACTGTTCCGTTTAGAGATTCCAGTGCGTTGCGCTTACTTGTAGAAGCGTCTGAATGTTTGAGCCTTGTATGAAGGAAATAGCACGAAAACACGATACTTCCCCTCGGAATTATTGTTTGTGGCGACAATGTACAGAAAGTACTTAAGAGTAATTATTTCCTGAAGAACTAGTGGAAGCGAGCAGCAAATACCTAAAATATCTGTCAGCTGCACAAATCGAATTTTCAGATTCCAGTCAAAGTTGGGAGCTCAGTGCAGCATAATATAGTGGTGAATGATAGGGTCAGCACTGGGAGCTTTCATCACTGAGAAGAGCGTTCTAGTAGAGCTGTATACCGATTTGAAGTCCTAGTTAAGGAGCACACATATGAGAGTAGTTAGTTGAGGCTTACCCTTCAGAGTCTCCTTAGCGAGGGAAGGACTTCGGAGTACAGAACTTACATTTAACAGACAAATTGTATTTGAGGAGATAAAAGAAGTCAAGGAGAGAAAAAGAACTTACCTATCCAGAATCCAGTTAAGGCATCGTTAGTTGAATCTTGGGTAAGAGAACCTGTAGTAAAGAAAAGAATAAGAGGTGAGAGCGAGATTACTAGAAAGCAAGGCAACTCAAAAAAGAATAACACTATTGTTACTTACAGCAGTACCACACCAAGACAACACCCAACCAGAAGAGGAGCATTGGTCACTAAAGACAGGGTGGGTATTTAGAGAGGAAAGATCACACATGAACATAAACTGAGTAGGGTGAGAGATAGAGCAGACCATACTAACGAGAACACTTCTTTTGCAGTATATAAACATCTGTCACCCAAAAAGAAGATAGAAAGAACGACAACACTCAAGAAAGAAAAAGACGTAGTGACCGTCTCTTCTCTGTCCCATCCCCTTTCCCCCCCTTAGGTTTCTTGGGCGGACCCGCATTAAAAAGCGTGTTGCCCGGAAAGCTGGGAAGGGGCATTGGGAACAGCGACATTCTGCTCACGAGCGATTCTGAAGAGCACCGAACCTTGACAGAGTGAAGTGCCCACGTATTTGTTCGCTCTTGAGCAGAATGGCTGAAGGATTGGATTTGAAGAAATTAGGAGAAGTTTTGGAAGGAATCCAAAGAGAATTAATTTCTGTTAGAGAGGAGAATAGGGAACTGAGAAAGGAAACCACAGATTTAACCTTAAAGATGAGTAGCCTAGTCTCAGACCCAAGTTTAAGGTATTCAGTTAACCCAGAAGGAACTTCTAGTGAGCCTTCAGTCACTCAGCCTAAAATAACGACACAAGTAATTCATTCTTTGTCACCTGTAATTCCTTTGGCGCCCCCAGAACATTTTAGTGGTGACCCTCAAAAGGCACAGGTGTTTTTAACCCAATGTACATTACACTTTATGTGTCGTCCGGCCCTATTCCCTGATGCGCAGTCTAGAGTGGCATTCATATTGTCTTACTTAAGTGGAGATGCCGCGTCTTGGTCTATGCCTCTGGTCACCAGTAACGCTCAAATATTATATGATTTGGATGAATTCAAGAAAGAATTCCTTCGCATCTTCGACAGAAGAAGAGTCTCCCAGGCGACAGACAACGAGTTATTAGAAATAAAACAGGGGAGTAGAGACTTAGTAGCTTACTTGGCTCTATTCAATAAATTAGTGGTAGAAACTGAATGGCCGGAGAACACAAGAGCTGCAGTGTTTTATCGAGGCTTAAAGGATGAATTAAAGGATGCATTAGCACAAGTACCCAATCGACCCACAGAGATTTCAGCACTAATTGATCTAGTATTAGAGATTGACTTCCGTCAAGGAGAAAGAAGAGGTGAAAGGAAGCGAGATTATCGTCCGAGTGTGGCCTGGTTTGATCGAGTGAAATCTGAAGGCGGCAAGGAAAGCGACATCGCCCGTGGGGGAGAACCCATGCAAATTAGAACGATTCGGGGTCCGCTTTCTAAGGAAGAGAAAGAAAAGAGGAGGTTGAACAAGCAATGCCTATATTGTGGAGGAACTGGGCATTTTGTTCGGGATTGCCAGAAGAAGCCCAAGCAGAAACCGTCGGGAAATGCCTTGCACCACCAGTAAGTGGAGTTGGACTGGTGGTTGATGATACTGAGACAGCTCCAGATGCCCATACCCTGGCAAATACCTTGCAGTCTGCGGCTCTGCATTTAACCGTAATGATGACGTTACGATACAGGGAACAAATATTACGGCGAGTCACAGTAATGATTGATTCGGGAGCTACAGGCAATTTCTGTGATCTAAAGTTCGCAGAAAAGATTGGGTTAAAGGCAATCAAGAAAGAGAAAAGTGAGGCTGTTCGAGCAGTTGATGGAACAAATCTTTCATCTGGACCCATTGTGAGCCATACCGAAACAGTGGAGTTGGAATCCGAAGAGGGTCATCGAGAAGATCTACAATTCAATCTGATTGATGCTCCACAGTTCCAACTAATATTGGGGTTACCGTGGCTCACCAAGCATAACCCTAAAATAGATTGGGGAGCCCGTACCGTGACTTTGAACTCAGATTATTGTAAAGAAAATTGTTATCTGGTAGGTCATAGAAGTCAAGAAAAAACGCAGGCATTTCTTTTAAGTGAGAAAGAATCCACAATTTGTTTAATCAGTACAGCTGAACTACCTGAAGAATACGCAGAGTATATAGATGTCTTTAGTGAAGTAGAAGCGGAAAAGCTTCCTCCACATCGAGACTTCGATTGCAAAATAGAATTGGAACCAGGATCCAATCTCCCATGTAGTAGAATTTATGCTTTGACAGAAAAAGAAGATGAACACCTGAAGGAGTACCTACACAAGTATCTGAGAACGGATTTATAAAACCGTCACAATCCCCAGTCTCATCTCCACGTTTTTTTATTCCAAAGAAAAATGGAGATTTGAGAACCTGCATCGACTATAGGGCAATAAATAGAATAACTATTAAGAATCGATATCCCTTGCCCTTGATTTCTGTATTATTGGACCAGGTGAAGGAAGCCAACATCTATACCAAGCTGGACTTGAGAGGGGCCTACCATCTGGTCTGAATTTGAGAAGGAGATGAATGGAAGACGGCATTTAGGACAAAGCATGGCCTCTTTGAATATCAAGTAATGCCGTATGGCCTATGTAATGCCCCAGCAGCCTTCCAGCACTTCATCAATGATGTCTTGAAGGAGTTTATTGATCAGAATGCATTGGTGTATATTGATGACATACTAATCTACTTGAACAACGTGGAAGAACATGAAGAGCATGTAAAAAGGGTTTTGCAGAAATTGCGAGAACACAATCTATTTGTCAAGTTGGAAAAGTGTGCCTTTCGTGTAACGTCTGTGGAATTCTTGGGTTTTGTGCTGGCCCCCAGTGGAGTGACTATGGACGAAAGCAAGATCAAGGCAGTCCTGGAGTGGGAATCTCCGAAATCCGTGAAGGAAATCCAAAGTTTCATCGGATTTGCTAATTTTTATAGGAGGTTTGTTCAAAATTTCTCTCAGAAACGAATTCCAATGAACAAGTTACTAAGGAAAGGCGTCAAATTTGACTGGACTAAGGAAGCAGAAGAGTCATTTAAGCAGTTAAAGAAGGATTTTACTTCAGCTCCAATTTTGCTGCATCCCGATCCATCTGAGCCGTTTTTTGTGGAAACAGATGCCTCCAATTGGGCCTTAGGGGGAGTGTTATCACAAAGACATAAGACAACTGGACAACTGCACCCGGTGGCCTATCGATCTAGGAAGTTAACTGCAGCGGAAGTGAACTATACCATTACAGAGAAAGAGTTATTAGCGATTAAAGATGCTTTCAAGGATTGGAGACATTATTTGATGGGGGCCAAGCATGTGGTAACAGTTTACACAGATCATCGAAATTTGAAATTCTTGAAGTTTGCTAGAACCTTAACACCAAGACAGTTAAGATGGTCATTATATTTTGCAGACTATGATTTCATAATTACTTACCGTCCTGGCGCACAAAATGGCAAGGCGGATGCCTTATCAAGAAGAGGGACAGAAGAAGTAATGGAGGAGGTTAAGAACCAGACTATCATTCCAGCAGAAAAGGTGATTGGAGCAGTTTTGCGAGAGTCGCAGGGAAAAAAGGATCAGTTCTCTATGTCAGTAGAAGAATTGGAAGCATGGGTGAGAGAAGATTCTGGACGAGAGATTCGGGAAGGTTTACCGTATCATCATGGAACCCTTTACTTGCCGACAGTAGAAATGCAGCTAAAGGCTTTGAGAGAAAGTCACGATGATCTTTTGGCAGGCCATAAGGGAATAACAAAGACAGAAGACCTAGTGAAGCGACGTTTTTGGTGGCCCAGTTTGGCAAAGGATGTACGGCAATATGTAGCCAATTGTGAAATTTGCGCTAGGGGAAAGTCGGAAAGGCAGGCTCCAAAGGGGCTGCTACAGCCCTTGCCTACGCCACCACATCCATGGCACACTATAACCTTAGACTTAATAGTTGATTTACCATCTAGCAAGGGTTATGATACAATTTTAGTGTGTGTAGATGCATTTACTAAAATGGCCCATTTCATACCCTTGAAATGAGTTCCCACGGCAGCAACCTTGGCACATGCTTTTAGTCAACATATAGTTCGAGCCCATGGAGTGCCCAAGGTTTTGATATCAGACAGGGGTTCCCAATTCTTATCCCACTTTTGGAAGGCCTTTACTAAGAAACTGAGTATAGACTCCAGGTACACAACTAGTTACCACCCAGAGACTGATGGCCAAACAGAGCGCACCAACCAAGAATTAGAGCAGTACCTAAGATTATGTTTATTAGAGCAGGAGGGAGATTGGCCGGATTATCTGTGGGCAGCAGAGTTTGCCCACAACAATGCAAAAAACATGTCCACAGGTTATTCACCTTTTTATTTAAACACAGGAAGACATCCCCATCAATAGGTAGATTTTCAAGAGGTAGATGTACCAGCAGTAACTAATTTAGTTGAACACATGACACAAGTGCATTTGTTAGCCACAGACAATTTAACCAAGGCAAAGGCAACTTACAAGTTCTATTCAGATAAAAAAAAGAAGGAAGGAACCAGACTTACAAGTAGGAGATAAGGTGTGGTTAAACACAAAGAACCTTAGACTTAAGGGAGTCAGAAAGTTTCAACCAAGATTTGTAGGCCCATATGAGACTGAGAAAAAATTAAGTGCAGTAAATTATCAGTTGAAGTTGCCTAAAGGATTGCGAGTGCATCCGGTGTTTCATGTCTCCTTGTTAAAAAGGGTGTCAAGAGATTTACGAGTTAAAATACCCCCTAAACCAATCCAAACTGAAGTAGGGGAAGAATTTGAGGTACAGCGAGTCTTAGATTCTAAGATACGTAATGGACAGATGTACTGTTTGTTGGATTGGAAAAACTATGGGCCCGAGGAAAGATCTTGGGAAGTATCTTCAAACATTCATGCTCCTAGATTAATTAGAGAATTTCATAAGAGATTTCCTAATAAGCCCAGAGTGGGAGGACGTCCTTTGAGAGGGGGTACTGTCAGGGCCAGCAGGCCATATTAAAAAACGAACCTTACAGTTACAACTAAAGTCCTGCTCCCCCGCAACCAACACTGTATAGGAAAGCAAAATGAAGGCAGACCAGAATCTAAGATGGCCGCTACAGTAGGGACGATTGAGCAGCAGGTTAGCGCTCTAGCGTTCCATGGGAATCATCAGGATCCAGGTGTCAGCCCATTGGTGTGGCGCACTTCACCAGAGCTTTGAGGAGAGAAGGTTACCTGTCATGCGTCGTGCAGTTTAGTGAGGGAAAAGTATTTTCGTCGAGTTTACAGGAATTCAAGTTCCAGGTTCCAGATTTTCAGTAAGACTGTTCCGTTTAGAGATTCCAGTGCGTTGCGCTTACTTGTAGAAGCGTCTGAATGTTTGAGCCTTGTATGAAGGAAATAGCACCCAAACACGATACTTCCCCTCAGAATTATTGTTTGTGGCGACAATGTACAGAACGTACTTAAGAGTAATTATTTCCTGAAGAACTAGTGGAAGCGAGCAGCAAATACCTAAAATTTCTGTCAGCTGCACAAATCGAATTTTCAGATTCCAGTCAAAGTTGGGAGCTCAGTGCAGCATAATATAGTGGTGAATGATAGGGTCAGCACTGGGAGCTTTCATCACTGAGAAGAGCGTTCTAGTAGAGCTGTATACCGATTTGAAGTCCTAGTTAAGGAGCACACAAATGAGAGTAGTTAGTTGAGGCTTACCCTTCAGAGTCTCCTTAGCGAGGGAAAGACTTCGGAGTACAGAACTTACATTTAACAGACAAATTATATTTGAGGAGATAAAAGAAGTCAAGGAGAGAAAAAGAACTTACCTATCCAGAATCCAGTTAAGGCATCGTTAGTTGAATCTTGGGTAAGAGAACCTGTAGTAAAGAAAAGAATAAGAGGTGAGAGCGAGATTACTAGAAAGCAAGGCAACTCAAAAAAGAATAACACTATTGTTACTTACAGCAGTACCACACCAAGACAACACCCAACCAGAAGAGGAACATTGGTCACTAAAGACAGGGTGGGTATTTAGAGAGGAAAGATCATACATGAACATAAACTGAGTAGGGTGAGAGATGGAGCAGACCATACTAATGAGAACACTTCTTTTGCAGTATATAAACATCTGTCACCCAAAAAGAAGATAGAAAGAACAACAACACTCAAGAAAGAAAAAGACGTAGTGACTGTCTCTTCTCTGTCCCATCCCCTTTCCCCCCCCTTAGGTTTCTTGGGCGGACCCGCATTCAAAAGCGCGTAGCCCAGCAAGCTGGGAAGGGGCATTGGGAACAGCGACATGCTGCTCCCGAGTGATTCTGAAGAGCACCGAACCTTGACAGCCGCGGACCAGACAAGTAAATGTCATGGATGCTTACTAAACAGCGGAAGGTGGGGAGGACCTGGACATGGATGAAGATGACATAGAGGGTGTGGTACATGTGATCCACGTAATGCAACCCGACGGATGTCCAAAGCGGCGGATCCCGAAGTGTAGTATCCGGATTGCGGGACACCCACTCCAGGCGCTCATCGACACAACGTGTCCATCAACATCATGGCCAGCTCCCTGCTATGGACTCTCCCTGTCACCCCATCCTTGAGACCAGCATCGACCCAAGTGTTCGCCTAAAGGTCTACCAGTTACCTCCCTTTGGTGGGAGACTTCACCACAGACATCTCTCATGACTCACGTTCCATTCGAACCAACGTCTACGTGACCCAGGAAGGCTCGGGATGCTACTAAGTTGCCGAAAGGCCCAACGTTTATAGCTGGTGGTCTTCGCATCCCCCATTCGCCAAGAGAGTGTGGAGTCGATGGTGGAGGAGTTCCAACCTCTGTTCACAGGAATTGGATGCTTAAAAGATCATATGGTCCAGCTACATGTGGACACCACCATTCAACCCGTGGCCCTTAAGCATAGGAGAGTTGCGTTTCACCTACGGCCAAAAGTCAAACAAGAGCTGAAAAAACTGGAAGACACAGGCATCATCGAGCGAGTCGAAGGACCGACTCCCTGGGTTTCACCCATTGTCGTGGCAAGGAAGCCTAAACAACCAGGTGAGGTGAGGATTTGTGTTGACGTGAGGTTACCAAATCATGCCATCAAGAGAGAGCGTCACCTGACTCCCACCATTGATGACATCGTGCGGAGGTGAGCGGGTCTCGGTGGTTTTCAAAAATGGACCTCCGTGCCTGGTACCACCAACTTCTGCTCGATCCAGAATCAAGGGCCATCACCACCTTCTCAACACACTTGGAACTGAGACGATACAAGTGTCTCAGCTTTGGGGTTTCCAGCGCTGCTGAAATTTTCCAAGATACTATTTGAGGTGTTCTGGCTGGCTTGAAGGGAGTTATCAACGTCAGTGACGACATTCTTGTGTATGCCCCCACTCTGGAGGAGCATTTGGACCGACTGAGAGATGTATTCCAGCACCTGCAGGACAGTGGCCTTACCCTTCATCGGGAGAAATGTGCATTCATCCAAAAGGAGATAGCTTTCTTTGGATATCGATTCTCCCAACACGGTGTGTCCCCAGACCCAGCGAAGGTTCATGACATACAGACGGCGCCAGCCCCCACATCTGTGACTGGAGTTTCCTTTGTATGGTAACTTACTGTGGGCGATTCATCTGAAACTTGACCGAGCTCACTGCTCCACTGAGGGAACTCATGAAGTCCACGACTGAGAGTGGGGTCTTATCCAAGAGAATGCATTCCATAACACGAAGAATGCACTGTCAGCCGACACCACGTTAGTGTATTTTGACCCGGCCAAAGAATCAGAACTGTCCGTTGATGCCAGCCCCATCGGCCTCGGTGCAGTGTTATCGCAAAAGCAAGACGATGGAGAGTGGGCGCCAGTAGCCTATGCAAGCCGTGCCCTAACAGACACCAAACAAAGGTATTCACATATAGAAAAAGAAGCAATTGCTGTCTACTGGGGATGCCGGCATTTCCACTTATACCTGTATGGGCAACCGTTCGCTGTGCATACGGACCACAAACCATTGATACCTTTGTTTATGGGAGCCTCCTCAAAACCTCCAAGAATCAAAAAATTGATACTCCAGCTACAGGAATACCACTTTCAGGTGGTGTATCACCCTGGTGCACAAAATCCCTCTGATTTCTTGTCAAGACATGCCAGACCAGTCACCGAGGGAGAAGAATCAGCAGCGGAGGAAGTGGAAGGGTACGGGACTTTAGTAGTGGAACGGTCCCGGCCCATATCCCTTGATAATACTGTGAACGCCACCAAAGAGGACGAGTGTCTGCAGATAGCCATCGCTGCCGTGACCTCGGGAAGATGGCATCTGTTACTCAATAAACTATCCAGCAGAATGGAGGAAGCTTGAGCAACATTGAGTGTACTACATAAAGTCAGAGGAGACTTAGCAGTGTCTGCTGAGAATTGCCTGATGAGAGGATCCCGGCTGGTGATCCCCAGAATGCTACAGCAAAGAGTGGGCTATTTAGCACATATAGCCCACCAAGGGAAACTAAATACCTGCACCCGTCTAAAGACTAAAGTCAAAATACAAAACGCCTCTATAAGCAAATTAAACATTGAGAAGAAAGATTTGCATTTTCGGATAGGAATATACGTGTTTGGGACTCTCAACTTGCACCCAGCGAACTATTATACATAGTTCCTATGGATTAAAAAGCAGAAATGCCAGCTGAAACAATACACAACTCTAACTGATCCAAACATGCAACCGCACTCATTCGCAATGTTTAATATGCAGTTCGGTAGATGCCCATAGGGGAAGTTATGAACTCAGTCGAAACCATTTGTAACTGGTCAACTGGGACGATCAACAGGTACGCGCAGTACAGTTATAGGTCGCTATTATTTTTAGGTGCTATAATGTCGCTATTCCAACTCCCTTGTTTTCTTTCTTCTAACCTCCCTCCTCAATGGAAACGAGTTGACAATATAGCCTGCACAGAGTTCTGTTACTTCTCTCAGATGTTCTCAATAGACCGGTACAATAAATGTGCTTATGCATGCCAGTGCAATATATGTGCTTATGCATGCCAGTGCAGGAGATGTGATTGCAGAGCACTGCAGCAGCTGTGCACAGCCCCCATAAACATCGGTGCAGTGCTCTCTGGGCCCACGTCAACTTGTGAGAAAGCACAGCGCCCGCGGGGCATGGGAGGCGGCCGGGCCCAACGTGCTTTACATAGGGCGCATAATGTGCCACTTAGCACCCTGGTGCCTCGTGGTAATTACATGTTACAGTGGCGTGAGGGTGCCAAGAGTCTCCTCGGCGCTTACAACAGAAGTTGACATGGTGTCAAAGGGCACTTGGCCTTCCAAGGAATCAAGGGTTAATGGACCATGCTGGCAGTGCACAGATGTCTTGTTTAAGTATATAATATCATTGTGCTGTCTTGAAGGTAAGGAGGGGATGTCAGTCTGCACGCGCTTTGTGTTATATGGAATGCAGACAAGTTCTAAGTGGTAGATGGCCCCTTGTGTTACATGGAATGTATGGATGTCTCAGGTGGTAGTTACCTGGAATGTATGGAAGTCTCAGGTGGTAGATACATGGAATGAATGAAGTCTCAGGTGGTAGATACTTGGAATGTATGAAGTTTCGGGTGGTAGATACCTGGAATGTATGAAGTCTCAGGTGGTAGATACCTGGAATGTATGAAGTCTCGGGTGGTAGATACCTGGAATGTATGAAGTCTCAGGTGGTAGATACCTGGAATGTATGAAGTCTTGGGCGGTAGATACCTGGAATGTATGAAGTCTCAAATGGATGATGCATCCCTGTGTTGCCTAGAATGTATGGAAGTCTCAGATGGTAGACGCACCCCCTGTGTTATCTGGAATGTATTGAAGTCTCAGACGTTAGACGCAACCCCTGTGCTACCTGTAATGTATGGAAGTCTCAGATGGTAGACACACCCCCTGTGTTACCTGGAATGTATGGAAGTCTCAAATGGTAGACACACCCTGTGTGTTACCTGGAATGTAAGGAAGTCTCAGATGGTAGACGCACCCAGTGTGTTACCTAGAATGTATGGAAGTCTCAGATGATAGACGCACCCAGTGTGTTACCTAGAATGTATTGAAGTCTCAGATGGTAGACGCACCTCTTGTGTTACCTGGAATGTATGGAAGTCTCAGATGGTAGATGCACCCCCTGTGTTACCTGGAATGTAAGGAAGTCTCAGATGGAAGACGTACCCCCTGTGTTACCTGGAATGTATGGAAGTCTCAGATGGTAGACACACCCTGTGTGTTACCTGGAATGTAAGGAAGTCTCAGATGGTAGAGGCACCAAGTGTGTTACCTAGAATGTATGGAAGTCTCAGATGGTAGAGGCATCCCCTTTGTTACCTGGAATGTATGGAAGTCTCAGATGGTAGACGCACTCCCTGTGTTATCTGGAATGTATTGAAGTCTCAGATGGTAGACACACCCCCTGTGTTACCTGGAATGTATGGAAGTCTCAGATGGTAGACGCACCCCCTGTTTTACCTGGAATGTATGGAAGTCTCAGATGGTGGACGCACCCCGTGTGTTACCTGGAATGTATGGAAGTCTCAGATGGTAGACGCACCCCGTGTGTTACCTGGAATGTATGGAAGTCTCAGATGGTAGACGCACTCAGTGTGTTACCTAGAATGTAAGATAGTCTCATATGGTAGACGCACCCCGTGTGTTACCTGGAATGTATGGAAGTCTCAGATGGTAGACGCACCCAGTGTGTTACCTAGAATGTAAGATAGTCTTATATGGTAGACGCACCCCGTGTGTTACCTGGAATGTAAGGAAGTCTCAGATTTTAGACGCACCCTGTGTGTTACCTGGAATGTAAGGATGTCTCGGATTGTAGATGGCGCCTTGCATAACCTGGAATGTAAGAAGCCCCATGTGGTAGCTGCCCCTTGTGTTGCCTGGAATGTTGTGTAGCACTGAGCGGTATTACGACTCCAGGTCTTAGAGGAAGTGTAGGCGAAGAGCCCAGGCACCATATATGCCCCTTGTGTTACCTGGAACGCAAAAGGACGCCTTTGGCTGGGCGTAGGGGTTTTAATTTCAGGGGGGTAGGTTGCCCCCTTTCAATGATGTTTCTCGTGCTACCTACAATGCAGGGACGCACAGGACAGTATTTAGGTCCCTTGAGTGAAACCCCAGATAGTAGAGGTTCACTGGAATGTTAGTGTAGTCTTGCAAAGCATGTAGGTTCCTTGTAGTAAGTGCATTGAATGCAGGAGAAGAGCCCAGACACCACATGGGGCCCCTGTATTTGCCTTTACATGTATATAGGCTCCTTGTGTTACACAGCATGCATAGGAGCCTTGGGCAGTAAGCAGGTCCCTTGCATCAAGTGGAATGTATGCAATGCCAGGGGCAGGAAGTAGGTCTGCTGTGTACCTACAACGAAAGGAAACCACATGCAGTCCACATGCACTTCATAAGTCCTCTGTGCCACAAGTACTGCAGGGGATGCCCCCTGGCAGTAAGGAATGAATTAGGGAGTACATAGTGCATTCATTTGTGTTAGCACCACGGAATGCAGGGTATGGCATACCAGGCCCATGTGAGGCACAGAAGCCCCGGAAGCACTTGGATTCCATGTGTTACACAGAATGCAAGGAAAGCCCTAAACAGCTGGCAGGCCCCTTGCCCAGCACGGACTGCAGGGGAAGCCTTGGTTATGTAGGTAGTCCCAGAGAAGAGCAGGAGGTGGGCCTCATAATATATTAGGTGTTCAAAGGACTCTACAACCCAAGATTAGGCCTGTGAAAGAAATGTTAAAACTGTGCCAGACTCGCCACCAGTGTGCGTGAGAGAGAAGTGGCCTCACCGGGACCTGGACGTGTGCACGCCCTGCTGGGGTGCGCTTTTAATGACCACCAATGACATGGCACAAGTAAACAAGCGTGTCCCTCATATAGTACACTGAACAGGGCGCTCTCTGCTAGTGGGGCGAGAGGGTAATCCATGGTGTGGCATGAATGTGCTCAGGGATGGTGCGGCACCATGTTCTACGATGGCTGACTGCCGTGTAACGCCAATAAGTGCACCATGTGGAGTTACTGTGCATGTGAGGCTGTGGTGCACCGTGCAAAATTGATGCCCACAGCAGGCTGGTACATTGCATCGAGGGACGCTCACGCGCGCACGGGGCAGGCCACACAGTATCACCCTGGCGTGTGATAATGAAGACATGCATGTTCACCTAATTAATAACTGAGGAGGGCCTGCCCCCTGGGTCGCTGCAGACTATGCAGTGATGTACATGCAGATGAGGACAGCCCGGGTAGATACGTCATTGTACACAACGTGTGCCAGCCCTGAGGTAAAGTCGAGGGAAGCAGGGTTCTCAGGATATGTTAGGGGGGCTGACTGCGTGTTGCAGAGGCCTGTCAGTGGGTAGAGGGGTTAGTGCGGGGAAGGCCAGCTTGGTGGGTAGGGGGAGTTACTAGGCACTATGGTCGTGTACTTCGTTCTAGCTGAAGTGGTACAGAGTGAATGGCAACACTTATTGGGGCCGATTCACAGAACTAACTTAAGACAAAATCCTAAACTTACTACTTTTGGTATTCACAGAAGTTAGGATTTTGTTCTAAGTTTGTCTTAAGACAAACTTAAGACAGACTTAAGACAGTCTTAAGACAGACTTAAGACAGTCTTAAGACAGACTTAAGACAAACTTAAGAACGACTTAAGACAAACTTAAGACAGACTTAAGACAAACTTAAGACAAAATCCTAACTTAAGTCTGTCTTAAGTCTGTCTTAAGTTTGTCTTAAGTCGGTCTTAAGACTGTCTTAAGTCTGTCTTAAGACTGTCTTAAGTCTGTCTTAAGTTTGTCTTAAGTCTGTCTTAAGTTTGTCTTAAGACAAACTTAAGACAAAATCCTAACTTCTGTGAATACCAAAAGTAGTAAGTTTAGGATTTTGTCTTAAGTTAGTTCTGTGAATCGGGCCCCAAGTACGTGTGCACACATGGTGGAAAGTGTCGGTTGGCGGTGTGCACTGTCAATCTTTCCATGTTGGACCTGTGCAGAGGGTAGTGTTCGTGTGCAGGTTACCGCTCTGTATACACTAGTGCAGGGTGGCACAAAGTTAGGATGGTGGTTTGTGGAAAGTATTACAACCTGCGTGTGTATAAGTGCATGGTTTTAACTACCCAGCATAGGCTGGTGTGGTATTGTTAGGAGTAACTAGTGTTTAAGGTGCCATGAGTTTGGAATCTAGCATGACATACCAGGTATAGTCACACACATAGTGTGCAAGCCCTCACCTACTTCGCAGAACCAGAGGCAGGGTCCTCTCGTTAGAGTTTTATTATGTACTTATACACACCGTGTGTGGGTTCTTACTTGACCCGCAGTACTTAAAGTGTACAGGGAGTGACTGTGGTGATGCATGCTGCTAGAGTTGGTGTTCTTCGTGCAGGCTAGTGTGTACCACGGCATGTCACATGAGCACACGCCGCGCGCTGCCCCTCACCTAGGGGCATATTATCAAGCCAGGCGATAAAATTATCGCCGCTTTAGCGTAGAAAACTGCCACTAAAACGGCGATAATGGGCTTGTTAATATGCTCTATGGAATTCCAATTGAAGCCCATGTTAGATGTGAAGGACATCTAACCTGGGCTTCTATTGGAATTCCATAGAGCATATTATCAAGCCCATTATCGCCGCTTTAGCGGCAGTTTTCTACCGCTAAAGCGGCGATAATTTTATCGCCTGGCTTGATAATTTGCCCCCTAGCTCTCAAGACTTGTGGCATGAGTTCAGGGGGCGGTTGAGGTGGTGCATATCTCTGGTGTTAGTGCTCCGTGTGCAGGAGGTGAGTGTTCATATGCCACGCGCAGCCCCTTACCTAGCTTGCAGGGTTTGTGGCAGAGTGTGTAGGGGGCGGCTGACATGGTGCATGTCTCTGGTGTTAGTGCCCCATGTGCAGGGGGCGAGTGTGCACACACCGCACGTAGCCTCTTACGTAGCTTGCAGGGCTTGTGGCAGGGGTGCAGAGTGTGCAGGGGGCGGCTGGGGTGGTGAAGGCTGCTGGAGACGATGTGCCTCGTGCAGGAGGTTAGTGGGTACCACTGCATGCCACATGTGGACACGCCGTGCGCTTCCCCATACCTAGCTCGCAGGACTTGTAGCAGGATGCAGAGAATGAAGGGGGCCTGAGGTGGTGCATGCCGCTGGTGTTAAGTGTCGAGTGTGGAGGAGATTAGCTTGCAAGCGCACAGTCCCTTACCTAGCTCACAGAGCCGGCTGAGGAGGTGCAGGTTGCAGCACACCAGGTCGGGCTCAGCCTTACTGTGGCTCTCGCAGCTGCTGAGCCGCTTCAACTTGCAGGAATGCCTGAGGTCGGGCCATCGGAAGAGGCGGCAAAGTAAGAGCGGCAGGGAATGCGGCCGGGCCTCGGTGGGCAAGCGGTCCGGGCGCCCCCGCGGGACTCCTCAGCCTGCAGCAGCACCTCCAGCTGCTGCTCCTTCAGCCTTTTCAGCGGCGAGTGGCCCAGCGCCTTCAACTCAAGCGATGTTGGCCGCCTTGCCCATGGAGCAGCCCCCGGTGCTGGTGTCGCCGGGGTGCATGTCTCGTGCCTCGGTCTCCGTGCACTCCCCACAGCCAGGCGCTCGGCTCTTCCAGAGTTGTCGGACCAGCCCCAATCATTTGGTCCTGAACGTGTGGAGGCTTCCCCAGTGGTGAGCATGCCGTCCACAAACCATGAAGGATCGGGGCTCAGAGGCCATCAGGGCACAGCCAACAGCAGCCGCCCCCCGAGAGGGCGCCAAGTGGGGGGCGATCCAGGCATCCCAGGTGCTCTCTGACATGCGCCCCCGGGATCCGGTCACCTCCAGCGGGGCTCCTCTGGCAGTCCAAGCGCAGACTGCGGCCACCTCCACGCAAAAAAAAAGGGATTGGGTTTCCGAGAGCTCTGCTTGCAGAGTAGCCTGAGACAGTGCATGTGAGGGCTGGGGGAGGGTGCCATGGGGCTCTGTGCCAGTCTGTGTAAATGGCCCTGGTAGGGTTTCCCAAGTCCATGATCCCATACCCTGTGTGAGTGCAAACGGGACTGGGGGTGCCACTGCAAGTCTGCACATGCCCTGGTAGGGTGCTTTTTGGGGGTGGCCTTTGTAATGTTGTTGGGCCTGGCCATGTGGCTGGTGGCCATTTTGAAGCCTAGGCCTGCAAGCTTGCCTGGCCATCTCTGCCAACAGGCCTGCTTTTTCATCCACTAGGATCAGAGCAGGTAGCCACAGCTTTATTAATCAAGTGTTTTCTGTGTGATCTGTTGAATTTAGACATCATTTAGGGCATGGATGGCATTGGATTGAATTGGGGAAGTGTGTTTTTTGGGGGTGGCCTTTGTGATGTTGTTGGGCCTGGCCATGTGGCTGGTGGCCATTTTGAAGCCTAGGCCTGCAAGCTTGCCTGGCCTTGTCTGCCAACAGGCCTGCATTTTCATCCACTAGGATCAGAGCAGGTAGCCACAGCTTTATTAATCAAGTGTTTTCTGTGTGGTCTGTTGAATTTAGACTTCATTTAGGGCATGGATGGCATTGGATTGAGTTGGGGAAGTGTGCTTTTTGGGGGTGGCCTTTCTGATGTTGGTTGTCTTAAAGACATGCTTTTTTTGTATGTGTCTGGTCACTGGTGTGTTGGTGTGCAATGCATGCACCCTGCAGAGCTTTTTGGGGCCTGTGAATGTTCATATTTACATTCTGTTGCATTAAAAAGGCAGAGCAGTGTGCTTTAGCATGCATCCTTTACCTGGCTTTTATAGGCCTTTCGTCAGCTCCTGGTGTTTCCCAGGCCCCCGGCTTGTTTGTGATTTGTGAGTGTCCATGTGGGTGGTGGCCTTTTTTGATGTTTGGACTGTGAGTTATTGGTGTCCTGCTTTTGCCATAGGCCTGCATGGTTTTCCTATTGGCTATTTGGCTTACTGCTTCCATCCATCCACCCCCTTTGCCAGCAGCAGCTCCATGGATGCTGAGATGCTCAAATAATTTAATGGTCCACCCCACTTTCATTACATTTTTATTTTGGTGGTTATTATTAACTTTCCTATCCTTCCTGAGAGTGTAGTGTGTGGCTGTACACAGTAGTATAACATAGCTCTAGTTAAAAAAAAAGTCATAAATGGCTAGACTATCTTTTGTTTGCACTAGTACAGTACTAAGTAACTGAACCACAACAACAAATGCAACATTTCACTGATGTTCTTCTCCTGTCTTATTTGCTTTTAGGTGCACAAAAGACAGAGTAGGAGGTGTCATCAGCATCACCCGGCTACCCGTTGTACTGCCAGCCAGACAGAAGTCCTGCTGCGCATCACGTCCACGTGTGACCAGAACTTGTTGTGCATCTGCATCCTGCCTGACATCTGAAGAAGATGGCCCCAAAGAAAGGTACCAGGTCCAGTACCAAGAAAGTTGCCGGTGAGAAGAAGGAACAGAAAAAGGAAGTGCCATTAACCACGACTGGTGGTGTGCCGGCCAATGTTTTTTTTGGCACCAAAGCGTTGTCCGGGAACCAAGCTGGGAGCAGCACAGCGATCTAACCCCACCAACCTAGGCCCAAGGGCTTTAGTGTCGCAGAGGTAGCCAGTCTACTAACGAGCAGCGATGTTGAAGAAACGTAATTACCGCAAAGTAGTACACAATCAAGTTCAATGCAGGCGCAAACTCAGCAGATCAGTGTGCAGCCGCCGCAACAAGAACAGCAGCAGCACCCGCAACAAGAACAGCAGCAGCCGCCGCAACAAGAACAGCAGCAGCCACCGCAACAAGAACAGCAGCAGCCGCCGCAACAAGAACAGCAGCAGCCGCCGCAATAAGAACAGCAGCAGCCGCCGCAACAAGAACAGCAGCAGCCGCCGCAACAAGAACAGCAGCAGCCGCCGCAATAGCCCACCATAGTAGTTGTTGCTCCTGACGTAGGGGCATTTCAGGAAATCGAGCTTCCTGCAGACAAAGTGGAGCAAAGTCAAACCACTGTTTCAGAAGATCTATTGTCTTCCAGACCACCAGCAAGGAAAAGGAGGCTTAGTCCATCATCTTCTTCTTCAAGCCCCGCTTCTGATGATCGTGATGACACTTGGGTCCCACCAGCTCGGTCTGAGAGTGAAATACGCCACAAGACAATGCTTCTGAAAAGGAAGGTCCCAGAAAAACTTAGAGTTATGGAGGTAGATGTAGAAGAGGGGGGTGATGATGTTGATGAAGACGAGCCAGTCATCACGCACATTGCTCCCGCCCCAAAGGGATTGGAGACCAACATCCTCACCCTATCCAGAAAGGCTGCTACTGAGCGGGATGTAGCATGGATCTCACCAACACAGGTTACACCACCACTACCTCCAGCTGCCATATTTTCCAAGGCCCGGCAGGGACCTACATCCAGCTCAACCATCTCAGTAGGTAGTAGTAGTAAAAGTCACAGTGTAGGTGCACAGGGTCACATATTTTCAAGCACCCCCTCAAGTTCATCTGGTGTTGAAAGTGGCACATCCAGCAGTGCCAGAAAGTTCTCCTCCCAAGTTTGGGACTTCTTTTCTGTTAGCGCCAAGGAGGAGAACGTTGCTATATGCTCAATTAGTCAGCAAGGTGTTCGGCGTGGTAAGCTTGGTACAAACTATGGTACCGGAGGACAAGCAAGTCATCTAAAAATACACCACAGTATCGTGTGGGAGGATCACCTACTTAAGTTAAAAGAAAGTAGAAAAACTCAACCCATTGAAGTTGGTCAGGATGAATCAGGGAGCGATATTATTTTGGTGGCAGGTGAAGAAGAGGGAGGCATTTGTAGCCCTGTCTCCAGTAGTGCAGTCACTGCAGTGGTAATGCCCACATCCTCCTCAGTAACATCAGAGTGGCACCGCAGTAAGAGCCATACTCAGAGTCAGGGTGAGACACCAAGGCGACCAATTACCTCAATGAGACAATCTGTGTCGTTGAGCCTTAGTGGGTTAATGAAAACAGCACCACAAAGGAAAGTAATCCAGCCTACCATTGAGAGCATGTTTAGGTTGGAGGGGCAGTTACAACGCAACCACCCAACGACACGATTGTACAATGCGAAGCTGGCTAAAATGTTAGCGCTGGACCTTCTTCCTTTTTCATTTGTGGAAGGGGTGGGTTTTCTTGAATTTGTGTCTGCCATCTGCCCTAAATGGAAGGTTCCCAGCCGGTCCTATTTCGCAAGAATTGCTGTTCCGGCACTACATCATGATGTGCTGGAATTGGTTGGACAACCTTTGCAGCAGAGTGCTGTGCACAATATCCACCTGACAACAGACATGTGGACCAGTTGCCAAGCCACAGATTACATGTGCATCACTGCACACTGGATCTCTTTTGTGGGGGTTAGAGATAAACTATCAGCACGAGGTGTTGTTGACACAGCTGCGATTTTTGAAGGTACTCGGAAACATGCAACTGTAGCCATGTTCGCCATGGAGAAATCTCATACGGCAGAAAACATTTTACATGAGTTTCGCAGCAAGGTTTTGGAATGGCTGCGGCCCAGAGGGCTTGGTATTGGTTTTGTTGCCACAGACAATGGCAGTAATGTACTTAAGGCCCTGGAACTTGGTTCCTATTTCAGGGTTCCGTGTTTGGCGCACTGCATAAACATTATAGTTCAAGACTTTCTGAAAAAAGATTAAAGAACCCATAGTCAGCAATTTACTGGCCATCTGCCGAAGAATATGCACTAATTTCAGCCATTCTTTTAAAGCTCGGAAGCAGCTGAGGATCATCCAACGTGAACTTAGGGTGCCAGTCAAGGCACTCATCCAGGAGGTGGCAACACGTTGGAACTCAACGTATTACATGCTTGATCATCTGTACGAACAGCACAGGTCACTCCATGAATATGTCTGGTACAGAAGCAGGGATGCTAGTGTTAAAGGCATGACCCTTGAGAGGGATCAATGGACCCTAATTAAATGCCTGACTGAGATGCTGTCTCCTTTTGAGGTCTTCACACGTGAAGTCAGCAAGGAGGACTGTACAATGGGCCAAGCTATCCCATTATTGCAAATACTAGAGCATGAGCTGAATAATGTGTCTGAATCATACAAAGGTGTAGAGGACAGAAGGCAAGCCCATGACTTGGTGGAGAGCTTATCCTGGCGCTTAGCTGAAAATGTAAGGATACAAAATAAAAATGTTGTCACAAGAACATTACATTTGTGCCACAATTCTGGATCCACGTGGCAAATTAGGACTACTGAAGACATTCTTTGCTTTTTCCGACATTGATGTTGCCCGCTACAAAAGTTGTATAGCTGAAGCAGCTAGTAAGTTGGAAAACGAACAGCTGCTAATTAAAAGCCCGCAAGATCAACCCACAACAAGTACTGAAGCAGGCCATGCAGGATCAAGTGCAACTTCGTTGGCTGAGGGCAGTGCGTTTGGCTCACAATCACAACACTCACCATCACTGTCGACTACAGAAACAATAACTGGATCATTAGGCCGAGTACAATCATTATCATTACAGGATTGGTATGTAAATGTAGGCCTTTGTAAGCACAGTGCTGATGCACAGAAAAAACAGCACGAAAGCTTACCAGCAGCAACCTTGAACATTGAACGGATGGTCCAGGCCTATCTGGATGACCCAACAGAGGTGTACGTTGATCAAAACCCATTGCAGTATTGGTATAGGAAAAGGTCTGAATGGCCACAGCTCAGCAGGCTGGCGATAAGCTATCTGGCTTGCCCTGTCGCAAGTGTCTCTTCCGAAAGTGTTTTCAGTGCTGCTGGTTCCATTGTAACATTGAGAAGGACCAGTCTATCTCCAAAAAACGTGGAGAGGTTAACAATGATCAAAATGAATCAGCACTTCATACCACCGAATTACACAATACATGAATCAACGGAGGAAGATGAGGACAGCGGCTCAGGTAACGGAAGTATTGTGTCAGATGATTACCTACTACTGGCTGAACCCCCAGAGTTTGAGGACGAGCTATACTTCCCTGACAATTAGGCTCGCACTTACTGTCTTCCTCCCTTTTTTCCCCCTTTGTTTATGTGTCTGTCATTCCGGTTATAAACTTGTGAATCACAACAAATCCATTACCACCGTCTTCTACTCTTCTAATTTAATATACAAGTTTCAGGTATCTGCTATTTGACAGTACAGTCCTCCGAATCCAGTTCCTCCGCTCCGTCATACTGAATCTCCTGCTCAATTCCATTTCCCTCATGAATGATGATTGGATGATGGTAACAACAAATTCAAACTTTCCTAGTCCTTCCAAAAGAAGTGGAGAATGAATCAGATGACTACTATAGCTATCCTCCTTTCAGAGCCGAGAGAGACTGGCCATTAACTGAAAATAAGATGGAACAGGTAATGATTGATGCCATGCATTGGACTCAGAGTCGCAGACTGAAAGATTTAGATTTTGTTGTGTTTGTTGTGCATGAATTTATGTAATTGTGCACTGCCACTAATCAACTTTCTACAGAACACACTAAACTTAACTCAAGGTGAATTCAATTTTCCCCTTCTTGCAAATAAGAAATTTGTACTTCTCCTGCAGCTTGGTGATACATTGCTTTTAATTCAATACAGGAAGGGCACTCACTCAATCTGCGCAATGAGTATGATTGACACAACAGACCCGTCCATCATGTAGATGGCAAAATAGACGGCCCGTTAACTTAAGATAAGAAGGAACAGGTAATGATGACAATTAATGGCATGCATTGGACACCTGACTCTGAGCGATTGGTCTTTGTGTTTCCGTAGTTGGTTTGTTGTGCACAAAGTGATGTCAAAGTGTACTAGTAATCTATCTTTCTGTACACAATAAAGAATGACTCAAGTCAGTAATATTTATATTTCTACTCCTGTTGTGTCATAAAATTTTTACTTATACTGCAGGCCGATCTTCACAGTCAGTCAGTAAAAGTATCGGAGATGATGATGAAGTCAGGAGGACGTTTCATGAGTGGCATAAAACGGAGAAGCATAAAGGTAAACACGCCAACAACAACCACAGGAGACACAAATGTCTGTGTAGAAGTGGAATCGAGTGTAGCGGTGGGATGACTGCAGTGCATTGATTTTACTAACTGAAACTGTAAAATGCAATGTTTGGAATGGATAATGTGCATGTGCTTTGCGTTTGTCCAACTCTTTGAGAGAAAAAAAAGGACTCTAAACTGTTAACTTAGGATGTGCTACTGCTAAGCACTGTGGGCCTGCTCTCTCCTGTTACTGTTGAAGGTCAATGCTGTAAACAACAGACTAGAGTAGTAGAGATGATGCATACATGCCACCTTGGAAAGTGTTCTTGTTGCACTACACCATCACTTGTGCATTTGTTTTAACTTTCTTTCTCAATATCCCCTTTGGTTTTCCATCTACGATTACAGGCCGGGCCTTGCCCTAAACTTTGTAAAACATTACAATGCATATTAATTACCTTACCAATAAATCACCTTTTTTTTCCAGCCGGGCAGTGGCGAGTGGCGAGGCGACACACCCAAGATTGATGGACGAGAGGAGCAAGAGGAATGCCGAGATGCAAATCCAGTCCACATTTTTGACCAGGATAAGACAGTAACAGTATCCACTTTTATCTTCTTTTAAATAATTTGATTAATATTTTGTATACAATCTTTACAACAGTGTGCTCTTGGAGTTATTATTATCATCATTAGGTTTGCTCTGTGTTTACGATTCTTCCCTACCAATATTTAAAATTTCTATTTGCTATCTGTAAAAGTATTAAGGCCGAAACAGAACAAGAACTAGAAGTGTATGTAATCTGGGTCTCTCATCATCATGCATGCATTGCCTTTTTCTCCCTTAACATATGGATATGGTAGTCTTCAATGATTGTCGTTTGTTTGTCTATGTATGCATACTGTTTTTCTATGTCAAACCTTTCCCAAAAACCCCCTTCCCATCCATTCAACAAACCCTAACCCTCTTCCCCCGGGCTGTGTGACTTATTGTCGAGGTGTAACTAAATTAAATGTACACCAATACTTAATCACACACTTGCTGGAGCGGATGTGGTGAAAGCAACACTACTTCAATTTCAAGGCAGAGCGATGATCTTCTTCTGCTTGCCCACCCATGAGTAGGATATTTCATAGGTTATTTTATTTAACAAAGGGACACATACCTCAGCATTAATTGCCGGCATTGATTGGATTTGTTTGTTCTCATTCCTCACAGCACTAACTGTTAGGCTGTAGGCCTAGTCAAGTGACTCGACACAACTATAGTTTGTAACTCTGTCTAGTAGGCTATCCCAAACCACCATTCTGTTTTTTTGTCAAATATTTGAGCATATTATTGTTGCTCGGTAAGTTCTGTACTGTACTTCATTCTACTACTCCTCTAACAGTCTCTCAAAGGCGATTGACTGTCTCCTTTTCTTTTTTTGCAAATGCTGCCGCCCTGCCAGTGTCTACTACTACTACTATGCTACCACCACCACCACCATCCCAATCATGGCATGTATGAAAAAGGAAACCATCTTCACCATGCAGCCAGTGCTGTGCCACAGTTGGACATAAACATAAAGCACCGGTAAGAGAGAAGTTTGGGGGAGGCAGAATTAATAATGGACATGTTGTCAATGATTTCATTTTCACACGCCAGTACAAATAATGCATAGACTAGAGGACAGACTGAAAGTACTTGAAGGACCAGTCAATGAGTGAGGTGTGTCGCATCTATCTGTTTGTGTCTTATACAGTCAGCCAATTATGTAAATCAAACACAGGCTATAGGCGGCCATGCACCAGCAAGGAAACAGTGTGATGTAAAACAGTTACTGTAGGAGAGTAGGGTCTGCAATCCTATGATCACCCAGATTTTTTGCTTTTGCTTCATTGGTTTACGACTTTCGCCGGCTGCGGGCCTGCCAATTAGACCCACAGCCTAGCTGTTCTCTCTCGAAATTAACACACATGTACATTAGGTGCATCCACTAATTGGAACTGGGCCGCCTTATCAGTCCCTGTATCAGCATACCACAGGTATCCAGGGCATCGGTGTACCCAGGGCCTACCAGGGGCTGCAGCATGTATTATGCCACCCCTGGATGGCCGCCCAAATCTGACACAACTGGCTGCACGACAGCTGGGGCAAAGTGGTGTAATCACCCGTTGCTGTAGGTGTAGTATTCCTATACCTAACCCTAGAATGGACACATGGATTCCTATCAGTCACTCCTATGGCAGGCCTTATCAATCCTGAAGGCAGAGTGCGGGGAATCATGTGGGACGGTGCTCTGGCGCGAGCTGAGCCCGTCGACGGCTTGCGGAACCAAGTCCTAATAGCCGTTCCATGGTGACGCGGGCCAACTCCTTTAAAATGCATTATGATCCTTGCGGTTATTTGCTAACTTTGGCATCGCATCACCTACACATGTCGAGTAAGGTGTCATACGAATTGGAATACGAACCCCTCGCCAATTCTGGCGACGGGGTTAGCATTCCCCCCTTTTAGAGGGGCACGACATGGAAGTAACCTTGAACCCCAGTTAAAAGTTGACTCAAGCCTCAGCATCACAAAATGGATGCTGCCACCAGACACAAGTCTGACCTCCTGCTGCTGGGAGACCTTCCAGCGCGGGGAGCTTGGACAAAGGGTTTCCTGTCGAGGGCGGTGTTAGCACCATCCCAGACAGGGTTTGTGTATCCCAGGTAGGCAGGGCTGAAAGGAAGGTGATTGCAAGTAGCACCCCGGTGCTCACTGTGCATAGCCCGGCTCAAACCAGTTTCGGGGGCAACCCTGCCCCTGAGCTGGGGCGAAGCCGGACAAAGGATAGGGGTGTAACCACCCCCCTCCTGGCCCCACCCATAGGTAGGACCTAGTCACGGGCCAGCCCCTTTTCTTAGAATAAAGGTAGGAGCGAGTCCCCTTCCCAAATTGGATAATTCTGAATCTTGAACTACTTTCCATGAAAGGAACTCTTGACTATTTCTGAAGACTCTCCCTTGTGGCTAAGGAGTAGCCACCCTGCACCAGCAGGCACCACCTAAGCGCTTGCGGTTTGCTGCACGTCTCTCCCACGGATCAAGACTGCCCAGCTCGACGAGACCCGGGTTCCCTGCCATCTCTGACCTCTACCTACATCATCAGCTCAGCTGAGATTCGTAGGTGTGACGAGACCTGCGGGGCCGGCCATCTTCAGAACCTGCACGACGCTTATCTAGAACGCCCACCGAGGGACCCTCGAGTGAGTGCACCTAGGGTTTGAGAAGCCCTAACCCTGAGCGGCTCCAGCACCGAAGTCTGCCTCCCCAGCATCCACGGGATCTGCGTGGGGGCCCTTCTGCTCCTTGCTGCTCACCGCGTTGTCCGACCACTCACCGACCGGCTTGTGGCCCTCTTCACGACGCACCACGACAGACTTCCATCACTGGTCTGGTTGCTCCAGACTGGCTCTTGCTCCCCTTCAACAGAGGAGTACCTCGGACCCTCCTGGTCCCCTCCCGACGCCATCTTGACTCCACCGCGTGGGTTTGCCACTGCCAAGACCTGCTGCCCCATTCCTGGGCCCAGCATCATCGACAGCAGACACCTTCGTGGGACAGCTCGCCCTCCCTCCTGGTCGCCGCCGCGCCTCCTGGTCCGAGGAACAGCCGAGTCCGACGTCATCCACTCACCTGGTCGCGGTGACTTCAGCCGGTACCTTCCTGGTACCCACACGATCGCTGGCTAGCGGTTGAGAACTGAGTCCCCTCTGCTTTCAGGTTTCCTTCATCACCGATCCAGGCTTGGATCTCTCTGAACATCGACACTGGTCGCCTGCCAGCAACTTCTTCTTTCAGGCTCCTGAGACTACAACGAGGACTCCCGACATCTTGCTGAACCCCACGCAGCCGCAGCCTCTAGGCTAGGTAACTCGAGCATCTCGGTGCTCCATCGTAGGTTCACTCTACAAGTGTCCAGTTCCTTTTTTGTTTAGTCCCACTGATCGGATTCCTCCGGAATCAGTAACTTTAAACTATCTAAACCTTTCCCATTCCACTTGCAGTGTAAATGGTTTGGTGCCCTTCGGGCATTTGTGTAAATTGTGCAACCAAAAGTATTTTCATACGAGTTTTGTAGTGTGCTTAGCTCCCTGACTCATAAAGAGCCAGGGTAGTCTTGTTATAAATAAATATCCTTTATTTTCATAACAACTTGTGTGGTGTCCTTTCACTTGGTGTTCAAGGGGTATATGTGATGGTAAACAGCTGGCTTAACACGCCCTCTAGAGTTTAGCCTAAAGACTGCTCGTATCCACGCTACTAGGATAGCTGGTCTATACGGTTGACTTACAACCAATCATCAATAAGGGTCGTTTGGAATGATACACAGTGATCACTAGAATAGTGAGCACTACATATCAGGCCAACTTCTCACATTGGTGAGCAGCGGTTGGGATTTGAGCTTGCTGTTGGTTACCACACACGTATCCTAAGAATATCAAAGTGAAAGATCACATAAGTACCCAGGTACATATAACTTAACTTAGAATACTCTGAGTTCTACTGAACCAGCTGTTGTAGTGTAACAGGGCTTAGCACACCCTGACTACAACTCTTAGCAAAGGATCAGTAGGTAAACAAATAGTGTAGGTAGGTGCATCACTTACACCTCACTAGAAAGCATGTCGGTCCACGGAGAGTCCGCAGAGACTCCCTTAGTGGTCAGTGACCCTCCACAGGTCGTGTCACGATATGCAGCTCTTAGCTTCAAGGAGATGAGACAACTGTGTGCCTCCAGGAAGCTAAACCAGGGTTCTAACCCTACCATCGCATTTCTGATAGGTCTCTTGGAGACGTACGATGCTAGGAGGTCCTCTAACACAGGTCCCCCCAATGCTGATGGGAACATGCCTCCCTTAGAGGGAACCCTTGGTGACCCGGACCTCGACCTCCATACAGAGGAGGAAGACGAGGAGGAGTTATCAGGAGATGAGGCAAACAAAGGTCCAGTGGTAGTCGGCAGGCTTACGAGGACCAACTTAAGCAGGCATGAGAATGGAACTGGGGGAGCCCCGGGCCCACGCTCAAGCAGGCCTAACATTGGGAACGGACGAGCTAGGTCTCTCTCCAGAGGCTCTAACAGATCTGTTCGTACACATGTCTCTCAGGCATCTTCTCAGAGAGGAATGACGTCCCCTCAGAGAAGGGAGCATGAAGCGAAGATGAGGGAAGTCAATCTGAGGATCGAGCGGGAAGAACTTGCCCTCGCCAAAGAAAGACTTGCCTTAGCCCGAGAGCAGAAATTAAGTGGGTTAGATCCCACTGGTGGCAGCATTCTCATTAGAGAGAAAGACAGGGGTATAGATACTAGACACCTGAGTAAAATAGTGCCCCCCTTTAAACAAGGGGACGACATCCACAAGTGGATAACTGCTTTGGAGAGGGCCTGCACTGTCCAGTGCGTCCCCCAAAGTCAGTGGGCAGCTATACTGTGGCTCTCCTTTGAGGGTAAAGGACGAGACAAGCTCCTCACTACTAGAGCTGAGGATGCGAACAACTACCAAGTCCTGAAGAATGCACTGATTGATGGGTTCGGCTTAACCACCGAGCAGTACCGGGTGTTGTTCAGGGACACCCAGAAAATTCAGTCTCAGGATTGGACTGACTTTGTCGATTGTGCCACTAAGGCTTTGGAGGGCTGGTTGCTGGGTAGCAAGGTTACTGATTACACAGGATTGTACAATCTTATCATGAGAGAACAGATTTTTAACAACTGTCAGAACCAATTGTTGCATCAGCACCTTGTCGACTCGGATCTGACCTCTCCCCAAGAATTGGGAAAGAAGGCAGACAGATGGGTCAGAACAAGGGTCAAGCAGAACCAGACTCAGAACCAGGGTGGTCAGAAGAAAGCAGACCAAAAGGGTAGTAACAAGAACGAACAAAACGACCAGAAGTCTTCGACAGGTCCCCAACAAACCAAAGAGGGTGGGGGTCAGGCTTCACAGAAGAAGAAGACTCAAGAAGGCCAGTCAAAAAGGTGGTGCCAATACTGTAAAAGTAAGACTCACTGGTTTAGTGAGTGCACCAAGAAAGGAGGGCAAACTCCTGCCACTGCAGCCCCTAAGGCACCTGCACCCCCTAGTACAGTCAGCAGTGGTAGTGCACCTCCCAAGGCATTCGTTGGGTTAACCTTGGGAACCGAGGGGAGTGACGACTTAGTCAGCACGCTCACTCAGGCCGTCCTTGTCTGTACAGGGGATATGGATATGTCCCCTGGTGCAAGTCCCAATACTTTGGGCAAATACAGACAGACACCTTTGATCAATGGAAAAGTGGCTCAGGCCTACAGGGACACTTGTGCCAGTGTCACCATGGTGACGCCTAACTTTGTGGACCCTGGACAGATCATGCTAGGTACCGATTACCTAGTGACCAATGCCAGCAATGTCACTACCAATCACAGTATGGCAATTGTTGATTTCTCCTGGGGAGGGATAAGTGGCCCGAAAAAGGTTGTGGTTAGTTCAGACCTCCCCGTAGAATGTCTGTTGGGCAATGATTTGGAAACGTCACAATGGTCAGAAGTGGAGCAGAGGACTCACATGGAAATGTTAGGCTTGCCAGCACATGTCCTTGCTGTGACCAGGTCACAGGCCAAAAGATGCCCCACTGAACAGGTGCTGGATCCTGGAAGAACGGACCAGACACCTTCCAAGAAGAGGAGCAGTAAGGGTAAGGCTTCGCCTTCCCCCTTGCCCCAGGTCGTGGATCAAGTCTCTGAGGAGGCTGACCTTAACGAGCTGAGGGAAACTGAGCCGAAAGAGCTTGAACCTGGTCAGGTTGAGTTTCTGGGCTCAGGGGGACCCTCCAGGGAAGACCTGGGGAACGCACAGTTAGACTGCCCCTCACTTGAACCCCTCAGACAGCAGGCTGCTGATGAGGCTGCAGGGAACGCCACAGGTACCCACAAAGTGTACTGGGACGATGGACTCCTATACTCCGAGGCAAGAGACCCCAAGCCTGGCGCGACCAGGAGGCTGGTCGTCCCCTTGTCCCTGAGAGGTTTCCTCCTTACCTTGGCCCACGAGATTCCCCTTGCAGGTCACTTAGGCCAGAATAAGACGTGGGACAGAATTGTTCCACACTTTCACTGGCCCCACATGTCCGAAGATACGAAGGAGTTTTGCCGCTCCTGTGTCACTTGCCAAGCCAGTGGTAAGTCAGGTGGCACGACAAAGGCCCCCCTCATACCACTACCGGTGGTGGGGGTACCCTTTGAACGAGTGGGGATCGACATTGTCGGACCAATGGAACCCCAGACAGCATCAGGGCACAAGTTTATACTGGTGGTGGTGGACCACGCCACCAGGTATCCTGAAGCTATTCCCCTTAGGACCACTACAGCACCTGTTGTGGCACGAGCCCTAGTTGGAGTGTTCTCCAGAGTGGGCTTCCCTAAGGAGGTTGTCTCAGACAGAGGTGCAAACTTCATGTCGGGATATCTGACTGCTATGTGGAAGGAGTGTGGTGTCAACTACAAATTCACCACACCCTATCACCCACAATGCAATGGGCTTGTTGAGAGATTCAACAGGACCCTGAAAGGGATGATTCATGGACTACCTGAAAAGCTTCGGCGGAGATGGGATGTCCTGATACCCTGCCTCTTGTTCGCCTACAGAGAGGTCCCGCAGAAGGGGGTTGGCTACAGCCCTTTTGAGCTTCTGTTCGGGCATCCTGTAAGGGGACCCCTTTGTTTGGTAAAGGAAGGATGGGAGAGACCTCTCAAAAAGCCAGCATCAAACATTGTGGACTATGTGCTCGGTCTCGGCTCGCGGATGGCTGAGTACATGGAAAAGGCATCTAAAAACCTTGAGGCGAGCCAAGAATTACAGAAAGCTTGGCACGACCAAAAGGCTGTCCTGACTGTGTATCAGCCTGGGCAGAAGGTGTGGGTGCTGGAGCCAGTGGCCCCAGCAGCACTCAAAGACAAATGGTCTGGACCCCACACGATCATTGAGCAAAAGGGAGAGGTCACCTACTTGGTAGACCTGGGAACTCCCCGGAGCCCCCACCGGGTGCTCCATGTAAACAGGCTCAAGGCATATGTCGACAGGGAGGGCATGGGCTTACTCATGGACACAGATGAGGGACAGGAGGAGGAGAGTGACCCTCTCCCGGACCTGCTCTCTCAGAACCCTGACGATGGGTCGGTAGATGGTGTTGTCTTTTGCGGCAGCCTCTCTGGACATCAACAAAAGGATTGTAAACAGGTTCTTCAATCCTTTCGACATATGTTCTCTCTGACACCCAGTCAGACCAATTGGTGTACCCATGAGGTCGACACTGGGGACAGTCTGCCCTTAAAGAGTAAAATCTATCGACAGCCTGATCATGTCAGAGACTGCATCAAGACAGAGGTGCAGAAAATGTTGGAGCTGGGAGTCATTGAGCCCTCGGACAGCCCCTGGGCTAGTCCCGTAGTTCTCGTGCCGAAACCTCACACCCAGGGCCGTAAGAAAGAGATGAGGTTTTGCGTGGACTACAGAGGCCTCAATGCAGTCACTAAGACTGACGCCCACCCGATACCGAGAGCAGACGAACTTATAGACCGGTTGGCTTCGGCCAACTACTTAAGTACGTTTGACCTGACAGCTGGGTATTGGCAAATCAGGTTAGCTGAGGAGGCCAAGCCCAAAACAGCATTTTCTACCCCGGGTGGGCATTATCAGTTCGTGGTAATGCCCTTTGGTTTGAAAAATGCACCTGCCACCTTCCAAAGGCTGGTGAATCGAGTTCTCACTGGGTTGGGCGACTTCTGTGCGGCGTATCTGGACGATATCGCTGTCTTTAGTTCCACCTGGGAGGATCACCTGGTCCACCTGAGGAAAGTGTTAGAGGCCCTGCAAAAGGCAGGCCTCACTATCAAGGCCACTAAGTGCCAGATAGGGCAGACACAGGTTGTATACCTGGGCCACCTTGTAGGTGGAGGCCAGGTTCAGCCATTGGAGAGCAAAATACAGGCCATCCAGGACTGGGCTCCTCCAACCACCCAGACTCAGGTTCGAGCTTTCTTGGGCCTGACTGGTTATTACCGGAAATTTGTCAGAAATTATGGATCCATTGTGACCCCGCTAAACGATCTGACAAGTAAAAAGATGCCAAAAAAAGTTCAGTGGACAGCGAGCTGTCAGAAGGCATTCGATGACCTCAAGCAGGCCATGTGCACAGCACCTATCCTAAAGAGTCCAGACTACTCCAAACCCTTCATTGTCCAAACAGACGCTTCGGAGTTGGGTGTGGGAGCTGTTCTATCTCAACTGAATTTTGATGGTCATGACCAGCCCATAGCTTTTATTAGCAGGAGGCTGACCCCCAGAGAGAAGAATTGGTCAGCTATTGAGAGGGAGGCCTTTGCTGTGGTTTGGGCCCTGAAGAAGTTGAGGCCATACTTGTTTGGCACTCACTTCAAGATTCAGACCGACCATAAGCCCCTCTTGTGGCTAAATCAGATGAAGGGTGAAAACCCCAAACTGCTTAGGTGGTCCATTTCCCTACAGGGGATGGACTTCACAGTGGAGCATAGACCTGGCACTGATCATGGCAATGCAGATGGGCTCTCCAGGTATTTCCACTTAGAGCAAGAAGACTCACCTGGTCAAGGTTAGCTTATTGTCCCAAAGTTTGGGGGGGGGGTCATGTAGGAGAGTAGGGTCTGCAATCCTATGATCACCCAGATTTTTTGCTTTTGCTTCATTGGTTTACGACTTTCGCCGGTTGCGGGCCTGCCAATCAGACCCACAGCCTAGCTGTTCTCTCTCGAAATTAACACACATGTACATTAGGTGCATCCACTAATTGGAACTGGGCCGCCTTATCAGTCCCTGTATCAGCATACCACAGGTATCCAGGGCATCGGTGTACCCAGGGCCTACCAGGGGCTGCAGCATGTATTATGCCACCCCTGGATGGCCGCCCAAATCTGACACAACTGGCTGCATGACAGCTGGGGCAAAGTGGTGTAATCACCCGTTGCTGTAGGTGTAGTATTCCTATACCTAACCCTAGAATGGACACATGGATTCCTATCAGTCACTCCTATGGCAGGCCTTATCAATCCTGAAGGCAGAGTGCGGGGAATCATGTGGGACGGTGCTCTGGCGCGAGCTGAGCCCGTCGACGGCTTGCGGAACCAAGTCCTAATAGCCGTTCCATGGTGACGCGGGCCAACTCCTTTAAAATGCATTATGATCCTTGAGGTTATTTGCTAACTTTGGCATCGCATCACCTACACATGTCGAGTAAGCTGTCATACGAATTGGAATACGAACCCCTCGCCAATTCTGGCGACGGCCTACAAAACATTAACAACATTGCATGTAACATAGAAAAATATATTAATTTACCCTAACAAAAATAAACTAAACCCACAAAAGCTGACCCACCCCCCTCCCTAACCCCAACCAATGTCCATAGAAGTCCGTAACGCCCAAACAAGTTCCCACCCACCCAAACAAGAATTAAAAAAGGGGCAGAACAGGATGACAGGGACTAAGTGGTGGGGCGGGACTCAAGGAGGACATGCATCTGGCGCATCTCGCCATCTAAACGGGCGACGCGGCGTCTAAGGGCGCGGCAGTTGCAGCCACAGTGGGGGGGCACCGGAGATGGCACGGTGGCGTCGGGCAGCCGCCAGACGGTGGCGCCGTACCGCTGGAGGGCGGTGGCTGGGGCCCGGGCCACTGGAGGAGGCTTCAACAATTGCAGCCGCAGTCTCCTCCTCCTCCTCGGCTAAAACCACCAGCCGCCGGTATTCTCGCTGGATTGCCTCCAGCTTCCGGCGCCGTGCCTTGGCGGCCAACTCCTTCCGATTTTGTTTCGGAGTAGCTGTGTATCAAAAAGAAAAAAACAAGACAATTGTAAAATATACTCTTAGAAAAACAGTAGGACAAGGTAATTATTTATACACATAGTGGCATGGTAGAGTAGCACTATAAAATAAAGCACAGTAGTACATAATATTTTAAATGTTGCCCGTCCTTCTTCCTTCCACCCGTCTTTCACTTTTTAGTTGAACAGTGCACCTGGTGCTCTTCTCCATAAAACTTTCAAAGCGGAGTTGAAATCAGATAGATGAGGCCATTGGTTACTCAATACTCCTGCTCCTATGCCAATTAAAGGGAATTCTAGTCTTCTAGTTCACTCTTCAAACGTCCCCAACAACTCATACTTACTTACGACATCAGATAGCGAGCGGACTTTGTCCGCCCGCCATCCTCATGCTAAAAAGGGTGGGGGTCCCGTGGGGAAAATTAATTAGGATGATGCGCCCGGCACAGTGGCGGGCGCATCCTGTTTTTTTTACATTCTGGTTGGCGTTGCCGAAAGCAATGCTAAAATGTTGTGCTGCTTTTCCAAGCACAACATGACGGGCCCCACACGGAGCCTGTCACGTTTTGCTTTGAAAGGCGTGGGGGTACCATAGCATAGGTAGGTACCCTCCATGGGGGCACCCAAGCATACTCTGCAATGTCTGCATGCCTTTCCGTGGCAGACGGCAATGCCGCCACGCAAAGGCATTCCAAAATGCAGATTATATGGCTGGCGGTGTGTTCAGAGAGACACCACCGGCATATTGAACCCTTTTCCGCCTGGTCGACATGTGGGGGGTCTGAATATTTTCTACAGGGATGGCGGGAGGTTTGCCCCTGCGGTGTCGGCAGTGAATTCCAGCCGGCCCGGCAGGGGGCAATACGCCCACCATCATAATGGGGCCCTAAGTCACAACTGTACAGTATACATATACATACAGTACACCCTTGCAGTGAGTGTACTGTCAAGTTCAACAATAGTTAAGGATTATGAATCTAACTTACCACCGCCTGCCACTGGTGCTGCCACTCCCCCTACCGCTCCATCGATATCAGCAGCAACTGCCGCATCCTCGCCATCTGCGTCGCCTTGTTCGCTGGCCCCGGCAATGGTGGTCGGTAGTGCGTCTAGAAAACATTACACATTTATCAGGCGTCATATACACCTCCCCCCTATTGATCAGTAGCAAGGTTGAAAAATGAGTTAATACTAACATACATCACTAGTACAAATCAGGTAGTAGTAGAGTAGACACTAATAGTTATATATGATCATTGTAGCCTTTACTTAATTAGCCCTAGCCATGCTACCTTTTTACCTTTGTGTCTTTTCTTTTTGCACATGTGACGTTACCTTGCAGCTTCTTAAGACACCTTTGAGCCCACATGACCTGCCTCACACTGCTACTGTCTAGTCTACGCGCTGCGTACAAGCGGTCAACAAACATTAACAAGCCACTTTTTTAGGAAGTACTGGTGTACTACTTTTACTGTTAGTCCATATTGCTTATCCATAAATGCTACACTTTTTGGCACGGCTGAGAAATGCTTGCAAGTTGCAATATACTAACGCACACCATTTCATTTTTCGCATTACAGACGCAAGATTCCCTTCTACGAACCAGAGCTTCTGAATGATGCAACAACTACCAGTACTAGGTTCTTCTAAGGTGAGGGGTCCCTTCACTCACATCTTCATTTATAAATGTATATAAACTAAATTCCTAGGGGATGGTGGTGCTGCCTTCCACCACTGTTCAGTTATCATGATTTAATTCCCAACTGAATAAGTGTAACAATGTATATTGTTTTAATGTTATTGATTTTCCAGTTGGTGCTGCATTTATAAGAAAACAGTGTACAGACCTTCTCAAATTGAATTAAACATTTTGAACTTACATAGACTTGGTGGTATTTGTTGTGGACTGACTTACATGAGTGAGCAAATTAAAGTAAGGGTGTGCATGTGAATTGCTTCCACGACTGAGAGGTTGGGTGTGTTATGTTCTGGGTTGTCTACTTGTTGGGTATCTTGGGGGGAGGGTTCCGAGACCTAATAGTTATGACAAGGCAGTACTATAGTCAAGCAGTGGAATTGTGGTGGGTGCGGAATTTCTGATTGAGGTGTGCGAGGAAGGTCCAACCTACCATCACCTACATCCTATTTTCTGGTGCAAATGTCTGTGTATGTGCAAGATCCCTACAACAGTAGTATGTCCTATAGGGTATCATATCAAAATAGTAATAAATCTGGTAGGGCTGTTGTTGCTGTGAATTTTCAAAGCCTCAAGATCAATAAGAGTAAAAGTAGTACAAGACGACGACCCAACGGATTGGACTCAATGGCTCGAGCTACTGGTGAATATGAGTTTTTTATTACAACCTTTCACAAAGAGTGGCACTGGCCAACTGGGCAAGACTAGCTACTACAGTACAGACAGACTGATAGTATGTAGTAGTAGTAGTACTCAGAGTCATCATAGCGGAGGCAGGGATAATATTTTTGAAACCATACAGATTGAAGGATAATTGGTGGTAAAAAAATAGCATTTGGAAACAAACAATAGTTCGTGAAAAATATGGGGCAGTAAAAGTTATGGAATAAGAAATATTATTAAAAACAAGAAGACTTACTGGGGCTTGCAGAGGAGCCCTCAGCGGTGTCCTCCTGGTGGTGTTCTGAGTGTCCCGCCAACTGCCCAGTCCCTGTTGGTCTGCCCCCGGGTGCTGATGAACAGGAAAGATATAAGAGAGACAAACATTGATGGATGGTGTCAAACAAATACAATATTTTTCAACAACGGTCAAAAAACACTTATGTAAACAACAATTGCAATAACTAAATTGACCGATCTCATCTGGTCAACAAGTAATATCGGGGGATTCGCAGTTCGCCTACTTAAGTTACTATTTATCAACAGTAATCCAGTCTTCCATTTTGATTCCAGAATACTAAGTTACAACTAAGCCTAAGTACAACGTACCACCCAACCTAGCCCACCTATTCCAGGCATGCCAATTGTACATTAAGTATGCATTTCCACTGTATTCCTCAACAATGCATATGGTCAAATCATGGAGGACACCTGAACATGACTACATTTTTTGTATACACCAAATTTGGGTTTGATTGATTGATGCTGATCTGCTAGTGCTAAGTAACTGCTAAGCCTACCACCACTCATTGAACAAACTAGAAAAGGTTCTAATAAAGACTGCCGTACTAGCAGCACGTCACGTAACTGAGTGAGGGGGCATCACGCATACCACTAACAAATTAGAAGCTCATACAAAGTACCTAAACCTAAGTATCAATCCGCCCCTATCTATTAGTGACAGGACAAAGTAAGGAGTGGACTAGAGTCACTGTAGCATTACGTAACTTAATTTCTCTAAAATAAACTCGTAAAGAATCACGCTAAGCAAGCGCAAACGCAAAGCTGCAAACAAGAAAAATTAGTAGTAGCGCAGAAGAGCACCTGTGTCAAAAAAATCACAGACTTTTAAACGTAATTAACCTGGAATGTAAGCAGCAACATTCTAGCTGGTTGGAAGAAAAAAAAGATATTCGCAATATATAACACAGAGCAGAAGAACAGACACAAAGTAGTAATAATTAAATAGGTACTCACCAAGCCCCGGGACCTCCACTCCCAGCAGGTCCTGCTCACAGTCCAAGATGTCGGACCACCGGTGCGTCAGCTGCGCCTGGGTGCGCCGGACACCAGAGAAGCGTGACACTGCCCGGCGCACCTTCCCCCACCGCTGCCGACATTCCCGGAGGCCGTACCCGGACCCAGGCCCGCCACCTGCTGCCAGGGTTGAGGGGAGGTGGCGCTGCACAAAGAAAATTAGTGCAGCCAACTCCACCTCCCCAAATAAGGCCCGTGACTGCACCCCTTGTGGGCGCCGCCTTCCGCAAGGAAGGCGGTCGCGGCTCTGGCTGCGCCGGCGAACAGCCCTATCCTTGGACATGGTTCTGGGGACGGGGCGGGAAAGAAAAGGTAAAATAAATAAAGGAGTGAAGCAAATAAATAGCAGGCAATAGAAAGAGAAAAAGTAGCTAAAAAACAAAAAAAAAGTAGACAAAAACCAAAAATATAGAAGCAGGAAAATAGTTAGAGAAATAATAAGTAATAAAGATCCAAAAAAAGTGGCTATAAACAAAGGATTGAAAAGATTTTGGGAGGATTCAAAATCAGGCCCCAGAACCATGCAATACAGTGGAAAACAAGATGGCCGTGCCCATTGCGACCACGTGTGCAAGTTCGCGCGATATTTTCTCCCCGAGCAAGCAAAAAGCAACGCGATCAAGTAAAAGTGGTCGCGAACAGGAAATATCGACCGCGAACGGACGCGAACATGCATTGCGCGACCTGGAACAGGAAGTAAGCATCTCGAGAGGGCGGGACAAGTGAAAACAAGATGGCCGCGCCCGTGAGCAACCGCATGGGTAAGTTGGCGACCCGCGATCACGCACAAAATACCGCGAACAGGCGGGAAAAAAACTTCCACGTCTTCGCGATATTTCCGGCGTGTTTGCGGAGATTTTTAGCATTTTCGCGATAATTTGCGAAAGTTAATTTCGCAAATTCCGCCCACCCCTAGTTAAAAGTACATAAAATATATAGGCGCGCACCGTGCGCGCACCGTGCGCGAGCGTAATTCTGATTGGTTGTTAGATGTGTGTAAACATTCGAATCGGTCGAAATCAGGAAGTGTCGGCCGCCATTTTGTCTGTCGCAGTCTGAGGCAGTGAAAAACACAGGTGGAGAACGTGAAAAGGGGGCAGGGTGGACAGTTCCTGACCCCCTAGCCTTTGTCAGGCGGTCCCTGAGGGACCCTCAAGGGTGAAAAAAACTTTTTTTTTTCAAAAAATCGCGGGGAGCGCGCACCGTGCTTACAAAACAAAAAAACAAAAAAAGAACGATGAAATTCAACCGTTATAGTTAGTTCAGGTAACTATAACTCACGCGACCGCAATCCACTGCTTTTATTCTTCCAAGATATATACATATATAAAAAATATTTATTTTACAGAAAGACACATTTTCACTGCATGATGTCATCAGTGATGTAATATGTGACGTCTTCAGCAGTGGATAGCGGTCGCGTGCGTTATAGTTACCTGAACTAACTATAACGGTTGAATTTCATTGGTTTTTTACGAGTGAAATGTCCAGCTAACTATAACATGTGTGAAACCTATGGTTTTTTAAGTGAATTTGCAAGGTTTTTTAAATGCTAATTCCTAACTATAACGTGTGTGAAACCTATGTTTTTTTCAGTGAATATATATATATATATATATATATATATATATATATATATATATAGAGAGAGAGAGAGAGAGAGAGAGAGAGAGAGAGAGAGAGAGATATTTATATATATATTAAGCTCCACGATGTTCTCCTTTTAAGGATACACTCGGATGCCAACAAGCGGTTCAGCTTCTTTATAGGTACGGATGGATATCTTTCTGCCAAATCCAGATTACAGCTTTCTTATCAATTTAGCCTTACGCATTTCAGAGCTTCACACCCTTTCTTCAGAGGCTCGACAGTCCAGAAAATGTGCGTGCTCTGACACACCCATCTTCTTTAAATACTTAATTGGTTGCCCTCCGAGGGGCTTCTCAAATGAGATTTGCGATGATTGCTGGCTGTTGTGGTCCATGTCAGGATAATAAAGTCCCCTATGGGTGCACATAAAATAAATTGGAAATGTTCCAAGCTTCTGTCCGAGTGCTGCTTACTTTTGGGACAAAGTGGAGCATTAATCTATACGCGGCCGTCCTGCCACGAAGCATGCACCACCCCTCAATCCTAGGGGACCAAGGGGCTTGGTATATACCACGCCGCGCTTGTGGGGCAGAAGCAGAGGATTGAGAAAAGCCTGCCTACTGAGGCCCATCTGTGGGCTGGAAATGCAAACCTGTAGTAATTTGTGCATCCATTTGTGGTATAATATTCGTGAACTACAGAACTCAGAAAGCAAAGCACAGCATTCATAAGAGCAGCCCATTTGGGGGCATGGTATTAGGCATAAATTAACGAGGAACTGTGACCTGAGATCCACGTAACTTTCTCCATCTAGCCTCTGAGAAAGAAGGGACTACCTTTGAAATGCGTCAGGCTGGGAATGATGGAGCAGCTGACACATGGAATCGGTTGGTGAGGCGTTGTCTCTACCGAATAAAGGCTTGTTGCCGAATGCTTGCTGCTTATTGGTTGGGAGCGTTGCGAGCGCTTGCAACTAGGAAGTGTTGGCCACCATTTTGTGATTCTGTTGAAGCGAATAAGGGGAAATAAGGGCGAAAAAAGTAGGAGAGAGGAGGGTAGGAGCACTGTAACCTCTGTGGGGTGTTTAGGGTGTGGTATAGAGGGGGTGCGAAGCGAATTACTCATCCCTACCGGTCTGAAAGAGCTGGGTACGGAAATTAAGTGAGGTATTGCATAGAGTCTGATGCTGCTAAGGTGAACTGCTGTGGGACTCGGGGATTAAAGCGTGAGCCCAAACTATGTGTCTTATGTTGTGAGGTCAGGTGCCCTCTCCGTTGCACCACACCTGTGGAAGTAGTGTCAGCATGTGTTTATATCTACTAGGATGAACTATTGACCCCTACTGGTCTGAAAGTGCTGGGGTACGGAAAATATGTGAGGTATTGTCTAGAGTCTCATGCTGCTAAGCTGAGCTGCTGCCGGACTCGGGGATGAAAGCGTGAGTCCAAACTGTGGGGCAGATTTATATCGGACTTACGCCCCTTTTACGCCGATGTTGCGTCACTTTTGTGACGCAGCGGCGGCGTAAACCCTGCGCCATGTTGCGCCCTATTTACATCGTGACGCATCTATGGAGATGCGTCACGGTGTAAAGCCCTGCGCCACATGAAAGCTGCGTCAGGTTTCATGTGGGCGTTTCAACGCAGGGGGGGTGTTCCGTCGCAGGAACACCCCTGAAAAGTGACTCAGTGAAATCTATAAGATTTGACTGAGTCACTTTTCCAATGCTGATGCGTCAAAACCCTGCGCCTGCTTGAAGCAGGCGTAAGGCTTGACGCACCACGTTACAGGTAGGACAGGTTGGAACAGTGCTAGAGTTGCGTAGCGCTTGCTACACATCTTCAGCACTGCGCCAACCTTACGCCGGCACATGTGTCACGCATCTGCTTGTCCTTGTGCCAGGATGCACCGCATTGTAAATGCGGCGCATCTGCGGTGGCGCAAAGGCAAACTTGCGTGACGCATCTTCCCTGGCGCATCCATGCTGATTTGCAGGGATGCGCCAGAGAACATAAATCTGCCCCTGTGTGTCCTATGCTGTGAAGTCATGTGCTCTGGCCGCTGTGTCACATCTGTGCAAGTAGTGTCGGCATGTAGTTATACCTACTCGGAGGAACTTTTGTTTCGAATATTGTAAGTTGTGTATGGTGTTTAGGGGGTGTTATAAGTTGTGTATGGTGTTTATGCGGTGTTATACAGTGAGTGCGAAGGTAAATTTGCGAGTATCAAATCAATTTGGTATTTAGAAAATGCAAACCACTCACTCGTACCGGTCTGATGGCGCTGGGGACATAAGTCGAGCTGCTGCCGGACTCGGGGATAAAGGCTCTGAACTACTGACCCCTACCGGTCTGAAAGTGCGGGGTACGAAAATAAGGTGAGATATTGCCTAGAGTGTTATGCTGCTAAATTGAGCTGCTGCTGGACTCAGGGATGAAACCGTGAGCCCAAACTGTGTTTCCTATGCTGTGAAGTCATGTTCTCTGGGCGCTGTGCCACACGTGTCCAAGTAGTGTCAGAAATATTTTATACGTAGTAGGAGGAAGTTTTGTTTGGAACACGGTAATTTGTATATGGTGCTTAGGTGGTGTTATACAGGGAGTGCGAAGGTAAATCAATACGGTGTTTGTAAAGCGCAAACTACTCAACGCTAAGGGTCTGAAGGCCCTGGAGGCCGGCGTGGAAATTATGGGGCATATCAACAACAACCGGTGATAATTATCACTAAGCGCACTTAGTGCTAGGATAATTATCGCTGGCTAGTGTGGATTTTTATCGCGGCGATAGTGTGCTATTAGCAACGCTTATCTCAATAGCGATAAAAATCCTCACGCTAAGTGGCAAACGTGAGATTATCGCTGGAAACCCAGCGATAATTTCACGTTAGCTTGTTGATAGGGACTCACAAACTTAGCCATGATATCCTCCTTCCATAGGATATCCGGGGGACCCAGCCCCGCCAGACATCATTATGTCAGCCTCGGCTATCACCCTGCCCATCATCATGGACCTCCTTAACTCCTCCATTATTACTGGCGTAGTCCCGCCACAATGGAAACAAGCCATGGTCCGAGCACTATTAAAGAAGCCCACTTTGGATCCCTCGAACCTCAGTAACTACCGGCCAATTTCTCTCCTTCCCTGGCTTGGTAAAATCCTAGAGAGACACATCAACAGCCAGTTGATCAAATATCTCGAAAACCACCAGCTTCTTGATCCTACTCAAACGGGCTTCAGACCAAGACATGGCACCGAAACCGCGCTCCTCATGGTCACCGAGGAATCCAGAAACATCCTGGACCAGGGAGGATCAGTGGCAGTGATCCTCCTTGACTTAAGCGCGGCTTTCGACACGGTCAGCCATGACACTCTGCGGGACCGCATGGCAAACATCGGCATAAAGGACAAAGCCTTGTCTTGGTTTGAATCCTTCTTACAGGACAGATCCTTTCGGGTATTTGATGGAACTTCCTCCTCTACCAGCAGACCATCAAAATGTGGAGTCCCGCAGGGCTCTTCATTGAGCCCGGCGCTCTTCAACATATATATGAGGCCACTGGCTGAAATTGTTCGTCAGTATGGAATTAAGATCATTTCATATGCTGACGACACTCAGCTAGTGGTCTCACTGGCACAGGAAGTTAACCAGACCTCAAAAGGAGGGCTGAGGAAATGCCTAGAGGAAGTCAAGGACTGGATGTCCTCCTCCTCATTAAAAATGAATGGAGACAAGACAGAGCTTATGCTCCTGGGCCCTGCCAACCCTAACTCCCTCAGCACTCTATGGCCACCCTGCCTGGGCACCCCTCCGGCCCCAAAGGACAGCATCAAGAGCCTTGGGGTGTGGCTAGACAGATCTCTGTCCTTCGGCACCCAATCCACTAAACTGGCAGCCACCTGCTTCGGCCTCCTCAGAGTGCTAAGGAAGGTACTCCATCTTCTACCGATGGAGGCAAAACAAGTAGCCATTCAGGGCCTTATCCAGTCACGACTGGATTATAACAACGCCCTCTACCTCGCCGCCCCTGAGTACACGATACGGAGATTACAGACGGTGCAGAACTGTGCCGCGCGCACTTTGCTTCAGATCCCTCGACGTCAATCAGTCAAAAATGGACTGAAAAAACTGCATTGGCTACCCATTCCCCAAAGAATACAATTCAAAGCCTTATGCATTGCGCACCAGGCGTTCTGGAAAACGGGTCCTCTCATCACTCGCAACCTAGTGTCACACTACCTCCCCACTAGGAATTTGCGATCCAACCAGACCTTCACGGCCACAATTCCCAAAATAAAAAAGTCCAGAACTGGCGGTAGGACTTTCACCTACAACGCTTCCAAGCTATGGAACACCCTACCCCCCCACTTAAGGAAAAAATTCCAATCTCACCTCATTCAGGAAACAGCTAAAAAACATTCCTCTTCACTGCTGCCCAATAACACCGGGCTACCTCCTCTTGTTTTGTTGGTTTCTTAGCGCTTGGACGCCCCCGGGCAGCAATCGCGCTCTACAAATCGACATACAAATACAAATACAAATCATGGCTAAGTCAGTCCTGAAGCAGGTGTTAGGAAAGTAGCGATAACAGGTGTTATCGCTACTTTTCCTGACGATATGCTTCATAGCGTGGGGCTTGATGATAGGAGAAATGTCGCTTAGCGACATTTCTCCTATCATGTTCGGTCAGGAACGCCCACTTTGCATCTCATTAGAGATGCAAAGCTGGGCGTTAGGAATCCTGGGCCTCATTTATGAAAAGTGACGCATCACTGCGTGAAAACAGTGATGCGTCACTTTTCACTGCGCCCTCCCTGCGACTCCAATGATGCGTCATATTTACAGTATGACGCATCATGTCGCAAGGAGTCACAGATACGTCAGTATTTCTGACGTATCTGTAGGCGCAAAAGTGACGCATTGCTGGAGTGTGTCACGAAAGTGACGCAACTCCAGCAATGTGTCCTTTCACATGGGGCAAGCCCCATGTGAAATGGCCTGCGTCAGTCTTACGCCTGCTGTGAGGCAGGCGCAAGATATTGACGCATTTGCACCATCGAAGTGGCGGAGTGAAATCTCGTAGATTTCACTGAGTTACTTCTACGATGCTCACTTACGTGGGAACGCCCACCCTGCATACATTATACCTGACGCAGGTATAATGTAGCGCAGGGGTTTACAAAGTGACACATCTACCTAGATGCGTCACTTTGTAAATATGGTGCAACAAGGTCCAGTTTTTACACCGCTGATGCGTCACAAAAAGTGACGCACCGGCAGCGCAAAAGTGACGCAAGGACTCATAAATGAGCCCCCCTGACGCTAAAGCAAGGCTTGCTTGAATCCAGTGGCAAAGTGAGCAAGGGACTCACGTCTGAGCATACCCTGCCAATTTATGGCGAACAAAGCAAAATCAAAGGGGATGATAGACGGAGTGTTGAACATTGCAAGCACTCACCCCTAGTCAAGTGATCTGGGTTTAATCCATCATCATTCTTTAGCCCACTCTGCCACCCCAGTTCAGACATGGCCATGTGCAAATCAGTCTGACCCTGTGCCTCATGGGAACCGTCCAGCCCGAACTGCCAAGCCATGCCTTCCTTAGACCGAAAACAAGCTTCCTAGGACCGGTTTCTGGCATTTCAGCCATCTTCTTCAGCCAGGCTTGCTTGAATCCAGTGGCAAAGTGAGCAAGGGACTCACATCTGAGCATACCCTGCCAACTTATGGCGAACAAAGCAAAACCAAAGGGGATGATGAACGGAGTGTTGAACATTGCAAGCACTCACCCCCAGTCAACTGATCTGGGTTTAATCCATCATCATTCTTTAGCCCACTCTGCCACCCCAGTTCAGGCATGGCCATATGGAAATCAGTCTGACCCTGTGCCTCATGGGAGCAGTCCAGCCCGAACTGCCAAGCCATGCCTTCCCTAGACCGGAAACAAGCTTCCTAGGACCGGTTTCTGGCATTTCAGCCGTCTTCAGCCAGGCTTGCTTGAATCCAGTGGCAAAGTGAGCAAGGGACTCACGTCTGAGCATACCCTGCCAACTTATGGCGAACAAAGCAAAACCAAAGGGGATGATGGATGGAGTGTTGAACATTGCAAGCACTCACCCCCAGTCAACTTATCTGGGTTTAATCCATCATCATTCTTTAGCCCACTCTGCCACCCCAGTTCAGACATGGCCATATGCAAATCAGTCTGACCCTGTGCCTCATGGGAACAGTCCAGCCCAAACTGCCGAGCCATGGCTTCCCTAGACCAGAAACAAGCTTCCTAGGACCGGTTTCTGGCATTTTAGCCGTCTTCAGCCAGGCTTGCTTGAATCCAGTGGCAAAGTGAGCAAGGGACTCACGTCTGAGCATACCCTGCCAACTCATGGCGAACAAAGCGAAACCAAAGGGGATGATGGACGGAGTGTTGAACATTGCAACCACTCACCCATAGTCAACTGATCTGGGTTTAATCCATCATCATTCTTTAGCCCACTCTGCCACCCCAGTTCAGACATGGCCATATGCAAATCAGTCTGACCCTGTGCCTCATGGGAACCGTCCTGCCCGAACTGCCAAGCCATGCCTTCCTTAGACCGAAAACAAGCTTCCTAGGACCGGTTTCTGGCATTTCAGCCGTCTTCAGCCAGGCTTGCTTGAATCCAGTGGCAAAGTGAGCAAGGGACTCACATCTGAGCATACCCTGCCAACTTATGGCGAACAAAGCAAAACCAAAGGGGATGATGGACGGAGTGTTGATCATTGCAAGCACTCACCCCCAGTCAACTGATCTGGGTTTAATCCAAAATCATTCTTTAGCCCACTCTGCCACCCCAGTTCAGACATGGCCATATGCAAATCAGTCTGACCCTGTCCCTCATGGGAACAGTCCAGACCAAACTGCCAAGCCATGCCTTCCCTAGACCGGAAACAAGCTTCCTAGGACCGGTTTCTGGCATTTCAGCCGTTTTCTGCCAGGCTTGCTTGAATCCAGTGGCAAAGTGAGCAAGGGACTCACGTCTGAGCATACCCTGCCAACTTATGGCGAACAAAGCAAAACCATAGGGGATGATGAACGGAGTGTTGAACATTGCAAGCACTCACCCCCAGTCAACTGATCTGGGTTTAATCCATCATCATTCTTTAGCCCGCTCTGCCACCCCAGTTCAGACATAGCCATATGCAAATCAGTGTGACCCTGTACCTCATGGGAACAGTCCAGCCCGAAATGCCAAGCCATGCCTTCCCTAGACCGGAAACAAGCTTCCTAGGACCGGTTGCTGGCATTTCAGCCATCTTCAGCTAGGCTTGCTTGAATCCAGTGGCAAAGTGAGCAAGGGACTCACGTCTGAGCATACCCTGCCAACTTATGCCAAACAAAGCAAAACCAAAGGGGATGACGGATGGAGTGTTGAACATTGCAAGCACTCACCCCCAATCAACTGATCTGGGTTTAATCCGTCATCATTCTTTAGCCCACTCTGCCACCCCAGTTCAGACATGGCCATATGCAAATAAGTCTGACCCTTTGCCTCATTGGAACAGTCCAGCCCGAACTGCCATGCCATGCCTTCCCTAGACCGGAAACAAGCTTCCTAGAACCAGTTTCTGGCATTTCAACCGTCTTCAGCCAGGCTTGCTTGAATCCAGTGGCAAAGTGAGCAAGGGACTCACGTCTAAGCATACCCTGCCAACTTATGGCGAACAAAGCAAAACCAAAGTGGATGATGGACGGAGTGTTGAACATTGCAAGCACTCACCCCCAGTCAACTGATCTGGGTTTAATCCATCATCATTCTTTAGCCCACTCTGCCACCCCAGTTCAGACATGGCCATATGCAAATCAGTCTGACCCTGTGCCTCATTGGAACAGTCCAGCCCGAACTGCCAATCCATGCCTTCCCTAGACCAGAAACAAGCTTCCTAGGACCGGTTGCTGGCATTTCAGCCGTTTTCAGCCAGGCTTGCTTGAATCCAGTGGCAAACTCAGCAAGGGACTCACGTCTGAGCATACCCTGCCAACTTATGGCGAACAAAGCAAAATCAAAGGGGATGATGGACGGAGTGTTGAACATTGCAAGCACTCACCCCCAGTCAACTGATCTGGGTTTAATCCATCATCATTCTTTAGCCCGCTCTGCCACCCCAGTTCAGACATGGCCATATGCAAATCAGTGTGACCCTGTACCTCATGGGAACAGTCCAGCCCGAAATGCCAAGCCATGCCTTCCCTAGACCGGAAACAAGCTTCCTAGGACCGGTTTCTGGCATTTCTGCCATCTTCAGCCAGGCTTGCTTGAATCCAGTGGCAAAGTGAGCAAGGGACTCACGTCTGAGCATACCCTGCCAACTTATGCCAAACAAAGCAAAACCAAAGGGGATGACGGATGGAGTGTTGAACATTGCAAGCACTCACCCCCAATCAACTGATCTGGGTTTAATCCGTCATCATTCTTTAGCCCACTCTGCCACCCCAGTTCAGACATGGCCATATGCAAATAAGTCTGACCCTGTGCCTCATTGGAACAGTCCAGCCCGAACTGCCAATCCATGCCTTCCCTAGACCAGAAACAAGCTTCCTAGGACCGGTTGCTGGCATTTCAGCCGTCTTCAGCCAGGCTTGCTTGAATCCAGTGGCAAACTCAGCAAGGGACTCACGTCTGAGCATACCCTGCCAACTTATGGCGAACAAAGCAAAATCAAAGGGGATGATGGACGGAGTGTTGAACATTGCAAGCATTCACCCCCAGTCAACTGATCTGGGTTTAATCCATCATCATTCTTTAGCCCACTCTGCCACCCCAGTTCAGACATGGCCATATGCAAATCAGTCTGACCCTGTGCCTCATGGGACCAGTCCAGCCCGAACTGCCAAGCCATGCCTTCCCTAGACCGGAAACAAGCTTCCTAGAACCAGTTTCTGGCATTTCAACCGTCTTCAGCCAGGCTTGCTTGAATCCAGTGGCAAAGTGAGCAAGGGACTCACGTCTAAGCATACCCTGCCAACTTATGGCGAACAAAGCAAAACCAAAGTGGATGATGAACGGAGTGTTGAACATTGCAAGCACTCACCCCCAGTCAACTGATCTGGGTTTAATCCATCATCATTCTTTAGCCCACTCTGCCACCCCAGTTCAGACATGGCCATATGCAAATCAGTCTGACCCTGTCCCTCATGGGAACAGCCCAGACCAAACTGCCAAGCCATGCCTTCGCTAGACCATAAACAAGCTTCCTAGGACCGGTTGCTGGCATTTCAGCCGTCTTCAGCCAGGCTTGCTTGAATCCAGTGGCAAAGTGAGCAAGGGACTCACGTCTGAGCATACCCTGCCAACTTATGGCAAACAAAGCAAAACCAAAGGGTATGATGGATGGAGTGTTGAACATTGCAAGCACTCACCCCCAGTCAACTGATCTGGGTTTAATCCGTCATCATTCTTTAGCCCACTCTGCCACCCCAGTTCAGACATGGCCATATGCAAATAAGTCTGACCCTGTGCCTCATTGGAACAGTCCAGCCCGAACTGCCAATCCATGCCTTCCCTAGACCAGAAACAAGCTTCCTAGGACCGGTTGCTGGCATTTCAGCCGTCTTCAGCCAGGCTTGCTTGAATCCAGTGGCAAACTCAGCAAGGGACTCACGTCTGAGCATACCCAACTTATGGCAAACAAAGCAAAACCAAAGGGGATGATGGATGAAGTGTTGAACATTGCAAGCACTCACCCCCAGTCAACTGATCTGGGTTTAATCCATCATCATTCTTTAGCCCACTCTGCCACCCCAGTTCAAACATGGCCATATGCAAATGAGTGTGACCCTGTGCCTCATGGGAACAGTCCAGCCCGAAATGCCAAGCCATGCCTTCCCTAGACCGGAAACAAGCTTCCTAGGACCGGTTTCTGGCATTTCAGCCGTCTTCAGCCAGGCTTGCTTGAATCCAGTGGCAAAGTGAGCAAGGGACTCACGTCTGAGCATACCCTGCCAACTTATGGCAAACAAAGCAAAACCAAAGGGGATGATGGATAGAGTGTTGAACATTGCAAGCACTCACCCCCAGTCAACTGATCTGGGTTTAATCCATCATCATTCTTTAGCCCACTCTGCCACCCCAGTTCAGACATGGCCATATGCAAATCAGTCTGACCCTGTGCCTCATGGGAACAGTCCAGCCCGAACTGCCAATCCATGCCTTCCCTAGACCGGAAACAAGCTTCCTAGGACCGGTTTCTGGCATATCAGCGGTTTTCTGCCAGGCTTGCTTGAATCAAGTGGCAAAGTGAGCAAGGGACTCACGTCTGAGCATACCCTGCCAACTTATGGCGAACAAAGCAAAACCAAAGGGGATGATGAACGGAGTGTTGAACATTGCAAGCACTCACCCCCAGTCAACTGATCTGGGTTTAATCCATCATCATTCTTTAGCCCACTCTGCCACCCCAGTTCAGACATGGCCATATGCAAATCAGTCTGACCCTGTCCCTCATGGGAACAGCCCAGACCAAACTGCCAAGCCATGCCTTCGCTAGACCGTAAACGAGCTTCTTAGGACTGGTTTCTGCCATTTCAGCCGTCTCCAGCCAGGCTTGCTTGAATCCAGTGGCAAAGTGAGCAAGGGACTCACGTCTGAGCATACCCTGCCAACTTATGGCGAACAAAGCAAAACCAAAGGGGATGATGGACGGAGTATTGAACATTGCAAGCACTCACCCCCAGTCAACTGATCTGGGTTTAATCCATCATCATTCTTTAGCCCACTCTGCCACCCCAGTTCAGACATGGCCATATGCAAATCAGTCTGACCCTGTGCCTCATGGGAACAGTCCAGCCCGAAATGCCAAGCCATGCCTTCCCTAGACCGGAAACTAGCTTCCTAGTACCGGTTTCTGGCATTTCAGCCGTCTTCAGCCAGGCTTGCTTGAATCCAGTGGCAAAGTGAGCAAGGGACTCACGTCTGAGCATACCCTGCCAACTTATGGCAAACAAAGCAAAACCAAAGGGGATGATGGATGGAGTGTTGAACATTGCAAGCACTCACCCCCAGTCAACTGATCTGGGTTTAATCCATCATCATTGTTTAGCCCACTCTGCCACCCCAGTTCAGACATGGCCATATGCAAATCAGTCTGACCCTGTGCCTCATGGGAACAGTCCAGCCCAAACTGCCAATCCATGCCTTCCCTAGACCGGAAACAAGCTCCTAGGACCGGTTGCTGGCATTTCAGCCGTCTTCAGCCAGGCTTGCTTGAATCTAGTGGCAAACTCAGCAAGGGACTCACGTCTGAGCATACCCTGCCAACTTATGGCGAACAAAGCAAAATCAAATGGGATGATGGAAGGAGTGTTGAACATTGCAAGCACTCACCCCCAGTCAACTGATCTGGGTTTAATCCATCATCATTCTTTAGCCCACTCTGCCACCCCAGTTCAGACATGGCCATATGCAAATCAGTCTGACCCTATGCCTCATGGGAACAGTCCAGCCCGAACTGCCAATCCATGCCTTCCCTAGACCGGAAACAAGCTTCCTAGGACCGGTTGCTGGCATTTCAGCCGTCTTCAGCCAGGCTTGCTTGAATCTAGTGGCAAAGTGAGCAAGGGACTCACGTCTGAGCATACCCTGCCAACTTATGGCGAACAAAGCAAAACCAAAGGGGATGATGGACGGAGTGTTGAACATTGCAAGCACTCACCCCAATCAACTGATCTGGGTTTAATCCATCATCATTCTTTAGCCCACTCTGCCACCCCAGTTCAGACATGGCCATATGCAAATCAGTCTGACCCTGTGCCTCATGGGAACAGTCCAGCCCAAACTGCCAAGCCATGCCTTCCCTAGACCGGAAACAAGCTTCCTAGGACCGGTTTCTGGCATTTCAGCTGTTTTCTGCCAGGCTTGCTTGAATCCAGTGGCAAAGTGAGCAAGGGACTCACGTCTGAGCATACCCTGCCAACTTATGGCGAACAAAGCAAAACCAAAGGGGATGATGAACGGAGTGTTGATCATTGCAAGCACTCATCCCCAGTCAACTGATCTGGGTTTAATCCAAAATCATTCTTTAGCCCACTCTGCCACCCCAGTTCAGACATGGCCATATGCAAATCAGTCTGACCCTGTCCCTCATGGGAACAGTCCAGACCAAACTGCCAAGCCATGCCTTCCCTAGACCGTAAACAAGCTTCTTAGGACCGGTTTCTGCCATTTCAGCCGTCTCCAGCCAGGCTTGCTTGAATCCAGTGGCAAAGTGAGCAAGGGACTCACGTCTGAGCATACCCTGCCAACTTATGGCGAACAAAGCAAAACCAAATGGGATGATGGACGGAGTGTTGAACATTGCAAGCACTCACCCCCAGTCAACTGATCTGGGTTTAATCCATCATCATTCTTTAGCCCACTCTGCCACCCCAGTTCAGACATGGCCATATGCAAATCAGTCTGACCCTGTGCCTCATGGGAACAGTCCAGCCCGAAATGCCAAGCCATGCCTTCCCTAGACCGGAAACAAGCTTCCTAGTACCGGTTTCTGGCATTTCAGCCGTCTTCAGCCAGGCTTGCTTGAATCCAGTGGCAAAGTGAGCAAGGGACTCACGTCTGAGCATACCCTGCCAACTTATGGCAAACAAAGCAAAACCAAAGGGGATGATGGATGGAGTGTTGAACATTGCAAGCACTCACCCCAGTCAACTGATCTGGGTTTAATCCATCATCATTCTTTAGCCCACTCTGCCACCCCAGTTCAGACATGGCCATATGCAAATCAGTCTGACCCTGTGCCTCATGGGAACAGTCCAGCCCGAACTGCCAATCCATGCCTTCCCTAGACCGGAAACAAGCTCCTAGGACCGGTTGCTGGCATTTCAGCCGTCTTCAGCCAGGCTTGCTTGAATCTAGTGGCAAACTCAGCAAGGGACTTACGTCTGAGCATACCCTGCCAACTTATGGCGAACAAATCAAAATCAAAGGTAATGATGGACGGAGTGTTGAACATTGCAAGCACTAACCCCCAGTCAACTGATCTGGGTTTAATCCATCATCATTCTTTAGCCCACTCTGCCACCCCAGTTCAGACATGGCCATATGCAAATCAGTCTGACCCTGTGCCTCATGGGACCAGTCCAGCCCGATCTGCCAAGCCATACCTTCCCTAGACGGGAAACAAGCTTCCTAGGACCGGTTTCTGGCATTACAGCCGTCTTCAGCCAGGCTTGCTTGACTCCAGTGGCAAAGTGAGCAAGGGACTCACGTCTGAGCATACCCTGCCAACTTATGGCGAACAAAGCAAAACCAAAGGGGATGATGGACGGAGTGTTGAACATTGCAAGCACTCACCCCCAGTCAACTGATCTGGGTTTAATCCATCATCATTCTTTAGCCCACTCTGCCACCCCAGTTCAGACATGGCCATATGCAAATCAGTCTGATCCTGTGCCTCATGGGAACAGTCCAGCCCGAACTGCCAAGCCATGCCTTCCCCAGACCGGAAACAAGCTTCCTAGGACCGGTTTCTGGCATTTCAGCCGTCTTCAGCCAGGCTTGCTTGAATCCAGTGGCAAAGTGAGCAAGGGACTCACGTCTGAGCATACCCTGCCAACTTATGGCGAACAAAGCAAAACCAAAGGCGATGATGGACGGAGTGTTGAACATTGCAAGCACTCACCCCCAGTCAACTGATCTGGGTTTAATCCATCATTATTCTTTAGCCCACTTTGCCACCACAGTTCAGACTTGGCCATATGCAAATCAGTCTGACCCTGTGCCTCATGGGAACAGTCCAGCCCGAACTGCCAAGCCATGCCTTCCCTAGACCGGAAACAAGCTTCCTAGGACCGGTTTCTGGCATTTCAGCCGTCTTCAGCCAGGCTTGCTTGAATCCAGTGGCAAAGTGAGCAAGGGACTCACGTCTGAGCATACCCTGCCAACTTATGGCCACCAAGCAAAACCAAAGGGGATGATGGACGGAGTGTTCAACATTGCAAGCACTCACCCCCAGTCAACTGATCAGGGTTTAATCCATCATCATTCTTTAGCCCACACTGCCACCCCAGTTCAGACATGGCCATATGCACATCAGTCTGACCCTGTGCCTCATGAAAACAGTCCAGCCCGAACTGCCAAGCCAGGCCTTCCCTTGACCGGAAACAAGCTTCATAGGACCGGTTTCTGGCATTTCAGCCGTCTTCAGCCAGGCTTGCTTGATTCCAGTGGCAAAGTGAGCAAGGAACTCACGTCTGAGCATACCCTGCCAATTTATGGTGAACAAAGCAAAACCAAAGGGGATGATGGACGGAGTGTTCAACATTGCAAGCACTCACCCCCAGTCAACTGATCTGGGTTTAATCCATCATCATTCTTTAGCCCACTCTGCCACCCCAGTTCAGACATGGCCATATGCAAATCAGTCTGACCCTGTGCCTCATGGAAACAGTCCAGCCCGAAATGCCAAGCCATGCCTTCCCTAGACCGGAAACAAGCCTCCCAGGACCGGTTTCTCACATTTCAGCCGTCTTCAGGCAGGCTTGCTTGAATCCAGTGGCAAAAAGAGCAAGGGACTCACGTCTGAGCATACCCTGCCAACTTATGGCGAACAAAGCAAAACCAAAGGGAATGATGGACGGAGTGTTGAACATTGCAAGCACTCACCCCCAGTCAACTAATCTGGGTTTAATCCATCATCATTCTTTAGCCCACTCTGCCACCCCAGTTCAGACATGGCCATATGCAAATCAGTCTGACCCTGTGCCTCATGGGAACCGTCCAGCCCGAACTGTCAAGCCATGCCTTCCTTAGACCGAAAACAAGCTTCCCAGGACCGGTTTCTCGCATTTCAGCCGTCTTCAGGCAGGCTTGCTTGAATCCAGTGGCAAAAAGCCCAAGGGACTCATGTCTGAGCATACCCTGCCAACTTATGGCAAACAAAGGGGTTCGCCACAAGTTGGCAGGGTATGCTTAGACGTTGAGTCCCTTGCTCACTTTGCCTCTGGATTCAAGCAAGCCTGGCTGAAGACGGCTGAATTGCCAGAAACCGGTCCTAGGAAGCTTGTTTCCGGTACAGGGAAGGCGTGGCGTGGCAGTTCGGGCTGGACAGGGGCAGACTGATTTGCATATGGCCATGTCTGAACTGGGGTGGCAGAGTGGGCTAAAGAACGGTGATGGATTAAACCCAGATCTGTTGACTGGGTATGAGTGATTGATTGGTTGGTTCTGATGCTCCGTCCATCACCACCCCTTTTTGTACCGCTTTGCTCGCCACAAGTTGGCAGGGTATGCTCAGACGTTGAGGTCCTTGCTCACTTTGCCTCTGGATTCAAGCAAGCCTGGCTGAAGACAGCTGAATTGCCAGAAACCGGTCCTAGGAAGCTTGTTTCCGGTCCAGGGAAGGCATGGCTTGGCAGTTCAGGCTGGACTGTTCCCATGAGGCACAGGATCAGACTGATTTGCATATGGCCATGTCTGAACTGGGGTGGCAGAGTGGGCTAAAGAACGGTGATGGATTAAACCCAGATCTGTTGACTGGGTATGAGTGATTGGTTGGTTGGTTCTGATGCTCTGTCCATCACCACCCCTTTTTGTACCGCTTTGCTTGCCACAAGTTGGCAGGGTATGCTCAGACGTTGAGTTCCTTGCTCACTTTGCCTCTGGATTCAAGCAAGCCTGGCTGAAGACGGCTGAATTGCCAGAAACCGGTCCTAGGAAGCTTGTTTCTGGTCCAGGGAAGGCATGGCTTGGCAGTACCGGCTGGACTGTTCCCATGAGGCACAGGGTCAGACTGATTTGCATATGGCCATGTCTGAACTGGGGTGGCAGAGTGGGCTAAAGTACGGTGACGGATCAAACCCAGATCTGTTGACTGGGTGTGAGTGTTTGATTGGTTCTGATGCTCCGTGCATCACCACCCTGTTTTGTACCGCTTTGATCGCCACAAGTTGGCAGGGTATGCTCAGACGTTGAGTCCCTTGCTCACTTTGCCTCTGGATTCAAGCAAGCCTGGCTGAAGACGGCTGAATTTCCAGAAACCGGTCCTAGAAAGCTTGTTTCCGGTCCAGGGAAGGCATGGCTTGGAAGTTCGGGCTGGACTGTTTTCATGAGGCACAGGGTCAGACTGGTTTGCATATGGCCATGTCTGAACTGGGGTGGCAGAGTGAGCTAAAGAACGGTGATGGATCAAACCAAGATCTGTTGACTGGGTGTGAGTGCTTGATTGGTTCTGATACTCCGTCCATCACCACCCCCTTTTGTACCGCTTTGTTTGCCACAAGTTGGCAGGGTATGCTCAGATGTTGAGTCCCTTGCTCACTTTGCCTCTGGATTCAACAAAGCCTGGCTGAAGACGGCTGAATTGCCAGAAACCGGTCCTAGGAAGCTTGTTTCCGGTCCAGGGAAGGCATGGCTTGGCAGTTCGGGCTGGACTGCTCCCATGAGGCACAGGGTCAGACTGATTTGCATATGGCCTTGTCTGAACTAGGGTGGCAGAGTGGGCTAAAGAACGGTGATGGATCAAACCCAGATCTGTTGACTGGGTGTGAGTGTTTGATTGGTTCTGATGCTCCGTTCATCACCACCCCTTTTGTACCGCTTTGTTCGCCACAAGTTGGCAGGGTATGCTCAGACGTTGAGTCCCTTGCTCACTTTGCCTCTGGATTCAAGCAAGCCTGGCTGAAGACGGCTGAAATGGCAGAAACAGGTCCTAGGAAGCTTGTTTCCGGTCCAGGGAAGGCATGGCTTGGCAGTTCCGGCTGGACTGTTCTCATGAGGCGCAGGGTCAGACTGATTTGCATATGGCCATGTCTGAACTGGGGTGGCAGAGTGGGCTAAAGAATGGTGATGGATCAATCCCAGATCTGTTGACTGGGTGTGAGTGTTTGATTGTTTCTGATGCTCCGTCCACCATCACCCCCTTTTGTACCGCTTTATTCACCACAAGTTGGCAGGGTATGCTCAGACGTTGAGTCCCTTGCTCACTTTGCCTCTGGATTCCACCAAGCCTGGCTGAAGACGGCTGATTTGCCAGAAACCGGTCCTAGGAAGCTTGTTTCCGGTCCAGGGAAGGCATGGCTTGGCAGTTTGGGCTGGACTGTTCCCATGAGGCACAGGGTCAGACTGATTTGTGTATGGCCATGTCTGAACTGGGGTGGCAGAGTGGGCTAAAGAACGGTGATGGATCAAACCCAGATCTGTTGACTGGGTGTGAGTGTTTGATTGGTTCTGATGTTCCATCCATCACCACCCCCTTTTGTACCGCTTTATTCGCCACAAGTTGGCAGGGTATGCTCAGACGTTGAGTCCCTTGCTCACTTTGCCTCTGGATTCAAGCAAGCCTGGCTGAAGACTGCTGAATTGCCAGAAACCGGTCCTAGGAAGCTTGTTTCCGGTACAGGGAAGGCGTGGTTTGGCAGTTCGGGCTGGACTGTTCCCATGAGGCACAGGGTCAGACTGATTTGCATATGGCCATGTCTGAACTGGGGTGGCAGAGTGGGCTAAAGAACGGTGATGGATCAAACCCAGATCTGTTGACTGGGTGTGAGTGTTTGATTGGTTCTGATGCTCCGTCCATCACCACCCCTTTTGTACCGCTTTGTTCGGCACAAGTTGGCAGGGTATGCTCAGACGTTGAGTCCCTTGCTCACTTTGCCTCTGGATTCAAGCAAGCCTGGCTGAAGACGGCTGAAATGCCAGAAACCGGTCCTAGGAAGCTTGTTTCCGGTCCAGGGAATGCATGGCTTGGCAGTTAGGGCTGGACTGTTCTCATGAGGCACAGGGTCAGACTTATTTGCATATGGCCATGTCTGAACTGGGGTGGCAGAGTGGGCTAAAGAATGGTGATGGATCAATCCCAGATCTGTTGACTGGGTGTGAGTGTTTGATTGGTTCTGATGCTCTGTCCACCATCACCCCCTTTTGTACCGCTTTATTCACCACAAGTTGGCAGGGTATGCTCAGAGGTTGAGTCCCTTGCTCACTTTGCCTCTGGATTCAAGCAAGCCTGGCTGAAGTCGGCTGAATTGCCAGAAATCGGTCCTAGGAAGCTTGTTTCCCGTCCAGGGAAGGCATGGCTTGGCAGTTTGGGCTGGACTGTTCCCATGAGCCACAGGGTCAGACTGATTTGCATATGGCCATGTCTGAACTGGGGTGGCAGAGTGGGCTAAAGAACGGTGATGGATCAAACCCAGATCTGTTGACTGGGTGTGAGTGTTTGATTTGTTCTGATGCTCCGTCCATCACCATCGCCTTTTGTACTTTTGTACTGCTTTCTTCGCCACAAGTTGGCAGGGTATGCTCAGACGTTGAGTCCCTTGCTCACTTTGCCTCTGGATTCAAGCAAGCCTGGCTGAAGACGGCTGAATTGCCAGAAACCGGTCCTAGGAAGCTTGTTTCCGGTCCAGGGAAGGCATGGCTTCGCAGTTCGGGCTTGGCTGTTCCCATGAGGCACAGGGTCAGACTGATTTGCATATGGCCATGTCTGAACTGGGGTGGCAGAGTGGGCTAAAGAACGGTGATGGATCAAACCCAGATCTGTTGACTGGGTGTGAGTGTTTGATTGGTTCTGATGCTCCGTCCATCACCACCCCCTTTTGTACCGCTTTGTTCGCCACAAGTTGGCAGGGTATGTTCAGACGTTGAGTCCCTTGCTCACATTGCCTCTGGATTCAAGCAAGCCTGGCTGAAGACGGCTGAATTGCCAGAAACCGGTCCGAGGAAGCTTGTTTCCGGTCCAGGGAAGGCATGGCTTGGCAGTTCGGGCTTGGCTGTTCCCATGAGGCACAGGGTCAGACTGATTTGCATATGGCCATGTCTGAACTGGGGTGGCAGAGTGGGCTAAAGAACGGTGATGGTTCAAACCCAGATCTGTTGACTGGGTGTGAGTGTTTGATTGGTTCTGATGCTCCGTCCATCACCACCCCCTTTGTACCGCTTTGTTCGCCACAAGTTGGAAGGGTATGTTCAGACGTTGAGTCCCTTGCTCACATTGCCTCTGGATTCAAGCAAGCCTGGCTGAAGACGGCTGAATTGCCAGAAACCGGTCCGAGGAAGCTTGTTTCCGGTCCAGGGAAGGCATGGCTTGGCAGTTCGGGCTTGGCTGTTCCCATGAGGCACAGGGTCAGACTGATTTGCATATGGCCATGTCTGAACTGGGGTGGCAGAGTGGGCTAAAGAACGGTGATGGTTCAAACCCAGATCTGTTGACTGGGTGTGAGTGTTTGATTGGTTCTGATGCTCCGTCCATCACCACCCCCTTTTGTACCCCTTTGTTCGCCACAAGTTGGCAGGGTATGTTCAGACGTTGAGTCCCTTGCTCACATTGCCTCTGGATTCAAGCAAGCCTGGCTGAAGACGGCTGAAATGCCAGAAACCGGTCCTAGGAAGCTTGTTTCCGGTCCAGGGAAGGTATGGCTTGGCAGCTCGGGCTGGACTGTTCCCATGAGGCACAGGGTCAGACTGATTTGTGTATGGCCATGTCTGAACTGGGGTGGCAGAGTGGGCTAAAAAACGGTGATGGATCAAACTCAGATCTGTTGACTGGGTGTGAGTGTTTGATTTGTTCTGATGCTCCGTCCATCACCACCGCCTTTTGTACTGCTTTCTTTGCCACAAGTTGGCAGGGTATGCTCAGACGTTGAGTCCCTTGCTCACTTTGCCTCTGGATTCAAGCAAGCCTGGCTGAAGACGGCTGAATTGCCAGAAACCGGTCCGAGGAAGCTTGTTTCCGGTCCAGGGAAGGCATGGCTTGGCAGTTCGGGCTTGGCTGTTCCCATGAGGCACAGGGTCAGACTGATTTGCATATGGCCATGTCTGAACTGGGGTGGCAGAGTGGGCTAAAGAACGGTGATGGTTCAAACCCAGATCTGTTGACTGGGTGTGAGTGTTTGATTGGTTCTGATGCTCCGTCCATCACCACCCCCTTTTGTACCGCTTTGTTCGCCACAAGTTGGCAGGGTATGTTCAGACGTTGAGTCCCTTGCTCACATTGCCTCTGGATTCAAGCAAGCCTGGCTGAAGACGGCTGAAATGCCAGAAACCGGTCCTAGGAAGCTTGTTTCCGGTCCAGGGAAGGCATGGCTTGGCAGCTCGGGCTGGACTGTTCCCATGAGGCACAGGGTCAGACTGATTTGTGTATGGCCATGTCTGAACTGGGGTGGCAGAGTGGGCTAAAAAACGGTGATGGATCAAACCCAGATCTGTTGACTGGGTGTGAGTGTTTGATTTGTTCTGATGCTCCGTCCATCACCACCGCCTTTTGTACTGCTTTCTTTGCCACAAGTTGGCAGGGTATGCTCAGACGTTGAGTCCCTTGCTCACTTTGCCTCTGGATTCAAGCAAGCCTGGCTGAAGACGGCTGAATTGCCAGAAACCGGTCCTAGGAAGCTTGTTTCCGGTCCAGGGAAGGCATGGCTTCGCAGTTCGGGCTTTGCTGTTCCCATGAGGCACAGGGTCAGACTGATTTGCATATGGCCATGTCTGAACTGGGGTGGCAGAGTGGGCTAAAGAACGGTGATGGATCAAACCCAGATCTGTTGACTGGGTGTGAGTGTTTGATTGGTTCTGATGCTCCGTCCATCACCAACCCCTTTTGTACCGCTTTGTTCGCCACAAGTTGGCAGGGTATGTTCAGACGTTGAGTCCCTTGCTCACATTGCCTCTGGATTCAAGCAAGCCTGGCTGAAGACGGCTGAATTGCCAGAAACCGGTCCGAGGAAGCTTGTTTCCGGTCCAGGGAAGGCATGGCTTGGCAGTTCGGGCTTGGCTGTTCCCATGAGGCACAGGGTCAGACTGATTTGCATATGGCCATGTCTGAACTGGGGTGGCAGAGTGGGCTAAAGAACGGTGATGGTTCAAACCCAGATCTGTTGACTGGGTGTGAGTGTTTGATTGGTTCTGATGCTCCGTCCATCACCACCCCCTTTTGTACCGCTTTGTTCGCCACAAGTTGGCAGGGTATGTTCAGACGTTGAGTCCCTTGCTCACATTGCCTCTGGATTCAAGCAAGCCTGGCTGAAGACGGCTGAAATGCCAGAAACTGGTCCTAGGAAGCTTGTTTCCGGTCCAGGGAAGGCATGGCTTGGCAGTTCGGGCTGGACTGTTCCCATGAGGCACAGGGTCAGACTGATTTGCGTATGGCCATGTCTGAACTGGGGTGGCAGAGTGGGCTAAAAAACGGTGATGGATCAAACCCAGATCTGTTGACTGGGTGTGAGTGTTTGATTGGTTGTGATGCTCTGTCCATCACCACCCTCTTTTATACCGTCAGTTATAAGGCGGCTCTAAAAAGAGTTTATTAGTGGGAGCTACATATAAGTGCGGATGCACAGTTTCAGGTTATTCAGAAAAACTCGATTTCCCTGATCTGTGAAGTGTACTCCATCACTTCTGTAAAATCAGCCATATCAAAACGTATGTTGTTGTTGTAGATCGACCCCATTCTATGGTCTCTGAGGTAAGGAGACACAGCTTTGTTGACATTCTTCCTAGATTTTTCAATCTGAGGACAAAATTGGTTTGACCATTTCCACTTCTGTCTTTGGCATATAGTGGAATATACAAAGACAGTTTGAGGCAAAAGCAACATCAATTGTCAAAAGGTGTCCTTCATTACCATTTCCAAACCTACCCTAGTCAATGTACCTATGTTGTTTCCACCACAATGCACAATCATGAGGTCAGGGTGTTGGAGATGCAAATATGTTTTAACCAAAGGCAACAATTGGTGCCACTTCAATCAATTCTCTCTGTGCAAACCATTTAATGTCCACATGTTATAAACCTAGGTCTAAGTCAGTACGTCTCTGTTCTGCATACCTCTTGCACCAGAAAACATAGCTATGTCCTACAATCCACACTAGCATTTTGAAGGTATGGCTGGAAGGTATGGAAAGATGTCTGTAGCTCATGCAGTTCCTTCGTAGAGTAAGAGATGTTTAAAGATAGGGAAAAAATATTTTTTTTGCACAGAAATTGATTGGAAGATAAGACGCATTGGGTACTAAAAACTAGGTTGCATATTAGTTGTGTGAAAACACATGTTTGTCATTGGTTAATAAAGAGCAGTCTAAACGTGGAGTCCATATGATACTATCAAATGTGCTCAGCTCAACCAGACGTGCTACATGCATTTGGAAGGTACATTTGGAACTTAAAACAATGGTGAACTTTTAACTCGCAGGTGCTGTTAAATGTTCGAGAATATGCTGAAAAAAATCTGTTACGTTTAAAAAGATCATGAACTTTTAACCTGCAGGTTTCGTAGAATGTTCCAGAAAGTGTGGTGATAAAATAGGTTGAACTTCTGACCTGTATGTGGCACAAAATATTATGTAGCTTTTCATTTGGAAAATTCAAAAATAACCAATGGAGATAAGTTTTGGAATGTCGATGAAGGAATGAAGTATTCTGATTTGTTCTTTACATATATTTATGTGTGGAGCGACAAAGAAATTGTGCCATTACTGGTTCCATTCTTGATGAAAGCGGTGCATTACATCTACTGTGTGACAAAGAAAGAATTGCATGCGTGTGTGACATTTGAAATCTGCATACCAACTACAAAGGTGAGGTAGAAATGAACAAGGTGTGTTATGTGTTCTGTAGTAGTGATTTAGTATTTGAGGTGATATTTTTAAGTTTGAAAGTATATTTTATTTCAAAATAATATACTGTTAGTAAAGTGTGGTGTTTCTTTTTTTTTTTTTCTTTTCTTTTTTTTTTTGACATGAATAACTTTATTTCGGTCATGAGACCATAAAAGTACAATAAGATATATACAAGTACAAGGATAAGACCATAAATACAAAAAGAGTTTAAAAAGATTATTAAACAATGGGTTATCATGGTTAAAAAAGAAAATAAAGCTAAAAGGGAAGCATTTCTTCAAATAAAATTCATCCTTCTCCGCCACATGCCATGTAAAAAGCGGGAAACTGCATAGACAATGAGAGGATTGGTGTCAAACGTCAAGACTCTACAAGCTTGTGCACACTGTCTGAGCCCGAAATCTTTGCACAAGGGGACAAGCCAACATTTCCGAATCATGCTGTAAGCTGGACAGAAGAACATGATATGAGTAATATCTTCATTACAAGTTTTGCAGGCTGGGCAAATGCCCTCCTTCAATTTATCCCATCTAGATGTTAACGCCCCAATTGGCAGGGAACCATGTCACATCTGAATATATAATTTCCTAGCTAGAGGAGGCTGTACTAAGTCCAAGAATACTTCCAGCCCAGAGTCGATTTTCGCCATTAAGAACTCAGAGGTCAACCTACACAAGGTTGTCGAGCAGCATAGAATTTTGGAATTATAAAGTCTAACAGCCGCCAATATCTCTGACCTTTGAGTCCTCACACAGCTAATGCCCGGGGTGTCCCAAAGATGGGGCAAACCAACTTGATAAAGGGAAGTCTTTATATGGAGTAGCCATGGTATTTTCTTGTAGTTTAGCTGTCCCCAAATTGCAATAAATTCCGCTCTGAAAGTTGCAAGTTCAGGGACAGACCAAAGCCTTCTCCAATAAAGTAATGGTCGTACAGCCGCCAGGTCACTGACGGATTCTAGGTCCATGTCCAGACGCAGTGGGATAAGAGGTGTGCTCTGGGGGAGACCAACCAAACCGCGCATAAAAGCATGTTCTACCTTCCGTAAGTTGGATGTATTTATGTGGCCCCACAGTTCAGCCTCATACAGGGCTGCTGACCTCACCTGTATTTTGTAGATCTCTAGTACAGGAGTAACAGGTTTGAATATCGAGATTCTATGGAATCTTCCGATTCCTCCCGTTATCTGGGAAAGCCTCAGGGAAGATTTAGCTACTTGAGCATCCCACATGAAGTGCTCAGTCAACGTGACTCCCAAATATATAAAGGTCTTAACTCTTTCTAGGGGAACACCACCTAGTGCAGGGTTCGGGCGGGTGTGCCTCGGGGGATTGAAGATCATAAACTTAGTATTCCCCAGATTGATCTATTTTTAAGTTTGAAAGTATATTTTATTTCAAAATAATATACTGTAAGTAAAGTGTGGTGTTTCATATTGGTTATAAAATATGCATACAGTTTGACCTGTTGTTAAATAAGTACTTTATATATGTTTAGGAATTTTTCTCAAAGATGGAGTGTAGTTTGTCATCTTTAAAGGACTGTATGGTTTTGAAAATGAGGTACAGCGCCAATTTGGGTTTGCTAATGTATTCAGGCGAGATAAACAAAATGTCCCACGTTTGCAAATTATACCTTTTGTGGAAGTAGTGGGGAAGGGGGGGTAGGAGATGTTTTTTTTATTAAGTTAGAAGCGATAAAACGAAACCCAGAAATGTTATGTGGACAGATTGTGGTCTCATTTTTGACAGTGAGAGGTAGATTTGAATGTAAGCCTAGGTAGGTTGTTGTACTGTGAGGCCGTCTACAGTGTTTGGAGATTACATGGAGAAGAGATGAAGATAGTAAAACTGATACGTTCCTTTTATATGTACGCATAGTTTGAATCATTTGATGATAGGTTGAGATATAATATCAACATGGTTTCTGGTTTGCATTTGGGTATAGTTAATAGTTTTAGTAGTTTGTGACTAGTGAATAATGAAAAGGTAGATATACTAAAATATATGGTAGTAAACGTATTAATGATTGTCTGTTCTTATGAAATAGTGGTTGGGGAGTGTTTCTTTAGAAGAGATGTTTTAAAAATGTGTGAGAGATAAAAAATAAATGAAAATCTTCGGTATATTTTCTGTATGACTTTCTTGACATTAGTAAACTAACTAACTGATTATAAGTGATACTAATTATCAGGCTGTGTCCCTGTGCTGAATATACGTAGGTGTTTAAGTGGTCCGGGTTTTACCGGTGCTCAGCTTCACTATCCCATTTGAGACACTCGTCAATTTTTTCATTCCATTTAATGTCCTTAATATACATTCAGCAAAGGGACGGTATATCAAAAGTTTGGGAATAATAACTTTGTTTACTCTCCCCATCCTCTGCTATACACTCTACAGGGTGTTTAAAGGACTTTATTACCATACAGATGTCTAGCTAGTAAAGGTGGTGTAGTGCTTCTGGGCCCATTTATAAACCGTGCTATGGGATGGTTTATGTTTTACCTGCCAATTTACATGTTTCAATACTTTTTGCTGATAAGCGTTCCGGAAGACACCTGTTAAAATTAAACCTGTGTATGGGTATAGTGCCGCTACTAGGAATGATGGGGGTTTCTGTTTGATTTCGTACGGTTAAGCAAGGGCGGGGGTGGGGGTGGGGGAGGTGGGTATGTTGGTGATTAAAATACAGACTTTAGTAACGTGCAGATGTCTAGCTACTAAAGGTGAGGTAGTACCACTGGAACCATTTATAAAGTGCTCTATGGCATGGTATATGTTTTACCCGCAAATTTGCATGTTTTAATAAGTTTTTCTGATGAGAGTTTCGGGAGACATCTGTTGAAATTAAGCCTCTGTATGGCTATATATAGTGGCGCTTCCAGGTTTGCTGGGGCTCTTTGTTTTATTGCGTAAAGTTAAGCAAGGGCGAGTGTGGAGGTGGTGTAGTGGTACTGGGACTATTTATAAACCGCCTTATGGTATGGTGTAGGATTTACTTGCAAAATTGCAGGTTTCAATACCTTTTGCTGATGAGCGTTCCGGCAGACACCTTTTGAAATTAAGTCCATGTATGGCTATAGTGGCGCTAACGGGAGTGCTGGGGCTCCTTGTTTAATTTCATAAGGTTAAGGTTAAGCAAGGGCAGGGGTGGGGGTGGGAGAGGTTGGTATGTTGCTGATTATAACACAGACATTTGTAACGTGCACATGTGTAGCTAGTAATGGTGATGTAGTGCCACTGGGTCCATTTATAAAGCACCCTATGGCATGGTATATGTTTTATCCATAAATTTGCATGTTTTAATACCTTTTGCTGCTGAGCGTTCCGGCAGACACTTGTTGAAATTAAGTCCCTGTATTGCTATAGTGGCTCTACCAGGTTTGCTGGGGCTCTGTCTTTCATTTCGTACGGTTAAGCAAGAATGGAGATGAGGGTGGTGTAGTGGCACAGGGCAAATTTATGAACCGCTTTATGGTATGGTATATGTTTTACTCGCAAATTTGCATGTTTTAATATCTTTTGGTGATGAGTGGTCCAGCAGACAGCTACGCAAATCACACATTTCTGTGGATAACAAATCTTCGTGCTAATAGACACTCTTGCACTGTAGTAGAAGGCTGCCAGCGTCGATGGCAAATTATGAAAGTGGGTGGCATTGTAGAATTTTATGATCCTCATACGCTGGTTCAAACGCAACCAAAATATATCCTTAAATCAAGTGGGAAAAAAGAGAGGGGGAGTCTTTTTCTTAAAGACGAGAACCCTCACTCACCCAAGGGTGACATGCTTCATCATTGGGTCCCTTCTTGCACACTGCAACCGCAAGGTATACAGTGTGGGCTACGACTCTCCCAATGGAGAGAAGCGTGAGGTGTTTTGTGAGGTTACCAATTAAGGCAATGGGAGTGCGGGGCAGAGTGCAAATAAAGAACAAAATGTGTATTAAAACTAGCTACTGGGTGACAAAACTAAATTTAATACATGTCCCCATAGACTAGAATTAAAAAGGAAGTGAAATACAGGACTGAAAAAGTGTCCTATTCGTCAATGGTCAACATGTTTCTGCCAGATGACTAAAAGTTTGCGGCATTCATCAGGACCTCAAACGTTGTCTGCTAAAGATTAGTAAACATTTTTTCAGTCCTGTATATCACTACCTTTTTATTTCTAGTCTATGGGGACATGTATTACATTTAGTTTTGTCACCCACTCCCATTGCCTAAATTGGTGTGAGGATCATATTCTGGAGTGCTGATGTGGATGCTACTACTCACTCCTTTAGTTATAACCCTCTAGTGTGACATATATTGTAGATTTAAATGGAAGCTTGGACCATTTCTTTGTTACTATGGTGCAGTCAGAGCTTTAAGTGGGAAAAAAACTGGGGGTGCTCTAAAAGGGGCAAACCTGTAAAAGGGGTGTGGGCTATCCAAGTAGGAGCATGGTCCACATCAAGATAACTAGCATTGTGTGCTTAAGAAAATCCCCTCCAATTATCCTACGTTCGGAAAACACACTCTTTAAAGGATTTCCCTTCCTCCTACAACATTGCTAACCGAGCATGATGTCTCCACTTCTCAGTAGTCAGCAAAATGAGCATGCACACATTGATGTGCATGCTCTCAATGTAGTCCAATAAATTTTTTTTTTAAACTGATTTCCTTTGCGAGGGCCGAAAATAGAGCCCGATAGAGCCCCGTTTCAAGGCCTCCTGAAAATAACCGCCGGTGCTCAGACCCGGCCCACTTAAAGCCCTGCATCCATCCATCCTAAGCAGTGCGCCATCCAACCATCTTTCAATTCATCCATACATTCCTACCTAAATACATACATACATCTGTCCCTGCACTTATCCTAAGCATCTATCAGCCTACTCACCAATGGTAAGCACTGTGCCATCCATCCAGTCATACGCCCATATATCCATACATACATCTGTCCCAGAACCAATCCTACACATCTATCAGCCCACCGTCTATCCTAAGTACTGGTCCATGCATCCATTCATCCCTCCATCCATTGATACATCCATACATCCATCCATCTAGCTATCCATTCATCCATCTGGCCATCCATCCACTCGCACTTTTTTCAACTATCCGTTCTTATTTCCGTGCACCCTCCGCCCCGATCCTAAATACCGCGTATTATACTCATCCACCCAGCCTCTTAAAGGGCGGAAAAGGCTGGCTATAATTATTGACAGGCAGATGTTTCTGATAAAGAACAAGAAAGCTTTGAGTTGCTCTTTGTGGACCATAGTTCACCACCCTTCTCTGGTGGTGTTTTAAACAAAGGTTGATCCAGCTAAAGAAATGTAAAGCAGCTTTTCAGTGTCAGATGTTAAGTTAGAAACATACCGGGGCATATTATCATGAACGGCGTTAAAATTATTGCCGCTTTAGCGGCAGGAAACTGCCGCTAAAGCAGTGATAATGGGCTTGATAATATGCCCTTGTGAATTCCCATAGCAGCCCAGGTTCTGGTGTGAAGCTGGGCTTCTATGGGAATTTACAAGGGCATATTATCAAGCTCATTATCGCTGCCGATGACCGAACTGTACGGATTCCAGCTTCAGAATATAGGTCAACAAGAATATATTCTGAAGATCCTAGATTTCCACAGTGCATTCCATACATATTTCACCTTTTGTTTGAAAGTCATATGCAGTGAATCACATACTTAAAACTGGAGTTCGTCTATCACTTCTTTCTGCGAAAGAATTTGATGAAAATTTAGAAGCACAGTTAATCAATTTGATGGCATGTTAACGTGGAACAAATGGGTATTGGTGTCGTCATGGAGAACTCAAGTGTATGTTATGGAACTTAGGTACACCAAAATGGTTTGTCACACTTAGCTGTGCAGAGTATGCATGGGAAGATTTGCTTGAGTTTCTAAGAGAAGTTAATTCCAATATAAAAAATGTTGAACTAAAGACTCCTGGTGAACTGTGTTCATTGGATCCTTGTTAGACCTAGCACCTTGGCGTGAGTCTCCCTTCCACTTTTTTGTTGCTGTGCCTCATGTGTTTTGCTGGTGTTGGCTGCTCAGAGCACTGTGCCACTGCCAACCAGTGCCACAGTGCAAGTGCTCCCTGTATCAAATATATATGTTGGTTGGATTCCATGATTGGCTTATTTGGTTTACTGTCAGACCCCAGTAAAGTGCACCAGGAGTACCCAGGGCTTGTAAATCCAAATGCTGCTAGTGGGCTTGCAGCACTGGTTGTGCCACCCACAGAAGCAGCCTTGTAAAATGTGTCTAAGGTCTGCCATTGCAGAACCTGCGTGCAGTCTGGTACTGTCAGGCTGACTGGGCAAGTGCACCCACTTGCCAGTCCCTAAACCTTTCCTTTACATCATGTGAGTCACCCATATGGTAGGCCCAACGGCAGGGTGCATTGTAAGCATAAGGTAGGACAAGCCCTGATGTGTGTGGCATGTGCTAATAGTGAATTACAGCCATTTTCGTTTTTCACCATTGCAAGGCTACCTGTTCTCCATAGGCCAGAATGGGCTGTTAGATTATAACACTCTATAATCCTAGCAGGCTCAGGAAGCATGGTAGAAATTCATGTTTAGTATGCCTGAACTCAGAATAATAAAATACATCTTTTAGTAAAGTTTATTTTAATAATCTGTGTTTGCAAATGCCACTTTTAGAAAGCTAGTATTTGCTTGCCTAACCATTTCAGCCCGCCTCTGCTATGATGTGTATCTGCTGTCTGGTTTCTGTCAGTGACAGGGCTGGGGAATTCCAGAGGGGCAGGGCTAGTTAGCCTGGTGGTGAATAGAGAGATTGACATCCAGATAGGTGGGAGGAGTGCACCTGGACTCTGAATAGGGCTGTGCTCTGCCACCACAATGCTGGCTCCACCTCCTGTGGAGCGGCTGATGACTCTGCCCTGCACTCTGAATAGAAAGTCAGAGTCATGTCAACAAAGTGCTCACGAACTGGTTCTGGCTGGGCAAAGGCCCCTCTACCCCAGAGGAACAAAGGAATTAGGAGTATAAGTATTGGGACCCTGCTCCCAAGAAATTAGATCCTGCTTGACAAGAAGAAACTCTGCCTGAGGAGAAGGAACTGGGAAAGCTGTAAGGAGGAGTACTGTCCCTGACCTGGGGGATTAGCCTGCAGTGGTTGCCTTGCTGCTGAAGGAGAGGAGAAAGACTACAAAAGACTTTATTTCAACTTGTGCTTTAAAGATCTCCAAGGGCCTGAGTAGAGCTGGCCTCCTGTTAAGAAGTCCCAGGAACTAAAGGACTTCACCCCCAGCTTCCCCCTGAACTCTGCTGTGTGAGTTCTGCCCCTACTAGAGTGCTGGAACCAGTTTTGAGGTCTCTGGGAGCTGTCCCTGCTGTTGGGAAGCTGGCTAAGAAGAAAGAACTCAAAGATCTCCACTTTTTCATGCACAGTCGGCTTAGCGATAAAATTTCAATTGCACCGCTCGTTAGCGTGCAGAATTTTATCGCTGAGGAATCATCGCAGAGCCTGCTGCCGCTGAGCCCGATCAGCGCTGGGAAAATCATTGCCCCGCTCGTTAGTGGGCCAAAATTGATCGCTACCAGCCCAGATCCCCGCTCCGCCCGTTAGCGGGCAGAATTCTATCGCTGCGAACATCGTCGCAGAACCTGCTGCCGCTGAGCCAGATCAGCGCTGGAAAAATCATCGCCCCGCTCGGTAACAGGCCAAAATTGATCGCTGCGGTCATCGCCGCACATCCAGCCAAGATCCTCGCTCCGCCTGTTAGCGGGCAGAATTCTATCGCTGCGAACATCGTCGCAGAACCTGCTGCCGCTGAGCCAGATCAGCGCTGGAAAAATCATCGCCCCGCTCGGTAACGGGCCTAAATTGATCGCTGCGGTCATCGCCGCACATCCAGCCAAGATCCCCGCTCCGCCTGTTAGCGGGAAGAATTCTATCGCTGCGAACTTCGTCGCAGAGCCTGCCGCTGCTGTGTGAAATCATCGCAGACCAAGCCAAGATCATCGCACCACTCGTTAGCGTGAGTAATTTTATCGCTGCGAAAATCGTCGCAGACCCAACCAAGATAACCGCTGGTTAAATTGTCGCCCCGCTCGTTAGCGGGCCGAATTTTGTCGCATTGTGCCTTAGCGAGTAAATTTCTACCGGATAAGCTACACCTTTATTTTCAACGCTGAAGCGCCGCTGAGAACTTTTATTGCATCACCAGGTACTGTGGGTTAAAACTGACGCTAAGGTGAATGATTTTGTCGCTAACCTAAGAACTCTTTCTGAAATCATATTCTGAAACTGTGTATGTCATTTTTGTCGTGATTTTTCTTGTGCTAAGTCCTTATACATAAAGATCACTATTTTTGATATAAATCTAGTGTGGTGTCTGTTTGTGGTGTTGTCACTGAGTTACTGTATATGGTAACAAATGCTTCACCTATAACGCTTTGAGATAATCCTTGTCTGCTTGCGCCAAGCTACCTAGAGGGTGAGCAGGGGTTATTTTAGGAGTGTACCCCATTATCCTGACTAGAGGAGAGGGTCCCTGCTGTGCCAACCAGAGATCCCCAATTCTAACATTGGTGGCAGCGGTGGGATTCTGAATTTGCATTTGTGGTTCATGTACAGTGATTGGTGAACACCACTTAGTGAGTTCAGACCATAACGCAACTACATACTTTTGATTTTTGTTTGCCAAGAAATCTCCATTTTTTTAAATCATGCCTAGTTCAGTCAATGAGGAAAGGGCAGCATCTGTAATCTCTGACCTTGAAGGAGTAGAATGGGAAGAGGAAAAATTAGAGAACTACACATTATCCCAGCTGAAGGGCTTCTGCAAAAAGTTTGGAGTTTCCACAACTGGGTGCAAAAACAAATCCCACTTCCAAAGGGCGCTGAGAGCCTGGATTGAGTCAAGGTCACCCGAGGATGTGGTAGTAATTGAACAAGCAGAAAGCGTCCATAGCTTTGTCAGAGGCCTGTCGCCAGAAGAGTTGGCAGATAGGAAAGAAACCAGGATGCATGAAATGGAGATGGCAAAGCTCAAATTGAATGGGCAACTGGAGCTGGAAAGCAAAAAGATGGCTCTGGAAGAGAGAAAATTCCAAATGGAGCATGAAATGAAGTTGAGGCAATTGGATCTAAAGGCTATGGGCCTCATTTATGAGAAGTGACGCATCGCTGTGTGAAAGCAGCAATACGTCACTTCTCAGTGCGCCCTCCTTGCGCCATAATGGATGCGTCATATTTACAGTATGACGCATCATGTCGCAAGGAGTTACAGATGCGTCAGTATTTCTGACGTATCTGTAGGCGCAAAAGTGACGCATTGCTGGAGTTTGTCACAAAAGTGACGCAACTCCAGCAATGTGTCCTTTCACATGGGGCAAGCCCCATGTGAAAGGGCCTGCGTCAGTCTTACGTCTGCTGTGAGGCAGGCGTAAGATATTGACGCATTTGCACCCTAGAAGTGGCGCAGTGAAATCTCGTAGATTTCACTGCGTCACTTCTACGTTGCTTACTTACGTGGGAACACCCACCCTGCATACATTATACCTGACGCAGGTATAATGTAGCGCAGGGGTTTACAAAGTGACGCATCTACCTAGATGCGTCACTTTGTAAATATGGTGCAACAAGCTCCAATTTTTACACCACTGGTGCGTCACAAAAAGTGACGCACTGGCGGCACAAAAGTGACGCAAGGACTCATAAATGAGCCCCTAAGAGTTTAGAGCCTACTCCCTCTGGTGGCAGCACACCGCCAGTGCAGGTAGAATCAAGGGTGTACATACCAAAAGATGTGGTGAAAGAATTTTTTAAGAATTATGACATAGGGCAGTGGTTCAAAGCCTATGAGGTAGCTATGTCTTCCCACCGGGTCCCTGAGAAGGATTGGGGAGCGGGGTTGTGTGGACGGTTCCTTAGTGAGGGGCAGGACACACTGCTAGACTTGCCTTCAGATGATTATAATTCTTTTCCCCATATGAAGGAAGTTTTGATGACGAGGTATGGGTTGACCTCTGAGTTGTATAGGCAAAGGTTTAGGGGTTGCACAAAGATTCCAAACAGTACGTATATTGAGTATGTAACTTTTTTTTGCAGAGCACTGGATGGTTGGGTGAAGGGTAGCAAGGTTGATGATTTTCAAGGGCTTCTTGATTTAATAGCATGGGAGCACTTATCCAGTAACTGTTTTCCTGAGCCACGCCAGCACCTGATTGATAGTGGGCTGACTAACCCTAGGAAGCTTGCTGAGGAGGCGGACCGCTGGGTCAGTACCAGGGTCCACAAGGGTCCAGTGGGAGACTCCGCTAAAGGTGGGCAGGGTCCCCAGCAGAAGAGTGGGGTGACAGGGGTAAACAGAGGGAGTTCCCAAGAAGGCCCCAGAGTAATCTCCAAGGGAACCAAGGGAAAGGTTCTCAGCCTCCCCCACCCCAGAAACCGACAGGGGCCCGACAGGTCCCCCTGTTCAGACGGGCCCCTAAAATGTTACAAGTGTGATAACATGGGTCATTTTGCCTCTGACCTAAAAAGTCCCTTGTTGTGCAAACCAGCACCCACTGGTGCTCCGCCCCGGCAGATGGCTAGTGTAGCCTTGGGGGAGGAGAGGACAGTCCAAGGTGGGTGGGGTCCCACAGAGATGTCCCTTGTCTCATTAGGAGTCTGTGAGGTAGTCCCCCAAACCCAGCTGCCTGATAACACTAAAAAATACAGGCAGTGGGTGACCATCAATGGCCATAGGGTTGAAGCTCTGAGAGATACAGGCGCCAGTGTGACAGCTGTTAAGTGTCACCTGGTGTCTCAAGAGCAGGTGGTCCCAGGAGCATTCTATCCGGTTGTTGCCGCTGACAACACAGAGAGTCACTGCAAGGTGGCTCAGGTTCCCTTTTAGTGGTAGGGGGTCTCTGGTACTCTTCAGGTAGCTGTGAGGCCCGCCATGCCAGTAGAGTGTCTGTTAGGGAACGATTTGGAGAGCTCACCTTGGGCTAAGGTGGAGCGGGGTGGTCACCTGGAGATGTTGGGTATGCCAGATTGGGCGTGTATCACCACACGGTCCATGGCAGCCAGTAGAGGTGCTCAAGAGGTCCTGGAGCCTGAGAGGGAGGCCCAGGGACTGGCCTTAAGAGATAAGTGGAAGGGGGCGTGGGAAACCGGCCCCTGAAGTTCCCACGGTCCAGGAGGAAGCAGACCTTGAGGGGGATGCCCTGGAGCCTACAGGGGAACAGATAGCTGAACTGGGGGACCTGCCTGAGCTGACCCATTAGCAGCAAGAAGGAAGCCCCTCCAGGGAGGACTTTTGTAAGGCGCAAAAAGAATGCCCTTCTCTCATGGGTATGCGGCAGCAGGCTGCAGCCCAGGCCGCAGTTGATCAGTCTGGGTCACATTTCATTTACTGGGAGAACAACCTCCTGTATACAGAGCCTAAGGTTGCTGAGCCTGGGTCAGCCCGTGTGCTGGTGGTACCCCAGAGTTCAGGGCCTTTCTACTGGGGCTGGCTCACGATGTGCCATTGGCAGGACATTTGGGGCAGGACAAGACCTTTGAAAGGCTTGTCACCCACTTTTATTGGCCTCAAATGTGCAGGAGTTCAGACACTCACTGCAGGACCTGTCAGACTTGCCAGGCAAGTGGAAAGAGTGGGAGGAAGCAGAAGGCTCCTCTCCACCCATTCCCTGTGGTCAGTAGCCCCATTCCAGCGAGTGGGGATTGACATAGTGGGGCTACTGGACCCCAGGACAGCCATGGGCAACAGGTTTATCCTGGTCCTGGTTGACCATGCCACCCGATACCCGGAAGCCATCCCTCTGAGGACAGTGACGACCTCCGTAGTGGGACGTGCACTGATGGGAATTTTCTCCAGAGTGGTGTTCCCTCTAGAGGTGGTGTCTGACCGGGGTACCAATTTCATATCCAAGTATATGAAATGCCTTTGGCAAGAGTGTGGTGTAACCTACAAGTTCACCACACCTTACCACCCCCAAGGAAATGGGTTGGTTGAGAGATTCAACCGTACCCTCAAAGGCATGATAATGGGTCTGGAAGAACCCATGAGGCGTAAGTGGGACGTCCTCTTACCATGCCTTCTCTTTGCTTACCGCAAGGTGCCACAGAAGTCTCTAGGGTTCAGCCCCTTTGAGCTCCTGTATGGCCACCTAGTGAGAGGACCTCTAAGTCTGGTCAAGGAAGGCTGGGAGCAATCTCCCAGGAAATCTCCCCAGAATGTATATAGCTACATGCTGGCCTTCAGGAATCAGATTAGGCGTTTCAGGCAACTTGCTGAGGCAAATCTGGAAGCCAGCCAGGAGGAGATGAAGCGGTGGTACGACCAGAATGCCACTCTGATAGAGCTTCAGCCTGGACAGAAGGTGTGGGTCTTGGCCCCCGTGGAGCCTTGTGCGCTCCAGGATAAGTGGACCGGTCCCTTTGAGGTTGTGGAGCGCAAGAGTCCTGTTACCTATGTGGTGGACTTGCAGTCTCCCAGGAACCCCTTGAGGGTCCTACATGTCAACCGTCTCAAGCCCCACTTGGAGAGGTCCCAAGTGGGCATGCTCTTGGCAACAGATGCTGGGATGGAAGAGGAGACCGAGCCTCTTCCTGACCTCCTGTCAGCCCAGGAGCAAGATGGGTCAGTGGATGGTGTCATCCTCTCTTCCACCCTGACCCCTGAAAAACAGAATGATTGTCGTCAGTTGCTGGGACAATTTTCGGATCTGTTTTCCCTGATTCCCGGTGTCACTGATTGGTGCATCCATGATGTGGACACTGGGCATAGTACACCTGTGAGGCACAAAGCCTACAGAGTGACTGACAGGGTGAGAACATGCATCAAGGAGGAGGCCTCCAAGATGTTTGCACTCGGGGTAATTGAGTTCTCCAGCAGTCCTTGGGCCAGCCCAGTGGTCTTGGTTCCAAAGGCTGCAGCGACGGGAGCCACACCTGAACTCCGGTTCTGTGTGGACTACAGAGGACTCAATTCAGTCACCAGGACTGACGCACACCCCATCCCCAGAGCTGATGAGCTCATAGATCGGCTAGGGGCTGCCAACTACCTCAGCACGTTTGATTTAACGTCTGGGTACTGGCAGATCGCCTTGACCGATGGGGCCAAAGAGAGGTCAGCATTTCCCACCCCAAATGGGCACTACCAGTTCCGGGTCATGCCCTTTGGGATGAGGAATGCCCCTGCCACCTTCCAGAGGTTGGTCAACCAGGTGTTGGCTGGACTGGATTCGTTCAGTGCTGCATACCTGGATGACATCGCAGTGTTCAGCTCCACTTGGGAAGAACACCTGCGCCACCTCTGGGATGTGTTGATGGTGCTGCGGAGGGCAGGCCTCACGATCAAGGCAAGTAAGTGCCAGATCAGGCAGGGTTTCGTGGTGTACTTGGGGCACCAGGTTGGGAGCGGCCAGGTGGCGGCCCTTCAACCCAAGATAGAAACCATCCTGAATGGGGAGTCACCCATAAGCCATACAGAGGTGAGAGCCTTCCTAGGTCTCACCGGGTACTACAGGAGGTTTGTCAAGTGGTATGGCAACATTGTTGCCCCCTTGACAGCGCTGACTTCCAGGAAGCAGCCCAGGAAAGTGATTTGGACTGACACCTGTCAGAAAGTTTTTGAGGCCCTGAAAGCTGCTATGTGCACGGCGCCCGTGCTCTTGGCTCCCAACTTCTCGAAAGAGTTTATCGTTCAGACAGACACTTCAGAGCATGGTGTTGGGGCTGTTCTTTCACACAGATTAATGAAGAGGGCCTAGATCAACCTGTAGCCTTCCTTAGCAGGAGGTTACTTCCACGGGAACAGAGATGGAGTGCAATTGAGCGTGAGGCATTTGCTGTGATCTGGGCACTGAAGAAGTTAAGACCATACCTGTTTGGGTCTCACTTACTGGTTCAGACAGACCACAGGCCCCTCAGATGATTGATGCATATGAGGGGTGAGAATCCTAAGCTGTTGAGGTGGTCCATTTCCCTACAGGGTATGGATTTCATGGTGGAACATCGCCCTGGTACAGATCACGCCAATGCTGACGGTCTGTCCAGATTTTTCCGCCTTAGTGATGAGGAATTCCCTGGGGTAGGGTAGTTCTCCCCACATTTCAGCTGGAGGGGACACATGTTAGACCTGGCACCTTGGCGTGAGTCTCCCTTCCACTTTTTTGTTGCTGTGCCTCATGTGTTTTGCTGGTGTTGGCTGCTCAGATCACTGTGCCACTGCCAACCAGTGCCACAGTGCAAGTGCTCCCTGTATAAAATATATATGTTGGTTGGATTCCATGATTGGCTTATTTGGTTTACTGTCAGACCCCAGTAAAGTGCACCAGGAGTGCCCAGGGCTTGTAAATCCAAATGCTGCTAGTGGGCTTGCAGCACTGGTTGTGCCACCCACAGAAGCAGCCTTGTAAAATGTGTCTAAGGTCTGCCATTGCAGAACCTGCGTGCAGTCTGGTACTGTCAGGCTGACTGGGCAAGTGCACCCACTTGCCAGTCCCTAAACCTTCCCTTTACTTCATGTGAGTCACCCCTACGGTAGGCCCAAGGGCAGGGTGCATTGTAAGCATAAGGTAGGACACGCCCTGATGTGTGTGGCATGTCCTAATAGTGAATTACAGACATTTTTGTTTTTCACTATTGCAAGGCTACCTGTTCTCCATAGGCCAGAATGGACTGTTAGAATTGTTACATTCTATGATCCTAACAGACCCAGGGAACATGGTAGAAATTCGAGTTTAGTATGCCTGAACTCAGAATAATTAAATACATATTTTAGTAAAGTTTATTTTAATATTCTGTGTTTGCAAATGCCACTTTTAGAAAACTGGTATTTGCTTGCCTAACCATTTCAGCCCACCTCTGCTATGATGTGTATCTGCTGTCTGGTTTCTGTGAGTGACAGGGCTGGGGAATTCCAGAGGGGCAGGGCTAGGTAGCCTGGTGGTGAATAGAGAGATTGACATCCAGATAGGTGGGAGGAGTGCACCTGGACTCTGAATAGGGCTGTGCTCTGCCACCACAATGCTGGCTCCACCTCCTGTGGAGCGGCTGATGACTCTGCCCTGCACCCTGAATAGAAAGTCATGTCAACAAAGTGCTCAGGAACTGGTTCTGGCTGGGCAAAGGCCCCTCTACCCCAGAGGAACAAAGTAATTAGGGATATACGCATTGGGACCCTGCTCCCAAGAAATTAGGTCCTGCTTGACAAGAAGAACCTCTGCCTGAGGAGAAGGAACTGGGAAAGCTGTAAGGAGGAGTACTGTCCCTGACCTGGGGGATTGGCCTGCAATGGTTGCCTTGCTGCTGAAGGAGAGGAGAAAGACTACAAAATACTTTATTTCAACTTGTGCTTAAAAGATCTCCAAGGGCCTGAGTAGAGCTGGCCTCCTGTTAAGAAGTCCCAGGAACAAAAGGACTTCACCCCCAGCTTCCCTCTGAACTCTGCTGTGTGAGTTCTGCCCCTCCTAGAGTGCTGGAACCAGTTTTGAGGTCTCTGGGAGCTGTGCCTGCTGTTGGGAAGCTGGCTAAGAAGAAAGAACTCAAAGATCTCCACTTTTTCACGCACTGCTCGTTAGCGTGCAGAATTTTATCGCTGAGGAATCGACGCAGAGCCTGCTGCCGCTGAGGCCGATCAGCGCTGGGAAAATTGTCGCCCTGCTCATTCGCGGGCCGAAATTGATCGCTACCAGCCCAGATCCCCGCTCCGCCTGTTAGCGGGCAGAATTCTATCGCTGCGAACATCGTCGCAGAATCTGCTGCCGCTGAGCCAGATCACCGCTGGAAAAATCATCGCCCCGCTCGGTAGCGGGTCTAAATTGATCGCTGCGGACATCGCCACACATCCAGCCAAGATCCCCGCTCCGCCTGCTAGCGAGAAGAATTCTATTGCTGCGAACTTCGTCGCAGAGCCTGCCACTGCTGTGTGAAATCGTCGCAGACCAAGCCAAAATCATCGCACCGCTCATTAGTGTGAGTAATTTTATCGCTGCGAAAATCGTCGCAGACCCAACCAAGATAACCACTGGTAAAATTGTCGCCCCGCTCGTTAGTGGGCTGAATTTTCCCGCATTGTGCCATAGCGAGTACATTTCTACTGGATAAGCTACACCTTGATTTTCAACACTGAAGCGCCGCTAAGAACTTTTATCGCATCACCAGGTACTGTGGGTTAAAACTGACGCTAAGGTGAATGATTTTGTCGCTAACCTAAGAACTCTTTCTGAAATCATATTCTTGAACTGTGTATGTCATTTTTCTCGTTATTTGGTATTGTGCTAAGTCCTTATATATAAAGATCACTATTTTTTATATAAATCTAGTGTGGTGTCTGTTTGTGGTGTTGTCACTGAGTTACTGTATATGGTCACAAATGCTTAACCTATAACGCTCTGAGATAAGCCTTGTCTGCTCGCGCCAAGCTACCTAGAGGGTGAGCAGGGGTTATTTTAGGAGTGTACCCCCTTACCCTGACTAGAGGAGAGGGTCCCTGCTTGTCACAAGTACCTACCTGTGCCAACCAGAGATCCCCAATTCTAACAATCATATAAAGTGTGCCGATATTTTAATCATAGGTTTCAAGCTATGGTGTCTTTTATCTGCAATAAAAAGAATCCACCTCTTGGAGAAGTTACCGATTTCTTTTGGAGAAAGGCGTACCAAGCAAGAGGTGCACCTCATATACATATGCTACTATGGGTCAAGGATGCACCTAAATTTGGAACTGATTCTGATGAAACAGTATTGTCTTTCATCGAATAGTATATGACATGTGAGATTCAGAGAGAAGCAGGAGATAGAAGCTTGAGACAGCAAGTTTTATGTTTCCAAAGTCACCGTGGTGGAAAGTACTGCAGAAGAAAATACAAGTCTAAAGGAAAATTTTACACTTAATGTTGGTTTGGTTTTCCACGTCCAGTCATTTGTAAAGGAAGAGTAAATTCTTTTTTTTCTTCTGTAAGGCACATAATAACTCGGAAATCTCCAAAGAATACCTACAACTTAAAAAGAACAGAAGTGTCAAAGTATATCAATGACTACAATCCAGTCATTTTAAAAATGTGGAATGCGAACATGGACATCCAGTATGTTGCAGATAACTCATTTGCTGTTGCACATTATGTTACATCGTATATAACAAAATCGGAAAAAACAGAGATGAAACAAATGTGGGAAGAAATTGCACAAGAGAAAAGCCGTAGCAAAAAATTGTACATCTTTACTTTCCCACCGAGAAATTGTATCCTATGAATGTTCAGACTGCTTGTGCTCTTCAAGTTTATATTCAAAGTCACGAGGAATCATTTGGGTAAGTTTAGGTCTTGCCTGCTCACGGAATAGAGTGTTGAAATCATTAGAAGAAATTGAATACTTAGCAGCAAATGAACCAGACAGTACAGACATTCTTAAAACTAATATGTTGGACACATACTTTTCGAAAAGGAGTCGCCATCTGGAACAGCTATGTCTGTATGAAGTACTTCAACATTACAGCTTCAAAAGAAATGTTAAACAGAATTTAAAAGAAGGAATATATGCAGTAGTTGGATGTCATGGTTGTTTAGTAAAACATGCAAAGGGTAATCTTATAAACCACAAGAAACTCAGTTGTGAAACTCCAGATAAGCGAGAATTGTACTATTTAGCACTTCCCCAACTCTTTAAACCATGGTGTAGCGAAAGTGAATTACTTGGAGACTTTGACTGCTACGAAGATTCTTTCAATGCATGTAATGATAGCATTGCATGTACAATTTTCCCTACATATTTAAAAATGTTGAATGATGAAGTTGAACAGGAAAGACTATTACAGCTGAAATAGCTAATGAAAGTTCTCAAGATAGTCAAAGTAGTGGTCAATGTAGTCAAGATCCTCTTGGACAACCAATACTGGAAAATGAAGCAGCCATTGCTATGCATGAAGTCGAAATTGCAATGCAACAAGCACACAACAAGAATATTACATTGGAAAAGTTAGAAGAACAACTAAAGGTTGAACAGAAAGAAATATATGTACAAGTGAGAGAACAGAATCAACATGGTTTGTTGCATGAAAAAAAGGAATGTGTGTGTTTATCTTTTAAACCTCTTCTGATGTACATCAGTGGTCAAGCTGTGACAGGTAAAAGTTTTTTAATTAAAGTTTTGACCAGTTATCTTCAAAAGACTACTGGTTCACATTTATGTTCTGTGGTAACAGCTCCAAATGGATTAGCTGTACACAATGTTAAAGGAGTTACTTTGCATAGATTACCGATGTTACCAGTTGAGCATGATAATAAATTACAATATCAGAAGTTGTCTGGAGAAGCTTCTAATGAAGTGTCAAGAGTGCTGAAGAACATGAAACTATTAATTATTGATGAGGTGAGCATGGCCTCAAACTTAATGCTTGCTTTTGTACACTTAAGATTGCAACAGGTATTAGAAACAGATTACGACGTTCTCTTTGGAGGAAAACATTTATTTTTATTTGGAGATCTGCTACAACTAACCTCTGTAAAAGGAGAACCAGTGTTTAAAACTCTTCTACATGAAGACACAAAGAAATCCCTGGGAAGTATTGGAAATGTGAATCTGTGGTTAAATTTTGAATATAAAGAACTCATTCAGAATATGCAAAAAGCAAGAGATGAAGATTATGCAAATATTCTAAAAGATGTAAGAATTGGTGTTCTAAGCAAACATGGTAAAGAAGCTTTTCAAAGTCGTCTACTAAAGAACCTGTTTACAAATTAAAACACACCAGCCGAAGTAATGTACAAGAAAATGAAAGAAAAAAAGTCTGTAGTTTGCTTAATGCCTACAGTGGAAGAGTGTTATACATTTATTAGAGAGTTTATCAAATTAGAAAATCAAGAAATAGTTCACATTGAAGCTATCAATAAAATCGAGCATCAATGAATAACAATTCTTTCAGAAAAACTACAGACTAAATTAGATTCTCTAGAAAAGTCTGTATCAAAAACTGTTGGCTTTGAATTTTTTTTAATGTATGTTTAAACTGTTGGGTAAATTTGAGGCGTAATCTGAATGTAGAAGAAGGTTTAGTGACTGGAGCAATGGGGAAAGTTGTTGATTTTGTGAAATATCAAAATAGAAATGAAATTGAATTCTTGAAAGTTAAATTTGATCAGATTACAGAGGTAAAACAGATTGCGCGTTGTGCTGTACGTTTTTTGCTTGTAAAAGACTTGTATGTTCGTAGAAAACAGTTTTCCTTCTGTTTAGCATATGCAATAACTATTCATAAATCTCAAGGTTTAAGTGTAGATAATGCTTTGGTAAATGTAGGAAGAACTGTGTTTAAAGAGGGGATGGTATATGTTGCATTATCTCGAGTTATAACGTTGTCTGGTTTGTATTTAATTGATTTTGATGAGAACAAGGTTAGTGCTCATGTTAATTGTGTAAGAGAATATAATCGTTTGAGAAGGCTTTATGCTCCAAGTTTAGGTGAATATAATCGTTTGAGAAGGCTTTATGCTCCAAGTTTAGGTGAATATTCTATTTATGAGAAACATGTTGTGTGTTCAAAACGCAAACATGTTGAAGAATCAACTATGTTTGGAAAGCAGAAACAAAATCAAGAGAACTGCTATGGTAATGTTATTCTAAACGTTATATTTTATCTTGAAGATGTTTATGGTGAAATTATGGAAAGTCAGGAAAAAAGATTATGTTCGGCACTTTATACTTTATTTCAAGAATTGAGAACTGATAGAAGTAAGATCCATTCTGCTTCTGGTATTTGCCAACTATTGGATACATGTACTGGATCTTTAACGTTCAGTGCTAACATACAACAAGATGCACAAGAATTTCTGATGGTTATGCTTGGAGTACTAGAAGGTGAAGGAATTCAGATTGAGAGTTTATTTGGACTCAGTTACAAATGGGAACATAAATGTGAAGAGTGTTCATTAACTTCAAGTTCTATAGTTGACAGAGAATGATTTCTATATTTGACAATACCTGACTGCGAATCTGTACCATTTTCCAAATTAGTAAAAGAAGCTGATCACGAGATGATCTGTTCTTGTTGTAAATCAACAATGCTATCTACATTATGCCTAAAAAGATATGGAAAATATTTGATTATAATGCTGCACCGCTGTAGACCAAATGGAAGAAAAGTGGAAACCAAAATTAAAAATGTTGTTCCTAGTCAAGTATTTATTTCTGGAAGAACATTGCAACAGTTGCTATTGTTTTCCATGCTGGAAGTACTACCACAAGTGGACATTATACAGTTTATTTAAAGTGTAATAATGGTTGGAGTCACTGCAATGATACACACTTTGGAAATGAAACTGAGATTGCCTTATGAATTACCCAACTCATACTTGATATTTCTGAAACAAAGATTTTAGATACATCATTCGGCCTAGTGGGAAGGTGTAAAGATACTTTAAGGAATTCATACTGGAAGATTTCAAAGCGAAACGTTTGATACATTATTTGGCGTATTGCAAAATGTGAAGAGAAACTAGAAAGTAAATGTAAGATTTGAAGATTGGAAATAGTATTGGAAGTGTTATTTGTGTTGATTTTGTATTATATTTGCGAGAATTAGGGATTTTTTTTTTTTAACAATCTGGTTGATTGTTTTTTCCCCTTGCTGTTTATGATGAATCCACACTGACATCACTGTGAATAGTGAAGTTAAGTAGTAGCTGATGACTGCAAAAAAAGGGTGAAAAATGGTTTTCTGGATGCTAAATTATTTTGTATTATTTAAAAACTCACTGTAATTTGTGAAATATATTACATTACATAGCAGTTTTGCAGTTTATTTTATGTAGTTGAAAAGTTAGAAAAAACAGTACTAATGACAAAGAGCACAGTAGTAGTTTGATATTTAAAAAACCTTTGAAATTCACTGAAAAACCATAGGTTTCAGAGACGTTATAGTTAGTGAGAAATTCGCCCGTTATAAGTAGTTAAGCTAACTATAACTCGCGTGCCCGCAATGCACTGGTGATGACGTCACATATTACATCACTCATAACATGGTCAGTGGCATCACTCATGACATCACTCATGACATCTCAAATGACATCACTCATGACACCACTGATGACATCATCCACGTGATCGTCTGACACACCTCCTCACACTCTAATATAAACTTTGATACACGTACTCTAATATACAGACTACCATTTTCGAAACCATAGACACACCAATACCAGATACTAGATACCCATCCACTGATTCCTATCTATATATTGTAAGCTAGACATACACTCATAGAGTTACTCATACATGCTGTCACTCATCATTACATCAGTATAATATCCACTCATACACCTATACATACATTCACACAGTGCTACTGATCCATACAGTTACTCAGTCTTGCCAAAAATCAATCACACCCATGTACTCACCTATGTAGCTATATACACACCACCTGACAAATTTATACACACACCACCTTCCTTATTTATATAGATACTAACACATATTTACTCTCTTATAAAATCACTAATACAAGTACACATTCATGTATGTAGACACTCTTACAATCACTCTCTCATGTAAAGTCAATTACACACCCCAACAATCACATATACTGTCTAAAAACATATATAGTTAGTCACATATATACAACTGAGACATCAATTCACTAATAAACACACCTGTACTCACAGTTAGCTACTCATACAGCCCTTCCGAGATGCAGTTTTGAATGTATACAACCAGTGAATCAGCTATTCACACATGTATGCACAAAGTCAGACACCCCCCACCCACCCACATACACATTCAGACACCCATACAGATACTCATACAATCAATCAATAACCCATATAGACACTGATGTAGCTACTCAACAACCCATGCACCTGCTAACACACCATCTGAGAGACTAATATAGACATTCACACAGTTTAGTCACTAACCCATGCATTCAATAATATACGTTCAATCAGTGACTTATATAGTCAGTCATGCATCCACTAAATAATCCATTCAGGCACTTCTACATCCACTCATTCTTCAATAGACCTTGGCATATATATATATATGAAAAATATTCAAACTTTACAGATGCACACATTCACTGGATGATGTCATCAATGATGTCATTTGAGATGTCATCAGTGATGTCATGAGTGATGTTATTGACCATGTCATGAGTGATGTAATATGTGACGTCATCACCAGTGCATTGCAGGGCACGCGAGTTATAGTTAGCTCAACTAACTATAATGGGCGAATTTCTCTGGTTTTATATTCAAATGTCCAACTAAGTATAACGTCTCTGAAACCTATGTTTTTTTTCTATGAATTTCTAAGGTTTTTTAAATGCTAATTCCTAACTATAACGTTACTGAAACCTATGTTTTTTCAGTGAATTTCTAAGGTTATTTAAATGCTAATTCCTAACTATAACGTCTGTAAAACCTATGGCTTTTCCAGTGATTTTATATATATATATATTCACTGAAAAAACCATGGGTTTCATGAGTGATGTCACTGACCATGTCATGAGTGATGTAATATGTGACGTCATCAGTAGTGCATTGCGGGCGCGCGAGTTATAGTTAGCTGAACTAACTATAACGGGGGAATTTCATTGGTTTTTTACGAGTGAAATGTCCAGCTAACTATAACATGTGTGAAACCTATGGTTTTTTCATTGAATTTCTAAGGTTTTTTAAATGCTAATTCCTAACTATAACGTGTGTGAAACCCATGGTTTTTTCAGTGAATATATATATATATATATATATATATATATATATATATATATATATATATATATATATATATATATATATATATATATGTATATATATGTATATACATATATATATATGTATATATATATATATATATATATTCACTGAAAAAACCATGGGTTTCACAGAAGTTATAGTTAGGAATTAGCATTTAAAAAACCTTAGAAATTCAATGAAAAAACCAAAGGTTTCACACATGTTATAGTTAGCTGGACATTTCACTCGTAAAAAACCAATGAAATTCCCCCGTTATAGTTAGTTCAGCTAACTATAACTCGCGCGCCCGCAATGCACTGCTGATGACGTCACATATTACATCACTCATGACATGGTCAGTGACATCACTCATGACATCACTGATGACATCATCCAGTGAATGTGTGTGTTTCTGAAAATTAAATATGTTTTATATATGTATATCTCAAGGTCGATGGAAGAATAAATGGGTATATAAGTGTCTAAATGGATGATTTGTTTTTGAAAAATTGATTGTGTAACTGACTGATTAAGTGTATCATAGTGAATACATGGCTTAGTGAGTAATGTTTAAATATGTAAATATCTGTATCAGTCTCTCACTTTGTGTATAAGTGGCTGCATGGGTTGGTGAGTAGCTACATGGGTGTCTATATAGGTTATTAGTTGGTTTTATGAGTATCAGTCTGAGTGTCTGCATGGTTCGGTGGGGGTATTACGTAGTGCATAGGTGCATGAATGAATGACTCACTCTTTGTTTGTATTGAAGACAGCATGTGTGCAGGACTCTATGGGTGGATGAGTGAGTGTATGGGTGTGTTAGTGAGTGAATGACTGTCTCAATAGTGTCTTTATGAGTAACTACATATGTTTTAAACTAGTGTATGTGACTATTGGTGTATATAAGCGAGTATATGTGAGAGTGAGAGATTGAAAGAGTTCCTGTATGAATAAGTATGTGTTTCTATAAGTGATTGTTTAAAAGACTAAGTATGTGTAAGTTTCCGTAGAAGTAAGTGTGGTGGTGTGTGTATAACTGTATATGCAAGTAAATGTATGTTTGATTCTTTTTTAGCATGAGTGACTATGTGTGTGAGTACCTCTATGGATGAGTGGCATTGTGTAACAGGATGTATAGGTGTATGAGTACATATGATGAGTGAGTACATGTATGAGTGACTGTATAGGACTGTTGGTGAATGAGTGGATGTGTATGTGGATCTTAGAATTACTGTATAGGTTGTTGTAACTGGTATTGGTATGTCCATTGTTTTAAAAATTTTAATTTCTATTTTTGAATGTGTGTATCAAAGGTTATATTAGGGGAAGAGGAGGTCTGCCACTCTATCACAAGGATGATGTCATCAGTGATGTCATCAGTGATGTCATTTGAGATGCCATCAGTGATGTCATGAGTGATGTCACTGACCATGTCATGAGTGATGTAATATGTGACGTCATCAGCAGTGCATTGCGGGCGCGCGAGTTATAGTTAGCTGAACTAACTATAACGGGGGAATTTCATTGGTTTTTTACGAGTGAAATGTCCAGCTAACTATAACATGTGTGAAACCTTTGGTTTTTTCATTGAATTTCTAAGGTTTTTTAAATGCTAATTCCTAACTATAACGTCTGTGAAACCCATGGTTTTTTCAGTGAATTTGCAAGGTTTTTTAAATGCTAATTCCTAACTATAACGTATGTGAAACCCATGGTTTTTTCAGTGAATTTGCAAGGTTTTTTAAATGCTAATTTTTTTTTTTTCTTCTATTTTTTTAAACATATTTTTATTTTAATTTTCTATCCTTTTTTAAAGACTATGGTTAAATTTTTTAAATTCTATAATATGTTTTTTTTAATATATTTTATAAAATAAACAGGTAAAATTTATTAGCAATACATTTTTTCCTTTTTTTTTTTTTTGTAGTACGCGTACCGTAAGCTTACGGTAAGCGTACGGTTTACGCAATGTCCGTAATTTATCTACGCTGTTTGCGTATAGTTACGCAATTTGCGTAGCCGCGCGTACTCCGCGTGGGACGCGTACGCGTGTACGCTACACGCGCACGTTACGCGGAAGTGTCGGGGGGTGACTGTTATGCGCATGCGCGCAAGCGCGTGTCTTTTTTACGCGCATGCGTACTTTTGCCGTAAGCGAACCGTAAGCGTACGGTAGGTCATGTGATCATGAAACACAACTTTTGATTGGTTGAAACTACTTTCAGTTCTAGAACTCTCCTACACCACACCCATTCCCCTCATTTCTGCTTGTGATCCCTTAGGAGAAGGAGCTGGGTTGTCTTTGTGATACGATGGCAGAACAGCAGAGCCCTTCTGAGAGTGAGGCTAGCACTAGCAGCACTACCTTGAGGCAGAGAGCGAGGAAACAAAAGACCTCTTATGTATGGGATTATTTTACTTTTCCTGAAGGCCAGCAAAAGGTAAATGCACCCTTAGTAACTTGTAAGCTGTGTAAGCGTGTACTTTCAAGAGGTAATCCTGACAGGAAGTATTCCTTTGGGAATCACACCATGATGAGACACCTCAAGGATGTACACAGAAGGACACATGCTCGACTTACTGAAGGTAACCCTTCAGTAAATCAACCAAGCACATCCACAGCAGCTCAGCCTGGACCATCATCTGCAGAGCCGAGTCCTTCTTCTGCAGGTCAGGTGAGCCCTTCATCTGTGGGGGGAGCATCTCCTTTTGCTGGCCCTCTGGAAATTAACCCTCAATTTCTGAGGGTTGATATTCGATGCGCCTCTTGTCATGATCTAATTTGTCATAGGGAGACCAGTGTTTCCCTAGTGAACAACAAAATAGATCAGCACACTTGTCGCAGAGACTAATTTTCCCAATCTTTCTTTCCTCTGTCCCTGCATGAACACAACGGCTCTTTTAAGAGCCAACCTTATCTTTCATCTTTATATATGTTTTTAAAAACTTTTTTTTTTTTTTTTTTACCGTACGCGTACGGTGCGCGTAATTTTTTTTTTTTTTTAAAAAAAACACTAAAAATCAATTATCACATTACAAGGTCCTTGAGAGACTACAATTAAAAACTGAAAATGTGATTGTAGCGAAGTAGAAAAAAAGGAACCATGATACTATTGACTTACCATACCCGCTCCAAAAAATATTTATTCATTTGTTTTTTTTAAAAATTGCTTTAAAAATGGTTCTAGGTTTTGAAAATTTTCTATATCAATCTGAAAAAAAAGAAAAAAGTATTAATATTTTTTAAAACATTTTATAATACAGTACACATATTTACATATTTATCAAAAAATAATTTTTGCCTTATTTTTGCTGTTTTCAGAATATATTGCATTTCACTATAAATTGTGAAAGCAATTGCATTCATCATTTAACAGCGGGCAAAAAAAAAATAACAATCTCAAAGATTGTATTAAAAAAGCCCAGAATCTCTTTTTACTTAAACTTAACAATATAGAAATGCATAATATTCTATAAAATATCATCTAATATCAATACTTATTTCTTTAAAATACCGTCTGATATTTTTGTTTCAGAAGTATAATCACAATATTATATCTCAAATAACTCCACAATACATCTGGTTCCATTTCCTTTAGGCCAAATAGTAATTTTAAAATTCTTTTTTGATTAAATTTCCAATGGTAATCCAATAAAATTCTAAAGTTTAATTTGTACAGATCTCACCGATTCTCTGTAACATATTGGTTCCCGAAAGATTTATTAATAATTTATTAAGTCCACAATAGAATTGGTTACCTTTCCGCATGGCCAAATAGTAATTTAAAAAATCTTTTTTTTAAAAATTTCCAATGGCACTCCAATAACATTCCAAAATTTAAATTGTGCAGATGTTACCGATTTTCTCTAAATTTTTGGTTTTCGAAAGTTTCATTAAAAATTAAAAAAGTCCACATTACAATTGGTTATCTTTCCATTAGGCCAAATGATAATTTAAAAAATATTTATTTTTGAAAATTCCAATGGTAATCCAATAAAATGGTAAAATTGTTTTGTCCAGATCTTGCCAAGTCTCTCTAAAATTTAGGTTTCAGGAAGATTAGATAGGAATTTGCTAAATCAAAAGGCAAACGTTGCTTAAAAACCAATTGGGAATCATTACACAGTGTCCAGCCTTTTTCACATTTAAGATAAACTGTGTAATGTCCAGAATTAACAGTAGGTCCTTCATGGAAAATTATTGCAACAGTTACAAAAGTTTTTCCTGAAATTGATAATTGCTGTCCTGTAAACTTCTTTATTAAAGTATCCAATTTTGAACCATCAGCTCTACATCGTTGCATCATTAAAATTACATACTGTCCGTATTCCTTTAAAATTAACGTTGAAAACATGTCAGATTGACACTCACCGCATTGCATGCTATGATTAGCATTTTTAACTAATTTAGCAAAAGTGACTGTTTTACTCTCTGGCAATGTCAAATAAATAAACCTTTCATTATCAACATTAGAGCCACATATATTATAACAGTTTTCACAACTATGTTCCCATTTATAAGAGAGACCAAATAAATTATCAATTGCAACTTCTTCTTCTTCCAGTACCTGAAGAAAAAACATCAAAAATTCGTGTGCGTCTTGCTGTTCATTTTGAGAAAACTGTGTTCGTCCTGAACATACATCTAAAAGTTTTCTAATTTCAGTAGCACTTTCTATTTTAGTTTTATCAATACTCAGCTTTTCAAAAAGGAGACTCAGCTCAGAACAGAATCTTTTTCCCTGATTTACTATTATCTGCTCTTGCAAACTTTCCAGATAAAATGCAACATTCAGCACTACATTAGCGTAGCAGTTGACACCAGAGCTATTTTCAAAATGACATCCTACAACCTGTTCTTCTTTTTCCTTACTCTTTTTGCTTGCAATTACATCACTCCTCTTTTTTTTCCTCCTCTCTACATCTTCATTACAGATATTCTCATTTCTTCTTTTACGAGAAACTACACGTTTCTCCAACACAGGATACTGACCTAAATGAGGAGCATAGCTTCTTCTTAATCTATTATACTCCTTTACACAATTTGTATCAGCACTAACTTTTGAGTCATCAAAGTCTATCATGAATAAACCTGATAATGTTTTCACTCGTGACAAAGCAACATATGCCATACCTTCTTTGAACACAGTTGAACCAATGTTCACAAATGCACAATCTACAGTCAATCCTTGAGACTTGTGAATAGTTACAGCATATGCTAGCGAAAACGGAAACTGCTTCCTACGTACATATAAGTCTTTCACAAGCATGAAACGAACTGTACAACGACAAATGTCTTTAACTTCTTCTATCTGATCAAATTTTATTTTTAAATATTCAATTCCATCTTTTTTCTGATAATTAATAAAACCCACAACTCTTCCCATAGCTCCATTAACTAAACCTTTTTCAACATCCAAATTTCTCGTTAAAAATACTCTACAGTTCATGCAAACATATAGATTTTTTTCTAATCCAGCTGTTTTGGAAATGTTCTTCTCTAGTGAATCCAATTTATTTTTCAGTGTGCCTGTTAATGTGACAGTAATTCTTCCATCCTCAATTTTGTCCACTGCTTCCAATTTCCTGATCTCTTCCTTTTCCAATTTCAAAAGCTCCTCATTGAATATTGAGCATTCACGTAGAGTTGGCATTAAGCAGATGACACTTTTGTTTTCTGCAATGTTCTTGTATATCTTCTCTGCAACTATTTCTTCCTTTGGAAATAAATTATGTAGCAGCCGACTCTGTAATGCTTTTTTGCCAACTTCAGTGAGTAGTCCAATTCTGATATCTTTCAGAATACTTCCATATTCTTTATCGCTTGCTTGCCTCATATTAGTAGTAAGTTCCTTGTACTCAAAGAAGGACCAAATATTTGTATTTCCGATGCTTCCCAATGACTTTTTCGTGTCTTCATGTGTGACAGTATTAAACACTGGTTGTCCTTTAACTGGAGTAAGTTGCAAAAGATCTCCAAAAACTATGACGTGTTTTCCACCAAATAACATGTCATAGTCTGTCTTCAGAATTTGCTGCATTCTTAAATGCACAAAGGCAAGTATTAGGTTTGAAACCATGCTCACCTCATCAATAATGAGAACTTGCATCTTCTTCAATACTCTTGAAACTTCCAAGGATGCTTCTCCAGTTAGCTTGTTGTATTGTATTTTGTTCTCATGCTCCACTGGTAACATTAGCAAACGATGTAAGGTGATTCCTTTTATGTTATATGCTGCTAACCCAGTTGGAGCAGTAACCACACAAGACAAAGTAGAATCCGTTTTTTGCTGTAGGTAGCTTCTGATGACTTTAATTAGGAAACTTTTTCCAGTTCCAGCTTGTCCGCTTACATACATCCTGATTGGATGAAATGATGTGCATGAGCACTCTTTTTTTTCATGTAGAAATCCGTGATCAATTTTGTTTCTGATCTCTTCATAAATTTGTTGCTGCTCTTCATTCAGTTGTCTTTCCAAATTTTGTAAGTCTATAAATTCTTCTTGAGCTTGATTCATAGCCGTTTCCACTTCATTCATGGCTATTGATGCTTCATTTTCAACGATTGGTTGTCCTAGGGGATCTTGACTGAGTGTTCCTGAACTTTGGCTGTCCTGAGAACTGTCTCTAGCTATTTCTGCTGCAATTGTAGTTTCCTGTTCAATTTCTTCATTTAACATTTGCAGATAACTTGAGAATGTACTGCATTGTATGCTGTCTTTGCAAGCATTAAAAGAATCTTCATAGCTTTGAAATTCTCCCAGTAGTTCATCCTCTGTACGCCATGGTTTAAACAACTGTAAAAGAGCCAAGTAGTAAAATTCCTTCTTGTCAGTAGTGTCGCAACTCAGCTTCCTGTGATTTATCAAACTTCCTTTTGTTTGCTTCACCAAACATCCTTCCTCACCAATGACTTTATATTTTCCATTGTTGATGTCTTCTGCGGCTTTCCGTGAATAAATGTAGTTCTGCAGCACTTCATAGAGACACATGTTCTCCAGATGTTGGGATAATATGTGTCCAACATGTTTGATTTCAAAATATCTGTACTTTCTGGGTCATTCTCGGCCAAATATTCAATTTCTCCAACAGATTTCAGTACCCGATTTCTCATTGCTGCAAGGCCTAAACTTGCCCAAATTATTCTTCTTGATTTCGAGTAGAGACTTGCAGAAGATAACCTATCTGAACATTCGTAGGATCCAATTTCTCGATGCGATAACATCTTCAAACTGAAACTGTACAGCTTCTTACTGACAGTCTTCTCGTGAGAAATCTCTTCCCACATTTCCTTCAATTCTGTTTTTTCTGATTTCGTAATGTAAGACGTTACATATCGAGCAACAGCAATGGAATTGTCAGCTACATACTGTATATCCATGTTAGCGTTCCACATTGATAAAATGACTGGGTTGTAGTCATTTATATTTTTTGATTCTTCTTTTCTTTTTAGGTTGTAGGTATTCTTAGGTGATTTTCTTGTGATAGTATGTCTCACAGCTGACATAAAACTGTTGACTCTTCCTTTTGAAAGAACAGGTCTAGGAAATCCAAATCGACATTTAGTGTAGTATTTATCTTTGCTCTTGTATTTCCGTCGACAGTATTTTCCACACCGATGACTTTGGAAACGTAAAACTTGCTCCTTTAACTTTTTCTCTTCTGTGCTTTTTGGTATAGCACATGTTGCATATTCTTCAATGTAAGATAACACTGCTTCATCAGTATCTGTTCCAAACTTTGGGGCATCCTTGATCCACAACAGCATATGAATATGAGGAGCACCTCTTGCCTGGTACTCTTTTCTCCAAAAGAAATCTACTACTTCTCCAAGAGGTGGATTTTTTTTATTGCAGATGAAGGACATCATAGCCTCAAATCTATGATTGAAATATCTGCAAACATTAACCGGATCCAATGAGCACAGTTCTCCTGCTGTCTTGTATTCGATGTTTTTAATGTTTGAATTTGCCTCTCGTAGAAAATCCAGTAAATCATCCCAAGCGTACTCAGCACAGCTTAGGGTAACGAACCATGTTGGTGTTCCTAAATTCCGTAACATGCATTTTAATTCACCATGGCATCGGTACCAATATTCATTTGTCCCACGCTGACAAGCCATCAGATTGATCAGTTGTGTTTCCAAATGATCATCTCGGTGCTGCACTTTCTCCATAAAATCCTTAGCAGACACATTTTGTAAATGTACTCCACTTTTTAAAATGTGATTTACTGCATAAGACAGTGCAGACAAATCACTTTCAAATAAAAGATGGAACAAATAAGGAATACTTTGTCGAAATCTGGGATCTTCAGCATATAGTCTTGTAGTCCGATACTCAGAAGCTGGAATCTGTTCCGGACGTTCATCGTATCGTCCTCCTTTTCCTTTAGGAAACAGCTGGGGAAAACATCGAGCTTCCAAGCTCTCCTCCCATACACTCACGGGAGTTCCTTTTGCTTTCTTCATCTGAAAGAGATCAATATTGTCTCCCATAACTTCTTTTGAATGAAGAGGATGTATGCTAAAATGTTCATAAATTTCTTCTTCCTTTGACTTGTCCACTTTTTCAATTTGTCCAGTTGGTGTTTCTGTGTCTTCTTGTAAATCTTCTTCTTCTTCTTCTTCTATATAAATTGATTCAAACCATTTGTTATTCCTTTTCAAATACAAATTTGCTCTTTGTACTTTCCGCACATCTACCAGCTCCTGCCAAATCTTCTTATTCTTTGTAGGTACACCATTAACCAGAATAATTAATGGTTCAGTTTCCAAAGTATCCGCATCAATAGTTTCCATATTTTTTTTCAAATCCAAGGGCAAATACACCACTCTACCTTTTAAACCTCTCAGTAAATCTGAAGGAGGTAATTTACCAGTTTTGGGCTCCATACGTACTATGGTCTGGAACGGATGAACACATTGAATGAGTATAGACTCATATGTATTTAATTCAGAAAGTTCAGCAGGAATAGCATCCAATTCTAAATTATTATGTACAGCTCTGGTCGGCATTCTATTTTCCTCTAACTTGTTGTAACAGTATTTACAAATACGCTGATCTTCACCCAAATCAAAACAATTTTCAAGAAATATATATGTGGCAAAATCCTTCCACTTATAATTATCTTCATTTTCACTCTTTCTGTAGAGATCAACATTCCTAGTTTGTTTTCTATAATGAGTTCTGCGGCAACAAATACAAGTAAAATTTGGTCTTTCATTAGAGATTATTGCAAATTTTGTTATGTGATCATTAAATGTGTTACTTACAGAGGGTTCTACATTCTCTTCCACTTCTTCCTCATTTACTGTGTCCTTCTCTGCACTGTTTTGTTCAGGACCAAAGTAACAAAACTGAATTTCATCAACAACCTTCTCTACATCTGATACCGTTCCTCGGAACAGAGCCCTATTCAATTCATTTAACTTTATTGCTGGACTTTTAGCAAAATACAACCGTCTCACAAACTTTCTCATTTCAGTATGATGAACAGCCAGCATCCTAAAATGATGGAAAACACTATTACACACTTTTCTAGATAGACAAGCCAGAGAATGACCCTGCAAACCAGTATTCTCTCTCACTCTGCATGGATCCAGACTTTGAAGCACCTTAATCTTCTGTTTTATACTTTTTTTACTATATTCTCTTAGAAACTCACGAAATTTGTCAATAGATTCCTGACGCACAGTGCAAATACTACTACAATTCCAAGTGTACACTGGGGCTTTAGGACGTCTCCCCATAGCCTCATCCGCCATCACTTGTACCTCATCTCTTGGAACCATTATCTCCTTCTCCATTATGCAACCATTTTTCACTTCGTAAGCACGACCTCTGGTGTCAACTGCATGCAGCAAACTATTACTTTGAAAATAGCTCTCTTCATTAAAAAAAGGTTCACTACTTGAACTATGCATCCACTTTCCTAAAAACACTTTACAAAAGTTTGTTCTGTTCACTACTCTTTTCCTTTTGCTATGTGATTTCACTACATTAACCATTTTGTCTAATGTACGCATCCTATTCAAAATTAAAATGAATAGTTTCCTTTTTAATTCTAATGCCTTTGCTGCAATGGCTTCAATTTCTTTTTTTCTTTTATAAAACTTAGCCTTTTGCTTATATTTCTTCACATCCTTTATCAAATTGGACATAACTCTTCTCTGAAACATTTTTCTACGTATCTCTTTAAACGCTGTTTTTCTGTTTATGTAAATCTTTTCAGTTGCAGAAGGTATATTTGCATTAACTAAATTCTCAATTTTTTCCTGTCCTTTTCTTTTCAAAACATTCTTTCCAGTACAGACATTTTGTACATTTTTCCTTTTTTTGAATATGTTTTTTAGAAATTGTTTTGTCTGCTTACCAGAAGATTTTTTCTTTTTCCCAACATGAGCATCTTCTACTAACTTTGGTCCTCCAGTTGTCTTCAAATATAGGTTTTTTTTGTGGGTTTTTTTAACTCTGGATTTTGTAGGCATCTTAAATTTTGTTCACTGCTCTTCAGCAATACCTGAAAAAACTAAAAAAAAAATCCTTTATTTTATTTAAATATATTACTACATTTCTTTTCACAATAGTCACAAAACGAAATTTCTTTGCCAATTTGAAAGCACACTTATTGCTCTTTTTTTTTGGCAAGTGATAATCACTTTTACAGACTGACACATTATGAATCCACTTTTCAGATTTTTTAAAAAGCCCATGTCCAGACTGCTTTTTCAGACCACTGCCATGTGTATCCTGGGTGACTGCCTACACTCCAGCAAGGGCAACCAGCCTTAGTGATGCTGAATGTATTTGCATTACAGACTGAAACCTCAAACCCCACTCGCTTGTAAATACTGTGCATGATTCTACATGGAAAGCAGCTGGGTGTGTGCTAAGAGTCTGCTTCTGCACCAAAAAATGGCTCCCCCTTTTTCCTACTAATGCAACTGTGAAATCACCAGAGCAAAACGCAATAAATCTCTGCCTGTAATTCCTATTTGCACACAGAGTCATGTTTTCACATTAGTCACAAAACGAAATTTCTTTGCCAATTTGAAAGCACACTTACTGCTCTTTTTTTTTGGCAAGTGATAATCACTTTTACAGACTGACACATTATGAATCCACTTTTCAGATTTTTTAAAAAGCCCATGTCCAGACTGCTTTTTCAGACCACCACCATGTGTATCCTGGGTGACTGCCTACACTCCAGCAAGGGCAACCAGCCTTAGTGATGCTGAATGTATTTGCATTACAGACTGAAACCTCAAACCCCACTCGCTTGTAAATACTGTGCATGATTCTACATGGAAAGCAGCTGGGTGTGTGCTAAGAGTCTGCTTCTGCACCAAAAAATGGCTCCCCCTTTTTCCTACTAATGCAACTGTGAAATCACCAGAGCAAAACGCAATAAATCTCTGCCTGTAATTCCTATTTGCACACAGAGTCATGTTTTCACATTAGTCACAAAACGAAATTTCTTTGCCAATTTGAAAGCACACTTACTGCTCTTTTTTTTTGGCAAGTGATAATCACTTTTACAGACTGACACATTATGAATCCACTTTTCAGATTTTTTAAAAAGCCCATGTCCAGACTGCTTTTTCAGACCACCACCATGTGTATCCTGGGTGACTGCCTACACTCCAGCAAGGGCAACCAGCCTTAGTGATGCTGAATATATTTGCATTACAGACTGAAACCTCAAACCCCACTCGCTTGTAAATACTGTGCATGATTCTACATGGAAAGCAGCTGGGTGTGTGCTAAGAGTCTGCTTCTGCACCAAAAAATGGCTCCCCCTTTTTCCTACTAATGCAACTGTGAAATCACCAGAGCAAAACGCAATAAATCTCTGCCTGTAATTCCTATTTGCACACAGAGTCATGTTTTCTCATTAGTCACAAAACGAAATTTCTTTGCCAATTTGAAAGCACACTTACTGCTCTTTTTTTTTGGCAAGTGATAATCACTTTTACAGACTGACACATTATGAATCCACTTTTCAGATTTTTTAAAAAGCCCATGTCCAGACTGCTTTTTCAGACCACCACCATGTGTATCCTGGGTGACTGCCTACACTCCAGCAAGGGCAACCAGCCTTAGTGATGCTGAATGTATTTGCATTACAGACTGAAACCTCAAACCCCACTCGCTTGTAAATACTGTGCATGATTCTACATGGAAAGCAGCTGGGTGTGTGCTAAGAGTCTGCTTCTGCACCAAAAAATCGCTCCCCCTTTTTCCTACTAATGCAACTGTGAAATCACCAGAGCAAAACGCAATAAATCTCTGCCTGTAATTCCTATTTGCACACAGAGTCATGTTTTCACATTAGTCACAAAACGAAATTTCTTTGCCAATTTGAAAGCACACTTACTGCTCTTTTTTTTTGGCAAGTGATAATCACTTTTACAGACTGACACATTATGAATCCACTTTTCAGATTTTTTAAAAAGCCCATGTCCAGACTGCTTTTTCAGACCACCACCATGTGTATCCTGGGTGACTGCCTACACTCCAGCAAGGGCAACCAGCCTTAGTGATGCTGAATGTATTTGCATTACAGACTGAAACCTCAAACCCCACTCGCTTGTAAATACTGTGCATGATTCTACATGGAAAGCAGCTGGGTGTGTGCTAAGAGTCTGCTTCTGCACCAAAAAATGGCTCCCCCTTTTTCCTACTAATGCAACTGTGAAATCACCAGAGCAAAACGCAATAAATCTCTGCCTGTAATTCCTATTTGCACACAGAGTCATGTTTTCACATTAGTCACAAAACGAAATTTCTTTGCCAATTTGAAAGCACACTTACTGCTCTTTTTTTTTGGCAAGTGATAATCACTTTTACAGACTGACACATTATGAATCCACTTTTCAGATTTTTTACAAAGCACATGTCCAGACTGCTTTTTCAGACCACCACCATGTGTATCCTGGGTGACTGCCTACACTCCAGCAAGGGCAACCAGCCTTAGTAATGCTGAATGTATTTGCATTACAGACTGAAACCTCAAACCCCACTCGCTTGTAAATACTGTGCATGATTCTACATGGAAAGCAGCTGGGTGTGTGCTAAGAGTCTGCTTCTGCACCAAAAAATCGCTCCCCCTTTTTCCTACTAATGCAACTGTGAAATCACCAGAGCAAAACGCAATAAATCTCTGCCTGTAATTCCTATTTGCACACAGAGTCATGTTTTCACATTAGTCACAAAACGAAATTTCTTTGCCAATTTGAAAGCACACTTACTGCTCTTTTTTTTTGGCAAGTGATAATCACTTTTACAGACTGACACATTATGAATCCACTTTTCAGATTTTTTAAAAAGCCCATGTCCAGACTGCTTTTTCAGACCACCACCATGTGTATCCTGGTTGACTGCCTACACTCCAGCAAGGGCAACCAGCCTTAGTGATGCTGAATGTATTTGCATTACAGACTGAAACCTCAAACCCCACTCGCTTGTAAATACTGTGCATGATTCTACATGGAAAGCAGCTGGGTGTGTGCTAAGAGTCTGCTTCTGCACCAAAAAATGGCTCCCCCTTTTTCCTACTAATGCAAATATAAAATTACCAGAGTTGTACACAATAAATCTCTGCCTATATTTCCCAACATGTGTAACCTGGGTGACTGCCTACATTCCAGCAAGGGCAACCAGCCTTAGTGATGCTGAATGTATTTGCATTACTGAGTCCAACCTCAAAACCTTAAACTATTCTTTTTTTATACCAATACACCTTAATTTATCGTGAAAACATAGTCCATATTATTTTACATGTTCCTCACATTTAAATTTCTCCCAAAACAGAAAATAATAAACACAACTTCAACAAAAAGAATTACATTTCTATTATTCATTTCTTAATTTACCATATACATCTCCTCTCAAACTCTAAACTCACCTTTAAAATTAGTTAGTTGTGAAAGAAATGTGGCACTCAAACAGCAGATTATCAGAGCCAGGATCTCTGTTCTCTACACCTCTCTCCTCTCAGCAGAACCAGATAATGGCAAAGTGTCCCTCTATTTTTCCACACATATACATGTAAGTTTCAAATCTCAGTGCTTCCCCCTTTTTTTCAAATGTAATCACACATTTCTATTGGTTGAAAACCAACCCTTTTCCAAAAGTACCCTTCCCCCAACTTGACTTCTGCCTAGTACCCTTCCCCCAACTTGACTTCTGCCTGCTACCATAGCAACAGCTCATGGAACACTGCTGTGTGGAGTTAGGTCAGAAGTTCACCAAACAATGTTTCAATTCCACAGAGCAAGAGTGCTTGACTTTTCAAACCTAACAGCAAATCCATAGTACTGTTCTTTGGTAACACATTTTTCTGTACCAATACAAAACATGCTTCTATTAATTTACACATACAGCCTAGTTTTTATTCTAGAATGGTATGAAACAGCCAATCAGTTCTTTTTTTTAAAAAAAAAAATATGTATGCCTCCATTTCCAAACTGTCATTCTTTTCATATTGCCATTCTACTGAAAGACACCTCCTGAGTGCATCCAGTTCTCCTTTGAAGATGTTCACAGTGTGGATTGTAGGACACAGCTATGTCTTCTGGAGTGAAAAGTTTGCAGAGAAAACAGGTATTGTGAGAGACCTTGCTTTGCCAAATGTAGACATTAAATGGATTGGTCAGAGAGGGTTAAAGTGGCACCAATTGATGCCATTGGTGAAATCCTTCATGCAAATCCAACACCCTGACCTCATAATAGTGCACTGTGGTGGCAATGACCTAGGCACTTTGACTGGGGTAGGTCTGGAAATGCTTATGAAGGACACCTTTGCACAACTGTTTTCACTTTTCCCTAAAACTGCCTTTGTGTTTTCCAACATATGCCAAAGGCAAAAATGGAACTGGTCCAATCATTTCTGTCCGCAGATTGACAAAGCAAGAAAGCACGTCAACAAATCTGTTTCTGCTTTCCTCCGTGACTATGGTATGGGTTCCATTTACCACAACAACTTGCGTTACGACATGCAAGACATTTATAGAGGAGATGGTGTGCACTTCAATGATGAAGGGAACAGAGTCTTCCTCTTGAACCTTAGACTCTGCATCGGTACTTACTTGTAGGTACCACTAAAAAATAACTTCATAAACACAACGGCTCTTTTTAGAGCCCCCTAATATCTAAACTCTTATATCTGCATTTCATTTCTTTTATTTATTTTTTTTGTTACCGTACGCTTACCGTACGCGTACCCCGTGATTTTTTTTAAAATCAATAAATGTTTTCTTTGTACTTTTCTGTCCTTCTTTGACCCCCTCACAAATGTAAGGGGGTCTGTAACTCTCCTCCTTGCCCCCTTTTCTTGTTATCACTCTTTTTTTTCTGAGTGAAACACACGAAATGGCGGCCGCCGCTTCCTGGTTTCGGCCGATTCGAATGTTTACTAAGATCTAAGAGCCAATCAGAATCGCGCTCGCGCACGCCACCGTACGCGTACGGTAAGCGCACCGTAAGCGTACCGTAAGCTGGCTCAGATATATATATTGATTTAAAGACTATTTTCTCAGAATCTACTGAACAGATTTACACCAAACCTACAAAAGGCACTTCCTTGACCTGAGGACTACCTCTCTGCCAAATTTCTAGTAATTCTGTTCAGCCGTTCGGGCTGTAGCCCTGTCTAAAGGTCCTATGGAAAAATGCATGGGAAAAACGCGTTTTGGGACCCCCCTTTTATCTCAGCCCCCGCTTGACGAATCCCCCCGAGACTTTCAGGGTAGGAGCGGAGCGTAGCGCCCCACCTATTTTGAGAAATTCGCGAGGATTCATCAATCGGCGCCAAAGTTATTCAAAATAGAATGTTGCGGATTTCCTATGGAAACGTGGTCCTAACTATAACTACCTACTGGCGACCGCCAGTAGGTAATATATATATATATATATATATATATATATATATATATATATATATATATATATATCTCCTCCAAAGCGGTTCCAGTTCACCCTTCATGCAGCGCTCAGTGCTATATATATATATATATATCACTTCAAAAACCATAGGTTTCACACATGTTATAGTTAGCAGGACATTTCACTGGTAAAAATCCAATGAAATTCCCCCGTTATAGTTAGTGCAGGCAACTATAACTCACGCGACCGCAATCCTCTGCTGATGACGTCAGATATTACATCACTGTATTTAGACACTTATTTAGCCATGTCTTCTTCCATTAATCTTTAGCTATACATATATTACAAATATTTATTTTTCAGAAAGACACATATTTCATCAGTGATGTAATATCTGACGTCATCAGCAGAGGATTGCGGTCGCGTGAGTTATAGTTGCCTGCACTAACTCTGTTGTTTAAAAATATCATTCCCAAACAGAAAAAAGTTATTGTTCAAACACCAAGTTATCAAATTCATCAGCATTTTGTTATGTAGGAAAAATTCACCACCCCTAGAGTCAAGAAAATGGTTGACAGCATTGAGACCATTCGTGTGATTGATGCTTGTATATAGCGATTCAATGTCTAAAGCAATCAGTAGAAAATCCGTCTCCCATGTGATGTCTTTAATCTTATTCAAAAAGTCTCCAGTGTCTTTAATGTAGCTGGGAAGCTTTTTCACAAATTCTTGTAGAAAAAAGTCAATATACTGGGAAATGTGTTCACTGACACTGTTAATGGCCGAAATGATAGGTCTTCCTGGTACTGGCTGGATTAATTTATGCACCTTTGGAATCAAATACATCGTGGGTATCACAGGGAAGTCAATGTCTAAAAATTTGTATTCAGATGATGATATTAGACCCTCCCTTTTGTATTGTAGCAATTGTTTCCTTAATGATTCTTTGGCCTGACTATACTCTTTGAGATTTGATTTCACATAGCATTCATGATTGTTTAGTTGTCTTTTTGCTTCTGTGATATATTCTTTTTTAGGCCAGAGTACAATATTGCCACCTTTATCGGATGCATTGATGATAATTTCATTATTTTTACCCAATTTAGTCATAAGTCGGTCATATTGGTTGTTCACAAAAGATGAATTCTTCGTTTTTTTCTTAGACTGTATATACTATTTTTTGATATCATCTATCACACGGTCATGGAATATATCCACTGAATCTTTGGGCATCATAGGAATGAAGGTGCTCTTAGGTTTAAAAGGACAGATTCCGGCTCCAATTTCAGTGATTCCTGCATTGTGTAATTTACTCTGGGTATTGATACCATCTTCTGTACCAGATTGTATTGCAGATTCTTCATTATTCAATTCTTGCATAGTCAGGAGGGTCGACATATCCACAGCTTGTAGTCCTAAAGTGTTCCCAGGAAAATTATCCTGCGTTGTTTGACACTTTTCCAGACCTGTTTTCACCGTAAAAAATTTTTTTCATTTAAGTTTGCGGATGAAACAGAAAATATGAATCCTGGTGTTGGCGTAATTGAAGGAACTCTCGGGGCAAAAGCTGAGTCCTAGGGATAGAAGCTGTTTTTCTGCTTTGGAAAGTTCGACACTGGACAAATTAATTATAGTTTGTTCAATTATCGCCTCTTTCTCTGCCATTGTTGTTTTTTCTTTTGTGCCGTTTTTCCGGCATATATATATGTCTCCTGATGGAGCGCGCAATGTTTCTGCTGTAACATTGAAGGCCCCCAGATGTGCCTTGGTGTGCCCGTGGATATGCTATATCCGTTGCTGCCCCACAAAATCGGCCTGCTCGATAACTGACTGCGTGGCCTCCGCATCCTGGGGTGGTGCTCATTCGCGGCAGGGTGTGCCGCGTATTTATCCAAGCCCCAAAGTACCCAACATATAAGGAGCACTCTAACAGCAACATGCTCCTAAAGAGCCTTCATTGTATACAGTCCACCAGCGCAACGATAACTTTAAGCAGTTCAATTTGCCATGGATTCCTGACACGTTTCGAAGTGTCCCCACTTCTCTTCAGAGGCTTTGGCAGTTGAAGGCATATAGGACACGCCCTCACCATTTAAATTCTCCAATGCATGCCGTGAATGGGACGCTCTGCCGCGACTAGCAGAGCATTGTGGCAGTTGTAGTGTCCTTTGTCTCTGGATGGAGCGTGTGATGTTGCTGCTGTAACATTATTTGTTGCTTTTTTCACTGCAGACTTAATTAAAGAGATGCACCTAGCTTTGAGAGTATCTTCTCTTGAGGGCAACCTTTTCTTTGTGTGTGTTTGTATATGTATATATATATATATATATTACCTACTTGCGGTCGCCAGTAGGTATTTATAGACGGGACCTAGTTTCCATAGGAAAAGCATTTTTTCTTTTCCCAATAACTTTGGCACCGGTTAACGAATATTTGCGAAATTTTCAAAACTAGTGGCCCGCTCCAGTCAGCATCTGTCTTGAAAGTTTCAGGGTAGGATTCGACAAGCGGGGGCCGAGAAAAAAGGGGGATCCAAAAATGCGTTACAACATGCAACATGGTGAGAGCGGGACTCTTTTCCAGACCCACTGGGGTTTTCACTGTCCAAATTTTTAAACGAGCAAGCAACTCACTGTAGTTTTATTTTACGGCACCACAATAACCAGCATGCTCAGCAAGAGCCAACGCCCACTGGGGCAGCAGGTGGAACTAATTCAGTAATGCCGGTGTGCTTCACGTATTAAGGACTTTGCCTCTGAGGAAATGCTGTGTGAAGCGTGAAACGCGTCAGGCTGTGTATTTTTTGGAACAGACTTCCATCCAGTGTGTTGCAACCTCTCAAATAAAAACGAAATTCCAGGTATCTGCATGGGCTCTCCTAAATGGGAATCTTCTTTGTTGGATTAAATTGACGGCTGGTCCCGGTCGTGGGAGAAGCCCTGCCATGGAAGTATGGACCGTGCTGCAGCCACTGACAGGCAGCACAAAGGGCAGAGAAGCTGTTTTTGGGAGGTTACAAGATGCAACATGGTGAGAGCGGGACTCTTTTCCAGACCCACTGGGGTTTTCACTGTCCAAATTTTTAAACGTGCAAGCAACTCACTGTAGTTTTATTTTACGGCACTACAATAACCAGCATGCTCAGCAAGAGCCAACACCCACTGGGGCAGCAGGTGGAACTAATTCAGTAATGCCGGTGTGCTTCACTTATTAGGGACTTTGCCTCTGAGGAAATGCTGTGTGAAGCATGAAACGCGTCAGGCTGTGTATTTTTTGGAACAGCCTTCCATCAAGTGTGTTGCAACCTCTCAAATAAAAACGAAATTCCAGGTATCTGAGTGGGCTCTCCTAAATGGGAATCTTCTTTGTTGGATTAAATTGACAGCTGGTCCCGGTCGTGGGAGAAGCCCTGCCATGGAAGTATGGTCCGTGCTGCAGCCACTGACAGGCAGCACAAAGGGCAGGGAAGCAGTTTTTGGGAGGTTACAAGATGCAACATGGTGAGAGCGGGACTCTTTTCCAGACCCACTGGAGTTTTCGCTGTCCAAATTTTTAAACGTGCAAGCAACTCACTGTAGTTTTATTTTACGGCACTAGAATAATCAGCATGCTTAGCAAGAGCCAACGCCCACTGCGGCAGCAGGTGGAACTAATTCAGTAATGCCGGTGTGCTTGACGTATTAAGGACTTTGCCTCTAAGGAAATGCTGTGTGAAGCATGAAACGCGTCAGGCTGTGTATTTTTTGGAACCAGTGTGTTGCAACCTCTCAAATAAAAACAAAATTCCAGCTATCTGCGTGGGCTCTCCTAATTTGGGAATCTTCTTTGTTGGATATATATATATATATATATCCATTATAAGTACATTCCTTTTCTGAAATGATCATCCGGCACTCCAGGGTAGATTTTGACACTCAGTCTATTTTATTTCAAGACAAAGTTTAGCATCTACGCGTTTCAGCAGCCTCACAATGCCTTGCTATATATATATATATATATATATATATATATATATATATATATATATTACCTACTGGCAGTCACCAGTAGGTAGTTATAGTTAGGACCACGTTTTCATAGGAAATCCGCAACATTCTATTTTGAATAACTTTGGCACCGGTCGACGAATGCTCGCGAATTTTTCAAAATAGGTGGGGCGCTACGCTCCGCTCCTACCCTGAAAGTCTCGGGGGGATTCGTCAAGCGGGGGCTCAGATAAAAGGGGGGTCCCAAAACGCGTTTTTCCCATGCATTTTTCCATAGGACCTTTAGACACAGCTACAGCCCGAACGGCTGAACAGAATTACTTGAAATTTGGCAGAGAGGTAGTCCTCAGGTCAAGGAAGTGCCTTTTGTAGGTTTGGTGTAAATCTGTTCAGTAGATTCTGAGAAAATAGCCTTTAAATCAATATATATATCTGAGCCAGCTTACGGTGCGCTTACGGTGCGCTTACCGTACGCGTACGGTGGCGTGCGCGAGCACGATTTTGATTGGCTCTTAGATCTTAGTAAACATTCGAATCGGTCGAAACCAGGAAGCATCGTCCGCCATTTTCTCTCTCGCTTTCTTAGTTGGGCAGCAAAAACGAAGCCAAAAAATGTCTAAAGAGGCAGTTTCTTGAGATCCTAACCACCCAGCATTGATATAGGGGTCCCCAAACAACCCCCAAGCCCAAAAAAAAAAATATTTTTTTTTACGGAAAATCGCCGATTACGCTTATCGTACGCGTACGGTAAAAATCTGTTAAAAAAAAAGTTATACACACCCTCCCCACCCCGTGTGCAAATGGTGGGCGTAGGGCACCATTTGTGCATGGCGTATAAATGTATAAGAAATTAACAAAAAATAAATTTCACAAAGATGCGCATAATATGTCCCCCATGTGCGCACGGTGCGCGAAGCGCATCGTGCGTACATGGCCCATCCCGCATAACGTGGGCACGCGGTGCGCGCAGCGCACCGCGTGACCACCGTGCGTGCACGGCACTAACTGCGTAAAGTGGGCGCGCGAAGCGAACTGCGTTAACTGGGCGCGCACGCCACAAATGGCGTAAAGTAACTTAGCATTTAAAAAACCGTACAAATTCACTGAAAAAACCATAGGTTTCACACACGTTATAGTTAGGAATTAGCATTTAAAAAACTTTGCAAATTCACTGAAAAAACCATAGGTTTCACACATGTTATAGTTAGCTGTACATTTCACTCGTAAAAAACCAATGAAATTCCCCCGTTATAGTTAGTGCAGGCAACTATAACTCACGCGACCGCAATCTTCTGCTGATGACATATGTGTCTTTATGAAAAAAAAATATTTGTAATATATGTATAGCTAAAATTTAATGGAAGAAGACATGGGCAAATAAGTGTCTAAATACAGTATTAGCATCAGCAGAAGATTGCGGTCGCGTGAGTTATAGTTGCCTGCACTAACTATAACGGGGGAATTTCATTGGTTTTTTACGAGTGAAATGTACAGCTAACTATAACATGTGTGAAACCTATGGTTTTTTCAGTGAATTTATATATATATATGTCTCCTGACGGAGTGCGGAATGTTTCTGCTGTAACATTGAAGGTCCCCAGATGGGCCTCGGTGTGCCCGTGGATATGCTATATCCGTTGCTTCCCCACAAAATCGGCCTGCTCGATAACTGACCGCGTGGCCTCCGCATCCTGGGGAGGTGCTCATTCGCGGCAGGGTGTGCCGCGTATTTATCCAAGCCCCAAAGTACCCAACATATAAGAAGCACTCTAACGGCAACATGCTCCTAAAGAGCCTTCATTGTATACAGTCCACCAGCGCAACAATAACTTTAAGCAGTTCAATTTGCCATGGATTCCTGACACGTTTCGAAGTGTCCCCACTTCTCTTCAGAGGCTTTGGCAATTGAAGGCATATAGGACATGCCCTCATCATTTAAATTCTCCAATGCATGCCGTGAATAGGACGCTCTGCCGCGACTAGCAGAGCATTGTGGCCCTTGTAGTGTCCTTTGTCTCCGGATGGAGTGCGTGATGTTGCTGCTGTAACAAATTTTGTTGCTTTTTTCACTGCAGTCTTAATTAAAGAGGTGCACCTAGCTTTGAGAGTATGTGTGTGTGTGTTTGTATATGTATATATATATATATATATTACCTACTGGCGGTTGCCAGTAGGTATTTATAGTCAGGACTTAGTTTCCATAGGAAAAGCATTTTTTCTTTTCCCAATAACTTAGGCACCGGTTAACGAATATTTGCGAAATTTTCAAAACTAGTGGCCCGCTCCAGTCAGCACCTGTCTTGAAAGTTTCAGGGTAGGATTCTACAAGCGGGGGCTGAGAAAAAAGGGGGTCCAAAAATGCGTTTTCCCCATGTTAATTTCCATGGGAAACTTTAGACAAAGCTACAGTCTGAACTGCTGAACGGAATTACACCAAATTTGGCAAAAAGGTAGCCCTTGGTTCAGAAAGAGACCTTTTTTTTAAATGGTGTCAATCTGTTCAGTAGTTCCTGAGAAATTGGAAAAAGAAAAGGTTTCGATATCTGGGGTAGCGGTGGGTTCGGGAGCCCTCCTGGGCACGAGCTTCACTCTTATTGGCTTATTGGCTGCCCACACTCCAAACCTGGAAGTGTTGGCAGCCATCTTGTGTCTCGGTAGAACAGAGTCACAAGAAAGCAGTCAAATAAAGGTTAAAAATCAAAAAAATGGGCAGGGTATAAACACCCTGACCCCCTAGGCCTGCTCAGGGGTTCCCACAAGGACCCCCAGGGCCCAATTTTTTTTTGTAATCTTGGCAGAATTCGCGCTGTGTTTACGAATCCGGCCGAAATTACCCGCGCTTCATTTTAATGAGGCCCCCGGGTGGGCCCGGTCCCGGGGGCATTGTGTAAAAAAATTAGTGGGGCCTGCAGGGGCCCCCGCAGCCCCGGGGTACGCCACCTCCCCAGAGCATTTTTAATTGGATGCGGGGGGCACGTGGCCCCCATGCAGCCCTAGGGACCACCACCTCACCGGGGCTCTTGTTTTAAAAAACAAGTGTGTGGGGGGCAAAAGCCCGGGGCATATGCTTATTAAAATTCAGCGACCACCAGCTCCCCGGGGAAATTTTGACAAAGGAAGCCCTTGGTGGCCCTGGGGAAAGCCACCCCCGGGCCGACTCCTGCAGTGTCTCAGGGTGTCCACCCCAGGGACACTGCTGTTTGCCGTGGCAGGGCAGGAGCCATGCGGCTCCTACCCTGCCATAGCAAACTCTGATTTGCCTCATTGAAGCAAGAGCAGGGAAACCTGCTCTCGCTACAATGAACCACATGGCTTCCTAGTGTTCCTATGCCACGCCCCTTTTTACACCACGCTGCAAACACGGCTTCTGGTGCACTGCTGGTGGGGCGATGAGGTCGTCTTGTGTCCTGAGGACCTCAGGACACAAGTGGACTTCATCGTCCGAGCAGCAGTGTGCCAGAAGTCGCGTTTGCAGCGTGGTGTAAAAAGGGTCTTGACCTAGAAACACGTCTCTGCAACGCAGCTCTGTGGCGCTTACTGGAGGTACCTGGTGGGCTACTTGGCCACCAGGGACCTTTAGGATTCAAGGGGACTTAATAGGGATGTTATAGTTAGAAATTTGCATTTATAAAACCCTAGAAATTAACTAAAAAAAACATAGAATTGAGGCATATTATAATTAGAAATTTCCGTTTAAAAAACCATTGAAATTCACTGAAAAAAACATAGATTTCAGGGGCGTAACACTTAGAAATTAGCATTTAAAAACCATTGAAATTCAATCAAAAAACCATAGGTTTCACACACGTTATAGTTAGGAATTAGCATTTAAAAAACCTTTGAAATTCACTGAAAAAACCATAGGTTTCACACACGTTATAGTTAGGAATTAGCATTTATAAAACCTTGCAAATTTACTTAAAAAATCATAGGTTTCACACATGTTATAGTTAGCTGGACATTTCACTCGTAAAAAACCAATGAAATTCAACCGTTATAGTTAGTTCAGGTAACTATAACTCACGCGACCGCAATCCACTGCTTTTATTCTTCCAAGATATACATATATAAAAAATATGTATTTTACAGAAAGACACATTTTCACTGCATGATGTCATCAGTGATGTAATATGTGACGTCATCAGCAGTGGATAGCGGTCGCGTGAGTTATAGTTACCTGAACTAACTATAACGGTTGAATTTCATTGGTTTTTTATGAGTGAAATGTCCAGCTAACTATAACATGTGTGAAACCTATGGTTTTTTAAGTGAATTATATATATATGTATGTTGAGTAAACAGATCTGGGAAGGGATGCTGGACTTATTCGGACGTTTCTCTCTTTAACCGTTTTTATCCCCTTTAAAAATATGACTCAAATTGAAAAAAGCAACTTTTGCCACTCACATTTTTAATACCCTAGTTTTGTCACTTCAGCTTACTATACATTCAACAGCTCCTAATGCAATAAAATGAGGCCCAGGAGTGTCTCTGTTTTCTGTTGAATACAAAATGGTAGCGCTGTTGTTGTTCATTACAACTCTCTGGTCATGCTGCAGTTGATTACTGCTGAGTTAACTGCTAGACTGCTGCTGGTGTTAGAAGTGCATGTTTCACTTTAGGGGTCTCCAACTTTTCTGTACTGAGAGCTGCTTATGTTCAATGAAACATATTTAGAGCTACTGATATTAGTATTGTATAATTTCAGTTTTGTTATATGTATATTAATTCAACCATGCAAAAGCTTTCTAATTCAATAAGCTGGGCTGCACACAGGTGAGCTACTCAGAAGTAGCTGGAGAGCTACAGTAGCTCACAAGCTACTGGTTGGAGACCCCAAATGTTTTACTGAAATAAATGAGGAAGATACTTTAGTACAATGAGTCCTCATTTGTAGCTTCCTGGTTCACTGATAATAATTTCTATGACAAACAGAAAGTAGTCTCCTCTATAGGAAACTCCTTTAAGATTTACAGCTTTGACTCCATCAAGATGGCATTCAGGTGTACCACACATTTGTCACAAATTTATAATGTTAGCACTGTAGTTGTTTATTAGAACACTGTGGTGAAGTTGCAGTTGACCTCTATAGAGTTGATTGACAGACTGCGTCTGTTTAAAGACTATGTTTCTTTCCTGATATGAATAAGGAATATATTTGAAAATGTGTAGACAGTGTGTTCTCATTTTAGCTTTCTAGAGGACCAACCATAATTTCTATGATGAAAATAACCCCCTGCTACAGTTCATGGGTGGTGTACCCAATGTTGTAGACTTTGAGAATACCATATTTCTGCCAGAGTGTTGACACTAGAGAACTGCACATAGTGCAAGATGCATCCCCTGTAAGGAATGTTGACATTTGTGAAACTAAAGACATTGTTCAAACTGTAGACATCTACAAGGTAAAGTAGAGGAAATTAGTAAAATAAGTCAGAAAGGTGAAATGGATGTGAAGAAACTTAGGGATCCAAGTATTTCAAAGGGTAGAAAGGGTTAGAGAAATCAGATGGGTGCAATGGGTGGCACTGGTGAACTGGGCAGAACAGGTAGGAAGAGTCAACTGTTTAGAATGAATCATTGGATTGAAAAGGGTATAGAGGATCTAATGGGCTTAATGTAGTCAATATTTTAGAGGGTTAAGACAAATTAGTGCAAAATACTGACAAGGAGCTTCTCTTGATGAAGTCAATAAATCATTTAATGCACAGACATACAGTCACAATGAAAAAAGCCCACATGAAATCACATGGTGACAACGTTGCATTAGTTGATGCAAACTGGTAAAAATATTGATATATTTTTGCAAAATCATGCACAAAATATGTAGACAGTAACATAAACATCCAGAAACAATTAATTTCAATACAGGTCAATTTGAAAGACTGTATTGACAGTAACAGCAAATGTATAGAAGCCATAAAAGACCTTAGTAGTTGACATAAGTATTAACCATAAATCTGTTTAAAGATTCCCTTCTGTGCAAAATCACAGGTTCAGTCTAATGGGGAATAAAATTGCTTTGGTCTGTAATGTGCCCCGTCAACAGTGTAGGCATGTTATACCTGCGCCACAGAAATCAAAGGTTTAAATCAAAAATATTAATGATTCTTTTGTGTTATTTGGATACGTGCCTCCCGTCTAAATTTTGATAAGGGCACACAGAGGTATCAGGAATAGGAATGCTGTAGAGTTTAATTTGTTTCAATGTTTAATTTAATTTCTATGTCCCTATAGTAGTTTTCTGTGCAATTTAAATGTTTTGTGCCACTTAGAATAGTTCTAGTTTTCAAATGCTACATTGTGAAGGCACAGTACAGCTACGTACTGATTGCATATTGTTGAACAGGTCACTTCAAATTCTTTCCCAAAGGAGAACATGTGTGATGGTTTCTATTCTGTTACTCACTCCTCAAGAATGGTGGGTGTAGTTACACAAGATACAAAGTTTAAGAAAATGCAATAGCTAACATATGACACTGAAAGAATTCATTTTGCTTTCTCATGCATGCACTGCCATAGTTTTCTCAGAAATATTAATTTACACCAGACTGAATACAATAACTCTTGCTGGTGACTTTGGTTTTAGGAATTATGTTTTAAAAAACATGAAATCACCACCTTCCATTGACCAACACAGCAATAGAGTTATTTATTGTACATGTATCAAAACACATGTAGATATGGAACCTTTTTTGCACACATACCGGTAAAGAATTGGTGAAGGCCAAAATGTACAACATTACCTATATGAACAAGCAGCACTTTGATACATATGATCTGCTTTATGCCTGCGCCGCCATATGCCTCAAATGCTCATACTATCCTATGATGGGCTACAATGTGCCCGGGACTAGATAACAATTAGTAGTAACACACTAGAACACGGCGGGTCAAGGTGCATCATGGCCACTGTAATGCTAGTACGTCCAAAGATGCTAAAAAGAATCTGTATAAGGTCTGCATTTCCACCCCAATTATTAATAATATCATGTTGCCTCAGTGTCCATCCCTGTTTGATTGAATTCCTACATTTCTCAGTTTCTTAACCTCTATATTTCAAGCTTGTCCATCCCCTTGTTCTCTAGCTCTCTGACCCTTGAGTCTATATTTAAACATTTAACATCCCCAAACTAGTTCAAGCATCACTAATCACACTCCTTCTTTGTCTTTTCTTCATATTTTAATTCTCTCCTGCTCCTTCTCAGTTGTTTGCTTGAGCTCTGACCCTTGCTACCCACTCCTTCGTCTTTTCTTCTTTATTTCTCCCTTCTACCTCATGCTTTCTTTCACGTTTCCCTTTTCCCTTCCCTTTTACTAATTACTTTATTTGTTTCTGTTCTATTTTATTCTACCATCCTCATCATTTTATCCAATCTCCTATTTCCCTGTATTTTTTCATTCTGTCTGCTTCTTTCTCATGGTTTTCTTTTTTCCAGAATGTAAGAAACTCCCTCCCTTTTGTCTAATGCTTATAGCTCAGTTGTGGTCCGTACGTTCTTAGGCACATTATGATGTGGAAAGCTTTGGTTGTACAAGCAAATATCTTCGGGGGATGTACTTATCAGTGTTGTCTTTCGCTATGAGTTTGACTAAGTACAGGATGGGGTTGATGTCAGCTGTCTTCAGGACGAACAGTGCTTCATTCAACGCCTTTGAAGAGGAATTGCTTCATTGTTTGAAGTCTAAGACATGTGATTGCTGGATTAGATGATAGACGAGGTGTCTGTGGTTTCCCAATGAAGGTTTTGTTTGGGTTAGACTTGAAGACTCTGTGAGAGGTAATGTTCGGAGACTGGGCAGTGGTTAGTAGTTACACATTGTTAATAGTAGTTGGTTCCTACCGAGAGTTCATATCTCAGTCCCGGCGGCTAGGTTTTGGTATCATACCATTTAACTATTCTCTTCAAATCTTATGTAATGAAAGTACCATTTCTTCACAGATTCATTGTTCTGCCCAGCCACACACTTGTGTACTCATGGTTTCAGTCCGAGATTCTAATTCTAAATGCCCATTCATGACTAAAGGTTGACTGCTTCATCTCACAACCCTCTGAGAGTTACTTAATCTCACAACCCTCTGAGAGTTGCTTAATCTCACAACCCTCTGAGAGTTGTTTAATCTCACAACCCTCTGAGAGTTGCCTAATCACACATCCCTCGGAGAGTTGGAGGTCAACAGGAGGCTCTGTTCATCTAGGGCGCTGCAGAGTACTAAACAACATCCTAGTGTTCTGCAGAATGCAAGTAGTATTGTCCTGTACCTTTAAGTTCCTTGGCATATGAAAAGTAAGTTGGACAAGCTAGGTGAGATGACAATGGAAGTTGCAGAGCAAAAAACCTATAAGGAGAAAAAAGGCCAAATCAAACTGAAAGTGAGCTGTACAATGTTGGAAGCTAGAATATAATTTGCATACATTAAACTGACTTTTGGGGTTAAAAATCTTTGCTCACTTAGGCACCTTATAATGTGGAAAGCTTTGGTTGTACAAGCAAATATCTTCAGGGGATGTACTTATCAGTGTTGGGTATTTCCTGCTGCCTTCTCATCCCGCATCCTCTTCCCAGTGCTGATACAGTTGAGGAACATACACATACCGAGACAGGCAGTGCACTGTGAACTGCACATAAATACTGTGGGGAAAATGTTTTCACCCTCTCTTAGGAGCCTTATAAGTAGAGATCACAGACCTTGAATCCTATTTCTATCTGCTTCAGGGACAAGTTTTGGTTTTAGGTTCTGCTGTCTTGCATCTGGTTGACCTCCACTGTGGTCTTTGGGTTGTGCCAGAAAACCAGAAAGAAGCTTTTTTTGGTCGGGTGTTGACCTGTGCATGGCTCTCATTCTGGCAAGGGCAGAGCTCTGGAGTGTCTAGCACCTGCACAGTATGAGATAAGGGCCCACTCCCAATTAAAGGAACGAGGGCAGGGCTCATTAATAACCTGCTAATTTAGGATGCAAGCTATTGCTTTTTTTGCTGAATTACAACCTACACTTTTCTCTGTCATCCTACAGCTTTTGGGGAAGCAGGGTATTTTTCTAAAATGCATGCTTATCAGCTGCTGCAGGAGAAGCTGACTGACATCAGTGCCCTGCAGTGGTATGTGTGCTACTGAAGCAACATCACCATTTTAATGCTGCCACAGTGTACTAAGGTCAGTCATCCTTGTCATTGTAGATTTTTCTCAATTGTTACTACAGCACTACTGAAAAACAGTAAAGCACTAAAAGGCAGAGGAGCGCTTGGCGCAGAAAAGGAAAAATATTTACAGTTGAAGTATAAAGTTAGCAAATGAAAACGTTACAGCTAATGAGTACAGAAACATGATTACGTCAGAGTCTGTGATAGGGAATGTATGCCTTATAACATCAAAATGTGTTCATGTGGAGATGAGAAGATAATGTTTCAAAAATTCCCAGAAGGAAAGTAGATTTGACTGGGTTCTTAGCTGAGTAGGAAAGGACTTGCAGAGGATATTTGCTGCACCAGTAAAGAACTGGGTCTGAGTTTCTAGCTATAGCTTGTCTTTGATCCTGAGGTTAAGCCAAAACCCAGAGATAGTCAGCAGTTTACCAGATAATTAGATTTCTCAGGTAGAAAAATGTGTGTTTCAGATTTTAAATCAAATTCTGGCTTCAAATGAAATCTGGTATAAGGCAGTCGAAACAGGGGTGGTGTGTGCAAACTGACCTTTGTCTATGAATGAATGAATGAATGAAGACATTCATATAGTGCACAGCTACTCAACAAGAGTGGCCCGGCACTATGTTAACACGGACATGGCCTGGATTTCTCATTCTACAACGCTGGCATTTTGTAGTAGGGTGCAGGCTCGGGGGCTGCTTCCAGAGGTTGATGCGGCATTCGAGACCGTCAACCACGCATTGATAAAATAGACTGAAGGAAATAGGCATCCAGGATAGAGCCTTGGAGTGGCTATGCTCCTTTTTAGATGATCGATTGCTCCAAGTTATGGATAAGGACTGCCTCCCCTGAGCACCACCTTCTTTTATATATATGTACTACAGCTTGCCAATATTATACAGGCATTTGACATCCTTGGCATTTTTTAAGCGGACGACACCCAGTCGATCGTCGCTCTGCCCCAGAACCACCATCAGGGAGACTCTTTATTGGGCCCCTGCCTGAACAAACGGGCCAACTGGATGTCAAATAGCTTTCTGAAATTGAACGGTGACAAAACTGTATTCATGAACTTGGGTAACAGGGCCATCCCGAGACCCCTAAATCACTGGCCTCCTTGCATGGGGGACCCTCCAGTTCCTAAACTGGTGGTAAAAGATTTAGGTATGTGGCTCGACAGTGCACTCTCAATGAACGTACAGGCAAACAAATTGTCGGCATATGCTTTGGACTCCTGAGGATGCTCAGAAAGATACTAGAATTCATCCCAGAGCATCATAAGAAAACCGTCATACAGTCTTTGATAGTCTCCCTTCTGGACTTTGGGAACTCCCTATACTTGGGCTCCCCCAGGTTTGTGATCAAGAGGCTCCAGACTGTGCAGAATGCGGCGGCCAGGCTCTTGCTCAAACTCCATAGACAAGCGCCAGTGAGAGAATCCTTTAAATTTCTCCACTGGCTTCCAATAGCATCAAGAGTAAAATTTAAAGCCCAATGTATAGCTCATAGGGCAGTAAATAAAAAAGGCTCACCCAAACTTAAATCCATGATCTTGTTCTATGCCCCCTCGAGATCTCTAAGGTCATCTCACCCACACCTCCTCAGCACCAATAGAATAAAAAAATCCAGATGGGGAGGCAGATCTTTCTCCCACTTGGTGCCAAAACTGTGGAATTCTCTCCCGCTGTACCTCAGAGGGCAGCAAAATGAACTAATTTGTCAGGAAAAAGCTGAAGACCTGGTTATTCCCATCTAGCCATTAAGGGGCCGTTTGTCTTTCATCACAGCACTTATCGTCAGCTCGGGGAAGCCTCCGGGTAGCCATGCGCTATATAAATCAGTTTCAAATTCAAATGGGCAAACATGGCAGGATTCTAATTACAGTCTCCTTTAGTGTGGGACAGGTGTGATATTTTTTTTATATTCCTTTTCATGGGCTTCTGTCTGATCACAGTATGGATAACAGCCTTGATCGGAGCGAGATAGGATTGGCGAACACCAGACCAAATAAGCTGTTTAGTTGAGAAATAATTCGAATGTGGGCAGCTACTTTCAGTTGATTACGGGTCAGGAGGTAAGTGATTTTACTATGCTTGAGGTTGGGGTGATGAGGATGAACTTTGGGATTCAAAATGAGAAAGTTATTTGCCATCCTTTGTTGCAATCTCAAGGGACAGAATCTGAGGATGAGAATGGCTCTTATGGAAGATATTTTTGCTTACTTTGCAGTTTGTCTGCATAATGGTGGATGGTGACCTTGGATCCCATCTGTAAAGAGATGACTGGCATATGTTAAATAATGTTTGAGCCAATATATCTTTGGGGGACACCAAACATAATTCTTGAGCTGATCAAGGTGTTATTGTCAGTTTTCACTAGCTGGTCATTATGAGAGAAAAAAAGAGAACCAGTTCAGTATTTCATAGTGATAACTCATTACATGATCAAGCACATTTAGTCATGTGGTTTATTCAAACTTTCTATTTTGGTTGCTCTTTGGCAATAATTTTCTGTATCCATCCACTTATTTTGTTGCCAATATGATATCCATTGGTTTGTTTAGCATCTTGATATGTATTGCTTGTTTGTACTGCTTGCATTATTAAGAGCAGCTGCTTTGCTTTATATTCTCATCACAGTTACGCTGTTGTATGTAGCATCTGGTAGCAAATGGATTGCTTGTTTGTCGTACATAAGCACAGACAAGGCTTTTGTTCTTTATCTGTATGATTTACGTATTGTTTCCATTTTTCTGTCATCACAGATGATCAATTGCTGCTTTTGGATAGCCTGTATGTGGTCAAGTCCTGGAGAGTGTTTAGTCTAAGTAATCAGCCCGGTGAGCATCCAATCATGGCTTTGAGTAAGTAATTAAGGGTCCACTTTAGAGTTTGCTGGGCAGGGTACACTGCCACAAATGCCTGTCAAACCCCCAGACTGCCCGCTCTATTATGAGTTGGGTATACTAACACGTTTCCGACTGCTGTACCCCCGCTGGCTCTGACATCGGGCACCTGCAACAGTGGCCTCACAAAGTAGGAACAGTCTTGATAATAGAATATCACAGATACATACGTAATATTTTTATAAACAACATTTGAGGAGTAGTTCTTCTTGTGAGACTATTCTGTCCCACAGTGATATTTAACCTTGTAGTCTCCTTAGGGATTGGCATTCAGTAATCTGCACATTTTAATTTGCTAAACCTTTCTGGACCCTAATAACGTAAGTTCCCAATAGTTGCAAAGTTGTACAGCATATTTAATAAATATGTTATATGGGTTAGTTTCATCTCGCTGGGGGAGATCACGGTCAACACAGTAACCTGTGCCAAGATCCTGAGACGCAAGCCTTCTTACAAAGTTTTGACATCATCATGTTACAAGAAACCTGGAACTTGATTCCTAAACCCATTAATGGATATGCAGAATTTCATGTTTCGGCAGAACAAATTTATAAATATGAGCACCCAAGGGGTGGACTGTCCACTTATGTAACAATAAAATTAGCTTGGCAAACAGAAGAACTTGACACTTGTGAAAACTGGATACAGGTTGTGAAACTGGAAAGCAACAACTCTGGAAATAAAATGCCCTGGCAGTTGCTGATTTTAAACATATATATCCACCCCAACAAAAAGTCGAAAAAGGAAAAACTGGTATGCTTGATTAACCTAATCAAGGTTTTGCAGAAAACCCATCAAAATTGTGAGATGATAATTACAGGTGATTTTAATTCCAACCTAATAGTCAAACAAGGGAATGTGTCAAAAGGAGTTGGAGGCTAACGAGCTGGAAAACTATTTGGACACCTTGGGATTATACATTCTGAACGGTAAAATAAAGGGAGATCAACCGGCCAGGATCACCTTTCTAAGTGGGAAGAAACAATCAACCATTGACTATACTATAGTCAGCAATGAACTTTACATCACAGTTGATTCATTTTATATGCAATCCCGCCCGGAAAGTGACCATTTGCCGCAAGTTTTGACCATCAATGCAAAGCAGTTTGAGAAAGAGAAAATAACTGCACTGACAGAAATCCCAGTAACATATAATCTGAAGAAATTAAAATGGCGCGGTACGAACGTCTCACAAATAATGGTTGCTGCGCATAAATACATATACGATGGCGGGTCACAGTGTACCAAGTCACCAGAAGACTTTTGGGAACAATTGGGAAATTTTCTTCTAAATAAATTTCCGGTCCTCCCGGAACGTCAAGGTCCACAAAGTAGAATTTATGAACCATGGTTTAACATACAGTTGCGTAACTAAAAACGGGAAATTACAAGGGAATCGAGAAAAGCTGTTATGGCCGTAAGATCTGGAAATCCAGTAACGAAACAACAATATTAGTGACATGAGGAAGAATTTTAGGGATAGGTGTAGAGTGGCAACAAAGGAACGTATGGAAAAGCTCTGGGAAGAAATATACTCTGGGCCAGCAAACCGCCTAATAGTTGTGAATTCTGGGGCATAATAAACAAGTTAACTAAGGGAACAGGAATGTCTCGAAAAGTAGGAATAAGTGAGAAGATATGGGAACAAAATATACAAAATGTATACAATAATACTAACCACGAAATGTTAATGAATTTGGAACCTGGGCAAGACATCCTGCAGGAGGATAAGCATACAACATTTTACATCAACCTGAAAAATAGCACAATGTGAAGAAATCTTAGTCCACCACGATAAGGTTCAGATTGAAGACATATCACAGGAACCAAATCATAATGGCTTAACCACCTTAATTGATAACAACCAACTAAAAGAAGTAATAAAAGAATTGAAAACAGAGGGAGCTGCAGGGCCTAACGGGCTTCCAAACGCAATCTTCAAACACGATGCGGAATTTTGGGCAAATTTTCTTACTCCGCTCTTTAATTATTTGTATTCTCAAAACAAGATCATTAATTCTTGGAGAGGGAGCATATTCCATCCTATATATAAAGATGGTAATCGTAATGAGCCTAGTAATCACAGGCTCATAGCCCTGACGGATGTTAATGCAAAACTTTATGCTTCCTGTTTATTATTACACCTACAGGAATGGATGGAGGCGAAAGGTATAATTCCCAAATATCAAACCGGTTTTAGGCAAGGAATGGGTACAAGCAGAAACTTGGCAGCCATAGCACTCCTTACAGAAAAAGCAATCTTAAAGAAATCAGGTCTATTCGTATGTTATATTGACTTAAAATCGGCTTTCGACAGAGTCCCAAGTGAACGACTATGGACAAATTTGAAAGGATGGGGTGTACTGAAGCAACTAATTAACTCCATAGTAGCCCTCCATAGTGAAACTTGGGCCCGGGTGAAGCTGGGAGATGGTAGCATAGCATCTTCTAAGATTGATATAAAAAATGGCCTGAAACAGGGGTGTGTTTTGGCCCCAAGCCTTTTTAACTTGTACCTTGCAGACCTGAACAACCACTTGTCAAAAGTAAATGGCCATCACCCGAAATTGGCAGAGGGCCACATACAGTACGTGCAATACGCAGACGATATAGTGGTCCTAAGCCAAACCCCTATTGGCTTACAAAGAGTCATTGACCACCTGACTAACTACTTCGACCGTCAGGGGCTGGAGATAAACCGGAAAAAACACAAAGGTGGTGCGTTTAGTAGGCCCTAGACCCAAAAAATTCAAGTGATTCGCCAAGGTTAAAGAAATAGAGGAAGTTGGCACTTACAAGTATTTGGGTATTAATTTAGGGCGATGTATGTCCTTTATGGTTCAGAAAAGTGCAATAGGAGCAAAGGCACAAACCTTAATTTTCGCATATAAACAACTACAAACAAAATTGAGTTGCCCGTCTTATAGTCATCTTATAAAAACAATGGCAGCACAATTACTCCCAGCTCTGGCTTACGGATTGGAAATATGGCATGGTCAGGAAATCGGAATTTTAAACGATTTACTGACAAAAGTGTATAAAGTCGTTTTTAAGCTCCCTAGAGAAGTGTCACCAGCACAGATTCGCCTGGAATTTGGACTTCAGAACCAGAAATTCCAGAGACAATCTGTTTTTGTGAAATTGTGTCGGAGACTTCGCTCTTCGGAAATCCGGTACCTTGAACAACCTATGCTGGACACAAATAAGGGCCCAGTTTGATCAAAAAACCCATATTCATGGGGAGAACACCTAAGAACAGCTCTGGTGGAATTGGACATTCAAGAGGCATGGGATGGTAAGATGGAGAGGGTGGCGTTTAACAGAGTGTGCAATGGCGCTGCAAAAAAATTATCTTTCCTAGACGACAAAAATTTAGTGGCAAAAAGACGTCATTCTTGGACAGTGATAAATTCTTATGTAAAACTAAAACCGCAAAACTATCTAGCAGCTCATTTCAGATTGTTTCTAAAAAATAAGTATATGCTGTATCGATTTGGGGTACACGAAACCAAGGATTTGCAACCAAGTTGGAAAAGGAAATATCATAACGCAACTTGTAGACTATGTGGATATTATAAGGAGTCCCTACGCCACGTGATGTGTGTCTGTCCTACAGTCAGTGAAGTGAGAAGAATGCTTTTAAAACCAATTTTAAAAGAGCTTAATATTCGTACTTGAAGGCAGACTATTACCCGCTGGGCGGGGGATCATCAAACATTTTAATTTGTCGAGGTGTAAAGTTTTTAACCTTGATTGACACACTCTTAAAAAAAGCGGACATTGAACCTGTGAATATGGTTACTAATGAGTTGGAAAATCTTGTACAGATCTAGACATAATGATACACTTGTGAATATGGTTATTAATGAGTAGGAACATTTTTTGTACATATCCAGATATAATGATGTATTTTATCGTGAAATTGTTTTTTAACTTATATTGTAATCATTTTAAGTGTTATTTTTTATGGTTGTGAAAAACCAGATAAAGAATTTCTTCTTCAGTCGGTAACCTGTAGTCATTGACAGTGTCGAACACCACAGGTAAGTCAAGCAGTAAAAGTAAGTATGGGCCACCCACATTAATATGTGAAGCATGTCACTGAGAGCCCTTAGGGTGGCCTCTGACATGCTGGCAGGAGAATGCAGTCTTGATTGATATTCAGTGAGTAAGCTGTTATCAATGAAGTATATGATTAGTTGTTTTGGGACACAGCACTTAATAGCTTTCCCCAGCCAGGAAAGTTAGAGATGGGTCTGAATTTAGATAAAAGGCTTGGGCCAAGGGTTTACTTTTTGAAGACGAGGGGGAGAGGGGGGGGGGGGGGGGGTACGGCACCCATTTTAGAGAACTGAGAAAAACAAAAGCCCTGTGCAGTGGCGGTTGACTGACCTTAGCAGGTTGGGTGCAGAGTCTGGCCGCAGACCAACCCCCACTTCTCAGTTTAACCACACTTCAATGTAGTTATGGTTCGGTGAATACAAAACCAAAAAACCGTGACATTTGCCCATTATGGCATTCGAGGTGCAAAACATGCCATTAACACACACTTCTGTCATGCTTTGCTCTTTGTAGACCATCTTCTTTTTTTTACATACCCAAAGAGTGTACTAAGCATGCAGGAGACATGCACTGTGTGCTGCACACAATAAAGAATTTCAGGGCTTGGTTTGTGTTTGCGGAAACATAACTAACGTTTAACTGCTTTGACTAGGTTTTAGTTATTTAGGGGCATATTTACAAGGGCTTTATCTCCACTTTTTTGGCCTACACAGCCAAAAAAGCGCAGATAAAACCAGCGCCCAATTTACAAGAGGGTGCTAATATGCATAATCGCATGTTAGCACCCTTTTTCCCGACGCCTCACTTTACAACTCCAATGAGATGCAAAGTGGGCGTTACTGGGCGTACCCAAGATGGACTACCTTGCAAATATCGCTGATGTTTACATCGCAATATTTACAAGGCAGCCCACATGATTTTAGCACACATTCGATTTTGGCGAAAACTGCTGTTTTCGCCAAAACCTAACGTCTGCTAAAATCCTGACTAAGCCATCCCTAACATAGGGGGTTGATTATGCTGATACGACCCTGTGGGTCATATCAGCAAGGTTATTGCCGTTTTGAAAACCAGCGATGTTCCCTTCAAAAGGGCAATAACCTCGCTATCTCTGGAATTTTTATCGCCCTGGAATAACGTGGGCGATAAATACCAGAGATAGCCTGCAATAATATAATTATCGCTAAGCACGGCAAGCGATAATTATCGCTGTCCGTTGTTAATATGCCCCTCAGTTACTAGTAGATCAAATATGTTATGACTCCTCCCCTTTCAACTTTATCTCCCTAATGGATGTGCCCAAAACCTGGCATACCCGCACTGGATGAAACCTGCTAATTGCCTGCCACATTTGATGCAGATTCATTACACAGTGTTAAAGTTATTATCTACCGAACAGTTTTGTGCCATCTCCCTTTTAATTTTGCCTCCCACCTGATGGACTGGCACAAAACCTGATGAATCAATAAAACAGAAATCCATTCAAGCTTATGCTATATTTTTGCAGTTTCATCACAGTGCCAAAGTAATTAGCAAATAAACAGGATGTTGCCTCCCCTTTTTACCTGGGCCCTCCTTGTTGGATGTGCACTAATTTGAAAACACCAAGAGCAATTCCAAATTCTATGTATATTCATGAAACAGTGCTAAGGTTATAAGCCAATAATCATATACCTTTTCAAATGACAAGATATATAAATGTCCAAATTTCAAACCTACCCAGCACTTTTTTCAATCACCAATATTTCAACAACTACTTAAGATTTACAACAAACTACAAAAAGTAAGCTTTTGGAGTAAACCTCAGCTTTCATGCCAAGGTTTAGCATACAGGTGTTTACCAGTTGTTGTCATAGTTGCGAGTTTACTCAGAAAGTGTGCTTTTTGTGATTTGTTGTAAATCTGTTCAGCTGCTGTCAAGCAATGAGCATTTAAAGAAGGGCTTGGGTTGGGCTTAAAGGGTTAAAATGTAGGTCTATTTGCACTGTTGGTCTCAGATAAGCTCTGATTGGCCATTTCAAAGGGGACTAGTCAATGCTGATTGCCTGGCCAACATGGACAACATAGTAAGGCAGCAATTACAGGAGTCTGGGACATGGTCTCCACTGAAATGCAGTGTAGTGAGTGCTATTTTGTGAGTGTCACAAAAATATGCACATATGTAGATTTTACTCACAATATACATCATTTGTTGATGATGGTATACTCATTTCAGGAATTCTCATGAGTTCTCAGATGGGTTTACCCCGTGAAAAATGGTGACCCTCAGCTGGGATTGGATGAACAATGTTTGAGAGAAAACTGTTTTCTCAAAGAAGTTATGGTAAGTGTTGCCAGAAGCTAAAAAGAGAGCATATTTTCTATATGTTCATGCGGCCAGAGCTGATGAATCCGGAGCATGGAGATCCCGGTTCGATCTCCGGTAACTGCGGCAGCTCAGCTCAGCATCATGTGACTCTGGGCAATAGCTCACTTAATCTCCCCAATGGCCCCCAGTGCCTTGAACCCTTACGGGGTGATATGTTCGCACTTTGCAAATATGGATGATAATAATATCCACGAGGAAACATTCTAATATTTTGAATAAAACGTACTTCGAACAGCAACAGCAGCAGCATGTCAGTTGACTCTCTAGTGTTGTACTATAGCTTCCCACAGTGTTGTTGGGAAAAACTGAGAGCTGACATTCAGTATTTATGGCAAAAGTGTGGCATATCTGAATGTCATCCTGATAATTTCAAAGCCGAAAAACGTAATTCATTTCATTTAGAATTAAACGAAATTAGGGAATTCATTTTGTCACAGAAATGATGATTAGTGCACAAGCAGCTAAATCTAAGGGACATTTCCTGTGGGTTGTAAAATATCTTCTTAATGCATGTGGCACATTCTGACATGTAGACTGAAATAGCAGGAGGAGCCTGCCCGTTAACTCTGCAGTGATCAACTGCTGCTTCACCATGTAATTCTAATGAACAACTAGAGCGCTAACATTCAGCAGTTATGAATAAAGTGTGGCACGATTGAGCGGCATCTCGAAAGATTCAAAGCTGTGAAAATAAAATGATTTTCAGAGGATACCCAAAAATAAAACATCACCAACATTTTATATTCAACCATAAAGTGAGTCACTCATGAATGACATTTTGTTGAAACAGGAGCTGTTGAATTTAAAGCCTTTCCTCAGGAGCAGGCTGAAGTAAACTAGCACTGAGATGCAAGCATGAAACTAGGGGGCTAAAATATCAAGGGAGGTATGGGTTTTTAGTAATGTGGGGCATAATGTATTTTTAAAGAGGCTAAACATAATTAAAAGGGGAGATGCCTCATAAGAACAGTGTTAGACCTGTCAGCCCTAGGGTGGTCTCCCCATCTATTTTTGATCGTACCTTATTTTTTCCACCCTCATTTTTATGATGGACTTAGGTCTTCGGGCGCCTTTTCATTGCCAACCAGTGTTAAGGTGCAGGTGCTCCCTTCTCCCAAGATGGCTGCCACAGGCCCCTGCTACTGCAGAGTGGTCTTCATTAGTAGCACCCTGGCTGCCAGGAGCTGGCTGGAACCCCACAACAATGTTGCGACACCAGCCCGCCTTTTTTGTCCCATAGGTAGAATGGGGAAGCTCCTGGAATGTGCTGGAACCTTCTAGAAGGGAGGTGTGGTTTTTACTTTTGCCGCCTTGGCTAGAGGTCACCTGACCTAGGGCTACTTAAGTGAGGGAGGGAACTTTTTCTAGTTAGTTGGCCAGTTGGGGTATCCACGCAGGAGTTGTAGGCGGTAGGGCCTAGCCAGGGACTTATGCCTCTGAGAGTGACAGGACTTAGGTACTGCCTCTTAAGTGAGTGAGGGATCCTGTACAGCCCACTGATCTTGCCCAGCGGTAGGAGAACCCAGGCACCCTCTGCCAAGCTTGACTAGGAGGGACCTAGTCACCAACTCAATCCCTACCCCCCAGAAACAGAACCCCCCAAGGGCGCCAGAGACATCTGCGCCAAAAAGACTTCATACTGCAACTGAATGCTGAAACGTCATGCTAAAACTGAATGCTGCAACTTCATGCTAAAACGGAATGCTGAAACTGAACGATGAAACTTCATGCCAAAACTGAATGCTGAAAACTCATGCCAAAGCTGATTGCTGGACCGCTGGGGATCAATCAGGTACTAGCGCTGTGACCCCTTCGCTCCCTGACCTGGCATGGGATCCCCTGCGTCCGCCCCACGCCGAGCGCTAAGCTCGCAATCATCGCGCTTAACTTGTCAACCCCCCCCCTGACACGGGGACCAGAAGCGCACTCACCGCCGCGGCCCGGAGGCCAGAGGTTTGCCCTTCATCGATGCGGGGCCCGCGGAGAAGCCCGGGGCCCTGTGGCTGTCGTAGCCGCCGCTGCCGGGGTCGAGTGAGGCCGTGAACCGTACCCCGCCGCGGAGCGTGTGGATTGCGAGGCTCGAAGCGGCGAAGAATGCCTGCCGCAGTGACGACCCCCTCAGACGCCGAGATCAAGGTAACCCCCGGGGGCTGGGAGGTAGCGTGGCCGTGCAGAGGCCTGGGGCTCACCCCCCTGCTCCCCGGGAGGCTGGTGGAGGACCCGGTGCGCCCCCTACAGATCGGGAGCGGCACCGCACTCTGTGACTCTGGTTGCCCCTCCGTGGGATTTTCCCCTTTGCCTCGGAGACTCTGATTCCCCCTCCGTGGGATTGCCCCCGTGCCTTGAGACTGCCGCGTATCAGGGGACCGCCTGCTTGAGGCCTGTTAAGTACGAGTCGCTCTGTGCTTTCACGAACTGCTCGAAAGTGTTTAAGGCTTGCCTATTACGAGTAGCGCTGTATTCCTAAGTTCTACCCAGAAGTGCTTAACGCCTGTTTATTACGAGTGGCGCTGTGTTCTTCGGCTCTGCTCAAAAGGGTTTAATGCTTGCTCATTACGGGTAGCGTCATGTTCTTAGGCCCTGCTCAAAAGTGTTTAAGGCTTGCCTATTACGAGTAGCGCTGTATTCCTAAGTTATACCCAGAAGTGCATAACGCCTGATCATTACGAGTAGCGCTGTGTTCTTAGGCTCTGCTCAAAAGTGTTTAATGCTTGATTGTTCCGAGTAGCGCTGTGTTCTTACGTTCTGCTCAGAAGTGCTTCATGCCTGACTATTACGAGTAGCGCTGTGACCTCCAGCTGAAGCGCTAGTGGTGTCATGAGTAGCGGTAAGCCCGCGAAGTGCGCCCTGAGCCGCTACTAATTCCTAGGTGTGGTGCTGCGATCCCCAGTTCTATTTCACCGCGCTGATCAATACCAGACGCTGCGCGGGGTGCCCCGGCAGAGGGAGATCCTAGAGGTGGGAGGGGCGCGGCGTTACGATTAACCCTGTGCTTACCGCTCCCTCCCCCCAGGTTCACCAGAGATTACCAGTGAAGTTAAGAAGGAGTGCCCGTGGCTCTGATGCTAAGGTATACCGGTGTGGCCTATTGCCTCATCGTGAAACGCTGGTGAATATACTGCTGATGTATTCAGGTACTGCCTATGGCACCATCATGAAATGCTGGGGGATCAAATGCTAATGTATTCAAGTAATGCCATTGCCGTCTAATGAACTGCATTTACATCTAACTACTTAGATAAACTTGATTCATTTTGCTTTAATCCTACTGTGTGGCGTCCCTTATTGTGCGCGTTTCCTGCTTCAGAGGATGTGTGTGTTGTATGGTCGCTTTACACATAAGCCTTTGGGTGCCCAGCCGCTCGAGTCACTTTACCCCCTTAGGGCTTGGTAACCCCAGGTCTTACATTGGTGGCGAGCGGTGGGATTGGATTAGGACTTGTGACCATACAGCACCCTTCCGTGAAGCGGAGGGTGCCACAATTAAATGCATATTTAAGCTCTACCTCTGTTTATTGCTGCATGTATTGATTCCACTGTCCAGACTGAGGGTGTAGAATCCTGATTAGCTTGAAACTGTCACCCATATCCTAGGATTTGTTCTTCCTTAGTATCTAGGTCCCCACCTGTCACGATGGAATTCCGGTTAGCTGACCTCGAGGGGTACACGGTAAAGCAACTGAGAGAGTTCGGGCAGGGGATGGGGGTGCCTGGGGTGCGGAAGGCCAAAGGACCGGAACTCCGTACCGCCTTAAGTTCATGGGTAGAGGCCCACCAAGAGGGAAGAGAGGATGAGGGACAGGAGGCGCAGGATGCACCTCAGGAGGAGAATGCGCAGGAGGTACTAGACGTTCTCATTGTAGATGAGTCTGAAGGTGTGACACCAGGGAGACGTTCTGGGGCCAGTAGTAGGACAGGGTCTAGAAGGAGCGCGTCTCTAGAGGAATATGAGAACAGGAGGGAGGAGAGGCAGTTAAAGTGAGAGCTAGCTAAACTGGAACAGGAGAGAGAGAGAGAAAGGGAAAACAAGAGATGGGCAATGGAGGAGAAGAGGCTGGCGCACGAGTTTCAGCTAAAGGAGTTGGAGCTGCGCGCCCTCCAGTTAAATGCGTCCAATAAGGACAATGGTGGCAGCGTACCAAGAGAGTCCCATGAGTCAAAATTTTATCTACCCAAGGAAGTCATTGCCAACTACACAGTGGGGGACGATATTGCCAAATGGTTGGAGGCATACGAGGTGGCCTTGACCGCCCATGGGGTACCCAAGAGCAAATGGGGAGGGGTCCTGTATCGGTATATACCTCCCAATGTCAGGGACACCCTGTTATATTTGGCCAAGGCGGATCAGGTCAGGTATGCCCCCATGAAAGAGGCCTTACTCAAGAAATTTGGTCTCAACCCCGAGAGGTACAGGCAGAAGTTCCGTGGCAGCCATAAGCTGTCCACACAGACGTGGGTGGATTTTTTTGACTATACTCGTAAGGCACTAAATGGTTGGGTGCGTGGCAGCGAGGTGCAGGACTACCAGGGGTTGTACAATCTTTTTTTAAGGGAGCACCTCTTGGATAAGTGCTTTCCGGAGCTGCGCCAACATCTGGTGGACCGCAAGTTGATGGATCCCCGTGAGCTTGCGTAGGAGGCAGATATTTGGGTGAGCACCCGGGTGTCTCACAAGGGCCCCGGGGGAGATGGCTCGAAAGGCGGACAGGGTGTCCCCCAGAAGAAAGAGGGGGGATATAAAAAGGTGGAGTTCTCGAAAGGCCCCCAAAATAAGTTTGGGAAGGGAGTAGGAACCCCACCCCCGTCCAATTCCACAAGACCCACTTACCCTGACAGGAGTCAGCAGCCAAGGATTGTGAGGTGCTACGAATGTGGGGAGATTGGACACTACAAGGGAGATCCCAAGTGTCGCAAGTGACCCCCAGCCCCAACGGGCGGGAAGAGCCCCGGGGTAAGTAGTGCAGCGCTTGGGGTGGAGCTGCCTTAGATAGGGAAGGGGAGTGGACAGGCCTGACCCTGGTTTCACTCGGGGATAGCGAGGTGTTCCCTGTAGTGTCCCTGCCCCCGAACACTGCTAAATATCAGCAGAGGGTGAGAGTTAACGGGGAGGAGGTGGAGGCTCTGAGGGACACAGGTGCCAGCATGACCACCGTAGTGAGGCGGCTGGTGTCCCCAGACCAAGTAGTCCCCGAGGAGTTCCATCTGGCCGTATTGGCTGACGGCAGTGTGAGTCACTATCCCGTGGCTCGAGTTCCATTTGAGTGGGGAGGAGTCAAAGGCCTACTAAGAGTTGCGGTGAGCCCTGCCTTGCCTGTGGGGTGCTTGCTAGGGAACGACCTGGAGCACACCAAATGGAGAGATGTCAAGTTACGAGCTCATACCGAGATGCTGGGATTACCAGGGTGGACTTGCGTAGTCACGCGGTCCATGGCTGCCCGGCATGGAACTCACCCCGGGTTGGAGCCTGGAATCATGGCCCAACCCAACGCCAAGTGTGGAGAGAAGAAGGTGGTAGAGGACACGCCCCGTGAGATGGATGGGGAGGCCGCAGAGGTGCCCCCGGAGTCCGCGGAGGTGGATGTCGTTCCTGTGGGGGACTTGCCGACCCTTGCTGACTGGCATGTGGAAGGAGGACCTACCCGGGAGGAATTTTGTCAGGCACAAAGGGCGTGCCCCACGCTTGAAGGCATGCGGCGACAGGCCGAAGCCCAAGTGGCCAGTCAGGAGATGGGAGGATATCATGTGTATTGGGAGGATGGTCTCCTGTACAGTGAGACCAAGGTGCCGGTACATGGATCTTCGAGGGCCATAGTGGTCCCCCAATGTTACCGGGCCTTCCTGCTGGAGTTAACGCACGAGATACCCTTAGCCGGACATCTGGGTCAGGACATAACCTTTGCGCGGTTGGTCCCACATTTTTATTGGCCCAGGATGAGAATTGCCTCAGACACCTTTTGTAAGACCTGTAAGTCTTGCCAGGCAAGTTGCAAGACTGGGACTAAATTGAAGGTCACTTTGGAACCGCTCCCGGTGGTCGGGACCCCTTTTGAGAGGGTCGGAATAGATATTGTTGGGCCATTGGACCCTCCGACCTCTGCGGGACACCGGTTCATTCTGGTTTTGGTGGACCACACCACTCGGTACCCAGAGGTTATTCCTCTGAGGACCATCACTGCACCGGTGGTGGCGCGGGCACTGTTGGGGATTTTTACCCGAGTGGGATTCCCCAAGGTCGTGGTGTTGGACAGGGGCACGAATTTTATGTCGGCCTATATGCAGGCCATGTGGAAGGAGTCTGGAGTGACCTACCGGTTCTCCACTCCTTACCATCCCCAGACTAACGGACTTGTAGAGCGCTTCAACAAAACCTTGAAGGGAATGATCCGAAGCCTGCGAGAGGGCTTGAGGCGTAAATGGGACGTCCTCCTCCCCTGCTTGTGGTTCTCCTACCGGGAGGTACCGCAGAAGGGAGTCGGGTTCAGCCCGTTTGAGTTGCTCTATGGCCATCCCGTTAGGGGGCCCCTCAGCTTGGTGAAGGAGGGGTGGGAGAAGACTTCGCAGAAGCTTCCCCATGACATTGTCAGCTACATACTGGCGTTCCGCAGCCAGATGGCCAAGCTGTGGAAGGCGGCCTCAGAGAACATAGAGGCTAGTCAGACCGTTATGAAGGAGTGGTATGACCGCAATGCTCGGACGGTCGAGTTGGACGTTGGACAGAAGGTGTGGGTCATGGAACCTGGGGAGCTTTGTGCCCGCCAGGACCGGTGGACTGGTCCGTATGACATTGTGGAGCGACGAGGCCAGACCACATACGTTGTGTATTTAAAGACCCACCGACAGCCCCTCAGGGTGTTCCACGTCAACCGCCTGAAGCCGCACCATGAGCGATCAGAGCATGCTCTCCTTATGGTGACGGATGGGAGCGAAGAGGAAGAGAGTGAAGCTCTTCCTGACCTTCTAGCGGTACAGGAGAAGGATGGTTCGGTGGAAGGTGTAGTCCTCTCCCCATCCTTGACCCCAGAGCAACAGAGGGACTGTTGCCATGTCCTTGGACAGTATGCCTCGTTGTTCTCCCTCACGCCTGGAATCACTCATCTGTGTACCCATGATATGGACACAGGGGACCGCCCCACGGTGAAGAACAAGTCTTACCGGTTCTCTGACCGAGTGAAGGATAGCATCCAGCATAAAGTAGCCAAGATGCTGGAGCTGGGGGTGATAGAACCTTCCAGCAGCCCGTAGGCTAGTCCGGTGGTGTTGGTGCCGAAAGCGGCCCCACCGGGTACCACACCGGAACTTCGGTTTTGTGTGGACTACAGGGGGTTGAACTCTGTCACGAAGACAGATGCTCACCCCATCCCACGAGCAGTCGAGCTGGTGGACCGGCTGGGAGCAGCCCGGTACCTCAGCACCATTGATCTGACATCCGGATATTGGCAGATTGCCATGGCCGATGGAGCAAGGGAGAAGACAGCGTTCTCCACCCCGAGGGCCACTTTCAGTTCCGAGTGATGCCCTTTGGGCTCAAAAATGCTCCGGCCATATTCCAGCGGTTAGTGAATCAGGTACTATCTGGTCTGGAGTCCTTCTCAGCTGCCTACCTGGATGACATAGCTGTCTTCAGCAGCACCTGGGAGGACCATCTGCTGCACCTCCAGGAGGTATTGCAGGCGCTGCAACGCGCTGGCCTAACAATTAAAGCCAGCAAGTGCCAGATTGGACAGGGATCTGTCGTGTACCTGGGAAACCTGGTGGGCGGAGGTAAGGTGCAACCCCTCCAGGCCAAAATAGAGACCATCTTGGCTTGGGAGCCCCCCAAGACCCAAACCGAGGTCCGAGCTTTCCTCGGCCTCACTGGGTATTACCGCCGGTTCGTCAAGGGATATGGTACCATCGTAACCCCCTTGACGGAATTGACCTCGAAGAAGCAACCTCGCAAGGTTATATGGACAGCTGCAGGCCAGGAAGCCTTTGACACGCTGAAACATGCGATGTGTACCGCTCCAGTACTCGCAACTCCAGATTTCAGTAAGGAATTCATTGTGCAGACAGACGCCTCAGAGCACGGCATAGGTGCGGTGCTCTCGCAACTCAACACCGAGGGCCAAGATCAACCAGTGGCCTTCATATCCAGAAGACTCCTCCCTCGGGAACGGCGGTGGAGCACCATTGAGAGAGAAGCCTTTGCGGTGGTCTGGGCTCTTAAGAATTTGAGGCCATATCTCTTTGGAACTCACTTCCTCATTCAGACCGACCACCGCCCCCTTCGCTGGCTCATGCAGATGAGAGGCGAAAAACCCAAGTTGTTGAGGTGGTCCATTTCCCTACAGGGGATGGATTTTCGGGTGGAACATCGGCCCGGAGTTGACCACGCCAATGCTGACGTCTCTCCAGGTTTTTCCGCCTTAGCGATGAGAACTCCCTAGAGGTTGGGTAGCTATCCCCTCTTTCGGCTGGGGGGGACGCGTGTTAGACCTGTCAGCCCTAGGGTGGTCTCCCCATCTATTTTTGATCATGCCTCATTTTTTCCACCCTCATTTTTATGTTGGACTTAGGTCTTCGGGCGCCTTTTCATTGCCAATCAGTTTTAAGGTGCAGGTGCTCCCTTCTCCCAAGATGGCTGCCACAGTGCCCTGCTACTGCAGAGTGGTCTTCATTAGTAGCACCCTAGCTGCCAGGAGCTGGCTGGAACCCCACAACAATGTTGCGACACCAGCCCGCCTTTTTTGTCCCATAGGTAGAATGGGAAGCTCCTGGAATGTGCTGGAACCTTCTAGAAGGGAGGTGTGGTTTTTACTTTTGCCGCCTTGGCTAGAGGTCACCTGACCTAGGGCTACTTAAGTGAGGGAGGGAACTTTTTCTAGTTAGTTGGCCAGTTGGGGTAAAGTAGAGCTGGGGAATCCACGCAGGAGTTGTAGACGGTAGGGCCTAGCCAGGGACTTATGCCTCTGAGAGTGACAGGACTTAGGTACTGCCTCTTAAGTGAGTGAGGGATCCTGTACAGCCCACTGATCTTGCCCAGCGGTAGGAGAACCCAGGGACCCTCTGCCAAGCTTGACTAGGAGGGACCTAGTAACCAACTCAATCCCTAGCCCCCAGGAGCAGAACCCCCCAAGGGCGCCAGAGACATCTGCGCCATAAAGACTTCATACTGCAACTGAATGCTGAAACGTCATGCTAAAACTGAATGCTGCAACTTTATGCTAAAACGGAATGCTGAATCTGAACGATGAAACTTCATGCCAAAACTGAATGCTGAAAACGCATGCCAAAGCTGATTGCTGGACCGCTGGGGATCCACCAGGTACTAGCGCTGTGACCCCTTCGCTCCCTGACCTGGCCTGGGATCCCCTGCGTCCGCCCCACGCCGAGCGCTAAGCTCGCAATCATCGCGCTTAACTTGTCAACCCCCCCCTGGCACGGGGACCAGAAGCGCACTCACCGCCGCGGCCCGGAGGCCAGAGGTTTGCCCTTCATCGAGGCGGGGCCCGCGGAGAAGCCCGGGGCCCTGTGGCTGCCGTAGCCGCCGCTGCCGGGGTCGAGTGAGGCCGTGAACCGTCCCCCGCCGCGGAGCGTGTGGATTGCGAGGCTCGAAGCGGCGAAGAACGCCTGCCGCAGTGACGACCCCCTCGGACGCCGAGATCAAGGTAACCCCCGGGGGCTGGGAGGTAGCGTGGCCGTGCAGAGGCCTGGGGCTCACCCCCCTGCTCCCCGGGAGGCTGGTGGAGGACCCGGTGCGCCCCCTACAGATCGGGAGCGGCACGCACTCTGTGACTCTGGTTCCCCCTCCGTGGGATTTTCCCCTTTGCCTCGGAGACTCTTATTCCCCCTCCGTGGGATTGCCCCAATGCCTTGAGACTGCAACGTATCAGGGGACCGCCTGCTTGAGGCCTGTTAAGTACGAGTCCCTCTGTGCTTTCACGAACTGCTTGAAAGTGTTTAAGGCTTGCCTATTACGAGTAGCGCTGTATTCCTAAGCTATACCCAGAAGTGCATAACGCCTGATCATTACGAGTAGCGCTGTGTTCTTAGGCTCTGCTCAAAAGTGTTTAATGCTTGATTGTTCCGAGTAGCGCTGTGTTCTTACGTTCTGCTCAGAAGCGCTTCATGCCTGACTATTACGAGTAGCGCTGTGACCTCCAGCTGAAGCGCTAGTGGTGTCATGAGTAGCGGTAAGCCCGCGAAGTGCGCCCTGAGCCGCTACTAATTCCCAGGTGTGGCGCTGCGATCCCCAGTTCTATTTCACCGCGCTCATCAATACCAGACGCTGCGCGGGGTGCCCCGGCAGAGGGAGATCCTAGAGGTGGGAGGGGGGCGGCGTTACGATTAACCCTGTGCTTACCGCTCCCTCCCCCCAGGTTCACCAGAGATTACCAGTGAAGTTAAGGAGTGCCCGTGGCTCTGATGCTAAGGTATACCGGCGTGGCCTATTGCCTCATCGTGAAACGCTGGTGAATATACTGCTGATGTATTCAGGTACTACCTATGGCACCATCATGAAATGCTGGGGGATCAAATGCTAATGTATTCAAGTAATGCCATTGCCGTCTAATGAACTACATTTACATCTAACTACTTAGATAAACTTGAGACATTTTGCTTTAATCCTACTGTGTGGCGTCCCTTATTGTGTGCGTTTCCTGCTTCAGAGGATGTGTGTGTTGTATGGTCGCTTTACACATTAGCCTTTGGGTGCCCAGCCGCTTGAGTCACGTTACCTCCTTAGGGCTTGGTAACCCCAGGTCTTACAAACAGCATCCCCATTCCACATCTGTTTTCTTGTCTGGGATTCTAACCATGAAGAACATATTTGCCCCGAATTGACTTGAGATTAGGAAAGGCTGACTTAGCAACTTTGGCAAATGGTAATATATACATTGAATTCCAGATCAAATTAGGAAAAACAATATATTCTATATATTCAAACACAGATGTGATCTTGTAAATGATTTCCATATTACCTGGGGAGGCAGAGGCACAGATAACCAGCATCAGGAAGGTGAGGGCGGCCTGGAGTACGGCTTTCATCCTACCAACAGAAATACAACATTTTTGATAACCGCTATGACATGAAATAGTTAGAAACAGAGCGATATTTTGTTTTTGGGGAACCTGTGAAATATTGTCAAGACGCAAAGCACCCATTGCTCAAAAGAAACTAACAATATATTATGTTTGTCTTCATTTGACAAGGCTCACTGATGAAAATACCACTAGTGTGTTTTTAAGGTCACTTCTTATACAGGCATTTGTTTAAAATACTGGGTCAAAGATAGCAAACAATTCCAGAAAGACGAACAAAGACAGTCCTCCTTTATCTGAGGTGGTCACTGTGTCTTTCATCCGAGTCAGGGCTGATGCAGCGTCAGCCTGTTTTCCCTGAGCCTGAACTTTTTTGCCAGAGCTAAGCTTGGTTGCCAGTCGGGCAGGGATGGCTGGGAGCAGCCCTTTTTGACAATGGTCTAGTTCCCTTCCTCCAGAAAGTTCTTTATGTCCTCTACTGTCTGGTGGGCGGTTTGTTGGAGTTCCCATGGCGGTGCCTATGAAATAGGCACCTCAATGGGAATGTCAAAATCAGTAGCTGCACGGCATGGACTGCTGCAGTCCATGCCGTGCAGGTACTGGGGTTCAAGCACACAGGGGGGCACAACATGTGCCCCCTGCATGCACCCCATGGTGCAGAGGCACCCCTTTCTTTCCTCACCACCACACTTTTACTGGTGTTGTAGTGCCATGAAAAATGTGGTGTGAGGAAACTGGAAATATATGCTTGGCGGGGCCACAGCAGCCCGGCCTGCATACTGCGGCCTCAAGACCGCCGTGCCACTGACAGGTATCCCAGATCCCTGACATTTGCTGCGGTCCCAGGGTGACCTGACGGCTCTGGTTCTAATGGGACTGTCTGGGTGTTTATTACCGCATGGCTCTGAGGCTCAGGTAGCAGTCACAGAGAAGCAGCAACGCTTGGGCCATATATGTGTGTGTGAACCTGCAGCACATACTGTGGCTGCTGGTTATCGTCCTGAGCATGCGCAGGGAGGGGAAGTTTATTGATGTGATACCGAGGGAGGTACATTTGCAGCTATGGTGGTGGCATGATGGACAGTTCGGTGAGGGGCAGCCAGGGGTCGGCAGGGGACACACAGAATTACTGTTCTGCGGAGACTAAAAGGTTGCTTGACGGCAGCCCTTTGACACTGTAGCTGATGTGATTAAAATCAGAGTGATGTTGGAGGGATGGGGTGCACGCTGCAGATGCCTTCATAGTGTGAGCTTTCTTTCCACCTCAGGGGGCCCCTGGTGTGCACTGCGGGGCCTGTGAACTGTGGCAAGTGCTGCAGTTGTAGTAAGTGCTGTTTTGGAGCGGTCTGTGTTTTGGGGCCTGCTGAATTGTCGTTTCAGAGCATGTGGGGCTCAGGCACAAACCCAGAAGCTGCACCCTGAACAGGAACGAGAGAGATTTGCTTATGCATTCCAATGCATTTTATTTGTTTGTTGTGCGTGAATGAGGAGGCAGGTTTGGAGTGCCAATAAACCTTTCAATATTGATACAGAAGGGCAGAACAACTTCATATGTGGCTGAAAACAATCCACTAAAGCAAATGCCACTCTCGTATCCCTATGAAACCCAGAGAAATCCACCATTGCTGTACGACCTGCACTGGCAAAATGTTGGTAATTATACACATAGTGGACTACACCTATTGGCATTGCCAGTGCTTGTTTTCATTCTTTTCATGTACGTTTCTAGTCTTTACACATCTTTATTGTACCCTCATAGGTCAATTCCTGCCAAGTGGTTCAGCATAAAGTTCTATAGACATCAATAGTGAATACAAATGTACAGCAATACAGAACACAAGTGGCATTTGAGACCCACCAAAGTTCCACTTGGGCATGCACAGCCTCTTGTGAAGCGGGACTGATGTTACCTTGCATTGCATCTCTTCTCCTCACTTCAAGAATTGCTGGTAGGTCCAGTCTCTTACCTGCCTTGGAGGTGTCTGACTCTTGGGGTTTCTTGAATCGAACTTTGCTGTCACCCGACAGAGCGCGCGGGTCTAAGTACCCTCAATCAGCCAATGACCTGTCAGCTCCTATGCTGACGTTTTTATAACAGGTAACCGGCTGTTATCAGGAACATAAGGACGACCATTTCCTTGTTACTTTCCAAATATTACTCGGTGAAAGACAGCATTTGGTGTGATCCCAACTTCCGCCTACAGCTATCTAATGCCATCAGTTGTTCTTTTGGAAATCTATAACTGCTCTCTTTATTGAAGCCAGGTGAGAAGGAAATCCTTTGAATGTTGCTGAGCAGGATGTGCCCTGCCTGCAAAGAGGGTGCCAAGGCCGCAATAAGATAGCTGCCTAATTCCCACTTTGTGTGTGACATTTCCTTGTTTTCAGTGTGCTTTTGTGTGAGGAATCAATGCCGAAGTGTATGTATGTATGTGTGTTCTTATATAGCACTCGACTTACCCTTGGGCATCTCGGTGCTTGCATTGGGAACCCGTCCTGGTTTTTCCTTGTGAGATAACCTGTACTGGGCATCCCCAAGGTGAAAGCCAGGCATCCCGCCACAGGGGGGCCGTTGTGGAGATTAAGCAAGTTTGTTGCCCAGAGCTGCATAGTGTGAACTCGTGCTTAGAGTGGGCACCGAAGCGAGAATTATCGAGTCCGTGGACAATTGGGCTCCAGACCCTGCCGCATCGGGAATCGAACCCTGGTCCCGGGTCTGACCTCTGCTTCAGGGTATGCCTCCTCTAACCAGTGAGCTACACTTCTCCACAAGTGGCACACACTAAGGTGACAAGTCAGAGATTCCCTAAGCTGTTCTTTTATTAAATGTCAGTGCTGTGACTTAATTAATTTAATTTAACTGAAGTGCAAACCAAGGAAAATATGCAACTTTAATAAACTAAGGTAGGACCCCCAAAAGACTGGTGTATTGCTTATTAAAGTGCTGCAAAACTTTCTATTAATAAAAAACAAGTGATGAAGCAAACAGGTCTCTGAAGCATCTCAGGGGCATGATTTGTATAGTGCTGCTTATCCCCCGTGAGGGTATCCAGGCCGCTGGAGAGTAGTAGAGACTTTCCTAAGGTGTGCAGATAGCCCACCTTCACTTTCTGTTCTCTGTGTATGGATTTTGCTTTGATGGGAACAGTCCATGTGCTAAACCGTCTCCCAGAACAGAGAAAACCATCAAAGTGCAGCTATTCTCTAATAGTCTTTTCTATCATTCTTAGCACAGGGAAGTGGTGAACAGCATTTTGTAAATGTGTCTTAAGTGCTTGCTCAGCTCCATTGACACTCATAGCAAGCAAGTGACCCCACGTCATGTGACACTGAAACTAGGAGCTAGGGATCCCTGGTGCTGACGAGGCGGTCTTGAAGCCACCATAAGCTTGGCGGTGCCGCTGTGGCACGACCAAACATATTATGTTTCCTCAATGCGACCCTAACCACGGCAGTGAGCCCGCCACAGAAAGGGTGTCGGTAAGGAACCAAAGAGGGCCCTACAGGGCCCCTCTTTTGTCATGCCCACGCAATGCATGCAGGGGGGGCACATGGTGTGCCCCCGATGTACATGCACCCCCTTTCCTGCATGGCATGGACTTAACACTCCATGTCATGCAGGAACGGGCATTGACGTTGCAATTGCTGTGCCTTTTTGAAAGGCACCGGTGTAGGAATGCCAAAGATCTGCTCGCCAGTCTATGAGGAAACGCATAATCTGATATGCTGGCGGCAGTGAGCAATGGCAGAGTGGGAGCGGGGCGGCAGGTTGGCGGCCCAATCCGACACCACCAAAGTCGTAATCGGGCCCTAACTCCGTGATGTGTGTTGTATGAAGCTTTTGTTTAATAAAAAGAATTAAAAAATATATATATATCATGGAATAGTATATCAAAATATTATTTTCTAAAATATATAATATTATAAGTAATTTATTTCAAATATTAAATTACGAAATATTAAAATCATTAAAAATAAAAAGTTTAAGTAACTAATGTAAATATATTTACAAATATTATTTAAAAATATAAAAACAATAATTAAAGAATTGTCAAAATACATTAAATTAAACATATTCACAATAACTTAAAAGTAAAAATTATTAAACATATATAAAACCGAAACAAAATCATAATATTATTCAAATATAAAAAATAATGTAAAATAGTTTTAATTAATACAGACCATTTAACTCTGGGTAGTTCCCAAGTTTCAGATGGAGAGCAGCCCCTTTATATTGAATACTACAACACCACCTACACCACAAAATTGCTCGCCTTAAATATCTGTTTATCTAGATAAATCTGTGTATGATTAGCACAGTGCCATCCACGTCAAGCTAAAACAAGCATTGGCATAGTCAATAGGTCTCGCTTTTGGGACCTTATAAGTATTCAGTTATGCAACTGTTGCATGGCTAAACACTTATAAGGTCCCAAAAGCGAGACCTATTGGCTATGCCAATGCTTGTTTTTATATCCTACACAATTTTTATTGTTTTATATGAAAGCATTGTAACAAAAACCACAAGCACATTTATACAAGACCTCACCGTCACCACTGGGCACAATGTAATTGTAGTGTTGGAACAGAGTTAATCATTGATGCAGTTATTGAAGCTCTGTAAGGTTTGGTCTCCAACCTTCTCTATAACAAGAGCTGCTTGTGATCGATGAAAATAGACCCGAGCTACTAATTAATTTGACAATTTGTTGCAGTAGTGGCCACATCAGAGACAATCACAATAGTGTCCACAACTTTCATGATTATTAGGAGTGGACGTGCAGATGTATGTCACAATATTGAGCGATGCCAAAATATCCTTTTCAGAATTTTGACTAATGCAGTATTGTGAAAGTACATATCTAAGCAAGTATAGATTTACTCTTCTAAACTCCACATCTACATACCTTGAATATATAATATATATATAATATATATCAAAAGAGCAGTTTAACTTGATTCTGGATTTGCAGTTATTTTGTTTTCAAACATCAGCGTATCAGTGTCTCAAAATACATGGGGGCATATTTATAATAACTGACGCATCCCTGCATATCAGCAGGGATGCGGCAGTTATTTTGCGCCCCAGCTCCGCCATCATGGATGCGCCACATTTATAATGCGGCGCACCATGGGGCAAAAACGGCACAGATGCATCACGCATCTGTGCCGTAAAAGTGGCGCATTGCTGGAGTTGCGACGCAGCTCCAGCAATGCTCTGGGGGGCCCTAGCTGCACAATGCTGCGTCAATCCTTACGCCTGCTTCAAGCAGGCGCAGGGTTTTGACGCAGCATGGGCTCAAAAGTGACTGAGTGAAATCTTGTAGATTTCACTCAGCTACTTTTAGGAGGCGTTCCTGCGCCGGAACGCCCCCACCTGCCCTGGAACACCTACATGTGGCGCAGGGCTTTACAACGTGACGCATCTCCCATCTCGTGACGCATCTCCCATCTCGCAGGATTTGCGAGGCTGCTGCGTCACAAAAGTGACGCAACGGCGGCGTAAATGAGGCGCAAGTCAAACATAAATCTGCCCCATGGTTTTCCTCAAATATGCACTTTATATTTTTGTGTTGATACACTTGAAGAAAATCTTTTTCTTGCAAAGTGTCTTCTTCAATGTGGCTAGAGTAGACTGTTGGCTGTACTTCAGAGAGCTACTTCCAGGGTACTTGCAAAACATCGGAGATCCCTGCTGTAATCTCACCAGGCCCATCCACAAAAGAGCATGGCCAGAAGGAAACTAGGATCCCATAGTCAAAAAGGTCTAAATTAATCTCCATAGTTGCTGACTTCATAAGCCTTTGACTTCATATTCCTTGTCCTTTACAATGCTAATAGGTTTCTGCTCCTCCTGTGTAATAGTTCTTGTTAGCTTGGGGGAGGGGTGGACCCAGCTAAAATTAAAGGCTTGCTTGTGATTGTCAATGCTCACACACCTGTGTGCAATGGACTTGATTGCAACACAGTGTTTACGGAGGAGGACTGTTTTGTGGACTAATGCCAAAAATAGATCAATTCCAAAACCGCGGCAGGAGGAAACAGATTTAGGGCCTGATATAAAGTTTGGCATAGGGGTTACTCCGTCACAAACGGGACAGATACCCCATCCACCATATCACAAGTGCCACTGGATATAATGCTCATGTAATACGGTGGGCAGGATATCTGTCACATTTGTGATTGAGTAACCCATCCACCGAACTCTAAATAAGGCCTGTAATCTGTTTTAGATTTCCATATGTCACTGATTAAAAGTAACATATGATTTGCAAGTCAACTCACGTTTTCTTCCATTGTAGCAATAAAACGTAATGTTTGTCTAGCTCCGCCTGAAACCCTTGTTATTCCACACTCTGAGCTTGGTTGAATAATGGACCCCCAGGACAAGGAAATATGTGCACACTCTCTGCTTTCCCTCTGCAGCAGACACTTAACCATCAGAGCTACATTGGGCCTATTCATTGCATTCCACATGGCAGGCATCCCATACTTAACTGCTCAATAGGGGTGCCCATTGTGTTCAAGCATGCCATCCTCCTTGCCATCTTCAGATCTGTGACTTTAAATGGCCCTTGAAACCCACTTTATTGATGATGTAAAATAATCTTTCCTGCACTAATCTGCTCTAAGATATCGTGTATACATTTGCACCTCTCCCACCTTGTCACCTTTCCCTTCAGTTGGAGAAGGCTGCTTCACCCAAAGTTTTATTTAGAAACTGTCCTAAAGTTACAAGCTAGAAAGCAAATATAAATCCTGTATTCTTGGTGCTAGGCACAGAGGTTAGGGTGACAATCTCTATGAAAGAATAATTTAAGATGATTGAGACAATTATTGCACCCCAGGCCTGGAAGGGCACATGTAGAGTGAGTTGGACCTAAAAGGTCAACTGCAGCAAAACCAGAAAGAAGGAGGGACTGTGTAATCAGAAAATAAAAAGTGTAGCCCAGAACTGTTGAGAGGAAAGAGAAAAGGTGCATACAATGAGAGCTAGGCAAGTTGACATGCACATGTATGGCAGCCTTTCTCTGAGCACTCCCAGTCCACAGGATGATGTAAGCATTGAAGCAACAGCACGAAAACATGATATGCCAAGGATCACATCATGTGGTTAAATTGGGACCAGACTTGGGTCACCTGTTTCCACCATCAGCGCCCGATCTACTGGGCCTGACCTTCACCCAGACCAGGGAGGGATTTGTTGAGTAAGTGTAGCTGCCAAAGGAACACGCTTCTGGAAAAGAAGTGGCAGTCTGGCAGATGGAGGAGGAAGCAGGTCAGTATGAGGAACACGTAATGACGGCAACTCGTGGTGGTCCCCTCCTTCTATGTCAGCACATGATCTTAAGCTATGTTACCCAGTGAGTGGAATGGGGCCCTCGCTACAACTCCATGAAGGTTAGGATGCCATATAAAAGACCAGGGCTGTAAGCCTCGTGGCAAACCTACACAACCCTCGTTAGTGATCAAACAGTGGCGTTGTTTACTAAGTGGTACATTTGGAAATACAGGGTTGTGGCTCCAGATCAAGTCCCCACTCGCTTCTACGCATCAGTTTGGGGGCAAAGTTGGGTGAACTCTTAACAGTCCGACTGTGCCAGCCATCACAGAGTCCACAGCTGTAAGAATTTGATATCAGATCTTAAGGGGATGACCTTCCTTCGGCTGTCTCTCGAGAGGCACATTGATTTTTGTTGAACTTTCTCATACTTTATGTATCTACTCATAAGTTTCTTTTAAATAAGCAATGTATTGCCTCTGACCAAGGTGCAGTGCTTGTTATAGGAGAGGCCCTGGCTCTCTTCTGTTGTTAGAAGAGGGAACATGTTCATCACTCCTATACTAGGCCTTTATAGGCAGGGGCCGTGCAAGCTCCACTGATTGGAAGGGACAAATGTCCATCACCACGTGTTATGTTGCGATGGGCAAGAGCTATATGAGGTCTTTTAATTGGGTGACATTATAGAATGGGTTGATCTTGGCACTGAATGGCTGGAGTCAGAGGCCTCTTTTAAAATAATGCTAAGAGTTCCCTTGAGGGCAAGTAGCCTGGAGCGGGCTCTCGGTTAAGGGTCAAGGGAGCTCCAGGTGACAGTATCCTGTACTTTGATGGTTATCTGTATTCGTAGCATCTAAATAATTTCGCATAGATTTTTGAAAATATCAACCGAAGCAGCAACATAGTTAGAAAAATATGGCATCATTGTAGAACAGGCCTGAACATGTGCAGTCCTGAGCTTCTAGTTGCAGTGGTCAGAGGCAAACGTATGCATGAATGTGTTAACACCTAGTAGGTGCCCTACTTGTCAACCTCACACTACTCAAAGCAAACTGAGGGAACACTGAGAACATAGGCGCACAAGCTAGAGAGTACATTCCTTCCCCAGATGTTCCGCATGGCATGTATGTTAGCCATGTGGCACCATGTTTTGGACACCGTTTCAGGCCCCCTCTTTCCTTTTACAGATTCTTGTATTCAGATATTTGAGTGTATTTTGTTAAAAATAAATGAACGTAGATTACAACTGCATGCATGCATTTGTTGGTGACCTTAAGCCATAAGATCAGCCTGCCCATGGTCCCCACCGGCACATGGGTGCTCCCCTAGCCAACAGCAACATCACAGATCAGCATCCTTTTATAGGAATGAAGAAACAGTGATATGTAGAACACCTAAATGTATGGCTCCTGGACATTATGAGCAGTTGAAATTCTCTGCCTGCGCCTACACTTTTCCCGAGTGATAGCACTTATTTTCTGTCCACACCCGGGCAATGTCCATAGTTGCCTTCCTTTGATTTCTTTAGTCAATGGACAGTGTTTTATGGGATGTGGTAACACCAGACGCTGCAGCTCACTTACAGCGTTCAATTAAAAATGGGTTGAACATTGTACATTACTCTGGTAGTCCAACTGATAGCTGTGTACGTGTATAGATGTGTGTGTGCACGTATGCACGCGCCTTTGTGCACCTCTGTGTGCACCATTGTGTGCCTATGTGTTTTTTAAGTAAGCAGCATGTTGAAATACTCATCCTTACCCATCTTACTTTGGTCTGCTCCTGGTGCCTCCTCTCTTGCTGCCCTTCCCACCTGGAAGATGGTCCTTAAGACGATTTGACCGACCCTGCAGAAACTGGAAATTATATCTGCTCTTGGAAAGCTACTGACTTTTGAGAAAAAAGGCGTTTGCTATTAACCTTGTTTAAACACTTATTTAGTGCCAGAAGCCCTTGGTTTTTATGGACCAAGGGATAAAAAGCGCTATATAAATACAAACCTTTTTTTCCCCTCTTCTATCCTTCTGAATCCAAATAACTGACTAACCTATCCACCACTCAAATTACTTTCATATTTCACTACACTAATTCAACACTAATCCTTTATGCATTCCGGAGTAGCGTGCTACTCGCCGAAAAACCGCTTTAACCCCTCGTCAGGGGTAGTAAGCACTATATAAATGCAACTACAATACAATACAATTACCAAATTTCTCTTCTTTTTTTAAGTAATGGAAACATATGGTGTGGCAACCACAGACCCATGGTGATTCTAAATGTCTGGCTGGTATCCAGTATGGGTATCCCGCCATATTGGGTCTGGGATAAAGCTCTTTGCATTCTGGGATGGCCCCTTTCAGACTGTTGATATAGGCGCAAAAGCCCTAAAACTATTTATGGGCTTGTACACTTTATTTGACATTGCTGAACAAAATTGCTATGTCTGAAGAAATTCGTTAGTTTTAAGCCTTTCTGAGTAAAAAGACACAACATTGGATGAAACTGGTCCCCTCAGTTGTCTTCTGAAGTAGAGTCAACCAGGGGTCTTCAGTGTCCCCTATTAAAGGTAGTGGCAAGGTTTTCACTTCATCGCTAATGACGCTAAAAGGTGGAAGTCCTTCTGGTCCATGTGAACATGATGGTCGATCACCGCCCACCACGCCCCACAGGGGAAGCCAAAGGCAAGAGAAACAACGAGTTGCGGCAATAATATCCCATGCCCTCACAAGGCCTCACTCTAACAAAGCACACGCTGCAGGTCAGAGGCCAATCGCCTAAGACCTGCCAACTGCCAGAGGTCTCGCAAACCAGAAGCGGAAGTTAAGCATTTTCCAAACAACACCTACAGATTCGACAACGTAAAACAAGATTAGAGACACTCGTCCTACTTTTGGACACCAGCCAGACTGCGTCGTAAAGAGGACAAACGAAAAACAGGAAGTGCTTCAGGTGGGACGGTGTTGTGTAATATCTGGTATCCCCACGGTATTGTGTATCCCCTGCTCCTCGGCACTTTTCGGAAACGAAACTCAGCCCGGGCAGGTTCAGACAGAAGCAGCTGATTACTGCTCGGGCAGAGTTAGGGGATACACGATTCAACAGGATGCCAAACTCGGCTCTGGCGGTAAATCTCCTGAAACTTTTGCACGAAGACAGACTGACAGAAATAAACTGAGAGAATGAATGGTAATGGAAATAGAAATTAAGTTAATAAACATTGTGAAGGCAAATACAAAATTTTCTAGCTATCGCAACAAGAATTTTAGATTCTATTAAGGGCACGGAGGTGAGGATTATGCTTTCTCTATTTCTTTACTGAACTCAGCAGCCAATGAAAAGTGAACTACATAAGTAAAAAACAACACATCCCATGAGGCTTTGAACCACGCCTCCTCATAACAGCCAATGGCAATCACTCCAAGAATACAAAACAGAGAGACACTTCCTTGTCTTCCTCTTTCTTTGCGAAAAACCAGTCTATAAGTCCGAACGAAACATCACAGCAACTTCAACTCTCAACGGAGAGATAAACAGTTTCTTTAGAATTCTCAACGGAGAATATAGTCACCGAGTCCAAAGAAAAACCATCTTCTCATAAGGGGGATCCACCTCCAGTCGGAGTAGCACTTCAGATGGTGTTATAGTCCTTTCTCAGTCCTGAGATCAACCTCTTCGCACACGGGAAAGGTCATCTCCAGCCGGAGCATTACTTCAATTCTTGTTAGAGTCATTTCCTGAAAATAGAAACAAGATAGAAAAAAAAGGGGAACCCACAAACTTGATTCCTTAAGGGTGGGCAATAATCTGTTATGAATATAACAACAATACAACTTAACAGTTGATACCACTGACCCAACGGGTGGGATAATCCTCGCCTCCGTGTCCTTAATAGAATCTAAAATTCTTGTTGCGATAGCTAGAAAATTTTGTATTCTATGTCAGGACCAGAGGCTTCTGATTATGCTGGTTCAAAGATCATCAATAACAACAGAAGACACATGCGATATAGGCTTATAATAAAACATTTTGAACATAGAATCCGTGGACCAGTCAGCCGCTCTCAGAATATCCTCTAAACGAGAATCCAACATATACGCTTTAGAGGCCATAGCTTCCCTAGTGGAATGAGCGCCATAGATGGAAACATCAATGCCAGCTTCTGACATCACCCATCGAACCCACCTGGCCAAGGTGGCAGCTGATACTGGTCTGTAAGGTCTTTGAATTGCAATCAACAATTGCCCCAAGTGTGCGTTCCTCTTAACTTTTTAGGCAATGTAAAACACATAATCTATTATTGTGAGGAAAAGCAGGATACTCTACCGAACGTGACATTGTTTTTGTCCTCCTCGTGATGATAAAAGAGACACCCTGTGGAGAAAACATTCTACCTGCCACATCCAGAGCTCGCACATCCGAGACTCTATGACAGGAGATCAGACATAACAGCATAGTGAGTTTGGCCGACAATTGTTTTAAGGAAAGCGCCGGATTATCTGGACAAGACTCCAATAAAGAGAGGACCTTCGAAATGTCCCATAAGGTCGAATACCTGGGTAGAGGGGGATTGGCCACTCTGACCCCTTTAAGCAACTTACACACAAGGGGATGCATCCCAACTGGTTTACCATCAATAGCGTCGTGGCCCGCCGAGATAGCGGATCTAAAATTATTAACTGACCCGTAAGCAAGCCCTGATTCAGCGCATTCCGACAGGAAATTCAAAATCTCAGTCACATCTGATCCCACGGGATCCACCTGCTGTTGAAGGCACCAACCCACCCATCGCTTCCATGAAGCTGAATATCGTATTCGGGTGGACGGAGCCCAAGCCTGACGTATAAAACTGGCAGCTGCCTGTGAAAGGCCTTTAATGCTCTCTTGTCTTCTGAGAGCGTCCACACCATGAGAGGTAGTTGGTTCTGCAGGATCAGTGGGTGGCAAGCTCCCACTGGGTCCTGGAGAATCGTCGGGAAAGTCGGGAGTTGAAAAGGAAGATCCACAGATAACTCCAATAGTGTGGGAAACCACAACTGAGTCTTCCACAGCGGTGTCACCAACACTACTGAAGCCATCTGACGACGGACAAAGGCCGCCACTCTCGGGATCAGGGCAAACGGAGGGAAGGCATAATTCCTTTGTGGGCCCCATTGTTGAAGGAACGCGTCCATTCCCATCGCCATCGGGTCCGTTCTCCAACTGAAGAACAAAGGGATCTGAGCGTTGAGGCGAGAGCCAAAAAGGTCTATCCTGCAGGGGCCTCGCATACTCATGATCTCCGCGAACAGCGTGGGGTGAAGCTTCCAATCGCTGTAATCTCTCAGGAACCTGGAGTTCCAATCCGCCACCTGGTTGAGCTTGCCCGGGAGATACTCCGCTACAACCGTGATTTTGTGATTGAGGCAGAAGTGCCAGAACTCCTTCACAATGTTGACCAACATTTGGGACCTCGTCCCTCCTAACAGATTGATATATCTCACCGCTGGCACATTGTCCATCCGGAGAAGGATGCAACAATTGCTCTTCAGGGGAGATATTGATCGTTTCGCAAACGAGCCCGCTAACAACTCGAGGCAGTTGATGTGCAGCCTTAACTCGTCGGCAGACCATCGTCTGCCTGTGGCAAAGTCTTCACACCGAGCGACCCAGCCCCAGCGACTGGCATCGGATTCGATAATTACATCCGGAGCGGCGCCGAAAATCGCCCTTCCGTTCCAGGCCAACATGTGCTCCAGCCACCACAGAAGCTCCTCTCGAGCGTCTGGAGATAAAGGAATGAGGTGGTCGTAATTAAACTTCTTCTGGATGTAGTGTATTTTGAGCCGCTGAAGGGCTCGATAATGTAGGGGACCCGGGAAAATGGCCTGAATGGAGGAGGCCAGTAGGCCCACGATCCTCGCCAAGACTCGCAAGGAAATCATCTGCTTGGACAAGGTGGATCTGATTTCCCGTTTGATAGACCTGATCTTGGGCAGAGGGAGGAGAAGTTGGGCAGAGACTGAATTTATTTGGAAACCCAAGAATTCTATTTGTTGGTTCGGAATCATCATTGACTTTTTGAGGTTGATGACGAACCCCAGATCCTGTAATAGGGACATCGTCCATTCCAAGTGAGTGAGCAGTAGATTCCGATCTTGGGCCAAAGCAACATGTCGTCGAGATTCATGCGCACTCCCAATTCTCACAGTCGGGAGACAGCCGGTTTAAGGAGTTTTGTGAAGACCCATGGGGCTGATGAAAGACCAAAGGGAAGGGTACGATACTGGTACCATTGTCCTTTCCATTGAAATTGAAGGAATTTCTGATGTGAGGGACAAATTGGGACCGTGAGGTAGGCATCCTTCAAGTCCAACCGGACCATCCAGTCCTTTTCCAGCAATAGGTCCCTTAGAAGATGGATGCCCTCCATCTTGAAGTGCCTGTAGACGACAAAGGTGTTGAAATCTCTGAGGTTCAACACAAGTCTCTGACCTCCTCCTTTCTTTTGCACCAAAAAGACATTGCTGCAAAACCCTCCGGGAATGAAAGATCTTACGGCAATAGCCTGTTTGTCCAAAAGCTCTTGAAGTTCGGAGTCTATAAAATTCTGTTCTAGAAGGGAAAAAAGGAGAGGTCGAGGAGGAAGCAGTTGACCTGGGGGGTCCAGAAGTTCTATCTGGTATCCCTGAACTGTCTGCAAGATCCAAACATCTGTGGTGAGGCGATCCTAATTTACAACAAAATGCAACAATCTGCCCCCCAGGAGAATCATAGGGTACACAGGACTTACCAGAGGACAGGGACTCAAAGTTTTTGTAGCCGCGGTTGACACCTCGGTTGAAGCGGCCCCTGTATCCACGCGATCTGGAGGGGTAGAAACCAGCCTGTTCAGGCTCTTGGGTATAACCCCGGCATCTGGGCGCGAAACCTCTTTGAGGACTGGGGTTGGAGTAGCGGCCGGTCGAGCGTCCTCTACCACGCCCGGCCCTACCAGAGACCTGATGAAACACTCTCTTCAAGGATGATTGAGACTTGTCAAGTGAGGCAAAAGTGTTCACAAATTTCGCAATGTCCTTCAAGAATTTGTCACCAAAGAGCTGACCTTCCGCCAGTGGGCCCGGTTCTGCCGTGACAAATTCCACCAGTTGTGGATCAATCTTTAGAAGGACAGACTTACGTCGCTCAGAAGCCAAGGCGCAATTGGCATTGCCCAGCATACATATTGCTCATTGAGCCCATCCGGCCAACACCTCTGGGAGAATGGCCGCCCCTGTTTCTTGCGCCTGTAGGGCTAACTCGACAATTTTTGCTAAGGGGCCCGCAAGGTCAAGAACCTTATCTTGACACGCCCGAAAGGCGCAATCAATTCCCTTCTTGGGATCCTTCTTGTATTTTTTAAGGAAAGTGGTCATGAAGGAATCTATGTCATGAGTAATTGGGGTAGATCGGGACGCGGGCCTTCAGACATTAGGCGGGCTCTCACTTCCTTATCAAAGCTCTTTCGTAAGTGGATCTGCATGTAATCGGCCACCGCTGATGGTGGGACCCAGTTTGCAGAGTGAGGATGGACAATATCTGAAGGGTCAAACAGGAAGGGGGAGGGTTGGAAAGGAGACGAAGAGTGTTTGCGCTTTTTTGCGTGTTTACAAGGTTTTGACTCTAGAGAAGAGTCAGTGTCAGTATCAGGACCTGAAGTCGTGTCAACCACTGGAATAGGGGAGGAAGGTTTAGGCGGTGGAGCCGGGGCGTCCGCGTGGGCTTGTTCATTGGACTTATAAAGTTTAGAATAAGAGTGTGCGTGCGGCCAAGGGGTACCAAGGGGCTCGGAAGGAGGGAGGGGGACGGAGCAGGACCAGTGCCAGCAGAAGGGTTCAGGGTAACCAGACGATCTAGCTTTTGAGCAATAGGTAATAAGGCAGAGGAGAGCGCCTTATCTAGCTTAGCATCCAATTTTTTATCAATTAAATCCTCCATGGAATCGTCGTAATAGTACTCATCATCACCCTGGTCCTCACACGCAGCCACCTCCTCCTGGTAGAACTCGCAGTCTGCCATGCCTCAGGCGAATAACTTGTATTCAATCAGGAAATCCCCAGAGGGAAGCTCAATTATCCAACCCCAACCTCAACAAGCTAGGGTGTCAGCTGGGAGCAATGCCGAGGCAAAAAGGAGCCAGAGAGTACATCAGATCCCCACAGGGCTTGCTATATAAACCTGCACAACTCAGGACTAATGTGGAGGAAAATACACCCCCCAGCCTGGGTGAGCACGAGGTTCCAAAAATTAGTTTAAGGCCACCAGGCCTGGTAAGGAAAGGGTTACTGGTCAAATAACAGCCAAAACCCCAAGCGCTGTCGAATTAGCCTAATTAACGTCCCCGGCCTGTACTCAGCTTGCTGCGTTAATCCCCAATTCAGCCCGGGACAGGGCGTCTCATCCGGCAAATACAGGGAGTCGCGCGCACGCCTGCGCCGGTGCGTGCTCCCGAGACGCACGCCGGAAGCCGTTCAGGCCTCGGCGTGCTACTCGCTCCCTGGAGGGGGGGGGGCAAACCCCTCCGATCGTGTACCGCGATCCAGAACAGCCAGCGGCGCCGGCAGCAGCGCGAAGACAATGGGGGCAAGACGCGGGACAGTAATGCCTACAGTGCAACACGTGCTGACCAGAAAGCGAGAGTAGACACCGGCAATACGACCGCGCCTAGAGCGCAACACGCGACTAAGGCAGCAAGCCGACACCGCGCCGAGAACCCTAGCAAACGCCACGCATGGAGGTAACGCCTATGTTAAAACACCATCAATAAAGCATGAACAGTAAGCAACTAAGACTCGTTAGCAAAGAGATTCAGATTCCAAGTATACAAAAGAGGGAGACACTTATCTTGACTGCGGAGCAGCAAAGAAAGAGGAAGACAAGGAAGTGTCTCTCTGTTTTGTATACTTGGAGTGATTGCCATTGGCTGTTATGAGGAGGCGTGGTTCAAAGCCTCATGGGATGTGCTGTTTTTTACTTATGTAGTTCACTTTTCTTTGGCTGCTGAGTTCAGTAAAGAAATAGAGAAAGCATAATCAGAAGCCTCCGGTCCTGACATAGAATAATCTTTTGCTGAAGCATATCGAATCGTAATGAAATACCATGAGGGGAAGAGAATAGAAACAACGGCAGGGGTTCAAATAAGGGGAAAAATAATATTTAAAAAAAGCAATGAAAAAAGCAAAGTATTAAAATGGGGAAAGAAAGTGTTTTGATTTTCAAATAATGAATATGTTACAAGGTGTTAATGACAAACATATAACTTGCACGATAAGTTGAATAACAGTGCATGTTTAGTGTAACTCATACAACATACTTGGCATTTTACCAGCTGTCCTATCTTTTTTTGTCCATGCTAATTAAACAAGCATTGGCAATACAATCGGTCTCATACTTTTGTGAAAGTTAAAGCTAATGGCATTGTAAATGACACACAGGCACATGCATCCAGCTAGGGTTTTGTGAGTTCTTAATTGCGAATATTAAGGATACGCAATTAAGGACTCGCAAAATCCTATGCACGTAGGAATCGCTATAGCGATTCCTACACATTCTTTATATGCGACTCGCAAATTGCGAGTCGCAAATAAGGAATGGCTTCCCACACATGAATGGGAAATAGTGAGAGCAATTTGCGAGTAACAATAGTTACTCACAAATTGTGCATGCAAGTTTAAGGGTGCAAGGGTGTCAAAAGGACACCCTGTTGCACCCCTGAAATTGATCCGTGCACATATGTTGCGCACACACATGTCCCAAGGACATGTATGTGTGTAACCCACAACTTTGAAAAATGCACTTTAGTGCATTTTTCAAAGTTTTCTCTATTTACCATGTGCTATGAATCCATGGTAAATAGCGGGCCCAAATAGCGAATTATCTATTTTGAAAGGCTTCTTGCATTGCATTTAAGGAATCGCAATTTGTGATTCCTTAAATGCAATCGCAATTTAAGAAATCGCAAAAAATAGCGATTTCTTAAATTGTGAGTGGCAAGTGGTTTCATGCATCGCAAAAGCTCTTTTTGCGATCGCAAACGGATGATTTTTTGCGAATTGCACCGTTTGCGATCGCGAAAAGCTTTGATGCATGTGCCTGAATGTTTTTGACTTTTTTTTAAGTTGAGCCTGGGCAGCACATGCTCTACTCTGTGGTATGATGTATTGGAGCATGGAATAGAAGCCCCGACCACTCTCCTCCCATATTTGCCATTGGTTTGTGCCATTGGCCTTCGTAAATGCTGGCTTCTGATTCGTTAATAAGCTTGTAAGTCCCTCATTAGTAACGCCTTGTCTTCATTTGTAACCTCCCATGAGGACTGGCCCTTTTACTTCAGTTGTTACACGGTACGTGTTTTTTAGTCTGTAAGCACTATTTTCTTTAATGAGTTTCTCCTACTGCAGGCACAACATGCTTTCCTGCAACATTCAGTGCCCCATGCATGCTTTCACTTTCCAAGCAGCCAGGAATAATGGCGGGCGCTTCTTTGAATAGGTCTCGCATTTACAAGAGTTGGAACTATTGACATTGTAAATGACGATGCCTTTTATTTATGTGTTGATTAGAAAAACAGATAAATAAAAAACTGTCATTTACAATGTCAATAGCTTAAACTCTGGCAAATGTGACACCTATTGCATTGCAAATGCTTGTCATACATGGATCCTGGTGCACACTGGTGGCACACATTCTGATGTTCGTTTCTCACATTGCTGGTTTTCGTATGCAGATACAGGTGCACGCTCGTGTTTCAGGCTCACAGCACACATTCTGGGACTGGTTCCCTTACTGCCTTTGTTCATACATGGATCCTGGTGCACGCTGGTGGCTCACTGTATACATTCTGGTGCCAGCTACCTACTTGGCAGGTTTTTGTACAGGAATTCTGGTTCACGCTCATGTCATTCACTGCACACTCTCATGCTGGTTCTCCACATAGCAGGGCAGGTTTTCCTACACAAATCCTGGTGCACACTTGTGTCGCATGCTGCACAGCACACTCTAATGCTACTTTTCCACATGTCTGGTTTTTATGCACAGATTCTGGTGCAAGCTCATGTCTCATGCTGCACAGGACACACTAATGCTGGTTTTCCACAGGGGTATTTTTCATGCACTTATCCCGGTGCACACTTGTGTCTCATGTAGCACTGCACACGTTTTGATGTTGGTTTTCATACACGGATCCTGGTGCACGCCTGTGTCTCACGCATCACAGCACATTCTAATGCTGGTTTCTTACATGGCTGGCTTTCGCGCACAGATCCTGGTGGAAGATCGTGTCTCAAGTTGCACAGCACACACTAATGCTAGTTTTTCACAGGGCTGGTTTTAATGCACAGGTCCTGGTGAACGCTCATGTCTCGTGCTGCACAGCAAACTCTAATGCTAGTTTCCCACATGGCTGGTTTTCGCACACAGATACTGGTGCACGCTCATGCCTCACGCTGCACAGTAAACTCTAATGCTGGTTTCCCACAGCTGGTTTTCGTGCACGGATCCTGGTGCACGCTCATGTCTCACGCTGCACAGCACACTCTAAGGCTGGTTTCCCACACAGCTGGTTTTCGCACACGGATCCTCTGCACTCTCATGCCTCACTCTGCAAAGCACACACTAATGATAATTTTCATACATGGACCCTGGTGCACGCTCGTGTCTCATGCAGCACAGCATAGCACACTCTGATGCTGGTTTTCCATAATGCTGTTTTTAAGGCACGGGTCCTTGAGCACACTTGTGTCTCACGCTGCACAGCACACTTTAATGCTGGTTTCCCACATGGCTGGTTTTCACTCACGGAACCTGGTGCACGCATTTGCCTCATGCTGCACAGCACAATCTAATGCTGGTTTTCAAATGGGTTTCTCCTACTACAAGCAGAACAGGCTTTCCTGCAACATTCAGCACACCATGGGTGCTTTCACTTTCCAAGCAACCCGGGACAATGGTGGCTGCTTCTTTGCAAGGAAATAGGTCTCGCATTCACAAGAGTTTGAGCTATTAGCATTGTAAATTACAATGTTTTTATTTATGTGTTAATTACAAAACAGATAAATAAAAGGCATCGTCATTTACAATGCCGATATATTAAACTCTCGCAAATGCAAAACCTATTGCATTGCAAATGCCTGTTTTTATTTGCAGTGGAGTGATCAGTTAGAAAACGAGAGTTAGAGCTATTGGCGTTGTATATGTAAATATTTATGTGTTATAGAGTAGAGTCGGTGTATGTGGTGTGTAGTGGAATTATGTGGCTACCATCCAGCTAATGTGAGCATTTAAGAAGCAGAGGTGCAGTTAGGATGGATGGGTTGGTGGAATGATAGCTATGTGTATGAATGCTTGAATGGATGGATAGCTGTATGAGTACATGCATGGATGTCTGGGTGATCAGTTGAATGAAAAGATGGTAGGTGATGCATGGGTAGGAAAGTTGCAGATGGTTAGTATGGAAAGAAAAAGATGGATACATAGAGAAACTATTTAGAAAAAGGAAAGTTTTGTACTTTATTGGACCTTTGGTCAAGACTGGATGATATATCAGGCTGCATTGTGGCCCAGATCTCAATAAACATAACATCCCATTTACAATCCAGACGTTGGTGGTGGTTTTGTGCCCATACCCCGAAACTATGCTTCGTTGTCAGCTGCTTGGATGCCTGCCTAATCTGCAGTCTTCCAACAGTATTACACTTGGACGCTGGTTTAACCCATTCAAACACATTTTTTTTTAAACTTTATTTATCATTTTGTCACAAAGGTAACATCATATGCAGTGCAGTCATCATCATCAGTTAATAAAAAAGCCAGTACGGTCATATAGATGCATGTTTTAGATACAAACTACAGAAAGGTCCAGCCCAGCGTCAATACAGTGGTTATTACATTGCAGTTCATACAATCAGTGGAGTGCAACACCTCATCACAATGTGGAATTGTCACAGCCGAGAACATAGTACACAAAAGCTATAACCTTAGTATAGGATACGCTCCGGGAGGGCCGGGAATCAAACATTGCGGTAATTAGATTGTGAGCTAGAACCCAGCTACCCTACTCCGGTGAGAACTATGCCTTGCTCCAGCTGTGAAGCAGAGTCTCGCTGTCGAGATGTGAGGTATGGTCTGAAAGGACCCCATATGTCTCTGGCACGTGATGAAGAGGGCACTGTGGTGGAATATACCTCGCTCTTCGTGTTGTAAGAAGCCAAGCTACCCAACCAACTCTGAACTGTAGGCACTGTCTTGTGACCCCAGTGTATAGCCACTTCTCACTTGGCCAACAAAAAAACTAAGGGCCACAAATTTCTGAACCTTTTTGGGAAAGTTCTCCACGTAGCCCAGTAGCGCAATATTGGGTATAGGGTCGAGTGGAAAGTTAATCATGTCGCCCAATGTCTTGTGTAGAGTCTCCCAGTATGGTTGCAAGTGAGGGCATGTCCACGCTAGGTGTGCGAAGTCAGGCTGGGGGGCTGGGGGAGCCGCGCATTTGGGGCAAAAATGGGGTCTGGACAGGTCTAGTTTGAGGACTCTGGCCGGTGTGATGTAAATTCTGTGTAGAAACTTGAAGTGTAGTAAATTGTGTCGGCTGTGGAGGGAGACATATTTCATGACTGCGCAGTAGGTAGCCAATTGGTCATCTGTTATCGGGCGACCCAGATTCCCCTCCCAGTCCCTACGGATCTTGTCATCGTCGACGGGGATGAGCCTTGTACATGCTTTGTACAGTTTGGAGATAAGGTCGACACCCAGCTCACTTTCAGTGACCAGCGATAAGGGGGCAAATGATTCTAGTTCAAGGGGAAAGCCAGGCTGCATAGCTGATTGAATCCAACCCAGCACAAACCTGTCCATAAATGTGGCGTTAGGGAAGCAGGTGTCGTCACTCACCGTAAAGGCATGGCCATACGGGAACAAGTCCCCAGTTTTTGTAATAGCAAATTTGGTTAAGGTGCTTTGCACTACCTGCTCACCCATAATTGGAAGCCAGCGGGCATTGAGGAGTGGTAAGGCTGTTGAGTACAGAGTGGCCATGTTGGTGACCCGCCGAAGCTTCTCCCAGGCCAAACTAGTTGTGGAGACTGTCTGATTGTTGTTTGGGTCTCTGGGGAGGCCTTTGGGTAGGACCGTGGATAATTGTTCGGGGAGGACTAGGTCAGACTCTGGGCGAAGGAAAAGGATCCTGGAACCAAGCATATGCGTAGCTGCACTGAGCTACTAAATAGTACAAATGGAGATCCGGCACTCCGTATCCGCCTCTGTTGTACAGGGTAGTGAGCACTTGCCAGTGGACTCTGGCCAGTTTGTCACCCCATACCAATCATATCAAGTGTGATCTGAGCATCGAGAAAACGCTGTTTGGAAGGGGTATAGGAATATTGTTGAAAAGTTATTCAAATTTGGGGAGGACAACCATCTTGATGATGGCTACCCTGCCAGCAATAGACAGTGGTAACCTCAGCCATTTGTCAATTTGTGAAGCCATTAAAATCTTAAATGCTGTGTTCCATTAAACCTTACAATAGACAGTTACTAATTATGACTGATGAAGGAAAAGTCTGAAGACTGGTTCCATTTATAGAACTTGCATGTGGTGGTCTACACGTTGCAAGGACACGTTGACAATGCCCTGTTGATGAACACAATTAGACTGCCAAATATAGGCCTATTTGTAAACTCTCTGGTGCATGTCATGCACACAAAAGGCATTCTAAATGTTTCCGGAGCCTTGCAACTTGTAACCATGCGAGGGCAAGGAAGGGAAGGCATGACTGGCACAGCAGGGGCAGCATTACCGTCTTTTTGTTCTGAGGACTTCAACATTTTTGAGTGAGCCTTCACAGCAGCACCTTCCCAGTATCTCTGTTGCTTACTCGATTGGAAGACCAAACAAAAGAAATCATATTCTGGGACCGTATTGCAGATGACTGCGCCAGCGCTAATTGTCACTGTGCGCCAGATTATGCGCCCAATGGCATTACAGAGGCTCAGTATGTAATGCGCTGTGATGTTGGTGAAGACTTTGAACTTTGTGTATATAAGCGTTTGCGTCTGTGTGCATATTGTATTAGCGCACAGAAGCAAATGCACATAAGCACAGACATACTCTGGCGCACAGCGACAATTAGTGCTGGTGCACTCATCTGTAGTACGGCCCTAGAATGTTTAATGTACTGCTTTAGTTGATGGGCTAGGCGAAAGTCCTTATTCTCTCACCAAACACCTGACCCATACATTCACTGAAGCACTACGAAGAAGAAATAAGGCTGCACTGTGCTCTGAAAAAACAATAGTCAAGCCTCACAAATCAGGAGTATAACTATACCCAAAGCACGCACCAGAAACATTTTGTATGCCTTGCAAAGATGCAGATAACAGTTTCAGGTGTTCAGCATGTATTGTATTAAAAAGCACTCCTGCCAAACTTGTGATGCTGTATCTCCCCGGACAGGAAACCACCTCTGCCCTACCTGAACAAATGGAGCTCCAAGATCATGCACGTTGCCTACTCCAGATTCGCCAGGCCCAGTTTCACCTGCTGTTGCTGCAGCAGCGTGGACCCCACGGGCTTGTTACTGCCTTCCAGGGCCTCCAGCAGCTCAGCCAGCATCGGAGGCAGAAGGAAGGCAAAAACTGGATTATTTTGACCAGCGCAGCACCCGTATATTGTCACCCTAAGGGCGCCATATTAGTTAAGATATTATCAACGCTGAAGGTAATCAGCTTTGGATGCACCATCTTGGTTAAGGGATCGCAAACTGCATAATCATGGTTGAGGGCTCGCAAACCTAATACAGTGGCAGCAACACAAAACAAGTACTAGCGAAAGAAGCGAGACGGCTCTTAGCAGAGGCACTGTCGCACGGACGGCAGACTTCATGCATTTAAGTTCACAGTATCCAGGCGAGCTTCCACTATTTTATTCTCACCACTGGCTGATGATAGAAATGGGGGGTTGTGGGTTGGGAATGAGAGAAATGCAGGGGTGGGCGGATGTACATATGAGCTGGGCTTTACATTTGTTGCATTGATAAAGCATGACGTGCCACGCTGCAACAATAAGAAAAAATAGTTCTCCCCAACAACAGATGAAGAATGCAAGCGGAAAGAAGCTGTATTTAGGCGGTGCTCCTCTGCGAAAAACTGAACTGAGGTTTAGCTGCATGAACCACTTAGGAAGCAACAAAGAAGAGTGACACATGACTGAACCAATGGTAAGCAGCAGGCAGGAGCAAACTTCTTTATCAATATAATAGGTCCTCCAGAAAGCACATGTACGTTCCCTCGGCTCAAGCTAAAAAGCAATACAACTATGCATTTTTTTTCCTTTTGAGATTTACACCTAAAACAAGAGCAGTCCTTTAAAAATATGCATTTCTTCTATGATTGCAAGAAATTGGATTCATATTTGGTGTGGACAACTATACATCTCAAGAAATAATCACAAGTCGAGACAGCGTGGTCCTTCAAAGTCACTAATTAACATAAGATCCACCCCCTGATAGGAATGGTGTAGATAAGACAGGCTCAATTTAGGGCAATGTCTGACTTATTTATCCACTGTCAGAACAGTAGTAAAGTAAAAAAACACCAAGCAATAAAAATACCAAACCGAATTATAAAAATAGAGTACAATTTATTAAGCAAAATGACACTAAAACAAGAATAAAGTGATAAAAGCTCTGAAAAGGATTGCACACCATTCATAGTCAATGGCCACAGTAGTTTTTCCTTGAGACTCAGTCTCTGAAATTGAAGTCAAAATCCTTCAGTGGTTTGGGAACCGAATGATTGTACTGCGGCTAGGCCTGGGCCAAAATTCCGTTCCGTTCGCGGAAATTGCGATATTTTGGCATTCTCGCATTCCGCGGAAAGCGCGAAAATGTCAAAATTTCCGCATTCCGCAGCTTAGCGATAATTTTTTTCTTGCTCGCGCTGTAAAACAATACATTCTCGCGCGCGCGCGATCGCCTTACCTGAATCCCTGCGTTCTCCGACAAGTTTTCTTGACCCGGTCGCGTTCTCCACGAGATGTTGGATTTTGGTAGCCATTTTGCGCTGTCTCGCGAGAGTTCGCGGCCGCATTCAAGTCATTTTTCACGCGATCACGTCATTTGTCGCGCGATCACGTCTTTCTTCTCGCGATCATGCACCGCGCGAGTATGAGAAGATTGAGATCTCGAACATGTCATTCTACATCGCGAGCCAGAGAATGAGGACGCGGGCACATGAAATCGAACGCGAACAGGAGAAAGAGACCGCGAACACGTCATATCCAACGCGACAGGGACAAAGAAGAGAACGCGATCATATCGTTTTCGACACGCCGGCGGAAGTAATGTGAAGTTGGAGAACTCAACAACGTAAAATTTACAATTTGGAGAGGAATATCGGCTCTAGCAGCATGAAACCATCTGCAAATACTGATTTTGGATGAAAAGAACTCCTTACGTTCACATTTGGCTTTCCTTTTTTGTGCAAGGAGTCATTTTTTTTTTACACGGTGGAGAGAGGGAGGAAGTGACACAGATTCTCCAACTTCCTGTTCCTGTCCAGCAGGCTCCTCCCAGTGCTTTGTCCATCTCCTGCTCATTCTGCCTTTGGATTTGGAGCTGGAAAGATCACTCTTTTTGTCTGCTGCATCATTGCAATTGGATTTCAGGATTTTTGGAATAGGATATTTTACAAGTAAGTGGTTGTTGTGTTTGATTGTGGGCATTGCAGTTGTTGTGTAACTACAATTTATTTTTGATAATTAATTATCATCATTCCTTTTTTTTTTAAAATTTATTTTAATTTTGTGGGTTGTAGTAGTAGGCCCGAGCTAGCCATGGGCATGGCCTCATGGGTGTGTGTGACTGTGTGCATGATGAAGCAACTGTTCCTTTTGTTTTTTGAATATATTTCATTTTCAATCACATTTAGGGCATGGATGGCATTGGATTGAGTTGGGGAAGTGTGTTTTTTGGGGTGGCCTTGCTGATGTTGGGGCTCGCCATGTGGCTGGTGGCCATTTTGAGGCCTAGGCCTGCAAGCTTGCCTGGCCTTGTCTGCCAGCAGGCCTGCTTTCATCCACTGCTACCAGAGCAGGTAGCCACAGCTTTAGTAATCTACTGTTTTCTGTGTGCTCTGTTGAATTTAGACATCATTTAGGGCATGGATGGCATTGGATTGAGTTGGGGAAGTGTGTTTTTTGGGGTGGCCTTGCTGATGTTGTTGGGCCTGGCCATGTGGCTGGTGGCCATTTTGAGGCCTAGGCCTGCAAGCTTGCCTGGCCTTGTCTGACAACAGGCCTGCTTTCATCCACTGCTACCAGAGCAGGTAGCCACAGCTTTAGTAATCTACTGTTTTCTGTGTGCTCTGTTGAATTCAGACATCATTTAGGGCATGGATGGCATTGGATTGAGTTGGGGAAGTGTGTTTTTTGGGGTGGCCTTGCTGATGTTGTTGGGCCTGGCCATGTGGCTGGTGGCCATTTTGAGGCCTAGGCCTGCAAGCTTGCCTGGCCTTGTCTGCCAGCAGGCCTGCTTTCATCCACTGCTACCAGAGCAGGTAGCCACAGCTTTAGTAATCTACTGTTTTCTGTGTGCTCTGTTGAATTTAGACATCATTTAGGGCATGGATGGCATTGGATTGAGTTGGGGAAGAGTGTATTTTGGGGTGGCCTTGCTGATGTTGTTGGGGCTCGCCATGTGGCTGGTGGCCATTTTGAGGCCTAGGCCTGCAAGCTTGCCTGGCCTTGTCTGCCAGCAGGCCTGCTTTCATCCACTGCTACCAGAGCAGGTAGCCACAGCTTTAGTAATCTACTGTTTTCTGTGTGCTCTGTTGAATTTAGACATCATTTAGGGCATGGATGGCATTGGATTGAGTTGGGGAAGTGTGTTTTTTGGGGTGGCCTTGCTGATGTTGTTGGGCCTGGCCATGTGGCTGGTGGCCATTTTGAGGCCTAGGCCTGCAAGCTTGCCTGGCCTTGTCTGCCAGCAGGCCTGCTTTCATCCACTGCTACCAGAGCAGGTAGCCACAGCTTTAGTAATCTACTGTTTTCTGTGTGCTCTGTTGAATTTAGACATCATTTAGGGCATGGATGGCATTGGATTGAGTTGGGGAAGAGTGTATTTTGGGGTGGCCTTGCTGATGTTGGGGCTCGCCATGTGGCTGGTGGCCATTTTGAGGCCTAGGCCTGCAAGCTTGCCTGGCCTTGTCTGCCAGCAGGCCTGCTTTCATCCACTGCTACCAGAGCAGGTAGCCACAGCTTTAGTAATCTACTGTTTTCTGTGTGCTCTGTTGAATTTAGACATCATTTAGGGCATGGATGGCATTGGATTGAGTTGGGGAAGAGTGTATTTTGGGGTGGCCTTGCTGATGTTGTTGGGGCTCGCCATGTGGCTGGTGGCCATTTTGAGGCCTAGGCCTGCAAGCTTGCCTGGCCTTGTCTGCCAGCAGGCCTGCTTTCATCCACTGCTACCAGAGCAGGTAGCCACAGCTTTAGTAATCTACTGTTTTCTGTGTGCTCTGTTGAATTTAGACATCATTTAGGGCATGGATGGCATTGGATTGAGTTGGGGAAGAGTGTATTTTGGGGTGGCCTTGCTGATGTTGTTGGGGCTCGCCATGTGGCTGGTGGCCATTTTGAGGCCTAGGCCTGCAAGCTTGCCTGGCCTTGTCTGCCAACAGGCCTGCTTTCATCCACTGCTACCAGAGCAGGTAGCCACAGCTTTAGTAATCTACTGTTTTCTGTGTGCTCTGTTGAATTTAGACATCATTTAGGGCATGGATGGCATTGGATTGAGTTGGGGAAGTGTGTTTTTTGGGGTGGCCTTGCTGATGTTGTTGGGCCTGGCCATGTGGCTGGTGGCCATTTTGAGGCCTAGGCCTGCAAGCTTGCCTGGCCTTGTCTGCCAGCAGGCCTGCTTTCATCCACTGCTACCAGAGCAGGTAGCCACAGCTTTAGTAATCTACTGTTTTCTGTGTGCTCTGTTGAATTTAGACATCATTTAGGGCATGGATGGCATTGGATTGAGTTGGGGAAGAGTGTATTTTGGGGTGGCCTTGCTGATGTTGGGGCTCGCCATGTGGCTGGTGGCCATTTTGAGGCCTAGGCCTGCAAGCTTGCCTGGCCTTGTCTGCCAGCAGGCCTGCTTTCATCCACTGCTACCAGAGCAGGTAGCCACAGCTTTAGTAATCTACTGTTTTCTGTGTGCTCTGTTGAATTTAGACATCATTTAGGGCATGGATGGCATTGGATTGAGTTGGGGAAGTGTGTTTTTTGGGGTGGCCTTGCTGATGTTGTTGGGGCTCGCCATGTGGCTGGTGGCCATTTTGAGGCCTAGGCCTGCAAGCTTGCCTGGCCTTGTCTGCCAACAGGCCTGCTTTCATCCACTGCTACCAGAGCAGGTAGCCACAGCTTTATTGATCAAGTGTTTTCTATGTGATCAGTTGAATTTTTAGACATCACCTTCCTGAGTGTAGTGTGGCTGTACACAGTACTAGTAGTATAACATAGCTCTAGTTAAAAAAAATTCATAAATGGCTAGACTATCTTTTGTTTGCACTAGTACAGTACTAAGTAACTGAACCACAAAAACAAATGCAACATTTCACTGATGTTCTTCTCCTGTCTTCTTTGCTTTTAGGTGCACAAAAGACAGAGTAGGAGGTGTCATCGGCATCACCTGGCTACCCGTTGTACTGCCAGCCAGACAGAAGTCCTGCTGCGCATCACGCCCACGAACAGCAGCTGCCGCAACCAGAACAGCAGCCGCCGCAACCAGAACAGCAGCAGCAGCCGCCGCAACCAGAACAGCAGCAGCAGCCGCCGCAACCAGAACAGCAGCAGCAGCCGCCGCAACCAGAACAGCAGCAGCCGCCACAACAGCCCACCATAGTAGTTGTTGCTCCTGACGTAGGGGCATTTCAGGAAATCGAGCTTCCTGCAGACAAAGCGGAGCGAAGTCAAACCACTGTTTCAGAACATCTATTGTCTTCCAGACCACCAGCAAGGAAAAGGAGGCTTAGTCCATCATCTTCTTCTTCAAGCCCCGCTTCTGATGATCGTGATGACACTTGGGTCCCACCAGCTCGGTCTGAGAGTGAAGTACGCCACAAGACATTGCTTCTGAAAAGGAAGGTCCCAGAAAAACTTAGAGTTATGGAGGTAGATGTAGAAGAGGGGGGTGATGATGTTGATGAAGACGAGCCAGTCATCACGCACATTACTCCCGCCCCAAAGGGATTGGACACCGACATTCTAACCCTATCCAGAAAGGCTGCTACTGAGCGGGATGTAGCACGGATCTCACCAACACAGGTTACACCACCACTACCTCCAGCTGCCATATTTTCCAAGGCCCGGCAGGGACCTACATCCAGCTCAACCACCTCAGTAGGAAGTGGTAGTAAAAGTCACAGTGTAGGTGGACAGGGTCACATATTTTCAAGCACCCCCTCAAGTTCATCTGGTGTTGAAAGTGGCACATCCAGCAGTGCCAGAAAGTTCCCCTCCCCAGTTTGGGACTTCTTTTCTGTTAGCGCCAAGGAGGAGAACGTTGCTATATGCGCAATTTGTCGGCAAGGTGTTCGGCGTGGTAAGCTTGGTACAAACTATGGTACCGGAGGACAAGCAAGTCATCTCAGAATACACCACACTATTGTGTGGGAGGATCACCTACTTAAGTTAAAAGAAAGTAGGAAAACTAAACCCTTTGAAGTTGGTCAGGAATCAGGGAGCGATATTATTGTGGTGGCAGGTGAAGAACAGGGAGGCATTTCTAGCCTTGTCTCCAGTAGTGCAGTCACTGCAGTGGTAACGCCCACATCCTCCTCAGTAACATCAGAGTGGCACCGCAGTAAGAGCCATACTCAGAGTGTGGGTGAGACACCAAGGCGACTGGCGAGTACCTCAATGAGACAATCTGTGTCGTTGAGCCTTAGTGGGTTAATGGCACCACTAAGGAAAGTAAGCCAGCCTACCATTGACAGCATGTTTAGGTTGGAGGGGCAGTTACAACGCAACCACCCAACGGCACGATTGTACAATGCGAAGCTGGCTAAAATGTTAGCGCTGGACCTTCTTCCTTTTTCATTTGTGGAAGGGGTGGGTTTCCTTGAATTTGCCATCTGCCCGAAATGGAAAGTTCCAAGCCGGTCCTATTTCGCAAGAATTGCTGTTCCGGCACTACATCATGATGTGCTGGAATTGGTTGGACAAGCTTTGCAGAAGAGTGCTGTGCACAATATCCACCTGACAACAGACATGTGGACCAGTTGCCAAGCCACAGATTACATGTGTATCACTGCACACTGGATCTCTTTTGTGGGGGTTAAAGATCAACTATCTGCACGAGGTGTTGTTGACACAGCTGCGATTTTTGAAGGTACTCGGAAACATGCAACTGTAGCCATGTTCGCCATGGAGAAATCTCATACGGCTGAAAACATTTTAGAAGAGTTTCGCACCAAGGTTTTGGAATGGCTGCAGCCCAGAGGGCTTGGTATTGGTTTTGTTGCCACAGACAATGGCAGTAATGTACTTAAGGCCATGGAACTTGGTTCCTATTTCAGGGTTCCGTGTTTGGCACACTGCATAAACATTATAGTGCAAGACTTTCTGAAAAAAGAACCCATAGTAAGCAATTTACTGTCCATCTGCCGAAGAATATGCACTCATTTCAGCCATTCTTTTAAAGCTCGGAAGCAGCTGAGGATCCTCCAACGTGAGCGTAGGGTGCCAGTCAAGGCACTCATCCAGGAGGTGGCAACACGTTGGAACTCAACGTATTACATGCTTGATCGTCTGTACGAACAGCACAGGTCACTCAATGATTATGTCTGGTACAGAAGCAGTGATGCTAGTGTTAAAGGCATGACCCTTCAGAGGGAGCAATGGACCCTAATTCAATGCCTCACTGAGATGCTGTCTCCTTTTGAGGTCTTCACACGTGAAGTCAGCAAGGAGGACTGTACAATGGGCCAAGCTATCCCATTGTTGCAAATGCTAGAGCATGAGCTGAATAATGTGTCTGAATCCTACAAAGGTGTAGAGGACAGAAGGCAAGCCCATGACTTGGTGGAGAGCTTATCCAGGCGCTTATCAGAAAATGTAAGGATACAAAATAAAATTTTGTCACAAGAACATTACATTTGTGCCACAATTCTGGATCCACGTGCAAAATTAGGACTATTCCGTTCTTTTTCCGACACTGATGTTGCCCGCTACAAAAGTTGTATAGCTGAAGCAGCCATCAAGTTTGAAAACGAAGGGCTGCTAATTAAAAGCCCGCCACATCAACCCACAACAAGTACTGATACTGAAGCAGGCCATGCAGAATCAAGTGCAACTTCGTCGGCTGAGGGCAGTGAGGTTGGCTCACAATCGCAACACTCACCATCACCATCGACTACAAAAACAATAACTGGATCATTCTGCCGAGTACAATCATTATCAGATTGGTATGTAAAGATGGGCCTTAAGCACAGTGCTGATGCACCGAAAAAACAGCACAAAAGCTTACCAGCAGCAACCCTGAACATTGAGCGGATGGTCCAGGCCTATCTGGACGACCCAACAGAGGTGTACGTTGATCAAAACCCAGTGCAGTATTGGCATAGGAAAAGGTCTGAATGGCCACAGCTCAGCAGGCTGGCGATAAGCTATCTGGCTTGCCCTGTCGCAAGTGTCTCTTCCGAACGTGTTTTCAGTGCTGCAGGTTCCATTGTAACCTTGAGAAGGACCAGTCTATCTCCCAAAAACGTGGAGAGGTTAACAATGATCAAAATGAATCAGCACTTCATACCACCGAATTACACAATGCATGAATCAACAGAGGAAGATGAGGACAGCGGCTCAGGTGACGGAAGTATTGTGTCAGATGATTACCTACTACTGGAAGATCCCCCAGAGTTTGAGGACGAGCTATACTTCCCTGACAATTAGGCTCGCACTTACTGTCTTCCTCCCTTTTTTCCCCCTTTGTTTGTGTCTGTTGTTCCGGTTATAAACTTGTGAATCGCAACCAATGCATTATCACCGTCTTCTAATCTTCAAATTTAAGATACAAGTTTCAGGTGTCTGCCATTTGACACTACAGTCCTCAGAATCCAGCTCCTCCGCTCGATCATACTGCATCTCCTGGTCAATTCCATTTCCCTCATGAATGATGATTGGATGATGGTAACAACAAATTCAAACTTTCCTCGTCCTTCCAAAACAAGTGGACCATGAATCTGATGACTTCTATAGCTATCCTCCTTCAGAGCCGAGAGAGACTGGCCATTAACTGAAAATAAGATGCAACAGGTAATGATTGATGCCATGCATTGGCCGCAGAATAGCAGACTGAATGATGTAGATTTTGTGGTGTGTTGCGCATGAATTGATGTAATTGTGCACTGCCACTAATCAACTTTCTACAGAACACACTAGTAATTACTAATTTTCCCCTTCTGGCAAACAAGAAATGTGTACTTCTCTCCTGCATCTTGGTGATACATTGCTTTTAATTCAATACAGGAAGGGGACTCACTCAATCTGCGCAATGCAAATGACTGTGACTTAACAGCACCGTCCATCATGATGATGGCGAAAGAGACGGCCTGCAGCGTTAACGAGATGAGATGCAACAGGTAATGATTGATGCCATGCATTGGCCGCAGAATAGCAGACTGAATGATGTAGATTTTGTGGTGTTGCGCATGAATTGATGTAATTGTGCACTGCCACTAATCAACTTTCTACAGAACACACTAGTAATTACTAATTTTCCTCTTCTGGCAAACAAGAAATGTGTACTTCTCCTGCATCTTTGATGAATACAGGCCCCAGCTAGGCCCGCAAGGCACAAGGGTTCGCTCTCCTGTAACGGAATCTATAAGGAAGTTGGCACGGAAACTGCAAAGTACAAAAACAAGGTTTATTAACCCTTAAGGGTGGTCCTACAATCCATACAATACCCTTCAGCATTGCATAGAGTAGCACAAAGAACTTGCGTACACAGTCCCCTTTTATACACAACAGAGGGGCTCATAAGTGGGTGGATACAACATGAGGCCGAAGAACATTACCATTTATGGTCATTCTCGATACTGAATCAATACATAGGCGGAGCCAACACACTTCTTGAGCCCGCGAAACACATGGTCAAGCAAGGCTAATTATAACAGATGTGGTCAAGTCTGGGCATGCGCCAAATGGACAAGAGAGAGCTATTTATAAACTGTTACTAGGCAGATTACAAGAGCAACTAACACAAAGGTCGGACTCTCCTCGTGGCGAACACGTGGCACATGATAATACAAAATGGATCCCGAACTTCGGTCAACATAACGGAAAAAACATGATCTAAAGGGAAAGCATTAATGTCGTCAGTAAATGCTTAATCACATTGCTGTTCTAATTACAACAGACGACCCTTTCAGCATTTACTGAAGACATCCGGCTTCCAAAAATCATCATATATGTCAATTATCATCATTCCTTTAACCTCTTTAGCTAGACGCTTCTGATGAGCAACATCGGCAATAGCTTTCTTATCCGGAATGCAGAATGAAATGCATACAGAACAGAACAATGGTCCACATTGAACACACATACAGAAAAAGAACAGAATTGCTATAATAATACAGAGACCAGTTAAGACCTTCCATCCCCAGGCAGTAACCAATGCCCAAAACCATCCAGAAAAGGACCAAGTGCCGTTTTCTGTGTGGATTTCAGCTGCTATTTTATGCAACTTGTTAATGGCGTTATAAACGGATGGCGTATGATCAGGGATGAACACACAGCAACTGCTTCCAATAATTTTACAGGCTCCACCTCGATCAGCTAGCATTACATCTAATACCATACGATTCTGCAATGCAACAATCCTAGTTATTTGTAACTCTTCCGTAAGATTCCCAAGAGCAGCAGCAGTCTGATTTGTCACAGCTTCTACCACTCTTGTTAATCTTCGGATCTTCCTACTATTCAAAGCGGCTCCAACAAAGAAAAACAGTCCTAAGTTAAAATCAATGTACTGCTGCAAGCTGGTATCAGTTTGATCCACATCATCAATCGATAAAGTACGTTTATACCTATTTACAGTCACATTATTCAACAATTTCAAGTCCTTATGGTAAGATGCTGGTGCTAGGAATACAGGAGGTAATAGGAAGGATACATAACATACCCCAGACCACCCAGCCGGCAAACGGTAATAACCTTTATTTCCGCACACAAAATAGGTATTATGGGACGCTAGGAAGGTACTGTTGTTCAACCCATCAATGTTCAAGACAGTTAGGCAATCACTGACACCAACAGGGATAAAACCCACACTCTGGACACACAGGTCCGCTTGAGCCTGTGCCACTTGGATCACGAATTTGTCCTTCCCCACAGTGTCTCTGGTGTTCGTGAAGATATAGGGAATGGATTCATTGTCTGGTCGGTACTCTTCCCACTCCCAGATTGTCCCATTCGCTTGTGGATACCCATTCTTGTCTTGATGGCATTCTTTATTAAGTCTAAAAAGCAATCGTCCCACTGTCGGTTTCCGAGTGGCAAACAGTAAGGTGTACCATGCTCTACAAGAGCCATTATGAGAGAAAGGAAGTGGTATGAATGGCGTACCTCCTTTCTTCTGATGGGCCGGCATCATCCCACATATCCAACAGTTCGTAGCGTTCGTAGCAACGTGGGTATGATGCAGCATCTGAATGAAAGTGTTATTCAAATAAGACTGTCGATGCTTCAACTCTTGATACGGCAATGTATAGAAGTAGTGCTCCGCAGGCACCGGAGTCGTCAACACAAGTGTTTTCCGAGCAGGATTTACCTCCTCTACAAACCATGTTGTTATTCCAACAATAGCTACTGTTAGCATGAACCCCAACGCACAAAGGATTTTCTTCTTCTCCATGTCGAAGGAAACAATACCCTGATATCTTCCTGAAACTAAAAAGTCTGTCAGAACTCTTCCCCTTGGGCAGCGGTTGATTTCTTCACCAGCGGGCCAAGACGGGTGTCGCTACACTAATGCAGGGCTGATCCCCCCCCCTTGCCTCATCGGCTCTCCGTTTCACTAACCCAAGGGCCGTTCTGACAGTATGTCCCGGTACTGGAAACCTCACTTCCTCGGTCGAAGATGATATCGTCTTCCTCCAGAAGTCGCGTGGTCCGGAAAGAGCTCCTCAGTGTCACCCGGCTCCGCAGCACGGCCTGTCTCTGCTGCCAGGATTTCTCGTTGATCGGTCAGCACGGCAGACTCCACCAATCCGGGCGGTACCTTTCGACAATGCAAGGAATGGATCCAATTCTTCCTGTTCGAAACTCGCACAGCCGTCCTCGTTGCAAGGAGGACCTGCTCAGGGCCCACCCATCTCGGTTCCAAGCTGTTCGTTCTGTCAAAGACTTTCACCATCACATGGTCACCAGGCCGGAGACCATGTCCTTCACCGGTAGACCGATCAGGGAGCGCTTCTCGGACCTGTTGATGAATAGAAACCAAGTTATCCGTTAACTGTGCCAGATAATCGCTCATCATTATACAAGGTACATCATACACAGCCTTGGGCCTTGGTGGACCCCAAATGTTCATTGGGCGTCCAAATACAATTTCATATGGCGTAAGGCCAGTTCGAGAGTGCGGTACTGATCTAATTGACAATAACGCCAGTGGCAGGGCGTCTGGCCAAGTCAAAGACGTCGAAGCTTGAATTTTGGCGATCTTAAGCTTCAGTGTACCATTATACTTCTCGACTAGTCCTGCAGACTGAGGGTGGAACACGGCGTGGAACTTCTGAGTGATGCCCAGGCCCTTCAAGACGTACTTTATAACATCCGCTACAAAGTGAGGCCCATTATCACTCCACAGAAGTCTACAGACGCCGTATCGAGGGAAAAACTCTTTTAGCAGTAGCTTCGCCGTGGTCATTGCAGTATTGTCTTTCGTAGGGTACGCCTCAACCCATTTACTGAAGGCACAAACCACTACTAGAACATACTTCAAATTATTACAGCGCTCGAGCTGGATGTAATCCATCTGCAGAACCTCAAAGGGTGCAGTAGGTGTCGCAAATCCTCCTGCTGGAGTTCGAGTACCCTTTCCTGGGTTGTACTTCAGACAGATCATACAAGTCTGCACCACCCTCTTTGCCGTGCTAGCAATCTCTGGATGCTCCCAAACTTGAGTAAGCAATTTCACTATTGCGGAAGCTCCAACATGTGCTAGCCCATGTGCCATCTGAACCATAGGTTGTACAAAGGCCGTGGGTAATTTCCATCTATCCATCTGCTTATTTCTCCAACAACCCTCATCATCCAACTCTCCCTCGCTAGCCCATTGCTCCCGCTCTTTATCGGAAGCGGTCCGTTGCATTTCGCGCACTTCCTCCTTCGCATCACGCCATCTTTCCACCTGTGACTTTACTACATACATGGCAGTAGCACCGGGCTGCATCGCAGTCTCCCGTGCTACTCGATCTGCTAGCGCATTCCCTTCTCCAACTTTATCCACTACTTTCCTATGGGCGCTACACTTAACAATGGCAATTTTCTTTGGGTATGTCAATGCGGTTAAAAGATTGTGAACTAACTCTCCATGCATTATCTGTGCCCCATGTGACGTTAAAAACCCTCTCTCCTTCCAGAGTAGGCCGAAGTCATGCGCTACTCCGAAGGCATAGCGGCTATCTGTATAAACATTCACACATAATCCTGTACTGAGCTCACATGCTCGTGTTAATGCTATCAGTTCCGCTGCTTGAGCTGATTTCTGTGGTATGCGTGCTGTCTCCACTATCGTTTGTAATGTGGTAATTGCATATGCTGCTGAAGTCGTACCATCTGGTAGCTTCAGACAGGATCCATCTACCCACAGTTCTCCATCTACATCTGGAAAGGGCGTATCCTGGAGATCAATACGACCCTTTGTTTGTTCCTCAGTCACAAGAATACAGTCATGCGCTTTCCGCGCCTCAGGCTGGGTTTCGGGGTATGGCAACAATGTTGCCGGGTTTAGTGTTACGCACCTTTTCAATGTAATATGAGGAGCCAAAAGCGTCAACTCATATCCCGTCAAACGGGCACTGGTCAAATGCTGCGTCTTTGTCTGATTAAGCAGGGCATCAACAGCATGGGGGACTAATACCAACAGCTTGTGAGGTAACACAATTCCCTCGCTTTGGCGTATTGACACAGCTGTCGCCGCAACCGAGCGAAAACAACCAGGCAATGCTCGGGCGACAGGATCAAGTACAGCCGAGAAATATGCACAAGGGCGCTGCTTGTCGCCGTGCATCTGTACTAAAACTGACAATGCACATCCATCTTTCTCATGCACATACAACGAAAAGGGTTTTGCATAATCAGGGGTCCCTAACACTGGTGCTGAACAAAGGGCCTGTCGCAGTTGCTGAAAAGCAGCATCACACTCATCTGACCAAGGGATTGGGATAGGTGTATCCTTTGTCAAAAGGGCTAACAATGGCTTAGCTATGTGTGAAAACCCCAATATCCACTGTCTACAAAAAGAAACGAGGCCCAAAAATGCACGGACATCCTTCTGTGTGGATGGTCTCGGTGTATCCAAAATTACTTGGATACGATCCGGTGTGAGTGCCCGTCCCTCCTTAGACAAAAGGTGACCCAAATAAGTCACCTTTGGTCTACAGAATTGCAATTTCTTCCGAGATACCTTATGATTGTGGGAGGCTAAAAAGGAAAGTAAGGATAGCGTGCTTTTCTCACACAGCTCCAGGGTGTCAGCCGCCAACAAGATGTCATCGACATATTGAATGAGGGCGACCCCCTCGAGTAAAACAAAGGAATCCAACTGTCGTTTCAAAGCCTGACTGTAAATACTAGGGCTTTCTGTGTAGCCCTGGGGAATTCTACAAAAACGATAAGATCTATTGTTTAATGTGAACCCAAAAAGAAATCGGCTATCGGGGTGAAGGGGAATAGAAAAGAAGGCATTTTTCAAATCAATCACTGAGAACATGGTCGCCGTAGGCGGGACCAAGGTAAGCAACGTCGTGATATCGGAAACCACCGGGTACTGAGGTATCACGATCTTGTTTACCTCCCTCAAATCAATTATGAACCGATAGACCTTTGCATCCGTGTCCTTTTTCAGAATAGGGAGAATCGGACTGTTACAGATATTATAGGGAACTTCTTCCACTACTCCCACTGCGATCAAATCTTGCACAATCTGTATGAGAGCCTCCTCGCCCTCCTGGGAAATACGATACTGCGGGAGGCGCGGCAACACCGCCCCCTCCTGGACACTAATGTGGACCGGAGGAATCACCATTTGTCCCACATCTGTGTCCGAAGTCGCCCATAAAGCTCGAGGGAGGGTGGCCAACAACGCATCCTCTGATATCGTACACATCCGCCCTGACCGGGGGTAGTTGTCATTTAAGATCACCCTCACACCCTCAGGGGAGCAGCGGATCGTAGCCCTAAAGTGCTTTAACATATCAAGGCCCATAATGTTATCCGGTGTATACGGAGCAAGCAGAAACGGACAGGGCGCAGAAAAAGAATCAACCTTAAATGTAAGGGGCTGTGAAAGAGGGCTTCGGGAGAGTGTACCGTCAAACCCTACCGATGTAACCACTGAGCCGGATGGGGGAGCCCCCGGAACCAAGTACCTAGACAATGCACTACGTGTCGCTCCTGTATCTACTAGGAACTGATCAGTAGAACCTAAAACCTCAGCCGATACATAAGGACCCGTCTGATCGACCGGCACCTCAACTGATTCAGACCCCCATCCAACGCATTCCTATGCATGCTGAGAATCATGATATCCTGATCGATCAATCTCCGATACGTGATACTGATGCTGGCGATCGAAAACATTTGAGCTATCCCGGTGCTGCCCAGCGGGATCGAAACGAACATGATCGTTAGAATTCCCTTTAAAGCTCGAGGAACCCCCTCTACCTCTCGGACCACCCGGAGTATGCCCCTGACGCGAAGCACGCAACACTGGGCAATCCCTGGCCCAATGGCCCAATTGCTTACAATACGCACACTGGTTCCTATTCAAATCAGATCGGCCCGAAGGGGGACCATAAGATCCTCCCCTTCCTCTATTATTACCCCGTCGGGGCGGGCCATAAACTTGTGCCAACATTACCTTAGTCTTAAAATCTTTCGATTTCTTTTCCTCCTGGCCCTTCGCCTCGTGCTCCTGACGCTCATAATACTGAGCGATAGTCAGAAGAGCCGTCGGCTTCGCGGAGGACCAGGAACTCTCGCTCGCTTTTAAACGGGCCGCAACTGCCGGTAGCAGATTAGCCACATATTTGTCCGCGAAAAGGTGGCGGCCCGTGTCGTCAGTAAGCGACTGGCCACTAAAATCATGAAACGTTTCCTCAAAGCGCTTTTAAACGGGCCGCAACTGCCGGTAGCAGATTAGCCACATATTTGTCCGCGAAAAGGTGGCGGCCCGTGTCGTCAGTAAGCGACTGGCCACTAAAATCATGAAACGTTTCCTCAAAGCGCGTGAAGAAATCTGCAACTGACTCGTCAACTTTCTGTTTACATGCAGCTAACATATTCCAGTCAATCTTTTTAGGGGGAATAATTGTTTTCAACTTAGCCACAATAGCAGCAGGGAGATCTAAAATATTCTGGGGTGGTTTCTGTGCGGGCTTCCTCTCCCTGTCTTCATCCTCAAGCTCAGACCATCGAGCCTTAAAGGCAACCACATCATCTACCTTTCGGACAGATCGCCACGTGTCCGGTGGCAGAATAAGGCCAAAGAACAGATCTATATCCGCTAAGGTCATAACGCAAGAATTCAAGGCCCCCTCGACTTCCTCATAGAAGGCCGCTGGATTCTTGCGGGGGTCAGGCAATGCATTCTTTAACGCCATAACTTCGGCCCTATGCCATGGAGTATAAACCCAATTATACACAAAATATCCCCTAGCATCGGCGGAGTTAATGTCCGAGCTAGTCCCCGCTCCTTTAGGAGGAACATACAAAGGCGCCGCCTCTCGCATTGGTTTAGCATGCACTACGTCATCCTTATCTGACTGGGAGGTGGATGAGTGGCCCCCTGCTGCAAACGAATCCGACTGCTTCTCCTCCTCCGTTTGTTGGCGTGCTTTCTCTCTAAGGGCCAGCACCTCGTCCCGCAAAGCAAACAACCGCCGAGCCGCCTCAGGAGCCTTAGGGGGAGAAAAAACACCATTACGTAATGCTCCGGCATCCGAAGACACTTCGTCAGGCTCAAGGACACTAGAATATTTTCGGAAAGCAGTAATTACTTCATCCGCGAAATGAGACAAAAAATACACCCTCTCTCTATCTTGCCACGACCCCCAAGTATGGAACAACTCCTCCTTAGACATCTTGCCCTTAAGTGCACGGAGGGAAAGTTTCCGAAGCTCAGCCATATGCTCGGCCGATAACATGGACCGTGTGTCTACCTTACCCGAGGCCGGGCCAGAATCTTGCGGCCGCGGAGCAGATGCGCCAACATAAGGGGGCGGAGAGCGATCTAGCAAATAAAAATCATCATCAGGATTATTAAGGACAGGATAAAGTGGCTGGCGAACAACATATTGACCCGAAACTTGTAGCCTACGCTCTTTCTCTTGTCTGTCCGCCTGCTCTTTGTCCTCCCGACGCTTCGCTTCCTGTGCTCGCACATGATCATTCTTCCGTTGGTCTTTATCATACAGCGCTTTCTCACGCTTCTCTTGCTCACGCACTTCCTTCACCCATAATCGCACACACTCAAACATATCCTGACGAGCACGTCGCTTACACATACACTGTTCCACATACTCAATCTTACGTATATCAAACGATCCATACAAAGGCCATCGCAACTCAGGATCCTTCTTTGTGTATTTCCTCCATACTGTGCTGTACATTATGGAAGAAAGACCATGCTTCACATACATATCCCTATTAGGCGTCCCCTCTGGGGGAGCCGGAGCAGATTCCTCGAGGTTCAACCGGTTTCCGAAACAGCAGCACCACTTACGGAGTGCGCTGAAAGCAGGCATGCTCAGAAATAATGCAAAAAATGGCACTTAATCGTTGCGCCGTTCAAAGTTACACAACTCTGGAGAAATCTCTCCACATTACCTGCCTATATGTGTTGCAACGCATATATATTCACAAAGACAAATCCAAAATATGACTAGTCATCATCAATCAAACTCAAATAGCCAACCCAGGCTTCAAAAACTCGGAGCAAGTACCGTACAACGGTTCTTACCAATCAAGAGTCCAGATTCCAACTGCCAAGCTCCACAATCGCCCAAACGGCTCTCACGGCAGGACCGACAGAAGAGGTCTCAGTCGATGACCGGCGCCACCCAGACGGTCAGCTCGGAAGGGAAGGAAGAAAAACCTCGGGATGCCAGGGCTAAAACGCCGCTGGCAGTGATCACGTCCCCGGCCAAACTCCTCACCTTCGTCGCGACCAGTCCTTCGAGCATCCGAGTCGCCGATGAGCCCCACGTGACGGGCGCCAATTGATGAATACAGGCCCCAGCTAGGCCCGCAAGGCACAAGGGTTCGCTCTCCTGTAACGGAATCTATAAGGAAGTTGGCACGGAAACTGCAAAGTACAAAAACAAGGTTTATTAACCCTTAAGGGTGGTCCTACAATCCATACAATACCCTTCAGCATTGCATAGAGTAGCACAAAGAACTTGCGTACACAGTCCCCTTTTATACACAACAGAGGGGCTCATAAGTGGGTGGATACAACATGAGGCCGAAGAACATTACCATTTATGGTCATTCTCGATACTGAATCAATACATAGGCGGAGCCAACACACTTCTTGAGCCCGCGAAACACATGGTCAAGCAAGGCTAATTATAACAGATGTGGTCAAGTCTGGGCATGCGCCAAATGGACAAGAGAGAGCTATTTATAAACTGTTACTAGGCAGATTACAAGAGCAACTAACACAAAGGTCGGACTCTCCTCGTGGCGAACACGTGGCACATGATAATACAAAATGGATCCCGAACTTCGGTCAACATAACGGAAAAAACATGATCTAAAGGGAAAGCATTAATGTCGTCAGTAAATGCTTAATCACATTGCTGTTCTAATTACAACATCTTGGTGATACATTGCTTTTAATTCAATACAGGAAGGGGACTCACTCAATCTGCGCAATGCAAATGACTGTGACTTAACAGCACCGTCCGTCATGATGATGGCAAAAGAGATGGCCCGTTAACTTAAGATGAGAAGTAACAGGTAATAAATGATGATAATTAATGGCATGCATTGGACACCTGACTCTGAGCTATTGGTCTTTGTGTTTGCGTTGTTTGTTGTGCACAAAGTGATGTCAAAGTGTACTAGTGTTAATCTATCTTTCTGTACACAATAAAGAATGACTCAAGTCAGTAATATTTATATTTCTACTCTTGTTGTGTTATAAAAATTACACTTGTACTGCAGGCCGATCTTCAGTCAGTAGAAGTATCAGAGCTGATGATGAAGTCAGGAGGATGTTTCATGAGTGGCATAAAACGGAAAAGCCTAAAGGTAAACACGTGAACCACAACCACAGCACACCCAAATGTCTGTGTAGAAGTTGAATAGAGTGTAGCGGTGGGATGACTGCAGTGCATTGATTTTACTAACTTTAACTGTAAAATGCTATGTCTGGAATGGATAATGTGCTTTGCGTTTGTCCAACTCTTTGAGAGAAAAAAAAAAAGGACTCTAAAGTGTTAACGTAGGATGTGCTAATGGTAAGCACTGTGGGCCTGATCTCTCCTGTTACTGTTGAAGGTCTATGCTGGAAACAGACTACAGTAGAGATGATGCATATGCATACATGCCACCTCGGAAAGTGTTCTTGTTGCACTACACCATCACTTGTGCATTTGTTTTCACTTTCTTTCTGAATATCCCCTTTGGTTTTCAATCTAAAATTACAGGCCGGGCCTTGTCCAAAACTTTGTAAAACATTACAATGCATATTAATTACCTTACCAATCAATCACCTTTTTATTCCAGCCGGGCAGTGGCGAGTGGTGAGGCGACACACCCAAGATTGATGGACGAGAGGAGCAAGAGGAATGCCGAGATGCAAAAAACCAGTCCACATTTTTGACCAGGATAAGACAGTAACAGTATCCACTTTTCACTTCTTTTAAATAATTTGATTAATATCTTGTATACATTCTTTACAACAGTGTGTTCTTGGAGTTGTTGTTATCAATCATCATTACGTTTGCTCTGTGTTTACGATTCTTCACTACCAATATTTTAAATTTCTATTTGCTATCTGTTAAAGTATTAAGGCCGGAACAGAACAAGAAATAGAAGTGTATGTAATCCGGGTCTCATCATGCATGCATTTCCTTTTTTATACCTTAACATATGGAATGGATATGGTATGGTAGTCTTCAATGATTGTCGTTTGTTTGTCTATGTATGCATACTGTTTTTCTATGTCAAACCTTTCCCAAAATCCCCCTTCCCATCCAATCAACGGACCCTAACCCTCTTCCCCCGGGCTGTGTGACTTATTGTCGAGGTGTAACTAAATTAAATGTACACCAATACTTAATCACACACTTGCTGGGGCGGATGTGGTGAAAGCAACACTACTTCAATTTCAATGCAGAGCGATGAACTTCTTCTGCTTGCCCACCCATGAGTAGGATATTTCACAGGTTATTTTATTTAACAAAGGAACATATACCTCAGCATGAATTGCCGGCATTGATTGGATTTGTTTGTTGTCATTCCTCATACACAGCACTAACTGTTAGACTGTAGGCATAGCCAAGTCGACAAAACTATAGTTTGTAACTCTGTCTAGTAGGCTATCCTCATAATAACCAGCATTCAGTTTTTTTGTCAAATATTTGAGCATATAATTGTTGCTCGGTAAATTCTGTGATGTACTTCATTCAACTACTCCTCTAACAGTCTCTCAAAGGCGATTGACTATCTCCTTTTCTTTTTTTGGAAATGCTGCCACCCTGCCAGTGTATACTACTACTACTATACTACCACCACCACCCCAATCATGGCATGTATGAAAAAGGAAACCATCTTCACCATGCAGCCAGTGCTGTGCCACAGTTGGACATAAACATCAAGCACCGGTAAGAGAGAAGTTTGGGGGAGGCAGAATCAATAATGGACATGTTGTCAATGATGTCAGTTTCAAACACCACTCCAAAGAATGCATAGTAGGACCAGTCAATGAGTGAGGTGTGTCGCATCTATCTGTTTGTGTCTTATACAGTCAGCAAATTATTGAAATCAAACACACGCTATGGGCGGCCATGCACCAGCAAAGAAACAGTGTGATGTAAAACAGTTACCCCACCTACAAAACATTAACAACATTGCATGTAACATAGAAAAATATATTTAATTGACCCTAACAAATAAACTAAACCCACAAAAGCTAACCCACCCACCTCCCTAACCCCAACGACTGTCCATAGAAATAGAGAACGCCCAAACGAGTCAAGAACGAACAGGAATTAAAAAAGGGGCAGTGACAGGGACTAACTGGTGGGGCGGGACTGGAGGAGGACACGAATCTGGTCCTCTAAATGGGCGACGCGGCGTCTAAGGCCGCGGCAGTTGCAGCCACAGTGGGGGGGGGCACCGGAGATGGCACGGTGGCGGCGGGCAGCCGCCAGACGGTGGCGCCGTACCGCTGGAGGGCGGTGGCTGGGGCCCGGGGCACTGGAGGAGGCTTGAATTGCTGCTGCAGTCTCCTCCTCCTCCTCGGCTAGGACCACCAGCCGCCGGTATTCATGCTGGATTGCCTCCAGCTTCCGGCGCCGTGCCTTGGCGGCCAACTCCTTCCGGTTGATTTTTGGAGTAGCTGTGTATCAAAAAGAAAAAGCAAGACAATTGTAAAATATAGTCTTAATAAAACAGTAGGACAAGGTAATTATTTACACACATAGTGGCATGGTAGAGTAGCACTATAAAATAAAGCACAGTAGTACATAACATTTTAAATGTCGCCCGTCCTTCTTCCTTCCACCTGTCTTACACTTTTTAGTTGAACAGTGCACCAGGTGCTCTTCTCCATAAAACTTTCAAAGCGGAGTTGAAATCAGATAGATGAGGCCATTGGTTACTCAATACTCTGGCTCCTAGTCCTATACCAATTAAAGGGAATTCTAGTCTTCTAGTTCACTCTTCAAACGTCCCCAAGAACTCATACTTACTTACGACATCGGATAGCGGGCGGACTTTGTCCGCCCGCCATCCGACTGCTAAAAAAGGGTGGGGGTCCCGTGGGGACAATTAATTAGGATGATGCGCCCGGCACAGTGGCGGGCGCACCCTGTTATTTTAAATTTAAATTCTGGTTGGCTTTGCTGAAAGCAATGCTAAAATGTTGTGCTGCTTTTCCAAGCACAACATGACGGGCCTCGCACGGAGCCTGTCACGTTTTGCTTTGAAAGTCGGGGGGGTACCATAGCATCGGTAGGTACCCTCCATGGGGGCCCCCAAGCATACTCTGCAATGTGTGCATGCCTTTCCGTGGCGGACGATAATGCCGCCACGCAAAGGCATTCCAAAATGCAGATTATATGGCTGCCGGTGTGGTGAGAGAGACACCACCGCCATATTGAACCCTTTTCCGCCTAGACATGTCTGAATATTTTCTACAGGGATGGCGGGAGGTTTGCCCCTGCTGTGACGGCAGTGAATTCCAGCCAGCCCGGCGGGGGCAATACGCCCACCATCCTAATGGGGCCCTAATTCACAACTTTACAGTATACATATACATACAGTACACCTTTGCAGTGAGTGTGCTGTCAAGTTCAACAATAGTTAAAGATTATGAATCTAACTTACCACCGCCTGCCACTGGTGCTGCCACTCCCCCTCCGTTGCTATCTGCAACTGCCGCATCCTCGCCCTCTGCGTCGCCTTCGCTGGCCCCAGCAATGGTGGTCGGTAGTGCGCCTAGAAAACATTACACATTTATTAGGCAACATATACACCTCCCCCCTATTGATCAGTAGCAAGGTTGAAAAATGAGTTAATACTAACATAAATCACTAGTACAAATCAGGTAGTAGTAGAGTAGACACTAAGTTATATGATCATTGTAGCATTTGCTTGATTAGCCCTAGCCATGCACATGTGACGTTACCTTTACCTTGCAGCTTCTTAAGACACCTTTGAGCCCACATGACCTGCCTCACACTGCTACTGTCTAGTCTACGCGCTGCGTACAGGCGGTCAACAAACATTAACAAGCCACTTTTTTAGGAAGAACTGGTGTACTACTGTTACTGTTAGTCCATATTGCTTATCCATAGATGCTACACTTTTTGGCACGGCTGAGAAATGCTTGCAAGTTGCAATATACTAACGCACACCATTTCTTTTTTCGCATTACAGACGCAAGATTCGCTTCTACGAACCAGAGCTTCTGAACGATGCACCAACTACCAGTACTAGGTTCTTCTGAGGTGAGGGGTCCCTTCACTCACATCTTCATTTATAAATGTATATAAACTAAATTGCTATGGGATGGTGGTGCTGCCTTCCACCACTTCAGTTATCATGATTTAATTCCCAACTGTATAAGTGTAACAATGTATATTGTTTTAATGTTATTGATTTGCCGGTTGGTGCTGCTAAGAAAACAGTGTACAGACCTTCTCAAATCGAAATAAAAATTTGAAACTTACATAGACTTTGTGGTATTTGGTGTGGAGTGGACTAACTTACACGATTGAGCAAATTAAAGTAAGGGTGTGCATGTGAATAGCTTCCACGACAGAGGTTGCGTGTGTTAATGTTCTGGGTTGTCTACTTGTTGGTTATCTTGGGGGGAGGGTTCCGAGACCTAATAGGTATGACAAGACAGTACTATAGTCAAGCAGTGGAATTGTGGTGGGTGCGGAATTTCTGATTGAGGTGTGCAAGGAAGGTCCAACCTACCATCACCAACATCCTATTTTCTGGTGCAAATGTATGTGCAAGATCCCTACAACAGTTGTATGTCCTATAGGGTATCATATCAAAATATTAAGAAATCTGGTAGGGCTGTTGCTGTGAATTTTCAAAGCCTAAACATCAACAAGAGTAAAAAGTAGTACAAGACAACAACCCAACGGATTGTATGAGCTACTGGTGAATATGAGTTTTATATTACAACCTTTCACAAAGAGTGGCACTGGCCAACTGGGCAAGACTAGCTACTACAGTACAGACAGACAGACTGATAGTATGTAGTGGTACTCAGTCATCATAGCGGAGGCAGGGATAAGCTTTTTGAAACCGTACAGATCGAAGGATAATTGGTGGTAAAAGAATAGCATTTGGAAACACACTATAGTTCGGGAGAAATGGGGCAGTAAAAGTTATGGAATAAGAAATATTATTAAAAACAAGAAGACTTACTGGGGCCAGCAGAGGAGCCCTCAGCGGTGTCCTCCTCGTGGTGTTCCTGTCCCGCCGACTGCCCAGTCCCTGCCCGTCTGCCCCTGGGTGCTGATGAACAGGAAAGATATAAGAAAGAGACAAACATTGATGGATGGTGTCAACTTAAGCAAATACAATATTTTTCAACAACGGTCAAAAAACACTTATGTAAACAATTGCAATAACTACATTGACCGATCTCATCTGGTCAACATGTAATATCGGGGGATTCGCAGTTCGACTACTCAAGTTACTATTTATCAACAGTAATCCATTCTTCCATTCTGATTCCAGAAAACTAAGTTACAAGTAAGCCTAAGAATTAGTACAACGTACCACCCAACCTAGCCCACCTATTCCAGGCATGCCAATTGTACATTAAGTATGCATTTCGACTGTATTCCTCAACAATGTGTATGATCCAATCATGGAGGACACATGAACATGACTACATTTTTTGTATACACCAAATTTTGGTTTGATTGATGCTGATCTGCTACTGCTAAGTAACTGCAAAGCCTACCTCCACTCATTGAACAAACTAGAAAGGTTCTAAAGACTGGCGTACTAGCAGCACGTCACGTAACTGAGTGAGGGGGGCATCACGCATACCACTAACCAATTAGAAGCTCATACAAAGTACCTAAACCTATGTATCAATCCGCCCCTATCTATTAGTGACAGGACAAAGTAAGGAGTGGACGTGAGTCACTGTAGCATTACGTAACTTAATTTCTCTAAAATAAACTCGTAAAGAATCACGCTAAGCAAACGCAAACGGAAAGCTGCAAACAAGTAAGATTAGTAGTAGCGCAGAAGAGCACCTGTGTCATAATCACAGAAGACTTTTAAACGTTATTAACCTGGAATGTATTGCAAGCAGCAACATTCTAGCTGGTTGGAAGGAAAAAAAGATATTCGCAATATATAACATAGAGCAGAAGAACAGACACAAAGTTGTAATAATTAAATAGGTACTCACCAAGCCCCAGGACCTCCACTCCTAGCAGGTCCAGCAGGTCCTGCTCACGGTCCAGGATGTCAGACCACCGGTGCGTCAGCTGTGCCTGGGTGCGCCGGACCCCAGAGATGCGCGACACTGCCCGGCGCACCTTCCCCCACCGCTGCCGACGCTCCCGGAGGCCGTACCCGGACCCAGGCCTGCCACCTGCTGCCAGGGTTGAGGGGAGGTGGCGCTGCACAAAGAAAATTAGTGCAGCCAACTCCGCCTCCCCAAATAAGGCCCGTGCATGCACCCCTTGTGGGCGCCGCCTTCCGCAAGGAAGGCGGTCGCGGCTCTGGCTGCGCCGGCGAACAGCCCTGCCCTTGGACATGGTTCTGGGGACGGGGCGGGAAAGAAAAGGTAAAATAAATAAAGGAGTAAAGGAAATAAATAGCGGGCAATACAAAGAGAAAAAGTAGCTAAAAAACAAAAAAAAAGTACACAAAAACCAAAAATATAGAGGCAGGAAAATAGTTAGAGAAATAATAAGTAATAAAGATCCAAAAAAAGTGGCTATAAACAAAGGATTGAAAAGATTTAGGGAGGATTGAAAATCAGGCCCCAGAACCATGCAATAGAGTGGAAAACAAGATGGCCGCACCCGTTGCGACCACGTGCGCAAGTTCGCGCGATATTTTCTCCCTGAGCAAGCAAAAAGCAACGCGATCAAGTAAAAGCGATCGCGAACAGGAAATATCGACCGCGAACATGCATTGCGCGACCCGGAACAGGAAGTAAACAACGCCAGAGGGCGGGACAAGTGAAAACAAGATGGCCGCGCCCGTGAGCGACCGCATGGGTAAGTTGGCGACCCGCGAACACGCAAAAAATACCGCGAACAGGCGGCAAAAAAACTTCCGCATCTTCGCGATATTTCCGGCGTGTTTGCGGAGATTTTCTGCATTCTCGCGATAATTTGCGGAGGTTAATTCCGCAAATTCCGCCCACCCCTAACTGCGGCACAGACGCAGTGGGTGACCTTGGGGTACATGGTGGCTAAGCGTAACATTGCGCAGTTATGGGGCTCCCCGAGGCCGCCCACGATTGAGGTATGGAAGGAGAATATGGACTGGTGTATGTTTAGGGAAAAGACGGTGTATGTGGCGAGAGGTAAGCCAGGGAAATGGAGTAGGGTATGGGGTCCGTGAAATTTATATCGAGGCCGTATCTGCACCCCGCCTTTGCCATTAGAGGTCGATATTGCTTTGACCCCCAAGCCGCGCATTCTGCGGGAGGGAGTGAGGTGTGTTCCATGCTTTGTTTTCCCATTGCCCCCCTTCACCGCTTCCGGACCAGAATCGCTTTGGACACTTTATGTTTTTCCCCGTCCTGGGAAGAGCACGCTGCTATCTCGGACTCTCATTGCCTTGAGTGTGTTTTATATTTAATAAAAAATGAAACTGTTGTTTTAAACTGCTCCTGGCCTATGGCCATGGCCTGTTATAGGTGCTTACGGACTGCCGGGTGCTTTGCCTCTGGTTCATTTGAATGTATGGCGTTACACTGCGGGCCCTCGGGCTCTATAGCGGCCGGCCCTGGTGGTTGTAGGCCCTTGTATGTCTTTTATTGTGTGCTGACGGTTTCTAATAAAAATATATTAAAAAAAAAAAAAATCCTTCAGTGGGTCAAGCCGCCAGGCTGAATCCGACAGTGAGTTCCATGAGACCGGGTAACTTATCGATCAGGGCCCACTGATTTGCTGCTGCGGAGAAGCTCCAAGTGGGAGAAACCACTTTCTTCAAACCAGCGTGGCTATGCCTTGGGTGGATAGAATGGGTTTGTGTGTTCTGGTCCTCCTGAGAACTGGAAATATAAAACCTTGTAGGTCACAACTTTTCAGAGGTTGTATGACAAGTGCAGTTAGACACAGCTCAGGTTTCCAGGACATGAGAAACAACAGTTGGGAGTCAAGACTCACTCCAGGTGAGGCCATCAGCAGGTTCCAAGTCAGGTCCAGCTGTTATTGGTCACTTCATGGAAAAGTCCTCTTGCAGCTTGTTGTGGCCCTATAGCTACACAGGTCAATAGGCGTCTACTTTTTTGTCCCGGTTACAAGGGGAAGCAAGTCAAATCCTTCAAGGCTCTGCTTTAATTACAGAAATCAGGTCCGGTCCTCTTCTCTTCTTCCACAGGTCCATAAAATGTGATTAAAAATGGTGCCTTGAGTATCCATATTAATGCTTGGTACCAACTAATGGCGCCCAAAGCAAATGGGTAAAAGTTCCTAGCTGTAACCCTACCCGCTTTTGAAACTGTTCCTGTTTGCCCTTCTGTAAACAATCCCACAGTGCCCCCTCACTCTCAAAATCCAAGATGGAGAAATCCTTTTCTCTTTATGCAGAGCCTGTGTGCACTGCCCTCGCAGATGTATGACCAGGGAAATCAACACTCTCTTTCTCTGAGGTCACCCTTCACCAGTTCTGGAGGAAGCATTTGGGGCCTGCCTAATAAGAAGGACATAAGCCCAGACATCTCCAGGTGTTACCAAAGATTTGCCTGTTACTGGGGACACCCCTTCGAAGTAAATTAAGTTCCTGGGTCAATCCCATTGGTCTTTCTGCCAGTGGAAGAGAAAAACAACTCCTGATTCCCAAGCCATTGTACCTGCCCTACGATAATTTGTTATACCATTCATCATGGCTTATTCCTGGCTCTGCCACTGCTTATGAGAGAATGCACCTGAGCCAGAGCAGCTTCAAGCAGGGAAAATTTTACTTTCTAAAATATACCTTTCCCTAATATTCATTAAAAATACGACTTCACACCATTGAGTTGGGATTTTAATAACTAATAGAAAATAGTTGTTTCTTCATTTTTGTAGCTGTACCCTAACTGGAGATACTAACATTTATTTTTACAATCGCTTTCCAGTGTTTCCCTTTGGAATAGCAAGAGCCTTCTCACAGTAAAAATAGCTTTTGGGTGCTAGTCACTAAAAGGGCATGTTAACTGTATATTTCTACTGTTAACTGTATATTTTTCTGCTATTCTACCTTCACAGACCAAGCAAACTGCCTTGTGGGCTATACAGCCTACACAGGAGTGACTTTTTGATATTTAAAAGAAATGATTTCACCTAACAAAAACATTTTGTTGAATGAATGCACAGTAGATTTTTACAGTGCAGCAGTCAGAAATACACAGGGTAGGCCTGAAGCCATGTTTGGCCTGCCGCTGTAGTTGATGGCTCTATAGGCACTGCAGTTCTGTAGTGCCATTACATTTCCGGACCCTGTGTTCACTTTCTATATCATATAGTAGGGACATCCAAGCAAGTTAAATATTCCAATGAGGAATAAGCCAAATTAACCATATCTAAGAGGGTGCACAGGCACTCTACTAGCAGGGGTAAATTGCACAGAGTTGTAAAGCCAGCAAAGCAGATATCGAAAAAATGTGGAGGGACGCCACACAAAATATGGTCATTTCCTACAATGATTATTAAAAGGAAGCACATTTTTTACAAATGAATAGAGAGCATTTTACACAAATACCTTTTCAGGTGCCAACACTTGGCTGTTCCAGAATAATAAACATAACCAAATGATATTTGTTTCTGGTGCAGCCCCTGTATCAAGTCTTTCTTTAATATGAGAGATGTAAATCATCACTTTTTAGTCTACATTGAGCATTCTGGGACTTTTAGTTTCTCTTTTAAGATTGACAGTATGGCTGAAAATTTGCAGCATGCAAAGAGCTCTTGTGGTTTGAAAGAGAAGACTGATTGGCTTGGGAACACTAAAAGTGTTGTGTGGCAAAGAACAGTGTAATGGTCAACAACCCCAAAAGAAACCAGACATTCAAATACCCAGTGGCGTCACTATGAGGGTGCGGGGGGTGCGGACCGCACCGGGTGACACCCTTACGGGGGGTGACACCAAAGGGCCGGTCCGGTCGATGTGGTGTGGTGCAGACTACAGAGCAGTACTGCAGAACAAACCAGAAACGCAACGACGACACAACCTAGTTTCTATTGAGTAGGAGGAGGTGCCTCTGTGCGCAGCGCGCACTGTCTCCTCCTCCGCCGCGTGTGCGCGCCTCGGCAGTGACGTCGTCACTAGAGGGGTACAGTCGGCGATGTTTTTTTAATGTTTTGGAATACGGGAATCCGAATCCCGCATGCGTATTGGGCCCCAAGTGCGCATGACTTGGCATCAGGGGGGGCGCCGAGGACTCGGGAGGTGAGGAGGTCTCTCACGTCGCTGTCGCCACTATAATTTAATTTTATTCTAAGGACAGGACAGAGCCGGAGCGGAACCTGGTTTAAGGCTAGCCGCCGGCGCCGACGGAGGTAGCCCCCCCCCTCTGCCACCAACACCAACTCAGCAGGTGAGTGTGTTTGTCGAGACATATTACCTCAGTGTTCATGGCAAACAGTCATTGCTTTTATGTACAATTCAGTCTGCAAACATGCCTTTACACAGGAATACTTTCCTCCTGCGGTGCTGCTAAACTGCTAAATAAATGTGACATTTAAAAGACTTTAATTGTATTTATATAGCGCTTACTACGGTAATACTACCCCTACAAGGCGTTGAAATGAACGTAGCTCACGCGGACTGCACAACAGCGAGCAGCGCACACCAGAGTCCAGCTATATACAGCCCTTCATTTGTACTTATCTGTAACATGTCAAACTTGGAAACATTTACAAATATTAATATTTTGGAAGTTCCTTTGTTTTCGACGACATTCTCTCGACGGCATGCACACCCCCTGCGTCTCCCCCGCCCTCCCATGAAGCAGTCTTCCAATTAGCTGTATTGTTCGAGACGTTTCTGTCATGAGCACCAGAGAGCAATTTAGGAGACACTGAGAGCCGAGCGGTGGGAATTAAGAGTACATCGCCCTAACTTCTTGCTATGGCTGTGTAGTACTGTGGCCTATTATTGCGTATTGGTATTACTATTGCCTATTTGACACCGAGTAACTTTTGCCTACCGTCCTGTGCTGCTGCGTGGATATTTCCATCCATTTCTGTTCAGCATTTGAGAAAATAAGTTTGTTTTTCTGATTCACCTTTCCTGACTCCTGCAGCTGCTTATCAGATCAGGCTAGGACACAAGGAGCACTGGAGTAGGTCAGAGAATGTGTTACTGTTTGTTTTTATTTTTAAAAATCTGCACAGGCCCAGCAAGGCACATTATCATGGCCATGGATGCAAGGCAACAATAAAACATGTCCAGAGAACTGGTGATTAATGATCCTGCTGGAGAGCAGTCCTTTGCCTGTTGGTAGTTTTGAAATGCAGATAAACTGTATTTTATTTGGATAGCTCAGTGGGTTACTGCCTTTGTCACAGAGATTCTTGTGTTACTTGCAGTTCAAAAGTTACAATCCTAACATAGGACAGTGGCTATGAACTGTCATCAAAGAGCTGCAGACAAACATGAATGGTATAGTTAGAACTTCACTTTTTTTGTGTTACTATAAAGTTAGAAATTCCCCAGTCTTTCATTATTTTAATGTTGCTAAAAAGAGTTTGGGCCGATATACATTTTTATTAGTAAAGCCAAGCCCCAACCACTACGGTATGCTTTAAATCCTGAGTTTGTGCTTCCCCAGCTCAAACCCTCTTTAAATTTACTGCCCACCAGTGTGGATGACATGTGATTCCTACATCTTGTAATCCTCATTGGCTCATGTGAAATTCCCTGTAGACGGAATTACATACTAGCGAGAAAACCGGCCCTGTCATTGCCTTTCTGTTTTTATTTAATTAGCAATCAGGTCATTAGGGCAACTGTGGAACATATTTTAAAGTGCGTGCTAATTATATTTACTGCTATATTTAATGTTTTAAGTTTGAAGGTGATTTTGCTAATGTTTTTTACGGGAATAATGAAAGTAGAGCTGGATGGGGCTGATATGGGGCTGGGGCCCGAAGGTCAGCTGTGAGATAAGGTACACAGGAGTGGGATTGTCGAAAAGTGGATAATCGGGCCTGGAAGTACTTGTGTTAAAACCTGGCCTGTTGGAATTTAAGGGTTTGCACTTACATCCAGACATCGCTCTTACTTTCAAATAACTCTCCACATGCTCTGTATACACACAGAATTGATCCGTTGTATACTAGTGACTGTTTGCAAGTAGATATAATCTAAGCTAGGGCTTGTAGGCTAGAAGAAGACAAATTGGGTCCGCAGTGGCCCACCCAAATGCACCCTTGGCCCACCCAACAAAAAATTCCTGGAGCCGGGCCTGATTGACAGGGCTTCCCCTGCTTTCATTTTTCATGTCGCAACAAAGAAGTGCACTTTTATTGCTAAACAACAATGACTGCAAAAGTTCCGAAAGACAATTAGATTTTTGTTGGAAGCTGCTATATCATCCTGTTGCTGCACAAAGACAGGGCCCGCAGAGCAGGGGGAATAGCTGCATTCAAGCTTGCAATTTTACCCGTTCTTTCACTTTACATGCGATTTCTCAATATGTTCAAACTGCGTTTTTATGACTTTTAGATCAATTTTTAGTGTTCAAACCTGAGCTTCTTTCATGTTACAAAGAGAGCCGCCCCATCTCCTGTCATTTCGGCCCCCTCCCTGATCTATAACCTACTTCTCTGGACTTGATAATGGAGGAAGGAGTGCTGTAGCGCCGTTACATCATGCATCACGAACAACTTGCATTGCGACCACCCGTGCTCTGATACCCAGTAACTCAGACCACCCTCTGCTTCCACCTGAAGCATCCACCATCCCTCCCTGGCTTTGTAACAGCCCGCCCCACCCACATCAGTTGCATCCTTGCAGCACTCCTGGCTGAAGAGTTCCCTTCTTCCTACAAAATAAAACGTGAACGGTATAGTTTCTTGGCGCTTTAAATCATAGCAGTAGTGATTGCCCTGACCTACATTTACAAACGTTACTAAGGATTCTGTATGGTCCCGTTATTTGCCAACTGTGTCCACTGGCGGACTCGGAGCGGAGGAGGTCCATGCGGTAAGTCGTGAGGGGGTGACACCGTGAGTTACCCGCACCGGGTGACACCAACCCTAGTGACGCCACTGCAAATACCTGCAGTGCAAGCTTCACTTTAACACATAAAAGTTACGGTCAGAGTTTATAGGTGTACTAGGCGGTTGCTTCAGGTGCAAAGTGAAGGGCATACCAAATTCAAGGGGAAACATTGCAAATAAAAAAAAATCTGAAAGCTAAAAAATATCCTTAGCCTCAATATGTTATTTTGTTTTAGGTGGTGAATACTCCCTCTTCTTGGTCTGGTGAGTGACTAGCAGCCAATTGTGGGTGCTACTGGTTACAGCACAAACTCCCTTTGCTCTATAGCAGTTTGTATTTCACATTTAGAAAACATTTAAAATGGGTAAGTAACAAGACATTTCCATATTGGTTAAGTGAACACAATATTTTTTTCTAACAATGTGTACCAATCTTTGTGTTTTCCAATATCTTTTTGTATGGGGGTTGAAAACAAAATTGCTCATGCATTAATATATCTTTGTACCCACTTTTCAAAGGTTTGCTTTTAGCCACTGACCAGTTCAAATGGCCTTTTATTTGTTAGACGCCTACAGTCTTGTTTTGCATTTTTGATATAATTTCACAGCTTTCACATCTGGTTCCTTTGGAGTATACCAAATATAATGGCCTGCACAGCCTATAATATTTGGTAGCCCCTATTTTTCTGAAGATTGAACTTGCCAGGATACAATTTGACATGGCTTTATTTTGGCTCTAAAAACACATTACGTTTCTACCAGATAGAATCCTTGCTTGAGTTTTCCAACATCTTTTCCTTAATTGATACCACATATTTCAGCTCATGCATTTCTGTAACATCTGATTTCCCCTACTTTTCAACTCAAGTTGCCTTTTATTTGATAGCAGACTGCAGTATCTTTTCATATTTGTGATTTCATTCCACATGCTTTCACATCAGGGTCCTTCTGGGGATATTAAATATAATGCTTTACAAGGGCTGTAATATTTTGCATTCCCTATATTTCTCGGGGTAGAGCTTACCAGGATTCAATTTGACATGGCATACTTTGGGCTAGATGAACACAGTATATTCCTGCCAAATAGCACCCTTCACTGTGCTTTCCAACATCTTTTACTGTGGGGATATCACATATTACTGCTCCTGCATTGCTATAATTTCTGATATCCTCTACTTTTCAATGGTTAGCTTTTAGCCACTGACCAATTCAAGTTACCTTTTATATGATAGTAGATTACACTAATTCTTTGCATTTTTCATTTGATTCCACAAGATTTCACATCTAGTTCCTTTCGGGGATACCAAATATAACGCCTTGTTTGGGCTATAATATTTGGTATCCCTTATATTTCTTGTGTCAGAGCTTACCAGGATTCAATTTGACATGGCATTCTGTAGACAAAGTATTTTCCTGCCAAATAGCACCATTCCCTGTGTTTTCCATAATATGTTACTGTGGGGATACCACATATTACGGCTTCTGCAGTGCTGTAATATCTAGAATCCCCAACTTTTCAAGCGTTACCTTTTAGCCACGTATCAGCTTAAGTTGCCTTTTATTTGCTAGCAGACTGCTATATCTTTTCACATTTTTTAATTCATTGTGCAAGCTTTCACATCTAGTTCCTTTGGAGGATACCAAATATAATGTCTCATAAGGGCCATAATATTTGGTATCCCCTATGTTTCTCGGGATAGACCTTAACAAGATCCAATTGGACATGACATTCTGTTGTCTAGGTGAACAAAGTATTTTCCTGCCAAATGGCATCCTTCCCTCCGTTTTCCATAATATTGTACTATGGGATACCACATATTACAGCTTCTGAATTGCTGTAATATCTGGAACCATATATGATGGACTCTACCGCCTATAAAATTTGGTATCCCTTGAGTTTCTCGGGTAAGAATTTACAAAGATTCAATTTGAAGCGACCTAATGTTGGATGGCTTAGCACTGTATTCGTTTGCCAATAAGAACCCTTCCTTTTGCATAACAACATCATTTACTATGGGGATATCAAATATTTGGGCTCACGCATTGCTGTGACATGTCGTATCCCCTACGTTCCATGGGTTACCCTTTAGTCATTGACCACTTGAAGTTGCCTTTTATTTGATAGCAGATTACAGTATCTTTTCACATTTTGTACATCATTCCATAGGAATTTACATCCAGTACGCTTAGGGGATACCAAATATAATAGCCTATATGGCCCATAATATTTGGTATCCCCTGTGTTTCTCGAATTGGAAATTACCAGGGTTTAATTAGATATAGTCTTATGTTGGATGGGTGAGCACAGAGTTGCTATGCCAAGTAGCACCCTTTTTTTTGCTTTAAAAAATTGTTTACTATGGGAATACCCAATATTATGACTCACGTATTGCTGTAATATCTTGTGTCCCCTAAGTTTCATGGGTCACCCTTTACCCATTGACCAGTTGAAGTTGCCTTTTGTTTGATAACAGACTACAATACCTTCTCACATTTTTGCATCATTCCACAGGATTTTATATCCGGTTCCCTTAGGGGATAGCAAATATAATGGCCTTTACCAGCTACAATATTTAGTATCCCCAGTGTATCTCGGGTTACAAGTTACCAGGATTCAATATGACATCACCTTATGTTGCATGGGGGAGCACAGAATTTCTATACCAAATATCCCCCTTCCTTTTGCTTTCCAACATCATTTAATATGGGGATACCAAATATTATGGCTCACTCATTTCGATAATATCTCGTATCCCCTATGTTTCATGGGTTACCCTTGAGATATTGAAAAGTTGAAAATGCCTTTTGTTTGATAGCAGACTACAGTTTTTTTCACATTTTGTACATCATTCCACAAGATTTTGCCTAGGGTATCTTTAGGGGATACCACTTATAATAGCCTATATGGCCTATAATATTTGGTATCCCCAGTGTTTCTCTGGTTGGAAGTTACCAGGATTCAATCTGACATTGCCTTATGTTGGATGTAGGAGCACAGTACTTCTATACCAAATGGCACCCTTCCTTCTGCTTTCCAACACCATTTACTATGGGGATACCAAATATTATGACTCATGCCTTGCCGTAATATCTCTTATCCCCTATGTTTCATGGGTTACCCTTTAGCCATTGACCAGTTGAAGTTGCCTTTTGTTTGATAACAGACTACAATACCTTCTCACATTTTTACATCATTCCACAAGATTTTACATCCGGTTCCCATAGGGGATACCAAATATAATGGCCTTTACCGGCTACAATATTTGGTATCCCCAGTGTATCTCGGGTTACAAGTTACCAGGATCCAATATGCCATCACCTTATGTTGCATGGGGGAGCACAGTATTTATATACTAAATATCACCCTTCCTTTTGCTTACCAACATCATTTAATATGGGGATACTAAATATTATCGCTCACTCATTGCTATATCTCGTATCCCCAATGTTTCATGGGTTAGCCTTGAGCCATTGGAAAGTTGAAATTGCTTTTTGTTTGATAGCAGACTACAGTATCATTTCACATTTTGTACATTATTCCACAAGAGTTTGCCTCCGGTACCTTTAGGGGATACCACTTATAATAGCCTATACGGCCTATAATATTTGGTATCCCCAGTTTTTCACCGGTTAGAAGTTACTAGGATTCAATTTGACATCGCCTTATGTTGGATGGAGAAGCACAGGATTTCTATACCAAATGGCACCCTTCCTTTTGCTTTCCAACATCATTTACTATGGGGATAACAAATATTATAGCTCACACATTGCTGTAATATCTGGTATCCCCTATGTTTCATGGGTTACCCTTTAGCCATTGACTAGTTGAAATTGCCTTTTGTTTAATAGCAGACTACAGTATCTTTTCACATTTTGTACATAATTCCACACGATTTTGCATCTGCACCCTTAGGGGATACCCACACCCTCCGCATGCTTTGCAGGATCTTCAAATGGATCCCCACCGAAACCAGAAGGACGGTCACCCAAGCCCTCATCAGCAGCAGACTAGACTACGGCAACGCACTCTATGCAGGAGCCCCAGCCAAACTCCTGAAATGGCTCCAAGGCATCCAGAACGCCTCCGCATGCCTTATCCTCGACATCCCTCGCCGCAGCCACATCACACCCCACCTAAGAGACCTACACTGGCTCCCCATCAACAACAGGATAACCTTCAAGCTCCTCACCCACGCACACAAGGCACTCCACAACACCGGACCAGCGTATCTCAACAGCCGACTCAGCCTCTACACCCCCACCCTCCAGCTCCGATCCGCAGACCGCACTCTCCCCACCGTCCCCCGCATCCGAAGAGTGACCGCCGGTGGCAGATCATTCTCCTACCGCGCCGCCAAGACATGGAACACCCTCCCCATCCGCCTACGGCAGACCGAAGACCTTCTGACCTTCAGAAAACTTCTCAAAACATGGCTCTTCGGACAGTAGCAGCATCCCCTCTCCCCCCCCCCCCAGCGCTTTGAGACCCTCACGGGTATGTAGCACGCTTTACAAATGCTCTGATTGATTGATTGATAATAGTTTATACGGCCTAAAATAGTTGGTATCCCAGGTGTTTCTCTGGTTAGAAGTTCCCAGGATTCAATTTGACTTCGCCTTATGTTAGATGCGGGAGCAAGGGTATTTCTATACCAAATAGTACCCTTCCTTTTGCTTTCTAACATCATTTACTACGGGAAAACCAAATATTATGGCTCACGCATTGCCGTGATATCTCGTATCCCCTATGTCTCATGGGTTACCCTTTAGCCATTGACCAATTGAATTTGCCTTTTACTTGATAGCAGACTACAGTATCTTTTCATATTGTGTACATCATTCCACAAGATTATGCCCCCGGTACTCTTAGGGGATATCAATTATAATAGCCTTTACAGCCTATAAGATTTGGTGTCCCCAGCGTTTCTTGGGTTAGAAGTTACTAGGATTCAATTAGACATCACCTTACGTTGGAAGCAGGAGCACAGTATATCTATACCAAATAGCGACCTTCCTTTTGCTTTCCAACATCATACACTATAAGGATACCAAATATTATGGCTCACGCATTGCTGTAATATCTCGTATCTCCTATGTTTCATGGGTTACCCTTGAGCCATTGAAAAGTTTAAATTGCCTTTTGTTTGATAGCAGACTACAGTATCTTTTCACATTTTGTACATCAGTCCACAAGATTTTGCATCCGTACCTTTAGGGAATACCAACTATAATAGCCTATACTGCCTATAACATTTGGTATCCCCAGCGTTTCTCGGCTTAGAAGTTACCAGGATTCAATTTGACATTGTCTTAGTTTGGATGGAAGAGCCCAGTATTTCTATACCAATTAGCGCCCTTCCTTTTGCTTTCCAACATCATTTACTGTAGGGATACCGAATATTATGTCTCAAGCACTGCCGTAATATCTTGTATCCCCTATCTTTCATGGATTACCCTTTAGCCATTGACCAATGGAATTTACCTTTTATTTGGTAGCAGACTATATTATCTTTTCACATTTTGTACATCATTCCACAAGATTTTGCCTCCGGTACCCTTAGGGGATACCAATTATAATAGCTTATAAGGCCTATAATATTTGGTATCCTTAGCGTTTCTCAGGTTAGAAGTTACCAGGATTCAATTTGACCTTGCCTTCTGTTGGATGGGGAGAACAGTATTCCTATACCAAAGAGCACCCTTTCCTCTGCTTCCAACATCATTTACTAAGGGGATACCAAATCATATGGCTCAACGATTGCTGTAATATCTTGTATCCCTTATGTTTCATGGGTTACCCTTGAGACATTGAATAGTTGAAATTGCCTTTTGTTTGATAGCAGACTACAGTATCTTGTACATCATTCCACAATATTTAGCATCCGTACCCTTAGGAGATACCAACTATAATAGCCTAGTTGGCCTATAATATTTGGTATCCCCGGGGTTTGTCGGGTTAGAAGTTCCCAGGATTCAATTTGACATCGCATTATGTTGGATGGAGGAGCACAGTATTTGTATACTAAATAGCACCCTTCCTTTTGCTTTCCAACATCATTTACCATGGGGATACCAAATATAATGGCTCACGCATTGCTGTATATCTCGTATCCCTATGTTTCATGTGTTACCCTTTAGCCATTGACCAATTGAGTTTACCTTTCATTTGATAGCAAGCCACAGTATCTTTTCACATTTTGTACATCATTCCACAATATTTTGCATCCGTACCCTTAGGAGATACCAACTATAATAGCCTATTTGGCCTATAATATTTGGTATCCCCGGGGTTTCTCGGGTTAGAAGTTCCCAGGATTCAATTTGACTTTGCCTTATGTTGGATGAGGGAGCAAGGTATTTTTATACCAAAGAGCACCCTTCCTTTTGCTTTCCAACATCCTTTACTATGAGGATACCAAATATTATGGCTCATTCATTGCTGTAATATCTCGTATCCCAGATGTTTCAAGGGTTACCCTTGAACCATTGAATAGTTGAAATTGCCTTTTGTTTGATAGCAGACTACAATATCTTTTCACATTTTGTACATCATTTCAAAAGATTTTGCATCCGTACCCTTAGGAGATACCAAGTATAATGTCCTATACGGCGTATAATATTTAGTAAACCCAGTGTTTCTCGGGTTAGAAGTTACCGGGATTCAATTTGACTTCGCCTTATGTTGGATGCGGGAGGAAAGTATTTGTATAGCAAATAGCTCCCTTCCTTTTGCTTTCCGACATCATTTACTAAAGGCATACCAAATATTATGGCTCACGCATTTTCATAATATCTTGTATCCCCTATGTTTCATGGGTTACCCTGTAGCCATTGACCAATTGAGTTTTCAATTTATTTGATAGCAGGCTACAGTATCTTTTCACATTTTGTACTTCATTCCATAAGAGTTTGCATCCGGTACCCTGAGGGGATACCAAATATAATAGCCTATACGGCCTATAATATTTGGTATCCTCAGTGTTTCTCGGGTTAGAAGTTACCAGGATTCAATTTCACATTACCTTATGTTGGATGGAAGAGCACAGTATTTCTATATCAAATAGCACCCTTCCTTTTGCTTTCCAACATCATTTACTGTAGGGATACCAAATATTATGTCTCACGCATTGCCATAATATCTCGTATCCCCTATGTTTCATGGGTTACCCTTTAGCCATTGACTAATTCAATTTGCCTTTTGTTTGATAGTGGACTACAGTATCTTTTCACATTTTGTACATAAGTCCACAAGATTTTGCATCTGTACCCTTAGGGGATACCAACAATACTAGCCTATACGACCTATAATATTTGATATCCCCAGTGTTTCTCGGGTTAGAAGTTAACAGTATTCAATTTGAATTTGCCTTATGTTGCATGCGGGAGCAAGGTATTTCTTTAGCAAATAGCACCCTTCTTTTTGCTTTCCAACATCATTTACTAAGGGGATACCAAATATTATGGCTCACACATTGCGATATATCTTGTATCCCCTATGTTTCGTGGGTTACCCTTGAGACATTGAATAGTTGAAATTGCCTTTTGTTTGATAGCAGACAACAGTATGTTGTACATCATTCCACAATATTTTACATCCGTACCCCTAGAGGATACCAACTATAATAGCCTATACAGCCTATAATATTTGGTATCACCAGTGATTCTCGGGTTAGAAGTTACCAGGATTCAATTTCACATTGCCTTATGTTGGATGGAAGAGGACAGTATTTCTATATGAAATAGCACCCTTTCTTTTGCTTTCCAACATCATTTACTGTAGGGTTACCAAATATTATGTCTCACGTATTGCCGTAATATCTCGTATCCCTTATGCTTCATGGGTTACTCTTTAGCCATTGACTAATTGAATTTGCCTTTTCTTTGAAAGCAGACTACAGTATATTTTCACCTTTTCTACATCATTCCACAAGATTTTGCATCCGTACGCTTAGGGTATACCAAATTTAATAGCTTATACGGCCTATAATATTTGGTATCCCCAGTGTAATATCTCGTATACTCTACGTTTCATGGGTTACCCTTTAACCATTGACTAGTTGAGTTTACCTTTTGTTTAATAGCAGACTACAGTATCTTTTCACATTTTGTACATAATTCCACAAGATTTTGCAACCGTACCCTTAAGGGAATACCAACTATAATAGTTTATACGGCCTAAGATAGTTGGTATTCCCAGTGTTTCTCTGATTAGAAGTTACCAGGATTCAATTTGACTTTGCCTTATGTTGGATGGGGGAGAACAGTATTCCCTTACCAAAGAGCACCTTTCCTTATACTTTCTTTGAAAGCAGACTACAGTATATTTTCACCTTTTCTACATCATTCCACAAGATTTTGCATCTGTACGCTTAGGGTATACCAAATTTAATAGCTTATACGGCCTATAATATTTGGTATCCCCAGTGTTTCTCAGGTTAGAAGCTACCAGGATTCAATTTGAATTCGTCTTATGTTGGATGGGGGAACACAGTATTTCTATAGCAAATAGCACCCTTCCATTTGCTTTCCGACATCATTTAATAAGGGCATACGAAATATTATGGCTCACGCATTGTCATAATATCTCGTATCCCCTATGCTTCATGGGTTACCCTTTAGCCATTGACTAATTGAATTTGCCTTTTCTTTGATAGAAGACTCCAGTATATTTTCACCTTTTCTACATCATTCCACAAGATTTTGCATCCGTACGCTTAGGGTATACCAAATTTAATAGCCTATACGGCCTATAATATTTGGTATCCCCAGTGTTTCTCGGGTTAGAAGTTACCAGGATTCAATTTGACATCGCCTTATGTTGGATGGAAGAGCACAATATTTCTATACCAAATAGCTTCCTACCTTTTGCTTTCCAACATCATTTACCATGGGGATACCAAATCTTATGGCTCAACCATTGCTGTAATATCTCGTATCCCCTATGGTTCATGGGTTACCCTTGAGACATTGAATAATAGAAATTGCCTTTTGTTTGACTACAATATCTTGTACATCATTCCACAAGATTTTGCATCCGTACCCCTAGGTGATACCGACTATAATAGCCTACACGGCCTATAATATTTGGTATCCCCAGTGTTTCTCCGGTTAGAAGTTACCAGGATTCAATTTCACATTGTCTTATGTTAGGTGGAGGAGCACTGTATTTCTATACCAAATAGCACCCTTCCTTTTGCCTTCCAACATAATTTACTGTGGGAATACCAAATATTATGGCTTAGGCATTCTGTAATATCTCGTATCCCCTATGTTTCATGGGTTACCCTTTAGCTATTGACTAGTTGAAATTACCTTTTGTTTAATAGGAGACTACAGTATCTTTTCACATTTTGTACATAATTCTACAAGATTTGGCATCCGTACCCTTAAGGGAATACCAACTATAATAGTTTATACAGCCTAAAATAGTTTGTATCCCCAGTGTTTCTCTGGTTAGAAGTTACCAGGATTCAATTTGACTTCGCCTTATGTTGGATGGGGGAGAACAGTATTCCTATACCAAAGAGCACCCTTCCTTTTGCTTTCCAACATCATTTACTATGGGGATACCAAATCTTATGGCTCAACCATTGCTGTAATATCTCGTATCCCCTATGGTTCATGGGTTACCCTTGAGACATTGAATAATAGAAATTGCCTTTTGTTTGACTACAATATCTTGTACATCATTCCACAAGATTTTGCATCCGTACCCCTAGGTGATACCGACTATAATAGCCTACACGGCCTATAATATTTGGTATCCCCAGTGTTTCTCCGGTTAGAAGTTACCAGGATTCAGTTTCACATTGTCTTATGTTAGGTGGAGGAGCACTGTATTTCTATACCAAATAGCACCCTTCCTTTTGCCTTCCAACATAATTTACTGTGGGAATACCAAATATTATGGCTTAGGCATTGCTGTAATATCTCGTATCCCCTATGTTTCATGGGTTACCCTTTAGCTATTGACTAGTTGAAATTACCTTTTGTTTAATAGGAGACTACAGTATCTTTTCACATTTTGTACATAATTCTACAAGATTTTGCATCCGTACCCTTAAGGGAATACCAACTATAATAGTTTATACGGCCTAAAATAGTTTGTATCCCCAGTGTTTCTCTGGTTAGAAGTTACCAGGATTCAATTTGACTTCGCCTTATGTTGGATGGGGGAGAACAGTATTCCTATACCAAAGAGCACCCTTCCTTTTGCTTTCCAACATCATTTACTATGGGGATACCAAATCTTATGGCTCAACCATAGCTGTAATATCTCGTATTCCCTATGGTTCATGGGTTACCCTTGAGACATTGAATAGTTAAAACTGTCTTTTGTTTGATAGCAGACTACAGTATCGTGTACATCATTCCACACGATTTTGCATCCTGACCCTTAGGGGATACCAAATATAATAGCCTGTACGGCCTATAATATTTGGTATCCCCGGTGTTTCTCGGGTTAGAAGTAACCAGGATTCAATTTGACATCGCATTATGTTGGATGGAGGAGCACAGTATTTGTATACTAAATAGCACCCTTCCTTTTGCTTTCCAACATCATTTACCATTGGGATACCAAATATTATGGCTCACGCATTGCTGTGATATCTCGTCTCCCCTATGTTTCATGGGTTACCCTTTAGCCATTGACCAATTGAATTTGCCTTTTATTTGATAGAAGGCTACAGTATCTTTTCACATTTTGTACATCATTTCACAAGATTTTGCATCCGTACCCTTAGGGGATACCAACTATAATAGCTTATACGACCTATAATATTTGGTATCCCCAGTGTTTCTCGGGATAGAAGTTACCGGGTATCAATTTGACTTCTCCTTATGTTGGATGTGGGAGCACAGTATTTCTATTGCAAATAGCTCCCTTCTTTTTGCTTTCCAACATCATTTACTAAGGGGATACCAAATATTATGGCTCACACATTGTCATAATATCTTGTATCCCCTATGTTTCATGATTATACGTCCTGTTACCTTAGGGATACCATATATAATGGCCCATACCGGCTATAATATTTGGTATCCCCTCTGTTTCTTGGGTTAGAACTTACTAGGATTCAACTTGACATCGTCTTAGGTTGGATGGGTGAGCACCGTATTTGTATGGGAAATAGCGACCTTCCTTTTGCTTTCCAACATCTTTTACTATAGGGATACCAAAGATTATGGCTCATGCATTGCTGTAATATCTTGTATCCCCTACGTTTCATGGGTTACCCTTTAGCCATTCACCAGTTTAAGTAGCCTTTTACATGATAGCAGACTTCAGTAACTTTTCACATTTTTAACTTCATTCCTCAAGATTTTACATCTTATTCCCTTAGGGGATACCATATATAATGGCCTATACCGGATATAATATCTGGTATCCCCTGTGGTTTTAGGGTTAGAACTGACCAGTATTCATTTTGACTTTGTCTTATGTTGGATGGATGAGCACTGTATTTCTATGGCAAATAGCACACTTCCTTTTGCTTTCTACCATAGTTTACAATGGGGATACCAAATATTATAGCTCATGCCTTGCTGCAATATCTCGAATCCCCTACATTTCATGGGTTACCCTTTAGCCATTAACTACTGGAGGTTGTCTTTTATTTGAGAGCAGACTACAGAAACTTTTCAATTTTTTTACGTCATTACACAAGATTTTACATCCGGTTCCCTTAATGGATACCAAATATATTGGAATACATCGGCTATAATATCTGGTATCCCCTGTGTTTCTGGGGTTAGAAGTTACCAGTATTCAATCTGACATGGTTTTATGTTGGTTGGATGAGCACAGTATTTCTATGGAAAATATTGAACTTCTTTTTGCTTTCCAACATCGTTTACGATGGGGTTACCAAATATTATGGCTCATGCATTGCTGTAATATCTTGTATATCCTACGATTCATGGGTTACCCATTGACCACTTGAAGCTGCCTGTATTTGATAGCAGTACTACAGTAACTTTTCACATTTGTTACATCATTCAACGAGATTTTACATCCGGTTCCTTTAAGGGATACCACATATAATGGCCTATACTGGCTATAATATCTGGTATCTGGTATCCATGGTGTTTCTTGGTTTAGAACTTACCAGGATTCAATTAGACATGGTCTTATGTTGGATGGGCGAGCACATGTCTCTATGCCAAATAGCACCCTTCCTTTTGCTTTCCAAAATCGTTTCCTATGGGGATACCAAATATTATGGCTCACGCTTTGCTGTAATATCTCGTGTCCCCCTATGTTTGTTGGTTACCCTTTAGCCATTCACCACTAGAAGTTGCCTTGTACTTGATAGCAGGCTACAGTATCTTTTCACATTTTTTACATCATGCTACAAGATTATACGCCCTATTCCCTTAGGGATACCATATATAATGGCCTATACTGGCTATAATATTTGGTATCCCCTCTGTTTCTTGGGTTAGAACTTACCAGGATTCAACTTGACATCGTCTTATGTTGGATGGGTGAGCACTGTATTTCTATGCCAAATAGCGACCTTCCTTTTGCTTTCCAACATCTTTTACTATAGGGATACCAAAGATTATTGCATTGCTGTAATATCTAGTATCCCCTACGTTTCATAGGTTATCCTTTAGCCATTCACCAGTTGAAGTTGCCTTTTACTTGATAGAAGACTTCAGTAACTTTTCACATTTTTTACTTCATTCCTCAAGATTTTACATCTGATTCCCTTAGGGGATACCATATATAATGGCCTATACCGGATATAATATCTGGTATCCACTGTGTTTCTAGGGTTAGAACTGACCAGTATTCAATTTGACTTTGTCTTATGTTGGATGGATGAGCACAGTATTTCTATGGCACATAGAACACTTCCTTTTGCTTTCGAACATCGTTTACAGTGGGGATACCAAATATTATAGCTCACGCCTTGCTATAATATCTCGAATCCCCTACGTTTCATGGGTTACCCTTTAGCCATTGACGACTTGAAGTTGTCTTTTATTTGATAGAAGACTACAGAAACTTTTCACATTTTGTGCATCATTCCACAAGATTTTACATCCAGTTCCCTTAAGGGATGCCAAATATATTGGCCAACATCGGCTATAATATCTGATATCCCCTGTTTTTCTGGGGTTAGAACCTATCAGTATTCAATCTAACATGGTATTATGTTGGATGGATGAGCACAGTATTTCTATGGCAAATAGTACACTTCCTTCCGCTTTCCAACATCTTATACTATGGGGATACCAAATATTATGGCTCTTGAATTGCTGTAATATCTCGTATCCCCTACGTTTCATGAGTTACCCTCTAGCCATTGACGACTTGACGTTGCCTTTTACTTGATAGCAGACTTCAGTAACTTTTCACATTTTTTACTTCATTCCTCAAGACTTTACATCTGATTCCCTTAGGGGATACCATATATAATGGCCTATACCGGATATAATATCTGGTATCCAGTGTGTTCCCCGGTTTAGAACTTACCAGTACTCAATTTGACATGGTCTTATGTTGGATGGATGAGCACAGTATTTCTATGGCACATAGCGACCTTCCTTTTGCTTTCCAACATCGTTTACTATGGGGATACCAAATATTATGGCTCACGCATTGATGTAATATCTCCTATCCCCTACATTTCATGGCTTACCCTTTAGACATTGACAACTTGAAGTTGTCTTTTATTTGAAATCAGACTAAAGAAATGTTTCACATTTTGTACGTCATTCCACGAGATTTTACATCCGGTTACTTCAAGAGATACCACATATAATGGCCTATACTGTCTATAATATCTGGTATTCCTTGTGTTTCTTAGTTTAGAACTTACCAGGATTCCATTAGACATGGTCTTATGTTGGATGGGTGAGCACATGTCTCTATGCCAAATAGCACCCTTTCTTTTGCTTTTCAAAATCGTTTACTATGGGGATACCAAATATTATGGCTCACACATTGCTGTAATATCTCGTATTCCCTATGTTTATGGGTTACCCTTTAGCCATTCACCACTTGAAGATGCCTTGTACTTGATAACAGGCTACAGTAACTTTTCACATTTTTTACATCATTCCACGAGATTATACGTCCAGTTCCTTTAAGGGATACCAAATATAATGGCCTATACCGGCTATAATATTTGGTATATCCTGTGTTTCTCGGGTTAGAACTTACCAGGGTTCAACTTGACATGGTCTTATGTTGAATGGGTGAGCACAGTATTTCTATGCCAAATGGCAACCTTCCTTTTGCTGTCCAACATCGTTTACTATGCAGATACCAAATATTATGGCTCACGCATTGCTGTAATATCTCGTATCCCCTACATTTCATGGTATACTCTTTAATCATTGACCACTTAAAATTGCCTTTTATTTGATGGCAGACTATGGTATCTTTTCAAATTTTTTACATCAGTCCGCAAGATTTAACATCCGGTTCCCTTAAGGGATACCAAATATAATGGCCTATACCGCCTATAATATCTGGTATCCCCTATGTTCCTGGGGATAGAACTTACCAGTACTCAATTTGACATGGTCTTATGTTGGATGGATGAGCACAGTATTTCTAGGGCACATAGCGACCTTCCTTTTGCTTCCCAACATCATTGCCATTGCCAACTTGAAGTTGTCTTTTATTTGATAGAAGACTACAGAAACTTTTCACATTTTGTACATCATTCCACAAGATTTCACGTCCCTTTCCCTTAGGGGATACCATATATATTGACCTATACCTGCTATAATATTTGATATCCCCTGTATTTCTTGGGTTAGAACTTCCCAGGATTCAATTTGACATGGTTTTATGTTGGATGGGTGAGCACAGTATTTCTATGCTGATTATAACCCTTCCTTTTGCTTTCCAACATCACTTACTATGGGGATAACCAATATTTTGGCCCTTGCATTGCTGTTATATCTCATATCCCCTATGTTTTATAGGTTACCCGTTAGCCATTCAACAGTTGAAGTTGCCTTTTACTTGATAGCAGACTACAGTAACTTTTCAAATTTTTTACATCAGTCCACGAGATTTTACATCCGGTTCCCTTAAGGGATACCAAATATAATGGCCTATACCGGCTATGATATCTGGTATCCCTGGTGTTTCTTGGTTTAGAACTTACTAGGATTCCATTAGACATGGTCTTATGTTGAATGGGTGAGCACATGTCTGAGTGCCAAATGGCACCCTTCCTTTTGCTTTCCAACATCGTTTACTAGGTGGATACCAAATATTATAGCTCACGCATTGCTGTAATATCTTGTATCCGCCAAGTTTATAGGTTACCCTTTAGCCATTCACCACTTGAAGTTGCCTTGTACTTGATAGCAGGCTACAGTAACGTTTCACATTTTTTACATCATTCCACAAGATTATACGGCCCGTCCCTTTGAGGATACCATATATAATGTCTTACACTGGCTATAATATTTGGCATCCCCTGTGTTTCTCGGGTTAAAACTTACCAGAGTTCAACTTGACATGGTCTTATGTTGGATGGATGAGCACAGTATTTCTATGGCACATAGCGACCTTCCTTTTACTTTCCAACATCCTTTACTATGGGGATACCATATATTATGGCTCACACATTGCTGTACTATCTTGTATCCCCTACAGTTCATGGGTTATTCTTTAATCATTAATCCACTTGAAATTGCCTTTTATTTGATAGCAGACTAAGGTATCTTTTCAGATTTTTTAAATCAATCCACGAGATTGTACGTTCGGTTCCCTTGGGGGATACCATATATAATGGCCTTTACCGGCTATAATATTTGGTATCCCCTGTAAATCTTGGGTTAGAACTTACCAAATACCAAATATTATGGCTCACGCATTGCTGTAATATCTCGTATCCCCTACATTTCATGGTATACTCTTTAATCATTGACCACTTAAAATTGCCTTTTATTTGATGGCAGACTAAGGTATCTTTTCAAATTTTTTACATCAGTCCGCAAGATTTAACATCCGGTTCCCTTAAGGGATACCAAATATAATGGCCTATACCGCCTATAATATCTGGTATCCCCTGTGTTCCTGGGGATAGAACTTACCAGTACTCAATTTGACATGGTCTTATGTTGGATGGGTGAGCACAGTATTTCTAGGGCACATAGCGATCTTCCTTTTGCTTCCCAACATCATTGCCATTGCCAACTTGAAGTTGTCTTTTATTTGATAGAAGACTACAGAAACTTTTCACATTTTGTACATCATTCCACAAGATTTCACGTCCCTTTCCCTTAGGGGATACCATATATAATGACCTATACCTGCTATAATATTTGATATCCCCTGTATTTCTTGGGTTTGAACTTCCCAGGATTCAATTTGACATGGTTTTATGTTGGATGGGTGAGCACAGTATTTCTATGCTGATTATAACCCTTCCTTTTGCTTTCCAACATCGCTTACTATGGGGATAACCAATATTTTGGCCCTTGCATTGCTGTTATATCTCATATCCCCTATGTTTTATAGGTTACCCGTTAGCCATTCAACAGTTGAAGTTGCCTTTTACTTGATAGCAGACTACAGTAACTTTTCACATTTTTTACATCAGTCCACGAGATTTTACATCCGGTTCCCTTAAGGGATACCAAATATAATGGCCTTTACCGGCTATGATATCTGGTATCCCTGGTGTTTCTTGGTTTAGAACCAAATGACACCCTTCCTTTTGCTTTCCAACATCGTTTACTAGGTGGATACCAAATATTATAGCTCACGCATTGCTGTAATATCTTGTATCCACCAAGTTTATAGGTTACCCTTTAGCCATTCACCACTTGAAGTTGCCTTGTACTTGATAGCAGGCTACAGTAACTTTTCACATTTTTTACATCATTCCACAAGATTATACGGCCCGTCCCTTTGAGGATACCATATATAATGTCTTATACTGGCTATAATATTTGGCATCCCCTGTGTTTCTCGGGTTAAAACTTACCAGAGTTCAACTTGACATGGTCTTATGTTGGATGGATGAGCACAGTATTTCTATGGCACATAGCGACCTTCCTTTTACTTTCCAACATCCTCTACTATGGGGATACCATATATTATGGCTCACACATTGCTGTACTATCTTGTATCCCCCACAGTTCATGGGTTATTCTTTAATCATTAATCCACTTGAAATTGCCTTTTATTTGATAGCAGACTAAGGTATTTTTTCAGATTTTTTAAATCAATCCACGAGATTGTACGTCAGGTTCCCTTGGGAGATACCATATATAATGGCCTTTACCGGCTATAATATTTGGTATCCCCTGTAAATCTTGGGTTAGAACTTACCAGTATTTATTTTGACATTGTTTTATGTTGAATGGCTGAGCACAGTATTTCTATGCTGATTATAACCCTTCCTTTTGCTTTCCAACATCGTTTGCTGTGGGGATACCAAATATTTTGGCTCTTGCATTGCTGTCATATCTTGTATCCCCTATGTTTCATAGGTTACCCTTTAGCCATTCACCAGTTAAAGTTCTCTTTTACTTGATAGCAACCTACAGTAACTTTTCACATTTTTTACATGATTCCTCAAGATTTTACATCTGGTTCCCTTACGGGATACCATATATAATGGCCCACACTGAATATAATATCTGGTGCCCCCTGTGTTTCTGGGGTTAGAACTTACCAGCATTCAATTTGACATGGTCTTATGTTGGATGGATGAGCACTGTATTCTTATTGCAAATACCACTCTTCCTTTTGCTTTCCAACATTGTTTACAATGGGGATACGAAATATTATGGCTTGAGCCTTACTGTAATATCTTGTATCCCCTACATTTCATGGGTTACCCTTTAATCATTGACCACTTGAAATTGCCTTTTATTTCAAAGTAGACTACAGTACATTTTCAAAATTTTTACATCATTCCACAACATTTTACATTCGAGGGGATACCACATATAATGGCCTATATGGCCTATAATATTTGGTATCCCATGTGTTTCTCGGGTTGGAACTTATTAGGATTCAATTTGACATGGTCTTATGTTGAATGGGTGAGCACAGTATTTCTATGACAAACAGCATCATTCCCTTAGCTTTCCAACATCGTTTACTATGGGATACCAAACATTATGGCTAACGCATTGCTGTAATATCTCGTATTCCCTACGTTTCATGGGTTACCCTTTAGCCATTGACCAGTTGAAGTTACATTTTATTTGATAGCAGACTACAGTATCGTTTCACATTTTTCTATCACTCCTAAAGGTTTTACATCCAATTCCTTTAGGGGGATAACAAATATAATTGCCTATATGGCCTATAATATTTGGTATCCCCTTTGTTTCTCAGTTTAGAACTTACTAGGATTCAATATGACATGGTCCTATGTTGAATGGGTGAACACAGTATTTCTATGTCAAATGGCACCTTTTCTTATGCTTTCCAACATCATTTACTATGGGGATACCAAATATTGCTGTAATATCTCTTATCCCCTACGTTTTATGGGTTACCCTTTAGCCATTGACCACTTGAAGCAGCCCTTTATTTGATAGCAGACTGCAGTATCTTTTCACATTTTTCATATCATTCCTCAAGATTTTACATCCGGTTCCATTAGGGGATACCAAATATAATGGCTTATACGGCCTATATTATTTAGTATCCCTTGTGTTTCTCAGTTTAGAACTTACCAGAATTCAATTTGACATGGCCCTATCGTAGATTTGTAAGCACAGTATTTCTATGCCAAATAGCACCCTGCCTTTTTTTCTAACATTGTTTTCTACGGGGGCCAATTATAATGGTGTAATCAGACTATAATATTTGGTATCTCCCATGTGTGTCTCGGTTTGGAACCTACCAAGATTGAATTTGACATGGTCTATTCTTGTGTGGGTAAGCACCATATTTCGATGCTAAAAAGCAACATTCCTTTTGCTTTCCAAAACCGTTTACTACGAGGATAACAAATATTATAGCTCATGCATTGATGGAATATCTCATATCCCCTACATTTCATGGGTTACCCTTTTGCCATTGACCAACTGAAGTTGCCATATATTTGATAACAAACTTCAGTATCTTTTCACAGTTTTAAATAATTCCACAAGATTTTACATCCAATTTCTTTTGGGGGAAACCAACTATAGAGGACAATTGGGCTATAATGTTTAGCATCCCCAATGTTTCTCCGGTTAGAACTTACCAGGATTCCATTTGATATGGTCTTATGTTGATTGGGTGAGCACAGTATTATTCTGCCAGCTGTCACCCTTTCTTGAGTTTTCCAATATCTTTCACTATGAGGATAACACATATAACGTCTCATGCGTTTCTGTAATATCTCGTATCGCATACTTTTCAAGGGTTAGCTTTTAGCCATTGACCAACTGGAATTGCCTTCTATTTGATAGCAGATTATAGTCTCTTTTCCATTTTTTAATGTCATTCCGCAAGATTTCACATTTGGTTCCGATGGGGGATACCAAATATAATGGACCTATATGGGCTATAAAATTTGGTATCCCCTTTGTTTCTCGGTTTAGAACTTACTAGGATTCAATTTTACATGGTCTTTTGTAGGCTTGGTGAGGATACTATTGTTCTTCCAACTGGCACCCTACCTAGAGGTTTCCAACACCTTTTACTATGGGGATACATCATACTACGGCTCATACGATGCCGTAATATTTCATATTCCCTACTTTTCAAGGGTAACATTTTAGCCATTGACCAACTGGAGTTGCCATTTATCTGATACCAGATTGTAGTCTCTTTTAGCATGTTTGATTTCATTGCATTGCACAATCTTTCACATTTGGTTCCTTTGGAGACTACCAAATATATTGGCCCATACGGACTATTATAATTGTTATCCCCAATGTTTCTCTGGTTAGAATTTATCATGATTCAATTTGACATGGTCCTATGTTGGCTGGGTGACCACAGTATTTTTCTGCCAATTGGCACCCTTCCTTGAGTTTTCTAACTACCTTTTACTATGGGGATACCACATATTACTGGTCATACATTGCTGTAATATCTCGTATCTGCTACTATTCAAAGGCTACCTTTTAGCCATTGACCAACTGGAGTTGCCTTTTATTTGATAGCAGATTATAGTATTTTTTCTCATTTTTGATAACATTCCACAAGTTTTCACATTCAGTTCTTTTGATGTATTGCACTGCGCTTACCCGCGGTCCAACCCTGGTGAAGAGTCAGGGACGGTGGCGCACAGTCTAGAACTTGCTAGAGCATCCACTTGGGGTTGATACCAATGTGGGCATGATGGTTAAGTCCAAATCTGCTATGAACCTCCCCCCAGGCATTGGTGATGCAGCGGACCCTTTCACCCCTACTGATAATGGAGTTGGCACTCTTGGCCACTGTCTACAGTCATTCTGTCCAGTTTGAAAAGATATTGCAGGCAATTCTGGACACAAAAGCCACGCTGAAGTTCAAGATCGATGCAGTCTCCTTGGATGTGAACCTGCTCTGTACAGATCACAGGAAATTGGTGGACTATGTGGATGATGCTGAATCCATATTAACCACAATGTGACCCACATTGCAGGAACTCAACACCCAACTGAAGGACATGAGGGCAGAGGTGACCTATCTACATCAGAGGATGCAGAGGGCTGCTGGAGGCATAATAATGTCCACTTCTTGGGTTTTCTGGAGTGCTTTGTTGCCTGAGTATAGAACTCTTCTTCGAACAGTGGGTGATGACCACAGTGACAGGCAATGTACCCAAATTCTTCTCTGTGGAGAAAGCACAATTGTCTACCTGTGAGGCCGCCACCACCAGGGGCCCAGTCGAGTCCTCTAATTGCGAAACTACTTAATTATAGGGACAGAGACTTGATTCTGCTGTTGTTTTGGATGAAAGGTCCCTGGCACTTTAAAGGCAGCAGCATCACTGCTTACCCAGATTTTACTGTGGAGGTGTAGCATCTTCTCAACTCGCATACAGTGGCCAAGCAACGCCACCGAGAGCTAGACCTGAAGTATTCTCTTCTCTATCCGGCTAAACTTATGGTGATGGATAATGAGTAAACCCATTCTTTCTTGACTCCTGGAGATGCATAAACCTGGTTACAAGCCAAGGGAATTGCAAATCCCACATCAGATGACCGGAATGCTGGTGAATGACTGTCATCTCAACTGAGACATAGGAGTAGCGGGGGACCCAGAGCTGCCCTTCATGGCACAGGTGGCCAGTGAGCAAGCACAGGCAGGGGAAGTGATGCTGTAATATGGCCAGAACTCTTTTGAGGTGTTGCAGTCAGACCGTGCCTCTGACAGTCGGCTACTGATGGCTCCACGGCCTCTGCTGGGAAGGACCCCCGGGGGCAGGAGTTGGCGTAATGGCTGGAGCATGATCTGTTCCAGGCAGGTCGCTCCCCACGCCGCACAGCTCCACCTGTCTGTGCCCATGTGCCTGCTCCCTGATCTTGCTTCTGCCGCGAGTTCGAGGCCCTCCTCCACCCGCAGGCTCCCGCCTGCGCCTCATCCCTGGTGGCCCAGTGGGGAGCTGTAAGTATCTTGTGCTCACTCTGTTCCTTTTTGCCTGTTTTATTTGTCTGCTGTTGCATTACTGTTTGTTGTATCAGTTGCCCACTGTTGTATTCCTTTTTTGTATTCTGCTGCTGTATTACTTTGTGCCCACTGTTGTACTTCTTTTCTTTGTATTCTGTGCTTTCCACCTGTTTTTTGCTCTGTAGCCCTCCAGCGTTCCAGCCTTTCTCTCCCCGTCCTGCTGCTGCGTCCCCTGCAGCCCCGCCCATTCGTCCCGCTCTCGCTTCCCAGCTGCTCCTCCCTCCCACCTCCCCTTCTTATGGCTGCCGCTGCGCGTTGAAGAGAGCGACCCCTGACCCTGGTCCAGGCAGGTCGATCCCCACGCCTCACAGCCTCACCTGTCTGTGCCCGTGTCCTAGCTCCCTGATCTCGCTGCTGCCGCGAGTTCGAGGCCCTCCTCCACCCGCAGGCTCCTGCCTGCGCCTCATCCCTGGTGTCCCAGTGGGGAGCTGTAAGTATCTTGTGCTTGCTCTGTTCCTTTTTGTCTGTTTTATTTGTCTGCTGTTGCATTACTGTTTGTGGTATCTGTTTCCCACTGTTGTATTCCTTTTTTGTATTCTGCTGCTGTGTTACTTTGTGCCCACTATTATACTCCTTTTCTTTGTATTCTGTGCTTTCCACCCTGTAGGAGAGTAGGGTCTGCTATCCTATGGTCACCCCAAATTTTTGCTTTTTGCTTCACTGGTTTTTGACATATTGAGGCTGTGGGCCTGCCAATCAGACCCCCAGCCTGCTGTTCTCTCTACCAAATTTACACTATGCACCCTAGGTGCATAACCAATTGGAAGTGGATCACCCTGTGAGCCCCTGTACCAGTGTACACTAGGTACCCAGGGCATTGGTGTATCTAAGGCCTGCCAGGGGCTGAAGCATGTATTACGCCACCCCCGGCTTGGCCTAACAAATTTGACACAACTGGCTGATCACTCAGCTGGGGTAAGTTGGTGTAACCACCTCTTACTTAGGTGTAGTATACCTATACCTAACTTTAAATGGAACACATGTTAACCTATAAGTCACTCCTATGGCAGGCCTTAACAATCCTGAAGGCAGAGTGCTTGGTTCCAGGTGAGATGGTGCTCTGGCATGAGCTGAGCCTGTCTGCAGTGGTCGGAACAACTTCCTTCTACTGTTTCCAGATATCGTCATACCATATACTCTTAAGTGCATTATGAACCTCGCGGTTAAATGCTATCTTTGGTTTGGCTTTATCAAAACATGTCGAGTAAGGTGTCATACGAATTGGAATACTAACCCCTCGCCAATTCTGGCGACGGGGTTAGCATTCCACCCTTCTAGAGGGACACGACATGTACAGTACCTGAAACCCGGGTAAAATCAGACATAGCCTCAGCTCCACAAAATGGATGCTGCCACCACAGACACAAGTCTGCCCTCCTGCTGCTGGGAGTCCTTCCAGCTTGGGAGGTGTGGACAAAGGGTTTCCTGCCAGGGGAGGTGCGTGCACCACCCCAGACAGGATTTTGTGTATTGGTCAGGTAGGGCTTGAAAGGAACCAGACATGCCTGAGGCTCACAAGGAGCCTCGGTGCATATGCCAGTTCAATCCGGTCCTGGGGCACACCAGTCCCGGGCCTGGGGCGAGCTGGACAAAGGATTGGGGGTGTAACCACCCCCCTTCCTGGTCCCACCCTTAGGGAGGGACCTAGCAGGTAGTCCGGCCCCTAGAATCCGCTTAAAGGTAGGAGCTGTGTCCTAAGACTTCAGACATCCTGGAATCAACTTGAAACTAAGAAGAAGACGGGAACTTCGACATTCTGCTGCACAGAAGACTGAAGGAAATCTCCCCTGTGGTCAGGGAGTGACCACCTTGCTAACGCAAGCACCATCCAGCGAATCAACGTCTGCTTTGCCGCCGCCTCCCGCCGGAGCCCGAGCCCAGAGACTGACAAGACCTGGTGCTCCAGACCTCTCACCGCCCGATCCATAGTCCCTGAAAAGAGGAGACCCGTGGAGGCACCGAGACATGTGGAGCCAGCCATCTTGAAACGACCACGACAAGCTGACAAGTGCAACAACCGAGGCTCCCTCCAAGTTGTGCTTTGGGATCTGAGAAGCCCAACACCCGAGCAGCATCTGCATCAAAGGTGAGCCCTCCAGCATCTCCACGATCTGCGTGGGGCCCTTCTGCATTTTGCCACTCGACGCGCCTAACCGGTTGCTGGCCCGCTGGCTAGTGGCCATCTTGGCGACGAACTACAAGAAATACACCGCTGGTCTGGTTGCTCCAGACTGGCCCTTGCTCCCCTCCAAAGGAGCAGTCCCTCTGACCTTGCTGGTCAGAACCATCAGCTTATTTCCTTTCCTACAACAATTGCTTTTGCCAAGGCTTGTTTGCTTCGATCAAGTCGCCGACACCGCCGACAGCGAGAGCCTGCGTGGGACAACTCGTGACCCGACTCCTGGACGTCGTCGACCTTCAGGGACCACGTGGCTGCAGAGACAAGCTACACCTTCCTTCCTGTTTGCACCCGACATCGCCTGGTACCCACCTGGTGCCACGCTGGTCACTGGCTAGTGACTGTGAACACTGTCCCCTCTGCTTACAGGTCTTCAACATCTCCGAACCACTCTTGGATCCACCGCATCTCTTCCAGACCGACCGCCTGCAGCATCTTTATCCACTGGCTCCACGGAACAGATAGAAGAAACCCGACGCACTTCAACGCCTATGCACCCGCTTCCTGTGGGTGAGGTAAAGCTGGCACTCCGGTGCCCAAGTGTAGAGAATCATCTCTAGTGTCTGTGTTTCCAATCTTAAGTTCCTAGGTCATCCGGAAGATCCTCTTTGCAGTAACTTTGTACTTTTTACGCACCCATTGAAACCTATGGGAGCACACGTGTGACAATTTGCTCTGCACACGCAACCCGTGGACCTCCTGGTCACTAACTGAAGTTAGCTCCTTGTAGGCCCAGCGATTCTAGAGGCCCTAGGCCTTTTCCCTTTTCTGTTCGTGGTACTTATACCACTATTTTAGTATATGGTTCGAGCGGCCACCAGGGCCTATCCATATAAAGTGCAACTTCTGTGTATTCTACTGTAATCTTGTTTGACGATTTGTGCTCCTGTGCTCATAAAGAGACTAGAGGTTCCTTTGAGAAATAAATACATATATATTTTGAATATATATTTGTGTGGTGTCCTTTCATTGGTATAAAAGGGGGTTGCATTTGGTAAAACAGCCTGCTTAACACGCTTCACGAGTTTAGCCTCAAAGATTGCTCAGCCTACGCTACCACTAGGGCAGCTAGTCCGAAAAGGTTGACTTACAACCACACCATAAGGGTCGCTTGGCATGGTACAAGGTGGTCACTTTAACTAGTGAACATCATATACCAGGCCAACTTCTCACACACCCGTTTTTCGCTCTGTAGCTCTCCAGCGTCCTAGCCTTCCCCTTTCCCTACCACCGCTGCTTCTCCTGCGGCACCACCCCCACTTGCCCATTCGCCCCACTCCCGCCTCCCAGCTGCTCCTCCCTCCCACCTCCCCTTCTTATGGCGGCCGCTGCGCGGCCGCACGCAGCAGGGGCACCGCTTACCCTTCTCCTGCTGGAGCTGCAGCTTCACCAGCCTCCTAGCCGCCACTTCGCCCACTGGGGTAGGATGCAAACACCTCAGATGCATACTACTCAACACCCACTCTGCCCGCAAGCATGCCATCGAACTCTGGGATCTACTCGACTCATCCTCCCCGGACGTCGCCTTTGTGAGGAAAACCTGGATGAACCCCTCCTTGGCACCTGACATCGCCATAGCCATCCCGGACGGCTAAAAGATCACCCGCAGGGACAGCTCCAATAGAGCAGGAGGAGGAATCACCATCATCCACAGGAACACCCTCAGTATCTCGACCAGCAACGACGACACCCTCAGCGCTGCCGAACACCTGCACTTCCAGATCCACATCGACCCCAACACCACCCTCAGAGGAACCCTCGTCTACAGACCCCCCAGACCCCGGTCACAGTTCAGTGACTCCATCGCTGGCTTCGTCAGCATGCACACCCTTGCATCCACGGACTACATCCTCCTCGGAGACCTGAACTTCCACCTCAAGAACACCAACAACAGCAACTCGACAACCTTGTCTCAAACAGCTCGTCACGACTCCCACCCACTCCGCGGGACACACGCTCAACCCCATCTTCTCCACCAGCAACCACTTCACCTTCAGCCACACCACAGAACTCCACTGGACCATCCACCGCTGCATCCACTTCACCTTCGAGAAACCCATAACGCACCACCACACACAACAGACATCCCACCGCAGCTGGAGCAAAATCACTGAAGACCAGCTAATCGCCACCCTCGCCCGAAGCCCACCAACTGACACAGCCAACACCGACACTGCCGCCCGCAACCTCAATGGATCGACGACTGCGCCAACACTCTTGCCCCGATCAAGAAACCCTCAAACAGATGCACTGACAGAAAAGCCATCTGGTTTATCGCCGACCTCCAGGCATCCAAGCAGACCTGCCGAAGGCTCGAGAAGAAGTGGCACCATAAACAGACACTGGACAACAATGAAGCCCAAAAGAGCGTCATCTGCAGACACCACCAACTCCTCCAAACCACCTAAAAGACCTCCTTCAAAGAACGAATCGACAACAATGCACACAACAGCAAAGACCTCTTCAACATCGTGAAGGAAGTCTCCAACCCCAGCTCCAACTCGAATGACATCCTGCCATCGCAAGACTTCTGCGACTCCCTAGCCACCTTCTTCCACAGCAATATCGTAGACATCCATGACAGTTTCAACAACCAGGCCCCCCGACAGCCACCGACACCTCAGACTCACCGCCCCCAGCCACACGACCCCCTGCTCTCCTGGACCCACGTCACTGACGACAACACCATCAAAATCATGAACACCATCCACTCCGGCTCACCATCAGACCCCTGCCCACACCACATCTTCAACAAAGCAAGCTCCACCATCGCACCCCATCTCCGCAAGATCATCAACAACTCCTTCAAAACCGCCACCTTCCCAGAGAGCTGGAAGCACGCTGAGATCAACGCCTTACTCAAGAAACCCAAGGCGGACCCTAAGGACCTCAAGAACTTCTGGCCCATCTCCCTCCTCCCGTTCCCGGCGAAATTCATCGAGAAGATTGTCATCAGGCAACTGACCCTCTTCCTTGAAGAGAACAACATGCTGGACCTGTCCCAATCTGGATTCCGCAGCAACCACAGCACCAAAACCGCCCTCATCGCCGCCACCGACGACATCAGGACCCTGATGGACAGCAGAGAAACCGCGGACCTCATCCTCTGGACCTTTCAGCCGCCTTCGAGACCGTCTGCCACCACTCCCTGCGCACTCACCTCCACAACGCAGGAATCCACGGCAAAGCCCTGGACTGGACCACCTCCTTCCTCACCGGCAGAACCCAGAGGGCCCGCCTCCCTCCATTCCGATCTAAAGACACCAACATCATCTGCGGCGTACCCCAAGGATTATCCCTCAGCCCGACACTCTTCAACTTCCACATGACACCGCTCGCCCAAATAGTCCGATCGCACAACCTCAACATCATCTCATATGCCAACGACACCCAGCTGATCCTCTCCCTCACCAAGGCCCCCACCACCACCAAAACCAACCTCCATGAAGGAATGTAGGCCGTCGCCGAATGGATGAAGAACAGCCGCCTGAAACTGAACTCGGACAAGACGGAGGTCTTCATCCTCGGCTCCAACCCCTCCGCCTGGGATGACTCCTGGTGGCCGGCCACGCTGCGAGCTGCATCGACACCCACCTACCAAGCAGGCAACCTGGGGTTCTTCCTGGACTCATCGCTGTCAATGACCCAGCAAGTCAACGCCGTTTCCTCCTTCTGCTTCAACACCCACTGCATGCTCCGCAAGATCTACAGATGGATCCCCACCTGAACCAGAAGGACGGTCACCCAGGCCCTCGTCAGCAGCAGACTGGACTATGGCAACGCCCTCTATGCGGGAACCTCGGCCAAACTCCAGAAACAACTACAACACATACAGAACGCCTCTGCACGCCTCATCCTCGACATCCCCCGCCACAGTCACATCACACCCCACCTGAGAGACCTGCACTGGCTCCCCGTCAACAAGAGGATCACCTTCAAGCTCCTCACCCATGCTCACAAAGCACTCCACAACACCAGACCAGCATACCTCAACGAACGACTGACCTTCTACACCCCGAACCGCCAGCTTTGCTCCGCTGACCTCGCCCTCACCACCGTCCCCCGCACTCGAACAGCGACCGGCGGCGGCAGATCTTGTGACCACCTCGCCACCAATGTAATGTAATGTAATGAGGTGCTTATATAGCGCTCTATCACCCAACGGGTATCCTGGCGCTTAAAAATGAGAGTCCCCACCAGAAGTTAATAGGGGCAGCTGAGGTGTGACACAGGAAGGAAGGAAAAGAGAGATAATATCAGAAGGAAAAATTACTCCAGCATAGGGAATAAAAACGTTTTCAACTTTTTCCTAATCCATAAGACTTTGGACCTGACGTAGATTCAAAGCCGAGAAGCAATGGCAGAGAAGGATCTGCCACCTGTTCTGGACCGCCTGAACCTGACTACATTTATCAGAAATGCAAAAGCAGAACGAAGATTTCTAGTTGGAGAGTACCAGCTGAATTTTCTTTGCAGGTTCTTAGGTCCCATTCCATGAGCTGCCCTAAAGACAGTGCATAGAGCTTTGAATTGAATTCGCTGGGGGATCGGCAGCCAGTGCAAATCTTGCAAGGCTAATGTGGTTGAGGTCCCTCACTGCATATTTAAAGCGAGTTTCGCAGCAATGGCCTGTATTCTGTACAGCTTCCCGATAAGGGTGTTAGGCGCACCCAGATATAGAGAGTTGCAGTAATCAAGTCTGCTGAGAATTACACATTTCACAACCTGCGTTCTAGCAGAGTTAGGCAAGAAAGGGAGGATCATTCTCAGCACTCGGATTAGCGAGAAGCAAGTGCCAACCGTTTTGTTAACCTGAGAATTCAGTTGGATGTCCTGATCCACCATCACCCCCAGATTGCGTACTGTGCTAGAAGGGGTAATAGGTGCGCCAGTAGGGGACAGCTGAAAGATGGGTAAAACAGGCTGATCAGATCTTCTGGAATAACACAGGACCACTTCCGTTTTAGAGCTGTTAAATTGTAACCAGTTCTTCTTAAGCCACTTCGTGGTGCTGGTCATACACTCGTGAAATCTTTCCTAGGAAATGGAATCATTCCCTTCCAAGGAAAACACGAGCTGGGTATCATCCGCGTAATTTACCACCTCCACTCCAAAAGATCTAATAAGCGGAATGAGAGGCTGCAAGTAGATGTTAAAGAGCACAGGGCTAATCCCTGAGCCCTGCGGGATCCCCTGTCATAAGGAAGACTTGTTAGCGGAGAACGGCTGAAGGCACACTGTCTGTGTCCTGTCTGTTAGATAAGAACAGAGCCAGTTAAGGGCGCGACCGGTCACACCCTGGTCTTTAAGTCTCTCCAACAGTATACCGTGGTTTACAGTGTCAAAAGCCGCTGACATATCCAACATCACCAAGATCACTGACTGGCCACTGTCCGCCCGCATCCTCATATCATCAAGCACGGTAACAAGTGCTGTTTCAGTACCGTGCTTGGGCCGAAAGCCAAATTGCATCTCGTCAAGTAGCGAATACTCCTCAAGATACTGGGATAGAGACTTACTGACGATGCGTTCCAGAATTTTAACAGGATATGGCAATAAAGAAATTGGCTGATAGTTGGCCACACACCCGGGGTCAAGCATGTTTTTTATTAGAAGAGGGGTCACAACTGCTTCCTTCCAGTTTTTAAGGACCTCCCCCATACTCAAAGATAGACCACAGAACTGTCGTAAATAGGGAAAGAGCTCGGCCCCGTATTCTTTCCAGATTCTGTGGGGAAGGGGGTCCAGGGGGGACCCAGAGGAGACACCCCTGGCTAAGGTATCAAATGTTTCCTCATCCGGAATGCGAAAGCAATCCAGAGTATGCTGGCAGTGTTTTAAAATGGTAGGGTTGCTGGGCTTAGAGTCTGGTGATGGCAGAGAACACTGCTCCGCATTGGACAACTGAGGATCAGGTTCTTCCACCGCTGTTGGTGGATCAAAATCCCTAACGATCTTGTCGATTTTAACCTCCAGATAGGAAGCTAACTCATCGCATAAAGCTTGAGTAACAGGAATTTTGTTATTAGCACAATCAGGTTTGGACAGACTCTTTACTAAGCTGAATATAGCTTTACAGAGATTTACCACACTTAGGACATTTCCGGATGTATCACGCCGTACAGCATGCGATCACTACACTACACCACCACTGCACACAATCCTGTCACAGAGAAGCACACGGAAAATTATTATGGCCTTTTATGTTGCGTGGCACTCTTCCCACTGCGAGTCAGATGACAGGGCTAAAGACCAATGGATGTGGGACATCGAGACGTAATTCACAGACAGTCTCTGGACCCAGATGTTACAACATGTAAAGGAAGTTTTACATAATTCACATGTCTTTTACACACAATTTAACTATTTTCATCAGGCACACCTCACACCGAAACACATCAAGCGCATGTTTCCTACAGCATCCTCTACATGCCCCAGAAGTAGAGCACATGAGGGCGTTTTTTTATCTCATGGTCTGGGCGTGCCCTTTGATGCAGCGGGCCTGGAGGGGGATGTCACAGAATTAAAACTCTTTGGTGGAGCACTTGGTCCTGCTCTCACTGGAATCATGCCTACTCGGTCTTAGACTCAAGACTAAGGGAGATAAGTACTGTCATAGATTCCTTGATCTAGCCATCATACTCTTCAAACAGCAAATGATAATGTCCTGGAAGGCTCATACAGCCCCAGATACACACTGTTGACTCTCCACATTGCTGAGATGGGCAAAAGCTGAGCTGGGCGTCCTCGCAGTAGCACATACACATGGAGGGGAAATGCTGGAGTTGGGTCTTGGAATACCTACATCAGAATATTAGAGTAAAAAAATGATGCACGTCCTACCTGAACACTACCCTAGGTCCTTCTGTCCCATCCTGCAACTCATACGATGAGCCATCACAGCACATGAGATAGTGGAGCCATGCCCCTCTGCCGACTCCACAGATAGTTTCGGTAATACAGCCACATTGCCCCTTATGACTGTGGAGTGTGGGTCTCATCGGGGGTCCTGATGGGCACCCTAGAATTGGTTCCCTGGCCTGTAGCAACCACTCGCACCGGTCTGCAGGATCTTCTTATCTCTCCATGTGCGAATTAGCCTGCACTGGTGCGCGCACATTACTGGGTGACCTTCCCAATCATGTTGTTCCCCCAGGGACTATTACCACGATACACTATACTGCGACCCATGTCCATGCAGGGGCCTTCTTCAGTATGACATGCCGCCACACCTGAGGTTGAGGCAGTGACATGTCTAGACTATTTTGACTCCACTGTTCACGTTTGTTATTCTGTTTGATGTGATATCGTTTGTGAGTGGCACATCAGAATTGTCACTATTACGCTTTTTTGTTTCTTTTTCTACTTGTGCTAAAACCATTAAAAAAATAAAAAGAAAAATAGTTATGTTCTCAGGGGGTCCCTGAAGTCCCATGATCTTGCCATTGGGTGGACCAGTTCTGAATGAGTGTTCATCAAATGACTTCAATAACTTAAGTCTTGTTTCCATTTTTTCGGTGTAGGTGTTGGAACTTTTATCCGTCGCACTGCAATTCACACTTTGTCAAAAGTAGAGCCACAAATCCTCAAGCCCAACAGTGTCAACAATAGAAACAACAGTGCAAGGATTTATCTTATCTTGAGAAATGCAGTCATCACTCAACCTCCAAAACTTAGCTATGTATGAGCATGTCCATGCCAAATTAATAAAACTTGCCCCTCTGGCCACTTCAATTTGCACAATTGAGTTTTAGTCCTGAGATTACACTGAATCAGTCGGTTTCTTGAACCATCGGATTTATGTTTCCGGTTGTGTTCTGTATGTACAGAAGGGCATCCTCCATGTACAGGTATACAACCAATGGCCTGCCACTTATATAAATTCCTCTATGTGCATGCAGCTGCCTGTGCACAAAGGCCAAGGGTTCCACAGAATTGGCAAATATGAGTGGTGACAGGGGGCAACACTATCTGGTGCCACTGACCATTGATAAACACTCTGGCCCAGGGGTTGCTACGGAACAAGATACTTTTAATAAAACACCTATCCAGGCCCATTTTTGTTAATACCTGAAACATATATGGCCATTCCAGAGAGTCAAATACTTTTTTAGCATCAAGAAAAAGTGACTCTGCTGGTAATTGAGGGTCTAGATGATGTACCACTGCTGGGAGAGTACTTACATTTAACAATGTTGGGTGGCTGGGTATAAAATCCGTCTGGTCTGGAAGTACCAGACCTGACATAAGTGGTTTTAATCTACTTACTAGGACTTTTGCAAATATCGTATTGTTATGTAAAACAATTACAGTAGTGTACATGATGCACAGAGTTCTTCTGATCTGTCTGGTTTGAGAAGTGCTATCCACATGTTCCTATATGTCATTGTGGGAAGTTCTCCTTCCAGAATGGCTTCTTCATACTCCTTAAGTAGGTGGGGGCTTATTAAATCAGCATAAACTTCATGAAATTTAATTGAAATCCCATGAGGCCCAGGTACCTCATCACTCTGCAGCTACATTATTACCTCTAGTAAATCCTTAAGGCAGACACATGTGAACCTTTCAAATCATGCAAGTGTGATATCATTAAGATAGTCTGCACATCTGCTGCACGGTAGTAGTGTCTCTAGACTGATCCCACGGTGGTGTGAATGCATGCAATTTTTCTAAGTGTACTGGACAACATTCAACTGGGTGTTCTTCCTTCCTCCAGTCTACAGGCCTTAGTTTTGTGCATGTGCTGTACTCCTAAACGTTACACTACAAAAACACGTCAACTGGTTGGGTGGATTAGGAATGGTGTGCAAATGCAACTAATGTTATTTATATCACATGTTTTCATTCAGAGTGACTTTTCATTTCCTCCAAACACACTCTCTGCTCCGTCGTTTCTTTCAAAGTTCCCGGCATGTACAGGGGACATTTCCCCCATAAATCCTGGCTGACAAGAAGTGTTTCCAAAAATCTATGTACTCTCGAGTGGGCCCCCCGTCCTGTTTTGGCAGTGGCCTCACCTCTTGCCATTGTTCCCGTCATGGGGGAACTTTGAAAGAAACGACGGAGCAGAGAGTGTGTTTGGAGGAAATAAAAAGTCACTCTGAATGAAAACATGTGAGAAAGCAGAGACGGTGCCTTCAGAGTGCTATGAAAACATTGCAGTATTGCCCTACATGGAATTGGTTCGTTTTGAGCTATTTTTAAAGTGGCTGGAGGTACCATGAAATTGCAAAAGGTGAAAATCTGTGACAAGAATCCATGATGGACATGTTGAAGCGCAAATGATGCATTATGGGTATTGCAGTCTAAGCAATCAAAATGAATGTGAAAATATCCTTTGTGATGCCAACTAATGGGAAATATTGTGCATATATACAAGTAAAACAATGCTACTAGACTGCAGTTTACCCAATTAAGGACTACTATAGTCTAAATTAATATATATGTGCTGAGTCGCTTTTTACAGTCCATCTTCACTGTTTACAACTATGGATTTAAAAGGTGAACAACCCCGAAACGCGTAAGGCTGCTTTTGACTCTAAGTGAAGAGATGCTGCAGAGCCAGTAATTAGCTGGATTCGAGTGCGTTTTCGAATCGAGGGTGCTTTGAAAACAAAATATTATTGCGGTCATCCGGCCGTGAAATCGCACCACCCCTTATGCCTGGGGACCACGGAGACTAAGGAACTGTTCAACAGTCTCCCTTGGGAAACCAGCTGGCGTGTAAAAACATCATCCTTCACATTGGAGGCCCACGAGAGGGTGTTTTAAAATGAAAGACTGTGTGGAAGGAAACGGACCTACTAAGGTGATTACTAATGTGTAGGCGCTTTGAATTAAATTAAAAGAACTAACGTCTGATTATTCAAGGACTGCCTAACCCAGCATGCAGCGCAATTGAACTAATCAAGTTGCATGTTAAAGCGCGCCTACTTAAACGCAAGAATGACGTACCTCTGCATGGATGCCTGTGAACAAGGGGATTGAAGCCCCGAAACTCGTAAGGCTGCTTTTGACTCTAAGTGAAGAGATGCTGCAGAGCCAGTAATTAGCTGGATTCGAGTGCGTTTTCGAATCGAGGGTGCTTTGAAAACAAAATATTATTGCGGTCATCCGGCCGTGAAATCGCACCACCCCTTATGCCTGGGGGCCACGGAGACTAAGGAACTGTTCAACAGTCTCCCTTGGGAAACCAGCTGGCGTGTAAAAACATCATCCTTCACATTGGAGGCCCACGAGAGGGTGTTTTAAAATGAAAGACTGTGTGGAAGGAAACGGACCTACTAAGGTGATTACTAATGTGTAGGCGCTTTGAATTAAATTAAAAGAACTAACGTCTGATTATTCAAGGACTGCCTATCCCAGCATGCAGCGCAATTGAACTAATCAAGTTGCATGTTAAAGCGCGCCTACTTAAACGCAAGAATGACGTACCTCTGCATGGATGCCTGTGAACAAGGGGATTGAAGCCCCGAAACGCGTAAGGCTGCTTTTGACTCTAAGTGAAGAGATGCTGCAGAGCCAGTAATTAGCTGGATTCGAGTGCGTTTTCGAATCGAGGGTGCTTTGAAAACAAAATATTATTGCGGTCATCCGGCCGTGAAATCGCACCACCCCTTATGCCTGGGGGCCACGGAGACTAAGGAACTGTTCAACAGTCTCCCTTGGGAAACCAGCTGGCGTGTAAAAACATCATCCTTCACATTGGAGGCCCACGAGAGGGTGTTTTAAAATGAAAGACTGTGTGGAAGGAAACGGACCTACTAAGGTGATTACTAATGTGTAGGCGCTTTGAATTAAATTAAAAGAACTAACGTCTGATTATTCAAGGACTGCCTATCCCAGCATGCAGCGCAATTGAACTAATCAAGTTGCATGTTAAAGCGCGCCTACTTAAACGCAAGAATGACGTACCTCTGCATGGATGCCTGTGAACAAGGGGATTGAAGCCCCGAAACGCGTAAGGCTGCTTTTGACTCTAAGTGAAGAGATGCTGCAGAGCCAGTAATTAGCTGGATTCGAGTGCGTTTTCGAATCGAGGGTGCTTTGAAAACAAAATATTATTGCGGTCATCCGGCCGTGAAATCGCACCACCCCTTATGCCTGGGGGGCCACGGAGACTAAGGAACTGTTCAACAGTCTCCCTTGGGAAACCAGCTGGCGTGTAAAAACATCATCCTTCACATTGGAGGCCCACGAGAGGGTGTTTTAAAATGAAAGACTGTGTGGAAGGAAACGGACCTACTAAGGTGATTACTAATGTGTAGGCGCTTTGAATTAAATTAAAAGAACTAACGTCTGATTATTCAAGGACTGCCTATCCCAGCATGCAGCGCAATTGAACTAATCAAGTTGCATGTTAAAGCGCGCCTACTTAAACGCAAGAATGACGTACCTCTGCATGGATGCCTGTGAACAAGGGGATTGAAGCCCCGAAACGCGTAAGGCTGCTTTTGACTCTAAGTGAAGAGATGCTGCAGAGCCAGTAATTAGCTGGATTCGAGTGCGTTTTCGAATCGAGGGTGCTTTGAAAACAATATATATATATATATATATTATCTACTGGCGGTCGCCAGTAGATAGTTATAGTTAGGACCGTGTCTCCATAGGAAATCCGCAACATTCTATTTGGAATAACTTTGGCGCCGGTTGACGAATCCTCGCAAAATTTTCAAAATAGGTGGGGCGCTCCGCTCCGCTCCTACCCTGAAAGTCTCGGGGGGATTCACCAAGCGGGGGCTAGGAAAAAAGGGGAGTCCCAAAACGCGTTTTCCCCATGCAATTTTCCATAGGGACCTTTAGTCCAAGGTACAGCCCGAACGGCTGAACAGAATTACTTGAAATTTGGCAGAGAGGTAGTCCTCAGGTCAGGGATGTGCCTTTTGCAGGTCTGGTGTCAATCTGTTCAGTAGTTCCTGAGAAAATCAAAAGTAAAATCATATATATATGTGGGCGGAGCCTAACCACACATCTCATCCTGAGATCTGATTGGCTGTCAGCACTTCATCCAAGAAGTGTTGGCAGCCATCTTGGGACAAATATACATGATAGCACCTCATTAAAAAGCATTGCAGTTAATAGAAGGTTTTAAGACTTTAGTTACATTATAAATCATTTGTTGATGGTACCATACTCATTTTAGGAATTGTGGTATGTTCTAAGGTGATTTCACCATGTGAAAAAGCCTTCTGCTGGGATATCATGATTGAGAGAAAAATATTTTCTTATGCTTTTCCCACAGAGGTTTGGAAGGTGATCTATAAGCTAAACTGAGAGCTTATTTTCTGTAAATTCACATTATCTTTCTCAGTCATGTGAGAATGAAGTCTGACATTCTCAGTAAAACATGAACATCCAACAAGGGCAGAGACTGTCAGTTGATTCCTTTGTGTTCTACTGCAGCTTCCCAGAGTGTTCCAAAGAACAACTAGAGCGCTAACAGTCATACTTATGATAAACGTATGGCACACCTGAAGCCATCTTGCTTGGATTAAAGTGGTAACTCTTAAAACATTTAATTTAAAAAGGAACAAAATGAGGGGGTTCATTTTTCCATAAAAAGTATGATTAGTGCTGCAGAAAGAAAAATTAGGGCACATTTTGAGTGACTTCTCAAATCCTCTTCTATTTCATTAAAAAATTCTGACATGCAGACTGAAACATGCACTTTCAATACCAGCAGCAGTTTTCCCTGGTGAGCAGTAGCTTTACTACAGTGATCTAATGAGCAAAAACAGTGCTAACATTCTGAATTTATGGCAAATGTGTGACACATCTGAATGCCTTTGGAATCAAAGTAAAAAACTGAAAGTATTTCCTACTGAGGAGACTGCAGTAAATGAGGAAATTAGGAAACTTCATAACAAATAAGTCTCCCAAGATGGCCACCAGAGACAAAAGAGCCCAAATGTAGCCCAAATATCACCCAGATGTAGCCCAAGTATAGCCCAATGACAGAATGTCCCAGAGAGTTCTTAAAAACAACTAGAGCGCTTACTGTCTTCATTATGACAAAAGTATGGCACACCTGAAGCCATCTTGATTGGAATAAACTGGTAACACTTAAAACATTTAATTTAAAAAGGAACACAATGAGGGGGTTCATTTTGCCATAGAAATTATGATTAATGCTGAAGAAAGAAAATGAGGGCACATTTTGAGTGACTTCTTAAATCCTCTTCTATTTCATTAAAAAATTCTGACATGCAGACTGAAACATGCACTTTTAATACCAGGAGCAGACTTCCATGGTGAACAGTAGTTTTACTACAGTGATCTAATGAGCAACTAGAGTGCTAACATTCAGAATGTATGGCCAATTTGTGACATATCTGAATACCTTCATGAGGGAATAAAAGAAAAAAACTGAAAGCATTTCCTACTGAGGAGACTGCAGTACATGAGGAAATTAGGAAACTTCATAACAAATAAATCTCCCAAGATGGCCACCGGAGACAAAAGAGCCCAAATGTAGCCCAAAATCACCCAGATGTAGCCCAAATATAGCCCAATGACAGAAGTGTGCAAAACACTTATTATTTTGTGTTTTTGCAGTGTTATATAGTGCAGACTTGTCAGGTATTGGAGTGCTTTACATGAGCATTGGTTACATCACACAAGAACAAATTCATTTTGGTTGTAGACATGGGGAGACTAAGTGATTTGACCAGAATCACAGAATGTCGAGCTGAAGCAGAAACTCCAACCTGGTTCCCTAGTTGCAAAGTCTGCACTTCTGGAAGTAACACCACATCCTCTCCCCTAAGTGCAACATTTAATCAAGTGGTCAACTGGATAAAAAAACATAAAGGTAACAAATAATTTAAAAGTGCTTTCTCACTATTTGAAAACTCAGAAAATATGTCCTTATTTTAGTCTTTTAGATCACTAACCATAATTTTGATGCCAATAAGACCCTCTCATATATGTAATTTCTAAAGGAAATGCTCTAGGTATTACAGTTTTGATTACATCAAGATGACGTCAGGCGTTCCACACTTTTGTAATAAATATAGAATGTTAGCAATCTAGTTGTTCATTAGGATACTGTTGAGAGGCAGAGGCCAGGGGCACGGACTCTGAAAATTGAAGGCAGGTAGGAGGGTGCAAAGGCAACAATTTAACCACACTGAGCAGGCAGGAAGGGCCGTGGCAGCACAACAGACTATGGAGGGCAGTGGAAAGGGGGGCAGGGGCAACAAACCAACAATACAGGACTTGCAATAGAGGCTGTGGCAATGTAATAGACCATTGTGGGCAGAAGGAAGAGGCAATGGTAGTACAACCATACATGCCAACAGACCCGATTCAGCCAGGAAACGTCCAATGTTTTTAAGCTCAAATGGGCTTTATTTTATCTGTCTCCTGTCTGCAATCTCCTCTTTTTCAATGTAACTCAAAGGGGAAAATCAATACCCCAGTTTACCTCTTACCAAGTTCAAAATGTTCGCAAGTATGGTACATTGGATCATGGAAGGAAATGAGGTAGGGACATGGACTTGGATAACAGAGGACAGGAGGGACATGGAGAGGTGCACCAAACTGACCCTGCAGGGCAGGCATCAGGGTTTGCAGCAGCACAATACAGCACACAGGGCATGCGGGACGGGAGTGCAGCACAACAATCCATAGAAAGCAAGAGGGAGGGGACAGGACCATGCACATGGACAACAGAGAACAGAGGGACAAGAGGCAGGACCATAATGGACAGACAGGAGAGAAAGCTGCAGCATAACAGACCATAAAGGGCAGGAGGGCTGGATCAGGGGCATTACAATGGCACAGACAAGCCAGGAGGGAGGGAGTAGGGGTCTGCACATGTAAACAGAGGGCTGGGGGCAAGGGGGCAGGGCAGGAGCAGCAAGATAGCCATGGAGGTCAGGCAGGATGGGCACTAGAAGCAAGACACACCATGAAGAGCAACAGTGAGACTGTGATGGCATACACACAGACAATGGAGGGAAGGTGGGAGGGGTTCAGGGGCAGCTAACTGACCACACAGGGAAGGTGGGAGGGGCCATGGCAGCACAGAAGACCATGCATGGCAAGTGGGAGGGTTAGTGGTAGGACAATGGCTATGATGGGCAAGAAGGAGGGTGCAGGGGCATGCACAAAGGACGATGGAGGATAGAAGGGAGGGTCAGGACCTGTGCACAGACAAGAAAGTTCAGGGTAAGGGGCCTCACAACAGACCGCACGGGGCAGGCAGGAGGAGCAGTTGCAGCACAACAGACCAGGGAGGGCAGAAGGGTGTGGCAGTACAATGGACCATGTAGGACGGGAGGAAGAGGATAGGGGCATGGCATGTGGACAGGCAGGGTGGAGGTGGCAGGGACAGGTTACAGTCATCTGACAATGCTAGGCAGGTGGGAGGGGAGTGGCAGCTCAACAGAACACTCAGAGTAGATAGGAGTGGCAGGTCCATGGAACATGGTGGGCAAAAAGGATGGAGCAGGGGCATACACAAATACATCGGAGGGCAGGGGGAAGGAGAATAGGGGCAGCAAGCTAAGCACAGAGTTTAAGCAGGAGGTCAATGATGGGGCATAGAATTGGGCAATGGAGGGCAGGAGGAGTGGACTGGTACATCATACTAAATTGAGGGCAGTGGCAGCACATCAGACCATGCATGGCAGGAGGGAGGAGGCTAGTCCATGGATTCACACAACAGAGGATAGGGAGGAGGGGGATGGGGCAGCAAGCTAACTGTTCAGAGAAGGCGGGTATTAGGAACTTTATTGTTTTTAAAACGTGTGTCTGTGCGAACTACTTAAAATATGAACAAGTATGCAGCATAATCTCACTTTTATTCAGGAAGAAGAGGACGTTTGTGACTGTGACTCCGGGCTCACTTGGCAGAAACACCCCCTGACCCTCCACCCCCTATCGCAAAATGTAATGCCCGTGAAAAGGGTAGGTGAACACAGTGTTATATAGAACATAGTCCTGAGAGCACGATTGAAAATGAAAACTAGATATAGTGTATGGTATAAACTATGCACCAAACAGTGTGATATAAGATGAACCGGGTGTGAAATATAATATGCAATACATTGTGCGCAATGACAGATTCATTGGAGAGCGCGAGATAGCACAAGCACTAGCGCGTGCTATGCGATATGCGCCTTGGAGTGTAATATGCACAGGGCAGTGTTGTGTAACCTACTAGTCTCTAAAGTTGTAATATAAAATATGTGCTGGGGAGTGTAACGTTGCATATGCACTGTGACAAAGATATGGATCCCAGATTGTAATATGTATGGCATAGCACTGTGCGTTATAACATAGGCATCGAGGAAGGCACGTTAGATGGGGCAATATAATCCGTGCGACGACAAGTGTGGCATGACATATTCACGGGGTGGTGTTACAGTGCACATGGGCTAGAGAGTGTCATAGCATATGCACTAGCTAGTGGAATACAACACAGAGGTGTGTGGCACTCAGCAGGCAATGGTGGGTGTAACACAGCATTGGGCTCTGCCAGGAGCGCGCTGTGACTCTCAAGTGATGTTCGTTCCCTTTCCAGAGAGTAAAATAAAAAGTATTACACATCCAGCAGTGGATGTGTGTTTTATTAACCGTGAGGGGGGTTTCGTGCATAGTTTTGGTCGAATGTTTGTCGAATCCCCTTTGAATAGCTTGGTGTGCATGTGTATTAAATGTGCCCGTCAATAGCTACCCATGTTTGTATAAATAAACGACAAGGGTGTCTACCGGGATTAGGCACGGTAGGGCATCAGACATGTCAGAGCTTCACTAGTGGTGTAAATACATTCCACGTGGATTCATTGTATGCATAGTCGCCTTTTAATGAATATCACGCAAATCGTCACGGTGATAGGTACGTACGGTTTGTCCAGCATGTCCTAGGTGTGTCTATAAATATATATTTTTTAAAAATTATAAAAAACAGTGGCCGGCCCTGGGGATTGGGGTCAAAAAAATATAATTAGGAGACAGGCCCTGGGGGATGGGGTCATCAGGGCCAATAAATTAGAATAAGAAGGGGAACCACACAGCCCCCCTTCTTCAAAAATTAAAATAAATAAAAGACTGGCATCGTGCCGGAGGCCACGCCCCCTCCTGGCAGCACTCTGCAAACGCGCCCCCTGGCGAGTTGTAAGTTGGGGAATTAATTCCTCTTCAATACTGAGGATCCCTGAGGGCCAACTAGCCCAACAGGCATCTCCAGTATGCACCAGGGAGCTGCGCTGCAGACAGGTGTTCTGAGGCCAAGCCCCTTTTTACACCTCTCTGCAACGCAGCTCTGTGGCGCTTACTGGCGGTACCTAGTGGTCTAGTTTGACCCTAGGGACCCTTAGGATTCAAGGGGACTTAATCTCTCAACTTAGAACAGCCACAGGGAGCGTTTACACAGTGGTGAAGGGAGGGGACGGGGCCAGAGGTGACGTGTGCAAACACGCACTATGGCACGTTTTAAATTGGGGATATAATTTTCCTTCAATACTGAGGGCCCCTGGGGGCTAACTAGCCCACCAAGTGCTTCCAGTAAGCGCCACTGAGCTGCATTGCAGAGAGGTGGTCCAGGCCGTGCCACTTTTTACACCTCTCTGCAACGCAGCTCTGTGGCACTTACTGGAGGTAGCTAGTGGGCTAGTTGGACCCTTGGGACCCTCAGGATTCAAATGAACTTAATCTCCCAACTAAAAACGGACACAGGGCGTGTTTACACAGTGGTGAAGGGAGGGGACGGGGCCTGAGTTAACGTGTGCAAAAACGCCCTGTGGCCTGTTATAAGAGGTAGTTTTAATCCCCCTGCCCTATTATATACTAGGGGCTTACAGAGGAGGTCATGCTAATCACAGGGGGACCCCAACGCATAATGTTCCCTAGTGTCTGTAGGTGTTTTCACTGTATTCTAAGTGTCTTTTAACATAGCACTGGCTCTAGGACTGGTTAGTCAGACTCAGTTACCACCAGTATCTGTCTGAAAAAGTTGAGGGTACAGGATGATTTTGCAACAAGGCTTCTTTCTGCTCTTCTTTTTGTTATTTCTACACGTTATCCTTCTTCCTGCACTTTTCTTCGTCTTTTAGGACTTCTCTTTGCTTCTTTCTGCACTTTTTTTTTTCTTTCTGTGCATTTTTCTTCTTTCTTCACATGTCCTATCTCTGTAGGCATAGTTAGAAATTTGCATTTAAAAAACCTTTGAAATTCACAGAAAAAACCATAGGTTTCAGGCACGTTATAGTTAGGAATTAGCATTTAAAAAACCTCCGAAATTCACTGAAAAAACCAAAGGTTTCAGGGGTGTTATAGTTAGCTGGACTTTTCACTTGTACAAAACCATTGAAATTCCCCCGTTATAGTTAGTTCAGCTAACTATAACTCGCGCGCCCGCAATGCACTGCTGATGACGTCACATATTGCATCACTCATGACATGGTCAGTGACATCACTCATGACATCACTGATGACATCTCAAATGACATCACTGATGACATCACTGATGACATCATCCTTGTGATAGAGTGGCAGACCTCCTCTCACCCTAATATAACCTTTGATACACACATTCAAAAATATAGACTAAACTTTTCAAAACAATGGACATACCAATACCAGTTACAACAACCTCTTCAGTAATTCTAAGATCCACATACACATCCACTCATTCACCAACAGTCCTATACAGTAACTCATACATGTATTCACTCATCATATGTACTCATACACCTATACATCCTGTTACACAATGCCACTCATCCATAGAGTTACTCACACACATAGTCACTCATGCTAATAAAGAATCAAACATACATTTATTTGCATATATACACACACCACCACACTTACTTCTACGGAAACTTACACATACTTAGTCTTTTAAACAATCACTTATAGAAACACATACTTATTCATACAGGAACTCTTTCAATCTCTCACTCTCACATATACTCACTTATATACACCAATAGTCACATATACTAGTTTAAAACATATGTAGTTACTCATAAAGACACTATTGATACAGTCATTCACTCACTAACACACACATACACACACTCATCCACCCATACAGTCCAGCACACATGCTGTCTTCAACACATACAAAGAGTGAGTCACTCATTCATGCACCTATGCACTAGGTAATACCCCCACCGAACCATTGTTGCTCTCCATGGTGTGTCTTGTTTCTAGTGCCCATCCTGCCTGACCTCCATGGTCATCTTGCTGCTCCTGCCCTGCCCCCTTGCCCCCAGCCCTCTGTTTCCATGTGCAGACCCCTATTCCCTCCCTCCTGGCTTGTCTGTTCCATTGTAATGCCCCTGATCCGTCCCTCCTGCCCTTTATGGTCTGTTATGCTGCAGCTTTCTCTCCTATCTGTCCATTATGGTCAGCTAGCTACCATTGCCTCTTTCCCCTCTGTTCTCTGTTTTCCATGTGCATGGTCCTGTCCCCTCCGTATTGCTTTCGATGGATTGTTGTGCTGCAACTCCCGTCCCGCATGCGCTGTGTGGTGTATTGTGCTGCTGCAAACCCTGATGCCTGCCCTGTAGGGTCAGTTTGGTGCACCTCTCCATGTCCCTCCTATCCTCTGTTATCCGAGTCCATGTCCCTACCCCAATTCTTCCTGCCTACCATGATCCAATGTACCATACTTGCGAACATTTTGAACTTGGTAAGAGGGAGATTTAGAAAAAAAACTGGGGTATTGATTTTCCCCTTTGAGTTACATTTAAAAAGAGGAGATTGTAGACAGGAGACAGATCAAATAAAGCCCATTTGAGCTTAAAAACATTGGATGTTTCCTGGCTGAAACGGGTCTGTTGGCATGTATGGTTGTACTACCACTGCCTCTTCCTTCTGCCCACAATGGTCTATTATATTTCCACAGCCTCTCTTGCCAGTCCTGTATTGTTGGTTTGTTGCCCCTGCCCCCCTTTCCACTGCCCTCCATAGTCTGTTGTGCTGCCACTGCCCTTCCTGCCTGCCCAGTGTGGTCAAATTGTTGCCTCTGCACTCTCCTACCTGCCTTCAATTTTCAGAGTCCGTGCCCCTGGCCTCTGCCTCTCAACAGTATCCCAATGAACAACTAGATTGCTAACATTCTATATTTATTACAAAAGTGTGGAACGCCTGACGTCATCTTGATGTAATCAAAACTGTAATACCTAGAGTATTTCCTTTAGAAATTACATATATGAGAGGGTCTTATTTGCATTAAAATTATGGTTAGTGCTCTAAAAAACTAAAATGAGGACATATTTTCTGAGTTTTCAAATAGCGACAAAGAACTTTTAAATTATTTGTAATCTTTATGTTTTTTTATCCAGTTGACCACTTGATTCAATGTTGCACCTAGGGGAGAGGATGTGGTGTTACTTCCAGAGCTGCAGACTTTGCAACTGGGGAACCAGGTTGGAGTTTCTGCTTCAGCTCAACATTCTGTGATTCTGGTCAAATCACTTAATCTCCCCATGTCTACAACCAAAATGAATTTGATCTTGTGTGATGTAACCAATGCTCATGTAAAGCACTCCAATACCTGACAAGTCTGCACTATATAAAACTGCAAATACACAAAAAATAAGTGTTTTGCATACTTCTGTCATTGGGATACATGTGGGCTACATCTGGGTGATATTTGTGCTGCATTTGGGCTCTTTGTCTCTGGTGGCCATCTTGGGAGATTTATTTGTTATGAAGTTTCCTAATTTGGGGGCATATCAACAACAACCGGCAATAATTATCTCTAAGCGCACTTAGCGCTAGGATAATTATCGCCGGCTAACGTGGATTTTTATCGCTGAGATAGCGTGCTATTAGCAACGCTTATCTCAAAAGCGATAAAAATCCTCACGCTAACTGCCTAACGTGAGATTATCGCTGGAAACCCAGCGATAATCTCACATTAGCTTGTTGATAGGGACTCACAAACTTAGCCATGATATCCACCTTCCATAGGATATCATGGCTAAGTCAGACCTGAAGCAGGCGTAAGGAAAGTAGCGATAACAGGGGCTATCGCTACTTTTCCTGCCGCTATGCTTCATAGCGTGGGGCTTGATGATAGGAGAAATGTCGCTTAGCGACATTTCTCCTATCATGTCAGGTCAGGAACGCCCACTTTGCATCTCATTAGAGATGCAAAGCTGGGCGTTAGGAATCCCGACGCTAAAGCAAGGTTTCATGCGTTAGCGTGACCTTGCTAATTAGTTGATAAAATTATCGCCGCTTTTCGGCCGTAAACGGCCGCAAAAGCTGTGATAATTTATCATCGCCTCCTTGTAAATATGCCCCTTCCTCATTTACTGCAGTCTCCTCAGTAGGAAATGCTTTCAGTTTTTTACTTTGATTCCATCAAGAAGGTATACAGATATGTCACACATTCGCCATAAATTCTGGATGTTAGCACTCTAGTTGCTCATTAAATCACTGTAGTAAAGCTACTGCTCACCAGGGAAGTCTGCTGCTGGTATTCAAAGTGCATGTTTCAGTCTGCATGTCAGAATTTATTTATGAAATAGAAGAGGATTTGAGAAGTCAAAATGTGCCCTAATTTTTCTTTCTGCAGCACTAATCATAATTTCTATGGCAAAATGAACCCCCTCATTTTGTTCCTTTGTAAATTAAATGTTTTAAGTGTTACCACTTTATTCCATTCAAGATGGCTTCAGGTGTGCCATACTTTTGTCATAAGTAAGACTGTTAGCGCTCTAGTTGTTCATTAGAACACTCTGGGACAGTCTGTCATTGGGCTATACTTGGGCTACATCTGGGTGATATTTGGGCTACATTTGGGTACTTTTGTCTCTGGTGGCCATTTTGGGAGACTTATTTGTTATGATGTTTCCTAATTTCCTCATTTACTACAGTCTCCTCAGTAGGAAATACTTTCAGTTTTTTACTTTGATTGCATCAAGAAGGCATTCAGATGTGTCACACATTTGCCAGAAATTCAGAATGTTAGCACTCTAGTTGCTTATTAGATCACTGTAGTAAAGCTACTGCTCACCAAGGAAGTCTGCTGCTGGTATTGAAAGTGCATGTTTCAGTCTGCATGTCAGAATTTTTTTATGAAATAGAAGAGGATTTGAGAAGTCACTCAAAATGTGCCCTAATTTTTCTTTCTGCAGCACTAATCATACTTTCTATGGCAAAATGAACCCCCTCATTTTGTTCCTGTTAAAATTAAATGTTTTAAGAGTTACCACTTTATTCCAACCAAGATGGCTTCAGGTGTGCCATACGTTTGTCATAAGTAGGATTGTTAGCGCTCTAGTTGTTCTTTAGAACACTCTGGGAAGCTGCAGTAAAACACAAAGGAATCAACTGACAGTCTCTGCCCTTGTTGGATGTACATGTTTTATTGAGAATGTCAGACTTCATTCTCACATGACTGAGAAAGATAATGTGAATTTACAGAAAATATGCTTTCAGTTTAGCTTATAGATCACCTTCCAAACCTCTGTGGGAAAAGCATGAGAAAATAGTTTTCACATGGTAAAATCACCTTAGAACACACCACAATTCCTAAAATGAGTATGGTACCATCAACAAATGATTTATAATGTAACTAAAGTCTTAAAACCTTCTATTAACTGCAATGCTTTTTAATGAGGTGCTATCATGTATATTGGTCCCAAGATGGCTGCCAACACTTCTTGGATGAAGTGCTGACAGCCAATCAGATCTCACGATGAGATGTGTGGTTAGGCTCCGCCCAGCTATATATGTGATTTTACTTTTGATTTTCTCAGGAACTACTGAACGGATTTACACCATTTACACAAAAGGCACGAGTCTGAACTGAGGACTACCTCTTTGCCAAATTTGGTGTAATTAAAAATTTGCGAACATTCGTGACTCGAATTTTCAATTCTATTAAGGACTACGGAGGCGAGGATTATGCTTCTCAATCTTTACTAGAAGGTCACAGCAGCCAATGAATACAGAGATAAAATCACGTGACAACCATAGAGTCTCTCCTATATAAGGTCCCTGTCAGTACATAGAGTCCTCTTCCTTTGTAACAGTAGTTAAGTCCATGCACGACCTGCTCTCGAGGATCACCGATAGGTAGGGCTTTCTCCAACCAACGAACTGCAAGCCCATCGGGCCGAACTTCTCACCGGATCCCGGTCCAGACAACTCGCTTGTGAGCGGAATAACGAACTGTATACCATCCAATCACCGATAAACCATAACCAGATTTACTTGCTGTCAGTACCTGAAAGAAAGAAAACACCCCGTAAAAGCCGTTCTAGGTTGCTTGTCAAGGCAACATTACATCACGAGAGAAAGGGGGGGAAAAATACACAGCAATGCAAATACATAGCATGATCAACAACATAGCCTGATCAAATATATAAAGCATCATAATATACAATGTGAATAGCCTGATGAAATAAAGAGCATTACACCAAACAATGTGTATCTCTGGGTGGGATAATCCTCGCCTCCGTAGTCCTTAATAGAATTGAAAATTCTTGTCACGAATGTTCGCAAATTTTTAATTCTATGTCAGGACCGGAGGCTCCGATTATGCTTGTTCAAAGCTGAGCCTCCACCATTGAAGCAACATTCACAATAGGTTCATAATAAAATGTCTTAAAAGTACTCTCATTAGACCAGTCAGCTGTACTCATGATATCTGCAAGGCTGACACTTGTCGAAAATGCTTTCGAAGCCATGGCTCCGCGTGCAGAATGCGCTCCAAATTTGGAGATGTCAATTCCTGCTTCGCCCATGAGCCAACGCATCCATCTAGATAAGGTAGCTGGAGTCACTGGGCGAAATGGTTTCTGCAGAGCAATAAGCAATTGTCCATGCATATTAGTACGAAATTCCTCAGTACTTACCTCGTAATCCTTAATACATTGCACGACGCACAGTTTAGGATTATTAGGAAAACTCGGGAACGTGACAGAAGTGGTGTTACACTTGGTTCTCCTGGACAAGGGGAAGGTCACACCTTCCGGGGTAAATCTACGCCCCGCCAAATCTAGCGCCCGTACGTCAGACACCCGTTTGCAAGAAATCAGGCATAAGAGCATAGTTAAGTTGGCCGAAAGTTGCTTTCGAGATAAGAATCTATTGGATGGCCAGGCTTCCAGAAATTTAAGGACAATAGAGACATCCCATAGATGAGAATACTTTGGACAAGGAGGTTTCACCATCCTGACTCCTCTAAGCAACTTACATACCAAAGGGTGTTCTCCTATGGGCTGACCTTCCAAAGGTAAATTACCCGCCGAAATCGCGGACCGAAAGTTGTTGACCGTCCTGTAAGCTAAACCGGAGGAAGCCATAGAGGCTAAAAAGTTGACCACTAAAGAGACATGCGCTTTTGTGGGATCCACGCCCCGTTGAGCGCACCAATCACACCATCTCCTCCAAGATGAGGAATATCGTTTGTGGGTGTTGGTCGACCAAGCTTCTTTGATGAAGTTACTAGCCTCGAGTGAAAGGCCCGGGACACTCCATCTGTCCCTGAAACCCTCCAAGCAACGAGTGGAAGTTGACCCGATGCCACCAAAGGATGAGGGTTCTGAAGAGGGTCCAGCAATAGGTTCTGCAACCGAGGAAGAAGAATCGGGATCGCACAACTCATGGCTAACAATACTGAAAACCATGCCTGAGCCCTCCATAAAGGAGTGATCAAAATGATTTCTGCGTGAAAGGTCCTTGCTCGCGCTAGAACTCTGGGAATCATGAGAAACGGGGGAAACGCATAGCATAGAGACTTCGGCCACTCCTGCAGGAATGCATCCGTGGCCCTCGCCTCCGGGTCTGGCCTCCAACTGAAGAATTGGGGAACTTGCTTGTTCAGTCGAGATGCAAATAAGTCTATCTGGCAAGGACCCCAAAGATGGGTCAGGCGCCGAAACACTCTGGGTAACAACATCCAATCGCTGGAGTCCTGCAGATGGCGGGAGTTCCAATCTGCTATTTGGTTGCTGGAACCGGGCAGGTATTCCGCAACCATCGAAATTCTGTTCTGCAGACAGAAGTGCCAGAAATCTTTGGCGATCTCCGCCAGCATTCGCGACTTGGTACCACCCAACTTGTTGACGTAACGTACCGTAGATATGTTGTCCATCCGAAGGAGGATACAACAATCTGCTTTCTGAGGCGAAAGACATCTGATCGCAAAGGAACCAGCCAACAGCTCCAGGCAATTGATATGCAAGTGTAGCTCTTCTGGAGACCAGCGACCACCCGTCGACAACGTGGTGCAACGGGCTCCCCAACCCCATCGGCTGGCATCCGATTCGATTATCACATCCGGTGCCGATCCGAATAGCGCTCGGCCGTTCCAGGCCTCCATGTGGTTTAACCACCAGTCCATCTCCAGCCTCACCTCCTCTGAGAGAGGAATCTGTTCTGAGTAACTGAGACCTTTCCGGAGATGGCGTATTTTGAGCCTCTGAAGAGCCCGATAGTGAAGAGGGCCCGGGAAGATCGCCTGGATGGAAAAAGCCAGTAGCCCCACAATGCGGGCTAACGATCTCAGGGATGTCGTCTGCTTGCGAAGAGTAGATCGCAGTTCCTTCTTGATCGCCCTGATCTTTGTCATTGGCAGCAAGAGCTGACACGTTAGAGAGTTTATCAAGAAACCTAGAAATTCGATGGACTGCGAGGGAATTAACATTGACTTCTGTGGGTTGACAATGAACCCCAAACTCTGTAGCAGGTGTACCGCCCAATTGAGGTGTATTTGGACTGTCTGAGGGGAGGACGCCAAAATGATTATGTCGTCCAGGTATATTATGAGGCGGACTCCTCGAGCCCTGAGAGACTCCACTACCGGTCTCAGAAGCTTCGTAAAGCACCACGGCGCCGACGACAGACCGAATGGAAGGACCTTGTTCTCGTAGCACACCTTCTCCCAGATAAACTGAAGGAACCTCCTGTGGGGGGTAAAAATGGGGATGGATAGGTACGCGTCTTTCAGATCCAACCGGACCATCCAGTCTCCTTCTTGGAGGAGGTCGCGTAGCAGATGGATTCCCTCCATCTTGAAATGCCTGTAAACAATCCACTAATCTGGAGCCGCCCCCTTTCTTCTCTACTAGGAAGACATTGCTCAGGAAACCATGGGGATGTAGCACAGAGGGCGCAATTGCACCCTTCTGTAACAAGGACTTGATTTCTGGCGTGATAAAAGTCCGATCTTGTTGGGAAAAAGACAGAGGGAGTGTGCGAGACTCCTGCGAAGGGGAGCCATACATCTCTAGTCTGTACCCCTGTACAGTCTGCAACACCCATGCATCTTGCGAAATCTCGCGCCATTTGTTGAGAAAATATCTCACTCTGCCCCCCAATGTCACTTCTGAAAAAGGAACTAGGCTCACCTGAGTTTCCGGCATCATGCTGATTGTTGGAGTTTCCTCCAAATCTGCCACTCTTGCGGAACCTGTTTCTTGAACGGCGAGAGGGATAGAAGTTGGAGGTATTGGAAGTGTTCTCTTGATAACCTCCTCTTTGTTGGCCACGTTGGGCGCCTTCATTGTACCCCCGGCCGAACGAGCGCCCACGAAAGCATCCGGCCCTGCCAAAAACCGGGCGGAAAGCCCATTTCAAAGAGCCTTGGGCCTTGTCTAGTCCACTGAAAGTGGCTACAAACTTTGTTAGCTCCTTTAGAAAGGGCTGACCAAACAGAAGGCCTTGGGCCAGCGGACCCGATTCTGATGTGGCCAATTCGGCCAGCCTGGGATCCAGTTTCATTAGGATGGATCGGCGCCGCTCCGTCGACAGCGCACAATTAGCGTTGCCTAGTTGGCACACCGCCCGTTGTGCCCAGCCAATCAGCTCGTCAGGATTAATTAAGAGGGCTGACTCCTTGGCCCTAAAGCCAATCTCGAGAATCTTAGTTAGAGGGCCTATGATGTCCAGCAACTTATCTTGGCAGGACCGCCAGGATCTGTCCAAGCCTTTCTTAGGATCCTTAGAATACTTTTTCAAGTAAGTTAACATCGACGGGTCCACCTCCGGAGTAACCGCCACCTTATCCGCCAGATCAGGCCTAGGGCATTCCGACCTCAGTCGTGTCCGCACGTCCGTGTCAAACGCTTGACGCAGATGGGTCTGGACATACTCCACCACCTCTTGGGATGGAAGCCAAGATGTGGAATTAGGATGGATAATATCAGCCGGCTCGAAATTGAGAACCTTAGGTGACGTGGACGGACCGGCATGCTTTTCCTTCCTTGCTTTCTTGGAAGGACGAGGGGATTCCTCCTCGTCAGTGGTAGGGTCTGAGGTGGTGTCGTGACCATCATCCTCTTGGGAAATTTCGGTAATTGTAGCCTCTCTACTGGAAGCAGAGCGTTCTTGTTCCGCCATCGACTTTGCCAGCTTAGCGAAATCCGCAGCGTGGGGATTCGCTCTTCCTTTACCCCCAGATTTTGCTTGGGGACCTGACGATGGAAGCCAGCCTTGTTGTTGTGCATAAGAGCAAAGGTGGCGTTTTAAGGGCGCAATTGCTCTCACCAAAGCAGAATTTACCGACTGCTGGACGCCCGCGTCCAATGCCTCCACGAGGTCATACTCAATAGACCCAGAGGGTTCCTCCTCATAATAGTAGTAGTCCTCCTCATAATACTCAGACATTTTTTCCCACACAATGTGCAATCACCGACTCTGGAGGAGCGCTTGTGACTCTGGCAAGTCAACAATTAGATGAGGTATTCCAAAAAAGGAGGTCAGGGGGAGTGGTAACCCCAGGCAAGCCCTAAATCAGTCACCCACAGGTGAATCTCAATAATAGTTTAGAATGTGGAGGGAGGGAGGGCTTGCAAAACCCCACTCTAGGCAAAGCCTATGCTCAATTATACAGCCCCACTGTGTAATATATATAGGAGGGCGTCTGAGGAGCAAAACGAGCCTTCCGCCTGAAGAAATTGGCATAAATCCAGGTCAGAAGCATGAACACGCTGCTCCGGCATTCGATTTAAGCCCTTCAATGCGTTATCGGGCAAATATGGCCACCGCGCATGCGTGCTGGCCCAGGCTCGCTGGCCCAGGCTCGCTGAACAGTGAAAGGGAACTGTGCTTCAAGCAGCCGCGCGGCCCCGCTCCTCTAACCTCCCGCTCCACAGAAAACCGGCGACGCGAGGGAAGCCCCGCTCTACACGGGAGCAAAGCAACGGCTATTCCGGTAAGCGCTCTTAGCGCAGCAGCATACACATAGCTTCCGGAGCTTAGCGACACAATCTCCATTAACTGAGCAAATAAACGCGTTAACAGCACACGCGACCCTCGATAGCGCGTATCTTTTACCATAGACGCCAGCAGTAAGCGCACCTCAAAAACACATTTAACCATCAGCGTAAATACTTAATAACACGTTTAACCATCAGATTAAAATATAAGGCTACTTAACTGGCTGCGGAGCAGCAAAGAAGGAGGACTCTATGTACTGACAGGGACCTTATATAGGAGAGACTCTATGGTTGTCACGTGATTTTATCTCTGTATTCATTGGCTGCTGTGAGCTTCTAGTAAAGATTGAGAAGCATAATCGGAGCCTCCGGTCCTGACATAGAATTCCGTTCAGCACTTCGGGCTGTAGCTGTGTCAACAGGTCCTATGGGAAAATGCATGGGGAAAACGCGTTTTGTGACCCCCCTTTTTTCTCGGCCCCAGCTTGACGAATCACCCTGCAATTTTCAGGATAGGAGCGGACCGGAGCTGGCCAAAAGTTTGGAAAATTTCGCGAAGATTCATCAATGGACACCAACGTTATTCCAAATAGATTGTTGCGGATTTCCTATGGAAAATAGGTCCTAACTATAACTACTTACTGGCGACTACCAGTAGGTAATATATATATATATATATATATATTCCTCTCCAAAGCGTCCAGATCTTAGGGAGGCACACGACAGCTTGCATCTCTTCAACCTCCTCCAGCACTCCCGAACTCTCTCACTCATGCCGACGCGTTTCGAGGTAAAGACCTCTTCTTCCAGGGCAATATGTACACATAGAGCGCAGTGAGTACTTTCCTATTGGCTCAGTGCCTTTAAATTGATTGGCTTAGTGCAACTTCCTGTTGGAGTGCATGCTGGTTTAGTACAACTTCCTGTTGGAATGCATGCTGGGATATTGAGTCCCTAGGCAAAGTACAATTATTTTCCCTAAGTGGGCCACTTGCGCTCCTGTATTTTAAAACAAATTAATCCCCTATAGTAGGGTCTGGAGCTGCCTGGGAGGATTCTCTTCCTTTCTGGCTCGCTGTGCTTCTCTGCCTGGATATGGTTCCTGGCTCCGCCTCACTTCGATCAGTGATGGTGCTCTCCCCCACGGCAGGACAGCCGCGTTCAACATTCCTCTCCAAAGCGTCCAGATCTTAGGGAGGCACACGACAGCTTGCATCTCTTTAACCTCCTCCAGCACTCCCGAACTCTCTCACTCATGCCGACGCGTTTCGAGATAAAGACCTCTTCTTCCAGGGCAATATGTACACATGGAGCGCAGTGAGTACTTTCCTATTGGCTCAGTGCCTTTAAATTGATTGGCTTAGTGCAACTTCCTGTTGGAGTGCATGCTGGTTTAGTACAACTTCCTGTTGGAATGCATGCTGGGATATTGAGTCCCTAGGCAAAGTACAATTATTTTCCCTAAGTGGGCCACTTGCGCTCCTGTATTTTAAAACAAATTAATCCCCTATAGTAGGGTCTGGAGCTGCCTGGGAGGATTCTCTTCCTTTCTGGCTCGCTGTGCTTCTCTGCCTGGATATGGTTCCTGGCTCCGCCTCACTTCGATCAGTGATGGTGCTCTCCCCCACGGCAGGACAGCCGCGTTCAACATTCCTCTCCAAAGCGTCCAGATCTTAGGGAGGCACACGACAGCTTGCATCTCTTCAACCTCCTCCAGCACTCCCGAACTCTCTCACTCATGCCGACGCGTTTCGAGGTAAAGACCTCTTCTTCCAGGGCAATATGTACACATGGAGCGCAGTGAGTACTTTCCTATTGGCTCAGTGCCTTTCAATTGATTGGCTTAGTGCAACTTCCTGTTGGAGTGCATGCTGGTTTAGTACAACTTCCTGTTGGAATGCATGCTGGGATATTGAGTCCCAAGGCAAAGTACAATTATTTTCCCTAAGTGGGCCACTTGCGCTCCTGTATTTTAAAGGCACTGAGCCAATAGGAAAGTACTCACTGCGCTCCATGTGTACATATTGCCCTGGAAGAAGAGGTCTTTACCTCGAAACGCGTCGGCATGAGTGAGAGAGTTCAGGAGTGCTGGAGGAGGTTGAAGAGATGCAAGCTGTCGTGTGCCTCCCTAAGATCTGGACGCTTTGGAGAGGAATGTTGAACGCGGCTGTCCTGCCGTGGGGGAGAGCACCATCACTGATCGAAGTGAGGCGGAGCCAGGAACCATATCCAGGCAGAGAAGCACAGCGAGCCAGAAAGGAAGAGAATCCTCCCAGGCAGCTCCAGACCCTACTATAGGGGATTAATTTGTTTTAAAATACAGGAGAGCAAGTGGCCCACTTAGGGAAAATAATTGTACTTTGCCTAGGGACTCAATATCTCAGCATGCATTCCAACAGGAAGTTGTACTAAACCAGCATGCACTCCAACAGGAAGTTGCACTAAGCCAATCAATTTAAAGGCACTGAGCCAATAGGAAAGTACTCACTGCGCTCCATGTGTACATATTGCCCTGGAAGAAGAGGTCTTTACCTCGAAACGCGTCGGCATGAGTGAGAGAGTTCGGGAGTGCTGGAGGAGGTTGAAGAGATGCAAGCTGTTGTGTGCCTCCGTAAGATCTGGACGCTTTGGAGAGGAATGTTGAACGCGGCTGTCCTGCCGTGGGGGAGAGCACCATCACTGATCGAAGTGAGGCGGAGCCAGGAACCATATCCAGGCAGAGAAGCACAGCGAGCCAGAAAGGAAGAGAATCCTCACAGGCAGCTCCAGACCCTACTATAGGGGATTAATTTGTTTTAAAATACAGGAGCGCAAGTGGCCCACTTAGGGAAAATAATTGTACTTTGCCTAGGGACTCAATATCCCAGCATGCATTCCAACAGGAAGTTGTACTAAACCAGCATGCACTCCAACAGGAAGTTGCACTAAGCCAATCAATTTAAAGGCACTGAGCCAATAGGAAAGTACTCACTGCGCTCCATGTGTACATATTGCCCTGGAAGAAGAGGTCTTTACCTCGAAACGCGTCGGCATGAGTGAGAGAGTTCGGGAGTGCTGGAGGAGGTTGAAGAGATGCAAGCTGTCGTGTGCCTCCCTAAGATCTGGACGCTTTGGAGAGGAATATATATATATATATATATATATATATATATATATATATATATATATTACCTACTGGCGGTCGCCAGTAGGTAGTTATAGTTAGGACCCCTTTTCCATAGGAAAACCTCAACATTCTATTTTGAATAACTTTGGCGCCGGTCGACGAATCCTCGCGAATTTCTCAAAATAGGTGGGGCGCTACGCTCCGCTCCTACCCTGAAAGTCTCGGGGGGATTCGTCAAGCGGGGGCTGAGATAAAAGGGGGGTCCCAAAACGCGTTTTTCCCATGCATTTTTCCATAGGACCTTTAGACAGGGCTACAGCCCGAACGGCTGAACAGAATTACTAGAAATTTAGCAGAGAGGTAGTCCTCAGGTCAAGGAAGTGCCTTTTGTAGGTTTGGTGTAAATCTGTTCAGTAGATCCTGAGAAAATAGCCTTTAAATCAATATATATATCTGTGGCAGCTTACGGTGCGCTTACCGTGCGCTTACGGTAAGCTTACGGTACGCGTACGGTGCCGTGCGCGAGCGCGATTCTGATTGGCTGTTAGATCATAGTAAACATTCGAATCGGTCGAAACCAGGAAGCGGCGGCCGCCATTTTCTCTCTCGAACTGTCAGGGGGGTGAATAAAAAAGGTGGATAATGTGAAAAGGGGGCAGGCTCGACAGTTCCTGACCCCCTAGCCTTGGTCAGGGGGTCCCAGAAGGACCCTCAAGGGCAAAAATAAAAATAAATTTTTTTTCGAAAAATCGCCGTATGCGCGTAGCGTACGCGCACGGCGACCTGCGGAATTCAGCGAAATTCGCGGAATTACGCGTACCGTGCGCGCACGGCAAAAAAAAATTTGCAAAAAGGAAAGCTTAAAAAAAAATAAAAAAAATTGTGAGGTAAGGTTGGCTCTTATAAGAGCCGTTGGGTTCATACAGGGATGGAGGAAAGAAAGAATGGGAGTATTATGAGCGTCTACAAACATGCTGGTCTATCTTATTGTTAATAAGGGGAACACTGACCTCCCCAAAAACAATAAGACCACCACATTTTGTACACCTCATTTCAACACTCGCAAATCGAGGGTTGATGTCCAAAGGAAAAGAAGAAGGTGATGCTCCAACAACAGAGGAAGGGCTCAGCTGAGCTGCCGATGATGTACTCGGCTGAGCATCTGAGGCTGGGCTCTGGTGACTTACTGAAGAGTTTTCTCCAGTATGTCGAGCAAAGGTCCTTGGGTGTTTGTCCTGAAGGTGTCTCGTCATAGAGTGATTTCCAAAGGAATATTTCTTCCTTGGATTTCCTCTTGATAAAACACGATCACAAAGTATGCAAGTGACCAATTGAGCATTCACCTTTTTCTCCCCCTCTGGAAAAGTGAAATACTCCCATACAAAAGAAGTCTTTTGTTTCCTCCTTCTCTGGATCATGGTGGTGCTGCTGGCCTCACTCTCAGAAGAGCCCTGCTGTTCTGCCATTGTATCCCAATGTCAATCAGCTCCTGCTCCTAGAGAATCACAAGCAGAAATGAGGGGAATGGGTGTGGTGTGGGAAGAATCTGGAACTGAAAGTAGTTTCAACCAATGAAAAGTGTTCTTTCAAGCAGTAATGAGGGGAATGGGTGTGGTGTGGGAAGTTTCTGGAAGTGAAAGTAATTTCAACCAATAAAAAGTGTTCTTTGTAAGTCACATGACCAACGTGCGCGCACGTGACGCTTACGGTGCGCTTACGCAGCGCTTACGTCACTTTCGCGCATGCGCATTACACGCCCCTGCGTAACCGCGACGTTGCTTCCGGGTGTACGCGTACGGCACGCACGTATCACGTATCGCGCATGCGCATTACACGCCCCTGCGTAACCGCGACGTTGCTTCCGGGTATACGCGTACGGCACGCAGGTATCACGTAGGCGCGCTGCACTAATTACGTCCAGAGCGCGTAGCGTCAGCTTACCGTACGCGTATTCTACAAGCGCGTAGCGTCAGCTTACCGTACGCGCACGGAAAAAAATGCATAAAAAAAAAACCTTTCCATAATGCAGGAAATAGTACATAAATTATTGAAAAAAGGCTTACAAAAAATGACATAAAAAAAATTTGCATTAAATTATAATTAAATTATAAAATCGAAATAAAAAAAACACTATCCACATTGACCCCACCCCCTGTGCTTTTGGTGGCCGAAGGCCACCAAATGTACAGGGCTTATTATAGTTGATAAAAACCGTGCACGGAACGAACTGCGTTAAGTGGGCGTGCACGCCACGAATGGCGTAAAGTAACTTAGCATTTAAAAAACCGTACAAATTCACTGAAAAAACCATAGGTTTCACACACGTTATAGTTAGGAATTAGCATTTAAAAAACCTTGCAAATTCACTGAAAAAACCATAGGTTTCAGACAAGTTATAGTTAGCGGAAATTTTACTGATAAAAAACCAATGAAATTCCACCGTTATAGTTAGTGCAGGCAACTATAACTCACGCGACCGCAATCTTCTGCTGATGACATATGTGTCTTTATGAAAAAAAAATATTTGTAATATATGTATAGCTAAAAATTTATGGAAGAAGACATGGGCAAATAAGTGTCTAAATACAGTATTAGCATCAGCAGAGGATTGCGGTCGCGTGAGTTATAGTTGCCTGCACTAACTATAACGGTGGAATTTCATTGGTTTTTTATCAGTAAAATTTCCGCTAACTATAACTTGTCTGAAACCTATGGTTTTTTCAGTGAATATATATATATATATATATATATATATATATATATATATATATATATGTATATATATATATTAGTGTTTTCCCCACTTAAAGGCAAAAGCAGATTGTGAACCAGGGCTCAGTTAGGTGTTTTTCTTGTATTATGTTGCTTATATCATAGTTATGTCCACTTTATAATGATCCTATGAATGTTCAGCCCTCTAATATTCCAATTTATTATTTTAACAATTCTTACAGAATGCATTGCATGAACTCCACATATCTTACTTCCAACTATACAGGTGTTGTACCTGGTGTACCACTGCATGTAACATATTGATTATATTGCATGCTTTCCTGGTGCCAACTGAAAATGTACTCTGCTAGTGATTAAACTGTCTTTTTATACTGCCTACCATCCCTCCTCCCACAATGACCCCAATCAACAAGTGCCCAAAACCCATAAACATATTGTAAGAAATTGGGTTTCTGGTTGGCAGTGGTATGCACCCTGTCCAAACAGGATCACAATCCTAGTTAGGGTAAGTCAGATACACACCCTATATTATGCTGTGCTCACCCTCTGGTAGCTTGCCACAGAACAGTCAGGCTTATTTTAAGAAGCAATGTGTAAAGTATTTGTTATTTGTGCAACACGTCAAATAGTAAAACAGTGAACACACAACACAAAAAGATACCACACCTGGTTAGTAAAGCTTCATTTAATGAACAAAACAAGACCAAAACCCCCAAAATCCAATACGTAGATCCTGAGATATGCAATTTTACAAGTTGAGGTGAAAATAATGCATAAAAGCACAAAGCACCAACTGTGGTTATCTGGTCGCGCCAGATCGGGAAAAAGTCACAAGTTCAGACTGACTGGGATGGAGCATTAGCTGGAAACAGGGACCCACCTGCGCCTGCAGAACACACTACCTTAAATCCTGGTGCGTGGTCTGCGCAGAGTTGCTTTGCAAGACTTCGCTTCATCAGTTCCGAGAAGGACCACAGAAGGCAGAGCACATTAGGCCAACTTCCAAGGGTCCAGGACTGGGGTGACACCCCTTGGCAGGGTAGAATAACAGATGGCAGAGTCCAGGTGCTGTAGCATGTGATTTGAAATTCTATTGTGTCCCAGAGACTTCAGAAAACAGGAGACAAGCCAACAAGCTCATGGAGTCACTTAAGTTCTTGAGTGTGGAGAGATGCAGGTCCAGTCCCTCTCACTTCCAGGCAAGGAGGGCAGCAGGCAGCACGGCAGGCACAGCAGAACAGGAGTCCAGCAGAGTGACAGTCCTTTTAGCAGCACAGCAGTCTTTCCTGGCAGAATGTCCTCAGGACTAGAAGTGTACTGAAGTGGTGGTGTCTGCGATCCACTATTTATACTGGTTCTGGCAGGTGGGAGAAGCTTCTAGACAGTAGCTATGAAGTGCAGGGAATCCTCTTCTCCCCCTTCCCTGGCTCCAAGCTGGATCGAATGAAAATACAGGGTTGTTAGGCCTCTTGTGTGGAAACAGGGCATGGCCTATTTAGGTGCATGTAGAGCTGTGCTTAGCTCTGCCCCCCATCAAGCCAGTTAATGGCCCATTAAGGCCCATCACATCACACCTAAGTTCCCATTGTGTGTGGCTGTCTAGAGGGAATGTACAAGGCCCAGCTGTCACCCGCATCAGACAGGCAGAAGGCACAGAATTGTTAAAATAAGAAAATGCCAATTTTCTAAAAGTGGCATTTTCAGACTTGTAAACTAAAAATCCAACTTTACCATAAATTGTGAATTTAAATTGTGAGTCTAGAGACACCGAACTTAAAAAGTCTATATTTTCCCAATTGAGAATTAGACTTATAAAGTGTAATAAGGTAATCCCAATGTTAACCTTTGGGAGAGATAACACTTTATAAAGTTGCACAATTGTATGCTTTCCAGAGGTTTGCATGGCAAATCTGTTATGGTATGTGGATTTGTATGATGCAACTAATTACCTGTGAGGGTCTCCAGGTGCTAGAGTAGGCATGTAGGCATACAACTAATAGTGTTGGGTGTTCGCCCCACAGAATTAGTCGATGAGCCAGGCCTTCAGCTTCTTGTGGAATTCAAGAAGTGAGGAGGAGACCCTGATGTGTTAAGAGAGATCTTGTATGTGATATAGTAGAATGCTCAAGCTCCCATTTTGCTTTTGTGGATGTGGGGTGTGTGTGCAAGTGAGAGTCATCCTGAGCGTAGGTGTCTGGTGGGTTGGTGGAAATAAATGCAGTTGTTCAGGTATGTTGGTCCAGTATTGTACAGTGCCTTTTATGCATGCATGAGGAGTTTGAATTGACTGCGTTTGTGGACGGGGAGCCAGTGGGGCCATCTGAGGTGTGGTGAAATGTGGGTGTGTCGTGGGAGGTCAAGAATGAGTTTTGCTGCAGCGTTCTGGATGGCCTGGAATCAGTGGAGGAGATAGTTGGAGAGCCTGGCGTGGAATGCATTGCTGTAGTCTAATCTGCTTGTGATGAGGGCTTGCATAACGGTGTCTCTGGTGTTCATGGGTAGCCATTTGAAGATCTTGTGGAGCATGTTGAGAATATGGAACGCTGGAGGAGCTGACTGTGTTGACTTATGCTGTCATGTTGATCTTGTGCTACAGATAAATTCCCATGTTTCTGGCATGGTAAGTTGGTGAGGGTCTGAGCTCTGATGGCCACCAGGTGGAGTCTCAAGGAGAGTTCTTGTTTCAGAAGTTCGGCACATCCGTCTTGTCTGAGTTGAGTTTCAGGCAGTGAGACGTCATCTAATGCACTACATTGATCATGCAGTTGGAGAAGTTGGTTCTGGTGGGCTTTTCGGTCAGAGAAAGGATGATTTGGGTGTCATCAGTGTAGGATATTATGGAAATGCCTTATGATCTGATGATATTGGAGAGCAGTTTCATGTAGATGTTGAACAGGGTTAGGCTAAGCGATGAGCCCTGGGGGAGCAGATCGCCTTCTTGGATTCCGATGTGTAGGGTGGTAGTCTGACTCACTATATTCTTCCAGTTATGAAAGAGCTTATCCAGTTGAGGGACGGTCATTTATACCTCAGTTGTGCAGTTTTGTGATGAGGGTATGGTGGGAAACTGTATCAAAGGCAGCAGATAGGTCAATTTAAGATGAGGGCTGTGGCCGTTCCTTTGCCCAGTATGGTGCAGATTTGGCCTGTAGCCCCAATGAGTGGCATATCTGTGCTGTGGTTGCTACAGAACCCTGAATTGGTGTGGTCCAGTAGGTTGTGGAGTTTGAGGTGGCTAGACAATTGTTTTTTGAGGTGGGCTTGACTGCTGAATGTTTCCAATCTTCTGGGAAGGTGGCGATTTGATGGAGGTGTTGATGATGTGGGTGAAGGTATTAATGATTGGAGGTTCTCCCATGCTGTAGATGTGATGGGTCATGGGTCCATTGGGGCACCTAAGAGTAACGTGTTTATGATCGCTGTGGTGTCTTCTTCGGTCACTGTTTTCCATTCAGTCAGGTGTTGGTGGTGGTCAGGTTGGCAATGAGATCTTTGGGGTCTGATTGTTGTTCAAAGTTACTGTAGATCAATTCTATTTTGCTGCGGAAGAAGTTTGAAAAGTTGTTGCAGTGTTCCTGTGATGTTGTGATGGTGTGGGCTGCGGCCTGGGCTTTGGTGAATTCTTTGACAATCAAAAAGATCTCCTTGCAGCTGTTGGAGCTGGCCTCTATGCATTTGGTTAGTGTCCCTCTTTTGGTGTCTCTCAGGAGTTGGTAGTAGTGCCTTAGTGCAGCCTTGTAGGGGGTTCTGGTGTCGGCATTGTGGCTGGGCCTCCATTTTCTTTCTAGCTGCGTGCAGTGGCGTTTGCATTCCCAGAGGTTGTTTGCATACCAGCTGGCTTGTTTGTTGGTTCTTCTTTGTCTGTTGTTTATGATGGAATCGAGGGAGTCTGCATAGGTTTTGATCCATTCATTGAAGTTGGTAATGTCCTTGTCGAGGTTGTTGATGGTATTGGGTTTGTCTGTTTTGAGGATGCTGAGCCAGTCAGCCTCTGTTACTTTGTACCTGTTCCAGCTAGGTAGGTTGATGCTGGTGGGCACGTTAGCTCATGGAGTGGTGATGAGGGAAGTGTATGATGGAGTGGTCGGTCCATGTGAGTGCTGAGGCAGAGTCATATGTGATCTTGTCACTGATGGTGAAGATTTGAACCAGAGTATGTCCTGTGATGTGTGTAGGGTCTGTGATGAGCTGGGTTAGTCCAATGTTGTTCAGGCTTTCGAGGAGGGCTGTGGAGCAGGGGTCCATTGGGGCTTCGAGGTGGAAATTGAGGTTGCCAAGTAGTATGAAGCCCTTGGAGTTGATGGTGAAGGGAGCGATGAAGTCTGTGATGAGGTTCCTTGACTTTGTTCATGGTCCTGGTAGGGTGCCTTTCAGAGTGCATCTGCTGTCCATTTGCAGACTGAAGTGCATGTGTTCTATGAAGAGGGTATTGATGTCCATGAATGTGTTGCATTTGGTTGTTTCCTTGAGGATGATTGTGAGTTCTCTTCCTGGCTTGTGAGGGATGTCCTGACAATCATTCAATCTTGTAATCCATTGGGATAGCCACAGCAATGTCTGGTGCTGATGCTGGGTTGAGCCAGGTTTCTGTGAGGAAGAGGAGATCCGGCATGCTGTTGCTGAGGAGATCCCAGACCTCGGTGGTGTGTTTGCTTAGTGAGTAGGTGTTGAGAAGCCTGCATACAAGTGGCTGTTGAGGTATTGGTTTAGTGTTTTGTGAGGCATTTGCTTGTGTGGGTGGTGAAGTTGTTGGTGCATGGGGATGTGTGTGGGTGTGCTGCTGCAGGCCTGGGCTGAGCAAGAGAAGGATAACAGTGGTGTAGTGGTGGGGGCTGATCAGACCTGGGTACGTGGTGCTGCGTGTGGTCCAGGTGTGGACGGGAGCAGATGGACTTGGCTTTGGCGCCGCACACCCGCTGCACATGCTCCATGCAAGGTTGCATCACATCTGCCATTAAGTATGTCCTGGGAGGGGGGAAGAGTGCGGGGATGGTGATTGGGACTAGCAGGCAGAGGAAAAAGAGGCGTGGAGGAGACAAGCTGGAGATCCAGTAAGGAGTGGGGAAGGCAGGAAAAGGTGCAGGAGGAGGAGGCGAGTGCGAAGCAGAAATTGGCCCGGATGTGGGAACGACAAAAAAGGCTGAAAGAGCGAGTGAGGAGGAGGCAGAAGAAAGAGTCTAAGAAAAACACTTGAAAGAGGCACAAAAGGTGGCAAAGTAGTAAAAAAAGGCTGAGAAGTGGGGGTAAGGGCACAGAAAACTGAAAGGGAGAGAAGTGTGAAAAGTTGCACAGAGACGATGAAAACAGGGGAAACGGGGCCCAAGTATTGAGACATAAGAGAATGAGCTGTTCAATTAGTTTAAAACAAACAAGCATTTGTAATGCAATAGGTCTCGCAATGACATTATTTTGAGCTATTGACATTGTAAATGGCAATGCCTTTAAAAAAATTAAAAGGCATTGTTATTTACAATACCAAAAGCAACACCTATTTCATTGCACAGCGCGGTGTCCGTGAAGACGGCGCCGCGCTTATTAAAGTAAAAAAAAAAAAGAGTGTGTTGGGGGGCAGAGAGCATTCGCATAGCCAATAGGTCTCGCCTTTGGGACCTTATAAGTTTTTAGTTATTCAGCACAATATCCTTGGTGCAACAACATCAACTGTTGCATGGCTAAACACTTAGAAGGTACCAAAGGCAAGACCTACTGGCTATGCCAATGCTTGTTTTACTTTCTTTTCACACCCACACGGGAGCTCTTCTGCAGTCCTCCCCACACATCCTTCTGTGCCCCCACCTCCAACATTTGTCCCTCTCTCAAAATGCGTTTAATTAACTCCCAACTCTTATCCGCTCACTATCTGAGCTCGTAAAAACGTTCTTTAAACACAAATGTTGTGGCTGACATCTGACAATTAATCAACCAGACCCCCCCCCCCCGCTGAAGACGAGAAAACTCTGATTTAGGAGCAGATAAAAAAGATGTTTAATGTGACAGAGGCGACATAAATTCCTCCAAAGTGGTATGAAAAGCTGCCAGTCAGAGGGCGAGCGCCCACCAGTCAGGGCTGCACTGAGAGCGCTGTCAGGGGGTAAGTAATTGCTGTTGGCGCACTGGAATGACTGGACACGCACACGTATGCTGGTTAGTGTGGGCCAGAAGTCCCGAGCGACCCCGGCCAGTTTAATTATACCCTCTGGCCACGCCTGGCCAGAAGGTGATACAAAGTGTGTGTCTGGTTCTGGGTGGGGTCACAGGGATGGTTAGCGGTGAAAAACTAGACCGCTACATCCCATCCCAAATTGGTTCAAAATGGAACAACATAAAATAACGATTAACACACAAAATCAGCAAGTCTTTGATTCGGCTTTGGGGTAGGCCTCAGGTCATACCAGTGTTGACGGGTGCCACCCCTCGGGCTGGCGATCCTTGCTGTGCTGGGCAACTCTCTTGGGTCTGGTGGCACAAGGTGCTGCTGGCGCCGCTGGGTTCAGAGACAGGTCATCAGCAGCACTCGGGATCATGTCTTCAATCAGCCCTTCCCCACTGAAGGCTGCTCCAGGCCTTGGTCTTTCACTTTCCGGGGTGGGGACTCTCTTGAACCGTGAGACGTTTCGAGTGATAACTTCTCCATTTTTTTTAGCGGTGACCGCAGTCCCTCTAACTGCCTTGACGAGCCATAGACCTGGTTTGTAAGGCGTTTGGAATTTCCCACCGCTGCGACGGCTTCTCACCAGGACGACACAGCCTGGCACCACTGGCCGGACCCATGCTCTCCCCGCTGACTTGCCTTCTCGTTGGTCGCTGACCTCCGGGCTTGAGCACTAGCGGTGTCGTATGGTTCTGGCTCCCAGCTCTCGGCTACCAGGATGGTGTCCCGCCGGTGTCCGGAGAGCATCAGTGACCACGGGGATCTCTGGGTGGTGCAGTGAGGGGTGCTTCGGTACTCCCGCAGAAATTGCTGTAGTGCGACCTCCGGGTCTGACTGCTCGGCTACTGCTATAAGTAAGATTTTGTTCAGGGTCTGCATGAATCGTTCAGCCTCAACTTTGGCTTGGGGCCATTGTGGAGTGATGCGGTGGTGCCTTATTCCCAGCCGGGATAGGAATTCCTTGAACTCGCTCCCCTGGAACGTGGTCCATTGTCTGTCTTAATTACGTGTGGCAATCCAAATAGTGCAAATGTCTTCTCCAGCATTGGCAGGAGATGGTCGAATGCGGTGGAGGGCAGTACTTCCATGACCGGGTATTTTGTGTAGCCATCGACTAGAACGGCAGTGACTTGTCCGTCTGGAAAGCTCCCGAAGTCAAGGCTCACCCATGACCACGACGACGGGGCCAGGTCCTCCGTTATTACAGGAGCTGATGATTCCGGGCCGCCAGTGAGTTGACACGCACAAAGTCATCTACGGTTTCTTACAGACCAGGGAACCACACCTTTTCCCTCATCCTGGCTTTCATTCTTCTAGTGCCTTGGTGGCCTTCATGAGCCAATGCTGTTGCTCGTTCTTGAAGGCTCAGGGGTATGACGATGCGTGAGCCTCTCAACCCTAAGCCGGTTGCTGTGGCGCTCAGCTCTTCATGGACTCTCCAGACTTTCCCTAGGCGGGACCGGTCGGATTCGTTCCATCCATTGATGTTGTGAAGAAACCCAGTCCACAAGCCCTTCTGTAGTGCTTCTAACACTTTTCCCAGAACTGTGTCTCCTTGTGTGTGTTCTTCGATTTCCACGACAGTGAGGGCTTTTGGGCATGCCCACTGAGTGACCATATTGATGAAATCTTCAGTCTGCTTCTCTTGATCAGAGGCTTCTTCTGCGAGAGTGGCTGGATGGAGCGACAAAAAGTCAGCTGGGTTTTTGGTGCCCGGCCGTTAGACCAGTTCTAGTTGGTAGTGTTGGAGTTGGATCGCCCATCTCTCGATTCTGGGTGGCGGATGAGGTGCAGTTCCTTTAAATAGAGGGAGGAGCAGTTGATGGTCAGTTACCACCCGGAACGGGTGCACACTGATATACAGATAAAAGTGATAGATTTCTTGAAAAATTGGCACTTCTCTTTGTGGAGCGTCACTCCGTGTTCAGTGAGGCATTGGAGAGTGGCGCGGAGCCAGCGGTGATGGTCCTCAAGTGTCGCTGAATGTATTAGAATGTCATCGCTAACATTTAATACTCCTTGAAGTCTGGACAAACTCTCTCTCACTGCGTTTTGGAATATCTTGGCAGCTGCCGATATTCAAAAGTTCAGCCTCTTGTAGCGCCTGAGTCCCAGGTGTGCTGAGAAAGTGGTGATATACCTGCTTTCTTCAGCTAGCCTCAACTGGTGGTACCCCGCATTGAGGTCCTGCTTGGAGAACCACCTGGACCCATTAAGGTCCGCCAGGATGTCGTCCATTGTAGGTGTAAGGTACCTTTCTCTTCATATCGCCTGGTTGGGCATTCGCATGTCTATGCAGAGTCTGATCTGTCCGGGTTGTTTCGGCTTTTCTGCTATGACCATGGTGGACACCCAGGGAGTCAGACCTGTTACTTTCTCTATTGCTCCTTGTTGCTCTAGTTTTAGGAGATCTTTTTCTACTATCGGTCGCAAGTGAAACGGGATCCGCCGGTGTCGCAGAGCAACGGGCTTTATAGACGTGTCGATGTGTAGCTGTACAGGTGGTCGCTTCATGCTCCCCAAGCCTTTGAACAGTTGTGGGAATAATTCTAGAATGTCTTCCGTCTGTAGGGTCTTCAAGGCGTTTGCGAACGTCACCAGGCTTAGGTCCTCCACGGTGTAGCTTCCCACGAGGATATCTGCTTCCCTGTCGACTGCGTGGAATGTTGTCGTGACTTCGTGGCTTTCTGATTTTACTTGGACAGTCCTCTTTCCTTTGAGGGGAAGTGGTGTTTGGCTGCCATGTGTGAGGATTCTTACTTTGGATGGCGTGAGCGCTGGCTTAGGGTTTAGTTTTTTGTAGTGTTGACTTCCCATGACATTTACTGATGCCCCGGTGTCAATGAGGGCTGTGACGGGGGACCCGCGATTTCAATGGCAAACGTCGCCTGAGGACGCCGTCTCCATTTGAGGCCGCTTGCGAATGATATAAGGAAGCATTTCTCTTCATCCTTGGTGGAAGGGTCTTCGAGGTATGATCTATACTGGGAAGGTGTCTTCGGCATCCGAGCTGTGTCAGGCTCATCTAGCGACAGGTGTCTCACAGATCTAGCTGGTGGCCTTCGTCCCGGGATTCCTCTGCTCCGCGTTCCTCCGCGGCATACGCTCGAAAAGTGATTGGGAACCCACACTTCGAGCAGGTCTTGCCTTTCACTGGGCAGTCGTTTGGAGTGTGTTCCTCTCTGCCACAATATCCGCATAGTGGCTGTCGTGATCTTCTGGTGGGCCACCGCCCTTGGCTGCCACGAGCTGGTGTGTGGGCTGCGTCTACTCATTCCGTCTTAGCTGTCACGGCTTGATCAGTGGTGGTGGTAAGTGCTGCTTCCATGGCTGTGGATCTGACTTCGGACAGGTCGTGTGATCGTGCTAGCACCAGCATGTCTTCTAAAGTGATCCGGGGTTGTCTGAGGATGAGTGTCCTCAGGGTTTTGTTTCAACACCCCTGGATGAGTTGTGCCTGTACTTCTTTGGCTTGATCATCTTCAGTGCACGTGCTTGCTAGCTCTCTCAGGCGTGCATGGAAGGCATCCATGGATTCGCCCTCCCTCTGACGGGCTTGACGCAGCTTAAAACACTCGTAATCTGGGTTGAGTTGGGAGTCGAAGTGAGCGTTGAGAGCTCTGACTGCCGTGTCGTAGTCCGTGGGGGGGTTCCGTGTTAGGCCGGTGTGCGAACAGTTTTTAGATTTCATCTCCTGCGAAGTGTAACAGCAGCGGCCTCTTGACTGCCCCGTCTGTTTCACTGGTGGTGATAAAGTAGTTGTCTAGGCGGCTGACCCACACGGTCCACCTGGGGGATGCGGTGGCAGGATCGATTAGTTCACTGAATGGGGAAGTGCACTAACTTGAGAGTGCACATGTGCCGTTGGACCTGCGGGGGCCACTGGTTGTGGTGCTGCTGCTGCTTGGTCAGTCATGGCGGAGTGTGTCATGACAGTCTTCCTGCTTTAGGGATGTCTGTGTCTTGCGATCTCATGTGCTCCCCGCAGCGAACTTTGCCAGTGCTTGTTGTTGTGTGGCTCCTCTTTGCTAAGGATTACTCAAGCAGACCTTGCCAATGCTTGCTTATCGAGGTGTTGTATTTGCGAATGCTTGATGGGTTTGTTGCCAATGCTTGCTGTTTTACACGTGTCCTCAATTGTTGTATTTGCCAATGCTTGATAGGTTCTTTGTACTGCTTGGGGCAGGGCTCTGTTGCGCATGCGCACTCTCTGTTTCCAGCGTGGGTCTCCCTGCATGCAGGCTGACTATGTTGTGCCCTTTACTGTGCATGCGCGCACTCCGCTGTCTCGCGCGGGCGCTACAAGAGTTTCTGCCCGGAGCACCAGCACGTTTCAGTTTGCGCTGGGCTGCTGTCTCTACTTTGGGCATGGGGGTGGCGGTACCTCACGCCACTGACAGTGGCTTTTGTCCTCTGCTCTGCCGCACCTATCCCTTCCAGGGCCTTCACGCTGATGCACCAACGAGACAGGACTGTATTTCCGCCGATCTCTTCATCAGGCCGACGGGCCGGGCCGGACAGGTGTTTGGCAGGCTCTCTGCATCCCACCCTTGTCGCCAGTGTCAGGGGGGAATTAATTGCTGATGGCGCCCTGGAATGACCGGACACGCACACGTATGGCTGGTTAGTGTGGGTTTGGAAGTCCCGAGCGACCCCGGCCCTTTTATTTATGCCCTCTGGCCACGCCTGGCCAGAAGGTGATACAAAGTGTGTGTCTGGTTCCGGGTGGGGTCTCGGAGATGGTTAGCAGTGAACAACTAGACCGCTACAAGCATCTAGGGGGTGGGGGGGGGTCGGCAGACACCCATATGCACCGCTCGGAGGACGCTTCAATGAGTTGCTAATTAATGCTCAATGAGGTGCCTGGGATCGGATGGTCACCATAAAACATTGTAAACATTTCCAAACTCCTCTTTGTGTTCCCCCTCCCACCCCTCAGATCTATGCTCCATTTTGTGGTGACTGTGGGGCTCTAGTTGGTTTGTGGGGAAATTACCAAAGAGGACTCCCAAACTTCACTGCATGACCCTTGAACTATTGTATCGAGTAATTACACTTTGGAACAATTGAAATGCACACACACCCGAGGCACTGTGAAATACAGCGATTTGACCAAAACTACACAATCTCCGTAAAGCCAGGATTTGAACCCCCTACTCTGCTTTATTCCTGATTACTTCTAGAGACAATTACATTTAAACCAAAGTCACTGCCTCAATATATATAAATTATTCATAAAATAAAAACGTTTCTGATCAAAAACCCGTTTTAATTGAATTTTAATCAGTCCATTCACAATTATGTGGTAAGGAAAACATTTAAAAGATGCATTTTTGAAGTAGAGCGCGGCCTTGAGAAAACCTAGGATTAAATGGTATGCGACGTTAGAGGAAATAATGTGAGAAATTGATTTTCTGGAAGTACTCGCTGGTGCTTTGGTTAGGAATTGAGAATGGTTCGAAGCGAGGTGTGTTTATGTGTTGTTTTCCTGTGTACAGCATTGGCCCCACTTTCCTGTCATTTGGAGGTTCTCCTCAGACTCTGGCCTAATGCGCTAGTTCACCTCAGGCTCAGGGGTTGGTGTGTTCAGCATGCAGGTGGGGGGAGGGGGGACTGATCCCTCTGTCATTAACGCTTGCGTCATTCCCACTACTGCTCCACTTACTAAGCCTGGGCAAAGCACTACGCTAGGCTTGCGTAGTTTGCGAAGTTTGCGCTACTTCGCACTACGCAAATTGCACGTAGCACAGTGCGTAGAGTAGTGCAGCGATCCTTTTTTGCTTGCTCGCCGTCCTCAACGTCAAGTTGACGACCGCGTGCAAGCAAAATGACATCCCGGCGAGACTTTTTCCTCGTTCACGATCGGCAACATCAAGTTGGAAAATAAACCTCCGGCGAGATTCTCAACGCAGGGAGGTCAGGTTTCTCATTGCGATTGGTCGTGAATGCTCGCGACCACTTGTGATGAGAAACTACCAGTCCGCATTGAGAAAGCTGCCGCTTGAGTAAAAATCTACTCGAGCGGCAGAAAACTACAGCTCGCACTGTGCAAGATGCCGTTTTCAATGATTGCACAGTGCCGGATGCTTGTTCGCACTGTGCAATCATTAAAAACGGCATCTTGCACAGTGCGAACAGGGTACTATGCAGTTCGCGAAGTGCTACGCATAGCTCGTGTAGTGCGAAGTGCACTTTGCGTAGCTACGCGTAGCGCTACTTCGCAAACTACGCCCAGGGTTACCACTTACCTTAGAACACTTCAGTTTTAACCATCTGGAGTATGTAGATTCCCCAATCACAAATCGGCGCTATACGCCGAGGTGCTACTCCGAATACAGCGGAGTAAGAATGCGTCACACACCAGACACTGAGGCTTATTTTTATCACAGCTCATTAACGCCTCTGATCACCTATCCGTCACCCGACGAACCCCAGCGACACCCCGGCTCCGAGGCACCATCTGCGCTGTTTGAGGCTTGAAGGAATGCAGCTACTCTGGGCAAAAGCCACCATGATATGACGTAGGCGTACGCGGCCTGCCAGGCCTAGATCTGCAGTTCTATCACCCCCACAATTGCAATTCAGGTCCTTCATTTTCGAAGCACTATAACTACAACTCCCAGAATGCAACTGCTGTGTATTTGGACGTTCAGAACTACAACTTATCCTCAGCGGAATCAATCATTCATACTCTAACCCAGTGTTAGAGAAGGCACTGTACTGGCCTTTCCAAAGGCACACAACAGTAAAATGAACAGCCTCTTGGCGCTCTGAATAACAAGTGTTCCAACTTCACAGCGATAGACCTAGGAAGAATGAACGCCTCAGCCAGGCCTGCTGGGAATCGAGCGTGTGACCAGTGAGTTAGAAACAGAGGTTTCTGCATCATGTGCGCAGCCCACTGAGCTATCTTAATGGTGTGTGCTCCCAGGGAACCCCTGTTTACTTTAAAGCAATTCTCCACCCCAGCTACTCCATAGGCGCCTTTTATTTATTTTGCAAGAGCGCAAAGCATGCAATTCCAGTGTCTGCATAAAAATTAGCCTCCATGCTGTAGGGAAGGCTAATATGTGTGTGTCATTCTGCCCTGATTAAATACTTGTAGCTCTCCCCAACATGCATAACAAGCGGTACCAGGGTCTGCTCCACGTAGAGGGTTTTGATTTAAAGTAAGCACTGAACGAGCCAGTTCCACTTCTCTTGCTCACAGAGCAGCTTCTACTCCTGATGTTCGCTGCGTGTTCGCACAGTGTCTGCTGCAGACAACCCCTCCCTCCCTCTGCTGGCTGAGAGCCGTGGCATCTGTTTCAGTGATGCCGACAGCCCAATGAGAGAGATGACTGGTACATGGTCCAGGCGTGAAGCCAGCGTGGTTGCAGGACACTTGGTGCACGCTCCTTCACGGCTCTCTCGTGAAGCCATTTCTTAAATAAACAAGCTTATAAGAAATGTCTTCACGACAGACGCAAACCAGGCGAGCCAGTCCGGCTCGGAGAGAAAGGGTGTGAACAGAAAACCTTCATTTCCAATGGCAGGCCACCGTTTACCATAAACGGTGATGCCGGCAAATGGAAATGAGGGGTGGGGCTTAAAGCTCTCTTCTGGAAGTCCTCTCCTACAAAATCTCTCACGGAGGCGGAGCAGGACTCTGCCCTGCAATGCACGCGAGACCTAAAAAGGCAAATGTGGAGAAAACTCTGACATGCATTTGTCCCTGTGCCAAAACAAAATTAAACAAGGTAAGCTTGCATGGAAAATGTCTGCAAACATTTTCCATCTCAACCGCATTTTATTAATGTATATTGTGGAAGGGGAATTTTAACTGAGCAGAAACTTTGCAAACTTTATAAATTGCAGCAATTGTGAATGTTGCACAATTTCAGTGGCATAAAAAAAAACTTGGCAGCCCTCCCATCACGCGTTGACCTAGTTTTTGCCTTGCCCTGTGTTGAGAGCTCCGCTAGCTTTTGGTGGAACATAAATCCCACATACATACATATAAAAATAAATTTCTCCACCACTTGAAACTGTGTGGCTCATTGAATTGTTTGATACACATTGATGCACCAATAAGAAATAAGTTAGTCTGGGTTGGCTAATCGCAAAATATAAAATGTGTTTTTCCTTCTGTATCTCTCTCAGGCCTCTATTAAGAGTGAGGTGATAATTAAAATTTGGTCGCAAATTGTCAGTGTTTGCTATCGTGATTTTTGCGAGGTGAAACCTGCTGGAAATTATGGGATGGAATATTATGAGCTTTTCAAATGACATTCTATGACATTCTACAATTCAAGGCGCCTTTCTCGTAGCCATACATACCACCTAATTTGTGCACTCATTTTGTGCAGCCCTATCGAGATTGGGGCCTTAATCTTCCTTCTTCTCTTTGTGTCTCAGCTAATCTAACTGAATGAGGGCTGGCATGTGTCACGGAGTAGCCATTTTTTCACTGTGGGTATGGGTAGGACCGGCCCCAAATTCCTCACAGAGGATGGGCGAAGCCCAGAGACCCATGTTCCACAGCAAAGTTATGCTGCTCTCTACCCCTTATTTTCACTTCTCGAGATGCTTCTCCTTTTTCAAAGAACTCAATAAGTGGGATAATAAGCCCCGCTCCTGCAGTCCTTCCCTGTTTTCGCTAGCCTTCTCTCTGGTTCATGTCACCTCAGCCCTTTACACCCAACTTCTCTCAGCCTTGCCCACCTCTCCTAAAACTGACACGTTTCCCTTAACTCTCATGTCCTATTAACACCCATCCTTCTGCACCTAAACACCTTGGCCTCTTGTGACCAAACAGCAAGCTGATTACAAGATTCTGTGGATTTTTAAACTCTTTTTTAGAAGTTAAAGAAAAGTTCATAAACTCTTTTAAGTAAGTAAATCTGTAATGCATGATCAATAAAAACCATTGTAATATATTACATGATAAAACCTATACAAAGCACGTAAAATGACCAATTTCATAGCAGTAAGGTCAATAAAAATCTGTTTTAAAAGCAGTTTATGAAACTTTAAAAAATAAAATATTAGATCTGTACTGGTGGGGGAATTAGTAAGCAATAAAACATTACAGTACAAGATGTCAGTTCATAAAAAACATTTTTCTAAAAATAAAGGCAAATGTTAATTGCTGGGAAAAAAGCCGTAAGTAAACCAATAGAGTGCCCGTCAAGGGGGTCGGGTGATGCAGTTCAAAGTTCAAGTGCCATTGTTACTTCCTCCGAGTATTGTGCTGTTGGTTTGAGCCTAGCTGCGGGCAATTGCAAGCTTTTGAGTGTTAATGCTCAAGTGGTGACTTCTCAAGTAGCTCCCGCATCTCTACCCACTGCTGACTCCTTCCTCGCAGCCCTCTTTTTCAACCTATCTCTGACGCAATTTGACCATGGCACAGTTCAGGCGGATATCCGTAGGGTCAAAGCAGGACAGCACCGCCTCCCTGCATGATCTTATGCTCGGTTTCTCCACTTCCTCCACTAAAGATCACGTCGATCCCCTATATCGGTGCGGCACACACATAAGACGTGGATGAAGTTCTCCATTTCTTGCAGGTATATCCAGCAAATGTCTTGCCCTGGACTTCCTCTCAATGGGGGGAGTGCCTTAATATTGGTAATAAACCCAGCCTGTCCTTCAGTGCACCTTAGCCCAATTGCCATAGGTTTTTTAAAGGTAGCCCTGTGATTTTAACCTGGAGTAGTTTGTCATCCACCCATGACTAGGTTTAGACAGTTTATCTTTATCCTCAAGCATTAATTACAACTGTGCACTGGATTTGGTTATTTTTTTTTAGCTCCCAGTGGCCTAGAGATAAGCCTCAAGTGTTTTTTAAGCAGAGTAAATTCAAGGCCTGGTTTAGATAGACATGTGCGCGGAGCTCAGCCTGAGTTCCAGTTCCTACCAAAGGTGGCCACCCAGGGAGCCCTCTGGAGCCTTTTTAAACATGTGGCAATATGACACAAAGGCCGCCTTCTGAGCCATTGACTGTTTGAGGATAACAAGTTCCAGCCTTATTTGAACAGGCGATGTGTTCGAAGGTAGTTGGAAAAATCACCTGTATATTATGAGAAGCCTTCTGTCCAGAGTGGAACTGTCCCTTCCCCCTGAGAGCCGTGCTCCCAAATGTCTAGGTTGGAAGGATCTTAGCTTGTGCTACTTGTAAGATGGGGGTTAGCATGGGGCCTTTAAGCTTGTTGTAAAGAGACCTCAAACCGAAGGCCAAAGCATTGCCCTTCTTCCTGATTTCCTCCAGTTGGTCGCTATAGCTTCCGTTCCCATTGAAATAAACTCCAAGGTACTTGAAGCTTTTTATTGTTTCAATTCTTTCATCCCCAAGACACCAGGTATGGTCTGTGCCATTTTTCCTTTCAGTGGTAATATTTTTGTTTTTGTTTCCTGTTAGTGGTATGTCCATTTTTTTCACAGTAGGCAAGGGTTTCATTCAACAAGTGCTGTAGGTTGACCCTGGTTTTGTTTGCAAGACTAAATCATACGCATACAGTAGGTTTGATGACTGGAAGCCCCCCACTTTGGGTGAGTGTGAGTTCACTATATTTAGTGAGGGTGTGAGGTCTGCAAGGAACAGTTTAATCAATGTTGGGGTCACATCCCTGTTTCAACCCTTGTGTGGTTTTCATGTTCTTTGATAAATGGGAGCCCTCCCCTATCTTGATCATGACCCAGGTGTCTGTGTGCAGTATTTCCAGGGTTTTTTAAAAAACATTTGGCATGTTTAGGTTTGCCAATTTGCTCCACAGCCTACCCTGATCCATCGCATAAAAAGCAGTTTTAAAATCAATAAAACCCGGGTGGACAGGGTTTGTATTCATTTTTGTAGAATCTATCAGCAACGAAAGCGCCATAATATGTGTTGTTGTCCCTCTTTATTTAGTAAAGCTGGTTTGATTTGCAGGTATAATGGAGTATGCCTCAGCGCAATGTTGTAATTCCTCCAATAGAACCCCTGGGTAGTATTTTGCATTGTTATCAATTAAGGCAATTAAACAGGAATTTCTGGGGTCGCCCTTATCCCCCCTCGTATATTGGGGTAAAAATTTAACCCCTACATGGGGAAGGAATACTATGGAGCTAAATGATGGCATTGAAGACTGGGGCAACTTGAGATGCCCAGAAAAGTCGGTCCTCCTTGTAGATGGCTGGTGGAAAGCCATTCGTGCCCGGCGCCCCTTCCCTACGTCCCCTTGCAATTTGTTTCTCCACGGTTCACGGTTCAAGGGCTGATTGTGCACCTGGCTAATGCTGGGGCCCTCTCCCTTTGAGGGGTTTGAGATGTGCTTGCTGGGTCATCTAATTTGCACTTGTGTTGTTCCTTCAGTGCCACTTAATTATAGTAACGGCTCAAGAAATGATACAGGTGGTATAAGAGATGTTGGATGCGGCCACTCTTGGGAGGGGACGGGTGATCCCATTTACTGTTGGCCAAAAGAGGTGGAGTTGTTTTCCCTTATGTCATGAAGCAGCTTTTTGAGGGCTCGCCAGAGGCGGTTGACTTCTTTTTTTGGCCATCCAGATCAGGGAGTTCACGTTACTCTCTTGCCATTACCTGTTTATTGTGACTGACTTGACTGGTTTTGCGGTCTTAGCTGCGAGTTTTATAGTGAAACTTTCCCAGCTCAGCAATGGGTTTTCACCAGTTGTTTTAGAATTTGAATTAATTAATCATCAATAGTTTGGCAGTTTGTGCCAGTGCTGGTAGGGAGGCGACTGTGCCTTTTATGTGTTTGAGGTTGATCATGTAACCTGGAGTTCCCTGATCCTTTGCGGGTATGTGTGCTTCTAAGCCTAAGTCTAGAATTATATTTTGGGACTGGTGGTCGCTTTCCAATTTCTTGCCAAACCCTTTAGAACTAATAACCTGCAGTAGTGAGAGGCTTACAAATATGTAGTCAATAAGTGATGCACCAGATCTGAATAGGAACGAAGGCCCAGGTGGTTTGTCTAGGTTGTACTGACCGTTTAATGCTCCATGGCCTAAATGTTCTAGGCTTCCTTGTAGGGTTTTGACCTCCCCTCTCTTATTTTTGCCAGTAGGGGCCATCTGAGTTGATATCATCCAAAGGGATTCTTGGGTCTCTGCGACCTCGTTTTTCAGCAGCTTGCTCCTTAGCCACATGTTGAAGTATCCTGAAACTATAATTTCATAGTTTCGTTCTTTTAGCCTTGGAGCTAGGATTTTCTCAGTCAGCATGTCTGTTAGACTAGCCCTGGTTGCAGCATTGGGGTGAATGTAGACGTTTACCATTATCATTTTCTTGAGTTGTGTTAGAAATCGGCATCTCTAGTTGGCAGAGGAAGGTACCTGTGTCCAAGTAGGGACCCTTGCTTCTAGTCAAGGAAAGGGGAATACCCATTTTAGATAACCTCTGCTCACCCCTTTGGTAGCTTGGTACGAGCAGACAGTCTTATCCCAAAGGCAATGTGTAAAGTATTTGTACTCAGAACACACAGCAATACAGTGATAACACCACAAACGGACACCACACCAGTTTAGAAAAATAAGGCATCTTTATCTAAACCAACACAAGACCAAAACAACAAAAAACCAGCATGCATTCAATAAGAATATGACTTTTAAAAGGTTTCAAGCAACTTGGTCCATGGGAAATTATAAATGCGTGATTTTACACAAGGTACCTGTAAATGTGTCAAAATTCACAAGGCTTAACAGCCGCAGAGAAGGAAAGCGACGAGAAACAAATTAATGCTTCAATTCCTGAGTCCTTGGGGAGGCGATGCAACAGTTCTGCTGCATGCAGGAGAAGTGATGCGTCGAATCTGGACTGTATGGGGAAGTGACGTGCCGATTCCAATACCGTACTGGCCTGCGGTTGATGCGTCCATAAAACTTGCTGCGCAGGTGCGATGTGTGGAAATTCTGGATGCGATGGCGAAGCGATGGCGATCCGTACGGAGGCGGCAAGCGGCATTGCGTCATTTTCTTCAGCCGCGACCCCACGATGCTTCGACTCCTGCAATTTCGGCAGGTGCTACTTCGTCTCGGCGGCGGTGCGTGAAGACTCTTCCTGCACGGCGGTGCTGCATCAGAAAAACAGCCGCATGAAGGGTGATGCGTCGGTTTTCTTAGTTTCTTCACTTTCTTCCAGCTCTCAACAGCAGTAACACCCTCCAGAGACCCAAAACTGGAACAGGCAAGTCCTGGCAGGCCAGAACTATCAGCAGTAGCGTTCAGGGGAGCTGGGGGTGAAGTATTTGCGTCCCTGAGACTTCAGAACAGGAAGCCAGCACACACAAGCTCTTGGAGATTCTTCTTCAAGCAGCTTCTCAGCAAAGTTCCAGTCTTTGTCCTTTCCTTGCCAGAAACAGCAACTATCGGCCAACCCCACACAGCACACAGCAAAGGGGTGGTACTCCTTACATCTCTCCAGCACTTCTCCTTGGCAAAGATTCCTCTTGAGTACAGAAGTGATCTAAAGTTCTGGGGTTTAAGGTCACTACTTATACCCCGTTTTGTCTTTGTTCTTCTTTGTGCAAGGGTCTCTGAGCACAGTCCAAACCAGTTCTGTCCTCACTGGTGCACTATAACCAAAGGGGGTGGAGACAGCATTGTGCAAGGGAGACAGGCCATTTCAAGTGCAAGGAAAACTCCTCCCACTACTCTAAATGCAGTCAAGTTCTCTTCAGCTCAGCTCTGAGTCATCCAGAAAGGGCCAGGCACACCTCAACACCCCAGAGTCTGTCTACAGTGAATGCACATCCCCAGTCCCTGTGACTCCAAAACGAGACAGTCAATCCACAACACAAACAGGCAGAGGCATACAGAATGGTTAAACAAGAAAATACCTACTTTCTAAAAGTGGCATTTTCGAACACACAATAAAAAAACATCTTTACTAAAATATGTGTTATTAAATTCTGAGTTCAGAGAGCCTAAACTTTATTCTTCTATCTTGTCCCAATGAGAAGTTATACTTGTAAGATGTTACAACGTATCTCCCATTCTATCCTATAAGACAGTAGCCTATCAATAGTGAAAAATTAAATTGGCAGTATTTCACTATCCGGACATGCCACACACACCAGTACATATCCTACCCTTCACATACACTGCACCCTGCCCATGGGGGTACCTTGGGCCCACCTGAGGGGTGCTTTGCATGTACGAAAAGGGAAGGTTAGGGTCGGGCAAGTGGGTGCACTTGCCAGGTCGACATGGCAGTTAAAAACTATGCACAGACACTGCAGTGGCAGGTCTGAGATACCTTTTCAGGGCTACTCATGTAGGTTGCACAATCAGAGCTGCAGGCCCACTAGTAGCATTTGATTTACAGGCCCTGGCACACTCAGTGCACTTTACTAGGGTGTTACCAGTAAATCAAATATCCCAATCAGGGAGAACCAATTGTAATGACAATTTGCACAGGGAGCACTTACACTTTAACACTGATCAGCTGTGGCAAAGTGACCAAAGCATCTAAGCCATCAAAAATGAAGTCAAGCACAGCATCAAAAATACAAGCGGTAGAGGCAAAAAGTCAGGGAAACCATGCCAAAGATGCCAAGTCTAACAGGTGGGCTATTTGTAGTCTTGACGCTCATTACTACGATTTCTAGGCCAGCTTCATCCTTTTCTTGCTCTAGGCCTTCAATCGCACTTAAAGCTGAGACGTATATTGTCTGACCACCCTTACTGCGGCAATGTTTGTGTGCTTTGACTGTAGGAGTATAAAAGCTTATAAAGATGAGGTGGGAGCTGAGGTCAGGTTTCTTGGAGGAGAATCACTTGGAAGGGGAGAAGGTATTGGTAGGTGTCTGGTTCTTCAAGTTTATTGGCCAGGCCATTAATATTTCAATATTCAAAGAGTAAATCCTAAGTGCCTGGTCAACACCAGTAGTCATTGTAAAAGTCTGTTTGTGCTCAAGGCACCAGACAGCCAACCCCGCTCTGTGGTCACATCTGGTTCTGTGACAGACCCACCACAGGTTTCGTTTAGCCCATTCATTTTGAGGTCCGGGAATTTGCTTCTTCATTCCTAAGGACAGAGTAGACAATTCTCTCTCAAACCGATGTTAAGTCAATCTTTTTTTGTGACTCAGGACATGGGGATATAATGTTGCCTTGAATGGTGAAATGGTAATCCCCCAGCCTTGGAACATATCACCCTCTCAATTGAGCCCCATACCATTTTAGCTGATTAATTTCACTGACTGTGGCGGCTTTCTCCCTACCATTCAGTGTCCGAATGAGCTTGAGGATGTTGCCTCTATTTAGGTTATCAAGAGGGCCCCTAGAAATATATTCAGGGTGGAAATGTGCAAGGCAATTTTTGTGCATGCCTAGGTTCATTGTTGGGTGGGTCTTGTTGTGCTCTAGTTTGTTGCACTCAGCTCTCCCAGACGGTGATGTCTGCATATTTTCTTATGGTGTGAATGTCCCTTTCTGGGTGAGAATGAGGCCTGCGCAAGTTAAGGGTACAAGTGATTATGTCTCCTTCTTCCTTTCAGGATCCAGCTCTAATATTTGAGGGGGACCCCAAAGCAATGCTGTCCTGGGTACTTGTTGGTTCATTGGCACAAGTGGCCTGTGTCGGTATGTTTTGTGGTTCAAGATGGTTTATCGCATCTGAGGCCATGGTGACCGGTGAGTCAATCTCCAGGTTCGCTCCCGAACTATTATGCTTTCCGTTCGCAGGGCTGGTCTGTTTAAAAGTGGTCATTAATGCTGTAACATCTTCCCTGTACAGAGTCGTCGGTTTCTCATAGAGATCTGCGTTCCTGGGAGTGGAGTGGAGCCTGGGTCTTGTATTGAAGACTGGGTAGGCTGCCAGCCTGCTAGGCCATAGGAGCTTTTTGTTGTGACCCTTTCGCTTCCATGCTCTCTTCTGTTTTGGTAGTCTGTCAATGTTTTATTGGGTCCTATCAGATTCTTGTGCGCTTGCCATTGGTGAAGGCTCCACTCCAGGGTCAGATCCAGCAGTCTCCAGGCTTTCATTGTTCCAGCCAGAAGGGTGGCCACACTTCAACCCCTGTCTGTCTCTGCTGTAAGTGGTGCCTCTGAGTGGCCTGCCTTAGTCTTCAGGGGTCCTATCCTCATTTGGGGCCTGTCTTTATTCATGTCCTTGAGATAAACCAGTAGATTAGACATTATCGCCGGAAGTGTTGACAACTTGTTTAGGACAGGGGAATAGCTGCACCTCTGCCCTATTCCCTGTGCGTCAGCCTGTGCTCTCTTTATTAAGTTGTTGAGGTTTGCAATTTTCTCGTCAATGCCTGACACATACATTGCTAGATTATTCAGGAGGCTAATTTGTATGTCCATTATGTTTGCTTGAAAATTGAGCTCTGCAGAATTCTTAACATGATTGACCATAAGGTTCCTTGTGAGTTCTTATTTCCTTTGGGTTAGGGCTGGAGTTTGTTTATGTCTTGTTGCCGTATGAGGCAAGCATATTCTCTCATTTGTTCGAGTAGAGACATAAGGTATCAGTCACAGCTGCTATTGAGTCCTCGTTGTCTGTACCAGCCAAATTGTTAGCTGTTTCCTGAGGGCTTAGCACAGTGGGGGGGGGATAATCGCAGCCACAGCGCAACCTGGCTGAGTTAAACAGTTGTTATGGGATCCCAGTCCTAGCCCTGGCTGTGAGTCAGTCCTGAGCATTCGACTTTTCCTTTCTTCTTCCTTCAAGTTGGCTTATTAACTCGAGCAGGTCATCCTCACTCCGCGCGGTTGACTGAGTGTTGGCTGCGAGAGCTTTTCTGCAGTCGGACGGATACTATTTTTCGTCACTGTTTCCTCAGTCAGCTCAGAGTGTTCTACGAGCTTGAGGCATTAAGGGCTGATTTTGGCTCTCGGGCTGACTCCCTATACCAGCACCATACCCTAGTTATCTGAATTGTACTGCATAACAGGGGACCTATGTGTTTCTTTAAATATCGTGGTGCCATTTCTGGATGTGGAACCCACTGTCTGCTGGGGTGTAGCTGGTCCTCTTAAGATGGTTTTGTACTAGTACTGTCGGGCACAGGGGAACAGGAAGCCCTTTGATGTTCATGTTACTTGCAAATAAGACTCCCCCTGCATCTTTCAAGAAGGTAAACTTAGACGTAATCTTTGGCTGTACCAGGCCTTTATTGGCCTCCCTAGGGAAGCAGGAGGAGTGCAGGAGCGAAATTGCTGAAGATTGCTCTGGAGATACCGCTATAGGTGTCAGTACCAGAGGCTGGCCTGTCTGCTTTGGTGTCTTCCTTTTCCTCTTTTCGGTCACCACTGGACCCCCGGATGTCCCTGATCACATGCTGTTATCTTTTTCCCCAAGTTATTCCAATAGGTGTCTGCAGGCCCCCCCTCCCATTGATTTATGTGGGGCCCAATCCCAGTCGTCTCACAGTAAGAGCCAGAGCCGATACAGCCTTCCTCCCATGGCTACAAATCGCCTTTTATCGTTCACTGCCCAGGTACCCAATATGAGTTGAGCCTTATGTCTTTGTCAGATACCTTATGGTGTCTTAAAAGTATCGGATATCACTACAATGGTTCTGAGTTGGCTGTTTTTAATACTTGTGGCCTATTCTTAGCCTGTGGCTGCCCAGTGGCAGCCCAGTTGCGTTTCAAGGAGGGATGCGCTGTGTGTCCCAGCAGGGAATTGCAATCAAAACTGAGCTTACTGGCCAAGACCGAGGGGAGGGGAGGGGGGATAGTGACAATGTTGTAGTAAAAATGGTAAAGGCTTAGCTGGTATGTGGTTCTAAACAGGAAGGCACAAGCCGCACCGACCTAAAGCTAACCACCTCAGCACATACCAGCTGTGTGCCACAGCCCTATGGCCTTACTTTAGCTCATACTCCACCCTCTGCTCCAGAGCTCAACAATCTCTGCCGTCCTATTTTGCTTCTTCCTTAGAGCTTCTCTAGGACTTGGCTTGCGTCGCTCTGCACGAAGGATTAGCTACCTTCCTCACTCGCAGTCCAGAATGGATGCAGGCTCAGTATCCCTAATGTATACTCTGCTGACCGTCAAGGCAGACACAGGCCTGCGAGCTCTGCAAGAGGTCCTGGCACAAACTTCCCCTTCCTGGGAGCTGGTTGCAGCACAGTATGTGTCTCTGTCTGATACTGCACCTCGGTGCTGCAAGGCGTGACCGGCACCCCACCTGCTGGCACGGTGGGAACGTTCGGTGGGGCAACAGCCCCAGAATGCTAAGTGCAGTCGGGGTGAAGGGGTGCCTGTTTTGCAAGTTTATTGATCACTGGCATTAGCAACCATCATGTACTGTGGGAACTCGTATGTCTCCCCTGGTGATGTGGAAGTCAAGAGCTGTGAGGGACTGTTGTCAGCGGGGCCACAGTTTGGGGGCTGCTGCTCCAGAGGCCTGTGTAGACTGGGATCCCCCGGGCGGACCCCCTGTGCACATCAAATGTCTCTTGAGATGCCACTTGCTGTTATGAACCCCAATGTACCCCAATATAGGCCTAAGTAGTTGCACGGCCTTTTACCTACATTTGTCCTACCATTATTCTACATAACAGTTCTGGTGCTGACCTTTTACCGAGTTAGGTGCTACATAAATGTTGGGTGGTTTTCTCCGAAAACTAGCCTCATTTATTATGCATGAGGATTCTCAGTGTCACAGCAGAGTTACCATCTTCTGCATAATACCTCTGTATAAGGGTCACCCCTATCGTCATCCTCGGCCGACATGCCCACAGTACCATAACACATCTAGGTACAAACCCTGAGGGTACCTTTTGAGTATATAAGCACCACATCTTTGCTGGGCAAACTAGAGGAGAAAGATACTTCCATGCTGACACGACACGCTGAAGTCCCTGCAAGCAGACACTCCAGCACGCAGTGGTCTTACATCCCTTGCAGGGTGTCCAGCTAGAGAAAAAAATTGGGTACTTCGGTCTCTCACATCAGGTAATGAGGTTGGCTCTTTCGTAGGGTATTCTTGGCTATACATCTACATGCATGCTAAGCACATCTAGTTAGGGTTGCATCATACGAGTATGCATTACTACTGTCATGTATTTATATGCCTGCATATATTCCCTGCTTTAGCACCATGGTAGAATTCTACCTTTTATTTACTGTGTTGGTGTTAGTAATCGTATATATCTGTTTCGGTCTCATGGTTATTGCAGCACACGTATTATACACTAGAATGACGCTGGTTCAATAAATGCTTATTGAAAACATCCCCACCGTTTATTCTGTGTCTCTATCGGAGTCAAACTGAGCACAAGCGACCGAGAGCAAAAAACTGTACTGTTTCCACAATACCTGAGGGGTCAGGGTTGTCATGTTCGATAGTTGCCAGAAACTATTTTCTCCTTGGTCAGGGGAACTTATAGTGGCACTGTGAGCTAGCTGGTCTACAGACTAACATATCCTTCGTGGGTGTCTGGAATCGGTCTGGACCCCAGTCCCATAGTTTATGTCGTCTAAATGCGCAGATACTATATAGATTTGTAGGAACTATATGACATTGCTTCTCATGGCACCATTCTCCTTAGCCTCACCTTAGCTGCCGCAAACCTCACTAGCTTTGCGCCCAAACTCCAACCTCAAAGCTCCTGCCTCTGCTTCCACTTCCTACATCTTGCATCAGATTCTGCACCGCTTACCATGAATTCTTGATTCTGTTTTGTAATGTCATTGGTGCAATATATATAATCTAGGCATATTTCAAATTCTGTCAGCACTCTTTTCTCTTCCATTCATCTTTACTTTCTGTTTATGAGATTATCTGTCCTTACTGTTCAGTCATCACATAGAGTCTCCCCACTGCTTGGATGCACTTATTTTTGGGGACGCGCATTTATTGTTCCTCAACAGGCTTTGATCTAGAGCAGGGGAGAGAAAACCCTCAAAAGAAGTAAAGGAGAAAGAGAAAAGCGAAAAACAGTGACACAGGGACAAAACAGGGGGAAAAAGCACCTGTAAGAGTGAGATAAAGAGGTGGGGAGTGAGGTGGAAGCGGGACAATGCAATATTGAATTTCACACACCAACATTTAATAAAGCCAGCCGTGGGCATCTGAGCTAAATGTTTGGCCCTGGAACTTATTCTTTTACAAATTAAGCACTGCCTCTCTTCCTTCCGGAAATCTATTTACCATTTGTCTCCTTTCCTACCTGATTCTTTTTCTTTACCATCCTACTGTCAATGCATGTCTAACTTATTTTCGCCATCTGAGTTCAACAGAAACCTAATTTCTCAACTTTATCTATAATTTATAAATTGTGAGCTGCTCACATGTGCACAGTGGATGATTTTCAGTGGTGCCTTACTACTGAAAATTATAAACATAACACAATCGTGGAATTAAGCGTATACTAAGAACATGCTAAATTAATAGGAGGCATTCTCTTAGCTGAGACACACAGGATCTTATTTAGGGTTTCTCAGATGTGAAACCTCCACAAACCGTGACGGATGTCCCCTCTGCCATATTACAAATACCAAACATAGGCTATAATGCACTTTGTAATAAGATGAATGAGAAAGCCTCCACGTCTGTCATGCAATTGTAATTGCAATTGGATTTATGTAGTGCTTACTACCCCTGACGAGACATTGAAGCACTTTACAGCGAGTAGCACGCTACTCTGGAACCCAAGGTTTGTGGTTAGTCCAGTGGTTATTGTTGATTATTGTGATTAGTAATGTGCTCTCAAGAGAAATTGCATCCATTTACTCAAGTTACTTTGTTATATATTAATATCAGGTAAATGTGATGATTAGTGGGGGCTTTGTGGTATCAGGTGAATGGTTGTTGGGATAGATAGGCTGGCAGAGATTAGTTATTGTTAGGTTATAGGGATAGGATTTAAAGAGGAGAGGTTGTGATCTATGAAATGAGGTATCAGCCAATTGCAGAATTACAATAAGAAGGCAGACAGGCAAGAGACAGAGGAGACTATTGTTTAATTAAACTACTATTCTCAGAAGAATAGAAGATATGCAGAGGATGGAAGCCAAAAAGAGGGTCACTCCAAAGAAAGAACGGAGAGGAATCAAGTGAGAGTAAATCAATGCCACTTTCTCATGCAGTGTTTAGGAGATTAGTGGGAGAGGCTTTCTGAGTTAGCAAGTAGTCAGAGAATGCAAGCTGTAGAGAGTAACATTCTACATAGTGTTTTATATCCAGGGCAAACAGCTTAAACATGTGATTTCAAGCATAAATATAATTCAAACATTAAGAGTTCTAGATACTGCAAAAAAGGTGTGATGCTCATTTAAAGTGCTCCAGTGCCCCTGAAACAAGTTTGCGCTATATAAGACTGCAAAATAAAATCAGTCTGCCATGTAGTGCCATCTTTTATTCATGGTTAAAGAGGCAGCAAAGCTGCTGAATCCAGAGCCGGGGAACAAGGCTCGAGTCTCGGCATCGACCCAACATCTGGCGACTCTGGGCAAACCACTCCATCTTCTTGTGCTCACAAAACCGGTGTGTCCCTGTGCTATGTAAATGGTGCCCATGCGAAGCACTCCAACACCCTCTGGTCGAGCTCGCGCTACATAATATGAAGCACAAAGGGAGGCTGAACCCATGGCTATGCATAGGTGGGACCGGAGACTTGCTGATTGAAAGGCCGACAAGGAGACCATTAGTTGAGGGCTGCTGCAGGGGGGTGCCCTGGAGGGTGAGGGGGTTAGATGGTGCCTGAATTGATTAGCCCCTTCCTCCCTCCGGTCTGATCCTGGTTTAACCCCCCCCCCCTTCCCAGGTGTGGAGGAGGCCCTGACACCCATGTTAAGAAGCAGGGAGCTAAGTGGTAACAGGAAGAGTGAGCGACACCCCCGTGAACGTAGCATAATTATTGCCTCTGGGGTCATGGGGCAGAAAGGAAAGGCAGACAAATTAATTGAGGGGGAAGAACAGGACACAGGGATGGAACTGAGGCTGAAAAGATCAAGAGATGCAGGAACTCGGTGCGAAGAGAAAGAGATGACAGAGACGAAAGCAAGTGGATGGAGGGGCAAGCAGAAGTGGGACCAGTGAGCAGCAAGGAAGCAAACAGATGGCATGATGGAAGAGAACAGGGAGGGTCATGCAATGTAGCGGATCTCCAAGATAAGTTTCACTGCGCAACCACACAAAACACGCTTCTGCCCAACCGACAAAGCATCTATAATCCACAACACATGTACACATGCACAGATCTCCCAGTGAAACTGGAATACAGTCAGCAAGGCTGCCATTACACTGTCCATCCACGGCTGACTCAAGGACACCTGCTCTGCACTACACAATAGGATTGTACGCCACATAGATATACAAAGAAGAACTGCCCTGCAAAGCGGTGACTACACTAAACATGAGAGTTCACTGACATTAAAACCCCTGCATACATTACACCAAATGGTCACTACAACAATTTGTTGAAATTATAAAGTAGCATCAAAACACAGACCTCCCCCTATAAAGTGATATAATGCAAGTTTCTTCCAGGAGATTTTGGAAAGGTTGAGCTGCTGCTGTCTATTTGTCTCCTTTATTGTGTTATGAGGCTTAGTATTATACTTTCCATTACACAAAGGACAAATTGATTTATATTACGAATGCTTGTTTTAATGCATGATGTGAATGAGAATTTACTTTCGGTTCATAACCTTTTGACTTCTGTGGACCCCCACTGAATCATTACTGGAATGCGGAGACCCCAACTGAGTCATTAATGAAAGATGAGGTCCTCCCAGCCAAAGCAATTTCTATGATTTGAACCTCAGAACAATGCACAAAAATACAAAAACAAACAGTTTATACAGTCATGGACCCCCTGAGTTGCCCTCGCTGACCCCCAGGGTTCCTTGGAGCACAAGTTAAGAAACACTGATCTAGATCAGTTTAAATTGTTTTTTAAACATAGCTGACAAGTGTCTTGAGTTCATGTATAAAAACACCAGCCAATTCTGGCATTTTAGCCAGAAGCACTTTGACTGCTAGGATTATCAGCACTTAATGAAAGTGTCAAAAGTAAAACTACAAGACCCGCAATGCTGTGGTCTTAAAAGTCAGGAATGGCTGATAGTATCATATGTCGTAGTGCTACTTGGCAGGCTTATGAAATGCAAAAAGGAAATTTACGCCCTGACTGACTTTTTTCTTTTAGGCCATCTATAGCCAAGTAGGTGAGAGGACAGACATAGCCTTTCAAAGGCAAATACAAGCTTCTCACTGCTAATGGGTTAACATTAACACTCGCTGGAAATTATCAATGCTAACAAAGGATGTGTGACCCGGGAGAATGTGAGGTTTTTAAAATTTGAATTACCATCCCGCTCCCCCCATGACCCCCCTCCTCCCCCTTGCCCTTCATGATGACCGCGACTGGGTCTGTGTAAAATACAACCTGTCTGTAAAGTGCTGTGAGGTGCAGCACAGGTGCTGTATGATGTGGAACGCACCAAGAGGCGCGAGGATTTCAAGGGACTCTGCAGCGTGGAGCCTGCCTGTAAAGCACATTGAAGTACTGTGACAGTTGGGGTCAGAAGAGGGTGTTTAGCATTGAATGCGACTGTAAAGAGCCAAGACATCTGAGGATAGAAGGAGCTGTCTGTATGGTCCAGAGCCTGCCCATATAGCACTGTAAAGTCTGAGGATAGTAGTGGCTGTATAATGAGAACCGTTGGATAAGGCACCATGATTCTGATGACGAAATGAGCGGTATAACATTGCATGCACCTGTAAAGCGCACTGCGATCTGGGGATAAAAGGAGCTGTTTGATACAGCGCCTGTCAATAAAGTGCTGTGAAGTCTGAGGACATAAGGTGCTATTTTATCACTGAATGTCTCTGTACAGAGCTGTAAGAGCTTAGGATTGAAGGAGCTGTCTAATGCAGAACCTGTCCATGAAGTGTTGTGAGGACAAGGGGTAAAAGGGAGTACTAGGGGTAATGGGGAAGGTGTCTGCAAAGTGCTTTGAGGATAAGCGGTGCTGTATAATGTGAAATGTGTAAAGGATGAGGCAGAGGGCTGAGGTAAGCATACACAACCGACCTACTGCCACCCAAAATGCCATCTCCAGAAACATTAATTATAATATTGTAAAGCATCCGAGACCATAGCTGCACCAACTGCCTCTGTAAGGATGAGAGAAGTACAATTTTAGGCACCTAGACAATGCCTCGCAGTAAAGAGCGCAACACAAGTATACTTACCCAATTGGTTTGCCTCTGCTATTCTTGGAATAACATCTGTTCCTACCAAGTCACACTTAGTCACTGCCGGGGAGCTCAGTTGCCTAGGACAGAGGCCCCGGGACCCTCCAGGCACTATCTGGAGGCTGCAGTGGCCCCTTGTAAAGTAGTGCAGATTTTCTCACAGTCTGGCTTCTCCGCCGCTGTGGCATAAAGTGCCCGGGGCATGGGCATTTGCTTTGCTGTGAGGGTCACCCCATCTCTTTACTGCAGTCGCTGAGGCGGTGACCGAATATGACCTGCGGCCCTCTAAGGTGAAATTCGATGTGGGTCACTTCAACAAGTTTTAAAATGTTCTCTTGTTTCTCTCCCATAGTGCGTTTTCTATTAAATTCCACGAGTAAGCATGACTCTTTACAAATGAAATGCATGCAAGGGTACACGCCCTTCTGTCAGAGGGACGTAAGTGTAAGTCAGGGCAACTTGTGATCTTAGACCTTGCTGCGGGGTAGGGGCAGTGTCTCTATGGGCATTCTGGAGCTTTTGCCCTGCTATGGATTGAGGCTGGCATTTAAGGAACCCCGCTGTGCTCAGCGCATGCTCTACGATGGCAGCAGAGTTTACCATGTGTGACTGTTTATGTCCTGCTCTGCAACAGGGTTGGGGTGGGGTCAGAGGACACTCTGGGTTTATTATGGCTTCCTCTGGGGTGTGGTTGAAGTCAGAGGGCATATTGTGAGGTAAGGTTCTACTCAAAGGGTGAGCTGGTTAGAGGGGACATCTCGTAGGCTCGGTCTTTCTCTAAGTGGCTTTTGGGTGTGCAGGGTTGGATTGGGATCAAAAATTGGCACAAATCTGAGGATTTCGTCTTTTTTTCAAAGCACAGCTTCAGTGTTTTAAGTGTTTTAAAAAGGGGGGGTTCTATAAAAGAGCCATCTTTCTTAACTTCACTAAAATAAACAAAAATGCAAATGTTGCCAGGAATCTTTGTGCACGGATTAGCTCACAATGGTGAATCACACCTGAATATAAGTGCTCAGGCACCCTGCTGAATCTATATACATTAATGGGCTGGCAAGCAAGATACCGGGAATGACACCTTTACCCCGTTGGTAAAAGGGCAGTAAGAGAGGCCCATCTACCTGCAGAAAGGCTGCTTAGTCCCACACTGTGCCTGTAGCATCATCTGAACTGCACAGACACAGCCGAAATCGGCCCCCCACTGGCCAAAAAAGCAGCCGACATCTGGTACACGGATGTCAGCCCATTGCCCCAGTGCCCACCTTTCCAATCCAACCCCGGGTGTCAGAGATCAAGCATTCTTTGAGCTGAGGTCGTGGTATGGTATGGGTTGGATGTTCCATGACATAGGCCCAGCTCTGGGGTGTGTACAATGTCTAAGGGTATCCTGTGGGTCTCGTGTCAGTGGGATATTTGGGGCTCAGGTGTTTCTCTTGCCGTTTCTTTTGAGGGCCAGATGGGGACCCTGCTTTAAGAACTACTGGAGGCGCAGATGCGGGATAGTGGGGCTTCCCCTGGACTTTGACCCTTGGCACCGGAGGATAGTTGCCCAAATGCCACGCCACGCTTGTGACTCCATTCCCACATATAGTGGTACATCATATTCGTCACCCCTCACCCAATCTTCCCCACCCCTCCTTTCCACAAGTGAAACGCATCCCCTTTGTTACAGGGGTGCCCGTGGCTCATTCAATTTTTCTGCCTTTTCTTCTCCGGGTCACCTTGGTTTTGAATCCCAGACACACCTATGTAAACAGCTGCACACATTTACATAAGCATACGCAAAGATTGTACTCTATAGCTCATAAAAAGTAAAAGTTCAATCGTATTGCTTTTTTAACCTTCCTGCTTCCTCAAATTTGCTTGAAAATGCACCATTTGTCCACTCTTTTCTCAAACTTTTCCCGGGGGTAGAACCCTGTCCGAACCCCCCGTAGGTTGTTCGGGCTCGCTCGCTACGCTTGCTCACCGCAGTGCAGTACAACATTAATTTTATATCCGACCACTTTCCAATTTCACCAGCCGCCACTGCACATGATACAGTGCTTGAGGAGAGTCAGCAGGAATACCTGTATTTTCCTTGTTCCCGCACTGGCCCCACCTATATAAGCCACACCAGCAGTCATCACATGACCACAATAAATGGATGACTGTGGGTAGCGCACTTCGAACTCTATCCAGCCAGGCTGGCAGCAAGGAATTGCGATTGGACAAAGCAGGTTCCACATTTGTTGGCCGATCAAGCAAAGTACTGAATTACTGGGTCTGAGCCCCTCTGCAAGTATGACAAATAAGACATATATAGTTTTATTTAGGTATGGAAGCGGATCTAAAGTGCAGATGTGTTTATGCATTTAATAGATTTACAAAGCTCTTAGATGTTGCCCTATGACTACTTTAGAGCACTATGGAAGCAAAGAAGGTGAAAGGAATAGAATGATATGGCGATGAAAGGAATTGGACCACCGGGATATGGTAAACATTAGGAGATATGTCAATGGTCATCCTAGGAAGGGATCTCAGAGGACATTTTTGTCTGGTTTTTATATTGACTGTTTTAAATGGTGAACATTGAATGCATCTATGAAAATGAATGTTCTAAGATGTTTTCTGAACTGAAGGCACTTTACCAGGTTTTTCTCATGAAAGGGTCCAGGTTCTTCCCAAAGTGAGGCCTCATGCATATCAAGCATCTTCCTAATTTGTCAGTCTTCTGTGCTTGTGATGAATACGCTGTGGAGCACTGTCCTATCTTGAGGTTCTCATACATTGGTAAGGTGAGGCCAGAAGCTTGAGTGTATGATATAGAGTGACTACTTTCATGTGAGAGTGGATGAGTGACTGCATGGATGAAAGCGCAGAGGTACTTTCAGTTGTAAGCCAGACTAATTGGCTTGGAAAATGCTTTCTCATAGTTCAGACACCACGATACAAGGTTTAGTAGTTCCAGATATTATTCTAGTTCATGATTTGTTGATTATACACAGGTTTCTTTTGCAGGTGCATTAGCCCACCAAACTGGATTGCAATCGGCATCACTACATTTGAAAATTGTGTTTCACACAAATTACCCAGCTCCTTGGCTCTGCACGTGGGAACTCCAGGTTCACACCAGCTCCCACCATTCTGAAATATGAGAAAGCTTTGTGCAGCAGGAAAGGGTTTTATCACTCTTATTCTGCTCGCATTTTGTGAATAGCTGGGCTTCACTGGCTAGGGGGCCTCTTCTGTGACCCACATGGGGAGTGGCACTAAAGGTGTGACAGGAGCAGGGATTTCCCATAGAAATTTAGGACAGAGAGTGAAAATCGGGACAAATTAGTTAGTCTTTGCTAGAAAACTCGAAAGGCCCTCATCACAAGTTCATAGCTAAATGTCAATCACTTCACAAGAAAAACTCTGGGGCATATGTACAAGCCCCTATCGTAACGGGAACTTCACTTTTTCAGACGTTTCTGTGGCGCTAGGGGCTGTGCCTTACTTACAAGGCAGCATTAAGCCACTTAACGTGGCTTAACACTGCCATGTAAACAAGGCCCCCTTTCACGCTATGCTTAGCGTGAAAGGGGTGGGCAGTGGGTGTTGAGGTGGGCGTTGCACCGCAAAACACCCATTGATTTTGCCCCCTATTTACAAGGGTGGCCTAAATAGGAGGCAGCACCAGAATTTAAACCAGGGAAAACCTGGTCTTAACTTGGCGAAATGAGGAAAAATGCTTTATTTCTCCTCGATTTCGCTTTTTCCTTGTGTGCTGCCTTGTGCTGGATTGTTTATGTGCAGAAAGGGACACCTTCCTACACATAAACAATATTCCCCTGCAGGCAGACACCCTTGCACTATGGTGCAAGGGTGCTTGCATTGGCAGGCAGCTAAGTGTAGCGCCAGCGCAGGGGGAAACGCAAGGCTGCACTATAAATAGTGCAGCCTTGCGTTTCTAAAATGGAGTGAGGCATTAAGCCATGACGGCTAATGTCTTACTCCGCCACTTCTTTGTAAATATGCCCCCCTGTGAGCACAACACCTAGAGCCACTAACATACTTGAAAGGAAGCTCTCCTTTTCGACTCTTTTCATACAAATCATCTAACTCATTTACATTTGAAACATTTAATAAGCATCTCATTTGGTTTTGTGTAGAACAGCTAATCTTCAGGAGAGCAGGAACCTGCATGTCTCCATCCATTTTAAAACTCTAAATAAGGCCCATAGTCTTTAGACTGTTGTTGCTCCTATTTACCAGAACTGGGCAGTCCAGAATATAATTTGGTATCTTATATCTTCACTTTTAAAGATACATTACAGCAATCCAGTCTGTAGATGAGGCGCACACACAACCACACACGCACTCACGTTGCATGCAAACATGCCGTGGAAGATAAGGGCACACACTCATACACTCACACCAACAAAACAAAAGCATGCAGGTGCCCAAACACACATACATCCACCTAATGCATGCCCTCACATATGCACGCACACATGCAAACACACAGGAACGTGCCATTTAAGACAAATGCACAGGCACAGACACTTGCAGAAACAAGCAAAGGCAGGTGCTTGAATTAAAATTTGTAGATATAAAACATGCATGCCCTCCACAGCACAAAATGAAAGTGGCGCAAAGGCATACATGCTTTTTCACAGACACACACAAATATATGCTCACAACACACATATAGCACACATAAACACGAATATAATTCCAATAACGCTTTTACAGTAGATATCTTTTTAATTGTGCTTCACAAAAGAACTCTCCATCCAGAGGCCTTTACTGGGGTGAAAGGTTCCCCAAGATAATAGCTATATCTTAGGCAACTAATTAGTTATTTAAGGAGAAACGTAATAAGAATATGTTTAGCGAGCAGAAAGAGATTACCCAGCAACGAATTAGCTAATTTCAGCACGCATTCTTTTGTTAATTATTCCATCTCCTGTCTCTGAGAGGTAAGGGATTCAATGCAGTGGTCGAAGTGGGGAAAACAAGTAGGGGAACTGTGGGCGAAGAATCAGAGGGCAGGAAAAAACCAAGGATTAGATCACTGGGCCAAGCCAGAGGCATGGCCAGAATGCGCAAACATCCCAATTTTTAGTATTTGTTTGGCATTTCACTGCCCAGTTAAATCAACCAATGGATACACATGATTATTTTAGGTTATAATGAGTTATTGACATTAAAATACATTCACAAAGTGGGATATGCTTCTAATCACCGAATGTCCCAAATAAGGTAAAATGTGGAAGCACAAGCCATTTGTCTCCGAGGGGGAACAACCTTTACAACGCAACTATTACAACGCACTACACTTACAACACAATTTTTATAACGCAACATCCACTACAACGCATTCCATTACATCGCATGACACTACAACGCATTTTTAAAAACTACCTTTACAACGCATTCCATTACATCGCATACTACCTTTACAACGCATACCATTACAATGCATAATATTATCCAACACTTACCCTACTGTTGCACCCCCTGGAGTTAGAATAGTAATTTTTACCTCCATACTATCCAACACTTACCTTAAATGCAATGTAATATTATGCGTTGTAATGGTATGCGTTGTAAAGGTAGTATGCGATGTAATGGAATGCGTTGTAAAGGTAGTTTTTAAAAATGCGTTGTAGTGTCATGCGATGTAATGGAATGCGTTGTAGTGGATGTTGCGTTGTAAAAAATGTGTTGTAAGTGCATGCGTTGTAAAAGTGTGCGTTATAACGACATACATCCGTCTCCGAGCCATGGCGCTTCTGCCTTCAGCGCTTCTCCCTTTTTCCACAACAGCAGTTCAAACATGTATGGCAAAATATCCTAGTTTACAAATGTTCTATATATAATTATGGCTCTGCCATATTTTCCTTATAATGCAAGTTATGCTGCATGATCTGACCATTTAAACGAATAAATTGTTTGTAGCTCAAACGTATCAAAAGTTTATAAAAAAAGTAACTTGTGTTGCCGCAAAGTGGAGGGCACCTTGCAAAGGTTGACTAATCAAAGACTAATCACCTTTCTCACTGCTGCATGTGTATGTTACACTGCTACAAATAAGGCAAAATCTTTCCAGGGACTGTTAGCATGTGTACAAATGTCAAAATAATAAAATATAAGAAAATATACTGCATTATGCTGCAGCCTTTTTTCAAATGCATAATTTAGTCAACACTGCGGCATAATTTTGTCCTCCTTTGCTGCATAATTGGCCAGTGGCCCCACAGCAAGCAGCACATGTTAAAAGTGCTTGTGAATGAAGCAGAGAGACTGTGAAGTGTGCAAACTTAGTTTGGTGTGCGTGCAAATCCTGCATTGCCAATCCCTGGTGAGTTGCAGCTACTACTGCTGAAACAAGGCCAATGGAGGTACCTATGGGTGAGGCAGACTTGCCTCAAGGGCAGGGCCGGCCTTAGCACTGGTGGTGCCCTGTGCATTAATGTTCGTTAGTGCCCCCCAATGACCACATCTGCTATGGATTCCCTCACTACCACCCTTTAACAGTGCCCCTCAAGTCTCCATAACCACATTCTCTCTCAGATGCATTTAATTTAATTTACAGCACCACTTAAACCATTGTAGGGTGTCAGAGCACTTTGCATCACACACATTACACAGAGACAATCAATATTTGTGCAAATCACTGTATAGAAAATGTTACATAATTCTAAGGACTACAATGTGTAGGAGTCACATGACAACCATACTAGTAGCCCGTATAGTTTAATAGTGATTGGTCTGGAGAAACACAAACTCAGAATTTAAAATGTAATACCATGGTTGGGGGGGTTCTCTTTAATAATCAGAATTGATTTCTGTCCAAAAGAACACTTTTTGCAACATTGGGATAATCAAAGACTGGGGGGAAAACATAATGCTCTAATTTATACCTTGCAGTTTGTATGCAGCTCTTAGCAGACAGTTAATAGCTCACTGTTCTATGTTAGGATTTCAACGTATAAACTGCAAGTAACAAAAGGATCTCTCTGACAAAAGCAGTAGCCCACTGACCTATTTACATTATGTGCACTTTGTGATCTGCATGGTACATGTTCTTTGCAGCAGGCACATTAACCCTCTGAGCTACCTTTCCATGAGTCAAAACTTACACTAAACAAAATTCTAGGAAGAACATTAATCACCAGAGTCATCATGACATTTTTATTGTTGCGGCAGCAAGTGTTTTAAAAACCATAATATTCTAGCAAACATAATGACTCCACCCAAAGTCAGCACCCGGTGCAGTCACACCAGTTGCACCGCCCTAGAGCTGGCCCTTCTCAAGGGTCCTGTGACCTCAGTGACAGAGTCACTGTTGCTCTAGAGTGTGCTGTGGCATAGGCCTGCCCGCAAGACTGGAGGTGAACTTCAGTATGGATTGTAGTGGACAAGCCTTGAAGGTCAACCTACACTTGTCATGCTAGGGTCCACCTGCTGGTGCTAAAACACCAGGGCTTCTAAGCTCTTGCGAAGCCTTCTAAGGTCTAGCATGGGATTGTGCTCTCTCAGGACAGTGGTCTGGTGGACTGGTTGTAGATTAAACCTAGTTCCCCAGTTCCAAATTCAACAGCTCTGGCCATAGTGCCACATCCTCTCCCCCACTAAACACCATACTTCCCCACTAAGGAAAACTCACACTGCCTTGAGCTACAACCCAATTGTTGCAGGTTATAAACACCTGGATGCGGCTCAATTTAAATTACGTACTACACAAGAGCAATATGCGGCCTACAAAAAACAGTAACAACATCATAGAAAAAGCAAACACTCATAGGGAATGCAAAATTTAGCAAACCTAGTGAAATGTAAGCAGGAACAACATGCTTACCTTAACGCTTTTACACTCACTATTCAGAAATCAGTGAGTGCTTTTGCCTAAAAAGTTAAGGACATGACTAAAGGGCCCTGAATGGGCCCATTTCAATGTCCAGACCAGTGCTTATATCCTTACAAAATGTAAGCAGTATGGTAAAAAGGCCAAATCCCTGGACGCAGAGCCGCAGTACACATTTTGTTTTCCAATCTACACATTGTAGTACCTCCAGGATTGTTGCCCTAGTTGCAAGCCCAGGGAAACAAAGACAAGAAAACAACAATAGCGCTTCACTGGCAAACTCTGTAAAAGTGGCGCTAATGTGTTTGGGTGTGAATAAAATCAATCTGGCCACTTTGCTCCCACTCTATCTTACTTTATTTAGTTATTTTTCATATTTTTAACATTTTATTCCTGATGCTGCACTTTGGAATTAAAATGTCGGAAAAATTCATTTCCAGCAAAAGTGTTTTTCTTTTTTGGATACATTTCACAGGGGAGCAAAAAAAAGAAAGGAGAGGAAAGAGAGTGAGAACCCCGTCTTGAAGTGACGGTTTTCAGTAATAGAAGAACGGATAGACAGAAAGAGAAGAAAGAAGGAAAGAGTGGGGGGAGGCAGCAGAAGCGGCGGAGCAGAAGTGGACACTGTTTTTATTTCTTCTCTGGGAAAGAAGGAAAAGACAGAGTCCTTTTACTTCTCTGCTGTCAGCCCATCACGAACGCCAGGAACGCCGAGCTTTATTTATAGTCGGTGGCGAATTCTTGCGTCCTGGGACGCATTTTCAGAATAATAAAGTAGGGGAACGGAATCCTTAAAAATAAAGCCGATCACGCCCACTTCGACCACTGAGTCAATGACTGTTTAAGAATCACCATCTGTATTCTAGCAGCAGCTCTGGTCGGAGCGCTGCTGCTTCTGCCTGCTGGAGACGAGGTGCTCCTCTCCTGAGGTGGGCGGGGCTGCTCGTGGGCCCGTCCGAGAGGTCCAATAAGCAAGACCTCCGAAGACGGCCGAAGCCAGGGGATACACGATACCGTGGGGATACCATATATTACACAACACCGGCCTTCAGTCGGCAATCATTAAAGGGGAACGAGGTAAATTTAAGCAGCCTTCCTTATTTTTATTTGATGCTCGCCTGGGCCTATCCAGAGGGCGTTGAACTTCGGTCATTAGGAATGCCACGAGGAAGAGCATGACTGAGAGTAATGAACATTACCGGTAAGCAAACCGGACATGCTCTTACCAGTACCCTTTTCCGCGGCGTGAACTCCCATTTTGAGACAGGTGATACAGAGCTTTACTCGGGTAGATCATTTTGACTGTGTGCTCCACTGACTTGGAGCTTTTTCAGCGTATAGGAACTTTATATTTTTGAGTAGTCTACATTATAGGATGTGGATGTTGGGTAGTGGTTACTCTGTGAAAGTTTTATAATTATGTTATAAGGTATCTTGAACACTTGCATAGGACCTAGTGTATGTGTGTTCTGATTGGCCCTGTTGTCAAAATCGAAAGTTCAAGGCGTTACAGTTGGAATCTTGGTTGTGTCGGGTCAGTCAGACCTGGTACATGAGAGCCAACAGGATGTTCTGTTAGCAGTTACCTAACAGCAGATAATACTATAATTTCCCGGGTAAACCCAGCAGATTGTATTTTATGTGAGGTCCATCCTGTTACAGGGGAAGGGAGTCCCAAACATTACCTTTACAAGAAGAGTGTACCCTCTGCCTTAGGAAGCTGGACAGTGGGCCAAAAGCAGACTGCAGAATAAATGTGTTCAGTGGGAGCGACGGGATTCGTTTTATTCGCAGAATCTATGGTGAAAATTGTCGACTTTACTAGGTAGGACTAACCGGAATTGCTGAAAAGCATTGGCATAGCCAATAGGACTCGACTTTGGGACCTTATAAGTGTTTAGCTATGCAACAGTTGCATAACTAAATACTTATAAGGTCCCAAAAGCGAGACATATTGCCTATGCAAAGCGGCCGTGCGGCCGCGAAAGTGATCGCGATCAAACATCAAAGCGGCCGTGCAGCCGCGAAAGTGAAAGTAATCGTGGCCTGGTAGCACTTTTTGGAGCCCTCTCAATAAGTCTCGCCAGATCAGCGCAAGCGCTGGGTCGGGCGAGACCTAAAAATCACAAAGCTTGTTATTGTTTTTACAGTAATGTCTTTATTTATTTATTGTTTTAAATATCTTTATTTGCATTTTGTCAAACATACAGGTTACAATTGAAAAGAGAGCGAGGGAAGGGGTAGGTAGGAAGGGAAGAGGAAAGAATAAGAGGAACAGGGAAGAGTGCTTCGGTGAGTTAGGGAAGAGATTGTCATTCCAGGTACAATAAAGGGTTCAGCAGATATTTGCTGAATATTCATAAACTGTGATAAACAATAAGGACGTACAGCAAGTGATTGACCACAGATTACATTCTTGTCATGTTACATTTGTGTCAACTGCTAAAAGAACCATCCCTGCGTGCATAGACTGGTATAAGTAAAATATAGAACCGTTCTCCGCTGTTCACATCAATGTCTAAACCTGGTTATACAGTGCGATATCAAATTGAGGCAAAATCAGATACAATTTATAATTTAAACAATCAAACATAAAAACAAACAAAAAAAACCGTTGTCGTAGCGTCATGCCTTGGCTAGGATATGTAGGGGAAATGTGACACCATCACAATCGCCCTGTGTTAGATGTATCGTCCTGCCCTTTTATTGATTAGGGAAATTAGTAATTATGCCTTCCCCTCCCTGACTCGTGTGTGCCAAAACCATGACCACCCCTATCCTGTCAGATCTCAGTGTCGCGTAATCTAGGGGAGCCACACGTCTGGGATCCAGCAACCATGTCCCGGACACCAGCCTCTTGTGTAGAGCTAGTTCCCTCTTCTCCGTCCGTACGTGTCAAATCTGTAAGTATAGAGTCCCATAACTGAGAGATAGGGTATTTACGTAGTCCTGCTATTTCCTCCCTATGTAATGACATACTTTCCGCACGTGCCCATACTAGAAGTGAGTTTCTCCAACTGGCTGTTGCGGGAGGGTCAGCATGCTTCCATCTTTTAGTGATTAGTCTTTTAGCTACCATAAGGCCCAGGTCAATGAACCTAGACGTAACCCTGTTTTTCTTTGGTCTGGGGTAAAGACCCAGTACACACAACTCCCATGTGTGTGGCAATTCCTTTTCGGTGCATGCTGCGAGTGCCACGCCGACCTCCCTTTATTATGTACGCAGGGAGGCACAGGTCCACAACATGTGAAGAAAGTCTGCATTTACCTGCTGACAGCGGGGGCATGCTGATGTAGTCATATGAAAGTATGTGTTTATTTTGTCTGGAGAAAGATATGCTCTATTTACAATATATGTCTGTATAAGCCTGAATCTGGAATTCCGTGGTATATATGTGGGGGTGGCCAATATCATGGCCCATTCACGGTCTGTCCATGGGCTACCTCTGTCTTCTTCCCATTTAGAGCGGATGGACATCAGGGGTTGTGTGGTATGTATAAGTAGTGCTTCCGCCAGCCAATGGACGATTTGGGACCCATTACCCATAACATGTAAATATTGCAATAGGAGGTGTGTCTCTGGTTCAGTGTTAATGTCGCCCCATGCTGCAGTGAGTGATCGCAAGATGGAGTTATATAGTAAGATTTGACCTGTGGGCAAATTATAGTCCTCTGCTAGTTCTTCGAAAAGTATCAAGGTGCCCTCGGTGTAAAGGTCGACCAAAGTATGTAGGTCTGCCGCATGCCAGCACACTAGTGCCCCATTGGTGATGCTTGTTGTGTCCTTGGGCATTCCTCGAAAAGGCAACGACAGGGCATAAGGGATCGCGTTCCTAGTAAGGTATAGGCTCCTCCTGTAACAACGATGCGCCAGAGCAAGGCATGTCTGCAAGGGGCGCGGGGGCCGAGCCAGAGGATAAAACAGGTGGTATATCTGGGATTGGGACCATGACGGTTGTGTGGTGGCCGTGTCATCTAGGCCGAGACCCACCAGCCATTTCGCCAACCACTGTAGTTGCGCTGCCAGATAATACAACTGCAAGTTGGGGACCTCCAGGCCACCCCCACGGATAGGTGCATGAAGCTTCCAGAGCGCCATTCGGGGCGATCGCGCTCCAAATGAGATCACGGATCAGTCGTTCTAAGTCGCGAAAGATAGTGGCCGGAACATAAACTGGATGGTTGGTAAGGTAGTATAGCAGCTTTGGCAACACTGCCATCTTAGAGAGTGCTTCTCGACCCATCACATTCAATGGGAGTGTCTTCCAGAACTGGATTTGAGCCCTAATGGCAGATATCACCCTAATCAGAGTACCCTCCAGGATATCAGTGGGATCTCTATATAAAACTGCCAAGGTAGCGAAATGTGGATGGGTGCCAGCTGAGACGGGAACCGTCCATGCGAACATTGGGATCAGAGATTCCGTCTTGAAAGGGGTACAGTCCTGATTTCGCCCAGTTCACCTGGAGCCCCAAGACCTCTGCAAAGTTACAGAGAGTGTCCGCAATAGTAGTGGGAAGGTCATGCAAGTCCCTCAAATATAATAGTAGATCATTGGCGTACAGAGACACCGCATGTAAATTATCCCCCAACTGAATGCCCCAGTCTACACCCTGCCTGGTGCCTCTGTGTATCTGGATATTTTCTGATATCAGTCGGCCGGTCCGGACTCTGACAGATGGCTGCATGTATAGCAGCCGGACCATGTGCAGAAATGAATCGCCCAGACTGTATCTCTTCAACACCTCAAAAAGGTACGGCCACTCGAGAGAGTCAAAGGCCTTTTCTAAATCTAAGACCAGGCAGAATGGTCGGAGCCAAACATCTGCTGCATAATGTTGCACCCGGAAGAGCCTACGGATATTGAGGGCTGTGCTCCTGGTGGGGACAAAACCATTTTGGTCAACATGTACCAAAGTCCGAACTAATGGAGCTAGTCGGGCACGTATAATGTACGCTAGGATCTTATAGTCCATATTAAGTAAGGCCAGCGGCCTATTTGAGCCCAGCATTTCTGGGTTCCTGGTAGGCCTGGGCATAGTTTGTGGAGTTTTGCTACGCGGATCTCCGCAAAGTTAGAAAAACTCCACGAAGTTCCGCGAGGGGCGGAGTGCAGTGCGAACTGCAGTTTGTGCTGGTATTCCTGCAGCTCGGGTAGAAATTCTACCTGAGCAGCAGCTTGCGCTCACGAACCTGTCGCTCGTGATCGCGAACTTACCGTTCGCGATTGCGAGTGGGGAAAAAACTCTGTTGCACATCACGAAGGGAAGTTTTCTGCACTCCGCAAGCTCCACGAATTGCAGAGTGCAGAAAACTCTGCAAACTCAGTGAACCTAGCAAAGTTCACCGCCCAGGCCTACTTCCTGCCAGGTTTAAGGAGGGAGACTAGCAGCGCCTCATTTTGTGAGTCAGAAAGAACGGAATCCGCAATCGCTGCATCATATATCTTCATTAATTGGGGCGCTAGGGTGTCCGCATCAGCTTTAAAAAATTCCACCCGCAAGCTGTCCGGACCCAGAGTTTTTCCCAACGCTAGTAAACGTATACCTGCCTGGATTCCTTCTAGCAGAATGGGGTCATTTAATTCAGCTCTTTGCTTGGGTGTGATTTGCGGTAGGGTAATTTCTTTAAGATATCTGCGGATGTCCTCGATTGTGACTAAAATGTGTGACTTGTATAAATTAGTATAGTGGGATGCATATTCTCGGTGTATGTCCTGCTGGGAATATATCATAGTGTTCTGTGCAGAGCAGAGTGAAGTGACGGGTGAGGCGGCATCATCTTGTTGGATCAGCCAGGCTAAGAGTCTGCCCGCCTTATCACCCAGGTGATGTGTGAACGCCGAATGTGCCGCATAATTCAGGCACCAGAGCCTTTCCAGTAATTTAGCGTGTTCCTCCCTATTATGCACTAGTCGCCCACATGAGCCCTCAGCCGCCCTTCTCTCGTGAGATGCCAACTTTCCCTCCAAAGCGGTAAGGTCCCTTTCTCGTTGCCTACGTATACCAGCTTGCATATCCAGGCAGTGTCCCAGGGTCACTATCTTAAAAGCGTCCCACTCTACTAGTGGCAATGAGGCAGTGCCTGCATTGTCCTCGAAGTATTGTGCTGTGGTAGTGCCCAATGCCTCCTGAAACATCCCATCTAGTAGCATGTCTGGCTGTAAGGGCTATCTTGGTATCGGAGGTGTGCCACTATTCTAGTCAATTTGTAGGGTGTGGGGATTGTGGTCTGAGTGGATCCTCCCGAGATACTGGGGTTCCTTGACTACTGGTAGGAGATCATCAGATATCATTATCCGATCAAGACGGACGTGGACACCATGAGCTCCAGAATAAAAAGAGTATATTCTGTCAAGCTGATTCCTGTGCCTCCATACATCTACCAAATGTCATTGTGCCGCCCAAATATTTAATGTCTTAATGGTGGCGGTCGTGGATGTGCCAGACAGATGAGGGAAGGAGCTGTCTGAAGATATATCCAGGACACAGTTATAGTCACCCCCCAGAATCATTGGGATCCCGTGCCAGGTAGCTAACTTATTTGATAGGGTATTAAAAAAGGAGGCCTGTTCTTCGTTAGGTGCATAGAGTGATGCAACGATTGCTGGCTGTCCATCCAGTCTGCCCTTAACAAAGACATAATGACCCTCTGGATCAGTGAGAGAGTTCTCTATATGGAAAGGGGTGCCCGGCCTAACCCAGATGAATGTCCCTCTAACATATGCCGAGTATCCCGTGGCATAGAGCTGCCCTCTCCACCTCTTCTGTAGGTGCTTCATCTCAGACCCTGACAAGTTTGTCTCCTGGAGAGGAGTGATCTGGATATGGTGATGCTTTAGATATGAATAGATGGGATATCTACGGGAAGGGCTGTGTATACCTCTCACATTCCACGTACCAATCTTGACAGGGGCATGGCAACAAGAAGAAATGGATGTGTGGTCCATGTTTGGACCAGGGGTCATTGAGGATAGGTGCGACTCATGTCAGGGGAGATGGATAATTGCGGCTAATTAAGTTGCAGGACCCTAATGGACATCAACCTAGCGCGTGCCAGATGAGAAAACACCAATTAACTAAAACATACAATGCCAAAAGGGTGAAAATGCAACATGCAATCATCCAAACAGTACAAGAAAACGACATTTTGTCAAAGACAAGGGGGGTTCCCAAGCAGATAGGGTGCTGCTACGAATTACTAAGCTCCGTATGGTAGAGACTCCCCCTACCCACCCAAGAAACAGGTAGCTGGACTTCTACAATTGTAGGTGAAAGGCAGTGAAAGAACCTCCCACCTCCCCACAGCATGAGTTCGCGCAGGTGGCCCATCCCCATTACTAAATGTTTTCTATGCACTGCAATAATTATCAACTCTCAACTGCATAGCATGGTAGTGCGGTGAGGCAACAAGCCAACATCATATCATACTTGCGTATACATCAACATGTGTTCATTGCAGTCCATTGTGTAGTTCATAGTGGCTGTTAAGCAAGCTCATCTGCCGCCTGGGGGGTGACCACTGGCAGTTTGCATGTCACCTGCAAGTTTAAGGCTTCGACCGACAGTTCTTCCTCACTATCCTGTTCCTGTAGGCTGGATACCGAAGCTGCCTCTTCCTGTGTACCACCTATGTCCACAGCTGCTTGAAGGGCCCTACGCTGATCCTGCAGTATCTGTTCCTGGTTGAATCTGAGATGTTGTGTGGCTTGGAGTTTCGCACGATTCCTCCCCCTCCACCGGCATCTGTGGGAGCTGCCAGTGCTGGCGTCCGATGTTTCCACCTGCGCGGTGGTCCCGTCTGTCTTTCCATATGCATCCAACCAATCCCCTGCCACCTCTGGGGTGTCGAAAAAATTAGTCTTGACTCCCGCTACCACTCTCAATCGGACAGGAAACAGCAGGGAATATTTCAAGCCTTGTTGTCGGGGTCTTCTCTTCACTGACATATATGTGTAGCGCTGCCTCTGTAGTTGTATCGTAAGTCCGGGAAGAACTTGACTTTATGATTGTCAATTTGTACTTCTTGCAGATTCCTAGTTTCCTGAAGTATAGTATCTCTTTCTCTGTAGTTCAGCAGTCTTATCAGGAGTGGTCTAGAATTGGACCCCGGAGGCAGAGGTCTGGCCGGTACTCTGTGTGCACGTTCAACTAGGAAGTGTGGGGAGAGCGACTCCTTGGGCAACAAAGCTCGTATCCAGGATTCAGTATAGGCTACAGGGTCTCTGTCTTCCTTGCCTTCCGGGATACCCACTATGCATATATTGTTACACCTCGACCTCCCCTCGGCATCCTCATCTCTACTTAATAGATATTCCACTCTATTTATAAGGTCCGTGATATGTTTTCCGCAGTCATGATTTGTGGAGTGATTTCTGTGACAGCAGTTTCCACCTCAGACATCAATCAGGTGGTCAATGACCACCTTGAATATCTTCCCCTCCAAAGAAGTGCGGGTCTGGCTCATGGTTTCGCCCAATTACTCCACCGCTGCCAACACCGCATCCAATTTACTTGACATCGGGTCAGGGGCCCACTCCTAAGACATCTTGTCAGATTGGGTGCGAGTTAAGGGAGGTTTGGGAAGTGATGCCCCAGTGCCGAGTTTCGTTCGACCACAACGCGACATAGAGTCGGCGTAGGATGGATGATAACGCTCTCCTCAATCTGCCTTCTCTGGCCCAGTCGACGATCCAGACAAGTAGCCAGTCCCCACAAGAATCCAGCTCACCCCAATGCACCTGGCAGTTGTGGCCGAGCGGCAGTAGTGGACGCCAAAGCACACGACCTCTTCTTCACAGTCTGTGCTCAGTGCCCTTCCCTGCGCGAGGCTTCACTTCTGCAGCGGACATCCCAATCTCATCCGGGAGTCCCTATTGGGGTGCGGGTGCCTGTCGTGCTAGCAGCCAAGGACTTAGTCGCAGTTGAGGTGCAAGTGTGCTCGGGTTGACATCAACATGCCCAGAAGCTGTGTCCAGTGCCCTGTGCGCAAGCCGCCCTGTTACTCGCCTACAGCAGCTAATCGTGCAACTATAGTGGGCACCAAGTGCCTGTGTACGGGCGCTCTATAGATCTTCGGTCTCTTCCAGTAATGGGGTTGGCTCTATCATGCGTTTGTTTTCAGCTCCCAAGGGGGTAGCACCACCCAAATTGGCTTGTGCCTGCCTCACGGGTCTGTACCAGTGGGGGGTCTCTCTCCGAGCATTTCAGGTGTCTCCCCCTGCCCGGTGGCTGCTCGCTGGGGCTCCAGAGTCTAGTCCCTGCACCCACTGTGGCACTTCGCAGGTTAATTAACAGCGTCGTCACATGCACAGACGGGTGTCTACTTGGCTACCAGCATCATGCTCTGGATAAATCCAGAATACTTGTTTCCGGTCCAGGGAAGCCATGGCTTGGCAGTTCGGGCTGGACTGTTTCCATGAGGCGCAGGGTCAGACTGATTTGTATATGGCCATGTCTGAACTGGGGTGGCGGAGTGAGCTAAAGAATGATGATGGATTAAATTCAGATCATTTGACTGGGGGTGAGTGCTTGAAATGTTCAACACTCCGTCCATCATCCCCTTTGGTTTTGCTTTGTTCTCCCCAAGTTGGCAGGGTATGCCCAGACGTGGGTCCCTTGCTCACTTTGCCCCTGGATTCAAGCTAGCCTGGCTGATGACGGCTGATTAGCCAGAAACCGGTTCCAGGATGCTTGTTTCTGGTCCAGGGAAGACATGGCTTGGCAGTTCGGGCTGGACTGTTCCCATGAGGCACAGGGTCAGACTGATTTGCATATGGCCATGTCTGAAATGGAGTGGCGGAGTGAGGTAAAGAATGATGATGGATTAAACCCAGATCAGTTGACTGGGGGTGAGTGCTTGCAATGTTCAACACTCCGTCCATCATCCCCTTTAATTTTGCTTTGTTCGCCCTAAGTTGGCAGGGTATGCCCAGACGTGGGTCCCTTGCTCACTTTGCCACTGGATTCAAGCTAGCCTGGCTGATGACGGCTGATTAGCCAGAAACCGGTTCCAGGATGCTTGCTTCTGGTCCAGGGAAGCCATGGCTTGGCAGTTCGGGCTGGACTGTTCCCATGAGGCACTGGGTCAGACTGATTTGCGTATGGCCATGTCTGAACTGGGGTGGCAGAGTGAGCTAAAGAATGATGATGGATTAGACCCAGATCAGTTGACTGGTGGTGAGTGCTTGAAATGTTCAACACTCCGTCCATCATCCCCTTTGGTTTTGCTTTGTTCATTTTAAGTTGGCAGGGTATGCCCAGACGTGGGTCCCTTGCTCACTTTGCCACTGGATTCAAACTAGCTTGGCTGATGACGGCTGATTAGCCAGGAACCGGTTCCAGGATGCTTGTTTCCGGTCCAGGGAAGACATGGCTTGGCAGTTCGGGCTAGACTGTTCCCATGAGGCACAGGGTCAGACTGATTTGCACATGGCCATGTCTAAACTGGGGTGGCGGAGTGAGCTAAAGAATGATGATGGATTAAACCCAGATCAGTTGACTGGGGGAGAGTGCTTGCAATGTTCAACACTCCGTCCATCATCCCCTTTGGTTTTGCTCTGTTACTCGCCTACAGCAGCTAATCCTGCAACTATAGTGGGCACTGAGTGCCTGTGTACGGGTGCTCTATAGATCTATGGTCTCTTCCAGTAATGGGGTTGGCTCTATCATGCGTTTGTTTTCAGCCCCCAGGGGGGTAGCACCACCCAAATTGGCCTGTGCCTGCCTTACGGGTCTGCACCAGTGGGTGGCTTCTCTGCGAGCGTTTCAGGTGTCTCCCACTGCCCGACTACTTCTCGCTGGGGCTCCAGAGTCTATTCCCTGCACCCACCGTGGCACTTCGTAGGTTAATTAACAGCATCGTCACATACACAGACGGGCGTCTACCTGGCTACCAGCATCATGCTCCGGATAAATCGCCCTCTCACCGCAGGTAGCAGAGTTCCCAGCAGCCACGGTGGTCCTCAGATATAGATTTATCCCCAGTGTCCACAGAGTTTGTGTGCCATCTCTCCTTCCCGGTCCAGGCCGGAGATGCTTACAGCGCAGCCGCGCCGCACCCCACAGTATCGGCTTGTCCCACAATAGTGCCCCCGACCGTGGGAGGCGCTTACTAGGGTCGTTGGTGCAAGATAATGCCTGGGGCGGCAATCAGCAGTTGTTTCACGTCGTGGGCGAGATTCATCCCCGGGCTTGCGCTGCAACAGCGTCTGATCTGCCGGCTCGCCTGCGTGGCGTGTACACTTTGGTGGAGACAAGAAGGCAATTCTCAGCTCTCAATACTATTGCATTCTGTGCCAAACTGCTCAGGCAGGTCCCCACCTCTGTTGGACCAGTCTCTGACCCAGCTTCACTGTGTTTGACAGATGTTTAAGGCGGGGAAGGGGAGTCAGTGGCGGAGCTCTATGTTAGCGCATCTGACTCCATTGCCCGTGTTGCTATGCCCCCTACAGCAATGTCTTTAAGCATAGGATTAGCAGGAGCTATCCATGCAGAGCTGAAAAATATCACAGTATTGCATCTTTGGATTGGTAAAATACCACCCAAGTCAACCTGGAATGAATAAAAGAATCCCCTGAGCCCTCAGTTTGTTAGAGCTTATCAAAGAGGTATAGCTTTGTCCAAACACAATGGAGCAATAGGTATAAGTCAACCAGTGTATAGACTTCTACTGGTTGTTCCCCCGACACATGCATTAAACAATATTTAAACATAAAAAACTACACTAATAATATTAACAATAACTTCAATTTTTTAATTAACAAACATATATTAACAACACATACATCACATAAATATAAAATGCAATTAATATAGAAATTAAAACATAAATAAAAATTACATCAAAAATATTAAAAGCACTGAACAACAAATATATATTTTTAAAGAAACAACAATTAAAACTACCCCAAACTAGAACGTAATGGAGTTCAGAGGAGTCAGATTGTCTAATCTAACTCCAATTTAAGTAAAAGTATGAAACATGCTGGACATTGGAGGGGTTATATTTACTATTATCACTATAATGTAAGCAAAAGCAGTGACAGTGTTGGATTTTGGAGGGGTTAGATATACTATTCCCAATCCGGTGTGAGCAAAGGAAGGTTGTCGTGTAGCAGTGGCGTAATGAAACTTGAGGGGGCCCCCCTGCAAAGCACATGGAGGGGGGCCCCCCTACCCCGGCGGCGCGGCCCTCCATCTACCACTTTGCCCTACCACCCAGAAATCTAGCATATTTTGATTTGAAACCTCCAACATTTAAATGAAATGCCTCTATATTGTCTTTCTCTAAGTTCTAATGAGAAAGTGGGAAACACTCTTAACATACAAGCTATGCCATTTGTAACAATACTGTCAAAAGCAGATTATTTAACTGAGGCAGCAATCAGAACAATGCCAAGGAGCGGTCCTATTGTCTTAGGAACTGCTTCTGGCTGAAGAACAAAGAACAACTATGAAGGGTCTGAAATAGAATTGCCAATACCTTGAAACTTTGAAAGACCAACCCAAATCTGCAATTCCATAAAAACTCGACTGACAATATACATGAGAAGTACACAAACTATAACTCAGTATCCTGCGGACGTCAAGAGAAATAGACTGGTGAATTATCTGCATGCCACACACTAGCGACTGTCAAGGGTTGTGCATGATAATAACGAGAACTGAGGAAGCAATTTCAATCATAATGTCTTTATTAGTAAGCACTGCAAAACAGGCAGGCGAACAAGGCTGAGGAAGAAAACTGTTTGGATGCTTCAGAACATTGATGCAGATGTTTGCCTGTTTTAATGTATCATTTTTGTAGTGTAAACAATGCTAAATACAAGATTTAAGGTACACGTATTACAGGCAACACCATAAATAACACTGCATGTAGAATAAAAACAAACCATATCAGCAAGTACCTAATGACAATCTATACAAACTGTAATTAGTAAAGCAAAAGAAAAAGTGCAAATACTTTCAAAGTGCAAAATAAAGCAATCACCAGTCCAGCAATATACAAAAATCAAGCATGTTTTGTAAAACAATCCAACTTTCTTCTTGCATCAAGGTGAACATACTTTCAAAGTGCATGGTAAAAACAAATCCAGCAGCTTCCCTCACAAGGACTGACCTGAACCACCAGACTGGGCCTTAGTTCATAACAAACAGAGGCCTCAGACCTCAGTGTGTCAACACTGGCGGTATTTACAATTTACTAAGTGTATAGGCACGCCTGCTAAATTACAGATTCACCATTGCCTCCAAATGGCTCTATCGTCACGTGTGACACCGCCAGCCAGGCCTGGATTTTAAGCCAACAGCGCCTTGCATTCTGGGAGTTGTACTGTGACCATCTAAGTAAGGGGTTAAACATTCCAGCATGCAAAGTGTTGTTAGATAAAAGCTACGAATGGACATGACATGGTGCCAATGCCACTTGGCAGCTATGTTTTATACAAGCACAAGGGGATGTTTAATTTTCTCAACACAAGCTGCAGAAGTCTGGCGTCAAATAGCAAACACGTTGTGCAGAGAACCCAGAAACTTGTTGTGTTTAGCCCCCGTGTATGGACATGAGGTGTCATTCTCTAAGAGACCCAGGGGTAAAAGCCCACAGTTGTCTCTAATGCATGTTAGTGTCAGGCAGTGGTCGAAGTGGGGGAGAAAAAGTAGGGGAACTGTGGGAGAAGAATCAGAGGGTGGGAATAACCAATGGATTCGGTCAGTGGGCGGAGTGAGAGGTGTGGCAGAAAGAGCAAAATATCCAAATTTTTAGTATTCGTTTCCCATTTCACTAACCGGTTACAGCTTATTACATTATTTAATTTAACCAAGAGATACACATGTTATTTAAGGTTAAACATGTGTTATTGACAATAAACTACATTCACAAAGTGGGATACATTTCCAATCACAGAATGTCCCAAATATCCTTAAAAGTGGAATCGCAAGCCATTTGTCTCCCAGCCATGGAGTTTCTGTCATCAGCACTTCTCCTCCCTTTTTCCACAAGAGCAGTTGAAATGAAATGAAATGAAATTAATGAAATGAAATGAAATAGCATTTATAAAGCGCATGGTTACCCGAAGGCATCCCAGCGCTAGGGCAGAAACCGCACTAAGCTGTGGCAATCAATTAGGGAAAAGACAGGTTTTGAGCCTCCTGCGGAAGACGGTGTGGTCTGGCTCTTTACGTAGCTGAAGCGGTAAGGAGTTCAAGAGTTTAGTGGCGTTGTAAGAGAAGAGCCGGCCGACACTTCTGGACCTCTTGATTCTGGGAACAGACTCCAGGTGGAGGTCATTTGAACGTAACCGCCTGTTGGCTTGGTAGGGCTGGACAAAGTAAGAAATGATAGCCGGTCCCACACCCCCTAGCATCCTATGGGTGGTGCAGAGGGCTTTAAAGTGGACTCTTTCCTGAATGGAAAGCCAATGTAAAGACCTAAGTGCAGCTTTGACTGACTGGCGGCTTGGAGTACCCTCAAGAATCCTTGCGGCACAATTTTGCATGATTTGAAGTTTCTTAAAGACGAGATAAAGAGCGCTGCCATAGCCCAGGTGGGATAAGACAAGTGCCTGGACCACGAGCTTTCTTGCTTGAGGGGGTAGCAAAGGCAACACTTTACACAGCAGTCTTAGAATACCGAAGTAGGAGGTATCAACTTTCCTTGCTTGGGTTTAAAAGCTAAGCTCAGAATCAAGCCAGAAACCCAAACGCTTTATTTCGGATTTGGGGATAGGCACAGGGCCCATACATGCTGGCCAGATAGAGGAAACCTTGAAGGGGGGGAGATTACCGAGCAACATAAGGTTGGTCTTATCACCGTTCAGTTTTAGATGGGAATGGCACATCCACCTCATCACCTCCTTGAGGCATGGGCCAAGACAAGTAGGAGAACTACTTTTGTAGTTAAATGCCACCACTAATTGAGTGTCGTCGGCATATGTAATTATATGCACCCCAAAGGGTAGAACAATGTCTGCGAGAAAAGACATGTAAACCATAAAGAGAGTGGGACTCAGGGACGACAATAAAAGGGCCTAGGGCTTGAAATGGCCTCGCCCTCGAAGACCTGGAAGGATCTACCCTCGAGGAAAGAGCACAGTCAATTCAGGGCTGTTCCTGTCACACCCAGATCTTTGAGTCGATGCATTAGGATACGGTGATTAACCATATCAAATGCCGCGCTGAGCTCTAACAATATCACGGCTAGAGAACCACCTGCATCAAGAATCCTTCTAGAGTCTCCCGCGACTGCCAGTAAGGCTGTTTCAGTCCCTTGAGAGGGGCGTAACCCAGTTTGGGATGGATGCAGGAGCTTTCCAGCTTCAAGATGCCTAGAGAGAGAATTCAAACATGAATGGCAAAATATCGTTGTTTGCAAATGTTTTCCACATAACTATGGCTTTGCCATATTTGCCACATAATACATCATCTGCTGCATAATCTGACGATTTTAACTAATTGTTTACAGCTCAAACACATCAAAAGTTACTAAAAAATGTGACTTGTGCTGCTGTGAAGTGGAAGGCCCTTTTCAAAGGTTGACTGGTCACCTTTCTCATGGCTGCAGTTGTATGTTCCACTAGTACTAATAAGGAAAAATCTTTGCAGAGACTGTTAGCATGTGTAAAACCTTCAAGATAATAAAGTATCAGAAAATGTACAGCACCACTAATAGCAGTGTAGGGTATCAGAGCACTTTACAACCCACATATTACTCAATCATTCATATGTGTGTAAATCACTGTGTAGGAAATGTTACATAAGACAAAGGACTACAAGGCGTAGGAGTCACGTGACAACCATACTAGTAGGCAGCATAGTTTAATAGGGATTGGTCTGCAGAAACACAAACTCAGAATTAAAAACATAATACCATGGTTAGGGGTTCTCCTTAATAATCAGAATTGATTTCTACCCAAATGAACCCTTTTTTGCAACATTAGGATAATCGAAGACTAGGGAAAAAAACATAACGCTCTAACTTATACCTTGGAGTTTGCATGCAGCTCTTAAATGACAGTTAATAGCTCACTGTTCTATGTTAGGATTTTAACTTATTAACTGCAAGTAAAAATAGGGTCTCTCTGACAAAAGCAGTAACCCACTGACCTATTCATATTATGTGCACTTTGTGATATGCATGGTACATGTTCTTAGCAGCATGCACATTACACCTCTGCCATTCCTTTTCATGAGTCAAACCTTCCACTAGACAAAACACCATCTCTCTCTACTAAGAATATTAATCACTGGAGTTATCAAGACATTTTTATTGTTGCCCAAAAATGTTGGAGGCCATGAAGGAGGCAGCAAGTGCTTTTAAAACCATAATATACTTGCAAACACGATGCCCCCACCTGAAGTTAGCGCCCGGTGCAGTCGTACTGCCCTAGAACCACCCTGCTCAAGGGTCCTGTGACCTCAGTGACAGAGTCACTGCCACTCTATGGTGTGCTGCTTCACAGGTCTGTCCCCAAGCCTGGAGTTGAACTTCATGGATAGTGGTGGACAGGCCTTCAAGGTTAATCCACACTTGCCACCGCTAGGGTCTACCTGCTGGTGCTAAGACACCAGGGCTTTTAAGATCTTGCGGCGCCTTCTAAGGTGTAGCACAGGAATGTGCTCCCTCAGGAGAGTGGTCTGGGAGCCTGGTCATTAAGGAGGAACCTGATTCACCAGTTCCACTTCAGCAGCTCTGACCATAGCGCCACATCCTCTCCCGCACTTAACACCATACTGCCCCACTTAGAAAAACTTGCACTGCACTGACCCGCTATAAACACCTGGATGTGATTCAATTCTAATTACGCACTAGACAAGAGCAATATGCTGCCTAAAAAAAATTAACAACATCCTAGAACAAGCAAACACTCATAGGGAATGCAAGATTAAGTAAAGCATGTGAAATGTAAGCAGGAACAACATGGTTACCTTTTTCCTTTTACACTCATTATTCTGAAATTAGTGAGTGCTTTTGCATGAAAAGGTAAGGCACAGTTTATTTTATGGGGACTTGGGGAGGCTGAAGAGGCTTGCTTGCAGGCGCAAATGTCTCCTTTCACTTAGAGTGAGGGGGCCCCTGGAGCGTGGGAGCCCCCCCGCACCGCGGGGGCTGTGGGGGCCTGTGTTATGCCCCTGTCGTGTAGTTCTTAAAAATATATAGGATCTGCGCGTTTGTTGGACAACATAAACTAAGGGATTGGTTTCAAAACTGATTCCAGACACCCCCGCAGGATATGTCAGCCTATAGACCAGCTACCTCACAGTGCCATCTTAAGCCCCCTAACTTTACTGAGGAGAGAATAGTTTCTGGCAACCATCGAACATGACAACCCTTATCCTTCAGGGATCGTGCAAACAGTACAGTACTTTTCGGTCAGTCACTTGTGCTCACTAAGTCTCAGAAACATATGCAGAATAAACATTGGAGATGTTTTCAATAAGCATTTATTGAACCAGCATCATTCTAGTATAAAACAAATGAATTGCGACAATCAATAGACAGAAGCTAAAATAAGAGATTAAAAGCACCACCAGTGTAAATAGAATGTAGAACTCTACCATGGTGCTAAAACAGCGAACATATGCAGGCATATAAATATGACAGTAATCAAGCGTACTCCAATGACGCAGATACTACCTAAGTGTACTTAGGTGTACCTAGCATGTATGTGGGTTTAAAGCCAAGAATCCCCTAGGAAAGAGCCAACTCCTTTCCCTGATGGGAGAGAATGAAGGACCCCGTCTTGATCTCGAGTTGGAAACCCAGCAAAGGATGTCAGACCGCTGCGTGTAGAAGCTTCTGCAGGCAGGGACCTCAGTGTCTATGTCAGCGTGGAAGCGTCTCCTCTCCTTCACTAGTTAAGGTGCACTTCTTTTATACAGACAAGGTAGCCTCAGGGGTTCTACCACAATCGATATGTTATGATTATGTAGCTGAGCCTAAATCAATAAATGCAATTTATGCAAAGTAGCCTGATCACTCTAGGATGAAAGATAGCAATTACTTTTGTATGTTAATCCTGTTATGTACGTCATGTGCAGGGGATTTTACTAAGAATCCTCATACATAATAAATGAGGCTAGTTTCAAGGAAACCAATCAACATTTATTCAGCACGTAACTAGGTAAAAGGTCAGTGCTAGACCCGTTATTCAGAGCAAGGTGGGACGAATGTAGGTGAAAGGTTGCTTTGCTAGTTAGGCCTAGATTGGGGACATAATAAGGGACAGTGCTAGATGTTGGAGGAATTAGATTTTCTATTCTGGCTCCAATTTAAACAAAGGGGTTGGACTATTTTTTGGTTATATTTATTATTCTCAATTCAATGTAAGCAAAAGCAGGTATAGTGTTAGAGTTTGGGGGTTTAGATTTGGCATTCGCACTTTAACATTAGCAAAGATAAGGAAAGTGATGAACTTTAGGGAGGTTACTACTCCTACTCAAATGTAAACGAAATAAGGGAAAGTGTTGGACTTTAGAGTTGTTAGATTTACTATTCCTACTCCAATCAAAGCAACAGTGGGGAAAATGTTGGACTTAGGAAAGGTTACATATAAAACTCCTAATCAAAAAACAAAAAAATTAAATGCCTAACAACATAGATTAATAAAACATACTTAATAAAAAATTGGCAATATATAAATAAATCAAATTAAGTAAATTGAAAACTTTAATAATACAAAAATAATCAAAAAAGTTAAATGCAAAAATAACTTTCAATTTGATACTCTTCACTTCGTACAGCCCCTAAAATATAATCCCCCCCAAAATGTAAATAAATCATAAGTAGAACAATAATAATATATAAAAATATAAAATGCATTTGACAAATTTTATTAATAAATACACTTTTCAATGAGCTAGCTATTAATTAAAATGTAACAAATAATTTATATGACAAGTAATAAGTTAAATAATTTACATAATTGTTTACAAATTTAAAATATAAGTAGCATAATAAATTAGCTTGTAAAAAATATATAATTTGATTAATTCTCCACCCAAGCCGCCTACAAACCTAACAACCCAATTCTAAAGTATAAATAAGTAATTAAACTATATTGAAATAGTCAAATGTATATATAAGGCACAATATATGCATTTAAATGCACAGCAATCACAATTAATTTGTTTACATAATGAATTACCAATATGGGGGCTGATTTGGTTGGAGTCTCTCTGCCCGACATCCTGAGGTTTCCCTCCGACTGCTGTATTTTTATTACAGCGTTCAGAGGGAAAACCGCAAGGGGATTATGCTCCTCTTCCAACGGCTCTGTGAGCCCGTCGGAAGAGTAGCGGAATAGTAATCCCTTCAATGACGGCGGAACCAGGCTCGGCTCTGCCATCGGGATTACAATGTCAGTTTCTGACAGCCAATCCATAAATTGGCTGTCAGAAACTTACTTTGGGGGCCCCTGGCATTGTACCCTTCCCCCTGGCCCTCTGCATATGGGCCTGAGGGGAACCTATTGTGCCCCCCTCAACATCCTTGCAGGGATGTTTTCCAACTTTTATTTTTCAATGGGAGCTTGTGCTGCGGGCGTTTTCAGGCTGCCGCACAAGCTCCCATTGGAAAATGGATGTTTCCGACGCACTATAGGGCCGATTATGATGCGGTTGGAAAAGGCTCTGACCATCGGGCAGAGCCTTTCTGACCGCATGGTAATATGCAGCTCGGATTGCTTTCCGACCGCCTCATTATGATGGAGGCAATCAAAAAGGAATCTGAACGGTCATTCTGACTGACTTCAGACAAGCTCGGAAAGCCCATCAGCCAGTCAAAATGCAGCCAGTAATCCCAAGGGTGGCTCTTTCTGCCCTTGGGATTACGAGGTTGGGCTTCGGCAGCCTTTCTGTGACGCGCTTTCCGACACAGAAAGGCTGTCTGAGCTTGACTCTGAGGGCCCCCCGCAGGGCCCCTTGGGTGCACGGCTTCCGGTTGGAGGTTGATCCCTGCAAACCTTGGCAGGCCCTTTGGTGCCTGCCAAGGGGTGCAGGGTTGAACTCCTCCTCCTATTTCACAATGGGAGCATGCATTCCGACCAGAATACATGCTCCCATTGTAAAAAATAGGAATGCGATTGAACAGTGTTCAGTCGCATCCAAATTAGTCGGTCAGGACTGCCAACCGGGTTTCGGACAGTCCCATACTCGAGACGATGTTGGATGGAGGAAACTCCGTCCAACATCGTATTAGGCCCCATATGTGCAGTCGCATGCAAATTAGGGTGTCGGAACCGCCGAACTATGGTCGGGTGGTTCCTTTTTCACAACGAGCCTGACATCGTAACAAGGGCCTAAGTGTTTAACATAAAATATAAATTGAACATAAAAAAACAATAATTTATCATTTAAATAACTATCCACCCTAGTCCCCTACAAACCCAGCTAACAAATTATTAATTACATTTAAAAAAAAAGCAAATGACACATTATAAATAAAAAATTACACCAAAAAAGTAAAACAATTATATTAATAATACTAACACTGAGCATTAATATCATAACTAATACATATTAAAATATTTTAAAAATATAAAATATATTGAATATAACTTTAATAAAGTAAACAACATTACATACAATAATATTTTTAAAAAACATATATACATGAAACACTATTGTCTTATATTTTCTATTCTATTCCTTGATATTTTTGCAGTGATGATAATTTTGACACAATATTCATGTCACTTGATATTTTTGAATTTATACTCTTCTCATTCACCTGCTAGGACATTTGTACCCATTTTAGTGTTAGGAGCGAGCCGCAGAATGCAGACTTCTGTTAACTAATGATGATGGATGTCCAAACACACATTTCAAAAGGTGGCTGCAAAAACACCTATTTTTCTGGTGGACAGAACCAGAAGTGAGAGAAAACCGATAATAACATAGGGCCTGATTTAGAGTTTGACAGAGAGGTACTCCGCCGCGACAGAGTACCCTTTATGCCTAACTAAAGGTCTATCTGTGCCACTTAGAGTCAGGTGGACTTTCTGTTTGCCGTTGGCTGAGACTACTCCATCTCTACTGCAACATACACCTCCAACGGCCCATCAGAGCAATGGCTGATTGAGTTATTGCCATTTGTCGGTTGACCCTATTTTGAGTGGGCAGGCAAATGGCAAGTTTTCACAGTCTCTCACTGCCAGGTAAAACCTGGTGCTAAGGAGCAGTGAAAACTGTAAAATGACCCCACCGCTATAGGAGAAAACTCTTGTGTCATGGAAGTCATTGCTTTTTTTAGGTTTGAAAACGAAATCCTGCTTTTGGATTTTGTATTTAAAACAAAAAAAAAGTTAAAAGTTTGATGTACTCCACTGTCATGCTGACTGAGCCGTACGTCAAACTTTCAAAGAATTTGCTGGAACCTCCATAATAGAGGTTCGAGGAAATGCAAGAGAAGCCTGCTGGGCTGGTGGGTATCTTGGAAAACAGCCTTTACAACACAGTTGTTACATCGCGTTACGTTTACAACACAGTCGTGATAACGACCGCGTTGTTACAACTCGATGCCTTTACAACGCAAGTCAAGAGATCGACTTGCTCTAGATGGTGCTCCAACCTGAGGAATAGTATAATTTACTATTACTATTCCAACACCTTCCCTACTGTTGCGCAGGGTGGACCATGGTGCGTTGGCAAAGCAGCATGTATGGGCCCGTAAAGAAACTGCAGGGGAAGGGGGCTGTAATCTGTTGTAAAGGCTCTCAAACACAGCTCTGGTTCTGAAACAGAGGAGTGAAGGTGCTGCAGGTCAGGATTAAGGTACTTGACAAAGCTGTTGGCATTAGCAATGGAGATGGTCTGGTGTTAACTGGAAAGAAATATGCCAAACTCTGCTTTCTATATTACAGCCTGTGGCAGATTACCTGTATGGGCATCGGGGTTCCCCCCTACTTACTTTCTGACCTTTTTTATCACAGCAATAGCGTATTATTAACAACAGATCGAGGTCCAGCCTGAGGCAGTGACATTTGTTATGGCTGGTGCTGTTACAGGAAGGTGACTGTACCAACCATCAGTCAGGCTTCAGAGACTGGGCACGTCTCAGTGCCTCCTCATTTGTAATGAGCTACAGCATCACTCTCAAAGGCAGCTCTGGTTGCTTCATGTTTAAGCCCTGCAGAGCCTGGGGCACTCTGTAATACCACCCTTAACCAACTCATCTGAGAGTCAAGAAAGTCTGAGGTGAAAAAACAAGAGGCTGAAAGCTGGAATGTGTGACTGTGCATGCTGCAGTTTTCAGTTTCATGCTTCAGTGCTGCTTGAGGCTAGAGGGAGCTGTGTGCTTGCTCCAAAAGTCAATGGACGACCAGGAGATGACAACATACCTGTGCTTGCAGCAAGATAATTAAGATATTAATTAACATGTTGTATGGGGTAACTGTGAATAGGAGAGTGTGTGAGCGTATGTCTGTACGTTTTGTTGGTGTCAAAGTGAGTGAGCATGAATGAGTCAGAATGAGTAAGGATGAGTGAGTCAGAGTAACACTGAGTGAGAGTGAGAGTAGAGAAAAAGAATGGCTGAGAGTAAATGTGAGTGACAGAATGAATAAGTGAACATGAGTGTGAGGGTGTTAAAGAAGGGGAGTGGTAATGAGAAGTGACGGTGAGTGTAGCAGTGAGTGATATGAATGTGAGTGAGAGACAGCAGGAGTGACACTGAGTGTAACTTTAGGTAGAAATAGCCAGAGTGAGTGAGAATAAGTGAAAGCGAGTAAAAATGAGTAAGTGCAATTGAGTGAAAGTGATTGAGTGTGAATGAATGAAAATAAGTGAGACTGAGTAAGAGTGAGTGCACCTGAGTGAGAATGAGTGAGAAGAGTGAGCGACAATAAACGAGAATGTGTGAATGAGAATAAGTATGAGTGAGTGAATGTAGGTGAGTATGACTGTGAATGTGGTGTTGTGCTGTGTCTCTGCCATTGGCCCTTGCCTACTGAAGGTAAATCTTGATTTCTAGAGGTATACGTGGTATAAAGCTGACACTGGCATAGGTGATTATTAGTATTACTGGCACCTGTGACAAAATCCTAGCTCTGGAATATCAGAGGTAATATGTGGCAAATGGCACTAGTAATTCTTTGCAAAAGGGGCACTTGTGGCAAAATGCTGGTGCTGGCACATTGGGGTTGCTTCTTGGCATATGGAAGGACAGCATGGAACATTGAATGGGAGAAACCATGACTAAATGCTCGCCCTGATGTGCTAGAGGTAAATTCTGACATACCCATGGTATGTGGACACCATCAAAGGCAACATTCGAGCACCGCCATATTTACAATGATTCCGACCGAACTCTCCTAGAAGATGATGGACTCTGCACTTGCTCGCCATAATTTGAGACAAATATTAAAATGAATGCCCTCCACTTTCAAAGATCAACAGCCCTTATTGTCACTGATGTATTTCTCTAAATCTCCCTCAGACGAGGCGAGTTGCAAAATCAGAAATGATTTCTGGGAGTTCTCTTAATGGGTGCATTGCTTAGGAGATGTAGTGATGTTTATTTGCTTTCCTAATAGTAGATGTATACATGTTGTAGTAGAAATAAAGCTTCTCATTCTTGCTGTTCAGTTTTTTCTTTTATCTTTAAAGACCCCTTTTTTTTAGCGTTTTACTGCCTTTGGATCTGTGAAGAACAAGTTCATCTTTCATTTGTTTTCTGGGATTGTTGAGGCCAATGACCAATCTTTAAACATGTAGCGCCTAGAAAGCGTAGTGTGGTATCCATGTCATAGATAATGATATCATGCCTGGGGAGACCTTGGAGTGATATATATGTCAGACTAGAATCTTGTGGAATGGAGCGGAGCACTTGGCCAGAGAAGCTTTTGAGAGCTGGCTGGGTATTCTCTCCTTATGCTGGAATAAACTACTTTCTCTTCCATCAATCCTGCTGTGGACCCTTTCATTTTATTTCTGCCTGGAACATTGCAGGACTACGCACTAAGGCAGATAATCCATCCTGGCTCTCCGTCATCAGGGAGCATAACATTGTTTGCCTGCAGGAAACCTGGCTGACAGCACCTATTCACCTGCAAGGTTACAAAACCTTTAACTCATTTGCTGAACCATCTACATGTGGGCGAGCGAAAGGTGGCCTGGTAATTTATCTCTCGAATGAACTTTTAACCACAGACATCAAAGTTATTAATACCAATCCCTATTCCCAGATTATTTTGATAACACTTGACAAAACACAGGTGTTTTATATAGTTAATTTTTATAATAATTTGACCCCCAAGGATATACTTCCAGTCCTGGAAAACATCTATCGACTCTTATTTGAAGAGCGTCTCAATCATTCTAATTGCAGTATTTCCATAGTCTGGGGTGGAGACTTTAATCTTAACCTCTGTAAGGGAGGTGATTCCAACATCTGTGGTATTGAGGATGACCTAGGTAACAATGTAACGCATTTCCCTCATACTAAACTAGGGAATTATCTGACCGAGATAATATTCAATTTAGATCTCGGATTTACTAACGATCTTGTTTCCCCCCCAGTCCCTTTTACTCCTACCTTCAATGGCAGGGGACTAACTAGTCTGATCGACTTTGTTCTGGTTTCCCAAGCTTCCAAAGATCAGCTACATAGCGTTCGAACTGGGATCGACCCCAGCAGCGACCACTTCCCTAATATTCTCGCCATCGCTATCCCGGAAATGTTAGTACCACCCAGTAAGCAAACTCTCTTAATACAAGACACTTTAAGGGTAAATAAGCTGAACGGGTATGCGATCAAATGGTGTAAAGTTGATGCCGAAAAGACTACTTCAGCAGTCTTGAGCCGCATACTCCCGCACATAGAAACGTGCTTAAATTTACAGTCGCTTCCCGGTCAGGTACTGGAAAGTTTCTCTCTCATTACATCTGAAATTAAGAGAGAGCTGTTCCGTAAAACGACGGGCACAAATCAAACAAAAAAGGGTTGGTTTAATTCTGCAACAAGGCGCTCACATCAACTACTGAAGAAAGCTCTTACTAAAACTGTCAGGGATAGCGAGGAAGTGAGAAGATTGAGAAAATGTTATAAGCAAGCACTAAAATCCTGCAAGGTTGATATCAAGAAGGAATTATGGGCCAAGCTGCATCAGAGTAGCTCTCTTAAGGACTCGGCCACTTTCTGGAAAATAGTTAGAACTCCCTTTTTGACTGATCAACAAGAGACCCCAAGGATCGAGGTAGCAGTGGGTGAGGCAGCATGGGTTGACCATTTCTCAAGGATCTTTGGTCTCTCGGATGATTCTATGCCAGAGCCCCCCCAGATAGTGCAGGGATACGGCTTACCCAAAACTACAGTAGGTCTCCTCCCACCCCTAATTCTAACCTTCATTTTGGCCACGATGAGGTACTTATGGCGTTGCAGGCCTCTAAATGTGGCAAAGCCCCAGGTCCTGAATGGGGTCCCTGTGGACCTATTCAAAAACAACTTAGAACTATGGTCCCCAATTCTCACCAGGGTCTTCGAAGCAGCCACTAAAATCGGCCCACCAGAGTCCTGGACAACTTCTATTCTTCTTCCTATCTTTAAGAAGGGCGACCGTAATAGTCCTGCCTGTTACCGACCCATTTCCCTCTTGGATTCTACCGGCAAGGTGATGGGTCGGCTGCTTCTTAAAAGACTCCAGGATTGGGCTGAAAGCAATCAAGTGGTTTCCGACCTACAGTACGGCTTTCGAGAGGGACTTGGGACAGTGGAGCAGGCACTAAACCTTTCCCTACTGATAGGTAAATACGTTGGGGCTAAAAAGGGGAGGTTGCATTTAGCATACGTCGACTTATCGGCGGCATTCGATTGCGTTTCCCATAGTAAGTTATGGAAACTCCTTTTGGCTATGGGGATAGATCCTCTTCTGGTGAATTTTATTCGGAATCTCTATTCAGGGGCCTCAGCTAAAGTACGGTACGGTCTGGGGGGGGAAGTCACAGCATCATTTCCAGTACTTAAGGGTGTCAGACAGGGATGCGTTTTGGCCCCCTTTCTTTTTAATCTATATACAAACGGTTTAGAAGCTGCGATGTTGGCAGGAAGCCAGGACCTACCAGCGATTGGTCACCGTTCGATACCCGCGTTGCTTTACGCGGATGACGCGGTGATCATGGCCAGGACCCCACGCCAACTCCAACTTCTCCTCGATAGATATTGTGACTTCATGGCAGCCCTCGACTTAAAAGTAAACATAAAGAAAACGTTTGCCATGCACATGGGGAAACGCCTTAGACATTCCGGCTGTATCCAGATAAACAATACCACCCTGGAGACTGTTACTGCATACCCCTACTTAGGTATTCTGATAGACAATACCTCTAGTTGGGGTCCCACCCTCCAGGCCAGAAAGTTGGGGCTCCTCAGGACTACAACAGCTTTGGTCAAATTCGCACAAAAACTAGGCCAGCGCCCTTCCCGGGAGTTGATTCAGATTTATGGGGCCAAGTGCCGTCCAGTGGCAATGTATGGGGCAGGGGTCTGGGGTTACATCGACACGGAATCTATCCAAAAAATAGAAAATGCTTTCTTGCGGTACCTTTTGGCCGCCCCCAAAAGTTCACCAATTTACGGTTGCCACATGGAGTTGGGGGAAGATTACATTTCAGATCTTATTGCAATCCAACCAATTCTTTTATGGCATCGTCTTTGGGTTACTCCAGAATGCAATCTGACTCGGCAGCTCATCTCTGACTGTCTCACCTTAGAAGGTTGGAAAAATATCTCGTGGCTGCTGTATGTTTATAAATTTCTGAAAGATGTAAACCTGGAATCTCTTTTCATACTTCCTGAGTCTTCAGCGGACATTTCACGCAAGAATTTGAAAACTGCGTGCTTATCTCATCTACGTGAACTGCGCCTAACATCAGAGATCTCAAAGCCCACAAATCTCCATCTTGCCGCTGTACAAGTCTCATTAGGAATTCAGCCATATTTACTAACCAGTGCCACCCATTATGAAAAATATCTTTTAACACGATTCCGGTTTAACACTTTCTATCGGTTGATTACCTTCCCGAAGACAAAAGATTGGTCCAGAAAATTAATTCCGTGTCCCTGTGATGGCCAATCTGAACAATCATTATTGCATGTAGTCCTATTTTGTAGTTATTATGATTTTCCACGTCATAAGTGGATTTTACCTTTACTAAAAGTCATAGGCTTACGCCAGTGTCGTCCGGCCCTTCTTGCATTACAACGTTTGGACACTGAGCATAGCATCTTTTTAATATCCAGTTTTCTAAAAGCTTGCGTTAAATATCGTGAAAACTATGACCTTTCTTAATTCGCCAGATTGTAATGAATTAAAAGTAATTATGTGTTATATACCTGTTGTATTTACAATCAATGCATATTAACTTTTTCATGATTTACTTGAATATTTTTAATCTCAAAACTTTGTTTTTAATTCTTGTATACTTTTATGGTTACAAATTTTGTATCCGAATAAAGTTTTAATTGATTGATTGATTGATATGAATGTGAGTGAGAGACAGCAGGAGTGACACTGAGTGTAACTTTAGGTAGAAATAGCCAGAGTGAGTGAGAATAAGTGAGAGCGAGTAAAAATGAGTAAGTGCAATTGAGTGAAAGTGATTGAGTGTGAATGAATGAAAATAAGTGAGACTGAGTAAGAGTGAGTGCACCTGAGTGAGAATGAGTGAGAAGAGTGAGCGACAATAAACGAGAATGTGTGAATGAGAATAAGTATGAGTGAGTGAATGTAGGTGAGTATGACTGTGAATGTGGTGTTGTGCTGTGTCTCTGCCATTGGCCCTTGCCTACTGAAGGTAAATCTTGATTTCTAGAGGTATACGTGGTATAAAGCTGACACTGGCATAGGTGATTATTAGTATTACTGGCACCTGTGACAAAATCCTAGCTCTGGAATATCAGAGGTAATATGTGGCAAATGGCACTAGTAATTCTTTGCAAAAGGGGCACTTGTGGCAAAATGCTGGTGCTGGCACATTGGGGTTGCTTCTTGGCATATGGAAGGACAGCATGGAACATTGAATGGGAGAAACCATGACTAAATGCTCGCCCTGATGTGCTAGAGGTAAATTCTGACATACCCATGGTATGTGGACACCATCAAAGGCAACATTCGAGCACCGCCATATTTACAATGATTCCGACCGAACTCTCCTAGAAGATGATGGACTCTGCACTTGCTCGCCATAATTTGAGACAAATATTAAAATGAATGCCCTCCACTTTCAAAGATCAACAGCCCTTATTGTCACTGATGTATTTCTCTAAATCTCCCTCATACGAGGCGAGTTGCAAAATCAGAAATGATTTCTGGGAGTTCTCTTAATGGGTGCATTGCTTAGGAGATGTAGTGATGTTTATTTGCTTTCCTAATAGTAGATGTATACATGTTGTAGTAGAAATAAAGCTTCTCATTCTTGCTGTTCAGTTTTTTCTTTTATCTTTAAAGACCCCTTTTTTTTAGCGTTTTACTGCCTTTGGATCTGTGAAGAACAAGTTCATCTTTCATTTGTTTTCTGGGATTGTTGAGGCCAATGACCAATCTTTAAACATGTAGCGCCTAGAAAGCGTAGTGTGGTATCCATGTCATAGATAATGATATCATGCCTGGGGAGACCTTGGAGTGATATATATGTCAGACTAGAATCTTGTGGAATGGAGCGGAGCACTTGGCCAGAGAAGCTTTTGAGAGCTGGCTGGGTATTCTCTCCTTATGCTGGAATAAACTACTTTCTCTTCCATCAATCCTGCTGTGGACCCTTTCATTTTATTTCTGCCTGGGGAGATTCCTACACTGGCGTAGTCGGCAGCCACAGGAGAGAATCCCAACAATCCTGCATAATTCCTATCAACTGCATGAGAGGTTTGGAGTTCCTGTTCCAAGATCTTTTCCAAAATCTGGTGAGAAATCTCTTTTAAACTATTCTTTAGTAGATGTGCTCAGCGAGGTCTTTACGGGACATTGTAATTCTATTGTTTACTCATAGATCTGCTTAGCCAATGGTGCTCATATCGCGAGTCACCTTCACGCGGACACTGACCTGTTGGGCGCGTGCTTCCTTTCTATGCTGACTGTTCCTTTACCAGCGCACCGCCCAGTGCTGATTTCCATTGCGGCTTCCTAGTCCCTCATTTGGGCGGCTTGTTCCTTCTGCCTCCTTTATAGAGGCTTCCCGGCTCAGGCTCGGCACTTTGGTGAGCTCCCCGAGCGGGCGTTTCTTTGTCGGCATACAGCTCGGTGTTTATCTCCATTACAGACTTGTGGTATCTCTTATTTAAGCAGCTGGTTCCACTGCCGCCTATAGAGAGACTGCGCAGGCTACAGCGCTTTGAATGGCTTCGAGAGCAGCCAGATGCATTTCCGGCACTGCTCCCCTTCGGGCAGGCTCCCTTAGCGTGACACAGTCACGCATTAAAAAAAAAAAAACTAGTCTGCTGACTTGCCTGCACAGTAACGGGCACACTTATGATGTAGCGCTTAAAAGTTTGAAAATTGTAGGGGTGCGTTATATTCACTGTTAGTCGGCACCCGCATATAATCAAATGTGTACTCAGGTATTTTGTGTGCAATGTATTAAGAATTGTATAACCTATATCGATTTCAATAGAAGTGCTAGCTATGTACAAGCACGTAGTAAATGTGTTAGAAGAATGCATAGAGTTTAGCTTACATGAAATAATGTGATGTTAGAAATGTGTAATTTAGAAAACGTGTCTGTAGACTGTTTAGTTTAACGTACATGAAAGAAAGACGTAAATGTCAATACTGTGATTTAGACATGCTTGTGTAACCGAAGTAGTGGCCAGAATTCGCATATATCGTTGAGGCGAAAGGCCTGGTATTTTCTTATGTTAGCCAAGGGCAATAGGCCAAAAGGGATTTATGCTAGTAGAGGTTTTAGGCTGTAGTAAATTGCAAGTTAAAAGATGCGAAGTATGTCTGCCTTGCATGATCTCACCCCAGGTGCAAGGACAGTTGCTCGTTAGTAGAGAAGCTCTTTGTTCACAAATTGACTTATGTAGTAAAAGCCAGACATGGGAGTGCATTGGAATGTGCCAATCGTAACTCCTAGTGCGGATGGCGTCTGGGACTCAAGGCCAAGCGATGGACGATGGAACTGGACAGCGCTCTGTGGAAAATTACTGAAAGTCGACCCCGCAGAAGAGGAGGCGCAAAGGGCGTGTTCTGAGATTTGGGGTTCTGTATTAGGGACAGCGCCCCGAGGGTGGAGGCAGTTCAGAGCAGCCCAGAGCAGAGGAAGGCTAGGCGGAGAGATAGAGGGGGCAACTTAGATCATGCTCTCTAAGTGAAGACTTCTTAGGAAGTTTCACTCTGACACCTTTTACTCGATGAGGGTCTCAAGGGATTGCTAAGTAGGGATGTCATCTAGTACAGAGTAGGGACAGAGATGGTATGGTTCAGTGTCCCTAGTATCGACATTTGCTTGGTAGTTTTCTACCTCATGCTTTTAGAGATTGTGCTTTTAGTTATTTTTAGCCGTATGCGGATTCTTCGTAGAGTAGCATTTGTGTTAGTGCCTATGTACTTGTTGTGCCTCGTATTGAGGACTTTGTATCTTCAGATCTTTATGCTGATAATAAAAACCCGAGAGCCAAGGGATTAAGTCCTTGATGATGTCAATTTGTAGACTGCATTCTCTGTTAATGGTGTTTATTCCCTCCACGCTATTGGGCAAGTAAAAAGTTCCATCTGACCAGAGTGGGTTCTAGTAGATAATTGCGGGATACTAAAATGGGCCGGAGCAGTTGGTAGCAAACGAGGATGGTTTCTTTCTGATAGCGAGGGAAGATTAGATAAGGATAAGTGACCCTTGAGGCCCAGAGACGATAAGTGATGGTGAATCATCAGATAGCGAGCAGCAGACGGCAGCAGATGAGCATCGACGGCGAGTAGCAGCGCGGCAGAAAGCAGCAGTTCCAGGAGTGAGTATGAACATAATGAGATGTTGTAGATTGCGGTGTTGATTTGTTGTGTGATGTCTTGCGGAGTTGTTGTGTATGTCGTGTGATTGTGAGATCAGGCTGTGAGCGCGCGCAGCCCGGGAATTGTGGTGTAGAAGACACCTGAGATAGATTTTGTTGACCACCCAAAGGAGATCGTGAGGTACCATCGATCACCTGGACCGAGATAGGGGGAGCGAATGCGTGTGTGTATGGCAACTTAACGCTGGTCGTGGGTTGTGGTGTGAGGATCGGAGTGTCAGTAACCTATCAGAGGCGATCTGTCTGGCCGGACGGGGGCAGACGGGCGCTAATCGAGGTCAACAAGGTCGAGAGACTGTGGACGAACAGTCAGAGGCTGTGGACGGACAGCCAGAGAAGTAACTTAATCGGTTATTTCAGTGTATGAATGGGACGTGAGCAAGCGTGAAACGAGTTTGGAGAAGGGAACTGCTGCGAACGAAGGAAGGTGACGTCAGAGAGTGTCGCGCTGTGATAGGCCGGTTGGTGTGAGTCGCGCTGTTATTGGAGGATTTGAGAACAAGAAGTAAATAGAGCGCGAGATCGAATTCGCTCATCATGAAGTGTCTTAGGGCTTTGCGAGAGTTGTGTAGAGGCGATAAGCATGTGGTTGTTCGTGGGGGAGAAGAAGCCCCTCCCGAGGATACCCCGGCACATTACATGGCAAAGAATGTGGGGTTACATACTATAGTTTGGATCGAGAATTGGCACAAGATTACACAAGGTGAAGGGGAACTAGCTTTCCCGAGGTATGGCTCATTTAGACTAGCTGTGCTGTACCAGCTGAAGTCGGTGATGGGGTCCTTAAGACCCTTGCCAAGACCAGCACAGTTCGAAGCATTACATGCGTGGATTAGAGCAGCGCATGATAAGGAAAAGGGAAGAAGTCAGGAGAGGATGAGGAAGTCGATTAGGGCATTTCAGGATGCCAAGTGGGACGCAGCGGAGAAAAGATGGAGAGTGCAGACAATTGAGGAAGAGAAACTGTATCCCTTACTGATAGACTCGACGGGGATAAGGCATGTGAAAGCACAGGAAGAAGAGAGTGACTCTGATGATGGAGTATTGCAAAGATTGTTAGACGAGAGACCACCCCCTTATAATCCAGACGAAGTGGATGATAGGTGGGGTGAGAGGGGAGAAACTAGAAGGGTAACACTACAACCCGAGACCCGAGTGGAAGGGTTGGTTTCGTTTGAAACAGCGAGTTCACAGGGTCAGTCGGAGACCAGCGGGAGGATTGAAAGAGAGATGAGGTTACCGGATGCATTGAGGGTACCGGTCACCATTGGACCGATTGTGTCGATATACAGTCCGGAATCAGAGGAAAGAGAGAGGTCTGAACGAGTGGCAGAAAGAACGAGGAGAGAAAGCGGGGAAAGTGGGTTGGAAGGGGCAGCGGCCCGACCTCCAAGCCCTGTACAATGGAGTACACCATTAGCAGCGGTGTCAGATACATCTAGGGGCGAAGAGTACCAGAGATCGGAGAGGCCGAGGACTCTGATGGAGTCGAGATCAGATTTAAGGTCATGGGTACCGCCAGAGAGGCACCTGAGCTGGAATAAGGGCCAAGCGGGGAAAGCTCAAGATGACTTTAAGAGTCATTCTGCTCCCATACAAACACCAGAAGAGAGGAGAGAGAAGGAACCAGAATGCGAATATGATGAGGGACGTGGAGCAATTTGTCAGCTGTTGAAAGGAGCCTTGAAGGCAGGGATGATAGACATAGTAAGGCTCAAGGCAGAGGTGGATGAAATTATATATGGAAGTTTACCGCTTGAAAGGATAGTAACATACAGTCCAGATGAGCTGTTCTTTATAGCGAAAGATGTGACTCGTAAAGCACGAATCGCACATGAAAAATTGAGAGGATTGGCGAAAGAGCATGAGGTGGATTTATCCAAGACTAGAGTGTTGCAAGGAAGTCATAGGATGCATTATACTGAGCGGGAGCTGGAGGAGAAGAGGGTTGTTGGACTGAGGTCACATACTAGAGAACTGATTCTAGCCATGCGGCCATGGTTGACGCTTGATAAGTGGGAAGAGAAATGGTCAAAGAAAAAGACCTCAAGGGGAGCGGAAGGAGGAACTCCGGCCGAGGGATTGCTATTAGCAAAGACCTTTCCCCTTAGGGAAGTGGCGAATGGAGGATATGTGCATGTACCATGGAGCAGGGGCGATTTGGCATCATTTACGAATGATTTTCCCAGGCTCAGGGAGAAGCCTGCAGAGTGGTACAAGCAAGTTGAGCATTTAGTTAAGATCTCGAAGGTGTTGTGGATAGATCTGAACACCCTATTCGATATCGTGGTTCCGGGAGATTTGTGGAACGCATGTAAAATCGCTGTTGATTGGCCGGATTATGAGCCTGAGAGGAATATGATTACAAATGGTCCGTCGCCAGCAGTGATGAGGCTGTATGAGAAAGTAATTACCTGGTTGAAATCGAAGGTTTCACCCCAAGACATTGATTGGGTGAAAATAGATAGGACAGTGCAGGAGCCAAAGGAGACAGTACATGAATTTTATGAGAGACTTTTGAAGGCTTTTAAGCAGTACAGCGGCCTAGATGAGCTGGAAATGAAAGACATGGGACAGTTTGTGTCTAAGTTCGTGCTGGGTTTGAAGCCCGAGGTCAGTCTCATGATACAGCAGCATTTGATCTGTTGGCAGAATAAGCCCGTGGATGAGATCTTGCGGTACGCCAGGTACTGCACGGATGAGATTGAGTCAAAGCACAAGAAGATGAAAGATAACCTATTGCTCATTCAGATGCAAGCTGCTCAGGGACCGCCGAATGGGGGTCCAGTGGTGCGGAGACAGGGAAATTATCAGACAGGGAATCAGAATGTGCAGGGTCAGGGAAGGCCGAGGCCCGTAGACCCTAGAACAGGCATAGATGTAGCGATCTTGAAAAAGACGACGGCTTGTCACCAGTGTCACCAGGTGGGACACTGGAGGCGCGAGTGTCCCTTGAACCCCTATAATCAGCCGCAGATGGAGGAAGGAATGGGTCAGGTCCCTGGGGCGGAACAGGTACAGACGGTGACTGTACCGAGAATGATGCAAGGGGGGACCGGCATCTCGCAAGTGCAGGTTCCCCAGCCACCCAGGATACAGAACATACAGCAGGGAGCTCGGACTTATTTGCAGATGCCCATGTTCGAAGTGGGAGAGGAGAGGGATGCAGATTTGCTGGCTCGGTTGAGTTTAGGCCAGGATGACGATTGCCTACTTAGAGCCATTTTAGAGGTAGATCAGAGAGGACCCTTTGTGGAAGCAGAACTCGATGGCCACCCTACTACCTTTTTGGTTGATACGGGGGCTACCAGGTCAACGATAAGATCAGCAGTAGTTCCGGGAGTAGCCCTTTCTGGAGAAAGCATACAAGTGGTTGGAGTGGCGAACAAGAGGCTAGTGAGCCCCTTGACAGAACCGATTCCAGTTAGGATAGGAAACTTTAGGGATCGACATCAGTTCGTGGTGTGCGATTCTAGTCCTGTTTGTTTGTTGGGAAGAGACTTATTGTGTAAGCTCAATTGCACAATCTACTGTACCCCGAAAGGAGTAGAGGTACAGACAAGTGATGATGACGCGACCTTTAAGGTTGCAAATCAGCGGGTGTGTGTGGAAATGTACCCAGCTTTGACCGTGGAGGAGCTTCCACAGGACTTGAGGGAGTCAGTGTCGCCTGACGTATGGGATCTAAGCGGAGAGGAGATTGGCTTAGTCAGGGGAGTGGAACCAGTGAAAATACAGGTTAAGCCGAACGCGGAATTCCCGAGAACACCTCAGTATAAACTATCGCCTGAAACAATTGCAGGGATTAAACCTGTGATCGAGTCTATGATTAGGCAGGGAATACTGGTGGAGATCAGGGGTAGTCCATGTAATTCACCCATTATGGGACTGCAGAAACCAAGTGGGAAGTTCAGGATAGTGCAAGACCTGCGGAAAATAAACGACATAGTTGTTCCATGTTGTCGCGTTGTTGAATTTCCTGGGAGAGAATGGTCACAAGGTGTCTCCAAACAAGCTACAATACTGTTTACCTGAGGTGCAGTATTTGGGGCACAGAATTGAAAAGGGTAAAAGGAAGGTGTCTCCAGATCGCATTGATGCGATTCTGAGAATGCCAGTTCCCTCGACGCAGAGGGAAGTTAGAATGTTTTTGGGAATGGTGGGCTATTGCCGCCAGTGGATCCCAAACTTTTCCTTTGAAGCGAAGCCTTTACAGCGGCTGACGCGAAAGGATGTAAGTGATCCGGTACCATGGGACGATGACTGTTTGAAATCATTTCTGAGGCTGAGAGAAGCCTTATGTAGCGCTCCTGCGTTGGGAATGCCGGATTATAACAAGGCATTTGCATTATTCTGCTGCGAAAGAGAAGGTTGCGCATTAGCAGTGTTAACTCAGAATCATGGAGGTGTCCGTAGACCAGTTGCCTATTTCTCAGCTACTTTAGATCCAGTAGCGTCTGCGTTGCCCGGATGTCTCAGGTCCGTTGCGGCAACAGGTGTCATCATCGAGAGATGTGAGAGCATTGTGATGGGTCATCCTCTTACTGTACATGTGCCACATTCTGTTGAATTGTTGATGACTAGGACTAAAACCCAGCACCTCACGAATGATAGGCTGACTCGTTATGAGCAAGTTATCCTTGCAGTCGATAATGTGATATTGAAGAGGTGTGCTGTTTTAAATCCTGCCACATTGTTACCTGTTCCAAATATAGATGATAATGAAGATTGTGAGGACCATGATTGTCTCGATGTGACTGAACTATGCACCAAACCGAGACCTGACATTGTTGATGAACCGCTCCCAGTGTCAGATGAGATTTTCTTCGTGGACGGTTCATGTTTAAGAGACAGTGTTGGTCGATTGAGAGCAGCGTTTGCTGTATGTACCATCACGGGGGTGGTTGAAGCCGCTTGTTTAGAAGGAGTACACTCCGCGCAGGTGGCTGAGCTCATTGCTCTGACTCGTGCCTGTTTGGCAGCGGAAAAGATCCGTGTAACTATTTACACGGACAGCCAGTATGGGTTTGGTGTGGTTCATGACTTCGGACAGCTATGGTCCCAGAGAGGGTTTATGACGTCTTCAGGTTCTCCTATAAGAAATGGGGATCATGTACGGAAACTGTTAAAAGCATTGCAAGGTCCTGATGAAATTGCTGTTGTTAAATGTGCTGCACACACCAAGGGAAATGATTTTGTCTCATTGGGTAACAATTATGCTGATGAGGTAGCTCGATTTTGTGCAGAGCAGGGATGCAATTTTACGGAGACCCACATTGAGGAGACTGGGGAGGAGGTGGTGTACGGTCAGATGTTAGCAATGGCAGACTCATGGGAGGAACTGAAACAGCTTCAGGAAGGGGTCTCGGATCAGGAACGTGACAGCTGGATACGAGCTGGATGTGAGAAAGGAGATGTGGATATATGGGTTTCGAATGATGGACGAACAGTGTTGCCGGAAAGTTTGTTGACTCCCATGGCGAGGTTGATACATGGTGCTGTACATCTTGGTAGGGATGCAATGATGAGAGTGTTTCGTCAGACTTGGTACAACCCGAAGTTTCGGGCAGTGGCTGAAACCGTGTGCCAGCGGTGTGTCACTTGTCAACAGATGAATGTAGGGAAAAGAACTGCTGTGACGTTGAGTCACATAGGGAGGTCAGGTGGACCTTTCAATAGGATGCAGCTGGATTTTGTTGAAATGCCGAAGTGTAATGGGTTGAGATACATATTAGTGATAGTATGTGTCTTTTCTAGGTGGGTGGAGGCATACCCTACACGCAGGTGTGACACACTCACAGTAGCAAAACTATTATTGAGAGAACTCATTCCAAGGTACGGGTTCCCGACGTCCTTTGAATCGGACAGAGGAACTCATTTCCACAGCGAAGTTATGAAGTTGCTTTGTGCTGCTTTGAATATAGATCAGAAATTACACTGTAGCTATAGACCGGAAGCTTCAGGGATAGTGGAGCAGGTGAATGGAACTCTGAAGGCTCGGATGGCGAAAGTGTGTTCGTCTACGTCTCTGAAATGGCCTGACGCATTACCTTTGGTCCTTATGAGCCTTCGAAGTGTGCCAGATAGAAGGACTGGGTTGTCACCCCATGAAATCCTCATGGGAAGAGCGATGCGTTTGCCTGCCATACCTGCTACTGCTTTGATAAATATCACTGATGATATGATCCTGGACTATTGTAAAGGCCTTGCTGACGTGGTCCGTTCTGTGTCTCAGCAGGTGCAGACAGCAACGGTTCCAGCTGCGAGTGACCGGTGCCACGACTTGGACCCAGGCGATTGGGTCCTAGTCCGCAAGCACGTGAGGAAGAGTTGTTTGGATGCTAGGTGGCGCGGCCCCTTTCAGGTGATCCTCGTGACGAACACAGCCGTCAAGTGTGGAGGTTTACCGAATTGGGTGCATGCTTCTCATACCCGTAGAGTTCCAGCACCCTTGGAAGATACAGCCCCTCTCGAGAACGAAGATCCCAGAGAGCCGACAGAACCACCTGAGAGGGCCAGTCAAGCTGTAAGGGTTGCTGAAGCAGCTGATGGTGCACTAAATCGAGCTGAGGAAGAACGTGAAAGAAGTACTGACCCTGAAACGGGCGAAGGAGCAAGAGGTGCAGTGGGCAATACGGAATCGAGTTCTGCTGAGGAAGAGGAAGCTAGTGCAAAGGGTATCGAAGGGAAGACCGGAGGTGCCACCGAAGCAGAAAGGGTTTGGCCCGCAAGACAGAAACGGGTAAACCTGAGGTTGGTACCGGACACAGATCTTGCACCAGTTTCGGAGGAACCAGAAGAAGAATCAGGCGACGAGGAGCATCCTCAAGGTACTCTGAGAAGATCAAAGAGAACTAGGGTGCCAAGTCGGAAGTACGCCTCACCAGAGTGGGCATATCCAGTGACTGATGCCAGGGTTACCGAGCACGGGAAGATTGAGGTCGATGACATTGGTCAACAGTGTCCCGCTCCAGAGAGTGGAAGTGTTGCTGAAAGTTCCGGGATTGGAGATCGAAGGAATTTTGACGATTCATATTCCGAGTCCGCCATTTCTGAGTGTCATTCGAGGTATGATCTTGGACAATTTAGAGTTCCCGACGTTCACAGCTGTGCCAGATCCACAAGAACTGATTATCCTTAAGCTCGAAATATTGCAGGGAGTCCTGGAACTGTTGGGACCAGCGGTTATGTTAGATTGATTTGAGAGGGTTGAAAGCAGAGAAGAAGATAACCTAGACCCGAGCGGAAGAAGAACAAAACTAGGGATTTTTCCGTTATAGAACGAAGAAAAGATAGGGAGGTTTGCCTAAGTTCACGAAAGAGACATTAATGAGAAAGAGACTTACCCTTTCAGAGACTGTATTGGACACTGAGTATATTCCGAAGATGGCAGATCCTGCAAACACACATCGTAGGGCTAAATTGATAATAGGCACATTGATAGGAGTCGTGATAGTCACTATATTTGCAGTAGTGATTAGCTCATACATGGTGGCTCACAGGCAAGAGGGGAAGGTTCAGGGAGCACCCACACCTATTACCCCAGGGCAGAGTGGTGTCAGTATCAGAGAACAGGAAATATCGAAGTTGAGGGATGATCGCAGACTCCACATGGATTTGTCGAGGGGTGATTTTAAGCTTAACGCGTATGCAAGGTTGCTGTATGAGTATGTTGATGCGATGGATGTGAAGGATTGCTATGTGTGCATGCAGTTGCCTGCTTCAGTGGATGAGGGTATCAAATATCATCATCTCCCATTGACATATGGGATTTCTTGTAGTTTATTACTCAGTTTATTTTACGATAGGAGACAGTTCGAGTATTTCTTTTCAAATTTTGATACGGTACTTCCTGAAGTTCCAGCAATTAAACATCTGAATAAGTATGACTATTATAAGAAAGAGGACAGACTCCTGAAGTATTTTAGACCGACTGTGAAGCTGGATACTGCGCATGCTCACAGGAATAACCTGACATGTGCGTTGTCTGAGACGGAGAAGAAATTCATTGACCAAGTAGAAGACAGGTATAGGAAATTGACCCAGACACGAGACACCGGAGATAGCCCAGTAGATTGGACCGAGGAGGAGAGAACTCATAAGTCTAAGGGAAGCTATGGACCAATAGCGTTAGATGAGGTACAGAGAGGGAATTTGTGTATCGGACGGCCTCAGTCTGATACGGATAAGGTCGCAGTAGGACATAGCACCTGTTCTCAGACCTTCACCATGGAAGCCTCTGTTAAGAACTTTATGCAAGGGGTGGTACAAGTAATTCCGACAGTGTATTATGTATGTGGAAAGAATGCGTATGTCAGATTGCCTGCAAATTGGTATGGCATATGTTATTTGGCCATCATATTCCCGAAGATTTATCATACAGAGGACTTGGAGTTGCTAGAGACGAGACAACAGTCTAGAAGACGTAGGGCTGCAAACGCAGGTGCAGTGATTGGGGACATATACGGAGCAATGATACCTAGTATGGGTGTGGTGTTGAATGACGTGAAGATCAGGAGGTTGGCGACCGTAGTTGATGAGTTGTCTATGAACACGGCGAGGTCTTTGTTGTTGGTGGCTGGAGAGATGTTGTCGATACGGAATATGGTTATGCAGAATCGCCTTGCTTTAGACGTGTTATTAGCCAAAGAAGGCGGAGTCTGCAAATTATTGAAGGTTCAGGAATGCTGCACATATATTCCAGACAACACGAAGGAGATAGGGAAGTACATAGATAACATCACGACTATTCACAAGGAGATTATGGATTTGACGGAGGAGAATGTGTGGGAGAAGATTGGACAAGGATTTGGAAGAGTGGGAACTTGGTTTGCGAATCTGGGAAGAGGATTTCTGGGATCAGTGTTGAAGCCAATTATCATTGCTGTGGTTTGTGTGATTTGTTTGTGGGGATGCGTGAAAGCATGGAAGTGGTATCAAGGAGGCAAAGTTGAAAGAGCTCTTAGAGCAAACGAGAAAAGAAGGGCGAAGTTCCAGGAGCAGCAATACGAGAGTCTTAAGAGAATGGAGGGAGTTCGACATGGCAAAGTTATGACTAGCGCGGTTTGAATCAGTTCTAGAGAAGAGAAATGTAATGGTGTGATGACGGATGTCATCAAAGGGGGGAACTGATGTAGCGCTTAAAAGTTTGAAAATTGTAGGGGTGCGTTATATTCACTGTTAGTCGGCACCCGCATATAATCAAATGTGTACTCAGGTATTTTGTGTGCAATGTATTAAGAATTGTATAACCTATATCGATTTCAATAGAAGTGCTAGCTATGTACAAGCACGTAGTAAATGTGTTAGAAGAATGCATAGAGTTTAGCTTACATGAAATAATGTGATGTTAGAAATGTGTAATTTAGAAAACGTGTCTGTAGACTGTTTAGTTTAACGTACATGAAAGAAAGACGTAAATGTCAATACTGTGATTTAGACATGCTTGTGTAACCGAAGTAGTGGCCAGAATTCGCATATATCGTTGAGGCGAAAGGCCTGGTATTTTCTTATGTTAGCCAAGGGCAATAGGCCAAAAGGGATTTATGCTAGTAGAGGTTTTAGGCTGTAGTAAATTGCAAGTTAAAAGATGCGAAGTATGTCTGCCTTGCATGATCTCACCCCAGGTGCAAGGACAGTTGCTCGTTAGTAGAGAAGCTCTTTGTTCACAAATTGACTTATGTAGTAAAAGCCAGACATGGGAGTGCATTGGAATGTGCCAATCGTAACTCCTAGTGCGGATGGCGTCTGGGACTCAAGGCCAAGCGATGGACGATGGAACTGGACAGCGCTCTGTGAAAAATTACTGAAAGTCGACCCCGCAGAAGAGGAGGCGCAAAGGGCGTGTTCTGAGATTTGGGGTTCTGTATTAGGGACAGCGCCCCGAGGGTGGAGGCAGTTCAGAGCAGCCCAGAGCAGAGGAAGGCTAGGCGGAGAGATAGAGGGGGCAACTTAGATCATGCTCTCTAAGTGAAGACTTCTTAGGAAGTTTCACTCTGACACCTTTTACTCAATGAGGGTCTCAAGGGATTGCTAAGTAGGGATGTCATCTAGTACAGAGTAGGGACAGAGATGGTATGGTTCAGTGTCCCTAGTATCGACATTTGCTTGGTAGTTTTCTACCTCATGCTTTTAGAGATTGTGCTTTTAGTTATTTTTAGCCGTATGCGGATTCTTCGTAGAGTAGCATTTGTGTTAGTGCCTATGTACTTGTTGTGCCTCGTATTGAGGACTTTGTATCTTCAGATCTTTATGCTGATAATAAAAACCCGAGAGCCAAGGGATTAAGTCTCGAGTCCTTGATTATGTCAATTTGTAGACTGCATTCTCTGTTAATGGTGTTTATTCCCTCCACGCTATTGGGCAAGTAAAAAGTTCCATCTGACCAGAGTGGGTTCTAGTAGATAATTGCGGGATACTAAAATGGGCCGGAGCACTTACACCATGTGTTATCTGCCTGTTCAGTGACGCACTTATACCTCACCTCTGCTCAATTTTATTACGCTGGGATACAGTTTGGTTGGATCTTGCTTGCTCAGTGATAGGCACACTTATTCATTCCTTGCCTTCTCATTGCCTGTTCAGTGTCAGGCACACTTTCTGGAGCTGCTTTTGTGTTGTCTAACTGTTCAGTGACAGGCACACTTGTCCAATGTTACTTAGAATTAAAGCTTTACGCACAGTTTTTTGTGTGCATGTATTCTTTCAGAATTTTCCAGTTAAAAAGAACAACAGTGATTTACACTCTTTTTAATGTAACCCAATTATTAACTTTAGTAATTCGTTTGGTGTGTTTTGGAACTCTTTTGGGTAAAGGTTTATTTAACTCAATTGTTTAAAAAAAATGCAAAGCGTACCTGCACCACCTTTTTTCCTCATTACTCCTGGTGATCCTCCCATGAAGTGGCAAAAATAGAAGAACGTTTTTGAAAGATATGCAAAGGTATGTGGGGCATCTTTGAAAGCTGAATGAATGTCTTCTTTGCAGCTTCATTGCTTTGGCTCTGAGGGGCAAGATATTTTTGATCATCTCCCGGATCTTGCCACTACAGAGGCTGAGGACTTAAATGAGTATGATATATGCATAAAAAAATTGGACAAACATTTTCTACCTAAAGTGAGTACTGTACTAGAGAGGTATCATTTTGCTTGGAGGCTTCTAAAGGAAGGTGAATCTGTTGAAAGTTATGTCACCTATTTAAGGAAACTAGCTTCCTCTTGTAAATTCAAGGGTCTGGTTGATGAAAGAATAAGAGATCAATTCATGTTGGGATGTGAGATAGAAAAGGTGAGGGAGGAGTTGTGGATGAGAGATGAGCCTTTGTTGGATGAGACTTTGCAAGTTGCAAAAAGAGTTGAACACTCTATGAAATGTGCGGCAACAATAAAGAAGGAAGAACACCAGAGTGTACAAGTGGTGAAAGAAAGAGTGAAGAAACCTAATGTGAAGAATGAAGAGTGAGCGGTGAAACGGAGGGTAAACTCTCGCAAGTGTTACAGGGTGTGATAAAATAGGGCATCTTGCTAATGACAAGACGTGTCCTGTCTTGAGAGCAAAGTGTACCAGGTGTAATAAAAAAGGACACTTTGGGGCCTGCGTCACTTTTGCGCCACCGGTGCGTCACTTTTTGTGACGCACCAGTGGCGTAAAACATGCGCCATGTTGCACCATATTTACAAAGTGACGCATCTAGGTAGATGCGTCACTTTGTAAACCCCTGCGCTACATTATACCTGCGTCAGGTATAATGTATGCAGGGTGAGCGTTCCCACGTAAGTAAAAATCGTAGAAGTAACGCAGTGAAATCTACGAGATTTCACTGCGCCACTTCTAGGGTGCAAATGCGTCAATATCTTGCGCCTGCCTCACAACAGGCGTAAGACTGACGCAGGCCCTTTCACATGGGGCTTGCCCCATGTGAAAGGACACATTGCTGGAGTTGCGTCACTTTTGTGACACACTCCAGCAATGCGTCACTTTTGCGCCTACAGATACGTCAGAAATACTGACGTATCTGTGACTCCTTGCAACATGATGCGTCATACTGTAAATATGACGCATCATTGGAGTCGCAGGGAGGGCGCAGTGAAAAGTGACGCATCACTGCTTTCACGCAGTGATGCATCACTATTCATAAATGAGGCCCCTTGTGTCAGTGTGCAAGGCAAGAAGCGTCAGTACCTGTGTCAAACGGGTTACAGTAGGTGATGATCCACAAGGGGGTGATCAAGAAAATGATCCTCCTGATTTTGAGTTTGGGCAAATTCTTTTACATATAGGTTGTAATGACAGGAAAACCTAGGCTAGGCCAGTTGACACCATTTCAGTTGAGGGAGAACAATTCAAGGTACTCTTTGATTCTGGTGCAAAGATCACGATTGTCTCTAAAACATTCTTCAAGGACAAACTTGAAGGAAAAATTGAATTGTTAAAACCTGATATTGTTCCATGCGTATATGGAGGTGAACCTATACGCCTACGAGGGTATTTTATTGCTCTAATTGAATATAAGGAACGTTATGTCTCGGGTAAGGGTAGGCGTCAAATTCCGTTCCACTTGTGGAATTTGCGATATTTTAACATTTTTGCGTTCCGAGGAGAGCGCGAAAATTCCAAAATTTCCGCTAATTGCCGCGTTGCGAAGATTTTTTTCATATTCACACTTTGAAAATGCGTTCTCGCGTGCGCGATCGCCTTACGGGGATCCCCGCATTCGCCGACAAGTTTTTCAATCCGTTCGCGTGCTCCACGAGATGATGCTAGCCGGTCGCGCTATCCCGTGCGAGTCCCTGATCATGTCATTCGTCTCGCCATCAAACACCGAGAGAGTCTGAGATCGCGAACACGTCATTTTCCACCGCGAGAGAGAGCATGAGGTCGCAAACACGTCAATCTCCATTGCGACAGAGAGCATGAGATCGCGAACACATCATTTTGGACGCGCCATCGACATCCAGCGGAAGTGTGGTGAAGCTCGCAATCACAAACACGCCACATTTTCAATTTGGGGAAGAATATTAACTCTAGCTGCATAAAAGCTTCTGTAAATGATGATTTGGATGAAAACAACTCCTCAGATTGACATTTGGCTGTCCTTTTTTGTGCAAGGAGTCCTTTTGGGCGGAGAGGGAGGAAGTGCCACAGAGTCTCCAACTTCCTTTTCCTGGCCAGCAGGCTCCTCCCAGTGCTCTGTTCATCTCCTGTTCATTCTGCCTTTGGATTTGAGCTGGAAGGATCACTCTTTGTGTCTGCAGCAACATTATCATTGGATTTGAGGACTTTTGAATTTGATATTTTAAAAGTAAGTTGGTGTTGTGTCTGTTTGATTGGGGGCATTGCAGTTGCAGCAACTCCAATTTTGGTACTTATCATTATTTTTTTTTAATTGTTGGGGGTAGCCAGTAGGCCCAGAGCTAGTCATGGGTGTGTGCATGATAAAGCAACTGTTCCTTTGGTGTGTGTTGAATGTTTTTCAAACATAATTTAGGGCATTGGATTGAGTTGGAAAATGTATTTTTGGGAGGGTATTTTGGGTGTGTGTTAAAGAAATCCCTTTGTTGTGTGTGCCTGGTGTGTTGGTGTGCACCCTGCAGACCTTGATTTGCCCTGTGGGTTTTCGTTTTTGCATTTTATTGCATTAAAAAGGCACAGCAGTGTGGTTTAGCATGCATCTTTTGCCTGGCTTGTGTTATAGGCCTTTTGTCAGTTCATTGTTTCCCAGGCCTCCTGCTTGTTGCTTGTGAGTGTCCATGTGGATGGTGGCCTTTTCTGGTGGGAGTTATTAGTGTGCTGCTTTTGCCATATATAGGCCTGCATGGTATTCCTTTGTGGCCTAGGCTTCTTGTTGTAGGCCTGGCCATGAGGCTGGTGACCATTTTGAAGCCTAGACCTGCAAGCTTGTGTGGCCTTGTCTGCCCACGGGCCTGCTTTCATCCAGTAGGCTCAAAACAGGTAGCCACAGGTGTATTAAACAAGTGTTTCTGTGTGTTCTGTTGAATTAAACATCATTTAGGGCATGGATTGCATTGGATTGAGTTGGAAAATGTGTTTTTTGGGGGGTATTTCTGTTTTTGGGTGTGTGTTAAAGAAATGCCTTTGTTGTGTGTGCCTGGTGTGTTGGTGTGCACCCTGCAGACCTTGTTTTGCCCTGTGGAATTTCGTTTTTGCATTTTATTGCATTAAAAAGGCACAGCAGTGTGGTTTAGCATGCATCTTTTTCCTGGCTTCTTTTATAGGCCTTTTGTCAGTTCTTTGTTTCCCAGGCCACCTGCTTGTTGCTTGTGAGTGTCCATGTGGCTGGTGGCCTTTACTGGTGGGAGTTATTAGTGTGCTGCTTTTGCCATTTATAGGCCTGCATGGTATTCCTTTGTGGCCTAGGCTTCTTGTTGTGAGCCTGGCCATGAGGCTGCTGGCCATTTTGAAGGCAGGCAGTGTGTTTTTTGCAACAGGCCTGCATTGTTTGTCTTCTGTCTCTTGTAGTTGGGTGGGCCTCGCCGTGTGGCTGGTGGCCATTTTGAAGCCTAGGCCTGCAAGCTTGTGTTACCTTGTTTGCCCACGGGCCTGCTTTCATCCAGTAGGCTCAAAACAGGTAGCCACAGGTGTATTAAACAAGTGTTTCTGTGTGTTCTGTTGAATTTAAACATCATTTAGTGCACGGATGGCATTGAATTGAGTTGGAAAATGTGTGTTTTGGGGGTATTTCTGTTTTTGGGTGTGTGTTAAAGAAATGCCTTTGTTGTGTGTGCCTGGTGTGTTGGTGTGCACCCTGCAGACCTTGTTTTGCCCTGTGGAGTTTCGTTTTTGCATTTTATTGCATTAAAAAGGCACAGCAGTGTGTTTTAGCATGCATCTTTTTCCTGGCTTCTTTTATAGGCCTTTTGTCTGTTCATTGTTTCCCAGGCCTCCTGCTTTTTGCTTGTGAGTATCCATGTGGCTGGTGACCTTTTCTGGTGGGAGTTATTAGTGTGCTGCTTTTGCCGTATATAGGCCTGCATGGTATTCCTTTGTGGCCTAGGCTTCTTGTTTTGGGCCTGGCCATGAGACTGGCGGCCATTTTGAAGGCAGGCAGTGTGTTTTTTGCAACAGGCCTGCATTGTCTGTCTTCTGTTTCTTGTAGTTGGGTGGGCCTGGCCATGTGGCTAGTGACCATTTTGAAGCTTATGGCTGCAAGCTTTTGTGGCCTTGTCTGCCCACGGGCCTGCTTTCACCCAGTAGGCTCAGAGCAGGTAGCCACAGGTGCATTAAACAAGTGTTTCTGTGTGTTCTGTTGAATTTAAACATCATTTAGGGCATGGATGGCATTGGATTGAGTTGGAAAATGTGTTTTTGGGGGTATTTCTGTTTTTGGGTGTATGTTAAAGAAACGCCTTTGTTGTGTGTGCCTGGTGTGTTGGTGTGCACCCTGCAGACCTTGTTTTGCCCTGTGTAATTTCTTTTTCGCTTTGTATTGCATTAAAAAGGCACAGCAATGTGGTTTAGCATGCATCTTTTGCCTGGCTTCTTTTATAGCCCTATTGTCAGTTCATTGTTTCCCAGTTCTCCTGCTTGTTGCTTGTGAGTGTCCATGTGGCTGGTAGTCTTTTCCTGTGGGAGTTATTAGTGTGCTGCTTTTGCCATATATAGGCATGCATGATATTCCTTTGTGGCCTAGGCTTCTTGTTGTGTAGCTGGCCATGAAGCTGCGGCCATTTTGAAGGCAGGCAGTGTGTTTTTTGCAACAGACCCGCATTGTCTGTCTTCTGTTTCTTGTAGTTGGGTGGGCCTGGCCATGTGGCTGGTGGCCATTTTGATGCTTAAGCCTGCAAGCTTGTGTGGCCTTGTCTGACCACGGGCCTTCTTTCATCCAGTAGGCTCAGAGCAGGTAGCTACATGTGCATTAAACAACTGTTTCTGTGTGTTCTGTTGAATTTAAACATCATTTAGGGCATGGATGGCATTGAATTGAGTTGGGAAATGTGTTTTTGGGGGGTATTTCTGTTTTGGGGTTGTGTTAAAGAAATGCCTTTGTTGTGTGTGCCTGGTGTGTTGGTGTGCACCCTGCAGACCTTGTTTTGCCCTGTGGAATTTTGTTTTTGCATTTTATTGCATTAAAAAGGGACAGCAGTGTGGTTTAGCACGCATCTTTTGCCTGGCTTCTTTTATAGGCCTTTTGTCAGTTCATTGTTTCCCAGGCCTCCTGCTTGTTGCTTGTGAGCGTCCATGTGGCTGGTGGCCTTTTATGGTGGGAGTTATTAGTGTGCTGCTTTTGCCATATATAGGCCTGCATGGTATTCCTTTGTGGCCTAGGCTTCTTGTTGTGGACTTGGCCATGAGGCTGGCGGCCATTTTGAAGGCAGGCAGTGTGTTTTTTGCAACAGGCCTGCATTTTCTGTCTTCTGTTTCTTGAAGTTGGGTGGGCCTGACCATGTGGCTGGTGACCATTTTGAATCTTAGGCCTACAAGCTTGTGTGGTCTTGTCTGCCCACGCGCATGCTTTCATCCAGTAGGCTCTGAGAAGGTAGCCACAGGTGCATTAAACAAGTGTTTCTGTGTGTTCTGTTGAATTTAAACATCATTTAGTGCACAGATGGCATTGGATTGAGTTGGAAAATGTGTATTTTGGGGGTATTTCTGTTTTTGGGTGTGTGTTAAAGAAATGCCTTTGTTGTGTGTGCCTGGTGTGTTGGTGTGCACCCTGCAGACCTTGTTTTGCCCTGTGGATTTTGGTTTTTGCACTAAAAAGGCACAGAAGTGTGGTTTAGCAAGCATCTTTTGCCTGGCTTCTTTTATAGGCCTTTTGTCAGTTCATTGTTTCCAGGCCTCCTGCTTGTTGCTTGTGAGTGTCCATGTGGCTGGTGGCCTTTACTGGTGGGAATTATTAGTGTGCTGCTTCTGCCATATATAGGCCTGCATGGTATTCCTTTGTGGCCTAGGCTTCTTGTTGTGAGCCTGGCCATGAGGCTGGCGGCCATTTTGAAGGCAGGCAGTGTGTTTTTTGCAACAGGCCTGCATTGTCTGTCTTCTGTTTCTTGTAGGTGGGTGGGCCTGGCCATGTGGCTGGTCGCCATTTTAATGCCTAGGCCTGAAAGCTTGCGTGGCCTTGTCTGCCCACGGGCCTTCTTTCATCCAGTAGGCTCAGAGCAGGTAGCTACAGGTGCATTAAACAAGTGTTTCTGTGTATTCTGTTGAATTTAAACATCATTGATGCCATGGATGGCATTGAATTGAGTTGGAAAAAAATGTGTTTTTTGGGTGGTATTTCTGTTTTTGTGTGTGTTAAAGAAATGCCTTTGTTGTGTGTGCCTGGTGTGTTGGTGTGCAATTTCGATTTTGTATTTTTTGCATTAAAAAGGCACCGCAATGTGGTTTAGCATGCATCTTTTGCCTATCTTCTTTTATAGGCCTTTTGTCAGTTCATTGTTTCCCAGGCCTCCTGCTTTTTGCTTGTGAGTATCCATGTGGCTGGTGGCCTTTTCTGGTGGGAGTTATTAGTGTGCTGCTTTTGCCATATATAGGCCTGCATGGTATTCCTTTGTGGCCTAGGCTTCTTGTTGTGGACTTGGCCATGAGGCTGGCGGCCATTTTGAAGGCAGGCAGTGTGTTTTTTGCAACAGGCCTGCATTTTCTGTCTTCTGTTTCTTGAAGTTGGGTGGGCCTGACCATGTGGCTGGTGACCATTTTGAATCTTAGGCCTACAAGCTTGTGTGGTCTTGTCTGCCCACGGGCATGCTTTCATCCAGTAGGCTCTGAGAAGGTAGCCACAGGTGCATTAAACAAGTGTTTCTGTGTGTTCTCTTGAATTTAAACATCATTTAGTACACGGATGGCATTGGATTGAGTTGGAAAATGTGTATTTTGGGGGTATTTCTGTTTTTGGGTGTGTGTTAAAGAAATGCCTTTGTTGTGTGTGCCTGGTGTGTTGGTGTGCACCCTGCAGACCTTGTTTTGCCCTGTGGATTTTGGTTTTTGCACTAAAAAGGCACAGAAGTGTGGTTTAGCAAGCATCTTTTGCCTGGCTTCTTTTATAGGCCTTTTGTCAGTTCATTGTTTCCAGGCCTCCTGCTTGTTGCTTGTGAGTGTCCATGTGGCTGGTGGCCTTTACTGGTGGGAATTATTAGTGTGCTGCTTTTGCCATATATAGGCCTGCATGGTATTCCTTTGTGGCCTAGGCTTCTTGTTGTGAGCCTGGCCATGAGGCTGGCGGCCATTTTGAAGGCAGGCAGTGTGTTTTTTGCAACAGGCCTGCATTGTCTGTCTTCTGTTTCTTGTAGGTGGGTGGGCCTGGCCATGTGGCTGGTCGCCATTTTAATGCCTAGGCCTGAAAGCTTGCGTGGCCTTGTCTGCCCACGGGCCTTCTTTCATCCAGTAGGCTCAGAGCAGGTAGCTACAGGTGCATTAAACAAGTGTTTCTGTGTATTCTGTTGAATTTAAACATCATTTAGGGCATGGATGGCATTGAATTGAGTTGAAAAATGAGTTTTTTGGGTGGTATTTCTGTTTTTGTGTGTGTTAAAGAAATGCCTTTGTTGTGTGTACCTGGTGTGTTGGTGTGCACCCTGCAGACCTTGTTTTGCCCTGTGCAATTTCGATTTTGTATTTTTTGCATTAAAAAGGCACCGCAATGTGGTTTAGCATTCATCTTTTGCCTAGCTTCTTTTATAGGCCTTTTGTCAGTTCATTGTTTCCCAGGCCTCCTGCTTTTTGCTTGTGAGTATCCATGTGGCTGGTGGCCTTTTCTGGTGGGAGTTATTAGTGTGCTGCTTTTGCCATATATAGGCCTGCATAGTATTCCTTTGTGGCCTAGGCTTCTTGTTGTGGGCCTGGCCATGAGGCTGGCGGCCATTTTGAAGGCAGGCAGTGTGTTTTTTACAACAGGCCTGCATTGTCTGTCTTCTGTTTCTTGTAGTTTGGTGGGCCTGGCCATGTGGCTGGTGGCCATTTTGATGCCTAGGCCTGAAAGCTTGCGTGGCCTTGTCTGCCCACGGGCCTTCTTTCATCCAGTAGGCTCAGAGCAGGTAGCTACAGGTGCATTAAACAAGTGTTTCTGTGTATTCTGTTGAATTTAAACATCATTTATGCCATGGATGGCATTGAATTGAGTTGGAAAAAAATGTGTTTTTTGGGTGGTATTTCTGTTTTTGTGTGTGTTAAAGAAATGCCTTTGTTGTGTGTGCCTGGTGTGTTGGTGTGCACCCTGCAGACCTTGTTTTGCCCTGTGCAATTTCGATTTTGTATTTTTTGCATTAAAAAGGCACCGCAATGTGGTTTAGCATGCATCTTTTGCCTAGCTTCTTTTATAGGCCTTTTGTCAGTTCATTCTTTCCCAGGCCTCCTGCTTTTTGCTTGTGAGTATCCATGTGGCTGGTGGCCTTTTCTGGTGGGAGTTATTAGTGTGCTGCTTTTGCCATATATAGGCCTGCATGGTATTCCTTTGTGGCCTAGGCTTCTTGTTGTGGACCTGGCCATGAGGCTGTCGGCCATTTTGAAGGCAGGCAGTGTGTTTTTTGCAACAGGCCTGCACTGTCTGTCTTCTGTTTCTTGTAGTTGGGTGGGCCTGACCATGTGGCTGGTGACCATTTTGAATCTTAGGCCTGCAAGCTTGTGTGGTCTTGTCTGCCCACGGGCATGCTTTCATCCAGTAGGCTCTGAGCAGGTAGCCACAGGTGCATTAAACAAGTGTTTCTGTGTGTTCTGTTGAATTTAAACATCATTTAGTGCACGGATGGCATTGGATTGAGTTGGAAAATGTGTGTTTTGGGGGTATTTCTGTTTTTGGGTGTGTGTTAAAGAAATGCCTTTGTTGTGTGTGCCTGGTGTGTTGGTGTGCACCCTGCAGACCTTGTTTTGCCCTGTGGATTTTGGTTTTTTGCACTAAAAAGGCACAGAAGTGTGGTTTAGCAAGCATCTTTTGCCTGGCTTCTTTTATAGGCCTTTTGTCAGTTCATTGTTTCCAGGCCTCCTGCTTGTTGCTTGTGAGTGTCCATGTGGCTGGTGGCCTTTACTGGTGGGAATTATTAGTGTGCTGCTTTTGCCATATATAGGCCTGCATAGTATTCCTTTGTGGCCTAGGCTTCTTGTTGTGGGCCTGGCCATGAGGCTGGCGGCCATTTTGAAGGCAGGCAGTGTGTTTTTTGCAACAGGCCTGCATTGTCTGTCTTCTGTTTCTTGTAGGTGGGTGGGCCTGGCCATGTGGCTGGTCGCCATTTTAATGCCTAGGCCTGAAAGCTTGCGTGGCCTTGTCTGCCCACGGGCCTTCTTTCATCCAGTAGGCTCAGAGCAGGTAGCTACAGGTGCATTAAACAAGTGTTTCTGTGTATTCTGTTGAATTTAAACATCATTTAGGGCATGGATGGCATTGAATTGAGTTGAAAAATGAGTTTTTTGGGTGGTATTTCTGTTTTTGTGTGTGTTAAAGAAATGCCTTTGTTGTGTGTGCCTGGTGTGTTGGTGTGCACCCTGCAGACCTTGTTTTGCCCTGTGCAATTTCGATTTTGTATTTTTTGCATTAAAAAGGCGCCGCAATGTGGTTTAGCATGCATCTTTTGCCTAGCTTCTTTTATAGGCCTTTTGTCAGTTCATTGTTTCCCAGGCCTCCTGCTTTTTGCTTGTGAGTATCCATGTGGCTGGTGGCCTTTTCTGGTGGGAGTTATTAGTGTGCTGCTTTTGCCATATATAGGCCTGCATGGTATTCCTTTATGGCCTAGGCTTCTTGTTGTGGACCTGGCCATGAGGCTGTCGGCCATTTTGAAGGCAGGCAGTGTGTTTTTTGCAACAGGCCTGCACTGTCTGTCTTCTGTTCCTTGTAGTTGGGTGGGCCTGGCCATGTGGCTGGTGACCATTTTGAAGCTTAGGCCTGAAAGCTTGTGTGGCCTTGTCTGCCCACAGGCCTGATTTCATCCAGTAGGCTCAGAGCAGGTAGCCATGGGTGCAATAAACAATTGTTTCTGTGTGTTCTGTTGAATTTAAACATCATTTAGGGCACGGATGGCATTGGATTGAGTTGGAAAATGTGTTTTTGGGGGGTATTTCTGTTTTTGGGTGTGTGTTAAATAAATGCCTTTGTTGTGTGTGCCTGGTGTGTTGTTGTGCACCCTGCAAAACTTGTTTTGCCCTGTGGTTTTTCGTTTTTCGTTTTTTCTTGCATTAAAAAGGCACAGCAGTGTGGTTTAGCAAGCATCTTTTGCCTGGCTAATGTTATAGGCCTTTTGTCAGTTCATTGTTTCCCAGGCCTCCTGCTTGTTGCTGTAAGTGTCTATGTGGCTGGTGAACATTTCTGGTTGGAGTTATTAGTGTGCTGCTTTTGCCATATATAGGCCTGCATGGTATTCCTTTGTGGCCTAGGCTTCTTGTTGTGGACTTGGCCATGAGGCTGGTGGCCATTTTGAAGGCAGGCAGTGTGTTTTTTGCACAGGCCTGCATTTTCTGTCTTCTGTTTCTTGAAGTTGGGTGAGCCTGGCCATGTGGCTGGTGACCATTTTGAATCTTAGGCCTGCAAGCTTGTGTGGTCTTGTCTGCCCACGGGCCTGCTTTCATCCAGTAGGGTCAGAGCAGGTAGCCACAGGTGCATTAAACAAGTGTTTCTGTGTATTCTGTTGAATTTAAACATCATGTAGTCCACGGATGGCATTGTATTGAGTTGGAAAATGTGTGTTTTGGGGGTATTACTGTTTTTGGGTGTGTGTTAAAGAAATGCCTTTGTTGTGTGTGCCTGTTGTGTTGGTGTGCACCCTGCAGACCTTGTTTTGCCCTGTGGATTTTTGTTTTTGCATTAAAAAGGCACAGCAGTGTGGTTTAGCAAGCATCTTTTGCCAGGCTTCTTTTATAGGCCTTTTGTCAGTTCATTGTTTCCCAGGCCTCCTGCTTGTGTCTTGGGAGTGTCCATGTGGCTGGTGGCCTTTACTGGTGGGAGTTATTAGTGTGCTGCTTTTGCCATATATTGGCCTGCATGGTATTCCTTTGTGGCCTAGGCTTCTTGTTGTGAGCCTGGCCATGAGGCTGGCGGCCATTTTGCAGGCAGGCAGTGTGTTTTTGCAACAGGCCTGCATTGTCTGTCTTCTGTTTCTTGTAGTTGGGTGGGCCTGGCCATGTGGCTGGTGGCCATTTTAATGCCTAGGCCTGCAAGCTTGTGTGGCCTTGTCTGCCCACGGGCCTCCTATCATCCAGTAGGCACGGAGCTACAGGTGCATTAAATAAGTGTTTCTGTTTGTTCTGTTGAATTTAAACATCGTTTAGGGCATGGATGGCATTGAATTGAGTTGGAAAATGAGTTTGTTTGTTTTTTTGTTTGTTTTTGTGTGTGTTAAAGAAATGCCTTTGTTGCGTGTGCCTGGTGTGTTGGTGTGCACCCTGCAGACCTTGTTTTGCCCTGTGGAATTTCGTTTTTGCATTTTTTGCAATAAAAAGGCACCGCAGTGTGGTTTAGCATGCATCTTTTGCCTGGCTTCTTTTATAGGCCTTTTGTCAGTTAATTGTTTATCAGGCCTCCTGCGTGTTGCTTGTGAGTGTCCATGTGGCTGGTGGCCTTTACTGGTGGGAGTTATTAGTGTGCTGCTTTTGCCATATATAGGCCTGCATGGTATTCCTTTGTGGCCTAGGCTTCTTGTTGTGGACCTGGCCATGAGGCTTGCGGTCATTTTGAAGGGAGGCAGTGTGTTTTTTGCAACAGGTCTGCATTGTCTGTCTTCCGTTTCTTGTAGTCGGGTGGGCCTGGCCATGTGGCTGGTGGCCATTTTGAAGCCTAGGCCTGCAAGCTTGTGTTACTGGTGCAGATCAGGGCATATAAATTCTCCCTACTTCCACGGATAGAGTAATTTCACAGATACACGCACATACACTCACCATACGCTTGGGCCCATTTCACTAACATACACTCACATTACTCTATCAGTACCAACCATGGAGAGAGAAACCTCCTAAACACCCTGCATCTACAGTGAGGTCAATGAGACCAAATTGACACTGTCTTGAGTCATGATTTAAACAACAATAATCACAATAGAGTACTCAATAATTGACAAGAAATAATCACCAACACAGTAATTCATAAATGATATTTTATCTAAAATTAGTTCAAAAGAAAAGTCAATCAAAGCAAAATCATTATTCTCATAGTTACCTATTCTAGCTAAATGTCATAAATGGGTCAGGACAGGTCTCTCAGTAGAAGTCTCCCAAGTCGCCGTCCTCACAGCATCGATCCTCACCAACGCAAGTTTGGAAAGAAGTGGCCTTAGACCCTCTCTAGTCTAACAATACTTATAGGAAATCTTTCAAAAATAACGCAACATAAAATGTTCTGAATTTCCGTTGAGCCGCTGAACAGAGCGAGCAGGAAAGGATGTAGCATCGCTACATTTGGAAAATCTCCGCTCAGAAAAATCACAAAAATAAAAAAGACGGAAGAAGGAAACTTGAGTTTGCAAATGTAACTTTTACAAATGTTCTTCCTCGGAACCATCGCGAAACCACTACTGTAATCACAAAGTTCATTGTGGCTCTCTTTTCTTCCAAGGTTACTTGGATGATTGCCTGGAGTCGCTGTCATCACGGAAACTTTCAAAACTCCAGCAGAAGCCATAGTCAGATGACTTTCAACAAGGCCTCTCGTCATCCATTTCACTCGAGCACAGGCTGTAAACGGCAGCCATTTTCTCTTAGGCCAAAACGAACCATCTTAATTGAAAGAAATACAAACAACGTTACTACATCATCGCAATGATTAAACAGTGTTAATTCCCACTAATACCCTTATGTGTATGTAATTAACTAGCCATCTGCAACATATTTAAGCATTAGAACACGTTATTTCAAAAGCGTTTTGTGCTTTAAAACAAACAGCACTTAGCAACATTTATTTAATAAAACCTGCACATTATTATTAAGCAACATATATGCATTCCCACGTGTAATTTCTCTTGTTAATCATGTTGGTTAATCAGAATTTTCACACAAAACAAATAATTACTGATTACAAATTAGTATTTTTAGTCAACACATATAGACAAAACCGGAGCTTAAAAACCCGATAAATTTTCAACTGAAAACTCTGCTCCAGCATTACCTTGTCTGACTACGGGCCTGCCTTCATCCAGTAGGCTCAGAGCAGGTAGCCACAGATGCATTAAACAAGTGTTTCTGTGTGTTCTGTTGAATTTAAACATCATTTAGGGCATGGATGGCATTGAATTGAGTTGAAAAATGTGTTTTTTGGGGGGTATTTCTGTTTTTGCGTGTGTGTTAAAGAAATGCCTTTGTTGTGTGTGCCTGGTGTGTTGTGTGCACCCTGCAGACCTTGTTGTGCCCTGTGGTATTTCTTTTTTGCATTTTATTGCATTAAAAGTCACAGCAGTGTGGTTTAGCATGCATCTTTTTCCTGGCTTCTTTTATAGGCCTTTTGTCAGTTCTTTGTTTCCGAGGCCTCCTGCTTGTTGATTGTAAGTGTCCATGTGGCTGGTGGCCTTTTCTGGTGGGAGTTATTAGTGTGCTGCTTTTGCCATATATAGGCCTGCATGGTATTCCTTTGTGGCCTAGGCTTCTTTTTGTGGACCTGGCCATGAGGCTGGCGACCATTTTGAAAGCAGGCAGTGTGTTTTTTGCAACAGGCCTGCATTGTCTGTCTTCTGTTTCTTGTAGTTGGGTGGGCCTGGCCATGTGGCTGGTGACCATTTTGAAGCTTAGGCCTACAAGCTTGTGTGGCCTTGTCTGCCCACGGGCCTGATATCATGCAGTAGGCTCAGAGCAGGTAGCCACAGGTGCATTAAACAATTGTTTCTGTGTGTTCTGTTGAATTTAAACATCATTTAGTGCACGGATGGCATTGGATTGAGTTGGAAAATGTGTATTTTGGGGGTATTTCTGTTTTTGGGTGCGTGTTAAAGAAATGCCTTTGTTGTGTGTGCCTGGTGTGTTGGTGTTCACCCTGCAGACGTTGTTTTACCCTGTGGATTTTGTTTTTTTCATTAAAAAGGCACAGCAGTGTGGTTTAGCAAGCATCTTTTGCCTGGCTTCTTTTATAGGCCTTTTGTCAGTTCATTGTTTCCAGGCCTCCTGCTTGTTGCTTGTGAGTGTCCATGTGGCTGGTGGCCTTTACTGGTGGGAATTATTAGTGTGCTGCTTTTGCCATATATCGGCCTGCATGGTATTCCTTTGTGGCCTAGGCTTCTTGTTGTGAGCCTGGCCATGAGGCTGGCGGCCATTTTGAAGGCAGGCAGTGTGTTTTTTGCAACAGGCCTGCATTGTCTGTCTTCTGTTTCTTGTAGGTGGGTGGGCCTGGCCATGTGGCTGGTCGCCATTTTAATGCCTAGGCCTGAAAGCTTGCGTGGCCTTGTCTGCCCACGGGCCTTCTTTCATCCAGTAGGCTCAGAGCAGGTAGCTACAGGTGCATTAAACAAGTGTTTCTGTGTATTCTGTTGAATTTAAACATCATTTAGGGCATGGATGGCATTGAATTGAGTTGAAAAATGAGTTTTTTGGGTGGTATTTCTGTTTTTGTGTGTGTTAAAGAAATGCCTTTGTTGTGTGTGCCTGGTGTGTTGGTGTGCACCCTGCAGACCTTGTTTTGCCCTGTGCAATTTCGATTTTGTATTTTTTGCATTAAAAAGGCACCGCAATGTGGTTTAGCATTCATCTTTTGCCTAGCTTCTTTTATAGGCCTTTTGTCAGTTCATTGTTTCCCAGGCCTCCTGCTTTTTGCTTGTGAGTATCCATGTGGCTGGTGGCCTTTTCTGGTGGGAGTTATTAGTGTGCTGCTTTTGCCATATATAGGCCTGCATAGTATTCCTTTGTGGCCTAGGCTTCTTCTTGTGGGCCTGGCCATGAGGCTGGCGGCCATTTTGAAGGCAGGCAGTGTGTTTTTTGCAACAGGCCTGCATTGTCTGTCTTCTGTTTCTTGTAGGTGGGTGGGCCTGGCCATGTGGCTGGTCGCCATTTTAATGCCTAGGCCTGAAAGCTTGCGTGGCCTTGTCTGCCCACGGGCCTTCTTTCATCCAGTAGGCTCAGAGCAGGTAGCTACAGGTGCATTAAACAAGTGTTTCTGTGTATTCTGTTGAATTTAAACATCATTTAGGGCATGGATGGCATTGAATTGAGTTGAAAAATGAGTTTTTTGGGTGGTATTTCTGTTTTTGTGTGTGTTAAAGAAATGCCTTTGTTGTGTGTGCCTGGTGTGTTGGTGTGCACCCTGCAGACCTTGGTTAGCCCTGTGCAATTTCGATTTTGTATTTTTTGAATTAAAAAGGCACCACAATGTGGTTTAGCATTCATCTTTTGCCTAGCTTCTTTTATAGGCCTTTTGTCAGTTCATTGTTTCCCAGGCCTCCTGCTTTTTGCTTGTGAGTATCCATGTGGCTGGTGGCCTTTTCTGGTGGGAGTTATTAGTGTGCTGCTTTTGCCATATATAGGCCTGCATAGTATTCCTTTGTGGCCTAGGCTTCTTGTTGTGGGCCTGGCCATGAGGCTGGCGGCCATTTTGAAGGCAGGCAGTGTGTTTTTTACAACAGGCCTGCATTGTCTGTCTTCTGTTTCTTGTAGTTGGGTGGGCCTGGCCATGTGGCTGGTGGCCATTTTGATGCCTAGGCCTGCAAGCTTGCGTGGCCTTGTCTGCCCACGGGCCTTCTTTCATCCAGTAGGCTCAGAGCAGGTAGCTACAGGTGCATTAAACAAGTGTTTCTGTGTATTCTGTTGAATTTAAACATCATTTATGCCATGGATGGCATTGAATTGAGTTGGAAAAAAATGAGTTTTTTGGGTGGTATTTCTGTTTTTGTGTGTGTTAAAGAAATGCCTTTGTTGTGTATGCCTGGTGTGTTGGTGTGCACCCTGCAGACCTTGTTTTGCCCTGTGGATTTTGGTTTTTGCACTAAAAAGGCACAGAAGTGTGGTTTAGCAAGCATCTTTTGCCTGGCTTCTTTTATAGGCCTTTTGTCAGTTCATTGTTTCCAGGCCTCCTGCTTGTTGCTTGTGAGTGTCCATGTGGCTGGTGGCCTTTACTGGTGGGAATTATTAGTGTGCTTCTTTTGCCATATATAGGCCTGCATGGCATTCCTTTGTGGCCTAGGCTTCTTGTTGTGAGCCTGGCCATGAGGCTGGCGGCCATTTTGAAGGCAGGAAGTGTGTTTTTTGCAACAGGCCTGCATTGTCTGTCTTCTGTTTCTTGTAGGTGGGTGGGCCTGGCCATGTGGCTGGTCGCCATTTTAATGCCTAGGCCTGAAAGCTTGCGTGGCCTTGTCTGCCCACGGGCCTTCTTTCATCCAGTAGGCTCAGAGCAGGTAGCTACAGGTGCATTAAACAAGTGTTTCTGTGTATTCTGTTGAATTTAAACATCATTTAGGGCATGGATGGCATTGAATTGAGTTAAAAAATGAGTTTTTTGGGTGGTATTTCTGTTTTTGTGTGTGTTAAAGAAATGCCTTTGTTGTGTGTGCCTGGTGTGTTGGTGTGCACCCTGCAGACCTTGTTTTGCCCTGTGCAATTTCGATTTTGTATTTTTTGCATTAAAAAGGCACCGCAATGTGGTTTAGCATTCATCTTTTGCCTAGCTTCTTTTATAGGCCTTTTGTCAGTTCATTGTTTCCCAGGCCTCCTGCTTTTTGCTTGTGAGTATCCATGTGGCTGGTGGCCTTTTCTGGTGGGAGTTATTAGTGTGCTGCTTTTGCCATATATAGGCCTGCATAGTATTCCTTTGTGGCCTAGGCTTCTTGTTGTGGGCCTGGCCATGAGGCTGGCGGCCATTTTGAAGGCGGCAGTGTGTTTTTTGCAACAGGCCTTCATTGTCTGTCTTCTGTTTCTTGTAGGTGGGTGGGCCTGGCCATGTGGCTGGTCGCCATTTTAATGCCTAGGCCTGAAAGCTTGCGTGGCCTTGTCTGCCTACGGGCCTTCTTTCATCCAGTAGGCTCAGAGCAGGTAGCTACAGGTGCATTAAACAAGTGTTTCTGTGTATTCTGTTGAATTTAAACATCATTTAGGGCATGGATGGCATTGAATTGAGTTGAAAAATGAGTTTTTTGGGTGGTATTTCTGTTTTTGTGTGTGTTAAAGAAATGCCTTTGTTGTGTGTGCCTGGTGTGTTGGTGTGCACCCTGCAGACCTTGGTTTGCCCTGTGCAATTTCGATTTTGTATTTTTTTAATTAAAAAGGCACCACAATGTGGTTTAGCATTCATCTTTTGCCTAGCTTCTTTTATAGGCCTTTTGTCAGTTCATTGTTTCCCAGGCCTCCTGCTTTTTGCTTGTGAGTATCCATGTGGCTGGTGGCCTTTTCTGGTGGGAGTTATTAGTGTGCTGCTTTTGCCATATATAGGCCTGCATAGTATTCCTTTGTGGCCTAGGCTTCTTGTTGTGGGCCTGGCCATGAGGCTGGCGGCCATTTTGAAGGCAGGCAGTGTGTTTTTTACAACAGGCCTGCATTGTCTGTCTTCTGTTTCTTGTAGTTGGGTGGGCCTGGCCATGTGGCTGGTGGCCATTTTGATGCCTAGGCCTGCAAGCTTGCGTGGCCTTGTCTGCCCACGGGCCTTCTTTCATCCAGTAGGCTCAGAGCAGGTAGCTACAGGTGCATTAAACAAGTGTTTCTGTGTATTCTGTTGAATTTAAACATCATTTATGCCATGGATGGCATTGAATTGAGTTGGAAAAAAATGAGTTTTTTGGGTGGTATTTCTGTTTTTGTGTGTGTTAAAGAAATGCCTTTGTTGTGTGTGCCTGGTGTGTTGGTGTGCACCCTGCAGACCTTGTTTTGCCCTGTGGATTTTGGTTTTTGCACTAAAAAGGCACAGAAGTGTGGTTTAGCAAGCATCTTTTGCCTGGCTTCTTTTATAGGCCTTTTGTCAGTTCATTGTTTCCAGGCCTCCTGCTTGTTGCTTGTCAGTGTCCATGTGGCTGGTGGCCTTTACTGGTGGGAATTATTAGTGTGCTGCTTTTGCCATATATAGGCCTGCATGGTATTCCTTTGTGGCCTAGGCTTCTTGTTGTGAGCCTGGCCATGAGGCTGGCGGCCATTTTGAAGGCAGGCAGTGTGTTTTTTGCAACAGGCCTGCATTGTCTGTCTTCTGTTTCTTGTAGGTGGGTGGGCCTGGCCATGTGGCTGGTCGCCATTTTAATGCCTAGGCCTGAAAGCTTGCGTGGCCTTGTCTGCCCACGGGCCTTCTTTCATCCAGTAGGCTCAGAGCAGGTAGCTACAGGTGCATTAAACAAGTGTTTCTGTGTATTCTGTTGAATTTAAACATCATTTAGGGCATGGATGGCATTGAATTGAGTTGAAAAATGAGTTTTTTGGGTGGTATTTCTGTTTTTGTGTGTGTTAAAGAAATGCCTTTGTTGTGTGTGCCTGGTGTGTTGGTGTGCACCCTGCAGACCTTGTTTTGCCCTGTGCAATTTCGATTTTGTATTTTTTGCATTAAAAAGGCACCGCAATGTGGTTTAGCATTCATCTTTTGCCTAGCTTCTTTTATAGGCCTTTTGTCAGTTCATTGTTTCCCAGGCCTCCTGCTTTTTGCTTGTGAGTATCCATGTGGCTGGTGGCCTTTTCTGGTGGGAGTTATTAGTGTGCTGCTTTTGCCATATATAGGCCTGCATAGTATTCCTTTGTGGCCTAGGCTTCTTGTTGTGGGCCTGGCCATGAGGCTGGCGGCCATTTTGAAGGCAGGCAGTGTGTTTTTTGCAACAGGCCTGCATTGTCTGTCTTCTGTTTCTTGTAGGTGGGTGGGCCTGGCCATGTGGCTGGTCGCCATTTTAATGCCTAGGCCTGAAAGCTTGCGTGGCCTTGTCTGCCCACGGGCCTTCTTTCATCCAGTAGGCTCAGAGCAGGTAGCTACAGGTGCATTAAACAAGTGTTTCTGTGTATTCTGTTGAATTTAAACATCATTTAGGGCATGGATGGCATTGAATTGAGTTGAAAAATGAGTTTTTTGGGTGGTATTTCTGTTTTTGTGTGTGTTAAAGAAATGCCTTTGTTGTGTGTGCCTGGTGTGTTGGTGTGCACCCTGCAGACCTTGTTTTGCCCTGTGCAATTTCGATTTTGTATTTTTTGCATTAAAAAGGCACCACAATGTGGTTTAGCATTCATCTTTTGCCTAGCTTCTTTTATAGGCCTTTTGTCAGTTCATTGTTTCCCAGGCCTCCTGCTTTTTGCTTGTGAGTATCCATGTGGCTGGTGGCCTTTTCTGGTGGGAGTTATTAGTGTGCTGCTTTTGCCATATATAGGCCTGCATAGTATTCCTTTGTGGCCTAGGCTTCTTGTTGTGGGCCTGGCCATGAGGCTGGAGGCCATTTTGAAGGCAGGCAGTGTGTTTTTTACAACAGGCCTGCATTGTCTGTCTTCTGTTTCTTGTAGTTGGGTGGGCCTGGCCATGTGGCTGGTGGCCATTTTGATGCCTAGGCCTGCAAGCTTGCGTGGCCTTGTCTGCCCATGGGCCTTCTTTCATCCAGTAGGCTCAGAGCAGGTAGCTACAGGTGCATTAAACAAGTGTTTCTGTGTATTCTGTTCAATTTAAACATCATTTATGCCATGGATGGCATTGAATTGAGTTGGAAAAAAATGAGTTTTTTGGGTGGTATTTCTGTTTTTGTGTGTGTTAAAGAAATGCCTTTGTTGTGTGTGCCTGGTGTGTTGGTGTGCACCCTGCAGACCTTGGTTTGCCCTGTGCAATTTCGATTTTGTATTTTTTGCATTAAAAAGGCACCACAATGTGGTTTAGCATTCATCTTTTGCCTAGCTTCTTTTATAGGCCTTTTGTCAGTTCATTGTTTCCCAGGCCTCCTGCTTTTTGCTTGTGAGTATCCATGTGGCTGGTGGCCTTTTCTGGTGGGAGTTATTAGTGTGCTGCTTTTGCCATATATAGGCCTGCATAGTATTCCTTTGTGGCCTAGGCTTCTTGTTGTGGGCCTGGCCATGAGGCTGGCGGCCATTTTGAAGGCAGGCAGTGTGTTTTTTACAACAGGCCTGCATTGTCTGTCTTCTGTTTCTTGTAGTTTGGTGGGCCTGGCCATGTGGCTGGTGGCCATTTTGATGCCTAGGCCTGCAAGCTTGCGTGGCCTTGTCTGCCCACGGGCCTTCTTTCATCCAGTAGGCTCAGAGCAGGTAGCTACAGGTGCATTAAACAAGTGTTTCTGTGTATTCTGTTGAATTTAAACATCATTTATGCCATGGATGGCATTGAATTGAGTTGGAAAAAAATGAGTTTTTTGGGTGGTATTTCTGTTTTTGTGTGTGTTAAAGAAATGCCTTTGTTGTGTGTGCCTGGTGTGTTGGTGTGCACCCTGCAGACCTTGTTTTGCCCTGTGGATTTTGGTTTTTGCACTAAAAAGGCACAGAAGTGTGGTTTAGCAAGCATCTTTTGCCTGGCTTCTTTTATAGGCCTTTTGTCAGTTCATTGTTTCCAGGCCTCCTGCTTGTTGCTTATGAGTGTCCATGTGGCTGGTGGCCTTTACTGGTGGGAATTATTAGTGTGCTGCTTTTGCCATATATAGGCCTGCATGGTATTCCTTTGTGGCCTAGGCTTCTTGTTGTGAGCCTGGCCATGAGGCTGGCGGCCATTTTGAAGGCAGGCAGTGTGTTTTTTGCAACAGGCCTGCATTGTCTGTCTTCTGTTTCTTGTAGGTGGGTGGGCCTGGCCATGTGGCTGGTCGCCATTTTAATGCCTAGGCCTGAAAGCTTGCGTGGCCTTGTCTGCCCACGGGCCTTCTTTCATCCAGTAGGCTCAGAGCAGGTAGCTACAGGTGCATTAAACAAGTGTTTCTGTGTATTCTGTTGAATTTAAACATCATTTAGGGCATGGATGGCATTGAATTGAGTTGAAAAATGAGTTTTTTGGGTGGTATTTCTGTTTTTGTGTGTGTTAAAGAAATGCCTTTGTTGTGTGTGCCTGGTGTGTTGGTGTGCACCCTGCAGACCTTGTTTTGCCCTGTGCAATTTCGATTTTGTATTTTTTGCATTAAAAAGGCACCGCAATGTGGTTTAGCATTCATCTTTTGCCTAGCTTCTTTCATAGGCCTTTTGTCAGTTCATTGTTTCCCAGGCCTCCTGCTTTTTGCTTGTGAGTATCCATGTGGCTGGTGGCCTTTTCTGGTGGGAGTTATTAGTGTGCTGCTTTTGCCATATATAGGCCTGCATAGTATTCCTTTGTGGCCTAGGCTTCTTGTTGTGGGCCTGGCCATGAGGCTGGCGGCCATTTTGAAGGCAGGCAGTGTGTTTTTTGCAACAGGCCTGCATTGTCTGTCTTCTGTTTCTTGTAGGTGGGTGGGCCTGGCCATGTGGCTGGTCGCCATTTTAATGCCTAGGCCTGAAAGCTTACGTGGCCTTGTCTGCCCACGGGCCTTCTTTCATCCAGTAGGCTCAGAGCAGGTAGCTACAGGTGCATTAAACAAGTGTTTCTGTGTATTCTGTTGAATTTAAACATCATTTAGGGCATGGATGGCATTGAATTGAGTTGAAAAATGAGTTTTTTGGGTGGTATTTCTGTTTTTGTGTGTGTTAAAGAAATGCCTTTGTTGTGTGTGCCTGGTGTGTTGGTGTGCACCCTGCAGACCTTGTTTTGCCCTGTGCAATTTCGATTTTGTATTTTTTGCATTAAAAAGGCACCACAATGTGGTTTAGCATTCATCTTTTGCCTAGCTTCTTTTATAGGCCTTTTGTCAGTTCATTGTTTCCCAGGCCTCCTGCTTTTTGCTTGTGAGTATCCGTGTGGCTGGTGGCCTTTTCTGGTGGGAGTTATTAGTGTGCTGCTTTTGCCATATATAGGCCTGCATAGTATTCCTTTGTGGCCTAGGCTTCTTGTTGTGGGCCTGGCCATGAGGCTGGCGGCCATTTTGAAGGCAGGCAGTGTGTTTTTTACAACAGGCCTGCATTGTCTGTCTTCTGTTTCTTGTAGTTGGGTGGGCCTGGCCATGTGGCTGGTGGCCATTTTGATGCCTAGGCCTGCAAGCTTGCGTGGCCTTGTCTGCCCACGGGCCTTCTTTCATCCAGTAGGCTCAGAGCAGGTAGCTACAGGTGCATTAAACAAGTGTTTCTGTGTATTCTGTTGAATTTAAACATCATTTATGCCATGGATGGCATTGAATTGAGTTGGAAAAAAATGAGTTTTCTGGGTGGTATTTCTGTTTTTGTGTGTGTTAAAGAAATGCCTTTGTTGTGTGTGCCTGGTGTGTTGGTGTGCACCCTGCAGACCTTGTTTTGCCCTGTGCAATTTCGATTTTGTATTTTTTGCATTAAAAAGGCACCGCAATGTGGTTTAGCATGCATCTTTTGCCTAGCTTCTTTTATAGGCCTTTTGTCAGTTCATTGTTTCCCAGGCCTCCTGCTTTTTGCTTGTGAGTATCCATGTGGCTGGTGGCCTTTTCTGGTGGGAGTTATTAGTGTGCTGCTTTTGCCATATATAGACCTGCATGGTATTCCTTTGTGGCCTAGGCTTCTTGTTGTGGACCTGGCCATGAGGCTGTCGGCCATTTTGAAGGCAGGCAGTGTGTTTTTTGCAACAGGCCTGCACTGTCTGTCTTCTGTTTCTTGTAGTTGGGTGGGCCTGGCCATGTGGCTGGTGACCATTTTGAAGCTTAGGCCTGCAAGCTTGTGTGGCCTTGTCTGCCCACAGGCCTGATTTCATCCAGTAGGCTCAGAGCAGGTAGCCATGGGTGCAATAAACAATTGTTTCTGTGTGTTCTGTTGAATTTAAACATCATTTAGGGCACGGATGGCATTGGATTGAGTTGGAAAATGTGTTTTTGGGGGGTATTTCTGTTTTTGGGTGTGTGTTAAATAAATGCCTTTGTTGTGTGTGCCTGGTGTGTTGTTGTGCACCCTGCAAAACTTGTTTTGCCCTGTGGTTTTTCGTTTTTCGTTTTTTCTTGCATTAAAAAGGCACAGCAGTGTGGTTTAGCAAGCATCTTTTGCCTGGCTAATGTTATAGGCCTTTTGTCAGTTCATTGTTTCCCAGGCCTCCTCCTTGTTGCTTGTAAGTGTCTATGTGGCTGGTGAACATTTCTGGTTGGAGTTGTTAGTGTGCTGCTTTTGCCATATATAGGCCTGCATGGTATTCCTTTGTGGCCTAGGCTTCTTGTTGTGGACTTGGCCATGAGGCTGGTGGCCATTTTGAAGGCAGGCAGTGTGTTTTTTGCACAGGCCTGCATTTTCTGTCTTCTGTTTCTTGAAGTTGGGTGGGCCTGGCCATGTGGTTGGTGACCATTTTGAATCTTAGGCCTGCAAGCTTGTGTGGTCTTGTCTGCCCACGGGCCTGCTTTCATCCAGTAGGGTCAGAGCAGGTAGCCACAGGTGCATTAAACAAGTGTTTCTGTGTGTTCTGTTGAATTTAAACATCATGTAGTCCACGGATGGCATTGTATTGAGTTGGAAAATGTGTGTTTTGGGGGTATTTCTGTTTTTGGGTGTGTGTTAAAGAAATGCCTTTGTTGTGTGTGCCTGGTGTGTTGTTGTGCACCCTGCAGACCTTGTTTCGCCCTGTGGATTTTTGTTTTTTCATTAAAAAGGCACAGCAGTGTGGTTTAGCAAGCATCTTTTGCCAGGCTTCTTTTATAGGCCTTTTGTCCGTTCATTGTTTCCCAGGCCTCCTGCTTGTGTCTTGGGAGTGTCCATGTGGCTGGTGGCCTTTACTGGTGGGAGTTATTAGTGTGCTGCTTTTGCCATATATAGGCCTGCATGGTATTCCTTTGTGGCCTAGGCTTCTTGTTGTGAGCCTGGCCATGAGGCTGGCGGCCATTTTGCAGGCAGGCAGTGTGTTTTTGCAACAGGCCTGCATTGTCTGTCTTCTGTTTCTTGTAGTTGGGTGGGCCTGGCCATGTGGCTGGTGGCCATTTTAATGCCTAGGCCTGCAAGCTTGTGTGGCCTTGTCTGCCCACGGGCCTGATTTCATCCAGTAGGCTCAGAGCAGGTAGCTACAGGTGCATTAAATAAGTGTTTCTGTTTGTTCTGTTGAATTTAAACATCGTTTAGGGCATGGATGGCATTGAATTAAGTTGGAAAATGAGTTTGTTTGTTTTTTTTGTTTGTTTTTGTGTGTGTTAAAGAAATGCCTTTGTTGCGTGTGCCTGGTGTGTTGGTGTGCACCCTGCAGACCTTGTTTTGCCCTGTGGAATTTCGTTTTTGCATTTTTTGCATTAAAAAGGCACCGCAGTGTGGTTTAGCATGCATCTTTTGCCTGGCTTCTTTTATAGGCCTTTTGTCAGTTAATTGTTTACCAGGCCTCCTGCGTGTTGCTTGTGAGTGTCCATGTGGCTGGTGGCCTTTACTGGTGGGAGTTATTAGTGTGCTGCTTTTGCCATATATAGGCCTGCATGGTATTCCTTTGTGGCCTAGGCTTCTTGTTGTGGACCTGGCCATGAGGCTTGCGGTCATTTTGAAGGGAGGCAGTGTGTTTTTTGCAACAGGTCTGCATTGTCTGTCTTCCGTTTCTTGTAGTTGGGTGGGCCTGGCCATGTGGCTGGTGGCCATTTTGAAGCCTAGGCCTACAAGCTTGTGTTACTGGTGCAGATCAGGGCATATAAATTCTGCCTACTTCCACGGATAGAGTAATTTCACAGATACACGCACATACACTCACCATACGCTTGGGCCCATTTCACTAACATACACTCACATTACTCTATCAGTACCAACCATGGAGAGAGAAACCTCCTAAACACCCTGCATCTACAGTGAGGTCAATGAGACCAAATTGACACTGTCTTGAGTCATGATTTAAACAACAATAATCACAATAGAGTACTCGATAATTGACAAGAAATAATCACCAACACAGTAATTCATAAATGATATTTTATCTAAAATTAGTTCAAAAGAAAAGTCAATCAAAGCAAAATCATTATTCTCATAGTTACCTATTCTAGCTAAATGTCATAAATGGGTCAGGACAGGTCTCTCAGTAGAAGTCTCCCAAGTCGCCGTCCTCACAGCATCGATCCTCACCAACGCAAGTTTGGAAAGAAGTGGCCTTAGACCCTCTCTAGTCTAACAATACTTATAGGAAATCTTTCAAAAAGAACGCAACATAAAATGTTCTGAATTTCCGTTGAGCCGCTGAACAGAGCGAGCAGGAAAGGATGTAGCATCGCTACATTTGGAAAATCTCCGCTCAGAAAAATCACAAAAATAAAAAAGACGGAAGAAGGAAACTTGAGTTTGCAAATGTTCTTCCTCGGAACCATCGCGAAACCACTACTGTAATCACAAAGTTCATTGTGGCTCTCTTTTCTTCCAAGGTTACTTGGACGATTGCCTGGAGTCGCTGTCATCACGGAAACTTTCAAAACTCCAGCAGAAGCCATAGTCAGATGACTTTCAACAAGGCCTCTCGTCATCCATTTCACTCGAGCACAGGCTGTAAACGGCAGCCATTTTCTCTTAGGCCAAAACGAACCATCTTAATTGAAAGAAATACAAACAACGTTACTACATCATCGCAATGATTAAACAGTGTTAATTCCCACTAATACCCTTATGTGTATGTAATTAACTAGCCATCTGCAACATATTTAAGCATTAGAACACGTTATTTCAAAAGCGTTTTGTGCTTTAAAACAAACAGCACTTAGCAACATTTATTTAATAAAACCTGCACATTATTATTAAGCAACATATATGCATTCCCACGTGTAATTTCTCTTGTTAATCATGTTGGTTAATCAGAATTTTCACACAAAACAAATAATTACTGATTACAAATTAGTATTTTTAGTCAACACATATAGACAAAACCGGAGCTTAAAAACCCGATAAATTTTCAACAGAAAACTCTGCTCCAGCATTACCTTGTCTGACTACGGGCCTGCCTTCATCCAGTAGGCTCAGAGCAGGTAGCCACAGATGCATTAAACAAGTGTTTCTGTGTGTTCTGTTGAATTTAAACATCATTTAGGGCATGGATGGCATTGAATTGAGTTGAAAAATGAGTTTTTTGGGTGGTATTTCCGTTTTTGTGTGTGTTAAAGAAATGCCTTTGTTGGGTGTGTTGGTGTGCACCCTGCAGACCTTGTTTTGCCCTGTGCAATTTCGATTTTGTATTAAAAAGGCACCGCAATGTGGTTTAGCATTCATCTTTTGCCTAGCTTCTTTTATAGGCCTTTTGTCAGTTCATTGATTCCCAGGCCTCCTGCTTGTTGCTTGTGAGTGTCCATGTGGCTGGTGGTCTATTCTGGTGGGAGTTATTAGTGTGCTGCTTTTGCCATATATAGGCATGCATGGTATTCCTTTGTGGCCTAGGCTTCTTGTTGTGGACCTGGCCATGAAGCTGGCAGCCATTTTGAAGGCATGGTGTGTGTTCTTTGCAACAGGCCTGCATTGTCTGTCTTCTGTTTCTTGTAGTTGGCTGGGCCTGGCCATGTGCCTGGTGGCCATTTTGATGCCTACGCCTGCAAGCTTGTGTGGCCGTGTCTGCCCACGGGCCTTCTTTCATCCAGTAGGCTCAGAGCAGGTAGCTACAGGTGCATTAAACAAGTGTTTCTGTGTGTTCTGTCGAATTTAAACATCATTTAGGGCATGGATGGCATTGAATTGCGTTGAAAAATGTGTTTTTGTGTGGTATTTCTGTTTTTGTGTGTGTTAAAGAAATGCCTTTGTTGTGTGTGCCTGGTATGTTGGTGTGCACCCTGCAGACCTTGTTTTGCCCTGTGCAATTTCGATTTTGTATTTTTTGCATTAAAAAGGCATCGCAGTGTGGTTTCGCATGCATCTTTTGCCTGGCTTCTTTTATAGGCCTTTTGTCAGTTCATTGTTTCCCAGGCCTCCTGCTTTTTGCTTGTGAGTATCCTTGTGGCTGGTGGCCTCTTCTGGTGGGAGTTATTAGTGTGCTGCTTTTGCCATATATTGGCCTGCATGGTATTCCTTTGTGGCCTAGGCTTCTTGTTGTGGACCTGGCCATGAGGCTGTCGGCCATTTTGAAGGCAGGCAGTGTGTTTTTTGCAACAGGCCTGCATTGTCTGTCTTCTGTTTCTTGTAGTTGGGTGGGCCTGGCCATGTGGCTGGTGGCCATTTTGAAGCCTAGGCCTGCAAGCTTGTGTGGCCTTGTGTGCCCACGGGCCTGCTTTCATCCAGTAGGCTCAGAGCAGGTAGCCACAGATGCATTAAACAAGTGTTTTTGGGTGTTCTGTTGAATTTAAACATCATTTAGGGCATGGATGGCATTGAATTGAGTTGAAAAATGTGTTTTTGGGGGGGGTATTTCTGTTTTTGGGTGTGTGTTAAAGAAATGTCTTTGTTGTGTGTGCCTGGTGTGTTGGTGTGCACCCTGCAGACCTTGTTTTGCCTTGTGGAATTTCGTTTTTGCATTTTATTGCATTAAAAAGGCACAGCAGTGTGGTTTAGCATGCATCTTTTGCCTGGCTTCTTTTATAGGCCTTTTGTCAGTTCATTGTTTACCAGGCCTCCTGCTTTTTGCTTGTGAGTGTCCATGTGGCTGGTGGCCTTTTCTGGCAGGAGTTATTAGTGTGCTGCTTTTGCCATATATAGGCCTGCATGGTATTCCTTTGTGGACTAGGCTTCTTGTGGTGGGCCTGGCCATGAGGCTGGCGGCCATTTTGAAGGCAGGCAGTGTGTTTTTTGCAACAGGCCTGCATTGTCTGTCTTCTGTTTCTTGTAGTTGGGTGGGCCTGGCCATGTGGCTGATGGCCATTTTGATGCCTAGGCCTGCAAGTTTGCGTGGCCTTGTCTGCCCATGGGCCTTCATTCATCCAGTAGGCTCAGAGCAGGTAGCTACAGGTGCATTAAACAAGTGTTTCTGTGTGTTCTGTTGAATTTAAACATAATTTAGGACATGGATGGCATTGAATTGAGTTGGAAAATGTGTTTGTTGGGGGGTATTTCTGTTTTGGGTGTATATTAAAGAAATGCCTTTGTTGTGTGTGCCTGGTGTGTTGGTGTGCACCCTGCAGACCTTGTTTTGCCCTGTGGATTTTTGTTTTTGCATTAAAAAGGCACAGCAGTGTGGTTTAGCATGCATCTTTTGCCTGGCTTTTTTTATAGGCCTTTTGTCAGGCCTCCTGCTTGTTGCTTGTGAGTGTCCATGTGGCTGGTGGCCTTTTCTGGTGGGAGTTATTATTAGTGTGCTGCTTTTGCCATATGGGCCTGCATGGTTTTCCTATTGGCTTACTGCTTCCAGCCATTCCCTTTGCCAGCAGCAGCTCCCTTCCATTACATGTGTATTTTGGTTGTTGTTCTTATTCTTTCCTATCCTTCCTGAGAGTGTAGTGTGTACACTGTACACAGTAAGTAGTTCACCATAGCCGTTGTTGCCAAAGTCTCACAAATTGCTACACTATATCTTTTATATATTTTTTTGTACTAGTAGTAATTGAACCACAATAACAAGTGCAACATTTCTATGATGTTCTTCTCCTGGCTTATTTGCTTTTAGGTGCACAAAAAGACAGAGGAGGAGGTAACTATCAACATAATCTGTTGTACTGCCAGACAGAAGCCCTGCTGCGCACCAAATCACGTCCACGTGTGACCACAGACATCTCTGCAACTTGTGCACCTGCGTCCTGTCTGACATCTGAAGAAGAGGGCCCAAAGAAAGGTACCAGGTCCTCCAGTACCAAGAAAGGTGCCGGTGAGAAGAAGAAGGAACAGAAAAAGCAAGAGGCACTAACCACGACTGGTGTACCGGAAAATGTTTTTTTTTTTTGGGACCAAAAAACACACGCCTGCAGCAGCGTTGTCCGGCGGGAACCAAGCTGGGAGCAGCACCTCTGCACCAGCGGGCCAACACCACCAACCTAGGCCCATGCCCGTCGCAGAGATAGCCAGTCTACTAACGAGCAGCGATGTTGAAATGTCATTATCGCAGTAGTACACAATCAACTCAGGTGGAAACTCAGCAGATAAGTCTGCAGCAGCAGGCACAGCCACAAGAACAGCAGCAGCCGCAAGAACAGCCGCAGCCGCAAGCACAGCCGCAGCCGCAAGAACAGCTGCAGCCGCAAGAATAGCAGCAGCTGCAAGAACTGCAGCCGCCACAAGAACAGCAGCAGCCACAACAACAGCCACAACAACAGCCCACAATAGTAGTTGTTCCTCCTGAAGTAGGGGCATTTCAGGAAATCGAGCTTCCTGCAGACAAAGAGGGGCAAGCCACTGTTTCAGAAGATCCATTGTCTTCCAGACCCCCAGCAAGGAAAAGGAGGGTTAGTCCATCATCTTCTTCTTCAAGCCCCGCTTCTGATGATCTTGATGCCACTTGGAAGTCACCAGCTCAGTCTGAGAGTGATGCACGCCACAAGACAAGGCTAGTGAAAAGGAAGGTTCCAGAAAGCCTTAGAGTTATGGAGGTAGATGTACAAGAGGGGGATGATAATGATGATGAGCCAGTCATCACGGACATCACTCCCGGCCCAAAGGATATGGAGACCAACATTATTACCCTATCCAAAATGGCTGCAAGGGATGTAGCATGGATACCACCAACACAGGTAACACCACCATGACCTCCAGCTTCCATATTTTCATTTGCAAAGGAAAGGCAGGGACCTACATCCAGCTCAACCACCACCTCAGTAGGGAGTGGTAGAAGTCACAGTGCAGCTGCACAGAGTCACATTCCAAGCACACCCTCCAGTTCATCTGGTATTGAAAGTGGCACATCCAGCAGCACCAGAAAGTTCTCCTCCCCAGTTTGGGACTTCTTGTCGGTTAGCAGTAAGGAGGAGAACATTGCTATAGGCTCAATTTGTCGACATGCTGTTAGGCGGGGTAAGCTTGGTACAAACTATGGTACCGGAGGCCAAACAAGTCATCTCAAAATACACCACACTATCTTGTGGGAGGCTCACCTACTTCACTTAGAAGAAAGTAAAACTCAACCCATTGCTGTTGGGCATGAAGAATCAGGGGACGATATTATCACGGTGGAACGTGAACAAGAGGGAGACGTTCCTAGCCCTGTCCCCAGCAGTGTAGTGGTACCGGCCACATCCTCCTCAGCAACATCTCAGTGGCACCGCAGTAAGAGTCAGAGTCAGGCTGAGACACCAAGGCGACCGAATAGTACTGCAATGAAACAAAGTGCGTTGTTGGCCCTAACTGTGTTAAAGAAAACAACTGCACCATAAAGGAAAATAATCCAGCCTACCATTGACAGCATGCTTAGGTTGGAGGGTCAGTACCAACGCAACCACCCAACGGCACGGTTGTACAATGCAAAGCTGACTAAAATGTTAGCGCTGGACCTCTCCCTTTTTCATTTGTGGAAGGGGTGGGTTTCCTTGAATTTGTGTCAACCATCTGCCCTAAATAGAAGGTTCCCAGCCGCTCCTAGTTCGCAAGAGTTGCTGTTCCAGCACTACATCATGATGTGCTGGCATTGGTTGAACAAGCTTTGCAGCAGAGTGCTGTTCACAATATCCACCTAACAACAGACATGTGGACCAGTTGCCAAGCCACTGATTACATGTGCATCACTGCACACTGGGTCTCATTTGTGGGGTTTAGAGATAAGCTATCTGAAGTAGGTGCTGTTGACCCAGCTGAGAGGAAACACGCAACTGTATCCATGTTCGCCATGGAGAAATCTCATACTGCTGTAAACATATTGGAAGAGTTTTACAGCAAGGTTTTTGAATGGCTGTGCCCAAGAGGGCTTAAGATTGGTTTTGTTTCCACAGATAATGGCAGTAATGTACTTAAGGCCACGGAGCTTGGTTCCTATTTCATGGTTCCGTGTTTGGCGCACTGCATTAACATTATTGTTCAAGACTTTCTGAAAAAATAAGCCATAGTCAGCAACTTACTGACCACCTGCCGAAGAATATACACTCATTTCAGCCATTCTTTTAAAGCTCAGAAGCAGCTGAGGATCATTCAACGTGACTATAGAATGCCAGTCAAAGCACTCATCCAGGAGGTGGCAACATGTTGGAACTCAACTTATTACATGCTTGACCGTCTGTTTGAGCAGTACAGGCAATCAATGAATATGTCATACGAAGAGGGGATTCTACTGTGAAAGGCATGACCATTCAGATGGACCAATGGTGCCTAGTTAAATGCCTGACTGAGATGCTTCTTCCTTTCGAGGTCTTCACACGTGAAGTCAGCAAGGAGGACTGTACTATGGGACAAGCTATCCCATTGTTGCAAATGCTAGAGCATCAGCTGAAGGAGATGTCTGAAGCATACAAAGATGTAGAGGAAGAAAAAGAAGCATATGAGTTGGTGGAGAGCTTAGCCCGTCGCTTAGCTGACAATACAAGGGTGCAAAATAAGATTTTGTCACAAAAACATTACATTTGTGCCACAATTCTCGATCCACGGACAAAATGGGCCCTGAAGACATAAATTCCTTTTTCAGAAATGTGCATGAAGAAACTTCATTGTGTACTTTATGTAATAATCTACACACCAAAAGTAACTCAAGTCCCTTTTCCCTTCTAGTATTTTTAATAACAAATTTGTACTTCTACTGCAGGCCGATACATTGCATTTTGAATATAGGAAGGGGACTCACTCGGTACACTGCAGATTGAGTTGAACAAAACCATCATGATGATCACAGTGACATAGTATCTTCGCAGTACACGGATCGGAAATGATTGATGGAATAAGTCAGGGCGTTTTATGAGTGGCATAAAAGGTAAACAACAACCACAGCAGACCTAAATGTCTGTGTAGCGGTAGAGTCAAGTGTAGCGGTGGTATGACTGCGGTGCATTGATTTAGTCACTTAACTTGTAAAATGCTATGTTGCTGGATGCGTGCTTTATCCAACTCTTTCAAAAAATGTATGCTAAATGGTGGATGTGCAAAGGGTGCGTCACCATGGGTCTGCTCTGTCCTGTTGGTGTTGTAGGTTAATGCTGGAAACAGACTAGAGTAGCGATGATGCATCCATGCCGCCTCGGAAAGTGTTCTTACTGCACTACACCATAACTTGTGCATTTTTTTCAACTTGGTTTCTCAATATCCCTTTTGTTTTTGCATCTCCAATTACAGGCCGGACCTTACCCTGTGCTGTACTTGGGAAAACAATGCACATTTACCTTACCAATGAATCTACATCTGCCAGGTAGGCAGTGGCATCACCCAAGATTGATGGACGGAGCATCCACAGAAAGGGGGACCAAGAGGAATGCCTAGATTCAACTCCCCATTTGACCAGAATAACACAGTAACAGTATCTATCAACTTTCATCATCTTTTAAATAATTTGATTCATTTTTTGTCTACAATCATTACAACAGTGTGTTCTTGTTGTTATTATTATTATTATCATTAGGTTTGCTCTCTGTTTATAATTCATCCCTACAGATATTTTAAAATTTTCTTTGCTATCTGTAAAAGTAAGCCCGGTAACACTGAACACAAACTGTATGTAATCCAGGTCTCCTTATCGTCATCATACATGCATTTCCTTTTTCTCCCATAACATATTGATATGGTTATGGTAGTCTACAAAGATTCTGTCGTTTGTTGTTTGGCCATGCGTACTGTTTTTCTTTCTTAAACCTTTTCCCAAACCCCACTTCCCAACCATTCAACGAACCCTAACCCTCTTTCCCCGGGCTGTGTGACTTATTGAGGTATGTCTAAATTAAATGTACACCAATAATTTATCACACGCTTGCTGGGGCGGATGTGGCAAAAGCAACAGTACTTCAATTTCAAGGCAGGGCGGGGATCTTCTTCTGCTTGCCCACCCATGAGCAGTATATTTGTGAGGTAATTGTTTTACCAAAGGAACCTAATACATCAGCATTAATTGCCGGCATTGATTGGATTAATGGATTTGTTGTCATCCTCCTACACAGCACTAACAGTTACGCTTGTGTCCAGTGTACTGTAGGCCTAGTCAAGTGACTTGACACAACTAGAGTTTATAACTCTGTGTACTACTAGGCTATCCCCACCACCATTATGTTTTGTTGTATTTTTGCATTTTATTGTTTGGCAGTAAGTTCTGTACTTTACTTCATTCTACTACTCCTCGAAGAGTCTCTCTGAGGCTGCTGCCAGTGTCTACTACTACTACTACTACTACCGCCACAACCATGGCATGTTAGGAAAGAAAACCATCAACACTATGCAGCCATCGCTGTGCCTAAGTTAAACATCAAGCAAAGGTAAGAGAAGTTCGGAGGAGGCATAATTAATAATGGACATGTTTTCATTAATTCAATTTCACACACCCCTTTGAATCCAGTTGCAGAGTGCCTAGAGTAGAAAAGACTGACAGTACTAGTAGGACAAGTCACTCAGTGAGGGGTGCCGCATCTATCTGTTTTTTTTTTACAAAGTCATCCAATTATTAAAATCAAACACTGGCTGTGGGCGGCCCTGCACCAGCAAGGAAAGAAGGATACAGTGTGATGAAAAACAGTAACCCCACCCAGAAAACATTAACAACATCGTATGTAAAGTAGAAATATATTATTTAAAATCCTAACAAAACTAAACTATGTAAAAAAATCCCACAACACCTGACCCACCCCTCTCCCTAATCCCAACGAATGTCCGTAAAGAAAACGTCAAACAAAATGTCCAATTGTCCAATGAAAAGAGAAACCCAACGCCCGATTCCCACCCACCCAAAGAATATTTTTAAAAGAGGCAACAAACAGGGTCTTAAGTTCGGCGTGCTTGACTCTGGAGGATACGTACTTGCTCCTCCAGGCGGGCAACACGGCGCTTCAATGCGCGGCAGTTGCATCCACGGGGGGGTAGCACTGATGGAGGGGCGGCGGCAGGCGGCTACCAGACGGTGGCGCCGTACCACTGGAGGGAGGTGGCTGGGGCCCGGGGCTTTGGAGGAGGCTGCACCTGCTGCCGCCTCCTCCTCGCCCTCTTCCAGAACCACCAGCCAACGATATTCAGTTTGTATGGCCTTCAGCTTCCGGCGCCGGGCGTTGGCTGCCAACTCCTTCCTATCAGGTTTCCCCTTGGAAGGAGTAGCTATATATGAACAAGAAAAAACAAGACTATTGTAAAATATACTCTTAGCAAAGCAGTAAGACAAATTATTTCTACACATAGTGTCACGGTAGCACTAGCAAGCACAGTACATAACATTTGTGGTATGTATCTATCCTCCCACTTTCTTTGACTTTAACATTTGTGGGAGTTTCAGTCATTCAACCAACCATGCATCTGATTCCTATCAGCCACCTATGCATGCATGCATCCCACGTATCCTTCTCTGCCAGTCATAAATATAAAATCTCGCCTGTCCTTCATCCTTCCATTCTTCTTTCCCTATTCGTTCAACCCATCCATCAAGGTCATCTGATCTGACTTTTAGTCTTCTCCATAAAACTTTCACAGCTGAGTTGAAATCAGATAGAAGAGGCCATTGGTTACTCAACACTCCCGCCGCTAATGCTTTTACTAATGCCAAGTAAAGGGTGTCTTCAACCGTTCACAACATCTTCTTACTTAGTAAGTCTCAATTGTACAGTACTATACAGTACACCCTTGCAGTGAGTGTAATGTCAATAAGTAAGGATTAGGAATCTAACTTACCACCGCCTGCCACTGCTGCTGGCTCACCCCCTGCAGCTCCTCCTGTAACTGCCACATCCTCTCCTCCGTCAGCAGCCACGTCGCCTTCGCCGCTGGCCCCGGCACTGGTGGTTGGTAGTGCACCTTGAAAGAACATTACACATTTTTTAGGTGTCATATACACCTCCCCCTATTTTTCACTAGCAAGATTGAAAAATGAGTTAATAGTAATACATACATATACAACATACATCACTAGTACAAATCAGGTAGTAGTAGAGTAGACACTAGTAGTTATATGGTCCCTAGGGTCATTCTAGTCTTTGCTTAGTTAGCCCGAGCCATGCAACCATTTTACCTTTGTGTCTTTTATTTTTGCACACGCGTCATTACCTCGCAGCTTGTTGTATAAAGAGTGATGCCTTTGAGCCCACATGAGCTCATACTGCTACTGTCTATGCGCTGCGTACAAGGTCAAACAAAACAAGTCACTTTGTTATGGAGTTCTGGTGTTAGTCCATATTACGTATCCAAAATGCTACACTTTTTGGCACGACTGAGAAATGCTTGCAATATACTAACGCGCACCATTTTTCTCCTAACAGACGGAAGATTCCCTTCTACAAACCAGAGCTTTGTGGAGCTTATGATGTAACCAGTACTAGGTTCTTCTAAGGTGAGGGGTCCACAGAATTCGCTCAGAGATCTTCAGTAATAATTTTATATAAGCTATATTCCTACAAAGGGGACGGTGGTGCTTCCACCACTGTTCATGTTTCATGATTTCACATTTTTTTTCTTCGTTCTATGGACTTGTAGTTGGTGTAAGTGTAACTAAGTGTAACAATGTTTATAGTTTTAATCTTATGCATTTTGCTGTTGGTGCTGCATTATAGAACAACGTACAGAGCTTGTCAGTTGCAAATAAAACTTTTGAACTTACATAAACTCGGTGGTATTTGGTGTGGATGAACTTACACGAGTGAGCGAGCGAAAGGAACGGTGTGCATGTGCATTGCTTCCACGACTGAGAGGTCAGGAGTGTTATGTTCTGGGTTGTCTACTCATTGGGTATCTGGGGGAGGGGGTTCGGAGAGCTAATAGTAATGAAACACTTTTATAACTAGTCGGGCAGGGGATTGTGGTGGGCACTGTTCTGATTGAGGTGTGAGGAAGGTCCAACCTCCCATCACCAACATCCTATTTTCTTGTGCAAAGTTCTGTATGTGGAAAATCTCTACAACACTAGTAGTATGTCCTATCCTATCAAAATAGTAAAACCTGGTTGGGCATTTTGTTGGTGGGAATTGTTGAAAAACATCAAGATTAATAAAGCCTCAAAGATTAAGAAGACTAGAAGGAGTACAAGAGGACAACCCAAAGAACTGGACTCAATGGCTAGAGCTACTGATGAATCTGAGTTTTATTTAAAACCTTTTAAATAAAGAGTGGCCAACTGGGCATGCTTAGCTACAGACAGACTAATAGTAGTAGTACAGAGAGTCATAGCAGAGGCAGTTAGAGGCAGGGATAACAAGAATTTAGAAACAGATAGTCTAGATCGAAAGATAATTGTTGGTAAAAAATAGCATTAGGAAACGGAAATAATAGTTCGGAAAAAATACGGTGCAGTAAAAGTTACTGAATAAGAATTATTAATATTAAAAACAGGAAGACTTACTGGGGCCAGCAGAAGATCCCTCGTTCTGGTCCTCCTGTCCTTGGTGTTGTGGAACTGCTCCTGCCGACTCTGCCCCCGTCTTCTTGCCCCTGGGTGCTGATCATGAAAGATATAAGAAAGAAAGAGACAAACATTGATGATTGGTGTGAAACAAATAAAATATTTTTAAAAGACTGTCAAAAAAACATTTGTGTAAACAACAATTGCAATAAAATATATCTAATCTGGTCGACAAGATGGACATATGCCTGCATTTTTGCATACACCAAATTGTTGGTTGGTTGATGCTGATGTTCTGCTAGTGCTAAGCGTATTACCACTCACTGAACAAACTACAAAAGGTTCTACTAAATTACCTGTAAAGCAACAGCATTCTAGCTGGTCGGAAAAAAAAAATATATTCGCAATATATAACAAAGAGCAGAAGAACAGACACAAAGTAGTAATGATTAATAGCTACTCACAAAGACCCGGGACCTCCACTCCTAGCAGGTCCAGCAGGTCCTGCTCCCGGTACAGGATATCGGACCACCGATGCGTCAACTGGTTCTGCTGCGCCGGACACCAGAGCAGCGAAACACTGCCCGGCGTGCCTTTCCCCACCCCTGCCAACACTCCCGGAACCTTACCCGGACCCAGGCCTGCCGCCTGCTGCCAGGGTTAAGGGGAGGTGGCGCTGCACAAAAAAAACCAGTGCGGCCAACTCCACCTCCCCAAATAAGGCCCGTGCCTGCACCCCTTGTGGGCGCCGCCTTCCGCAAGTAAGGCGGTTGTGGCTCTGGCTGCGATGCGCCCTGTGGCCCTTTGCCATGGTACTGGGGTAGGCGGGGGTGGAAAAGAAAAGGTAAAAATTAAAAAAGTAAGTAAAAGAAATGAAAAAAGCAGGTAATAGAAAAAGAGTGAAAAAGTAGTTAAAACACACACACAAAGTAGACAAAAACAAAAAATATAAAATCAGGAAAATAGAGAGATAATAAATAAAAAAGATCAAAAAAAAGTTTTCAGAAACAAAGGATTGAAAAGATAAAGGGAGGATTGAAAAGCAGGCCCCAGAATCATAGCAATAGAGTGAAAAACAAGATGGCCGCACCCATTGCGACCGCATGGGCAAGTTCGCGAGATATTTCCCCCCCGAGCACGCAAAAAGCGTCGCGAACACGTAATACGCATTCTTGAACAGGAAATACCTATCGCGAAAGGCCGCGAGCATGCATTGCGCGACCCAGAACAGGAAATACCATCGCGAGCGGGCGGTACAAGTGAAAACAAGATGGCCGTGCCCATTAGCGACGGCATGGGCAATTTGGTGACACATTTCCAACACGATCACGCAAAAAACATCGCGAACAGGCGGGACAAAAACGTCTGCGTCTTCGCGATATTTCAGCGTGTTCACAAAGATTTATTATGTTTTCGCGAAGATTTGCGTAACGTTATTACGCAAATTCCGCCCACCCCTAGTCTCGGGTAATGTTTATGTCTGTGAAAAGGGGATAGTATCATAAGTTGGATACATCAAGGTGAACTTGGTGTCATGTTGGATCCCAATTTTGATCCCCCATTTGCCTTAGGGAAAGGGTGAATGTTGTTCTTGAAAATGGCTTGTCTAAGGGTAATATTGCTAGTGAAATAAGGAAAGAGTTCCCCTATGTGTTCAGAGAAGATCTGGGTTGCTTGAAAGGGTATCAGCATGAAATTAGGTTGGTTCGCTAGGGTCCAACCTGTACGTAGTAAGGTTAGGAATGTCCTATAGCCCTCAGAGATGAGATGCAGAAAGAGATTGTGAAACTCAAAGTTGGAGGGATAATAGAGGAGGTAGAAGGGACAGAGCGGCTTGCACCCGTGGTTACAGCACACAAGGCCAATGGCAGTTTACGACTTTGGGTTGATTTGAGGCAGCACAACCGGAATGTCATTGTTGATAGTTACTCTCTCCCGAACATTTCTGAGTGGTTGTTGTTGATTATTGGAGGTGTAAAGGTATTTAGTACCATCGATTTCACTTCAGCCTATCACCAGGTTGAGCTGGAGGACTCTTCTAGAGATTGCACGGCATTTATCACTCCTTTTGGTACTTTCAGATACATTCGCTGGCCATTTGGTTTGGTATCGCCGGCCTCCGTTTTTCAACGTGCCTTGGAGAGAGTACTCAAAGGGGTTGTAGGTGTCTGTGTATATCAAGATGATATTCTCGTCTTTGGCAAAGATTTGGATGAACACAATGCTCGCTTTAGGGAAGTATTGCAAAGGTTGGATAGTTCCAATCTTAACATCAAAACTGAGAAATGCAAATTTGCCACTACTAACATTGATAATTTGGGGCACAACATCACTGGTGATGGGATAGCTCCGAAAGCTGAGTTGGTTAATACCATTGCGTGCATGTCCTCGCCGTCTTTGAGGGAAGAACCCAATACGTTTTTGGGATGGATGAGTACTATAACACATTTGTACAACATTTTGCAGAATTGAGTGTCAACATGAGACAATTGTTGAAGAAAGGTATGATGTTTTTGTGGAATGAAGCTTGTGGGAGCAAATTTTTGCTTTTGAAAGAAAAGCTCAGTTCACCACACAAATTAAAGAACTTTGACCCTAGGAGGAGGTCAGTCATCACCACCAATGCTAGCCTTAAAGGTTTAGGCACAGTTTTACAGCAGGAAAAGTGTGATGGGAGCATGGATACCATCATGTTTGTTTCTCGTGGATTGAAAGAGGCTGAATCAAGATATTCGGTAATTGAGCGTGAGGCTCTTGCAGTATATTGGGCCATCAAGAAATTGAAGAAATTTCTGTGGGGTGTGAGGTTTAAGGTTAGAACTGACCACACACCTCTATGTGACATTTTTATGAAGAAGGGGATTGACTCAGTATTGGGGAGAATAGCCAAGTGGGTCGTAGCTTTGCAAGAGTTCGATTTTCACAGGCAGTGCATCCCGGGGTCGGAAAATTGGATTGCCGACATGTTATCCAGGTTAGTCTCAAAGAAGAACCATGGCAAAAGAGATGCTGATATGTTTGATGAGGAGTCTGAATTTGTGTGTGTTGGAGAATAATGTCATCTCTGAGGAGCATTGGCGTAAATTCTTAGACTCTGATCTATTACTAATGGAAGTATTGTCTCTGGTAAAGGAGGGTTGGCATTCCAGGAAACAAGATTCTGATGGGTGCAACATGTTTTGGGGTGTGAAGGATAAGTTGAACACATGTGGTGGTCTTTTGTGTCAGGGTACTTGACCGGTGCCTCCGCTTGATTTATGTGAACAACTGATGGACTTGGTTCATGAATCCCATCTGGGCATATCCAAAACAAAAGAGAGGTATTGGTGACCAGGTATGGTGACTGTTTGCCATGCTCTTTGAGTGAGAAGTCTAAGTAACCTAGGGTACAGCCAATATTGTTGAGGCAACGCGCCTCTGGACTGAGGAAGGAAATTGCTTTAGACATTCTTGGTCCAATTCATAGCGAGGGTCATTAAACCTATGTGTTAGTTGTGGTGGATATGTACTCACGGTGGCCTGAATTATGTCTGGCTATGAGTATTGAGACCAAAAAAGTTGTGAGTTTCATGAAGAGTCTTATAGCTAGAGAAGGTATTCCTGAAACCCTTCTTACTGACAATAGGTTTCAGTTGGTCTCAAAGGAGATGGAGGAATTTTTGAAGGCAAGTGGGATAGCACACAAGAAGTGTGCACTCTGTCATCCTGAGACAAATGGGATGGTGGAACGATTAAACAGGGTTCTCAAGGAAACTATTATGCTTGCAAAGTCAAATTCATTGAACTGGAAGGAGGAGGTGAAAACGAAAATTGAGCTGTATAGGTTGACCCCATAGCACAACGTGGAAGACTCCATTTGAACTGTTTAGAGGGAGACATCCTATTACCTTGATCAAGGCTTCTTGGGTGCGGAATAATTTGAAATAAAGGGAGGGGGAGTGGGACAGCCCTGTGGTGATAAGGAAGAGAGAAAGGTGTTAGAAAGAAAATTTAATTTTGATAAAAGAAAAGCTGTGGTTGCTGTGGGTGATTTGGTAATGATCAAACGTCCCGGGAGGGTTGGTGAAGAATCAAAGTATTCATAACCCATCAAAGTCATCAAAGTTTTCGCGAATGCTGTGAAGACACAAGATCATCGCATTTGGAACCTTGGAAGAGTGGTGGTTTACAATGCTCCTCTGATTTCCTCTTCACACAAAGGGCTCTTGGAAAGGACCTTGGCAAAAGGAGGGCATGTTATTGACCCTCAAGAGAAAGTTGGGCCAAGAAAGTCCTGTACAGAAGTGAGGAAAGCTGAATATTTGAAGTATTTTGTTTAGGACATTTTTAAATTTTATTCTTTTCTGTGCTTCATGGTCTTTCTATTTTCATTGACCCCATTGTCTTCGATAATCTAATATCTACTTACTTGTTGTTTAAGTTTTCATGATTTTCTGTATATAGCATGTTTGTTTAGGTGTTAAAGGAGGGAGGTATGAGGTATCTGAGTCGTGGATAGTGATGTCATGCCTAGGTAGACCTTGGAATGTTATATATGTCAGACTAGAATCTTGTGGGGTGGATAGGAACAGTTGGCCAGGGCAGCTGTTGGGAGCTGGCTGGGAATTCTCTCCTTATGCTGGAATAATCTACTTTCTTCTACATCAACCCTTTTGTGGACCCTTTCATTACATTTCTGCCTGAGGAGATTTCTACAAGTACCCTCTTGTTATCTGTGTCAGAAAGGTGGTTGGCAGGACTAGAATTTAGCTGCAATTGCATTTGTCGTAAAGTCCTAAAACCAGACTCCATTTTGACCTTGTTAAGTTAGCATGTCTGCCTTTAGTCCACATTCAGCATTGTCATTTTCTTTCGCAGAACAGGTGAATGTGTCAATTCATCGAAACAATGACTTTGCTATTGCATACGACAACATAGGTCTGCTACAATCTACATAATATCTACATTATCAAGGTTTGATAGTTGATGTGTAAAATAAGCATGTAGTCGAAGGCGTGCCAAAGGCAAGCCCGTCTGCACCTGTCATGGTCCGGACAGCAGCCAGGGCCAGTCATGCTGCCCAAATTCCCTTTGGATGCCCGAGCGGTTGGGACAGAGATGAGCTTTTAGCATTAAGACTCCCATCTGCCAAGGTCAAACGTGCTTGCTGCTCAGTGTCCTTGCTGGGCCCTTTTATTGCTCTTGCTGCAATTTCTCCCTTATCCCTGGCAGCACCCCCCAGATGGATAAGGAGGTGCGTCCTTCCCCCCCCAAAACCCCTCATGTCCTGGGACTTAAAAGCCTGCCTCATTAATTTCAGGTCGTTGCCAAAACACGCACTTGGCATTCACCAATCCCTGGTGGATAACAATTGTGATCTTATGTTCCTGACAGAGACGTGGTTGCGCGAAGACTCTAACCAGGCTTTAGCCTTAGCTATTCTTCACGGTTATCGTATAGTCTGTGTGAATAGGTGAGATAACAAACCGGGGGGTGTTCTGGCGATTATCCACAAAGACATCTGGGTGACGTCAACTACCCACTTTGGTCAAATAGGCAGGATTGATGGACTCTTCATTTGCATAAATCTGTCCTCCTCAGAATCCTTTGCGGGGCTCCTTCTCTATAGGCCCCCGGGCTGTGGCCATAGTTCCACCCCCATCCTGGCAGACTATATCGCCCAAGCTATCACCCACTACTCCAATTTCACAGTTTTAGGTGATCTTAACCTTCATGTTGATGATCCTGCTTGCTCTCATAGCTCAAACTTTGAATCGTCAGTGGCGGGTTTTAACCTGACCCAACTAGTCTCCTCTCCTACGCACAAAGCAGGCCATATATTATATACCTTATTTGCTCTAATTTACCGGAGGCTACTGTGGATACGCCCTCCCCATGATTTAGTCGGATCATTTTTTGATCCCCTTCCAATTACACCTGAAAGCCAAGGCCAAGGTTACCTCTCGCTCGAAGGAATTGCGGAGGAACTGGAGTAAGGTCTCTGTGGAGTCCTTAACCCCTTTTCTTAAGGTCTCGGAACCCCTCCTCACTAATTACCTTGAGGACAGCATTTCAAATTTGAATGCCTGGTTTACGCAGGTTCTGGATAAAGTTACGCCTCTGAAGCTTGTAAACTCATCTAGAGTCATATTTCCCCTCACCTCAGACAACTTCATTGGCTCCCTGTGGCCAAGAGAGTTGAGTTCAAGGCCCTCACATTTGCCTTCCGGGCCTACCAGGGAAGAGGCCCTAAGTATCTGAGGTTGAGACTTCGCCCTTACCATCAGGGCAGATCACTGCGGTCTAACTTGAAACGCTACCTATTCGTCCCCCGTTTTGCCAAAGCGAGAATGGGGAGCTGAATTCTCGAGGTGGGAACCTCTATTTGCTGGAATGATCTGCCCCTCCAACTTCATATGATGCACTCTGAGCAGGAGTTTAGAAAGGCCTTGAAGACCTTCCTGTTTAACCGCAGAGACTAGTTCTTCGCTGGCATGGCTACGATGTTATCCATGTTAGCGTCGGGACACCTCAGTTGAGGTAGCTGCACGCTCTATAAATGTCTTTTATTATTATTAAAGTTGATGTATTTTTATCATGCTAGTTTAGTCTAATTTTGTCTCGGATTATTGGAAAGTCCCCCAGTGTAGGCTAAAAGTCAGTGGTCAACCCTCCAAAAACTCCTATGAATTGACCACTGAATATAAGAGGCCTTCACACCAGCTTATCACAAGAGGTCCTCCCAGAGTGCTGCAGGCTTCACTTTTATGCTGAGAGTTGATACAGCAAGGAGAGGAGCTGAGCCTAGATTATCATGTGCTTTCCTTCCAAAGGAACACTCTCTCCCGGCTGAAGTCAGATAACCACAGCTGATCCTCTGTGAACAGGTAGGCAGTGCTCTCATCCTCATGAAAATCTAGAGGCGAGTTACCTATCCCATGCTTTCATAGAGTAGGGCATAGATATTGTTATAGGGTGGTAGGCTGCTAATAATATTCTAATTACGGTAGAACATTTTGTTTTATTCTTGCTGCTATCAACATGCATAAGTGCTGTTTTAAATATTAGGGTGCCGATTCCGATCCGTTAAAAATTTTCCCTGTACGAATGGTATCCGGATTTTTTTCCGTATGAATCGTACAAGTCCCTTACAAATTCCCCGACACGTCATCAGGTCGGGTAAAGTGTCCGACCCGTCCCCGGACAGTTTTACGTGGAATTGGAAAACTGAAGTCCGAACGCGCAAATACGATCTGTCCCGTCCGTCCGATTGTAAAACCGTATGGAAAAAAGACCGTCCGGAGCGAACTTCTATGGCAACCATGGAGACGTCCAAACAGGTGCCCGGTACATGCTGAACACCTCCCCAGCCCCCCCGTGTGTACGCACCGTACCCCCAGCCCCCCCGTGTGTACGCGCCGTACCCCCAGCCCCCCGCGGATGGACGCGTCGTACCCCCAGCCCCCACTGTATGTACGCGCCGTACCCCCAGCCCCCCCGCGGATGGACGCGCCGGACCCCCACCCGTGTATGTACGGAGCGTACCCCCACCCCTGTATGTACGGAGCATACCCCCACCCCCGTATGTACGGAGCGTACCCCCACCCATGTATGTACGGTGCGGACCCCCACCCCCGTATGTATGGAGCGTACCCCCACCCGTGTATGTACGGTGCGGACCCCCACCCATGTATGTACGGAGCGTACCCCCACCCCCGTATGTACGGTGCGGACCCCCACCCCCGTATGTACGGTGTGTACCTCCACCCCCGTATGTCCGCACCGTACATACGGGGGTGGAGGTACACACCGTACATATGGGGGTGGGGGTCCGCACCGTACATACGGGGGTGGGGGTATGCTCTGTACATACGGGGTGGGGGTCCGCACCGTACATACACAGGTGGGGGTATGCCCCGTACATACGGGGGTGGGGGTCCGCACCGTACATACGGGGGTGGGGGTCCGCACCGTACATATGGGGGTGGGGGTCCACACCATACATACACGGGTGTGGGTACGCTCCATACATACGGGGGTGGGGGTCCGCATCATACATACACAGGTGGTGGTACGCTCCATACATATGGGGGTGGGGGTCCGCACCGTACATACACGGGTGGGGGTACGCTCCATACATACACGGGTGGGGGTATGCTCCATACATACGGGGGTGGGGGTCCACACCGTACATACACGGGTGGGGGTACGCTCCGTACATACGGGGGTGGGGGTCCGCACCGTACATACGGGAGTGGAGGTACACACCATACATATGGGGGTGGGGGTCCGCACCGTACATACGGGGGTGGGGGTATGCTCCGTACATACGGGGGTGGGGGTCCGCACCGTACATACGGGGGTGGGGGTCCGCATCGTACATATGGGGGTGGGGGTCCGCATCGTACATATGGGGGTGGGGGTCCGCACCGTACATACACGGGTGGGGGTACGCTCCGTACATACAGGGGTGGGGGTACGCTCCGTACATACGGGGGTGGGGGTCCACACCGTACATACACGGGTGGGGGTACGCTCCATATATATGGGGGTGGGGGTCCGCACCGTACATACGGGGGTGGGGGTCCGCACCGTACATACAGGGGTGGGGGTACGCTCCGTACATATGGGGGTGAGGGTCCGCACCGTACATACACGGGTGGGGGTACGCTCCGTACATACGGGGGTGGGGGTCCGCACCGTACATACATGGGTGGGGGTATGCTCCGTACATATGGGGGTGGGGGTATGCTCTGTACATACGGGGTGGGGGTCCGCACCGTACATACACGGGTGGTGGTACGCTGCGTACATACGGGGATGGGGCTCCGCACCGTACATACACGGGAGGGGGTACGCTCCGTACATACGGGGGTGGGGGTACGCTCTGTACATATGGGGGTGGGGGTCTGCACCGTACATACACAGGTGGCTGTACGCTCCGTACATACGGGGCTGGGGTCCGCACCATACATACACGGGTGGGGGTACGCTCCGTACATACGCGTCCATCCGTGGGGGGCTGGGGGTACGGCGCGTACACATGGGGGGGCTGGGGGTATGGGGCGTACACACGGGGGGTCTGGGGGTACAGCGCGTACACACAGGGGGGCTGGGGGTACGGCGCGTACATACGGGGGGTATCTGGGGGGTGTTCAGCGCGTACCGGGCCCCCTTTTCCTCACACTTTGCGGCGTACTTAGCTTTTCCGGCACTTTTTGGGTGCCGTAAAAATATTGCCGTCCGGAGTGCTGTCGGTACGAATAGTACTTGCTGGTACGTAAAAAGCTGCCCAACTCCGTACGTATGTCGCGTATGCGCTGTCCCGGATCACATTCGTATGTATTTTTGAGTCGGTCGGTGTTTTTTCCGATTTGTACGGAAATGGTGTTTCCGTACGAATCGTACTTGCATGTTTGTACGGTCTTTTTACCGGGTACGAGTCGGACGGAGAAAACGCTCCGTCCGACGATTCGTACACGGTTTTTCCAGGATCGGAATCGGTACCAATGTGTGTGGTTATTCCTCATGTACTAAGCAAGAGGACGAGACTGCTGAAAGAAAACAACTTTGAACTTACATAGTTTATGTTTTTTAGTGCAGTGACTGAGTGTGCTATTCTAAAAAACAGAAATGTGGTTTGAACCCTTTATGGGACTGTTAGTAACCAAGAAAGTTAAGACACAAAACCAGCAAGTATGCTCAGGGGGGTTGTGTGGGGCTTCAATAACCTAGACTCCTCTGCTTAAGCAATGGTGCACTGAACTCAGTCCAGGAGCCTGTGGGTAGGCAAGCCAAACAAATCTTGTAGACCTGTACGAGAGTCCCAGGACATGCAACAAATTGTGCCTCAATTTTGCTTTACCATGAGTGTGATTTCAAATCAGATTCCTGATTTGTATGTTATGGGATGGAACCTATGGACTGTAGTCAGCACTTTATGAATGTTGTGTGCCTTTTGACTCAGAGGAGTATTTCAGGGGTTCTCTGACAAAATATCAACACTCAAATTATCGCAGAAAGAAATATTGAGTCAAAAATATCGAGCGCAACAATATTCTTGTCTTATACTTATAACTGAAATGATACAAGTAGCTAAAACCACAAATATCGAACGATATATACAAAAATATTGTTTTTAAAAATACATATAGTTCAAAATAGTAAACATGAAATATATTAACATGCAACAGGAATATAATACAAATTAAATATATTTAATAATATAAAAAATATACATAAATATATAGTTATTTAAAAAACACCACGTGTGTTTGTTTATTTACAGATATCAGATATATATTAATAATAATTGTAATTAATAATATAATGCACACATTTATTTTTAAATGTAATAATATACAAAATATATATACTTATTGTTTGTATATATATATATATACACACACACAGGCAGACACAGTGTGTGTTTATGTATATATATATATATATATATATATATATATATATATATATATATATATATATATATATATATATATATATAAATTCCAAACGCTGTCTCCCACTTCCTAACGGCGAGGAAGAAAGCACACGGACACCAGCTCGTGCTTCGTCGGATTTTAATAGACGTCAGCACCCACACAGCACGCCATTACGCGTTTCGGCCACAAGATCACATATATATATATCCAAGAAAGAAGTGACTCAAACAGATAGATTCACCAAAGAACAAAAATATATTTCCACTACAATTTTTCAGCTTCCGCAGGTAGTACAAGATGGTTAGCTCTGTGGCTGCACAGATGACACAGCTAAATTTTCAAAAAGCATCATGAGTGAAGATTCCATTTGGAATGTGGAATCAATGCAGTCCTGAGAGCTCTTGAGATATGCAGTAATCAAGTTGTGTTGTCAGTAATGTTCAGTCCATCTGGATGCAGTGATTTTAAACGGTACATCCAGAAGTTTTCCCTGGAGTCCAGTAGTTCTTCCTTTGCAACATGTTCCACGGGGAAAATCTTCAAATCTGATAGTGAATGATCCACAAGGTTGAAATGATTGGCTACAGGCTGGTCAATTTTCTTATTAATTATTGCAGATTTGTGGTTCCTGAATCGTGTATGGAGGTCATTCACTGTTTGGCCTACATATTTTTTTTTACAGCTTTGCCGTTGGCCCTGAATCACATAAATAATGCATGTTGAGCGACATGTAAGATGCTGCCTTATTGCATAGGTCCTTCTCGTAACAGAACTAGTTACAGATGATGTTTGTAAAAGATATTCACACGTGATGCACCTTTTAGAGTCACAGCAATGAACCCCTGCATTTGTTACAGCTTGCTTGAGTTCAGCTCTCACAATAAGAGATCGTAAATTTGGAGCTCTGCGGTAAGCAATGACTGGTGGTTTTGGAAAAACCTTTTGCAATTTTTCACAAGTGGACAGTAAGGGGAATGTTTTTTGCATTATATTTCTGTAGATAGGAGCTGATGGATGATAGTCAACTACAAATGGAGTTCTGTCACTTTTGTTTCTGCCGTTGGTATTCCAAATAAGTGCTTCTCTGGGTAACTGCAAAGACTTGACAATTTGTTGCTGTATGATATGCAGAGGATAGCCTCACCTTTTAAATAATGTAGCAAGCTCCTGTAGATGGTCTTTACAGGTTTCCTCATTGCTGCAGATGCGTCTTATTCTGAGTGCTTGGCTGTAGATGATGCTCAGTTTAGTGTGGTGTGGGTGACATGAAGTCCAGTTTAGATACAAATGAGCATCTGTAGGCTTGTGGTACAGATCAGTTGTAATTTTGTGTTCATGAATGGTGAGTAGCACATCCAGAAAAGGGAGATGAGGCTTCTGTTTAGTATTGCTGCGGGTAAATTTGATGGTAGGATGGATATTGTTGATATAAGCTGTAAATTGTTCCAATGTTCTACTTCCTGCATTCCATATTATAAATATGTCATCAATGTATCGTAGCCATACCAGTGGTTTGATGCTAGAAATAGCAAGTATACAGTTCTCTAGTTTGCCCATGAAGATATTTGCATTGGATGGAGCCATCCGAGTGCCCATGGAAGTCCCTTGTATCTGTAGATAGTGTTTACCATTGAATGTAAAATTGTTGGATTTAAGGATAACTCTTGCAAAGTTGGTAAGCATATTTGTTGATGGCTTTTTCACAGTTCTTTTATTAAGAGCTTCAAATAATGCCATAAACCCATCCTCATGTGGTATATTGGTGTATATTGATGTAACATCAAATGTAGCCAGAAGAGTATCATCATCAAATGTGTAGGTTTGGTTTAATTTTTCAGTAAGCTGAAGGAAGTGACTGGTATCTTTAACAAATGATGGAAGTTCCTGTACAATGGGCTGGAGGTGCAGGTCGACAAATAAAGATAGTCTCTCAGTGGCTGTGTCATTGCCAGAGATGATGGGACGGCCAGGATTGTTCATTTTGTGAATTTTGGGAAGCATATCAAATCTCCCAGGTCTTGGTTTGGGATGAACAAGTATATCTGCTGTTGTTTCATCAATGAGGTTTAAGCTCCTGTATCTTACAACCATGTTCTTAATTTCTTTGTTCAAGTCTTCTCTGGGATCAGTTTCTAAAGGTTTGTAAGTGTTGGTATCCATTAGTTGTCTCATTTCTTCCTCAATATAATCACTTACTTTCATGGCAACCACTGCACCACCTTTGTCTGCCGGTTTTATAATGACATCCATTCTCTGTTGAAGGAGGTGGAGAGCTTTTCTTTCTTCTCGGGTGATGTTATCAAAAATCCTTTTAGGTGTTGATTCCTTGATGAGTTTCTTAATGGATAAAATGTATGTATCAAGGACAGGATTTCTACCACATTCAGGAGTCGATGATTTGGGATGGCGGAACTTCTTAAATGGATCTGGAAGGTAGCTTGGCAGATCAACATTAGAATTATTGTAAAAGTATTCTGCAAGTCTGCATCTTCTCTCAAAGGTTTTTAGGTCTCTCATCATATTGGCAGTATTATGGTCCTTCGGTACAGGACAGAAATAGAGGCCTTTGCTCAAGAGGTTCAATTTGCCTGGTGATAGGAGCCCTCCAGTCAAGTCAATAACTGGGTAGGATGTCTGGAAGGGTTGTAGCTGACTGATGCTATGCAGCCTTTTTTGTCTTATAAATCTTCTATTCTTTTTATGCTGTTTACTCACAGGGCTTTCACTGACAAGAAAATCTCCAAAAACAGAATGATTTATGAAGTGGTGAGTTGGAAGAGGAGGTATATGAAATCTTAACATATCTCTTTTTAGTTTTGCAGATTTAATTTCAATAGCTTTCCTGGCAGTCATCTTTTTTACTACTGCAATCCTCTGTAGCATGTGTATATATACACATACACACACACACACAGGCACACACACACAAACACACAATACATTAAAAACCATAACAAATAAACTGGAAAAATGTTTTTAAACATACCAATGAAATTACAGACTAAAGAATTAACAATATAAAAAAATACATTTTACTAAAAATATATTATATATTACAAACATTAAAATAAATGCTAAACCATAAATGTCCAGGAATAATACATATACTATTTCCACTCCAGTCGGTGCAACAATAGGGAAAGCGTTGGACTCATAAGGGGTAAAATGTACTATTACCATTCTAATCTGTGCAACAGTAGGGAAAGTGTTGGACTCAGGATGGGAAACATTCATTATTCCCACTCCAGTTGGTGTTAACAGTAGGGAAAGTACTTCACTTAAAGCACATACCTTATTTTAATACAATTATTAATTTCATAAAATTATAAAACCATTTACACAAAATGAAATATATACCTTAAAAAACCATTAAACAATCAAAATTATTGTACCTTTTTAAAATAATTAATATAAGAAACACATGTAATTTAATAAATATTTCATTATATTTCCATAATATAGTCACCCATTTAATATATATCCAAATTAAATAATATAATTAAACAATATAAATAATTAATTAACAATTAATTAATAATGTATAAATAATTAATAATTAATCAATTATTATTTAATTAACTTCCCATCCTCTACCCATACAAACCCAACAACCAACACCTAAAATATAAATTAAAAATTATAATAAATGTTTATTTTAACTATGGTGCTCTTGTATGCAGTATACGTGCCATAACAAGTAGGAAAATGCCTAATTCAAATACAGTCAGCATAGCAAGTAGTCCATAGATCATAAACGGTGCTGTCATTATATACGACATTGTAGTCTAACCTCCCTCCCCTTCTACAGAAGCAAAATGATTTTATATCAGAAGATCTCTGGGTGTTAGCAGCAGACCCTGTACCTTTGTATACCCAGATGAAACAGGTGCTGTCACAGTCTTTTCCCTGGAAAGGGCCCTCTTTAAGTGTGTGTTACCTATATGACAAAAGTATGTGTTCCCAAATAACAGCTGCTTTTGCGTGTTTTGTTTTGTCTAGGTGCTAGGGCCTGGCCAGAACAGAATTACAGGGGCATTGTTTTTGGCTTCGACTACATGTTCAGACTAAATCCCAGGAAAGAACAGACACAAAAACAACAGCGTGTTCTGTGTGAAAGTACCTTGTGGCACAAAGCAAAATGTGTTTGTAGAGTAACGTGTTCAAAGCAGAGCACAGTCTTCAATGTGCTCATGCTAACATAGGGAAAACGACAATTGGCCTGCACGGGACATATGACACCACATTTATATCCCATCTGCCAATCTCTAAATCAGATCCCAGGTGGTTTTGAAGCTTGCACATGGTTCAAGTGATAATGACATCTAATACCTCTATAACTCTGCTACGATACAGTGGAGACACCAGCTGTTAGATACAGCATTTGTTAATGTATAACAAACAATAGGGTTAATTAAATATGAGTCTGTTGTTTATACATGTTTTGTCTCTACATGCCTATCTTTTTACACCAATCATGAAAAGAACTCTGGTTGACTTTACCACAGGTGACAGAGAGAGTATGTTGTCATTTAAAGTCAGTTTGGGTAACAAAGGAGAAATGTGGTGGGTAACTGTCTTGGGGCACATAGAAGGTTTCTGCTGGAACACACTTTACAGGAAAAAAACACAGTGACATCTAATGCGAACATAGATCATTTTCCGCACCAACCACTATGCATAGTCTCATTATTTACCCACTATAGTTTTATTATTTATTTTTTTATTATACTTTGATCTGAGGTCCCACTTAATGTTTTTCATTTTTCTTCTTCCCTTGCATTGCATTCTTCTTTTTCATGGCTTACAACATGCTCACACATTAATTTTATTTTCATGTACGCAATTTCAAATATTATACCTACAGTCAACTGACAAAAGCAGCAAATGGTTTTTCTTTTTGTAGATGCTGTGCTGCGACAAGTAAATCAGAGAGGGCCGTGTCCTGCCTCTCATCCAAGTTTGCACTGGGGTATACCCCTCCTCCTGATCTAATTGCCATACCATAGATGCTCTGGTCAGCTTATGTGGTTGTCCAGTGAATGATGTCACAATAGATTTGTAAGCCCTGGCAGGCATCGTCAAACTAAGCAATATTCTAGAATGCCTATTATTGGTGATTGTTAGTGATGCATGTATGGGTATAGAGAACTGTGAGTTTTTTCAACACTGGATGACCCCTTTAAGGCATGTTCTCCATTCTGTGCCTCATATCAGCAACTCATCAGAGAGTTTTATGTAATTTCTCTTTTCTAGTCTAACCCTCCAGCACCCCCTGTCCTTGATCAGTCTACTATCCATATCTACAAGACTTGGGAACAGGGGTCTTTCTCACTGCTGCTCTTCAGACACACCTGTTGAAATTCTCTTCTCTCACATACACAGATTGGCATCAGTGTGACACATGGAAAACACAACCAGAGAAATATCAAGATTGCATTGCATATTCTCCCAGCATCTCCCTTGTTACCAAAATTATCGGCATTGTCCTCTTAATTATTACTCCTGTAATTTAGGGCCTTTTTTAGAGTTTAGTTATAGTTCAAAAATTGATTCTGTAAGATGTCTCTTTGGAGAAGCAATTGAAAATTTGGGAAGAAACCAATGGAGGATCGTATTGATAAACAGTTACTGTAAATTCAATCCACATTCATTTTAAATGGTCCACAAAGTGGTCTGTATATTACATCAATACATAACAAGGGTGGTGTTCCACAAGAAAAGTGTGTACAATGAATACAACTACAATTGTAAGAACAATGGGGTTGATTGCGAGTTTGGCGGTCCACTGAATGCCATCCCTGTGGTAGCAGTCCAACCGCAGTGAGCTTGGCAGTCCAACCACCCTATTAGGATGGATTGGCTACCTGAAGGCAACCACTAAAGGCTCAACTTACCCCTCCGGCAGTCGGGGAGAATCAGAAGGTACTGAGCTCACAGGCTGTAAGGAATATCCCATCCTGGCACTCCCCGAGGTATACTATTGAGTAACGTCCAGATGGTGCAACTTGACATGTTCAATCAAAATAAAGCGGTTATCTTTGTATCTGGGCAATGGAGGTAAAATCACAGTTCTGGTACATTGAAGGCCAAGAACTGGAACAGGAGCACAGTAGGAGGGACCGAAGTTCATTCTTGATTGCCACCTTTTCACAAACCAGATCACCCACTTTGTGGGAGCTAGCCAGAAACAGGAATAAGAACTGAGTTCAGCGCATACAGATTGCCTCCGCACGACTCATCCTCGACATCCCTCGCCACAGCCACATATCTGCCCACCTGAGAAACCTGCACTGGCTCCCCGTCAGCAAGAGGATCACATTCAGGCTCCTCACCCACGCACACAAAGCACTCCACGACACGGGCCCGGAATACCTCAACAGCCACCTCTCGTTCTACACCCCCACCCGCCAGCTCCGCTCGGCCAGCCTCGCCCTCCCCATCGTCCCACGGATCCGCAGAACCACAACCGGAGGAAGATCTTTCTCCTACTTGGCTGCCAAGACATGGAACTCCCTCCCCGCACACCTACGACTGACCCAGGACCATCTCACCTTCAGGAAGCACCTCAAGACCTGGCTATTCGAGCAGTAGAAGCACCCCCCCCCCCCCCCTCAGCGCCTTGAGACCCTCATGGGTGAGTAGTGCACTCTATAAATGTATTGATTGATTGAACTGCTGCTTCTTCAGACAAAGTCAAGGGCAAATAGGCTTTAGCCAGAGCGTCACAACACTTTTGTAGGTCCTGTAAGACAGCACAGTGGTTATCTATGTCAAATGTTGCGGCAGCCGCCACAACGTCTAGACCATCCAGGTCTGGAACAAACAGATTGATGTCAAAAAGCATTTCGTATGGGGTCCGCACACCCAGAGACTTTCTGGGGAGATTATTAAGAGCACGTTGAACCCCATAAAGGTGAGTTATCCAGCCATAGCCCGTACCCAATACCCTTGCTGTTAAAGATTGCTTTAAGTCACGGTTCATCCGCCCAACAACAGAATTGCCCTCTGGCCTACATGGAGACAAGAAATGCACTTGCATTCCCATGGACTTCATCAAATCACGGTAAGCCTTAGAGGCAAAATCTGTACCTTGGTCTGAATGGAAAGTGCGACAGACATAAGTCCAGACAAAGACATGCAAATCCTTTATAACAGTGCGAGTGTCAGCAGAGCGTTGCAACCAAACCCAAAGGAACCTAGTGCAAGAATCAACTGAAACCAAAATATATTTGAAAGCAGTATCGGCATTGGGAGTTAAACTCTGGCCGTGATGCCTTAGAGAATATGACACAATCACAATGCACAAATCCCTGCTCCGTCGTGAGGTCAAAGAAATATTGTTACGGATGTGTCGTTAGATTCAAACACACCTTCTCAGCTAGAACTCTGAAGTCAACTCTCACACATATCCCACATCAAAAGGCAATGTCAGTCAATGGGATGACATAGAAGCAGTGGGAGAAACATTCTAAGGGCACAATGGAAACACACTCTGCAGGATACTCCCTTGCCACCTTCTTCCATCGCAAGATCGCAGAAATACACGACAGCTTCAACAACCAAGACAGCTTCAACAACCTGACTCCCCTGACAGCCACCGACACCTCAGACCCCATGGTCACCACCCACATCAACTCCCTGCTCACCTGGACCAACATAAATGACAACGACACCATCAAAATCATGAACACCATCCACTCCGGCTCTCCGTCAGACCCATGCCCTCACCACATCTTCAGCAAAGCTAGTGCCACCATTGCACCCCATCTCCGCAAAGCCATCAACATCTCCTTCGAGACCACGACCTTCCCGGAGAGCTGGAAGCACGCCCATGATCAACGCCTTACTCAAGAAACCCAAGGCGGACCCAAGGGACCTTAAGAACTTCCGGTCCATCTCCCTGCTCCCGTTCCCAGCGAAGGTCATTGAGAAAACCGTCAACAGACAGCTGACCCGCAACCCGAGGAGAACAACATCCTGGACCCGTCTCAGTCCGGGTTCCGCAGCAACCACAGCACCGAAACTGCCCTCATCGCCGCCACCGATGACATCAGGGCCCTGCTGGACAATGGCGAAACCGCGGCCCGTATCCTCCTGGACCTATCAGCCGCCTTTGACACTGTCTGCCACCGTACCATATGCACACGCCTCCACAATGCAGGGATCTGAGACAAGGCTCTGGACTGTACCACCTCCTTCCTCTCCGGCAGAACCCAGAGTGTCTGCCTCTCCCATTTCTGTTCCAAAGCCTCCGAGATCATCTGCGGCGTACCCCAAGGATCATCCCTCAGCCCAACATTGTTCAACATCTACATGGCTCCCCTCGCCCACATCAACCGACAGCACAACCTCAACATCATCTCCTACGCCGACGACACCCAGCTGATCCTCTCCCTCACCTTGGACCCCCTCATCGCCAAAACCAACCTCCACGAAGGAATGAAAGCCGTCGCCAAGTGTATGAAGAACAGCCGCCTGAAGCTGAACTTGGACAAAACAGAGGTCCTCATGCTCTGCCCCACCCCCTCAGCCTGGGACAACTCCTGGTGGCCGACCGCACTGGGAGCAGCACCGACACCCACCGACCACGCACGCAACGTGGGGTTCATTCTCGACTCAATACTCTCCATGACCAAGCAAGTCAACGCCATCTCATCCTCCGTCTTCTACACCCTCCGCATGCTCCGCAAGATCTACAGGTGGATCCCCACCGAAACAAGAAGAACGGTCACCCAGGCCCTCGTCAGCAGCAGGCTGGACTACAGAAACGCCCTCTATGCAGGAGCCTCGGCCAAACTCCTGAAACGTCCACAACGCATACAGAATGCCTCTGCACGTCTGAACCTCGACATCTCCCACCACAGCCGCATCACACCCCACCTGAGAGACCTGCACTGGCTTCCCGTCAACAAGAGGATCACCTTCAAGCTCCTCACCCACGCACACAAGGCACTCCACAACACCAGACCAGCATACCTCAACAGACGACTCACCTTCTACATCCCGAACCGCCAGCTCTGCTCTGCCGACCTCGCCCTAGCCACCGTCCTCCGCATCCGAAGAGCAACCACCTGCAGCAGATCGTTCTCCTACCTCGCCGACAAGACCTGGAACACCCTCCCTATCCTCCTACGGCAGACCCACGACCTACTGTCCTTCAGTAGGCTACTCAAGACCTGGCTTTTCGAGCAGTAGCAGCACCCCTCCCCCCCAGCGCCTTGAGACCCTCACGGGTGAGTAGTGCGCTTTACAAATTTCTTGATTGATTGATTGATTGAGTTAAGTGGTTCAGGTGTTTGCGTGTACGGAATTGTCGGTTCGACTGAGGCAGTGGGATAATATTTAGCTTGCTGTTAGCTGAGGCTAATGAATTTTGAAAGTGGTCGATAATTTTCAGAGAGCTGTAAGATATTTTACATTTCAGAGATAATGTTTTGTAGGTTCCGGTATGTAATGTCCGTGTGGGTTCTGAGTGTGTCTAGTTCAAATTGGTATGAGAGAGAAGTAAGGAGCAGCGCGCAAGGAGGGCTGGGGTTAGGATTGCTGGGAGGTTCGATAACTGTGCTCGCAGTGTAGTAGGTTTGTAAACTGGGATAGTGGTAGTCCTAGAGGAGTGCGGTTGACATGGGTGAGAGGCTTTTTTATGATTTGCTACAGTAGCCTCATTGCTGTGAACTTTACGGGAGGTCAGAGAAGTGTTGAGGGTGGGGGGTCGTTGGTTCTGGAGATGGGGCTAGGAGCAAGGTATGGAATTAATGAGGGTCGTGAGTTGAGTTCTAAGGGAGGTGAGTTGCTTTTGCTTCTTTTGGAGGCTCTAGATAAGGGTGTCGGCTGCTGTGACTAGAGAGATAGGGGAATCTGTTTGATCAAAGTGGTCTATGGGTTGAGTGTATGTGTGAGCTTTTAGTGTGGAAAAGTATTTGTTGAATTGTTCTAAGTTCTTATTGGCTGCTTGGATAAGAACAGTGCAGTTCTGAAGGAGGTTATATTCAGAGTAGCTCTAAGGTTTTGTGAGGGTGCCATTGTAATCCTGGTTCCATAAGGAATATTTTTCTTATCCTGGATGATTAGTAGCTTAGAAAATTAAGTTCGCCATTTAGCCATTTTTCTAGTGAAAAATATAAGGTAATTGATTATTATTCCTTTCTTAACGTTGAAGGAGGGGTAAAGGAACAGAGATTCTGGGTTTTTTTCTAAGAAGGTTGTGTTTGATGATTTTGGTAGCATTCCTAGATAGATTGGAGAGGTATAGTATAGAATAGAACTTGCTTCCTGTAGGTTTCATAGTTACACCTGCAATGATGTAGTTGTCCTAGTTCTGGGTGGAAAGACCAGTTTGCAATCCTACTGAGGAAATGCTAGGGATATGTATTTCAGGGGGAAATACTGGGACAGGTCTGGCCTAGGTAGGAGAAATGTATTTCAGTGGGAATCTAAAGAAGAATGTTTCACAAAATAGTCAGATGGGCCAATTATAACAGTGGGTTGGGTGTTTTTACAAGATGGCTGCCACTTGGCTGGGTCCAAACTGGAATGGCATGGTGTTGGACCTGTCAGCCCTAGGGTGGTCTCCCCATCTATTTTTGATCGTGCCTCATTTTTTCCACCCTCATTTTTATGTTGGACTAGGTCTCCGGGCGCCTTTTCATTGCCAATCAGTGTTAAGGTGCAGGTGCTCCCTTCTCCCAAGATGGCTGCCACAGACCCCTGCTACTGCAGAGTGGTCTTTATTAGTAGCACCCTAGCTGCCAGGAGCTGGCTGGAACCCCACAACAATGTTGCGACACCAGCCCGCCTTTTTTGTCCCATAGGTAGAATGGGGAAGCTCCTGGAATGTGCTGGAACCTTCTAGAAGGGAGGTGTGGTTTTACTTTTGCCGCCTTGGCTAGAGGTCACCTGACCTAGGGCTACTTAAGTGAGGGAGGGAACCTTTTCTAGTTAGTTGGCCAGTTGGGGTAAAGCAGAGCTGGAGAATCCATGCAGGAGTTTTAGGCAGTAGGGCTTAGCCAGGGACTTATGCCTCTGAGAGTGACAGGGCTTAGGTGCTGCCTCTTAAGTGAGTGAGGGATCCTGTGAAACCCACTGATCTTGCCCAGCAGTAGGAGGACCCAGGGAACCTCTGCCCAGCCTGACTAGGAAGGACCTAGTCGCCAACTCATCCCCTACCCCCAAGGAACAGAACCCCCAAGGGCGCCAGTATCACCTGCGCCGCAAGAACTGAATGCTGAGACTTCATGACAAAAACTGAATGCTAAAACGTCGTGACAAGAACTGAATACTGAAACTTCCTGCAAAAGGCTGATTGCCTGACTGCTGGGGATCGCCCCGGTCTGAGCGCTTTGTTCCCTGCTTTTCCAAACCCGACCTGGGACCCCCTACGTCGATTTACTGTCGAGCACGGAGCTGGCAGAGCTCCTGCTTAATTTGCACCCCCTGGCGCCAGGACCAGCAGCGCGATCACCGCCGCGGCCCAGAGGTCTCAGGGTCGTGTCAACTCAAGGTCAGGGCCCGCGGAGAAGCCCGGGGCCCCGTCGCTGCCGTCGCAGCGTTGTGAGGAAGAGCTGTTTGCCGTGACGTGTCCCGCGCTGTTGCGCGTATGAAGTGAAGGGCCCGGAGTGGAGCCGGACGACGAGACAGAGGTAAAACCCCCGGGGGCTGGGAGGTAGCGTGGCCGAGGGAATGCCCAGGACTCGCCCCCCCTGCTCCCCGAGAGACTTGGGAAGGCCCCGGTGCACCCCCTGCCGAGCGGGAGCGACACCGCGTGGAGAGACTTGACTTTCCCCCCTCCGTGGGAGATTCCCCTTCCATCTGGAACTCGAATTTCCCCTCCGTGGGATTGCCCTTACCTGGGGACTGCCGTCTATCTGAACGTTGTGCTCTTAAATGCAATGCGCCCCGTGTACGAGTAGCGCTTTATCTGGAAGCTGTAATCTTAAATGCAACGTGCTCCGTGTACGAGTAGCGCTCTATCTGAAAGCTGTAATCTTACATGCAATGCGCTCCGTGTACGAGTAGCGCTTTACCTGAAAGTTGTTATCTTCAAGTGTATGAAGAACAGCCGCCTGAAGCTGAACTTGGACAAAACAGAGGTCCTCATGCTCTGCCCCACCCCCTCAGCCTGGGACAACTCCTGGTGGCCGACCGCACTGGGAGCAGCACCGACACCCACCGACCACGCACGCAACTTGGGGTTCATTCTCGACTCAATACTCTCCATGACCAAGCAAGTCAACGCCATCTCATCCTCCGTCTTCTACACCCTCCGCATGCTCCGCAAGATCTACAGGTGGATCCCCACCGAAACAAGAAGAATGGTCACCCAGGCCCTCGTCAGCAGCAGGCTGGACTACAGAAACGCCCTCTATGCAGGAGCCTCGGCCAAACTCCTGAAACGTCCACAACGCATACAGAATGCCTCTGCACGTCTGAACCTCGACATCTCCCACCACAGCCGCATCACACCCCACCTGAGAGACCTGCACTGGCTTCCCGTCAACAAGAGGATTACCTTCAAGCTCCTCACCCACGCACACAAGGGACTCCACAACACCAGACCAGCATACCTCAACAGACGACTCACCTTCTACATCCCGAACCGCCAGCTCTGCTCTGCCGACCTCGCCCTAGCCACCGTCCTCCGCATCCGAAGAGCAACCACCTGCAGCAGATCATTCTCCTACCTCGCCGACAAGACCTGGAACACCCTCCCTATCCTCCTACGGCAGACCCACGACCTACTGTCCTTCAGTAGGCTACTCAAGACCTGGCTTTTCGAGCAGTAGCAGCACCCCTCCCCCCCAGCGCCTTGAGACCCTCACGGGTGAGTAGTGCGCTTTACAAATTTCTTGATTGATTGATTGATTGAGTTAAGTGGTTCAGGTGTTTGCGTGTACGGAATTGTCGGTTCGACTGAGGCAGTGGGATAATATTTAGCTTGCTGTTAGCTGAGGCTAATGAATTTTGAAAGTGGTCGATAATTTTCAGAGAGCTGTAAGATATTTTACATTTCAGAGATAATGTTTTGTAGGTTCCGGTATGTAATGTCCGTGTGGGTTCTGAGTGTGTCTAGTTCAAATTGGTATGAGAGAGAAGTAAGGAGCAGCGCGCAAGGAGGGCTGGGGTTAGGATTGCTGGGAGGTTCGATAACTGTGCTCGCAGTGTAGTAGGTTTGTAAACTGGGATAGTGGTAGTCCTAGAGGAGTGCGGTTGACATGGGTGAGAGGCTTTTTTATGATTTGCTACAGTAGCCTCATTGCTGTGAACTTTACGGGAGGTCAGAGAAGTGTTGAGGGTGGGGGGTCGTTGGTTCTGGAGATGGGGCTAGGAGCAAGGTATGGAATTAATGAGGGTCGTGAGTTGAGTTCTAAGGGAGGTGAGTTGCTTTTGCTTCTTTTGGAGGCTCTAGATAAGGGTGTCGGCTGCTGTGACTAGAGAGATAGGGGAATCTGTTTGATCAAAGTGGTCTATGGGTTGAGTGTATGTGTGAGCTTTTAGTGTGGAAAAGTATTTGTTGAATTGTTCTAAGTTCTTATTGGCTGCTTGGATAAGAACAGTGCAGTTCTGAAGGAGGTTATATTCAGAGTAGCTCTAAGGTTTTGTGAGGGTGCCATTGTAATCCTGGTTCCATAAGGAATATTTTTCTTATCCTGGATGATTAGTAGCTTAGAAAATTAAGTTCGCCATTTAGCCATTTTTCTAGTGAAAAATATAAGGTAATTGATTATTATTCCTTTCTTAACGTTGAAGGAGGGATAAAGGAACAGAGATTCTGGGTTTTTTTCTAAGAAGGTTGTGTTTGATGATTTTGGTAGCATTCCTAGATAGATTGGAGAGGTATAGTATAGAATAGAACTTGCTTCCTGTAGGTTTCATAGTTACACCTGCAATGATGTAGTTGTCCTAGTTCTGGGTGGAAAGACCAGTTTGCAATCCTACTGAGGAAATGCTAGGGATATGTATTTCAGGGGGAAATACTGGGACAGGTCTGGCCTAGGTAGGAGAAATGTATTTCAGTGGGAATCTAAAGAAGAATGTTTCACAAAATAGTCAGATGGGCCAATTATAACAGTGGGTTGGGTGTTTTTACAAGATGGCTGCCACTTGGCTGGGTCCAAACTGGAATGGCATGGTGTTGGACCTGTCAGCCCTAGGGTGGTCTCCCCATCTATTTTTGATCGTGCCTCATTTTTTCCACCCTCATTTTTATGTTGGACTAGGTCTCCGGGCGCCTTTTCATTGCCAATCAGTGTTAAGGTGCAGGTGCTCCCTTCTCCCAAGATGGCTGCCACAGACCCCTGCTACTGCAGAGTGGTCTTTATTAGTAGCACCCTAGCTGCCAGGAGCTGGCTGGAACCCCACAACAATGTTGCGACACCAGCCCGCCTTTTTTGTCCCATAGGTAGAATGGGGAAGCTTCTGGAATGTGCTGGAACCTTCTAGAAGGGAGGTGTGGTTTTACTTTTGCCGCCTTGGCTAGAGGTCACCTGACCTAGGGCTACTTAAGTGAGGGAGGGAACCTTTTCCAGTTAGTTGGCCAGTTGGGGTAAAGCAGAGCTGGAGAATCCATGCAGGAGTTTTAGGCAGTAGGGCCTAGCCAGGGACTTATGCCTCTGAGAGTGACAGGGCTTAGGTGCTGCCTTTTAAGTGAGTGAGGGATCCTGTGAAACCCACTGATCTTGCCCAGCAGTAGGAGGACCCAGGGAACCTCTGCCCAGCCTGACTAGGAAGGACCTAGTCGCCAACTCATCCCCTACCCCCAAGGAACAGAACCCCCAAGGGCGCCAGTATCACCTGCGCCGCAAGAACTGAATGCTGAGACTTCATGACAAAAACTGAATGCTGAAACGTCGTGACAAGAACTGAATACTGAAACTTCCTGCAAAAGGCTGATTGCCTGACTGCTGGGGATCGCCCCGGTCTGAGCGCTTTGTTCCCTGCTTTTCCAAACCCGACCTGGGACCCCCTACGTCGATTTACTGTCGAGCACGGAGCTGGCAGAGCTCCTGCTTAATTTGCACCCCCTGGCGCCAGGACCAGCAGCGCGATCACTGCCGCGGCCCAGAGGTCTCAAGGTCGTGTCAACTCAAGGTCGGGGCCCGCGGAGAAGCCCGGGGCCCCGTCGCTGCCGTCGCAGCGTTGTGAGGAAGAGCTGTTTGCCGTGACGTGTCCCGCGCCGTTGCGCGTATGAAGTGAAGGGCCTGGAGTGGAGCCGGACGACGAGACAGCGGTAAAACCCCCGGGGGCTGGGAGGTAGCGTGGCCGAGGGAATGCCCAGGACTCGCCCCCCCTGCTCCCCGAGAGACTTGGGAAGGCCCCGGTGCACCCCCTGCCGAGCGGGAGAACACCGCGTGGAGAGACTTGACTTTCCCCCCTCCGTGGGAGATTCCCCTTCCATCTGGAACTCGAATTTCCCCTCCGTGGGATTGCCCTTACCTGGGGACTGCCGTCTATCTGAACGTTGTGCTCTTAAATGCAATGCGCCCCGTGTACGAGTAGCGCTTTATCTGGAAGCTGTAATCTTAAATGCAACGTGCTCCGTGTACGAGTAGCGCTCTATCTGAAAGCTGTAATCTTACATGCAATGCGCTCCGTGTACGAGTAGCGCTTTACCTGAAAGTTGTGTTCTTCAATGCGACGCGCTCCCTGTGCGAGTAGCGCGCTAAGTTCAAGTTGTGTTCGTAAGTGCAACGCGCTCCAGGCGCGAGTAGCGGTCTATCTTCAGGTTGAATTCCTCAGTGCAAGGTGCCATATGTACGAGTAATGCTTTATCCTCAGGGTATGCTCAGAAGTGCAATGTGCCATAGGTAAGAGTAATGCTTTATCCTCAGGGTATGCTCAGAAGTGCAAGGTGTCATATGTACGAGTAATGCTTTATCCTCAGGGTATGCTCAGAAGTGCAATGTGCCATATGTACGAGTAATGCTTTATCCTTAGGGTACGCTCAGAAGCCTAATGTGCCCTATATACGTGTAGCGCGTTAACCTTACGTTGCGCCCAGGAGTGCCTAATCTTTGAAGGGGTAGCGATTCAACCTCACGTTACGCTCAGGGGTGCCTAAGGTCATACGAGGAATACTTTACTCCTGCGGAATGCTCAAGAGGGTGCAGGTGCACCATGGCTCAATGTATCTGTAGGGATCTCTGAAGTAACCATAATGCAATGCAGTAGTACAAGTGTAAATATGTGCAAGTTGAGAACCATTGTCATCTGAAGATTTGTGCGTGCTCCTTTGACTAGATAAATCTAATTAATTTGCATTCACATTAACTGTGTGGCGTCCCTTATTGTGTGCGTTTACTGCCTCAGAGGATGTGTGTGTTGTATGGTCGCTTAACACATAAGCCTTTGGGTGCCCAGCCGCTCGTGTCACGTTACCCCCTTAGGGCCTGGAGACCCCAGGTCTTACACATGGTGAGCAAAAAAATGATGGATTTAGGGCCAGATCTCTGTACTGGGGTGAATGTATGACATTGTTCTGCATTCTGTCCATCAATTGTTCTTTTTGCATTTGTCACCCCGAGTGGGATGGGTATGCCCAGACGTGGGTACCATGCTTTCCATGCCGCTGGAGTCAAGCTATCCTGGCTGATGAAGGCTGAAAGCCCGAAACCGGACCTAGGATGCTTGTTTCTATTCCAGGGAGGACCTTGCCTGGCAGTTCGGTCTGGACTGTTCCCATTGGGCGCAGGGTCATGACTGATTCGCAATGGCTGGGTCCAAACAGGAATGGCATGGCGAGCAAAAAAATGATGGATTTAGGCCCAGATCTCTGTACTGTGGTGAATGTATGACATTGTTCTGCATTCTGTCCATCAATTGTTCTTTTTGCATTTGTCACACCGAGTGGGACGGGTACGCCCAGACGTGGGTCCCCTGCTTTCCGTGCCACTGGAGTAAAGCTATCCTGGCTGATGAGGGCTGAAAGCCTGAAACCGGTCCTAGGCTGTTTGTTTCCAATCCACGGAGTACCTGGCCTGGCAGTTCGGGTTGGACTGTTCCCATCGAGCGCAGGGTCAAGACTGATTTGCATATGACTGGGTCCAAACTGGAATGACATGGTGAGCAAAAAAATGATGGATATAGGCCCAGATCTCTGTACTGGGGTGAATTTATGACATTGTTCTGCATTCTGTCCATCAATTGTTCTTTTTGCATTTGTCACCCCGAGTGGGACGGGTGCCCAGACGTGGGTCCCGTGCTTTCCATGCCACTGGAGTCAAGCTATCCTGGCTGATGAGGGCAGAAAGCTCGAAACTGGTCCTAGGATGCTTGTTTCCAGTCCAGGGAGGACCTGGCCTGGCAGTTCGGGCTGGACTGTTAATATGGGCCCAGGGTCAAGACTGATTTGCATATGGCTGGGTCCAAACTGGAATGGCATGGTGAGCAAAAAAATTATGGATTTAGGCCCAGATCTCTGTACTGGGGTGAATGTATGACATTATTCTCCATCTTGTCCATCAATTGTTCTTTTTGCATTTGCCACTTTGTAGGCTGCAGCAGAGGATGTCTTGTAGGCCTTTCTAATCAAGGGTGAATAGTCCTCTTTTACTTTTTACTTTTACAAGCTGTGACCTTTTGTACACTGGGCAGGGAGAATATGGCCCAAGATAGCCCAGGATAGCCCAGAATGTCTGCCACTTCAAAACAAAAGCCTCTAGGGGGCTCTGAGGCTTTGGAGGATCTGGTCAGCCCTCATGGGGAGGAGGGAGGGTGCGGTTTAAAACACAGAATTCTTCTGAGAGGCTCCAGGGTCCCAGCGTTGCACGTGTGGCCATCAACCTGCTCGCCCACGCACGATAAGAAGGCCCCAGTCGACTGGCTCTCACAGGGAATAATGGCAGATGACAAAGTGAAACAAGTGAACAGAGCCTTCACGTAAGGCTCTGTGGATCCGCAACTGAGGAGGGGGACTCACTGAAAGTTTGTGTCCGGTGTCCCTATAACTCCCGCGTTGCAGGCATGGCTGCCCGGCCACTTCCAACAGTCCTGCAGATGGGAGACCAGCCCGTGGCAAGACCAGTCCCTGGGTCCTGTCTAAATGGGTCAGCGGCCATGCCCTCAAACCTGGGAGGATTTCAACAGGAGCAGGCGGCACAGTGTTGAGTCATGTCTCGCATCTTAGCTGCGGGGAATGAAAGGGCTGACCGACTCTATAGCCAGAACACGTGTCGCTCCAAGCGAGAGACGATCAACGCGCTGGAGGCAGAAATGACGCGTTGGAGGCAGAAATACCTTGGTCGAGATGACATAATCTGGAGGTGAGTCTTCCAAGAAAAGTACCACTGGTAGGGGCTGAAGCTGTTTGGGAGTGATTCAGAGGGAGAGAGTTTGGGATTTGGGGCTAAACGGGGATTATAGCTCGTTAGAGGAATCTCGAGCCTTGGTAGCTCCTTCCTTGAGCTATTTCTCTGGCGGCAAATAAGTGAATCATGATCATTCCTTTGCAGATGGAGCGAGTTCTCCATGTGAAACTCATGTTAGTCCACATTACACAATGCAGGCAGTTGGATGTGCATTGCATAGGGATAGGATATAGGGCGACCATCATCATAATGTATATATCAATGCAGCCAATGTACAAAGCACCATCATCCATCACATCTCTGACCTAAGTAGTGAGAACACATCCAAAGAAATGTGTCCATGATTTTACTCTGGGACTCATAGGCACATAGTAGACCATGGACATGTTAAGGCAGAGATTTCAGTAACCTTCAGACGTCATGTAGAAGTTGCCTGCTTCTCTGATGAGCCATAGAGCTGGCCATACAGGGGAAGGATCTCTCCAACCAGTGACTCCAGCTCTTCTGGTGCAAAGGCAGGAGCTCTCTAACCTGTTTGGCTTGTCATGGTTGCTCCCAGAGGTGCCACACAGCAACTGAGAGCAAGGAGGTGTTAATGGCAGCAGTGACAGTAGGCAAGTGAGTGATTTTCAAACTGCGGCGTACATGTATGTATGCAGTCATGAGCTTAGCCGCATCCAGCTATTGGATCGCAGCGCTCACATTAACCAAAGTTAGACTATGGCAGAGACTGCCTTGCAAGTAGCTGCCCAATGCATGTTCATTGACAGCCGGCGGTGAAAACTTTGATATGTCCAGTTAGCGGATTCAGGCTTCCTTCATGTTAGCAGTCATGCTTACAGTGTAGCTGACTGCATTTTAACGGTTGCTGAGCCTGTATTTGAGATGCTGAAATGCTTCACCGCCACCGCAAATGAGTGCTGAGATGTTGACATTTGAAATGCTCTATTCCCATGTCATGTCCTGTATGACACTGCATTTGGGTAGTGCAATACTGTGCACATATGTACAATGTGCGCAATGTTATGTACACCGCGATTGCCGATTATGTATGTCATGCACACCTTATAATAGTGCCGATTTCTCAACTTTGCATTGATGGTGTGCACACTCATGTTACAACACTGTGAAGGCCTGCTTGGGGATGACTGGTGGATGAGTATGAATAAAAAATTATGATGTCACGTTTAGTGCTTAATGATGTGTACATGTACAAACACATGACTTTGGTTTACAGGTCACATAAGTTTATTTGTACACACTGAGACCAATATACATTTTTTATTTACTTCTCACATAGGTACCTTGGAAAGAGGGAGGAGACGCCAGCCTCCACTTTTCCGGCCATTTCCAGACCTTCACACCACATAAGATCGTCACAACATACAGAAGTTCACATTGAATCAGCAACCAATCCCTGATCTCTGTCCTCAGTTGGAGCCTGACCTATCTCACCTCAATAATCCCCAATCAATTTCACCATTAGTTAAAGTCATGGCAATGTTCCATTTTTTGGCAACAGGTTGTTTTCAATTCACTGTTGCTATTTCGGGGGAATGTCACAAGCTATGTTCAGCAGGGTACTCGCTGAAGTGCTAGTAGCACTATTGCGACACGTGGCAAGCTACATCCAGTTCCCCAGATGTGAGGATTTAGCCACTGAGAAGGGGGATTTCAATAGATTTGGTCACATCCCACATGTAATTGGATCAATTGATGGCACCCATATTCCCTTAGTACCGAACCACAACAAGGAGCAAGTCTACCGGAACAGTAAGCACTTCCATTCTATTAATGTGCAAGTTGTCTGTTTGGCAGATTTGTACATCTCAAAAGTCTTTGCCCGGTTCCCAGGATCTGCACATGATGGCTTTGTACTTCAGAGCAGCACCATACCCCAGCTGGTGTCACAACTACTAAGGGTGAGGGCCTGACTTGTAGGTACGTGCAGTTTATAAAGCTTTGTTTGCGAGAAGTCAGGTAGTATGATCTGATTGTGTTTTATTACATGCTGCACTTCTATCTATCTACCTTCTAGGAGACTCAGGGTATCCCAACCAGCCATGGTTGTTGACCCCGCTAAGGAATCCTACAGCGCCAGGGGAATTCAGCTTCAATGAGGCCCATGGAAGAACACTGCGACCAGTGGAGCTGGATTTTGGGCTCTTGAAAGAAGGTTCAGATGCCTGGACAGGACTGGGGATCCCTCCTCTACTCACCCAGGAAGGTGTGTCAGATCACTGTGGCTAGCGGCATCCTCCACAACATTGCCCTGTAAAGGAACATTCTTTACACATCACAGAAAATGCAGGCCATGAAGACCCACTGGGTGGGGGCCTTGAAATGCCAGCTGATAGTGGTGAAGAAGAATGATCAGATTTGCGTCCATATCTTATCCAGACCCACTTTTCCTGAGTGTAAGTATGGTGTGAGATGTGATGATGGAACAATCTAGGCAATCTTATAGTAATGTTCAGAGGCTAATTTTTGAGGTAGTATCTCAGACTATGTAGAAATAGGAACATCTTGGGAAAGGTGTATGTTTTGTAGCGTATCTTTCTTCAGATGTAAATGTTATTTAGGACTGTGTTCTCTGGAAGTTGACAATGTGATGTATGTCATATGTATGTTTGCACAGCTAATCTCTCTGTGTTGGTCTGTTTTAGGTAACATTGCCATGTCATCTTCATTTGGACGTTTCAGGGTTGGAACATCAGAAGTTACATGTTGCTGTTTAGCCATACAAAGTGGACATGGATTGGTCGTGGAAATGAGTGAAATAGAGTTTGGGTGTACAAAGCCGCTATCAAGACAGCTTGCACAGCAATAGGATGGAAGTTACCTGGCTTGCATTGGATTTGTTTCTTGTGGTGAATTGGGTCTAATGCAATATGTTTACTATCATGTGAAAAAAAATGTTGTGTTGTGGCAAAATCATGCTATCCAGCCTTCACTTGGCTATTTCCTCATTGCTTCTGAACTGGATGTTGTTTTTGCTGTATCCCCTCTTTGTATTTCAAAAGGCTAGTAGCACTACACTGACATTTGTTTGTGTCATTCCACCAGATGCAAGCAACACTGGATTTAATTAACCCTGTGGTCAGAAAGTGTTGTAATGACATGTGTACATTTTATGGTTTATTTGAAGTTGATTTACTGTTTGTGAGGGAGGCAATAGGGCTTCAGTTGATGATATCCAATCAATATGTGTTGCCTAATCTTGACAGATGTATTCCCTCATTATGTGTAGTGATACTCTGCAAGTGAATATGTGATCACTGACCCTGTATAATAGAGTCATGACTTCTTTGCTGTGTGTGTGACATCTTGTCAGCCTTTGATTTGAACAATGGAATAAAGTTGGGTCAGGCCAGAGACTTGAATGTACTTGTTGTTGTGACATGGCAGTGTTCCAGATTTGAACATTGTTTACATCCAAACATCGAGGAGTCCCTATTTATGACATGGCTAACTTCACATGGTAATAACATTAAAGACTTAGGGGCAAATTTACAAGCCCTTTGCGCCACTTTTGCGTCACCTTTCACTTGTTAAAAGTGATGCAAAGTGGCGCAAGGGGCTTGCAAATCTGTCTCTTAATGTGTAGGAATTACAACACGAGACATTGCTTGACGGGTGTATTTAATTACACAAACTATGCGAAAACAAAAGAACTTAAACAAAGTATAGCTAGGACATAAATGTGCAGTGTTCAGTCATGGTGCATGAAAACATTGTGGATGGAGTCCCAAATTTCTAGTGTCTATAGTCCAACATACTCCTCACGTCAGATAGGGAAAAGTGGGCAGGAACAGTCAAGAAAGTGAATGTGTACCACACACAGGAAGACATTAGGGGTGAGTTGTCTTGCTGGCTGTGGTGCTTTTCTTGCCACCCTTCCCTCCTGAAATCTTGCATGGACGTCCCCTCTTTCTGACAGAGGTGAGATCTGGAGCTGCTGAGCCAGGGTTGCTTGTAGGCGTATCCTCCTCTGTCAGGGCCTCCCTTCCTGTGGTTGCAGCAGATGTTGATGCTCTAAATGTACTTGGACCACCGGAAGGAGAGATGAAGGTGGTAAAGCCCGGCAGAGGGTAGTGTTTATGTCCCGCAGCATCCCTACCAGGGAGGCCACCTCAGTGCAGAGGCCAGCCACCTTGGTGCAGACCCAGGCCACCTCAGAGCAGACCCCAGCCATCCCATTGTGTAGGCCTGCAACCTCAGTGTAGATGCTGGCCACCTCGATCTGGATTCTGGCAAACTCTGGGTATGTGTAATTGTGCAGCTCCTTCATTTCCTCCAATTCTGTGCCGACCTGCACCAGCACATTGTGGGAGTCCTGGTAGAGTTCCAGGACTTATGTGATGGCAGCCTGGATGTCCTTAGCCTCAGTGGGCTCACTCTGGGGGCCCACAAATACCTTCCCATGATGGCTATTACCACAGTCCCGTGCCCTTGGCACAGACTGAACCCTTCTACTGGGTTCTGGATCCTCACTGACTGGGATGATGGTGGCCATCTGAGAGTCCAGGACAGGGGGCAGTGGATGGAACTGACTGTGCTAGGTGCACTGGTTGTGAGGGCTGCAGTTAGCTGGGTTGTTGCCACTGTGGTGGGAGGTGTGGTTGTGGGTATGTGAGCCCAGCTGTTGGCATCTGCCCAGGCTGACTAGATGTGCCAGGACGGTTCTCGACGTCCACCACTTCAGGAATATTGTCATCAGTGAAGGCTTCTTCTTCCTGGGGTGGAGAGGCACTCTGTTGGCTTTCCTGCCTCTGCTCAACTGTAGTGGTGGATTGACCTGTTGAGAAATTAAGAACATAGTCAATGCTCAAATTGAGGTATGTACATACACTTTGTTTGTGTCAGGTTAATTCTGGACCTAGAAGGGCAAAAATAAGATTGTGATTAATTCAGTAAGCGATTTGAAAGGAGTTGTATTTGGTTACTAGGCATTAGGTGACGTTCAATCTATGTATCTGATTTAATCAGCTCATTGGATGTTACGCTATATCTCCTTTTAGGCTTTAGGATAGACATGACATCTCCAACACTCAGCTACACACCCATGGCCCAATTCACAAAGGTAAAGTGAGACAAAAGTCTAACTTTGCGACTTTCGGTATTTATAACGATCATTGACTACTTGTAAATGCTCTTTGTGAATACTTAAAGTTAAACTTTAGCACATTAAGTATTCACCAAGGGCATTTACTACTTGTAAATGCCCTTTGTGAATACCAAAAGTGGTAAAGTTAGACTTTCTTCTCACTTTACCTTTGTGAATCTGGCCTACAGTGTAGTCATATTATGTGTGTTTGTCGAATCCAAAGCCTAATTATGTCAAATTCAGACAAATAGGCAGCTTCGATGTATAAGTGGCATTGTTCATCAGGTTATGAGTCTATAGTCAAGGGGTGACCGGGCATTGCAAATGAGCTGTGCGTCTTTCATGGCTTACAGATTTTAGGGGTACTCCGTTGTTATGGCATAACTCAGGCCATCAATAGTTTGAGTTGATGTGTCCAGGACACCATCAAGCTAAGTGTTCAGATGTTTATTTGTGACGAATATTGTCTGTGCTATACACATTTCCTGAGTAGTGTAGCTTAGTAAGATGGGCCACAGGTGAGAAGGGGGTAAAAGAGTGTACCTACCTGTTTGGAGTTGGAGTGACAAGGCCTCATGTTCGTTTTAGTCAGTTCAATGCCACTTTAGCAACACTTGAAAATTGGTAAGCTGCACAACTTATATAGTTCAGTAGTAAAATGGGTGACACGTGAGAAGGGGATGAAGGAGTTAGATTTGGTTAGAGTTGGAGTGAGAAGGAGTGATGAGGCCTCATGGTAGTAGTGGTAGTTTTCAATGTCTGCTTGCTAACACTTGAGAAAAGGAAAGCAGCCTGACTAGTGTAGGTCATTGGTAAGATGGCTGACAAGTGAGAAGGGTCAAAAGAAGTGTAGCATCTTGGTTAGAGTTGGAGTGAGGATGCCTCATGGTATCTGTAGTCAGTTCTATGTCACTTTTGCAACACCTGAGAAAAGGTAAGCTGCCTGACTAGTGTAGATCAGTGGTAAGATGGCTGACAAGTGAGAAGGGGCTCTTTTTTAGAGCTGGAATGACAAGGCCTAATGGTAGTAGTGGAAGCTTTTCAATCTCTACTTGCAAACACTTGAAAAAAGGTAAGCTGCCTGACTAGTGTAGACCAGTGGTAAGATGGCCGACAAGTGAGAAGAGTCAAAAGCAATGTAGTATCTGTGGTAGTAGTGGTAGCTTTTCAATCTTGACTTACAAACACTTTAGAAAAGGTAAGCGGTCTGACGAGTGTAGATCAGTGGTAAGATGACCGACAAGTGAGAAGGGCTAAAAGCAGTGTAGCATCTTGGTTAAAGTTGGAATGGGAAGCCCTCATGGTAGTTGTAGTCAATTCAACAATACTTGACAAACGATCATAGCTGTTGCTTGCATGCATTTGGGATGGATAATAAAATCACATTTTAACACATATCATGGGTCCTGTATAGACATTGTATTGGAAATGCATTTACAGACAGCATTGCAACATTTGGCAGGTCCTGGATTTAGATACAGGTCATCTTATATGCAAGAATACACATTGCCACAGACAAACAAACATCTCAGATACTTTGAGTATTGCATGTTGGGAAAGTAGATAGAGAACAGACTAGGAAAAGCAGAGTTGAGAACAAACAGGACATTGTGATCTTGTGGTAGTTCTTGATGTGTAACTTACCAGAGTCCACTCCCCCTCAATTCCTGACAAGCCCTCAGTGTGCAGGATGGTCAAGACCCTCTTCTCCCAGGGTAAGAGTTGTAATGGTACACTGGGAGGGCCACCACCAGTTCACTGTGCCTCCATCTGGTGGGTGTTGTTCTTGCTGCGCACCTTCTGCCTGAGTTTGTACCACCTCTTCCTCATGTCTCCCTGTGAAGACATCAGGATTCACTCTGTTGACAATCCTGTCCCACATTTTCGTTTTCCTACTCTGAGGAGTGAGCTGGACTTGGGCTCCAAAAATGTGGGACACTACTCAGAGTATTTCATCCACCATGGCTTTCTACTCTCTCTGTGAAGGGTGTTTTTCTTTCCTGGCATGCTAAATACGACGATGGAGTGGGTATGTGACTTGATTTAACTAGGGAAATGGGTGCATTTGTGTCCCAAAAACATAATGCTGGTGGTGGAGAATTATTATGAGGAAGATCCAAACAAGGGGTGCCTCATTCTAAAAAAAAAAAAGAGTCTGGTGCAGATGACGTGCCTGTCTTCTGGGCCACAGTTTGAACGCAAAGCATGTTGGTCAGGGATGGGGTGTGTTTTATTGTGTGATTTGCAGGCGTGTCTACTTGCTAATGCACATCAGGTGTGATTTTTCAAAAGCATCCAATGGTCATTGTTGTGGCATATTATTTGGTGTGTGCCGCAGCGACAAGCGCCATCGGTGTACTGCTGTTTGTTGAGCACCGCTGTGAGACTGCTATTAGTTGTAATAAGCTTAGCACTCATACCATGGGCCTGGGGGTGCCCATGGACGCACAATGAACATTTTGCACTGCCACAGGACCGCTAGGTGGAGCGTCGTGCCAGGGATCTGGGTTTCAGACTGCACCACTTGTAATACGGCAGTAGGTCGGCCGTCAGTGCAGTGGTGACGTGGAGGATGCAGACGTGGTTCTTGGGCAGTCAGACCGCCAAACTCATCATAATCAGGCCCAATGTCTGGTGTAGGTACGACTAACATTTTAATAATGCCGCCTAATCACAATTATTACACCCAGATATCAAATTTAAGTTTGCTTTAATGTGTTGAGCCATATTATGTTGATCTGTAGTATAGAGGGGGCTTCATCAGGACACTGGTAGTGGATACACTCTGGGGCATATTCTCAAGGATTTATCGCCGAGTTAGCGGCACTTTATCGCAGCCTGAGTGGTGATAGATTTATTGCACTATTCACAAGCTGGTGCTAACAGCCGACATCACCAGTTTACCTGCAATAGTAGCCACAAAAATCATCGCCAAGGATAACAGCGGCAACTATTGCTAATGATATGCACAGTAGGCTATCCTGTGCAAAAACCCACGAAAACACCACTTCGCAAGATTCTCAACAACCAGCCAGATCGGAGATGAGATCCAAAAACTTGCTATAAGGCGCATTAGCACCAGGGATGTAACACCTGCACCGACCTGGTATTAAGTAGGACGATAACCTACACCATAAAAGGGAGCCCAGCCCACAGCCACACCTGAAGAACAACAGATGCAATGGAGCCACTGATCATGCAGCCCAGAGACCCAAGAGGAACACAACACCCACCGCCAACACCCCCAGGCCCCCCACCACCCCCAGGACCACCCCCCACCCCGGAGCCCCAACCCCCCCGGGCTCCTCGCCCCGGACCAAACGATTTACATTAACACAAATAAACATCTACACAAAAAATCACCTGATGTCGCACAGTTACAAGTAACATCCATGTGTGTGCAGAAAAAGGAGAATCATTCATACATCAAGATTTTTCAAACAATAAATGTTATTCAACTGAAAAACAAAACAACAATGTGGAAAAGGCATGGCGGGTCTTCTCAGGATAATCTGTAAGTCACAGCCTGCAAGACAAAATTCAAGATGCGCTCATCAAAGGAGAGAGAGAGAGAGAGAAAAAGAGAGAGAGAAAGAAAGGGAGAGAGAGAGAGATTGAACGAGAGGGAGAGGTAAAGAGAGAAAGGATGAGAAAGGGGGAGAGAGGGAGAAGGAGAGAGAGAGAGAGAGAGAGAGAGAAACAGAGGAAGAGAGAGACAGTGAAAGGAAGAGAGGGAGCAGGAGAGAGAGAGAGAGAGAGTGAAAGGAAGAGAGGGAGAAGGAGAGAGAGAGAAACAGAGGAAGAGAGAGACACAGTGAAAGTAAGAGAGGGAGAAGGAGAGAGAGTGCCGACACTGCGCACCCAGGCCTCACTGCTCACCTGCCGCCACAGGTGTGTCTTCAGCCACGTGCCGGTGCCAGCTCTGACCCCGAGGTCCACGACCATGACTGCAGTGCAGCAGGTCCTATATCTGAAACAGAGTTTTGATTTACTACTGGCAGAGATCTTGTCATTGCACATGGCATCAACGCTTGCCCGCCCCTGCGCACACACGCTGCTGCACCCCAGCTCGCTGGTCCTCAGACCCTCCCACCGCCCAGCCATGATTGCCCGCCCCTGCGCACACACGCTGCTGCACCCCAGCATGCTGGTCCCCAGCCCCTCCCTCAGCTTAGCCATGATTGGCCGCCCTTACGCACCCAGGCCTCACTGCTCACCTGCCGCCACCTGTGTGTCTCCAACCACGTGCTGGTGCCAGCTCCGAACCCGGGGTCCGTGACCAAGACTGCGGTCCAACAGGTCTACGCTTGAAAACAAAGTCTTGATGTTACGATGGCCGATTTCATGTCCTTATGGCAGAGTGGAGAACACTACTCCCTTCGCTCAGGTGCCACCAACTCCGTGCAGCTCAAGCCAATGCCACGTGGCGGTAGGGCCGCCCTGGTTGAGGCCTACACTGCGGTCCGGCAGGCCTCACACGGATCAAATTGAGGACGAACCTGCCAGGACACGCCATCATCGCAGGCAGCGCACCTGCTCAGCACTTTAGGTGCCCCTACCTCAGTGCACCGAAATTCACCCTCCTGTGGCGGTAGGCCCGTGGCAGCCGCAGTGTATCCGGTGCCAACAACTCTATCCCCTGAGGCAGTGGGGAAGAACTGGGACATGTAGCGTTGTCGTCCCCCCCTTTATACGTAAGCTGAGAGGGCTGGGCTGGCGTACGCCAGGCCAGTGTAGGGGTGTGAATAATTATCGCGGGGATCTGGGCGTGGTTCAGTCCTGGGCTGGGCAGGATATTGCAATGTAGCATGCAGCCAGAGGACGGCCTCGCACAAAGGGATCAATCAAGGAGCGTAAGACCGTACGGGGTCTTGGCTCATGCATGTCAACTGTTGTGTGTGCATCACTATTGGTGCAGCATGGCCTAAGGCCTAGCCTCAATCGCAGCGTGAAATCCACATCACATTTCTAGAATGCAAGCAGTAGTCAAACTAACATTTGGAATGAAAGCCCCTTTGTCAGAAATCGGAGGCGGAAGGACAGCTGTACCACCTGAGAGATACTATAGTAGCTGATGACGACTCCCACACTAACGGAAGACCAGCGTATACACACCCCACACACAGAAGTCCTTGATCAAAGTTATCTTCCATGGAATGGCCTTCACACTTACTCCCACACAATCCCAGGCATACAAACGTCGCACATTCAAACAACTCATTGATCCAAGCTCTGGCATTTCATCCACATAACTGGCGCAGGTCAGACCAGTGCTGCTTCAAACAGACACCAACGCAATGGCAGAACATCGCGGCCACATGCACAACCCCTGTCACATGGACCTGTACTGTGCCCAAATGCTGAATTTACTGGGGGCATTGCCTTTGACAGTGCTGCGGATCAGTTACCGGCTAAGCTTCTGCCTTGCCAATGTCACATGCGTTACTCCTGTGTGGAATTGTCTATCATGCATATTCGATGGGCCCATGGATTTCTGCCTATCCAACAGAACGGTAGCTGACCTGGGTTTTGAGATGTGTGTGCGCCCCCTGTTGGCCCACGACCAGGAGTGTCACCGTGACATCCATTTATGGTATGCCTTGACACTTGGCATACATGTTGGCAGCTGGACATGGGAGATTGCACAACTCCTTGTGTACAGTGACCACATTGAACCGCTCCCCCATTGGGCTGTACTGCTTATTGGTGAAAGGGGTTGGACGCAGCACTCCTGTCCGGATCTGCTTATGGATTGGGTCGCTGTCCTGTTCGGTAAAGTCGACAATGACCTCATGTTTGAAATGATAGCCTATGAAACTGCAATCGCTTTCATGGACGAGTAACTACGTACATGCAGCCACAACAGAATGTAACCCATTGCACAGGTCCCAATACCTTGTTGCATCTTGGAGAACTCGTCACATATCCCACGACAACAGTGGACATGGCAGCATTCGGCTGGACTCCGAATACTTGAGCGGGCAACAAACCGGATTGACACACACCTGTGCATGGTGAGGTAGTCCCATGGCCGGAGCTGGACAGCTTCGCTTGGCAATGTTACTAAATCTGACAAACTGCTGGAGGGAGAGTACACACATGGCAATGTAGTACTACATGTGACCTTGTTGGACCCTTTCACCTGCTCACTGTCTGCAGAGCAGACACTCAGCGCAGTCCTGTGCTGCAGGACTTTGCAGGTCCCATGAGCTGTGAGTATTGTACCCTGAAACGGGGCAATGAGCAGACGTTAAACATCATATGACTCGTCCAGCAAGGCAAGGTGTGCTGAGAATGTTGTCATCCGTAGTGAGTGGTGTTCCTTGTTGCCTCCCCTTTTATTGCACCTCTACATGTTCATATGCTGCCTGTTTCTGTCTGCTGCATTGGTCTGCATGTTGTGGCACTGATCTTGCCCGTACTGAAACGCTTATGCTTATAAAGTCTACGCAGCTTCACTTTTATCCTGCTGTTATGAGTGTTGATTTGAATGACGTGAGCCTCAATGAGCATTGTCCGTACACAGGGAGGGACTGACTGACGCCTTTCACTTTGGGTGGTGTCCCTATTGCCAGCTCTCTGTGACCCAAACAATGTGGTACAAAGAGTTGCTGGTAGACATGTGCCCTTATGTATGTTGAGCAATGTGAGTATGGTGTCCAACATGTTGGCATGTTGAGAAATGTGCTCCATCAATACAGGCTGTGTCCACCCAGTTGAGTGTGAGTAGGTATGCGAAGAGATGTGCTGTTGTCAAATGTGATGGGGGACACTACTTTAGGCCTGCAATTGACTATGTCATTTAAGACACAGCCAAATTTCAAACAGTGCATGTGGCAAATTTGGCAAATTGCGCGATTGTTGTGTCAGAGCAATGAGGCCACAGCTACTTCACACCTTCACAGTCATATCATTGGCCATGTGTGTTACAGTCAAACATGTGCATTGATGTCATTTCCCAGGGTGTACATTTTTGTGCAATCAATGTTCCTACATTCATCCATGCTTTCATAGTTAATTAAACATATACATGACTCATCTGTTTGATTTGGAATGTTTTATTCACATTCTATGGAGTGTCGACCAGTACATGGCCATGCAAACCCCACGTTATATTCTAGCCCAGTGGAGGGCCAGCCAGAGTCCTATAGGGATTGACAAGTATATCGGAAAAGGGAGAGTTCAGTCCGCTTCCTGTGTCACTGGTAACCATAACAGATATAGCAGTCCATGTCGGGTCGGGTCCAGGTGAATGTAGCAGAGTGTTTCGATAGACAGTGGAAGGTGTTGTTCCAGGTCATGATGCAGAGGGCTAAACCAAGCAGAAACAGGCCATATGGCGGGGAAGAATGCTACAACCTCCTTCTTAACACAGTCATTACCATCCACATCTTCGTCCTCTGATATGGCTTCTGTGTTAGGTGTGTCAGGTGTGTGTGGTGGTGTTATGTCTGTATCACTTTGTGCCACTGACACATCAGGGGGCGGAGGTGGTATGCCTGCATCACATCATGCCAGCGCCGCTTGACCTCCTCCATTGACCTCTTCGACACTCCGACTGCATTCACGTTGTTCAGGATGGACTGCCATATTTCCGTTTGTGTTGCCAATGACACAGTGGAGGTGATGAACAGTTGTTGAAAGTGTTCTATCACCATGGTGAAGATGATCCGGTTTTCCTTTGGATTGAACACCGTCTTCCTCTTCTCCTTGCTCTTTCCCAAGCCCGGGGTTTCTGGCTGGTCCTCCGTGTGGCGTGTGGGGTTCAAGTTGTGCTCTGCACTCGGTCCGGGTGCATCCATGGTGCTGCACAGTTTGTTTTATTTTTTGTGTATCTTTTTTCTGCTTTTACAGTGGATTTTCCCGCATGACTCGTGGGAATTGCATGCCTGTCGCTGCTTATCACTGATTTTTTTATCGCGGTTGTCCACATCGCAACTTTTTTCGCATTTGTTTATCGCATTTTTTCGGCGTCGTGGTCATTTTAACACGGTCATTTGACGCATTATCGTGGAACTATCGCATGGCATCTCTGTGTTGAGGATACAACGTTAGCACGGCGTTATTTTTCCGTGAAAGGCTGCGATGTGAAAAGTTGCGTTAATCTACTTTTGCGATAATTAACACACGCTCTTGAGAATATGCCCTTGTGTATGATAAAACTAACCCTGGGCGGAGTTCCGCGAGCATGCAGAGTTGGTTGCTTCCACATGCTTGCGTGTGCTCACGTATGCTCACGTTCGGCAACGCAGATTACGTGTTAAGGGGGAAAGTATTGCGCAAACTTCACCACGCGAACCCCAATGTGCGCGGCCATCTTGTTTTCCTATTCTTTGCATGGTTCTGGGGCATGTTTTTCAATCCCTCTCTAATCTTTTCAATCCTTTGTTTTTTACACTGTTTTACGGATCTTTTTTATTATCTATCCCTCTCTGTCCCTAAGTGTATATTTTGCGTTTTATTTCTACTTTTACTGGGTTTTTAAAACTTTTTTCTACTGTTTTATATTACTTCCTTTTTTACTCTTCTAATTTTTCCCCTGACTTTATTTTTTACTGCTACATTTTCTTTACCGCCCCCGCCCACCCCCGAACCATTTCTAAGGGTACCGGCTCCAAGGGCAAGGCATCTGCGCCCAAGAAGAGCCGCCTTCCTTGCGGCAGACTACGCCCGGAAGGGGTGCAGCCCAGGTCCTTTTTTAGGGCTCTGGAGGAAGCTGCCCTTGTTTTTTTTTGTGCAGTGCCACCCCCCCTTGACCTGGCAGAAGGTGGCAGGCCTGGCTCCGGGTACGCTACCCAGGAGCGTCACCGCCAGTGGGCGCGGGTGCGCCGGGCAGTATTTCACTGCTCTGGGGTCCGGCGCACCCATAACCAGCTGACCCACCGGTGGTCAGACATCTTGAACTGGGAACTGGACCTGCTGGACCTGCTAGGTGTTGAGGTCATGGGGCTTGGTGAGTAGCTAATACTAGTAGTATTGTGTGTTCTCTAGACTGTGTTACTATTATTGCGAATATATTTTTTTTCTGAATAGCAAGAATGCTGCTGCTTACATTCCAGGTAAATTACGATTAAAAATCTTCTGTGATTGTTATTCTTGTAGACACAGGTGCTCGGCGCTACCACCTTACTTGCAATTTTGCACTTGCTTGGGCTGATTATGTAAGAGTTTACTTTAGATAACTTAAGTTAGGTAGTGCTAGAGAGACTCTAGTCCTTCCTTTGTCCTCCTGTCACTAAGATAGTGGTGGATTGATAGGTAGTTTAGTTATTTAGTTACTCAGTATTATTTGCTAATTTTTTAGCGGTCTGCTTGACGCATCCTCTGTCAAGTCACTGTTAGGTTCACAGAGCTCCTCAGGATCCGGGCGATGCTATATATGTCCACCTCCTGATATCCCCGGACTCCAACCAAGGGTTACGGAGCCCAGAGGTGATCAGGCGAGGGAAAGGATGGGGGAAGGGTCAGCAGGGACAAGAATCTGAAAAGACAAAGAAGACATTTTCACACAAGGCTCATATATACAGTCTACTCTCATAAGTTCTCACTAGTATATATCATTACCCTTGGTTCCAGTATGCAGAGTAAATCACTATCTGAGATTCTGCTCTCAGCCGTACTCAATCATGACCCATTACACAAGCTCTTCTTGAGCATCCAAAAGAACCAATCTCTATATTGGATTGTGATTCATCAACCATTAGAGAGGAGCTGAGGTCTTCCTTCAGACCATTACTCCCATTGTTGAAAACACCCCCTCAATGCAAATGTATTCCAAAAGTAACTAAGGATGGCTTCCACGGCGAGTACACCGCCGTCTTATTGTACACACGATGTAGCGCTCCTTCACAAGGGTGAGGATCAATACGCTAAGTTCCCTATATCCTATTCAGGTCCGTTGGTATTCTATCCCAGCCGAGACAGTCACTGATCTCAGAATACCCCTTCTGGTTGTGTTCCTCCGAGCCTTGCTCTCCTGAGCTACGGCTATATTAAGGAAGTTCTCCGATTCACCCGCGCTTGTACCGGGTTGAGTTTAGCTCCTCCGAGCCATGCCAGAATGTCGTGCTCCTCTGAGCACTGTTCTCCGGAGCGTCTGATCTTATCAGGAGTTCTCCGATTCACCCGCGCTTGAGCCGGGCTGAGGTTAGCTCCTTCGAGCCTTGCCAGATCTCGTGCTCCTCCGAACACCGATTTCGCAATGTTAATGGGAGACGACTCGTCCGAGCCGTCTAACGTGCCGTAGGGGAAATGCGAGCACACAGGTTTGGGTCGCGGCGGCGGCAGGGCTGTTCGAGGGTTCGTGCTCAGCCGAGCATACACAGAACCGCTCACCTGATTATACCTCCAAACTGCTCCTTCTCCGGTATCCTTTTCCTCCGTCGCACCGAAGCCAAGATATACGGTGTTGTCTTCTGATCCGCTGGATTCAAAATAACGCACGCCTCCTGCCGTACGTGGCGTCCTAATATAGACGCCCACTTCCTGGTTCTAGGGCTGATGGGACATGTAGTTCTTAGACGCTGGGTAGGCGCTTCGGACCTTGATTCCTCACAGTCACGTCTGTGCTGCTGAGTGCTGCTTACTCCAGTCCTTAGTAGAACCTTTTGTAGTTTGTTAGGGAGTGAGTAATAGGCTTAGCAGAACATCAACAGCAACCAACCAACAATTTGGTGTATGCAAAAATGTATGCATGCGTCCTCCATCTATGCATTTTGAGGACTAAAATAAATGTAAATGCAGATTTAGTGCACAATTGGCCTGTCTGGAATAGGTGGGCTAGGTCAGGTGGTACTTAGGCTTAGGATTTTGGAATCAGAATGGAACACTCGATTAGTGTTCAGAAATAATAACTAGATGGTCTGCGAATCCCGCGATACTACTAGTCAATTAGATTAGATAGGTCAATTTTATTGCAATTGCTGTTTCCAAAAATGTTTTTTGGATTGTTTTAAAAAATATTTTATTTGTTTCACACCAATCATCAATGTATGTCTCAGCACCCAGGGGCAAGAAGACGGGTTCAGAGTCGGCAGGAGCAGCTGAACAACAAGATGCCTCCCAATCCCATGGCCAGGACCGCTCCTCTTTCGAGGGCTCTGCTGCTGGCCCCAGTAAGTCCTCCAGTTGTTAATAATAATAATTATATTTCCCTAAATTTTACTGCACATTATTTTTTCCGAACTAGTATTTCCGTTCCCTAATTCAATTTTTTCCCAAATCTTCTTCGATCTAGACTGTTTCTAAATTCTTGTTATCCCTGCATCAACTGCCTCTGCTCTCACTCTCTGTACTACTACTATATTAGTCTGTCTGTAGCTAAGCTTTCCCAGTTGGCCGCTCTTTATTTTTATTTAAAAGGTTTTAAAACTCAGATTCACCAATAGCTCTAGCCATTGAGTCCAGTCCTTTGGATTGTCCTCTTCTAGTCTTCTTAATCTTGAGAGGCTTTTCTCGACAATTCCCACCAACAAAATGCCCAACCAAATATTTTACTATTTTTGATAGGATAGGACATCCTACTACTAGTGTCTACTCTACTCTAGTACCCGATTTGTACTAGTGATGTATGTGGTATATATATGTATTTTATCTATTTAACAATTTTTTCAATCTTGCTAGTGAAAAAGAATAAATAGAGGGAGGTGTATAGGGCATCTAAAAAATGTTTAATGTTTTTTCTAGGCATACCAACCACCAGTGCCGGAGCCAGCGGCGGGGCAGGCGACGCCAGCCAGGAGGGAGCAGTGGATGCGGCAGCTGCCATAGGGGTGGGTGAGCCAGCTGCAGTGGCGGGCGGTGGTAAGTTATACTTATTTCTCTTACTTATTAACAATAGTTACACACTTGCTGCAGGGGTGTACACTGTATGTTGAGAGAGACTAAGTTGTTGTGAACAACAGTTTAAGAAGAAACCCTTTTCTTAGCATTAGAGCAATAGCATTAGCGGCGGGAGTAGTAGTTGAGTAACTAATGGCCTCTTCTATCAGACTTCAACTCAGCTGGGAAAGTTTTATGGAGAAGACTAAGAGTCAGATGACCTTGGTGGATGGGTTGAATGAAAAGGATAAGAAGGATGGAAGGAGGAAGGACGGGCGAGATGTAATCTATATAACTGGCAGAGAAGGACACGTGGGATGCATGCATAGGTGGCTGATATGAATCAGATGCATGGTTGGTTGAAGGATGGGTGGAAGGTGAAAGAAAAGATGACTGCCTGGGTGGCTGAAACCGTATGGGTGATAGCAAGAATCTTCCGGTGTTTTTTATCAGTCAAACTCAAAGGCAAGCAAGGAAGAAAGGACGCATGCGTGGTGGTTTAAAAAACAATAGTAAATGTTTGTTGTTGTTGAAACAAACTAAGGTTTGTTGAGAGGTTAGGAAGACTGATATACATATTTACTTCTAATGGATGGATGCCTGGATGGTATTCATCATAGCATAGGTGGAGACTGTCACTGGATGAAGAGTCTTTGAAGAGAATGTAAAAGAAAATAAACCGCGCCAGAGTAGCAAAGCCAAGAACAGAAGTTGTATTTTCAGAATACTCCCTGGACTCACAGTAGTTTGCAAGTACAGCATATATATTGTGTATGTATGTTGTTATCATGCGCCTCCCTCCGACTCCGAGGCCCACTCCCTACCTATGTTAATTTATTTTTGACTGTGTCAGCCTGCCATGGGTGGCCTATCGGCTGCATGGTTACACAATCAATCAAAACACAGTACCTCATGTCGTCCCATATGATTGATTGAATGACTTTATTCGATATAAAATATCATAAAAGTATGTACATGGCAGATCATCATCCTAAAAATACTTCATGAAACAACATACAATATTAAAAAGAAGAACGGTAAAAGGGCCAAATATGTACAGATAAAAAGGCCGAGAACACATCATATTGGACTAAAACAGGTACACCTAAGTCTCAATGGCCAGACTCTGAACATTTTATCAGTTTAGATCGTATCAGCCAAGCACACCCCAAAAATTTGGCTACCCCGCAGACCATCACCAGGGAGGAAGTATCAGTTAAAAAGGACCGGAGCGCCACCCTATAGTTCACAAGGCCCAAGTATCTACAGATAGGGCTAAGCCACTTCCTCCTGGCCGCCCTGTAGGCCGGGCAAACAAAGAGGAAATGGGGAACCGATTCGCTTGGGGCGGAATACCCGGGACAATTAACCAAGGTAGGAGTCTGGCAATTCCAGCTTGCCACCAGTGCATTTAGCGGGAGAGATCCAAACCTGAGCTTCATGTATAGCGTTCTGGCTCGTGGACAATGAATAAAGTCCAAATATTGCTCAGGTTTGGCCACCATCTTGTGCTCCAGAAACTTGTTTGTTAGTCTACCTCGATTAGGATTTCTTACTTCTTCACCCTTCACCCTTCACCCAATAGGCTTTTTTGATAATTTGCTTCTCCGGTGGAGTTTGATTAAGCCAGGCCTCCCCGTACCCGATGTCATTGACCAACCGCTTTAGTTTGCAAATCCATTTAATCTTGTTGCCCGTATTTAAATTGATTATCTCGGTCAGGGCATCAGCATAACTGGCCAGTTCAGGGGTGCGTCTCAGGCGAACCCAAAAGAGCAAAGGGCGTAGTCTTGCAATATCCCTAATAGAGCGTTACCCCAGATCCAAACGAAGCGGTAACAAGGGGGTGGAGGGGGGGAGGGAGACCAGACCTCTTAAAAAATGGTTCACAGATTTCTCCAGGTCGCTGGTATTCTCAAACCCCCATAGCTCCACCCCATAAAGAGCTGAGGGTAGAGCCTTCCCATCGTATACCTCGAGGGCTGCCACTACTGGTCTACTAAAAGAGAGCCGCTGCTTTCTTAGTATTGCACCCGCCACCCGCTTATAATTGAGAATCATTTTGGCTAGATGTTCGTTCCATTGCATTGACTTGGTGACCCTGATGCCTAGATAGTCGAAGGAATCAACAATATCTAATGGCATTCCATTAAGAGAGAAACCATTCCTGAATCGTTTAGATGGAGTCAAGGTCATGAGCTTAGTTTTAGAGGCGTTGATAACAAGGCCCCTTGCATTCCAAAACTGACTAAACCTGGCCAGCAGCTTTTGAAGGCCGCTTGGGCTTTTGGACATCAGAAGGGTATCGTCAGCAAAAAGAAGGGTGGGAGTTTTTTCCCCTGCCAGCACGGGGGCGTCTGAAGGGTCCTCTCTCAAGTGGTCAAGCACCCCATTTATGAAGAGAGAGAACAGAGTTGGAGCCATCACACAACCCTGGCGTACTCCCCTATCCACAGTCACTCTATCTGTCAACTGGCCCTGGTTGCCCCACCTGATTTTTACGTTGTTCCCCTCATGCAGGCGCCTGACAATATTAAGGATCAGAGGTGGAAATCCCAGGTCAAACAGCACCGACCAGAGTTTGGAACGAGGGACCAGGTCAAATGCGGTCTTAAGGTCGATGAAGGCCACATATAAACTGCCTTTCCCAATAACGACCACTTTCCAGTAGATCGTAAAGAACTGGAAAACCTGGTCCATCGTGCCCACCCTGAGTCTGAAGCCTGCCTGGAGATGTGAGAGGACGTTGGCATCATCCATCCATATCCTAACCCTCATCAGGAGGACCCCGCCAATCACCTTCTGTATTATATAGATTAAACTTATCGGCCTGTAGTTGGCGGGATCCTCCCTACTCCCCTTCTTGAATATTGGTACCACTTTGGCACCTTTCCAGGAATCCGGGACAGGATGACCTCTAACAATTAGATTCAATATGAGCAGAATAGCGTTAGCCCATAGTTTTGGATCATGGAGAAGGAGATCACCGGGAATGCCGTTAGGGCCTGCCGCCTTCCCAGGTGCTAACCTCGCAATTGCTGGAAGGACCTTGTTGAGCTAAAAGAGGTCGGGTGAATTATCGGATACAAAAAGTTCATCTATAGGGGCGTCCTCGAAGGGTAGGGAAGACTTGTCGCCGCTAGATTGGGGATGGGCAATGGCCTCACTATACAGGCCGGCAAAATGTATGTGCCACTGTTGGGCCGTGATGTGGTTGGGGATTGGGTCGTCACCCATACGGCTGCCTTTGTCAATAAGACCCCAAAACAGCGTGGCATCTTTCAGGAGGGAGGCAGACTTGAGCTCCTGCCAATGCGCTTCTTCCCAGGAACGCTTGGCTAGCTCAATTGTCCTTGCATACTCTTTTTTGGCATCTCTAACAAGAGACATGTTATTACTTTGGAGAGCTATGGATAACATTCGTCTCTTCTCCCTGCACGCCCTTGAATACCACAAATTAGACGCCTTAGGGCGTAAATTGTGGGTCCGGGGTTCTCATATGGTGAAGAGCGAGCTCATTTTACCAATAAAGTCTACATAATGTTTTGTAAGGAGAGAATTCTGCACATCCATAAGGGGCTCTTGGGGTGGGTCGAGCTCCAGAGATAGCTGCTCTACCAGAGCTCTTGTTTTACACAATATATCCTCTTCCTGTGAGACCCTGTGCCATTTTAAGCGACGATTACAATGGGAGGGCACTACCTCTTTAGTAGATATATTTGATGCAGTGGAGGTTTTAGAAGCTGACCAGATGTTACATATTAGCATGCAAAGCGGATTGTGGTCGCTATCCTGGGTGGGTAGAATTTTCATATCCTCTAAAGCATGCCAGAGTCGAATGTCCAGCAAAATGTAGTCTATCCTAGACGGGCAGCTGGGTCTATTATATGTATTAGCCCCGCATAGGTCAGAGCGTGATCTGCCATTAACGGCTCTGAGATTGTGTTCTAGTGTGAGTGCACTCAGTTGAATAGCCCTTGGTGTCCACTTCCTGATTGGGGTTAGGCTAAGTGGGGGAATATCAAATTTAGTGTCCTGGTCATCGGTGCCCAGAACGTCCTCGGTACCGAGAGGTTCGTAGGTGCAGTTGAAATCCCCTGCGACAATGGCTACTGAGTTGGGATTGATATTAGACAACTCTCTCTCTAACGTTACTAAAGTCGACGAAAGTTGAGCCCTAGGAGACCCTCTGGCGTAGACATTAAATATTTCCAGATTAGGACCTTTTTTCAAGGCCTTTCACCGACAGATGTAAAATGTCATCGGAGGGGGTGGTGATGGCGACTGAAGACCAATTTAAGGAGATATTTAGCCAGATATGCAACCCCCCCCGCTGGTCGGCCTTTCCCTGATCTTAAGGCTGGGATAAAGTAAGTACTAAACCCAGGTTTGTGTAGGGGAACTAGATTCCAAGTTTCTTGAAATAGACAAATATCTTGGCCATCTATAAATGTGTTCCACTCTGGGAGCGACAGTTTTTTCTGTAGGCCAGCAATATTCCAAGAAAGGAAACGTAATGACCCCTGAAAATTGGCCACAGTTACGGTATCTCCCGCACATGAAAGTCTGTTAAGATCAGCCAGTGTGTTCCCCCACTCAACTTGCTTTTCCCCCCTAACATTTAAACATGGGGCTGTTTCATCATTTCTCCCCCCCTGATTGTTTAGCAAATCCCCAGGGGCTAAAAATGTACTATTATCCAGTCAGTCTACCAAACTTAGACCGGACTCCTGTATGCCTCTGTCTTGTGACCATAGTGGAGATTTGCGAAATTGAATTGCAGAAGAGCCTGGGGGGGAAGCACAGAGTTCGAGTGACAACAGGTTTTCGGCTATTTCAGCATTAAATACCTCAATCTCGATGCAATATGTCCTCGAGCCAGCTTTTTTAATCCTCGTTACTTTAGCCACGTCCTCCCTTATGACTGACCTGCATCCCCTCACGTGTCTTGTCCAGTGGATTACTTTGTTGTGTAATGATTCTTGGCTTTCATAGCAGTGGGGGCTTGTGAGTTTAGGGACCTTAGTCATATAGATTGTAGAAATATGGCCCCTTGTAGGTATGTTGCCCCTATTGGTCCCCCACAAGGGCCGACCAATCTGCTCTCCCCCAATCATGGCGGTGCTAGCTGGTTTGGCTCCAATAGGGGGCCGGTCTCGTGCGCTGCTTCTACTGCCCATTACAAGGCCCAAATCCCTATGAGGAATAAAATGACTATGTGGGATAGAGGTATCGATGGGGAGCTGGAGTTGAGACCCTTGGCCTTGCACTAATCCGCACCCATCCTTCCCATAACATTTTCCACTTGATTCCTGACTTAAACTGATACTAGTTGGTGCGGGGGGAGGGAGTACTGGGGTCGCGGGCCCATTACCGAGTAAGTCCGCCTTTTCCCTTAACAAAGCCAATTCTCTTTTGAGGAGTTCCACTCTCAGTCGTAGTACGTCATACTGAGAGCCGCATTGCCAGCGTGACGATGGGCTGGCAGAGGGCTTAGCCTTCCCTGCCTTACTAGGGGTAGACATTAAGCTATCCTCAGCACAGAAATCTAAAACCTCGTATCTATTTGAACAGGGCAGATGGACAGACACGAGTTCGCTGGTAGTGTTCATAGAGTCACTTGGTACTGCCTTTTTATGTGGAGATAGAAGCCCTTGGTTGTCCTCCACAAGGGTGTGTGGCTCGTGGGTAGTATAGTTTTTAGATGGCTTCCTATTGAACATGGCTGGAACGACTCTGTCCTGTGAATGGGGTGGTGCTAGTACATCCGTAATCCGATTCCCATCCGCAACTGCCAAGGTGTCAATGGTAGTACCCAAGATGTTCTCGCAATTGTCCACAATGCCCTCAATCCTTGTTAGGACACAGTTGCAAGCGGCGTGGGAAATTTTTGGGGATTTTCTCCCCCTTTTACTCAGGAGTGGACCCCCACCCTCAGGTTGCTTCCTCTTGCCCATAGTGATTAAACCACTGTTCCACAAGGGAAATATGAGACACAGCGAATGACAGGGGTAGTTTAAATGTGAACCTGGACGAACAACAACCAACAGTACTTATGAACAAATGCTCGTGCAGGGGAGGACAGAAGTGGGGCCCAGCCCGGCCTCCTTCGGCCTTTGACGGGCAAGGACGGGCCTGCCCTTGGTCCGGGCTTTGCCCGGGCGCGGCCCGCGCCGCGGTCGATGTTGGCGCGTTTTTAGGCACGAGTCTCTGGTGGCGCCTCCCTCAGGGGAGCAAGGCAGGCTGGGACTTGGAGTCCCCACGGCAAGGTCCGGTGCAAGTTAGGCGCGTTCTGCGCCGCGGTCGGTGTTGGCGCACTTTTAGGCGCGAGTCTCTGGTGGCGCCTCCCTCAGGGCAGCAAGGCAGGCTGGGACTTGGAGTCCCCACGGCAAGGTCCGGTGCAAGTTAGGTGCATCCCGCGCCGCGGTCGGTGTTGGCGCGCTTTTAGGCGCGAGTCTCTGGTGGCGCCTCCCTCAGGGCAGCAAGGCAGGCTGGGATTTGGAGTCCCCACTGCAAGGTCCGGTGCAAGTTAGGCGCGTCCCATATATAAGCAATGATCATTTGGATCAGCAGATATTATCTGCCTTGTTGTAGTAGTCAGGGGGGCAGGGTGAAAGTGAAATTGAGCCGTTGCCCTTTTATGTAACAGAGTATGGCCAGTGCCACCCATAATAGAAAACATAAGATGATTGTGTAGTCAGCTTTCCTAACTGCAGACAATAGTAAATAAAAATAACTTGAGTCTGCGTCACAAGTATGTTTGTCTTGGGCACAAGCTGACTGAGCTGGCATGTCGGCTACATCAAGGTTACTTAATTTAGCTAAACAAGAGAGAGGAAGAAAACTGATGTACTCGAGTCCATAGATACCACAAATGTTATGTACTGTGCTTGCTAGTGCTACTGTGCCACTATGTGTAGAATACATTTTGTGTTACTGTTTTGCTAACAGTATTGGTCACAATAGTCTTTTTTCTTTTTTGATATAGCTACTCCTTCCCATCCAAAAACAAAACCAGACAGGAAGGAGTTGGCAGCCAAGGCCCGGTGCCGGAAGCTTGAGGCCATCCAAATGGAATATCGGTTGCTGGTGGTTCTGGTGGAGGAGGAGGCAGCAGCAGCTGCAGCCTCCACCAATACCCCAGGCCCCAGCCAGGTCCTGCCTCGAATGGTACGGCGCTGCGGTCTGGCAGCTGCCCGCCGCACTTCATCCAACACTGCTGCCCCCGTGGATGCAATTGTTAAGCTTTTAAGCGCCACATGCTCCTCCAAATGGCACGCCTAGAGGAGCAGGTAAATTAACGCCTAACGATTAACTGGTGACTGTGAGCCCGCCGATAGAGATCCCGTTGGATTGCCCCTTTTTTATTCCTTTTTTGTGTGGGTGGGCATTGGGGAAAGCTGGGGTTTATATATTTATGGACAATTTTATTTTTGAATTTAACGGACATTGGTTGGACTCTATCTTTTTGGACATTGGTTGGGGTTAGGGAGAGGGGTGGGCCAGGTGTTGTGGGATTTTTTACATTAGTTTATTTTGTTAGGGGATTACATTATATTTATACTTAAACTTACATACAGTATAAATGTTTTGTGGAGGGTTACTCTTTTATGTCACACAGTTTCCTTCCTTTGCTGCTGCAGGGCCGCAGCCAGTTTTTGATTCAAATAATCTGCCAGTTTTGTAACACACAAACAGATAGATGCGGTACCCTCACTGAGTGACATGTCCTACTGGTACTGTCAGTCTCTCCTCCTATTTTATGCAGTCTGCAACTGGACTCAAGGGTTTGGGTGTGTGAATTAATGAATTAATTTCCAGTATTAATTATGCCTCGCCCAAACTTCTTCTCTTACCTGTGATTGATTTTTAAACTTAGGCACAGCAATGGCAGCATGGTGATGATGGTTTGGTTTCCCAAGGTGCCATGGTTGTGGTGGTAGTTCAGTAGACACTGGCAGTAGCATTTGCAAAAAAAGAAAATGAGATAGTCAGTCACCTGAGAGAGACTCTGGAAGGAGTAGTAGAGCAAAGTACAGTACAGTACACAAGACTGGCAAACAAGAAACCATAATAATGCTGATTAGCAATGCTAAAGTAAAATAAAACATAATGGTGGCGGGGATAGCCTAGTACAACAAGTTATAAACTGCAGTTGATTTGAGTCACTCGACGCAAGCGTACCCTTTAGAGCTGTAAGGAGGAGGACGATGAATCCAATCGATGCCGACAATTAATTATGATGGATTATGTTTATGTTCCTTTGGAAAAAAATTGACTTGCAAATATACTGAGCATGGGTGGGCAATCAGAAGAAGATCCTAACCCTGCCTTGAAATTGAATTAGTGTTGCTTTCACCACATCTGCCCCAGAAAGTGTGTGATTAATTATTGGTGTATATTTAATTTAGTCACACCTCAATATAAATCACACAGCCCGGGGGAAGAGGGTTAGTTAGGGTTTGATGAATGGTTGGGAAGGGGTATTTGAGGGAAAGGTTTGAGAAGGAAAACACTACACATGGACAACAACAACTGAACACACACAATCTTGACAGACGACCATCATATATCTGTTATGGGAGAAAAAGGAAACTCATGCATGATGATGACTTGATGGTTAATGATGATAAGTAGTACTTACTAACTAGACTAGTAGAAAGTACAGGGCAACAATATATTAATTATTAATTATTATTATGCAATTTGCCTTGCCTGTCTCCCCTCAGAGAGACCCAAATTACATACATTTTATGTTCTGTTGTACCGGGCTTCCTTTTAAAGCTAGCAAAGAAAATTAAAAAATAGCTGTAGGGATCAATTATAAGCAAAGAGCAAACATAATAACAACAACAACAAACACACAGTCGTAATGATTGGAGAGAAAAAATAAATAAAATTATTTAAAAGATGATGAATGATGCTAAATTTACTGGATGTTATCTTGGTCAAATTGAGGAGTTGCATCTCGGTATTCCTCTTGGTCCTCCCTTTCATAGACGCTGTGCCCATCAATCCTGGGTGCCACTGCCTGCCTGGTGGATGTGGATTGGTAGGTGAGTGTGAGTTGTTTTTCTCTGTTTAGCACAGGGCAAAGGCCGGCCTGTAAGTGTAGAAGGAAAAACAAAAGGGATGTTGGAAAATCAAGCTGAAAAAAAAGCATGAATTATAGAGGAGTGCAAACACTTTCAGAGGCGGCATGGCTAAATCATGTCTACTCTACTCTATTGTCTGTTTCCAGCATTAGTCTACAACAGCAACAGGACAGAGCAGACACACGGTGCCCACCCAACCTCCACTTAGCTTAGATTTTGCCTGAACCACACTGTCACAGAGCACACATATACAGCAACATAGCATTTTCCAAAGTAAGTAACCAAATAAACGCACGGCTGTCAGTCATACCACTACTATACTCGTGACTACTCGACTCCACCTCTACAGAGACATGTAGGTCTGATGTGGTTGTTGACTTGTTTACCTTTTATGCCACTTCGTGATTTAGCCCCTTCAGTGCCCATGACGAGATAGTCTCGTCATGGAGCGCGGTTGCGCTGTGCCCATGACGAGACTATCTCGTCATGGACCCCGCCCGCTAATGAAACGCCCGGCACAGGGCGTGGAAAGGGCGGGGCACTGAAGAGGTTAAAACGCCCTGAGTTATTCCATCAATCATCTCCGATCCAACTGACTGACTGTGAAGATACTATGCGGTCATCATCATGGTGTTGTCCAACCTAGGTGGCAATTCCGATCCGGTAAAAAAATTCCCCGTCCGACTCGTATCCGGATTTTTTACCGTCCGAATCGTCAAAGTAGCGTACAAACTGCCAAGTACGATTCGAACGGAAAAAAGTCCATACGAATCGCATTGGGAAGATTTCCCCACACGTCCTCGGGTCGGGAAAAGTCACCGACACGTCCCCGGTCGAAAAACCCACCGTGCGGAAAAATAAAGTCCGACAGCGCAAGTACGATCCCTCCCGTCCTCCCCATTTCACAACCGTACGCAAAAAACACCGTCCAAACCGAACTCCCATAGCAACCATGGAGACATGTGCCCGCATACGCGCCGAACACCCCACCACCCCCCCGCCCGCGTATGTACGGACCGTACCCACACCCGTGGAAGTACGGCCCGTACCCCCACCCCAGCAGTGTATGTACGCCCCGAACCCCCACCCCAGCAGTGTATGTACACCCCGAACCCCCACCCGTGTATGTACGCACCGAACCCCCACCCCAGCAGTGTATGTACGCACCGAACCCCCACCCGTGTATGTACGCACCGAACCCCCACCCCAGCAGTGTATGTACGCACCGACCCACCACCCGTGTATGTACGCACCGAACCCCCCCCAGCCGTGTATGTACGCCCCAAACCCCCCCCAGCCGTGTATGTACGCCCCGAACCCCCACCCGTGTATGTACGGACCGTACCCACACCCGTGGAAGTACGGCCCGTACCCCCACCCCAGCAGTGTATGTACGCACCTAACCCCCACCCGTGTATGTACGCACCGAACCCCCACCCCAGCAGGGTATGTACGCCCCGAACCCCCACCCGTGTATGTATGCCCCGATCCCCCACCCCAGCAGTGTATGTACGCCCCGACCCCCCACCCGTGTATGTACGCACCGAACCCCCACCCCAGCAGTGTATGTACGCCCCGAACCCCCACCCGTGTATGTACGCCCCGAACCCCCACCCGTGTATGTACGCCCCGAACCCCCACCCGTGTATGTACGGACCGTACCCACACCCGTGGAAGTACGGCCCGTACCCCCACCCCAGCAGTGTATGTACGCACCTAACCCCCACCCGTGTATGTACGCACCGAACCACCACCCGTGTATGTACGCACCGAACCCCCACCCGTGTATATACGCACCGAACTCCCACCCCAGCAGTGTATGAACGCCCCGAACCCCCACCCGTGTATGTATGCCCCAAACCCCCACCCGTGTATGTACGCCCCGAACCCCCCCCCAGCCGTGTATGTACGCACCTAACCCCCACCCGTGTATGTACGCTCCGAACCACCACCCGTGTATGTACGCACCGAACCCCCACCCGTGTATGTACGCAAAGAACCCCCACCCCAGCAGTGTATGTACGCAAAGAACCCCCACCCGTGTATGTACGCCCCGAACCCCCACCCGTGTATGTACGCCCCGAACCCCCCCCAGCCGTGTATGTACGCACCTAACCCCCACCCGTGTATGTACGCACCGAACCACCACCCGTGTATGTACGCACCGAACCCCCACCCGTGTATGTACGCACCGAACCCCCACCCCAGCAGTGTATGTACGCCCCGAACCCCCACCCGTGTATGTACGCCCCGAACCCCCACCCGTGTATGTATGCCCCGAACCGCCCCCAGCCATGTATGTACGCACCTAACCCCCACCCGTGTATGTAGGCACCGAACCACCACCCGTGTATGTACGCACCGAACCCCCACCCGTGTATGTACGCACCGAACCCCCACCCCAGCAGTGTATGTACGCCCCGAACCCCCACCCGTGTATGTACGCCCCGAACCCCCACCCCACCCGTGTATGTACGCACCTAACCCCCAGCCGTGTATGTACGCACCTAACCCCCAGCCGTGTATGTACACAACGAACCACCACCCGTGGAAGTACGGCCATACCCACACCCCACCAGGGAATGTACGGACCGTACCCCCACCAGTGCATGTACGGCCACGTACTGAACCAGGACAAACCATATTTACACAAGGAGAGTCAATTAGAGTTTCCCCACACCACCAAACATGCCCAACAACCCCACAAACATCACATACACTGACCTGCAACTGCCAAACTGCCAAACGGAGGCCCAAAACTCAATCACTCCTCATAACACACCCACACAAATTTCAAACACAGCCACACCCACAAATGGACCAATAAAAATGGACCACACACACAAACCATGAGCCTTTGCAACAGACCCACTGCTGCCAGAGCCCACAGACTCCCCACACCACCATACTTGAACCTCACACTTGCATACCTTCACACAACCACCTACACAAACACCCCCTCATCACATTCACACACACACCTCCACTACCACACCCACACACCCACAACCATCCACACCCACCCCCCCACAACCATCCACACCCACACCCCACGCCATGTCCACCACCAAGAATCCAAAGTTCACAAAGGAGGAGCTGGAGATCCTTGTCGACGAAATCCTCAGAGTCGAGCCACAGCTCTTTGGAACATTGGTCAGACAGACCAGCATATACGAAAAAACGGCCATGTGGCAGAGGATTGTCGATTCTGTGAATGCTGTTGGGACCACCAGAAGGACCAGGCACGAGTGCCAATCCAGGTGGTACGATCTGCGGAGGACGGTCAAGAGGAAGATGACTGACAATCACAACCAGGGGAACATCACTGGAGGAGGGCCGCCCCCCAGACCGGTACAATACCATCCCTGGGAGGAGAAGGTGATGGCCACGCTGGCGGTGGAGGGACTACACGGACTACCAGGACTCCCAGACCCTGGTGAGTACACAAACAACTCACCTCACATGGGGGGATGCCATACACAATCAATCATGCATGCCACCCCCCCCCAAGCCACCACCGGACACAACCACACTCCACAAACACACACATGCCACTAGCGCCTCCATGCCCCATGCATCAATCAGGGCCATGCCAAGTCACAGGCCACACAAAACACCAACACAACACAGGATGTGGCCGATGCTGGGAGTAGGGGCATCAAAACTAACATTGAGCAACTCACAAGCACACAACAATGCCCTCAGCCCATATGGCCCAGGGCACAGCCATACTAACTGTGTGTACCCACACAGTACTGTCTTGCCTGCAAATGGTGGCTGCCATGCAGGATGACATGGGTCTGAAGGCACAATTTGCACATAACAGCAGACAATGAAGATGCATCGCTCTGAAAGAGTGTCAGCACACACCGCCACAGCAGCAGCCTACACTCAGACACACTGCCCAATGGGTGCCCGGAGAACAGGAACTAACTCACATGAACAAGCCAATGGCCATTCAAAGACCGGCTAACTGTGTGTGCCCAGGAAGCTGGCCTGAGGTGACAGAGGGTGACAAATAGAGGGAGGGAGAGGGGGAATGAGAGGGAAGGAGACAGAGGGGGACACAGGGAGACAGACAGAGGGAGGGAGTAGGGTGACAGAGGGAGGGAGGAAGGGAGACACAGGGAGACTAAATCACCCTTGGGTGGTGTGGCCATGTCCACTCGTCAGCCGGTGGACTGTGTGCATGCAGACAAGGTCTGGCAGTGCCTCAACCCCCCCTACCGTAGATGAAGACCGGTCCATGTGTCAATCTGTGCACGAGTCCATCCGTGCTGCAGGCACAGACCTAACCACACACCCAGTATACCCACCCACTGTGTCGGTAAGAACCCTGTCACAAATGCTTCAGTCACCTACCTGCAACATCAAATTGCCTTGGCAAAACACCATTTGGCCACGTACAGTGCAACACGTAAGGCGCCTCTGCATGGCTCGCTACGCCCGCACACCACACTTCTGACTGTGTACCCAAATAGATGCATCAACTAAGATTGTGTCACACATGCGTAAAGCCCTGACAGCTGTGGCCAAGGGACATACCCATGCACAAGTGCACTGTGAGAGGAATGCAAGACAGATCCAACTACCCAGAGGAAGAGTGCCAAATCAGAAATGCATGAAACATGGATGCCACATGTAACACTGTTAACATTGTCTCTCTCACACACAGGTCAACGTCGACGATCACCCCCCAACACTGGGTGGAAGTCTCACAGGACCAGGCTCCGCGGGATGAGGACCCCACCGCCAGCGACGACTCTCACCACTCCGTGGTTGACCCAGACCAACCTGGCCCCTCTGGTGTCCAACCACCTGCAGCACCTGCGTCAGGTACAACTGTGCCAACCACCACCCCCATTCCTGCCACATCCCAGGAGACGTCCAGGAGCCCTGCCCGCACACGACCACCCAGCCAGTCTGCCCAGGAGGGACACGGTCCTCCGGGCACCCAGGAGGAGGCAGGCGGCAACGCAGATGCCATCCCTCAGGGGTCCCGGAGATTCGATGCGCCCACAATGGCAGGCCAGGTGCACGTGGGCAGGGGTGGCGGGAGTGGAGGACGGCGGAGGCGCGAACCTGACCAGGGAGCTCAGGACCCGGTAGTGTCCCAGGTCAGCAACATCCTGGATACATACCGGCGTGACACCAGGGGCATGGACCAGATTGCGTCCACCCTCAATGACATCAAGGGGACCCTCGAGGAGATGAAGACCCTGCAGGCCCAGCAACATGCCTGTCAACTGCAACACCAAGGAAGGATGGAGGATAGACCGGCTGAGCTCGTGGCGGTGCAAACCCAAATGACCGGTGTACTCCGTCGGATTGCCGACAACATGGGCAACCCTCCCTGTGGCACCAGGCGAAGGCCATTACCAGACACAGGGAGGGATCAGGAGGAGGAGGATTCATCTGACGGAGCGTCACAGACATCGTCATGGCCTGCTTCCGAGGGTCCCCGCAGGAAGGTGGGTCGTCCACGAAAAAGACTGTGAGAGTCAGCAGAACATCACCATCTCCCAAGTCACCTGGCCTGGCACCTGGCCCTCTGGCCCAATAGCAGCACATGACATTCTCTGCCACATGGACTTGCTGGTCACTGTCTGACCTATGTTGACGAAGACTGTGGCATGGACTCTGACATTTTGCTACGGCAAGGATACCAACTCCCCCAGTGAACTTTGGATTCTACACTCCCGCTGTGCACCTCTTGTCATCCCCACAAACCCGTACCCCACCACAAATAAATTAATCACACTTACAAGATGATGCCGTGATTCTGCATTATTACAATACATGTGTGTGTCGTAAAGTCAAAGCATGCCTGATCTCAGAATTAACTCCAACCATCCAAACCGTGGGGTCTCAGTCTTGCCCAGGACACACATGGGTCCCAATGTATCATCTGATACAGACATGGAGTACCATACTCACCTGTGCTGGGCCCAACCAGCTGAGTGGTTCCCGCACAACTGTGGCTACAGATACATTCAGGGGAGCAACAGTCATGCGCAGAGGTCAGGGATCATGTGGAGTGACCTGGCTTGCCGCTCCCAGGTATGTCTAGACATGTGTCCCTACCATGTCCTGCATGATTGCGTCAGGCGGATGTTGAGAATGGTGGCTAGGCCAAGGTTGGATGCATGGAGATGCCAGAATGCAGTTTTGGATCACAGTGCCACATGGTTGTGTTGGAGTTGTGGGCTGCATCATGAGTGTGGGCGTGGATCGAGAAGGTCATCCTGCAGCTGGCTGTGAATCATTCCCCCCATCCCGTTTGGACGTTGATGTGGCCTGGTTGCCCGATGCAGTAGCAGAGCTGTGCAGATGCACTCCGGATATGAATAAGTATCATGGGAGTCGTAAGGCAAATGTCCGTAGACTGCAGGGTAGGATTCGACACGGATGTTGTAGTTGCCCTGGGGGATGGTCTCTCTTGCCTTGAGGTGGATGGAACTGTGCATCTTGTGCATAATACAGTTTCCACTCCCTGACAAACCGCTAGCATCTTGTCACTCTACACATAGACACATATGCACCACCTCTGAAAACTATGCCAGACATGCCGCACGCACAGTGGCAACAGGCCACCATTGACAGGGAAGAGGCACCTTGGAGACAGAGGGACAAATGTATTAGTCATGTGTGTTGGAATGACAATGATACTCTGTCAACACATACACAGGTCATGTGGATGAACATGTGGGAGCAACACTGGCACCCCCCATTGCAACACAGATGCTGGTATTCCATTGAACTGGCACACAAGTGACGGATAACAGCTAAACACCCCCTGCTGCCACGGAGAGGCTGCTATACACCATTGAGGCCCTGATGGGGCAATCACACACCATGTCAACCCGGTGCAACCTGTATGTTTCCGAGGCCAGTGTCACACACATTGATGGCCTCATCACAATCCCCAATCCCCTGACACATGACAGTCACCAAGTCTGACCATGGCTCCAGGTGAAGCCTGCCCCATGTCATGTTCCCCATGTAGGATCCACATGTATGCAAATTGACCACACATGAACCGGAGAAGTGCACACAGACTACAAACAATTTACACACCCAAAACGCCGTGAGGCATCCCTTACCCTAAGGAGATTTCCTAACTTGCCCATGCATGTGACACAGAATCAGCACATGTTGCTGTATTCATGAGGAGTAGCAGGAGCACAACAATGCCACCAGCAGACAGCATGCCCATGGACCTGTGGAAGAGAGACACACAAGGAGTCAGCCCAAAGGAGCACATCCGCAAGCATGTACTCAACACGTATCATGTTGTCAACATGACAGGTGACAATGATGACTCTCTGACAACATCCTTCCATTGCGCCATCACTCGAGTGACACTTCAATACACACCACTGACTCACTTGGCAGACATGCAGATGGACACACACATTGCAACACATGCCACACACGGCCCAATGCGTGCACACTCAGACACTGGAACTCACCACTAAGCAAAGAAGTTGCGTATGAGCCGACTCCGCATGTCCTCCACAGCCTCCTCCTCCTCCACATCACTTGCCCCGTCACCAAGGCCTTCATCCTCCACGGGTGGATGGTCCTGGTCATCTTGATCCAGTATGAGTGGAACAGCTTCCTCCACTGCCATGTTGTGCAGCATGCAGCAGACGATGATGATCTTGCACACCTTCTCCGGGGCATATGGGAGTGCTCCGCCGGTCTTGTGGAGGCACCGGAATCGGCTCTTCAGAAGTCCAAACGTCCTCTCAATGACTCTCCTGGTCCGCCCATGGGCGTTGTTGTAGCGGTGCTCGGCAGCCGTGCTGGGGTTGCGGACAGGCGTCATCATGGACAGAAGTGTGTCAGCACAGGCAGTGAGATTGGAAGATGACGCCAAACACTGAACTGCCAGAGTCTACCCACCAACAATACATGCTCGCTCGTTCCGCAGCTGCAGCATCATTTCAGGCAGCCTGCTACGCCTCATGATGAAGGCATCGTGTGCTGATCCTGGAAAGCGAACACAGACATGTGAAATCACCATGTTGGACAGACACACCACAAGGGCATTAATGGAGTGATAATGTTTGTGATTCCTATACACCACCTCCTGTGCCTGTGGTGGTACCAACGCAACATGTGTCCCATCTATGGACCCAATGACATGGGGCATCCCTCCCAGGGCATAGAACTCACGCTTGACATCTGTCAACTGCTCACGAATTGGGAATTTAATGTACTCATCCAGGTGAACCAACATGGCCTCTAAGAAATCATGCAGAACACGGCTGAACATCGTCTGGGACATGCCCCCGACGTCAGCAATGGTATGTTGGAACGTACCCGTGGCAAGGAAATGTAGGGCTGCCATCACCTTCAACTTGGGTGTCAGTGCACTGGGATACCTGTGGCGCGGGAGGAGTTGTGCTTCCAGCCGGCCAGTCAACTCATCAATCAACCGTTGGCTGAATCTGTAGCGGCGTATACAGTCCCGTTCATGCAGGGCAGCCATGTCTGGCATACGTCGAGGGAGAGGCGGAGCCCTGCAGTGAAATGGAAGGAACACCGAAGAGTGAGCACTGTACAACGACATTGTCAATGCACTGAGCACATGTTACACAGCCAATACACAAATGCCACATTCTGAGTCAGGTCTGTGCCACATTTCCTGGACACGTACGGCAGTCAGGTGACACTCCTACCAAGGGACAGCCACTAACGGAGTGGGGCAAGCTCACGATGACATGGCATGAGACTAGCTGTGGGCCAGTGTAAGTGAACATGCACACGCATCACAGGATTCACAGACATCCACACATGTGCAGAAGTAGTATGCGTATGGTACAGACAGGTTGGTGGAAGCGATATGCACTGGTCACATGTCATAGGAAAAGGACAGGCCACACACATTGCCTTGGAGGAGTACATGTCGAGACAGAACATACATAGAGAGCATGTGGATATGTACTTGTTTTGATACTCCGTGTAGTTGCATACATACACACCTCATGGCAGATCACATATGTGTGCTGGTGTGCGGAACAGTGTGCCATGGCCATCTACACACAGACACATGTTGGCAGCAGCAACTGCTGATGCATTGGACCACACACCTACAGCAAAATCATGGAAACACATGCCACACACATGAGATGGTTGCAGCGTGCAACGCAGCCATACACATTACATGTGTAATATTCCGTGTACCTGGCATCAGGGGACAGGTGCGGGTGTCCGTGACTGGGACATGCAAGTGACTCATGGCTCCACTAGTGTGTACGACATGCACACATGTCAAAGGAGTGCAGGGGATGTGTGGTACAATGCGCACCATCACACACGACATGTGTACACAGCTCATCGTACATATGCTTTGCCCACACCTCAGGGGTAAAGTGCCACATCACATCCTGACACACCTGTGTCACACACATGTGGTATTGCACAGACAATGCATTGGTGTCCACCCTTGGCAAAATCTGACCGCTCCATTCCTGTCTGTGTGCCGCCTGTCACCACTGACAGGTGTGAAACGCACCGTACATACGCTCTGAGTGCGTGTATAGGGTCCCTGGGCCAATATGGGCGCTGGCGTATGCGTACGCCACAGTAGTACGGAGCGTACACGCGCTTGTACGGTCCGGATCACAATATGTGCGCTGGCGTATGCGTACGCCACAGTAGTACGGACCGTACAAGCGCTTGTACGGTCCGTACTACTGTGGCGTACGCATACGCCAGCGCCCATGTTGTGATCCGGACCGTACAAGCGCGTGTACAGTCCGTACTACTGTGGCGTACGCATACGCCAGCGCACATATTGTGATCCGGACCGTACAAGCGCGTGTACAGTCCGTACTACTGTGGCGTACGCATACGCCAGCGCACATATTGTGATCGGGACCGTACAAGCGTGTGTACGGTCCGTATCACTGCTTGTGGGGTGCCCTAGGGCGTGGAACGCACCGTACCTGTGTGTAAATGTATGAAAACACATAGGGGACACATGAGGGACAAGTATAAGGGCCTAAATGCATGATGGTTGCCATGGAGACTGAGTTAGATTTTTGAATTTGAGCACCAGGTGCCCAGCAGAAGTCAGTTTGAAAGAATCTACATTGTTGCAAAGTGGATGTTGACTTGACATCATCATCAAAACTGAAACCATGCAAAGCCACACACTGGGGTAGGTTTGAAGGGATTGGATGAAACGTAGGATGCAAATGTGACTGACCAATCTATCTGTACTCCTGTACATGAACAGGCCAGCCAGGCATATATAAGGCAGCCAGGTCCCATGAGGGAGCACTTGCCTGCACATCCATTCATCCATGACCACTGCTGCTGATAGTGATTCCTCTGGCACCATGTCCAGGACTGTGGAGAGGTCACAGCCATTCACCCAGGAGGAGAACCTTGCCCTGATAGATGTGATCCTCCCACAGTTCCAGAGCCTGTATGGTCGACCAGGGGTTCAGGCGAGTGCAGACTCCACTAGCTTAGACTGTGCCCCTTTTGTGTGACAGTGACTTCTGGCATTGTGTCCATGTGTGACAGATATGCACTGTTGTTTAGAGTGGGTCCCAGGGTGTGGAAGGCCTCATGTCACCCATGCAGAGCATGCTGTGTTTCCTGTGTGCACTCCTCACTTGCATAGTGCCTACTGTGACAATGAATGCATGGTGCATGCCACATTCTGCCTGCATACTCCTCCTGGGGATGTGATTTCCACAGTCCTGATGTGATCCTGTGTTCCCCCCAGTGTGACAGGTGACAGTACCCATGGATGTGTGTTTGTTCAGTGTACCTGTGCTGTGAGTGTCCAAAAGCCGTGTTCGTCCCCTGCACATTGGTGTGTGTGTAAGTCCCCTGTCATGTGGGTGAGTGCATATGGAGAGTGTTGCACACAAGCTGCATGAGGGATGGATATAGGCTGCCCATCCGATGTGAGCAGGGAGCAGTGCTGTGTGCATGCCGTGCTGAGCCAGCCCCACACCTGTGACACCCCCCGTCTACTGGCACATGGGCATAGTGAGGTGTGTACCCGCAGTTGGCAATGCCATGTGATTGTCCTGTACCTGTGTGTGTCTGTGTACTCTGCTGAGGTAGCATCAGTGTGCTGGGGCAGGTGACTGCTGTGAGGTGCTGTACATAATCCTGGTGTAGCCTGTGAGGCACAGTGTGATCCCTGGTCAGTGAGTGTGTGGTACCCCTCATGCCACCCGTGTACTTTCAATGGCACGTAGTGCATTTGGCCTTCCACAGTGGAGAATGTCCCTATGACAAAGGAGCAATGAGTTGCATGCATACCATGGCCGGGGAACAACCTTTACAACGCAACTGTTACAACGCACTACACTTACAACGCATTTTTTACAACGCATAATCCATTACAACGCACTTACAACGCATGACACTACAACGCATTTTTAAAAACTACCTTTACAACGCATTCCATTACAACGCCTACCATTACAACGCATAATATTACACTACACTTTCCAACACTTACCCTACTGTTGCACCCCCTGGAGTTAGAATAGTAATTTTTACCCCTATACTATCCAACACTTGCCCTACTGTTGCACCCCCTGGAGTTAGAATAGTAATTTCTACCCCTATACTATCCAACACTTGCCCTACTGTTGCACCCCCTGGAGTTAGAATAGTAATTTTTACCCCTATACTATCCAACACTTGCCCTACTGTTGCACCCCCTGGAGTTAGAATAGTAATTTTTACCCCTATACTATCCAACACTTGCCCTACTGTTGCACCCCCTGGACTTAGAATAGTAATTTTTACCCCTATACTATCCAACACTTGCCCTACTGTTGCACCCCCTGGAGTTAGAATAGTAATTTTGACCCCTATACTATCCAACACTTACCCTACTGTTGCACCCCCTGGAGTTAGAATAGTAATTTTTACCCCTATACTATCCCACACTTGCCCTACTGTTGCACCCCCTGGAGTTAGAATAGTAATTTTTACCCCTATACTATCCAACACTTGCCCTACTGTTGCACCCCCTGGAGTTAGAATAGTAATTTTTACCCCTATACTATCCAACACTTACCCTACTGTTGCACCCCCTGGAGTTAGAATAGTAATTTTTACACCTATACTATCCAACACTTGCCCTACAGTTGCACCCTCTGGACTTAGAATAGTAACTTTTACCCCTATACTATCCAACATTTACCCTACTGTTGCACCCCCTGGAGTTAGAAAAGTAATTTTTACCCCTATACTATCTAATACTTACCTTAAATGCAATGTTATATTATGCGTTGTAATGGTATGCGTTGTAAAGGTATTTTTTTAAAATGCGTTGTAGTGTCATGCGTTGTAAGTGTAGTGCGTTGTAATGGATTATGCGTTGTAAAAAATGCGTTGTAAGTGCATGCGTTGTAAAAGTGTGCGTTGTAACGTCATACATCCACCATGGCCTGTTCATAAAGAAGATAGTTCTATATGTGTGTCTCTGTGTCTTTGCTCATGTGGATTAATGTATTCTCACTTTTGCATCCTCACAGGTAGGCGCCATTGCCAAGGGGGAGATCTGGAGGGAAGCCGTCAGTGCCGTGAGGGGTACAGAGGGTCGGAGGCGGAGCCTGTCTCAGGTGAGGAAACGCTGGCAGGACATCCGGTGCTGGACGAGGAGGATTGCACGGGTCCTGCTGGGGGACTCACCTGAGAGCCGTAAGAACCGTGGGCGCCGTCGTCTGACCCACATCCAGAAGCGTGTGCTGGCGGTGGTCTTCCCCGATATGGACAGGCGCCTACAGGAGAAGCAGCAGCAGGAAGGGGGTAGGTACATGTGTGTCAGTTGTGTGTCCCCAGCCAATGTAAGTGCGCAGTTGCATGGATACACTGCCAGGGTTTGATTGTGCAGTGCGTCAACTTGTCCCCAAAGTAGCCCGGTGCTGTTCTCACTCCCTCCCTTCCCCTCCTTGCCATGTGTTCCCTGGTCTGTGTGTAGCCACTCTTGCACAAGGTTATTTAGGCAGGCAGTTTATGCTGGTGCCCAATTCTAGCAGCATCATGTGTGGGGGTGATGTGTCACAGGTCTGGGGACCTTGCGTGTGCCATGGCCAATTTCAGTCATTGTGGGGTCCATGTCACTTGGCAATGATTGTGAATCACGACATAGGGGTGTGTCTCCAAAGTGTACAGCCTTCCAGCATGCATGTCCAATTGTGTGCCCTCTGACATGATGTGCCTGAGTGGGAGGCCTGCTAAGTGCAGGGACGGTTGCTTAATTTGCAGTCATGTCCATCCTGGACCACGGAGGAGTGTGGGCACTACTGTGCCCTGGGGCACCTCTTCCTAGGTATCATGTGCGTCATCCAACAATATGGACATTCACTGTGTCTTCGCCAGGGTTTGGGTAGGGTGGCATTGTACCCTGGGCTCAACTGTTATGACCTACAGGTTGCTACATGTGTCCACTGTACAGGGGGACCCATTTTGCTTGTGCATACTCACAGTGGGCATTACCTGTGTGTGTTGTTAAGACAATCTGATGATGTTTGCTTGTCAATGATGTGTGGACAGGCGCAGCAGGGGCAGTGTGTGTACAGTCATGAATTAGTGGAGGCCATGTGTTTTCAACCCAGAGTAAGAGGTGTACATACTTTCTCCGTCTCAATGAGATTGTCTCAGGTGTGGGTGGTTTGTGCGTACAAGGCCTACATGTCAAAAGCTCCATCCTCCTTGCTGGGTTTGGCCTGTGTGTGATGTTTGACTGGACATACGCTCAAGGTGCAGTGACCCAGTCACGTTTGGCATGGTTTCATGTATTGCCTTTGCAGCATGTGCCAAGAGTAAATGGATATGATTCCTGCTCATCCCTTTTTGACGACGCAGTGTGGTGCAGATGCTGTGCACATTTGTCCCCAGAGGCTGGCTCCTCTGTAACATTTGAAGTGCATTGATTTGCTGTTGTGTCATGCTCTCCATTGTTTCTCAGTGGCATGGTGGGTCGACAAACTGTGTGTTCCATGGCCTACATGTGTACATTGTTTTGTAGGTGTAACTCCTGTTGCTTTTCAGGCTATGCAATGTGACCTCTGTATATTTGACTCATGTGACATATGTGTACAGGTGTCTGATTATCTCCTGTCTCTTCACCTTGCCCACAGCATCGCCGGGGGACACGGAAGGAGACACTAGCACGGACCGGGAAGAGGGATTGAGCACCAGTGCCAGCAGTGCTGTCCTGTCTGGCACATGGAGTGGCACGGAGGCCGAGGGGAGTGAGGCAGAGGACCTGTTGACTGCCAACACAGACTATGACGCAGACGGGTCCGAGGCTGAGCTCCCAGAGGTGGCGGAGTCTGCCCACCCAGCTGAAGGCAGCCCTCCACATCCCCCCGCCACCTCAGTTTCCATCACCGGCCTCCCACCTGCTCGTGGCCCTTCCCTCCGTGCTCGGTCCCCACATGTCTCCTTCCTGCCAGGCACCGCACCCCCTGCCCCTGTCACCACTGCTGCGGTGAGTGCGGAGTCTGTGGACATCCTGAGGCAGTTGCAGGTTGGTCAGACTGCGATGCTAAATGTCCTCCATGCCCACACCCAGGTGCTGACCCAGATGGAGGCATACATGGAGGGCATGTCGGCTGCGCAGTCTGACCAACGGCAGTTGCTGAGGTCCATAGACTCCACACTGACTGCAGCACTTGATCTCCTGCAGCGCTGCCTACCCCCCCTACCCCTGCACCATCCCCAATTCCCACTCCCGTGCCTGTCCCACGCACATCCAGACATCAGCGTGCACGCACCCCAACAGACACAGGCACCACACCACCAGGGAAGTCGAAGCGCACACCTCCTGTCACGCACACACAGGGTGAGGAAGGCACACCCACTGGGTCGGGGGGGAAACGTAAAACACGCAGCCACAGTGGGAGTCCGCAGTCCACACAACCCACTCCCTCCAAATCCACTCCCCTTAGCTCTCCTGGCCAACAGTCGGTGACAGCATCATCCACTGCAAGTGTGCCCCCCAGCCCCAGGATGACACCACCCCGCAAGCGGTGGAGGCGGGACCCGGCCAGGGGAGTTGAGTCCCCCACCCTGTCCACACCCTCCCCCAGTGGCACTGTGACCCATCCCTCTGCCCCCCCCTCCTTGGGGCCTGTGGTTCGATTGGGTGCGGGGGAGTCGCTGGGGGAACTTGCCGACGTGTGCAGCGCCATTCTGTCCTCCACCTTTGGCGCTGGCACCCCCCCTGTGGCAGAATCATCCCTCCCTGCACCCACAACACCTACCCTTGCCCCTCCTGTCCCTGCGGTGCCTGTTTCCACCCTCCCCCCTGATGCCCCCTCTTCTGTGGATGAAATGGACATGTGAACTGTGCAGGCAAGCTAGGGGACACACGTCCCGATGTGTACCCCCCCCGGACTTTGCTGCTGGCCTGGCCCATGGCCCTTGTACATAGTGGACATTTTCTCAGAGATATTTTCCTGCTGAATAAAGCATTTTCTTTTGGTTTTGCACACTGATGCTTTCCTGGACTTGCTGTTGGTGCTGGTGCTCCCTGAGTTGGGGTGATGATAATGTGTTAGGGGTCTGTGAAATGTTGGAGTGTGCTGCTCATGGGGTGTACCCTGCCATCTGCGTGCCATCACAAAGGTCTCTGCCAATGGTATTTGGTCATGTTTGCTCTCACTGTATGGTGACATTGTCCCAAGGTGTGTTCCATCCTCTGTGGAGCAGGCCATTTTCCCTGCAGGGTGTCTCCCAAATGCTGTGCTGTGCTGTGTCTACATTTCCAGGATGTGTGAGGGTTGCCTTTCAATATAGCCATGCTGGCTCAGCGATGGCTCAACCTGCATCTGGGGTATCACCCTTGTTGGTCACTGAACTTGTTGATGGGGTATATTGTCCTATGTCTGGGCACTGCTGGGAGGACTCTGCACCCACCCCTCCTGTGTCTGGGCACTGCTGGGAGGACTCTGCACCCACCCCTCCTGTGTCTGGGCAATGCTGGGAGGACTCTGCACCCACCCCTCCTGTGTCTGGGCACTGCTGGGAGTGATAGGCACCCACCCCTCCTGTGTCTGGGCACTGCTGGGGGGACTCTGCACCCACCCCTCCTGTGTCTGGGCACTGCTGGGAGTGATAGGCACCCACCCCTCCTGTCTCTGGGCACTGCTGGGAGGACTCTGCACCCACCCCTCCTGTGTCTGGGCACTGCTGGGAGGACTCTGCACCCACCCCTCCTGTGTCTGGGCACTGCTGGGGGGACTCTGCACCCATCCCTCCTGTGTCTGGGCACTGCTGGGAGTGATAGGCACCCACCCCTCCTGTCTCTGGGCACTGCTGGGAGGACTCTGCACCCACCCCTCCTGTGTCTGGGCACTGCTGGGAGGGCTCTGCACCCACCCCTCCTGTGTCTGGGCACTGCTGGGAGGACTCTGCACCCACCCCTCCTGTGTCTGGGCACTGCTGGGGGGACTCTGCACCCACCCCTCCTGTGTCTGGGCACTGCTGGGAGTGATAGGCACCCACCCCTCCTGTCTCTGGGCACTGCTGGGAGGACTCTGCACCCACCCCTCCTGTGTCTGGGCACTGCTGGGAGGACTCTGCACCCACCCCTCCTGTGTCTGGGCACTGCTGGGAGGACTCTGCACCCACCCCTCCTGTGTCTGGGCACTGCTGGGAGGACTCTGCACCCACCCCTCCTGTGTTTGGGCACTGCTGGGAGGACTCTGCACCCACCCCTCCTGTGTCTGGGCACTGCTGGGAGTGATAGGCACCCACCCCTCCTGTCTCTGGGCACTGCTGGGAGGACTCTGCACCCACCCCTCCTGTCTCAGGGCACTGCTGGGAGTGTTAGGCACCCACCCCTCCTGTGTCTGGGCACTGCTGGGAGTGTTAGGCACCCACCCCTCCTGTGTCTGGGCACTGCTGGGGGGACTCTGCACCCACCCCTCCTGTGTCTGGGCACTGCTGGGAGGACTCTGCACCCACCCCTCCTGTGTCTGGGCACTGCTGGGGGGACTCTGCACCCACCCCTCCTGTGTCTGGGCACTGCTGGGAGTGATAGGCACCCACCCCTCCTGTCTCTGGGCACTGCTGGGAGGACTCTGCACCCACCCCTCCTGTGTCTGGGCACTGCTGGGAGGACTCTGCACCCACCCCTCCTGTGTCTGGGCACTGCTGGGAGGACTCTGCACCCACCCCTCCTATGTCTGGGCACTGCTGGGGGGACTCTGCACCCACCCCTCCTGTGTCTGGGCACTGCTGGGAGTGATAGGCACCAACCCCTCCTGTCTCTGGGCACTGCTGGGAGGACTCTGCACCCACCCCTCCTGTGTCTGGGCACTGCTGGGAGGACTCTGCACCCACCCCTCCTGTGTCTGGGCACTGCTGGGAGTGATAGGCACCCACCCCTCCTGTCTCTGGGCACTGCTGGGAGGACTCTGCACCCACCCCTCCTGTCTCAGGGCACTGCTGGGAGTGTTAGGCACCCACCCCTCCTGTGTCTGGGCACTGCTGGGAGTGTTAGGCACCCACCCCTCCTGTGTCTGGGCACTGCTGGGGGGACTCTGCACCCACCCCTCCTGTGTCTGGGCACTGCTGGGAGGACTCTGCACCCACCCCTCCTGTGTCTGGGCACTGCTGGGGGTGTTAGGCACACACCATTCTTATTGCAGGTTAGGTGCGTACATACACGGGTGGTGGTTCGGTGCGTACATACACGGGTGGGGGTTCGGGGCGTTGTGGTAAATAATTTAATTACCGGGACTTAATTTGATGCGGAAAATCTATAACAATAGCTCAGTAAAATAAGAGGCAGAATCCGTGGTATTAGAGGTTCGGAACGGGCTTTATTCCATAATCAATTTAAATCGATGAGCTCCATATTCCATCACCACGAAGGTTCAGGAAGTGAAGACCGTACTTTATTGATAGGTAATCATTTTTATACAATAGGCATTACAGTGAAACAAATGGAGGAGGCGTAACAATTGATAGTAAAGATAAAACATACATGCGTAGCAAAAGTGGGTGTAACTGGGCGTAACTAAAGAACGTCATCAGGTATGATGTCATAATAGGGTGGTTCCATGAAAGAATTTCGCAATGTCAGCAGAAATACTTGGCAGAAATGCGTGCGCAGCAGCATGACGGGTGATTGACGTGCAACTAGGGGGTGAAGGGGACTTGACATTTAGCTCTACATGTGGCGACAGAAGTCTGGAGAGTCAAGTCAACCTAATCCCAAATCATATCTAACATCCTATGTTTAAAGAACTGTGTTATCCAAAAGAGAGGCCTTCTTGGAGTAGAATCTTATTCTATACTGACTATACTGACTGTTAGTGCGTGTACAAGCGTCTAAGTGTCTACACTAGATGCGAGGGCAGGAATCTTCCATAGTAACAGGGCTATGAATTACTTGCATAAAGACAGAGAAGCCGGGCCCTTTGCTCGGTAGCTGGAAGAATGTTTACTTAAACTACTAGACAGGAATGCATTGGGTAGGGAGCGGAGCAGATAATTTCGAAGGTGAAATACAGTTTTTGGCAGGCAACAGGCTGATGTCAGGCACCGTTAGCTGCGCAGAGAATGAGGACAAAGTTCATGGATACAGATGCGAGCTCAGACTGAAGCTTTCAGAGGCAGAAGGCAAGAAAAGCTTGATGGCAGAATCAGGGCCTACTTGCCTGGACTGTAAAATGGCATAAGTGAACCATATAAAGCCGTTGGCCTTTCGTACTTAGGAATGGAATATCCGGCCCATTTATGGCGGATCTGAAAGAGGACATGTTGGCGGTGGACGCACATGTGTTTGCGTCTTCATAACTGGAACTGGAGGGAACATACATGTACTTGTGATTTATACATGAAACCGTTGGGGTCCAAGATAGGGGACATAACTGATCAGAAAAAATCCATATTTCCACATTCCCTCCTTGTCCCCTACTTGCCCGTCAAGAGATATCAATCTTCATCAATCCATCGATCTGTTCATATAGCATCATTTGTTCTTCTTTTTTCTTCTGGAATGAATGAAATCTTGGTGGTGGAATACACGATGTGGCACACAGACCACAGATCGCTGGTCCACATTGTAGGCATAGACAGCAACTGAATAGTATGAGAAAGCCAATACCTAGGAAGGATAGGACCTTCCATCCAAAGGTAGATAATACACTCCAAAACCAACCGGACCAAGTCCAGGTGCCTGGATTCTGGTGTATCTGGCTTACAATCTTATGAAGGCGAGTTATGGCTTTATATACAGATGGCGAATTTTCTGGTATGAAAATGCAACAACTTGATCCGATGACCCTACAAGCTCCGCCCCTATCGGCCAGGATGACGTCAAGGACAAGACGATTTTGAAGCACAACAATCCGCATAGCAGACTGCTCTTCTGTTAAATTGCCTAAGGCGGAAATAGTTTCGTTCACTACTGCTTCAAGGGTTCTAGTTAATCTACGTATCAGCTTACTATTGGTAACTGTACCTATATAGGGAAAGAGACCTTTATTGAAATCTGTGTATTTTTCCCATGCGGTCTCAGTATAATCGACTATTGGGAGATCTCTCCTTTCTCTATTGTGTACTAAATGAGTATTTCTGTGATAATCAGGAGGAGCTAGGAAAACAGGTGGCAAAAGGAATCCGATGTAGCAGGTACCATCCCAATCTAGTGGCAAACGTATGTATGCCGTCTGACCACATATGAAGTAGGAATGGCGGGAAGCTCTAAATGTAGACTTGCCTTGATCACTAAATTCTATTACAGTGGTGCATCTACTATGGCCCATATGTATGGAACCATTCTTTCTTACACACAATTCACCTTTTACTGGAAATACTGACATGGCGGGCAAAATTGGAGTAGCTTCGGATTCGACATTCAAGATCATGAGATTGAGCGTAAAATTACCTAATCCATACACTTCATTTTCTAGATCAGTTCCTGTTCTTTTGGGAAGTCCCTCCTTGTTGGGGTGACAGACTTTGAGTAAAACTAAGTTCAGATTTCCCCATACCCAGTTGTTCTGGTAAACTGCAGAATTCGAATCTAGGGAATTAATTAAACTAAACCATGCTCCACAGGAGCCGTTGTGTGTGAACGGGTATGGAAAGAGAGGTAGAATTCCTTTATAGTTCTGATAGGGAGGGAGTCGGCCACATATCCAACAATTTGTAGCATTGCTAACCTGATGGGAATGATGTAACATACTAATAAAAGTGTTATTGCGCAGCGCAAATCTATAAGACAATTCATGCGGAGGTAATTCACTAAAAGAATGTTCAGCAGTAACATTATAAACATGTCTAGAAATAGGATAATATATGTGCAACAATATACTTGCAGTAATTATTAAAAGACTTAAGGAAAACAAAATTAATAACGTTACTGTGCAATGACTACGCAGTGATTTACAGTACGCATGTCGTTTCAATTTTATCCTTTTGTTTCTTTCTCTATACAGGTCTAAGGGGTACATGTCAGAGACAAATTCGACCGATTCACCTTGGAGAGGACTTAAACAATCAAATTGCCTGACTTGTTAGACCTAAGTTTTAGTTTATATAGTTCATGGCTATTCAGTTCAACCAAAGGAAGTTTTGAGTCAATCGGGGAAGACACGCAAGGTGTGTCGTTTACGTCTGACGGTAGTCCATGAAATTTCTTGATATGACTTGAATGTATCCAGCCTTTTCGTCCTTCGATCTTTACGGCTGTCCTCGTCGTTAGCAGTACGAGCTGAGGTGATTTCCACCTAGGATCCAGCTGAGACTTCCGATCAAAGTTCCTCACTAAAACCAAATCCCCTGGAATTACGTCATGGGGTTTCACCTCGGTGTTGTCGGGAAAGGCTGCAGCTACCTGTGAACGACAAGATTGTAGTGCAGACATCAAGGAAGCCAAGTAATCTGTCAGCATATTACAATCAATATCAGTTATTTTGCGTGGTATAGGCGTCCCCCACATATTTGGTGGTCTACCGAAGATCACCTCATAAGGGGATAGCCCTGTTCGAGAGTGTGCTACCATTCTCATGTAAAAGAGTGCAACGGGTAAGGCTACTACCCAGTCGACACCTTTCTCTCTACAAATTTTGGACAATCTAATTTTCAGGGTCTGGTTATGTCGTTCCACGAGACCTGCTGCCTCGGGGTGTCGGACACAGTGAAATTTCCACTGATAGCCTAACAAAAGTGAAACGTGTTTCATTAGTTCGGATGAGAACGGCTGGCCGTTATCTGAGTAGACAACACGTGGTAAACCGTACCGTGGGAAGAATTCTCGAACTAACTGTTTGGCAGTAGTCGGGGCAGTGTAATCTGAAACCGGGTATGCCTCTGTCCAACGGGAAAGAGCACAGACAACTACGAGAACATATTTGAATCCTCGACATCGTTCCATCTGGATATAATCCATCTGGAGGACTTCAAAAGGGTGATCAGGAGGCTGAAATCCACCCTGTTCTACGGGAATGCTTTTACCTGGGTTAAACTGACAACAGATCATACAGGTACGGACTTTTTGTTTAGCTGCTGCTCGTAAATGTTTGTTGAACCAAATGTGTTGGATGCTGTCTAGCATAGCTTTTTCTCCTAGATGTGCTGGACTATGTACAGTGTTAATAACGACTTGGACCATTGAATCAGGAAGGAACCACACAGATTTTTCCTTCGTCATCCATCCTTGATCCGTTTGGATCCCTCCTAATTCAGTCCATTTCTTTATTTCGTCTGGTGTAGCATGTGTCTGTATGTCAATTACGTCAAGAGCGGGATCCTTAACCGTCATGCAATATGTTGATGTCGGGACTATTGTCTTTGTCATGTCGGATGTTTGAGTTTGAGCAGTCTGTTTAGCTGTTCTGTCAGCTAGATCATTGCCTTGAGAAATGATATCAGTAACTTTCGTATGAGCTTTACATTTCATAATTGATATTGCAGTTGGTAGATGTATTGCATCTAATAAGGCATGAATAAGGGGTCCGTGCTGAATGTGGGCACCGTGAGAAGTTAAATAACCTCTCTCTCGCCACAGCACGCCGAAGTCATGTACAACTCCGAATGCATAACGTGAATCAGTGTATATGTTGACTTTTTTATTTGTGGCTTGAATACAGGCTTGTGTCAGAGCGATGAGCTCTGCTGCTTGAGCGGACAAGGTATTTATGCAATTTGTTTCAATGATTTCAGTGTCTGTTGTGACTGCGTAAGCGGCCACTAGCTCTCCTGTACCTGTTCTCATACATGAACCATCTACATACAACGTCAGGTCTGGGTCTGACAATGGGACGTCTGTCAAATCTTGTCTGGGTTTCGTCGTGATAGTGATAACTTCAATACAATCATGTGCAAGTGGGTCTGTTCCATTTATAGGTAACAGTGTGGCAGGATTCAATGTACTACAACGTCTGATTTCTATATGTGGCTGAAACAATGTTAATTCGTAACCAGTAAGTCGTGCTATAGTCAAGTGTTGTGTTTGTGTGCGGTTCAAGAGAACCTCCACTGCATGTGGTACTTGTACTGTCAATGGATGTCCTAATACTATGGCATTGCTTTGTCTGATTGCTAAAGCTGTTGCTGCCACTGATTTCAGGCACGCAGGCAAAGCCTGAGCTACGGGATCTAATGTACTAGAAAAATAAGCACATGGTTTGTGTGATCCTGCTTGTTCCTGTGTGAGTACTGACAAGGCAGTACCTTCGCGTTCTGTAACGAAGAGTGTAAACTGTTTATTGTAACATGGTGTTGCTAAAACAGGTGCTTGGCATAAGGCTTTCTTTAGGCTTTCAAAAGCTTGTGTATGTTCCTGAGTCCAAGGGAGAACAGTCGATGTGGCTGCCTCCTGTGTTGTCAATTGAATGAGGGGTTTTGCTAGAAATGCATACTGAGGGATCCACTGCCTACAATATGAAGTGAGGCCTATGAAAGCCCGCACCTCCTTTTGTGTCTTGGGTATTGGCATATTAGCAATTAGCTGGATGCGATCTGATGTAAGCTGCCTTCCCTCCTTGGACAGCGAGTGACCAAGGTAAACAACTCGCTGGACACAGAATTGCAGCTTAGAAGGGGACACCTTGTGCCCCTTTTCGGCCAAGAATTGTAATGCCGTCAGTGAGGCTTTCTCACATTCAGGTTCGCTTCTAGCGGTGATCAGCAGATCATCGACATATTGAAGCAGGGCAGTGTTGACTGGCATGTGGATACTGTCGAGTTCTCGTTTCAGTGCTTGGCTATAAATGCTGGGGCTTTCTGTAAATCCTTGAGGTGCGCGTGTGAATTTAAAGCTACGTCCATTTAAACTAAATCCGAACAAGTATTGGCTTTCCGGATCTATTGGGACGCTGAAGAAGGCATTTTTGAGATCAATTACAGTAAAGAATGTTGCTTCGGAATCAATGGCTGTCAGTAATGAAGAAATGTCTGGGACTACGGGGTATTGTGGTACTATGCATTTATTTAATTCGCGCAGATCAATAACCAATCGATATACTGGCGGGGCTGTTGGATCGGTTCGTTTAAGAATCGGAATTATCGGTGAATTACATACATTGGAGTCAGTTTCCACAACCACTCCTTGGGTAATAAGCTCGTCAATGATTTGTAGTAAAGCCACTACAGCATCTGGGGGTAACTTGTATTGTCGCATTCGTGGAAGTACCACTCCTGCCTTTAGTGTGACTCGATATGGTGTAATGTTCATGCAACCAACATCTGTAGGGCCTTGTGCCCATAAATGTGTCGGTAAAGTCTGTAGTCGGTGATCCATGTCTCGGGACACGTAGTGCCCTTTGAAATCACGTAAAAATAATCTTACTCCTTCCGGAGAACAACATATAATAGCTCCTAGAGCTTTCAAAGTTTTTATGCCTAACAAGTTTTCTGGACATGATTTAGTAAGTAATAAATCTGTAGTTCGTGTCAAGGGACCGATCGTAAGTGGAAGAGGCTGTGTTACTTCGTTAATGATAGGTTTTCCTGAAAAACCAAGGGAAATATTCTGTGTGCCTGAGAGGGGTGCCCCTGGAACTTCACTACGTTTTATTGTTGTTCGACTTGCCCCTGTATCAAGTAAGAATTTTCTATCTTGACCTAACAGTTCACTGTGTACATAAGGTCCTTCTTGATCTACAGGGACCTCAATAAGGGGTAAGCCAACTTCCCTCTCTAGGCTGTTTCATGAGTATCGTTGATAATCAGGATAGTCATACTGTGCGGTCTGATACATCTGTCGGGTCGTTGTTTGTGTGGCAGCAATAGGCTGCGGTGGTGGAGCTGGCATAGACTGTTGCGGAGCTGGCATGGACTGTGCATGCTGCGGAGCTCCTTGTTGGTTCTGATCCTGTCTAATTGGTCGTGGTCTTTCTTTTGCGTTACCTATGGCAATATTATGTTTTAAAACGGGACAATCGTGTACATAATGACCTGGCTGTTTACAATAGTTGCACGTCCCTTTAACAGGACCTATTGAGACACTGGACTGTGTTATACCCTTCTTATGACCGTCAACTGGCACTGTCTGGGAAACTAGCATTTTCATTTTCGTGTCTTTCATGCGTCTATGTTCATGTTCTTGTTCTTCTCTAATTCTATTGTGATGGTACTGTAGCATTTGTAACATTTGTGACGGAGTGTTACCTTGCCAGGTACTCTCGAATTTCAATACTCTATTCTTAACTTGGGGCAAGGCATTTTCAACCAATTTTGTCACAAACAGGTGTGGATACGACTCGCTACTTGCTTTTATTCCACTATTTATACCAAAACATTTCTCAAATCGGGAATAGAAATCACTAGTGTCTTCATCTGATTTCTGAGGCTGATATTGCACCCCAGTCCTCCTTTTTCGTAGTTAATAAACGTGGCAGTACCTGTACTAGTAAACCTGGTAGCGCTTTGATCTTGTCCCCGAGCCCTGAACCTGGACCTCGAGCTTTTTCTTCGTTTTCTAATGCTGTCCAATCTATCTTCTGGTCTCCCACCTCCCAATCCTTTTCCTTGAGTTTTTCGTAAATGCCCGCAGGCATTAATACCTTCAATATTGTCATAATGTCGGGGTAGGTATATTCTCCCATGAGTAACATATCTTTAATTTCACGATGGAAACCTGCTGGGTCTTTATCATGACTGGGTACCACTTTCTTCATTTCTAATAGTTCTATTTTAGATATGGGTGTGTATACAAACACACGTTTAAACTCATTGTCATCACCCTTTATCGGGTGCACTTCGCGTAAGGGATTCTGTCTATCCATGTAATACGTCGTTCTTTCCTTGATGGGCAATGAGACATGTTCAGGACATACAAAAAGAATGTACTGCCTTCTAGATTCTAGTATTTCTCTAATTAACTTAGTACCGGACCCTCTCCATTTATTCGTGAGTAATTCAGTCAATATATCAGGTAAGGGGCCAGGATCGGAGTGTTGGCTTTTATATAATATAAGGAGTTGTTGAATCATGTAGATACCAGCTAAACGCTGTTCATCTGGGGCGAGGTTCAAAAACGTATGTGCTAGTGTATCATCACCATATTTTCCAGGACTGTCAACCCAGTGAACGGCTGACCTGGCTAATTCTTGTTCGTCCATAGAATCGAGTATATGATAACCCCTTCGTTCTCGGAGTAATTTGTCAGCGGCTTGGAACGAATGTTCGGGGGACCTTATATTTATTATAGGAGTTTGGAATTTTCTGTTATTATCTGAACGTATCGGACATGTCGGATCAGTAAAGCATCTAGTATCATTACAAGATCTTCCTCTACCTACATAGGCCATAGTTTCTAACTGTCCTGTGGGCAGTTCTAATTCTTCCTCGTCCTCGGTTTGTTCTGGTTCGTCTACTGCTAATCTTTCCTCGTGTATTCGTTCTATTTCTTTGCGGATCTTTCGGCTCATAGCTACTATACATGATCGTTTATCGTGTCTCCCCTCTGATATATTCTTACCCCATGTGGTAAGAATTTGCATTTCTTCCGTATTTACCCCTGGTTGATCTTGATTTCTGATCACACAGTTTATGAGGAAACGTAACAGTTCCCCCTGTATTTCCACCTTTTGGTACTCCATGGCTCTGGTAATACTCTCAGGGTCTCGCCCTGACTGAACAAAATGATATATATTTTCTAAATGTGCAGTCATTCCTGGTAGCTTCCCTAAATATATTGCAGCTCGTCGGATACGTAATGATGCCAGCATCATTTCGTCCCCTTTTCCGGGCACAGGGTCATATCTACAGTCTATTAGAAGTTCCTTGAGCGTGTTGGGAGTTACTAGTTTGGGCGTACGTTGGTGGGCTAATTCTTGAAAGGAAAGTTTATTTGTTCTGGGTGGCGTAGAAAAAATGCTTGATGTACCTCCGGTAGCACCACCTGGGGTGCTGGATGTGAAAGGATTCGTTGAACGGGATATAGCAACCATAGGTGTGGATGCAGATGTAGAAACAGATGTGCTTGCCTGAACTTGTGTCGGGGTTTGCTGTTGCAGAGGAGGAGGGTCTTGGCGTTGAACCCCCTCGGCAGGCGGTCTATGTGGCGCAGCATTAGCATACTCGGGAGCTGCGTTGTCTAAATAAGAGGAAAGAAAAACATCTTCTGCGGTTCTGGGATGCCCTTTTGGATGTGCTTTTATCGGAAACAATGGGGGTGGCAAGTCTCTTGGTATCTCCGGAGTAGCCTTAGGTAGTCCTTCGGCCAGAAGAGGATACATACCATTCACAAGGGCATTTCTTTGTCTGTCTGTTTGTTCTGACTTTACTCGAGTACCTTCTTCAATTAATACACTTTCTCGAACTTTATTTGAATTCTCCTTACTCTTCTCTTCCTGTCTACGTGCTTTTTCTGTACGTCTATACGATTCTTTACGCCATAATTCAATGGCGTCTTTCTGTGATTGTCTAGCTTTCCTTTTCCATAATTCTTCTTCTACTTTCACAATGCAATCTGCATCCCAGGTCCCAGCTGCGGGCCACCTCTGACTTTCTGGTAATTCCTTGGTGTAGTCTACCCATAGATCAAGAAATAATATGGCGTCTAGGCCATGTTTATGATACATGAAGTACCCTGGAGTGTCCCTAGGAGGAATGGGAACAGCTTCTTCAAGTACCCCTTTTCTAGTTGTGATCTGTCTTAATTTCGAAAAGAGCGGCATATTGAGAACTGATCTGATCTGATACCTAATTTTGAGCACGTTTAATACCATAAAACACAATAATGAACAGTCATTCACACCACAATATACAGAACGTATTTTAAAACATTTTAACATTTAACATTTAAATAAAATAGACAATGATGGCCATTTAGGGAACTAGTCACTAAGCATAATGCTCGATACTAACTAGGTAAATCTGAATTATATACTAGACATACTTGATATACTGCTAAACAGTACAGATACACTGCTGAAACAGTGCAGACCGGATTTGTGTACCCAAACCCGTCTTGACCGGCACAACCTATGTGCACGTCAGAACGCCTCCCCGATAATGGTACTCACCGGGTAGCTCGGAACGGAAGGCCTCGGAACTGAACTGAACTTGAACCGGACTGGACTCGACTCGGAACTTCGGAAACTTCGGAAACTGGTGGGCCTCTGTATACCTCGGATCTTGCTCTCTCAGCTAGGCTCTGGTCGGGATACTTCGCACTTCTCACCGCCTCGTCTGGGTGTTGATCGCAGTCTCAGTTACCCCCGCTCGGCAGGAGGGAGATACAGGAAATCCTGTGGGTACGCGTTGTTGTCCGTCCAGCTGTGACAGGAGACCGGGCCTGCAACGCACCGCCGGCGTGTGAGATGAGAAAGTGTCCCTATTCGGGCGCCATTCATGTGGTAAATAATTTAATTACCGGGACTTAATTTGATGCGGAAAATCTATAACAATAGCTCAGTAAAATAAGAGGCAGAATCCGTGGTATTAGAGGTTCGGAACGGGCTTTATTCCATAATCAATTTAAATCGATGAGCTCCATATTCCATCACCACGAATGTTCAGGAAGTGAAGACCGTACTTTATTGATAGGTAATCATTTTTATACAATAGGCATTACAGTGAAACAAATGGAGGAGGCGTAACAATTGATAGTAAAGATAAAACATACATGCGTAGCAAAAGTGGGTGTAACTGGGCGTAACTAAAGAACGTCATCAGGTATGATGTCATAATAGGGTGGTTCCATGAAAGAATTTCGCAATGTCAGCAGAAATACTTGGCAGAAATGCGCGCGCAGCAGCATGACGTGTGATTGACGTGCAACTAGGGGGTGAAGGGGACTTGACATTTAGCTCTACATGTGGCGACAGAAGTCTGGAGAGTCAAGTCAACCTAATCCCAAATCATATCTAACATCCTATGTTTAAAGAACTGTGTTATCCAAAAGAGAGGCCTTCTTGGAGTAGAATATTATTCTATACTGACTATACTGACTGTTAGTGCGTGTACAAGCGTCTAAGTGTCTACACTAGATGCGAGGGCAGGAATCTTCCATAGTAACAGGGCTATGAATTACTTGCATAAAGACAGAGAAGCCGGGCCCTTTGCTCGGTAGCTGGAAGAATGTTTAGCGGAGCAGATAATTTCGAAGGTGAAATACAGTTTTTGGCAGGCAACAGGCTGATGTCAGGCACCGTTAGCTGCGCAGAGAATGAGGACAAAGTTCATGGATACAGATGCGAGCTCAGACTGAAGCTTTCAGAGGCAGAAGGCAAGAAAAGCTTGATGGCAGAATCAGGGCCTACTTGCCTGGACTGTAAAATGGCATAAGTGAACCATATAAAGCCGGTGGCCTTTCGTACTTAGGAATGGAATATCCGGCCCATTTATGGCGGATCTGAAAGAGGACATGTTGGCGGTGGACGCACATGTGTTTGCGTCTTCATAACTGGAACTGGAGGGAACATACATGTACTTGTGATTTATACATGAAACCGTTGGGGTCCAAGATAGGGGACATAACTGATCAGAAAAAATCCATATTTCCACAGCGTACATACACTGCTGGGGTGGGGGTTCGGTGCGTACATACACGGGTGGGGGGTCGGGGCGTACATACACTGCTGGGGTGGGGATTCGGTGCGTACATACACGGGTGGGGGTTCGGGGCGTACTTACACGAGTGGGGGTTCGGTGCGTACATACACGGGTGGGGGTTCGGGGCGTACATACACTGCTGGGGTGGGGGTTCGGTGCGTACATACACGGGTGGGGGGTCGGGGCGTACATACACTGCTGGGGTGGGGGATCGGGGCGTACATACACGGGTGGTGGTTCGGTGCGTACATACACGGGTGGGGGTTCGGGGCATACATACACTGCTGGGGTGGGGGTTCGGTGCGTACATACACGGGTGGGGGGTCAGGGCGTACATACACTGCTGGGGTGGGGGATCGGGGCGTACATACACGGGTGGTGGTTCGGGGCGTACATACACGGGTGGTGGTTCGGTGCGTACATACACGGGTGGGGGTTCGGGGCGTACATACACTGCTGGGGTGGGGATTCGGTGCGTACATACACGGGTGGGGGTTCGGGGCGTACTTACACGAGTGGGGGTTCGGTGCGTACATACACGGGTGGGGGTTCGGGGCGTACATACACTGCTGGGGTGGGGGTTCGGTGCGTACATACACGGGTGGGGGGTCGGGGCGTACATACACTGCTGGGGTGGGGGATCGGGGCGTACATACACGGGTGGTGGTTCGGTGCATACATACACGGGTGGGGGTTCGGGGCGTATATACACTGCTGGGTGGGGGATCGGGGCGTACATACACGGGTGGGGGTACGGGCCGTACTTCCACGGGTGGGGGTACGGTCTGTACATACCCCTACCCACGCTCTGCGTGCCTGGGTACGGCCCGTACCCATGCCTTTGGTGGGTGGGTAGGGTGCGTCCCCCCATTGTTGCGGTGCCGTGGGGTCCGCACCGTACACAGGCCTTGGGGGTGTGGCTACGGGTCGTACCACGCGTACCCCTACATGACCCCAGCAATGCTGGTACGAGCCGTACCAAGGCCTTTCTGACGTGGGTACGGGCCGTACCGCCATTGTTGGAGTGACGTAGGGGGACGCGTGGTACGTTCCGTACCCACGCTCTTGCGGCCTGGGTAGGGTACGTACCGGTTCGCGTGACCATCCACTTCCGTTGTGGCGGACGCTTGCGTTGCTGGCCTCGCCCCCACCCCCTGGAAGTGACCAGGCCCTGATGGTCAGGTATGTCCAGGCCATGTGTGATTTGGTACCATGTGTTGGTGTTGTGTGTCCTGCCCCTGCCCCCCCCCTTTGCCCCTGGTTGTTGTGCTGACCTTCTGCGGCGTCTGCGTCGGTTCCTGTACGCCAGGTGGACTGCTAGGAGGGCAGGGATGGCACGTAGGTTCGGGTCCATGTCTGTTCGTCGCGTCCAGCTGCTCCTTGCGTGTGTCGTCCTGATTTCCCGGCAGTTTTTGGCAGCCGGTAAATATTTTCCGTGCGGGATGACGTCGGTTCGAATCGTACTTCCTGGTTCGTGAAACGTAGGCTGGATGCGTACCGACGTCAGATCGGCGCTTTTCAGGATCGGAATTGTGTTTCGAATCTGTTCGGTCGGTGTTTTGTTCAATTCGTACGGAAATGGTGTTTCCGTACGAATCGTACTTGCATTTTCGGATGGATTTCGCACCGGGTACGAGTCGGACGGAGAAAAGGCTCCGTCCGACGGTTCGTACCCGGTTTTTACCGGATCGGAATTAGCACCTTGGTCTGTAGTGTACCGAGTGAGTCCAGATTCCATAATAAAAAATGCAACGGATCGGCCTGCAGTAGAAGTACAATTGTTATTAAAAAAGAAGAAGGGAAACATTGACATGAGTTACTTTTAGTGTGTAGATTAATTACTAGTACACTTCGACTTCATGCACAACAACAACACAACACAAATACCAGTCACTCAGAGTCAGCGTCCAATGCATTGCATCATTACCTGTTCCTTCTCATCTTAAGTTAAGGGCAGTCCCTCTAGGCTCGGAAAGGAGGATAGCTATAGTAGTCATCATGTTCCACTTCTTCTGGAGGGACTCTTAGAGGCAAAATTTCTTGTACTATTCCCCATCCAATGTCTGGCTTGAGGGAAATGTATTTAGGGCGAGTCAGGAGGATGGAGCAGGACTCTGAGGAGTGGACTTAAGTTAAATTCACAGAGCCGCAACTCCAATATGGAAATAAAAAGAGAAGACGGTGGTGATGAATTTATTGTGCTTCGAACCAGACAGACAGTGTCAGGGTTCACGGTAGGTTTCCTCCTTCCCATCTCACTCCGGTGACTATTTGCCCCTCACAGACTCAACTGAAGACAGTTTATCCCCTTAGCTGGAGTGCTAGCTGGCAATGCAGAAATTGTAACATGGCTGTCAAAATTCCAACACTGCTACAGCATATTGCTGTTTAGCAGTCTAGTCTCTTGAAATAATGAAGGTCAGGTGAAGTGCGCTTCAACATTCCACAGTGCACTTCACTGAAGAAATTCCTGAGAGAGCATCTGTTCCTGAGGTGGCGTGAAAGTTTAGTTAGGGTAGTTGCGTTTAAATATCGGGTTTTAATTTCGTCGGAATTCTCTTGCACTATAATATAAGGTCAGTGTATATTTAAAAGAACCAAATGTATTTTTCTGCCTAAGCTGAAGGTTCAAATAATAGCACTCTTCAAAGACTTCCCCAGTGCTTATATTTGAAAACTCTCTTGTCACGCTTGGTTGAGAAAATTAAAGAGCGTGATGAATTAAAGTAACCTAGTCCTTTTCCTTTTCACTGCGTTTGTTAAATGCATGTGAAAGAGATTAGTCATCCACTTGTCAGCAAGGTTAAAAGGGTCAACTAACTATTAGTTGAAATTCATTTGTGTTAAAGAATTCTCCAGCTCCTAAATAACTCAAATAAGATGGAAGCACAAGCTTACACAGACAAATTAAATTAGCACAGTTGTCTACGATTCATTTAATTAACTACTGAAAAGGAGTTCAAGAGAACCCTATCTTTTCTTCTATACTAAAAACTTGTGAAGAGCTCTTTTATTAATTCAGAAGAAAAGAAGAATTAAAGCAGCCTAATAAGAATTAAACTGATAAGATAAAGGAGCGTCATACACAGTGAGTACAGTAGATGAAGGGCAGAATAAATATAAACAACAACAAAAAAAAAAGAATAATAAGCAAACACTTATCGCAATCTTTCTTGCATCATAGCCACAAGTCAGAATCTGCGAATCTGCGGCAGGACATTCCTGAAATAGAAAAAGAAAATAATCAAGCTCAGTAAAAACTTCGAATCTCAACCAGACAAACAGCACGAAAAGTTAGAAGAGTAGCAAGCTTCCCAAGTTTCCCTGGTAAGATAAGTTATCTAATATAAAAAGAGAAGTTGGTCACAAGTAAGTGCTGAGTAAATGCTAAAGTTGAATTGTGTACAGGTCTGCAAGAAGTAAGAAGAAAAGAAGACCTTGCAGAACAGGCAGAGCTCAGGAAGCTGTCTCTTCTCTGTTCCCAACCCCTTTCCCCCCTTAGAACTTACCCGCGATGAAAGGCTAAAAGGCCTAGCAGGGAAGGTTCTGAGAAGGGCATTGGAACTAATGTCGTTCTGCTCCTGTGTGGTTCAATAGAGGAAAGACATTGGCCCATGACAGACAGAGACACACACAAATAATAAAAGTAAATAAGGAAGAAAGAAAGTAACAAGTTGAAAGCCTAGTTGTCAGGGAAGAAGGGCTCGCCCTCAAACTCTGGTGGTTCAACCAGAAGTAGGTCATCTAACACACTACTTCCTTCACCTAAGTTGCTGTCCTCTTCCTGCTCTGATTCATGTATTTTGTAATAGGGTGGTATAAGTGCTAATTCATTTTGATCATGTTTAACCTCTCCACGTTTTTGGGTGAGAGACTGGTCCTTTTCACTGTTACAATGGCACCAGCAGCACTGAAAACACGCTCAGAAGAGACACTTGCAACAGGGCAAGCCAGATACTTTATTGCCAGCCTGCTGAGCACTGGCCATTGGCACCTTTTCCCATACCAATACACCAATGGGTTTTGAACAATGTAGATCTCTGTTGGGTCATCCAGATAGGCCTGGACCATCCGCTTAATGCTCAGGGGTGCTCAACTTTGCTGGGCCTCTTTTGCCTGTGCATCAGCACTAGACCTAACAAGACCTTGCTGTAGAAACCAAATCTGTGCCGATTTTACTGGGGCTGATGATCCTGTTCTTGCTGTTATTGATGTTGTTATTTGTAGTGTTGGTGACTGCTGTGAGCCAAACGCACTGCCCGCGGGCTCTGAAGTTGAACTTGACGCTGGGTGCCCTGCAGTACTTGTTATGGGCTGGAGTAGCGTTCCTCTAAATATCAACCGTTCTTTTTCAAAGTCAATGGCTTCCTCAGCTATCCAAGTTTTGTACTTGGCGATATCCACTTCTGTCTTAGTGTTCAGTACTGCTTTGTACCGTGGATCTAGAATTGTGGTAGAAATATAATGTTTGTCTGACACAATCTTAGTTTGCACCCTTGTATTTTCAGCTAAGTGAAGGGCTAAGCTCTCCACCAACTCATATGAGTCTTTTTTTCCTGCACACCTGCGTACGTTGCAGACACCCCCTTCAGCTGTTGCTCTAGCATGTGCAAGAGTGGGATAGCTTGGCCCATAGTACAGTCCTCCTTGCTAACTTCCTGTGCAAAGAGCTCGAAAGGAAGTAGCATCTCTGTCAGGCATCTAACTAGGCCACATTGGTCCATCTCGACGGTCATGCCTTTCACAGCAGGATCCCCTAGTCTTTGCATGACATAATTATTGATTGGTCTGTACTGATCAAACAGACGCTCAAGCTTGTAATAAGTTGAGTTCCAGCGTGTTGGCACCTCCTGGATGAGTGCTTTGACTGGCACTCTATGTTCACGTTGAATAATCCTCAGCTGCTTCTGGTCTTTAAAAGAATGGCTGAAGTGTGTGCATATTCTTCTGCAGGTTGTCAGTAAGTTGCTGACTGTCTTATTTTTTCAGAAAGTCTTGAACAATGATGTTAATGCAGTGCGCCAAACACAGGACCCTGAAATAGCCACCAGTGTACATGGACTTAACTATATTACTGCCATTGTCCGTGGCAACAAAACCAATGTTAAGCCCTCTTGGGCGCAGCCACTCAAAGACCTTGCTGTTAAACTCTTCCAAAATGTTTGCAGCAGTATGAGATTTCTCCATGGCAAACTTGGCTATAGTTGCATGTTTGCGAGTGCCATTAAAAATCTCAGCAGTGTCAACACCTGCAGATGCTTTTTCTCTAACCCCCACAAAAGAGATCCAGTGTGCAGTAATGCACATGTAATGAGTGGCTTGGCAACTGGTCCACATGTCTGTTGCCATGTGGATACTCTGAACAGCACTCTGCTGCAAAGCTTGTCCAAGCAATTCCAGCATGTTGTGATGTAGTGCTGGAACAGCAACTCTGGCGAAATAGGAGCGGCTGCGAACCTTCCATTTTGGGCAGATGGCTGTCACAAATTCCAGAGAACCCACCCTTCCACAAAATAAAAAGGAAGAAGGTCCAGCGCTAACATTTTAGCCAGCTTCGCATTGTGCCGTTGGGTGGTTGCGTTCGTACTGCCCCTCCAACCTAAACATGCTGAGAATGGTAGGCTGGATTTTTTTCCTTTCTGGTGCCGCTGGTGCAGGTGACTTCATAAATCCAGATGTTGTTAGGCTCAATGACACACTTTTTTTTATTGCAGTACTCAGTTGCCTTGGTGTCTTAACCTGACTCTTACTCTTGTGCCACTGAAATGTTGCTGACTCTGTTTAGGATGTGGGCGGTACCACTGCACTGCTGGGGACAGGGCTCCTTTGTGTACCAGAGATAATGTCTCCCTCTTGTTTACCTTCCACCGCAATCGTATCTTCTTTTACTTCTTCATCCCCACCAACAGCAATGGGTGGAGTTTTTTGGCTCCTAAGGTGCACCTCCCACTGGATCAAGTGGTGTTTTTCAGATGGGTTGTTTGGGCTCCGGTACCATAGTTTGTACCAAACTTACCCCGCCTAACACCATGTTTACAAATGGAGCCTATAGCAACTTTCTACTCCTTACTGCTAACCGAAAAGAAGTCCCAAACTGGGGAAGTGAACTTTCTCATGGAGCTGGAGCTGCCACTTGTAATGCCGGATAAACTGGAGGATGTGCGTGGAATCTTAGTGTGTGCAGTACCGCTACCTACTTCTACTGAGATGGTGGTTGTCCTGGATTTAGGTCATCGCAGGGCCTTTGCAAATGAAAATATGGAAGCTGGTGGTGGTGTTGGTGTTACCTGTGTTGGTGTTATCCATGGCACATCCCTCACCACAATTTAGGATGGGGTAATGGCGGTCTCCACTGGGGCGGGACTAATGTCCATGATGACAGCCTCGTCGTCATCATCATCATCCTCCTCCTCTACATCTACCTCCATAACTCTAAGGCTTTCTGGAACCTTCCTTTTCCCTAGCCTTGTCTCGTGGTGTGTCTCACCCTCAGACTGAGGTGGTGGGATCCAAGTGGCATCTTGATCATGAGAAGGGAGGCTTGAAGAAGAAGTTGATGGACTAACCCTCCTTTTCCTTGCTGGGGTTCTGGAAGACAATAGATCTTCTGAAAGAGTGGCTTGCTCTTCTTCTTCCTCACCAGGAAGCTCGATTTCCTGAACTGCCCCTACTTCAGGAGGAACAACTTGTATTGTGGGCGGTGGTTGTGGCTGTTGTTGCCCACTTATCTGCTGAGTTTCCTCCTATGTTGACTGGGTGCTACTTTGCGATAACGATAAGTCAATTTCAACATCACTGCTCGTTGGCGTTTTTATTATTAGACTGGCTGCCTCTGCGAGACTCATGAGCTTGGGCCTAGGTTGGAGGGGTGGGCCCACTGATGTGGAGGTGCTTCTCCCAGCGTGCTCCCCGGACACCGCTGCTGCAGGCGTAATTTTTTGTTTCCTAAAAAACATCTTGGGCGGCACACCAGTCTTGGTAAGTCCCACTTCCTTCTTCTGTTCCTTCTTCTCACTGTCAACTTTCTTGGTACTGGAGGACCTGGTACCTTTCTTCAGATGTCATCAGCACGCAGTTGCCCAAGGTGCAGAGATGTCTGTGGTCACACGTCACGTGATGTCGTGTGCAGCAGGACTTCTGTCTGGCAGTACAACGGGTGATGATGACACCTCCTCCTCATTCTTTTGCGCACCTAAAAGCAAAAATGCCAGAAGAACATCAGTGAAATGTGGCATTTGTTGTGGTTCAATTACTACTAGTACTAACAAACAAATACAATATATAACTTAGTGTGTGGTGGTCACACTTGTTAGTGTTATATTATTAAATTTTAATAACTGAGTTATTAAAAAAACACACCAACAGTCTAGCCATTTGTGAGACTTTGACAACAAAGGCTTTCATGGTGTACTGTTTACACTCAGGAAGGATAGGAAAGAACAAAAGCAAAAATGCAAATGTAATGGAACCTGTTTGGCATTCATTTGTGCATCACATGGGATAGATGCAGCATTCAGAGAGCTGCAGCTGGCAATGGGGAAGAAAGCAGTAAGCCAAGAGAAACAAAGGAAAGACATGCAGGCCTATATGACAAACGTAGCACACTACTAATCTACCACAACAAAATTGTTCCCAGCCACATGGTTCCTCACAGTCACAACAAGCAGGAGGCCTGGAAAACAAGGAACTCAAACAGGCCTATATGGCCAGAAAAAGGAGGCATGCTAAACAACACAGCTTTAATGCAAAAATGCAAAAACAAAAATCCACAGGTCTATAAAAGGTTGGAAAGTTAAACAAAAATCACAACACACACTTATCTAACAAAGGCATTTATTTAACACAGACCAAAAAAGTGAAATACCCCACAACAAACATATTTTGAATGTTTAACATCAACAGACACCACAGAAACAGTTGTTTCATGCACCCATGAGTGCCACCAAAAAAGTGGAATACTCCCCAAAAAACACATTTTACAATACAATCCAATGCCATCCATGCCCTAAATGATGTTTAAATTCAACAGACACCACAGAAACTGATGTTTCATGTACCCATGAGTACCCAAGGGCCTAGCGGCAGAAAGGCCTATTGGCAGACTAGGCCACATACTTGCAGGCCTATGGCAAAAGCACACTGACTGGCTCCACAAAATGGCCACCAGCCACATTACCAGGCCACCCACAACAACAAGAAAGGGAAGACAGACAATGCAGGCCTATGGCAAAAGCACACTGCCGGCCTTCACAAAATGGCCGCAAGCCACATCGCCAGGGCACAACAACAAGAAGCTTAAGCCAAGAGGAACAAAGGAAAGACATGCTGGCCTATATGCCAAAAGGAGCAGACTAGTAAATTACCAGCACACAATGGCCCCCAGCAACATGGTCACTCACAGTCACAAGGCCTGGAAAACAATTAACTCAAGCAGGCCTTTATGGCCAGACAAAGGAGGCATGCTAAACAACATAGCTTTAATGCAAAAATGCAACAACGAAAATACACAGGACTAAAAAAGGTTGGAACGTTACACAACAACCACAACACACACACACACACACATCCAACAAAGACATTTATTTAAAACACACCAAAAAAGTGAAATACCCTCCAAAAACACATTTTGCAATTCAATCCAATACCATCCATGCCCTAAATGATATTTAAATTCAGCAGACACCACAGAAACAGTTGTTTCATGCACCCATGAGCATCTCTGGGCCTACTGACTGAAAGGCCTATCGGCAGACTAGGCCACGAGCTTGCAGGCCTAAGGCAAAAGCACACTGGCTGGCTCCACAAAATGGCAGCCAACCACATGGCCAGGCCACCCACAACAACAAGAAAGGGAAGACAGTCAATTCAGGCCTACGGCAAAAGCACACTGCCTGGCTTTACAAAATAGCTGCCAGCCATGGTCATTTGAGATGTCATCAGTGATGTCATCAGTGATGCAACTGACCATGTTATGAAAGATGTAATATGTGACATCATCAGCAGTACATTCCAGGCGAGCAGGTTATAGTTAGCAGAACTAACTATAACGGAGGAATCTCTATCGTTTTGTACGAGTGAAATGTCCAGCTAACTATAACACCCCTGAAACCTATGTTTTTTTCTGTGAATTTCTAAGGTTTTTTAGATGCTAATTTCTAACTATAATGTCTCTGAAACCTATGTTTTTTTTCAGTGAATTTCAAAGCTTTTTTAAATGCTAATTTCTAACTATAACGTCTCTGAAACCTATGGTTCTTTCAGTGAATTTCAAAGGTTTTTTAAATGCTAATTTTTAAGTGTAATAGTAGTTATACCTATTTTTTTGTACTGATTTTCTACAGTTTTTTTTACTGTTTATTTAAAAGTATTTTATGAATTAAATAACATTATATACTGTTCTGAAAATTGCACACACAAAAAAATTAAACTGAAATATTGTTTCATTTTTTTGGTTTATTTTTTATTTTAATATATTTATGTTATTTATTTATTTTTGTTTTTTAAATCCAATTTTTTTTCGGAGTCGCGCTCCCAAAGCGTACACATCACAGTGGGTGCGTGGATTCTAGCCGCCATTTTAAAAACGTCGTGAAGGATCCGCCTACGGTGTGTGACGGCTGCAGTTACATCATATACATTTAATATTACGTGATGTGCGCGATTGGTATGCGACCAGTCCACGACTCCTGCTCCCAAGCATTCGTGAAACATGCGCATTACGGTACGCGACGCTTGCACGGTGGCGGATCCCGCGTGACATCATATACTTGCTGGGCGCGCTGGGAGCGCGAATCCCGTGACATTTTTTTATGTTCTCAAATGATATGTATGTGTGTTTAATATACATATTAGGGCAAGAGACTATCTAAGATATTCATAAAAATAATATATTTATACTTATAATAAACTTATATTATTTTTAAATATATTTTCGCGAAGTCGCGTCGGATGCGTGCTTCATGAACGCAGAGTGCACGGATCCCATGTGACCTCAAATAAAAAGACTTCATTGGTTAATAACACTTCCCACTGTAACTATTGAAGGACCCCACCCATTTTAATCATTCTTTTTGGAGCATCTTTAGAGAGAGACATCTCTTTTCCTACAAGAACCCTTTTTGCTTGTTTTTTTTGGTGTTTTTCAAAAAATATCAAACAAAATAGCATCTGGACAGGAGCAGCAGCATGAGGAAGTTCCTTCTGAAGAAGAATTCTTGCAGGAGGCACCACGTCCTCAGAGGCCGGAATCTGTTGTGTGGAAATTCTTCACTTTTCCACCTGGAGAGAAGAAAGTAAATGCGAGAAAGGTGACGTGCAAAATTTGTGACCGAGTCCTGTCAAGAGGCAGAGAAAAAAAATACTCTTGTGACACTGCTTCTATTTACAAGCATCTCTGGACCACACATCCTCTCAATCTTGCACGGGAGGAAATGAGGCTAGCTGCTTTGAACCCCTCACGTGCTGTGGCACGTACATCTGGAGCGTCCTCAGGAACACCTGCAATGGACATTAGGCCAGAATTCGCCTTTCTCGTGCAACACTGCATGAAGTATAAGAAACGTATATGCTTCGGTGAGCAGTCAGTGGATGCAGTTTGTGCTGCGCAACGCAACCATCATTGTTCATTTTTTAGTTTTTGGAATGATAAGTAATTCCAAATGTTTCCTGTTTTATTTGTTGTTTTTTTGTTCATTTTTTGAACGTGGTCCGGGTGGTTTTGGAGTGTGATATCAGCCTGGGGATGGAGAGTTCTATCCTTCCTAGGTATTGGCCTTCTTATGCTCTTCAGTTGTTGTTTATGCCTGCAATGTGGACCAGCGATTTGTGGTCTGTGTGCCACATCGTGTATTCCACATCAAGGTTTTCGCTCAAGATCCCGGAAGAAGAAAGAAGAAGAAATGATGCTCCATGAGCAAATCAATGGAATGATGAAGATTGATATCTCTTGAAGGGCAAGAAGGGGACAAGGAGGGAATGTGGAAATGTGGATTTTCCTGGTCAGTTATGTCCCCTATCTTGGACCCCAACGGTTCTATATGCATGTTACAAGTACATGTATGTTCCCTCCAGTTCCAGTTTCTAAGACGCAAACATATGTGTGTCTACCGTCAACATGTTCTCTGTCAGATCCGCCATCAATGGGCTGGATATTCGATTCCTAAGTATGAAAGGCCACCGACTTTATATGGCTAAGTTACTCCATTTTTACAGTTCAGGCGAGTAGGCCCGATTCTGTCCTCAAAGCCTTTCCCTGCTCTCTGTCTCTGACAGCTTCAGCTTGAGCTCGCATCTGTATCCATGAACTTTGTCCTACTCCTTGTGCAGCTAACGGTGCCTGCCTCGGCCAGTTTTCGCTTGTCTGCCAAGAAGTTGTATTTCACCTTCGAATTATCTATTTTGCTCTCCAGCCGATGCATTCCTGCCTAGTGATTTAGGTAAACATTTCCTTTAGCTCACAAGCAAAGGACTCAGCCTTTCCGTCCTCCTGCAAGTGATTCATAGCCCTGTTGCTATGGAAAGTTTTCTGCCCCTCGCATCTCATATAGACACTTAGACGCTTGTACACGCACACAGTCAGTATAGAATAGATTCTGTCCGAGAGTCCTTCCTTGTGGATAACATAGTTCTTTAAACATAGGATGTTAGATATGATTTGGGATTAGGTTGACATAACCCCAGACTTCTCGTCTCCACATGTAGAGCTAAATGTCAAGTCCCCTTCACCCCCTAGTTGCACGTCAATCACACGTCATGCTGCCGCGCGCGCATCTATGCCAAGTATTATCTTATAGATCCACCTATGTCTGATAATTCTAACCAATCATGTTTCTTTTATTCCTTATTACGCCTAGTTTCGATTATGTCACTGTCACGTCATTTTTCTTATCAAATGTTACGCCTTCTACATTCGTTTCATTGTAATGTACTTATTATAAAAATACATGTCTATCAATAAATTATTGTACTTCACTTCCTGAACCCTCGTGGTGACGGAACCTGAAGGCCGCCACTCGAGTCGGCCATTTTGAATGGAATAAAGCCCATTAGAGAACCTCTTATACCACGGATTCTGCCTCTCGTTATTTCGAGCTATTTTACTTTAATTTAAGATTCCGCATGAAATTCAGTCCGGTAATATTTATTTTATTTACCACATAATGGCGCCCGAACAGGGACACTTTCTCATCTCACGCGCCGGCGGTGCGTTGCAGGCCCGGTCTCCTGCCGCAGCTGGACGGACCATAAACGCGTACCAGCAGGATTTCCTGTAAGCTCCCTCCGGTCAAGCGGGGGCGACTGAGGCTGCGATCAACCCAGACGAGGCGGTGAGAAGTGCGAAGTATCCCGACCAGAGCCTAGCTGAGAGAGCAAGATCCGAGGTATACAGAGGCCCACCAGGTTTTCCGAAATCCCGATGTGCAGAGGGTCCGATGTCCACAGTCGTCGAGTCCTGTCCATTCTCTGAGGCCTTCCGTTTCAAGGAGCTACTCGGTGAGTACCATCGCCGGGGAGGCGTGTTGACGTGCACATAGGTTGTGCCGGTCAAGACGGATTTGGGTACACAAATCCGGTCTGCACTGTTTAGCAGTGTATATGTACTGTTTAGCAGTATATCAAGTATTCCGAAGTATTCAGTTATTGTCAAGAATTCAGCGTGGTGATTAGTTAAGCAGACTGTCATCATTGTCGACCATTATTAAATGTTTAATGTTTAATGTTTAAAGTATTCAGAAAATGTCTTGCATATTGTGGTATGAATGACTGTTCATTGTTCACTGTTCATTATTGTGTTTCTCGTATTAAGTAAGTTCAAGAGTAAGTATCAGATCAGTTGTTAATATGCCGCTCTTCTCGAAGTTAAGACAGATTACCACCAGAAAAGGGGTGCTTGAAGAAGCAGTTCCTATTCCTCCTAGAGACACTCCAGGACATTTCATGTACCATAAACATGGCTTAGATGCCATATTGTTTCTTGATCTATGGGTAGATTATACCAAGGGATTACCGGAAAGTCAAAGGTGGCCCGCAACGGGAACCTGGGATGCAGAGTGCATCATGAAAGTGGAGGAAGAGTTATGGAAAAGAAAGGTCAGACAGTCACAGAAAGACGCTATCGAGTTATGGCGTAAAGAATCTCATAGACGAACAGAAAAAGCACGTAGACAAGAAGAGAGGAGTAAAGAAAGTTCAAATAAAGTTCAAGAAAATCTATTAATTGAGGAAGGTATCCGAGTGAAATCAGAACAAGTAAATAGACAAAGAAATGCTCTTATGAATGGTATGTATCCCCTTCTAGCCGAAGGACTACCTAAGGCTGTTACGGAGGTGCCAAAAGACTTGCCACCCCCGTTATTTCCAATTAAGGTACATCCAAAGGGGCATCCCAGAACCGCAGAAGATGTTTTCCTTTCCTCATATCTAGACGATGCAGCTCCCGAGTATGCTAACGCCACACCACATAGACCGTCTGGCGGAGGGGTTCAACGTCAGGATCAGGTATCTGTCCCCGTGCAACAGCAAGTCCCGACGCAAGCTTCGGCAAGCACATCTGTTTCCGCATCTGTTTCCGCAGTCGACTCTACAGGGGTATCGACACCCATAGTTGCTGTGTCACGTTCAACGAACCCATTCACACCCGACGCCCCAGATGGGGCCACGGGAGGTGCTAGCAGTACTTTTACACCACCTAGAATAAATAAACTTGTCTTTCAAGAGTCAGCACATTCACGTACACCTAAGTTCGTAAATGAACGTACGCTTAAGGAACTCCTTGTAAATTGTAGATATGACCCGGTGGTTGGTAAAGAGGATGAAATGGTTCTGGCATCATTACGTATCAGACGAGCCGCAGAGTATTTAGCAAGGTTACCAGGAATGACTACGCATCTAGATAACATATATCATTTTGTTCAAACAGGACGAGATCCAGGATGTATTAACAGAGCTATGGAATTCCAGAAAGTAGAGATACAGGGGGAACTGTTGCGTTTTCTCATAAACTGTGTGATCAGAAATCAAGATCGTCCGGGGGTAGACCCGAATGCAATGCTTACTCTTACAAGATGGAGTCAGAATATATCAGAAGGGAGACACGATAAGCAAAATTGTATAACAGCCATGTGCCGAAAAATACGTAAAGAAATAGAGCGTATTCATGAAGAGAGATTGGGAACAGACGAGTTTGAGCAAGATGAAGTGTCCGAATCAGGGAACCCTGCAAGACAGTCAGAGACCATAGCCTATGTAGGCAGAGGAAGATCTTGTGAAAATACTAGATGTTTTTCTGATCCAATACACTCTGTATGTCCAAATAATAGCAGAACGTATCCGACGCCTGTAATGAATCTGAAGTCTCCTGAACATTCGTTTCAAGCCGCAGATAAAATACTACGAGAACGAAGAGGTTACCACCTCCTCGATTCCATGGATGAGCAAGAATTAGCCAGGTCAGCCGTTCACTGGATTGTTAGTCCTGAAAAATATGGTGATGAGACCGTAGCACACACGTTTCTCAATCTCAGTACAGATGAACAACGTTTAGCTGGAATCTATATGATTCAGCAACTCCTCATATTATATAAGAGCCAACATGCTGATCCTGGTCCTTTACCTGATATATTAACGGAACTACTCACGAACAGATGGAGAGGTTCTAGTAACAAGTTAATTAAAGAGATATTAGTGTCACGTAAACAGTATGTCCTTTTTGTAAGTCCGGATTCTCTCTCGCTGCCCCATAGAGAAAGAACGCCGTACTATATGGATAGACAAAATCCTTTACGAGAAGTGCACCCAATAAAAGGCGAAGACAATGAGTTTCACCGTGTATTTGTTTACACACCTATATCAAAAATGGAATTATTAGAAATGAAGAAAGTAGTACCTAGCCATGATAAAGACCCAGCGGGTTTCCACCGAGAAATTAAAGACATGTTACTGATGGGAGAGTACACCTTTCCTGATATTATGACGATATTAAAGGTGCTTTTGCCTGCTGGCATTTATGAAAAACTGAAAGAAAAAGAGTGGGAAGTGGGAGACCAAAAGATAGACTGGACAGCATTAGCAGAGGAAGAAAGGGGCCGAACTGCAGGTTCGGGGCTCGGGGATAAAGTTAAACTGTTACCAGGTTTACTAGTACAGGTACTGCCACGTTTATTAACTACAAAAAAGGAAGATTGGGGTGCAATCACAGCCTGCAAACAAAAGCAAGATGAAGACACGAGCGATTATTATGCTCGATTTGAAAAATGTTTTGGTATAAATAGTGGTATAAAAGCAAGTAGTGACTCATATCCACATTTATTTGTGACAAAATTAGTGGAAAATGCATTACCTCCAGTAAAGAATAGAATATTGAAATTCGAGAGTACCTGGCAAAGTAACACTCCGTCGCAAATGCTACAAATGTTACAGTATCATCACAATAGAATTAGGGATGAACAAGAACACGAGCATAGACGCATGAAGGATACAAAAATGAAAATGCTAGTTTCTCAGACAGTACCAGCAGATGGTCACAAAAAGGGTGTAGCACATTCTGGTGATTCTGCAGTTCCTGTAAAAGGAACCTGCAATTACTGTAAACAACTAGGCCATTATGTACACGATTGTCCAGTCCTGAAACGTAATATAGCTACAGGTATTGCAAAAGAGAGACCACGATTAGTTAGACAAGATCAGAATGAACAAGGAGCTATGCAGCATGGACAGTCCATGCCAGCCTCACAGCAACCCATACAGTTTGTGCCAGCTGCACCACCGTTGCCTGCTACTGCCACACAAACCGCAACACGACAACTGTATCAGACTGCACAGTATGAATACCCTGAATACCAGCGTTACGCATGAACCAGCCTAGAGAGGGAAGTTGACTTACCACTTATCGAGATTCCTGTAGATCAAGAAGGACCTTATGTACATAGTGAATTATTAGGTCAAGATAGAAAATTCTTACTCGATACAGGGGCAAGTCGAACAACTATAAAACGTAGCGAAGTTCCAGGGGCACCCCTCTCAGGCTCTCAAAATGTTTCCCTTGGTTTTTCAGGAAAACCTATTGTTAATGAAGTATCAAAGCCTCTACCACTTACAATAGGACCTTTGACACGAACTACAGATTTGTTGCTTACTAAATCATGCCCAGAAAATTTGCTAGGAATTAAAACTCTGAAAGCACTAGGAGCCATAATATGTTGTTCTCCGGAAGGAGTAAGGTTGTTTTTACGTGATTTTAAAGGTCACTATGTGTCTAGAGACATGGATCCCCGACTACAGACTTTACCAGTACATCTATGGGCACAAGGCCCTACGGATGTTGGCTGCATGAACATTACACCCTATCGAGTCACACTGAAAGCAGGAGTGGTACTACCACGAATGCGACAATACAAGTTACCGCATGATGCTGTAGTGGCTTTGTCGAAAATCATTGATGAGTTAATTGCCCAGGGAGTAGTTGTAGAAACAGACTCCAATGTATGTAATTCACCGATAATTCCGATTCTTAAACGAACTGATCCTACTGCCCCACCAGTGTACCGATTGGTTATTGATTTGCGTGAACTAAACAAGTGTATTGTACCACAATTCCCTGTGGTCCCTGATATATCATCATTATTGACAGCAATTGATTCCGAAGCAACATTCTTTACTGTAATTGATCTCAAGAATGCCTTTTTCAGCGTCCCAATAGATCCGGAAAGCCAATACTTGTTCGGATTCAGTTTAAATGGGCGCAGCTTTAAATTCTCACGCGCTCCTCAAGGATTTACAGAAAGCCCCAGCATCTACAGCCAAGCACTGAAACGAGAACTTGACAGTATCCACATGCCAGTCAATACTGCACTGCTTCAATATGTCGATGATCTGCTGATCACCGCGAGAAGCGAGCCAGAATGTGAAAAAGCTTCTCTGACAGTTTTACATTTCCTAGCCGACAAGGGGCACAAGGTGTCCCCTTCTAAGCTGCAATTCTGTGTTCAGCGAGTTATTTATCTTGGTCACTCGCTGTCCAAGGAGGGAAGGCAGCTTACACCAGATCGCATCCAGTTAATTGCTAACATGTCAATACCCCAGACACAAAAGGAGGTGCGGGCTTTCATAGGCCTCACTTCATATTGTAGACAGTGGATCCCTCAGTACGCATTTCTAGCAAAACCACTCATTCAGTTAACCACACAGGAGGCAGCCACATCGACTGTTCTCCCTTGGACTCAGGAACATACACAAGCTTTTGAAAGCCTAAAAGAAGCCTTATGTCAAGCACCTGTTTTAGCAACACCATGTTATAGCAAACATTTTACACTCTTTGTTACAGAACGCGAAGGTACTGCCTTATCAGTACTCACTCAGGATCAAGCAGGATCACGCAAGCCATGTGCTTATTTTTCTTGTTCTGAACCGAACACAAACACAACACTTGACCATAGCAAGACTTACTGGTTATGAACTGACATTGTTTCAACCACACATAGAGATCCGACGGTGTAATACATTGAATCCTGCTACACTATTACCTGTAATTGGAACAGACCCACTAGCTCATGATTGTGTTGAAATCATTGAAATAAAGACGAAACCTAGACAAGACTTGACAGACGTTCCATTGTTAGATCCAGACCTGACGTTGTATGTAGACGGATCATGCATGAGAGCAAATACAGGAGATTTAGTGGCCGCGTATGCAGTCACAACAGACACTGAAGTTATTGAGACAAAATTGTATAGATACTTTGTCAGCCCAAGCAGCAGAACTTATTGCTCTAACAAAAGCCTGTATTCAAGCCACAAATAAGAAAGTTAATGTATACACTGACTCACGTTATGCATTCGGAGTTGTACACGACTTCGGCGTACTATGGCGAGAGAGAGGTTATTTAACTTCCCATGGTGCCCACATTCAGCACGGATCCCTCATTCATGCCTTGTTAGACGCAATACATCTACCCACTGCTATATCAATTATGAAATGTAAAGCACACACGAAGGTTACTGATACCATTTCTCAAGGCAATGACTTAGCTGACAGAACAGCTAAACAGACTGCTCAGAATCGCACATTAGACATGACAAAGCCAATAGTTCAGACACCAACACAGTGTATGACAATTAAGGATCCCGCACTTGACGTAATTGACATACAGACACATGCCACAGCAGAAGAAATAAAGAAGTGGACTGAACTAGGAGGGATCCAGACAGATCAAGGATGGATGACGAAGGAGAAATCTGTATGGTTTCTCCCTGATTCCATGGTTCAAGCCATTATAGCTACAGTTCACAGTCCAGCACATTTAGGAGAGAAGGCTATGCTAGACAGCATTCAGCACATTTGGTTCAACAAACATTTACGAGCAGCAGCTAAACAAAAAGTTCGTACCTGTATGATATGTTGTCAGTTTAATCCAGGAAAGAGTGTTCCCGTAGAGCAGGGTGGATTTCAGCCTCCTGACCATCCTTTTGAAGTCCTCCAGATGGATTATATTCAGATGGAACGTTGTCGAGGATTCAAATATGTCCTCGTAGTTGTCTGCGCTCTCTCCCGTTGGACAGAGGCGTATCCCGTATCAGATTACACTGCCCCGACTACTGCCAAGCAGCTAGTTCGAGAATTCTTCCCACGGTACGGTTTACCACGTGTTGTATATTCAGATAACGGTCAGCCTTTCTCATCCGAATTAATGAAACATGTCTCACTTTTGTTGGGATATCAGTGGAAATTCCACTGTGTCCGACACCCCGAGGCAGCAGGTCTCGTGGAACGACATAATCAACTTTTAAAAATCAGATTGTCTAAAATATGTAGAGAGAAAGGTGTCGACTGGATAGTAGCATTACCAGTTGCACTCTTTTACATGAGAATGGTAGCACACTCTCGAACAGGGCTATCCCCGTATGAGGTGATCTTTGGTAGACCACCGAATATGTGGGGGACGCCTATACCCCGTAAAATAACTGATGTTGACTGTAATATGCTGACAGATTACCTGGCTTCCTTGATGTCTGCACTACAATCTTCTCGTTCACAGGTGGTCGCAGCTTTTCCTGACAACACTGAGGTGAAACCCCATGACGTGGTCCCCGGGGACTTTGTCCTGGTTCGGAATTTTGATAGGAAAAGCCAATTGGATCCTAGGTGGAAGTTGCCTAAGCAGGTCCTGCTGACGACCAGAACAGCTGTGAAGATCGAAGGACGGAAAGGATGGGTGCATTCCACCCATATAAAAAAATTTCATGGACTTCCTCCTGACACAAACAGTACTTCCCGTGTGTCTTCCCCCATTGACTCAAAGCTACCTTTGGCTGAGGCCAGTAGCACCGAACTCTATAAACAGAAACTCAGGTCCAGATCTAAACTGTCGGACGATTTGATTGTTTAAGTCCTCTCCAAGGTGAAGCGGTTGAATCTGTCCCGACATGTATCCCTTAGGTCTGAATGATGTAGAGTCCAGAATCATAATGAAACGACATGCTTATTGTAAATTACTGCGTAACCACTGTATTGTGACTTTATTAATTTTGTTTTCCTTGAGTTTTTTAATAGTTATTGCAAGTATATTGTTGCATATGTATTATCCTGTTTCTAAACGTGTTCTCAATATAACTGATGAACATTCTTTTAGTGACCTACCGCCACATGAGTTGTCCTATAGACTTGCGCTGCGCAATAACACATTCATTAGTATGTTACATCATTCCCATCAGACTAGTAATGCCACCAATTGTTGGGTGTGTGGCCGACTCCCTCCCTATCAGAATAACAAAGGAGTTCTGCCTTTCTTTCCACATCCGTTCACACACAATGGCTCCTGTGGAGCATGGTTTAGTTTATTAAATTCCATAGACCCAGACACAGCAGTTTATCAACAACATTGGATATGGGGAAATCTGAATCTAGTTTTATTCAAAGTCTGTCACCCTAATAAGGAGGGTCACCCCAGTAGAACAGGAACTGATTTAGAAAATGAAGTGTATAAATTAGGTAATTTTACGCCTAATCTTATGATTTTGAATGTCAAATCCGAAGTTGAACTAATTCTGCCCACTATGTCAGTATTTCCAGTTAAGGGTGAATTATGTGTGAGAAAAGTTGGTTCCATACATATGGGCCATAGCCAATGCGTTACTACAGTAGAATATAGTGATCAAGGCAAATCTTCATTTAGAGCTTCTCGCCATTCTTACTTTATATGTGGTCAGACGGCATATATGCGTCTGCCTCTAGATTGGGATGGTACCTGTTACATAGCATTCCTTTTGCCACCTGTTTTCCTAGCTCCCCCTGATTATTATCGAAATGTTCATTTAGTACACAATAGAGAGCAAAGAGATCTCCCAGTTGTCGATTATACTGAGACAGCATGGGACAAGTATGTAGATTTCAATAAAGGTATCTTTCCCTATATAGGTACTATATCAAATAGTAAGCTGATACGCAGACTCACCAAGACTCTTGAAGCTGTAGTAAACGAGACTATAGCCGCCCTAGGCAATCTGACAGAGGAACAATCAGTGATGAGAATTGTTGTTCTCCAGAATCGTCTTGTCCTTGACGTCATCCTGGCCGATAGGGGCGGAGCTTGCAGGGTCATCGGATCCAGCTGCTGCATTTTCATACCAGAAAATTCGCCATCTGTATATAAAGCTATAACACGCCTTCATAAGATTGTAAGCCAGATACACGAAAATCCAGGCACTTGGACGTGGTCCGGGTGGTTTTGGAGTGTGATATCAGCCTGGGGATGGAGAGTTCTATCCTTCCTAGGTATTGGCCTTCTTATGCTCTTCAGTTGTTGTTTATGCCTGCAATGTGGACCAGCGATTTGTGGTCTGTGTGCCACATCGTGTATTCCACATCAAGGTTTTCGCTCAAGATCCCGGAAGAAGAAAGAAGAAGAAATGATGCTCCATGAGCAAATCAATGGAATGATGAAGATTGATATCTCTTGAAGGGCAAGAAGGGGACAAGGAGGGAATGTGGAAATGTGGATTTTCCTGGTCAGTTATGTCCCCTATCTTGGACCCCAACGGTTCTATATGCATGTTACAAGTACATGTATGTTCCCTCCAGTTCCAGTTTCTAAGACGCAAACATATGTGTGTCTACCGTCAACATGTTCTCTGTCAGATCCGCCATCAATGGGCTGGATATTCGATTCCTAAGTATGAAAGGCCACCGACTTTATATGGCTAAGTTACTCCATTTTTACAGTTCAGGCGAGTAGGCCCGATTCTGTCCTCAAAGCCTTTCCCTGCTCTCTGTCTCTGACAGCTTCAGCTTGAGCTCGCATCTGTATCCATGAACTTTGTCCTACTCCTTGTGCAGCTAACGGTGCCTGCCTCGGCCAGTTTTCGCTTGTCTGCCAAGAAGTTGTATTTCACCTTCGAATTATCTATTTTGCTCTCCAGCCGATGCATTCCTGCCTAGTGATTTAGGTAAACATTTCCTTTAGCTCACAAGCAAAGGACTCAGCCTTTCCGTCCTCCTGCAAGTGATTCATAGCCCTGTTGCTATGGAAAGTTTTCTGCCCCTCGCATCTCATATAGACACTTAGACGCTTGTACACGCACACAGTCAGTATAGAATAGATTCTGTCCGAGAGTCCTTCCTTGTGGATAACATAGTTCTTTAAACATAGGATGTTAGATATGATTTGGGATTAGGTTGACATAACCCCAGACTTCTCGTCTCCACATGTAGAGCTAAATGTCAAGTCCCCTTCACCCCCTAGTTGCACGTCAATCACACGTCATGCTGCCGCGCGCGCATCTATGCCAAGTATTATCTTATAGATCCACCTATGTCTGATAATTCTAACCAATCATGTTTCTTTTATTCCTTATTACGCCTAGTTTCGATTATGTCACTGTCACGTCATTTTTCTTATCAAATGTTACGCCTTCTACATTCGTTTCATTGTAATGTACTTATTATAAAAATACATGTCTATCAATAAATTATTGTACTTCACTTCCTGAACCCTCGTGGTGACGGAACCTGAAGGCCGCCACTCGAGTCGGCCATTTTGAATGGAATAAAGCCCATTAGAGAACCTCTTATACCACGGATTCTGCCTCTCGTTATTTCGAGCTATTTTACTTTAATTTAAGATTCCGCATGAAATTCAGTCCGGTAATATTTATTTTATTTACCACAGCTTCATGAACGCAGAGTGCACGGATCCCATGTGACCTCAAATAAAAAGACTTCATTGGTTAATAACACTTCCCACTGTAACTATTGAAGGACCCCACCCATTTTAATCATTCTTTTTGGAGCATCTTTAGAGAGAGACATCTCTTTTCCTACAAGAACCCTTTTTGCTTGTTTTTTTTGGTGTTTTTCAAAAAATATCAAACAAAATAGCATCTGGACAGGAGCAGCAGCATGAGGAAGTTCCTTCTGAAGAAGAATTCTTGCAGGAGGCACCACGTCCTCAGAGGCCGGAATCTGTTGTGTGGAAATTCTTCACTTTTCCACCTGGAGAGAAGAAAGTAAATGCGAGAAAGGTGACGTGCAAAATTTGTGACCGAGTCCTGTCAAGAGGCAGAGAAAAAAAATACTCTTGTGACACTGCTTCTATTTACAAGCATCTCTGGACCACACATCCTCTCAATCTTGCACGGGAGGAAATGAGGCTAGCTGCTTTGAACCCCTCACGTGCTGTGGCACGTACATCTGGAGCGTCCTCAGGAACACCTGCAATGGACATTAGGCCAGAATTCGCCTTTCTCGTGCAACACTGCATGAAGTATAAGAAACGTATATGCTTCGGTGAGCAGTCAGTGGATGCAGTTTGTGCTGCGCAACGCAACCATCATTGTTCATTTTTTAGTTTTTGGAATGATAAGTAATTCCAAATGTTTCCTGTTTTATTTGTTGTTTTTTTGTTCATTTTTTGAAAAAACACCAAAACAAATACAAAATTGTTCAAAAAAATAAAAAATAAAATACAAAAGAAAAAAGAAGGGAAAAAAAGTTCTTATCAGAACTACCTCATCTGGTTAAAGAAAGAGCTATAATTGCAAGGTAATGTGTGAGAGTTTGTTTGAATATATGTATACAGCATGATTGACTGAAAGAATGCATTAGTAGTGTATGGTGAATTTATAGATGAAGATTTATGAGGAAGTACTGCAGCATGACACTGCAGGCTCTTTAGCTGCACTGCACTGTGGCACTTCTGAAGCACAGGGATGTGACATATGTACATGAATATGTTGCAACTCTGTGCTTCTCTCTGCACTGCTGCATAAACTGCAGCCATGCGGTGACACAGGTACCCTGCACCATGGGCAAAAATGTCTGTGTCATGTGGAGATTGTTTTTGTGCAGGAAGGAACACCTTCCTGCACAAAACCAATCAGTAAAGGCATTTTCCTCTTTCAATGTATGCTGTGGAATGCAGCATGCATTGAAAGAGGAAAAAATAAGGAGAAATGAAAACAATTCTACTCGTTGCGCCTTGCTACACCAACTCTAGGATTGCGCAGCATTCACACACATCTCCAGATTTACGATTTCTCATAGATCTGGAGATGTGTCTTGTTCTATGGGTGTTGCGTGGGAACACCCACAGCAACACCTATGGGACGCCCCTTCAACGCAAAGTTCTGTGAATGAAGGGGTCGTATTTACAAGGAGAGGAAAAACCACACAGGGTGGCTTTTCCTCTCCTTATAAATATGAAGGAGTGCCTGGCGCCATCACTACGTTACAAAAAGTGACTTACTGGTGGCACAGGGTGCTTGTAAATCTGCCCCATAAGTGCTTAGGTATTGGCAGACTGATACAATAAGAACATAGTGCTGGATGGGTGATTGAAGAATTGCATGAGACTGACAAGAGGTATCCTACGCTGCATGGGTACTACTTCAGTATTTAATGGAGTGGGACAATAGTATGTATCTGCTTAGAGATTTGTAGGGATTATGCACAGACTATTTTAGGTGTACTAGTGTTGGTGCCTAGGTCATTTTATAAGAATACCACTAGTAACTGGAATGATGACAGTGCTGCAAACAGAGTGAACATTTAATTTATAAGTGCTTACGTATTGGTGGAGTGATAGGATAAGTAGATAGTGGTAGATAAGTGATTAAAGAAGTGCATGGGACAGACTGGATGATTCCTACACTGCATGAGTACTAACTGGGTATTTAGAAGAGTGTATCAATAGTAGTAGCAAGTTAGAGGTCTGCTTGGATAGCACACAAAATATTATAGATGTACTTGTGTTAGTAGGTAGGCCATTCTATAAGTTCATGACTAGTAGCTAGAATAATTACAGTATTACAAACAGAGTGTATAGTGAATTTATAAGTGCTTAGGTATTGGTGGAATAATAGGATAAGTAGATAGTGCTGGATGGGTGATTGGAGAAATGCATGGAACAGCCAGGAGGATTCCTACACTGCATAGGTACTAACTGGGTATTTTGAAGAGCGTATCAATAGTTTGTAGCTGGTTAGAGGTGTGCATGCATAGTGTACAAAATATTGTACCTGCACTTGTGTTTTTGACTACGCCATTCCTTAAGTATACGACTAATAACTGGAGTAATTTCAGTGTTGCAAAGAAAGTGCGTGGTGAATTTATAAGTGCTTAGGTATTGGTGGAGTGATAGGATGCGTAGATAGTGCTGGATGGGTGAATGGAGAAGTGCATGGGACAGACAGATGGGTTCCTAGACTGCATAGTTACTAACTGGGTATTTAGAAGAGCATATCAATAGTATGTAGCTGGTTAGAGGTCTGCATGCATAGTGTACAATATATTGTACCTGCACTTGTGTTAGTGGCTAGGCCATTCCTTAAGTATATGACTAATAACTGGAGTAATTTCAGTGCTGCAAAGAGAGTGAATGCTACATTTATTAGTGCTTAGGTATTGGCAGAGTGACAGGATATGTAGATAGTGCTGAATGGTTAAATGGAGAAGTGCATGGGACAGACAGAAGGATTCCTAGACTGCATAGGTACTAACTGAGTATTTAAAAGACTGTATCAAAACTATGTAGCAGATTAGAGGTCTGCATGCATAGTGCACAGAATATTGAAGCTGTACTAGTATTGGTGTGTCTATGGTTTCGAGACCGGTAGACTGTATTTTAGGGTGTGAGGAGGTGCATCAGATGATCATGTAGATGATGTCATCAGTGATGTCATTTGAGATGTCATCAGTGATGTCATCAGGGATGTCACTGACCATGTCATGAGTGATGTAATATGTGATGTCATCAGCAGTGCATCACTTTAATCCAAAAAGCTGGCGGCCATATTGGCCTGGTCACGATGTGAAAATTCAGGAATTGATACAATTGAGAAAAGAAAACAAGTGTTAAAATGCACACAATGTCGTTTCAGCATATCTTGCCCCGTGACCGCCATACCTCTATGTTCGTCAACGTGACTTATTCATAATAAACATACTTAGAATTGCAAACATCAACATAAACAATGGACTACACATTACTTTAAAGTGAAAGGCTATCGACCACATTAATCTGGGCACGTTGCGTATTATAATGGTTCTTACACGAAAGAAAAGAATAAAAGGGGTGTTAATATACACACACTATCCCTAAATAAAGTTCTAGCGATTATAGTTCCATTCCAATCACAGTTCATTTGAGATGTCATGAGTGATGTCATGAGTGATGTAACTGACCATGTCATGAATGATGTAATGTCTGAGGTCATTAGCAGTACATTGCGGGGGCGTAAGTTATAGTTAGCTCAGGTAACTATAACTGTTGAATTTCACTGGTTTTGTATGAGTGAAATCTGAGTCTAACTATACCGTCCCTGTAATGTTTGTTTTTTTCAGCAAATTTCTAGGTTTTTTTTAACGTTAAGTAAAATGCATATCACAGTGGATGGTGGGGGGTTGGAAGCAGGGCCTGGCATTGTGCTGTCCCCACCCAAGCTTGCTGCTCCTGCCTTCCCTCCTCCTAGCCATCCATTGTCCAAGTCTATGTCCCTGTTCCCTTATTACAGCCCTGTGTGGCGGTTGTTCTGCCACTGGCCTTCCCGCCTTCTCTGAACAGTTAGCTTGCTGCCCCATCCACATCCTCCCTATCCTCTGCTGTCTGAATCCATGGACTAGCCTCCTCCCTCCTGCCATGCATGGTCTGATGTGCTGCCACTGCCCTCCATTAAGCATGATGTACCAGTCCACTCCTCCTGCCCTCCATTGCCCAATTCTATGCCCCATCATTGACCTCCTGCTTAGCCTCTGCTTAGCTTGCTGCCCCTATTCTCCTTCCCCCTGCCCTCCGATGTATTTGTGCATGCCCCTGCTCCATCCTTTTTGCCCACCATGTTCCATAGACCTGCCACTCCAATCTACTCTGAGTGTTCTGTTGAGCTGCCACTCCCCTCCCACCTGCCGAGCATTGTCAGATGACTGTAAACTGTCTCTGCCACCTCTACCCTGCCTGTCCACATTCCATGCCCCTATCCCCTTCCTCCTGTCCTCCATGGTCCATTTTACTGCCACACCCTTCTACCCTCCCTGGTCTGTTGTGCTGCATCTGCTCCTCCTGCCTGCCCCGCATGGTCTGTTGTGAGGCCCCTTCCCCTGAACTCTCTTGTCTGTGCCCAGGTCCTGACCCTCCCTTCTATCGGCCATGGTCCTTTGTGCATGCCCCTGCACCCTCCTTCTTGCCCATCATAGCCATTGTGCTGCCACTAACCCTCCCGCTTGCCATGCATGGTCTTCTGTGCTGCCACAGCCCCTAACACCTTCCCTGTGTGGTCAGCTAGCTGCCCCTGACCCCCTCCCACCTTCCCTCCATGGTCTGTGTGTATGCCATCATAGTCTCACTGTTGCTCTCCATCCTGCCTGACCTCCATGGTCATCTTGCTGCTCCTGCCCTGCCCCCTTTCCCCAACCCTCTATTTCCATGTGCAGACCCCTATTCCCTCCCTCCAGGCTTGTCTGTTCCATTTTAATGCCCCTGATCCATCCCTCCTGCCCTTTATGGTCTGTTATGCTGCAGCTTTCTCTCCTGTCTGTCCATTGTGGTCAGCTAGCTACCATTGCCTCTTTCCCCTCTGTTCTCTGTTGTCCATGTGCATGGTCCTGTCCCCTCCCTGGTAAACAGACATAATATCGAATCAAAAATATCTAATGGACAGAATATCGAGTTTTAAATATAGAATGGACAGAATATCGAACTGCCAAAATATAGTGGTGAAGAATATCGAAAATCAGGTAAGAAATATCGATTTAAATAATATAGAAGTAAGTAATATCGACAGTCATAATATAGTTGTTAAAAATATCGAATTTTTTATAGTGTTTTAAGTGTTAGCATATGTGTTAAAAGTATGTATACATTTTGGAATGTATGTTTGAATATTTTTAAAGTAATGAATTTTATGTTATTTAATTTTTGTGTAATTTAATTCCGTAGCGGGTTGTGGGTTTATAGGGGATTAGGGTGGGAAGTAATTTAATTATAGTACATTAAATTATAATTTTTAGGAATTATTAATTATTTTTCATTTAATTTTGCGTTTTACTTCTGTAGCGGGTTGTGGGTTTATAGGGGAATAGGGTGGGAAGTAATTTAGTTGTTATTAGGTAATTATTAATTGGTATTGAAAATTAATTGGTTGTTGATTAATTATTAATTGGTAAATAATTTGTATTCATTGGTAATTAATTAGTATTCATTGTTTAATTGATAATTATGTTAATTGTATTAATTTATTATTTATAGCGGGTTGTGGGTTTATAGGGGAATATGGTGGGGATTAATTTAATTGTAAATAAATAATTATTGAAATAATTTTTGTATATTGCTAATGAATTTATTCTTAATTAATTATTAATTGGTATTAATGTTATTTATTAATTTTTGGCATCGAAAATTAATTGGTTGTTAATTAATTATTAATATGTTATTAATAAACACAGGTATTTATAATAAATTAATTATTAAATATTGTGTGATTGGTAATTAATTTGAATATTTTTATTTGGTATTAATAAATTGTTTATTTTTAATAAAATATTAAATTATTATTTTCCCTACTATTGCACTCACTTCAGTGGGAATAGTAATTTTTACCCCTACGGTATCCAACGCTTACCCTAGAGTTGCACTCACTGGAGTGGGAATAGTAAATTTTACCCTCCCGCTATCCAACGCTTTCCCTACTGTTGCACTCTCTGGAGTGGGAATAGTAATTTTTACTCCTAAGCTATCCAACGCTTTCCCTACTGTTGCACTCTTTGGAGTGGGAATAGTAATCTTTACCCCTATGCTATCCAACGCTTTCCCTACTGTTGCACTCTTTGGAGTGGGAATAGTAATTTTTACCCTCCCGCTATCCAACGCTTTCTCTACTGTTGCACTCTCTTGAGTGGGAATAGTAATTTTTACCCCTACGCTATCCAACGCTTACCCTACAGTTGCACTCACTGGAGTGGGAATAGTAATTTTTACCCCTATGCTATCCAACGCTTTACCTACTGTTGCACTCTCTGGAGTGGGAATAGTAATTTTTACCCCTACGCTATCCAACGCTTTCCCTACTATTGCACTCACTGGAGTGGGAATAATAATTTTTACACCTACGTATCCAACGCTTACACTAGAGTTGCACTCACTGGAGTGGGAATAGTAAATCTTACCCTCCCGCTATCCAACCCTTTCCCTACTGTTGCACTCTCTGGAGTGGGAATAGTAATTTTTACCCTTACGCTATCCAACGCTTTCCCTACTGTTGCACTCTTTGGAGTGGGAACAGTAATTTTTACCCCTACGCTATCCAACGGTTTCCCTATTGTTGCACTCTTTGGAGTGGGAATAGTAATTTTTACCCTCCTGCTATCCAACATTTTCCCTACTGTTGCACTCTCTGGAGTGGGAATAGTAATTTTTACCCCTACGCTATCCAACGCTTACCCTACAGTTGCACTCACTGGAGTGGGAATAGTAATTTTTACCCCTACGCTATCCAACGTTTTCTCTACTGTTGCACTCTTTGGAGTGGGAATAGTAAATTTTACCCCTACGCTATCCAACGCTTTCCCTACTGTTGCACTCTCTGGAGTGGGAATAGTAATTTTTACCCCTACACTATCCAACGCTTTCCCTACTGTTGTACTCTTTGGAGTGGGAATAGTCATTTTTACCCCTACGCCATCTGACGTTTTCCCTACTGTTGCACTCACTGGAGTGGGAATAGTAAATTTTGCCCTCCCGCTATCCAACACTTTCCCTACTGTTGCACTCTCTGAAGTGGGAATAGTAATTTTTACCCCTACGCTATCCAATGTTTTCCCAACTATTGCACTTACTGGAGTGGTAATAGTAAATTTTACCCGCCCGCTATGCTACACAAAAAATATTGAATTTTTTTAATTAATATTACGTAAATATATATGTATTATTATTTTTTTTACTTACATTAATTATTTATTAATTTTAAAGTAATTTAAGTATTGTTAAGAATGTTTCAGTTAATTATATGTTTTATTACATTAATTTTAAGACATTTAAAAAAATTCGATATATTTTTTACAACGATATTTTGGATTCTATATTTTTGTACTTACCTGTTTGGAGATAGGGCATCGATATTTTGGCATTCTATATTTTTCCTTCGATATTTTGGCAATTCGATATTCTTGTACTCGATATTTCGTCAGTGATCCCCCCTCTCTATTGCTTTCTATGGATTGTTGTGCTGCACTCCCATCCCGCATGCCCTGTCTGGTGTATTGTGCTGCTGCAAACCCTGATGCCTGCCCTGTAGGGTCAGTTTGGTGCACCTCTCCATGTCCCTCCTGTCCTCTGTTATCCTAGTCCATGTCGTTAACCCAATTCCTCCTGCCTTCCATGATCCAATGTACCATACTTGCTAACATTTTGAACTTGGTAAGAGGGAGATCTTGAAAAAAAACTGTGGTATTGCTTTTCCCCTTTGACTTACATTGAAAAAGAGGAGATTATAGCCAGGAGACAGATCAAATAAAGCCCATTTGGGCTTAAAAACATTGGACGTTTCCTGGCTGAATCGGGACTGTTGGCATGTATGGTTGTACTACCACTGCCTCTTCCTTCTGCCCACAATGGTCTATTATGTTGCCACAGCCTCTCTTGCCAGTCCTGTATTGTTGGTTTGTTGCCCCTGCCCCCCTTTCTACTGCCCTCCATAGTCTGTTGTGCTGCCACTGCCCTTCCTACCTGCCCAGTGTGGTCAAATTGTTGCCTCTGCACCCTCCTACCTGCCTTCAATTTTCAGAGTCCGTGCCCCTGGCCTCTGCCTCTCAACAGTATCCTAATGAACAACTAGATCGGTAACATTCTATATTTATTACAAAAGTGTGGAACGCCTGACGTCATCTTGATGTAATCAAAACTGTAACACCTAGAGCATTTCCTTGAGACATTACGTATATGAGAGGGTCTTATTTGCATCAAAATTATGGTTGGTGCTCTAAAAAACTAAAATGAGGACATATTTTCTGAGTTTTCAAATAGCGACAAAGCACTTTTAAATTACTTGTTATCTTTATGTTTTTTTATCCAGTTGGCCACTTGAATAAATGTTGCACCTAGGGGAGAGGATGTGGTGTTACTTCCAGAGCTGCAGACTTTTCAACTGGGGAACCAGGTTGGAGTTTCTGCTTCAGCTCGACATTCTGTGATTCTGGTCAAATCACTTAATCTCCCTATGTCTACAACCAAAATGAATTTGTTCTTGTGTGATGTAACCAATGCTCATGTAAAGCACTCTAATACCTGACAAGTCTGCACTATATAAAACGGCAAAAACACAACAAATTAAAAGTGTTTTGCATACTTCTGTCATTGGGCTACATGTGGGCTACATCTGGGTGATATTTGTGCTACATTTGGGCTCCTTTGTCTCTGGTGGCCATCTTGGGAGATTTATTTGTTATGAAGTTTCCTAATTTCCTCATTTACTGCAGTCTCCTCAGTAGGAAATGCTTTCAGTTTTTTACTTTGATTCCATCAAGAAGGTATTCAGATATGTCACACATTTGCAATAAATTCTGAATGTTAGCACTCTAGTTGCTCACTAGATCACTGTAGTAAAGCTACTGCTCACCACGGAAGTCTGCTGCTGGTATTAAAAGTGCATGTTTCAGTCTGCATGTCAGAATTTTTTAATGAAATAGAAGAGGATTTGAGAAGTCACTCTAAATGTGCCCTAATTTTTCTTTCTGCAGCACTAATCATACTTTCTATGGCAAAATGAACCCCCTCATTGTGTTCCTTTTTAAATTAAATGTTTTAAGAGTTACCACTTTATTCCAACTAAGATGGCTTCAGGTGTGCCATACTTTTGTCATAAGTAAGACTGTTAGCGCTCTAGTTGTTCGTTAGAACACTCTGGGACATTCTGTCATTGGGCTATACTTGGGCTACATCTGGGTGATATTTGTGCTACATTTGGGCTCTTTTGTCTCTGGTGGCCATCTTGGGAGACTTATTTGTTATGAAGTTTCCTAATTTCCTCATTTACTGCAGTCTCCTCAGTAGGAAATACTTTCAGTTTTTTACTTTGATTTTATCAAGAAGGCATTCAGATGTGTCACACATTTGCCATAATGTGTGTTAGCACTCTAGTTGCTCATTAGATCCTGTAGTAAAGCTACTGCTCACCAGGGAAGTCTGCTGCTGGTATTGAAAATGCATGTTTCAGTCTGCATGTCGGAATTTTTTTATGAAATAGAAGAGGATTTGAGAAGTAACTCAAAATGTGCCCTAGTTTTTCTTTCTGCAGCACTAATCATACTTTCTATGGCAAAATCAACCTCCTCATTTTGTTCCTTTTTAAATTAAATGTTTTAAGAGTTACCACTTTATTCCAATCAAGATGGCTTCAGGTGTGCAATACGTTTGTCATAAGTAGGACTGTTAGCGCTCTAGTTGTTCTTTAGAACACTCTGGGAAGCTGCAGTAGAACACAAAGAAATCAACTGACAGTCTCTGCCCCTGTTGGATGTACATGTTTTACTGAGAATGTCAGACTTCATTCTCACATGACTGAGAAAGATAATGTCAATTTACAGAAAATATGCTCTCAGTTTAGCTTATGGATCACCTTCCAAACCTCTGTGGGAAAAGCATGAGAAAATAGTTCTCTCTCAAACATGATTCATGATATCCCAGCAGAAGGCTTTTTCACATTGAAAATCACCTTAGAACACACCACAATTCCTAAAATGAGTATGGTACCATCAACAAATGATTTATAATGTAACTAAAGTCTTAAAACCTTCTATTAACTGAAATGCTTTTTAATGAGGTGCTATCATGTATATTGGTCCCAAGATGGCTGCCAACACTTCTTGGATGAAGTGCTGACAGCCAATCAGATCTCACGATGAGATGTGTGGTTAGGCTTCGCCCAGATATATATATTTCTTTTTCCATTAATATTTTAATAACTACAGAACGGATTTACACCATTTAACTAAAAGGCACGACTCTGAACCAAGGGCTACCTTTTTGCCAAATTTGGTGTAATTCCGTTCAGCAGTTTGGGCTGTAGCTGCGACTAAAGGTTCCTATGGAAAATTGCATTGGGAAAACACGTTTTGGGGCTCTCTTTTTTTCTCAGCCCCCGCTTGCCGAATGACCCCGAAACATCCAAGATAGAAGCGGACCGGAGCGCCCCACGAGTTTTGAAAATTTTGCGAAGATTTATCAATCGGTGCAAATGTTATTGGGAATAGAATGTTGCGATTTTCCTATGGTAACTAGGTCCGAACTATAACTACCTACTGGCGACCGCCAGTAGATTATATATATATATATATATATTCACTTAAAAAACCATAGGTTTCACACATGTTATAGTTAGCTGGACATTTCACTCGTGAAAAACCATTGAAATTCCCCTGTTATAGTTAGTGCAGGCAACTATAACTCACGCGACTGCAATTCTCTGCTGATGACGTCAGATATTACATCACTGATGACATATTTGTCTTTCTGAAAAAAAAATATTTGTAATATATGTATAGCTAAAAATTAATGGAAGAAGACATGGGTAAATAAGTGTCTAAATACAGTGATGTAATATCTGACGTCATCAGCAGAGGATTGCGGTCGCGTGAGTTATAGTTGCCTGCACTAACTATAACGGGGGAATTTCAATGGTTTTTCACGAGTGAAATGTCCAGCTAACTATAACATGTGTGAAACCTATGGTTTTTTAAGTGAATTTGCAAGGTTTTTTAAATGCTAATTCCTAACTATAACGTGTGTGAAACCTATGTTTTTTCAGTGAATTTGTACGGTTTTTTAAATGCTAAGTTATGTATTTTTTTTTTTTTTAAGGTTTTTCACCGTGCGAGTACCGTGCGTGCACGGTGCGCGCGCACTGCGCTTCGCGGACCGCGCGCCCACGTTACGCAGTTCGTGGAATTTTTTCCGTTTCTACCGTACGCGCACGCTACGCGCACTCCGCGATTTTTCCTAAAAAAAATAAAACACATTATGGCCCTTGGGGGTCCTTCTGGGACCCCCTGACAAAGGCTAGGGGTCAGGGACTGTCCACCCTGCCCCCTTTTCACGTTCTCCACCTTTGTTTTTCAGCCCCTCAGACTGCGAGAGACAAAATGGTGGCCGACACTTCCTGGTTTCGACTGATTCGAAAGTTTACTAAGATCTGACAACCAATCAGAAGCGCGCTCACGCACGATGCGCGCCTATAGATATATATATGCTTTTAAATGCTATTTTCTCAGGAAATACTGAACAGATTTACACCAGACCTGCAAAAGGCACATCCCTGACCTGAGGAGTACCTCTCTGCCAAATTTCAAGTAATTTTGTTCAGCCGTTCGGGCTGTAGCTTGGACTAAAGGTCCTATGGGAAAATGCATGGGGAAAACGCGTTTTGGGACCCCCCCTTTTTCTCAGCCCCCGCTTGACGAATCCCCCCGAGACTTTCAGGGAAGGAGCGGAGCAAAGCACCCCACCTATTTTGAAACTTTTGCGAGGATTCGTCAATCGGCGCCAAAGTTATTCCAAATAGAATGTTGCGGATTTCCTATGGAAACACGGTCCTAACTATAACTATCTACTGGCGACCGCCAGTAGATAATATATATCTGTGTATATATATATATATATATATATATATATTCAGTGAAAAAACCATAGGTTTCACACACGTTATAGTTAGCTGGACATTTCACTCGTAAAAAACCAATGAAATTTCCCCGTTATAGTTAGTTAAGCTAACTATAACTCGCGCGCCCGCAATGCACTGCTGATGACGTCACATATTACATCACTCATGACATGGTCAGTGACATCACTCATGACATCACTGATGACATCTCAAATGACATCACTGATGACATCATCCTTGTGACAGAGTGGTAGACCTCCTCTCACCCTAATATAACCTTTTCACTGAATTTGCAAGGTTTTTTAAATGCTAATTCCTAACTATAACGTGTGTGAAACCTATGGTTTTTTCAATGAATTTGCAAGGTTTTTTAAATGCTAATTCCTAACTATAACATGTGTGAAACCTATGGTTTTTTTCAGTGAATTTGCAAGGTTTTTTAAATGCTAATTTCTAACTATAACTTGTGTGAAACCCATGGTTTTTTCAGTGAATTTGTATGGTTTTTTAAATGCTAATTCTTACCTATAACATATGTGATTCCCATATTTTTTTTATTGATTTTGTATGATTTTTTTATTATAAATTCTTATATTAAATGTTTTTTTTTAAACTTTTTATTCTCTTAAAACACTACGTTTTTTTAAAAAAAAATCTGCAATATATCAATTTTTCTCTTTTTTTTACCAAACAGGTAAGATATATTAGTATAACATAGAAAATATATATATATTTTTTTTATTGCGCGTACGGTAAGCGTACGGTTTACGCAATGTTCGTAATTTATCTACTCTGTTTGCGTATAGTTACGCAATTTGCGTAGCCGTGCGTACTGCGCGTGGGGCGCGTAGGCGTGTACGCTACACGCGCACGTTACGCGGAAGTGTTGTGGAGTGTCTGTTTTGCGCATGCGCGCGAGCGCGTGTCTTTTTTACGCGCATGCGTACTTTTACCGTAAGCGCACCGTAAGCGCACCGTAAGCGGAACGTACGTGCACGGTGGGTCATGTGATCATGAAACACAACTTTTGATTGGTTGAAACTACTTTCAGTTCTAGAACTCTCGTACACCACACCCATTCCCCTCATTTCTGCTTGTGATCCCTTAGGAGAAGGAGCTGACTTGTCTTTGTGATACGATGGCAGACCAGCACTCTTCTACTGAGAGTGAGGCTAGCAGCACCACCATCAGGCAGAGAAAGAGGAAACAGAAGAGCTCTTTCATATGGGAGTATTTCAGTTTTCCAGAGGGTGAGAAAAAAGTCAATGCTGCCTTGGTGACTTGCAAGCTGTGCCAGCGTGTACTTTCGCGAGGTAATCCCAACAAGAAGTATTCCTTCGGGAATCACACTATGTTGAGACACCTTCACGATGTACACCCTAGGACACATGCTAGACATACTAGGGGCAACCCTTCAGTAAGTCAACCAAGCACATCCACAGCAGCTCAGCCGAGTTCTTCTTCGGAAACTCCGCAGAGCCCTTCATCTGTGGGGGCAGATTCACCTTTTTCTGATCCTGTGGAAACGAACCCACGGTTTGGTAGGGTTACTATGCGGTGTTCATTTTGCCATGGTCTAATTGTTCATAGGGAGACCAGTCTTCCCCTCATTAACAACAAAATAGACCAGCACATATGTCCAACCAGCTAATGTTCCCATACTTCCTTTCCTCTGTCCCTGCATGAACACAACGGCTCTTTTAAGAGCCAACCTTACCTCTCAACTTTTTTTTATTTTTTCTTTAAAACTTTTTTTTTTTTTTTTTACCGTACGCGTACGGTAAGCGTATTTTTATTTTTTTTTTTAAAAACACTAAAAATCAATTACCACATCTCAAGATCCTTGAGGAATTAATAACTAAATACTAAAAATCTTTTTGAGATAAAGTGGAAGAAAGGGACCATCTAATTTCTCACTTACCTGACCCACCCAACAATTTAATTTTTAATTAAAATGTAATTGAAATTACTTGAAAAAATGGTTGTTTTTTTTTAAAAATTTTCTTTCACAATCTGAAAAAAAAAGAAAAAAGTATTAATATTTAATAAATCAATATATAACACAGTACACGTATTTACATATTTTTCCCCAAAATTTTTTTGCCTTTTTTTTTGCTGTTTTCAAAATATATTGCATTTCACTATAAATTGTGAAAGCAATTGCATTCATCATTTAACAGCGGGCAAAAAAAAAATAACAATCTCAAAGATTGTTTTAAAAAAGCCCACAATCTTTTTTTACTTAAACATAACATTATAGAAATGCATAATATTCTAAAAAAATATCGTCTAATATCAATAATTATTTCTTTAAAATACCGTCTGACAATTTTGTTTCAGAAGTATAATCACAAAAATATTATATCTCAAATAACTCCACAATACATCTGGTTCCATTTCCTTTAGGCCAAATAGTAATTTTAAAATTCTTTTTTGATTAAATTTCCAATGGTAATCCATTAAAATTCTAAAGTTTAAATTGTACAGATCTCACCGATTCTCTCTAACATTTTGGTTTCCGAAAGATTAATTAATAATTAAATAAGTCCACAATACAATTGTTTACCTTTCCTCATGGCCAAATAGTAATTTTAAAAATCTTTTTTGAATACATTTCCAATGGCAATCCAATAACATTCCAAAATTTAAATTGTGCAGATGTTACCGATTTTGTCTAAATTTTTGGTTTTCGAAAGTTTCATTAAAAATGTAAAAAGTCCACATTACAATTGGTTACCTTTCCATTAGGCCAAATGATAATTTGAAAAATCATTTTTTTTGAAAATTCCAATGGTAATCCAATAAAATGGAAAAATTGTTTTGTACAGATCTTGCCAAGTCTCTCTAAAATTTTGGTTTCAGGAAGATTAGATAGGAATTTGCTAAATCAAAAGGCAAATGTTGCTTGAAAATCAATTTTGAATCATTACACAGTGTCCAGCCTTTTTCACATTTAAGATAAACTGTGTAATGTCCAGAAGTAACAGTAGGTCCTTCATGGAAAATTATTGCAAGTTTTTCCTGAAATTGATAATTGCTGTCCTGTAAACTTCTTTATTAAAGTATCCAATTTTGAACCATCAGCTTTACATCGTTGCATCATTAAAATTACATACTGTCCGTATTCCTTTAAAATTAACGTTGAAAACATGTCAGATTGACACTCACCGCATTCCATGTTATGATTAGCATCTTTAACTAATTTAGCAAAAGTGAATGTTTTACTGTCTGGCAATGTTAAATAAATAAACCTTTCAGAATCAACATTAGAGCCACATGTATTGTAACAGTTTTCACAACTATGTTCCCATTTATAAGAGACACCAAACATATTTTCAATGGGAACCCCTTCTTCTTCCAGTACCTGAAGAAAAAACATCAAGAATTCCTGTGCGTCTTGCTGTACATTTTGAGAAAACTGTGTTCGTCCTGAACATACATCTAAAAGTTTTCTAATTTCAGTAGCACTTTCTATTTGAGTTTTATCATTACTCAGCTTTTGAAAAAGGAGACTCAACTCAGAACAGAATCTTTTTCTCTGATTTACTATTATCTGCTCTTGCACACTTTCCAGATAAAATGCAACATTCAGCACTACATTAGCGTAGCAGTTGACGCCAGAGCTATTTTCAAAATGACATCCTACAACCTCTTCTTCATTTTCCTTTTTCTTTTTGCTTGCAATTACATCACTCCTCTTTTTTTTCATTACAGATATTCTCATTTCTCCTTTTACGAGAAACTACACGTTTCTCTAACACAGGATACTGACCTAAATGAGGAGCATAGGTTCTTCTTAATCTATTATACTCCTTTACACAATTTGTATCAGCACTAACTTTTGAGTCATCAAAGTCTATCATGAATAAACCAGATAATGTTTTCACTCGTGACAAAGCTACATAAGCCATACCTTCTTTGAACACAGTTGAACCAATGTTCACAAAAGCACAATCTACAGTCAATCCTTGAGACTTGTGAATAGTTACAGCATATGCTAGAAAGAAAACGGAAACTGCTTCCTACGTACATATAAGTCTTTCACAAGCATGAAACGAACTGTACAACGACAAATGTCTTTAACTTCTTCTATCTGATCAAATTTTATTTTTAAACATTCAATTCCATCTTTTTTCTGATAATTAATAAAACCCACAACTCTTCCCATAGCTCCATTAACTAAACCTTTTTCAACATCCAAATTTCTCCTTAAAAATACTCTACAGTTCATGCAAACATATAGATTTTTTTCTAATCCAGCTGTTTTGGAAATGTTCTTCTCTAGTGAATCCAATTTATTTTTCAGTGTGCCTGTTAATGTGATAGTAATTCTTCCATCCTCAATTTTGTCCACTGCTTCCAATTTCCTGATATCTTCCTTTTCCAATTTTAAAAGCTCCTCATTGAATATTGAGCATTCACGTAGAGTTGGCATTAAGCAGATGACACTTTTCTTTTCTGCAATGTTCTTGCATATCTTCTCTGCAACTATTTCTTCCATAGGAAATAATTTATGTAGCAGCCGACTCTGTAATGCTTTTTTGCCAACTTCTGTGAGTAGTCCAAGTCTGATATCTTTCAGAATACTTCCATATTCTTCATCGTTTGCTTGCCTCATATTAGTAGTAAGTTCCTTGTACTCAAAGAAGGACCAAATATTTGCATTACCGATGCTTCCCAATGACTTCTTTGTGTCTTCATGTGTCACAGTATTAAACACTGGTTGTCCTTTAACTGGAGTAAGTTGTAGAAGATCCCCAAAAACTATGACATGTTTTCCACCAAATAACACGTCATAGTCTGTCCTTAGAATTTGCTGCATTCTTAAATGCACAAAGGCAAGCATTAAGTTTGATACCATGCTCACCTCATCAATAATGAGAACTTGCATCTTCTTCAATACTCTTGAAACTTCCAAGCATGCTTCTCCAGTTAGCTTGTGGTATTGTATTTTGTTCTCATGCTCCACTGGTAACATTAGCAAACGATGTAAGGTGATTCCTTTTATGTTATATGCTGCTAACCCAGTTGGAGCAGTAATCACACAAGACAAAGTAGAATCCGTTTTTTGCTGTAGGTAGCTTCTGATGACTTTTATTAGGAAACTTTTTCCAGTTCCAGCTTGTCCGCTTACATACATCCTGATTGGATGAAATGATGTGCATGAGCACTCTTTTTTTTCATGTAGAAATCCGTGATCAATTTTGTTTCTGATCTCTTCATAAATTTGTTGCTGCTCTTCATTCAGTTGTCTTTCCAAATTTTTTAAGTCTATAAATTATTCTTGAGCTTGATTCATAGCCGTTTCCACTTCATTCATGGCTATTGATGCTTCATTTTCAACGATTGGTTGTCCTAGGGGATCTTGACTGAGTGTTCCTGAACTTTGGCTGTCTTGAGAACTGTCTCTAGCTACTTCAGCTGCAATTGTAGTTTCCTGTTCAATTTCTTCATTTAACATTTGCACATAAGTTGAGAATGTACTGCATTGTATGCTGTCTTTGCAAGCATTAAAAGAATTTTCATAGCTTTGAAATTCTCCCAGTAGTTCATCCTCTGTACGCCATGGTTTAAACAGCTGTAAAAGAGCCAAGTAGTAAAATTCCTTTTTGTCAGTAGTGTCGCAACTCAGCTTCCTGTGATTTATCAAACTTCCTTTTGTTTGCTTCACCAAACATCCTTCCTCACCAATGACTTTATATTTTCCATTGTTGATGTCTTCTGCGGCTTTCCGTGAATAAATGTAGTTCTGCAGCACTTCATAGAGACACATGTTCTCCAGATGATGACTTCTTTTGGGATAATATGTGTCCAACATGTTTGATTTCAAAATATCTGTACTTTCTGGGTCATTCTCGGCCAAATATTCAATTTCTCCAACAGATTTCAGTACCCGATTTCTCATTGCTGCAAGGCCTAAACTTGCCCAAATTATTCTTCTTGATTTCGAGTAGAGACTTGCAGAAGATAACCTATCTGAACATTCGTAGGATCCAATTTCTCGATGCGATAACATCTTTAAACTGAAACTGTACAGCTTCTTACTGACAGTCTTCTCGTGAGAAATCTCTTCCCACATTTCTTTCAATTCAGTTTTTTCAGATTTAGTAATGTAAGACGTTACATATCGAGCTACAGCAATGGAATTGTCAGCTACATACTGTATATCCATGTTAGCATTCCACATGGATAAAATGACTGGGTTGTAGTCATTTATATTTTTTGATTCTTCTTTTCTTTTTAGGTTGTAGGTATTCTTAGGTGATTTTCTTGTGATAGTATGTCTCACAGATGACATAAAACTGTTTACTCTTCCATTTGAAAGAAAAGGTCTAGGAAATCCAAATCGACATTTAGTGTAGTATTTATCTTTGCTCTTGTATTTCCGTCGACAGTATTTTCCACACCGATGACTTTGGAAACGTAAAACTTGCTCCTTTAACTTTTTCTCTTCTGTGCTTTTTGGTATAGCACATGTTGCATATTCTTCAATGTAAGATAACACTGCTTCATCAGTGTCTGTTCCAAACTTTGGGGCATCCTTGATCCACAACAGCATATGAATATGAGGAGCACCTCTTGCCTGGTACTCTTTTCTCCAAAAGAAATCCACTACTTCTCCAAGAGGTGGATTTTTTTTATTGCAGATGAAGGACATCATAGCCTCAAATCTATGATTGAAATATCTGCAAACATTAACCGGATCCAATGAGCACAGTTCTCCTGCTGTCTTGTATTCGATGTTTTTAATGTTTGAATTTGCCTCTCGTAGAAAATCCAGTAAATCATCCCAAGCGTACTCAGCACAGCTTAGGGTAAGGAACCATGTTGGTGTTCCTAAATTTCGTAACATGCATTTTAATTCACCATGGCGTCGGTACCAATATTCATTTGTCCCACGCTGACAAGCCATCAGATTGATCAGTTGTGTTTCCAAATGATGCATCTCGGTGCTGCACTTTCTCCATAAAATCCTTAGCAGACACATTTTGTAAATGTACTCCACTTTTTAAAATGTGATTTACTGCATAAGATAGTGCAGACAAGTCGCTTTCAAATAAAAGATGGAACAAATAAGGAATACTTTGTCGAAATCTGGGATCTTCTGCATATAGTCTTGTAGTCCGATACTCAGAAGCTGGAATCTGTTCTGGACGTTCATCGTATCGTCCTCCTTTTCCTTTAGGAAACAGCTGGGGAAAACATCGAGCTTCCAAGCTCTCCTCCCATACACTCACGGGAGTTCCTTTTGCTTTCTTCATCTGAAACAGATCAATATTGTCTCCCATAATTTCTTTTGAATGAAGAGGATGTATGCTAAAATGTTCATAAATTTCTTCTTCCTTTGACTTGTCCACTTTTTCAATTTGTCCAGTTGGTGTTTCTGTGTCTTCTTGTAAATCTTCTTCTTCTTCTTCTATATAAATTGATTCATACCATTTGTTATTCCTTTTAAAATACAAATTTGCTCTTTGTACTTTCCGTACATCTACCAGCTCCTGCCAAATCTTCTTATTCTTTGTAGGTACACCATTAACCAGAATAACTAATGGTTCAGTTTCCAAAGTATCTGCATCAATAGTTTCCATATTTTTTTCAAATCCAAGGGCAAATACACCACTCTACCTTTTAAACCTCTCAGTAAATCTGAAGGAGGTAATTTACCAGTTTTGGGCTCCATACGTACTATGGTCTGGAACGGATGAACACATTGAATAAGTATAGACTCATATGTATTTAATTCAGAAAGTTCGGCAGGAATAACATCCAATTCTAAATTATTATGTACAGCTCTGGTTGGCATTCTATTTTCCTCTAACTTGTTGTAACAGTATTTACAAATACGCTGATCTTCACCCAATTCAAAACAATTTTCAAGAAATATATATGTGGCAAAATCCTTCCACTTATAATTATCTTCATTTTCACTCTTTCTGTAGAGATCAACATTCCTAGTTTGTTTTCTATAATGAGTTCTGCGGCAACAAATACAAGTTATATTTGGTCTTTCATTAGAGATTATTGCAAATTTTGTTATGTGATCATTAAATGTTTTACTTACAGAGGGTTCTACATTCTCTTCCACTTCTTCCTCATTTACTGTGTCCTTTTCTGCACAGTCTTGTTCAGGACCAAAGTAACAAAACTGAATTTCATCAATAACCTTCTCTACATCTGATACCGATCCACGGAACAGAGCCCTATTCAATTCATCTAACTTTATTGCTGGACTTTTAGCAAAATACAACCGTCTCACAAACTTTCTCATTTCAGTATGATGAACAGCCAGCATCCTAAAATGATGAAAAACACTATTACACACTTTTCTAGATAGACAAGCCAGAGAATGACCCTGCAAACCAGTATTCTCTCTCACTCTGCATGGATCTAGACTTTGAAGCACCTTAATCTTCTGTTTTACACTTTTTTTACTATATTCTCTTAGAAACTCACGAAATTTATCAATAGATTCCTGACGCACAGTGCAAATACTACTACAATTCCAAGTGTACACTGGGGCTTTAGGACGTCTCCCCATAGCCTCATCCGCCATCACTTGTACCTCATCTCTTGGAACCATTATCTCCTTCTCCATTATGCAACCATTTTTCACTTCATAAGCACGACCTCTGGTGTCAACTGCATGCAGCAAACTATTACTTTGAAAAAAACTCTCTTCATTAAAAAAAGGTTCACTACTTGAACTATGCATCCATTCTCCTAAAAACACTTTACAAAAGTTTGTTCTTTTTACTACTCTTTTCCTTTTGCTTTGTGATTTCAGTACATTAACCATTTTATCCGATGTACGCATCCTATTCAAAATTAAAATGAATAGTTTCCTTTTTAATTCTAATGCCTTTGCTGCAATGGCTTCAATTTCTTTTTTTCTCTTATAATATTTTGCCTTTTTCTTATATTTCTTCACATACTTTATCAAATTGGACATAACTCTTCTCTGAAACATTTTTCTTTAAACGCTGTTTTTCTGTTTAAGTTAATCTTTATTGTTGCAGAAGGTATATTTGCATTAACTAAATTCTCAATTTTTTCCTGTTCTTTTCTATTGAAAACATTCTTTCCAGTACAGACATTTTGTACATTTTTCCTTTTTTTGAAGATGTTCTTTAAAAAATCTTTTGTCTGCTTACCAGAAGACTTTCTCTATTTCCCAACATGAGCATCTCCAACTAACTTAGGTCCTCCAGTTGTCTTCAAATATAGTTTTTTTTGTGGTTTTTCCTTAGTCTGGATTTTATAGGCATCTTAAATTTTGTTCACTGCTCTTCAGCAATACCTGAAAAAAACTTTTTTATATTTAAATATATTACTACATTTTTTATGATCTTTTCAAATCTTAAAATACTAAGTACCCCTTTCCTAGAAGTGAAAATCACAATAACACCTTCACAAATTAAATATCTAAAAACAATTCCTGTGTGCACACAGAGTCATGCTTTGAAATTAGGCAGAAAACGAAATTTCTTTGCCAATTGGAAAGCACACTTTCTACTACTTTTTTGGCAAGTGATAAGTACTTTTACAGTCTGACACATTTTAAATCCACTTTTCAGATTCTTTAAAAAGCACATGTCCAAACTGCTTTTTCAGACCAGCAACATGTGTAAGCTGGGTGACTGAGTACACTCCAGCAAGGGCAACCAGCCTTAGTGATGCTGAATGTATTTGCATTACTGACTGCAACCTCAAACCCCACTCGGTTGTGAATACTGTGCATGTTTCCACAGGATAAACAGCTGGTGTGTGCCAAGAGTCTGCTTCTGCACAAAAAAAATAGCTCCCCCTTTCCATCTAATGCAAATTTAAATTCACCAGAGCAATACGCAATAAATCTCTGCCTGTAATTCCTCTTTGCACACAGAGTCATGTTTACATATTAGTCAAAAAACAAAATTTCTTTGCCAATTTGAAAACACACTTACTACTCTTTTTTTTGGCAAATGATAAGTACTTTTACAGTCTGACACATTCTGAATCCACTTTTTAGATTCTTAAAAAAGCACATGTCCATACAACATTTTCAGACCAGCAACATGTGTAACCTGGGTGACTGAGTACACTCCAGCAAGGGCAACCAGCCTTAGTGAAGCTGAATGTATTTGCATTACTGACTGCAACCTCAAACCCCACTCGGTTGTGAATACTGTGCATGATTCCACAGGATAAGCAGCTGGTTGTGTGCTAAGAGTCTGCTTCTGCATAAAAAAATAACACCCCCTTTCCATCTAATGCAAATGTAAAATCACCAGAGCAATACCAAACAGCTTTCTGAGACCAGCAACATGTGTAACCTGGGTGACTGACTACACTCCAGCAAGGGCAACCAGCCTTAGTGATGCTGAATGTATTTGCATTACTAAGTGCAACCTCAAACCCCACTCGGTTGTGAATACTGTGCATGATTCCACAGGATAAGCAGCTGGGTGTGTGCTAAGAGTCTGCTTCTGCATAAAAAAATAGCTCCCCCTTTCCATCTAATGCAAATGTAAAATCACCAGAGCAATACCAAACACCTTTCTGAGACCAGCAACATGTGTAACCTGGGTGACTGACTACACTCCAGCAAGGGCAACCAGCCTTAGTGATGCTCAATGTATTTGCATTACTGACTGCAACCTCAAACCCTAAAAGTATTCCTCATTTATACCACTACACCTTAATTTATGGTGAAAACATAGTCCATATTATTTTACATGTTTGTATTTGCATTACTAAGTGCAACCTCAAACCCCACTCGGTTGTGAATACTGTGCATAATTCCACAGGATAAGCAGCTGGGTGTGTGCTAAGAGTCTGCTTCTGCAGAAAAAAATAGCTCCCCCTTTCCTACTAATGCAACTGTAAAATTACCAGAGTAGTACGCAATAAATCTCTGCCTGTAATTCCTCTTTGCACACAGAGTCATGTTTTCATATTAGTCTGAAAACGTAATTTCTTTGCCAATTTGAAACCACACTTACTACTCTTTTTTTTGGCAAGTGATAAATACTTTTACAGTCTGACACATTTTAAATCCACTTTTCAGATTCTTAAAAAAGCACATGTCCAAACTGCTTTTTCAGACCAGCAACATGTGTAACCTAGGTGACTGAGTACACTCCAGCAAGGGCAACCAGCCTTAGTGATGCTGAATGTATTTGCATTACTGACTGCAACCTCAAACCCCACTCGGTTGTGAATACTGTGCATGATTCCACAGGATAAGCAGCTGGCTGTGTGCTAAGAGTCTGCTTCTGCACAAAAAAATAGCTCCCCCTTTACATCTAATGCAAATGTAAAATCACCAGAGCAATACGCAATAAATCTCTGCCTGTAATTCCTATTTGCACACAGAGTCATGTTTTCATATTAGTCAGAAAACGAAATTTCTTTGCCAATTTCAAAGCACACTTACTACTCTTTTTTTTGGCAAGTGATAAGTACTTTTACAGACTGACACTTTATGAATCCACTTTTCAGATTCTTAAAAAAGCACATGTCCAAACAACATTTTCAGACCAGCAACATGTGTAACCTGGGTGACTGACTACACTCCAGCAAGGGCAACCAGCCTTAGTGATGCTGAATGTATTTGCATTACTGACTGAAACCTCAAACCCCACTCGGTTGTGAATACTATGCATGATTCCACAGGATAAGCAGCTGGCTGTGTGCTAAGAGTCTGCTTCTGCATAAAAAAATACCTCCCCCTTTCCATCTAATGCAAATGTAAAATCACCAGAGCAATACCAAACAGCTTTCTGAGACCAGCAACATGTGTAACCTGGGTGACTGACTACACTCCAGCAAGGGCAACCAGCCTTACTGATGCTGAATGTATTTGCATTACTGAGTGCAACCTCAAACCCTTAAAGTATTCCTTATTTATACCAGTACACCTTAATTTATCGTGAAAACATAGTCCATATTATTTTACATGTTCCTCACATTTAAATTTCTCCCAAAACAGAAAATGATAAACACAACTTCAACAAAAGGAATTCCAATTCTATTATTCATTTCTTAATTTACCATATACATCCCCTCTCAAACTCTAAACTCACCTTTAAAATTAGTTAGTTGTGAAAGAAATGTGGCACTCAAACAGCAGATTATCAGAGCCAGGATCTCTGTTCTGTACACCTCTCTCCTCTCAGCAGAACCAGATAATGGCAATGTTTCCCTCTTTTTTTCCACACATATACATGTTAATTTCAAATCTCAGTGCTTCCCCCTTTTTTTCAAATGTAATCACACATTTCTATTGGTTGAAAACCAACCCTTTTCCAAAACTACCCTTCCCCCAACTTGACTTCAGCCTAGTACCCTTCCCCCAACTTGACTTCTGCCTGCTACCATAGCAACAGCTCTTGAAACACTGCTGTGTAGAGTTAGGTCAGAAGTTCACCACACAATGTTTCATTTCCAAAGAGCAGGAGTGCTTGACTTTTCAAACCTAACAGCAAATCCATAGTACTGTTCTTTGGTAACACATTTTTCTGTACCAATACAAAACATGCTTCTATAAATTTACACATACAGCCTAGTTTTTATTGTAGAATGGTATGAAACAGCCAATCAGTTCTTTTTTTAATAAAAAAAATATGTATGCCTCCATTTCCAAACTGTCTTTCATTTCTTTTTACCATTCTACTGAATTACACCTCCTGAGTGCATCCAGTTCTCCTTTGAAGATGTTCACAGTGTGGATTGTAGGGCACAGCTATGTCTTCTGGAGTGAAAAGTATGCAGAGAAAACAGGTATGGTGAGAGACCTTGCTTTGCCAAATGTAGACATTAAATGGATTGGTCAGAGAGGGTTAAAGTGGCACCAATTGATGCCATTGGTGAAATCCTTCATGCAAATCCAACACCCTGACCTCATAATAGTGCACTGTGGTGGCAATGACCTAGGCACTTTGACTGGGGTAGGTCTGGAAATGCTTATGAAGGAGACCTTTGCACAACTGTTTTCACTTTTCCCTAAAACTGCCTTTGTGTTTTCTAACATATGCCAAAGGCAAAAATGGAACTGGTCCAATCATTTTTGTCCACAGATTGACAAAGCAAGAAAGCATGTCAACAAATCTGTTTCTGCTTTCCTCCATGACTATGGTATGGGTTCCATTTACCACAACAACTTGCGTTACGACATGCAAGACATTTATAGAGGAGATGGTGTACACTTCACTGATGAAGGGAACAGAGTCTTCCTCTTGAACCTTAGACTCTGCATCGGTACTTACTTGTAGGTACCACTAAAAAATCACTTATTAAACACAACGGCTCTTTTTAGAGCCCCCTAATATCTAAACACTTAAATCTGCATTTCATTTTTTTTTTTTTTTTTTTACCGTACGCGTACGGTGAGCTTACCGTACGCGTACCCCGCGATTTTTTTAAAAATTAATAAATGTTTTTTTTGTACTTTTCTGTCCTTCTTTGACCCCCTTTCAAATGTTAGGGGGTCTGTAACTCTCTTCCTTGCCCCCTTTTCAAGTTATCACCCTTTTTTTTCTGAGTGAAACACACAAAATGGCGGCCGCCGCTTCCTGGTTTCGACCGATTCGAATGTTTTCTAAGATCTAACAGCCAATCAGAATCGCGCTCACGCACGTCACCGTACGCGTACGGTAAGCGCACCGTAAGCGCACCGTAAGCTGGCTCAGATATATATATTGATTTAAAGGCTATTTTCTCAGAATCTACTGAACAGATTTACACCAAACCTACAAAAGGCACTTCCTTGACCTGTAGACTACCTCTCTGCCAAATTACAAGGAACTCTGTTCAGCCGTTCGGGCTGTAGCTGTGTCTAAAGGTCCTATGGAAAAATGCATGGGAAAAACGCGTTTTGGGACCCCCCTTTTATCTCAGCCCCCGCTTGACGAATCCCCCCGAGACTTTCAGGGTAGGAGCGGAGCGTAGCGCCCCACCTATTTTGAAAATTTCGCGAGGATTCGTCGACCGGCGCCAAAGTTATTCAAAATAGAATGTTGCGGTTTTCCTATGGTAAGAGGGTCCTAACTATAACTACCTACTGGCGACCGCCAGTAGGTAATATATATATATATATATATATATATATATATATATATATATATATATATATATATATATATATATATATATAAAATAAGTATATATACTTTGTATATTATTACATTTAAAAATAAAATGTGTGCATTATGATTTAAATTAAAATTATTAATAATATATATCTGATATCTGTAAATAAGCATACACACGTGTGTGTTTTTCAAATAAGTATATATATTTTTTATAATATTACATATATTTAATTTACATTATATTCCTGTTGCATGTTAATATATTTCAGGTTTACTATTTTGAACTCTATGTATTTGTAAAAACAATATTTTTGTATATATTTTTCGATATTTGTGGTTTCAGCTACTTTTATCATTTCAGTTATAAGTATAGGAAAACAATATTCTTGGGCTCGATATTTTTGACTCAATATTTCTTACTGCGATAATTTGAGTGTTGATTTTTTGTCCGATAACCCCTGAAATGCTCCTCTGAGTAAAAAGGCACACAACATTCATAAAGTGCTGACTCCAGTCCATATGTACACACCCAGAACATACAAATCAGGAATCTGATTTGAAATCACACTCATGGTACAGCAAAATTAAGGCACAATTTGTTGCATGTCCTGGGACTACAGGTCTACAAGGTTTGTTTGCCTTGCCTACCCACAGGTTCCTGGACTGAGTTCAGTGCACCATTGCTTAAGCAGGGAAGTCTAGGTTATTGAAGCCCCACACAACCCCCCTCAAATGTCAAAATGTCAAATGTCAAATGTTTTTGTAGAGCGCACATATCACCAGACGGTCTCAGGGCGCTTTGCAACCAAAGACAGAAGGAAAGTACAGTAACTAACATGCTCAAACCAGAAATTAGTGGGCAAAGAGCCAAGTCTTAAGTTTTCTACGGAAAAGTAAGTGGTTAGTTATAGCCGTTAGCTCGAAAGGAAGTTTATTCCAAAGTAGCGGGGCTAGATATGAGAAAGATCGGCCTCCGTTACGTACTGTCCGGATACACGGCTGAGCAAGAAAAAATCTAGAGCTGGATTGCAAAGAGCGTCCAGGAACATACCATTGAAGTTTTTTTGCAAGATACAATGGACCAGCTCCATACATTACCTTGTGGGTGAGACTCAGAATTTTGAAACGCCCTCTTTGACGAACCAAGAGCCACTGCAGGGTTTTAAGAGTAGGGCCAGAGGGAGACCGAGGGGGAAGATTGAGAACCAGTCTGGCGGCCGTGTTTTGGAGAATCTGAAGCTTACAAATCAAATCTTGATTGAGCCCAGTAAACAGGGCATTGCCATAGTCCAAACGGCTTATTATGAGCATACTTGCTGGTGTGTGTGTTTACTTTCTGGGTTACCAACAGTTCCATAAAGGGTTCAAACCACATTTCTGTTTTTGAGAATAGCACACTCAGTCACTGCACCAAAAAAATACTCTATGTAAGTTCAAAGGTGTTTTATTGCAGCAGTCTCTTCCTCTTGCTTAGTACATGAGTAATAACCACACACAATATATTTAAAACAGCATTTGTGCATGTTGAAAGCAGCAAGAATAAAATGAAAAGTTCTATAATAATTAGAATATTATTAGCAGCCTACCACCCTATAATAACATTTATGCCCTACTCTATGAAAGCATGGAGTAGGTAACTTGCCTCTAGATTTTCTTGAGGATGAGAGCACTGCATACCTGTTCACAGCAGATCAGCTGTGGTTATCTGACTTCAGCAGGGAGAGAGTGTTCCTTTGGAAGGAAAAGACATGATAATCTAGGCTCAGCACTCTGGGAGGACCTCTTGTGATAAGCTGGTGTGAAGGCCTCATATTCAGTGGTCAATTCATAGGAGTTTATGGAGGGTTGACCACTGACTTTTAGCCCACAGTGGGGGACTTTCCAATAATCCGCGACATAATTAGACTAAACTATCATGATAAAAATACATCAACTTTAATAATAATAATAATAATAATAAGAGACATTTATAGAATGGGCAGCTACCTCAACTGAGGTGTCCCGGCGCAAACATGGATAACATCATAGCCATGCCAGCGGAGAACTAGTCTCTGCGGGTAAACAGCCATGTCTTCAAGGCCTTTCTAAACTCCTGCTCAGAGTGCATCATATGAAGTTGGAGGGACAGGTCATTCCAGCATATAGAGGTTCCCACCTCGAAGGTTCTGCCCCCTTCTCACATTGGCAAAACGGGGGATGAATAGGTAGCGTTTCAAGTTGGACTGCAGCGATCTGCCCTGATGGTAAGGGCGAAGTCTCAACCTCAGATAGCTAGGGCCTCTTCCCTGGTAGGCCCGGAAGGCAAATGTGAGGGCCTTGAACTCAACTCTCTTGGCCACAGGGAGCCAATGAAGTTGTCTGAGGTGAGGAGAAATATGATGCTTGAGAGGGACCTTTCCGACCAGCCTAGCAGCAGCATTTTGTACTATCTGCAGCCTACGGATCAAGCCACTGGGCAGACCCAGATAGAGGCCATTGGCGTAGTCAAGATGGGAGGTGACGAATGCATGCATCACAGTTTTACGCACTGTCTCTGGCAAGAAGTTGATGAATTTCCGAATCATTTTCATCTTACCAAAGCAGACCGCAGAAACATGCTGGATCTGCGTGGAAAGGGATAGGATGTTGTCCCAATGGACACAGATTCTTGACCGAATCCTTTGGGGTGGGGGCTGTTCCCAATTCAACCGGCCACCACAAGACCGCTGGGGGAAGGACTGCTTTGTTAAAAAACAGAACCTCGATCTTGTTGGTATTGAGCTTTAAAAAATTACTACTCATCCGGACGGAGATATTTTTAAGGCACTCTCTAAAAGAGTTAAAGGCCGATGCCAACACTTCACTAAAGGAAAAAATCAGTTGGGTGTCGTTCGTGTAGGATATCACCTTGATCCCAGTGTTGGGGATCAGTTCAGCCAGAGTAGCCAGATAGATATTAAATGGGAGAGGACTTAGAGCAGAGCCCTGGGGCAACCCTCATCTTAGAGGTTTGGCCTCAGAGGAGAAAGTATGGAGAAAGACCAGCTGGTCTCGGCCATGAAGGTAAGACGTGACCCAGTCCAGCGCCATCCCACGGATGCCAGTTTTCTTAAACCAATCAAGCAGGATGGAATGGGACACTGTGTCAAACGCTGCCGACAGGTCAAGCAGCAACAGCATGGAAGCCGCACCCAAGGGGAAATCAGAGGAGCATAATAAACCACCACTCTTCCAAGGTTCCAAATGCGATGATCTTGTGTCTTTAAAGCATTCGCGAAAACTTTGATGACTGTGCTTCTTCACCAACCCTCCCAGGATGTTTCATCATTACCAAATCACCCACAGCAACCACAGTTTTCTTTACAGCTTTTCTTTTATCAAAATTCGATTTTCTTTCTAACACCTTTCTCTCTTCCTTATCATGACAGGGCTGTCCCGCTCCCCCTCCCTTTATTTCAAATTAAAAATTCCACAGCCAAGAAGGCTTGATCAAGGTAATAGGACGTCTCCCTCAAAACAGATCAAATGGAGTCTTCCACATTGTACTATGGGGTCAAACTATACAGCTCAATTTTCTTTTTCACCTCCTCCTTCCAGTTCGACGAATTTGACTTTGCAAGCATAATAGTTTCCGTGAGAACCCTGTTTAATCGTTCCACCATCCCATTTGTCTCAGGATGACAGAGTGCACATTTCTTGTGTTCTATCTCACATGCCTTCAAAATTCCTCCATCTCCTTTGAGACCAACTGAACCCCATTTTCAGTAAGAAGGGTTTCAGAAATACCTTCTCTAGCTATGAGACTCTTCATGAAACTCACAACTTTTTTGGTCTCAACACTCATAGCCAGACATAAGTCAGGCCACCGTGAGTACGTATCCACCACAGCTAACACATAGGTTTGATGACCCTCGCAATGAATTGGACCAAGAATGTCTAAAGCAATATCCTTTCTCTGTCCAGAGGAGCGTTGCCTCACCAACATTGGCTGTACCCTATGTTTCTTAGATTTCTCATTTAAAGAGCATAGCAAACAGTCACGTATCTTTCTTTCCATCTGTATATCCATACCTGGCCACCAATACATCTGACGCAACCTCTCTTTTGTCTTGGACATGCCCAGATGGGATTCATGAAAAAAGTCCATCAGTTGTTCACGTAAATCAACTGGAGGCACCAGTCGAGTACCCCAACACAAAAGACCACCACATGTTCAACTCATCCTTCACACACCAAAACATGTTTCACCCATCAGGACTTTGTTTCCTGGAATGCCAACCCTCCCTTACCAGAGACAATACTTCCATTATTAAGGGATCCAAGTCTAAGTTTTCACGCCAACGTTCCTCAGAGATGACATTATTCTCCAACACACAAACAAATTCAAACTCCTCATCAAACATACCAGCATCTCTTTTGCCATTGTTCTCCTTTGAGACTAACCTGGGTAACATGACGGCAATCCCATTTTCCAAAACCGGGCTGTACTGCCTGTGAAAATCGAACACTTGCAAAGCTACGACCCACTTAGCTATTCTCCCCAATACTGAGTCAATCCCCTTCTTCATAAAAATTTCGCAAAGATGTTTGTTGTCAGTTCTAACCTTAAGCCTCACACCCCACAGAACTTTCTTCAACTTCTTCATGGCCCACTATACTGCAGGAGCTTCACGCTCAATCACCGAATATCTTGATTCAGCCTCTTTCAATCCACGAGAAACAAACATGATGGTATCCATGCTCCCATCAGACTTTTCCTGCTGTAAAACTGTGTCTAAACCTTTAAGGCTAGCATTGGTGGTGATGACTGACCTCCTCCTAGGGTCAAAATTCTTCAATTTGGGTGCTGAACTGAGCGTTTCTTTCAAAAGCAAAAATTTGCTCTCACAAGCTTCATTCTACAAAAACATCATACCTTTCTTCAACAATAGTCTCATGTTGACACTCAATTCTGCGAAATGTTGTAAAAATTTGTTATAGTACTCAACCATCCCATAAACCTCATGAGTTCTTCCCTCGAAGACGGCGAGGACATACGCTCAATGGTATTAACCAACTCATCCTTCGGAGCTATCCCATCACCTTGATGTTGTGCCCCAAATAATTAATGTTAGTAGTAGCAAATTTGCATTTCTCAGCTTTGATGGTAGGATTGGAACTATCCAACCTTTGCAATATTTCACTAAGGCGAGCATTGTGTTCTTACAAATCATTGCCAAAGACGAGAATATCATCTTGATATACATAGACTCCCACAACCCCTTTGAGTACTCTCTCCATGGCACGTTGAAAAACAGTGACCGCCAATACCAAACCAAATGGCTGGCGAATATATCTGAAAGTAGCAAAAGGGGTGATAAATGCTGTGCAATCTCTAGAAGAGTCCTCCAGCTCAACCTGGTGTATGGCTGAAGTGACCTTTACACCTCCAATCAACAACAACCACTCAGAAATGTTTGGGAGAGAAGAACTATCAACAATGACATTCCGGTTGTGCTGCGTCAAATCAACCCAAAGTCGTAAACTGCCATTGGCGTTGTGTGCTGTAACCACGGGTGCAAGCCGCTCTGTCCCCTCTACCACCTCTATTATCCCTCCAACTTTGAGTTTCTCAATCTCCTTCTGCATATCATCTCTGAGGGTTATAGGGATACTCCTAACCTTACTACGTACAGGTTGGCCCCTAGCCACCAACCATATCTCATGCTGATACCCTTTCAAGCAACCCAGATCTTCTCTGAACAAATTGGGGAACTCTTTCCTTATTTCACCAGCAATATTGCCCTTAGACAAGCCATTTTCAAGAACAACATTCACCCTTTCCCTAAGGTAAATGGGGGGTCAGAATTGGGGTCCAACAGGACACCAAGTTCACCTTGATGTATCCAACTTATGATACTATCCCCTTTTTCAGAGACATAAACCTTACCCGAGACATAACGTTCCTTATATTCATTTAGAGCATTAAAATACCCTCGTAGGTATATAGGGTCACAATATCAGGTTTTAACAATTACATTTTTCCTTCAAGTTTCTCCTTGAAAAATGTTTTAGAGACAATCGTGATCTTTGCACCAGAGTCAAAGAGTACCTTTAATGGTTCCCCCTCAACTGAAATGGTATCAACTGGGCTAGCCTCGGTTTTCCTGTCATTACAATCTATCTGTAAATGAATTTGCCCAAACTCAAAATCAGGAGGATCATTTTCTTGATCATCCCCTTGTGGATCATCACCTACTGTAACCCGTTTGACACATGTGCTGACGCTTCTTGCCTTGCACACTGACACAAAGTGTCCGTTTTTATTACACCTGGTACACTTTGCTCTCAAGGCAGGACACGTCTTGTCATTAGCAAGATGCCCTATTTTATCCCACCTTTAACACTTGAGAGGGTTTACCCTCTGTTTCCCCGCACACTTTTCAGTTTTCACATTAGGTTTCTCCACTCTTTCTTTCACCACTTTTACACTCCGGTCTTCTTCCTTCTTTATTGTTGCCACATATTTCATAGAGTCAGAAGGGGGATGGGAGCACACTGCTACCTCCCAGCACAGTTCGCCCCTTTGCATCCTGGTACATGCAGTTCAATTTTAAATGCTTACTTGAAATTTTGCAGAGTGTGTCACCAAAGTTGGTGCAGGTTAGTGCTGTTAATCTCTAGACACATGTGTTTCTGGATTTCATCCTTCTTCAGTAGAGATAAAACGAAATTCTTCTGGGGGTTTGCTGAGAAAGCTGCCACAATACTCTCAGGTCTCTGTACCTCTCCCTGGCGCACAGGTGCCTCCCATGAGCTCGTCAGCTCAGTGGCTCAAGGGAGCCTTTTTGAAACAGAAGGGGAATGGGAGCACACTGCTACCTCCCAGCACAGTTCGCCCCTTTGCATCCTGGTACATGCAGTTCAATTTTAAATGCTTACTTGAAATTTTGCAGAGTGTCTCACCAAAGTTGGTGCAGGTTAGTGCTGTTAATCTCTAGACACATGTGTTTCTGGATTTCAAACTTCTTCAGTAGAGATAAAACGAAATTCTTCTGGGGTTTTCTGAGAAAGCTGCCACAATACTCTCAGGTCTCTGTACCTCTCCCTGGCGCACAGGTGCCTCCCATGAGCTCGTCAGCTCAGTGGCTCAAGGGAGCCTTTTTGAAACAGAAGGGGGATGGGAGCACACTGCTACCTCCCAGCACAGTTCGCCCCTTTGCATCCTGGTACATGCAGTTCAATTTTAAATGCTTACTTGAAATTTTGCAGAGTGTCTCACCAAAGTTGGTGCAGGTTAGTGCTGTTAATCTCTAGACACATGTGTTTCTGTATTTCATCCTTCTTCAGTAGAGATAAAACTAAATTCTTCTGTGGTTTGCTGAGAAAGCTGCCACAATACTCTCTGGTCTCTGTACCTCTCCCTGGCGCACAGGTGCCTCCCATGAGCTCGTCAGCTCAGTGGCTCAAGGGAGCCTTTTTGAAACAGGAGGGGGATGGGAGCACACTGCTACCTCCCAGCACAGTTCGCCCCTTTGCATCCTGGTACATGCAGTTCAATTTTAAATGCTTACTTGAAATTTTGCTGAGTGTCTCACCAAGGTTGGTGCAGGTTAGTGCTGTTAATCACTAGACACATGTGTTTCTGGATTTCATCCTTCTTCAGTAAAGATAAAACGAAATTCTTCTGGGGCTTGCTGAGAAAGCTGCCACAATACTCTCAAGTCTCTGTACCTCTCCCTGGCGCACAGGTGCCTCCCATGAGCTCGTCAGCTCAGTGGCTCAAGGGAGCCTTTTTGAAACAGAAGGGGGATGGGAGCACACTGCTACCTCCCAGCACAGTTCGCTCCTTTGCATCCTGGTACATGCATTCATAGAGTGTTCAAATCTTTTTGCAACTTGCAAAACCTCATCCAACGAAGGCTCATATCTCATCCACAACTCCTCCCTCACCTTTTCTATATCACATCCCAACATGAATTGATCTCTTATTCTTTCATCAACCAAACCCTTGCATTTACAAGAGGAAGCTAGTTTCCTTAATTCGATGACATAACTTTCAACAGATTCACCTTCCTTTTGAAGCCTCCAAGCAAAATGATACCTCTCTAGTACAGTACTCACTTTAGGTAGAAAATGTTTGTCCAATTTTTTTATGCATATACCATACTCGTTTAAGTCCTCAGCCTCTGTAGTGGCAAGATCCAGGAGATGATCAAAAATATCTAGCCCCTCAGAGCCAAAGCAATGAAGCTGCAACAAAGACATTCTTTCAGCATTCAAAGATGCCCCACATACCTTTGCACATCTTTCAAAAACCTTCTTCTATTTTTGCCACTTCATGGGAGGATCACCAGGAGTAATGAGGAAAAAAGGCGGTGCAGGTACGTTTTACATTTTTTTATAAACAATTGAGTTAAATAAAGCTTTACCCAAAAGGGTTCCAAAACACACTAAACGAATTACTAAAGTTAATAATTGAGGACCCTGTCGACAAATGTGTATGTACTTATATAGCGCTAAATCACCACTAGGGGTAGCTCAGCGCTGTACTCATACCCCTGTAGGAACCCTTCCTGGCTATCCGTGTGAAGTGTCCACTCCTGGGCACCCCCATGGTGAAGCCAGGCATCCCAGCGCTGTTGGGCCGTTGTGGAGATTAAACAAGCTATTGCGCAGAGTTGCAGCGTGGGGCCTATGATTAGAATAGGCACTGAGGCGAGAATATCAGGTCCGAGGAAATTATAGCCTGAGACCCTGCCATGGTGGGAATCGAACCCTGGTCCCGGACCAGTGCTCTGCATCGAGGTCTGCCGCTCTAACCATTGAGCCACACTTCTCCACAAGTATTGTATTCAAAGCCCAATGCCTAGCTTTTAAGGCACTCCATGGCTTGGGCCCTGACTACCTGAAGAAGCAACTGAAATGGTATATACCAACTAGAAATTTGAGGTGTGCTCATTGCAAACTTCTACAAACACTCAGATTCAAAAGAGCTTGCTGGGGTGGAAGAAGTTTCATGTTAGGGACTGTTAAAACCTGGAACATGCTTCCAGCCAGTATAAAGAACAGCCCAACACTTCTAGCCTTCAGAAAAGCACTAAAAACCTGGCTTTTCGTAAATTAATCTTCATTCCCAGGTCTTTGCGGCAACTTTACTGCACTTTCAGGCATCCAATCAAATCAGAGTTCAGGAGGAATCATTGTAAATATGGCGGTACTCGAATTTTACCTTTGATGGTGTCCACATACCATGGGTATGTCAGAATTTACCTCTAGCACATCAGAGCGAGCATTTAGTCATGGTTTCTCCCATTCCATGTTCCATGATCTACCTTCCATATGCCAAGAAGTAACCCCAATGTGCCAGCGCCAGCATTTTGCCACAAGTGCCCCATTTGCAAAGAATTACTAGTGCCATTTGCTACAAATTGCCTCTAATATTCCAGTGCTAGGATTTTGTCACAGGTGCCAGTAATACTAATAATCACCTACGGTATGCCAGTGTCAGCTTTTTACTACGTATACCTCTATAAATCAAGATTTACTTCAGTATGCAAGGGCCAATGGCAGACTCACAGCACAACACCACATTCACAGTCATACTCAATTACATTCACTCACTCATACTTATTCTCATTCACACATTCTCATTTATTGTCATTCACTCTTCTCACTCATTCTCACTCAAATGCACTCACTCTTACTCAGTCTCACTTATTTTCATTCATTCACACTCAATCAATACACTCACTTGCACTTACTCATTCTTACTCGCTCTCACTTATTGTCACTCACTCTGCCCTATTTCTACCTAAATTTACACTCAGGGGCCGATTCCGGCCGCAAAACAAACTGACCGACACGGACCAGGACCGAATACCGACCCACATGGACCAGCGCCGTACGACCCGTGCAGTACGATGCAACGTGAGTGAATTACAACCGACACGTATGGAATACAAGCCGTATGACCGAGCCGGAGGGAAAATAGTGATCCGGCCGGAAAACCGACGCGATTTTCACCGACCGACACGAACCCGGAATCAACCCGACCGACCCGTACCCGCGATGTACGATGAGCGCAGTACGATGCAATGCGTGTAAAACTAGACCGTCTCGCACGGAGACCAAGCTGCACGACCGACACGCACAGACAACCGGGCACACAAGCAATAGAGACCGCCGCGAACGACGCGTACCAAACACAGAAGACAGGCAGCGTGAACGAGGCGGAGAAGCCTGCACAAGACAACAGCAGCGTCCGTTTCCATCACATGAACGTCTCCTTCAGGCCTACAAAACACAAATTAAAAAACACAAAAAAAGGACCAAACAAGCAATGACTAAGCCAATAAATACCCTAAAAAAATTAATTGGACAAAGACACACCCACAACTCCAACTATATAAAGGACTACAATCACTACCATCATCTCTTGCTAACAGGAGACACAGCCAGCAGCAAACACCAGTACACAGCAACCACAGACACACTCACAACTCACCCATCACACAACTCACACACCATCAGCACCTCATATAAAAGCACACACACATACACACAGCAAAACCAACACCAACCCAACATCACTTGCACCCTCACACACACATCCCCCACCACCACCACTCATCACCATGCCTCCAAAGAAGAATCCAAAGTTCACAGATAGTGAGTTAGAAGTGCTGGTAGATGAGATCATCAGAGTAGAGCCACATTTGTTTGGTACATTGGTTCAAAGGACACCCATCTCACAGAAAACCAAGATGTGGGCGAGGATTGTGGACAAGGTGAATGCACAAGCACCAACGTTGCGCACAAAGGACGATATCCAGAACCGGTGGTATGACGTGCGCAGGAGGGTCAAGAAACTCATCGAGAAAGATCACGCCTTGAGTCAGCGCACCGGCGGTGGCCCTCCTGCCAAACCAGTCTACTTCAGGACCTGGGAGGAGAAGGTGCGGGACATCCTACCACCAGAGAGGGTCTATGGCCTAACAGACATCCCAGAGACTTGGTGAGTACACAAACAACATACCCAAGATTGTGTGGCAAGGGGACAGTGAAACCATGCACCCCAAGCAAAGCTACACTAACCAATAGACAATCAACCCAAGATGTGTATGCCAGTCACACAAACACAATACCTGCCATCTCATTGTGACTGGGGACTGTGTCATGACATGCACCAACCTACAAACAAATAGAGCAAGCCAGTGGCACTAAGCCAAATACACCCAGCCAGACAGTTTGCCACCACAAACACCACCTCACAGTGCAGCTGACTGTCAGGAAGGAATAGTGGGGATGCAGGTGAAGTGACTGTAGACAAAAGCATGATGTGGCCTGTAGTCACAGATAATGCTCCCCCTCCTGATTGGCCCATCAAGACCCCTCTGAAACATGCCCACATCACAGGGAGTGGAAAATTACTGACAAGATGGCTGACACTGGCTCCTGCTGTGGGGAGCACAAGGCCCTGCTAGGGCTTGTGTGCAAATCAGAAGCAGGACACCACTGACTGACATCCTGAAAGACAACTTGCACGCCCTACAATGGAAGCACGTTTCATGATGGGAAGGAGGACTGACAGCCTTGACCATACTAATCAGCATGGGAAGACACCCCCCCCCAACACAAACTCTACACAACTCACCGGGTACAATGCATGGACACACACCTCATTGAGATATCAGCAAAAGATACCCCGTACTGGGTGCTGCTGTGTAAAGCACAGGGGCTCACTTGGGACTTGTAGCCAAACAAACACCAGGATTTCACATTCAGCCATCATGCCATTGATGTCACACCCCCTCACAGGGAAGCAGAGTCAAGAGGGAGGAAGCATGGGCATGCTGGGAAGGGGGGTGTAGCCAAGAGTATGATGGGACTCGCAGTCACAGATAACCTACACCCACCCACATGGCCCTGCAAGATCAACCTGAACCATACTCGCCTCACAGGGAGTGGGAAGGGACTGACAAGATGTCTGACACTGGTCTCTGTTGTGGGGAGCACAAGGCCATGCTGGGACTGGTAGCCAAACAAACACCAGGATTTCACAGTCAGCCATCTTGCCATTGTTGTCACACCCCCTCACAGGGAAGCAGAGTCAAGAGGGAGGAAGCATGGGCATGCTGGGAAGGGGGGGTATAGACAAGAGTATGATGGGACTCGCAGTCACAGACAACCTACACCCACCCACATGGCCCTGCAAGATCAACCTGACCCATACTCGCCTCACAGGGAGTGGGAAGGAACTGACAAGATGTCTGACACTGGGCTCTGTTGTGGGGATCCCAAGGCCATGCTGGCAAATGGCCAACAACAAGATCAAACTCTCTCTGTGACAAGCTGGGAAAAAGCAGAGTACAGACAGGCATCTGTATGAAAAGTAGAAAATGTCATGTTTGTCAACCAACAATGCATGTAGAAACATAAATCACATTGTGTGTCTCTTCCAAACACAGGTTGCGCTGGGCACCCAGCGCCAAATGACGAGGAGACCCAGTCCCAGACTCTGTTGGACAAGGAGCTCTCTGGTCTGACTCTCTCACTGTCCTCTTCGGATGACGACAACCAACCTGACCCCTCCGGTGTGAGCCATCATGCAGCACCAGCAGCAGCAACATCTGCCCCCCCCTGTACCCGCGCCTCCAGCATCTGGACACCGACAGGGCACCCCCGCCAACACGGACAGACCAAGGCCAATCAACACCCAGAGTACAGGGACACAGGACCCCCCGGAAGCTACAGCCAACATCACCAGCAACACCACCCAAGGGGTCCCAGTGTCACCTGTGCGTACTGCCGCTGGTCCTGCCCGTGTGGAGAGGGGTGCTGGGAGGGGTGAGAGGCACAGGGCACGCCTTGCAGAGGGGTCTGGACTGCATGATGACCCCCAACTGGCACGCATCTTAGATGCGTACCAGGATAGCACAGGAGGATTTGGCCAGGTAGTGGGAATCCTCAAGGACATGCAACACGAGCAGGTCGCCCACCATGCCCGCATTGAGGCAAAGTGGGATGCACTAACTGCGGTGCATCGGGACATACTACAATGTCTCCGCCAGATCAACACCAACCTGTCCCCACCCCCCTGTGTTCCCACAACATCTGTTGCAACACCATCTGCCAGCGCCACAGGGAGGGAGGAGTACTCTGCCGGAGATTCCCCTGCACTGCAGAGGCATGCACATGAGGATCCCACCCCCCCGGAAGAAGAGGGGTCGTCCGAAGAAGGACATGTGAGAGGCAGATGTCCCAGCACATCCCCCAGGGCCTCCAAACCTGTTCTGGACAATGTTGTTTGTGCGCAACCTGTTCACGTTGTCCAATCGCACACAACTCTCCCACATTACATGGAGGGTTCATGTTGGGCCAATGTAGCAGACGACTGTGGACTTTACTCTGGACATTTCATCTACCAGCACTTCCAACTCCAATGTGAACTTTGGATTCCCAAACCACTGTACAGCACCCACCATCCTGTGCACTGTTCACATGTTTGTTAATAAACTAACCAGTACACCATACTTGCCTCTGTTGTGATTCCAACTTGTCATGTTCAGGGCGAAGTCGATCTGCTACACAGCACAGTGCATGCCAAATACTGCAACAATGTGACCAACGTAAGGTGAGTCATGGGGATGTGACACATGTGAGGGAGACACACCACTATGGCAACGCAAAACATACTCACCATGGCCATATTACTCCTCACACACAATGATGTTGACCTAAAACACATTGGCATGCACAGACACAACACCAACCCCATTCAGTTGTAACAAGTCCACAGGTGAGGTAAGCAGATGTCACTCAGATGTGGGAAGACAGACAACGCACATAACAAAGCATAGCACAGGTTCATTACACATCAGAAACACGTTTATTCCACACTAGTTGCACGGTAATTCTACGTAACAGTGGACACACGCTCACAATGTGTTGGGAGAATGGAAGTCCAGGGATGTGTGGTACATCAGTTGATGGGAATTGTCAACTTCCATACTGGTGTTGGCTTCTGGGTGTTGGGGGCCAGTGTTGAACACACAACAGGCAAAGGACCCCGGGAAGGACAGACAAGATACAGTCAAAAGCGAGAAATGCAATAAACATGCACTAAACATGTTGCAAAACACCTACACAAACACTAGTTAGCAGTACTACCCTATTGTGGAGTACACACCACCTGAATGGACACATCACAGCACGCAACCAGTCAAGTGGCACACAGATACACTCAGACAGCAACAGAGCTGTCTCAACACATTCCAGGCTACCTCCATACATTCACATAACAACACTGGAAACTCACATTCAGATGAAGAAGTTGTTGATGAGCTGGGAGCGGACGTCACCATCATCTTGATCATCACTGGCATATTGGCCCAGGCCGGGATCCTCCACACGTGCCGGACGTTGGTCGTCGTCATCGTCATCCTGGATGAGAGGCACCTCCTTCCGCACCGCCATGTTGTGTGTCATGCAGCAGACCAGTATTATTTTGCACACCTTTGCAGGCTCATATGGGAGGGCCCCTCCGGTTTTGTCCAAGCAACGAAAGCGGCTTTTCAGGAGGCCGAATGTCCGCTCAATCACACTCCTGCTTCGACCATGGGCCTCATTGTAGCGCAGCTCGGCTGGTGTCACAGGGTTCCTGAGGGGTGTCAGCAACCACGGCATGTTGGGGTATCCAGAGTCACCTACACACACAAAAATGAACAAGTAGCTGAGTTTTGTAGAAGTGCGGAATACAACATTGACAAACACACACAATGAGAAACAGTCAATACACACCGACAAGCCAGGCACGCTGAGCTGGCATCTGTGACATCAGCGTTGCAATGTGACTACTCCTCATAATGTAGGCATCGTGCGCCGAACCAGGGAACCGTGCACACACATGTGTGGTGTGATCAACATGTCAGCAAGACAGACCACCAGAGCATTGATCGAATGGTAGTGCTTCCTGTTCCGGTATGCCTGCTCATGTGCCTGTGGTGGTATCAGGGCAACATGTGTCCCGTCAATGGATCCAATGACGTTTGGCATCCTCCCCAGTGTATGAAAGGCATCCTTAATTTCAGGGAGTTCATCTTGGCTTGGGAACTTGATATACAGGTCGAGGAATTGCAACATCCCCTCCAAGACATCGCGTCGCACCCGACTAAACATCGTTTGCGACATACCACAAGCAGTAGCCACAGTGTACTGGAAGGTACCGGTAGCAAAGAAGTGCAGGGCTGCCATCACCTTCACCTCTGGGGTCAGTGCTGTAGGGTATGTCCCGCCAGTTAGCAGATGTGGCGCCAACTGCTCCGCCAACTACTCAATCAGTGGCCTGATGAAGCGGTACCGTCTGATGCTGTCGCGTTCCTGCATGGTTGCAAGGTCTGGGAACGGACGATGGACAGCTGGTGTCCTGCAGTACAGAGATGCACAAAGGAAGATTGTCAGTACATCCACCCATGTGGCCATGACCACGATCACTATCTTATGCTTGTTCATGGACATTACACATGTCCACATGAGTGCCATGTAGTGCAATGGGCTAATTATCTGGCTGTGTCACCCAACCTATGTGCTGCTGCAATGTTCAAAAAACCCACCCCAGTGACAAATGAGGACTCATGTCTCCCAGGCATCACAGATCATTGCCATGCAGAAACCCAGGATCCCTGTATTGCCACATCAACACAGCAATGGACATGGCGTAGCACGTACACACCACAAGGCAAGCATAAGTCCCACAGGTAGTGGCCACTATTGTTCCCGCTGGCCCTACATGTACGTCTCTTAGACATACACCCCATCAAGGTTGATGCATATACCACATGGATGTGGAGACAGCCACCCATTGGTAACATGTGATCAGACACATCTGAGACACAACATGCACACAGACTGTGGGGGCACATCAGTATTGGGGCTACAGGTCTCACTGTGACGTACATGCTATCACCCCCATAACTCGGGGTGCATGTGACATGTCTTAACCATATCAACCTGACACTGTGGCCTTCACTCATGCCCATTATTGTCCAATTACACATCACAGTGCTAATGTGCACAACACACAAAGGACTCTGCCCCCATGTACAAGATAACAGCCTGTGAGTGGCTGCATAAAGTGCCAGACAAAAAGACAGCTGTGGCCCCCTCAAACACCCAGGGAATGCAGCCTCACATGCCATGGGACACTGTGTGGCCAATGCTATAGTGTGGCAGGTGTGTGCAGGTGTCCATGGCCAGTATATGTGTGTTGCATCCGTATAATAGTAACACTAATGAGGTCCGACGCGGGTGACAATGCGTACGCATTGCACGGGTCATGACCGAGCCGTGCGTACGCCTTGTCATTGAATGCAATGGGGTCTGACGCGGGTGACAATGCGTACGCATTGCACTGGTCATCACCGAGCCGTGCGTACGCCTTGTCATTGAATGCAATGGGGTCCGACGGGGGTGACAATGCGTACGCATGGCACGGGTCATGACCAAGCCGTGCGTACGCCTTGTCATTGAATGCAAAGGAGTCTGACGCGGGTGACAATGCGTACGCATTGCATGGGTCATGACGAGCCGTGCGTACACCTTGTCATTGAATGCAATGGGGTCCGACGCGGGTGACAATGCGTACGCATTGCACGGGTCATGACCGAGCCGTGCGTACGCCTTGTCATTGAATGCAATGAGGTCCGACGCGGGTGACTATCATGCATACGCGTCGGACAGGCATGGTCCGAGACAGCCGCCGTACACCTTGGCCATTGGATCATATGGAGACGGGTGCCAGTGTATATTCAAAATACGGGTTGTACAGTCAGTTGAACGAGCCGGGCGCACCCATTGGCTCAGGACTGTCATGGAGACGGATGCGGATTCAAAACTTGTACGAGTTATGCACTGGAAATTCAGTTGGATGCCTACAACAATGTTGCAATTTCAAGTGTTCCATGAAGGTGAAGATTTGAACGATGCGGAAGGCGTGTACGAGTCGTACTTTTAAATGGATTGGCCAGATTCATAGGATAGAACCGCGTTGGACCTATCACTTGGGACACATGGCACAGAGTCTGCCTCTGCAGCACAGATATAAGAAGGCTGGCTGTCCCCCAGGGAGCTCACTTGCCTGCACTACATGCTACTGGACCACATCCCTGCTACCACTGCTGCTGTCTATGCATCCTCTGGCTCCTTCTATGGCACGTACACTGGAGAGGGCCCCAGCCTTCACTGCGGAGGAGAACCAGGCCCTGCTGGACGGGCTCCGTCCAGAGTACAGAAAGCTCTATGGGACACCAGGGGAGCAGGTGAGTGTGCTGTCCACTGCCTTCCTAATTATGCATGTTGTCTAACTAGCAGTACTTCAATAATCCTAGTGAGAAAAAAGGGTCTAAGGGAATATAGTTTATAGACCTGCCCAAGTACCACTCCCCTACTTTAAAGTTATAACTAGCAGTACTAGCAGTGTGTAAACCAGTGGCAAGCATTCTCACTGACTACTTTCATCCACCAACGTGTGTAGGTACATGTAATGAATAGTTTTCCTGCTGCTAAAGTGCATGGTTGCAAGCTTAAACTATCCAGGCCTTGTTAACATGTCAGACATGCATGTGAGTTTTCATTCCCCTTGGTTGCACTACCTGTGTAATTCATTTCCCTTTGTGATCATGACATGTATAACCAATTGTGTGCTGCACAAATGTGGGGCATGTGTGTTAATGTACTTTTCACTTTGTCATCCTCACAGGTTGATACCCACCAGAAGCAGGAGTTCTGGCTGACCATCGCCAGGGCTGTTCGGTCTGTGGGGGTCTACAAGCACCGCATCCGCAACTGCCAGAAGAGGTGGCATGACCTTCGGGCTGGACCCGGAGGATAGCTAGAGTCCAGCTGTAGCTGTCACCTCCACGCAGGAGGGGTGGACACCGGACCCTGACCCACATGCTCCGGATACTGGCGGTGGTCTTCCCGGACCTGGATAGGCCAGACAGCAGCAGGAAGGGGGTAATTCCATGCCTGATCTGTGTACTATGTCTGACATGCAAATAGCAGTCTTTTGTCCGGGTCACACTTCCACATTACATAGGTCTTGCAGTCCCAAACTCAGGTCCCTCATCTGTGTCATGCACCCTCCTCATCTGTTCCACAGGTGTGGCCCCTACAGTCTGTTGCTTGTGTCACTAGGGTACTGTGTCCCTGCAGTCAGCTATGTTTCAGGTACCAGTCAGCATCAGTTCCTGTGACTCTATTGTGTGTTTCATGGGTGGGTCAATTGTTTACACAATGCCTGAGATCTGACATGTGAACTGTGTGTGCCCCTGAGATGTGTACCAATTGCTGGTCTGACTCGCAACATGTTTCTGGGGTATTCAAAACAAAACCATGCAGCAGGGGACTCCAATTTTTGGGCCTCAGGAGTATGTATATCAAGTATGTCACAATTGCTTAGCCACCTGACTACTGTCCGGGGCAAAACACTGTTTCATTTAGTCATGCCCAGTCATGCCCCCTCAAGGGCATTCAGAAACACTCTGTAATCCCACTCCTGTGTATGAAATTGCAGGTTGTGCTTAGTGACATGTGCCCTCAGGTGTCTGCCTCTGTGTCATTAGGGTGTGGCTTGTTGCTACGTACAACTGGGGTGTCCATGATTCAGAGGGTCAGCATGACATCTGCAATGTGACTGTGGGAGACAAGACCTGTGTGACATATAGGTGTGTGATCATCTGACAGCGCACAATGGTGTATGCAACTGTGTCCCTCATGCAGCTGGGTTACATGCATGGCAGACTGTGATGTGTTAATGTCCATGGATTTGTGTTTGCTGAGACTCATATGAATGATTTGCATGATGTGGGGTCTTCTGGGTCCTGGATATGTTGTTTGCATGGGATGGGCAAGTGCGCCGGTCATCTGCAGAGTCAGCTTTACCCCTGAGCTAGGATTGTGAGTCAGTGCATATTGTTGTTGTCTGGATGCCCTGCCCCTGTGACAGGAGACAGTGTTGACTGACTTTCAGGGCATCCCAGTGCCATGGCATTGAACTTGCTATGAGTGAGCCTGCGTTGTGTTCAAGTGTGCACCATGCACCCCATTGTGGCCTTGCCCATCAGGACATGAGTACATCATATTGTGTGTTGCTGGCATGCATCCCAAGCATGTGAAATGAGTCTCTGCCCATCCCTTCATACGGACACCTGTACTGAGTCAGTCGCAAGAGATGTGCTGTGTGTCTAGTGACATACTCCTACATGTTCACTTGCATGTACAACTAATGTGTGGGTGGTGCATGTTGGCACATTGGTGTGTTAGCATCCAACATGCAACGGACATATGTGTGAAAGTCAAGGAGGGATATGTGTGCCATGGTTGATGTTGAGAATAGGGGTGGGCGGAATTTGCGAAATTCACTTTCGCAAATTTTCGCGAAAATGTCACAAATGTCCGCAAACACGCAGAAATATCGCGAAGATGCGGAAGTTTTTTTCCCGCCCGTTCGCGATATTTTCTGCATGGTTGCGGGTCGCCAACTTACCCCTGCAGTTGCTCGCGGGCGCGGCCATCTTGTTTTCAGTTGTCTCGCGGTGCATGATCGCGAGAAGAAAGACGTGATCGCGCGACGCATGACGTCACTGCGGTCGCGAGACAGCGCAAATGGCTAAAAACAATACAACATCTCATGGAGAACGCGACCGGATCAGGAAAACTTGTCAGCGAACGCGGGGATTCAGGTAAGGCGATCGCGCGCGCGCGAGAATGTATTATTTTACAGCGCGAGCAAGAAACAAATTATCGCAAAGCTGCGGAATGCGGAAATTTTGACATTTTCCCGCTCTCCGCGGAACGCCAAAATGCCAAATGATCGCAATTTCCGCGAACGGAATGGAAATTTGGCCCAGGCCTAGTTGAGAATGACATTTGTCTCATCCTAAACAGTGTTGGTACTTTGAGCTGTGTTCAGCTGATGATGCCAGGGCTTGCCCTGTGATGTGCTGTACTCACTGTGGTGTGTGCACATCCACGGCCACAGGAAGGGACAGCTCCACGGACCAGGAGGAGCCACAGAGCCTTACAGGGACAGAAGGAGAGGAGTCGGGTGGAACCAGTGGCATGGAGGGCGAGTTGAGCCACACAGAGGAGTCTCCCCAGAAGCTCTTCCTCTGTGACCTTGGCCTCTTTCCCACCGACCCTGCAGATCTTGATAACAAGGGGACGAGGAAGTCCCCACACACAGAAGGGAGTGCCCCTCACACCCGGAAACCCTCCGCCAGGCGCAGTCAGACCGAGACACCCACCCGCAAGACCCCCCGGCGCAAGAAGAGCAAGACCCCCCTGCCTGCATGCAGCTCCAAGGCAAAGTCTCCGTCCTCCATCCCCAAGGCCACCACTCCAGAGGTTCCCCCGCCACTCCCTGCCCCAGGTTCCCTACACACAGATACACCATCCCCAAAATGCTAAGGCCATCCCCCCCTAGCACTTGCTCCTCCACACCTGGTCAGACAGTTGGTGCAACTGATGTGGGGACCGTGTCCCCCCCCTGCCCTGCCGACCTCACCTGTCCCCATTCCTCTCCCATGGATGTAGGCACTGCTTTGGAGTCCACAACCACCCCGTCTGACTTGGGCACTGCAGTGGTGAGCCAATCCACTCCATCTGACCTGCCCACTGGAGTTATGCCGGCACCCACCCCATCTGACTTGTGCCCCACAGTTGTGACAGCACCCACCACTTCAGTCATCTCCACTGCAGTTGCAAGTGTCTCACCTGCATCCCCCACCTCTTCACTGCCTCCTTCTGCTGCGCCCTGATCCTGTCCCCGTGGTTCCTGGCCTGCCCCCATGTATGCCCCTCCGAGGGGATGACCCCGGTCCTTAGCAGTGCAGGCAAGCAAGGTGTGACAGTTGTCACTCTAGTTCACTCCTTGGCATTTTGACATGGACTGGCCATTGGCCTTTTGGTTGCACAGACGTTTAGCATTTCATTTACTGAATTTGTCACTCTAGTTCACTCCTTGCCATTTGGACATGGACTGGCCATTGGCCTTTAGTTGCAACAGACTTTTTACTTTTCATATGCAGAATAAAGCTTTTTGCTTTGCCACAGTGAACTTGATTTACCTGTACATCATGTTGATGTTGCTTTACATGCCCTTGCACCTGTAATGCTTGGTTTACACTGTTGCATACTGATGTGTTGATGTGAGGTACTCCCTGTGGTCCATGAGATATGTATCCTATTCTGGTGGGTATCCATGTCATCCTTTGCAGCTACCTGGGTGTGTCTGGATCAACTATTTGTGTGCATCTCTCTGTGAGCATTTCATTGGCATGGTCACATCTGTGGCTTGCACCCCTGCACATATGATGTGCTTCCCTTGGCCAAATTGTCACTTCCACATACTTCGTGCTCATCACTACAGGCCCTACAGGTGTGTGCATCATTGTAATGGGAGCAGCAACTGGGTCCTCTGTGCAACTTGCTAGACATATGTTTTGGGTATGTGCAGATGACTTAGGGGAGACTCCCATACCCAGGCTGTTGTGACCAATGCCTTCATTGTGTGGTAACAGATGGCTGACTGACCAAGTGTTCTGCAGACATGAGTGGGACTTGCGGTGAATATGTTTGGCACAGTTGGGCTCCCACAGGAGTTGTGTCCCCTCAAGTTAGTGTGTTGTCCAGTGACATGGCCTGGGCCCATGGTGTGTGTTGTATGTGCATGTGTGTGTGTCCACATCCCTGTTCATACACAGGCAGGGATCCCTTGATATGTTCCTGTTGTTGATGCTTGCTGAGTGGTACTGGGTTCATCCCACTACTTTTCCAATGGGCTACCAGATGTGTGGGTGCATGACACACTACTGTTAATTTTTGTATCATCATTGTGATTGGTCAGTTCTGAGTGTTGATGATGTTGTCAAACACAGATGGGACACAGTCAGGGTTCCTCAAGGCACTTGTTTGTTTGCAATATCCTGTAGTTGTCCCTAGGTGGTAGTTTGCTTGTTTCCGGTCCAGGGAAGACATGGCTTGGCAGTTCGGGCTGGACTGTTCCCATGAGGCACAGGGTCAGACTGATTTGCATATGGCCATGTCTGAACTGGGGTGGCGGAGTGAGCTAAAGAATGATGATGGATTACACCCAGATCAGTTGACTGGGGGTGAGTGCTTGCATTGTTCAACACTCCGTCCATCATCCCCTTTGGTTTTGCTATGCTTTGTGATGGTCACTTCTGCTCTTGTGTCATTGTACACTGTATGCATTGTCAGCCCCCATGTGTGGTGCATGTCTGTACATGGCCGAGAGTGTGTTATGTTTTCACAGCACTGTTAGCCTCACCACATCTCTGTGGGAATGGGGCACAAACACTACTTCACCCCAGAAGTGTTTAATGTGTTGGGAGCAGGGTTCATACAAGCTGTTTGTTATTTGCAGCTTTGACCATGATGACACTTACCTTTTGGTCACTGTGATGAGGAGGGGTTTAGACCCCATCACCACAATGCTCAACATCTGCTGCAGTTTGGAAGCCCACACTTAACTTTTGTTCTACACAGTGAGGGGGTGTTCTTTTTTCATTGGCGCAGTGCTATGGTGATGCTTGCCTTGTGTATGTCACACTCATGTGTTGGTCACACATGTGCTGATACTTACATTGTATGCTCGTAGCCATACTCACTGTTGTGGGCATTTGTCACAGACTACACACTGTTGTCATGATGTCATGGGGGATGTATTTTGCAGACATACCTGATGTTTGCGTATGCTGGATGTGTTGCGCATCACCCATACTATGGCTGTGGGTGGCAGGGCTGATGGGCAACAGGTCCCCTGTGAGTGGGGGTGGCAGGGGTGATGGGCAACTTTGTCCCTATGGGTGGGGGTGGCAGGGGTGATGGACAACAGGTCCCCTGTGAGTGGGGGTGGCAGGGCTGATGGGCAACAGGTCCCCTGTGAGTGGGGGTGGCAGGGGTGATGGGCAACAGGTCCCCTGTGAGTGGGGGTGGCAGGGGTGATGGGCAACATAGTCCCTATGGGTGGGGGTGGCAGGGGTGATGGGCAACATTTCCCCTATGGGTGGGGGTGGCAGGGCTGATGGGCAACAGGTCCCCTGTTAGTGGGGGTGGCAGGGGTGATGGGCAACATAGTCCCTATGGGTGGGGGTGGCAGGGGTGATGGGCAACAGGTCCCCTGAGAGTGTGGGTGCAGGGGTGATTGCCAACATAAGCACTAGGGGTGGCAGTGGTGATGAGCAACAGGTCTCCTGTGAGTGGGGGTGGCAGGGGTGATGGGCAACATAGTCCCTATGGCTGGGGTTGGCAGGGGTGATGTGCAACAGGTCCCCTGTGAGTGGGGGTGGCAGGGGTGATGGGCAACATAGTCCCTGTGGGTGGGGGTGGCAGGGGTGATGGGCAGCAGGTCCCCTGTGAGTGGGGGTGGCAGAGGTGATGGGCAACATAGTCCCTATGGGTGGGGGTGGCAGGGGTGATGGGCAACAGGTCCCATGTGAGTGGGGGTGGCATGGTTTATGGGCAACATAGTCCCTATGGGTGGGGGTGGCAGGGGTGATGGGCAACAGGTCCCCTGTGAGTGGGAGTGGTAGGGGACATGGGCAACATAGTCCCTATGGGTGGGGGTGGCAGGGGTGATGGGCAACAGGCCCCCTGTGAGTGGGGGTGGCAGGGGTGATGGGCAACATAGTCCCTATGGGTGGGGGTGGTAGGAGTGATGGGCAACATAAGTCCTGTGAGTGGGTGTGGCAGGGGTGATGGGCAACATAGTCCCTATGGGTGGGGGTGGCAGGGATGATGGGCAACAGGTCCCCTGTGAGTGGGGGTGGCAGGGGTGATGGGCAACATAGTCCCTATGGGTGGGGGTGGCAGGGGTGATGGGCAACATAAGCCCTGTGAGTGGGGGTGGCAGGGGTGATGGGCAACATAAGCCCTGTGAGTGGGGTTGGCAGGGGTGATGGGCAACATAGTCCCTATGGGTGGGGGTGGTAGGGGTGATGGGCAACAGGTGCCCTGTGAGTGGGGGTGGCAAGGGTGATGGGCAACAGGCCCCCTATGGGTGGGGGTGTTAGTGGCGCTGGCCTTGCAACCCCTATGGTGGGCTGTTGTTAGTGGCCAGGATGTTGATCCCCTGTGTGTGTGTGCCATTTTGCTGGTACGTGTCGTTTGTTTATGTGGTAGGTGTCTGACTTACCGCCTGCGCCGTCGGTCCCTGATCCGGTCATGGATGTAGAGTACTGGTATGACCTGCGCGATGGGATTCATGATGTGTTTGTGTCGTACACGCTGCTTGTTGCTCCGTCTCGTACCCGCTGCAAGCTGGTCCGTCTCGTAGCCGTGTATTGATTTGTGGCGTGAATCGTAGCTGATATGCTTGTTTTCCGGATACTGTGACGTGCCGTACGTGAAGACCCGTCCGGCACGTAGGAAGTACGCATCGTACTTGTCATGCCGGAAACTACTATGGATACTGCTTCCGGGCGACACGGTTCCTCTTTGGGATTTACGACTTGGACGGAGAATGGAGCTTGATTCACAGCCTACGTGTCGGTCGTGTTTTTGGCAGTTATGTGCATCGTACTTACTCTACAGGATGGACCGGCTCTGGGTACGTGTCGGTCGCACGGTAAGGCTACGGACAGCTGTCCGACTGGCTATCGGAATCGGCCCCTCAGTGTCACTCTTGCTGTCTCTCACTCACATTCATTTCACTCACTGCTACGCTCACTGTAACTTCTCATTACCACTCCCCTTCTTTAACAGCCTCACACTCATTTTCACTCATTCATTCTGTCACGCACAATTACTCCCAGCCACTTATTTATTATTTTTCTCTACTCTCACTCATTGTTACTTTAACTCACTCATCCTTACTCATTCTGACTCACTCATGCTCACTCACTTTCACACCAACAAAACTTACACAGATATACGCTCACACACTCTCCTATTAACAGTCACCCCAATACAACATTTTAATTAATATCTTAACTATCTTGCTGCATGCACAGGTATGTTGTCATCTCCTGGTGGTCCATGGACCTTTGGAGCAGGCACACAGCTCCCTCTAGCCTCAAGCAGCACTGAAGCATAAAATTGAAAACTGCAGCATGCACAGTCACACATTGAAGCTTTCAGCCTCTTGTTTTTTTACCTCAGACTTTAATGACTCTCAGATGAGTTGTTTAAGGATGGGGTGACAGAGTGCCCCGGTCTCTGTAGGACTTAAGCCTGAAGCAATCAGAGCTGCCTTTGATAGTGATGCTGTAGCTCTTACAAATGAGGTGTCACTGAGACGTGGCCAGTCTCTGAAGTCAAGGGGCAGTATGTCAATAGCGCTGGACAGCCTTTCTGATGGCTGGAACAGTCACCTTCCTGTAACACCACCAGCCATAACAAATGTCACTGCCTCAGGCTGTACCTCGAACTGATGGTCGTAATTTTTTAATTACACCAATTGTTAATAATACGCTATTGCTGTAATAAAAAAGGTCAGAAAATAAGTAGGGATGAACCCCGATGCCCATACAGGTAATCTGCCACAGGCTGTAATATAAAAAGCAAAGGCTTGGCATATGTCATTCCAGTTAACACCAGGCTATCTCCATTGCTATTGCCAACAGCTTTGTCAAGGACCTCAATCCTGACCTGCAGCACCTTCACTCCTCTGTTTCAGAACCAGAGCCTTTACTGTGTTTGAGTGCTTTACAATAGGTTAGCCAATGCAACTCACCGATACAGCCCCCTCCCCATGCAGTGTCTTTAAGGACCCCTACATGCTGCTTTGCCAACGCACCATGGTCCTGCCTGGGCAAAGGCTGAACTGGCAGCGGTGCCTTGCATTCTGTCTTTTACACATCAGATGCCAATCACCCACCACTGCAAAACCCCTTTTTAAATGGAGTGCACTCAATGCATTCTTCTCTTGAACATTTTTTCAATACAAAACAAGAAGTAAGTGCGCTTTCTGATGTAGTTAATTTTCCTATGAGTGACTTATAGGTAAAGCATCCTCTAGTGCAAAGCAGTGTTGTATTAGGTCTGACCTTGTTCACACCAAACTTAAATATTGTGGGTAGACTTTAGTAAATGGATTAAGTACCTTTGCCATGGCGGAGTACTTTACTTCCGCCATGGCGAGGGTACTCACCAGCCAAATTTAGGGATACCTGAATATAGCATGCTACAACGCATGCTTTTAAATCGCGTTCCATTACAACGCGGTTGTTACAACGACCGCGTTGTTAGAACGCGATACCTTTACAACGCAAGTCATTAGATCGACTTGCTCTAGATGGCGCTCCAACATTAGGAATAGTAAAATTTACTATTCCAATTCCACCCTGCGCAACGGTGGGGAAGGTGGTGGAATAGTAAATTATACTATTTCTCAGGTTGGAGTGCCATCTAGGGCAAGTCGATCTAATGACTTGCGTTGTAAATGCATCACTTTGTAACAACACGGTCGTTGTAACAACGGTGTTGTAAACGTAACATGATGTAACAACCGCGTTGTAAAGGCTGTTTCCGGAGATACCCACCAGCCCAACAGACTTCTCTTGCATTTCCTCAAACCTCTGTTATGGAGGTTCCAGTAAATACTTTGAAAGTTTGACGTACGGCTCAGTTAGCATGACAGTGGAGTACATCACACTTTTAACTTTTTTTTTGTTTTAAATACAAAATCCCAAAGCAGGATTTTGTTTTCAAACCTAAAAAAAGCAACGACTTCCATGCCACAAGGGTTTTCTGTAGCGGTGGGGTCATTTAAAGTTTTCACTGCCCCTCACCACCAGGTTTTACCTGGCAGTGACAGACTGTGAAAACTTGCCATTTGTCTGCCCACTCAAAACCGGGTGAACCGACAAATGGCAAAACCTCAATCAGCCATTGCTCTGATGGGTCGTTGGAGGTGTATGTCGCAGTAGAGATGGAGTAGTCTCAGCTAACGGCATACAGGCATACAGAAAGTTCGCCTGTAGTTTGACAGATAGACCTTTAATTAGGCGTAAAGGGTACTCTGTCGCGGTGGAGTACCTCTCTGCCAAACTCTAGATCAGGCCCTATATTATTATCGGTTTTCCTTCACTTCTTGTTCTGTCCACCAGAGAAGTAGGTGTTTCTGCAGCCACCTTTTGTAATGTGTGTGTTTTTACATCCATCATCATTAGTTAACAAGTCTGCGTTCTGCAGATTGCTCTTAACACTAAAATGGGTGAAAATGTCCGAGCAGGTGAACGAGAAGAATATAAATTCAAAAATATCAAGTGTCATGAATATTGTGTCAAGATTATCATCCCTGCAAAAATATCAAGGAATAGAATAGAAAATGTAAGACAATAGTTTTTCATGTATATAAACGTGTTTTTAAAAATATTATTGTATGCAATTTTGTTTACTTTATTACACTTATATTCATTATATTTTATATTTTTTAAATATTTAATATGTATTAGTTATGATATTAATGCTCAGTGTTAGTATTATTAATATAATTGTTTTACTTTTTTAGTGTAATTTTTTATTTTTAATGTGTCATTGCTTTTTTTTTTTAATGTAATTTATAATTTGATAGCTGGGTTTGTAGAGGACTGGGGTGGACAGTTATTTAAATGATAAATTATTTTTTTTATGTTCAATTAATATTTTATGTTAAACATTTAGACTATCATTACGATGTCAGGCTGGTTGTGAAAAAGCCGCACCCGACCATAGATCGGCGGGTCCGACACCCTAATTTGGATGCAACCGCACATATGGGGCCTATTACGATGTTGGACCGAGTTTCCTCCATCCAACATCGTCTCGGTCATGGGACTGACCGAAACCTGGTTGGCAGTCCTGACCAACTAATTAGGATGAGACCGAACACTGTTCGATCGCATTCCTATTTTTTACAATGGGAACATGTATTCTGGCTGGAATGCATGCTCCCATTGTGAAATAGGAGGTGCAGTTCAACCCTGCACCCCTTGGCAGGCACCTCAAGGTGCCTGCCAAGGGGTGCAGGGATCAACCTCTCGACCTCCAACTGTAAGCCGTGCCCCCAAAGGGGCCCCACAGTCGAGTTCGGACAGCATTTCTGTGTCGGAAAGCGCGGCACAGAAAAGCTGCCGAAGCCCAACAATCCCAAGGGCAGAAAGAGCCACCCTTGGGATTACTGGATGCATTCCGACTGGCGGATGGGCTTTCCGAGCCTGTCGGAAGCCAGTCAGAAAGACCGTTCGGATTCCTTTTTGATCGCCTCCATCGTAATGAGGCGGTTGGAAAGCAATCCGAGCTGCATATTACGATGCAGTCAGAAAGGCTCTGACTGATGGTAGGAGCCTTTTCTAACCGCATCATAATCGGCCCCATAGTGCGGTCGGAAACATCCATTTTCCAATGGGAGCTTGTGCGGCAGCCTGAAAACGCCCACAGCACAAGCTCCCATTGAAAAATGAAAGTTGGTAAACATCCCTGCAAGGATGTTGAGTGGGGCACAATAGGTTCCCCCCAGATCAATATGCAGAGGGCCAGGGTGGAAGGGGGTCATGCTAGGGGTCCCCAAAGATAGTTTCTGACAGTCAATTTATGGATTGGCTGTCAGAAACTGACATATTAATTCCAACGGCAGAGACGAGCCTGGCTTCGCCGTCATTGAAGGGATTACTATTCAGCTACTCTCCCGACAGGCTCACAGAGCCGTTGGAAGAGGAGCGGAATCCCCTTGCGGTTTTCCCTCTGACCACTGTCATCAAAATAAGGCAGTTGGAGGGAAACCTCAGGATGCCGGGCAGAGATCCTCCAACCAAATCAGGCCCAATATCGGTAATTCATTATGTAAACAAATTAATCGGGATTGTTGTGTATTTAAATGCATATTTTGTGCCTTTGAACATATATATTTGACTATTTCATATAGTTTAATTACTTATTTATTCTTTAGTATTGGGTTGTTAGGTTTGTAGGGGGATTGGGTGGGGAATTAATCAAATTATATATTTTTTACAAACTAATTTATTATGCTACTTAAATTTTTAATTTGTAATCAATTATGTAAATTATTAAACTTCTTACTTGTCATATACATTATTTGTACATTTTAATTAGTTGCTAGCTCATTGAAAAGCGTATTTATGAATAAAATGGGTAAAATGCATTTTATATTTTTATATGTTACTAGCTGTTTACCCGGCGTTGCCCGGATATTTATTTATTTTCCGGACTTTTGCGATTATATCCGCACTTACGGCCTCCTTATATTTTTCCGCATAAAGTGTTTGTATTTGCTGTACTGCATGTAGTCAATATTATAGCAAACAAGTTTCTGATTTGCTCTGGAAGGGAGATCAATTTTGCTTCTCGCAATGTGTTATCCCACCAATCACCCCTTCTCTCCCCCATCCCGATGGGGGCTGAACTTGGACTTAAACGCATCGGGAGTGTCACTATGGTTCTCAGCGACCCTGAAAACTATGTATTCAACACTAATATCATTTGGATTGGTCGGCGTTCCAGAGTTATGATGGAACATACACACATACATACATACACACATCCTTGCGTTTTTTGCCGATTGTGATGTGAACTTGGACTTAAACGGCATCCGGAGTGTCACTATGCTTCTCAGCGCCCCCGAAAACTATGGTTTTGAACCTAATATCGGTCGGATTGGTCGGCGTTCCAGACATACACACATACGCGCATTTTTAAAAAAAATTTGGGCTGATTTGGGGGTGAACTTGGACTTAAACGGCATCTGGAGTGTCACTATGCTTCTCAGCGACCCCGAAAACTATGGATTCGACACTTATATCGGTCGGATCGGTCGGCGTTCCAGACATACACACCAACGTGCTTTTTTTTCGTGTTTTTTGCCGATTTCGGGGTGAAGTTGGACTTAAACGGCTTCGGGAGTGTCCCTATGGTTCTCAGCGACCCCAAAAACTATAGATTCGACACTAATATCGGTCGTCGTTCCAGAGTTGTGCTGGAACATGCATACATATATACATACATACACACATCCATTTTTATATATATAGATTATTGTTCTATTTATGATTTATTTACATTTTTGTGGGGTTTATATTTTAGGGGCAGTAGGAAGGGAAGTTTATTAAATTGAAAGTTATTTTGTTTTTTTACTTTTTGAATTATTTTTGTATTATTAAAGTTTTCGATTTACTTAATTGTATTCATTTATGTATTACCTATTTTTGATTAAGTATGTTTTATTAATCTATATTGTTAGGCATTTCATTTTTTTGTTTTTGATAAGAAGTTTTATATGTAACCTTTCCTAAGTCCAACATTTTCCCCACTGTTGCTTTGATTGGAGTAGGAATAGTAAATCTAACAACTCTAAAGTCCAACACTTTCCCTTATTTTGTTTACATTTGAGTAGAAGCAGTAAATCTAACCTCCCTAAAGTTAAACTCTTTCCCTACCTTGGCTTATGTTAAAGTGGGAATGACAAATCTAAACCCCCAACCTCTAACACTACACCTGCTTTTGCTTACATTGAAGTTAGAATAATAAATATAACCCAAAAATAGTCCAACTCCGTTCTTTAATTTGGATCCAGAATAGTAAATCTAATTCCTCCAACATCTAACAATGTCCCTTGTTATGTCCCCAATCTAGGCCTAAGTAGCAAAGTGACCTTTCACCTACATTCGTCCTACCTTGCCCTGCATAACGGTTCTAGCACTTACCTTTTACCTAGTTACGTGCTGAATAAATGTCAATTGGTACGCTTGGCAGTTCGGGCTGGACTCTTCCCATGAGGCACAGGGTCAGACTGAATTGCATATGGCCATGTCTGAACTGGGGTGGCAGAGTGGGCTAAAGAATGATGATGGATTAAACCCAGATCAGTTGACTGGGGGTGAGTGCTTGCAATGTTCAACACTCCGTCCATTATCCCCTTTGGTTTTACCTTGCAACTAGCCTCATTTATTATGCATGAGGATTCTTAGTAAAATCCCTGCACATGACGTACATAATAGGATTAACATACTCCATACAAAAATAATTGCTATCTTTCATCCTAGAGCGATCAAGACACTTTGCATAAATCGCATTTATTGATTTAGGCTCAGATACATAATCATAACATATCGATTGTGGAAGAACACCTAAGGCTACCTTTTCTGTATAAAAGAAGTGCACTTTAACTAGAGAAGGAGAGGAGACGCTTCCACGCTGACATAGACACTGAGGTCCTGGCCTGCAGCAGCTTCGACACACAGCGGTCTGACATCCTTTGCGGGGTTTCCAACTCGAGACCAAGACGGGGTCCTTCATTCTCTCCCATCAGGTAATGGAGTTGGCTCTTTCTTAGGGGATTCTTAGCTTTAAACCTACATACACTCTAGGTACACCTAAGTACATTGAGGTAGTATCCGCATCGTTGGAGTAAGCTTGATTACTGTCCTATTTATATGCCTGCATATATTCGCTGTTTTAGCACCATGGTAGAGTTCTACATTCTTTTTACTCTGTTGGTGCTTTTAATCTCTTCTGGTAGCTTCTGTCTATTGATTGTCACAACTCATTTATTATATACTAGAATGATGCTGGTTCAATAAGTGCTTATTGAAAACATCACCAATGTTTATTCTGCGTATCTAACTCCTTCAAAATACAGCACTGTCAGTGCTTTTGCTTACATTGTAGTGATAATAGTATATCTAACCCCTCCTAAATCCAGCATATTTCATACTTTTACTTAAATTGGAGTTAGATTAGACAATCTGACTACTCTGAACTCCATTATGGTCTCGTTTTGGGTAGTTTTCACTGTTGTTTCTTTAATAAGATATATTTTTTCTTCAATGTTTTTAACATTTTTGATGTAAATATTTGTATGTGTTATTTTCTAGATTAATTAAATGTGATTTATGTTTGTTAATTAAAAATTTGAAGTTATTGTTAATATTATTAGTCTAGTTTTTTTTAATGTTTAAATATTGTTTAATGCATGTGTCAGGGGAGCAACCAGTAGAAGTCCATACACTGGTTGACTTATACTTGTTGTTCTATTATGTCTGGACAAAGCTTTACCTCTTTGATAAGCTCTAACAAACTCAGGGCTCAGGGGATTCTTTTTTTCATTCCAGGTTGACTTGGGTGGTATTTTCCAATCCAAAGCTGCAATACTGTGATATTTTTCAGCTCTCCGTGGATGGCTCCTACTAATCCTGTGCTTAAAGACATTGCTGTAAAAACAACAAAAAGCTTTGTCACTTTTTTAGCTTGAAGTGGATGGCACTGTGCTAATCATACACAGATTTATCTAGATAAACAGACATTTGAGGTGAGCAATTTTGTGGTGCAGGTGGTGTTCTAGTGTTCTATATAAAGGGGCTGAAACTTGGGAACTACCCAGAGTTAACTACTCTGTATTAATGAAAAATATTTTACAGTATTTTATATATTTGAATTATATTATGAATTTCTTTCGGTTTTATATGTTTGTTAATTTTTACTTTTGAGTTATTGTTAATATGTTTAATTTAATTTATTATGACGATTGTTTAATTATTGTTTTTATATTTTTAAATAATATGTTACATATATAACATTAGTTACTTAATCTTTTTATTTTTAATGATTTTAATATTTCGTAATTTATTGTTTTAAATAAATTACTTATACTATCATATATTTGCGTACTAATATTTTAATATACTATTCCATGATAGATAAATTAAAAAAAAAAAAATTATTAAACAAAAGCTTCATACAACCCACATCACGGAGTTAGGGCCCAATTACGACTTTGGTGGTGTGGGATTGGACTGCCACTCTCCCGCCCAGCCTCCCCGCTCCCACTCTGCCATTACTCACTGCCCCCAGCCTACCAGTTTACGCGTGGTTCCTTATAGTCTGGTGGGCGGACCTTTGGCATTCTTACAGCGGTGCCTTTCAAAAAGGCAGCGCAATTGCAACGTTAATGGCCGTTCCTGCACGACATGGACTGTTAAGTCCATTCCATGCAGGAAAGGGGGAGCATGCACATCGGGGGGCACACCATGTGCCCCCCTGCATTTATTCCATGGGCATGAGAAAAGAGGGGTCATGTAGGGCCCTCTTTGGTTCCTTACCGTCACCCTTTCTGTGGCGGGCTCACTGCCGTGGTTAGGGTTGCATTAAGGAAACTCGTAATATGTTAGGCGGTGCCACAGCAGCACCGCAAAGCATATGGCGGCTTCAAGACCGCCTCGCCGGCACCAGGGATCTTGGATCCCTGGCGGCTGTGGCGGTCGCGTGGAGGTCCGACCACCGTAGTCATAATACAGTGGTCGAACCCTTGGTACAGTGGTTCCCACCACTGCGAGTTTGCCGGTCCTATGTAATGGCAAACTCGTAATTAGGCCTTAAGTCAATTAATATTATTCATATACAGATCTTAGGTTCCATTATATTTTTGACCCAATATTTGGTAGTTTACATACAGAGTATGTCAACTTGATATTTTTGTAGATTATATTTTTATATGAAAGTCTGTTTAGTTGATTCTGTTTTTCTGTCATACAAATTCTCAGCATTCCATGGGGAGTTAAAATAAACAAAAAAGCCCCTAGCTCGTAGTTTCAGTGTCACATGACGTGGGGTCACTTGCTAGCTATGAGTGTCAATGGAGCTGAGCAAGCACGTAAGACACATTTACAAAATACTGTTCACCACTGCCCTGTGCTATGCATGATAGAAAAGACTACTAGAGAATAGCTGCACTTTGCTGGTTTTCTCTGTTCTGGGAGAAGATTTAGCACATGGACTGTTCCCGACAAAGCAAAATCCATACACAGAGAACAGAAAGTGAAGGTGGGCTATCTGCACACCGTAGGAAAGTCTCTACTCATCTCCAGCGGCCTGGATACCCTCACGGGGGATAAGCAGCACTATACAAATCATGCCCCTGAGAAGCTTTAGAGACCTGTTTGCTTAATCACTTGTTTTTTATTAATAGAAACATTTGCAGCACTTTAATAAGTAATGCACAAGTCTTTTTGGGGCCTACCTTAGTTTATTAAAGTTGCATATTTCTCCTTGGTTCGCACTTCAGTTAAATTAAATTAACTAAGCCACAGCACTGACATCTAATAAAAGAACAGTTTAGGGAATCTCTGACTTGTCACCTTAGTGTGTGCCACTTCAGCATTGATTCCTCACACAAAAGCACACCTAAAACAAGGAAATGTCACACACAAGCAAGGTGGGAATTTGGCAGCCTTGGCACCCTCTATGCGGGCAGGGCACATCCTGCTCAGCAACATTCAAAGGATTTCCTTCTCACCTGGCTTCAATAAAGGGAGCAGTTATAGATTTCCAAGAACACAACTGATGACATTAGATAGCTGTAGGCGGAAGTTGGGATCACACCAAATGCTGTCTTTCACAGAGTAATATTTGGAAATTAACAAGGAAATGGTTGTCCTTATGTTCTTAACAACAATTTAACATATACCACTCATCTCTTTACTGGTGGGATCCAAGGTCAGCATCCACCAGTATGCAGACAAACTGCAAACTTAGTTAAATCATCTTCCAAAAGAGACATTCTCATCCTCAAATTCTGCCTTTTGATATTGCAACAAAGGATGACAAACAACTTTCTCATTTTAAATCCCCAAAGGTCATCCTCATCACCCCAAACTCTAGCAGAGGAACATCACCTACCTCCTGACCCCTAATCAACTGCAAGCAGCCGCCCACATATCAAGTATTTCTCAACCATACAGCAGTGTCACTGTTTGGGCTGGTGTTCGCCAATCCTATCTCGCGCCCATAAATGCTATTATCCATACCGTGACCAGACAGAAGCCTGTGAAAAGACATTTAAAAGAATGTTCATACCTGTCGCCATGGAACCAGACTAATGTGGTTTGCGCCATGTTTGCCCATCAACATCTGAAAGCCGCCACCGAGTCTTCACCCTACTACAAACTGCCAGCGTTGTAAAATGCGAAATCCAGGCCTGGTCAGAGTTATAGACAAAGGTCAGTTTGACAACATCACCCCAGTTTCGAGTGCCTTATACCAGATTTCATTTGAAGCCAGAATTCAATTTACAATCTGAAACACAAATGTCTCTACCTGAGAAATCTAATTATCTGGTAAACTGCTGACTATCTCTGGGTCTTGGCTCACCCTCAGGATCAAAGACAAGCTATAGCTAGAAACTCAGACCCAGTTCTTTACTGGTGCAGCAAACATCCTCTGCCAGTCCTTGCCTCCTCAGCTAGGAACCCAATCAAACCTAGTTTCCTTCTGGGAATTCTTGAAACAGTATCTTCTCATCTGCACATGAACACCTTTTGTGGTTACAATGCATGCATTTCCTATCCCAGACTCTGACGTAATCCATGTTTCTGTACTCCTTACTGTAAAGTTTTCATTTGCAAACTTTATACTTCAACTGTTAGCATTTTTCCTTTTCTGTGTCAAGCGCTCTACTGCCTTTTAGCGCTCTACTGATTTTCAGTAGTGTTGTTGTAAAAATAGTGAAAAGTCCAGATAGAGTGACATAGATGACTGATCTTAGTGCACTGTGGCAGCTTTAAAAGGGTGATTTTGCTTCAGCAGCACAGAAGGGCACTGATGTCAGTCAACATCTCCAGCAGCAGCTGATAAGCATGCGTTTCAGAAAAATACCCTGCTTCTCCAAAAGCTGTAGGAAGAGAGTGAGGAGACTAGCTTGTAATTCAGCTAAAAAAGCGATAGCCTGCATCCTAAATTAGGAGGGTATAAATGAACCCTGCCATCGTCCCTTAAATTGGGAGTGGGCACTTTTCTCATACTATGCAGGTGATAAACACTCCAGAGCTCTGCCCCTGCCAGAATGAGAGCCATGCACAGGCCAACACCTGACCGAAATAGGCTTCTTTCTGGTTTTCTGGCACAACCCAAAGACCACAGTGGAGGTCAACCAGATGCAAGACAGCAGAGCCTAAAACCAAAACTTGTTTCTGAAGCAGATAGAAATAGGATTCAAGGTCTGTGATCTCTACTTATAAGGCTCCAATAAGAGAGGGTGGAAAACATGTTCCCCACCGTATGTATGTTCAGTTCACAGTGCACTGCCCCTCTCGGTATGTGTGTGTTCCTCAACTGTATCAGCAGTGGGAAGAGGATGCGAGATGAGAAGGCAGCAGGAAAGACCCGTTTCCTCCACGTCTGCTTTTAAAATTAAACATTAACAAATGGGGATAATCTGTTATTTAGAGAGCAAAGGTTTTCAACCCCCAAAAGTCAGTTTAATATATGCAATTTATATTCTAGCTTTCAACGTTGTGCAGCTCACTTTCAGCTGGATTTGGCCTTTTTTCTCCCTATAGGCTTTTTTCTCTGCAACTTCCATTATCATCTCACGTAGCTTGTCCAACTTACTTTCCATATCTCAAGGGACTTAAAGGTACAGGACCAGACTGCTCGAACACTAGGATGTTGTTTAGTACTCTGCAGCTCCCTAGATGATCAGAACCTCCTGTTGACCTCCAACTCTCAGAGGGTTGTGAGATGAAGCAACACTCAGAGGGGTGTGAGATTAAGTAACTCTCAGAGGGTTGTGAGATTAAGCAACATTCAGAGGGGTGTGAGATTAAGAAACTCTCAGAGGGTTGTGAGATTAAGTAACTCTCAGAGGTGTGTGAGATGAAGCAGTCAACGTTTAGTCATCATCATCAAGTTTCTTTATTTCGGTTACAAAAACCATATTATTATTATTATTATTATTATTATTATTATTATTATTATTATTATTATTATTATTATTATTCTTAACAATGTGTAACTACTAACCACTGCCCAGTCTCGGTTTCTCCGAATATTACCTCTCACCTGGTCTGCATGTCTAACGCAAGCACAACTTTTTGGGGAAACCACAGACACTTTCAGCACCGCATCCATCTTTTAATGCAGCAATCTCATGTTTTAGACTTCAAAGACTGAAGCAATTCCTCTTCCAAGGCGTTGAATGAAGCACGGTCGTCCTAAAGAAAGCTGAGACAACTCCATCCTGTCCTTAGTCAAACTCATAGCGAAAGACAACACTGATATGTACATCCTCCGAAGATATTTGCTTGTACAACCAAAGCTATCCACATCATAATGTGCCTAAGAACGTACGGACCACAACTGAGCTATAAGCATTAAATGAAAGGGGGGGAGAGTCTTACATTCAGGAAAAAAAGAAAAATATGAGAAAGAAGCAGACAGATTGAACAATTACAGGGAAATAGGAGAGTGGATAAAAAGATGAGGATGGCAGAATAACACAGAACAGAAACAAATAAAATAATTAGCAAAAAGGAAGGGAAAGGGGAAACATGGAAGAAAGCATGAGGCAGAAATAGATATGAATAGACGAAGGAGTGCGTAGCAAGGGTCAGAGATCAAGTAAACAAGTGAGAATGAGCAGGAGAGAATGGAAATATATAGAAAAGACAAAGAAGGAGTGGGAGTAGTGATGCTTGAACTAGTTTGGGGATGTTTCAATGTTTAAATCTAGAGTCACGAGACAGAGAGCTAGAGAACAAGGGGATGGACAAGCTTGAAATATAGGGGTTAAGAAACTGAGAAATGTAGGAATTCAATCAAACAGGAATGGACACTGAGGAAACATGATAATAATAATTGGGGTGGAGATTCAGGCCTTATGTTGATTCTTTTTAACTTCTTTGGACATACTAGCATTACAGTGGCCATGGTGCACGTTGACCCTCCATGTTCTAGTGTGTTCTTACTAATTGTTATCTAGGCCTGGGCACGTTGTAGCCCTTCATAGGATACTATGAGCATTTAAGGCATGTGGCGGCGCAGGCATAAAGCATATCATATGTATCAAAGTGCTGCTTGTTCAGTAGGTAATGCTATTATGGCCTTCACCAGTCCTTTACTGGTATGTGTGCAGAAAAGTTGTATATCTACATGTGCGTTGATATGTGTACAATAAATAACTCTATTGCTGTGTTAGCCAATGTAAGATCTTCAATTCATGTTTTTTAAAACTTAATTTCACATAAGAGCAAAATAAATATCATACAAGAAATTATCAGGCAATGTCTTTTATTAATTATCAGAAGTGATAATCCAACATATTTCATCAAACCAAAGTCACCAGCAAGAGTTATTTTATTCATTCTGGTGTAAATTAGTATGTCTGAGAAGACTATGGCAGTGTAGGCATGAGCAAGCAAAAGTAATTCTTCCAGTGTCATATGTTAGCTTTTGCATTTTCTTAACATTTGTATCATGTTTAACTACACCCACCATTCCTTAGGAGTGAGTAACAGAATAGAAACTGTCGCACATGCTCTCCTTTGAATTTTTTTTTAAGTGATCTGTTCAACAATTTGCAATCAATACGTAGCTGTATTGTGCCTTAACAATGTAGCATTAACCACATATACAGTAAATTAAACAGTGAAACAACTTAAACTCTACAACATTCATGCTACCTCTGTGTGCCCTTCTCAGAATTTAGACGGGAGGCAGAGCATCGAAATAACACAAAGGAATCATTCATATATTTGAATTAAACCTTTAATTTATGTGGCGCAGGTCTACCATGCCTGACAGGGGCACATTAGAGACCAAAGCAATTTTATTCCCCATTAGACTGAATCTGTGCGATTGCACAGAAGGGAATCTTTAAACAGGTTTAGGGTTAGTACTTATGTCAACTACTAAGGTATGTTCTTTCGACACTTTCACCGTTTTTTTATGGCTTCTATACATTTGCTGTTACTGTCAATGCAGTTTTTCACATTGACCTGTATTGAAATTGATTGTTTCTGGGTGTTTATGTTACTGTTTACATATCTTGTGCATGATTTTGGAAAAAACATCAATACGTTTACCAGTTTGCATCAACTTATGCAAAGTTGTCACCATGAGAGTTCACGAGGCCTTTTTTCATTGTGGCTGTATGTCTGTGCATTAAACGATTTATTGACTCCATCAAGGGAAGCTCCTTGTCAGTATTTTGCACTAATTTGTCTTGACCCTCTAAAATATTGACTACATTAAGCCCATCTGATCCTCTATACCCTTTTCAATCAAATGATTAATTCTAAACAGTTGACTCTTCCTACCTGTTCTGCCCAGTTCACCAGTGCCACCCATTGCACCCGTCTGATTCCTCTAACCCTTTCTACCCTTTGAATACTTGGATCCCTAAGCTTCTTCACATCCCTTTCACCTTTCAGACTTATTTTACTAATTTCATCCACTTAACCTTGTAGATCATCTACAGTTTGAACAATGTCTTTAGTTTCAGAAATATCAACATTCCTATTAAGGGGATTATCTTGCTCCATCTGCAGTTCTCTAGTATCAACACTCTGGCAGGAATATTTCATTCTCAAAGTCTACAACAATTTGTACATTCCCATGAACTTTAGTACTTGTCAAAATATTCTGCTGTGACTCTCACTTTCAACATTATTTTTTTTTTGTAAACAAATTTTATTATCTTTTCAGCTAAGCAATACAATAATATAACAGTGTGACATCCCCCGCTTCTGACTATTCCCAGAGTAACTTATAACATATATCTTCCCAAGGGTGATCTCGCTGGAAACATGTCTTTGCAACCTATTCCCATACCCCCACTGCTAGCTCAGTTGTGTCTCACATATTATCAGTATCCTCTGTAACATTACGTACTGAATATCTTACCACTCTAACGCATTTTCTAAAACGTACCCCAACTGCATCCCCAGGGGTGTGTCCCTTTAGTCTTTTACCTGCCCAGTCAGTCGCTGGGTATCACCTTTTGACTTTGACACTCAGGGGTCTTCCTCCTATCCCATGGGAGTTTATCTAACATGGGGACAATGCGCTTAGTGGGCAGAGCTCAGGTGAATCAGACATCCTAATCTTGGTCTTCACCCTCCTGGTCACTTTCTCCCACACTGTCGGGTTTTTTAATAAATCAAGCAATGCTGTCCATGCGCTAGTCACCTCCAGCGATTTCTCACTTCCAGTTCATTTAGCTATTTGCAATCTAACAGTATTTTCACATTCAGCCCATTTAATGAACTCTTTTTTCCACCTAGATAGACTAGGGCCAGTTCTCGATTTCCAATGACTGGTAATGTCTCTCTTAGCCAATACTAAACCAAGATCTTGGAACGTACTTGTTATCTTGTTTTTAACGGTATGGGGGAACCAATGCAACAGACAGTAATCTGGAGTGCTCACTATTTCTTTCTCAGTTACTTCCGCCAATATTATGGTTACCTCCTCCCAGAAGGCCCCTATATTCGGGCAACTCCACAACATATGCAAGAAATCAGCTCCTATTGTATGACATTGTGGACATGCTGATGTTTGCATATTGAAATATTTATTAAGCTTATCTGGGGTGAGGTAGGCTCTGTGTAGTACATAAAAGTTTATCAATTGAAACCGTGAATTTCTAGTACTCTTCCACGCTCTTTCCACCAGTGCCCCTCAATCATTATCCGCTACAGGCTTGTCCAGGTCTGTTTCCCATTCTCTATAGATCTTGGTCAGGGGAGGGCGCTGTGTATGTAAGTCGCCTGTAAAGACATGTGACTGCCTTAAAGGTGCCCGCCGCTGTGACCATATATTGACATCCCATCGAGATTCCTGGCTCAGTGAGACCCTCCCTCCAGTGTTTCATCATGGCTGCCATAACTGCTGTGTACAATAGAAAGTCTCCTCCCGGTATATCGTGATGTTCCCTGAGGTCATTGAAGGGGATCAGGTTGCACTCCTTATAAAGGTCTCCTATCGTAGATATTCCCAGATTCGCCCATGTTCCCAACCTACGCCAGTCGCCTCCATGGGGGAGTGCCTCACACATAATCAATAGTATTTCTGGCACGTAGGGATATTTAATCTTGGCCCTTTTCAGGCTTCCATTTCAGCACTTATGTGCTGTTCTTGGGTCCATGGGGAGGTCCCTGTCTCGGCAAGGAAGTCTCCAAATTATTCTCGACAGGAGTCGCAAGTCTGGGGCCTCTCCTCTCCTTTCTTCTGGACCCCTAAATTTATCCGCCACCCATTTTGTGAGCCATTGCAATTGCGCAGCTATGTAATAATGTCCAAAGTCAGGTGCTGCTAACCCTCCATCTGTTCTCGGCCTCATAAGTGTAGTGAGTGCTACCCTCTGCTGGGACCCAATATGAACACCGTCACCATTGAATTCAGTTGGGTGAACATTCAAACTGTCAGCCTCGGGAGCGTCACCATCTTTAGGAGGGCAACTCTACCCGCTACCGACAAGGGCAGAGTCCCCTAAAAGTCAAAGTTGCTTTTAACTCCCCGTAAGGCCCGTCCTATATTCCCTTCTAATAAGTCTTCAGGAGAGTGATAGATCTGGGTGCCCAGGTAGGCCAAGCAGTGGGATTGCCATTGTACCCCCTCTGTTCCTAATGGGAAAGCCATACCCGCCCTGACCGGAAACAGAGACGACTTTGCCCAGTTCACTTTTAGGCCTGCTACTTGCCCTAAACCATGCAGAAGACCCTTCGCCCCTCTAAGTGCCTCTCTCGCATCCACCAGAAACAACAGCAGATCATCTGCATAGAGTGCAATGTGGTGAATCTGACCGGTTACCTCTAACCCCTGAAAATATTGCTCCGTACGGACTCTGGCTGCCAGCGACTCCATGGCCAAGGCATTCTTGGCCCAGCTTTCCAGAACGCTGACCTCCATGTTGACAGGATCAGTAATCCTAGGTGGGGATTTTAACTGTGTTACTGATGTTGGGTTGGACTGTTCGCATCCGCCGCTCCCGGAGGCGCCTACACATAAAATAGCGGAAGCACGCCTCACCTGGCAATTGATGTGGGGTTTGGTAGACTCCTGGAGAGCGCAACATCCAGTTGACAGGGACTATTCCTTTTTCTCTGCCTTACATGAACTACATTTCAGACATGACTCTATACTATGCTACCCAGACATTCATGAAAATCTACAGACTACCGAGTACATCACTAGAACAATTTCAGACCATAACCCATTACTACTGGGAATAACATGGTCTTGTGAACGACCTAAAATCCCGACCTGGCGCTTAAAACCAGAAGTATTGGAAGATCAGGTTTTCAGAACGGCAGTGGGTAACACTATTGCGCAACATTTTGTGGAATATTCCAACACAGCAACATCTAAGTTAATTGAGTGGGACACATTTAAGTCAGTTATCAGGGGGAGGTGTATCTCTGAGTCTATGGGAGTGCGTAGGACTCTACTGCAAGACACGATGCCAGCAGAGCACAGACTTCGGGAATTAGAGAGGGAACAGCCAGAACAGTGTCAAGCATGAGGAACTGCTAGCGGGTAGGAAAGCGGTGGCTGCCCAAGTGGAGCGACTTTGTGGTTTTGACTATAAAAACAATATAACTAGGGCCCATGCTGAAAGGGACAAATCTGGGGCCCTCCTGACCTGGCTGTCCAATCCAGCTCGAAGGGGGTCGATGATATTAGAACTAAGGGGACGAGGTGAAGAACCTCTGTACCCCCAGCAGGACATCAATAATAGATTCTTCGAATTGTATGAGAATTTATATAAGAGCAAGCAGTTGCCAACACCCGATGAATTGGCTAAATTAGTCAATGCCGTGGAACTAGTGGTGGTGTCGGAAGACGTAGCAAAAGATCTGGGGGGTGAGATAGGGTTCAGTGAGATGAGAGGGGCTATAAAAACCATGACCAGAAACAAGATACCAGTTACAGATGGACTCCCAGTGGAGAACTATTTGACCTATATTGATTTACTCGCTCCTAAGCTGGTAGAACTATATAACCAAGCGCTACGGGAAGGTCACCTCCCCTGTACAACAAGAGAAGCGGTAATTATTCCATTACTGAAACCCGGGAAACCAGCTTGGGACACGGCAGCCTATCGGCCATTGTCCATGCTAAACCTGGACTATAAGGTTTTGAACCGGATACTGGCAACTCGGCTTCTCCCCCATGTGTCCACTTTAATCTATCAGGACCGGGCGGGCTTCATCCCCACCAGAACCACTGCATTTAAACATTAGACGTCTCCTTCGGATCCTAGAAGCAAGATCCAACTGCGAGGGTGGTGAGACCATCTTTGCAGTGGATATTGAAAAGGCTTTCGACAGTCTTGAATGGGCTTACCTATTCGAGGTGATGAGGAAATTTGGACTCGGCCCAGCATTCATTAAATGGACAGCCCTGCTATATGTGGAGTCTACTGCCCGGGTCAAGATGGGCAGACTGATTTCTGGAAGTTGTAGAATAGAAAGGGGCACGCGACAAGGGTGTCCTTTGTCGCCTCTACTGTTTGCCTTGACCATGGAGTCGCTGGCAGCCAGAGCCCACAGGCGGCAATATTTTCAGGGGTTAGAGGTGACCGGTCAGATTCACCACATTGCACTCTATGCTGTTGATCTGCTGTTGTTTCTGGTGGATGCACGAGATACACTTAGAAGGGAGAAGGGTCTTCTGCATGGTTTAGGGCAAGTAGCGGGCCTAAAGGTGAACTGGGCAAAGGCATCTCTGTTTCCGGTCAGGGCGGGTATGGCTGTCCCATTAGGGACTCCAGCAAGTGCAACAGTAGGGAAAGTGTTGGATAGCGGAGGGGGATAATTTACTATTCCCACCCCAGCAAAATAATAAACGTTAATTAACAAATAATTAATTAATTAAAAATAATTGACCTCCCAGCAAATCCCCCTATAAATGAAACCACCAATATTGTTAAACATGACACACTTAAAATAATTGCTTCACAATTAATTAATTAATAACAATTAACAATCAATAATAAATTAATTCACACTATTAACACACTATTAAGACAATAAATAAGTATTATATAATTTTTTAATAAGATATATAAAAATTGTATTACTTCCCACACTACTCCCCTATAAATCCACAACCCGCTCCTAAAAAAAGACACAATCAACATATTTACCAATTAATTACTAATTAGTAATAACCAATTAATAACTAATTAATAACAAATTAATTAACACAATTAACAATATAAATGATTAAATACAAAAATATTAATTAATTAAATTACTTCCCACCCTATTCCCCTAGAAACCCACAACCCGCCACGGAACTAAAACACAATATTAAATAAAATAAAAATTAATAACTTCTAAAAATTATTAATAAATATATTAGAATTAAATTACTTCCCACCCTATTCCCCTATAAACCCACAACCCGCTACGGAACTAAAATACGCAAAAATTAATTAACATAAAATTAATGACTTAAAAAACTTCCACACATACATTACAAAAATAGGCTATACTTATACAAAATATTTAGATCACATACTTTTAACACATAGACTAAAATACAGAACACCAAAATAAATTTCGATATTATTAACAACGATATTTAAACTAACTATATTACTAACTTCAATACTATAAAAAACAATATTTCTTACCTTCATGTCAATATTCTGGTTGACGATATTCTTGCATGTCGATATTGTGCCACATCGATATTTATAACTCGATATTCTGGCATATCGATATTTAAACATCAATATTATGTCTGCATTCCTCGTAAAGTCTGGGAAGATCATAATTTTACTGTTGGCCACCTGCAGTTCCTGTTTTTGACTGGCCTTAAAGAGCACATGATCACGATCCCGAAAATGAAGCAATCTCGCCACTATGGGTCAGGGATGGGCCCCCGGATGGGGCGGCCTGGCTGGGACCCTGTGGGCACGTTCTAGCGCGTTGAAGGGGGACAGTGCTTCTGGGGCCACTTCAGTTTTGATCCAGCCTTCAAGGAAGCCCACCATATCTGTACCCTCGGTTTGTGCTGGCATTCCTATAATCCTTATATTGTTCCTGCACGGCCTTCCTTCACTGTCCTCTGCTCGCGCTTTCAGTACTTTGACTTGGCACTCGACTGTGCTAAGCGACTTTTGGAGCATCTCCACTTTCTCCGGTAGATCAAAGAGTTCCTTTTCCGAGGCTATCACTCACTCTTTGAGTTTACAGTGGTCATCTTTTACTAAGCTTACATCAGTCCCTATCGAGCCAATTTTCGCCTCCAGTGCTTCTCTGGAGGCTGTGATAGCCTGCATAATATCTACTAGGATGGGGTCGTGCTACCCATCTCTTTCCCCGATGCTACACATTCCTCTTTGTCATCTATTTTGGTTCCTGTGACCCCCGTGCTGAGGGCACGAAATCCTCTTCTCCTTTATGGTTTACCATCACTTCCAGTGGGCTCCCACTTGCGCCTTCCTGTAAAGGTCTCTGCGCGCAGATACCCAGTGCAGGGCGGGCGCATACTTCACCGAGGAAAAGGCCCCTCCCCAGAACACACCCTGCCTGTTGTACCGATCACCTTCACAGTGGTCCTGCTGGTTTGACCAGGTCTTGTTCACCCCAGTGAGCCAATTCACAGAGATTAACAGGCTAAGTGAATATAGTCGTAATCCCAGTAGCCATCGGGGTTCAGCACATCGTTTATATTGTCAAGGGTTTTCCTGCGCGTATGAAGCTCCCCCTCAGCTGAGTACGGCCCTTAACTCACCGGGATTTCGATGGACTTCATCGGTGTCCCGCTTTCATTTTCACTGATCTCTCTTCTGCTAAATAGCGTGTCAAGGAAGAAGCCTGGGTTGTATGCACACCTGGCGATCACAAAGCCTCTCCTCACATGTTCCTGTCCTCTCTAGACAGCATCCGGGACCCCCCTGTGGCCCCCTGTTTGATGGTCTGGATTCTGAGCCTACCGGAGCCCAGGTCGTGTTCGCAGGTCCGCCACCTGTAGGTTCCATTCTGCTTCAGGGACTATCCCAGTAATGCAGTCTCTCTGGGTGCAGTTGTCCCCTCGGACGTGCACTCTACCAATATGGTGATGTCAGGGGGGAGGGGCGCTGTTCGCCCCCCTCCGAGCACGCTAGTGTCCTCATTTGCAATTCAAGAGGGGCAGTCTGAAAGTGTCCGCTTTGCTGGTCGTGGGAGCCACCGCCCAATGCTTACAGGCCGCGTCTTACCAGTCCGTGACGGGGACAAGAAGGTCAACAGTTCCACGATGGGGATCTCTACATCACTCACCCGCGGCTCTCCTCCTCCGTCACTGCATCAGAGCGAGCAGCAGTGTTTCTAGCTCTCCCACTGGCAGCTCGCTGAATGCGCTGTCTCTGCTTGTAATGTCTTCGGAGACGGGCACAGCTAGTTTCTTCCAGCCCCCACCTACTTGCACTGCCTTCGCGCCATCGTAGGCTAAGCACTCTGTCCCTCCTCAGCCGCCATCTTACTACTCACCAGGGTTATTGCTGTCAGCCCAGGTCTTGGTGATTCTGCCATCAAATCGGCCCGCTGAGCAACGTTGGGTAGATCGGCACCCTCCTGGGCCAATTCTCCGATCGGGTGCCCCAAAATAAATGTGCCCGGGGCTCAGGATATTTGTTTATTGGGGGAAAGTTGGCCGTAGCTCCGTAGCTCATGTCTTCTCACATTGGCTCCAGGCCACGCCCCCTCCCTCGCTTTCAATATTATAACTTCATTTTTTTCAAAGAAAATGTCAGATTCACTACTCTGTTCAGGAAGAGATGTAAAATATGCTGGAATCAAAGCTTTGAAACTGAAAGTATTTCTTACAGAGGAAACTGCAGTAAAGCAAGAAAACTAGGGGGGTTCTTTTTATCATAGAAATTATGGTTGGTGCTCTAGAAAGCTTAAATGAGGACACACTGTCTACACGTTCTCAAATATATTCCTTATTCATGTCAGTAAAGAAACATAGTCTGCCAACAGCAGTCTGTTGATCAACTCTATAGTGGTCAACTGCAACTTCACCACAGAGTTCTAATGAACAACTAGTGTCACGTGGCCCGTAGAAACATTCTGGCACATGCATCAAACATGTAATTTGCGATTCCTTATTAGCGAAAAATAAGGATTCGCTAATAAGGAATCGCAAAAGCCTATGCATGTAGGAATCGCTAAAAAAATTGCGATTCCTACAAATTCCTTAATTGCGACTCGCAATTTGCAAGTCGCAAATAAGGAATGGCTTCCCATTCATTCCTATGGGCCCATAGGAATGAATGGGAAATTGCATGCGCAATTTGTGAGTACCCAACAGGTACTCGCAAATTGCGCATGCAATTTCAAGGGTGCAAGGGTGTCAAATGGACACCCTGTTGCACCCCTGAAATTGATATGTGCACCCATGTTACGCACACACTTTGGGGCATGTGTGTGTGTAACACAGGACTTTGAAAAATGCACTTTAGTGCTTTTTTCAAAGAAATCGCAATTTACCACCACCTTTCATTTGATGGTAAATTGCGATTCTTAATTGTGAAATCGCAATTCTTTTTACTTTATTGCATTGCACTTAAGTAATCGCAATTTTGTGATTTCTTAAATTGCGATTTTTGCATTTGGGATGATACATCCCAAATGCAAAAATACCGGTGCGACCAGTTTTTCCTTTGATGCATGTGGGCCATTGTCATCTTCACCAAGTTAGCATGAGCACGATGCATCCTGCCTGCTGCTTTGTTTTTGCAATATTTTCCATGGCTGCTTTCACATGAGAACTCATCACTGTGTTCACTCTCTGCATATTCCTTGGATTTTGACTGAACATTATGTGCAAGGTCGAACAAACAATGCCCCTTGTTATTTTGTTCTGGCCAGCCCTTAGACAAAACATACCAATGCAGCTGTTGTTTGGACAAAATCACTTGGAGAGGGACCTTTCCAGGGAGAAGAGAGAGACAGCACCTATGATGTAGATCTACCATCTATAGGCTAAGGTATGGGGTCTGCTGACAAAGCTCATGGATCTTCTAACATATAATACTGCTGCGCAGCAAGGGGAGGGAGGTTAGGCTCTATTGTCTTTCCATGATGAAATCTCCCTTCATGATTTATGGACTAGCTGCTATGCTAACTATAATTGTATTATGCATTTTCCTGCTTTTTGTGGCACATATACTGCATGTTTGGGCATGTTAGTTTAAATAAATATTTTAAACTGTTTTGTGCCTCTGTCAGATCTTATTGTGGACAAGTACAAGAGTGCAAGTGAAAGGGTGAGTCTTGTTACCGCGATTCCTGAGAGATCTGGGAGTGTGGTGTTCTGGGGTGTCTAATCATTTGTTTCTCTGTGAGTGAGTAGGAGAGCAAGGGATACACTATAGCTAGTCGGTCCTGGTCTCGTGGGTACTAAGGTGGTAGGAAGACCCAGTCCCTATACACCAAGGTCCTATAATCATGTGCATAGTTCTGTGTTTGTGCAGAATCTCTGCACCACTAGAGCGCTAACATTCTGAATTTGTGACAAAAGTGTGGTACACCTGAAAGCCAACTTGGTGGAATCAAAGCTGTAAATCTTAAAGGAGTTTCCTATGGAGGGGACTACTGTAAATGAACAAAATGAGGGCCTTCTGTTTGTCATAGAAATTATGGTTAGTGTACTAGAAAGCTAAAACTGAGGACAGATTGTCTTAAAGTATCTGCCTCATTCATTTCAGTAAAACATTCTAACATGTAGAGTGAAACATGCACTTGTAACACCAGCAGCAGTCTGGCAGTTAACTCCGTAGTAATCAACTGCAGCACCACCAGAGTTCTAATGAACAACTGCAGTACTAACATTTTGTATTCAACAGAAAACTGAGGAACTCCTGGACCTCATTTTATTGCAGTAGGAGCTGTTGAATGTATTGCTAGCTGAAGTGATGAAACTAGGGGGCTAAAAATGTGAGGGGCAAACTGAGCTTTTTGCAATTTGAGGCATATTTTTAAAGGGAATAAAAACAGTTAAAGAGAGAAACATCTGAATAAGTACTGCATCCCCTTCCCAGATCTGTTTACTCAGCATATATATCCAAAATATATAAATAGAACAAGTGTGCAAACCAGCCCCCTGGTGCTTTGTAAATTGGGGGATCCATTCCCCTTTAATCCTGAGGGTCCCTGGGGGCAAACTAGGCCACCAGGAACTTTCAGTATATGCCACAGAGCTGCGTTGCAGAGAGGTGTAAAAAGGGGTGTGGCCTCAGGAACACCTCTCTGCAACGCAGCTCTGTGGCGCTTCCTGGAGGTACCTGGTGGGTTAGTTGTCCCGCATTGACCCTCAGGATTCAAGGGGACTTAATCCCTCAATTTACAACGCACAAGTGGGCACGTTTACACATGTTATAGTTAGAAATTAGCATTTGAAAAACCTTTGAAATTCCCTGAAAAAAACATAGGTTTTAAGGACGTTATAGCCCTTCCTGAAGCTGTCAGTACATTAGCCTTAAGGGCTGCTAACTTTAGTATCATTGGCGATTTAAATCTTCACTTTGATACTCCCCTTTCCCCTGCCGCTAGTAGTACTCTTGTCGATCTGGAAGCTCTCCAGCTATTTCAGTTGGTTAATCATTGTACCCATGTTGGTGGACACATTTTGGACCCTATTTTCACCAATTTATCGGCAGCTAAAGTCCTGCTTCCCAGGCCTATGGCCTGGACCGATCACCATCTTATAGAGCTACACCTTGTGATTAAGGACCTTCCTCACAGAGTAATTTCGTCTGTGCCTCTTAGGCGTCCATGGAGAAAGCTGAAGTTAGCTGATTTTCATCGGCTTCTTGGCCAACATCCTTTGGGCCCTTTCTTGGATGTTGAGTCGGGATATTATCTTTTTTGCAATTGGCTGACTGGAGCCCTGGACTGCTTGATCCCAATTGCTGAGAGTAAACGCCGTCGTGCTGAACCTAGTCCTTGGTATGATGATTCGCTTCGGCTCCTTAGGAAATCATGCAAACAAGCTGAAAGAGCCTGGCGTAAGTCTTATTTGCCAGGCAGGAAAGCGATCTATCGTGCCAGGACTAAGAAATATCATAGAGCGATTAATAAAGCCCGGGCTGCCTACTATTCTCGCAAATTCAACATCAGCACCAATCCTACTAAATTAGTATTCAAGGTGCTTAAGGATCTTACAGCCAGTAGAGCTCCAGTCGCTGAGATCTGTTCTGCCTCGCACTGTGAGGACCTGGCCGCCTTTTTCGTGGAAAAGGTGGAGGCCATTTATCGTTTCTTTTCTGTTCCATCCGCCTCTGTGGAGAAGTTGGAACCTTGTCCAATGACTACTATGTCTTTGTGCTCTTTCCCAGAGCTTTCGATGGAGGAGTTTAATAAAATTGTGGCCAAAGTCAAATCTGGCTCTCCTAGGGATCCTCTTCGACCTGCCCAATTTAGAGATTCAGCGTCACTTTGTCCTCCTCCCCTGCGTGATCTTGTCAATCTATCTTTGACGTCTGGCTCTGTCCCTGCTAGCTGGAAACAAGCTCAGGTGATGCCTATTTTAAAAAAACCTGCCTTGGATCCATTAAAGCTGGAGAACTATCGCCCTATATCTCTTCTTCCATGGGCCGCAAAACTGACTGAGGTCCATGTTAACGCCATCTTATCTAACCATCTTCATTGTGCTAACATATTGGATCCCTCGCAGAATGGCTTTCGACCCGGCCATAGTACTGAGACTGCGTTGCTCTTTGTGGTTGAGCACCTGCGTACCTTGGTCGACGCTGGTCAAACGGCGGCACTGGTGCTTCTTGATCTCAGTGCCGCCTTCGACACCGTCTCCCACGCTATTCTATTACAGCGTTTGGGTGAGGCTGGTGACGATAACGTGGCACTTGAGTGGTTTCGATCGTTTTTATCCGGTCGCACGTTTAGGGTTGTTACTCCTCCTTTTCAATCTAAACCCTATCCTATCACTCAGGGTGTGCCGCAAGGGTCAGCTCTGAGCCCCACACTTTTCAATCTCTATGTGCAGCCGCTGGCAGCTGTCGCCAAGCGCTGGAACCTGACTATGGTGTCCTATGCTGACGACACGCAGCTGGCGGTTGCATTAAGTGGGGCTTCCGACCTCGAGGCTGCTAAGTTCCGCGAGGGCCTGAGCTCAGTGGCCCGTTGGATGACAGATAATTGCCTGCAATTGAACGCTAAAAAAAACGAAGTGCTCATTGTCGGCAAGCAGAGTCATCTCTGGGGTGATCATTGGTGGCCACCCGAGCTTGGTTCAACTCCTCTTCCTGTCACCGAGGTTAAGAACCTTGGGACTTGGTTGGATTCCAAACTCAGTTTTGCCTGTCACACTAAGAAAACCGCTGCCACGTGTTTTGGGATTTTACGTAGGCTTAGACCAATCTTTAAATCTTTTGATGCTCCAACCAGACAGCTTATTGTTCAAGCTACGATTTTGTCTAGGTTGGACTATGCGAGCTCTCTTTTGTTGGGGGCTAATTTGGCCGAACTTTCTAGACTTCAACGCGTTCAAAACGCTGCCGCCAGGGCTCTGGTTGGCTTACCGAGATTTTGCTCGGCCAAAAAGACCATTGTCAAACTTCATTGGCTCCCTGTCGCTCAGAGGATTAAGTTTAAATCTCTGTGCCTTGTGTTTAAAATTCTGAAGCATTCTTCTCCTCAGATTCTGGAGCACTTTATTCTGCCTTATGTTCCCTCGCGCTCTTTAAGATCCTCAGGTCTTCACTTGGTCACAGTCCCGCGCTTTAGGAGAGCTAGGACCGGCGGCCGCTCCTTTAGAGTACTTGCTGCCAGGCTCTGGAACTCTCTTCCTATTCATGTCCGCGCAATCAATGAACTTTTTGCCTTTAGGAAAGCTGTTAAAACCTTCCTTTTTCCTCTGGATCCTTAGTGCTGCTACGCTCTTGTATTTGGTATCACCTGTGTCCGGTATTTTGTCCTTTATAGCGCCGGGACGCCCCTTTGCTGGGGCAGCTGTGCGCTCTATAAATCCGGATAACATAACTTAGTTAGAAATTAGCATTTAAAAAACCTTAGAAATTCACAGAAAAAACCATAGGTTTCAGGGACGTTATAGTTAGTTGGACATTTCATTCGTACAAAACCAGTGAAATGTGGCCATTATAGTTAGTTGAGCTAACTATAACTCGCGCACCTGCAATGCACTGCTGATGACGTCACATATTACATCACTCATGACATGGTCAGTGGCATCGGTGATGTCATCAGTGATGTCACTGACCATGTCATGAGTGATGTAATATATGACGTCATCAGCAGTGCATTGCGGGGGCGCGAGTTATAATTAACTGAACTAACTATAACGGGGGAATTTCAATGGTTATGTACGAGTGCAATGTCCCACTAACTATAACTTTCCCTAAAACCTATGGTTTTTTCAGTGAATTTCTAAGGTTTTTTAAATGCTAATTTCTAACTATAAAATGCCTGAAACCTATGGTTCTTTCTGTGAAAATATATATATATATACATATATACGAACACCTAGGCACAGGTAATCCATGTAGCTCCAAAACGAGAGGGCGTGTCACTCCGCCAGCACCTGCAGCTGGCCGCACATGTCCACCATACTCTCTACTCTTTTACAAAAGAAAGTGTGACACTGCTCCGTGGGTAAATCAGGAACGGCTTTATTTTAAAAACAGCGCTTGCATTAAAGAGTCTCTGGAAACGCAGGGCAGACGCGTTTCCGCCTTAATGGCTTCATCATTGCCCATCCAGGTTATTAGTTGCTCTTCCGGGGGTTCCTTACTTATAGTTGACTACTTCAAGTCACGTGATCAGGCCCCACCCTTGCCTCACAGATACAAGGCACTCGGTGCTCCTCACTTGCACTGCTGCATTCTGGTAAGTGGAATCCTTCGTAAGGGTCCATTCAATGATGGTGCCTCTTAAAACATCAAGTGATGCTCCAAACAGTGTCGGGCCGGGTCCCCCCACCGTCGCAGCCTTGCGGGTATGGCGACTGTGCACGAATAAATCTTCAAACAAGCACATACCGTGGACCGTATCCGTTTGTTGGGACAATCCAGGAGGCAGACGGAGTTTGCAGGATATATATATATATATACATACGGTCCACGGTATGTGCTTGTTCGAAGATTTATTCGTGCACAGTCGCCATTACGCGTTTCAGCCCGTTAAAGGCCTTGATCACATGACATGGGCTATGCATTGCATCCATATTGTTTAAGTTACACGTGCTCAGTGATAGTTACCACGTGGGCAAAATGGCAATAGACATAGAAGAAATTGTACGCATATTGCAGCTCAGTAAAATTAAAACCCAATTGGATAAAATCTTATTTTTGAGCAGTGGGTTAAAGCGACATTTGTACAAAAATGACATATTGTAAAAACAAATTTTTTCAACACAACAATTCGAAAAAACAGGGTCTAAAATATAATAACACGAGAAATATAAAGTAATCCAATATCTCTTTTGCTAAAACTTTCACACTAATAATTTCATGTCAAATGATCCAAAATAGACTTATCACATATCAGAAATCATGTAAACATTTCTACTCATGACCCTTCCTGTGACTCAAAATGGATTCCTATTTAAAAATCAGCCGTCAAACTCTTTTGCATTGAATCTCCGTCACATGCATATTACCAACACATATCAAATGGAGTTACCCCATGGAGCATACTATCTGGGCCATGTATGTTTATACTAAGTTTGTATGCCAGAAGTAATAAGTGCCTAAGTGCAATCAGTGAAAGGTGATCAAATTTCAACTAAAATTAAAGTGCCAAGTGTGGTGAAGCAGCGCCTGCATTTTTCATTTGAAAATAGCCACTTTGGCACAACGTATAAACAATCCTGCTTGTTTGCCTAGATTTGGAGCCCCAAATCCTCAGAGTGGTATTTCTTATTTACTGTACATCAGGTTTAAATACCAGGTTATACATTTCTTAATTGAGACCTTATAGACCTTTCTAATCCGGTTGTGTTCCATTCCTGAACAGTACAATTAAATATGTGCAAAATATTGCAGATAGGTGTCTCCAATATATAAATAAATAAATATCACGCAATACATAGATATAGATACATACACATATATAAATAAATATAAATGTGTAAATATAAATATTTAAAATTATAAATATATTAAATATTGGCTAAAATATAATATAAAACCTCCTGATAAGTATGTTAGTATCTCAATCTAGTTGCATTTCTACACAAATGTATACAGATCCTCAGATATGTTCAGGCCTTCCGGGTGTTTGGAGTCTAGCTCTATGATGTTTCTTGTTTCTAATTGTCTCAGTTTTGTCTCCCTATCACCTCCTCTTTTACTCGGAGGCACTGAATCAATAACAAAATATCAGAGGAGCTGACTATTTGAATTGTGTTTATCTTTAAAGTGTCATGCTACTGGGTATGTGTTGTTTTGATTGTTGATGGCCCTCATATGTTTGTTTTTTTGTTCCCATGGCTGGAGAGTTTGCCTCCTGTCGATGCATAAAAAACCAAGTTCGTCCTCTAATGTCAGCTTTTAGGGTGCCTGGGTTCTGCTTGTGTTGCTCATTTCTGTGTCAGATTTGCTGTCAATAGTGGAGCTCAACTCAGATTGGGAGGTGCCAGACCCCAGTTCCCCTCTTTTAGAGGTGCCTGCTTTTGATTCTCCGGAATTGCTGACCTTTGATAACCTTAAAGCCTCGTATTTTCTTGCAAACATAAAGATTTGCCCTAGATCATAGTCTGTTTTATCACGGTGGAACTTGAATGTTGTTCGTTCTTTGATTTTATCCTTTTCCTTTTTCAAACGCAGTAACATTTCATTGCATTATTTGGCCTTTTCATCAGCCTCACCCATATTGCCCGATTCCTCATTTATTTTCTCAATAATTTCCAGCAGTGTTGTTATGTCAATGTCCGCATATTTAATTAATATTAGAACAAGACGTTTGGAGGATTCCAAATTGCAGTCGGCCCACTCCCTCATCATCTGTGGATTCCGATTCTCGTAACTCGGGGCTAAAGGAATCCTCAAGCCCCGAGGTATCCGTCCCACATCGATGTATGGTTGCAGTGAGCGGGATTCCCACCATTTGCTCTGTTCAGCCTTCAATTTTCTATCTAATTTTCTAAACTTTTCATTTACTGTGTCATTAATTTGTGTAGGTGGATTGTTACTGCTTCTCACATTTGGCATCACTGTGGGGCAGTCACTGAACATTTCCAGTGCCGCCGCCTCCCGGTTGCGTACCATGTCAGCCGACATTGTGCTTAATTTCAAATAATTGTCCATTGGGGAGCCTCACCAGACAATTCTAGTGATTCTTCCGCACTGACATGTTGTGTGGCATGCAGCATACAAGGATTATTTTGCACACCTTTGCAGGCCCATATGGGAGGGCGCCTCCGGTCTTGTCCAGGCAGTGAAAACGGCTTTTCAGGAGGCCGAATGTCTGCTCAATCACCCTCCTGCTCCGACCATGTGCCTCATTGTAGCGCATCTTGGCTGGTGTCACAGGGTTCCTGAGGGGTGTCAGCAACCACGGCATGTTGGGGTATCCGGAGTCACCTACACACAAAAAAATGAACAAGTAGCTGAGTTTTGTAGGAGTGCAGAATACAACATTGGCAAACACACACAATGATAAACAGTCAGTACACACCTATAAGCCAGGCACGCTAATCTGGCATCTGTGACATCAGCGTTGCAATGCGACTACTCCTCATTATGTAGGCATCGTGCGCAGAACCAGGGAACCCTGCACACACATGTGATACACATGTCTGCAAGACATACCACCAGAGCATTGATCGAGTGGAAATGTTTCCTGTTACGGTATGCCTGCTCATGTGCCTGTGGTGGTATCAGGGCCACATGTGTCCCATCAATAAATCGAATGACGTTCGGCATCCTCCCCAGTGTATAAAAGGCATCCTTTATTTCAGGGAGTTCAGCTGGGCTAGGGAACTTGATGTACAGGTCAAGGAAATGCAACATCCCCTCCAAGACATCTCGTAGCACATGACTAAACATAGTTTGTGACATCCCACCTGCTGTAGCCACAGTGTACTGGAAGGTACCAGTAGCAAAGAAGTGCAGGGCTTCCATCACCTTCACCTCTGGGGTCAGTGCTGTAGGGTATGTCCGGCCAGGTAGCAGATGTGGCGCCAACTGCTCCACCAACTCCTCAATCAGTGGCCTGGTGAAGTGGTACCGTTGGATGCAGTCACGTTCCTGCATGGTTTGAAGGTCTGGGAACGGTCGATGGACAGCTGGTGCCCTGCAGAACAGAGATGAACAAAGGAAGACTGTCGGTTCATCCACCCATGTGGCCATGACCAGGCTCAATATCACATGATACATCATGACATTACACAATGTACTGAGGTGTGTGCTGTTGGGCATGGACACATATGTCACCTACATGACCATCACCTCACATCTCAATTCTGTGGGCCCGATTCACAGAACTAACTTAAGATAAAATCCTAAACTTACTACCATTTTGGTATTCACAGAAGGCACTTTTTCATTTTGGTATTCACAGAAGGCACTTACTCATTTCGGTATTCACAGAAGTTAGGAGTCCTAACTTTAGGACTCCTAAATGCCTTCTGTGAATACCGAAAACCTTAAAATTAGGATTTTTCTCAGTTTAGTAGTAGTATAGTTAGGACTCCTAACTTTAGGACTCCTGAATGCCTTCTGTGAATACCGAAAGTCTTAAAATAAGGATTTTTCTCAATTTAGTAGTCCTAAAGTTAGGACTCCTAACTTTAGGACTCCTAAATGCCTTCTGTGACTCCCGAAAGCCTTAAAATTAGGATTGTTCTCAGTTTAGTAGTAGTATAGTTAGGACTCCTAACTTTAGGACTCCTAAATGCCTTCTGTGAATACTGAAAGTCTTAAAATAAGGATTTTTCTCAATTTAGTAGTCCTAAAGTTAGGACTCCTAACTTTAGGACTCCTAAATGCCTTCTGTGACTCCCGAAAGCCTTAAAATTAGTATTTTTCTCAGTTTAGTAGTAGTATATTTAGGACTCCTAACTTTAGGACTCCTAAATGCCTTTTGTGAATACCGAAAGTCTTAAAATAAGGATTTTTCTCAATTTAGTAGTCCTAAAGTTAGGACTCCTAACTTTAGGACTCCTAAATGCCTTCTGTGACTCCCGAAAGCCTTAAAATTAGGATTTTTCTCAGTTTAGTACAAGTATAGTTAGGACTCCTAACTTTAGGACTCCTAAATGCCTTCTGTGAATACTGAAAGTCTTAAAATAAGGATTTTTCTCAATTTAGTAGTCCTAAAGTTAGGACTCCTAACTTTAGGACTCCTAAATGCCTTCTGTGACTCCCGAAAGCCTTAAAATTAGTATTTTTCTCAGTTTAGTAGTAGTATATTTAGGACTCCTAACTTTAGGACTCCTAAATGCCTTTTGTGAATACCGAAAGTCTTAAAATAAGGATTTTTCTCAATTTAGTAGTCCTAAAGTTAGGACTCCTAACTTTAGGACTCCTAAATGCCTTCTGTGACTCCCGAAAGCCTTAAAATTAGGATTTTTCTCAGTTTAGTAGAAGTAAAGTTAGGAGTCCTAACTTTAGGACTCCTAAACTGAGAAAAATCCTAATTTTAAGACTTTCGGTATTCACAGAAGGCATTTAGGAGTCCTAAAGTTAGGACTCCTAACTTCTGTGAATACCGAAGTGAGTAAGTGTCTTCTGTGAATACCAAAATGAGTAAGTGCCTTCTGTGAATACGAAAATGGTAGTAAGTTTAGGATTTTGTCTTAAGTTAGTTCTGTGAATCGGGCCCCACATGTCCACATAAGTCCCATGTAGTGCAATGGCCAATCATTTGGTTGTGTCACCCGACCTCTGTACTGCTGTGACGTTACAAACACACACCACAGTGACAAGTGAGGCCTGATGTCTCCCAGGCATCACAGATCTTTGCCATGCAGATACCCAGGGTCCCTGTATTGCCACATCAACACTGGCATGGACATGGCGTATCACGTACACACCACAAGGCAAGCGTGAGTCCCACAGTTAGTGGCCACTGTTGTCCATGCAGGCCCTACTTGTACGTCTCTTAGACACACACACACCATCAAGGTTGCTGCATATACCACATGGATGTGGAGACTGTCTCCCATTGTGCACATTTGATCAGATACATCTGAGACACAACATGCACACAGACTGTGGGTGCACATCTGAATTGTGTCTACAGGTCTCACTGTGACGTACATGCCATCACCCCCAGGACTCAGGGTGTATGTGACATGTCCTAAACATATCCAACCTGCAACTGTGTCCGTGACTCATGCCCATTACTGTACATTTGCACATCACAGTGGTATTGTGCACAACACACAAAGGATTCTGCCCCCATGTACACATGCACAGGCTGGGAGTGGCTGAACAAAAGTGCCACCCAACAAACCAAATGTTGCCCCCCCCCAACACACAGGGAATGCAGCCTTACATGCCATGGGACACTGTGTGGCCAATGCTGTAGTGTGGTAGGTGTGCACAGGTGTCCCTGGCAAGTAATTGTGTGTTGAATCCATCAAATAGTCACATCAATGAGCTCCGATGCGGGTGTAAATGCGTACGCATTACACGGTTCATGACCGAGCCGTGCATACGCTTTGCCATTGACTGCAATGAGGTCTGACGCGGGTGACAATGCGTACGCATTGCACGGTTCATGACCGAGCTGTGCGTACGCTTTGCCATTGACTGCAATGAGGTCCGACGCGGGTGACAATGCGTACGCATTGCATGGTTCATGACCGAGCCGTGCGTACGCTTTGCCATTGACTGCAATGAGGTCCGACGCTGGTGACAATGCGTACGCATTGCACGGTTCATGACCGAGCCGTGCGTACGCTTTGCCATTGACTGCAATGAGGTCCGACGCGGGTGACAATGCGTACGCATTGCACGGTTCATGACGGAGCCGTGCGTACGCTTTGACATTGACTGCAATGAGGCCCGATGCCGGTGGCTATCATGCATGCGCGTCATGGTCCGAGATAGGCGTACACCTTGGCCATTGAATCGTATGGAGACGGGTGCATGTGTATTTTCAAAAATACGCATTGTACAGTCAGTTGACCGAGCCGGGCACACCCATTGGCTCTGGACTGTCATGGAGACGGATGCGGATTCAAAACTTGTACGAGTTGTGCGCTGGAAATTCAGTTGGATGCCTACAACAATGTTGCAATTCCTAGTGTTTCATGAAGGTGAATTTTTTAACGATGCGGAAGACGTGTACGAGTCTTACATTTCCATGGATTGGCCAGATTCATAGAATGCATCCGTGTTGGACCTATCACTGGGGACACATGGCACAGAGTCTGCCTCTGCAGCACAGATATAAGGCTGGCTGGCCCCCAGGGAGCTCACTTGCCTGCACTACATGCTACTGGACCACATCCCTGCTACCAATGCTGCTGTCTCTGCATCCTCTGGCTCCTGCTATGGCATGTACTCTGGAGAAGGCCCCAGCCTTCACTGAGGAGGAGAACCAGGCCCTGCTGGACGGGCTCCTTCCACAATATAGCAAGCTGTATGGGAAACCAGGGAAGCAAGTGAGTGTGCAGTCCACTACCTTCCTAATTGTGCATGTTGTCTGACTAGCAGTACTAGCAGTGTGTACACCAGTGGCAAGCATTCTCACTGACTACTTTCATCCCCAAAAGTGTGTAGGTACATGTAATGAACAGGTGTTCTTCTGCTAAAGTGCATTAGTGCAAGCTTAAACTTCCCAGGCATTGTTAACATGTCAGGCATGCAGGTTATTTGTCCTTTCCCATGGTTGCACTACCTGTGTAACTCATTTTCCTTTGTGATGATGACATGTATATCCTAATGTGTGCAGCACAAATATGGGGCATGTGTGTTAATGGACTTTGAACTTTGTCATCCTTACAGGTTGATGCCCACCAGAAGCAGGAGATATGGCTGACCATCGCCCGGGCAGTTCGTTCGGTGGGGGTCTACAAGCACCGGATCCGCAACTGCCAGAAGAGGTGGCAGGACTTTCGGGCTGGACCCGGAGGATCGCTAGAGTCCAGCTGAAGCTGTCACCTCCATGCAGGAGGGGCAGACACCGGACCCTGACCCCCCACATGCTCCGGATCCTGGCGGTGGTCTTCCCGGACCTGGATAGGCAGCGGAAGGCCAGACAGCAGCAAGGAGGGGGTAAGTCCATGCCTAATCTGTGTACTATGTCTGGCATGCTAATTGCAGTCTTTTGGCCTGGCCACACTTCCACATTATGTAGGTCTTGTAGTCCAATACTCAGGTCCCTCAATTTTGTGATACACCCTCCTCATCTGTTCCACAGGTGTGGCCCCTACAGTCTGTTGCTTGTGTCACCAGGGCACTGTGTCCCTGCAGTCAGCTATGCTTCAGCTTCCGGACAGCATCTGTTCCTGTGACTCTGTTGTGTGTTTCTTGGGTGGTTCATTTGTTTACCCAATGCCTGGGATCTGACATGTGATCTGTGTGTGCCCTTGATATGTGTTCCAATTGCTGGTCTGACTCGCCACATGTGACTGGTGTATTTCAAACAAAAAAACTAAAAAACAAACAAACAATGCAGAGGAGCATATAGAACCTGAATGATAGTTAAACTAAAGCCTAGCCAAGAAGTCCTCAAAAAGAGGACATAATCCCATCACCCACCGTGGTGGCATGCTTCATCATGTGGGATCTACTCTTAACCAAACCTGGTTTGATTAAGGAGCTACTACTCCCAGGCTGAATCTAAGGGAGGAGCTCGCGGATGTTTTAATCTACGCTGATGGAAAAAGATCTCCTAAAGATCAATGAAGGTAGCCTAGGTTAGGTGAGGCCCTATAGTGCAGTGTGAACCTAAGTGATGTAAAATTGACTACAGGACAAGGAAATACTTTAATGAAAATTTCCCTGTGCCAATATTAAAAGCAGAGTAGTAGCGCGTCTAACCAAATTAATGAACGCGCTTACAATAAACCAGGAAAAGGTCTACATGTTTCAGCCAAAAAAGATCAGTAAATTGTGATCAAGGCTTTCTTCAGGACCAAACAACAAAACTACTGCAACTGCGAACTAGTGCATAAGGCACTAACGTGAACAAGTGTCTAGATATGGTCAAATGGAACGATACGACCATCCTTGTACCGCAGGATCGATTCCAAAATTAGGCATCCTACCGGTTAAGAAGGTAAGTACCCGTATTAAATCGGGACTGGTCCTGCCGCTCCTGGTAGCAACTCAGGCCGCCGTAAGCATCCAGGAAGGAAGCTCGGGGAAGCGACGGAGAGAGCGCTGCCTCACACCCTGAGTTGCTACCAGGAGCGGCAGGCGCAGTTCCAGTGCCAATGGATGGCGATAAAATCTTAGCACCGGCGATAAAAAAACGCACGCTAAGCCGCGAAAAGTCGCACTAAGCCAATTATCTCCAAAATCAGCCCAACAATTGCCAACAGGCCTGCATTTTGCACGCAGCAAGTGGGAAAATGCACTATAAAAGGCCCCCAAGCAGGCCAAAAAATAAAAATAAAAAACAAAGGACACCAGCGAAGACATCAGAGACATGGAGGAAGCGGGGCCAAGCGCGGAGACCACAGCAAACCCCACAGCCAGCCAGGAGGAGCAGGGAGAGAGCCAGGGGAAGGCAAAGAGGAGGAGGAACCCCAGGTTCAGCCACCAGGAGAATCAGGTCCTGTATCGCCTGGTGGCTGAACACCAGCAGGAGCTCTTTATCCGGAGGACAGTGCCATTGTCCAGGAAGAAACAGATCTGGAAGGAGATCACAGCAAAGGTCAATGCTGTGGGAGAGAGGAAGAGGAGGACCGTGGAGGAGGTAAAGAAGCGCTGGAACGACAGCAAAAAGAACACTAAGGAGAAGATGGCCACCAACCGGAGGGCAGCCATGGCCACTGGAGGTGGAAGCCCTGGGCCCATGCTGGAGCTGGATGAGCAGGAGGAAATGGTGGCGCAAGTCATCACCGAGGAGACGGTGGTGGGAGTGCCGGGTTGGGACACTGCTGCAGGTGACCAGACACAACCACAGGGTGAGTACAAACTATGGACTGGGTGGACGGGGGTGGATGGCCACAATAAAACACATGTACAATAAATGTACAATAAGTAGCATTGCATACCCACAATTACTGTGGTTCAGGTCCCAGATAGCCCTGTGCATGGTGGCATGGACACACATCAACTGATCCAACATACACATTGCTAGACACACTTTGACGGACACACTGACATTGAAAGGTGCACTGAAACGTCAGAAAAACACAGTCCAGGTACATCATCAGACCACAAAATAAGTGCCACATCACATACCAAAATACCACATCACATAGAGACGCAGCATGCTGCCAAAATGCACCCCTTGCACCCTCACAATCCATATCCAAATCTTCTCCACAAGGCTGCAACTCACATGTGCCAAAATGAGTATGCAGTGTGAATGTGACTGATCACGTGCACGAGTAAGCATGCCAACAGCAAGACCAGCACACCTGCAAAATAGCACATGTGGCTGACTTGTGTGCAAGGATGTGCGTGGCCAACAAGGGTCACTTTGAGGGCCACACACAACCTTGCACACGAGCCAGACACATGTGCAATGTTGTAGGTGTGCTGAGCCTGTCGCTGGCATGCTTACTCGTGCAGGTGACCAGTCACATTCACACTGCATACTCATTTTGGCACATGGAAGCTGTGGCCTTCTGAAGATGATTTGGATAAGTGTGGTGAAGAGGCAAGGGGGACATTGTGACAACTTCATGCCTGTACTACAAAAATGCCCCCTTGCCTCTACATGCTATGCAGCACTGTATACAGCAAGATGAAAAAGTAATGAGTGACTCTGCATACCGACAACACATGCGATGTCACAGCAAAAATACGGATTATGGGGTATATTACCAACGATGGCGTTAAAATAATAGCCGCTTGGGCGGCAGAAAACTGCCACTAAAGTGGCAATAATGGGCGTGATAATATGCCCTGGAAAATTCCAATAGAAGCCCATGTTCACACCAGAACATGGACTTCTATTGGAATTCCCCAGGGCATATTATCAAGCCCATTATCGCCGCTTAAGCGGCGGTTTTCTGCCGCTCAAGTGCCGATAATTTGTAATGCTGTCCCTCATAATAAGAAGTGTGCCCTTCATTGCAAAATGTGATGCAGGGTGCACCATGAAATCCATTCAGTCATCCAAAGTCAACTTACCTGCATTCACACATATCCCTGTCCATAATACCCTCCACCCTCCCCCGCCCCACGTCAACGCATGGCATGTACTATTTTCTCTTGCAAATTAAAAAACTCTATATGTCAGCGAAAGCTAGATCTTCAAATCTAGCAATCGCACCAACCTAGGGACATATTATCAAGATCACCGTTAAAATTATCACTGCCTTAGCGGCAGGAAACTGCCACTAAAGTGGCGGTAATGGGCTTGATAATCTGCCCTTGTGAATTCCCATAGAAGCCCATGTTCACACCAGAACATGGACTTCTATTGGAATTCCCCAGGGCATATTATCAAGCCCATTATCGCCGCTTAAGCGGCGGTTTTCTGCCGCTCAAGTGCCGATAATTTGTAATGCCGTCCCTGATAATAAGTCGTGTGCCCTTCATTGCAAAATGTGATGCAGGGTGCACCTTAAAATCCATTCAGTCATCCAAAGTCAACTTACCTGCATTCACACATATCCCTGTCCATAATACCCACCACCCTCCCCCGCCCCACGTCAACGCATGGCATGTACTATTTTCTCTTGCAAATTAAAAAACTCTATATGTCTGCGAAAGCTAGATCTTCAAATCTAGCAATCGCACCAACCTAGGGACATATTATCAAGATCAGCGTTAAAATTATCACTGCCTTAGCGGCAGGAAACTACCACTAAAGTGGCGGTAATGGGCTTGATAATATGCCCTTGTGAATTCCCATAGAAGCCCATGTTCACACCAGAACATGGACTTCTATGGGAACTCACAAGGGCATATCATCAAGCCCAATACCGCCGCTTTAGTGGCAGTTACCTGCCGCTAAAGCAGCAATAATTCTAACGCTGATCTTGATAATATGGCCCCTAGTCCCTCTCCCCTCACTATGATGTTCAATTTTCTGAGCATAGGATCCTTGGTTTGTTACTATGACATGTCTCCTTTACTACCTTTAATATAACACAATATACAGGCTGCCGCTTTAGATTCACCCATCATGCATGTCTACAGTGGTGTCGAATGGTTACATCTATGGGCTATAAAGGCCCTACCCTGGTACCAGCTCACCTGGCTCAGTGTTGACATCGCCCTCGCTGTCTTCGTCCACCAATGGTCCAAAGAAATGGTCCCATGCCCTAGCCGCCTCAAGTGATCCCTTGCTCACCGTACCCTTGACCAGTAGTAGCCTAACTATCCCATCACACTCTGCCCATTTGGTGAACTCGCACTCCCATTGATCTAAACTCGTGGCCCCACTTGCCTTCCAGTGCATCGTAATATCCTCATGGCCACTAATAATCCCCTATCCATAAACTTGCGGCAAGCCCACTTTGAGCCGTCTGTGGGAAGCAATGTAGTATACAAGCCCCCTACAACAGATCTACCTCCCTGTCTGTCAACACCTTCAATAGTGTCATCACTACGGTCCAATAAGTAGCCCAAAGTGGTCACCCCCAAATCATGTGAGGGAAGTTTGAATCCTCTCCCTGAACCCTTGTGCATTCGTATGAGTCAGTGTAGAAACATGCATTGACTTTTTGCCGGTGTGAGGTAAGGCGATGTAAAACATTAAAAATATGCCTTTGGAAGCGGGTGTGCCTGGTGCACCTCCTTGCTTACTCTACAATCTCAGCACAAGCCCTTTCCGGTATCTCTCTCCCTACATCTACCTCCCATTTCAATTAAGTATGTCCAAAGGGGGCAGCTCCACGAGACCCATGCGCATGTACAGGCATGTGACTGCCTTAAACTTTACAGCTGCTGTCAATATGTATTGGCACCCTGAAGAAAGCTCAGGTCCTGCTTGGTCCCCTTTACAATGCGCACGAATATCCGCTGTGATCGCTGCATGGAGTATGTAGTCCCCCCCTTCTAAAATCAAAGTGCTCATGCAGAGTCTAGAAGGTCAGCGCCTGGTATGATGCACAAAACCGCCCACCACTGCCACACGCACTCCACATGTGAGACCAAATCTGTGGGTAATGGGTGTGGACACAGTCTGCTCAGACAGCAACAACAATTGATATACATGCTGCACCATACTCTGAAAGGGTAATCCAAAAGAAGTGCAGGAAGCAAGATTAAACATGACATACGCAATGCACACAACACAAATCACAAGGAGCCAAAGCAACTTAGAGGCACATGTGTCCTACACAGTGCAGCTTTGTAGAAAAAACACGGTGTATATAATCAAGGACGTTCTTAAAATTATCGCCACTTCAGCAGCATGAAACTGCCACCAAAGCGGTGATAATGTGCCTGATAACATGCTGCAGAGAATTCCATTCAAAGCCCATGTTCACACCAGAACATGTGCTTCTCCTGGAATTCTATGCGGCATATTTTCCAGAACATCTTTGCCGCTTGTAGCGGAAGTTTCCTGCCGCTAAAGCGCCGATAACACCATTGCTGTCCATGATAACATGCCCACAAGTAGGCTCCCATTGCTAATGTGCCAAAAGTGGGCACTCATCACACATTACTAATAGCACACTAAACACATGCACATGTGCAAGCCCCTGCAAATTGCAACTCCTTGAGCCACACTAATAAGGCATGTGATAGGGCATGATGGATAGCATGCCTGCAGGACAAAGAGATTCACATGGTGCAGGACACCTCACTGATGTTGCGAAGTGTGGAACACATCCTCAAGGGAGCATGTCACACCCTGTCACAACCTTATGTACACACAACCCCTGATGTGAACAAGAGACTTGATGACCTACTATGCACAAGTGTCACAACTCTGACAAGGACACACAATCCACACAGATTTCCACATGTCTGCATTGTCCATATACAGAAGTCAAAGGCCCATTTCATGAAAGGGACAAGGGGCATCTAAACAAAGGCAGGAGGTGCCACCATCACACAATGCAGAGTACACACATACTAATCTGAGTACATCAACATTGCCTAATAGGTGTTGCGGACTGCATTAGTCACATAACACAAACCAGGACACAACAGGTAGCATTTGTGTGTAGAGACTGGCAAGACACTTTTCTCACCTAGGCAACTTGTGATATTACAACGTACAAGTACACCCTCACATCCGTGATGTCTCTGAAATAATCAACATCCAGAAACTGCATATTGTACAAAATATCTATAATGTACAGTCTCCCTCAGTCTGATTGTTAAGTCAAATAATGCATGCCCATACATGGATTCCACTGTTAAACTGTATCTCCCATGAACATTTCAGAGGGAACGACAACACCTCCTGGACAGCAGGACGACCCACTCCGCCATGATGACTTGTCGGAAACACCCCCCATAAATGTGGACGAGTTTCAGCGTCTCCTCAATTCCTTCAACACACCAACTCCAGTAGCAGGGATACCCAGCAGCATTGCGCCCAGCCCACCCCCTGCACAAACCACCCAGCAGCAAGCACCTCCCACCACAGCTGCCTCCCAGGACCCAGGCAACCCATATGCGGCCTTTCAAACCATGGTGCTTGAGGTCCAACGGGAGACACAGGACTTTGTGCGGGTGGGCTTGGAGAGCCGGGCAGCCAAATTTGCGGAGCTCAGTGGGTGTCCGAATCGCCTCGACAACAACATGCAGAGGATGTCAGACATCCACACACCCCTCAATAACATCCAACGCACCCTGGATGACATTGCTGGGGTCCTGATCCGGAGAGCGGACACTCTGTCCCGGCAGGATAGCTCCAGTAGTGTCTGTGCTGCATTATCCCGACTGTCAGGGATAATGGAGGCCAGGGAGCGGAGGGAGCTCGAACAGATGGCTGCCACGGCTCAACACCAGCATAATCTGGAACGGACATGGCAGACCATGCTCCTCCATATGACATCTTTACCTCCCCACGGTCTTGTGACAACATCTGCTGCTTGCGCATCTACATCCTCAGCTCCGCACCCTGATGTGTCTGTGTCTCACAGTGCTGCTCCCACCATACCACCACCCACATGTGAGACACATGACACATCATCAGACGAATCTGAGGATGAAACTGCCACCATGGTAATGCGCAAGTCCAGCCGGCAGTGATGTACAATGGCCTGTCGGATTGTTCATACCATCATTTCACTGACCTTCCTCTCCCACTGTCTGCCGATGTCCACCAACACACAGCTTGGACCCACACATTGACCTACAGCAAATCTCCTTTTGTTCATTGACAATGGCACTGCAAAATCCGCCTCTGGAGTCACCAGAGTAGGCCATAAACCATAAGTGCTAATCTATCAGACAAGCAAGGTCATCGTGCTCACATCTAAGGTATCTGGCCTCAATCCATCCTGCAGAGTGACAGGTCAGGACCATAGTTACACATACAATGATTACTCCAGTGATGGCATGAGTTGCACACAATGGGGCACGCCCCACTCCCCCGCATCAGTCATGATATAAGTGCAAGCAGAAATCTAAAATTAACAAGATTTATTCAACAATTATATATATAAAACAACCCTACACTAATCTATGTCCCTAACTCTAGCCCTAAACTAACTACAATTATCTATTCTAACTAAAGCTATCTTACCTAACTATTTACAAACACAGAAAATGGATAAATACATCAAACCCCCACCCAAAGATAAATGAAACCTATCCCCAAATCTATAACATTCAATAAGTAAAAAAGTCTAAAGCTAATCCTAACTAAGGCTACACTAAAACTATGCTAAATAACACACACAACTATGACATTACACAACATAATACTAAAAGAGGGACAGTGTGGGAAGGGAGAAGAGGTGGGGGGTGAGAACAGGGGCAGTCTTCATGGCAGTCCAAGTTGCGTCCGGATCTCATGTATCTGCCGGTTGAGGTAGAGAAATTCACGGCGAATGTCTTGGAGGATATTGCTGTTGTCCTGGACCATCCGTATCAGTTGGGACAGTCCAGGATCCATGGGGGCAGGTGCGGGTGCTGGTGCTGATGCTGGTGCTGGTGCCGGTGCTGGTGGAGGTGGCCGCGCATTGTGGCCTGGCACCGGCGCGGGTGTGGCGGCAGGGGGATTGACAGGTTGGGAGCCCACACTGACACCTGATGTTGCTGGTCTGTTGCCGCTGCCAGTCATGACGCATTCTGGCAGTGACTTCCAGGCCCCTGCCTTCTTCTCGGCCCGGTACCTCCTTGCCATCATTCTAAATCCCTTATGTACCTTACGCACGTGGAGGTACCGGCCCTTGGCGACCTGGAATCGGTGCTGTTCCTCAGGTTTCATGTTGTCTGAGAGAAAAAACATCTATGTCAGTTTTCTGTCCCCTACACTATGTAACCGTCCAACATGAGATCTGTATCACAAGCTAAAAACAACATGCGAGGCAACACATCCGCTTCACCCTGTTAAGTCAAGGACTGACCTGTTAAACTCAATGTCTACGCATGATTCAATCAATCAATCAATCAATCAATCAATCAATCTACTTATAAAGCGCACTACTTACCCGTGAGGGTCTCAAGGCACTGAGGGGAGGGGGTGCCGCTACTGCTCGAAGAGCCAGGTCTTGAGGAGTCTTCTGAAGGTGAGCAGGTCTTGGGTCTGCCGCAGGTAGGTAGGGAGGGTGTTCCAGGTCTTGGTAGCGAGAAAGGAGAAGGCTCTGCCGCCGGAGGTTGCTCGTTGGATGCGGGGGACAGCGGCAAAGGCGAGGCTGGTGGAGCGCAGCTGGCGGGTAGGGGTGTAGAAGCTAAGTCTGCTGTTAAGGTAGGCTGATCCGGTGTTGTGGAGTGCTTTGTGAGCATGGGTGAGGAGCTCAAAGGTGATCCTCTTGTCGACGGGGAGCCAGTGTAGGTCTCTCAGGTGGGGAGTGATGTGGCTGCGGCGGGGGATGTTGAGGATCAGTCGGGCAAAGGCGTTTTGAATGCGTTGTAGTCGTCTCAGGTGATTGGTGATTCAATAACTACATGCTGTTGAGACTGACATGACAGTGCATGGCATGGTACTTGCACTGACACAACTGAAAGCTAAGGACACGCTATAAACATAGCACCATTAGACAACCGGGCTGTGGGTGACCTGTACAATTGACTTCATTCGGGAGGCATAACCCCTACGAGCAGAGCACAAACCTCTCCCATCCTGTGACAGACAGCTGCATCAAAAGTACAATGCACATGTGCAGCCATGTGTGTCCTCCAGGAACTGTGTGCAGTACATCAAGTCAGTGCCAAGACAGGCAAGGGTGTATGTGTGCAGGTGTGACTAACTACCTATTGTAGTCTCACACTACATGCACAATAACAGGCCTGGGACTGCCCTACTCACACTTGTAATCATGCTGCATCATGCCGCACACATGGAAACATGTTTGGGGTATGAATGCTGACTTAGGCACTTACTCACTCCACCATTACTATGCAATTGGTGATAGTCATCCACTGCGAGGGGGATACATCATTGACCCACAACTGCCAGTCATGCATGTGTTGTAACCCCCAATCTCACTCCATAGTAGAGATGAACACGCATGCATCAACTACGCAAACTGTTACAATAGATTACACATTGTAATGGCACCCTGGGGTCATGAGGGTTGTGTAATTGTTATGGCTAATGCGTACACACAGATATTGTTTCCACAGGCTGGATTTGCCAATCTATGTGACATCAAATGACGCATAGCTAATGCATGCGTACGAAATGTGTGTTGAGTGATGTCACCAATTGTGTCAGATGAGTTGGTACACATGATTCTGATTCCAGCATGGAATGTCCACACGGACATAGCCTGTCAACACCATTGCAGTGCACAAATATCAAATTTCAATTGACGTACACATCTATGGAATGTGTTTGTGTAACACGCCATTTACAAAATCGGATCTGAGCAACACCCTGCCACTTCTGCTTCTGTGCTATGCAGCATACCTTAGGTATCACTGTGCCAAGATGTCTGACCTTGTACGGACATAAGAGCACTGCCTCATTGTGCACAATGCTACACCCACTGCACGCCCCTTGGACGATGTCTACCGCATGTAAGTGTGCCATCTTGACTAGGCTGAGCATGTGAACATGGCAGTAAATGCTAGTGGCGTATTGACAGCACAACTGCAGTGTAAATGCCTAGTTGGCAGCATTAGTTGCTCAGAAATAGCCACATACATTGACATGTGTATCAATGACTGTTGATGGACAAAGTCACAACTCTGAATGAGATGCATTGTACCCCTTTAAACTACCATATTTGACACAGATCGGAAAGACTGAATACCTCTGCACATCATAGGCAATTGACATGCGACACACACCCATACTGCTAATCAACAACGTGTTGCATTTGGCACAGACATTCATGACCATGCAACATGCCAATATTTCTTGTCACTACTCACCAGTGGCCTGTGGGTCCCAGAAACGGTCAGTGTCCCCCTGGGTGATAGGTTGGCATACACCTGTGAGAGGACAAACGCAAATAGGTGTTGTTAGTAAACCCCAGCAAACGTGGCATATTCACAATGTGAATTGTTACAGTGACAGACAATGCTACATCCCTGTGGTGTTGACTTCATGTTGGCCACATGACTGGGCCTACTTTGAATGGCATCCACACACGAACATGTGGTAGCAGAGGCTGCACAGGCAAAACATCACTGCTGGCCGAGCTGCACATATGAGTTGTGTCACGCAATATCAAGGCACCTCATCCACATGGAGCGCAAAACAAAACCGTTTTACTCATCATCCTTGACCGATCGCTGCGGCATTCAGCACTGTCTCACAAAGCCCACCAATATGCAGACTCCACAACAAAGGGATCCAAGACAAGGCCCTCAACTGAATCTGCTCCTTCCTCAACGTACATACGGTGTGGGTTAGACACCCTTCTGTTGTCTTGGAGCCTACAACAACCAGCCGTGGAGTCCCCCAGAGATCCTCATTCAGCCCTATAATCTTTCACATCTACATGTCTCCACATGCCACAATTGGGATTAGCTATGGGCTCAACATTGTATCATAGGCATACGACTGGCAACTCCTCCTCGACACATCCAACTCACATAACTCCAGCAAACACACGTATTGCGAAGCCATGGCAGAGCTTGCTAGATGAATGTCAAAGAGCTGCATACAAGTGAGCAACAACAAAAGATAAGTAACCATCATGCTCCAAAACCTCCACGCATGGAATTACACAGGGTCCTCACACGGCATGGGGAACCCACAACCCAACACGGCCAAGGCACGCAACATGTAATCCATCATGGACTCCGGTGTCCAAGATAATTGCAAGATCTATCCGGTCTCATCATCGTGCTTCCACACACTCTGCCTCCTATGTCAGACACTCAAATGACTCCTACCCAAACACACATAGACACTCACTCATGCCCTGTGCAATAGCTCACCCTACTACGGCACCACAGTCCATGACAGAATTTTCATGAACCACATCCGCAAGCTGTAGGACATCTCAAATGCAACCACAGGACTGATCCTCACACTGCCAGGACCCTGTCACACCTCCCACCACCTGCGCACACTCCACTGTCCCCACATCAAAGCTAGAGTCACATTCAAGATGTGCACCCAGGCTCACACAGCCATCCACAACACTGGGAGAAAATACCTTAACGTACAACTCTCTTTCCATGGCACATCAAAAGACCCGACGATCCAACCAGCTGGCATATGCCATGTACCCCCGCCCCAGAGAGACCAGATTGTGAGTCTGCTCCTTTTCCTACCTTGCAGATATGGCCTGTGGCAACCTTCTGCTACACCTCTAACAGGCAACGTTGCTCCCCATCTCCAAGCACTGACTCTGAACACTGCTCTTCAACAGACACACCCCTTGGTATACTTCAACATGCAAACACCGCCACGCCCCTGCAACCCTTCCTGCTGAGTATACGCTCACATTAAGCATGTGTATTTTGGGATGTTTAACACCGGGGATCTCCATTCCTATGTGGTATTTCCAGTGGCAAACGTAATCTATGCGGTCATTGCAACGCCAATCGTCACTCCACCTTGCACTGCATGGCGCACATCAATAATGGGTATTTAGATTGACTATCCCAACACCTTCCGTACTGTTGCACACACTGTAGTGGGAAGAGTGAGTCATGCAAATACAAGCTCAAGGCCATCTTGCGCAAGTATTTTTGGTAAGTCGCATTGCATTAACCACGTTGTTACAGAGTCACGGTCTTGGGACAGCATTAAGACATCATATCTTCTTCTCACACACGTCATTCATATATGTACGTAACATTAGTCGTGGACAACAAGGGAATTGGTACTTACCACCCTGGAGGCATGACTCCGGTGTAGTCAAGCAGGTCTGCCTCCCGCGCCAGCATGTCCTGCCAGCGGTGCTTCCACTGGCGCACGGTCCTGTTGACCTTGAAGCAGCGGAGAATCTGCACCCGCACATGCTCCAACCGCAACTTCCGCACAGCCACGCCATAGCTCTGGAGGATACGTCCTCCCCTCTCCAGCATCAGAGGCAGGTAGCACCGCACCAGCCACAGGAAGCCCCCCAATGCCCCTCTGACATCCGCCCTGACCTTCCCACTGCCAGCATCTCCACACACCCCAGTTCTCACCCCAGACTTCCAAAAGAAAACCCAATAATGACAATAAAGAAAAATAATCCACAACAAACACAACAAGACTGAGGACAGAAGACAGTAGACAGTAAAAAGTAAATAAAATGTGAAATAATTCAAAAATACACGTTAGACAGGACACAGCAACATAGCAACAATCCAAAATCCACTCTCCACCAGCACAATCCACAAAACACCTCCTCACTCAGCCAAATCAACCACAATGTGCTCAAAAGAGAAAGTGAAAGTGAATGCCACACACAAGGAGACAGGAAGCAGGCATACATCACTTCCTGTGTGTTAGAGGCATTTTTTGTAAACAAAGTGACAAGAATCTGCACGCTAAGGGGCCGCTAATGTACTCAGGCTGATACTGTAATGTGTATGCGTCCAGTTTTATGAAATGCGATCAGAATCTGCACGCTAAGGGGCAGCTAATGTCATCAGGCTGAATACATGCGATCAGAATCTGCACGCTAAGGGCCCGCTAATGTCCATAGGTCTACTGTAATGTGTATGCGTCCAGTTTTATGAAATGCGATCAGAATCTGCACGCTAAGGGGCAGCTAATGTCATCAGGCTGAATACATGTGATCAGAATCTGCACGCTAAGGGCCCGCTAATGTCCATAGGCTTACTGTAATGTGTATGCGGCATGTATCATAGTTTGCAATGGGTTTCTTCACGCTAAGAGGCTGGTACTGGCCTGATGCTGATACAGTATTGGGAAGTGTGTCCAGCCATGTCCTTTTAAATGCGCGGGGGACATATCATCGTGTTTGAGATAAGAATCTCACGGCCCGGCAGTTTTATAGCAATGATGGACATTCAGGCCAAAACTCTGGTCACAGCACAATGATACAATGTGAAGATAGGTTTGCACAATGAAGGCAGACTCCATTTTAGGGTTACATATTTTTATAGGAAGGCAGGCTAATGTGGCAAACCCAGCTTGCTGACTACATCCGGATGCCGGCCGTGCAAGCATTGTGAGCATTTACACATCGTTTAAGCCGCAACCTGGAGGCCGGACGCATACCGGAAGAGCGAACAAGCCACTAAGAGCGTCTTCCATTTTCCAAAGAATAACCATGTAAAACAGACAAGTGAAACAATCAAGAACAAGGGAGAAAAGACATCCCTCTCCCAATAACCCTCCCACAACCCCAACTGCTGCACTGGTTGCAGCCTACTTAGATGATAGTAAGCATACACAATATGTGTGGAAGGGAGCCCCCTCGTCACTCCACTGGGTGTGCGGCGGAGGATGATTGCCTCATCAGTGGAATGCGTCAGACCTGCAAGTACTTTGGGCATGTGACTTCCCTCATATCTCTGGACAATGAAATCATGAAGGGTCAACACGGAGTTGCAAAATCTCTTACCCTTCCCTCTGCACCCCGAGACAGACGCACCAGAGCTAATAGGTTCCTTAGACGTAGTAACCAGGACAGGAACCCTGGAACTGCCACTGTACCCCACTGTGTTAGGATAACCGGCCTGTCCGCCAGCAACGCTGGGACTATTTGCCTACCCCTGAGGGATGTTAGTGGGAAGGCCTTCGGATGTGAGAGGCCAAGGAGAGTGTACTCCGGGCATTGCAATGTCGCACGTTGTATCTATGTTATCTAAGGACTCACCCCAATATCTCTACAATTTTGGACAATGCCAGAGTAAGTGCACGAGGGTACCAGTCATCCAGCATCCCCGAGAGCAGCGATCTGGCTTGCTTTTATCCCAGACATGTAGTTGCACAGGTGTGAAACATCAATGGGAGCAAACCTTGAAGGGGGTTCCAGCCCCCGCTACACTGTGCGCAGTGTGGTGTGCACACTACAGGATACGTTCCCATTCCTTGGATGAAATTGGCCTCACCAGCTACATTTCGCACAAAACCTGCACTTTTGTGCACTGACCACTCAGACTGGTGGAAAGCATTTTGTACAGCTCAGATATGAGGGAATGTTTGTCTTCCTTACGCGCTAACCACTTCGCATATGACGTAACCAACGTCGAGTCCCGTGACCCAGTGTGTTATTTGGCATTATGAATACACAACAGCAGCGGGAAAATCATAATCCTGTATGGGCCGCAGATTTGGCACAAGCCCTTTTAGATCATGCTCTTGCAGCCCTGTTTTTGCCAGCAATGGAATATCGCTGATTCCTGATCCGGGGGCAAGTCCGGGTTATACACGCTGTAGTTCGTTGGTGAGGGGAAAGAGTCCCACCCCTTCCATACTGCCACCATGCCCAAGACCTTGTGGGTGGGTGCCCTATCGGCAAAGAGTACAAGCCCCAGGGCCAGTGCTTATGGGCTAGCCACATTTAGATCCAGATGTTTTTGCCCGCCACAGACTATTCCATTCAACTATATATCAAAGGAATGTGGCTTGTTAGTAGCCACCAATGAGGGGCAATCCCAGGCAACCTTGCATTTTCGTCCGTGTAAGCTGCACAAGTGAGAGGCAAGTCCGCTTGCCCTCCCTGACAGACTTATTAATGAGGGCTTGCAATTGTGTGAGTGCACGGGGGTGGGACACCATGTGTCCAAATTGACATACATAGGAAATGCGTGGAAGACTCTACATTTTCCCTCCCGCTATGCATCAAAACCATGTGAGGCTCAGTTTTGAGCAGGCGTCCAGCGCCTTAGCCATCTCATCCAACAGTGTTGAATATTTGAGCTTCGCTGTACAGGCAAGAGTCGGAGCACGTTGTAGGCCCAGGTACTGTGTATCCCTCTGCACCCAACAGAATGGGAATTGTTGTTCCCTGGCCAACACTTCCTCAGGGCTATACACAGACTACCTTTTATGTTCCAAGACAGTGGACACCCAAAATGGCATGTGACATTACTCATCCCCACATCTTTTGGTAATTTCACAGACATTCATTCAAAAAAGAGATGTGAATTGTAAGGGTACTACTCCCCTGGGGTGGTCTGTAGGTGATGAGTATGTGTGCAGATCAATCCGACAATAAGGGTGGGCATGATGTGCCCTACTCACACATGAGGCTCCCAAGTCGCTGTGGGGGAGTCGGAGTGCAGCTCCGCCTCAGCCAAATAGCCATGTCTTTTCGTTCCGCATGCAAGCATGCTGGGTGTGAAATTGTTGGAAGCTGACTTTCATCTCGTCCATGGCTTTGCTGGCGGCGTAGGTGGCTGCTCTTTTTCTGCCTTGTGATTTTCCAATCCCGGTCGAGTCTGCAAGGGCAAGGTTGTCAGAGCAGCAGTTCCTCTTGGGGATGTTGAGGTTGACTCTCTCGTGGATGTCTTTGTGGCTGATGATGTGTAGTGAATTGTAGGTGTGTGTGAGTAGTTTGTGGCTTACTTTCTCCTTGTCCGTGCTACATTGGATGTTCTGTATGTGTTGCCTCTTGTGTTTGGGACGTGGGTTTCTGAAGACAGGTGTGTCTGCAGCTTTCAGGCTGTGTTAGAACTTGTGTAGTGGCGTTTTGTATCTCCCTGCGTAGATTTTGTTGCAGTAGTCCAGTCTGCTGGGGATGAGTGTGTTTATGACAATTTTAATGCATCCTGGGGTTATCCATTGTGATGGATTTGGTTAGATCTGTAGACAGCTGTAGCATGCAATGGAGGAGATCTGGCTGGGCAGGATGATGGTGGATTTGGGATGATACCAAACTTGCGTGCATGGTCTGTCAGTGAGGGCGGGCTCACAAGGGCAGACAACCACCAGAGGTTGTCCCATGCGGATGTGGATGGACCGGAGATGAGTAGGTCAGTCTTCTCACAGTTGATCTTTATGCAGAGGTGTGTCATCCAATCTGCTAGTTCCGACATTCATTCTTGGGAGCTGGCTTTTGTGTCTTCTGCGTTATTCGTGAGGGGGATGATGAGCTGTGTGTTGTCTGTGTGGGATGATATACTTACCCCATGCTGTCTAGCAATGGCAGTGAGTGGGGACATGTGCATATAGCAAAACGTGTGCCTTAGTGACGCTCCATGTGGTACTCAAGCAAGCAATCAATCAATCAAATACGTTTTCAAGCGCACTACACAACCCGCAAGGGTTTCAAGGCGCTGAGGGTGGGGAGAGGGGGGGATGCTGTTGCTACTGGTCACACAGCCAGGTCTTGAGTCATCTCCTGAAGGTTAGAAGGTCTTCGGTTTGTCGTAGGTTGAAGGGGAGGGTCCTCCAGGTCTTGGCGGCGCGGTGGGAGAAGGATCCGCCTCCGGCTGTGGTTCTATGGATGCGTGGGACGGTAGCCAGGGAGAGGTCTGTGGAGCGGAGTTTCCTGTTGGGTACCTAGAAGGAGAGTCGACTGTTGAGATAGTCCGGTCTTGTGTAGTGCCTTGTGTGCGTGGATCCGGAGTTTGAAGGAGATTCTTTTATCGACGGGGAGCCAGTGCAGGTTCCTCAGGTGGGGGGTGATTTGTATGCGGTGCAGTATGGCGAGGATCAGGCGTGCAGAGGCATTCTGGATTCTTTGCAGTCTGTTGATGAGCTTGGTGATGGCTCTGGCGTAGAGTGCGTTTCTGTAGTCGAGTCTGCTGCTGACGAGGGCCTGAGTGACTGTTTTCCTTGTGTCTGTTGGGATCCATCTGTAGATCTTGTTGAGCATACAGAGGGTGTTGAAGCAGGTGGAGGAGACTCCGCAGTTGTTGCCTGTGGTTTAGGAGATTGGGGTGGGTGATGGTCCTTTGGCTTATTGCAGGGAAGACGGAGTGGATCCAGATGAGGGCTGTTCCTCGTATCCCCTTGTGGTGATGTCTGGCATCTGGGGTGTGGTGTGTGAGAGGGTGTTTGAGGCTGCATAGAGGTGTAGTAGGATGTGTTGTCCACAATGTGACGACAGGTCAAGTGACATGCATATTTAAGCATTGTCAGCATGGTGTACGTTCTTGCTGCTGTGCTTGATACCCAAACAAGACTGGGAGTGGTCCATGATGGAGTTCTCTTCAATGTAGCCAGTCATCTGGGTGTTTATGTGTCTCTCAGTGACTTTGTCCACCACGGGTTGCAGGGAAATGGTCAGATAGTTCATCTTGTCTGTTGGGTCATACTGACAATGAGCCGATTTGTTCAATGTAGAGACCGGTCTTGACGGTCTTCATGAAGGTGTCCAGAGATGGTGTGCATATGAGCTCTGCTGGTGGCTCATTCAATGTCTTGGATGCATGCAGAGATATATTTTCAGAATTGGCACCATTTCACACCCACTTTTCATATTTGCCCCCAATTTAGGACCCATATTTCCAATTTGAGCTCCAATTTCACACCCATTTTTCTGCTTCAACCCACAGTTCACACCCACTTCTCAGATTTGAGCCCCATTCCACACCCACTTCTCAGATTTGAGCAACATTCCACACCCAATTTTCTGATTTGTCCCCCTTTTCACAGCCTTAGCAGTGAAATTTAACACCGAATTAACCATAAAATTCATTATCTGGCACTTACAAACCCATACATTTCAATTTTTAATAATAAGTACACCCTGTGAATCATGATTTACATGCTATTTGACACAACCATTGATGAATTGTGTCCCAGAACTTACTCCTTTTAAAGTCAAGTTGTGCACGATTGACACACTATTGAATCTCTGTGATGATGAAACATACACACCAGGATTTTAGTTTTGGACTCTTACTTGCAATTATTGTACAATGGTAACATTTCATAGTGATATACTCATGCAGGAAAGTAACTTGCAGACAGGGTATGTGTGTTGAGTTTGTTTATTGTCACAAACAGTTCTTGAGGTAATTTTCCATATACATGTGTTTGTTTTTGTCAGTCACAATGTGATGTGCTCAAGTGAAGTAATTGTTTATTATCCTGTCCCTTCGGGCAATTCCAGCAGCAGTGGCTGTGGTGTGTGGGCCACCTCGTTGATCTTCGTCATCATCCTGGTCATCGCCCGGTGCTGCAGGCTCTTGGATCCAGGGGGCATTTGTGCGGACACAAATGTTGTGCAATACACAACATGCTAGTATGATTTTGTTGACCATTTCTGGGCTGTACAGCAGTTTGCCACCTGTAATATCCAGGCAACGGAAACGTGACTTGAGCACGCCAAATGTACGCTCCACGATACCACGTGTGCGTCAATGTGCAGCATTGTACTGCCTCTGTGCCTGGGTGGTGGGGTTTCGTATTGGTGTCATCATCCATGGGCAGAGAGCATATCCTTGATCACCTATGAGATGTAAAGGGGAGATGGGTACATGATTCATTAGGCATACTATGTTGGCAGTGTTGACATTTTTTTCTATTGTTATTTTTGCTATTTTTAGACTTAGGTTAGACATGTGTTGCTTCTGGCTATTTAGCAGCATCAATGCTGAGTACATTGCCTCAATGTTGATCCTCCAACTATGCTTTTTGCTGGTGTTTGCTGCATGGTTGCATAAGTGTCACTACAAGTGTACAAAATGGGAATGATACCTGCACAAAAACCACAGACACCAACAGGCAGCCTGGCTCTCCTAACATCTAGCCATGGCACTGATCCACACTCCTTGCAGTCACCGCCATGTGAATGTTCAAATGGCATAGGCCACACATGACACAGCTAACATTCAGACATGCATCTCATGCTGATGGCAGACCTGTGACACCACACAAGCCATGCAATTGCATGTCCAGAGCTAAAACGGAGGAACAGACCTCAGCCACCTCACCTGCAGGGCCCACTGGGGACAGTGAAGGTTTGCACACACAATCAACAATAACTTGTGACACAACGTAAACTTACTGGCCTGCGTCATCTGTCACTAGCAGATAAGACTCACATGACACAACTTCTCAAAATCCTTTTCACTATGTGGTTTATTCGACAAGATTAGACTGTCCACACACTTCACCACGCTGATGCACATAGCATGGCTCACCTTTGCACACTTCTTAGCATTTGTAATGGATTAGAATTTGACAGATCAATTTCAACACACAAGTAGTGACCGAATACACATCCACTTACTCATCGGGCAACCACATGACACACCATATAACAGGGTTGAGAATGAGAAATATGTGTGGCAGAGTGAGAGAGGAGATGTTACTAGGCACCATCAACAGCAGCACCAACAACACTGCACTCAACACCCATGGCACTGTATGGTGGTTTCATGACACATTTTCTGGCCTATCCATGCACATTTGCCACACTCTGCACTTCCTACAATCAAAGTGCATTGTTACAACCTTGTTCACGACAAACCTCAGAATTGACACACTGATTGTACATGTGTGAGTACTTGTGAAATGTTGGGTCACCCTAATAGGTCACTGGCAACAAGAACTGCAACATGATCATCTTCATCAACAATGCAACCACACACCGGACTGGGATACCAGTCCGGATGACTTTAATTAGGTACATAGATGGCCAGGTACTGGGGGTTACTCTACACCATGGGTACTCACATACTTGCTCTCTGGTCCCAAATTTGCTGTGTGGTTTGTGGCAGTGTGCCGCACGGGTGGGGGCGGGGTCAGTGGGGAAGGGGGCAGGGCTAGTGAGTAAGGGAACTGACCATGTGGTTGGACACCCTCATTCACTGAGCCACCAGACCTGGCATACACACATCTCTCTCTCTCTTTCTCTCTCTCTCTCTCTCTCTCTCTCTGCCTCCCTCTCCCTGTCTCCCTCCCTCGCTCTGTCTCTCCCTCCCTTGCTCTATCTCTTCCTCCCTCTGTCTCCCTCCCTCGGTCTCCCTCCCTCTGTCGCCCTCATCCCTCTGTCTCCATCCCTCTGTCTCCCTCCCTCTGTCTCTTTGCCTCTCTCTCCCTCTGTCACCTCCCCCCTGGCAGCCTGGGCTGGGACAGCTTCCTGGGTACACACACACACAGCCACACCCCAGTACTTCACAGGTCTTTCATGGACCATTTACTTGTTAACGAGTTTTTGTTATATTTCACCTCTTGGCACACATGCATCTCCACTCTGACTATCGCTGGACTTGCACAGCCCCCATGGTGCAGAGTCTCTCGGAGTCTGCGCTGGTGCGGCAGTGTTCGGTGGCACTCTTATGAAATGTCTGCAAGGTCCACGGCCCAACAAGAAAGGCTTGCCAGGCCGCTGGCAGCACGTGGGCCATACTATGAGTAGCCGTGCTCTACACAGTGGAGCCTGTATACCTCATCCTCGTACACAATACATCAGCATGTGCCCATGCATTTTGTGCCCCCCCCAATCAGTACCTAGGCAATGTATTAACATCCTCCCTCTTGATGGGTCAACACGATTGTGTTTTTTGAGCATGTGGTGTGTTCAGTTGGTACTTACCGACAAGCAATGCATTTCAATATGTGCCATCCTGGAAGCGCTGGTTTATGATGCAGTGTCGGAAGATGAATGCATTGATGAAATTTGGCAACGACATTTGTGAACAGTCCGCGGTGGTCCACTATTGCCTGCACATTCATTGAATGGGTGTGCTTCCTGTTGCGGTAGATGTGTTCGCTGTCTGCAGGGGGCACAAATGGTACATGTGTGCAGTTAATTGCACCGATCACCTGTGGTAAGCCAGTAATGGCATGGAATCCTTGCTTGATGGCAATCTGCTCCTGCACAGTGTTGGGGAAGTGTAGGTGCTGAGGAATCAGGCTTAGTATGCCATCCAAGACAGTGGGGAGGAAGGTTGAGAAGGATGCTTGTAATACTCCACCGACTCTGGCTGTTGTTGGTTGTCCCAGAGGCCAAGAAGTGCAGCACAGCGAGCAGTTTTGTCTGCGGAGGTACGTTGGTTGTCCGCTGTGTTGGTGGCGTCAGCCTGTGGACAATGAGGGTCAGGATGTGCTGGATGGATGTCCTTTTGAGCCTGTTGTGGGCTATGACTTCCTCTGGCCTTAAGTCTGTGAGGTAGACACGTCTGCGCAGTGCCCACTGTCTTCTTCGTCGCTGCATGGGTGGTGGTGGTCCTGGTGGTGGTGGCATTGGCGGTAGTTGTTGTTGTTGCTGCCTTGGTGGGACTCCAATCTGCATGATGACTACCTCAATGGCTTCTGTGGCTGTTCTGGGAAAGCTCGGGCGACTCTCCCTTATATACACCTCCTTATCTCCAGTGTAAGTCAGGTTTTTATCAGGTGTTAAAAACTGGAGTCAGCATGCGTTTTTTTGTAGCTAAGCGGTTTGGCGATATCCTTGTTAATAGTGAGCAGCTGTGTTAGCGACTTTTTTAGTGGGATTTCAGTCAGGAACGCCTACTTTTCATGTCATTAGCGTTAATTATCGCTGGCTTGAAAGGCGATAAAATTCCGGTCGCTATCGCCGGAAAAGTAACGCTAACAGGGGTTAGCGTCGCCTTGTTGATAGGGCGATAAAATTATTGCCGCTTAATCGCCGGAAACTGGCGCTAAGGCGGCGATTATTTTTTATCGCCACCTTGTTGATATGCCCCCTAATTCCTTTTCCCTGGCTTGATCGCCTCAATACTCTTTGTACGTTGTGTCAGAGTTTGGGATGTCAAGAGGTGGACCTATTTGTGCGTCGCCCGGATTCTGAGGAGTTCCTGTGGACCTTACAGAATTACGCACCCATGATATTTACTCCTCCCGGTCTGAGCGACTCATGGAGATGGCATCCTTGGACGCCGTGCTGCAAGCACTGGTATTTGTCCAACAGGAATCAGCTACATCTAGAGTTGAAACAACAGCTCTTAGGGAAAAGGTTGATAGGCAATCTAGAAACCCTTTCGACGCATCGACGTTGACATCACAGACCCAGGTGAATGTACCTCCACCCATTCCCTTAGCCAGTCCTGAGTGATATTCTAGGGACCCCCAGAAGATCCAGATCTTTATAAATCAGATCATGTTGCACTTTTCATGCAAGCCAGCTTCCTTCCCTAACAACCACTCTAGAGTGGCTTTTGCCATTTCCTATTTGATTGGGGACGCAGCGAACTGGGAGGTTCCATTGGTAAAATACGACGATCCATTGCCCTTTGATTGGAACGCATTTTGTAGAGAATTCAAAAGGGTTTTTGATTGACGTGCTACCACGTTTAGTGCCGATAGGCAGATGTTGGAGTTAAGATAGGGAAAATAGGATTTGATTCACTTGCTACAGGAATAGTCCACCCCAATTAGAAAGAGGCCATGGTAAAGACACTTCTGAAAAAACCCGATCTGGACCCAGCGGACCTGGGCAATTACTGCCCCATCTCTCTTCTTCCTGGGATTACCAAGATCGCTGAGAAATATGTTAACCATACCCTCTCAAATTTTCTAGAATCCCACAATTTGCTTCAACCCTCCCAGACAGGATTTCACCCACGACAAAGTACGGATACTGCTCTGTTAGCGGTAGTAGAAGAAAGCAGAAAGATCCTGGACTCAGGAGGTTCTTCAGCCATTATACTCCTTGACCTGAGTGCAGCATTTTATACGGTGAATCATTGTATCTTGATTCACTGTCTCAGAAATATAGGAGTAGCTGAAACTGCACTGAAATGGTTGCGTTTTTTTCTGGAGAGAAGATTCTTCCAGATATTTGAAGGGGATATAGCTTCTAAACCCTTGCCTTTGCTGTGTGGTGTCCCTCAGGGCTCGTCGCTGAGCCCGACTCTTTTTAATGTGCATATGGCCCCATTGGCGGCTATCGTGGCCCCTTTTGGAATCCAAATGGTGACCTATGCCGACGATACGCGTCGTGGCGCTTAATCAATCAAAACAGCTGCCTATTGGCCTTTACTCATGCTTAGAGGAAGTTTCTAAGTGGATGGGGGCATCCCACCTGAAGCTCAATGGTGAAAAGACTGAAATCATGATCCTGGGCAACCCCTCAAGCTTTACATTGAGGAATATGTGGCCAGCATGCATGGACCCAGTTCCGGTCCCTAAGACCGAGATAAAGAGTCTGGCCATCTGGTTAGATCAGAACTTGACATTCAGGGTGCAAACAAGGAAGACGGTGGCCACCTGTTATGGCCTGCCCAGAATGGCCCGCAAAGTGCTTCCTCTTCTTTCTCCTCAGGCCAAAAAGTTTTTAGTTCAATCTCTGATACTTTCAAGGATAGACTATGGAAATGCACTTTACTTAGGGGCCCCAATCGCAGTAATCATGAAACTGCAAACCGTCCAAAACTGTGCTGCCAGACTTCTGTTGGGAATGTCCAATCGCCTCTCGGCTAAACCTGCCCTTCATTGGCTTCCAATGAAAGAAAAAATTAGCTTTAAGGCCCTCTGTGTTGTCGACAAGTCCCTGCATAGGAACGGGCCAACAATAATTTCGACCATGATCCGCCCCTACCAGGCCAATAGAAAACTGCATTCAGATGAACTTCAATTGATTGAAGTCCCAAGGATTAAGAGGGCTAGAAAGGGTGGCCGACTGTTTTCTCACAATGCAGCCAAACTCTGGAACGCACTGACATTATATTTCCGCAGGGAATCTAGCCATCTTGCCTTCCGAAAGCAACTGAAAACACTATTGTTTCCCTAAATCTCTCTGCCATTGGTCAATAGTCTAGCACAGCGCTGGGAGACCCCCGGGTAGCCATGTGCTATATAAGTGTCTCTTTCTTTTAATTTCATTACTTATGTGACTTCGTTTAATCGGTTGATAGCTGAAACTGCATGGCCTGAGGAGAAGAGGATGTCGCTATACTATCAGGGACTGCAGGACGAAATGAAGGATGTGTTAGCTCAGATCGATCCTCAGCCCACCACATATACAGATTTGATGAATCTCACTTTACGTCTGGATCACAGGTTGGCAGAAAGGGGGGGGGGCATAAGAGACGTGAGAGGTCTTTTGCTCGCTTGGAGAGAGGGACCAGACAGGCATTCATCTTCAATGAACAGGGACCAGAACCCATGGATGTGAGATCCATCAGAGCGCCCTTGTCTAGAGCGGAGAGAGAGAGACATCGGGCGCATGGATGATGTATGTACTGTGGGAAGAAAGGCCATTTCGTGAGAGAATGTCCCAATAAGCCCAAGATGCAGGGTTCCTTCTATTCTAGCAAAAAGGTGGTAGTCACGGTGGTGCATACCGCAGTTGACAGGGCCACACCAGAGGCAGACCCGACTGTAGAAACACATCAGAGACAGGATTTGAAGGTGCCTTAACCGATTTAAAAAATACCAAATCACATATTGTGCTCTCCATGACTCTTACAACTGGTCATCAAGTACACCAAGTATGGGTGTGATCGATTCTGGAGCCAAAGGGAATTTTATTGATTGTGGCTTAGAACAACGTTTAGATTTACAGCGTATTCCCAGAGACATTCCCGAAAAGGTATTGCAGTGGACGGTAAACCTTTAAAGTCAGGTCCTATCACTGAACAAACAGAGAAAATAGGATTGAACATGTAGAAGACATAACCTTAAACATCATCGAAGTACCCCAGTATGAGGCATGGGTATGGCAACACAACCCCACTATCGATTGGAAAAGGAAGACAGTGGTTTTTCAGTAAGAGGAGTGTAGACTGCACTGTATGCAAGCCCCTTGTTCTCACACCTTAGCTCTTACTCAGGTGTTCCATATTGCTACTGCAGCGGAAAAAGAGTCTGTGCTTCCCTCAGTTTATGCATTATATAGGGAGGTTTTTTGTGAGGCCAAGGCGGAAATACTTCCTCCACATCGTGATTATGATTGCCAAATAGATCTGATTGCTGGAGCCACCATGCCTTCTTGTAGAGTCTATGCCTTGTCTGAGCCTGAGATGAAGCATTCACGAGAGTACTTAGATCATTATGTAGACATAGGTTTCATTAGACCTTCTCGCTCACCGGCAGCCTCACCTCTTTTCTTCATTGCTGGCAAATGGAGAATTAAGAACATGCATCGATTATTCCATGTTAAACAAGAACATGGAGAGGAACAGATACCCTTTTGCACTCATCCCTGTGTTATTGGATCAGGTGAGGGAAGCCACTATCTACACTAGGCTTGATCTCAGAGGGGTTTATCATTTGGTTTGGATACGTGAGGGGGATGAGTGGAAGACGGCTTTTAAAACATGCTATGGGTTGTTTGAATACCTGGTTATGCCCTTTGTGCTATGTAAGGCCCCGGTGGCCTCTCAATACTTCCTAAACTATGTGCTCAAAGAATATGTAGACAGATTTGTGGTAGTTTACATTGACAACATCCTGATTTATTCCACCAATCAGGAAATGCACGTGAAACATATTACTCAGACACTACAGAGACTACATGAGCATAGTTTACTTTGCAAGTTGAACAAATGTGAGTTTCATGTGGAGGAGGTTGAATTCCTTGGAATTATATTGAATCCCTCTGGATTGAGCATGGCTGAGAGAAAGGTAAAAGCGGTTCAAGAGTGGCTTGTTCCTAAGAATGTCAGAGATGAACAGTGTTTCTTAGGTTTTGCCAACTATTACCGTAGATTCATCTCTCATTTTTCCCATCTGTTCTCTCCTACAAACACGGCTGTTAAGGAAGGGAATGCCCTTTCTCTGGGACACGGAGGCCTTGGAAGCTTTCACCTATCTAAAAAAGGCATTCACCACCGCATCCATCCTGAAACATCTGCAAACAGAGATCCCGTTAATAGTGGAGGCCGGTGCTTCTGACATAGCAGTGGGGGCTGTTTTGTCACAACGTGACAGACACGGGACAGTAACATCCGGTTGCTTTTTTGTCCAGGAAACTTAATGCTGCAGAGATCAATTATACTGTGGCTAAAAAGGAATTATTGGCCATAAAAAAGGAATTCCAGGAGTGGAGGCACTATCTGTGGGTGGCACAACATCAAGTCACTGTCTACACGGACCACAGAAATCTTCAGTACATGAGAACGGCTAGACAACTCACTCAAAGACAGATGCGATGAATGATATTCTTCGCAGAATATGACTTTGTGGTTACTTTTCGTCCTGGGTCGGAAAACAGAAAAGCAGACACGTTTTCTCGTCAAGAGGATGTTACTAGGCCAGGAAAGGGCATCACTGAAGCGATTGTTAGTCCCAATAGGGTGTTATGCTCTATAACTCTGGAAACTTTCTGGAAGATGTCAAAAAACATCGGTCCCTTGCTTAGTGGCAGAGATGGGCAGATCAGGATGCTCACCGAACGCTCAAACGCAGATTGCCGTTGTATAGAAACAAACTGTACTTACTATCACAAGAACTCAGGCTAAAGGCTTTTAACTGGTGTCATTACTCAGTCCTTGCTGGCAATCCAGGTTGTACTAAAACGCTACACCTTTTACAGCAACGTTTCTGGTGGGAACGATTGGCTAAAGATGTAACATAATGGGTAGCTCATTGTGAGATATGTGCTCGTGCAAAAGGGGAGCAGTTGTGGTGTTCTTAGTACATCTAGTGATGTCTCCTGCAGTAGTGGGTTCTGGAACGTTAGTTGGGTGGAATGTCAGCTACCTAGCTTTGTTTTGAACTGGTGTCAGTTGCCTTGAACTTGCTGCTGGATGGGGTCTCAATCTGTGCTTTCACCTGAATAAACCACTTTACTACATCTATTCCTGCCTACGACGTATTCTTGGGAGAGGACTCACTTCCACATTTTGGCGACGATTTACCTGCGCGTTTGAAAGGCATACGAGACCTCAACAGCGATCTATTTATAAAATAAACTTCATTTCTGCACAACTCTTCGAACAAAAACGAAGATTGAGGGACTGCTCCTATGACAGAAACTCAGAACTACGAGTGGTGAAGGGCGGACTGTGAAGATCCTACTTCAAAAGAACATCATGAAACGGTAGGATCTTCTCTTGTTACCTACTTACAGCACGGTGTCCCGTTCCTCGTCCACCGTCGTCCGACACAACACAGTGTCCCGTTTTTCTTCCACTCTCGTCCGGAGTAGCTGTCCGTGAGTTTCGTCAATTTTAGCTTTATTGCACGGAGCTTCGGAACAAATCAGTGTTTGCGCATGCTCGGATTTGATGTTTCCTAGCGCAGCGGCAACACGGAGAACTCCTGCTCTCTACGCATGCTCACTGCGGTTATGCTACTTCTGTAGTTAAAACTGTTTCCTGTTATCCTCACTGTGGGTTTCTCGCTCTTCGTTGTTGTAACGCAGCGGCAGCGGCAGCATGGAGAACACTTACTTTCTAAGCATGCTCACTTCGGTTATGCTGATTCAGAAGTTGTAAAAAAAAAAAGCAGTCTCCTTGCGAATAGAAGAAGATTACAGCTCATTCAATACCTATTATGTGCACAGTTTGTTATTGTGGAGAAAACGCTGATGCACACAGCTCAAGCTTAGGAAGTTGAGACGATTTTAATGTCTTGTGGTTCATTCATGCTTGATGCTACAACCTCATTGGCTGGTGCATAACTATAAATTGGTTTGATGAACACTTACAGCTTGGGAAGTTTAAAGAACATATTACACGCTGATGTGCACAGCGATTGTGCACAGTTCTCTGTTTCATCTCACTGATGCACACAGTTTTTATCATACCACTATTTCTAGAATTCAGTTTTAGTTAATTAATTTTTTTTTTTTCTTTCTTTTCTCTCCCTGTATTAATTTGTCTTCTTTTCTACGCTTCTTTTTCTGTCACGATGCAAAATGTTACGGCACCTCCATTTTTTCTCACTGCTTCAGGTGATCCTCCTCTTTCTTGGCAGAAATGGAAAAAAGTATTTGCGCATTATGCACGTGTGTGCGGCACTTCCTTGAGTGCAGAAAGGAAAACTTCTCTTCTCATGCACTATTTGGGCTCTGAAGGGCAAGAGGTCTTCGAACATCTTCCTGAACTATCTGATAGAGAAGGAGCATCTCTTAATGAGTATGAGATATGTATAAAAAAACTTGATTTACATTACCTGCCTAAAATAAGTACGGTCCTTGAACGCTATCACTTTGGTAGGAGAATGCAGAGGGAAGATGAATCAGTGCAACAATACATTACAATTCTACGAAAGTTGGCTTCAACATGTAATTTTGGTGCTAACTTGGAGGAACGCTTGAGGGATCAGTTTATGTTGGGTTGCGTTCAGGATAAGACCAGGGATGCTTTGTGGCAGAAAGACAATCCTACATTTCTAGAAGTTATAACGATAGCTAAGAGTCATGAACACTCAAAAGCTTGCGTCGACGTCATAAAGAAAGTCTCTTCTACTGAAAAGAAAGAGGGTTCTGATGTTAAGTTAATTACAGATAAGGTGGAGGACAAATCTGTGAAACCCAAACCCAAAAACAGTGTTCCTCAGAAAACAACAGCTCTGAAGGGTTTTCAAGGGAAATGTTTTAGATGTGGAGATTCAGGTCATTTGGCCAATTTCAAAGACTGCCCTGGATGGAAAACCATTTGTAAGATTTGTAACAAGAGGGGTCATACTTCTAAATGCTGCAGGTCAGGGAAAGGCCAAAAGAAAGTCAGTGAAGTTGATCTCTTTGTAGAAAATGATGATGAAGAAGAGGTTGTAGTTTCTCAAATACTAGGAGAGTTTTCTGATGGTCCTTATGAAGTAGTACTAATCAACGACGCTCCTGTTAATATGCTTTTTGACTCTGGAGCAAAAATAACACTGATACCGAAAACTTTTTATGACAAAAGTTTGTTGGGGAAGGTGTCTCTTATGAAACCTGACAGTAAGCCCAAGGGGTATGGTGGTGTTACTATAGATTTATTAGGATATTTCTGGGGAACCATTGATTTTAAAGGAAGAATCATTCCTGGGAAAATTTATATTTCCATGAAGGGTGATTCGCTCATTAGTTGGTTTCACCAGAGAGATCTTCGCATCTATCTGGACCCCAATGAGAAACCCTGTGTCTGTTTGAAAGAGTTAAATTCGGTGAGTGTTGTTCATCATTTTACTCAAGACTGGATCAAGGCTTTTCCTGCTGTTTTCAAGAGTGATTTGGGTTGTTTAAAGAAATATGTACATCGTATCTTGTTGAAAGAAAATGTGATACCGAAAGTTGCGAAAGTAAGGAACATGCCTCTTCTAGTGAGGGATAGTATGAAATGTGAGTTGGACAAACTTTTAAAGAAAGGCATAATTCAAGAGGTTGAGGCAAGTGAATGGGTTTCTCCGGTGGTTATGGCCCGAAAGGCTAATGGGGAGGCCCGGCTTTGTGTTGACTTGAGAGAGCTTAATAGGGCAGTGGTTGTGGATCACTATCCTTTGCCAAATATCACTGAAATGTTGTCCTCCCTTGAAGGAGCAAGATATTTCTCTTCCCTAGATCTAACCTCGGCTTATCACCAAGTTAAACTCCATGCTTCTTCTCAAGATCTTACTACATTTGTAACTCCCTTTGGGACCTTTAAATATGTGAGGATGCCTTTCGGACTCGTTTCGGCAGCCTCTGTCTTTCAAAGAGTCATGGAAGGCATATTTGGAAGTCTCGAAGGAGTTTGAATTCTTAGATGAAATTTTTGAAAGTGACGGTTTTCCTCAAACAGTTCTGTCGGACAATGGTGTACAGTTTATCTCAAGATTGATGCAAGAGTTTTTGACTTCAAGAGGGATTAAGCATAAGAGGTCTGCTTTGTATCACCCGCAATGCAATGGTGTTGTAGAGAGATTTATCAAAGTCTTGAAAGAATCTATGCAACAAGCGAGGTCTGCTGGTGAAAATTGGGAGGTTGCAGTAAGGAAAAAGGTCAGGGAGAATAGATTCACTCCTCATTCTTCCACTGGGGTGGCTCCCTTTCGTTTATTTAAGGGTAGGATGGCTAATACTGAGGCTGTCCCATTGTGGGTGTGTGATAAGAGATCTTTAGTGAGTGATAATGTAGGTAGTATGGATGGTTGGAGAGAAAGAGAGAGGAAAAAGATGGATGAACGGAAAGTTCGGTATGATGAAAGAAAAGCTGTAAAGAGTACTGTTGTTGATCTTGGTGATTGGGTCAAAATCAAGTCTCCTAGGAAAACAGGAGGTATCTCCAAGTTCAGCAAGCCTTTTCAGGTCATCAAGGTATTCAAAAATGCCATAAAAACTAGTGATCATAAGATTTGGAACCTGAGTAGGGTTGCAAAAGTTCGCCCTGGCACGTCTCTTGATGATACCATTGGGCCTCCTACACCTGAAGTGTTACCAAAGTCTGGTTCTGATGAAAGATGTTCCAGGCCTATTCGTGTAAAATGCGTTCCTCTGAGATTGCAAGATTGTCTTCCTTGATTATGTTACTTCTTCGCTGTTATTTCATGTGTTTGGCAATGCAGAATTTATTTTGTTGTAGTTAATATTATTTCAATGTATTAATTTGTGAAAGGGGGAGGTGATGTGGTGTTCTTAGTACATCTAGTGATGTCTCCTGCAGTAGTGGGTTCTGGAACGTTAGTTGGGTGGAATGTCAGCTACCTAGCTTTGTTTTGAACTGGTGTCAGTTGCCTTGAACTTGCTGCTGGATGGGGTCTCAATCTGTGCTTTCACCTGAATAAACCACTTTACTACATCTATTCCTGCCTACGACGTATTCTTGGGAGAGGACTCACTTCCACAGCAGTCTAAGTCTAAAGGAAAATTGATACCAATGCCCACACCGTCGCAACCATGGCAAACCCTTAGCATGTACTTCGTTCTTGGTCTTCCACTGGATCAGGGCTACAATGCCATTCTGGTCGTAGTAGACAGTCTTACAAAAATGGGTCATTTTATTCCATGCAAAAGTCTACCCAAGACAGACCGCCCAGTTGCTATTGTCCCACATGGTTTGTTTACATGGGCTCCCGAGGGTCATTGTGCCCGACAGAGGACTGCAATTCATTGCAAAATTTGGCGAATGTGGTGCAAGGCTCTTCAAGTGGAGGTAGCCCTGTCTACTAGCTTCCACCCACAGACCGACGGACAAACAGAGCGGTTAAACCAGACTCTCATGAAATACCTTCGTTGCTATTCCAAAGAAGCAACCGACTTATGGGTATCTTTATTTTGGCTAGCCGAACTGTCCTATACCAATGCTTGGCATAGTTCCATCAAAGAAACACCGTTCAGGGCCAACACCGGATTTCATGCTAAAGTACTGCCGCTGTCAGTTCCCAGTGATGTGATTAATCAACCTACTATTATATCACAAATGAGGAAGTTACAGGCAATGCATAGAAAGGTGCAGAGCAACCTGAAGCATGCCAAACATTCATAAAAGAACTGGGAAGATCAACACCGCCAAGAAGTACTGAGGTATCAGCTGGGTGATCGTGTATGGCTATCCACTAAAAACTTCTGTTTTAGAGTTCGCAGTATATTCCATCCCAGGTTTATCTGCCCAAATACCGTACTGCGAAAAATCATCCCAGTGGCGTATAGGCTGAAACTGGCCGCTTCACTGCGGGTCCATCCAGTATTCCATTGTAGTTTGTTGAAACCGGCTGTGGGTGCCAGATGTAGAACTGTTCCTCTGTTGATCCGGGATGGTCAGCTGGAATACGAGTACCGCCGGAGGGGACGGCTGTGGTATCTCATCTCCTGGAAAGGTTACTCCTCAGAAGACGATTCCCCAAGCTGTCTTTATTTTTCACTCTCGGAATCCTGGCAAACCTGGTTCTAGGAGGCACATGGGAGGAGAGCGTACTGTCAGGCACTGACCGGTTGCGCCTTCCTTACGTTCCGGAATGGGTCTTCAGCTGAGAACTACATCTCCCAGAAGGCCTACAATGACTGGGAGGGGCCATGGTGTATATTAGGCAATGACGCACTCCGAGCAGCGTGTGTAATTCTTGATGTTATTCTTGATGTGTTGGAGGACGTGTGACTGTGCAGCTGCATAGGACTCGGATTCTCCCCTTGTATAATTTCTGCTTCTAGAGGACTTCCTTGCCTAAGGATAACGTTCTGGTTCGGGCCTCTTTTGTGTCTGTGGTGTCTTCTGACTTCAGTGACTTTCATCTGCGGCAGACGGCTGTCTGTACGCTCTCGCTGGGAGAACATTTGGTGTTCGTGAGCTGTACTGGGTTCAGCGAGGAGACAGGAGTCAGCGGCTTTCCTCGTCGGCAGACGGCGATCTGTCCTCTCTCGCTGTGAGAGCATTTGGTGTCCGTGATCCGATCAGGGTTCGGCGATGAGAAAGGATCCAGCGGCTGCTCTGATCCTTGTGCTGCTGGCTCCAGTGGCACATATGTCAGGATCGGATTAGGGGAAACGGCACTTCTGCGAGTCGGGGAAACAAAGGTACCAACTTACTACGACGTCATGCAACCCGAGTCAGATTATATCTGACAGCGCAGTTCGCAAGTTGACTTCCCCGAGACCGCAGAGACGTAATTTTCTACTTTCAAAGGAAGACTCTGATGATCACTTGACACCGCCTTGAAAAAGCCCACGGCCAATGGGCCACTAGGGAGAAACACGTGTCGGCTTTTTGTTTTCCTCCTCACAATTAATATTTGCACTCCTTTGATAAAAATACAAATAAAAACAACACAAAGGATTTTCATTCGAGCAATGTTTTTGATGTTGATTATCCATTGACGTGGATCAATTAAGAAGGCACTACCCTCCATCATTTCTTAACCTTAACTTTTCAATGGCTCTTGGGTGTAGCCATTTACGAGGACTGTGCGACATATAAAATTGGGCCCTAACAACTGTAGCGTCGCAAGTCCAGAACTTTCCACCCATACAGCAACTTATTCCAACATACTATGGCTATTGCTTGTTTTTAGTAACGAGTGATTCTTTTGGAAATAGCTGCTGGTATTATTTTCATTTCCCTTCATTATAACCAATGAAGTTATTGGTTTATCTTCGGATCTGGAATAGAGTCAAGATTAGGGGGGCGTGGCCAGCAGCCACTGAAGATGGCCGCTACCTGAGTACGTTGCACTAGCCGATAGCGTTCAAGTCCTTAATATCCGACATTATCTTCAGCCCAAATGTCCCTACTGTGCAGGGTACTGTGTGGAGAACCAGCGGCAGCCCAGCAGTACCTTTATGCCATGAGACCGAGGGGTATAGAGCGCGCGAGCAGTGGTTCGAGTGAGCGGCCTACGGTAACAAAATGGCACCGTCCCGGCGCTCCAGAGTCTGAGGCGGCCTCGCCTTCCAGCTGGGCTATTGCGGACAGGGACGGCTGTACAGGTAGCGGCCTCCCGGGACCCTGCCATCATTCCTGCGGGACCCTGCCATCAGCATCGGCGAGTGGCTGGATCGCCTCATGGGCGGACTGGAGCATGGAGGGTGCCGGCCACGGACTTGAGGAGTGGTTGCTGGCAGGTTTGTGGCACTGCGGCGGGGGGCCTGGCTTTGGTCCCTGCCGCCTGCGAGTTTGCACCTGCCACTGGTGCTCCCTGCTTCTGGTATGTGGTGTGGTGGCGAGGGTTCCTCTGATTCCTGAGCCCCCACACACTACATGAATCCCAGACCACGAGGGCACTTGTACGGCTGCTGACATCGAAGCGGCGGAGGGGTCGGAAACAACTGGGGCCAGAACGGTGTCTCCTGCCTGGGCCCAGAGTGGGAAATATATTGTTTGACGGCCTGGCAGTTGCGGTGGGTGGCCCCCTCCCCATACTACTGGAGAGCCTTCTCAGCACTTGGCAACAGGGACGGCAGGCTATGTGGAGTTATGGGCGCCTGACCTGATGTGACTGCACACTGACAGCCAGTACCCAGGGTTGTGCTCCGGCCCTGAGTGGGGTTGAACTACCGCTGGGCGCACTGTTTCCCCTGGTGACACCTGTTGGCAGAGAGGACCCTGGGACTTTGCGGAGACACTGGGGGGAGCACGCTACACTCCTGCGAGGTTGGGGCTGGAGCCTAAGAGTGTTCACTGATATGAGTGCGCCACCTGTCCTTTGCTACTGTGACTGGGAACCAGCAGATGGCAAACATGGGTTGGTACAGAGTCACAGGGCTTGGGCAGGCCAAACACATTGACAAGTACACAGTGGCCATGGGTCGTGACGGCGGTGCGACAGGAGGGGATCCGCAGGATGACCTAGATGATCTGACCCCGACCCATCTTTGAAGGACATCATGAAAGTGATCCAGGAGTTGAAGGGGACCCTGGAGCCGAAGCTAGACTCGGGGGCCTACAATCCAAAACTAAATGCCGTGAAGACCAGGTTGCCACTATCACAAAGAACCAATCGGACATCTATGCCCACCTCGAGGACCAGGAAGGCAGGGCCCGGCGTAATAATATCCGTGTAGTGGGTGTGCCGGAGGGAATGGAGGGGCAGTCCGTGGACCTGTTCATGGAAGATCTGATTCTGAATCACCTGAAGCCCAAACGTTTCTCAAACATTTTCTTGATAGAACTTGCACACAAGGCTCTGGGGGGCAGGCCTTGCCCTGGAGCGCCTCCGCGTACGATTATAGCCCGCATATTAAACTTTAGGGATAGGGATGCTATCCTACATGCAGCACGCATGTACGGTGACCGCCGGCTCGAGAATGCTACCATCCGTTTCTTCCCGGACTTTACACTCCACATCCAGCACCAGAGGTGCACGTTTGATGCAGTTAAGCGAGCCCTTCGTGACCAGAACTTGAAGTATATGATGCTCTACCCGGCTAAACTCAAGATTATAGACGAGGGGAAGATGTACTTCTTCGATTCAGCAGCAGAGGCGGGTGACTGGCTGGAGGGATGGCGCACTGTTGCTCACAAGGGGGGCAGAAATCGGACACCGGCAGAGAGTGGCTGCGCTGCTGCAGACCGAGAGGCGGAACAGTTGTCCAGTGGCCAGGCACAGCAACAGCGGACAGATAAGTGAACTGCAGGACGCTACCTGAAGTATTGTGAGCTGAACTTCTCCATGTAAAGATTGGTCACTTATGTACTTCCTTGTATATGGGCGCTGCGGTATTGTATTTTATGGGCTTGTCATTATGCATTAGCAGATCAATGGTACTTCATGCTGGAGGCTGGCTCACAGCTTCCCACGCATATTTCTTCATACACAGTTTGGGCGATAGGTACTCTGCAAGTTCGGGAGGAGGGAGGTTGGAGGTTCACCCAGCAGGGCTGCAGTGAGGGGGGTGTTGGGTACACTGTTTGTTTTGTTTGGGGGATGGGACTCATGCTGAGGACCAGGATACTCTGCACATACAGGAGAACATCATGAAGAATACCCTAGGGGTGAGGGAGCACTCCATTGCTGTCCACCTTGTCCGCGGCCATTGGAGATTTAGCTAGTATGTGGGTGTGGACCTGGAATGTGAACGGGCTGGGGAACAAGATTAAGCACACATTAGTCCTGCAGCATGTCAAGAGACATTCCCCGGACGTTGTATTGATCCTGGAATCACACCTGAGAGGAAGTAAGTGTAAGGCGCTGCATTGCTTTGGGTACAAACTGGTGGCTCACTCAGGGTGCTCGTCCGGGGCTCATGGGTTGGGTATCCTGGTACGCAGCACACTACCTCTACTTATTACAGACACCAGGACAGACAACGCAGGCTGCTTTGTAGCAGCTGTGGGTAAATGAGAGGGGCGCACGCTTGTGCTGTGCTCATGCTACATACTACCGGGTCTCCAATCGGTGCTTTTCCCGAAGATTAGCTCACTCCTTACGGACCTGCCTTTGGGTACTCTCCTGATTGGAGGAGACACAGACACGGTCATGAACCCAGCGCTGGATCGGTCTGGCTCTCATACCGGCCACCAAGGAGACCGTGGACTGGCAGACTTTGTTCTGGCAATGGGTGTTGTGGAACTGTGGCGGGCGCATAACCCACAGTTAAGGCAATATATTTATTACTCTGCACGACACGATTCCTTTTCCAGGATATACGACTTTTTTACCCGTAACGACCAAGTGGGTGGGTTTCTTAATCCCCAACATATGGCAAGGGGCATCTCAGATCATTCCCCGGTATGTGCCACGATTAAAGGTCCACATTTGGATAGAGCGGCATTCCGGAACATTTACCCCTGGCGCCTGCGGGACCCAACCCTCTGGGACAAGATCCGAGAGGGATCTGAACTTTATTTCAAGGAGAATGTGGGCTTAGTGGACTCGCACATTACGCTATGGGAGGCCCACAAGACGGTCCTGAGGGGGCAGACACAGGCACTCATTGAGGCCCAGAAGAAAGAGGAATCCCTGCGAATCCGTCAGCTCGAGCAAGAAGTCCACCAGTTAGAAGCAGATAAAGCTGTAGTGACTAGTGCGGACCTGAGACATAGACTAGCACTGAGGCAGAGGTACCTGAGGTCCCTGGTGGACTGCGAGGCAAGGGCATATGCCTTTATGACGCAACACCGCTTGTACGATGTGTTGGACAAGGCATTGAAGCTCCTAGCCTGGCTGGAAAGGCGCGACAGAGAGAGATCGTGAGTGACAAGGGTTCGTGATTGCACTGGGTCGCTGAAAACCACAAGTCACGAAATAGTGGAGGTCTTCGCTACACACTTTGAGCAAGTGTATTCACCGGTGTGCACGATATCCAAAGAAGCATGTGGGGAACTGTTGAGGGACTTCACTCTGCCAGTGTTGTCTGTGGAAGCGCGTGAAGCGCTAGACGCTGTCCCTATGGAGGAAAAATTGGGGGGCACCCTGGGTTCTCTTAAATTCGGGAAGGCGCCGGGCCTGAATGGGCTCCCAGTGGAGCTTTATAAACTACAGGCCTCGGTCATAACACCACCGTTGCGACGCATGTTGTTTGAGCCGCAAGAGTGAGGGCAGTTCCCCCTAGATCAGCCGGTGGCGACGATAGTGGTAATTTACAAAGCTGGGAAGCTGCCAGATCAATGTAGCTTATACAGTCCTATCTCTCTTATCAATATGGAGGCCAAGGTGTTGGCCAAGGCCCTAGCGGATCGGTTAGTGTCTGTGATTGCGGAATTGATCCATGTGGACCAATCGGGCTTCATGCTCTGCAGAAGCACCAGGCACAATCTGTGGATACTATATGGGGTACTCCACATGACGAGTCATCCCACAGCCCAACAGACGGCATTGATGGCGCTGGACGCAGCAATGGCGTTCGACAGTATCGAGTGACCATACTTGTTCATGGTACTTCAGAGGCTGGGCTTTGGTCCTAACGTTTGTGGGTGGGTCCGACTACTATACGAGACGCCCACAGCTTGGGTGCGAGTTAATGAGGTGCTGTCCGTCTCCTTTACACTCACTCAATCAATTAGGGGTTTGTACAGCGCGCTACTCACCCATGAGGGTCTCAAGGCGCTGGGGGGGAGGGACGGCTCCGGATGAGTCGAAGAGCCAGGTCTTGAGTTCCTTCCTGAACATGTGCAGGGTCGGGGAGCATCTGATATTCACAGAGAGCTCGTTCCAGGTTTTGGCTGCGATGTAGAAGAAAACACTCCCGCCGGTTCTGTTTCTGCGGATGCGGGGGACCCCTGCCAGGGCGAGGTCGATGGAGCGGAGGTTCCTCTTGGGTACGTGGAAGGATGCACTGCGGAGAGGCACTAGACAGGGGTTCCCCACTATCTCTGTTATGTTTTGCCCTCGCGCTGGAGCCGTTGGCATACTGGCTTAGGTGGGACCTGATGATCTGGGGTATAGTGGTGCAGGGGGGTTGGGAGGAACGCATCTTCGAGTTATTTGGAAGCTACTCGGGCTATAATATCAATTGGACCAAGTCGGTGATTTTTCCACTATCAGGTCCCCCCCACCAGGGTTCCTGCGCGGTGTTCGGCTCCAATCGTGTTGGACGGTTTTAAATATTTAGGCATCCACGTTGGATGTATGACATTACAACGCATGTCATTACAACGCGTGCAGTTACATCGCATGCGTTACAACGCATGCAATGTTACAACGCTATGCCATTACAACGCAAGTTTTTACATCGACTTGCGCTAGATGGCGTGCTAACATTAGAAAAGTGTAATTTACTATTCCAACTCCAGTCCACTTAACAGTAGGGAAGGTGTTGGGATAGTAAACTACACTATTTGTAATGTTAGCACGCCATCTAGCGCAAGTCGATGTAAAGACTTGCGTTGTAATGGCATTGCGTTGTAACATCTCATGCGTTGTAACGCATGCGATGTAAAAGCTGCGCGTGGTAAAAACCGCGTTGTAATGGCTGTTCCTCATCCACGTTACGCGGGACCATAAGGAGTTCCTGGAAAGGAGGCCTGGGCCCCAGATACGCCGACTTGGTTCTGATGTCAATCATTGGCGCTCTCGCCCGCTTTCACTTATGGGCAGGGGGGCTCTGTTCAAGATAATGGGGTTGCCACGTCTCCTCTATATCATCCAAAACACCCTATACCCTGTTCCTCCGACAGTCTTTAAATATATAGCACTGGAGGTTCCGACACAGTTATGGTAGGGTGGTTCTTCCAGAATCACGCTTCACAAGTTGCTTAGTTGCTGAAGGGAGTATATGATGGTGGTCTGGCTATTCCTGATGTCAGGCTATATTACTGGGCCTCACAGCTCAAGGTCGTAAATGAATGGGTGTACACAGACGTTGCGGAACCGGCATACAGAATGGATAGGGCCGCCATACCGGGAGGGAGCTGCAAGCCTCTCTTCTACTCCTGCAAATCACATTCTGAGTGGCCGATCCACACCAAAGTAGTGATACAGTGCTGGAGAGAGGCCAATAAATTACTTGGCTGGACCGGGAACTGACCAGCAGAACTCCGTTGAGGGTGGATGATCTGCTACGCGAGGTGGCTGCCCTCATGGGCTTCAAGGGGTGGAAATTGATAGTCATTGAATACTTGGGGACGTTTGGAAAGGAGATACTCCCTTCACCTTTGAGGAACTTCAGCTGGAATACAACTTGCACCTGACCCAGAGATACCATCACTTAAGACTACTGCATGCACTCCGCACCCACATTCACAGTGGCACCTCAGTACCGAAGGCAACTTCCACGATATACCGAAAACTGATAAACAATACACCTGACCCCCTGACGACCCTCAGAAAGGAATCCTTTTCATAAGAGCTATGGGAGCCATGAGAGGATGCCTTCGGCGGCTAAGAAGCAGGACAAGAGTGAAGGGGGGGCCACGGGTAGCGGGAGGCAGCAGGCACCAATTTTTGGGGAATGGTCAGGCCCCCATGGGGACCTAGGGTTCTCTGATGAAGAGCATGAGTAGGAGAGAGAAGGGGATGAGGAAGTGCCTGTAGAACAGGAGCCAGCTGAGGACCCCAACACTTGGGAGGGTCTAGACATTTTTCAGTCTTGGGGGGAAGGGTTGAGGGGGGGATGCGGTGGCTCAATTAGATGCCTACCTAGCAAAGGGGGGGGTCCTCGCAGTGGGAGAAGGGGGCATCAGGGCAGGGGAGGATGCCGGGGGACAGGGCAGGGACGAGGTTGCCTGAGTTTCGTTCTGGGGATTTAGTGAGTTTGGTGCAAGGGGCGGCATCAGCGTTCGTCCCAAATTGCTGGAATGGAGCAGAGAAGAAGAGGAAGAGCAGGGAGTGGATGAGCAGGAGATGGAGTTAGAGGTAGGACAGGGGCAGGGAGCAGTGTTGTGAGGAAAGAAGAGGGAAATTGGTCCGGTAGGCGCATGGCAGGGAACCTGCACATCAGTCTGGATTTTTGCTTTACATGGCAGTCAGTGGAGCTGCGCATCTGGCTCGGCTGAGCTGGGGGCGGCTCATTGGCGCCGAGGTGAAGAGAGGGCTGGGCCAAGAACGGAACGCCCGATTCCGCCAAGATAGCCCGTCGCAGCCAGCATAAATAGGCCCAGAACGACTTTGCTGGCCCCAATGCCCAGAAGGTATAACAGGATTCACTGGACACAGAGTATTAATGAACGGCATGTAGAGGTGCCAGAAGGGCGCTGTAGAATACAGTCGCCCACCCCCCCAGAGAGGCGAAGGGGGGCAGAGTTATGGAAGCTGCTAGGGCCCCACCAGTTGAGATGCATAAAGGCTGTGATTGGCCACAGGATATGGGGCATAAAGATTAAGTGCTGGATTTTGATGAAGCGAGCCTCGAAGTAGGCAAGCTAAGAGAGGAGGATGTCAGGGTTTGGGGGGCAACCTAACATTTTACCTAGTGTGTTACAGGGGCCGTCAAAAAAGCAAGTGAGGGCTTTGTGGCCTGTGGCAAGGCCGGCAAAATCAATGGAAGGGACAGCGCCACTGGCGAGGCGGACTGCAACATTATGGGCACCCTCCTTGGAGCCAGGTAAGGCTGAAAGCACGAAAAGGAAATCTGTCATAGTGTCAATTGGGATAGGTGCAGGGGAGCTACATGAGAAAAGGGGGGTAGACTGCGCGGGGGAAGTATGTCATGGACGTGGGTGTGGGCACTGGCAACGTGGAAAACAAATGGTCTACGAAAGAAGAAAAGGGGGACAAGGCAGCAAAAGAATTTGGGGAGGAAAATAAGAAAGACAATAAAAAAGATGGCCCTGAAAGCAAAGAAATGAAGTTCAAGAAACTCCTGTACATCAGGGTAATGAAACCTTTCGGAGCGCATCTGATGCCAGTGACAAAAGAGTGCATTTGGAAGAGTATGGAGAGATGCTAAACCTTTTGCACACGGAGGTCAGGTCGAAAGAGGGATCTAAAGAAGAAGAATATGAGTTGGCATAGCGGCCAAAAGTGCCACTGACAATAGAGAATTGGATGGCAGCATTCTTGATTTATGCAAGCGTCTACTGTGAAAAATATCCAGAGCGTTGCGTGGCTCTGTTTCAATCCATGGATGTAATCCAGCAAGCGCAAATAATGGGTGAGAGACAATTTTCACAGCCAGTGGGCTCCTCATAGTTTATCAGCCCTTTCAAGGACGACCCACCCAGGGAGGGGTGGGGAGCACAGGGAAGAGTCAGCCAGGAACAGGAGGGGCATGCTGGGATTGCAATAAGGGAGTGTGCACACGCGCATATTGTAAATTTCGCCACAAGTGCTTCAAATGTGGGGGCAGGCACGCACTAGTCAACTGCTGGAGCAGGATACCATCAGGGGGGCATCAATGGCAACAGTCAGGCAGTAATGCAGGGGGTCACCAACAGCAGTTTTCATGTGCTCGAGGGGGTAAGGATTCGCAGGGGGCTGGGTCAAAAGGCTCATACTCCGGTTAGATTAGATATCTAAAATTGTGGCTACAGTGCAATGAGAATCAAGGGGCAGCGAAGGTGTTGCGGGAGGGGTTTCGAGAAGGGTTTCATTTGGGGTACACGGGTCCACGGACCAGGAGTTGGGCGGAGAATTTGCAGTCAGCCACAGAACATAAACAGGTAGTACAAAACAAATTGGATAGAGAGGTGCGCGAGGGGAGGATGGTGGGCCCTTTCGAGGATTGGCCCATGGAAAAGGGGATTTTCTCTCCCATCGGAAGAGTACCAAAAAAGGAACTGGGACAATACAGATTGATTCAACACTTGTCTTGGCCGGAAGGGAATTCGGTCAATTACTTTATCAACGAGGAGGTGGCCACGGTATCCTATTCATCAGTTGACTTGGCCATGTCGCTGGTAGTGACGGCTGGCGCAGCTGCACCAAAGGAAAAATGTGATATAAAATCTGTGTTTCGGTTGCTTCCAGTCTACCCAGATGATTAGGAACTTCTGGGTATCCACTTTGAAGGAAAGTGGTATGTGGACAAAGCACTACCGATGGGCAGCTCCATTTCATGCACACTGTTTGAGTGTTTCTGCACATTCTTACAGTGGCTGTTTTCAAGGCAAACAGGGCACCAGTGGGTGATGCACTGCCTGAATGATTTTTTCTTTGTGGGCTCCCCTAGCTCCGTGGAATGCTAGAAGGCAGTGGAAAGGTTCCAAGAGCTGATGGGGAACTCGGGGTAACACTGGCACCAGAAAAGATGAAGGGCCCTAGCACAGAGCTGTCATTTTTGGGAATTGAGATTGATTCAAAGGAAATGCAAGCACGTGTGCCACAGGATAAGAAGGACAAAATGCTAACCTTGTTGAGGAACATGCTATTACGAGAGAAAGTGAAGGCCAAAGAAATTCAGGTTCTCCTGGAGCACCTCAACTTTGCATGCAGAGTAGTGAGGGCGGGTAGGACCTGCTGTAGGAGATTGGGTCGAGCCTTGTCAGGGAAACATTTACCTCACCATCATGCCCGGCTTTCAGCCGGGGTCAAAGAAGACTTGAGGATGTGGGGGGTTTTCTTACAGTCATTTAATGGAATTCCTCTAGCAAGGGACAGAGACTTGGTCTGGGACATGCAAATCTTTTCAGATGCGGCAGGCAACATGAACTTTGGTCTGTTTTGGAAAGGGAGGTGGTGTGTGGACCAATGGCTGGCACACTGGCAAGTTGGTAGCAGGAGCAATGCCTTTTTAGAATTCTTTCCCTTGGTGCTAGCAGTGTCATCTGGAGGGAAGAATTGGCCCTCAAGAAGGTGTTGTTTAGAGTGGGCAACATGGCAGTGGTAGAGATCGTGAATCGCCTGTCAAGAGATGAACAGGTGCTGAAATTGTTGAGAGTTTTTGTGTCGGGTTGCTTGAGGCATGACATTGCTTTCAGAGCCTTGCACATTCTGGGTGTGGACAGTGACCCTGCAGATGCTTTGTCTCGTTCACAGTGGGGAAGATTCCGTGGGCTAGCCAAGGACGCCGACAGGACCCTGACGCCCATGTCGTGGCACCTGTGGTATGTAGGCAACGTCACATGTTACAACTGGTGGTAAGATCGCTTGCAGATTCCACTAGATTGTCTTAAATGTTGGCATGGAGAGAATTTTTGCAATCGAGTGCCCAGTGGCAAGACGAGGGGTGGTTGCGAGTTCAGGATGTGATACAATACATCTCGGACATCATTGACAAGGGTTTATTAAGAATCACAATAGCCGGGAAAATGGCAGGAATTGCTTTCATGGGGAAGCTCTTATGGGGCTATACCCAGGAGAACTGGGGAGCAGAATTCTAGAAGGTTTGGTGCAGGAGCAGGGCCCAGGGGCCAGGCTATTGGAGCCGCTTTCATGGCAGATGTTGAACCGGGTGCTGGCAGTGTTACCGTGATATGAAGGGATGAGAGAGAATTATGTCTGTTTCCCACAATGATGGTGTGGATGTTTTTTGGGGCCTTTCAGGTTTCAGAATTACTGTGAAAGAAGGGGGGGGAGAGTTTTGTAGCAGGATGTGTTTTGGAAGAGTAGTCAGTTCTGGGTGTGGTTAAGCCGGTCCAAGACAGATCAGAGGAGGCAAGGAAAATGGGTAGTGCTACATGTGATGGAATTACCCGGTGCCTGCCCGCTCTGGTGGGCTCAGCAATGGTGGGGTTTGGCGGGGTTATCAGGGGGAGGGCAGTTTTTAAGCACGAAAAAGCGGATTGGGTGACGGCACACCAATTATTGACAATATTGAGGAAAGCCTTATTTTTATTTTTATTTTTTAAATCTGTTTTTATTAGTGTTCCAAAACAGTTACAAGAATTTGGCTTACTTCCATAGGAGTTCATATGTCATAACACTCATTGCTAATAACAATACAGATCAAGCATGAAAAGGCATAACTATGCAATAGTTGTCAGCGTATAGTCTTCATCAACTTAGTGGTAAACCCCATATGTAGTTTGGTCCTTGAACATAGCTAGATACAGCACACTATACCGAATCATGTGTACATCAAAATCTCTCTTTAGGTCCAACAGCCGAATCCAAATTCGCTTCCAACAGATAATAATAAAACAAAACAAGTGAAAACTCAACCACCTCAACCTAGACCAGCTCCACTATACAAGTTCTTGTCCCCGCTACCCTTCTGTTCCCCCCCTCACATGTCACTGTGCAGAGACTGAGCTGTTGTTCTCAGTCACGTGTTTAGATGCGCTTTCTCGTGGTGTCCATTCTAGATGTCAGTTGTATGTGGAACATTACGATTGCACTCCGGCAGGACCCCCGTTTCCCGCTCTAAAAGTGTCCCGCCCCCGCCGGCTCTCCCCCCGAGTCCGCCCTCCCAACACGTCTGAGCGCCTGGAGCAACTCCTCCCACTGTGCGACTATGGGCGTCTTCCTCAACCCTAATGTCTCCTCCCGTCTAATGGCGGTCCCCTCCGCTCCGGCCCATGCGGCAAGCGAGTGCCTCCATGCCTGCGGGTGGGGTGGGTTCTGCGCCTTCCACCTCCTAGTTAGGAGGTGCTTCGCGACCGCAAGTCCCAAATCCAGGAACCGAGACGTCACCTTGGTGTTCGGTGTCCTGCGGAAATGGTGCAGCAGGTGAACCGTCCAGTCAAAGGGTATGTCCCGGCCTGTTATAATGTGCAGACACTCATTGATTGCGTGCCAGTATGGGTGCAACTTGTGACAGCTCCACAGCATGTGTACTAGGTCAGCCCCCGGCTCCGCACATCTAGGGCACAATGCGTCAGTGCGATGGAAGTATCTATTGAGGGCCGCGGGGGTGAGATACGCCCTGTGTATGACGAACAGCTGTATCTGTCGGAGGCACATATTTCTGTGTATACGCACCGGGCTTTTCAATATTCGTTCCCATTCTTTGTCCGCCAGCTGTCTGCCCAAATCTAGTTCCCACTTGTGCCTGAGCGGCTCTAGGGTGATCGCCGTGTGGGTCCGTAATGACGCCGCGAACCATCGAATCAGGCGTCGGCCTCTCCCCATGACGTGTAAATAGTGTATAGTGAGGTGCTGGCTGGGCTCCGTGGTCATGTCTCCCCACTTGGCAACTAAGGTCCTAATTAAGGAGTGAAGTTAAGAATTGTCCCGGTGGTAGTCCCCCATCCTCCACCAGCGAGTCATATGGGAGGAGCGCTCCATCCCGGTACAGGTCACCCAGAGTCTGTATGTCTGCCTCCCGCCAGCGTGCTAGCGCAAGGGAGGTGAGCGATCCCGTCCCTCTAGGGGAGCCCTCCAATGGTATTGCCGGCGCATATGGGACCACACCCCTGGTGAGGAATAAGCTCCTACGGAAGCCACAGCAAGAAGGAGCGGGGTCGGCGTCGCAGCCCTAGTGGCTGGGTGGAAAAGCACCAGCAACTGCTCAAGAGAACGTGGCGGCAGCACTGACGCGGTGTCCTCCCGACCCCTGTCCGCCAACCAGCGAGCTATCCACTGCAATTGGGCCGCTAAGTAATAATGCTCAAAACAGGGTACGGCCAGGCCTCCCTGGTCCGTAGGGAGATAAAGTTTCTTTAGCGACATCCTATGCCTACTGTTCCCCCAGATGAAGTCCCTAAGAAGCCGCAACAGCTTAGCAAAAAAGGCCGCTGGAACATACAAGGGCAGGTTAGCAAAATAATATAGTAGTTGCGGAAGAATCACCATTTTAGACAGCGCCACTCTACCTGTGACCGTTAGCGGCAATGCGTTCCAGAAGCGCACCTGGGACTTAATCGCCGTGAAGGCCCTGCCCAGATTGCCGTCAAGTAGGTCCGTCGGTTGACAATAGATCCGGAGTCCCAAATATCGGAAGGTGTCTCCTCTCCACTGTACTCTAGTGCCATTCAGAGTGTACCCGGGGTCCTGCCGCCCTTCGCCGAACGCGTAAAGGCAAGATTTACTGGCGTTCACCTGAAGACCCGAGATAGCAGCAAAGTTGCGTAAGATGTGGGCTAATTGAGGGGGAATATCGTCTATGTCTCTCACGTACACCAACAGGTCGTCAGCATAGAGCGACACCTGATGGACTGCGTCCCCCAATGGTATGCCAGCCCCCATCATCTCCTGTAGGGTCTCCGCTAGAGGCTCCATCGCCAAGGCAAACAGGAGTGGCGATAGTGGGCATCCCTGCCGAGTGCCCCTGCAGATTGGTATGGCACCAGAGGTGTACAGGCCCAACCGCACCCGCACCGTAGGGTCCTTATATAGAAGGCCCACCAGGTGCAGGAAACCCAAGCCAAGATCATAGCGCAACAGCAGCACCGAAAGGTATCGCCACTCAAGGCAATCAAATGCCTTTTCCAGGTCCAGTATAAGACAGCCTGCCTTGGGCCACTCCTGTGTGCTATCCGGCGCTATCCTAAAAAATCTCCTCAGGTTCAATGATGTGCTGCGTTTTGGCACAAAACCATTCTGGTCCCTGTGAACCAGGTGCGAAACCACCAGCGCCAGTCTCTCTGCCAACACCGTAGCAAGGACCTTACAGTCAACGTTAAGAAGCGCCAGTGGGCGATAGGATCCCAGGTCCGTGGGGTCCCGATCTGGCTTGGGGAGAGACACCAGATAAGCTTCGCGCATCGAGGGAGGTAGCTCGCCCGCCTCAACCGCCGCCGCGTACACTTTGTGCAGGTATGGCACCAGGTGCTCCCCGAAGGCTTTGTAGAACTCCGTGGGCAGGCCATCCGGGCCCGGGGTCTTCCCGGAGGCCATGGAGGATATAGCGTCTCCTATCTCCTCCAGAGTGAGGGGGCAATTATGGACTTCTTGGTGTTCGTCAGTAGCCGTTGGCAGTTGTGCTTGTCCGAGGAACCGCTCTAGGTCATCCCCCGAGCAGCGGACTCTTGCAGGTACAATTGTGTATAATGATCCACCATAACCCTGTGAATCTCCCTTTGAGTACACACGAGATCTCCCTCCGGCGTGCGCACCGCTGGAATCGGGGCACGAGTGGCATCTTGTTTTAAGAGCCAGGCAAGTAGTCGTCCTGCCCTGTCTGCCGAGGCATGCGTGCGAGCTGTGTGTGCCACCTAGTTCAGGCACCTCAGGCGCTCCAGGAGTGCTGTATGATCCGTTCGGAGGACAGCTAGCTGATGTGCGTGTCTACCGCTGCCCTCTCCTTCCCGTTCGTACGGCAGCAGCTGGGACTCGAGACGGGTGAGCGACCGTGCCAGCTGTCTACGCATGTTCCACGTGGCTCCCAAGCAGTGCCCTCGGAGCACTACCTTCAGCGGGTCCCATTGCACCATCGCATTGCTCGCTGTGCCCTCATTAAGCTCAAAATAGGAAAGGAGAGCATTCTCCACTGAGGAGCGGAATACCGGATCCTCCAGCGCAGTAGGCTGGAGCCGCCATGTGGGTATGGGAGATCGATCCGCATCCCAGCCCCAAGTGTTCTACTTTCGCCACCAGCGGCAGCAACGCCAGGGATCCCACTATTCTGTCCAGTCGCACATGTAGGTTATGCGTCTTGGAGTAATACGAGTACATGCGGTCTGCGGGGTATAGGGTCCGCCAAACGTCGAGCACCCCCCATTGCAAAAGCCAGTCAGTCAGAGCGCGTGCAGCGGAGGCAGCCGACGTCGTGCGGAGTGGAGCCAGGGGAGTCCGGCGTAAGGGGTCAGCTCCAGAGATAATTGTGTGAGGAAGGGTATTTGATCGACGTTCGGAGCATAAATCAAGGCCAGCAGTACGGGTTGGCCATTAAGTGTGCCCCGTACAAGAGTGTACCGACCTGCAGGATCCACAGACACGGTTGTACTGACAAACGGGACTCCTGCCCTGACCCACACGAGGGTACCCCTGGCGTGTGCCGAGTACACTGTGCCGTACACCCGCCCTCTCCAGCGCCTTCACAGCTTCTCTAACTCTGGCTGAGTCATGTGTGTCTCTTGTAGTAGAGCGATTCCAACTGAGTGTCGCTGGAGGTAAGCAAAGATGGAGTATCGCTGCGCAGGAGTATGCATGCCTCGTATGTTCCACGTGAGAATGCTAATGCGTGTCATGGCTAAACTGTATAGACACTAGGGGAACCGGGGTCGGGACCTGTGTCCGCCGGCTGGCGCTGCGGTAAATTGTGGAAGCTTTGATCTGAGGTAACAATGACAGCATAGTAACAATAAAAACTTAACGGCTGGGGGCGAACCTCACAAGTGTGTCCGTCCAAACTTACGCTACCTTGCGCAGGTGAAAAACTAGGTCAGGGTGTGACCTGGGGGAGTGTGCGTATAGATGACAGCTCGCTGTCGCCATCCCGTGTGCCCCCATGAGCGTGGTGCGCCGCTAATAAGTGTTGCCAACCTTGGCAGATGCAGCTAGTGGGGCATAGGTAAAGAACACAGGAACTGCACACATCCTCTACTGCCTCATGAGAAGTCCCAGTGGGGGACAGGCATCAGTGAACGCTACGGCTCCCTCACCCAGTCCGGCTCGCCCACCCAGTCAGTCCCATCTCCTATTCTCCCCCCACTTCCCGTCAGCTACATCAACAAACTGTGGAATACTTGCACTATCGATACATCCTAGACAGTCTCTCAGTCCAGGATACCATCTGCAGTTTGTGGGGTAACCACTGGCCTACAAAAATCTTCGGGTTGTGTTGTCGACGGCGTCTCGCGCATGGTCCTGAGCCGCCTGCGTCACCCATCCCTCTTACTTGGCCGGGCTCCGTCTCCTGACTCGGCCGGCCTCGGTCCCGTCCACAGCCCAGACTCCTCTAGCCAGTTCTAGACCTCAGCTGGTGAGTCAAAGTAGCGAGTTTTTCCTTTCTCCACCACTCGCAGTCTAGCAGGGAACAAAAGAGAGTACGGCAATGCCAGTTCCCTAAGTTGGCGTTTCACTGCCATGTAGTTGTTTCTGCGGCATTGCACCAATGCAGTGTATTCCGGGAAAAATATAACTTGGCTGCCACCCACTGAGAGACCATTCATATCTCGGATTTCTCTGAGTATCGCATCTCTGTCCCTGTAATTAAGGAGTTCGAACAGGAATGGGCGCGGTCGGGCTCCTGGCTGCTGCCTTTGAGCGGGCACACGATGGGTTCTTTCCACCGCGAACTGGGCCGATAGTTTTCCCGGCGGCATTAATGTGCGAAGCCAGGTCTCCACGTATTGTTCCGGTTCTCGCCCCTCTTCTCCCTCCGGCAGACCCACAGCGCGAATATTATTGCGACGGGAGCGCCCTTCTGCATTTTCCGCCCTGTCTTCTAAAGCGTGAATGCGATCCAACATGTCCTGCAGGGCAGTGGCATGACTGCGGGTGACCGGTTGCAGCTCCTTGAGTGTTTGCCCCTGGGCGGCGACCGTGTCCGCCAGCTTGCGATGGTCCGCATGAAGAAGAGTGAAATCTGAAGTGACTTTAGCTATTCGATTCTCCAGCGACGTCCTGGTATTCTCTAGAGTTGTCCCTATTTTCTCCACTGCGGCAAGCACAGAGTCCATCTTTTTGCGCGAGCGCCGCAGGTGTAGGCCCCTCCTCCAACTCTTCTCGTTGGCGTATGTGGTCGGAAGCAGGCGCCTGCAGCGGACCCTGCTGCAGCTTGGCACGCATGCGGCCCATCACCAGTTGCTGCGCCGTGGGCATCTGCCACCAATCCCCAGCAGATTAGGTGCACCCACAGCGTCGCTGCGTCAGCCGCCCTGGAGAAGCAGCAATCAGTCGATAGGCGAGATCCACTCGGTCAATGTTTCCCGATAGAGGCTCTCAGGCGCCACCCCGGCGGAGGAATCCGCACATACTCAATTGCAGTCGGGTTCCGCAAGTGGGGTCCACAGCAGTCTCGCAGCTGGCCCGCACCCCCATGAATCCTCCACTACGTCCCCTCAGCGGCAGCAATGCCCGGCAGGCGCGGGCACCTCCTCACGGAGGCCACGTTCCGACCCCCAGTCCCTCGCTCACGGGTCAGCACCTGTCAGGAACCGGATGGGGCAGCGCGCCCAAGCTTGCTAGGGCGATCGCCCACCAGGTGAAATCCAGAAGCAGGACGCAAGTTCCTCGTCGGGGGCAGCGGCACACCCCGTGGGGGCAGATCAACGGTCACAGCCTCGCCTTTCGTGGCCTCCTCCTCCCGCTAAGCAGTGGCTATCTGGTATCCCCCACGGGCGCAGAAAAGATCCAGGGTACCCACGGAGGCGCCCGGCACATCCCCCGCCGCAGTCCCACCGCACCCGTCGCCGCAGGGGGCCAGCAGCAGCCTCCGCTCAGTGCACCTCACCGTATCGCTCCTCCGACTCCAGGCGCTGCGTCAGCAGGTCCACCACCAGAAACGCCACGCAACTTCAACACCCGTTTCTCTCCCCCGGCTCAGCTCCGCCTCTTCAGTGTCCACCAGTGGGCTGGGGCAGATGCCCCCGGGGGGTCCCCCTCTTCCTTCTCCCACGATGGAAGGGGGCATCCGCGGCCCGCCCAGCTGCAGCTCCTCCGTATCTCGCCGCCCGTCTCCTCCACTCTCACCGCACCTGCGCTGCCTCGTACTGAGCGATCTCAGGGAGCCAATCACAATATGGCCGCCACCGTCAGGTTCCCGCTCCGCTCAACAGCTGCTGAGCCCGATCCAGGGTCCTCAGCACCCGGCAACTATCCGATGCACAAGTCGCTGTGGTCCCCCGCCGTTCATCTCCTCCAGCATCCCCGGTAAGTTATGCCACCCAGGCGCTCCCTCCACCAGGTCCGCAGGTCATGCAACAGTCCTCGGGGGCGTCCCGCACCGGCAGTTCCCCGCGGGGCGCCGCACGTCTCTCTTGGTGCCCCAGCTTCAGTCTGCCCGCACCCTCCTCTTCTTAGCCCACTTTCCAGCTCCCATTCCCAGGGGTCCGTCTGCGGCTAGCACGCCTCATCCGGCGCTGGTTTTCGCCACTTGCCTGCGCCAGCTCAGTCGTCCCCGACGTGCATCCGCCGTCGCCGGTCACCACAGCTCCGGGCGTGGCCCACGCAGCTCCCCTGCTTACTGCTGTCCTCGGCGCCCCAGGCCGCGCTGCGTCTTTGCTCCACAGCTCGGATATTGCACTTTCGCAGCTCCCGAGTCTCACCAGCACCTCCGCTCCACTGCACCACCGTTCCGATAGCTTCCACGTGAAGGCGGCACCTCAGGATCCCCTTTATCAGGATAAATCGGGGATATTCAGCGGAGCTCTACGGGTTTGCGTCCGCCATTGCGGCCAGCTAGCCACGCTCCCTTGAGGAAAGCCTTATACTGTCTGGGGGTGGATGGCCAGAGTATGGGACGCACTCCTTTCACATTGGGGCAGCATCAGAGTTGGGTAATAGAGGGTGGGCACAGGGTGAAATTATGCGTTTGGGTCACTGGTCATCGCATTGTTACAGGGGCTAAGTGAGAGGGCTGGGGGAGGATGTGCGCGGTGAACGGTAATATGTGGGTTTTATGCTGATTTTCGCTGTTTCAGGTTCTGTGTCCGGCTCAGAGACAGAAGAAATGGCTATTTGGGTCGTGGGGCACTCGTTTATAAAAAGGGCCCAAGTACAGGCTTGTCAGAGCTATTTTAGTCAGAACCTCAGATTTAATGAGCATTCCTTTAAAATTACCTGGAAAGGAAAGAGGGGCATGTGTTGGAAGGAGCTGGTCCCATGCTTGAATGGTATGTTGAGGGTCGGTCGGTGCCCACATATTTTGTTGTTGCATTTAGGTGAAAATTATTTGTGCAAGGAAAAGGGCATAGTACTTATGCACAGCATGAAGAAAGACCTAGCACTTGTCAAAAAGCAGTGGGCAGGGTGTTACGTGTTATTGACCGAGTTTGTGCCCTGGAGAAAGTGGAGAGGAGCAGAAAATCCAGGAGCAGTAGATAGGGCAAGACGTAAAGTGAACAGCGAAATGGCTCGTTTTTGTAGGGGGCTTGGCTTCAGTAGAATTTGTCATCAGGGGATACGCTTTGACACAGTCGAGGTTTTCAGAGATAGTCTAGGATAGGCATGGATTTATATCTTTTGGAGATAAGGGAAGTTCTGGCAAGAAAGTTGAATGTGTAGTGGCACAGGTGAGGAGAAACTATTGGTGAGGAAGAGAGGTGGGGCAGAAAAAGGGTTGTGTGCACCCCCCCGTTTTATGGGTGGCAGAGGTTTACAAATTTGCCAGGGGTTGCCAGACGTTTGGTTGGCAGTGAAAGTTGGGAACATGCGCAGGGAAATGATAAGCAGGTAGTTTAAGGTTCAGTTGTAGACGTTTGGTTATTTACATTTTCAGAAGGGCAGGCATAGGATGTGGGTTTAACACAATTGTGTATTTTAATTGCAATACATTGTAATGTTTGTAATATGTTCTTTCCAATCTTTATTTCGGCCATTTGGCCATAAAAGAAAAACAATACACATATACAATCACAATAAATCCAAACATTAAAACATTGGAAGTACATATGTTAAAAATACAATAAAAACTGTGCATCTAAAATTTTAAGGGGGACCCAACACCTTTAAAATGCGGTTGCGCGTATGCCAAACATTAGTAAGAAATTTTGATAATGCGAGGACAGTTGGACCAGAGAGATCAGATTTTAAAATCCTATACATTGGAGCATATTCCCTGCCGCCCATATTCCTAATCAAGGGAAGAAGCCAGTATTTCCGCGCTGCCCTGTAGGCTGGGCAGAAGAAGGCCACGTGTAAATCGGTTTCCTCCAAGGCATCACAAGCCGGGCACTGCGTCGTAGTGGGGGGCGATGACCAAGTACTTGTAAAGGACCGAAAGGGCAGTGAGCCGTATCTCCATTGGAGAAACAGCTTCCTAGCAAGTACCGGAAAGATAGGATCCAATACCCTCTCAAACCTATAAAGGTCCTTGCTTTGCAAAAACACAGAGGATAGAGACCCTTCTGCCTGGGTAACTCGGGCCCTAGCTAATTTGCGTTCGTGGTATACGTTAGTCAGGGACCTTTTAGAGATATTCAGTGCGGCATTCGCAGGGTCAGTCCATAAGTCGGGGAGCCCTAGTTCCATGCAGGTGGATTGGATGTTTTTGACCCAAGGGATACGGAGCGCTTTTGGGTGGTTCAATAATTCTGCCAGTTCCGCCCTGTATGCTGCAAGATCATTACTGCTCCACAACCTACGCCAGAAGGCTATTGGTCTCAGGCTTATTTCATCAGATAATGGTCGTAGACCGAGGTCAAGCCTCAAGGGGAGGAGCGGGGTACTGGGGGGAAGCGCGGTTATCTGTCTTATAAACTTGTTTTCTGTTAATGACAGGCTATGGCATGGTGTGTGTCCCCACAGTTCCGCCCCATACATGATCGCTCCCCTGGCCTGGGCCTTGTATATCTGAATTAGGGCCCCCAGCGGGCGGTAGGAGGAGCCGGTCATCATCCGGGCGATACCCCCAGTAATTTGTGTAAGTTTGAGGTTCGCCCTAATCTGGTGGGATCCCCAAGTCATGGTTTCATTGAGAGTACCACCTAGATATTCAAAGGTGACAACCCTCTCGAGCCGTGCTACTCCCAATTGCGGATTCGGCCGCAATTTTTGGCTCGGATTTAAAACCATGAATTTAGTTTTTCTCCGCATTGATTTCTAGCCCTCTGTCCGTACAGAAGGCTACAAATGAATCAAGAATCCTCTGTATCCCCATGGGGGTTTTAGATAGCAGCAGGGTGTCGTCCGCAAACATGATTGCGGGCACCCTGCTGCCATTAAGTTTGGGGGCGTCAGTATAATCGGTGGCATTTAGGTGGGCGATTACCCCGTTGACGAAGAGGCAAAACAGGGTCGGTGCCAACACACAACCCTGCCTTACCCCTCGGTCAACGGGGAATCTATCGGTCAATTCCCCCGACCTCCCACACCTCACTCGGGCATAATTATTATGGTGAAGCCTCTGTAAGATTACTAGGATGTCCGGGGGGACGCCCATCTCTGCCAAGACGCTCCAGAGTTTTCCCCTGGGCACCAGATCGAAGGCGGCCCGTAAGTCCACAAAAATTGTGTACAGACTGCCGCCCTCGAATATTGCTGCCCTCCAATAGATGAGATTCAACCTAAAAGCCTGGTCCACTGTGGATACCCCCTTCCTAAATCCCGCCTGATAGGGACTAAGGGCACCCACCTCTTCCATCCAATCCTGGAGGCGATTCAGCAAAACCCTGCCAAACAGCTTCTGTGCTACGTCGATTAAGCTGATGGGTCTGTAGTTGGCCGGGAGGAGAGGCGAGCCCTTTTTAAAGATAGGGACCACCTCTGCCCCCAGCCAAGTACCAGGGATTTCCATGCCGCTTAGAACTCCATTGAAAAGGGCAGTAAGGTAGGGGGCCCATACAATGGGCTCCTGTTTGAACATATCCCCAGGTAAGCCATCCAGTCCTGGCGCCTTTCCAGAAGCAAGACCTGTGATGGCAGCGGTGACCTCACCCAGCGTTATCAGCTCTCCTTCATAGCCTGGCCAACCAACCTCGGTGACAGTAGGAGATTCTCCCGGCTCAGAACTGTAAAGAGACTGAAAGTGAGCCTGCCACACCCCTGGGGCAATATTGGGCTCTATTGCCGATTGAAGATGCCCCGACCCCCCATTCACTATCCTCCAGAACAGACGTTGGTTTTGGGTCGCTAGGGCCTTGCTAAGTTCTTCCCACTGATTTTCCTCCCACTCGGCCTTAGCGTGGGTAACTAGTTTCTTGTAAGCCCGCCTGCTTTGTCTTAGGCTATCCCCCCCTAGTCCCTCCTTAATAAGTCTGAGGAGTTCTGCTTTTGCCCTTCTGCATGCCGGACTATACCATGTTGTTTTGCCTTGTCGCCCCTGTCTAGGTTTTCGTGAGCTACTAGAGAGATGAGGGGCCGCAGCCTTTATAAGGTCCTCATGAGCCTTGTGCAATTTAGCCCGGGAATCATTATTGCTTGCCTCGTTGTCCAAACTCCCCACAGTTTCCAAGATGGGAGTTATCCCGTCATAGAGCATGGGGAGTTTGTTCTTACTTGTAACCAAGTGCTCCCACCTGATTCTTCTCCTACTATTTTCCAGGAGAAGCGCAGGTTTGTTCCCTTCTACATTGGTCACAGGAGCATGAGGGCCAGGGGTGACCAGGTCGAGCTCGAGCGCATTATGGTCGCTATCTGACCGTTCCATAACCCTAAAATCCTGAATGGTCGGCCACTTCACTATTTGGGCCAGGACATAATCCAGGCGGGACTCTCTTCCCAGTCTGTTGTAGGTGGTTTTACTGGGTATATCTGATTTCATTCGCCCGTTACAGGCTCTGATTCCGAACTTTAGGGTTAGAGCTGTGATTTGTAATGCAAGTGGGGTCCAAGCCTTCGGGGGGGGAGCTTCCACTGGGGGGACTGCCCATCTGGCCTCTTCTTCCGATGAGAACCCTCCAAAAGACCAGGAAGTGGCTCAAAATGAGAATTAAAATCCCCTCCCACCACATAAAATGAATCACTCGGTAGTTCAGATATAAAGTTCGTGAGTTCATCTATGGTCGGTGATTCCTTTGCAATTCCCACTGGCCTAGAATAGATGTTAATTAACACAAGTTTGGCTTGGTTAGGCCAGGATAATGAAACCACAAGAATGTCTTCTGAGTTAGCCGGCAGCCGTGTTGCCGTGCAGCCTAGATGAGATGCAACCCAGATCGTCAGCCCCCCTGACGGACGGCCCTTGCCTTCCCACCTAGCTGGGATGGAAAAGGACATGTAGCCTTGATGACCATAATTCTCTCTAGCCCAGGTTTCCTGGAACATACATACATCTCCAGTCTCGATGTAATTTACCCAGTCCGGGTCACCCAGTTTGTTGGCCAGTCCAGCAACATTCCAGCAGATTAGCCTTAGGTGTTCGGAGGTGTCAGTTGCCGTGCCAGAAGGGTTGGAGGAGATGGTTACAGGTGCCGCTTCGATCAATAGTTCTGGGACATTACCGACGGTGGGGGCAGATGGCTCAGGGAGACTGCAGGGGCCATTATCCAGGAGCTCTGGACCATTTAATAGTTCAGGAACATTGCCAGCACTACGGGCGAGTGGATCAGAGGGTCTGCAAGAGCCATTGTCCGGGGTCACCGTGACATTCAATAGACCAGGAATTTTACCAGCGATCGGGGAAGATGGATCAGGAAATCCGTCGGTGCCATTATCCAGAGTCACTGGGCTGTGAGCAGAGAGTCAGTCAACCCCATCCAAGCTGTTCAAGCAGTTAAAACGATTGAAGGGGAAATAGGGTGTATCAGGCACTTGGGAGTTAGGGTGCTGTGCATAAGCTTTGTGTCCGCGTCTACGTTCCACCCTTATCCATTCGTCATGCAGAGGAGCATAGTGCATGCGAATAGGAGGGAAGAAAAAGGATACTGGGCGGGTCTGGATGGTGGAATCCAATGAACGATTTACTCCTTCACAAATATGCAAAACGGTGCCCGGATCTTTAAAAGTTACCAGAATGCAGTCCCCTATTATTGTTTTTCTGGTCTTCCCTAGCCAAGGGACCCTTCTAACCATAATAATCTCGTTGTTAAAATGAGATGGTAAGGGTCGGTTCCAATTTAGCCACTTGATCACCTTTTTCTTTAGGGATTGGTAATCTTCATTTTCGCCAGTTCTTAGTTGAGGAGCACCTGCTAACACCACCGTTAGATTATTAGCTTCTGGCGGCAGATCTGGTCTCCGTGGTCTTGGGACTGGTCGCCCCGGGGGAAGAAGGAGGGTGCTTCCAGCTTCGGGGAGGCCATCATTGGTCCCTGTCTGAGAGCTTTGGGGGGCAGAGTCTGTTGGTTGTAAAGGCCTATAAATTGGATTATTACGCGGTGGCTGGACTGGAATAGCCATTAGTTGCTGCAGGGGGGGAGCAGTAGGAGCACCCCGGGAGGGGACTATGTTGGTACCCTGTAAAGCTCCTGTTTTAGGGGCGTTTCCTACAGGGAGATGAGGTCCCACATTCTTGGATTGCTTACTAACTAAGGTATTTAGGGATGTCTCTAGTATAGTCAGCCTTATCTCAACCTTTTTCAGGCTGTCACTAATAGGCTGCAAGAGGGAACGAAATAAGAATTCTATACTCCCTATAGATGTGAGAGGGGGGTTTGTGTTGGATGTGTTGGCCACTGGATCGCTGTTAATAGCAGCTGTGTTGGGGCTTGGATCTTTGGGGGGGACAGCGATAGGCGCAGTCTCATTGTCCTTCCCAGATTGGAGTGCATTTTTATGTTTTTTGCCAAAATCTAGGTGAGATAGTTTGGTTTTCCCCCGCCCCCCCATGGACTTCCTACTGCGTTTGCTAGGTGGAGGCATGTGCATCTCCACCACAACACTTTGCTTTGGCTTGCTCTTCTTATTTATATTCGAGGGGGGAGATTGGATAACCAGGTTAACTGGAGTGTCAGATGACAAGAGTGGAGTTGTGTCTGCGACTTTTTCAGGCAGCATGCCAGGGGTGCTTGGGATTTCCCGAAGTAAGAGGGGGAAGTCCTCAAGGGTCGTCGGATTCAAGCTATTGGGGGGAGTACCCTCCTCTTGAGAGATAGGATACGGGATAATTTCAGTCAGGGGTCTACTCTTCATTGATTCAATGGATCGCCGACGGTCCGCCCTACGTCTCTCTAGGGAGTTTTCTTTGCCCCCATCTCCTTTGGCGGGTTTGAAGTAATTGTCCAGCGTCCCAGTATTGCTACCCCCCTCCCTTGCTGGAGTTTCACGTGCTGCAGGTGAGGGCATCACCTTATGCACAAGCAGAGTTCAACCAGAGTTTGGGTGGAAAAGATAAGGGGTATGGCCCAGCCCGGCCTCCTTTGGCCCCTGACGGCCACAGACGGCCAGACGGCCACAGACGGTCCCGCCCTTGTCCCGGGCTACTCCCGGCGAGCTCCCGCGCGCTCCCGCGCAGCGGTACTCACGCGTTAGTTTATAGCTGTGGTGGAGGTGGGCAGGTCGTTGGGGGAGGGGCGGGGAGGGAGAGCAGCCCAGGTGGAGCGGGCGCGGGTTGCTGGGGCTCCTGGGAAATGGAGTCCCAACCCTCTTGCTCGCAGCCCTCGGCCCCTGGTGTACCCCCGCAGCAGCTTCAGCCCAGGAAAGCGCCCCTCTGCGAAGAGGGACCCGCGCAGCGGGTTCCGCGAGGCGTGGACAAAGTTTCACAGAGTGTCCTCGGGAATCCAAAACGGCAGAGGCAAGTTTGTTGGAGGGTCCCACGAACTGCAGGGCAAGCCGGTATTTAATTCACCTGGTCGTTGGGGGCGGGGCGGGGAGGGAGAGCAGCCCAGGTGGAGCGGGCGCGGGTTGCTGGGGCTCCTGGGAAATGGAGTCCCAGCCCTCTTGCTCGCAGCCCTCGGCCCCTGGTGTACCCCCGCAGCAGCTTCAGCCCAGGTAAGCGCCCCTCTGCGAAGCGGGACCCGCGCAGCGGGTTCCGCGAGGCGTGGACAAAGTTTCACAGAGTGTCCTCAGGAATCCAAAACGGCAGAGGCAAGTTTGTTGGAGGGTCCCACGAACTGCAGGGCAAGCCGGTATTTAATTCACCTGGTCGTTGGGGGCGGGGCGGGGAGGGAGAGCAGCCCAGGTGGAGCGGGCGCGGGTTGCTGGGGCTCCTGGGAAATGGAGTCCCAGCCCTCTTGCTCGCAGCCCTCGGCCCCTGGTGTACCCCCGCAGCAGCTTCAGCCCAGGAAAGCGCCCCTCTGCGAAGCGGGACCCGCGCAGCGGGTTCCGCGAGGCGTGGACAAAGTTTCACAGAGTGTCCTCAGGAATCCAAAACGGCAGAGGCAAGTATGTTAATGGCAGGGTGGGGGACATTTTGAGGGGATCGTAGGGGTGGGGGTGGGAAAGGCGTTAGGTATTGGATGTATGGAGAGGTTTTCGTTTTGTAAGGCAGTTGCCAGGTACGTTATTGTAATGTGCACCAGTTTCAATAAAGTGGCCTTTTTCACACAAAATGGGCTCTGAGTCTGTCTGCCCCAGCTCTCTCCCAACCCACTTCCGTTGAGCAACGCTCCCATCTACAACATACTCAACAGCAACACAGGTCCTGACTCTGGCTGGACAAAGAGCTGCTCCCGGCCGTCTCACATGGCAGCCATCTTGCTTCTGAGGTAATTCCTTTTTTGGCACAGTTTTTCTCAAAGATCCAGTATTCTTCTTATAACTGGTAGGGGCATCACTCTTAGTCCATCTGTTTTACCCACCATGTCAGTGTTAAGAGGGAAGATTCCACAATTAAGTGATTAATAAAACACTAAATTGTCTAAGTATTTCCAAAGTCAATTAGAAAACACAGTTAAGTAATCTGGAAATAACTTTTTATGTTAGCAAAGGCAATCTTTCCCCTCCTTCGTTTACCAGAAGAACAAAGTGACTGCTAGCTACTCTGGCATTCTTGCGTCCCCAGAAAAAGTCCTTACTTACAAATTGAAGTTGTTGCAACACTTTTGGAGAACTGTGCATGAGAATCACGAGGGACATTTAAAGCACCCTGGGGAGCACAGACATCTTCGCTTCTGCAACGCAACCAATCCAGTCATAGTGCTTCATGTGTCATTTCTGCATATCGCTGTTTAACTCCTCCAAGTGTGTGATGATTTCGGGCCATCGCTTGGGCAGTGGAGGGGCCTATACACGCCTTTAGCAATTCCTCTGCCTCCGAACTGACCTCCCCTCAGATATAGAGATATTTATCTTGAAACCAGACACTAGTGCTTGTTAGCATTGTACCTCGTCCAGCAAGTCTGGCAGGGAGCTACGTGGGTTGAATAATGTTACCAAGCTATCATCTGCAGACATGCAGTCTCAAACATCTTTTTGTAGGAGACTTTGAGATCGTGAATCCTTTGACAATGGTGTGTGTATCTGGGGTTTGGTAGCTGTGCAGCCCTAATGTTGTGGAGAGCAATTAGCGCTCTTCTACGGTGCTGTGATATTGCTTTAATGATAGGCTGGGAAGATGGATTTAAAATGTCGGAAGGTCAAAGTACAATTGCTTAAGCAACTGTATATCTTTAAGGCATGATACTTTCGCTGTTGTTTTTTTTTCTATCTTTGTAAGGCACCTTTCAATAATGTAAATTGTCGCTCCAACTGATACTCGTTGCTGTTATGCATTTCTGCATCACGTTTTCATATAATTACAAAATTTCAATAAACAGATTAAACAAAATCAGGGGTTTGGTAGCTAGCATGCAGCCAATTGTAACATGGTAACAAACAACAAAGTGAGAGAGGAAATTGTTGTATTAGTCTAAGCCATTGGTGATCATTCAGGGGTGATTTCCAGCCCATCATTGTTTACCCACTGTCCCTTTCTAAATAGAGACCTGCACATTCAAATTAGCATTGATCCTGTTGCAAGAGGAACTGTCCAGCCCAAACTGCCAGATAGGGTCCCCTTCAGATAGAAACACAAGTAACCCAAGGCTGGTGTAATGTTGTGGGCTGTATCCCAGGGCGCAACCAGTCAAGAGATATATGCCAGTTTACCCTGTGGAACATCTTTTCAGCATCTGGTGACAGTAACAAGATATTTTGTGCATTCTCTGGACATTCTTCACAGTGGTGTAGGAATTCCCCTACATAAGCACCCAAAGCGAGGGCTGCCACCAAGCTCAATGGGCTCGTGAACTGTCTCCCACTTCAGTTAATTAGCTGTCTGTGGGCCTCCTATATCTGCAGGTCTGCAGACAAAGTGATCATAAATAATACTGTTAGGCAATACTATGATGGAGGGGTATGGGAGATGGATTGAAATGCACAGCAAAGGAAAAAGAGAACAAGAAATTATGAACATTATTAAAACATAATTAAAACGTAAAGAGATGGTTAAACAGAAAAAGTGAGCATGAGAAAGGTAAGAAGGAACAAGTAAGGATAAGAGACAAAAGATGGGTATATAGAAAGAGAACTGAGAAAGATAAAAGAACAGAAGGGTGAAAGGAAGGAAGGGATGAGGAAAGAAATAAGGAAGAAATTGTGAAAGGTAAAATGGAAGGGTGAAAGGTAGGGGGAAAGAATGAGTGAGTGAAAAGATGGATAAATGGAAGGATTAAAGGTTGTATGGAAGAGTCAAAGGAGCAATAGGTTAAAGAGTGAATGGATGAAAGGATGAAGATGGAGAGGGACAGATGTGGCACAGTGAAAGTAGAGGTGGGTGAAAGAATGGCTAGATAAATACATGAATATAGTCATGGTTGGATGTTTCAATGGATACTTGTATATATAAAAGGGTGGATGGAAATGGGAAGGGATTGACAGAGGGGGTAATGGATGACTAAATAGAAGAGTGAAAGGATGGCTGGGAAGATTGGTGGAAGTACGATGAAAGGGTGAAGAACTTTTAAGGAGGGTTGAGTTTGCTCACCTCACATGCTTTTTGTAATTGGAAGTTTGTTCAAGTGAGGGATATTTGAATGCTCGCCTACTCTCTTGGTTCTTTGTCATGGATGAGATATATATTTTTGAAGTTGTCCCCTCATTGATGCTCGAGAATATATCCCGAATAGTCAGGATAAAATATATGTGGCTCCTACGGTCCCTGTCACAGTTCTACTATTTCTGTGAATAATTTGATATCTACGTTCAATAAGCAAACAGGACTTTCAATCAATCAATTTGGGGAATTAAATTATAAGCGCGCTACTCACCTTTGAGGGTCTCAAGGTGCTGGGGGCGGGGCTAAGCAGCTCCGTTCAGTCAAAGAGCCAGGTCTTGAGCATCTTCCTGAAGATGTTCAGGGAGGGGGCGCATCTGATGTTGAGCGGGAACTCGTTCCAGGTCTTGGCTGCAACGTAGGAGAAGGTTCTTCCACCTGTTCTGGCTCTGCGGATATGCGGGATCTCGGCAAGGGCGAGGTCGACGGATCTGAGGTTTCTTTTGGGTACGTGGAGGGAGATTCTCTCATTGAGGTATTGGGGTACAGTGTTGTGGATTCATTTGTAGGCCCGGGTGAGTATCTTGAACGTGACTCTCTTCTCGACGGGGAGCCAGTGGAGGTTTGTAGGTGTTGAGTGGTGAGCTCGTGCCGAGGAATGTCGAGGATGAGTCTGGCTACGGTGTTCTGTATGGTCTGGAGTTTGCGGATAAGAGACTTGTTGATCCCGGCGTAGAGGGCGATGCCGTAGTCCACTCTGCTGGTGAAGAACATGTGGGTGACGGCTTGATTCATGGGGGATCCACTTGAAGGTCTTTCAGAGGATTTGGAGGGTGTTGAAGCAGCTGGAGGCGACGGCGTGGACCTGTCGGGTCACGGAGAGGGAGGAGTTGAGTACGATGCCGAGGTTTCGGGTGTGGTTAGTGTGTGTGGGGCGGCTGCCAAGGGCAGTGAGCCACCAGGTGTCGAATTAAGCCGAGGGGGAGGGCCCGAGGATGAGGACTTTTATCTTCTCCGAGTTGAGCTTCAGGCAGTTTCTGCTCATCCAGTATGCGGCGTCCTTCATTCCTTCCTGGAAGTTGAATCTGATGGTGATTGAGTCCTTGGTGAGGGAGAGGATGAGCTGGGTGTCTTCGGCGTAGGATTCTATGCTGAGTCTGTGCTTTCTGACGATGGCGGCGAGGGGGGCCATGTAGATGTTGAAAAGTGTGGGATGAGCGATGATCCTTGGGGCACTCCGCAGTTGATTTCCGTGGGTTCGGAGAGGAAGGGTGGTAGTCTGACTTTTTGGGTTCTGCCCGTGAGGAACGAGTAGATCCAGTCGAGGGCGGTTCCTTGTATGCCGGCGTCATGGAGTCTGGCAGTGAGTGTGTGGTGGGAGACAGTGTTGAATGCTGCAGAGAGGATGAGTAGGATCAGGGCTACAATGTGTCCTTGGTCGAGGAGGATATGGATGTCGTCTGTGGCCGCGAGTAGGGTGATTTCGGTGCTGTGGAATCCGGATTGGGAGGGGTCCAGGATGGAGTTTGATTAGATGAATTTGGTTTGTTGTGTATTGACGGTCTTTCCTGTGACTTTGGCAGCGAAGGGGAGGAGGGAGATGGGTCGGTAGTTCTTGAGGTCAGTGGGGTCTGCTGAGGGCTTCTTGAGCAGGGGTCTGACTTCTGCACATTTCCAGTCGTCGGGATAGGTGCCGGTCTTGAGGGTGGTGTTGATGGTGTGTCGTAGTTCGGGAGCGATGGCGGTGGTGGCTCTGTGGAAGATGTGTGGGGTGCAGGTGTCCATGGGGGCCCCTGAGTGGATGCCTTTCATGGTCGGGGAGGTGTCTTCGGTGGTGACTGGGGTCCAGTAGGAGATGGTGGGCTGGCTGGCATTGCTGGAGCAGGAAGTGGATTCGGAGTTGGGTGTCTGGTCGTTGAAGTTGTCGTAGAGTGCCTTGATTTTCAGATGGAAGATGATTTTCAGATGGAAGACTTTACGAGTCACAATGAGTTGGGTCCTTATCTGGCTTTGATATTACTGTCACCACCACATTCAGCATGGAGTCCGGCAGGGAATTGGATTATCCAAAGTAGTTGAACAGCCTAGCCAGTCATGGGGCTAGTGGCCTGCAGAATATCTTGTAGAAAGCAATCTTATCACTATCGGAACAAGGAGCTTTATCTAGCTTTAATCAGTGTATGGACCAAATCACTTCCTCAATTGAAATTGGAGCTTCTAATGCCTCAGTGTGGGCAATTTTGAGTTTGAAACCCAGATTGAACCCTAAATATTCATCACTTATATCAGCAGCCACTGGCTCATTATCATAAACGTTTGGATAGAATATTCGGATGAGTTAAACAATTTTTTGTCCTCCCTGGGACTGCACTGATATAAGCCCATTCACTCCATTACCAGATCCCTAATATGTTTTTCATGTCCAAAACATGGTGTAGTTTGCCTTTTACTTGGGCCCTAAACACCACAAACTTGTGCCATATATTTTTAAACAGTGTTCGTGTGTGCTTTACTTCACCATTGCCAGTTGCAGTTTTAGTTGGGAATTAATATCTAGTAGCTTTTTAGCATGCCACCAGACATAAATGATCATCTAAATGACACCAGGAATTGTAGCCTGAAGAAAGCACACCTTTGCTTCATTAGGTCCATATACTACTGGTTATGTATGCACAGTGGAGTTAAAAGCAATCACTAGGCATAGATAGTGGCCTACTGTGTTCAACCTTAGCATTATTATGGAAATTTCCAGAGAATAATGGAGCAACTGTTGCCTTCTTTGAATGCCTGAGGAGACGTACTCTTGTGGAAGCTGTTTTGTTTTCAGTTTAGGCCAATCACCTGTGATCAGGTGTGCCTTTTAAAAACAGCAGATGTCCTCTGCCATTTCTCTTAAAAAATGGATCAAAACAAAGTCTTTTAGCTAAAGCATTCAGACTTAAACTCCTAAGCATTATATCAGTAGGCATCTAGAGTCAGCCCTACAAATTGGACAATGTTGTAAGTTTGGATGTCTCACAGTATCTAGACTGAATAATCCTTCTTGCCACAGAAGGCACATAATGTGTGACTGCTCTCCCTCCCCCCAGCCAGGTAATGCATCCTTTGCCTGCTTATCCCCAAAACCAAAAGTAAAACTGAACCAAGAAAACCTGAAACACAATTATAATTTCTTTCCACCAATTTGAAATAATGGAACCTGTTGTAGAATGACAAGATTGTAGTAGTCTGTACATTGAATAGTTTCCTCCTTCTCTCCACCTTCACCTTCACTTAACCAGTTTGCCTAGAACTTGCCAGTGAGGTAGTCATGGACAAGAAGAGACACTTCACTCAACTGTCCATGGCACCAGTGTCTGCCGCATCACTTCTGCTTTTGTTCTGCTGCCTGTCATTGATTCTCTGAACTTCTAACAAAGCTTCCATCTTGGCTCTCTCTTTTTCTTGGTCTGGCAGCTGGCTTGCTCTTCATTTGTTGGGCCTTTTGCTAGAAGGGATATGTCTCTTTCAATCTGAGTAATGTGGGGTTTTCAGAATTCTGATATTTTTTGTCTCCAAGCTGTAGAATTCCTTTCACTTCCAAGGGGGTCTCGACATAATGTTTTACTCTCTCCCAAAAGAATATCAGTATGGAGTGTTGTGGCTAGGAAGGAACTCGGTCACTCTTTTAACGTCTCTCATTTTACTTAATTGGGCTGCAGTCAGAACATGGAATAATTGAAGTGTATGCCCATTAAAAATAATAGCATCATTGGTCCTATCCAAGTTCATGACCTCGCTTGTTCATCTAAGTATTAAGATATTAAGATTATAATAAGGTTTCAGCGGGAGATTCTAGTCATGTATTAGGGCTCAGTGGAGTCGGGGGCTTGCTGGTCAGTTCACAATGTGTTGCAAGCGAAAATTTCTGCAGAATGTTTGGATGTCCTGCCCCTCAGTGTTCTTGGGCAGACCCCATATATGAATGTTGTTGTGGCAGAATCTATTCTCTATGGCTATTTGCTTTAAGGGGAGCTCATTGGATATGTGTTCCAGCTCTAGGAGCTGGTTACTGACTAAAGGCATGCTGCTCTTCAGTTTGGTCATCCAATATTCTGTCCATGTCATTGATTCTCATTCACCGAACAGCTACATAATTTTAGAGCTCCTGGAGATGTTTTGAGGTCTTATATGATCCTGTCAATGGTTGGCTTTATTTCTGCCTGAAAATGGTGATGGCAGATCTCTGTGATTTGCATAGAGTTATGTGGAGGCCTTTCAGGTGACGATTTAGCAGACCTCAGGTTCTTGTTGCTCCTGCTACGCTTGGCATTCTTCACTGCCAACATGTTTGTAATTATTGGATCTCTGCACCCCCTTCTTATTGTTGTGGAGGATTATAGTTTGTTATATGGGAAGTTACTTAAGTGTTGCCATTCCACCAGTGTATTCCCAATTGAAATACCTAGGGTGTTTCCAGATTGGCTTGTGAACTTGTGGTATTAACGTCACCCAGTTTAGGCAAAATCAACTCCACCTGTGAAAGTTGTATCTTCCTGAGGTGATTCATATTCCTGTATATCGCCACCATATTAGATTCTTGCCCAGAAACATATTACCTTAGAAGGCAGGGGATCCAATCTTCCTCTACTGAGAGGCTTTTCTTGTGTACAGGAGTATGCGGCACAGGAGCTTTGATCCACTTCTTGCACTAATTAATGCATTGGACAAAGAATGCCCAGGTGAATTCCAGAATACCACCACCTCACAGTGGATGTTTGATTGGGGGAAGTGCGGTGTTGGTGAGCAAGGAGGGAAACCAGTAACGTGCAGTCACTCCTATAAATTGCCCAAGGTCTTCATACTCCGGCTCCCAGCTATTATAGAGGCCTCATGGACAAGATTTTCTGGCTGCTATTTTTCATTCTGTTTCTATTGATGGTCGTCATTTGTTTCAAGGTCGGCTACTCATTGTTTCCCTGCATGCGAGGTACTTCATTTGAAGACTATGTGGTATGGTCTCCTATGAGACAGGCAAGTTTGCAGCTGCGTGTTGTGGTCTACTTGTTGTATGTGTTTTTCTGCCTTGGCAGCTCATGGAGTCTGATTCATCGGCAGTGGTGGTAGACCCAGCAGGTCTTCATCTCCCAAGCTTACTGTGGAAGTGGATATTTTGCTGACTCTGACATTGGCTTTGCTCTCTGCTGTTCTGGTAGTATGTAATGGCCTACATTAGTGGTCCAATATGGCAACCAGTCCTTGGAATGTCGGCTGTTTTAGGTTTGGCTCTGTGTGTGGACCTTACGTCGTCACAATGCAGGTGTATTGTGTACAGGGGAATGTCTTTATGAGCTTCTCAAATAGTTCAGCATTCAATGGTTTTAGAGGTCTGAGTGTGGGTCACAGCGCTCGCGTCTACCCTATTCACCATCAAGCAGACACTTACTTTGTGTGCAGAAGTGCATGTTTGCACCCTGTTTTATTTTGTCAACCAAACGACATATATAGTCATTTTTTACGTTGGAATAGATTGAGCCATGAGTTGGGAGGGTGGGGTACAGAAAGAGACAACTGCCTCTTGTATTCCTTCTGAAATACTCAGTGACTAGGGTGAAATCAGCATTTTAAGATGAGTGCCTCTGAAGACCGGTAGGTCTGGTGCAAAGTTTATTACACTACTTTTAGGAACATGTCAGCAAATGCCGAGGAAAGAGTAGTTGTACAAATGGGTTCCCAGTCAGACTCTGAGTCAGTGTCTCAGGGTGTCGTGAGGGGCCTCATGTGTGCTTAGTCTGGTATGAAGACAATAGATGGGCAGCCAGGTGGCGAGGGTCTATGCAGCGTTTCTTGTGTCAGGCCAATTCCTGGGATACAGGAAGCTGGAGTTTATGGTGATATTTGATGCTTGGTTGGAGTACACACACACACACACAAGCACAAAATAAAGTGGAATACAGAACAACACAAATAGCTTGATAGTGTTAACGTGTTAACTTACTATTGATACCATCCTACACAGCCAAGAAACAGGATGGGGCTGATTTACAAGCCCCTTGTGACACTTATATGCCGCAGTTGCATCACTTTTGTGACGCAGTGGCGTCTTAAACAATGCACCAGGTTGCGACACATTTACAACGTGGCGCATCTTGAGAGATGCGTCACATTGTAAATCCCTTCGTCACATTATACCTGCGTCAGGTATAATGTATGCAGGGTGGGCGTTCCGACGCAAGAAAGCCTTGTAAAAGTGACACAGTGAAATCTACAAGAGTTCACTGTGTCACTTCTAAGACGCCACTCCGTCAAAACCTTATGCCTGCTTGAAGCAGGTGTAAGGAGTGACGCAGCACGATAGGAACAGGCATTCCTAAGCATTGCTGGAGTTGCTTCGCGCTTGCGACATGACTCCAGCAATGCGTTACCTTTACGACAACAGATGCGTAACGCATCTGTCAATCTTTGTGCCACGGTACACCGCATTGTAAATGGTGGCACAAGGGTTTGCACAAGGGTTTGTTTGCGTGACACATTTCTGCTAAAATGCAGAGATGCGTCAGTTCTTGTAAATCTGCCCCGATGTGTTTTGGTGTGTCAGTTTTCTAACAAGTGCCCTAATAGTTTGTGGTCACATAGCAGAATATGCATAACAGTATGAAAAACCATTTGCAATAATATCTTTATTGAATTAAACTGAAAGAAACATTTGAAAATATTTTGAATCAAATTAACAAAGATAAATCCAGAATATGAAAATGAACAGAATGAAAATTAATTGAATGAAATTAAACGAATGAAAGAAAATGAACAGCATAATTTCAGTGTTGTAATTTGAACTAGCAGGTCACGCTACAACAATTAAAGAACAATTGGTGTGTATTCAATACATTGATTCAGTAGCGCTCCAATACTCAAATTTGTAAATATATTGAATATGGCTACTACTAGGATCTTGATTAAATGCCCCTATTTGCCAGGACTTTGTGATTCCGGTTCAGCAAAGAACTCTACTTCACAAAGCGAGAGACACTCCTGTCGGCCTCGTCTAATGACGTTCACATAACGACTGACCATTCCATGGCAGTAGATTCCAGAAATGTAGGCACATCTGGGGAAGCAATAAACAGACAAAGAAGAAATAATTCATTAAAGATTAAAACAATCTGCATTTCTGGGCTCTGTTTATATATCAATCATTCAAGGCCATTTCAGAGCAAGTGTTGAAAGAGTCGGTTTTTGGATTGTACATGCACAGCAGGGCTGGACACTGGACCCAAAGCAGCCCTGGCAAGTGTTGTCAGACAAGCCCCTGTAAGGTGCACAGTGAGTGCAGAGAGCGAGCCAGACCACTACAAGGAGGGTTTGGGGGGGTTCGCCCCCCAAAAAACATTTGGGCAAAAAATGACACATTCTACAACAGTGTTCATTCTATATTCAATGCTGCTAAAGCATAGTACATTATAGCCTTACAGTGCACCAGGATACACCAGTCTTTACTGGAGCCTTGCAAGGGTTCCGTTCACTATCATCATCCAAGAGAGCCTCTCATGTCTCCCCCGCCCCTCTCTCACATGGATTTCATTTGTTTTATAGCGCTTCTGATACCAGTGTAGGGTGTCTGAGCACTTTGCATCACACACAAATACAGGGACAATAAATACGTTTGTAAATCAATGTAAAGAAAACGTTAGGAAGACAGAGGGAATTACAAGGTGTAGGATTCATGTCATCCATACTGGTAGGCCTGTCTTTTATTTAACATTGCTGGGTGTGGAGAAGCACAAATCCAAGATTGAGACCTAACACAGTGGTTAGGGTTAGCTTTACTTATAAGAATTTATTTCTACCCACACAAGCCCTTTTGAGCAACATTTGCTTAATGAAAGCCTCAGAAAAAAATATAACTATCTAACCTGTACTATGTACTCTGCATGTAACTCCTTGATGACAGGTGATAGCTCACTGCTAGATTGATTGTAACTGATGAACTGTACAATAACGAAACGATCTCTGTGACATAAGCAGTTACCCACTAAGCACTGCACTGCAAATAAAATACTGTTCTGTGATCTGCACGGTACACGTCCTTGGCAGCAGGCATATTATTTATTTATTTATTTTATTTATTTATTTAAAAAGTTTTGAATAGCGCAAACAAGACCCCGTAGGGTATCAGAGCGCTTGCTTCACAGTAATGGAAGGGAAGAACAAAGGAAAGGGGACATTGAAGAGGGGATAAGAGAGGGTAACATAATGTGCTTTTAAGATTGTACAAGGATGCGAGCAAACATTACTTAATAAGGTAAGGCAGAAAATCATGGACATTACAGATGTTAGACAAAAAGAAAAAACCCTCTGAGCTACTTTAGCTTAAACAAAATTGCCAGTAGACAAAACTCCAATCTCGCTCCAGCAGGCACTTTAATCACCAGTTATCTTGACACTTTTATTGCTCACAGAAAGCTACTGTCTATACAAGGAACTCTGCAGCAGGTGCTTTCAAAACTGCTTCACTGCTACAAAAAAGGCCCTCGGTAGCAAAACCAGCTTCTTCACCCTTCCAGCCTCCCGGGGAAATGCCTGGTGGCCGGTACGACCAATCCAGCGTTGATGCACAGAGACCCATGACATGCCTGCACACATACAGCAGGCACACATATTTCATAGAACAAAACACATGCAATAATTTTCTTAACCTCTTCAGTGCCCATGACGAGATAGTCTCGTCATGGAGCACGGTTGCGCTGTGCCCATGACGAGACTATCTCGTCATGAGCCCCACCCACTAGTGCAACGCCCGGCACAGGAGGGGGAAAGGGCGTGGCACTGAAGGGGTTAAAGTTCAACAGACCTACAAGTACACATTCACACATGTAAGTACATTTACAGGGGTCAATGCACATAGACCAATAGCTGTACCTAAAGCTACAACCCTACAAAACTCCATGCAGACAATGCAACTTGTGAAGTGCATCAACAGAGCACTAGATAATGTGCAGTGGGGGCCCAGGGGCCCATGATTATGAATCTTTCACGCAATGCAGCAAGGTGCCTGCGTTGTGATCAGGATTGATTTTGTGCAAGAAGGGATACCTTAGAGGCACACATGTATTTCTGTAGCATGACACTGACATGTCATCAGTCATAAAACGAGTAATCTCACCTGTACCCATTACAACAGATTTTGGCATACCAATGCCATTCTTAATCCTAAAACTAAATGTGACTGTTAAGAATTTTTTATGTGTTTTTATTCTCATATAGCACAAACCTCGCCATAGGCTGACAGAATGTTAAATAATAATTACAGTAGTCACAGTTGATTAAAAGCACAATTATAAAAAATGGGTCAACAATTTTAGAACAGAAATCGATTAAAGCAAAAATTTGTAGAACCAAATACAAACGTCCTTTAAAACCATATGTCTTTATTTGTGTATCATAAAGTGATACGTTTATCTTGGCTTGATTGGCTGCTGTCTGAAATGTTGGCATTGTCAAGAAGATAGGTCATTCTGTTTCACCGCTGATTCTGAGATTATACACTTTGCGTTTCAGCATTGTACGTCAACGCTGATGTTGATATCGAGATCACACACCTACTATAAGGAGCCTTCTCAAAACATAAATAATTTGTTTACAAACGATTTGCCATTGTTCACACAAAATTGCAGAATCTCATTCCTATCTCAAATCTCCTTACCAGCTCCAACTTCATGCAGGTGTAGTCTTCCACATCATCGACAGATAGATGCTCCAGCCAATCATGGCCTCCAGAGCATCAGTCAATGGGCCTTTACTGTTTCGGAGTCCAACTGATAAAACATATCCTACCGTAGGTGAATGTGGACTTTAACCTCCAAGTCACTCCTATGATTCTTGTGCGTATGTCAAATCTCTCCATGTACATTTTCAATCTTTGCACGAAACTACTAACAACATATCAAGTGGTCAACAGAACTTTTCATGCAATCAGTTACCCATCTAAAAGCAGTAAAATCCAATCTTTTCAACACTGAAACTGGTTAAAAGTAAACCAGCTGAGGCTAAATGCTAGATAAAACATACAAAAAAAAGCAACAGAAATAGGCAGTTAAATGGCCAAAGAAATATTCGTGAGTCTTCAGATGATACATAAAGTTCTTCTTTATTGGCTTCAACCAAATACACGTGCAGCCATTGTGTTTCTCTCTAAACAGGGTTTCATCAGGATACTGTACAAGTAATGAACAACAGATGCCCGTGTGAGTACACATTCTTTAAAAAGTGGACAAAGTGACCAAACACTATTGGTCCAGAGGCAGGTTAGGTCCAACAAAACACGTCATACCGGCATCAGAAGCAGTGTGCTCCAAATAGAGTCTCGTATCTGAACACCAAGAAAAAGACTCAAGAAAAACAGGAAAGAAGCGAGACCTCAAGAAGAGCTATATGTGTATTTAAATTAAGAGCGAGAGAAACACAAGAACCCAAAAGAATACACCCGAAAGGTGAAAAGGCTTTAGCGCAAAGTGTATAACTGTGCTAGACCAGTGACAGAGAAGATGGCAGCACTTTAGACCGACGTGCATAGGCCCAAATGCATGTTGGTAAAGTCAGATGTTGTCAATCTGACCCCTTTACCACTAGTAACACAACCAGACCGTCCATGGGGTGTAGAAAGTAACTTCGGAATGGATTTCCAACTTGCAATACCATGGTCTATAAAGGGCAAAAATAACAAGTAACCATATTCAATTAATTGTACCCCCATAATGAAAAAATTACGCACCTTTATACCAATCAATTATGAACCTACAATGGGTTAGCATTACAACAAACAAATGATGGACGGAATGCTGACAATGCAGACATTCTCCCCCAGTCAAGAGATCTGGGTTAAATCCATCGTTCTTTTGCCCACTACGCCACCCCAGTTTAGACATGGCCATATGCAAATCAGTCTTGACCCTGTGCCTCATGGGAACAGTCCAGCCCGAACTGCCAAGCCATGTCTTCCCTGGACCGGAATCAAGCATCCTAGGACCGGTTTCTGGCTATCAGCCGTCATCAGCCAGGATAGCTTGACTCCAGTGGCGTAGTGAGCACGGGTCCCACGTCTGGGAATACCCATCCCACTTAGGGCGAAAAGCATTACAACAAACAAATGATGGACGGAATGCTGACAATGCAGACATTCTCCCCCAGTCAAGAGATCTGGGTTAAATCCATCGTTCTTTTGCCCACTACGCCACCCCAGTTTAGACATGGCCATATGCAAATCAGTCTTGACCCTGTGCCTCATGGGAACAGTCCAGCCCGAACTGCCAAGCCATGTCTTCCCTGGACCGGAATCAAGCATCCTAGGACCGGTTTCTGGCTATCAGCCGTCATAAGCCAGGATAGCTTGACTCCAGTGGCGTAGGGAGCACGGGTCCCATCTCTGGGAATACCCATCCCACTTAGGGCGAAAAGCATTACAACAAACAAACAAATGATGGACGGAATGCTGACAATGCAGACATTCTCCCCCAGTCAAGAGATCTGGGTTAAATCCATCGTTCTTTTGCCCACTACGCCACCCCAGTTTAGACATGGCCATATGCAAATCAGTCTTGACCCTGTGCCTCATGGGAACAGTCCAGCCCGAACTGCCAAGCCATGTCTTCCCTGGACCGGAATCAAGCATCCTAGGACCGGTTTCTGGCTATCAGCCGTCATCAGCCAGGATAGCTTGACTCCAGTGGCGTAGTGAGCACGGGTCCCACGTCTGGGAATACCCATCCCACTTGGGGCGAAAAGCATTACAACAAACAAATGATGGACGGAATGCTGACAATGCAGACATTCTCCCCCAGTCAAGAGATCTGGGTTAAATCCATCGTTCTTTTGCCCACTACGCCACCCCAGTCTAGACATGGCCATATGCAAATCAGTCTTGACCCTGTGCCTCATGGGAACAGTCCAGCCCGAACTGCCAAGCCATGTCTTCCCTGGACCGGAATCAAGCATCCTAGGACCGGTTTCTGGCTATCAGCCGTCATCAGCCAGGATAGCTTGACTCCAGTGGCGTAGTGAGCACGGGTCCCACGTCTGGGAATACCCATCCCACTTGGGGCGAAAAGCATTACAACAAACAAACAAATGATGGACGGAATGCTGACAATGCAGACATTCTCCCCCAGTCAAGAGATCTGGGTTAAATCCATCGTTCTTTTGCCCACTACGCCACCCCAGTTTAGACATGGCCATATGCAAATCAGTCTTGACCCTGTGCCTCATGGGAACAGTCCAGCCCGAACTGCCAAGCCATGTCTTCCCTGGACCGGAATCAAGCATCCTAGGACCGGTTTCTGGCTATCAGCCATCATCAGCCAGGATAGCTTGACTCCAGTGGCGTAGTGAGCACGGGTCCCACGTCTGGGAATACCCATCCCACTTAGGGCGAAAAGCATTACAACAAACAAATAAACAAATGGTTAGTTCAGGTTCAAATGATAGCAGAATTGACATATCTAATAGCGTAATCCAGTCGGAACGTCCCCAAAAAACTCGTGTGGAAATCAAGAACTCCCTCACGTATGGGAGACGTGAATATTTACAGGTCTGAGCTAAAATAAAACAAACAATCCTTACTAAAATACACCAATGCCTCCAAAATGTGAGACAGTTAACCATGGTTGGTATAATATATCAAAAGCGATGTATACAGAAACGTGCCCATTGTATTGTCATCTATAATCTTAATGCGGGATAGCAGTACAAAAGAGGGACTGTTATACAGTTTTCACCGGCAAGTTGCCCCGTCATTAAGCACAAGGTTACATAAAAAACATATATGAAGGCTATTGAAAGCCCTTTGTATGTCAGTTATCCAGACTCCAAAAAAACACTAGGTAAAGGGTCCCACCGGCAACTCACGGATCGTGTACGAACTTTGGGGCATATCAACAAGGGCTTTATCTCTGCTTTTTTTTAAAGCCAAAAAAGGAGAGATAAAACTAGCGCCCTATCAACAACAGGGTGCTAACATGCAAATTTGCATGTTAGCACCCTTTTACTCTATGCTTCCCCTTGCATCTCTAATGAGATGCAAAGGGGGCGTTCCAGAGTAGAATAATAGGAGAAATTTCGCTAAGCGACATTTCTCCTATTATCAAGAATGTCGCTAACCCTGTTAGAGACAAAAAAAGCAGCGCTAACCACGGTTAACGCTGCTTTTTTACGTCTGGTATTTTTCAGACTTAGCCATGATATCCTATGGAAGAAGGATATCATGGCTAAGTTTGCCTGTCCCTATCAACAAGGTAACGTGAGATTATCGCTGGGTTTCCAGCGATAATCTCACGTTAGCGTGAGGATTTTTATCGCTATTGAGATAAGCGTTGCTAATAGCACGCTATCTCAGCGATAAAAATTCACGCTAGCCGGCGATAATTATCCTAGCGCTAAGTGCGCTTAGAGATAATTATCGCCGGTTGTTGTTGATATGCCCCTAAGGGGCATATTTACAAGGGCATTATCGCCGCTTTAGCGGCACTTTTTGCCGCTAAAGCGGCGATAATTTCATCGCCCTATTAACAAGGCGGCGCTAACATGCATTAGCGCATGTTAGCTGCCGTTTCTGTAACGCCACGCATCTTAGCAATATACATCGCTAATGAGATGCACAGTAGGCGTACCTTCCCGTAACACCATGACAAATGGTGGAGAACAAGACATCACCTTATTTACAACGTGGCCCCCGAACCACGGAAAGCCACGCTAACCACGGTTTATGCCAGATCCTTACGCCTGGTCAAAACTTGACTTAGGCATGTTTTGAATGGGAGGTGGATTTTTCGGTTAAGTCCACACTCCCCTATTATTAAGCTTTTCATTAGCGTGTGAAATCAGCGCTTGATTTCACACGCTAATGATGAATATCGCCGTCTATCGCAGGTTTGTACATCGCCTGTGAGCAAGGCATTGTAAATATGCCGCTAACACGGCGATGTAAACCAGCGATAGGAGACGATATTCCAAATCGCGCTAAGCGTGATTTGCAATGTTTAACGCGAAGCCTTGTTAATATCCCCCCAATTTCCGAGTGCCTGTCCCGACCGTTAATCAAGTAAGAAGAAAATGTTCATATCCGCGAAAAAAACGTATCCCGTCTCCCCCACGACAGCTGGCCATTGTTAAGCACCATCGCAAGACTTACCCATATTCGGCTGTCGTGTCCTCGATAAACCGCAAAGAACGGATTGAAGAGTAAACCGTCAACTTTCTTTTACTGTAATTTCCCGGTTAAATTCAAAGGGAGGGCTGGCCTATGACGAGCAGCTACGCCATGAATAGGCGTGGCCTCCCACTTACTGAAGCGGCTGTTAACATCAATTCTCCTGTCACCGAATAAAGAAGGGGACGTAAGGAATTGTAAATAACTTTATTGAGCAACAATTACAAGCGAACAGACAGTAAACTCGCACCAGGGCAGTTTGGTCTGGACTGTTCCCATTGGTCACAAGGTCAAGGCTGATTTGCATATGACTGGGTCCAAACTGGGGTGGCTAGTGGGCAAAAGAAAAATGGATTTAACCCAGATCTTTTGACTGGGGGAGAATGTTTGCATTGTCAGCATTCCGTCCATCATTTATTTGCTGTAATACATAAATATTGGAGCAGTTACAAATAATGACATACACTCCATAAGTATCCTAGCAATTAAGAAAATGCTGAAGGTGGTACAGTGTCTGTTATTATAGGAGAATTCGGGTGTTCTTTTAAGGCCTAGGTGACAAACATTACATTCCCCACAGGTAAAGAAGCCAATAGGGCATTTCAGCCAGGTTTCCACATTTGGTGACCTTTGGGCCGTATAATTAGGACAGAGTACTTCCCTAAATGCTTTTGACCTTTTAAAGGTGATTGATAATTTCTCTTGTGACAAAGTTCCCACCCCTGGGACACCTTTCAGGATCTTCCAATGTCTGTGGAGGATCTCGAAAATGTCATGATTGAGTTTAGAGTGTGTTGTAATAAAAGCTAGGCGATCCTTAGTCTCTTTTTTGGCCTAACCTTTTAATGTGTCCGTTCTAGTGACCCTCTGTTTGAGAAGTTGGCCTGATATATGCTGTCAACTAGTTATAGTGGGCACCCTGTATCAGTCCAAACAACCCCTTTTTGGTTATAGGTTAAAACCTTTATTGAAAGCTATCCGAGTGGAATGTATGTCATTACATCGCATAGTAATACCACGCATGCCATTACAATGCGGGTATTACTACGCGATGTCAATGACATCGCATGCCATTACATCGCAAACTATTACCACGAATATGCCTTTACCACGCATGCCATTACAACGCAAAGGCATGCGTGGTAAAGCTATATTCATGGTTAGTTTGCAAGGTAAGTGACTACCCTACCCCTACACAACCCTTTCCCGCCCCAGTCCTCTCCCTACAATTACATTACACTACATGACCCCCCAACACTACCCTAAAACACAACACAACACATGCACACTACAGCACTACCCTAATCCCTAATGCACTTCACTACTCAAATCTACTACACTACCCTAAACCACTACACTACACAAACTCTACAACAATACCCTAAACCCTAAAACGCTACTACACTACCCTAAATCCTAAAACACCACACTACGCAAACACTACTACACTACCCTAAACCCTAAAACACTACACTACCGTAAACTCTACACTACACAAACACTACCCTAAACCGTAAAACACTACACAAACACTACTACTCTACCCTAAACCCTAAAAAACTACACTATCCTTTACCCTTAAAATACTACACAAACACTACTACACTACCCTAAACCCTAAAACACTACACTACCCTAAACCTTACAACACCACACTACACAAACACTACACTACCCTAAACCCTAAAACACTACACTACGCAAACACTACTACTCTACCCTAAACCCTAAAAAACGACACTAGCCTAAACCCAAAAAAACACTACGCTACACAAACACTACTACACTACCCTAAACCCTAAAACACTAAATCACTACACTACACAAACTCTACAACACTACCCTAAATCACTACAACACTACCCTAAACCCTAATACACTACATTACACTACAAAAACACACTAAAACGTTAAAAAAACCACACAGAACACTACTTTTACGCTACCCTAAACCCAAACAATTAACTCCCACCCCAAGCACAAACCCCCTTACCTCTCTCCTCTCCAGCATCGCCGTGGGATCCTGCTTCCTCCTTCCTGCTTGCTTCACGTCGTTGTGAGGAAACAGCCTGAGTTTCCTCACAACGACTTGGATAGCCGCCACATTACATCGCATGCGTTGTAAAAGCGCATGCGATGTAATGGTATGCGTGGTTTTACCACGCGTTGTAACATCGCATGCGTTGTAACGCATGCGATGTAATAGCAACGCGTGGTAAAACCCGCGTTGTAATGGCTGTTCCCCATCCGAGTGGTACCAGTCTATAATCTCTTGAGTCACTAAATGAAAGATATCCACACCAGGTATATATATAAAATATATGTATTTATTACTAAAAAAAACCTCCTAGTCTCTTTATGAGACTAGAGGTCAAAACACATAAGTTACACTTCAATAATCACAGTAAAATAGCACAAATACACGTCAGGCCCTAGGGGCGAGCCAAACCATATACTGAAATAGTGGTATAAGAACCACAACTTAACTAGACACAAGGCCTAGAGCCTGTAGAATTGCTGGGACCCCAAGGAACCACCCAAGGTAGTGACACAGGAGCCCACGGGGGCCGTGTGCAGTGTGTGAACACAGCCCCGAGCTCCCGTTAGCTTCTGTGGGGCAAGTCGCGGTTAGAGTTTTGAAGATTAGGGACACCTAGAAATGAGTCAGGACCAAACCCTTTTGGACTTAGGAAGTTCTAGGGCTAGCACCCACGGGAGCACCAGAATACTCGTGTTACCTCACCCAGGGAAGCCGGGTGCATAGGTGTCTTTTGGTGTCGGGTCGCGTTGTCGAGTTCAATGGGAGCTGGCGAAGAAGTGCTCCTGCCGTGAAGATGCGAAGTGTCCGAAGCGATCCAAGCCTGGATCGAAGATGAGAAGAACCTGAAAGCAGAGGGGGCAGAGTCTGGGTGACTTGCCAGTGACTATGAAGGCGATGAGCAGATGCCCACCGATGTCGGGTGATTTCAGGTGAAGGAGGTGAAGCTTGACTCTTCAGCCACGAGGACCAGGAGGCGTCGAGGATGACCAGGAGCTGGATTCGAGCTGTCCCATGAAGGATGGTGAGTACTGCAGCATCGGTGCTCAGATTGGACACAACAAGCCTTGGCAACAGCAACCCACGCAGAAACAAGAAAGATGATTTGGTGCAGACCAGCAAGGTCTGTGAGATTCACCACATGGATGGGAGTCAGGGCACGTCTGGAGCACCCAGGAAAGCCCAAGGAAATGCAAAGTTACCCCCTCAGGGACTCATAAGTCAACGGACCAGGGATCGCAAAGGGACCTGAAGACGAAACACAAAATGGCGGTCCACTGGTCACTCGGAATGACCAGGCTGACAATCTTTGGTGGATTCAGTGCTCAAGGTGGGGGCTACACCCATTTCCTTTGTACAGTTTCGCTCCAGAGCAGGGGCTGGACGCCCGTGAACCGGTTTGAGCTGGACTATGTACAGGGACACCAAATGTGCCCCCAGTGCAGGACTTCAAAACACTCATAGAGTGCTCCCACCCAGCCCCAATACACATCAGCCTGTCTGGGAGGTGGTTACACCTCCCTGTGACAGGAAACCTATTCTCCAGGCCTCCCCTGCCAGAGTTTCGGTCAGCAGGAGGCCAGACCCGTGTCTGTGGCTGCAGTATCCATTTTGTGATGCCAGGGTCTATTAAGTTGCTACCGGGTATACCAGTGCTGTCATGTCTCTCCCTCTAGAAGGATGGGATCATACTCCCACACCAGTTACTGGTGTGGGGGTATGATTCCAAGGTGTTTGACACCAAACACAACATGTTTCCATGCAGCCAGTCCAAAGTTGGCATTTACCGTTTGGTTATAATGCACTTAATAGTATATGGTCAGGCTGCACTTTAAACAGCATCAGAGAAGGGTCTCCTAACGCTGCAGAAGGGCTCTTCTCATGCAGGGGCACCCTCTTCCATACGAACCAAGCACTCTGCCTTCAGGATTGATAAGGCCTGCCAAAAGAGTGACTTATAGGTTTATATGTGTGTATATATGGTGAGATATAGGGAACCTATATCTCAGTAAGACCCCGGAGAAGAGATTCCTCAGGCTGCAGAGGGGCTCAGCTCATGCCTGGGCACCCCCTCACATATAACCAAGCACCCTGCCTTCAGGATTGATAAGGCCTGCCATAGGGGTGACTGATAGGTTTCTATGTGCAGTGATAGGTGAGGTATAGTGAACCTATACCTCAGTAAGGGGTGCATGCACCCCCTTACCCAGGCTGCAGTAGCAGAACTGTGGTGTCATTTTGGGTGGCTTTCCGGGGGTGACATAATACATGCTTCAGCCCCTGGTAGGCCTCTGGGGTACCTATGCCCTGGGTACATAGTCTACCCTATACTAGGGACTTATAAGGGCACCTCAGTTCCAATCTGAACTGCACCTACAGTACATGGAATCATTTTACAGAGGAAGCAGCTAGGCTGGGGCCCTGATTAGCAGGGTCCCAGACAGACTAAAGTCAAAAAACAGTGAAACACCAGCAAAAAGTGGGGGTAAACATGTGAAGCAGATCCTACTCTCCTACACTCTGCACTCGTCTAAGTGCCGGATTGAGTTCCTGGCATTTATAACCTCTTCTTTCCAATCTATCCAATGGCGCTTGAGCGTGCATCTCAAATTGATGGTTCTCACTGCAGTTTCTGCGAATCATGATAAGCTCCCCATTCCTTTTAATACTGGTGATGTGAGCACTATCATAATGCAGGGTACTATTAACAGCGGTGTCCTTCCTCTAGCGCAGAGCTTTCCAAACTCTGTGTCGCGACACAGTACTGTGTCGCCTGCAAATGGTGGGTGTGTCGCGGGATGACGCCGGTACTGCGCAGTTCGTACGCCAGACGTGCGTGTAGAAAGGAGAGGGAGACTTTTAGCTGAGCACCGGCAGGCGCGGCCCACTTAAAGCTCTCTGTAAGAGTGATTCACCTCCTCGAGTGCCTGGTGGGGACGGGGCGGGGGAGGAGATTAAGAGGGAGATGCAGCACCAGCGCCTGTGAGAACTGTAGTGGCTGCACCGCTCTTTGGGCACCTGTACGGATAATGCAGCTCCTTGAGGACAGGTCCGTAGGAGGAATGCAGCTTGTGCTTATAAGAACCTCGGAAGCATCGAAGGCCTCTGTAGATCACCGCTTGCGATAGTGACCAGTGTCTAACTCGCTGAGCCATTCCTCCCCTCTCGTTCACAGTGAGTCTGGCATGCGCTTCTCAGACGCGACATACTGAACACAGTCGGCTTAGCCTGTGCTCGTCTCGTGTGTGATCTGTTGTGTTCCTCTTGGGTGTGAACATAAAATGTAGCCCCGCCTTTGCTGCTCTGAGGTGTGAGGATATTACAGTGACTCAGCTCCCGCTCTGCTCCTCTCAGGTGCGAGTTAATAAACACAACCCATCTTTTACTCATCTCAGGTATGTGACTGTTGACACAGACCACCCTATCCCCTCTAACAGGACACGCTCACCCCCGCGCCCTGTGGTGCCCCAGACGGCCTCCTGTGATTCCGGGCACCTGCTGCCCCAGCACAGCCTTCCTGCGCCCTGTGCGTGCGCTGCCGCATCCCGTCCTTACGCCTCAGACTGCCCTGTTGATTATTTAAACTTACTCTTGGTTTATTTACATCCGTCCCAGAAACGTGGCTGCAGCTGCGTGCTGTGTGCACACTGCTGTTCTGAACCAGCACTGGCGCTGCCCATGGTCTGCTTCGTACTCGCTTTGGAGACAGGCAGACCGAAGCACCCTCTGCAGCTGCTCCTCAAACTCTGTCCTTCTCGGTCCCCGGCAGGTGCTCTTATCTGTCCCCAGCTGTAGTGCACTCTTTCTGCTGCAGTCAGCCCTTGTACACTGTCATTTAAGTTTCAACCAGTCCTGGTACAGACGTTTGCTTCTGGTGCGCTCTGTCTTCATCTGCTGTCAGCCCTTGTACACTCCTTTTAGCTGCAGACATATATATAAGTGCAGCTAAAAAGACAGTGTACAAGGGCTGACAGCAGATAAGGACAGATATATACATATGTCTTTATTTGCTGTCATCCCTTGTACACCGTCTTTTTAGCTGCAGCCAGTCCTGGTGCCCTCTTTTTATCTGCAGTTAGTTCTGGTGCACCCCGTGCATATATGTTAGTGTACTGTAGTTAATCACTGTGCGCTCTCCTTATCTGCCCCCAGTCATACTGCACTTCCTCCTTCTGTGGTGTTCCCTTGTGTGCTCCGTCCTTATCTGCGGTCAGCTCTTGCACACGGTCTGCTAAGCTGCAGCCAGTGCAGCTTGGTACACTCTCTACTTATCTGCAGCCTTGCGCACTCTCTCTTTGTCTGCAGCCTGGTGCACTCTCTCCTTATCTGCAGCCTGGTGCACTCTTACCTCATCTGCAGCCTGGTGCACTCTCTGGTGCACATCAAATGTCAGACTGTCTTCCCACAATTGCTGCTTGTTTGGAAATTGGTGTTTACTTTTAGTTCTCTGACTGCAAAGTGAGAGTATTTTGTGAAAGATTAAGTGAAGTGTACGAATCGACAACTTCACCGTTAACAATGTCGCCGCTGATGTGGGTTTCTGTGATGGAAAACAAAAATAAACGCAGCTTTTTGCTGACATACTCTACCACAGATGTGCTCTACCAAATGTTACATGTAAAAGGTCAAATTGAAAGTGTCCCAAAAATAAATGACTGTTTGATTTTTGTTGTGTTCTTAGATTGTTACACTTGGTGGGCGTCTGTGATGCCAAAGTAGTCATGGTTTATTATAGTGTGCAGAAGTCTGTAAAAATGACACTTGGTGATGTTCTGTGACCTCACGGTTGATGGGTTCCACATCTTCACAGTTGTCTCGGTCCCAATATTAATGACATGACAGTTCATTGTGTCTGTCTTCATAATTGACTTTGTCCTGTAATTCACCAAATTACACTTGATGGGGTTCCATTCTTTCAGAATTGTCTCAGTTCATGAAATCACAGTTGATGGTTTCCATATCTTCACAGTTTTCATCGTCCCTTGATTTATGGCAGAACACTTTTTATAAACCTATTTAATCAATTTCAGAGCAAATGACCATTTTTGGTTCTCAAAATGTAGCACCCCAAATTTTACCATGTTACAATGCCTTGTACAGTTCAACAATAGATTTTACCTCAAAGTGCTGAATAGAAAAAAATATGACTCGTCTTATTTTCTGTTGGCTTTTGGCGCGCTGCGGAGAGCGGTCCCACCTGAGTTCAATGCGCAGAGACCGGCTGATAAGTTGCATGATTGTTTTACCACTCACAATTCCCCCTTCCTGAACGGATTTTTGTATAACTCATATTCAGCAAGGCAGCTGGCGGACTTTGTGCATGGTTGAAAGGGTTGGCAGTGAGTGCACCCGCCCTTTTTGTGCCGTAAATCACTGGGGCATGTGTCAATGTGTGCATGATTATATTCTTGTTTCAGGCACAAACCTAACCTTAAACCTAGTTTTGCCAGTCACTGTCTTTGTTAGAACAGATTCACAATTGCTTTATTGACCTTCCTGCTTTCTCAAATTTGCTTGAAAATGCACCATTTGCCCACTTTTTTTCAAACTTTTCTTAGAGGGACAACCCCCCCACCTGAACCCCTCTTAGGTGGTTCCGGATAGCTCGCTACGCTCGCTCGCTACACTGTGTTACCGTGTCGCAAAATGATGCATGTCTAAAAAGTGTGTCACCAACATGAAAAGTTTGGAAAGCTGTGCTCTAGGGAGTACTATGCAACTTACTGCCTGAAATGTATAGTTCAATATCCAAAAATTATATCCTTGCTTTGAACATATTCAAAGTAAATTTCACATTGAAGGGATTATTGTTAAGGTATTCAAAATAACACTTCATACCCAATTCAGTGCCTGTCCAGATCAGGATTACATCGTCAATATAACGACCCCAATAGTGAATATCCTTCGTCCAGACAGCAGCACCTGTCGCCCATGCATACGCATGTTCAAACCAATCCCATAAACAAATTTGCATAGGGTGGGGCAAATTTGGACCCCATGACTTTTCCTTGTAGTTGTTGGTACCAGTCCTTATTAAAAAAGAAAACATTATTAGTCAGGATCAGATTGATCATCTCTAGGATCATCTCATTGTGTTCCAGAAAGTTAGCTTTTCTAGTAGACAAAAAATGGTCCATTGCGAAGCATCCAAATTCTCTTCTGATGCAAGTATATAGGGACTCAACAACCATGGTGAAAAGCCACATGGATTCATCCCATTGTGGATCTTCAAACTTATTCAAAATGCCCATGGTATCTCTAATATATGATGGAAGATTTAATACCAGGGGCTTAAGGAACCTATCTACGAATTCAGAGAGATGTTCAGTGAGTGACTCGATTCCAGATATAATGGGTTGTCCTGGTGGAAATTTAGCTTTATTGTGTATCTTTGGCAAGAGATAGAGGCAGGGGAACCTAGGAAATATTATCTTGAGGAAATCCAATTCTGTTTCAGACAGCAAGCCTATTTCCATCCAGTGTGTTAATCTATCATTAATCAATATCAATGCATCAGGGCAAGAGTTTGACTCTACTCATGGCCTCTAGAGCATCAGTCAACAGTCCTTCCCTGTTTTGGAGTCCAACTGATAAAACACATCCTACTGAAGGTGAATGTGGACTTTAACCTCCAAGTCACTCCTGTGATACTTGTGCGTTTGTCAAATCTCTCCATGTACATTTTGAATCTTTACACAAAACTACTAAGAACGTATCAAGCGGTCCACAGAATTTTTCATGCAATCAGTTACCCGTCTAAAAAGAGTAAAATCCAATCTTCTTGGCACTGAAACTGGTTAAATGTGAACCAGCAGAGGCTAAATGCTAGATTAATGTAATTAAGAGGCAAAAACTACATTTATAGAAAATTAACTCTGGCTATCTGAAGTCTCCATGACTAGTATATTGCGTGTCAAATTCTGATTGTCAGTTGGCTCGCCGAGCTGGCTGCTAAAGCCATGAAGACAGAAAACTATCAAAAACTCCATCACCATCCAATAGGTAAATTCCTTTCTAACCCATCTACACAGTTCTACTCATGAACGTGGATTCACCAAAATGCCAGGGTCAGCGGAAGTTAGATCACACATACTCTAACATCAATGACATCACAGAAAATAATGTCATATGACCTTTGACCCCATAGTAAATACACACTTAATAGCAGTTATTACAAAAATTATTGTCTGCTTTAGATACATCCTGTATTTTAATACAAGAACTGATATAATATGTCAAGTAAACATAAGGAACCTCTTTTCATTCAGAGGATTTAGTGCCATGAAGCACAGAACAACACTAGAAACCACAATTATTTCTACCACAGATGGCCATGATATAATGCTTTCTGTAGTGTACACCAAAAAGGGAAAATGTATTGTTGCATCACAGGAAAATGCTCTGAAAAAGTAACTTAACTGTTATGTCCATCTCTATTAACTTATACACGCCATATGTTAAAATCCACTATGCAATTGACATACAATATTCCTTAATATTGTTTAAAGATGTATGATCCTCACTTTAAATATGCTGGCACAGTTGCTAATCATAAAACACAACAATGAAAAACGATAAGTTGTTTAACAATGTACTTTTATATTTAATTATTTTCTGATTTGTGAGCATTGCTCTACCGACTTTACTATATAGAATGTGATCCCGAAGCAACACTCGACTTCTTGAAAAATACACAAAATATTTTTGTGAAACATACAAAGACAACCCTTGTCCTAACACATCATCTACAGATGTCCTTATCATGGAGGCTTAAATCCTGAGGATTATATACAGAACAAACAGCTACAATATAGTGATACTTATATTCTCCCTCAACCAGGAAAATCACGCAAAGCTGAAGCATTATCCAGCAGCTCACTAATAGAATTGACAGGCTCTCCATCTCCTTTGCAGTGTCATTTTAAGGTCATTGGGGGCTCTGGGCAAGACATATTCTGGGTTTCCTGTATTTTATTACTCTTTTCCTGATAATTCATGTCCTCTGTGGTGCCAAATAATACTAAATTGGCCACTTTGCCGAAGCCTTAAAACATCTCTGCTCCCTTCACCCTTGTGTGCTGGCTTTTCACCATGTCTTTAGTGTAGTCATTCTACTACACTAACCAACCCAGCTTTGAAGGCAAATTAATGTACTTTGTGCACTATGTCAGTATTAATATACTGTTTAGAGCTCTGTAGATTCACACAATTTAGGCATTTTCCCAATATGTAATATACATCTGTTAGATTCATTCGAAAAATCTCAGAGCTACCACTTGTAGAATTCTCCCGTGACAGGATATATCTTCTTCCTGCCTTCCAACAAGCAAACAAGCAAATGGGTACCCACGCAGTCAAGGTATAGAAAAGAGTTCTGTACCAATGACTAACCTTCCGATGCACTGACCTGTTGTACTCAATATATTCAGGAATAAACTCTCAAACAGGGAATTCCAGGTGTACAGGAATGTGCCTATGTTTCCTCCTGATCTACCCTAGCTCCATATCTACCCTAGCTCAAATGGATCGAATCCTATCTTACAGGACGCACCTTTCAAGTATGGGATGACAGCCACCACTCATCCACCCTCCCACTCACTAGCGGCGTTCCCCAGGGCTCCTCCCTAAGCCCGACGCTTTTTAACGTCTATATGGCCCCCCTCGAGGACGTGGTAACACCTTTTAACATCAAAATGGTGAGTTACGCTGACGACACCCAACTAGTCGTCTCCCTGTCCCAGCTGATTGACCATCCTGAAAATCTTACCAACTGCCTCATAAACATCCACAACTGGATGAACGAATCATCTTTGAAACTGAATGGGACCAAGACTGAGGTAATGTTACTCGGCAAGCAATGGACAACTATCCCTCCCACGATATGGCCCGATGTGTTCGGCGAAATCCCCTCCCCCAAATCGGAAATCAAGACACTCGGGGTATGGCTAGAGCCACAGCTTACAATGAAGACCCAGGCAACCAAAACTTCGGGCACATGCTTTGGGCTCATGCGGACGACCCGTAAAATTCTGCCCTTACTACCACCCATGTCCAGAAAGCTCCTTATCCAAGGCCTAGTGTTGTCCCGTTTGGACTACAGCAATCTGGTCTATTTGGGAGCCCCCGAGGCTACCATCACGAAACTCCAGCGGACACAAAACGCGGCAGCACGCATGATTACCAACACCCCCTCCAGATTATCCGCCAAGCCAGCCCTCAAAGCCCTGCATTGGCTGCCTGTGCGCCAAAGGGTGCACTTTAAAGCAATGTGTATCACACACAAGCTCTACAACGGATCTGGCCCTGCGACCCTCAGCGAAATGATCACTCCTTATACAGCAACCAGATCGCTACGATCTCAAAATGAGAATCTAGTCCGCATCCCCAGATTCAAAAAAGTCCGCACAGGAGGTCGTCAATTCTCAGTTCAGGCGGCTAAGGGCTGGAACGCACTCCCTCGCGCCCTCAGACTGGAATCCAACTTCCTTGCGTTCCGAAAAAAATTAAAGACCCATCTGTTCCCCAAATAATACCCTTCGGCTTCCTCCCCTCTCAACAGGATTCAAGCTACATAGCGCGGGGATGCCCTTGGGTCACCAGGCGCTTTAGAAATCGCTTAAATAAAAATAAAAATAAATATAAAAAGCAGCGCCTTCAGTGGCACTTGCCCCAAAAGGGTCATTTACTTTGACTGCGGCTTAACCTAAAGAGGGAACTCAAGATGATCAAGCACTGGCAAAATCAATCAGTCAGTCTTGAATAGTCAGTTAAAAGTCATTGGCTTTGCCAATGCTTGGACCAGCAGTGATAATGGGACACAACTGTACACAAAGGGATATATATATACTAGAGTTCACAATTATTTGTAGGGTGCAAACCTAGCTCAAGCGCAACGGAGAACTGAACAGGGGGCATGTCCCTGGAAAGTTACAATCATTGGGACAAAGTAAAGTGCAGATTATCAGGTCACAGGTAGTGCTCTTTGAAGAGCTGGGACTTCAGTTTGTTTTCTTAATTGTATAAGAGTCGGTGCTGATATGATGGCAATAGGAATTCTGTTCTAGATACTGGGAATGTGAATGACTTCTGGCTTTTTCCTTCTTGCAATCTTTTGGCTCCTGGTCTAGTTATGGCCACCCCCAAAGTGGCTACGTTTGTTTTCCTGATAGGCTAGGGTTTGTTGTTGGGGGACTTATGAGCGATACATCTTACCTTGAAGATGATTTAGGCTGGATGGGGTATCCAGTGGAAGTAATTTAATGTAGGGGTGATGTGGTCAAATTATTTCAAGCCTTTGATGATCCATGTTTGTCAAGACCAGGCCTTCTTGGCAACAACTTGTGGATCCTTTTAGTTCACAGATACGGCCTTGCGCTTCTGGTGGCAAGTCCTGGCTCCAGATTTAAAATGAGTTCTGGGCCTTACCACAAAGCAAAATTCCAAGGAAGGGAAAAAAGGCAGAACCCCAGAAAAAATCCTTCCCAAGATCAGGCAAATGGACATGGAGGAGTGACCACTGAAGGACTGGATCAGGATGGGACACATGCAAGCAGGAACAAGAAATCTCCACAGAAACCATCCATGAAATCTTATAACGCATTGGAGTTCCATCCAGATTTCTTTAAATAATAAAAAGATAGGAAGGAATCCTTTCAAAAGACTGGAAATTCTTTCTGCCCTAATACCGAGGGCTAAGAAAAGGTAGTAAAAGCAAAACTAAGCCTCTAGCCCAAAATGGGCAATTAGTACTGAAAAGGAGACACTGGAATGTAAATAAGAATCAAGCGAGTCCACAGTGCTACAAAGACACCGTGTACCTCATGACCCAAGATGCCCAGCACAAAAATATAACATAGAGGTCAGCATGGAGCAATGCTGATTCAAAACTGTCCATACTGCGCGGTGGGGAACCCACCATGACACCAGTGAACGTAGGTCATTCTCATGACAATGTTACTGTATGTAGTATACATTTCAGAGGTATTAGTATGGTATTGAGGACACCACTGAGCAGGGTACTGCCTTCATTCAGAAAAGGTGTTCTGCTGTTTTCATGCAAAGGAGCGTCAAAACTTTTACCGCTGCGTATGTTATTTAATTCCTAACGCCATGTTAGCGCTGTATTTACAACATGGTGCAACATTGCATTACGAAAAACTAGCGGGCAAAAAAATGACCCTAACACGAGCATCAAGTTGTTAAAAAAAGTATATTACTGTGAAAAAAGTGACATTCTTCCAATTAGGGGCAAGAAAAACCGCGCTAACCAGCCGAGTGTCACATTTCTGTTCCTAGCATGAAAAAATAAATACAAAAACTCCGCTAAGGAGAAAAAATAAAGAACAAAAAACCTGAATGCAGAATTGAGCAGCAAAAAACCCGCACAGCAAAGGACAACAACTCCCGCAACCCCACTAACAGCCAGAATGACCAGCCAGAGTCCAAGGGGAAGAGGAATTGGAAATGCAGGTTTAATCAGGAGAATGAGATCCTGATTGGGGAGGTGACGGAGCATCAACACAAGCCCTTAGTTAGCTCCAAAGTGTGACTAGGGACCAAAAAGCCCATGCCACAGTCCATAGTCGACAAGGTGAACTGCATAGCTGAAGTCAAGAGGACAGTGGTGGACTGTAAAAAGCACTGCCACAATGCCAAGCACAAAACTAAACAGAAATTGGCAACCAATCTACAGACGGCATGGCAGACCGAAGGCGGCAGACCTAAGGTGGCAGCCAGTGCCCCACGAGGAGCTCAATCCCTTGGAGAGGCAGGTGTCCGCAGTTATCTGTGAGGTGTCTGTGGTTGGAGTAGCAGGACAGGACAGTGCCGATTATGACCTACTACATCAAAAACAGGGTAAGTACCAACAAAGGACAATGGGGGCAAATATGTAATGTTGTGCAGTCCAGACACGTATGTCTCAGCACTCTGCCCCACTGTTTGCAGGTCAAAGGGTAGCCACCTGGCTACTCTGTGCTTAGATAATACATTAATGGAAGGCTCATGGGCGTTTTGATCACATGTTTGCACAGGGCAGCATTGCAAGTGTCGCGCAGCAATGTGCGGTGTCTACAAGATACAATGTATTCCTATAGTACCTGCATGCACCGGGCACATATAGCAGACGTACACCAATGCAGTAATCCCTGAACCATAGGTCAATAGGCACCTGTGAAGGTCCTACCCAGCTGAATGTGCACCAGCAGAAAGGAAAGCACAGGGATGTGCAGTACTGTCGTACACAAAGAGCAAGCCTGCACTTTCCTGTTCACACAGTTTGGGGAAGAAAAATGCTTTCTTACGCTGTGCTGCTCTGCTCTGCTCCACATGTCTATAAATGATGCCCCTCCATCACACCTGGGCCCATGCGTATAAACCTAGGCTGGCAATTCGGACCATACAAATGGTATCTCACAGGATCAACAAGCCACCTGAGGGATGGGGGATCTGTGAGCCACGGCTAGTACACATGGGGAAATGAAAGTTTTCACTTCCAAACTCACCTGGAGCAAATTACAAGGCACACGGCTGTCATGAGATGCAGGCAGGGTGCACATGAGCACCTCTCCTCAACACCGAAATGACAGGGTGTGGGGATGAATGCAACCTATGTACATCAGTGGAACATGGGCCATAGTTAAGGTGAAAGGGCACAGGGTGTAAATGCATACATACAGAGTCAAAATACACCTGAGCACACCCAAATAGATAATGATGTGGACAGCTTAATAAGGCCTCCGTCTTCCACTCTAACTATAGGGAGAAGGGCGGCCAGATTTTCCAGCCTATCTATATTTTGCTCTATACCAGCCAGCTGGGGGGGGTCTGTGGAAACACCAGACACACTAGGTGGGGAAACCAATTGGACCCGGACACTGGCCGGTGTAGGCGACTGAGCGGCTACCCCCAAGGATGAACGTCTTGAGGGGAGGTAAACCTCAGATAGACGCCGCTCAGACATAGCAATCTCCTTTTCAATCACCGCCGCCACCCTGGTGATGAAACGATCCATAGTTCCTGTAACAGGGCTCGCGGCATTTGACCCCCTTCCGCCTTCGCTCCTAAGGAGCTTTCCAGAACGAGTAGACATGGTTTCGGGAAACAAAACGGGGACACACACCGGACGTGTGTACTCACTATTGATAGAATGGAAAGGGACGTGTAAATGGAAGACCAAAGGGGGGATGGCCCAGCCCGGCCTCCGTCGGCCCCGGACGGCCACAGACGGTCCCTACATATAAAACAATAATTGTACAGTCATCGAATATAATCAGTGAAAATCACCGCAGTGAATAAACACATAGAAATGCCCTTAGATATCACTTCTGTTGTATCATTCTGTCATTGGTTACGTATTCTTCCGTCCACATAGATATCAGACAGACGTAGGAGACGCAACTCAAAACCTCTAATGACATGATTGGACAGGATAACACATGATGATTAAACCAAAGATAAGGAAAAGACATAATTTCTGTTGGGAACAAGGAAACAACATCCTGGTTCTGATATGACAAACAGCACGCTATGTCAAATTAGTCTATCTTAATTATTCACTGCGGTGATTTTCACTGATTATATTCGATGACTGTACAATTATTGTTTTATATGTATTTTCCTGCAGCCTTGAAAAAGCCCGGTGGGCGAAACGCGCGTCGGCTGCTGCTGCTCTGCGTTGTTTTTTGATGAATAAAATAATCTGCAACAGGACCTGATTGGGAAACTTCTTTATATCCAATTACAAAAAAAAGAAAAAAGGACACTCTAACAATTGACTACTATTCATGTTGCTGAGGTTCTGACTAAAACCTTTGGATTATAGTGACTCTATTTGGGTGTGCTCAGGTGTATTTTGACTCTGTACGTTGCCTTGGGATTCGTCCCATGGTTGTTTATACCCTGATGGGTGGGTATTGTTGACACCGTGACAGCACCTCTATATGCGATTCGAAATATATATGTACATTTGTGCTTTTTACTGTATCCGTGGATGTGCAGATCATGTATGCAAAAACCCATGTCTTTTGTGATTGTATGTAAATGCATACATATTGGCTGTGCCAATATGCATCTTTTCACAAATGCATTGAACGCCGTATACACTAGATAATGTTGCATCCCTGCGCACACCTCAGCACAGCTGCAAAAAGAACAGCTGTACACCAATGCAGGCACCCTTGCACCATGGCTCAAGGTTGTCTCTGTTGGTGCTTGCCGTCATCATCATTGCCAGCGCAAGGGAAAACACATGGGGTGCCCACAATTCTTGTGAGTATGGTGCTGTCCTGTGTATGTCAATGACTCAGGGTTGCAAAGCTAAAGTGCCTGCTGCACCATGTTGTGTCAAAACATTGTGAAAATGCCCCTCAGTAGGTACATGTCACCATTCTGAGCAACAATACCATCTATAGTGCTGCCTGACACATGTCAATCTGTAACAGGCTGCCATGTCAGCTTGTTGGAGGCTGCCACACATGTTGTAGGTGGTGTAGGTAGTGGAGAATCGATGTATGATCAAGGTCCCCTCAATGTTTGGCAGTAAGTTGGCTGCAAGGACCTTATTTGAAACAGCTTGAGGGGTCGATGAACACATACAAGTCCATAGATCAGATCAAAGAGATGTCTGGCACCCTGCAGATGACCCACTCCCCACATGATAAAATGGCATGAAAGTCAGTGATTCCATTTTGTCTACTAGGACAGGCCCCATCCACTCAGAGTTGGCACACAGTGGTACTGATCAAAATGCTGAGGTCCTGTCATGTTAAATTAATACAGTGCTATCTGCCATCCACAGACTACTGTAACAGCTATCCTATGCATAAATGGAGAACAGAAAGTGTAATGTCATGCACTTTGTTTGTCAACTGTTCAAAACCATGTCAAGACAGCAGCAATAGCATTTCCCCTTTTCATTGCAGAGGATGAATCCTTACCTCCTGGCCAGCACCCTGTCCCTGACATCATTGATGATGGCGATGATGACAACTTACCAACCATCGATCATGATACCCTCCAAGAGCTCCTGGATTCCATGGGGATACCATCTCCAGACACGGGGAGGGTCAGCAGAGTTGTGGCATCTCCACATACCCCAAGTAACAACCCAGAGACACCACCTACCACCACACCCATGCCCCTGGACTCCGATGACCTAACCATTATCTTCCAACGGGCTGGGAAAGAGACCCAGGCAGCCACTATAGAGGGGATCCGTGGGTGCCTCAGTCCCAATAGGGACACTTAGTCACCGCTCTGTGGCCTCCAGCTGTCCCTGGATGACATCGCTGGTGTCATGAGGCAGAGGCATCAACAACTGCCCTGCTAAAGTGACACCAGCAATGTGGCCAAAGAGCTTCAGGCTATCCGAACCATCTTGGAGACCATAGAGCAGAAGCAGGACTCCCACATGTCATCCTACCACTGCGGCGTTGCTGCTGTGTTGCAAAACCAGCAGATCCTCCTCGCTGCAGTGGTGCCTCATGTTTTGGCACAGATGAATGCTGCAGCAGGCATGGCATCCACATCTTCCGCCCCAAATGTGCGTACATCTTTCCAAAGAAAAAGTATTTCGTAGCATTCATCTGTGTCATATGTCCCGTTTCTCCTTAGCCCTGTGCTGATGAACATGTCAGGGAACATCTGCTGTCACTGGCCTCGTTTGGACTTTGCCCTGTTCACTTTGAACATTTGTGGACTAACAATGTTGCCTGTCCTACCTAATGACACTGTGGTCATCATCCTGACTGATGCATTCCTGATCCTCAACATGTCCCATGGCATGTTCCTCACAAGGACTCTGTCTGGACATCCACTGCCTTGAAACATCCTTTGGGGTTGTTATCCTTTGAACAGTCCCTGTGAGACCAATTAAAAAATTGCACATGTAAATAAATGCACCAAAAAGTACTAGCTGTGTGTTGTCTGTCTCTATGAGTCAGGACAAATGTACCATTGGCTAATCAGTGTGGCCACTACATCAGATACTATGAAAAGGGACATCATTGTGTCAGCAGAGACCGGGACAATGCTAGGCTGTGAGAGTTTGACAAATGCTGGAAGCACCTATTGTGTGATGATCATTAAGTGTATAGTCAAGGTGGCTGCAATAATGTGCAATTGGTGTCATGCAGTCAATGTGAATAGTAAGATCAGACACCTCACAAGAATCATATCCATTCATGGTTACTAGCAAAGAAAAACACATTGGGTTGACAAGTGAAAGAGGTCATGAAGCAGCACTCAGAGTATCAGTCCGCATACCAACTATATGTGTAGAAGTCATGGGGCACATGACATGTTCTATTTGCATCTTGTATGCGACTACAAAATCAACACTCTATCATCATGCCTCAATGAAAGCAACGTCCACTGGTCAACAACGTCTGATTGTAAGTTGTATGCAAAAGTTAATGTTGCACAGTACAATTGAACACGAAGGCTTCATACACTTAAGTGCAACACATCTTGAGGACAGTGTAGGCTATATCTTCCACATAATTCATTGTCCTTTGGTTGTGTGTCTGTGCAGGCAGAAGCAGTGCAGCATTTCTCCATGACAGTCATGATATTTCCCTGAAAACGTTATTGTTGGATGTCATAGGGGATGTAGTTTGTGCATGAGAGGGCACCCTGCTGCACAGGCTGGTACCTTGGATGACAACTGTAGTGGTTTTTGCAACAGACATTTATACAAGTTGTGCAAATTGGATCTGATGTGCATATATGATTTGTAATGTGATGTTACTTTGTTGAGGGTAACCAGTGTGGTGTATATAGATGGCCATATTTCTCAGTTTGAAGTCAAAAACGTCTTTATTGCGATCATTATGATCATAAAAGACACATCGATTATATACATTTATAACATTTTGATATAAGAACATTTAGCAGTAAGGTGCAATATTAGAGACAATAAAAGTTAAAAACATGTCAATAAAAAAAAGATTTCATCCCATTCTAAAACTATGATAAAAACCGTACATAAAATGAGAAAAATGTATTACTTTACCCCTGGACCTGTAGTTAGTTAGACTTAATCCGAAGGTGCCAACACATATTCAGATTGTCTTCATCTTAATCGCCCTTATTTTCCACACCCAACTCAAAAATTTGGTCACGGCTATCACGATATGCACCTCAGTATTTGATGTTAATATACGGAGAGCAGTGGCACAAGATCGAGTGCCCATATTAGAGCAGAAGGCTTTAATCCATTTAGCTCTAGGAGATTTATACGCCGGACAGGTGAAGAATATATGGGGGACTGTCTCTGCCTGCTCAGGACAAAAAACACATGTGTTGCCCGGTACACTCTTCCATTTACAGGTGAAAGCTTTGACCGGAAGAGTACCTACTCTAAACTGAAAATAGAGTTTTTTATCACCTGGTTGTGTTATAAAATCCCAGTAGTCCTCATATTTGGCCACACTTTTATGGTCCAGAAATAAATTAGTCAAAGAGGTATTTGAAGAGAGGAGTGCTGACTTTGTTCTAACCATGTTCCAATATGTTTCTTTAAAGATCCTCTTAGTGGGGAAAGAATTACCAACAGGATCCTCCCATAAATGGCTTAGACCCATATCCTGTAGTCCACTTTTGACCTTTTGTAGCCAGAGAATCTTGTGGGATGTATCGGCTCCAATAACATCTTTCAATGCGTTGGCATAAACTACCAGCTCCGGGGTAGACCATAGTCTTCTCCAGAAGGCCACTGGTCTAAATCGTGCTGCCTCCTCAAGCGTATGGCTCCCAAGATCTAAGTAAAGGGGTTTCAGGGGAGTAGATTGGGGGAGACCGGTTAGAGCTCTAAGAAATTTATTCTGTGCCACAGTTAAAGGGGTTATGTTGTCAAACCCCATAACTCTGCACCATATAGAACTGACGCTTTGACCTTGGTATTATAGATCTGAAGTGCTGGTCCTACCGGCTTGGTCTGTGATAGTTTATGTTCTTTCCCCAGCACACCAGCTAATTGGGCGTGCTTAAGGGCCATCAAATCGATCTGGGGTTGCCAATTTAATTTTCTACCCAGGGTTACCCCCAGGTAGGTGAAGATATCAGTTTGTTCTAATTTGATGTTATTCAAATATACATCTCCTCTAATAATTTGTGTTTGTGCAAGACCATGAATTTGGTTTTGTCCACATTTATCAGCAACTCATGGTCTGCACAGAATTCCTCAAATCGATTTAATGCCCTTTGCAACCCTTTTTGTGTTTTTGAAATAATCAGGGTGTCATCTGCAAACATAAGCCGAGGGACCTTCACACCTGCAAGAGATGGAGCGTCAGTTGGAAACGAGGTGAAGTACTTAACAACCCTATTTATAAATAGACTAAAGAGGGTTGGAGCCATGACACATCCTTGGCGAACACCCTTAGATACTGAAAATCTTTCAGTAGTCTTGCCCTGGGATCCCCATCTCACTTGGGCGAAATTCGACTCATGTAGCTTAACCACCAGGGATAACAATTCTGGTGGCATGTCCATGGCCTCCAAAGCCCCCCACAACTTGGTGCGTGGAACTAGGTCAAATGCTGATTTAAGATCGACGAAGGCAGCGTAAATCGTACCACCTGCGATGATTGCCATGCGCCCGTAAATTAATATAAACCTAAACACTTGCAGGCACTTGCATCAACCACAAAACCGGTCGCAAACGGCCAGATTCTCAGAATCTCCCTCTTTGCGACCGGTATTTTTGCATTTAGGAAGCATCATCCCAAATGCAAAAATCGCAATTTAAGGAATATCAAAATAGCGATTCCTTAAATTGCGATTGCATTTAAGGAATCCCAAATTGAGATTCCTTAAATGCAATGCATTAAAGTTTAAAAAATAGCGATTTCGCTATTAGCGGGAGCAAATTACCATGAAGCTGGACTTCATGGTAATTTGCTAAATTTTTGAAAAATGCACTTTTTAGCATTTTTCAAAGTTTCATGTTGCGCACACACATGCCCTTAGAGCATGTGTGTGTGCAACATATGTGCACAGTTCAATTTCAGGGGTGCAATAGGGTGTCATTTTGACACCCTTGCACCCTTGAAATTGCAAGAGCAATTTGCGAGTACCTACTGGTACTCGCAAATTGCTCACGCAATCTCCAATTCATTCCTATGGGCCTGGAGGTCCATAGGAATGAATGGGAAGCCATCCCTTAATTGCGACTCGCAATTTGCGACTCGCAATTAAGGAAATTTAAGGAATCGCTATTTGAATAGCGATTCCTACATGCATAGGCTTTTGAGAGTCCTTAATTGCGATTCCTTAATATTCGCAATTAAGGACTCGCAAAAGCTTTTCTTGATGAATGTGCCTGAAAGTCTTCAAGTTAGACTGGTGCGCTGCGGTTTGTGACACTTCTACCACTCCTGAGAATATCCCCTCTCTGAATCATGGTGGAGCACGCCGATGCAGAGTTTCCAGACCCACACCCCTCTCCTTGACTGACCTCCTCGCTGGTTGTAAAATCTAACTCACCTATTTCATTCGCTAACACATACCCATCATTTCTTGACAGCATTTCTTCACCCATCCCACTCTTTTTCTGATACAACTCTACACGTCTAAAGTTCCACCTTTGACCATTGTCCAGTTCCACACCATACCTGAACACTTTTTAAACTTTGAAAATTTCTTAAAAATTGAAAATACCTCTCCCAACTGTCCCTGCTTTGACTTTCACTAAATCTCCTACACAAATACGATGGGGACTACTTTGGAGAACAAGAAACTTTCCCCCTTTGCAGGATTCTTCACTCTCGCCACCTTTTTCCACCCATTCTTTCATGTACACTGGAACTAAATTGGATCCAGGAGGTCTAACTCACATAAGTTCAAAGGGACATTTAAGATCAGGAGGATGGCCAGGAGTGCGGTATGCCTAAACCATATCATCTACTAACTTACGCACCATCAAACCGTGAGCACACGCCATCTTTATCACTCCTTTACCCAGCCTGTTCACCCTCTCACACAGGCCATTCCCCTGTGGGTTGTACAGGTGGTACGGTTATGTAAAACCCCACAACCTCTCAAAAATTGTTGCATTTCAATGGAAACCAATTGTGTGCCACTGTCAGTGATGAGGATGGATGGAACGCCTTCTTCCTGAAACAAACTACCCGAAGGCATGATGGTAGTTCCTGTACTGATTTCCTTCAAAAAGTTTACACTCAACCTCTTCAAGAAAACATCCACCACTACTAGGGCCAACCGGTCACTTGAAGACAGCTCATGAATGGGACCAATAAAAGCGAGGCAAATACTATGCCATGACTTACCTGGGTGCCGTTCAAACACTCACAAGGAACCTAGAAGAACCGGGGTTCCAAACACAATAGACATAAAAGACATAGAGAGCAACTAATTTGCTTTAACTAATTTACAACAGATACCTCTTAGGAAATGGAGTCATAGAACCCCAATATGAAAAGATGAAAGCTATTACTGAAGTACCTTTTCCTAAAAATAAAAAGGCAATCAGAGCTTTCTTGGGGTTAGCAGGATATTCCAGAAGGTTTATACCAAGGTCGCTACAATAGCTACTTTTTTAACCAATTTTTTTTAAAAACTTAACTCCTAACGTGTGATTTCAACACTGTTAGACCTGGCACCATTGGGGTGAGTCTCCCTTCCATTTTTCGCTGTTATCTCCTCTGTTTTTGCTGGTATTAGATGCTCTGGGCGCTGTGCTACTGCCATTCAGTGCCATAGCGCGAATGCTCCCTGTGTAAATATGGCATGTGAATTGGTATATCCATGATTGGCTTATTTGGTTTACCTGTTAGTCCCTAGTAGCGTGGACTGTGTGTGCCCAGGGCTGGTAAACCAAATGCTGCTGGTGGGCCAGCTTGTAAAGTGTGTCTCAGACCTGCCACTGCAGAGTCTGTGTGCAGTCCAGAACTGCCATCTTGGTTGTGAAGTGCACCCACTTCACAGCCCCTGACCTTCCCTTGGCATCATGTGAGTCACCCCTATGGTAGGGTGCATTGTATGTATAAGGTAGGAAATGCCTGATGTGTGTAGCATGTCCTGGTAGTGAATTACACCCAATTTCGTTTTTCACTACTGTAAGGCTACCTGTTTTCCATAGGCCAGAATGGGAGGTTTGACTATTACATTCTATAGTCCTAACTGACCCAAAGAACATGGTAGAAAAACAAATTTAGTATGCCTGAGCTCAGAATATTAAAATACATCTTTTAGTGAAGTTTATTTTTATATTCTGTGTTTGAAAATACCACTTTTAGAAAGTAGGTATTTTCTTGCCTAAGCCTTCCAGTGTGCTCTGCTGTTATATGTATTGGCTGTCTGGTTTTGGAGGGACAGGGCAGGCTGAGTCAGACCTGGGTTGAATAGAGAGATCTGCATTGGAGTATGGGGATGGGTAGCTCCTTGACCTGAATAGGGCTGTGCCTGGCAAGGTGAATGCTGGCTCCACCTCCTACTGTGCCTCTGATGGCAGACCCCCTCTTTCTGAAAGGAAGGATGCAGCCTGGTAAACAAAGTGCTCCAGGACTGGGCAGAACTGGTTCTAGCTGGGATCAGTGACTTGTAGCTTCTGAGAACAAAGACTTTTGGGGTATAAATATCTGTGCTGAAACCCCTACAATTCGTATTACTCCTGGACAACAAGGGGAACCTCTGTCCGTGTAACTGAAGGAATCTGCAGGAAGTGACTGTCCTTGTGATTGTGTGCTGTTTCTTGGATTGGCCTGCAGTAGTTCACTGGACTTGGAAGAAAGGGAAAAGGACTTTGAAGAGAACTTTTATTTCAACTTGCAAAAGCAATCACCCAAGGGCTAGAAGAGAGCTAGCCTCCTTCTGGAGTCTCAGGCACATCAGACTCCACCACCAGCTTCCTGTTTCCTCCCAGCTAGGATTTCTATCTGCAGGTGAGGCTCCTGTGAGTTCCAGGTCCTCTAGGTCTACTACAGAGAAGAGAGTGCTGAAAATCGTCGCTAACGCCCGTTTGCGAGCCGCCGCAGCTGAAGCGCGCACAAAAAATCATTGCGCTGCTGCTGAGTGCTCGGTACCGGAGATCATCGCATCACACGTTTGCGGGCTACCAAAGGCTCACTAACCCAAAGATCATCGCATTGCATGGTTGCGGGCTGCCAACTGCTTGCTAGCACAAAGATTATCGCATTGCATGTTTGCGGGCCTCCAAGTGCTCGCTAACCAAAGATCATCGCATCGAGTTCATTGTTTCACGATATCGCAGCACGGACGCCGGGCGTCCGCCATTTTCATCGCATCGCACCCGGATCGTCGCTCCCTCGCGGAGTGCCATTTCTTCTCATCACAACAGGGTCGCACACTCAACAGGCTCGGCGCATCATCCTCCCTTGCGGCAAGGATTTCAACGCATCGCCGGCTTAGCGTGGAGAAGTTTGTCGCTTTGTCCTGCACACAGATCAGCGCATCATCCTCCCTTGCGGCAAGGATTCAACGCATCGCTGGTCTCGCATGAGGAAAAACATCGCTACAGCTCCTTAGCGACATTTTGGTTGTTTTGCTACAAAATCCAGGTACTTTGTAAGTAAAAAGGTCGCAGAGACCACTGCTTTGAGCTGAAATCCTCTTTGCACACTTTGAACTATTTTTGCAGCATTTCAAGAGTAACCCTATTTTCTTGTATTATGGCTTTTTACTGTTATTGGTCTTGTATTAAGTCTATATATAAAGATACTTATTTTTTATATCTACTTGTGTGGTGTCCCTTTGTAGTGTTCTTCACTGTGTTATTGTATATGGTCATAAATGCTTCACACACTGCCTCTGAGATAAGCCTAGCTGCTTGTGCTACGTTACCACAGGGTTGAGCAGGGGTTATCAGAGGGTGTAGCCCTCTTACTCTGAATTAGGAAGAAGGGTCCCTACTTGGACAGTGGCCAGCCATTGCCAACAAGAGACCCCCATTTCTCCCAAGCACCCTTTAGCAAAAGGTGTACAAGTGTTCCAGACTCTCAAAAAGGCCATTACATCTACACCAGTTCTAATTTCTCCTAATTTTGAGAAAAACTTTATATTACAAACAGACGCCTCAGATGTACGTATCTAATTCCGGATTGATGTTGATTGGATAGGGAAACCCATCCTCTATATCAGTCGAAAACTATTTCCCTGGGAGACTGCATATCCCACTATAGAGAAAGAACGTTTAGCTATTAAGTAGATGGTTGACAAACTCTGTTATTACCTTGAAGGCAAAGCATTCCTACTATACACTGATCATGCCCCGTTAACGTGGTTAAGTCAAAACAGAGGAAACAGGTCCTTAGATGGTTCCTTTCAATGCAACCTTTTCAGTTTGAAGTTCGGCATAGGTCTGGAAAAGATCTAGTGGGCGCAGACTTCCAATCTCGATTTCTCCTTTTCCTCAATCCTGAAAATCCGTGTATGGGGATGTGTCACAAACCTGGGGCTATAGAAGATATATTTGATGTCCCTGGAGCCGACTGCACCCTTCTTCTATATCAGGACCGGTGTGGTGTCAGAATACAAACAGGAAGTCAGGCAATGTGGAAGGGACTGGAATTCCTTTGGAACTTGCATGTCTCGGAACGAAAAGGCGCAGAGTCTGCAACCGCAGGGAAGGAGACAGAAGAGCTGGATTTCAAGTCTGTTGGGAGCCACAGTGAGCCTGAGACCTGGCTTGGCAGTTCAGGCTGGACTGTTCCCACGAGGAACAGGGTCAAAACTGATTTGCATAGGGCTGAATCTGAAATGGGGTGGCGAAGTGAGCTAAAGTAGTATGATGGATTCCACCCAGATCTGTGACTGGGGGTGACTGAAAAGTTTGAGCGCTTTGTCCATCATCTCCTTGTGTTTGCTTTGTTTGGCCTAAGTTGGCAGGGTAGGAACAGACATTTGTCCCTTGCTCACTTTGCCACTGGATTCAAGCTGGCCTGGCTGATGAGGGGTGTTACCTTGAAACCTGTCCCTGGATGCTTGTTTCGGGTCCAGGAAAAACCTGGCTTGGCAGTTCGAATTAGACTGTTCCCATGAGGAACAGGGTCAAGACTGATTTGCATATGGCTGGGTCTGAACTGGAGTGGCGAAGTGAGCTAAAGAATGATGATGGAATCAACCCAGATCTGTGACTGGGGGTGAGTCCATCATCTCCTGTGTTTGATCAATAAGAATAAACAATTTTAAAGAAATCTCATGGTCATATAATACATGTCCATGAGGCAATCAGCTCTATATGGACTTTGAGCTGAGGGGCTACAGGAAATGTTCGGAACTAGAACTTTTCATTCAAGCAGCTATGCTACACCATGGCCAGCCTCACCAAAGCACTGTTAACCATTCAAGATTCTAACAACAGATTTACAGCCTATGGACAAGAGTCTCGAAATTATTTTACCCCATATTCTGCAGTTTTGAGTGTTATTCGAGTAGATTAGTCAATCTTTGCTCCATGCTTTCAGCCAGACCACTGAGCAAAACTCAGCAGGCACCACTTAGAGACCTCAGTGGCAGAAGGCCCTGCTCAAGGTTCACCTTTCACTTTACAAACACTATCTGACATAAAGTGCCGAGACCTAGAAATGAATGACCTCTGAACTTTGGGTTGGTGTCTAGCTCACCCTCATAGGGTCACAGATAGTCCACAAATCAAACAATCAATGAAACAGACTGGATTGGAGCAAACATTCGCTAAAGAGCAGTGGTGCCCACTTTGTAAGAAGAAGGGCCGCATATGAGCTGTTGTCCCCAGTGTTCTTCGTCACTTTCTCCGGAGTTGTTTACATAGAGCTGAGAAGCTTACATTTGATATACAAAAGGGCACCGATTAACTCTGTACTGATGATGTGTCACCAGGGTTTCCAAAGAGAAGGCAGACTGCCAGAATGTACATTAACATTATAAATACACATCTTGGGAACTCAGGCTGTTTGCTCATAAAATGCCTTGACACCTCCACTCCAAGCAAAATAAACAAAACCTATTTGCTGTCTCCACCGTGATAAGATTTCATCCTGAAAAGACCTGCAAAACGTTCCCGGAAGGAGGCAGAAGTAGAGAGGGGGCGGGGCTGAGTGACGGAGGGAAGGATGAGAGAGAGAGCGGGAGGGAGAGATAAAGAGACGAGAGGTGGGAGTGAAATAGAGAAAATAGAGGAAATGCATGGAAAGGGGAAAGAAAGACAGAGATACAAAGATGCCAGCTTACATGACTCCGTGATGCTCAGGTAGGGCCCGATTTATCGCTGGTGCCTCGTGTGACAATCTGTTTTTTCCACCCACCCCCATGACCTCCTCCTGGGATTCACTCAGTAGCACCCAGCAAAAGTGCCCCTCAACTCTCTATAGCCCCTCCCTCACATACATTTTATTTGTTTTAATGCTGCTGGTGGGCCTGCAGTGCTGGTTTGTGCCACCCACAGAAGCACGTGTCTCTTGCCTGCCACTGCAGAGTCTGTGTGCTGTCCAGAACTGTCATCTTGGTTGTGAAGTGCACCCACTTACCAGCCCCTGAACCTTCCCTTGGCATCATTTGAGTCACCACTATGGCAGGATGCATTGTATGTGTAAGGTAGGACATGCCCTGATGTGTGTAGCATGTCCCGGTAGGTAATTATACCCAATTTCGTTTTTCACTACTGTGAGGCTACCTGTTCTCCATAGGCCAGAATGGGAGGTTTGACTATTACATTCTATAGTCCTAACTGACCCAAAGAACATGGTAGAAAAACGAATTTAGTATGCCTGAGCTCAGAATATTAAAATGCATCTTTTAGTGAAGTTTATTTTTAAATTCTGTGTTTGAAAATACCACTTTTAGAAAGTAGGTATTTTCTTGTCTAAGCTTTCCAGTGTGCTCTGCTGTTATGTGTATTGGCTGTCTGGTTTTGGAGGGACAGGGCAGGCAGAGTCAGACCTGGGTTGAATAGAGAGATCTGCATTGGAGTATGGGGAGTGGTAGCTCCTTGACCTGAATAGGGCTGCGCCTGGCAAGGTGAATGCTGGCTCCACCTTCTACTGTGTGTCTGATGGCAGACCCCCTCTTTCTGAAAGGAAGGATGCAGCCTGGTAAACAAAGTGCTCCAGGACTGGGCAGAACTGGTTTTGGCTGGGTTCAGTGACTTGTAGCTTCTGAGAACAAAGACTTTTGGGGTATAAATATCTGTGCTGAAACCCCTACAATTCGTATTGCTCCTGGACAACAAGGGGAACCTCTGTCCGTGTAACTGAAGCAATCTGCAGGAGGTGACTGTTCTTGTGATTGTGTGCTGTTTCTTGGATTGGCCTGCAGTAGTTCCCTGGACTGGGAAGAAGAGGAAAAGGACTTTGAAGAGAACTTTTATTTCAACTTGCTAAAGCAATCACCCAAGGGCTAGAAGAGAGCAGGCACATCAGACTCCACCACCAGCCTCCTGTTTCCTCCCAGCGAGGATTTCTATCTGCAGGTGAGGCTCCTGTGAGTTCCAGGGCCTCTAGGTCTACTACAGAGAAGAGAGTGCTGAAAATCGTCACTAATGCTGGTTTTCGAGCCGCCGCAGCTGAAGAACGTACGAAAAATCATCGTGCTGCTGCCGCTGAGTGCTCGCTACCGGAGATCATCGCATCACACGTTTGCGGGCTGCCAAAGGCTCGCTAACCCAAAGATCATCACATCGCACGGTTGCGGGCTGCCAACTGCTCGCTAGTACAAAGATTATCGCATCGCATGTTTGCAGGCCTCCAAGGGCTCGCTAACCAAAGATCATCGCATTGAGTTCATCGCTACACGACATTGCAGCGCGGACGCCGGGCGTCTACCATTTTCATCGCATCGCACCCGGATCGTCACTCCCTTGCGGAGCGCCATTTCTTCTCATTGCAACAGGGTCGCACACACAACAGGCTCGGCGGATCATCCTCCCTTGCGGCAAGGATTTCAACGCATCGCCGGCTTAGCGTGGAGAAGTTTGTCGCTTTGTCCTGCACACAGATCAGCGCATCATCCTCCCTTGCGGCAAGGATTCAACGCATTGCTGGTCTCGCGTGAGGAAAAACATCGCTACAGCTCCTTAGCGACATTTTGGTTGTTTTGCTACAAAATCCAGGTACTTTGTAAGTAAAAAGGTCGCAGAGACCACTGCTTTGAGCTGAACTCCTCTTTGCACACTTTGAACTATTTTTGCAGCATTTCAAGAGTAACCCTATTTTTCTTGTATTATGGCTTTTTACTGTTATTGGTCTTGTATTAAGTCTATATATAAAGATACTTATTTTTTATATCTACTTGTGTGGTGTCCCTTTGTAGTGTTCTTCACTGTGTTATTGTATATGGTCATAAATGCTTCACACACTGCCTCTGAGATAAGCCTAGCTGCTTGTGCTACGTTACCACAGGGTTGAGCAGGGGTTATCAGAGGGTGTAGCCCTCTTACTCTGAATTAGGAAGAAGGGTCCCTACTTGGACAGTGGCCAGCCATTGCCAACAAGAGACCCCCATTTCTCCCAAGCACCCTTTAGCAAAAGGTGTACAAGTGTTCCAGACTCTCAAAAAGGCCATTACATCTACACCAGTTCTAATTTCTCCTAATTTTGAGAAAAACTTTATATTACAAACAGACGCCTCAGATGTACGTATCTAATTCCAGATTGATGTTGATTGGGTAGAGAAACCCATCCTCTATATCAGTCGAAAACTATTTCCCTGGGAGACTGCATATCCCACTATAGAGAAAGAACGTTTAGCTATTAAGTAGATGGTTGACAAACTCTGTTATTACCTTGAAGGCAAAGCATTCCTACTATACACTGATCATGCCCCGTTAACGTGGTTAAGTCAAAACAGAGGAAACAGGTCCTTAGGTGGTTCCTTTCAATGCAACCTTTTCAGTTTGAAGTTCGGCATAGGTCTGGAAAAGATCTAGTGGGCGCAGACTTCCAATCTCGATTTCTCCTTTTCCTCAATCCTGAAAATCCGTGTATGGGGATGTGTCACAAACCTGGGGCTATAGAAGATATATTTGATGTCCCTGGAGCCGACTGCACCCTTCTTCTATTGCAGGACCGGTGTGGTGTCAGAATACAAACAGGAAGTCAGGCAATGTGGAAGGGACTGGAATTCCTTTGGAACTTGCATGTCTCGGAACGAAAAGGCGCAGAGTCTGCAACCGCAGGGAAGGAGACAGAAGAGCTGGATTTCAAGTCTGTTGGGAGCCACAGTGAGCCTGAGACCTGGCTTGGCAGTTCAGGCTGGACTGTTCCCACGAGGAACAGGGTCAAAACTGATTTGCATAGGGCTGAATCTGAAATGGGGTGGCGAAGTGAGCTAAAGTAGTATGATGGATTCCACCCAGATCTGTGACTGGGGGTGACTGAAAAGTTTGAGCGCTTTGTCCATCATCTCCTTGTGTTTGCTTTGTTCGGCCTAAGTTGGCAGGGTAGGAACAGACATTTGTCCCTTGCTCACTTTGCCACTGGATTCAAGCTGGCCTGGCTGATGAGGGGTGTTACCTCGAAACCTGTCCCTGGATGCTTGTTTCGGGTCCAGGAAAAACCTGGCTTGGCAGCTCGAGTTAGACTGTTCCCATGAGGAACAGGGTCAAGACTGATTTGAATATGGCTGGGTCTGAACTGGAGTGGCGAAGTGAGCTAAAGAATGATGATGGAATCAACCCAGATCTGTGACTGGGGGTGAGTCCATCATCTCCTGTGTTTGATCAATAAGAATAAACACTTTTAAAGAAATCTCATGGTCATATAATACATGTCCATGAGGCAATCAGCTCTATATGGACTTTGAGCTGAGGGGCTACAGGAAATGTTCGGAACTAGAACTTTTCATTCAAGCAGCTATGCTACACCATGGCAAGCCTCACCAAAGCACCGTTAGCCATTCAAGATTCTAAAAACAGGTTTACAGACTATGGACAAGAGTCTCGAAATTATTTTACCCCATATTCTGCAGTTTTGAGTGTTATTCGAGTAGATTAGTCAATCTTTGCTCCATGCTTTCAGCCAGACCACTGAGCAAAACTCAGCAGGCACCACTTAGAGACCTCAGTGGCAGAAGGCCCTGCTCAAGGTTCACCTTTCACTTTACAAACACTATCTGACATAAAGTGCCGAGACCTAGAAATGAATGACCTCTGAACTTTGGGTTGGTGTCTAGCTCACCCTCATAGGGTCACAGATAGTCCACAAATCAAACAATCAATGAAAGAGACTGGATTGGAGCAAACATTCGCTAAAGGGCAGTGGTGCCCACTTTGTAAGAAGAAGGGCCGCATATGAGCTGTTGTCCCCAGTGTTCTTCGTCACTTTCTCCGGTGTTGTTTACATAGAGCTGAGAAGCTTACATTTGATATACAAAAGGGCACCGATTAACTCTGTACTGATGATGTGTCGCCAGGGTTTCCAAAGAGAAGGCAGACTGCCAGAATGTACATTAACATTATAAATACACATCTTGGGAACTCAGGCTGTTTGCTCATAAAATGCCTTGACACCTCCACTCCAAGCAAAATAAACAAAACCTATTTGCTGTCTCCACCGTGATAAGATTTCATCCTGAAAAGACCTGCAAAATGTTCCCGGAAGGAGGCAGAAGTAGAGAGGGGGCGGGGCTGAGTGACGGAGGGAAGGATGAGAGAGAGAGAGCGGGAGGGAGAAATAAAGAGACGAGAGGTGGGAGTGAAATAGAGAAAATAGAGGAAATACATGGAAAGGGGAAAGAAAGACAGAGATACAAAGATGCCAGCTTACATGACTCCGTGATGCTCAGGTAGGGCCCGATTTATCGCTGGTGCCTCGTGTGACAATCTGTTTTTTCCACCCACCCCCATGACCTCCTCCTGGGATTCACTCAGTACCACCCAGCAAAAGTGCCCCTCAACTCTCCATAGCCCCTCCCTCACATACATTTTATTTGTTTTAAAGCGCAGGTAAAGGCTGGTTTTACTGATCTACTCGGCTATCGACATAAAATACAGATCTGTTCTTTGCAGCAGGCATTTTTAACCCTCTGCACTACTTTATGGCCTCCTAAACTACCACCAAACAAGATTCCGATCTCTCTCTCCAGTAGGAACGCTTATCACAAGTACAATCTTGACATTTGTGTTGCTGCCTGAAAGCTGTACACACAAGGAACACTGCTACAGATGTTTTTAAATCGTAAGTTATTTCCAAACACTGCACACCCCTTGTAGTCAGTGCCCCCCTACACCCTACAGGTCAGCGCCCAATGTGGCTGCACTGGTCCACCACCCTAAAAGCAAACCTGTGCTCAGGCCTCATCTGCATTTCAGTCTTAAAGTCTTTTTGGGGCAGATCGCAACAAAGTGTCCTGGCCTGTCTGAGATATGTAGAAAACTGCCCATTTTGTATGGTCACCCCCCCCCCCAGCACACTGTTTGCTCCAGATGCTGATGGTTATGACACTGATAGTGCACTGGAGCCTGCAACTCAGACCCCAGTGCCTGTGATCTCAACCAAAGCTGCTATGTTCAACTTGGCAATGCCAAATTGGCAAAGACTGTGTCCCCTTATAACTTGCTAGTATATGGTACCAGGAGTGCCCTGCCCAGGGCATCGCTGTTAAAGAAGTCCTCTGTGCTGCAGCACAGTTATGTACCACCCTGAGTGACCCCAGTAAACTGCTGATAGCATTGCATTGCAGGCTGCAGGAGCAACGCAAACTGCTCACACTTGTGGGGCATAGTCAATGCACTATTTTTAATATATGCCAGGCACCACTAAGGTTGACCTCTTGAGCCCAGAAGACAGGGTGCCTTATATCAAAGGTGACAACATATAAGTGCAAGCCTACATGTCCCTATAGTGGTGTTCCCCATTGGAAACTGCTGTAAGTGTCACCGGTCCATTGGATTGATGGGCTGACACCTAGGCATTGGTGAGCTTGGCAGTTCCATTGTAGCCGTGGCCAAACTGGAAGCATCAGCTGGGTTTGTTGCACTCAATGTTATGCGTAGAGATTTAGGCTCAAATATCCCTGGCTGGGAGCTCGAGCTAGAAATGTTACTGCTTGGTTCAGGCAGTAGGGTTTTCAGAGTAGAGCGATGCTGGGAGGGACTACTCTGAATCTTTTTTGGTGACTGCGGCTGTCAGCTGTAGAGGTTTGGCCATTTAGTACTTTTTAATGTGGTCTGTAGACACCTGTCTGTTTCTCCTTGAGCCAGGCAGAGGAGGCAGAATAACTGTTCTGTTACCTTTTTACTCCAAAAACAGTGACAGATGGTCTGTATAATGGTTCCAAACCTTGTTTGTTGTGAGTTTGTTTTCGAACTAGGTCTCCAACCTTGGAAATCCACCTATCAACAGCAGTGATTACCTTCTCTTCACAGGTGGCAGAGTCAGAGTGGTTTGTGTTAGACAACGTGTCTCTGACTTCTTGGAACCTCTGTAAAACATTAAAACGTTTATCCAAGTACAATTTATCCACATTTGCCACGTTCCCAGAATTATCTAAGCCAGTCACATTCATAGTGAACCTTGTACGGAGTGCGTCCTCCCAAAACTAATCTAGGCAAGTTATTTAATGCTCCATACATTCCACACAGATTATGGTACCAACTAACACCTGAACTTTGCACGCTAGCAGTCAAAGCTTGTTTAATCAAGCCATTGCCCTCTCCACAACACCATTTGATTCAGCTTTGTATGGGTTGCTGAATTTCAGACAAACTCCCAGAGCAAACATTGAATCCCTATAAGCCTTAGAGGTGGCCGCAGGACCGTTATCCAAATGAAATGAAAGAACTTTCCCCATTTTTCAACGATTTCCTATGCTGCCGACACTCAAATTGTAGGGTTGGTCACTGACAGCATGGAGGAAGTGGCACTGTGTTTCAATAAGTGTATGCTAGCCATAGTTAGCTAGATGAGTAGCCACTGTCTTTAATTAAATTTCATTTTTGGGAAGGACAACTTTTTTTTAGAATCTTTCATGGTGGCCACTGACCTTGGGCCCTTTCCCAAATCTGGTATCCAAAGTGAGAATTTAGGGGCAATCTTTGACTCAAAACTATCCTTTACTGACCTGACTAACAAACTCAACTCTTGTTTTTTCATGTGAAAAAAATTTAAGAACATCATGTCTTTTATTCCTTTTGATTTACAAAAAACTGTTTTTGTATCCCTGGTCTTAATGAGATTAGATTACTGCAATGCCCTTTAATTGGGCATGCAGCAAGGCTCTTTAAGGAACTGCAGAGGGTACAGAATGCTGTGGCCCACCTCCTCAAGAACTTTCGGAAGTCTGACTCAGTCTCAAACACTCAAAAGGAGTTTCATTGGCTCCCGGTGAAAAAAAGATCGGATTTCAAAACCCTGTGTACAGCGCATAAAGGACTCTATCATACCAGTCCATAATACTTAAATACAAACTTCTCCTGGTATATTCCTAGGAGATTTCCTTTAATTAAAGGAGGAAGGAAGAAGCAGAGATTAATTCGGCTTCCTTTGGATATAGTCAAAAATCAAAAGGGAATAAATCACACACAATTTTGACTCCTTTGGGGTAGAGAGGAAGGACTCGTTCTTCACGATGTCCTGTCTGCGCTTGTGCTGACTCTTCCCTTCATGCCAAATATCAAAATTGTCTCTACTGAAAGTTATAGACAGTAGTACCTTCTATAACCCAAACATAAAGATGAGCGAATGGGCTCAGTGATGAAGCAGGGTGAGTAAATTTTCCTACCCCCTATAATCTACCTCGAGGGTAACTTACTGCGATTTGGATCTGAAGAAGGGCCCACAGACCCGTGAGGGCTACCAAGGGCTGAAACATGTTGACATATTAAGACCTACAATCAGGCGCAGTGGGACATTAACACTTCCTCTACAGCGCCACCAATTCACCTTTTCAACCTTTCCCCATCCTTGGAAAATGAAAGATTTAAGTGAGGACAGGAGGCCCTTTTAACCTCCCTCTTCACAACACACCTTCGCACTTGCTTTTCACAACTGTCAAAAAACCATATGGTCTACCTCAAGGTGGAGGATAAGGAGATCACTTGGAGAACTGAGCACTCAAGTGATAAAAGATCAAATGATGATACTACTCACTTAACAACAGAGCGGAGAATCAAGATATTCCGCACCGTATGCTTAATGTGAATGAGGGTCTTTACCATACAAGAACCCTAGAGCCTGGTAAGAACAGGACGGGTGGTTCATTCCCCTTTGATTTTTGACAATATTCCTAGGAGATGCCCTTGATCTGCATCCTCCAGAACAGTGAAAGTACCTAAAATTCGTGAGGTGTCTTGGGGGGTAAAAGCTTTGTCTACGCCACTTGTCAGCTGTGGAATCAGCTGCCCTGGCACCTCAGAAGTCAGCCAGATCTGAAGATTTTTAGAAAGATCTCAATACATGGTTATTTTCATTCCTTCTTTAGATTCTGACTTTTGCCCTTTTTTAGTGATGAATTTCTCAGACGTCTGAGCCAAGATGCCTTTGGGTATATGCTGCACTTCATAAATATTGAATATCAAAATATCAAATATTGACAATAGGCATGTGAAATATTTTACTACTGCTGGAGCACTTGCATTTCTATGTGTCCGCACCTATAGGAATCAAGAACCCAAATCAGTTGCTACCAATATGTACTTATATCGGTTAGCGGACTGGAGGGGACCAATGTATTTCAAATAAATCACCGAGAAGGGGATATTAGAAATTATGGGGGAGTTGGCGAGGATCTTTTGACAGTGGAGGGTTTAATTTGTTGACAAATATAACACTGTCTAACATAATCCCTAGTCTGTTTATATAAAGTTAGCCTCGAATGGTGTTGATGTAGCTATGGTTTCATTAATTCCTGCATGTGCTGACGCCAGCCCCGCATGGGCTTCTTTGATTAAATCTGATCATGACTGGCTATTAGGTATTATTCTGTCACCCACTCCTGCTATTGTAACTACAGGAATGTTATCTGAATTAAGGGTGTTGGAGTATTTGCCAGGAAAGCCTATAGAAGCTTTCCCATGCTACTTGATTGCGTTTATGGCTGTTAAAATATCTGTGTTGTTCTTCATTAGAGATCTGCTTAGTACCGCTACTCTAACAGTCTGAATTGCAGCCTTTGCCACTAAGTCAACTGCACAGTTCTCTTTGGCATGAATGCCATCACTCAGGTGGTCCATAGTGTGTCTCACATGGACCTATGCAAGCTTGTCTTGTAAGCCAGCTACCTTTCCCCAAAGCTGTTTATTCTTTATAGGTTTTCCCTTTGAATCTTTGAATACATCCAATCGCTAGTGCTGCAAATCGACATTGTAACCTTGCAGAGAGAAGAATGAGTTGGACACAATAAGTGTGGGCACTGACAAGTCATCCTTTTGCAATGCAAGTAGCAGGGCAGGTAATTCTGCATGTTGTGCAGTACTCTCACCTAAGATTTCAGTATGCGTAAATTGTGGGATTAATTCACCATCCTTCACTACACCTTGTAATGCCGTGAAGGCTGCAGAGTATTTGTATTTTGTTTGTATACAGTTTGGGTAGAGCAATTCACAAAAGTAATTTGAGACAAAATCCTAACTTTGCGACATTCAGTATTCACAAAGGGCATTTAGGAGTAGTACAGTTAGGATTTTGTCTTAAATTTTGTTCTTAAGATAAATTTAAGTTAGGATTTTGTCTTCAAACCAAAATTCACGACAAACTTAAGACAAAATTCTAACTTAAGTTTAGCTTAAGTTTAACTTAAGATTAACTTAAGACCAAAACTTAAGACAAACTTAAGACAAAATCCTAAATTAAACTTAAGTTAAACTTCAGTTAAACTTAAGTTAGGATTGTGTCTTACAACCACAACTTAAGATAAACTTAAGACAAAATCCTAAGTTAAACTTAAATTAACCTTAAGTTAAACTTAAGTTACGATTTTGTCTTAAGATCAAACTTAAGACAAACTTAAGACAAAGGGGCTCATTACGATGCCGGAAGAAAGCCCATCCGTAGTGTTGGCGGTGGTGGAAAACGTCTTTTTTTCGGCCCCTGATGCTTATATTTGGGATCACCATATTACAATCGGCCAACAGAGGCCATTGTCTGTCCGACGCGGTCTTTCCGGCTCCACACGTTTTCTCGGGACGCAAGGGTGGCGGACAGAGCCTATAGAGCCAGACTGGCGTGCATAAACACGTTCCGTCCACCAACCAGATTACGATGTAACAAACAGCCATTCCCTGCGCGGTGTAAAAATCACCACATCGCGAATGGCAGAAGCACAACTACGGAAAGGATAACCCGACCCAGAACACATCTAGACCATCTGATCCACCATGGATTCAGTGATATAGGAGTTTCCGCTGCTCTACCTCGTGCACCTCCGGCAGATAAGACGCCGCCGCGCTCTACAGCAGAGGTACATTAAAAACACCTCCACTCATGCAACCCCTGTACAACTACAACTCCCAGAAAGCGTGCTGGTCGGGCCGGCCCCACGATGTATGTGGCAACCTGACAACTGCAATGTGCGAGGCCCACCCAAAATCCCATGACTGACACCCTCAGGGCTCCTGAAGGCAAGTGGGGTCAATGCCGTGCCACACAGATGCAGAGCACGCACTCCGCGACATTCAAAACTGTAATCCGCTGGCGGCTCCCATTGGCCAGATGGCCCTTTCGCATAGGTGGTGCCACACCGCGTCGGCCAGGAAGCGCCGTCCGCAATCATGCACCACTCAATTGGGGCCAATGTGTGTTTTTGCTGTGGACGCCAGCTACCGCGCCTGTAAACACCTCAGGCAATTGCATTGTCGCCATGCGAATTGCATCACACCCCCCAAAACATCAGCTGAAAGTGATGTGTGCACCCAGTGAAGGCATCATAGAGTGTGACCTTTGATTCAAGTCTGCGCACACATTGAATGTCCAAGAAAAGGAGAGTGAAATTGCATTCATTGTCATGCCTCGTGGCCAGAATGGCCTTGAATGAGTCAAGGAGTCAAAAAGACCAAAGGCCTCCTGCACTGTACCAATTTTGTGTAATGAAACTAACAACCTGTAAACACTGCCTGTATATCTCTTGCTATGTTCTTGGCAAATCCTTGGCCATGGGCCGTCTTCTGAAGAGCCAGTGATGTAGCCTGACAATTCAAGGTGTCCATTCTCTGCAACTCAGACACACTGGTAATCCCTAGCACTTTCAACACACGTACTGGTGTGGCATGCAGTGGGCCTCACACACATCATAGAAGTACACATGTGTAACCAAAAAGTATCGCCTGGACCACATCATCTGCCATTCACAGCAATGTGTGCATGTATACACAATCCATGTGTTTATGTACCTCATGAAGGTGAACATGGCAATGTCTGTAACGCGAAATCACCACCCAGTCATGATGTACTGACCCCATAATGTTCACATTTGTCTGCCCATCGTGCTGAATATACATGTTTCATTGTCCAGGGGACACTCACTGCCCTCATTCCGAAATGTAGTCATGTATTGTAGGACTAAAGTCTGAGATCGTGCAGTGACAGCAGCTGCATGCAAATATGCATAGATGCTGCGAAACAGAAGTGCTGTGGCATCTAACCACAGGGCAGCTCAACCTTGATGTAGCAGTATACTATATGCCATACACATCGAGCTACTATGGATGTTAAAGTAGTGAGTATGTCGAGTGAGTGAAGAAAAGCAACGTCGGAATGCGTGTCACTTGTGCATGACATCCAACAGTGTGGCACCCCTCAGGGGTGCAACATATTCCCTGTATTATTCAACATCTACCTAATACCTATATCTGACTTCATTAATCCATTCAACCTCACCTGTTACAACTGTGCAGATGACATGCAAATCATTCTAAAAATTGACGGTGTAAAAGACCTTTACAACTCAAACCTGGACAAATGCATTTGTGCCATAAATACATAACCATCTTAAGCTCAATATTAAAAAGGCATAACCTGCGTACAATGGCAAAAATACCAGCCTACAGCTTTATGGCCTAAGTAACTTGAGAAACCTCCAGCAACATCAAGAGAAAACAGAAACAAAGGGGTAATCATGGATTCAGACCTATCCTTGATACCACATGTCAGCAAAGTCACAAAGGTTGCCTTCTACACAGTGAAAACACTACATCACATTTTTCCATAATTTACATGCTAACCAAAACTGCACCCATCCTCAAACTCCTAATCACCCTGATTGATTGTGCCACCAGTCTATATCTTGGTGCACCCAGATTAATCATACACAACTAATCCTTCTCCACCTTCACCCAAGAGAACCCATGATTCCAGTCTAGCAAGCACTCCACTGGCTACCTTAATCTAGAAGGCAATGTTCAAGCTACTCTGCATTGTCTATAGTTAAATTCAAGGAATACAAACAAAACAGGACATTAGGCTGCAGGTTTTCAGAATGGATCATCATTCCACCTCATCATAAGAAATCCATACGAATCACTGCTTTCTCAGTACGAGCCAACAAGCTCTGCAATTCGCTACCAATCAAGATTCGAAGCATTCAGGGGTATATACAATTTAGATGACTTATGAATGCATGGCTATTGCCAACTACATCATCCTACTACTCTAGGATATAACCCAGAAAGGAACTTTTACCTTGAAGTTAAATCTACAATTTACAGCTTAGAACAATGGAACAACTCAACCAGCACATTACTGTCGACATCTAGGTAAGCGAAGAAGGTCTGACCTTTGGCTAGAGTGCGTATGACATAGTTTTATAGTTAATTCATACATAGATAGGTCTGGCCCACACTAATACTAATACCATAACACCCAGTAGTCAGCACTCAACTGTAGCTTAATTCTCTTGCACTAATTAGGCATCCCTGCTATGGGTCTTGTCTGTCACCCAGTACTGTACCAACCCATAAACCAGCCATCATTAACTGAACAGGAATGTAGTAACAGAAGAGACCTGGCATACTACTTGTAAATCTTAGAACTCGAATCTAGGCCACCACTGCTGGTCCTAACTATCGGGATACGATGATTGTTTCTTTACATCTCACAATAGCATTTAAATACGGGATGATAGTTACAAAGTCCATTCTAGAAGGTCTCTCCAACACTTCTCTCTTACACCAAGCTGCTTGTAACCAAAAACTTTAAACAAAATATCAGGTTGGACAAGCCAGTGCAGTAACCAGCTAAGTAGACTATGAAGATAGAAATACCATAAAGGGACCTGGAGAGCTGCTCAAAGAGGCCAGTCTACTGAAAACCATAAATTGTGAGCCTTACTCTCATACGTCATCATCCATCACAACGCTGCATTACATAACACAATAACCACACCCCAGGGGTTATCACACAAAACATAGTAACACTTCTCAGATATGATAAAAAACACAAAGACAGGATTGGAATGTGCCAATGCACTTCCTTGAGGTCTAGGGCTGTTAGGTAGTCTCCTGTCTGGATTAGAAACAGATTCACCATTTTGAAGAGTTTTGCTACAATTAATTTGCTTACTGGACACCGATTATATATTAGTCAGAATTCTCTTGATTGGTTTCGAACTATAAACAGCACTGAGTAGAAGCCATTTAATTGTTCTCTCATAGAACTGCTTCCGCTGCACATTTCTATACCTTTGTGTGTAATCCAGTCAGCAGTGCAATTTATTTCAGGAAAGTAGACCATTTATGACATCCTTTTGTCGAACTTACAAAACGTCTATTGAGTTTTCCTTTTCCAGTAATTGCAGAATCCTCTTGTCATATATTGTCTACTGCCATTACTGAATGAATGTATTATTTATTTATAAAGTTTTATATAGCGCGAACATGATCCCGAGTGATATCAGAGCGCTTTACAATTGAGGGAACGGACGGTAACAGTTGCAGTACATGTGTCAAATAGAAATACCAAACAGAACACATATCAAATAAGACTCACAGAACAAGAACGGTTACACATAAAAGGGGTCAACAAAGAATAGGATAATACCTGGAACATAGCGAAATAGGAGGGCAGCATATGATATGAGGAAAAAAAACAAGAAAAGCATCCAGCGCAGGGCTTAAAGGTGTAAGTCCAATGCATTAGAGCAGACGATCCAACACCCTATTAAGGTAAGACCTTGTTCATAAGGAATCTTTTTACTTCCAATTTGAAAGCAACCTTGGAGGAGATTCTACGTATTTCTGGTGGGAGAGAGAACCAGATCTTCGGTGCAGAGCCAGAGAAAGCTCGGTGACACGTTCTCTTTTTGCAAAAGATCTGAGGTTTCAAGAGGAGTGAGTTAGCACTCCTAGAGGATAGTTCCAGCTTTTGCGCTAAATAACTGGGGTTTTTGAAATGGAGAGCTTTATGAGATAGGCAGGCAATCTTTAGCTGTATTCTTGCTTCGTAGGGCAGCCAATTTAGGGATTTTAAGACTGGGGAGGTATGCGCATTTCTTTTGGTACCCGTCACCAGTCTGGCCGCCTCATTCAATGAGGCCCTTAGTGAGGCCAAGGTATATATGCGGAGACCACAGAGTGTAGCACTGCCATAGTCTAGCCTCAGCAAAACAAGCGCTTGTACCACTTTCATGAAGTCAGCTTGTGGGAGGAAGGGTTTGAGATTCCTGAGTATCCTCATCAGGTGGTTAGCTCCCTTGCACACATTGCTAATATGAGACTTCATGTTCAAGTGCTTGTCCAGGGTGATTCCAAGATATTTAGCTGAGTTAAAAATGAGGGGGGAGCGGTTGAAGACGGTGAGGTGGTTCATCCAGAGGTCTACCTTAGGAGTGTGATTCGGAGGAGAAATGAGAAGGAATTCTGTTTTGGAGGTGTTGAGCAGGAGGTGGTTCTCAGTTAACCAGTTTTGAGTAGTCAATAGAGTGGTGTTGAATGAAGTGATGTTATCTGAGGAGGAGATTTTCAGATAAAGTTGGGTGTCATCCGCATACATAGGGAAGAGAATGTCCATGGAATTTAGTGCATTAGCAAACGGTTCCAAGAACAAGTTGAAGAGTATGGGAGAAAGGCCGGACCCTTGTGGGACCCCCATGGATACTGGTGATGACTGGGAGAGAGAGTGGTTCGCTTTCTCTCTTTGGGATCTATGATGGAAGAAGGACGAGAACCATTGCAACACCGGACCATCCTGTGCTCCAGAATGAATAGGAGGTTGTCATGATTAACAGTGTCGAACGCAGAGGATAAGGAGGCACAATTCATTTTGGTCAAGCATTTTCAAAATGTCATCCATAACGTGGGTGAGAGCCGATTCGGTGCTGTGCCCACTGCGAAAGCCAGGTTGGTCCAGGAGATGGAAATTTTTGATGTGAGCACAGAGTTGCGATTGGACGCATTTTTCTAGGAGTTTGGCTAGTGTGGGGATGTTAGAGATAGGGCGGAAGTTGTTAAGGACCCCTGGCCCACGAGGACCCCGACCGACCCGCCTGACGTACTCCGCCGCCACCCTCACCGCTCTCAACACCGGCCGACTCCCAGAATGCCATCAAGCCACTCCACGACGTACCCACGGACCCTTCTGCTGCCACGCCTGCAAGTTCACTTGCATCCGGACCTGCCTCGCACCAGCACCCACCAAGCCGAACACCAGCAGCACCCACCTCAAGTGCATCCTGCTCAACACCCGCTCCGTCCACAGACACGCCATCGAACTCTGGAACCTCCTCGACACCACAGCTCCAGACGTTGCCTTCCTCACGGAGACCTGGATGAACGCCTCTTCAGCTCCCGACATCGCCACCGCCATCCCAGAGGGCTACAAGATCGTCCGGAGGGACCGAAACGCCAACCAGATGGGAGGAGGCATCGCCATCATCCACAGGAGCACCATCCGTCTCACGACCAGCACCGACAACACCCTGACCAGCGCCGAACACCTGCATTTCCAGATCCACACCAACCCGAACACCACCCTCAGAGGCACCCTGATCTACCGACCCCCGGGACCACGCACCCCATTCAGCGAGGACATCGCCGACTTCGTCAGCCCGCATGCCCTCCCCTCCGCTGACTACATCCTCCTGGGAGACCTCAACTTCCATCTGGAGAATAACAACGACCGCAACACCAGCACCCTGCTCGACAACCTCGCCAACCTGGGACTCAAGCAACTGGTGTCCACCCCCACCCACCTCGCCGGACACACACTCGACGCTGTCTTCTCATCCAGCAAGGACATCGACTTCAGCCACGCCACAGAGCTTCAATGGACGGACCACAGCTGCGTCCACTTCACCTTCAAGAAAACGACGACCCACCAACACCAGCAACAGGCCGCCCGCAGAAGCTGGAACAAGATCACAGCAGACCAGCTCGCCACCTCCCTGAGCCAGCACCCTCTTGCCAGCTCAGCGAACCCCAGCCAGGCCGCCGACAACCTCACGAAGTGGATCAGCAACTGCGCGGACGAACTCGCCCCACTGAGGACCCCGCCCAGCAGACCCGGCAGCAAGAAAGCCCCATGGTTCACCGACGAACTCAAGAGCTCCAAGAAGAACTGCCGAGCCCTCGAGAAAGTCTGGAGAAGGGAACCGACACCGGACAACAGGACCTCCTTCAAACTTGCCACCCGGAAACACCACCAGCTGATCCGCGCCGCCAAGAAAACAGCATTCAAGGACCGGTTGGACAACAACGCACACAACTGCAAGGAACTCTTCAACATCGTGGAAGAGCTTTCCAACCCCAGCGCAGGAAACAACGACATCACCCCATCGCAAGACCTCTGCAACTCCCTCGCTTCATACTTCCACAATAAGATCGCGGACATACACAACAGCTTCAACAACCAACCAACGCACACCATGACCGAGCAACCACCCCCCACCACCACCCTCCACGCCTGGACCCCGATCAGCACCGAAGACACCATCCGCACGATGAACTCCATCCACTCCGGATCACCGACCGACCCCTGCCCTCACCACGTCTTCAACAAGGCCGACGCTGTCATCGCACCCCACCTGCGAGACATCATCAACACATCCTTCGACACCACCATCTTCCCTGAGAGCTGGAAACACGCCGAACTCAGCGCTCTACTCAAGAAACCAACAGCGGACCCCACCGACCTCAAGAATTACCGCCCCATCTCGCTCCTCCCGTTTCCAGCCAAAGTCATCGAGAAGACCGTCAACAAGCAGATGGCCGCCTTCCTCGAGACGAACGGATCCCTCGACCCCTCACAGTCCGGCTTCCGAGCCAACCACAGCACCGAGACCGCCCTCATCGCCGCCACCGATGACATCCGAGCCCTGATGGACAATGGAGAAACAGCGGCCCTCATCCTCCTAGACCTCTCCGCGGCTTTCGACACGGTCTGCCACCGCACCCTAGTACGGCGCCTCAGCAACATCGGAATCCAGGACAAGGCGCTGGAATGGATCATCTCCTTCCTCGACGGAAGAACACAGAGAGTCCGCCTACCACCGTACAAGTCAGAGGCCTCCGGAGTCAGCTGCGGCGTCCCCCAAGGATCATCTCTGAGCCCCACCCTCTTCAATGTCTACATGAGCCCCCTCGCGGCCATCGTACGCAAACACAACCTCAGCATTATCTCCTACGCCGACGACACCCAGCTGATCCTCTCCCTGACCAACGACCCCGCCGCCGCCAGAGCCAACCTGCACGAAGGGATGAAAGAGGTAGCCGAGTGGATGACGACCAGCCGCCTGAAACTGAACTCGGACAAGACGGAGGTCCTCATCCTGGGCTCCTCTCCCTCCGCCTGGGACGACTCCTGGTGGCCTCCCGCCCTGGGCACCGCACCCATACCGACAGACCATGCACGCAACCTGGGCTTCATCCTGGACTCCTCCCTCTCCATGACCAGGCAAGTCAACAACGTCTCCTCGGCGTGCTTCAACATCCTACGCATGCTACGGAAGATCTTCTGGTGGATCCCCACCGAGACCAGGAAGACCGTCACCCAGGCCCTCGTCACCAGCCGACTGGACTACGGCAACGCCCTCTATGCCGGTACCACCGCCAAGCTCCAGAAGAGACTCCAGCGGATCCAGAACGCCTCAGCCAGACTCATCCTCGACATCCCACGAACCAGCCACATCTCCGGACATCTGAGAGACCTTCACTGGCTCCCCGTCAACAAAAGAATCACCTTCCGCCTCCTCACCCACGCACACAAAGCCCTACACGACCAAGGCCCGAGCTACCTCAACAGCCGAGTCAACTTCTACGCTCCCAAACGCCACCTCCGATCAGCCAACCACGCCCTCGCCGCCGTCCCCCGCATCCGAAAAGCGACTACAGGAGGAAGGTCCTTCTCCTACCTGGCCGCCAAGACCTGGAACTCCCTCCCGACCGACCTGCGCCTGACCCAAGACCACCTCTCCTTCAGGAAGAAGCTGAAGACCTGGCTGTTCGAGCAGTAGCGGCTCCCCCCCCCCCCCAGCTCCTTGAGACCCTACGGGTATGTAGCGCGCTTTACAAGTGTCACTGATTGATTGATTGAAGGTCAGCGCAGTCTGCGGTAGGTTTTTTAATATAAGTATTACCTGAGCTGCTTTTAGGCACTCCGGGATCGTGCCTTTTGACAGAGACGCGTTACCAATCTTTGTCCCGATGGGAGAGATGACATCCTTGATTTCTTTGAAGATGGAAGGTGCAACGGGTCGCTGAAGTGATTAGATGGGTTAATGTCTCTTTCACTGAGGGGGGTAAAGGTGTCCCAGGAAGCATTGATCTTGATGCCCAGTCTCATCGGATCGATCATGTCTAATAGGGACGGGGGGGCACAGACCCATTGGATAGCAGTAGAGCCCGCCTGGTATCCAGATCAATATTGATGAGTCTTGATTTCTCAGTAAAGAAAGCAGCCAGATCATCACATGAGGGAGGGCTGACTTCAGCGTCAGAGCAGTTTGGTGCCTCCATATATTGTTGTTTAACCAGTTCAAAAAGTTTCTTGCGGCGATTTGCGGCTTGATTAAGTTGGGATCTGAAATAGTCCGCCTTAGCTCTCTTGTTTTGTTTGTTATAGTAGCTCCTTACAAATCTAAGGATTTTTAGCTGGTCCAAGGATGGTTTGGATCTCTAGGATCGTTCGATTGCCCTAAGGTTTCAACGTTCCGAGTTTAAGTTGCTGTTGAACCATGTATACACACAAGTGGTTCAGCACTAAACACTATACACTTCTCATATAATCAGAGCATGTGACACCAATTGTAGAGTTTTTCTTCTTTATTTATCTTGATCGCAGATATCTTGTCATTCGTATATTCACATAACCGTAGCCAACGCGTTTCGTCTCACACGAGACTTCTTCAGGGCTACCAAAAAAACATATATAAAAAATATATATATAAAAACAATCTCCGACCTATAATAATCTTTCCAAGCATATTATAAAAATATATAGACTACTTCATTAAAAATGCCAAATGCAAAACACCACTAAAGATCCAATTCATTCACTGACAAAACGACAAGAAGGCCTGAATATAGTACAATAGAAACATTTTTCTCAATGCATCATATATATCCTGCATCATATATTCGTCATGCTATTCACTCCACAATTGTATGTATGGCTTTCCACGTATATCTGCACATTGCATCATTCAATTAAAGTTCAGCACAAGCGTTTTGTTATCCTCAATGAGCCATCAAAGGATATAGACATATCAGGCGTGCATTTAGTTTCAATTGTGACAGGACTGTTCTAATTTGTCTCATAATATCAAGATAGCTTACAGAGAGAAACCCATTGTGTACTGACACTGTCAGTTAAACATTTCCTATTATTGCCAGGTCTTATTATTACACTTTACAAACCACACGAGTCATCATTATATTTTAGTTCATGTGAATAACATGTATGTGACTTGCATACCTTATGTATATACTGAGTAATCTCCTTTTGTGATGGCGAGTTCCTATGATATGGAGTTCTGCAATGAACACTTCTCAAGGTCACATGATATTCTAGAAAAGGAGAGTTTTTTTACATGTATGGGCATCCAGACATGATATGTGCCATGATATTTTCACTAACTAAACACCATAACTGAACTAAAGTATAAACGAGCAATTACTGCTGTTCATTCAATTATTCGAGATTATGTTGTCATTTTCACTTTATATTTCATATATTGTATTATGCATTATTATTTACGTTATTACCGCTCTATACATTTCTTACGAATTCTAACGTCCTAACATAAACGGATACGTTATGAGTTGTAGTCTGAATCAATTGCTTAGTGCAAATTCATTATGTTTGTCTTTACGAGAATTATTTGATACTAACTAAGTCCATGAGTATTAAATGTGCGTGGATCTGACTATGATAATTAGAAATAGCGGTATATTAGGCTCATAAACCCGCCCTCTATCCATTTACGGACCGTTAATGTATATACATGGGTTGCCGTTCGCAATTTGGTTATGTTACAAACCCATGAAATATCGTCAAGGTTTTTAAATTGCTGGACTTGACATCAACATTATCTTCCTACTTTGTAACAGTCCCGAGCCAATCTTGAGCATGGTTCTGCATGTCAGCGTCTTCCGAACGCTCGCACCATGAGACATTCGTGATATATAGATTCCTACAGCTAGTCTTTTGAATCACTTACGTGTAGTACTCTTAACCAGCGTGATCACTTCATGGTAACGGCGAAACCGTAAGAGCGTATTTCGCGGTTTCTTATAGTGACGCCCCCGGAAGTGTCAAGACCAAGCGTCCAATTAGCTATGCTGGTATAGTTAGTCGACGGTCTGGCGGGATAACGTGGCGGCCATCTTAAAGTGGCCAAGTATTCTTACATTTCACTATCTATCCATGTCATATTTTATGCGTGACGAAATACGATGACATTGTATAAGATGTTTATCACAATATTTGGCCTATAGTTATTGTGTACAGATATATGTCTGTATCATATTTTAAAAGATAACGATAAGGTGATAACGTAGTAATGTCATAATGATGCCAAATGCATAACAAGTTCATTCGTAATCGGGTTGTTGGCAAACATGGTTATTCATGTATTATCCCATGATTTGTTATTTACGTGCCCTATAAGTGTGTACTACACAGGCTCGTCATGTTTTACAGTTCGAGGTGGCTGCACACCTCGAAAAAGCAAATATATTTTTCGTTATTCTATTTCATCAATGTTGTGCAGAGTTGTGTCCATCAATTAAGACACATTGAATATTATCGCAACATTATATCAGTTATACGGCCATCTTAGAGTGGCCAAAAAAGGAGAAAAAGAGAAAAATAAGTGTATAATTCGCAAATATCTATTAATAGTGATTCACGGTGTGAAAATGACAACAGTGCAATATTTGTCCGAAATTACCATCTGCAGTTCATAATGTACTTCACATGATGACATCCATAAAATGCACTCGTGTATTTACCAAGCATTGTGCATGTGCCAAACCAAAATTAAACAAATATGTCGACCACAATTGAGTGGCCCATCAACTTTTTATAACATTGTCAATACTGTAATGATTGCACAAAAGTTACAATTAAGTAGCATCTGACCTAACCAATCAGGTGGTTAAAGGAAATAATGCATTTCATCATTGACATTGAGACCAAACTGTACGGTCCTGAGACGGCATATCCATGATGCCTCTCGCTGTCTCAATATCAGCTCTCTATTGCCCCCCCGTTCTGGCATTCTGACATGATCGATGCCATAGAATTTGAAATTCTTTTCATCAGGATGTTCACTTTGTATGTGCACAGAGACCGGGTATTTATCGTTCCCATTTTTTATGGCTCTGGCATGTTCTTGTATGCGCAGTTTTAAACTGCGTATGCTGCTACCAATGTATTTCTTTTGACATGCACACACAATCATGTATATCGTGAATTCCGTGTTACAATTAATAAAGCAATTTGTGGTATATTCCCTCGGACCATTGCTGAATATTTTATTCTTATTGATACCGAATTGGCATATACAGCAGTTACCACAGGTATAAAATCCTGGTGGTTTATCAGGTAGCCATGTGGGCCTCAAAACAGGAGAGTCCCTGATGTAGCTCGGGCTAAGTACCTCCTTAAATGTCTTGCTTCTACGGTATATTACTTTGGGTTTATTTGATGTTAACATACTTATTGAACCATCCTTTGAGAGATGATGCCAATTCTTCTTTAAGATGTTATATACATGATTATTTAGGGCATTGTACTCTGTAATGAAGTACAACCCAAAATCCCCGCTTTCTTTGTCTGGTTTTTTCTTTCTTTTGGTAGTTAGTAGCTCCTTTCTCTTGAGGGACATTGCTCTTTTCTCGGCCTTGTTCAGACATGCTTGATTGTAGCCTCTCTGTGTGAATCTACTTTTGATTTTCTCGATGTTAGCTTTGAAGTCGGATTCTAGACTGCAGTTTCGTCTGGCGCGAACCATTTCTCCAAATGGAATCGCTTCTATGGTAGAACGTGGGTGTGCACTCGTGGCATGCAAATAACTGTTGCAGGCAGTTTTTTTCCTAAACATATCACTATGTATGTTACCATTTAGGGCAAACAATCTCAGGTCTAGGAACTCTATGGTGGTTTCAGAGTGCTGTATAGTAAGCTTTACATTGAAATTGTTGGCATTCAAATAGCTATGGTATTCATTAAGCTGTTCAGTTGTGCCATGCCATATCATGATGATATCATCTATGTATCTTGCATAGAAGATCACGTTGTTGACCCAGGCTTGTGCTCCTGGACCCCAGACGTGCTCCACCTCATACAGACCCATGAACAAGTTCGCATAAGATGGAGCAAATCTGGAGCCCATCGCAGTACCGCGTCGTTGTAAGAACCACTCACCATTATGCAGAAAAGCATTTTGTGTTAAAATAATCTCCGCCATATTGATTAGCATATCAGTATGTTCCAAATGTTGTGCCCCCCTTCTAAAGAGAAAATGCTTTAAAGCCCTCATTCCTTCCTTCATATGAATACAGGTGTAGAGGCTTTCCACATCCATAGTGACAAAAACCAGATTATCTTGATCCCATTTGAAATCCTCAAGTTTGCATAAGAGGTCAGAGCTATCCCTCAGATAGGATGGGAGATTCTTAACAATAGGCTGAAGAAAACTATCGACATATTTGGCAATATTTTCGGTTGGTCCTCCATTTCCACTGATAATGGGGCGCCCAGGTGGAAAAGGGCCCCCTTTGTGGATTTTGGGTAGAACATAGATACATGGTGATCGAGAGTGATGTGCCTGCAAAAATCGATATTCTTTGTCCGTCAAGAGGCCCGATTCATGCCAATCCCATAGATGTGCATTAATATTTCCTTCTATTCTAGATAGAGGATTTACTTTGAGCTTGTCATAACAGTTGACATCATTCAACTGCCTCTCTATTTCTCGTAGATAGTCCGTTCGATTCATAAGGACGATGTTACCGCCTTTGTCTGCCTCTTTTATGACCAATTCCTGGTCATTCTTAAGGAGTTGTAGTGTCTCATTCTCGATTTTGCTGAGATTGTTCGGATGGAGACATCTGCGTTTAGTGTAATAAGAGTCTTCCAATTCATGGAGATCTTTTGTTACACTCTTATGAAAATCATCGATGGCAGAGTTCCTCATCTGCGGAGGAATGAATTTCGAGCTGCAGTGTAGGCCACTGTCCGTGGTGTAATCTTGTACAATGTTAAGGTGATCGGCCAGCTGTCTAACGTCTCCAACCTCCTCACCATCATACAGAGTGGCAAGAATATGTGTAGTGTGTAAATCAGCTATAGATGGTATGGATGATGTAGACGTATCATTGGTTGTTGCCAAAGGAGCACAAGGAACAAATGGATGATCTTCAAAATACTTTTTAATTTTTACTTTGCGCAAGAATTTAAACAAATCAGTGTGTAGATTAACAAAATCACACTTGCTGGTAGGGCAGTAGTTCAATCCTTTACTCAAGACAAGTTCTTCCTGAGATGACAATATTCTTCTGGATAAATTAACAATTGTCAATGTATCTGATTCAGTGTCTACTTCATTTTGAATATTCATGCAACTTATGTCATTTACTATTTCTTGTTGCCCACATTTTGTTCTCTGGCTTTGACCCCTGATCTTGTGTTTCTTGCCACCCCTCCGCCTGCCTCTTCGTTTGATGTTCTCGATCGGTTTCCCAACCTGTACCTCCTTACTTCTTGTAAAAAAACTGACGGGGGATCTGTGTTAGATGTAGTGCTAGTACCCTCCCCTGGGTCAGTTTCAATAGAAGAGATGGATGTGCTACTGGAAAAGGTATTGTTAGGCTTCTCACCTAGATTTCCTTCAGTATGTTGTGGTTTCTGGGGCAAGTCATCATATTTTCGTGCATATGTGAAAATACGTCCCCTTCTGTAATCCCCCTCATCTCTTAAGATCTTACTATGTTTCTTTTCTTTTAAGTACATTTGGTAGTTACTTATCTCTTTTTTCAGAATTATCATGTTTTTCTGTATTGCCTCCTTAAGACTACTCTCATTGATCTCTAATTCTAATATCTTGATTTCATCTTTGATTTTAGAGACCTTTCTTTCAGCATTGGTTATTAATGTCCCCATCATTCTATAGGATGCTTCATATAGCCCTTCTTCCCAATCTTTAAGAAGATCGGGATCCAAATCCTCGAAATTGGGGAAAATAAGAATTCTAAGTCCCCTGGGGATGCGCTTGTTCTCGATGTATTTTTTGAGAGTGGCGCCATCCCACCATTTGGCTAATTCTGCTGTTGAACCATGGTTTGGATATTTTTGTTGAGGCATTTTTTTGTTGGAGTGGAGCAATGGAATCCATGATGCTAGAGATAGTAGAGTTGTAGAAGTCAGTGAGTACATGAACCTCAGAAATGTCAACTTGGGAAGAGAGGGCAAATTTACAGTGGGTTGCGAGATTCGCTGCATTGATATCTCTGAGGTCCCTTTTCCAAATCTTCGATTTCGTTGGTTGAGCCTTCCTCAGAGACACCTCCATGTTAATATGGAAGAAGATGCTGTGGTGGTCAGACCAATCACAAGGGGTGATGGTATCCATTGTGATGGTGTGTCCTTTGGTGATGATGAGGTCCAGAGTTTCTCCTTTATTATGGGTTGGCCTGTCACAATGTTGAATCCACTCGTGATCACTCAAGAAAGATTATAGGAATGTTACCGCTTGGTCATTAGGGTTAGACCAGTGAAGGTTGAAATCACCGAGGTAGATGTGGAACAGAACAGAATCGACATTGCCAGGGATGATTTCCATTAATTGTTCGATGAAGGGAAGGTTGTCCCCAGGGAGGTGATAGAATATGTGTAATTTGCACACCGGGTGGTTGTTACTAGAGATGTTGAGACAAAGGTGTTCGCATGATGATGGCATAGAAGACTCCGAGAGGGAGACCGCGAGTGTGCTCCGGTGTATACCGGCTAAGCTACCTCCCAGCATCATAGCTCTGTCTAGACAAATTATTTCATGGGTGGAGGCACTAGGAGATCTAGTATAGGAGTAGAAGAGGGATTGAGCCAATTTTCAGTGAGGATGATGATGTCTATCTCATTGTGTTGGATGAGGTCGAAGATATCAGAGGCGTGTTTGCTGGCTGACCTGCAGTTGAGTTGTACGCATTTAAGTTGTACTGGTGTGTGGGGGGAGGAGTCTGTATGATGTTCACTCCCGTGAGGTTGTCATTGTTTATGACTCTAAGGTTGTGGGGGGGGTTCTCTGTTCGGGTTAGCCTGAATGGCTTGAATAAGCTCCGTAGGAATCTTGTTGGTGTTTAGGATAAGCGAGTAAGAGTTAAGTAAGTCATCGATATCGTTAAGTGCGGGATAAGCCATCGATCCTCTGGGGTTCGTGGGTGCGTAAGGTAGGGGTACGGTTTTAGAAATAGTGAGGGGAGAGAGTTGGTCAAGGCGAGCTCTAACACTAGCGCTAGCCAGGGCTCTGGGCAGATTCAGGAGAGAGGAGGGAGCTTATCAAGGGGAAATGTTCCAATGAGAGGGCTTTCAAATCATGCAATTCGAGGGTGGGTAGGTGCAGCTGGAGGGATTTATCGTCCAGGCATGCCACCAAGTCTGGGTGCTGGGAAAGGGGTAGAGGTTGTGTGGGGGGAGAACTGGCGAGGAAGAAGGGTCTTGTTGTGTGCCAGAGGGGTCAGAGGCAGTGATGAGAGGTTCCAGAGGGGGGAGTTGGTCACTGAGGACTTGCAGTGTTCCAGGTTGCATTGATAGAGAGGTTGGTAATGGTGAGAGGGTTACTGGCAGCAAAATGGGTGGAGCATTCAATCCGCCACCCAGCAGGGACGAAGGTCGATTGGTGGGCGAGGAGGGAGGTGTATCGGAAGAGGAAATGGGTACAGCGCTTTCGGGTACCCTCGTGGTTGCTAGTGCTAGATTTTGTCGTAAAGAGGTTGTAATGTTAGCCAATGAGTTTTTGATCTTCATAAAGAGTTTGTCGAACTGCTCTAGATTTCGATCCAATGATTGAGTGAGAATGATCCCGTTGTGGTAGATGGTAATGGTGAGATCGGCTTTTAAGATTGGAGCGGAAGTAACGGAACGACTAAAACCATGAGGTGTTTGAACTGAAAAAAGGATATAAGGGTTTTCCTCCATTGGGCTCCTCTGTTCGTGAAGAAGATTAGGTTGTTCAGGATGTTGCCATTAGACATACTGAAATAGGTATCAGAAATAAGCAGTTCTGGTTGTCTTTTGATTATATTGTGTTTGAATTTCTTAGCATCATTTTTAGTAGGGTTAGGGGGATAAGTAATCTTAAAGGCATTGAAGCCCACTTGAGAAAGTAAACCTTCAATAGGGCTGGTGATGGATGTAGCCATGGTGGGGGGAGGGCACAATGAGAGGAGAGGATGTGTTCTTGGGTCAGTTCTGGTCACTAATAGGGTAGCCCTGTTAAAAATAGTGAAATATATAAGTAGAAAGACCCCAAAAAGGTCTGTCCTTAGAGCTAGGCCTACTTAAAGAGTGTGCTATAGAGCCATTGTGTATGGACCTGGAGGTGTGGAAGATGTATGTGCTGTTGTTGCATTAGATGATGACTTGCCCCATCTTAAATGATCCACACTTTAGCATTTGATGAGGAATTGCACCCTCTAAACGAGGCTCGGTCCTGGAGTTTTAAGTGTGAGGGAGTGCTCAAATTAAATTCAAATCCAATAAGTTTAAGCCATCCATTGTTCAGTGAGAATTACCAGGTCTCACTCTGCAGAATAGATTGAGAAGGCTGTTGATCGATCGCCCATGCCAAGATGGCCGCTGCTAAGGTTCGATCAGTCCTCTTTCTATTTCAGTGTTGGGAGGCATGTGAGGACCTCTTCTGTTTCTCAGGTTCTTACGATAACAGTAGCTTTAAAATGGCTGAGGAGGAACAGACAAAGGGAAATGTTTACCTATCCCGAAGCTCCTACATTGACTTGTCTCGAAGATCACCAATTTATTTAGCTGCCTCAGAGTATGTTTAGTCAAATAAATTGACTAGTGTGAATCGAGGCATTATGCCGATAGTCCTCAGGGCCAGGCTGCCATCAAATCAGTCGTCTGAGGGGGCAAGACTGCAGGGGATTCCCGACCACACTTCGGTCGTGAACAAGGCTGTCTCAGCTGTTACCTCGAAGCTGTGTGGGAATAGAATGATGCAGATCACACCGTTAACAATAGGCTCGAGAGAGACGCCCTGTGGAACGCTCTCTGTCCGTTATAGCGAGCGAGTCTGGGGTGATTGGAAAGTGGCAGCGTCACTTACCCATACTTCGATGTCTCACAGAGACTTCGTCGGGAGCCATTTCTGCTGTAGAGGTAAGATGAGCCGTCTAAAACATGACCATTACTGCAAACGTGGGCCTTGTTAAGAAAGGCCTGCGCATCAGAATATTTGGTGGTTGCTAAGCGGAGCCTCTGCTGATCTTGCAGCTCTCCACTGATTCCAGCGCGTCCCGTATCATCTCTGTAGAGAAGGACTTGGTGCCTGTCAGCAGGGGACCCTCGATCGCCAGACATGACGCTCCCCTCTTGTCTGGTGACTACGGCTCTACTCAGTCCCTCTTCCGCTAGTCTCTACTAAGGAGAGACGGCTCCAGTATCAGCGAGCAGGGGGACCTCGCCAGCGGTCAAAATGCATCAAACTCCTCAGGAGACCCGATGGCGGGCTGAGGCTCTCATCTGCCCCTTGGCATTGAGGTGGAGAGACTCCGGTACCGGCGTACATGGGACCCTCGTCACCGTCGGGACTCAGAACTCCCCAGAGCTCAGCCCGGGTTGTCCGTCTAATTATTCCTGCTGAGATTCTTCCCCTCAGCCTATCCAGGTCGAGTTGCTATCTTTCCTCCATCTGGGCTGCGGTGGCAGGCTCGTCGTCGACGTCACTCAGAACCCCGAGAAAAAGGTATTTCAGGGGTGGTAAAGTTGAGGGTTGGATGGCAGGGTAATTCGGGGATGTTCACAAAATAGTGATCCCGACCCTCAGGAGTGCATAGAGAGCACTCCTGTTCCAACGCCATCCTGAGGATCCAATAGGATTGAATAGTTTCAATCGTCCCACTACTAGCTGGGACTCAGGATCTGGGGGTGGCTGTGACAGTCATGGCTTATCTGAGAATATGGCTCCCTGACTTTTGTATTCGATCAACACAAACCTCACAATATAGGGACTCAGTCCACATTGTAAACCAAAAAAAATAGAAATACCACCCTCCAATTCTACCTAAATTATATTGACTACTTATTTATAATTGTGGGAGTTGCTAAACACGTTGCACAGTACACCATTCCCTATTAGGGAACATTTTTCTTCTGCTTCTTTGGTTCTCTTAACCATACATCATATTCATAGAAATGTTCTTGGTGGTTGGGCATTTTCCATCCAAGTCCCTTGCATCTAGAACCTACGACTAATTTTCCACAGTTTAATAAAGCCCATTAAATATAGATTTTTCCATATCAATTTTTCAATTCAATTTATTATTTATGATTATGGAACTCAAATGAGATCCACATAAAAGGATAACACATGGAAAATACATTTTCATGCATTTAAAATCAGAATAAAAACAACAGAAAAAAAAAAAACTTTTTGAGAACCTCTAGTATATATCTAGAAAGCTTTTAAAAAAGTTGAACATTTTATAACAAAACATTTCATTGGGGGGATTATAAATGGCGTCTAAGAATGTGGTGGCAGACAAAATATTTAATTTTAAACAAGTTGGTCTCAACCACTTACGCCGATGTAAAAGCAGAGCTGGGCAGACAAAGAGTACATGAGTGATATCCTGAGAAGCATTATTACAAAGATTACACATTGCTGAAGAACCATACCATCTAGACAATAAATTATTCAAAGGAAGACGATCCTGCCTCAATAGAAACAAAAAGCGGCGTACCCCATGAGGAAGGTTCCAGGTAACATAGGGTTGTATTTTCCTTATTAGGCAGGAATCAATGGCCGGGGAAACACCTTTCTTCAAGAGTGCTTCCCTATCCATCCCAAAACTTAATTTCCATGTAGCTAGTTTCAAGGAGGACTTCAGCTGATATGCAGATAGTGTAAAAAGTGCTGATTCATCCAATTGTAAAAGATCAACTGCAATTCTGAAATTCTTTACAATTAGGGAGTGCTCTTTTAGGGATCCCAGTAGTTCTTTTTGAATAAGATATCTTAGAGTACCGGGTTCTCCCTTTACAATATTAAAGACCCATCGCACTAACACAGCGAGGCCCTGAACCCAACTGCTACGAAGGCCAAATTCCAACCTAAGAGCAGCCACGGTACAAGCAGTATTAACCGTAGTTAAATACCGCAAGATCTTGCCCTCCGTAACGTTCAGAAAACCCCATTTACCCAATTCAAGTAATTCAATGCCATACAGTAGGGAAGCTGGGATTTTGGCACGGAAGACCTCTAGCAGAAGGGCAAAATGTCTTCTGCCAGTAGATCTATAAAAAGAACTTAAACTTTTACATTGTGCCGATGCCTTCCGGATATTATTTGCTATATGGGCCTTATCACTTAAATTACCAGATATTGTTTTTCCGAGGAAGACATAAGATTTTACAACTTCCAACTTCTGTCCACCTACTGACCAAGTAAAGCTCCCATATTTCGGCTTTTTCGTTCCCGTCATACACATTACTTTACTTTTAGATGCATTTATCCTCATCCTCATTTATAATCATGTAGTGCCTGTAGACGATTGTTTAATCCTCTTGGAGTTAGGTCCAATATTAATATATCGTCTGCATGTAACAGACAGACAATCGGCTTGTCCCCTAATACAGGGGCAATACCATCACTTAAGGACAGGGCATGAGGGAGGTCAGATATATATAGGGAATTAATAAAGGGGCCAATAAACAACCTTGTTTTTATCCATTAACTGAAGAAATAACTTGAGAAAGACCTCTTTCCCCTCCCAATAAAACTCTTCACCAGGTATCAGAGAGAAGAGCCCGAACCAGCTCCAGAATCGTGGTTGGCATACCCAGGTCCGATAATTTCCTCCACAGCAAAGGACGATCTACTTTGTCAAATGCTGTGGAGAAGTCTATGAAGGCTGCATAGACTTTCCCTCCTCGGACTTTGATGTATTTTTCTGATATAACTTGTAATGCCGTTAAGTTATCTAGGGTACCATGCCTTTGCCTGAACCCAGTCTGCTCGAGGGGTAATAATTCACCCTTGACCACCCAATCATTAATTAACTTCAAAAGGCATTTTGCAAAGACCTTACCTATAGCGTCCAAGAGGGCAATTTGTCGATAATTTTGTGGAGCATCCCGGTCACCCCTCTTGAAAAGGGGTACCAATATACTCCCCTTCCAAGAAGGGAGAATGGTTTTACTTGAAAAACTAAAATTAAACACCGGAAAAAGAATTTTGCTCCACCGTTCACTATCCTGTTTTAAGACCGAAATGGGGAGCTCATCCGGACCCATAGCCCCAGAGGAACGCAAGCCCTTAATAGCAATTTCAATGTTCTTTTCAGAAGGGGGGCTATTTAAAGAACTGTCCTCAATTGTTCTACTAGCCCCAACCACTGTTCCATTACTTGAATATAGGTTCTCAATATAGTTAACCCAAATTTGCTCTTCGATGGGAACTGGAAGTGGTCTAGATCTTACTCCACATCCCTCCCCGATGAGCGACCAAAATAATCTTACTCGACCTTTGGATGCAGCCTCCCGCAATTTAATCCATAAGTTGTCTTCCCTCTCTTTTTTCAATTTAACCTTCACCCTGTACCTCCTTCTTCTTAGTAAAACTATTCTATGGTATCTTTCGGGAGAATAACTCAAATACTGTTCCCTTACTAATTTGTTTATTTCATTATTAAGTAAACGAACAGAACTAGGGACTACTTTGGTTTTTCCTTTTAGATTCGATTTTTTTGCAATGGAGATCACCGCATTCATGAAATCAGCGAAACATATTGTTTCAAGTCCTTTCCAGTTCACCAAGTTTTTTACTGCAACCTCTAGAATGCTTTCCAAGCTCCTAATTGCCCTAATCTTCCAATAGCATCTCCCTGATTTATCTCCAAAACTGACAAGTTCGCTGTTTAAAGACCAACGCTCCGTCAAGGGCGAATTTAAATTTACAGTAACAGTTATTACTTTATAATCACTATATAATGTATAGGAGGCCGTAAGATCCTTCAGAAGAGAAAAAGAGGTGCTTTCCACCATCAAGTAATCTAAAATAGATTCACTCTGATTTGATTTGTGGGTGAAATTCGCCGGAGTATCTGAAGGAAGCCTACCATTTACTATGATTCCATCAACTACTGTCAGTTCTTCAAGGAGCAATTTCCCTCTCTTTTTTGTTTTGATGTTTCCTGGAAAAAGGGCTTGAGGAATCTGCAAGGCTTCCTCTTTGTGCTTATTTCTAAATAGCTCTAGACTGAAGTTAGAGATTTTGCAATTAAAGTCCCCTAACAAAATTATATGGGGAAAAGGTTTTTTATCAGATAATTTCTTTATAAAGGTGAAAACCTTCTTTAAAACTACATTGTAACAAGCATCTGGGGGGATATAGGCGTTTATCAAAATGATTGGTTTACAGATTTCAGTACTGGCAAAATTAAACAACGTTACTGCCTGAAGAAGTTTACTAGAATCTATATAGTGGGAAAAATTCCATTTTATATGGGTAGACAGTAAACAAGCCATTCCGCCCCTTGCATGTCCTCTCCTAGAGGGGATTGCTCCACCCTCCAACGAAAAATATTCCTTTCCTACGAATAAATTCTCTACACACCAAGTCTCTTGGAGACAAATCACATTAGCCTCTAGTGTGTGTAGGAATTGTAATTTTTCAGGGCTATTGTTTAATCCAGCGACATTACACAATATTATTTTCAAATCGTTGCTAAAGACGAGAATATGGTTTAGGATTATTATTAGGTTTGCTCGACAAAACGCCGGACAACCAATACCATTGAGAATTCTCTTCAGCAGCGTTTCTTTGGGTAGGGAAGGAACGGGAACTTTTATATGTCACATGACGTGCATTTTTAGAAATACAGATTTTTAGGTCTTCAATTTCAGCAGGGCGATCTATGCTATCAAAAATAGCCTGGTTTAACGGGAGCTTATTTACAGATCTTCCAGATTGGGATTTCTCTAGGAAAGGCATAACATCAATCCCTCTACTTTGAAAGCCTTCTGACCGTTGAAGGATATGATTTACAATATGTCTAGAATAAAACCTTACCCTCGTTAAAATCCCAACCTCTGTTTTCACGATCGTTACTACATCTATATCGTTAGTTTGTATAAGTTTTAGGCCTTCGATCTCCCAAAAACATTTAAGGAGCGAAGATCTATTTAGTATACAATCCGTATCAAACAGAGGAAAAAAGTCTAAAAGGAGAGTATTTATACTATCCCTTTCAGGGGCGTCATTTAACCTTTCGGGAACCATTTCTCTTTCAATCGTATCAGGGAATGACTTAGCTAGGGGATTAAGAGCTGTTAATATGAAACTAGTAGGTTTCATCAACTCCACAGAAGGATTAGAGTTGGAAAGCCCCCCCATTACAGTACTATAGGCAACTGATATGGGGGGTATAGGGTTAAGCATTGGGTCATTATGGGACGATGGTAGATCCTGCAAATCAACACCCTGATCGGCTGGATACAGGATCTCTTGATCTAATTTAACTTGCCGAATCCCGTCTTGGGAGATATTAATCAAGGAACCTTGAAAGAGATCTTTTCCAGTGGAAATATCTGAGTGTTCTTCAAAGTTAATTTTCCTCTGCCTTTTCTTTGCAAATCTTCGAGTTGGTTTCCTCTTTTTTCCTTTATTCTTTTTAGGGTTCCCTGTTTTTTCCTTTTTCCCCTCATATGGTTGATCCAGAACACCCTCTTTTCCATCATTTATTTGGGATTTAAAGATAGGGAATAACTCCTTGTCTGACCTTTTTTCAACTTCAGTCATAATTTCCAAATCTTGATCAGGCTCAATACCACAGCTAATTACAGGAACTTTTAATGGAGTTACGAGGATGTTCCTCAACGTTACTACTGTTTTCGTTCTATCTGTTAGTTGGTAATTCTCATCTTGTTCAGGCTCATTCTCTACCAATTTATCTTCCGTCCCTTTGAGCCCTGGTTGAATAGACTCATATTTAAAACTAGAATCCTTCCCCTGTTTAATATTTAGAAGTACCTTCAGAATTTGAGTTACAGTGTCCAACACACAATCGGAACCACCAACAAATTTTTCGAGTAACGATAGAATAGAAGAAAGCAAGTGTTCTAAGGATGACAAAGAGTCAGAGACGGGTTTATCATACCTAATAGACTGATTGAGATGGATATCTGTGGTATCAAGTTCAGGACTCATAGAAATATTTGACTGAGATATAAAGAATTGAGATTTATTAGAGGGGGTACTACTGTATAATTGAAGCCCTGTAGGGGCTATTACTGCTGGGGTATTCGTTGGAGCTATGAACTTGCTAGAGTCATCTACAATATATCTCTTACAAAGCTCCATATCTAAGTCTGGGAGCGTAAAATCATTACTTTGCTCTTCCACAGACAGAGACGGAGCGAGAGATTCTTTAGATAATAATTCATCGGTGGGAGGTAAGTGACTATGCACTAAAACCTCCGCTGTTTTAAGCGTGGGATCCAGTGGGCCTTGTGGGGGCAAAGTACCATTTATAATCTTATCCCTGGGGGTTTGCGGTGAAGGCACCTGTGTTTTTAAAGGGGCTAAAGGTCCACCCACCCCATCAGTGGGAAGATAAACACCCCCTATCTTATTAGCCTGATCACTTGAAACAACAAGATTGCTATCCCAGCTCAAAGAAATTTGCCCTTCATCTTCTCCTCTTTCAATATTATCTTCTGACTTAAACCCCACTATAGGAACTTTTTCCATACCCCTTTCCCATAAGCTAAATAACTGACATTTACCTTTTAACAGCGCAACGTGAGCATCCTTATTACGTAGGGGGTTAGATTTAGTTTTGGTGCAGGTTCTGCCCACCAACAACCTCCAAGACCTTAATTTTTTGGCGGTCATTTCCACTATCAAAGAAGTATAAAAGCAGCTATTATTCCTATTAATATCCCTAACTTGTGCGAAAACTACTCACAATGAAACACAATTAAACACAAAACAACATTTTACCCACACAAACCAAAACAGTAAATAAAAGATGAATTACAGTCTCAAAATGTAAAAGGGAAGGCCCCAGCCCAGCCTACTCCGGCGTATGAGGGCCCGCCCTTTGCCCGGGCTTCGATCCGCGCTGCAACCCACGCGCGTCCTGCGTACGCGTTCAGATTGTTGTTTAAATAACAGGAAGCGGGGGCAGGAAGAGGACCAGCTGCGGCGAGTCAGCGTCGCTGTGCTTGCTGGTCCTCGCAGTCCCGCTGCAGTTCAGGGAGTCAGTGACCAGGAGCAGATTGAAGTCCTCCCTCACTCCTCACCAGGCGAACGGCTCCCGCGCAGCGGGAGCCGTGAGAGGTAGTGTTTCTTTTTAAAGAAGGTAGCGTTTGCTTACAGGTCCAAGAGCACAAAGATCCAAAGCAGCAGCACCATCGCGGAACAAACAGCAACTGATCAAAGTTGTTTCAGGCTGTACTATATCCAGGCAGGAAGCGGGGGCGGGAAGAGGACCAGCTGCGGCGAGTCAGCGCCGCTGTGCTTGCTGGTCCTCGCAGTCCCGCTGAAGTTCAGGGAGTCAGTGACCAGGAGCAGATTGAAGTCCTCCCTCACTCCTCACCATGCGAACGGCTCCCGCGCAGCGGGAGCCGTGAGAGGTAGCGTTTCTTTTTGAAGAAGGTAGCGTTTGCTTACAGGTCCAAGAGCACAAAGATCCAAAGCAGCACCACCAACGCGGAACAAACAGCAACCCATATCCTTTTATGTTTAGTTTCTTTCGCACTGGTGATTATACCATCCTATTTGCTGCCGTCTAGCAACAAGAGACCCCTTAGGTGATAGCGCACTCTGTAAATAAACTTCTAAATCTAAATGGCTTCTGATGTTGTGGTGTCTATTAGAATTAGTTTATGTTTCTACCAGGTATGGAGGAGTGTCAGTTCCTATAACATTTCCCTCATTTATACATGTGCATTTTCCATATTTACTAATAGTGTATGCTTACTCCTGTGAGGTGTAGTCTTTGTCGGAACAAGGCACTTACTATTTCAACAGCCTCAGAGTCTCCTGGTCCGGATTTACCAGTGTGGGAAAAACTAACCCAATTTTTCTAGCTGGAAACATCATGTGAGACTTTGGCTGCAGCAGCAAGGAAGTCTCATGCTACTTTTGTTTCTAAGAAGGTAAAGCATACAGTGCTTCCCCTTGCTAAAAAAAAAGCTTTTCTTTCCCTCTTCTACGCCCCTACTGACCACTCCCATACTCCTCCAGACCCCAAGCACCGGCCCTCCATACACTTGCCACTTGTACAGACTTGATTTTATGCCCAGAAAAATCAGCCCACACAGGAATTTCATGGGGTATCACTCATAATGGCATGGTACTGGGCAATTTTACTGAATGGAAGCAGTAAAAATGCAAGTGATTTTACCATGTGATAACATTTTCCCAGTACCTTGCAACTCGCAATTAGGGACATAGATGTGAGTTTGTGATTGCCCATTGGAATTGGTCTCAGGTCATATCACTGGCTTTGGAAAAGAGGTTGCTATCCAGTTCTTAAAGGTGACTTTGATTGGGTTGCATCTCATCTTGGCATCCCTTCCACTTGAGGCTTTTGTGAACTTGCTGGTGGACGAGGTAGAGGTGATAGTCTGGTGGTCCACTCTCATTCCAAACCCTCAGCGCTATAGCCGTAGGGTGCGAGCGTGTGCTTTACTCAGTGCCTATGGCCTTTTCAATTCTTCTGAACATTGATATGCTCCTGGTTATCACCTCAGTATCTTTTTGGGCAGTTGGCATTATCCATTTTATGGCAATGACCACCATGGTCCTTTCTCATAGGGTATGCAAAATTTCCACCCTGGGAGATCCCTGACTGAGAGAGATTGGTGGATGGTATTCTCCATCAAATCGTGGAATAGGGCCTGTCCACCATATTACAAGGGCCATTGGGCATAATGCACTTATAATACGGCATACAGGCTAACTGTTACTTTTCTTCAGAACATCCTGTCTGCCACACTCTAAATAAGGACATAAGGGCACATGTCCCATATTCACATGGTTGGGGCATCTTCTCTTGGTCAGTGGTGTTTTCTCTTGATTTGTCAAGATCAATTGGCATTCAGCAACTGGAGTAAGATTTTTAGTTACTCGCAATTAATTTCGAGGAATGCAAAATTTAACCCTCATGTATTCTCTTAAATTGAATGTACCAACCTTCCAGTCGCTCACAGAGATTTTTACCGACAGTGGCATATCCTTATCCCAGACATATGTTTGATGGCATGCCCATCCCTCAGAACTTTCGAGTCAGAATAATTGAAACACTTGAGGCACATTATCAACCTTAGAGTGGAGCAAGGCCGTAGGGTATGCTTACTTGGGCTGCAGGTAAGGAGATAGCCAAACAAAATAGCACATAAATGTATCGATTTAGCATTTATAATGTTGGGAGTTGATCAGACCCCTGTTAGGGACATCAGAAGCTAGTGTGGGGTTACATCAAGAATGTATGACATGTTCACATGTTGACTGTACAGTATACATAAGATACAAGCAGGGCTAAATTAGACTCTTGTATATCCATGCTATTGGTGGTGAAATGGGCAAGAAATCTGTCTACTGGATGAACAGAACAGGGTGTGCAAGCTAAATATACTTATTGAATGGAAAATAAAAATGAAAGAAACACAGTCAGTCATAAAAATGTCATAGTGAACTCATAAGACAAAAACAGTTTGCTTGACTTGGAACATTAAATGCTGAAGTGCTCTTCAGAAGTAACTGTACCGAGTGTTGATAACAAAAGAGATTGTAAAAAAATATTACCACCCTCATCCTTTCTTCTTCAAAGTCCTTACGGTTGAAAATCAGGACCTGTTTGCAGTGTTCCCCCACTTTTTGCCCCATTTGAGACCCCTGTTTTTTTAACTCTGAGAGGTCCCTGGGCTGTGGTACGCTGAGGGCCAGTGCTATGGTGAAAACACACTTAGAATACAGAAAAACACCTACAAACACTTGGGTACACCATTGGTTAGTGAACCCCTATGATTGGCATGACATCCCCTATAAGGCATTAGTACATAATAGGGCATAGGGATTGAAACTACCTTTAGGTCCCTAGTATATAATAGTGCATGGCAGTTTAGAAGCCAGCAGCTTTTGTGTACTTGCAAGTGTGCCCTGCTGAGAGCCTGAGGTCAGTTTAAAAGCAGCCCTGTGTTGCAGGACTGCTTTTAAAATGTAAATTGTGCCCAAACTCGACTTTGGTGTTTGGGGCACTTACAAATTTGCTAAACTACAATATTATGGCATATTAGGTACTACCAGGGTCTCCCCTAGGGTCCCAGGAGTGGGGGGTCAGGTACTTATAAGGAGGACCCTTATAAAATAAATGTTATACGCCCTGGGGATAGTGAAATTCCACATTTCACTTCCCAGATTGATGTAAAGTGCTACCCAAAATCACATCTTTTTTGCTAGGAGCACTGTGGAGTGAGGATCTGCAATATTTTTACATATGCATAACCCCTAAAGCCTCCTCTAGGTGTTCCAGGGATGAGGGATCCTGTAGATATAGGCAGGGTCCTTATAAAACATGTTTTATAAGCCCTGATGTTGGAGAAATTGCCCAGTTCCTTTTCCCCATTGTACATCCCTAGCCACATAGGTTAACATGGCAAGAAACTATTAATTAATAACTCCCACTAAGAATTACTGACAAATATCATACAAGGACTTGACAGAATGGTATTGATAAATCCAACAATATGGTAGTGTTGGAATTATCCTAAAATGTACAGACAAGACGTTATAAGACTTTCTTGTCTGTAAGACAAAATTCAGCCTTCTAGTGCTCTGCCCTAATTGGCCAGAGTTAAGTGGATTAGCCAGGCTGCTTTGAAGAGGTGATAAGTGGCACCTGGGGTGAAGCGCCATTCTGGTTGAAGAGGGCTCTGCTGAACAGGAATGCCAATGCCAGGGGGAGGGGTTGTAAACAATGATCTTCAAAGTGAGGAGGGGACAGGTGAAAGAAGCCAAGCCCACCTACATCCCTAATCTTTGAACCCAGACAGATGGCAGGCTTAAGGAAGGAATGAGCAGTTACCAGGGGAAGGAGACTATGGAGATGAGCCATCCTGGAGGTTTTAATCTCTCTGCTGAACATTCAGCCATATTGAATTTTTGAAGAATAGTGCTTTCTGGGAGACCATAGTGCCACACTTTGGAGGAAATGTTCATACTCTGGAGTGTTGCCCTGCACCTCATTGGACAGGAGTGCTCTCCTGTTTGACCCATAGAACACTGAATACATATCTCAGTGGAGTAGAGTCTCTTAGATCTGCTGCATGAGACCAAGGAACGAAGGGTCCATGCTGGAAATGTGATTTGCTCCAACCAGGCTCTGCACTCTGAAAGACTGCACCTACTGCACAACGTGAAACTACAGTCCTGTGGACCTACCTTGCTTTAGCAGGACTAGAGTGTACTCCCTGCACGCTACAGGTTAACAGATCTCACCTGGACCATCACAACCAAGCATCCCCAGCCTGGAATGACTTCAATGGACTTATAAGGGTTTTGTCCAAGTGAATTGTGGGAACTGAAGTACCAAACTTTCAAGGTCCATCTTGGAGCTTCCAGACCCTGGGAGTTCGTTTTGGACACTTTGGGACACTCTGAGGAACTTTAGGAAGAAGTTCCAGAAGTTTAAAGAACTTTGGAGCAACTTTGAAAAAAAGCTCAGTAAGTGTCCTCAACCACGAGCAGACCAGCCATTTAGGCTTGTCCCGCTGAAAAGCTACAGAGGTTGGACTTCCAGAGTTTGTCCGGGAGCTTGTCAAAACCCAAGCCGGTGAACCCTCACTGAAGCTGGCCTGGTGAAGAGGAAAAAGCTCCGTAAAATGTTATATGTTCGGCGATAGAAACAGTGACTGGGACCAACCTCGAGAGCCTAGACCTCCACCCACGTGCTGGCCTGGTTCCCTGGTTAGTTCTGCTGTAAAGCTTTGGAGGTCTGATTTCCCTAGGTGTGACCAGGAGCTCGTTGTAAGGCAAGCCAGAGAGCCCTCACCGAATCTAAGAGCTGCGAGGGACTCCGGAAAGAAATGTTTCAGAAAACTTTCGAAGTCAGAAGGTAAAAGCTTTGACCAAGGCCTACCGCGATAGGTAGCCGCGCAGGGCTCCATCACAGGCGGCTTGAAACTTTGATTTTGTTGCGGTCTATCGCGACCAGATGTCCCAATAGGCATTATAGGTTTCTATATGCTATAGAGTACTAAATCTTTAAAAATTCATATCTCTGGTTCCCTACATTGAATGTTTGTTATGTTGGTGTCATTTTAAAGATAAAAATATTTCCTATTTCTATAAATTGTTGTTGGATTTTTATTGTGAGTTGTGTCTTAATTATTTAGTGAATTGGTGTTTTTAAAAGCTTTACATACCTGTCTCTGAAGCTAAGTCTGCATGCTTGCAGCCAAACTAGTCAGGGTTGAGAATGGGAATAATTTTCTGAGACCTACTCTGAGCCCTAGTTTGTTTTAGTGGCCTTATTGCTGGTGGCAGATGTACACTTACCACTACTAATGTTCCACTTTCCAACACTTACTTATTGGAGTTATGATGAGGGAAACTCGCCAAGGTCACCCCTAGCAAGCACCTCAGTCTCCTATTTTATGAAGTCTTTTGTAGGAATAAGCAAAGCCAATAGGTCTCGGCAATCCAAGAGCTAGTGGCGTGGTCAATGTTAATGTCTTTTAGCCATGTTGAATAGCAGCATGTTTTTTGTTCAGCATGCCTGAAAGTGAACTAAAAAAGAAATGAAGCCAGAGACTGTAGGCGTGTAGGATGGCTGTAGGTGTGAGCTTGTGAATTAACCAGGTGCATAATAATTTTTTTATTACAAATAGTTGCAACAAATAAAAAGACCACGCGTATTTTTAAAGCGTTCAGCAAGAAACCACCTTTCTTGTAGCTTTTTATAGTGCCAACTCAACCCGAAGGTAACAGAGCGCTGTGAATGAGCACCCGTTGCATTCATTCAGTTTTAGGAATGGAGAAAGTAATTAGCCCAGAGTCACAGAATGTTGAGCCAGTGCAGCGACTTGATACCGGTTCCCCAGTCTCAAAGTCGGCCTCTCAAGTATTTACGCCACATCATCCCCAGTGTTTATGAAAGGAAACTTTTTAACAAAGTAGAGATAAGCTTTTTCACTGCACAAGTTGGGTGAAAATAAATATGAGTGGTGCCAAGCGGCAAATATTGCAAGTATAAAACGAGCCAGGATTTGCCCGGAATCACAGGATGTTGAGTCTGCCACAGAGACCTGAACTTGGTTCCCGAGCTTCAAATTCGGAATCATGCCTGTTTCAAAAACATTCCAGAGTACTCAGCAAGAAACCATCTTTTTGTAGTTTTATATAGCACCATCTAGACCCGAAGCACTGTACATGAGCACCAGTTGCATTCATTCATTTTTAGGACTGGAGTAAGTAATTAGCTCAGAATCACAAGGTCTTGAGTTGATGCCTAGACTCAAACCCAGTTCCCCAGCTTTAAAGTCAGCCACTCAAGTAGTTACGCCACAGCCTCTCCTGGTGTTTATAAAAGGAAGCATGGGGAACAGTAAAGAGAAAAGCTTTTAACAAACTAAGAGGCAAGATTTTCCACTGCACATACTTATTAACAAGATTTACAGGTCTGTGTACAGTAACTGAGCTCTCAGAAGAATACTGAAGAGGTAACAGGGAACAGAGTGGATAAAAAACAAAGAACAAAGTAGGTACTAACATGGTTATAAAATGGGAGCAGTGGATGGATACTAGTATTTGGCCGATGCTCTCTGGCTGGGATAGAACACAAGAAGAGGCACACCACATGCATGCCATGGACAAATGGTGAGAAAGAACAGGAGAGCGACGATGGAGCCATCAACTGGGGAGTCTATGGGCGGGGCAGCCCACATATTGAGTACAACAGCCTCTTCGAGACAATGCATGCCCTGTGTAGCCGACAACTAAAAAATCCTAAAAGAGGCTTACAACCCTCCATCTACTTATCATTTGATTTCCTGCTTGTCACTCTATGTCCTTTGGTTTTTATTGATTTTGGTGCATTATTTTCTGTCGGTTTCTAGTGTGTTCATTTCGTTTTCATGTGTTATCTATTCTGTGGAGCCTAGACCAAGTACTCCTTCCTTTGGCAGATGTCATTAGTGTTACTCAAGCTACTTTTTTCTTTCTAGTCCAGCTTGATTGTTGCCTGCATGTATTTTTAGGTCGAGCCTGAGCCAGCGCACAAACGCTGCACTGATGATGATCTGTTGTAGTTCAGTACCGGAGAGAAGCTCCACTCACTTCCCCACCCATATTGTTCATTGACTTGTGTCTTTGTCCTTCGTAAATGCTGTCTTCTGATTTCTTAATAGGCTTGTTAGTCCCTCCTTAGTCCAGCGATGTCGTCATTTGTAACCTGTGCAAAAAGAACTATAGATGGACAGAATGCAGAACATTGTCATACATTCACCCCAGTACAGAGATCTGAGCCTAAATCCATCGTTTTTGTTCGGTATGGACTGTTCCCATGAGGCATAGGGTCTGACTGATTTGCATATGGCCATGTCTGAATTGGGGTGGCGGAGTGAGCTAAAGAATGATGATGGATTAAACCCAGATCAGTTGACTGGGGGTGAGTGCTTGCAATGTTCAACGCTCCGTCCATCATCCCCTTTGGTTTTGCTTTGTTCGCCCTAAGTTGGCAGGGTATGCCCAGACGTGGGTCCCTTGCTCACTTTGCCACTGGATTCAAGCTAGCCTGGCTGATGACGGCAGATTAGCCAGAAACCGGTCCCAGGATGCTTGTTTCCGGTCCAGGGAAGACATGTCTTGGCAGTTCGGGCTGGACTGTTCCCATGAGGCACAGGGTCAGATTGATTTGCATATGGCCATGTCTGAACTGGGGTGGCGGAGTGAGCTAAAGAATGATGATGGATTAAACCCAGATCAGTTGACTGGGGGTGAGTGCTTGCAATGTTCAACACTCCGTCCATCATCCCCTTTGGTTTTGCTTTGTTTGCCCTACGTTGGCAGGGTGTTCCCAGACGTGGGACCCTTGCTCACTTTGCAACTGGATTCAAGCTAGCCAGGCTGATGACGGCTGATTAGCAAGAAACCGGTCCCAGGATGCTTGTTTCTGGTCCAGGGAAGACATGCCTTGTCAGTACTGGATGGACTGTTCCCATGAGGCACAGGGTCAGACTGATTAGCATATGGCCATGTCTGAACTGGGGTGGCGGAGTGAGCTAAAGAATGATGATGGATTAAACCCAGATCAGTTGACTGGTGGTGAGCGCTTGCAATGTTCAACACTCCGCCCATCATCCCTTTTGGTTTTGCTTTGTTCGCCCTAAATTGGCAGGGTATGCCCAGACGTGGGTCCCTTGCTCACTTTGCCAATGGATTCGAGCTAGCCTGCCTGATGATGGCTGATTAGACAGAAACCAGTCCCAGGATTCTTGTTTCCGGTCCAGGGAAGACATGGCTTGGCAATTCAGGATGGACTGTTCCTATGAGGCACAGGGTCAGACTGATTTGCATACGGCCATGTCTGAACTGGGGTGGCGGAGTGAGCTAAAGAATGATGATGGATTAAACCCAGATCAGTTGACTGGGGGTGAGTGCTTGCAATGTTCAACACTCCGTCCATCATCCACTTTGGTTTTGCTTTGTTCACCCTAAGTTGGCAGGGTATGCCCAGACATGGGTCCCTTGCTCACTTTGCCACTGTATTCAAGCTAGCCTGACTGATTAGCCAGAAACCGGTCCCAAGATGCTTGTTTCCGGTCCAAGGAAGACATGGCTTGGCAGTTCGGGCTGGACTGTTCCCATGAGGCACAGGGTCAGACTGATTTGCATATGGCCATGTCTGAACTGGGGTGGCAGAGTGAGCTACAGAATGATGATGGATTAAACCGAGATCAGTTGACTGGGGCTGAGTGCTTGCAATGTTCAACACTCCGTCCATCATTCCCTTTGGTTTTGCGTCATTTGTAACCTCCCATGGCTACTGGCCCTTTACTTGGTTGTTACATGGTAGGTGTACTATTTTCTTGATTGAAGTTTCTCCTACTTTAAGCACCACGTGCTTTGCTTACATTGAGTGTGCCATGCGGGCTTACACTTTGAAAGCAACCGGGACAATGCAGCCATTTGTTTGCAATGCCATAGGTCTCGCATTTAAATGTGAGACCTATGGCATTGCAAATATGTTTTAATCTCCCACTCTCCCCATCCAACATGTTGGCGTGTATGCAATAGTCCGCTAGTGCCCTCCTGTGGTGGACGTGAAGACCACCACAGTTAATCACATAACGTGCCGAGGCTGTGTATGTTTGCAGCCTGGCTCCTCCCGGAAGCGCAGGTCTGGGTCAAAGTCTTGAAACTGAATTTAATTAGTGCTTAATCCCTGGAACTGCTTAGACTGAGGACTTTACCTATGGATCAGACCGTCTGTCATTTGCTGTCTGGCACCCGCTGCCTAAATCCATAGTTTTTTTGCTCACCGTACCATTCCAGTTTGGACCCAGCCATATGCAAATCAGTCTTGACCCTGTGCCCACTAGGAACAGTCCAGCCTGAATTGCCAGGCCAGGTCCTCCCTGGACTTGAAACAAGCCTCCTAGGACTGGTTTCGGGGTTTCACCCTCATCAGCCAGGATAGCTTGACTCCAGTGGCATGGAGAGCAAGGGACAAACATCTGGGCAAACCCGTCCCACTCGGGGTAACAAATGCAAAAAGAACAATTGATGGAAACCCTGAAACTGGTCCTAGGATGCTAGTTTCCAGTCCAGGGTGGACCTGGCTTGGCAATTCGGGCTGGACTGTTCCCATGAGGCACAGGGTCAAGACTGATTTTCATATGGCTGGGTCTAAACTGGGGTGGCATGGTGAGCAAAAAGAATGATGGATTTAATCCAGATCTCTTGAATGGGGGTGAATGTTTTGATTTGTTCTGCATTCCGTCCATCAAATGTGTGTCTTTTGTTGTATAGCGCAGCTGTGCATACCATACCTCAGAGGGCGCAGCTGCCTGGCACTCATCTGATGGCTGTGTTTATGTTAGCTCTGTGTGCCTGCTGCCTGCTTTGTGCAGCTCGTTCTTTGGTGCTTAATTCCCACCCGCACCTCAACAGTTGCGAGTGAGGTAATATTGCCATTTCTTTAGTGCTTAACAGAAATGTATACTGCCACCAGGCACTCGTGTATGGGTTCTTCTTTAGGAACCAACTCAACGGTGTCAATTCCTACACTATAGCTTTGCCAGCCTCTGCATGGGCTAGATCACGGGGTGTGGGGCGATGGAGCATGCCCGTCCAGGGCCCTTGGGCACGTGCCAGGCTGCTAAGGCCCTATGCCACCGTGGCCGCGGTACGAGGGGTAGCCGGCACCAAGTGGCTGAAGTCATTCGATGACCTACCAGGACTCAGCTTTATCGAGTCCTTGTACCGGATCTTCGTCAAGGGCTACGTCCCACGAACCCTCGTACTCCAGGAAACCCTCTCATTTGTAAATTACGCCCGAAACTCTTCAAGGTCTGAAATCTGGGGGATGTCGTCATCACAGACGCGCAAGTTATTTGGCTGACACAGCAGATAAGGACTACAGATCCCACAATGCACTGATTTGTTACAATAAAGCCTGTAAACCGATGCATGCTGGCTTCATGTCACTGGTGAGAATTCGGAGGTGGTAAGGACAGTAGGGGCACAGGCATTCAGCTTACTAAGGGGCAATAAAATGAATGCCATGAGGTGGGTCGAAGATTATTTGCAACATTGCGCCCTAAGAGTGATGTGAGTGTAATTGCACCAACTAGTAAGTCAACCTCATTTTAGAACATAATGAAAACGTGTTCTGAGGAAACGGAGGTTGTTTTTGTAGCGTATGTGCGCTGGCTGGAAGTGGTTTCAAGCCTGCTCTGCATGTTTTGTTCAATCTGCTGTTGGCACCGTGAACAGAGCGAGAGAAGAAGGAAACAGGTGTCACCTTTCGGCCTGTCTGACCGGACCCAGACCAGTTCCTTTTTTTGGAAAAAAAAGTGTCTGTGTTCCTTACACCGTTGCTTAGAGAACAAATAACTGGAAGCTCATGTTTCCCACCAGCAGCTCCGGGTGTGCATTAGGTTTTAATGCACGTAGAGCCCGGGTTAGTTAAGGACTGCTGCACGATATACTTTCCCTCAGTCCCTCCCGCGAGCTGACCTGGCTTCACCCGTAGTGTAAACACGGCTGCACAGCGCACGGGTGCCCGACGGTGATGAAGTCTGTTCTTGTACAGACCATGAGACAACCAGAACCTGTACAGATCCTTCACACCCTTTAAGTAACTTATGATGTGTAAGGACTAAGGCATATTCTCAAGCCCCTATCTCCACACTTTCAGTGACGTGGTGGTGGCGATAGGGGCTTAGCCTTATTCACAAGGCAGCACAACGCGGCTTAACTCTGCCTTGTGAATAGAGACCGCTTCATGCTGTTTTTAGCGTGAAAGGGGCGTTCAGTGGGTGTTGCGATGGGCGGTCCACCGCAACACCCATTGACTTTGAAACTACCTCCTATTCTCAAGGGCAGCGTAAATAGGAGGTAGCGCAAAACTTAAGACCAGGAAAAATCTAGTCTTAAAGGTGGCAAAACGAGGAGAAATGCTTTATTTCTCCTCTTTTTTGCTTTTTCCATGTGTGCTGCCTTGTGCAGCACACATGGAAAAAGCAAAATGCCATGGTTTGTTTATGTACTGGAAGGTGTCCCTTCCTGTACATAAATAAACCCTTTTTGTAAAATGCCATTTTGCAACCTACATGTGTGCTGCATGAAGCAGCACAGATGTAAGTTACAAACTAGCATTTAAGGTTTGTTTATATGCAGTAAGGGACACCTTCCTGTACATAAAGAAACCTTCCTGCTCGCAGACACCCTTGCACTCTGGTGCAAGGGTGCCTGCGTTGGCGCTAAGCTGTAAAACTTAGCGCCATTGCAGGGGGAAACGCCAGGTTGCACCACATTCTTATAAATATGGTGCAGCCTTGCGTTTCCGAAGTGGCGGAGAGAGGCGTTAAGCCAAGAAGGCTAACGCCTCTCTTCGCCACTTCCTTGTGAATATCCCCCTAAGTGTGTTGGAATAACAGGCTTTCTACATACTCTGAGATCCTACTGATGACTGTAGATACCATGATGAGCCAGGGTTTCTGCTCACCATACATTGGAGGTAAGAAGATATATTCATAGTGAGACCACCATTGAGGACCCAATTCCTTCAGTAGCTTGTTCCGATCAGTGTTGAAGTTACTTTAGTCCTGTTTAAATATGGCAGTGCTCAAAGCATTTTGTGCAACGCGTTCAAATTTCATAAGGAGCATACATATATATCTCTCTATAATTTTCACCAAAGTAGTCCAAACGAAGTGCGCAATTTGCACAGCCGGTGCATGCGTCAGGGGTAGACTACCCCTAAATTATATTTTCAATCAACAGGAGAATAACGCTGCACTCGACAGGGAAGTTCTCCAAATCTTGTATTGAGTCCAACAAACAACTCAGCCTGAGCACTGTCACCTACGCCCTTCAACCAAACTGGTCGTGATCAAGACCAGTTTGGTTGAAATACATTTAAATGAGCAGGGCGTATAAAATGCGCGTGTAGTGAGCACAAACTTAAAAAGAGGGTGAGGGGGGTTCACCCACCGCAAGACTGTTTTTTGAAACATTGCTTCAAATGGTGGATTTTAAAGCATACAGTCATTCCTTGAAAACTTTGCACTTCAGTGTAAGGCAAAGAGCAGTAGCACAGAGTGCAGTATTTCCACCTAATCATTATAACACACATAAGTACACACTGACATAAGAACATGAAGCTCTCGGTACAAAAGTTGTATTTGTGTACGATCATGCATTATACTAGCAACTGCTTTGTACATTTGTATTGCCCGTTTCAGCCTTTTGACTACTCAATAGACTGTGGCCAGAAGCAGACAAGGAAACTTGCTTCATACTAAGTGGACAGTCTGGGGCATATTCTCAAGAACGTTTGATAATCATCGCAAAAGTAACTTAACGCAACCCACAACATCGCAGTCTTTCTCTGGAAAATTAACGGCGTGTTAACTAAGTATTCACAACACTGCGGTACCATGCAATAGTCACCAGATAACGCGTTAAATGGACACATTAAAATCAATGCCACGCCGCAAAAATGCGAAACACGAACACAAAAAAAAGCTGCGATGAGGCCAAGCCCGAAACAAAAGCTGCGAAAATCAGCCACAGGCCTGCAAATCCCACGCGTCTGGCGGGAAAATGCACTATAAAAGCAGAACAAGAAAAACACACCAGAAACAATCCAAAGTGCGCAGCACCATGGATGCACCCTGACCGAGCGCAGAGGCCAACGCAAACCCAACAAGCATATTTTGTGGCCGGACTCGTATTACCAGCTGTAAGGATTTTATCATAGACCATTGATGACACCAAACATGACATGTTTCCGTGCAGCCAGTCCAAAGTTAGCATTTACCATTTGGTTATAATGCACTTAAGAGTATATGGTCAGGCTGCACTACTGACAACCCCGGAGAAGAGATTCCGAAGGCTGCAGAGGGGCTCAGCTCATGCCTGGGCACCCCCTCACAGATAACCAAGCACCCTGCCTTCAGGATTGATAAGGCCTGCCATAGGGGTGACTGATAGGTTTCTATGTGCAGTGATAGATGAGGTATAGTGAACCTATACCTCAGTAAGGGGTGCATGCACCACCTTACCCAGGCTGCAGGAGCAGACCTGGGGTGTCATTTTGGAGGTCTTTCCAAGGGTGGCATAATGCATGCTTCAGCCCCTGGTAGGCCTCTGGAGTACCTATGCCCTGGGTACATAGTATACCATATACTAGGGACTCACAAGGGTACCTCAGGATTCAATCTGTGGTGTACCTAAAGTACATGGAATCAATGTAAGAGAAAGCAGATAGGCTGGGGACCTGAATAGCAGGGTCCCAGCCAGACTAAAGTCGAAAAACAGTGAAACACCAGCAAAAAAGTGGGGGCACCCATGCAGTCAGATTCCACCTTCCTACATAACCCCCCCAAACGAAAGGAGATAAGGCTAACCTTGGCCAGTTGAGCCTGTATTGACTAAGTGGCCATATAAGGAAGTACCTGCACTAGCATGGTTACCCCCTGTCTTATGGTCCACTGAGCTATCCCTCGCCCTAAGGGTATGAGAGGATCTCCACTATGGGGAATTACTACCTGTGGTGTGTTTTGGTAAAGACAAAGGCTGGTGAGGTGTAGGAAGTGAGGCCCTAATAAAGTTGGTCTCAGCTTCCTCAGATCACTGGTCACCATGTAGGCCTCTCTTTCCATGACTGAGTTGCACTTTGCTCTAAGGGTTAACCTTTGGCTGCCAACAGCTGGGGGTTGGGTCCCTTTGGGTGGAACACTGGAGGGACATGGCAGGTTTGGAACCTTTTGGTCCCAGGTCTGCCCTGGCCCAACAGAGTCCTTCTGGAGGAGGTCCTTACACAGAGGTATGGGGGATCCCTCAGTGTGTTGAGGAATTTTCACCTGGCTAGGGCTGCTAGAGTGGGTGCCCCTAATCTGCTGAGGGGGGTTCCTCTGGCCAGGGGACCCTGTGGGGTCCACTGACCTCCCTGACCTCTGCAGCCCTGAGCGGGCTGAGGCAGGGTAGAGAGGGGCAGGTTACCTGCTCCAGACTGTGTACCACCTTGGAAGGGTCCCCTGCCATCAGAGGTATTGCTAGGACAGGCCTGACTACCTCTGGGACAGGTTCTTCACTTGGGGTAGGATCAGTTCCCTGAGGAGGCTGACCCTTACCTAAAGTCTGGGGGGATGAAGACTTTTCTTCAACCCTTGTGCTCTCCTTTGGAGGAGAGTGGGCCATTCTTTCAGGCTCCATCACTCAAACATTTCCCTGGGGTTGGGCTGTGGCCATCACAGCCCCACCAACTTTCTCAGGGAGGCATAACATTCTTAAATGGGCCTGTATCTCAACTTCAGCCCAGGCTGAAATTTCAAGATCATTGCCCAACAGGCAATCTACAGGCAAGTTTGGGGATACTGCCACTCTCTTTGGACCAGTGACCCCTCCCCAGCTGAGATTGACTATGGCCATGGGATGATCTGTCCTAAAACCATCTATGTTGGTAACCTGGTATTTCAACTCAGGTAAAAGCTGTTGAGGGGGGACTAGTTTCCCTGTTACCAGGGTGACACTAGCCCCTGTGTCCCTGAATGCCAATGTTTTTTGACCATTGATCAAGGGTTCCTGTCTGTATTTGTCCAAACGGTTGGGACCCATGGTAAAAGTGGCAAATCCCATGCCACCATCACAGACCAAGGAGGCTTGTGAGGGGGACCTGTCTAAACTAGGGCCCACCTCTGTTCCCCATGAGAATGCACCTTACTTTTTGGGTGCAACACTACCGCCTGGGGGATTACTACTCAGAGCACCGCCCGCCACAATGCTGGGAATGCACTGTGCCTGCCACTTTGTCTGTGCCAAATCAACATGTGCCCACCCAACATCCAGGGGGCCCCCAACTCAGGAATCCACATGCCTTGACACCACGGAAAGGCTGCTTCCTGCTGCCATCTGATATGGATGGTGGTGTCTAGCACCATATCAGGCCCCTTTTCCACCCGGTCACCTGTGTGACCAGCGGAAAACCGGTGGACGGTCTTTCCGTCCGCCAGGGCATCCCCACCATACTAATATGCTGGGGTAAATGGGTGGCGGGCGGGGTATGATGTAAGGTGGATGGCCACCGTCCGCATGGTGGTGGCGATCCGCCCTACATCATAATAGACCCCTAAGTAACAAATTGTACAGCTTTAGTTTGAAGATGCTTTCCCATCAAGAAATTGGATCCTACGAATGTTCAGATCGGTTGACCCCTGCAAGTTTATATTCAAAGTCAAGAGGAATCATTTGGGTAACTCTAGGTCTAGCTGCAACACAAAATCGAGTATTGAAATCTGTACAAGAAATTGAATACTTAGCATTGAATGAACCAGAAAGTACAGATATTGTTAAAACAAATATGGTGGATACATACTATCCTAAAAGAAGTCCACATATGGAAAACCTATGTCTCTATGAAGTACTGCAACATTACTGCTTTAAGAGAAATGTTACAGAAAATATAAATGAAGAAAAATATGCAGTAATTGCATGTGATGGATGTTTGGTAAAACATGCCAAAGGAAATCTTATTAATCACAGAAAACCCATGATACTCCATATAAAAGGGAATTTTTCTAGTTGGCACTTCTGCAACTCTTCAAGCCTTGGGGTACTGAAATGGAACTAATTGGAGATTTTGACTGCTTTGAAGATTCTTTTAATGCATGTAAAAATATCATTAAATGTACAATTTTTCCAAATTATCTAAAATTGTTGAATGAAGAGACTGAACAAAAAACTACTATTGAAGCTGAAATAGCTAGAAAAAGTTCTCAAGATAATCAAAGTTCGGCTCCACTAAGTCAAGATCCACTAGGACAACCAATTCTTGAAAATGGACCAGCAATGGCCAGGAGGGAAGTAGAAACGGCACTGCAACAAGCACAACAGGATAATATTGAGTTGGAAAGGTTAGAAGAACAACTAAATATTGAACAGAAAGAAATATATCAGCAAGTGAAACAGCAGATACAGCATGGTTTACTGCATGAAAAAAAAGATTGCCAATGCACATCATTTAAACCTATTCAAATGTATATCAGTGGGCAAGCTGGAACCGGAAAAAGTTTCTTAATTAAAGTTTTGACCAGTTATCTACAGAAAACCCCTGAATCACATTTATCTTGTATTGTAACCACTCCAACTGGGTTGGCAGCACAGAACATTAAATTGATTACTCATGCTACCAGTTGAACATGAAAATAAGTTGGAATATTACAAGCTATCTGGAGAAGCTTGTTATGAAGTTGCAACAGTACACAACAAAATGAAACTTCTGATCATTGCTGAGGTGAGCATGGTCTCACACGTAATGCTTGCTTTCATACATTTAAGAATGCAACAGATTTTAAAAATAGATTATAATGTTTTATTTGGAGGAAACATGTAATTGTATTCGGCGATCTAATACAACTTACTCCTGTGAAAGGACAACCAGTTTTTAAAACACTTCTGCATGGAGACACTAAGAAATCGTTGGGAAGCATTGGAAATGTGAACATTTGGCCTATTTTTTAATATAAAGAACTTGTTAAGAATATGTGACAGACAAGTGATGAACGTTATGGAAACATTCTTCAAGATATTAGAATTGGTGTTTTGACAAAACATGGTAAAGAAGCTTTAGAATGTCGGCTACTAACAAACTTATTTCCAAAAGAAAATATTGCACCTGAAATAATGTACAAAAAACATGGAGAAAAGAAGTCTAAAGTTTGCCTTATGCCAACACTGCAAGAGTGTTCTACATTCAATCAAGAACTTTTGAAACTGGAGAAACAACCAATAGTGAAAATGGAAGCCATTGATAAAATGAAACACAAAGAACTTACTATTCTTCTCTCAGAGAAATTACGGTCAAAATTAGATTCTTTAGAAAAGTCTGTATCTAAGACTGCTGGTTTAGAAAAGACTTTATATGTATGTGTAAACTGTCTGGTAATATTACAGCATAATTTGGATGTAGAAAAAGGTTTAGTAAATGGAGCAATGGGAAAAGTTGTTGATTTTGTTGATTATGAGAAGAGAGATGGAATTGAACATTTGAAGATTAAATTTGATCAGATTGAAGAGGTAAAACAGATTGGACATTGTGTTGTCCGTTTTTTGGTTATAAAAGACTTGTATGTTGGTAGAAAACAGTTTCCTCTTTCTTTAGAATATGCTGTAATCTCAAGGTTTAAATGTAGACAGTGCTTTGGTAAATATTGGAAGTACAGTATTTAAAGAAGGCATGGCATACGTTGCATTGTCTCGAGTAAGAACATTATCTGGTTTATATTTGATTGATTTAGATGACAAAAAGGTTAGTGCTGATGCACACTGTGTGAGAGTTTAATCAGTTAAGAAGACTATGCTCCTAACTTAGGTGAACATCCTGTATATGAAAAACGTGTAGTATGCCCAAAACAGAAATATGATAAATATTCTACTGGGATTCAAAAAAAGAAAACAATTCATGAGAATGATGAAGGTGCAAAGAAAAAGAAAATGGACACTGCTGATGATATTGTAAGATATCAGTTAGAAAATAGTTCAGGTATCAACTGCTATGCTAATGTAATTATGAATGTTGTCTTTTATCTAGAAGATCTTCATCAAAAGAATATGAAAAATCAAGAAAAAAGATTCTGTTCTTTACTCCATTATATTTTTCAAAATTTGGTAACTAATATAACTAAAATTCATACTGCTTCTGGCATTCGGCATCTTTTGGAAATATGTACTGGTTCTTTGCAATTTACACTTAATGTACAACAAGATGCACAGGAATTTCTTATGTTTATTCTTGCAGTATTGGAAGATGAAGGAATAGAAATTGAAAATTTCTTTGGACTTAGTTACAGATGGAATCATAAATGTGAAGAGTGTTCATTTTCTTCAACCACTGAAATAGACACTGAACGATTCATATATTTAACAATACCAGATTGCAAATCAGTGTATTTTAACAATTTACTAAAATCAGCCAATCAATAAATGAAATGTTCTCATTGTAAATCAGAAATGTTGTCAACATTATTTATAGAAAGATTTGGAAAACATGTCATTTTAATGCTACAACATTGTTGAGCAGATAGAGGAAAATTGAAAACCAAAATTAAAAATTTTGTGTCAAGTCAACTATCAATTTCAGGAAGAACTTTTAAAGCTGTGGCTAATATTTTCTATGATGGACCTACTACTACATCTGGACACTATACTGTATACTTAAAGTGCAATAAAGGATGGACACATTGCAATGATGCACATTTGGAATTCAAATGTAGATTGCCTTTCGAATTACGAGATTCATATCTGATATTTTTGAAGCCAAAGTTTTGAAAACATCATTCGTCCTATTGGGAAGAAGTGAACACAAATACACAATTTTTTTGGGGATATTTTCAATATTCAATAGTATTTGCATTATTGTTTCTACTATTATTATTCCATTTGCAAAATTGTGTTTGAAGGAAGTAGTTGATATATTTGATCTTTATATTATACGCGATGTATATGAGAGTGTATATTTTAAATTTTTTACTTTAGAGTCATAAATGATTTATTGTAGTTGAATAAAGCAATTTACAAACAGTAGATAGGTAAAAATATAGTTGAATTTGTTGTAAATATTTTCAACGCAGATTTGTTTTTTTACAATCATTTTGATTGTATTTTTTTACCCACTGTTGTATGATGATCTAATTTGAATTCACTGTGTATGGCAAAATTCAATAGAATCTGAGAACAGCAAAAAAGAGAAACTGAATATGTTATCTAATTGTGAAATTATGTTATGTTCTTAAAACTATATTATTATTTGCAATAACAGTAATTTTTCTTCTCTTTTACAGAAAGTAATACTAAAGTTTGAAAATATTTTAAATTTAGATTATAATAAAACAAATGCAAAATTGTTTAAATGAGTTTGATATCTACTTCAATAAAGAAGGTAAGATAAAATAATGTAATAAGCATAATGTTATGAATTAATATTTACAGTCAGTTGTATAGCAGTCATTCATTTTTTTAAAACTCAATCATCTCACTCATCAAATCACCTCAGCAGAACCCATGCACTTCTTCAATCACTGTTTGTATAACCTATGTACTTACAAAATCACCTTTGTATTACCTATCCACAACTTTAATCACTGTGGCAGTACCCATACTCTTCTGCAATCACCCAGACATTACTTCTAGAATCTTGTAATCACCCAAGTATTTACTATGCAGTCCTTCAATCATCCAGACATTTCTCCTCCAATTATAGAATCACCTGAGCAGTAACCATGTACTCATGCAATCATCCAAGCAATGCTCATGCACTTAAAAAAAAAACCCAAGCACTACCCATGCACTCCTCCAATCACCCAGGCACTACTCATCCACTCATGCAATAACTCAGGCACTACCCATGTACTGTTCCAATCACCCGTGCACTACCCATGCAATCCTTTAATCACCCAGTCAGTACTATGTACTTACCCAATCACTCCGCCAATACCCAAGCACTTATAAAATCACCACACACTACTCTTGCACTCTTACTATCACCCAGCCACTACTGATACACTCATGCCATCATCCAGGCATTACCCATAAAATAATGTAATCCATCAAGCATTACCCATGCACTCTTCAACTACCCATATATTACCTGTGCACTCATGCAATCACCCAGGTAGTAACCAAGCACTTACAAAATCACCCAGGCACTACACATACACTCCTCCGATGACCCAGGCACTACTCATCCACTAATGAATAACCCAGCCACTACCCATGCACTGCTCTAATCACCCAAGCACTACCCATGCATTTATAAAATCACCATGCAGTATTCTTGCACTCCTCCAATCACTCAGACACTACCCATGCACTCATGCAATCTTCCAGGCATTAACCATAAACTTATGCAATCATCCATGCATTATCCATGCTCCTACAAAATCATTCAAGCAATACCCATGCACTTACAAAATCACACAGGCATTACAAATGCACTTCTGCAATCACCCAGGCACTACTCATCCAATGATGGAATTACCCAGGCACTTCCCATGCACTGCTCCAATCGCACTACCCATGCACTCCTCTAATCACCCAGACACTACTCATTCATGCCTTCGATTACCCAGCTAGCAGCCATGTACTTCTCCAATCACCCAGATTCTAACCATGCAGTCATGCAATCATCCAGGCATTACCTATAAACTCATGTAATTACCCATGCACTTACAAAATCACCCAAGCAATACCCATGCACTTACAAAATTACCCAGACACATCCCATGTATTCCTGCAATCACCCAGGCACTACTCATCCACTCATGCAATAACCCAGGCACTAGCCATGCACTGCTCCATTCAACTATGCACTACCCATGCAATTCTCTAATCATCCAGACACTACTCATTCACTCCTTCGATTACCCAGACACTACCCATGCACTCCTCTAATCACCCAACCAGTAGTCATGCACGTTTCCAATCACTCTACAAATATCTATGCACTTATAAAATCACCATGCACTATCCTTGCACTCCTCCAATCACCCAGGCAGTACCCATGTACTCATGCAATCACCCCGGCACTAACCATGCACTCAAGCAATCATCCAGATATTACCTATAAACTCATGTAATTACTCAGGTATTACCCATTCACTTACAAAATCGCCCAAGCAATACACATGCACTTACAAAATCATCCAGGCACTACACATGTACTCCTGCAATCACCCAGGCACTAGTCATGCACTTATGCAATAACCCAGGCACTACCCATGCACTGCTGCAATCACCTGTGCACTACCCATGCACTCCTCTAATCACCGGGATACTACTCATTCACTCCTTTGATTACCCAGGTACTACCCATACACTCCAGCAATCACCCAGTCACTATCCATGCACTTATAAAATCACCATACACTATCCCTGGACTCCTCCAATAACCCAGGCAGTACCCATGCATGCATGTAATCACCCAGACACTAACCATGCACTAATTCAATCATATACACATTGCCTATAAACTCATGTAATCATCCAGGCATTACCTATGCACTTACAAAGTCACCCAAGCAATGCCCATGCACTTACAAAATCATCCAGGCACTACACATATACTCCTGCAACCACCCAGGCATTACTCATTCACTCATGTAATAACTCAGGCACTACCCAAGCACTGCTCCAATCACCTGTGCACTACCTATGCAGTCCTCTAATCACCTAGACACTACTGATTCACTTCTTCGATTACACAGGCACTATCCATGCAATCCCCCAATCGCCCAACCAGTACCCATGCACTTATCCAAACACTCTGCAGATACCCATGCACCTATAATTTCACCATGTACTATCCTTGCACTCCTCCGATCACCAAGGCAGTACCCATGCACTCATGCAATCACTCAGGCACTAACCATGCACTTATGCAATCATCCAGGCATTACCTATAAACTCATGTAATTACCCAGGCATTACTCATGCACTTACAAAGTCACCCAAGCAATAACCATGCAGTTACAAAATCATCCAGGCACTACACATGTACTCCTGCAATCGCACAGGCACTACTCATAAACGTATGCAATAACCTAGGCACTACCCATCCAGTGCGCCTAGCACCTGTGCACTACCCATGCAGTCCTCTAATTACCTTGAAACTACACATTCACTCCTTTAATTACCCAGGTACTACCCATGCACTCCAGCAATCACCCAGTCACTAGTTGTACACTTATAAAATCACCATACACTATAGTTGCACTCCTCCAATCACCCAGGCAGTACCCATGCACTCATGCAATCATCAAGACAGTAACCATGTACTCATGCAGTCACTCAGGCATTACCTATAAACTCATATAATTACCCAGGCATTACTCATGGACTTACAAAATCATCCAAGCAATACCCATGCTCTTACAAAATCATCCAGGCACTACACATGTACTCCTGCAATCACCCAGGCACTACTCATGCACTTATGCAATAACCCAGGTACTCTCCATGCACTGTTCCAATCACCTGTGTATTACCCATGCACTCTTCTAATCAGGTAGACACTACTCATTCACTCCTTCTATTCACCAGGCACTACCCATGCACACCAGCAATCACCCAGTCAATACCCATGCACTCATCTAAACACCCATGCACTACCCATGCACTCTTCCAATCACCCAGCCAGTACCTATAAACTCCTGCAGTCACCCAGGCACTACCCAGGCACTTATAAAATCACCATGCACTATCCTTGCACTCCTCTAGTCACGCAGGCAGTACCCATGCACTCATGCAATCATCCAGACACTATCTTTCACTCAGGCAATCATCCAGGCATTACCCATAAATTCATGCAATCACCCAGGCAAAACCTATGCACTAACAAAATCATCCAAACAATACTTATCCATTTACAAAATCACCCCGGCACTACCAATGCACTTCTCCAAAAACCCTGGCACTACCCATACACTCATGCAATAACCCAGGCAGTACCCATGCACTGCTCCAATCACCCGTGCACTACCCATGCACTCTTCCAATCACCCAGACACTACCATTGCAGTTATACAATCACTCAGCCATTACTCATGCATTCCTTTAATTAGTCATGCACTACCCTTGCACTAATGCAATCACTCAGGCACTAGACATGCAGTCATACAATCACCCAAACATTACCCCTGCATTCATACAATCAACCAGACATTTTGTTGTGTGTAGATTTAGATTCCCTATATAGGTTTCCCGATGTATGCCCTTATATAGGTACAATTCATATTGCCTTTATTTAGGCATAGAAAATCCAGCCCTTATTTAGGCATTGTCCATGCTAACCAAATACAGGCATGGTCTCCTACAGCCGTCAATCCACGTCACAATGAGTTCTTGGAAAACCAGACTCTTAAGCCTTTAGGAATTTCCCTTGCTTGGATATTGATTTCTCCCAGAACTCATTATTATGCATGAACATCTATTCCTTAGGGGTTCATTCATGATGTTTCGATGGGCGACTTTTACGTCAATACAGGCATTCCTAAATACCTTCAAGATATAAATATACCTGTACTTGCCCTGGCAAACCACGGTTCTGGTACGGTCCAGCTCGACTGCCTACTTGCGGTTCGCCACGACAAGTTTGGAAGGAGATCGAGTTCCCGCCTGATGCACTGACCAGACGCTGTCATCCTCCTCGCAGAGAATCCAGCTGCAGTGTTTCTGACTCCCCTTGTGGGGTGTTAGACATCGAGTCCCAGAAAGAGACTCCAGCCTCACACATTCTAAGGTATGGAGCAGACTAGAACTTAGAGAAACTTTTGGCAACTCTTGGCAAAACTAAAACTATAGCTAGCTATACTTTACAAAACAGCACCTACTTCTTACCACGTACTACACTTAAGTTAGGTACACTGGGGTAGAACTATTTAGAAGCATCAGATGAGTATTCACATTTTAGCCTGTGTTATTTATGTATGTATTTTATGAATATATGTCATAGCTACAAACCATGATATTGCAGTCTTATTTTATCTTACTGTTAACCCTGTACGTATTGTACTTCACATCCTGTCTTACGATTGTAGCAGTTCATATCTCTTGCTTGAGAAATAAGACTGTTCAATAACCCCTTTTTATTGAAACGCCTGTCATCTCTATTTCTGTGCAACTCTGTAGAAACAAAGCATGCACGATTGACTGAGTGAAACTGTCATCTATTGTTTCCACGGTTCTGAGATTGTTCTGACTCTAAGGGGAAAAAAATTGTCATGTTTATGCGGTTGTCAGAAACTAATCCCTTCTTGTATATTTGAGAAGTTTCTAGTGACCTCTGAGTTAGCTGGCACACACAAGTAATTAAGTTTAATGTACTCGATAGAGACATACTGACCTCAGTCCTATGTCAAAACTATAGTGTATATTATTCCAATGCACAGAGTGCATATGATAGTGCTGTATTGATGAGTGACTGCATGTATGAGTAACTGTATAGATGAATGAATTGACATGTGTGTAGACCTAGGAATCAGTGAGTGGGTATGTAGTAACTGGTATTGGTGTGTCTATGATTTCAAAAATGGCTCTCTGCATTTTAGAGTGGGTGTTTCAAAGGTTATATTAGGGTGTGAGGTGGTGCATCATTTTATCACGTGGATGATGTCATCAGTTATGTCATTTGAGATGTCATCAGTGATGTCACTGACCATGTCATGAATGATGTAAGATGTGACGTCATCAGCAGTGCATTGCGGGGGCACGAGTTATAGTTAGCTGAACTAACTATAACTGCCGTATTTCTCTGGTTTTGTATGAGTAAAATGTCCAACTAAATATAACATCCCTGAAACCTGTGGTTTTTTCAGTGAATTTCTATGTTTTTTTAAATGCTAATTTCTAACTTTAACGTGCCTGAAACCTATGGTTTTTTCAGTGAATTTCAATGGTTTTTTAAATTCAAATTTCTAACTATAAAATTACTGAAATCTATTGTTTTTTCAGTGTGTGTATATATATATATTCACTTAAAAAACCATAGGTTTCACACATGTTATAGTTAGCTGGACATTTCACTCGTAAAAAACCAATGAAATTCCCCCGTTATAGTTAGTAAAGGGAACTATAACTCACGCGACCGCAATCCAGTGCTGATGAAGTCAGATATTACATCACTGTCTTTAGACACTTATTTACCCATTTTTCCTTCCTTTAACCTTTAGCTATACATATTTAATAAATATTTATTTTACAGAAGGACCCATATGTCATCAGTGATGTAATATCTGACGTCATCAGCACTGGATTGCGGTCGCGTGAGTTATAGTTCCCTTTACTAACTATAACGGGGGAATTTCATTGGTTTTTTACGAGTGAAATGTCCAGCTAACTATAACATGTGTGAAACCTATGGTTTTTTAAGTGAATTTGCAAGGTTTTTTAAATGCTAATTCCTAACTATAACGTGTGTGAAACCTATGGTTTTTTCAGTGAATTTGTACGTTTTTTTTAAATGCTAAGTTATGTATTTATTCATATTTTTTTAATGGTTTTTCACCGCGCGCCCACGTTACACAGTTTGTACCGTGCGCGCACGGTGCACGCACTCTGCGATTTAAAAAAAAAATAAATTGGGGCCCTTCAGGGTCCTCCTGTGACCGCCTGACCAAGGCTAGGGGGTCAGGAACTGTCCACCCTGCCCCCTTTTCACGTTCGCCACCTTCCTTTTCCACTCTTGCACTGAAAACAAACAAAATGGCGGCCGACACTTCCTGATTTCGACCGATTCGAACGTTGACTGACATGTTACAACCAATCAGAATTACGCTCGCGCACGTTAGCGTGCGCGCATCGTGTGCGCACGGTGCACGCCTATAGACATGTATGTACTTTTAACTGCAATTTTCTCAGGAACTAATGAACAGATTGACTCCAGGTATGCAAAAGGCACATCCGTGACCTGAGGACTACCTCTTTGCCAAATTTAAAGTAATTCTGTTCAGCCGTTTGGGCTGTACCTTGGACTAAAGGTCCCTATGGAAAATTGCATGGGAAAAACGTGTTTTGGGACCCCCCTTTTTTCTCAGCCCCCGCTTGACGAATCCCCCCGAGACTTTCAGGGTACGAGTGGAGTGGAGCGCCCCACCTATTTTGAAAATTTCGCGAGGATTCGTCAATCGGCGCCAAAGTTATTCCAAATAGAATGTTGCGGATTTCCTATGGAAACACGGTCCTAACTATAACTATCTACTGGCGACTGCCAGTAGATAATATATATATATATATTGCACAAAACTTTCTGAGAGCAATAATAGTCAATTACTCAAAATCCACAAATGATTGGTCTTCTCCTTTGCACCCTCGTATGCAAATCTATTCATGGGACACTATGAGAGGGAACATGCCTGGAAATCAGGTACCAATTTTGAAGACAGCATTATATATTGGGCCAGATTCATAGACGAAATTTTTCTGATTTGGAATGGTAGTGAACAAAATTTAAAACTGTTTCACAAGTACTTGAATAACAACAATTATAACATCACAGTCACTCTTGAATACAGTACGGAAAGAATAGTTTTTTTAGATGTGGAAATGTATGTAAGTCAGGGACGCCTTGAGTCGAAACTGTACCGAAAACCCACTTCAACTAATTCTATTTTACATGCCAGATCAGGACATCTTAAAAAACAGATTGATAATATTCCCTATGGAGAATTTTTGAGAGCCAAGAGAAATTGTAGCGAGGACCAAGAATATTTAAATATTAGTAAAGATATCACTAACAGATTTCTCAGAAGGGGATACGAAAAAAGGGTTGTAGACAAAGCAAGGAAGAGAGCGCAGAAAGTTAAGAGAGACACACTTCTTCAAGAGAGACCAAGATTGGTCAATGAACAAAAAGAAGTAATCAGATATATCACGACCTACAGTGAAGGCAACAACAAGGTCTTCACATCCCTATGTAAACATTGGGAAGTATTAACTTTAGACAAAGATATCATAGAATATTTGGGAGATAAACCTAACATGGTGTACAAAAAAGCTCCCACATTGAGGAAGTCCTAGTGATACACTAACTTATCCCATACTGTTGAAAACTAAAACAGTGATATGATTAAGCATTCTCTGAAGACATGAATTCTCTACAGTTAAAACGTGTTTCTTGTCTTATGTTGACTAATGTCCGGACTCCATTTTGTATTGTCATGTCTCCACGTGCTTTGCACGAGAAGTGTCCTACCTTTTCGCTAGTTGCTTTTGTAATCTGCCTAGTAACAGTCTATAAATAGCTCCTTTGTCCGTCTGGCGCATGCCCAGACTTGACCACATCTGTTATCAGTTAGTCCTTGTTTGACCATGTTTTCACGGGCTCATGAAATTGTTAACTCCGCCCCTATATTGATCCTGTATTGAAAATGTCTATAAATGGTAATGAATTTTGCTCTATATTGTATCCACCCACTTATGAGCCCCTCTGTTGTGTATAAAAGGGGACCGTGTACACAAGTTCTTTGTGCTACTCTATGCAATACTGAAGAGTGTTGTGTAGGTTGTAAGACCACCCTTAAGGGTTAATAAACTCTGTCTTTGTATTTGCAGTTTCCGTGCCAACTTCCTTCTAGTTTTCGTTACAGGAGGGCGAACCCTTGTATTTGCGGGCCTAGCTGGGGCCTATATTCATCAATACAAGAAGATGATCAACTGATACGGACTGATCATCAATTAACACCAGGTTCATATAGATGCAGTAAATGCATCTGCTGTAAACATGTTGTTGACAAAACAAAAACTTTTGGTTGCTGTGCTAACAGCAATCAATTTAAAATAAAATCATTTATCAATTGTAATACTAGTTATTGTATTTACCTGATCACATGTGCATGCAAAAAGATATATGTTGGCTCATCAACAAGAAAGCTTAAAATTAGATGGATGGAACATCTTAGAGCCATAAAAAACTGCGATCCCAAAAATCCTATGGCAGTTCATTTTAAGAAGCTACATAACCGTAATGAATTGGGAGAAATCAAATTTATGGGTATTGAGCAAGTCACCCTAGATAGAAGAGGAGGTGACTTAGAAGCGAAACTTAGATGCAGAGAAACCTTTTGGATAAATACATGACAGGCGGTACAGTTTGGATTGAATGTGGATCGGGAAATTTATACACTTCTTGGATGAAGTGCTGACAACCACACATCTCATCCTGAGATCTGATTGGCTGTCAGCACTTCATCCAAGAAGTGTTGGCAGCCATCTTGGGACCAATATACATGATAGCACCTCATTAAAAAGCATTGCAGTTAATAGAAGGTTTTAAGACTTTAGTTACATTATAAATCATTTGTTGATGGTACCATACTCATTTTAGGAATTGTGGTATGTTCTAAGGTGATTTCACCATGTGAAAAAGCCTTCTGCTGGGATGTCATGATTGAGAGAAAAATATTTTCTCATGCTTTTCCCACAGAAATTTGGAAGGTGAACTATAAGGTAAACTGAGAGCATATTTTCTGTAAATTCACATTATCTTTCTCAGTCATGTGAGAATGAAGTCTGACATTCTCAGTAAAACATGTACATCCAACAAGGGCAGAGACTGTCAGTTGATTCCTTTGTGTTCTACTGCAGCTTCCCAGAGTGTTCCAAAGAACAACTAGAGCGCTAACAGTCCTACTTATGATAAACGTATGGCACATCTGAAGCCATCTTGCTTGGATTAAAGTGGTAACTCTTAAAACATTTAATTTAAAAAGCAACAAAATGAGGGGGTTCATTTTTCCATAAAAAGTATGATTAGTGCTGCAGAAAGAAAAATTAGGGCACATTTTGAGTGACTTCTCAAATCCTCTACTATTTCATTAACAAATTCTGACATGCAGACTGAAACAATCACTTTCAATACCAGCAGCAGTTTTCCCTGGTGAGCAGTAGCTTTACTACAGTGATCTAATGAGCAAAAAGAGTGCTAACATTCTGAATTTATGGCAAATGTGTGACACATCTGAATGCCTTCTTGATGGAATCAAAGTAAAAAAATGAAAGTATTTCCTACTGAGGAGACTGCAGTAAATGAGGAAATTAGGAAACTTCATAACAAATAAGTCTCCCAAGATGGCCACCAGAGACAAAAGAGCCCAAATGTAGCCCAAAATCACCCAGATGTAGCCCAAATATAGCCCAATGACAGAAGTGTGCAAAACACTTATTATTTTGTGTTTTTGCAGTGTTATATAGTGCAGACTTGTTAGGTATTGGAGTGCTTTACATGAGCATTGGTTACATCACACAAGAACAAATTCATTTTGGTTGTAGACATGGGGAGACTAAGTGATTTGACCAGAATCACAAAATGTCGAGCTGAAGCAGAAACTCCAACCTGGTCCCCAGTTGCAAAGTCTGCAGTTCTGGAAGTAACACCACATCCTCTCCCCTAAGTGCAACATTTAATCAAGTGGTCAACTGGATAAAAAAACATAAAGATAACAAATAATTTAAAAGTGCTTTGTCCCTATTTGAAAACTCAGAAAATATGTCCTTATTTTAGTCTTTTAGAGCACTAACCATAATTTTGATGCCAATAAGACCCTCTCATATATGTAATTTCTAAAGGAAATGCTCTAGGTATTACAGTTTTGATTACATCAAGATGACGTCAGGCGTTCCACACTTTTGTAATGAATATAGAATGTTAGCAATCTAGTTGTTCATTAGGATACTGTTGAGAGGCAGAGGCCAGGGGCACGGACTCTGAAAATTGAAGGCAGGTAGGAGGGTGCAAAGGCAACAATTTAACCACACTGAGCAGGCAGGAAGGGCCGTGGCAGCTCAACAGACTATGGAGGGCAGTGGAAAGGGGGGCAGGGGCAACAAACCAACAATACAGGACTTGCAAGAGAGGCTGTGGCAATGTAATAGACCATTGTGGGCAGAAGGAAGAGGCAATGGTAGTACAACCATACATGCCAACAGACCCGATTCAGCCAGGAAACGTCCAATGTTTTTAAGCTCAAATGGGCTTTATTTGATCTGTCTCCTGTCTACAATCTCCTCTTTTTCAATGTAACTCAAAGGGGAAAATCAATACCCCAGTTTTTTTTCAAAATCTCCCTCTTACCAAGTTCAGAATGTTCGCAAGTATGGTACATTGGATCATGGAAGGAAATGGGGTAGGGACATGGACTTGGATAACAGAGGACAGGAGGGACATGGAGAGGTGCACCAAACTGACCCTGCAGGGCAGGCATCAGGGTTTGCAGCAGCACAATACACCACACAGGGCATGCAGGATGGGAGTGCAGCACAACAATCCATAGAAAGCAAGAGGGAGGGGACAGGACCATGCACATGGACAACAGAGAACAGAGGGGCAAGAGGCAATGGTAGCTAGTTGACCATAATGGAAAGACAGGAGAGGAAGCTGCAGCATAACAGACCATAAAGGGCAGGAGGGACGGATCAGGGGCATTACAATGGAACAGAGAAGCAAGGAGGGAGGGAGTAGGGGTCTGCACATGTAAACAGAGGGCTGGGGGCAAGGGGGCAGGGCAGGAGCAGCAAGATAGCCATGGAGGTCAGGCAGGATGGGCACTAGAAGCAAGACACACCATGAAGACCAACAGTGAGACTGTGATGGCATACACACAGACCATGGAGGGAAGGTGGGAGGGGGTCAGGGGCAGCTAACTGACCACACAGGGAAGGTGGGAGGGGCCATGGCAGCACAGAAGACCATGCATGGCAAGTGGGAGGGTTAGTGGCAGCACAATGGCTATGATGGGCAAGAAGGAGGGTGCAGGGGCATGCACAAAGGACGATGGAGGATAGAAGGGAGGGTCAGGACCTGTGCACAGACAAGAAAGTTCAGGGGAAGGGGCCTCACAACAGACCGCACGGGGCAGGCAGGAGGAGCAGTTGCAGCACAACAGACCAGGGAGGGCAGAAGGGTGTGGCAGTACAATGGACCATGTGGACAGGAGGAAGAGGATAGGGGCATGGCATGTGGACAGGCAGGGTGGAGGTGGCAAGGACAGGTTACAGTCATCTGACAATCTAAGGCAGGTGGGAGGGGAGTGGCAGCTCAACAGAACACTCAGAGTAGATAGGAGTGGCAGGTCCATGGAACATGGTGGGCAAAAAGGATGGAGCAGGGGCATGTACAAAGACATCGGAGGGCAGGGGGAAGGAGAATAGGGGCAGCAAGCTAAGCACAGAGTTTAAGCAGGAGGTCAATGATGGGACATAGAATTGGGCAATGGAGGGCAGAAGGAGGGGACTGGTACATCATACTAAATTGAGGGCAGTGGCAGCACATCAGACCATGCATGGCAGGAGGGAGGAGGCTAGTCCATGGATTCACACAACAGAGGATAGGGAGGAGGGGGATGGGGCAGCAAGCTAACTGTTCAGAGAAGGCGGATATTAGGAACTTTATTGTTTTTAAAACGTGTGTCTGTGCGAACTACTTAAAATATGAACAAGTATGCAGCATAATCTCACTTTTATTCAGAAAGAAGAGGACGTTTGTGACTGTGACTCCGGGCTCACTTGGCAGAAACACCCCCTGACCCTCCACCCCCTATCGCAAAATGTAATGCCCGTGAAAAGGGTAGGTGAACACAGTGTTATATAGAACATAGTCCTGAGAGCACGATTGAAAATGAAAACTAGATATAGTGTATGGTATAAATTATGCACCAAAAAGTGTGATATAAGATGAACCGGGCGTGAAATATAATATGCAATACATTGTGCGCAATGACAGATTCATTGGAGAGCGCGAGATAGCACAGGCACTAGCGCGTACTATGCGATATGCGCCTTGGAGTGTAATATGCACAGGGCAGTGTTGTGTAACCTAACTAGTCTCTAAAGTTGTAATATAAAATATGTGCTGGGGAGTGTAACGTTGCATATGCACTGTGACAAAGATATGGATCCCAGATTGTAATATGTATGGCATAGCACTGTGCGTTATAACATAGGCATCGAGGAAGGCACGTTAGATGGGGCAATATAACCCGTGCGAAGACAAGTGTGGCATGACATATTCACGGGGTGGTGTTACAGTGCACATAGAGAGTGTCATAGCATATGCACTAGCTAGTGGAATACAACACAGAGGTGTGTGACACTCAGCAGTCAATGGTGTGTGTAACACAGCATTGGGCTCTGCCAGGAGCGGGCTGTGACTCTCAAGTGATGTTCGTCCCCTTTCCAGAGAGTAAAATAAAAAGTATTACACATCCGGCAGTGGATGTGTGTTTTATTAATTGTGAGGGGGGTTTCTTGCATAGTTTTGGTCAAATTTTTGTCGAATCCCCTTTGAATGGCTTGGTGTGCATGTGTATTAAATGTGCCCGTCAATCGCTACCCATGTTTGTATAAATAAACGACAAGGGTGTCTACCGGGATTAGGCACGGTAGGGCATCAGACATGTCAGAGCTTCACTAGTGGTGTAAATACATTCCACGTGGATTCATTGTATGCATAGTCGCCTTTTAATGAATATCACGCAAATCGTCATGGTGATAGGTACGTACGGTTTGTCCAGCATGTCCTAGGTGTGTCTATAAATATATATTTTTTAAAAATAATAAAAAACAGTGGCCGGCCCTGGGGATTGGGGTCAAAAAAATATAATTAGGAGACAGGCCCTGGAGGATGGGGTCATCAGGGCCAATTAATTAGAATAAGAAGGGGAACCACACAGCCCCCCTTCTTAAAAAATTAAAATAAATAAAAGACTGGCATCGTGCCGGAGGCGACGCCCCCTCCTTGCAGCACTCTGCAAACGCGCCCCCTGGCGAGTTGTAAGTTGGGGAATTAATTCCTCTTCAATACTGAGGGTCCCTGAGGGCCAACTAGCCCAACAGGCATCTCCAGTATGCGCCAGGGAGCTGCGCTGCAGACAGGTGTTCTGAGGCCAAGCCACTTTTTACACCTCTCTGCAACGCAGCTCTGTGGCGCTTACTGGAGGTACCCAGTGGTCTAGTTTGACCCTAGGGACCCTTAGGATTCAAGGGGACTTAATATCTCAACTTAGAACAGCCACAGGGCGCGTTTACACAGTGGTGAAGGGAGGGAACGGGGCCTGAGGTGACGTGTGCAAACACGCACTATGGCACTTTTTAAATTGGGGATATAATTTCCCTTCAATACTAAGGGTCCCTGGGGGCTAACTAGCCCACCAAGTGCTTCCAGTAAGCGCCACTGAGCTGCATTGCAGAGAGGTGGTCCAGGCCGTGCCACTTTTTACACCTCTCTGCAACGCAGTTCTGTGGCACATACTGGAGGTACCTAGTGGGCTAGTTGGACCCTAGGGACCCTCAGGATTCAAATGAACTTAATCTCCCAACTAAAAACGGACACAGGGCGTGTTTACACAGTGGTGAAGGGAGTTAACATGTGCAAAAACGCCTTGTGGCCTGTTTTAAGAGGTAGTTTTAATCCCCCTGCCCTATTATATACTAGGGGCTTACAGAGGAGGTCATGCTAATCACGGGGGACCCCAACGCATAATGTTCCCTAGTGTATGTAGGTGTTTTCACTGTATTCTAAGTGTCTTTTAACATAGCACTGGCTCTAGGACTGGTTAGTCAGACTCAGTTACCACCAGTATCCGTCTGAAAAAGTTGAGGGTACAGGATGATTTTGCAACAAGGCTTCTTTCTGCTCTTCTTTTTGTTCTTTCTGCACGTTATCCTTCTTCCTGCACTTTTCTTCGTCTTGGAGGACTTCTGTTGCTTCTTTCTGCACTTCTTTTTTTTCTTTCTGTGCATTTTTTCTTCTTTCTTCACATGTCCTATCTCTGTAGGCATAGTTAGAAATTAGCATTTAAAAAACCTTTGAAATTCACAGAAAAAACCATAGGTTTCATTCACGTTATAGTTAGGAATTAGCATTTAAAAAACCTCAGAAATTCACTGAAAAAAACATAGGTTTCAGGGGTGTTCTAGTTAGTTGGACTTTTCACTTGTACAAAACCATTGAAATTTCCCCGTTATAGTTAGTTCAGCTAACTATAACTCGCGCGCCCGCAATGCACTGCTGATGACGTCACATATTACATCACTCATGACATGGTCAGTGACATCACTCATGACATCACTGATGACATCTCAAATGACATCACTGATGACATCACTGATGACATCATCCTTGTGATAGAGTGGCAGACCTCCTCTCACCCTAATATAACCTTTGATACACACATTCAAAAATAGAGACTACAATTTTCAAAACAATGGACATACCAATACCAGTTACAACAACCTCTTCAGTAATTCTAAGATCCACATACACATCCACTCATTCACCAACAGTCCTATACAGTCACTCATACATGTACTCACTCATCATATGTACTCATACACCTATACATCCTGTTACACAATGCCACTCATCCATAGAGTTACTCACTCACATAGTCACTCATGCTAATAAAGAATCAAACATACATTTACTTGCATATACAGTTATACACACACCACCACACTTACTTCTACGGAAACTTACACATACTTAGTCTTTTAAACAATCAGTTATAGAAACACATACGTATTCATACAGGAACTCTTTCAATCTCTCACTCTCACATATACTCACTTATATACACCAACAGTCACATATACTAGTTTAAAACATATGTAGTTACTCATAAAGACACTATTGAGACAGTCATTCACTCACTAACACACCCATACACACACTCATCCACCCATACACACACTCATCCACCCATACAGTCCTGCACACATGCTGTCTTCAACACATACAAACAGTGAGTCACTCATTCATGCAACTATGCACTATGTAATACCCCCCACCGAACCATGCAGACTCTCAGACTGATACTCAAAAAACCAACTAATAACCTATATAGACACCCATGTAGCTACTCACCAACCCATGCAGCCACTTATACACAAAGTGAGAGACTGATACAGATATTTACATATTTAAACATTACTCACTAAGCCATGTATTCACTATGATACACTTAATCAGTCAGTTACACAATCAATTTTTCAAAAACAAATCATCCATTTAGACACTTATATACCCATTTATTCTTCCATCGACCTTGGGATATACATATATAAAACATATTTAATTTTCAGAAAAGCACACATTCACTGGATGATGTCATCAGTGATGTCATCAGTGATGTCATTTGAGATGTCATCAGTGATGTAATGAGTGATGTCACTGACCATGTCATGAGTTATGTAATATGTGACGTCATCAGCAGTGCATTGCGGGCGCGCGAGTTATAGTTAGCTGAACTAACTATAACGGGGGAATTTCAATGGTTTTGTACAAGTGAAAAGTCCAGCTAACTAGAACACCCCTGAAACCTATGGTTTTTTCAGTGAATATATATATACATACATATTATCCAGAGAGAGTGGGGGTCAGAAAGCAAAAGGGAAGCAGAAAACACAATAAATAGAGAGACCAATTAAATAGAGAAGCAGAGAGAAAGGCCGACAGAGAGAGAGAGCTAAGCAGGCAGGTGGAGGGTAAAAGAGAGCTAAGCAGGCAGGTGGAGGGTAAAAGAGAGAAACAGACAGAGAAATAAGAGACGCAGAGAAAAAGAAGGAATTGCAGACAGACATAGTGGATGTGAGAGAAGCAGAGAGAGATTCAGAGAAATAGAGGGAGGCGCAGAAAAGAGAAGCTTACAGAGGCAGTGACAGAAATAGAGGGAGAGAGAGGGGAGCACAGAAGAGACTGCACAGACTTAAGGCAGAGAGAGGTGGAGAGAGCAGGCACAGAAGAGGGAACGAGAAATAGAGAGAGGGGCAGCGATAGAGGTAGTGACAGAAGAGAGGCAGAAATTGATGCAGAGAGGGAAACATCGGGACTTGGGGTTTCCCCCAGCGCGCGTTGCCCCACTGGTTTGCGGAAACTCCGGCCTGGCCCCCAGCTCCATCTGTGCCTTTGGCGGGAATCATGATGGCGGGACAAACCCAGAGACCCCTACTCGGCAGACACTCGGTCTGTGACCTCACTTCCCGAGGGCACTTGTGCGTCAGGAGAATCAGGTTCGAAGGAGGCCGCTGGGATTGGGGACAGGGTAGGTGATGAGGACACAAGGGTGGGTGATGAGGACACCAGGGTAGGTGACGAGGGCACCTTATATCTGGTCTTGGAGAAGTGAACGGTGAAGATGAGGAGGAATGAAGCAGAGGAAAGTGCAGAAGACCAACAAGGGAGAAAAGCAGTGAGTGAAATGAAAGGAGAGAAAAAATTCGGAAGGGTGGGGGAAGTAAAACCAAGGGTGGGAAAAAGAGGGAGAAGGTCACAGCAGAGAAAGAAATTAGACCAAAATGGGGGGAGGGGGGTAGAAAGTACACAGCAGGGGTGCCAGCACATGCAGAGCACTCAAAGGAGAGAGGAAAAGCAGAAGGAAAAAAACTATGGGGGACAGCAAAGTTAAAAACCTGATAGAGTTAGAAGAAGAGAGAGGGTGAAAGAAAACGAGGGAGAGAATGGGTGTGAAAAGAGAGACGGTAGTGACAGAAGCAGAAAGATAAAAGGGAGAGAGGAGGGGTGTACTGAGAGGAAGACGGTGGTGAACTCTTTGGTCACACACTCCGTCAGCCTCGTTTTGTCTTTCTTTCACATATTTTCCCCTCCTCTAACCCTCTCAGGTGCGAGGATTAGAGGGCGAGTTAGAAATGGAAAGAGCGGCGCCAATCCGGTGAGGGTTGCTCCGGCCCATTTTAATATCTCGCAATTATCTACTGGAACCCACTCTGGTCAGATGGAACTTTTTACTTGCCCAATAGCGTGGAGGGAAAGACACAATTATCAAAATTACTGTCCACAATTTGCCATAATCAAGGACTCGAGACTTAATCTCTTGGCTCTCTGGTTTTTATTATCAGCATAAAGATTTGCAGATACAAAGTCCTCAGTACGAGGCACAACAAGTACATAGGCACTAACACAAAAGCTGCTCTACGAAGAATCCGCATACGGCTAAAAATAACTAAAAGCACAATCTCTAAAAGCATGAGGTAGAAAACCACCAAGCAAATGTCGATACTAGGGACACTGAACCATACCATCTCTGTCCCTACTCTGCTCTAGATGACATCCCTACTTAGCAATCCCATGAGACCCTCAATCGAATCAAAGGTGTCAGAGTGAAACTTCCTAAGAAGTCTTCACTTAGAGAGCTTGGTCTAAGTTGCCCCCTCTATCCCTTCGCCTAGCCTTCCTCTGCCCTGGGCTGCTCTGATCTGCCTCCACCCTCGGGGCGCTGTCCCTAATACAGAACCCCAAATCTCAGAACACGCCCTCTGCGCCTCCTCTTCTGCGGGGTCGACTTTCAGAAATTTTCCACAGAGCGCTGTCCAGTTCCATCGTCCATCGCTTGGCCTTGAGTCCCAGACGCCATCCGCACTAGGAGTTACGATTGGCACATTCCAATACACTCCCATGTCTGGCTTTTACTACATAAGTCAATTTGTGAACAAAGAGCTTCTCTACTAACGAGCAACTGTCCTTGCACCTGGGGTGAGATCATGCAAAGCAGACATTCTTCACATCTTTTAAGTTGCAATTTACTACAGCCTAAAACCTCTACTGGAATAAATCCTTTTTGGCCTATTGCCCTTGGCTAACATAAGAAAATACCAGGCCTTTCGCCTCAACGATATATGCGAATTCTGGCCACTACTTCGGTTACACAAGCAGGTTTAAATCACAGTATTGACATTTACGTCTTTCTTTCATGTGTGGTCAAACTAAACAGTCTACAGACACGAATTCTAATCTACACGTTTTAACATCACATTGTTCAAAAGGACTAAGCTCTATTCATTACTTCAATATATACATAAGATGCTTGTACATAGCTAACACTTCTATTAAAATCGATATAGGTTATACAGTTCTTAATACATTGCACACAAAATACCTGAGTACACACTTGATTATATGCGGGTGCCAACTAACAGTAAATATAACGCACCCCTACAATTTTCAAACTTTTAAGCGCTACATCAGTTCCCCCCTTTGATGACATCCGTCATCACACCATTACATTTCTCTTCTTTAGAACTGATTTAAACCGCGCTAGTCATGACTTTGCCATGTCGAACTCCCTCCAGTCTCTTAAGACTCTCATATTGCTGCTCCTGGAGCTTCGCCATCCTTTTCTCGTTTGCCTTAAGAGCCCTTTCAACCGTGCCTCCTTGATACCACTTCCATGCCTTCACGCATCCCCACAAACAAATCACGCAAACCACAGCAATGATAATTGGCTTCAACACTGATCCCAGAAATCCTCTTCCCAAATTCGCAAACCAAGTTCCCACTCTTCCAAATCCTAATCCAATCTTCTCCCACACATTCTCCTCCGTCAAATCCATAATCTCCTTGTGAATAGTCGTGATGTTATCTATGTACTTCCCTATCTCCTTCGTGTTGTCTGGAATATATGTGCAGCATTCCTGAACCTTCAATAATTTGCAGACTCCGCCTTCTTTGGCTAATAATACGTCTAAAGCAAGGCGATTCTGCATAACCATATTCCGTATCGACAACATCTCTCCAGCCACCAACAACAAGGATCTCGCCGTGTTCATAGACAACTCATCAACCACAGTCGCCAACCTCCTGATCTTCACATCATTCAACACCACACCCATACTAGGTATCATTGCTCCGTATATGTCCCCAATCACTGCACCGGCGTTCGTAGCCCTACGTTTCCTAGACTGTCGCTTCGTCTCTAACAACTCCAAGTCCTCGGTGTGATAAATCTTCGGGAATATAATAGCCAAATAGCATATGCCATACCAATTCGCAGGTAGCCTGACATAAGCATTCTTTCCACATACATAATATACTGTCGGAATTACCTCTACTGGACCTTGCATAAAATTCTTAGCAGAAGCTTCCACTGTGAAGGTCTGAGAACAAGTGCTATGTCCTACTGCGACCTTATCCGTATCGGATTGAGGCCGTCCAATACACAAATTCCCTCTCTGTACCTCATCTAACGCTATTGGTCCATAACTTCCCTTGGATCTGTGAGCCCTCTCCTCGTCTGTCCAATCTACTGGACTATCTCCGGTGTGTCGTGTCTGGGTCAACTTTCTGTATCTGTCCTCTACCTGATCTATGAATTTCTTCTCTGTCTCAGATAACGCACATGTCAGGTTATTCCTGTGAGCATGCGCCGTATCCAACTTCATAGTCGGTCTAAAATACTTCAGGAGTCTGTCCTCTTTCTTATTAGAATCATATTTGTTCAAATGCTTGATTGCTGGAACTTCAGGAAGTACCGTGTCAAAATTTGAAAAGAAATACTCGAACTGTCTCCTGTCATAAAATAAACTGAGCAATAAACTACAAGAAATCCCATATGTCAATGGGAGATGATGATACTTGATACCCTCATCCACTGAAGCAGGCAACTGCATGCACACATAGCAATCCTTCACATCCATCGCATCAACATACTCATACAGCAACCTTGCATACGCGTTAAGCTTGAAATCACCCTTGGACAAATCCATGTGGAGTCTGCGATCATCCCTCAACTTCGATATTTCCTGTTCTCTAATACTGACACCACTCTGCCCTGGGGTAATAGGTGTGGGTGCTCCCTGAACCTTCCCCTCTTGCCTGTGAGCCACCATATATGAACTTATCACTACCGCAAATATGGTGACTATCACAACTCCTACCAATGTGCCTATTATCAATTTAGCCCTACGATGTGGGTTTGCAGGATCTGCCATCTTCGGAATATGCTCAATGTCCAATACAGTCTCTGAAAGGATAAGTCTCTTTCTCATTAATGTCTCTTTCGTGAACTTTAGGCAAACCTCCCTAACTTTTCTTCGTTCTATAACGGAAAAATCCCTAATTTTGTTCTTCTTCCGCTCGGGCCTAGGTTATCTTCTTTTCTGCTTGCAACCTTCTCAAATCAATCTAACATAAGCGCTGGTCCCAACAGTTCCAGGACTCCCTGCAATATTTCGAGCTTAAGAATGATCAGTTCTTGTGGGTCTGGCACAGTCGTGAACGTCGGGAACTCTAAATTGTCCAAGATCATGCCTCGAATGACACTCAGGAATGGCGGACTCGGAATATGAATCGTCAAAATTCCTTCGATCTCCAATCCCGGAACCTTCAGCAACACTTCCACCCTCTGGAGCGGGACACTGTTGACCAATGTCATCGACCTCAACCTTCCCGTGCTCGGTAACCCTGGCATCAGTCACTTGATATGCCCACTCTGGTGAAGCGTACTTCCGACTTGGCACTCGAGTTCTCTTGGACCTTCTCACACCACCTTGAGGATTCTCCTCGTCTCCTGATTCTTCTTCTGGTTCCTCCGAAACTGGTGCAAGGTCTGTGTCCGGAGCCAACCTCAGGTCTACCCGGTTCTGTCTTGCGGGCCAAACCCTTTCTGCTTCAGTAACACCTCCGGTCTTCCCTTCGATACCCTGTGCACTGACCTCCTCTTCTTCGGCAGAACTTGATTCTGTACTACCCACTGCACCTCTTGCTCTTTCGCCGGTTTCTGGGTCAGTACTTCTTTCACGCTCTTCCCCAGTACGATTCAGTGCACCATCAGCCGCTTCAGCAACCCTTACAGCTTGACTGGCCCTCTCAGGAGGCTCGGTCGGCCCACCGGGATCTTTGTTCTCGAGAGGGGCTGTATCTTCCAAGGGTGCTGGAACTCTACGGGTATGGGAAGCATGCACCCAGTTCGGTAAACCTCCACACTTGACAGCTGTGTTCGTGACAAGGATCACTTGGAAAGGGCCGCGCCACCTAGCATCCAAACAACTCTTCCTCACGTGCTTTCGGACTAGGACCCAATCGCCTGGGTCCAGGTCGTGGCACCGGTCTCTCGCAGCTGGAACCGTTGCTGTCTGCACCTGCTGAGACACAGAACGGACCACGTCAGCAAGGCCTTTACAATAGTCCAGGATCATATCATCAGTGATATTTATCAGAGCAGTAGCAGGTATTGCAGGCAAACGCATCGCTCTTCCCATGAGGATTTCATGGGGAGACAACCCAGTCCTTCTATCAGGCACACTTCGGAGGCTCATAAGGACCAAAGGTAATGCGTCAGGCCATTTCAGAGACGTAGACGAACACACTTTCGCCATCCGAGCCTTCAGAGTTCCATTCACCTGCTCCACTATCCCTGAAGCTTCCGGTCTATAGCTACAGTGCAATTTCTGATCTATATTCAAAGCAGCACAAAGCAACTTCATAACTTCGCTGTGGAAATGAGTTCCTCTGTCCGATTCAAAGGACGTCGGGAACCCGTACCTTGGAATGAGTTCTCTCAATAATAGTTTCGCTACTGTGAGTGTGTCGCATCTGCGTGTAGGGTATGCCTCCACCCACCTGGAAAAGACACATACTATCACTAATATGTACCTCAACCCATTACACTTCGGCATTTCGACAAAATCCAACTGCATCCTATTGAAAGGTCCCCCTGACCTCCCTATGTGGCTCAATGTCACAGCAGTTCTTTTCCCTACATTCATCTGTTGACAAGTGACACACCTCTGGCACACGGTTTCAGCCACTGCACGAAACTTCGGGTTGTACCAAGTCTGACGAAACACTCTCATCATGGCATCCCTGCCAAGATGTACAGCACCATGTATCAACCTCGCCATGGGATTCAACAAACTTTCCGGCAACACCGCTCGTCCATCATTCGAAACCCATATATCCACATCTCCCTTCTCACATCCAGCTCGTATCCAGCTGTCACGTTCCTGATCCGAGACCCCTTCCTGAAGCTGTTTCAGTTCCTCCCATGAGTCTGCCATAGCTAACATCTGACCATACACCCTCTCCTCCCCAGTTTCCTCCATGTGGATCTCAGTGAAGTTGCATCCCTGTTCTGCACAAAATCGGGCTACTTCATCAGCATAGTTGTTTCCCAATGAAACAAAATCATTTCCCTTTGTGTGTGCAGCACATTTAACAACAGCAATTTCATCAGGACCTTGCAATGCTTTTAACAGTTTCCGTACATGTTCACCATTTCTTATAGGAGAACCTGAAGACGTCATAAACCCTCTCTGGGACCATAGCTGTCCGAAGTCATGAACCACACCAAACCCATACTGGCTGTCCGTGTAAATAGTTACAAGGATCTTTTCCGCTGCCAAACAGGCACGAGTCAGAGCAATGAGCTCAGCCACCTGCGCGGAGTGTACTCCTTCTAAACAAGCGGCTTCAACCACACCCGTAATGGTGCATACAGCAAACGCTGCTCTCAGTCGACCGACACTGTCTCTTAAACATGAACCGTCCACAAAGAAAATCTCATCTGAAACTGGGAGTGGTTCATCGACAATGTCAGGTCTCGGTTTGGTGCATAGTTCCGTAACGTCGAGACAATCATGGTCCTCACAATCTTCATTATCATCTATAATTGGAACAGGTAACAATGTAGCAGGATTTAAAACAGCACACCTCTTCAATGTCACATTATCGGCTGCAAGAATAACTTGCTCATAACGAGTCAGCCTATTATTCGTGAGGTGCTGTGTTTTAGTCCTAGTCATCAACAATTCAACAGAATGTGGCACATGTACAGTAAGAGGATGACCCATCACAATGCTCTCACATCTCTCGATGCTGACACCCGTTGCCGCAACGGATCTGAGACATCCGGGCAACGCAGAAGCTACTGGATCTAAAGTAGCTGAGAAATAGGCAACTGGTCTACGGACACCTCCATGATTCTGGGTTAACACTGCTAATGCGCAACCTTCTCTTTCGCAGCAGAACAATGCAAATGCCTTGTTGTAGTCCGGCATTCCCAACGCAGGAGCGCTACATAAGGCTTCTCTCAGCCTCAGAAATGATTTCAAACAGTCGTCGTCCCATGGTACCGGATCACTTACATCCTTTCGCGTCAGCCGCTGTAAAGGCTTCGCTTCAAAGGAAAAGTTTGGGATCCATTGGCGGCAATAACCCACCATTCCCAAAAACATTCTAACTTCCCTCTGCGTCGAGGGAACTGGCATTCTCAGAATCGCATCAATGCGATCTGGAGACACTTTCCTTTTACCCTTTTCAATCCTGTGCCCCAAATACTGGACCTCAGGTAAACAGTATTGCAGATTGTTGGGAGACACCTTGTGACCATTCTCTCCCAGAAAATTCAACAACGCAATGGTATCGACCCTGCAAGCGTCTTCTGTCTCTGACGCGACAAGCAGATCGTCAATGTATTGCACCAAAACAGAGTTTTTCGGCAACACAAGACCTTCAAGATTCTTCTTTAAGAGCTGATTAAAAATTGACGGGCTCTCCGTATACCCCTGTGGAATACGACACCATGTTAATATACGATTCTCTAGCCTAAATGCAAAAAGAAATCTACTCTCTTCATGTAGGGGAATCGAAAAGAATGCCTGACACAAGTCAATCACTGTGAACCATCCAGCTTCGCATGGGATCTGGAACAGTATCACAGATGGATTCGGTACCACTGGACAACATGGAACAACTATGTCGTTTATTTTCCGCAGGTCTTGCACTATCCTGAACTTCCCACTTGGTTTCTGCAGTCCCATAATGGGTGAATTACATGGACTACCCATGATCTCCACCAGTATTCCCTGCCTAATCATAGACTCGATCACAGGTTTAATCCCTGCAATTGTTTCAGGCGACAGTTTATACTGGGGTGTTCTCGGGAATTCCGCGTTCGGCTTAACCTGTATTTTCACTGGTTCCACTCCCCTGACTAAGCCGATCTCCTCTCCGCTTAGATCCCACACATCGGTCGATACAGACTCCCTCAAATCCTGTGGAAGCTCCTCCACTGTCAAAGCCGGGTACATTTCCACGCACACCCGCTGATTTGCAACCTTAAAGGTCGCGTCATCATCTCTTGTCTGTACCTCTACTCCTTTCGGGGTACAGTAGATTGTGCAATTGAGCTTACACAACAAGTCTCTTCCCAACAAACAAACAGGACTAGAATCGCACACCACGAACTGATGTCGATCCCTAAAGTTTCCTATCCTGACTGGAATCGGTTCCGTTAAGGGGCTCACTAGCCTCTTGTTCGCCACTCCAACCACTTGTATGCTTTCCCCAGAAAGGGCTACCCCCGGAACTACTGCTGATCTTATAGTTGACCTGGTAGCCCCCGTATCTACCAAAAAGGTAGTAGGGTGTCCATCGAGTTCTGCTTCCACAAAGGGTCCTCTCTGATCTACCTCTAGAATGGCCCTAAGTATGCAATCATCATCCTGACCTAAACTCAACTGCGCCAGCAAATCTGCATCCCTCTCCTCTCCCACTTCGAACATGGGCATCTGCAAATAAGTCCAGGCTCCCTGCTGTATGTTCTGCATCCTGGGTGGCTGGGGAACCTGCACCTGCGAGACGCCGGTCCCCCCTTGCATCATTCTCGGTACAGTCACCGTCTGTACCTGTTCTGCCCCAGGGACCTGACCCATTCCTCCCTCCATCTGCGGCTGATTATAGGGGTTCAAGGGACACTCGCGCCTCCAATGTCCCACCTGGTGACACTGGTGACAAGCAGTCGTCTTCTTCAAGATCGCTACATCTATGCCTGTCCTAGGGTCAACGGGCCTCGGCCTTCCCTGACCCTGCATATTCTGATTCCCTGTCTGATAGTTTCCCTGTCTCCGCACCACTGGACCCCCATTCGGCGGTCCCTGAGCAGCTTGCATCTGAATGAGCAATAGGTTGTCCTTCATCTTCTTGTGCTTGGACTCAATCTCATCCGTGCAGTACCTGGCATACCGCAAGATCTCATCTACGGGCTTATTCTGCCAACAGATCAAATGCTGCTGTATCATGAGACTGACCTCGGGCTTCAAACCCAGCACGAACTTAGACACAAACTGTCCCATGTCCTTCGTTTCCAGCTCATCTAGGCCACTGTACTGCTTAAAAGCCTTCAAAAGTCTCTCATAAAATTCATGTACTGTCTCCTTTGGCTCCTGCACCGTCCTATCTATCTTCACCCAATCAATGTCTTGGGGTGAAACCTTCGATTTCAACCAGGTAATTACTTTATCGTACAGCCTCATCACTACGGGCGACGGACCATTTGTAATCATGTTCCTATCGGGCTCATAGTCCGGCCAATCAACAGCAATTTTACATGCGTTCCACAGATCCCCCGGAACCACGATATCAAATAAGGTGTTCAGGTCTATCCACAACACCTTCGAAATCTTAACAAAGCGCTCAACTTGCTTGTACCACTCTGCAGGCTTCTCCCTGAGCCTGGGAAAATCATTCGTAAATGATGCCAAATCCCCCCTGCTCCATGGTACATGCACATATCCTCCATTTGCCACTTCCCTAAGGGGAAAGGTCTTAGCTAATAGCAACCCCTCTGCCGGAGTTCCTCCTTCCGCTCCCCTCGAGGTCTTTTTCTTTGACCATTTCTCTTCCCATTTATCAAGCGTCAACCATGGCCGCATGGCTAGGACCAGTTCTCTAGTATGTGACCTCAGTCCAACGACCCTCTTCTCCTCTAGCTCCCGCTCTGTATAATGCATCCTATGACTTCCTTGCAGCGCTCTAGTCTTGGACAGATCCACACCATATTCCTTCGCCAATCCCCTCAATTTCTCGTGTGCCATTCGTGCTTTCCGCGTCACATCTTTCGCCACGAAAAACAGGTCATCTGGACTGTAGGATACTATCCTCTCAAGAGGTAGACTTCCATGTATAATTTCATCTGCCTCTGCCTTAAGCCTTACTACGTCTATCATCCCTGCCTTCAAGGCTCCTTTCAACACCTGACAACTTGCTCCACGTCCCTCATCATATTCACATTCTGGCTCCTTCTCCCTCCTCTCTTCTGGTGTTTCTATGGGAGCAGAAGGGCTCTGAAAGCCAACTGGAGTTGTCCCCGCTTGGCCCATATTCCAGCTCATTTGCTTCTTTGGCGGTACCCATGACCTTAAATCTGATCTCGACTCCATCAGACTCCTCGGCCTCACCGGTCTCTCGTCCTCTTCGCCCCTAGATGTGTCTGACACCGCTGCTAATGGTGTACTCCATTGTACAGGGCTTGGAGGTCGGGCCGTTGCCCCTTCCAACTCACTTTCCCCGCTTTCTCTCCTCGTTCTTTCTGCCACTCGTTCTGACCTCTCTCTTTCCTCTGATTCCGGACTGTATATCGACACAATCGGTCCAATGGTGACCGGTACCCTCAAGGCATCCGGTAACCTCATCTCTCTTTCAATCCTCCCGCTGGTCTCCGACTGACCCTGTGAACTCGCGGTTTCAAACGAAACCAACCCTTCCACTCGGGTCTCAGGCTGGATTGTTACCCTCCTAGAGTCTCCCCTCTCACCCCACCTATCATCCGCTTCATCTGGGTTATAAGGAGGTGGTCTCTCGTCTAGCAATCTTTGCAATACCCCATCATCGGAATCACTATCTTCCTCTTGTGCCTTCTCCTGTGCTTTCACATGGCGTATCCCCGTCGAATCTATTATTACGGGATACAGTTTCGCTTCCTCAATTGTCTGCACTCTCCATCTTTTCTCCGCTGCGTCCCACTTGGCATCCTGAAATGCCCTAATCGACTTCCTCATCCTCTCCTGACTTCTTCCCTTTTCCTTATCATGCGCTGCTCTAATCCACGCATGTAATGCTTCGAACTGTGCTGGTCTTGGCAAGGGTCTTAAGGACCCCATCACCGTCTTCAGTTGGTACAGCACTGCTAGTCTAAATGAGCCATACCTCGGGAAAGCTAGTTCCCCTTCGCCTTGTGTCATCTTGTGCCAATTCTCGATCCAAACTATAGTATGTAACCCCACATTCTGTGCCATGTAATGTGCCGGGGTATCCTCGGGAGGGGCTTCTTCTCCCCCACGAACAACCACATGCTTATCGCCTCTACACAACTCTCGCAAAGCCCTAAGACACTTCATGATGAGCAAATTCGATCTCGCGCTCTATTTACTTCTTGTTCTCCAATCCTCCAATAACAGCGCGACTCACACCAACCGGCCTATCACAGCGCGACACTCTCTGACGTCACCTTCCTTCGTTCGCAGCAGTTCCCTTCTCCAAAACTCGTTTCACGCTCACCCTCGTCCCATTCATACACTGAAATAACCGATTAAGTTATTTCTCTGGCTGTCCGTCCACAGCCTCTGACTGTTCGTCCACAGTCTCTCGACCTTGTTGACCTCGATTGGCGCCCGTCTGCCCCCGTCCGGCCAGACAAATCGCCTCTGATAGGTTACTAACACTCCGATCTGCACACCACAACCCACGACCAGCGTTAAGTTGCCATACACACACGCATTCGCTCCCCCTATCTCGGTCCAGGTGATCGATGGTACCTCACGATCTCCTTTGGGTGGTCAACAAAATCTATCTCAGGTGTCTTCTACACCACAATTCCCGGGCTGCGCGCGCTCACAGCCTGATCTCACAATCACACGACATACACATCAACTCCGCAAGACATCACACAACAAATCAACACCGCAATCTACAACATCTCATTTTCATACTCACTCCTGGAACTGCTGCTTTCTGCCGCACTGCTACTCGCCGTCGATGCTCATCTGCTGCCGTCTGCTGCTCGCCATCTGATGATTCAGCATCACTTATCGTCTCTTGGGCCTCGAGGATCACTTATCCTTATCTAATCTTCCCTCGCTATCGGAAAGAAACCATCCTCGTTTGCTACCAACTGCTCCGGCCCATTTTAATATCTCGCAATTATCTACTGGAACCCACTCTGGTCAGATGGAACTTTTTACTTGCCCAATAGCGTGGAGGGAAAGACACAATTATCAAAATTACTGTCCACAATTTGCCATAATCAAGGACTCGAGACTTAATCTCTTGGCTCTCTGGTTTTTATTATCAGCATAAAGATTTGCAGATACAAAGTCCTCAGTACCAGGCACAACAAGTACATAGGCACTAACACAAAAGCTGCTCTACGAAGAATCCGCATACGGCTAAAAATAACTAAAAGCACAATCTCTAAAAGCATGAGGTAGAAAACCACCAAGCAAATGTCGATACTAGGGACACTGAACCATACCATCTCTGTCCCTACTCTGCTCTAGATGACATCCCTACTTAGCAATCCCATGAGACCCTCAATCGAATCAAAGGTGTCAGAGTGAAACTTCCTAAGAAGTCTTCACTTAGAGAGCTTGGTCTAAGTTGCCCCCTCTATCCCTTCGCCTAGCCTTCCTCTGCCCTGGGCTGCTCTGATCTGCCTCCACCCTCGGGGCGCTGTCCCTAATACAGAACCCCAAATCTCAGAACACGCCCTCTGCGCCTCCTCTTCTGCGGGGTCGACTTTCAGAAATTTTCCACAGAGCGCTGTCCAGTTCCATCGTCCATCGCTTGGCCTTGAGTCCCAGACGCCATCCGCACTAGGAGTTACGATTGGCACATTCCAATACACTCCCATGTCTGGCTTTTACTACATAAGTCAATTTGTGAACAAAGAGCTTCTCTACTAACGAGCAACTGTCCTTGCACCTGGGGTGAGATCATGCAAAGCAGACATTCTTCACATCTTTTAAGTTGCAATTTACTACAGCCTAAAACCTCTACTGGAATAAATCCTTTTTGGCCTATTGCCCTTGGCTAACATAAGAAAATACCAGGCCTTTCGCCTCAACGATATATGCGAATTCTGGCCACTACTTCGGTTACACAAGCAGGTTTAAATCACAGTATTGACATTTACTTCTTTCTTTCATGTGTGGTCAAACTAAACAGTCTACAGACACGAATTCTAATCTACACGTTTTAACATCACATTGTTCAAAAGGACTAAGCTCTATTCATTACTTCAATATATACATAAGATGCTTGTACATAGCTAACACTTCTATTAAAATCGATATAGGTTATACAGTTCTTAATACATTGCATACAAAATACCTGAGTACACACTTGATTATATGCGGGTGCCAACTAACAGTAAATATAACGCACCCCTACAATTTTCAAACTTTTAAGCGCTACATCAGGGTGAATGGGAGGGAAGGCGAGAGGTGAAGGAGAGAGGGAGAAACGAGCAAGAGAAAGGTTGTGGGGGGCTACCACGCTCCTCATGTTCCCAGGGCGCATGCAATCTAACGCGTTGGCTGCGGTGTCGGGCTGACCTGTCATTAAACCAGGGTCACTCACCCATAGTGACAAGGGTGCTGGCAGGAAACCGCGGGCTGGCAGCCTCGAGTGCTCCAGGGGCCGCTATCATCCCCTTTCTCTCAGTGCTCCAGCTGTGGGAGCAGGACTGCAGCAGACTCTACATGAAACTAGCCACTTCTTGGCCTGTCAATGCGCTATTCATAGCAGTGGTCAAAGTGAGCGGAATCGGGAGGGCACGGCGTGCCCCTACTTCTTTAATTCCACAGATTCCGTTCCCCTACTTTTTTATTTCGAAAATGCGTCCCAGGACACAGTAAATCGCCATGGCCTATAGATAGCGTTTCTGGCGTTCGAGGACGGGCGGGGTGTGAAAGAAGTAACAGGACTCTGTCTTTTATTCTTTCTCTGAGAAGACATGGACAATTTCCACTTCTGCTCTACCGCTTCAGCTGCCCACCCTCCCCACTCTTTCCCTTCTTCCCTCTCTTTCTGTCTAGCAGTTCCTCTCTTACTGAAAACAGTGACTTCAAGAAGTGGTTCTCACTCTCTTTCCTCTCCTTTCGTTTATTTGCTCTCCTGTGAAATGATTCCGAAGACAAAAAAGACTTTTGCTGGAAATGCCGTATTTTTCTGACATTTTAATTCCAAAGTGCAGCATTAGGAATAAAAGGTTAAAATATGAAAAATAAATAAATAACTGAATAAAGTGAGACAGAGCAGTAGCAAAGTGGCCATATTCATTTTATTCACACCCAAACACATTAGCGCCACTTTTACAGAGTTTGCCAGTGAAGCGCTATTTTTGTTTTCTTGTCTTTGTTTTCCTCTGGCCTGGAACTTGTACACCAATCCTGGAGGTACTGCAATGCGTGAATTGGAAAATAAAATGTGTACTGCAGCTCTATGGTCTTTTTACCATACTGCTTACGTTTTGTAAGGATAAAAGCAATGGACATTGAAATTGGTCCATTCCGGGCCCTGTAGTCATGTCCTTAACTTTTCAGGCAAAAGCACTCACTGATTTCTGAATAGTGAGTGTAAAAGTGTTAAGGTAACCATATTGTTCCGGCATACATTTCACATGGCTTGCTAAATTTTTGCATTCCTTATGCATGCTTGCTTTTTCCAGGATGTTGATACTTTTTAGGTAGAGCCTAGAGCAGCACGCATGCGTTGCTCTGCGAGACTTTTAGTAGGGAGCTTCAGAAAGCTTACCAAAGCTCACCACACGCTCCTGCGTGTGGTTTTGTTTTTTTCACAGGCCATTGGGCTTTGCGTGCATCTTTCTAAGAAAGACAGCAAGCAATTGGGTAAAGTAAAGTAAAGCAAGATGTGTGCGCGATAATGCAAAACAGATGTCTCGCTGTGGCGCATGCGTGCGCACCACACGCGTGCTTCTTCAATTTGTTTCCTGGTACATTTTCGTCAATGTGTATTTTTAGATCCTATGCGCCACCTCTTGTCAGAAATTATCACAACGTGCACTTTCATAGTGTTTGCCTACGTCAGCCCCGAGGCGTACGGGTTTCTGCTTAAAGGCTCCACGAGCAGATGTCGCTGAATTGCCGAGTCTGTCAGGGGGCCAACCTCCGGCCATGGGGCGGGAGTCCCGCGTTCATTGCTTTATACGCCCTCCCCGGGATCTCCATAGCGGGGATAAGGGACGACACAGGCCCACTCCAGTCCTCTCCCTCACGCTACCTGATTTTCCCCAGCTCGTCCCCCTGGTTTGCAAGCAGTTTAGGAGTTCAGGGCCAACCTTTGTCTGGGTCCGGGCATTATCCCTGAGGGTGCTAGTAGATCCCCGGCTGCTGGGTTAACCTCTTTTTTCAGACTAATGACATTCCCCCCTCCCTCTTCCATAAGCGCTTGTCGGCCTCACCTTAAATACCTTGTTGGGCCCAGCTAGCAACCCGCCTCTAGTTTTTGTGCGCGTGGGTCCCTCAGTCTGCTCCTGGGGGGCCATTACCAGCAAGCTCACGGTCTGCTTGGCCTCCAGGAGGACGCCGTCCGTCCTTCAGTCCGGATCGGCCGCCTGCAGCACTCACCGCCGCTGAGGACTCATCCTGCGCCCCCTGCACCAGCCGTGTTGACTGCCCAAAACGCTGCTCTGACGGCGGGGGGTTCCATCCATCCTGACCGTGGCAGTAGTCCACATTCCTGGCTCTCTCCTGGCCCGACTTACAGCTCTGTTGGGCCTCGGGACCTCACAGAGCCAGTCTCCTCAGAAGCAGCCAGCCACGCCCTTGCTTTAAAGCAGGATCTATCGTCCAGGCGGATTACTCCCTTGCCAGCTCCGGTCTCAGGGGGATATTTGCTTCAGGCAGGCCATCCTCCCCCCCACCGCCCCCACAGCCACCAATCCACTCGGGTCTCGCTCCTAGTCCTACAATGTGATGTTCAGAAGTAGATTCCTGTATCACCAACAAATGATGCCGCAGGATGATCGCAGGATTTCACTTTTGGCAGCGGAAGCCCCACTCAGTGCTTCCAACCGGCCACCTTGCTTAGACACCCCATCTCACCCGCCTAATTCAGTTGTAGTGTCTTCAGCGAGAAGGCATGCTTCGGCTCCGGTAACTACTGGTCCGCCGCAGTGAGCAGGCATACTCCTGGATGCTACTGGCAGAAAAGAATGAGATACAGCAGGTAGTCTTTTGTTTGAAAGGTATCTTAGTGAAACATGTGAGGGTCTGCGATCCTTTATAGATGACCTGCCAAAACATCGGAAGCAAGACGGTACTGAAATGCTATATTAACAAGCATTGGAATAGCCAATAGGTCTCGCGTTTAGGTCCTCATAAGTGTTTAGCCAGAGCTATTGGCTCTGGCAATGTTTTTAAGATTTGTTGTAGAACAGTGTGGCTGCTGTGCAGCATGTTAAAAAGTTGCAATAAAAAAGTGTTATAAGTATTTTTGTTACTGTAGCTATAAAACAGAAGACATTATGTACAACTAAATGACCTATTAAAAAAAGCATTTACAATGCAATCGGTCTCGCATTTGTGAAAGTTAGACCTATTGGCATTGTAAATGACAATGTTTTTTTTATTTTTGTTTGGAGTGGAATGAGGATTTAGGGAGAGAGTTAGTGACGGGCGAAGCTGAAACCGATCAGAAACAAAAACAAATGTAACTCAACGCCAGCCATTTTAATGCTTTACCACACATTGAAACACACAAGATGATGGATGGAATGTTGCACATTGGCAAAACATTCACCCCCAGTCACAGATCTGGGTTTAATCCATCGGTATTTTGCTCACCACGCCACCCTAGTTCAGACATGGCCATATGCAAATCAGTCTTGACCCTGTGCCTCATGGGAACAGTCCAACCCGAACTTGCATGCCATGTCTTCCCTGGATCGGAATCAAGCATCCTAGGACCGGTTTTGGGGTTTCACCCCTCTTCAGCCTCTCCTTGCTTGCTTTTTCAACTTCTGTAACAACCGTACCCCAGGATCAGAGAGACTGTTATCATGGAAGGTTGTCAAAATCTAAATCGTCATTTACGCAGCTTCCCATCTCCACTGGTAGGCACTCATTTGGTAATACAGTGATGATCCTTTACCCCATCATCCGTTCTGCACCCCTTTGGGATAGCGGTATCCTTGCGTCTTCCCCCTTTGGGCAATCCATGACAAACTCAGGTGACCAATCACTTTCAGCCAAAAGGATATCGTATCCAAAAGTCAGGTTCTCCCAAAAGAGACCTCTCACTTTCCTTGGTATGTCCCCCTCCATTTGGAGTGTTATTTCGTATAACTGATGTGGGACACTTACCCTAGTATTGCGTGTTTCCACCCGATATGTTCATTCAATTCCATCTGGTTCTGGCATCCTATTGTTACTTCTGCTGCACTGTCTAGCATCGGCCGAGCCCATTCCCATTCAGTAGTTGAGTCCTCAGTAGCCTGGGCATTTCTTATTTTAAAGCCTTCTACCTTCTTCTTTTTAAATTGAGGTTTATATTTTGGGTTATCTTCTATTTTGATAATGTAGTCTGAAGTGTGTTGTGTGTCTCTTGGCTTGACTCGCTCTAATGATCTGTGTTCTGACCGTCCTTCCCTCTCGGAGTTTTCGACGAACCCTGAAAGGAACTTGTATCAGTATCCTGATACCTGTCAGGTTTCTTAATATAATCCACCCCGAGATTATGATGTATTTTGCTTGTTTTTTGATTGCTTATTGTTCCATTTCTTTTGACAAGAATTGGGCGCTTGGTTTCAGTGTTCCTTTTCAGGAGTACCCATTAATTGTGGTGTGACAGGTCTAGCTCACAAACTATCTCTACCCAGCGAAGCATAGGTTTCTTCGATGATGTTAGGTAGTCCTCGCTCCTGTTGTGCAAAAGTGCATTCCCTCCGGCGTTGGCAAAGAGCCACCGCAGCTGCCTCCCCTTCTATGTTTGCTAACATAATTGTTGATACCTGGGCAACATTACCTATCAAGTTTCATCTACCCGTACTCATTCTGTATTTGTTCCAATACTTCTGGTATGACTGCTATTGAGGGTGTACCATGCGTTCTGGTATAAACGCAGCGAAAACTATACCCCAGGTGGTACAGTACTCTATCCGGGGAGCTATCCCCAGTGGCAGGCGAATTGTCAGTATTCTGTGTTTTTCTTGCAGGCCAGTGTGTGTAAAACTGCCTCAGGTTGTGCTATCCAGAATGCCATTTGCTCAAGTTTTAGTTGGCATTCTTCTCATAATCGCGTTCAGCGTTTGTGGGGTGATTTTTGTTGCGGTCCCTTGAAGTTGACTAGCCTGAGTGACCCTTGTAGGTTGAAGTGTGAAGTTGCAGGGATTCTGCACATACACAGAACTATGCGCTGGAATACGGGACCTTGTGTATAGGCGCTATGCCTTCCTACCGCCTCAGTACCCACATCCCAGGACCGACTAGCTATAGTGTCTCACTCGCTCTCCTAAACAATCATGAAGATGCAAATGATTAGATATCCCTGAACACAACACTCCCAGATATCTCAGGAATCATGGTAACAAGACACACCTTTCGTTCACTCACGTAGACCAGGGATTTGTCCCAATTGATAGTGTACCTGGAGTATTTTTGGAAGAGGGCAAAAATATGGAGTACTGTTTGAATCGAAAATCGGGGCCTGGCCAAATAGAGCAAAATGTCGTCGATGTAGAGGGAGATTTTATCCGTCCAATTCAAAGACCAGTTGAGCCCACCAATCAGAGGGTTGCCTCTAATCCATATGGCCAGAGGTTCAAGGGCCAAGGCGAAGAGAAGAGGTGACAGGGGACAACCCTGTCTCGTGCCCTTACCCAACTCAAAAATTGCCGATCGGCCGCCATTTACCGTAATCCGGGTCAGAGGGCGTGATTAAAGCAGACGCACCCAGGATAGAAACCGCCCGCCGAATCCGTATCTCTCCAATGTAGCAAACAGGAAAGGCCACTCAATCATGTCAAAAGCCATCTTGGTATTTAAAGACATGATCACCGAGTCCTGGATAGTGGAGGGCCGGCCCAACACTCCCAACAGGCGGCGAACGTTAAGTGTGGGGTTTCTGGCCGGGATAAAGCCGGATTGATCCGGATGAATCAGTTTATGGAGATAGGGGGCAGACGAAGGGCCAGAATTTTGGCCAATATCTTGACCTCTGGATCCAAGAGGGAGATTGGTCTGTAAGAGGAGCAGCAATCCGGGGGTGTGCCCTTTTTATGTATGACAACAATATTGGCTAATCTCTGTGTTTCAGGCAGAGTGCCCTGGGACACATTACGTCATATATGCGTACTAAAAAGGGTGCGATAACTGAGGCAGTAGTTTTATAAAGCTCAATTGGGAGGCCACTCGGGCCCATAGCCTTCCCGGATTGCAACGCGCCAATTGCTTTAAATACCTCTTCCGGAGTCAAATGGGCATCAAGGTCTGTCACTTCTTGTGGATCTAATTGTGGCAAAGGCAATGTAGAGAGCAATTCCACTGCCGCGTCACGGTTGGATGTGGACGAAGGAGCATAAACAATTTTAAAATGGCTGGCAAATGCTTCCGCAATTCCAACTTTATCGTGGTGGCAGCACCCTGCAGGTCCGAAACCTCCGCTACCCACCTATTGGCTAACTCCCTCTTATCTAACCATGCTAACAACTTGCTAGCTTTATCACCAATGTCATATATCCAAATCTGAGTGGCACGATACTGAGTTCTGGCGGCATCCTCTGCTATATATATATCTATATTCTTTTTGTTTTATAGCCAGTTTATGTGAGGCGTCTGAGGATGCAGATGTGACCATGTCTGTTTCTAGTGTTACCACCTTCCTCTCTATATCCTCAAGCTGTTTACACTTCTCTTTCTTGTGCCCTGCCACTGCTGCCACTCCGCAACCTCAAATCACAGTCTTGTACGCATCCCACAGTATCACGACAGAGTCTACCGAGCCATCATTTTCGGTAAAGTAATCATGGGTGGCCTCGAGCAATTTATTACGCACCGCCGGTATGTGAAGGTACCATGGATTGAGCACCATTTCGCAACTAGTGGGGGGCGATATACCAACGCAATAGGTCACGATAGGAGTGTGGTCGGAAATACCCCTGGGGAGAAAAGTAATCTCACCAAACTTAGGAAGTTGGGTTGCCTTGCAGAAGAGATAGTCAATGGGAGACATTCTCCATTGTACCCCAGAATGAAATGTGTATTGTCTAGTTGTAGGATTACATATACGCCATATATCAATCAATCCCATAGCTTCCAAAAATTCCGACAAAAGTTTACCAGGTGACTCCCCACTTTTGGACGGTAGACGATCAAGGACATCGCTAAGGGCAGCATTCCAATCTCCTCCCACCAGCATGTCGCCCTCGGGTAATCTAAGCAAGTACAAACCGAAGTCGGTCAGGGTGGAGGAGTGGAGTGTGAGGGGCACATAGACAGAGGTTACATTTAAGGAACTTCCCTCCCAATGCCCAGATATTGTGACAAATCTACCCAGAGGGTCTCTTGTAACTTTATGCACCTGAAGTGGGAAGGAGGCACGTACCAGAATGCCCACCCCTCTAGACCCTCGAGTATAGACCGCATGAGCAATCAGTTTATAGCCCCATCTATTAAGTGCACAGTAGGAGTTGCCCTGTATATGTGTCTCCTGGAGCAGAACTAAGTCAGGGGGATTGTCGTTTTAAGTATTGCAGCACTATGCCCCTCTTGATTCGATTGCCCAACCCGTTTACATTCCACAAGAGTAGTTTAAGGTGAACCTTTGGTGGAACAAAAGTACAATCTACACTCATTGGAACCTGTGAGTCAGAGGCCTCCCTCCCCTGGCAAACAAGGAGATACTATAACACAATCTGCCCCAAAACATAGAACACCGTAATGAGAAGAAAGCACAGTCGATCATGAGAAAATACAGAAACACCATACTGACGACCTAAAGGATGTTATAGGGACACTGCCCAATAAACTGCACCAAAGAAAAAAACAAAAAGAAAATCCCAACAAAACTTCCTGGAACCCCCCCCCCCCCCAGCCTCCCTGCATTGTGGACTTAGAACGACCCACCCCCCAATTTTGCAGAGCGCCTTCGTACCCAAACCAGTAGATTAGTCCGGGGGGAGCTTTACAAAGCCGAAACAACCCAGAAAGGTAACCTGTATCCCCCTAACAATCAAACAGCAGTGCCCTGAAAATAACACATTGGTTATAGATGTTACCATTGAGCGGTATATCTTTTTAAATGATAATCATGCTCAACTCTTCCTAACGTAGGACAAAATTACTGGATCCAATTATGACCAACATTAGTTAAGACCCATATGTGCGGAATAATGAAAAGATAAAATATGAACAATCGCTTAAACTGGCTGGACATAGTCATTATTAACTGAATGTATCACTGTACATAATAAAGTCTATGATATAGCAGAAGTTCAAAGTTTTGATGAAAGTGGCGCGGATACCCACCACCCTAAACCATCACCAAGAAAAAGCAAAAATCACCTTCCCTCCACCTAGTTGTCTTTTTCCAAAGGACACCCTGATCCATGTTGATGCGTGTAAGGAGGAGTGCCTCTGCGACTCAGAGGAACTCCAACTGTCCAACCAGTCCCAAGTGTCTTCCGGTGACTGAAAAAAATATGATTTGCCATCCGCTTGCACTCGTAGCTTCGCTGGAAAGAGCATCACATATTTCAAATTATTGCTTCTGAGCACCCGTTTCACCTCTAAGAAGGATCTATGTTTCAATTGCACTTTGTATGTAAAATCAGGAAAGATGGTGAAGAATACTGTCCCTATCTTGAAAATTGAAAATCAATGGCAGGACTGGATGCGGTGGAGCCCCTGGTTTGGGAGGGCCCCCCGGAACTCTGTGGGCACGTTCCACCGAAAAGTACTGTGAGAGAGACCGGGGTCGCAAGTGTTTTGTGATCAAGTCTTCAACGAAGAGATCTGTGGCTTGACCCTTTTTCTGGAACCCCTAAAATTCTTACATTGTTTCTGCGTGCACGACCTTCATAATCTTCCAGCTTGGCCTTGAGCTCCGACGTCTGTGCTTGCAGTCATTTGACTGCGGTCTCCAGTGACTTTGTAGAGTGTTGTAGGGTGGAAACGGAGTCTTCAGTTGCCCTAACCCTATCGCCCATATTGCGTAGATCAACTCCGATGAGAGTGATTTCCGTGGTTACGGTATCGATTTTGTGCTCCAAAGCAGTGCGAATCCCTTGAATGGCTTCCATGATGTCTGCCAATGTCAGAGCCCCTTATTCAGTTTGCTGCTTGGAACCAGACATGTCCTGTTGCTCATCTGCAGTGTCTGACTTAGAATGAGCAAATTTCGCCAGCTTCGTGACTTGGGTTTGCTTGGAGCCTTTCGCGGTGGCCATGATGTATGGCTTAGATGTAGGATGGTGTTTCGATGTTACGAGTGTTGTGCCCTCCGCTCCACTTCAAGCGAACCCCCAGAGCCGCGTCACCGTTCAAAGAGACTTGGTTGCTATGATGCTGTCAATCGAAGCAGGGGGACCTGCGCCCATGGAGCGCGTATTGCACCATCGGTAAATCCATCACCAGACCCAGTTCCAGTGAGATGGGTCCGCCTCTCACTTGGCCCACAGTGGGTCACCCTACGACCCGGGCAACCGGCTCTGTGAGGCTGGCCTTCAAGCACCACCATCCGATCGCCAGCAGAGTGTGGATTGATGATTGCAAAAGTTACTTTCCAAGATGGGGGATGGGTTCAGCATGGGTATGTTGTAATTGGCCCCCGGTGCCGAGGAATATGCCAGCCCGCCCCCACGTACACAATCTTCCACTATTTACACAAGGGGGTAAGGCCCGTCTCACCGTTCCCAGCCCCTACCGCCATTGGGGCAATGCGCAGAGGGCGTCGGAAGAACCAGCTGCGCTCAAGGTGGAGCCAGCCCACTGAAACACTGTGCTCACGGTGGTAATTGCAGTCCTAATTATTACTAGGGTCCCAAACACCGCTCTTCAGCCCGATCGGCCAGTGTGCAGCAGTGCATTAAGAAGGGCACCTCTCTACACCCGTAGGCCCTCACGGCCACCACACTTCCTCCAAACTAAGCTCGCGCTTGTGTCAGAGCCCACCTGACACCGTGCTATGTATGCGTCCCAGCTGAGCAGTAGGTGGGCTGCCGGGGGGCGCTCACAACGCCTCCGCTCCCATCGTTAGTGATACGTGCAGTCTTAATTATTGCGGGGTCCCAAAGTCCACTCTATGGCCCAATAGGTCAGTGCACAGCAGGGCACAAAGAAGGGCGCCTACCCACACCCGTAGGCCCTCACGGCCACCTCACCTCTTCCAAATTGAGCCCATGCGAGCACCGGAGCTCACCCGACACCGCGCCGACTATTCCTTTCAGCCGCACAAAAGGCTGGTGTTGGGGGCTCCTCGGGGCAGGGGGCCCCACCACAGCTTTGTTACCATCGTTGCTGGCCTCACGGTGTCAGCAAAAGCAGTGCTGAGCAGCTCCAAACGTGGGCCAAGCGAAGCTGCGTCACTGGATCTCAATGGGGAGTCGGGCCCAAAAAACTCCGAACAGGAGTCTGCAATCTTGTTCGAGGTTCGACCAGATGCCTCCACAGCTCAGTGGGCACCCGTATCGTTGTCTGGAACGGGCGAAATGGATATATTTGGCGGATTTGGGGGCATATTACAAAGTTAGGGCTCAGAGCCTCACATCAGTGCGGCCATCTCGGGTGTCAGCTAGCCACGCCTCCCCAAACCTAACACAGTTAGCATTGCAGCACGGCCATATATCATAAAGGGAGATGTCGTTTTATAAAGACAGTGGATAAAGGACTAAAAGGCCTAACCACCCTCCCCTTGGTAAGAAGTTGTATTCTTATATAATATAAGATCTCTGGGCTTTGTCAGCAGACCCCATACCTTAGTGCCTAGGTGGTATACATACATCATAGGAACTGCATTGCTCTTCTCTCTGGAAAGATCCCTCTCCAAGTGTGTGTTAACTAAACATGAATCCCTGTAATATCAAAGCACGCGTTTTCAGCAGCAGCAGCTGTGTTAGCATGTTTTGTCTAGGTGCTAGGGACTGACCAGAACAGAACAACAAGGGACATTGTTTATCGACCTTGATTACAGTGTTCAGACTAAACTCCAGGAACGAGCAGAGAATGCACCAAAAAGACGGTTTTCATGTGAAAGGCATAAACAGAATCTTGCAAAAACAAAGTCATGTAGCAATGTGTGAAAAAGCAGCATCATGGCAGCTGGGCTCATGCTAACTTAGCGATGTCTACAATGTCCCTATTGGCCACACTACACCCTCCGCTTGGCCAAATTGTAGCACATAGAAAAAATCCAAACAGAGTGCAAAGATAAGCAGAATCAAAACATGTGTGCAAAAAAGGCCAAATCGGGATGAGACCAAAAGTCTAGTTAAAAATGATATTAAGGCGAGTCTGGAGAACTCATCAAAGTAGGTGTACCCAAGAATGCAATTCGTTCCAAAAGGTCATCCCTATTGCTCATAGCAAAAAAGGAATGCCATCCAGTTGAGGAGATCAAAGGAATACACGTGCCCTGATGCCTCCAATAGCCCATCTGGGCAACTTGCATGATAGTCAATGAAATTTTGTTGCAAGAGGCGCTGTGCAGCCTCACAGGTATTCCACTCAGCCAACACTCCAAGAGCAGCAGCCCACATCAAACGCCATCCCCAGAACAGGCCTGGTCATGAGCCAGTAATGGACCCACCAACAGATCATAATCTAGGTCAGCGCCGGACGCATTAGAGAGGCACAAATCCAATGCTCAATGGAAAGGGTACCGTCAGCAATAGAACACAGGTTGCATGCAAGTGAAGTAGGCGAGGCAAAAAGTAAGTCCATAACTTACGCCAAGTGTTGCCAATGGCAAGCATCCAAAAAGTTAGGCACGGGGAGATTAAGTGATTTGCCCAGAACTACAGGATGTTGAGTGTCATTGCCGAGACTCAAACCTGGTTCCCCAGCTTCCACGTCAACCGCTCTAGCCAAAAAGCTGCATCCTCTCCCCACTGTTGCAAGTGGCCGGGTCTGTGCAGTACCACAAGATGGGCAGTCATTGCGTAACAGGAGCAGAAGGACCAGTATGCCACCAACCAACACGAAGATTAATGGAAAACCTCAGAACGCGCTGGAAAAAATAGAATGGATAAAGGCCAGTATTACTAAAAAAAAATCGTCTGAAAAGACACAAGGCCCGATTCCACAAGTTAAAAAAAATGAGCAAGGCCTTCAGTGTCAGACGCAGTAAACATTTGGTGTATTCATTCTCCAAAATTAAGTGGGAGATTAGTGTTCAGAAGTGAGTGTATCTTGCTTGCAGTTCTCGCCACCTGCAATTCGAAGGTCTCTCGCGCTGATGTGAGAGCCACTTCTTGTTGAAACAATAGCGCTTTGAGTCTGCTTAGTTTATTGAAATCTGTTTTCAAAGTTTGAATTGAAGGCCAAAGCGAACTATCTACAACTCCATGTGGGGGGCAGAAAAAAGACATTGTTGCAACAAGTAATACACTGCGAAACCATTACTATATACTGGATACCTGCCCGTAAGCCACAGCAATTGTGGTTATTCAAAATAAGATAACTTCCATTTGAAAGCAACGTGAGCGTGGGAATAATTGCTGGGACGGGTGCCCCTTTTTAAAAAACAAGCCAGATTAGGAGCCGAAACGTTACAAGCGCCGTGCAATTTAACTTGTTTGCATACTAGGGAATGTCTCATTGTAGAATAGCACTCCTCCCCTCTTAGGAAAACCTCCTTATTTGCACGCTGACATCTGAAGTGAAATGCAAGCACCACAATTCATGAATAAAAGCACTACCCATAGGCTCAAAGCGTCCAACCAGGAATTGCTTCATGCAAGATGTCAACTGAAAAAGAGAGAATGGTAGAGAAATAACGCTATGTAGTAACCACACAGCTGAATCTGGTTCTGCTAAAGAAAAAGCTAACTGTTCAAATTGTTCTATATGTAACAACATGTAAGTTGCGTCTTTCATAGACATAAACTTCTGTTTATCAGTCAAATTAAACAGCAAAAACAATGCAGAAGCATTTAAACAATCCCATGGAACTTTTCCCATTTTGAGCATCTGCAACGTGCATACAAATTGCATTACAGATCGCAATTAATTTTGACCATGGTACAACACAGATACATCATTTGATCAATATCAATAACAGAAGAAACAATATTATCCAAGGTATAAATACGGGAAGACAATGCATTGATCCTATTGTGGACTGCTGCAAGAACTTTTTTTCAAATTAGCTTGGTCAATTTGGTGCAGATGCACTGCGGCTTCCATCTGCAAAAGGTTCCATAGTTCATTATATGCCTCATAGATAAATCAATTAGATCTGGGTGATTTAGGACCTGAAATAAAATTAGCCAAATTGATGTCACTTGACAAGAGGGACAGGTGTTGGTTTACTGACGATAGTGTTGAGTGGCCTAACCATTGCTGGCACAATTTACCCACTGAATATTTGGTGACTGAATGAGAATGCAGGAAACGTGGTTCAGATCTAGTGTGTGTGAAAACCTGTTATTGCATTAAGAAAACATAGTTGACATGTATTGGAATTGGTGGGCCACAACAACCACCCAAAGGGGTCCACTTCTGAGACATTTCCGCTGTCATTTATAAATAAAGCGATACCAAAGGGGATAATGGATGAAGCGTTTGAGCAAATCAAACACTCACCCCCAGTCAACTGATCTGGGTTTAATCTATCATAATTCTTTAGCTCACTCCACCACCCCAGTTCAGACATGGCCATATGCAACTCAGTCTGAGCCTGTGCCTCATGGGAACAGACCAGCCCGAACTGCCAAGCCATGTCTTCCCTGGACCGGAAACAAGCATCCTGGGACCGGTTTCAGGTTCATAACCCTCATCAGCCAGGCTATCTTGAATCCAGTGGCAAAGTGAGCAAGTGACCCACGTCTGGGCATACCCTGCCAACTTAGGGCGAACAAAGCGATACCAAAGGGGATAATGGACGGAGCGTTTCAGAAAATCAAACACTCACCCCCAGTCAACTGATCTGGGTTTAATCCATCATCATTCTTTAGCTCACTCCACCACCCCTGTTCAGATATGGCCATATGCAAATCAGTCTGACCCTGTGCCTCATGGGAACAGTCCAGCCCGAACTGCCAAGCCATGTCTTCCCTGGACCGGAAACAAGCATCCTGGGCCTGTGTGGAGATGAAAACTGCACCAGCACCCCCAGAGTCCTCATTGCTGGACCTTGGTCAGAATGGAAGGTGCCACAGGTAAGGTCCCGACAAAGGCACACAAATCTCTAATGACATTTAGAGTGTCAGCACTGCGTTGTGGCCAAACCCAAAGGAATCTAGTGCACGAATCAACTGCAACTAAAATATGTTTATATGCAGTATCGGATGTCAACGGACCACAGTGATCCAGATAAATACAGCCAAAAGGTTGATTTGAAATATACAGCTGTGTTTGTGACGGACGTGCAACTGTAGATGGTTTAATCTGCTGACAAATGTCACAAGATAGTACATAATTATGGGTTTGTCCATATAAACCACGCCACCATTAACGTTGCTTCAAGATAGAAACAGTCGCAGAAACTCCGGCATGTGCAGATGCCATCCCCTCATGAGCGGCTATGATCAAAGGATGTCTGCGGTCCTCGTTGGGAATCAGCCGATTCCCAACGGACGGTATCGTAGCAAAAGGGACTTGCTCGAGTGACAAATGATAAGAATACTAAGAAGGGAAACCTTGTGGGAAAACTGTTCCATTCTTCGTAGCAGCTATCACTACCAGAATATCATTATCAATCTTAGTCATGGACCTAGTAACTGCTGCAACTGAACACATGGCTACTGCAGATATGGCTGCCTCATCAGCCAAAGAATTGCCAACAGCAAGTGTTCCTGCACACTGATGGCCAAAAGTATGTATAACTTGTGTGAGCGGCAAACGTTCTTTAAGTTCAGCCACTCGGACCCAAAGCACTTTATTGCTCTTCCTTTAGAGTCTTGATAATCATTCTGAGACCAAAAGAATAAATTATCATTGAAAGCCATCACACAGTAGTAGGAATGGCACACTAAGATCTGTGAATTCAAGAGCTAAAACCAGGGCGCGCAGCTCCGCCAGCTGTGCCGTACAGTCTTCAAGTGCCTGTGTGTGCACTATGGAAGACTTAAACTCGCCATTTACTATTGAGCCAGACACAATAGTGCAAGCCGCTGAATAAGCATGTTTTGACCCGATGACTGGTTGTGCCGAGCCGTGGTTATAAATTATACATTTGTACTGATCTAAGGGAAGCAACGACAGCGGAGGAAGATGAAGATGTTCATATTGTAAAAACTCCTGTTTATGTAATGAGGGATCAAAAATAAACATTACATCAGCCGATGTCAAAGAACTAGCCTATTGTATCCAACGGGGATGCAAAGCTTTAGAATTTGGTACACTCACCTTTGTCTCTGCTTCCAAAGCAGGTATAGGTGAAACCATCAGAATGAGTTTCCCCTGCGCCAGTGATCGTTCCTTCAGGATCCCCATCTGGACCGCAGTCAATATTTTTTCAACAGTAGAAAATCGCATCTCCACAGATGTGTACAAATGAGATTTGCATGCTATTGGTACTGTGTCACCTTTATTGAACTTGAAGTAAGTGGAACCTACTGTCCCTGCCACAATTCTTATGACCAAGTTCGTAGAATTATCACGTGTTAACAAGAAGTTGGTCACAAGCAGGTCAGACTGCAAAGATTGAAGATGGAGGTATGTTCCGGAAGCTATCCGGGAGAAGGAAAAGAAGGTTGTATCATCGCATAAAGCAGTTTGATACGTTGGGCATAATCAGGAATGTAAGTCCTCCTGAAATTCAAAACTCACAGCACAAATTGTAGTTTTTTACAATGTAGACGGAGGCTGCAATTGTGCACACTTCTCTAGAAAGTGGGGGGCCAAACCCTACCTTTATTATTGAGCTCATAGCCCATAAGAGAACCGACCACACAGGCGATATGTGACTTGGCAACATTGAATTTTAACTCAACTCTGCAAAAGACAGTATGATGCAATCCACACGCAAAATGGGCGGGATCAATTCATCATCTTTCAGATAAATATCATCGACGTAAGAGAATGCATCAGAGTCTATGTGTGTAATAGAGACAAAACACGCTCAGCAAAAGCCCAGTGGCTGTTTTTATAGCCCATAGGCAAACACGTAATTATTTTCTGATTGCCGACCGCAGTAAATGCGGTCAAGTCAAGGCTCTCAGGAGCCCAATTGTGCTAATATTTAGCAATTCCTACGCATTCCTTATTTGCGACTCACAAATTGCGACTCGCAAATAAGGAATGGCTTCCCATTCATTCCTATGGGCCAAGAGGCCCATAGGAATGAATGGGAATAGCGTGCGCAATTTGAGAGTTCCAAATAGGTACTCCCAAATTGCGCACACAATTTCAGGGCTGCAAGGGTTCCTAAAGGACACCATTGAAATGTGCAGGTGGACATGTGGTGCACACACATGCCCAAAGGGTGGTAATTTGCGATTCCTTGCAGCAAAATCACAATTTGCGATGTCTCCCAGAATAGCATTTAGGGAATCGCAACTTGAAATTCTCTAAATGCTTGCGCAAAATAGGGAATTGCAAAGTTTGCGATTCCTTATTTTACGAGTGGGTTTCTACTTACCTGCATTGCACACAGCTGAATTGCAATTGCAAACGCTGAAATTTGGTGAATTTCAGTGTTTGCAAAGACCCTCCCCTTGGAAAGAAGTTGTGTTATTATATAATAGAAGATCTCTGAGTTTTGTCAGCAGACCCCATACCTTAGTACCTAGATGGTATATCTACATCATAGGAACCACATTAGTCTTCTCTCTGGAAAGATCCCTCTCCAAGTGTGTGTTAACTAAATAATGCATCCCCGTAATATCAAAGCACGCGTTTCCAGCAGCAGCAGCTGTTTTAGCATGTTTTGTCTAGGTGCTAGGGACTGACCAGAACAGAAGAACAAGGGGCATTGTTTATCGACCTTGCTTACAGTGTTCAGAATAAACTCCAGGAACCAGCAGAGAATGCACCAAGCAGACGGTTCTCATGTGAAAAGCATAAACAGAATCCTGCAAAAATAAAGTAATGTAGCAACATGCGCAAAACAGGCATCATGGCAGCTGGGCTCATGCTAACTTAGCGATATCGACAATGTCCCTATCAGCCACACTACAGTGAGTGTTCGCATTACAAACTGTGTAAGAATACTGTAAAGTTTTATTATTTCTTTATGAAGTGAATATAAGTCTGCTGCTGGTCATGTATCAATCTCTGGATGTGGTGCTGAGCGGACCGAGTCTCACTTTTTCTATGGTATGGGGGAGGGTGCCTATAAACCAATTTATATGCTCTTGGTAAGTTATGAGACTTCTATGACCTTGTATGGAGTATTCATCTGTTATTTCATCCAAAATATAAGAATGAAACGTATTTGTGCGTGCATCTGCAGATGGGAATAGAACACCTCTGTTCTGAATGCCTCGTCACAAAGGTAACGGTCCCTCCTAACGCTGAATGACAAACAAATTCAAATTTTATAGCAAATGTATTTCTTCAATTTTCTGAAGTGTTTATAGCACTTTCCTACTCAGCTACCTTCCTACTAGCACCACTAGTACCACGAGCACCTGCGTCTGCGGTTTGATACATTATGGGTGGAAGTTTATGGAAAAAGAGATAAGGTTTTGCGCAATGTGGGGAACTATAATCTGTCAATCATGAACAAACCTACAGCCAATACATTGGATATACCTTCTACGCTGCAGCGGATTTTTCCCTTCCCACTCCAGACATCTCTGGGTATATGTGAGTAGGGGTCTCTGAGAAAGCATGACTGAATACTCAGATTTGACCATTAAATAAGAGCCAAACCAATGTTGGTGACGCCATGTCGTGTAGTTCCCACAAATCTGCTGATCTGTCTGTTGTTTGGTCAACATGAACTAAGGGATTGGTGTCTAGACTGATTCCAGACAACCCCACAGGATATGTTGGCCTATAAACTAGCTAGCTCAAAGTGCCACTATCTGCCCACGACCCTTACCAAGGAGCGAATCGTTTCTGGCACCACTGAACATGACAACTCTCGAACCCCTCAGGGATCGTGGAAACAGTGCAGTACTTTTTGTTCAGTCTCCTGTGTTCACTTCTTCTCAGAGAGATATACAAAATAAAAGATGGCAATGTTTTCAATAAGCATTTATTGGACCAGCGTCATTCTAGTATAAAATGGTGCGACAACCATTAGACAGAAACATATGTATATGATTGCAAGCACCGCCAAAGTAAATAAAAGGTAGACTTCTACCATGGTGCTAAAACAGTTTCCAGGCAGGTCGCTCCCCATGCCGCGCAGCTCCACCTGTCTGCGCCCATGTCCCCAGCCCTGCTGCTGCTGGGTTCGTAAGCCCGCCGTAGATCCCACTCGTTTCCCCATTTTTTATCTTGCACTGTGATTGTCTCTTATATTGTAAACTATGCTGTGCTGCTGTTGGTATCAGTTGGTATCTGTGATTGTCTCTTATATTGTGTAAACTGTGTTTTGCTGCTGTTGGTATAAGTTCCGATTCCCGCCGCTGCATCCCCTGCGTCCCCGCCCCCCTCGCCGTCCATTCGCCTCCCAGCTGCTCCTCCCTCCCACCTCCCCTTATATGGCGGCCGCTGCACGGCCACGCTGCTGGCACGCCAAAGGCGCGCCTAAGGCAAGCCCATCTGCGCCCGTCCGCGCCTGGCCCGCGCCCAGTGCCAGGACCCCCGGCCCCTGCGAACACCACGACGCCCACCTCTGCTACGACTCCAGCACCCTCCACGCACTCAACACCGGACGATCACGCACCTGCTGCCTGGCAGCCCCGAAGCGCACCCAAGGACCCTTCTCCTGCCAGAGCTGCAGCTTCGTCAGCATCCGGCCCGCCAGCCCACCTACCAAAGAACCCAACTACCTCAGATGCATCCTTCTCAACACCCGCTCCTCACGCAAACATGCCGTGGAACTCTGGGACCTACTGGGCTCTAACACCCCAGATGTCGCCTTCCTGATGGAGACCTGGCTGAACCCCTCCTCGGCACCCGACATCGACATAGCCATCCTGGAAGGCTAAAAGATCACCCGCAGGGACCGCACCAATAGAGTAGGAGGAGGAATCGCCATCGTCCACAAGAACACTCTCAAAGTGTCAACCAACACCGACGACACCCTCAGCACCGCCGAACACCTGCACTTCCGGATTCACACCACCCTCAGAGGAACCCTCGTCTACAGACCTCCCGGACCCCGAGCACAGTTCAGCGACTCCATCACCAACCTCATCAGCACACACGCCCTCGCTTCCACGGACTACAACCTCCTCGGGGACCTGAACTTCCACCTCGAGAACAACAACGACAACAACTCCACCACCGTGATCGACAACCTCGCCAACCTCGGACTCAGACAACACCTCACTACACCCACACACTCCGACGGCCACACGCTTGACGCAAGCTCCCACATCTCCTTCAACCACACCACCGAGCTCCACTGGACCGATCACCACTGCATCCACTTCACCTTCCAGAAACCCACCACGCACCACCGCACCCTACAGTTGCCGCACCGCTGCTGGAGCAAAGTCACCGAAGACCAGCTTTCCACCACCCTCACCCGGAACCCAGCCGCAGACCCGACCGACCCCGACACTGCCGCTCGCAACCTCAGACAGTGGATCAACGACTGCACCAACACCCTCGCCCCGCTCAAGATGCCCTCGAACACCCACACCAGCAAGAAAACCAACTGGTTCACTGAAGACCTCCAGGCCTCCAAGCATACCTGCCGAAAGCTCGAAAAATACTGGATCCGTGAACGAACTCTGGAAAGCTACACAGCCCACAAGAACGCCACCCGCAGACACCACCACCTCATCAGATCCACCAAAAGGACCTCCTTCAAAGACCACATAGACAACAACTCACACAACAGCAAAGAGCTTTTCAACGTCGTGAAGGAACTCGCCAACCCCAGCTCCAACACCAATGACATCCCACATTCACAAGACCTATGCGACTCGCTGGCCACCTTCTTCCATCACAAGATCGCAGACATCCACGACTGCTTCAACGCCGTCACCACCCCAGCAACCACTGAGACCCCTGCTCCCATGACCACCACCTGCTCACCTGGACCAACATCAACGATGATGACACCATCAAGATCATGAACACCGTCCACTCCGGATCCCCAGAAGACCCCTGCCCACACCACATCTTCAACAAGGCCAGCAGCACCATCGCACCCCAATCTCTGATAAACATCAACATCTCCTTTGAGACAGCGACCTTCCCGGAGAGCTGGAAGCACGCAGAGATCAACGCCTTACTCAAGAAACCCAAGGCGGACCCCAAGGACCTCAAGAACTTCTGACCCATCTCCCTGCTCCCGTTCCCGGTGAAGGTCATCGAAAAGGCCGTCAACAAACAACTGACCAGCTTCCTTGAGGAGAACAGCATCCTGGACCTGTCCCAGTCCGGGTTCCGCAGGAACCACAGCACCGAAACTGCCCTCATCGCTGCCAACGATGACATCAGGACCCTACTAGACAATGGAGAAACCACGGCTTTCATCCTCCTGGACCTGTCAGCCGCCTTCGACACAGTCTGCCACCGCACACTACGAACACGCCTCTACAATGCCGGGATCCAAGAGAAGACTCTGGACTCGACCTCCTCCTTCCTCTCCGGCAGAACACAGAGCTTCCGCCTCCCCCCCTTCTGCTCCAAAGCCACTGGGATCATCTGCGGCGTACCCCAAGGCTCATCCCTCAGCCCAACGTTGTTCAACGTCTACATGGCACCACTCACCTACATCGCACGACAGCACGACCTCAACATCATCTCCTACGCCGACGACACCCAGCTGATCCTCTCCCTCACCAAGGACCCCCACACCGCCAAAACCAACCTCCATGAAGGAAAGAAGGCCGTCGCCAACTGGATGAGGAACAGCCGACTGAAGCTGAACTCGGACAAGACGGAGGTCCTAATCCTCGGATCCACCCCCTCGGCCTGGGAAGACTCCTGGTGGCCGACTGCACTGGGAACACCCCCAACACCCACCGACCACGCACACAAACTAGGGGTCATCCTCGACTCTACCCTCTCCATGACGAAGCAGGTCAACGTCGTCTCCTCCTCCTGCTTCAACACCCTCCGCATGCTTCGCAGGATTTTCAAGTGGATCCCCACTGAAACGCGAAGGACGGTCACCCAGGCCCTTGTCAGCAGTAGACTGGACTACGGGAACTCACTCTACGCAGGAGCTCCGGCAAACTCCTGAAACAGCTCCAATGCATCCAGAACGCCTCCACACGCCTGATCCTCGACATCCCTCGCCGCAGCCACATCACACCCCACCTGAGAGACCTGCACTGGCTCCCTGTCAACAAGAGGATAACCTTCAAACTCCTCACCCATGCACACAAGGCACTTCACAACACTGGACCAGCGTACCTCAACAGCCGACTCAGCCTCTACACCCCCATCTGCCAGCTTCGCTCCGCAGACCGCGCCCTCGCCACCGTCCCCCACATCCGAAGAGTGACCGGCAGCGGCAGATCATTCTGCCACCTCGCCGCCAAGACATGGAAAACCCTCCCCATCCGTCTACGGCAGACTGAAGACCTTCTGACCTTCAGGAGACTTCTTAAGACCTGGCTCTTCGAACTGTAGCAGCCTTCTCCCCCCAACACCTTGAGACCCTCATGGGTATGTAGTGCGCTCTACAAATGCTGTGATTGATTGATTGATTGATATATTCAGGCATGTAGATACATAGTAATGATGAAGAGTCCTCCTAACTAAGATGCGAACCTTAGCTAAGTATACCTAAGTGTACTTAGCATGTATCTATGTATAAAGCCAAGAATCCCCCTAGGAAAGAGCCAACCCCATTACCTGATGGGAAAGAACGAAGGAACCCATCTTAGTTTTGAGTTGGACACCCCGCAAGGGATGTCAGATCCCTGCGTGCTGGAGTTTTTGCATTTAGGGACTCTAGCGTCTTGTGTCAGCATGAAAGCATCTCCTCTGGTTTGCCCAGTGCAGGTGTGGTGCTTATATACCCAAAAGGGTCCCCCAGGGGTTCTACCTAGATGTGTGATGATACTATGGGCCTGTCGTTCAAGAATGACGATAGCAGTGACTTTTGTGCAGAGTTATTATACAGAAGATGGTAATCCTGCTGTGATACTAAGAATACTCATGCATAATAAATGAGACTGGTTTTCTAAGAAAACCACACAGCATTTATTCAGCACATAACTAGGCAAAAGGTCAGCGCCAAAGCCATTATGTAGAGCAAGGTAGGACAAATGTAGGTAAAAGGTCCCGTAGCTACCTAGGCCTATATTGGGGTACATCAGGGCTCATAACAAGAGGGTTAATATGCCTGCTGCAAAGAACGTGCACCCTGCAGATCACAAAGTGTGTATAATGTAAATAGGTCAGTGGGTTACTGCTTTTCTAAGAGATATCATTTTGTTACTTGCAGTTTATAAGTTAAAATCCTAGTATAGAACACTGAATTATTAACTGTGATCAAAGACCTGCATGCACACTTCAAAGTTTAGGTTAGAGCATAGATTAATGCTGAAAAAAGGGCTCATTTAGGAAGAAATCAATTCTTACTATTAAAGAGAACCCCCAACTATGGTGTTCCATTTTCAATTTTATGTTTATGCTTCTCCAGACCAAGCACTCTTAAACTATACTGTCTGCCAGTATAGATGACGTCCCTCCCACACCATGTAGTCCTCTGGCTTATGTAACATTTCCTATACGCTGATTTACACACAGATAATTGATTTTCTCTGTGTAATGTGTGTGTGATGCAAAGTGGTCTGACACTCGACTCTGGCATGTTAAGCGCTATATCACTAATTAAATTCATCTGAAAGAGAGCTGTTATGGAGCCATGAGGGACACTGTCAAATGGTGGTGGTGAGGGAATCCTTGGTGCAGGTGGTCACCAACTCCACCATGGATGAACGGGGGCACCGACAAAAAGTGTTGCACAGTGCGCCACCAGCGCTTAAGCCAGCCCTGCCACAGAATTACAGCTGCTTAGTGCCACTACACCAAGAACAGTGGCTCATACCACAGTAATGTGACTCAAAGACATGCAACCAGCGCTCATCCATGCCACTCTGACCCAAAGATGTGCGACCAGGGATCATCCTGTGCTGCTTTGACCAAAAGACTGGTGTAACAGCCCTGCTCCAATACACCAAAGCTTATCAACTTGAATCTTTTACCTGGAGGGCCACTGACATCAGCACCCACTGCAAACCAGGACTGCAACCTCACTGTAGCAGGGAGAGGCCACATCTGGCCCAAAACATGCACTCTGTACCAGAAGCAGGAGAGGGACGACAACTTTCTGCCAGCTAGCCACTGGCCTTAGCCGTAAGATCCCCGGAGACACTCTGGGGTGAAAACCCAGGAGCTATGTTGAATAGTGATTAACTGAGCACACTAAACATATTTGTTGGCAAGGGGGTAGGGGGCCAATCTGTAACTGAGCCTTCATTAAAGCTACCATCGGTGGTGCAGATTTACAAGCCCCTTGCGCCTCATTTAGGCCGCTGTCGCGTCACTTGTGTGACACAGCGGCGGCGCAAAACCAGCGCCATGCTGCGGGGTATTTACAACGTGACGCATCTGGGAGATGCGTCACGTTGTGAAGCCCTGCGCCAGAAGTAGGCGTTCCTGCGCAGGGGGGGGCGTTCCGGCGCAGGAACGCCTCCTAAAAGTGGCTGAGTGAAATCTACAAGATTTCACTCAGTCACTTTTAAACCAATGCTGCGTCAAAACCCTGCGCCTGCTTGAAGCAGGCGTAAGGATTGATGCAGCATTGTAAAGATAGGGCACCTCAGAGCCTTGCTGGAGCTGCGTCACGCTTGCAACGCAACCCCAGCAATGCGCCACCTTTACGACACAGATGCGCCTCGCATCTGTGTGTTTTTGCCCCATGGTGCGCCGCATTGTAAATGCGGCGCATCCATGGTGGCGGAGCCGTGACGCACAATAACTTGCGCATCTCTGCTGATATGCAGGGATGCGCCAGTTATTGTAAATCTGCCCCGAAATTCCTCCCATGAGGGAAGAACAACCTAGAGTGGAAGAGGGGAAGGAATAGATAGGATAGAGTTTCAAGGCAGAGAGAGACCAGTGCTCAGTTCATTAAATTGTGCCTTTTCATTATCTGTGTAGTATTTAGTTTTCATGTGTAGGAGTGAAGCCATTTATTTTAGAAGTAAAGCACTGGGTGTGACAATCAGATATTGTGCTCCTTGTGATTGTTGCGCCCTGATCACGAGCACCCCTAATGCATCTCCTTGAGAAGCCTGTGACTGCTGCCATCACTACCACTGAGAGTCAAGTGCTTAAGGGTTGGTACCGGGTCCACTTTGAAGAGCCATAGTCAGATGGGCCCAGGCCCTCAGAGGCAAATGGCATCAGCCTCCATGGTTGAAGCTCAGTAGCCTCTGCTTGCCCGGTGGCCACCCTACTCCTACCCCCAAACCGGGTGTGACAAACAGAGTAGAAGAGGCATAGCATGGGAGCTAGAAAAACAGATAGAGAGATATACTTGCAGCCACAAAAAGAAGGATAGAGAAACTATTGGACTTACAGGGAGAAACAGAATGGGAGATAGAAAAAGAGAGAAAGGAGGGAAAGTGAGAACTATTGAATTAAGTGCACAGAGAAAATTAAAACAATTTTTAAAGGTGCTGACAATAGGCACCCTGCTCGATGGAAATGTGGGCGAACTCAAGGAGAATGTACTGAAAATGAAAAGGTGATTAGGTCCTGGGATTTGACCACCCCAAGTAAAGAACCAGATGAAAAAAACCCTTATCTCATTGTTAGAATCCTTTTCAACACACAGTAAAGTATGGCAAGTAAAGAAGTCAAATGTAGAGGCAAAAAAGAAAGCGAGAAGAGGTAAAGGAATGATGGGGCAAGAGAGATAGAGAGAGCAAATGAGAGTACAGAAAGAGAGCAAGCAATAGATGTAGAGACAGGGAAAAAGAAAGTTCTGGAAACAATTGAAAATTAGTTAATTAGACATTAAGGGCCGAAGATGCATAATCACAGCCACATCAAGGAAATAAATGCAAAAACTAATGTTTCAAGGCAATACCTAAAGCTAAATTAAAAAATCCTTTACACACATTACACATGTGGCCTACAGAGCACCAACATTAAGATATTTGGGAACACTAGAACAATTGAAACAAATGATTATAATGGACAAGACATAATACACACAATTACTAACAGGAATATTACATGCACTAGGAACAGGTGTAGATGCAGTCCCATACAACACAAGCCACAGGTTGTGAAAACAGAGGTGCACATGCAACATGTTCTGGACACAGCTAAGGTTGCAGTCACAGCCACCGAGAAGTACATAAACATTTTTCTACTATATACTTTGAGATAAAAAGTTCGTAAATAAAGATAAAACCAAAACCATAAATATAGGTGTGGCAGCTCAAGCACCATGCTTAAGATGATGAGAGATGTGACATCCTTGGAAACATGACAAATGCAGGTCCTTCTGACCCACAGGCCTCATTTGTACAGAACTACCACAATTATCTCATAAATTACCAACCCCATATATTAAAATTATATACTGCTTTTTGATGCCAGTACTTATCCCACTTCCTGTAACCCAAGGAGTGCCACCTGGAATTCCCCAGGAAACAACCATCACACTTTTCACCATCACTTAACCAATAACCACCCATTATAGACCATACTGCAACAGTAACTGCCAATGTGGATAGTAGAAAGGCACTATGGCATGTGGCAGGCAGGTCCAGGACAAGGTAATAGAGCCTGGAGGATTCAAATGATGAAAACAGCACACCAGGAACCATGTTGTAAGTCAAAATTCAGGTAACAACTCCCTCTGAGGAGACCACCACATCTATCCACCTGAGACATGGGTTCAAGTTTAACCCTGAGGTTGGAGGTTATGCTACAAAGTAGGGTGTCAAACAATGCAATCCACCATTCCCTCCACCGAATACTACTTGGAGACATGCCACTTCCGATCAATGGCACCAGACCGAGTATAATAGAGGGAGTCATGGGCAGTCAAGGCAGCATGCAGCTTATTCCAGTAATTGCACTGTGCGAGACTATGGCTAGAGAATCTAACATGGCACAGGTGATGTTGCTTAGGACAGTGGCTCTTGACCTTTTGCTTATATGGACCCCCACTTAATTACGACTAGAATCTGGGGACCCACGCTGAATCAATATAGCATGCCAGCGAGCCCAGCGTAAGCAGTTTCGATGATTTGAACTGCAAAAGAATACACATATTTACAGAAACAAGCACTCATCAAACAAATCCTCAAGTTATTAAATATTTTATTTAGTTCACAAACCGATATAAAAAACATTTTAATTTTAATGGGAACATTGGAGCTTTTATAAATCCAATTCAGGCCACCAATTCGCCATACTTGATCAGTTTGAGGATACAAACTACATTTTATAGCTTCTATTAGTAAATTCCTTCACATTTACAGAATGTTCTAAAGCTTTCAATTTTCCATTGTATTTCTTTATTTATACAAACGATATTATTCTGTTAATAATATTTATTTTTTCAATCAGTAGCGGACCCCCTGAGTAGGCCTCAGACCCCCGTAGTCCTGGAACACTAAGAGAGCCAGCAAACACAGACATTAATAGTTGCACAAACGCGATATGCCAATATTGGCCACTAGATGTCAGGATTGGGCAAGATTACAGAAGTCTTAGAAACCCACAACGAAAAATGTCATGCTAAATATTAGGATTTTCATCCTGTGAGGTCAATAAAATTGTTGATCTGTGATACACCGTATTAGCATTTTTATAATATCGTGGTGGTTGCTGCGCGCCTGTGGTGCCATCTAAACATAGGTTGTTGCACCATTAAAAAGCCTCGTCATCACCCATCGGTTTCTGACATTTCATGTGGTGACGCAGTGGCATGCCCTCGATCCGACCAATGGGGACCGAGGAAAGAGCCATCGTAGAAGCACCTTGCCTTCACAGGCAGGGGCCTATTTACCCGATAATCACGCAACGCAGCAAACGACCTTGCTGCGCTGCACTGCGTGATAGGGAAAGGGCAGGAATATGCTGTACTTAACAATATATGGTTCATTCCTTTCATGTCCCAGCACTGGTGCACAATGTGCAATGCAGGCGCTCTTGCACCATAATGCAGGGGTGCCTACATTGTAAGCAGCATTATATATGTGCAGGAAGGGACAAAAACAATCCCCTGAGGCATAGTCCTTTTTCTATGTGTGCTGCAAAATTCAGCACATATAAAAAAGGAAGTACTAATTATAAATAAGGACATTTCTCCACGTTATGCCTCACCTGGGGAGGCGTAGCATTTTGATGCATTTCCAGGCTTACCACTAATGGTAAATCTAGGAATGCTTCAAAATCCATGGGTGGATGCATGTGAACACCCACGCTCCACCCATTGAACGCCTCCCTGCGGCAGAGTATTGCAACGCAGTGATTTGCACTGCATTGTGTTACTCTAGATTTATCACAAAAGGCTTGATAAATCAAACTTTACAATTGCATCGCTCTTGCTCCTTGTTGCGTGGCACAAGGGCAACGCAACTCCTACATAAATATTCCCCACAATCTGTAATGTATTTGCAGGGTAAAACACAGACCATTGGAAGGCTACTGTGCATACATTACAGGGGCACATAGTCAGATGAGCCCGCTAGATGGCTGGATTTTGGCTTATAGAAGAGGAAGTGCTATAACTTCTCTTCTGAACTAATTATGATACATTCAACAGTGGCAAACTGCTGAATTTATCCATACCGATCATTTAAGTCTTTGAATTATATCTCTTTCTTTCCTAGCAATAGTTATATCTAAATAAAATATTGCAAGGTTGGCCTACGGAGCTAAGTATCTACAATGGAGAAAATGAAATGGCCAGGTTTTTCTCACTGGGGCATGTAACACATTTTATAAGGTCCCTACTTATAGTTACATAGCCCCCGCCCCCCACCTCTGGGACACCTGGGGGTGCCTAATATGTAAAAATAAGGTAAATTATCACTTTTAAAGTGGCCATGCCACCAAAGTTGAGCTTGCACACAATATACTTTTTTAGACAGTCTGCAAGCAAAGCCAGGCTGACTTTAAAATGACAGCAGGTACTCAGCAGTGCACACATGCAAGTGTGGGAAATCTGCTAGGCCTCTAACCTTCCATTCTCTATTACATACTAGGGACGTATAGGTAGTTTGAACCCCCCTATCCCTATTATAAACTAAGGATTTATAGGGTCTGTCAATACCCTTTGTAAGAATTTACTTTTAAAGAGAGGCTGCAAGGCAGTACTGCCTTTAAAAGGACAACATTTGTTTTGAGAAGACAATGGTTCATAAATGGCCAAAATGGTCCTAGAATGTGACGCAGGAATATGCGCCAGGAAGGAGAGCACTGGGTCTGATATTAGGGGTAGTCAATTAATGCACAATTAGGTGTTTACACAGTGACAAAAATCATTTTTTTAAAACATATGATTTATTTATAAATCAAATAGTTCAGGTGCTCACATAAAAAAGTGACAACAAGTGTGATTTGATAAGTGAGGGTGACTTTTAAAATATATACATCGCATTGACAACATACAGGAGAGATCCTTAAAAACTATTTTTAACAAAATGGAAGGAGTTTTTTGTTGTAGGGGGTCGACGGCGTTACGATCTCAAACACTTGAGATCATCTTCAGGACATAGCATATGTGAGCAAGCTGAATTTTAGGGACTGGTAGAGACCGGTGAGGATGTAGAATGATATTGAGGGCATACACAAAGTGTGCAGCCTCTGTAAAGTCGGCTAATGCTCAATTGGCGAACGCCGGGAGAGGCCGTTATTAGTGGGTAGTACAGACCCAGGATAAGAGTAATAATCAAGGCGAGTCGAAAGAATTGTGCCTGATTTTATTGCAGGAGAATTTCGAGCATGCCTAGCAACAGTAAGGTTAATTTAATTAAAAACTGGATTGATTGCATTCGGAATGCCGCTGGTAGGTCATTACAGGATTAATTAGTCATCCATGCAGGGTAATTTCAGAGCGGGCACCGTCTCGGGCTTCCAGACTGAACGCGCTAAATTCAACCTGTCATTGTCTATTGGAAATGTACCCTATTACATGTACCTTTTTACACATAGCACTGTCACTGGTCCTGGTTAGCAGAGCCTGGGTACAATCAGAGTCAGTTACCACAAGTATCATTCAGCAAAAAATGGGAGTGACTAGGGCAAAAGAATGACTTTCTAACACCATGTCTTTGTGCACAGGCCTGGGAAGAAGATGATTCTGTAATAGCCCGAAGCCCAGCCTCTCATCAGCAACAGGTGAGTAGAGAAGGAGGCAGAAGCAACAATGCCACTGACCAGCTGGATAAGTCTACATGGAATATAGGACACTGAGCTCTGTAGGATGCCGCTCGCCATATTCCTCCCTTACATCAATCATCATCAACTTTTGTCTCCTAGTACTGCTTTCGAATAGATCAAGAAAATAAACCCTATAACACCTTGAGAGCTTGGGGGTCAAAGGAGGTAAGTGGACAACTAAGCTATCATTTACTAGCTTATTTTAAAAATATTTGAGGATGTTTTAAGACAAGAAATGGAATCACTGTAATTCCACTTCTTGTCTTAATTAAAACAACTCTAAAAGCAGCATCTATAAACAATGTGTTTTATTCTATGGACTATATGTTCTATAAGAGTGGATTATGTCAAATTTACCCAAATTCATCCATACACTTTCCTTGCATATGTGATGTGTCTGATGTTTGCTAGACAATGTACCCTTTGTTCATTGGTCAGTTTTTTCCATTTGATCCTACAATTCACTGATTAAAGTTTTTGCACTTGTATGCTTATTGTTCTATTTGTATCCACCCTACAGACGGAGGGAGTGCAAACTAAAAAAAGCAGGGGCTTAAATAAAAAAGTCCTATTGTTACCTGCTCATTTTTAGGTCGAGCTTTAGGGGCAGCGTACATGCGCTGCTCGCTCTGCGAGGTATGCAGTAGTAGAGTATGGGGAGACAAGCTGCCCTCAGTCTCCGTCCATATTTTTCATTGGCTTCTGTGTTTGTCCTTTGTAAATTCTGTCTTCTGATTGATTATTAGGCTTGTTAGTCCCGCCTTATAATGGCCATGTTGTCATTTATACCCTCCAATGGCTATTAGCCCCTTTACTTTGAGTGTTACACTTTACGGTACGTGTTATTTAGAGCACTATTTTCTCTCATCTCCCACCCCCGTCCACACTCCAGCTGTCTGTGCCTTCTCGCCCGCCCGCATTCCCGTTTGCAATGCAATAGGTCTTGCGTAAGTGCGAGTCCTATTGCATTGCAAATGCTTGTTTGTCTAACATCTTGTTTGTCATGTTTCATTTTTTGCAAGCTTACCCCGAAGACCAATTGTTGTAACGTGTACTAAATTTAATCCAACCAACTAAAACATGTATTACACATTAGTTGCCTGTCAGGGCCCACGTGTAGCAGTTTCCGCGGGCTGCAGCTCCTCTGATGGGCTCAAATGAGATCAGAAGTTTTGCGCACATCCGCCGACACATTAGAAAATTAGCTTTATTGGGGAATATTGTTCCCATCAGTTTGTCTAATCTGCTGATATCTCTTGAAGCAGCCATCTTGAAAGTGTCATTGGTGCGGTGCGGGACTCATCTCTGCAATAAGAGCAGTTAATGTGCGTTAATTGTGTTTCATATAAATATCCATGTCATGTTCTGCCAAGTGTCCCTCTTTAGTGTCACGTGGCGGTGCCTTGAGCCTGGCAGTTTATTTGTCCTCTCAGAGTGCGACGGAAGCTTTGTTGGGGCAAGAGCAGGGGTGGGGGTGTTCACTTAAGCCACATGTTGTCTTTGTAGCCTTTCTGCGTGCAAAATACATACAGGAGCAAAACCATTCAGTTTCTTTCAAATTCAAGGGCTTCTCCGAGCAATGGAGCTTGTATGTGTGATTTTGGAAAGACATCTAGTCGCTCTTTTTACAGCAATCCATATTATTCAATACAACAAAACTGCAGGAACTTAGGGCATATTAGCAATAACTTGCGATAATTAACGCAAACCGCGCTTAGCACGATTTTTATATCGCCTCCTATTGCTGAGTGCTATTGCGGAGATAACGCAGTATTACCAACGTTTATCTCCACGGCGATAAAGAATCCAGCGATAGCAGCTAATCCAATCTTTAATAAGAGATTTCCAGCGATAAAAATCCTATCGCTAAGGAAAATCTCGCTAATAGGCAGGTGGGGACTTGGCCGCAGAATCCACCTCCCATTGACTATTATGGCTAAGTCAGGTTTTTACCAGGTGTAAAATCCTGGCACTAATCGCGGTTAGCGCGCTTTTTTTATCACGCCGTGGGTATTGCTATTAGGCGATAGCTGTGTTAGCGACTGCTTTCAGTCGCTACCAGTTTGGCTACGCCCACTTTGCATGTCATTAGCGATAAATATCGCTGACATGCAAAGCGGGCCCCAAACCGGTCGCTATCGCCTGGAAGCTTGGTAATTGGGTGATTAAAAAATCGCCGCTTTATCGGCAAAAAGAGCCGATAAAGCGGCGATCTGGCCCTTGCTAATATGCCCCTAAGTTTACAAAATAATGAGTATGCATCGCTTGTTAGTAAAGATACTTGGATGCATGACAAGCAGACGAATATATTCGCATGTCTAGCGTTCCGTTGACGCCTTTAATCTGTCGGACATTTTCAATTAAGGAACCGGGATGATCAAAGTTAGGCATTGCAACGTAAAAGGAGAGGAAAAGTGAGGAAAGCGATTAAATAAGTAATGAAAAAGTCAATAGGTCTGGCTTTCTGTAAAGAAATATACTTGTTACTAAGCTCGGATCACATTTCAATAATTACTGGCATTTCGCTTCATTCTTTCTTTGTAAAATTCCATACAATCATGCCATTACGCAACACAGCATCATCGGGGGTCAGTTGTGTAACAAGCATTTGCGAGAGTTGAAGCTATTAGCATTGTAAATGACAATGCCTTTTATTTACGTTTTAAAAACCAACACATAAAAAAAGGCATTGTCATTTACAATGCAAATAGCTGAAACTCACGTAAATGCAAGACCTATTGCATTGCAAATGCTTGTTATTGCAAGGATCTGAGAGAACCATTAAGCTGGTCATGCACTGAAGTGCGCTGGAGGTGGGTAGATGTAGGATGTGAGAGGATCGGTTCTTGTTGGGGTCAATCAGCTGCTGGTGCTATGGCCCCCTCATCAGGTGATGGGCGGCTGCTTGCTGGTGGTATTATGCCCTTAACAATGTGCCCATGGGCCCTGTTGAGAAAAGCCATTCAGTCCTCCACAAGTGGGATCTTCTGTCTCTCTCTGATTGTTTCCTTAGCCTATCTGCATCTGCTGTGAGTTGGTGTTGCATAGATGGTGTCCTCCACGGGGATGCGGTGGCTATAGCACATTATAGAGAATTACTACATGATGTCTCTTGGTGTTTCCCATCCTTTCAACCGCATCTACACCTTAGCTTTGGAGGTCCAGTACCAACCTTTCAAGAATATGAAGTCCATAACTTGGGTCTAGTACCACCTCCTGGCAAACAGCCCCTGTGAAAGTTAATCACTGAGCAGAACTGTGCAGTTCACATCCTACCAGACATCTGGTGTCCCCTGTCCCTCTTCTATCCAGTAGAAAACCCTAGACATTGCTTATGAAAATGCTTCCTGCTAAACATGACTGGGAAGTTTGAATTGAAAGTTGGCATTCTAAAGCAGCCTTCCTTCCATACAGTGTGTCTAATTCCAGATAAGTAATGCTTGGGGATATACAGAGGTGTTAGGTAGAAACAGCCTGTAAGGAGAAATTAGGTGGGGAGACCTGGGCACTGAGGAAGCGACTCTGCTTTCAGACTTCAGTGGCTCTCAATAGCTCACAGTCAAGGTCCTGAAAAGAAGAGCCAGGGGACACCATCCCTCAATTGGTACGGAGGGGAAAGCCCTGGTAATCCTTTCACCTTGTCCTGAGTTTCCCCTTCAGGCCTCTCATCCTCAGTACACTTTTGTCTATCCCGTCAGGTCAGCACTTTATCAACACTGGATTCCTGGACACAAATCTTGGTTTTTGTTTTTTGTTTCTTGAACCACTGCCTTGAGTATAACGACACCCATTCCTCTACACTCTTAAAAGAGAAAATAAACAAGATTGGTGCTATTCAAAGAATTCAAAGGCATAAAAGTGGAACTGACCATGACCTAGAACTTAGGGAAGCAAGGTTTAAATAGTCAAGACCTGGCCAGTGAAAAAAACTTCTCAGGAAGTAACTTTTTGATTAGAGTGCAGCTGACTTTCAAGGGAGAAGTGAACCTTAATCAGACCCAGGAACTCTGAAACAACTCCTCACTGACGGGTGATTTATCACACTCCAAAAAGGCATAAATGTCCAAGACTTGACTCCGAACTCATAAATATGAAGCTCCTTCCCGCCAACCTTAATGTATTTATTGAATTTTCAAATAAGGCAGACATTCTCCAACACAGGATCATTGAAGGCAGGGGAAACATATAACTACTGCAACATCCCCCCAACCGCCCCCCCCCCCCAATCCCTCCCTGGTGGAACAGCAGCATAGAGACAGTACACTGTGGACAGCAAATCTGCCTTTGATTGTATAAACCAATAAAGAGTCAGCATTAGGCGGAGCCCATCCCACATAGCTGTGTACCCATTAGCCAAAGGCCCACCCCCATTTGAATGAACTATGGGAGACGACTGAGGGGCTCACAATATGTCAGGATGGGACATCAGATACTCCGTCAAGGGGGCCCAAAAATCTTTCGAACGAGAGGATTCCGGCAGTTCCTTCTCATAAGTCTGTAGTTGAGTTTTACAGAATACCAAGTCCCGGAGCCACTTCTTTACAGTTGGCGACGTTTTTACCCCCCAGCACTGCGCCACCGCCCTTTTAGCAAACAGAGTGGCAACGGCAACAAGTCTCCTATTGCAGGGCTTAAAACACTTGACATACCCCAGCAAGCAAATCACTGGAGAGCAATCCACAGGCTCCAGCTCAACATCAGACAGAATAGCCACCACTGCAGTCCAGAAAGCACATACACTCCCACACTTCCAGGCAACATGGAGAAAGTCCGCACCCTCTGCACCATATCTCACACAATTGGAAGTTTCCTTGAGACCATATGTGTATAGCTGCAAAGGGGAATAATATACCTGGTGCAGGAACTTAAAGTGTATAATGCGGAGATTACAATTGGCCATAAGTCGGCTAGTGAGCCGGCAACACGCGGTCCAGACTTCCAGCGCGACAGGAGCACCCAGCGCCGCCTGCCAACTCGAGCAGGAGGGGTGTACCCCAATATCACGCTTGCGCTGAGAGGCATTATAGAGTCGAGTAACTAATTTCTTTTGGTTCGCTCCCGTCAGCAGCACCTGCAGAGCGCTCAAAGTGGTAGGTTCAGTGGGGTAACTCGGGTACGCCGCGCGGATAGCCTGGCGAACCCGAACATAAGTGAAGTTAAACAGAAAGCCCCGCTCAGGGCCACTCTGCGCCTCCCCTAACGTTTTAAATCTACCCTTCACATATAAATCACCCATCCGGTGTATGCCAGCCGCAGCCAATTCTGCGGCTGGCAGATGCCTCCCGAGCCGCCGAGATATCGGGGTGGGAGAGTAACGGCAATGAGGGTGCTTACAGATAAGGGAGTTCAGCTCTTGTCGCAATCATGCGCCAGGCCCACGCCGTGCACTGCGTAATGTTGATCTCGGTCCGCGGGCCGCCTGACCCCCCCGAAAGCGTCTCCGCCTGCAGTGGCACAGGCAGCACTGCGTCCGCCTCTATAGCCACATGTGGCTGATACCGCGGAGGGAAATGCCAGTAATGCGCGAACTGCGCCTGGGCGCACAAATAGTAAAGGCGAAGATCAGGTGCCTCAAAGCCTGCCCGTTTGAAGGGCTGCACCAACAAATCTCATCGACACCTTGGCTTCCTACCTCCCCACACAAACGTAAGCAACACAGACTGGAGGGTGCGGAAAAACGCAACATTCAGTTTGATAGGGATATTAATAAAGAAGTACAGCAGTTTAGGCACAAAGACCATTTTAATCACCACCATCCTGTCCGCCAGGGAGAGGGGCAGGTGGGTCCATCTTGCAACCTGCTCAGTGATGCGAGACACCGTACAGCTGTAGTTTTCAGACATCACGATGGCAGGATCCCTGTGCACCCAAACGCCCAAATACTTCACTGGGTCAGTGGTCCATGTCAGTGGAAAATCCAACTCCACCTCTTTGGTGAACGCAGTTAGGGGAAACACCACCGACTTAGACCAATTGATCCCCAGGCCAGAGAAGCGCTCAGATTGGACATATTCCCGGAGTAGCGCAGATAGGTGGACCTCGGCTTCTCTGACATATAACAGCATGTCATCTGCATAGAGAGAGACTACCAAAGGCCGTTGTCAAAACCGCAGTGCAGCTGCGGCGTGCCGCTGCCGCAGTTTGCATGTGAGGGGCTCCAGTGCCAAGGCAAAAAGCATAGGTGACAGCGGGCAGCCCTGCCTCGTGCCCCCTCCGATAGGAAATAATGAGGACACCTACCCATTTACTCGAACCCTGGTGACGGACTCTTTGTACAGTACCCAGAGCCACTTCAGAAAGAAAGGGGGGAAGGCCATCCGTTCCAGCACAGTAAACATAAACGACCACTGTAATGAATCGAAGGCCTTGGCCGCATCGAGTAGTATGGCCACCGCCTGAAAGTCGGGCTCAAAGTAGTGCAAAGTGGAGAAGAGTGTATGCAGATTATGAGTAGTGGATCGCTCCGTCACGAACCCCGATTGGTCCGGCAGCACCAACAGGGGAATCAAAGGTTGCATTCTGGTGGCAATCATTTTTGCTAGGACCTTTGCATCTATATTAATCATAGATAACGGGCGGTATGACCCACACTGATTGGATGGCTTGTCCGGCTTTAGGAGTGTGACCAGTAGGGCCTCCCGGAGAGAAGGGGGCAGCTGCCCAGTTTCATAGGCTTCCGCATAAACCGCCAAAAGCCGCAGGGCAAGGTCTGCAAAATAAGTCTTATAAAATTCACTGGGCAGCCTGTCCGGACCCGCAGCCCTACAGGTCGGCAGCAACATGATTGCATTCCGCACATCCTCTTCATCGAAGGGCCAGATACTCCCGCTGTCACACGGAGAGCCACCCAAGCGCTACATCATCAAGGTACTCGTGTATCGCCCCCGGCGGCGGGGTCTCTTTGGCAGCATAGAGGCGGGTATAATATTGTAGCATGACATTGCATAGCACCACAGTCGAGTGGTGGACATCCCCGGTTTCATCAATAAGTTCTGTTATTTGCTCCTGGTGCCTCGGCTCCGACAATTTCTGCACCAGTGATCGGCCAGGGCGACCTCCCTTCCCATAATATCGCGCTACTTTACGCCAAGAGCAATGCAGCAACTCCTGGTCAACAGTCTGGTTATGCTCCGTGACCAGTTCCCGTATGGTGGCCAGTTTAGCAGGGGCTGGGTCAGCATCGTATTCCCGCTCCAGTGCGGAGATATCAGATGCCAGTCTCTTAATTCGCCGACGGATGTCCCACAAAACCCCCGACTGGGCACCGATGCAAGCCCCCCGCACAGTCACCTTGAACGCTTACCAGAGCGTCCCCGCACTATCCACCGTCCCCTCGTTCTCCCGAAAGAAATTTTTTATGACCTCCGCTATTTGCTGTTTAAAAACAGAGTCCGTTAGATCTGAGGGCTGCAGCCGCCAGGCAAATGGAGGAGTCCGGTACTTAGGCATCTGCAACATCAATAGAACCGGAGAGTGATCCGAGAGAGTACGGGCCTCATGCGACACCGCCACCGTCCAAGCACAAATAGACTCCGAGACCAGCCAGAAGTCTATACAGGACCACGAGCCATGCACTCGATGTTCGCCCAACAGTGTCCATTTTTTTCTTCGTTCCAGCTGTCCCGCCGTGACCCTACCCCACCCCCCACCCACCTCAGCTACCTCAACGTGCCAAAGCCATCCCTGAAATCCAACACAACCCTCCCCCCCCAAGCACCCACAATCAAAAAACAGAAGTGGGGTATACCCATTCGTGGGAAGCGCAGAGGCGCGCGCCTACTACTAGTAGGAGTCAACCGAGCCCAAATACAAATTTTTTAACAATACATGCATCCAACCTAATGTAAATTCCATGGAGAGATAGCGCCCTCAAGGGCCCAGGACAGAGGTAACAGCAGATAGGACTCAGACATATGCATCGTGGCAAAGAGCAACAGCAGTGTACAGGGCTCTCGCTGCCAGCAGGCATCCACAGGGCAATAAACACTAGATGAGAGAAAATAGTCTGTCAAGCCAAACAAGGACAGTGAAGGCAGCAGGTATGAACTGGCAGGGGCCAAGCACCATAGTCCAAAATAGACAAGGAGCAGAGAGTCAGCTGGGCAAGAGGAAAGAAAGAAGAGGAAGAAAGGAAAAAAAAAAACACAGTCCATACTGGCTCTGATAAACCAAAGGAGTCCGGGAGCTCCAATTAGTTGGCATAGTGTTCACTGCTCCCCATCCTCAGGCATAGCTGTAGAATCCCGCTTCTGATGCTTCAGGTGCTTAGCATGCTCCATTGCGGCCTTCGGAGATGAGAAGATCTTATTATCCGCAGCAGTGCCTATACGGAGCCGAGCCGGATACAACATGGCGTACGGCATCCCCTCATTGTGCAAAAAACTGCTTCACATTCCCAAATTCTCGCCTAGCCGCCTGGATGGCCACTGTAAAGTCAGGGAAGAAGGCCAATGAATTGCCCTGATGAACAATAGCGCCTTTCTCTTGTGCCAGACGCAGTATGGTATCCCGATCCCTGTAGTTCAATACCCTGGCAATTATAGGGCGAGGGGGGCCCCCGGGATCGGTCTCGCAGCCAAAGAGCAGTGGGCGCGCTCCACTATGAACATGCTGGATAGATGCTCTGTGCCGAAGATATCCGAGATAAGACGCTCAATATAGGCCTCCATTCTACACACAGTGGTCGACTCCGGTAAGCCTGTGATACGGAGATTGTTGCGCCGGGAGCGCGCCTCCAAGTCCTCGTTTTTTGCTTGGATAAGAGCCAAAATCTTTTCCATATTCAGGGTTTTTTCTGTGACTGAGCTCAGCCCATCTTCAGTCGTCGACACTCTTTGTTCCACCTCCCCCATGCGTGCATTTTGTTTCTCAAGCTGAGATGACATGTGGTCTAGGTGGTGGTTTACAGCAGCCATCGTGCCCTCGATAGACTGCAGGGTGCGCTGCATAGCTAGCAACATGGTCTCTAGAGTGGGGGGGCCTTCCACGCGGGCGTCAGCCTCCATGTCAGAGGCGGTTTGTTGCCGAGTCTTTGGAGACCTGCGGGACTCGAAGGTAAGACGCGGCTGAGACTTATCCGTCCTCCCCATAATGAGTGAATAACACCACCTGATCAGCAGGCAATGAGCACGAAACGATGAGTCTGAGGCAAGCGTGAGTGCAAAGTTAGACCTGACTGCTCCCCCCCCAGTGATAATCCGGCAGCAACCAGCAGCTGATCAGGCCTCAAGGCACATAGACACAGGCCATGAAGAGAGGAGCAGAGAGGGGCCCCCCACTACACAGACAGCGCGGGCGGGGACCGACCCAGTAGATCCGATATGTGGCGCAGATGGCCAAGAGCGTGTCATCACACCGCAGATTGATGGGGCACAGCTAGTCTCCCACCGCTCAGAGGCCAAGGACCAAGCACACCGCGGCCCCCGACAGCCCGGACCAGAATCCACACCTTCCATGGCAGAGAGGTGCGGTAGTTGGGGAGAGCAAGTCGACTAGCAAAGCACATATAAAGCCCCACGTGCTCACAGAGTAATATGCAACTGGCACTGGTCTCCTCCACAATAATGTATCCCAGAGTGGCCCCCCAGCGTCACAAGCAATAGTCCACCAAGATTATGGCCGCGGGAGAGTCCAGCGCGGGGGGGTGCAAGTAATAGAGGAGATAGTGCGCCCCAGGCCTTAGAAATGACTCACTCAATGGGCTTCAGGTATGGCCGCAGGCCAGCACTGAAATTCAAAATGGAGAGCCACCGGCAAGAGCTCATCAAAGCTGCGGCCAGGCAGCACTGAGAGGGAGCAGAGGGAACAGAGGGGAGGCTACACACACCCCAGTCCATAAGATAGGAATATGAGGTGCCCTGCAGATGTCAGGATCTACGGTGCATCCAGCGATTGCATACCAAAGTTCGAGGCGGGTGGCTCAAGGAAGAGGGAAGAGCAGGCAGCCTCTCCGGTGGAGGCGCCTCACAGGACCTCAGACTCTCTCAGGCCCATCAGGAGTGCCGCAAGCGCCCCCCCCGGGCCAGCTGCAGTTCGTGGGCCACGGCCCGGCTGCAGGCCCAATCCCGCCTCCGCAGCCCAGACCTCCGCCAGGCCCCGAACACACTCACCGCAACCGGCGCCGACGGGCGCGCAGCGGGTCCAGCGACGCTCCGTTTCTTTGCAGGGAGCCGCCTCAGCCGACAAGGACCACCGCCCAGCCATCCCCCAGGCACCGCCGCTCCTCTCTCCGCTCCAACCAGACGGCGGCCGTGCGAGGGGTATCCAGCCGCACCCCCTCCAATATAGCCGCACACCAGCAGGAATCACCTCAGGCACCGATCCCCCAATGGCAAGGGGGAGACGTGCAGCAGCTGCTGCTCTCCGACCCTCAGTGACAGCGCGGCTTACCGCGACCCGGCAGCCGCCATCTTTCTCCGGCCGATAGCAGAGGGAGGTCTGTAGATTTTCAACCCGCTATCGAGCCCTCTCAGGCCCGCAATCACCATGTGCAGAAACAGCAAGCAGGGAGAGTGCCCCTCCGTCTTCAGGCAGGCATACAGGCCAGTGCATGCAGCAGATATTTGGCGGATGACGGCTCGGTATGGCAGAGCCTCACAGAAGTGCGGCCATTTCGCCGTGCGCTCTCTAGCGCCCCCCAAAAAATCCGCCAACCTTAATATTTGACTGCAAGATTTTAAAGAACCTGTAGAAGCAACACAGGAAACATCTGGAGGTATAATATAGTTGTAACAGAGTGAAGAAGTGGCCTCCATGGAGCTGGGAAAAGGTCCTGGAAGAAGAATGTTTACTTTAGCCTAGAGCCAGTCTAGCTCAGGTTTGTCTGCAAGTGTCACATGCTGCTGATCAGGAGGCACCGACTGAGGACAGCGAGTAGAGGTCTGGTGGACCATGAGCAGAAGGGTTGGCTATGTCTCATTGAGAAGAAACAAAGAAGTGAGGTTTCTGAGGAGAAGAAACTGTGGAGGCTCTGGTGAAGTGAAGCATGGAGAGGTGCAGAGCTGGACTTTGCTCAGATAGCACCCTGGGTGAACCCAGATTTGGCGAACCCTCCTATTCATCCTCTTAATTTTTCTGCCATATATTTGTGAGTAATAGGATTAAGGTGAGTGGGGAAGTTATGGAGGCACCATGGAAAGAAAAACCAACAAAATACAGACATGGGTGACAGTAGCCTTCAGTAAACGTGTTTACACACAGTTTTCTTTTGGCCCGAGTCGAGTGAGACTGCTGCAGGGAGCTCCTCTGGCGTAGGCCCAGCTCGCACATGCTTAAGGGGCCTGGATAGGTGGATGGACAAGATGAACAGAAAGGTGAAAGTAAGAATTCACTGAAGAGTGAATGAATGGCTCGTTGACATGTCAGTGGTCACTGGATGGATGGACAGGTAAAAGAATGATGTGAAAGGTGGGTAGATAAAAAGATAGATAGTGCAGACTTCGGTCTAAGTTTTTCAAGCCACTTATCCTGTTCACCTTTGACTCAGGCAGTCTGGAATTGATTGGCTGGCCTGTCCTCTAGCTGACCTTGGCTTTGCTTGTACTAAATTTGCTGAGAAAAGTAGGAAAAGAGAGTGTTATATAGATGCAGCCACAGACCTGAGTCACAGTGATCTTCCTGACACAATAACAATACAATAGAGAGTATACAATGTGTATTTCCAAATATAAGGATCACACTACGTACTATGTTTTAACACTGATGATTACTAACTGCTCTGCAGAACACTCTTTCTCAGAAGATTAAAAATCACTTCCGAGAGCAACAATGGGTCAGGAAAGACTTGAGCCTCGTTCACTACAGCTTCTCTAAGTGAGCATCCTTTCTCAGAATTGGCAATCAGGCATAAAAGGCTAAAATGCTTCAGAATTTACTATCCTCCTTGCACACATGCATTAGTCACTGTTCCAGGAGCAGTTTTCATACTGGGCTACAACTGGAGAGCTTATGAACATTAGCTTACAGGAGCTTTAGGCCGGGGAAAGTTACTTTTACGTAATACTTACTTCACTATTGAGTTGGTTTTTAAAAACATAATAAAAGTAGTTGTTCAATCCTTTTTCCATCTGGTCCCTAACCAGGAGGTAGCCAAATTAATATCTAATAATATTTCTTAGTATTTCCCTATGGGGCGCCATCCTTCCTACAGTGAAAATAGGTTGTAGGTGGTAGTCACTATAAGGACATTTTAACATTGCATTACTACATGTGCTACTTTGGATTACCATCCACCCTGCCTCGTGGCTACAAGGGCTACATAAAGGTGACTTATCAACACTGAAAAAAGAAGTTTGTCTCCTGTCAAAAAGGCATTTTTGAAAGTTTTGGATGAAGTGTTTTTTATCTTCATAGCCAGGCTACAGTGGTAAGCCTGGAGTCATGGTTGCTTTGTCACGTTAGTGGATGATTCGGTAGTGCTGTATTTCATAAGTAACATTTAACTTTCAATGTCATGTTTGGATTTTGGTGACCACATACTGTGGTCTTTCAGAAGAGTTAAATATGCCAGTGCCCTATTACTTACCGGTAATCTTCATTACTCCTGGTCCCGTTATCCTCGTCCCATTCCTTAACAAAGTGGAGATGACCATCACCACGACAGAAAAAAAAGAACAGAAGAATGCTGGGATACCTAAACCCACACACTCCCACTAGAAATGCATAAGCTATACCAGCCCAGCATTCAGACTGAATAACCAAGCCACCAACCGGAAGGCCGGCCGTCCGGGAGGGAGTAAGGGGTATAGGGAATGGGACGAGGACAACGGGACCTGGAGTAATGAAGATTTCTGGTAAGTAATAGCACATTACCTCCCGGTCCCTCCAGTCCTCGTCCCATACCTTAACAAAGTGGAGAATAACAAAGCAAACAGCCCGGCCTTCCGAACTCCTTCCAACACCAGGGACACCACACCTAAAGCGGCACCCCAAAAGAAGCAAAAGGGAGAACTACAAGAAAAAACACAGGCAGCAGCACACAACCAGCAATGCCCCCAACCAAGCCAACAGAGCAGAATCCCCGAAACAAGCAGGGGATGACCAGGAAAATCCCAAAACAAGGAGCCCAACCAAGGACCACCACCCAAAGGGTATACAACCGACACCAGGAACCTCCGATACAGCCACAGAGGAGGAGAACCGAACAAGAAAGGACCAGAGACTGACCTCACCACAAGAACAGCAACAAGGCCACCACAGAAGAAGACCCAGAGCAACCCGACTGATGAAGGAGCTAGGGCCGCACCGAGAGGGACACAAAACCCAGAGGCAAGGCCAGAAGGAGGCCCAGCACCCAGAGCCAAGTCCCAATGTAACCCCAGAGGGGCCAAAACAACCAGCCCCTTCCCCAGAACATCCAGCAGAAGGGGGCCAAAAAGATGCGGAAGCACCCACATGGCACAACATAAGCCAGGAAGGGCACCCGACCAGCGAGAAGAGCACCCAACTAGCGAGAAGACAGTCAAAGACAGAAACACCACTCGCCATCTGGAACACAGCCGCAGTAACGACAGAGAACGCCCCCTCAGATGAGGGAAGAAAGCTATCCAATGCTGAACGAACCCACAACGACATCACCAAAAAGCCGAGGGGCAGGAAGGAAAGACTGAACAAGCCCCACACAAAGCAGGAGACAAAGGAACAACAAGACCAACCACAGGACCAACCTCAACACACCCTGATGTGCCACCAGCAGAGCCGCAGAGATAGAAGAGGACGGAGCCCGAAAAGAACCCAGGCACAGACCCAGAGGACCAACCAAGGGCAAGCCCAAACCGAGAAACCTAGGAAGAGAAGGGGCAGGGACCACAAGCAAGCCCCCTCCCCCGCCAACCTGACAACACCGGCAACAGAGAGCCCAGAGGAACCAGCCACAGAAACACCTAGCTGCGGCCCAGGCTACAGGGCAGGAACGTCCTGCAGCCAACACCAGCAGAGACACTGGACAGCAGCAGAAAGGCCTCCAAACCTGGAGAAGAACCCGGGCACAGGGACAGGCCAACAGGCCAGGCCCGAGGCAACCACCCCGAAAGCAGGGGACACCGGGACAGCACCCTGCCCGAGGAAGTCAAGGGGGAGGCTAGAAGCGCAACCCCCCAACAAAACAAGGCCATAACAGGCCCCTGCCCAAGGGAAGCAAGGGAGGGACCCCAGAAGGCTCGGAACCAGAGTGGGGCACAACACCAAAAACGGGGAGAGGCAAAACCCCGAAGGGCACCGAGAACAAAGGAACCCAAAGAACAAGCAGAGACAACCGGGAAGAAGATGCCACAAAAACCCCCCAACAAGGGTAAAACCCCTGGCCAAAATCCGGGGCCAACACCGGGGGAGAAACATGGGACCGGGGGAGATGAAGACACCGGACACCGGACACCGAACCAGGAGCCGGAACAGGGAGGGGGTAAACCCCCAGCTGACCCAACAGCTGACGCAAGAGCAGCCGCCAAAGGAGAAAACAGGGGAGAAAAACAGGGAGGCCCACAGCTCAACCCTGTCAAAGCCCCCAGCAAAATCCAAGAGGCCAGAAGACTGAGCAACAGACACACCAGCAACACAAGAGGCTACCAACATGGCGCCTCCATGAGCCCAGAGTGAGAGGCACTGGGGCAACTGCCCCAACCTCTAAACCCTAAACCACCAGGGGCAACAGGTAAAGGCACAAGACCCAACCACAGGCAGGCCATCAAGGGCCCGCAAAGCAACAGGGAGGGGGCCAAGCAACCCGCACCTGTAAGCCAACGCCAAGGGCCGGCCCGCACCAGGGAGGCACAGAGAAGAGCCAGAGGAAAAGAACAGAAGGCTGGCCCGAGCTCAGCAATACCAGGCACCGGACCACCGCCTACCAAGGGGCCGAAAGATCCACACCCAAACAAAGCATCGCACCTGCAGATGGGGTGGGTGGGGAGTTGCATGCCCCTCCCCCCAACCACCACCAATGCAGGAAAGGTAACATTAACCACTGCAGAGACAAAGGAGGGGCCAAACACAGGGAAAGCAAGGCCACAACCAACAAAGGCAAAGCCAAGGCCCCCACCACAAACCCGAGGGAACACCAGAAACCAAAGAGGGACGCGGCAGCAGAACCCCAAGGGCGCACACCCCACCAAGGGGAGAGGAACCCGGAAGCCTACAGCAACTGGAATTAGGAGGCGGAAACTTCAAACAGCGAACTTCACCTACCTGCTGGGGGTCTATTTTTTGTTGTCCTGCTGCCCAGCGCTGCTCCTGCCGTCCCTGGTGCCTTCTTGCTGCGTGTCTCCCCCGCCGCCGCTGTTGTCTTTCGCGGCCGAGAGCGGGGGGAGACTACAGCCCCCAGAGTCCTTTGCGGGCCCTGACGTGATCCACGCGCCCGGAGGCACTTAAAAGACGGTCGTTCCTTCTGGAGAGCGGGAAACTTCAAACAGCGAACTTCACCTACCTGCTGGGGGTCTATTTTTTGTTGTCCTGCTGCCCAGCGCTGCTCCTGCCGTCCCTGGTGCCTTCTTGCTGCGTGTCTCCCCCGCCGCCGCTGTTGTCTTTTGCGGCCGAGAGCAGGGGGAGACTACAGCCCCCAGAGTCCTTTGCGGGCCCTGACGTGATCCACGCGCCCAGAGGCGCTTAAAAGACGGTCGTTCCTCCCGCGTCGCGGGACGCGTGCGGGCGACGCCCGGCTAAGCCCGGGCAAAGGGCGGGCCCTCTGTAGCCCTCAGGAGCCGAGGGAGGCCGGGCCGGGGGTACTCCCTTGATTTTAGCTCGTACTGTTCTTATTTTAGTTTGGCATGCTATTGTGTGTTTTATTGTGATATTAAGGTGGTGCTCCTTTACTTTTATTGTATGCTTTGTTCTAGTGGAGTACGCTTTTAGTTATATTGATATGGCTGACTGTGTCAATAAAGGTACCCTTGATGGTTATTTATTCAAAGTTAACTCGGGTTTAGATCGTGAGGCAACTCTCGCAGAACTAAGAGCGAGGCGTCGCAACTCTATTGAACTAATCAAAAGCACGCCCCCATCTATGACCCCTCCTCATGTAATGATCTCTCCAGATATAAGTGGGCTTCCTTCTAAAGAGACTTCATCTCTCTCTGGCAATAATGACTCTGCCACATTGACTAGAAATGTAAATTCTGTTGAGATGTTGAATGGTTTGTCCCCAATTGCTTTACCTGTACCCCCAAGCATAACTGATGAGCCAGTTGCATCGAAAGGGTCATTACCACAAGTTATCATTCCTTTGCCTCATAAGGTTAATTCAACTAGGCAATCTAAACCTATAGGCCCATTACCTAAAAAACGGAGAAGGATAGAATCTGACTTATCAAGGACCAAGAAACAATCTAGCCGCAACTCTGATCTGGTACATATTGATAAAGGTCCTACACCCGGCACTGCTAATACATCCTTCTCATGTATGCCTACATTATGTCCTTTAAATGATATAACTGTTACAGAGCTAATGGGAAATATAGATCAGTTATTGAAATCTTTCATTTCACCTATTGTTGAGAGCTTAAAAACAATTGAAAAAAAGTTGGAGAAAGTAGAACTCCTAATGAGTAACAAAAGGGAACAAACTATGGATTTTTTAAAACCAAACATAGCGCCCCTTATTGTTTCAGCTTCTGCTGAACCATCTTTTACTGTACCACCATTGGAGTCCATCTCCCAAACCCATCTGAGCACCAACAAGGTAACTAGTAACAGTGTAGGTGGAACTATTATTCCCAATTCAAAGCGATCCATTATCTTAAACAATGGTAGTGACTACTTGGGAGAAAACATCCCGTCTCAAAAAGGCCCAGTGTGTGATAGAGAAGGTTGTAATCCAGTTTTTGTTACAAAGTCACGTGGGCCTTTCTCTATTGACTTGCCACCAGAAGCTGTCCCTCTTGTAGTAGTCCTCGCGGGAGTTCCTACTCTAAAGGATGGTGCAATAGAGGGCTATCTGCAGTTAAAAAACAAGGTGATCCACTGGCTTGGGCAGAACCGCCCTCTTCCCTCGTATATCAACGGGGAAATTTTACATGTTCGGCGCCTACCTTGGCTAGGAAATACATCAAAGAACATAAATGGAGACATCATTTTAATCAATTTTAGGGACCCTAGAGTCGTCAGTCATATCCTTAACTGGCATACAAATCATACGAGGTCTTTTATTACTACTTGGGAACTAACCTACTTTTATCCCAGAACTCAGATAGCTCCCAATATTAATTCTGGGGCTTTACTTTGTAACCAACCCAATCCTCCCATTTTGACCAGAAACCGTTATGAGGCTTTAGCAAATCTTGAAGACGTGGATTGACTTAATAGCCCTAAAGTTTCGTCTTCGGTCCCTGATGAGCTACCTCCTGATACATTCCCATTTTCTAATGAGTTAAGAAATCTAGTATCAGAAGCAAGTGTAGACACATGTATCAATAATTTCCCTGTACCTGATTTATCATCATCTGTCACCTGTTTGGCTGGAACTAAGGAAAATACGGGGAACGTACTCTCCTGGAATATTGCTGGGTTGTCCTCTAAATTAGAACTTGAGGATTGGATGTGTTTTGTTAACAACTTCGATTTATGCATATTCCAGGAGACTTGGCTTTGTGAACCCTTTTTCGCCGAGGGATATTTGAATTACTCGGTACCTGCACTAAAAGGACCTAGAGGGAGACCTATGGGGGGACTAACTATATGGGTCCGCCAGAGTCTAAAGCTATCTATTAAAGTTGTTGATACCAACAACCGAGATATTCAACTAATTAAAATGAACCTAGAAAAACTAGGAATGTTGGATATTTATAACGTCTATGTTCGGAGCAATAAGGGGGGGAGGTCCGAGACTCTAGTAGCCTTAAGCTGTCTTCTTGACACCCACTCTTCAAATAATAACATCATCATTGCGGGTGATTTTAATAGAACATTTGAACCCCTAGTCAATGAAGATGTTCTTTTTGGGGATGATGAGGATTGCCAATGGGGAGTTCCTAAATTGGAACTTAAACCGGTTGTCCGTTGGACCAATGATGTTATCGCTCTAAACGCCCTCTGTTACGAAAAGGGCTTAAGAGCTCTAAACGGAAGGACTAGTAGTGACAGAAAAGGGACCAGTACATTCGACAACGGGCGATACAATAGTAGAATTAACTACGTTTTATGTAGTCTCAAACTATGGTCCTTGATATGTGATATGGAGGTGGTCGGGAGGATAGAGAGTGATCTTAATCCCCTGTGCGCTACTCATAAATGGTGGTCCCATATAAACCGGCCTGTTGGCTCCTCTGAGCTTGCCCCCCCCCCGATTGTCCTCACTAACGATCTGCGTAGACTGATTGTCCCCACTAACGATCTGCGTAGACTAAGGTGGGAGAAAATAGTAACTAACCATCAAGTTATTGCTAACATTAGCGGCCAGGTCGATAAAGCAATATTGGCTATAGAGTCCTCGAACTCACCTGGCACTGGCTTAGATAAGGTAGTAGGAATACATAATACCCTGTTCTGTACAATTAAAGACTACTTCCTCAAACCGGTAAAAAACAATGGAGCCAGAGCAACTAAGCCTGCTAAGTGGTATAATAACCAGTGTAGAGAAGCACGATTGGCCTTGGGTAGTGTTGTCAAGGGTGGTCAATCTGCTGTAATCCAATCAGCTAGAAAGGATTATAAAACCAGTATATCCAAGACAAAGAAGAAAGCCTGGGATGAGCATCACTGGTCTGAGCTAAAGGAAGCCAGCAATAGAAGGGACTCCCGGCTATTCTGGCACATTGTCAGGTGGGGAAAATCGGGTTTTCCCGAGTCCCCGCATAACAATGTGCCAGAGGAAGAATGGGTAACATTCTTTAGAGAGCAGTATACCGAGCCAAATAGATCCGATCTGGGCCCAGAATTTAGTGTAGATCAATTCAAGGAAACTGTTTTTACTATTCCTGAAATAATGATGGCCCTCGGAACAGTGGCTTGTGGACGTGCCCCTGGTCTCGATGGGGTGCCAGCTGATTTATTTATTAACGATAAAGAACGCTGGTGCAAGTACATTCATCTTCTTATGAATGCTATTGCACTGGGCGCAGCGGTACCAACATCCTGGCAGGGTGCAGTAATTATACCTATCTTCAAGAAAGGTGACCGGTCCCAGCCGGGCAACTATAGACCCATAAGCCTTATAGACACTATCCAAAAGGTTGTGGGTCGTGTGATCGTCAATAGGCTCCTGGATTGGGCGGAGGAGTTTAATGCTCTTTCACCCTTCCAGGCTGGTTTTCGTCGATCCACAAGTACGGTGGACCAGGTCTTCCGCTTTACATTGTTGCAATGGAGGACCGTTGTGCTGGGTGAGGGAAGCTTGTATGCGGCTTTTATCGACCTGCGGGCGGCCTTTGACCTTGTTCCTCGTTCTAAATTATGGTTGGTCCTCAAGAAGCAGGGACTCCCAAACGAGTTATTATCTCTCATAATGAGACTCCATGAATCTAATTATGCTAGAATTCAGTGGGGGTGGCTGAGTTCAGTAACCGCGGACTTCCCTGTTGAGAGGGGAGTCCGTCAGGGATGTTCGATGGCTCCCGTGCTCTTTACATTGTATATCAATGAAGTTGTGGGCCGTATGCTTTCTGCACAAGTAGATGCCCCTTTTTTAGCTGGGACTAAAATTCCCATTTTAATGTTTGCAGATGACACGCTCATCTTATCTAAAACCCCTAGCGGTTTGCAGCGCGCCTTGTCTATTTTTGATCAATTCTGTGGGGAGTATGGCTTAGAGGTTAACACAGCCAAAACTAAACTTATGATTTTTAACCCCCATCGTAGTTTTAAATCTAAAATCACTTTGAATAACCGCCCGCTAGAGGTAGTGAATACCTTTACATATTTAGGTATACACATATCTAGCAAGAAGAGCTGGCGGCATCATATTGATATTGCTACACTTAGACATAGGCAATTGTCTGGTGCTATCTGTACAGAGCACAGAAAATCTTTAACCAAACCTGTTAAACCTGCTTTACAGGTCTATGAAGCAAAGGCTCTAGGCTCTGCGCTTTATGGTGCTGAGCTCTGGGGCTTTGAGAAGGTGGCTGCACTCCAATCCTCGGAGAATAAATTTCTCAGGGCTATAACTGGTGTCCCCAAAAGCACCCCATTGTTGCCCCTAAAATATGATTTGGGTAGAAGAGCAGTTTCAGATTTGGTAAAGCTTCTCCCGATTATGTACTGGCGTAGGTTATGGACTACTCCTGTGCTTCATCACTACGCAGAAGGCTTTTTAGACATTATAAGATCTGATGTATACCACAAAATTGGATGGTTAAAATCACTAAAGATATCCCTGACCGAGCTTGGTATGTGCTCACTTTGGGAAGACCCTGCGAGAGCACTCTTCCCATCTAAAAGCATTTTAAAGGGCACTTACTGGGAGATGGTAGCTTCCCGACACTGGAGCAGCTCCAGTGCTGGTTCTATGACTGCTGAATTTTTGGAGGCTAAAATGTATCCCTGTTTAGAACCCTATTGGGACATTATAACTAGGCCTGGAGAAAGGAAGCTTCTCTTCCAATTTAGAGCAGGTGCACTTCCCCTCAAAACATTGACAGTCAAATGGGCAGGCGGATCGTGTGATAGCTGCCCTGCCTGTGGTATTACTAAAGAAACTATTGGTCATTTTTTATTTTCTTGTAGCTCTTATGCGGTGCCTAGGCGTATCTGGTTGTCCCCAATGTGTAAAAACCTGGGGACATCCAGTAGCATTGTGGCTCTTCGTATTATATGCACCAGTACTTTGACATGGATTTCAGTAGCAACCGCAAAGTATTTAGGATGGGCGTGGTCGATTAGAAAGAGATTGCTAGTCATTGACTATTCTCTTGATTAAACAGAGATTGCTAGCCATTTGACTATTCTCTGTTATGCCATCTTTTTCTGCATTTTTATTATGGATGTTATTTTTCAATTTTTCTTATTCATAAATTTTAATATTTCCTCTAACATGCCATTGTAAATAGAATAGTACGTATACACAGGCCCAGTAAACGAGTCAGAAAAACGTCAAGAAGTGTGCTTTGTATCTTGATGTCATCGACTGAAATTTAATTCTATTTTAAATCGTTGTATGTATTTGTTTTATATTGTTTTCGTTTTTCTGCTTTTATGAATGAACTTCGAATAAAGCATACTTTGACTGACTTGACTGGTAACATTAACCACTGCAGAGACAAAGGAGGGGCCAAACACAGGGAAAGCAAGGCCACAACCAACAAAGGCAAAGCCAAGGCCCCCACCACAAACCCGAGGGCACACCAGAAACCAAAGAGGGACGCGGCAGCAGAACCCAAAGGGCGCACACCCCACCAAGGGGAGAGGAACCCGGAAGCCTACAGCAACTGGAATTAGTGACAGATGATTAGTAAGTTCGTCAATTGTTTTTTTAAAGCTTTCCTGGGTAATTGTATTCTCCCAAATCGGTACTACACCAAATTCTTTCATCGCTTTATTTAAATAAGACCAGGCCTGCAGTTTCCTATTGTCTTTAACTTCTTGCCATAATAGCTGAGACATTTGGTTTTCTTGATCATTTTTTATTCGGTTCCACACTAAGAGCTTGTCCTTTTCTTGCATATAGCTGGTTATTTAACCCAAATTCCAGCCTCACCTGCGCTTGTGAGGCATTATTCGGCATGCAAAATAAGATTTTATAAGTTTTTGCAACTGCATTATTAATGATCTCCACATCTTTCCCATTTAATACCTCATAACCGTATGGGTAGGTCAGGGTAGGTAATAATTTCGCCGAAATAACCTTTAATAAAGGACGATAGGACAAGTCACTAATTGCTTTCTGTATAATCCTAAATGCTGCAACCAAAGTATTTGCTTTTCTGGTATTCTCCTTTTTTTGCGGAAGGAAATTTCCACTGTCAATAAATATAACTCCAAGATACCGGTAGGAATCAACTTGTTCTAATTGAGTTTCTTCCAACATCCATTTATATTTATTTTTAAGTCTTGTATTTTTTGTAACTACCATTACTTTGGTCTTTGCTTCATTTATTACCATATTGTTTTCCTTTGCGTACGTTGTTATACGATCGATTAACCGTTGCAACCCAACTTTAGTTTGACTTAAAAGTATAACATCATCTGCGTACAACAGATTAGATATTTGCTTGTCAGCTAACCTAGGCGGATGTGCATTTACTACGTTCAGTGCGGTAGAGTAATCTGCTAAAAATAAATAAAAAAGCGGTGGGGCAAGGACGCAAATTATACATGAACGTGGAAAAACTAGTCACTACCCTTTGGAGCCCCAGTTGCGTACGTGACATTAATACAGCATCTTTCACATACAGTAGGGCAGGTATGGGATGTTTGTCAATTTGTGGCAGATCCTGGTCACTACCCTTTGGACCCCAGTTGGCTACCTGACATTAATACAGCGTTGTCCAAATACAGTAGGGCAAGTATGGGAAGTTTGTCAATTTGCGGCAGATCCTGACACTGAATCGCCAGGACTTGACCTAGTTCATTAATACAAAGTGTAAATAAAAAGGAAGCCACGACACAGGCTTCTCTTACCCCTCGCCATATTTTAAACGTGGCCATGCACTCCCCACTAGTCCAGTAAGGCACCCTTGCTTTTGCATCACTATATAATTGCCTTAAAAAATGTATAAGTGAGGTTTCCACACCCAAGTCCTCCAAGATCTTCCATAACCTGTCATGTATGACACAGTCAAAGGCTGACGTAAGATCTACAAATGCTAGGTATAGCCTACCTTGTTCAGCCAGGGTATACTTGCCTAGAAGATGTTTAGGTTTAGACCCTGCTTGACTTTGCCTAGGCCCTGACAGAAGCTGAATTGTAATTCTGATATTATGCTATTGTCTTTGGCCCAGTCCTGTAATCTGTTTAGTATAATGCGCCCCACCACCTTGACCAGGGAGTCTAGCAATGATATAGGCCAATAACGTGGAGTTCTGGAGGTCGCCTTTAAAAAAAATTGGCACCAGTATTGAGTCGGACCGAGTTGTTATAAAATGAGAAGAGCAGCATGCTGTTATCACTTGCATTAAAAGCGGGCCCCATATCGGCAGATTAGATTTGTAAAGATCTACGGGCACTCCGTCAGGCCCAGGGACTTTCCCACCCATACTTGCCATAGTAGCACAATTAACCTCTTCTAGTGTAAACTGGACATCTATTGGGCAGATAATAAATGGTGGTATTTTGTGTTGTGGCTGTGCGTTTTCCGTGGATTTCTCATGCATGGTGCAGTTATACATGTTAGAGTAGTGTTCCACCTATTGGTCTTCAGCAATGGCAATCTCGATAGTGGGTATGCCTTGAGTAGCCAGAAAGGGGTATTAACTGCCTTCCAGAAGGCTGTGTTGTCCCTAGTGAAGGTGGCTTCATGCAACGCTGACCATGCTTCTTCTCTCAGCATGCCTTTGCGCTGTTTAACTGCACGTTTATATTCCCCCTTAGCCTTTCGAATGTCTTTGATATTTCTAATTGACTTGTGTAAGGCATGTTTCAATTTAGTATATGCTTTGGTACATTTAGCATCAAACAAGCCTTGATTCCTATCACATAGTTTTGTATAGTCCACAAATAAGGCCTTCTTAATATATCCGGTTATCTGTGAGAAGGATTTTAAAATTTCGGCATTGGGGTTGTCTCGTCAAGGCAAGCTAGGAGGGCAAGTTCACAATTGGTCACTACTGTCCTTGTGAATTCCATCGGATCCACCATGGCCCAGGGTAAAGAATTTTGTTCAGAACTATAGGCCCGATTCACAAAAGTAATCTGAGACAAAATCCTAACTTTTTGACTTTCGGTATTCACAAAGGGTATTTAGGAGTAGTAAAGTTAGGATTCCTAACTTAAGTTGTGGTCTTAAGAAGAAACTGCTTACAACACAATGGTCCCCACGCAATGCCTCTATGGGGCCGAGTTATTAGCCATTAGTACGGAGGGAAGCTGCTAGAGGTGTAAAAGCAAATGTCTGAAAAATATTTGGGCCCTTACCAAAGGTGCAATGTCCCAAGCAATAAGATTAGAAGCAAAATTGCAAACCTGAAACTTCCTAGCCTATAAATCAACCCTGCGTTTTTGGGATAATCTTTTGGCCCTAAACACTCATAAGATATCAGCCTGATGTGCCACTGAAATAGAAAGAAGTGAATTACAGTGGGCAAATAAGGTGAAGAAAAGATGGGAAGACATTGCAGGAACTTTAAAACTAGAATTAAAAATAGCTGAAGCCTCACTTTCCAAGGCAGAATTAAAAACAGCCTGTAAAAAAGGATCTAGGTTGGCGGACTTGAAATATCAAACCCTCTGCAAAATACATGGTAGATTCATGGGAAAATATGAACGTATTTCCGTACTTATCTGCATTCCCAGATGCCCGGTTATGATTACCACTACTAAAGTTACGGGCTACATTTAATGTGCGTTATGTGAGAGCTGAGAAATTTGAAGCCCTTCTAGATCAAGAGACTACCTGTACATGTGGGCTGCCGTTTCCTAATTTAAATGTTCATGTTTTAATTGATTGTCACCATTTTTATAGGCTTTGTTGCTTGATTTTAAAACCTTTAAAAAAATAATATATATATATATATATATATATATATATATATATATATATATATATATATATATATATATATATATTATCTACTGGCGGTCGCCAGTAGATAGTTATAGTTAGGACCGAGTTTCCATAGGAAATCTGAAAATGCGATTTTGAATAACTTTGGCGCCGGTTGACGAATCCTCGCGAAATTTCGAAAACTAATGGGGCGCTCTGCTCAGCTCCTACCCTGAAAGTCTCGGGGTGATTCGTCAAGCGGGGGCCGAGAAAAAAGGGGGGGGTCCCAAAACGGGTTTTCCCCATGCATTTTCCCATAGGACCTTTAGCCGAAGGTACAGCCCGAACGGCTGAACAGATTTAGTTGAAATTTGGCAGAGAGGTAGTCCTCAGGTCAGGGAAGTGCCTTTTGCAGGTCTGGTGTAAATCTGTTCAATATTTACTGAGAAAATAGCATTTAAAAGCATATAAATATCTATACGCTCGCACGGTGCCGTGCGCGAGCGAAATTCTGTTTGGTTGTTAGATGTCAGTAAACATTCGAATCTGTCGAAATCAGGAAGTGTCGGCCGCCATTTTGTCTCTCGCAGTCTGAGGCAGTGAAAAACAAAGGTGGAGAACGTGAAAAGGGGGCAGGGTGGACAGTTCCTGACCCCCTAGCCTTTGTCAGGGGGTCACAGATGGATCCCCAAGGGAGAAAAAAACATTTTAATTTTTTTTCAAAAAATCGCGGGGTGCGCGCACTGTGCGCGCACGGTAATATTCCTTTAAAAAAAAAAAACATATAAGAACGTGAAAAGGGGGCAGGGTAGAGAGTTTCTGACCCCCTAGCCTTTGTCAGGGGGTCCCTGAAGGACCCAGAAGGGTGAGAAAAAACATTTTATTTTTTTACCAAAAAATCGTGAAGGTTCGCACACCGTGCGTGCACTGTGCGCACACGGTGAAAATGCCATAAAAAAAATAAAACATACATAAATTAGCATTTAAAAAACCTTTTAAATTCACTGAAAAAACCATAGGTTTCACACACGTTATAGTTAGGAATTAGCATTTAAAAAACCTTTGAAATTCACTTAAAAAACCATAGGTTTCACACATGTTATAGTTAGCAGGACATTTCACTCGAAAAAAAACAATGAAATTCCCCCGTTATAGTTAGTTCAGGCAACTATAACTCACGCGACCGCAATCCACTGCTGATGACGTCAGATATTACATCATTGATGACATATGTGTCTTTCTGTAAAATAAATATTTGTAATATATGTATAGCTAAAGGTAAATGGAAGAATAAATGGGTAAATAGGTGTCTAAATACGGTGATGTAATATCTGACGTCATCAGCAGTGGATTGCGGTCGCGTGAGTTATAGTTGCCTGAACTAACTATAACGGGGGAATTTCATTGGTTTTTTTCGAGTGAAATGTCCAGCTAACTATAACATGTGTGAAACCTATGGTTTTTTAAGTGAATTTCAAAGGTTTTTTAAATGCTAATTCCTAACTATAACGTGTGTGAAACCTATGGTTTTTTCAGTGAATATATATATATTCACTGAAAAAAACATAGGTTTCAGGGGCGTTATAGTTAGGACTTGGCATATAAAAAAACCTTAGAAATTCACTGACAAAAACCATAGGTTTCCGGGGCGTTATAGTTAGCTGGACATTTCCCTCGTACAAAACCCTAGAAATTCCCCTGTTATAGTTAGTTCAGCTAACTATAACTCGCGCCCCCGCAATGCACTGTTGATGACGTCACATATTACATCACTCATGACATGGTCAGTGACATCACTGATGACATCACTGATGACATCTCAAATGACATCACTGATGACATCACTGATGACGTCATCCAGTGACTGTGTGTTTCTGTAAAGTTTAAATATGTTTTATATATTTATAGTGAAAGGCCTGTGGAAGAATGAGTGGTTGTACAAGTGTGTGAATGGATGATTTTCTAGGTGCGTAACTGACTCTATAAGAGACTCATTAAATGTATCTTACTGCAGACTAGTGACTAAACGGTGTGAATGTCTGTATGTGTCTGTCTGTTGGTGTACAAGTGGGTGCATGGTTTTGTGAATAGCTATATGAGTGTCTATATGGGTTATTGATTGTTTGTCTGAGTATCTGTATGGGTGTCTGAGTGTTTGTGTGGGTAGGGTGTGTGTGACTCTGTGCATAGATGTGTGAGTGGGTGATTGTATGGGTGCATGGTTTTAAGAGTGCAACTGTGATGAACTGTATGGTTGAGTGAGTGTATGTATTGGTGTGTTAGGGATTGAATGTGTATCTCAGTGGTACATTTGTGACTAACTACATATGTGAAAGGTAGTATATATGTGTGTAAGAGTATATAAGTGGGTATATGTGAGAGTGTGTGATTCTGATATTGGCTGTATGGATGAGTGTGTGCTTCTATCAATGATTGTATAAGAGCGTAAGTATGTGGTACTATTTATGAGTAAGTGAACTTGAGTGTGTATAACTGCATAAGTGAATAAATGGGAGTCTGATTATTTGCATGACTGATTAGCTGTGAGAGTACCTCTATGGATGATTGCTGGTGTGTGAGTGTCTATGTAAGTGTATAAATACATATGATAGTCTTGTACGGAGTGACTAAGTATGAGTGACTGTACAGGTGAATGAGTGGAGGTGGATGTAGACCTAAGAATTAATAAGTGGGTATGTAGTTATTGCTATTGGAGTATCTATGGTTTTGAGAATGGACGTCTGAAATTTTGAGTCGGTGTATCAAAGGTTATATTAGGGTGTGAGAAGATGCGGTAATTTATCACATGGATGACATCATCAGTGATGTCATCAGTGATGTCATCAGTGATGTCACTGACCATGTCATGAGTGATGTAATATGTGACGTCATCAGCAGTGCATTGCGGGGGCGCGAGTTATAGTTAGCTGAACTAACTATAACAGGGGAATTTCTAGGGTTTTGTACGAGGGAAATGTCCAGCTAACTATAACGCCCCTGAAACCTATGGTTTTTTCAGTGAATTTCTAAGGTTTTTTAAATGCCAATTCCTAACTATAACGCCCCTGAAACCTATGTTTTTTTCAGGGAATTTCAAAGGTTTTTTAAATGCCAATTCCTAACTATAACATGCCTGAAACCTATGGTTTTTTCAGTGAATTTCAAAGGTTTTTTAAATGCTAATTTCTATCTCTAACTTATCTCTAAAGATATCATGAAAAGCATTCTTTTTTAAAAGTAGGGTGCACATTCGTTTTGTGGAAAAGCATCTTTGTGATTGGTTAAGAAAAAGCAGTTTCAACGTGGAGTACATATCATAGGATAAAATTTGCTCAGCTCAACCACTCCTGCTACTTGCATTTGGAAGGCACTGTTCGAACTTAAAACAATCGTGAACTTTTAACCTGCACGTGTCTTTAAATGTTCAAGAAAATGTTGCAAAAAAATATCATTAACTTTTAAAAAATTGATGAACTTTTAACCTGCACGTGTTGTAGAATGTTCTACAAAGTGTGTTGATAGAATACGTTGCACTTCTGACTTCTATGTGTTGTTGAATATTTAAAAAACGGTTCATATGGAAAATTAAAAAGAAACCAATAGAGAAGTTTTAAAACCTAAAAGAATCAAGGAACTATTCCAATTTATTCCTTACATGTATTTATGTGTGGAGCAACAAAATTATAGACACAACAGCACTAGGAAGAGTAAGAAGCAGGGAGTAGGGGGAGAGGGGGAGATGGGCAGAATGGCACACATGCACAATAAAGTACAACACACATATAGACTAACAATGGCCAAAAAGAAACACACCAACAAGGAGCAAAAGTCACACAACCCGCCAACATCATACCACTGAACGAGCATAGAAGTGAAACCACGCTGCATTCATACAGGATGTGTACAAAGGCCAGTCATTGGTGTTGTGAGATGTCTGCGACCGTGATCATCATGGATAAGATGCCCAGCATGTGGCACATGGTCGAGTTCACTGTAGGTCATGTTGCCAAACGGCTGCTCCTCCCTCCCACGAGCCCCCACACTTTTGAGCGGTGCGATGTTGCATCTCGTGCACTCGTACGGCACATCATTGTAATGCCTATTTGCGTATGTCCTGCTACATTCCAACTACACCATCATAGTGACGTTTGGAGGTGGTGCATGCCACTTTACAACATCGACTGCTGCGGCTCTTGTAGCAGGCCACACCAGAACACAGAGACACACTTACCGCACTTCCTGCACACGGACATGTCCGAGACACTCCGTTCCCCTTGCCAGATAGCCACACCCCTGCACTGACCTGTGAACCCCAGACCAGCACACGCCAGTTGTGCATGCTGGAGGATGCGTGCGTAGCTACACGTCCAGGCTCACTGCCAACGCTGAGATGACAGCACACTGTGATGTTGCAGGGCTCGTGCCTATCATGCTAAGACAATGACCACAGAGACACACTTGCTAAGATGTGGGTTTGGGGAGATTGGCGGTACTGGAGTTGTTGAGATGAGTCTTCTGGTCCTCATGGGTATCCCTGTATGCTCATTGACTCTATGGCACCTGTGGGTGTTCTGGTGTGGCTCTTGGCTGTGTTCCCTTTCATGGTGCATGTAGTTGTCCTACTTAACACCAGCAGAAAGCAGATGTAAAATCCCTGGTGCTAACGTGTCTTATTTCCGGAATTTGTTTCACATTGCAATTAGTGTGAAAGTTGTGATGTGATTTTTTTCGTGTGCAGAACAATATACGTACTGAGCAGTGTATCTCGTCAAGATCCAGCACCTGATGCACTATTCCCAATCAATATAAATACAATGAGATTTCTTAATAGATTTTATTTGTACACTGTAATTGCAGCAAATACCTCAGTGCAATTCAATACAGGATTTTAGTATTTAGAATAAATCGGAAAGGTGCACCTCGTGTCTTTTTGCACGAGAACGGCTACTCTCCATTTCATTATCAGCACTTTAACGGAAGTAAAGTTGAGATAAATCTAACACACTATTCAGAAGTTGGTGCAAACTGCAGAAATCACCAGTATTCCAGCGATAAGTGCCCCATAATTTAACACCATGGCGGACTCCATCAAATAACAGCAGTAAGAACAAGAAAGAGTCACACAGCAGTTAAGAGAACAACCAAAAACGTTATTAATTTTTTTTTCAGACTTTATTTTTTATAATAACAAATATATAAACGATAAACTAATAAACAAAATGTGACAACAATAATACAAAACAACAAGGCAGAACACTCCTGTGGGGACCATGGATGTCGACGACAGACCTGGAAAATTAGAAAGATTGTTAAAAAAAAAACAACATGCTATTCTCAACAAAATACCACAAGAAACAAATCACAGATATATAAAATGCATACAGCTAACAACATTTTGTAAGTTTAACTTACAAAAACTGTAAATGTTGCCGCTTTAAAATATTTACCGAATGTAAGGACATTTTTTTGCAGAAGGCACCACGCCCACAACAATTTTCATCAGTGGTGAGGATTTTTTTTTTTTTATTTCCAAGGGGCAAACAAAGACCAATGCCACCTTGATCACGTGCAAGATTTGCAAAAGAGTTCTCTCTAAGCGACATTTCTCCTATTATCAAGAATGTCGCTAACCCTGTTAGAGACAAAAAAAGCAGCGCTAAGCGCGGTTAACGCTGCTTTTTTACGTCTGCTATTTTTCAGACTTAGCCATGATATCCTATGGAAGGAGGATATCATGGCTAAGTTTGCCTGTCCCTATCAACAAGGTAATGTGTGATTATCGCTGGGTTTCCAGCGATAATCTCATGTTAGCCTGTTAGCGTGTAGATTTTTATCGCTATTGAGATAAGCGTTGCTAATAGCACGCTATCTCAGCGATAAAAATTCACGCTAGCCGGCAATCATTATCCAAGCGCTAAGTGCGCTTTGCAATAATTATCGCCGGTTGTTGTTGATATGCCCCTATGGGGCATATCAGCAAGGGCTTTATCTCTGCTTTTTTGGCTTTAAAAGCCAAAAAAGCAGAGATAAAACTAGCACCCTATCAACAACAGGGTGCTAACATACAAATTTACATGTTAGCACCCTTTTACTCTTCGCTTCCCGTTGCATCTCTAATGAGATGCAAAGGGGGCGTTCCAGAGTAAAATTATAGGAGAAATGTCGCTAAGCGTCATTTCTCCTATTATCAAGAATATCGCTAACCCTGTTAGAGACAAAAAAAGCAGCGCTAACCGCGGTTAACGCTGCTTTTTTACGTCTGGTATTTTTCTGACTTAACCATGATATCCTATGGAAGGAGGATATCATGGCTAAGTTTGTCTGTCCCTATCAACAAGCTAACGTGAGATTATCGCTGGGTTTACAGCGATAATGTCACGTTAGCCACTTAGCGTGAGGATTTTTATCGCTATTGAGATAAGCGTTGCTAATAGCACACTATCTCAGCGATAAAAATCAACGCTAGCCGGCGATAATTATCCTAGCGCTAAATGCGCTTAGCGATAATTATCGCCGGTTGTTGTTGATATGCCCCCAAGTCCCTGAATCACAAGTGTGACAATGGTTAAAACACTACATGCATAGTGCATGCTTCTTTGAAGCAGTTCATGCCCTAAAGCCTACCTCACTAAAACTCTACATGCTAACTGACTAAATGATTACAGTACTATAAGGAAACACACTGGGTGAGTGACAGAGTGTTTGCTAGAAGAGTATGAATACTAACTAGGAAATTGAAGGTATGAAACACAACTGTGTAGGTGATTAGAGGACTGCATCCATACTGGATAGGCATTTAAAGCAGTCCATGTGCTAAGGCCTGGCTCACTGCATGACTACTTAGGCACTGACTGAATGATTACTGTAAGGAGAGTGCCTAGATGAATTTATAAGTGCTAGGCTTTTCGCACAGGGAATGGATTAGTACTTGGTACTAAATGGGTCACTAGAGGAGTGCAAAGGCAGTGACAAGATGTTTGCTGGACTGTATGGATACTGACTAAGAAATTGAAAGTGTGAAAGACAAGTGTCTAGGTGGTTAGAAGACTCCATGCATAGTGCATAGGGGTTTGAAGCAGTCCATGTGCTAAGGCCTGGCTAAGTGCATGAATACTTAAGCACTGACTGAATGATTAGAGTACTGCAAAGAGAGTGTCTTGGTGAATTTATGAGTGTTTGGGTTTTGGCACAGTGAATGGATTAGTACATGATGCTGAATAGGTCACTAGAAGACTGCAAAGGGAGTGACAGGGTGTTTCCTGGAAGTGTATGGATACTGACTAGGGAATTGAAGGTGTGAAAGACAATTGTGTAGGTGGTTAGAGGACTGCATGCATAGTGGATAGGGGTTTGAAGCAGTCCATATAATAAGGCCTGGGTCACTCGATGAGTACTTGAGTACTGACTGAATGATTAGAGTACTGCAAGGAGAGGGCCTAGGTGAATTTATTAGGGTTTGGCGCAGTGAATGGATTAGTACATGATGCTGAATGTATAACTAGAGGAGTGCAACGGGAGTGTTTGCTGGAAGTGAATGGATACTGACTGGGGAATTGAAGGTGTGAAAGACAAGTGTGTAGGTGGTTAGAGGACTGCATGTATAGTGGATAGGGGTTTGAAGAAGTCCATGTGCTAAGACCTGGCTCAGTGCATGAATACTTAGGCAGTGACTGAATCATTAGAGTACTGGAAATAGAGTGTCTTGGTGAATTTATAAGTGTTTGGGTTTTGGCACAGTGAATGGATTAGTACATGCTGTTGAATGGGTCTCTAGAGGACTGCAAAGGAAGTGACAGTGTGTTTCCTGGAAGTGTATGGATACTGACTGGGGAATTGAAGTTGTAAAAGACAAGTGTATAGTATGTTAGAACACTACATGCATACTGCATAGACATTTGAAGCAGTCTATTTGGTACTTAGAAACTAACTAAAGAATCAGACTACTTCTAGGACAGTGCTTAGGTAAAACTTTTATATTTTCAATTCTGCCACAGTGAACACAATAGTACATGGTACTACACCTTAGTGTCAAACCCTGACTCATTTTTTCAATGCATAAGCAAAGACTAGCTTCTAATGCTACTAAAACTTGACAACATGACAGGTTTTAAAAGAGTTATCTACTAAAAAATACACGATGTTACCAAATGCTTTTCTCACAGTGCTTCCCAAATGCACACAGACTCACAGTGTGATTCTAGACAACAACCACTTTACCTAGGAGTTTACAAAAAATCATTCACTACTGTGGAAGTGGTAAGGGAACTGCACACAATCTTCATATTTCATGACTGCACTTTTGTGTCAAAGCCTGACTCATTTAATAAAAGCATAAGCAAAGACTGGCTTCTAATGCTACTAAAACTTGACAACATGACCGGTTTTAAAACAGTTATCTGTCAGCAAATACACGATGTTACCAAATGCTTCTCTCACAATCCTTACCCAAATGCACACAGTCTCACAGTGTGATTTTAGACAAGCAACACTATCCTAGGAGTTTAACAAAACTCATTCAGTAGTCTGGAAGAGTTAATGGTACTGCACACAATCTACATATTTAAGTACAGCACATCAGTGTCCAAGCATGACTCATTTAATCAACGCATAAGCAAAGACTGGATTCTAAAGCATAAGCCATAACTATCTTCTAATGCTACTAAAACTCGACAACATGACATGTTTTAAAACAGTTATCCGTCAGCAAATACACAATGTTACCAAACACTTCTCTCACAGTGTTTCCCAAATGCACACAGACTCACAGTGTGATTCTAGACAAACAACACTATCCCTAGCAGCTTACCAAAACTCATTCACTACAGTGGAAGTGGTAAGGGAACTGCACACAACCTACATATTTCACGACAGCACTTTAGTGTCAATGCCTGACTCATTTAATCAACGCATAAGCAATGACTGGCTTCTAATGCTACTAAAACTTGACAACATGACAGGTTTTAAAATACTTATCTGTCAGCAAATACACGATGTTACCAAATGCTTCTCTCACAGTGGTTCCCAAATGCACACAGACTCACAGTGTGATTCTAGACAAGCACCACTATCCCTAGGAGTTTACCAAAACTCATTCACTACAGTGCAAGTGGTAAGGCAACTGCACACAATCTTCATATTTCATGACTGCACTTTTGTGTCAAAGCCTGACTCATTTAATAAAAGCATAAGCAAAGACTGGCTTCTAATGCTACTAAAACTTGACAACATGACCGGTTTTAAAACAGTTATCTGTCAGCAAATACACGATGTTACCAAATGCTTCTCTCACAGTCACTCCCAAATGCACACAGACTCACTGTGTGATTCCAGACAAACAACATTATCCCTTGCACTATACCAAAACACATTTCTTCATCTACAAGGAGTACTACATTTTAGTGCAGAAACATAACTCATTTCACAAATTCATAAACAATGACTGGTTTCTATTTCTACCAAAATATAAAATCAGCACAGTTATCTGTCTGCAAACACATGAAAAACACAAATGCTTATCACAGAATGGTTTCTACATGCACACACACTGTCAATAAGATTGTAGAGAAAAAAATACTCCCTACACTTTTGCAGGAGAAATACATTACTCTGATTAAAATCAAAATAGTCTACATACATCCCCTCACAATTAAATAACTCATCTTTCAAGTTCTTTTGTAGATTAAGAAGTATATCAGTCACTCACCATATTTTCTTTTACAGAACCTCTGCACTGTGCACCTCTCAGCAAAAACAAAGAATGGAAAAGTGTCCCTTTCATTTTCCACACATATACATGTAAACATCAAATCACAATCCTTCACACATAAACTCAAAAGCAAACACACATTTCTATTGGTTAAACATTTCAACCCTTTCCAACTGAAATACATTTCAACCCTTCCCCCAATCTGTCTTCTGCCTATTACCATAGAAACAGGTCATGGAACACTGCACTGAGCACACAGGTCAGCACACAATGTTGCTAAACAAGACAGGAAGTGTGCTTGACTTTTCACATATCAGCTTTTCATATATAATGTTCCTTACAATCTGTTTTTGTCAACCAATAAGAATCATACCTTTTAAAAACTGAAATATACACCCTACCTTTCAGTGTAGAAAGTAGTCATACAACCAATGATTTCTTGTCGTATTTCAAAAAAAAATTCCATGGATCCACGAACCCACCGCGAGAGAATCCGTGCATCCAACGCGATAGGATGCGCGCACCGTGCGTGCATTTTGCCGTTTAAAAAAAAAAAAAAAAAGGGGGCCCTAGGGAGTCCTTCTGGGACCCCCTAAGCACCTCTAGAGGGTCAGAGCATTCCCACTCTGCCCCCTTAATATGTTTTACACACTTATTCCCCTTGCTTCTTCAGCCTCGCTTCTACCGAGGCAGAAAATGGGCGTCAACAGTTCCTGGTTTCGAATGTAGAGAGACACTCGACAGCCAATTAGCATTCAGCGCGCGATCGGGAGGGTGCGCGCTCGGTTCGGGGAGGGTGCGCTTACGGTGCGGGTACGGTCCGCGGATCCTGCGCGGCCGTAGATATCACTAACTTTTTTACCCTAATTTTCTCAGGAACTACTGAACAGATTCACACCAAATATGCAAAAGGCACGAGTCCGACCTGAGGACTACCTCTTTGCCAAATTTGGTCTCATTCCCTTCAGCGGTTCGGGCTCTAGCTGCGACAACAGATCCTATGGGAAATTGCATGGGGAAAACGCGTTTTGGGACCCCCCTTTTTTCTCAGCCCCTGACGAATTACCACGAAACTTTCGGGGTAGGAGTGGAGCGGAGCTGGCAAAAGTTTGGAGAATTTCGCAAAGATTCGTCAACCGGCGCCAAAGATATTCCCAATAGAATGTTGCGGATTTCCTATGGAAAATAGGTCCTAACTATAACTATCTACTGGTGACCGCCAGTAGATAATATATATATATATATATATATATTTATTGTCAGAATGATGCACTAGCACTTCTTTTAAGGATGGAAATCTTCGATGTGGCTTCCGCTCTGGTAAATTTCTTTAAAAATGTTTGGATTAGTGTTTTATAGTGTAAATAGTAGAGGTTCTGGCTTTTTAGCTGAAGTATGATGAATTGGTATTCATACAATGTAATTATATATAAAATGTCATTGTTTTAAGGAATGTATGTTTTAAAGACGGTGTCTAAACATTAATAAAGAATTAACTGTTATTTCGGTGTCCAGCAAAATCTGTGACTTCATAAATAATCTCAAATAATTTAATTCTTTGTGCTCTTCTCATAGAATTACATTGACAATCTCAACATTTGATAACAAAAATATAAGTATGCATTTGGTCATCACATATTAGTTTTGTATTTCTTGATTCTTATGCTCTATGACTGAAGATATTGTTTCAGTTGTTAAAAAAGCTATGTAATGCACTCCACATACTTAGGTGCCGATTCCGATCCGGCAAAAATATTCCCCGTACGAATCGTATCTGGATTTTTTTCCATACGAATCGTACAAGTCCCGTACAAACTGGCAAGTACGATTCGTATGTAAAAAAATCCATACGAATCGCATTGGGAAAATTCCCCGACACGTCCTCGGGTCGGAAAAAGTGTCCGACACGTCCCCGGACAGTTTTACGTACGAATCGGTAAACTGAAGTCCGAGCGCGCAAGTACGATCCGTCCGTCCGAATGCACAACCGTATGGAAAAAACACCGTACGGAGCGAACTCGCATAGCAACCATGGAGACGTCCAAACATGTGCCCGCATACGCGCCGAACACCCTCCCCAGCCACCCCCAAGTATGCGCCGTACCCCCAGCCCCCGTATGTACGCGCCGTACCCCCAGCCCCCCGTATGTACGTGCCGTACCCCCAGCCCCCTGTATGTACGCGCCATACTCCCACCCCCGTAGGTACGGAGCGTACCCCCACCCCCGTATGTACAGAGCGTACACCCACCCCCGTAGGTACGGAGCGTACCCCCACCCCCGTAGGTACGGAGCGTGCCCCCACCCCCGTATGTACGGAGCAGACCCCCAGCGCTACGTGCTGGGGGTCTGCACCATACCTACGGAGGTGGGGGTACGCACCGTCCATAGTGGAGATGGGGGTACGCTCCGTACCTACGGGGGTGGGGGTATGCTCTGTACATACGGGGGGCTGGGGGTACAGCGCATACATACGGGGGGCTGGTGGTACGGCGCGTACATACGGGGGGCTGGGGGTACGGCACGTACAGGTGCTCCTTCTGCGCGTCGTCCTGATTTCCCGGCAGTTTTTGGCTGCCGTAAAATATAATCCGTGCGGAGTGACGTGGGCACGGATCGTACTTGCTGGTTCGTGAAACGCTGCCTGACTCCGTCCGGACGTCACGTCCGCGGTGTCCCGGATCGGAATAGTGGGTATGTGGATTGTCGTTCTGTGTTTTTTGCGATTCGTACGGAAATGGTGTTTCCGTACGAATCGTACTTGCATGTTTGTAAGGTTTATTTCCCGGTACGAGTCGGACGGAGAAAACGCTCCGTCCGACGATTCGTACCCGGTTTTTCCAGAATCGGAATCGGCACCTTATTGTTAAACCTTGTGCCTCCCTGCAATGCTGGAGGTGGTTTAATGACCACCGACCGCTCCCCCCAAGACTACGAGAAAACCAGCAGTTCTAGAATTGCTACGATGTTCAGGAATAACCTGTCGCTCCCTTCTCCGCTTGTTAGATGACCCTTGTCATCTGTGTCATCCCCGTGGACACAGCCTGGTGCTCCCTGATTTCTGTGGTCTGCTGCGCCCATATCCATCTGTGATTCTAAGTTTTTTGTTTCCCCCCACTGCAAAGACCTGATCGGAAGTCTTGATTTTCCTAAATATTGGTAGCAAATGAATGCAATAGCAGTAGCCACCGCTCAACAAATCATCACATACCAGCAGGATGAGAGCTAGGAGCTGTGCCCAGCCTCACTTACAACTGAACAGTCTGTGTCCTGCCTCCACACAAAGGGCAACATACCCTTGTAGTCAGTCTGGAGCAAGGGCAGGGAACCAGGATGCCTGGAGACTACACAGGGAAACCTCTAGAAGCTTCTCCTCCAGTTCAAAGGCACAACTGGGTATAAATACGGAACCTCAGACACCAACTCTTCAGTACACTTCTGGACCTGTGGATACTCTCCCAGGAAAAAGGACTGCTGTGCTTCTACAAGGACTGTCACTCTGCTGGACTGCTGCTCTAAAGGAACTGCTGGCCTGTTGTGCTGACCTTCTGCCTGTTGCCCTTTTGCCATAGAAAGAAGAACTGGACCTACAACTTCACCTTGAACCCAGGACCCCAGAGTGACTCAAAGGGCTAGTCTGTTGTCCTCCTGATCTGAGCCTCAAGGACATAAAAGGCTCCACAACCAGCTTCTTTACCCAGCTGCAACAAGTTGCTGACCCCCAAGTCGTACCTCTCGGTCCAGAAACCTTGTTGTGGCTCACGGGCTCTTAAAGGCAAGCGTTTGCTCTCTTTGCGACAGCGAATGAGCCCACTTACATCGGAACCGTGTTGCCCGCACCGAAAATCAGAGCAAGCTGCCGCATTCACATAGCAAGTTTTGACCGTCCGCAGCGGACCACCAACACCAAGCTCCAGCCCACCCGCCTGTGATGCCAGTCGTGCTCTTTGCACCACACCAACCACTGCCCACCACGCTCTCTTGCTTCCTCCGATCCTCTCCAATGTAATCGGGACTAGTGGCACAAAACTTGAGAAGGTAAAACTTCAGCAGGACTAATCTGGGACTATATCTGACCCGTGCACCATCATGCTTTGCCTGAACTTTTGACTTTGACCCAGTCCAGCAGGAGCAGATAGCATCAGATTGCGCTTTATGCTTGTAGGCGCTATTCTAGTTTATTCTTTCAAAATCCATAGCTCCAGTTCTCCTGATTGGGTTTTTGTCATTTTGGTCTCATTTTATAAATTACATTTCTCTATATTTTTCTACCCTGATTTGAGATCTTTGTGTGTGGTGTTTTCACTGTCTTACATTTTAAAGTGTTGCACAAATACTTTACACATTGCCCCCAAGTTAAGCCTGACTGCTCTGTGCCAAGCTACCAGAGGGTTAAGCAAAGGTTAATTTCTTAAAGAGGACATGAACGCTTCTATACACTTGGCAGGCTCCATGGGTCTCAATGCAAACCTATAAGTAAAGGTGTCCTCCTTGGCATTCTGTTTGGAAGATGTCTTTTAGACGACACTACAACTGACTTTCCAAAACTTGAGAAGTACATATTACAAATAAATGAAAACAGTGTCAGCCAAGAATAGAGACTTGTTGAGCTGCAACAATTGCAGCTGATCATTGACCCGGCACAATTTAAGGGGCATATCAGCAAGGCGAGGCAATAGAATTATCGCCGCTTTTGCGGCCGTTTTTGGCCAAAAAGCAGCGATAATTTTATCGCCTTATTAGCAAGCTCACGCTAACGCGTGAAAACTTGCGTTAGCGTAGGAATTCCTAACGCCCAGCTTTGCATCTCTAATGAGATGCAAAGTGGGCGTTCCTGACATGACAGGAGAAATGTTGCTAAGCGACATTTCTCCTATCATCAAGCCCCACGCTATGAAGCATTGCGGCAAGAAAAGTAGCGATAACCCCTGTTATCGCTACTTTCCTTACACCTGCTTCAGGACTGACTTAGCCATGATATCCTATGGAAGGTGGATATTATGGCTAAGTATGTGAGTCCCTATCTTCAAGTTAACACCACATCGTGTGAGATTATTGCTGGGTTTCCAGCGATAATCTCACGTTAGGCAGTTAGCGTGAGGATTTTTATCGCTTTTGAGATAAGCGTTGCTAATAGCATGCTTTCTCAGCGATAAAGATCCACGCTAGCCGGCGAAAATTATCCTAGCGCTATGTGCGCTTAGCGATAATTATCGCCAATTGTTGCTGATATGCCCCAAAGTGTCCCTAACGACTTGTTCACTCATAGAATGATAAGATAGAACGCGTGCGTTCCCGCTGAGATAGAGGCAGAATGACTGTCACCGCAGAAGGATGTGTTATGCTGCCAGCAGTTGCAGCGTGGAAAAGATTTTTGCTAGCAACGTTAATGCTTGCATGACTCTTTGCATTATGACATTTAGAGACAGAGAGACATTTTTATTTGTCTTCCTTCTATGAAAATCAATATGCTGCTGTTCCAAAGAGACTATGGCCCCGATTACGTCTCGGTGTGGAAACCGCACAACCATAGGTTGGCGGTTCTGCACTCTGAATTTGGATGTGACTGCACATGGCATGGTCGCAAACTCCCATTTCTCAATGGGAACTGGTGCTGCGGGGGGACACCGCCCGCAGCACAAGTCCAATTGAGAAATGGGTGTTTTTAAAAACCCCTGCACCGTGTGGTAGGTACCTCACTGTGCCTGCCACACGGGGTAGGGTTTTTCAGGGGGGCACCATAAGTGACCCCAAACCAGAGGCTGCGGAAGCATGGGGGCCCTGCTAGGAGTCCCCAAAGTCACTTTCTGTCTGCCTTTTTTATGGCGGGCGAACTGCCATGAAAGGGCAGGCGGAAAGGGACATTGTAATCCCTACTGCAGTGTCTGAGCAGGCACCGCCCCTATTGCAAGGATTACTGACCCTCCAACGGTTTGACGGCCTGGTTGAACCCATCAAAAAGCGTCAGACGGTCCCTCCGCCTGTCAATAAAGAACATTCTTGATTATAAAATTCGAAGTAAAACTGAGTTCTACTAATCAAGCCCACTAACTAACACAATGTTTTCAGGCAGAACACTGACAAGCGGATATAAAGATCACCTTTTCACAATCTAATCATGGCTTTTAAAGGCACGCCTTATGGTAACCTAGGGTACATTTCGCCAGTGCTTTAAATGGGCCGGTACTGTCCGGTACGGAGTACCAGCACTTTTTTATTTTGAGCGGGAGAGTACTGGCACTTCTCAAGAAAAACGCTATACTTTGAATTGGAGAGTACCGGCACTTCTCAGAAACAAGCTGGTACTCTGTTACAGAGTACAGGCACCTCTATTTTTCCAATACAAGCACTGCATTTCGCAGTATACCTCTACCAAACGCAACAGGTGCCTCAGGAGGGTCCCGACTTGCGGCTGGCTGAGGGCGGAAGACGCCGTCGTTAAACACCTGAAGCGAGCTATTGTACGCATTAACAGCGGAAGTAAACAAAGCCGTTTTTTGGTTCCTCGTGAAAACCCACTCGGTTGGACCAGGATGAAGCAATGATTAAACAAGCTAATCATAGCAATCATATGATTGAGTGAGATCACCATGAAGCACGGTAACACAGACAACGCAACATTAGCAAAATACGTATAAGCATATTTGAATATTTTGGGAACTGATGGAACAAACTGACACGTTACGTCTGTACATTCTGTTTATGTCTCCGTCACTCTTACTTTATGCTACACGTTCACCCTGAGACACAAAGAGACGTGCCACGGACACCTCATCTGCATAAGGCAAGGGGTGTTTTGCCCTGAAAACAAGCCTCTCTTTAGCTCCGTGGACCGCAGGCTGCTCTATGTGCAATAGGTCAAGTTCAGGATCTGCTGGCTATTATTGGCTTTTTTGCTCATCAATAATCAGCATAAACATAGGGGCTTATTTACATTCCCATTGTGCCATCAGTGCGTCACTGTTTTTGATGCACCGGCGGCGCAGTGTGCCTGCCTATATTTACAAGGCCATGTAAAGCCACCTTGTGTGGCTTTTAAAGGCCTTGTTAATATGGCCCTCTTTCACACATTACTCTGCATGAAAGGGGCGTTGCATGGGTATTACTGTGGGTGTTCTCACGCAACATCCATGGAACCTGATGCATTCCCAGATTTACAAAGGTTTTGTAAACCTGGGAGTGCGTCAGACACCTATGCCTCCCAGGCGATGCATAAGGGACGCGCAACGAGGAAAAATACCTTTAGTGCAGGAGGGTGTCCCTTCCTCCACAAAAACAATCACCCCTACAAGGCAGACACCCTTGCACCAAAGCACAATGGTGCCCATGTTGGCGCATGGCACCCATTGGGCGCCAGCGCAGGGAAAAGGGACAGGAATGTGCATTGCGCAACAGGAAGACTTCCTGCACTGACGCGTGTCCAAATATTGTACATGAGGCCCATAGTTTTCCATGAAGATTCAGAGGCTTTTTTCTCAAAGGATAACTCACCATCAAACCAGGGGACATGCTACAGCCATCTTGAAAGAAGTTGCCCTCTGTCGGATTTCATGCTTGCTGTGGGTCAATGAGCCTTCTTGTAAAGTGCTAGCCACCTGCTTGTGTCGGTGAATAGTAGAAAGATGACCTTCTGACACTTTGCCACATGTGCTAGGTCCCACTTGCAATAGAGGGGCCTGTGACGCCAACTGCACAAGGCTAAAGGAAGGTAGCCCCTCTGCTGATACCATTTGAAGTGGAGCCACCAAGCACAGCACCTGCCAGTACAGCGCCTGCCAGTACAGCACCTGCCAGTACAGCGCCTGCCAGTACAGCGCCTGCCAGTACAGCACCTGCCAGCACAGCACCTGCCAGCACAGCACCTGCCAGCACAGCACCTGTCAGTACAGCGCCTGCCAGTACAGCACCTGCCAGCACAGCACCTGTCAGTACAGCGCCTGTCAGTACAGCACCTGCCAGTACAGCACCTGCCAGCACAGCACCTGCCAGCACAGCACCTGTCAGTACAGCGCCTGCCAGTACAGCACCTGCCAGCACAGCACCTGTCAGTACAGCGCCTGCCAGTACAGCACCTGCCAGTACAGCACCTGCCAGTATAGCACCTGCCAGCACAGCACCTGCCAGTACAACACCTGCTGGTACAGCACCTGCCAGTACAGCACCTGCCAGTACAGCACCTATGGTACAGCACCTGCCAGTACAGCACCTGCCAGCACAGCACCTGCCAGTATAGCACCTGCCAGTACAGCATCTGCCAGTACAGCACCTGCCAGTATAGCACCTGCCAGTACAGCATCTGCCAGTACAGCATCTGCCAGTACAGCATCTGCTAGTACAGCATCTGCCAGTCCAGCACCTGCCAGTACAGCACCTGCCAGTACAGCATCTGCCAGTACAGCACCTGCCAGTATAGCACCTGCCAGTACAGCATCTGCCAGTACAGCATCTGCCAGTACAGCGCCTGCCAGTACAGCATCTGCCAGTCCAGCACCTGCCAGTACAGCACCTGCCAGTACAGCATCTGCCAGCACAGCATCTGCCAGTACAGCATCTGCCAGTCCAGCGCCCATCTGCCCGCTCTGCGCTCACCTGCCAGCACAGCGCCATGGCCAGGCTCCCCCTTCTCTGACTCACCTGCTCCATGCACTTGCTCCTGGCCTGCAACCAAATGAGCTTACAACATTTTGTCAGGTTAAGGGGCAAGCTGGGGGACTGCTTGTCCCGGTCACCTTGTAGGCCGTGCTTGGGACCACATCCCTCTTTCCTTTTTTTTCTTCATTTTTTAAAATTGTTTTTATCACTTAATACACAAATACAGGCATAACAGAAGAGAGACACATAGTGAAGAAGTCTACAAGACATTGTCTTCAGGGGGGTTGGAAAAGTGAGGTAATAATTCTGAAGGGGACAGGTGTTATACATACAAATTTTGTAGTAGCGGTTATAACAGAAACATCCGTATTAAGTAAGAAAAATGTACACATTGGTCCATTTTGGCAGAGGAATCCCACAAATGAAGACGGTTAGATCACGCAGGAAATGGCGTGTCTAAGAAAGGGATAGATAGTAAGGGGGTGGGAGAGGGACAGAACCGCATAGACACTCAGGGGTGAGCAAATATGTGAGCTGGGACGAAAGTAGTTAAGTTGGTGGGTAGTTGGGGGAGGGGATCCCGTAAATGGCAGGGACGAGGCAGATGCGGGGGCGAGTGTACATTCTTGTTGTAACAGAGCAATACTCAGTGTGGGTGCGGTGAGTTAGTCGGTGACATCCTGACGTTTTCCGATGATTGTGCAGGGGGGTTGCGGAATCATGCTGTAGAGTTTGTAGGTATGAGGGGTATATATGCCATATGTCCTTGGGCCATGAGGTAGGAGGTTGAAAGGAGGAGGAGATCTCAGTTTGCACATTGCAGCATGTCATACTGCGAAGCCATGCTTCTTTTGTGGGGTGCTGTCTGGTTCCCCAGTGTATTGTGATCTCCTTTTCGGTCAACAGTAATGCTATTGCTATAAATCTGTGGCGACTGAGGGGGATATGCATAACTATTCCCAAGAGGGCCAGATTGAGGGAGGGTGCAAGTGACGGGGAGGTCATATCAGACAGCATCTGGAATATTAAAGTCCAATACATAGATATAAATGGACAAGTCCATGTCATTGTTGGGGAGTTGGCATTTGTGGCACTGGGATGATTTAGAGGGGTCATAATTAGCCAGTTCTGCCGACGCAACATATATTCGATGAATGAACTTGACTTGCAACAGTTTATGCCTGTGGTTGGGGGAACCCCTTTTGATTTGTTTGTGACTGCAAGTCCATTCTTTATCGGATAGGGGTTGTCCCAAATCCTCCACCCAGTGGCGTCATGCTCCCCTGTCTCTTACCTGTTTGAGTGCCATGCAGGCACGATGCAGCTTAGTAACTAGGCGTGAGCTGTCTTGGTCGGCTATTAAAGTGTCAGAGGTGTGAACTCATTGGGGGGAAGGGAGAAGGGGGAGACCGTCGAGCGAAGAGCACCCAGCAGTCTTGACACAACGAACTTGTCCATGTAGGATATTTCGGTCTGTGTAGCCAAGTCGGCCAGGGTCAAGGAGTGTCCCCCGGGGAACAGATCTCAGATGGTGTGCAATTGTAGCTTACGAAGTGTGCGTTGAACTACTTTCTCGGATGTAGATGGAATTAGTGGGTTCTGGACTAATGGGAGGTTGGGTGGGTATAGGGAGCCCAAGCCTCGTAGTAGGCTTAGTTTGCACCAGGCCCAGCAAGTGGTGGGCAATGGCTGTAGATCGCTAGGGTCTAGTCGTATTCCTAATCGGAATATAGCCCCCAGGGGGTTAGGGTCAGACAGGTCATGCTCGGGTTTGCTGTATGGTATGCGGGCGTCTGGGTGGAACCAGTGGTGCGCAAACTGGGTCTTTGCTACCAGATAGTACAAATGTAGGCCAGGGACTGCAAACTCCCCTCATTTGTAGGGGAGTGTAAGAGTGTCCCAGGCTATCCACGGTCTCTGTCCGGCCCAGACCACGTGGATTAGCTGGCTGCGTAGTTGTGATAAAAATGCCTTTGTTAGAGGAATAGGTTGTTAACGAATAGCTATAGAAACTGAGGGAGAACATTCATTTTAACAAGGGCGATATGGCAAGCCATAGATAATGGTTGCCGGATCCAGTGTTCTACCTGCAAGGTGAACGCTTCCATGGCAGGCCCATAATTAAGATGGATAATTTGTACTTTGTTCCTATGCAGAGTGATTCCTAAATACGTAGGGGCATATGCATCAACATTAGCATTTGCGATTCCTTATTAGCGAAAAATAAGGATTCGCTAATAAGGAATAGCAAAAGGCTATGCATGTAGGAATCGCTATTCAAATAGCGATTCCTTAACTTTCCTTAATTGCTACTAGCAAATAGCGAGTAGCAATTAAGGAATGCCGTCCCAATCATTCCTATGGGCCTCCAGGCCCATAGGAATGAATCGGAGATTGCATGAGCAAATAGCGAGTACCAGTAGGTTCTCGCAAATTGCTCATGCAATTTCAAGGGTGCAAGGGTGTCAAAATGACACCCTATAGCACCCCTGAAAATGATATGTGCACATATGTTGCACACACACATGATCTAAGGGCATGTGTGTGCGCAACATGAAACTTTGAAAAATGCACAAAAGTGCATTTTTCAAAGTTTTTGCAAATTACCATGCAGTTCATCTGCATGGTAATTTGCTCCCCCTATTAGCGAAATCGCTATTTTTTTAACTTTGATGCATTGCATTTAAGGAATCTCACTTTGGGATTCCTTAAATGCAATCGCTATTTAAGGAATCGGTATTTAAGGAATCCCTATTTAAAGAATCGCTATTTAAGGATTCCTTAAATAGCGATTTTTGCTTTTGGGTTGATGCATGAGGCTGTTAGTGGTATCCGCCGTCCACCGAAGAGGGAGAGTGCCACCCGCCTGATTGGTTGAATCTATGAGTGGGAATAGCTCAGACTTGTCCCAGTTAATGCGCAGGCCCGACATGTCACCTAAATGACTGATCTCAGAATTAAGGGGTGGTAGTTTCGTGATGGGGTCTCTGATAAAAAGTAGGATATAATCTGCATACATGGACAGGAGCAACGGCCCAGGGCGGACTCAGAGGCCAACGTGCATATGTTTCTCCTGTAGATGTCGGATCAAGGGATCCATAGCTAATATAGAGATGGGGTGATAGAGGGCAACCCTGCTGAGTACCACACGAGACCAAAAATGAGGCAGAGAAGGATACGTTCACCCGGAGTCTAGCCGTAGGGGATAAGTATAGGAGCGCGATCAATGCAATACATTTAGCAGGCATGCCAAGCTTATGGAGCGTGGCAAAGAAAAAAGGCCATTCTAGGGAGTCAAAGGCCTTTTCAGCGTCTTGGAGGGCCACTGCTGCTGGGGTAGTTGGGGATATCCTATTGATTACTGAAAAAACAGTCCTAAGGTTTAAGGTGGTCGATCTGTGTGGAATGAAACCAGATTGAACCGGAGAGAGAATTTGGTCCAACAGTAGCTATAATCTGTTTGCAAGCATCTTAACGAGTATTTTATTGTTGAAATTTATCAAAGATAAGGGGCAGTATGAACTGCAGGAAGTGTGGCCTTTGCCAGGCTTCAGTAAAAAGGAGATTGCTGCCTCTCTCATTGAAGGGGTAAGGCACCATTAGAGAGGGATTCGGCATAGAAATCTAGCAAATGTGGGATAAGAGTTTGTCTATACGTTCTGTAAAAGGCCTCGGAGAGACCATCCAGGCCAGGAGCCTTTGAACCATCAAGGGAGTCTATGGCTTGGACGACTTCTTCCGCGGTAAAAGGTTCCCTGAGGAATTGTGCTTGCCCCGTGGTTAGCCAGACCATTGCCACCTCCTCCAAGTAGGCGAGATGGTGTGTAAAATCAGCTGGGAGATTAGTTGTGTATAAGGACCGGTAGTACGTTACTAGCTCTGACAATATGTCTGCATTATCTGTGGCGATGGATTCGTCTGGTCACCCCAGTGATGTTAGTTGCCCAGTCCCCCGAGGGGGTCGAACCAGCTGTGCTAGCGTCCTGCCAGCGCATTCTTCCTCGCCATATCTGCGCGCCGCATGGTATTTTCCTAGTAGTGTGGTCTCCATGTCAGCATGTTCATTAAACTCTAGTATAAGAGCTTCGCGTTTATGAGGGGTTTCAGGTGAGGAGGGTGAGTTGCCTAGTTGTGTCAATTCGGTTTCAAGTCGGGTAAGGCTGTTGTGTATCAAGCGTAAAACCCCAGCTTGCTTGGAGATACAGACACCGCGGACATACGCTTTAGAGTAAAATATTCAAGGATTACGTCATGCAGCTCGGATTTAAAAAGTGTATCTAATGAGGCTGTGGCTGGGAAGGTCCATTTACGTTTCCACCTGGTGGAGTATGGGATTACCAGATGCAATAGCACAGGTGCGTGGTCCCATAGAGCACGAGGCTGTGTTTCTATATTGCGGATCCATTGGCATCCTTGTGCATTTGCAAACCAGTCGTCTATTCTTGTCCAAGTTGAGTGTGTGGTGCTGAATGAAATGTGTAGCCCAGCGCTTACACCCATCTTTCTTGAGTGGGCACTTTGAACCTTAACTCACTTGTTCGCTCACTGACCCTTTCCTTGGCTGTCTGCCGCCCGAGGGTGGGGGGTGGGGCTGGTTAGCCGCCCTGCCTCTAGAGCCAGTTGCGCCTCCAGGTTGGCGGTAATTCACCTGCAGTTTTGCAAAATTTACAGAACTTTGCAACTTTCATGAGAGCAAATATTTCAACAACATTTTATACCCTGCTTAGTTCTACTGTCGGTGTCATACCAACCCACAGGTATGCTGCGACTTCCAGTGACAGGATTCATAGGTCGCTCTCGAGCTCTGTGCACTCAGGTGTGTATTTACATCAAGGTGCTGGGGCCCTCCACCACTCCCTTCCCATGAATTACAGCGATGAGCCACACACTGGCGCCCTCTGAGAAGCAACCCAAAGCCTCTTGTCCACACTTGTTGTAATCCCTTTGTTTACACTTGACGTCAGTAATCAGTACCAACATGCTAGTCTCACAGCCTCTACTTTACTCACAGTTTTTCTTCCAGAGAACATATTAACACATCTACATTCTGCATGCGCTTTCTTCAGTATAAACCATCCCAAACTCGTTTAATCTCATCATTGGTCCTTGTTCCACACTTCAGTATATTATGCTAGAGACACACCTAATAACTTTGCGCACGAGGACCCAGATGTTCAAAAAAGTCATGGAACACAGCTCAGCAGCCAAACATGCTGTGCTGCATTGCGTGACAGGGAGGGGACAGGAGAGAACCACATCTAGAGATATGGCCCTCTCCTCCCCTCTCCATAGCACTGGTGCAGACTTTAGCTGCTGTGTGCCAGGCAAACACCTTAACGCCATAGTGCTAGGGTGTGTGGTGAGTCTACCATAGGATTTGTACTGTAAGGGTACCCTTCCAGTACAAAATACGATACAGCTTATTATGAGAGGCCTGCGTCACTTTTGAACCACGTAAAGTTGTACATGCGTAAGGCAGGGCTCTCATAAAGATTTATGAAGCCAAGGAAACAGACCCTGCGTGGCTTTGACTGGTCTCATAAATCATGAGTAAGACGACGCAGCGCAAATCGCCGTGCCGCCTTACTTTGTTCCTGGGAAGCATTCCATGGGCGTTACAGTGTGTTTTCCCATTTAAAACCCCTGGATTTTGACGCCGCCCCAGATTTGAACCTGAGAAAGTGTCAAATCTGTGCGCCTCCTGAGGTGAAGCTTAACGAGGAGAAATATGTTAATTTATCCTAGTATTTTCCTCTTTCCATTTGTGCTATATTCTGCAGCTTCGTAGGATTGTTTTTGTGCAGGAAGTGTGGGAAGGTGGCCTGATATATGCTGTCCAATAGTTCTAGTGGCCACCTTGTATCAGTCCAAACAACCCCTTATGGTGATAGGTTAAAGACAACCTTTATTGAAAGCTATCCTAGTGGTAGCTATGCAGAGCAGCCTTCAGGCTAAGTCTTGAAGGAATGTAAAGCAGCTTGTTTTACCAGTCTATACTCTCTTGAATGATCAAATGAAAGGACAACCACACCAGGTATATATTTAAAACATATGTATTTAAGATAAAACAGACCCCTCTAGTCTCTTTATGAGACTGGAGTTCGAAGTACTTAATTTACAAGTTAGCAATCAGTAGTAATAGCACAAATACATGTTTGGGCCCTAGTGGCGTACCAAACCATATACCAATAAAGTGGTATAAGAACCACAACTGAACTAGACAAAAGGCCTAGAGCCTGTAGAATCGCTGGGACTCCAAGGAACCACCCAAGGTACTGACACAGGGGACACACGGGGGCCATGTGCAGTGTGAAAACACAACCGCGGGTTCCCGTTAGCTTCTATGGGCAATGTCGCGGTTGGAAATTTAAAGATTAGGGACACTTAGAATCGAGTCAGGACCAAACCCTTTTGGACTTAGGAAGTTCTAGGGCTAGCACCCACGGGAGCACTGGAGTACTCGTGTTACCTCACCCAGGGAAGCCGGGTACATAGGTGTCTTTTGGTGTCGGGTCGTGTCGCCGATTACAATGGAAGCTGGCGAAGAACTGCTGCTGCCGTGAAGAGGAGAAGTGTCCGAAGAGATCCAAGCCTGGATCTAGGATGGAAGGATCCTGAAAGCAGAAGGGACAGAGTCTGGGTCACTTGCTAGTGACCGAGGGCAGGATGGACCAATGCCCACAGATGTCGGGTGCTTCAGGTGAGTTGATGGGTGTCTTGACTCTTCAGCCACGAGCTCCAGGAGGCGTGAACGAAGTCCACAAGCCAGATTCAAACTGTACCATGAAGTCTGTCGAGTGCTGCAGTATCGACGACCAGAATGGACCCATCAAGCCTTGGTAACGGCAAAACTCATGAAAAGAGAAGAAGGACGTCGGTGCAGACCAGCAAGGTCTGAGGGACTCACCCAGTGAGGGTAAGTCAGGGCACATCAGAAGCAACCAGGAAAGCCCAAGCAGAAGAGGAGTTGCCTTCATGGGGACCCACTAGCCAACGAGCTAGCAGTCGTGAAGGAGCCTCAAGTGGTCGCACTGGAACCCAGCCCACGGGTCACTCGTGGAGTGGAGGCCGGAGATCTTTGGTGCAGTTAGTGCTCAAGGCTGGAGCTACTTGGAGCCCAAAGCACAACTTCAAGGATAAACAGGAAATTGATGTACCAGCAATAGTACACGGTGCCCAGGGATTACAGTTCCTCGTCACCCACGATAGACACGGGCCTCAGCTTTGCTGTGGACTCAGGGTAGCCTTGGGGAAGTCAGGAAATCCACCTCTGGTGATGCAGAGACTTCGGCGTCCAACGGGAGCTTCGGAAATGCAGACTGGACAGTTGCTTCTTTGGTGCCTGCCAAGCAGGGGAGTCACTCCTTGACTCCAAGGGAGATTTCTTCAGTCTTCTAGTCAGGATAGAACATCGAAGGTCCAGGATATATATTGTAGAGTTTCGTCCAGGGTAATCTAAAGTCGCAAGGACTGGGTTCCCATACTTATACTAAGTTTGGGGGTTGGACATACTCTAGGGACCCACCTATGGGAGGGTTTGGAAAGAGGGGTGGTTACACCCATTTCTTTTGTCCAGTTTCGCGCCAGAGCAGGGGCAGGTAGCCCCTGCAACCAGTTTGAACTGGACTATGCACAGGGACACCAAGGTGCCGATTCCGATCCGGCAAAAATATTCCCCGTACGAATCGGATCTGGATTTTTTTCGGAACGAATCGTACAAGTCCCGTACAAACTGGCAGGTATGATTCGTATGTAAAAAAATCCATACGAATCGCATTGGGAAAATTCCCCGACACGTCCTCGGGTCGGAAAAAGTGTCCGACACATCCCCGGACAGTTTTACGTACGAATCGGTAAACTGAAGTCAGAGCGCGCAAGTACGATCCGTCCCGTCCGTCCGAATGCACAACCGTATGGAAAAAACACCATACGGAGCGAACTCCCATAGCAACCATGGAGACGTCCAAACATGTGCCCGCATACGCGCCGAACACCCCCCCAGTCTCCCCCAAGTACGCGCCATACCCCCAGCCCCCCGTATGTACGCGCCGTACCCCCACCCCCGTATGTACGGTGCTGACCCCCAGCGCTGGGGGTCCGCACCGTACCTACGGGGGTGGGGGTACGCAGCGTCCATAGTGGGGGTGGGGGTACGCTCCGTACCTACGGGGGTGGGGGTACGCTCCGTACCTACGGGGGTGGGGGTACGCTCCGTACATACGGGGGGCTGGGGGTACGGCACGTACATACGGGGGGCTGGAGGTACGGCGCGTACATACGGGGGCTGGGGGTACGGCGCGTACAGGTGCTCCTTCTGCGCGTCGTCCTGATTTCCCAGCAGTTTTTGGCTGCCGTAAAATATAATCCGTGCGGAGTGACGTGGGCACGGATCGTACTTGCTGGTTCGTGAAACGCTGCCTGACTCCGTCCGGACGTCACGTCCGCGGTGTCCCGGATCGGAATAGTGGGTATGTGTGTTGTCGGTCGGTGTTTTTTGCGATTCGTACGGAAATGGTGTTTCCGTACGAATCGTACTTGCATGTTTGTAAGGTTTATTTCCCGGGTACGAGTCGGACGGAGAAAACGCTCCGTCCGACGATTCGTACCCGATTTTTCCAGGATCGGAATCGGCACCTTAATTGTCGAAACACACTACTATTGTTTTGAAATATTTCACTTAACTGGAGTATTTCCTTTTTGCTGGCTTACTTTAATTTTCCTTGCAAAATAGTAGTCTCTTGCATAGGTCTTTGAAATTTAGGAGATGTGGCTCTTATCTGGTGTGGATAAGAATGCTGCTCCAGATTTTGGGACCATGAACTGAGAAGGTTTGCCTTCTTGTTTATCTTTGCTTCTTTCTTCCAGTTACCAATGTTCAGGCTACTTTTATGGTGTTGCCCCCTTCTAGAACAGGGCTAATATGTGAGATAAACTGGGGTGGTGGTGTTGGGAGCTTTATAAGTGATATAGATGGTCTTGAAGATGTTCCAGGCTGGAGGAGGGAGTTAGTGTAAGTCTTGAAATGTGAAAGTGATTTGGTTGAATTTCTTCAAGCCCTTCTTCAAGCCTTTGATAAGCAGCGTCACTGCATGTAGGATACATTTTAGGGGTTAGAGAGACCTCTGAGCAGGGCTTTGCCTCTGGACAGATGGCAATGGACTAAACCTTGTATAGTTGTTGAGAAGATAAGACATTGATTAATTGTTTTCAGAGGGGATAGTTGGAACCAACTTTCCCTATGATTTTGGTTAAAAATTGGGTTTCTGGTTGGCAGAAGTAAACACCCTGACAAGAAGGAACCACAATCCTAGTCAGGGTAAGTCACCATACACTCTAAATTACCCTCTGCTTACCCTCTGGTAGCTTGGCACAGAGCACTCAGGTTTAACTTGAGGGAATGTTTAAATGATTTGTGCAACTCATCAAAAAGTAAAACATAGAAATCTCCACAAAAAGACTCCACATCAGGCTAGAGAAATAGAACTCAATTTTATAAATAAAACAAGACCAAAATGACAAAAATCTAATAAGTAGAAGTTGAGATATGACTAAATGTAAAAATAGCGCTTAGAAACATTAAGCGGTTGATGGGATATCTGGCTGCCCCGGACAGAGGCAAAGTCAAGAGATCAGGCCAACCATGATGGAGCGCAGGCCAGATAGAGGGACCCACTTAGGCCCACTGAACAAAAGCAACTTTATCCTTGGTTTGCGTTAATGAAGATGCGGGGTCCAGCCAAACAATGCGTCGGTGATCCCCATGCAGTTGATGTGATGCGCTGGATTTCTCCATGCAACAGCGTCGATGCGATTGTTCTGAAGGTGATGTTCTGAAGGTGATGCACTAGTTCCGAGATGAGGTGGCTCCGAAGGTGATGCGCCATATTTCTCCACACCAGTGGTGGCGCTGCATTGGTTCCGAAGCACCAGTTATGGAGGAGATGCGCCTGTTCTGATTGCGATGCGCCGATCCTGTATCCCCAACAGCGGCGATATGTTGATTCTGCTTTCACAGCAGAGGATGCGTCGACTCTTCTGGAGCAAACCACCTAGGCCCACTTCCAAGTGTACAGGACTGTGGTGACACCACTTGGCAGGACGGACTCACAGGCAGTAGAGTCCAAGTGTTGGAGCAGGTGGGTTGGAAGTCTTTTGTGTCCTTGAGACTTCAATCAGGAGGCATACCAACAAGCCCTTGGAGTCAATCTGGGTTCAAGTGATGCAGGTCCAGTACTTCTCTCCCAGGCAAGAGAGAGCAGTAGGGCAACAAAGTAAGGCAGGAGCCCAGCAAACAGCAGTCTAACGGAGTGGCAGTTTATCAGTAGCACAGCAGTTCTTCTACTTCCTGACAGAGTGGTCAGATACCCAGATGTGTGTGGAATTGGTGGAGTCAGAGTTCCAGGACTTATACTCAGTTGTGCCTTTGAATTGGGGGAGACTTCAAATAAGTATCTTTGAAATGCACAGATGTCCACTCTTTCTGCCCAGGCTCCAGACTCACTACATACATGGAGCTATGCACCCTTTGTGTATAGACAGGACACACCCTATTCAAGTGTAAGTGTAAAGCTGTGCCCAGCTCCTCCCTCCTATCCTTCCAGAAAGATCCATCAGTAACACCTAAGCTCCCTTTTGTGTGGCTGTCTACAGGTAATTCACAAAGCCTAGCTGCACCCTGCCCAGACTGAACAGAGATAAGCACTAAATGGTTAAAGTAAGAAAATGCCAATTTTCTAAAAGTCAACAATGAAAAAAGCGCAGTTTGAAAGCACTCAAGTACTCACACTTAAACAATAATCCAATTATGCAATCTCTCAATAAACTTGAACAAATTCTGTGTGCACCAAGTGGGGGGCTCTGCCAGCCGCCAAATTCATGTTTTGAAAACATTTGGCAGCGCATGTTTTTATGGTGCATAATACTTTGGGATAGCGCTGGTTCGGTTGAATGAGGCTCTCACACCCCACTTTGTGATGCATGAGTCACTTTTTCGGTTGGTGCATATGGTTTTTCATGTTTGCGATGGGTTTCCACACTGTTGTTATTTTCAGTTAGTTCTTTTTCCTCCTTTTCTCTTTTCATTTCTTTTTATTTCTGGATGACATCATATGATTGTACTGTTTATAGTTAGAGTAATGTCATTTTCTAGATTCCCCTGACGAAGGGCTTATGTGAAAGGCCCGAAATACATTGAGAAATTTGAAAAACCCTGGTGTTTCTGCTGATTACAAGCTGTTTCATTTGTCATCTTTTTTCATATCTGCAACCTTCAGAAATAAAGCAGAAAGAATTCATTCTTCGGTTGGATGATTTGATTCTCATACTTCAATTTCGATTCATGGACACTTTTGTTTACAATAAGCAGAATTACAAATTGTAGTTGATTGTGGTTTTAAAAAAAATGTAGTATACACTTCTTAGTGTATTGATTTGTAGTGCACTGGGTATTCCCAGATAAACTTCTGGGTAGTTTTTTTCATTTTTTAATTTTCTAAAAGTGGCATTTTCTAAATTGCAATTTAAAATACAACTTCACCATGAGTTGCGATTTTAAATTGTGATTCCAGAGACACCAGACGTGAGGTCTTATCTCTTCCCAATTAGAAATTAGGCTTATGAAATGTAATAAGGTGATCACAATGTAGATGTCCTGCTTTTAAATACACTGCGCCCTGCCCTCGGCCTCTCCAGGGCCTACCTTAGGGATGATGTATATGTATTACAAAGGAAGCTTTAGGCCGGACAAGAGTTTAACTATGAAAGAATCAAGTTAAAGGCACGGCTATCTAGAGACAGAGTGCACTAACCATAACAGCCTGTAGGCTAAATTTCAACAACTTCGACAATGTTAACGCATATATGTATAACAAATAGCTTAAGCATATAACAATTATGCAATCTACATAACAATGTATTCATTAATTATGTTTCAAAAACCGTGGTGATAATCCACTTTTGATAACAGCCAATTTTAATGTAGTGTCAGCTGCTTGGTGAACGAAGCCCAATGCATTTCGGGTGCCGTCACCCTTCATCAGCAGTATCTGTAAAACAGGAAGGGGCATATTCTCAAGAACGTGTGATAACCATCGCAAACGTTACTTGACGCAACCCTCAACATCGCAGTCCATCGAAGGAACTTTACGCCGTGTTAACCAGGTATTCACAACACGGTGGTACCATGCGATAAGCGCCAGATAACGCGTCAACTTACCGCGTTAAAAACAACGCCATGCTGACAAAATGTGAAACATGACCGCCAAGAAAGCTGCGATGAGGCCAATCGCGATACAAAAAGCAGCGAAAACTAGCGGCAGGCCTGCAAATCCCACGCGTCTGGCAGGAAAATGCAGTATAAAAGCTACAAAAACATCACACCAGAAAGAAGTCAAAGTGCGTAGCAACATGGATGTACCCTGACCGAGCGCAGAGGCCAACGCGAACCCCACAAGCCCCACAGACCACCAGCAAGGAACAACGGGGTCGGGGAATGCCAAGGAGAAGAGGGAGAGGAAGACGGGGAGCAATCCACAGGAAAACAAGACCAGCATCACGGAGGTGACAGAACACAACCAGCAACTGACCCACAGTCAGACTTCCTTGAATGCAGCAGGAGTGTCGAGGAGGCCAATGGAGGAGGCCATGAGGCGCTGGCATGACGTGGAAATCTAAACCAGGCACAAAGACGCCGCCAACAGGAAGGCAGCAACGGCAACAGAAGGTGGGAGTCCTGCGCCACAGGAGGAGCTGGCGGAAACGGAGGCCACAGTCAACAGTGCGTAAATAAGCAGAGCACACTGCACACCCACAATGACCCTGGATCATGTCTCTCATTCCCGTGGCACACTGCAGCACACACAAATAGCAATAACAGCACATCCACATTGACGACAATGTGTTACAATGTGCAACCCCGACATTGCAGAACAGAGGACACAACTGGCTATGCACACATGCAGAAACAGGCCCACTACATCTGACATAGCTGGAAACTGTGAAATGGAAATGTACGCGTAAAACCTCACACCCGTCATGTAGTCCAAATGTACACTGTCCCGCATCTAATTCCTGCACCTCCAAAACAGTCACAATGTACATTGTCATACAGTCTGCATGTAAACAAGAACAATGCACCAACACACATGTCAACACAATGTCAACATGCATCTCCCCTCCACATTGCAGAGGGACACACAAACCTCCAGCAGAGCACAGAAGACCACACATCAGTGATGCCTGAGAGGACCACCACACCCTCGACACTAACGCCCTACAACAGCCCAACATGGACATCCCACGCAACCCACCACTAGAACCAGGGCAACCAAGCTACTAAGAGGAGAACCCAGCTCCTGCAACTGACCACACAGCATGAAGCACCCGCACGCTCGGCAGGCTCACAACACTTCACTCACCCACACATGGCACCCCAATGCCAGGTGTCAGAATGCCAAAAGGAGGTGGCCCAACAGGTGCGGGTGTGTTCCGAACCCATCGAAGGCAAACTAGAACACATACATGGGTGTCTATTACCCTTCAGGGACCACCTACACCCCACAAAGGAGAGCCACACTGACATAGAGACACATGCAGATGCACATTCCCAGGACAGAACCACGCCCAGGGTAACGCACATATCAGGCACGCAGGGCATGATGCAGAGGGTTGAAGCTGTCCGGAAGCAGCAAATTGAGAAGTGGAATGCCACGGCATTGTTTTAGCCACAAAGTCAGTATCACCGACATGATGGCGACAACAGCCCCAAATCCATGGATTCAGTCGCCACCAAAGTTCAACCAGAAAGTGTCCATGGGTCTCGGGGAACAGACTTAGTGGCACCGGGGCTGAAAGGGGATGCAGTCTGCGTTGAGGCCTGTACAATGTCATCAAGTCAGCCATAAATAAATCAAGACTGAATTCGAATAGTGTGACCTACTCGACCGCAGTGGAGGCCTGAGGCAGCGGTCAGCGCGGGCCAGACGTGGTTCAGCGAGCTCCTCCTGGAACTCTAACACACAACGTTGACATGACATTTGGGGGTGACTTGTGGTTGACAGAGGAAAAAGCACCAGAGCCGAGCGGGTGTTCAGTCAGAGACGATGACGTGTCCTGCCTGGTACGGACTGGATTGGATTGGTGTGAGGCCTGCTGAACCGCAGTGTAGGCCGACGGCGTAGTCATCAAGGGCCCACAGACATGTGTGGTTGGGATGCCAGGCACAGACTTTGTGTCACCACATCGAAGGGAGTATAAGGAGTTAAATCTGCCATTCTTGATGTTTTTGGCCATAGTGTAATCAAGATTCAGTTCCAACTGTGTGACCTACTCGACTGCAGTGCAGGCCAGAAGCAGTGTTCGGTCACCTCCGTAACGATGATCCTTTTACCCTCCAGACTGAAACAAATCATCCTGTTACACTTCTCCTTGCGTGCAATGATGTGTACTGTGCCATTGACAAATCAAGACTCAGTATCACATGTGCGAATGACTTGAACGCAGCGTGGCCCAAGGGCAGTAGTCCGCGTGGGCCCACGGACACCTGTGGATGGACTGCTATGCACAGACTTGGTGGCACCACATCGATAGAAGTATAGTGAGATAAAATATGCGATAATTGATGTTCTCTGCTATAGTGTAATCAAGAATCAGTTCCAAATGTGTGACCTACTTTTCCGCTGTGCATGCAGGTGGAGTACCTCAACGAGAAGGGAGTACAGCGTGCCGGTGTCACGGAGGCCGTGATGGTCTGAGGAGGCTGCCAGGTTCATGGCACTCTGGCTTGGAGCTTGCATCGGCATGTGGTGGGCCCTCATCGACACACGCCAGTGTCGGCAGGTGTGCATTGAGGTCTGGGTGCGCCAGGCCTGGCACGACTGGTACAGGGCCCTGCAGCCCGGGGTGGAGCAGGCGCACAGGTTTGCAGGCAACACCACTCACAGCGACGTGGTGGGTTGAGGGGCAGAGTCGTTGGGCATTCCGGAAAAGGACCACTCCCAGAGCTCCGTGCTTTTTATTCACACCCCTACGCGTGCCCCCCTCCACTCCACTCACGCTTACAGGGGGGGCACGTAACAAGCTACATTTCTGGGATCTTCCCCACTGGCTGGGGTGACATGGTTGCGTTCACTGTCCACTGCATTCCATACACCAGTGGTGTATGTCGACATGGATATGTGTGTGGTCTGCATACTGCAGTCTGGCCATCGCTTCGATGCCACGCTTGGCATTGTGTACATTGTCATTCATCGGTCAGTTGCCTCCTTCGCACATGCCAGGTCCCACCTCTTCCCACAATCTGCTATCGTGTGGTTGAGGTGCCATGCAGTTGATGGCTTATGTGCATAGCTGGCCCAGGTTGCCAGAGTGAGTTGAGCTGTGTGTCTGGTGGGTGAGCATGTTGTTTGGCATGTTGTATGTGAGTTTGTGACATGTGCATTCCCAGTGTTGTGAGTTGCATGGTTGTAGTGTTGAGGTGTGTGGTGTGTTCATTTGGTAATTGCCAACGAGCAGCGCATTTACGTAGGTGCTAGCCAGGAAGCACCGGGTGATGATGGGCTGTCGGATGATGTAGGACTCCTGCACTCAGAATGGGTAGTTGGCGTCGAAGTTGGTGGAGATTCCCAGGTGGTCCACTATTTCCTGCACAGTGATGGTATGCGTGTGCTTTTGGTTGTGGATATTGTGTGCACTGTCATCAGGGGGCACAGGTAGGACATGTGTACATTCAATTGCCCGCTGACACATGAGGGAATCCAGCTATGGCTTTGATGCCTTGCTTGGTCTACAGCTGTTCCTGCGAAGTGTGGGTGAAGGATAGGTAGTGTGGTACCAAGCTGATGATGGTATCCAAGACAGTTGGGGGGGTCTTGGATGTGGCTGGCTGTGAGACTCCTCGGACTCTGGTGGTTGTTGGTTGGCAGGTCCCAGAGGCCAACAGGTGCGGCACAGCCAGCAGCTTTGTCTGCAGAGGTATGTTGCTTGTCGGCTGTGTTGGTTCTGTCGGCCTGTGGGCAATTGTGGTCAGCATGCGTAGGATTGTTGTCCTTTTGAGCCTGTGGTGGGCAATGACGTTTCAGGGTGTTGGGTCTGAGAGGTGTGTGCGTTTTCAGCAGGTCGTTGTCTTTGTCTGCGCTGCCTCAGTGATGGTCCGGGCGGGGGTGCTTGGGGGTGTCCTGGGGGTGGTGTCAGTGGGTGTTGTTGCCCTATTGGGGCTCCGGCCTGCATGTTCAGTTGCCCGAGTGCATCTGCTGTTCTTCATTCTTCAGCGACAACACCATGCCACAACATTCTCAACGACCAGCCAGAGCGGCTATAAGATCACAAAACATGCAATAAGGCGCGTTAGCAGCAGGAAATTAACACCTGCTCTGACCTGATGCAAAGTCGAACAACAACCAGAAATAGACAAGGGAGCACAGCCCAGAGCCAAACATGAAGAACAGCAGATGCACTCGGGCAACTGAACATGCAGGCCGGAGCCCCTTCATGTTTGGCTCTGGGCTGTGCTCCCTTGTCTATTTCTGGTTGTTGTTCGACTTTGCATCAGGTCAGAGCAGGTGTTAATTTCCTGCTGCTAACGCGCCTTATTGCATGTTTTGTGATCTTATAGCCGCTCTGGCTGGTCGTTGAGAATGTTGTGGCATGGTGTTGTCGCGGCTTTTTGCACGGGAACGCCTACTCTGCATCTCATTAGCGATAGTTGCCAGGGTCATCTGTGGCGATGTTTTTTGCGGCTGCTCTCGCAGGTAAACTGGTGCTATGAGCTGTTGGCACCAGCGATAGCTCCTTGAGAATATGGCCCGATGTGTATTATCATTCTGGTATTCATAAATTACATAATTTATTTACACACAAGAACAAAGCAGCAGCTATGTACTTAAGAGGATGAAAGCATGTTAGACAATTAAAAATATAGTAAAGAAAAAGGATACAGAACGAACATCTTGCTCAGACATGTAGAAGTCAGAGAAACCAATTAACAACTTCAGCGTATTATTGCAGAAAGTCAAAATAGACAGCGAACCAGCTGTGCGTACGGGTATACAAACAACCGTGTGATAAAGACCATCACATGCACTCGTGCGTGTCACACTGAGGCATAGGATAGTATTAACACGTTTGTGACAGGGGAGGCCGGCACGGCTTGCAGGTGGGAAGCGGGCATGGGGACGGGTGCCGGCTGCTTTTTAAATAATAAATAAAACATACCTTGACACCGCCAGGTCCTGCATTTTCTCTCTTGCTCGCCTGTGTCCATCTCCAGGTCGGAACAGGAAGCAGCCAGCCAGACTAGCAGCCCTAAGCCAATCAAAATGCTGGAATGCAGGGGTGTGATTAGTCTGAGCGCCGTGAAACAGCACTCAGACAGAGGCTGGTGGGGTGGGCATGTTCTCCATGCTGGCTGTAATGCAGCCTGCTTGGAGAACAAGGATGTGCGCATGAGTGTTTTGGGCGGCCCGAGAGAACCGACCAAACAGTCATTGCTCACAAGAGTGTTCTACCACTCCTCCCCTGCAGTTCCGCCCACCCCCTCATGCACTGCCGCAGCAGGAGGAACAAATAAAATGATAATAAAATTCTGTTATTATCATTTTAGTTTTTTCCTTTCTTTGCTGCTCCTGGCAGTGGGGCAACACTCCTCTGCCTTAGCGGAGGAGCCGCCACTGGTTTGTGATGAACACAACAGTCAATGACGGCATGCTGCCCTACCAGTGTAATCGCCAGTGAGCTTTAGACTCCATTACCCACTGTGCATCATAAATGGTGCTTACTTAAGCTGGCGAAATATTTTCTTACTAGGTTGTGAAGACCAACCCAATAAAAGCCAAAAACATTCAGGTCTCCTGGCTGTAAGCACAATGCGATGCAGAAAATAAGTATGGTGCAAATATGGATCTACGGAAGTAGTGTGCTTTATAGCAACACTTACATGTAGTCAGTACACAAACTCATCTGCAATCCAAAGGAACTGAGCCCAGTCTTATAGAGTACCAGAAGTCTCAACAGGTGTAAAAACCCACGCACCTACGTATAAACATGTGGAAATCAGGCTTCAGAAAAGGCCTTTAAAATAAACCAATTATGCTGTGAAAAATTTGTCAGAAAACTGACTGTCTAGTGGTGCCAACCATTCAAGACTACGGCATTCTCGTCCTGCAAAACAGTAGTGAAGGTGCACGCCCTAAAAGCTCAGACATACTCGACGTGATAAGGATAAACAGAGAAGAAAGACCCAACGGTCAGTGCCCTCATCCACTACATGTCTAACAACAAATGTTGTTTAATAAACAAAATCTATGGATGTGTATAGGAACATTCACAGAGTGCTATAACTCGTCAAATGCATAATATAAACACACAAAATTAATTAATATTAGACAGTCATGAGGCGTGGTATGATGTACCAGCAAAGGTGCAAATTATACAAGTATATTCAAGTCAGATCACTACTGTGAAAATACATCCATAAAAATATAAAAGTATCATATCAACATAACCGTATGCATTCTTCAACATCTCAGTGAAATTATTTATACATGCACTATATGATATACCTGTCAGACCTTGCAAGATCAACAGAACAAGGTTATAAGATTTATGAAGTATCAATATTATCAAAATGTCAGATATAAGACCATGAAATCTGTGCCACTGTATAGCTGATGTTACAACAATGCATGTAGCAAGAATATAATACAATACAAAGGATATTAACCCCTTTGCCGCGGGGGTAATTCGCCCATGGCGCAGGGGGGGCGAGCGCGGCGCCGCGGTGCTCGTGACGAGCCCAGCTCATCATGATGCCAAATGGAGCTGTGCTCACGACGAGCTGAGCTCGTCACGACCCCGCCCACTGATTGATTCTCCCGCACAGGCGGGGAATCAGTCAATCGTGGGCGGGCCGCAACCGTTATGACGAGCCCAGCTCGTCATGAGCACAGCTCCACTGTGCCTCATGACGAGCTGGGCTCGTCATGAGCACCCAAGCAGTTAATACATAAATGAGTACCAGAGATATTCTCTCTGCAGTGAGTTATTGGTGTGAATAAAGTCACATGAGGTCATGTAGCAATGTATAGTACAGGTAACTTATCTTGTAGGAAAGTGCCCTTTCTGCATGGTTGCTCTCTAAAATTTTGCCAGATACCTGATGCAATTTGACTGAGTGTGCCCTGGGTCCCTGCCAATCAGGTTCCCAGGGCCTGTGTTCTTTCCCTAACCTGTACCATTGTGTTCACAATTGACACAACTATGGCCTACCTGTAAGTACCTTGTAAGGGGTACTATGGTACTAAGAGTATGGTGCAAACACAAGGAGATGATGGACGGAGCGCTGAAAATCTTCAGACACTCACCCCCAGTCACAGATCTGGGTTGAATCCATCATCATTCATTAGTTCATTCATTAGTTCATTTCGCCACCTCAGTTCAGACCCAGCTATATGCAAATCAGTCTTGACCTTGTGCCTCATGGGAACAGTCCAGCCTGAACTGCCAAGCCAGGTCTTCCCTAAACCGGAAACAAGCATCCTGGGTCAGGTTTGTGGGTAACACCTGATGGAGCGGGTAATTTGTTTTCTTTTTATATACCCAATCCATTTTCGTATGTCTACATTAAAATTACTTACGAATAATTATAATGATTAATGGTTTGATGGTTTGATATTAACCAACCTTATTAACAGAAAGAATACACATGGGAATGCAATTGCATGGCTAAAATAATTAGTGTACTAAGTTTGTACGCATATTAATATGATAAACGTTGCTTAAAGTGATGTTATTTGTGATTTGCGCTTAAATAATCAAGTATTAATGGCTTCGGATGTTGCATATGGCTAGATAAATGCATACATATATGGGTTTTAGCAAGGGAATAACACTGTTATAATCATTTCAAAGTATTATTTGAGTTTTTGTGTTTTCTTTGCTTAAGTTTACCATTTTGGGCCTGCCACAAGATGGCTGCCGACTGAAGCCTAATTAAATTTATGACGACATTACTGGAACAATGGAGAAAGGCGCCTGTACTGACTTCAGCAACCGTGTCCTCTGTGTGACCGGAGAGTCTGTGCTCGTGAAGGCCACCTGGGCGACACGCCAAGGCCCCTGAATGAGGAAGAAAAGTATCAATTTGAACCCTGAATGCGAACTGTTCTGAATGGATGATACTTTTCCCATATGGGAAAAATTCCCGATGTTACTTAATGAACTTAGATGTATTTGGAACAGCCAATCAAGAAACAGAAAAATGTCAAATGAAACATTGTGGATGTAAATTTTAGTATAAATATTGGTAGACTAGAAAGGGCTTTTGTCGTCGACTCAAGAGCTTCCTGACGCGTCACTTCTTGAACATCATTCCAGTATCCTGATGTTATGCTGACGGAGAGGACGGTGACTCTACATGATTGAACAAAACCCTGACGAATTTATTGAGGACCAGTTCTGACTTAGAAAACGACAAATAGCCAGAATAGGTAAATATGACAAAAGATGAATTTGACTTATTAGGATTTAACCTGCTTTGATTTAGATAAAATTGAAATATTGATTTAAATTCAAATGTCGGGTTGTTATTTCATTGAAATGTGTATTTTGTACATATTAGAATGTTAAGTATTCATTTAAACCATTCCAACTAAAAATATTTATCGACCTAGATAGATGGAAGTGACATTAGGGTGTTATAGGGAAAGTGGTACTTCCATCTGAAAAGAAACAGTCCGGATCGGAACAAACTAAGGTATATGAAATCTCCCTCTGGTTAGGTGCGGATAGTTTGATAGAATGAATGTTGGTGTTATGGGCCCCACCAGCGTGTGATGTGTGTGTGTGCGTGTGACTGGGAATTCATCCTGTCCATGGAAGCCTAGGGAGATTGAGTAACCCGATCTGCGTCAGTTTTTGTTTGTATATATAGCTTATTGATTATTGATTGGTATTGATATGTGTACTAACACTATATGTTGAAGTCGTGTTGAGTTCTATGTAGTCTGTGCGGCTTCTGGGATGTAGGAAGTCGGTAAACAGTTCCGTAGTAGGGCAGAGGAAAGCGCTGCTCTCGGAAAAGGCGGAATTGTTGTTGCCCTGTAGGTACACAGGATAAAACGTGTAACAATTGAAGTTGCGCGTCGCATTGTCTGGGTTTGATTCGGTGACATCGCCGTGTGTTGCCATTAGAGACATTTTCTGTGTGAGAGAAGTGTGTATGATAGCGAAGGTTACCTGTGAAATTTTGGTCTTAGGTACCAGGGATCCAACTGGCATTCCGATTACGCTTATCACTGGAGAGGTAACAGGGACTCTCTGAGCTTGTTAGAAGGACAAAGGAGAGGTAAGCGCTGCTTTGTTAACGTATGTCATAATTCTGTAGTAGGACAGACTGTTCGCTGTTCTCGGGAAAGACAGGATTCTGTGTGAATGAATGTGCTACATTTTCTGTGTGAGAGTGCGTGAATGAAATAGCATTCCGGTTGATTGCGAAACTCTGGTTTTATTTCTCAGGAGCATTACGTTTCCAACCATGTGTCTTAATTCTGGAGAAAAGGTTAATTGATGCTTGATAGAAGGGTAAGGTAGAGGGATGTGCTACTTTATCAACGGAAGTAACGATTCTGTAGTAGGGCAGAGGTAAGCGCTGCTCTCGGGAAAGACAGAATTCTCGTGAGAAAGGTCTTTTTGCTATTCTTTGGTTAGCGGAGCAGACAATGGAGATGTTTTATATGTTGTAACTAACAGGATTGTAGAAATTGAAACAAAGTCTACCGAGTAGTTTTGTAAAGGAGGGGTAGACCGGAGACAGAAGTCAGGAGCAGGAGCTGCTGCAGCGACTGCTGACGTCAGGAAGACCGCGCTGGGATTGGACAGTGGGTTAGAACAGCAGAAACGCCCTGATTGGTGCGTTAGCGTGTGCTGCGCAAGGATTGGAAGAAGTACAGGGTGACGTAGACGCTCCAGGATTGGTGCGTTAGTGTGAGTCGCGCTGGGATTGGAGATTGTTACAGTGACGTAGACGCTCCAGGATTGGTGCGTTAGTGTGAGTCACGCTGCTATTGGACTAAAAGATCGAACAGTTGAAAAAGAGACTAGGAACTCACGGAGGATAGAAAAATGTATTATCATTCAGCCGAAAAGAAGAAAAGATCCTTATTTAGTAAAATTAAGGGATGGTTCGTGAAAGACAAAGAGATTGTGACAAGGGAAGGACAGTTACTTCCTCCGGTGAAATCGCCCGCATCCTTCATGGTTGCGAAATATGAATATCATACTTGTATTTGGTTAGACAACTGGGTAAAGTACACAAGGGAAGACGGAGTTCTAGCTTTCCCAGAACATGGCTCATTTAATCTGGCTATATTAAGAAATTTGCGGGAGCGAATGATGAGCCTTGAGCCACGTCCAAGACCTACACAGTTTGAGGCATTGACTGAGTGGGAAGATGAGATGCATGAGCGAGAAAAACAGAGAAGTGGTAATCGGTACAGATATATGTTTGGGCGACAGTATGATCGTGAAACTCATAGTGACCGAATGAGAAGATGGCGAGACGCAAGTATGACTGAAGGACTGTTTCCCGTAAGAACTGCAGGGGAGACTGAAGGGAGAAAGTGCGAAGAAAAAAGAAATAATGTAGAATCTAGGAGATATGGAGCAAATGAAGTTGAGGATGATGTCCTAGATGACATGTTTTACAAAAATCCACCGCCATACAGACAGGAACCAGATTCATCAACCCAAAGTACACCAATGAGAGATACCCTGCGAATCATTAAAACAGAGATCCCGACCCCAGAAGTGAAAAGAAGCATTTCCCTTAGAGAAAAGGAGAAAGAGATGGAAGATAGGGCTGATAGTGAAATATCGATGGAATTAGCAAAAACCACACTGGAATTAACCGAGAAAATCAGAGAATTGACCAAAAACCTAGAGGCAGTTACAGTTCCTGTAACGATAGGTCCCGTAATGCCCATTTTTGAGAAACAGAAAGAAAGTGAACATGGTCTAACAGTTCCGTATGTGAGCAGTAGACAGGTTGAGCAAACCCCAACAAGAGCAAGGGAAAACCCTTGGAGACATACAATGTGTGAAGGTGAATTGAATGTGTCAAATAATCAGTTTTTAAATCCTGAATCCATAGAAAGGAGCAGAATGGCAGGAGAATCAATATTAGAACCGCAAAGAGTAACAGAACATGGAAATGTAGAAAAATCTACAGTAATCACTGCAGATGAATTGAGCGAATGGTTGAAAGGCTTACAGGGAAAAGAAAAAGAATCACAGACAATTGATGTGGCTAAATTACGCATGGTACTAGAAGAATTAATAGTAGGAACGATCCCCATAGAAAAGCTGAGAAATTACCAGGATGAGGAGTTGCTATTCTTGTGTAAGAGCGTCACATGGAGAGCAAAGAACCTACATGACAGGTTAGAGGAAATAGCAAGTGAAATGGGAATTGACATGAACAGGGTGAAAGCTTTACAAAAGCCTTACCGAGTGGACTTCACAGATAAAGATATTGAAAACATGAATACTACCGGACGGATAGGACAGATTAGGGACATAATCCCGTTGTTGAGGAAATGGGGAGATGTAGATAAATGGAAAGGTAGGTGGTATAGAAAGTGAGATGATGCCTCAGACAGAACTTTTCCACCATTTCCTGTAAGAGAAAAAGAGAAGGTAGTGACAGAATTTCCCATGAGAGAGATACCAGGAGGAGGATATGTGCATGTCCCATGGACAAGACAGGACATTTTGTCATTTACCAATGACTTCTCTCGTTTACGAGAGAAACCATTTGAGTGGTACAGACAGGTAGACAGATTTGTGAAGTTGTCAAAAGTACTGTGGATTGACCTGAATAGCCTATTTGATATAATAGTGCCCGCAGATTTATGGGCGGAATGCAAAATAGATATAGATTGGCCTACTAAAGAATACCAGAGAGATCCTAAAACAGGAGCACCAGACCCCGAGGTAATGAAAAAATATGAACAGGTTATGGTATTTTTGAAAAATAAAGTACCTCCCAAAGAAACAGACTGGGTAAAGATAGATCGAACACATCAGGAAGCGAAAGAATCAGTCCATGCTTATTATGAAAAGCTAATACTAGCTTTCAAGCAGTTCAGTGGAGATGAGAATCTTGGTGAAAAGGACCTGAGTCATTTTGTATATAGATTTGTTTATAGTTTACGTCCTGAAATCAGTGAGATGATTAAGCAGCACACAGTTGACTGGCAGAGTAAGAAGATCGATGAGATTCTGAGACATGCTAAATATTTTAGTGATGAGATTGAGGCAAAGCAACGAAAGCTGAAGGAAAAGGCAATGTGGGCACAGGTGAAAGTTGCAGAAAGACAAGAGGCTCAGTTAGTCGAACAAGCAAATAACCCAGGAAACAAACAGAGATTTGGCCCAGGAAAGGGGAAAGGTAATATAGAAGAAGCTAAAAACAAGTTTCCATGCCACAATTGCAGTAGGTTAGGGCATTGGAAATCCGGGTGTAAGTACCCTCCAAGTACTGACAATGAAAATCCCTCATTGAATCCACAGGTGCAGTGTGAGGGGAGTGGACAACAGCAGCAACAGCAGAAGGCCGTTAAACCACAGAATCAGGTGCCAAAACCACCTTTGCCGCAAAGCAGAAGCAGGCAGAGATATAGTGCGGAAACCGGATTCTACGATGAAGAGCAGGTAAACAAACCACATCGCGAAAAGCGCTGTTTCCCAATATTGGCTGCGAAATGATGAGAGTGATTCAGAGGAGAATTTCTGACGGTGCCGAAGGGAGGAAGAAGAGTGCGTGCTTGGCGCATCTCTAGAAATAGACCAGACAGGACCATTTGTGGATGGGAAGGTTAATGATGAAAGCATTACTTTTCTAGTCGACACTGGGGCTACACGATCAACTGTCAGGTCAGCTGATGTGAAGAATCACCTTTCGGATGAAAGAATCCAAGTAGTTGGTGTGTCAAACACACAGATTAGAACATACCTTACAGAACCAGTAAATGTTAAAATAGGGAAATTAGGGAAATTCTCAGAAATGCACCGCTTTGTGGTGTGCGATACCAGTCCTGTGAATTTGTTAGGAAGGGATCTGTTGTGCAAGATGAATTGCACGATATTCTGTACTCCAGATGGAATAGTTTTTGAGACACCAGATGAGGATGTCCTGTATAAAATGACCATAGCTAACAGAGAGAATGATGTTTCTGAAACATATGCCATATTCAATCCTGATGAATTACCCCCAGAATTAAAACAGACAGTGAAGGCAGGAGTCTGGGATTTTACTGGAGAAGATGTAGGCCTTATGAGAAATGTGGATCCAGTAAAGATCACTGTGAAAGAAGGAGTCGTTTTGCAGCGTGAATCTTTCTGGATTCACTATGCTGTGCATTATTCCGCGATCTTGTGGTTGGGTCCGGATTCGTAGTCTTTTCTTTGTTTTTTTTTTTTTTTTTGTAGCCCAGGTGGGCGGCGACGACCACCATTTGGTGCACCTTCCGTGACGTCGTCGTGCTTCCTGCGGAAGTCCCACCTTTGGGGCGCCATCTTCAGATTCTTTTTTCCGCCGTTGGGTCTGGATCGTCATCGAGAAGCTCCAGAGTTACAACCGAAGGAAGAAGAAAGAAAAGCGAGTTTCGTCGACAAATACATCGGAGATATCACAGGAAAGGAAGATATTTCATCAGGAGCGCGAAGAAAGGAAGTTCAGCGCCCTTTTCTTCGACGACCTTGGAGAATGCGAACTCAGAGGCCCTGAGCGCAATGGACAAGACGCCATTCAAGTTCTGCCCAAACTGCCACCACAAGTTCGCGCAGAAGGACCCTCATCCGGTCTGCAACCTCTGCCTACCGGTCGAACACCAGAGTAAGGACTGCAACGCCTGCTCAGCCTTCGCGCCGAAGACGCTCAGGGTGAGAGATCGGCAGAGAAGAGCCAACGCCAGCATGGATGGCAAGGGTAAGGCCCCGTCGCTCTACGATCTGGGCCTCTCCACGGACGACGAGGACAACGTCGCCGAGACAGCCGAAAACTTCACGGTCGTAGAGACCGACAAGAAAAAAGAAGACGAGGTAAGAGAATCGTCGAGCGCAAAACAGAAAGTACCTCGAAAACACGAGGTAGACTCGAGAAAATCTGAGTCTAAGTCCACGAAGGGAGCCCTGGCGCCGAAAACTTCGACGACCAAAGGGGGAATCATGGACAAGAGGCCGAGCGGATCCTTAGAGAAGGACTCCCTGGTGCCGAAGGACGCCGAAAAGCAAGGGTCGTCGAAGACAACCCAGGAAACGGGCCGATCGATGCTGAAAGAACGGTCGACGTCGACGCAAGTTTCGACGAAAAGACCCGCGGTCGACGCCGAAAGCATCTCCGAGATGGAGAAAAAGAAGAGGCGGCTCGAGGCCGAAATTGAGAACATCCTTCAAAGGAAGAAGGAGTTCGACGCCAAGATGAAGGAATTCAAGATTCCAACGGTTTCATCGGCGGATGTCGTCGAGGACGAATTCGACACCGAGGGCCTGATGAGGGATCTCGAAGAGGAAGACGAGACCTATTATGACGAGGAAGCCGAGGAAGAAGACCAACAGTCGGTCTACGGCTCGGCACCATCTACCAGCCACGAGATCGAATGGCAGGATCTCGACACCGAAAACCCGGAGGAGACCGTGGACACGTACCCTTCGAGGCCTTCGCCACCCGACGACATCGGGGTGTACAATATGGTGGTCAGGAGCGCAGCGACAGCCTTCGGCGTTAAACTCGACGAAGAGAAGCCGAAAGCCGATTTTCTCCTCGAGACCCTGCTCCCCATCCAGACGAGGAGCCAGTTCCTTCCCATGCTACAAAGCGTGATGAATCAGGGGAGAGAAGCCTTCAAGGAACCAGCGACCTGCCGGTCGATCACGCCCAGGACTGAGAAGAAGTATAAGCACTCTTCCCTGGACCCCCCTTACATCAAAGGTAGCGTGACCGCCGACTCCATCATAGCTTCCACGGCCAGGAGAAGGGCCAACGTACCAGCAACCTCGGGCCCACCACCTGATAAAGAGAGCAGGAGGATAGACCTCACAGGAAGAAAGGTCGAGAGGAACGCCGCTATGCACTGGCGCATGGCGAATTCCAATGCTCTCCTCAATAGACACCAGTACCAGCACTGGGACGCGATGGGGGAGCTAGTAAAGCACCTCCCCGAAGAATACCGCCAGAGAGCCTCACACCTAGTAGATGAAGGCAAAAACATCGCCAACTCCTGCATAAAGACGGCGTTGGACGGGGCAGAGACTTCAGCAAGACTCATGGCCATAGGGGTCACCGAGAGAAGGCATGCATGGTTAAGAATCTCGGGATTCAAACCGGAGGTGCAGAACAACATCCTTAGCACCCCCTTCAACGGAGAGACACTGTTCGGAGCAACAGTTGACGAGAAGCTCACCCAGCTGAAAAAAGAAAACGAAACGGCGAGGTCCATGGGGGCCCTACAGCTGAGGGGAATGAGGCGAGGAAACCCCTCAAGGAGACCCTACGGTAGGGGAGGAAACCAGCAGGGGCCGTCACACCAGACGTTCCAGCAGGGTCAGCAGGGTGAAGGTCACGGACAGGGTCAACAGAAGCAAAACTGGCAGTACCAACCTCGGGGCCAGTCCTTTCGCGGGAGAGGGAACGGACGTGGCCAGAGAAGGAGAGGGGGGAAGCCCTCATCAAAGTGACGCAGCACGCAGGAGGACGCCTACCCTCGACATGCCCCCAGGGGTGAGGCGCGAGACAGTAACATCGAGGGGGAGAGAAGGATCAAAAGTCTACGAGCATACAACACCAGTAGGCGGAAGGCTGAGGTTCTACCTTCACGAGTGGCGGCGGATAACCACAGACAAGTGGATACTGAACATCATGCAGTACGGATACTGCGTAGATTTGGAAAAGAAACCGCCAAACAGGAAGCCAAAGGGAAGGCAAAGATCGGCTCAAGAACTGACCCTACTCAGAGAAGAAACACGGAAGCTTCTAGAAAAGAGAGCCATAGAGCCAGTGCCGTTCAGAGAACGCAACAAGGGGGTCTACTCAAACTACTTCGTGGTCCCGAAGGTAGACGGGAGCCTCAGACCCATCCTGGACCTGCGATACCTAAACAAGTTCATCAGAACGCAAAGGTTCAAGATGACTTCGCTGCAGGAGGTTCTGCCCCAAATAAGACACGGAGACTTCATGGTCACCGTGGACCTCAAGGATGCCTACCTGCACATCCCAATAAACAGAAGACACAAGGGACTTCTAAGGTTCAACATAGACCAGGAACACTACCAGTTCACAACCCTGGCATTCGGATTAAAATCGTCGCCAAGGGTTTTTACAAAATGCCTGTTGGCGGTCGCGGCCCAGCTACAAAGGCAGGGGATACACGTCTACCCCTACTTAGACGATTGGCTGGTCAAGGCAAACTCACGCGAAAAGTGTGAGAGGCACGCAAAACGCGTAACAGACACTCTCACGAACCTGGGGTTCTCGATTCACTGGGGGAAGTCGTCGATGGAACCGGAGCAGGTGAAGATTTTCCTGGGGGCAAAAATCAACTCCCTGAACAGTACAGTGGTGCCCAGCGACAGGAGGACAGATGCCCTACTGAAGGAGACGCGGCTCTACCAGAAGGGGCGAGCTCTGACAGTGAGGTCAGTGAGCAAGATGATGGGGATGATGGCGTCGTGTATCCAGCTGGTGCCGAATGTACACCTGCACATGAGACCATTCCAGGAATGGCTACAACAGCAATGGTCACAAGCAAACGGAAGTTGGGAGGATCTAGTGGTTGTTACGCACGCAGTGCAGGAGGAGATAACTTGGTGGAACAGAGACAACATGACAGCAGGGAGAAGCCTGACGCCACCAAACCCAACAATGACCATTACCACGGACGCATCGCAAAAGGGATGGGGAGCGCACATGGACAACCTCAGAGTGAGGGGTCTGTGGGCTCCAGCAGATGCGGTTCGCCATATCAATTACCTCGAGTTGAAGACAATCCTGCTAGCCCTGAAGGCATTCCAGAGGCACCTGTACAACCAGAGGGTGTTGGTTCAAACAGACAACACCACGGCAATGTTCTACATCAACAAACAGGGGGGTACACAGTCGTTCCCTCTTTCCTCTCTGGCTCAGGAGATTTGGAGATGGGCCATACCTCTCAGGATAGATCTACTAGCAATTCACCTACCGGGGAAGGACAATGTGGAGGCAGACTGGCTAAGCAGGCAGACCTCGGCATCGCACGAGTGGGAGCTCAATGGCCAGGAAACGGAGAAGCTTTTCCGGAGATGGGGAACTCCCACAATAGACCTATTTGCAACACGCCAAAATGCAAAATGCCAAAGCTTCGCGTCCAGGCAACCAGATCAGCAATCCCAGGGAAATGCCCTATGGATAAGCTGGTCGAGGACATTTGCCTACGCCTTTCCACCGATACCCCTGTTGCACAGAGTGCTCGACAAGTGCAGAACCAGCAACATGACTCTGATCCTAGTGGCTCCGCAGTGGGCGAGGCAGACATGGTTCTCACAAATTCAAGAAATGGCACAAGGCAATCCGTACAGGTTCGAGAGGAGAAAAGACCTGCTCTCAATGCAAAACGGAGAGGTCCTGCACCCAGAGCCAGAGACCCTCAACCTGGCGGCATGGCTCCTGAAGACCTAGAGTTCGCACACCTAAGATTGCCTCAGAGCACTATGCGAGTGCTACGGGAGGCAAGGAAACCAACGACACGAAAATGCTACAGCGCAAAATGGAAGAGATTCACGGTGTGGTGCAGGAAAAAGGGCCTGCAAAACAGAATGACAAGAGACTCAACAGTGCTGAGGTACCTCACACACCTTCTAAACCTCTGCTCGAGCTCCCTAAGGGTACACCTAGCAGCGATCGTTGCCTACACCAGAGGTGAAAAGGGTGGAAGTTTCTTCACCTCGCAGGTGGTGAAGAGATTCATGGAGGGAGCCAAAAGAATGGCCCCTCTGAAAAGGTTGCCGCCGCCGGCATGGAATCTAAACGTGGTTCTGACGGAGGCCACTCTGCAAATGTTGACGATGAAAACGGCCTTTCTAGTGGCCATAACCTCACTACGCAGGGTGAGCGAGCTTCAAGCGCTAACACTACAGGAACCCTACATTCAGATTCACAAAGACAGGGTAGTCCTGAGGACGGACCCACACTTCATGCCCAAGGTGGTGTCGGCGTTCCACATGAATCAGAGTATTCAGATACCAAGTTTCTTCCAAAACCCGACTACAAACGCAGAAAAGGCCCTGCACACCCTCGATGCCAGAAGAGCGGTGATGCACTACATTGAGAGAACCAAGGAACTCAGAAAGTCGAAGCAGCTGTTTGTGTCCTTTGCTACTAGCTTCATGGGTAGGCCAGTGACTAAGGGCACCATCGCTAGGTGGATTGCCCTCACTATTCAATTCTGCCACAAACAGGCTGGACAGCAGCTAGCGGAGGGGCCCCAGGCTCACTCCACAAGGAAAAAGGGGGCCACCGTTGCCTTCCTGGCGAACACGCCCACCCAGGACATTTGCCTCGCGGCAACTTGGGCATCTGTGCACACGTTCACGAAACACTACTGCGTGGACATTCAGATGAATAAGGAAGCACAGGTCGGACAGAAGGTGCTTCAACACATTTCAACGACCAACGCTCATCTTCCACCCAGCCACCACAAAATTAGGAAAACCGCTACAAAGTCTATGCACAGCATAGTGAATCCAGAAAGATTCACGCTGCAAAACGAATAGTTTCTTACCTGTCGGTGTAGTTTTGCAGCTTGAAGATCTTTCTGGATTCACTAGCGAACCCACCCACCTCCACCAGGAAGATGAGGCTGGAGGAAGAGGGGGTGAAATGGAAAAGATCAAAGAAATGAAAACATACAGAAAGATGGACAAGAAGGATTAAGCAATCGCCTAGGGTTTAAAAAAAACAACAAAAAAAACAAAGGGAAAAAAGAACCCGAAGATGGCGCCCCAAAGGTGGGACTTCCGCAGGAAGCACGACGACGTCACGGAAGGTGCACCAAATGGTGGTCGTCGCCGCCCACCTGGGCTACAAAAAAAAAAAAAAAAAACAAAGAAAAGACTACGAATCCGGACCCAACCACAAGATCGCGGAATAATGCACAGCATAGTGAATCCAGAAAGATCTTCAAGCTGCAAAACTACACCGACAGGTAAGAAACTATTCGTTTATCCAAACATTCCACAATACAGGTTGACACCTGAAATAATTGAAGAAGTAACTCCGATAATTGAGAAAATGATCCAGCAAGGAGTTTTAAGGGAAATCATGAGTAGTCCATGTAACTCACCTATAATGGGACTAAAGAAGCCTAATGGGAAGTTCAGAATAGTATAAGATTTAAGAAGGATTAACGAAATTGTTGTGTCATGTTGTCCCATTGTACCAAATCCATCAGTGATTTTGTATCAGGTTCCCCATGACGCAGACTGGTACACGGTAATCGATTTGTGCCATGCTTTCTTTTCAATTCCGTTACATCATGACAGCCAGCAAATTTTTGCGTTTCGGTTTGGAGACCGTATTTTGGCATGGTGCCGAATCCCACAGGGGTACACAGAGAGCCCCTCAATATTTAATCAGTTGTTGAAGAAATCTCTGGAAAGTCTAGCAATGCCTGAAAATTCAGTCTTGGTTCAGTACATCGATGACCTGCTTGTGGCATCGAAAACGCGTGAAGCTTGTGAAACAGACACAATAGCTTTACTGAATCATTTGGCAGATGGAGGACTGAAAGTCTCCCCAGCAAAATTGCAATTCTGGCTGAGAAAAATAACAATAGATAGAATCAGAATAATCAAAGGAATGAGAGCCCCTATGACACAAAGAGAGGTGAGAATGTTCCTAGGAATGGTTGGCTACTGTCGTCAGTGGATAAGTAACTTTTCCCTGACTGCCAAACCATTGGTAAAATTGACAAAAAGTGAGGTTAAAGACCCTCTTGAATTAAACAAGGAAGAATTGGCAGCATTTAAACAATTGAAAGACAGTCTTTGTGAAGCACCTGCTCTGGGTATGCCAGACTATGAGAAGGAGTTTGAGTTGTACTGCAGTGAGAGAAACGGATGTGCACTCTCAGTGTTAATACAGAAACATGGAAGATTGAGAAAACCAGTTGCAAATTTCTCGTCAATGCTGGACCCAGTGGCTGTAGGGTTGCCAGGATGTCTGAAAGCAGCAGCTGCTACATGTCGCAGTCTAGAGCAAAGTGAAGGGAAGTGAAGGGATTGTGATGGGATATCCAGTAAAAGTGTTTGTACCGCATGATGTGGTGATCCTTTTAACAAGGAGCCGAACACAGTTCATGTCACATAGTTGGCTGACTAAGTATGAAAAAGTCATTCTAGGTGCAACAAATGTGAGTCTTGAGAGATGTGTGAATGTGAATCCAGCCACACTGCTGCCAGATGCTGAAAGAGTGGAGGTAAGAGATGATGTTGATCATGATTGTTTTGATGTGCTTGATTTTTGCACAAAACCCAGACCTGACATAAAAGATCTGCCATTATCAGAAAGTGATTATGTGTTGTTTGTGGATGGATCATGTCTAAGAACAGATGAAGGATTGTTGAGTGCAGCACATGCAATTTGTACAGTTTCAGAAGTCATGGAAGCATCACACTTGAAAGGAGTTAAATCCGCTCAAGTAGCAGAACTAGTGGCATTGACAAAGGCATGCAAAATTGGGAAGAATGTGAGAGTGACTGTGGTAACCGATAGCCAGTATGGCTTTGGAGTTGTCCACGACTTTGGCCAACTCTGGCTACAGAGAGGTTTCCTGACCTCTAGTGGAACTCCAATAAAGAATGCAGAAGTGGTTGGAAAATTGATTGAAGCAATACAATTGCCTAAAGAACTAGCGATTGTAAAATGTGCTGCTCATGGTCAAGGTAGTGATTGTATCACTACAGGGAACCGATACGCCAATGACATGGCTCAGTATTGTGCACGTGACAGGTATTCAATCAATCGGGCAAAGGAAAAAGAAATGTCTTCTTGCTCCTTAATGTTTACTAACGTTGTAGGAACATGGGAAGAAGTGAGGCAGTTGCAGGATGAAGCAGGAGATGAAGAAATGAAACAATGGGTAAAAGCGGGTTGTGCCCCAAGAGAGAAAGACCATGTATGGGTCTACAGGGATGGAAGGCCAGTAATGCCAGATAGCGTGATGTCAACAATGGCAAGGATGTATCATGGCCAGGGACACCTAGGGAGAGATGCCATGATAAGGGCCTTTAAGCAGACCTGGTACAATGCAAAATTCAGGTTGATAGCAGAGAGTCTCTGTCAAAGATGCCTGATATGTCAGCAATACAATCCTGGAAGGAAAACAGTGGTGAGCCTAGGCACAATAGGCCGTGAGGGAGGACCCTTCACCAGAATGCAGATTGATTTCATTGAAATGCCTCCTTGTAATAGATTGAGGTATGTCTTGGTGGTAGTCTGTCTGTTCTTTAGGTGGGTGGAAGCATTTCCAACAAGGAGAAATGATGGATTATCAGTGGCCAAGCTATTGTTAAGAGAATTCATCCAAAGGTACGGGTTCCCAGTGACCATTGAATCAGACAGAGGAAAACATTTTCATAATGAATTACCCGGCCTAATCCCATCATAGGCACTCAGAAGTTGGAGAGAGTATGTACATTTGAGTATTTGGGAGTCACCATTAATCAAACAATGTCCTGGGACACCCATCGTAACAAGGCCAATTTGAGACTTGTTCAATTAACTGGAGGTATCTGTAGGTTGAGGAATACTTCGTCCTTTAAACCTTTGACCCCAGCCCTACAAATTTATAAAATGCAAGCGCGTGGGGCAGTAGTATACGGCGGGGAACTGTGGGGCCACACCTCTACACAGAACTTACTAGTCACTGAAAACAATTTTATTAGGCAGCTGGCAGCCCTTCCAACAAGTACACCTCTTTTGCCGTTGAGGCTGGACCTGGGATTGAGACCCATTAGTGAAGAGCTGGCACTCAAACCGCTGACTTTCTGGCGTCGATTGTGGGCTAGGCCAGAACTTGCAACATATAGGTCCGAACTACAAGAGATTGTAACTCTGCCAATAGCCGCTCTTATCCCATGGTTATCCTATGTGAAAAAGACATGTGAGAATCTGGGACGGCCGGAGCTTTGGCGAAACCCAGGGAGTGCGTGCTGTAGGATCCCTAGGAAACTCCTGGTAAAGGAATTTTATGAATTTAAATTATCAAAACTTATAGGGGCTACAAAGGAGGGGTCTCTTACTAACTTATTTATTAAAATGAAAGATGTGTACCACCAAGAGAGTGTTCTTGACAATATCAGCCCGGTCTTCACCAGAAAATTGTTCCTTCAGTGGAGACATAGCTCACTCCCACTTGGGTCATTTACGAAGCAGTGGTCCAATCCCCCCTCATCTGAGCAATGCTCACTATGCACCCAAGCCCGGGAGGATGACCTACATATAATCTTTTTCTGTAAAGCATACCGTAGACCCAGAAATTATTGGCTTGTTCCCCTTCTTAAGAACCTGGGTCTTAGGCATTATCTACATGCATACAGAGTGTTAAAAACAGATCTTTCGCCCCCGGTTGTGTTTGCGGTAGCTACATTTTTAAGAGCAATGTGGCACATTCGAGCAAGACATATAAAGCAGGTTGAGGCTGGGGATAATAGAACTATTGAATGAATTGTATTTTGCACCATGTTGTTATTTATGCTCCTTCTCAAAATGTCATGTGCTTTTTATTCGAATGTTAACTCTATTTTAAATGTTTTTATTGTTGTATATCTTTTATGATCTAAAACGGTCGAAATAAAGATTATAAAGAAAGAAAGAATTAATGGGATTGATCTGTGAAGCATTGAGTGTACAACAAAAACTACATTGTGCCTACCGACCAGAGGCTTCTGGTGTGGTTAAACAAATGAATGGTACCATCAAAAACAGAATAGGGAAAATGTGTTTAGCCACAGGAATGAAATGGCCTGATGTCTTGCCTCTAGTCTTGATGACGATTAGATCTACTCCAGATAGAGCTACAGGTTTGAGTCCTCATGAAATCATCATGGGACGCGCCATGAGACACGTGTTTGTTCCAGTCAACAAATTGATGACTATAACTGATTACATGGTTTTGGATTACTGTAGAGGCCTGGCTGACGCAGTCCATTCTGTGTTTCACCAGGTTGGAGTGGATGCCACCACACTTGAAAGGAAACCAGCCCATGATCTGAGCCCAGGGGACTGGGTGAGGATAAAAGTCCACAGAAGAAGAAATTGCTTGGTCCCAAGGTGGGGAAGGCCAAGGCAAGCTGTCTTGATCACAACAACTGCTGTGAAGTGCGCTGGACTGAAGAACTGGATACATGCAAGTCACACCTTGAGAGTTCCAAGTCCAGGTGACAGCATTGGCAAAGAATATTTTGATTCAGAATCAAGTGCTGATTCAGATGATGAGAAAATAAGAGCAAAAGGAAATCCTGAAAGGGGGGAGAAAAGGCCAAAACCAGTTCAAACTCCGCGAGAAGAAATCTTGAGGAAAAGACTGCAGATTTCAGATATAAGTTCAGATTCTGGAGACGAGCAGGAGATACCAAGCACCAGTAACGAACACAAAAAGAAGAAAATAAAAGAAAAGAACACCTCAACAGAAGTGACTTCCACACCAGATGAGGGAGTAGGAGAAGTTCCACCTGAAATAATTCTTGAAGAAGAAGAAGGGACAGGTACAGAGAGAGAGGGACAGATTGCGGAAACCCCTCGAGGAGGTGTAGGGACAACCAACACTGAGTTAGGTGAAGGGACAAGTAGCCAGCAGGAAGATTGCGTGTCGGAGACCCGAGGAGGGACAGAAGTAGGGAAATCACAAGAGGTGGAAAAAGAAACTGTTGAAGGTGAAAAGCCAATTGAGACAGAATCTGAAGACAGTGAAAGTGGAATACCTGAAGGTCGAGTTCGGAGAAAGAGAACTTGGATCGAGGAGAGAAACAACAAAGAAGGTAAACCAAGAAGAAATGCTAAAGGAGACCTTTGGCCCAACAAGATAAAAAGACTGAGATATCGATTGACACGAGTTAATCCCTCAAAGGCTGAACAAGTGAATGAAGTGACAAGTCAAAACCAAGCAAAAGAGGGAGTGACAGAGGTGTCTGGAGAAAACAAAAGAACAAGAAAACCAAACCAGAAGTATAAGTCGCCTGAATGGACGTATGTGGCACTACCTGAACAAGGAGAAGAGGTAGATAGTCAAGGAAATCCAGAGGAGACTTTGCTGAAAGTGGTTGAAGAAGAAGAAACTGAGGGAATCCTGAGAGTTATCTTATCCGATATTGGAGAAGAAGCGGAAAATCAGGAATTTCTGTTTTTGCCCGACGAGAAGGAAGTGAAAAGCGATGAGACGCCAAGCTGAGTAATCCTGTGAAAGCATTGTAAGGAAGAAAATAAAGAGACTAAAACTAGAAGTTAAAGAACTGGAATAACCTGCTAGGTGTTGAGTGCCTTAAGGTAGAAAAGCTCAGTAGTGGAGTAGAAGAGGCTAAGTCAAAAGACACAGTCTATTTAACAAAATGGCTAACATCGATGATAACAAGAGCAGATGCATCTTTTTGAAAAGATGGTGTAAGATGTGTTGTTGCTGTACAGGATTATTAATGCTTCTTTGGAGCGTACTTGCTCTACTGATCTCTTTCAAAGTAACTTTAGATACATTAGAAGGGCATACTGAGAATGTGACTAACATAGGGAAAAGTTCTCAAAAGATAGTTCCGGTGAGAACCAGCACTGAACATATACATAAGGATAAGTCTATAACTGATTTTTCTAGGAATGTGTTTTCAAAATTGTTGTATGAATATGTAAAAACAATGGGTGTAAGGGATTGCTACGTATGTATGCAGTTACCTGCCTCTGTTTCAGAAGGAGTGACTTATCATCACCTCCCAGCAACTTATGGAATAACATGTAGTGTGCTAACAAGTATATTTTATCAAATAGGGAAACTAGAATATAATCTGTCAAACATAGATACCATTATTGGGCAATTGCCTATGAATAATGAGCTAAATCCAGCTAAAGCTGCTAATGTGTTGGGTGAAATTTTTATAGAAACTAAGGAACTAACATTAGCATACATTTTTAGAAACAATTTAACTTGCAGTTTGAAGAAAGAAGAGAGAACATTTTTGAATATGGTTGAGGAAAGAAGATTAAAAATGCACGAGAAAGCAGAAGGAAGTAAAATGAGTGAAACAATGTGGGACATAGATGGAGGGAAAGAACTGAAAAATGATGCCAGTCCAACAATGGCTATAGACACACCACAGAAAGGCAAATTATGTATTATGAGGGAAAGATCTCAATATGATTATTATTATATCGGGACTAGTAAGTGCCATGATATATACTTTATTGCATCTGGATGGGGTTTCAGAGGTGGAAATGATCCAGTCTTTCCTGGATTATATTATATTTGTGGGAACAAGGCTTATTACAGGTTGCCTGACCATTGGTATGGCACATGTTGGCCTGGTCTTTCCAAAATTCTTTCATATGGATAGAGTAGAAAATAGTGGACCAAATAATCTACTAATGCGTAGTAGAAGAGAAACTTGGTTAGAAATAGTAGGTGATATTTTTGGAGCATTGATACCAGCAGTGGGAATATCTTTGAATGAAAGTAACATTCGGAAATTGTCAACAATAGTGGATCGCTTGTCAACAAGCACCGCTGGAGGTTTTCTTTTGGTAAATACTGAAATGGTTGCTATGCGTGCCATGATTATGCAAAATCGACTTGCCCTTGATATCTTATTGGGTGGAGTCTGTGAAATGCTGAACGTTCAACATTGTTGTACTTACATTCCAGATGAAAGCAAAGATCTGAAAGTTTATATCAAAAATATTACAGAATTGCATGATGAAATAGTACCACTGGAGGTTGAAACTATCTGGACTAAAATGAGTAATAAAATGGCTGCTATTAAGAATTTCTTAGCTAAAATAGTTAGTACTATATTAGGGAACATATTATTTCCACTAACGTGTGTAATTTTCATATTATTAATTTTTAGATTAGGATGTATGTGTTGTAGCCATAGAAGAAATAAAAAGAAAATTAAACGAGAAATAATAAAAAAGAAAAAAAAGAAACAAGAAAGAGAATTTGAAGAAATAGAATTGGAGAAGTGGAAGGAGAGTACGTATGACAAAGCTAAGAGAGAAGATGAAGGGGAAACCAAATTATAATTGAGCAAGAAAACATTTTGAATTTCCGTAAAAGGGGAAACACAAATTGAATTTGTGGGTTTTGTTTGTGGTGATAAAAATGACCAAAGGGGGGATTGATGGAGCGGGTAATTTGTTTTCTTTTTATATACCCAATCCATTTTCGTATGTCTACATTAAAATTACTTACGAATAATTATAATGATTAATGGTTTGATGGTTTGATATTAACCAACCTTATTAACAGAAAGAATACACGTGGGAATGCAATTGCATGGCTAAAATAATTAGTGTACTAAGTTTGTACGCATATTAATATGATAAACTTTGCTTAAAGTGATGTTATTTGTGATTTGCGCTTAAATAATCAAGTATTAATGGCTTCGGATGTTGCATATGGCTTGATAAATGCATACACATATGGGTTTTAGAAAGGGAATAACACTGTTATAATCATTTCAAAGTTTAATTGCGTTTTTGTGTTTTCTTTGCTTAAGTTGACTATTTTAGGCCTGCCACAAGATTGCTGCCGACTGAAGCCTAACTACATTTATGACGACATTACTGGAACAATGGAGAAAGGCGCCTGTACTGACTTCAGCAACCGTGTCCTCTGTGTGACCGGAGAGTCTGTGCTCGTGAAGGCCACCTGGGCGACATGCCAAGGCCCCTGAATGAGGAAGAAAAGTATCAATTTGAACCCTGAATGCAAACTGTTCTGAATGGATGATACTTTTCCCATATGGGAAAAATTCCCGATGTTACTTAATGAACTTAGATGTATTTGGAACAGCCAATCAAGAAACAGAAAAATGTCAAATGAAACATTGTGTTTGTAAATTTTAGTATAAATATTGGTAGACTAGAAAGGGCTTTTGTCGTCGACTCGAGAGCTTCCTGACGCGTCACTTCTTGAACGTCATTCCAGTATCCTGATGTTATGCTGAAGGAGAGGACGGTGACTCTACATGATTGAACAAAACCCTGACGAATTTATTGAGGACCAGTTCTGACTTAGAAAACGACAAATAGCCAGAATAGGTAAATATGACAAAAGATGAATTTGACTTATTAGGATTTAACCTGCTTTGATTTAGATAAAATTGAAATATTGATTTAAATTCAAGTGTCGGGTTGGTATTTCATTGAAATGTGTATTTTGTACATATTAGAATGTTAAGTATTCATTTAAACCATTCCAACTAAAAAGATTTATCGACCTAGATAGATGGAAGTGACATTAGGGTGTTATAGGGAAAGTGGTACTTCAATCTGAAAAGAAACAGTCCGGATCGGAACAAACTAAGGTATATGAAATCTCCCTCTGGTTAGGTGCGGATAGTTTGATAGAATGAATGTTGGTGTTATGGGCCCCACCAGCGTGTGATGTGTGTGTGTGCGTGTGACTGGGAATTCATCCTGTCCGTGGAAGCCTAGGGAGATTGAGTAACCCGATCTGCGTCACACCCGTCATCAGCCTGGCTAGCTTGAATGCAGTGACAAAGTGAGCAAGGGACCCATGTCTGGGCATACCCTGCCAACTTAGGGCAAACAAAGCAAACATCAGGAGTTGATGGACGGAGTATTATGCCACCCTCAGAGATTTCTTACCAGAAACATTTTCCACTGCTATTGCAGACTGCATTTTGTGGTACAGTTAAAAGTGAAGAGTAGACATGTCACATGTCCCCGTGTGCCATACCTGCCCAGCACTGCATGAGGCCTTGGTAAGTCACCCTTAAGGCAGGATGCCCTATACTTCATGTGAGGACCTATTTGCATGAGCGGACAGGTCCCTGTAATATCCATGGCCATTCTTAGATATTATACCCAGCAAAGCCATCCTGCGTATACGGTCTAGAAACTGGTCATTACACCTCTTTCCGAGCACCATAATGGCTTTCCTGAATTTTGGGATGTTTGGTATCAGAATAATAATCCTGCGCTGCTTCCAGTGACAGATTTAGTTTTCCATGCACTCAGGGGTCACTTCTAGAAGGGACACCTGAACAAAACCAACCACTGGTGGGTTTCTGATTGGTGAACACCAGCCTGCCACCACAAGACATGTTTCTTGGCCCAGAAACAAAGCCTTTCCCGGGCGGATTTGTTCACACCTCCCCCAAGTCAGGAAGCTGCCTTTGCAATGCAACCCCCAGCCTCTTCTTCTATCAGGAGCAGGCTCCTTTCCTCTCTCACCCCCTTTTTGGTGGAAAGACAGGCAGGAAAAAACCAAACAGTCCAGAAGGTGCGCCCACCTCTTCCAACCCCACCTTTAGGAGAGGGAGACGAGGTGAGGCCCACTCTTCAGTGCCCACCATCTTGCAGATGACTGTCACCCTCCAATCAGGGCCAAGAACTGTGCCTACTACTCCATGTTGGGTGAGCACACTAAGGGAGTAGTCACCTTAAGGACTACTACCTCGAGACCCCTAAAAACGCCCTCCAAATACAGTATTTAAAGGGCAGCCCTGAACCCAGAATTCAGAATCGACGATCGACGAAGGCTGGACCCGAAAACGTCACAGCAGTAAAGACTTCAGGCCCAATTGACTTGGCCCCATCCCTACCTGTCTGCAGCTCTGAATCCCCTTGCAAAGAAAATGACTGCTCCAAAAAGGATCAGAAACCTCCAGGCTTGGTGAGGATTGGTCCCCTGCTTCAACAAAGACTTGAGACTCCAAAGGACAGTGGCCCTGTCCACAAAAGAAGATCAAGACCCTGCCAACCCAAGAAACTCTGCTCAAGGAATTACCTCTGCACCTGCCGTCCACGACCCGTGTCTAGCGGGTCCACTGGTACTCAAGTGTTTCCGCAGTGGTCCTGACCTCCAAACCATCAAGGGGTGTCACCTCCAAGGTCCCATGTCAACGCCTGAAGCCTCTTCACCATGACCCCCTCCACTGCGACTGGACCAGTAAGCGTCTTCCCGATGTCGAAAGGCACCCCAGTAGTCTTCGACCCTGCGTCCTGGTGCCCAGACCCTGAAGCGTCCTGACATCAAGGGACATCTCCACTGACCTGCTCAGCAGTAGGTTCCTCCGGGAAGGCTTCCTGGAACGAGCCTACAGCTGAATTCCAAAGATGACGACCTCTATAGGATAGCATTGAGCTCCCAACACCATCTAAGCATCCTGCACCCAGCCGCACCTGTGCCACTGGTGGTCTGGTCTTGGTGCTGACTTGGGACCCCCTTTACCCTCACCTTAACCCCAGGAGCTTGCTTCCCAAAACCGAGTTGCCTGCCCGTGAGCAGCCACCAACCAAGGTGCCCAATTGGCTAACCTTGGCACCCTGCACTCTGCACCCAGCAACCATAGTGCCACTGGTGGTGTGCCGGGAGTGCTAACTTGAACCTTGGGTAATCTTGGTTCTACCCTCCAGAACTCAGTTACCAAAACAGTTTACTTACCTGCAAACTTAACACTGCATTTTTCCCATAGGATTGCATGGTGGGTTTTTTCTATGTAAAATGTTCTAAGTGTTGACTCTGTCTTGTATTGCAGCAAAATAACTTAGGGGCCCATTACGATGTCTGTCTGATTTTTTTCCGGCCGCCACCGTAGCCTAGATTGGGTCCGACCACCATGCGTGCGGCAGTCCCGCCCATTGTATTATGATGGGCCGGCCACCCCAGCGGTTGGATTTCGCAGCTTTAACATTGTGGCGGGCGGTGCTGGCAGCAGCAACGCTGCATCGCGAAAACGAGTATGTTGTGCATTTCACTGTACTACGTGACAGGCACTGCACTGTGCCTGCCACTTGATGCAGTGAAATGGTACCCCTCCAGTGCACCCACACCCCCCAACATGAGGGGGGCCCCCTACGGGCCCCCAAACACAATCCCTGACAGACTTTCTATAGCGGAGAGACCGCTGAGGAAATGCTGGCTTCCGCATGCATCCTAATCCGGACGGCGGAAAAAGCTAGGCAATAGCACCATTTTAGCAGTCCAGCTCCGCCCGTCAGGCTAGCGGGCGGATTGCTACCGGCGGAAAAACGGTGGACGGATTTTCACACCGCAAAACCAAAGGAAATGATGGACGGAGTGTTGAACATTGCAAGCACTCACCCCCAGTCAACTGATCTGGGTTTAATCCATCACCGTTCTTTAGCCCACTCTGCCACCCCAGTTCAGACATGGCCATATGCAAATCTGTCTGACCCTGTGCCTCATGGGAACAGTCCAGCCCGAACTGCCAAGCCATGTCTTCCCTGGACCGGAAACAAGCTTCCTAGGACCGGTTTCTGGCATTTCAGCCGTCTTCAGCCAGGCTTGCTTGAATCCAGTGGCAAAGTGAGCAAGGGACTCACGTCTGAGCATACCCTGCCAACTTATGGCGAACAAAGCAAAACCAAAGGAAATGATGGCCGGAGTGTTGAACATTGCAAGCCCTCACCACCAGTCAACTGATCTGGGTTTAATCCATCACCGTTCTTTAGCCCACTCTGCCACCCCAGTTCAGACATGGCCATATGCAAATCAGTCTGACCCTGTGCCTCATGGGAACAGTCCAGCCCGAACTGCCAAGCCATGTCTTCCCTGGACCGGAAACAAGCTTCCTAGGACCGGTTTCTGGCATTTCAGCCGTCTTCAGCCAGGCTTGCTTGAATCCACACCACCACGGTCAATACCGCCATCATAATCTGACCGGCGGTTTTCAAGGTTACGATCATGGTGCGGAGGCCACCGCCGGCCCTGCGGTGGTTATCCGCCCGCCATCGTAATAAGCCCCTTAGTCTCTACCAATGTGGTACCCTGCTTACTGATGTACTGCCATGACTAAACTGTGTTATTAATTTGTTTTGCCCTAAGCTAGAAAAGTAACTGAAAAGTAACTAGAAAGTAATCTAAAGTAATTTGAAAGTATTCTAAAGAGTGTAAAACACGTTTTCTCGACTGCAAAGTAAATTGTATGCTACTACAAAACCAGTACACACCGTATCTTGGCAAGTATTATTGTATTAAAAGTATCACTTACCTGCTACTAAGTACATCTTGGTTCTAGTAATAAAAATAACAAAGTAACAATTTTTATACAAACAATTGGTCTGGATTCAGTCTTTGAGTGTGGGGCATCATTTCTTGCCTGAGTGTGTACAGCAAATGCTTCACACTACCCTCTGATAAGTCTGACTGCCCAACCACACTACCACAAAAGAGAGTAGCCTCTGCTATACTTCTGCAGATCCACTGGACTCTGTGCACACTATACCTTACTATTATACAGAGCCAGCTTCCTACATATCTGGTTTATTATTTCACCCATTAGGCACTAGATTGATACGATATTTGATCCAAAGTGTTTCTCTCTGTGATAATACTGTGCATATATTGATGTTAGGATTATCTGTGATTTTTTTCAATTACCATAAACCGTAATTAGGACATGTTATGTTTATACTCCAACCAGTGGAAAACTAGATTGGAGTTCCGATTCTGAGTTTGTATCATGCTCTTGTGTTATGTAATCCTGATCTTTATTTTCCTCTCAGTTTTTCCCCACATATGAGTCCACAAGGGCATTTAAAGGCATAAATTATATATATGAAAGAGCTATAAACAAGCCACCAAGCCCTTAGAGTCACTCTGACTTCACGTGATGCAGGTCCAGTCCTTCTTACCCATGTAAGAGAGAGCAGCAGGCAGCAGGGCAACACAGTAAGGAAGGAGCCCAGCAAACAGATGTCCAGCAGGGTGGCAGTACTTTAGCAGCCCAGCAGTTCTTCTTCCTGGTAGAGTGGTCATAGGTCCAGAAGTGTAATGAGTTGGTGGTGTCTGAGGTTCAGTACTTATACCCAGTTGTGCATTTGAAGTGGGGGAGACTTTAAAGAAGTGTCTTTGAAGTGCACAGTGGTCCACCCTTCCTGTTCTGGCTCCAGACTCACTACAGGGGGTATGCAGCCATTTGTGTGTGGACAGCACACAGCCTAATCATGTGTAAGTGTAAGGCTTTGCCCATATCCTCCCTCCCATCCTTCCAGGAAGATCCATCAGTCACACCTAAGCTCCCTTTATGTGTGGCTTTTTAGAGGGAATACACAAACACAGCTGCAACCCCACTCAGACTGAACAGATAGGCACTAAATAGCTAAACGTAGGATAATGTCAACTTTCTTGATAGTTGAGGACTTCAGTTCCCACAATCTACTTGGACAAAACACTTCTAAATCCACTGGTCGTTATCAAGGTTGAGGATCCTTGGTGGTGATGTTCCAGGTGAGCTCTGTTAACCTGTAGCTTACAGGGAGTCCACTCTTTAGTCCTTTTACAGCAAGGTAATCCACAGACTGTAGTTTCAGATGGTGCAGAAGGTGCAATCCTCAGAGTGCAGGCCTTAGGAAATGCACATCACACTTCTCAGCATGGCCCGTCTTTCTTTCTTAGGTTTGAAGCTGCAGATCACAGAGGCTCTGCCCTTCTCAGGTACTTATTCCAATGTCTCTAAGTCAAGCAGGAGGTTACTCCTGTCCACTGGGGGGCAGGGTACCACCCAAAAGTATGACTACTTTCTGCAGAGTGTGGCACTATTTTGTCCCAGAGTGCACCAAATTCATAATGGCTGATTTTCCAGCAGGGAGAGAAGAGCTGGCTAAACACACCCCTAGGATGGCTATTCTCCATGGTCTCTTCTCCTTGCAACTGCTCATTCCTTTCTTAATCCTAGCATCTGGCTTGGTTCAAAAGAGAGTTGTAAATGACACTGGTGTCCTCCCCTTCCCTTGAAGTCCATTTTCTATGACTCCTCCCCCTGCTCCGGCATTCCTGTGTAACAGAACACTGCCCTCCCAGCAGAGCTGGTCAACCCCAGGGGCTGTTTATCACCTCTTCAAAGAAGCCTGGCTAATCCACTTAACTCTGACCAACTAGGACAGACCACTGGAAGGCTGAATCTGGACTTACAATCAAGAAAGTCTTAGAACTTCCTGTGTGTACATTTTAGGAGAGATTCAACAATATCATATTGTTGAGTTTATTAATACCATTCTAGGAAGTCTTTGAATGGTACTTTTAGCCTTCTCCTATCAAGCGTTATTAGTTAATAACTTCTTGCCATGTTAACCTATGTGGCAGGGGATTTGCAATGGGAAAAATGACTTGGGCCATTTCTCTAGCACAAGGGCTTACAAAACATATTTTATTCGTACTCTGCCTATATCTACAGGACCCCCACCCCTGGTATACCTATGGGAGACTTTAGGGGTTTTGAATGTGCAGAAATATTGCAGATCCTCCCTCCACAGTGCTCCTAGCACCAAAGCCGATTTTGTGCAGCACTTTATCACAATGTGGGGAGTGAAATGTGGAATCTCACTTAACCCAGGGCATATAAAACTCCTTTTATAAGGATCCACCTTATATAAACCTGGGTACCTACCCCTTAGACACCTAGGAGAGACCCTGGGGGTACCTAATATGCCAAAACATTGTAGGTTAGGTGTAGGAGAGTAGGATCTGCACTTATGTTGCCCCCACTTTTCTTTCTGATGATAATACTGGTTTCTGGCTACAGTCTGGCTGGGTCCCTACTAATCAGTGCCCCAGCCTCTCTGTTCTCTTTAAGCAACTTGGAGTGAATATTAGATGCACTAGTGATTGGATACTGTGGTACCTTATGAGCCACTAGTATATGGTACCTTAGGTACCAAGGGCGTAGGTACTTCACAGGCCTCCCAGGGCCTGAAGCATGTATTATGCCACCCCTGGGAAGCAGACTAAATCTGACACCACAGGCCTGCTACTGCAGCCTGGGTGAGGTAGTGTTAGCACTCCTCACTGAGATATAGGTACACTATATCTCTACCTACACACACATATAAACCTTTTAGTCACCCCTAAGGCAGGCCCTATCAATCCTGAGGGCAGGGTGCTTGGTTTCCATGTGAGGGTGTTGCAGGGATTCTGCTTATGCACAGAACTATGCGCAGGAACCCAGGACCTCAGTGAATTGTGGTGTACCAAAAACTCACATCAGAACCCAGAACCCCTTATCCGACTAGCTTAGTGTCCCATTCGTTATCCGAGGTTTAGCTCAGCGGTCCCAATGTATAGACAACCCAGAACAAGCGACATGGGATATTCTCAGGAATGGTGGGAATCAGAAATACCTGTTCGTAATTATTCTCATATCAGTCCACAACAGAATAAACAAAGACACGGTAAAGTTTGAAGAGTTTATTTTATAAACCTCGTGTCCTAAGATGCAGTACTTTGGCTAACATAAGCAGACAAATGGTTAAGATCAGAAATGAAAGGAGCAATCATAATAAAATGACAGTGGAAATCAGCCATCTTCCTTTCGCTAGTAAACTAATAGTATTATTATTATGAGACTAATAGAAGGTCTCTAGGCTTGAATGGGGAACCCCATACCGTATAGATCAGCTTAGCTCTCTCCTGGGAACGTTCTTCTTCCGAATGAATCTAAAACATGCTGCACTGCAATATTAAAAGCACTCGTCTTTCAGGTATCTGCAGCTGTGTGCATGTTATGGCTAAAAAGTGGGACGATCAACCTGTACCCAACAACATGCACCGTCTAGTGACCCAGACTGTTTCTTTACACAATGTACACACCAAGGTCGCTGCTCACTGTTAAGGATGTTAACAACAGACAGTTCTCATGTGAAGCAAAGTCGAGTAAGCATTTCTCAATTAATAACATGCAACTACAGTGTCGCGTGCAAAAGCAGCAAAAGCGGCAAGATGGCTTTCTAACATCTAACGCGGTTGTGCTAACTTAGCATTGTACATAGGGAGATAGTAATCTTCACTACACCCCCCCTTGATCGGACCACTAGCCACTAGGGGCACACTTTCAGGAACGCAGAGTTCAGGTTTGATAGAACGGAACCAAGGACATGAACTGTAAGTCCATATAAGGTAAGTGAAAAGTTCGAAGAAAAAAATAAAAAGAAAAACGATGTTTCAGGTGAAAAAAACCACGTAAAGGAGAAAAAAATAACATCGATGGATGCACCATGAGATGAAGAGGGCAGAAAGTCAATCCATCAAGGTATAAGCACAATAAGTTGCAACAGCTTCCAAGAGGAAATCATTGGAACGTTCCGCAAAATTATCTGCCATCCAGTTCAGCAAGGGGAAGGAACACACGTGTTCCTCGACAACCGGAGCCTCTAGCACCATTCGAGGACAACAAGTGGGTTCCTCAAGATAGCTTCTCTCTAAGAAGTCAGCAGCAGCCGTTCCAATGTCCCAATTCCCTAGGACTCCATGTGCTGCTCCACAGGCCATAATCCTGACGCCAGAACAGTCCAACTCATGAGCCACTAAGGGGCTCATTAGCCGATCATAATCCGGGGCAGGAGACACCGAGTTCGACAGGCACAAATCCAGAGCCCATTGGAATGGACAATCTAGGCAATGAAAGACAGGTTGCACACAAGTAAAGAAGGGAAACCGGAAGGACAATCCATAGGCGATGCTTAAGGTCGCCAACGGCAAGGTGCCATAGTATTCAAGCATCTGGTTACGAAGATGGAGCAGCCGGGGCATGCTGTCTTGTAACGCAAGTTGTGCAGCCATAGCGTAGTACGCAGATCAATAAAAGTACCCCAGCTACGAGGGCGAGAAGCAAAGGGAGACCTCCGAAGACGCTGGAAAAAATAGAATGAAAAAATGCGGGGATCACATCAAAAAAAGTTTGAAAGGAGGTCACGAGGCCGGAGCCCACAATTTTTAAAAAATGAGCCAGGCCACTTGTTGACGAGGCATTAAAGATAGTCTGAATCAGGGTCCCAAAATGAAGTGGGAGATCAGTATTCAAAAGCGCCTGCACCTCCGTGCGTGTGTTAGCTACACTAAGGACAAATGTTTCTCGGGATGAAGTCAACGCGACTTCTTTTTGAGACAAAAGAGCCCTTATTCTGCTCATCTTGTTGAACTCTGCTTTCAAGGTTGGAATGGAAGGCCAGATGGATACATCGAGCCGACCATGCGGGGGGTGGGAAAAGGACGTTATTACAGCAAACTACCCATTGTGATACAGTCACTATGTAAGGAATTCCCACTAACATCCCACAGCAAGCTTCATTATCTAATAGCAAATAACTACCGTTAGCAAGCAGCGTAAAAGACGGTGTTATAACTGGCACCGGAATCCCTTTCAGGATGCAAGCTAAATTAGGAGCGTGTATATTACATGCACCATGCAATTGAATGTGCCTACACACTACAGAGTGATCCGGAGTGGAAGTGCACTCTTCACCTTTTAATAAACTTCCTTGCCGTCTCTCACACACCTATAAGTAAAAGGGAGTGACCAAACCTCGTGGAGGAAGGCAGTACCAAGTTGTTCATATCTGCCTAGGGCATAATGTTTCATGCACGAACTGAACTTAAACAGGGGGAAGGGTAACGTTATCAACCCGTGGATAAGCCACACAGCGGAGTTTAATTCAGCAACAGGGAAAGGTAAAGGTTCTAACTTTTCAATGTGCAACAATGAATAAGTAGCATCCTTCATGGACATTAACTGTTGTTTTGCAGTTAAATTAAAAGGAAGGAACAAAGATGAAGTATTCATGTAATCCCAAGGGACTTTCCCAGCCTTTAGCGTTTGCAAAGTCCATGCAAACTGCATAATAGAACGCAATTGATTTTGTCCATGATACAATACAGACAAATCATCCTGCACAATGTCTACTACAGACAAAACAATATTATCTAAGGTATAAATTCTGGAAGACAGGGTGTTAATGCTATTATCTATTACAGCCAATACTTTCTCCATATTGGCTTGGTCAATAGCGCGTAATCTGGATGCAGCCTCAATCTGTGATAGCTTCCAAACTTCGTTGTAAATAGCATATACCCATCTTTTGGACCTGCCAGTCGCAGGACCTTTAACAAAATCATTAAAATCTATTTTGTCGTTTAAACGTGATAAATGAAGTTTAACAGACGCTAAAGTGTAATGTTGCAGCCATGACTGGCATAACTTACCTACCGAGTAGGTAGTCACTGTGTGCGAAGATTCAAAACGGGGGTCTACTCTAACTTGTGTATATCCCGGTGTCAAATCCAGAAACCGATGTTGACAGGAATCTGAGCTCGTCTGCCACACCAACCACCCCTCAGAATTTAATGCAGAAATATTGAATGTCGTGTTGGAAATGTAGGACTGCAACTTAGCAAGGGGCAGATCTGTATGATTTTCCCAATTAGGATAAGCACCCAGATCCGGGGTTGAGGGGGAATTCAATTTTTTAGATATAGCCAATCCAAAACAGGTGGTCTGAAAAATAGATGAATTCAAAAACAACATGTGGTTCGGGATGAGGCAGGTACAATGCAAAGCTTCTGTTCCCTGTACCTGCCACGTTTTAGAACCCCAAACCGATTTAAGATCGATAGTAGCTTTCCATAGGTCATAACCTCCGATTGCCTATTCGTCCATAAAGGACTTGGAATACAATAATTTGGTGTGTGTCAATCTAACCTTGGAAGCAGATTCAGCCGCAACCTTAAAATAAAAGGAGGCTGGATTAGAGACACTAAAATCCGAAAAGTATGTGAATTTATTCACTAACGTTGTGGAGCTCCCAGGCATAGGGGCTGGACAGTGTTCCCATTGTGTAAAATTACCAAAATTTCTAAAAGTATTTGCTCTGTGTAGGAAATGTGTGCCATAATGTTGGTAGCAAAATTGCTCATCATAATTTGCAGTATCTAAATACAAATCTTCAGCATCAAATGCAGCATAATATTTCAGATCAGAAAACAGTGCTTCTATCGCTTGTACATCCCAATCATCTGATCGAATGTTCTGTTTAACTACATCACCCATAGAAACACGAAAAACATTTGGCACATTAATCACTTCAGTGGGGCCATGAATTTGAAATTTTACAGCATCCCAAGCGATCCCATCACGCACAGGCCAGGCAGTAATGTTCACAAAAGTCTGGTCCCTTTTCATGATATGTGAAGAGGAGTGGGGGGTCAAAGTTCCATCAATTAATCCAATTGTAGATCTTTCATTCAGGTAGTGTCCATTGATAAGTCTAAAAAACACTACCACAAAGCCAATGGACATAAACAAAAAAAACACAGGTGAGCACCAGCCAAACGTAAGCCCAAGGCGGAATTAAAAAATGTTTTTTGAACCAGGCAACAAAAATAGAAATTTTTGATGGGGCATTGGAAGTCATTGAATTAGTGTCAAAGGAAGAAAGGAAGACAGACCACCAGCGGTCGGTGGCAATAAAGGACCAGTAACTGTATGCATCTCGACGGCAACATCAGGCAAGGTGTTAGAAGCTGGGGCCACAACAGAATTTTGCAGCATTGAAGGGCAAGGAACTGCTGGTGTCATACTAAGAAGTATCGGCCACTCGCTGTAGCTTGACATTGTCAATAGTGATGTACCTGTTATCCTTGCGACCAGGAAGTGGAGGTAAAATGACTGTACGTGTACCCTGTACTCCAAGCACCGGAACTGGTGCACGATAAGAGGGGCCAAACTCCTTTTTGTTCTCCACCTTCTCACGGACCAGGTCACCAACTCGAGGTAGCCAGCCGACTACCGGAACCTGAAGCGCAGCATTAGACGTGGAGGGTACGTGTTCCTTCGCTAGAGTGTCTCTGGCTTCTTGTAGATTCTGTAATACAGCACAGTGATCATCTAGGTCAAAAGGCGCGGTGGCCGCCGCCATGTCTAGACCATCAAGGTCTGGGACAAACATTTGTATGCCAAAGAGCATCATGTATGGGGTCCGCCCACCCAGAGACCTTCTAGGGAGATTATTAAGTGCACGTTGTACGTCATACAAGTGGGCTGGCCAGTACCTAAAACCCTGGCTGTCAAAGATTGCTTTAAGTCACGGTTCATTCGCTCCACCACACTATTACCCTCAGGCCGGTATGGAGACGAAAATTTGACTTGGACCCCCAAACTTCTCATGGCTTCTTTGTATGCCTTAGAGGCAAACGCCGGGCCGTGATCAGAATGAAAGGTACCACACGCAAAACTTCCAACAAAGACACGCAAATCCTTGATGACAGTACGGGCATCAGCACTCCTTTGTGGCCACACCCACAGAAAACGTGTGCACGAATCCACTGCAACCAAGATGTACTTGTACGCAGTATCAGAGGTAAAAGGACCGCAATGATCTAAATAAACACAAGCAAGTGGTTTATTAGATATGTACAACTGAGTTTGTGGTGGGCGCGCTGCAGATGAAGGTTTTATCTGCTGGGAAATGTCACAATTAAGAACATAGGCGCGTGCTTGTTTGTAGAAGCCGAACCACCAGTGACGTTGTTGTAATAGAGATACAGTAGCCACAACGCCGGCATGCGCGGACGCCATGCCCTCGTGGGCCGCTGATATCAAAGATGGTCTGCAGTCCGCGTTGGGAATCAATCTGTCACCAACGTCGTTAATCCTCACCAACGGGCCGTTATCAGGACTTAAGCGATAATGTTAACGAGAAGGGAAACCTCTCGGAAAGTTCATCCCCTTCTCTGTAGCAGCAATAGCTGCCAAGATGTCATCATCGATCTTACTTTGTGATCTTGTAACTGCTGCTACTAAGTATGTCGCCACTGCGGTTTTTGCTGCCTCGTCAGCCAAACTGTTACCGACAGCATGGACGCCAACACGTTGGTGACCAAGAGTGTGAATAACATTCACGAGAGGCAGATGTTCTTTAAGTTCTGCCACTCGAACCCAAAGCATTTTATGCTTAACTGTGCTACCTTTGGAATCACGATAGTCATTTTGAGACCAAAAATGTAGATTGTCGTTGTAGGCTTGAACACAATAAAACGAGTCACTCACTATAAGAGTAGTGACGCGAGGATCAGCAAACTCCAGTGCAAGCACCAGAGCACGCAGCTCCGCCAACTGTGCGGTACAATCACCCAAGGACTGCGTATGCACGACATCGGATTGGAATTCACCATTCACGAAAGTACCCACCACAATTGCGCAAACCGCTGAATAGGCGTGCTTTGATCCAGTTGCCGGTTGCGCCGAACCGTCAGTGCAAATGACACAATGGTTCTCCTCGAGTGGGCGCAGGGACAGAGGAGCTGGATGAACTAATTCATACTGCAAAAACTCCTGAGTCTGTAGTGCCGCGTCAAAGATATATGTGACGTCAGGCGAAGTCAAGGAAGTAGCCCATTGTATCCACCTTGGATGCAAAGCCTTAGAATTGGGCACACTAGCTTTTGTCACTGCCTCAAGGGCAGGATATGGTGTCACCACCAACATGCGTTTCCCTTGCGAGAGCGCTCGTTCTTTCAGGATCGCCATCTGTACTGCCGTCAGTACTTTCTCGACAGTGGAAAATCGCAGCTCAGCTGAAGTGTACAGGTGTGATTTGTAAGCAATGGGGCCGGTGTCGCCCTCATTGAACGTTAAGTACGTGAAACCCACTGCGCCTGGTACAATTCTAATGACCAGGTTAGTGTGGTTATCACACGTCAGTAAGTATTTAGAAGCAAGAAGATCAGCTTGCAATGACTGCAATATAGCTGAATGCTCCGGCAGCCAACAAGATTTGGAAAAAGTAGGTTGTACCAAGGCATAAAGCGGCTTGATACGCTGGGCATAGTCAGGAATGTAGGTACGACCGAAATTCAGAAAGCCCAGCAGGGATTGTAATTTCTTCAGTGTTGTAGGAGCACGAAGGCATGCGCATTTTTCAAGGAAGTGCGGTGCCAATCCTCGACCTTCATTGTTGAGTTCGTACCCCAAGAACAACACTGTATATTCCGCAATGTGTGACTTCGCAAAGTTAAATTTGTAACCGTAGTCTGCAAATAAAACAATAATGCGATCCACACGACTCAAATGTGGCATCAACTCATCATCTGTTAGATGAATATCATCCACATACGAGTACGCATCAGGGTCAATGCTCTCTAAAAGAGAGACCACACGAGCGTCAAAGACACCAGGGCTGTTTTTATAGCCCATTGGTAGCCTTTTGAATTGTTTTTGTTTGCCACCCGAGGTGAACGCCGTCCACTCACTACTGAGAGAGGACAGGTTATGGCTGTAAAAGCCATTGGATATGTCAAGTGTGGTTTTAAACCTTTTCCTCACGAGACTATCAACGAGAGCCGAACTGTGAGTATTCTGTACAGCGCATGTCCGGCAATGAGAGTTTAAGTGCCGGTAATCCAAAACTAAACGGCACGACCCGTCAGGCTTCGTCACAGTGAATAAAGGGTTATTCAATGGTGACACACATGTTTCAATTACTCCTTGATATTCCAATTGTTCAAGGATAGACGCGACGTGAGGTCTTGCTTTGCGACGCATAGGATATTGGGGTTGCGGCTGGGGGGTGGACCGCAACGGAATCTCATGGTTGGGAGAAAATTTATCCCAGCCAACCTGATTACGATACAACGCAGGTGCGAGCACCTGCGCCCACTCCCCGGCCAACTTCTTAGACTGGTCCTTCGGCACTGTGTGCGCAAAGGACGAGAGGATCACCTCCTCCCCTCTGGGAGCGTCTAAAACGAAAGCCGGGGGCCAATCAGCCTCCGCCAAAAGAATATCATAGGAGGAGGTCAGATTGTCCCAAAAAATCCCTTGAATTGTGCGTTGTATATCACCCTCAATTAAAAGGACTATATTATACAGTCTGTCAGGGGGAGCCACGCGAGTGTCAGCAGTTTAACAGTCACAAATGTATCAGTTGCTGTCGCCACCAGATATGGACGCAGTGCTTGTCGCACTACTGTAACTTCCGCCGCGCTGTCGAGCAGCGTTAGCGCCCATGTCAGGTTCCGAAGCTGCGTCCGTACTATCTGAGGCATACCTCGCTGTTAGTGCAGCAACTTTCTTCTTCTGAAACGGGGGCCTTTGACGTGCAGACTCGTCCTGCTTGCCTTTGTCGTCAGTCTGACGGGGTTGCTCACGACCTTGGGCACCCCTTCCTTTCCCACGGTCTCCGCCACCGGATTGTGAAGCCGATGTTTCCTGTGAAGAACGAGGAGAGCTCCCTGCTGACGAAAGGCAACTACCTCGAAACACGTGTCCAGGGATGGCTAATGCGAGACATACTTTTTCATACACTTCGTAGCATAGGCGTACTCGCCGTCGCTACTACATCGTCCACAGTTCCTTGGGGCAACTTGCTGGTGTGACGAGCAGTGTGCGGCCAATTAAACTTGATATATTACGGCTCCCCTGAGCCAGCGGACTGACGAGTCTTGGACCAGCACCTGCGCGCCGTGAAAGGTACTCTACCTGTTTTTAATTATTGGCAGTCCACGCGGCACCCCTTTACACTTACCTGCTCCCTGCTGATGAGAGGCAACTACCTCGAAACACGTGTCCAGGGATGGCTAATGCGACACATACTTTTTCATACACTTCGTAGCATAGGCGTACTCGCCGTCGCTACTACATCGTCCACAGTTCCTTGGGGCAACTTGCTGGTGTGACGAGCAGTGTGCGGCCAATTAAACTTGAAGAACGAGGAGAGCGTTGTTCAGAAACCTGAAATCTATCAGGTGACTTAATACGAGAACGATCGCGCAGATCATATGTGCGTTCACTAGACGACTGGACGGGTGAGGCAGGACGAGAACCCTGTTTCTGTTGCTGCTTCCCCTGTTTTTAACTTCTCCAACTTTGTTTAGGAAAATTGGGTCTTTCGTCTTTAGTAGACGAACTCACCTTAGTTTGCTGTAATATATCAGGAATGATCACTGTAGGTTTCACACCTAAGGCACTACGTCCCACGGTTCTGTAGGCTTTTGCAATAATTTTTGCGAATTCCCTGGGCTTGTCGAGCTCATCCACGAGCTCCAGCATATTAGCTACTTGGAACTGCATGTCATCTCCTTTGAGGTTGCCCATCACCATGGAACATACCACATCAAAGCTGTCGACAAGCCTCATTCCCAATTCAATAGCAGCCTCCGCACCGTGATTGTCTTGAACTTTCTTGATGACGAGGGTAGCACAGACATAGACGGAGTGCCATAGCACTTCGAATAGGTCGCAGCAAAGACCTTACCCCAGTTGTCACAATCGGCCATATCCGGGACCAGGTCCTTCGGCAAAGTAATGGTGAGTATCCTGTGTTTTTCCACAGGAGTGGTGTGCGGAAAAACCGCTTCCAGTTGGTCAAATTTCTCAGCAAGCCAGTAAGGAAATTCATCCTTACTCTGGGGGCGCTTGCCCACTACCAAATTAACCATAACAGGACTAATAACCACCGCGTGGTGGTCAGTTGGTTGTCTCGCAACAGCAGGCACCCCTGCCTGCACGTTGCATGACACGTACTGCACTAAAGCCCTATGTACTGTAATCAGGGCTGTGTGTAGCACCCGCAACTCAGCCACCGCCACCGTGAGATAGCGGGGATGAGGCGTAAAACCGGCCAGCACTGGCCATGTGGCCCCTGCAATAGACAACGGGCCCATTCTAGTCGGTGCAACCGCATGGGGAAGGGCGCCATTAAACCAAATGGTATGCTGCCAGGCAGAAATAGGAAATTCTTGTGTCCTATATGGGGTATAGACCGGAGGTAGCTGCGTGGGAGTAAAGGTATGAAACGTATCATCGTCTGCATCCACCGCCGGAAAAGTCACCCATGAGTAGAATAACTCATATGGGTACGACGCATCAGCGCTCACCACAAAAATAACAGCCATCCCATCATCTGGCACCCCATACGTCGTCAAATGACGGCGCAGAGGTGCACGACTATGTGCGGCAATCTCGACCGCCATAAGGACACACTAAAGAGTATCAACGAAATCCACAGTAGCACTGGGGTTCAGAAAAAATTCACCTTTTTAATGATCAAGCTTGAAGGAACCTTTAGTCGAAACCTAGGTAGGTTAAACCGTCACTCCCGTCAACCGGAAACCAGAGTGAGGGTGTTGTGGACTAATACAAGCACTACTAAGGCGTTTCAAATCAATAGACCAAACGTTAGGTGCACCATGTTGCAGGGATTCTGCCTATGCACAGAACTATGCGCAGGAACCCAGGACCTCAGTGAATTGTGGTGTACCAAAAACTCACATCAGAACCCAGAACCCCTTATCCGACTAGCTTAGTGTCCCATTCGTTATCCGAGGTTTAGCTCGGCGGTCCCAATGTATAGACAACCCAGAACAAGCGACTTAGGATATTCTCAGGAATGGTGGGAATCAGAAATACCTGTTCGTAATTATTCTCATATCAGTCCACAACAGAATAAACAAAGACACAGTAAAGTTTGTAGAGTTTATTTTATAAACCTCGTGTCCTAAGATGCAGTACTTTGGTTAACTTAAGCAGACAAATGGTTAAGATCAGAACCATCAGCATTGTTACAATACCATAGAAAATGAAAGGAGCAATCATAATAAAATGACAGTGGAAATCAGCCACCTTCCTTTCGCTAGTAAACTAATAGTATTATTATTATTAGACTAATAGAAAGTTTCTAGGCTTGAATGGGGAACCCCATACCGTATAGATCAGCTTAGTGGAATCACATCACAGGATCAGCTAGGCTCTCTCCTGGGAACGCTCTTCTTCCGAATGAATCTAAAACATGCTGCACTGCAATATTAAAAGCATTCGTCTTTCAGGTATCTGCAGCTACGTGCATGTTATGGCTAAAAAGTGGGACGATCAACAACATGCACCGTCTAGTGACCCAGACTGTTTCTTTACACAATGTACAGACCAAGGTCGCTGCTCACTGTTAAGGATGTTAACAACAGACAGTTCTCATGTGAAGCAAAGTCGAGTAAGCATGTCTCAATTAATAACATGCAACTACAGTGTCGCGTGCAAAAGCAGCAAAAGCGGCAAGATGGCTTTCTAACATCTAACGCGGTTGTTCTAACTTAGCATTGTACATAGGGAGATAGTAATCTTCACTACAAGGGGGTGCCTCTGCAGGGCCACTCTGCAGCTCTCAGGGTCCATTCCCTGTGGCTGTTTGTGGATGCGGTTAAACCATATACTCTTAAGTGCATTATAACCTCATGGTAAATGCTAACTCTGGGATGACTGCATCAAAACATGTCGTGTTTGGTGTCAAACGCTTTGGAATCATACCCCCACATCAGTAACTGGTGTGGAAGTATGATCCCACCCTTCTAGAGGGGTAGACATGTACCCACTGTGGAAACACGGTAGATTCCTGAAAGAGCCCTGGCATCACAAAATGGATGCCACCAGCACAGACACTGGGCTGCCCTCCTGCTGCTGACTGAAACTCGCAGTGGAGGAGGCCCAACAATAGGCATCCTGTCGCTGGGAGGTGTAACCACCTTCCAGACAGGATTCAGTGTATTGGGGCTGGGTGGGTACACTCCTAGAGTGCTTTGAAATCCTGCACTGGGGGAGCAGTAGGCTCCTCTGTGCATATGCCAGCTCAAACTGGTTCAGGGGCTACCTGCCCCTGCTCTGGCGTGAAACTGGACAAAGGGAAGTGGGTGTAGCCACCCACTCCCCTAACCCTCCCATAGGTGGGGTCATAGAGCTAGTCCCTCCCTTTCTTCTAGTATAAGTTAGGGAACCATTGCCATTGCAAACTAGATATCCCTGGACGACGCTCTGAAGAAGAATCCTGGACCTTCGATGTTCCACTACCTTTGGAAGACTGAAGAATCTCCCTTGGAGTCAATGAGTGACTCCCCTGCTTGGCAGGCACCAAAACTTTGCATCAACCGTCACAAACTTTCCCGCTCCCGCCGGAGTCCGAAGTCCCTGCAGCCCTGGAAGTAGACTTCCTGACTTCTCGACGGCCATCGTGAGTCCCCAGCGATGCTGAGGCAAGTGGACCCCACGAGTGACGAGGAACAGCAATACCTGGGTACCGTGCACTATTGTCAAGTGCAACCCCTTCACGACATTCTACAAACTTGTGCATTGGACCACATGTGGTCCAAGCCTCCAGCAGGATTTCCACTGAAGATCAGAGGCCTACCTTGTCCTGAGTGACCGTTGGCTCCTGTGAAGCGAATCCTCCTGAGGTGTCTTTGCGAACCCTTGCCAGCTGGCTTGTGGGTCCCCTGAAGACTTTTCTACAGAACCAAATGGCTCCCCTGGTTGCTCCAGGCCTGCCCTGACTTATCTTCACTGGGTGAGTCCCTCAGACCTTGCTGGTCTGCACCGCTGACTTTTCACACTTTCCACGAGACTTGCTGTTGCCAAGGCTTGTTGGCTCCAATCTGGTTGCCGACACGTCAGTAAGCTGAAGACTTTGTGGGACACGCTGAATCCAGCTCCTGGTTGTCGTCGACGCCTCCTGGACCTCGTGGCTGAAGAGTCAAGACACCTGTGATCACCTGAAATCACCCGACGACTGTGGGCATCCATCTTCTTGGGCCCGGGTCACTGGCAGGTGACTTTGAACACTGTCTCCTCTGCTTTCAGGTCTTCTTTCTTCTGAATCCATCCTTGGATTCCACCGGACACTTCTCTTGTCTTCACAAGCAGCAAGTCTTCTTTGGCTTCCATTGAAAACGACGCCGCGACCCGACACCAAAAGACACCTATGCACCCGGCTTCCCTGGGTGAGGTAACTCCAGTACTACGGTGCTCCTGTGTGTGTTGGCTCTAGAACTACTTACCCTGTAAGTGACTTGCTTGTAGACTCTCCCGAAGTATCCTAAAACTTTAAAATTCCAACCGCGACTTACTCCATTGAAGTCTATCGGCATCCGTGGCTGTGTTCTCACACTGCATGCATCTCCCGTGGGTCCTTTACTTACCTGCTTTGGGTGGATTAGTGAGGCCCCAGCGCTTTTACAGGCCCTAGGCCTTGTCCCCTCGCAAGTCAATCTTCTTATACCTCTTTTTTAGTATATGGTCTGGTACGCCCCTAGGGCCCCAGCCATATAAGTGCTTAACTTATTGTGAACTGTTGATTTTTGCATATGTTCTTGACTTCTAATCTCATAAAGAGATTAGTAGAGTGTGTTAGAAATAAATACATATATATTTTATATATATACCTGTGAGGTGTCCTTTCATTTGGTAATTCAAGAGATTATAAGGTAAAACAAGCTGCTTTACATTCCTCCAGAAACTTAGCCTGAAGGCTGCTCTCCACAGCTACCACTAGGATAGCTTTCTTTAAAAGGTTGTCTTAAACCTATCTACCATAAGAGTTGAATTGGACTTGTGCAAGGTGGCCACTTTACCTAGTGACCAGCATATGCCAGGCCAACTTCTCACATTAGGTTATCCATTTTTAAGTGCCCCAAACACCAAAGTCGAGTTTGGGCACAATCTACTTTTTAAAAGCAGTCCTGCAACACAGGGCTACTTTTAAACTGACCTCAGGCTCAGCAGTGCACACATGCAAGTGCAAAAAGGGCTGCTGGCCTCCAAACTGCCATGCCCTATTATATACTAGGGACTGAGAGGTAATATCAATCCCCCTGCCCTATTATGTACGTGGGTCTTATAGGGTAGGTCATGCCAATCACAGGGGTACCCCAACCCATAGTGTACCCTAGTGTAAGTAGGTATTTTTACTGTATTCTAAGTGTCTTTCAGAATAGCACTGGTTAGGCAGAGCCCAGGTTCAGTCACCACCATATGCTCTTTATATACTATAAACCCGATAAACTGAAATGTTAGATTGGTTAATTCATGCATTACTTTGTTTTTTCAGTATTCCACTACCATCAAGTTTGGAGATTTCGCTGCTATTTCTCCTCACTAGAACTAGTGAGATTATCAAATTACCTTTGATTTTAAACCTTCATGGTACACACTAATTATACTGTTATTTTTCTATGAGATACTTCTAAGCAACTTAGAATTTATACACATACTTACCATTTGTGTATCCTTCACAGCTTATTATGTTCTGATACCTGAATTATCGCTGATGCTTTGACGCATGATTCAGGTCTCTAAAATACTTAAGGTATCATTCTTATACCATAAACCTATATAGATAAGTCATTAACAGTCACACAGGTGTATTTATTTCATGAAACCACTGGTGTCCTTTTATTCATTTTTATTATTTCTCTATATTACACATGAGGTTCGCTGCCATTGCCACTATCTATCATCTCTTCTTTCATTAAACTATACAATCTGTGTATTTTGATTACCTTCCTGGTGGTTCTTATTCCTAGTTCAATGCACACAATTATTGTTTTTGGACCTTTATCTACCATTGCTGTCATATTTGAACCCCTTCCGTATTTATAAGACACCTCTTTTTATATTTACAGAACCTACATTGTCCCTTCTCTGTGGCCATTTTTTCCTGACGAAGGCACTTTGGTGTGCCGAAACGCGCGTAGAATATTCTAGTCAATCTAATTTGTGCCACATTGTTTTTAATTGAAATTCTTTCTAAAACATTATTTGTTATTTGTGTATAATATGTTAATAAATATAATGTCTCTGTATAATTGAAAGTATGATTGGAAGTGTGTATGTAGGACATGAAATGAAATGAAATGAAAAAAGGTATTTGATAAAGCGCACTGTGGCCAAGCGGCTTCCTGGCGCTGGGGACCTGAGTCAGAACTCCCTGAATCAACTCGAAGGACTAGGAGGGGAACGCCTGGGAGAAAAGAAAAGTTTTGAGGGCCTTACGGAAGTGAGAATAGATGGGAATAGAACGAATAGAAAGGGGAAGACTATTCCAGAACTGAGGGGCAAGGACTGAGAACCGAGTGCCACCCGATCTGGATTTGCGAAAGCGGGGGATGTGCAAAAGAGACATAGAGGAAGAGGTTTATTAGATATGTACAACTGAGTTTGTGGTGGGCGCGCTGCAGATGAAGGTTTTATCTGCTGGGAAATGTCACAATTAAGAACATAGGGGCGTGCTTGTTTGTAGAAGCCGAACCACCAGTGACGTTGTTGTAATAGAGATACAGTAGCCACAACGCCGGCATGCGCGGACGCCATGCCCTCGTGGGCCGCTGATATCAAAGATGGTCTGCAGTCCGCGTTGGGAATCAATCTGTCACCAACGTCGTTAATCCTCACCAACGGGCCGTTATCAGGACTTAAGCGATAATGTTAACGAGAAGGGAAACCTCTCGGAAAGTTCATCCCCTTCTCTGTAGCAGCAATAGCTGCCAAGATGTCATCATCGATCTTACTTTGTGATCTTGTAACTGCTGCTACTAAGTATGTCGCCACTGCGGTTTTTGCTGCCTCGTCAGCCAAACTGTTACCGACAGCATGGACGCCAACACGTTGGTGACCAAGAGTGTGAATAACATTCACGAGAGGCAGATGTTCTTTAAGTTCTGCCACTCGAACCCAAAGCATTTTATGCTTAACTGTGCTACCTTTGGAATCACGATAGTCATTTTGAGACCAAAAATGTAGATTGTCGTTGTAGGCTTGAACACAATAAAACGAGTCACTCACTATAAGAGTAGTGACGCGAGGATCAGCAAACTCCAGTGCAAGCACCAGAGCACGCAGCTCCGCCAACTGTGCGGTACAATCACCCAAGGACTGCGTATGCACGACATCGGATTGGAATTCACCATTCACGAAAGTACCCACCACAATTGCGCAAACCGCTGAATAGGCGTGCTTTGATCCAGTTGCCGGTTGCGCCGAACCGTCAGTGCAAATGACACAATGGTTCTCCTCGAGTGGGCGCAGGGACAGAGGAGCTGGATGAACTAATTCATACTGCAAAAACTCCTGAGTCTGTAGTGCCGCGTCAAAGATATATGTGACGTCAGGCGAAGTCAAGGAAGTAGCCCATTGTATCCACCTTGGATGCAAAGCCTTAGAATTGGGCACACTAGCTTTTGTCACTGCCTCAAGGGCAGGATATGGTGTCACCACCAACATGCGTTTCCCTTGCGAGAGCGCTCGTTCTTTCAGGATCGCCATCTGTACTGCCGTCAGTACTTTCTCGACAGTGGAAAATCGCAGCTCAGCTGAAGTGTACAGGTGTGATTTGTAAGCAATGGGGCCGGTGTCGCCCTCATTGAACGTTAAGTACGTGAAACCCACTGCGCCTGGTACAATTCTAATGACCAGGTTAGTGTGGTTATCACACGTCAGTAAGTATTTAGAAGCAAGAAGATCAGCTTGCAATGACTGCAATATAGCTGAATGCTCCGGCAGCCAACAAGATTTGGAAAAAGTAGGTTGTACCAAGGCATAAAGCGGCTTGATACGCTGGGCATAGTCAGGAATGTAGGTACGACCGAAATTCAGAAAGCCCAGCAGGGATTGTAATTTCTTCAGTGTTGTAGGAGCACGAAGGCATGCGCATTTTTCAAGGAAGTGCGGAGCCAATCCTCGACCTTCATTGTTGAGTTCGTACCCCAAGAACAACACTGTATATTCCGCAATGTGTGACTTCGCAAAGTTAAATTTGTAACCGTAGTCTGCAAATAAAACAATAATGCGGCAACTTGCTGGTGTGACGAGCAGTGTGCGGCCAATTAAACTTGAAGAACGAGGAGAGCGTTGTTCAGAAACCTGAAATCTATCAGGTGACTTAATACGAGAACGATCGCGCAGATCATATGTGCGTTCACTAGACGACTGGACGGGTGAGGCAGGACGAGAACCCTGTTTCTGTTGCTGCTTCCCCTGTTTTTAACTTCTCCAACTTTGTTTAGGAAAATTGGGTCTTTCGTCTTTAGTAGACGAACTCACCTTAGTTTGCTGTAATATATCAGGAATGATCACTGTAGGTTTCACACCTAAGGCACTACGTCCCACGGTTCTGTAGGCTTTTGCAATAATTTTTGCGAATTCCCTGGGCTTGTCGAGCTCATCCACGAGCTCCAGCATATTAGCTACTTGGAACTGCATGTCATCTCCTTTGAGGTTGCCCATCACCATGGAACATACCACATCAAAGCTGTCGACAAGCCTCATTCCCAATTCAATAGCAGCCTCCGCACCGTGATTGTCTTGAACTTTCTTGATGACGAGGGTAGCACAGACATAGACGGAGTGCCATAGCACTTCGAATAGGTCGCAGCAAAGACCTTACCCCAGTTGTCACAATCGGCCATATCCGGGACCAGGTCCTTCGGCAAAGTAATGGTGAGTATCCTGTGTTTTTCCACAGGAGTGGTGTGCGGAAAAACCGCTTCCAGTTGGTCAAATTTCTCAGCAAGCCAGTAAGGAAATTCATCCTTACTCTGGGGGCGCTTGCCCACTACCAAATTAACCATAACAGGACTAATAACCACCGCGTGGTGGTCAGTTGGTTGTCTCGCAACAGCAGGCACCCCTGCCTGCACGTTGCATGACACGTACTGCACTAAAGCCCTATGTACTGTAATCAGGGCTGTGTGTAGCACCCGCAACTCAGCCACCGCCACCGTGAGATAGCGGGGATGAGGCGTAAAACCGGCCAGCACTGGCCATGTGGCCCCTGCAATAGACAACGGGCCCATTCTAGTCGGTGCAACCGCATGGGGAAAGGCGCCATTAAACCAAATGGTATGCTGCCAGGCAGAAATAGGAAATTCTTGTGTCCTATATGGGGTATAGACCGGAGGTAGCTGCGTGGGAGTAAAGGTATGAAACGTATCATCGTCTGCATCCACCGCCGGAAAAGTCACCCATGAGTAGAATAACTCATATGGGTACGACGCATCAGCGCTCACCACAAAAATAACAGCCATCCCATCATCTGGCACCCCATACGTCGTCAAATGACGGCGCAGAGGTGCACGACTATGTGCGGCAATCTCGACCGCCATAAGGACACACTAAAGAGTATCAACGAAATCCACAGTAGCACTGGGGTTCAGAAAAAATTCACCTTTTTAATGATCAAGCTTGAAGGAACCTTTAGTCGAAACCTAGGTAGGTTAAACCGTCACTCCCGTCAACCGGAAACCAGAGTGAGGGTGTTGTGGACTAATACAAGCACTACTAAGGCGTTTCAAATCAATAGACCAAACGTTAGGTGCACCATGTTGCAGGGATTCTGCTTATGCACAGAACTATGCGCAGGAACCCAGGACCTCAGTGAATTGTGGTGTACCAAAAACTCACATCAGAACCCAGAACCCCTTATCCGACTAGCTTAGTGTCCCATTCGTTATCCGAGGTTTAGCTCGGCGGTCCCAATGTATAGACAACCCAGAACAAGCGACTTAGGATATTCTCAGGAATGGTGGGAATCAGAAATACCTGTTCGTAATTATTCTCATATCAGTCCACAACAGAATAAACAAAGACACAGTAAAGTTTGTAGAGTTTATTTTATAAACCTCGTGTCCTAAGATGCAGTACTTTGGTTAACTTAAGCAGACAAATGGTTAAGATCAGAACGATCAGCATTGTTACAATACCATAGAAAATGAAAGGAGCAATCATAATAAAATGACAGTGGAAATCAGCCACCTTCCTTTCGCTAGTAAACTAATAGTATTATTATTATTAGACTAATAGAAAGTCTCTAGGCTTGAATGGGGAACCCCATACCGTATAGATCAGCTTAGTGGAATCACATCACAGGATCAGCTAGGCTCTCTCCTGGGAACGCTCTTCTTCCGAATGAATCTAAAACATGCTGCACTGCAATATTAAAAGCATTCGTCTTTCAGGTATCTGCAGCTACGTGCATGTTATGGCTAAAAAGTGGGACGATCAACAACATGCACCGTCTAGTGACCCAGACTGTTTCTTTACACAATGTACAGACCAAGGTCGCTGCTCACTGTTAAGGATGTTAACAACAGACAGTTCTCATGTGAAGCAAAGTCGAGTAAGCATTTCTCAATTAATAACATGCAACTACAGTGTCGCGTGCAAAAGCAGCAAAAGCGGCAAGATGGCTTTCTAACATCTAACGCGGTTGTGCTAACTTAGCATTGTACATAGGGAGATAGTAATCTTCACTACAAGGGGGTGCCTCTGCAGGGCCACTCTGCAGCTCTCAGGGTCCATTCCCTGTGGCTGTTTGTGGATGCGGTTAAACCATATACTCTTAAGTGCATTATAACCTCATGGTAAATGCTAACTCTGGGATGACTGCATCAAAACATGTCGTGTTTGGTGTCAAACGCTTTGGAATCATACCCCCACATCAGTAACTGGTGTGGAAGTATGATCCCACCCTTCTAGAGGGGTAGACATGTACCCACTGTGGAAACACGGTAGATTCCTGAAAGAGCCCTGGCATCACAAAATGGATGCCACCAGCACAGACACTGGGCTGCCCTCCTGCTGCTGACTGAAACTCGCAGTGGAGGAGGCCCAACAATAGGCATCCTGTCGCTGGGAGGTGTAACCACCTTCCAGACAGGATTCAGTGTATTGGGGCTGGGTGGGTGCACTCCTAGAGTGCTTTGAAATCCTGCACTGGGGGAGCAGTAGGCTCCTCTGTGCATATGCCAGCTCAAACTGGTTCAGGGGCTACCTGCCCCTGCTCTGGCGTGAAACTGGACAAAGGGAAGTGGGTGTAGCCACCCACTCCCCTAACCCTCCCATAGGTGGGGTCATAGAGCTAGTCCCTCCCTTTCTTCTAGTATAAGTTAGGGAACCATTGCCATTGCAAACTAGATATCCCTGGACGACGCTCTGAAGAAGAATCCTGGACCTTCGATGTTCCACTACCTTTGGAAGGCTGAAGAATCTCCCTTGGAGTCAATGAGTGACTCCCCTGCTTGGCAGGCACCAAAACTTTGCATCAACCGTCACAAACTTTCCCGCTCCCGCCGGAGTCCGAAGTCCCTGCAGCCCTGGAAGTAGACTTCCTGACTTCTCGACGGCCATCGTGAGTCCCCAGCGATGCTGAGGCAAGTGGACCCCACGAGTGACGAGGAACAGCAATACCTGGGTACCGTGCACTATTGTCAAGTGCAACCCCTTCACGACATTCTACAAACTTGTGCATTGGACCACATGTGGTCCAAGCCTCCAGCAGGATTTCCACTGAAGATCAGAGGCCTACCTTGTCCTGAGTGACCGTTGGCTCCTGTGAAGCGAATCCTCCTGAGGTGTCTTTGCGAACCCTTGCCAGCTGGCTTGTGGGTCCCCTGAAGACTTTTCTACAGAACCAAATGGCTCCCCTGGTTGCTCCAGGCCTGCCCTGACTTATCTTCACTGGGTGAGTCCCTCAGACCTTGCTGGTCTGCACCGCTGACTTTTCACACTTTCCACGAGACTTGCTGTTGCCAAGGCTTGTTGGCTCCAATCTGGTTGCCGACACGTCAGTAAGCTGAAGACTTTGTGGGACACGCTGAATCCAGCTCCTGGTTGTCGTCGACGCCTCCTGGACCTCGTGGCTGAAGAGTCAAGACACCTGTGATCACCTGAAATCACCCGACGACTGTGGGCATCCATCTTCTTGGGCCCGGGTCACTGGCAGGTGACTTTGAACACTGTCTCCTCTGCTTTCAGGTCTTCTTTCTTCTGAATCCATCCTTGGATTCCACCGGACACTTCTCTTGTCTTCACAAGCAGCAAGTCTTCTTTGGCTTCCATTGAAAACGACGACGCGACCCGACACCAAAAGACACCTATGCACCCGGCTTCCCTGGGTGAGGTAACTCCAGTACTACGGTGCTCCTGTGTGTGTTGGCTCTAGAACTACTTACCCTGTAAGTGACTTGCTTGTAGACTCTCCCGAAGTATCCTAAAACTTTAAAATTCCAACCGCGACTTACTCCATTGAAGTCTATCGGCATCCGTGGCTGTGTTCTCACACTGCATGCATCTCCCGTGGGTCCTTTACTTACCTGCTTTGGGTGGATTAGTGAGGCCCCAGCGCTTTTACAGGCCCTAGGCCTTGTCCCCTCGCAAGTCAATCTTCTTATACCTCTTTTTTAGTATATGGTCTGGTACGCCCCTAGGGCCCCAGCCATATAAGTGCTTAACTTATTGTGAACTGTTGATTTTTGCATATGTTCTTGACTTCTAATCTCATAAAGAGATTAGTAGAGTGTGTTAGAAATAAATACATATATATTTTATATATATACCTGTGAGGTGTCCTTTCATTTGGTAATTCAAGAGATTATAAGGTAAAACAAGCTGCTTTACATTCCTCCAGAAACTTAGCCTGAAGGCTGCTCTCCACAGCTACCACTAGGATAGCTTTCTTTAAAAGGTTGTCTTAAACCTATCTACCATAAGAGTTGAATTGGACTTGTGCAAGGTGGCCACTTTACCTAGTGACCAGCATATGCCAGGCCAACTTCTCACATTAGGTTATCCATTTTTAAGTGCCCCAAACACCAAAGTCGAGTTTGGGCACAATCTACTTTTTAAAAGCAGTCCTGCAACACAGGGCTACTTTTAAACTGACCTCAGGCTCAGCAGTGCACATATGCAAGTGCAAAAAGGGCTGCTGGCCTCCAAACTGCCATGCCCTATTATATACTAGGGACTGAGAGGTAATATCAATCCCCCTGCCCTATTATGTACGTGGGTCTTATAGGGTAGGTCATGCCAATCACAGGGGTACCCCAACCCATAGTGTACCCTAGTGTAAGTAGGTATTTTTACTGTATTCTAAGTGTCTTTCAGAATAGCACTGGTTAGGCAGAGCCCAGGTTCAGTCACCACCATATGCTCTTTATATACTATAAACCCGATAAACTGAAATGTTAGATTGGTTAATTCATGCATTACTTTGTTTTTTCAGTATTCCACTACCATCAAGTTTGGAGATTTCGCTGCTATTTCTCCTCACTAGAACTAGTGAGATTATCAAATTACCTTTGATTTTAAACCTTCATGGTACACACTAATTATACTGTTATTTTTCTATGAGATACTTCTAAGCAACTTAGAATTTATACACATACTTACCATTTGTGTATCCTTCACAGCTTATTATGTTCTGATACCTGAATTATCGCTGATGCTTTGACGCATGATTCAGGTCTCTAAAATACTTAAGGTATCATTCTTATACCATAAACCTATATAGATAAGTCATTAACAGTCACACAGGTGTATTTATTTCATGAAACCACTGGTGTCCTTTTATTCATTTTTATTATTTCTCTATATTACACATGAGGTTCGCTGCCATTGCCACTATCTATCATCTCTTCTTTCATTAAACTATACAATCTGTGTATTTTGATTACCTTCCTGGTGGTTCTTATTCCTAGTTCAATGCACACAATTATTGTTTTTGGACCTTTATCTACCATTGCTGTCATATTTGAACCCCTTCCGTATTTATAAGACACCTCTTTTTATATTTACAGAACCTACATTGTCCCTTCTCTGTGGCCATTTTTTCCTGACGAAGGCACTTTGGTGTGCCGAAACGCGCGTAGAATATTCTAGTCAATCTAATTTGTGCCACATTGTTTTTAATTGAAATTCTTTCTAAAACATTATTTGTTATTTGTGTATAATATGTTAATAAATATAATGTCTCTGTATAATTGAAAGTATGATTGGAAGTGTGTATGTAGGACATGAAATGAAATGAAATGAAAAAAGGTATTTGATAAAGCGCACTGTGGCCAAGCGGCTTCCTGGCGCTGGGGACCTGAGTCAGAACTCCCTGAATCAACTCGAAGGACTAGGAGGGGAACGCCTGGGAGAAAAGAAAAGTTTTGAGGGCCTTACGGAAGTGAGAATAGATGGGAATAGAACGAATAGAAAGGGGAAGACTATTCCAGAACTGAGGGGCAAGGACTGAGAACCGAGTGCCACCCGATCTGGATTTGCGAAAGCGGGGGATGTGCAAAAGAGACATAGAGGAAGAGGTTTATTAGATATGTACAACTGAGTTTGTGGTGGGCGCGCTGCAGATGAAGGTTTTATCTGCTGGGAAATGTCACAATTAAGAACATAGGCGCGTGCTTGTTTGTAGAAGCCGAACCACCAGTGACGTTGTTGTAATAGAGATACAGTAGCCACAACGCCGGCATGCGCGGACGCCATGCCCTCGTGGGCCGCTGATATCAAAGATGGTCTGCAGTCCGCGTTGGGAATCAATCTGTCACCAACGTCGTTAATCCTCACCAACGGGCCGTTATCAGGACTTAAGCGATAATGTTAACGAGAAGGGAAACCTCTCGGAAAGTTCATCCCCTTCTCTGTAGCAGCAATAGCTGCCAAGATGTCATCATCGATCTTACTTTGTGATCTTGTAACTGCTGCTACTAAGTATGTTGCCACTGCGGTTTTTGCTGCCTCGTCAGCCAAACTGTTACCGACAGCATGGACGCCAACACGTTGGTGACCAAGAGTGTGAATAACATTCACGAGAGGCAGATGTTCTTTAAGTTCTGCCACTCGAACCCAAAGCATTTTATGCTTAACTGTGCTACCTTTGGAATCACGATAGTCATTTTGAGACCAAAAATGTAGATTGTCGTTGTAGGCTTGAACACAATAAAACGAGTCACTCACTATAAGAGTAGTGACGCGAGGATCAGCAAACTCCAGTGCAAGCACCAGAGCACGCAGCTCCGCCAACTGTGCGGTACAATCACCCAAGGACTGCGTATGCACGACATCGGATTGGAATTCACCATTCACGAAAGTACCCACCACAATTGCGCAAACCGCTGAATAGGCGTGCTTTGATCCAGTTGCCGGTTGCGCCGAACCGTCAGTGCAAATGACACAATGGTTCTCCTCGAGTGGGCGCAGGGACAGAGGAGCTGGATGAACTAATTCATACTGCAAAAACTCCTGAGTCTGTAGTGCCGCGTCAAAGATATATGTGACGTCAGGCGAAGTCAAGGAAGTAGCCCATTGTATCCACCTTGGATGCAAAGCCTTAGAATTGGGCACACTAGCTTTTGTCACTGCCTCAAGGGCAGGATATGGTGTCACCACCAACATGCGTTTCCCTTGCGAGAGCGCTCGTTCTTTCAGGATCGCCATCTGTACTGCCGTCAGTACTTTCTCGACAGTGGAAAATCGCAGCTCAGCTGAAGTGTACAGGTGTGATTTGTAAGCAATGGGGCCGGTGTCACCCTCATTGAACGTTAAGTACGTGAAACCCACTGCGCCTGGTACAATTCTAATGACCAGGTTAGTGTGGTTATCACACGTCAGTAAGTATTTAGAAGCAAGAAGATCAGCTTGCAATGACTGCAATATAGCTGAATGCTCCGGCAGCCAACAAGATTTGGAAAAAGTAGGTTGTACCAAGGCATAAAGCGGCTTGATACGCTGGGCATAGTCAGGAATGTAGGTACGACCGAAATTCAGAAAGCCCAGCAGGGATTGTAATTTCTTCAGTGTTGTAGGAGCACGAAGGCATGCGCATTTTTCAAGGAAGTGCGGAGCCAATCCTCGACCTTCATTGTTGAGTTCGTACCCCAAGAACAACACTGTATATTCCGCAATGTGTGACTTCGCAAAGTTAAATTTGTAACCGTAGTCTGCAAATAAAACAATAATGCGGCAACTTGCTGGTGTGACGAGCAGTGTGCGGCCAATTAAACTTGAAGAACGAGGAGAGCGTTGTTCAGAAACCTGAAATCTATCAGGTGACTTAATACGAGAACGATCGCGCAGATCATATGTGCGTTCACTAGACGACTGGACGGGTGAGGCAGGACGAGAACCCTGTTTCTGTTGCTGCTTCCCCTGTTTTTAACTTCTCCAACTTTGTTTAGGAAAATTGGGTCTTTCGTCTTTAGTAGACGAACTCACCTTAGTTTGCTGTAATATATCAGGAATGATCACTGTAGGTTTCACACCTAAGGCACTACGTCCCACGGTTCTGTAGGCTTTTGCAATAATTTTTGCGAATTCCCTGGGCTTGTCGAGCTCATCCACGAGCTCCAGCATATTAGCTACTTGGAACTGCATGTCATCTCCTTTGAGGTTGCCCATCACCATGGAACATACCACATCAAAGCTGTCGACAAGCCTCATTCCCAATTCAATAGCAGCCTCCGCACCGTGATTGTCTTGAACTTTCTTGATGACGAGGGTAGCACAGACATAGACGGAGTGCCATAGCACTTCGAATAGGTCGCAGCAAAGACCTTACCCCAGTTGTCACAATCGGCCATATCCGGGACCAGGTCCTTCGGCAAAGTAATGGTGAGTATCCTGTGTTTTTCCACAGGAGTGGTGTGCGGAAAAACCGCTTCCAGTTGGTCAAATTTCTCAGCAAGCCAGTAAGGAAATTCATCCTTACTCTGGGGGCGCTTGCCCACTACCAAATTAACCATAACAGGACTAATAACCACCGCGTGGTGGTCAGTTGGTTGTCTCGCAACAGCAGGCACCCCTGCCTGCACGTTGCATGACACGTACTGCACTAAAGCCCTATGTACTGTAATCAGGGCTGTGTGTAGCACCCGCAACTCAGCCACCGCCACCGTGAGATAGCGGGGATGAGGCGTAAAACCGGCCAGCACTGGCCATGTGGCCCCTGCAATAGACAACGGGCCCATTCTAGTCGGTGCAACCGCATGGGGAAAGGCGCCATTAAACCAAATGGTATGCTGCCAGGCAGAAATAGGAAATTCTTGTGTCCTATATGGGGTATAGACCGGAGGTAGCTGCGTGGGAGTAAAGGTATGAAACGTATCATCGTCTGCATCCACCGCCGGAAAAGTCACCCATGAGTAGAATAACTCATATGGGTACGACGCATCAGCGCTCACCACAAAAATAACAGCCATCCCATCATCTGGCACCCCATACGTCGTCAAATGACGGCGCAGAGGTGCACGACTATGTGCGGCAATCTCGACCGCCATAAGGACACACTAAAGAGTATCAACGAAATCCACAGTAGCACTGGGGTTCAGAAAAAATTCACCTTTTTAATGATCAAGCTTGAAGGAACCTTTAGTCGAAACCTAGGTAGGTTAAACCGTCACTCCCGTCAACCGGAAACCAGAGTGAGGGTGTTGTGGACTAATACAAGCACTACTAAGGCGTTTCAAATCAATAGACCAAACGTTAGGTGCACCATGTTGCAGGGATTCTGCTTATGCACAGAACTATGCGCAGGAACCCAGGACCTCAGTGAATTGTGGTGTACCAAAAACTCACATCAGAACCCAGAACCCCTTATCCGACTAGCTTAGTGTCCCATTCGTTATCCGAGGTTTAGCTCGGCGGTCCCAATGTATAGACAACCCAGAACAAGCGACTTAGGATATTCTCAGGAATGGTGGGAATCAGAAATACCTGTTCGTAATTATTCTCATATCAGTCCACAACAGAATAAACAAAGACACAGTAAAGTTTGTAGAGTTTATTTTATAAACCTCGTGTCCTAAGATGCAGTACTTTGGTTAACTTAAGCAGACAAATGGTTAAGATCAGAACCATCAGCATTGTTACAATACCATAGAAAATGAAAGGAGCAATCATAATAAAATGACAGTGGAAATCAGCCACCTTCCTTTCGCTAGTAAACTAATAGTATTATTATTATTAGACTAATAGAAAGTCTCTAGGCTTGAATGGGGAACCCCATACCGTATAGATCAGCTTAGTGGAATCACATCACAGGATCAGCTAGGCTCTCTCCTGGGAACGCTCTTCTTCCGAATGAATCTAAAACATGCTGCACTGCAATATTAAAAGCATTCGTCTTTCAGGTATCTGCAGCTACGTGCATGTTATGGCTAAAAAGTGGGACGATCAACAACATGCACCGTCTAGTGACCCAGACTGTTTCTTTACACAATGTACAGACCAAGGTCGCTGCTCACTGTTAAGGATGTTAACAACAGACAGTTCTCATGTGAAGCAAAGTCGAGTAAGCATTTCTCAATTAATAACATGCAACTACAGTGTCGCGTGCAAAAGCAGCAAAAGCGGCAAGATGGCTTTCTAACATCTAACGCGGTTGTGCTAACTTAGCATTGTACATAGGGAGATAGTAATCTTCACTACAAGGGGGTGCCTCTGCAGGGCCACTCTGCAGCTCTCAGGGTCCATTCCCTGTGGCTGTTTGTGGATGCGGTTAAACCATATACTCTTAAGTGCATTATAACCTCATGGTAAATGCTAACTCTGGGATGACTGCATCAAAACATGTCGTGTTTGGTGTCAAACGCTTTGGAATCATACCCCCACATCAGTAACTGGTGTGGAAGTATGATCCCACCCTTCTAGAGGGGTAGACATGTACCCACTGTGGAAACACGGTAGATTCCTGAAAGAGCCCTGGCATCACAAAATGGATGCCACCAGCACAGACACTGGGCTGCCCTCCTGCTGCTGACTGAAACTCGCAGTGGAGGAGGCCCAACAATAGGCATCCTGTCGCTGGGAGGTGTAACCACCTTCCAGACAGGATTCAGTGTATTGGGGCTGGGTGGGTGCACTCCTAGAGTGCTTTGAAATCCTGCACTGGGGGAGCAGTAGGCTCCTCTGTGCATATGCCAGCTCAAACTGGTTCAGGGGCTACCTGCCCCTGCTCTGGCGTGAAACTGGACAAAGGGAAGTGGGTGTAGCCACCCACTCCCCTAACCCTCCCATAGGTGGGGTCATAGAGCTAGTCCCTCCCTTTCTTCTAGTATAAGTTAGGGAACCATTTCCATTGCAAACTAGATATCCCTGGACGACGCTCTGAAGAAGAATCCTGGACCTTCGATGTTCCACTACCTTTGGAAGACTGAAGAATCTCCCTTGGAGTCAATGAGTGACTCCCCTGCTTGGCAGGCACCAAAACTTTGCATCAACCGTCACAAACTTTCCCGCTCCCGCCGGAGTCCGAAGTCCCTGCAGCCCTGGAAGTAGACTTCCTGACTTCTCGACGGCCATCGTGAGTCCCCAGCGATGCTGAGGCAAGTGGACCCCACGAGTGACGAGGAACAGCAATACCTGGGTACCGTGCACTATTGTCAAGTGCAACCCCTTCACGACATTCTACAAACTTGTGCATTGGACCACATGTGGTCCAAGCCTCCAGCAGGATTTCCACTGAAGATCAGAGGCCTACCTTGTCCTGAGTGACCGTTGGCTCCTGTGAAGCGAATCCTCCTGAGGTGTCTTTGCGAACCCTTGCCAGCTGGCTTGTGGGTCCCCTGAAGACTTTTCTACAGAACCAAATGGCTCCCCTGGTTGCTCCAGGCCTGCCCTGACTTATCTTCACTGGGTGAGTCCCTCAGACCTTGCTGGTCTGCACCGCTGACTTTTCACACTTTCCACGAGACTTGCTGTTGCCAAGGCTTGTTGGCTCCAATCTGGTTGCCGACACGTCAGTAAGCTGAAGACTTTGTGGGACACGCTGAATCCAGCTCCTGGTTGTCGTCGACGCCTCCTGGACCTCGTGGCTGAAGAGTCAAGACACCTGTGATCACCTGAAATCACCCGACGACTGTGGGCATCCATCTTCTTGGGCCCGGGTCACTGGCAGGTGACTTTGAACACTGTCTCCTCTGCTTTCAGGTCTTCTTTCTTCTGAATCCATCCTTGGATTCCACCGGACACTTCTCTTGTCTTCACAAGCAGCAAGTCTTCTTTGGCTTCCATTGAAAACGACGCCGCGACCCGACACCAAAAGACACCTATGCACCCGGCTTCCCTGGGTGAGGTAACTCCAGTACTACGGTGCTCCTGTGTGTGTTGGCTCTAGAACTACTTACCCTGTAAGTGACTTGCTTGTAGACTCTCCCGAAGTATCCTAAAACTTTAAAATTCCAACCGCGACTTACTCCATTGAAGTCTATCGGCATCCGTGGCTGTGTTCTCACACTGCATGCATCTCCCGTGGGTCCTTTACTTACCTGCTTTGGGTGGATTAGTGAGGCCCCAGCGCTTTTACAGGCCCTAGGCCTTGTCCCCTCGCAAGTCAATTTTCTTATACCTCTTTTTTAGTATATGGTCTGGTACGCCCCTAGGGCCCCAGCCATATAAGTGCTTAACTTATTGTGAACTGTTGATTTTTGCATATGTTCTTGACTTCTAATCTCATAAAGAGATTAGTAGAGTGTGTTAGAAATAAATACATATATATTTTATATATATACCTGTGAGGTGTCCTTTCATTTGGTAATTCAAGAGATTATAAGGTAAAACAAGCTGCTTTACATTCCTCCAGAAACTTAGCCTGAAGGCTGCTCTCCACAGCTACCACTAGGATAGCTTTCTTTAAAAGGTTGTCTTAAACCTATCTACCATAAGAGTTGAATTGGACTTGTGCAAGGTGGCCACTTTACCTAGTGACCAGCATATGCCAGGCCAACTTCTCACATTAGGTTATCCATTTTTAAGTGCCCCAAACACCAAAGTCGAGTTTGGGCACAATCTACTTTTTAAAAGCAGTCCTGCAACACAGGGCTACTTTTAAACTGACCTCAGGCTCAGCAGTGCACACATGCAAGTGCAAAAAGGGCTGCTGGCCTCCAAACTGCCATGCCCTATTATATACTAGGGACTGAGAGGTAATATCAATCCCCCTGCCCTATTATGTACGTGGGTCTTATAGGGTAGGTCATGCCAATCACAGGGGTACCCCAACCCATAGTGTACCCTAGTGTAAGTAGGTATTTTTACTGTATTCTAAGTGTCTTTCAGAATAGCACTGGTTAGGCAGAGCCCAGGTTCAGTCACCACCATATGCTCTTTATATACTATAAACCCGATAAACTGAAATGTTAGATTGGTTAATTCATGCATTACTTTGTTTTTTCAGTATTCCACTACCATCAAGTTTGGAGATTTCGCTGCTATTTCTCCTCACTAGAACTAGTGAGATTATCAAATTACCTTTGATTTTAAACCTTCATGGTACACACTAATTATACTGTTATTTTTCTATGAGATACTTCTAAGCAACTTAGAATTTATACACATACTTACCATTTGTGTATCCTTCACAGCTTATTATGTTCTGATACCTGAATTATCGCTGATGCTTTGACGCATGATTCAGGTCTCTAAAATACTTAAGGTATCATTCTTATACCATAAACCTAGTCATTAACAGTCACACAGGTGTATTTATTTCATGAAACCACTGGTGTCCTTTTATTCATTTTTATTATTTCTCTATATTACACATGAGGTTCGCTGCCATTGCCACTATCTATCATCTCTTCTTTCATTAAACTATACAATCTGTGTATTTTGATTACCTTCCTGGTGGTTCTTATTCCTAGTTCAATGCACACAATTATTGTTTTTGGACCTTTATCTACCATTGCTGTCATATTTGAACCCCTTGCGTATTTATAAGACACCTCTTTTTATATTTACAGAACCTACGTTGTCCCTTCTCTGTGGCCATTTTTTCCTGACGAAGGCACTTTGGTGTGCCGAAACGCGCGTAGAATATTCTAGTCAATCTAATTTGTGCCACATTGTTTTTAATTGAAATTCTTTCTAAAACATTATTTGTTATTTGTGTATAATATGTTAATAAATATAATGTCTCTGTATAATTGAAAGTATGATTGGAAGTGTGTATGTAGGACATGCAAGTTTTTGTATGAATGTTACTATGTCTGATTTTTCTATGCTAAATAAAATTTATTTTGTCATTTCGTCATAACTATTGTTGTCTTTGATTCAATTTGACAGTATATACCTTATCATTTATTATTGTGTTGATTGGTTGCCTTAATTCTGTACAATTATCAGTCACCACCAGTACCAGTCAGCAAAATGTTGGGGGGTGCCCACGGCATAGGATGACTTTGTAACAGCAGGGCATTAGACTTTGTTAATACAGTGTTGCTACTCCCCTGTGGAGCCATCTAAGCATGGGTTGTTGCACCAGTAATAAACATCGTCACCACACGTCGGTTTCTGACATTTCATGTGGAGATGCGGAGGCATGCCCTTGAGCCATATGAGGTTCCGTGCGAGACGGAACTACACTTTTTGAGTGTTGTCGAATGTGGATGAGTTTGGTGTCTACGAACCGCAAATGACGAGTTTAGTGGGTGTACGCGTTTTCGCTACGCAACCATGTATGGTTCGTCTCATTTTTGGGTTTGTCCGTCCGAACCCTCGGGTTCCATTTTAGATGCGGCATCCATCTTGTCTCTTGCCCTCAAGTAGCCAGCGAACGGACTTTGTCCGCTCTGTGACCCTGGGATTCCCAAGCTTACACGAAGGACACGAGTTTCCTTGAGGGTGACTTTTATGATAGGGAAATGACACGGCAAAGGCAGATGGCCCCGCTCGAGGCTCATCTTACCGGGCTGGTCTATTGTTTCAGTCGTGCATGCATTGGGCACGAGGTCTTTGATCCTGTAATCAAGTTCCCGTTATTACTCCCAACACTCTTTTTCAATCTGTCGTGCATCCTTGTTTTTTTCTTTGCATCTGTTTCTGTCCCTTCTCTTAATGTGTTTACAGTCAGAATGGAATGTGTTTAACTGTGGGGATGATATGTTTTTACAGTTGGGAACCGGCAATGCTGCTGTAATTATGTTCCGGCCTTCTGAAACATGAACGCGACTCTTTTGAAGTTTATTGTGGGAACTGAGTTGTAACCTTTGTTTGCCGTGTTGTGCAATGGCAAAAACGTGTATAAAAGGAGCGATCCACTTTTGCAATTCGAAGCAGTCTCCGAGAACCTACACGTTGTGTACTTCTTGCGATTTCTGTATCCCTGCAGTAAATAAACGCTGATCTTTGACGTCGCTGGAAGTGTCCCGTGTCTCTGTGTTTTGTACGCCAGAACAGGTAACCCACGAAGGTTTCAGGTGTTGTCCCCTGGCACCGCTGGGTCTTAGAATAACCCAGTCCTTCAGTTGGCGCCCAACGTGCGGCGACATCAGCGGTACCGGTCCAAAGCCCGACGATCGTGAGGAACTTCGTGTGAAATCTCCGAGGCAAGGTGCACCCCGCTTCATCGATCCAGTTGTCGAAATAAGTGGCCCGAAGTCTTTTCCCGCGAAGATTCCCGCTTCCAGACGGCTGCGACGGACTGATGCCCTGACTGTCGACCTGTTTTGGCGCCTGGCGTAGTCCTTTGTACGGCGAGACGATAGACGGGCCTTCCTGGTGACGCCATTGCTCTTTCAGTTAAGTATTTGTGGGTCGCTCCCAGAGTTACTTTGTTGTTTGCATGGTTCCATTGCATTTGTGGTTCTTAGTCGTTGGTTCTTAGTTGTTGGGTTTTACTTGACGATTGCAATTGCCAAAAACCGAGGGTCTTGCATTTTTGTGCGAGGACATCATAATTCGATAGCCCTCGAAGTTTGTAAACTCGGTTAGTGTGCACGATGCCTGGCCGTAGTACTTTGTTTGGTTTCCTTAAATGTTGCAACACGGATTCCCGGCTGGAGGATTCATGTCCGATACCTCCGGTTGAAACTCCAATTTATGAGCTCTATAGTCGCCATGGTGTAGGTCCTATCGTATATAATGAATATTGGGTTTGTTACACTAAAAATGATGGTGTTCTTAGTTGGCCATCACATGGTAGTTTCGAAACTGCCGTCTTAGATAATCTTGAAGCTAAATTGTTTAAAAGGAAGGCTAGGCCGGCCATGTTTGATTCCTTCCGGTTATGGCGCAAAGAGGCCAAGCAGAAAGAAATCAAACAGATTAAGAAAAATAAGAGAGAAGGTGTTATTACGGTGATGCGAAATGCAGAACAATATCAGCGAGACACAGATGAGAAGGAGCAGGAAGTCAGTGCTCGACTTCATCACATGGCGGTGGATAAGTGTTATCCGGCGTTACCGTCTAATTCTGATAAGACGGGAGAGGAGGCGATAGAAGATTTGTTATTGTCTTATCTATTGAAATCACCACCTCCCTATGCTCCAGATACTGTGGGTCCTATGATTCTTCCTATTCCTCAACCTGCTGTTCTGGCGGCTGCTGGTAAGCCAGTCGTTCCTCCTGTTCTCCCGAATCCTCTTGTACCACAGATTGTTCATCATCCTTTACCAGCTCTTCTTCCTACTGCTCCTCTGCCAGTCCCTTATCAGCCTATTGTTACCACTACTCCTGTTACCCCGTCCACTGCTACCGTCTCTACTCCTACTGTTGTTGCTCCTGTACCTTCTTCTTCTTCTCCTTCTGTTCGTAGTCGTCTCTTTAACGCTGTTGCTACTCTCTATTCTCCGCTTTTTGGGCCAATACTCGGATCGACTCTTTCTGATGTTGCTCAGAGGCGCAGTCAGATTCCTGATGGTAGGGAACGTGAGTCGTTGGTAAAAACGGCGCGTAGATGGATTCGCCATCCTGCGAAGTAGACTTCGCGTATAGTGTTCCAGACATTTTCCCAGTTTAATGCGCCCACGCAAAGACTCGTGTTCGAGGAAATGTGTAAAGCTTTGAGAGAAGATTGGGATAATGATGCGGTTGATAATGTACCGCCCGAGGTCTCTGAGCTCCAGAATCAATTTCCGACTGGTGTGATTGTAGGTGATAATGTTCGATGTGCTCTGGAGCGTCTGTTATCTTTTCGATGTACAGTGCAACCTCGAGCATTGTTTAAGGACGAGACTGAAGAGTGGATGGCAAAACCTGGTCAGTATCGTATGCGGGAAGTTCCCCCAGTATGGATGCCAGGTGATCCTAATGCTAATCCCGCTATTCCAGCACGTTTTCAGAGAGTTTGGATACACCTTCCTTGGAAGCGATCGGAAGTTTTGCAGGTAAAGCAAACCTTGCCCGATCCCCGTAAAAATCCTGCAGGTTATTATAAGGAGTTGTCCCAACTAGTGGATGCTACCGTTATGAACCTTGCCGATATTGACATGTTGTTTGGCAATGTAGTGCCTCAGCCGATTTGGGCGAAAATCCGTCATGAGAATCACGCGGCCGAGTTAGGCGGTGATTGGGCTGCTCTTGCGGCGGCAGACGCCCAGCAAGTTGGTGGGGCTAAATCTGAACAGCTTATTGCGGATTTGCCCCAGAGGATAATTACCCTTATGAAGACACTTATGCCAGCAATACGCGTTAATTGGGACAAGTTGTCTGCGTGCAAACAAAAGAGGGATGAGAGTGTCTCCGATTTCTTTACGAGATTTGAGGAGGCATTTATTGATCATAGTGGTCAGGACATGAGCTCTGAGGGTGGTCAGCGGTTGTTCGTTGATAAATTCGTATCGAATTTGTTGCCTGAACTCAGCAACAAGCTGAAGAATTCTGAAAGTTCGTGGGCTGTTTCAACCACTGCTCAGATATTAGCTACGGCCCAGTACTATGAAAACAGAGAGAAGGAAGAAAGCGAACGCGCAGACAAGAAAACGAAGGATCTTAAAACTAAGGTCTTATTGCAGCAAGCGTATCCTCCGCGCTCAAATTACAATGACTCGCAACAGCCAAATCGATCGCAATCGCAGTTTTCTAGATCACAGTTGCGTAATGACTCTTCTGCACCTCGCTTTGTGTTGGGGTATAATCAATGTGCGTATTGTCGGGGTGAGGGCCATTTGAAGTTTAGTTGTCCAGTTTTACGTGACAGGAACAATGGTGTTTCGGTTCGAGGAGGTCGTAGTGGTCCTCAACAAGCTTCACGTGGTAGAGGTCGCGGTGTTACTCAGAATCAGACCGAGCGTCTTGCCACTTCCTCAGACTCGCAAAATTGTTTCGATCGACGCGATCTCTCGTCTGGTAGATCTGCACAGTATCATGTGGATGACTATTATGTTGAGCATGATGTTGACGCGGATGGTATCTACTAGGACAGCCGTAGACAGAGGAAGGGAGAAGTATCAGTTCCGGGTGATCAGAGAGGGCCTTATGTCGCAGTTGCCACATTGGGCGTAGTTGAGCCTTTTCTGTTGGACACTGGTGCAGCGAAAAGTTCCATCATGCATTCGAAACTCCCTGGCGCGCCTTTGTCTGGCTTAACGAATGTTTCCGTTGGATTCTCTGGCGCCCCCGTTAGCAATCCAGTTTCTAGCCCTTTGCCCCTTACAATTGGGTCTTCTGAGTTAGAAGCTCCGTTGATTTTGACTACTGGTTGTGGTGAGAATCTTTTGGGCTTGGATCTGTTGAAACGGTTACATGCGACTTTGTATTGCTCTCCCGCGGGAGTGGAGCTTACATTGGGTCAGAGAGTGATCTCCCCTATGTATTTGTCGATTGATAAGCTCCCACCGGAATTGAGTTCTCTTCCGGCTTCTTTGTGGGCGACAGGTCCTAATGATGTGGGCCTGCTGGATATACCCCCTTATGTTGTTCAATTGAAATTCAACGCGCGATTGCCGCGCATACCCCAGTATCGTATCTCCCTTGATGGTGAACGAGCACTATTAGCGATCATTTACGATTTGATCGATAAAGATGTCATTGAGGAAACACGAGGTAACGTGTGTAATAGTCCTGTGTTGCCTATTTTGAAGCGAACTGATCCCTCCAAGCCTCCTGTGTACCGTCTAGTTATTGATTTGAGGGAGATAAATAAAATTGTTGTTCCACAGTTTCCCGTGGTACCTGACATTACAGCTTTGCTGACTCTGATTCCAGCCTCTGCATCATGGTTCTCGGTAATCGATCTGAAGAATGTGTTCTTTACCATTCCGATTGCTAAGAAAAGCAGAGATTTATTCGGTTTCTCATTAGGTGGTCGTAGCTTCAGGTTCGAACGTGCACCTCAGGGCTACTGTGAAAGTCCATCGATCTACAGCCAAGCCCTAAAGAGTCAACTTGATGCGTTCGTGCTGCCAACTGGTGCGGCCTTGATTCAGTACGTTGACGATCTGTTGGTAGCTGCAGACACTGAACAGATTTGCAAGACTGCGACAGTGTCACTGTTACAGCATCTTTGTGCCTTACATCACAAAGTGTCACCTTCTAAACTGCAATATTGTTGTCAAGAAGTAACCTACCTAGGTCACTTATTGTCAAAGGCGGGAAGAAGGTTGACCCCCGAAAGAATTGCAGCAATTGCTCGAATGACTGTGCCTTTCTAGGTATCACGTCATACTGCAGACAGTGGATTCCAAATTTTTCACTGTTAGCGAAGCCATTGATAGCGCTCACGTGCAAGGATGTTTCGACTCCTCTGCCATGGACGGAAGACTGTCAGAAAAGTTTTTCTGAATTGCGTGATGCGTTGTGTTCGGCTCCTGTGTTAGGTACTCCTGATTACAGTAAGCCATTTACACTATATGTCCACGAGAGGGAAGGTTGTGCGTTGAGCGTTTTGACGCAACAATTTGGTGGCAAGCAGCGTCCGTGTGCATATTTTTCCTCGACCTTAGACCCGGTAGCTAGAGCGTTGCCGAGTTGCTTGAGGGCGACGGCGGCAGCTGCGGCGTCTATTCGACAATCCGCAGGTTTGGTCATGGATAATATGCTCATAGTGATGGTTCCGCATGCAGTTGACACTCTTCTGAATCGGACAAAAACTCAACATCTGACGAGTGCAAGGTTGTCTGGGTATGAGTTGACCCTTTTGGCAAGTCATATACAGATCAAGCGTTGTAATGTATTGAATCCAGCGACATTATTGCCGACTAATATGGAATCAGATGATGTACCACCACATGATTGTTATTTACGAACTGAGGAAGAAACAAAGGGTTGTGTGGACCTGAAAAACACTCCATTGACAGATCCCGATGGCACTTTGTATGTTGATGGTTCCTGTTTTAAATTGCCGAATTGCGATGTGACGACTGCGTATGCTGTAGTGACGTTGAGCACGGTTGTGGAGACCGCGAGATTGAATCAGAATTCAGCGCAAGCGGCAGAGTTGATTGCATTGACAAGAGCATGTGTTTTGTCTAAAGGAAAGCGAGTGAATGTGTTTACCGACAGTCAGTATGCATTCGGCGTTGCGTACAGTTTTGGACGATTGTGGAGAGAAAGAGGATTTATGACATCGCATGGCACGAAGATCCAACACGGGCAGCTCGTGAATGATCTTTTGGATGCACTTACATTGCCTAAACAGGTGGCGATCGTTAAATGTAGTGCACATCGGAAAGTGACGGATGATGTTGGTCGTGGTAATGCATTTGCGGACGAGATTGCTAAGGAAACGGCTAAGAATCTTGCAACCCGAATGTATGTGACAAGTCCAGCGAGATGGTCGACGGAAACTGGTATGTGTGAAGACACTGTTGAGAGTGTGAAAGCCATTCAGAACGAGGCCGCTGAAGCTGAAAAGACCAAGTGGAAAGAAAGTACGGGAAAGTTGGATATGCATGGATGTTGGGTTGACTTGTCGGAACGTCAGAGGTGGATGTTACCGGATGCGTATGTATTAGCTGTCGTGACGATGGCTCATGGGTTATCACATATTAGTGCGAAAGGGATATGCAAGTTTTTGTCCCCTGTATGGAAGAATGATGGTATTGCTAAATGTGCTGAGAGAGTGGTTAAGAATTGCATGGTGTGTTTGATGCATAATCCTGGCAAGGGCACCCCCACTCCACCTGGTCATTTTGCTCCCCCTGTTTGTCCCTTTGAGGTTATCCAACTGGACTTCATCCATATGGAGAGATGCAATAATCTAAAATATGTTTTGGTTGTGGTTTGTGCGTTCTCCAGATGGATTGAGGCCTATCCCCTTAAGGATAACACTGCCCTGTCCACAGCGAAAGTCCTACTGAAGGAATACTTTCCTCGGTATGGAATGCCACGGATCGTGTGGTCAGATATTGGAAGTGAGTTCGTGGGAAGTGTGATGCAGAGTGTATGTAAGGGCCTTGGAATTCGTCAGAAATTCCATAGCGCTAATCATCCTCAGGCAGCGGGTTTAGTGGAAGGGTACAATGGTACCCTGAAGCTGAAACTTGCAAAGATACAAACTACGACTGGTCTATCATGGCCTGATGCCTTGCCTCTGGCTCTCCTGTCAACCAGAGCGACTGTACACTCTCGAGTAGGGCTTAGCCCATATGAGATTGTGTCGGCCGCCCTGCGAACATTTGGGGAGTCCCGAGACCTAAGGCCTTTGATAGTCTTGAGTATCCAATGCTAATTGATTATCTTCATGATTTGACCACTAAATTGAGGTTAATTCACCAACAGGTCTTTGAAGCTCTACCAGCACAGACAGAGGGTCCTGGACATCAGCTCCGGCCAGGCGATTGGGTCGTTACCCGAAATTTTGGCCGAAAACGTAACTTGGAGCCGAGATTTGTGGGACCCTTTCAAGTCTTATTAACAACGAGGACTGCAGTTCGGTTGGAAGGCAGAAAGAACTGGGTTCACGCCGGCCACACGAAAAAAGTACCAATCCCCTCACCAACAGATGGTTGGGTGAGAACTGGGATTGCGGCAACGGAAACTGAGACCCCTTTATGCTTTGTGCCGTTTAGTGATGCTCAACCTGTAGGAGACAATTTGTCGCTGCCAGACACACCTGTGGAGTCATCAGTCGTAGAGAACTCAAGGTCTGAATCGTCGTCCACTCCACCGAACACTGTTTTGCCAGCTGAACAATTGTTTGTAGAGCAGACTCAACCTGGAAGAAATCGATACTTTCTTCGTCCACGTAGCAAGGACTAATAACATTTTTTTTTTTTTTTTTTTTTCTGGTGCTACGAACATTATGAACAATTACATCCTTTCTTTTTGAGTTTCTTTTTATGTGCTTTTCACTGCTAAGAGATTTGTATTAAAGCAGAGTGTTTAAGAAAACCTATCATCCGGGTTAACCGTAGGGCCGTGCGGGTACTCCTTTCTGTTTAGCAGGTTTCTGACACTAGGTCGGTTACTTTTGTCGACTCCTGGGAACTCCTGGGAATTGATAATCGCTACTCAGAACGAAGTGCGTCAAGTACGTCACGGACGGTTTTAGAGGATGGCATTCTCTAAGCTGTTGGAAGTAGAAAGGATGTCGGCGCAAAGATCAAAATTGCATAAGATTGTGCAGACAAAATGTTTTCTGTTTCAGGTATTCCTATTGTTTCTGACTATGTCTATGCTATTGGTGGGTGGAGTGTATTTTGGAATACAGTCGTTATTACCTTCTGTTTCACCTACTCTTTCTCCTAAACTAAGCTCTATTACCACTGTTTCCTCACATTCTTTTCATCCCCTGCCTCAACACGAACAGGTTAGACGTGCGGAATTCATGAATAACTCCTTCGTTCAACTCCTACATCAGCATCAATTGGTGATGAATACTACCAACTGTTGGGTGTGTGGGTTAATGCCACATACCATGGATAGGGGTATTCCGTATCTGGTTCTTCCTTATAGCTCCCAAGGGTCAGCTCGAGCATTCCAAACTATGTTCCGTAGTGCACTAGATTCCTACCCCAGTCGAGAGCCACGCTCTGCAAGCTTTGGTCCTGGTCCGTACCACAAGCCTTTGGCGATAGCGATTGCTGATCTAGATAGAGATGTCTTTGATGCATCGCTTATTCCAGATGAAGAGGTGCAAGCCTATAAGGATCTGAGTGAGGCCGAGTATAGTACGTCAGTGGGTGATAGACAGCTCAAGAGTTCGTCCCCAATATGGATCGTACCCCACCTCGGTAATTTCTGCTTGAAGGGTTTGGGTCGAAATCCGAGAGCACAACTTGGGAACAGTGCTTGTACTGACACGTATGTCCTACCGATGCTCTCTTCCCCTGTTTTTCTGACTGCTAAGGGCACTTATTTCGTATGTTATGAACGTGCATATACATGGTTACCCCGTGACTTCTCGGGTACCTGTTATATTGCGAATCTTTTACCACCGACTTTTACAGTTGCCTCAGACTATCACAAGACTAGAATTGTGAGAGGCGTTATTAGCAAAGAGGACACTGCCGGTCAAGAAGCAGGAGACTTCTTTAAGGGTTTCTTGCCATTTTGGGGACCTATGGTTAATAGTAGGAACCTAAGACAGTTGACCCGTGTAGTTGAGTCGACTGCTAATATAACTGCGAGTGCCCTTGGTAATTTAACAGCTGAACTTCAGGCGGATAGACTCATGACGTTGCAGAACCGTATGGTTCTAGACGTTGTTCTCGCAGATAGAGGTGGTGTGTGTAAAGTTATCCTTGCATTTTTACTCCTGACAATGCTCCAACTGTTTACCAAGCCATCTCGAAGTTGCACAAGATTTCCGAGTCCATACACGTGGACGAAGGCAATTGGACACTTCTAGGATGGTTTTGGGGTTTGATATCCACTTGGGGTTGGAAGATTCTGATGATCGTAGGGGTTGTTGTAACGTTTCTATTCACGTGTTGTCTTTGTGTACAGTGTGGTCCTGCCTTATGTGGCCTTTGTGCTACGACGTGTATAAGACGGCCATCTGTTACCAAGGAGACATTGATGGATAGAATGATGTTTCAGCAACAGTTGAATGATCTGATGAATATCGAAATTGATTCCGACTTTGACTAGTGCTTGCCTACATGAGGGCAAAAGAAGCGTCTGAGGCTCCGTGCGAGACGGAACGACACTTTTTGAGTGTTGTCGAATGTGGATGAGTTTGGTGTCTACGAACCGCAAATGACGAGTTTAGTGGGTGTACGCATTTTCGCTACGCAACCATGTATGGTTCGTCTCATTTTTGGGTTTATCCGTCCGAACCCTCGGGTTCCATTTTAGATGCGGCATCCATCTTGTCTCTTGCCCTCAAGTAGCCAGCGAACGGACTTTGTCCGCTCTGTGACCCTGGGATTCCCAAGCTTACACGAAGGACACGAGTTTCCTTGAGGGTGACTTTTATGATAGGGAAATGACACGGCAAAGGCAGATGGCCCCGCTCGAGGCTCATCTTACCGTGCTGGTCTATTGTTTCAGTCGTGCATGCATTGGGCACGAGGTCTTTGATCCTGTAATCAAGTTCCCGTTATTACTCCCAACACTCTTTTTCAATCTGTCGTGCATCCTTGTTTTTTTCTTTGCATCTGTTTCTGTCCCTTCTCTTAATGTGTTTACAGTCAGAATGGAATGTGTTTAACTGTGGGGATGATATGTTTTTACAGTTGGGAACCGGCAATGCTGCTGTAATTATGTTCCGGCCTTCTGAAACATGAACGCGACTCTTTTGAAGTTTATTGTGGGAACTGAGTTGTAACCTTTGTTTGCCGTGTTGTGCAATGGCAAAAACGTGTATAAAAGGAGCGATCCACTTTTGCAATTTGAAGCAGTCTCCGAGAACCTACACGTTGTGTACTTCTTGCGATTTCTGTATCCCTGCAGTAAATAAACGCTGATCTTTGACGTCGCTGGAAGTGTCCCGTGTCTCTGTGTTTTGTACGCCAGAACAGGTAACCCACGAAGGTTTCAGGTGTTGTCCCCTGGCACCGCTGGGTCTTAGAATAACCCAGTCCTTCACATACATGCCAATAGACCCGAATCAGGCAGTAGACTCATGATTTTCAAAGCACAAAATGGCCTTGTTTTGGCTGTCTCCACCTGAAATTGCCTCTGCTTCAATGGATGTTAAAGGGGGAAATGCATTCTCCTGGGGACTTTTCTAAAATCTCCCACTTTCCTCTTCTAAAATGTTGGCATTTATTTTGAGCAGACCAATTGGGACCATGGAAGGAGCCATCATAGAAGCCCGCTGCATTTACAGGCAAGATGTGATGTATTTTGCAGGTAAAACACAGACCACGGTAAGGCTACTGAGCAGGAATGAGAGGCGCACATGGATTGAGACCTGTAAGCGTCTGTTCATGAAAGTACAGCAAGGGACTATGTATGCTGCGTCTGGTAACTTTTACAAGTATTGTGGGCCCAGTAGGTTATTCAGGTGATGTAGATATGCTTCTTGCAGCAAGGGAGTGGATACAGGAACTGGGTGCTAGTTTACATATTGCTGCCATGGGATAAAATAATTAAACTCTAAGGGACATATTTATCAAGGTTTGGCTAGAGCACAAAGTCATGCAAAGTGACTCAAAAAGGTGCAAATGTTGGAAAGGGTATTAACATTCCAGCCCTATATGTATTTTGTTCTAGAAAGTTCCCCATTTCAGCGTAAATAGCGATTTGTGCTATTTTGTGACATTAAGGAGGCGTCTCATAGGTTGAAATTGGGTGGACTTGCACAAGCGGGGATACTTTTTAAAAGAATGCCCGATCTACAGAGCTTCACACCAGGCCACGTGCTAAAAAAATTGTAGCTCCGTGAAGCATGCACAAAATTGAAGTAATGTTTTTCTTTCTCCTCACATTTCACATCGCTGTTATGTGCTGCATTTTACAGCACACATCCAACTTATGAAATGTTATAGAAAATGTCCTAGGGGTAGGGTAAACTTCCAGTAGAAAACATATGCTAGACAGCAAATACAGACTATGCACCATGGTGCAAGTGTGTTCTTAGACCTGGTAGCCTTGGCGAGAGTTTCCCTGTATTTTTTGCTTTTGCCTCCTGTGTTTTTGCTGGAAAGAGCAGCCAATTTCCAGACCTAACCTTCCCTTTTCTTACATGTGAGTCACCCCCAAGGTAGGCCCAAGGTAACCCCGTGGGTAGGGTGCAATGTATTTTAAAGGTAGGACATGCCCTGATTTGTGTGGCATATCCTGATAGTGAAATACTGCCAATTTCGTTATTCACTATTGAAAGTTTATCTGTCCCTTAGGATAGACTGGGACTTCATTTATTACATCTTATAAATATAACTTTCCATTGGGACAAGATAGGAAGGTAAAGTTTAGTATGCCTTAACTCAGAATATAAAGATAGTCGCAGTGCATCCCGGATCTTCGCACATCGCATTGTCCTGGATCATCGCACACCGCATCGAGGCACCACGTTTCTTGTATCGTTGGGGGACGCAGTAAGAAACCGACGCATTACCTCCCCATGGAGTAAGAAATTGAAGTATCACCTGCTCTCCGGTATGGAACCGACACATCACCTCCCCTGCGCAGCAGTAAGGAACCAACGCATCACCTCTGCTGGAGCAAGGAACCAATGCATCACCTTCCCTGTGTGTAAGGAACCAACGCATCACCTTTGATGCATAGAAGGTACTTTGTGTTTGAAAAGGTTGCATTCACCGTTTTCTATGAAAAGAACTATTTCTACCTTTTGAAAGTCATATTTTTATTACTGTATTGTGGATTTTTGTAGTTTTGGTCTTATTTGGTTTAGATAAAGATTACTAATATTTCTAAACTGGTGTGGTGTCCATTTGTAGTGTTTTCACTGTATTACTGTATGTGTTCACAAATGCCTTACACACTGCCTCTGAGATAAGCCTGTCTGCTCGTGCCAAGCTACCAAGGGGGTGAGCAGGGGTTATTTTAGAAGTCTATCCCCCTTACCCTGATTAGAAAGAAGGGTCCCTACTTGGACAAAGGTACCTACCTCTGCCAACTAAAGACCACCATTTCTAACATGTGTGCATTGTGCTAGGCAGCCTGTTAGTGCACTAGCGCGGGTAAGAGAGCAGCAGCAGGCCATTTTCAGTAAATATGGCTCTGTGGTTTCTCCTTGCACAACGCAAAACAGAAGCTTTGGTTGCACAAATATTTAGTAAATCTGCCTGTTGATATGAATATCCAGAACATTTCTCAGGTGTAGAAAAGTAAGGCATCTTCTTCCTAGAACACATTTCAATTCATTTACTTTGAAAGAGAACCACAGCGAAACTATTTAAACAGGAAAAAGACGAAATCATTGCATTTTTCATTTTTGGTGCTCAGCTACACATTTGCCTCCACGTCATCCATGCCTCAATGAAGATCTACAGCTAAACAACCATTTTTCTACTGACATGTTTCTAAGAGTGGTGAGGTTTACCTATGGGTTGGGAGACTGATAAACTCTACCACAATGCATATCATTAGCACTGCATGGGTGTCCACCCTCCTAATGCCAACAATCATGACAATTGAATTCATCATAGTCATTGCATAATACAAACACCTTAAACTCAAGTATTGACCTGCAAAATTGTCAAAAGAGAAGAAAGGCAAAGAGAGATAAACAGAGAGGGAAGGAGAGGTGGAGCGAGGCCTCTGGGCCAGTCAGTATTCCATCAGCTGGTGTGGAGAGGCAAACTCGTGTATAGGAAGATATCATGACTTCCAAAAGTGCAGGTGCCTATATGAAGGCAGGAGGGCTTGGGCAAGGTTTGTCACATGCCAGGCAATGCACCATGTGGCTGACTCCTCCCCAACCCAAACGGCTCTCAGAGGATCCTCTTCATTGATTATAGGGAGGACTAGCAGTGTGTGAGGGAATATCCGGCACTTATCAACAACTACACCATGATGCTTGGAGATTGGTAGGCTGAGCTGTTCGTTTGCTGCCTTCATGGCTGGAGGTTGTCCTACTACCACAAGTGCATGAAACTCTGTCCAGATCAGGTAGTCCTGAAGCACACGCTATGTACATATTTACACCTTTGCTGAGCCTGAGGAATCAGCCAGCCCTGTAGCATGCTTGCAAGTGTACCTGCAGCAGTTCTGGCCTGTTCACACATCAGAGTGACTGCAGTGCAGGGCTTGAGGAACATTGGCCAGTCTTCATGAGACTCCCAGTAAGCTATGCAGGGATTGGTCAGTGTGCTTGGTCTGTGTGACCAGGCCCGGGAAAAAGGTGCTTCTGTGACAGCATGAAGCCCAGCCTCTCACCAGCAACAGTGAAGCAGAGGTGGTGCCAACAACTCCAGTGACCTACTGGACAGGTTTTCCTAGAATACAGGACACTGAGGTATATAGGCTGCTGCTCAGCGCCTTCCTGACTCACATCATCATCATTATCATTCATCTTTATTCAGTTATAAAAACGATAAAAGTATATACATAAATTAAAATATACACATTTCATAACAATACACCATAATTACGCTACTCCCAAGGAACATTAAGATAAAAAAATATAGAAATCAATTGTCATGGAACCCTTCAGCAACCTTACAAACGTCTACAAATTTTTTTTTATGTGCACATAAAAATGATAAATGAGGAAAATATAAAAATTGGATCAGTAAAAAACAAACCAGAGGGTAGTCAAGCATCTTTAGATATAATAATGCTGTCCACATTGCATAAGGCTGACTCTTTTAAAATTGGAATAAGATACTTTCTTTGGTGATGCTGCATAAGTATCACAGAAGAGCATAATGTGTTGATGCATTATCGCAGGGGCACGGAATACCCTTAGAGCTTTGGCCTAGAGGGAAGGACATACAATAGTGTTCTGTCCCAAACCTGAACTGTAGAAGCAAATTCCTGTCCCAGTTGTCATACACATTTAACAAATACGGTTCTAAAGTAAAAGTCATTTTTTCCATTAAGTGTAACTTGACCACAGGTTTAGTGTACGCATGTTTTTTTCTATCATGTCTTCTTAGTTAAAAAAATGTTTCTTTTGCTCAAAGCATATCCTTGTTGGTTAATAAATCTGGTGAGTAAGATAAGTCAGATCTACCTAAATAGATACTTTAAAATTCAATACGTCTGAGCCATTTGGACTTTCCATGCTCCTCCATAGTTAGAAGATCTTTAACTATTTATCTGTTGGGAGATGTACTCAGATTGCACTAGATGGACATCTACGATAAAAGGGGTTCAAGATGTATTCTATCAATCAGGTAGTACATCCCTAACTCTCTTTATGGTAAGAGTAGGTTGAGGAGGACTGGACAGCTGTCTAAAGATGTCTGCAACATGTATTTTTGTTCTATTTGTAGAAGGCCGGAGTCAACATAACCACAGACCCCTGCTGCATAACAAATAACAGAAACACATTTCAACTGATTAAGATTGAGTATTTATGGAACATGATTTTTCCAACTTTTGGCCAGCATTAAGGACTGCTGAAAAGGAATGGACAAAGTGGTTTTCAAAAGAGTCCTGCAATTCCAAACCCTTATTAATTAGGGATGTAGGAATACATACAAAAGATTATTAAAGACAAGTAAACTGAATTGGCAGGACACAAACTGGCTACACCTACTCGAGGTCACAAAGAGGAAGGACACCACAGGATTTTGGCAGATAATCACACATGACAGTGCTCAGCAATGAGCCCACTGGAATGTGTGGTGCAGCCTAGTGAGTGGGTATAATACTTTACAGATTTAGATACAGAGTACCCTCACCTTCCTATTGCTACCTGTAACATCTCAAATAGGCAACAAAATGATGACTTTGTGGAAGCTGACATGGATTTCTTCTCATTGGAAGAAACCACAGAGTCTATAGAATCCCTCCAATTAGGAAAAACTCCAGGACCGTACAAGGTCCCTGGAGACCTCCTATGATCAGGATTCAATATATGAGGCCCATACATAAACCTGAAAACCAATAGGATAATGCAAAGTGAAAATACACCCGACTCTTGGCACAATGCAAAAATAGTACCTAAATCCAAAAAAGGCGATAGTAGTGATCCAGAAAACTATCACCCTCTCTGCCTTATTGGCAACATGCATAAAGTTTTTTGCAGACAGATTTTGAATAAACTTCCGAGCTGAGTAAACAAATTTCATGGTCCCAGCCATGGCACAACCCGCTATTCCCTTATGATTTGGGTAGACATTTCCCCTTTTTCCTTGTTCCCTTGTCCTTCCCGAAATTGCATGTTCACTCTGTGGTGAGGGTTGCTGTGTGTTCCTTCTCTTGAGGCATGGTGGTGATGGAGCCGGGTTCCACATTCTAAACTTACTCTGGAACCCCTGGCCTATGGCTCTTTTGTTACCTGCTTGTAAGTGTGGAGGGGAGAGAAATACACATTTTCGATGATATTTTCCCAATGCCTATGATGCTGAAAGAATACGGAGTCCTAATTCAGTTTAGTGTATTTAATACAGCACCAAGAAAAGTTGGACATACAAACACCTCATAACGAGAGTGTAAAGATACATGGGCACTAATACAAAACCAAATCTACGCACTAAATGAAGTCGGTGCAAGAGGCACAAAATCACCAATTCCAACATTAGAACACAAATGATTATCAATTATCAATGATGATCAAGAGATTTCTTCATTGGCGGTTAATAAGTAAAAGCATTTAATCTGTCCCTACACTACCTCCAACGTGACATCCCTACCTAGCTCTCCCCAGGCAAGTTCTCTAAAAGGTGGAGAAGAAAATAGGTAGTTGTGGTCCCTGTGAGGGAAAGATACCGCACAATCAAAATTAACTTAAGTTGTACCCCTTACCAAAATTAAGTGTGAATGATTCTATCCCTGAAGTTTGGTCGGGGTGCTAAAGTAGCTTAATACACCTACTACCTAAAGGTGCTATTAGCACATTAAAATTTACTATGCATACAAATGAACCAAAGAAAAGCTGTTATAGCACACGCTTTAGTACACATAATAATCCAAATATTGAATAAATAGTGAACAAGGTCCGGTTCGAAATGTAGTCCTTGCAGGAGTTCACATAAACAATCTAATGAGACCACAGGTGTTCAGAACATGAAAGCAATCCAAAGATGTCATCTGTTGATTTTCAATAACTCTTTAATGTTTTTCTCAAAAAATTGCCAGCACACGATTTGGCCGACACGTGTTTCGTCTACTCTTAGACTTTTTCAAGGCAATTGGGAATATTCATTTAAAGTAGTCTGGTATAGATACTTCAAAGATAAATGTATAATGATGCGTTCCAAGCAGAATATTAGGGTCTGGATATGAAATTAAACCGGGCAATCAGACTCTCTCTGTAAAATAGCGCGAGTACCCAGGCAGCAGCAACACGCGTTGTCGCGTTGTCATGCGTGCAGACTTTTGCCAGAAAAGGGTCGCTAACTTATCTTGGTTTGGCCTCCTTTATAATATATTGGTTCCGCGATACTGCTACTTTTAAAGGACGATACTCATGGTCCTTAGAATATAATCGGATGCTGGTTTGGTGTGGTGCAGGCGGACGCCGAGTATCTGCGGGCTGAAAACTTTGCTCGCGCACCATAGAGCATGCGCTGCCTCCGCTACCTGGCTACTTCCTGGCTGCCACGCGGTCTTTATGGAGCGGTATTTCGGCAGTATTCGGTGACGGAGAACGGAGAACGTAGATGATGATGCAGGGTTTGAATGCGCTGATATTGACTTTCATCGGCTCCGGTCTCGATATCCCTCACAGCTGACCAGTTCTTACAAGTATGGCAACTGCACCGAACGTTACTCCTATTCTTGAAAATCAGGTTAAGAATCCATCTGAAGATGTTCTCCACTTACCACCTGAAGCCTGCCCTTATGTTGTAATTTTAGCTGGCGCTCCTCCCTTGAAGAAAGACCAATCAGAGTTCTGGGAACAACTCAAGAATGAGAGTATTGATTGGTTATCAAAGTATAAGGGCCTAGGGACGGTGAACACCAATGATATTTTAATGGTGCGACGTGTAGGATGGGTAGGACCCTCAGATAAGAATATTACAGGTGACTGTATAGCCGTGAATTTTAGACGTCCCTCCCTGGTGAAATGGTTACTAAGAGCACAAATGCACCACAATATTGCCCCAACCAGCATACATTCACTACCTCTGGGCTTTTTCTATAAACCTCCTCTGGGCACACGTGATCTTATTATCCTGACGCACATCACAAAGAATCAGTTTACCGTTCTGTCTAGTCTGGAGAGCCCGGACTGACTATCAAGTCAACTATCGACTACTGCACCAGAGTTAGTGGAACCCTTAATAGTCTGTCCGGTTGTTACTGAACTCAGATCCCTAGATTCTAACTTAAATGTGCTAAGCTGGAACATTGCAGGATTAAGATCCAAACTGAATTCCATGGAGTGGGTTGATATGGTTAGTAATTATGACATTCTGATGTTCCAAGAGACATGGTGCACAAATGAATTGTTCCTTGAAGGATTTGCATGTTATAATAGCATTGTACCTAGCCCCAAAACAGGTCACCCACGTATGGGGTTATCAACATGGATAAAGATCTCAGCTGGGGGTAGTATAAAACCTCTGGTGACAAATAACGAGAACTTTCAAGCCACGGTTTATTCACAGGGGGCCTCGATATGTTTAATTAATTTTTATAATAATGATTTTACATCACTACCAAATAGGAATTTTATTAATTTGTTTGAATTTATTGATAAATTAGAAGATGAGCAGATGTATGGCAAATTGGACGGAATCTGCCTAGGCGGTGACTTTAACGTACGATTGCATAGTGGTATTGACAATACAACCATTGCCCCAGTTAGGGTCAACCTATGTAAAAGAGGGGAGGAACTCTGCAATTATATTTCTTCCCGTAATTTGATTAATGTAATGGAAAAGGCAGGCGTTGACTCAAATAAGGGTCCACTGCCTACCTACAGAGGACGTGGCTGTTCATCTATTTTAGATTATGTTTTTATATCATCTTCATTGGTGAACTTTTTATTAGAGGCTGAGGTTTTATGTACTAGCCAAGGTGACCATAACCCAATTTTAACAACCATTAGGTTTTTTTCAAAATTTATTACCCAAAGGGAAATAGGGGCTAAACATTTGGAGGCATCAACTGACAAACTTAGAGTGATTTGGAAAGGCATAGATAGTAAAGCCCTATTCGCACGCATGATAAAATCGTATCCTCTACTGGTAGAGATGTGCCTATCAAGCAGCACCTTTGGTGCGGAGATCATTGAGGCCTTTAGTGGTTTATGTGTTGGTATTAAACATATAATTTCAAGACCTGTTACCAACTCAAGCAAGAATCCCAGATAGTTCGATGGCATATGCTCGCGAGCTAACAGAGAACTGCGTGAAGCACTAGCGGCCATACGCAGGGATATAACCCGAGTTAGATCATTAAGAGCCTGCTATAAGAAAGCAACTAAACTACGCTCAGATGAGATATTGAGAGAATGTTGGGATAACCTTGCTAGTGCTGCCTTACTTAAGAATGTAACTGGATTCTGGAAAGAAGTTAAAGCCATGAGGTCTATGGGCTCAAACATTACTCCCATAAGCTGTAATATAACTAGCGAATTATGGGAGGAGCATTTTGCCAGAATCTACACAGTTTCCACAAAGATCTCTAATAGTCATACCTGCCCCCGCGTTTTAAAGGTTGCTATAACTGTAATTGAAGTCGAAGATGCCATAAAACAAAGTTCAGGGAATAAAGCCCCAGGCTCGGATGGGCTACCTATCGACCTTATAAAACATGAACCAGATTTTTGTGCTCCCCTTTTATGCAATATTTTTAATAACCTGACCAATACGGCTATTCCGAGCACTTGGTCGACCAGTATCATTGTGCCCATTTTTCAAAAAGGTGATAGATCCAATCCCAGCTGTTACCGCCCAATTTCCTTGATAGACAATACTTTGAAGATCTTGGGCAGGGTTGTCTTTAATAAGATCAGGAAATGGGCTGAAGACAACCAAATTTTAAACTGTTGTCAGCTGGGCTTTAGAAGTAATGTCGGAACTGTCGAACAGTGTTTGAACTTAAATCTTATTCTGGGCAAATATACGATCGCTCAAAAAGTTCCACTTTATTTGGGTTTTATGGATTTAATCTCAGCCTTTGATTTTGTTAGTAGATCACGTTTATGGGAGATTCTTTTAAATTATGGGTTGGATGAGGCCTTGGTCCATTTTTTGGCGTATTTGCACAGGGATTTAAAGGCACGGGTGAGGATAAGCAATGATGCGGAGGTTTCTGGGGATATTGTTATTGGTAGAGGGGTTAGACAAGGCTGTGTTCTAGCCCCTCTACTTTTTATTCTTTATATAAACAAATTACATAATTCCCTGTCCAAATTGACCAATGATGTACCGAAAATTAATGGTAAATTATTCCCCGTGCTTTTATATGCAGACGATGCGGTCCTCATGGGCCGCACCCCCAACGCACTTCGCACTTTAGTTACGGGGTTTGTGTCTTTTATGGCCGAATTGGACCTTTCCACTAATTTAAAAAAATCTTATATAATGATGTGTGGGCCGAAAAACACTGCATTAACTCTATAACATCGGGCAGCGAATCCCTAGCACATTTCCTTATCTGGGCTTAGTTTTTTCAGAATCAGGCTCTTGGCAAGCCCATATAGCCCACAGCAGTAGCAAACTCTTCAAAGCTGTTAATTCTATAATTAGCCTTCGGCAGCCAAAACAAGCAGAAGTGGTGTTACCTTTAACCCAGATATATTAATCGCAATGTGTATCGACGGCCACTTATGGTGCTGAAGTCTGGGGGTATGTAAATTGTAGCGGGATCCAAATTGAAGAGAATAGATTTTGTAGAAAAATTCTCGGGGCTCAAATTTCATCTCCAACTTTCATATGCCACAAGGAATTGAACCTACATTATGTGGAGGATTTTATTAGGTCTCGTCCAGCTATATTTTGGCTAAAAATATGGCAGAACCCCGCTGCGATTTTAACAAGAGAGATAATTATAGATTGCCTTAAATGCGATAAGGGTGGTAGTATACCTTGGCTTGTTGCAGTTAAAAACAGTTTAGCCAGCGTGAAGTTGGAACATATTTTCTTATGTCCATTAGCATTGGAAGGCATGAGTACAAAATCACTTAGGGGGGCGCTGTTTGACCTGTATCATAAAGAAAGAAAGAACATCGAGCATCATAAATCATCGATTGTTAGGTATTTGCCCTTTCTGGAGGTACCGAGCACTCAACATCATATGCCACGGAAATACCTCAGAAAGAATATAGGGAGATGGAAAAGGAGCACGTCATTGCACTTTATTTGTAACATACTGCTGACTTTGCACATTGGTCCAAACCTCATACTTTGTTATTAATGCTGCTAGATTTTGCAGGTTCGTCCAACCTTTTTACTGTGATTTTACTACTGTAACTTTGTATTTGTATTGGATGATATTGTATATTTATACGTTTTAAAACTTGTATTGTATTTGCCATTGGTAGTGATGAACTGTGCTTTTATGGATATTTTTATCCGAATAAAGATTATTTGACTTTGGCCAGAAAAGGGTCGCTAACTTATCATGGTTTGGCCTCCTTTATAATATATTGGTTCCGAGATACTGCTAATTTTAAAGGACGATACTCATTCATGGTCCTTAGAATATAACCGGATGTGGTTTGGCCCATTAAGATATTTATAAAGGGTCGGGATCTCAACAGGTCACACGCCACAACAGGTAAGTCTACACCCACTATTGTCACTCGCGCTATTTTGCAGAGTGGGTCCGATTGCCCGGTTCAATTTCATATCCAGACCCTAATATTCTGCTTGGAACACATCATTATACATTTATCTTTGAAGTCTCTATACCGGACTACATCAATATTCCCTCTTGCTCGATGACCTTGGTTCCCAAGGTTTTCCAGACACGAAGGACATCCTCCTACATTATCGGCTCCACTTGTCCAAAGACATCCTCTCCACCCTAAGTCTTGTCCAACTCCAAAAACAAAGACGTTATCCAAACTAATGGGGACAAATTCCTGCACCTACATTTGGAGACAAGGAGAGGAGAGAAAGGAGAGAATTCCATAAGCACATAAATTCTAATTAGTAACCTGCAATCCGAGAGCGAAGAAGGAGAAACAAAAGTTAGGCCTACCAAGTTTTCAGCTAATGTAAGTACAATTCACACATTTAAAATACATGCAGGGGGTGTGGCCAAGATGGCGGCTTGGTAGGACGTGTTTCTCTGTCCCTCTGGCCTTGCCTTCCTTTAGCCTTGTAATTGCCCCATCCCAGGGTCTCCTCCTGGTGAAAACAGTGGCTCCACGACTGGCGGAACCTCCGGTGAAGCCCGGGAGGTGTTTTGCTGCTGTTCCTGTGCCCTACACAAAGAGGAGAGCTCACCCGTACGGGCCTGAGCGGGAAGCAGCGCCAGTGATAACCACGATCCCAGCGGGCCTAGTGCAGGGACTCTGACGGCGCTGTGCCCGTGCTCCGTGCCGCCGCCTCTGAAGAAGCTTGACCGGGAGCCGGTTTGCGGCGCCAGGGGTCCCGACTGCAGCCGGACCGCACGGATATGATGGTGACCCGGACCGGAGGTACGTGAGTGCCCGCCATTTTGCCCACCGGATTGCAGAGGTGGCGCCTCCCTATCGCCGGCTCGCGGCAGCGCTCTGGGGCCCTAGTGCAAACAGACTTTGTAGAGGGCGAGCCTGCCCCCTTTGCCGGTTGGTGAATACTGACTTGCCCTTCATCGCCCTGTGAGCGGCCCTACTCCTCGGGGCCAACCTGCTGAAAATCGGACATTTTGGGCGTGGGCTTCCCCCCCTCAGCCCTCCATTAACTCGGCGGGAGTGCTGGGCCAGCCGGAGCTGCGACCTGCAATCTGCGAGCCCCTCCACTGCATATGCTGACAAGAGCTGTGGCCTAAGACCTTGCGTTATTCCCCCGGGCACCTGATGGACCCCTCGGGTGCTGACTCCGGGAACGAGGTGAACTGCCACTCTCCTTCAGGCACCTGTCGTCCCGTTGGGCCTCTAATCATTGAGCAACTCGTCGGCCTGCGCCAGAGGGAACGCCTGGCATTGTCATTGTGATCTTTGCCGCAGTTCTGCCTCAGGGGCCCCTCTGGACAGGCTGGTGCCTGGGTCCTCCGAGTGACAACAACGACTTGGTCTCTGGGGGGCTGGATCGGTCGCTCCTGCAAGGAGTTCAAGCGAGGGCACTGGGCAGTGCGCTGACATCCAGTATTCGCCAGCCCTCAAGAGATTAGAGGTTGTGCCCCTGGTAGAGGTAGGAGGCCTGCCGCTGGGCCCTGGGGACAAGAGTTGCGCTCCATGCTACTTGATTCAGTGGCCCCTGGTCTGCGGCCCACGCAGTCACACAACTCCGTCTTCCTGATCAGCTATGGTGGCGGCCTAAGCGTGAAGAGAGAAAACCCTCAAGGACCTCTTAGTGAAACAAGTTGGTACATCCGACGCCACGCAGGCAGACTCCCCAGCACCGGGACACTCGGAGATGATGGAAGGCACGAACGAACCGGCCACAAAGGCATTCATGATGGAGCTGTTCGCCGCCATCAAAGAAGATATACTGGTCCTTAAAGGCCAGTTCACGGCCGGCCTCAAAGAAGTCAGGAGGGATGTAGATGAAGTGTGCGAAAGGGTGGCGGTCCTGGAGGAACATGAATTGACGAGAGATGGCGATCTCCATCAACTCCAGCAGGAGGTGTTGCGGCTGCAGGACCGGACCCTGGACCTGTCGGCCCATGCGGAAGACCTTGAAAACCGCTCCCGGAGGAATAATATCCGCATTCATGCTGTTCCTTGGAAAGCAGAGGGAGAAGACCTGCGGTCCTATGTTCTAGCCCTCTGTAGACATGTTCTAGGTGATGACGGTCAACAAGAAATCCAGATGGATCGAGTACCTGCCTTAGGGGAGAGAAAGCACCCCCGCCGGATATCCACGTATGTGTGCACAACTTCCAGCTTAAAGAACAGATATTACGCAGGGCCCGGCCGATGCAGCCGATCCAATTCCAGGGACATTCTCCAGCCCTCTTCCAAGACCTAGCCGCCTCCACCTTGGCCAAGCGACGAGAGTTCCGAGCGGTCACTTCCTTTCTGCGTGACAAAGGCATCCCATACTCATGGGGCCACCCCTTCTGTATCATCTTTAAGTACCAGGGGAGGCTTCGGCAGATCCGCTCACTGCGGGAAGCTATGGAGTTGCTGGGACTAGATCAGGATGGCGATGCGACTAAGGGAGACAGCCCCAGGTTGCGCTCTCCGCAACAGCTGCCCCGTTGGCAGTCGGGAAGGCCTCGACCTATCGGAAACCTGATCCGGATGAAGCAGCAAAGGGCCGCGAGACAGTGCTCTCTTCTCTCTCCCAGTCTCAAGGTCGCTCAGCTTCCCCTTGAACATTTCAGCACAAGACCACTGGGGATGGATGTCATAGAACGCGGCCGGCACTTGGGATGACCACCTCTCCTGATCCAGGTGGGTGCCTCTCCACGGCTCTTGGGTCTTCAGGACTCCTATACTATGGTCTTCCTCAGGACCGTGCTCCCTTTAGGCTATGCCTACCTAACAAACTGTTGTCTACGGTTTCTTGTTGGGATTGAGTTCCACCTCCTCATAGACCTTACCCACCATGGTTAGACCTCTAAAGATCGTCAGCCTCAATGTATGAGGCCTTAACCACCCTACAAAACAAACAGCGATTCTCTCTTTACTGGAGCAGTCTGAGGGAGACATTTGTCTCCTTCAAGAGACCCACCTGCTTACCAAAGGCACCCCCAGAATGCGCTTGCGGCGCTTTCCCCATCAATACTGGTCTTCTGATACCTCTAAGAAGAATGGGGTAGCTATTCTGCTTGGGACTAAGTTTGAGGGTAAAGTGCTGTCTACTCTGTACGAGCTCAAAGGCAGGGTCCTAGCGCTTCGCATTCAGTGGGGATCCACTATTTTCACACTACTCAACATTTATGCACCTAATGTCCATCAGGAAGCTTTTCTCCGCCATCATATCTCCGAAGGTCTTTTCTCCCCAGACGCTGCTTTAGTGATCGGCGGGGATTTCAATCTGGTTATGGATGGTGAGTGGGATCGCTCAGGCCAGTGCTACTCTCAGGTGGAGGCTCTTTCCCCGGAAGGGAAACAGTGGATGGCCGATAATGGCCTTCATGATGTATGGCGCATACACCATGCAGATCTCCCGGATTACACATACTACTCTGCCGCACATAAATCCTATGCGCGCTTAGATATGTTTTGGGTCTCTCCGACGCTCCTCCCTAGGGTCAGCGACTCCATCATAGCCCCCCGCTCTCTATCCGACCATGCACGCATTTTCATCTTCCTGACTCCGGAAGGGGTTGAGTGTATTCCCTCCCACTGGTGCTTGCGAGTGGGCCTCTTGCACTCCCCCCACATTGTTGAAGGCGTGCGTACCAAGCTCTTAGACTATCTCCAACACAATAATGGGGAAGCATCCCTGCATTCCGTTTGGGAAGCACTCAAAGCGGTCATCCGTGGGGAGTTTCTTGCTATCTCCTCGGCGGACAACCGGAAACGTAGGGAGGTCCGGACAGACCTTGAGAAGGAAGTTGGGGAACTAGAGGCAATAAATAAATGCTCAGGGGCTCAGTGGGTCTAGCGCTCCTTAGAAAAGAAGCGACTGCTTCTTAAACGCGTGGACCTGGATAAAGCAGAGTTTGCGCTACTGTGCCTTCGCCACAGATTCTATCTGGGCAGTGACAAGTGTGGGAAAATGTTGGCTTGGAAACTGCGCACGAGGACTATAGCAGGGAATATCTCCCATCTTACACTGCCCACTGGTGAGGAGGTCCGGTTGGACTCCCAGATTGTTGCAGAATTCCGTCGCTTTTACCAGTCTCTGTACAGCGCAGAGCCTTGCGACTTCCTTGTGGCACAAGCATACCTTGAGTCCAGCAATTTCACCCGCCCGCGCAGGTGGATCAGCTAGTAAACCCTGTTAGGCTGGACAAAGTAATTTCCGCTATTACCTGACTGAAACTTGATAAATCACCCGGCCCGGTCGGCTTCCCAGTCTTGTTCTATAAAACTTTTTGTCATGAACTTGCCCCCCTCTTAACGCGCCTTTGCAACTCCTTCTTAGACTTTGGGGACGTGACGGCTGCTATGTCAGAAACGGCAATCTCTGTGATCCTTAAACCCAATAAAGATCCTCGGCAATGCAGTTCCTATTGCCCGATTTCATTGCTCAACGTTGATGTAAAGCTTTTTACAGGAATTCTTGCAGCTCGATTGAACCCCCTGATGGCGGGTCTGATAGATCCAGACCAGGCGGGCTTCATTCCTACACGCCAAGGTAGTGATAACACCAAAGGCCTGCTTCACCTAATTGACGTCGTTCACCGCTCTCAAAAGGCTGCGATACTCTTCGGGGTCGATGCCGAGAAGGCGTTTGACAGAGTATGCGGAAATATCTCTTCGACATCCTACGATGCTTTGGCTTTGGCCCCCGCTTTGTCCAATAGGTGCAATGCATCTAGCGTGCTTCCCGGGCTTTTGTCCATGTTAACGGAATGTTCTCTTCTTCTTTTGAGATAGCTCAGGGTACGAGGCAAGGGTGCCCACTCTCGCCTCTTTTATTCGCACTATATATGGAGCCTTTCGCGCAGAAAATTTGGGGCCATCCGGGGCATCAAATTCGGATGTGCGACCCATACAATAAGTCTCTATGCGGATCACGTTACCCTCTTCCTCTCGCAGCCCTCCTCTGTGCTCCTGCACTCATGGGTGAACTTGACTCCTTTGGGCGGATCTCGGGTTTTAAGGTGAATCTTGGCAAATACCAGGTCCTTAATCTCTCTCTACCACAAGACCAGGCAGAAACTCTTAAACAGTCCCTCCCCTTGCATTGGTCCGATGATCCTGTGCCATACCTGAGCATTCTTTTGACCCCTTCGATTCCATGCCTGCTAGAGCTTAACTACTCTTACCTGATCTCACAGCTGAAGAGAGAGTTGGGGGAACTACCTTTACAACGCAACTTTTACAACGCTGTGCTATTACAACGCATTTTTTACAACGCTAAAACTTTTACAACGCATGCTTTTACAACGCGTTCCATTATATGGTAAGTACCTTTACAACGCATATACCTTTACAACGCATTTGGTGGTAATGCTTTTACAACGCATGTATTTACAATGCATGTGTTTACAACGCAAGTACTTTTACAACGCATATACTATTACAACGCATTTTTTTTTGCAAAATATTTTTCTACATTTTATTAGTTGGGTAGCATTAAAATTAATACTTGAGTATTTTTTTTTTTTTTAATATAGCAATTCTAATTTAAAAAAGGGCAGTAGTTAATAAAAAAATTATTACTTGTGTATTTTTTCTGGTAGATAAGTTTGGTTGGTTAGCAGTAAAATAAATACTTGAGTATTAAAAATTTTTTTAAAAATGCAATATTTATTTGAATAAAGTGAGTAGTTTATAAAAATAATAATACTTGAGTATTGTGCCTGGTAGAAAAGTTTGGTTTGTTTGGTGATAAAATAATAGTTTAGTATTTTTATTTTCTATAGTAGTTTCAAAAAAGTGAGTAGATAATCAAAATATTAATGCATGTGTATTTTATTATGTAGAAATGATTAATACTTGATTTTTAAAAATTTAATACTTGAACATTTAGTTTAGTGTTTTAAAATATAAAAAATAGATACTTAATAAAAACTTATTTTAAATGTTGAGTATTTATCTACTTAAAAATAAATTTTCTTAAACATTAAAGAGTATATAATATTTAAATATATAGAAAAATGATTGAGTACCTATTTTTAAATACTAGAGTATTTTTATCACATATGAAAAGACAAGAGTATTTATATGTTTAAAAGAAAGTGTCCTTTTATAAATAAATGGAAGTGTATTTTTGATTAATTTATTATATAAATAAATTAATAATATATTTAAAATATTAATATCAACATTAAAAAATATTTACAGTAATAATTATAACAATTGAATAATTTTAAAAATTTAGAAATCAGAAATAACAATTATAACTTACTTTTTGAATTTATTTCCCACGGTTTTCCATTGAAGTCTATGAGCGTGTTTGTCCTTTATTTATTTTGGCAGCCTTAGCATATACAGCCCGCGGAACAAGAAAAGAAGGTACAGAAAGTGAAGTAAGAGGAAGTTTTGAAAGGAAAAGGCAAAAGAGCCAAGGTAAGGAACATATTAAGTAATTTTACAGTTATTAAATTACAATATTGGAGATTTAAAAACTAATTTAAAAATAAAGATAGGAAACAAATATTTATTTCACTATTTTATTTGATTTAAAAAACATGAAAAAATTAAACATATTTTTAAATTAATTTTTCAAAGTAAGTTTTATTTTTTAAACATAATATAAATATTTTATTTACATATATTAACATTTAATTACAGTTGAATGTAAAAAAGTAGTCCGCCATAAATAGAGAAGCACGCGATGACGTAAGGACGTGTGCGTCGACGTAATACGCCATTTTGCAGAGCATCGGAGGAGGAAGCAGCAGGAAGCTGATCTGCGTCCAGGTAGGAAATATTTTCTGTTGATATTAGAGATTAAACCTTTTTAAGGGATAAATATATAGTAAGGAAAGAATAAGGGGAGGTTGCTGGAAAACTAATAGATGTTTTAAAAGTTGTTAAACAGGTCCACATTAATGTCATTAATACATGCCTATGTCGGGTCGCTGAAAGTAAGTTAGTTATTTTAAAAAAGTATGTAACTCTTTCTAAATAAAAAGTTACGGTTTAGACAGTTGATTTCTTTGTTTCCAAAGATAAAGATGTACTGTCGATCTTCATTTCTGGGTAAAAAAACTGTGCGTACTTTAATATTTTGTAAATCTTCTTTTGAAATACAAATGACAATTCAGCTGCAATGTGTATTAAGGAATATGGTTTAATTTCTATTTTATAGTTCGGATTGAGTTTTGGTGATTGGTTTTGACGGAATTTAAATTGGATTTTTTCGATAATTTGAAAAATGGCGTACCGATAATGTAAAATGTTTCGAATACTATGGAACAGTAAAATTTTTCAACATTGGTTTAGTTTTGATGAAATGAAGATTTGTTTGAAAAAATGGAAAAAACCCGGCTTATTAATTTGAAAAAAATTTTTTAAAAAAAATCTTTGTATGCCAATTGAATCATTGTAATTACTATAATTTTTAGCAAAGCAGGAAAGTAAGCTAATTCATTGTTTTAAAAAGAAAGAATGTTAGAAAGATTTTCGAGGTAGTCTATAGCCACACACAACGAAAACTGTTGTAGAATTGCCAATAGTCTCTCAGACATTTCCCTTGTTTTGACAGTTACTCGTGGGTTTAGACTACCTGCGAGTGTTTGTGCTAATCTCATTTCTTGGAAACTTTGCTCCTTCTTCAAAGTTTCCAAAAATGAGTAGAAGTTCGGATGTGGTTTTCCAATTGTATGATTGAAGGAGTTATGCCACCCCTCAATGGCATTGTTTGTTTTGGCCTCTCCCTCTAAACAACTCGTGTAGCAGTTCCACCACTCCACATGGAATCGTGGCTTCCTCCTGCGACCCGATCTGCTTAGGTGTCCAATCCATGTGTCCTCAAAATAATTTAGAATGGGTGCCAATTTTTCCTCATTACTCGTATAATAAACAGATTCTATAATTGCAGTGTAGTACTCGTCCACACTTTCGGGAGGAACAAAACAAAGTGCAGTTAATTTTTTTAGTTCAAACTGTAATTTGCTATCCCGAGAATATTCTGCAACAAGGGATGTTTTTTGTAGTTTACGCCAAAATGCCTGCGAAAAATGGAAAAAACATCCCTGAATTTGGGTATCCGTGTACGTTTTGGTGATCACATTGATCATGCTCAATTCGAAATCGATTATTATTTTTCGAGGACTTGCAGATGTTTTGCTTTTAATCACTGATAAAAGTTCAGTGTATGTTGCAGAAGTCTTATCAGGTAGCAAACTATACACTAAGGGAATTACACTATTGTTAATCTTAGCATGTATAGTGTAAATTTGAGTGAAAGGATGGGGTGTACTTTTAAACGTCCCATCCATCATCCAAATTTCACTACTTTCTAACTTAGCAAGGTTACGGGGGGTACTAAAAATTAAAATACGTTTCTGAGGGTTTTCGTTGTCATGCAGAAGGAAAGGTTCATCAGAAAAAGAAATAGAAAGATCATGAGGAATTCTAATGTCAGAGAATGTATGTGGTGTAGACAATTGAATATTACTTGCCTGCTTTTGTCTCTGAATAATTCTTCTCAAATTGGGTATTATAGGCATGTTGCTAGCAACATGACTGGGGACATGCTGTGCAACCTCCCTTAAAATGGATCCTGTAGAATCATTGGAGGTGCTTGCAATAGCTTTCATCTCATTAATTGTCTCTCTGATTTCTACATCCATTGCAGAGGCAGAGTGGTTATGTTCTGTGGTTTTCACAACCAAATTATCAACAGTAACCGCTCTGCCACTGCAATGGGTAGTGTAGTATTGCACGCACCTCCAATGATTTCTAGTTAAACTTATTCTTTCCTTACTATATATGTATCCACCATGGTTTAACAGATTTTTGCCCTTCCTGGATTTAACGAAGTTGGCTGCTCCAAGGCTAGACATTATCTGAAAAAAGGAGAAAAGGTAAAACATTTAGATTGATATTTATTAATATTTGTATACAAAACATAACATGTACTCAATCCTTTATTTTGCCTACTGATGCATCTTCATGGAGTAAGAATAGCACATTGTTATCCCTACACTATCCAACACTTACCCTACTGCTGCACCTTCCTGGAGTTAGAATAGTAAATTGATACCCCTACACTATCCCACACTTTCCCTACTGCAGCACCTACATGGAGTTAGAATAGTAAATTAATACACCTACACTATCCAACACTTACCCCACTGCTGCACCTTCCTGGAGTTAGAATAGTAAATTGATACCCCTACACTATCCCACACTTTCCCTACTGATGCACCTTCCTGGAGTTAGAATAGTAAATTGTTACTCCTACACTATCCAACACTTTCCCTACTGATGCACCTTCCTGGAGTTAGAATAGTAAATTGATACCCCTACACTATCCCACACTTTCCCTACTGATGCACCTTCCTGGAGTTAGAATAGTAAATTAATACCCCTACACTATCACACACTTTCCCTACTGCAGCACCTTCCTGGAGTTAGAATAGTAAATTGATACCCCTACACTATCCCACACTTTCCCTACTGATGCACCTTCCTGGAGTTAGAATAGTAAATTGTTACCCCTACACTATCCAACACTTTCCCTACTGATGCACCTTCCTGGAGTTAGAATAGTAAATTAATACCCCTACACTATCCAACACTTTCCCTACTGATGCACCTTCCTGGAGTTAGAATAGTAAATTAATACTCCTACACTATCACACACTTTCCCTACTGCAGCACCTTCCTGGAGTTAGAATAGTAAATTGATACCCCTACACTATCCCACACTTTCCCTACTGATGCACCTTCCTGGAGTTAGAATAGTAAATTGTTACTCCTACACTATCCAACACTTTCCCTACTGATGCACCTTCCTGGAGTTAGAATAGTAAATTGATACCCCTACACTATCCAACACTTTCCCTACTGATGCACCTTCCTGGAGTGAGAATAGTAAATTGTTACCCCTACACTATCCAACACTTTCCCTACTGATGCACCTTCCTGGAGTTAGAATAGTAAATTAATACCCCTACACTATCCAACACTTTCCCTACTGATGCACCTTCCTGGAGTTAGAATAGTAAATTAATACCCCTACACTATCACACACTTTCCCTACTGCAGCACCTTCCTGGAGTAAGAATAGTAAATTGATACCCCTACACTATCCCACACTTTCCCTACTGATGCACCTTCCTGGAGTTAGAATAGTAAATTGTTACTCCTACACTATCCAACACTTTCCCTACTGATGCACCTTCCTGGAGTTAGAATAGTAAATTGTTACTCCTACACTATCCAACACATTCCCTACTGCAGCACCTTCCTGAAGTTAGAATAGTAAATTGTTACCCCTACACTATCTCACACTTTCCCTACTGATGCACCTTCCTGGAGTTAGAATAGTAAATTGTTACCCCTACACCATCACACACTTTCCCTACTGATGCACCTTCCTGGAGTTAGAATAGTAAATTGTTACCCCTACACTATCCAACACTTACCCTACTGATGCACCTTCCTGGAGTTAGAATAGAAAATTGATACCCCTACACTATCCAACACTTTCCCTACTGATGCACCTTCCTGAAGTTAGAATAGTAAATTAATACCCCTACACTATCCAACACTTTCCCTACTGCAGCACCTTCCTGGAGTTAGAATAGTAAATTGATACCCCTACACTATCCCACACTTTCCCTACTGATGCACCTTCCTGGAGTTAGAATAGTAAATTGATACCCCTACACTATCCAACACTTTCCCTACTGCAGCACCTTCCTGGAGTTAGAATAGTACATTGATACCCCTACACTATCCCACACTTTCCCTACTGATGCACCTTCCTGAAGTTAGAATAGTAAATTGTTACCCCGACACTATCTCACACTTTCCCTACTGATGCACCTTCCTGGAGTTAGAATAGTAAATTGTTACCCCTACACTATCCCACACTTTCCCTACTGCAGCACCTTCCTGGAGATAGAATAGTAAATTGTTACCCCTACACTATCCAACACTTTCCCTACTGATGCACCTTCCTGGAGTTAGAATAGTAAATTAATACCCCTACACTATCCAACACTTTCACCACTGTAGCTCCTTTATGGAGTTAGAATATTAAATTAATACCCCTACACTATCCCACACTTTCCCTACTGCAGCACCTACATGGAGTTAGAATAGTAAATTAATACCCCTACACTATCCAACACTTACCCAACTGCTGTACCTTCCAGATTTTGGAAAAGTAAATTGTTACCTCTACAGCATGGTACATTTTAAAAGTTGTTGCAACTTACAATGTTTGTCTAAATTACCTTTTTTTCCGAATTGGTTTTCTGGCAGACTCCTGTTCAGTGGTATTGCTGAGTCGGTTTGTGTAGACACTTTTGAGGTGATTTGTTGGGGAATGGATAAATAAATGTCTGGAAAAGTGAAAAATGAATAAACTTTGAAAACAGAACGATGTTGAGAAATGTGTTTAGTAAAATTATTCCACAAAAATTGCACATGTGATATACGTTGCAGCACATAACTATTTCCGTAATGAAAAATACATTCTTTAGACATGAAATATAAATCTAAAATTTGAAAATGTAATCATAATTACATTGATTATTTCTTTGAAATTTAGCTATGTGATAGTTAGTCAAATATTTTGAAGGTAAAGAATCCGTGCTGTAAAAAAATACCTTGCTTTTGAGAATTTGCTTTTGTGGATGAGGTGGTAGAGGATGTTTTTCTTTGTTGGCTCAAATTTGTAGTTGTGAGAAAAAAAATCTTTTCTGTTCTGGAAAAAAGGCGAAAAAAAGATAATTAACGGTGGGTAGAAATGTAGAACTTGAGTTTTTTTAAAATTAAAAAGACATACAATATAACTAGTACTACATGATAATGTCCTAATTAATACACATTACTGTAGTAGAAATATAGATATGTACCCCTACCCTACACAAAAATATCACTGATGGTGCTCTTTCCTACAGAAGAAATTGAATATTGTTTCTCAAAACTATCCATTAGTTTTCAAATTAGGTACGATACAGGAGGAATAATTGTAAAAGAAAGGATTTCTAATGTATCGTTATAATAAAATGGGAAAGAAAACATACCTTTTCTAGTAGGTATTTTGTTATCGTGCCTTTATACTGATGTTTGCTGGAGGTTAAAAGGTTTTTGTGAAAAGATGTTCACTGTTGGAGAAAAAAAAAAAAAAAAAAATGTTCCTTTGTCAACGTTGGTTATAAAAAGACAATTTTGATTTTTATGCAGTGTGATTGAGTTTTAAAAAAAAACACCATTGGCATACATGACTTTATGAAATTTTAATAAATAAATTTTACAAGTAAAACCATGCCACAAAAATAACATTTACCTAAACAATTGAGTTTGTCAGTCGTTTACGTGGTGGGGATGTCCAAATAGGTTCAGCTGCTGTGCAATGTAAAAATCTTCCGATTTTCTGGTTGAGGAAAATAAATTACTTGTTTTAATTTTGAGTTTTATTTTATTGATAATATATTGGAAACAGTTCATTTCTTAAGTTTTTATTATTCAGTGAAAAAATATTTTTTGTGGTTTAAGAAAATATATTTTTCTAAAAACTATCGTTTACATATATATTAATAACTTACTAGTACTTGCTCTGTTGTGAATTCCGTGCTCTCTCTGAGGAGGTCGCAGTGCAGGTGACAGAGGGTCAGCTTATTACGTCTGCTCTCTCTGCTAGTTGATAATCAACTGAGTGAAAAATGGTGTCTCCCTTGTATTTATAAGTTTTACTCTGTGTCACTATTAATTTATTAAAAAACTGCGTTCGATGTGTTTTTTTTAATGCTTTGTTTTACTGTGGAAAATGATAATTTAAAAATGCTTTTTAACAAATATTGTTTTCATTCATTTGCTCCGTTTTGGCATCCATTTTGGAACATGTCTTTTGGTATTGTTTACATAGAAACTGTGGTAGGACAAGTTTTACAAGTGAGATGGGTAAAATGGCGCCTATGTGTATGTGTGTTATTTTTCAGTTGGTTTACTTACTTTGCGATCTAATCATGTTAAAAATGTGTTTGTTCTGTTATTTATTGTTTCGTTATTTTTTAAAAGCTTAGTAATGTGTGAATACGGATTTTTTGGGGGAATTTTGAGTATTAATTTAAATACTCGAGTATTAATTTTGATACCCGAGTATTAATTTGGTAATGCGTTTCAGACGATGTACGTACAGTTCTTCTCCACGTTTTAATACACTTCCCCACCCTAAAACCCCTAATTTCCCTGCATCCCGTGCCAGATTTTATTGTACTTTTAATTTAAAAAAAAAAAAATCGCGTTGTAATGGTATGCGTTGTAATATACTTCGTTGTAACAGCTCTTTTCAGTATTTATATAGGTTTGGCGTTGTAAGAGAATTCGTTGTAAAGTAATGCGTTGTAATAGTACTAGCGTTGTAAAAAATGCGTTGTAAAGGTATGCGTTGTAATAGCATGCGTTGTAACGTCATACATCCGAGAGTTGGCTGGGTGGACTAAGCATAATCTGTCTTGGTTTGGGCGCTCGGCAGCAGTCAAATTGACAATCCTACCGCGCATACTCTATCTCTTCCAGACCCTCCCGCTGATGCCGCCACCTAAATCTCTGCGTACTATTCAGCTCGCTTTAAACCAATTCATATGGGGTCATAAGAAGGCGCGTTTATCTATAGCACAACTGTCGCTCCCCAAAGCTGAAGGGGGAGTGAAGCTATTGTTGGTCTCGAGATACCTCCAGGCTGCACACCTCTGCTATGCGTTGGAGGGGAATCGGCCCCTTTCGGAGAAATACTGGTCCTTCATGGATCAGGCTGTGGCTGGAGTGAACGTCTGGCGGGAACTGTGGCTCTCCCGCCGTGCCCGTTCATGGGGCCTTTATTCTTCCCCAGTCACGGAATCGACAATGAAGGTATGGGACGCGGTGGCACTAGCGAGGGGTCTGACGACTTTTCTCTCTCACATGACTCAGCTGGTAAATAACCCAGATTTCCCTCTGGGATGCAGGAGTGCCATTGCCCAGCAGTGGAGAGAGGCAGGCTTCAAGAACTCGGGCCACCTGTTTGACCCAGGGGGCATCATCCCCTTTGATCGGGTTCACCAGGATCTTTCCCTCCCCGACAGATGAGTTCTTTTACCTCTAGCTCCATCACTAGGCTACTTCACCGACCCTGCTTTCCAACACCTCGCGTAAACTCTCCCCGTTCGAACTCTATACCTTGCTGGTCCCACGCACAGCAGGGAAGCGCTCGCGCGGTCAGGCTAAATGGGAAGCAGAACTGGGCCGGGCCCTCACAGATAGGGAGTGGGACAATATTTACTATAGGGCTCACCATACGGCCTACAATACTGTGGGTACTGAATCTGCGTTCAAAGTAGCATCCTACTGGTACCTCACGCCAACGAGGATACACCCTTGGGGCAAACATTACACCGAAGAATGCTGGCGGGGCTGTGGCCTGACGGGCTCCCTCTCGCACCTCTTATGGCACTGTCCGCGGTTGGAGAGGTATTGGGACCAGGTGCTTAATGACATTGATGCTGCATTTGATACTGAAATCCCTCGTTTCCCGGCATACACTTTGCTAGGGCTGTCCAATCCAATCACCTTCCTGCTACGATCACTCCGAGGCAGACAGATAGCGCTAGCCCTGCTTGTGGCACGCCAGGCGATTCTTATCCACTGGGGGACCACGCCGGTACCGGATCTTTCGGCCTGGTTACACAGGCTATGGATGATCTTGGCCATGGAGCGGCTTACCTTGAGCCAGGGCCAGGATTACCAGAAATTCCTCGAACTTTGGGCCCCTTTCATAAATATGCTCACAAAGGACTTGCGCGAGGTTACATGCCCCAAACTCCTACAGGTGTTGCGCCTTATCCCTCCTCCTCCAGTCTTAGTGGCCCGACCTGAGTGGACAGGGTGGTTTGGGTGGCTTTCATCGGACTCTGCAGGGCTTCCCACATTTCATAGGTAAATAGGTATGGCTCCCCTCCCCTCCTCCCCTTCCCTTCTTTTTCCCCTTTTCAACTTGGGGGTTGGTAGGTGGGTGGGTTTTTCTTATTTTACTGTCGCAGATTCTGGCAGGTCGGTTTGCTCTAGCATATGTAGTCTATTGTTCCGTTTTCCCTGCCTGTTCTACTTGGCCTTTAGAATCGCCTGCATACCGATTGTTGGACTGCAAGCCTCACTGTGATACATATCTGTGTGCCAGGTCTTCTTAGCCGCCGGCCCCTGTGGTTGTAGGCGAATGGCTGTGTTCAGGTGTGACAGCACCGCTTGACTAAAATCAATAAAAGATTTGTTCCATAAAATACATGCATATATGAGATATTAATATACACACAATACAGGAGCCTTTATAAAGATATGTACACTAATCATTAATATACTTCACACATATATATCATTAACTAAATTTTTGTATTCACTACGTTAATTCTTTGGTTACATGAAGAAAATCTCTAACCCATTGCTTACACGTTATTACAATTCACGTTCCAATAGCATAATATCAAAAACAACAACAGATTATGTTTGGATGTGGGCTAACCATCATTATAACGCAGCCATACAAATGAAGACTGAAGTTGCGCTCTATCAGCCCCCGATACCTAGTGTCATCACAATCAGTACATTTGTTGGCAAAATGATCTCTCTGCAGAAAGACCGACCTAAACAGAGGTAGTAGCCATCTTTCCCTGTATACACTTTTCCAGATTCTTGAGATTCTCATAGTGACTGTCCTGCAGTCCCTCCATTCTCCTTTTCACCCGTCTAAGAGAACTCTCAGTCTGTTTCGCTCTATACCACTGATAAGCTCTAATGGCACCCAATAATATGATAACACAGATCACAATTATTATGATCGGCTTCAAGATGTAACCAAGAATTCCCTTCCCAAGATTTTAAAAACAACGTCCACCCTTCCCAAATCCGAGGCCAATTTTATCCCAGACCATGTATCTCTTGATGTATCTCAGTGATGTTACTTGTATATTTCCTCAGATCCTTACTATTGGCTAGGATAGAAGTACAGCACTGTTGAACGTTCAACATTTTACAGACTCCGCCCTTATTTGCTAACAATACGTCCAATACTAAAGGGTTCTGCAACACCATAGCCCTGATTGAACCATCTCTATAAGCAACAATGACTGAGCTGTATACATAATGGGTAGATGCCGGGGTGGTGGGGACCCCCCCCCCCAGTATATTCTACATTTAGTTTACTGTTCGGGGCGACAGGCACTCTGCATGGTTGGGGCTTTGGACAGTTCTACGCCCAGAGTGCAGGGGAGCAGGGAGGGGGGGTAGTTGGGTTGGGATAGTTATGTTTTATGTGTTATTAGACAGTGCAAAAACAAGTAATGCAGACAGTGAGAGGGAATTAGGTAGACTTAGCTACAAAGATGGGAACGCTGTGGGAGAAATGTTTAAGCTCCTGTCTTGGAATGTTAATGGCATGGGGGAACAAATTAAAGCAAAGTATTGTATTACAGTTTATTAAGAGACATTCTCCTGAAGTGGTGCTACTCAAAGAAACACACCTCATTGGCAACACCTGTAAGGCTTTGAACAGTTGGGGATATCGCTTGGTTGTTCATTCAGGCTTCACCACGAGCTCCAGGGGAGCGGGCATCATGTTGAAGAACTCATTCCCAATGGCACCCAAACATACTTGGACAGATGCGATGGGCAGATATGCAGCCATATCGGGGCAATGGGAAGGAACAACACTTACAATAGTCACGGTACATGTCCCACCAGGGTTTCAGGGGCAGTCATTTAGAGACTTAGGCAACATCATGTTAACATTCCCAGAGGGGTGTCTAGTGGCGGGCAGAGACTTCAATTCTATCATGTCCAGGGATATTGACCAGTATCCCCCGCGGAACATAAGCCTCTCACAGAGATGGCTTTTCTACTTTCTAGATGCAATGGGACTGATTGATGTACCTTTCATTCAGGGGCACACAATAGCCTATCTCGGAAAGACTATCTTCTCACCCTGGCAGCCCAGATAGGGAATATATAGGAAATCAGACACCCAGGTCGGGGTATTTTTTGGACCACTCATCGCTATTGGCCAGAGTGGCACTTGGTGAAGGGCGGGTGGGTAGGAAGGCACCGATTAACCCTTGGTACCTCCGGAATCTGATAATAAAGAAGAAAAATTCTACAGCTATTAACCATTATTTCCGGGAGAATGAAGATTCAGTAAAGTCGGCACAAACACTCTGGGAGGCCTTCAAAACAGTCGTGAGGAGACAGGCAATTTCCCAGATAGCCGGAGTACGGAAAGAAAAGAACAAACAGTTAGTCAGGTTAGAGGGGGAGATTCTCCAGCTAGAGGAGGACGCAACGGGAACAAGGGAGAAGGAACGACTCCACAGATTAAAAATTAAAAGAGAGGAATATAGAACTATAGCCACAGACATGGCCAAAACACTGAGTAGGGCAAAAGCAGGTAGACTGTACGAGTTAGGTGATAAGGCAGGCAAATTATTGGCCTGGCTGGACAAAAAAGAGCTTGCAAACCGTTTAGTCACGGAACTAAAGACGGAGGAAGGTGAAGCATTAGTAGATCTACAGGAGATAGCAAATTAATTTGCTAATCACTACCGTAAAGTTTATCAAACACATGCCTCCCTTCAGGAGGAAGACTCAAAAGCCCTACTCTTTAGACATAACACTCCCAACTTTGGGGCATATTTACAAGGAGGCGATAAAAATATTATCGCCACTTTAGCAGCGATAATTATATCGCTATATTAGCAAGGTCACGCTAACGCGTGAAACCTTGCTTTAGCGTGGGGATTTCTAACGCCAACCTTTGCATCTCTAATGAGATGCAAAGTGGGCGTTCCTGACCTGACATGATAGGAGAAATGTCGCTAAGCGACATTTCTCCTATCATCAAGCCCCACGCTATGAAGCATAGCGTTAGGAAAAGTAGCGATAACACCTGTTATCGCTACATTCCTAACACCTGCTTCAGGACTGACTTAGCCATGATATCGTATGTAAGGTGGATATCATGGCTAAGTGTGTGAGTCCCTATCAACAAGCTAACGTGAGATAGTCGCTGGGTTTCCAGCGATAATCTCACGTTAGCCAGTTAGCGTGAGGATTTTTATCGCTATTGAGATAAGCGTTGCTAATAGCACGCTATCTCAGCGATAAAAATCCACGCTAGCCGGCGATAATTATCCTAGCGCTAAGTGCGCTTTGCGATAATTATCGCTGGTTGTTGTTGATATGCCCCTTTATCGGCTGAAGATGTGAAGCTGTTGGATAGTGATATGACTAACGATGAGGTTGCACAAGCCATAAGAAGTCTACACCCAGGAAAGGCAATGGGCCCAAATGGACTGCCAATCGAATTGCACAAGTTGAAACCGGACAGCATTGCTCCATTTCTGAGAGGCATGTTTGAGCAGAGTCGTGAATTGGGTAGACTCTCACAGGATTAGAGGGTGGCCACACTGATAACTACAAAAAGAACAATTGATGGACAAAATGCAGAACAATTACATACATTCACCCCAGTACAGAGATCTGGGCCTAAATCCATTGTTTTTATGCTCACCATGCCATTCCAGTTTGGACCCAGCCATATGCAAAACAGTCTTGAACCTGCGCCCAATGGGAACAGTCCAGCCCGAACTGCCAGGCCAGGTATGCCCAAACTGATAACTATACACAAAGTTGGTAAGCCAAAAAATAAGTGTGCCTCATACAGACCAATTTCGTTATTGAACGCTGAGCCCAAAATATTGGCCAAATTGCTAGCCGCTCGGCTAGTTCAGGTTGTCAGTAAACTGGTACATCCGGATCACTCAGGATTTATGCCCAACAGAAACACTGCACTCAACTTGAGGAGACTTAAAGGAGTATTGAGACGTAAGGAAACTATCAGAGAAGACGCAGTAGTGGTGTCCCTGGATGGCCTTTGACACCATAGAATGGCCATACCTCTTTGCGGTACTGGGTAAGTTGGGATTCTGACCAAATTTTATCAGTTGGGTAAAACTCTTATATTTGGAGCCTATAGCAAAAGTGGTGGTCAACAATAAAAAATCAGCGGTCTTCTCCCTCGGCAGAGGGACCAGACAGGGTTGCCCACTGTCACCTCTACTCTTTTCGCTGACTCTGGAGCCCCTCGCAGCCTGAATCTGTAGAGACCCCATTATCTGGGGCCTGAAATGGGCAGAAAATTGGGAAGACCGCATCTCCCTTTATGCGGATGATATTTTATTGTATTTGGCTTCACCCAGGGTGTCGCTGCACAGAGTTCTCAATATATTTACCAATTTTGGCAAATACTTGGGCTGTTCAATAAATTGAAGTAAATCTCTGATCTATGTCTTAAGTGGAAGACTTCCTCCCCTGCCTCAAGAATGCCCAAAAAAGGAAGCAAAAGAAGATTTTCAATACTTGGGGATGTATATAACAACCAACCCAAGGGGTAGTTACGAGCATAATCTACTGCCCCCGCTGCAACGATTAAAACGAGATGTAGGCAACTGGAAGAATCTCCCATTATTGTTATTGGGAAGAGCTACCCTATTTAAAATGATGTCCCTACCACGCTTCCTCTATGCCCTGCAGAACTTCCCCAACCCAGCTCCGGCAGGATATTTGAAAGAGGTGGAGAGCACACAGAGGGAACTACTCTGGGAGGGGCATCCTCGCATATCACTGCAGAAATTGGTGAGGGGATGGTACGACGTGGGACTAGCATTTCTCGACGTTAAAAAATACTATTGGGCGGCACACCTGACAGCCATCAACCAATGCACGTATCGACACTGGGATGACCCGGGCTACAGGATGAATAAATAGCTTCTGCCTGGAGGGAATTATAATATGGCACTCTATTCCAAACCTACAAAATTCCATCTGACAGGGCCCATCAGGGCACTCAGTACAAGTGTGGCATGCAGCCACTAGAAGTATGGGTTGGGGACTTAGAATAACCCAGGCAACTCCCTTGTGGGACTCAGAACAGCTGGGTACCTTGCGAAAAACGAAGGGATTTGCTAAATGGGATATAATCGCGATCTCCAGGGTTGGCGACTTATGGAGGGGGAGGGAGATTTTATCATTCCCCACCCTGCAATGAGAATATGAGATGGCTGACACATTGTGTTTCCGGTACATACAGGTAAGTCACGCTCTGATATCACAGATACAGAAAGGGGAGTCCCTCCTGGAGGCCTCGCCTCTGGGAAACTGGCTCCTAGATGGCTATATGCAAACAAAGACTATATCCTTAACCTACAAAAAACTGGTCAACAATGCCTCAGACCCCTTGGGAAGGTTCCGTGGGTGTTGGGAGAGGGACATATCAGTCTTGGATGAAGACGAATGGCAAGAAACGATGGCTTCTCCCAGAGAGGTTGCGATCTCAGCTAGACTAAGATTGGTCCATAGGATAAATGTTACGTGATTAACACTAGCTAAGATGGGCAATAGAGAAGATACGGGGTGCAGGCGGCAATGTGGCCAAGATGGTACATTTATGCATATACTGTGGGAGTGCACATAGATTGAAAAATACTGGAAAGAAATTCCCCCTAGCTTGAAAGAAGTCCTTGGGGCACTAATAGATCTTGATGTAAAAGATGCTTGTTCAACATATGGGAACCAACAGACCTGAACAGCAAAGAAAAAACATGGGTGACCTTGGGCCTGATGGTCGCTAAACGGAATGTGGCCAGAATGTGGGGCACCCTCAGTAGAAGACTGGAAAACAGATATGGACTGGTGTATGATGAGGGTAAAGACTGTATATATGGCATGGGGCAGCCCAAAAAAATGGTCACATATATGGGGCAAATGGAACGAGTATTGAGGTAACACCTGTGTCCCGGCTACTATCCCCTCCCCTCCTGTCTCACCTACGATACAAACAATGCAGTACTGAAACGTTAATAATTGTTGTATGTAACCAAATCGTTAAAGTACATAGGAAAGAAGGTACCTCACTTTGATTGTTGTGATATAATTGTTGCACTGCTGTCTTCTAAAAAAAGATTTTAATAAAACAATGACTGAGCTGTATTCACTGACAATCTATCCACCAAAGTTGACAACTTTCTAATCTTCACATTATTCAGAAACCAAACTTGGTATCATTGCTCCAAACACATCTTCCACAATCTCTCCTGCACTTGTATCCTGTTTCCTTCATTGCAACTGCTTCCCTTCTAATTGCCACAAATCCTCCAAATGGTAAATCTTAGGAAACACGGCAGCCATATAAACATGTGTCATACCAATTCAGAGGCAATCGAACATACTCATTCATTCCACACACAAAATACACATTCAGCACCGCCTTTATTGTGTCCTGCAAGGACTTCTTCACAGAATCTTCAATCAGGAAAATGTGATCACACACTCTCACCCACAAATACCTTATCATAATATGTTTGTGGCTGTCTAATGCAAACCTTCCCTTGCTGCTGAAAGTCCAGAACTATTGGACGGTAACTTCCCTTTGCCTTATGTGTTAACTCCTACTTAGTCCACTAAATCTTATGATCTTTACTGTCTGGTCTGAATAGTGATTGCCTATCTGGTCTACAAATTTCTTTTCTGTCGGTCAACATGCAGGTCAGGTTGTGTCGATGTGCATAAGCGGTATTTAATGTAACAATAGGAACAAAGAACTTGGCCATTCTCTCTTCTTATTTATAGTAATCGCACTTGTTTAAATGCTTGTAAGTTGGAACCTCTGGAAGTGCTACATCATAATTAGAGAAGTAGTACTCAAAATGCCCCTTTGCATAGAACATACTAAGCAACACACTACAAGTTATACCATATGTCAGGGGAAGGTGATGATATCTAATGCCCTACTCTACCGACGCAGGCAACTGCATACACACATAACAATCGCTCACATCCATTGCACTCACGTATTCATACAACAGTTTCCCATAAGTATTCAACGTATAATCACCTCTGGATAAATCTACGTGCAGTAAACAACTAGTTTCTTCTATCATAGCCCTATCAGATTTTGATGTACCTTCCTTTGTGCTGGATGTGGAAGGTATAGGTGTCCCTTGTACTCCCACCACCTCAGCTTTCATTTCCTGCGACTCAACCATGGATATAGTAATGACTATGGCTATAGCTATAACTACACCTACTATAAGTGTGCCTACTATACATTGTTGTCTATGGTTTGAATTTCCAGACTCCACCTTGGATCGAGTTCGAGTTTGTAACTTGCAAGAGGTTCAAACAAAGTGCTTTTCTGCCTCTCACTTGTTGCGCACAAAGTTCATGCAATAATTTGAAGTCCTGAAATTCGTTTTACTCAGTATATGATACAGCTCAAAGACTTCCCTAGCCCTTTTTCTTCTTCTCCGGAAAGGTCCCTACATTTTTAGGTCTCGCTGAGCCCAGCGCATGTGCTGGCTCAAAGAGACATTTTGTATGTGGGAATTTCAAAGTGCTGCTGGCCGGCCTAACGCTTGCGTTCACGCGATCGTGCACGCGCGCAGCCGGCCGCCAGCAGCACTTTGAAAACTCGTGCATCATCGTGATCACTTTCGCTTTCAGAGCGATCGCGATCACGATGACGCACGCGCACACACAACTCCCGCTTCTCCCCCTCCCCCACCACATATTGCGTCTCCAGCCGCTCGCGCGCGGCCAACGCTCGTTAGTTCTCGCCTACAAGACACCTTAGCAGTGTGGCCGGGAAAGACCTTTTGTGGACCATCCTATAAACTTACAGGGGGCTCATAGCCCACCTATTGCTTTCCTTGGTTGGCCTTATTGCTTTTTATTTAATGGCTTTCTTTCTTTTTCTTTTCTTTTTATTCCCATGCTTATGCGTATTTACTGTGCTTTAACTAGCTGACCTATGTCCTTCTAATGCCCACTTTTAGGAACCTACTTGTTTTCTTTTTCATTAAGCACACCGCCAGAGTGAATGTGCTTTCCATCTCTTGCCCTATTGTGCTTCTCCCTCGTGTGCTTCGTTTTTGCTGTCTCATTATGTTCTTCTCTCTCTCATATGCTTCTCCCTCCCACCCGCGCTCTGTGTTGCTCTCTCCCACGTTTCCTGCTTTTTCCCTCCGTTATCCCTTTCCCCAGCTGGCATTAATTGTATTTTTCCACCTTCCAACTTCCCGATGGTTCACACACTAGCTCCTCCATTCCTCGTCCACTCCTCGTAGTCCTTTTAATTTTATTTATTTTTTCTAATTTCTTCGTAGGTCCAGCAGCTCCTATTCGGCGCCAGGCCACTCCACTAACTTTGTGTGCTTTAGTGCAATTGGCAATTCATTTTTTAAATTTACCATGCCAAGTCACGTCTACCGTCTTAGATCAGTAAGTACAAAAATAAACTAATTATGCAACTGCATCATCCAGTAGGCTTGCACATGTGTGGTAACACATGCAGGTGTCTGTCATCGTGCATGCACTCGCCTAATGAATATCACAGGCGCCAGTCTTGTTCCGAAGCATATGTGCTATGCATTTGTTGCATCATGATGCCTTTTTACCTTTTCTTTCTTTTTTGCCAATGTTGAACTACATTGGCAACAAGCACTTTGCTTTTTAGGTCTCGCCTGACTCAGCGCATGCGCTGGTCTGGCGAGACTTATTGAGAGGGCTCCAAAAAGTGCTACCAGGCCAGCCTAGAGCTATAGTGCATGTGCGCGGGCGCGCGCGCAGCGCTTTACCGTGATTACTTTCACTTTCGCGGCCGCTTTGATGTTTGATCGGGATTGCGATCACTTTCGCGGCCGCACGGCCGCTTGGCATAGCCAATAGGTCTCGCTTTTGGGACCTTATAAGTATTTAGTTATGCAACTGTTGCATGGCTAAACACTTATAAGGTCCCAAAGGCGAGACCTATTGGCTATGCCAATGCTTGTTGCTTCTTCCTCTCGAGCCCAGGTTACCTTAACGAAATTTCAGCTTTTAGTTGCAATTTAATTTTCATCATGTATGAAATCGGAGCCAAGTCTTCAATAACATGCTGCAAGATTTTAATCTTTAAGACTGTTAACTCCTGAACTGAAGGCATACACCCAAAATGTGGAAATTAAACTTTTGCTTAAAATCAGATGTCGCAAGCCACTCAATCTCGGAGGGTCTGGTACAGTCAGTGTCAGACATCTAGGCTTCTACACCAGGGACCAAATGCTTTATTTCAATCTCTAGCACTGAGATACCCTGCCTCACTCGTCTGGATCTCAGTCTCCCAGTCCTTGCTGTTCCCTGCACCTGCGGTGAGATATGTCCACTCAGGGGAAGCATATCTCCGGCAGGATACTCTGGCTCTTCTCGATCGTCTCAATCTCCCTTGATTTTCCTCTGTATCACACTGCTCCAATTCAGATGTTTCAGACACTGGAGCCAGATGCGTTTCAGACATGAGTCTCAAGTTCAGTCTGCCTTGTCTCACCGGCCACGATTCTCTTTCAGTTCTGGTTCTTCCCTGCAACACTCAACCACTTCCCACACCAGTCTCTTCAGCTGAATCAGACTCTATACCCCTCGCAACATTACCTTCTCCCTCAGAGTCCATACCTGGGCCTTGTGTTGGGTGACCCCCCTCAGCTCGACCTGGTGGGTAACCAGCCTCTTCAGGAAGCCCCACAGCTTGACCATCCCTCTTCATCGGCCTTGCGATCACATCTGGACTTTCTTCAGGGAGAGGGGCTGTTTCTTCCAAGGGTTCTGGGACTCTTCGGGTGTGAGAGGCTTGAATCCAGTTTGGCAATCCTCTGCACTTCACAGCCATATTTGTCACTAAGATCACCTGATACGGACCCCGCCACAGTGCATCAAGGCAGTTCTTCCTCATGTGCTTGCGAACCAGTACCCAGACCCCTGGGGATTGGTCGTGCAAGAGGTCCCTCAAGGTCTGTGCAGTCATGGCTTCAACCTGGTGGGACACAGAATGAACCACATCAGCCAATCCTTCACAGTAATCGAGCATCAAGTCATCAGTGATGTTTATTAGATCTGTGGCTGGCATTGCAGGCAAGCGCATCACCCTCCCCATCAAGATTTCCTGAGGTCAGAATGCTGTTCTCCTATCTGGAGTGCTACGCGAGCTCATCAGCAGTAAGGGCAGCGCATCAGGCCAATTCAAAGATGTCGAGGAGCACACCTTCACCATCCTCATCTTGAGAGGTCCGTCAACTTGCTCCACCAGCCCTGATGGCTCAGGTCTATAACTGCAGTACAATCTCTGGTCAACTTGTAAGGCAGTACACAACAATTGTATGATCTAACTGTGGAAGTGCGTTCCTCTATCGGACTACAATGAGTTTGGAAATCTGAACCGCAGATAAACTCTATGAGCAGTAATTTCGCCACTGTAAGATTGTCACACCACCTAGTTGGATATGCTTCAACCTATCGTGAAAAAACACACACCACTACAAAGACGTACCTCAGTCCATTGCACCTTTCAATGCTGACACCTGTTACAGCAACGGATCTGAGACATCCGGACAATGCCGAAGCTACAGGATCTAATGTAGCTGAGAAATAGGCCACTGGTCTACGGACACCCCCATGTGTCTGGGTAAGTACATCTAGGGAACAACCCTCCCTTTCTCCACAGAAGAGAGAAAACGCTTTGTTGTAATCAGGCATTCCTAAAACCAGAGTGCGACACAGGTTGTCTCTTAGCTCCACCAAGGCAACCAAGCAGTGATTATCACATGGTACAGGATCACTCACGTCTTTGCGTGTCAATCTCTGTAAAGGCTTTGCCTTCAATGAAGAATTGGGAATCCACTGTCAACAGAAGCTGACTATTCCCAAGAACATCTGAACTTCTTTCTGTGTGGTAGGCAGATTCATTTGCATGATGGCCTCAGTGCAGTCTGGTGACAACTTTCTCTTGCCTTTCTCTATGCGATGACCCAAATATTGGACTTCTGGCAAACAGTACTGTAGTTTGCTTGAGGACACCTTGTGCACATTCTCGGACAGATGGTTTAACAAGGCAACAGTGTCAACTCTACACGCTTCCTCGGTCTCTGAAGCAAAAAGGAGGTCATCAATGTATTGCATGAGCACTGACTTCTGCAGCATCATTAGACTTTCAAGATTCGTTTTCAAGATCTGATTGAAGATAGATGGACTCCCAGGATATCCTTGGGGAAAATGACACCACGTTAACACACGATCCTCCAGCCGGAAAGCAAATCAAAATTGGCTTTCCTCGTGGAGTGGTAATGAAAAGAATGCTTGGCACAAGTCAATGACAGCAAACTATTCTGCTTGACAAGGGATTTGAAAGAGGATCGCAGCGGGATTTGGTACCACAGGACAACATGGAATCACAATCGCATTGACCTTTCGTAGGTCCTGCATAATCCTATACTTGCCACTCAGCTTCTGCAATCCCATGATGGGCGAATTGCATGGACTCCCTCTAATTTCTTTTAGATTGCCTTGTTCAATCATGGACTCTGTGAAAGGTTTTATTCCTGCCACCGTTTCAGGGGTCAGGTTGTATTGCGGTGTTCTCAGTAATTCAGTATTGGGTTCAATCTGTATCTGAACTGGCTCAACCCCTTGAATCAATTCTATCTCTTCACCTGTAAAGTCCCACACCACAGAAGAGACTGCGTCTTTTGAGTCATATGGCAGCTCATCCACAATTAGCACAGGAAACATTTCTGCACAGAGATTTTGATTCACCAGTTTAAATGCAACATCATCATTATTTGCCTGTAGTTCTATTCCTTTGGGCGTACAATAGATGGTACAATTTATTTTGCTCAAAACATCATGTCCAAACAAACAGACTGGACACAAATCGCACACCACAAACTGGTGCCAATCTTGGAATGTTCCTATCCTTACATGTAACTCATCTGTCAAAGGATTTGTCATCCTCTGATAGGCATCTCCTACAACTTGGATCGATTGTCACAAAGGGGTAGGTTTTTGACTACTGCAGACCTTACAGTAAAACGGGTAGTATCAGTATCAATCAAGAATGTAATTGGATGACCAGCAACATCTGCCTCCACAGATGGTCCTTTCTGGTCTACCTCCAAGACTGCTCCAAGAGCGCAATCTTCTTCCCCCCTCGGGCACCGTCATAGGATGGGTCCTATGACAGTGGGTCGAATGATCGAAAACCTCACTAAAAGGCATCTGTTGCTACACTTGGTTACTCTGTGGGATTCTCGGAGGTTGGGGTACTTGCATCTGCTGATTTAAACTCCCCCCAACCATAGATCTAGGCCGTATTACAGTATTCATAACATCAGACACTTGTACTATCCTTTCTTTTTGTTCTGATTTGCTGGATTTGCTCTACACTCACGCTTCCAATGCCCGATTTTATGACAATAATGACAGGCGGTGGTCTTCTTCAAAGTGCCTACATTTACTCCTGACCTGGGATCTGTTCCCCTTCCTCTTCCCAGTCCCATGGGAGTCGACTCATTTTGCATCCCTCCCTGGTTATTTCTGTTTCTCCGACCCAACGTTCCTCCAACCGTCTGGATCTGCTCTCCCCTCTCTGCATTTCTCATCTGGACCAGCATTAACTTGTTCTTCATCTTCTTCTGTGAGGACTTCACCTCGTCACTATAGTATCTGGTATAACGTAGAATTTCATCTACGGATGTGTTCTACCAGCAGATCAACTGCTGTTGGATCATGAAGCTAATCTCTGGTCTCAATCCTAACACAAATTTGGAAACAAACTGTCCCATAGCCTTAGGGTCTAAAGTATCCAACCCACTATACTGTTTGAAGGCTTTTAAGAGCCTCTCATAGTAATCAGGCACTGTTTCCTTAGGCTCTTAGGTAGTTCGGTCTATCTTAACTCAATCAATATCCTGTGGTGTGACCTTAGACTGCAACCATGTGAGCACTTGCTCAAATTTTTCCATAATCTCATGTGAAGGCCCATGCGTTGCAGGATCTCTTTCTGGTTCAGCAGATGACCACAATATCAAACAAGGTATTCAGATCAATCCACAACACCTTTGACATTTTTACAAAGCGATAGACTTGCTTGTACCAATCAGCAGGTTTCTCCCTCAGACGGGGAAAATCATTTGTAAATGATTCTAAATCACCCCTGCTCCAAGTCACATGCACATATCCTCCACTCGGCCCCTCTCTCAGTGGGTAAGTTTCCACTCCAGTGGCTCCCCCAAAGGAGGCGGCACATCACCTATTCCCTTTTTGACACTCTTCTTCTTAGACCACATTTCTTCCCACTTGTCAAGCCTGCGCCAGGTACGTATTCCTATGACCAACTCACGAATGTGTATCTTCAACCCCGTCATCCTTTTCTCTTCCAATTCCTGATCACTGTAATTCAATCTACGATTTCCTTGTAAAATTTTAGTTTTGGCCAGATCCACATTACATTGTTAGGCCAATTCGGTCAGTTTCTCATGTGCTCGTCTTGCCTTATGAGTAAGGTCCTTTGCCACAAACAACAGCTCATCCTGCTCATACAATTTTAGCCTCTCAAAAGGCATACTTCCTCAATTATCTCATCTAATGCTGCCTTAAATTTCACCACATCTAACAATGTTGCCCTTATTGCAGCTTTGTTCGTTCCCTGACTCGTCACACTTGTCTGTCCTTCCCTTTCAGAACTTTGATTCCTCCGTCGATCTTCTGACCCTGTACTCTGTGAAACATGCTGACATACTGAAGCTCCCTGACTCGTTCCTGCTTCCAGTATCGTCCCCATAGATCTTCTATCTGTGGGTTCTCACATTCTCAAATCTGACTGGGAATTTTCCAATAAACCTGTCAGTGCTGTTCTAGACCCTACACACTCCCTCATAGGGTCTACGGTTGCTGGCAATGGTGTAATCTTCTCCACGGGCACTAGAAATTTACATTTCCCATCCTTTGTCACATTTCCCCCCTAATTGATTCTTTCTCCTGGCCCAGGCTGTTGCTGACTGCTGCTTTGCCCTATGCTTAGGTCATAGACTGAAACTATAGGTCCAATGGTGACTGGTACCGTAAGGGCTTCCGGTAGCCATATGGTAGTACTGTCTCCACACGCCTCAGCTGTTCGGAATGCTGGCCCCTCTACTCGCTATACCCCTGTCAAAATCCTTCCCACTAGCCTCATTCTAGGGGCTGGCTGTCGGCATTTCCGTTCTTTCCATGCTCACTGCATCTGCCATCACTCGTCTTCCCTCCTCTAAAAAGGGATTATGATACAGGGCATGGGGACTGTATTCTTCCCCAGTCACCTCATCAGCATTAAAAGTCTGGGACGTAGTAGTCAGCAAAAAAGGGATTGACCACTTTTCCATCCCCTATGTCCCCAATAGTAGACAACCCAGACTTCCCCCCAGGCCTCAACTCAGATATATTTCAAAGATGGAGAGGACAGGGTTGTAAACGGGTCGGCTTTTTGTTTGACCCTAATGGTCTAATCTCATTTGAGCACCAAAGGCATGACTACGATCTCCCTCAATTTGACGCATTCAATTACCTTCAAATACACCATTGGGTCGCCTCCTTGGACTACCAAATAGCAGCGTCCCAAACCCCTCACGGTCTTTGAAAATCGGCTGGTGTGCAAAAAAGATGACAAGCGCCTTATCTCTATATTCAATGTTCTCCATCTGGATAATGGGGGGACGCACCAAAGGGCAGCTCCGGTGGGAGGAAGAACTGAGGAGGACACTTTCAGATAAAGAATGGGCAGATATATATTACAGGGCACATCACATAGCATACAATACAGCGGGGACGGAATCGGCCTATAAAGTGATGTTGTGTTGGAATATCACACCCTCCCGCATACATAGCTGGGATAAAGACAGCTCTGAGAAATGTTGGACGGGGTGCGGATTAGCGGGTTCACTAGTGCACCTACTCTGGCATTGTCCGAAACTGACATGCTTCTGGGAGTCGGTTCTGGATGATATAGATAAAGCTTTTGATACCACACTCCCTCGCTTCCCAGCGTACACCATTTTGGGCTTACCAAATCCTCTGACCTTCCCCCTGTGCTCCCTAAGAGGCAGACAAATCGCATTGGCATTGCTAGCAGCGAGACAGGTAATTATGGCCCATTGGGGTACTCAGAATATCCCAGATCATATTGCTTGGCTACAAAGGCTTTGGATAATACTCGCTATGGAACGCATGCCCCCAGAGGGAGATCACAAGAGAGAGACATATGCTGAATTGTGGGCCCCCTTCCATCGGATCCTTTCTAAGGAAGTACGTGAGATTACATGACCCAAATACTTGCAAATACTGCGATTACTCCCAGAAGGTGGGACAAAACCTACACCAACCCCCATAGATGACAATGCGCAATACCACATATTCCAACTGGCCCCCTCACTATTTGAGGCTTAAGTAGGGAACAACTGGTGCGGGGTTTGGGTGGGGGGAGGATAAGAGGGGTTTGAGTTCTAAATCCTTTTTCTTTCAGGTAAAATTGTTTTGTTTTCATGTAAAATGATCCAAACATTGCTCCCAGCCTCCGGGTTGTAGGTGCAAAGCTGTGTAGAAACTTACTTTTTGTCATATGCTGCTGGCCATTGGTTGTAGGCATAAAGCTGTTTTAATATCACTTTGGATCGCTCTAATAAAAAGAATGGTTCCATGAATAGGGATTATGGGGTGGAGGATGCTCTGCTAAAAATGTATCTATCATGCTGTCATCTGAATCACTTCTATCATTCCCCTTTCTGTTCGGATTTCCTCCTTCATCCACTAAAAATTGATCTAGTCTTTCTCCCTCAATGGTATCCACCCTCGACCTCTTCAACTGTGCATCCCATTGTGCGTCCTGATATACCTCCATTGGCTTTTTTACCTTTCGCTGAGATTTTTCCCTATTCTTTATGTGTGCTGCTCGCATCCAAGCATCTAATGCCTCAAACTGTGTTGGCCTCAGTGGGGGTCGTAATGAAGACATCACTCTCCTCAAATGGTGTAATACGTCTAATCGGAATGATCCATACTGTGAAAAAGACAATTCACCCTCCTTCTCAGTAATTTTGAAGCCAAACTATAGTATGGAGACCCACATTTGTTGACATATAATGTGCTGGAGTGTCCTCGGGTGGTACTTCTTCACCCACTTGAGTTACCACACCTCTATCTCCTCTACAAAAATCTTGTAGCACCCTAAAACATCACATGATTACTTGTTTCTGCTTCTTGATGACAACCCACCGATCCCAGCGCGGTGTTACACCAACTGACCTAGCACAGCGCAGCGCACTCAGATTTCACCTTTTTCTCCTCACAGCGGTTTGCCCTGCTTCACAATCACACTGCACGCATTCACCCTAGCATTCATAAAACCAAGTAACTGTCTGTCTTCCAAATGACTGGACAGTTACAAAAAAGTGATTGTCTTAGTAAAATAACGATAGTGTTCACTCACTAAAGAACATAACACACCATGACCCACGACCTGTGCTGGCCGAATCGTTGTGGTCTACCCCTGTGCACAAGGCGTTCTACACATGATACTAACAAATCCACTCACAAAAACTTCCTTGTCTCAAGCACTTCACGACTCCTAAACAAACCAACGATCAGATAATTACAACAAATTGGTGTTTTCTACATCATAAATATATCCCGGGATAACAAATAAAATGAAACTCATGGGCCACGCGCGTTCGGCCTGATAAACCACAATCACTCAACTATCATCCCAACTCCACAAGACATCATACAATCAAATCACCGCAATCTACTACACACTTCCCTATGCATACTCATGCCACCGTTCACCGCTGTCTTCGTCACACCGTCAATCTCTGCCGGCCTTTGCCAAAGCCTGTCGTTCTCCGCTGTCAATCATTGGGCACCTATTTGGGCTCTACGGGTCTAAGTCTATTCTAGATTTTCTGGATTCACCCCTCACTTCAAGAGGCAACCGTCCTCTGCTACCAACTGATGGAGCCGGATTCCATGTTCTAGACTTACTCTGTTACTTGCTTGTAAGTGTGGAGAGAAGAGAAATTAAAATTATGGATTATACATTCCCAATGCCCATGACGCTGAAAGAATATGGATTCCTAATTCAGTTTAGTATATTCATTACAGTGCCATGAAAAGTTGGACATACAAACATCTCATAACAAGAATGCAAAGATAAATGGACACTAATACAAAACAAAATCTACGCACTAAATGTAGTTGGTGCAACAGGCACAAAATCACCAATTCCAGCATCACAACAAAATGATTATAGAAACTACATCAAGAGATTTCTTTATTGGCGGTTCATAAGTAAAAGCATTAAATCTGTCCCTACACTACCTCTAAAGTGACATCCTAATTAGCTCTCCCCACGCAAGTTCTCTAAAAGGTGCCAGTGCGTGAAGACTTCCTAAGAAGTGCACTTATGTCAATTGGGTCAAATAGGGTAAGGCTACAGAGCTCATTCAAAGATGCTCTCCTCTCTTCAGGTAAGGCAGAAGTGTCCAGACTCTGTCCCTAACCCCAATACAAGAAGTCAAAATTCTCACCCCTGAATACATCACGAGACCACTTCATCCAATTAGACCCTTCATGTTAGGTAACCTTCCATGAGGTAATGGACATTCATCCTCTTGCTCGATGACCTTGGTTCCCAGGCTTTCCCAGACACAAAGGACATCCTCCTACATTATCGGCTTTGCTTGTCCAAAGGCATCCTCTCCTCCCTAGGTCCTGTCTGACTCCTAAAACAAAGACGTTATCCAAACTGACGAGGACAATTTCCTGCATCGGCATTTGGAGACTTGAAAGGAGCACATTCCACAAGCACATAAATTCTAATTAGCAACCTGCAATGCAAGAGCAAAGAGGGATAAATAAAAGTTAGGCCTACTAAGTTTTCAGCTAACATCAGTACAGTGCACATGTTTAAAATACATTAATATATAAACTATTAATATACCCACAATACAGGAGCCATTATAAAGATATGTTCACTAATCATGAATATACTTCACACATATATATATAAATAACTAAATTTGTGTATTCAATACGATAATTGTTTGGTTACATGAAGAAAATCTCTAACCCCACCCTCCAATTATCACAGTCTTTCTGCCCCCCCCCAGGGGGCAGATGGGGCATTGGCTCCTAATCTGAAAGCCCACTATACACCAGGGAATAGTTTTCAGTTTGTTTTAGGGTGGGGGCTGCCCGAAACGGGCACGCCAATGCCCCCACCCACCCGCCACCATTGCAGCCTTTCTGCCCCCATTGTCCCCCAATCTGCCCCCCGGGGGGGGGGGGCAAAAAGACCACTAGACACCAGGGAATTTTACAAAAAATAACAATAGGGGTAGGGGGCTGCCCAAAACGGGCACGCCAATGCCCCCACCCTCCCCCCACAAAAATGACAGTCTTTCTGCCCCCCAGGAGGCAGATGGGAGCTGTAGCCCCCAATCTGGCCCCCCCTGGGGACGCAGAATGCTCACTAGAAACCATGGAGTTTTTTGTTTTATTAGTGTAGGGGTAGGGGCTCCCCAAAATGGGCATGACAATACCCCACCCCACCCCCAGAGAAATTCCAGTCTTTCTGCCCCCCCGGGAGGGCAGATGGTGGCAGTGGCCCCTGATCTGCCCCCTGGGGGGCAGAAAGCCCACTAGGTGCCAGCGAGAACGCAGGCTTTTTTTATGCGTGGGGGTGGGGGCTGCCCAAAATGGTCATACCAATGCCCACACCCCCACAAAAAATAGCCACAGTCTTTCTGCAAACCTAGCAAACCTGTACATTTTTTTAAACTAGACACCGAGGGGAATCCTGGATGGGGTGACTGCACTGGCTCTCAACAGGTTCTGTTACCCAGAATCCATTACAAACCTAAAAATGTGTCCAAAATAACACATTTTCCTCACATTTCTGTGGTGGAAAGTTCTGGAATCTGCGTGGGTCCACCAAATTCCACCCACCCTGCATTCCCCAAAGTGTTCAGAGAAAAATGATACCTCACTTGCGAGGGTAGGCCTAGTGTCCACGTCAGGCAAGGGCCCAAAAACTATTGAGGAGACATCAAAATTACCCATCACAAAACAACCTGGTTTTGCAAAGGGGGTCCGATGAGTTTTTGGCCCCGGGCTTGACGCCCATCTAGGGAAACCTACCAAACCCACACATTTCTGAAAACTAGACACCCGGGGGATTCCAGGGAGGTATGGCTTGCGTGGATCCCCCAACGTTTCCTTACTCAGAATGCCCTGCAAACCTCAAATTTAGCTGAAAAAATCATATTTTTCACACATTTTTGTGTGGGAAAGTTGTGGCATCACCCGGCTGACACAAATTTCCTACCACCCAGTGTTCCCCCGGGTCTCCCGATAAAAACGGTGCCTCACTCGTGTGGGAGGCCCAAGTACCCGCGACAGGCAAGGGTCCAAAACGTATTGAGGCGACATGAAAATTGCCTACCTCAAAACAACCTGGTTTTGCAAGGGGGTTCACCTGGGTTTTTGGCCCGGTGCTCGGCGGCCACCTAGGGGAACCTACCAAACCCACACATTTCTGAAAACTAGACACCCGGGGGACTCTAGGGAGGTATGGCTTGCGTGGATCCCCCAACGTTTTCTTACCCAGAATGCCCTGCAAACCTCAAATTTAGCTGAAAAAATCACCTTTTTCACACATTTTTGTGTGGGAAAGTTGCGGCATCACCGGGCTGACACAAATTTCCTACCACCCAGCGTTCCCCCGGGTCTCCCGATAAAAACGGTGCCTCACTCGTGTGGAAGGCCCAAGTACCCGCGACAGGCAAGGGCCCAAAACGTATTGAGGCGACATGAAAATTGCCTACCTCAAAACGACATGGTTTTGCAAAGGGGGTCACCCGGGTTTTGGGCCTGGTGCTCGGCGGCCACCTAGGGGAACCTACCAATCCCACACATTTCTGAAAACTAGACACCCGGGGGATTCCAGGGAGGTATGGCTTGCGTGGATCCCCCAACGTTTCCTCACCCAGAATGCCCTGCAAACCTCAAATTTAGCTGAAAAAATCACCTTTTTCACACATTTTTGTGTGGGAAAGTTGTGGCATCACCGGGCAGACACAAATTTCCTACCACCCAGCGTTCCCCCGGGTCTCCCGATAAAAACAGTGCCTCACTCGTGTGGGAGGCCCAAGTACCCGCGACAGGCAAGGGCCCAAAACGTATTGAGGCGACATGAAAATTGCCTACCTCAAAACGACCTGGTTTTGCAAGGGGGGTCACCTGGGTTTTTGGCCCGGTGCTCGGCGGCCACCTAGGGGAACCTACCAAACCCACACATTTCTGAAAACTAGGCACCTGGGGGACTCCAGGGAGGTATGGCTTGCGTGGATCCCCCAACGTTTCCTTACCCAGAATGCCCTGTAAACCTAAAATTTAGCTGAAAAAATCACCTTTTTCACACATTTTTGTGTGGGAAAGTTGTGGCATCACCGGGCTGACACAAATTTCCTACCACCCAGCGTTCCCCCGGGTCTCCCGATAAAAACGGTGCCTCACTCATGTGGGAGGCCCAAGTACCCACGACAGGCAAGGGCCCAAAACGTATTGAGGCGATATGAAAATTGCCTACCTCAAAACGACCTGGTTTTGCAAGGGGGGTCACCTGGGTTTTTGGCCCGGTGCTCGGCGGCCACCTAGAGGAACCTACCAAACCCACACATTTCTGAAAACTAGACACCCGGGGGACTCCAGGGAGGTATGGCTTGCGTGGATCCCCCAACGTTTCCTTACCCAGCAGGCCCTGCAAACCTCAAATTTATCTGAAAAAATTACCTTTTTTCACATTTTTGTGTGGGAAAGTTGTGGCATCACCGGGCTGACACAAATTTCCTACCACCCAGCGTTCCCCCAGGTCTCCCGATAAAAACGGTGCCTCACTCGTGTGGGAGGCCTGTTAGAATCCGGGGTCTCTGGTTGGCGCAGGTATGCACTTGGGACAAGCAGGGACCCTTTCCTCTAAGTCAGGGTTACCTCTTTAAAAATAACCCCTGCTCACCCTCTAGGTAACGTGGCGCGAGCAGTCCGGCTAGATTCCAGAGGGCATTAGGTTAAGCATTCAAGATGTCCCACACAATAACCACCAACCCACCACACAGAGACACAAGGCTGTATTTATGTAAAAATAAAGTTTCTTTATATAAAAGATTTCTTTACGCAGGCTTTCAAAAATACAGTTCTTACTTCAAAATGGGGTTCCAATTACTTTCAATGCTTTGTAGAGAGTCCACAGTTCTTAAAATGCGCTTTTCCACATAAAATGCGCTTATTTTGGTGTCTGTGCGCTTCGTAGGGCCTTCGGTACGCCTTGTACGGGGTTTTAGACGTGTCTTGCCGTTTCTCACGCTTCTCGCGTGAGCACGCGTACTCGGGACGTGAACCGTACAGACCGTACCCTCGTAGGTACGTGTCGTACACGTTCGGTATGCCTCTTTCCAAACCTCACGCTTCTCGCGTGAGCACCGTCCTATACTTTCAATGAAGTACGGACCGTACCTTCAGGGGTCGCCTCGCACAGCTGATACGAAGGTTGCCAAAGTTCACGCTTCATGCGTGAACAGCGTAGCGGGTCAAAAGCGCCAGTACGGCCCGAACAAAGCAACGGAAGGGTCGTACTAAAGCGCGCAGCTCACAGTACCTTTGCTCTGGGGAAAGAAGGTCGCAGCAGCCTCAGGGGTCCCTAGAGGAGCGTCCCACGTCGCGTTGTCGTCCCTCCTGGTCAGCTGGCGGCGATGCTTCGTGGGGCGCTTCAGGTCGTTCCCAGGCACACAACCAAGGTCAGAAGCAGGAGGGGCAGCTCGGGGGCAATTTCTTCAGCGTGTCGCGCTGCCGGCTTCACGCAGAGGACGAACAGTGCCTCGTAGGTCCTCACAGGGGCTTCCACGGCCAGGGGGGTCGCAAAGGCTCGGCGCTCGGAGCCTGATCAGTCTCATCTTTGCTGTGCGAGCTACGGCTCGGGGGGCAGTTGCTTGCGGTGCTCGGGCCAGGTAGACAGGCCTTTGCTGTGCTCACAGTAGCCCCGGTGGCAGATGTCGCGGTGCTCAGATGAGGGGCACAAGGTCCTCTGGGGTCAGCGTTACAGGATCGCCTCCAGCGGCTTCTCTTCTTCTTGGGGAAAGGTAGCGCCCACTGTTCCTGGGGCGCAATTCAGGGGGCAAGTTCACCAGCAAGCCCTTGGAGATTGTTCAAAGCACAAGTTGAATAAAAGTCTTTTCCTTTAGTCTTTTCTTCCTCTCCTTCCAGCAGTCAGGCATCCACCGCAGGCCAGTCTCTCAGGCATAGAGACAGTACTCCTCCATGCAGCTTTTCCAGGTCCTTCTCCTTCAGGCAGAGTTTCTTCTTGGCGCAAACAGGATCTGATTTCTTAGGAGCAGGGCTCCATCTTTTATACACCAATTCTTTTGTTCTTTGTCGCCAGGGGGCCTGGGCCTGGCTCAGTCCGGTTTTGGAGCACTTTGTTGTGGTGACTCTGATCTTTCCTTTCAGCAGGAGGGCAGAGACATCAGCCGCTCCACAGGGGGCGGAGCCGGTATTGTGGTGGCAGAGCACAGGTCTATTCAGAGTCAAGGTGTACTCCTCCCACCCATCCTGGTGTAATCTCTCTACCCACCACCTGGCAGCCAGCCTGTCCCCTGGAATTCCCCAGCCCTGCTCCTCACTGTTACTAGGCAGAACACATACACACAGCGCAGAGGCGGACTGAAATGGCCAGACAAGTAAATACTAACTTTCTAAAAGTAGTATTTACAAACACAGGATATTAAAATAAACTTTACTAAAAGAAGTATTTTATTATTCTGAGTTCAGGCATACTAAACTTGACTTTCTACCATGCTCTCTGAGTCCGCTGGGATTATAGGGTGTAATAATTCCAGCAGCCCATTCTGGCCTATGGAGAGCAGGTAGCCTTCAATAGTGAAAAACGAAAATGGCTGTAATTCACTATTAAGACATGCCACACACATCAGGGCATGTCCTACCTTATGACTACAATGCACCCTGCCCTTGGGCCTACCAGAGGGGTGACTAATATGCAGTTAAGTGAAGGTTTGGGGACTGGCAAGTAGGTGCACTTGCGCAGTCAGCGCGACAGTACCAGACTGCACGCAGGTTCTGCAATGGCAGACCTTAGACACATTTTACTAGGCCGCTTCTGTGGGTGGCACAACCAGTGCTGCAAGCACACCAGCAGCATTTGTATTTACAAGCCCTGGCACTCCTGGTGCACTTTACTAGGGGCTGATAGTAAACCAAATAAGCCAATCATGGACGCCAATCAATGTATACATTTTACCATAGGGAGAGCATATGCACCTTAGCACTGATCAGCAGTGTTAAGGTGCCCAGAGTCATAACACAGCCAACAACAGGTCAGGAAAAATACAGGAAGAAGGCAAAAAATTTAGGGATGACCCTGCAAAAAGGGCCAGGTCCAACAAGGCCCAAGTACCCGCGACAGGCAAGGGCCCAATACATACTGAGGCGACATGAAAATTGCCTACCTCAAAACGACCTGGTTTTGCAAGGGGGGTCATCTGGGTTTTTGGCCCGGTGCTCGGCGGCCACCTAGGGGAACCTACCAAACCCACACATTTCTGAAAACTAGACACCCGGGGGATTCCAGGGAGGTATGGGTTGCGTGGATCCCCCAACGTTTCCTTACCCAGAATGCCCTGCAAACCTCAAATTTAGCTGAAAAATTCACCTTTTTCACACATTTTTGTGTGGGAAAGTTGTGGCAACACCGGGCTGACACAAATTTCCTACCATCCAGCGTTCCCCCGGGTCTCCTGATAAAAACGGTGCCTCACTCATGTGGGAGGCCCAAGTCCCTGCGACAGGCAAGGGCCCAAAACGTATTGAGGCGACATGAAAATTGCCTCAACAGGACACAGTTTTTAACTTAAATTGTTTTATTCAATATTTTATTTGTACATGTTTTGAGGTGTAAACGCTCTTTATTATGGACAATAATTGCTAATAGAATCATTGTGAACAAATACTATTATCAATGTTTGTCTTTTATGTAAATGTTTATTATGATGTGTAAAGTGTTTTTAATGGATACAATATTGTAAACAATTTTGATACAGGTATTAATAAAATAACAATACATCTTGATTTTGTGTTGCTACAATTCCCAACATTTCAATTCTTTTCTTTGGTTCATTGTATATTGTATATGATTTAACTATAGGAGTCTTTGAACAATACAAAAGGGAAATCTTTACTTTTCAATACTACATATACCCGGTCCCTTTTGGCAATACCTGGGAAACTCTCTTCTTCTTTTTAATTTGTAACAACAAGGTACAGATCCTAGCTCCCCTGCAGGCAGCATTTAAGTCCAGAACCAGCACGACTGATCAAACTTTCTGATTTTTGCTGATTGTATGGAAATACATGCTGTTACAACAAGACCATCTGTATGTGACTTTTGTGAACCTAAGGGCTGCCTTTGACCTAGTGCAAAGGCATCTATTACGGTCTGCCCTTGGGTCTGTGGGCACACCATACCATCTCCTCACTACATCGATAAAACTGTATAACAACATTCATGCCCCGGTACGTTGGGGAGTGGAGAGGGTCCATGGAATGCACACCTAGGGGGGTGAGATGGGTGTGTCCTGACCTCCACCCTGTCCTCTCTGTATTATTAATAATGTTGTGCATTTCTCATCTGACTGCCTCCACGACTCCCCAAAACTAGAGGGTAGGGCAATACCCTCCCTCCTATTTTCTGACAACACCCTCTCACTGTTGAGTATCCTAAAGGATTTGCAGAATCTTCTAATCAAGTTTTGGGAATTATGTGACCTAAGGAGATTTGAGGTTAATACAAAGAAGACCAAGTATATGATGTTCTACCTTCACAAAAGCTGCAAGAGACGTTTTACAATTGAGTGGTGCTTCCCAAAGTGGAGAATTTTGACTATTTAGAAATCCGAGTTGATAAAACCTATTGCTGGAAATTGCAACCAACTAGAAAGAAGCAGTGCAATCTTAGCCCATAGTCTATCGGTAGTCCTCAAGAGATATGAAGATTCTACACCAAGGCCTATAGGACCTGTAATCATGGTCCACTGTGCTCAAGTTCAAACAGCTACATTGTATAAATCAGAAATATGAGGCATGTGCAATTTATATTCTTTAACAACCAGAGAGAACCAATTTATAAGATTCTTTTTTAATCAACCCCAAGTCCTCCTGTGCTACCTTTATACTATAATGTTGGGCTTCAGACATTGGGGATTTAGCAGCTTTAGGACCAGTGTTGCAATAGGTTCAACCCTGGTGAATGAATAAGCTGGCATCCTTCCAAAATAGCTTAAGCGAGGTACTGGAAATACTAAACTCAACCTCCATCTGCTGGTTTAGATATTTAAAATCGGCTCCAGAGGCTAGGATGCCAAAACTTGTGGATGACTCATAAGTATCATCCACCTAACTAACCAAATGGTAAAGAATGCTTAGAACAAACTACACTAGGACTGCAAAACCAAATAACTTAACTGCTAACTATCTCAACCACAAGCCAACCCTTTATCTTAAACCCTAAATGGACAGCATTGTGCCATTGCAGGCAAGAAGGCATTTCATTAAGTTCAGACTGGGCACCCTACTGAGTAATACCCATACATCCTAGTGGAAACCTGTAGAGAATGCATGCACGTATGAGAATCCATTGGACACATATTACTTTTTTGCCCCTAGATATAAAGGGCCAAGGAACAAGTGGCTGAAGCCATTGTACCACAATTTGGCTGTTAGACATAATGCCATATCCCTGAGGATCTTAAAAGCAGACACTAGCCCAATTGTAGTTTTTGCTGCCAGTAAATTCATCCTCACAGTGTGGCCTACATTTCTGTTCCTCATAGTGCTTCAGACACAGTGAACTATAGCCTGAACTGATTGATTAATGTTTTTTGCAATACCTTGAATAAACCCTACGATTGTTACACCGAGGCACATTGTTCTTTTTATCCGTATTACATTAAATACTAGAAATTTAAAAGGGATCACTAGCAGAGAGATAACATTTTGAATCTGTCTTCGATCAAGACATATTTGTTAAACTAGCATCCGACACACAAGCATTCCATATCCTAGTGGACGAATACTGTTATTGCTCTAAAATGATTTTATGACATTAATGTAAAACAGTACTGCAGAACTGATGTGGGGACGGCAAATATGATTACAATCAAGTGGACTTGCACACACATGCAAGTCAACAAAAACCTCAAGTGTGAGTCCGCCAGGTTCAAATTTGTATGGCTTCCTCAGGTGCGCCACCATACTGTTCATGAGTGGGAATAAGTTCAAATAATCTAATATTATCCGTTAGAGTCCAGTTTATTCAAAATGATCATAAAAACTGTCAGTAGAATTAAATCAGTATGAATGCATCTTTTAATTGTCAATTGCACAACCTTAAACTAGTGTTTTTATGATCATTTTGAATAAACTGGACACTGACGGATAATGGTAGATTATTTGAACCTATTCCCATTCATGAACAGTATGATGGCTCACCAGGTGGAGTCCCACACTTGAGGTTTTTGTTGACTTGCATGTGTTGTGCAAGTCCACTTGATAGTGATCATATTTGCTGTCCCTACATCAGTTATGTAAATTATCCATTTATATTGATAGGGGAGACTTCAGATCTTCTGTTTTTTATGAATAGTTTTCGTTAGAAATTAGGTTTCTGGTTGGCAGAGGTTTGTACTCTGTCCAAGTAGGAAACGCAATCATTAACAGAATAAGTCACAACACACCCTAAATTATCTTGTGCTCACCCTCTGGTAGCTTGGCACTGAGCAGTCAGTCTTAACTTAAGAGGCAATATGTAGAGTATTTGTGCATCAAATCAAACAGTAACACAGTGAAAACCCCACAAAAAGACTTCACACTAGTTTAGAAAAGTAGATTATTATTTTATAAATAAAACAAGACCAAAACAATAAAAATCCGATAAGTAGAAGTTGACATATCAATTTTTAAAGAACAAATGAAAAAATAGGTCTCAGGAGCAATAAGCGCCCATTGGAATATCTGGCCATGCTGGACTGGACAAAGTCAAGAGTTCAGGCCGACGGCGTTGGAGTGCGGGCCCGATACAGGTTCTGCACAGGGCTGGCGAAGCAAAAGTATCTTAATCCTGGTCGCAACACGAGATGCATTGATTTTCCTCCAGCAACAATGGCGATGCATTGGTTCTGAAGGCGAAGCGCCGGGTATCAAGATACGTTGGATCGATGCAATGTGCAGGGTTTCTTCCCGCTAACAAAGGGATGCGTCGATTGACATTCGGCACTAGTGGCGATGCAGCAATTCCGATGGTGATGCGCTCCTTCCAAGTGTTATGCACCAATTCTGTTCCCACAACAGCGGCGATGCATCAATTCTATTCCCGCTTCAGCAGCAATGCATTGATTGTGCTCGTTGCAGCAGAGGGTGTGTCATTTCCACTGGAGCAAGTACCCAGAGTCACTTCCAATTACCCCACCACAGGAGCAGGGTTAAAGACTTTGATGTGTCTGAGTCTTTGGTAACAGAAGGCTAGTCAGCAGGCTGTTGGAGACACTATGGGTCAAGTGATGAAGGCCCAGTCAGAGAGCGCAGCAGGTAGCAGGGAGCAGAGCAAGGCAGCAGTCATCCAGAGCAGCAGTCCAGCAGTGTAGCAGTCCTAAGCACAGCAGTTCTTCTTCTTGGCAAGTTGGTTTCAGGTTCACAAGTGTACTGAGTTGGTATGGTCGCAGGTCCAGTACTTATACCCAGTTGTGCGTTTGAAGTGGGGGTGACTTCAAAAAAGGTCTTTGAAGTGCGCTCAGGTCCCTTCATCCTGCCCTGGTACTAGACTCACTCCAGGGGGTTATGCAGCCCTTTGTGTATGGTCACAGCACAGACTATTCAGGTTTAAGTGTAAGGCTGTGCCTAGCACTTCCCTCCCGCCCCTCAGGAAGATGAATAGAGTCACACCCAGCCAGCTTTCCTTTGTGTGGGACTGTCTAGAGGGAATACACAAAGTGAACTTTCACCCACCCAGATGTGTATTCAGAGACAGGCAGAAGGCACCCAATGGTTTCAACTTTCTAAAAGTGGCATTTTCAGAATTGCAATTTAAAATCTAACTTCACCATAAGTTGTGTTTTTAAATTGTGATTCTAAAGACACCAACTTTAGGGGTCCCATCTCTTCCCAATTGGAAATCACACTTATAAAATGTAATAAGGCAATCCCACTGTTATCCCATGGGAGAGATAGGCCTTGCAGTAGTGAAAAACAAATGTAAATGTTTTTCACTATCAGGACAGAATAGACTTCCTGGAAAACAATCTAGGATAGGGCGACATCAGCCTCGATATGCACAAAACACAAGGAAAATGGTCCCTGACACCTGTAGGGGCTACATGTCATGCTTGGGTCTTCGCCTAGTAGTTGATGCTTTACTGCGGAATGCAGGACAACGCTTCATATGTGGAGGAGCTGCATTGTGGTACAGGTTGAAAATGATTGTAGCAACAATCTAGCCGGTTACTTATCTGACATTTAACATAAACCCATTGACATTAGTTGTGGGCTCTAGAAGGAAGGACTCGGAGTATCCAACATTGACCACAACTAGTAAGTTCCTCACTCACTTGCTCATAGCCATAAGAGTAACTATTGCACAGTACTGAAAAACAATGGAGACCCCTCCTATAGTAGTGTGGTGAATAAAGGTCTGGTCTTTATATGCCATGGAGATTGCCTTAAGTTAACATGAGAAAAGATGGCGAAGTTTGAAAAGACATTGGCCCCATTTCACAAGTATTGGAAGGCCCAAGGGTCAATAGCCCTAGGTCGGGGTAGAATACCCTTGTTCTTACATGAATAATGGATTTGTAACCCAAGTGAGTGGGAGTGCTATTACTCCCTAGATAGGGGGCTCAGACCCACTTGTGCAGTGCCTCATGCGGACCGAAGCACTACTACCCTTTTGACGTCCTGTTGACGTTCCGCTGGTCACACCAGATTGGTGAGGGAGGGTAAGGATCCATACTGTTTTCCTATAGTGGGGTGGACTCTGTTGACTGGAAAAAGAGCACTGAGAGGGTTGATATTCTGATGCTGCGGCCAATTTCTGTACCATATTTAATTTTGTTTTCTTGCTTTTTGTATGAAGCTTTTACATCGACGACTCTATTTTATTGCCATAATTCTCTACTCATTGGCACTTGACAGTGGAAATACCTGCCATTTATATGTCGTTTGGTTGTTTGTAAGGCATGAAGTCGAAAATAATACTGTAAACAATCAATAGGTTCAAAACTGTGTTGTGCTTACGTATCGAAAAGCTAGTAAAAACAGCTAAAATAAAAATAAATAAGTCACTGCCCCCATACTCTGAGGCCAGGACCAAGCCTGGAAGTCACCTTAAAAGGCCTGGTTATGCCTTGATTACCTAAAAGTGCCTGCATGATTACGAAGAGTTGCCCATTCCAAACTAGTACACAAGCTCAGCAGTGCATGCATCTGCTATGTCTACCATGTTCCCTTGGAGGTTTCCAATCCACACTTCTACACCAGCCCAGCAGTGTATGCCCAGGGGACATGCCCTCCCTGCAACCTTGGAGCTGCCCATTCCACCCTAGTACACCAGCCCAGCATTGCATGTCCAGCAGATGTGTTTACCACATAACATTCGAGCTGCCACAGCATACTGGTACACAAGCCCAGCAGTGCATGTCCAGCTGACATGTCCACTCTGGAACCTTGTTGCTGCCCATTCCACCCTAGTACACCAGCCCAGCAGTGCATGCCCTACAGATGTGTCTACCACGTAACATTGGAGCTGCCATCGCAAACTGGTACGCAAGCCCAGCAGTGCATGCCCAACTGATGTGTACACCATGTAAAATTGGAGCTGCCCATCGCACAATGGTACCCAAGAGAAGCAGTGCATGCCCAGCTGATGTGTACACGATGTAAACCTGGAGCTGCCCATCACACAATGGCACACAAGCACAGCAATGCATGCCCAACTGATGTGTCTACCATGTAACCTTGGCGCTGCCCATTCCACTCTAGTACACCAGCCCAGCAGTCCATGCCCAGCTGACATGTCCACACTGGAACCTTGGAGCTGCTAATTCCACACTAGTACACTATCCTAGCAGTGCATACTCAGCAGACGTGTCTATCATGTAACCATGGCACTACCCATCACACACTGGTACACAAGCCCAGCAGTGCATGCCCAGCCAATGTGTCCATCATGTAACCTTGTAGCTGCCATCGCACACAGGTACACCAGCCCAGCAGACATCCACACCGCAAGCTTCCTATGAGTTGAGCTATGAAGAATCTATAGGTGAAAACACTCAGGGTGCCAGAGCAGCAATGTAGACGTGTGCCAGCAATTGCAGTGACCCTCATAGTCAGCTTGCTAATACCCTGCACTATTAAGGAGAGCTTAAATTCCCCTTCAGGGAAGACTCCTTCCTTTCCCACAGCTGCCTTTAGCCTCTCTTTTTGACACTTGCAGGTGCTGGCGTGCTAGGTACCAACAGCCTCTAAAAGTAACATTTAGAATACTTTGTTCCTAAAGACCTCTGGGCTTTCAGCCTTTCCATGACTCCCACAGACTTATTTACAAGCCTCCAGCGCCACCGGTGCATCACTTTTAATATGGAAAAAGTGACATGCTGGCGGCGCAAGGGGCTTGTAAATAAGCCCCCCCTGTTTCTTTGCTGCTGGAACCCTGCTCCCCAGCAAATACATTGCCCAACAGCCAAACCACATGGCCCTACCCAAGGGACCTACTCTAGTGATTGGTAGAAGTGCTTTCAATTCACCTTTGTCTCCTGACCTTGATGTCTGCTCACTTTCATGTGCATTGACTGCCTCATTTGTTACTAGTAGTTCTGACCATCAGGCCACAATAAGACCCTGTATGTAAGACTGCAAGCAACCCATGTGTGGCTGTCTGACCCACCACCAAGATGTCCCCCTGAGTATGAGGGATCCATTGTCTCCTGCGGCTGAAAGTAACTAACCTCCTGTTCTGCCAGGTGGAAGTGGCAAAAAATATATGGTGCTGACACAACTCAAGAAATCAAGTAAGAATAGGCAAATTGCACAAGTTCTAGTCTGAACTAATTGAACCGACCAGACACACTGCACCTAGAGCCTCTACATCGTACATGGACAAAAGTGTTCCTTTCAGTCCACTCTAGGCACAGAGATGGGGCTACAGTTCACATGAGAAGTGACACTGAAGCAGCGAAACCTGCACATAGCAAAGAGTCTCCATTAGTTGCTCCATGAGTAGGAGTGGGTGTGGGGTATTCATTGCACAGGGAGCTTAGTGAGGGCAACCTCCAGGTCGGCAGTTTGTCACAGGGTGATATGCCAAGGGCCCCACCCCCAGCTCCTTCCCTTTGTTGATGAAATCCGGGGGCACAGCAGCAGGGGGGCTTAGAAACATTGCAGGCAGGTGGAGCTCTCCCTTTCTGCCTCAACCATGTGACGTAAGGCATCTCCAGAGATTTTGACTCTGTGGTGGGGGCCCACTTCGGAACTACCCTCCCACCCTCTCCCAGACCGAAAGGCAGAAATGTGAGCGAAAGATATCAGGGCTACCCGAGAAATAGGGCTACTTTTTGGGCTGTCCGTTTGATGAGATAATGAATTTTGCAGGCTAGAAGGGGGGGCTGGCCTGCTGGTAGTCCTTAACCTTTTCAACCCTACCCTGGCTTGCCTGGAGTTGAATATTGATGGGGGCTTTGCCTGAAGGCTGTGCGGGGCACAGGTACCCTGGCAGGGACGGTGCATTAGGCGGTGCCATGGTGCTGAGTGTTTCGTTTTTAGGTCGAGTCTGATCCTGCGCACAAGTGCTGCTCTGGTGATGATCTGTTGTAGTACAGTATGGGAGTAAAGCCCCGCCCATATTTTTCATTGGCTTGTGTCTTTTTCCTTAGCAAATGCTGTCTTCTGATTCCTAAATAGGCTTGGTTAGTCCATCCTTAGTACGGCCATGTCTTCATTTGTAACCTCACATGGCTACTGGCCCCTTTACTTGGTTGTTACATGGTACGTGTACTATTTTCTTGATTGAAGTTTCTCCTACTCTAAGCTCGACGTGCTTTGCTTGCATTGAGAGCGCCATGCGCACTTTCACTTTGAAAGCAGGCGGGACAATGCAGCCGTTTGTTCGCCATGCCACAGGTTATTCATGTAAATGCGAGACCTATAGTATTGCAAATCATTTTTTTTACTTTCAAAATTCCAGTCTTTCTGCCCCCCCCTGAGGGGCAGACGGAGGCAGTAGCCCCCAATCTGACCCCTGTGTTGCAGAAAGCCCACTAGAAGCCAGGGATTTTTTTTAATTTTATTTAGGGGTGGGGGCTGCCCAAAATGAGCAGGCCAATCCCCCCCCCCCAAAAAAAAAAAGACGAGGGCAGTAGACCCTGTTCTGCACCAGGGATTATTTCATTTTTTTATACATAGGGGTGGGGTCTGCCCAGAATGGACATGCCAATGCCCCCCCCCCCAAAAAAAAAAGCTACAGTCTTTCTGCCCCCTGGGAGGGAGATGGGGGCAAAGACCCTTATCTGCCTCCCAGGGGGGCAGAAAGCCCAATAGGCTTTTTTAAATTCACGTTTATGTGAAGGAGCCGCACTTTGCTTGAACGTGGTGCCTGTTTTCTTTTTTTTAACCCCTTCGGTGCATCGGACGGCCAGGAGCCCTCCGACACAGCAGTGCTCATGTGCATCGGACGGCTGTCCGATCACATGGTACAGGGAATCCCTCTGGTGCGGGCACCAGAGAGATTCCCTTCCCCCCCCGCAACAGCCTCGGGAGCTGGGGAAGAGCTTCCCTAGCTCCAGAGGCTGCTCCCCTGGTTTCCCTGAAATGACGATTCAGCGCACACGTCACGCTGACATTTCAGTGAAACCGAAACTTAGATGAGCTGATAGGCTAATTTCAGTTTCACTTTCTATGTGCTCAGGGGGCTATCTCAGCCTCCGAGCATGTAGAAAGATGGAAGAGGTATCCCATCAACTTTCCCACACAGAAATTTTAGAATAATGTGCTTTTTTTCAGCTAAATTTGAGGTTTGCAGGAGATTATGGGTAGGGAAACGTTGGGAGATCCACGCAAGCCATACCGCACTGGACTCCACAGGGTGTCTAGTTTTCAGAAATGTGTGGGTTTGGTAGGTTTCCCTAGATGTTCGCAAGCCCGGGGCCAAAAAACCAGGTGCCCCTCCCTGCAAAACCAGGTAGTTTTATGATAGGGAATGTTGAAGTCGCTACAGTATGATTTGGGCCATTTCCTGTTGCAGTCACTATACCTACCCACACAAGTGAGGTACCATTTTTATCGGGAGACCTGGGGGAACATTAGGTGGTAGGAAATGTGTGTCAGCCCAGCGATCCCACAACATTCCCGCTCAGAGAAGTGAGCAAAATGTATTTTTTCTGCTACATTTGAGGTTTGCAGGGGATTCTGGGTAGGGAAACGTTGGGAGATCCATGCAAGCCATACCTCCCTTCACTCCCAGGGTGTCTACTTTTCATAAATGTGTGAGTTTGGTAGGTTTCCCTAGATGGATGCTGAGCCCAGGGCTAAAAACCCTGCTGCCCCACCCCCCTGCCAAAACCAGGTTGTTTTGTGATGGGTGATTTTGATGTCTCCCCAATACGTTTTGGGCCCTTGCCTGTTGTGGGTACTTGACCCACCCACGAGTGAGGTATCAGTTTTATCAAAAGACTTTGGGGAATGCGGGCTGGGTGTAATTTTGTGGATCTACACAGATTCCAGAACGTTCCATCACAGAAATATGAGGAAAATGTGTTTGTTTTTTACAAAGTTTGAGGTTTGCAAGGGATTCTGGGTAAGAGAACCTGGTGAGAGCCACACAAGTCACCACATCCTGGATTCCTCTAGGTGTCTAGGTTTAAAAAATGTATAGGTTTGCTAGGTTTCCCTTGCTGCTGGCAGTGCTAGAGTTCAAAATCTACAGCGAGGCACTTTGCAAAAAAGGGTCAGTTTTTACTGTAAAAATGTGGTGTGTCCAGGTTGCGTTTTGGGGCGTTTCCTATCGCGGGCACTAGGCCTGCCCACAATAGTGAGGTATCATTTTTCTCAGAAGACTTTGGGGAATGCAGAGTGGGAGGACTTTTGTGGATTCACTCTGATTCCAGAACTTTCCATCACAGAAATGTGAGGAAAATATGTTTTTTTACAAAGTTATGAGGTTTGCAAGGGATTCTGGGTAACAGAGTGTATAGGTTTGCTAGGTTTAACTAGGTGCCGGCAGAGCTAGGGTTCAAACTCTACAACTAGGCACTTTGCAAACAAAAAGGGTCAGTTTTCCCTGTAAAAATGTGGAGTGTCCATGTTGCATTTTGGGCCGTTCCCTGTCGCGTGTACGAGGCCTACTTACACAAGTGAGGTACCATTTTTTATCAGGAGACTTAGGGGAACACAGAATTGTAGAGCAACTGTTATTACCTACTGACTTTCAATGCATTTCTGCCTTCCAAATGTAAGACAATGTGTAAAAAAGAAATCACATGCTAGTATGGGTCCCAACAATTGTAGAGATGTACAAATATCTACTGTTTCTAAACTCTATATTTTGTTCCATTTCATAAATACATAGGTGTCTTTCATACCAATTTTTCACTGTTTATATTTTCCCAAATAAATTGCTATATACCCAGTACACAATAAAAAACCATTGCAAGATGCTACTCAGGTATTGGGTCCTGGTTCGTCGGGTTCTTAGTGAACCTACAAGTCCTATATATCCTCACAACCAGACGGGTCCAGCGGATGTAACGGTGTATTGCTTTAAAGAAATTGTCATCCTGAGAAGAAGTTACAGGTGAAATTGGTGGCACAAATAGCTGTTTTATTCAACTAATTTTCAATTTTTCCAATTTTCAACTGTTAGTTTCTATAAAAAAAAACTGAAGATTCTACACAAATGACCCCTTGATGAATTCAAAATATTTTTTGAAATGTATAGCTTTCCAGGATCCATTATTGCTTTCATACCCATTTCCACCATTAACTGGAAGGAGGTTGAAAGCACAAAAAATTGCAAAAATAGGCTATGCCCCAGTAAAATACCAAAACTGTGTAAAAATGTTTGGTTTTCTGACAAAAGTCAGTCTTTGCCGGAAAGCTGGGAAGATGGTGAGTCCCACCACTAATACCACCACCAATACCAGTACCACAAACTCTTTGTTGATACCATTTGCAGGGAAAAAACAGATGCTGTTATCTTCCGCTCTTTTTTCAAATGTTTCCCTCCAAAAACAAAATGTAGCTGTATTTTTGCTAATTTCTGTGTCCCCTCCAAGTAAATCAACAAACCCTGGGGACCTTTAAAATCCCCATGAAGTTAGAAGAAAAGGACGCAAATTTGGCATGGATACCTTATGTGCTCAAAAAGTTACAGGGGCCTAAGCGCTAACTACCCCAAATAGCCAAAAAAAGGCATAGCACAGGGGCGGAAAGGCCTAGCAGCGAAGGAGTTAATAACTTTTACGTAGACGGTGCTGCGCTTACTTTAAGCATGTTTGAGCACGGCGCCCACTTTCATGCGTTTTTTTTTAATTGCCTTGCTTGCCCGTTAAGAGCCAACACCGATTCCATAGCTATTGTTTCTGCATCCATGACGTGTCTGCAATGCTTAGGGCGCTTCCTCTAATTCAAGTTTATGTGAAGGTGCTGCGCTTTGCTTGACCGTGGTACTCGCTTTCATTTTTTTAATAACTTTTATGTAGACGGATGCCGTGCTTACTTTAAGCACGGCACCATCTGTCAGTATTTTTTAATAAACTTCATGCTGAAGGGTGCTGCGCTTTATTTGAGCACGGCACCACCCTTCATGTGTTTAGGTCGAGCCTAGCATCAGCGCACATGCACTGCTTGCTCTGTGAGGCTGCTGTGGTAGAGTATGGGAGAGAAGCCGCGCCCACTCTCCTCCCATATTTGTCATTGTCTTTTGTACATGCTGTCTTCTGATTCGTTAATAGGCTTGTTAGTCCCTCCTTAGTACGGCCTTGTCTTCATTTGTAACCTCCCTTGGCGACTGCCCCTTTTACTTCGGATATCATCGTGAAGCAGAATTCACCAAGCGTTGGATTGTTCACCCACTAATAGGGAACGTGAGCTGGGTTTAGACCATCGTGAGACAGTTTAGTTTTACCCTACTAATGATGTGTTGCAGTACTAATCCTAGTCAGTAAGCACTATTTACTTTATTGAGATTCTCTTACTGCAGGCCGGACACGCGGTCCTTCAGCTGAAACCGCTTGTGTTTTTAAGGAAGCACGGCTGCCCCATAACACGGGTGCCTGCTTTCAATCACTTTAACCCGGCATTATCTCTTGTCTGTTTCAACCCCAAAGTAAAAGGGTTTTAGAAATGATTAGCAAATTAAGTCAGGTGAATACCAGGTAGCAAATAATCCTGTGATGATGGGCTGAAGCTGACAACAGTACATCTGTGTTACATGTCACCTGCACTAAGCCACCTGATGGGTTGTTTTCAAAAGCTTGTTTTACTAACAACAACAACATCACCACCAATACCACCACCACCGCTGCCACCACCGCCAATACAACCACCACCAGCAATTCCACCTCCACCATTATCACCACCAACACCATGAACACCACCAATACCGCTATCACCACCAATACCACCACCACTACCACCAATACCACTACCAGCACCAATACCACTACCATCAATCCCACCACCTCCACCAATACCACCACCACCAATACCATCACTAATATCACCACTGCCAATGCCACCACCACCAATACCACCACCACCAATTCCACCACCATCAACACCACCAATACCACTATCAACACCACCACCAATACCACCACGACCAATGCCTCCACCACCAATACCACTACCAATACCACCACCACCATCAATACCACCACCACCACCAAAACCACCACCTTTAATACCACCACCAATACCACCACCACTAACACCACCACCACCAAGGCCAATACCACCACCACCAATACCACAACCACCACCACTAATACCACCACCACCAATGCCAATACCAAAACCACCATCACCACCAATACCACCACTAATACCACCACCAATACCACCACCACCAATACCACCACCAATATCACCACCACAAGTACCATCACCACCACCACCAAATACCAAGACCACCAAAACCACCAATACCACCACCAATACCACTACCATCAACACCACCAATACCACTATCAACACCACCACCAATACCACCACCACCAATGCCACCACCACCAATACCACTACCAATACCACCACCACCATCAATACCACCACCACCAGTACCACCACCACCAAAACCACCACCTTCAGTACCACCACCAATACTAACACCACTAACACCACCAAAGCCAATACCACCACCACCAATACCACAACCACCACCACTAATACCACCACCACCAATGCCAATACCAAAACCACCACCACCACCAATTCCACCACTAATACCACCACCAATACCACCACCACCAACACCACCAATACCACCACCAATATCACCACAAGTACCATCACCACCACCACCACCAAATACCACGACCACCAAAACCACCAATACCACCACCACCAATACCACCACCAATACCACAACCACTATCAACACCACCAATACTACCACCACCACTAATACCACCACCACAATACCACCAGCAATACCACTACTACCACCACAACTACCATCACCACCAATTCCACCACCACCAATACCACCACCACCACCAATACCACAACCAATACCACGAATACAACCACCACCAATACCACCACCAATTACCAATACCACCATTGCCAACACCACCACCACCACCAATACCACCACCAATACCACCATCACCAACACCGCAACCAAAACCACCACCACATATACCTATACCACCACCACCAAAACCACCATCAACAATACCACCACCACCAATACCATCAGCACTAATATCACTACCAATACCACCACCACCAATACCAACACCACCAATACCACCACCACCACCAATACAACCACCACCACCAGTACCACGACCACCAATACCACCATCACCAATACCACCAATACCACCACCACAAATACCACCCCCACAAATACCACAACCAACAATACCACCACCAATACCAGCACCACCACTAATACCACCACCAAAACCACTACCAATACCACCACCACCACCACCAATGCCACTACCACCAACAGCACCACCAATACCACCACCACCACCAATATCACCACCACCAATACCACAACAACAATATTAGCACTACCACCACCAAAACCACCACCTCCAATATCACCACCACCAATACCACCACCACCAATACCACCACCACCAATACCACCTCCAATGTCACCAGCACCAATACCACCACACCCAGTACCAATACCACTACCAATACCACCACTACAAACAATTCCACCAATGCAACCACCACCAATACCATCACCACCACCAGTACCACCACCACCAATACCCCACCACCAATAAAACCAGTACCACCACCAATGTCATCACCAATACCACCACCACCAATGCCGCCACCACCACCACCAATACCACCACCACCAATACCACCACTACCACCAATACCACAAATACTACCGCCACCAGTATCAATACCACCACCAATACCACCACCACCAGTACCAATACCCCCACCAGTACCAATACCACCACAACCAATACCACCACCACCACCAATGCCACCACCACCAATACCACGACCAATCCCACCACTAATACCACCACCAATACCAGTACCACCAACAATACCACCACTAATACCACCACCACCAATACCACCACCACCAATACCACCACCATGATTAATACCACCACCTATACCACCACCAACAATACCAAGACCACCTATACCAGCACCACCAATACCACCACCACCAATACCAATACCACCAGCACCAATACCACCACCACCAATGCCACCACCTATGCCAATACCACCACCAACATCACTACCACCAGCACCAATACGAGCACCAATACCACCATGACCAACACCACCACCAATACCACGACCACCAATACCACCAAAACCAACACCACCAATACCACCACCACCACTACCTACACCACCAACTCCACCACCATCAATATCGCCACCAGTAACACCACCACCAATACCACCACCACCAATACCACTACCAATACCCCACCACCAATACCACCACCACCAATACAACCACCACCAGCACCAACACCACCACCAATACCACCACTAATACCACCAATGCCACCAATACCACCATCAGTAATACAACTACCACCACCAAAACCACCACCAATACCAACACCACCAATACCACCACCAAAACCACCACCAATACCACCACCAATACCACATCACCAATGCTACCACCATCACCACCAATACCACCAACACCACCACCGATACCACCATCAATACCACCACCACCAATACCACCACCACCACCAATACCACCACCAGCAATACAATCACCACCACCAATACAAAAACCAATACCACCACCACCAATACCATCACCACCAATCCAATACCACCACCACCAATAGCAATACCACCAACAATACCACCACCAACAACACTAATACCACAGGGCAGTGCAGTGGTGTTTGTGTAGTGTAGGGGGTCGTGCTGGGGGTAGTGTTTTAGTGTTTAGGGTAGTGCAGAGGTGTTTGGGTAGTGTAGGGGGTACCTCTGGACTTAGTGTTTTAGGGTAGTGCAGTGGTGTTTGGGTAGTGTAGGGGGTCATGCTGGGGGTAGTGTTTTAGGGTTTAGGGTAGTGCAGTGGTGTTTGTGTAGTGTAGGGGGTCGTGTTTAGGGTAGTACAGTGGTCTTTGTGTAGTGAAGGGGTCGTGCTGGGGGTGGTGTTTTAGGGTTAAGGGCAGTGCAGTGGTTTTCGGGTAGTGTAGGGGGTCATGCTGGGGGTGGTGTTTTAGGGTTTAGGGCAGTGCAGTGGTGTTCGGGCAGTGTAGGGGGTCGTGCTGGGGGTGGTGTTTTAGGGTTTAGGGCAGTGCAGTGGTGTTCGGGCAGTGCAGGGGGTCGTGCTGGGGTGGTGTTTTAGGGTTTAGAGCAGTGCAGTGGTGTTCGTGCAGTGAAGGGGGTCATGCAGGGGGTGGTGGGTCATGCAGGGGGTGGTGTTTTGGGTTTTAGGGCAGTGCAGTCGTGCTCGGGCAGTGTAGGGGGTCTAAAGTGTCTAAAGTTTCCTATGGGAAATCGATTTTCCGACCTCTATTTCTTGAATTTCTCAGGAACTACTGAATGGATTTACACCATTTAACAAAATGGGCTCTTTCTGAACCAAGGGCTACCTTTTAGCAAAATTTGGTATAATTCCGTTCAGCACTTCGGGCTGTAGCCGTGTCTAAAGTTTCCTATGGAAAATACCATGGAGAAAACACGTTTTGGGACCCCCTTTTATCTCGGCCCCCGCTTGGCGAATCACCCCGAAACTTTCAAGACAGGAGCTGACCGGAGCGCCCCACTAGTTTTGAGAATTACGCGATGATTCATCAAACGACGCGAAAGTTATTGGGAAAACAAAAAATGCTTTTCCTATGGAAAATAGGTTCTAACTATAACTATAAAGGTAATATACCATTCAAAATTCTTTATGAACAGTCTCCCCGGGAATACCTTGTGGGACATTTAGAAGGCCTCTCATGAACATATTGTCAACTATCTGGAGCGAAGCACTGGGCATATGTCACGAAATTTCACATCCAAACCTTGCTGTGGGTATTCATTTGACATTATAAACATTAAGCACCACCTTAATCTGTGTATGCGTAGGCCTTCTCGAAAATTCATTAATACTACAAGTGGCCCTTTTATTGAGCTATGGTTTCCAATTAAAATGAGAATCAAGTAAGATGCCCAGATACGTAAAATGCTCAACCCTACTGATAAGTTGACCCTTGACCTGAAATATTTTAGATCTGGTGTTTTTAGGGCCATCCAACATAACATGGGATTTGGTTTAGTTTGTTGTGAGGTTGGGACCATCATGAAACTTGTCAAGGAGTTGCTGCAGACCCTTGACATTACGTTTGACTAGGACTGAGTCATCCGCAAATAAAAAGGTAGGCAGCAATCGGCCACCTGCACTCAGTAAGTCCATCCTTTGTTCAGTTAAAACTCACTCCAGCCAATTATTATAAAGAATAAAAAGAAAGGGGGCCAGGATACAGCCCTGATGGACCCCTCTATTCAAACTCAAGTGCCTAGTGCATTCTCCATTACACCATATCGAACTGAAGCAGTAAGACCATCATGCAAATCACGCATGAAGGCAACAAGAGTGGGCTAAACCCAGATACATCTCAGCACAGTCCAGAGCTTAGCTCCATCAACCCTATCAAATATCGAGCTGAGCTCCATGAAGGACATGTAAAATGAACCCATGTATATTTAGAGATTTTCAAATGTAGATTCAGATTCTGTTCAATAGTTCCCTTTCCTGTGATGCAGCCATATTGAATCTCAGATAAAACCTTCTGTTCTTTTGACCAGGTAGTAAGTTGTCAGGTAACACCCAACCTATGAATTTAATCACAATATCTAACAAAGAAATAGGTCGGTAGCAGGTGGGGCCCGTTCTATTCCCCTTTTTAAATATAGGCACTGTTGGAAGGTGATTTATTAGTAAGTGTAGTTAGATACCTACCACTAGTAATACGGCCAAAGTCACAATAGAAAGGCACAGTCAAGTTCTCAATAAATTATTCCCTTGCTCAACCCTTGGTACCTGGCTGCTAGCAGGCAGGCTTAACTTAGGAGACAGGTGTGTAAAGCATTTAAAAACACCAATACATTAAATAAGTGAAACACAACCTAATAAAAATATTAAAATAGAATATATGTTTGTGATTAAAATGACACCAAAACAACAAAAATCCAATGTAGGGAACTGGAGATATGAATTTTTTAAAGATTAAGGTGCCGATTCCGATCCTGTAAAACCCGGGTATGAATGGTCGTACGGAGCGTATTCTCTGTACGACTCGTACCCGGGAAATTCGCCGTACAATCCAGCAAGTACGATTCGTACAGAAATACTATTTCCGTACGAATCGTACAAAAGACCGTAGGGTGAAAAAATACCTACGAGTCTGATCCTGGACAGCGCGTACGCGACGTCCGGACGGAGTCAGGCAGCGTTCTACGGACCCGCAAGTACGATCCGTCCCTACGTCACTCCGTACAGCTATTTTTTTACAGCAGCCAAAAACTCCCGGAAATCTGAGTCTGACGTGAAAATGGAGCCCCGGTACGCGACGGACAGTGCTGGACCCCATCCTACGTGTCATCCTGGCCCTCATAGCCTACTACCTGGTGCAACGAGTCGACGCAGACGCCGCAGAAGGTCAGTACAACACCCAGGGGCCAAGGGGGGGTGAGGGGCAGGAAACATACCTCATACCCAAATCAAAACCTACAATAATCTGGACATACATTACCTCCAGGGTCTGGTCACTTCGGGGGGCATGTCCAACAATCCCAGCGTCCGGCAACAACGGAGGTGGACGTGTACACGTACACCTACGGCCCCAATACAATCGTCATACGGCCCATACCCACACTCTGTGGGCGTGGGTACGGTCCGTACAGGGGCCCTAGGGGTATTCGAGGTACGGCCCGTACCCACACTCTGAGGGCGTGGGTACGGTCCATACAGGGGCCGTAGGGGAACGCGTGGTACAGCCCGTACCCACACTCTGAGGGCATGGGTATGGTCCGTACAGGGGCCGAAGGGGGATGCCTGGTACGGCCCGTACCCTTGCTCTGAGGGCGTGGGTACGGTCCGTACAGGGGCCGTAGGGGGATGCGTGGTACGGACCGTACTCACGCTCTAAGGGCGTGTGTTTGGTCCGTACAGGGGCCGTAGGGAGACGCCTGGTATGGACTGTACACATGCTCTGTGGGCGTGGGTACGGTCCGTACAGGGGCAGTAGGGGTACGCGTGGTACGGACCGTACCCCCGCTCTGAGAGTGTGTGTACGGCCGGTATCACTGGAGTAGTGTTGGCGTGGGAGTACGCCAGGTACGGGCCGTACACACGCTCTCAGAGTGGGGGTACGGTCCGTACCACGCGTACTCCTACGCCAACACTACATTTGGGGTACAAGGCGTACACACGCCACAAATGTTGGCTTACGGCCTGGTGCAGCATGTTACCTACATATTAGGGTGTGTTTATGTCCAGGACAGCAGTGTACTGCACCAAGGCGGTGGGTGGCTGCAAAGGAATACCAGCAGTGGGCAGATACATGGGTGTGTGTGCAAAGGAATACCAGCAGTGGGCAGAGACATGTGGGTGTGTGCAGAGGAATACCAGCAGTGGGCAGAGACATGGGGGTGTGTGCAGAGAAATACCAGCAGTGGGCAGAGACATGGGGGTGGGTGCAGAGGAATACCAGCAGTGGGCAGAGACATGTGGGTGGCTGCATATCACTACCAGTAGTGGGCAGAGACATGGGGGTGTGCAGAGGAATACCAGCAGTGGGCAGAGACATGTGGGTGTGTGCAGAGGAATACCAGCAGTAGGCAGAGACATGGGGGTGTGTGCAGAGGAATTCCAGCAGTGGGCAGAGACATGGGGGTGGCTGCATATCACTACCAGCAGTGGGCAGAGACATGGGGGGTGTGCAGAGGAATACCAGCAGTGGGCAGAGACATGTGGGTGTGTGCAGTGGAATACCAGCAGTGGGCAGAGACATGTGGGTGTGTGCAGAGGAATACCAGCAGTGGGCAGAGACATGGGGGTGGCTGCAGAGGAATACCAGCAGTGGGCAGAGACATGGGGGTGGCTGCATATCACTACCAGCAGTGGGCAGAGACATGGGGGTGTGTGAAGAGGAATACCAGCAGTGGGCAGAGACATAGGGGTGGCTGCATATCACTACCAGCAGTGGGCAGAGACATGGGGGTGTGTGCAGAGGAATACCAGCAGTGGGCAGAGACATGGGGGTGGCTGCAGAGGAATACCAGCAGTGGGCAGAGACATGGGGGTGGCTGCAGAGGAATACCAGCAGTGGGCAGAGACATGGGTGAGTGTACATCATTATCAGATGCCCACAACTCCATGTGTGTATGTACGCATCCCTAAGCTTGGACTATGATGATAGTGCCATACCAAGACATCACTGACAGCAGGGTCCCACTCCCAGGAAGATGGATGTCTTTCCCCCAATGCATTGTTGTGTCCAAATAATTATTCCAAGGGCCACACTTACCATTGGCCCGCAATATTATGCAAGAAGGAGCAGTTGGCAACGTGGAAGGTTCAAACGTTTATTAGCCACCACAGAACTCTATATAGAGGAGCCTCGTCGATCCTCACCCATCAGGTGCGCCGAGGAAGACTGCTGGCTCCTTGACAGTAACACACTTTTATACATTATCAGTACAGCATACAAAACCTTATATGTGGAAAAGTACCAGTTAGTCCTGGCGCCCCTAATGAGCACATGCCTATTTCTAGTTTCGGCTACACATACAAAGGGTTACTATCTTTACAGAGAAGGTCGAAAGGGTGACTCCCTTCACGTCCCAGGTCTAGAGGAATTTGCCTGATACTCCCTTTTAGCAGATGTGACCTTGCTTCTCAGCAACTCAGCCTGTCTCCTAATTAAATGCAAGGAAAGGGGAAAGCAGAGGGTGTGCGGAAAAGACCACGTGACTCCCAAGTGAGAGAGAGAGACGCAATCCAAGATGGAGGCGGTTCGGTTTCTCGGCCCTTTTTGTCGTACTAAACATAATCGGGGATTTCGAACCGTTTAATACACCATAATGAGGCAAACTATCATTAGATATACTGCGCTAATCATATCGTAATATCTTGAATACCTCAGAACGGCCCTTTTAGCGCAGCATAGCTAATAACGGGGTCAGTCTTCGAAAATACCCTCATCAATCTGGTCACCAAATCCCAAAACCACCCGGACAAAGACCAAGTACCAGTCTCGGTGTGAATTTCTGAAGCTATCCGATGCAGTTTCTGAATGGCTAAATGGACAGAAGGGGCGGAGTCAGGTATATATACACAACAGGAGCTGCCGATGACTCTACAAGCTCCTCCGCGATCAGCCAGGATAACATCTAAAACAAGACGATTTTGGAGGGTCACGGGCCTGGTCGCCTGGAGCTCCACAGTGATATTAGTTAATATTCCTGCAGTAGTATTAACCACCCCTTCTACCACCCTAGATAGCCTCCTAACTTCTTTACTATTGAGGATGGGTCCCCATATGGGCAACGCCCCTTTTATGATGTCAACGAAGTGTTGGGCTGGAGTATCAGTCTGGTCAGTGGCATCATTACTGGCAGCTTCGGCCGTTAGGCTCCGCCGATTTAAGGAATGAGACTTATGATAATCAGAAGGAGCTATGTAGACCGGTGGGTAAAGAAAAGATAAGTAACATCGACCTGCCCATCCTCTGGGTAGCCAAGTGTATGCATTTTCACCGCACACGAAATAAACATTGGGAGGGGTGAGTGTTGGGGGACTACTGAAAGTCTGTAGTTTATAAGTGTAATTACATCTACTATATCCTACGGATAAATGTCCAGTACCCTGCACGCAGAAGGAGGAAGACGTATTCAATACCGGGACCGGAATGATTTTCTCATCTGAGACATTTCGCTCCTGGAAATACTTGAAATACTCAGTAAAATTAAAAGTCATGAAATCCAACACTTCATCCCTCAACCAGGTATCATTCTCATGATCAGTGTATACGTTCATACAGGCGGTAGGATCAAGGGTACCATCCGTCCCCTCAGCATTAGGAGTAAAACCTTGGTGTGTCTCTATATAGGCTAAAATCAAGGCATAATCCTTCTCTGAGAATCGACGTTCATCTATAGCGTAGTGTTCATATAGCATGGATAACATTTTGAACCAGGCTTCGCAACTACCTAAATAAGACAAGGGCATTGATATGAACAAATCTTGCTTATGCATCACTGACGGGAGAAGACCACAGACCCAACAATCAGTAACATTTGTGGAACTATGAGTCTGGTGTAGCATCTCAATGAAGGCATTATGTACATATGTCTGTCGGTGTCTCTCCTTATGGGGGGCAAAAGTCTGGAAATGATGTTCCTTAGGAGCAGGGGTAGACACTATCAAGGTGTGCACAGGATGGCGAAACTCTAGATATATAAACAAACCTAAGCATAGTACAAATGATACAATCAATATAGAAATGAAAACAATTTTAACACGCAAGCTCCATGAGGAGAACATTGGCAAATGCGGGGGAATGGTACGGGGTACTATGGGCCGCCCTTCTTCAGGGACAAAACGAGCAAAAGGGTACATTTTATCACTAAAAGTCCAATATAATCTCGGGAAAAGGGCTACGAGCAGTCCGACCTGCCGGAGGGTGCTTCTTTCCTGTGTCCGTATAGAGCCTCACAGGCAGACTCCTATTGTTCAGAAAAACAAAAAAAAGAAAGAATAAAAACTTCTCGCGTTGGGGTCGCACTTGACGCAACCCTTGTTGAAAGGAAACTCCACCTGGGCCCCCACCAACCGACCAATGTCTCTACCTTCGTTCTGAACAGAGCTTTACTGAAAGTTCCATGCTCTCAACGAGTTCAGTCCAGTGTTCTACCAATCCCCAGGTCCTTTGCCGAGGCCTCCAACTTCACTCGCCAAGGCTAGACCTGGGATTCCCTATTTCCGGGGCCGCAGGTGATATCGATCCCGACCAGGGGTTTCAGGATTCACAAACAAAACAGGCACAGTGGGATCAGACGAGGAGCTGGGCTCCCGACCAGACGCCTCGCTTTGAGCAATTGAGTGGCCGCAAAAAGGGTCTTTCAGGCTCACAGCACTCTCCCCTCGCCCGTCAACCTCTCTGCGGGTGTCCAGGGAAAGTCGTTCTCTAGTGCTGGGTTCGCCCTGAGTTGGCAGGCCTTCCTCCTGGTCAAGCTGCTCCCTTGGCAATGGGAGAGGAACTCGCTTAAGATGGGAGATATGGATCCAGCGCTGCTTAGCCTCGACTTTCACCGCCGTTCGCGTTGCCAGGAGCACCTGGTACGGTCGGGACCAGCGCGGATCCAAACTCGATTTTCGTTGGTAGTTTCGAACCAAGACCCACTGTCCAGGTTCCACGCTGTGTCCAGGTCCCTCCGGCAGGGGCTGCAGTACGGCAGATATCTGTTGATGAATGGAATGGAGATCTTTAGTCAAAGCATACAAATAATCAGTCAACATAGGATGGTCGATGTCCCTGAAGGATTTGGGCCGGGGTACTCCCCACACGTTGGCAGGTCTGCCAAAAATTACTTCATAAGGGGAGATACCGCTCCGGGAATGGGGAGTAGTTCTTACGGACAACAGGGCCAGGGGCAGGAGATCAGGCCATTTTAATCCTGTCGTGTCCTGAAGTTTAGCCAGTTTCAATTTCAGAATCCCATTATATTTCTCAACCAGACCCGCTGACTGAGGATGTCGGGCTGCGTGAAACTTCTGCTGAATGGACAGACCCTTGCATACATACTTAACTAAGTCAGCATTAAAATGTGTCCCGTTGTCACTCCAAATCACCCGTGGCAACCCATATCGAGGGAAAAACTCCTTTACCAGAGCTTTCGTGGTTGCCAGGGCAGTATTTTCCTTTGTGGGATACGCCTCCACCCATCTACTAAAAGTACAAATCACCACCAGCACGTATTTCAGATTGTTAACTCGTTCTAGCTGTATGTAATCCATTTGAAGTACTTCAAAAGGCAGGGTGGGCGGCGCAAAATTACCCGCCAAGACGGGAATGCTAACCCCAGGATTATGCTGGAGACAAATCATGCAATGCTGAACCAGGTTCCTAGCTGTCTTATGGATATTAACATTATACCAGACAGGATCCAATGTGGCACAGATGCCCTGAACCCCTACATGTGAAGGTCCGTGCGCCATAGTTACTACTGCATTTACAAATGCGTTTGGCAGTAACCATCTACACTTCTCTGACAAGTCAGTCCAACACCCATTCTCATCAAGCCTCCCCACCTGTTCTTGCCAGTATGTCAGTTCTTCCGGGGTCACCTCCTTTTGTAGCTCTTTCACACTGTCTATGGTGTTGTTAAAAACCCCTGCCTCTATCATTTTTGTCACTACAAACATGGAAGTGGTGTCAGACTGGGCTGTTTCTTTGGCGATTCTATCCGCAAAGGAATTTCCCCTCCCTACATCATCAACTATAACTTTGTGTGCACTGCATTTCACTATGGCCAGGGTTTTAGGCAATGTTAATGCAGCCAGCAATCGGTCAACTAATGGTCCATTCTTTATCTTTTCGCCATGAGATGTCAAGAATCCTCTTTCCGCCCATAACCTCCCGAAGCTATGTGCTACACCGAACGCATACTGGCTATCGGTGTAGACATTTAGCCTCAAACCTTTCCCCAACTCGCAGGCCCTGAATAATGCAACCAATTCGGCCGCCTGGGCCGACCGGTATGGTATCTTGGCTGCCTCGACTACCGTTTGCAGGGTAGTGATCGCATAAGCCGCAGCTGTCGTACCATCCGGTAATCTAAAACAAGACCCATCAACATACAATTCTCCTTGGGCATCAGATAGTGGGGTGTCAGTTAGATCTATCCGGCCCTTGGTTTCTTCTTCAGTTCGAAAAATACAATCATGTATGTCTTGTCCACCATCCCCCGAAGGGAGGGGCAACAACGTGGCAGGGTTCAAGTTAACACATCGTTTGATCGTTATATGAGGTGCAAACAGGGTCAATTCGTACCCTGTAAGACGCGCACTAGTTAAGTGCTGCGTCTGTGTCCTGTTTAATAATACGTCCACAGCATGAGGCACCATCACTGTCAGATCCGTATTCAGGACTAGCCCTTCCGATTGTCTGATCGCTACAGCCACTGCCGCTGCAGCCCTCAGACAACTGGGAAGTGCTCTGGCGACATTGTCCAAAACCGCCGAGAAATATGCACAAGGCCTTTGCTTACCACCAAAGTCTTGTGTCAACACTGAAAGAGAACAACCGTCCACCTCATGCACGTAGAGCACAAAAGGTTTCCGGTAGTCAGGGGTGCCAAGCACAGGAGCAGAGCAAAGAGCAGTTTTCAGAGCAGAAAAGGCAGTCTGGCATTCATCGGTCCAAGGTAAAGGCTCATGCACATCCTTCGTAGTTAGATACAAGAAAGGTTTAGTCAAGAGAGAATAGTTAGCAATCCATTGGCGACAGTAGGAGGTTATACCAAGCAAAGCGCGGACATCACGTTGCGTGCGAGGAACAGGCATGTTAGTTATGGTTGCGATGCGCTCAGAAGTCAACCGTCTTCCCTCCTTCGACAGGAGATGACCGAGATAGGTCACCTCCGGTCGACAATATTGAAATTTAGAGAGCGACACCTTGTTACCATGAGTGGCCAAATGCCGTAGCAAAGTAACCGTGGCATCGCGGCAACCATGTTCTGTATCAGAGGCCACAAGAAGGTCGTCAACATACTGCAATAGAACATTTCCTGGTGGCAATTGTAAAGGATCCAATACTCTTTTTAGGGCTTGGCTGTAGATACTAGGGCTTTCGGTATACCCCTGGGGGGCGCGACAGAATCTAAAGCTGCGGCCCCCCAATGAGAAACCGAACAAATGTCTGCTATCCGGATGTATGGGAATACTAAAGAAGGCATTCTTCAAATCAATCACCGAGAAAAATGTTGCAGTGGGAGGAATCATGGTCAAAATGGAATTAATGTCTGGTACCACCGGATATTGGGGTACCACAATCTTGTTAATCTCTCGCAAATCAATCACAAATCGGTAGGTATCAGCATAATCAGGGGACTGGGGTACGGGGGCTCGTTTAAGAATCGGAAGAATGGGACTGTTACAGACATTGGAAGCCGTTTCCTCCACCACCCCGGTTCTAATCAAGTCAGAAATAATGGCCAGTAAAGCGCGTTCCCCTGCGGGGGCTATTTTGTACTGTGGGATCCTCGGCAATTTGGCATTCTGTTTCAGGTTGATGGACACCGGGGGAATTTGTAGGAATCCTACGTCAGTGTCCCCCAGGGCCCAAAGATCCCTCGGGAGTTGTGCAAGCTCAGGAGGTAGTGAGTCCGTTTTCGAAAAACATTGAACGGAGGGGATAGAGGTATTCCGAATGGTCAGATAAACTCCATCGGGGGAGCAATAGATGCGGGCATGCAATCTTTTTAATATATCCATACCCAGGAGATTTTCCCCACACTGGGAGGTGAGGAGGAAAGGTGATTCTATCGTAACCGGTCCCAGAGTAAGGGAAAGTGGCTTAGAAATGGGGCTCACCACCGGAGTTCCAGAGAACCCCATGGACACATTAGTCTGGCCAGACAGAGCGGCCCCCGGGACCAGGGCACGTGAAACAGAACTGTTCATAGCCCCTGTGTCAACCAAAAACTTACCTGATGCATCCAACAATCGTGCATGGACATAAGGTCCAGCTTGATCTATCGGGATTGACACATGCCCCTTACTCTGCCCTTGGCTGTCCTATGCTTGAGTATACCCGGTGTCTTCGTCCGTTACACGTCCATCATTGTAGTACTGTTTACCCTGGCTTTGGTCGAAATAATTCTGACTGTTCTCACCTCGGGCTGCCTGTTCTTGTCTCGTGTATCCACCTCGATGCCCACTCATCCTTCCCCGTCCACGGCCCCTTGAAGCAGTATTCTGCTCATACAACAACGGGCACTGTGCTCTCCAATGCCCCTCCTCTTTACAAAAAGCACATTGATTTATGCCCAGATCTGTTCGCCCAGCTGTTTGCGTCGGTCCCGCCCCTCTTGGAGCGAAATTCTGCAACCCTCGCCCCCTTCCTCTACCCCTCTCCACTTGCTGCAGTAACACTCGTGTTTTCAACTCTTTCGATTTTCTTTCTGTCTTATCCTTGCTCTCATTCTCCCGATGCTCATAATACTGAGCCATGCTCAGTATCGTGGAGGGCGTGGTGGTCGTCCAGGTACTCTCAGCTGCCTGTAACCGGGCCGATACCTCAGGTAGCAAATTGGTTACAAATCTATTAACAAATAAACGTACACCCCCCTCCGTTGCCAAGTCCTGTCTGCTGAAGTCAATGAACACTCCCTCAAACCTTGTGAAAAAATCAGAGACACTCTCGTCCTTCTTTTGCTTACAGGCCGTCAGCTTGTCCCAATCCACTTTCCTGGGTGGGATCAATGAATGCATATAAGTTAATATTCTCTCAGGCAAAATCAGTATCTCAGGTCGGGGCTTGTTCCCTGGTTTACGATCTCTATCCCAGGTTCTCAGTTGATCCCATGTCCCACCAAATTCCGTAACATGGTCCTGGTCATGTACCTGGCGCCAAATGTCCACCGGCACCAATAAGGCAAAGAATAATTCAATATCTGCCAACGTCATTACTGCTGACGAGGCGGCCTCGGTCAGTTCCTTGTAATATGCGGTGGGGTTCTTTCTAGGATCTGGCAACTGGCTTTTTAGGGATAGTACCTCCCTCCACTTCCAGGGGGTATAGACCCATTGTTCCTGGAACCGGGCGTCTACCCCCGGACGGGTAACGACGCCGTGGGCATCCACTACTGCGGCAACTTCTGGATGGAAGATAGGGTGCACTTCCCGCATAGGGAACTGGGAGAATCCGGCGGGAGTGGCAGACTGCAAACGAGTTCTATAAGAGACCAAAGTCTGTACCTTCCCATACACCTCCTCCGGTGTCAACTGAGATTTATGGACCTGATCAAGAATATCATATAATATAGCCGGAGCCTTCCCTTCCTGGTGTACCTGTTCCCACACAGAAATAAGACGGTTGGCCATATGCTCCAGAGCATGCTGTTGCATCACCGGTTCATAGTCTCTCATAGTACTCCAAATATCGGCAAGCGTATAAATGGGATGTCGCATCCACTGGGATGCTTGTGTAGCAATAGTTTCCCTTTCTTCCGTTCCCAAGGCCGAACGAGTGAACAACTTCCTACCCTCAGTTAGACTGGCCAGACGTATCGGAGTAGTTACAGCTGTTACTGGCGTGGTACTGGCGGAGGAGGAGGGCAGAACAGAAGGGGAAGGCATTGACCCCGGCGACAGCTGAGGGGTCCCGGCTGCAGCTGTCGTCAATAAATTAGGCAGTATGGCCATAACTTCAGACACAGATGTCGGTAACCGGGAGAGGTTCGGCAGGGAGGGAGGGGTAGTAGTGGCCGGGGGAGCCGAAGCCGAGGCCCCCAGGGACATATTTGGAGCCGGGGCCGAGGCCCCTGATACCTCCGGATATATCCTCTGCGGTACATAAGGGGGTGGTGGCCTGGTGTCCAATAAATCCTCTATCTCATCTTCTGCATTCGGGCGGGTCACATAGCTCTTATCCACCTTTAATCGAAATTCGCGATTCATGCAATCCAATCCCCTTTCTACTCTGTCTCGGTCATAGGCCATAGCTTTCTGAGTAACATTCTGTCCTGCCTTGGCTCTGGCTACTTTCTCTTCCCTCATTCGCCGTTGTTTGGCCTCTTTCTGCCATGCAATTAGAGCGTCAAACATGGCCTGCCTACTTCGCCTAGAAAACAGCTGTTCCTGTAGGAACGCAATTTTCTTCTCATCAAATGAGCCCGTTTTGGGCCAGCGTAACTCCTCATTGCCCTTGGTATACTTATGCCACAGAGTGCAAAACAACAACGGAGAAATCCCATGTTTGACATACATAAAATGGCTAGGACTGCCCTCCGGCGGGGCAGGTTGGCTCTCAGCTAGTCTGAAGTCACTTGTTCGACAGCAGCAGCCAAAACAATTCAATTTACTAAAACAAGATATTTTTGTTAGTTTTCAGACATGTATACACAAACAACAATCAACACGAATCATACACAACATACAATCAGTATCAGAGAACCAAGCCCGTCGACTCTGGTTCACAGTCCAAACACCAAACTGCACGCGGGATTCCGGCCACCCTCCTGGCTCACCACTAAGACCAGCCCCAAACGAGGACTCGCCCCGTCAGGAGTATGCCCTGTGGCTACCCAGTCTAGGTCGCGGGTCCTTCCACGCACAATCTGTTTTATAATCCTTCGGCGCGCTGTTTTTACTCAAATCAAATACAACCTGTACGTACTTCGAGTCAAACCACGGTAATGCTAACCTCGATCAAGCAAGACACCACCCTCCGGTGCGTGCCTTCAAATCAATGCACCGCTGTCCAGCGCGAGCTTCAAACAAATGCAATCCGTGTTCAAAATCAAAAATGCATCGTTCTCAACGAATGCTCTCAAATCAATCAAATAGCACACCGTCTTCAACGCGTGCCTTAACCAATAATGCACCGTTTACAACGCGTGCCTCAAAATCAAATCAATACTCACCGGGTGCACCCAGATACGAATGTTCGTTCTCCGCTGCCAACTCCTCCCGACCAAATCGATCCAGTTTCTGGGTTAAGCCCGTAGGACCCCGGTGAAGGGTAACTAGCAGCAGGGGACGTACCGAAAAGTCGTGCAGGGTGGGAGAAATCCTCAGGCTCCTCTCCCGCCAACCGGTCAGGACGCCCCCAACCCCACCACCCGAATACGGGGGGGAGACCCTTTCACGGGGTCCCTTCGTGGTCGCCAACTGTTGTGTCCAAATAATTATTCCAAGGGCCACACTTACCATTGGCCCGCAATATTATGCAAGAAGGAGCAGTTGGCAACGTGGAAGGTTCAAACGTTTATTAGCCACCACAGAACTCTATATAGAGGAGCCTCGTCGATCCTCACCCATCAGGTGCGCCGAGGAAGACTGCTGGCTCCTTGACAGTAACACACTTTTATACATTATCAGTACAGCATACAAAACCTTATATGTGGAAAAGTACCAGTTAGTCCTGGCGCCCCTAATGAGCTCATGCCTATTTCTAGTTTCGGCTACACATACAAAGGGTTACTATCTTTACAGAGAAGGTCGAAAGGGTGACTCCCTTCACGTCCCAGGTCTAGAGGAATTTGCCTAATACTCCCTTTTAGCAGATGTGACCTTGCTTCTCAGCACCTCAGCCTGTCTCCTAATTAAATGCAAGGAAAGGGGAAAGCAGAGGGTGTGCGGAAAAGACCACGTGACTCCCAAGTGAGAGAGAGAGCCGCAATCCAAGATGGAGGCGGTTCGGTTTCTCGGCCCTTTTTGTCGTACTAAACATAATCGGGGATTTCGAACCGTTTAATACACCATAACGAGGCAAACTATCATTAGATATACTGCGCTAATCATATCGTAATATCTTGAATACCTCAGCATGACACACCACATGTGGGTGTGAGGACAAATAACACATGCATACCCACCCATGGAAGATGCAGCACAATACACACCCTGAGATCAGGAGACAAAACTGTATAGTCATGTAACTGCCCACAAAAATAAGAGAGCCAAAGGGAACACACACTGTCATGCACATCCCAGGACTGATAGGAATGTACAGGTGCTGGGCCAGCCACCAAGATGTTGCCTCTCATGGAAGGAATAGGGTAGAATTCCCACAGATACAATGGCCACAATTGTCAGTCAGGTGCCCAAATACCCTGCAGAACAAGTAACATGTGTGTGCTAGTCCGGGATTACACACATACATAGTGCTGAAAATGGAGAATTTCACAATTAATGCATTTCCACATACTCAATACACAAGTACAGTGACTACCAAGGAGGGCACAGGCGATGCAGCCGGAGACATCGGTGAGCAGGCTTGGCCATAGTTGAAGGGATCCGTCATCCAACAAAGGAAATGTAGACACAGGTCAGCACAACAATTGGGCAACTCTTTGCAGGGAAGATGTCAGGTGCCACAGAGGAAGGAACACTCCTTGGGACAATGTCTCCAATCCAAAGTAACACACACTAACAATGATTCTTAGCAGAGACATTGTAATGGCACGCAGATACCATGGTCCACCTCATGACCATCAGACTAAAACATGTCTCAGAACCATAACACATCACCACAACCCCAATTCATGGAGCCTCAGCACCCACATTAATTACCTGCAATGCAATAGTGTCCAAAACCAAATAAAATGCTTTATTCAGCAGAAAAAAGAAGTGGATTTAAATAAAACTATGTACAAATGCCATATGGCAAGTCCATCACTGAAGTCCATGGGGGGAAAACATGGGAGACTTTCCCCCTAGCTTGCCTGCACACTGGAACCCTCAGGTTCGTCGACTGTGGAGGGGGCATCATGTGGGGAAGGCACAGGCACCGCAGGGGCAGGAGGGGGAAGGGTAGGTGTGGTGGATGCAGGGGTGGACGTATCCAACACAGGGGGGGTGGCAGCGCCAAAGGTGGTGGTCAGCTCTGCGCTGCACACCGCAGCCAGTGCGTCCAGGGGAGCCCCTGCACCACAGGATTGCCCAGGGTCAAGGGAGGGTGTGGTGGGCGCGGGATGGGGTGCAGCGCTCATGGGGGAGGTGGTTGAGGTGGTGGTAGACTCAACTCCCCTGCCTGGGGACTTCCTCGCCCGCTTGTGTGGTGGTGGCTCAGCAGGGGCGAGGTCCAGCCCAGCCAGAAACAGCTGCTGGGGTGACCGTTTGGCAGGGGAGCCAGGGGGACTTGTTGTGGAGGGACAGGGTTGTGAGGCCTGCGGACTCAGACTGTGGCTGCGTGTTTGCCTTTTAGTGCCCGACCCTGTGGGTGTGCCTACCTCCACCTGAGTGTGTGTGCCAGGAGGTGTGCGCTTGCCCTTCATTGGTGGTGTGCTGCCTGTGTCTGTTGGGGTGCGTGTGTGGGAATGTCTGGGTGTGCTTGGGACAGGTATGGGAGAGGGAAGTGTGGATGGGGCCAGGGTAGGGGGGGGATGGAGCGCTGCAGGAGACTCACTGCTGCAGTCAGGGAAGAGTCCATGGAACGCAGAATCCTGCGTTGGTCAGACATCGTTGCTGACATGCCCTCCATGAACAACAATCAAATTCATTCAAACTACATGAAGATATTTTCTCCTTCTTTAGAAAGATTAGACTTCGTAAGTTTTTTATGGACAGGCCATTGGAAGATGGAGAGGAAAATCTTTCCTCGTGTAAACCACCATCTACATTTACACCTACCCTCGATATGGTAGGATCCGAGGTAGAAATCTTTGAAAAAACTGTATTAAAGGAGATATGAAGAGTAATTAAAGTTCCTCCATATAAACAACACAATGGAACACCTTTAGACCACAAGGCACTGAAAAACATTAAGGACAACAGGAACATTGTCATCAAACCTTGTGACAAAGGTGGAGGGATTGTAGCTATGGATCAGAATAAATACAATGAGAAAATCCTTGCCATGTTAGCCATTACAGAGCATTATAGGAAGTCTCACCCTAGGGAGTTAGATAAACTACAGGACACTATTTTTAACATCACCACAAGAGCTTTGGAACAAGGATCCATTTGTCAGCACGAATACTAGTTTTTGAATAAATCCTGCCCCACCACTCCAGCATTATATGGAGTCCCTAAAACTCACAAAAATGTCACAGATCCACCTCTACGACCCATTATCTCTACGATTGGATCAAGTACAGAACCTCTCTCCAAATACGTCGACACCTTTTTGTGTCCCCTCACTAAAAACTATGATTCTTACATTCGAGATACGGGGGAAATTATAAAGAAAATTGAAGGGATGCGATTCGATCCCAACTTGGATATCTTAGTGACGCTTGACATTGAGGCATTGTACACAAACATCCCCCAACGTCAAGTATTACAGGCAGTAGAATCGCTCCTCACCAGAACCCCGGGCACTAGACCTGATGCTTTCATACTGCAATGCTTGGAAATAGTTCTTACAAACAACTTCTTTGAGTTCAATAAACTCACAGACCAACAAGTGAAAGGTACCAGTATGGGAGCATCATGTGCTCCCAGTATCGCGAACATCTATATGGGAGAATGGGAACGCACCCATATTTTCAATGAGGCAGCTCCCTTCTTCGAAAATGTCAGTCTCTGGACACGTCTCATAGACGACATTTTCTTTGTGTGGAAGGGTGATAGTAACACACTTAAAGATTTCATTGAATGGTTGAACACCAGTGACAGCAATCTTAAGTTTACTTCACATTCCAGTCGGACAGAAGTAGAGTTTCTTGACATAGTGATTCGGGGTACAGAAGAAAGCATATCAGTGAGTTTTTTTCGAAAACCCACAGCAAAAAATACTATCTTGCAACATCAGAGCTTTCACCCCACATGCAAAAGACTCCATACCCTTCGGGGAATTTCTCAGGATTAGACGCAATTGTACTTCGATACAGGATTTCCATATCCATGGAGATGCCTTAAAAACACGCTTGTTGGCTAGAGGTTATCCCCATCGACTAGTTAGAACAGCATTTAAAAGAGCCAAATATTATAATCGAGAGGCACTTCTGAGTGGTCAGACCCGTACCCCTAAAGAACAGACAGTATGCGTCATTAATCATTCCCAATTGAATTACAAAATCAAAAATATTATCAACAAGAATTGCAAAATTCTCAATGTACATGAGGGAGAAGTACTCACATTACCAATCATAGCATACAGAAGGAATAAAAACCTACGTGATATGCTAGTACACACTAGGCAAAACCCGTGCAAAAAAGGCCAACAGACCACTCTCACAGGACTACCCCCGGTTTTGGGGAACCACAAATGCGGATCATGTCATGCCTGTGAAACGGCCATAGTCACAAACATCATCATCTATCAGGAAAAAACTTTGAAACTGAGAGACTTGAGTACCTGCAGAAGCAAAAATATTATTTACATAATTTTTTGCCCCTGTGAATTGGCATATATAGGGGAAACAAGTAGAGAATTTCGGACTAGATACAGTGAACATAAGTCAGCCATAAGAACTAAGAAAATCTCAGCCCCTATGGTCACTCATTGTCTGGACAAACACCATGACGAACAAGATCGTCGCTGGTGTATCTTGGAAAAGATCCACGTCAAACCTGGTCAGTCAAATGATACTGTTCGCAAACGTAGAGAAACCTTTTGGATTTTTTCACTAGACACTGTGAAGAGAGGATTGAATGAAGAAATTATATGGAACATCACGAATCAGTAGGTCTAACACTGTACACGTGATCAAACCAGGTTTCTCTCAGTAAACTATCTGTCCATAGAATCTTGGTCCAACCTGTGAACATGGGCATTTTACCCGGACATTTTTGTAATGTGGTTTCAGTAAACTTACCTTTCCATATACGTTGGAATAATTTGTAAATCTTGGCATTCTACATGGTCTAGCCCCTTTAGATCAGCAGTTTCTGAGCTAAATCATTAAATTTACGTTTTTGGGTCCTGATATTTCTTACAATGGCCAGATATGAACTATATATCAGCCAAAATCCCTTTTTGGTACTCGTTATTATGTATTGGCCATTCATTGGCTATTATGAGTATCTCCATATGATACATATATTAAAAACTTGCCCGTAATTTGCAAGCGCTATCTGCAAACATATTTATATTTATCATGGGGTTTTTATAGGGTCCCGTATTTAATAAGTGATTCAACACAATGGTTGCGACTTTGAACTCCTTGTTGAGCGTTTAGTGTGGGAAGGATTCATGCTGAGATGTATTCCGTTTTTGTGGTCCTATCTTTAGATTCACAACGTGGTCTTTTTGAAACACTTCTAGGTCGGGCCCACACTTCCAGAGTCCTCTTTCAATGTTTATAACAATGTTTTAACCTTACGTTTAGGTCACACACAGCCTCCACGCATGCGCGTCTCTTTAAAACTAGATAGGCTTCGGCGTTTGAAATCATATACGTCCTGAGACGCCACTGGACACGCTGCAGGAAAAACAGACTGCTTAGATAATTGGTAAGTTCTAAGGCGCGTATAGAAACAGTAGCATCACCCTTGTAATTTTAACGCTACAACTCGTGAACCTTATCGGTTCCATTTTAGCACACTTGGTTGCGGTAGTCCTTTCATGTAATATCTCACTTCTATTCATTTCGGCGATTACATCTTTGCGTTTATTGCCTATTTTAGCCATCAGAAATTTGCAAGTAAGGTAGTGACCTTATCGGCACTCTGTACCTAGATCTAAGAAACTAGGCTAGCACCTTAATATGAAATCGCATAACTTTGAACTTTGGCGACTAAATCTCTGTGTATTTGCTTCCTCTGAAAATTAGTATATCGCAAATAAGGTAGTGTGAATGTTGGTATTTCTTCTTCTTTAAACCTTAGAATCTACGTAAAATCAGTGCAATATAATCGGCAGGTAATATAGCTAGAGATCTTATTCGTATGAGGGGCGTTGTTAGAAAGTATTAGATATACACACGCTTTCCTCATTGAGATTAGTCAGTTTTTTCAAACTCCCACGAGGAGATACAAAGATTACACCATGAAGGTCCGGGTGGACGTAAACAGTGACCACGATCTAGAAGTTCAGTTAGAAGAAATTTCTTCTAGAATTGATAGACAATCCTTTATCATAGTTTCATCAGGAGGATGCGGAGGCACTTTGCTTCATTTACTATATTATTATTTGCTTCACCCTTAGGAGGACATGACCTATGAACATCTATAGAGATCCTACCCCCCTTTTTTCATCTATAACTCCGAATACGGGCAGAACACCTGACTGCATGTGTGATGATTTACAATACATTTAAGTGAGTATTTGCCAACTTTGGGCTCTCTCCTTGAGCCAACCTAATTGTGCTTTTAAATCACAGCAGTGTAATACAAAATGTATTCAGAATTTGCACCTTGCATGCTCATGTTTGGCCATTGTGTTTCCATTTCTAGACAACCCATGCGTTGATGCGCAGGAAACCGTCATCTTTCTTACAATTAGAGCCACAGAAGTAAATTCAATCCTCTTGTGTATATATTAGGTAAAAATAGTTCTAAATGCAAATTCTTCTTGAGACCATGTCTTTGGCAACACTTACTTTATAGACCACACAAATCGCTGCATATTGTCCCTTATTTTTTATATATCATTTTCAGAATTGGCACCTTTATTTTTATTATATTAAAGTATCTCTATAACGAGTAGGGGTCAAAGGGATAAAGTTTAAAGACTCTAATAGTTCCAAAATCCCCAAATCAATATAATAACACACATAGAAAACTATGAGTCTAGTGACGTTAAAGACCTGAACACAAATGTGAAGGTAATGCTGAGTGTAATGAAGCTGCAAATTCATATGTATGTGTATATATATATGAATATGGTTCCCATCATCCACAAGATGTGGTTCGCTTCATCATCTGGGAAACCGGGACTTGCTTGAGAACCATCTTCTACTTAGAAATTGTAGATATTGGTCTCATAAATGTCCCAGACCTCTAAATGGTATCGTGTTATTTTTGTTGATGAAAGCAGGGTGTTATGGTAGTTGAGGATGATGGCTGCAGTGCTTAGTGAAAAGTGCTAGTGAGCAAGTGCTATTTAAAAATTGTCTATCAGGGCACAAAATAGACTTTATTGTAACGCTACCTTGATGACAATAGATAAAAACAGTGCTACAACAGTTTCAACAAATAACTGTGCTAGAAATGGTCTACATGTTTCTGCTATCGGATGGGATTCATCCAAGCTTTCGTCAGGACCAATGAAGCTACTGCATAAGTGATAAGTGCCAAAGTGACAAAAGAATTTATATATACAACCTGAACCCAATTAATGGGCCAAGAGGCTCCGTGGGAAGTAATTTTACTTCATTGACCTGCACGGATAAAGACAAAATGAAAACACAACACAGCATAACCAGTGACATTGTGATATTCTGAGGTCAAAAACAATGCATCCAGAGAAATATATCTAGTATGCTAATACTCATAAATGTATCTTGACTGCAATAAGTCTGTCTAAATTAGTGTATTCGAAAAAGTTCTAGGCACTTACCCAATTTTTTTATTTTTTATTTTTTTTATACCACGGATATAACGTGTTTAATATAGCCTGCTGACATCTGGTTTTCGAGTGTATATCTTCTGATGCCAAATAGTAAGAGATAAAAGTGTATAACTATTCGATAAAAAATGTACTACTGCATATGTTTCTTCTCCATATTCGCCCCTTTTTGGCACACTAATGGAATCTTTTTTTAAAAAAAGCCCTCTTTCTTTTACCTTTTTTTCTCTTATCCTTCTTTTTTCAAAATTCTTATTTTTCATCTGAAAACTGATGTGCACAATATTCATATATAGGTGACGTATTTTTCCCTTTCCTCCTTCTTCTAGTCACGCATTAAAAGAGGTCTGACACACCGCTTGTAGCCACTATAAAATGCTTGCTGTTCTAGCATGGGTTGATTGAAATATTGAAATAAATATGTTTTTTCATTTGTTACCTTTTTTAGGCATTCCTACTCAGTACTAATTTGATGACACTGTACCCTAGTTGGGCGAGGTCCTGATGAAGGTGGTCCCTGTGTGTGTAAATCCACCGAAACGCGCGTAGACCACGTGCGCCCCGATCTATTTAGGTTGTTGCCATCTATAAACTAAATATTGGAGATGCTGCCATATTCTGATTTTCCCTGTACCCATTAAGTACATGTGTTATATATGAGTGTGAGTGAGTTAGAGTGGTTTGTATGTCTGGGAATTGATTGTGTCGTGCCGAGTAGGTTGTTGTTTTATATATAAATTGAACAAAAAAGTGTTTCTCAAAAAAATATGTGTTTTCTAATGTGAAATGATTTGTACTGTTTTCAGAAAATAATGAAGACTAATGCTCAATGGTCATACAAAAATTATAGTTTATGATTGACCACCAAAATAAAAGGAAGACTTTTACAATAAATACAAAGACTATGCATTTGTGTATTCAAGTATATATCATGTATGCACTATAAGAAGTGATCAACCCATGCTTGGATTAATTCTTGGGTAAAAAGAAATAGAGGTCCATGAGGAGTTAATTGTCTTTTTGATTGTTGTTCTTTCCCCTCTGACTCCTGGACCTTATTTGCTCTTAGATGGGGTCCCTTCATTTACAAATGCCCTCCATGAACGACACCATCTGTGTCAGCAGTCTGGTGTGGCCATGGAGGACCTGCAGCACCGATGCCTGCCCAACCTGCAACTGCCGCTGTATCTCCACAGACTCTTCACTGAGGGCAGCAGGGGTGACAGGGGCAGGGGGTGCGGTGCCTGGCCCGAAGGTGACATACAGTGGCTCTGCACAGACAGAAGGGACTGGAGCTACTGGGAGGGCGGTGATTGGAATGGAGGAGGCGGGGACAGATGGTGGGCTGCTGCTAGCTGTTGGAGCAGCCTCCGCCTCCTCGATGAGGTCAGCCTCGGACCCGTCTGCGTCGTAGTTGGTGTCGCCACCAGACAGGTCCTCTGACTGACTCTCCTCGCCCTCAGTGCCACTGGCTCCAGCAGACTCCTCAGCACTGGTGGCACGGGTGCTGGGTCCCTCCTCCAGGTCCGTGCAGGTGTCTCCCTCGGTTTCCGTGGATGATGCTGCGGGCAAGGAGAAGGAACACAAACCATCAGTCACCTGTATACATCTGACACATGAGTACAAAAACAATAGGCCACACTGCATATCAGGCAATGCATCATAAGTAACAGCTACATTGCTCCGCACATATCTAAGCCCTGTACTCCCCAGTTGTTAGACCCACTATGCCATTTGGACACAACGAAAAAAAGGACATACCAGGCCAATTCTTTAATGAGAAATGCACTGAGAAGCTAGTGTCTGTGAACAGGTGAGCACAGCAATACAATTAAGTCATGCCACCTCTTGGTTACCCTGAAAGAAACAGTAGTAGTGCACCCAAGCCCAAATGACACACCTCAATACTCAAGGTGTCCCCACACCTTGAGACCTGTAAGTACTGTGCAACACAAATTCCAAAACACTTTAATCCCTTGGGACTCACAAGACTTTACACAATCGACATGTTTAGAATTTTAGAATGTGCCATTTTGTGAACAGAACACTCATGTGCCTGCATGAAAGATGCCTCCCAAGGAGGTGCACACAAAGACAGATTTACACAGTCGTTGAAGGATCTGCCAGCTTTTGTAAAGAAGCCACTGTTAGAAATAAATGGTGTTGCTGAAAGTACATATACATGGGCCCACCGAGCTCTGGATGACTTGATACCGTTACTTTGGTATCACCACCAACAAAGGACGTACACGAAATCCATAACACTGTTGGAACATGAATACGTATAATCTGCAAAAACGTTTATTTAGGACAGTGGCTTCTCTAAAAATGTGCCAGCGTGTTACATGAAAGTGTCAAAGTGGATTGGTGTGCACCTCCTTTGGAGACATCTGTAATGCAGGCACATTATTGTGCTGAACAACAAAACATCAAAGTCAAGCATTTTAAACATGAAGAGATGTTGACGAGTGTTGGGATTGGCAAGGGACAATCACTTCTGACTAACTACTTGAATTATGTCTGTTGGCACATGGGCATCCGTTACCTGATGACACAGTTGTCTACACATAAGACACAATGCCTGCCATGTGGAGTGGCACACATGTCCAAACCCAGGACAATGCATAACATAATGGGCCTGCAATTGTGTTGTAAAAAAGCATAGCTGTACTGTGGAGACACCCTCATCGCAAGCCAGAATGTCCACACAGATGTCAGCACACAAAGACCAAACTGCCTTGCAGCTGAAACACACACCGGTGCCAAAAATGCATGAGCAGGAATCATGTTCTTAAACAAACGACACAGGCTGCAAAACACAAACAATAACCCCTGCGCCAACATTACTGGGTCACTGCACGGTGATTCACTGTCGAGCCAATTCACACACACAGGTCAGACCTGGCAAGGAGAAATCAGGGTAGTCCATGTAGGCCTCTACCGCACAAACCTCCATACCTGAGACAATGTGATTGAGACAGATCAAGAAGTGACACCTCTTAACCAGGGATAACAAAAATGTGCAGCTACAATTCCCAAATGTACACAACATCACCTACTGAGGCTGGCATTACATTTTTGTGACATACAACCATCAACAGATTGTTGTGAATAGCCACACAGGCACTGCCCAGTGTGAGTATGCACAAGACAAATGGTGTCTCCCTGTAGAGGGGACACATGTAGCACACATTGGATAAGTTCAAATGAGGCCAGGGAACAATGCCACAGAGGAAGAACTATGCTGAACACACAGAGAATGGGCACATTTTTGGGTGACACACATGATTATGAGGTCAGGGTGTCTCAGGGGACTGTGGTGGGCACACTGATCCGTGGGCATGGTATTAGCTGACTGTAACCTGAGCAACCGCCATGGCACTATGCATACCTCCCACTCATGCACATCATGTCTGAGCCCACAACATTGGTCATGCATGCTGCAAGGGTGTTCAGTTGAAACCTCACACTCCTATGTTGAGACTCCTCATCAGTGCAAACTAATATGGACGCCCAACATAGTGAACAGGTCAGGGCAAAGGCAAGGTACCAACACATGTCACACACCACCGTCCCACATAATGCAGAAAGCAATGTGCAATGGATTAACTGGCAGCCTAGATGACCATGTGCAAATCTGATTACACACAGACAGGGACACATGTCAAGGAGGGGAAGGGATGGATAAGAGCACCGGTTGACATTGGGGAACTGTAAATGCAATGCACATATTAACTACAGCAGTGTATCCAGGCTACAGAGCACTTCCAAAAGCTGGTGACACACAACACAACAAACAGCCATGTACCTACCCCCTTCTTGCTGCAGTCTCTCCTGTAACTGCCTATCCAGGTCTGGGAAGACCACCATCTGGGCACGGGTCATGTGGTCGGTCAGGCATCAGCGCCCGCTGTGGGGGCGAGGTGGTGAGAGCTCCAGCTGGACTCGGGCAATCCGCCGGGTCCAGCACCGGATGTCCTGCAAGCGTTTTCTCACTTGGGCTAGGCGCCGACTGCGATCCCCCGCTGATCTCACGGCCCTGACGATCCGCAGTTACCTGTGAGGATGACAAAGTGCGACAACATCACTACACCAGCTCCATGTCCCATAGACACACATTTTAACATCTTTGCTATGTTGAACAGGGCAGAGGATGCTGCCAAGGAATTTCTGTAATCTCAAATGCACATTGTCCTCTGTGGAAGCCCCAATGCTCAACATGGCATTGAAAGTACACAGGTGGCAGAAGGGGTGCGACACACTCCCTGATCATGGCACACACTGTGCTTCACATGCAACAGCAGGCTGTTGGACAGCACCTCCAAGCAGTCACATGCCACAGTCCACTGATGCAACCCCAGCAGAGTACACAGACACACCCAGGCACTGAGCAATCACCTGCCCTTCACAACAGCGGATACAACCCTCACTCTGCACATATGCCACTTGCCTGTGGGGTGTCACAGGTGTCGTGCTAGCTCAGCAAGTCAGACACACAGCACAGCTTACTTCTCACATCACATGGGTAGAGCTGTTGCCTCCTCCATGCAGCTGTGGTGCAACACTTCACATACACACTCACCCACATGACCAGGAACATTCACACACATCAATGTCCAGGAGTCCGTACACATCACTTGGACACTCTCCCCACAGGTCCACTCAACTCAGACACATCTGTGGGTACAGTCACCTGTCACACCGGGGGGACCACCCAATCACCTCAGGACTATTTTTTAAATCTACAAAGGATTTGACATGCTGAATGTGTCATGCACTATGCAGTGAATGTCACAGTAAGCACAATGCAAGGCAGGAGTCTACACAGGAACTACGTCATGCTCTGCATGAGGGACATAACCTTCCCACCCCCCCCCGGGACCCACTCTAAACAACATTGCCTGTCTGTCCCTCTTGGACACAATGCCAGAAGTGACAGTCACAAAAAAGGTGCACAGTCAAAGGTAGTTGAGTCAGCACTCACCTGAACCCCTTGTCGCCCATACCGCTGGGGGTACTGTGGGAGGAGGGCATCCAGCAATGCCTCATTCTCCTCAAGGGTGAATGGCTCGGCCCTCTCCACAGACCGCGACATGGTGCCAGAGGAATCCGAGGCTGCAGCAATGTGGTCGACAGGAAAGTTGTGCAGGCAAGTGCCCTTTCAGGGGTGCTGGCTGCCTTATATCTGTCTTGCTCAGGGGCTTTCACTTACAGGAATACATGGTGAATGGTCAGAATCATTAGCATCCTACGTTTACACCAATCCCTTTAAACCTACACCAATGACACGAATCTGCATGATTCAAATTTTGAGCATCATTGCAAGTCGACCACCACTTTGCAACATTGTAATTTTTGCCCAACTGACTCTTCCTGCCCACCTGATGGACACATTGCAACTGAAATCTCTGTATCCATGACAACCAGCATGCATTTTGGGCCTAATACTTGTACAATATGAAACTTGAAAATACACACACATGTACGGTGCATTTCACACGTACACGTACGGCACCTCTGCAATAGTGATACGGGCCGTACACGCGCTCGGAGAGTGTGTGTACGGTCCGAACCAGGCGTACTCCTACGCCAACAACACTATAGTGGTACGGAGCGTGTGTACGGTCCGTTCCAGGCGTACTCCTACGCCAACAACACTATAGTGGTACGGACCGTACACACGCTTGGAGAGCGTGTGTATGGTCCGTACCAGGCGTACTCCTACTCCAACAACACTATAGTGGTACGGACCGTACACAAGCTCGGAGAGTGCGTGTACGGTGCGTTTAATACGTTTACACTGGTGATAGAGGCGCACACGCCAGGAATGGATGACGCAGACTCGCACAAGACTGAACATCAACTCATTCTCATTGCAGAATTACCTGTGCAGGTCCTAGGTGTGTCAGGCGGAGATGATGCACATGTCTCCTCATTTATGTTCACTATTGAGGTGTGATGAGGTGTGTTCACATGTCATGTGTGCCTGTAGTACAAACGTGTGAAGCCTAGCCTCACTGGTATGGCACAGTCACCACCACCCTCAGCTGTCCCCTGATACCAGGAACATGGACACTCTATCAACTGACATGTCACGACCAGCGTGCCCCTATGTAACTATGTCCTGTGTGTGTCCTGTGTTCACATGAGCTTGCTGTTAGTGTTCCGTCAACTACATCTGCAGTTACTGCATCTTACATGTGTCTGTGTGGAGATGGGCCTGGCACACATCTACACACACCATGCCCCATGTGTACTTCCAGGGAGGCAGGCTCTGTGTGCATCGGACATCATATTTTCACTGGAAGACATATCGCCGTCGTCGCAATGTCTGTGTATTCTGTTTACACGTGTACCCCTTCATCGCAATGTGTTTCAACTGTACATTTGACATTCCACGTGTCCTGTGCGTATCGCTTGCCATCAGCTGTCTGTGTGAGATGCCCTGCTTTAACTGCAGCTCGTCGGATGTATGTCACTCCTGTGATGTTTCTGGCTGTTCACTCCGACTGGCCCCCAGCTCGTTTCATGGCATGTCAGGTACACATGACAATCAACAGGTGTATCTGGCTTTTCGTAGGAGTGCCAGCAGGCTGGCATATGTGTCCTGGATGTATTGCACACGCCAGACTCCATAGTTACATGATGTTTAGGAGCATTTTAGCATGTGCTCTGTTCATTGACATTGATGTTTGTAGACTCTCAATCTTCGTAATTCAATCCAATTTTCTGCAGGGCACCGCCTGTCCCCGACCAATGCCAGACTTGGCTACCATGAGGGAACATGACTGCATCCGGCGGTACAGATTCACTCAACAGTTGATTGAGGATTTGACGGACAAACTGGCACCACACCTCCAACTGCAACACAGGTATCCTACTGCGCTGACCCCCAAGATGAAGGTGATGGCATCCTTACATTTTTTTGCCACAGGTACGTTTCAATTTACCATAGCTGATGTTGGGGGGATGTCACAGACAATGTTCAGCCGTGTCCTGCATGACGTTTTGGCAGCCATGTTGGCGCACCTTAATGAATTCATCAAATTTCCTACTCCTGGGGAGTTGAGAGATGTCAAAACTGAATTCAATGCCCTTGTCATTGGGTCCATTGATGGCACACATGTGTCTTTGGTACCACCACAGGCACAGGAAGTAGCTTATCACAGCCGTAAACATTACCACTCTATTAATGCCCTTGTGGTGTGTCTTGCTAACATGCTGATTTCCCATGTCTGTGCACGTTTTCCAGGGTCAGCACACGATGCCTACATTTGGCGTAGCAGGGTGCCACAAATGATGCTGCGGCTGCACAACGAACGAGCATGTCTTGTTGGTGGGTATACTCTGTTTGTCCTGTGTGTTGTGGTATCTTTGGCTCTTACGGCATCTCCTGACCCACTTATTTCCATGATGTTTCCATGTAGGGGACTCTGGATATCCCAACATGCCATGGCTGATGGCACCTCTCCGCAACCCAAGATCAGCTGCAAATCACCGCTACAACAATGCACACGGGCAGACCAGGCGAGTGATTGAGAGGACGTTTGGCCTCTTGAAGAGCCGATTCCGGTGCCTTCACAAAACCGGTGGCTCCCTCCCATATGCACCGGAGAAGGTCTGCAAAATCTTCATTGTGTGCTGCATGCTGCACAACATGGTAGTGTAGAAGGCAGTGCCACTCACCCTGGATCCGGATGAGCAGGAACATCAACCCGTGGAGGATGAAGAGCTTGGGCACGGGGCAAGTGAAGAGGAGGAAGAGGATATCCGGAGTCAGCTCATACGCAACTTCTTCTCATAATGGTGAGTCACTGGGTCTGAGTATGCACGCTTGTAGCCTTGGGTGGCATGTGTTGCAATGATTGTGTCCAGCTGAGTTATGGCAAAGTGACTTAGATGTGTGTTTTGATGTGTCACTCGAGTGATGATGTAATGCCACACCGTTTTGCTGAGAGACTTTCTTACCAATTTGCATGGGTACAACATTGTTCATGTTCAGTGACTGACCATGTGTGCTGAGGAAATTCTTAGTGCTGACTTCTTGTCTGTCTGTCATTCCCAGGTTGTTGCACCTGTTGTCTGCTCGTGTCATCGTTGGCCTCCTACTATCCCTTATGAGTATTGCAACGTGTGCTGAATCAGTGTTCCATGCACGGACATGTGGAAATGTCAGTTTGGGTAAGGTTTGCAGCAAGGCTGTTTGGTGGTGTTACGGGTTGGGAATGTGTGGGGACTGCTTCTGTGCATGTTGTGTTACCATGCATACATTTTTACTCACCATGGGGCAATTTACATGTATCATCACTCCCATGAATTGATAGTCACCCTTCGTGACAGTCACCTGTATACGTTTTTGGATTCTGATTATGGCATCAGTGTGGGTGACACTTCCCTCAGAAACATACGTGATGCTACGGGTGGACAGAGTGTTGGACATCCCCATTACAGGCTCAATGGTGAATTGCAGCTGCTCTGAGTGCAGCAGGAGGTATTTGTCTCATCCCCTTAACTTGTGTGCCAGTTCATTTGGATTTAGAACATCCGTGTTGTGAAGGGGGTGTCCAGCGTACGTCCCACATGTTAAGTCAAGTGACATGTGAGTCTGTTCATATGGATGCATTTCCCTTGGTGCTGAGTTTGTGTAATAAAGATGTTCCTCAGCCTCCAAAGTGCCTCATCTCTGTCACTGCACGTCTCTTACCACTTTGCAGGCGTCATCTATGGCATAGTTGTCACAGATTGTGCATATGAGTGTATGTGTACTTCGGCAACATGCATGCAGTTCTTAATGGCTACTAATCTCTATTGTGCATGAAGTCCATGGTTGTGTATGTATTTGTGCAGGTTGCTCCCCCCAACGGGCTGTCACTGCATGCTGAGGATGTGTCTCCTGTGCGCTGCTCGTCCTTCTGTTCACAGATCCTGTGTCAGTCATCTTTGATGATTGTTCATCCATTTTCTCAGAGTGAGCCATGAGTTACCTGACACTCCTTCATTTACGTACGCCTGTTGCAGTTGTCCTTTATGGCATCCTTGGCTTTGTGTGATAGTTTTGGTCTATTTTCCAGAGCCTGCCGCCTGCTGCTGCGGCCCCTGCCGCAGGGGCCCACCCAATTCCATGTTTCTGAAAGCCACACGCCTCCAAGATGCTCCTCCCTTCATCCCTCCACCCATTCATCATGCTGTCATCAGCTTTTCTGTGCCACTGTTGCGCCAACGCCGTGCCAAATGCATGACCATCAGCACCTGCAACGTGCACAGTGCACGGCCCTCATGTCCTTGCATGACCCACATCACACAACAGGCTCATGTTGCAGCCACCCTCCAAGCAATGTACACACAAACTTCTGCAGCATGCTCTCAGGCATCCCCTAAGCGCACACACAAACCCTTTGCATGCAGGGTGTGCAACTCCAACTGCCAACACAACGATGCCCCGCCTTCCAGGCCCTGTCACACCAACCAGGTCATGTCCCTCCTACTCCACAGCGTCTCCGTCCACCAGCACGCCATTTGAGTCTGTTACCTCCTCAACACAACAGGGCCACACATCACCCTCAAGCGCACATCTTCTTCATTGCCATCTCAGACGGATACAAGATCACCCGCAGGGACGTCCCCAAGAATCCCATAGGATGAATTTCAATTTATTCACAAGTCCACCCTCAAAGTTAGAAATCCGGCTTGGCATAAACCCCCTGGCAACCCTCAGGGTAACACTCCTAGACAGATCTCCAGGCCGACATCCCCAATTTGGCAAAGCCATCAACACGTCCATCTTCGGGCACGCCCTCACCTCCACAGGCTACATGTGGATGGGGGCCAGTGAGTTCTGGCTGGTGGAGAGCAACACCACCATCCATCATTGGTCCATCAACATTTACATCTACGTCTCGGACAGGCAACACTAACACACACCCCACTACCAATCCCCCAAAGATGCTTGAAGGAAGTCACCCCAGACAAACTGTGTGGGACAGTGGAACCAACACCACCGCCACACCCTGCAACCTCACACACTGGATCAGCAAATGATCCACCAATGTTGCCACATTGACGGACTTTCCTGTGAAGCACAACAACAGTTAATCCACCTGTGACAAGGCAGACCTACTGGACTCATACAGGTGTGTCCGGACTCTTGTGCCAAGTTAGCGACACAATGAACCATCGTTTGCCTTCAAAGCCTGTAAAACGGCACAAACAGACATCACCATATCAGCATCAAGGACAATTTGAGATCCTTCAGATAGGGCCAAGGCACCAAAACACAGGACATCAAGGAGCTCATCAGCATTGTGAGTGCACTGACATTAGCTCCCAATCCACAAGTCTGCCCCCCCTTGCAAGGTAGAGGCAATCCCTTGCAACTATCCAGCACTGCAGGCTCATGGACATACACGCAAGGCTTGGCACACAGAGGCAATGCAGAAAGTATTGGGACCCCCTTTGTACAGATTAATTTTCCAAAAGGTCAGGGAGAAAAGGGGAAAATGAAACCAATCTAACAAATAATACTCCCTCTTGACCTATGTAACAAGTTCCTATATATGAGCCAGCACACAAACAACACCAAATTGTATTCTTTATAATTTTATTTATCGTATTTTTATATTTTCATTTTTTCTTTATAAAAATATAATCAATTTTGAACAATCAATTTTTCATAAATAACATCATCACTATACTTTACACATTATTCATGTCAGTTCATTAATACAAAGGTATTATTCCAATTCATGACAAAAAAAAAAAACCAGGGAAAAGAACACTGCACATACAAACTCTTCATTCATACAAACACATACCAGACATTCCTTACACATATATCTCAGTAGTTTTCCCACTTAGCACATAATGAGTGATAAGGTAATCCTGATGGCCCCCAAGAGGGAGCTGCTACAAAGAATTGTAGGATCTACAGGGAGATTTGGTCAACGCGTTTCGGTGGTAAAAGGAAACGTGAGAACCACCTTCTTCAGGACCAGCTACTTCTCTTAGCGCAAGTTCTCAGAACCTGGGGTATACTTACTGACACCTCTTTGACAATGGTTAACAGTCTTCCTTGCAGGGCCACATGCTTGTTCCGGTTCTTCTTCGGTTCCCCTCCAGCACGCCCCTCATCACAGTGTTCTCACCTTAGTTAGTTGCAGCCTGTTCCAATAAAGAACTGGTTCATCACCATATCTGCTTCAAAGCTCTTCATCCATACCGTCAGCACAATTAGGATCTCTTATTGCAGAATAATTACCTACTTGGCGAAGATAGCATTAGCTTATTGAAGCCCTTTGGAACAGTATTACTCTGGCCCCTTGGCCAAGGCTTGATTGCAGTGAGATTCCTCCTTTCTCTGCTGCACTTTCACAATCTTGCCGCCTGCGTTCAATTTCAATACACCGTGCCCGCGCTTCCTGCACCACGCTAGGCAGGCTTCACAACTCGAGTGAGACACTATTATCCGCGTGAACAAATCCCCTCAGGTTCTGGACTTCCATCTGCAGGAAATACAACACCCGGCTCATGTGCAACATCCACTGGGGATCTCCATCAGGCCCCTTCCAACACAACATCTGTTACACATCATTCCCCATCCCTGTAGCCCCCGTCCAGCACGTCATGTATGTATCCTTTGAGTTAGGCACATTCCATGGTAGATGGAGGCATGCAGTGACCCAGGCCCTTCTTAGACAATGTACGGCAGACCCGCAGGCTCTCAAGGAATATCACCGTGCTTCCCTACCCAGGAAATGTCATCAAGAAGACAGTCAACAAGCAACTGACAAACTGAGGCAAATGCTAAGAGCTCCAGGCAACCTGCACAAGACCATCTTCCTCAGTAATCACACCACTGCAACCGTCAGCATGGCCACCACCACCACCAAGTTTGCACCGCTCAACAATGGTGAGGCCACCCCCCTCGAACTCTGAACAGCATTGTACACAATGTGCTACCACACTGTCAGCTCACACATCTCCAACACTGGTATCCAGAGTCTGGACCATAATGAAATCAAGTATTAGCTCACAAGCAAGTCCCGGGGAGTCTGCCTGGAGCCTTAGGCATGTAGTACACTGTGGTCATCTGGACCATGCCCCAGGGGTCATCTCTCAGCGTGTCAATCTTCAATGTGTCCATGACCCCCCTCTCCTCCATCACATGCGCACACAACCTCATCATCATCTCGTATGCCATTGACAGCCAGCTGCTCATCACACTCCCAAAAGACCATGCCGTTTCCAGTTCCTAACTTAAAGGAGCCATGAGGTGTGTTACAAAATGGCTAAACAGAAGCCACCTGAGGATGGACTTGGCCAAGAATTGGGTATTCATCTGAGGATTGTCCCCTTACAGCTGTGTCAACTCCTTGTGTACCAATGACCGGGGCACTGCACCAGCACCCATTGGCAATGCACACAAGTTGGTGTTCATCATGGACTGGTTTCTCACAACTGCCATGCAAATGAACAGCATCTATACCTCATGCTGCAACACCCTCCGCATGATACACATGATCCACAGATAGATCCACTCCAAGGCAAGACAGACCGTCCCCAAGGTCCCCGACACCAGCCGGGTCAACTACAGCACCACCCTCTACGGAGCAAGAACAGCGAAAATCCTGGCTGACTTGTCCACATCCCGGGTGCATCTGCACAGCTCATCTTCGACATCGCGCACCCCAAACACATCACCGTCCACCTGAGATAGCTGCAATGGCTCAATGTCTGCTGCAGGATGACCTTCAGACTCCTCACCCACACTCAGGATGCAGGCCCCAACCCAAGACCCCAAACCAACCTTGGACGTCTGTCATCCAAGACCCCATTGTCCAACTCCCTGCATCCAACCTTGCCCTGTCCACCATTCTTAACATCCACAGGACTACAGCATGCAGCCGATAGTTCTCCCACCTGGCCAAACAGAACTGGAACTCCCTCCCCGGGCCCCTCCACATGACCCATGACCTCTACACCTTCATGATACTCTTCCACATTGGTCTGTCTGCACAGTATTGCAAGCCCCCCTTCATTAGCTTGAGGCCATCATGTTTCAGTATTGTGCTCCATGTCTGTATTGGATGATACATTGTGACCCATGTGTGTCCTGTACCAGACTACGATCCCAGGATATGTATGGCTGGCGTTAGTTCAACACTCAGGCATAGTTTAACATTTCCCCACACGTATGTTGTGGACTCATGCAAAATGACTGCAACATCAAATTCAAATTAATGTGTTTTATTCTCGGTCTGGGGTGTGATTTGTGCAAAGAAATAGGTGCTGTACAGGGATCCTAGAATCCAAAGTTCACAGGGGGAGATGGTATCCTTGCCATTTGAAGTCATCATAGTCCAGACCACAGTCTTCGGCATCATTGGTCAGACTGTGACCAGCAAGTCCATGTGGCAGAGAATGTCAGTCAATGAGGTGAATGATGTTGCACATGAAGGCCAGGTGCCATGCCAGGTGACCTGGGAGATGTGGATGACCCGCTGCCTCTCAGGGTCTTTTCCGTGGACGACCCACCTTCCTCGCGGGACCCTAAGATGCAGGCCTTGACGATGCTTGGGACGCTCCGTCGGACGAATCCTCCTCCTCCTCCCTCCCTGTGGCTGGTGTTGGTCTTCGCCTGGTGGCACAGGGAGGGTTGCCCATGTAGTCGGCAATCTGACGGAGTGAACGGCTTATGTCTGTTTGCACCGCAGGAGCTCAGCCAGTCTTGCCTCCATCCGTCCTTGGTGTTCTTGTTGACTGGCGTGTTGCTCGGCCTGCTGGTTCTTGATCTCTGTGAGCGTCTCCACTACCTGGCTGAGGACCCTGGTGTCACGCCGGTATGCGTCGATGATGTTGCGTACGTGTGTCATACCGGTCCCTTCAGCTGGCTGGTCAGGTTCTCGTCTCCGCCTGCCTCCCCTCCCACCACCCCTGCCCACATGAGCCTGGCCTGCCGTTGTGGGCACATCAGGTCTCCGGGACCCCTGAGGGATGGCAGTTGCGGGGTTGTCTGCCTCCTCCTGGGTGCCCGGCGAACCCGGTCCCTCCAGGTCAGACTGGCTCAGTTGTTCAGTGCGGGCAGGGCTCCTGGGTGTCTCCTGGGATGTGGCAGGAATGGGGGTGGTGGTTGGCATAGATGTTCCTGAAGCAGGTGCTGCAGGGGGTCAGACACCAGAGGGGCCAGGTGGATCGGGGTCATCCGCGGAATGTTGAGAGGCGTCTCTGCCGGTGGGATCCGGTTCCTCCCGAGCCTGGGACTGTGATTCTTCCCCCCCATTGTTTGGGGGAGATCCATCAGGGTGCCCTGTGTGTGAGAGAAAGACAATGTTAATGCTGTATCATGCGACATCCATTTTTCATACATATTCAAGTTGTCACAGTTCCTCCAGGTAGTTGTATGTGCCTAGCATTCTCCAGCATGTTCACTTGTGGATGGGTATGTTGCGGGGGCAAGATTGATATGTGCTCCTGACCTGTTGGTTTTAGTCTTGGTTGCTTCTGGGGCAATGTATTGGTCTTGTTGTGAGACATGTCCATTGTGAGAGTGGGTAAATACTTTGGCTATCCCAGGGGTGTGTGGTTGTGTGAGGGGTGTGTGTGACAGGGCCTGCTTGTGGGTGTAGTGTGATTTGGCAGTGGGTCTCCCAGGTGATGTAGCTGTCCCCCCATGGAGCATGCTGCAATGACAGTGAGTGTGAGTTCCTGTCCTAGATATCTGAGCTTGTTGTGTTGGTGTTTGAGTTTGTAGTGGTCAGAGGAGGGCCTTGTGCTGCCTACAGCAGGGCCGAGTGTCAGCTTTCTTGTCAGTACTTTGCCAGTCCCTGTGCATTGAGCATGGTGCATGGGTATGTACCTGTGCCATATGGGATGAGGCCAATGGTGTGTGATTGTGAGTTGAAGAATGCGTTTTGTGAGGCCACCGCTCCCAGCATGGCGGACATCCATTGTTGTGTTGGTGGTTCGTGTAGCATGGGACATGGCATGGCCTTGCTTTGTGAATGTGGCATACACATGTTAGTGGCATGAGCGTTGTTTTTGAGTGTGGTTCTGTCCGGTGAGGGCTTGGGGGTAGTTGCGTGCATTTTGTGTAGTTGGGGTGTGGCTGCCATTCCCCCCATGTTCCATAAGTTATTTGTGTACTCACCAGGCTCTGGAAGTCCTTGTAGTCCGTGTACTCCCACCGGCGGGAGCAGGGCCATCACCTTCTCCTCCCAGGGATGGTAATGTACCGGTCTGCGGGGCAGCCCACCTCCAGTGATGTTGGTCTGGGCGTAGGCTTCGTTCATCTTCCTCTTGACTGCCCTCCGCAGATCGTACCACCTGGCTTGACATTCGTTCCTGGTCCTTCTGATGGGTGCAACAGCATTCACCCTATCACGATCCTCTGCCACAGGCGTGATTTTTCTGCTATGCTGGTCTGTCTGACCAATGTTCCAAAGAGCTGTGGCTCGACTCTGATGACTTCGTTGACAAGGATGTCCAGCTCCTCCCTTGTGAACTTTGGATTCTTGTCTGTGGGCATGGTGTGGGGTGAGGGTGTGGCTGCTTGTGGGTGTGTGTGTGTGAATGTGAAGGTGTGTGTGAGAATGTGAAGAGGGGGTATGTGTGAAGGAGGTTGTGTGAAGGTGTATCGATTAAAAAGTATGGGTGTAGTTGTTGGGGTGTGCTCTGTTGCTGTGGTGAGTCTGTTGCAAAGGCTCATGGTTAGTGTGTGTGGGCCCTTTTTATTGGTCCATTTGTGGGTGGGCCTGAGTTTTAAATGTTGGTGGGTGTGTTATAAGGGGTGTTTGTGATTTTGTGCCTCTGTTTGCCTGTTTGGATGTTGCCATGGAGAGTGATTTTGATGTTTCGTTGAGTGTAGAGGTGTTTTGTGGTGTTGTACGAGTCGAATTGAGCCTCCTTGTGGTGTTTTCCAGTGCTCTGGTTCAGTGTGAGTCGTTTCAACCTCGCGTATGTAAGGTGCGTACATACGCGATGTTGTTGTACCGTGCTGGCACGCCCAAGGTTGTTGTAAGGTCCGTACATACGTGATGCTGGGGGACGGTGCTGGTGTACGTGGCGTACTAGTACGGGGATGGTGTACGAGGCGTACTAGTACTGGGCTGGGGTACGGGCTGGTGTACGGGGCGTACTGGTATGTGGCTGGGGTACGAGGCGTACTAGTACGGGGCTGGGGTACGGTGCGTCCAAGTACGGGGCTGTGGTACGGGGCTGGGGTACGGTGCATCCAAGTATGGGGCTGGTGTACGGGGCGTACTGGTACGGTGCTGAAGTATGGGGCGTACTAGTACAGGGCTGGGGTACGGTGCATACAAGTACGGGGCTGGTGTACGGGGCATACTAGTACGGGGCTGGGGTACGGTGCGTACAAGTACGGGGCTGGTGCACGGGGCATACTAGTACGGGGCTGTGGTACGGGGATGGTGTATGGGGCGTACTGGTACGGGGCTGGGGTACGGGGCTGGTGTACGGGGTGTACTAGTACGGGGTGGTGTACGGGGCGTACTAGTACGGGGCTGGTGTACGGGGCGTACTGGTACGGGGCTGGTGTACGGGGCATACTAATACGGGGCTGTGGTACGGGGATGGTGTATGGGGCATACTGGTACGGGGCTGGGGTACGGGGCGTACTAGTACGGGGCTGTGGTACGGGGCGTACTAGTACGGGGCTGGTGTACGGAGCGTACTGGTACGGTGCTGGTGTACGGGGCGTACTAGTACGGGGCTGGGGTATGGTGCGTACAAGGACGGGGCTGGGGTACGGGGCTGGTGTACGGGGTGTACTAGTACAGGGCGTACTAGTACGGGGCTGGGGTACGGTGCATTCAAGTACGGTGCTTTGGTATGGTGCCGACATACAGGGGGTGTACGGCTCTGACATGCAACGTCCCGCACGGACCAAACTCCGTACGACTCGTATCCCGGGCACAAGTTCGCCCGTGATTCGGGTCGTACGGACTTTGGTCCGTACGGGACGTTTTCCACACGCTTGTGAATTCAGGATGCCGGTACGGATCGTACTTGTGCGGTCGGAATTCAGTTTTACGATTTGTACGTAAAACTGTCCGGGGACGTCTCGGGGACTATTTTCCCGATACGATTCGTATGTATTTTTCACATATGAATCATACTTCACCGGTGGGACGGTCCTTGTACGATTCGTACGTAAAAAAATACGGATACGAGTCGTATGGGGAAATTTTTTACAGGATTGGAATCGGCACCTAAATGTAGAAATCTGCTTTCTAGTTTCTAAAAGCAAAAAGTGCCACCTGGGGACATCTCGTCATGACTGATCAGGACAAAGCTACAGGCCGACCGCTGTAGAGCGCGGCTCAATACAATATGCAGTAGGGCCCAGTCAAAATGTTACCTTTGCACTTAGTCATTTTTTTGGGTTATTTTTGTCTCAACGTCGTGCAGGTCTCTTCGGCAGGCTGGCTTTGGGTTTGAACATTGCGTCTTCCTTCAGCGGGATGCCACGGTCAATGCCTGTAAGGGAAATCTCCTCCATGACAAAAAGCTCCAGAGCTTCAGCGGGGCAAACCTGAATTTCAGACTGGGTCACGGTTCAGCATCACTGACTTTACTCTTGATGACAGGTCGGTCAACTTATGGAACTTTTTTATCAGACTGCTCCAAATTAGCTCAAACCTCTGGAGATGCCTCTAGTAGGAATTCTGGGTTCTTAATGGGTCCACAACACCAGCCAAAGTCGCAGAATCTCTGAGTTCCTCCATGGAGAGTTGGGATTATAGTTCTCACAATGCACCTGGCCAAATCCTTTAAATTCCAGCTGAACGTGGTCAGCTGCTTTTTTCTTGGTGGAGACGATGCAAGTGGAGCTCTTTTAACCTGTTGCTTTCACGGAGTCCACTCCTTAAACATTTTGTGCAAAGCAAAGTTCTTCTTTTTTGTAGTTGCTAAGTGTGTAGCAAGTACAGTCATTCAAAGTGCAGTTCTCTTGATGCAGACCAGGGTTCCAGCAGGGCAGTCATACTTCTTCTGGTTTCTTCAGGCAGTGATCTGAGTTGCTTGGCAGCTCTCCAATATTCACTTGAGCTTCTGGGCAGGCAAAGAGGGGGTACCCTTGACTAATGGGGTGCGGTTGCCACCCTCTATGATGACCTCTTCCTGTGAAGTGTGGCAAAATCTTGACCTAGAAAGCACTGTTCACATACATCCAAAATGGAGACAATGCCTCCTGGAACATTGGATCTGGCTAACCTAACATACAGCTGTGGCTAATATTCCCTAACACCAGCCCCTATGCTAATTCAATTACAGGGGATCCCGTCTTGCTGGGGGTGCAGGAAGTTGGGGTGGGCCTGGTTTGTGTCCTTACTGTCATTCTCTCTTGAAGACCAGTTTGGCTACCAAGCCCCCTTACTGCCCTGTGCTTGGCAATTGCAGATCTCCTCCCACCAGCTGTCTCATTGTTTTCTTTCAGGACCCTTCACACCTCATCAAGCAGCTTGGCTCAGCCTGACAAAGGCTGGCCAATCAGGAGAGACTAGAGTTGGATTTAGGCACATTAGAAAAGCAAGTTCTGTAACTTCTTTTCTGTCACAGTTATAATGTCTAACCTTGGCAAGCTGTTAGATTTGTTTAAACTATTATTTAGACACTTCGAAATATTATTTTAGTTCACTCCTGTCATTAGTTAGATTTTATTAAAGGTAAATAAAGTCCTCCCATGTTAGCCTATGCAGCTAAATCTCTACAATTGGGAAAAACAAAACTGGTAGTTTTCCTTCAGCAGGGCATAACAAACATCTTTTGTAAGGTAACTGCTTTCAATTACTTTTTTTTTTTTTTTTTATTGTTTGCAGTTTGAATACATCAATAGAAAAGGCATCAGCATATATACATGAAAAAATACATGAAACAAAATCAGCACAGAGTACAAAAGGATAAAATACCATCCAATAAGACTTATAAAAGCAGATTTTTAAAGATTTATGAGTCTAATTCGGGGGACTACCCGTCATCTCCCTCCATGTTGTAATCGGGGCCCACAATTTCCTACCAAAATCTCTCTTTCTCTTGCCTTTCTGCTCATATAAACGACTCTCCATATTATGGATACTCAGCAGTCTTGCGAGCCACATTTGGAAAGAGGGGGCCAAAGTATCTTTCCAGCCTGACGAGATTAAAATCCGTAAAACCGCCACCGAAATAAAAACCAGCGCTACCTCACTTTGAACCAGTTTCTGCTTGTGATCACAGCCCAATAACATCAAGGTAGGAGATAGATCGATCTTATGACCTAGCAGCCCCTCCCAAAACTTACAGATTTCTCTCTGTATTAGAGACAATGAGCTGCAATAGAAAAACATATGCAGAAGGTCAGCTTGCCCAGCATTACATCTGGGGCATCTGTCATCCCCCCTGACCCCCCAAGCGAATAGTTTCGCAGGGGAATAATAAAGATTGAATACTGTTTTATAATGTTGGGCCCTCAGATTGGTGGATCTAAAAACTTCTTTATTCAGGGATATGGCTAGGTCTAGATCAACATCCGGATCTCCCAGTTTCCGAGCTAAGATTACCTCCATTTTTTCTAGATCGTCTTGTAATTCCAATACAAATTGCTTATAAACCCCTTTAATTTTTTTACACCCGGCCAATAACAGTTCTAATAATGGGGCCTCCTCCAAAACAACAAGTGGCAGGAAGGACCCGGCTTGCAGCAGCATCAATTGCAGATATGTTCCCTAAGGTGGTGAAGGAAAAGGAGAGGGGGTCTAAAGTGGCGGGGGCAGGTGTAAGTCCATTGGTAAACACTCTTTTAGGCCCTATCTCAGAGGAGCATTCTACCCCCACCATCTCTATTGGTCCATCGGAAGTAAACACTTTAAGCAAACCACCTCTTGATATCGAAGTTATTCTCGAGGCATCTGCGCCTCTGGAGGCCACCTCAGCCCCCCCGGATTTAGGGGGAGAATGCACTAGTGTTATCCATAATCACCCAGGTTCAGGAATTACTGAGAGCACTGAGCCTCCGCCAATTGATTCCTCCTCTGATAGGGAAAAAGTGCCAAGCGAATATTATTTCTCTGTCTCAGATGGGGCCGAGTGGTCCGAAGAAGAAGAACCCAGCTCTTATTTAGGCTCAGAATCAGAATCTGAACTCTAGGGTGGCATCCCGTCAACCAGTGTGCGACCACCTTTGGCTAAGGGTCAGCCCTCGAAAATAGGTCACTCTTCCAGAGAACTGACCTGGGATCATACGCCTGACTTAGCCTTACAGGGAGGACCTGCCGGGGATAGCTCTGAACGCTCTCTCTTGGAAACTATCCACCAGGAGATTCTTGCCCACAGGGAGGAAACACGCCAGGATAACCGCAAGGCACAGGCCGCCATGAGGAAGATTCAGGGTGTAGTAAGGAAACTATCAAAGACATGTACAAATACGGTGGACAGAGTCTCGAATCTGGAGGAGAGGGTGGTATCTACGGAGGCTGAGGCAGCGGAGGCAACGTGTAAAGTTAATGCCCAATGTTCTCAGGTTACGGATCTCCAATGGAAAGTTGAGGAGATGGAGAACAGGCTCCGTAGGAATAACCTGAGGGTCCTGGGGGTCCCTGAGGGTATGGAAGGGTCGGATATAAAGGCATTCATCATCAAATTCTTTGAACAAGCATTCCCAGAACTTTCAAGCTGGAACTGGGCTAATGAGATACAAAGAATTCATCGCACCCCTTTCAAGCCCCGGACCAATGCTAAAGAAGGCGATAAACCCAGAGCAGTGTTAATTTTTTTCGGAAACTTTATATTGAGGCAATCTATTGCAGACAAAGCCAGACCGGATGCTAGACGGAGTGGCAATGGATTCTCCTTCTTTGTTCGCCCGGATTACTGCCACACGACTGTGGAAAGAAGGTGGCGCTTGAGGGAAATGATTAAATCATTTCAGGAGAAGAAGATTCAAGCCTATCTTATCAATCCGGCTCAGTTAAAGGTGACATTTGATGGGAGAACCTTTTTCTTCTCAACAGAAGTTAAAGCAAAGGAGTTTCTGCTTTCTTTGGACAAGAAAGTCGATTATGCGCTGGACTGAGCTTGTGGGAGAAATACTTAGGCGGAGGCTTGGGTTGTAGTTTGTCTTGATTTAACAAAATAGGAAACTACTATCAAAGTAAGGACATATAAGGGGTTCATTGTCTTTGTTTCTCAGTGAATGTCCTCACATACCCATACTGCAGCACCATCACATGCTCAGATTTATTCTGAGCGCTTCACTTAGCAGGGTTCGGGGGAGGGTTGGCAGAAGGGGCGGGATGCTCCTTGGAAGGGAGGGAGATCTGGGAGGGTTGAAGGGTGTTGGGGGTATGGCGGTTAATGAGGGGGAGAATAAGGGTTTAAAATGCAGTTTGTTTCATCTTGTTTTTTTTTGTGGTAAGATTTTGGCATCAATGATACAGAAGCACATGCAGTCCGAAAGGCAGGATAATTATGTTGTTCTAATATTGGGTCAAGATGGTTTGCGTTAGAGTCTGCTCTCTAAATATAGGTGGGCTGAATGACTGGAGGAAGCGCACAAGGCTGGCTCATTTTATAAAGAGTAATAGAATTGATATCCTCTGTCTCCAGGAGACCCACCTTCCATGGTCAAAGAGGAATTTGATGTTTCTCAGTGGATTCGAGTTAGCAGCATGTTCTACTCAAACTTCAATTAATAGGGGGGTCGCGATCTTAACCAAAAGACATTTGGGAGGGGTTAGAAGGACCAAGTTGGATGGCTGTGGTAGATGGGTTTTGGTCGAATTAGTAAGTGGTCCAACCCTCTGTGTAGTCTATGGGTCAAATGAAGACGATCCGGATCTCTTTGACTCAATGGAATTAGAACTAGCTTCCTGGCCCACCCCCATAATCATGTGTGGTGATTTTAATATTTCAGCTGACTGGAGTGATTCGGGGTTGTACCAGGGTCGAAAACCAAAAGTTTATAGTGCAATAAAAGCCCTTATTAATTCTCATGGCTTGATAGTTGTCTGTGATACAAAGGAACCTCTAAAACCGGGCTACACTTATTTTTCAAATCCTCATCAGAAGTACACCAAGTTAGACTATTTCTTCATTTCAGCTAGTGAAATTAGCAGGGTTGGAATAACAAAATTACCGAAAATAGATCATAACCCGCTGATATTGTCATATGAAATGCCTGGTTTTGAACGGCTCAGGACCAGATGGACCTTTGAGAAACAATTACTGGGAGACTCGAGATATACAGGGCACATTTTGAATTGGGCAGATGGGTTTTTCGCTGCCAATAGATTTAGCGCATCCAGGAATATCGTCTGGGAGTCATTTAAAGCGGCCCTAAGGGGGGAAACTATAAGTTTTGGTGCAAGGATAAGAAAGGAGGATAAGAAGGAAGAAGAAAGATTAGTGGGTATTTTGTCTGACATAGAAGAACAGCATATGAGAGAGATAGCTGGGGGAAGGGACAGTAGGAAGAGCCAGTGTGAACTGTTAAAAAATAGAGCAGAAATACACAAGTTGATCTCCCAGAAAGCCTCAGGAGAGTACTTGACTACCAAGGCCAAGCGCTATGAGACAGGTGAGCTAGCTGGCAGAGTTCTAGCCTTACAAATAAGGCAGGGGAGGGCTAGGAATATCATCTCTAGGATTGAAGTAAATGGTCAGGAACTCACGCAGACGGAGGAGATCTTACAGGCTTTTAAAAACTTTTACCAGCACCTGTATGACGAGGAAACACGGGATGGTAATCAGGGGGGTGAGGTTGTGGATATTGGCCCCCGTCTTAATTCCCTAGAAAAGGAGGAACTGGACAGAGATATCAGTGGGGGAGAGATTATAGAGGCTTTGCATGAGCTAGCCTCCGGTAAAGCCGCCGGCCCGGATGGGATTCCCCTGGAGGTCTATAAATGTCTTGAATCAGTGGTTACACCATTATTAGTTGATTTATTCAATGGAATAATGTTTACTGGAGTGGTCCCAGCCTCTTGGCAGGAAACCAATATTGTGGTTTTTCATAAGAAGGGGAAACCCCTGGAGAAACTTGGCTCCTATCGCCCAATCTCGCTTATTAATGCGGACGCCAAGCTTTATTCAAAGGTTTGGGCTAAGAGGCTCGGCAGGATCATTGGCGGTCTCGTCTCCCCCTGGCAACATGGATTTATCCCGGGTCGTAGCACTACCGATCATATTAGAAGAGCTATAGCGTTATTTGACGCTCAGGTTGCAGGGGGAGGGGAGATGGCCATGATCCTGCTAGATGTGGAAAAAGCCTTTGATAGGGTTGTATGGAACTTCCTTTGGGGTCTATTGGAAGGTAGAGGATTTGGGGAGATAGTTATTAGAGCTCTCAAAGCTATGTATGTGAATCCGGTTGCAAGGGTGGTAGTCATGGGTGAGAGCTCGGAGAGGATAGATATCAGGAGAGGTACCCGGCAAGGCTGCCCTTGCTCCCCGATTCTCTTTGCCTTATACATTGACCCTCTAATCCAGAAAATTTTGGGGTCTCCCAGGATCAGTCCAGTGGTCTGTAATGGCCATACCAGCAAAATCTTGGCCTACGCCGATGATTTGGCAATTATTACAGTTAATCCCCAGCAGGCGCTCATGGTCCTGGTCGAAATAGCAGAAGAGTTTGGTAAGCGGTCGGGCTATCTTTTAAATGAGTCCAAAACTCAAATAATCTGTACTAGGAATATAGCTAAAAGTGATTCGAGATATGTGGACTCCGCAATCTATCTGGGGATTAAGATCAACGCATCAGTTAAGGAAATAATAGCCGAAAATTACCCTCCTCTTATGAAATCTATAGTGAAAGGGCTAAAAAGGATAGATGTCTTGCACCTCTCCTTGATTGGGAGGGTAAATGTTTTTAAAATGTCTTTTTTTCCTCGAGTCCTTTACCTGTTTAGAGCTATACCATTATTTTTGGATGAATCTACAATTAAAGGACTGGAATCTATTTTTATAAAATTTATCTGGCAATATGGTAGGATTAGACGATCTACTAACCTTATGTCACTGCCTAGGGAAAGGGGAGGTTTGGCTCTCCCTAATTTGAGATTATATCATTGGTCATGTCTCATGACACAAATGTCTATTTTGTTTCAACAAGAGAGTGATTCGGATGTCATCACTTCACCAGCTCAGGATTTACCGTCCATTTTTGAGGTGTTAATCGGGGAAAAGGCAAGGGGGTTGATGTTGCGGGAAGTGGACCGTAGGTATTATAAAAGGCCCCGCTTGAAGATTCTGGAAGGGGTCTGGGAGGTTTGGAAGGCTGCCTCCAAATTTTGCAAAATCCCAAAAGTCAACTGTTATCTCCACCTGTGTAACTCAAGTTTACTCCCGTATATTGGAGCCGACAGGAATTTATCGATCTGGAAGAATTATGGCATTAGGACCCTCGGGGATATATGGGGTGTTTATGAACCATTGAGTTTTGAAGTCATTCGACAAAGGTTTGGCATTCCGGTCACGCATTGGTTTTTGTATGGTCAAGTCGCTCGGTGCTTAAAGGCATTGAGACCAAAACTGCTTTCAATTACAAGGCGCCCTATCTCCAGGCCACCTAGTGGAGACCTTATGGGTGACTGATATGTAAAAATAAGGTAGTGTAAGGCTTTTGAAGTACCTTTAATTCCAAAGTCGAATTTGCAAATAAGTTTAATTTAAAAGCAGCCTGCAATCCAGGGCTGGCTTTTCAAATGACAGCAGGCGACACAGCAGTCCAAACTTAAGTGCATTAAATCTGCTGTGCCTCTAACCTACATGCCCTACCATATTCTAGGGACTTACAGGCAGGTTGTCAGTACCAATTGTAATTACACCTAAGTGCCATCTACCTTTTGATCAGAGCATGTGCCCTCGGCCTGGTTAGCAGAGCCCAGGGCACAATCCGAGTCAGTAACCACAAGAATCAGTCAAAAAATGGAGGTGATCGGGGCAAAAAGGATGACTTTCTCACAGCTGACAGCATTTCAATTGGCCCTTAAGATGAGAAAGGTCAACTCCAAATACTGGGGTTCACTCCTGTTTAAGTTAATTCAATAGTTGGGGGGATAAACTCCTGATCCTCGAAGGGGCGGAGGCAGAATCTTACTCCCATATGAGAAAATCCCATCACGGACATCCTTAAACACCTCCCCACCTTTGAGGGGGTTAAAGTACTTTACTGCGTTTGCAGGGTCGAAAGACTTTCCCTAATACATCCTCCCCTTAAAGATGGAGTGGCTCTCTCCCCATCTTGTGCAGGTTTTGTGGGTCTTGTAAGGACTCTTTTTGTTTTTTAATCGTGTTTGTCCAGGGCTTCTGGGAGGGACCTGTCTGCCTTTATTTTCTTTTGATCACCCCCCTGGTGTTGATTGCTGCTAACCTATACCCTTGGACTCCCTTTGAGAGGGTGCGGTGGGCATGATTGGTCACCTAGACCCACCCACAGCTTCAGGAAGCAGATATATTTTGGCAGTAGTGGACCATGCCACACGGTATTGTGAAGCTATACCCCTCAGGACAGTCACTGCCCCTTCAGTGGCTTGGGCCCAACTATATTCACCAGAGTGGGTTTTCCAAAGGGTGTGGATTTGGCTAGAGGCACTAATTTCATGTCTGAATGTCTGAAAGTGATGTGGGATGAATGTGGTGTTATCTGCAAGTTCACCACCACATATCATTCCCAGACTAATGATCTTGTGGAAATGTTCAATAAGACCATGAAGGGCATGATCATGGGTTTGTCTGACACACTAAGGAGGAGATGGGATATTTTCAACCCATGCCTACTGTTGACCTCAGGCTACGGGCAGATTGTTCTCAGTCAAGGAGCAAAGGAGAAGTCAGCATTCTCCACACCAGAGGGACATTACCAGTTCAAAGTAATACATTTTGGTTTAAAGAAAGCCCCCGCCACATTCCAAAGGTTGGTGAACAGGGTCCTGTCTGGGCTGGAACTGTACAGTGCAGTTTATCTGGATGATATAGCTGTGTACAGTTCCACCTGGGAGGATCACCTGAAGGGAGTGATCCAGGCCCCTTCAACAGGCAGGCAGACTATCAAGGCCAGTAAGTGCCAGCTAGGGCAGAGTGCAGTGGTGTACCTTGGTCACCTTGCAGGTTGAGGCCATGAAAAACCTCTCTAACCCAAAATAGAAACTATTATGGATTGGGTAGCCCCTGCAACCCAGACACCAGTCAGGGCATTCCTTGGTCTAACTGGGTACTATAGAAAATGTGTTCAAAACTATGGTTCCACTGTGACTCGACCGGCCAGAACTCACTCCTAAAAAGCAGCCCAAGAAAGTAATTTGGCCTCCAGAGTGTTGGAAGGGCTTTGACACTTTGAAAGAGGCTATGTGTTCAGCACCAGTGTTACTGGCCCCTAACTACACAAAGGAATTTGTGGTTCAGACAGACGATTCAGAACAAGGGATTGGGGCAGCGTTGGCACAAATAAATGAAGGGGGCCTAGATCAGCCAGGTGCCTCCATTAGCAAGCAACTCGTCCATAGAGAACAAATATGGAGTGGCATTGAGAGGGAAGCCTTTGCTGTATTTTGTTCCCTGAAGTTGAAACCATACCTGTTTGGTACTCACTTCTAAGTTCAAACTGACCGTAGACCTCTCAGATGGCTCATGCAGATGAGGGGGGAGAATATAAATTTGGTGAGGTGGCCCATGTTCCTACAGAGGATGGATTTCACGGTGGAATGGAGGAACAGCAGTGAGCAAGCCGCACCGGAGTCTAGGCTAGCCGTTTCAGCGCACCGTGATCCTCGACCCTGCGGTACTATGCCTATTGAACAGCTACCTTGCCTCATGGTCTCGTAGCTAGTGCTTCATTCAGGAAAAGCCTCCAATTCGGTAGAGACGGAAGGGCAGAGGGCAGAAACACATGGCATTGTAGCTCCTTGATGCTTTACACTGCCTCGCGGCACCTTTCAGCCCCCGTGCAACAATGGCGACGTTAATTAGCAAAAGATCACAGCCTTCCCATTGTGCTGTAAATCAAATGTTTGCTACATGGGTCCTGAACCCCGAAGAAAGGAAAAAAGAAAAGCTGTTCTGCCGCTGTGGAGCTGTGTAGGTGGCGTGAGTCAGCAATCTACAAATCTAGTGTTGTAGCTGTGGAGCTACAAAATGGTATGATAATCCCTCTCAAGCACTGGCAAACCGTAGCAGCTCCGCTGAGAAGAGGGTGGGGATATTTTCAGATTGCAGTGAATAGCTGACGGTAGAGGTGGCGGAGAAGCAGAATGTAAGGGGCTAAATGCTGCAGCCCGCCATCTGGTCTCCACTCTCGCCTTGCTCCGCTCTGCTCTGGATCACCTGATGGCCAACATTGACTCACCCACCTGAGCAGGTAAATGTAATTTCCCATTGGGAGCAGATAGAGAGTTGGAGTGTTGTGTCTCTGGACTCATATTTAAAACACAACTCATGGTGAAGTTGACTTTTAAGTTGTAAGGCTGAAAATGCCACTTGTGGAAAGTTGGCATTTTCTTACTTTAAGCATTACATGCCTCTGCCTATCTCTGAATACTCGTCTGGGTTAGGATGATAGCTGGGCTTTGTGCATTCCCTCTAGACAGTCACATTAAGGGAGCTGGGGTGTGATATTTGCATCCTGATGGACCATCACCAGACTGATGGGCCTTCCTGAGATAGATTGGGAGAAAGGATCTTACACTTGCACCTGAATAGGGCTGTGCCTGTCCCCACACAAATATATGCATTCCCCTGTAGAATGTTTGGACCTAGGGCAGGAAAGGCAGGGACCTTGTGATCTTCAAAGCCTCTCAATGTCCCCCCCATTTCAAAGGAACATTTGGGTATACGTACTGGACCCCTGGTACCACAAAATCAGAACTCTACTGGAACCAAGGGTTTTCTGCCTGAAGGAAGAGCTGTTGTGCTGTAGGAGGGACTGCCACTTTGCTACTTTCTCTACTGTGTTGGCATGATGATTACTGTGCTACAGGACGAACTACCACTTCTCAACTTGCTCTGCTGTGTTTGCCTGCTGTGATCTGAGAGTCCTACCTGTTCCTGAGGTGTCCCCTCTATTCTGGGTCTCAGAAGTGGGTTTTGCAGCTGTTTTAAACCTCGATGTTGATGAATCACCAATGCAGTGGCTGTTCAGCAACAGTGTTTCCAACGCAGACTCGGATCGACGATACCCACCCAACCACCAAAGCTACTTGACAACGATAGCGCGGCTCGACATTGACTCAGCGTCTGCATCAACAAGGGGCTCGGCACTCTAGTTTCCATCGCTGGCACAGGTTGGCCCAGACACTCAACTCCATCCTTGGATCAATGACAAAGCGGAGCCTCCAGATTCCTTACCTTGATTCTTCGACATCGACGCTTTGCTCTATCCATGGTACTTTGTCAGCAGGACCTGTCTGGGTCCTGTAGCAAGTCTGCCAGCGATCGCGGTCAACCTGAACTTTGGATTTGCACCGGTCCCTTGTGACCTCAAGTAACCAATTGACCACTAGTAACTTCTAAGCACTGTTTTTACATTTAATCTTTAAACATTTATATTGCGACTTCTACTTATTGGATTTTTGTCGTTTTGGTCTTGTTTTATTCAGATAAATATTCTAACCTGATGTGGAGTCTTTATGTGTTTTGCCCATGTTACTGTAATTTAAGCATTGCAAAAATGCTTTAAACATTGCCTCTTAAGTTAAGCCTGACTGATCTGTGCCAAGCTACCACAGGGTGAGCTCAGGTTAATTTAGGGTGTGTATCTGACTTACCCTGACTAGAGTGGTGGTTCCTACTTGGACAGGGTGCAACCCTATGCCAACTAGAGACCCCAGGGCATATTCTCAAGGAGCCATCGCCGGGTTAACGGCACTTTATCGCTGTCAAAGTTGCGATAAATGTATCGCCCCGTTCACAAGCTGGTGTTAACAGCCCATAACACCAGTTTACCCGCGATAGCAGTCACAAAAAACATTGCAGTGGAACTCGGCAACTATCGCTAATGAGATGCACAGAGTAGGCGTTCCTGTGCAAAAAGCTGCATCAACACCACACCGCAACATTCTCAACGACCAGCCACATCAGGGATAAGTCCACAAAATATGCGATATGGCGTGTTAGCAGCAGGAAACTAACCCCTTCTCTGACCTGGTGTAAAGTCGGACAGCACCAGAAAAGGGAGCCCAGCCCACAGCCACACCTGAAGGACAACAGATGCCATGGAGCTACTGATCATGCAGCTCGCAGCCCCAACAGGGCCACAACACCCACCGCCACCCCCCCAGGCCCACCACCACCCCCCCCGGACACCCCGCACCACCCCCCCGGACCACCGTAGAGGCAGTGCAGACACAGATCATGGACCTTCAGAAAACGCACCAGCCTCACAGACATGACACCAGAGTGTGTCATTGCCCACTACAGGCTCAAAAGGACAACCATCCTCCGCATCCGGAAGATCATTGTCCACAGGCTGACTGTATCAACACAGTGGACAACCAACATCCCTCTGTAGACAAAGCTGCTGGCTGTGCTGCACCTGTTGGCCTCTGGTACCTTCCAACCAACAACCACCAGAGTCGGAGGAGTCTCACAGCCAGCCCTATCAAAGTTCCTCACACCTGTCTTGGATGCCATCATCAACCTGGTACCCCAGTACCTATACTTCCCCCACACTGCGCAGGAACAGCTGGAGACCAAGCAAGGCTTCTATGCCATAGTTGGATTCCCACATGCTTTGGGGGCAACAGAAAGAACACACATTCCATCAATGTGCAGGCAATAGTGGACCACTGGGGACTCTTCACCAATGTCGTTGCCAACTACCCAGGCAGTGTGCATGATTCATACATCTTCCGACAGTCCACCATCAACCGGCACTTCCAGGGTGGCACCTACAGAAATAAACCGCTCGTTGGTAAGTACGATATGAGCACAACACACACCTCAACTCCACAATCATACAACTCACAACTCTGAGAATGTACACGTTACAAACCCACAAACAACATGCCAAACAAAATGTCCACTCACCAGACACGACAGCACAACTTACCGTGGGAACCTGGCCTAGCCCTGTACATGAGCCATCAATGGCATGGCACCTTAGCCACATATTAGCATAACGGTTCTTCTTTCCACTTCTCTGTCTTTCCTCTAAACCTGATGTGCTCATAATACATTCCCTATCTTAATGAGATATAACTTCAAAATCACTGTCTGTGGACCTTGACAACAGGCCTCTGCTACAGGCTGTAGGAAGACCTGACCAGATGAAGAATGCCATCATATAGGTTCATTACAGCTCAATGATGAACCGGTCATGTGAAATGGCAATTTTTTGAGTGGCTGCCACCTTTTTTAAACAGTAATAATATTATTGGCAAATATAAAAATTAAAATGAATATTAGGCTGACTGTATTCTGTGAGGCATGGGTCTCCGATCACTAGCCCATGCAAAGTTGTGAACTTTTTTCTAAGTAAAATACCCGTAGCAAGCTTTATTTACGCATGTTGTAAAAATCCCAAAAACTTATGCGATGTATGTAATCCCCATGTGCAATTGACAGCACCCCTCTTGAATACTTGGGTCTTCCACACGATCAATCTTTGAGGAAAATATTAGGCCATGTGATGGGAGGGTGGGTTGGAGAAAGAGACATTGGTCTCTTCTCTTCCTTCTCGAATACTTGCTGGCTAGGGTGCAATCAGTCATTTAAGATGAGTGTCTCTGTAAACCAGTAGGTCTCGGGCAGAGTCACATACGCATTTGTGAGAGGCATGTCAGCAAAGAGGAAAAGCAGCTAAACAAATGGGGAGTCATGCAGATGTTGAGTAAATGTCCCAAGCTGTCCTGTGGGATTGGGGAAGAGTCACCATGAGGGAGGTGGACTTTGCCAGGTATGAAGACAACATATTTGGCACCAGAGGACAAATTGGTGCAGGATTACCCATGTCAGGCCAATCCATCTGGATTGCTGCTAGCTGCCCCAACTGGTCTTCCTGCCAGAGGCACACAACACCTCTCACCACCCAAGCCTTTGTCTCTGTTGTGGGAGCAGTTTTCACACTGGGCCACAGCAGCATTGTTAATGAAAACTAGCCTCCAGGTGCATCAGGACAGGGTAACTTTCTAAAAGTTACTTTCCCTTAATATTAGTCACCCTGAGCGGGGGCTTAGTCGGATATGAAGACAATATAAGGGTCTGTGCAGGATTTCTCATGTCAGGCCAATCCCTCTGGACTGCTACTAGAGCTTGGAAAATATAAGTTGCATTATATGTTGATGTCTCTGGCAGGATATTTGTTTTAAGTCAGTATATGTTATACACAGAGCCACACAAACGCATACATATAAAGTGGAAGAAAGTGTAAAAAGTAAGAAAGGGACTTATTAATTGAGGCTGATGGTAGTCCACCACAAGTAATATTATCTTTATCTTGTTAGGTCAAGTTAAAGGATTCAATAGTTTAAACCTGAACTCAATCCATGGTAGCAATAATACAGAGCAGACATGCTCTTCTTAGATAAAATGTGTAAAGCATTTTGGAATACTAAAACAGTTAAAAAGTATAAAGCAGTAAGACCATGATAATTTTACATTTCTACATGTCCTTCATTTAACTACCATGTAACCTGCCTTGTGGGCTACAAGGCCTACATAAAGGTGACTTATTAATAGGGGTGGGCGGAATTTGCGAAAGTGCCTTTCTCCGCGATCACCCGAAATTTCGCGTGATCGCGGAGATTTTTGTGTGCTGAATTAAAGCGTTACTGAATTCCTGTTGGGGTTTCATTTTTGTGACAGGAGCATCGTGCCAGAATGAATCCTGCCCTGCATATTTACCCAAGAAGATGCCACCGTTTTGTGCAATACCTCTACTCAACTGGAGTACTTTCTACTGGCTAATCAGTAAGTGCTACCTCGTTGGGTAAATGTATAGTGCTTTTCCCACACTACAGCTGCGTAAAGGGTAAGAAGAGTTGTCTACGGTGACCATGTGTGTCTGTAATGTTGCCACCACGCCGACAGGCCCCGGGTTCCCTCGAGTCAGCTGTCCATCATAATGGGGGAAAGGGAGGTAAGACATTGCCCCTCGCAGTTCACATGCCTCTTGTTTATAAAGGGACAGAGACCGATCAGAGCAGCAGATGAGGAGATAGAACCTCCTGGCGTCAGGAGCTACACGGGGATTGCGCTCGAGAAATTTGTGGATGCACAGAGCTCCATCAAGGATCACAGCTAATTTTTGACGGTAGATGTGGGGAGAAAAGCACTCCTGCCCAGCCTCGACTTATTGATTCGTTACTGAATTTGAGCTTCAACTAAGTCCCCTGCTTTATTTATATTTGTAAGTGCTTCCTGTTGAGGTTTAATTTTTGTGACAGAAGCATCGTGCCAGAATGAATCCTGTCCTGCACCTGCATATGTCCGTTCCCGCCGCAGATCGCGGAAGTTTCGACATTTTCGCGTTCCGCGCGGAACGCGAAAATGTCGAAATTTCGCAATTTCCGCGAGCGGAACAGAAATTGTCGCACACCCCTACTTATTAATACTAAAAATGAAGGGTTTCTCCTGTCAAAAAGGGGTATTTTGACAGGATGGGATGCAGTTTTTTAAACTTCAGTAGCCAGGCTACAGTGGTAAGCCTGAAGTCATGTTTGCATGATCACACTACTGGATGGTAAAGTAGTTCTGCATTCCATTTTACTTTCCATGCCATGGGGAAATTGTGGGTGATACAAATGCCTTTCAGGAGAGTCAAATATGCCAATGAGGCCTTAGCCAATCGACACTTTTTGTGGGTCATACCATAAGCTCTGGACAGCAGTATCCCAGTGTGCAGAGTCTAACAACTAACAATAAAATAAAACAGTAGAAAAGGGAGTGGCACTCTAAAAGGGGCATTTTCTCAACTAGAGGACAAGACAAATAGGTTGTGATTGTGTTAACATTTATTACCATCTAGTATAGCCACTGCAAAAGTGGTGTTTTGGTGTCTCAGTTTTCTAGCAATTTCCTTATTCAGTTTGTGGTTACATTACCAATACATGCATTACAGAATACATCCAATACAATGGAAAACTCTTTACAGCTATATATTCATTGAATTGAACTGAAAGAAACATTTCAACATATTTTTTAATCAAATTAAGAAAAATGAGGAATATAGAAATGAATAACAAATATTTTAGTGCAGTAATTTGAATTAGTAGTTTGTTTCAGCATTTGCAGAACAACTCATGTGTATTCAATACATTGATTCAATAGCTCACTAATATGAAATTTTCTGTGTAAGTTTAATTGAATATAGCTAATAGGGCTTTGATGAAATCTCTTTATTTGCCATGATTTTGTGACTCCGGTTCAGCAAAGACCTGTACTTCACAAAGCGTGAGGCACTCCTTTCGTCCTCGTATAACGACGTTCACATAACGGCCGACCATTCCATGGCAGTTGAATGTCTGGGTATGACCAGCTGCGAGACTGGAAATGGAGCCGCACCTGGGGAGCCAATAAAAAGGCAAATCTGAATTAACCCATTGATGTTTGAAACAATCTGCCTTCCTGTGTTTCATTAATTTATCCAAAAGCTGTTTGAGGACAAGCATTGACAAAGAGATTAGGTTTGATTTTTGAATTGTTCATGCAGAGAGACTCATGACATACATGCACACATAGACCTGGCACACGTCCATAGACTAACATATGTAAATCATTTTCTTCAAGTTCAAGTGACATCAAGGTCAAACTGCGACAATATATAAACCTGGAAGTCCTTTGTATAATAAATGAAAAATGATAGCACCCTTGTTGGGTCCAAAAGGTCGAATCCCTTCTCTTCCTTGCTGGGATGAGGGGGAGCAAAAATGGTAGGCAATGTGGTGGTCTGCCCGACATGAAAAGGGGTAATCACCTTTGGTAAACAAGTGGTACGGGTCCTAAGGACAAAATTGTCTGAGAAAAAGGTTGTGTACCGGGATGAACTGAAAGAGCCTGCAACTCACCAACCCTGCAGTCAGATGTTATTGCCACAAGAAAGAGTGTTTTGATGGTCACCAGTATGAGAAGGCAGCTGTGCATAGGCTCAACTGGTAAACACATGATAAATTAAGTTCACATTGGGCAGAATAAAGGACATAGGAGGAAACGTGTTGTAAACCTTTTAGGTAAAGATTCGCAACAGGTGACTTGAACAGGAAAGGCTTTTCCAGCAACCACAGGAAAGCTGAAATGGAAAAAAGGTACCCTTTAACTGTGCTCAGAGCAATGCCTTGCCAGGCAAAAGATGAAGCAAACAAAAGGACTTCAGACAAGGGTGTAGACAGTGGATCAACAGGTTTGGTACCACACCACAAGCTACAAATTTGTCCCAGCAGCAGGTGTAAATCATTTTCCATGGGGGAATGGTAGGCTGCCAAGATAATATCACACACTTCAGGAGAGAGATCAAACACCCTCAGCTGTTGCTGCTCAGTCTTCACGCATGTAGGTGGAGAGTGTGCAGGTTCAGGTGCAAGGCCCTGCCCCTGCCCCTGCGAAAGGTGGTGAGACAGAATATCAAGTCAAAAATGTCGAATGAACCATTATATCGAGTGAAAAATGTTGTGGAATGGAAATATCGAGTGCAAGAATATCGTTGTCAAGAATATCTATTTTAAGGTAAGTAATATTCATTATTAAAATATAGAAGTCATTAATATCATTTGTGAAAATATCGTTGTTTAAAATGCCGTTTTTTAATAATTGTTTTTAGCATATATTTTAAATGTATATGACATAATATTTTTGTTTAATTATTGTTTGTTTCTTACTATATTAGTTGAATTTTTTAGTAGTTATAACATTTTATTTAATTAAAATGTTGTGTTTTTTAGTTCTGTAGTGGGTTGTGGGTTTATAGGGGTATTGGGTGGGAAGTAATTTAATTATAATAAATTAATGATTATTTTTTAATTAATATTATTTAATTGATATTTAATTATGTTAATTGTGTTAATTTTTTCAGGTAAATATTTTTGAAGGGTTGTGGTGTTTATAGGGGTGAAGGGTGGAAAGCAATTTCTTTTTAATTAATTATTAATTAGTTGTAAATTAATATTAATTAATTGATAATTCATTGTTAATTGTGTAATTTTGTTTATTTTTAGGTGTGGGTGTGAGGTTATAGGGCAAAAGGGTGGGAAGTAATTTATTTTTAGTTTATTAATAATTAGTTGTTAACATGAATTGATTAATTGACAATTAATTATGCTAATTGTGTAAATAATTTATTTAGGTGTGGGGTTTATAGGAATAAAGGGTAGTAATTCATTAATGTTTTAATAATTAATTAATTGTTAATTAGTATTAATTGATAATGTTGTTAATTGTTTACATGTTTTTTAGGTTTGGGATGTGGGTTTTATAGGGTGGGGAGTAAATTATTTTATTTTATTTGTTAATTACTTGTTAAATACTAATAATTATTTAATTGTAAATTAATTAATTTAATTGTGTTAATGATTTTTTTAGTTAAATTTTAGGTGGGGTATGTGGGGATAATATGGGTAAAGGGTGGGAAGTTAATTAATTTTAATGAATTTATATTTAGTTTTTCCTAAACAATATTTGTTTAATTGATAAATAATTATGTTAACTGTGCAAGTAAGTCTTTTTTAAATTTGATGTGGGTTTTGGGTTTTGAAGGGGGATGGGTGGGAAGTAAATTTATTTTACATTTTTATTTTTTATTTTAAATATAAATTCCTCTTCCCCTCCCCCCCCCCCCCCACCCCCCCCCCCCCCCGGCAATCCGACACTTTTCCTACTGTTGCACTGACTGGAGTGGGGTTATTATTATTATTTTTTTTGTTAATTATAATATTCATTGGTGTGTTGTGTTGGGTGGGAGTACCTATCTCTATATCTATTTAGTGCAAAAATGTTTTTTTAATGTAGTGGGAAATTTATATGTATTTATTTTGTTTTAGTAATTTATTTTATGTTATAATTTATAAAACTGATTAATTAAAATAATATTTAAAAATGTCAATATTTTTCATTAGTAAATTATTTGTAATTCAATTGTAAAAAAACATGTTTACTTTTCATTTTAAATGAAATTTGTTTCCTTTTTTAATATATTATGTTTTTGGTATAGTTAAATATGTATACATATATTTTTGATAATGGTATGTTATTTATGACTTTTTAAATTATATAAATTTTTAAAATATTAGTTTATTTATATTTTTCTACATATGTTCATATATATATAGAGAGAGAGATATATATAATATAGGTATTATATATGTGCATTTACATTTTTAAAAGTAAGTTTATTTATTATATGTGTTAAAATATACTTTTAAATAAATGTTATTCTTATAAATGAATGATAGTATTAATATATGTTTATTTTAATATTTTAAATTATATATATTTAAAAATCGATATTTAAAACAACTATATTTTTGTAAACAAGAATTTTTTTAGATCTTTTGTAGTTACCTTTTTAAGTATAGACAGTCGATATTTTTGTATTCTATATTTTTACGTCTATTTTTTACATCGATATTTTTGAGGTCGATATTCTTTCACTAAACCCCTGCGAAAAGAGATCCTCCCGAAAGGGCAGCTTGATTAGAGGATAGATGCTCATGCTCAGAAGTTTGGGATACCAGACTCTGCTTGCCCAATCCGGGGCCACTAAGATGACTTGGGCCCGGTAGTTCTTGATCTTCTTGAGAACTCTGGATAGGAGTGGTATTGGCGGAAAGACGTATAGGAGTCCAGAGGTCCACTCAAGACAAAATGCATCTCCGAGCAAGAGCTGCCTTGGAAACTCCAGCGCGTAGAACTGCTAACATTGCACTTTCTCAGTGGTAACAAACAGATCTAACCAAAATTCTCTCTAATCTTTAGAGAGACTTTGCACCACCTCGGGATGAAGATGTCATTCATTATCCATCAGGCATCGACAGCGGAATTCGTTTCTTCTGGCGTTTAGGAGGTGGCACTTACTATCCTTAAAACGTCAAGAGCCAAATCCGCCTTGGCACCGAAATGCAAGTTCCATCCAAGGGCATGTTCATAAGGGATGCCTAGAAATCCTCCAAAAAGCCAGTTGTGCTCAGCAGGCATGACAATGAAGCACTACCATGGAAGCAACAACTCTATCCAGTGAGTTGGTTGTATCCAAACCACATCTGATGGTGAACTTTGTAGCATCTTTCCTATCAGTAATAGTTTCGGAGAGTATGGCCTACGCCTTCTCCTGGACCATGGACAGCACTTGCGCAACTTTATCCATCACAGTGTGGGAATAATGGCTCACTAAGTATGTGGTGTTCACAGACTGCAGCCAGGCTGGTGGAAGAGAAAATTCTCTTTTCGAACATATCCAGCCTCTTGGATTCTATATCCAGTGTTGTGGTAGGAAATGCTTCAGGGTTTATCCTGGAGGTTAAGGCCTGGACCACCAGGCTCTCGGAGGTGGCCTGCAGGCAGAGAAAGGCTGGATCCCTGGAGCAGGGGGATAGGAGAGGGAGATTGTCCTCTGCATAGGATTGCCTGTGCAGGGCTTGGCCCACGCCCTGAGCAGGAAACCTGTGAGGGGTTCACTAAAGGAGAGCAAGGGTTCTGATGAGGATATCCCGGGCAGAAGCACCTCTGTCAAGACAGTGGTCTTGATCTTGACCATGGCCAGCTTTACCTCCAGGACCTCAGCCACCATCTAGACCACCATCACAAAAGGAGACTCTTTCTCCATAGTCACTGTGGGAGGAGAGATAAGGTCAGCATCTACTGAGGTGTCCAGATTACTGGCATCAGCCAGGTCCTCATACTAGGTGTCATAGAACATGGACTCTGCTAGGTGTCTAGTTTGGGGATCCTCAGATCCCCTATATTCATGTTCCTCAGAGGGACCTTAAGGAAAATAGGGCTCCATCTCCAGTTCAGGCTGTGCTGGCCTGATCTGCCCTGGAGCTAATGTCGGTGGACACCAGTCTGGCTCCGTATCAGTCAGGTATAACAGTGCTACTGGAATGGTCCCAAAACGAGTTCACCAAGTTGCGCCTTTGGCTGATTCAGACCCACCAATGGACCTTGAGGGTCTGACTAGCACCAAGGGTGGACCTGCCAGCTGAGCCCACTCAGAGACCCTACCGAACCGATGGGGCCTGAAAGCGCTCCAGAACTATTCAACGGCCCTAAATGAGGCTCATGACTTCATAAAATTCTGTTAGTTGGGTGGAGGTTGCTCCAGCTCCTGGATCCCCGGAAAAAAGCGGAACAGACCCATTGTCAGATGCCTGCTCCACAGGAATAACCTGGGAGCAGGGCCTTGATCTTTGTCATCATTTCTTTGAGTTACTTGAAGAATGGGGGCGATACGGAGAAGTTGAAGAGCTCTTCGAATTTTGGACTTCTTGCTGTGGGACTCACCTGAAGAATTCTGGGTTTGTGTGGAAGATTGATGCGAGTTGCTCCCGGAGCAGTCCCAAGACCTCCCTCACGAACAGGACCTGGAGTCGCACAGAGTCATGTGATTTGTGGCCAATAGCTTCATGGCCCACTCGGGGAAGGCTTCGGGGTTCATTGCCTTGCACTTAGGGATGGCCATTGAGTTGTGATCCCACTTCAGGCACCACAGAAACACAAAGTCGGTGGTCAGTCACAGACATCTGTGTAGTGTGGCTACACAGAGGACATGCACAGTGGGCATGCAGTTGTCGACCAAAGGCGAACCCGTCTATGCTTGCCCTCGCCTGGACAGCACCCAACATCCCGAATCCTAGTCCTTTCACCTCTCCCCGCAGTTACACAGCCACCACCCTGCATGCCCTCAAAGAACAGAACATTGCTGCCACACCACCCCCGCTTCACCTGCACTATCTGCTGCCTCACTTGTGACACCACACCCACTCGCACAACTACCACGTACCTCTCCCACAACCAATTTGTATGCACTCTCCTCAACACCCGCTTGCTGTGCAAACATGCCACTGAAGTCTGGGACTTGATCAGCTCTCTTGCATATGACATCATCTTCCTCACGAGACCTGGCTCAACCAAGGAGCCGCCCGACAATGCCACCACCATACCAGAAGGATGCAATCTCACCCATCGAAATCGTGGCAAGACTCCAGCGTTGGAATCACCATCATTCAAAGGGATTCCCTCAGATGCACCAAAACAAATTACCACACCATACCTTCCATGAAACACCTCATCTTCAGAATTGAAACAGACAATAAAAACACCATCAGGAGCACCATAACCTACCGCCCGCCAGGACCCCGCAACATCTTCTGAGGTTTCATCACCAACTTTATCGCAACTCTCATCATTGGCTCAAGGGACTACATCCTCCTAGGTGACCACAACTTCCACCACGATGCTGAAAATGACCCTAACTCCAACAACCTCATCAACAGTCTCAACAGCATTGGGCTCAACCAGATTGTCAAGAACCCCACCCACAGTGCAGGACACACTTTCAACCCCATCTTCACTTCTAGTGACAGAGTACACTACAACCACACCACTGAACTCACCTGGACTGTCCACTCCATTGTCCCCCTCACCAACACCACCCCAAGCCTCCACCTGCCACCCGACCCAACTCCGCAAGCCGCAGTTGGACAAAACATCCAAAAGTAATTTGACTAATGCCCTTGCCCTCTACCCACCACCACAATGTGAACCAAGACATCAAAAGCTTCAACTTCTGGATCACATACTCCACAAATATCATCACCCCCATCAAGAAATCCACACAAAGCAGATCCCTCAACAGGCTAGCTGGTACACTGAGGACATCAGAACCACCAAGCGCCACTGCAAACTCCTCGAAAGAAGATGCTGTACTACTAAAGACACTACTCAGCACACAAACTTGACCTTCTACAAATACATAAGACCAAAAAGATAGCCCTGAAATCACGCTTAGAAGCAAGGTCCAACAACCATAAAGAACTCTTTCGCATCGTCAAGGAATTCAGCAACCTCGCAGCCAAACCAACGACATAACCCCATCTCAGAACCTCTGTGACGACCTCGCAAACTTCTTCCATGACAAGCTTGCCAAGATCTTCAGCAAATTTGACACCCGACCCAATCTCAAGGACTTCCTTGATGAAAAGAACTGCGCACACAAACTAGCCCCCTCCAGCTTACCCTCATATGACCACCTGGAACAAAGTCTCCACCCAGGAAACCATCCATATCATGAAATCTATCTACTCAGGGCCCCCCTTAAAACTCTGCCCCCAACATATTTTCAACCTAAGAGCAACCCTGATCAGCCAACTCGCCACCCTACTCAACACCTCGATGGACGCAGCAGCTTTCCCTGAAGAATGGAAACACACAGAAGTCAAGCCTTTATTCAAGAAGCCCACAGCCAACCCCAGTGAACTGAGCAACTACAGACTCATCTCACTGCTCCCCTTCCCAGCCACGGTCTTTGAGGAAGCAAGAAACCAACAACTATCCAGCCACCTTGAACAGCACCACCTCCTGGATGGCTCCTAGTCTCGCTTCCCAGCAAACGCAGCACCGAGACAGCACTGATCGCAGCCACTGACAACATTCAAACACTCCTTGACCAAAGGGAGACAGTGGCCCTCATCATCCTGGACCTCTCAGAAAAGGAGTGAGAATTGATTAGAGAGATAAGACTGAGTGCAAGCAAGTATGAGCGAACCTTGTGAGAAGTCAGGCTCCCTCACTGGAATTCGAACCAAGGATTATGCCCACCACTTTTAAAGGTCACCAGCTACCACTTCACAGTCCCTTCATGGCTTTAGTACTAGAAACAGTACTATCAGAAATACTTGAATTGTTCTCCCACAGGAACGTCTTCCACTGAACATGTTTGTATCCTTGTGTGCAATCCTGTCAGCAGTGCTACTTATTTCTCTTTATTTGTGGGAAAGGAGTTCGCTTAAGACATCTTTCTGTGGGACTTCTGAAAAGTCAATTGAGTGACCCCTTTCTAGTATTTGCAGAACCCACTTGTCTCTTATTATCGCCTGTCACTACTGAATGAATTATTTAAATCGGCGTACTGCTGACAGGGGCTGGGTGATTGTGAGTGAATCTGGCAGCTGCAGTCAGACTTGTATAAGAACCTCAAGCCTTCCCTCAAAAGGAAAGTCAGGACTGAGACTTGATATGGAATGAACTAGGCCTGGGCGGAAAACTACGCTATGCTTGCATAGTTTGCGCTACTTCGCACTACGCGAATTGCACATAGCACAGTGCAAAAACGCGTAGCGTAGTTGGCATTTTATGCTCGCACGCGGTCCGCAACCTCAAGTAGGTGTCCGCGAGCGAGCAAAATGACATCCCAGCGAGACGTTTTCCTCGTTTGCGATCAGCAACATCAAGTTGCTGATCGTGAGCGTGGAAAATAAACCTCTCAGCGAGATTCTCAACGCGGGGAGGTCAGGTTTCTCATTGCAAGTGGTCGCGTATGCTCGTGACCGCTTCCGATGAGAAACTACCAGTCCGCGTTGAGAAAGCTTCCGCTCGAGTAAAAATCTACTCGAGGGCCAGAAAACGACCGCTTGCACTGTGCAAGATACCGTTTGCGGACAAGCATGCGTCGCTATGCGTAGCGCTACTACGCGGACTATGCCCAGGGTTAGAATGAACCTGAAAACATGTAGAGAAGTGTCCACTATGGAAGGATATTAGCATCTTTCGGTACTCCATTGCTTCCTTGATCATCTCCTCCAAACAGACACCTACCAGTGAAAGGACAATACATAATCAGATTTTTTTTTTTTGCATTATCTGTCTTCCGAGGTTGAAACCACGTATGACATTCAGCCACCCCTGCCACACATATTGCTGAGCAGATATTGTCAAACATGAGATCTGACAGACTCAGACTACTTTTTTCATGTCACTAATGACTTGAAGGCCATCATCACCCTCTTGAAATATATGAAACAAAGCCTAGAAATCTTTAAGTAGGGACTGTGTAGAATATATAGCTTAGAGGGATACATGCAGATTGAAATTAATTACTACATACCGTCTCTTAAGAGCACCTTTGAGCTTCTTATCTACCTGATTGTTCTACCTGAAAATGATCCTTGAAGATGGCTCTACTTGGCACCCAGGGCTTGCAATAGCAACTTGCAGATTGAAGATCATGGTGGCCAGCCTGCATTCTAAAGAAATCCCATTCTCAGCCTGGTAAAAAGCTGTGACCAGGCAGGTGATAATAACCTCGTTTGAGCAGGACCCTGAAAGACTGCACGGCAGCCCCACTACCGAGAGGCTGGATGCATCTTACACAGGCACAGTCCAATTTTCAACAAGCATTTTCAGCCCGGGCATGCAGGAAGATGCTCTACATGAGGCTCTTCGCACTGTAAATCTTTAATTTTAATACCGCCTGGGACATTCAAGAGGAGGCAATCTCCTGCAGGCTATGCAACTACTGCAAAGAATCGTGGCTTCACCTTCTGTGCTGCTACCCCAAACTGCCCGACGAGCGCTGCTGCCTGCTTCTCCCTTTCTTTCGGTCTAACGGCGTCAGGTGCTGCAGGGAGGCCTTGGATCTGTGCTTCTCTGAAAACACGCCAAGTGCCCTAGCCAGACTGGGGAAATTTACGAACTCTGTTCGACTTGCACTTACCAATGACGTCACAGGATGATATTAGCCCTTTGTGGTACACCACATGTTCAGCATCCAGCTTTCAGGAGACGCAGACAACCAGCATTGACATCTGCAAGGGTTAGACCCAATGTGCCCCATGGACATGAGGCCTTACAATCTGCAGGTTGTAAGTTTCACACTTACCTGACTCAGGCACCATCGTGGTGACCCTCACTCAAGGGGGCTGTGACGCTAACCAGTCTAGATTAAAACCTCCTAATGTGTCCTTTGCTAAACAGCCCGAGCCCCAAGCATCACTTGGCCTTACTAGTTGTCACTTTGCACTTTAGCCCCTACTCCCATAACTCTGGACGTTTTCCTAATGCTTGAAGCTGCTATAACCATCCGAACTAATTTGAATCTTTTTTATTCAATTTTGACTCTGCTCCGATGGTGCCATGAACCTCGCCAAGAAATAGTATTGATTACATTCTTTTAAAAGCCTTACTTATAATGTGCCAGTCGTATTAATTGTAATTTTTATGTGTAACTGTAATGTGCAGTTCTAGACATGTAATGATTTTAATTAATTGAACATCAAAAAATTACTGATTACCTGATTGCCAGGTTGAAATTAATCGGGCACCACCGATAATTTAAGCTTCACAATTGCAAGCTTCTTCTCCACTATTTCTATAAACTTCAAAAGTCTGCCCGTGAATTGCAAACTTTCTCCTTGTAAACTGGCTATAACTGCTTGTCGACATGTTCGTATCATTTGACTAATAAAGTCCGACCTCAGCAGCCTCCTACGTTCAACTATTAAAGCGGGACAACTACAAATAATATGACAAATATCTTCTCTCTTGTTGTTACAGAGGCGACATGTCCTCTCACTACTCATCTTTTTCCAAGCAGGGGCGTCTCCAAGAAATTGGCTATTTCCAAATCGGAGATTCATAAACTTCAACTTTGCCCTTTGGCTATTTAAGTCTCCTAGATAGCTCTGAGGTTTTAACATACCGTAGGAAGCAATAACTGTCCACGCATGGTATCTCTTTGCCAATGCTGCTTTATCCCATAATTTTTACTGCACCCATTTATTACTTTATTAAAAGCCACCTGTGAGAGGGGTAAAGCCCATATTTGTTCCGCCTTAAACGTGTCTATCGCCAGTTTAAATTATTCATGAGCCTGCTTATGTTTACTATCACATATTGCCTCCCAGACAACTGTCGTAAGCGAGGAGTTATTATCCCTTTTACGTTTATGGCAGAATTTTAAATATGCTCCTTGTAGGAAGGTGGATATCTGACTATGGTTACCCCCAAATTTTTGCCTAGTGTCTAGCTGGTTTTTCGACTTAGTTGGCCTGAGATCCTGCTATTCAGGATCTCAGCCTGGCTGTTCTCTCTTTAAAATGGACTCCATGTACCCTAGGTACATACCCAATTGGTTGGATCACCCTGTCAGCCCCTGTACCAGTGTACACTAGGTACCCAGGGCATTGGTGTACCCAAGGCCTGCCAAGGGCTGCAGCATGTATTATGCCACCCCAGGCTTGGCCTAACAATTTGACACAACTGGCTGATCACTCAGCTGGGGTAAGTTGGTGTAATCACCTCTTACTTAGGTGTAGTATACCTATACCTAACCTTAAATGGGACACCTGGTAACCTATAAGTCACTCCTATGGCAGGCCTTAACAATCCTGAAGGCAGAGTGCTTGGTTCCATGTGAGATGGTGCTCTGGCATGAGCTGAGCCTGTCTGCAGTGGTCGGAACAACTTCCTTCTACTGTTTCCAGATATCGTCATACCATATACTCTTAAGTGCATTATGAACCTCGCGGTTAAATGCTATCTTTGGTTTGGCTTTATCAAAACATGTCGAGTAAGGTGTCATACGAATTGGAATACTAACCCCTCGCCAATTCTGGCGACGGGGTTAGCATTCCACCCTTCTAGAGGGACACGACATGTACAGTGCCTGAAACCCGGGTAAAATCAGACATAGCCTCAGCTCCACAAAATGGATGCTGCCACCACAGACACAAGTCTGCCCTCCTGCTGCTGGGAGTCCTTTCAGCTTGGGAGGTGTGGACAAAGGGTTTCCTGCCAGGGGAGGTGCGTGCACCACCCCAGACAGGATTTTGTGTATTGGTCAGGTAGGGCTTGAAAGAAACCAGACATGCCTGTGGCTCACAAGGAGCCTCGGTGCATATGCCAGTTCAAACCGGTCCTGGGGCACACCAGTCCCGGGCCTGGGGCGAGCTGGACAAAGGATTGGGGGTGTAACCACCCCCCTTCCTGGTCCCACCCATAGGGAGGGACCTAGCAGGTAGTCCGGCCCCTAGAATCCGAATAAAGGTAGGAGCTGTGTCCTAAGACTTCAGACATCCTGGAATCAACTTGAAACTAAGAAGAAGACGGGAACTTCGACATTCTGCTGCACAGAAGACTGAAGAAAATCTCCCCTGTGGTCAGGGAGTGACCACCTTGCTAACGCAAGCACCATCCAGCGAATCACCGTCTGCTTTGCCGCCGCCTCCCGCCGGAGCCCGAGCCCAGAGACTGACAAGACCTGGACCTCCAGACCTCTCACCGCCCGATCCACAGTCCCTGCAAAGAGGAGACCCGTGGAGGCACCGAGACACGTGGAGCCAGCCATCTTGGAACGACTACGACAAGCTGACCAGTGCAACAACCGAGGCTCCCTCCAAGTTGTGCTTTGGGTCCTGAGAAGCCCAACCCTCGAGCAGCATCTGCACCAAAGGTGAGCCCTCCAGCATCTCCACGATCTGCGTGGGGCCCTTCTGCATTTTGCCACTCGACGCGCCTAACCGGTTGCTGGCCCGCTGGCTAGTGGCCATCTTGGCGACGAAATCTACGACAAACACCGCTGGTCTGGTTGCTCCAGACTGGCCCTTGCTCCCCTCCAAAGGAGCAATCCCTCTGACCTTGCTGGTCAGAACCAACAGCTGATTTCCGATTCCTCCTACAATTGCTTTTGCCAAGGCTTGTTTGCTTCGATCAAGTCGCCGACAGCGAGAGCCTGCGTGGGACAGCTCGTGAGCCGACTCCTGGACGTCGTCGACCTTCAGGGACCACGTGGCTGCGGAGACAAGCTACCCCTCATCACCTGTTTGCACCCGACATCGCCTGGTACCCACCTGGTGCCACGCTGGTCACTGGCTAGTGACTGTGAACACTGTCCCCTCTGCTTACAGGTCTTCAACATCTCCGATCCACTCTTGGATCCACTGCATCTCTTCCCGACCGACCGCCTGCAGCATCTTTGTCCCAGGCTCAACGGAACAGATAGAAGAAACCCGACGCACTTTGAGGCCTATGCACCCGCTTCCTGTGGGTGAGGTAAAGCTGGTACTCCGGTGCCCCTGTGTAGTAATACATCTCTAGTGCCTGTGTTCCAAATCTTAAGTTCCTAGGTCATCCGGAAGATTCCTTTTGCAGTAACTTTGTACTTTTTACGCACCCATTGAAACCTATGGGAGCACGCGTGTGACTATTTGCTCTGCACACGCCACCCGTGGACCTCCTGGTCACTAACTGACGTTAGCTCCTTGTAGGCCCAGCGATTCTAGAGGCCCTAGGCCTTTTCCCTTTTCTGTTCGTGGTACTTATACCACTATTTTAGTATATGGTTCGAGTGGCCACCAGGGCCTATCCATATAAAGTGCAACTTCTGTGTATTCTGTGATAATCTTGTTTGACGATTTGTGCTCCTGTGCTCATAAAGAGACTAGGGGTTACTTTGAGAAATAAATACATATATATTTTGAATATATATCTGTGTGGTGTCCTTTCATTGGTATAAAAGGGGGTTACTATTGGTAAAACAGCCTGCTTAACACGCTTCACGAGTTTAGCCTCAAAGACTGCTTAGCCTACGCTACCACTAGGGCAGCTAGTCCGAAAAGGTTGACTTACAACCACACCATAAGGGTTGCTTGGCATGGTACAAGGTGATCACTTTAACTAGTGAGCATCATATACCAGGCCAACTTCTCACATTGGTGAGCAGCGGTTGGATTTGAGCTTGCTGTGTTTTACCATTGTAATCTCTTGGTTACCAATTGAAAGATCACATAGGTACCTGTAGGTACATATAAAACAAGATTAGATATACTTAAGTTCTACTGAACTTAGTTGTTGTAGAGCAAAGGGAGTAGCACACCCTGACTACAACTACTAGATAGGTTTAGTAGGTAAACCCAAGTGTAGGTAGATTGCAACACATCCACCCACACTTAAGAGCAATGGCCGGGGCAGAGGGGTCCACTGTACCCATCTCTGTTGAGAGTGACCCCCAGAGGGCACCATCCAGCTTTGCTACCCTTAATCAGAATGAGCTCAGGCATTTGGCAACTCTTAGAGGCCTTAAACAGCCCAAGAACCCAAACTCTGCTGAGCTCAGAGAGCTCTTACAGAATGATGAGAATCAGAGAGCACTCAAGAAAGCTTCCCAGTTAGCCCCCTTAGGGACAGGAACAGGAGGCCCCCCTTCTAAAGATGCCACTGAAGTACCCCTTCCCAATAGTCACCCCTTAGATGGGATGCCTACCACAGAGGATGAGAGTGAAAAGGATACTGACAGTAGTGAGGATGAAGGGAGAACTAGCCCAGTGCCAAGTATTATACTTGGCCCAGCTAAACCAAGGCTATTGGGGACTGACAGTGGGTTCAACCCACTGGATCTCCCCAGTGGACTTAACACAGGGCTTGGAAGGCAAAGGAATCGCTCAGGTGACTCCAATGCTTCCCATGGCTCTAGAGGCTCTCAAGGTCACTCCAGGAGAAGGATGACCACCCCTCAGAGGAGGGAACATGAGGCCAAGATGCAAGAGGCCCAGCTGAGGATCAGGAAGCAGGAGCTAGAAGTAGCCCTGATGGAAGAGAAACTTAGCAAGGCTAGACAGCATAAAGAGAGTGGGTCTATACCCACTGGTGGCAGCATTGTCCCTAAGGACAAAGATAGGGTTTTCGACAATAGAAACCTGTCTAAGGTTGTGCCCCCCTACAAAAGTGGGGATGACATCCACAAATGGATAACTGCTCTTGAGAGAGCCTGCAAAGTACAGCAGGTTCCTGAAGACCAGTGGGCAGCAATCCTCTGGCTCTCCTTTGAAGGAAGAGGCAGAGACAGACTCCTCACTGTTAGAGAAGAGGATGTCAGAAACTACAGAGTCCTGAAGAGTGTTCTGGTTGATGGGTTAGGCTTAACCACTGAACAGTACAGGTTAATGTTCAGAGATACCCAAAAGACACAGACTCAGGACTGGTCTGAATATGTTGAATGTGCCACTAAGGCTTTGGAGGGTTGGTTGCTGGGAAGTAAGGTATCTGATTATACAGGATTGTACAATTTGATGATGAGAGAACAGATTTTAAGTAACTGTCAAAACCAGCTCCTCCATCAACACCTGGTAGACTCAGATTTGACCTCTCCCCAAGAATTGGGAAAGAGGGCAGATAAATGGGTCAGGACCAGGATCAGGCCTAAGAATCAGGGTGGTGACCAAAAGAAAGATACCACCAAACCTCAAGAGAAGGGAGGGGATAAGGCAAAAGAGAAATCTTCCTCAGGGCCCCAAAACTCCACACAGGGTGGTGGGTCCCAAGCTCCCTCCTCTACCACAGGTAAAAAGCCTTACTGCCATGAGTGTAAAACTCCTGGGCATTGGAAAACTGACAGCAGTTGCCCAAGGGCTACAAACAAAACTGTTCCTCCAATTACTCCTGTCACACCACCTATTACTGTCAGCAGTAATCCCCCAGGTGGTGGGAGTGCCCCCAAAAATTTGGGTGGGTTTACTTGGGGAACACAGGGGGACCCTGGCTTAGCCAATTCCCCTGCAGCAGATACTCTTGTCTGTGATGGTGGCATGGGGTTTGCCAACTTCACTGCCTGTCCCAACACTTTGGGTAGGTACAGACAGGAGCCCTACATCAATGGTACAAAAGCTGAGGCCTACAGAGACACTGGGGCTAGCATCACAATGGTGGCCCATTGGCTAGTTCCCTCTGAGCAGCTTTTGCCCGGTTTCTCCTACCAGGTGACTAACATTGATGGCAAACAGAACAGTCATCCCATGGCAGAGGTATGTCTCAGCTGGGGAGGGGTCACTGGCCCTAAAAGGGTAGCAGTGTCCCCAACCTTGCCTGTAGACTGCTTACTGGGGAATGACTTAGAACTCTCCGCTTGGGCTGGAGTTGAACAAGACACCCATTCTAAAATGGTAGGCCTTTCACAAAAGGGTAGGGGGGTTGTGCCATTCACAACCCCTGTCCAAATAGATTTCCTCCCTGAAAAGGTTGGAAGGGCAGTGGTAGCCACAGCCCAGGCACAGACAGACTTCCCTGTAGGGACTGGCAGAGCTGTGACAGTCACAGCTCAAACACAAACTGAGTGCCCCCCTGAAAAGGTTGGCAAGGCTGTAATGGTCTCAGCCTATACTCAGACTGACATAGGTGTAGTGAAGCCTGAAACAATGGATCACTCCACACAAACTGAGAGTAGTGGGGAGGAAGAAAAGTCTCCCTCTCCCCAGACATTAGGAAAAGGTCAGCCTCCTCAGGGATCTGACCTCACCCCTTGTGAAGGAACTGCCCCAGAGGTAGCCAGGCCTGGCCTGGCAGAGCCTCTGATGTCAGTGGCCCCTTCCAAGGTGGGATCCAGTCTGGTGCAGGTAGCCTGCCTCTCTCTACCCTGCCTCAGTCAGCCCAGGGCTGCAGAGGTCAGGGAGGCCAGTGGACCCCCAGAGGGCCCCTGTCCACAAGAACCCCCCCATCAAAAGAATGAGGATTGCCTGGCTAGTAGCCCTAGTCAGGGGATGGGTAAAAACATTCCTGAGGGATCTCCTTTACAGGTAGTTAGGGACCTCCCCCAGAGGGATTCTGTTGGGCACAGGCAAACCTGGGACCTTAGGGCCCCAAACCTGACCTGTCCCTCCAGTAAGCCCACAAAAGGGACCCAGCCTCCAGCTTTAGGTAGCCAGAGGCTGACCCTGAGAGCACAGTGCAACTCAGTTAAGGAAAGAAAGGCATCCATGGTGGAGGGGGATTGGAGGAAGCTGAGGCCTCACTTTGAGGACACTCACTTCAGTACTCCATCTCAACACCAGCCTTTTACTTTGCCAAGACACACCAAAGGTAGAGATTCCCTATGGTGGAGACCCTCTGATACCCTTAGGGTGAGGGATTGCTTAGTGGACCATGAGACAGGGGGTAACCATGCCAGTGCTGGTTCCTCCTTATATGGCCACTTGGGCAATATAGGCTTACCTGGTCAAGGTCAGCCTTATCTCCCTTCGTTTGGGGGGGGGGTTGTGTAGGAAGGTGGATATCTGACTATGGTTACCCCCAAATTTTTGCCTAGTGTCTAGCTGGTTTTTCGACTTAGTTGGCCTGAGATCCTGCTATTCAGGATCTCAGCCTGGCTGTTCTCTCTTTAAAATGGACTCCATGTACCCTAGGTACATACCCAATTGGTTGGATCACCCTGTCAGCCCCTGTACCAGTGTACACTAGGTACCCAGGGCATTGGTGTACCCAAGGCCTGCCAAGGGCTGCAGCATGTATTATGCCACCCCAGGCTTGGCCTAACAATTTGACACAACTGGCTGATCACTCAGCTGGGGTAAGTTGGTGTAATCACCTCTTACTTAGGTGTAGTATACCTATACCTAACCTTAAATGGGACACCTGGTAACCTATAAGTCACTCCTATGGCAGGCCTTAACAATCCTGAAGGCAGAGTGCTTGGTTCCATGTGAGATGGTGCTCTGGCATGAGCTGAGCCTGTCTGCAGTGGTCGGAACAACTTCCTTCTACTGTTTCCAGATATCGTCATACCATATACTCTTAAGTGCATTATGAACCTCGCGGTTAAATGCTATCTTTGGTTTGGCTTTATCAAAACATGTCGAGTAAGGTGTCATACGAATTGGAATACTAACCCCTCGCCAATTCTGGCGACGGGGTTAGCATTCCACCCTTCTAGAGGGACACGACATGTACAGTGCCTGAAACCCGGGTAAAATCAGACATAGCCTCAGCTCCACAAAATGGATGCTGCCACCACAGACACAAGTCTGCCCTCCTGCTGCTGGGAGTCCTTTCAGCTTGGGAGGTGTGGACAAAGGGTTTCCTGCCAGGGGAGGTGCGTGCACCACCCCAGACAGGATTTTGTGTATTGGTCAGGTAGGGCTTGAAAGAAACCAGACATGCCTGTGGCTCACAAGGAGCCTCGGTGCATATGCCAGTTCAAACCGGTCCTGGGGCACACCAGTCCCGGGCCTGGGGCGAGCTGGACAAAGGATTGGGGGTGTAACCACCCCCCTTCCTGGTCCCACCCATAGGGAGGGACCTAGCAGGTAGTCCGGCCCCTAGAATCCGAATAAAGGTAGGAGCTGTGTCCTAAGACTTCAGACATCCTGGAATCAACTTGAAACTAAGAAGAAGACGGGAACTTCGACATTCTGCTGCACAGAAGACTGAAGAAAATCTCCCCTGTGGTCAGGGAGTGACCACCTTGCTAACGCAAGCACCATCCAGCGAATCACCGTCTGCTTTGCCGCCGCCTCCCGCCGGAGCCCGAGCCCAGAGACTGACAAGACCTGGACCTCCAGACCTCTCACCGCCCGATCCACAGTCCCTGCAAAGAGGAGACCCGTGGAGGCACCGAGACACGTGGAGCCAGCCATCTTGGAACGACTACGACAAGCTGACCAGTGCAACAACCGAGGCTCCCTCCAAGTTGTGCTTTGGGTCCTGAGAAGCCCAACCCTCGAGCAGCATCTGCACCAAAGGTGAGCCCTCCAGCATCTCCACGATCTGCGTGGGGCCCTTCTGCATTTTGCCACTCGACGCGCCTAACCGGTTGCTGGCCCGCTGGCTAGTGGCCATCTTGGCGACGAAATCTACGACAAACACCGCTGGTCTGGTTGCTCCAGACTGGCCCTTGCTCCCCTCCAAAGGAGCAATCCCTCTGACCTTGCTGGTCAGAACCAACAGCTGATTTCCGATTCCTCCTACAATTGCTTTTGCCAAGGCTTGTTTGCTTCGATCAAGTCGCCGACACCGCCGACAGCGAGAGCCTGCGTGGGACAGCTCGTGAGCCGACTCCTGGACGTCGTCGACCTTCAGGGACCACGTGGCTGCGGAGACAAGCTACCCCTCATCACCTGTTTGCACCCGACATCGCCTGGTACCCACCTGGTGCCACGCTGGTCACTGGCTAGTGACTGTGAACACTGTCCCCTCTGCTTACAGGTCTTCAACATCTCCGATCCACTCTTGGATCCACTGCATCTCTTCCCGACCGACCGCCTGCAGCATCTTTGTCCCAGGCTCAACGGAACAGATAGAAGAAACCCGACGCACTTTGAGGCCTATGCACCCGCTTCCTGTGGGTGAGGTAAAGCTGGTACTCCGGTGCCCCTGTGTAGTAATACATCTCTAGTGCCTGTGTTCCAAATCTTAAGTTCCTAGGTCATCCGGAAGATTCCTTTTGCAGTAACTTTGTACTTTTTACGCACCCATTGAAACCTATGGGAGCACGCGTGTGACTATTTGCTCTGCACACGCCACCCGTGGACCTCCTGGTCACTAACTGACGTTAGCTCCTTGTAGGCCCAGCGATTCTAGAGGCCCTAGGCCTTTTCCCTTTTCTGTTCGTGGTACTTATACCACTATTTTAGTATATGGTTCGAGTGGCCACCAGGGCCTATCCATATAAAGTGCAACTTCTGTGTATTCTGTGATAATCTTGTTTGACGATTTGTGCTCCTGTGCTCATAAAGAGACTAGGGGTTACTTTGAGAAATAAATACATATATATTTTGAATATATATCTGTGTGGTGTCCTTTCATTGGTATAAAAGGGGGTTACTATTGGTAAAACAGCCTGCTTAACACGCTTCACGAGTTTAGCCTCAAAGACTGCTTAGCCTACGCTACCACTAGGGCAGCTTGTCCGAAAAGGTTGACTTACAACCACACCATAAGGGTTGCTTGGCATGGTACAAGGTGATCACTTTAACTAGTGAGCATCATATACCAGGCCAACTTCTCACACTCCTAAGCTGTTTAGGTTCTGTCATTTAAGTCCGAACTCAACTCGGATTTGCGCTGGTGAAGTCAGCCGAGGAAGATTAAACAGGCGTCGGTAGGTCCCTGTCACATTTACTTTAATGAAAGGAGTAAAGTCATTTTAAAAAATCTTAAAAGTGCAACCCTGGGACAGTATGAAAGGAAACCACATTTATCGATTTTTGACCAGGCTTTTAGCATGATCTTTTCAATTGCCGGATACAAGGGTAAGGAATCGGGGTCAGTAGGTTGATACTGGTCAAACAGTTGCTACTCCCGAACTGAATCTGTGTTCTGAAATTCCAAATGTGTTTTAATGTTTCCTCATGTGATCCCTTTCTGCAGCCTGTATGCATTTTCCTTTGGGAATGTCTTTCATTTTTAAGACTGCACTGCATGTTTGACAGCCTTGTCAATACATATCTGCCTGTCCTCAACACCAGGTGCATCTCTTACAAGAGATGTATTGCACTTCTTTGCTCAACACTTGCGAGGCGCCATTGTAAACCAAAAAACAAAGAAATATCGATTATGGCGTATTTGTGCTTTTCTTCTACTACCAACCCAAGGTTGCAAGCAACCATGCATATCAGCCTCTATGGGGACCCAATTACACTAATGTGAAGGTTTGTAATGGGGTATGAAGAAATGTATTTTCTTGAGTGTTTAGGTAATTCAGAATCCAGTGGCAAAAATGGTGCCGTTTGTCACTGTCATGCTTTTGCTATTCTACATAAGTTACATTGACTATCTATTTAGATTTGTGTGAGCTTCCATACACTTTGCACAGTACTCCATTCGCTACGTGGGAAAGGTCCTGTTTCCATCTTGTGAAGGCTTTCTAAATACACTCTATCCAGACATCTTCCTTCTGCTTCTTCAGTTGGTTCTCTTAACCATACCTTGTAGTGGTAGGCATTGCCCTGGTGGTAGGGCATTTCCATCCACGTCCCTCACATTGAGAAACTCCTACTAGGCAAGATTCAAACCATGACTAATTTGCTACAGTTTAGGATAGTTCTAAGACATTGGTTTTTCCATATCCTTTTGGTTCTGTTTCTTACGCCATGGTCGTAACACCATCTAACCCTTTGGGTGATAGCGCACTCTATAAACACTCTTCTAAATCTAACTCGAAATCCAGTATGGCTTTCGGTGTGGTGATGTCCATCGGAGGTAGTTAATGTCTTTTCCAGGTATTGAAAGTATCTACAATAACTGGATACAATTGTGTTCTTCTTTTTATGCTTACCTGTACTTTGTGAAAATCAAAGATCTCATTATAACAAAGTATATCTGGCTGATATATTTTTTAGGTATATTGAACCAGTATAGCAATGTAAAGAAAATGGCAAGATGAGAATATGTGCACTGATGGCATAGCATTTATCATTTTTAACAGTTTTTAAGTCTTTTTGTACATGCATTGGGAATCAACATAACAAATTGTGGACTATTTTTGTATATATACGAGTTCAGTGTTTTGAGAACAGTGAGTGAATGAGTGTCCGCAAGAGTAGTGACTAGAATTAGATTTTGCTTAGTAGGGTATACCCTTTTGTTTAAATTTCCCTCATTTACACATGCAGGTTTTCCATATTTACGCATGGTTTAAGCTTAATCCTGTGAGTTTTCGTGTTTTTGGGAACCAGGTACCTCCAATTTTACTAGCTAAATGTTTTACTGGTCCTGGTCTGGATTTACCAGTGTGAAAGAATCTAACCAAATTTTTCTAGCCAGAAAAAAAACTGCTGAAAAATCAGATGAGACTTTGGCTACAGCAGCAGCCACTCCTCATGCTTCTTTTTTCTAAGGGGGAAAGCATCCAGTACTTTCCTCTGCTAAAAAGAAAACTCACCTTCCCTCTCCTACTCCCACTCCCGAACACCAGACACCAAGCACTGGCCCTGCATACATTTACCACCTCGTAAGAGCAGGTGTAAATGTAAATGCACTAAAACCACATGGAACAGGGCATTCTGATGGGTTTTAAGACCCCACTGCATGGAGTTTCAGTCGCGAGAGGACGGTACTGGCTGATTTTACTGCAAGGGAACTGTAAAATCACAAATCGTCCTAGTACCATGCAACTGGTAATTAGAGTTTTTGTGTCTGTGACTGGCCATTGGAGTTGGCCTCAGGTCATATATCTTGAGAAGAGGTTGCTCTTCAGTTCTTGAAGATGGCCACGATTGGGTCAAGTCACATCTTGGCATTCCTTCTTCTTGAAGTTCTTGTGAACTTGCTGATAGACTTGGTAAAGGGGATGATGTGCGGATCCACTACCAGTCAAATACTCTCGACTTTGGGTGCGAGGTTCAGTTTGACTCAGGCTCAGTGCTTTGAAATCTTTTGAACAATGATATATTCCTGGTTATCATCTTAGTCCTTTTTTGGCCAGTTGGCATTATTATTTTCATCGCAATGACCTATATGGGCCTTTTTCGTAAGGTTATCAAAATGTCCATACAGAGTGATGATCACTGACTGAGACTCCTTATTTAGAGTTTGGTGGATGGGATTCTCTGTCAAAACTTGGCATATGTCCTGCCCACCAATTACAACTGCTATTGTTAGTAACACCGGCTTTAATTAAATGGACAGCTTTGGCAATGGTAGAGTCTGACTGCCAAATAAATCATGTAAAAAATCACCATGCACTAGTAATAAACCACTACTTCTACCAGAAACACAAGACAAACAAATCGCTCAAACCCCCAACATTACACGCAGCAATTGTTTTGCCTCACTGGTTGACCTAACAAACGATCTGCCACCACCTCCTTCTCTAGATTTTCAGTCATCCTCAAACTGCACTCAAAGTAAATGTCTGCTCATTGATGACCTAAGGAAGGAAACCACCTAAACCCATTGTGCAGATAACTAACCAGAATGCATATGATCTCACAAGCTGAACTCAGACCTCAAGAGAGAACTTGCAAAACAACCAACTGAAAAATCTGAGGCTTGCCAGTGTTATCAGGGTTGTCAGCCCCATTCTAAGACGATGGGAGGAGACAACCTACCTGTAGCCCCCAACCAGCCAACGTTCTAGACTGTGCAACTAATCTAACGCATTGTACTGATAGAAATGGGCCAAAGTTTCCTCACCCTTTTACTACACCACAAGGCTAAGAACGTGATAAATCATTTCTCTTCCTGTCGCCAGGCATTAGTGAACTCGTTACTTTAAATGCCATGGCTAACACTAACTATGGCACATATAATAGTCAGGAAGGAACTGGGACAATGTTTTCCCAGTTGCTAATCGGTTGACTTCAACCTTACGTGGATGCAAAAGCCAATGCTCTGTATATATGACTAATGTCCCAAGACTTAAACCAAACAAAGCCTACAGACTCTTTGGTGAACAAAGTAACACATTGGATTAGAACACAACGCATACCTATTGTTACCTACTTTTGAAACACAGTCAAGCTGCAAGAAGAATGCATCATTAGCTGATGGTCTATTAGATTTAGAAGCTTGTGCATGTCCCCCAGCAGGTTCCAAGATTCAATTCATATGCTATGTGGGCCATCAATCAAAGACAACCTCCCACTCTCCTTCCTTGCATGTTCCACAAAAAACAGGCCCAAGGTGGGAAGGAAAGAATCGGAGCTGCCATTGGGAAGGTAATTATTCCTAGTGGTTCTGAGACATCTCCACTGAGAATGGTTTATTGACTGAAAGGCCCAATATTAACCACTGGGTTTACTAATTTGACTATTCCCGCATGTCCATCTGTCCGTGACCATTTAATAGCAGCATATAGCGATGTACACATTCTATCTATCTGTGAGCACACTGTAAGTAACATATGCAAATTCACTCAGCACCAGCAGTCTATCATAATATCAGGGCTATCTGCTTACCAAGCAGATGCTGATGAGCATTCCAGAGAATTTGTTGGGACAAGTCAAGAACATTTTTATAACTAATACACCTCAATACCCAGACGAACGTAGCACATTACCTTTCACAGTTTTGTCATGGAACATAGCAGGCCTTCGAGGGAAACTTGCAGATTGGGGTATTTTTATTAGTAAATTTGATGTGTTTCTATTACAAGAGACATGGGCTTTAGAATAACTCTTTATGCAGCAGTGTACTAACTATTGCCTTGAGGCAGCCCCATTAAGGGCTGGACTACAGTCAGTGGGCTATTTCTCAGGGTAAAAACATGCCCAATATTTAAAAAAAAAAAGCCTACAGCTTGGTAGCAATGATATACTGGGCCTGCGTATTAGCTGCAAAAATTGCTGCATGGAAAATATGTACAATATCTATAACCACACTACACTTAGGAATACTGACTCACTAATGATAAGCATTGCTGGGTCTCCATCTTTCTGAATGCTCAAAAAAAATCACCCATCAGACTTGCAGGCAATTTAAACCGAAAGATGAGCTCCTGGAAGAGTTAACATTTTTCACAGAAAGTGAGGATGAGGCAAGGGGCATCCAGGGGGTGGAGGCAAAACCATTTAAAAACGGGTCGGCAGCTGCCATTCAGTTACTGTCCCTCACCCTAACTCATGGTTTGCGTTTTTCGATGGTCGATTCAGGTCAGACTACCAACTTGCTCTCACTTTTATAGGAGGCGATAGTAAGAGACAAATTTACTATATTATCTTAGACCTTGCCCTCTGCCACAATGTCTTTTACCTGTACAGATAGTTATCATAATGCCCTAAGGTTGACACTGAAACAGAATTTGTTTACAACTGACATAAACGGAGAGCCTGATTTAGATCCTGGCGGACAGGTTACTCCGTCCCAGCTAGCCAAGAGGGCAGCTTTAGAAGCAAAATCCTGACTATGGCAAAAGAAAGAATAGAGTTTGGCCTAGGACCCATCTCTAGTGGCCGCCAAGAATAAATAGGTAGAAAGAAGAAGCTTTTTACCCTAAAATCCTCAAAGAGATTGTCCCCAAATATACAGAAGGTGATGACAGCACACAATGGTTCACAGCTTTCAAGATAGCTTGTAGAATGAGGAAGGTCAGCCAGAAGTATTGGGGCTCTCTCTTATGGGAACTGTTCTCTGGTTAGTGCAGGGATGGATTCCTGACACTTAACCAGGTAGAGGCCTATGATTACATGAAGGGTACCATGTTTGAGGGCTTTGGACTCACCACGAAAGAGAAAACCTTGTGTCAGTCCTGGGTTGATTTTGTAGATTTTTCAGTAAAGACACTAGGTGGATGGTTGAAAGGAAGCCAGGTGCAAGACTACGATGGGCTGTATAATGTGATTATGAAAGAACATCTGTTGAGTAACTGTGCTTCTCAAAATTGCATTAATACCTGGTGGACCTGGTTCCAGTCTCTCCCCAGGAGTTGGTGAGAAATGCTGACCATCAGCTCAAAACAAGAGTATCCAAAACTAATCATGGGTGACCAAAAGAAAGGGGTTGCTAAGCACTCTCACGAGAAAAAGGTGGACCATTCTAAAAACCAAGAAAAGGACTCCTTTGCAGGCCTCCAAAAACCTGACCGGGAGGGTGGGGTCCAAGACACCTCCCAAACCAAGACTGGGTACCAGTGTAATAACTGGAATCCCAAAAACTCTACTTTTGGTCTCAGTTAAACTTAAGACTAAAATTGAAGTTTAACTGAGACAAAAGTCAACTTTAATAATCATAAATGCTATTTTTGAATACTGAAAGTCGTAAAGTTAGACTTTCGTCTAAGTTTACCTTTGTGAATCAGGCCCTTAGTGCCTTAACTGTAAACACACAGGGCACCAAGCCAAGGACACTTCCTGTCCAAAAAACAAACCCACTGGTACACCTCCAGGGGTTGCCATTGTGGGCCTTGAGGATGATTCCTCAGATGAAAAAGTCCTTATAGCTTTCAGCTGAAAAAATGGGACCGATAGGAGAGTTGGAGATTCCAGAGGAAACCAGACACTTCCACCACCCACTGATGAATGGAATCCCAGCCATTGCCCTGAGATATACCTGGCCCAGTCACATTATGGTGCATGACAGGTTGGTACTCTAAAACCAGTATATTCCAGGTGTGACTAGAAGAGTCAGGGCTATCCCAGGATAGGTTACTGTTAGGCCTGTGGCTTTTGTACCCCTAGAAATAGCCAGGTCCCTTAGATGGAGAAGGGTGGTAGTCAGTACAGACCTCCCCACTTGATAGTCTCCTTGGAAATGACCACCTAGAGGTTGGTCTGAACCCAAAAGAGGTACTGGCCCAGTGCCAGTCCACTACCAAGGATTCTAAAGGTGCTGAACCTGTAGCTAGTGCAAGTATGCCCCAGAAGCAGACAAAAGGAAGGCACTGTAGAAAAGGTGGGCAACCTTTAGCCAAGTTCCAGTAAGCCAAGGAGCTCCTTCTCCAAAAAGGGGGACTCCCTTGGTGGCACTGGTGCAGCACTACCTGCCCCACAAGAAGTCCTGACAAGTCAGGCATCTGTTAAGCATGAGATGGTGGCTCCTCAGTTAACAGAAGAGAGAGTGGAAGGAGGGTGTTTACTACAGGATGTAGTAACACCCCACTCTTAAGCTTGACACAGACAATCTGAACCCAACGAAGCCTGTAAGTTAGCCCCTTTGCCTGTCAACGAAGATCGAAGGGTGTAGCTCTGGCCACTGACAGCTGTCAGTAGCCTCTTCTGGGTGTTAGCCATTATAGCTGCACTGTCCTTGGCATGGTGGTCTGACCGGCTGTCCAAAAAGCTAGGCCCGTGACCCTGTTGGTCATGGTGGAGTCACTCAGGTTTTGGGTAACCTCTTTGGGTAAGCTGGGGGCTGCATTAGCTAAGATAGGGTTAGCAAAGGTGGACATATCTGACCTCAAAGCAAAATGAATGGGAAAAGAAACTAAAGAAGTGTATTTTAACGTGAGTCCTGACACTGTTGAGGTAGGTCTGCTTTCCAAAGAAAGTGACCTGGACAGGAGGATGCAAGGCAGAGTAGGCCCTGAAACAATCCAGCCTGTTTCCTTACCCTTCCTCTCATGATAGACTAAGAAGACTCTCCCAGGTTGTGGCTGAAGTCTCCTGGCCTGTTGGCTGCGGGAAGGGGGGTAGGGAGGGAGGACTTGTGTAGGATACTGGGTTTTTGTTGCAGTACCCACCCACATTGACTGAAAGTGTGCTGGATTCCTGCTAACCAGGTCCCCAGTACCAGTTTTCTTTCCCCAAGCTGCACCATTGTTCCACAATTGGTACACCTTTAGCCTCCATGTAAGTCCCTAGTAAGTGGTACCCCTGGTACCCAGGGCCTTGGAACTAGAGGGGGTCCCTAAGGACTGCATCAAGAATTGTGCCACCCTAAGGGGCCCTTCTCCAAGCTCATGCAAACTGCTATTGCAGACGGAATGTCTTGGTGGAGAGAAAACTGAAGAGTAGACATGGCACAGACCTCCGTGTGCCATTCCAGTACAGTTTTGCATGTGGTATAGGTAAGCCATCGCTACAGCAGGCCTTACAGCCCTAGGGTAGTTTGCACTATACCCCATGTGTGGACATGTCTGTGTGAGTGGATATGTCCATGTACTATCTAAGATGAACCCTCAATATCTCCAGTGCACAGGGAAGCCATAATGAGTACACAGGCTGGACACGCGTGATCATGAGTTCCCCAGCTCCATGATGACTCCGCTGTACCCAAAGATGCTTGATACCAAACATCCGGTCTCAATAAACCCACAATGATGCTAGTTTTGGATTTATTAATAAATGCACCCAGAGGGCAGCTTAGAGGTGCCCCTTAAAAACCTACCAACTACTAGTGAGTTTACCGACTGGTCTTGACCAACCAACCACATTAGACAAGTTTCTGGCCTCCTCAGATGAGAGCCTTCACTCTCAGAGGCCAGAAACAAAGCCGGCTCTGGGCAGAGGTGTTTACACCTGCTCCCTGTAGCGTGTGCATTCTAGAATGGTAAACTTCAAAGGCCCTTCTGTCTTTGTTATGCGACCCAGGCCTCTCCAAATAGTCGAGGTGCCCACCCACCTGTCCGGACCCCACGTTTTGACAGCAAGACAGGTGGGAAAACTAGTAAATTTGGGAGGTGTGCACACATTCAGCTAGCACCACCCCTAAGGGGACTAGATGATGTGAACCCGCTTTTCAGATTCCTCCATATTGTTTTGGGTGGAATTAGCTTTCTAGGGTCAGGGTTATGCCCACGTCCCACAGGGAGTGGTCTATAGGTAGACAGCCCATTGGCTACTACCTGTCACTCCCTATAAACACCCATAAATTAAATATTTAGGTGGCACCCCTTAACCAAAGAACTCAGATTCAACAGATCAAGAGAAGATGGATGAAGAAGATTCACTGCCTGGTGGGAGCTGCAGAAAACCTGTGAACTTTTGGCACAAAACCCAGGTTGCTCACATCTCTCTTGATAATCGCGACAGAGTGACTCGTCCTGCAAGCTGGAGAACTACTGAATCCTTGCGTAGCCTGCCAGCACTACACCTACAATCTCCCTTGGAGTAGAGGAGCTACTCCCCAGCAGTTCGCAGGCATTGACAAGCAGTGTCCGGTCCACCACCTTTCAGCCCCCCGACCCAACTGAAGCCCCAAATGACCAGGCAAGGTGCTCTTACTCTGGAAGGTCAGATCTACCACCCCACCGAGTGTGAAGACATCAGGACCAACCGGAGCCACTCTGCACCAAACACAAACAGTGAGAATCCAGTCCGGATTCCCACTACACCACGACAGAGCAGCCATCAAGGGACGTCAGCATCACTGAGACTCCTTCTGGAGTGGCCCAGCTGTCCTGATTTTGCCCCTGCCAGCTGTTTGTCACTAACTGCTAAGATCACCTTTGGGCATACAGCCCAACCGGCCAAAACAATCTGCACCCGAACAGCCCGGCCTTGGGACTGACAAACTGGCTGTTCCTCCTTGCTCCAAAAGGCCCTGTGACCTAAGCACCCATTTGGGAGCTCTCAGGCTTGTTCCCCAGTCCTCTTATGCAGCCTGTTTTTAGATGACCCCCTTTCTTCGCAGCACCCAACTACCAACCTCACCAGCATTCTGCTCCCAGTGGAACCCGGGCAGTTGATGAAGAACTGCTGGTAGAGCTTTCGACCTTGGCCCCCTACAACTCTAATCCCAGAAAGTGAAGCCCTGAAACCGACTGTACTTCCCTTTAATGCATGCATGACTTTTCTTTCCATAGGACTGCGTTGTACGTAAATGCGCAAAAGTTTGAACTGTTTGCTCAATTGTGAAAATTCCTATGGAAAAGAGTACTTACCTTTGAACGAAGTTCTTAGTTTTAAAACATATATAAAAAGAAGTGTTATTTTTCTAGATCAGTCTTGGATTTATTCTTCGATTGTGTGTTTCATTTATTGCCTTTATGAGTATAACAAATGCTTAGCACTACCCACTGATAAGCATAACTGCTCACCCACACCACAACAAAAGAGAGCATTAGTATTATCTACTTTTGCCTCTGCCAGCCAATTGGGGACCCCCTGGACTCTCTGCACAGTGTACTTCTTTCTAGTACATAGAGAGCCAGCTTCCTACAGGCTGAAATCATCGCCATCTATAAAAAAGGCGACAGGACCCTCCCTAGCAACTATAGGCCAATCAGCTCGATTGACAACTTTCAGAAAGCTTTCTGCCATCAAGTGCTTGAACGTTTACAAGACTGGTTGGAAAAACATAAAGTTCTCACCCACTTTAGGCAGGGTTTCGTTCTAAAATAATCGCAATTTACAAGGTCTTTCACTTAAATTTGATAGTCTGGAAATACCTCGGGCTTTCATACGATCATCTTTATGCAATATTTGTTGATCTGAGGGCCGCCTTTGACCTGGTTCCAAGAAACAAATTGTGGAAAATCCTGGATTTGATGATATTATCAGGCTTCATGAAAGAAGCTATGCCCAAATAGGATGCAGGGCTGGGGTGAGCTTACTGATTGCATACCAGTCACTCGCGGGCTGCGACAGGGGTGCCTTCTTGCCCCAACTCTTTTTTCCCTCTCTATATATGATGTGGGTAACTATTTATCATCTTGTACCCATGACTGCCCTAAATTGGGAGGATTGACTGTTCCCGCATCACTATCAGCGTATGATACCTGTTACTCTTGCATACTCTCCTGGGGTTGCATAACCTTTTAATCAGCTTTACTGATTACTGCGACGCCCATGGATTGGAAGTTAACTCCTATAAAACCAAGAGGATGATTGCAAAAGCATTTAAATTTTTTAAAGGGGGGGTTTGCATGTGAGGGTCCAAATTCCAATAGGTGGAGCACTTTGACTACCTATGAGTTAGGATAGATAAATCCGCTAAATGGAAAGCACAAATTCTGAAATCAGAACTGTCTCTTCTCCGTGACGCTTCTGCAGTTGCTAAACGTTATAAAGCCACCACTCCAAACAGTATCTCCGGCCATTGAGATCTCCAGGGCTAAGGTGCAATCTGCCCCCATGTATAGAGCAGATATAGGGGGGATAGGAAACCCTTGTGACGTCTCGAGAGAACAGTGTCATCAAATCTCTGTTTAGAATGCCAAAAAGCACACCAACCACCCCACTGTTCTTTGACACTGGCCTCAAGAGGATTGATGATCTGGCCAGGTTGAAGCCACTACCATTCTGGATAGGGCTATGGTTCACCCTTGAACTGACCTTAGACAGCACAGCATTAACAGAGGTCTTTAGCCTAAGGAATAGTAGTGGAATTCCTTGGCTCTATTACATTAAACAATTGGGAGCCCTAGGGCTGGGCATGTACTGGTCAAATACATCCTTAGTAAATAACAACTCTAAGGCAGTCGTCTAAGAGAAATATTGGGCCATCACAAACAATTAATACCACACAAATGCTAAGGCAGGAGGGCTGGTTGATGATTTTTTTCCTTTAAACCCACTCCAAAACTTGAAACATACATGGATGTGTATGTACCTCCCTTACCACGCACGCTGCTTGTAAAGCTTTGAGTAGGCACACTGTAGGTACGCAGCTTTACCTGGAGTAAGGAATCCAGCCTGCCCAAAACACGAAACGGACTCTTATGCTTTTACAAGCTTGAAGACGTATGTCACATATTATTTTTTTGTCCAGCCAATAATAGACCCAGGAGGTCTTGGATTAGACCTATCTGCATTACCTTGGGTGTACATAACTGTAGAGAGGTATATTGCATTCTAAGGACAGACTGTAGTATTAGAATTGTTATAGGTTTTGGTGGGACTAAAACTTTAGTACTAAAGTCACGTAGCACTTTCTACTTGTTGGCTTTTTCTATGTGTACTTTGAATGTACCTGATTTTAAATGTTGTCATCTTTTATTTTGAGCGAGTTGATGTAAAGTTATTTTTATGATGCAACACATGTGATGCCCTTTTGCATGATTTGATATATGTTTCATGGGCAGCGCCCGAAATAAACATAATTGATTGATTGAACAAGTGCTATTCAGCATGACGCACTTTGATACAGGGGACAGGTTACCTGCCACGTTTGTGACAGAGCATCCCGCCAGTCACAAACTAATTAATGCCCTAGCACTTTGTCCCATATTCAAATAGTTGGGGGTGTCTCTGCATGGTCGTTGATGTTTTCTCCTCATTAGTTGACATGCACTGGCATCCAACGACTGGAGTAAGATTTTAAGTTATCCGAAATCAGTTTCCAGAAATGCAAGATTTGACGCCAGTTGAATGTCTTACAGTGGACCTCCCTAGCATACAGTTCTTTACATAGAATGGTGCAGGCAGTGGGGCAAGTGTGCCATGGGTACAGTTTGAATAACAGTGATCCCATGCGTTTGCAGAAAAGGCTGCTACCGGTCAGGGGTGGGGGGAGGAGGGGTTCAAAAGGAAAACAAAAAACAAAAAAAACTTACCTGTGCTGGCCGGCTATCGCCTCTCCTGTGTCCTCTTACTTCTTCCAGTCCCCAGTCCCAGCTGCTAACCGGGCTCCCAGGCATCCCTGAGCCAATCACAACGCTGCAATGCAGCATTGAGATTGGTCTGAGCGCCGTGGTTTGGTGCTCAGACAGTGCCTGGGAGGCTGTGCATGTTCCTCACCAGGCTGAGTAATGCAGCCTGGTGGGGAAGATGCAAAGTGCGCAGGACTGTTTGGCCGGCCCGAGAGGCAAACCACTCCTCTCCCTGCTCTTGCCAGCCCGGCCCACCGCTGACTCCAATGGGGAAAATAAAAAGATAATAACGATACGTTATCATTTTATTTTTCCTTTAAGCAGTGGGGCGACGCTCCTCCACCTTAGCGTAAGAGCCACAACTCTGCATTTGTTTAGGGCATGCCTATGCCTCAGAACTTATAGGTCAGAATTAGTGAAACACTTGAGGCAGATGACTGACCTTATAGTGGAGCAAGACCCTGGGGTATGTTTACACCTGAGGCAGATGGCAGCACCTTGGATAACATTCCTTGTTCATATGTTGGGTGTTCCATGAATATGAGATATAAGGGGGGCACAAATCAAACACGTTTATATTAATGCACTCGGTGGAGAAATAGGCCAGAAATATGTCTACTGGATGAACAAGTTTGTGCAAGCGGAATATACTTTATGAATGGAAAATGAAAATTAAAGAAACATGGTCAAAGGTAAATTTGTCATAGTGATTTCATAAGACAACAAGCAATGGCATAGCCAAAAGGTCTCACCTTTGGGGCCTTATAAGTGTCTAGCCATGCCACGCTAAGTCCTGGCTTACTCTTGAAACTTGTGAGAAAGTCTGTAATACTATAAGAGTAAGACCCATCTGCATGTTTGTTAATCCTGCCCTAAGTGTTTGAATATATGACTGCATGCACAAGTGTGTTTGCATGCAGCTCTTTGATGGCAGTTCTTAGCTCACTGTGCTAGATTACTATAGTAAATTATGAACTGCACAGTAACAAAAGGATCTCTGTGACAAAAGCAGTAACCCACAGTGCTATCCACATAAAATACGCTGCTGTGATCTGCGTTGTACACATTCTTTGCAGCAGTCATATTCACTTTTAAAAATGGTTACAAAACAAAGGCATAAAACAATTTGTTTATAAACCGGAGAAAATTAAAAGTGCTAAATAAGCCCTTAAAATTCATAAGGGGAAAATCCCAGCCAGGAAAACTAGAATGTGTGGCACTGCAGAGAAGTTTCCAATTCAATAGTACCGAGTTTTAACCTCTCGGGCAACATTTTTTTGGTTTGGGCGCTGACTCTAGGCTTGACCTAAAATGCTACTACCAGCATTTAGTGACTGCCACCCTGGTGTCCCTTTTGAGCCTCCGTAGCTAAATTCAGCGTGCTCGTCGTTGGGCGTACCATGTCTCCTCAATTATTTTGTGAGGCGAGAGGTCTAGGATAGACACAGGGGTGTGGCAGATGCCTGTCAGACCCTAATTAAGTTTGTGCCCTGCAAGTTTGCCAGTTTGTGTAGTTCTGCACCTGCTTAGCTCTTTAGGAAATAACATTTCCAATGGAGATGGCACTTTATTGCCGACAACCTACTAACTAAATAATTCCCGTTTGCAATTAAGAGAAGTGAGGCATTGGGAAATAAACTGATTTAGGCAAGATCACACACTGCATCAAGTGGGTGAATCAACACTGGAAATTGAAGTCATATCCTCAGTTTATTTAGTTAATGTGGTTTTAAAGGGTCTTTGAAGGCGGGAGGATGCATCAGTGACATTTCAAACGCTATAATGAGGGCTTCAAAGACCTGCGAGGAATTGGAATTAACAGAAGCTGTCGTCCAGGGGGGAGAGACAAATATTTGTGCAGGGCTACTTTCTCTCCCTATGTGGAGATGGGAACGAAGCTCCTGCCTTCCTGGGGGCTGGCCCTTTGATGCTGTTTGTTGCTTCGGCCCTGTAGGGTGCATGGACATTTTGCTGGGAGAGGGGGAGCGAACACATGCATGGCAAAGTATTTTGGACGCTCTTAGGTGTTTGAGGAGCCCTGGGGTTGGCATTTGTGGTTTATCAGAGGATGTGTCAAGACTGTTTGGAAAGCATGTAATGCACTTTTTGTGTTTAAACTCCACCATAGACATGAAATTATATTCCATAATTCAAAGAGTGTTATCTGCCGGACTTCAGGTAGAATAATAACAAAAACAATGTCTCAACAGGGAAATTATGTCAAGGGACCAATAAATACAAGATTTAATCAAACAACCAAGGAGGGACGAGGGAGACCAAAGGAAATGAAAAAGTAAAGATTTATAATTAAATACACAACTGGTATATACAGTTTGAAGCCATGACGCTGTGAATTAAATAACTTCATACACAGGTATTTTTAAATACTCTGGTAACCATAGTCCTGCAAACTGTCTATTGTATATATCCTTGCTTTGACCCTGAATTTATTATTTTTGAATTGCTTTGCCGCACCATGTTGTCATTTTAACACTTATGTCACTGCGCCGTTCACTTGTTCACTTCACTGTCAGTGCACATATGATTGTTATGGTTACTTCAAACTGTATATACCAGTTGTGTATTTAATTATAAATCTTTACTTTTTCATTTCCTTTGGTCTCCCTCGTCCCTCCTTGGTTGTTTGATTAAATCTTGTATTTATTGGTCCCTTGACATAATTTCCCTGTTGAGACATTGTTTTTGTTATTACATATACCCGGTCTCAACTGGGTTAACGGGCCTGCTCCTGTTTTTCTTGTTTGTAGGACTTCAGGTAGAGACATGGGAGTGAATGCATATTACACCCGGAGCCTAGCTTCACACTCGAGAGGTAACTAGTCGTTTAGTATGTATTGGTTGCTAAATGATTTTAAACACAAGCGTCTTGTCTGCGTGCGCGTTAACTGATTTGGCCGCTAGGGGGAGCTGAGAAGGTTAATATAAGATTTAATTGAAATACCGTTACCTAGTACACAAATTTCCGTGAGGAAAGCGGGTAATGTAATGCCACGTATCCATGTGCATCGCACACAGACATCAGATGCTTGGGAAAGAAGGCTGTCCATATCCACCACCGCTTACGGTAGGTAGGACAGAACCTAATGATACACCGTGGGTGAGTGACAGCCCAAGCTCGCAACTGCACAGTGTACTGCAACACACTATCAGTCCTGCCAAGTACCACGCATAAGGCGTTAGACTAACGCATTTCAGTGTGGTGAACCGCATCACCGCACTGAAATGCATTGTCATGCATTGCAGGCATAGCGCCTCAGCTGTCAAAGCCATTAGCACTGCCTACTAAATGCCTGCCTGATAATGCTATCCTAAACTAAAGCTGCTGGTGTGGCTGGCACCCCTCGGCGCTGTCCGAACTAGTGCAGCTACTGGCTGCTGCTTCAACAATAAGGAGATTCTCGCCTTGCAGCCGCCGGTGTTTCCATGGCAGCTGCTCCTCCTACTGTCGCGCAACTTAAGTACAATTAAAATGATGACCATCACTGTCTCCCCTCTAATTGCGAGGGAGGGACGTTGCAGGACTGGACTCAGAGGAATCGGACGGCCCGGTGCCGCGGTAAAAAACAAACTGGAGATCACAGGTATTAATACTGGGGTCACCACCCTCATGATATTTCCATAAAGCGTCAAGTACAGCACGTGCGCCGGAGTCACCCGACTCTCAGACTCCCCATACACTTCTTTTAGTGATCAGCTACCCGCAGTCAGTGCCGGTCATAAAGTTCCCCTGGGCATGGCTGCAGACTCGAGGCTGCCGGAGTGCTGTGACAGAGCGTGTCCTGCTTTGCCCAAAATGCCCGGGGTGGTGCTGCTGTCCGCCGCCGCTGTTTTACATTCACCCTCGGCTTTTTCAAACTACAGGCCGGCTTTGCAACCGTAAAAGGTTTTTGTGTGCATGAGATCCAAAGTTCGTTAGAAAGGTTGTGAGCACTGCGAATACGTTCGGAATAGTCAATTTGCATACCGGATGTTGCTGCTCACGTATCTGGGTCTGCATCTCTGAATTTGTGGCTTAAGGGTCACCAAGACCTGTTACGTTTTTTTTTTTTTTTGCATCTTTTATATAGCGCGAACTCGACCCGAAGGTATTGTGAGCGCTGCACATGAGCACCGTATTTACATTACATATTCAGGCACGGGGAGAATAAGTGATTTGCCCAGAATCACAGGATGTGGACGCGACCTTATTTTACAATGACACCCGAAACCTCTCTATAGCTGCCAGAACTGTAGCCAATTTGTCATCAGACATGAGGGGCTCTGTATCAAGTGTCTCGGGTGCACCGCCCTGTTGAGCGCACGTCGGTGGTCGCGGTGTCCGAGCGGAGGTGGCATATTTTCGTCACTGTGCCGGGCTGGCTCCCCGTGGGTGGGAAGTGTCACACAAAATCAGGCGGCTGCTGGTGAGTGCCAGCCACAGCCCAAGCGAGTCAGCAGTTTGTGAGGGTAGATGAGTGTAGATCCACTGAGGAGAGTGGGCACAGGTTGCCTGTTCGGAGGCCCACTTGCAGGTGCCTATTAACTCAGGCGTCACCAGCAGCACAACCAGCCAGCAGAGGATCACAGAAAAGAATGAATGTCACTGTGCAGGCCTTATGATGGGGTAAAGCCGGCAGCTGGCCAATCATCCTTGGGCTGAGAGGGGTGCTCACACCTAGCAGCTCCAGTAAGTCCCAGTGCACTTCGGCAAGCGGCGGTTGCAGTTGTCACTGAGGTTGTATGGGCAGGTTCTCAGTGCGCCCCAAGGACTTAGGGCAGTGTGACCATGCGGAGGTGGGAAGCCCCGGGCAACGCCCCTAGGCCACCACCACAGAAAGTGCTCCAAGCAGCAGTGTGATGAGTATGTCCAGGCCAGTCATGGCTGGGGTGAGCCCTCAGTTTCTTCGAGGCCCAACTGCCATTCTATTGTGCCCTGAAGCATCAGTAGGGGGCAGCGCACAGCAGTCAGAGCCCCCCCCAGGGTCCCCCACATGAAGTGGAGGCTGTGGGGAGGAGGGAAGGGCTGCCTACCTTCAATGTTTGTAGTTGTCCCAGCAGCGGCCCCACGATTTCCCCACAAGGAAGGCGTGATGTCTCCGCAGAGTCCAGGGGGCTGCACAGATGCCGCAAATTGTGGCCAAGGCAATGGGCGGGTTGTTCTTCAGGCCAGCTCAGCGGAGCGCTGGGCAGCAGTCCGCACGGCACGCCAGCAACAAGAGTGAGTCTCCAGCAGTATGCAGCTGAGGAGCAGCAGTGTTGCAGGGTGTGGCGGTACCCTGGATCGAGGCCATGCATCGGGCCGATCCGGAGCAGGCCTGGAGGACAGTGGGCAGTGAGGCCGACGCTTCGATATGGTAACCCGCAGTAGAGTGTTGGGTCTTAGCGACCCCGCTGGTAGTGTTCTGGTCCACAGGTAGAATGCCTCCACGGGTACAGTCGGTGCAATGTGGATCCGGCAGCAATGTCGCAGCGCTTGTCCAAAGCAGGATTCAGGTGCCTGGGTGGGTGTTTAGAGATGACCACGGCACACAATACGGGTTCCCGCTCCTGCCCCCACATCCCTGCTGCTTCCCCCTGCTGTCTTGGAAAGGGATGGCGACGGGCCCGGGAATAAACGTTGAATAAGTGGGATCGGGTGGCAGAGCTCTGGAAGTTAGCATACTCCATCTTCACCTGCGTACCATACCCCCGCCAATGTGTAATTGATCATCATGCTCTTAAGGCACCCCAGTCCTCAGGAAAAGGTGCTTAGAGTCTTTAAGAATGTTAGAAATGTGGGCGTCACTTAGAAGATGAGTCTGTGGTATTCTGCTGTGTTGCATCTGAGATATGACCCAGAACTTTCGGTGGTGATGTAGAACAGGGTTCCTACAATTTAGTTGTAATGATGTACCTTCGTCAAAAATGTTCTGGCTATGGAGGTGGCTATGTGCTCACCATAGGAATAGATTGTGGCCTGCGTGGGGAAGAGTTTGCATTGAGAATTGAGTGCTTTAATTCGTTGTAGGTTCCATGACTTTGACTAATAGACCTGAGTTGATATGCAGTATGATCTGCACTTCTTGTACCAGGATTTAACCCACTGGTTGTGGTCTTTTCTGAACTCCCGTGAATACGAGATGAGGAATATGTCCTCTTCAAAGTCACTGCTGGTTATAGATGTTTCTGTTGATTTGGTCTAGTGGCGGGTTTTCAGCGCAAGGTTCCGTAGTTATGACAGCCTAGACGTTTGTCCAGTTGACCTCTCTCTTCAGCTACTTCAGTAGGCTTGTGCAAAGTGATTGTTTTCCTGCATTTTGAGCAGGTCTTTCCTTATGTTGCGAATTTCACTGGAAAAGGGGGATTCATGCCACAGTACCCACATTAGTTTGCGGTTAGTTTTGATCTGGCGAGTCATGACTGTAGTAGCACTCTCTGCCATATTGTTTCTACAGTTTCTTCCTTTATTCATGGTGTGATTCCTGGGTATGGTTTTAGTGACTCCTTCTCCAGGGCTGCTTCCATTTGCTCTGCCCAGCTGTTTGAGAACTCTGGGGAACATCTAGAAGGAAAAGGGCGTCCACCTAGATTCTAGGTTCTCATAGAATTAACCCCCATAATCCTGAGACATCTGCACTTCTGTATTCTCAGCACTTGGACCTCCTTCACTGAGCCATCATCAGTGCAAGTGATGACTAATGAATACAGCCATGAGTAAACACAGTCATCATTTGCTTCACCTTCACATTGCCTTCCTTGTCACAGTTTAAGCTTCTTGAAATCAGGTTTTAGTTTGGGGTCAAAATGTGAGTAACTGTGGCAGTGTTGCAGTCAAGCTCACCTTCATGCTCCCCTCCAGTGTTGAGGAAGGTTTCAAGCAGTTTATACATTTCCTCTCCTGCAACATAGAGCAGCAGCGTTCGCTTCCCAGGGTCATTGCTTTCAGAGATGGCTCGGAAATAACTTTGTAGTTAACACAGCCACACCTTCTTCCTCGGTGCTGCTGTGGTCTCGTCTGTCAGTTCGCTGAATGGTCTAAGCGTAGTCATTGAGGAGTGTGCTGATGTGATACCTGGGGTTTGTACTGCCGGTCGGGGTCTTCGGGCCAGTAGCTCCCGCCGTTGCATTTTTTTGGCTTTTTTATTTCTGTTGTTGGTTGTGTTCCATTACCTTTGTCTTGTAGTCTGCATCATGTATGCTCTTACTTTTCTTTTTGTTTTTTTGTATGCCTTAGGCTCTTAATTCTGTTTTCTTGTTATTTTTTCCTTTTCTTTCCTCTTTTCCACATGGGGATGTGTGTCAGGGTTCTGTGGGACCAGCACAAGAGTTGGCACGGTGAAAGACATAAGTAATGTGGGGGGGTAGCGTGAGTACAGAGACATGCCCTATCAACCTGTATATGGTGCAAATATACACTTATTAGGCATTAATATAGATCGAATTACCAGGAGACAGGCACATAGGCCTGTTTATATGCATGTAATGTGTTGTTAAATGTACAACATAAACCTTAGCCAATAAGAATGAGACAATCTTGACAGCAGAAAATCTAACACAATGCAGCAATAGGAATTCAGTCCTGATGAAAGCCCAGGACCTTCAGAGTTATAGATGAATTGAACACAGTAATTCATATGCATGGATTAAAGATGGCGACCACAAAGATGAGACACCCATGACAGCACTTTATGGTTCATTTTGTAAACATAAAATAAATAGTTATTGTAAAATGGCGCTCATGGTCGTGGACAAGTCTGTGTGCAGCAGCCGAAACGCGTAGAGGTTTCAATACATAGTGCTAAATAATATTCAGACGAAGTGTTGGACTTGGCCCTTTTTGGCTAAAGTTATTTTTGCCTTCCCCTAGGCCTTTTTTCTGACATGGTGTTGCCAACTTAGATGCTTTGGGCACTTTGCCACTGCTGATCAGTGTCAAAGTGTAAGTGCTCCCTGTGTAAATGGTAATTGGTTGTCCATGATTGGTATGTTTGCCTTACTAGTAAAGTCCCTAGTAAAGTGCACTATGTGTGCCAGGGCTGGTAATGTAAATGCTACTAGTGGGCCTGCAGCACTAATTGTGCCACCCACACCAGCAGCCTTAAAGAGAGAACTCAGGCCTGCCACTGCAGTGCCTGCATACAGTTTGTTAAACTGCCATGTTGTCCTGCCAAGTGCACCCACTTGCCAGGCCTTACCCTTCCATTTTTATGCACATCAGACACCCCTATGGTAGTATCAAAGTACCACCCCTGGGAAGGGTGCAGTGTATGTGAAAGGTAGGACATGTACTAAGGTGTGGACCATGTCCTGACAGTGAAATACTCTCCATTTCGTTTTTCACTGTTGAAAGGCCATCTTGCCCATAGGACAGAATAGGGGAGGCTGTGTAATATGTTTCCAGCCTATCTTCCCATAGGCTTAATATGGAGAGGTGAAGTTTAGTAAGCCTGAACTCACAATTTAATAACACATATTTTTGTGAAGGTGGTTTTTGCATTGTGTGCTTAGAAACCACACTTTAGAAGAGGCTGTTTTTTTGTGTTCTAACATTTCTGTGTGTCTCTGCCTGGTTGTGGATTGACTGTCTGGATTTAAATGTGAGAGGATCTGGGGAATGTCTTGACCCAAGGGCGGAGGTGAGACAGCAACAGGCTGACCTGCATCTGGAGTGTAGGGGGGGAGGAGTAGCCCCTGGAGGTGAAGAGGCCTGGGCTGTCGCCATAGAACAATGGCTCCATCTCCTGCTGAGTGATTAAGGATCCAGACCCCCACTATCAAAGGAAGAAGATGTCACTGGCAGAGAGACACCCAGAACTGGTTTGGACAGGGGTCAGTGCTCCCCTGAACACAAAGACTTCAAAGATATTTATGGGTATAACTATGAGAGCTGAAACCCCTAGACTTTGGAATGGAACTGAGCAAGACTGAACAGGAATAGAACTGTTCAAGACTGTAAAGGATTGAAACTACTTCATGGTCAAGAGGAACCTCCGCCAAGGAAGAAACAGCTGAAGAGACTGAAGGTAAGGACTGACCCTTGCTGTGTGTTCTGGGGCTGGCCTGCAGTTTGCTGATTTAACCAAGGAGAGGCTAAAGGGACTTTGCTGTGTGCTGTGTCCCCCTGCTTGAAAGGACTTTGTTGTGTGATGTGTCCTGAAGTAGCTTATTCCCAAGGGCCCAAAGAGAGTTGGCTCCCTGTTGTGGAAGCTCAGGAACACAAAAGTTTCCAGGTGTGTCTCAGCGACGCTGTGTGTGTGTGCTTTTTGCAGCCTGAGACCCTCGTAAGAATGCCCTGTGATCGTGGGCACCAGGAATCCAAGTGAGTCTCAGCGACGCTGTGTGCGTGTGCTTTGTGCAGACTGAGACCTTCGTGCGGATCGTCCTGTGATCGTGTGGACCCGAAACTCAAGTGTGTCTCAGCGACGGGGGGCGTGGCTTGGCCGGCTGCAAGATGGCTGCACTCTTGAGTGGGCTCTAATATCTGTCCAATATCCTGTGGACACAGCGCCCATCGCTGCTCCACACCGCACCACTACCACTCACCTGCTCCTGGGATGTAGTTTGGTCGTACTCCTGTCTCCCTGCGACGCTGTTGGGCTGAGATCCACTGACGCGTGTGTCCCGAGCCTGAGGCCCACTGCTGGCGCGGCCGTCCTGGCCATCCCGGAGCCGACTGCGGGCTCCCTCCAGGCTACTGGACCTGCCTCCTGCATCCAGCCATCGTCATTCACATACTTTAGCCGGTAAGCGCCGTTGCTGGGGGGCGCACTTCTGCGGGGCTGGGGGCTCGTGGATCGTACCGCCGGGCCTGGTCTACTCATTCATGGGCACCACGCTCTTCTCTCTGGCGCCCGCTGCTCAGGCCTCTCTCCATTGGACTGGGCGACACAGACAGTGCGCACCCCTTGGCTCCCCGCTGCGTGCTGCCCTCCTCCCGCTGCGGCCTGCCGGCTCCCTGGGACATCCTGTTGCGACGGCTGCACTGGCCGCACTGCCCTTCCTTCCCAGCCTGCTGTGGCGGCTCTCCGCACCTCAGGGGCACCCCTTCTCCTTCTCTCCAGTGTGTTGGACACCCGCCCTGTGGTGCACGTCATCCACCACTTGCCACCGCTTCTGAGCACCCACGGCCACATCCACCGTCTCCCGCCCCCCAACCAGGGTCAGGCCCGCCTCAACCGGCACTTGGGAGCTCCTGATCGTCTCACCCCTGCTACGCTCCTGTGTTTTGGCTCGCTGTTGGCGCTGGCCCACCACCCACTGCAGCGCCCTGCTCTCGAGGACGCCCGGTGCCTGTGGTGCCTGTGGGCCATCACTCCTCTGGCCTGAGGCCTGCCTCCTCCAGGGGGGGCCCCCCACCCGGGAGCTGCATTGAGGAGGCCTTCCTGCTGTGCCTGTTGCACCTTTGCTCACTTTGGCCCTGCATTCTCCTGAGAGCTCCTGTGGCTGGAACAACGTCGCTGAACCTTCAGCCTCTCAGGTGGCCTGCAGATCACTCAACCACCCTGCGGTCCAGCCTCCCTGTCATTTGCCAGTCTCCACTGCTTCCCCCCAGTGCTGGTGGGCCTGCTCCTCACCTGTTTCGACGTCCTGAAGTTGGGTTTGTCGCCGGGGGCCTCCGTAGTGCGCCACAACCGGCCTAGTTGCACACTGCCCTGATAATTGTTTCCATCACCTGTTGGTCCTGCTCCTCCTCTCTTTCCAGAGCTGCTCCACCTCTATAGAGAGCAACATTCACCTCAAATCTCAGCTGCCTCCATATTGCTGCTAAACTGTTTCTCCAGACACGGGGAGGACCGACCCCAAGCAGCTTAAAATAGCCTTTGATCAACACCGCCAGACGCGTCAGGAGGGCGCGGGCGCTGACTTAGGGGACCCCCCTGGCTCCTTCCGACATAGCTTCCACTTGTGAGGACAACCTAAAGGCCATTATGCTGAAAGTCAAGTACACTGTCACAAACATCGCGGCTCAGCTGGATCAGCTGTCGGCTCGCCTGGACACAGTGAAGGCCCGAGTCGATTCACACGATGCCCGCCTCCTTCATGTAGAGACCAGGGTATCGGACGCAGAGGATGCCGCCACCCAGGACCGTCAGAAACTTTTACAGATGGACAAAATACTTGATCTCATCTGGAACAAGAACGAGGATTTGGAGGCGCACTCCCGCAGGAGCAACCTCCGCATCACAGGAGTGCCTGAATCCACCAATATCTCCCGCATGGAGGACTATGTAGAACAGCTAGTCCGCAAGCTCTTTGGCGACATCCTCTCCCCAGTCTTCATTGTCGAGCGGGCCCACCGCTCTCTCGGCCCCCACCCTGGCCCTGGCCTTCTGGCCTGCCCCATCATAGCAAAAATGTTGAACTTCAGGGACCGTGACGCCATCCTGCTGGCGGCAGAGAGATGGGGGAAATCCGCCACCAGGGTAACTCCCTGTCATTCTATCCTGCCTATACGACAGCGATTCAGGCGGCCCGCCGCAAGTTCCTGCCGGCGAAACGATTCCTCCAAAAGCCCGAGATCTCCAACTCACTGACATATACCGCCAAACTGCACATCAAGCAGGGTTCCAAGACCCTCATCTTTTCAGAACACAGGGAGGTGCTGGTGTTTGCTAAAATACTGGACAGGTCACACTGCTCTTCGCCCTCCAACTCACAGGCTGCTGCTGCGGACAACCTTAGTGATAACGACTGACCAGATGGATGGCCATGTTTGTATGGGTTTTTTTGTGGACCTTTTGTTCCTCAGCCTCTCAGTTTGAATGTTGACTATTGACTCGACGCTGTTTCTCAGGCCATTCTGATTTATCTCTTGCTGTTGGCATGGTGTTTTATACCTCCTGCTATTTACTCCTAGGTGTCTGCCACTACCTACGGCTTGGCCACCCTGTCTTTCTGGCAGGGGTGTATGCTGAGCGTTGCCTTGCCCCCACGGGATCATTCCCATCTTGGACACAGACTTTTCCCTTCCTAGTTGTGGGTCCCTGGGTTGGTACCTCAGCCCGATTAGGGGGTTGGTGTGGGATCGGGGTTGGGGAGATCTTCGGATTTTTTTGTTTTAGGGGTGGGTTTGGGTGGTTGGGTGATGGAGGCCAGTGCTGTGCGACCTCCCAACGAGGCAACGCTGTTCTTATCAGCACCGGCTCGAGTATCAAGCCATTTCATGTTATGTTCTTTCCCCTCCTTGGTCTATTTTCCTGCGGGAGGGGTTTGTATTGTTTGTTTTGTTGCCTCCTTGTGAGGCATTTGTTGTATTTTCGATTGCACTTTTTCAATGCGATTCCATTGCTATTGCACTACTATTTTTCCTTGTTGTCCATTGCACTGTGTGTGGCATTTACACACGGACTCTGCTCTTTTCCACGCCTTTTTCGCTTCTCCACCCCACTACGAAGCACCATGACTGATACTACACTTTGGACATGGAACGTCCGTGGGCTGAATGACCACCGTAAGGCACGACTAGTCCACGCCCATCTCATTCGGCACAAGGTGTGCATCTGTTTTTTAGACTCACTTGTTACCAGCCACCTCCTCCAGACTCCTTTCCAGACATTGGGGTGAAATTTACTCTTCCTTCTATTCCAACTATTCCCGAGGGGTTTCCATTTTATTACGCAAAGGGCTCCCATGGCAGACCTCTCAATGCACACTGATCCTGGGGGGCGTTTTGTGATTCTTCATGGCACCCTACGGGCCCAACCTTTGACGCTTGCTGCTTTATATGGCCCAAACTGCGATGACCCGAACCTTTTTACGCAAGCCTGGCACCCCATCCCATCATTCGGATCAGCAGCGCTCCTTTGGGGTGGAGATTTTAACGTAACACTATCCGCTGCTCTGAACTGGTCCAGTACTCATGCCTCCCACCCGTGCGCAACTTCACTCCTCAGCTCCATTCTATCGGACAATTCCCTGTACGACGTGTAGCGTCACACTCACCCTGCTTTACAGGAGGGCACCTGTGTCTATGGTACTCATGGCTGCTGGTCCCGTCTCGACTTTTGGATCACTACCCCGGATGCCTTGGTATGGCTCAACTCCGTTGATCATATGGCGCGCACTCTCTCAGATCATGTCCCCGTTCGCCTCTGCCTCCGTCTCCCACATTCCCCTCGCCGTGCCTTTTCCTGGCAGCTTCCCCCTAATGCGTTACGCGATTCGGTCTTCAGTGATGAAATACAAAGTGCAATCATAAACTATTTTGAGTTTAATGTGGGTCCCCTGGACTCCCCGTCTACACTTTGGGAGGAGTTTAAAACTGTTATCCATGGGGAATGTATCTCTAAGCAATCTGGCGTTCTTCACTCCATCCGCGGCACTCTTGATAGATTGGAGGGGGGAATTAAGGTGCTTGAGGCCTCCCACGCCCAGGACCCTCGCCCTGACACACTTGCCCAGCTGCGGGGGAAACTTACTGATTTCTCGATGAGGCTGGCGGAGAACTGGCGTTTCTTGGCAGGGAGGCGAGGGCATGCCGCTTCGGCGTGGGTGATCGTCCTGGCAAAACCCTTGCCAACATCCTCGCCAGCCACGGGTGGCATCCTACATCACCACCCTTTGGGACAGCGGCCTCGATCGTACTACCTCCCCTGAGGAGATTAAAGCGTGCTTCACCACTTTCTACGCACAACTCTATACGCCTGGATCGGTGCCACCGCGTGAAGTACTCAACCAATATTTCGACACCCTTCAGCTTCTTTGGCTCGGCAATTTCCATCGGGAATATCTTGACGAGCCCTTCTCTAAAGAAGAGATCCTCGTGACGATCAACAGCATGCCAAGTGACAAGGCCCCCGGCTCGGACGGCCTGCCGGCTTCCTTCTATAAAGCTTTTACCCCACTCTTAGTTCCTCATTTAGCCTCCATGTATAATGAATCTTTCGAAAGAGGTTCTTTCCCCCGTCGCTGCGCGAGGCAGTGTTGACTCTGCTCCTCAAACCTGATAAACCACCCGAACATTGAGACTCATACCGTCCCTTATCCCTCATCAATACAGATAATACATTTTTTGCCAAATTGCTCGCTTCCCGTCTCCTACCCCTCATGCCTCTCATCGCACGCCCACATCAGTCTGGCGTCATTCCCGGTCACGCAACCTCTCACAACCTCCAGACCATTTTTTCCGTTATCCATCAAATTAATCCCGCGCTCCCGGCAGTGGCCACCCTCTCGACACCACCAAGGCCTTCGACACCATGGAGTAGTCCTTCCTGTTTTATCTCCTCCCCCGGTTGGGCTTCAGCCCAGTTTTCTTATGCAAGGTACAGGCTCTTTATACTTTACCTACTGCCCGTCTCAGTATTAATAGACAGGTCTCTGAGCCCATTCCCATCGGGCGCGGTACTGTGCAGGATAGCCCGCTGTCCCCCATGCTCTTTGCTATTGCCATAGAGCCCCTCGCGCTCGTCTCCAGTAACACCATACCCAGAGAGGCATTGGTTTTGCGACTCGCGCTTTGCTAGTCTCCATGTATGCGGATGACGTCACTCTTTATGTCCGCCATCCCCAGGAGAACCTCAGCCCACTGGTCCGTGAGGTGATTCGCTTCGGCAGCTACTCCGGACTCCAGGTCAACTGGATCAAGTCGGTTCTATTTCCCCTTACGGATGCTACAAAACCCTTTGTTCCTGACTATCCCTTTGTGTGGGCGTCGGAGCCCACTAGATATTTGGGCATTTGGTTGAGCAGGGACGTTGATGAACTTTGGAAAGTTAACTTTGGTCGTGCTGTGGACTGGTTCGAGTCTAAGATTCCTCTCTGGAACCGGCTGCCACTCTCCCTGGCTGGGCGCAGGGTGCAGTGTATGTGAAAGGTAGGACATGTACTAAGGTGTGTACCATGTCCTGACAGTGAAACACTCTCCATTTCGTTTTTCACTGTTGAAAGGCCATCTTGCCCATAGGACAGAATGGGGGCGGCTGTGTAATATGTTTCCAGCCTAACTTCCCGTAGGCTTAAGATGGAGAGGGGAAGTTTAGTATGCCTGAACTCACAATTTAATAACACATATTTTTGTGGAGGTGGTTTTTGCATTGTGTGTTTAGAAACCACACTTTAGAAGAGGCTGTTTTTTTGTGTTCTAACATTTCTGTGTGTCTCTGCCTGGTTGTGGATTAACTGTCTGGATTTAAATGTGATAGGATCTGGAGAATGTCTTGACCCAGGGGAGGAGGTGAGACAGCAACAGGCTGACCTGCAACTGGAGTGTAGGGGGGGAGGAGTAGCCCCTGGAGGTGAAGAGGCCTGGGCTGCCGCCATAAAACAATGGCTCCATCTCCTGCTGAGTAATTAAGGATCCAGACCCCCACTATCAAAAGAAGAAGGTGTCACTGGCAGGGAGACACACAGAACTGGTTTGGACAGGGGTCAGTGCCCCCCTGAACACAAATCCTTCAAAAACATTTAGGGGTATAACTATGAGAGCTGGAACCCCTGGACTTTCAAATGGAACTGAGCAAGACTGAACAGGAATGGAACTGTTCAAAACTGTAAAGGATTGAAACTACTTCGTGGTCAAGAGGAACCTCTGCCAAGGAAGAAACAGCTGAAGAGACTGAAGGAAAGGACTGACCCTTGCTGTGTGTTCTGGGACTGGCCTGCCGTTTGCTGATTTAACCAAGGAGAGGCTAAAGGGACTTTGCTGTGTGCTTTGTCCCCCTGCTTAAAAGGACTTCGCTCTGAGCTGTGTCCTGAAGTAGCTTATCCCCAAGGGCCCGAGGAGAGCTGGCTCCCTGTTGTGGAAACTCAGGAACACAAAAGTGTCCAGGTGTGTCTCAGCGACGCTGTGTGCATGTGCTTTTGGCAGCCTGAGTCCTTCGCGCGGATCCTCCTGTGATCGTGTGCACCCGGAATCCAAGTGAGTCTCAGCGACGCTGTGTGTGTGTTCTTTGTGCAGTCTGAGACCTTCGTGCGGATCCTCCTGTGATCGTGTGCACCCGGAATCCAAGTGAGTCTCAGCGACGCTGTGTGTGTGTGCTTTGTGCAGTCTGAGACCTTTGTGAGGATTGCGCTGTGATTGTGTGCACCCAGAACTCAAGTGTGTCTCAGCGACGCTGTGTGCGTGTGATTTTTGCAGCCTGAGACCCTCGAAAGAATTGCCCTGTGATCGTGGGCACCAGGAGTCCAAGTGAGTCTCAGCGACGATGTGTGCGTGTGCTTTGTGCAGCCTGAGACCTTCATGAAGATCGTCCTGTGATAGTGTGCACCCGGAATCCAAGTGAGTCTCAGTGAAGCTCTGTGCTTGTGCTTTCTGCAACCTGAGACCTTCGTGATAATTTCCCTGTGATCGTGTGCACCAGGAACTCAAGGGAGTCTCAGCAACGCTGGGTGCGTGTGCTTCATGCAGCCTGAAACCTTCGTGTTGAGTGCCCTGTGACCGTGCACACCCAGAGTCTAAGTGAGTCCCAGCGACGCTGTGTGCATGTGCCGTGTTGCAGCTGGAGATGTTCGTTATTGCCATTGGCCCGGACTGGCATCCCTAGAGGAGCGGTGCCGCCAGTCCGAGCCGTCTTTGCCAAGGAGGGACCTCAAACCAACCCCGTCATGGAGGCCAGAGTTCCACTACCAAACTCAACAAAGCCACATCGAAGGCCCAAGTCGCGAGGAGAGGAGAGGAGAGCGAGGTCGCGCCCCCAGATAACGCTTATCGAGCGTGCATGTGTCGCCGCCTGGGGCGGGGTGTGGGCTCAGAGAGAAACGCTCTCTGCCTTTCCCATTCTCGCAGCGTGAGCCTCCGCTGAAGTCCATATTGCGGCCCGTACTTGCCGAGGAGTGGCAGTACTAGGGCTGGAGTGTGGAGCTACACTTTGTTTAACACCATACCCGTGTTGGGGGCATATTTTGGCAGTAGATGACCGCGAGTCAGCAGGAGTGGCATGGAGACTGCCCTGAACACTGTGATCAGTGCCGGAGTACATTATTTTGGCATTACGAACTACCTGATTGTTGCAGTACGCATTACATCATTTTGGTATTACGAACTACCTGATTGTTGCATTACGCATTGCATTATTTCTGCATAATGAACTACCTGATTGTTGCATTACGCATTACATAATTTTGGTATTACGAACTGCCTGAGTGTTGCATTACGCATTGCATTAGTTCTGCATAACGAACTGCCTGATTGTTGCATTCCGCATTGCATTATTTCTGCATCACGAACTACCTGAGTGTATTTTTGCATAACAGACTGCATTATTGTTATATGATGAAGTGCCTGATTCTAGCATTACAAACTGCATAGCATTGCATTAGGACTGCATTGGATCGTCTAGAATTGCTCATTAATACTGCAAGACCCTACAAGGGCTTGCTGGCCTAATAACCAGCCAGGTGAAATATTACAAATACACATATGTTGGATTTTTATTGTGTGGGCTCATTGTATATCTTTTAATATAAACATATACTTGTTTTGTTTATGAACCTCGTGTGGAGTCCATTTGTGGTGTCATCATTGGGTTTTTGAGAGAGGGGTTGCAAATACTTTACACATTTGCCTCGGAGATAAGCCTGGCTGCTCGTGCCAAGCTACTGAGGGGGTGAGCAGGGGCTTTCTGAGAAGGTGTCCTTCCTTTCCCTGACTTAGAAACAAGGGTCCCTATTTGGCCTAAGGTACCTACCTCAGCCAAATAGAGACCCCCAATTCTAAAAGCCGGTGTTTGTTCGATATCGCTAAGGACAAGTGTAGAAATATATCTATCTATTCATATATATATATATATATACTATATTTTTGACAATGATATTAGTGACATCAATATTTTGGTTTCGATATTTTTGTCATTTAGATTATAAGTATAGGATGTTGATATTTTTATGGTCGATATTTTGGTGTCAATTATGTCATAGGACATAATGCGATGGGTGCTGCAGCCAGCAGCACCCACCGCAAAGCAAAGTATAGGCATTGCAACCACCATGGTGGCGGTCTTATCATAATGCCTATGTTGTGACCGCCGGTACGTCGGGTGGTATGTCAGTCCGCCCGACCATCCTAATCAGCCCCTAAGTTCTAAACTGGGTTTATGGGGGATGGAGAACGATCTACTAAAACTCATAATTGATCTCTACAGTGGCAAGTGGATGAGAGTGAAACTTTACCACGACAGAGGAATGACGCCAAAAATCTACACGTACAATAGGCTAAGTAAAACAGGTCTGCATTCTAGCCCCTCTACTGCTTAGCTTATATATTTCAGATCTTGCAGAGGTGCTGCAGCAAGTTAGGGTGGAGCACCCCAAACTAGCAAACACCAAAATGGAATTCCTGTCATACGCCGAGGACTTAGTCATTTTATCAACTACTACATTGTGGCCTTCAAATCCAGATCACCAGACTACATGCCTATAACGTGGACAATGTGACCTACAGATTAACATCAACCAAATGAAAGTCATGCTTTGAACCAACTTTTTTTGGCCTTAGATGAAACTGAGCAGGTGTCCATTTATTCATACCTTGGGATGGAATATAGGACAATAAATTAAACTGCCACACCCATATGGAATACCTGCAGCGGAAATTGACAGTAATCTCTGGAGTGATGAAAAACTTTGGGCCTCATGTATGAGTTTTTGCCATAGGGCAGTGCTGCAGGCCTTGCTGCTGCCCTGCCCTATAGCAAAAGAAAAGGGCAGGAATGTGTTGTATGTGGGCATGGCTTGGCGCCCGGCGTACATGGTGGCGTCCGGCTGAGGCTCAGCGGCGCGACTCGGCGGTCCCATGCTTCCAGGCTGCCGCATGCGAAATGAAGAGGCATGGAGGGCTGCTGAAGGCTTGGTGAGCAGCTTGGTGTCCTCCTTGGTCCTGTGAGCAGCGAGGTTATTTCAATATACGACCTCCTTCCCGTGAGGCGCGTATACGCGGTAACGGCCGCCATTTTGTTTTTGTGGTCTCATCAGCGCGTCCTCCTTCTGAAATGCTTTTTTTTTTACAAAAATGCATCACTCAAGTCTCCTTTAACACTCTGGCTCCAACCTGAGCTTCTTGTTGTGCCCCAGGACTTGCATGAGATGCTGCATGTTACTATTTCTTTTTGTCATTTTGCTGGATGGGTAATTCTGTCAGCGGCCATTTTGTGGTATCTCAAGCACTTTTCTCCACTTTGACAATCTGCTGGCACATCTTCCTTATCAATATTGAGACTTTAATTATTACTTGGACACACTATTTTTTTTTTTTTTAATTTACTTATTCATTTATTTTTTCTCTTCTTTCCCTGGAATATTTTTTGCCTCATAATGGATCTTTAACATTATTTCACAGTTGAACGCATAATTTTGACGGATATATATATTCACATCTTTGGCCGGTTTCTTCTATGGTTCTTCCCTACTCATTCGCAGCATTGGTCCTTATCACCCTTGGTTTGGTGTGTCAGGCAGTGCATGACCGATGGGAAGATTGAAAAGTGCTTCATCTAATCACCACAACTCAACACAAACTTTCGTCAAGAATTCAAGGATTTTTACTACATTTTCCAGGTTGGAAGACTCTCTGGTATCTTCATCCCATACTTCTGAGACTGGCATGGAGCCCTCTACGGTCCCCCCTGGTAAATCTGTTACTAAACGTCTAAAACAAAATCCGCCCTCTCCTCCTAAAACGACCTCAACCTTCTCTATGGAGTTACTATTGGAAGAGATCAGAGCCCTTCGACCCTTTATGGAGGAAACTAACACCAAGTTACAGATCCTCACAGACAATTGGTCTCAACTTAACACAAGAGTCACTGCAGTTGAGCATAGTGTGTCTTCCTTCAGAAATACAGATGCAAATGTCTCTCAGCTACAATCACAGGTCTCTGTGCTTCAACGTCAGCTCGAGGACCTTGAAAATCGAAATAGAAGGAATAACCTGCGTATTTACGGCCTGGCGGAAGGAATTGAAGGGTCAGACCCTCTCACCTTTTTTAAGTCTTTCCTCCCCAAACTGTTACACCTAGCAGATGGCACATCTCTTAACATACAAAGAGCTCATAGGTTGGGCAGACCTCCTTCACCTGCTTCATCTACGCAAAGACCTAGAGGAGTCATTCTATACTTTCTGGAGTATACAGATCTCTTAAAGGTTTTATCAGCGGTCCGATCTTCTCAACGAATTACCTGGTCTGGTTCTACCCTCTTTTTTGCACAGGACTATGCTAAAGCCACCACTAACAGGCGCAATGCGTTTCTTGACATGAGACCAATTTTGAGGTCGATGGGAGCTCGCTATGGTCTTTTCCATCCTTGCCTCTTCAAGGTTACTTACAACAACAGAACAACATCATATGATGATCCTGTGCGACTACAGACCTTTATTAACTCCTGCGGACCTAGTGCTATGGATTCTGCAGGATCCTCATCTTCGAATATTACTTGACTTTTAATATATGCTGTAGTTGTACACTGCTCCAGTCTAGTTATTATTACTATTTGAATTTTTGCATTTCAGAGCTCGTTCACTCGTTGGATATGTTTTTATGGTTTCTTATGTTCACAATGTGTTCCTTTGTGTTGTCTTACTTTTTGTTGTCTTTCGCCTTCATAGATCTTTCACCTTTATGGCGTGGTCTCCCCCTGGTCCTCCGTTGACTAATTCTGGATGCCCCGTTTGTTCCATGTGGCTTCATCCCTCCTCCCGTGTTGTTTCCCTGATTCCTCTATGTGTAAGTATGTTATTCCTACACATTTCTTTTTTTGCTCTCATCTTTCTTATTCTATCTTCTTTTTCCTTCTCTAGATATTTTTCTGACTCTATTCATGGGTGTTGTTACCATCTTTATTCTTTACTTCTCTTGTCTTCTTCCCCTTTGTGTTTTTTCTTATTCTTTCTCCTATTTCCTTGGTTTCTTCTTATCACAATACAGTTCTTTTCTACCTTCAGTTTCGGTCTCTGCTTCTGGACTTAAATTTCTCACATCCTTTTTCCTTCGATCTCATTATTTTCTTATTTATCTCTCCTTATTCTTTTTACTGTTGCTGTAATGACTTGGATTCCTGTTTTTTTTATTTTTGGACCATTTCGTATTTAATAACTTATGTCACTGAAACTGGTTACATGGAATGTTAGGGGATTAAACTCTCCCATTAAAAGGCAAAGAGTTCTGACACATTTGGCCAAGTTAGAAGCTGATATTGCATTTTTGCAAGAAACGCACCTTACAGAGGCTGAATCATTGAAATTAAAAAAAGGTGGGGTGGGTGAAGTTTTCTATTCTCCAGGTGATGGCAAGCGTAATGGTGTCATGATACTTTGCCTCAAATCCCTTCCTTTCACACTGGTTTCCCAGGAATTAGATGATGATGGTAGATGGCTGAATGTCAAATTGTCATTGAAGGGTGTTCCAGTCTTCTCTTTTTAATGTTTAATGTTTTATGATAAATCAGACTCAATCCATGCCTTTCTCAATGGTTTGGGATGCTTTTAAAGCATCTGCGAGAGATTTTATAATTGGTTTTGTTGCTAAGAAACAAAATGATGCCCGTAAATTTATTAAGGACCTCCTTCAGGATATTAAGAGACTGGAGCACTCTTATTATACTTCACACTCGCAAGATTGTTTGACAGCTCTCATTAATGCTAAAATGCAATTTAATAAGAAATCTACTGAAGATGCCTCATTGTACTTATTAAAATCTAGCGCTAAATTTTATGGGGGGAAAAACAAAGTAGGGAAAATTGTGGCCAATTATTTAAAAGTCAGGCACAACAAATTAAACATTGAATCAATATACGACGAACAATCAAATTTAAAATTCATGGATTTAGAGATTTTGGACAAATTTTCCTCTTTTTATAAATCACTATACACTTCCGAAACGCAACCCACTGATTACTCCTTGTCACAATTTTTTCAAACATCCAACATTCTCAACAAACCTCTCCGGACCTATCCTCTCTGGAGCTAGATCTATCACAGCAAGAATTATTAAAGGCCTTTCAACACCTTAAAAAAGAAAAGGCACCTGGCCCTGATGGCTTCACTGTAGAATTCTATCTCCACTTCTCTAAACACCTGATGCCCAAAGTTCATTCCCTAATACACTCTTTTAATTTATTGGGCAGCTCCTCAGGATCCTTCTCAGAAGCGCACATATGCCTCATCCCCAAGGAAGGTAAAGACTCTAAATGTTGCAAAAATTATAGGCTTATTTCCTTGGTCAACATTGACTATCAAATCTTCTCTAAAGCTTTAGATATACGGTTAGATTCCTACCTACCAGACCTGTTGGGGAAAGAACAATATGGATTTGTCAAGGGTCGATTTATCAACGACAATATACGACTTCTCTTCAATGTTTTGTCTAAATCCCCCCATTCAAAACAACCACTTGCGGCAATAGCGCTGGATGCCGAAAAAGCATTTGATAGGGTTGAGTGGACCTATCTATTTTATACCCTCAAATGGTTTGGTTTCGGTCCCAAATTCATTTCATTGATTTCCCTCCTCTATTCTTGTCCTCGAGCAGCAGTATGTGCCAATGGTTTAATTTCTCCATTCTTTGATCTGGGCAGAGGAGTTCGTCAAGGGTGTCCTCTTTCCCCTTTCCTATTCAATTTGGCTTTGGAACCCTTTCTCTCCAAATTACGCCAAAATCCCAATTTATATGGTTTTCAGACTTCCAATTCCCACATCAAACTCGCAGCTTATGCAGATGACATTTTGCTTTTCATGTCGCAACCGACTGACTCAATCCCTGCCTTTTTAGCAGAAGTGCGAACTTATTCCATTATTTCCGGTTACAAACTAAATAACGATAAATGCGAGATTCTCCCCTGACTAAGTTTACTTTTAAGGTTGATTTTAGTGCTTCTAATTTCCAATGGAAACCTGACCACATTAAATACTTAGGATTATATATTACCCCTACAATTTCGGATACAGTAGCACTTTGCATGAACAAATGTACTCAAAAGATTTCAGATTTATCCACTAAATGGCATCCTTTGTACCTCTACTGGTGGGGTCGTTTGGATACTATAAAGATGATGTTGTCACCTATAATCTTGTATACTATTTCTAATATTCCGGTCCCTATTCCCGCTAAATTTTTTCAGAAGGTTAATTCTACTCTCTCTTCTTTCCTATGGAATAACAAGAAGTCTTGAATGTCTGTATTTAAATTAACACGTCCTAAAACAGAGGGGGGAGTTAACTTTCCCGATTTTCAGAAATATCAGAAAGCATTCCTCCTACGTCAGGCCTCTCTTTGGTTGTCAGATTCCACAGAGGATTGTCCTCTTTGGACTACAATTGAGCGTCTTTTCTTATCCCGCTTTTCCTTTGCTGAATATCTCTCCTTTTCACGTAAACCACAGACCTTGTCTACTCCCATAATCAAATTAACCTCCAAACTTCTGGAATCTGTTCTTCCCCCTACTCGTAATGTTACAGACTCCTTCCTCAATTCAACAATTTGGCATAATAAGAATCTACTTATTAGTAATAAACCATTTTACTGGAAATCTTGGAGAAACAAAGGTTTAATCTGGATCCACCAGCTATTTTCACAATCAAACTTTCTGCCCTTTGCTTCACTTAGTCAACTATTCGATTTGCCGATCTCTTTCATTTGTAAATATAATTTACTCAAAACAGCTGTGATGGACATATATCATCAATTTCCTGTTGCTCCTGTTCTTTCTACCAACTTGAACCCTACCTCACAACTTTGCTCATTGTTAAAATCTCTACCTAAAGCTTCCGTAATATACAGTTACTTACAAGTTAAAGATATTGTTAGGCAGAAATCCAAAGTAGAAGAGACCTGGGAAAAAGATTTTATGCTTTCCTGGCCAGTATCCCTTTGGAATAAAATATGGACCAAGATTTGTAAGTCATCTAGAGCAGCTAATATAACACAAACGTTATTTTTTGTTTATAATAGACTTTTATTGACACCTAATGCTTTAAGTAAGCGATTTATGACTATACCGGATGCTTGTTGGACATGCGCTTCCCCAAATGCTGATTTTTTTCACATGATCTTCTCCTGCCCAACTGTGCATGATTTTTGGAAACAGGTGTGGTCTCAAATCAACTTATTTTATGGAACCAAGTTTTCTTTTTCTTTTGCTAATGTCTTCTTAGGAAGTCTATCATCTTGCTGGGAGAATGTTACGCTTAATGTTAAGATTATTGATTTGTTATTCGCGGTTGAATTTCAACAAATTACTGCAAATTGGAAGGATTTTTCAAAAATTTCTTATAAGGCATGGTGGTATATCGTTTGTCATAATCACAGGTTAGACACAGCTTTTGTACATCCCTTACATATGGCAGCAAAACGCTTGGACTTATGGGCACCCGTCACAATTTACCTTGACACGAATGCCAAGCGGTCCTTCCAGTTGGAACCTTCTCGACAAGAAGTTCTAAAACCCCCTTGATTCCCCTTAATGTTCCTAGATTTTTCTTTTTACTCTGGTTTTTCAGTTTTAATATATTAATAACTCTCAAGACATATTTTATTGCTTCATTCCTTTTATCTTGTGCTTATGAGTCCATTTCAAATAACAGTATTGTAGTAATTTCAATTGTAATGACAAGAGTTTAATATTGTGAATTGTATGTTGACACCTGTATTCTTGTTAATAAAACTTTTCTGAACTTAAAAAAGGAATGTGTTGTATCTATCAGATACAGTGCATTCCTGTCCTTTTCCCCTGCGCTATTGCACAATGGACTGCCGTGTGCCAACGCAGTCACCTATGCACCATGGTGCAAGGGTGCCTGTGTTGCGGGGATGATTGTTTTTGTGCAGGAAGGGACATTTTCGGCGCTGCCTCAGAGTTGCGATTTCTCATAAATCTGGGGCAGTGGCATAACGCCATGGATGTTGCTCGGAACACCCCCAGCAACACTAATTGCATGCCCCTTTAACGCAGAAAACTGTGTTAAAGGGAACAATATTTACAAGGCAGCATTAAGCCATAAAAAGTGGCTTTGTGCTGCCTGGTGAGTATGGAGCAGTCTCCTGCGCCACTGGAGTGTCGCAAAAAGTGATGCACCGCGGCACAAGGGGCTTATTTACGAGGCCCTTCCGCCACCGGTGCGTCACTTTAAGTGGGAAAAAGTGACTTAAGGGCGGCACAAGGGGCTTGTAAATACGCCCCTCTGCATTTAAATACGGTGGGAGTGCCATCTGCACTATGGTAACTGTGACTAACGCCAAGTTGGTTCCAGTTTGTACATATGGTGAAACTTCTTAGCCTCCAGAAACCATTAGGAAAGTAGAAACAGTGTTTCCGAGTGGTATCAGGAATATATTTATGAAAAGCTACACTGCAGTCTAATAAAATGAGAGCTGGGACTAATGCCGATCGCAGCCCGGATTACAATTAACTTTATCCACTATTGCACAGACAGTCAAGGGGCGGCTCATAACCCCATAAGATTTAACATTAAAAAAGAAGTTTGAAAAGCATACAGTGAAGTACCAGTGGCAGAGCCTGGTGTTAATGACATGCTGACCAAGTATGATCCGCCGATCATAAATTGCACAAAATGACGAAAGCCACTCCGAAGTTTTAACCAAACGGCCATGTACCTCTTAGACTCTGAGAGGCTGTCACAATACAAAAACTCCAAATATATTCTAGAGTCTTACGCGATACAAAAACCATACTTCGATTTCAACTACAGCATGAAGGCAATATCATCTTTCTTATGCTTCAGACTCCTCTGGATTTTTATCAGTTTGACGCATGATGGAAAACCCCGCACGATTAGACAGCACGTGCCGTCTTTGCAGCTGGGAGAGGGCAACACTGGAACACATTATCTGTTTATATCCCGAGTTATTGGACATTCGTAAGAATCTACTGAAATGTGAAACAACTATTATTACGCGGTCTTAACCACGCATGACCATTACCAGGAATACTTTACAACGAACATGCCTTTACCACGCATGTCCGTAACTACAAAGCTTTTACCACGAATATACCGTGATAAAGGTCCGTTGTAATGGATGGTCATGGGTTAGGAACTCGGGCCGGGCGGGGTACTGCAGCAGGGGACACGGTTTTAGGGTTCAGGGCCGTAATGGTCATGGGTTAGGAACTCAGGGCCGGGTGGGGGACTGCGTCAGGGGTGGTGGCTTTAGGGACCAGGGCCAAGAAAAGGGATAGACTTAGGGTTCAGGGCTGGGCAAGGGAAATGTGACTGGGGCGGCAGCTTTAGGACGTAGGGCCAAGAAAAGGGACAGACTTAGGGTTTAGGACATAGGGCTAGAGGGCTGAGGCAGGGGTCGCTTTTAGGGGTTAGGGCCAGGTACACGCATACCACGCAGCGTTCAACTCACCTCTGCTTCTCAGGACCCATCAGGCTCTCTCCCTTGGACTGGCGGACTTAAGGTTCAAGAACGGGCACTGGGCTGCGACAGGAGAAAGTTTTCTCTTGTTCTGACCTCTCTGTTGCGTCAGAAAATGGAAGTCCATTCAAAGGGGCAGATTTATGAGCCCCTTGCGCCACTTTTGCGTCACTTTTCCCATGTTAAAAGTGACGCAAAAGTGGCGCAAGGGGCTCATAAATCTGCCCCATAGTGTCTATTTAGCACTGTGAACGGATCACGCGGGAAGAAACAGCAAAACATATGGAACTTTCATGCCAGTGTGTCTCAACGGCATGCATGCCATTACAAAGGTAATGCCTTTACCACGCATGTCAATTGAGCACCTATAGGCCCTTACCAAGCATGCCTTTATGACGATATTATCCTGGGAAAGGCATGCGTGGTAAAGGCATATACATTGTAAAAAATATCGTAAAGCGTGGTAATGACGCAAGCGTTGTACGGGCAGCAATGGAAAGGCGCGCGTAGTAATAGTATGTGTGGTTACGTCATACAACCTACTGAAACAGACTTTTAATACGAAAGGGATAAGAAAAATATGTGAGTCAATTGTATTCTGTTTTAGGGGCACTTCACCAAAACAAGTGGGATAGGCAAGGACATTTCGTAACATTAGCAATTAGGAGGTGTGAATGTGAATCTTTGATGACTTAAATATGGGGACAATTAAAACAAAAGGAATTCATTTTTATGCTTTTTTGTAAACATTTTTTAATTTGGGCCGATTGTCTGTATTTAATTGTTTGCTTTTCTTTTTTTATAAATGTGTCATATATTGTATATGGTTTTAAGTAACTGGAACAAAAAAATATTATCTGATCTGATCAATAGGTTTAAAGGGGGGGGGGGGGGCAACATGGCGGACACGGACTGAAGAGGCTACGGAGCCAGGGGATAATAATCCTGTCACGCAGGTGCATCTAGAGCTGCATCGGACCTCGCGGATTGACGGGCTGCCACTGCTGTGATCCTATATGGAGGCTGCCCTGGCCTCCCAGCCTCTAACAACCGACAGTGTCGCGGAGAACACGTGATGGAGAGCTCATCTGGCTATGCGGCCTGGCTGGAGAGGAGAGGCCTGTGCTGCTGTGAGGTGCCAATCGCCGGATCCTGTGACGCTACGAGCCGGAGGTCGGGGGCAGGTGAATCGGCTGTGTTGTGGCGCTAGCGCTCATGTGTCAGGCCCAACGGCGCGCGCTCGCCGCTGCAATAATGCACGCCACACTGGCCGTCTTGGTCTCGGCGCCAACTGCCTTCTCAGGCCGCGCCCCTTTATTTATATACAGGCGCGTACGCATTGCTCGAGGCGTACCCGTCGCGTCTTAGACCCCGGCGCTCTAGCGGCTAACGCTAGAGCGCTAACTGCAACATCCCTCCCCAACTTGGATAACAAAAATAACTAGAGTCTGTGACAGTCACTCACTTGCTTGGCAGGCAAAGTCTCTGAGGCGGCTGCTTGGCGGGGGGTTCTCTCTCAGACTATACCTTGCGGTGGCACGAGTGCCGGAGCTGGCTGGGTGGCTGTTCCCCGCTTCGCCTCCCTCAGGGGCAGGATGGTTCTGCTCTGGGGGTGCGCTGGCTCCGCTGGGTGTTGGTCCCGATCCCAGCTCAGGGGTCGAGGTTTCCTCCTCCGTCTCACTCAGTGCCCCGGGGTCGCGCTCAGTGGCTGCGGGAATGCGTTTGAACCATGAAATGTTCCTGGTGGTCGACTCCGCCCCTCTTTCAGCTGTGATCATGGTGCCTCGTCGATGTGCAACTGTCCAACTCCCTGGTTCGTACCGGGGTTTGAATTTTCCTCCCGGCTTTCGATCTTTTACGAGGACGCTGTCCCCCGGCCTGATGTCGCGCTCCCGACTGCCTATAGTCCGGCTCACCTGCCGGTTTCAGTGTGCCCGTCGTTGAAGGGCCTGCTCCGCTTCGAATGGTGGGGGCGTCCATCCAGGGGCCGTGGGTAGCCCATCGCGACGCGTACCTCTAAGCATCAGAGTCCATGGGGCTTGCTTCGTGGAGCAGTGGGGCGTGCTCCTGTATTCCCCCAGGAATCGCTGAATCTCCCTTTCGGGGTCTAGATGTTCCACGCCGGCTATCCGTATCACTTTATTCAGAGTCCGCATGAAGCGTTCTACCGCTCCGTTGGCCTGCGGCCATTGGGGGGTGATTCGCCGGTGTTTTATCCCCTGGTGCTGGAGGAACTCCCTGAATTCGTGACCTTGGAAGGGTGGTCCGTTGTCGCTTTTTAGCTCAGAGGGGCGCCCAAACATGTTGAATATTTTTTCCAGCGCTGGTACCACAAACGCAAATGCTGTGGATGGTAAAGCTTCCACCACGGGATACTTGGAGAAGTTGTCGATGATGACTAGTGACGCTTTTCCGTTTGGGAGGCTTCCGAAGTCTATGCTGACTTTATCCCACGGGTGTCTCGCCGGTTCTTCTGTTACGATGGGGGCTGGAGGCTCGGGGCCACTCGTCACTTGGCACGCGGAGCAGCTCCTTACTACACCCTCCACCATGCCATCCAGCCCCGGGAACCATATTTTCGCCCTCATCCGGGCCTTCATTTTCTCCGTCCCTTGATGGCCGTTGTGAGCGATGAGCGTGGCTTGATGGCGTAGTGCGGCCGGCATGACGATCTTGGACCCCCGTAAGATGACTCCATCTCGGGTCGCGCTTAGCTCATTCCGCACTCACCAGATCTGCTGCAAGTCCTTCTTCTCCTCCTCTGTCCACGAGTTGGCGGACTGTAAGAAATCAGCCCATGACCCTCTCTGGAGAGCTCCTCGTGTCCTTGCCATTACGGCATCGTGTTCCGCGGCTTGTAGGATCTCCCGGATCGTCAGCACTTGGGGGCAGGTCAGGGCTGCCAGCAGGTCGATGTGTGCTTCGGTGTCATCCTCTTCTTCCTTCCTTGCCGGGGACATCTCCTCACTCTCCGGGTGTCTCGACAGAAAGTCCGCCGGGTTCTTTGCCCCTGGTCGATAGATCACATCCATCTGGTACTGTTGCAACCCGATGGCCCACCTTTCGATCCTCGGAGGGGGGTGGGGCGCTGTTCCTTTGAACAGGGGCACCAATGGTTGGTGATCCGTCACCACCGTGAAGGGGTGCCCGCAGACGTACAGGTGGAAGTGTCGGCAGCCCCACCGGATGGCCAATGCCTCCCGCTCAATTTGAGAGTACCTCTGCTCAGTTGTTGTAAGTGCCTTGCTTGCGTAAGCCAGGGTTGCCCATACCCCCGGTCCTTGTTCTTGTGTGAGAACCGCGCCCAGCCCCACTGGGCTGGCGTCCACAAGCAGCTCCGTCTTCCTGGTCGGGTCGAAATAGACCAGGGTGGCCTGATCAAGAAGCGTGGTCTTGATGGCGCGGAATGCTTCCTCTTCTTCTTTCCCCCACTGCCACATGGTGTCGTTTTTTGTGAGGCGTCTGAGAGGCTCGGCTGTGGTGGCCAAATTTGGGATGAATCGCCCGCAGTATGTGGCCATTCCGAGGAAGCTACGGACTTCGGACGCGGATGTTGGTGCCGGGGCGTTCTTGATGGCCTGGGACTTTCTCGGGTCCACCTGGATGCCTTGGTTGGTGAACGTGTACCCAAAGAACTCGATCTTTTGCTGAAAGAACTGGCATTTTTCTTTGTGCAGCGTGACTCCGAACTCCTTCAGCCGCGTCAGTGTGGACCGGACCCGCCGGTAGTGTTCATCCACGTTTGTGGCATGTATCAGTATGTCATCACTGACATTCAGTACCCCTGGTAGCCCCTGCAAGATGTCTCTGATAGTGTTCTGGAATATTTCCGCCGCCGAAGAGATGCCGAAGTTGAGGCGTCGGTACCTTCGCAGCCCCAGGTGTGTGCTGAAGGTAGTGATGTATCTGCTCTCTTCAGCTAACGTTAATTGGTGGTACCCCGCGTTTAGGTCTAGTTTGGAGAACCACCGGGCTCCGTTGAGGTCTGCGATTATGTCGTCCATCGTGGGCGTGATGTGCCTTTCCCTTTTGATGGCTTTGTTGGGCAGCCTCATATCGATACACACTCGGATCTTGCCTGGTTGGCGGGGCTTTTCTGCTATCACCATGGGGGATACCCAAGGAGTGGGGCCTGTTACTGTCTCGATGACGCCTTGCTCTTCCAACTTCCTCAACTCCTCCTCCACTAGTGGGCGTAAGTGGAAAGGAATCCGTCTGTGTTTTAGCGCTGTAGGTGTGACGGAGCGGTCAATGTGAAGCTTGACCGGCGGTCGTCGGATGTTTCCGAGACCAGTAAACAGCACCGGAAACTGGTCCAGCAGAGTGGCAGTCTGGGAGTCTTGTACCTTCCGAAGGAATGCTATCAGTCCCAGGTCTTCGGCTGCATGCCCGCTTAGGAGGGTGTCTGCTTCTTGATTGATCACGTGTATATCAATCGTTATTTCGGTATCTTCTGACCTCACTGGCACCGTCATCTTTCCCGCAAGGGGCAGCGGCACGTCGCTTCCGTAGGCATAGATTTGGGCCTTCGATCGTCTGAGCTCGAGCTTGGGCCGGAGGCGGTTGTACTGTTGCACTCCCATCACGGTGACTGATGCCCCCGTGTCGATCACTGCATTTATTCGGGATCCGGCGACTAGAACGTCGCACCTCGGCTGCGGTCTTCTCGAGCTCTTGAGGGCTCTGTTGAATGAGACCAGGTACGTCTCCCCCTCATCATCGTCGGACTCAGAGATCTCCTCTCGCAGGGCTTGTGCTTGCTTGCGGCCTGCGTTGGTGTGGGAAGACAACGATAGCTGGGACAGCTGTCTCACCATGGTCTTCGCTGGCCTCCTCCCCCTTCGGTCTCGTTGCGTGGAGCGTTTGCGGCAGACAGACGCAAAGTGGTTCATTACCCCGCAGTTGTCACACACTTTCCTTTTTGCGGGGCACGTCCTGGCCGGGTGTTCGTCATACCCGCAGTATCCACACAAGGCCGCAGGCTTCTTGGCCCCGGGTCGGCGGGGCGCTTCGCGCGTCTGTACTGCGTCGGCCCGCTCCGTCTTGACTGTCACTCCTGGCCCGGCTCCTCGTGTGAGCGCCAGTTCCATCTCCTCCGCTCGGGCGTCAGATAGATCGTGAGACCGTGCTAGTACCAGGATGTCCGCCATCGAGATGTTCGGTTGGCGAAGGATAAGGGTTCGTAGTTTTTTGCTTCGTATGCCGCAGATCAGCTGTGCTCTGATCTCCTCTTTGGCTCTCTCTCCCACGAGGTGAGTGTCCGCCAACACCCTCAGTCGGGCGTGGAATGCATCCACTGACTCCCCTTCCCTTTGCCTCGCCTGGCGTAGCTTAAAATGTTCAAAGTCCGGGTTCAGTTGGGGGTCGAAATGCGCATTGAGGGCCGCCACGGCCGCGTCATAGTCGTCTGCGTTCCCTGTGTTCGGAAGATGCTTGAACAGGAGATACACCTCCTCCCCCGCATAGTGGAGCAGTAGTGACCTTTTGACAGTGCCGTCAGTCTCTCTGGTCCCAGAGAAGTAATTATTGAGCCGGCCAATCCACGTTTGCCAGCGTGGGGCGGCGGTGGCAGGGTCAGCAGTCTCGCTGAAGGGCGGCAGGACGCCAGATGGTGGGTGCAGTGGCACTGCTTGGGCGGGGCGCTCATCGTCACCCATGGCACCCCGGGACGCAACACAGCAGTAGCAGCAGGCCGCAGACTCAGGGAATCCCCACACCACACAGCAGTATCAGCAGGCCGCAGAATCAGGGAATCCCCACACCAGGGTGTCTCCGGACGTCTCAAGGCTAGACCAGGGCACGACCACCAGTGGAAACCACCCTTGCAGGAGGCGGGAATGTTCTTCCGCCGATTAGTAGAGTGAATTTGTGCACACGTGCACTCACCGGTGAAATGGCAGGTTATGCACGGATGAGCTCTGATGTCAGGGAGACGAGCGTGGCTCCAATCAGGACAGCAGACCCACGTGCGCGCGCGGGACTGCCGCGGGGCACGGGTCAAAACCGAGGCACACGGAGATGTGTGTCCCGTTCCTCGTCGCCAGTGTTGTGGCGCTAGCGCTCATGTGTCAGGACCAACGGCGCGCGCTCATCGCTGCAATAATGCACGCCACACTGGCCGTCTTGGTCTCGGTGCCAACTGCCTTCTCAGGCCGCGCCCCTTTATTTATATACAGGCGCGTACGCCACGCTCGAGGCGTACGCGTCGCGTCTTAGACCCCGGCGCTCTAGCGGCTAACGCTAGAGCGCTAACTGCAACAGGCTGGACTCCGGTTGCCGGTTTCGTTGGACTGGGCTCAGCAGGGTGGCGCTGGGGGGAGTGGGGTCGCCTGGGCCCTTCCGAGTAAGCCCCGCGGCCTTTGGCGGTGCTTAGGTGGCTGCCTCAAGGGCGGACTAGATGGTGCTCAAAGCTGACCGCCTCAACTTGCTGCCATTACCAAGGGCGGCGCACAGACGCCTGGAACTGCCGCTGCTCCTAATCGGATGGAGCCCTACCCCAGCATACTCCATGGAGTGATCAGCGGACACACTCCCTGCGTGGATGGCCTAACACCAGCGCTGGGCCTATCGGACCTGAACTGATGTGACCGGAGGAACGGTAGGACGTGTCCCGCCCGCAAGCCTGATGTCTGGTCTAAGCTCGCTGTCAAGAGAATGCCTGGAATAGTGACGCTGTGGCTGCACCGGCAGAGTGCTGGGCCTTACCTCCCTCCCTTGCCATGTCGCATGCCCCTGGATATTCTGCCTGGCCTCGACGCTCCATCTGCTGCTGAGCGCTGTTACCCGGTTGTGGAGGGTGACCCCCCCCCGGGGTCCCACAGGTGAGGAGAGGAGCGCTGGGGGGAGCCGCTGACTTGGAACCTGCTTCAGGCGCATAACTCAGCGAATCGGCTAGGCTGCGGTGCCACTCCCACCCTCCCCAAGCCGCCATTTTGACTGTGTGCTGCCTTGGCCTGAAAGAGCGCTGGCCTTGACGAGGGGCGAGTGCACAGTACCTAGCTCATTTGCTCCCACATTGACTCCAGCAGAGGATGCAGTGGAGGCTAACAATAGTGCTGCACCTGCCCCTACGCCTGCCTGCACCTGCCCACTGACACCTACCGGGTGGCTCTGGAGGTAAAGCGCACCTCACCCGATAATATTGTTTGTACAGTGGAGGAGAATGGGGCACTGCCACCTGGGATCTGCCTGATCAATGTGGTGACGGCACTGTAGCTTGCACAGGGCTAATTGTATAGTGTACTCACCTGTACAGAACTGATAGGGGTGCAACACTGCGAGCCTCAATTCACACGAAGCGCTCTGACCTGAATATAAGTTGCGCAGATTCATTTGCCAGGGCTTTGCTACATCCCCCTGACCTGATTATACCTTCTTCAGGGGAGACGAGTGCGCGCCCAGAGCTACAGTGCCTGTCGCCACCCTCATACACGGGGGGACATCTCTGGTCGGACGTGAGTGCAGGCACACACAATGGGGCAAACCAAGGGGATGGTGCTGGAAACAGTCACAACCACTAATCACACTGCGGAGGACCCAGACAACTGTACACGGCCATCCTCACCAAATTCCGTTCCTCCCACCAATGTAGAGATGCCTCAGGATAAGCTGGACTTAATTTTACAGGAGGTCAGAGACTCAAGAAAGGCCATCGAGCAGCAGGTAGGGTCACTCACAACGGGCTTCACTCTGCTCAAAGCTGACCACATCAAGCTCGCTGACACAGTGAAATCACATGGGCGCTCTCTGAAGGAGGTCGAACCCAAGTAAAGGAACATATGACACAGATCCAACTGTTGCAGCAGCAGGTTAATGGCCTGCAAGACAGGATCGAAGATGCAGAGGGTAGGAACCGTAGAAACAATGTTTGTGTCGTAGGTCTTCCGGAACACTGCGAGGGTTTATGGAGCAATGGTTTCACGGACATGTGGCCCCAGAGGGTCTTTCGCCCTTCCTCTGTGTGGAGAGAGCCCACCGGATCCCTAAGGGCAAACCAAAAGCCACGACCCTTGATAGTCAAGATACTAAATTACAGAGACCGGGACATACTGCTACAGAAGGCACGTGAACGGACACAAATCCAATTCGAAAATCACCAGGTGTCACTATACCCTGACTATACACTAATGGTGCAACGCCAAAGGTCTTCCTTCCAAACAATAAATAAGAAGTTACGCAATTAAAATATGCACTGTTGTTTCCTGCCCACCTAAAACTAATTCACAGACAAAAAACGTACTTCTTTGACAGCCCGGACGATGCCGAGGAGTGAATTGAGATGATGGATCTAGTGTCAAGGTCAGTGGTTAGAATCCGTGCCGTGCCCAACAGTCCTAAATGTAATCCAGGTCGCAGATTCCGCCGTAAAACCAAGGGAGTGAAACAATTGCAAGTCCCCAACCCCACGTATGAACAGGCTCTTTCTGAGAGGGAAGAGGCTCTTGCAGCTGCGGCCTCCTTCAGAGAAGACAACCTTCAGATTGCAACTGATTCATCTGAAGACAGTACCATCCATTCTGACTCTGACCATAGTATTACAATGTTCCCGTCAGTGACACCTCAGACAGCGGATGGTCTGCTGGGATGAGCCAGATGGTGAGGTCTCACCGGGCCTGCCACTGGGACACTTAAGCAGTTAAAGTCTGATTGGCACTTTTCCAATTGCATGCATCCTTTCTTTTATGCACTTTGCATGATGCTAACTGATGGTATTGACATAAAGTAGGGCCTCTCTGGGGGCTTACAGACTATTTGATGGCAGTACCTGCATCTGTAGAGTGTGTTAGAGGTTCCTGTTTGTGGCACTGCAGCGGCTGGCGCCCGATATGAGGTTAGATGGACTAATGTACAATTTTTTTATTCAAGTCACACTAACGGCGTTAAGCGATTGAAAGTAGTGAGGCATCCCCCAGGCTCTGTAGAGCTCCCAAGTCATTACTTGTGTGAAAGAACAATGAAGGGCACTGGCGACCACCCCACAAAGCGAATGCACATCTCACCGAGTCAGAAGCTTGCAAAGATCGCATGAAATGGAGGGTACAGGTCTTCTCTACTAATTACTCGGCCTTTGCGAGAGAGGCAACCATATGGATTAGGCATGGGGTCCCCTTTATAGAGCTGGACGACGTGCCAATGACCAAGGCAGACACATACTATTGGGTAGCATCAATGCCCCAAACTTTGGGCAAGACACATTTTTCAACAGGTTGAGCACAGTGCTGTCTGGGTGGGACATGTACCCGTGGCTTTTGGGAGGTGACTGCAATTCGGTGCTGGATGTATCACTAGACAGGTCACACCCTCCCCTGAACGGAGCAGGTACTGTAAGGCAAGCTGAGGCCCTTAGCAGCTGGAATACTGGGTGGGCACTGGGGGACGTATGGAGAATGTTATATCCAACAAACAAGGAATGCTCCTTTTTCTCACCTGTCCACCAATTACATACACGCATTAACAGACTATTTTGTTCCCTTAACATTGCAGTACAAATGACTCATGCCACATATCTAGCGAAGATCTTTTCCGATCATAATCCCCTGGAAATATGTGTTACTTGGGGCAGAATACCAACCCCAGTCCCCACATGAAAGCTATGGCCCCAGATGCTAGAGGATGCCCCCTTCTGCAGCACGTTGTCCACGACTATCACTAACTATTTTTTAGAAAACTGGAACACTGCCTCCTCTAACCTGATAGAGTGGGATGTGCTCAAAGTGGTGGCCAGGGGTGCTGCGATAGGCGCTACTGTGGGGTCCAGACAGGAAACACATAAAAGCCTTTTCAGGGTCGAAAACTCAATGAATGAGCTGGATCAGGCGGCAGCGAACGACTTGACCAAACATGCCCCATTACAGGAACTGCGCATACAACATGCCGAATTGTTAGAAACCCTCCGGGTCATAGACCAAAGAAGGTACACACAGCTTAAACACACTGAGGCTGACAAATATGGGACATTATTGGCTAAAATATTGCGGGATGACCCTACACCTCCAGTGATTCATAACATCAACGTTCCAGGGCTGAGTATGGCTTGCTCGCAGCAGGACATAAATGACGTATTCTGCAACTATTATAGTACTTTATACAGCGCGCCCAAACACATTGACACTTCGCTCATCGACACATTTCTAGAGGGACTCCCTTATGCAAAGTTCGCTGTGGGGACGCAGAAAAGTTTAACGGGACCAATTACAAAAATGGAAATAAAATCAACCATCAAAGGGCTTCCACGAAATAAGGCCCCAGGCCTAGACGGCCGACCGATAGAATTTTTGAACTCCTATTCTGAGGCTTTAGTCCCTAAACTGGAGAAATTATATAATAAAGAGCTAGAACTAGGACACCTCTTGCATACCACAAAGGAAGCGTTGGTGGCATCGCTCTCCAAGCCGGGCCGGGATGGCTCAGATCTTTCGGGCTATTGCTCACTCTCGCTTCTAGCGACAGAGTACAAGATCTTGAGTAAGATCTTAGCTAACCGACTTCTACCCCACTTACACACATTAATACATAAGGATCAATGCGGGTTTTTGCCGGCGCGTAGCACGTCGTTAAATATCAGACGGCTACATCATGTCATAGCCACTGCTCCTGCAGAGTTTGGAGATACTGGCTGCATAGCACTGGACTTGATACTCTCACGTGGGGCTACATGTTCAAGGCCCTGGAGAAGTTTGGGTTGCCTCCTGAGTATCTCGGATGGGTGCGACTGTTATACACTGGCCCTACTGGGAGAGCACGCACTGGCAATCACATCTCACAGGAGTACACGGTGCACAGGGGCATGAGACAGAGATGCCCCCTGTCCCCTTCACTATTTGTGCTGGCCATAGAGCCACTGGCACTTAAATTGCGGCAGGAAGCCGGTCCGTTGGGGATTCCGATTGAGGACACAACACACTTGATATAAGCCTATGCTGATGACATTATTATATATTTATGGGACCTTTTAGGCTCCTTGGAACCCCTTCCCAGTATCTTCTCCAGTTTTGAACAGGTTTCTGGTCTAGCCATTAAAGAAGGAAAATCGACTGCCTTTTTCTTGCATGAAGGCGACCGCCCAGATGGCATTAGCCTTGGTCGATACCTTATACCGGTGGCACATAGCACATTTAAATACCTAGGTATACATATCTATAGGTCACAAGAACATCAACTGGATGGCAACCTGATGAAAGCAATACGTGCGGTGCGGTTGAGGCTCGTATTTTGGTCCTCATTGCCGCTATCAGTAATGGGACGGGTTGCCATATCCAAGATGGTGGTCCTTCCCCGACTATTATACTACTTTGCTAACTTGCCAATGCTAGTCCCCCCCTCTGTATTCCGTACCGTAGACACAATGCTGTTAGATCTGCTATTGAGGATTAGGCACCGGAGGGTAAGCCTTAAAAAACTACAGCTGGAGCCGCGCAAGGGAGGGCTGGGGGTACCGGACTTCAAAGCGTATTATTACGCCAGTCAGTTGCAATGGCTGTCCTATTGGACTGCGGACAGGAACTTACAGGAAATAGGATACAATATCCGGTACATCGACCGAGGGATACTTCATACACTGTTACTGCCGAAAAGCAAACTTCCCCCCTGTACACCACCACCGTGCTTCAGTGTTGGAAGAAAGCGTTGAAGCACATGCCCGCTCTATTCCCTACGCTGGGAACATCCCATAGCTGGGGATTCCAATTCCGGGAGGAAGACTCACAAAGCAGAGCTTACAGGCCTGGACAGAAGTGGGTGTAGACACCATAGGTGCCCTATTTAGTGACAGTACACTTCTAGATCATGGGAACTTCATGCACATTACAGGGGTGCCCGGACGCATATACTTAACGCGTGCTATGGTATTACATTGTGTGAAGAAGGTCTGGGCCCCTCAACAGACGGAGTCCCCGCCGCACGATTTAGTTCATACACTATGCTATATGGGAGCGGGACGACACCTCATAAAGTGGCTATATTTAGGTATCCGCTCTCAGGCGGCAACCCCCCTCACGGATCTGAGAGCAAAGTGGGAAGTCGCTATTGAACGAGATATCACTAATAAGGCTTGGGCATGCATATTATAGCATTCCAAAAGAGTGTCTGGAAATGCAAAATTTAAATTCATACAGTGTATGATATTTCACAGGTCCTACTTAACCCCACACCGCCTACATCGGATGTTCCCGGAAACTCCACATCATCGCCCGCGCTGTAAGTCTGAAGAGGCGGGTTTCACGCACATGTTATGGGCACGTCCTCGCTTTAGAGATTATTGGGAGGGGGTAGGTGGCGCTGTGACGGAGATCACACACCTGCAGATCGCAGACAGTGTAGAAGAATGTTTGTTTGGACTCCACAAGCGCTTGAGTGCCCAGAAAGTGGGGCCATAGTCAGTCAGGATTACCCTTAGCAAAAGTAAACGTGACACAGCATCACTTAGTAGGTGACTAATTCTTATAAGTGTGTTTGGGCAGAAATCGAACCGTCAGAATATGGCCCAGTTCCCTGAATTGCATCGGATCTAGATGTACCCAGTCATAAGTGCTAAAGATATACTCCGTGAGTGGAGCGGCATAAAGCAGTCTACTTCATATCTAGTGAGAAAGCCTAGATCTCAATGGAACACAATTAATGTAATAAAGGAAATATTTAGTTGAACTCTTGAAAAGTAGGGTACAGCTCATAAACCAGTACATTTGGCCTGAAGTGTGTCTAATATACGAGATATGTTGTTTTCACATAATATTCATTTAAATTATGTATGGACAGTAAACATTTAATTTCATGTCAGAGACTGCACAAATTATTCTCATCGAAAGTAGGCCTGGAAGCCGCAAACATTGGAATACAAATATCACGACACAGATCTAACTAACAAGCATCTGTTATGTGTAAATGGCAACTAAAAGTGAATAAACTTTAAACTTTACCTTTGATTGTTATTTCCATAGTTCGTCAATGAATTCCCGACGAGAATTTCTGCTCCATTCAGCCTCTCGGGAAAAGCATCTCTGTTGGTGATGTAAATGGCATAAATCGTCTGTGGTTTCAATAAATCCACCCTCCACCAGGGACCATATTCATAATCTGTATGGGAGCAGGACCCATGGGAAGCATTGGGATCCGGATTTCCATCTATGGCGTTGATTGCATGTGCCGTGTAACCGTATTGAATCGCTGCTCCAGCAACAATAGTTGACTGGGTGGCTCGACCACCCAGCGCCACATTCTCACCTGAAAGTAGACAAGCGCTTTAGGTTAGAAGAGGCCTCTAGGGGTTACGTCACTAGTATAATACCCAGCGGTAAAACATGTTTCTCTCATAGCATAGTTATTTATAAAAACATTTACCGAGTACACAAGGGTGTTTAGAAATCGGCGCCCCTGTGCTAGAGGTTTTTACATAATAAATACGGCAAACAATCAAAGGCATGCAACACATGCAGAATTGACCAACATGACCATTCACAAGGAAATATTTACTTGAAAGACTTGAAACGCTTTAAAGGCTTTTCACACAACACTTGCCACAGATACCTGCACCAACTCCAGTGGTCTCAAGTAACAGCGCATTGTACTCCATCCAAACTGGCCATGCTGTGGGACTGCTTCATTTTGCCGACACGTTTGAAATCCCAGGATAATTAAAATTACCCTGAACTCGTGAACATTTCCCAACATTTTAGTCTATGAGTAATTATCTCCTATCTACTGTTAGAAATATGCATTCATATTTTTGTGCAGCATTAACAACATGCAGAATGTGGTTTTACACTCAATGACATATGTACACACAAATATTGTACTATTGTCTTTAAAACTAATTTCCCATGACATATAGAAGAGTGTTTTCCAGACCTTTGTTAAATAGCCCTCAATTTGGGCCTAGCAAATATATTCTTCAAAATGGATGCCTCTCCCTGCACATTTCACTATCTGTCATTTCTGCAGTACACAGTCAAGCAGAATCACGTTTGTTTATTTCCATTGGTATTTTTCTTCCTGGTCTCGATGAACTCTCCAGGGCCTATTCTCCAAACTGTAACTTTACTTCAAAGTTGTTCCATTAGCTCACTGTATACTTTTCATTCATAATAACTTGCTGTTCACAGATCTAGTTTGTCCCACCATCTCAGGATGGCATTAGAATAGAGTTTTCAGAATCAATATTCATGTAGCGGGATAGTGCTTAGGTTCTATGACAATATGACAGTTAATAAATTTGTGCTCTGATTTGTAGAGAAGGCAACACATTTGATCATACCAAGATGATTCAGCAGTTTTAGTGATTTCCAATTTGAAGATATTATATAAAAACCATCGGTGTTGGGGTGCTGAAAGAGCTTTCCTTAATGCTACTAGGGATGATGTCTGTTTCTCTCTTTATTTTGCTGCCCAATTGGAACTTAGAATATTTTTGATTGCACACTTCTCTGTAATGCCATATTTTCTGAGAGCCTTCATGGCGATTATTCTGTTCTGCATTTTAGAATTTTTGTAATAAATCATTTCAACTATTCAGCTGATCTAGAACTAGAGGTTTTTGAGCAGGCTGTTTTCATTTGTTGACTGTAATTCAGATATTTGTTCTGTGTTGAGAGGAGCCTTACCTCTGGAACACATTAACTCTTGAAATTGAGGTTTAACAGTGTCTTCAATTCATCGAAGTGTTGGTGTTCTGTGAAGGTACAATTTTGGGCTTTCAAAATTGCAGGGTCCCCCGCACCCACAAATACGTGGTAGCAGAGGAGTGTTGCGAGTTAAGAACATGTCCTTTCTGCTTTAGAAATTTCCCTTTTTGCCCTGTCCCTAGTCATAGTGGATTTTCCCAGTGGATGTTGCTGTGTCCTAGGTTTGTGGTGCTGCTCCTGGCTGAACAAGTTGGATTGTAAGTATGTATAGAGCCACATGATTCTGGTGGCATTTTGGTGACTGAGAGTGTTCCGGTGTGGTACTGAATATTGTGGTCCGTGCGGAGTGATGGATTGTTATGCTGTGAGTGAGGTATTTGATTATGCAATGTTGATTCTGGGTTCAATTGGTGGTATGGTTACTGTGATTTTGATGTGCTATTCTTATTTGTGATTTGCGTCAGAGAAGGTTTGGTTAAATATATGTTGGTTTGATTATTGAATTCACCAAAATCTCAAGATACTATTGTTGAACTTATCAACAAAAAGATAAGTGAACGTTAATATTGATTTTCTGAACAACAGCACATTTGTTATTTCTGCAGTAAAATTGACCACTGGAAGCGGGCAGGTAGACAGAATCCAGTTCAAATCTGGTGGAGTCAGTCTGTAGCACCAGTCCAACCAGCTTCTGTGCAGAATATGCAAAATGATGGGCTGTTCCATATGAATATTCCCATAGCTCCAATGGTGCAGCAAAACATGAGAAACAAAATTCCATATAGTCCAGGGTTCCAGCAAAATCAATTGATTCTGAATAAGGATTTTCCTCTGTTTTCCCCAGAGAATTAATCCCAATGACCCTGCCATGGGGGGAGGAGGATTGTTTATTTGGAGCATTCCTGCTGGTAGACTAATGTGGCTCTTATGTAGGTGGTGAGGTGAATGGTAACATTGTGTCTTTCTTGATCGATAGCTACTTGTGCTACAGTTCATTCTTTGGAGGTTCTAAAACCTACTCATTTTGGGAATAAAAGTACAAGTTGTAGACATTAGCAATAAACAGATTGTTAGCCAGGTGATGGCATACATATATATCCCTGTTAAAATAGGATCAACAGAGAATAATCATCAGTTCATAATGTGTGATTTAAGTTCTGCTAATTTTTTGGGTAGAGACTTACTTTGCAAGATGAACTGTGTGATTTACTGTATACTGGTGGGTGTCGCAATTGAAATCCAAGAGGAAGATTCAGTGTTTAAATTCAAATAAAATAATTCAATAGTTTAGTTGTTCCCAGTCCTTACTAAAGATGATTTGCCTATACATACAGATAGAGCCTTTTTCTGAATTAACACGTTTTCCTTTTTAGGGGTTTGTGTGCCTAATTTAGGTTGGGGACATTTGCCCTTCAGTGCAAAAGAGTAAATACACTAGCCAAAAGTGGATTGCTGCTAGACAGGAGTCTGCTTTAGTGTGAATTGAATTTGACAAGTGCCACAGAGGTACTGATTTTATTTTTATTGTTTGCAAGATTTGTTTTCTTTTAACTTAATGATTTTTTCTTATTTACATTTTTATTTCCTTTATTTGTGTTCATTGACATGGCCTGTGCAATTGTTTTCTAATTCACGGTTAGTCAGCCGAGGAGTCGTGCTTGTATTGGTGAGATGTCACCACAGAAACATGCTGTTGTTGGTTGGTTGCTGTCAGAGCCGCTCTGTGATTGGCTGAATTTTGGCATAGCCACACTGCTGTTATATCCTACCTTGTCTAATGTGGTTTCTGAATTATTTTGAGTGAGAATAATGGATGCTATGTTGAAAAGCCTAATCACCTAGCGAGGGACAGAATATTCCTGCTAAGGGTCCGCCTGCTTATGAAATGATGATGAGTATTGGTGTTTATGTGTTTACCAGGATTTGTAACTGGCATGAAAATGACTTACAGTTTCCTTTAGAAGGTACCTTTAACATTATAAAGTTTCTTGAGGAAACCCATGATTGATAGAAAGTAGTTACCTAGACCTACACAGGTTGAAGCATTAAATAAATGGGAGACAATGGCTAAAGAGAAGGAAAGAAAGAAATTGAAGAATCAGGGGAGGGGGTTATTTAGACAGTAGCAGGGAGGCTAAAGGGATCATCATGAGAGATGTTGGATAGAGGAAATGATAGAGGGAGTGAGAGTTTTTCCCACAATAGTCAGAGACAGCAGACACATAGAAAAACCAATGAGGGAGATATAGAAAAGCAGAACCGAAAATGAGATGCAGATGAGGAGGATAACTTTTTTAAATGATCTTTTGAATTCTAGACCTCCTCCATAGACTGGGTTCCCAAGACAGAAGCAGAGTTCTGGGGCACTTGATATGGGTGCAACTGATGAGGGTATGAGTGTACAAGCACAGTGATTGACGGCACTTGCAGTTTCATGTGAATCATTGAGTGCCACACCAGAAAATACATTGGCATTTTTAATGAGTACTAGCAGAGAATCTTCTGTTTTCTCTCCAGTTTCAAGTGACAGGTCTATTGCCGTTCCTGCTTAGTCTCTGAAAAAGAGATATTAATATTGGGCTTTTATAGAATGATTTTGGAAAAATATTGCAGGGATCAATTGACACAAATAGGTTGATGACAATGAAATAAATTATGGATGAAAAGTGGTACTTAAACAAAGAGCAGCAATGTGCATGAAACAAGCATATGATTGGCTTGAGTAACTAGCAAATGAGGGGGAGGTTGATATCAGTAAAATTAGAAATGTACAGAGACATTACAAAATGGATTTGACCAATGATAACATAGAACAACTGGGCTTAATAATTTAACAAGCCCACATTAAGGATCTGGTTGATAATGGACTGGAGGGAAGGTGGAAGAAGAAGATTATTACTAAAAAGAAAGCTTCAGAAGCAGGAAAGAAATCAAAGGGGTCAGTTAGTGATTCTGAATTAGTGGCAGTTCCAGAATTTCCACTGAGGGAAGCAAATGGAGAGAATTATGTACATGTGCCTTGGACGAGAAGTGTTCTTTATACTTTTACAACACATTTTCCAGAATTGCAAGAGGAACCAGGGAAATAGTGCGAGGAAGTTCATAGATTAACAAAACACTGGAAGATGCTTCAGACTGATTTGGATGCAGTGTTTGAGTTTGTTGTTCCTAGTGATTTATGGACTGAATGTAAGGTTGCTGTCGCTTACCCAACTGAAGAACCAGCTAAGTCTGTGGCTGATAATGCTCCTTCTGCGGTGATTGCTGACAAGTACAGTGAAGTGATAGAGCATTTGAAAAAGAAAGTGCCAGAGAACAAAATTAATCATGCAAAGATTTTGAGAGCAGTGCATGCTAAATATGAGAGGCTAGTTGTTTCGTATCTGCCTTTGTTATGGGGTTGGGTTCTGAGCCTAGTTTGCATATTCAGCAGAGTGTAATGTGCAAGGAGACTAAGGGTATTGATGATATCCTGAAGTATGCTAAGTATAGTAGTGATTGGTTTGATGTGAAGCAGAAAAAGATCAAGAAGAAGCTGATGGCTTTCCAGACAAATCAGTTTCACAGGTGTTTCAGTAATCAAATGATAGGTTCTGATATGGGTTTTATGTTGTCTACCAATTCTGGAATGAAAGAAGTGCATCTGGTGCAAGGAATGAGAATGGAAAATGAGATAGTGCATGTGCAAGGTCGCGGAGGGGGAGTAATGAATAATTTGGGAGTGAATGTTAATACTGATTTTCTGAACAACAGCACATTTGTTATTTCTGCAGTAAAATTGAACACTGGAAGCGGGCAGGTAGACAGAATCCAGTTCAAATCTTGTGGAGTCAGTCTGTAGCACCAGTCCAACCAGCTTCTGTGCAGAATATGCAAAATGATGGGCTGTTCCACATGAATATTCCCATAGCTCCAATGGTACAGCAAAACATGAGAAACAAAATTCCATATAGTCCAGGGTTCCAGCAAAATCAATTGATTCTGAATAAGGATTTTCCTCTGTTTTCCCCAGAGAATTAATCCCAATGACCCTGCCATGGGGGGAGGAGGATTGTTTATTTGGAGCAGTCCTGCTGGTAGACTAATGTTGCTCATATGTAGGTGGTGAGGTGAATGGTAACATTGTGTCTTTCTTTGTCGATAGCTACTTGTGCTACAGTTCATTCTTTGGAGGTTCTAAAACCTACTCATTTCGGGAATAAAAGTACAAGTTGTAGACATCAGCAATAAACAGATTGTTAGCCAGGTGATGGCATATATATCCCTGTTAAAATAGGATCAACAGAGAATAATCATCAGTTCATAATGTGTGATTTAAGTTCTGCTAATATTTTGAGTAGAGACTTACTTTGCAAGATGAACTGTGTGATTTACTGTACACAGGTGGGTGTCGCAATTGAAATCCAAGAGGAAGATTCAGTGTTTAAATTCAAATAAAATAATTCAATAGCTTAGTTGTTCCCAGTCCTTACTAAAGATGATTTGCCTATAAATGTACGACAAAGAAGAGGTATGGGACTTCGCAGGGAAAGATATGGGACTGATAAAAAGTGAAAAAACTGTCAAGATAAATGTAAAACTAGTTTTTCCTAGAATTAGACAATACAAACTTTCAAAACAGTCAAAAGAAGGAAGGATGCCCATCACTGAAACATTATTGAACAAGGAATTATGCAGGATGTGCTTGGTAATCCTTGCAATTCTCCTATGATGGGCAATAAATAAATGAGTGGTAAATGGAGAATTGTTCAGGACCTTTGAAAAATAAATGAAATTGCGATTGAAGGTTGGCCGGTGGGACTGAATCCTAAAGTAATTTTGCTCCAGATTCCAACAGAGGCAGAATGATATACAGTTATCAACTTATGCCAAGCTTTCTTCTCCATTCGTCTGCATGAGGAATGTCAATATCTTTTTGCGTTCCAGTTCCAAAATAAAGTTTTTGTTTGGTGTTGAATCCCACAGGGGTATGCTGACAGTCCTTCGATTTTTAATCAGATCCTAAAAATTTTTTTTTAATTTTTGCAGTTGCCCTATAACTTAGTCCTGGTTCAATATTTAGATGACCTATTGGTGGCACCTAAGCAAAACAAATACTGTAAACATTATACGATTGCACTATTGAATCATCTAGCTGACAATGGTCACAGGGTTTTCTCCACAAAGATGCAGCACTGTAATAAAGAAGTGAGTTATTTCAGTCATCACAATGAGAAGGAGGCAAGGAAAGTCTCAAAAGAACGTGCTTTTGCAATTCTAAAGATGTATCCTCCTATCGCCTAGACGGTGGTGAGGATGCTCTTGGCAATAATTTTCTTCTGTCACCAATGGATTCCAAACTTTTCCTTGATTGCAGAGCCTTTAGTAAGGCTAACGCACATTGATGCCAGGGACCTGGTACCATTTATTGATGACTGCTTAGAGATCATCCAAGTTTGGAGGGAAAAATTGGGCAATGCACACACCCTTGGAATGCCTGATTACAATATGGATTTTCTTTTATTTTACTGTCATGAGAGGCTAGTGGGCAGAGCATTCCAAAGCTTGGGTTCAAGGTAGGTTAAAGACCAACCCCCACTCCTGGCTCGCTTGATCCTTGAGACAAGGAGCAACTCAAGATTATTTGCCATCAAGTCCCTTTTGGCATGATAAATAGTGGCCAATTACCGAAGGTCCGGAGGACCTGTATTATGCTTTGCACAATAAATAATGAATAAAGCCTTAAATTGTATCACACAGCTTATAGGCACCCAGTGAAGAGTCTTGACGCAGCATCTGCTGAATGTATTTTCGGGATACTCGGGTAGCGGCGTTCTGAATGATCTGAATTTTGTTAATCACTGATTTGTACTACCTAAAGAAAGCGAATTTCATTAATCATGGCACAACCGAATCAGGCCTTGAATCACAGTTCTGTAAGCCTCTATTGGAGCCCTTTCAGCACCTTTCTCAGGGCTTTTAAAAGACCAAAAGCAGCGCCCAGCCACCTTTCTTTTGCTTGGGAGGCCATGATTAGCTGATTGTCAAGACCCATCTGTAGACTTTTTACTTCTGACTTGGGTACTGGGCGTTCACCTAGGGAAGATGACCAAACAATATGATCCCAGAGCGTTGGTTTGTTCCCTAGTATCAAGAACTCATTCATCTTTAGGCAACTGGGTGCCATCCATTTATACACCTATTCCAGAGAGCTATTATGCCCAGCGGCAATGGTGTCCATGTCTGGTGCCAATGTGACAATGAACTGGGTATAGTCTGCATAGGATACCATCTTCAGGCTGTAGGAACAAATAACATCTACCAATGGGCAGTTATAAATGTTAAAAAGCATTGAGCCCTGCAGAACTCCATAAAGCAACTGATGGCTAGATGACATGAATGGGCCCTCACTTACCTGAAAATTGCACTTGTCCAAGAATGAGGCAAGCCACCTAAGGGCTGTTCCTGTGATACCAGCTTCTTCGAGTCGATGGAGAAGAATAGGGTAGGAGACCGTATCAAAGCAGTACTCAAATCCAGAAGGATCAGTGCTGTTGATACACCATGATAATTTTTAGATCTTCTGTGGCTCTCAAAAAAGAACTGTTTCAGTATTATACCCAGCACGAAAACCTGTCTGGGTATGATGAAGAATGTTATCAATTTCCAAATAATCTGTAATATTTTTATTGATTATTTTTTCAAAGATATTTTGCTAACCCCGGGTAGTAAAGAAATGGGCATGTACTTACTTATTACCTCTGGATCTTAGGGACTGATTATGGTGGTGGCCGGACTCACGTCCGACTGCCATTGTACCGGGGATGGGACCGCCCGACCAGCTGTTGGCGGTCCGCACCCTGTATTACGATGCCACCGCCTTCAAGGTGGTCGCAAAGTGTATTTTTGTATTGCGGCGTGTGCTGCAGGCTGCAGCACATGCTGCAGTCCAAAAAAATCCCATTTTGCATATGCCTGGAACTATGTGGTAGGCACTATGCAGTGCCTCCCACATGGTGCAGGGATATGTAGCGGGCAACATAGGTGCCCCCCAGGTCCCATGTCTGGAGGCCAGGGAGTAAGGGGACCTACTAGAGGCCCCCAATGTCCCTTTACACCAGCCTTTTAATGGCGAGTTCACCGCCTTGAAAGGGCTAGCGGAAACTGGCATTGTAGTGCCTAGCATGGTGCCTGAGCACGAACTGCCGCCATTGTAGGGATTACAGAACTTCCCACTATCCGAAGGGCTCTTTGAGCCCTGCGGATTAGTGTTGGACGGTCTTTCAGCCCCCAACCATCCTCCTGCCACATTAGGATGGTGGGTGGATGGTCAGGGGGCGGAAAGACCGTAGTTTCTTGTTGAAATCCAACACAGACTTCCTTGAGTGAATTGAGGGACCTCCAAGAGCAAGTCCCAGAGAATGAGAAAAGAAGGCGGGAAATATTGGATTACAAAAAGAATTATCAAGATGTTTGAATTACACTTGAGTATAAATATATTTTACCTGATTCAATGTTAAAATGCATGCCTAGGTATTTATGTAATCCTTCACATCCAGGGAGAAACGCCAGGACTGTAAAACATTCAATAAGTGTTGATCACATTTACAATTCAGAAGTATTGCAGAAGATTTATCTGCATATTCTCTAAATGGGTTGAGGCCTAACCCACCCAGGGATCAGATAGCATGACAGTTGCCAAGCTTTTCTTGAGTGCTGTGCAAACGATTGATGGACGGAATGCTGAACAAATCAAGCATTCACCGCCAGTCAAGAGCTCTGGGTTAACTCCATCATTCTTTTGCTCACCATGCCAGTCCAGTTTGGACTCAGCCATATGCAAATCAGTCTTGGCACTGCTCCTCATGGGAACAGTCTAGTTAAAACTGCCAAGCCAGGTACTCCCTTGAGCGGAAACAAGCTTCATGGGACTGGTATCACCCCTCATCAGCCAGGCTAGCTTGAATCCAGTGGCATAGAAGGCACGGGACCCACGCCTGGGCATACCCATCCCACTTAGGGTGAAAAATGCTGTGCAAGCAAATGATGGATGGAATGCTGAACAATGTATTTAGCCCAGATCTCTTGACTGGGAGTGAGTGTTTGAAAAGTATCAGCTCTCTATCCATCATCTTGTTATGTTTGCTAAGCTTTTGTTGAGGGAATTAATTTTGGCCTTCCGACTACAATGGAGACAAATGAAACTTTCAAATTGACTTGTATAGCTCCCCACATTGATCAATGGTTCCATTGTAGTTACCATCGTCAATCATCTGGTATTTTGAAGCGGATAAATGGGACCATGAAAAACAGGCTGTCCAAAGTGTAAGCATCAACTAGTTTGAAAAGGCCAGATGCTATTCCTCTCGCCCCATGAAGTGTTAATTGGCGTGCAATGAGACTGGCCTATACTACTGCAGCTACACTTGTTTCAATGGCTGATGACATTGTTCTAGATTACTGCAAAGGTCTTGATGATGTGATGAAATCTGTGGCACATTCCAAGTCATACTTATGATTAACATTGCTGTGAAGTGTGCTGAAGTCGTGCAGTGGATGCACGCCATTCACACAAGAAGTGGAGACATTAACCACTGATTCATAGAGTCAAGATCAAGTTCACAGCGAGGATCCAGAGGGGTGTGAAGAAAATGTTGTTGCTGATGAAAGTAAGGATCCTGGTGAAGGTACCAGTAGTGGAGGCTAGTTTCAAACTGAAGGTCAGAATGAACAGCTTGTTGCAGTCACGAGTGGCAGAAAGAAGGAATAGTCTCTGATCTGACCAGTGAATGGCTCCAGTTGAAAATTTGAGTCTTGAGATCAAATCACAAGTCCATCAGTGAGCAGAGACGATTCAGCAGTAGTCACAGCAGTTGAGGTACCAAAGGCATTAAAGAAAACCTGCAAAGGAAAATATTGACTGAATGAAAGTCTAAAGTCAATTAAAGAAGATTTGGAAGTGATCAAAACTGATTCAGAGCAATGAAAGTGAGTCTCCAGCTGAGAAAAGACCAGTGAGAAAGAATTTCAGAGAGTATGGGTGTACCTAGCATCTGTGTATGAAGAAGAAGATACAGAGAATTGAAGTCCAACACACTGTTTCCAATTCATTTTTGAAAATGAGCTAAAATAAGAAGAACCACCTTAAACTTTCAAAAAAGTTTGAAAGTGGTGACATTAGTCCAGACTTTACAAAAGAATCCAGCTAAAGAAATGAGTTTTAGGTTATAAACTGTATAAAGTGATCCAAAAGCGCTGACTAAAAACATTTTAAAAGTTTTTTTTGATTTTTTAATTTTAATCATTACCTGGAAAAAAAGAAGAAAAGAAGAATAGTTTTATTATTGTTTTACATAAAAGGTTACTTGATTGTTGGAGTTTCAAGTTCTTTTTTGTTTTTGATCTTGATAAAAATTGTCATATAGCAAGTGTAGTGGAGAGATCGGGTTGGATGTCTCCTCAAAAGTTGAATTAACTACAGTTCATCATGGTGGTGTTGAACCTAAAAATTCAGGGAACATTTCTGCATTTGACTGATGGCAAACATGCAATCTCTGCCTTATATATGGTGCAGGTTGCAGACTGCATGTATACTCCGATCCCTGTGAAACAGAAATGGTGGGGAGCATTACCAACTTGGAAAGTGATATACATACTTGGGCTGTAACTGGGAGAGTGCTACAAAAATCCATCTGTGGACGAAAGGAGGATATGGCCCTGGTCAGATTTAAACAATGAGATTGTTTGCATCATGACAGTTACAGATCCCTAAGTACCTAAACACTCGAAGATCCCACATCACCCTCTGCTCAGCCGTAATTAGAGCTTGTGGAGGATATTCCACACAGAAGGGGAAAAACACAATACCTGGGCCAGTTAACACCCAGACTCAACACACTTTGGATATCTGATAGTCTCAGATAAATATCTGGAATTTCCCTGCAGATATACTGAATGTAGAGCAGTATGTCGTCTACATCAATGGATGCTACATGTACCTCATCGCCTAGTGGAACTCCCATGCTTACCACCCCTGACAAAGTTGCTAGGCTAGCGGCTACATTGCCAGGGCAAAGAGCAGTGGGAAAGGGCGCAGCCCTGATAATTCACCCTGACCAATATAAAGAGGGTGACATGTCTTTTCAAAACATGACTTGGACAGTTGGCTCAGTAGAAAAAAGACAAATATCTTGTTGCAGCCACCACGCAATGGGCAGTTTTGACAGCGTGGTAAACAGGTATTCGCAATCAATGGTATGGAATGCCTTCACTAAGTCCAGCACTAAGCAGGCTATGTAGTGGCACCTCCCCTGGACCAGCTGCAGCACCCTATTTTGCCTCTGAATATTAGACGTTGTGTATCTATCAGGGCTATAAACCTTTTGGACCCTATGCACTAGATGCTGCATGTGTACCAGCAAGTGAGGTGCCACTACCGTACTAAGGTTTCAAAATCCATTGCTAGCATAGACAATGGATGGTAGGACATCAGTTTGGTAGGGTCACTTCCGCATGGATTGCGGTTGTCTCCAATCACTCAAGGTGGCATGAGAAAGCTACAGTCACCTGGGGGCAAGTAAAAGCTCATAGGCCTTGTAAAGCTTGGATGGAAGGCTGTCCAACCCCGGAGTTGTCAACATGGCAGTGCGCATAATCATTCTGTGTATCTTCGGTACCAGCTAACGAGTTGTTGATCACCGCGCGTGCTGCAGGATCAAGTACAGGCAGATTAAATCCAATTAGGAAATATCTACTTTGCGCACAGACTATGGGGGGAATGTATTGGCCACAACAATACACCGTGAAGGATTCATGGATGGCTGCCTGAATAGTGCGCATACGGTGCAGGTGATCCCCAATTATCTTCATGTGCTGGGTTGTAGCTATGCCACGAGGAAGCAGGCCAGGAGTTGCCATGACTGATCTCCCTCGCGTGCATCTCAGTTTGTCATGTTTCAAAATAAAAGCAACGCAGTTGCTCAATGAGATGGGTGTGGTGTGCTTGAGCATCTGTCAGCGTGGGTAACAACCCAGGCTGCAACTGGACCGTAGTCTCCTGCCGGCCTAGTGGTGCCTCTGTTTCTATCAAAGCCCTGTGAATATTGACCCTAGCCCGCACCAAAGCCCCAAGCACACGCCACTCAGTACTGCTTTCAGTGCTTCCCACTCAAACAAACTAAAAGTGGCTGTGTCCCAGTTGTCAAAGAAGTAATTGGAGATGGATTCCCTCAGTAATTCAAAAAATGCATGGGGCAACAGCAACGCAGTATTGTGGAATGGGGGCTGTTGCACACTACACCCAATGTGTATGTGCCTAGGGTTATGTTCTGAGAATGTACTTTGCATGTATTCAGCATCTAGCACCTCAGTCTGTAGTATGTGGTGTATATCATCACAACGAGTGTCTTTTCCTTGTCGTCCCCATACAACTGACATTCAAAGTCATAATGCCCTGAGTACCTTTGTATGTGTAGTGTACTGGGAAGAGTGGGGAGGGGTTACTGGAGTAGTCTGCCCCCAGGTGGACTATTAACACACATCCTGGTGTTTTTACTTGGGGGGCTATGGTCCCTAATTGATGGCCTGCCTCTCAATGGACCTGCTTCAGGAAAGAAAACATAAACCCTCAATATCTCCACCCCAGGGCAGTATCCAAGGGGAAGACTGAGCAACCAGTGATATCAATCTACAAAGTGAAACCTAGCAGCCTTGCCCACACACAACGTATCCAAGGCATGCAGAGAAGGGGGAACGTGTCCTGTGATGCCAATAGGTTTCGCATTTGCTAGAGGACTCCTAGCGTCCATTTAAAAATCTGTAATGAACAATCAGTGGCAGACAGCAAGCAGCAGTTAACACACACCACCTTCCTAACTTTCATCTTGCAACTGTTTTTGCATACTTGCATCTACTTATCTTCTCCATGGGTACCTTTCCACATTACCTCTTGGCCAGCAAATTATCTACTTGTGCTGCTCTGACCACTCTCACATCCACCTCAAAGTACATGCTCATCTCTCAATCTATCCTTTATCCACAAGCTCCTTACAATCACCCTCTGTTACTGCCATTCTTAAAACCATTTCTTGCCTCTAAGTTCTACACTTGAACCCTTACTATTCCACCCAGACTCTCACATTATCATTCTTGTGCTGCACCTCTTACATCCACACCTCCATTCCCTGCACCACTATTCACCTCTATGTACACAACAGCTCTCCCATTTATGCTATACACACAATGTACTGTACTCATCACCTCCTCAGCAGACGATAACCATATCATTTCAAATGTACCCCTCTTATTCCCATCTCTTCCCTTTACACTGGCTTTGAGACACTAATTTCTGCCACGTTGCACCATTATATCCACCTCTTACATTCACTCTTAACACCTCACCACATCTCTCACCCTGACACTTACATTGCTTAATTAATCTGGCCTTATTCATTAGCCTCTCACCATTCACTCACTCTACTTTGCTTAAGGCTTACTAATCGTCATTAGACAAACTAGATATTCAAACACACCACCCATCTACTGGCCAACACCTCACATCTCTACATCCTGCATCCTAACTTACACAACTGGTGAATACCTTTGACATCCACATATCCACTCTGTTTCCCAAAAAACCTTGTACGTTGTCTCACTATGTCTCTCTTACATCCATATCTTAGTTCCATGCTCGATACCTCTATTAACGTCTGCATATTAACAACTACCTTTCTCAATGAATATGCCTTTATCACAGCCACCTTTTATCATAGTGCAGCGCAAGTAGACACTGCTTCCTTTCTGCCACTCGAGTAGATTTTTACTCGAGCAGCAGCTTTCTCAACGCGAACAGAAGGTTTCTCAATGCGAGGGGTTGCGAGCATACGCGACCACTCGCAATGAGAAATCTGACCGCCTGTGTGAGAAGGTGGCCTGATATATGCTGTCCACTCGTTCTAGTGGCCACCTTGTATCAGTCCAAACAACCCCTTATGGTGAATAGGTTAAAGAAGAGATCCAAGCCTGGATCTAGGATGGAAGGAACCTGAAAGCAGAGGTCTGGGTCACTTGCCAGTGACCGAGGGCAGGATGGACCAATGACCACAGATGTCGGGTGCTTCAGGTGAGTTGACGAGGGTCTTGACTCTTCAGCCACTAGGTCCAGGAGTCGTCAACGAAGTCCACGAGCTGGATTCGAGCTGTCCCACGAAGTCTGTCGAGTGCTGCAGTGTCAGCGACCAGATTGGACCCAACAAGCATTGGCAACGGCAAGTCTCATGGAAAGAGAAGAAGGATGTCGGTGCAGACCAGCAAGGTCTGAGGGACTCACCCAGTGAGGGTAAGTCAGGGCACATCTGGAGCAACCAGGTAAGCCCAAGCAGAAGAGGAGTTGCCTTTGTGGGGACCCACTAGCAAACGGGCTAGCGATCGCAAAGGAGCCTCGAGCTGTCGCACTGGAACCTCGCCCACGGGTCACTCGTGTAGTAGAGGCCAGAGATATTCGGTGCAGTCAATGCTCAAGTCTAGGGCTACTCGGAGCCCAAAGCAGAACTTCAAGGATAAACAAGAAGACAATGTACCACCAATAGTACACGGTGCCCAGGGGTCACGGTTCCTCGTCACCCACAATAGCCACGGGCCTCAGCTTTGCTGTGGACTCAGGGTAGCCTAGGGAAGTCATCAGGAAATCCACCTCTGGTGATGCAGAGACTTCAGCGTCCAACGGGAGCTTCGGGATTGCAGACTGGACAGTTGCTTCTTTGGTGCCTGCCAAGCAGGGGAGTCACTCCTTGACTCCAAGGGAAATTTCTTCCGTCTTCTAGTCGAAATAGAAAGTCGAAGGTCCAGGATATATGTTGCAGAGTTTCGTCCAGGGTAATCTAAAGTCGCAAGGACTGGGTTCCCATATTTATACTAAGTTTGGGGGTTGGATATAATCTAGGGAACCACCTATGGGAGGGATTGGAAAGAGGGGTGGTTGCACCCATTTCCTTTGTCCAGTTTTGCGCCAGAGCAGGGGCAGGTAGCCCCTGCAACCGGTTTGAACTGGACTATGCACAGGGACACCAAGTGTGCCCCCAGTGCTGGACTTAAAAGCACCAGAGAGTGCTCCCACCCAGCCCCAATGCACATCTGCCTGTCTGGGGAGGTGGTTACACCTCCCTGGGACAGGAAACCTATTGTCCAGGCCTCGCCTGCTGGAGTTTCAGTCAGCAGCAGGAGGCCAGACCCGTGTCTGTGACAGAGGCATCCATTTTGTGATGCCAGGGCTTTATATAAAGTCCTACCGGATTAGACCAGTGGGAACATGTCTCTCCCTCTAGAAGGGTGGAATGCTTCCCCCGCCGCCAGAACTGGCGGGGTGGGGCGGGTAGTATTCCAAAGTGTTTGACAACAAACACGACATGTTTTCGTGCAGCCATCCCAAAGTTAGCATTTACCACTAGGTTATAATGCACTTAAGAGTATATGGTCAGGCTGCACCACAAACAGCATCAGAGGAGGTACTCCGAATGCTGCAGAGGGGCTCTGCTCATGCAGGGGCACCCTCTCACATAAAAACCAAGCACTCTGCCTTCAGGATTGTTAAGGCCTGCCATAGGATTCACTTATAGGTTTTATATGTGTGTGCAATGGTAGTGATATAGGTATCCTATACCACTGTAAGGGGTGCAAGCACACCCTTACCCAGACTGCAGTAGCATACCTGTGGTGCCATTTTGGAGTGCTTCCTAGGGGAGGCATAATACATGCTTCAGCCCCTGTTAGGCCTCTGAGGTACCTATGCCCTAGGTACATAGTATACCATATACTAGGGGCTTATAAGGCACTCCAGAATCCAATTAGATATTTACCTAATGTAAACGCAAACCATTTTAGAGAGGAAGCAGCTAGGCTGTGGTCCTGATTAGCAGGGCCACAGCCAGACTAAGGTCGAAAAATAGTGAAACACTAGCAAAAAGTAGGGGGAACCCATGTGAAGCAGATCCTACTCTCCTACACAACCCCCCCCAAACGCAGGGACATTAAACTAACCTTGACCAGTTGAGTCGTCATGTTCTAAGTGGAAATACCTAGAGAGTCCATCTGCATTGGCATGGTTACTCCCAAGTCTATGTTCCACTGTAAAGTCCATCCCCTGTAGGGAAATGGACCACCTAAGCAGTTTGGGGGTTTCACCCTTCATTTGTTTTAGCCATAAGAGGGGCTTATGGTCTGACTGAACAAGGAAGTGAGTACCAAACAAGTATGGCCTTACCTTCTTCAGAGCCCAAACCACAGCAAAGGCCTCCCTCTCAATGGCTGACCAACGTTTCTCTCTAGGGGTCAGCCTTCTGCTTATGAAGGCTACTGGCTGATCCTGACCTTCAACATTCAATTGTGACAGTACAGCCCCTACCCCCAATTCAGACCTGGCCTCCACCTACAAGGTGGCCCAGGTACACAACCTGACTCTGCCCTATCTGGCACTTAGTAGCCTTGATAGTTAGGCCTGCTTTTTGGAGGGCCTCCAAAACATTCCTCAGGTGGACCAGGTGATCCTCCCAGGTGAAGCTAAAGACAGCAATATCATCTATATATGCTGCACTAAAGGCTTCCAGGCCTGTAAGGACTTGATTCACCAACCTTTGGAAAGTGGCAGGTGCATTCTTCAAACCAAAGGGTATTACCACAAACTGATAGTGCTCCCTAGGGGTAGAAAATCCTGTCTTTGGCTTTGCATCATCAGCTAGTCTGATCTGCCAGTAGCCAGCTGTCAGGTCAAATGTGCTTAGATACTTGGCTGAGGCCAAAGTAACTATTAGCTCATCTGCCCTGGGGATGGAATGGGCATCAGTCCTAGTGACTGCAATGAGACCCCTGTAGTCTACACAAAACCTATGTTCTCTCTTTCCATCTGTGGTGTGAGGTTTAGGTACCAGAACTACTGAGCTAGCCCAAGGGCTAACTGGGGGATCAATCACACCCAAATCCAACATCTTTTGGACTTCTGTCCTTATACAGTCCCTGACATGGTCAGGTTGCCTGTAGATCTTATTCTTCACAGGTAGACTGTCCCCAGTGTCCACTTTATGAGTGCACTAGGTGGTCTGACTTGGAGTCAGTGAAAACATATGTCTAAACTGGCTGAGAAGGTTTCTGCAGTCAGTTTGCTGCGGGGCAGTGAGGCTGCCTGCCAAGGCTACACCATCAACTGACCCATCATCAGGGTTCTGAGAAAGCAGGTCATGAAGTGGGTCACTTTCTTCCTCCTGTCCTTCATCAGTAGCCATGAGCAAGCCCATGTCTACCCTGTCAACATATGGTTTAAGTCTGTTGACAAGAAGTACCCTATGGGGACTTCTAGGGGCTCCAAGGTCTACCAAGTAGGTAACCTCCCCTTTCTGTTCAACAATTGTATGAAGGCCACTCCATTTGTCCTGGAGGGCTGCTGTGGTCACAGGCTCCAACACCCACACTTTCTGTCCTGGCTGGTAAACAGTCAGTACAGCCTTTTGGTCATGCCAGGCTTTTTGCAGTTCCTGGCTAGCCTCAAGGTTTTTGTTTGCCTTTTTCATGTACTCAGCCATCCTGGAGCGGAGACCAAGTACATAGTCCACTATGTCTTGCTTTGGGGGCTTGAGAGGTAACTCCCATCCTTCCTTCACCAAACACAATGGACCCCTGACAGGGTGACCAAAGAAAAGTTCAAATGGGCTGTAACCAACCCCCTTTTGAGGCACCTCCCTGTATGCAAATAAAAGGAAGGGCAAGAGTAGGTCCCATTTTCGCCTAAGCTTCTCTGGGAGTCCTTTAATCATGCCATTTAAGGTCTTGTTGAATCTTTCAACTAAACCATTGCATTGTGGGTGACAGGGTGTGGTGAACTTGTAATTCACTCCACACTCCTTCCACATAGCAGTCAAGTAACTAGACATGAAGTTTGCATCCCTGTCAGATACTTCCTCCTTAGGAAAGCCTATTCTTGAGAACACACTCAAGAGAGCTCTTGCCACCACAGGTGCTGTAGTGCTCCTTAGGGGAATTGCCTCTGGGTACCTGGTGGCATGATCCACCACCACCAGTATACATCTGTGCCCAGATGCTGTTTGGGGATCCATGGGACCAACAATGTCAATCCCTACCCTTTCAAAGGGCACCCCCACCACAGGTAGTGGTATCGGGGGGCCTTTGTAGTGCCACCTGCTTTGCCACTGGCTTGTCAGGTTACACAGGAGCGACAAAACTCCTTTGTGTCTTCAGACATGTGGGGCCAGTGAAAGTGAGGGACAATTCTGTCCCAAGTCTTGTTCTGGCCCAAGTGTCCTGCTAGTGGAATATCATGGGCTAGTGTCAATAGGAAACCCCTAAACTTCAGAGGTATAACCAACCTCCTGGATGCACCAGGCTTGGAGTCTCTACTCTCTGAGTAAAGGAGTCCATCATCCCAATAAACTTTATGGGTGCCACTAGCATTCCCATCAGCCGTATCAGCAGCTTGCTTTCTGAGGGGTTCAAGAGAGGGGCAGGTTTTCTTCTCCTGGATCAGATCAGACCTGGAAGGGCCCCCTGTCCCCAAGAACTCAACCTGGTCAGTTTCAAGCTCCTCTGGGACAGTTCCTTCTTCAGGCTCAAGATCATCTCCCTGAGGAGACTGATCAGCATTCTGAGTTAGGTGGGGAGGCTCTGCCTTAACCCTATTGCTCCTCCTCTTGTGAGACACCTGGTCCATTATTCCAGAATCCAGGGCCTGTCCAGCTTTAGACATTTTGGCCTGTGACCTAGTCACAGCAAAGACATGAGCAGGGATCCCTAACATTTCTGCATGTGTCCTGCGCTCCACTTCACCTCAAGCTGAAGTCTCTAGATCATTGCCAAGCAAGCACTGTACTGGTAGGTCTGCACTTACCACAACCTTCTTAAGGCCAGTTACCCCTCCCCAGGAGAAGTTAACAACTGCCAGAGAATGATCTGTTCTGACATTGCTAGCATTGGTCACTTGGTACATTTCACCAAGTATAATCTGCCCAGGATCCACAAGATCTTTTGTCACCATTGTGACACTTGCTCCTGTGTCCCTGAATGCCCAAGCCTCTACTCCATTTATCAAAGGCTGTTGTCTGTATTTGCCCAGATTACTGGGACTCACACAGGGGGACATATCCATGCCCCCATCACAGACAAGCACAACCTGAGTTGGAACTCTGACTAGGTCAGAGTCCATCTCAGAACCCTGGGTCAACCCTACTACACCCTTATTCTGAACATTGCCACCACCTATTGTAGCTGCACTAGGGGAAACAGTTGCCTTAGGGGCAATGGTGGCTGGAGTAGATTCTTTGGACTTGGTGCAGTCACTGGTCCAGTGAGTTTTCTGTTTACAGTTTTTGCACCAAGGTTTCTTTTGGCCTTTTCCCTTACTTGACTGTGGCTCCCCATTAGAAGAAGATTTTTGGGGCCCTTGAGAAGACTTTTGGTCTTTACCCTTGTCCCCACCCTTGTCAGAGTTCTTAGAATCCTGATTCTTTGGGTCACCACCTTGGTTATGTACCTTCTGCCTCACCCTGGTTCTGACCCATTTGGCTGCCTTCTTTCCCAATTTGTGGGGAGAGGTCAGATCAGAGTCTACCAGGTACTGGTGCAACAGCTGATTTTTTTGTCAGTTTTTAAGAATCTGCTCCCTCATTATCAGATTGTACAATCCTATGAAGTCACACACTTTACTGCCCAATAACCAACCTTCCAGAGCCTTAGCAGCACAGTCAACAAAGTCAACCCAGTCGTGATTTTGTGCTTTTTGGGTGTCTCTGAACATTAACCTGTATTGTTCAGTGGTTAGGCCAAACCCATCTATCAGTGCACTTTTCAAGACCTGGTAATCATCAGCATCCTCTTCTCGTACAGTGAGGAGCTTATCTCTACCTTTGTCTGCAAAGGAGAGCCATAAGATTGCTGCCCACTGACCTTGAGGGACCTTCTGTACTTTACAGGCCCTCTCCAAGGCAGTCATCCATTTGTGGATGTCATCTCCACTCTGGTAGGGAGGGACAATCTTACTTAGGTTTCTATGGTCATAAGACCTCTCCCTATCTCTAGGGAAGTTGCTGCCACCAAGGGACTCTAGTCCCTCCCTTTTACTAGCTCTATAGAGCTCTAGGGCTTCCCTATCTAGGGTCAGCTGCTGCTTTCTGAGGTTGAACTTCTCTTGCTCATACTTCAGCAGTCTCTCTCTGCTGGGAGGTTTCCCTCCCTCTGTGAGAAGAGACAGAGGTCCCTATAGAGGAGTTAGACTGGACAGATCCCCTTGACAGAGATCTATCCGTTCTAGCCCTACTTTCAACTCTTCCTGGAGGAATAGAGGAGGGAGCATTGTTGTCATCTTCCTCAACCTCATCCAGGAAAGCTGGGTTCACCAGTTTCTGGTCATTGTCACCAGTCTGGTCAGCATTAGAGGTAGGGTCAGGGGAATTTCTACCCCTAGGCCCACCCTCACTTGCTGCCCCACCCACACTGCCTACCCCATCAGGCCCACTAGGCCCTGAGATATGATCCAGCTTAAGTATCTTTATGAGATGCTGGGTGGTTGGGCTTTTGCCTGTCTTCAGCTTCCTAATGGAACATAAGGCCCTAAGCTGTGCAAAGGAGAGATCCTCATATTTATAGGGGAGAAGCACACTGGCTTCTGGCAGGGACCCACTGGTTCCTGGCTGATTAGACATTATTAATGTGGTGTGGTGTATTTCACTACCTACACTAGTGTGGCCTACTAAACTCTCTTGAGTTGTAGAAAGGTTGTACTATCCCTTAACACACAACTCTAAGTTCAGTAGGACTTACAGTAGCTAAACTTGATAATATATGTACCTTAGGTACCTTTAGTGGTTTTCAGTTGATCAATTCAATTGAGATAATCTGGTAAAACAATAGCAAGCTGGAATTCCACACGCTGCACACCAATGTGAGAAGGTGGCTTGATATATGCTGTCCATTAGTTCTAGTGGGTACCTTGTATCAGTCCAAACAACCCCTTATGGTGAATAGGTTAAAGACAACCTTTATTGAAAGCTATCCTAGTGGTAGCTATGGAGAGCATTCGTCAGGCTAAGTCTTGAAGGAATGTAAAGCAGCTTGTTTTACCAGTCTATAATCTCTTGAATGATCAAATGAAAGGACAGCTGCACCAGGTATATATTTAAAATATATGTATTTAAGATAATACACACCCCTCTAGTCTCTTTATGAGACTGGAGTTCGAAGTACTTAATTTACAAGTTAGCAATCAACGGTAATAGCACAAATACACGTTTGGGCCCTAGGGGTGTACCAAACCATATACCACAAAAGTGGTATAAGAACCATGACTGAACTAGACACAAGGCATAGAGCCTGTAGAATCGCTGGGACCCCAAGGAACCACCCAGGGTAGTGACACAGGGGACCCATGTGGACTGTGTGCAGTGTGTAAACACAACCGCGGGTTCCCGTTAGCTTCTATGGGCAATGTCGCGGTTGGAAATTTGAAGATTAAGGACACTTAGAATCGAGTCAGGACAAAACCCTTTTGGACTTAAGAAGTTCTAGGGCTAGTACCCACGGGAGCACCGGAGTACTCGAGTTACCTCACCCAGGGAAGCCGGGTGCATAGGTGTCTTTTGGTGTGGGCTCGTGTCGTCGATTACAATGGAAGCTGGCGAAGAACTGCTGCTGCCGTGAAGAGGAGAAGTGTCCGAAGAGATCCAAGCCTGGATCTAGGATGGAAGGAACCTGAAAGCAGAGGGGACAGAGTCTAGGTCACTTGCCAGTGACCGAGGGCAGGATGGACCAATGCCCACAGATGTCGGGTGCTTCAGGTGAGTTGACGGGGGTCTTGACTCTTCAGCCACGAGGTCCAGGAGGCATCGATGAAGTCTACGAGCCGGATTCGAGCTGTCCCATAAAGTCTGTCGTGTGCTGCGGTATCGACGACCAGATTGGACCCAACAAGCCTTGGCAACGGCAAGTCTCGTGGAAAGAGAAGAAGGACTTCAGTGCAGACCAGCAAGGTCTAAGGGACTCACCCAGTGAGGGTAAGTCAGGGCACATCTGTAGCAACCAGGGAAACCCAAGCAGAAGAGGAGTTGCCTTCGTGGGGACCCAGTAGTCAACTTGCTAGCAATCGCGAAGGAGCCTCAAGGGGTTGCACTGGAACCTGGCCCACGGGTCACTCGTGGAGTGGAGGCCAGAGATCTTCGGTGCAGTCAGTGCTCGAGGCTAGGGCTACTCGGAGCCCAAAGCAGAACTTCAAGGAATAACAGGAAGTTGATGTACCAGCAATAGTATGCAGTTCCCAGGAGTCATGGTTCCTCGTCACCCACGATGGCCACGGGCCTCAGCTTTGCTGTGGACTCAGGGTGGCCTCAGGGAAGTCAGGAAATCCCCCTCTGGTGATGCAGAGACTTCGGCGTCCAACGGGAGCTTCAGAATTGCAGACCGGACAGTTGCTTCTTTGGTGCCTGCCAAGCAGGGGAGTCACTCCTTGACTCCAAGGGAGATTTCTTCCATCTTCTAGTCGAAATAGAAAGTCAAAGGTCCAGGATATATGTTGCAGAGTTTAGTCCAGGGTAATCTAAAGTCGCAAGGACTGGGTTCCCATACATATATTAAGTTTGGGGGTTGGACATACTCTAGGGACCCACCTATGGGAGGGTTTGGAAAGAGGGGTGGTTACACCCATTTCCTTTGTCCAGTTTCACACCAGAGCAGGGGCAGGTAGCCCATGCAACTGGCTTTAACTGGACTATGCACAGGGACACCAAGTGTGCCCCCAGTGCAGGACTTCAAAGCACCAGAGAGTGCTCCCGCCCAGCCCCAATACACATCTGCCTGTCTGGGGAGGTGGTTACACCTCCCTGGGACAGGAAACCTATTGTCCCGGTCTCCCCAGCTGGAGTTTTGGTCAGCAGCAGGAGGCCAGACCCGTGTCTGTGGCAGATGCATCCATTTTGTGATGCCGGGGCTTTTTGAAAGTCCTACCGGATTAGACCAGTGGGAACATGTCTCTCCCTCTAGAAGGGTGAAATGCTACCCCCGCCGCCAGAACTGGTGGGGGGGGGGGGGGTAGTATTCCAAAGCGTTTGACACCAAACACGACATGTTTCCGTGCAGCCATCCCAAAGTTAGTATCTACCGCACGGTTATAATGCACTTAAGAGTATATGGTCAGGCTGCACCACAAACAGCATCAGAGGATGTACTCCGAACGCTGCAGAGGGGCTCTGCTCATGCAGGGACACCCTCTCACATACAAACCAAGCACTCTGCCTTCGGGATTGTTAAGGCCTGCCATAGGAGTGACTTAAAGGTTTTATATGTGTGTGCAATGGTAGTGCTATAGGTAGCCTATACCACTGTAAGGGTTGCAAGCACACCCTTACCCAGGCTGGAGTAGCAGACCTGTGGTGCCATTTTGGAGTGCTTCCCAGGGGTGGCATAATACATTATTCAACCCCTGGTAGGCCTTTGAGGTACCTATGCCCTAGGTACATAGTATACCATATACTAGGGGCTTATAAGGCACTCCAGAATCCAATTAGATATGTACCTAATGTACATTCAAACCATTTTAGAGAGGAAGCAGCCAGGCTGTAGTCCTGATTAGCTGGGTCACATCCAGATTAAGGTCGAAAAACAGTGAAACACCACCAAAAAGTGGGGGTACCCATGTGAAGCAGATCGTACTCTCCTACAGCCTGTGTTTAGAAATCTCGGGGGGAGGTTGATTTTCCGCACTCGTACTCGCCAACTTGATGTTGATGATCACGAACAAGGAAAAATCTTGCCAGGAGGTAGATTTTTCATGCTTGTACTCGCCAACTTGATGTTGACGTATGCGAGCGAGGAAAAAAAGCCCTGCTCTGCGGAGTTTTTCGGAACTCTGCATGCACCGTGTAACGCGGAGTGTGGAAAACTCCGCAAACTCCGCGAGCGGAGTTCATCGCCCAGACTTAGCTTTAACCAGTTTTTCAAGGTCCTACACTCTGATATCCACACCCCAGCATTTCCAACAATTCCCACTGTAATAATGAGGATACTCTACGTATCCCATCCAAGAACTTCCTTTGACCATAAATCCTTCCTTCCACTCTTATCTAAATTGTTACTTGTTCTGGCCCTATTACATCTGAGTCTCCCCTCCATGCACAAAATGTCAACACAACTTACTCTCACCTATCCCCTTGTTTAGCTAGCTCAGCCCCTCCAACATTAATCTCTCCAACATGTGCAGCTATGCTTCACATTTCAACACCCACCTCCTCCTTTGTCTGTCAATATAGTGCATGGGTGAAACACAGGCTCCTGTAGCACCTGCACAGCAGACGGGCCCACAACACTACTGGGGACTCAATCTACTCGGCTGCCCACATGTAGCACAGGGCAATCCACTAGCCTTAACAACCATCCAAATTCATCTCTGTGTGATCTGGGCTAGCATCAAGCACTTCTCAAAACTCCTTCATTATTCATTATTCATTATTTTCAATTCACAAATGACTACATACACACCTATCATATGCTCAACTCCAAATGATGTGTGGGTAAAATAGTATAGTCATAGCTTTTACAAACAAAAGATTTGTCAGTCAAAAAGTGTGAACAAAACCCAAATCGCATTCCTTCTTCACTCTTCTTTCTCTGCCCGCATCCCTGGTGAGCAGTGCCCTTTGGGCTACAATGGCATAATGGCTGTCAGACTTAAGTTTTGTGGGCGTCCCATAGGATTCCCTGATGTTCATTCAGGCAGGGGCAGGTGCCAGTCACATCCATCGCATCCTCAAGTGATGTTGCTACTTGCTGTCATGATGCCAATGCATTGTTTGTGCCAAGTGAGGGGTGACAGCAAGGCGAGCCTGGCAGGAGAAGAAACTCAAATTGAACATTCTCATTCAAGTTTGTAAACTGAAAGGCTGTGTGTGCCAAACATATCAAACACAAGGAGATGATGGACAGAGTGCTGAAACTTTTCAGACACTTACCGCCTGTCACAGATCTGGGTTGAATCCATCATCGTTCTTTAGCTCACTTCGCCACCCCAGTTCAGACACAGCTTTATGCAAATCAGTCTTGACCGTGTGCCTCATGGGAACAGTCCAGCCCGAACTGCGAAGCAATGTCTTCCCAGGACTGGAAACAAGCAACCTGGGATCGGTTTCGGGGTAACACCCCTCATCAGCCAGGCTAGCTGCCGTATCATTGGACTCCGCCCCCCGCATTGACGGACTGCTCTGGAGCTTACACTGTGCTGAATTGCTGCCAATTTCCAGCTCCCCCGACGATCCGGTTATCAAGCTTCTCCTCGCGGCAATTGCCGTTCTTCCGGACCTTGTACCCCGCACTGTCAGATTACTCTGGATTATATACTGTGCTGAATCTCCAGCCCTCCTGACGATCCGGCAATCAGGCTTCCCCTCGCGGCTTTTGCCGCTCTTCCGGATATCGTACCCCGCACTGTCGAACCTCCACCATACTCGCTAACCTTGCGCACTCCAAGTCCTCCTGACATAATCGCGTCCTAATACCGTTACGTAATCACCTAACTCTCTGTAACGGCTATTCAGGTCTAATTGTACAGGCATAATCAATGTTGTCCTGATGATGATCCTAATATTCCCTTTATAGGATCGAAACGCCGTCGACACTTGTACACACCCTATATGTCCTTAGTAATATTAAGTTCGATACATAAGGGTGCCCCATGCAATGTTTGTTGGTTCATTTTTTCTATTCCTGCCAATTGTAACAAACGTTTTTTGCCTGAACCTTTGCTTTCTTTGTACTTTTTCTTGTTAGTTGTACGGGACACAGGCTTGTGTCCCACTTTGTGAATTTTTTGCTATTTTTTTGCTTCATTACTATATCTGTAAAATCCATGACCACTGTCCGGCTGGACAAGTCTTTACAAATAAGCACTGATTGGGTCCTTATTCATTGTTCTCTTCATTTATTCCTCTCTAGGGACTTCTTTTGTTTATAATTAAGTGAGGGGTGACAGCAAGGCGAGCCTGGCAGGAGAAGAAACTCAAATTGAACATTCTCATTCAAGTTTGTAAACTGAAAGGCTGTGTGTGCCAAACATATCAAACAAGGAGATGATGGACAGAGTGCTGAAACTTTTCAGACACTTACCCCCTGTCACAGATCTGGGTTGAATCCATCATCGTTCTTTAGCTCACTTCGCCACCCCAGTTCAGACACAGCTATATGGAAATCAGTCTTAACCCTGTGCTTCATAGGACAGTCCAGCCCGAACTGCAAAGCCATGTCTTCCCTGGACCGGAAACAAGCATCCTGGTACTGGTTTCGGAGTAACACCCCTCACCAGCCAGGCTAGCTTGAATCTAGTGGCAAAGTGAGCAAGGGACTCACGTCTGGACAAACCCTGCCAAGTTAGGGCAAACAAAGCAAACACAAGGAGATGAAGGACGGAGCGCTGAAACTTTTCAGACACTCCCAGTCACAAATCTGGGTTGAGATGATCAATGTTTGACATTGATCAGCATTCAGGGAGGAAATGGCCAGGCCATTTGGGCAGGGCTGTTTCCATGGGGAACAGGGTCAAGACTGATTTGCATATGGCTGAATTTAAACTGGAATGTCATGGGGAGCAAAACAATGATGGATTTAGGCTCAGATCTGTGTTGTGGGGTGAATGTTTGACATTGATCAGCATTCTGTCCATCAATTTTACTTTTGCATTTGTCACCCTGAGTGGGATGGGTATGCCCAGACATCGGGCCTGTGCTCTCCATGCCACTGGATTCAAGCTAGCCAGGCTGATGAGAGGTGTTGCCCCGAAACCTGTCCAAAGATGCTTGTGTCCGAACCAGGGAGGACCTGGCCTGGCAGCTCGGGCTAAACTATTCCGATGGGCAACAGGTTCAAGACTGATTTGCATATGGCTGGGTTTAAACTGGAAAGACATGGGGAGCCAAAAAATGATGGATTTAGGCCCAGATCCCTGTCCTACGCTGAATGTTTGACACTGATAAGCATTCTGTCCATCAATTGTTCGTTATGCATTTGTCACCCCGAGTGGGACGGGTATGCCCAGACGTGGGTCTCGTTCTCTCCATGCCACTGGATTCAAGCTAGCCTGGCTGATGAGGGGTGATGCCCCAAAACTGGTCCCAGGATGCTTGTTTCCGGTCCAGGGAGGACCTACCCTGGCAGTTCGGGCTGGAAGGTTCCCATGGGGAACAGGGTCAAGACAGGTGACAGGAAATAGAGTCTGCCAACGGTTACCGCAACTCACGAAATTAACTCAGCTAAAAGATATATTCAGCTTCTCGGAGTGTCACGTGATTACAAGACAGGGTCCACCAATTTTCCCTGGAACTGACGAATTACAGCTTTCACCTAAGAAGTGCAAGACTGGGCAACCCTCGGACACTACAACACGTCCTTCTCACGCAATTGAGTTGACGAATGACAATATTGCGAACACTTAACCAGTTTTAACCAGATCAAGATAGCTAAGACGCGTTACAACTAAGACAACCCCTAGTCACTCAGATAAGATCGGCCGATCTTCTTTCCATTCTACAGAGGTCCTGATGAGAGACCATGAAACTAAAGGGGTTTCGAAACGCGTAGAGCTTATGGTGTGACCACAAGAATTTGGAATTTTTAAAAAAAAGAAATAACATAGGGGCACATGCATCAACAATGCCATTTGCGATTCCTTATTAGCGAAAAATAAGGAATCGCTAATAAGGAATAGCAAAAGGCTATGCATGTAGGAATCGCTATTCAAATAGCGATTCCTTAACTTTCCTTAATCTCTACTAGCAAATTGCGAGTAGCAATTAAGGAATGCCGTCCCAATCATTCCTATGGGCCTCCAGGCCCATAGGAATGAATTGGAGATTGCATGAGCAAATAGCGAGTACCAGTAGGTTCTCGCAAATTGCTCATGCAATTTCAAGGGTGCAAGGGTGTCAAAATGACACCCTATTGCACCCCTGAAATTGATATGTGCACATATGTTGCACACACACATGCTCTAAGGGCATGTGTGTGCGCAACATGAAACTTTGAAAAATGCACAAAAGTGCATTTTTCAAACTTTTAGCAAATTACCATGCAGTTCATCTTCATGGTAATTTGCTCCCCCTATTAGCGAATTCGCTAATTTTTTAACTTTCATGCATTGCATTTAAGGAATCCCAAATTGAGATTCCTTAAATTAAGGAATCTCAATTTGGGATTCCTTAAATGCTATCGCTATTTAAGGAATCGCTATTTAAGGATTCCTTAAATAGCGATTTTTGCTTTTGGGTTGATGCATTGGGATTGGGTATTTTTAACTCAATACCGGGAGCTATTAGCGAATCAGTATTTTACCGACTGGATTTTGGCTTGATGCATGAGGCTGTTTGATAGCAATCAGTCTAGCTATATTCTCTGTGGTCTAAAAAAAGTATATTGAGTTGTTTATGTGGTTTGATAGACTGAATGAGATGAATGAATGGTTTGTGGTACCAGTGTGTTTGGAGTGAAGAATTGTTTGGTGTCGAGAATATTTGGAATGAGTTAATGATTGGTGTGAAATACATTGTTCAAAATATGTCCCATTGATGTGAGGTGGAACCCTTTTTTGATTTTTTGTAACACGGAAGGTGTATAAAGCATTTTGATATTAATAAATTGATGGATTAAGTCGACGAAAACAAAGGTCTTAGACACATTTTGTTGTCTCCCAAAATGTGCCCTCATAAGTGAATTTGAGGTTTAATAACAGTTGCAGTATCAGCAAATTTGTCGTTAATTCTCACTGTGGTACTCTGCATAAGTTCTAGATCCCTTCCATTAAGGGGAATTTTCTCCAGAGTTTCAAAAGTGTTGCTTTATTTGTGACCGCTTCAATAACTCTGAGGACATATGCGCCCAGTTCAAAGTATATGTTGTAGAACCTGTCCCAGAGAATTGCAATTTTCAGGTGCACCAGTTTTGGTATGGGAAGCTATGTCAGTGGCCAGAGTTAGCAAATTGTGCTGTCTGTTTTGGCATTGGCCGTCTCAAGTGCCAATGCTGAGAGGGCCTTTTCACAAGTAAATGTTTACATGGGAAGGAAACAGTGAGCACGCATGACCAAAGACTCACTGAAGAAGTATTGTATGGTGTACTACAATAAGTTTGATTTGTAAAAATATATTTGAACCTCAGATACACTAATTGTATACCATAGTCTGTCAGTGCAGAAACAAGCAATAATAAAAGCAAAATGTTCCATAAACATCAGAAAACACTGTTTCTGTTGTTTTTAATGGTGCAAAAATGCGTAACCACTGATAACCACTTGAAAACACTGAAAAGAAAAAACTCCAGAATATACCAAAAATAGAAAGTGAAAACAGGAAAGCCTACTCATAATGTACTAACAGGACTTAACATAGCCTAGAATTCTCACCAGGTCAATTTGTTGTACATAAAAAATACCCTTAGAAATTAAGAGAGTTTGGCTAAATGTCTGAAACATATATAACACACTTAGCCCATGCACTACCCACCAGTGTCCCAGAACAAGTAGATGACATATCTTTGACACCACAAGTACAATCCACTCCGGTCAGTATCGTGACAACTCCAAATCCCTGTGGAGCAAAGTCACATGTGTGTCACATAACTGATACAACTATCACAGCCTTTGCCAAATACAAACTACCTGTCATCTTAGGAACAATGTCAGATGTGTTATACCCAATCTGAGAATCATCACATGCCTGAAAGGACAACATTTAGAACTTGTGCCTATGTGTGAAATGCACTAGCAAGTTCCTGATTTGGGTGGAAAAGGTAGCCACATGCTCGTGATGCACATCCCTATGATTCCACACAATCAAACTCTTATCAAACTAAAGTAAACAATAGGTTTCATCTAAGGAACAACATAACGCATGCAACAATGCAATGAATAACTAGACTAAACCACAACCCAGAAGTCCTACGCACTGTGTAGCACAGTTAGCATGTCACACATCCTCTCTGGCCATGTAGCCACACTCAACTTCACTTACCTCACAAATACTCATTGAAAAGCTTGGACAAGAAATTGCAGCTAACATTACCCTTGGATAGGCCATACATCCCCTACCCTGCTACTTACCAAACTCTGGTCTGGTACATCATATCTCTGGGTGTATGAGCAAAGCAGGGCCATGTGTGCGCCAATACAGAATCCAAAGAAACATCACATAAGCATGATGTGGCCTATGACCAGTTCACAGATTAGGGAAATGCCCAGACTCTCACACTCCAACTGTGGCATAATCCTAGATTGATAGGTACATTACAACACTAGGTACTGTACAACTCTACAATTACAGCATGTCATCACTAGCATTCCAATTGTGTGACAACCATTCATGTGCCATACACTGGCTCAACATGCATCTAACACATACAACAATTTTGTCTCTGTAAGGACAGATAAACACTGTAACGTACAGAGATGTGTCCTGGACACACACACCATTCACATGAAGTACCCCAAAAATATCAGGATGTAATGACTAACATCTAATTTTAAATGCACTGGAGGATACAGACCACAGACACCTTGCCTAACAGGAAAATCTGAAGAAAGGGGAGCCCTGGAAGGCAACAGGGTCAGGACGCTATTCGAACAATACCTACCTCACACTCACCATAGGCACAGGACATTTGTATTGTGGGTCAACTGCCTTAAAAGGGAATTGGGTTACAGTAGAAGCCACCTGTGGCAATGTTGTCATTAAAACTCGGTAACCAGATTGATTGAAGGTACAGACATTGCTCCACCACTATTGTCGTACTTTAATCTCTGGGACCGCGTAAGGAACAGGGCCCTACCCCTGTCTATCCTGGTATTAGCGAACCGCAAATGGTTAATGCGGTATGTACAAGTGCTTTGTATAACGTTCTAGCTATGAATGCACTGTGTACACGTTGTTTTACATTACTTCGCGGGTTCCATTTTGGAAGCGGTGGCCATCTTGTCATTGCCCTCACATAGGCTATGATGAAGCAAATACGGGCCCCGCAGTACATGTGCTTCCCTTTGACTTCTCTGTGACCTGGGCAGCTGGCTCTGCTGCCCCAGGTCAAACTGGTCTCACGAGCTCCCCTTCCTCCGTCCACCTGCGATTAGCATCAAGGCTTGACCCATCATAAAACCCTTTCATTCTACACGAGCCCCCGGCTAATCTCTTTCACACCTGACTGTTCCTGCTTTATGACTTGTTTCCCAAAACAGGAGATGCTCATGTTTATTGGGGGCCTATCGATATCCGATGTGGGATCTGAGCCTTACTGTGTAAATGGTTGTGGGCTGGCCGAATTGGAATGTGGGATGGTCATCATGACTTTGCCTTTTCGTTTGAAATGTATACATGTAATGGCCGTATCATAAAACCTAGGAATGTATGCCTGAGGCAGGGAAAACTGTATTTAAGATGAAGTCCGTTTCTATGATTTTCAGCAGTCTCCTGAGAACATACACGCTGTTGTACTTCTAGGATACCTGTAATTGGTCTGCAGCCAATAAACGATCTTTGACTTCACCCAGAAGACTCTGTGTTTCTGTAGGTCCGGAACAGGGAAGAACCCAGAAGTCATAGGGTGTGTGCCCCTGCACCGCTGGGACTAAAATACCCAGTACTTCAGTTTGGCGCCCAACTCACGTGGGGCTCGATTTCAGCGGTACCAGTCCAAGCCAGAGGTTTGTGAGGAGCTTCGTGTGGAAATTCTGGAGGAAGGCTGCCACTTCATCGACCCCTGCATGTCGACGTGGTCCGAAAGTCTTTTCTGCGAGGTTCTCCGCGTCCCGACGGCTACGAAGGACTGCTGCCCTGATTAATCGACCTGTTTTGGACCCTTGGCGAGTTTTGAGAGAGCGAAACAATCGAGAGAGTCTTCTGGTGACGCCATCGATCATCAATATTCAGTTAAGTATAAGTGGAGCGTCTCCCATTTGTTTGGTATCCCTCGGGATCGTTTTGATTTGGTAATTTGGAGTTTGCAAACGCCAAAGCCAGAGGACTCGTGTATGCACGAGACTATCGTAGTCGATAATCCTTTGAGGTTTGGATCTAGACTAGTGAGCGAAGATGCCTGGTTCTAGAATATTTGGTAGATTGTTTTGTTTGGGTTGTGGAAGAGATTTCCAGCTGGAAGAATCATGTCCGGTTCCTCCGGTCGGAACTCCAACTTATGAGCTCTATGTAAAACATGGCGTAGGTCCCATTGCATATAACGAAGTATGGATCCACTACACCAGAAAAGACGGTGTTTTAAAATGGCCCCAAAATGGTAGTTTCGATACCGATATTTTAGATAATTTGGAAATTAAATTGTTTAAGAAGAAAGCCCGGCCGGCGATGTTTGATTCTTTCCGCTTATGGCGGAAGGAAGCCAAACAGAAAGAAATTAAGCTAGCGAAAAAGAATAAGAGAGAGAAAGGTATGACGGTAATGCAAGCAGCCGTACAATTCAGGGACAATGAGGAGGAACAGATGAATGAGCAATTGCACAGACAGCGTAAGTTAGGGATCGACAAATGTTACCCAGCTTTACCGCACTCTAAGCAGAATGAGTCCAAAGAAAAGGAGAAAGATCCCTTGATGTCGCATTTGTTGAGTTCGCCACCCCCGTATGCTCAAAATGCCACGCGCCTCCCCAGCTTGTGAATATGCCACCTCCAGTTAATATACTGCAAGCCTTGCCGCAACCGCCAGCTGCTTTGCAGCAGGCTCCTATCCCTATAGCGCAGCCCTCTCAAGGGCCACCAGTTGTGTTTCCAACTGCCCCCGCGCTTCCTGCGACTTTGTCTAATTCAGCAGCTGCCTCCCCTGACACTCTTCCTTGCACCACTCCAGTACCTGTTTCTACATCCTCTTTTCTCCCCTCTGTTTATCCCCCTGTTTTCGCCTCAACTTCTCCCTCAGCGCGACAGCGCTTAGCTAATGTGGTCACTACATTAATGTCGCCTCTCTTTGAGTCATCCGGTGCGACTCCTGGCTTACAGCGTAAGCAATTGCACAGTCAACTGCCTAACCCCGATGAGAAAAAGGTAATAGACCACATGGCGCGTAGATGGATTGTTTTCCCTTCACTGTATGATGTGGAATCAGTTGTCAACGTTTTCCATCAATGGGATGCCCCAAAACAGAGGTATGTCTTTGAGAAAATGTGCAAAATTCTTTGTGAGGAATTGGATGATAGTGGTAAAGACCCAAACCCGCAGGAGTTGTGTAGAGTGAGATTTGATTTTGGAACTGGTACCATTGTGGATCGCGATGTCGATAAAGCAGTTGCGGTTGTATTATCCTTCAGGAATGATGATTGTCAACAGCCATTGTTTGAACCTGATGTCCCTGTGGGAAAAAGGGTAAAAGCACGCCAATATCCGATGCGTGAGGTTCCTCCAGTTTGGAGACCTGCTGAACCAAATGCTAATCCACCTGTCCTAGCGCATTTCCAGCGTATTTGGGTACATGTTCCATGGAAAAGATCTGAGGTGTTAGCACTTAAGCAGACATTGCCTGATCCCCGTAAAAACCCTACCGGTTATTAGAAGGAGTTGTCACAAACTGCAGAATCCTGTGCAATGAATCTTAGTGACGTAGATATGCTGTTTGGGAATGTGGTTCCACAGCCTTTGTGGGGATCCATTCGTAATACGGATCATGCTGCAGAACTAGGGGACACATGGGCTAACATCATCGCAGCTGACGCTAGACAGACTGGTGGCGCGAAACCAGAACCTTTAATAGCTGAACTGCCTGGTAGAATCATCACGTATATGAAGACAACAATGCCCGCGATGCGCGTAAATTGGGATAAGCTATCTGCATGCAAGCAGAAGAAAGATGAGACAGTGTCAGACTTCTTTACCAGGTTCGAAGAAACGTTTATTGACCACAGTGGGCAAGATATGAGTACTGAGGGTGGCCAACGGTTATTTGTGGATAAATTTGTGCAGAATTTACTTCATGACCTGTGTAAAAAGTTAAAAGATTCAGAAAGTTCTTGGGCTGTTTCCTCTTCTGCGCAAATACTGGCTACTGCACAGTATTATGAAAACAGAGATAAAGACGAAAAAGATAGAACAGAAAAGAAAACTAAAGAACTAAAAACAAAGGTCCTTTTACAGCAGGCCTATCCGCCACGTGGAGGTCAGAATAGTTATAGGCAACCCCAAGGTGTCTATCACCAACCCCAACAATTTCAGAACAACCAGCAAATGAATGGGTATTATCAACCACGTGTCCCTGTAGGTCCCAACCAATGTTCATACTGCAAAGAGGAAGGTCATTTTAAATATAGTTGCCCTAAATTGATGCAGCGTAACGGCAATATGTATGGCGCCAGAGGGAGGGGTGGTCAGCAAGCTCCTAGAGGCAGAGGGCGTGGAAATGCTCCCCAGAATGCGCGTCCTCTTCCGCCTCAAAGTGCCATCAATAGCTTTGATCAACAAGCCAACGCGGCTACTAATACAGCTCAGTACTATAATAATGATTATTATGCAGAGGACGGCGATGCAGCAAATAATGATTACAAGGACAGCCGTAGACAGAGAGAGGGAGTTGTTTCAGTGCCAGTGGATCAGAGCGGACCGTATGTTGAGGTGACTACAGCAAATGTAACGGAGCCTTTTCTGCTAGACACTGGTGCTGCAAAGAGTTCAATCATGCATTCAAAACTCCCTGGCGCACCTTTGTCTGGCGATATAAATGTTTCAGTAGGTTTTTCGGGCGCCCCAGTTAGGAACCCGATTTCTAGTCCCATGTCACTTTCTGTTGGACCTTGCGAGCTGAAAGCACCCCTGATTCTAACAACAGGTTGTGGTGAAAATTTGCTAGGGTTAGATTTGTTGAAAAGATTGCATGCTACACTGTATTGTTCACCGTCAGGAGTACAACTTACATTAGGTAGGAAAGTGATTTCCCCGATGTACTTGTCTAAAAATGCAATGCCGCATGAATTGTCATCCCTTCCGGATGCCCTTTGGGCTACTGGTCCCAATGATGTGGGCCTCTTGGAGATACCGCCATACATGATAACTTTAAAGGCTAATGTCAGACTGCCACGCATTCCCCAGTATAAGATCTCTAATGAAGGCCAGAAAGCATTGTTGAACATTGTCAGCGACTTGATTAATAAGGGTGTAATTGAAGAGACAAGAGGCAACGTTTGCAATAGTCCGATTTTACCTGTCTTAAAACGAACGGACCCTTCACAGCCACCTGTTTACAGATTCGTGATTGATCTTAGAGAGGTTAATAAGATTGTTGTGCCACAGTTTCCAGTTGTCCCTGATATAACTGCCTTGTTAACCATGATTCCAGCTTCTGCTGCATGGTTTTCAGTGATCGATTTAAAGAATGCTTTCTTTAGCATCCCAATTGCAAAGGAGAGCAGAGACATTTTTGGTTTCAGTCTGGGAGGCCGAAGCTTCCGCTTCAAACGCGCTCCCCAGGGCTACTGTGAAAGTCCATCAATATACAGCCAAGCTTTGAAAGCACAGCTTGATGCACTTGTTTTACCTAGTGGCGCTATCCTGATTCAGTACGTGGACGATTTACTAATTGCCGCGGATACTGAGAAGATCTGCAAAGAAGCCACATTATTATTGTTGCGTCATTTATCTGTTTTCCACCACAAAGTGTCTCTCTCAAAGCTGCAATATTGTCGACAAGAAGTGACCTACTTAGGTCATCTCTTATCGAAGGAGGGAAGGAAGCTGACCCCAGAAAGAATCCAAGCTATCGCACAGTTGAGTGTGCCAAGGACGCAGAGAGAAGTGCGTGCTTTCTTGGGCATTACTTCATACTGTAGGCATTGGATTCCTAATTTTTCCTTGTTGGCAAAACCTTTGTTAGCATTAACATGCAAAGACACACCGAATCCTATCCCATGGTCTGAAGAGTGCCAGAAAAGTTTTGTGGAATTGCGCAATGCATTGTGTTCAGCTCCTGTGTTGGGTACCCCTGACTACAGCAAGCCTTTCACATTGTATGTTCATGAGAAAGATGGTTGTGCATTATCAGTGTTAACACAGCCTTTTGGCGACAGACCGCGCCCATGCGCATATTTTTCATCAACCTTGGACCCTGTAGCGAGGGCATTGCCAAGCTGTCTGAGAGCGACAGCTGCTGCAGCTATGTCTATCCGACAATCTGCTGGTCTGGTAATGGGCAACACATTGATCGTTATGGTTCCACATGCTGTAGACACTTTATTAAATAGGACCAAGACACAACACTTGACTAGTGCGCGATTATCAGGCTATGAGCTCACACTTTTAGCAAATCACATACACATAAAGAGATGCAACACGCTGAATCCAGCTACGCTATTGCCGAATCCAGCAGACCTAGATGAGAATGAGCAACATGACTGTCTGTTCAGAACAGAGGAAGAGACGAAAGGGAGAATAGATCTAAAGGATACTCCCCTGACTGAGTGTGATGGTACTTTATGGGTGGATGGTTCGTGTTTCAAGCTCCCTAATGGTGACACGACTGCTGCATATGCTATCACGACTTTACACACGGTTGTGGAAACTGCACGAGTGCCACATAATTCGGCCCAAGCAGCAGAATTAATCGCCCTCACAAGAGCATGCGTGTTGTCTGAAGGAATGAGAGTGAATATATACACGGATAGCCAGTACGCCTTTGGCGTGGCTCATAGTTTTGGGCGATTGTGGAAAGAACGTGGGTTCCTGACTTCGCATGGAGCTAAAATTCAGAATGGCAAGTTGGTGAATGATCTCCTTGAGTCACTGACCCTACCATTGCAAGTTGCGATCATGAAATGCAGTGCGCACAGGAAAGTCACTGATGACGTTGGACATGGGAATGCGTTTGCTGATGAGATCGCGAAAGAAACAGCACAGAATGTGAAGACTAGAATGTATGTTGCAGGCCCCGCAAGATGGGTTGATGATGTTGGAATGTGTGAGAACACAATAGAGAGTGTGAAGTCCCTTCAAGCTGAAGCCACAGAGAAAGAATTAAGCAAGTGGAGAGAAAGTATGGGTAAGTTGGATGAGAATGGTTGTTGGATTGATCTGACAGAACATAGGCGATGGTTGTTGCCCGATGCATATGTGCTTCCAGTAGTTACAATGGCACATGGAATGGCACACATCAGTACGAAAGGAATTTGTAAGTTGTTGGCTCCAGTATGGCAGAATGCTGGGATTCCCAAGTGTGCAGAGAATGTGGTCAAGAATTGCATGGTATGCTTGAAGTACAACCCTGGTAGGGGAACCCCAACTCCAGCTGGTCATTTTGCGCCTCCATCATGTCCGTTTGAAGTTTTGCAACTGGATTTTATCCATATGGAAAGGTGCAACAACCTGAAATATGTATTGGTGGTTGTTTGTGCTTTCTCGAAATGGATAGAGGCTTACCCTCTGAAAGATAACACTGCCCTATCCACAGCTAAAGCCCTTGTGAAAGAATTCCTCCCTAGGTTTGGAATGCCAAGAATGGTGTGGTGTGATAATGGAAGTGAGTTTGTGGGTAAAGGGATGAAGAATGTGTGTGAGGGGCTAGGCATAAGGCAGAAGTTTCACGCTGCAAATCACCCCCAATCAGCTGGATAAGTAGAGCGCTACAATGGCGCTCTAAAACTTAAACTGGCCAAAATACAGGCGAGCACCGGTCTTAAATGGCCTGATGCTCTGCCTCTAGCACTCTTGTCCACCAGAATGACCGTACACTCACGAGTGGGACTTAGTCCTGCTTGACTACTTGTATGATTTGACGGTTAAACTGCGTGTTTTACATCAACAGGTGCATGATACTCTTCCTCAAGCTTCTGAAACTCCTGGACACCCTATCAACCCTGGTTCGTGGGTCCTGGTCCGAAATTTCCAGCGCAAGAGCAACGACGAGCCTCGTTGGATCGGCCCTCACCTTGTCCTTTTATCCACAAGATCAGCGGTGCGAGTAAAGGGGAAGAAACACTGGATCCATGGCACCCACTGCAAGGTAGTTCCCTTGCCCCTGCCATATGACCGGTGGGTCCAGGAGGGTATCGCAGACTCTGAGACAGATACTGTACCTCGTTTTGTACCATTCAGTGACGCACGCATAAGAGACACAGCTTCAGACCAAGAGAGTAACGATATTTTACAAGAAGCTGTGCCACCATCAAGTCGATTGGACACTACAGAGCCTGAACTTTTGTTCCAGGATCAAACAGCACCTGGCCGTCTCCGCTATAATTTGAGATCAAGGCCTATGGACAAATAAAGATTTCCTTACCTTTTTTATTTTTTGATAACTAGAGCTCTCCCATCTGAAGGACTTTCTTGATTTTTGTTTTTCGAACCACCATCCGGGTTCAGCCGCAGGGTCGCGGTGCCAAGACTTTGGGGTACAGGCCGAAGATGTTAGGTCGACGGTTCTGGTTGGTCTAGGGCGTTTCCCTGGACCGACAGGCGTACTCCTTAGCAGAAGAAACTCACCCACCGCGAGCGGCACGATTAGAGGATGGAGTTTTGTAAAATGGAGAGATCCGCTGAGGAAATGAACTTTAAAGCGAGAATATGTACGATAATGAAAACTAAATGTTTTGTGTTTTTATGTCTGTTTATACTATGTAGTATAATAATGTTCATCGTAGGATTTGTATTTTTCTCCGCTCAAAAGCCCATTGCACCCACTGTACAGCCTATACCTCTTTCCACTGCCTCCTCTCACTCTTTTCACCCCCTGCCTGAGCACGAACAAACCAGACGATCAGAGTTTGTAAATAACTCGTTTATTCAGCTCTTGCACCAGCACCAACTAGTAATGAATACAACCAATTGCTGGGTGTGTGGGTTAATGCCACATACCATTAATAAGGGTATTCCCTACCTGGTGCTGCCGTATAGTTATAATGGATCGTCATGGGCATTCCAGACTATGTTTCTCTATGCTCTAGACACGTACTCCTCTCGACAACCGCGTTCCATCAGACCTATCACCAATAATAAGGCTTTGGTGAAAGGAATTGCCGATATGAGCAGAGATATCGATGCATACTCGTCCATACCCAAGGAAGAATTGAGACCTTATGTAGGATGGAACGCAACAGGGTATAGTATTAGTCTGGGTGAAAGACAGCGAAAAATCTCATCTCCAATTTGGGTCGTACCCCACATAGGTCGATTCTTCTTACAAGGTAATGGTCAGAATCCTAGGGCTCAACTGGGGGACAGTGACTGTACTGAGACGTACACTTTCCCCTCACAGCTTTCCCCTGCGTTTTTGGCTGCCAAGGGCACATATTTCATCTGCAAAGATCGAGCATATACATGGTTGCCCCCTGATTTCTCGGGCACATGTTATATTGCGAACTTGCTACCGCCGACATTTACTGCTGCCTCTGACTATCACAAGACCAGAGTTGTGAGAGGCGTGATAAGTAAGGATGATACTGCCGGTCAGGAAGCAGGAGACTTCTTCTTGGGTTTCCTGCCGTTTTGGGGACCCATGGTAAATAGTAGGAACCTGAGACAACTGACCCGTGTGGTTGAATCCACTGTTAATGTTACGGCTGGTGCCCTTGGTAATTTGACAGCTGAGCTCCAAGCGGATCGCCTTATGACTTTGCAGAACCGCATGGTTCTAGACGTTATTCTTGCAGACCGCGGTGGGGTATGTAAGGTCATCCAATCCAGTTGTTGCATTTTCATACCAGACAACGCTCCAACAGTCTATCAAGCCATCTCCAAACTCCATAGAATATCTGAATCCATACACGTGGATAAGGGAGATTGGTCACTGGTGGGGTGGTTCTGGGAACTGATATCTGCCTGGGGTTGGAAAGTTCTGATGGTCATTGGAATGATCTTAGCGATCCTTTTCCTGTTCTGTCTGTGTATACAGTGTGCTCCTGTGATATGTGGCCTCTGTGCTATATTATGTATAAGGAAACCTGTATCGAGGGACGAACTAAGTAATAGGATGATGCTACAGCAACATCTCCATGACTTTGTGAACATTGACCTAGACTCGGATTAAGATGAGTATAGTTATTGCCTATGTAAGGGCAAAAGGAGGGTCTGTCGTACTTTAATCTCTGGGACCGCGTAAGGAACAGGGCCCTACCCCTGTCTATCCTGGTATTAGCGAACCGCAAATGGTTAATGCGGTATGTACAAGTGCTTTGTATAACGTTCTAGCTATGAATGCACTGTGTACACGTTGTTTTACATTACTTCGCGGGTTCCATTTTGGAAGCGGTGGCCATCTTGTCATTGCCCTCACATAGGCTATGATGAAGCAAATACGGGCCCCGCAGTACATGTGCTTCCCTTTGACTTCTCTGTGACCTGGGCAGCTGGCTCTGCTGCCCCAGGTCAAACTGGTCTCACGAGCTCCCCTTCCTCCGTCCACCTGCGATTAGCATCAAGGCTTGACCCATCATAAAACCCTTTCATTCTACACGAGCCCCCGGCTAATCTCTTTCACACCTGACTGTTCCTGCTTTATGACTTGTTTCCCAAAACAGGAGATGCTCATGTTTATTGGGGGCCTATCGATATCCGATGTGGGATCTGAGCCTTACTGTGTAAATGGTTGTGGGCTGGCCGAACTGGAATGTGGGATGGTCATCATGACTTTGCCTTTTCGTTTGAAATGTATACATGTAATGGCCGTATCATAAAACCTAGGAATGTATGCCTGAGGCAGGGAAAACTGTATTTAAGATGAAGTCCGTTTCTATGATTTTCAGCAGTCTCCTGAGAACATACACGCTGTTGTACTTCTAGGATACCTGTAATTGGTCTGCAGCCAATAAACGATCTTTGACTTCACCCAGAAGACTCTGTGTTTCTGTAGGTCCGGAACAGGGAAGAACCCAGAAGTCATAGGGTGTGTGCCCCTGCACCGCTGGGACTAAAATACCCAGTACTTCACTATCAAGTCACATACATCAATTTCACCATTACTATGTGTACATATGTGTGTCCAAAGTCACTACAATGTAGGCAGAGTCCATATGTATCCAGGTGTATTGATGATACAGTTGTCTTTCAGGCCATTTCATACATCATGGTTCTCCAAAACTGTTGTACTTTGCCACACTTGGACTATGTTCACATCTGTAAGCAAAAACTATGAGGAAGTCTAATTTCAAAAGCAAAGGTGTGTGACTTCATGTCACACTCCTAGACAAAACTAATTTAGACATCGGGACCCAGACAATGTAGGCACAAGAATGTATGCCACATCCTAACAGAGTGCTCATACTCCATGGACCATATGCAACCCACGCCATACCATCATCACTGTATACTTAAATCACTAATTACACATGATTTACAGTCAATTACAAATACATTTTGGAGACACAGAAATCTGACAATGAAAATAGAACATGCTTTATTCAGCATAAAATGTGTGTTTTAAAGACAAAAAAGCCAAACGCCAGTCCAACAGAGTTCCTCTCATGGGCCAAAAAGTTCATGCCCATCATCTCGTGCCTACACTTGTCCTGCAAAGGAAAACCTCCCCGGGGGCATCTAGGGGGCAGGCCAGGCACCAGAGGGACAAGACTAGGGAGGACTGGGTAGGTCGTTGGGAGGGATGCAGTTAGAAGGGGGCTGTGGGATAACTTCAGTGGGAGGGATAGATGAGGGTGGGACAACTGCAGTGGGAGGGCTAGATAGAGGGAACACAACTGCAGTGGGAGGGCTAGATGGAGGGGGAGGGACAACTACAGTGTGAGGGCTAGTTAGAGGGGGATGGGCTGCCCTTCAGAAGTTTGGGAAGACAGTAGTGTTGAAGGGTTTGCAAGGGAATAGGGAGGGCAGGTGCATTTTTTGGTTGTCGAGGTACTGGGGTAGGATGTGGAAGTTAGGGTTTCTGGAGGGGGTGGGAGCTTTTTAGAAATGTGGCGATTTTCTTTTGCGGGAACCTTGGGGGTATTTTTTTGGGTGGGCTAGGTGGGGATTCTGAAGCATATAGCGGGGCATCATTTTCTTCTTTTTGGGAGGCAGTTGGTCAGTTTGAGTAGGAAAGAGGTCAAGGGCAATGATTTAGGGTTTCTGGGCAGAGTGGGTACGAGGAGAGGCAAGGGTAGCGGTTCTGGAGACAGAGGGTTGTGAGGTCTGCGGCATGTCTGTGGATGCTGATGTGGTTTCTGTTGGCCTGTCTGTGGTAGTGATTGTGACATCTGTCTTGGGAGTGTGCGTGTGTTTGCCCGTATGTCTGTGTGCTTGGTGTGGATGTTGAGGTGGATGCATGTTTATGTTTGCGTGTGCTTTGGTCAGGGAGGGTACTTGGGACTGTGGATGTGGAAAAGGCAGGAGGGAGGTGGGAGAGCTGAATTTGGGACAATGCTGCCATCAGCACTGGTTGGGCTGAGTGGGAAGGTGTGTGTAGGACAAGGCCTAATGGAAGATGCAGTCATTGCAAACACTCCTCTCACCCAGCCCACCTGCAACTTAGCTTTCCTGACAGTGATTGGAAATGTACTGGCAGGATAGCTGACATTGGTCACTGGTGTTTGGAGCACAAGGCCTTGATGTGAATTTTGTGTGTACATGGCAATAATTTTGAGCCTTGGGTTATCTGTATTACATGCACATCACATGATCTTTGACTATTGGTTTGTTTGAATCTAAAACTGTTAATTTAGCTAACTGGGTCCATTACAGAGATGTCTGCAGAAGTGTAATTGCTAACGTTTGTGAAATGTGGAGTACCCTTTACCAGACTCCATTCCTTCTGAGATTCCAAACAAGCTCTGCGGTGGAGGGATGGAAGCACCTTCTCCTCCCAGGTAGTAAAGTGCAAAGGTGGTGCAGGAAGGCCACCACCACTATGTTGTGCAGTCTTGTGCTCTTTACAGGACTTTATTTTGACCCTTCCTCTGACTTCCTACCACCTCTTTTTGATATCATCCATGGACGGGTGCTACAGGATTCACCTTGTTGACTATCCTGTCCTACATCTTATTTTTCTGGCTGATGGGGTCTGTTGGACTAGGGCCCCAAATAAATGTAGCTCTACTCTAAGGATTTCATCAACAAGCACTCTCAACTCCTCATCAGTAAAACATGTCTGCTTCTTCTTGTATATAGTGAGGGTGAGTGTGAGGGTGAGTGTGAATGTGAATTGGAGGGTGTGTCTAAAAAAAGGAATCTGAACAAAAAAGTGATATTTGCAAGTAATGGTGTGAAGGCAGTGCATGAGTGTGTGCATGACTGACAGCAGTGACTGGAAAAAGTTCTCCCCAGTTCTTCCAGCAGTGTTGTGTGGGCAAAGGGCCATGGTCATTTTTTTGTCTTTATATAGGTGGATTTGTGGGTGTGTCTACTATTTGATTTGATTTTTTTGGGTGCTGCCTATGCGTATTGTTGTTGTTAGACCTGAATTTTTCAGTTGTGCACTTGACATGTGGCATACAAACCGCTATGGTTCCGCAACCATGTCGGATGCATCCTAATCTGCTCAGCGGGACAACCGAAATCGGAATCCTTATGGGACAGCCTTTCCGACCGACGCTGTTGATTTACACTTGATTCCAACCAACGTGGTTGGATTGGAATCATCTCCAACCGACGCGGTTGGAGTTTTCCTTTCTATGCATCATAATACTGTGGTCGGAGACATTGCAGTCCAGTCGGTCGGAATGTATCTGTGACCGAGTCTGTGGGATGGTCTTTCTGACTGACATCGTAATAAGCCCATAATATTAATGCTGATGACACCACATACCTCCTCATTCCTTCTCCAGCAGGGATTTCATTATCTTCTTCCTCTTTATGCTATTGACTGAACAGAGGTGTAGTGTTACAGGTTGAAACTAAATGTCCATTGGAAGGGAGCAGGAAGGTTGTTACTAGCGCTCTACCTGAAGTCAGCAGAAGGGTGCTGTACCTTGTGTCATCACAGAAGGTTCCTCTAAAGAAAGAAGAGCGGTGTAGTACTTCAGAGAATTCTTAGAACACCTGATGAAGTCAGGAGAAGAGTGCAATATTCTAACACGTTGCTAAAGGTCCCTCAGAAATGGGCAGAATGGGTCCAGTGCCTCAGTTTGTAACTCAAGGTCCCTCTGACATCCATAGAAAGACTGTAATAGTTGAAATCAGTACTATAGACCCCACTAAAGTCAGCTGAAGATTTGCTGTAGCACAGTTGCTACTACAGGTCGCATGCTGGTCAACTGTGATCTAGTTTCACCTTGGATCATTTATGTGGTGATTTAGACAGACATATTTTGCAGGTGAAAAGTGACAAAATATTTTCATGAACTGTCCTTTTCTCTTCTGCAAGCCACAGTGGGTGGTGCAGATGGCAAGGGCATGAAACTTGCATTCTCCTCTGTAAGGGCACACATGTAGCAGGTAAATGCTGTGGTAGGCCCAATCATCAGCACATCACATACAATGAATTACTGGTAAGCGTTCTCCAAGCCACTCACAATTCATTGAACAGTCTTTGAGGGCCAACAACCAATGAACAATGAGAACTTCCCCAGCAAGCCCAAACCAATCAAAATTCATCTTGCATACCTACAAAAGGTTCACTCAAAATGGATTATTTTCAAGCAAATGCGTTCTGAATAGCTGGCTGGAGCATTTGAAGCAATTATGGGACAAAAGTCTGTCATTAAGTAATAAAAATCTTTGAATCCCGTCGCAATAAAGACTTTATGTGGAAATTTTAGGCAGGTTGTTACCCACGTGAACAACATAAATTAAAGCTTGATTATAAAAAATAAAAGAACATGAAGAATTATCCAAATTAGTATGATAACACTCTATAATACCTTTTGGATCTTATTTTTAAAATAACCATTTCTGTTTTGTAAGTTTATGTTCTTTTGCTGCACAAAAATTATTTTATTTTAAAATAAAACCTGAAAAAAAATGATATGGCATTTCCATTCATGTCTACATCATACGTCAAGCAGTCATTTGTTAATCATGTGGTCTGTGTGGCTTTTAGTGTGGGAAGTGTTCTTTTTAACAAAAAAATATTCACCAATTAGTCGTGGCCAGGGGATAAAAATAACCTCATGCATTAAAGTTGAAGCACTCTCTAGAAAGTAAAATATTACACCCAATAGACAATAGCTACTGCAGTCAGCTTGGAACCAGGGCAGGGGAGTCAGGAAATTCCATACACTTCAAAGCCACTGTCTAGATGCTTCTCCTACCGTCTAGAAGGAGGGTGCCAGAGTTTAAAAAGGTGACCTCAGATATCAACTCTTCAGTACACTTCTGGACCTATGAATACTCTACCAGGAGGAAGGACTGCTGTACTGCTGAAAGGACTTCCCCTCTGCTGGACTGCTCACCTGCTGCTGCCTTGCTGAATTGCTGCCTTTGCAGGCATTAACATTATAGGCTAGTCTCTGCAGGTATTATAATATGGATGGCGGTGTCTTGCAGACACCGCCACCATATTGTGGCAGTTTTCCGTCCGGTCGACGAGTCTTCCCGTCCGCCACTGACCCCCCAGCCATCCTAATGTGGCGGGGGGGTTAATCATGGCAGGATGGCGGGCAGATCGCCCCGGCCGGGCCGGCGGTGGCTACCGCCGGCCCAGCGGGGGAGATTCGCCCGCCATCCTAATAGACTCCTAGGTCCGAAGTAAAAATCTTCACCGCGGCTTCGACCCAATGCTATCCGACGACATATCTCCCTCCTGGGACACTCCTGCAGCCTTGCTGCGCTGAACTTTACCTTTTCAGAAAATGTTTCACAGAAATTATTTTAAGTCCGAAGGCAATTGCTGACAGGGCACAATATACCTCTTGTCTCCAAACCATGCTCCATCGAGATCAGCCATATTTTTCGACTTTGACCTAGTCTTGCGCAACTATATGTCTGCAGTTGGCAATTTGATTGTTTAGGCGCTATTTTTTACTAAAAACTTCATAACTCTGGTTCCACTGATTGGATTTTTATCATTTTGGTGGCAAATAATGTATTTAATTGTACTCTATGGGGCCGATTACGATGGCGGACGGACTGGAGTCCATCCGCCATCGTGGTGGTGACTGGGGCCATCCGCAATACATGTGGTGGTCCAGCACACCCAATTAGGATGCAACCGCCATGCATTTTAACATTGCAGCAGGTGCTGCTGAATGTAGCACCCGCCGCGATGTTCAAAATGCATGTTGTGCATTTCACTGCAATAAGTGCAGGCACCACACGGTGCCTGCCACTTGGTGCAGTAAAATGTAGGGGGTACCATGGGTACCCCTCCAGTGCACCCACACCTCCCCCAACACAAAGGGGGCCCGCAACGGGCCCCTGAAACCAATCCCCACCAGCCTTTCCATGGCGGTTTTGCCACCATGGAAAGGCTGGATGAAGACGGCATCCTAATTTGGAGGACGGTGCCTGCTAGGCAAAGCCACCATTTTGGCCTATCTGGACCGTCCGCCAGGCAACTTGACAATTGCCTGTTGTGGTTCCGTTGCGGACAGTCTTTGCATACACCATGGTCGCAGTCCGGTTCCCCCGCCACTGTAATGTGGCGGGGGGAAAATCATGGTCCAATGGCCGAAGGCCTACCACTGAACGGGTGACAGTCCTTCCGCCTTCGTAATGAACCCCTATGTTTCTAAATTGGTGTTGTATTTTTCTTGTATTTCATTTTCACTTTATTACAATTTGTGTGCTGCATATACTTAACAAAATACGAAGGAACCATTTACGGTTCCACCAAGCTGCACAGCCATGACTACTTGAATCCAATGAATCAAATTCATGTATTTTATCTTCTGAATTTATCATATTATTTCATCTTTACTTTTCAACTTCATGCTTGTCTGTTCATTCAATCCATTTTATCCGAGCAATGCTTAGCATCCACATTCACAAAAGCACAGCAGCAAAAAGTGGGTTCCACATGCCATGATTTATTGTCATAACCCAATGCATTTCGGGAAAGAAAGTTCCCTTCGTCAGGGGCATCTGAAAATACAAGCACAATAACATATATTTTATATTTTACAAAGTATGTTTGTTAAAAAAAGGGCTTTATCGACGTAATGAAACACTTCACTCTAAGTTAAAAGAAGCATCTGTTCTTCCCAGAGGTCATATTCAGTGCAATAACCTTCTAATAGTTTACTAGGTCCTTGTCCATAAAGTACCCCCGACATGCTACAACTTTTCCATGCTCTAAGCACTCTTAATATTCCTACGACTTCAACATGGTGCATTCGCCCGGAGGTGACCCCTTACTTAAAGAAAGTAAACTAGCTCGTTTAAAACCCAGAAACTTATTGTCACTTCTGAACGCTTACCATAGCATGCTGGTTTCTAATATCTTAACATCATGTTTCGAAAAATACTGGTCTGAGTTGACACAACTCGCCGCATTTCATTCGAGCCATTTTCTTTTTCAAAGTGCCGAAGCACGCATGTCCCAGTTGCAAGCTAACTCACACTGTCGTAACCAGCGTTTTTATCTTCCTTCCCTCGTAAACTACTTCCAGGTGATTTGTGTTTAAACAATGATCTTGTCCTGCGCTCAACAACTAACTAAATGACTCCACTATTACACTTCCGCCCTGATATGCGCCATGCTACTACATCTCCCAGAATACAATGTCCCGCTTTCTTTCTTCACGTAATGTCAGTGCATAAGCCCCCGTTATTTCACCAGTGTTCTCGTAATAATTAGAGGAGTGATCTCCATTTCAAGTCGACTGTTACTAGCAACCCCAGGTTTCCAGACAATTCGTCAATGATAAAAAATAAAAATAAATGATGATCATGGTTGTTGCTCTTCACATCAAATGCTTGTAAACTTCGCTTGTCCATGGTGGTCCCTCATGTGAGAAACCCAACTCATGCGCTGTTCCTCAACTTCAGTATTAGTCTGTTCGTAAAAGATCCTTCTTCTGATTTTTTAACTGTCCTTATTATCATGGGTGCGATCTCATTTGAGACGAAAATTGCAGTTAAGCTTAAAGTGGGGGTGAGATGCACACCTTTATTTTGTACTTAATCCTGTAATCCAAAAAGTACTCCATTCAATCTTTAGCGGCGTGCATTAAACTTGCTTCGCGCTTCGTCTCGTTGCGCTGCAACATTAACAAAATACGAAGGAACCATTTACGGTTCCACCAAGCAGACATGCGCAGTCCCGCTGGCGAGATTTAACGTTTTGGTTAGATTTCTCTAGTGGGCTTTAAGCCCCGCCCCTCCTTTCCATTGGCTGTCGTCACCGTTTATGCTAAACAGTGGCCAGCCATTGGAAAGGAGCGGCTCGCGACGTACACTTTTCGCTTTTAGAGCCGTCCCAGTTGGACTGGCTGTCCCGACTTACTGCTGGCGTAAAAGGTTTTTTTTATCTTTATGGGGCCAAACACATGGCCCCATAAAGATAAGAAACCAGTCATGCGAGTCAGTCCAACTGGGACGGCTCGCGAGCCAGTCCAACTGGGACGGCTCTAAAAGAGGAAAGAGGAAAAACAACGTAATTGCGAGCGCTTGTTATTTTAGTATGATTGCCCCTTTTGAATCCTTAACACACAGAATCGTACCGTGTAGATACTGTTTTGAGTGAGAAAGGTTACATTTTGCTGCTGGGCTAGCGTCAGGCACGAGACCTCATGCTTCTATGGCAGTTTCTCCTTTCTCTCGTCTGATTTTTTTGAGCGTCGAGCGGAGAGCTCATGTGTGCCTCTGTCAACAAATCACAAAAGTGGACGGAACTTGGTTGAAAACATTTTTTGCAGTATGTTGATCTGACAGAACACACTGAAAAAGCTTATTGCGGCTCTCGTCGAGACGATAGCTTTGTTTTTAATAACGAAATAACTTTTTAAGAATTGTCAAGGAAGCAAACCCTCGGACGGCACGTTATCGCATCTTGAAGTAGGAAAAAGGGTGCCACAGTACTGCATCATGTATTTGATGGAAAATATGTATTTTTTAGAGGATAACTGATAACTGTGTAGCTTTAATGTGCGTTACATTTTCAGAAAAGGGAAGCCCTTCCAACATGGCCGCCATCGACACTTCCCATTGGTATTACGGTTCGTATCTTGCAGGGGGCGTGCAGGAAGCGGTGACAGCAAGGTCTGTCATTGGTACACAGTACAGACCAGAGATTGCAGAGCTGCAGCTATGTCCGCCAGGAACCAAGGTATCCCTCTAGGTAAGTAGCATTGACAGCCCTCAAATCGTACTTCGTCTGATAGCATGCTCAAATAATCAAACTGTCAAAAGAAAACAAGCATTGGCATCGTGTCCTTAGCGCGATCGGTTTTGTTTATTGTTTTCTTTTTATTTTGAACATATTGCCCTAGTCTGCAGACTTCTTATAACAACATATATACCGGGCATATATTTTTCGGCGCTTGTTTAACTTGCTGGAAGGAATGACTTTACACAACGGAATGAATGACTTTACAAAAAAAACTTGAAAAGCCCTCTGAACGCACTGGAGAACCATGTACCGAGGACGCCGCCACCACCAAAAGTGGTGGAGAGGGCGTCACCAGAGCCACACCCAGAGACACCCCAAATATTCTGTTGGCTCCAGCTCAGGCGAAGGCTGCGCCCCTGTAAACTAACCAGGGCAACCGCTCCTATCCCCGCTACACCCATGAAAGATGAACCCCTCTCCACTCAATTCACTCCTGGGCGGAGACTTCCCGCACTACTCTAGAGGGGAGGGGGGGACAACCCTCTGACGCCACATCGCTACTCTTGCACCATGTAGTGCACACAGCCCGGCATTCACCCAATTCATCCAGGTAAAGTGAGGGTCCCCACACACAGGCAGCAACATGTGCCCGACATGCAAAGCAAAGGCATCCAATGCCCACATCTGGAGCCAGGGAGTGCTGCCCCGACCCACTCCCCCCCTCCACCCCCTAGTGTAGCTGGCAACGAGAACCAATGAAAGGCAGCACTCCCCCCGCCTGGACAATGACTGCTCCCATCCGAAGCCAGGAAGAGCCCCCCCTTCCCAGCAAGTACAGCTGCCAACGAGAAGCGATGAAATACAACACCCTCCAGCCCTGGCAACTACACCCCCCCTTCAGAACTAGTGACCGGTAACAACCCGCTCATGGGGGCCACCCAGAAGCAGTGACAGTAACAAGCCCTCTGCATTCCCCTCACACAGGACTACGCCCCCCCCACCCCCAGCAAGGTACTGCTACCAATAGCAAGCACCACTGAAAGATAACACCCCACAGCCTGGCAACTACTTCCCCCACCCAGATCCTGTGAACTGTGACAACCCCCCCAATCCCCCCTCGAGAACGAGCTAACTGTGACAACACCCAGCAGCTGCCAGCGCACTGGAGCGGTGCAAGGTGACCCCCGCCTGCACCCCCGTCCAGACATAGGAGCTCCAGGGCAACTGGTGCCCACAACCAGACACCAAACGTGACTAAACTGCCACCAGCCCCCCCACCAGACCCCACCCAGCAGCCCTCCCCACTATGCCCAAACCGTATGCTAGCAACGAGACTCCACATATTATACCCCTCTCTACCAGGGGCGGACAGACAAAATATAGGCCTGGGCACCAAAATAAGCGTGCTCCCCCAACTCCTTAGTGAATTAGACAACTAAAAAATGGCGCATGTTAGCAAAGCAGGCAGTGGTTACTTAAAGACATTCACACACACTCTGTAGAAGTGTTTTGAGAGCTATGCAAGGCTGCATGGATTGGAGCTTGCTTCCTGAAATAATTGTTTTAAGATCAGGGCTATTCACTGTAAAAACCGACCCACAAGCTAATAAAACAGCCCCACAAACATAAACAAGCATTGGCATAGCCAATAGGTCTCGCTTTTGGGACCTTGTAAGTATTTAGTTATGCAGCACAATATCCTTGGTGCAACAACATTAACTGTTGCATGGTTAAACACTTATAAGTTCCCAAAGGCGAGACCTATTGGCTATGCCAATGCTTGTTGTGAAAAGCTACTCAGGGTTAAGCACAGGTTAATTTAGTGTCCTTTTGTGATTCACCCTGCAAGGGATTGCAGCTGTTGCTTAACTAGGGCCCACACCAATGTCAACCAACAACTCAATTTCTCACGTCCACTAACCAGTACAGGTGTGGGCTCATTTCCCAATTTGTTGTGTGGAAAGGTATTTGCATATGTTTGATGTAATAAAGGCCACCTCAACCATTACCACATTCATTATTCCTCCCATATACTTGTGTCTCCACTGGATGTCTGGGATTCAGGAACCCAACATAAAAAACATAGGCAATGCCAATAAAATATTAAGCAATATCCAGGTCCATTCACAGAAAAATGTTTAGCTGATACAAAAGGGTCCTTCAACGGCTGCAATGCTCGCTACAGAGAGGTTAATCTAAATGCACATTGCAAACTCCAGTGCCTACAAGAGAACTGCATCATATGTATATGCTAGGTCAAATCTATCCATGGAACATATGTATGTATGCATTTATATAGTATTTTTACAGTATGGACTTAGCCAAAAGGCAGTGAAATGCTGAATATGGTCAACGACAAGCTTCAGACCAGCAAAATGGGTTGCGGATCATTAATTAACTATTTTGTAATCTTCTTTAAAGAGATGAGTCTTTTGTCATACTCTTTTACATGCATCCTGGGCCTCATTTTGGCCATAATTGCTCTCTAACTCTCTGGGTAATGATGTATATGTTCTGCTGTTTACATCTCAAATAGGAACAGGGGCACATCCAAACTCCTTTGCAGCACACCAGGAGAGTTTTCCTATCTTCCCTAGGGTTCTGCAGAAAAAAGCAATGAGATGGTGGTCAAACGTGTGAGGCAGTGTGTGGTTCTCATACTTTTATATCACTTATGGGCTCAAGTAAGTTGTGCCATGAGGGTCACGAATTATAGCTGCCTTAGGATATAAGTTATAGTTACTTGAGATAATGATGACTATAACTGCTGAATTTCTATGGTTTGGTTTTTGGTCTTTGGTATGCCTTACTCCTGTTGCATGAGAAATAAAGGATTGACAGCAAGATACCCGTTCGAGTTTGCGACTCATTTGAGGTTACAAGACTTAACAAATGGACTTATATGGAACAGCATGGTCCTGCCGTATGATTATAGCAGTGCCTTATAGTTAGTGTTGTCTGTTTAGCAAGCTGAAAAGAGTGTGTAACAAGGTACACCAATTATAGTAATTTGAAGGTGGTGGATACATTGAAAATTAACGTTATAACTATAACTTTCGAAATTTTTATGTTTGTGTAGTTTTAACCTGGTTTTATAGGGAAAACACGTTTTCCTAGCTATAACTAATCTGTAACCTTTCGTTTTTTCATTAAATTTCATTGTTTTTAAAGTATTTTGATAAAAAAGTGTTTCAAATCATAGTCTGTGTCGCAAGTTGAGAATTGTTATGTGGATTGTCACCAGTACAGTGGAAAAGAGTGTTACAAAGGATGTTGTCATAGACTGGAATATTGTAGATTGAATTCTAATGGAGCAGAATAGAGTGTAGTAGAGTATTGTGCAGTGTAGTAAAGTGCTATATAGTGTAGTGGCATGGTGTTTCACATAGTGAACTGGAGCAACGAGTTATACAGGGGAATGGCATGTCGAACAGTAGAGTAGGGTGGTGTAGGCTGTCATAGATAGAGTAGAGTGTTTGTTTTAGAGTGGAGTAGGGTGAAGTAGATCATCATATAGTGGAGAATCAACAAGTGGAGTGCCATAGAGTACAGGGGAGGAGAGTGTCGTAGAGAGGAGTGCTATGTCATATAATGGAGTTACGCATCACAGAGAGAAGTTGAGTGGCATGTTGTCGAGTGCCATATATTGTAGTACAGTGGCGTAGAGTGAATAGGCATAGAGTGGAGTGCAGTGTTTTCCTCTGGGGATCCACAGGGATCCTCACTCAGTCCGACATTATTTAATATTTATGTGACTTAGCTAGCGGCCCAGATTCAAAACTTTGGCTTGACTCTGATGTCATACGCAGACAGCACACAAATAGTTGTGTCAGCTTTCACAAATGAGCCATCTACTTCATTACACATCCAATACTGTATGCAGGAGTTATGTTCATGAATGAGCAAACATTGTTTGAAGCTTAACTCCGAAACAAATGTGGGTAATGATGCTTGGTAGTCTTTTGCCAACATGGGCTTCCCCCTGGTGCCCTGAGGAATCAGGTGCTTTATCTAAACCCATAACAAAGCTAGCAATTTAGGTGTCCTGATTCGCAATAAGCTGACGTAAAATAAAGAAAAATCTTCCTTTTCTTCCAACTAACACTAGAAGGACCGTTATTATATGCATTAGTGTTATCAAACCTGGATTATTGCAATAGTCTCTGTATGAATATCCAAGCTCAATATCTAAACAAACTGCAGATGGTTCAAAATGCAGCTGCCAGATTATTACTAGGTTTACCCAAATTCAAATTCAGCTGCCAGATTATTACTAGGTTTACCCAAATTCCAATCCGTCTCAAAAGAAATTCATAAACTCCACTGGCTCCGAGTAAGAAACCTTATCAAATTCTAGGCTCTCTGCATTGCCTATAAAGCCTTGAATAATTCTGACCCTGGACTTCCTTAGGCATCTTTTTAAATGGTACCAGCCCACCAGACTCCTGCACTCTGCTGGGGAAAAACTCAGTGTTACACCCAGATTCGAAAAATTGAATTGGGGTGGGAGGAAATCTGATCACGGAAACAGCTAAGCTGTGGAGCACTCTCCCACCTCATATTAGATCCCTGCCCTCACTGTTCCCCTTCAGGAAGGAGCTTAAAAAGTGACTGTTTTATAACTAGTATCTTCATCCAGTCGTGTTTTTTCCTGGTCTGGGGGCCAAGACACCTGTGTTCAATAAATGTTAATAACATATCATAGAGTGGAGTTGCATACAGTGCAATAGACTGTTGCACAGTGGAGTGGCATAGAGTGGAGTATAGTACAGTGGTTTAGAGTGGGATAAAGTGTAGTAGAGTGGAGTATAGTGGAGTGGAGTACAATGGAGTAGAGTAGGGTAGAGTAGAGTAGAGTGTCATAGAGTGGAGTAACATGTCGTAGACTATAGTGGCGTGGAGTGCAGTAGAGGGGAGTGGCGCAGTATACAGCTGAGTAAAGTGTCATGTATTGGAGTACCATGTTGTACAGTAGAGTGTAGTGGAGTGTAGTGGAGTGTCATACACTATTGGAAAGTAATTTACACTACAGTAGAGTGAAGTGGCATATGGTCTAGTTGATTTTTATAGGGTGAAGTGGTGTATAGTAATGTTGTAGAGTGGTACAGTGGATTGGCATACAGTGTTATAGAGTACAATGTCATTGAGTGGCACAGAGTGGAGTGGTGTACAGTGCAGTAGTGGAATAGAAAGAAGTACTGTGTCAGAATAGAATGGAGTAAAGTGGAGTACTGTGCCATATGAAGAATTCCGTACAGTGTCCTATAGTCGACTAGAGTATCATGGAATAGCATGTTGTACAGTGGCATACAGTGTGCCAAAGTGTTGCACAGTGACGTGAAGAGGTATAGACAGGAGTAAAGTGCCTGTGAATGGTGCACAGTGTAGTAGAATGTTGGAGAGTGGAGTTGCATAGATTAAGGTAGTGTGTGAAATAGAGTGAGTTAAAGTCTCATACAGTGGAGTAGAGTAAAGTGGAGTGGTGTAACATAGTGTGGAGTAAAGTATGATAGAGTTTATTAATGTGTCATAGAGTATAGTGGCATTCTGTGGAGTGTACTGGCATAGTGTAGGTAGTAAACTGTCATAAATTGGAGTGGGGTCTTGTACAGTAGAGTGGAGACCTGGGTCGCATAGGAGAGTGTTGTATAGTGGAACAGAGTGCTATACATTGGAGTGTATGGGCCTAGAGTGGACTATAGAATTAGACATTGGAGAGTACAGGGATAGAGTGGAGTGGAATGTCATAGAGTGCCATGAAGTGTGGTAGACTTTTAAAGCGTGGAGTTGTAGAGAGTGGAGGAGAGTGTCATACGATAGAGTGGATTACCATAAAGTAAAGTAGCATACATTGGAATAGCGTACAGTGGATTGTAGAAGAGTGGAGTTGCATAGAGTGTAATAGCATAGAGTTGAGTGGTGTACAGTGGAGTGGTATAGAGTGGAGTAGGGTACAGTGGATTAGCGTAGATTGGAGCGGCATACATTGAAGTAGCATAGCGTAGAACCGAGGACGCTGTTATAAATTGTACTGGTGTCTCATACAGTAGAGTGGAGGGCTGTGTTGTGCAGTGTTTGAAACTGTCAGTGGAGTAGAGTGTTGTACAATAGAGTGTACAGACAGATAGTTGAGTGCAAATTTGGACAGCGGAGTGTATGTAGATAGAGTCTAGTAGAGTGGCATGGAGTGTAGTAGAGCTTTGTAGAGTGGAGTTATATAGAATAGCGAAGAGTACACTGAAGTGGCGTAGAGTGGAGTAGCATAGAGTGAAGTGGCATGAAGTGGAATAGCGTAGAGTAGTGTAGACTGGAGTGCCATACAGTGGAGTGGTGTAGAGTATAATAGCGCACTGTGTAGTAGTGAAGTGAAGTGACGTACAGTGAAGTGGTTTAAACTGGAGTGGGGTATTGTGGGGTAGGATACAGTATAATAGCTCACAGTGGAGTGGTGTACAGTAAAGTGGGGTAGGGTGGAATACCATAGAGTAGAGGGGCAAAGAATGAAGTCTGTACATTGTAATAGAATAGAATGGAGTGGCATGCAGTGGAATTGCATAGAGTGGAGTATAGAGTAGTGATGTAGAGTAGAATAGCATAGAGTGGAGTGGAGTATAGTGGCGTGGTGTTGACTGGAATAGCAAATATTGGCGTAGCGTACATTGCAGAGGTGTGCAGTACAGTGAAGTGCTGTAGTATGGAATGGCGCACACTGGAATGGGGTAGAGTGTAAAGCATATCATGGAGTGGCGTACAGTGGAGAGGCATCCAATAGAATAGTAAAGAATGAAGTGGGGTAGAGTGAAGTGGCCAATAGTGGAGTGCCATAAAGTGAAATGGCATTGAGTGGAATACCATATACTGGAGTAGCATATAGCGGATTGGCACACATTGGAGTGGCATAACCTGAAGAGACATAGAGTGGAGTTGCATACAGTGTACTAGTGTAGAGTAGAGTTGTGTAAAGCCTAATAGCGTGAAGTGGAGTGGGGCAGAGCTGAGTGTTGTACAGCGGAATGGCATTGAGGGTAATGTTGTAGAGTGGAGTAGAGTACAGTGGAGTGGCGTATAATGGAGTGGTGTAGACTGGAGTGGCATACAGAGTTGTGGAGTAAAGTGTAATAGCATGCAGTGGAGTGGCATATATTGGAGAGGGGTCTAAACAAATGCATAGAATGAAGTGGCATAGAGTGGAGTAGCGCAGAGCTGAGTGTTGTACAGCGGAATGGCATTGAGGGTAATAACGTAGAATGGAGTAGCGTACAATGGAGTGGCATACAGTGGAGTACAGTACAGTGGAGTGGCGTACAGTAGAACGGCATAGAGTGGAATAGCGTATAGTGGAGTAGCATTCAATGGATTGGCATACAATGGAATAACATAGACTGGAGTGGCGTACGGTGGCATTGCCTACAGTGTAATAATGTAGAGTGGAGTGGCGTACAATGGAGAGGCATAGAGTGGAATGACATACAGTGGAATAGCATATAGTGGAGTGGGTACAGCGGTGTGGCATACGGATGTATGTGAAATTTAGCAGCAATGTAGATTATGGTGTGCAGAGTAACGCAAAACAGCAAATTACACTGCCTCAAGTTTCTCCAAATTTACCAATCAAAGCAGGGCCATCCATGGTGGCCTTGCGCTCCTTGTGATGTAAGGGTACCACAATTCAATAATACAGCTAGGCCTTAGTTATAGTTTGGGCAGGTATACTTTTCAGTATACCGTAGTACATGGCAGTGACAAGCCAGAATATAATTGGGTAATGGCTGTTTTCCGAGAATGAAAAGGCAGCTATATTCTTTTTAACTACACTTTGGCTGTGCTCAGTGTTAGGGCCTTAGATCTAGGCAAGGGGGAGGTCCCTACCTACTACCACTTTATTAAAGTAGTAATATGTAGGGAAATTTAATTATAGATTTTTAAACATATTTTTAAATAGGTTTACGTCCATATACTGCAAACATTTGTGAAATTCTGCAAAAGTACTGCAGTGATAGCTATCACTAAGTTTAAATGCCTCATAACATAGAAAAATACTTACTCTTCTTAACTACAGTCACCAAAAAGCATCATCTCTGCACCATATTCCATAATTCTGCCAACTTTCATGTAAATCCATTCAGCTGTTTTTGCGCTACATCAAATACAATAATCTATGAAAAATGCATTGGAGGAAAAACGCGTTTTGGGACCTCCTTTTTTCTTTGCACCCTAAAAACAAAGCACCACAAAAATGTACATCATGTAAAAATGTAGAAAATGCTATAGGTTTGGAAAGTTTTGTGGTGATTCATCAAGTGGGTGGAAAGTTATTAGGGAGCTATTATCCAAGGAATTCCTATCTTTTAGAATACCAACTATAACTTCAGAGTGGTAACAATCAGATTTAATGTGATTTCTTTCTTTTTATCTATTGTATTTATTATGTATTTTGTTTATTCTTTTACATAAGCATGAGACCCAAATGTGGATTTTAGTTGTGCATGTAGTAATCATGAAACTTTACATATGCAGTCTATTTTTTTGGGGGGGGGCTTCCTTACTACCTTTAGTAGGATTGTCCTCCATATAAAGCCCAAACTGAATGAAAGGCAATCATTGTTATCATAAAAACATTATATTTTTTTCCTAATGGCAAATCATCATGTCCGATCCCGACCGGAATGCTTTAGTCATTGAACTTTTGCAATTTTGCCTCCAAAACAGCTATTTAGAATGGAATGACTGATTCTACTTACAATCGAATGGACCCTCAATGGATTTTCCCGGAGCACTATCATACGCCAATACTTTCATGGCGAAATTCGTGGAAGACCACATTCTAACTAACACCACATGGCAGACTGGATTAGTGTTTTAGCATCGTTACATAGATAAAATGTTTCTGATTTGGAACAACACCAAGGAAGCACTAGTAGAGAACATCAAAATACTCAACACAAAAGATCAAAGAATACAGTTCACATACAACATCAGCCGATCTGGTATAGCTTTCTTAGATGTATGGCTGGAAATAGATACACAAAAGATCACCACAAAGATCTACAAGAAACCCACGGATTTCATTAACGCACTTATGTTTGATAGCTTTCACCCTCCATCGCTCGTGAAAAATTTACCATTTTCACAATTTTTACAAACACGCTGTATCACATCGGAAACTGAAACAAAAAAAGCAATACACGGAAATAGGTTCCCCATAAACTTGATGACCAAACATGTAGAGAGTGCCATGTTCCACGAGAGAGAGAGAGAGAGTACTACAAAAAAAAAAACAGGAACACAACCAATCGCATGATTTTTGTATTTCGATATTCCACCCTTTCTTACTAAATAAAGAAGATAATCTATAATCCATCGGAATTATTGAACAGAAGAACCAGATTTTCATGGGATTTTTAAAGACAAACCTTTATTCGCTCTCACAAGATCACGCAACCTTAAAGAAATATTAACATCAGTGAAAACCAGGAAGGCCACAGGGAAAACTACTGGCACGAGAAATTGTTTAAATTGCATTCATTGCAATAATGTTATTGAGGGCGATACCCTCTTACACCCCAGAACAGGTGAACGTATTAAACGCCATGATACTACAGACTGCAATTCCACTAACATGGTTTATTCCATTAAATGTCCCTGCAGTCTGATTTACGTTGGAAAGACCGAAAGAAAAATGAAAATACGTCTGACCGAGCACAAGAGCAAAATCAGGAACAAAAATACTACCTCAAGTCTAGCTATGCATTAGGAGAAATGTCGGCACATGATCGCTCAACTGAAGTTCCAAATCATTGAAAAAGTAGCCATGACAAGCGGTGTAGACAACACAAAAAGACTTCTACAAAGAGAAGCTGTGTGGATCAAAAGGTTAAATTCCTTAATGCCCTGCGGGCTCAATGATAAATTCGAGATGTCATATTTTATTTAATTAGATGTAAAACCTGCGTCCAACACCTAAGAGTGTTAGCACACGCTTTAAGTACTGAGCAACATACTTTGAACACACACACAAACTGTTTAGTTATGTTTCTAAATGGCAACTGATTTTCAAGTTTGAGAGCCACACGTGACAGTGTACAGTATACAGATGCTATGTTAGAATTTTAATGTGTTTTAAAAAACTTGTTGGTTTTGTGTTTCATATCAAGATCTGATATATGCTGTTAACACACTTGAATCTTCGAAATCTTGTACATTGTAGATATGCTTGCAACCAACACTTTCTGCATCTCTAGCTTACACTGTGATGGCCATATACCTCTACTCTAGTCATGACCTTAAATTAGGGTTAAGTAATTGATTTTGACACAACATTCTTGAACATGGAGCATTTTACACTCATAGAAATGACGTCGGGTGGTATTAGAGTATGGATAACTCAGTTACGGAAAATACACGTTACGTCTTAGAGTGATTATTGCAGATTTTCACATGCAGCAGAGTGTTTTCTTTTTTAGCTACTGCGATCATGTTATACTACATGTTTTCACGGGTGTTACCACGTTCTTAAATATATTCTATATTTGGATTCACTCATTTTTAACAGCGAGTTTTCTAGCGCTGATCCGAGGTGGACATACTCTAAGATGGCGCCCAAAGTTTATTGGTGAATTCTGTTTCACACGCGTTCTCCGCAATAAGATGTTTTTAAGTTTCTCTTCAGTTTGGACGAACGCGGGGTGTCAGTATCCAAGAGCAGCCGAGCAGAGTTTGCCGTATTGTTGCGTTGTACAAGTATAATAACTCGTTGTCACTGCGGTTTCCACTGGTGTGTAGGTAATTAAAAATTCTACACAGGTCCTTGCTTCTTCTGCAGACCTTACGCTCTGTGCGACATATGGTCAGTGTTGTTGTATCTTCTCGGTTTGATTTGGTGTGGATAAAGGTATTCAAACATAATGAGTAGCGCACGCTCGTAGTGACGGGACTCTTCCCTCCTTATATTTACACCGCAGAAATGCATGACGGAGTTAAGGTGCATAGAAGCATGGACTATAGTCACTTTCCAACAGTCTTTACATATTCCCTGTATATGACATCACACAGTCAATGTCACTTGAGTACTTAACATGCACAGGACGCTTAGCAGTCCATGATTTCCACTCTTTATGCTTTAACACTATCACAATCACTTACTTTAAAACTCAACAATTGTTTGCTGCGTAGTAACCGCTTTGTGCATACTCCCTTTCCATCCTCAATGTTTTGTTTCTTCACAGGTTTTCGTCCCTGACAAAGGGATCACCATCCCGAAATGCATTGGTCTCAAAGAAATTTCATGTCAATTTTTGTTATTACATTCTAACTGTGATGATGTAATATTGTTATGTTTTGAAAGCATTTTTCTTTATGTTTATGTTCAAATCAACTATGTAAATTTGACATGGTATACACAGTAAAAAAAAAAGTAAAATGAACTAATGAGGTATAAACTAATGTATGTAAGAATCTGATTAATTACAGACAAAAAATTGTGATCACTAGTTGAGACATTTAGTCTCAGACAGCAGTGCACTCTCCAGTCCAAGTTATCGTTATAACTTGCCCCCCCCTGTACATCGTCTTGACATATGCATGGTAGGCATGATTGGAGGATAGCACGCTAAACTGGATACAGATTCAGTTCAGTCAAACTGCATCAAATCAAGGAGTGTGCCATCTGGTTTATTATTTCTTCATGACTTAAAAACATACATAAATATTATGGCACTCAACTGACATTTCATAAAATTAAACTTTGTTAATACTGATTATGCCAGGTTGATTTAGATGATGAACATGTAATGGTGGCTAGGGGGCCCGTTTGTCGCACTACCACATGTGTTATATTTGTTTCAATCCAAAATTCAATTGTTGCCCACCTCAAATGGTTTGCCACCAAAATAAACAATACAATATACTTTTCAAAAACACAACAGAGAGGAATCTTTATGGCAAAAATTAAACAGCAAATCTTGCTTCTTCAAAAATAGATGAATAGAGAGGTAATTTCCTTGAGTATTGCAATTCTATATTCAAGCATCTTCAAGTCGAGAAAAACAATTTTCACTCAGCCATCGCGTTTTGCTCAGTTTTGGGCTTCTTCAGGGCTACAAACATAACTTACATTACTTAATAACTCTTACAACTTTACATTTCATCTATATACAAATGTGTACCATAAGAGACCAGTAGTTTACATTGCGGTACACATTATAATTCATTTACAAATTGCCTTATTTCTTTTATAATTATCCTCTTTTTTCTTGTCAAATTTCCTATGAAAACTTAATCAATTATTCTCAATAAAGGGTAACAGAAATAAAGAAAAGATCACTTTGTTAAACATGGTCACATAATTCTTATTCCGGACACCCTCACCATCAAACAAATCATTACTATATTTATACAAATAGTCAGAAGAAAGCACCAGTTATCCACATGCCCACCTTGCCCACCGATCCACCATATTTGATGGCTGGGGTGATCTTTACCAGGGCTCTGACCCTGGTGTGATTCAATGTTGTTCCTATATCTTTGCTGTCACTACGCAAGCATAGGACATTAAGGGGAAGTTAAATTATTCCAAAACGGAAAAGAAAGTGACAAAGTGCATAAAACACCACACCTAAAAACCCATACACCATATTGTTTCCATGTCATTCACTTACCCTATAAGAAATTATTTACTAATCTTCTATATTTTGAAAAGAGAAATGTTCATCAGTTGTCCCCTGTACAGACACAATTTCCATCTATGGATCCTGTGAACCTTAAGGATAAGAGCCATCATGAGTTTTGCCACCCACTTTCTATAACTCAACAGTGATTCTAAAATTGTCTGCACTTTCGGCATATTGGAATTCTCCCAAGATTCGCTCCGATATGCACTATTAAGGCATACAGCTCAAATCTCATCCACTCGTAATTGATCTTACTACAGCATACACAGGATTTTCTCTGGTCTCGACAACAGAAAGTAATTTTACTGTCCATATGCCAAGCAATACACTGTCTGCTACCAGTCTTATCCAAGACGAAAAATCGAAAAAGGTGGGGGGAAGTCGTATGAGTGTTTGTACACATACCTCTATGTTTCATTGCACGCTGACAAAGTAATGCCCTAAAATATGGCGCTGTCATGCCCGTTTTCTTTAGATTTGGCCAATTATCTCAAGCTACATGGGGAATATACGGTATGCATTGTGACAAGAATTCACAAATTTAAAGTATTGTTTATAGAATTCATTACCCGTATTCTGTTTATGTTATACTAACTATTTGCCTTATTTGTTATTGCATTCTATTCCTAGTGGTGATTTGGGATTCACATAGATAGTGCTTCTTATGCCGGCATGTTTCCTTTTTTTCTCAAACTTCTTTTTATTAGGCACATTAGCATTTCACAGAATGGCTGTACATCACATAAGAGAAAATGCCGCAACAATCCCGTCATCTGTCAAATTATCTAGCGAGGTCACAGTTTCAATAGGAAGAGGAACGTACGCCACCACATTTCACTCTCGGCAGCACACCCCGTCTGAGTCAAATGGTACATCACAAGAGGCCTAGAATTTTAAACCTCCCTCCCACCCCTTGCCCCCTAACCAACCCCCAACAAGATAACTTAACTACCAGAAGGAGGTCCTTAAATGAGACTGTTACTGGACTCTAGGTTCAGCTGAGTTTCTTGCAGTCAACATTATGTACACTTCCGCTGTTAGGCTGGTTTTTCACGATGACCAAGTGTACTCCGACTAAAACTGAAATAGGTGCATAGCGCGCAATGAGGGAGGGCATAACACCAACGGGAGACCGCTTGTAAGGTAGGCGACGAAAGAACCTCATTTGTATTCAAATTTTTTATAATCGTCTCTAAAAATATCCGCCATCTTTTCCAAAGACGAGCATACCATTGTGATAGCACAGGTGCTGCCTTTTTCTTCCATGCTGCTGCGATCGCTACTTTGGCAGCCCCAAAGCAAGCCCACATTAGGGCCCTGTCTGCTTTTGTTTGCTGTTCTAGCTCTAGATCTCTCAATCCTAAAAGCACTCCTTACTTGGTGGTAGGTATAGGGTAACCTAGAATTTCTTTCATGCGAGACAAAATCTTCCACCAAAAGGGTTGTATTGAGGGACAGTCCCAACATATATGAATAAAGTCCCCTAAAAGGCTGCACCCTCTCCAACACAAATCAGAAGTCTCTGGGAAGATCTTTTTTAGTTTCGTTGGGTATAAGTACCAGTCAAAGAGAGTCTTATAGTGCGCCTCCCTTAGTTCTAGGGAATGGTTATCTTTAGCAATATCCCTCCAAAGATGTTTCCATTCTGTATCTGCAATCTCTCTCCCTGTCCACTGTTCCCATGGCTGCATGTATCAGGGTCTCGGCGTATGTGAAGGGGAGAGAAAAAGATTATAAAGAAAAGAGATCACTCCTCTCATAACCCCACCTTCTGCACACATTTTTCAATTGACGTCTTCTCCTGTGTCGCTTCCTCTCTGACCTGGAGAGCCCAGTTTTTTAGTTGGGGATAATGGAAGTGTTCACTGGGCGGAACTTTGAAGTCCATTTGACAGCTGGCAAAGGTGAGAATGTCGTAATTATGAAATAGATAGCATCAGACAGCCCCCTCCCTCCATGAATCAAATGGACCCTCGCGTAGCCCCGGGGGAAATTCAGGATTAAAATAAATAGGTGTGTAGAGCGAAGGGAATGACGACCACTCTAGCCCCTTAGACACCACAGCGTGCAATGTAACATAGAAGTATGTGTACATAAACTCATACGACCTACCCCCACATTTTTCATTTATCATCTTGGATAAGGTTGGTAGCAGACAGTGTGTTGCTTGGCAACTGGAAAGGTAAATGATTACTGTTGTTGAGACCAAACAAAATTGTGTGAATGCTGTAGTAAGGCCAATTACGAGTAGATGAGATTTGATCTGTATGCCTTGATAGTGCATATCTGTTGACACTAGAATGAATCTTGGGAGAATTTCAATATGCCAAAAGTGCAGACAATTTTAGAATCACTGTTAATCTATAGAACGTGGGTGCCAACACTAATGATGGCTCTTATCCTTTCGCTTCAGAGGATCCATGGATGGAAATTGTTTCTTTACAGGGGACATATGATGGACATTTCTCTTTTTAAAATATAGAAGATTAATACATAATTTCTTATAGGGTAAGTGAATGAGATGTGTAAGCTGATATGGAAATGATACGGTATATGGGTTTTGAGGTGTGGTGTTTTATGCACTCCATCACTTTCTTTTACTTTTTAGAATCATTTGACTTCCCCTTAATGTCCTATGCTTGTGTAACAACAGCAAAGATATAGGAACAACATTGAATCACACCAGGTACAGAGCCCTGGGTGAGATCACCCTAGCCATCAAATATGGTGGATTGGTGGGCGAGGATATGGGGTACCTGGTGCTTGTTCCTGACTATTTGTATAAATATAGTAATGATGTGAGAAGTTTGTTCTGAGGGTGTTCAGAAACAAAATTATGTGACAATGTTTAGTAAAGTGATCCCTTCTTTATTTCTGTTACCATTTATTGAAAATAATTGATAACGTTTTTATAGGAAATTTGAGAAAAAAGGAGGGTAATTATAAAAGAAATGGTACAATTTATAAATGAAATGTAATGTGTACCACAATGTCAGAAACCTGGCTCATATGGTACACATGTGTATATTGATGAAATGTAAAGTAATGTAAGTTATGCTTGTATATGTTTGTAGCCCTGAAGAAGTCCATAACTGGGCAAAACACGTTGGCTGCGTGGAAATTAATTTTCTATACTTAAAGATGCTTGAATAGGGAATTGCAATAATGAAGGAAATTGCCTCTCGATTCATCTATTTTTGAACAAACAGCATTTTCTGGTGTTCAATTTTTGCTTGAAAGTTGCCTCTCTGTTATGTTTTTAAAAACAAACTTGATTTAGATGATATATATAAATGGAAACTACATACATAGGCTAATATATTTTTCTACCAAATTATTGGCTTGGATTGCCAGGATTTGGTTTATGTTTCATAGTATTATATACATTCTAAGATGACACCTGTTTGTTTATTTTGAAAGTTAGTGCTTCATTTATGACTATGATTTGATGGTTTGAATATAGTAACAACTATGGTGTCTGTATTGTGAACAAGGTCCTAGCAGTCGATATCCATTGAGAGTCTTCAGCTTTCAATACACACATGCAACTGCTTCCTCTGGAGTGCCACTATCCTCTGTGAGGAGGTGGGAGTCTTGTGTTTATAATTTGCAAGTGAGCACGCTTACCTGAGCACCACTGGTGATCAGGTAGCACGCTGGTATGGTAGCTGATAGAGTGTAGATAGTAGTAGGTGGTTATAGTTAGGACCTAGTTTCCAGAGGAAATGTATTTTTTGTTTTGCCAATAACTTTGACGCCGCTTGACGAATCTTCACTTTTAAAAGAAAACTTTTGCTACGGTCGGTTCAGCTGGTGTGTTGAAAGTTTCTGAGTGCCAGGAAAACACTGATTCATGCCCTAGTCATTCCACACCTGGACTACGGCAATGCTCTTTTCCTAGGCCTAAGCAGAAAAGGTATACATCAATTGCAGTGCGTCCAAAATGCAGCCGCCCGCCTGGTACTCAATCTTCCTCGCAGGGCGTCTGGAAAAACGGCATTACGGAAACTTCACTGGCTCCCTATTGAGGAGCGCATCAAGTTTAAAGCGCTTTGTTTTGCCCATCGCATCGCCCAGGGTAAAGGTCCAGGTTACCTGCGTAATCTTCTTACTATCCATCGCCCTATTCGTAACCTGAGATCTGCTGGAGCGATGCTGTTCCAGCTTCCTCGCGTACGCAGGACCAGGATGGGAGGTAGCTCCTTTCGCCTTCTAGTGAGTAGGCACTGGAACAATCTCCCTCTTGACTTGCACATGGAACCCTCGGAAACTAGATTCAGACTTAAGCTGAAAACGTACCTTTTCCCAAGTCAATAATTGTCTCTCTTTATCCTAAGATCTAATTTAGTTTCGGACTTCGGCCTTCCAGGGGGACAATAGCATTTCTTAGCGCGGGGACACACCGTTTTGAGTGTAACCAGGCGCTCTATAATTGGTTTTATTATTATTATTATTATTATTATTATTATGAGTGATCTGTCAAGCAGGGGCAGAGAAAAATGAGGGTCCCAAAACGTTTTTTCCCCATGCACTTTCCCATAGGGATTTTGAACATGACTACAGGCAAACTGCTGAACGTAATTACACCAAATTTGGCAGAAAGCTAGATGTTGTCCCAGAAAGCGTGCTTTTAGAGACATTTAATTAAAAAAAATATAGATACCTGGAGACACAGATCCTTGCAGTGTACTTCCGGATCCTACCGAAATTTGATTGGCTGCCAACACTTCAATGAGGAAGTGTTGGCAGCCATCTTTCACCCCGGCTTGAAGCAGAGTCCCACAAAAAAAAAAATGTTAAAAAGGAAAAAAGGCTGGGTCGGAATATCCTGAATCCCCCCAGATATAGGGGTTAAAATTGTTTTTTAAAATTCAAGTTTGAAGCAAATTCACCGGCAGACCCGGGGATCCGCTGCAAAATTGAAACACTTTTTCTGGAAGTCCCCAAAGTGGGCCAAATCCCAGGGGCAGTGTTTTTTAATTATGCAGGGGGTGCCCGCCACCTCCCCGGGTCCAACTATAAAATGATGCAGGGGGCCCTTGCGGACCCCGGCAGCCCTTGGGACTGCCACCTGATGTTTAGAGCGACTGCATTTTTTGTTTCTTGTCTAAACGGGTGAAATATCAATAATGTTTTTTCATTTGAATCTATAGCTATCCCTGACTCAGGACTATTCAGCCCGAAATGCATTGGGCCAAAGTGAATACAGCTGCCTAGGATGAATTATGTGGTCCATGTGCTATAGACAAATTCATGGATCGGCATATCTATAGCATTTGAACAAAATTGGGAATCACACAGCCTTGTATGTGTATGGAGAAAGTGATAAAAATTAACCATGGACTAAAACGGATTAAAATGGATGATTTAACTAATAACGGAGACTTTTGAATATTTTCTTCAGTCTGCAAGCAAATATTGTTGCCTTTGGTCATCTTAAAATAAAGGATGGTTGAACACTAAGGTGTGCATTCTGTCACTAAACTTGAATACACATCCCTGTGTGCTAGGCCTACAGAACACTAAGGGCCTGATTAAAAGTTTGACAGTGCGGCGGCGGGACAACCCCACCGCCTGCACCCCCAAACCCGCTTGAAGCTGGCTGCCGTATAATTACTTTTTTTGTCATTGGCGGGTGATTATTTGGCGTTCCCACGGTGGTACTGCACCTATAAAATAGGAACTGCAATGGGAATGCCTAGGGAAGTTCCAGCACAGCAAGGACCTGAAAACCATGCTGTGCTGGAACCAGGGGTGCATGCACACAGGGGGTCACATGTTGTGCCCCCCTGTGTGCATCCACATGGAGCGAGCCACGAGGGGGACCAGTAGGGCCCCATTTCTTTCTTCACTGCCATTGTTTTCATGGAGGGAAGACCTTAATAAAATCAGTGGCAATGAGGAAAGTCCCACCAAGCATATTGATGTCTCTTGACTGCCGCAACACCACCAGGGAATGGCAGCTCCCTGGCGGAGTCGATGGTCCCAGCGTGGCACGACCACCAAGGTTGTAATGTGGCACTGCCGCCCCACCATGAGCCTTGTGGTCTTAGCACCGCTAGACTAAGACAGGGTGCACTATACCCCTTGTGTGGACATATCTAAATGAGTGGATGTGTCCCTGTGAAATGTAAGTCAATTCTTAGATATCACGAGTGTGCAAAGAAACCATACTGAGTACATGGGCTGGACACTCGTGATAATGAGTTCTCCAGCTACAGGATGACATCACTGTATGCACAGATGTTTCATACCAAACATCTCGTAATATTAAACCAACACTGATGTTAGTGTTCGATTTATTATTAAATGAACCCACAGTGCACCTTAGAGGTGCCCCCTAAAAACCTACTGACTACTTGTGGCTTGACTGACTGATCTTGACCAGCCTGCCGCCACTCCTGAGTTGAGAGCCATTGCTTTCAGAAGCCAGGAACAAAGCCTGCTCTGGACGGAGGTGTTTATTTATTTAGAGGTTTTATATAGCGCTAGCTTGACCCAGGGGTAACAGAGCGCTTTACAGAATTAAGAGCAAGGCAACAGTCAATGGAACAGGTTACATACGAAATGGCAAAGGAAGTGAAAGATCAGCACAGATTTTGGAGCAAGGCAATAAACTTAAGATCAATGGTTACATACGCTTAAAAATATGGGAAATGTAATAGAGAAGGAACTCACATAAAATCAGTACAAAGAACGCTTTGTAGGGACATGGGGGATGAAGTTGCTGAAAATGAGGTCCGAACAACTAACAATTTAGGGAACATAAAGTGTTGGCTCAGCAAGAGCCAATGGAAACAGAGTGATGAACAGACAAATTACAGAAATGAGGTTAGAACAAGGTGTTCATACCTTCTCCATGCAGGACCTGCATTCCAGGGCTCTGCCGCCTTATGCGACCCGAGCCTCTCCAAATAGTGGAGATGACCCCCCGTCCAGACAGGTGGAAAAATTAGTAAGATGAGGAAGCGTGTCGCCACCAAGCCAGCATCACCCCTAAGGTGGACTAGTTGATGAGGACACCACCTTTTCAAATGTCTCCATCTTATTTTGGATTGAATTAGTATTCTAGGGTCAGGTTTAAGCCCACTTCCTACAGGAAGTGTAGATATAGAGGGTGTAGACACCCTAACAGTAGGCAGCCCGTTGGCTACTACCGTCACTCCCCTTAACACCCCTAAACTGAGTATTTAGGTGGCACCCCTGAACCCTAAAACTCTGATTCGACAGGCAAGAGAAGAAGGAGAAAGAAGAGTCACTGTCTGGTTAGAACTGCAGAAAGCCCTATGAACTTCTGGTGCTAAACCCTGCCTGCTCGCTACTCTCTAGACAATCGCGACAGAGAGACTCGCCCTGAAAGCTGGAAAACTACCAGAACGTCGGGTAGCCTGCCAGCACTTTGAAAATTGCCCGTAGTCTTCCTTAGAGTAGAAGAAATACTCCCTTGCAGTCTGCAGGTACCGAAGAGCAGAGTCCACTCCACCGACTTGCAGCTCTCTGCCTCGAACAACACTGCAGATGAACAGGAAAAAGTTCCTGTGCTCTGGAGGATCAGATTTGTCTCTCCACCAAGTGTGAAGACACCATATCCAACTGAAGCCGTGCAGCACCAATGCCCGCGGCACCAGACGCCCTGGAACCAACACCGACAGCGAGAGCCCATTCGGGATTCCTACTTCACCACGACTGAGCAGCCATGGAGGGATGTCATCATCACTGAGACCCACTTTGAGAGTGGCCTAGCAGTCCTGATTTTGCACCTGCCAGCTGTTTGTACCCATCTGCGAGGAGCATCTTTGTACATTTAGCTCAACCAACCTACTTGCTCTGCACCTAGCCCTCCTGGCTTGGGTACCGATAAACCAGCTGTGTTTTCTTTTTCTAAAGGCCCTTGCGATCCGAGCCCCCATTTGGGAGCTCTTGCACTTTCCTGCAAGTCCCCCTGTGCAGCCTGTTTCGAGGCCACCGACTGTACTTACATTTATGCATTCATGAGTTTTCTTCACACAGGTTTGCATTGTGCGTTAAGACACATGACTTTGAAAGATTTTCTTACTTTTAAAAATTGATAATAAAAACAGTACATATTTTTGAACAATGTTCCTGGTTTTACAAAATACTTTTAAAAAAGTACTATTTTTCTAATTTAGTCTCAGATTTATTCTTTGAATGTGTGTCTCATTTATTACATCTGTGAGTACAACAAACGCCCAGCACTACCATCTGATAAGCAGAAGTGCTCGCCCACACTGCCACAAAAGAGAGAATTATCTACGTAAGCCTCTGTAAACCAATTTGGGACCCACTGGACTCCTGCACAGCGTACTTCTTTTTACCACATTATATAGAGATCCAGAATTCTGCATAGAGGGAATCTGTGTTCAATTTAGGCATAGTTTGAAGATTTTTGAGAAAATGTGGGTAAAGACAAGTGATCATCAAACACGCAAGTCAAACCTTTCTGACTTGGAGGAGGAGCCTAGCGCGCAACCAAGATGGCCGCGTAGGTGCGAGGCTCCCGAGGACCTCCGCGACCTCCTGCATAAATCCTGACCGAATCCTGTCCTGAATGAGGGGACTGTGCTTGTGAACCCGAGCTGAGGTGACGCCCGTTTTCCGTTTTTAAATCGGACTTCGGACACCGGCGGGAGCACCGATAGAGGTTTGCGGCCTTCTCCACACCGGCCCCCGTACTGGAGTTGTGGGGCGATCCGGCGACAAAGCGAACAACAGCGGCGGGCAAGGCTGGGCGACTCGCGTGCCCCGCACTTTCACTTTCGCTTTTGCGCCCTCCTTGCTGCCAGGCGAGGTAGGGTTGCGGAGCGGTGTGCGGTGGTGTGGCCTCGTTGGGGTGCCCTGCCGGCCCGCTGGCTGCGATCCGTCCTGAGTAGCGGTGGTCGCCCCCCCCCGGAGCCCTTGAACGGGATTGTCTACCCCCTTTTTGAGAAGATTGGCTCGATTTGGGGATTGCGAACATGGCCACAAAACAAGATGGCGACCGGGCCAAGGTGAAGTCGACCCGTCGTGGCACGGCCCATCAATCCAATAACATGGACCGCTACACCCTCCAGAAGGGATCTCCAGAGGCGCTGCGTAGATCCCCCACGGGCCCGACTGATGCTCCTTCTCTGCCCACGGACCTGACCCTCCGGGACGTCATGGGCGCCATCGCCGAGATGAAGGCCTCGGTGGACCAGCGCTTTGACACTCTGGCGCAGAAGATCGACTCGGTCCTCGTGGACGTGGGCCTCGTGAGAGCCGATCTGTCGAAAACAAATGACCGGGTCGATTCTTTGGCCCACTCTACCTCGGGCCTCACAACTGACGTGGCGGCCCTCCAACAGGAGGTGCGCAGGCTTGGCCAGGCGAGCGCCCTGATGAATCGTCGACTGGAGGATTCCGAGGGTCGGGCCCGGAGAAACAACGTCCGCATTATCGGGGTGCCGGAGGGACGCGAGGCAGAGGCAGCGGATCTGTTTGTGGAGGACCTGGTCCTCACCCATCTCCAGCCTCGGGGGCTGAGTAAATTCTTTGCAGTGGAACGTGCCCACAGGGTCCCCGGGGGTAGGCCTAAGATCGGCGCCCCTCCGAGGCCTCTCATCGCCCGGATCTTCAATTTTCGGGACAGAGACGCTATCCTGCAGACTTCTAGGCTCCAAGGGCCGGTCAAACTTGACAACATGGATATCAATTTCTATCCTGACTTTACTCCGGCGGTCCAAAAGCAGAGACTGAGCTTTCTGGGTGTCAAACGTCGCCTACGGGACCTGAATCTCAAATATGCGATGCTTTTTACAGCTAAGCTGAGGGTGGAGGTAGATGGCCGCACGCACTTTTTTGATCGTCCCGAGGCGGCCGGGGACTGGCTGGACACTTTGCCCGGAGATCGGGGCCGGGGGGGCGGGGGGGGAGCGGTTGGTGGGGAGGGCCCGCTGGATCAGGACTAAGGGACTAATGGTAGGCCTTGCTCCGGACTGTGTTATTGTCACCATTGACTGTTAGGGTAAGTTCCCCTCCTGTGGAGGTCGTGTGGGGTCTCTCGGATCTCCCTCCTCCTCTGGGGGACTAGTTAGTTTTCTTCTATGGGGCGACAGGCACACTGCACTTTGGGGGGGCTGTTTGGGCTCATGCAGGGGTGCAGGGTGGGAGGAGTTCTGTTGGGATGGGTGGGTTGGGGTGGGGTGTGGTTCGTTTTTACCGCAAGGCAAACCCTTTATTGTATTGGTGTTTTTGAGATGCTCTCGGGGGGACAAATGATGGCTTCTGTATGCGATGGGGGGTAGGGACCTGACTTTGTTGTCCTGGAACGTTAACGGGCTGGGTGATAGGATTAACCGAGGTGTGGTCCTGCAGTATCTGAAACGGATTTCGCCTGATGTGGTCTTTCTGCAGGAGACACACCTCATTGGTAACTCCTTTTGTGCCATGAATCGACGTGGCTATCGTTTGGTGGCCCATTCGGGCTTCACATCAGGCTCACGAGGGGTGGGCATTATGGTCAAGACCTCGCTCCCGCTAGAAATAGACGAGGTGCGCCATGATGAGAGGGGACGCTACACTGTTTTGGTGGGGAGAATGGAGGGCAGGGTAGTCGTTTTTGTCTCAGTGTACGTCCCACCGGGGTTACAGTCCACCACCTTTGCGGACCTGGGACGCCTCCTTCTCGACCTTCCGGGGGGGCTTCTGGTGGTTGGGGGGGACTTCAACGCGGTGGTTTCTGGGACTATGGATCGGTATCCCCCTAGGGACCTCCCCCGGGCACAGGCGTGGCTGTCTGGCCTTTTGGACACATTGGGATTGGTGGACTGCTGGCGTTTAAAGCATCCCACTCAGCTGCAGTACACCTTCCATTCGGGTGCCCATGGTAGCCTTTCGCGGCTTGATCATATCCTTGTCCCTGCGGCCTATGCCGGGAGAGTGGGGGAGGTGCGCCATCTGGCGCGGGGCATTTCAGATCACTCCCCACTCCTGTTGCACTTTGATGTCTTCCCGAGGGGGGAGGGCAGGGTAGCTCCAATCAATGCTTGGTACCTGCGCGACCCCACTATTCGTGCTGACTTGATCAAATCCTTGCAACGGTATTTTGAAGAGAATGTGGGGTCAGTCCGGTCGGCTATCTCCCTGTGGGAGGCTTTCAAGACGGTACTTAGAGGGGAGGCCCTCTCCTTTATTTCCCATGCCCGGAGGCGCGCACAGGAGGAGGTGACCCGGGTGGAGGCCGAAATTACTGAATTGGAGGGTGATCTGGGGAGTGGGGTGACTGACGCTGCGCTGCACGTTCTACACCTTAAGCAGGCGGCCTATAGGGCCCTCGTCACGGAGGCGGCCAGGGGCCTCAGCAGAGAGCAACAGGGGCGATTGTATGATGTGGGTGATAAGGCTGGCAAGTTGATTGCGTGGTTGGATAAGAAGGAGAGAGCTAGTCGTGTGGTCCCGTTGATTGAGAGGATGGATGGTGTGCGTGTTACTGAGCCGGAAGGCATTGTTTCTTGCTTCGCGGATTATTTCCGCGAGGTATATTCCCCGGTTTCTCCCTGCTCGGAGGAGGATTCCCATGCCCTGCTGCGTGACATCGCGCTCCCCTCCCTTTCTGTGGAGGACAGGGAGTTGATGGATGCCGCCCCCACCTCGGACGAAATTGCCCTCGCCATCCGCTCGGTCGCTTCTGGCAAGGCCATGGGCCCGAACGGCATTCCTATCGAGTTATACAAGCTGCGACCGGATGTACTGGCACCCCACCTCCGCGCAATGTTCCTTGCGGCCCACTCGCGGGGCTCCCTCCCGCCGGACCAGCGTCTGGCTACCATCATGGTCATCCACAAGGAGGGGAGACCGCGAGACCGGGTCACATCCTATCGGCCTATCTCGCTCTTGAATGCGGAGCCTAAAATCCTCGCCAAGGTGCTCGCCAACCGGCTGGTCGGCGTGGTGGGCGACCTGGTCCACCAAGACCAGTCCGGCTTTATTCCCCATCGCAATAAGGCTCTTAATCTGCGACGCCTGCACGGCGTGCTAGCGCGTGTTCCGTTCGTGCGGGAGCCGGCCATCTTGGCGTCCTTGGACGCCACTATGGCGTTCGACACGCTCGAGTGGCCGTACATCTGGGCGATGCTGGCGAAATTTGGATTTGGGCCGGGATTCATCAGCTGGGTCAAATTGTTGTACTCGGACCCACTTGCGCAGGTGGTGGTGAACGGTCGAGTCTCGGCCCCATTCGTGCTGGGACGGGGCACGCGACAGGGTTGCCCCCTGTCGCCGCTCCTGTTTGCACTGGCCTTGGAACCCCTGGCGGAGTGGCTGCGGTGGCACCCTTCTATCCGTGGTCTCCGTTGGACCCCCGAGTATGAGGACCGCGTGTCCCTCTATGCTGACGATATCCTTTTGTACTTAGCCTCCCCGCGCAAATCACTGATTGTCCTGGTCGATGTTCTGCGCTCTTTTGGCCGCAATTCAGGCCTTGTCATTAACTGGGCTAAATCCTGTGTCTATGTGCTTTCCGGGGAGGCTCCTGTCCTCCCGCGGGGCTGTCCGATCCAGATTGCCTCGCAGGGATTTCGATACTTGGGTGTCTACATTACGCTGGACCCGGTGGCCCGCTACGAGCGAAATTTGCTTCCCCCCCTCCAGCGCTTGAAGGAGGATGTCGCGCGCTGGCGGCGCTTGCCGCTTTCGCCGCTCGGCCGGGTGGCGTTGTTCAAGATGATGTCACTGCCGCGTTTCCTGTACGCCCTCCAGAACACTATGGACCTGGTCCCAGCGCGCTACTTCCGTGAGGTGGAGGGTTTACAGCGCCGCCTGTTCTGGGACGGGAGGCCGCGTATAGCCCTGGCAAAGTTGACGCTCCCGTGGTACGACGGAGGGATTGCCCTTCCGGATATTAAACGGTATTACTGGGCCTCCCAGTTAGCCGCAATTAATCATGGCCTCTATGGGCCCGCCCTAAACCCGGCATTTGAAATGGACAAGATGCTCCTGCCCGGTGGCGACTACAATCGGGCGCTCTACGCTAGCGTGCCCGATTCCCGCTTGACGGGACCCACGCGTGTCATGGTGCGAGTATGGCACGCGGCTAATGCAGCTATGGGCTGGAAGGACCGTTTGACCCGGGCGTCACCGTTGTATGCGTCTGAGAGGTTGGGCTCTCTGTGGACCTCGAAGGGCTTTGAGCAGTGGGACACGATAGGCATCAGTACAGTGGGGGATCTCTGGACGAGGGGAGGATTCAAAACATTCGAGATGCTGCAGGCGGAGTTTCAGCTGCGGGGCAGTGAATACTTTCGGTACCTGCAGGTCCGTCACGCACTGGGTTCCGTCTTCCCAGACGCGGCCTCCATCCCGGAGTCCTCCCCCCTGGAGGATCGAGTGCTAGATGGCCACGTTCCGGACAGCACGATCTCCCTCATTTACAAGAAATTGATAAATGATCGCTCGGGCTTACTGACTGGCCTCCGCGAGGCCTGGGTTGCCGATGGGCTGGAGTTGGACGACGAGGACTGGATTTCCGCGGTGGCCTCTCCGAAGGAGGTGGCCATCCCGGCTCGCCTTCGTTTCGTCCAGCTTAAGATACTCCACCGGGTGTACATGACGGGGCCAAGGCTTCTGCGTATGGGCTATGCCGAGGATGGATTGTGTAAGCGTGGGTGTGGTGCTTTGGCGACTTTTTTGCACATTCTGTGGGAATGTCCGAGGGTGGAGCGATTCTGGCGTGGGGTGCATGAGGTCCTGCGAGCGGTTACGCATGTCGCGCTGTTGCCTGAAGCGAGGAGATGTTTGCTGAATGTGTGGGAACCGACCGATTACTCGGTCCCGCAGACGCGATGGGTGACTCTGGGATATATGGTGGCTAAACGTGACATTGCTCAACTGTGGGGATCCCAGAGGCCCCCGGCGGTGTCGGCCTGGAAAGAACACATGGATTGGTGCATGTTCCGAGAAAAGGTGGTGTATGTGGCGCGGGGTAAGCCTGGGGCATGGGTGAAGATATGGGGCCCCTGGAACGCCTACCGCGGGGGTATCTGCGAGCCGCCGTTGTTGCCTCCCGCTTCACCAGCTCCATCCCCCTAGTTGACCCCCTCCCTCAGTCCCGGGCACAGTGTTCACCCAGTCCCGGACCTGTTCCCCTTCCCCTCTCTGGATTTTTGTGGATGGCTTGGGGTCCCCCATTTGAGGAGCATGTGCTGTCACTTTTGATCGTGGGTTGCCTTGCGGGTGTGTGTTTTCTATGTTGTTGTGTTGTATAAAATGAAACCGTATTGTGGGCTTAGAGTCATATGGCCCACGCGTTTGATACCTCCTGCCTTAGTGTCTATGCAAAGCCAAGTGCCTCCTTGTATGTATGTCATTTGCCATCGTCACTTTAGCGGCCGGCCGGAAGGTTGTAGGCCCATACCTGTATATATTTGAGATTGCAATAAACGGTTTAAAAAAAAAAAAAAAAAAAAAAAAAAAACCTTTCTGACTTCCTTTGGGTTTGTAATTTAAAAAAATGTCTGGTGTTGGTCAGGTTCCCCGGAAGTCATCTGATCAATGGGCCAAATAATATAGGCATACATCATGACAAAGTTTCTTTGAAACTTGCTTGTCACATATTACTTTGACGTGGTTACAGTGTTGGCCCCTTCCATTCAAATGTGAAGGTACCATTTTTATCTAGAGAAGTGTAGATGTTAGGACTGTTTTTGCTATTAGGAAATTCCCTTTTTCAGCATGTAAATATGATGAAATCTTGTTTCTCACTATGGTTTGCAGTGTAATATATGTAAGCAAACTAAGCTGTGAGTTCAACTAAGCCCTATTTCCCTGGCTTGCCTTGGGACATTAGTTTCAAAGCTCCACGGGTTAGCCTAACACGGAAGCCATCCTATATCGCACATTTTCAAATTGATTTGATCTATTCTGATTTTGTGCAATATGCTGTTCAACCATGCAGAGATAATAGAAGGGCATTCTAGTATCTGGTGTCAGCTGTTGAGAATGATCTGTCCCCATACCTTGTTGTTCTTGTTTTGGATTTTACCACTTGAATATGCACACAAGAAAGTGAGAAGTATTTTGTAATGCTCAATTATGTATTTAAACAATATCTGAGGACAGGCATAATATGTTCTCTTTTCTTCAGAGCAGTGAATAGCCTTGCAGTGGCATTTTTAAACCAGTGGGAGCCAGCAGACTACTTTCTACCTAGTAGCCATGTATATCCCATCACCATGGTCTAGCACAACTGGACAAGGGATTAATAAATTGAGGTTAAATGTATGATGGCATTTTGGGTTGGTAAAAAGTCTGATTTGCAAAATGGGCCCATTTGCGACCGTATTTAACAAACCCAAATTGTGATTCCTTAACACATTACCAAATTGCAATTTGGGTTTGCAACTAAATACCAAATCATTTTTGGATGGGGATGTTTAGGGCATCCTTTCAAATACCGATTTAGAATGGGATATAATAATATTTTGTGACTGAAATCCTGTCATCTACCATTAATACTTAACAGAATGCACAAAAGTAGAGGTAACCCATTCACAAATGGGAAGGAGACCTGAAGGGAACCCTCTCCTTTGTGAATGCTGAAAAAACATAATGGTATTTCAAATGTAACATTTTAAATTATTAAAAAACTCATCCACGGGGGCGTGGCCACGACGCCGAGCAAGATGGCCGCCTGGCGCGGGACCTCCGACGCACCGGAGGTTTTCTTCTATGCCGGTTCTCCTCCGGAGAGGATTTAAACATCATGGACATCGGTTTTTGATGTGGGAATGCAGCGCGCTTCTGGTGAGCGCTTTTTGACACATTTTTAGGACCGGGCTGCCTCTTTTTTCACCGCGTTCGTTCTCTCCTCAGAGAGCGGCCGCCATTTTGTTTGTTTGAGGCGCGATGCTCGTTCTTACTGCTGGCTTGCCTCCATTTACTTCACATTGCCCTTTTTTAGGGTCCTGCGCCTCCTGAATGCCGATTCATCCTCTTTTTTGGACACTGCCTTGCCATATGACTACCTTACTGCTTGTGCTGCTTCACGCTACTGGAATGAGGTAACCTCTGATGAGGACTTCCATACTATGTTTCTGCCTCTGATGGGAGCGTCCTTGGCCTGGTTGGTCACTGACCCTGCACTCTTCATTTTTGCATAGTCCGGCATTGGCTTGTCTCTATCTGTTTATTCTGGACTGTCTTCGGGAACATTTCTTTATTCACTCCACAAGCTCTCCTATGGTTACTGCTTCATCTTATATGTGACTGAATGCCTTCACTGTTTGGTCTTACCTTATAGTCGTCCTCTTCCTTGCTGTTGGTCATTTCTGATTGGCTTCTATGGGCAAGTTACGTAACCCAAAATTTGTCTTTACTCCTTCGGGAAACTCTCCTGTGGCAACTTCTTCACCTCACTCAACGGCGGACTCTCCTCCCAAGGCAGCCCCAATGGCGGGAGTAGCTCTCCCTCGCTCCTCCTCAACACAGCCGCCTTTAAACAAATCCTCACCTCCGTCAGCAACATCTTCTAAGCGTCTCAAACAAGATGCCTCTTCTTCAGAGAAGTCACCATCCCCTATTTCCATGGAGATGCTTTTTGAGGAAATTCGTGCCCTTCGGCCATATGTGGAGGAGACCAACAGTAAGATGCAGTTTCTTGAGGAGAAATGGTCGTCCATGGACAACAGAGTTACATCTGTGGAGCAACAGTTTTCGGATCTTCAATCTACTTCCCAGAGGGTCTCCTCCTTGGAAAAATCTGTTTTGGCGCTTCAACAGCATACGGAGGAATTGGAAAATAGAAACAAGAGGAATAACCTTCGTATATTTATGGTTTACCGGAATCTTTAGAAGGGGACGATCCTGTGCTCTTTTTCTCCTCCTTTCTCCCGAAGCTTTTGGATATGCCGTCCACCACTTCCCTCAATATTCAGAGAGCACATAGACTTGGTCCTCGCTCGTCCACATCAACCAAGCCAAGGGGAGTCATTATCCTTTTTTTGAAGTTCACAGATCTTCTCTCTGTTCTCTCAGCGGCCAGGGCCAAGCGTCAGATCTCCTGGTTGGGTCAGAGAGTGTATCTTTCCCAAGATGTTTCAAATGCTACTGCCTCTCGTCGGAAGGAATTTTTGTCTCTATGAGCTCCTTTGAGGTCTCTTGGTGCTAGATATGGTTTATTCCACCCATGCACTTTCAAAGTTACGCACCAGAATCAGACTTGGACCTTCCAGGATCCTGCTGAACTCAAAAATTTCATTCATATCCGTTCTAATTCTGCTATGGAGACCTCTTCCTCTTCTTGTGGCTGATTGTTAAATTGTTTTTACACTTTCAGATTACTTGAAAATGTCTAACTTTTGCTTCCCTTACAGGTCGTCCATTTTTGTCCCTGTCTTTGTTTCTGTTTATTAGTCTTTTCGTATTGATTATAAATATACTTTCTTATTCCCTTGTATCTAACTTTCATCTCCCTCTATCCTTTGTTTAATAATTGTATCTTGTTTTTGTCCTTCAACAATCCTTTTTGACTTCTTTGCATCTTGCTTCCTCAGGTCTTTCCTCTATGTGTCGCTCTTGGATTTTTACCCTTTGGTTGTCATAGTGTCTTTTCTTATTCTCAAATGTTACCCATTCTTTATTCATTTATCTAGATGGACCGACTGCCTCTTCACCTGGCTCTTCGGTTATGTTCTGTGTTCCGGTGCGATCCGGCCTGGTCTCCCGTCTTGGGGGATCTGTCTTGTTGAGTGTCGCCATTTCCCCGTTGTCCTATTTCGTACTCCCCTCAGGTATGTTTTCTTCAGTCATCCCTTTGGGATATGTGCTGTCTCTCCTTGTATTCGCTTTCCTTTCCCGCTTCCTTTCTCCTTTTCTCTCCCCTTTACTGGTTGATCAACTCCGTTTCTCCTTTATTTCTTTTTACCCCTCTCCTTCCTTTTTCAACCTACCTTATCGATATTTCTCAAAGTTTTCTCTTTTTCGGCTTGTCTTTTGCGCGTGCCCTCTCTTTTTCACTTTTTCTGTCCTATTTGATTCTATGTTATTTGTTAATTCAAAGTTGTTACCTGGAATGTAAAAGGTTTCATTAACCCTATTAAGCGGCAGAGAGTTCTGTCCCATTTGGCTTCCTATAACCCAGATATAGCTCTCTTGCAAGAAACCCACCTTAATGTTGTTGAATCTCTGAAGTTAAAAAGAAGTTGGGTGGGTACAGTTTTATTTTCACCCTCTGACAACAAAAAGAATGGAGTCGCTATCCTCTGTCACAAAAGGCTTAAATGTACGGTTCTGTCCCAGGAGACGGACTCTGAAGGTCGTTGGATACTAGCCAAATTACTGCTGAACTCTATTCCTTTGACTGTTTTAATGTCTATGGGCCTGTACAAGCAGATTGTTCTTTTTGGCCTTTAATTACAAAGAAATGTATTCAATATAAGGATGTATCATTTATTTTTGGTGGTGATTGCAACCAGATTGTTGACCCGTTCCTTGACCGTAAATCCACAGTCCGTTTCACACCGCACAAACCCCACAAACAATTCCTTAATACTATTTCACAATCACACCTTATTGACTCTTGGCGTCTTGCACACCCTGACACATTGGACTATTCCTTTTTCTCTCCTCCTCACTCATCTTATATATATATATCTATCTATATTTTCCTCTCTAAATCTTTATCTCAGAATGTTCTGTCTTCTTCCATTGAACCTATTGTTATCTCGGACCACGCTCCCATCGTAACAGATTTTGACCTACTCCCACCACATCCTAAACCCTCCCGATGGCGCTTTAATAGTGCACTTCTTACTGATCCCAACTTTTCTTCCTCTTTTCGCTCTTTTGTGGAAGAATTCTTTTCTCTGAATTCGGATCCTAGTATTTCTTCCCACACTCTGTGGGATTCCTTTAAAGCCTCTGCGAGGGGATTCATCATTGACTTTGTCTCTCGGAAGAAGAAACAGTTTACTCAAAAGCGGAAATCTTCCCTGGCCCATATAAAATTCTTGGAGCACCAGTTCTACACATCTTCTGACAAATTTATGTCACCGGATCTCCTGCGAGCTAAACTGGAATTCAACAAATGAACTACTGACAATGCTTCTTCGGTTCTTCTCCGCAGTAGTGCAAGGTATTACGGAGGTCGCAATAAATCTGGTAAGCTCTTGGCCAATTATCTTAAATCCCGTAAGGAGCGTACTCTTATAGACTCTATATATTCTTCTGCTGGCACTCTTCTCCACAAAGACAAAGAAATCCTTGAGCAGTTTCAATTGTTTTACCAGAACCTGTACACCCCAGAATGCCCTCCCACTCCTTCTCTTATTCAGAGCTATTTTGAGAATCTCCCTAAACCATCTAATTCTCACCTTAATTTTCCGGATCTTGACCTCGATCTTTCACTACATGAACTCTCTGCAGCCTTGACATCCCTTACTAAAGGCAAAACCCCTGGCCCTGACGGCTTTCCTGTGGAATTTTATTTGCATTTTTCAGACATTTTACTGCCTAAACTTTTAACCCTCTTTCAATCATTTTGCTCATCCGGCAAGGCAGAAGGCACTTTTCAAGATGCCACCATTTGTCTGAACCCCAAAGAAGGTCGCGATCATCAATTTTGTAAAAATTACCGGCCGATTTCGTTAGTCAATGTAGACTACAAAATTTTTGCCAAATTACTTGCAATGCGCCTAGACCCCCTTATGCCTCACCTCATTGGCAAAGAGCAATGTGGCTTCGTTAAGGGCAGACTTACTTCGGACAACTCTCGCCTTTTTCTTAACGTCCTAAATAAGGCTCCCTCACTCTCAACCCCTCTTGCTGCTATCTCTGTTGACGCAGAGAAGGCCTTTGACAGGGTTGACTGGTCTTTTTTGTTTGCTTCATTGCGATGGCATGGCTTTGGTCCCAAATTTATATCCCTTATCTCTCTCCTATATTCTGCTCCCAAGGCTTCGGTACTTGTGAATGGACAACTTTCTCCATCTTTTAATCTTCAGAGGGGTGTTCGTCAAGGTTGTCCTCTCTCCCCACTTCTTTTTGTCTTATCTCTTGAACCCTTTTTATCCCCCATTCGCAATAATACTTCCATTTCTGGTTTCCCTTATGGTTCTAATCAATTGAAACTTTCTGCCTATGCGGACGATATCTTATTGTTTATTTCTGATCCTGAATCCTCCGTACCCCCCTTGCTGTCCGAGTTTAACTCCTTCTCTTTGGTTTCAGGTTATAAGATCAATTCGGACAAAACTGAAATTCTCCCTCTCACCTCATCCTGTCTCCCCCATCTTTTCTCTGCTACTGGTTTTGCCTGGAGTAGCTCCAAGATTAAGTACCTTGGCATTTTGTTTTCCAACTCCATCTCATCCTCGGTTAAATTAAATATGTCGGCAGTTATTTCCAGGATTGATCAGTCGCTCTCAGCCTGGAATCCCCTCTTTCTTTCCTGGTGGGGTCGATTGGATTCAATTAAAATGATGATTGCTCCTATTCTAATTTATACCTTTTCTATGTTACCGGTTCATATCCCTACATTTTACTTTAAAAAAATCGATTCTCTTCTTTCTCGATTTCTTTGGAAAGATAAGAAATCCAGTATTTCTCTTGCCACCCTCCGTAAGCCCAAATCTAATGGTGGAGTTAACTTCCCTGATTTCCGTCTTTATCATAGATCCTTTTCTTTACGTCAGGCTTCGAGATGGATCTCATCAACTCTTTCTCCTTTCTCGCCCCTTTGGCTTCTCATTGAACACTCTTTACTATTACCCTTCTCCTTTGCTGAGGTGGTACGATTCTCTGCCAGGAATCCCTACTCTCTCTGTCCCCTATTCAAACATACCTCCTCTCTTTTAAATCCTTTGGTTCTTCCCTCCGTGGTCACACGTACGTCCTTTTTGAATTCTCCTATCTGGTATAACTCTCTTATTCTTCTAAAAAATAGACCCATTTTTTGGAGATCGTGGAGGGTAAAGGGCATATTGTGGGTCAACCAACTTTTTGATGGCATATCCCCTTGCTCTTTTCCCCAATTTCAACTTTTATTTCGGTGCCCTCGTTCCTTTCTGCGGAAATTCACAACCCTCATGGCAATTATCCTTGATCGTTATTATTCTCTCCCCTCTACAGCATCACCGTCACCTCCCCCTCCTCTTCTAAGTATTCTTGCGACACTCCCTAAGGCATCTCTCATCTATAAATCTTTTGTATCTCCTAATCCTAATCGTGTCAAAACTAAAGTGGAGCTTTCTTGGGAAACAGATTTTTGTTGTACTTGGCCGATTGCTCTTTGGGATAAGCTGTGGTCCAGATCTTTAAAAATTTCTCGCTCTGCTTCTCTTACTCAATCCTTATTTTATCTGTATCACAGACTCTACCTCTCTCCCCTTTCTTTATCCCGTTTTTCCCCCTCCTCTGACTCTAAATGCTGGTCTTGTGGCTCTTCTGATGCTGACCTTTTCCACATGTTTTTTCTGTGCCCAGTCGTTTCTACCTTCTGGGGGAAAGTGTGGTCATGCCTCTCTCGTATCTTCCCTCTCCCTTCCTCCTTCACAAACTCTTTTCTCTTTTTGGGTAGCCTCTCTGAACCTTTGAACCTACCCGTTCATCTACACGGTCTCTTTGACCTGACGCTTGCTCTTGCCTTCCAACACATTTCTTCCAACTGGAAATCTCTAGCTTCTATTTCCCTACAAGGCTGGTGGAATTCTTTATGCCATTTTCACAGACTGGACGTCTCCTTTGCCTCCACGTGTAAACCTGTTCGTAATGTTGATCTTTTCTGGTTGCCTCTCACCACGTATCTGGACTGCTTGGCCCTAAAGAAACCCATACGTCTCAATGCAGAAAATTTTAGGCCCCCTTGAATGTCTTGAACTCTCTCCTTTTGTTATCCCGTATAGGTTTATTTAATACTATTGCTTGTTTATGATGGTAATTTTGCATCGCTGATTTATATAGTTTGAATATATGCCGTAATTATTAGATAATGAATGGTCTATATTATTTCTTTATATCTTCCCCTCCCCTTCCCCCTCTTTTCCTCCCTTATCCTATCCCTTCTCTTGTCTCCTTCAATGTTAAAATTCTCTTAAAATGCTTTGTGGGTTTCTAACATTGATATTAGCAGTATTAAGTTTTTTCATTGGATTCTGTATTATTGCAATGTTTGCTGATATCTTCCTTTTGTTATAAATTATTTAATAAAGCTTTCAAACACAAAAAAAAAAAACTCATCCACTTTCCCTTTCAGGACAATGGGCTGAATTAAAAAAAACAAGGATTGCTTTATTTAAAAGCAATCACAGACTTGGTGGTCTGCTGACCCCCATGCCACCATCCCTATGATGGCTGTGAATCATAGTGGGTCGGAATTTGCGACCTACCTCATTAATATTTATGAAGTATGTCAAATTGTGACCCACTACGATTCAGTATTTTGATAACAGACCCAGTAGTTCACTGGTCTTTTCGCAAAATACCAAAATAATGATTGCAAGTTACAACTAGCATTTTGCGACCAGTTCTTCGTACTCTTGGCACAGGAATCCTTAGAAAGAGTCAAACAAATCAAACTCAGTGAAATCCTTTGTTGAAGGACGATTATTTACCTCAGTTTGTGGTTTTTGGTTTCTCTAATCCTGGGGGCTACCTCTTAACCCCCTTAGTCCTCTGCAATCTTTTTTTCTCCACCTCTCCTTGTTTCCCTTCCCCAATCCTATCACTTTCCATCCTGCCTTAGGGCGCTCCCGCTTGCCTCCTCCCCATTCCATCTGCACCATCCTCATCCACTATTGCCACCCTGTAATTCTACAAACCTATACTTAAAAAACATAGAATTCTTACAATTCAAATAATAGTAGTAATTGTAAGAATGTTGTTCTTTATACAGTCCTTGGTTTCTACCCTAGAACCAGTACACCTTTTCCACTGAACCAGGCTATTTTCATAGAAAAGGTATTTTGGCATTTTGGCATTTCTCCAACTTGAAGTTTCCTCAGTCTCATTTTGTCAGTCTGAGTGTCTTCATTTTGGATTATCGTTCACTTGATGGAATTCTATATAAATGAGATCTACTCCTGATAGCAGACTGTATGGCATCATTTCAAAATGTAATGCTTTACTTGGCACCTAATTCATATGTTTCATTTTTTTCAGGGTTAATATTGCATGGTCGGTGCATAATGAAAAATCATAGTAGGCCTTAGCTCAGTTGCTGACTTTGCTTGTCTAAGCTTTTCGGCAAAAGGATGAAAGCTCTACATCAGAGGCTCTTAACCTGTGGTCAGGAGACACCTTGGGGACTGCAGAACCTACTCAAGGGGTGCACGACTGCTTGGAAAATTAAATAATATTAACAGATTAATAAGCTGTGTACAGAGAAGCAAAATGTGCCATTGAACATTTTTAACGTTTTGTAAATGTGTTGGAATTTGAATTTGGAGAATAAATATTAAGGATCTGATTTAGATGGTGGGCAGGTTACTCCGTCACAATGATGGCGGATATCCCGTCCCCCGAATCTAATACACACTATTTTTATATGAAATTTAGATTTTGGTGGATGGATTATCCGTAACCGCTGTGAGGGAGTAACCCATCCACCAACATCTAAATCAGGCCCTAAGTTAGTAGCCTCAGATTGATTTGTGGGAGCTGTGCATGTGCATCAAACAGAACACAATAGGGACATTGAGGGGCCTACACTGAATTTAGAAAATCTCTAATCTTCCTATTAAAATTAAAATGTTAATTTCCCTTTTATATTTGTTTATGAACTAAATACAATATTCAATCAATTGTTTATTTGCTTGATGAATGCTTGTTTTTGTATTTTTTGTATGTTGTTTGCGGTTCAAACCATTGATGGATCCCTGGCTTCAATTCATGCTTGCAGGCGGTCCCAGATTCCATTATGATTCAGTGGTTGTCTCCTGGTTCCAGCAATGCTTAGGTGGGGTTCCAGAGAAGTAAAAAGGGTAAGAACCACTGCTCTTCATCTCTGACTCATAAACATTAGGGGAATGTTGCAGTATATTTCGTTCATGAATCGTCCTGTAGTACCAAAAATGATAGTTGCCATCGTGTTGCCAAACACAGCTTTAGCAATTTAAATATACAAAAGAAAGAAAATATACAAATTAGGTATCAAGTAAAGCATTACATTTTGAAATGATGCCCTACAGCCTGCTATCAGGAGTAGATCTCATTTATATAGAATTCCATCATATTGACGAATTTCCAAAATGAAGGCAGTCAGGCTGACAAAATAAGGCTGGCAAAACTTCATGCTGGAGAAATGCCAAAATGACGAAATACCTTTTCTATGAAAACAGCCTGGTTCAGTGGAAAAAAGTGTAATGGTTCCGTAATAGACACCAAGCACTGCAAAAAGAACTCCATAAAAATGTTGTTTTGAAAACCATAGTTCCGTCTAAACAAATGAGCCCTGGGTGAATTGGGAATGTATTCTACTTTTCTGAAATGCATAGCTTTCTGGGTTCATCCTTGGAATTCTCACCTTTTTAACCACACACTGTCATGGAGAAAGTAATGTATTTTTCCCTATCAAGCTTTCAGAAAACTTAGATGTGAGTGATTTTAAGACACCAAACGCTTTCCAACTTCCTTTTTTTTTGTGAAAAAATATTTGTTTTTAGCGTCAGTATTTTGTTTTCATTGTCCTTTAAAAATGAATGTTTCCCATGCTTTATTCCATACTTATTTTCTCACTGCTGCAGAGTTATCGTCATGTAGGAAAAGAAGAAACCAACAAGAGAAAAACTTCTTAAGCCACACGATCAGGCAAAAACTGTGAAAGAACTGTAATAAAATGTAGATCAATGCAAGGAAACTGCGGGGCATATTTATTCAAGAGTTTGAAGCCCATGCACGACATAACGGGGCGCAAGAGCCTTTGGTGGCCCTGAATTGCTTGATAAATCTAGAGTAACTCAATGCAGCACAAATCACTGCATTACGTTGCTCTGCCCCAGGGAGCCGTTCCATGGGTGGGGCGTGGGTGTTCCCACACATACACCCATGGATTTTGATGCATTCCCAGGCTTACCATTACTGGTAGACCTGGGAATTCATCAAAATGCCACGCCTTCCCAGGTGAGGCCAAACTAGGGAAAATATCTGTATTACTCCCATTTTGTTCCTCTTTCTACGTGACACATAGAAAGAGGAAAATGCCTCAGGGGTACTTTCCTGCACAAAAACAATCCTGCTTACAACACAGGCAACCTTGCACCATGGTGCAAGGTTGCCTCTATTGGCGCTAGACAGCACATTGTGCACCAGTGCAAGGAAAAGACAGGAATGCGTGCCCCTTCACGTTTGAGTCAAACATCATGGGTCAGGAGTGGCTAGCAGTGTTCACGTTCCAACCTGAGCACCGCCATGGGTTTGCTATAGTCTCACAGCCAGGCAAAAATAGTAGTCGGGAGGTGAGGATACCACTTATGCAGGTCTGGCAAGACAGTGTCGATGAGGTAGGTCAGCATTCTTATCCCAACATGCATACCACACCAGGGAGCCCATGCAATTTGGAAATTGATCTGAGTGTGATGTGCAACCAAGATCCAAAAATGTTGTTTCCTTTTACTGGCCCGTGATCCTTCCCGCTGCTTCACAGACTTTTGCCTGATCACGTGGCTAAAAATCCACCTATCTTTTGCAGGCCTTGAGAAAGCTCCAATCCTGCCCACAAACTTGGTGTAAAACAGGTGTTAGAGGTGCAACTTCATAAATTCCAATGAAGTACTTGAACTTGAATAAGATAGAAGAAAATAAAGAGAGTATCATAAATCAGGATCACAAAAGTGAATTTCCAGTGTGTCAATTAATGTCCATCTCAGTAATTGCTTCTTTATAAATAACCTGTTAAGCCTTTGGCAATTTTACAATAATATTTGTTTGCAGTTTGCTTTGAAATTGTTGTATACAACATCCAGTGGGTTAGTGGGCACAACCAGTGCTGTCACCAAATGTATATATACACTAACTAGATTTATTAAAAAAACATACATCAGCTATAAAATGGGCACATGATCTTGAGGGACCAACTGTGAACTTCTCACTTTTCTTGTGATCTGTGTGCTCCTATTTGTTTTATTAAGGGCTGTTGAATTTTCTGCAACAAAAAATAATTTTTCCGTATATCGTGTTTGTTCCTAATATATCTATTTTGAGCCAGACCCTAGTACAGCCGCCTTGGGAGATGCACTGGGCACCTGAACTCCTGCAGGATAAAATATGACATCTTAGGAGAATCTTCTCACGGATAATGGGGCACTTATTGCTTTGAATTGACGGGTCTAGAGGGGCTGTATCTACAAAAAATGTCAGGGCTGTAACCTGGTTAAAAAACCTGAAATAGAACAAGTGCTTACGCCTAAGCCTCTAGAGCCTTGGTTAAGAGAAAGGAGTGCAGATTAATGAAGTCTGGACCCTCCTTGTATCCTATCATGAACACACAGTAGAGTTTCTTCAATCCAGTATATCTTTTGCACACTCCAAGACACATGTGTAGAGGCAGGGCGAATTTCGATTCAGGTGGTGAGTCTAGGATCCATGAAGAAAACTCAATAGAATGTGAAAATGCTTTACACTTACCTCTTCCATAGCATTCGATCCAGCGACGATCTTTGTCGTAGTTGCTAGTGGTGGCACACCACAAGGAAGAATGATCTGTTGTGGTGCAGCTTTGGTAGGTTACTTTTTTGTAGATGAATGGCAACACACAAGCTGCGTTGATGGCTGCATCTGAAATATGGAGATCAAAAAATTAGACCAGTCAGGGTGTAAAGGAAGAGAACTTAGCAAGTTGATTCATTGGCGCTGGGACTGCTGGTTGCTGGAGTCCCTTGTGCTCTTTGGGGGTCTCTGTGTGCTAAAGACACCTCCCTTGCTGTCACTGGTGTCCCATGCTGTGGGGATGCTGAGTGCACTATAAAGTATGTCACGGAAAGCCCCACCCCCTTGCAGTGACTTTGCAACGGGAGCTCCTGGCGTTGGAGCCCCTGGGTGCTGGAGTCCCTTGTGCTCGTTGGAGTCTCCGGGGACACACCCCTCCTGCCGTGACTGGTATCTCCCTTTAAACAATATTCGTGCCTTCGATATTTCTGTTTAGAACATTAGTGTCACTATATTCTTGACAAGATATTTTTTAAACACAATATGTTTTATTTACTATTTTTTACAAATACTATAGTCCTCGTTATCTTTTGTAACATTTCCTGTACACTGATTTACACATGTATGATTCTTTGAATTTGTGCATTTTAAGAATATGTTTAGTTTATGAAATGTGCTAATTTTTAAATGAATTTTGAAAATCCTTCCTTCTTTTGCTGAAAAAATATCCCTTACATATCCTGTTCTTTCTTCATTCCCTATATGAATAGTGAAAATATTGGGACTACTTCCCAAACTCTCTGTTGCAGTCACATCTAGATCCTGCAGATGCAAGTAATGTATTGCATAAGCATGGGAAATGGACTTTAAGAGTTTGAAAATATCAAAAGGATAAACCTGAGTGTGGACCACATTTGTAGGGGATTTTCCTTACCACTTCCCTGAAAATCCCCTGGAGACTCCCACCAGTGCAACTAATAAGGAAATGTTAATGCGCATATTACGCAGACTGAAATAAGTTAAGCACTCTGAATTCACTGCCTTACACAAGTTCATGAATACAGTGTGACATATGCAAGAATAAGGTACACTAAGTGAGCCAAGATGGAAGGCTAGAAGAAGGCTCCTTAAGCACACTACAGTGCAATTTAATTGTGCAATTGTTCAACAGGACTTAGGGCTAGATGTACAAATGATTTGCGACTCGCAAATCAGTCACAAATCGGCTAGCAACTGACAAAGTGGCGTTTCATAATGTACAAACGCCATTCACTGACCAAAAATAGCAATGCAACATGTTTGCAAGTCGATATTTTTTTTAGATCAAAATTTATAAGTCGCAAAAACAGAATTGGTATTTGCGACTTGCAAACCTTATGTTTGAGGCTGTTGCAATTAGCAACTAGTTGCAAAAACACCAGTTTGCACATGCAATTTTGCACTGATTCATTTCAAGTAACTGTGCAGACTATAAAAGCTGGCCCCGAATGCATCAGGGGTTTCCACAATCAGCAAATTGTATGTGATTGTAAGGAGGATACGAGTACCGGCTGCTCAGCAGAGGAGGAGAGGACAGGAGAGGATCTAACTATTTTCCAACAGAGAAAGGAGGAAATCTTTGAACATTTCAGGGAAAGTAGTGCAGTGATTTTAGATTTGATTGAATTGCAAAAAACACATCTTGAAAGCAGTGCGCTGCGCAGCAGTTCCATCTCCACACATGTGCAGGTGTTGTGCTTACTGCACCTTTTGGCCTCTGGCCACTATCAGGAGTGTTGGCTGTTACTGGTGGGGTGTCACAAAGTGCGCTGTCGAGTTTTTTTATGTAAGTTCTTAGATGCCATGCTTCTAACCATGAACAGGTACATATACTTGACCAGGAATGCAGAGGAAATTCAAATCACAAAATGTAACTGTTACACAGTGGCAAAATTCCCATGTCTTAGGGCGTGTAGATGGAACACATGTTCCTATTAGTCCTCCAGCCCATATTGAATACTTGTTTCGGAATCGGAAAAATACACATTCCCTCAATTTCCAAGCTGTATGTGAAGCACACCCTATCATTACAGATACAGTGGCAAAATACCCCCATGTCTGGTACATCTTCAGGCACAGCGGAACACCAACGCATGAAAACAGGGGATTTTGAGGAGGGATATGGTTTAGGTAATGTGATGCTGCATGATAACCCATATGAATGTGATCACTAGATCTCAGGTTCTCACACTTATGTCTCTAGTTCCAAGTGACAGTCTGTATGCATTAAGGCCTGGGATGCTGACCCCATACCTAGCCCAAGCAAACCAAAACGGAAGGCTTTACAACATTGCTAATCTTGCTCATCGACGCACAAGAGCGGTGATTGAATTAACATTTGGCATGCTGAATTCAAGATTTCGGTGCCTACACAAGAGTGGAGGTGCAAACAAACTTTTGGAAACATGTGCCATGCTGCACAACATAGCAACCAGGTGCCGTCTACCAATCGATTTGAAGGACACTGATTCTGAAGATGAGGATCAGGAACCACTTCTTTAGCAGCCTGGACACCAGAGACCAGAGTACAGCGCTGGTGAGGAGATGCCTAAGGGATCACATTGCAACAAATCACTTCTCAAGGTAAATGCTGAGACACTGGACTCATTGGAATGCTGCAAACCAAAGCAAGCTTTAATATCAGGATTTTTATATCCAACGTTTAAGGTATAAACTGTATGAAAGCCAATTGGTCATCAAAGTTCAAAGATTACATCACCAAAATAACTACAACCATGCCTATATGACCTTACAATATGATAGTAGCTTTCTGCAGTTACGTCCTATATGGCCTAACCCTATGTGTTCTCCAGCAGGAGTGGAACTGCTGCTGCTTCGCATCGCACGTGCATCACAGGCAGAGACGCTGCTAACACTTGAGATGTCCTCACTGTAGGAAGCTGGCTCTGTATATACTATACCAAACTGAGGTAAAGTGTGCACAGAGTCCAGTGAAACCCCAAAGGGAGGCAGAGGTAATGTTAGATAAAACTTTACTCTCTATTTATGGTAGTGTGGTCGATCAGTAAGGTAGTATCAGAGGACAGTGTTAAGCATTTGTTGCACACACTCAGTCAGCAAATGAATTCACACTCTCAAAGGCTGAACTTCAGACCAATTGTTTTTGTATAAAAATATTCTTTTAGTTATTTTATTTTCTAGAACCAAGCAAGCCTGGCACAGGTAAGCAATACATACTTTACAGTAGTAAATGATGATTGTAATACAGTTGAATTGCAATTGTAAATGTACTATGGTTTGACTTACAGTATTGTTTCAGAGAAATGCAATCACTTGTAAATACAGTACAAAGAATTGAACGGGATTTTCAGTAAAATAGCAGGTAAGTTACTTTTGGATCACTTTTCTTACTCAGTGATGTCCGCCTGGATGCGGCACTGAGACTTTTCCTGTAAACAGGTGAGTAAAAGCGATTTTGTTTAATCGTACAATTTTAAAGAATTTTTGTAGGTTTCAAAACTCCACACTGAGAAACTTTTTCAGGCAAAAGTGTCAATATTATCCTATGGAGGAAAATATGGTTATCGGTTTTTAGGTAAGTATTTGGTAGTGGGAGTTGAGGTTCTGGGGGTAGACTCAGGGTTCCCCCAGGGTCAGTGATGCACTCTTCTTACACCCTCAGTGGCAAAAGGGTGGCCGGGTCCAGAGTGCTGAAGCCCGATGTTATCCAAAGGGGCATAGGGGGCCTCAGGATGGTGGCTGCTGGAAAGCAGGCCCCTGGGCTGTGGGAGCAAAGCTCATGGACTTTAGCTCAGGGCAAATGGGGAAACAAGTTACCATTAACCCGTTAACTGCGGCATAAAATCCGCCGCGGTGCGGGTAAATTCTTGCGGGGGCAAGGGCTCGTCGGCCAACGGACGTGCGCAGCACTACGGAGGTAGTGTTCGCGACGGCCGTTGGCCGACGGGCGCATCGAATGGGTTAAAGGTGGTAGGGCGGCTGGGTGCAGGGTGCTATTGCGACCTCGGATGCCCTGTTGTTTCCAATGAAGACCCTCCAGTTTGCAAAAGCACTGCAGGCAGGGAGACGAAGGACTTCTGGGTTCAACCACCACTTTGAAAGGTAAGTTGGGAAGTCAAGGGATGGTTACGCACCTTTGGTTTGGGCACACAAGGCAGTGGGGCATCAGGTGCCGAGGTGCCTTTTGGGGTCGGATCTTCTTACCAGCTCCTGGTAGCGGTTAGGGGGGCCTTCTGGATTTAGACTGCAGGCGTCAGCTGGAAGTTTGAGGCAGGACAGGGGAGGCCGGCTCTCGGTTCAGGATCGCCAGGGTGACCAGCTCGGGCCATGGGCAGCGGGTGCAGGTTTAGGTGGATTCGCGGTCTCCGGCTGCTGCCAGAGGTTGCAGTTGAACAAATCCGGTGTTCACAGGGGAAGCAGTCTTTGGAAGTGAAGGCAGGCAGGTCCTCTGGGGTTTTTGAGGTTACTGGCTGCAGGACACATCAGGATTTCGCAGGAGCAGGTTCGAGGGGGAGACAGGACGGTAGGGCTGGGGCCAAGTCAGTGGGTGTCTTTCTCTTGTTAGCTGCTGCACGGCTGTTCGGTTCTTGTTTTTCTTTTCTTCTTGTCTGGATCTGAGGAAGAAAGGTTCAGGGGTGCCCCTAAATACTAGATTTAGGGGCTTTACTGGTAGGTAAAAGGCAGGGACCAATGGGTCTCTTCCCTGGGGTGGGTACACCCCCTATTATGCCAACTTCCAGTGAACTGCTATACCAAATACATGATGCCATGAGCACTTTTGAACAAAATAACACGAGTCTCCTTTCTTCCTTCGTGTAATGTCGTGTACATACATGTATATTTGCCTTTCTTATTAATTCTATTTGAGACATTGTTGTTAATTTTCGTTTTGATCTATGCCAGGGCAGTGGTTTGTAGGCATGACACACAGGGATGTGTGGCATGTTGACTCTTCACTTTGTTCTGCACCAAGACACGCAGCCTGCAAAGGCAGTCTGTGAGTGTCAGGGTACAGGACCTCTAAGGAGGGCACAATAAGTGCTGTAGCCCTTAGAGTCCTTCTCTAGTCACAGTGCCCTGGGTACCTGTGGTACCATTTACCAGGGGCTGACCTGTGGCCAGAGATGCCAATTGGGTTTAGACTTCAAAGCAGTTTTAGGGAAAGAACATAGGCCCTGGGTACCTGATTAGCAGGAGTCCAGGGCACACTCAGTCAAAGTACATCAGCAATTCAGCAAAAAGTGGGGGCAACCATGCAGAAAGAGGGTACTTTCTCACACAACCCCCTCAAACGAAAGAGGATTAGACTAACCTTGCCCTAGAGAGTCTTCATTTTCTAAGTGGAAGAACCTGGAAAGTCCATCTGCATTGACATTTGCAGTCCCAGGTCTGTGTTCCACTACAAAGTCCATTCGCTGTAGGGAGATGGACCACCTCAACAGATTAGGATTTTCACCTTTCATCTGCATTAGCCATCTGAGAGGTCTGTGATCAGTTTGAACTAGGAAGTGTGTACCAAACAAGTATGGTCTCAACTTTTTCAGGGACCAAATCACAGCAAATGCCTCCCTCTCAATGGCACCCCAATGCTGCTCCCTGGGGAGAAGCCTTCTGCTTATCAAAGCAACAGGTTGGTCTTGGTCTTCATCATTGGTGTGGGATAGGACCGCTCCTATCCTTAGCTAAGGGGCATCAGTCTGCACAATGAACTGCTTGGTAAAGTCTAGAGCTTTGAGAATTGGTGCTGAGCACATGTCCTCTTTCAGGGTGTCAAAAGCCTTTTGACAACTAACTGTCCAGTTTACCTTCTGGGCATCTTCTTGGGGGCAAGTTCTGTGAGGGAAGCCATTATGGACCCATATCCCTTTACAAACCTCCTGTAGTACCCAGTCAAGCCAAGGAATGCCCTGATTTGGGTTGTTGGAGCTGCCCAGTCCAGTATGGCCTGGATCTTGGGCTGGGAGTGCCACTATCCTCTGTGAGGAAGTGGGAGTCTTGTGTTTATAATTTGCAAGTGGGCACGCTTACCTGAGCACCACCGGTGATCAGGTAGCATGCTGGTATGGTAGCTGATAGAGTGTAGATAATAGTAGGTGGTTATAGTTAGGTCCTAGTTTCCATAGAAAATGTATTTTTTGTTTTGCCAATAACTTTGACGCCGCTTGACGAATCTTCACTTTTCCTACAGTCGGTTCAGCTGGTGTCCCAAAACGTTTTTCCCCATGCACTTTCCCATAGGGATTTTGAACACAACTACAGGCAAACTGCTGAACGTAATTACACCAAATTTGGTAGAAAGCTAGATGTTGTCCCAGAAAGCATGCTTTTTGTGAATTGGTGTAAAGCCATTCAATAGTTTTAGAGACATTTACTTAAAAAAAACTATAGATACCTGGAGACACAGATCCTTGCTGTGACTTTCAGATCCTACTGAAATGTGATTGGCTGCCAACACTTCAATGAGGAAGTGTTGGCAAATTCACCGGCGGACCCGGGGATCCGCTACAGAATCGAAACACTTTTTCTGGAAGTCCCCAAAGTGGGCCAAATCCCAGGGGCAGTGTTTTTTAATTATGCAGGGGGTGCCCGCCACCTCCCCGGGGCCAACTATAAAATGATGCAGGGGGACGTTGCGGACCCCGGCAGCCCTGGGGACTGCCACCTGATGTTTAGAGAGACTGCATTTTTTGCTTCTTGTCTAAAGGGGTGAAATATCAATAATGTTTTTTCACCTGAATCTATAGCTATCCCTGACTCAGGAATATTCAGCCCGAAATGCATTGGGCCCAAGGGAATACAGCTGCATAGGATGAATTATGTGGTCCATGTGCTATAGAAACATTCCTGGATCGGCATATCTATAGCATTTGAAACAAATTGGGAATCACACAGCCTTTTATGTGTATGGAGGAAGTGATAAAATTAAACATGGACTAAAACGCATTAAAATGGATGATTTAACTAATAACGGAGACTTTTGAATATTTTCTTCAGTCTGCAAATATTGTTGTCTTTGGGCATCTTAAAATAAAGGATGGTTGAACATTAAGGTGTGCATTCTGTCACTAAACTTGGATACACATCCCTGTGTGCTAGGCCTACAGAACACTAAGGGCCTGATGACAAGTTTGACAGTGCGGCGGCGGGACCACCCCACCGCCTGCACCGCCAAACCCGCTTAAAGCTGGCTGCCGTATAATTACTTTTTTTGTCATTGGCGGGTGATTATTTGGCGTTCCCACGGTGGTACTGCACCTATAAAATAGGAATTGCAATGGGAATGTCTAGGGAATTCCAGCACAGCAAGGACCTGAAAACCATGCTGTGCTGGAACCAGGGGTGCATGCACACAGGGGGTCACATGTTGTGCCCCCCTATGTGCATCCACATGGAGCGAGGCACTTCTTTCTTCACAGCCATTGTTTTCATGGAGGAAAGACCTTAATAAAATCAGTGGCGATGAGGAAAGTCCCACCAAGCATATTGATGCCTCTTGACTGCCGCACCACTGCCAGGGAATGGCAGCTCCCGGGCGGAGTCGACGGTCCCAGCGTGGCACGACCACCAAGGTTGTAATGTAGCACTGCCACCCCACCATAAGACAGGGTGCACTATACCCCTTGTGTGGGCATATCTACATGAGTGGATGTGTCCCTGTGAAATGTAAGTCAATTCTTTATATCACGAATGTGCAGGGAAACCATACTGAGTACGTGGGCTGGACACTCGTGATAACGAGTTCTCCAGCTACAGGATGACTGTACGCACAGATGTTTCATACCAAACATCTCGTATTATTAAGCCAACACTGATGTTAGTGTTCGATTTATTATTAAATGCACCCACAGTGCACCTTAGAGGTGCCCCCTGAAAACCTACTGACTACTAGTGGCTTGACTGACTGATCTTGACCAGCCTGCTGCCACTCCTGAGTTGAGAGCCATTGCTCTTAGAGGCCAGGAAAAAAGCCTGCTCTTGACAGAGGTGTTTATTTATTTATTTATTTAGAGGTTTTATATAGCGCTAGCTTGACCCAGGGGTAACAGAGCGCTTTACAGAATTAAGAGCAAGGCAACAATCAATGGAACAGGTTAATTACGAAATGGCAAAGGAAGTGAAAGATCAGCACAGATTTTGGAGCAAGGCAATAAACTTATGATCAATAGTTACATACGCTTAAAAATATGGGAAATGTAACGGAGAAGGAACACACATAAATTCAGTACAAAGAACGATTTGTAGGGATATGAGGGATGAAGTTGCTGAAAATGAGGTCCGAGCAACTAACAATTTGGGGAACATAAAGTGCTGGCTCGGCAAGAGCCAGTGGAAACAGAGCGATGAACAGACAAATTAAAGAAATGAGGTTAGAACAAGGTGTTCATACCTTCTCCATGCAGGACCTGCATTCCAGGGCTCTGCCGACCTGAGCCTCTCCAAATAGTGGAGATGACCCCCCCGTCCAGACAGGTGGAAAAATTAGTAAGATGAGGAAGCGTGTCCCCACTAAGCCAGCACCACCCCTAAGGTGGACTAGTTGATGAGGACACCACCTTTTCAAATATCTCCATCTTATTTTGGATTGAATTAGTATTTTAGGGTCAGGTTTAAGCCCACTTCCCACAGGAAGTGTAGATATAGAGGGTGTAGACACCCTAACAGTAGGCAGCCCATTGTCTACTACCGTCACTCCCCTTAACACCCCTAAATTGAGTATTTAGGTGGCACCCCTGAACCCTAAAACTCTGATTCGACAGGCAAGAGAAGAAGGAGGAAGAAGAGTCACTGTCTGGTGAGAACTGCAGAAAGCCCTATGAACTTCTGGTGCAAAACCCTGCCTGCTCGCTTCTCTCTAGACAATCGCGACAGAGAGACTCGCCCTGAAAGCTGTAAAACTACCAGAATGTCAGGTAGCCTGCCAGCACTTTGAAAATTGCCCGCAGTCTTCCTTAGAGTAGAGGAGATACTCCCTTGCAGTCTGCAGGTACCGAAGAGCAGATTCCACTCCACCGACTTGCAGCTCTCTGACTCGACCAACACTGCAGATGAACAGGAAAAGGTCCCGTGCTCTGGAGGATCAGATTTGTCTCTCCACCAAGTGTGAAGACACCATATCCAACCGGAGCCGTGCAGCACCAATACCCGCGGTACCAGACGCCCTGCAACCAACACCGACAGCGAGAGCCCATTCGGGATTCCTACTTCACCACGACTGAGCAGCCATCGAGGGATGTCATCATCACTGAGACCCACTTCGAGAGTGGCCTAGCAGTCCTGATTTTGCACCTGTCAGCTGTTTGTCCCCATCTGCGAGGAGCATCTTTGTGCATTTAGCTCAACCAACCTAGTTGCTCTGCACCTAGCCCTCCTGGCTTGTGTAAGGCTAAGCCGGCTGTGTTTTCTTTTTTTAAAGGCCCTTGCGACCCAAGCCCCCATTTGGGAGCTCTTGCACTTTCCTGCAAGTCCCCCTCTGCAGCCTGTTTCCAGGCGACCGACTGTACTTACATTTATGCATTCATGAATTTTCTTCACACAGGATTGCATTGTGCATAAAGACACATGACTTTGAAACATTTTCTTACCTTTAAAAATTGATAATAAAAACAGTACATATTTTTGAACAATGTTCCTGGTTTTTCAAAATACTTTTAAAGAAGTATTATTTTTCTAATTTAGTCTCAGATTTATTCTTTGAATGTGTGTCTCATGTATTACCTCTGTGAGTACAACAAACGCCTAGCACTACCATCTGATAAGCATAAGTGCTCGCCCACACTGCCACAAAATAGAGCATTAGTATTATCTACTTAAGCCTATGTAAACCAATTTGGGACTCACTGGACTCCTACACAGCGTACTTCTTTTTAGCACATTATATAGAAAGCCAGCATTCTGCATAGAGGGAAACTGTGTTCTATTTAGACATAGTTTGAAGATTTTTTGAGAAAATGTGGGTAAAGGAAAGTGATCATGAAACACGCGAGTCAAACCTTTCTGACTTCCTTTGGGTTTGTAATTTTAAAAAATGTCTGATGTTGGTTGGGGGTCCGGAAGTGATCTGATCAATGGGCCAAATATTATAGGCATACATCATGACAAAGTTTCTTTGAAACTTGCTTGTCACATATTACTTTGACGTGGTCACAGTGTTGGCCCCTTCCATTCAAATGTGAAGGTACCATTTTTATTTAGAGAAGTGTAGATGTTAGGACTGTTTTTGCTATTAGGAAATTCCCTTTTTTAGCATGTAAATATGATGAAACCTTGTTTTTCACTATGGTTTGCAGTGTAATACATGTAAGCAAACTAAGCTGTGCAGTTCAACTAAGCCCTATTTCACTGGCTTGCCTTGGGACATTAGTTTCAAAGCTCCACGGGTTAGCCTAACACGGAAGCCATCCTATATCGCACATTTTCAAATTGATTTGATCTATTCTGATTTTGTGCAATATGCTGTTCAACCATGCAGAGATAATAGAAGGGCATTCTAGTATCTGGTGTCAGCTGTTGAGAATGATCTGTCCCCATACCTTGTTGTTCTTGTTTTGGATTTTACCACTTGAATATGCACACAAGAAAGTGAGAAGTATTTTGTAATGTTCAATTATGTATTTAAACAATATCTGAGGACAGGCATAATATGATCTCTTTTCTTTAGACCAGTGAATAGCCTTTCAGTGACATTTTTAAACTAGTGGGAGTCAGCAGACTACTTTCTACCTCGTAGCCATGTATATCCCAGCACCATGGTCTAGCACAACTGGACAAGGGATTAATAAATTGGGGTTAAATGTATGATGGCATTTTGGGTTGGTAAAAAGTCTGATTGGCAAAATGGGCCCATTTGCGGCCGTATTTAACGAACCCAAATTGTGATTCCTTAACACATTACCAAATTGCAATTTGGCTTTGCAACTAAATACCAAATCATTTTTGGATGGGGATGTTTAGGGCATCCTTTCAAATACCGATTTAGAATGGGATATAATAATATTTTGTCACTGAAATCCTGTCATCTACCATTAATACTTTACAGAATGCACAAAAGTAGAGGTAACCCATTCACAAATGGGAAGGAGACCTGAAGGGAACCCTCCCCTTTGTGAATGCTGAAAAAACATAATGTTATTTCAAATGTAACATTTTAAATTATTAAAAAACTCATCCACTTTCCCTTTCAGGACAACGGGCTGAATTAAAAAAACAAGGATTGCTTTATTTAAAAGCAATCACAGACTTGGCGGTCTGCTGACCCCCATGCCACCATCCCTATGATGGCTGTGAATCATAGTGGGTCGGAATTTGCGACCTACCTCATTAATTTTTATGAAGTATGTCAAATTGTGACCCACTACGATTCAGTATTTTGATAACAGACCCAGTAGTTCACTGGTCTTTTCGCAAAATACCAAAATAATGATTGCAAGTTGCAACAGTATTTGTGACCAGTTCTTCGTACTCCTTTCACAGGAATCCTTAGAAAGAGTCAAACAAATCAACTCAGTGAAATCCTTTGTTGAAGGACGATTATTTACCTCAGTTTGTGGTTTTTGGTTTCTCTAATCCTGGGGGCTACCTCTTAACCCCCTTAGTCCTCTGCAATCTTTTTTTCTCCCCCTCTCCTTGTTTCCCTTCTCCAATCCTATCACTTTCCTTCCTGCCTTTGGGCGCTCCCGCTTGCCTTCTCCCCATTTCATCTGCCCCATCCTCATCCACTATTGCCACCCTGTAATTCTACAAACCTATACTTAAAAAAAAAATGGAATTCTTACAATTCAAATAATAGTAGTAATTGTAAGAATGTTGTTCTTTATACAGTCCTTGGTTTCTACCCTAGAACCAGTACACCTTTTCCACTGAACCAGGCTATTTTCATAAAAAAGGTATTTTGTCATTTTGGCATTTCTCCAGCTTGAAGTTTCCTCAGTCTCATTTTGTCAGTCTGACTGTCTTCATTTTGGATTATCGTTAATATGATAGAATTCTATATAAATGAGATCTACTCCTGATAGCAGACTGTATGGCATAATTTCAAAATGTAATGCTTTTTGTTTGTTCCTAATATATCTATTTTGAGCCAGACCCTAGTACAGCCGCCTTGGGAGATGCAGTGGGCACCGGAACTCCTGCAGGATAAAATATGACATTTTAGGAGAATCGTCTCATGGATAATGGGGCACTTATTGCTTTGAATTGATGGGTCTAGAGGGGCTGTATCTACAAACCTACGCCTCTGGAGCCTTGGTTAAGATAGAGGAGTGCAGATTAATGAAGCCTGGACCCTCCTTGCATCCTATCATGAACACACAGTAGAGTTTATTCAATCCAGTATATCTTTTGCACACTCCAAGACACATTTATAGAGGCAGGGCGAATTTCGATTCAGGTGGTGATTCTAAGATCCATGAAGAAAACTCAATAGAATGTGAAAATGCTTTACACTTACCTCTTTCATAGCATTCGATCCAGCGACGATCTTTGTCGTAGTTGCTAGTGGTGGCACACCACAAGGCAGAATGATCTTTTGTGGTGCAGCTTTGGTAGGTTACTCCTTTGAAGATGAATGGAAACACACAAGCTGGATTTATAGCTGCAATTGAAATAGGGAGATTAAAAAATTAGACCAGTCAGGGTGTAAAGGAAGATAACTTAGCAAGTTGATTCATTGGCGCTGGGACTGCTGGTTGCTGGAGTCCCTTGTGCTCTTTGGGGGTCTCTGTGTGCTAAAGACACCTCCCTTGCTGTCACTGGTGTCCCATGCTGTGGGGATGCTGAGTGCACTATAAAGTATGTCACGGAAAGCCCCACCCCCTTGCAGTGACTTTGCAACGGGAGCTCCTGGCGTTCGAGCCCCTTGGTGCTGGAGACCCTTGTGCTCATTGATGTCTCCGGGGACACACCCCTCCTGCCGTCAATGGTATCTCCCTTAAAACAATATTCGTGCCTTCGATATTTCTTTTGAGAAGATTAGTGTCACAATATTCTTGACAAGATATTTTTGAAACACAATATGTTTTATTTACTAGTTTTTTTACAAATACTATAGTCCTCGTTATCTTTTGTAACATTTCCTGTACACTGATTTACACATGTATGATTCTTTGAATTTGTGCATTTTAAGAATATGTTTAGTTTATGAAATGTGCTAATTTTTAAATGAATTTCAAAATCCTTACTTCTTTTGCTGAACAAATATCCCTAACATATCCTGTTCTTTCTTCATTCCCTATGTGAATATTGAAAATATTGGGACTACTTCCCAAACTCTCTGTTGCAGTCACATCTAGATCCTGCAGATGCAACTAATGTATTGCATAAGCATGGGAAATGGACTTTAAGAGTTTGAAAATATCAAAAGGTTAAACCTGAGTGTGGACCACATTTGTAGGGGATTTTCCTTACCACTTCCCTGAAAATCCCCTGGGGACTACCACCAGTCCAACTAATAAGGAAATGTTAATGCGCATATTACGCAGACTGAAATGAGTTAAGCACTCTGAATTCACTGCCTTACACAAGTTCATGAATACAGTGTAACATATGCAAGAATAAGGTACACTAAGTGAGCCAAGATGGAAGGCTAGAAGAAGGCTCCTTACGCACAGTACAGTGCAATTTAATTGTGCAATTGTTCAACGGAACTTCGGGCTAGATGTACGAATGATTTGCGACTCGCAAATCAGTCATAAATCGGTTAGCAACTGAAAAAGTGGCGTTTCATAATGTACAAACACCATTCACTAGCCAAAAATAGCAATGCGACATGTTTGCAAGTCGATATTTTTTGTGATCATAATTTATAAGTCGCAAAAACAGAATTGGTATTTGCGACTTGCAAACCTTATGTTTGAGGCTGTTGCAATTAGCAACTAGTTGCAAAAACACCAGTTTGCACATGCAATTTTGCACTGATTCATTTCAAGTAACTGTGCAGACTATAAAAGCTGGCCCCGAATGCATCAGGGGTTTCCACAATCAGCAAATTGTATGTGATTGTAAGGAGGATACGAGTACCGGCTGCTCAGCAGAGGAGGAGAGGACAGGAGAGGATCTAACTATTTTCCAACAGAGAAAGGAGGAAATCTTTGAACATTTCAGGGAAAGTAGTGCAGTGATTTTAGATTTGATTGAATTGCAAAAAACACATCTTGAAAGCAGTGCGCTGCGCAGCAGTTCCATCTCCACACATGTGCAGGTGTTGTGCTTACTGCACCTTTTGGCCTCTGGCCACTATCAGGAGTGTTGGCTGTTACCGGTGGGGTGTCACAAAGTGCGCTGTCGAGTTTTTTTATGTAAGTTCTTAGATGCCATGCTTCTAACCATGAACAGGTGCATATACTTCACCAGGAAAGCAGAGGAAATTCAAATCACAAAATGTAACTGTTACACAGTGGCAAAATTCCCATGTCTTAGGGCGTGTAGATGGAACACATGTTCCTATTAGTCCTCCAGCCCATAGTGAATACTTGTTTCGGAATCGGAAAAATACACATTCCCTCAATTTCCAAGTTGTATGTGAAGCACACACTTTCTTTACAGATACAGTGGCAAAATACCCCCATGTCTGATACATCTTCAGGCACAGCGGAACACCAACGCATGAAAACAGGGGATTTTGAGGAGGGATATGTTTTAGGTATTGTGATGCTGCATGATAACACATATGAATGTGATGACTAAATCTCAGGTTCTCACACTTATGTCTCTAGTTCCAAGTGACAGTCTGTATGCATTAAGGCCTGGGATGCTGACCCCATACCTATCCCAAGCAAACCAAAACGGAAGGCTTTACAACATTGCTAATCTTGCTCATCGACGCACCAGAGCGGTGATTGAATTAACATTTGGCATGCTGAATTCAAGATTTCGGTGCCTACACAAGAGTGGAGGTGCTAACAAACTTTTGCCAACATGTGCCATGTTGCACAACATAGCAACCAGGTGCCGTCTACCAATCGATTTGAAGGACACTGATTCTGAAGATGAGGATCGGGAACCGCTTCTTTAGCAGCCTGGACACCAGAGACCAGAGTACAGCGCTGGAGAGGCGATGCCTAAGGGATCACATTGCAACAAATTACTTCTCAAGGTAAATGCTGAGACACTGGACTCATTGGAATGCTGCAAACCAAAGCAACCTTTAATGTCAGGCTTTTTATATCCAACGTTTAAGGTGTAAACTGTATGAAAGCCAATTGGTCATTAAAGTTCAAAGGTTACATCACCAAAATAAATACAACCATGCCAATATGACCTTACAATATGATAGTAGCTTTCTGCAGTTACGTCCTATATGGCCTAACCCTATGTGTTCTCCAGCAGGAGTGGAACTGCTGCTGTGTCGCATCGCACGTGCATCACAGGCAGAGACGCTGCTAACACTTGAGATGTCCTCACTGTAGGAAGCTGGCTCTGTATATACTATACCAAAGTGAGGTATAGTGTGCACAGAGTCCAGTGAAACCTCAAAGGGAGGCAGAGGTAATGTTAGATAAAACTTTACTCTCTATTTATGGTAGTGTGGTCGATCAGTAAGGTAGTATCAGAGGACAGTGTTAAGCATTTGTTGCACACACTCAGTCAGCAAATGAATTCACACTCTCAAAGGCTGAACTTCAGACCAATTGTTTTTGTATAAAAATATTCTTTTAGTTATTTTATTTTCTAGAACCAAGCAAGCCTGGCACAGGTAAGCAATACATACTTTACAGTAGTAAATGATGATTGTAATACAGTTGAACTGCAATTGTAAATGTACTATGGTTTGACTTACAGTATTGTTTCAGAGAAATGCAATCACTTGTAAATACAGTACAAAGAATTGAACGGGATTTTCAGTAAAATAGCAGGTAAGTTACTTTTGGATCACTTTTCTTACTCAGTGATGTCCGCCTGGATGCGGCACTGAGACTTTTCCTGTAAACAGGTGATTAAAAGCGATTTTGTTAAATCGTACAATTTTAAAGAATTTTTTTAGGTTTCAAAACTCCACACTGAGAAACTTTTTCAGGCAAAAGTGTCAATATTATCCTATGGAGGAAAATATGGTTATCGTTTTTTAGGTAAGTATTCGGTAGTGGGAGTTGAGGTTCTGGGGGTAGACTCAGGGTTCCCCCAGGGTCAGTGATGCACTCTTCTTACACCCTCAGTGGCAAAAGGGTGGCCGGGTGCAGAGTGCTGAAGCCCGATGTTATCCAAAGGGGCATAGGGGGCCTCAGGATGGTGGCTGCTGGAAAGCAGGCCCCTGGGCTGTGGGAGCAAAGCTCATGGACTTTAGCTCAGGGCAAATGGGGAAACAAGTTACCATTAACCCATTAACTGCGGCATAAAATCCGCCGCGGTGCGGGTAAATTCTTGCGGGGGCAAGGGCGCGTCGGCCAACGGACGTGCGCAGCACTACGGAGGTAGTGTTCGCAACGGCCGTTGGCCGACGGGCGCATCGAATGGGTTAAAGGTGGTAGGGCGGCTGGGTGCAGGGTGCTATTGCGACCTCGGATGCCCTGTTGTTTCCAATGAAGACCCTCCAGTTTGCAAAAGCACTGCAGGCAGGGAGACGAAGGACTTCTGGGTTCAACCACCACTTTGAAAGGTAAGTTGGGAAGTCAAGGGATGGTTACGCACCGTTGGTTTGGGCACACAAGGCAGTGGGGCATCAGGTGCCGAGGTGCCTTTTGGGGTCGGATCTTCTTACCAGCTCCTGGTAGCGGTTAGGGGGGCCTTCTGGATTTAGACTGCAGGCGTCAGCTGGAAGTTTGAGGCAGGACAGGGGAGGCCGGCTCTCGGTTCAGGATCGCCAGGGTGACCAGCTCGGGCCATGGGCAGCGGGTGCAGGTTTAGGTGGATTTGCGGTCTCCGGCTGCTGCCAGAGGTTGCAGCTGAACAAATCCGGTGTTCACAGGGGAAGCAGTCTTTGGAAGTGAAGGCAGGCAGGTCCTCTGGGGTTTTTGAGGTTACTGGCTGCAGGACACATCAGGATTTCGCAGGAGCAGGTTCGAGGGGGAGACAGGACGGTAGGGCTGGGGCCAAGTCAGTGGGTGTCTTTCTCTTGTTAGCTGCTGCACGGCTGTTCGGTTCTTGTTTTTCTTTTCTTCTTGTCTGGATCTGAGGAAGAAAGGTTCAGGGGTGCCCCTAAATACTAGATTTAGGGGCTTTACTGGTAGGTAAAAGGCAGGGACCAATGGGTCTCTTCCCTGGGGTGGGTACACCCCCTAATATGCCAAATTCCAGTGAACTGCTATACCAAATACATGATGCCATGAGCACTTTTGAACAAAATAACAATAGTCTCCTTTCTTCCTTCGTGTAATGTCGTGTACATACATGTACATTTGCCTTTCTTATTAATTCTATTTGAGACATTGTTGTTAATTTTCGTTTTGATCTATGCCAGGGCAGTGGTTTGTAGGCATGACACACAGGGATGTGTGGCATGTTGACTCTTCACTTTGATCTGCACCAAGACACGCAGCCTGCAAAGGCAGTGTGTGAGTGTCAGGGTACAGGACCTCTAAGGAGGGCACAATAAGTGCTGTAGCCCTTAGAGGCCTTCTCTAGTCACAGTGCCCTGGGTACCTGTGGTACCATTTACCAGGGGCTGACCAGTGGCCAGAGATGCCAATTGGGTTTAGACTTCAATGCAGTTTTAGGTAAAGAACATAGGCCCTGGCTACCTGATTAGCAGGAGTCCAGGGCACACTCAGTCAAAGTACATCAGCAATTCAGCAAAAAGTGGGGGCAACCATGCAGAAAGAGGGTACTTTCTCACACAACCCCCTCAAACGAAAGAGGATTAGACTAACCTTGCCCTAGAGAGTCTTCATTTTCTAAGTGGAAGAACCTGGAAAGTCCATCTGCATTGACATTTGCAGTCCCAGGTCTGTGTTCCACTACAAAGTCCATTCGCTGTAGGGAGATGGACCACCTCAACAGATTAGGATTTTCACCTTTCATCTGCATTAGCCATCTGAGAGGTCTGTGATCAGTTTGAACTAGGAAGTGTGTACCAAACAAGTATGGTCTCAACTTTTTCAGGGACCAAATCACAGCAAAGGCCTCCCTCTCAATGGCACCCCAATGCTGCTCCCTGGGGAGAAGCCTTCTGCTTATCAAAACAACAGGTTGGTCTTGGTCTTCATCATTGGTGTGGGATAGGACCGCTCCTATCCTTAGCTAAGAGGCATCAGTCTGCACAATGAACTGCTTGGTAAAGTCTAGAGCTTTGAGAATTGGTGCTGAACACATGTCCTCTTTCAGGGTGTCAAAAGCCTTTTGACAACTAACTGTCCAGTTTACCTTCTGGGCATCTTCTTGGGGGCAAGTTCTGTGAGGGAAGCCATTATGGACCCATATCCCTTTACAAACCTCCTGTAGTACCCAGTCAAGCCAAGGAATGCCCTGATTTGGGTTGTTGGAGCTGCCCAGTCCAGTATGGCCTGGATCTTGGGCTGGGAGTGCCACTATCCTCTGTGAGGAAGTGAGAGTCTTGTGTTTATAATTTGCAAGTGGGCATGCTTACCTGAGCACCACCGGTGATCAGGTAGCATGCTGGTATGGTAGCTGATAGAGTGTAGATAATAGTAGGTGGTTATAGTTAGGACCTAGTTTCCATAGGAAATGTATTTTTTGTTTTGCCAATAACTTTGACGCCGCTTGACGAATCTTCACTTTTGCTACAGTCGGTTCAGCTGGTGTCCCAAAACGTTTTTTCCCCATGCACTTTCCCATAGGGATTTTGAACACAACTACAGGCAAACTGCTGAACGTAATTACAGCAAATTTGGTAGAAAGCTAGATGTTGTCCCAGAAAGCATGCTTTTTGTGATTTGGTGTAAATCCATTCAATAGTTTTAGAGACATTTACTTAAAACAAATATAGATACCTGGAGACACAGATCCTTGCTGTGACTTTCGGATCCTACTGAAATGTGATTGGCTGCCAACACTTCAATGAGGAAGTGTTGGCAGCCATCTTGGAACTCGGCTTGAAGCGGAGTCCCACAAAAAATGTAAAAAACAAAAAGGAAAGGAGGCAGGGTCGGAATAATCTGAACCCCCCCCCCCCCCCCCAGATATAGGGGTTAAAAGTGTTTTTTAAAATCCAATTTTGCAGCAAATTCACCGGCGGACCCGGGGATCCGCTACAGAATCGAAACACTTTTTCTGGAAGTCCCCAAAGTGGGCCAAATCCCAGGGGCAGTGTTTTTTAATTATGCAGGGGGTGCCCGCCACCTCCCCGGGGCAAACTATAAAATGATGCAGGGGGACGTTGCGGACCCCGGCAGCCCTGGGGACTGCCACCTGATGTTTAGAGAGACTGCATTTTTTGCTTCTTGTCTAAAGGGGTGAAATATCAATAATGTTTTTTCACCTGAATCTATAGCTATCCCTGACTCAGGAATATTCAGCCCGAAATGCATTGGGCCCAAGGGAATACAGCTGCATAGGATGAATTATGTGGTCCATGTGCTATAGAAACATTCCTGGATCGGCATTTCTATAGCATTTGAAAAAAATTGGGAATCACACAGCCTTTTATGTGTATGGAGAAAGTGATAAAATTAAACATGGACTAAAACGCATTAAAATGGATGATTTAACTAATAACGGAGACTTTTGAATATTTTCTTCAGTCTGCAAATATTGTTGTCTTTGGGCATCTTAAAATAAAGGATGGTTGAACATTAAGGTGTGCATTCTGTCACTAAACTTGGATACACATCCCTGTGTGCTAGGCCTACCGGACACTTAGGGCCTGATGACAAGTTTGACAGTGCGGCGGCGGGACCACCCCACCGCCTGCACCGCCAAACCCGCTTAAAGCTGGCTGCCGTATAATTACTTTTTTTGTCATTGGCGGGTGATTATTTGGCGTTCCCACGGTGGTACTGCACCTATAAAATAGGAATTGCAATGGGAATGTCTAGGGAATTCCAGCACAGCAAGGACCTGAAAACCATGCTGTGCTGGAACCAGGGGTGCATGCACACAGGGGGTCACATGTTGTGCCCCCCTATGTGCATCCACATGGAGCGAGGTACTTCTTTCTTCACAGCCATTGTTTTCATGGAGGAAAGACCTTAATAAAATCAGTGGCGATGAGGAAAGTCCCACCAAGCATATTGAAGCCTCTTGACTGCCGCACCACTGCCAGGGAATGGCAGCTCCCGGGCGGAGTCGACGGTCCCAGCGTGGCACGACCACCAAGGTTGTAATGTGGCACTGCCACCCCACCATAAGACAGGGTGCACTATACCCCTTGTGTGGGCATATCTACATGAGTGGATGTGTCCCTGTGAAATGTAAGTCAATTCTTTATATCACGAATGTGCAGGGAAACCATACTGAGTACGTGGGCTGGACACTCGTGATAACGAGTTCTCCAGCTACAGGATGACTGTACACACAGATGTTTCATACCAAACATCTCGTATTATTAAGCCAACACTGATGTTAGTGTTCGATTTATTATTAAATGCACCCACAGTGCACCTTAGAGGTGCCCCCTGAAAACCTACTGACTACTAGTGGCTTGACTGACTGATCTTGACCAGCCTGCTGCCACTCCTGAGTTGAGAGCCATTGCTCTTAGAGGCAAGGAACAAAGCCTGCTCTTGACAGAGGTGTTTATTTATTTATTTATTTAGAGGTTTTATATAGCGCTAGCTTGACCCAGGGGTAACAGAGCGCTTTACAGAATTAAGAGCAAGGCAACAATCAATGGAACAGGTTAATTACGAAATGGCAAAGGAAGTGAAAGATCAGCACAGATTTTGGAGCAAGGCAATAAACTTATGATCAATAGTTACATACGCTTAAAAATATGGGAAATGTAACGGAGAAGGAACACACATAAATTCAGTACAAAGAACGATTTGTAGGGATATGAGGGATGAAGTTGCTGAAAATGAGGTCCGAGCAACTAACAATTTGGGGAACATAAAGTGCTGGCTCGGCAAGAGCCAGTGGAAACAGAGCGATGAACAGACAAATTACAGAAATGAGGTTAGAACAAGGTGTTCACACCTTCTCCATGCAGGACCTGCATTCCAGGGCTCTGCCGACCCGAGCCTCTCCAAATAGTGGAGATGACCCCCCCGTCCAGACAGGTGGAAAAATTAGTAAGATGAGGAAGCGTGTCCCCACTAAGCCAGCACCACCCCTAAGGTGGACTAGTTGATGAGGACACCACCTTTTCAAATATCTCCATCTTATTTTGGATTGAATTAGTATTTTAGGGTCAGGTTTAAGCCCACTTCCCACAGGAAGTGTAGATATAGAGGGTGTTGACACCCTAACAGTAGGCAGCCCGTTGGCTACTACCGTCACTCCCCTTAACACCGCTAAACTGAGTATTTAGGTGGCACCCCTGAACCCTAAAACTCTGATTCGACAGGCAAGAGAAGAAGGAGAAAGAAGGGTCACTGTCTGGTAAGAACTGCAGAAAGCCCTATGAACTTCTGGTGCAAAACCCTGCCTGCGCGCTACTCTCTAGGCAATCGCGACAGAGAGACTCGCCCTGAAAGCTGGAAAACTACCAGAACGTCGGGTAGCCTGCCAGCACTTTGAAAATTGCCCGTAGTCTTCCTTAGAGTAGAAGAAATACTCCCTTGCAGTCTGCAGGTACCGAAGAGCAGAGTCCACTCCACCGACTTACAGCTCTTTGACTCGACCAACACTGCAGATGAACAGGAAAAGGTCCCGTGCTCTGGAGGATCAGATTTGTCTCTCCACCAAGTGTGAAGACACCATATCCAACCGGAGCCGTGCAGCACCAATACCCGCGGTACCAGACGCCCTGCAACCAACACCGACAGCGAGCGCCCATTCGGGATTCCTACTTCACCACGACTGAGCAGCCATCGAGGGATGTCATCATCACTGAGACCCACTTCGAGAGTGGCCTAGCAGTCCTGATTTTGCACCTGTCAGCTGTTTGTCCCCATCTGCGAGGAGCATCTTTGTGCATTTAGCTCAACCAACCTAGTTGCTCTGCACCCAGCCCTCCTGGCTTGGGTAAGGCTAAGCCGGCTGTGTTTTCTTTTTCTAAAGGCCCTTGCGACCCGAGCCCCCATTTGGGAGCTCTTGCACTTTCTTGCAAGTCCCCCTGTGCAGCCTGTTTCCAGGCGACCAACTGTACTTACATTTATGCATTCATGAGTTTTCTTCACACAGGATTGCATTGTGCATAAAGACACATGACTTTGAAACATTTTCTTACCTTTAAAAATTGATAATAAAAACAGTACATATTTTTGAACAATGTTCCTGGTTTTTCAAAATACTTTTAAAGAAGTATTATTTTTCTAATTTAGTCTCAGATTTATTCTTTGAATGTGTGTCTCATGTATTACCTCTGTGAGTACAACAAACGCCTAGCACTACCATCTGATAAGCATAAGTGCTCGCCCACACTGCCACAAAATAGAGCATTAGTATTATCTACTTAAGCCTATGTAAACCAATTTGGGACTCACTGGACTCCTACACAGCGTACTTCTTTTTAGCACATTATATAGAAAGCCAGCATTCTGCATAGAGGGAAACTGTGTTCTATTTAGACATAGTTTGAAGATTTTTGAGAAAATGTGGGTAAAGGAAAGTGATCATGAAACACGCAAGTCAAACCTTTCTGACTTCCTTTGGGTTTGTAATTTTAAAAAATGTCTGATGTTGGTCGGGTTCTCCGGAAGTGATCTGATCAATGGGCCAAATATTATAGGCATACATCATGACAAAGTTTCTTTGAAACTTGCTTGTCACATATTACTTTGACGTGGTCACAGTGTTGGCCCCTTCCATTCAAATGTGAAGGTACCATTTTTATTTAGAGAAGTGTAGATGTTAGGACTGTTTTTGCTATTAGGAAATTCCCTTTTTCAGCATGTAAATATGATGAAACCTTGTTTTTCACTATGGTTTGCAGTGTAGTATACGTAAGCAAACTAAGCTGTGAGTTCAACTAAGCCCTATTTCACTGGCTTGCCTTGGGACATTAGTTTCAAAGCTCCACGGGTTAGCCTAACACGGAAGCCATCCCATATAGCACATTTTCAAATTGATTTGATCTATTCTGATTTTGTACAATATGTTGTTCAAACATGCAGAGAGAATAGAAGGGCATTCTAGTATCTGGTGTCAGCTGTTGAGAATGCTCTGTCCCCATACCTTGTTGTTCTTGTTTTGGATTTTACCACTTGAATATGCACACAAGAAAGTGAGAAGTATTTTGTAATGCTCAATTATGTATTTAAACAATATCTGAGGACAGGCATAATATGATCTCTTTTCTTTAGACCAGTGAATAGCCTTTCAGTGACATTTTTAAACTAGTGGGAGTCAGCAGACTACTTTCTACCTCGTAGCCATGTATGTCCCAGCACCATGGTCTAGCACAACTGGACAAGGGATTAATAAATTGGGGTTAAATGTATGATGGCATTTTGGGTTGGTAAAAAGTCTGATTGGCAAAATGGGCCCATTTGCGGCCGTATTTAACGAACCCAAATTGTGATTCCTTAAAACATTACCAAATTGAAATTTGGGTTTGCAACTAAATACCAAATCATTTGTGGATGGGGATGTTTAGGGCATCCTTTCAAATACCGATTTAGAATGGGATATAATAATATTTTGTGACTGAAATCCTGTCATCTACCATTAATACTTTACAGAATGCACAAAAGTAGAGGTAACCCATTCACAAATGGGAAGGAGACCTGAAGGGAACCCTCCCCTTTGTGAATGCTGAAAAAACATAATGTTATTTCAAATGTAACATTTTAAATTATTAAAAAACTCATCCACTTTCCCTTTCAGGACAACGGGCTGAATTAAAAAAACAAGGATTGCTTTATTTAAAAGCAATCACAGACTTGGTGGTCTGCTGACCCCCATGCCACCATCCCTATGATGGCTGGCAATCATAGTGGGTCGGAATTTGCGACCTACCTCATTAATTGTTATGAAGTATGTCAAATTGTGACCCACTACGATTCAGTATTTTGATAACAGACCCAGTAGTTCACTGGTCTTTTCGCAAAATACCAAAATAATGATTGCAAGTTGCAACAGTATTTGTGACCAGTTCTTCGTACTCCTGGCACAGGAATCCTTAGAAAGAGTCAAACAAATCAACTCAGTGAAATCCTTTGTTGAAGGATGATTATTTACCTCAGTTTGTGGTTTTTGGTTTCTCTAATCCTGGGGGCTACCTCTTAACCCCCTTAGTCCTCTGCAATTTTTTTTTCTCCCCCTCTCTTTGTTTCCCTTCCCCAATCCTATCACTTTCCTTCCTGCCTTTGGGCGCTCCCGCTTGCCTCCTCCCCATCCCATCTGCACCATCCTCATGCACTATTGCCACCCTGTAATTCTACAAACCTATACTTTAAAAAAATAATTGAATTCTTACAATTCAAATAATAGTAGTATTTGTAAGAATTTTGTTTTTTATACAGTCCTTGGTTTCTACCCTAGAACCAGTACACCTTTTCCACTGAACCAGGCTATTTTCATAGAAAATGTATTTTATCATTTTGACATTTCTCCAGCTTGAAGTTTCCTCAGTCTCATTTTGTCAGTCTGACTGTCTTCATTTTGGATTATCGTTCACATGATGGAATTCTATATAAATGAGATCTACTCCTGATAGCAGACTGTATGGCATCATTTCAAAATGTAATGCTTTTTGTTTGTTCCTAATATATCTATTTTGAGCCAGACCCTAGTACAGCCGCCTTGGGAGATGCAGTAGGCACCTGATCTCCTGCAGGATAAAATATGACATTTTAGGAGAATCGTCTCATGGATAATGGGGCACTTATTGCTTTGAATTGATGGGTCTAGAGGGGCTGTATCTACAAACCTAAGCCTCTGGAGCCTTGGTTAAGAGAGAGGAGTGCAGATTAATGAAGCCTGGACCCTCCTTGCATCCTATCATGAACACACAGTAGAGTTTATTCAATCCAGTATATCTTTTGCACACTCCAAGACACATTTGGAGAGGCAGGGCGAATTTCGATTGAGGTGGTGATTCTAGGATCCATGAAGAAAACTCAATAGAATGTGAAAATGCTTTACACTTACCTCTTTTATAGCATTCGATCCAGCGACGATCTTTGTCGTAGTTGCTAGTGGTGGCACACCACAAGGCAGAATGATCTTGTGTGGTGCAGCTTTGGTAGGTTACTCCTTTATAGATGAATGGAAACACACAATCTGGATTTATAGCTGCAATTGAAATAGGGAGATTAAAAAATTAGACCAGTCAGGGTGTAAAGGAAGATAACTTAGCAAGTTGATTCTTGGCGCTGGGGCTGCTGGTTGCTGGAGTCCCTTGTGCTCTTTGGGGGTCTCTGGGTGCTAAAGACACCTCCCTTGCTGTCACTGGTGTCCCATGCTGTGGGGATGCTGAGTGCACTATAAAGTATGTCACGGAAAGCCCCACCCCATTGCAGTGACTTTGCAACGGGAGCTCCTGGCGTTCGAGCCCCTTGGTGCTGGAGTCCCTTGTGCTCATTGGAGTCTCCGGGGACACACTCCTCCTGCCGTCAATGGTATCTCCCTTAAAACAATATTCGTGCCTTCGATATTTCTTTTCAGAAGATTAGTGTCACAATATTCTTGACAAGATATTTTTGAAACACAATATGTTTTATTTACTAGTTTTTTTACAAATACTATAGTCCTAGTTATCTTTTGTAACATTTCCTGTACACTGATTTACACATGTATGATTCTTTGAATTTGTGCATTTTAAGAATATGTTTAGTTTATGAAATGTGCTAATTTTTAAATGAATTTTGAAAATCCTTACTTCTTTTGCTGAACAAATATCCCTAACATATCCTGTTCTTTCTTCATTCCCTATGTGAATATTGAAAATATTGGGACTACTTCCCAAACTCTCTGTTGCAGTCACATCTAGATCCTGCAGATGCAACTAATGTATTGCATAAGCATGGGAAATGGACTTTAAGAGTTTGAAAATATCAAAAGGTTAAACCTGAGTGTGGACCACATTTGTAGGGGATTTTCCTTACCACTTCCCTGAAAATCCCCTGGGGACTACCACCAGTGCAACTAATAAGGAAATGTTAATGCGCATATTACGCAGACTGAAATGAGTTAAGCACTCTGAATTCACTGCCTTACACAAGTTCATGAATACAGTGTAACATATGCAAGAATAAGGTACACTAAGTGAGCCAAGATGGAAGGCTAGAAGAAGGCTCCTTACGCACAGTACAGTGCAATTTAATTGTGCAATTTTTCAACGGAACTTCGGGCTAGATGTACGAATGATTTGCGACTCGCAAATCAGTCATAAATCGGTTAGCAACTGAAAATGTGGCGTTTCATAATGTACAAACACCATTCACTAACCAAAAATAGCAATGCGACATGTTTGCAAGTCGATATTTTTTGTGATCATAATTTATAAGTCGCAAAAACAGAATTGGTATTTGCGACTTGCAAACCTTATGTTTGAGGCTGTTGCAATTAGCAACTAGTTGCAAAAACACCAGTTTGCACATGCAATTTTGCACTGATTCATTTCAAGTAACTGTGCAGACTATAAAAGCTGGCCCCGAATGCATCAGGGGTTTCCACAATCAGCAAATTGTATGTGATTGTAAGGAGGATACGACTACCAGCTGCTCAGCAGAGGAGGAGAGGACAGGAGAGGATCTAACTATTTTCCAACAGAGAAAGGAGGAAATCTTTGAACATTTCAGGGAAAGTAGTGCAGTGATTTTAGATTTGATTGAATTGCAAAAAACACATCTTGAAAGCAGTGCGCTGCGCAGCAGTTCCATCTCCACACATGTGCAGGTGTTGTGCTTACTGCACCTTTTGGCCTCTGGCCACTACCAGGAGTGTTGGCTGTTACTGGTGGGGTGTCACAAAGTGCGCTGTCAAGTTTTTTTATGTAAGTTCTTAGATGCCATGCTTCTAACCATGAACAGGTACATATACTTGACCAGGAATGCAGAGGAAATTCAAATCACAAAATGTAACTGTTACACAGTGGCAAAATTCCCATGTCTTAGGGCGTGTAGATGGAACACATGTTCCTATTAGTCCTCCAGCCCATATTGAATACTTGTTTCGGAATCGGAAAAATACACATTCCCTCAATTTCCAAGTTGTATGTGAAGCACACCCTATCATTACAGATACAGTGGCAAAATACCCCCATGTCTGGTACATCTTCAGGCACAGCGGAACACCAACGCATGAAAACAGGGGATTTTGAGGAGGGATATGTTTTAGGTAATGTGATACTGCATGATAACACATATGAATGTGATCACTACATCTCAGGTTCTCACACTTATGTCTCTAGTTCCAAGTGACAGTCTGTATGCATTAAGGCCTGGGATACTGACCCCATACCTAGCCCAAGCAAACCAAAACGGAAGTCTTTACAACATTGCTAATCTTGCTCATCGACGCACCAGAGCGGTGATTGAATTAATATTTGGCATGCTGAATTCAAGATTTCGGTGCCTACACAAGAGTGGAGGTGCTAACAAACTTTTGCCAACATGTGCCATGTTGCACAACATAGCAACCAGGTGCCGTCTACCAATCGATTTGAAGGACACTGATTCTGAAGATGAGGATCAGGAACCACTTCTTTAACAGCCTGGACACCAGAGACCAGAGTACAGCGCTGGAGAGGAGATGCCTAAGGGATCACATTGCAACAAATTACTTCTCAAGGTAAATGCTGAGACACTGGACTCATTGGAATGCTGCAAACCAAAGCAAGCTTTAATATCAGGCTTTTTATATCCAACGTTTAAGGTGTAAACTGTATGAAAGCCAATTGGTTATTAAAGTTCAAAGGTTACATCACCAAAATAACTACAACCATGCCAATATGACCTTACAATATGATAGTAGCTTTCTGCAGTTACGTCCTATATGGCCTAACCCTATGTGTTCTCCAGCAGGAGTGGAACTGCTGCTGCGTCGCATCGCACGTGCATCACAGGCAGAGACGCTGCTAACACTTGAGATGTCCTCACTGTAGGAAGCTGGCTCTGTATATACTATACCAAACTGAGGTATAGTGTGCACAGAGTCCAGTGAAACCCCAAAGGAGGCAGAGGTAATGTTAGATAAAACTTTACTCTCTATTTATGGTAGTGTGGTCGATCAGTAAGGTAGTATCAGAGGACAGTGTTAAGCATTTGTTGCACACACTCAGTCAGCAAATGAATTCACACACTCAAAGGCTGAACTTCAGACCAATTGTTTTTGTATACAAATATTCTTTTAGTTATTTTATTTTCTAGAGCCAAGCAAGCCTGGCACAGGTAAGCAATACATACTTTACAGTAGTAAATGATGATTGTAATACAGTTGAATTGCAATTGTAAATGTACTATGGTTTGACTTACAGTATTGTTTCAGAGAAATGCAATCACTTGTAAATACATAGAATTGAATGGGATTTTCAGAAAAATAGCAGGTAAGTTACTTTTGGATCACTTTTCTTACTCAGTGATGTACGCCTGGATGCAGCACTGAGACATTTCCTGTAAACATGTGAGTTAAAGCGATTTTGTTAAATCGTACAATTTTAAAGAATTTCTTTAGGTTTCAAAACTCCACACTGAGAAACTTTTTCAGGCAAGTGTCAATATTATCCTATGGAGGAAAATATGGTTATCGGTTTTTAGGTAAGTATTCGGTAGTGAGAGTTGAGGTTCTGGGGGTAGACTCAGGGGTCCCCCAGGGTCAGTGATGCACTCTTCTTACACCCTCAGTGGCACTAGGGTGGCCAGGTGCAGAGTGCTGATGCCCGATGTTATCCAAAGGGGCATAGGGGGCCTGAGGTTGGTGGCTGCTGGCAAGCAGGCCCCTGGGCTGTGGGAGCAAAGCTCCTGGACTTTAGCTCAGGGCAAATGGGGAAACAAATTACCATTAACCCGTTAACTGTGGCGTAAAATCCGCTGCGGTACGGGTAAATTCTTACGTGGGCGGGGCCTTGTCAGCCAACGGACGTGCGCAGCACTACGGAGGTAGTGCTCAATATGGCCGTTGGCCGACGGATGCATCGAACGGGTTAAACATGCTAGGGCGGCCGGGTGTAGGGTGCTGTTTTGACCTCGGATGCCCTGTTGTTTCCAATGGAGACCCTCCGGTTTGCAAAAGCACTGCAGGCAGGGAGACGAAGGACTTCTAGGTTCGACCACCACTTTGAGAGGTAAGTTGGGAAGTTAATGCACCATTGGTTTGGGCACACAAGGCCATGGGGCATCGGGTGCCGGGGTGCCTTTTGGGGTTGGATCTTCTCACTAGTTCCTGGTCGCTGTTAGGGAGGCCTTCTGTATTTAGAATGCAAGCGTCGGCTGGAGGCTTGAGGCAGGTCAGGGGTTGCCAAATCTCAGTTCAGGTTCGCAGGGGTGACCTCCTCATGGTGTTTGCCCACTCGAGCTCGTGCCATGGACGGCGGGTGCAGAGTGGGGCGGATTTGCAGTTTCCGGCTACCGCCAGAGGTTGCAGTTGAACAAATTCAGTGTTCACGGGAGAACCAGTCTTTGGAAGTGAAGGCAGGCAGGTCCTCCGGGATTTTGAGGTTGCTGGCTGCAGGACACACCAGGATTTCGCAGGAGCAGGTTCGAGGGGGAGACAGGCCAGTAGGGCTGGGGCCAAGTCAGTGGGTGTTATCCTCTTGTTAGCTGCTGCACGGCTGTTTGGTCCTTCTACTTCTTTTATTCTTGTTTCTTGTCTAGTTCTGAGGAAGCAAGGTTCAGGGGTGCCCCTAAATACTAGATTTAGGTGTGTTACAGGTAGTTAAAAGACAGGGACCAATAGGTCCCTTCCCTGGGGTGGTTACACCACCTATTATGCCACCCTCCAGTGGGAGGGGGGCATGTGCCTGTCCCTGGTTGGCTGAGTCCCCCCATCTTCAGGATGGTGTGGACTGAGAGTTGGGCTTCACCTCGCCTCCCCCACCTGAGGGGTGGAGTTGGCAGAGGTGGGCACACCTCTCTTCCTCACTTGTTTTTCCCGCCGGTTCTCCCACCCAAAGTGGGGGCCAGAACTAGTGGTGACCAGTTCCTAAAAGCAGCAATTTGCCTGGGGAAGCTCACAAAGTCGGCAAGCCTTTGAAGCTACCCCTTCGTGAACCCTGCCGATTCTTTGGGAGGAGGCTTGGCACCTCTTCCCATAATGTGCATTGTTTCAGGTCCCAGAGAGCAGCAGGCTCTCGACCCAGGGGTCCAGAAACATGTCTGGCGGTGGCAACTGAAAGCAGACACTCAGCCTGGACACTCGTGGTGGGTTCGTTTTTAGGGAGCATCTCTAAGATGCCCTCTGTTTGCTGCTACTAGCGAACAGAGACACCACACGGATGCCAGAATAAGAGCGGTCCCAGCGTGGCTTGACTTCCAGCTCCTAGAGACACGCACACGTCCTTAAGTGGACGCGGTCTTCTAAACTGAAGTCACTGAATAAATATGTACCCTTAAGCGGATTATCGCGCTTGTACATAGGAACCTTGAACCTTCATGTCCCTCAGTAAAGGAATCCCGCTCAACGAACGGCAGCGGGCACACAAACAGGTCCAGCACCTATCCAGGTTTCCCCTTCTGTCATGATGAAGACCCACACGGCCAAGGTTCAAACCACCCTCAAGGCCATATAGACGGGTCGAAACGTCGACGCCCTCATTTCTCTAGCCTGGGACACGCCACTCCCTCACGTGCTATACTAGAATTGTCTTCTAATTTGATTTGTAAATTTATAATTCAGTTTGCATACTCTGAAACGTGACCAGGCTCTATAGGACGGTGATTGTTAACCAGTCCAGCATTGAATTTTGCCTAATTTCTTTATGTCACTACCCTCTGATATCTCTCTTCCTTCACTCATTCACCCTTAAGCACCCTTGCTATATGCACGTTCCCTCTGAAGCAACCTTGACGACAACAAATGTCAAAGTAAAGATCATAAGAAAATAAATGTATGGTGATTTTTGTTTTGTTGCATTTTTTGGTCTACGTTGAATAATGTATTTAAATCCAAGAGCTATCTAATTTATTCTCTTCAGCTCATAATTAAGTGAATGATATCACTTCCACTCTTTGGGAGGAGGCTTGGCACCTCTTCCCATGATGTGCATTGTTTCAGGTCCCAGAGAGCAGCAGGCTCTCGACCCAGGGGTCCAGAAACATGTCTGGTGGTGGCAACTGAAAGCAGACACTCAGCCTGGACACTCGTGGTGGGTTCGTTTTTAGGGAGCTTCTCTAAGATGCCCTCTGTGTGCATTTTACATTAAATCTCATACTGGCATCATTGTGGGTTTAATGTGCTGAGAAGTTTGATACCAAACTTCTCAGTTTTCAGTGTAGCCATTATGGTGCTGTGGAGTTCGTAATGACAAACACCCAGCACCATATACTCTCAATGGCAGCACTGCAATTCCAATGTCTAAGAATGGTTTTATACACTGTAGGGGTGTAAGGCTCATGCACCTGTACCCTCACCAATGGTATAGTGCACCCAGCTAGAGGGGTGACTGATCTATGCCAGGGCAGTGGTTTGTAGGCATGGCATACAGGGATGTGTGCCATGTCGACTCTTCACTGCACCAAGGCACGCGGCCTCTAAAGGCAGTGTGTCAGTGTCAGGGTACTGTACCTCTAAGGGTAGCCCTAAGAGGCCTTCTCTGGTTACAGTGCCCTGGGTACCTGTGGTACCATTTACCGGGGGCTGACCTGTGGCCAGAGATGCCAATTGGGTTTAGGCATCAATGCAGTTTTAAGGAAAGAACATAGGCCCTGGGTACCTGATTAGCAGGAGCCCAGGGCACACTCAGTCAAAGTTCATCAGCAATTCAGCAAAAAGTGGGGGCAACCATGCAGAAAGAGTGCACTTTCTCACACTCACTGTCCTGAGGGGCATCTGTTATACCACCTGCAATCTGTGCATTTTGTAGCACTTCCACTGCAGACGTGATCTGCCCTAGGCCCTGGGCAACATCACTTCTAAAGTGTCCCATTTCCACCTGTAATGTAACTGTTTTCCTTGATAGGCTGAAATTGACATTGGCCAATGACAAATGAACGGGTTAGGCAATCCATCCTAGCCACAGCGCTATGATGTGGATGCCTTTGATAGGCACAGTAAGCCCCAATGTGCTTGAACAATTCCTGTATGGCTGTGGTGAGGCTGACCACATTGGTGTTCATGGTTGTCAATTGTGTCCCAGTGTTCTCAAATCCAAATGAAATGCATTGCTGCATGTTCTCCATCTTCCTGTTCATGAGCCTCATCTGCTTGTGTTGCAGAAACTAAATTTGGATCATGGACACTTCAATGCCTGGAAATAACAGTGCATTGTCTTCTGGATCTACAATGTGATGTGTCTCATGCAGGAGGGTGTCTTTTCCTGCGCAAAAACAATCTTACTTACAATGCAGGCACCCTTGCACCATCTGCATGCTGCAAGGGTGCCTGCATTGGCACTGGGCAGCACATTGTGCGCTAGCACAGGGAAAAGACAGGAATGCGCTGTATAATGCTGAATATGGCACATTCCTGCCCTTTCTCTATCACAACTTGTGGTGTCAGGGTGCATCATGGGTCCAGGCATCATTGGGAACCACTCTCTTGATCAGCAGCATGTTCTCATCATAGTGTACCACCTCCTCCAAAAACCAGATACCACATCCATCCACTATTTTAGCAGAACGCTTAATATCACATTTATACAGAGCTACTTTCACCCAAGAACTGGTTCTATTGATGCTATTGAGAAACAAAACTGAATACAACTGAACTTCACATATCTGGGATACCTTAATTGCTGTAACTTAGCATATTGGAAAGACAATAACCAGATCTATACCTTCTTCCAATAACTGAGTTGTCTAGCATTGCCTGGACTCACTGTGGACTGTGTTCTCTATGGCTACTCCTTGTCTCCCAATTTAGTATGCTTTTTCTGAGCTCTTATAAAGGATATTTGGCAGTCTTTTTCCAGGATGCACATGGACAATGCTTTCTAATCATTCTGCAAAAAAAACAATTGATGGACAGAAAATTGGACAATGTCAATCTTTCACCCCAGTACAGAAATCTGGGGCTAAATCCATCATATTTTTTCTCCCCATGCCAGCAATTTTCACACTAAGTGGGATGGGTATGCCTAGATGTGGGTCTCTTGCTCGCTGTGCCACTGGATTCAAGCTATCCTGGCTCATGAGGGTGTTACCCTGAAAGCGGTCCCAGGATGCTTGTTTCCAGTCCAAGAATGACCCGGCTTGGCAGTTCGTGCTGGACTTTCCCATGAGGATTAGGGTCAAAAACTGATTTACATATGGTTGGGTCTAAACTGGGGTGGCGTAGTGAGCAAAAGAATGATGGATTTAACCCGGATCTCTTGACTGGGGGTGAATGTTTGATTCATTCAGCATTCCGTCCATCATTTGTTGCCGCACACCTTTTTTCGACTTAAGTGAAATGGGTATGCCCAGATGTGGGTCTCTTGCTTGCTATGCTACTGGAATTCCAGTTAGCCTGGCTGATGAGGCATGTTACCGCGAAACCGGACCCAGTATGCTTGTTTAAGGTCCAGGGAGGACCCGGCTAGATTGTTCCCATGAGGAGCGGGGTCAAGGTGGATTTGCATATGGTTGGGTCCAGAGTGGGGTGGCGAAGTGAGCAAAAGAACAATGTATTTAACCAAGATCGTTTGACTGGGGGTGAATGTTTGATTCATTCAGCATTCTGTTCCTCAATTGCTGCAGTAGCACTAACCGTTCTGGACAGAAACCTGGGGGTCTGTCAATACCAATCTTTGGGCATGATACAGGCCACCTTAAAGTTCATCCTTTTCAGTATAGGCAGCCAGTGGAGCTGCAGTAAGAAGCCAGAAATGTGACTGGGTTTCCTTAAGACTGATGCTGAGAACATGGGTTAATAATATACAACTCCCCGTTACATCTCAAAATAGTTCTTTGAGACTCTCTGCTCAACCCCTGGTAGCTGTAGCACAAGTAGCAGGCTATTCCCATGAGAAATATGCATGACGCAGACCCACTAATTTAGAAATCAAGAAAGCAAGAAGATACAATTTCGAAACCAAGTAAGAAAAATAGAGACACATTTAATAAGCAAATATATACCAAAACAATCAACATCTGGTCAAAGTTTTTATCTTAGGACTCAGGGCCAGATGTACTGTGTCTTGACTTATGCCTAGTCCATCCCTAAATGTTATGTGTTTTAATGAAAGGTTACCAGATAAGTTAGACACTTTTTACACTCTTTACCTGACTTTGAATGCATTCGAGAGCCGGTGTCTCTCCTTAACTCGCCACTGATTCAAAAACTTAACTGTGACAAGCTGAGATGGGAGGAGAGAATGGAGGGCAGATGAAGGGAGAAGGAGGAGACTCAGTGCTTAATTTGTGCCAGTGTCTACTGTTGCTGGACACCAGCAACTATTTTGTAACCTTGGCACTTAGTTATGACAGTCCACCACATGGCAGCGCTGTCGATCTATTTTTTAACACATGCGCAAAGTGTTTAACTTTTCAATATACCGTTAAAAAATTTATTACTACCAGGGAGTCTAGACCATTCTTACAGCCTTGGGAAACTTAGTCTAGTTCAAATCATCACAATTAAAGGACTGTAGGGTTTAAGAAAGTGTCTTTTGTACTAGTATATGGCAGTGCTGGCCGGGACCATAGGTGCTACAACCTGCAGCGGCCTCCTGAGAAATATCTTGGGACCTGGCATTTATTTTTGCAAATTAAGCCTGGGCATATTGGGGAGATAGGGTAGACATGCTTTAAAGTGGGCAAGTGAAAGGAAAAGTTGGGAGTCTTGGGGGGAAAAGTTAATGTTGCAGAAAGAGGGCAGCTAGGCACAGAGGAAACTGTGATTCTCTGAGCAGAACAAGTAAGTGACAGACTGGGGTGAAATCAGACAGGTTGAGGGAGACGTGGGCAGGCTGAGAAGAGAATGATGCTACTCAAGGGAGAATAGGCAAAGTAGGAGAGACGGAGGCCTAAGTGGAAATTCAGCCGACTCGGGGGGTAAGGGGCGACAGGGAGGAAAACAGGCCAGGTAGGCTGAGAGGAAAGCAGGAACGAGGAAAGATATTGCACTCTAGGAAAAGAAATTGAAGACTGGTGGAAAGTGGGTGGACCCAGGGGCAAGAAAACAAACAAATTGAGGAAAAAGTAGAACAACATGAGGGGAAATGGGAAAAATTGGGGGAGAGCATGGAAAACAGAAGGGACATGAGGCAGCCTAAGGGGAAATAGGCAGGTTCAGGGAGAACTGGGAGACTGGTGGAAAACAGGAAGGCTAAAAGGGTAGTGGGCAGCTGAGGGGAAAGTGGAAAAACTTTGAGGGGAGAAAGAGTAAACTAAGGGGAAAGTGGGCAGACTGGGTGGATGACAGACAGACTGAAGGGGAAGAGGAAAACAATTGGGAGGGCAGTTTTGTCAAAATCTGAGACACGCGAGAGGACAGCACACAGGCTAGGAGCAAGTGAGTGGCCCCAGAAGAAAAATATTAAGAATCAGTGGAGAATAGGGAGAGCGGGCAAAACTGGGCAGGCTCAAGGGGAGAACGGGCAGACTAGCGTTAAGTGGTTAGACTGAGACAGAGAGTGTGAGATGTTGGCCTGGTACATGCTGTCCACTAGTTCTAGTGGGCACCTTGCACCAGTCCAAACGACCCCTTATTGATGATAAGTTAAAGACAACCTTTATTGAAAGCTATCCTAGTGGTAGCTATTGAGTGCAGCCTTCAGGCTAAGTCTTGAAGGAGTGTAAAGCAGCTTGTTTTACAAGTCTATAATCTCTTGAATGACCAAATAAAAGGAGTGCAATAAAAACAGTTGATGGACAGAATGCAGAACAATGTCATACATTCACTCCAGTACAGAGATCTGGGCCTAAATCCATCATTTTTTTGCTCACCATGCCATTCCAGTTTGAACCCAGCCATATGCAAATCAGTCTTGACCCTGTGCCTCATAGAAACAGTCCAGCCCGAACTGCCAAGCCAGGTCCTCCCTGGACTGGAAACAAGCATCCTAGGACCGGTTTCGGGGTTTCACCCCTCTTCAGCCAGGATAGCCTGATTCCAGTGGCATGGAGAGCACGGGACCCACTTCTGAGCTTACCCGTCCCACTCGAGGTGACAAATGCAAAAACAACAGTTGATGGACAGAATGCAGTACAATGTCATACATTTACCCCAGTACAGAGATCTGGGCCTAAATCCATCGTTTTGTAGCTCACCATGCCATTCCAGTTTGAACCCAGCCATATGCAAATCAGTCTTGACCCTGTGCCTCATGGCTTGTTTGGGTCCCTTGCTCACTGTGCCACTGGATTCAAGCTAGCCTGGCTGAAGAAGGGTGACATACCCTGAAACCGGGCCCAGGATGCTTGTTTCCGGTCCAGGAAGGACCCGGCCTAGCAGCTCGGTCTGGACTGTTCCCATGGGGCACAGGGTCAAGACTGATTTGCATATGGCTGGGTCCGAACTGGGGTGGCGTAGTGGGCAAAAGAGCGATGGATTTAACCCAGATCTTTTGACTGGGGGAGAATGTCTGCATTGTCAGCATTCCGTCCATCATTTGTTTGCTGTAACAAATAAAAGGAGAACCACACCAGGTATATACAAAATATATGTATTTATTCTAACACACTCCCTACTAGTCTCTTTATGAGGCTCTGAGGTCAAAGCACACAAGTTAAAAGCATTTGATCAACAATAAATAGCACAATATACGATTGGCTCAAGGGGGGGACTGAACCATATACTAAGTAAGTGGTATAAGAACCAAGACTTGACCAGGCACAGTGCCTAGAGGACGTAGAATTGCTGGGACTGCACGGAATCACCCCCATTGTAGTGACACAGGAGACCCACGGGGGACGCGTGCAGTGTCTGAACACAGGCGCGAGCCCCATACAAAGCTATGCAAAAGTTGGGGTTGGGAAATTAAAGTTAAAGGACACTTAGGAGAGGACTTTGAGCAAACCCCTTTAGACTTAGGGGGTTCTAGGGTCAAAACCCACAGGAGCACTGGAGGTCTCGAGTTACCTCACCCAGGGAAGCCGGGTGCCGAGGTGTCAAATGGTGTCGGGACGCGTCGTCATTTTCAATGGCGACTTGCTACAAAGTGCTGCTGCCGAGAAGATCAGAAGTTGCCGAAGAGATCCAAGCCTGGATCAGAGATGGGAAAAACCTGAAAGCAGAGTGGACAGAGTGTGGGTCACTTGCCAGTGACGAGGGGCACGATAGGCTAATGCCCATCAATGTCGGGTGCTTAAGGTGCGAAGAGGTGAAGCTTGACTTTTCAGCCACGAGGACCAGGAGGTGTCGCCAACAACCAGGAGCTGGTTTAAGCTGTCCCACGAAGGATGTTGAGTGCTGCAGCATCGATGCCCGGATTGGACACACCAAGCCTTGGCAACAGCAACCCACTCAGGAAGAGAACAAATGCTTTGGTGCGGACCAGCAAGGTCCAGGGGACTCCCCAAGCAATGGAGAGTCAGGGCACATCTGGAGCAACCTGGGAAGCCCAATTAGAGTTAGAGTTGCCTTCACAGGGACCCACCAGTCGAGGGACCAGGGATCGCGAAGGGACCTCGAGTGAGAACACAAAGAGCCAGCTCACGAGACACTCGTCGAGTGTAGGCTGGCAATCTTCAGTGCAAATGTTGCTCAGGGTCAGGGCTACGAGTAATTCAAAGCTCAGCCTCAGGGCATGCCGGAGAGCTGATGCTGCTGCAAAGTGACACGGTGGCCAGGGGTTTGGGTTGCGCGGTCGCCACGAGGGATGCAGGCCTCAGACTTGCTGTGGGCACTGATTGATCTCTAAGACCACGAGAACCCACCTCCTGTACTGCAAAGTTATTCAGAGTCCTCAGGAGCTTCGGAGATGCAGGCCGGTCAGATGCGTCTTTGGTGCCTGCCAAGCCGGGGAGTAACTCCTTTACTCCAAGGGAGATTCTTCAGTCATCTGGCATTGAACAGATCATAGAAATTCCAGGATTCAGTTTCATATTTTCGTCCAGGGATATCTAAAGTCCTGTAGCCAGGAGTTCCTACTTTATACCCAAGGAAGGGGTTGGACATACTCTGGGGACCCACCTATGGGAAGGTCAGGAAAGAGGGGTGGCTACACCCATTTCCTTTGTCCAGTTTCACACCAAAGCAGGGGCTGGTAGCCCCTATAACTGGTTTGAACAGAACTATGCACAGGGACACCAAATGTGTCCCCAGTGCAGACTTCAAAGCACTCTTGGAGTGCTCCCGCCCAGCCCCAATACACGATAGCCTGTCTGGGAGGTGGTAAAAACCTCCCTGTGACAGGAAACCTATTGTGGAGGCCTCCCCTACCGGAGTTTTTGGTCAGCAGCAGAAGGCCAGACTCGTGTCTGTGGCGGCAGCATCCATTTTGTGATGCCAGGGCTCTTTTAAGTTGGTACCGGGTATACCGGTACTGTCATGTCTTTCCCTCTAGAAGGGTGGGATCATACTCACCACTTACTGGTGTGGGGGTATGATTCTAATGTGTTTGACACCAAACACGACATGTTTCGGTGCAGCCACCCCAAAGTTAGCATTTACCGTAAGGTTATAATGCACTTAAGAGTATGGTCAGGCTGCACCACAGGCAACCCCGGAGAATAGATTCCAAAGACTGCAGAGGGGCTCTGCTCATGCATGGGCACCCTCTCACATAAAAACCAAGCACCCTGCCTTCATGATTGTTAAGGCCTGCCATAGGGGTGACTCATAGATTTATATGTGTGTGATATGGGGAGATATAGGTAACCTACATCTCAGTAAGGGGTGCATGCACCACCTTACCCATGCTGCAGTAGCAGACCTGTGGTGTCATTTTGGATGCTTTTCCAGGGGTGGCATAATACATGCTGCAGCCCCTGGTAGGCATCTGGGGTACCTATGCCCTGGGTACATAGTATACTATATACTAGGGGCTTATAAGGGTGCCCCAGAATCCAATCTGGAGTGTACCTAGGGTACATGGAAACCCACCGATTTCAAATGTTTGTGTTGTTTTCCCTTCATCTTCTACCATCCCTCACCGCTCTTCTTTTCCTTTTTAACCCTTTCCACTTCCTCTGTTGCTCTGCCACTCCCCCACTCTCTCCCATTATATTTCATCCTCCATGCATTCCTCCATTACATTTCCACCCTTTCCTTCTCCTCCATTGCTTTTTGGTCACCCCAACACCTTAATTCCTCACAGTGCTTCCCTCTGTGCGTACTCCTGCAATCGACTTCCACTCTACTGCTTTTTGCTTGCTTCAGTCCTGAACATTGGTCTCCCACCACTCTCCTTCCTGCTTTTACTTTTTCATGAGTGCCCAGCAGTTGCACTGATACATGATTGCTCACTCATTTTTCCACTTTTTTCTATCCTAATTCACAGATTGAATAATGGACCTTCACTTATCTCTGAACAGTAAATTTAACCCAGACAAAAGTCAAAATGTCTGCTGGTGCGTTACAACATGAATGAATGCCTTTTAAAGTCACACATGATTCACACACACTGGTGGCCAGTTTGGAATGCTTTTTCTTTCAGAAATGCATTTCAAAATGACTGCCAATGTGTGTGCATGTGTTGTGCCATAGCAGCAGTCATCTTGGAATATGCTTTTCTCATAAAGACAAAACATTTCAAGATGGCTGAGAATGCATCCATTTGTGAATTTTGTGTCTATTTAATGTTTTTCACTATGTTTTACAAACAAACACTACTATCATAGTCAATTGCTTATTAGGCCTCACTTATTCAAGGTGAGGCCTATGGACTTTTTTCAATGATCGTTGCTCTAAGCTACTGCTATAGCAAGGAGGTTTAGAAAAAATTATTTTGCTTTTCACATTCACTTTAAGCACATATATAGCTGTGCTTGATTCTTTATCTACTTTTACAGTGCATTAAATACAGCTATGCAAAGCCAAGTCCAGGCCTTTAAATGATATCAGTGACCTCCAGTTCCTGGGTGATTAAATGCCTCTGGAGTGTGCCTGGAGCTGGAGAGTCTAAGTTGGAGTTTTAGGTACTTTTAGTTAGATCTATGATTCTTAGTGACATCTGGTTCTTGAATGTTTCTGTTAAGCCTGGAGTATTTGTCTAGAATATCCAGGTTACTATGTTTAAATGACAGAGTCTGGGTGGCCTGTGGCCTCCAGGAGTTGTTGTAAACCCTGATGTGTTTGGCTGGGATTTCTAGGTTATTTTAGTTAAATCACTGGGTCTGAGTGGCCTCCGGTCCCTTTGTGATGTTATAAATCCTGTTTTTTCCCCTCTAGTATATGTAGGTTGCTATATAAATTACTGATTCTTAGTGTCCTATTGATCCTGGAAGTTGAAAAACCCGTTGTGTTTGTTAAGATATCTAGGTTATTATATTTACATTTCTGATTCTCGTGTCATCTCTTTCGTGGTTATTGTTGTATAGCCTGTTGAATATGTCTTGGGATAGACCGTCTGCCTTGACACTTTTAGGTTCTTTTAGTTATCGATTCCTAATTGATTTCAAATGTATTTGAAGCCAGCAGTACGCTCATTCCCTGCTGTTGTCAATGGGGTGCTAATAAGTAGGTCCACCTGCACCACCTCAGGTCTGGCAGTTTCATTGGGAAAGAAGTATTACCGCTCTAATATTTGAACATACCCAGATCAGCTATTACAGTAGCACATACTTGAGTCATGCTGGTTATTTACACATACTTTGTAATGTTACAAGAATTCAAACTAATGGACTCCCTAATCTGAGCCACTCACTGGACCCTGGTCTTGGCCACAGTGAGACTAAGGTTTATACACTTTGGCATAATTCTCTCTTAAGGCCATGCAGTATATTTTTTTAATAATTTAAGGGCAATTTTTGTCAATGCAATGAAAGTGTACCATACGGCACAGTAAAAATGATGGTGCCATTCAGCATATTTTCAATACAAAATCTTGAAAGTGGGATTTTCTGTTTGAAAATAAACATATTAGCTCCATTTCCCAAGGCGTGGTGGTCAACAAAATGTTTATATTTTCACTTTATGCCATATTTTGGCTGGCAATGTGCGAAAGGAAGAACTGGGTATTTTTCCGCCAATTATGAATAGGGCAGGTTAAGAAACAGCCAAAACTCCAAAGGCCCTTACACCAGCAGTCTTCAGAGGAGATTGTCAACCACAGATTCAGTGTAGTCTCCGTTTCTGGGATACTTAAGTTCTGCTCGACTCTGAATGAGCTCAATTTAGCAGAGAGGATACTCCATCGCCGTTGCAACAGAGTACCCTCTCTGCCGAACCCTAAATCAGGCCCTTAATCCTTTTACTTCACTCTCTGAAACCTCTGAGATACAGCTCACGCGTCCGTGCATCAAATAGTGTCTTGTTTACTATCTCTAGTTCAGATAACATTTTCTAGACTACGGAATCTCAATGGCACTAAACATCGTGCACAAACTATCGAAGGACACAATATCGCAAGGTAAGGTAAGTAGAGATTTTCTATACATAACCCTATATATATTACCTACTGGCGGTCGCCAGTAGGTTGTTATAGTTAGGACCTCTTTTCCATAGGAAAAGCGTTTTTTGATTTGCCAATATCTTTGGCGCCGTTTGACAAACTATTGCAAAATTTTCAAAACTAATCGGGTGATTCGTCAAGCGGGGTCCAAGAAAAAAGGGGGGTCCCAAAACGCGTTTTCCTCATGTTAATTTCCATAGGAAAAATTGGAACAGTCTACAGCCCGAACTTCTGAACGGAATTACACCAAATTTGGCAAAAAAGTAGCTCTTGGTTCAGAAAGCGACCTTTTTTAAATGGTATAAATCCATTTGGTAGTTCCTGAGAAATTAAAAAAAGAAAGCTTTCAATATCTGAGCACCGAGGAGGAGTCGCAACTTCATTCTAATTGGCTGCCAGCACTCCAAACCAGGAAGTGTTAGCAGCCATCTTGTGACTCGGTAACCAAGTATATATATATATGAAAAAAAAGAGGAAAAAAAAGCGATTTTGAAAGCAATAACACGGTCAATGACGATACTACATTAACAGCATCTGATATTCCTACCTTATTAACGCTGCACGATCTCAACAAGGCCACCGCATCGCAACCTTCGGGCCCTGATACCGACATGAATACACAAACCAGGTTGCGTAAAATCAATTTGATACAGAAGGGTGCAGGAATCAGCCCGTTCAAAGCCAAGTCATGTTTTATCCCACTGATGCCCAAGGACGCGGTGGATGTTTTTCATGATTGTGTCATAGAGGATATCAAGAAATTATATCTTCAAGTAAAAGGTAAAAAAAGAAAAAAAGTCCAGTACAAAAAACAGGAATATGCAAACCTTATGAAAAAATTGGGAGAGAACAATGAGATTATAATAAAAAAATCAGACAAAGGAGGTAACCTGGTTATATGGCCAAAAACCGATTATGTCAGTGAAGCAAACAGACAATTGAATAATTCAAGTTGCTATGAAAGATCTACATATAAGGAATATATCAAGGCCAATGAGACTCTACAAAAGTTATTAGCACAGTGGAGACGGGAAGGACTGATCTCTTTTGATGAGTATAAATTTATGAATAATGAGTTTCCTGTCCTTCCAGTGTTATATCTGATTCCTAAAATCCACAAAGGTATTTCACCTGTACCAGGAAGACCAATTATATCGGCCATTAAAAGCATTGCAGAACAAGTGGGACAATATATTGATTACTTTTTACAAGACATGGTTAAAGTATTACCCAGCTATGTAAAAGATACTGGTGATTTCCTGTTAAAAACTAAAGATTTAATGTGGACTAATGATATGTTGCTAATCACTCTTGACATTGAGTCTCTTTATACGAGCATAGACCATAAGACAGGACTGTCAGCAGTCAAATATTTTTGGGAAAAAAGATCATGTGAATTTTATGAACACAACAAGGTCATTCTTAATCTCATTGAATGGTGCCTGAATAATAATTTCTTTCTTTTCGGGAGGGAACTATTTAAACAACTCCGCGGAGTAGCAATGGGAGCCTGTTTCTCCCCCAGCTACGCGTGTTTACACGTGGGCTGGTGGGAGGACCAGGTCCTGAAGCAAATACACAGGGCATATTTCAACAACAATGTATCTTGTTATCTCAGATACATAGATGACATCTTTATTTTGTGGCAAGGAGAGGAAAAGGAAGCTTTAGATTTCATAAAGGCCATTAACAACAGTTCTATGAATCTCCACTTTACATCCCACATTAATAGATCAAGTATCGAATTTTTAGATGTAAAAATCTATATTGAAAATGATCATTTTGAAACAACCCTGTTTAGAAAACCCACCACAGGAAATGTCACACTCCATGCCACCAGCGCACATCCCAAGCATCTCATTGCTAGTATTCCCTACGGTGAGATTCTAAAACTTAAAAGAATTTGCAGCCTGGAATCAGACTTTGACATGTGCGTGAGGGAAACCATGACTAGATTGAGGGCGAGGGGTTATTCTGACACTGTACTTAATGAAGCCATGGCTAAGGCCAATGTACAACCCAGAATGAGCTTGTTTAAATGCAAGGCCACTCAAACTCTTGTTCCATTGGTAGAGCCAGCCATTTGCGATAAAGTAGCAATCAAAGAAGGACCCAGACTGATTACTACCTTTAGCAGTGAAGAAAGAAAAATTAGGTCCATAGTCAAAATAAATTGGCCTATCATACTCACTGACGCTGTACTTCGCACAAGATTACCAGCTACTCCTATGATCACTTTTAGGAGAGCCAAATGTATGGGAACATTCTTAGATAAAAGCAGCCCTGAAACAAGACAAAATGCTGTGCGGCTAAAACCTGCTCATGGCTTTCGTAAATGTTCCTCTTGCCTGCAAATTTGGCATAAACATGACCCACTATCGCACTCCCTTTAGTACAAAAGAAATGGCTATCATAGGGAGTTTTACCTGTAGGACAGAATTTGCTGTCTATGTCCTGACGTGCACCTGTGGCCTTAACTACATCGGTAGTACTAAGCTGCAGGTGCACGTGAGGATTGTGCAGCACCTCCGTGCCATCTTACATAACGACCCTGCTTACCCAGTGGCACGCCATTTCAAAAGGGCTCACAATAATGATGCCACCTGCCTCAAATACTTTGTAATAGCATCTATTCTCAAACCTCGGCTAGGTGGCAATAGAAAACTTCAATTAAGGCAACTAGAGACCAGAAAGATTCTCGAGTTCGACAGTAAATGGCCGAACGGATTGAATAACACTGAAGATATGCACAACTTTCTCTAGTTAACCTTTCACTGCTCCTTGTTTTCTTGAGGTCTGATTATATGACACAATATTATGAGAAATAAATCTTAGAGCTAAATTAATTTATATCACATTTACATATGGGTTCTTCTCTTTTTCGCACTTTAGTAGGTTACTAATTATTTGTAACCAGTACATTAATGTGAAATGATCCGAATACCTTCGATGCCACAATATTGAAAATATATGTTTATGGTAGATTTGCACTTTTTGTAGTATGATGAAATTATAGAGATGATATTTATATGATTTTAGCAATAATTATCAGGATTGAATTTTTATTGTTATCAATATTTATACTTTCATTTTTTTAATCATACAGTTGCACAATATTTGTATATCTTTCAAAAAATTTGCACATCAGCACGGTTTTGCACAAGTTACTTAAATTGCTGCTATGCAATTTTTGCACTCTAACAGGTCTTCTAGAACAAATATTTATTGCAAATATATAGGAAACTCTTTCATAGTTAATGCTCAACCTTTCTTGTCATCTGGTTTGTTATAAAGGATTTATCCTGTTATAATTGACTGAGGAAATACTATATAAAAGAATATGCATTTAAATATGCTTTGTTACAGAGAGCTATCTTTCTGTTGCAGCGTGGGTATTTGGAATATTTAGAATAACAAATGACCAGTGGTTATGTTTTATATTCTTTCCCCACATGTCCGTATATTGGCATACTGTTTTTTTCATTTCCTTATTTGTGTATTTATACAATAAGATGGTTTTTCTCCTTAATAGAAATTGTCCAAAGGTTGAAATTTAAAAATGAAATATCCATTAATTGTAAGGTATTTTACATTAATCTAACAGGTTTTATCTCATACCTCGAGGTAAATATCTTTAATGCCTATGAAGTCTGTTTTCTTGGTCCATGATCACGTGACTTGGAAGTGGGTGTACACTTTGCAGCATTTAAAAACACTCAGTTTGACTATAGTCCGCATGTGAACAAGGGCTCTTGAGCCCGAAACGTGTGATTTTGTTGTGAAGACATGGTCGAATAAACATCTTGCCTGAGGATTTGCGTGGTCCGTCTCTCCTTCTTCGCCGCCAGGAGGTTGCGGGAGTCTGCGCGTACTGAATATATATATATATATATATATATATATATATATATATATATATATATATATATTCAGTGAAAAAACCATAGGTTTCACACACGTTATAGTTAGGAATTAGCATTTAAAAAACCTTAGAAATTCAGTGAAAAAACCATAGGTTTCACACACGTTATAGTTAGCTGGACATTTTACTCGTAAAAAACCAATGAAATTGCCCCGTTATAGTTAGTTCAGCTAACTATAACTCGCGCGCCCGCAATGCACTGCTGATGACGTCACATATTACATCACTCATTACATGGTCAGTGACATCACTCATGACATCACTGATGACATCTCAAATGACATCACTGATGACATCACTGGTGACATCATCCTTGTGATAGAGTGGCAGACCACCTCTCACCCTAATATAACCTTTGACACACACATTCAAAAATAGAAACTTCAATGTTCAAAACAATGGACATACCAATACCAGTTAAAACAACCTATTCAGTAATTCTAAGATCCACATACACATCCACTCTTTCACCAACAGTCCAATTCAGTCACTCATACATGTACTCACTCATCATATGTACTCATACACCTATACATCCTGTTACACAATGCCACTCATCCATAGAGTTACTCACACACATAGTCACTCATGCTAACAAAGAATCAAACATACATTTACTTGCATATACAGTTATACACACACCACCACAGTTACTTCTACGGAAACTTACACATACTTAGTCTTTTAAACAATCACTTATAGAAACACATACTTATTCATACAAGAACTCTTTCAATCTCTCACTCTCACATATACTCACATATATACACCAATAGTCACATATACTAGTTTAAAACATATGTAGTTACTCATAAAGACACTATTGAGACAGTCTTTCACTCAATAACACATCCATGCACACACTCATCCACCCATACAGTCCTGCACACATGCTGTGTTCAACACATACAAACAGTGAGTCACTCATTCATACACCTATGCACTACGTAATACCCCCCACCGAACCATGCAGACACTCAGACTGATACTCAAAAAACCAACTAATAACCTATATAGACACCCATGTAGCTACTCACCAACCCATGCAGCCACTTATACACAAAGTGAGAGACTGATACAGATATATACATATTTAAACATTACTCACTAAGCCATGTATTCACTAAGATACACTTAATCAGTCAGTTAAACAATCAATTTTTCAAAAACAAATCATCCATTTAGACACTTATATACCCATTTATTCTTCCATCGACCTTGAGATATACATATATAAAACATATTTAATTTTCAGAAAAACCCACATTCACTGGATGATGTCATCAGTGATGTCATCAGTGATGTCATTTGAGATGTCATCAGTGATGTCATGAGTGATGTCACTGACCATGTAATGAGTGATGTAATATGTGACGTCATCAGCAGTGCATTGCGGGCGCGCGAGTTATAGTTAGCTGAACTAACTATAACGGGGCAATTTCATTGGTTTTTTACGAGTAAAATGTCCAGCTAACTATAACATGTGTGAAACCTATGGTTTTTTCACTGAATTTCTAAGGTTTTTTAAATGCTAATTCCTAACTATAACGTGTGTGAAACCTATGGTTTTTTCACTGAATTTCAAAGGTTTTTTAAATGCTAATTCCTAACTATAACGTGTGTGAAACCCATGGTTTTTTCAGTGAATTTGCAAGGTTTTTTAAATGCTAATTTTTTTTTTATTCTTCAATTTTTTCAAACATATTTTTAATTTAATTTTCTTTCCTTTTATAAAGACTATGCTTAAATTTTTAAAATCCTTAAATTTTTTTTTTAATATATTTTTTAAAATAAACATGTAAAATTTATTTCCAGTTCTTTTTTTATTTTTTTATTTTTTTATAGTACGCGTACCGTAAGCTCACGGTAAGTGTACGGTTTACGCAACGTCCGTAATCTATCTACGCTGCTTGCGTTTAGTTACGCACTTTGCGTAGCCGCGCGTACTGCGCGTGGGACGCGTGCGCGCTTACGCCACACGCGCACGTTACGCGGAAGTGCCGGGGAGTGACTGTTATGCGCAAGCGCGCAAGCGCGTGTCTTTTTTACGCGCATGCGTACTTTTTGCCGTAAGCGTACCGTAAGCGTACCGTAAGCGTACGGTAGGTCATGTGATCATGAAACACAACTTTTGATTGGTTAAAACTACTTTCAGTTCTAGAACTCTCCTACACCACACCCATTCCCCTCATTTCTGCTTGTGATCCCTTGGGAGAAGGAGCTGGTTTGTCTTTGGGATACGATGGCAGAACAGCAGAGCTCTTCTGAGAGTGAGGCTAGCACTAGCAGCACTGTCTTGAGGCAGAGATCGAGGAAACAAAAGCCTTCTTATGTTTGGGATTATTTTACTTTTCCAGAAGGCCAGCAAAAGGTGAATGCACCCTTAGTTACTTGCTGTCTGTGTAAGCGTGTACTTTCTAGAGGTAATCCTGACAGGAAGTATTCCTTTGGGAATCACACCATGAAGAGACACCTCCTGGATGTACACGGAAGGACACATGGTCATCTTTTTGGAGGTAACTCTTCAGAAAGACGAGCCAGTACATCCACAGCAGCTCAGCCTGGACCATCATCTGCAGGGCTTACTCCTTCTTCTGCAGGTCAGGTGAGCCCTTCATCTGTGGGGGGAGAATCTCCTTTTGCTGGCCCTCTGGAAATGAACCCTCGATTTCGGAAGGTTGATATTCATTGCACATTTTGTAAAGATCTAATTTGCCATAGGGAGACCAGTGTTTCCCTAGTGAACAACAAAATAGATCAGCACATTTGTCGCTTTGAATGATTTTCCCATGCTTCCTTTCCTCTGTCCCTGCATGAACACAACGGTTCTTTTAAGAGCCAACCTTATCTTTCATCTTTTTTTTACATATGTTTTTTAAAACTTTTTTTTATTTTTTTTTTACCGTACGCGTACGGTGCGCGTACTTTTTTTTTTATTTAAAAAAAAAAAACACTAAAAATCATTTATCACATTACAAGGTCCTTGAGAGACTACTGTCACATTATGAAACCACTTTTCAGATTTTGTAAAAAGGCCATGTCCAGACTGCTACACTACAGCAAGGGCAACCAGCCTTAGGGATGCTGAATGTATTTGCATTACAGACTGAAACCTGAAAACCCCACTCGCTTGTAAATACTGTGCATGATTATACATGGCAAGTACATGGGTGTGTGCTAAGAGTCTGCTTCTTCCCCCAAAAATTCGCTCCCCCTTTCCATCTAATGCAACTGTGAAATCACCAGAGCAATATGCAATAAATCTCTGCCTATAATTCCTCTCTGCACACAGAGTCATGTTTTCACATTAGTCCCTAAACGAAATTTCTTTGCCAATTTGAAAGCACACTTACTGCTCTTTTTTTTTCGGGGCAAGTGAAAATCACTTTTACAGACTGACACAGTGCTTCCCCCTTTTTTTCAAATGTAATCACACATTTCTATTGGTAAAAACCAACCCTTTTCCAAAAGTACCCTTCCCCCTTCTTGACTTCTGCCTAGTACCCTTCCCCCAACTTGACTTCTGCCTGCTACCATAGCAACAGCTCATGGAACACTGCTGTGTGCAGTTAGGTCAGAAGTTTGCCAAACAATGTTTCAATTCCACAGAGCAAGAGTGCTTGACTTTTCAAACCTAACAGCAAATCCATAGTACTGTTCTTTGGTTACACATTTTTCTGTACCAATACAAAACATGCTTCTATCAATTGACACATACAGCCTAGTTTTTATTCTAGTATGGTATGAAACAGCCAATCAGTTCTTTTTGTTTTGAAAAAAATATGTATGCCTCCATTTCCAAACTGTCTTTCATTTCTTTTTACCATTCTACTGAAATACACCTCCTGAGTGCATCCAGTTCTCCTTTGAAGATGTTCACAGTGTGGATTGTAGGGCACAGCTATGTCTTCTGGAGTGAAAAGTTTGCAGAGAAAACAGGTATGGTGAGAGACCTTGCTTTGCCAAATGTAGACATTAAATGGATTGGTCAGAGAGGGTTAAAGTGGCACCAATTGATGCCATTGGTGAAATCCTTCATTCAAATCCAACACCCTGACCTCATAATAGTGCACTGTGGTGGCAATGACCTAGGCACTTTGACTGGGGTAGGTCTGGAAATGCTTATGAAGGACACCTTTGCACAACTGTTTACACTTTTCCCTAAAACTGCCTTTGTGTTTTCCAACATATGCCAAAGGCAAAAATGGAACTGGTCCAATCATTTCTGTCCGCAGATTGACAAAGCAAGAAAGCACGTCAACAAATCTGTTTCTGCTTTCCTCCGTGACTATGGTATGGGTGCCATTTACCACAACAACTTGCGTTATGACATGCAAGACATTTATAGAGGAGATGGTGTGCACTTCAATGATGAAGGGAACAGAGTCTTCCTCTTGAACCTTAGACTCTGCATCGGTACTTACTTGTAGGTACCACTAAAAAAATGACTTCATAAACACAACAGCTCTTTTTAGAGCTCCCTAATTTCTAAACTCTTAAATCTGCTTTTCATTTATTTATTTTTATTTTTTTTACCGTACGCTTACCGTAAGCTTACCGTACGCGTACCCCGTGATTTTTTTTAAAATCAATTAATGTTTTTTTTGTACTTTTCTGTCCTTCTTTGACCCCCTTACAAATGTTAGGGGGTCTGTAACTCTCCTCATTGCCCCCTTTCCTTGTTTTCACTCTTTTTTTTCAGAGTGAAATTCAGAAAATGGCGGCCGCCGCTTCCTGGTTTCGGCCGATTCGAATGTTTACTAAGATCTAAGAGCCAATCAGAATCGCGCTCGCGCACGCCACCGTACGCTTACCGTAAGCGTACGGTAAGCGTACCGTAAGCGGGCTCAGATATATATATTGATTTAAAGGCTATTTTCTCAGAATCTACTGAACAGATTTACACCAAACCTACAAAAGGCACTTCCTTGACCTAGGGACTACCTCTCTGCCAAATTTTGAGTAATTCTGTTCAGCCGTTCGGGCTGTAGCTCGTTCTAAAGGTCCTATGGAAAAATGCATGGGAAAAACGCGTTTTGGGACCCCCCTTTTATCTCAGCCCCCGCTTGACGAATCCCCCCGAGACTTTCAGGGTAGGAGCAGAGCGTAGCGCCCCACCTATTTTGAGAAATTCGCGAGGATTCGTCGACCGGCGCCAAAGTTATTCAAAATAGAATGTTGAGGTTTTCCTATGGAAACGTGGTCCTAACTATAACTACCTACTGGCGACCGCCAGTAGGTAATATATATATATATATATATATATATATATATATATATATATATATATATATATATATATATATATATATATATATACACATATATATATATATTGTAATTGCATTTTTACAGCGCTTACTACCCCTGACGAGGCGTCGAAGGGCTTTTTCGGCGAGTTACACGCTTCTCCGGGACCCATAGAGGATTAGTGTTGAATTAGTATAGTGAAACATGCAAGTAAATTTTAAGTAGTGGATAGGTTAGTCAGTTATTTGGATTCGGAAGGATAGCAGAAGAATAAAAGAGGAAAAAAGGTTTGTATTTATATAGCACTTGATGGGGTGTTGAAGCACGCTACTCTGGAAACCCATAAAGGATTAGTGGTGAAAAAGTATGGTGAAATATGAAAGAGTGGTCAATATTAGTCAATTATTTGGAGTGAGAAGGATAGCGGTGGGATAGAAAGGCAAGAAAGGTTTGCATTCATATAGCACCTGTTACCCCTGATTGGTGTTGAAGCGCTTTTCTGGGCGGGTAGTACGCTACTCCAGAACCCAGGATTAGTGTTGAAGATTAGTATAGTGAAATATGAAGTAATTTAAGTGGTGGATAGGTTATTCAGTTATTTGGATAGAGAAGGGTAGGTGGTGGGATAGAAGAGGGAAAGAGGTTTATATTTATATAGCGCTTGCTACCCCTGATGGGGTTTTGAAGCGTTTGTTTGGCGATTAGCACGCTACTCTGGAACCCATAGGATCACTGTTGAATTAGTATGGTGAAACATGAAATTAATTTGAGTGGTGGATATGTTAGTCAGTTATTTGGATTGAGAAGGGTTGGGGAGGGGTAGAAAAGGGAAAAGGTTTTCATTTATATAGCGCTTGTACCCTGATGGGGTGTTGAAACGCTTTATTGGCGAGTAGCATGCTTCTCTGGAACCCATAAAGGATTAGTGGTGAATTAGTATAGTGGAATATGGAATTTGAGAATTAAACATGTTAGTCTGTTATTTTGATTGAAAAGGATTGTGAAGGGATGAAAGAGTGAAGGATTTGCTTTTGGTTTTTTTCTTTGGGGTCATAGCAGTAGGAGGAGGCTTTTGGATGAGTTAAAAGGGGTTTTGGAGGGGAAGAGTCAGACGGAAGAGTTTAGAAAGGTTTGTTTTGGGGGATCGGTATAGTAAAAGAGGTGTCAGATGATGCAAGGAGGGGTTAGAGTAGGTAAGAGTCTAGAATACGTTATTTTGAGAATCTTAGTAGTGGTATGGGGTTTGGTATAAATGGGAGAGTGGATGTAGAGGATATATTGATAGATGTATAGGTTGAAAGATAGGGTAGTGCATTGGAAAGAGTAGTAGAAAGAAGTTTGAGATGATTCAGAAAGTTGGGCTAGAAGATAAATTGAGAGAGGTATAGGCTGAGAAATAGGGTAGTGCATTGGAAATGCTAAATTAGAAGAAAGTGATAAATATATAGATCCATACGTACATTGAAAGTATATAGATGCATAAAGGAGGTAAGTATATGTAGATTAAAGATATTGATAGAGGTACAGGCTGAGAAATAGGGTAGTGCATTGGATATGTTTTTCAGGAGAAAAGTAACAGACACACAGATCCAAGTACATGGAAGGTACATAGATGCACAATGGAAGCAAGTACATTTAGACAAAAGATGATTTCTTTTTTTTAATAACATAATTATTCTACATGTTTATACAAAGTAATACACAAAGTTAGGTACATTTGTATAGTGAAAATAAATGCTTATATACAGAAGGATATGCTGTAAATCTCTGTTTGCATATGGACCTTAAGTGGGGAAGAGCCAATTCTTGAGTAGTTTTCTGAAGATAAGATACTTGTTGGTGGATCTTTTGTTGGGGGGTAAAGAGTTCCATAGTTTGGCTGCTTGAGCAGAGAAGGATGTGCCACCCATGGTTTTTTTCCTCTATCTTGAGATTTTGAGGCGAGATGCCCCTTTAGAGCTGAGGTTCCTTTGTTGAATGTGTTTGGTGATTGTATTCCTGATGAAGAGCGGTCCAAATCCATGTATTGCAACCGGTAACCAATGCAGGGCTTTCAAGGCAGGTGAGATGTGATTTTGCGGTCTGACATGCAAGAGTAGTCTGCAGCCGAGTTCTGAATCCGTTGTAGTCTTTTCATGGTTGTTAAAGGTGATCCGTTGTAGAGGCTATTGGCGTAATCGAGTTTGGACAGAACAAGGGAGATGGTAGCTTGGACCTTGTGTGGAAATCCCAAATAAGGGAAAATTAACCGCAGCATTTTTATAGTGACAAAGCTTGATCTTGCTAGTTTGTCCTCTTGGGCGTTCATCGACAGCTTGGAGTCCATGGTCATTCCCAGGTTTCTTACTTCCTTCGATGCTTTAGGCGGTGATCCCAGTTCATCAGGCCAGGCGGCAAGCGGGTTATAATGTTTCCAATCACCACACATGAGTATTTCTGTTTTGGAAGCATTCAATTTGAGATGGCTCCAAGTCATCCACTGATCCTCGGCTCTGAGACAACTGAAAATTGGGGGTTTTCCAATGTCTTTAGGGCATTCCAGTTGAAGGAGTATTTGGGTATAATCTGCATAGTTATAGCACGTGAAGTGAAATTGATTGATCAGTACCGGTCATGTCTTCATGTAGATGTTGAAAAGCATGGGTGAGATAATAGAACCTTGAGGGACCCCTTCTTTTGTGGAGTACGGTTTGGACGAGAAAGGTGGGGTATGGATGACATTAGTTCTGTTTCGAAGGTAGGACGCGATCCAATCTAGAGCACTTCCCTCTATGCCGGCTTCATAGAGTCTTTGTTTCAGAGTGTCATGGTCAACCATGTCAAAGACAGCCGAGAGGTCCAAGAGGAGTAGCGCAGCAACCTCGCTGCGGTCTACTGTATTCTTCAGGTCATCCCAGATGGCAAGGAGGGCAGATTAAGTACCTCTTCCCTAATGGAATCCTGTTTGGAATTCTGAAAGTATGTCATTCTCTTCAATGAATTGTGACATCTGGGCGAATGCTGCTCTTTCTATCAGTTTGCCCAGTAAAGGTCCATTTGAAATGGGTCTGTAGTTGTCAGGGTTCAGCGTGTCCACGTTTGTTTTCTTCAGTAAAGGGCGTATGTGACTTTTTGAGCTCTTCTGGAAATATTCTGGTAGTTAAGAAATAGCTGATGATTCTTCGTACTGGAGTGGTAGCAGAGGTTGTGAAAAGAATTGTCTTGAAAGTTTGTGGTGGACAGGGGTCAGAAGGGCTGCCGGCAGGCCTGCTTGCTTTGACTAGGTCTATAAATTCATCGTGTGAGATGTGTTGGAAGGAACGGAGAGGCTTGGTTAGAGTATTCTTGGATTGTTGTTTTGTACAAGTGTTAGTGCTGGTGCTTGGTTTCTGATTTAAGTACGAGTCCAAAGTGCCAGTTTTGTCCATGTAATGATTGGCCAGTTTGTCTGTGAAATCTTGAGTAACAGGATGATTTCCTTCTAGGCAATTTGGTTTGCGAAATTCATTTAGTATTTTATAGAATTCTTTATTTGCATGTTTAGCATTTTGAATTATGTCTGAATAGTACCTTTTCTTAACTTTTTTGATAGCTGACTTTTATAATCTGCTAATTTTCCATAGGTGAAGTTTGTCTTGTTTGCGTTTGTTTTGAGCCAGTTACGTTGCAGCTTTCTAATTTGTTGTTTTAAGCCTTTTATTTCTATGTTTCTCCAAGACGCTTTTTACTTTTGTTCTGTTGTGTGGGTTTGAGAGGTATCAGGATGTCAACAGCTTTCTGTAGCCACTCATATAGATTTTTAACAGAATTTATTGTTTCCAGATTTGTACTGGATTTTAGTTGTGTTTCTAAGTGTTCCAAATTGAGTTTGTTCCACAGCCAATAGGTGGATGGATGTAAGGTAGTTTTAGGTGAGACGCTTAGTGTTGTTTTATATTGGAAAGCAAGCAAGGGGTGGTCTGACCATGTGACTGGAGTTATAGTTTGAAAGGTAACTAATTCAGTATTAGCAGAAATGACATCTAGGATATGTCCAGTGATGTGCGTGGGTTTGTGGACAATCTGATGTAGGTTCAGTGCGTTTAGGCCAGTGATTATTGTTTTTGGATGGTTCATATTTGGTTTGTCAAACCAAATGTTGAGGTCACCAAGAATGCATAGGTTGGAGTGTATTGTTATCAGGTTTGAAACTGTGTCTAGCGGTGCGTCTGGGAATGTTGCTTTGATAGGTGGAGGGTGGTAAAGGAGCAAGAAGTTACAGGAGGAAGACGGTGTAGGATTGCACCTTATTAGAAGAGCCTCACAATTCTTTATGGAGATGTCGTCAACTTTAGTGATATGTAATGTTTGCCTGAACACAACAGCTAGACCACCTCCTTTTTTACCTATACGATTTTGGGTGATCGTTTGATAGCCTAGAGGAACGCCTTCATGCAGGACTGGAGCCATATCATCTCCCAACCATGATTCAATATATACTGTTCTAAAAGGGGTCTCTAGGTGGCAGCGGTATGCACCCTGCCCAAATAGGGACCACAACTCTGGTAAGGGTAAATTAGAAAAATACTAATAGATAACCTGTGCTCACCTTCTCGTAGCTTGGCACCAAAGTCAGGCTTATCTAAAGAGGCAATGTGTATAGCATTTGTGCAACACACACACAGAGTAATACAATGAAAACAGCACAAAAGACTCCACACTAGTTTAGAAAAAATAGACAATCATTTATATATAAATCAAGCCCAAAACAACAAAAATCCAATAAGTGAAGTCGAGTTATGAAGTTTTAAAGAATAAAAAAGAGTTCTAGCGCTTAGAAGCATAAACACTAATGGGGTTAGGGCATACTGCACTGGGGCAAAGTCAATAGCCTGGCCCGACCACAATAGAACACAGGCCGGCTACATAATGCACGCAGGCCCCGATGAACAAAGTACCTTATTCTAGTCGCAACAGCGAGATATGGGGTGCAGTCGAGCTATGCGTCGATGTCGATTCCATAGTGGTGGCGGTGCATCAGTTACGTTGACAAAGTGCAGAGGCTGAGATGTGTTAGTTACTAGTGTGATGCACCAGGTTTCTCCACGCAGTCAAAAGATGCGTTGATCGCTGTAGACTGCTGCGGCGGCGATGCGCTGCTCCGTGTGACAGTTTCTGCAGGCCTTGTGGCGGTTCCAGTGCGATGCACCAGGTTCTGCTCCTGCCACAGGGACGATGCATTGATTTCTGCTCACGCAGACAGCAGATGCATTGGTGCCTTTGAAGCAAGTATCTGGGTCTACTTCCAGTGAACCAGGCACAAGAGCAGGGGTAGAAACTTTGATTTCATTGAGTCAGCTCTTCCCCAGCAGGGTCAGCAGCAGGAAGCAGGGCAGCACAACAGAAAAGCAGGCCTTCCAGGTCGGCAGTCCAGTGTCAGTCCTTGATGCAGCACAGAAGTTCTTCTGATAGAGTCCAGTTGTAGGTCTAAAAGTGTCTGACTTGGGTGGGTGTTAGAGACCCAGTACTGCCATTGAAGTGGGGGTGCCTTCAAAGAAGGTTCTTTGAAGTACACAGAGGTCCTTTCTTCCCAGCCCTGGCTACAGACTATAAGAAGGGGGTAATCAGCCCTTTGTGTGGGGACATGGCACTGTCTATTCAGGTGTACGTATCAGGCCCTCCCTCCCTTCCTGTCAAGCAAGAGACATCAGAATGAAGTTGAGTACTCAGACACACCTAATCTTCCTGTGTTTGTGGCTGTCTAGAGGGAATGCACAAAGTGTAACTGTCGCCGACCCCAGACTTATATTGAAGACAGGCCGCAAGCACACAGAGCTGTAAGAGCAGAGAAATGTCCACCTTCTTAAAGTGGCATTTCAAACATTGTAATGTCAAATCCAATTTTATCAGCAAAGTGGATTCGTTATTACCATTCCAAAGATACAAAACATGACATGGCTACTCCTTCTATAATCAGGAATTACAGCTTAAAATTGCATAATGGAATTCCTAATGTTAACCTGTAAGAGGAGTGGGCCTCACATTAGTAAAAAACTAATTTGGTTGTTAAAAGGTACATGACCTACCTTTTCCTTACACAACACGCTGCCCTATGGGCTTCCAAGGGCCTACCTTGGGGGTGACATATGCCTAAGAGGAGGTTAAGGCTTGGCACAGGGTTTTAAATGCCAAGCCGAATTGGCAGTAAAACTGCATACACAGGCTCTGCAGTGGCAGGCCTGAGACAGGTTTAAAGGGCTACTTGTATGGGTGGCACAATCAGTGCTGAAGGCCCACTAGTAGCATATAAATTGTAGGCCCTGGGTATATGGTATACCACTTTACAAGGGACTTACAAATAAATGAAATATACCAATTGTGTATAAACCAGTGTTAACATGTTTAAGAGAGAAGACCATGCACATCATCACTGGTCAGCAGTGGTAAAGTGCTCAGAATCCTAAGGCCAAAAAAAGAATCAGCAAAAAGAGGAGGTAAGCAAGGAAAACATTTTGGGGAAGACCACCCTAAGGCTGACAGGTCTAACATGTACCTTGGTGATATATCTTCAAGGTCCATAGGTGTGGAGTTAGTAACTCTACACTTCCTCTATAACCACTTACCTTATGTTTTCCCTCAATATGCTGTCCAGGATATTAGTGTTTTTTTTATATTCCTATCCTAAATATTCCATAATATAACACCTTCAGAAGAGCAACATACATCTGGTCTTCCACTGTCTAGGAGAGGAACCAGGTGCTCCTCAGGAGAGCACTGTGGAGGTAAATTCCAAGAGATGCCAGTGTTCAAGGGCTTAAACAATAGGCTCGAGATAACGGGAATATAATGCGAAGATAATGAAAATGCAGCTTTGTACATTGCAAAGAAACACAATAATGTCTGATAATGGCTATTTACATTACCTCCATGTACTGAATCCACGACAAGCAGCAGTGTGCAGACAAACCCAGCTGTAAGTGCAGCTTTCATTCTGCGAATAGAAAAACAAATGTTTTAACAATTTAGATTTGATTGAAATTGGATAGGAAACAGAGGTCCACTGTGATCATGGGCGAGGCTAGTGAAACAAAAGAAAGGGTGGAATGGGAAGACAGGAGACTCATTTGATTAGCCCACCATATATTATGACGATCACAGTTGACTGAAACTTACTTTCTCCTAGATCGGTTTTCAACTTTTAAGCCTCACAGGAGTCAGAACACTTTGCAGAGTTTGAGGAGCAGCTTATTGCAAGGTATCACAGAGATATATGAACAAAAAACTATTTACATTTATTGTAAATGAACTATGGCAGAATTTCACCTGTAAATCGTCATTGGTAGAGGGGTAGGAGTCCACCATAAGTTTGTAAAGAAAGGTGCTTCTATGTTAACTACGTATCTCAATGCTTTGTCATCAAGTAGTCCTTAAAGGGTGTTTTATAGAAGGCTTATGTAGGGTGTACTTCCCACTGATGTATGCCCTTTAAATCAGACAGACTTCTGGTTTAGCAAAGACCTTTTGATTTTACTAAAATTATTGCCACTGGCTTACGTCATTGTGAGTGACAAGCATTCTGCTCTTTCACTTGAGGCACATCCACCCTAAAAGTAGTTCCCTTCAGTGCCAGGACTCCTATGGCAATGTATACTTTTGGAGAAACAAAAATATGTTTGCTTTTAGACAATTTTTCAAAATTATTTGTGAGTGACCAGCAGCTCCCACAGCGATCATTTTTTACGAAAACTATGACAAATAAAAAAAAAACATTGACAAAGCCAAAAAGGATTTCCATTTTCCTCCAATGCCAGACCATAGGCTTTTCCAATGCTAGTCTTTGTTTAAAATGAGGCATGCTGCACAGTGCATGCCAACTTCAGGGAGTAAAGAATACTTTTGGAAGGCCAGAAAAAGGAGATGTTGACAGTCAATAAGGGAGATCACCAGAGTTTGCAATACTATGTCAAGATCTTTTTTACCATGAATGTTTTAATGTGACTTCATTGTAATGTAATGTAATAATCCATTTGTTGAGCGCAAACTGTCACTCCAAAGAGCATCATGGCGCTAAACGGAACCCAGGGACGAGAAAACCCAAAACCTGGTTGACTGCTAATAGTAGGAAAGGGACCTCAGATCAGAGTTTTACAAAGAGTATCAGATGCACTGAAAATCCAGTGTTTTAGGACCTTCCTGAACTGGGACTCAGATGTAATCTGGCGAAGCTGTGGGGAAAGATTGTTCCATGACTTTGAGCCTAACACTGTGAGTGATTTTCCTCCCTTCTATGCCAATCTGAAAGCTGGTATTTTTAGCAAATAGACCTTTGCTGATCTTAAACTTCGGGAAAGAATGTAAAGCTTAAAACGTGTGTGAAGATATTGAGGGCCCAAAGAGTGGAAGGCCCTAAAAGTAATGAGGAGGACCTTGAAAAGGACACGTTTATGGATTGTCAGCCAGTGGAGTATATCTAGTGCTGCCGGAGCAAATGCCTTCCTGGGCCACTTCAGTACTAGTCATGCTGCAGCATGCTGGACCATTTGTAGCCTATGTAGGACTGACTTATTAGTTCCTACATAGAGGCTATTACAGTAATCTAGCCTGGATGTAATAAGGGCTATGGCCACTGTTTACCTTGCTGAAAAGGGAATCAGATCAAACATTTTCTTTAGACTTTTTATAATATGGAAACATGTTCCAGCAACTGCCAAAGATTGTTGATTAAATGACAGAGTGGTATCACATTTTATTCCCAAATTCCTGACCACATTTACTGTTATTGAAAGTGGGATGGTGTTTGCTGGCCACCAGCATTTGGGTGAAAAAATGTGTTCTTGGCATAGGGGTAAAATTTCATTTTTTTCGGACGTACACTTTAGGTGGTTTGCATTCATCCAACTGAAAGTTGCAGTAAGGGATTTGCGGGGATTTTCTTCTGCCTGTGTGGTGTTATTCTTCAACACCAAGATTAGCTGCGTGTCATCCGCATGTGAGATGGTATCTATATTAAAGGACGATATCAGCTTGATCAGTGGAGCCATATAAGGAACAATACCAGTACTGCTCTTTTTCCCTGATCCATAGCTGCTTTGAGAGTTTCAGCCATATACAATAGTGCTGAGTCTGTGGAGTCTTGGGCTTTAAAGCCGGATTGATTGGAGTGAAGCAAATTTGCTTTCTCCAGATATGTTGTGAGTTGCTTATTTACAAATTTTTCTGCTATCTTACAGAGACTTGGTAGGAGAGAGATGGGGCGCAAATTGGACAGGGTAGCAGGATCCTCAATGTGTTTCTTTTGAAGAGGCTGTACAGCTACAAGTTTCCAATCTGCCGGAATTTTGGCCGTAGAAAGAAAGGAACTTATTATATTATTTATATTGGGGTTCACAATATCAATAAGAGCATGTAATAATATTGGGGGACAGGGATCAAAAGAGGAGCCAGATTTAACAGACAAAATCACCTGGCGCGATTCTTCCATGGAAATTGGTTTACAATTTTGCATACAGACTCTGTCCAGGTCTGCAGACAAATCATTATTAATGAAGGAAAGAATAGGCGGGGGAAAATCTTTTTGTAGTATACAAACTTTCACTTCAAAGAATTCTGCAATATCTTTACAAAGACTCTGAGAGGGGGAATCTCTTGTAAACTTTCAGGGTTTGTAAATTGATTGACTATTTTTAAAATTACTTTATGGTTTTCATTGGTGGCATTAATTGCCTCGGTATAGTAGGCTTTTTTGATAGTTTTAATCAGGGCATGATATTTTCTAAGGGCTACTTTAAAATTGTTTAGCTCTGTCTCCTCATAATTTCGGCGCCATCTGCGTTCTAATGACCTAACATGGCTTTGCAATTCTTTCAGGGCTTGCGAATACCATGGGGCAGAGGGCTTCTTGTTTGTCGGCTGTGATGTGGAACCGAGGGTACCAGTCAATCTTTCAGGGGGTGTATCCACTGGCCAAAAAGCTGCGTATTGGCAATAGGGTCTCCTAGCACGTTAGGTCTACACGTCAGTGCTTCTGAGAGAAAATCTGGGTGAGCTATTAATTCCCTACATCTAGATTTGACCTGTTGAGGGATTTTAATATTATTTTCTCTAGAGGGAAGCCCATTCTTTGACAAAATCTCAAAAGGGATTAATTTGTGATCTGTCCACGTTTGCCCAACTGGGGGCTTCACCTTAAGGGTTTCCAAGTTGGAGCAGATACAGTCCAACGTATGGCCTGCACTATGTGTGGCATCTAAGGAGCGTTGTTCTAGGCCAAGTATATCCATTATCTCCTTAAAACATGTTGCCCCTGAGTCATTTTGTGAGTCCAGGTGAAAATTGACGTCTCCTAACACTGAAAGATTGAAAAATGTAAGAGCTAATGTACTGACTACCTCTCCAATATTAACTAGAAAGTCTTTATAGGGTTCCGGTAGGGTCCCGGTGGACGGTAAGGAAGTACTCCCACAAATGAAAAGGGATCATGTATCTGGAGACAGAAACTGATGCCCTCAGCTCCTTTTAAATCAGGTAATTGAGCTATAGAGCACCTAAGGGTGCTACGGTAGATAATTGTAAGGCCTCCCCCACATTGCTTTAGTCTGTCTAATCTCTGAATGAGATATCCGGTGGGGAGGGCATTCGCAATGTCTGGGTTGCACCAGGCCTTTAGACATTTTTCGGTCACAAAAAAACAATCAAGGTTTTCATTAATTATTAAATCATAAATATGAAGCGCTTGTTTACCCATTGACCTAGCATTTATGAGGCCACCGCGCAGACTGCTCAGCATGGCCTTCTTTTTTACTTCAGGGGCCTGTGTGGGCTTAAGCACCTTTTTACAATTTTTACAACTAATAGGTCCCTCCCATTTAGCAGCATCTAAAAAGTTGTGGCAAATAGTTGGTGCTGTATTGAGAGATAGTAAAAACTCCCTTGTAAGGAACAGACCTGGCAAAGGAGATGTAGCATTTCTGGCCCTTGGCCTGGTCCAGGCGCGGACGGGCGCAGATGGGTTTGCCTGTGGCGCGCCTTCGGCGCACCCGCTGCCCGCGTCCGCTGCGCGTCGGCACCATCTGCAGTTTATATTGCTGATTGGCAGCCGGTAAGGCCAGGAGACTAGACCATCTCTTAGTCAAAATGGCCCCCGCAAAGTGTCCAACAGGAAGTAAGAATTTAAAAAAAATACTGGGTCGCGTTTTAACCTCCCTCCACTCAATCAGCACAAGCTCTGGTGGAACGGGGAGAGAAACGGCGCCCACAAAGCTAATACAGTGAGTGTGTTAAAAACAGAATCTGGAGCAAGGGGTGAAATTAAAAACACCATGCAATTCGAAAAAATTATTAAAAATTACGCACAAGGTCGTATTAAATGAAATGGCAAGATTATGCTAATGTAATTGCCTTAGTTGATATCCTGCACTCCTGGCTTTAAGTCAAGTTAGAGAGTTTCTATGGTAAACAACATCGACTTGGGGCTATCTTTTAGCCCCAACCAGTGGCACTGCCAATATTGCGTTTGCAAATGTTTCTCTTATCTTTATCAATTGTGCTTCGTTTAATTCCATGTTTTCTTCTCTTTTACGCTGTAAACCGTTACAAATCCACATGCAAGGAAATGCAAATTTTCTAGGTTTCTCATGTTTAGGTGGGCCATCCGAACCTCTTCTCCAAAAACACGTACAAAAGCGAAGTTCATCAAAAGCAGTTTATTAAACCCAATGCATTTCGGGCCTCTTGGGGCCCTTCGTCAGGGGAAACTGAAAATAACAATAGGACATATATTAAAAATCTACAACATGTATGCTTATAAGTTCATTATGCTATGCTAATTGTACGAATTACATTCGTCTAAATAAGACTCCTTAAAACCTCCGTAATGTTATCAACTCTAATCTGAACCAACTGACTCTTAACATCAATCAGCATTCCTTCGTTATTCCCATGAGAGTGTTTCTCCTAGCCGCTAAATCAATGTTACCCCTCCGATGACTTCATTATCATAATCAACCCCCGTCACGTACTTCCAATTTTTCCAGTTTTTCGGTGCAGGACCCTTCCGGTCTGTATTTCGCTTGTCTCGTACTACCCCTTCCTTGGCAACCTTCGTTCACTTCTCTTCAACCCCTTTCTTGCTCTGTTTCTTCTAACAGTCAACCTTCCTAATCAGGTAATCAGTTACTACCCTACGCGAAAAATACCTTGCTGTCTGTGTTTCCTCTCACTGTGGAAATTACCTTGCAAGCTGAACATTATCTGCGCCATCTTGCCTCTCCCCAGCGCCACGCACCGCGAATGCACGGCCGCCATTTTAGGCACCCCACTCTCTCCCCGCTCATTGTCGATCGCCAGCGCGTTCCCCTTGGCGCTGCGAGCATCCCCCGCGCGCTGGACACCCCCGCTCTCTCATACAGGCCATAAACCCTCTCTTTCTGCGCGACCCTGCTACGGAACCACTTCCGACCGACATCCCATACATGGTCATGCCTCTCCTTTGATAACCCCCTTCCTCTGCGCCCCATTATCTGAACTGGTCCCAGGCCATCACCTAGCCCTGCGGATGCAGTTTATTGCCCCTACTGTAAGGGAAACACCCCACATCAAAGGGATTACAGTAGATCAAAGCCCCTACCCCCTGAGACCCGACCGGTCACACACACCCCCCAGGAATTGGCGGAATACCCTGCTGCGCAATAGCCATCTCCTACTGTGGGTGGGGTGGGAACTTCTACTGTATCTATGTGTGGGATCGGATCTGAACCGGGGCTTCAGGGGATATTCCCCCATACATCAAGGGAATCTCAAGAATGTACTATGTGTAATAAAGCAATAAACCAGTGTATAAGAGACCAGGTATCAGAGATGCAGTTAGAGCACCTCGTGACGATACCTTGCTGTCTGATCTGATGTGTTCTGCTCCGACGGAATAAAACTTTGTTTCCTGCCTTCCAGTCTCCGGCGCCTGCCTCTTTTATTGGTAAATTATCGAGTGGTATGAGAGGCGATTACCGCCGGGCAAATACTTGAAAGGTTATCGACTGAAACTGCCGCTACCATTTAACAATTGGCGTCCCAAACGTGGGGCCCATCAGCGACACGTGGATCTAGTGGGAGAGGTCCCGACGACAGAGTGAACGACTGCAACGATCGGGAGAGCTCCTGCCCAATAGACCCTCGTCTGGCAGCCGATCATCCGAACTTCACTGGTTCCGAGCAGACCTCTCTCGAGTGATCTACGGTCCTGACTGGGAACCATCAGGAGTGCCGCGGCAAATACGGAGAGTAGAGGATGATCGGGCGCTGGAGGCGGAAGACGAGAAACTGTCCACGCGGTCCGGGTAAGGTCGTGAAACACGACAAAAGTGCGAAATAATTAATTGATTGTTTGAATACTAGTATTGCTCATTGATTGTTCTCTTTGAGATATTCGCTGTCTACAAACGGGGAGGAGTAGAAATACTCTCTCTCTCTCCCTTTGCAGATAGTGAAGGGTAGGTAACGCAGACTTTTGTCCCCGTTGAAACCCGTCGTGCCTATCTTTATCTCCCCATTGATTGATTGTCCGAACATTGATTGTTTTGAAGAATAGTGCTTTTTGAGATATTCTCTGTTTGCAAATAACGTAGAATAGGAATATTCTGTCTAGTCTTTGCAAATAGTGAAGGGTAGGTAACGCAGACTTTTGTCCCCGTTGAAACCCGTCGTGCCTATCTTTATCTCCCCATTGATTGATTGATTGATTGTCCGAACACTAGTTGTTCGATATTGGTTCTTTGGAGGTATTCTCTGCTTACAAATAACGAATAATAGAGATATTCTGTCTAGTCTTTGCAAGCAGTGAAAAGATAGGTAGTGCTGACTTTTGTCCCCGTTGAAACCCGTCATGCCTATCTTCTCCCCACTGATTGGTAGTTGGTTCTGCCCGGACCGCTTATTAGAGGTGAACCATCCGGCTCCACTGGAAGGCACCCCTAATAAGGACATGTTCACTAAATATGGACTAGTCGCCGTAGCTTATAGCAAACTGTGGCATAAATATACCAAGAAGGACCCCGAGAGTCAGTGGCCGCTGATGGGATCCTTCGACGACCATAAGATAGAAGCGCTAGAAATAGCTCTGCGTAGCAATAAGACGACGCCTACTATGCTTGACAGTATCGGCATGTGGCGCAAAGAAGCAACGCAACGGAAAAAGAGGGAAGAAGTAAAAGCAGAAAAGGAATTACGAAAGGCAGCTCACCTTGCCGCTAGAAAGTTAGAAGAAGACATAAAGGAGAGAAGGGAAACTAAACTAAGACAGGAGCCCGAAACCTCAGGCCAGTACGCTGTTAGGACCCCTTCTTTGCTCTACCCTGAGTTGTCCTCCAAGCAGCGAACGAATGACGAATTACTGTTAGGTCCCCCGATCATTTACATGCCCCCTCCGTATGCACCCTCCCAGTCAGTAGTGCAACACCCACAACCCCCGAACACGAACGAAAACAGTACAGGGGCCTCGGCCCTCACGGCCTCCGCGCCGGCTGAGCCTCTTGTGCCGAACCCAACGTCGGCTATAACGCTAGATGACCATGAGATGAGAAAGAACGATTCCACCAGAATGAATCGATTAACTAAGGATGAACGAGCAGGAATTGATAAGATAGTAGGAACGCTGGTGGAGCGAAAAGAAAGTGAGGAGTATATAACAGACGTGTATAACTCGTATGCCGACAGCCGCAGACGACACTTCGTCGTACGGCTCTGTTATCACGCCCTGAATGCATATGAGGACAGATACCACGATAAAGGTCCCGAGGGCTTAGCGGCCCTATATAGGAAGGTAGACATTGGGGAAGAAAGAGAGGGCGATGTAACGAACCTCTTCACTCGTACACTCGAGGTCTACCGACACCTTAAAGAACATGGACAGACCACCAAAACAGAAACCCCCATAGCAACTAAACCCCAGGGAGGAAGGGCTGATGCCATGATGCCCATTAAAGAAGCTGCCCCCTACTGGGTCCCCCCACGGGGTCAGGGAACACACGACGACATCAACCACCAAGATGCGAAGGGAAGGGTTGTATATAACTGGGTCTATCAGCCGTGGGACCGGCAAGATATTTTGACTTTTAGAAAGACTCTACCCGACTTGAGAAAGAACCCGACTGCCTTCTACACAGAATTGGGTACAGCCTTAGGCTCAACGATAATGACGTTAGCAGATATCGACTTGTTCTTTGGGCTATGCCTGCCGGCTGATGTGTGGAAACAAATCCGGAAAGTTGACCACGCTGAGCCGTTCGGATATACCTGGGTACAACTCGATACCATAGATAAACAGCGAGAACCAGGACAGAAACCCCCGAAAGCCATCTTAGAGCTCCCAGACAAGATTGTACAAAAACTGAAAACTCTAATCCCAGAAAGAAAGGTAGACTGGTCGATAGTGACGGCTTGCCGCCAGAAACCCCAGGAGGATGTGTCTGAATACTTCTCCCGATTCGAGACTGTGTTTTACGATTACAGTGGCCAAGACATGACCACCACAACCGGACACCACCTCTTTGTCCAGAATTATGTAAAGGGTCTGTCACAAGAAGTTTCCCAGAAGCTACAGACCAGCGAGAGTAGTTGGGCAGCCTCCAAACCTGCAGCAATTCTCCAGATGGCCCAATACTACGAAAACCAGAAGAATGAGAACGATAGGGCGTCAGAGAAGAAGAAAAAGGAATTAAAGGAGAGGGTGATGATAGCACAGTTGCAAGGGGTGACTATAGGAAGAGAACCCCCGAAAGAGAATTACCAACCAACCGCCCCTAGAAAGCTACCCCCTAGAGACCATACACCTACACCCTACAACGGACGGAGAGACTTAGATGGGAATCAATGTGCGTTCTGTAGAGGGTTCGGACACTGGAAATCCCAGTGCCCGGTCCTTTTGGAACTGAACAAAAATAGGGACCCCAATAGACACAACCTGAAGTTTGTTGATACCCACCATCAACGTCACCACACTTGATTAGGATCACGTGCAATCGAACAACGCCATTTTTCGAATACGCTAACTAGATCGCTGATACGTACAATGCTCCAACAAAATAGTAACTTATAAGTAAAACAACATTCCGACAAGATGAACAGGTTAAAACATGTTTTGAACAACTATTTACATGACAGACTGCTGTGACCTGCATCCCAAAGCATTTACGTCCACGTGACACCGTCCTCGCCTCTCCTTCCTCGAAGTTGCAACATTGGCCTGTTTTGGGCGGTCCCTTTTAGTTGACTTTGGGCTATAAAAGCCATGCAAAAATCCCTTGACATCAGTGGCGGGCGATTGTGCGAATAGGCCGGAGGCTATACGAAGCGCCGAAGTTCTGGCAACACCAAGGCGGAGCCCGCCACGCTGTACGGACCTTTCCGTCTTCTCTTCTTCTTTCGTTAATAAGGGCTGGTGCCCTGGCGGGGGGAGGCGACGCGGACGGGCCTCCCCCACCTCCCCAGGTGGAGGCTCGCCAGGCACCCCAGCCATCTTTTTCATCGGTCTGCTGAATTGCACCCTGGCACGCTGTGCGGATCTCCCCCCTTCTTTTCTTTCTTCAATAAGGGCTGCTGCCCTGGCGGGGGGAGGCGACGCGGACGGGCCTCCCCCACCTCCCCAGGTGGAGGCTCACCAGCAGATGAGGGCACCCCAACCACATCTTTCACACGCCAGCCAGCTGAGTTGCGCCCTGCCACTTCATTCGCCGTTCGGCTGAGCCGGCACCCCTGCACGCGGCCGCCAGGCAACCACCCAAGGACAGGGTTCACCAGGACTGCCGCTAGCACCCGACGCGGGGAGTGGGCCCCCGCAGCCGAGTAAGCAGGGGCCCACTCCGGTGGTGATACCATCCGAACTGCTGTTGTCGCTGCTACTGGAACCACTCCGGTGGCAATACCATCTGAACTGCCGCTGTAGCTGCTGTTGGCCCCTCTCCGATAGCCGTACCGAAGAGCTGCTGCTACCGCTGCCCTTGGACTCTGGCGGTTGACCCCTCCGGTTCCAGGCCTGGCCCACCGTGAGACAATTCTGGACTCGAAAGCTTGTTTGCTTGGGCATGGGCCCCACCCTTGACAGAACGCTCCCCTCAGCCTTGCAGAATCGGTTGGAGTCATTTGACATTCGACTCCTGCGGACTTCCGGTAAGGACAAAACCACCGCCATTGCTCTTTTGCCCCCGGGCGGCAGCCACCTTGCCTCCGCTTGGTGCAGTGAGAAAGTAAAACGTCGGCGGGAGAACCCGCCTGCTGCCCCGCCCTAAGAACGAACCATGGCATTGCTACAAGGTTGCGGTGACGCCATGCTGACGCAAAGTTGACGCTAACGAAAGTTCTCGAACTACCGAAAGGAATTCTGGTTCAACAGCTAATTCATGGAAAGACTTAGACTGTGCGCTGGCCCGACCCCGCCCCAAGATGGCGCCGATGTAGGAGTGGCCTACAACTCCTTGTGGCGTTCCAGTCACGTGACATTTGTGTTAAAAAGAGATATATATATGTACGCGATGGTTTCACACATGATGGTGGGGGGGAAGGGGGGGAACCGATTTGTATGTTAATATAGTGTTGCTCATGTTGCTCGACGCCTCTCACACCGTGGCCGGCCTATAGCGTCTGTAGGCCCGTATTTCTACACTGACATTGTTTTAAATAAAGGGCTTCTTAAAAAGGAATTACGGAATCAGTGTCATGACTAATCATCTGGGTTGTTGAAGGTTTCTCTTTTGAATAAAAGATTGTCACTCCTAAGCGAAAGCATACAGATAATACAGACTCAATTTGCCTAAAATATTTTTGTTTAACGGAATTTGTACCCATCACGCCTGCCCTTTTTCCAAGAGTTGTCAAATCAATAATCAGCTATAACTTAAGGTATATGCCGCACGCAAGGTATGGTATCTTGCACCACAATACACGACCAATTGAGAAATACATGTACGACCAGGGAACCCGAATTTAGGAGATGAATGAACTAGAGCATCTTTGCACCGAACTAAAGAATAATAGGTCCGTGGTATTACCCACTCCTGCGGCTAGCCTGGTACATGGTAGGTAGAACCTTTTTCGTGTCTGCACGCACCAGGGTATTTTGAATACTGCACCTCCCCTCCCCTCTTTTTCCCCTCTATAGGTCACAACGAAGTCCCGACTGAAGAGTGGAGTGGACATGGACCGCACCGAGTTCAATATCAGGGAAAACATAGACAAACGTTGTGAGATAGTGCGAAAAATTACAGACCACCATTGGGAACATGAAAAACTGTATGATATGATTGTGCGTGTGTACTACGATTATACGGCATGAATGTGTATGCATTTCATGTTTGGGTCACTTGAAGAGAGCGTCACTGTATGATTGAAGTGCTCGTCCACCGATCAAAGGGAGGAGAATAAAGGGTCAGACACCCCCTAAGATAAACTACAAAATACTAAAGATACGCAGCATGCATAGGAATAGAGGGCAGGAAAGGAGAGATCCCCATGCTCAACGCAGCCCTGAGTCTCCGTCTTGATGCATGTACTGTCACACCCTATCCGGCATTTGTGTATACGTGATCACCGAATTTATGTCTTTTCCCCGCTTGTGTTTTCTTACATGGAACAAACCCATGCTACTCCATGTTGTGTGTGCACCAAGTGGCCTATTATCTTACCCATCTCTCTCTCTCTCGTTTTGTGTCGTATGTATGCCAAATAGCCTACTTGATGCACACGTCTCTCTCTCTCTCTCTCTCTCTCTCTCTCTCTCTCTCTCTCTCTCTCTCTCTCTCTCTCTCTCTCTCTCTCTCTCTCTCTCTCCCCTCCCTCACAAAAGGCTCTTTCTTGCCCTCTTTCTTCTTGAATAAATTAACAACACATACCTCTTCGGTAAGTGTATAATTGGCCTGAACACGGTGGTGTCCGGACAAATTGACAGAAACAAAGCGACCATACTTTACCATGTTACTACCTCTCCTTTTTGCAAATGTTGAGCCTAATCGGCTGAGAAAGAAAGGACAGGTAAGACGACTGATGTCCCCCAATCTGACCCTCAACACAGGGACTATATGTCAGTGGTTTTTGTTTTTAAAGGACACCATCTCCACCACCCAGAATTACCCCTGACCAATTAGCCCGAAATAGAATGTCTAAAGCACCCTGTTCTCCCAAAGATAACCCCAGCCCTATAGTAGCCGTCTCAGAATATTTCGAACGAAACGGCTGATGGCCCTATTTTCTAATAATCCATCACCTAAACTGATATAAGGTTACCTACTGTCCCCAGCAAAAATAATGCTTAGCTTATGTTCCTCCCCGAAAGGGATACTCGTGAACGCATGACAGTAGCACCTCGCACTTACTTTTTCATAAACTTAGTAGTCCTCGGAGGAAGATGTGTATTACCAAACCTTATGTTGAGGTGAATGAGCCTCCACCGGAGAAGCCGGTTCGAATTTTTAATAAACCAGAAGGTTGACAGATGTTAGGCTTCCTGCAACGATTATAGGGCGCAGAAATCAACACCTAAGAGGACAGACGATGGACAGGGACACCCACAGAACCCTGCACCGCAGCAATAATTAATAGATTAGTAACACGCACATTAACATCAGAGTTAATAGACACCAATCATACAGTAACAGATAAGAGCATTTCCGCAACTACTCGGTGGTTGGGAGAGAGGATGAAGTATGTAAATGTCTTCCCTGCCAAAATCTCTAAGACTTTCGTTTCTTATAACCCATTCAAAGATAACCTGCAGCCATCGGAAGAGAGGGGTCGGACGTGACGCACAGCCTGGCTGCGGACCATAAAGCATCTATGACATCGACCAAGGGGGAAACAACGAAGCAAAAAGGGCGTGAGACGAGACACCATTATCAAAATGATAAGCGCGAGGGGCTACATCGAGGCCCCTGCTCACTGACCAGCGTGCCTGAAGTCTCAACCCGTCGGGCCCGATTGATGGGCCCAGTGCTGAAAGATTCTGCCCTCCTTGGTCCGCATTTTTGATCCGATCCCACGCCACCCCCCTTCTCTCTTCCTCTTTCATTTGGATTATGACTTTGTCCTACTACCGAAGAACAAAAGGCAGGTACCCTGTCTCAAAGTACCTGTGGTGAACTGTGTTAAGGAACAGGACTGTGATCAGAGAACAGTGAGTGGTCACACCCTGCCACGTGAGAAATCAGATTTGAGCTGGACCTTAGCTTCACCGCCGGTGCTCAACAGTGCCAACGAAAGAAGAACAACAACAAGAGCTTACCAGTGATGGCTCTTTATAATAGGACACTGACAAGAAGAACCTATGTTAAGTTGAAAACCCTCTCCCAACCACCTTTTTATTAACTATCTTCCTATTGAGTTTTCATGATGCTGCATCAATCATTTCCGACTATACACTGGGACAGTATCCTATTCATACTCGAACACACTCGCCTGGGCCTGACCTGCGGCACAGCTAATGTAATTTTGGATGCACTTCCTCCTCGCCTACTTTATCAAACTGTATGAGACAATGTACAAAAGTGTCAGATTACTCCTGCCTGCCCTAAAGACTCTGTATCTTTAAGAAATGTATGACGAACATTGACGATACTGTAACTGAAAGGCTAACAAAGGGGAATATTGGCCAGACAAGCTGGCGAGATATGTTAAAAGGGAGGACTGTGGAAATTTAGCTTGCAAGCTGAACATTATCTGCGCCATCTTGCCTCTCCCCAGCGCCACGCACCGCGAATGCACGGCCGCCATTTTAGGCACCCCACTCTCTCCCCGCTCATTGTCGATCGCCAGCGCGTTCCCCTTGGCGCTGCGAGCATCCCCCGCGTGCTGGCCACCCCCGCTCTCTCATACAGGCCATAAACCCTCTCTTTCTGCGCGACCCTGCTACGGAACCACTTCCGACCGACATCCCATACATGGTCATGCCTCTCCTTTGATAACCCCCTTCCTCTGCGCCCCATTATCTGAACTGGTCCCAGGCCATCACCTAGCCCTGCGGATGCAGTTTATTGCCCCTACTGTAAGGGAAACACCCCACATCAAAGGGATTACAGTAGATCAAAGCCCCTACCCCCTGAGACCCGACCGGTCACACACACCCCCCAGGAATTGGCGGAATACCCTGCTGCGCAATAGCCATCTCCTACTGTGGGTGGGGTGGGAACTTCTACTGTATCTATGTGTGGGATCGGATCTGAACCGGGGCTTCAGGGGATATTCCCCCATACATCAAGGGAATCTCAAGAATGTACTATGTGTAATAAAGCAATAAACCAGTGTATAAGAGACCAGGTCTCAGAGATGCAGTTAGAGCACCTCGTGACGATACCTTGCTGTCTGATCTGATGTGTTCTGCTCCGACGGAATAAAACTTTGTTTCCTGCCTTCCAGTCTCCGGCGCCTGCCTCTTTTATTGGTAAATTATCGAGTGGTATGAGAGGCGATTACCGCCGGGCAAATACTTGAAAGGTTATCGACTGAAACTGCCGCTACCATTTAACATCCCTTAACGGAATTTTCCAAAGTTACCCCTCTCCCGTTACCAAACAACCTATCTTATTATTCGTTCTCGCTCACCTGCTGTTACATATTCGTCCTCATCATTCCTGCGCCCAAAAGCTTCAACTCTCCTTGTCTTACCACCCAAATTTAAACTCAAACAACCTCCCCTCCCCCTTCTACCACGTGACATTTTCCTTCATGATGTCGTCAAAAGTTATGTAGTGGTAACAGTGTTGGGTGTAAGAGAAAACATTGTATCTGGTGTGATCCAAAACCTTTTCATTTTAATAGAAATATGTAAACCTTCAAATACTTATCAAAAGGGTTTCTTCAGGCAGCCCTCTTCATCCATTGTTCAGTTGTACTGCCAACAGTGGCGGCTGGTGAGATTTGAAAGTGGTGTGCGTAAAGGGTTGTCATGAGTGACGTGTGGTGAGCGAGCTTAGTTGGCGAGCTCTACTGTCATAAGGAGGTTCTGGGGGTTCTCCCCCAGACCATTTTGAAAAAAGAGTGGGCAAATGGAGCATTTTCAAGCAAATTTGAGAAAACAAGAACGTTAATAAGGATGTTGTGAAAGTGTTGTTATGACAGCAATAAAGAGATTCCATATGATAATGATGTAGGTAACTGCTCATTCAGAATATCCAAAGAATGACATCACTTTTTTCTCGGATATACCCTCAAATAATTTTGGCATATACTACTTTATTTTTAGTAAGCAACAGCCAGCATCAATGCTAGTCATTGCTTTCATATACTAAAGTTCTACATCACTCACCAGTCAATGTCATAATGTGCACAGACACATTGCACCACTATGGGCAACAGTAGCACTGGAATTAGGATCACAGGGGATGTCCTGTAGAGGCACCACCTTAAACACAATCAATGCACAGACCACTGTGGACTACAACCGAAAGAACTGCTGTGGACACCACCAGCCCTGACATTACCTGGGAATTCCACACCTCTCAAGGCCACACTCGGCACAAGTAGCACTTAGATCACTGGGAACAACCAGCCTCTGTCTGCTGATACCACCAGCCCTTGCACACTGTGGACAACATTAGAGCAGAGACCACCATCAGACCCACCTATAGAACAACTGTGGACAGCACTAGCCCTGACATAACCTGTGAATCCCCCAAACTCCCACGGGGCACAAGCAGCACTCATATCACCAGGGACAGCCACCCACTGATAACACCAGCCCTTGTACCACCGTGGACACCATCAGTGCAGGGACCACCAATGTCACCCACAAACACCAGCACTGACATAATTCGAGATGGCAACCCTAAATCACCACTGTGGATACCACTGGCACAGATGTGGTCAGCTCTCAACAGCACTACGGTGATATCACTAGACCCAAGAACACTGGTGATGACTCTACCAAAATGACCCCACACCCCTCCAACCACCCTCCTTGCCCTGGACCATCAGCTGCTGTGGATGTAGGGTCCAGTGCTCCATCGTCCAAATGCAGCAGTGGGGAATGGGGCATTGTGCAAATGGTAGCCCTGCATCCCCCTGGCCACTTAATTAAGTGGTCCGCTTTACAGTAGAGTAGGTAACATGCCACGAGTCACTCACTGTGCAGTGGAAAAGTGTGCACTGCAGCGCAATGGAGGAGCAGTCAAGCTGTGAACAGTGCAGCAGTCCATGGAAGGTGCAGTCTATGGTGGATGTCAGCGCTTTCACAAGGAAAATAATGCACTTCTCTGTTAAACGTAAACAGCCATCGAGCACGTGGAAATAGCCAGAACTTTAGTCTACCTCACATTTTGCACTGATTACAATTAGAGCACTCGATGCACGTGTGAAATGAAGTGATCTGGCCAGAGCGAGATTACAGACAATGGAAACATGGCAGAAACAAGGAACTCACATCCGACGTGCCTACACATGACTCACCTGCTTATCGGACATCTCCCCTTTGGGCTGTAGGCTGGGCAAACGCGGCTCGCAATACTCGCGTGGGGGGTCGCGCAGGGGGTTTAAAAAATAAAGTAAAGAAAAAGAAAACTTACCTGACTTGTGCCGCCTCTGCTGCTGGGCAGGGGTCCCGCGTTGGCGCCTTCAACGTCTTCCTCATCACTGGAGTTGCTGGCAACCCCTCTCAACCAATCCAGATGCTACTCCAGCAACGCCAGGATTGGCTTGAGCAGGGATACTCCCCGCCCATTAGGCGACCGGGGGCTGCGGCATGAAGCAACCCTCGCTCTCCTAAGGGGAAGGCTAGTGCGCATGTTCGGGTTGGTCGTAAAAATGACCAGCCCAAAATAGAACGTGCGCACTATTGCTGTCTAGTGGCTGTCACTCAAACCCTGAGTGCTGCCGCAGCCCCACCCCCTACAGGGTCCCTCGTTCTACTTCTGACGCTAATTCCAATCAGGAGTCCTGATTGGAATTAGCATCAGATGTAGAACGAAGAATTTGTTATTTGTATTTATTTTGTAATTTATTAAAACGATAAATGGCAATGGGGCCGAGCCGTGGCATTATTGGGGCAACGCCCCAACACCCCAATGGACACACCGCCACTGACTGCTAATCACATGTTTCTTCCGCCCCCCATAGGACATAGCAAGGGTCAGTGATTGAGACCACTCTGCTATTGGTTTCCTCATGTTTCAGTGAAGGCATTCTGCACAAGAACGGTTTCGACCTCTCCCACCCTCCCCCCCCCCACACGCACACAGAAAGTATTCGTGTTAAGTGCTACGGACTGGTGAGTAAATGGGTCACTTTGTTAAAAAAAAAAGTATAAATATATATACTTTTTCGTTTTTTGTGTGTTTTAAAATGATTATGTGATGCCATGGCACCCGCAAACACTGCTACCAGGTCCTTACTGGTGCTTGCAGTAAGCCACATACCGGAAATGAACTGTAACCATGACCCATATTTGAATGGGCTTTGAAACTACTCAAAGATGGCTGCAAAACCATGCACAGGGAAACATTGGACTGGCTTTGGGGGAGCAGACAGTGTTTCAGTGGACTATTGCATGGTCCCCCTGATGTCTTCCAATGCCCTAAACATTCCTACTTTAAATGCAGCATCTACCCTTCTAAAGGACACTGCTCCTTTAAAGAAATGTTAGCAGACCTCCATCCGCGTCATTTTATTATTACTACAGCAGGCGCTTTTGTGAGGTTCTGTAAATGTACATTTTATGATGTAACGAGTCCATTAGTGACTTTGCAAAATGCAACCCTGTTTGCAAATCAAAGTACAAGGTGATGAACGTAAGGCTCGAGTTAATCTCAGCACTTTACGCCCGGTTGAGCCACATTCCAGTCCATTGTTTTTCGCCCACTGTTCCACTCTAGACAGAAAGACCTGATATACGTAAATCACTCTTGGTTATACCCATTGCACATAGGGGGTCTACAGCACACAAAACAAGGTGATGGAAGGAAGGCACATTAGTCGATGTGCAATTGGCTCCGACTTCTTTGCAACCATGATGTTACACAGCAGGCCCTGGAGAGGGAATAGGGTGTGACAAAGACCAACACACCCCTGTATTTACAGAGGTGTTAGAGATAGATTTTACATGTGAAGAGCAAAATGCGTGCACATGCAAATGCACATTTCCACAATACTACCTCCTGCAGATTATTCACACTGCAAACAATCTGCAGTAGAAATCTCTGGAACTCTACCGTCAGGGAGTGCTGAGGGGTATCAAGTGGATCTAGATGCTGCCCTGGTTTACAGTTATATTGTGTTGACCCTGGGATACCGGTTACAAAAATACATTTACCCACAATCAGCTGACCAAATCCTAGCCCCAGATGGATCAAAAAAGTCCAAACAAGGCTCCCACCTACATGGTGCGATCACACACCAGAAAGGTGTCCCGCCTGCGGGCAATAAAACATGTTCCATTACTCCCAGCGATAGGCTGGTGGTAATTGTGTGGAAAACTGGGAAATCAGGGGAATCATATTACAGAAGGTGCCCAGGGGCATAGTTGGTATCCGTGCTGGTTTTTACAGAAGGGATTGCAGACACCACCTTCTGTGTCATGGATCCCAGGCAGGTGTCTGCTTTATGGCATGGGGCGCGTCCCCCTTAAAAATGAGGGAAGGCCTCTGCCCTTGAGTGGTATTACGGATGCAGGCACAAGAGCAATAGTCATCTGGTGTCTCACTAATTGTGTGCCACAAATGAAGCTGTGCCCAGTCAATGCATTTAATTGAGGATGCCTCTTAGCAGGACCTTATGGGCTCCCAGGGATCTTCCCAGTAACCCTTGCGGTGGGTCCAGTGACGCGTTGCACTCACTTGCAGAGGGTCCCTGCCTCATCCTCAACGTGCTCCCACTCCCTCTGTATCAAAAGACAGAATGGCAGCCTCAAGCCTCCTTCAATGCTGCGCTTGACGCAAAAGAGGCGGAATTGCCCCTGCTCTGGGGGCAGCACATTTGTTATGTACTTTGGCCACTGCTCCTACCTGCACTGGGTGTAGACAATTGTAGATGCATATGGCCCAGACATGCATAGTGTGCCCTTTTTCATAATATATCCCAGATTTTATTTTGCCATTTTACCACCCTAAATGTAAATGCAGCCCCAGAATCAATACTCACACCGAACCAGTTCCCTAGGTCCATGGGCACTGGGCTTCTTCTGAATACACACTGCCACTTCTCATTCTGAGTTACTCTCTTTCCATGAGGGACACCAATTGAGCTTTTATACTAGAGATGTCTGCTTCATACAGCTCTAAGAACCCCACACATGTACTGATGTTTGCAGGTTATCTTATAAAACCATGTAATGTTGATTAGCGTTTATCCCTAACTAAACTCCAGAAACTAATAAGGAGTCCTTACCTGTATTGATGGGGAGACGAATCTTCAGCAGATGTCTTTGGTTTCTATTCTGCCTTAGATCTTAACACATGAAGCACACTCATTTATATACTCCTTGTTGTCCTATAGAGAGCGATACTATATTTGCATGACATTGTAAAGTCTGTTAACACAGGTAAATCATTCATAAGTACTTACTTTGGAAATAATTTAACTAGAAGAACTTTATTTAGCATGACTCATTCACACACAATGTTTTTTCCGGCCTGCCAATCAGTCATTGATGAATTAAATACCTTAACAATGTTCCTATAAGCAAACAGTCCCAAGAGTAACAGCTGTTTGCTGCGGACCAGGTAGAAATATAGCTGACAGGGAAATTAAAGCTAAGCAAATATAAAGATGGAGTCAGAGTGAGAGGTCCATAAAAAGGGAAAAAAAGAATATTAGACAAACGATTACAAGAGGTGACAAGAAACAAAATGAACCAAAAGAAAAAGCATAGGATTAGCACAATCCAGGTGTAAACTGTGACGCAAGATTAGCTGAATTATGTAGCAAGTACAATGGTAATTATCATTATGTTATTTTATTAAAAACTAGGGACCTAATTCAAAAAGTCATTTAAGACCATGCGGAATAGTTCTGCTGTAGCTCTAGTTCACATACTTGGACAGCAGCCATTTTGCTGCCAGGCCCTCCCCCGTGCCACACCCTTTTTTGGCTATTTGGGGTAGTTTGCGCTTAGGCCCCCTTAACATTTTGTCCATCTAAGATATTGACGTTAAATTGACATCCTTTTTTTCCAACATCCTGAGAATTCTAAAGCTACCCTGGGTTTGTGGATTCCCCTGGAGGGGACCAAACAATAGCCAAAATACAGCAAGATTTTGCTTTTGGGGGGAAAATGGGAAAAAAAGTGCTGCAGAAGAAAGTGTCTGTTTTTTCCCTGCAAATGGTATCAACAAAGCGTTTTTGGTGCTAAAATCACCATCTTACCAGCTTTCAAGAACAGGAAGACGTTTGTCAGAAAACAAACATTTTCTACACAGTTTTGGCATTTTATTGGGACTTTGCCCATTTTCTCTATTTTTGGTGCTTTAACCTCCTTCCAGTTAGTGGTAGAAATGGGTGTGAAACCAATAATGGATCCTGGAAAGCTATACATTTCTGTAAAGTAGATAAAGTTTTGAATTCAGCAAGGGGTCATTTGGGTAGATACTTCAAGGTTTTCCTATAGAAAGCAACAGCTAAAATTATTAAATTATAAAATATTGAAATTGAGTCGTAAGAAACAGCCACACGTGCCTTCATTTTCTCCTGTAACTCATTCTAATTATGGCAAATTATTGATAGCAATATACCATCAGATCCGTTTGACCCTTATGGTTGTTGGGATATTTCAGGCTTCTAGATTCACTGAGAACCTGAGGTACCCAGAGCCAATAACGGAGCTGCACCTTGCAATGGTTTTTGAATCTGTACCGGGAATACAGCAATTCATTTGGTAAAATATAAAGAGTGAAAAATAGGTATCAAGGAAACCCATGTATTTACAAAATGGAAACAAGATATGGTGTTTAGAAGCAGTGGTTATTTGCACATCTCTGAATTTGTGGGTACACATACTAGCATGTGAATTAGAGGACATTTTTGAAAATGTCTTCTCTTTTATGCACTGTCTTACATCTGGAAGGCAGAAACACATAGAAAGACGACTGATAATAATACTTGTTCTACTACTCTGTGTTCCCCTATGTCTCCTAATAAAAACTGTACCTCACATGTGTGGGTAGGCCTAGTGCCTGTGACAGGAAATGGGTCAAAACACAACGTGGACACATCCCATTTTTCCACGGAAAACTGACCCTTTTTTTTGCAATGTGCTTCGCTGTGGATTTTGAGCCCTCGCTGAGCCGGCACCTGGAGAAACCTAGCAAATCTGTCCATTTTTTAAAACTAGCCACACAGGGAATTCCAGGATGGTATTAAAATGTGTGGCTCCCACCAATTTATGTTACCCAGAATCCCTTGCAAATCTCAACATTTGTAAAAAAAAAAATAAAAATAAAACACATTCCTCATATTTCTGTGATGGAAAGATCTGGAATCTGCAGGGAACCACAAACTTCCACCCATCCAGCAGTCTCCCGATAAAAATGGTACCTCACTTGTGTGGGTAGGCCTTGTGCCCGCGTCAGGACTCCCAACAGGACTCCCCTGTATGTGTATTTTTCAGAAATGTCTGGGTTTTGGTAGGTTTCCGTAAAGGTCCACGAGCCCAGGAACCTAAAACGCAGCTGACCCCCTTGCAAAAAACAGGTTGTTTTGTGATAGATAGGGGAAACCTGTGTTTTTGGTCGCGGGCTCGGCGGCCTTCTGGAAAAACCAACCAGACTGTGGATTGGTGTGGCTCACTGGTTAGAGGCGGCAGACCCGTAAGCAGAAGTCGGCCTGGGACCACGGTTCGATTCCCGACGCGGCAGGGTCTTGGGCCAAGGTCAGCGGACTCGATAATTCTCTCGGTGCCTACTCTAATCATGGATCCCACTCAGCAACTCTGGGCAATAGCTTGCTTAATCTCCACTTACGGCCCCACCAGCGCCGGGGATGCTTGTCTTCACCTTGGAGATTCCCAGTAGGGATCATCTCACAGGGAAAGCCAGGATGGGTTCCCCAGTTGCGCTCAGCGCCGGGATACTCGTGAGTAACTGCGCGCTTTACAAATGCAATATACATACTCAGAGATTTTTGAAAAGTAGACACCTGGGGAGTGCAGGGATGTGTGGCTTGCATGGATCCCCCAATGATTTCTTCCCCAGAATCCACTGCAAACCTCAAATTTAACTAAAAAGTCAAATTTTCCTCACATTTCTGTGTGGGAAGGTTATGAGATCACCGTGCCAGCACAGATTTCCCTCCATTCAGCGTTCCCCTCAGTCTCCAAATATCAATCAATCAATCAGGAACATTTATAGAGCGCGCTACTCACCCGCGAGGGTCTCAAGGCGCTGGGAGGGGGGTGCCGCTACTGCTCGAAAAGCCAGGTCTTGAGGTGCTTCCTGAAGGAGAAATGGTCCTGGGTCAGTCGTAGGGGGGTGGGGAGGGAGTTCCACGTCTTGGCCGCCAGGTAGGAGAAAGATCTTCCTCCGGTGGTGGTTCTGCGAATCCGTGGGACGGTGGCGAGGGCGAGGCTGGCAGAGCGGAGCTGGCGGGTAGGTGTGTAGAACGTGAGGCAGGTATTGAGGTATTCGGGGCCCATGTCGTGGAGAGCCTTCTGTGCGTGGGTGAGGAGTCTGAAGGTGATCCTCTTGCTGACGGGGAGCCAGTGCAGGTTTCTCAGGTGTGCAGAGATGTGGCTGTGTCGGGGAATGTCCAGGATGTGTAGTGCAGATGCGTTCTGAATGCGCTGGAGTCTTTTCTGTAGTTTGGCCGTGGTCCCAGCGTAGAGGGTGTTCCCGTAGTCCAGTCGGCTGGTGACGAGGGCCTGGGGAACTGTCTTCCTGGTGCCAGTGGGGATCCACCGGAAGATCTTTCGGAGCATGCAGAGGGTGTTGAAGCAGGAAGATGTAACGGCGTTGACTTGCTTGGTCATCGTGAGGGAGGAGTCAAAGATGAAACCCAGGTTGCGTGCATGGTCCGGGGGCTTGGGAGCAGTGCCCAGAGCAGGGGGCCACCAGGAGTCGTCCCAGGCGGAGGGGGATGGTCCGATGATGAGGACTTCCGTCTTGTCTGAGTTCAGCTTCAGACGGCTGAGCTTCATCCATTCCGCAACGTCTTTCATTCCTTCCTGGAAGCTGGCTCTGGCGGGGTCATTGGTGAGGGAGAGGATCAGTTGGGTGTCATCGGCGTAGGAGATGATGTTGAGGTTGTGTTTGCGTGCGATGGCTGCGAGGGGGCTCATGTAGACATTGAAGAGGGTAGGGCTGAGCGAGGATCCTTGGGGTACGCCGCAGATGATCTTGGTGGCCGCTGCGCGGAAGGGCGGGAGACGGACTCTCTGAGTTCTGTCGGCGAGGAAGGAGGTGATCCATTCCAGGGCCTTTCCTTGGATCCCAGCGTGGTGGAGGCGGGTTGTCAGGGTGCGGTGGCAGACAGTGTTGAATGCGGCCGACAGGTCGAGGAGGATGAGGGCGGCAGTTTCACCGTTGTCAAGCAGGGTCCTGATGTCGTCGGTGGCTGCGATGAGGGCGGTCTCAGTGCTGTGGTTCGCTCGGAATCCGGACTGCGATGGGTCGAGGGAGCTGTTAGTCTCGAGGAAGGTGGTCAGCTGTTTGTTGACGATTTTCTCGATTACTTTTGCGGGGAAGGGGAGGAGCGAGATGGGACGGAAATTCTTGAGGTCTGTGAGGTCCGCGGTGGGTTTCTTCAGGAGGGCCGCGTGCTTCCAGCTCTCCGGGAATGTGGTGGATGCGAAGGAGTTGTTAATGATGTCCCGGAGTTGGGGTGCGATGATGGCGTCGGCTTTGTTGAAGATGCATAGGGTGGTGGTGGGGGGTGTTGGTTCGGTGGATGGGTACGTAGTCTGAGCGCCGAAGCTGTCGTGTATATCGGCGATCTTGCGGTGGAAGAACGTGGCGAGTGAGTCGCAGAGGTCTTGCGATGGCGTGATGTCGTTGTTGCTGGCGCTGGGGTTGGTGAGCTCTTTGACGATGCTGAAGAGTTCCTTGCTGTTTTGGGTGTTGTTGTCCAGTCGGTCTCTGAATTATGTCCTTTTGGTGGTGCGGATCAGCTGGTGGTGTTTGCGGATGGCGTACTTGAGGGCTGTCATGTTTTCTGTTGACTGGTCGTGGCGCCAGGCTTTTTCGAGGGTACGGCAGGATTTCTTGGAGTCTTTGAGATCGTCGGTAAATAAAATGTATACCTCACATGTGTGGGTGCCCAAAGCAGAGTTAGCCTAAAAACTGCTCTTTTGGACCCACTTTGGTTCCCCCTCAGTTTTTCACTTTATACGTTTTTAGGTTATCTGCTTTGGGCAACCACACAAGGAAGGTATCACTTTTATCAGGAGACAACGTTTCCACACATAAATGTTAGGAAAGTGTGACTTAGCTAAATTTGAGGTTTCCAGGGGATTCTGGGTGATAAAACACTGGCAGGTCCACGCAAACCACACCGCAAGCCAAGCGCCATCTATGCACACTGCCAGCCAAATACCATCCTTTCACACCACCAGCACACCACCAGCCAAGCAATGGTCCATGCATACCGCCAGCCAAGTGCCACCCAAACACACTACCAGCCAAGCCCCATCCATGCACCCCGCCAGGCAAACATCATCCACGCACACCACCAACCAAGCGCCATCCATGCACACTGCCAGCCAAGCGCCATCCATGAAGATCACTAACCAAGCAACAGTCCACACTCACTGCCAGCTAAGCACAGGTCCACACACAACACCAACAAAATGCAGGTTCACACACAGCCAGCCAAACACCAGTACACACAGACCATCTCCGAACTCCAACTCACAGTAGCTTTCGCTAGTATCTAGAGGTTTTTTGCCCCATTGGATGAGCCTAAAAATATTGCTGCTCTGCCCCCAAGGGGGGAAGAAACGGACAAAATGTGTGCACAAAAAAAGGGAAGTGACCCTTGCCAAAGGAGCCGCTCCCTGACATGCCCACAAACATATCTCTGGTTCCTAGCAGGCTTTCCACCTCCCTGTGGGGGCAGATTGGGGACTTTTGGGGGCAGGAGGACTATGGCTATTTTGGGGGGCATTGGCATGCCCATTCTGGGCATCCCCCTCCCCTAACATACAAACAAAAAGTCCCTGGTCCTTAGTGTGCTTTCTGCCCTCCCAGGGGTGCAGATAGGGGCTACTGCCCCCATATGCACCCAGGGGAGGCAGAAAGATTGTGACCATTTTGATTTTGAGGTGGGGTGGGGGCATTGACATGCCCATTCTGTACAGCCCCCATCCCTACTCTGGCTAAAAAATGACTACCTGGCGTCCTAGTGGGATTTCTGCCCCCTGGGGGGCAGATCATAAGCCTTTGCCTCTCTATGCCCGCTAGTGTTTTTCGAGCCGCATCACGCAGCGCGATCACATAGGGATCACGTGATCGGAAGTAGAAGATGTAAGGAGTGGAGAAGAAACGCTCTGTGCTTCTACGCGGCACTGAGAGAGATTGATTCTCTGAGCAGCGATCCACCCTTGACGAAGTAAGGTGCAGGGGGGTACCAATGTGGGGTGTGGGCAACTAATACGCTGACATTAGACATTCCTACGTAATCTGTATGAAGGAGGGTTGAGTACCTATTGGGGCTGATTCACCTTTCATGGGGTGTGAGGTTTCAGATACTGATGCTTGAGATCCTCACAAAATGGAAAAATATTGGTAGTACGACTGTGTGTAAGGTTTTGTCCTTGAATCCAAATGGTTGAGAATCTGGCATAACATTGCGACCTTTGAGCAAAGGGGTATATAGTACCTCGGTATATATTAATTCATTCGATAGGTTATGGACATAATTACAAAGATAGACTTTGCAGAGATTGGCTATGTGTGTTGATGCTCCGATTAAACTGGAGATCGATGTTAGATGGGATGAACAGTATGATTATTATTATTTTTCAACATTTGTCCCTACAGTGTGTGACTACAGGGGGTCGCCCTCTTCTCCACTGCCTGTTCTAGCGTCTGATTTAATAAACTCGGTAAGAGATACTTTGGAACGCACTGAATGAGACGAAAAAACAGCACATGGGATGATAGGAACCGAAATCATATATGTGAATGGATGACAGTTATTTGCTATAATATCTAAGGCCTGGCTGAGAGTGGAGGTTTGCACGTTCCCTTGCACGTGTTTATTCGTTTTGCACAATATGCAATTGGCATCTGGTGTGGGGTTCACATGAATTATGTGAGACACATCAGGATGAGAGCCATTGGTGCTCTGTTCCGTTGTGGGTGTAATGACACCCTCGAGTGTTTGGAACATTTAAGTCGCACCTATTGGGTTGTTTGTGGACGTATGTCTTCTGGGGAGAGCACACTGTTACATTTGTGGATTCATGTGATGTTGGTAAAGCTTGATAGTGGAATGTATTTTTTTTCTTCTTCTTTTTTCTCTTCTTTTATCCACAGTGTAAAATTGAAGAGTAAAGTTACCAACTAAAACGATTCTCCAGTGGAGTAAGAAACCCTAACTGGGGAGTTTATAAGGGGTAATTAGGATAAGAGCATAGGGATCCTTGTAGTCCTGATGAAGGCCGGATAAAGATACTATAACCGGCTGAAACATGTCGACCTCTATGCAGACGGGGGGGTGGTGAGTACATTACTAGCTCACACCACCATCATCCGTATATCTTTTTTAGTCCTGACTAGGGAATCTATGAATAAAACTATTATACAGATATCGCTTAGTTAGTTTTAACATTATAAGTTGCTGCACATTTTTTTAGGATCCTTTCTTATTCCTGTGTGTCTTTATCATTGTTGTATTGTTTACCCCTCCCTATTGCTCCGTCTCTAGCGTTGGTTTGCGCAGAGACGTTAGTAGCAGCCCTATGATGAAGCATGCCACAATTTATTGTGGGTGAGGGCAGTTTTTACAAGTACAGTGTGCTCCCCTAGTCTATAACGTCCAACAAACTGAGACGACAGTTGACTTACCCTACCTTTTTGATGTGTTGGGACTTGATACGTGAGGAGGATGAGGTAGGGTGTATCCTTCTCCCCCTCTGTCATTAGATTGTGTGGTAGTCCTTGAACTTTCATCAGCATTAGAGTACTCGGGAAGCCAGGGAAAGAGGCTCGAAGTATCAGGCCTGGGAACCTTGGATATCCTAGAAATATCTTCCACTCAGGACTCAGGAGCCAATAAATAAAGGTAAAGATTACCATCATACGCACGGGGAGGTTATGACGGACTCACAGGCAGAAAGCGGAAACAACCTGCATGTCCTGTCTCCATCCCCTTCCCACGCTCAGAGCCTATCAGCAATTACATTTTTTACCTTCAATCAAAGCCTACTCCAGATGGAAGAAGAATGGAGAGAAAATAGCCTCTCGAGAGAACAGAGTCTCCTCCTCTCCACCGTCAAAACTAAGTGCACACCCCAGATGGGATGTCACAACCAAAATTCTCTATTGTCTTCAATCAACTTCACTTTAACAACGGCTATCAACGCGCTCATCTGGCAAATGCAAAAATTGGAAATACAAATGGATACCATGCAGGCAATTGCGATGGCCATGATTAACATTGAAGCTAAAATCGACATGCTAATTGGAAAATTAGATCTGCTGAGGACACTAGCATCCACCAGGTGTTCATGTTTACCGATAGTGGAGAAGCTTAGCTCGCTTCCAGAGGTTTTAACATCTATTATTACAGAACTTAAGCAAAGACACCGGACCACCATAGCCCAGTCCCAACAAAGAACCACCGAAAGAACAACGCCTAAAATTGATATTATTCACTGATTACACAAAAACAATTTTTGCAATTATATTAAAGTAAAACATATTAAATAAAACAATATTATTTAAAATAATATCACACCAAAAAAGCAAAGTTCATAACAATGAAATTCTGTGACACAATATTTCTGCACTAAGAATACTTTTATCTCACAGTATTAAAAATGCAATATTTTGTCCGAACATCCGTCAGAAAGACTCTGGCCTTGCCTCTCATGGTGGCTTTGCTGGCAGCACTAAGCGTTCTAGGATTTTACCAAACCTACGTTACAAACAAAGTATGTCTTCAGTTCTTGCAGCTGACATTTTACATTTTGTGCATCGTCAAGGCACAAAGCATTCCGATACCAGATTGGTTGACAGCTAGTTCCAGGGCCCCCCATACATAGCATAACCTGAGAATGGACCTAGATTCCCCTGAGCAGGATGTGCGCCGCAGTCGTGCATAGCACATCTGTGGCGGTGAGGAAGAGATTGTCAATTCTGGACATATTTCAATGCACCACAGAGCGCTGAGTATGTTCAGCCATGTTGAATGCCAAGTCCTCCAGACATCAAACAGGCCCAGGGAATCTGCCCATTCAGCCAGCACGAAATCTGCTGTAGCCTCACTGTACTAGCACTGGTCCCGAGCAGGATCCAACACTCTGTTAAAATCCTAGCTCACAAAGGTAATGCCCTGAAGAAGGCTTGAGTGTGCTTTTCAGAGATCCTTAAGAGAATAGAGATTTTCATGAGATGTGGGGGGATATATGCACTAAGAAGGTAACCCTTCAATTGACCTTCCCATCACATATCTAGCTCAAATGACAGTTGTGTCCTGGGTAGCACCTCTAGAGCCCTTCATTTGCCCAGCATGAAAGACTCTATGGTAGCCATATCGGGTCAAGACAGGACAGTGCCACCCTAGGAGATGCGTTTCTTGGAGGAATAGCATTGCAGGATCCTGACTGTTTGCAAACTTAAGGACCTGGCTTCCCATCACTGAGGCCATTTAAATTCCATGACATCATCGAAAAGTATGTTGGCTTGTAGTGAAGGTATATCCTGGCGATAGGCTCTGGACCAGGCGCTTTGGGCTAGGGTTTTATGGTGTCTTTCGTATTGTGAAGTAGGTTCGCTGTGGGTAGAACCGATACAACCTAACCTTAAAAACAAGTCAACTGTAAATCCCCATACCCCCTAACTCCCACCAATCCACATTTCCACCCCAGATTACAGATCACCTGGGAGGAGGTGGTCTGGAAGGGCCCTTTAACAGACCATTCTTTTAAGCCTACTGGAGACAACATCCTGCATTTCATAAGGATATGCTGCTGGCAAGAAGAGAGCTAAATAGGAGGGCTTCGCGTTGAGAAAAAGTCAACATCCAGTCCCCAAAATACAGAGTGTACAGAGTCATAACAGCGAACAGGCTCAAGGTTCAGGGTCCAACCTTTGCACCAGAATGGGAGATCACTTGTCTGACATTCTGATGCAGCGGGCCTCTCCATCTGAGATCTAGTTAGCCATCAACTGGCCTCTGTCCCCGATCAATTTGAAAAACCTCTAGGGCCCCGCTCTGCCAGCACGATTGTCTATGCCATCCAGGTTTACCAGCACCAACATGGTCCATTCCGCCAGCAATGCTAGTCTTTTTTCCAGCGGGGACGGGAGAGTGGCACCCAGTTTAGGCTGCCTCATGAGATTAAAATAAGAAAGAGCATTAATTGCAAATTATTTTGGGTCTGACCTGAAGCATGAGCCGATACCTGAGGTTAATTGTTCACAGTTTTTGTTTCACCACTTCGAAGGACTTCCTTTGCTCCTGGACTGGGCAAGTGTAGTCAGGTAAGATGAGGATGACCGTGGATTGAATGGAGAGGGAGCCCACTGCCTTCACACTGTTAAGGATTGTGTGGCTGTCTTTAAAGCACAGGACTTTGGAGATGAGTGGCCAAGGGCAGGCCCTCGGGTGGCTTTTATGTTAGCACCCTATATATTAGTCCTAGTAAGAAGTAGTGTGACAGTTTTTCGATTAGCATCCATGATGAGATCCAGGTTTTGAGAAAATTTTCTGTGGAGGGCATTTTACTACTGGTAAATGAAAAAAACACAGGCCATTCCTTCTCGCCCTGTTTTTTATATCTGCTGTCCGATCCTCATAATCGTGTATGCCAACGTGAGTTTGGCAAGCTAGGATTTCAGTTCAGTGACCGTATCTTTGAGTTAGGCTATGCTGCCTTCTTTTTCATGCACTCTGTCGGCCACATTACGCAAATCCTTCACAGTAGGGCCACATCTGTGCTTAGTTCTGCTTTTCTGGTCTAGGATGCCTGTATTGCCTAGAGTATAGCGTCATATTAGACGTGTCCGAAGGATGGTGCTGCGGCGCAGAGCACCAACAGCTTTAGGAGTTTCCGATGGTGGGGAGGTAAATTTGTCCATTTTAGTTTGAGCATGCAACAACCCTGGATGGTCTTCCCCTTTGGCAGAGGCGCCCATCACGTACAGCCTAGGGGCCCCAGAGCAATCTATAGGTAGACGAATGCTGGTGTGAGGACTGAGTGGCTCATGTTGTTATGTTGGTTGAGGTGCGGTGCGACTGTGAGAAGCCCCAAGCAATAGAAGGGATGATGAATTCCTGTCAATAGTGCTGTGCGGGTACATGATTACTGCCTGTTTTGGTTTGTCACCAAAGCTCCAGATCTGTGGTCGATATCCATTTAGGATTGACCACCACTATGCAGTAGTTCAGCTTAGGGCAGTGTATGTCTGAAGTAGTGTGAGATGTGGGGGTTGGCTGGTCAGTCATAACCAATATTCTCCGGTGTTATACACCCAACTCGTGCGTCACCAGTTTCACATTGAGGTAGGACAGAAATGCCACATTAGCCCGCCTGAAGTGCCCACAGTAGACAGAACAAGCAGCCATACAGCCTCCCCAGACATGCTGAGCAGGTCATATTCGATGTCCCATCATGTGGAAAGGGTCAACTCCCGGTGGCCTACAGTAGGCTCCTGGCCCCCGGCACCGTCCTAGCAGAGTCTTTCTGTCAGATGTCCAGGTCATGGGCGATTGCAGAAGGCCCATTTCCAGACCACCTCCTCCATCGACTCCCAGGTGACCTTCAGGCGCAGCCCCCAAGCCTAGTGTGTCTGCATAACCTCAGAAGAAGATAGTTTCCACTGGAGCATTGGTCCCACCACAGTCCAGGGCAGCACCCCCCAGGTCACCACAGATAGGGGTCACCTATTTCCCCTCCTTTCTGGGCGGGGCAGCTCTGCATTGATGAAGAAGAGCAGTAGCACCATGACCTGCTTGCTCCACTTTCACATATAGGTTTACAGGGAAGGGAGGGACGACTCTATTCCATCACCCCACCTGGCACCAGGGCCCGGTCTGATAGTATGGACAAACCTAACTTGCAGCAACGCATCAAACAGGCAGAAAATAGGTCTCTTCCCCTCTTGCAGATCTGGGTAGCTGTCTGCACCGATTATGTGGGAAGAGTGAATGAGGAGGGCAACATCCCTCACCAGGACAAACCGGATGCCATCTTGGCGGCTACTGAGGAGACGTAAGAGAAATCCTTGAACTAAAAGCACCCACAATTAAGGTTGATCTTAATCTTAATATGCTTCAAGCAAATCAACACAAGCTATTCATCAAAGTCACTGTATTGAAAACAGCCCATGCTTCAGAGCAATCTGTGCATGACTGGTAAAAGCAGTTTGGGGACCTCCCTGAATGTGTCCCCCAATTGGGGCACGGAGGAACACAGAAACACAGAAGACTACTCCATATGGAATAACCTGAGGGTTTTAGATCTTCCAGAGAGAATCAAGAGTTAAAGTATGGAGATGCACTTTGAAAAGTGGCACACCATTGAAATTGCACAACATACTCTCTCCAATCTTTTTTCTCCATGGTGCCGCAGGATGCACTCCTCCATGGAGTGTGCGCGAAAGAAAGGATCTAATGAAGTTTAAGGCAATAAGGTGTTTCTTTACCCAGATTAAGCCACCAATACAACAGCTTCAACATTCTTTCCTAGAAGTAAAAAAGTCCTCGGGTCAATGACCTTAACATACGTGTTCCAAGTTCCAGCCAAACCAAAAGTGCTAGATGCAACTGGCTCACATTTCTTTACAGATACAGAGATAGCCAGGGAGTGGGATGACACTTTGACAGTGGAATGTTATGTAGTAGTGGACACACAGGACATGTTGATGGCGCTTTATCAGGGCCCCTCTCAAACCCAGAAGAGCACATGCTAGGACTGGACCTAAAGAAACTCTGGCACAGGACACTTTATTCTTGTTTCAAATGCGTTGAGCTGGGATAGTCTGGAACAAGACCTGGGGGGCCTTATGAAAATGTGAATGTTATGAAACGACAACACATGGTGCTACACATAAGCAGCCAGATAGACAAGGAACAGGTGCACTGCTGAGCGTGATTAAAAAGGGGCTAATTAATGATGAGATCAAAAAGGGATTTGGGGACAGCAAGGTGGCCCCGTGGTCAATAGTGGCATTACATATAACCACATGGCATAATGGGGATGAATGTATCCAAGTTTGTCATTTGGAAAATTTGTGGATTAGATAACCTGATAAAGAGAGATAAGATGCATTGCATTCCTATCACTATAGAGGACAAATAGACAGTGCATGTTTAGGAGAAACGCATCTTCTGTATCAAGCTACAAAAATGCTGGAAAGGGCAATTGTTCTTAACAACGTATTCCTCATATATAAGAGGAACAGTGCTCTGGGAGTGCTGCTAGTAGACCATCATAGTAAGTTAGACCCATACTGCATGCATGCCCTAGTGAAGGGTGCCCTGAATAGTATAGCCATAGGAAAAACTACCGTACTTGGACAAGTTGAGAAGTCACTTGACCTAACTGGTTCACACACATATCTGGCTAGAGAGGATAGCAGTGTGGGAGACATCTTGCTAGATACATCAAGACCACCACTGCAAGTAATTTCAGTGATGAAAAAACATGGCAGAATTTGCAACTTTGCTCTGTTGACAGTTGGAAATTGTCCGATATCTGCCATTTGCATAACCCGACCAGATCAAAATCTGCTTATTGCTCACCCGCGCATGATTTGTTCTCCAGATTGGCCTTATAGAAACAATATCAAGCAACACAGTCAACTATTTCTCTGAAATTCCAGAATGGACAGGAGACCTTCAAGCAGAATGGGAAGCCTTCAAAGTCTATCTCAGGGGTATATCTATTAAAATATCACACAAAGTGAAGTCAGCACTTATTAATATAGTGAGTTAGCTGGAGAAATAAATTAGAAACGTGTAAATTATAGAAGGGGCAGATCCACAGGTGGAGGTGGATTTTACTCACGTCAGAGTGGCTTATAGAGCAATGACTGATAAAATGCAAATTCTTTGATCATAGAAAATAGTTAGGCAGCATGCTGAAGGGAATAAGATGGGTCATCCTATGGTCTAATTGCTACACACTGGCAAATAATACAGCCCTATACTGGCATTTAAAACTACTGATGACAGGCTAGTCAGTTCATAAAATGAAAAAAACAAAGAAATGCAAGCTTACTACAGCAGGCTGGAGGTTGCACTTGGCATGTAGACAGCCAGGAACATGATAGATAAATAAGTGGGGTAGGGCTGTGAGTGATGATGGTAGAACAGAGGACAATACCGAACACATCTCTGGCATAGAAGAAATCACAGCAGCAAATAGGGAGTTTGCAGCGGGAAATACATAATGCTGTTATGGCTTCAACTAAGAGGTTTATAGCATGTATGGCTCTTTTCTGCCCCCCCCCCCCAGACTCCTATCTATGTTTCAAGTGGCCAGAGAATATGGGTGTTGCCACGGTGAGTAAAAAAGCTATATTAGTGGTTTTACTGAAACCAGTTTGTGATCTGCTAGAGTTGTCCTCATATAGTCTGCTATCAATGCTGAATCTGGATTGTAAAATTCTGGGTAAAGCACTGGCAGCTAGGATTCAAACACTGTTGCCTAAACTTTATACCTCAAAGAAACACAGTAGTTAATCTGAGGAGACTCTTCCATGTTACAAGAGAATGATCGTGAGATGACAATCTACGATCTTCAATCAACATGAAGAAGGCGTTTGATGCCCTCAACTGGAATTATGTGTTCTCAGTCCTCCATGTCATACCTTTATATGTGGATGATGCACTATTAAATCTTGGAGATGGGGTGACTGGGTGATTGATACAATTTGAAAGCTTTTGTCAGGCCCCCATCACCAGGGATTCATTTTAATTTCTAGCACAGGTATAGCATTGTAGCTGGATATGGGAGAGGGGCTAGGAAGGTTAGGAAGTAAACACTAAAATTGTTCTTTGTTCCTATAGGTCTCCCTCCTCACTGTTCCCTTCCGATATTCCCCTTCCCTCACTTGATCATCTCAACTTTATGTGCTATAGCAGCAATTGGGGATATTGAGAGTGGACCCTTTTGAGCATCGCGCTGATTCCAAGGAGTTCATCTGGCTGACAGCTTTGCAGATATATCCGGCTAACGGTGTACATGGACAAGTGGTGTATATACCATCCGAAATTGTTACCAGAGATTGGCCTGCTGCATGGGCTCGTGGAGTTGAAGCTCATGACTCTCCAATATCTGGGTACACAAATCTATCATATAGTCAGGCCCTGATTAATGGGAACATATCAGCAGCACTTTTGGGAACAAGCAAATGGCATGGAAGAGGCTGCCCCTTTTGATTTGGGGCAAGATGGCTATCACCAAAATGGTAGTCCTGATCCATTTCATTTAATATTTCAGCATTATCACATTATGTGTGCTGAGGTATCAATTAGTTGCAATAGACATCATTCTGAAAGATAGACTATGGGGTAGTTATTGACATAAAGGGGCATATTTCCAAGAAAAGTGGCGGAGCGTTGCATTAGCATTCTTGGATTAACGCTGCACTCCGCCACTTTGGAAACGCAAGGCTGCACCGTATTTACAGCAGCACACATAGAAGTTGCAACTCCTCGTTTTTAAAATTGTTTATATGCAGGAAGGGAAACTTTCCTGCACATAAACAATTGTGCATGGTGTTTTGCTGTTTCTATGTGTGCTATACAATGCAGCACACATAGAAACAAAAACAAGGAGATATACAGCATTTCTACTCGTTTTGCCATGTTAAGACCAGGTTTTTTGGTCTTAATTTTGGCTCTGCCCCATATTTACGCCACCCTTTTAAATATGGGGCAGTGTAAAAATGAATGGGTGTTGTGGCGGAATGCCACGCATCCATTGCCCTCCCCTTTCACGCTAAACATAGCGTGAAAGGTTGTCTTGTTTATAAGGCAGCGTTAAGCCATATTAGGTGGCTTAACGCTGCCTTGTAAATAAGACAAAACCTGCATCGCCACAGGAACGTCAAAAAAAGTGACCTTTCTGTGGCAATAGGGGGTTGTAAATATGCCCCAAAGTGTCCCTTAGGAGGCTTCAATTCCTGAGTCTGGGGGCACCCATCTTAGAGCACTATTATCTGGCAGCACAGTTCCAATGGATGGCAAGATGAGTGCAGGACCCTAAAAATCCAAAGATCCAATAAATGTATGGAATAACAGGAGAATCTTCTCAAAAACAGTAGAAGAGAAATCTCCTACACTGCATGTGGCCAAGTTTTCCTGAAACAGGAACCTTCAGCAAACGTTATGAAGATAGTATATCCACCTAAATTCCTGCTATGATACTTACCAAAGAGGCAAGACTGTTGTCAAAAATGAACGTAACTATACTGAGAGAGGCCAGAAGCTGGACCTGGCCACCTCTGCATGATCACCCAAGATTTGTGCATTCCTTTGCTGAACCTGTCTTTGTTGTCATATAGACCTCTGTGCACTTATTTCCTCCTAATCAGTGGTAAAGTGCTTCTGCTGTCCCTTATAAACATGTCATAATGGTTATATTATTGACTGGTACATTGAATTTACTCATAAGTCCCTAGTAAATAATACTAACTGTACCATGAGTATGTAAATTTAATGCTACTAGTGGGCAGCAGCATTCTTTGTGCCACCCACTAAAGTAGCGCTGTAAAACAAGTCTCAGGCCTGCCACTGCAGGTTGTAGTGCAGTTCTAAATTGACATTTCGACCTGGCAAAATAAACCTTTTGCCATGCCTAAGCCTTCCTTTTTAATGTGTATAGGTCACCAATCAGCAAGGCCCTAAAGGCTCATAGGGAAAGGTACATGGGATTTTAAAAAAATATAAAATGCGGGTCTACGCTGTACATGTCTTGGCAGTGAGAAATTCTTAAAATCATTTTCACTGGGGTAAGGCTGGCTTCTCATAGACTTCATTACATTCAATAAGTGATAAATACTGTTTAGGAACAGCTAGAGAAATGCTTCATCTATACATTTTGATGGCAGTTGAAATCCTCATTAATGGTAAAGGTGGATTTGACATTACTACTTTAGAAATGTCAATTTTAGAAAGTTTAAATTTCTCTGCCTAATGTGTCTAGGGCCTTTCTGTGGGTGGCCAGTTGCCCTTGGGCTTGTAGAGGCTTTCCCATTGGGAAATGTGGATTGGAGCCAGACTGGAGACAAAAGGGACTGGGTGTAGAGGGGAGTGGGTCTTACTGACAGCATGGCTGTGATAGAGTTGTACCCTGCCCTTGATACACTTCAAAGAAGCCTACCTCCAGGCTTACCTCTGCCATAGTCCCCTAGTCAGATTGGAGTCACACCCAGGAAAAGGGGCTAGAACCCGTTTGGAAGTAGACTAGCAATTGTGACCCTCCCACAGGTTGGCACTGGGTCTATAAAAGGCAAACCCAAGCCCTGAAATCAGAACGCTCTTGGACCTGTGAGACTCTGAAGATGGACTGCCCACATATCTGATCTCTGAAGGAAGGCTTGACCTGCTTGCCTTGTCTCCAGGACTCCAGACGTGAATCCAACAGTCAGTTGACCGACCTCCTTTGTGAACCATTGGGACACAACAAACTTCCAGAGTGTTAGAAGCCAGAACTCATGAACTTGCACGAACCTGGGGATCCGGCCCAGCAGGAGCGATGGTTAAACACAATCTTTTGTAGGAAACTGGCTCTATATATTCTACACCAAAGTGAGGTATAGTGTGCATAGAGTCCAGGTGACCTCAAAGGTAGGCAGAGGTTAAAGTTAGATAGAACCTTACTCTCTATTTGTGGTAGAATGGTTGAGCAGTAAGGCAGTATCAGAGGAAAGTGTTAATCATTTGATGTACCCACTCGGTCAGCAAATGAATGCACACACTCAAGTAATGAACTCCAGACCAATTGTATTAGTATAAAAAATATACTGTTGTTTTATTCTTAGAACCAAGCAAACCTGGCACAGGTAGGCATTAAATACTTTACAGTAATAAATTGCTGATTGTAGAACAGTTTGAAAATGCAATAGTAATTGTACTTTGTTTGATTTACAGGGGATGCAGTGGGTTGCAATACTTAGCAAATACAGTACATTGAAATGAATTGGCTTTTTCAGTAAATTACAGGTAAGTTACTTTTTACGTTACTTTTCTAACTCAGTGCTATACACCTAGATTCAGCACTGGGACATTTCCTGCAAACAGGTAAGTAAATATGTTTTGGTTATTTGTGCGATTTGTAAAGAATATTTTTAGATTTCAAAACTCCACACTTAGAAACTTTTTGGAAGAAAAATTGTCAATGTTATCCTATGGAGAAAAAACAGGTCATCGGTTCACAGGTAAGTTATCGACTGTGGGAGTTAAGGTTCTGGGGTATGGTTAAACTCAGGGGTCCCCCATGGTCAGTGATGCACTCTTGTTAGACCCTCAGTGGCACTAGGGCGGCCGGGTGCAGAGTGTTGAGGCCCAATGTTATCCAAAGGGGAATAGGGGGCCTTCGGTTGGTGGCTGCTGGCAAGTAGGCCACTGGGTTGTTGGAGCAAAACTCCTAGGGTTTAGGTCAGAGCAAATGGGGAAACAAAGTAGCACAAAAGGTGCACCCTTATCAGCACTGAGGGGGCCGGGTGCAGAGTGCTGTTTCGATGTAGGGCGCCCTGTTGTTTTCAATGGAAAACCTCTGGTTTGCAAAAGCACTGATGGCAGGGAGACAAAGGACTTCTGGGTGCGACCACTACTTCGAGAGGTAAGTTCGGAAGTTAGGGGTTGGTTAGGCACCGTCGGTTTGGGCACACAAGGCCGTGGGGCGTCGGGTGCAGGGGTGGCTTTTGGGGTCGTATCTTCTTACCAGCTCCAGGTCGCGGTTAGGGGGGCCTTCTGGATTTATGCTGCCAGCGTCAGCTGGAGGTTTGAGGCAGGTCAGGGGTCACCAGATCTCGGGTCAGAATCACCAGGGTGACCTCCTCGTGGTGTTTTTCCACTCGAGCTCGGGCCGGGTTCGGCGGGTACAGAGTGGGCTGGATTTGTGGTCTCCGTCTGCTGCCAGAGGTTGCAATTGAACAAATCTGGTGTTCACGGGAGAAGCAGTCGTTTGAAGTGAAGGCAGGCAGGTCCTCTGGGGTTTTTGAGGTTGCTGGCTGAAGGACACACCGGGATTTTGCAGGAGCAGGTTCGAGGGGAGACAGGCCTGTAGGGCTAGGGCCAAGTCAGTGAGCATCTTCCTCTTGTTAGCTGGCTGTACGGCTGTATGGTCCTTCTTCTTCTTGTCGTTTCTGGATCTGAGGAAGCAAGATTCAGGGTGCCCCCTAAATACTAGATTATGGGGCGTTACAGGTAGGAAAAGGGCAGGGGCCAATGGGTCCCTTCCCTGGGGTGGGTACATCCCCTATCGTGCCACCCTCCAGTGGGAGGGGGTAAGGAGCCTGTCCATGGTTGGTTGGGTCATCCCATACTCAAGATGGTGGGGACTCTGAGTTGTGCTTAAGCTCGCCTCCCCCACCTGAGGGGTGGAGTTGGCAGAGGTGGGCACACCTCTTTCCCTCACTTGTTTTTCCCACCAGTTCTCCCGACCAAAGTGGGGGGTAGAATCAGTGGGGACAAGTTGCTGAAAGCAGCAAATGGTCTGGGGAGGCTCATAAAGGCAGCATGCCTTTGAAGCTTCCCCTTCGTGAACCCTGCCCATCCTGGGGGAGGAGGCTTGGCACCTCGTCCCAGGATGTGGATTGTTTCAGGCCCCCGAGAGCAGCAGGCTCTCCACCTAAGGGTCCAGAAACATGTCTGGTGGTGGCATCCTAAGCAGCCCCTCAGTCGGTACACTAGAAGTTGGTCTGTAAGATGCCCTCTGTCATGCATTTCACATTAAATCCCATACGACATCAGTGTGGGTTTGATGTGCTGAGAAGTTTGATACCAAACTTCCCAGTCTTCAGTGTAGCCATTATGGTTGCTGTGGAGTTCATAATGCAAAACTCCCAGCACCATATACTCTTAATGGCAGCACTGCACTTACACTGCCCAAGAATGAACTTGGGCACTGTAGAGGTACAGGACTCATTCACCTGTATCCTCACCACTGGCATAGTGCACCCAGCTGGAGGGGTGGCTGATCTAGGTCAGGGCAGTATGTTGTGGGCATGGCACACAGAGATGTGTAAGAACAACAAAGAATCTGCGGGTCTTCAAGAGGAATATATAAACAGACGTATGAGCAGTACACACCCCAGGAGAGCGCAAACAGAGAGGAGTCTCAATTAAGAAGATGGAATCCCATCACCCACCGAAGTGGCATGCTTCATCATTGGGGATCTCCTCTTGGCTACACACAAGTGCAATCAAGGAGCTACAACTCCCTGCTAGTGTAAAGGAGGAGCTCGTGGATGTTTTGATGTAACCCGGAACTAAACCACCTAAGATCGAGGAAGCATAAGGCAGTGGGGTGAGAATACGTGGTGCGGTGTTGGTGCAAAGGCTGAGGGCAGTGGTGATTGGGGAGGCGGCTCTGTCCCTCCTCTCTTCCTTCCTAGAAGATCGGGAGCAAACTCTATACATTGGAAGTTCTGCAGTCAGATACCTTCCATCTGCCATGCGGAGTCCCACAGGGCTCGGCAGTGTCACCGACGCTCTTTAATATCTATGTGACCCCTCTTGCCAGTCTCATCAGACAGCATGGGTTCTTGTTTGTGTCGTATGCCGACGATACCCATATCATCATCTCGGTATCAAAGCAGTCGGAGCAGGTAGCCGCTAGATTCCATGCGTGCCTGAGTCACATCATGAGCAGGATGAGTAATAATTACCTCAAGATCAACACGGATAAGACGGAGGTCATGGAGTTTGGTGGCGGTCCATCCCTGTGGGATCATACATGGTGGCTGGTCGAAGCGGGTACCTGCCCAACACCTTCCATAAAAGTAAAAAACCTGGGGATCATCTTCGATGATAAACTGGGCTTTTCGGCACAGACTAACCATGTAACTTCCACCTGCTTCTATATCTTGTCACAGTGCCCTGTGTACCTGTGGTACCATTTACCAGGGACCTACCTGTGGCCAGGGATGCCGAGTGGGTTTAGGCTTCAATGCAGTTTTTAGGGAAGGAACACATGCCCTGGGTACCTGATTAGCAGGAGCCCAGTGTGCACTCAGTCAAAAAACATCAGCAATTCAGCAAAAAGTGGGGGCATACCATGCAGAAAGAGGGCATTTTTTTCACTTCTGTCCACTCCCCCAGTACTCTGCAAGAGAAACAGATGTAATGCTCACCAGGAAGCGCATCTAAGGAAATGGGGTTGTGGATAGCATGACAGAAGACATCCTACTGGTAATCTACCATCTGGGTTTTTTTCTTCCTTTTTTTGCTATCTGGAATTGTCTCTAGGAAGCGACTAGTATCTAGGATTTGGGTTCAGGAAGATTACCATCTAATATTGGAGTAGAGCGAAGAAGAGATTAGCAACCTGCTCTTATACCTCCCCACTCACACTTATCCACCTATGCACGCTTCACTGACACATTACTTACACTCGGCCAGACTCACTCACATGTGTTGTGAAGCTGTTTTAGGTTAATCGCTGATTTTGGAAGAGGAGAATTGAGAGAACTCTGAGTCTTTTGTCCATTATTGTCTCTCTACTGGCTAGAGCAAATGCTCGAAGCCCCTAAGCTCTTGCACCAGCTTCCTTCTAAAGAAAAAAGCTCTATAGTTTAATCACGCTTTATACTTTGGAATAGTTCTTAATTAGTATGCTCTCTAGGGGTGAAAAATTTCACTCGTTAGCATGGACCTCCATGCTTCAAAACCAACCACTTAAACAATGCGAGTCATGCGCGTGCATGCTTTCAGGTAAGTTAAATTTAGCTTAATCCTCTCTTTTCAGTCTTTTCGGGAGGAGGCAGCGGGGAAGACCGGAAGCGCTGAACACTGAGACCCCGTCAGTGAAGACCGGTCAGGTAAGTAGGCTGCCAGGCAGAAGCTGGAAGCTGAGACACGATGGACCGATTTCTTGCTAGACACACATTGCCTAGAAAGGGTGCGGTCAGAGGGAGTGGTTCTTATACCCTCCCAGTTTCAAAATGGCAACAGAGATTTCATAATCTCACGCGACCTCGCTTACAGGTCTTTTTCAGCTGAGATTTATGATCAAATTAGTCCTTTCTCACTTAGCGCTTCTTTATCATGGACTAACACATTCATGTGCCCACTTTCTTTACCAGACTTTCAACAGCGTTCACTCAGATTCTTCAACACTCTAATCTACCACTCATTGATAATTCTTTCAAGGGCCTCGGCAAAACTAGCCTATCCAGGAGTTCTTACTGGGGGGGCTCAAACTGGGTCATGGTCTTCAGAGGAAAGGTGGATTGTGTATGCATGAGTTTGCCCATAACCCGAGGCCATATTATGTAACTTTGGAACCGCCTTGGGCCTCTCTACTGACCTCTGCCGGAATGCCGAGAACCCTTGCTTCACCAAACCCCCATTGACAAGCACTGTTTTGGATCCAGCTTGCAGCGTGCCCCCACTGACACCCCGTTGACAAGTACTTTTTCCATAAAAGTTCCTATGTGCAAAGGTAAACTTGGCAAAGGGTCAGACCTGGTCGCTCTATCCGACTGGTGATCGATCGTGGTCTGCCTAAACTTTGACTTTGACCTGGTCTACCGCGATCGAGGCTCATGCATTGGTGCTTTGTGCTTTCTGTCGCTATTTTCACTGCAAACTTCAAAAAAATTAGGTCCCCTTTACGTATTGGATTTTTGTCATTTTGGTGCCATTTTGATTTTTAAAATACTGTCTACTTTTCTAAATTGGTTTGGGATTTTTCTTTTACTGTGTTTCACTTTAATACTGTTTGACTGCTGCCAAAATATTTTTTACATTGCCTTTAAGTTAAGCCTGACTGCTTCGTGCCAAGGTTTATCGACATTTGTAGCTCACCCTGAAAAGAATTGTAATTATTTCTTGAAATGGGTGCACCCCTACATCAACAAATAACCTACTTCATTACAAAGAGGAGAGGAGGAGCTCAACAAGAGGCAAGGTGCATTGAGGTCAATTGGGGGCTGGGAAGACTGGTCCTAAAGGAATTTCTGACTTTGTGCAAATAAGAATTGGGGTGGAGCCAGGAAAATGTAGGCCAGCTCTCCCCTCTTCTGTATAGGCAGTTGTTCCCTGCCAGTCATTGAAATGAGATGGAACTGACAGAAGGAGAGTTTACTTCTGCTTTCTATCTTCTATCTTGCAAGCAAGTGGATCAAATGAAAAGTGAGGCTAGAGAAAGGTACCAGGAAATATTTGCATGAGTGGGAAGAGAGATAAGATTGGACTGACCAAAGGAGAACTGAGTTACACCTTGTACCTGGCAGGGGTCCAGCCTCTCCACACCATGACAACAGAGAAAGGTGCAGGATATGACCCAGGTGCAATGGAGTGTTGGTCATAAAGGCTTTAACTAATGAAGTATAAAGTAATTGGGTATTAAAACTGAAGGATAAGGTGCATAAAGGATTTCTACTAGGCCAGATGTAAGAGTATGATATGCAAGCAAGTATTAAAACAATCAATTGATTGCCTGTTCCGCAAGTGTACAATTCACAATTCTCTTTGAGACTTTTACTCAAAAAAAGACAACATAAAACGCTAGAGGTTAAAACAAAGTTTCTCAATCTAAAGCAACATTAACCTTATAAAATTTCTTACCACTGGAATTCAGCTCTAAAGACCTTAGCTTTATAAAACACCTCAAGGTGTATCTTATGAGGTTATCTTTTTGGTCCAGGTCATCCAATCTCCCCGTGCCTGGATGCCCTAAGGTTTTGTGTGCATACAAATAAACAGCCTCAATGTTGATCTGCTAGTGATCTTGCACCCTCCCATGCATCTTTTGTGGAGTGTGTCACACTGTCTGCAGTCTACCTTAGTTTGCAGAAAATAGATATTCATGTTAATGCAGTCTTACTTTCCAAATATTCCTGTTACCTAAAATTATCCTAACATTGCATTTGATTGTGTCATCTGAGCTACCGGCATCCTGTGCAAGAATAAACAGTTGAGAGGTGTGATCTTCATCTCTGTTTTTTGTTACAAGCTGTGATATTGTCAGAAGAATATGTGTGACAGATATAGAAAGCCTCAGGACAAATAATTCCAATTATACAGCTTTGACACACTAAGATGATAATTATCTCATTTCTCATTTTATGCTGGTCGTTCACGTCTTGATTTTCTCATCCCATAATGAGAAAGTAATAGCCACATTGCTTATTTGGGAAGAATCAACAAATTATTGTCAGTTGCTTGTCATATATCCCTTGACGCTAGATCACAAGAGATAATAATGGCCGCCTGAGTCTGCAGACCACAGGTGAATCTCTCTCCCATACGATGCATCTCTCCTCAAATGACCTCTGTAGGTGTTGAAGACTTCCTGATGCTTGGTGTCACGGGGGGAGGAATCCATGGTGCATCCCATCCTGTGTACAGCATGAGCTACTCTGGTCTTTTGCTTATTGACTTGTAGACTAAGCTTAACTTCTTTCAACGGATGGGCATCCAGGAAGAGAGGTCTATACTTCTCACAACACTGGCATCTCAATTCTGATTACTCCACTGCACCTTCATGGTCATAAGCTGGCTGGATAGATGTCAGGCCTGTGCCAACGGACCACTGACAGAATATCGGAAACACAAATATCATGTGGACAGAACATCGTGTCAAACATATCGAAGACCAAAATATCAAGAAGGTGTGTGTCAATAGGTAAGTATAGATTTACTATTGTTAACTCCATATCTACGTACCTTCAAAATATATATGTATATATATCATCAAGATACATATGAATAGAGTTGTACATAGTAAAACTTTACTTACCTATAGAAACTTAACTTCACAATATGCCTCGATATTCTTGACATGATATTTTGTCCACACAATATTTGTTCTCTGAAATTTGGTTTAAATACAAAGCACTGTTAACCATTCAAGATTCTAAAATCATTTGTACAGCCTATGGAAAAGAGTTTCAAAATGATTTGATCCCATATTCTACAGTTTTGAATGTTATTTGAGTAGAATAGTCAGTCTTTGCCCCATGCCTTCGCCCAGACACTGAGCTAAACTCAGCAGGCACCACTTAGAGACCTCAGCAGCAGAAGGCCCTGCTCAAGGTTCACCTTTCACTTTACAAACACTATCTGACATAAGGTGAAGAGACCTAGAAATGAATGACCTCTGAACCTTGTCTTAGTGTCTAACTCACCCTCAGTGGGTCACAGATACTCCACAAGGCAAACAATCAATGAGACGGACTGGATTGGAGCAAACATTCTCTAAGGTGGCCTGGTGCCCAATTTGTAAGAAGAAGGGCCACATATGAGCTGTTGGCCCCAGTGTTCTTAGTCACTTTGTCCTAAGTTGTACACATAGAGCTGAGAGGCTTACATTTCATATAGAAAAGGGCTCCGCTTAACTGTCTACTGATGACGTGTCACCTGGGTTTCCACGGAACAGGCTGACTGCCAGACTATACAGTATAAATATATATAGACATTTCTCGGGAACTCAGGCTGTTTGCTAATAAAAGAGGGCTGACACCTCGACTCCCAGCAAAATACACACAATCTATTCCCTGTCCCCACCCTGATAAGATTTCACCCAGAAAACACCTGCACGACGATCCAGGAAAGAGACCGAAGTAGAGAGGGGGCTGAAGGATGAGAGAGAGAGGGGGAGGGAGGGAGGGAGAGGGGGAGAGAAAGAGAGGGAGAGTGGGTGGAAGAGAGAAAATACAGCAAATACAAGGAAAGAGAGAAAGAAAGACAGAGATACTAGAATGCTAATTTCTGTGAGTCAGAGGTGTTCAGACCCCATCTACATTTCAGTCTTAAGATCTTTTTGGGGCAGGTGGAGACAGAGAGACAAAATGGCCTGATCTGCCTGAGATATCAAAGAGCAAACGGGCATGAGAGTGTTCTGTACAATGAATATTTGTAAATAAAAATACCGTTAAAAAGATGAGATATAAAGTAAGATGCCAAAGACCCATGGACAACGCATATGTTATTGGAAAGTATAACAGCAGAGACGTTTTAAGGCATGCACAAAGCAGACAATTACCTTTGTAGGGCCCTTCTGGTAAAGCGATCAGGTCACTCTTGCTGTAATAAAGAGCGTTACATGTTTAGTGTCTTTAAAATACTAACACTCTTTACTGATACGAACAGTATAAAATGATAGTAGTAAATGTTAACAAGCATTTGCAATGCATTAGGTCTCGCATTTGTTAAAGTTAGAGCTGTTGGTGTTGAAAATGGCTATGTTTTTTATGATTTTTTTTTATTTGCAGTGGAGCGATTATATTTGTATAGCGCTATTGCCATTGGTATTACTACAAAAAAAAAAAAAGTAAAAAACTCTAATTTTGACTTTAACAAAAGCAAGATGCACGGTAGTTAGATGGCGCCCCCCGGAGGTCGCAGTCTAATGGTCAAAGAATATGAGGTTTCACCAGTGTCTTGCAAACTGAAGTACCGACTTACTCATTTAAACGTCCCAATAAATATAAATTGGAGGCATTTGTAAAATAGCATTGACGTATGTATGACTAATTGCACGTGGGGTGTGTGTGTATGTGGGGTATACAACAACACATTTATAATAAACGAGGCACGTTTTATTATTTTTTCATTCTCATCACGCTTTATTTGAGCCAGCTGTAGCATGGAATCTGGTGAGAGAAAAGGGAGGCAAGAAAGGCTAAAGTACGCAAATATGGAGGGGTAGAAAGGAAAATCGAAGCCTCGAGCTGCAGTGGCATAAAAGGGATGCTAAGCAACAAATGAAGCCACTCAGACAGACCTCGTGTAACTGCAGGGAAGCAACAGCGCTCGTCATGTGCATGTGTTCTATTCTCCGCCAGAGGGCGCCATTACAACCATTTCGGTTTTCAGAAATGCGGACACACGAGTTCGGTGGGCTAAAGTCAGCGCTGTTCTCAGTCCAGCCTCGCCACCCACCATTGACAAAAATACCTGGACATACAATAAAATACATGAGTGAGCAGAAACACTGCACGGAGCTACGGTCAGTGTCATTGTGCCGACATTCAACCAACAATAAAAACTCACTTCTTCTCCGAGATAGCATAGCAAATTTATGAATTAGAACAGCGACCATTTTAAAGGTTTGCCAAGCCTCAACTGGGATGACAGAACTTCACGGAGCAACTTCAAGTGAGCTTACTATTAACAACCGCCCTGTTCGAATGAAGTTAGTATACCGATTTGACCCAGCCTACCAGAAGCCCTATTACATCACTGCAATTTAAGCGTTGCGGATGGCGCACTTCTTGTAAGGATAAATGCATTTGTTTAATACAGTTAGCATCATAAGACAGCATGATTCCAGACAGAGCGACACCCAGCTTAAATGTAAAGCCTCCGACGCAGCTGCTTAAATTGTGAATGATGCATATGGTAACCAAAGCCTTGCCACAAGCACGGCCGCCCTTTGTACATGCTCTACCAGGCAGCGTACACCGGAAATCCAAACTAGTGACAGCACTACAAGCGGCCGCGAAAGTGAAGCAGACGCGGCCGCGAAATTGAGGCAGACGCGGCCGCGATTCACAAAATTAACATACACAAGCTTTGGCAAAGTGAAAGTGATCGCGATTACGATCGCGTGCTACGGAGGAAAGACACATGGCGCTGCGCGCGTGCACGTTCACGTGCACTGAAGCTTTAGGCCACGGCAGCACTTTGAAAAGCCTGTATACAAAATGTCTCGGCCAGATCAGCGCAAGCGCTGGATCAGGCGAGACCTAAAAATAGTGGGTTTTAAATTACAAAAAAAATTAGGGGGATCATTATGGGCTGATAATGTTCTACTGGAAGACCTCACTCGGGTTTTCTGATAGTATAGTCTTTAGTTCGATTGTTGAGCCTTTTGACTTGGCCGCCATGCTAAGATGTTTAGTGTTAGGCATGTCACCATTAGGGTGACCTTCACCCAAACCTTTTGCCTTCACCCTCCTATTTTGATGAATTCGTTTATTGACCTTTGGACTCCGTGCACTTTACCACTGTTAACCCCTTGCCTGCTCATGACGGAACCATTCCGTCATGAGCCACGGGCGCCGTGTGCTCATGACGGAGTGGTTCTGTCATGCTGCGGCCGCGCTGCCCACGCGTCGCTGATTCCCCGCCTGTGCGGGCAAATTAGCGAGTGGGCGGAGTCGTGACGGAACCACTCCGTCATGAGCACAGCGCGCCCGTGACTCATGACGGAGTGGTTCCGTCACGAGCATGGCGGCGCCGCGCTCACCCCGAACCCCCCCAGCGCCGCGGCAAAATTCGTGCCGCGGCGAAGGGGTTAATGAGTGTTAAGCGCTCACTCCCTTTGCTAAGCCTTAAACTCCCCTTTTATTACAGATCAGACACCTCTAAGGTGGCCCAATATAATGTGGGCAGGGTGCATTCTAATTAATAGGTTGGACTTGTTTTTGCAGATCCTGGTAAGGAAACAATCCTAAATTATTTTTTTAACTACTGTGAGGTCTTCCTCTCCAATACGATAGCATTGGTTTGCCGTATTACATTTAATAAGAGCTAACCTTTGATTGTGAACATGTAAAAATTGTAATAAAAAATCCTCTTTAATGGTGAAGTCAGATTTTAAGTTACAATTTTGAAAATGGCACTTTAGAAAATTGGCATTTTCCTGCTTATTTGGTGCCGGCATCCTGTTCCGGGGTTACATGATTGGGCGTAGGTGGCAGTTAGATTTTGTTTAATCCTCCCAGAAAGGCACACAATAGAGGGATTAGGTGTGCCTGTATAGGCGATCACTGGCAGGAAGGGGGGTAGAGCTGGGCACAGCCACACTTGCAAATCAATAAGCTGTACCCTGCCCTCACACAAAAGACTTGTCACCTCTGCAATGTTCAAGCAGTCAGCCTGTAGCCAGGGTAGGGGAGGCAGGAAACTTCAAGCACTTCAGATGGAGTTCTCTAGAAACTTCTCCCAGTTAAAAGAAGGCACCAGGTATAAAAATAGGACCCTCAGACCCATTCTTCAGTTCTCTGTTTGGACCTGTGGAAATATTATCATAGGACTGCCTGCTGATGTGGCCTTTTGTATATTTCAGAAGGCTGCTTTGTGACCCTGGAAGGACTGCTCTGCTACTTTAAACCTGCCTTCAACCCTCAGAGGCCTGTCCTTCTGTGAGCCTTGTTCTACTTTTTGAACCAAGGACTACCAGAGTGACTCCAACCGCTAGTTGGCTGGCCTCCTAATTAGAGCCTCAGAGATAACCATCTTGAACCCGCACCTGAAGCCAGCCATAGTGAGCCACGCTCCCTCCCCCAAGTGGTGCCCTTACAGACCTGGTGGTGGTGGTGGTGTTAAAGGTGCCCAGATAGACTAAATTGAAAAATGAGGACTTCCTTATATATCTGACCAAGGCACATTGCCAAAACGCCTTACTTCGCTGCAGCTCCCACTACATTCTTCTCCACTGCAGTTTATCCTATGAGGGTGGGCAGAATGCCACTATGCAGAAAAGAGATAAAAAAATTCTCCATGGAACTCCGCTCTGCTCCACCCCAATGAAAAAAACCGATAACCTCACACACCTTTGGTAGAGCAACTCTACCTTTACATGCTAAAACACATATAGCCACCCCCACAAAAGTGAGCTTGGAAATATATCCACCAAGGATCACTGTTAAGGTGCCTGGTGGGATGGGCACCTCCATCAGACCCACCAGACCCAGAGGAAACCATTCCTGAAGCGGCAGCAATTCTCCATGGCTCAGCGGGAGAGCAGATACTATGATACTCACTGCACTCGCGAATCCATCCCCATAATGATTTCCGGGGCCTTCGGTTGGGATTGTATTTTTGCCCATATCTTTGCTTGGGGTGGTTCTAGAAGGATGGGACCACCACCGAATCGTCGAGCATGATGTGCTTGTTGTGCTCAATGCATCTGCTTGGTGCTCTCCCTAGGTTGGGGACCCCAAAATTATCACCTCTCTCCCGGCTTGAAATGCTTCCAAGCTCACTTTTCTGAGGTGGCTATATGCTCTTTAGCATATAAAGGTAGAGGTGCTTTACCAAAGGTGGGTGCGGGTGCGGAGGCAGGTGTATGGTCTAACTCCGCTATGCCGTGGAGTCGGAGTTTTCACCTGAACTCCACGTTCCCAACGGAGCGCAGAGTTGGGAAAGCTCTGCAAAATCCACTGGTGGATTGGAGTTTGCTGCCTGGGCTCAATATTCTGTCCAAAAGGGGGTGGTGATGGACTGAGCATCAGAACCAATCAAACACTCACACCCAGTCAACAGATCTGGGTTTGATCCATCACAGTTCGGGCTGGACTGTTCCCATGAGGCACAGGGTCAGACTGATTTGCATATGGCCAGGGGTGGCAGAGTGGGCTAAAGAACGGTGATGGATCAAACCCGGATCTGTTGACTGGGTGTGAGCGTTTGATTGGTTCTGATGCTCCGTTCATTACCACCCCCTTTTGTACCGCAATATTATGTCCAGCAGTTCTTCTCAGTCCAAATGTGAACATCTTCACCGTGATTTTGTCCAGCGGTTCCCTGATTACACCTTCTCCTTGTACACCACCTGCAGCCTTGAACTGTTGAACTTCTACTTCCTCAGAACTTTTTTCCTGAAAGTACAAAGTTAAGTGCCAACCAGGCCTAATCCACTGGTTGTATCTGACTCATCCTGGATTACCATATTTTTCAACTTTGACCTGGTCTCGCGTGACTAGATGTCCACGGTTGACGCTATGATGATTTAGGTGCTAGTATTGACCTTAACCTTTAAAAATTCATAACTCTGGTTCTACTGATTGGAGTTCTGTAATCTTGGTGTCATATATTTTATTAAAAATATATTCTGCTTTTCTAAATTATTGTGGGAACTTTCTTCTTTTATTGTGTCTCTTTATTATTTTTTGTGTGCTGCATAAATACTTTACACATTGCCTCCAAGATTAGCCTGACTGCTTTTGTGCCTGGCTACCAGAGGGTTCAGCACAGGTTAATTTAGTGATTTTTGAGGAGCACCATGACAGGGACCGTGGCTGTTGCTTGAGCAGGGTTAACACCCCACTCAACCGAATACCCCATTTCTCTTGCGTTGTTTATTATTTACTTATTCTTTGTAATAGACAGGCCCGTAGCCAGGGGTAGCTGTCCCAAACAACAACTAAAGCACAGAAAATGGGAGAATATGTTGAGAATTTACAGACCACAACATATTTGGCAATTGTGTTCAAACTATTACATTATTATTCATATTATTCTATCATTATGTGATAATTAGTAGGAACTTGTGCATTTTAAACCTTTAGCTGCTGAGGCTTTTCTCCATTCGCATGATTATGTTATGGCATGTCATGTTATGTCTTGTTATTGTACACTATGTTAGTTATGTTGATCTCTAAGGCACACTATTCACTCTCGAGGGTATGCAGGCAGTGATGTTCCTGAATGCTAGTCAAAGAGTCAGCTGCTTGTAGAATTCAAGCAGTGAGAAGGAGGCTCTGATGCGGTGAGGGAGGTCGCTACATACCTTGGTGTAGTCTATGAGGAGGCATGACCTCTTGCACTGCAATTGTGTATGTGGGGGATGTACACAAATGAGAGCCAGACTGAGCTGAGGAGGCTGGCAGGCTGATAGAAGTCTATGCAGGTGTTGAGGCATGTGAGGCCTAAGGTGTTGAATGCTTTGAAGGCATGGGTGAGGAGTTTGAAGTGGATGTGTTTGTGGATCGAAAGCCAGTGGAGCTTCTTGAGGTGTGGGTATTGTGAGTGTGATGCAGAAGGATGAGGACAAGACTTGCTGCGGTGTTGGTTTGTAGTCTGTTCAGGAGCTGCCTGTTGATCCCGGCATAGAGTGTGTTGCCGTAGTTTAGCCGGCTAGTCATGAGGGCTTATGTGATCAGGTGTTCTCTGGCAATCATTTGAAGTTCTTTAGGAGGGAGGAGTTGGGTACAGCCTCACATTAACACCTAAATAGGCTATGTCCTGTCCCCACACCAAGGGATGCATACCCCCCTTTAGTGAGTCTGGAGTTATGGTAAGAAGGGAAGACCTCTGTGCAATTTAAAGATTATTCTTTGAAGTCTCCCCCACTTCAAACACACAACTGGGTATAAGTACTGGACTTCTGACACCACCACTTCAGTACAGTTCAGGACCTGTAAACACTCTGCTAGAGAGGGGAACTATTGTGCTGAAGGACTGCCACTCTGCTGGACTACTTCTCTGGAAGAACTGCTGCCTTGCTGTGCTGGCCTGCTGCCTTCTGCTCTCTCTTACCTGGGTGATAAAGACTGGACCTTGAACTTGAACCCAGAGTGACTCCAAGGGCAAGCTGACTGGCCTCCTGATCTGAATTTACAGGGACATAAATGACTACCAACCAACCTGCTTCTGGACCAGGACCATTGGATATGGGTATGAGGTGCTTGCTCCAGCAGACCAACTCATCCTCTGCTGTGAGAGCAGAATTGACACATCACCACTGTTGCGGGAAAAGGACTGGCACATCGCCCTCGGAACCAGCACATCACCATTAGAATAGCCACTTTTGAACCAACCCATCACCGCTACTGCATGAGATGCTCGATGCATCACCTGTAAAGTGTGAAGAAATCTGCCACATCGCCTTCAGAACCATCGCATCACGAAACAAGCGCATCGCTTTTGGAACTGAAGAATTGCAGCTGTTCTGTGGAGAAAATTTGCAGATCGCCTCAATTGTGGGATTGACACAGACTTATTGCTCAGCTGCACCCGTATCTTCGTCGATGCAACCAGGATTAAGGTGCTTTTGTTCAGCGGGCCTGGCTACATCCCTGTATCCGGACCATGCTTCTTCGCGGTCAGGCTGAACTTTTGACTTTGTCCTGGTCCGGCGTGACCAAATATCCCAAATAAGAGCTTATTGATTCTAAACGCTATTTTACAGTGTATTCTTTTGAAATTCATATCTCGAGTTTTGCTTATTGGATTTTGGTCGTTTTGGTCTTGTGTTATTTATTAAATTGAGAGCTATTTTTCTAACATGGTGTGGAATCTCTTTATATGGGTGTTTCACTGTTTCACTGTTAAACATTGCCTCTTTAGTGAAGTCTAACAGCTCTTGACAAGCTACCAGAGAGTGAACACAGGTTAATTTAGGGTGTGTTTGTGACTTTCCTTGACTAGGATTGTGGTTACTGTTTGACCAGGGCTTCCACCCTTGTCAACCAGGAACCCAGGGGCATATTTACAAGGATTTGACGCTGGCGTACCATAGATTTCTTGACATTACGGCACCTTTTTTATTGCCAAATTTATAAGTTGTCACAAAGTCCAGTCAGCAGTATTTTTCCAGCGTTAATGTCAATTTTATCACTGGGCCACTTCTGTTAGCAGGACATACCGAAAATGAGATGTAAGGTAGACATTTCCGCATAAAAACTCCCACAAAACACACAACTCGATATTTACATGGAATCCCTTGTATGTCACTACATAAGAAAAACTGCAGCTAAGTCCCATTAGTGGCAGTTTTTTAATGTCACAAATTACCTGGTCTTAAAAATAAGGCTAACACACTTGTATATAAGGAGAACACTCCCAAATCATCTTTGTCAACCTCAATGACGCCATGGAGCTTCTGCTCCTACAACTAGGAGCACCAAGAAGACCACCACCACCACCACAGAGGCAGTGGCGGAGAAGGGAGTGGATCTACCAACAGAGGATTACCCTTATACACTTCTGGCCAGAGGAGGTCAAAGCCCATTACAGGCAAACAAGGGGGTCCATTGTCCACCTCCTCAACCAGATTACACCAAGGCTGGAGCCCACATTCCATTGCTGCATCAACATCCCTCCACAGACAAATCTACTTGCTGCATTCCACATGCTGCCCTCAGGGACTTTTCAACCAACCACCGCCAGAGTGGCAGGAGTATCACAGGCATCCTTCTCCAGGTTCCTACCTACTGTCCTGGGTGCCATAATCAGCCTGACGCCACAGTACCTCCACGTCCCCAACATTGCGCAAGAACAACTCACCAACAAGTAAGGTTTTTATGCCATTGCAGGATTTTCGCATGTGTTGGGGGCAATGGACTGCACCCATGTGCAACTTGTGCCTCCTGCAGGAACTTCACAAATATACCACAACAGGAAGCACACCTACTCAATGAATATGTAGGCTATGGTTGAACATCTTGGTGTCTCCATCAATGTCATGGCTAAGTACCCTGGCAGTGTTCATGATTGATGTATCTTCTGTCAATCTGCCATCAACCAGCGGTTCCAGAACGGCACCTATGGAAATGTTGACGTCGTGTTGGTAAGAACAACTCTAAAACACCACACACCTTAAGGCACTCAATCATGTAGGTGAACAATGACAAATTGCTCATGTTGTGAATTACATTGTGCATATATTTTTGCTGTGCCAACTTTCAGAAACAAACATATAATGCAAAGGTACAACATATACTTAATAAGTCACTCCAAGGGAGTAGCCAGGTAATTACATTACCACCCACTTTGTCCCTCAAGGAACAAATATCACTCCAAAATTATTGAGCCCGACACTTACTATTCACGTGCCTGTGACACAGCCTTCCCTTACCACTATTTCTGAAAATGATGCATATCGCAGCTGTACATTTAAAGTTTTGTGCAAGACTGCACATTCATCAGTATTACTTTCTCACTTTCTAACCTTACATATTTCCACTCTGTATGTCTTTCCAACATCATATTTATGTCCTGCATTTCCATTTTCATCTTCAACTTTTGGAAATCATACCTCACTTTTGTTCATTCGCTTAACATTTCATGACTTCACCTTCCACCTTTCTGCCCTTCTCATCAATCTTGTTCCATATATGTTAATATCTGCTTTCCATTTTCTCAATCTTTTAGTTAATTTTTTGTCCTGTTGATAATCACCCTCCAGTCCTTCCATCGACCCTTCTTACAATCTTACATTACAATTTGTTTTCCTTCCATTCATCAAATCTTACTTTGCCTTCTTTTATTCCCTTGGCCTTCCATCTATCACTCAGTTCTACGTTCAGTTTTATTTGTCTGCTTTCCAACTTACATAGTTTACTTCCGTTTTTAATCACATGAACTTATATTTGTACCCAGATGTGTTCCAAAATAAACCACTTTCCAAGCTTAAGTCTTTCTATCCTCACCCTCCCTTTTGTAAACCATAGCCCAGGCCTCATTTATGAAAACTGTTGCATCGCTGCGATAAACAGCGATACAACAATTTCCACTGTACCCTCCTTGCGACACGATGGATGCGCAGTATTTAATGTACAGCACTCCATGTTGCAAGATATGACAGATATGTTAGGAATCCCGATGTATCTGGCGGCGCAAATGTCACGCTTTGCTGGAGTTGTCTCGCAAGCATGACGCATCTCCAGCAATGCATGGGGTAGGCCTTTGCCTATGGCACTGCATCACCAGGTGTAAGGTTTTGACAAAGTGGCGTCCTAGAAGTGTTGCAGTGAAATCTCATAGATTTCACTGCGACACTTATATGACCCTTTATTGGGGCAAATGCCCACCCTGCACACATTAAACCTGACGCAGGTATAATATGGTGCAGGGCTCTACAAATTGATACATCTGTTTAGATGCATAGCTTTGTAAATATGGTGTAACGTGGCGCATTGTTTATGCTGCCGCAGTGACACGAAAAGTGATGCAACGGTGGTGCAAAAGTGTTGCACGGCCTTCATAAATAAGGCCCTCCATGTTGTATGTGTACTTGAGTTCTATCCTGCTTCCTTTTCCTTTCCTTCTTTACTCATTTGCAGTCTGCTTTCCTTCGGTCCTGCTGATGCTATGCCTTTGCAACTAACATAAGTCCACACATCCAGTTATTTTAAGGTCATTTTGTTTTGGTCACTGTTTCTAAATCCTTTGATGCAAAAGTGTAGCCTACTATTACTTGTCTCCACTGTTGATAACTTTTTCCTTCTGCCTTACAATAAAATTTCAGCCACAGATGATAGTCAAGAAGGGATGTAAAATACATCTGTCCCAAGCTCCCATGCTCAATATGGTATAATGTGTGCTACCCTATGCCTGCCGTTTGACATGTTGACATTCACAAAGCCATTGTGGGCCACACAAACCAGTCTCATGGGATGAGGGACTGTTATCAATAATTATGCTATGGTGTAAGACATGGCCGTTTCCCCACTACCTGGTCATGCCAACAATTTACGCTGAACATTGCAAAGACCAATAGGTATGCAGTAAGGCAGGCCACTACAAAGGACATCACACACTTAGCAAATGTCAAAATTGTTCACCATGGAAAATGTAATACTCATCCACAATCAAGATAAATTTAGACCACACCCTCCTTATACACACCCAATGTAGTGGATTCATGTGACAGTGGGCAAGTGGTGTGCCACCCTACAGAATCACAACTGAGGATACAGAAGCATAGGGCTCATTCTAATCTACACTATGACTATTACCTGTAACCTTTATCACATTTTGTAAGAGGGATTAACACAGGTTCCATTACTAGATTTGTGACATATATGCTACATGATCTAATGTCATCTCCGGACAACAAGATTACACGTCCACATTGAGGCAATGGTGGCTGCTCAGTTAGGCAAAAACATAATTTAGTCATCAGTCTGGCAGAGAACAACATGGATGTATAACCACAGTGTAGAAACCTACCTCGTCACAAACGTCACTAGAACGTTGTGCAGCACTGCAGGCAGTGGCGGAGGTCATGTCGTCTCCCTTCACTGACCACGAAACAGAAGGTTCGGACTCTGGAGCATCAATGAGTAGTGACATGCAGCTGGCAGGGGTGACACCGGGTTCGGTGGAGTCATTATCTGAAGCACCATGAAGAGATAAGGACTGCTAATTGGGACTGTGGGGAGGAATAGGAAAAATGGTACAGGGTGGAGGGATCGCTGCCGAGGTTACTGGTGGGGGATAGATAATGGGGACTCTTTCTGAGAGCTTAAAGGAACTGGAGCAGAGAACTCCGACTTCGATATCTGATTGGGTGCCATACAATAAACTCTGAGAAGACTGGGGCAGGGCCGACTAGCTCTGTGGGACATACTGACCACACACTCAACTACATTGACTCCCACACGTACATGGCGAGAGTCATCTATTTTTTTATTTTTTACTTCTGTTATATGTTTGGGCGGCAAGCAGTTGCGACACTGGCCAAGGAAGAGAGAATTACTTGTTTATAAAGTTTAGTGATTGTCCTGTGGTGCTACTATCAATATTGTGTGAAGAGGGAGGGGCGGGGGAGGGGAAGAGGCACCAAACCATAACAAGATGGCTGTAGCCCCAATTGTGCGAGTTTCCCAACAGTTTAAAATGTTGACATGGAATGGCCGAGGACAGGGATCCCCAGTTAAGCATTGTAGAAAACATAGTTATATTAATAGAAGAGGGGCACACATTGTCATGATGCAAGAAATCCACCTGACAGCAAAAGAGGGGGTAAACTTTGACGAAGATGGTGCGGACAACTTAAGAACCCCAATCTAGACCCGGCAGATCTGGGCAACTACCGCCCCATATCCCTTTTGCCTGGAATAGGCAAGGTAGCAGAGAAACACGTTAATCAGACCCTCTCCAGATTCCTTTAAACCCACAACCTGCTCCACTCCTCTCAAACAGGGTTCCGACCACGCCAGAGTACCGAAACGGCGCTATTAGCAGTGGCAGAGGAAAGCAGGAAAATTCTCGACTCAGGAGGTTCGGCAGCCATACTACTCCTAGACCTGAGCTCAGCATTTGACACGCTGAATCATGCTACTCTGATCTGGCGTCTCAGGAGTATAGGAGTGGATGGCACGGTGCTTCAATGGCTGTCCTCTTTCCTGGAGGGTAGAACCTTTCAGGTATTTGAAGATAATATTGCATCTAAACCCTCCTCCCTGCTGAGTGGAGTACCGCAGGGCTCGTCACTTAGCCCTACCCTTTTTAATGTATATATGGCCTCCCTGGCAGCCTTGGTAGCTCCCTATGGAATCCGGATGATTACCTATGCCGATGACACACAACTGGTGGTTGGGTTAAACCAAGCAGACCAAACAACTCATGCCCTCTATGCCTGTCTAGAGGACATTTCAAACTGGATTGATGCGTCCCAGCTCAGGCTTAACGGTGATAAAACCGAGATCATGATACTGGGCAACCCCCTTAGTTTCAAGTCCAGTTCCATGTGGCCATCCAGCATAGGTCCAACCCCAGTCGCAAAGTCAGAAATTAGGAGCCTGGGCATATGGTTGGACCAGGACCTGAGCTTTAGGACGCAGGCCAGGAAGACGGCAGCCCTCTGCTATGGCCTACTTAGAATGACCCGTAAAGTTCTGCCCCTCCTCCCCTCCCAGGCAAAAAAAGTACTGGTCCAATCACTCATACTCTCTAGATTGGACTATGGGAATGTGCTGTATCTGGGCGCCCCCACTTCAGTAGTCGCTAAACTCCAGTCGGTTCAAAACAGCGCCGCCAGACTTCTGACTGGAACCGCCAACAGACAATCTGCAAAACCTGCTCTTCGCTCCCTCCATAGGCTTCCAGTGCAGGAACGTATTAGATTCAAGGCCTTATGTCTGGCACTTAAGTCAATGCAGGGGATCAGTCCGTCCATTAACTCAACCTTGATACGCCCTTATAAAGCAAATAGGAAACGCCGGTCAGAAGACCTGTATCTTGCAGAGATCCCTAGGATGAAAAGGTCCAGAAGTGGCGGCCGGCCTTTTTCTTAAAATGCCTCCAAACTCTGGAACTCTCTGCCTCTACATCTTCGCACAGTCTCCAATCATCTGGTTTTTCATAAGCAATTAAAGACCGCTCTGTTTCCCTAGTCTTCTGTCCCCTCCGTGTCAGTTCATAGTACTGGGACTCTTCCGAGTAGCCATGCACTCTACAAATGTCTTTCCATTCCACAAGTGTACGCGACTTCTTATTCAGCATTCTCTAGAGGGGCTTTGATGTGGATACGAGCCAGCACCCCGTTCACGATGCAGAGCACAGTAGTGGATCCAGAGGGTAGATTCGTAGTGGTGCGAGGTAGGCTACTAGGACGGGAAATTGTATTGGGTAGTGTTTATGCTCAAACCATGATCAATTGACGTTCTTAGAGAAACGGTCTGCATCTATATCTTCCTTGCATGGGGTTGAGGTGCTCTTAGGTGGGGACTTTAATTGCGTAGCTGATATTGTCCTGGACCATTCCACCCCCCCACTACATGGCACAGTAGCCACTAAACTAGTACGGGGATTTAAGAATTGGTTGACACAGTGGAAATTTAATGACATCTGGAGACTGCGGCATGGACAGACACAAGACTATTCCTATTATTCACACTTATATAATCTACATACACGACTGGACTTATTAATATCTACAGACACACTGACGAATCGAGTGATACACACTGAATATTTGGGTCGCACCTTCTCGGATCATAATCCCCTTCTTCTCTGCTATCAACCCCTAGCAGAACCTAAAGCCACGCCGATGTAGCACCTAGACCCGAATTTTTAACAGAGAACTACTTCAGACAATCCTTAGAGGACAGGATTGCGGAATACTACGGATATAATCAGAGATCGACTGCAGATGGCGTTGCAGCACGCAAAATGAAATTAGTTTTATTTATTTATTTATGTACTTAACTCCAGTCGGCCGTATGCCGGAGTTTACTACCCCCCACCCTGCCCCTCCCCCATCCCCCCACTGCCCCTCCCCCACCCCCCACTGCCCCATGGCACTCCCTCAAGGAGCCGCGACTGCTCGACTGCCTCTAGGGCCACAGAATGGGAGGTATTCAAGGTGGTATTAAGGGGTCACTGTTTGGGCACCACAGTGGGGTTGCAAAAGACTTGCAGAAGGAGCTAACCCAATTAGGGACACTGCCATATGAACTGGAGCGCAATCTATCAGTAGATAAGAACACCCACACACAGCTAGAAAACACAAGGTGGGAATATAATGGGGCACTCCAGCGACAGCGAACACTAGATATACACAAATATCATACTAAAGTACACGAGGAGGGGGGAAAGGCAGGCAGATTATTGGCATGGTTAGTCCAACCAGAAAGCAGGGGAACACCAATAAAACAAATTATGTCGAAAAAAGGGGAAATTATATACCTCCCCAATAATATAAACAATAAGTTCCGCAAATACTATAAAACATTGTACAAGGCCCCGCCAATACTCCAGGTAGATGAGCTGAGGGCTTTCTTGGCTCCACTGCTGCTATGAGCTCTTGACCCGGGACTAAAGAGGGAGCTGGGAGAGCCAGTGACAGCTCATGAAATACGAGAGGCTATCCGAGAGATGGCCTCCTGGAAGACACCGGGACCAGTTGGATTACTGCCACAATTTTATTCACTAATGGCACAGGCATTACCCACCAAACTAGAGGCACTATATGCGAAAGCATGGCAAAACAACTTACAACCGACATTCACCAGAGATGCGTTGGTGATACCCCTCCCGAAAACAAAAACAATAGGAGCAAGAGTAGCCAAGTTTAGACCTCTTTAAATGCTAAACACGGATTTTAAAACCCTGAGTAAGGTCTTAGCAAGACGAATATTACCACACATGGCATCGCTCATACACAAAGACCAGAGTGGGTTCATACCATCAATGGCTATGTCGACCAATATCCGAAGGCTTTTCCACTTCCTGCACCACCCCGATAGAATCCATCACCCAGAGGCACTGATAATGTCAGTGGACCTGGAGAAGGCTTTAGATACTGTGAAGTGGGATTTTCTCTGTGCCACAATTACCAAAATGGGGCTAGGAGAAAAATGGGTAAAATGTGTCAATATACTGTACTCTCACCCCATAGCATGGGTTAAAACTGGGGCGGGGGTGATCTCGGGACACTATGATATCTTTAGGGGCACCAGGCAGGGATGCCTGCTATCCCCCCCTATTGTTCACCCTCGCTATTGAACCCCTAGCAGAGCTGTTTAGACAGATAGGAAGGACACATGGAATGCTATTGGAGGACCAAAAGCATATCATCTTGCTCTATGCATACAACATATTGTTCTATCTGGGACAGGGAAGGAGAGGTGTGACAAGGGAGGTGGAACACCTGGACAAATATGCAGAAATAGCGGGCATAAAATTGAACAGAACCAAAACTTATATTTTCCAGTGATAGAAGGGACCAAGTGCCCATGTGACCGTCCCATGGGCTTGAACTGGGCCCCCAGCTGTTTCAAATATCTAAGAATCCAGGTGTACCACGACTTAATAAACCTAAAAGAGGGTAATTTAAAACCAGTATTGTGGTCCTTTGGGACGACGATTCCCTTCTGGCACTCCTTAAAACTGCCCATGATGGCCAGAGTGGCGCTGACCAAAATGATTTTGCTCCCAAGTCTGCTTTATTACTTTGTAAACTTACTGCTGCAAATCCCAGCGTCATGGTTTGCGAAATTAAATGAAATAGTACGCAAACTGATATGGGGCGGTGGACGGAATAAGGCCTCACTGGCCATACTAAAGCGAATCCCCGAAGAGAGGTGTTCGGGAGTTCCAGATTTTGAGCTGTACTACCTCGCACCGCAGCTGTAATGGTTAGCTAAATGGGTGGATGGACAGGACCGGGTGCTTTGAACAAATACAATTCACAAACCCACCGAGAGTCAAATAATAGCTAAACTCATATACCCGACTGTAGAGGTTCCACACCCAGGAGTGCTCCTACAAGGGGCGCTCTACTGTTGGAAGAGGTGCCAAAAACGCACAGCCGGTCAGATGCTGTATACCCCGGCCCTACACCTGGTTGGGATCCAGCCTGGGATACCACCTACACTTATCCCAGAATCACAACTGATAGGCTGGACTGAGGCCGGAGTCAGGGCAGTAGGTGACCTATATCAAGACAACAAATTGATCCCACTAGAGGAATTCATGGACCAATACGGGCTACCAGGAGGTCATTTTTTCACCTATCATTCATTAGTGAAGGCAATTAAAGAGCTGTGGGGTGCACTCAGAGAGAACTGCAAACGCACAACATGCTGCAGGTCCTGACCATGCCTGGTTCTGCGAACCACCTAGTAAAACGGCACTACAAAGCTTTGATAGGTATGGTGAGAACACCACTAGAGAGTGTCAGGAGTAAGTGGAATGGAGCACAGGGTAGAGCATTAGAAGACAGAGAGTGGGTTGAAATACTCCGAAGTGCAAATAAAATCTCTAGAATCACTGCACTAAAACTCATTCAGTTCAACTACATACACATGGTATACATCACCCCACATCGCCTGGATATCAGGAACACGAGAGTGCTCCAGATGTGGACATCAGGATGTGGAATTTATACACATGACCTGGAGTTGTACTGTAATACGAGACTATTGGGATGCAGTACTAGCCCAAATAAATGCGACATTGGCCGGGAACCTACCAAATACAGTGAGGATATGTCTTTTGAGACTTTTTCCAAGACCGAAGGCTAAAAAGGTGGTCTCACAGTTTATAGATCTGGCACTAGTCCTAGCACGGTTAGCTGTGGCTTGGAAGTCTCTGAGAGGCCCCAGAGTGACAACCTGGGAACAAGATAAAGATTGCTAGGCAAAGACAGAGGAAAGAGCCATACAGCGAGAGGAGATGAGGGGTATCAGACAGCGTCCCAATGCAGATCTATGGACTGAGATAATGAGGGCTTGGTACACTAGGACATTGAACGGAACATATGACGAGGTCAATACTTGGGCGAATACCGAAATAGATACTGATTTAAACACGGCGGGCGTATGGGAATGCGGGTAACAACGGAATACACGAAGAAGAGATTGGTAGACCCTTGGTGGGGGGTCTCTCTTCCCCCACCACACCAAAATGACCCTTCCATGCAATAGAAAAACAAGTACTAAGCTCTACCAGACTTCACATATTTAGTTTGCATCCCAGTTCTAGGAATAGGTTGTTGTTATTTTAATATAGTAGACTGACGATCCATATCGGAAAATACAAATAGAGAGTAGCTCCCCTGAGTACATACTACGGTCACACAGATCAGAGTACAAAATATCCTCAGGAAAGAGAAATATCAAGCGGAGCCTGAATAATGAGGTTGAACATTGATGCAAAATGCTAAGACTTAAAATGTAAATTATACATAATGTAAAACAAGAATGCAAAATTGATTCGCAGATATACCTCAGACAAAATGTAATTTATATGAAACATTATGTAACTGATCGTGTGCATAAACGTACAAATTATAAATGCTAATAAAAAATATATTTTAAAAAACCCATGGATGTTGTGTATGTGGAAGTAAAGCACAAACCAACATTTTGCTTTGCATTCAGGTTAGCTCAGCCTTTTACACAGTTAGCGATGTACAGTGGCAGAACAAAGAACATGAGGAACCATGTGCACATCCAGATATTGTCTTGAACATTCATTTAACCACACTTCATAATGATCAGGTACAACTAGACATTGAGAAAGCAAAGCATCCCCGGTGTGAACTCTGTGTCCCACAAGTAATTCCCATGGGCAAGAGGAGATCTGACATCACCACTTCTATGAGATAGCAAATCAATTACAGACAGTAGTACCGCAATAGTCATGCACAACAATGCAGCATTACATCACAAATCAAAGACACCTATTTCGTAACATTTACACAACAGGCACATAATTGTGGTAGCTGGATCACCTCAGCTATCATCCAAAGTCCCAGACTGTGCAGCAAGCTGCTCCCTCATACACACAACACATCACCTATTACAGCTAACAACAACCTCTTCAATGGTATACCGTGAGAGGCACAGTGGAAATCTGCACTTCTGATGCCAGCGCAGACACACAATGAATGGATACCAAATACTGTCAAAGACATGGCATGCACTGACATTCAAGGTGTCTTGCCTTGCAGTGAATGTAGTCGACTTGTCCAATGTTCATGTGCAACCTCACAACACATTTAGGGCCAGATGTACTATCATTGATGTTTGCGACTCGCAAATTGCATTAAGTTGTGAGTCGCAATTTGCGAGTCGCAAACATTAATGTACAACAGTGTCAGAGACACTGTTTGCGATTCCCAATGGGGTCGCAATTGCATGCCTCATGCATATTGATGAGACTGTCGCAATTTGAGACCCCATTGGGAATGGCTAGCACTCCCATGGATGATGGCCTGCTGGGGTCAGCAGACCACCATGTCTGGGACTGCTTTGTCAATAAAGCAGTTTAAAAAAAAAAATGCAGCCCGTATTCCTTAAGGAAAATGGGATGCATTTAAAAAAAAAGAAATGAAACGTTTTTGTTGAATTTTTTAAGGGCAGGTAGTAGTCCCTGGGACTACTGCCTGCTCTGGAAGAATGTTTGTCACCCATTCACAAAGAGTAAGGGATCCCCTGGGGACCCCTTCCCGTTTGCGAATGGTTTACCACCCTCTTGAAGAGGGTGCTGAACTGACAGTGTTTTACAACTGCAAATGTGGTCGCAAAACATTCTTACATAGCGTCCAGAGTTGCTATTATGAAGGGATGCCCTCGGAGAACCCCTTCCTAATAGCGAGTCACTAATCCTATTGAGTGAGTAGCAAATCAATTTGCAACTCACTAAATAGGATTAGTACATGGGCCACATTTGTTTGCTGACGCAAACGGGTCTAAAACCCTTAGTAACTATGTATGGTGTCCCTACAATGGACTGTGTGCACCAACATGTGTTGACAAACATTACACAGAGTCACATTCATCCATGCCTGACACATTGAAACTTGTAGCTCCAGAAAAAAACTGTTACCAAATATTGTAGCAGATGAAGTAACTCCTACAGATTCTGCCATGCATCATGTAATGGTAATGATGACGATTTGCTCTTTGGAATGGTAACCATACATACAAAAAAGTGTCTCAGAAATCATGAGGTTCACATTGATATTGTTGAAGAACCACATCCTATAAGGTATTTGCACATTGCTAAATATATAACACTATGGAGGTATCACAGAGGACCACGCCAGTATCAGTGTAGTTATGTGTAAGCTGTTAACAATTGACAGATGTATGGCATAGATGCTGTTTAATTTCATGTACCAGGCCGTGTGGAAGGTGAATGTAGAATGTTGTAAACTGGACACAAAGCGATAAAAATGTAACTCTCCCCCACATCATGCTAAGAGACAAACACACCTTTTCTCCTTTTTCTGTTTCAGCTGACCAAGGCTATGCATTAATGCCATGGGTGATGACAATCAAAATTACGCACAGGCGGGCTCAGAGTGACTACAATGTAGCACTTGGCTGCACCAGGGCCATAGTAGAAAGGACCTTTGGAGTGCTAAAATCCAGGTTTAGGTTTCGGGACATTTCAGGTGGGAGGGTCCTGTATCCACCACCCTTGGTATGCAAAATCATACTAGTATGTTGCATTCTACATAACATTTGTGTCAGGACTGATACGCCACAGCCTGATGATTTAGAAGATCTGTAAATGTAAATCTGTATTTGTAAAGCACTAACTACTCACCCTTACGGGTCTCAAGGCACTGGGGGCTGTTGTGTAAATTAAGTGAGCTATTGCCCAGAACCACATGGTGCTGAGCTGAGCTGCCATCGGAGCAGGGGATCGAACCGTGAACCCTGTGCTCAGAAGTCAGCTGCCCTGGCCGCTGCACCACACCTCTCCACTGATGATGGGGTGGATGAACAAGAGGAGCAGAGCCAACCTGCTAGAACAGCAGCAGCAAATTTGAGGAGGGATGCAATATTCAATACTTTTTTCACATAATGTCGCATGAAATCATTTTTCACGTGCAACTGTGCACAAATGATGTCATCTTACAATGTGGCTAAATAAACAATCACTTGACCAATTTCTTGCACGCTTTGGTTTTGTAATGAGAAGGTCACTAATCTGGCATACTGTAGTTGTTTAACAAATACTGTCACTAAGAACAATCACCTAGCACATTACATAACAAAAACTAAACCAAAAGCTGGATAGAGACAATGTTTTGTGCATCATAACTACAAAATGCAGATGGAGCCTCGTTGTGAAATACAATGTGCTTGGTGTGTTGTACCCTAGGCACCAACAGGTGAATCTTTTTTTGGGGGAGTTTAGGATTCCAGATAATCTGCTCATGGCGCATAGATGTATCTGGGGCAGACTGCTCTAATCATTGCCAATGTTATGTTAAACCATCTTTGTGTACTGTGCCACACTTAAAATATGTGTGCTGACATAATTCCCTTACATACATGACAATGGTGAGCAGGAACAACTTGAAGGTTGGGAGGCTGAAGATTTAAAGGATAGGGGAGCAAGATTAACTGTTGAATCAATACAGTGTAGGTACTGCATCTTACACCAATTTGAAAAATAATGTCTAGTCTTGCAAATTATACTTCCCCTATACCTCATACATGTGTCACTGTAATGATAGATTGTACATGTCTTTCATTACAAACACTGTGTATGACTCATCTTTCAACACTGTACGGACCTTAAAATGCCATAAACCTCAGTGCACAGACACTGGCACACAAGTTAGCCATGGGACAACTGAGAAAGCACAGCATACACTATTGTGTACGTAGGCCAAATAGGACAACAATGCAATGGAATGAATGTGTGGCTGTCCTATGCCCACCACAATGAGTGTTCCATGGCATGTAATTCTGACTGCTGGCGCTATCCTCGTTACATCACGCTTACTGTGTGTCTACAACCTCAAATAAATGCTGCTAGACTCAGTAGAGTGCGTCAGGGATCATAACAAGCATGGCCAATACATGCATGCAGCATACAACTAATCACAGCCTCAAAGACAAATAAAATGTGCTCAAAATTTACAACACAAATAAGGTACCACAATGAAGAAGCATCACCTAGCTAGGTAATGCTACACAACCAATTTAAATGTTGATAGGTGACTGAATGTAATCTAGGTATTTTTTACCAATACACATATGAACATGTCACCATATTTGCAAGCATAGTTGAACACAAATAAGAGCATCCACTCCTAGGAAATGGTCATGGCACATACTGTCATATGTCTCCGGGAATGTGACCAACACTCATGAACACACACCCAAATTTCATATGTGTGTCACATCATTCGATGCCACCATCTACTCACACATTCATGCACATATGCCCACTGCCACATAGTGTCACATAAGCAACTTTTGATACAGCATGCAGGACACAAATCTAAACATTGTCACATGTAAAGGGTCATGTATAATCAGTGTTTAAACCACTCAGGGCCACATTTACCAGTGGATACCGCCAACAGAATGTCACTTTTTGTAATGTTTTGATGTCAAACTCACCCTCTCCTGATTTTCAAAGTGGTGTCAAGCCACATAACGTGACTGAATGTTGCATTCAATGTTAGGCCCATGCACATGCTCCACTTAGTATTTAAGGGGGGTTCCCAGGGTGTTGCAGTGGCTCTTCTGCTGCAACATACTTGCCAGCATAATGCGGATGCAGATTTAGTCATCTGAGACTGTGGCAAAATATGCAATGGCTACCAAAAGTAGGATTAGGAAGGATGAAACAAGGATAAAGCATAGCATTTACCTTTCAGTATGGTAAGAAAATGTGTAATGCATGCTACTGCATACATTGACACATCAAAATTAGATTAAGATTTGTTATGGGTAATATATGATGAAAAGTCTGAGGCCAGTGTCGTGCACACTTTTATTACATAGAGTTTTGTCTTGTCTTAACACACAGGCATATGTACAAAGATATATGGGACATCCGTGTGCATGCTCTTGTGGTGGTGTTTAACCATCAGGCAGTCCCTGTGCAGGCATATGTGTGCCATGTACAAAGGGTAAATAAGCTGCAAGTTGTATGTCTTTGTGCATGAAGGGACACTTTATAGCACATAAAGTTTTTCCCGAAAGTGGAATTGAGTCATTCATGTGTACTGCAGAATACAGAACAAATTGAATCATCTGAATCTCACAAGTACTCATTACATGTCAAATAGTCTTGCCTGTCTAATGTCACATTGTTAGAGTTGTCAAAGTAGGCACAGCCCCAGACATATTTATCTGGACAAGCATCAAAAGTTATGTATGTAGTGGTTAACTGTCCAACACTGCACCAATGTCACACCCATTAACTGTAGTGGACTGGTGTGGCAAGGAAAAAATGGACAAGGTGGCGTTAAGCCACGTTAAGTGCCTTTGCACAATCCTGGGAATATGGTCATGTCATTTACTCCACCTAATCAAAAACAAAAAAGATAATCCGTTCACATTTTTGCATTGTATGTATGCAATATGTGTGTGTCTCAACCCCATGACAGTGGTACACACCTTACTGGAATGGGGTATGTAACTGACTCATATGTATACACACGTGCAACCTATGGAAACCAGTATGACTCTGACTAATGCATGCATTGCCAATCAAACATGGTGAATTATGGTGCAGCATGAATGTGTGAAGGTTGGCATATTGACAGCCTAGACATTATTTGATCGAAACACATCTGATCAGGGAAAGTCACAGACACAACACTGGTCACATGCCATAGCCATAGATTGTTACCAGGCATACAATAGCTTGAAAAATTGTAAATGTACAGATCATATACATCTACCACTTAGAGGGAATTTTTTTCTCGCATTTCATGTTAGCGATAACTTTTTCCTAGCCGCTATACAATTCAGTCGCAAAGGACCTGCGTTGATAATAGATATTTCCCGTTAAACCTTTAGCAGGGAAAATAAATTCATGCAAATTCACAAAACGGGCCATAAACGCACAGGAAGTGATGTCAGCATGCATCCTGTATCCTGAATAGTGGTGTACACTTTTATTCACACTGTTAGTGTCTTCTGAGCTGTGCGGTTGTGTTTTGACAAGTGTGGTTATTATGTGTGCTAAAAGTGTTTCTTTGGTGTGTAGTCCGCTGTAGTCTGGTGTCCCTACTGTCCCTGTCAAATCCTGTGTCTCTGTTAAGTCATGTTTTTTGCGTTTTGTCTCTTGTTTTGTCGGGTTTGTGTGTATGGGGTATATAATTAAGAAATTGCAAGTTACTGTTCATGTAGTTGGGTGTTTCTTTTTCTAGTGGGTTTTGTAGTGTTGGGGAGATGTTGGGTGAAGGTAGGGATGGGAGGATGTTGGAGGAAGCATTTGGGGCTTTCCTCTGGCTAATTAAATTTCACCTCCCTAGAATGGTTGAGAGTGGGGGACGTATACTAAAGGGGTATGATGTCAAAGTAAGAAAATTGCAGTGGAAACGCATTTGCCGCCATATGCAGAGGATCTTTGGTGTGGACAGGACTGTCCAACAGCTGAAACATTGGTGGCAGTATTGCATTTGGCTGGGGGGCGGCCCATTGGACAACCTGGGAATTTTCGCTGGCAGGCAATGTGGTAAGTAAATAAAAATTTTATGACAAGACCGGAGGCTCCTATTATGCATTCTTTTCTTGCTTTATTCAAATAACAGCAAGATAATTAGAAAAACTACACTCCCCAGAAGGCTGCAGGAGAAAACTACTGGCCAATGGGGAGAAAGATTACACAAAACAAACCAATCAGGTCAGGCCAACCATATAAGGACCTATCTGACCGCAAGCAGTCCTCTTTTCTTGCTGCTCGCAGTCAGATAAGTCGAATTCTTTCATTCTCCTTTTAAAATTCTGTGTTTACAGTGTTTTTTGAGCGTATTTACTGTGCAATTGTCACTTGTATTTACACTGTTTCGTGCGCTAGGTTTCTATAGTTACAGCTCCGTTGTCAGCTGAGTGCTTAGGGATTCCCCCTCGGCTTTTGAATTCAGCGCGCCTGCTCGCGTGCGCGCGCGCATTGTTTACATTTATCGGCTTTCCTCGCTCGCTCGCTGCCTCAGAACGCCTCGTTGCTGTGACGCTTGCCTCGCTTCTGTGATGCTTGTCAGCGCTGCCTTTCCCTGCCTTTTGGCTTCGTGTTCACGGTCTCCTCAGCGCTCGACTGACTCCTTCTTGGACACACCTCCTTTTGAAGCTCATATTCTCACCGGCAAGCTCATTTATACACGCCCCCTTTGTTATTCTGCCCAGGTTAACCCTTTGTTTTCCAGTTTGACAGAAATGGATGTTCCCAGCTCTCCTGAACTTGACAATGAAGAAAATGCCAATTTTAAATCAGACTTAAGCCTATTTATTAATTCCTCTTTGGAAACGGATGTTGAACACTCCATGCAGAGGGTTACAAAAACTATGGAGAATTCTTTAATTAGTATCATGACCAAAGCTTTGGCCCAGTCTGCGGGGGAAAGCAGAAAACGAAAACTGGTTCCTGCCACTATTCCATCTAAAAAAGTGTCACATGTGGTTAGCGAGGTTTCCTCGCGCAAGTCTGAGGATATTATTCCTCCCAGGCCTCAGTCAAAGGAGGGGTCTACTTTGACATTTGGCAAAAGCAAAGCCAAACTTAAACATGTGGAGGTTCCTAAGAAGCTGGTCATTGATACCATCCATGATACGGATGATGACTTGGGTGACACAGACGAAGACGATCTCTTTGATCTTTTTGGAGTTGGCGATTCCTCGCCCAAAAAGCAAAAATTGTCCCCTTTTGAGTCCGAGCCTATCCTGGACTAGGAGGGAATACCTATGTTTGATCCTGCATTGATTAGACACCCGAATTCTACGGAATGGTTCCCCATTCCCCATGTGGGAGAATACATTTCTTCAAAACTGCGACAACCTCTGGACAAGTCAGTCAGAGCAAAGTTGAAGTCTGAATGCCCCAAACCTTCTTTGGCCTCTAATATTACGGCCACTTCCGCTATTGACCAACCTCTCCTCACCTTTTTCTCTAAGTTTGGCAAGGACCCTCGTAAGGGAGTGGATAGAGCATGGTCCTCCTGTCAGGACAAACACTTGGATATGGTGGGCCCTCTCGCCCGCATTCTGGATTTGGCGGAGACGGCCCGTTCAGAGGAGTTAGTTTTGAATCCTGAAGAGGTTTCACTCTGGGCCCAACGTACCTTTTGTTTATTGGGCAACGCCAATGCTGCCATTACTCATGAAAGGCGCAAAGGTTTATTAATCAAGTTGGATCCCAAGTTAGCCAATTTGGCTTCACAAGATCCTGGAGTAAAGGCGGACGGTCTTCTCTTTGGTGACTCTTTAGTCAAAGACCTTTCCAGATTTGTTTCGACGTTCGCCTCTCTGGACAAGGCACAACTTTCCATTAAAAATGTTTTTGCCCCTCGGGTTTTTGGCAGGGCCGGCAGAGGCAGGAGCCGCTCTTCCGGCCGATTTTCCTCCTACCAAGGTTCCAGAGGCGCTGCAAACTCCGGCTATCAAGAGTACAAGCCTCAATTTTACCCCCAACGTGGTCGTGCCTTCCGGGGTAGTGGACAAAGGGGGCACAGAAGCAACACCGCCACCTCCAACTATCCCCAACAAGGTAAGCCTGTCTTCTGGCCCTCCCGTGGGAGGACGTTTGGCTCTCTTTCTAAACAAATGGCAAACTTTAACCTCAGACCCTTGGGTTCTCAGTTCTGTCCAAGGCTATCTCATAGAGTTTTACGCTCCTCCTTTCCAGGATACTTTGCCTCCACCTCTGGTGTTTTTCCGCCGACGTTTCACTTTTGATCTCTCAGGAAATTCTTTCCCTTTTGGCAAAGAAAGCTATCCAAAGGCTCCCATTCGATCCCTCGGGTTTTCTGAGCACTATGTTTCTGGTTTGCAAAAAGAACAAGAAGATGCGACCTGTTATCAACCTCAGAGTTTTCAATCAGTTTGTCGTTTACAGACATTTCAAAATGGAGACCATTATCCATTTAAGAGACACTCTTCGAGTCAGCGATTGGATGGTCCGCTTGGACCTTCAAGATGCGTACCTGACAGTTCCTATCCATCCCTCACATTCCAAGTTCCTCCAGTTTCAATGGCTGGGCGTAACTTATCGGTTTCGTTCGCTCCCCTTCGGTCTTTCTTCGGCTCCTTGGTGTTTCACCAAAATCATGAAGCCTGTGGCGGCTTCTCTTCGAGCTTTGGGGATTCGTTTGATCATCTATCTGGACGATATTCTTCTCATGAATGCGAGCAAGCCAGGTCTTCTGCGGGACCTGCAAGTGACCCAATCCCTTCTTCTCGATCTTGGTTTTCTCATCAATCCGGAGAAGTCCATGTTAACTCCCTCTCAAAGTGTAGAGTTCCTGGGGTTTCGCGTAGATTCTCCCTCCGCGTCTCTCTTCCTTCCTACCCAAAAGATCGCAGTTATTCGTTCGGAAATTTCTCAAGTTCTTTCTCTCTCCCGAATCTCCCTCCGCTCCCTCGCAAGGATTGTAGGGCTGCTCTCCGCCTCCATTGAAGCCATCTTTCCAGGCCCTCTACATTATCGGGCCCTTCAGCGCTTAAAAATAAGACATCTGCGTCAGGGGCTGGCTTATTCAGATCTTATACTCCTAAACCAAGACTCTCGTTCCAAACTGCAATGGTGGATAGACCATTGTGGACCAATCTCGACTGGAGGTACATGGTCTCCAGAGGAGTCGTCATTGCACATCAACTGTTTAGAGATGCTTGCAGGCTCCTTTGCAATCCGCAGCCTCGCAAAAAACAAAGTAAGTTGTTCCATTCTTCTCAGGATGGACAATGTTTCTGCGGTCCGTTACATCAACCGTCTCGGTGGCACAAGATCCAAACCCCTTGCGGAACTCGCCAAGAGTCTTTGGCATTATTGTATCCTTCACAATCTATCTCTCCAGGCCGAGTATCTTCCCGGCGACCTCAATTCCATCGCGGACTGGCACTCTCGGTATCTCCGAGATTCCAGCGACTGGAGATTACTTCCCTCCGTGTTTCATTCTCTCTCTCTCAAGTGGGGTCCTTTCTTCATCGACCTGTTTGCATCTCGCCTCAATTCCCAATTACCTCGTTTCTACAGTTGGCGCCCGGATCCGCTAGCATTAGCGACCGATGCGTTCCTTCAGGATTGGTCTCTTCATCTCAATTATGCTTTTTCTCCCTTTCTCATGATCAACAGGGTCCTTTCCCAGATTCGTCGTCAACAGACGTCCCTGGTCATGGTGGTGCCCTTTTGGCAATCCCAGATATGGTTTCCGTCTCTTTTGGAACTAGCAGTGGACTTTCCGGTCCTTCTCCCTCATTCCGAGGACCTACTCTTGGATCCTCGAGGTTCCCCTCACAACCTCATTCTGGATCGGTCTCTGACCCTATCGGCCTGGAAACTGTCCGGTCTCTCTCTGCTGACCAACTCCTTTCTCAAGAGGCTTCAATCTTTATCAGCCGGGCCTGGGCTCCCGGTACTTCCAGGGCGTACAAATCCGCTTGGTCTCTTTGGTCAAGCTGGTGTTTGGAACGATCTATCGATCCCTTTTCAGCCCCTGTAACTTTTGTGGTTAATTTTCTGGCCTCGGAGGCCAGTGCCGGCAAGTCCTATCGCACAGTGAATCTGTACAGATCAGCTATTTCACTTAATCATCATCCCATCGACAACAAACCGGTTGGTTCTCATCTGCTAGTTTGCCGTTTGCTAAGAGGAGTTCGTTTTTCCAAACCTCCGTTGGCTAAGTATTCTTCTTTATGGGACGTTAATTTGGTTTTTAAATTGTTTATTGATTGGCCTGACAATACTGCTCTTTCTCTGAAAATGTTGTCTGCAGAGCTTACTATGTTGTTGTGTTTAGTCTCCATTAAACGCGTCTCTGATGTTAGGGCTTTAGATCTTTCTTCGAGGCAGTTTTCCCCTACTGGAGTGTTGTTTCAGGTGCAGAGACGCACAAAAACAAATTTACAGTCTGTGTTTTATCCTTACTTTCCAGCTCAACCAAAATTGTGTGTAGGTCGTTGCTTAAAGCCTATGAACAGAAATCTGCTGACTTTAGGTCTTCTTCCCATACGCAATTGCTCATTTCTTTCCGCAAACCCCATCTCTCCGTTTCTTCTGCTACCCTGGCCGGTTGGGTCCGTTGGATCATGTCTCTTGCGGGCATTGATGCTTCTGTGTTTGGTGCTCATTCTACCAAGGGTGCCATGGCTTCTAAAGCCTTTTGGTCAGGCTCTCGCCTGGAGGATATCCTAAAGTCAGCAGATTGGTCTAACGATAATGTGTTTAAGACCTTCTATTGTAAACCTGTGATTACTACTTCTTCTCTGGTTGTTAATATGCTTTGAACTAGCATAATAGGAGCCTCTGGTCTTGTCATAAAATGTAGATTTTCCTAATAAGTTATGACGGAAAGTCTTAATTTTATTAAAGACACGGAGGCGAGTATTATCCCTCCACAACAGCTCTAATTTGTTCTGTTTCTTTCCCCCCCCTTAGGTACTCCAGCTTTGCCACCGCCTTCCTCGTGAGAATCGTCATACCTCACCGGAGTTCTTGGCGTCCACGTCCATCTGTCGGCCAACGTGGTTTCCTCAGGATGTTTCGTCCATGGTCTTCCTGCTTCAAGAACTGTTTACCTGGATTTTGACTGTTTATATATTGTTATTTTTGGTTCCTTTGTTATCGACTTCTTCCTAACTCTCACAAGAAAAGAGGACTGCTTGCGGTCAGATAGGTCCTTATATGGTTGGCCTGACCTGATTGGTTTGTTTTGTGTAATCTTTCTCCCCATTGGCCAGTAGTTTTCTCCTGCAGCCTTCTGGGGAGTGTAGTTTTTCTAATTATCTTGCTGCTATTTGAATAAAGCAAGAAAAGAATGCATAATACTCGCCTCCGTGTCTTTAATAAAATTAAGACTTTCCGTCATAACTTATTAGGAAAATCTACATTATTGTCTGTTTTTTCACAGTGTGTACCATGGAAACAACTGTATACAATGTTGCTTTAAGAACAGTGTAGTGATCAAGTCCACTCAGTTCAGGTGATTCAAAGAGGTTTTAATCAAGATGGTACAAGATCACAGTGAGACCATAAATAGATCAGATCAAGACCCCACCAGGAGCAGCCAGCAGGCAGCTCAGCCCATTCAACTGTGACTCATTTGACTCACAACATTCCAAACCATGTCATCACTGTTAAGATTCTACAGGCAGGGCATACATAACATTGAAGTCAGGATATAACATATCCCCCTTTCCCCCAAATAAACAAAAGAACAACAATGAGAGAACAACCATTGAAAGAAGAGCAATGAGAGAACAACCATCGAAAGAAGAACAACAAGCACGAAATCAAGAGACAGAGGAGAAAGGAAACAAACATAGAAATCATCCTCCCTTCTATACACAACAGAAAAGAAGGAAAAACAACAACGTTAGAGAGAGAAGAAAAGGAAGCACAAAAGACTGCCCCAAAGCACACCCACTGGCCAGAACAGGAATGAATGGAGGCTGAAAATGGAAAACTAACAGAACACAGGGCTACAGGCTGCGACGAACGCCGAGGAAGGAAACACGACAGAAAAGCAGAGGAAAGCTTAAATTCCACACGAGACATCAGACGAGGACATCACCAAAAGAACAGAAATGAAGAAGGAGAACAAGGAAGATTAGGAAAAGTGTAAGGGTAATCCTCACCTACAAGAAACACCATCATCAATACAAAATTAAAAATATAATGTAAAGACAACAGTGCATAATAATAATTCATAACTATATGTGAGGTTCGGGAGGACTATAACCCGAAAACAAACCCTTGAAATATAAGGCAATACAGCAGTAACAGATGGGACTAAGACCCATAGGAACAATAGTCCTTGTAAAGTTGACATCTTGAAAACTAAGAGAGGTTGAGGGATGTCAAAAAACAGATATGGGTAGGAACCCATATGATAAAAACAGATATGGGTAGGAACCCGTATGATAATGCGAAAGGACTGAAACCTTCGCATAGCTCCCAGGAGGAAGACAGACTAAAATTGTGCACATGTGAGACGTGTAAAAAAAAACCAGATATGGATAGGGACCCATATGATAATGTAGAACTGAAAGTGTTTGGGTACGAACCCGCACTAATGCAATAGGACTGTAACCTTTCCATGGATCCTCTGTGAGAGGGAAACAGAATAGTGCACATGTGAAACGTGTACAAATGTACAACGTGCAGATAGGACTGAGACCCACAGAGAACCCAGTGTAGGGGAGCAAAAAACATGCATAATGGACTCTTGACGGCGAACCCTTGCATAGATCCTCTGTTAGAGGGAAAACGGAATAGTGTAATGGACTCTTGACGGCATTTACCAACTTGGCTTATACCTAGGGTCCATGGACAGAAGTGCTGAGAGCAAACCAATGAACTTTTGCATGGCTTCCCTGTAGGGAACAAATTGTATGCATGAATGCATGAAAAACATCACAGTATTACAGTCATGAGGGTGAGTACACCCAGCAATAGGAACCAGCTAGACAGCGCAAACATGTAAAAAAAAAATATATATACAACACTTTTTTGAATGAGTACAACCACAAACATTCTGTATGTACAGTAAGCCCAAAACAAGCGCATAGTAAGCTTAACGTTGGCACTTAACCACTGAAAGATGCTCTGTAAGATTAACATTATAAAACTGTCACTGGTGTGCCTGTCACCGGGGTAGGGACAGGCAGACGAAAACTGACCCAATAGAACAACTTAATGTTCATTCTGGTCTGTAAAACTCACTGACCCACAACATAACCCTTCGCAGCAATTTTCAACATCACTTTGCAAGTTATGGAATCTCCTTCCTCTGTAATAATGCTCTAAATCAACATTATAGTTCCTAGGGCTCTATGCCGCCTTGCTGATCTTGAGGCAGCAAAGCAGACAGTAATCCATAATTGACGTAGGCAGCAAAATAAATAGAACAGTACCTTCAACTGTTGACCACCTTCCAGGAAGTGAGTAAAAAAACATACTTCACCTTGGTGCTAACATCATGACGTGACCGGAGGATCATGTTGTTGAAACTTTATTGACGTGGTTAAAAAGCAGCAGGGCTGTAACGGGTAGAAACTTGGTTGGCAACCTGAAGAATCGCCAATCATAAAACGGCGGCACGCAATACAGACGTAGCGCCGGATGGCTCCCGGCGTAGACATGCATCACGGCATCCACAGAAGAGTACTAGATTCCGTAGCAGCAGAACTATGAAAAGGAAGATCACGAGGGAATGGCTCCGCGCGCCAGAAGAATGCAGGTAAGAGTGTGGACAGCTTGGATGAGGCTCGCGCCTCTAGTTCAAAAGATATACATGGCGGTTGATGTGGCACTGCTGCTCAAACAAGCCCAACAATGAAAGCAAAAATTTCCTCACACGCTCCATTTCCCTCGGACTGCAAGAGGCACGTGGGACCAAATAAATAGACGTTGATCAGCACATTTTCCCAATGCTAGCGTTGACCAAGTGTTGTAGTAAGCTCACTTGCCTCTTGAACGGTCAAAACAGCAAAACAGCTTGTGTGCTTGTGAATAAAACACAGGATGCGTGGGTTGAAGCAGACCAATTATGTTATAGGGACAGCAGAAACTGACCTTTTGAGGGTTGAGAGGACACTGTTGCTCACTGCATACCCCCACTGCTAGCGTAGTCCGAAAGTTGAAGAATGTCCACTGGCCTCTGGCACTGTGAAAACAGTCAAAACAGCTCCAGTGCGAGCGCACTTCGAATTACACTGTGTAGTGTGAGGTTGCTTGGCTGGAAGCAAAGAACATGTAGATGCGACACTAACTGTGTGCAGACGTAAACTTGTTCCAAGGAAACTTGATCTTGTGAGGCACAGGCAGGAGCAAGTTTGTGCAGATATGGATGTACAACACAGGAGACACAAGCACAGGCAGCAGCTAATTACCTTGCTTGTAGAGGCTCTGTAGACACAGGAGCTTTGGCTGCAGCTGGAGCAGAAACAGCGAGGACTGGCACGTTTACGTGTTGGGCAACTGATGTTGAGGTCACTGGTGGGGTCAAGGATGCCAGTTGAAGGTAGATGCTTAACTTGAGTTACATGTAGAGTTTGTACCTGAAGTTGCTTCAAGTTAGAAGAGGTGATAGATGCAGGTTCTTTTGAAGATCGTCGCAAACATTCTGTAGTGATCAAGTCCACTCAGTTCAGGTGATTCAAAGAGGTTTTAATCAAGATGGCACAAGACCACATGGAGACCATAAGTAGATCAGATCAAGACCCCACCAGGAGCAGCCAGCAGGCAGCTCAGACCATTCAACTGTGAAAAATTTGACTCACAACATTCCAAACAATGTCATCACTGTAAAGATTCTACAGGCAGGGCATGCATAACATTGCAGTCAGGATATAACAAACAGGCATTTCACAATGCATTGGTGCAAAATGTTGCTGACTAACACCAACGCAGGCACTCTTGCACCATTTTGCAAGGCTGGCAGCATTGTAGGGAAAGATTGTTAATGAGCAGGTAGATGTCATTTCCTGCACATTGACAAATTGTAATTTTGCTTTTGAACCAATATGTGTGCTGCTACATTTCACACACATAGATTTTGCAAATCATCATGTAGTGATTTGTAAAGTGCATGAAGGGTCACCTTACTGCACATCAACTATTGCACAATGTTAAATCTTGCTATTAGGTGTAATTCTGGTTTACATATGCATAGTTTGAGCAGAATACATGTAGAAAGGTTAATGTTTGACCTTATAGGGTCATCGTAACACCTCCTACTCTGAGTTGTCACAGACTTGATGATCTGGTCTAGTGGTAGAATATCTGGCTATTGTGTTGCCATACCCACCACCAAACCCATTGCCTGCCCCTTTGCTGTAGTGGAATGCAGAGCTAAGAACCATATTTACAAGTGGGCCAAGCCATGCTAAGTTGCACTGTGTCACATTTTATCCATTTTCATTAGGCGTCACCAGAAGAGCACATAATAAACGCTGTCATCGTTGGCTTTATGGCAATTGTTAACATACATCCAAGTATGGGAGGACAATGGTAGACTAAAGTCTCAGAGTCTGATGTGCTTGTGAGATGTAAAAATAAAACGACTTGCATTCTCTGACATGTAAGTGAGGTAGGTTTGGTGTATTCTGACACTCATTTGTGACTAGGTGGTTAAGCATTGTCTGATGTGACTGCCACTCTCGATCTTTAGTCACAAGAGAAGCACCTATTATTCACAGATTGTCTCGCAGTACACATACCTGCATTGAGCATTTGTTGTGTGTGAGTCAGGTATTTCACCCCCCTTCCTCTAGGCAACATGATCCGACACATGTGAAAATATTGCTAGATGTCTGTGGATGAGATAAATAACAAACTTGAGACATTTGCCACATGATGACTGATCAATACTCCTATTTCAGGTGTTCCATCTGAATGGCCATTATTCATACAAAGTGATGCAGATACCTTAAAGAGCCCCCAGCTACTGGTGAGTGCCTTAGTACATGTATGTTGAATCAACTAATGAGTGTTTGTGATAACTGATCCGGCCAGTTTATGATCCCACTCACTCTGGGTGTGCCTGACATGGTTATCACCTGAGGAGGTACATTAATGTGAAGATGTAGTAGCATTGAAATGCTGCAAAATATGATGCACTGCATTTCCACATTTCCTGAATGTAGAGATGGTCTGTTTGTACAATGCTACGGGCCCACCCAGGTTTTTTATGAGACGTGCCATCTTAAGTTGCCTAGCGCCAAACCAGGCACCATTGCACTATGGTACAATGGTGTCTGCATTCGGGCTAGGTGGCCAAAGAAGGCACTGGTGTTTGTGAAAACACAGGTGTGCCCCTTATTTTTGCACAGTCCTTTCTTCCATGCATTTACCGCACGTTTGAGCTGATTGTTGTAGCACAGTGCAATGGAAATTTATCAGAAAATCTTCTCACAGGACGTCCCTACACATTTTAGCACACTGACCTACAGTACTATGGTAGCCATTGGGTCCACCCTTCTACTTGGCAATTGATGCTGTGACCTGATGGTGCAGCTACAGACCTTGATACTTGATAAGTAGATGCATCATGTACCTATAATGGACGTAGTGTTGTGAAGTTAACAGCAACATCTTTTGCATCTCCCTAAGGAAATATGGTTTCGCAGTAGTGTAGCATGTGTACATGGCAGCACTGGTACACAGTGCATGGCTAAAGATCATATACATACACATGGTGTAAGCTAGTGCGACTCTGGGAGTATGCTAATCTTGTGAATTTAACATAGCACTTTTACCATGTACATATGAGCTGATTGTCTAGTTGACATCTGCCTCTGCATATGTGATTGACAGTGTACATGCAGGCAACACTGTGTTAAAGAGATGTTAAGGATATGTATGACCAGACAGGGAATCCATGTACCACTGGCATGAATGGCAGTCACTCAGGAAAAGAGCATTGCAGCTAGACTTGTGAATGGCACTCATTCATACAACGAGCTTGTCTCATACACAATATGGAATCTATTGTTTATCAGCATATTGGATGAGTGGTCTAACCCAGAATAACAACTGGCTGGAATTGAAATTATAACTTTTTGTTGATGTGATGTGGCCAACTACACTCACCGCGTGAAAGGCAATGTGGTTTTGAGATGGCTTAGGTTTGGTTGCGAGTAGGTCCTCCCTACGCAAGTTGTTAGTTCTTGTCACAGCTTGAGTCAAAATGGAGGCTGGATACCCTCCTTGTTGGGAATTGGAACATTGACTCTCTATGGTTGTTATCAGAGCATTATCATTAGATGTGATTCTCTTAGTCCTCAACATTTGAGAAAAAGGTAGATTCTGTAGCAATGTAGGTGGATAAAAACTGGAAAACAGCAACACGTTATTCCTATCTGTCTGTTTTTTATACACAGTAGTTTCCAGTTTGTCTAAGCCTTTAGTGATTAACACATCCACGTACTTACTGGCTCCATGGTCACATACACATCTAACTTTCTAATCTTGGGCACTTATAGGGCCCGCTTTGGTCTGCACCAGTGTATATTTTCTTATTGCCATGCGTAAGAGCATTAGGTAGTCTCAAGTTTGACTAGCTCTTCCCTGTATGTTGTATATATACAGACCTGTTTGTCATAATGTTCATTAATCCTTATTGTAGGCCTGGGCGTAGTACTACGCTACGCTCGTGAAGTGTGCGAAGTTTGCGCTACTTCACACTATGCGAATTGCACGTAGCACAGTGCAAAAACGCGTAGCGTAGGGGTCATTTTTTGCTTGCTCGCGGTTCTCAACGTCAAGTTGGCGACCGCGAGCGAGCAAAATCAACATCCCGGCGAGACTTTTTTCTCATTCGCGATTGGCAACATCAAGTTGCCGATCGCGAGCGTGGAAAATAAACCTCCAGGCGAGATTCTCAATGCGGGGAGGTCAGGTTTCTCATTGCGAGTGGTAGCGTATGCTTGCGACCGCTCGCGATGAGAAACTACCAGCCCACGTTGAGAAAGCTGCCACTCGAGTACAAATCTACTTGAGCGGCAGAAAAAGACTGCTTGCACTGTGCAAGATGCCGTTTGCAATGATTGCACATTGCGGACAAGCATCTGGCACTGTGCAATCATTGCGAACAGCATTTTCCCTACCGCACTACGCAGTTCGCGTAGCTACACAAAGCTTGCGTAGTGCGACGTGCACTTCGCGTAGCGTAGCGCAGTGCCACTTCGCAAACTATGCCCAGAGTTACCTTATTGTATGTTTGCATTTCTACAGCGGCCCCTGAAGAAGGGATGTTTTAAATCCCAAAATGCATTGGGCACATCTTCTAACGAAAACTTCAAATCTATGTTGATTTGTATATAACTGTCATGTTCTTATGTTTTTGTTTTGTTGTTTGTAAAACACAACTACGGTCGAAACAATTGAAAGCACTTGCAAAATAAGCCAAATAGAGGCTAGAATGCTTGTGTGCAACACACAGAACGGTTGTGTTTAAATTTGAGTAGACAACCCATTGTTCATTGTGTATTCTTTAAATTGACTATGTGAAAAATTGCCTTTCAGGCTGTGCATCCAGCAATCAAGTGAACAGTCACTTGCATATTGTTTCTTTGAGAGGTTGGCAACCTCTGACTGGGTGGCAAGCATACGAGCGTACTTTTTTGATGCCTATGTTTTATGTGTTCAGACTAGGTGTGCGCTAACTTCATTCATTCACAACTACACTTACCACCATTGTTCCCCGTCTAAATTCTAATTTGCTCATTTTTTGGTGCATTGTGGTACGGCTAGCTGCCTTGTGACATACAACTACTCACATGCTTCAAATACATGTGTACAGCATGAACACTGGATATGTAGCTGTAGAGACACATCTGACTATGTAGTGCATGGCAGTTGACACATGGGTGTAATTTTCATATGAGTAACACTTTGGTGCCTTGTAGTATGCCCCTAATGCACCCGGTGCACACTTTGAGTATGGGTAAATGTCATGCTCTGGGTCCACAATGGGTCTGTGACTCAATCTCCGTGGGTACATTCCCCTAGTAGACTCTGTCTGAGTTTGTGTAAATGTCAGTATTTCACTTAGGAGAACATCCACTGATGATGTAGACCCCTGCCATTGCTATGTGACATACCAAACATTACCATAAAGGTAATATTTTGATGTTGTGGTATGAAATTTACTTCACATATGATTTTCTCAATTAAGCTTTATTTGGAAAACTGTTTTCTAAGACTGTTGCATTCCTGTTGTAGTAAACTTGAATGTTGAAGAGACTTGTTAGCCCATGTTATTTGTCCTGTTTCTAACATATTGCCATGTGTGTATATCATTATAGAAAACATGACACCTGAGGCTGCTAAAGTATTTAAGCAAATCAAGGACAGGTACCAGCATGTTCACGGAGTTGCCAGGGGCTACCGGCAAATGCAAAAACGTTACCATGAGGACAGAGCTGGAGGGCGCTGGAAAACATTCCCTCAGGGTGCCTCAAAAGCAGCTCACACAGTGGTGTCGGGTCAGCCACTGAAACACAACAGAGGGACAGATACAATCTGCCCAGCACCTCTGGTGCACAACACCCTACACCACCTGCTGCACCCTCTGCAGCTGCACCACAATCTGCACTGGTCCCACCTGCCCCACCTGCCGCACCATCAACAGCTGGCCAAGCTGCTGCACCATCCTCAGCTGCACAACCTGCAGCTCCAGCACCACCTACCAAAGACTGGATTCAGGATTCGGCAGGGATGACCGTAAACTGCTGTCAGACCTAAATGTTCGTGATGCATCACTGGAGCAACAAATGTCAGATGTCCTAAACCACCTGGAGAACATTAAGGGAGACCCTTTCTGAGAACTTTGGTCTGAGATGTTATTCCCTGTGCAGTCCCCAAATTCATATTATGTATATTTGGTATTTTATGATAGGTGTTTAAATATAGGTATAAGTGTTTATTTAGAGCAGGTTAAGCTTAGTTTTAGGTGTAGCTAGTGTTTTATTGTATTTTAGAAATGTATTAGTGGGCTTGGGTAAGTTTCCTTTACCTTTGGATGGGGGGTTGATGTTTTATACTTGTTTTATATTTGCAAAACAGGATACCTTTATTATGAACAAATGAAGAACTAAACTAAACCTACCTATACTATGCTAAATTACTAAAATTACCTACACTATGCTACCTTATGCTAAATTTCCAATGCACTAACCTGAACAACCTTATCCTAATCTATACACTTAACACATTAAACATCAACCCCTCTTCCACCCTTAAGGCATGTGAAGACAGAACAAAGACACCTAAACCTAAACTATCTAAACATATATCCTAAAAACATATATGTATATATATATATATATATCTCACGCTCAGATTCCGTCTTGCTCTCCCCTTCACTCGCAGTCGGGTGCGCTGTAGCTCGGTGATGGACACCGCGCGGATTTAAAATCCACGGCTCACGGTACAAATATCAGCACCAGCACTCACAGGAACGTAATGAAATGAAATGAAAGAAATCTTATAATGCGCGACTAAGCCCAAAGGCATCAAGGCGCCTAACCAAGAAAAATCAAACAGACCAGGGACCAAATTACGGATATGCCTTGGCAAAGAGCCATGTCTTTAATGCCTTCCTGAACGTCAGGACAGAATGTTGAGTTTTGATATCAGGGGGAAGGGTGTTCCACAGTTTAGGGGCTAAAGACGAAAAAGCCCTTCCTCCCCATTTAACTCTTCGAAAACGGGGCACTGACAACCGGCACTTTCTCAAAGAGCGGAGGTTTCTGCAAGGGGCATAAGGGGCATAAGGTCCTTCACCCCCCCAGCCCCATCGCCGGATAGCGCCCCGTAAGTCAGGCAAAGGGTCTTAAAAGCAATCCTGGCTTGGATCGGGAGCCAGTGCAGACTCTTCCTAGCAGCTGTAGCGGAAAAAAGCCTAGGGACATCGAGCACAAATTTAGCTGCCGCATTCTGGGCAGTTTGCAGGCGTTGCACGAGGCCCTTATTTATGCCGGCATAGAGAGCGTTGCAATAATCAAGCCGTGAGGTGACCAGTGCAACAACAGTCTGTTTACGAGCCTGCAGAGATAGGTAATGTTTGATTTTCCTGAGGATCTTAATGATGCCCCAGCAAGTAGCAACCGTCCTATTTACCTGCTGAACCATGGAAAGAGCGGGGTCGATAATAACTCCCAGGTTACGAGCCGAGTCCGTAGGTGTGGGACACGCACCCAAAGCAGGAGGCCACCATTCAGAAGACCAAATGTCCCTATTTCCACCAAAAACAAGGACCTCGGTTTTCTCCCCGTTCAGCTTCAGTGAATTGTGAATCATCCACTGAGAAACTGCCTCCATGCAGTTCCTGAAGCTGAGAGCGGAGGTACTGCCCGAGTGGGAGAGGGACACCATAATCTGGGTGTCATCAGCGTATGATACCACCTCCATCCCGTAAGATCTTATTAACCTGGCAAGTGGGGCCACATAGATATTAAAGAGGGTCGGACTTAAAGCTGACCCCTGTGGATCCCCACATTGCACCAGTGAGGATGGAGATAGATACTCACCCAATTTGACCCTCTGTTCCCTCTGATCGAGGAAGGAGGCCAGAAGGCTCAGTGCCGAAGCTTCCACCCCTATTTCCCTAAGACGAGATGTTAAAACCGAGGGAGATAGGGTATCAAAGGCGGCTGTCAGGTCTAACAGAACCAGAAGAGTGGTATGGCCCTGGTCGACCTCAGTGCGGATGTTGTTTAGCACTACCGTGAGAGCCGACTCCGTACTGTGGTATCTCCGGAAGCCATGCTGGGACTGATCCAAAAGACCCGAAGTATCCAAGAAAGCCAGATGCTGATTTAGATGAGTTTCCAGCATCTTTGCTGGTGCCAGAAGCAATGAAATGGGGTGAAAATTCTTAAGGATTTCAGGGTCTAATGTTGGCTTCTTTAAGAGGGGCTTAACCACAGCACTCTTCCACTGGGAAGGAAAAATACCCTCCTGCATCGCCCGGTTCATAATGTCCAGGAGCAGGGGCAATAAGGTTTCCCTACAATCTTTAAGAACTTTAAGAGGGCATGGGTCCAGAGGGGACCCCGTCCTAGTCTTACTTAGAAGCAAGTCCAGTTGTTGTAGGGAGAGCGACGGAAAATGGGACAGGCTCACAGAGGAGGCCAAGGTTCCACATCCTATAGGGGATGTGACCGAAGTGGGGGGGGAGGCATTGATGCCCTTTGCAATTCAAGGGCCGAATAAATGTCGGCTATTTTAGAATGGGAGAATTGGGCGATCTTGTCACAAAGATCTTGGGAACTAACAATAGGGTCGGGCATTTGCAGCGTGCACAAAGAGTCTACAATTCTAAAAAGTTCTCTGGGAGAGGTAAGGGTGGTAGTTAAATTAGAAAAATACTCCTGCTTTTCTTTAATTACCTCCGCTTTATACCCCTTGAGAAGAAGTTTGTGCTTTTCCCTCTCTTGATTGTCCCAACTCGCCCGCCACAGATATCCCAGATTTTATTGGGCTTCTTTTCACACGACCTGACGCGTTTCGGCTGCTGCCTTTATCAATAGTGCCCGGTGCCGACATAAAGCAGACTTAAATACTCATTAACTGCCAAACAAAAACAAAGGACACCCGACTTCCTTGAGTTTAAAGTGTCGGCCATTTATAAACATGTTTATGGATTGTAAACAACATAAGAACTTTGCAATCTATTGGATCATACAGGCACAGCAACAGCTATATCATGCCCTGAATGGGCTTTTTCCCCCTATATTGTTGCATTTGCCTATCCCAATATTGATGTGTAAAGTAATCTTGCCCTGGATGGGCTTTTGTTCTCCATATAGTCACTCTGCCCCATATGGATAATAGGCAACAAGCCACAATTCATGAACAGCATGGCATTCTCAAAATCTCTAAGGGATAGCAGTAAGTTTCGGTTCACACACAGCAGGTATATACACATTCATAATTATGCAGATGTTATAGATCCACAGCCATTTCTTCACCACTGTTCAGCCCTCCTGGTCTTTTCGGTTGGTTGTCAATAATATGTCTTGACTCAAATCTGCGTAATTGCAGTTGCCTATCGCCACCTCTCACACTGATGGGCACCTGATCGATACAGAAAAAACTTAACAAGTCCCTGTTGCTTTGATGTAACATCTCAAAATGCTTGGTCACCGGTTAGGTGGCATCCTTGTTTTGTATGGCTCTGAGATGTTCCAAAATTCGTATTTCAGTTGGATGGATCATACTTCCAATGTAACGCAAGCCACACGGACACACTAGACAGTACACCGTGTGGCTTGTGTTACAATTCATCAGACTCTTGATTTTCTTGGGTTCCCTCATTCCGGGCACTGCATACTCCAACACCTTCTTACTGTTTTTGCAGGCCCTGCATTTAAGACATGGATAGAACCCAGCTAGCCTCCCAAATGATGGTACTTTGTTCTCATCACCACAGTGGCTTTGGACTAAACTACTACGTAGGGATCTAGCTCTCCTAAATGTTATGAGAGGTGCTTTTGGCAATTCCTTCCCCATTACTGGGTCAGATTTCAAAATGTGCCAGTTCTTTACAAAGATTCTTCTGATGTCTGAGGCATCACTTGAGTACTCCGTGATCATCCTCAAGTTATTAGATTTCCCATCTTTTTCCTTGTTCGCACTAAGCTCACAACTAGCTATTAAGTGGGCTAACGTGTATACTATGCAACGTGAGATCACTCGCGAAGCACCGCTTCGAAATCTGGGATATGATTGCATCGCACTCCCCAGATATATATTTTCTCACGGAAACATGGTTAAACCCCACTAATTATCCACTGATAGTAATGGCCATTCCAGAGATGTATACCCTGTTGCCTCTGGACAGAGAGGGAAAGATAGGTGGTGGGATTGCTATAGCATATAAAAAGCACCTCAAAATAAATTGGATATCTACACTTAGAAATGACAACATGGAAATAGGAATTTTTAAAATTGTCACCTCCCCAACGGATAGTTTGAATGGAGCCCTATTATATCGTCCACCGGGCTCAAAGACTGGGTTTGCAGACAAATTGATCCAACTAATTGCTATGCATGTGCTCGCTGCAAACAAGTTCCTCCTATTGGGAGATTTTAACTTCCATGGGGAAGACCTTACGAGTCCGGAGGTAAACCACCTCATGTCTGCCCTTAATTTGCTTGGCCTGACCCAAAGAGTGACTGGTCCAACTCACAATGCTGGTCACATGTTAGATCTTATTTTTGCTAACATAAACAACCTAGCCTGTAGCCCTCCAGAGCTGCTTACATGGACAGACCATGCGATGGTTAGTTTTGCTGTCGAGTTGTGCTGCCCTAAGCATACTGCCCCTAGCCTGGCAAAGAAACAAATAATGCTTAGACCTTGGCGTAATCTCACAGTTGAACGCTTTGAGGAGGCCTTTCACCTAGAGAAAGGAAAAATGGAGATGGGAACTGAGCTAACGTTAGAGGATTTCAACAAGGCGTTCTCTACTGCCTTGGATGCAGTCATTCCCAAAAAGAACATGACTCTGCCATCAAACCGCCCGTCAGCCCCCTGGTACACCACTGAGCTCAGGACGGAAAAGTCTAAATGTAAAAGATTAGAAAGAGTCTGGCGTGTTAGCAAAGAAATCCAAGATAGAAGGCTGTATAAACTTTCCTTGACCTCTTATCATCTCAACCTAAAACGGGCAAGACGCAAATTTATCTTCAATCAAATTGAAGGTGCGGTGAATACCCCTAAGGCGCTCTTTAGTATAGGAGAATTTGTATCTCCTCAGGCCAGCGTCAATCCCCTGTGGTAACACAGGATTTTTGTAACCAGTTGGCCAGCTATTTTCAGGACAAGATTGCCAGAATCTATGCAAATTTTCCATCTAAAAACGTGCCACCCCCTGATGTTCTTGGTTGTAGGGAGCTGGAAAAAAGGACAGGCAGTACTTTGGAGTGTTTCGCTCCAGTTACTCTTGAGGAAGTCTCCAAAGCACTCGCCTCAGCTAAATCTGGCTCACCAACTGATCTCTGCCCTCCCAAAACGATGGCTTTGTTAGCAGCCAGTTGTACGCCAGTTATTCTCCAACTATATAACCTATCTATTCAATCTGGGAATATTCCAAGAACATGGAAGGAGGCATATGTGCCTCCCATCCTGAAGAAACCTACGGCAGACCCGCAAGAACTTGGTAATTACCGCCCGATCTCTCTTTTACCTTTATTGGGGAAAGCATTGGAAGGCATGGTAAATAAACAACTTAGCCAATATTGAGAACTAAATGAAATATTGGACCCATCCCAATTTGGGTTCCGACCGGGCTACAGCACCGAGACTGCAATTTTGGCAGTCACGGATTCGCTTAGGCTACAAATGGATGTAGGGGGCTCAGCAATATTGATTCTGCTGGACCTCTCCGCAGCCTTCGATACCATCTCCCACGAAGTGCTAGCGGAGAGATTGGAATCCTGTGGTATCCAGGGTAGAGCCTTAAATTGGCTACGTAACTTTATGTCTGGAAGATCTCAGACAATCATGCTCGGGCCACACTTGTCAGATTCAATCCCTCTAGATAAAGGCATACCCCAGGGCTCGTGCCTAAGTCCGACCCTATTTAATATCTATATGTCCCTATTAGCCGGGAAAGCGGAAAAATCGGGCCTTGAAATCATCTCTTATGCTGATGATAGTCAGCTCATCTTCCCGGTTGGCTTGGACCCAGTAGCAGAGAAAGCTCGATTAGCCGGAATCTCAAATTGGATGTCTCGGAACTGCCTCCAGTTAAACCCCGGCAAAACCGAGCTAATGCTGATAGGTAAAGCAACTGTCAGATGGTCATATGACTGGTGGCCGGCCCAATTGGGAGTTGCCCCTACTCCGACTTTATGTGTTAAAAATCTGGGGCTAAAACTAGATCAGTCTCTATGTATGAGGGACCATATAGCTGCGACAACGAGCTCTTGCTATTACAGCCTGCGTCTGTTGCGTAAAATTCTTCCCTTTCTGCCCACAATCCATCGTAAAACCTTGGTTCAGGCAATGGTCATCAGTCGCCTGGACTATGGCAATGCCCTACTGGCCGGGGTAGGAGAGACCTTGTTGAGTAAACTCCAGGTCATCCAAAATACGGCAGCTAGGATGGTAATGAACCTCCCAGCAGGTTCCGCATCGGTCCCTTTGTTGCGAGAACTCCACTGGTTATCAGTGAGGAAAAGATCGTTTTTAAAGATCTTCTGTCTCACGTATGCGGCACTCAGCAGTAGAGGCAGCAGATATCTCCAAAAGAGACTTGTTAAGTATGCTCCTATCAGAAATCTGCGGTCCGGTGCGCGGGCTCTTCTACAAGTGCCACGTATCAGGCTATGCTGTTCTGGAGGAAAATCCTTTTCATACTTGGCACCCAGATACTGGAATGAGCTTCCAGACTCTCTTCGCAGAATTGCAGTGTATAGCACTTTTAGGAAACAGCTAAAAGCCTTCCTTTTTTAAACAAAAAATGCCCTGTTCCTTCCAGTTTTGGGATAACTTTAGCAAAGCGCCGAGATGCCCCCAGGTGAGTCGTGCGCTATAGAAGTTCATCTAACATAACATAATATAACAAGTCCCTTCTGGGCTTTTTATCTACCTTGGACATGGCTTCCTCTAGAGTCTCCTTACTATAGCCTCTGACCTCAAATCTCTTTATGCTCTCATTCACTGCTGCCTTGAAATCACAGGTACGTGAGCAGTTCCTTTTTATTCTCAATAATTCGCCATATGGGATACTTGTTATTGTTTTTCCTGGATGGCAACTGCTCGCGTGTAACAAGGAATTCCCTGCGGTCGGTTTCCTGTGCAAGGAAGTGCACAGTCTTCCATCCGCTGGGAAAAACAAAAAGATACCGTGCTAACTTCTCCTGTGAATTTAAGATTGAGGTTGTTCATGTTGTACACATTGATATATTCTCTGGCTGATTGCTCCGTGCCTTTGTAAATAATAAACAAATTGTCTATGTGTCTATTCCAGCTTAATACCCTGCGGGTCCAATTTTCATTGTTTGCTGCCCAGGCCACCTGCTTCTCCCACCAGCCCACGAAAAGGTTCGCGTAATAGGTGCCCATCGCAGTACCGCGTATTTGTTTGAACAGTTGTTCCTGGAATAGAAAGATGTTATTACATAGGCAGAAATTCACAAATTCCAATAGCATCTTATTGTGTTCAGCCAGATTAATAGGTCTTGTTCCTAGGAAAAATCTGACAGCTTCAATTCCCTGTAAATGATCAATGCTCGTATAGAGACTCGAAATGTCTAGTGTTATCATCACCAAGTCCTCATCCCAGTTTAAATTCTCCACTCGTGTCAAAAAGTCTTTAGTGTCTTTGATGTACGAAACCAGTTCTTTCACAAAATCAAAAAGGAAATAGTCCACAAACCTGGGCATGTAAGTGCTGTGCCTGTATGATCCAATAGATTGCAAAGTTCTTATGTTGTTTACAATCCATAAACATGTTTACAAATAGCCGACGCCTTAGACTGAAGGAAATCGGGTGTCCTTTGTTTTTGTTTAGCAGATAATGAGTATTTAAGTCTGTTTTATGTCGGCGCCGGCCACTATTGATAAAGGCGGCAGCCGAAACGCGTCTGGTTGTGTGAAAAGAAGCCCAATATATATATATCTATCTATATATATTCCCTGACAAAACCAAAGGTTTCAGGGACGTTATAGTTACAAATTAGCATTTAAAAAACATTTGAAATTCACTGACAAAAACATAGGTTTCAGGGACGTTATAGTTACAAATTAGTATTTAAAAAACCTTTGAAATTCACTGATAAAAACATAGGTTTCAGGGACGTTATAGTCAGTTGGACATTTTACTCATACAAAACCATAGAAATTCAGCTGTTATGGTTAGTTGAGCTAACTATAACTCGCGCCCCCGCAATGCACTGCTGATGATATCACATATTACATCATTCATGACATGGTCAGTGAAATCACTGATGGCATCACTGATGACATCTCAAATGACATCACTGATGACATCACTAATGACATCATCCAGTGAATGTGTGTTTCTGTAAAGTTTAAATATGTTTTATATGTTTTATATATGAGTTCAAGGCTCAGGCAAGCCGAAACGCGTAATGGCGACTGGTGAGGAATAAACAACTGTTTTTGCACCATTCCTGGGTCTGTGTCCATTACTGGAGGCATTCTGCAACCTACGGAGGAAAACTGTGATTATATATATCTATATCTATATCTATATTCACTGAAAAAACCATAGGTTTCAGGGGTGTTATAGTTAGCTGGACTTTTCACTTGTACAAAACCATTGAAATTCCCCCGTTATAGTTAGTTCAGCTAACTATAACTCGCGCGCCCGCAATGCACTGCTGATGACGTCACATATTACATCACTCATGACATGGTCAGTGACATCACTCATGACATCACTGATGACATCTCGAATGACATCACTGATGACATCACTGATGACATCATCCAGTGAATGTGTGTTTTTCTGAAAATTAAATATGTTTTATATATGTATATCTCAAGGTCGATGGAAGAATAAATGGGTATATAAGTGTCTAAATGGATGATTTGTTTTTGAAAAATTGATTGTGTAACTGACTGATTAAGTGTATCATAGTAAATACATGGCTTAGTGAGTAATGTTTAAATATGTAAATATCTGTATCAGTCTCTCACTTTGTGTATAAGTGGCTGCATGGGTTGGTGAGTAGCTACATGGGTGTCTATATAGGTTATTAGTTGTTTTTTTGAGTATCAGTCTGAGTGTCTGCATGGTTCGGTGGGGGGTATTACGTAGTGCATAGGTGCATGAATGAGTGACTCACTGTTTGTATGTGTTGAACACAGCATGTGTGCAGGACTGTATGGGTGGATGAGTGTGTGTATGGGTGTGTTAGTGAGTGAATGACTGTCTCAATAGTGTCTTTATGAGTAACTACATATGTTTTAAACTAGTATATGTGACTATTGGTGTATATATGTGAGTATATGTGAGAGTGAGAGATTGAAAGAGTTCCTGTATGAATAAGTATGTGTTTCTATAAGTGATTGTTTAAAAGACTAAGTATGTGTAAGTTTCCGTTGAAGTAAGTATGGTGGTGTGTGTATAACTGTATATGCAAGTAAATGTATGTTTGATTCTTTATTAGCATGAGTGACTATGTGTGTGAGTAACTCTATGGATGAGTGGCATTGTGTAACAGGATGTATAGGTGTATGAGTACATATGATGAGTGAGTACATGTATGAGTGACTGTATAGGACTGTTGGTGAATGAGTGGATGTGTATGTGGATCTTAGAATTACTGAAGAGGTTGTTGTAACTGGTATTGGTATGTCCATTGTTTTGTAAATTTTAGTCTCTATTTTTGAATGTGTGTATCAAAGGTTATATTAGGGTGAGAGGAGGTCTGCCACTCTATCACAAGGATGATGTCATCAGTGATGTCATCAGTGATGTCATTTGAGATGTCATCAGTGATGTCATGAGTGATGTCACTGACCATGTCATGAGTGATGTAATATGTGACGTCATCAGCAGTGCATTGCGGGCGCGCGAGTTATAGTTAGCTGAACTAACTATAACGGGGGAATTTCAATGGTTTTGTACAAGTGAAAAGTCCAGCTAACTATAACACCCCTGAAACCTATGGTTTTTTCAGTGAATTTCTGAGGTTTTTTAAATGCTAATTCCTAACTATAACGTGCCTGAAACCTATGGTTTTTTCTGTGAATTTCAAAGGTTTTTTAAATGCTAATTTCTAACTATGCCTACAGAGATAGGAAATGTGAAGAAAGAAGAAAAAATGCACAGAAAGAAACAAAAGAAGTGCAGAAAGAAGCAACAGAAGTCCTCAAATACGAAGATAAGTGCAGGAAGAAGGATAACGTGCAGAAAGAACAAAAAGAAGAGCAGAAAGAAGCCTTGTTGCAAAATCATCCTGTACCCTCAACTTTTTCAGACGGATACTGGTGGCAACTGAGTCTGACTAACCAGTCCTAGAGCCAGTGCTATGTTAAAAGACACTTAGAATACAGTGAAAACACCTACATACACTAGGGAACATTATGCGTTGGGGTCCCCCTGTGATTAGCATGACCTCCTCTGTAAGCCCCTAGTATATAATAGGGCATGGGGATTAAAACTACCTCTTAAAACAGGCCACAGGGCGTTTTTGCACACGTTAACTCAGGCCCCGTCCCCTCCATTCACCACTGTGTAAACACGCCCTGTGTCCATTTTTAGTTGGGAGATTAAGTCCCCCTGAATCCGAAGGGTCCCTAGGGTCAAACTAGACCACTAGGTACCTCCAGTAAGCGCCACAGAGCTGCGTTGCAGAGAGGTGTAAAAAGGGGCTTGGCCTCAGAACACCTGGCTGCAGCGCAGCTCCCTGGCGCATACTGGAGATGCCTGTTGGGGGCGCGTTTGCAGAGTGCTGCACGGAGGGGGCATGGCCTCCGGCACGATGCCAGTCTTTTATTTATTTTAGTTTTTTAAGAAGGGGGGCTGTTTGGTTCCCCTTCTTATTCTAATTTATTGGCCCTGATGACCCCATCCCCCAGGGCCAGTCTCCTAATTATATTTTTTTGACCCCAATCCCCAGGGCCGGCCACTGTTTTTTATTATTTTGAAAAAATATATATTTATAGACACACCTAGGACATGCTGGACAAACCGTACGTACCTATCACCATGATGATTTGCGTGATATTCATTAAAAGGTGACTATGCATGCAATGAATCCACGTGGAATGTATTTACACCACTAGTGAAGCTCTGACATGTCTGATGCCCTACCGTGCCTAATCCTGGTAGACACCCTTGTCGTTTATTTATACAAACATGGGTAGCTATTGACGGGCACATTTAATACACATGCACACCAAGCCATTCAAAGGGGATTCGACAAAAATTCGACCAAAACTATGCAAGAAACCCCCCTGACGGTTAATAAAACACACATCCACTGCCGGACGTGTAATACTTTTTATTTTACTCTCTGGAAAGGGGACGAACATCACTTGAGAGTCACAGCGTGCTCCTGAAAGAGCCCAATGCTGTGTTACACCCACCATTGCCTGCCGAGTGCCACACACCTCTGTGTTGTATTCCACTAGCTAGTGCATATGCTATGACACTCTCTAGCCCATGTGCACTGTAACACCACCCCATGAATATGTCACGCCACACTTGTCTTCGCACGGGTTATATTGCCCCATCTAACGTGCCTTTCTCGATGCCTATGTTATAACGCACAGTGCTATGCCATACATATTACAATCTGGGATCCATATCTTTGTCACAGTGCATATGCAACGTTACACTCCCCAGCACATATTTTATATTACAACTTTAGAGACTAGTTAGGTTACACAACACTGCCCTGTGCATATTACACTCCAAGGCGCATATCGCATAGCACGCGCTAGTGCCTGTGCTATCTCGCGCTCTCCAATGAATCTGTCATTGCGCACAATGTATTGCATATTATATTTCACGCCCAGTTCATCTTATATCACACTTTTTGGTGCATAGTTTATACCATACACTATATCTAGTTTTCATTTTCAATCGTGCTCTCAGGACTATGTTCTATATAACACTGTGTTCACCTACCCTTTTCACGGGCATTACATTTTGCGATAGGGGGTGGAGGGTCAGGGGGTGTTTCTGCCAAGTGAGCCCGGAGTCACAGTCACAAACGTCCTCTTCTTCCTGAATAAAAGTGAGATTATGCTGCATACTTGTTCATATTTTAAGTAGTTCGCACAGACACAATGTTTTAAAAACAATAAGGTTCCTAATACCCGCCTTCTCTGAACAGTTAGCTTGCTGCCCCATCCCCTTCCTCCCTATCCTCTGTTGTGTGAATCCATGGACTAGCCTCCTCCCTCCTGCCATGCATGGTCTGATGTGCTGCCACTGCCCTCAATTTAGTATGATGTACCAGTCCACTCCTCCTGCCCTCCATTGCCCAATTCTATGCCCCATCATTGACCTCCTGCTTAAACTCTGTGCTTAGCTTGCTGCCCCTATTCTCCTTCCCCCTGCCCTCCGATGTCTTTGTGCATGCCCCTGCTCCATCCTTTTTGCCCACCATGTCCCATGGACCTGCCACTCCTATCTACTCTGAGTGTTCTGTTGAGCTGCCACTCCCCTCCCACCTGCCTAGCATTGTCAGATGACTGTAACCTGTCCCTGCCACCTCCACCCTGCCTGTCCACATGCCATGCCCCTATCCTCTTCCTCCTGTCCTACATGGTCCATTGTACTGCCACACCCTTCTGCCCTCCCTGGTCTGTTGTGCTGCAACTGCTCCTCCTGCCTGCCCCGTGTGGTCTGTTGTGAGGTCCCTTCCCCTGAACTTTCTTGTCTGTGCACAGGTCCTGACCCTCCCTTCTATCCTCCATCGTCCTTTGTGCATGCCCCTCCACCCTCCTTCTTGCCCATCATAGCCATTGTGCTGCCACTAACCCTCCCACTTGCCATGCATGGTCTTCTGTGCTGCCATGGCCCCTCCCACCTTCCCTGTGTGGTCAGTTAGCTGCCCCTGACCCCCTCCCACCTTCCCTCCATGGTCTGTGTGTATGCCATCACAGTCTCACTGTTGCTCTTCATGGTGTGTCTTGCTTCTAGTGCCCATCCTGCCTGACCTCCATGGCTATCTTGCTGCTCCTGCCCTGCCCCCTTGCCCCCAGCCCTACTCCCTCCCTCCTGGCTTGTCTGTTCCATTGTAATGCCCCTGATCCGTCCCTCCTGCCCTTTATGGTCTGTTATGCTGCAGCTTTCTCTCCTGTCTGTCCATTATGGTCAGCTAGCTACCATTGCCTCTTGCCCCTCTGTTCTCTGTTGTCCATGTGCATGGTCCTGTCCCCTCCCTCTTGCTTTCTATGGATTGTTGTGCTGCACTCCCGTCCTGCATGCCCTGTGTGGTGTATTGTGCTGCTGCAAACCCTGATGCCTGCCCTGCAGGGTCAGTTTGGTGCACCTCTCCATGTCCCTCCTGTCCTCTGTTATCCAAGTCCATGTCCCTATCCCATTTCCTTCCATGATCCAATGTACCATACTTGCGAACATTTTGAACTTGGTAAGAGGGAGATTTTGAAAAAAAACTGGGGTATTGATTTTCCCCTTTGAGTTACATTGAAAAAGAGGATATTGTAGACAGGAGACAGATCAAATAAAGCCCATTTGAGCTTAAAAACATTGGACGTTTCCTGGCTGAATCGGGTCTGTTGGCATGTATGGTTGTACTACCATTGCCTCTTCCTTCTGCCCACAATGGTCTATTACATTGCCACAGCCTTGAAGGAGGGTAGATTTTGTATCACAGGGGGCCCCTGGCCCGTTCTGTCCACACCTGAAGTATGAGACCCTTGTCCTTGCCCTGCCAGCTGCATTTGTAGGCCGTATTAAATTGACCAGCGGGTCCTGTGTTGCTATATAATTATCCTGAGACATCCTTACCACTCAGCCAGCATAAAACCCCTGTGTAGGCCCTTCTGTTCAATATGTAGGCCTCTTTGTTAAATTGACCATAGCTCTGCAATTTTAGTGTATAGCAGTCTGAAGGCAGGTCTGCGAGGCCTTCTGATCCAAACTAGTAGCCCCCACCCTACCCGAGTGCTCCGTGCTCGGTATCAAAGTTCAACATCCCCCTGAAGCTGTCGACATACAGTAGGCTGCATCCTGGACTGGTACTTGCTTCCTGGGCAGGTTTCCCGCTTTTAAGGAAGTGGCAACCGCAGAGCGTCAAGTTAGGAGAACTGAGGAGATTTTATACATGAATATATTGAATTCCCGTACAATACCCATTATTTTCTGCTTGCTCTATGGAACTTACGATAAGCGATTGGCCTGAGAGACTGACCTTTTCACCCAGTCCATTGTCAGCATTAAGTGGGTAAATGACGAAATGTCTGGTAAAATCTGCAGACAAAGCTTTTGGGTAGCATACGTAGGTAGATGTAGCGTGCAAAGGAGCCCACAAAATGATATAAAAAGGGAGCACCCACAGATATCGACGGACTACCTCGCCGTCTGTATGTAGGTTAACAGGCAGTGCAGGTTTTCCCCAAGAGCTGGGAGCTCTTGTCTTCCTTTGCTTAAAATGTCTTGCTCTGCTTTGCTTGAAGTATCTTATTCTATTTTACCTATATGAAATGTCATGTTATGTTTAACCATTGTTCTCTTTACTTTTGCATTTAAAAGATTTTGTATTGTAATTGCAGGAATGCTTGCTCTAAGAGTAAACGTGAGTGTTCCTAGGTAACATTTTCCTTGGTGTAACTTGTTTCTCATGATGCATTTATAGATGTGTTTTCTCTCTCTCTCTGTCAGTACATTAATTGAGATACAGAGAATATTATGACAGCTGTATGATTATCTGGATTCTGTATTTTGTACTTTATGTCTCTATTCTGCGGTTTCTTTGAAGTTGCATCTTCTCATTAAACTGCCATTGTATTCTGCCTCCAATTCCATGTCTCATATGTCTGTTTTCTTCATTTTTGGAGCAAGCGTTCCTAGGCACCCTGGCTCAAATTAAGGTGGGACCAATATACATGATAGCACCTCATTAAAAAGCATTGCAGTTAATAGAAGGTTTTAAGACTTTAGTTACATTATAAATCATTTGTTGATGGTACCATACTCATTTTAGGAATTGTGGTATGTTCTAAGGTGATTTCACCCTGTGAAAAAGCCTTCTGCTGGGATATCATGATTGAGAGAAAAATATTTTCTCATGCTTTTACCACAGAGGTTTGGAAGGTGATCTATAGGCTAAACTGAGAGCTTATTTTCTGTAAATTCACATTATCTTTCTCAGTCATGTGAGAATGAAGTCTGACATTCTCAGTAAAACATGTACATCCAACAAGGGCAGAGACTGTCAGTTGATTCCTTTGTGTTCTACTGCAGCTTCCCAGAGTGTTCCAAAGAACTACTAGAGCGCTAACAGTCCTACTTATGATAAACGCATGGCACACCTGAAGCCATCTTGCTTGGATTAAAGTGGTAACTCTTAAAACATTTAATTTAAAAAGGAACAAAATGAGGGGGTTCATTTTTCCATAAAAAGTATGATTAGTGCTGCAGAATGAAAAATTAGGGCACATTTTGAGTGACTTCTCAAATCCTCTTCTATTTCATTAAAAAATTCTGACATGCAGACTGAAACATGCACTTTCAATACCAGCAGCAGTTTTCCCTGGTGAGCAGTAGCTTTACTACAGTGATCTAATGAGCAAAAAGAGTGCTAACATTCTGAATTAATGGCAAATGTGTGACACATCTGAATGCCTTCTTGATGGAATCAAAGTAAAAAACTGAAAGTATTTCCTACTGAGGAGACTGCAGTAAATGAGGAAATTAGGAAACTTCATAACAAATAAGTCTCCCAAGATGGCCACCAGAGACAAAAGAGCCCAAATGTAGCCCAAATATCACCCAGATGTAGCCCAAGTATAGCCCAATGACAGTATGTCCCAGAATGTTCTTAAAAACAACTAGAGCGCTTACTGTCTTCATTATGACAAAAGTATGGCGCACCTGAAGCCATCTTGATTGGAATAAACTGGTAACACTTAAAACATTTAATTTAAAAAGGAACACAATGAGGAGGTTCATTTTGCCATAGAAATTATGATTAATGCTGAAGAAAGAAAATGAGGGCACATTTTGAGTGACTTCTCAAATCCTCTTCTATTTCATTAAAAAATTCTGACATGCAGACTGAAACATGCACTTTTAATACCAGGAGCAGACTTCCATGGTGCAGTAGTTTTACTACAGTGATCTAATGAGCAACTAGAGTGCTAACATTTAAAAAGGAACAAAATGAGGGGGTTCATTTTTCCATAAAAAGTATGATTAGTGCTGCAGAATGAAAAATTAGGGCACATTTTGAGTGACTTCTCAAATCCTCTTCTATTTCATTAAAAAATTCTGACATGCAGACTGAAACATGCACTTTCAATACCAGCAGCAGTTTTCCCTGGTGAGCAGTAGCTTTACTACAGTGATCTAATGAGCAAAAAGAGTGCTAACATTCTGAATTAATGGCAAATGTGTGACACATCTGAATGCCTTCTTGATGGAATCAAAGTAAAAAACTGAAAGTATTTCCTACTGAGGAGACTGCAGTAAATGAGGAAATTAGGAAACTTCATAACAAATAAGTCTCCCAAGATGGCCACCAGAGACAAAAGAGCCCAAATGTAGCCCAAATATCACCCAGATGTAGCCCAAGTATAGCCCAATGACAGTATGTCCCAGAATGTTCTTAAAAACAACTAGAGCGCTTACTGTCTTCATTATGACAAAAGTATGGCACACCTGAAGCCATCTTGATTGGAATAAACTGGTAACACTTAAAACATTTAATTTAAAAAGGAACACAATGAGGAGGTTCATTTTGCCATAGAAATTATGATTAATGCTGAAGAAAGAAAATGAGGGCACATTTTGAGTGACTTCTCAAATCCTCTTCTATTTCATTAAAAAATTCTGACATGCAGACTGAAACATGCACTTTTAATACCAGGAGCAGACTTCCATGGTGCAGTAGTTTTACTACAGTGATCTAATGAGCAACTAGAGTGCTAACATTCAGAATTTATGGCAAATGTGTGACATATCTGAATACCTTCATGATGGAATCAAAGTAAAAAACTGAAAGCATTTCCTACTGAGGAGACTGCAGTACATGAGGAAATTAGGAAACTTCATAACAAATAAATCTCCCAAGATGGCCACCGGAGACAAAAGAGCCCAAATGTAGCCCAAAATCACCCAGATGTAGCCCAAATATAGCCCAATGACAGAAGTGTGCAAAACACTTATTATTTTGTGTTTTTGCAGTGTTATATAGTGCAGACTTGTCAGGTATTGGAGTGCTTTACATGAGCATTGGTTACATCACACAAGAACAAATTAATTTTGGTTGTAGACATGGGGAGACTAAGTGATTTGACCAGAATCACAGAATGTCGAGCTGAAGCAGAAACTTCAACCTGGTTCCCCAGTTGCAAAGTCTGCAGTTCTGGAAGTAACACCACATCCTCTCCCCTAAGTGCAACATTTAATCAAGTGGTCAACTGGATAAAAAAACATAAAGATAACAAATAATTTAAAAGTGCTTTGTCGCTATTTGAAAACTCAGAAAATATGTCCTTATTTTAGTCTTTTAGAGCACTAACCATAATTTTGATGCCAATAAGACCCTCTCATATATGTAATTTCTAAAGGAAATGCTCTAGGTATTACAGTTTTGATTACATCAAGATGATGTCAGGCGTTCCACACTTTTGTAATAAATATAGAATGTTAGCAATCTAGTTGTTCATTAGGATACTGTTGAGAGGCAGAGGCCAGGGGCACGGACTCTGAAAATTGAAGGCAGGTAGGAGGGTGCAAAGGCAACAATTTAACCACACTGAGCAGGCAGGAAGGGCCGTGGAAGCACAACAGACTATGGAGGGCAGTGGAAAGGGGGGCAGGGGCAACAAACCAACAATACAGGACTTGCAAGAGAGGCTGTTGGAGGGAAGATCTATTACGGGTCAAGAAGCTAGGGGCGGTCCCCAGATCCCCGGGAGCCACCACAGAACTGAGCAGGAGAGCGACCGCCAGTAGGTAATATATATATATTCACTGAAAAAACCATAGGTTTCACACATGTTATAGTTAGCGGAAATTTTACTGATAAAAAACCAATGAAATTCCCCCGTTATAGTTAGTGCAGGCAACTATAACTCACGCGACCGCAATCCTCTGCTGATGCTAATACTGTATTTAGACACTTATTTGCCCATGTCTTCTTCCATAAATTTTTAGCTATACATATATTACAAATATTTTTTTTTCATAAAGACACATATGTCATCAGCAGAAGATTGCGGTCGCATGAGTTATAGTTGCCTGCACTAACTATAACGGGGGAATTTCATTGGTTTTTTATCAGTAAAATTTCCGCTAACTATAACATGTGTGAAACCTATGGTTTTTTCAGTGAATTTGCAAGGTTTTTTAAATGCTAATTCCTAACTATAACGTGTGTGAAACCTATGTTTTTTTCAGTGAATTTGTACGTTTTTTTAAATGCTAAGTTACTTTACGCCATTCGTGGCGTGCGCGCCCACTTTACGCAGTTCGCACCGTGCGCGCACAGTGAGCACGCGGTGCGCTTCGCGCACCGCGCGCCCACTTTACGCAGTTAGTGCCGTGCACGCACGGTGGGCTTCGCGCACCGTGCGCACATGGAGGACATATGATGCACTTCGTTTTGAAAGGTAATATTTTAATTTTTCACACCTGTTATAAGCCATGCAAAAATGGTGCCCTTCGGGCACCCTTTGCACACGGGGTGGGGAGAGTGTGGATAATTTTTTTTTTTAATATTTTTTTACCGTACGCGTACAGTAAGCGTAATCGGCGAAATTAGCGAAAAAATAAAAATTCCGTTTTTGGCCTTGGGGGATGTTTGGGGACTCCCTCAACATGGCTAGGTGCTTTGGAGCTGTCCAAACAGCCCCTTTACATGTTTTTGTCCTTTGTTTTTTAATCCACACTCTCAGTGCGAGAGAGAAAATGGCGGCCGCCGCTTCCTGGTTTCGGCCGATTCGAATGTTTACTAAGATCTAAGAGCCAATCAGAATCGCGCTCGCGCACGCCACCATACACGTACGGTAAGCGTACCGTAAGCGCACCGTAAGCTGGCTCAGATATATATATTGATTTCTCAGAATCTACTGAACAGATTTACACCAAACCTACAAAAGGCACTTCCTTGACCTGAAGACTACCTCTCTGCCAAATTTCTAGTAATTCTGTTCAGCCGTTCGGGCTGTAGCTGTGTCTAAAGGTCCTATGGAAAAATGCATGGGAAAAACGCGTTTTGGGACCCCCCCTTTTATCTCAGCCCCCGCTTGACGAATCCCCCCGAGACTTTCAGGGTAGGAGCGGAGCGTAGCGCCCCACCTATTTTGAAAAATTCGCGAGGATTCGTCGACCGGCGCAAAAGTTATTCAAAATAGAATGTTGCGGATTTCCTATGGCAACGAGCACAAATTTAGCTGCCGTATTCTGGGCAGTTTGCAGGCGTTGCACGAGGCCCTTATTTATGCCGGCATAGAGAGCGTTGCAATAATCAAGCCGTGAGGTGACCAGTGTAACAACAATCTGTTTACGAGCCTGCAGAGATAGGTAATGTTTGATTTTCCTGAGGATCTTAATGATGCCCCAGCAAGTAGCAACCGTCCTATTTACCTGCTGAACCATGGAAAGAGCGGGGTTGATAATAACTCCCAGGTTACGAGCCGAGTCCGTAGGTGTGGGACACGCACCCAAAGCAGGAGGCCACCATTCAGAAGACCAAATGTCCCTATTTCCACCAAAAACAAGGACCTCGGTTTTCTCCCCGTTCAGCTTCAGTGAATTGTGAATCATCCACTGAGAAACTGCCTCCATGCAGTTCCTGAAGCTGAGAGCGGAGGTACTGCCCGAGTGGGAGAGGGACACCATAATCTGGGTGTCATCAGCGTATGATACCACCTCCATCCCGTAAGATCTTATTAACCTGGCAAGTGGGGCCACATAGATATTAAAGAGGGTCGGACTTAAAGCTGACCCCTGTGGAACCCCACATTGCACCAGTGAGGATGGAGATAGATACTCACCCAATTTGACCCTCTGTTCCCTCTGATCGAGGAAGGAGGCCAGAAGGCTCAGTGCCGAACCTTCCACCCCTATTTCCCTAAGACGAGATGTTAAAACCGAGGGAGATAGGGTATCAAAGGCGGCTGTCAGGTCTAACAGAACCAGAAGAGTGGTATGGCCCTGGTCGACCTCAGTGCGGATGTTGTTTAGCACTACCGTGAGAGCCGACTCTGTACTGTGGTATCTCCGGAAGCCATGCTGGGACTGATCCAAAAGACCCGAAGTATCCAAGAAAGCCAGATGCTGATTTAGATGAGTTTCCAGCATCTTTGCTGGTGCCAGAAGCAATGAAATGGGGCGAAAATTCTTAAGGATTTCAGGGTCTAATGTTGGCTTCTTTAAGAGGGGCTTAACCACAGCACTCTTCCACTGGGAAGGAAAAATACCCTCCTGCATCGCCCGGTTCATAATGTCCAGGAGCGGGGGCAATAAGGTTTCCCTACAATCTTTAAGAACTTTAAGAGGGCATGGGACCAGAGGGGACCCCGACCTAGTCTTACTTAGAAGCAAGTCCAGTTGTTGTAGGGAGAGCGACGGAAAATTGGACAGGCTCACAGAGGAGGCCAAGGTTCCACATCCTATAGGGGATGTGACCGAAGTGGGGGGGGAGGCATTGATGCCCTTTGCAATTCAAGGGCCGAATAAATGTCGGCTATTTTAGAATGGAAGAATTGGGCGATCTTGTCACAAAGATCTTGGGAGCTAACAATAGGGTCGGGCATTTGCAGGGTGCACAAAGAGTCTACAATTCTAAAAAGTTCTCTGGGAGAGGTAAGGGTGGTAGTTAAATTAGAAAAATACTCCTGCTTTTCTTTAATTACCTCCGCTTTATACCCCTTGAGAAGAAGTTTGTGCTTTTCCCTCTCTTGATTGTCCCAACTCGCCCGCCACAGATATCCCAGATTTTATTGGGCTTCTTTTCACACGACCTGACGCGTTTCGGCTGCTGCCTTTATCAATAGTGCCCGGTGCCGACGTAAAGCAGACTTAAATACTCATTAACTGCCAAACAAAAACAAAGGACACCCGACTTCCTTCAGTTTAAAGTGTCGGCCATTTATAAACATGTTTATGGATTGTAAACAACATAAGAACTTTGCAATCTATTGGATCATACAGGCACAGCAACAGCTATATCATGCCCTGAATGTGCTTTTTTCCCCTATATTGTTGCATTTGCCTATCCCAATATTGATGTGTAAAGTAATCTTGCCCTGGATGGGCTTTTGTTCTCCATATAGTCACTCTGCCCCATATGGATAATAGGTAACAAGCCACAATTCATGAACAGCATGGCATTCTCAAAATCTCTAAGGGATAGCAGTAAGTTTCGGTTCACACACAGCAGGTATATACACATTCATAATTATGCAGATGTTATAGATCCACAGCCATTTCTTCACCACTGTTCAGCCCTCCTGGTCTTTTCGGTTGGTTGTCAATAATATGTCTTGACTCAAATCTGCGTAATTGCAGTTGCCTATCGCCACCTCTCACACTGATGGGCACCTGATCGATACAGAAAAAACTTAACAAGTCCCTGTTGCTTTGATGTAACATCTCAAAATGCTTGGTCACCGGTTAGGTGGCATCCTTGTTTTGTATGGCCCTGAGATGTTCCAAAATTTGTATTTCAGTTGGATGGATCATACTTCCAATGTAACGCAAGCCACACGGACACACTAGACAGTACACCGTGTGGCTTGTGTTACAATTCATCAGACTCTTGATTTTCTTGGGTTCCCTCATTTTGGGCACTGCATACTCCAACACCTTCTTACTGTTTTTGCAGGCCCTGCATTTAAGACATGGATAGAACCCAGCTAGCCTCCCAAATGATGGTACTTTGTTCTCATCACCACAGTGGCTTTGGACTAAACTACTACGTAGGGATCTAGCTCTCCTAAATGTTATGAGAGGTGCTTTTGGCAATTCCTTCCCTATTACTGAGTCAGATTTCAAAATGTGCCAGTTCTTTACAAAGATTCTTCTGATGTCTGAGGCATCACTTGAGTACTCCGTGATCATCCTCAAGTTATTAGATTTCCCATCTTTTTCCTTGTTCGCACTAAGCTCACAACTAGCTATTAAGTGGGCTAAAGTCTATACTATGCAACATGAGATCACTCTCGAAGAACCCCTTCGAAATCTGGGATATGATTGCATCGCACTCCCCAGATATCTGTTTTCTCACGGAAACATGGTTAAACCCCACTAATTATCCACTGATAGTAATGGCCATTCCAGAGATGTATACCCTGTTGCCTCTGGACAGAGAGGGAAAGATAGGTGGTGGGATTGCTATAGCATATAAAAAGCACCTCAAAATAAATTGGATATCTACACTTAGAAATGACAACATGGAAATAGGAATTTTTAAAATTGTCACCTCCCCAACGGATAGTTTGAATGGAGCCCTATTATATCGTCCACCGGGCTCAAAGACTGGGTTTGCAGACAAATTGATCCAACTAATTGCTATGCATGTGCTCGCTGCAAACAAGTTCCTCCTATTGGGAGATTTTAACTTCCATGGGGAAGACCTTACGAGTCTGGAGGTGAACCACCTCATGTCTGCCCTTAATTTGCTTGGCCTGACCCAAAGAGTGACTGGTCCAACTCACAATGCTGGTCACATGTTAGATCTTATTTTTGCTAACATAAACAACCTAGCCTGTAGCCCTCCAGAGCTGCTTACATGGACAGACCATGCGATGGTTAGTTTTGCTGTCGAGTTGTGCTGCCCTAAGCATTCTGCCCCTAGCCTGGCAAAGAAACAAATAATGCTTAGACCTTGGCGTAATCTCACAGTTGAACGCTTTGAGGAGGCCTTTCACCTAGAAAAAGGAAAAATGGAGATGGGAACTGAGCTAACGTTAGAGGATTTCAACAAGGCGTTCTCTACTGCCTTGGATGCAGTCATTCCCAAAAAGAACATGACTCTGCCGTCAAACCGCCCGTCAGCCCCCTGGTACACCACTGAGCTCAGGACGGAAAAGTCTAAATGTAAAAGATTAGAAAGAGTCTGGCGTGTTAGCAAAGAAATCCAAGATAGAAGGCTGTATAAACTTTCCTTGACCTCTTATCATCTCAACCTAAAACGGGCAAGACGCAAATTTATCTTCAATCAAATTGAAGGTGCGGTGAATACCCCTAAGGCGCTCTTTAGTATAGGAGAATTTGTATCTCCTCAGGCCAGCGTCAATCCCCTGTGGTAACACAGGATTTTTGTAACCAGTTGGCCAGCTATTTTCAGGACAAGATTGCCAGAATCTATGCAAATTTTCCATCTAAAAACGTGCCACCCCCTGATGTTCTTGGTTGTAGGGAGCTGGAAAAAAGGACAGGCAGTACTTTGGAGTGTTTCGCTCCAGTTACTCTTGAGGAAGTCTCCAAAGCACTCGCCTCAGCTAAATCTGGCTCACCAACTGATCTCTGCCCTCCCAAAACGATGGCTTTGTTAGCAGCCAGTTGTACGCCAGTTATTCTCCAACTATATAACCTATCTATTCAATCTGGGAATATTCCAAGAACATGGAAGGAGGCATATGTGCCTCCCATCCTGAAGAAACCTACGGCAGACCCGCAAGAACTTGGTAATTACCGCCCGATCTCTCTTTTACCTTTATTGGGGAAAGCATTGGAAGGCATGGTAAATAAACAACTTAGCCAATATTGAGAACTAAATGAAATATTGGACCCATCACAATTTGGGTTCCGACCGGGCCACAGCACCGAGACTGCAATTTTGGCAGTCACGGATTCGCTTAGGCTACAAATGGATGTAGGGGGCTCAGCAATATTGATTCTGCTGGACCTCTCCGCAGCCTTCGATACCATCTCCCACGAAGTGCTAGCGGAGAGATTGGAATCCTGTGGTATCCAGGGTAGAGCCTTAAATTGGCTACGTAACTTTATGTCTGGAAGATCTCAGACAATCATGCTCGGGCCACACTTGTCAGATTCAATCCCTCTAGATAAAGGCATACCCCAGGGCTCGTGCCTAATTCCGACCCTATTTAATATCTATATGTCCCTATTAGCCGGGAAAGCGGAAAAATCGGGCCTTGAAATCATCTCTTATGCTGATGATAGTCAGCTCATCTTCCCGGTTGGCTTGGACCCAGTAGCAGAGAAAGCTCGATTAGCCGGAATCTCAAATTGGATGTCTCGGAACTGCCTCCAGTTAAACCCCGGCAAAACCGAGCTAATGCTGATAGGTAAAGCAACTGTCAGATGGTCATATGACTGGTGGCCGGCCCAATTGGGAGTTGCCCCTACTCCGACTTTATGTGTTAAAAATCTGGGGCTAAAACTAGATCAGTCTCTATGTATGAGGGACCATATAGCTGCGACAACGAGCTCTTGCTATTACAGCCTGCGTCTGTTGCGTAAAATTCTTCCCTTTCTGCCCACAATCCATCGTAAAACCTTGGTTCAGGCAATGGTCATCAGTCGCCTGGACTATGGCAATGCCCTACTGGCCGGGGTAGGAGAGACCTTGTTGAGTAAACTCCAGGTCATCCAAAATACGGCAGCTAGCATGGTAATGAACCTCCCAGCAGGTTCCGCATCGGTCCCTTTGTTGCGAGAACTCCACTGGTTATCAGTGAGGAAAAGATCGTTTTTAAAGATCTGCTGTCTCACGTATGCGGCACTCAGCAGTAGAGGCAGCAGATATCTCCAAAAGAGACTTGTTAAGTATGCTCCTATCAGAAATCTGCGGTCCGGTGCGCGGGCTCTTCTACAAGTGCCACGTATCAGGCTATGCTGTTCTGGAGGAAAATCCTTTTCATACTTGGCACCCAGATACTGGAATGAGCTTCCAGACTCTCTTCGCAGAATTGCAGTGTATAGCACTTTTAGGAAACAGCTAAAAGCCTTCCTTTTTTAAACAAAAAATGCCCTGTTCCTTCCAGTTTTGGGATAACTTTAGCAAAGCGCCGAGATGCCCCCAGGTGAGTCGTGCGCTATAGAAGTTCATCTAACATAACATAATATAACAAGTCCCTTCTGGGCTTTTTATCTACTTTGGACATGGCTTCCTCTAGAGTCTCCTTACTATAGCCTCTGACCTCAAATCTCTTTATGCTCTCATTCACTGCTGCCTTGAAATCACAGGTACGTGAGCAGTTCCTTTTTATTCTCAATAATTCGCCATATGGGATACTTGTTATTGTTTTTCCAGGATGGCAACTGCTCGCGTGTAACAAGGAATTCCCTGCGGTCGGTTTCCTGTGCAAGGAAGTGCACAGTCTTCCATCCGCTGGGAAAAACAAAAAGATACCGTGCTAACTTCTCCTGTGAATTTAAGATTGAGGTTGTTCATGTTGTACACATTGATATATTCTCTGGCTGATTGCTCCGTGCCTTTGTAAATAATAAACAAATTGTCTATGTGTCTATTCCAGCTTAATACTCTGTTGGTCCAATTTTCATTGTTTGCTGCCCAGGCCACCTGCTTCTCCCACCAGCCCACGAAAAGGTTCGCGTAATAGGTGCCCATCGCAGTACCGCGTATTTGTTTGAACAGTTGTTCCTGGAATAGAAAGATGTTATTACATAGGCAGAAATTCACAAATTCCAATAGCATCTTATTGTGTTCAGCCAGATTAATAGGTCTTGTTCCTAGGAAAAATCTGACAGCTTCAATTCCCTGTAAATGATCAATGCTCGTATAGAGACTCGAAATGTCTAGTGTTATCATCACCAAGTCCTCATCCCAGTTTAAATTCTCCACTCGTGTCAAAAAGTCTTTAGTGTCTTTGATGTACGAAACCAGTTCTTTCACAAAATCAAAAAGGAAATAGTCCACAAACCTGGGCATGTAAGTGCTGTGCCTGTATGATCCAATAGATTGCAAAGTTCTTATGTTGTTTACAATCCATAAACATGTTTACAAATAGCCGACGCCTTAGACTGAAGGAAATCGGGTGTCCTTTGTTTTTGTTTAGCAGATAATGAGTATTTAAGTCTGTTTTATGTCGGCGCCGGCCACTATTGATAAAGGCGGCAGCCGAAACGCGTCTGGTTGTGTGAAAAGAAGCCCAATATATATATATATCTATATATATATTCCCTGACAAAACCAAAGGTTTCAGGGACGTTATAGTTACAAATTAGCATTTAAAAAACATTTGAAATTCACTGACAAAAACATAGGTTTCAGGGACGTTATAGTTACAAATTAGTATTTAAAAAACCTTTGAAATTCACTGATAAAAACATAGGTTTCAGGGACGTTATAGTCAGTTGGACATTTTACTCATACAAAACCATAGAAATTCAGCTGTTATGGTTAGTTGAGCTAACTATAACTCGCGCCCCCGCAATGCACTGCTGATGATATCACATATTACATCATTCATGACATGGTCAGTGAAATCACTGATGGCATCACTGATGAAATCTCAAATGACATCACTGATGACATCACTAATGACATCATGCAGTGAATGTGTGTTTCTGCAAAGTTTAAATATGTTTTATATGTTTTATATATGAGTTCAAGGCTCAGGCAAGCCGAAACGCGTAATGGCGACTGGTGAGGAATAAACAACTGTTTTTGCACCATTCCTGGGTCTGTGTCCATTACTGGAGGCATTCTGCAACCTACGGAGGAAAACTGTGATTATATATATCTATATCTATATCTATATATATATATATTCACTGAAAAAACCATAGGTTTCACACATGTTATAGTTAGCGGAAATTTTACTGATAAAAAACCAATGAAATTCCCCCGTTATAGTTAGTGCAGGCAACTATAACTCACGCGACCGCAATCCTCTGCTGATGCTAATACTGTATTTAGACACTTATTTGCCCATGTCTTCTTCCATAAATTTTTAGCTATACATATATTACAAATATTTTTTTTTCATAAAGACACATATGTCATCAGCAGAAGATTGCGGTCGCGTGAGTTATAGTTGCCTGCACTAACTATAACGGGGGAATTTCATTGGTTTTTTATCAGTAAAATTTCCGCTAACTATAACATGTGTGAAACCTATGGTTTTTTCAGTGAATTTGCAAGGTTTTTTAAATGCTAATTCCTAACTATAACGTGTGTGAAACCTATGGTTTTTTCAGTGAATTTGTACGGTTTTTTAAATGCTAAGTTACTTTACGCCATTCGTGGCGTGCGCGCCCACTTAACGCAGTTCGTTCCGTGCGCGCACGGTGCGCTTCGCGCACGGTGCGCTTCGCGCACCGTGCGCGCACAGTGAGCACGCGGTGCGCTTTGCGCACCGCGCGCCCACTTTACGCAGTTAGTGCCGTGCACGCACGGTGGGCACGCGGTGCGCTACGCGCACCGCGTGCCCACGTTACGCTAGATGGGCCATGTACGCACGATGCGCTTCGCGCACCGTGCGCACATGGAGGACATATGATGCACTTCGTTTTGAAAGGTAATATTTTTCACACCTGTTATAAGCCATGCACAAATGGTGCCCTTCGGGCACCGTTTGCACACGGGGTGGGGAGAGTGTGGATAATTTTTTTTTTTAATATTTTTTTACCGTACGCGTACGGTAAGCGTAATCGGCGAAATTAGGGAAAAAATAAAAATTCAGTTTTTGGCCTTGGGGGATGTTTGGGGACTCCCTCAACATGGCTAGGTGCTTTGGAGCTGTCCAAACAGCCCCTTTACATGTTTTTGTCCTTTGTTTTTTAATCCACACTCTCAGTGCGAGAGAGAAAATGGCGGCCGCCGCTTCCTGGTTTCGGCCGATTCGAATGTTTACTAAGATCTAAGAGCCAATCAGAATCGCGCTCGCGCACGCCACCGTACGCGTACGGTAAGCGTACCGTAAGCGCACCGTAAGCTGGCTCAGATATATATATTGATTTAAAGGCTATTTTCTCAGAATCTACTGAACAGATTTACACCAAACCTACAAAAGGCACTTCCTTGACCTGAAGACTACCTCTCTGCCAAATTTCTAGTAATTTCTAGTAATTTCTAGGTAATATATATATATATATATATATATATGCCAAGGTGTATTAAAGAATGACTGGGTGTAGAAGTGTCTGAACGGATGATTAAGTAGGTGCGTGACTGATTGTGTAAGTGACTGATTAAGCGTATCTTACTGAATGCATGGGTTAGAGAGTAAACTGTAAATGTCTGTATCTGTCTGTCAGTTGGTGTATACGTGGCTGCATGGATTGGTGAGTAGCTACATGGCTGTCTATATGGGTTATTGATTGGTTGTGTGAGTATCTATATGGATGCATGAATGTCTGTGTGAATGGGTGGGGGGTGGGTGACTATGTGCATAGATGTGTGAGTGGGTGATTCACTGGATGTATGGGTTCAAGAGTGCATCTGTGAAGGGATGTATGAGTAGGTGAGTGTGTGTATGGGTGTCTTGGTGAGTGAATGGATGTCTCAGTGGTGTATGTGTGAGTAACTACATATATGAAAGGTCATATATCTGAGTGTTGGAGTTTATAAATGACTATACATGAGAGTGAGTGATTGTAAGAGTGGCTGTATGCATGAGTGTGTGCCTGTATCAGTGATTGTATAAGAGAGTAAGTATGTGCTAGTACTTGTATAAATAAGTACAGTGGTCTGTGTATAACTGCAACAGTAAATTGGTGTGATTGATTCTTTGCATGACTGAGGAAGTGTGTGAGTAAGTCTATGGATAAGTGGTGGTGTGTGAGTGTATGTATAGGTGTATGAGTGTATATGTTAGTGCTTTATTGATGAGTAACTGCATGCATGATTTACTGTGTGGGTGGATGAGTGGATGTGTGTGTGTGTAGACCTAGGAATCACTGAGCAGGTATGTACTTACTGCTACTGGATTTCAATATTGGTAGTCTGTATGTGTTTAAAAGGTTTTATTAGGGTGTAAGGAGGTGCATCAGATTATCACATGGATGATGTCATTAGTGATGTCATCAGTGATGTCATTTGAGATGTCATCAGTGATGTCATCGGTGATGTCACTGACCATGTCATGAATGATGTAATATGTGCCGTCATCAGCAGGGCATTCCGAGAGCGCGAGTTATAGTTAGCTCAACTAACTATAACAGCTGAATTTCTATGGTTTTGTATGAGTAAAATGTCCAACCAACTATAACGTCCCTGAAACCTATGTTTTTTTCAATGAATTTCAAAGTTTTTTTAAATGCTAATTTGTAAATATAACGTCCCTGAAACTTATGTTTTTTTCAGTGAATTTCAAAGGTTTTTTAAATGCTAATTTCTAACTAAAATGTCCCTGAAACATATATTTTTTTAAGTAAATTTTTAAAAAGACGTGCATGTTTTTTGTAATGGAAAACTAACTGTAACAGTAGTCTGTTATAAGTTATAATTTAACAATGTTTGAAACGTTATTATCGGTAATTAACATATAAGTATACAAAAAGTGTGATGCAGCAGCTATAATACCTGACTTCGAACAACAACGTTCACAGTTCGATTCCCGGCTCCAGCGGCACGTTAGTCCACCACTATGCCACTGTGGGCAACACCTTGCTTAATTTTTCCGATGCCCCCGAACTCCTGCACACCTTTCCAGGGGTAGCTGTACGCTTTACAAATGCTCGCATTTTTTTAATTTAAAACCATAGTGATGAGAAATATTAGCACGTTTTTATTTTTCTTCTATTTTAAAAGATTTTGTTTTATATCTTTTATTTAGAATTATCGCAATTAATAGATGTATTTAGTCATGAGAATGGAAATGACACAGTTTGCCGGTTATCAGTTTTTAATCTCTCCAACGTATGTACACATTAGGATCGACATCGAAACCTTTACCGCTTCACATTTTGTAACCTTTCCCAACACGTGCACAAATTAAACAGTTAAAACGTGAGCACGTGTCAACTATAAAACGTGACATCTATATGGGCGGAGCAGCATCTTCCTTCCATAGACTACTCAATAACCAAAAACTATATAAACCACACCCGATGTTCGATTAGTTTAATTTTTGCGAGTTATTTACACATGTCCATTCTGTGATGCAGGTTCCCTTTTCTAGCGTCGGATTCATCTTTTGCGACAACAAAACATATTACGGAGTTGTAAGTTGTTTGATTATGGCATAGTACATACTTATAATACGTATCTATTTGTGAATATTTAAAGATTTGTATTTAGAAAAAAGTGTTATTGGTTGTTTTTGCCATTTATATGTAATATCAGCAGCTTGAATTCAGAAACTCCGAGAATAGAGGAAACACTGTTCCTTTTCTACCTCCTTTGAGGTCATATACTGTGACAATGTATATTGTAATAATCAAAGTATAGTGGACCTCAGAGGTGTTGGTACCCGTGGGCGCGAAGACTAAAGATTTATATATAACCTCACAAGCTTCTCATTCTTAGACTGTTTCCCCCCTGGGGTCATATAGTGTGAGTATGTATATTGTAATCACGAGTTTTCCTCCGCTGCTTTCAGAACTAGCGGTTCTCCTGAAGAGAAAGGCACGGACCCAAATTGTTTGTGCAAAAAGTCTTTATTCCTCTGTCGCCATTACGCGTTTCGGCTCGCCTGAGCCTTGATCACATGACAGTGGCCTAAGAGAGATAGCACATTTTTAAAGTGACAGTGCAAGTGTAATCGTGACCACGTGATAAGCCTACTACGGTAATCTCGTAATAGACATAGACAACAAGAACAGCGTACATTTGCGAAGAGACGGGTAAAGTTACATAAAATGTCCCATTAAATATATACTTTGCATCAATCTCTTTAAAATGTCAAGAAAATATATCATATGTATGTTCACGTATTGTGCTGTTTTGAAACATTGTTAATGTCTTGTCTTCTGTCATTTGCGTCACGATCATGATAAAATCAACAACAATAAAAAAACAACAATTGTTCTTGAAAAAGTGCTTAAGTGTATAGTGCAATATGTGTGCAAAAGAGCCTAGTATCTGTGCTGCGCGATAACGCGATGATTCAGTAGGGTTAAGTTATTACTTAATTAGTCAAGGGATACTCGATGTTTGTTAATTCATGGTTTTAATACCCGTGCCATCAGATTTAGTCAGAATGACTAGTGGAAAGGTAGAGAAGATTGCATCATCATGGGTTCGTGTATTATAGCCAATTCATTGTTGATATGTAGTTGTTTTATTCAAAGAACAGACTTTCCTTTGTGCACCTATGTTATAATGAGGTCACTCGCCCCCTAATTTAAGAGTTTAATACTGCCTGATACTTATGCAGTCCTGGAACAAGAAGTATAGTATATGCATCAATGCTGTTAAGTAGTCTATACAGTTTCAACTAAGGTTCATCTACGACTAATCGTATTGGACTACATGCCGCTGTAAAGTGCATGTAAGTCAGTGCCGTAGAATAGTGCAAATTGCTAATAAATAGATAAAAGGAGTTTAAAAACCCTTAAAAATACTATCTATCAGTTGACCTATCCCTGTAATTTAACATGTGGATAGGTACCAATTTAAGAACAAATTTACAATAAATATAATAAAAGACTAAGAATTCATAATCTTATTAAAACCTTATAAAAAATTGTACATAATATATAACCACATATAAAATTATTGTGTTCCATTTGCGCATTTGTAGGACTTAAAAATTAAAAGTGTGATGATAAAAGATTTTTTTTTTATTTTGTTATATATAAGTATCAGTCATGGGTACTAAAACTAAATATTGTAGGTCTCAATGAAGTGTGGCATTAGATGTGCAAATTATCCAAACCCCTGGTGACCAGATATTTCCTCTATTTAAGTTAAATTAAGCATGTGTATAGATCTTCAGTAGCATTAAGACCGGCAGGGTGCTTAGTGTCTAACTGCAAAATGTACCGAGTTTCAAGTTTTCTAAGTTTGTTCTCTCGGTTACCTCCTCTCCTGCTTGGTGGTACAGTGTCAATTACAAAGTATTTTACTTTGCGATTGTCCGATTGATGATGTTCTTTAAAATGCCGTGCAATGGGGTAGGTGTTATCCTGGTTTGTGATCGCCCTGAGGTGCTGAAGGATACGTTTGTACACGGGTAATTTGGTGCTGCCAATGTAGCGCAGATTGCAAGGACATGAGAGTACATACACCGCGAATTCTGTCTTACAAGTCAGGAGCTTGGAAATGACGTGATTTTGATCACTGAAAGGGGTTTGATATGAGTTGGTGTTCACTCCCTGACTGCAAGCTTTACATGTTTTGCATCGAAAGAATCCGTTCATGGATTGTATCCAACTATCGCTGTCAATTACCTCAGGGCTTGTTCTAACTAGTAAATCCCTCATAGAGGTCGCCCTGCTGTAAGTGATGGACACCCTCTGCGGTAGCAGGGGTCCTATCACTGGGTCGCTACGTACTAGTGGCCAATTGTGCTGGAGGATTTTATTTAATGCTTTGTGCTGTTGGTTATATTGCACAATTAGACGAAATTCATTGTCTTCCTTAGTGTTAACACCCATGGTATTTATAGAACTTGCATTATTCGTGATGTTTACAGCTTTCTTGTCACTTATAGCTTCATCTCTACTCCACGTCATGGATTTTTTGATAGCATTATCAATAATGTGTGATAGGTAGCCACGTTGTTTGAAGCGAAGTTTGCTTGCTTCTTGTGCTGCCATTAAATCATCATGATTGCTACAAATGCGCCTAATCCTTAGCATTTCCCCATAGGGGATGCTGTTGATAAGGTGTTTAGGATGCGCACTTGACGCATGGAGTGTGGAATGGTCTGCTGTCTTCTTTCTGAATAGACGGGTTTCAATTTTGTTCTTATTTATATAGACCTGGGTGTCTAAGAATTCAATTTGTGTGGCACTGATTGTGGCAGTAAAATGTAAATTCATGTTATTGACATTAATCTTTTCAATAAAGTCATTTGCTTGCTGGCATGTACCTTCCCAAACTACAAAAAGATCATCAATATATCTTAACCATACTTTGACATTAGTATTGACATATTCATAATGTTCTTTCTTGAGGACCAGCTCCTCCCATCTGCCCATGTGCAGACATGCGTAACTCGGTGAGAAGCTGGCCCCCATTGCTACACCTCTAGTTTGCTGGTAAAGTTGACTGTTGAACATAAAAATGTTGTTGGTTAAACAAAATTCAGTCATTTCAACCAGCATGCGATTATGTTCTAGATGCTGCGCGGATCTTTGTGAAAGGTAATGTTGGATCGCTGATAAGCCTGACACATGTTCAATGCTGGTGTATAAAGATGTTACATCTAACGCAATGAGCAAATAATTGTCCTGCCACAAAATGTTCGAAATTTTTCTAAGGAAGTCACTGGTGTCTTTTACGTAGGATGGTAACTTTTGTACAAACTCCTGCAGGTAATAGTCAATGTATTTGGTTGTATGTCCCGTCAGACTGTTTCTAGCACTGATTATTGGCCTTCCTGGAGGATCATTATAGTTTTTGTGAATCTTCGGGATGAAGTAAATGGTTGGTGTAGTAGGGTTGTCATTTTTTAGAAATTTAAATTCATCATTGTTGATCAGATTTGCATTTTTCCATTTGTTGAGCTTAAGGTGGAAATCTTTGTAGGTGATTTTCATGTTACCAATAGTCGTCCGTATGTAACATGTGCGATCATTGAGTTGCTTGTATGCTTCCTTGTTGTATGAACTCATTGGCCAAATGACAATGTTTCCGCCTTTATCGCTGTTGCGAATTACAATCTCTTTGTTTTTTTGTAATTTTGATGTTAACCGCTTGTATTGCTGATCAACTTTGTTATATTGCTTCATTTTAGATTGTGTTTTCTTATTCAGTTCTTTCATTTGAGTAGTAACCGCTTCGTGGAAGATATCAATGGAGTCTCTGATCATGATTGGGTTGAAGGAGGATTTGGGTTTGAATGGACTTGCTTTAAGAGTTTGGTCAGTTGGGTTACTTTCGTTGCTGAGATCTTGCATAACTTGTAAGAGTGATGTATCTGACTAGGTTAAAGTACTTGTTCCCCGTTGAGTATCAGATGTAGAGACTTCACCCATAGCTGTTTGGTTGGGTGTATTCATAAGGAAGTGCTTTTTTAGTTTGAGTTTGCGTACTCCTTTGTATACATCAATTCTTGTTGCTGCATAATCAAAGTTATTGCGCGGTGCAAACGATAGACCCAATCTTAAAATATTTTTCTCCTGTGTTGTTAGATCAATGTTGGATAGGTTCACTATGGTATTTTCTACCTGCTCATCCATTATTGTTTGTTTCTCCAATATCCCCGTCCCCTCCTTCTGCCTTGTCTTTGCTCGTTAGGTGTTTGCTTTGCACCTCTGTCTCCGTTTGTAGTTGGCGGAGCTAGGTTTGCCTGTGGTCTTGGACGCAGAGTTTGTCTGCGTTCTTGACATAAAAAATTAAGTTCTTCTCCCGGAGATGGCTTCGACTTTGATCCCATCGTCGTAGTGGTGCGCATTTCAGATTCTGATTCGCTGCCTGCCCCCGAGCTGCCTTCTGATTGGGTGGTATTAGCACCGCGATTTTCATTCAAGTTTAGGACTGCTGGTGCTTGATCAGTGCGGAATTTTGACTTCCTCAGCGCATCATAACGTTTGGCAAAGGTAAATATTTGACCCAACTCATAGTCAGTTCTGTCTCTTTGGAATTTATAAGCTTTTCTTGTTTTTATTTTTTCCTCCTCCTTTAGCGGGCCATCATTTCATTTCTTAATTTCTTTTGTTCATCCTTATGTTCGTGTTTTTCCAACTCATCATTTATTTCATCAATTTCACCCAGTAATTTGGCTCTGTCTATGTCGGCATATTTGATTAGCTTCTCATTCTTAGACTGTTTCCCCCCTGGGGTCATATAGTGTGAGTATGTATATTGTAATATTCACATTCTTACTGACCTAAGTGGAGTTCATGACCCGTTGACGCGAACACCAAAGATTTTGGAGTGCCGCAGAAAAGAAGGTTTGAACATACCCCCCGCTGGAAAATATTTCGTTATTCATCTTGTTTTCTGTTCATCACTTTATTTTCCTTTTCCTTTCGTCTGGATTCAGTGACACTGTGTATTGTACTGCAGTGTCATATTTTCTGACAACAAGACTTGGAAATTTGTCGGCGCCAGGAATAAACCACCTGAAGTACAGCTTATTGACATCCCTAACTTACTTGATCAGATATTTTTACAGTGAGAACATTTTTTGAAATTGCAGTTTAAAAAAGATTGTTTGCATACATAGTTTCTTACTGAACGGATTGCATAAACCCTGCATTTCTTAATTGATATTTTGGTATTTCTCTTTTTCTCTGTTGTGCTTCTTATTCTCGTTCTCCCTATAGAATATATAGGTATAGTAGTGTATATATTACTATTATCCTTTATGTTCTTAAAGGAGTACGTGATCTTTTACCGAAGCACTGAGCAACCTCTAAGCACTACCACAGAACTTTCCCGAGTTCCACAGAATATATATTGTAAAAATGTTATTTTTTTGTTGTGATCCTTATTCTTCTTTTCCTGTGGAATACTATAAACTCACCCTATACATTTCAATACTGTGAGTGTATAGTTTTTCAAATGGCTTTGCGATCTATCTCTGCCACAAATTTACAATACATACTACAGTTATTTCTGTTGATAACTTACTACTTCACAGTTTGTAACACGTCTAATGTTTCATGAAATAGTAGTTGCAAAAAAAAAATTATATACATAGTGCCTCATATAATGCTTTGAAGAAGCATAATTTCTATGTAATATCACGTCATTTGTGTTTACCTGTTTTTTACTGATTATTCTTGTTCTGGCCTCAGATGATGTAGTACGGGAGTGTTTGTTGTAGCACTTCTTTTCTACTTTATCTAAATGTAACTGATGCCCTTTTATATCAACAATAATATGGGGCAACACTTTTACAAACTATAGGCGACAAAAAGAAGGGAGGGTGTGGCCACGATTAAGAGATATTTTATGAATTGCATTCTTATTTCTCAGCCCTTTGATATATACAGCTTCAGTTTCCGAAGAAACTATATTTGTAATTGCTTAATAAAAACAGTTTCAAACCTAGACTGAAATTTTGCTGCGCAACCACAGCTCCCCGTCAGAAAAGCAAACACCACATTATAAGTAAATAGTGCTCCTGGGAAGTAGCCCACCTGCAAAGTCAATAAAAAGAAGAACGCAACACACTCTGTTATTTTGCCATCGTGATTTGTACACACCACGCCAATTGTATAAATGGCCCATAAAATATATAGACTTAATAGTGTTCCTACCCTCCCCACTACTACTTTGTTTTCCCGTACTCCATTGCAGTGTGTGACAAAATGGTTCACAACAGTGAACCGTTCCCAGCCAATTATGAGCCAACTTGTACGCCGAACACTGTAGCCAATAAAATGTCCATGGTGTTCCGAGGAGGGAATGGCTGCCAACACTTCTACTTTTAATGCTTCACAGCCAGTGAACATTAAGCTTGGGAAGGTCCTGCTTGGAACACGTTACCCAAAATTATATACATAGTGCCTCATATAATGCTTTGAAGAAGCATAATTTCTATGTAATATCACGTCATTTGTGTTTACCTGTTTTTTACTGATTATTCTTGTTCTGGCCTCAGATGATGTAGTACGGGAGTGTTTGTTGTAGCACTTCTTTTCTACTTTATCTAAATGTAACTGATGCCCTTTTATATCAACAATAATATGGGGCAACACTTTTACAAACTATAGGCGACAAAAAGAAGGGAGGGTGTGGCCACGATTAAGAGATATTTTATGAATTGCATTCTTATTTCTCAGCCCTTTGATATATACAGCTTCAGTTTCCGAAGAAACTATATTTGTAATTGCTTAATAAAAACAGTTTCAAACCTAGACTGAAATTTTGCTGCGCAACCACAGCTCCCCGTCAGAAAAGCAAACACCACATTATAAGTAAATAGTGCTCCTGGGAAGTAGCCCACCTGCAAAGTCAATAAAAAGAAGAACGCAACACACTCTGTTATTTTGCCGTCGTGATTTGTACACCCCACGCCAATTGTATAAATGGCCCATAAAATATATAGACTTAATAGTTTTCCTACCCTCCCCACTACTACTTTGTTTTCCCGTACTCCATTGCAGTGTGTGACAAAATGGTTCACAACAGTGAACCGTTCCCAGCCAATTATGAGCCAACTTGTACGCCGAACACTGTAGCCAATAAAATGTCCATGGTGTTCCGCAGAGGGGGAGGGAATGGCTGCCAACACTTCTACTTTTAATGCTTCACAGCCAGTGAACATTAAGCTTGGGAAGGTCCTGCTTGGAACACGTTACCCAATCAGATGTCCCTGATGCTCCGCGGAGGGGGAGGGAATGGCTGGCAACAGTTCTACTTTCAGTGGTTTACAGCCAATGGACATTAAGCTTGGGAAGGTCCTGCTTGGAACGCGTCAGCCAATCAGCCAATCAGATGTCCCTGCTACTCCGCGGACGGCGAGGAAATGGCTGGCAACACTTCTACTTTCAATTGTTCGCAGCCAATGAACATTGAGCTCGTTGTTGGAACACCTCAGCCAATTAAACGTTAATTTTGTTCCAGGCACAGGAATAGAACACACCCTCCCACATAATATTACATTTCGTCTAAGAAAGTGACACTGTCCCTGATAAAAGTGAACACCGCATTATAACTAAACATTACTGCGCATTATATAAAAAGGAAAGCTGCAATACAGCGCATTGTTATTTTCCCGATATAATTTCCACAGCCTACTGAACATTGCCGCAATACTGCACATTCACACTACCTGTGATATTTCTCAAAAACTACTGAACGAATGTACACTATTTCAACAAAAGCGAGCTTTCGGAACCACAACCTTTCTCCCTGCCAAATTTGGCGTAATTCCGTTCAGCAGTTTGACCTGTAGCCTTCTCTTAAGTTTCCTTATGAAAAATGCATTGACAAAACACATTTTGAGATTCCCCTTTTTCCTGAGCCCCCCCTTGGCCAATTACCCCCAAACTTTCAAGATAGGAGCTCATTGAAAAAGAGAACCTTTTTGGACATTTTCGCAAAGATTTGCCAAACGAAGCCAAAGTTATAAGCACATGGAGGGCTCCAGGAGATGGACCACGCAACCCCCCTCCCAACATGAGTGAAGCCCGAGACTGCTAGGACCCCAGCGGGCCCCCGCAGCCCCAGCGAGCCCCCGCTATTATTTTTTAAGAAATGCCCCTGGAACATAGCCCCCCCCCCGGGGTCTCATTAAAATAAAACCCGGGAACCCACGACTCCAGCACGAATTGCGCCTTTTTTAAAAAAATGGTTTTTTTGGCCCTGCGGTCCTTCTGGGACCCCCTGAGCAGGCAGAGGGGGTCAAAGTGTTTCTACCCTGCCCCTTCTCTTGTTTTATACCTTTGTTTCTCTGTTTTCTAGTGACTCACTTCTACCGACAACAAGATGGCTGCCAACACTTTCTGGTTTGGAGTGTTGACAGCCAATCACAGTGAAGCACGTGCATGGGACATAGGTTCTGCCCAGATATTGCAACTTTTATTTTTCTAATTTCTCAGCAACTACTGAACGGATTTACACCATTTAAAAAACGGGCCGCTAATTGATCCAAGCTCTACCATTAGGCCAAATTTGAGGTAATTCTGTTCAGCAGTTCGGGCTGTAGCTCGTCGCAAAATTTCCTATGGAAATTAACATGGGGAAAAAGCGTTTTGGGACCCTCCTTTGTTCTCAGCCCCCGCTTGACAAATCACCCCCAAACTTTCAGGATAGGAGCAGACCTTGATAGACTTTTTGGGGGGAAATGTTTGGAAAGATTTGTCAAATGACGCCAAAGTTATTAGCAAATCAAAAAATGCTTTAGCTATGGAAACTAGGTTGTAACTATAACTACCTACTGACGACTGCCATATATATATATACTTCAATCCAGGAAGTGTTGGCAGCCATCTTGGTGCAATGCTTTTAAGGTCTCGCCTAGCGATGCAGCACATGCGCTACCCACTACACAATCACCACTGCAATACCTTAAACACTAAAACAATACCCCAGCATGACCCCCTACACTACCCAAACACTACAGTACTACCCTAACCCCTAAAACACTACCCCAGCATGAAGATCCCCTATACTACCCAAACACCACTGCACTACACTAAACCCTAAAACACTACCCCCAGCATGACCCCTATACTAACCAAACACCACTGCACTACCCTAAACCCTAACACACTACCCCCAGCATGACCCCCTATACTACCCAAACACAACTGCACGACCCTAAACCCTAAGGGCCCGATTCACAGAACTAACTTAAGACAAAATCCTAAACTTACTACCATTTTGGTATTCACAGAAGGCACTTACTCATTTTGGTATTCACAGAAGGCACTTACTCATTTCGGTATTCACAGAAGTTAGGAGTCCTAACTTTAGGACTCCTAAATGCCTTCTGTGAATACCGAAAGTCTTAAAATTAGGATTTTTCTCAATTTAGTAGTCCTAAAGTTAGGACTCCTAACTTTAGGACTCCTAAATGCCTTCTGTGACTCCTGAGAGCCTTAAAATTAGTATTTTTCTCAGTTTAGTAGCAGTATAGTTAGTACTCCTAACTTTACAACTCCTAAATGCCTTCTGTGAATACCGAAAGTCTTAAAATAAGGATTTTTCTCAATTTAGTAGTCCTAAAGTTAGGACTCCTAACTTTAGGACTCCTAAATGCCTTCTGTGACTCCTGAGAGCCTTAAAATTAGTATTTTTCTCAGTTTAGTAGTAGTATAGTTAGGACTCCTAACTTTAGGACTCCTAAATGCCTTCTGTGAATACAGAAAGTCTTAAAATAAGGATGTTTCTCAATTTAGTAGTCCTAAAGTTAGGACTCTTAACTTTAGGACTCCTAAATGCCTTCTGTGACTCCCGAAAGCCTTAAAATTAGGATTTTTCTCAGTTTAGTAGTAGTAAAGTTAGGAGTCCTAACTTTAGGACTCCTAAACTGAGAAAAATCCTAATTTTAAGACTTTCGGTATTCACAGAAGGCATTTAGGAGTCCTAAAGTTAGGACTCCTAACTACTGTGAATACCGAAGTGAGTAAGTGTCTTCTGTGAATACCAAAATGAGTAAGTGCCTTCTGTGAATACGAAAATGGTAGTAAGTTTAGGATTTTGTCTTAAGTTAGTTCTGTGAATCGGGCCCTAAATCTACTCCCAGGATGACCCCCTACAGTACACAAACACCACTGCACTACACTAAACCCTAAAACACTACCCCATCACAAACCCCTACACTACACAAACACCACTGTGCTACCCTAAACCCTAAAACACTACCCACAGCACAAAACACTACGCTACCCAAATACCACTGTGCTACCCTAAACCCTAAAACACTGCGCCCACCAAGACCCCTACAACCCCCTATACTACCCAAACACCACTGCGCTACCCTAAACCCTAAAACACTACCCCCAGCATGACCCCCTACACTACCCAAACACCGCTGTGCTACCCTAAACCTTAAAACACTACCCCCAACATCACCCCCTACACTACCCGAACACCACAGCACTACCCTAAACACTAAATCTCCCCCCAGCATGACCCCCTACACTACCCGAACACAACTGCACTACCCTCAACCCTAAAACACGACCCCTTACACTACCTAAACACCACTGCACTACCCTAAACCCTAAAACACGACCCCCTATACTACACAAACACCACTGCACTACCCTACACCCTAAAACACTACCCCAGCACTACCCCTACACTACACAAACACCACTGCACTACCCTAAACCCTTAATCTACCCCCAGCACGACCCCCTACACTACCAAACACCACTGCACTACCCTAAACCATTAAAACGCTACCCCCAGCACGACCCCCTACACTACCCAAACACCACTGCACTACCCTAAACCCTTAAACACTTCCCCCAGCATGACCCCCTACACTACCCAAACACCACTGTACTACCCTGAAACCCTAAAACACTACCACCAGCATGACCCCCTACACTACGCAAACACCACTGCACTACTCTAAATCCTAAAACACTACCCTCAGCACGACCCCCTACAATACCCAAACACAACTGCACTTCCCTAAACCATCAAAATGACCCCCAGCACGACCCCCTACACTACCCAAACACCACTGCACTACCTTAAACCCTAAAACACTACCACCAGCATGACCCCCTATACTACACAAACACCACTGCACTACCCTAAACCCTAAAACACTACCCCAGCACTACCCCTACACTACACAAACACCACTGCACTACCCTAAACCCTTAATCTACCCCCAGCACGACCCCCTACACTACCAAACACCACTGCACTACCCTAAACCATAAAATACTACCCCTTGAACGACCCCCTACACCACACAAACACCACTGCACTACCCTAAACTCTAAATCTACCCCCAGCAGGACCCCCTGCACTACCCAAACACCACTGCACTACACTAAACCCTAAAACACTACCCCCAGCACGACCCCCTACATTACCCAAACACCACTGCACTACCCTAAACCCTTAAACACTTCCCCCAGCATGACCCCCTACACTACCCAAACACCACTGCACTACCCTAAACCCTAAAACACTACCACCAGCATGACCCCCTACACTACGCAAACACCACTGCACTACTCTAAATCCTAAAACACTACCCTCAGCACGACCCCCTACAATACCCAAACACAACTGCACTTCCCTAAACCATAAAAATGACCCCCTATACTACACAAACACGACTGCACTACACCAAACCCTAAAACACTACCCTCAGCATGACCCCCTAGACTACACAAACACCACTGCACTTCCCTAAACCCTAAAACACTACCCACAGCACAAAACACTACTCTACCCAAATACCACTGTGCTACCCTAAACCCTAAAACACTACGCCCACCAAGACCCCTACAACCCCCTATACTACCCAAACACCACTGGGCTACCCTAAACCCTAAAACACTACCCCCAGCATGACCCCCTACACTACCCAAACACCGCTGTGCTACCCTAAACCTTAAAACACTACCCCCCTGCATCCCCCCCTACACTACCCGAACACCACAGCACTACCCTAAACACTAAATCTCCCCCCAGCATGACCCCCTACACTACCCGAACACAACTACACTACCCTCAACCCTAAAACACGACCCCTTACACTACCTAAACACCACTGCACTACCCTAAACCCTAAAACACGACCCCCTATACTACACAAACACCACTGCACTACCCTAAACCCTAAAACACTACCCCCAGCACTACCCCTACACTACACAAACACCACTGCACTACCCTAAACCCTTAATCTACCCCCAGCACGACCCCCTACACTACCAAACACCACTGCACTACCCTAAACCATAAAATACTACCCCTTGAACGACTCCCTACACCTCACAAACACCACTGCACTACCCTAAACTCTAAATCTACCCCCAGCATGACCCCCTGCACTACCCAAACACCACTGCACTACACTAAACCCTAAAACACTACCCCCAGCACGACCCCCTACACTACCCAAACACCACTGCACTACCCTAAACCCTTAAACACTTCCCCCAGCATGACCCCCTACACTACCCAAACACCACTGCACTACCCTAAACCCTAAAACACTACCACCAGCATGACCCCCTACACTACGCAAACACCACTGCACTACTCTAAATCCTAAAACACTACCCTCAGCACGACCCCCTACAATACCCAAACACAACTGCACTTCCCTAAACCATAAAAATGACCCCCTATACTACACAAACACGACTGCACTACACCAAACCCTAAAACACTACCCTTAGCATGACCCCCTAGACTACACAAACACCACTGCACTTCCCTAAACCCTAAAACACTACCCCCTACACTACACAAACACCACTGCACTACCCTAAACCCTAAAACACTACCACCAGCACGGCCCCCTACACTAGTCAAACACCACTACACTACCCTAAACCCCAAAACACGACCCCCTACGCTACACTAACACAACTGCATTACCCTAAACCCTAAACACGACCCCCTACACTACAAAAACACGACTGCACAACCATAAACCCTAAATCTACCCACAGCATAACCACCTACACTACATAAACCTTGTTTGCACCATTACCAACTGTGTGGGGCCATTACCTGTTGTCCGCTGCCTTATCGTGGTCTCCAGCAGAGTCCCTGCACTGGTCGAGGACTGAGGGGTTACATCCTGCTGGTCTCCCCCGCCCCCGAAGCCCCGTTGCATCCGAGGGCACGGCCGCAGCGAGGGGAGACTACATCCCCTAGAAGGCTTAGAGGCCGGACGCCGCATTTCGTCAGCTCGCACCCGGTGGCGCTTAAAACTGAACGAGAACTCCTGCCTCGCGGGACGCGCGCGGGCAGCGCCGGGAGAAGCCCGGGACAAGGGCGGGGCCGTCTGTGGCCGTCAGGGGCTGAGGGAGGCCGGGCCGGGCCACGCATCTAACATTGCCAAATGGGTAAGCGCAAGCAGGGTAATCCCGCGGAGGGGGTAAAAGACGCCAAAGTACCCAGGAAATCGGAGTCCATTATATCATACCTGTCATCTGCAGTGGGGGTTCTGACGAAGGAAATAGCAAACGCAGAGTTAGAACTTGGCCTACAACCAACCCCCTCATCTTGTAATCCGCTAGAATCCCCGAGCAACAAGGGGCCCAGCGTCCCCTTGGAGCCAGTGGTGCTTGTGGCGAAGCCCCCTGTTACCGGTGATCTGCTTGCACCCTCGACAGCGAGTAACAGCAGCCGGGAACCCACTGCCACGAACATACGGGGATCAGTATAGGGTCCTAAGAAAAAATCCAAGGAGACTAAAGCCAAAGCACCGCTAACATCAGGTACTGATATTCCTTTTGATATGTTGGGGGATGCAATAGAGTCACTGGTCATTTCACGACTGGAGCCTATCCTTACAGATTTGGCTAAAGACAGAGGGCCCGATTCACAGAACTAACTTAAGACAAAATCCTAAACTTACTACCATTTTGGTATTCACAGAAGGCACTTACTCATTTTGTTATTCACAGAAGACACTTACTCACTTCGGTATTCACAGAAGTTAGGAGTCCTAACTTTAGGACTCCTAAATGCCTTCTGTGAATACCGAAAGTCTTAAAATTAGGATTTTTCTCAGTTTAGGAGTCCTAAAGTTAGGACTCCTAACTGTACTACTACTAAACTGAGAAAAATCATAATTTTGAGGCTTTCGGTATTCACAGAAGGCATTTAGGAGTCCTAAAGTTAGGACTCCTAACTTTACTACTACTAAATTGAGAAAAATCCTAATTTTAAGACTTTCGGTATTCACAGAAGGCATTTAGGAGTCCTAAAGTTAGGATTCCTAACTATACTACTACTAAACTGAGAAAAATCCTAATTTTAAGGCTTTCGGTATTCACAGAAGGCATTTAGGAGTCCTAAAGTTAGGAGTCCTAACTTCTGTGAATACCGAAATGAGTAAGTGCCTTCTGTGAATACCGAAATGAGTAAGTGCCTTCTGTGAATACCAAAATGAGTAAGTGCCTTCTGTGAATACCAAAATGGTAGTAAGTTTAGGATTTTGTCTTAAGTTAGTTCTGTGAATCGGGCCCACTGTGGACACCCTGAACACTTGCGTTGCTGGACTTTTAAAAAAATTTGCCCGAATTGATGATTTTATGAGAGAGTTTAGGGCACAGAACACATTGGGCGTGACTGTAGCTAACAAACCAGGGGCCATTGCTGAAGCACATAAGCCCAAACCCCAGTTAAGTTGTACCAGTACACATACTTTAGACCAAGGCACGGATGCTGCTTCTCACCATTCAGCTAGACCCAACATACAGGGGGGTTCCCATGGTAAAGGGCAAAGTAGTTCGAGCAGTTTTCCAGTTCGTCAACCCCATGGCTTGGTTAATTTGGCCTGTGATTGCCCTGTTAGACTCGACCTACCCCCAGAGGCGGCGCCCCTGGTGGCAATTCTTGTAGGAGTCCCGCAATTGCGAGCTGGGGAGTCTGAATCAACTGGAGCATTGATGAGGAAGGTTAGCTCCTGGTCCGCGAACTATTGTAGCGGAGGGAAAGATATCGCCACAAGCATAATTATGGCCAGAAGGGTGGGGTGGCTAGGGCATCGGCCGAAGACAATTAAGGGGGATTGTATTGTTATTAATTTTAATAATCCCAATATGGCACACAAAATGTTTTGGGATGGATCAAAACCTGTACAGGAGGGGATGCGTCCAGTCTCTCTGGAGTTTTTTTACCCCTCCTCATTACTCCCCCGGGGTACTTTTAGTCCCCCCACTAATAATCTTGTCCCTTATAAGGCCCTGCTATCTTGTGGTTCCCATCCAGTACAACAAAATGACCCTCGACATGAGACTAAGGGGGTCCAAATCTTGGATAGCACAGGCAGCATAGCCCACCAACCACACATAAATGAGGCACAGGCACCACTTTTACCGCTAGGCAGTCGGTTCAGTCCCCTATCAAACCTAGATTCCAAGGATTGACGGACGGCCATAGTCAGCCCCCAAGAAATCTATTCCACCACAGGATTGGCTCGGCTGGCTGCAAAATTATTAGTTGGAACATCGCTGGCATCAGACAAAAGAGGTCTGATCCCATTTGGATTGACTTCATAAAAAATCACGACATTGTAGCGGTACAAGAAACATGGGACACTTCATCATGTTTCCATTTAGATGGCTACACTAGTTTTATGGTCTCAGCCACGGCGGGTACAGTGGGTAGACCAAAGGGTGGGCTCCTTTTCCTATTTTCTGTAAACCTTGTGGGCTCTTTCAGGCAGCTGGATTCTGGATACTGTAACTTCTTAATAGTAGAATGGGTCATACCCAATTTTAGAAATATCCTTCTGATTAATTTCTATAATCTCAGGGAGAAGGAAAACCTAAATTCACATATAGCCGCCCTGGGATCTTTTATTTCTGAATACAGCATTAATCAAAGCACAGCCTATGAGCTTATCTTAATGGTCGATTTTAATATTCACCCTTGTGAGAAGGGCTGTTATGAGAGGACATTTGAAGGACCACCTGGAGTTGCGATACCACACTTTGAGCACACCAGGCAGGGGGAGGCACTTGAAGAACTCCTAGCCAACTGTAATGTCTTTGAATCTGACCATATAGAAGGGGTGGCCAGGATCCCCACCTTTAAGGGACCAAGTTCGGGAACTGTGATAGATTATTTCTTCACCTCAATGGGTCTTTTGCATTTGGTGAGGACATATGGAGCTGTCCCCTCGATTTTTAGTGACCATAACCCAGTACTCCTTGAGCTGAATTTGGAGGCCATATCCATCACTGAGAGCCGCACACAGGTAGAGTGGGGGCTTCCTTAGCTATAAAAGATCAAGGCAGGAGAATAAAGTGGAAGCGGGTGGTGCCTGGCACTTTTTGGGAAACCCTGACTTCTAAGGTGGAAAGACAGCTGTCTATCTGTTTGGATAGTGAGCGAGCAGACAAAGAAATCATAAGCGCCTTTGAGGTTATTTGCTCCCAGATTGCAGTGGACCTCACTAACACGAAAAACTATAGTGGCAACTCCGACCCTAGGTGGTTTGATAATAGCTGCTCCAAGGGACACCGGGCATTACTCCAAGCACTAAAGAAGAGCCCTAAAGATAGGGCGAGCATAGCTAATCTACGTAAGGCCTATAAATTAGCCACCCAGGGGCGTAAGGACTTCATTAAAAGGGAGGCTTGGGATAAGCTACTGTCACTCGATGTCCTGCGGGATAGTGGCAAGTTTTGGGCCACCATTAATGACCCTTTTTTTTCTGGTCTAGAGAACTCCAACACGGATTGTGTCATACAAGATGATGTTTGGCTCAATCATTTTGAGGAGATTTATGGAGCTGGAGACATGAGCAACCAGGGTCTTCCGGTAGTAAATTACCCGTGTCCCTGATAAATTTTAATCTGGGGGAGGTTGAGAAAGCAATTAGAGAAACACTAAAGAACAAGGCGCCGGGCCCCGATGGGGTTCCGGCAGATTTATACCTAAATGCCCCCGTTTGCTGGGCTAAAATTTTAACTAATGTCTTTAACGCTTCTGCCTCCAATGCATTTCCAGCTTCCTGGTCCACTTCGGTCATAGTCCCGATTTTTAAAAAAGGCCAGCGTAGGGATCCCGCTTGTTACAGGCCTATCTCCCTGTTGGACTCTGCCGCTAAAATCTTGGGCAGAGTCCTTTTATATAAACTCACGGAAAATGTGGAGAGACTAGGGGTGTTGTCCAACTTACAATATGGCTTCCGAGAAAAGAGAGGCACCATGGATCAATGCTTAAATCTACATCTATTAATAAGCAAATATACGGTGGCCAAGGATGGGTCCTTATTCATGGCGTTTATGGACCTATCCTCGGCCTTTGATTTGGTGAACCGGGCCAAATTATGGAGGATCTTGGATGATATTGGCATTGATCCCCCATTAATTAACTTCTTAGCTGCTTTACATGAAAAGCTTTTCGCCTCCATCAGGGTAAACCAAGAGGGCAGGTGCACACGCCAATTTAGATCAGGAAGGGGGGTTAGGCAAGGCTGTGTTCTGGCCCCCCTCCTTTTTACTATCTACATTAATGCCCTGGAAAGCTTTTTGGGTACCACTAAGGCAGATGTTCCGCGTGTAGGAGATCTATTAATCCCGGTGCTCCTATACGCGGACGACGCAGTTTTACTGGCCCGTACAGGGGTGGGATTGCAAAGGTTGTTGGACTCCTTTGCCTCCCTTATGGATCAATTGGATCTGAAGGTGAATACAACTAAATCCCACGTCATGGGCAAAAACAGCTGCAGACATAAGACTAAAACCTTCTATTGCAAGGGGGTGGAGGTGTCAAGGGTTCGAACTTTCCCATACCTAGGTGTCCTTTTTGACAACAAAGGATCCTGGGCACCCCAAATAAAGTTAAAAAGTATTACCATGGCAAGGTCCACTAATGCCCTTATGGGCTTTTCGAAAAGGCTGGGGGCGAGGCCAATGGAGGCCTTGCTAAAGGTATATAATGCAAAATGCATGGCCATCGCCCTCTATGGTGCACCGTTGTGGGGATACGTAGCCCAAGATCAGATACAAAGAGTTGAAAATAGGTTTTTGCGATCCCTTCTGTCGGTCCCTCAATCCACTCCCACTTTTTCCATCCATACAGAGGTAGGGATTGATTATGTCACTGATAAGCTGAGGTTGGCCCCCCTGGTCTGTTGGGCGAAAACATGGCTAAACAAGGAAATTGGGCTGAATCATGCCATACTAACAGAAATTGTTGCCATGGACAATGCCAAGAGGATCCCCTGGGTAGAATACGTGAGAAAGTCCTTTGTTGACCTAGGGCGCCCAGAGCTCTTCACATCCCCAGAGAACATCTGTAAGAAGGATGTCCCGTGGATTAGGTCTAACTTTTTGGAGGGGGCTAGGTTGACCAGGGAGGAAATGGAGCTCAAAAAACCATCAGTGAGAACGCATTACGCTTTGGTCACCTCGCTCTCCCTGGAACCATATTTGCAACTAGTAACTAAACCCTTCCATAGACTTTTATTGAGTAGGTTCAGATTTAACCTAATCCATTTCTCTTTGGGAAGTTATCCTGTGTGGGCAAAACCAGAACACAGCACGCCCTGCAGGTGTGATAATTTTTCAACCCAGGACACCCTACATTTTATCATGTTTTGTAGTTTTTATTCTGACATAAGGAAAAAATATTTGCTACCCTTATTAAGAGAGAAAGGGTTTATCCAAGTCAGACCTGCCCTAACTTACCTTCAGATGCTGAGTTGCACTCGCGATATTTTTTACATTGCTAGTTTCTTGGTGGCAGCTATGAGGCTAAAAAACAAAAGTTTGCCCTCCCTCGATGACCTTGATTGAGGTTCCCTTTTTACAAGATTTTATTTAATGCTGATTTGCACATACGATTGTTGATTCCTAGATTTGTTTCCAATGACCTTCATATGAACTTGTTTTTATATAGAGTGATTTAGTTTCGCTCCTGTTTTAACGAATATGTTTAACCGAACTTTTTATAAATTGTATAGTCAGGATTGTAAATTGATGGGACCTTTTTTTCCGTGTTTGTGTGTGTATTCTGCTTTTATGATTTTAAGTAATCGAATAAAGTGCTTTGACTGACTGACTGACTGACTACATAAATACCACTGCACTACCCTAAACCCTACATCTACCCACAGCACGACCCCCTACACTACCCAAACACAACTGCACTAAGCTAAACCCTAAAACACTACCCCCAGTATAACCCTCTACACTAAACAAACACCACTACGCTACCCTAAACCCTAAAACACTACCCCCAACACTACCCCCTACACTACACAAACACCATTGCGCTACCCTAAACCCTAAAACACTACCCCAGCACGACCCCCTACATTACCCAAACACCACTGCGCTACCCTAAACCCTAAAACACTACCCCCAGCATGACCCCCTACACTACCCAAACACCACTGCACTACCCTAAACCCTAATTCTACCCCCGCACGACCCCCTACGCTACCCAAACACCACTGCACTACCCTAAACCCTAAATCACTACCATCAGCATGACCCACTACGCAACCTAAACACCACTGCGCTACCCTAAACCCTAAAACACTACCCCCAGAACAACCTCCTATGCTCCACCAACACCACTGCGCTACCCTAAACCCTAAAACTCTACCCCCAGCACGACCCCCTTTAATACCCAAACACCACTGCTCTACCCTAAACCTTAAAACACTACCCCCAGCATGACCCCCTACACACACAAACACCACTGCGCTACCCCAAACCCTAAAACACTACCCCCAGCACAGCCCCCTACACAAACACCACTGCACTACCCTAAACCCTAAAACACTACTCCTACACTACACAAATACCACTGCACTACTCTAAACCCTAAAACACAACCCCCAGCACGACCCCCTACACTACACAAACACCATTGCACTACCTTAAACCCTAAATCTACCCCCAGCACGACCCCCTACACTACAAAAACAGCACTACACTACACAAAAATCTAAATCACTACCCCCAGCATGACCCCCTACACTACCAGGCACAACTGCACTACCCTAAGCCTAAAAACACGACCACCCAACACTACTCAAATGCCATTGCACTACCGTAAACCCTAAAACACGACCCCCTACAACACCCAAACACCTCTGTGCTACCCTAAACCCTAAAACACTATCCCCAGCACGACCCCCTACACTACCCAAACACCACTGCGCTACCCTAAAATACTACCCCCAGCACGACCGCCTACACTACACAAACACCACTGCGCTACCCTAAACCCTAAAACACTACCCCCAGAATGACCCCCGACACTACCAGAACACCACTGCACTACCCTAAACCCTAAATCTACCCCCAGCATGACCCCCTACACTACCAAACACAACTGCACTACCCTAAGCCTAAAAACACGACCCCCTACACTACTCAAACACCACTGCACTACCCTAAACCCTAAAACACGACCCTCTAAATTACCCAAACACTACTGCACTAACCTAAACCCTAAAACACTACCCCCAGAACTGCCCCCCACACTACACAAACACCACTGCACTACCCTAAACCCTAAATCTACCCCCAGCACGACCCCCTACACTACCAAACACAACTGCACTACCCTAAGCCCAAAAACATGACCCCCTACACTACACAAACACCACTGCACTACCCTAAACTCTAAAACACTACCCCCAGGAGTATCCCCTACACTAAACAAACACCACTGCTCAACTCTAAACCCTAATTCTACCCCCAGCATCACCCCCTACACTACCGAAACACCACTGCACTACCCTAAACCCTTAAACACCACCTCCAGCACGACCCCCTACACTAACCAAACACCACTGCACTACCCTAAACCCTTAAACACTACCCCCCAGCACTACCCCCTACACTAAACAAACACCACTGTTCTACCCTAAACCATAAATCTACCCCCAGCACGACCCCTTACACTACCCAAACACCACTGCACTACCCTAAACCCTTAAACACTTCCCCCAGCATAACCCCTACACTACCCAAACACCACTGCACTACCGTAAACCCTAAAACACTACCACCAACACAACCCCCTACACTACCCAAACACCACTGCACTACCCTAAAGCCTAAAACACTACCCCCAGCATGACCCCCTACACTATCAAAACACCACTGCACTACCCTGAACCCTAAAACACGACCCCCTACACTACACAACCACCACTGCACTACCCTAAACCCTAAAACAATATCCCCAGCATGGCCCCCTACACAAACACCACTGTACTACCCTAAACCCTAAAACACTACCCCATCACTACACAAATACCACCGCACTACTCTAAACCCTAAAACACTACCCCTAGCATGACCCCCTACACTACACAAACACCACTGCACTACCTTAAACCCTAAATCTACCCCCAGCACGACCCTCTACACTACAAAAACACCACTGTACTACCCTAAATTCTAAAACACTACCACCAGCATGACCCCCTACACTACACAAACACCACTGTGCTACCCTAAACACTAAAACACTATCCCCAGCACGACCCCCTACACAACACAAACACCACTGTGCTACCCTAAACCCTAAAATACTACCCCCAGTACGACCGCCTACACTACACAAACACCACTGCGCTACCGTAAACCCTAAAACACTACCCCCAGCATGACCCGCTACACTACCCGAACACCACTGCACTGCCCTAAATCCTTAATTTACCCCAGCATGACACCCTACATTACCCAAACACTACTGCACTACCCTAAACCCTAAACCACGACCCCCTATACTACACAAACACAACTGAACTACCCTAAACCCTATAACACTACCCCCAGCACTACCCCCTACACTACACAAACACCACTGCACCACCCTAAACCCTAAAAGTACCCTCAGCACGACCCCCTACACTACCAAACACCACTGCGCTACCTTAAACTCTAAAACATGACCCCCTACACTACACAAACACCACGGCACTACCCTAAACCCTAAAACACTACCCCCAGCACTACCCCCTATACCACACAAACACAACTGCACTACCCTAAACCATAAATCTACCCCTAGCACAACCCCCTACACTACCTAAACACCACTGCACTACCCTAAACCCTAAAACACTACCCCCAGCACGGCCCCCTACACTATATATATTATCTACTGGAGGTCGCCAGTATTATCTACTGGCGGTCGCCAGTAGATAATTATAGTTGGGACCTAGTTTCCTTAGGAAAAGCATTTTTTGTTTTCCCAATAACTTTGGCACCGGTTGACGAATCTTCGCAAAATTTTCAAATCATATGGCCCGCTCCGGTCAGCTCCTACCCTGAAAGATTCGGGGTGATTTGCCAAGCAGGGGGGTCCCAAAACTTGTTTTTTTCATGTTATTTTCCATAGGAAACTTTAGACACGGCTACAGCTCGAACTGCTGAACGGAATTACACCAAATTTGGCAAAAAGGTAGTGCTTGGTTCAGAAAGCGCCCTTTTTTTAAATGGTATAAATCCGTTCAGTAGTTTTTGAGATATTAAAGGAAAAAAATCTTTATGAATCTGGGCGGGACCTAACTACACAAGCACAAGCTTGGCTCTAATTGGCTGCCAACACTTCAATCCAGAACGTGTTGGCAGCCATCTTGGTGCAATGCTTTTTAGGTCTTGCCTAGCGACGCAGTGCATGCGCTGGCCACTATACAAATACCACTGCACCACCCTAAACATTTAAACACTACCACCAGCACGACCCCCTAAACTACCCAAACATCACTTTACTACCCTAAACCCTAAAACACTACCCCCAGCACGACGATCCCGTACACTAATAAAACACCACTTCACTACCCTAAACCCTAACACACTACCCCCAGCATGACCCCCTACACTACCCAAACACAACTGCACTACCCTAAACCCTAAATCTACCCCAGCATGAACCCCTACACTACACAAACACCACTGCACTACCCTAAACCCTAAAACACTACCCCCAGCACAGCCCCCTACAATACCCAAACACAACTGCACTACCCTAAACCATAAAAAATGACCCCTATACTACACAAACACCACTGCACTACACCAAACCCTAAAAAACTACCCCCTACACTACACAAACACCACTGCACTACCCTAAACCCTAAAACACTACCACCAGCACGACCCCCTACACTACTCAAACACCACTACACTACCCTAAACCCTAAAACACGACCCCCTACACTACACTAACACAACTGCATTAACCTAAACCCTAAAACACGACCCCCTACACTACAAAAACACCACTGCACAGCCCTAAACCCTAAATCTACCCACAGCACGACCCCCTACACTACATAAACACCACTGCACTACCCTAAACCTTAAATCTACCCACAGCACGACCACCTACACTACCCAAACACCACTGCACTAAGCTAAACCCTAAAACACTACCCCAAGTATGACCCTCTACACTAAACAAACACCACTACGCTATCCTAAACCCTAAAACACTACCCCCAGCACTACCCCCTACACTACACAAACACCATTGCGCTACCCTAAATCCTAAGACACTACCCCCAGCAAGACCCCCTACACTACCCAAACACACCTGTGCTACCCTAAATCCTAAAACACTATCCCAGCACGACCCCCTATATTACCCAAACACCACTGCGCTACCCTAAACCCTAAAACACTACCCCCAGCACGACCCCCTACACTACCCAAACACAACTGCACTACTCTAAACCCTAAATCTACCCCCAGCATGACCCCTATATTACACAAACACCACTGCAGTACCCTAAACCCTAAAACACTACCACCAGCATGGCCCGCTACACTACCCAAAAACCACTGCACTACCCTAAACCCTAAAACACTACCCCCAGCACGACCCCCTACACTACCCAAACACAACTGCACTACCCTAAACCATAAAACATGACCCCCTATACTACACAAACACCACTGCACTACACCAAGCCCTAAAACACTAACCCCAGCATGACCCCCTACACCACACAAACACCACTGCACTACCCTAAACCCTAAAACACTTCCACCAGCACGACCCCCTTCACTAACCAAACACCACTGCACTACCCTAAACCATAAAACACGACCCCCTACACTACCCTAACACAACTGCATTACCCTAAACCCTAAAACATGATCCCTACACTACAAAAACACCAATGCACAACCCTAAAATCTAAAACACTACCCCCAGCATGACCCCCTACACTACACAAACACCACTGTACTACCCCAAACCCTAAAACACGACCCCCTACACTACACAAACACCACTGCACTACTCTAAACCCTAAAACACTATACCCAGCACGACCCCCTACACTACCCGAACACCACTGCACTACCCTAAACCCTAAATGTACCCCCAGCATGACCCCCTACACTACCAAACACCACTGCACTACCCTAAATTCTAAAACATGACCCCCTACACTACCCAAACACCACTGCACTACCCTCAACCCTAAAACACAACCTCCTACACAACCCAAACACCACTGCACTACCCTAAACCCTAAAACACGGCCCCCTACACTACACAAACACAACTGCACTACCCTAAACCCTATAACACTACCCCCAGCACTACCCCGACACTACACAAACACCACTGCACTACCCTAAACCCTAAATGTACCCCCAGCACAACCCCCTACACTACCAAACGCCACTGCACTACCCTAAACTCTAAAACATGACCCCTACACTACCCAAACACCACTGCACTACCCTAAACCCTAAAACACTACCCCCAGCACTACCCCCTACACCACACAAACACAACTGCACTACCATAAACCATAAATCTACCCCCAGCACGACCCCCTACACTACCCAAACACCACTGCACTACCCTAAACCCTAAAACACTACCCCCAGCACGGCCCCCTACACTATATATATTATCTACTGGAGGTCGCCAGTATTATCGACTGGCGGTCGCCAGTAGATAGTTATAGTTGGGACCTAGTTTCCTTAGGAAAAGCGTTTTTTTTTCCCAATAACTTTGGCACTGGTTGCGGAATCTTAGCAAAATTTTCAAATCCTATGGCCCGCTCCGGAAAGCTCCTACCCTGAAAGATTCGGGGTGATTTGCCAAGCAGGGGGGTCCCAAAACGTGTTTTTTCATGTTATTTTCCATAGGAAACTTTGGTCACGGCTACAGCTCGGACTGCTGAACGGAATTACACCAAATTTGGCAAAAAGGTAGTGCTTGGTTCAGAAAGCGCCCTTTTTTTTTAAATGGTATAAATCCGTTCAGTCGTTTTTGAGAAATTAAAGGAAAAAAATCTTAATATATCTGGGCGGGACCTAACTACACAAGCACAAGCTTGGCTCTAATTGGCTGCCAACTTCCCTAAACCCTAAAACACTACCCTCTACACTACACAAACACCACTGCACTACCCTAAACCCTAAAACACTACCACCAGCACTACCCCCTACACTACACAAACTCCATTGCGCTACCCTAAACCCTAAAACGCTACCCCCAGCACGACCCCCTACACTACCCAAACACCACTGCGCTACCCTAAATCCTAAAATACTACCCCGGCACGACCCCCTACATTACCCAAACACCACTGCGCGACCCTAAACCCTGAAACACTACCCCCAGCACGACCCCCTACACTACCCAAACACCACTGCACTACTCTAAACCCTAATTCTACCCCCCGCATGACCCCCTACGCTACCCAAACACCACTGCACTACCCTAAACCCTAAATCACTGCCACCAGCACGACCCACTGCGCTACCTAAACACCACTGCGCTACCCTAAACCCTAAACCACTACCCCCAGAACAACCTCCTACACTACACAAACACCACTGCGCTACCCTAAACCCTAAACCACTACCCCCAGCACGACCCCCTTTACTACCCAAACACCACTGCTCTACCCAAAACCTTAAAACACTACCCCCAGCATGACCCCCTACACCACACACACATACCACTGCGCTACCCTAATCCCTAAAACACTTCCCTCAGCACGAACCCCTACACTACACAAACACTACTGCGCTACCCTAAACCCTAAAACACTACCCCAGCATGACCCTCTACACTACCCTAACACCACTGCGCTACCCTAAACCCTAAAACACTACCCCCAGAACGACAGCCTACACTACACAAACATCACTGCGCTACCCTAAACCCTAAAACAGTACCCCCAGCATGACCCCCTGTACTACCCGAATACCACTGCACTACCCTCAACCCTAAAACACGACTCCCTACTCTACCAAAAACCCCACTGCACTACCCTAAACCCTAAAACAGGACCCCCTACACTACCTCCTACACTACCCCCGCACGACCACCTATGCTACTCAAACACCACTGCACTACCCTAAAGCCTAAAACACTATCCCCAGCACGACCAACTACGCTACCCAAACAACACTGCGCTACCCTAAACCCTAAAACACTACCCCAGCACAAGCTCCTACGCTACACAAACACCACCTCGCTACCCTAAACCCTAAAACACTAACCCAGCACGAGCCCCTTTACTACCCAAACACCACTGCACTACCCTAAACCCTAAAACGCCACCATCAGCATGACCCCCTACACTAACCAAAAATCACTGCACTACCCTAAACCCTAACACACTACCCCCCAGGATGTCACCCTACACTACCCAAACACAACTGCACTACTCTAAACCCTAAATCTACCCCCAGCATGACCCCTATACTACACAAACACCACTGCAGTACCCTAAACCCTAAAACACTACCACCAGCATGACCCCCTACACTACCCAAACACCACTGCACTACCCTAAACCCTAAAATACTACCCCCAGCACGACCTCCTACACTACCCAAACACAACTGCACTACCCTAAACCATAAAAAACGACCCCCTATACTCCACAAACACCACTGCACTACACCAAGCCCTAAAACACTAACCCCAGCATGACCCCCTACACTACACAAACACCACTGCACTACCCTAAACCCTAAAACACGACCCCCTACACTACACAAACACCACTGCACTACTCTAAACCCTAAAACACTATACCCAGCACGACCCCCTACACTACACAAACACCACTGCACTACCCTAAACCCTAAGTCTACCCACAGCACGACCCTCTACACTACCCAAACACCACTGCACTACCCTAAACCCTAAATCTACCACCAGCATGACCCCTACACTACCCAAACACCACTTCACTACTCTAAACCCTAAAACACTACCCAAGCACGACGATCCCCTACACTAACCAAACACCACTGCACCACCCTAAACCCTAAAACACAAGCTCCTACATTACCCAAACACCACTGCACTACCCTAAACTGCCTCATCCTAAGAGCTGTATCACGGGATGCTACTCGCTTGTCTTTGTCATCCCCCTGGATATAGCTTGGACCAATCCCTTTGGGCAATCTGGCCTCTTGAGCACCCTTTTCAGATACCTCAATCGCTTTTTGCTGCACCTTTCTCTTTGGGCCTCAAGCTCAGCTTAGTTCTTTTCTTCAAAGGCCATGGCTTGCTTCTCCAGCTCCAGGGCTGCCACCTCTTCCTGAACTGATCTCCTGAGTTCAGGAGCCCTTCACACTATTTGCTCCAAGGGCACAATGCCTAGTGTTTGGGGCAAGGACCTTGTTCCCTCACCCCACACCTCTTCTGTTGCTGACAGTCCTGTCACACTCCCCTTCTTCTTCCCCATCTCTTTCTCCAACAATAGTGGGGTCCTGTGGGCTTCCTCCCAAGCTTTGTGGTTCCTTCACTATAAACTGCAGGCCCTAGGTACCCCTGGCACCATAAACTAAGGACGTATAAGTAAGTTAAGCTATGCCAAGTGGGGATAAGCTCATTGAACATATACCTATTCTTAAGGGTCTGGGCACTTGCACCGAGTTCTGATTATCAGGGCTCAGGGCATTTCAGAGCCATTAAACCAGTGCCTTGTAGATAAAATGGGGGCTAAAAGTGGTGGTGACCCTGCAAAAAGCCTCCTGTGTCCTCAGCTGTGAGTAAGGTTGAGATAAAGCCAATGGGAAACAAAATGGTGATGCTCACAAAGGGACTAAAATGGTGCACAGTAACACGAAGGATAATGTGAAAGGTGGTGACGTATGAAACTGGTGCTAGAAAGGGTGGAGAAGGGAAGAAAGGGACTGATTACAAGAAGAAGTCACCTTATAGGGTGTTGGTAAAACCACTGGGAGCTCATTTGTCCGATGCAACAGAAGAAAGGATATGGAGAGGGGAATTTGTGGATGTGTACTAGATGCTGCATAGAGAGATGCAAAAAGAACAACTGATGTACAGAATGCAGAACAATGTCATACATTCACCCGAGTACAGAGATCTGGGCCTAAATCCATCGTTTTTTTGCTCCCAATGCCATTCCAGTTTGAACCCAGCCATAAGCAAATCAGTCGACCCTGCGCCCAATGGGAGCTGCCACCCTAAACTGCTTTCTGAAGGGAACACTTTCTAAGCCGAATCGCACCTTGACCACCCCAACGTACTCCCTCATTTCGCGATGCCCAATCCCAGAATCTGCCAAATAACAGGAGAGCTCTTACACAAACAGGACTGTTGCCATGGTGACCAGTAGAAGCTTTTACAATATGTATTTTTTTTACAACATAACTTCAACACATTAGCAGAGCCAATAGCTCTGCTAAACACTTATAATGTCTGGAAGGCGAGACCGATTGCATTGCAAATGCTTGTTTATATTGTTATGTAACCACATGACTGTATAGATGCACTGATTGAAGGTACACTCTATATTTTTCTAAATGCTTTTCACTATCAAAAATAGGATTGCCCTTCTTTTGTTTAATGGTTTTTGGTAGTTAAACAAATGTGTTAAAACTACAACTCCCAGCATGCCCAGATTATAAACAGGAAGTACTTGCTGTTTAGGTCATCCCCCACTACAGAATACCTGTGAGAACCGGCCGGTCTCCCCTTGTGTTTGGGTTCTCGGCATGGCTTGTGGTATGTTGTGTCTGCCTTGTATGGTGAGTGCAGGGCATGAGGCGGGGTGACATGTTGGTACATGGCGTCCACCCACTATTTTTGCAGATGTTGGGCCCCACAGAAATATGTTGAACTTGTCCCAGTGTAATTTTGAGACACTGGGACACATTCAGCAGCTCCTGCATGTTGTCTGCTTTTCATTCTCAGCAGCAACGTGCAGGCAGTGAAGGGGCTTTTTTTTGTTCACCTTCAGCTGTGCCAAGGACATTTGTGTGACTTGTGCCAAAGATAAAGGCAGAAGTTAAGGGGCCATCAGGCTTCCTTTTGGTAGGGTATCGGGCTGGAGGCGGCCTGGAACCTCATACTTCCATGCAAATGCAACGGAGAGGAAACAAAAGCACACCGCTTGTTATCTCTTTACAGGTATGTAAGAGAGGCATGCTTTTTACTGTGTTCAGTCCCTCTGTTTAAGTGCATGCACTTTAAGAATGTCAGATGGGATTGTCTGTTCCAGTATTTACACAAATAACAATTTAAATAGCACTATTTTATTTCTTTTATAGCACAACTCATCCCAATGCAGAGTGTTAGAGCGCTTTACATAACAAACATATTATCCATTCAAAATAAATCACATAAGTGTGCAAATCAATGTACAAGATGTGTTACATGAGACAGTCAGAGTTACAGGGTTTAGGAGTCAAATGCCCTTCTTAGCTCACTGTGGTCTACTAGAAGGTTACAATTTCTGAATTGCAAGTAACAAAAGGATCTCTGTGTTCAAAGCAGTAATCCATTTACCTATCTACATAAAATAAAAATCTGTGATCTGCATGTTACATAATGTGCTTTGGTTTGCAGGTGACAATTTTTTTTTTTTTAAACATATTTTATCGTATTTTTAGTTGGCAAATGTTATATCACACACATATCAGAGCACTGTTGCATAATTATGTGGTACATTTATGTACAAAACATTGTATAAGATGCACACCATGTGTGTCGCAATATCATGAATATCAAACCCAAAGAAGCCAGCAACAAAATAGAGGTTCAACAATCCCCAAAAGCCCCGTTCCACTACCCCCAAGAACAGTGGGTGATTATGTTTTGCAAGAGACAACTTAATCTTCTATACTACTTTGATTCAAATTAGGAACTACAAAAAACAAAGATCTCTCCAACAAATGAGTTAACCCCCAAAGTTATCTCACCATTATTATTATTTCCTGAGATTTATTGGGCACCTCTGCAGCAGATGGCTTTACCCCATAAAATATTTTAAAATGCAGACTTTGCAACCAATTTAGCAGAACAGATCTACTACCATATCTTCCTTGTTGCCAATTTCTTTGTGGCAGGGTTTTAGAAAAATTATTAGTTGATGCCCAGATTTTGCGTCAGGTTTGCGCCACTTTTTTGGCACAACCCAACTCCAAATCTCATTTGTTAAATATCATAATGCACTTAAATGTACTCATGATACTCCGGATAAACATATGTGTGAGATCTAAGTATCTGATGTCACTTCTTGTGATGTCACTTCGAGTGAGGTCACCAGTGGCGTAACAAAATTTGAGGTGGCCCCCCTGCAAGCTGCATGGAGGGCCCCCGCTCTGGATTTTATCAGGAGCTCTCGGACGAGAGTACTGTGCTGAGGGGGCCCCCTTCAGCTTGGGGCCCCCCCGCACCGTGGAGGGTGCGGGGGCCTATGTTACACCCCTGGAGGTCACTTACTGTTAAGACACGTGGAATGTCACACGTCGTGACGTAATGCGCTGTGATGGCAGGGGTCATGATGTCACTTGCATACTGCCTAAATTGGTGAGTCCCCCCACTTCTTTTTATGGGACATGTGCCCTGCGTGAGTGTATCTGTTATGTTGGCTCGCACGTGGTTAGAACCACACGAGTAATATACGTCTTTTCACGCGTGTGGCTTTTTCATTCTAATCAAGGTGTGAGTTTGTTTCTCTGTAGCCGTAGACCTGATCACATTAGTGTTGTTTTGATGATACACTTGTCGCTTCTCTTCCATCAAATTCAACAGTAGTATGAATCATCTCACACACCCGAGTCTGCCCTTTTAAAAATAAAATGAGAATGTCTTGGATAAGCAGGTTATCACAAAAACATGCGTAACTCGCTTTTCTACAAGCGAGTGTCATTCAGTTCCCTGATAGTTTGGTATAACATACTTGGGTCACCCCACCTTTGTTTAACTAGACATCGAATTCAATACCAGAGTGAATTATTTATCAAGCGTGAGCTTGCTTTTCCAACAGACATTGTTGAAGATGAGTGTTTTTGTTTTCTTTCCAAAACGTCCTTGACTCCTTTTTCTATGAGCGACTGACACTCAGGTCCCTGATACTTTAATACAACAATTCTGGGATACTTTACCTTCGATTAATTTATGGAGACCGGCCTGCCGTTCTCATCATAATATGGGATTTTGGTTTAGAAGGGTCTGTTACATAATGAACACTGCAGAGTGTAAGTGTCCATTCCAGAAACTGAGTATGAAACTTTAATGATTGGGTTCCACCCGTTGGGGCGTCCACAATCTTAAGGGATGTATAATTCGTGATGACACAGTTGTCTCACAATTTTGAAATGTAGGCTTAATTGGATATCCTTTTTTCTTTCTCAAACCTTTAAACTGTAGGTTTTGAAAGGCGGGGCCGGCATCGGCCACGCCGAAAGTATGGCGATTGTGCCGGCCCCCGACGACCATACAGGGGCGGGCCTGTCGCGCGCAGTTATGACGCGACAGGCGCGCCCCACCACTAATTGGTCGTACTCCTGGGTGTGACCCGGAAGTTATTGAAAGCACTACCGAATAACGCGTTGCTGGGCTAATGCCAGGCCGGTTAGAACTGGCCTGGCTGGGATCTATCTTGGCAATAAAAGGCTGGGGAGCGGCGGAGTGTCCCTCTTTGGTCGCCGCTCCCTCAGCCTGCCATTAGTCATCCCAGCCTTGCTAGGAGGCTGTAATTTAATTTCTTTTTCCTTTTCCAGGTGTTGACATCGAAGTAGGAGCGCGTCTGAAACAGCGCGATTGGTGCGTCTGCAGGGCAGTCAGGGCGAACTCTCTTCACGGCTGAGCGGCGTTGGAGCGCTCCTGAAAACAGCGCGACTGGTGCGTCTGCAGGACGGTCGGGGCGAGCTCTATTCGTGGGCAGAGCGGCGTTTGAGCACGCCTGGAACAGCGCTAATGGTAATTTGATGTGTGCTTGAGCAGCGCTAGTGGGGGCAGTCTCCTTTGTAGGAGAACAGCTGAGCGCAGTGCGCGATCGGGGAGCAGTGGTCACCGTCAAGAGAGGGAAGTACTAGGCAATTCCTCAGCATAGATAGTGCAGAGGGTTAATGTGCCTGCTGCTAAGAACATGTACCATGCCCATCTCAAAGTGCACATATTGTAAATCGATCAGTGGGTTACTGCTTTTGTCAGTAAGATCCTTTTGCTACTTGCAGTTTATAAGTTAAAATCCTAACAAAGAACAGTGAGCTATCAACTTTCATCTTAGAGCTGCATACAAACTGCAAGGTATAAACTAGAGCTTTATGGTATTTTTCCCTAAGCCTTTGATTATCCTAATGTTGCAAAATTGTTCATTTGGATAGAAATTAATAATGACTATTAAAGTGACCTCCAATCATGGTATTAAGTTTTAAATTCTGAGTTTGTGTTTCTCCAGATCAATCACTATTAAACTATACTGCCTACTAATATGGTTGTCATGTGACTCCTACACCTTGTAGTCCTTTGTCTTATGTAACATTTCCCACACATTTTACACACGTAAAATTGATTGTCTCTGTGTATATTGCTGACAACAGAAAATCCATGGCTCAGAAACAAATGGCTTGTGCTTCCACTTTTAAGCACTTTTTCGACATTCTGTGATTAGGAACATATCGCACTTTGTGAATTTATTTTAATGTCAATAACTCATATAAATCGTTAAATAATCATGTGTACCAATTGGTTGAATTACATAACATAATGAGCTGTAACTGGTCAGTGAAATGCCAAACAAATACTAAAGATTGGGATGTTTTGCAATCCTGGCCACACCTCTAACTCTGCCCACTGATCCAATCCTCAGGTTATTCCCGCCCTTTGATTCTCCGCCCACAGTTCCCCTACTTTTTTCCCCCCACTTCGACCACTGGGTTTATGTGGTGCTTACGGATATCCGGACACGGCCTGCTCTTTGATAAATCTGAAACAGCTGAGCCGTGTGAAGTGGCTCGTTAGCATAGTGCTGTAGTTGTGGTGTAGCGGTCTAGTCTTCTGGCGCACACTGCGTGTGACGTCAGCGGACTTCCGGCGGCGGCCATTTTGGGATTAAGCGCGCCGATTCCGAACAGATCGGAGCTCCGCTCCGGCGCTCCCGTATACCTTGCATGCAATGCATGCATGCAAAAGCCGAGCGACTATGGAGGAAGGACTGGCGTCACTCCGATAAAGAGGCTTATCGGAAGACTGTTAGAACCTACAAAGCAGCTTTGAAAACTGCTAAAGCCTTACACTTTGACGAAAGAATAAAGAATGCCTCCAATTCCGCCAGAGAATCCCACCTCATAGTCAAAGAACTCCTTAAGATCCCTCAGCCCCCCTCAATGTCCAACACCTCCCCGGACAGGAGCAAAAAACTCGCCACATTCTTCGACTCTAAAATTACCACTATCCTCGACTCACTTCCGCAGTCGAGTCAGCCAACATGTCGGGTCCCTGTCCCGTCTACTATCGGCCCCGAAAATACCCCTGGCCCGTCTCTGAAGGCTTTTAGAGCAGTCACGCTGGATGACGTCGAAACGACTCTGGCCAAAATGAAAAGTGGCTCCCCCCTCGATCCCGCTCCTATAAGATTCCTCAAACAAGTTGCCCCGGTAATTTCTCCTCTTATCACAGATCTGATCAATACCTCACTGGCCCAAGGTACAGTTCCCCCTAGCTGGAAGGGAGCGGTAGTTAAAGCCCTGTTAAAGAAACCCCAACTAGATCCATCAAACCTAGCGAATTATAGACCAATCTCGCTGCTTCCCGGCATTAGCAAAATTGCAGAGAAACTGGTCAATGCGCAGCTATCCCAGTTCCTAGAATCTAACCATCTGCTCCGCCAGTCCCAAACGGGGTTCCGCCCAGGCCAGGGCACGGACACCGCCCTCCTCGCTGTCATAGAGGAAGCAAGGTGCATTTTGGATTCGGGAGGATCAGTGGCAGTGATCCTCCTGGACCTCAGTGCTGCCTTTGACACGGTGGATCACCGTGTCTTGCTCCATCGGCTGGCTGAGGCGGGACTCGGGGGCACAGCGCTGGCCTGGCTGGAGTCTTTTCTTTCGGGCCGCTCCTTTCAGGTCTGGGATGGCTGTTCACGATCTGACCCTCTTCCTCTGGTAAACGGGGTTCCTCAGGGCTCCTCCTTGAGCCCTACCCTTTTTAATGCCTATATGGCTCCATTGGAAGAGGTAGTTGCCCCTTTTGATTTTAAGATCGTTAGCTACGCGGACGACACGCAACTGGTCGTCTCTTTATCTCACCTAGACCAACATCCAGACAGCCTTCTGCACTGCCTCCAGAAGATCCATCACTGGATGTGCGAATCCTCGCTCAAGCTAAATGGGTCCAAGACAGAGGCCATGCTGATGGGAAAAAAATGGACATCCATTCCACCATCTGTCTGGCCCGACTCCCTGGGCGAGGTTCCCACCCCAAAGAAGGAACTCAAGAGCCTAGGGGTCTGGCTTGAACCAGACCTCACCTTGAAAACACAGGCCACTAAAACCGCCGGCACCTGTTTTGGACTTATGCGGTCGGTCCGCAAGATTCTCCCCCTCCTTCCCCCCCTTTCCAGGAAGCTACTGATCCAAGGACTGGTTTTGGCCCGCCTGGACTATAGTAACGCTCTCTACCTGGGAGCCCCGGAATCTACCCTGGGAAAGTTGCAACGAACTCAAAACGCGGCCGCTCGACTGCTGCTTGGTCTCCCCTCTAGGTCTTCTGCAAAACCTGCCCTTAAAACACTCCACTGGCTACCAGTGCGGGAGAGAATAGAGTTCAAGGCTATGTGTATCGCCCATAAGCTCATGAACGGACAAGGCCCAGCCATTCTTAAAGAAATGGTCACCCCGTATAAAGCTTTGAGATCCCTAAGGTCGGACAACGAACATCTGGCGAACGTCCCTAAGTTTAGGAGATCACGTACCGGAGGCCGTCGCTTCTCTGTTAAAGCTGCCACTCAGTGGAACCAGCTCCCCCGCAGATTGCGAATGGAATCCTCCTATTTGGCCTTCCGCAAACAACTTAAAACGCTGCTATTCCCCAATTAGTGAGTCCAACTCCACCCTCCCCCTTCTGAGCCATCCTACAGTTCACAGCGCGGGGATGCCTTCGGGTCACCAGGCGCTCTACAAATCCTTAATAATAATAATAATAATAATAATAATGCAATAAAGAAACGTGCCAAGAACTAAGGTGTGCTGGTGTACTTCGCCACTAGTGTGTCCCTTGTTACCACCAACTTTACAATGGTGATGAGGTGGTGAGGGGGTGAACTGCACTCCAGAGCAAACCCACGTGGGAAGTTGTGATCCCAGCAAGAACACACCAGGAGCACGAAGTCGGGAGCGCGGCAGAGCAGCGGTGAGAGTGCCTCCGCGAAGCAAGCCAAGAGACACAGCGCACCTGTGATACCCGGTGCCAACCGCCCTGCAAGTAAGGGCCCCTTGGTCTACGCCCCCAAGCCGCCCGAGGGAGGAGAGAGTCCATCAGCCCTTAGTCCCCAGCGGGGGTGCCCTGTAACCTGGAGGTGGTCAGTGGAAGCCACTCTGAGAGTGGGGAATCCAGCCAGGAAGACGACACGAGTAGCAGGGACGCCCAAGAGGCAGAGCTCCCGAACTATTCCGCCCCTAGGAAAACACGTGCCACCGACGGGGGGAAAATGAGCGCTCAGACCTTCTCGCTGACGAACCCAGTGCCATTCCTGGCAAAAGCAGGAGAACCCGAGATGCCGTGGGAGGATTGGAAACGGTAATTCTGAACTACCTCTCAGCACTAGAAGAAGAGGGAGAGGCAGAGTTCGCAAGTTCACGGCGGAAGAAAATTCTCCTTCATCATTTGGGCCCGGCAGGACAAAGAGTATACCAAGACCTGGTGAAAGAGGAAAGACCACCGACGGATGATGATGTGTTCCGACACGCAATAGAAGACCTTGACAACCACTACCGCCCTGTGGTATGCACAGCGATAGATCGGTATAATTTCTACCACAGGAAGCAAAACAAAGGGGAATCGGTCGATGAATACGTGGCGGCACTACAGAAATTGGCCCTAACATGTAAATTTGGAAACTTGCAGGAAGAACTGATAAGAGATCAAATCATCATGCACACAGTGAATTCCTCCATTCAAGAGAAGCTGTGGACAAATGGCGATGCACCTTTGAAGACAGTCTTGGCCTTAGTAAAAAAGGCGGAGTTGACCAGGAGGTGCGCAGAAGCGGCCAAACGTGAAGGCAACCAAGAGCAAGCGGTGTACAAAGTGGAAGACCGGAAGACAACGGAAAGTAAGCAACCATCAGGACAGCAAGGAGCGCGGAACTACAAGAGGTACAATACAAGAACCGCCAGACCGCAAGGACAACGGAATTGGAGTAAGAATGCCTGCTATAGATGCGGCAGTGGCACGCATACAGCCAACGACAAGGGCTGTCCGGCATTCTGCACCAAGTGCGCATATTGTGGACTAGTAGGACACTATGAGAAAGTGTGTAGGAGGAAGTCTCCTAGAAACGAGGTCAAGTATGTGGCGCAAGGGCCACGCAAGGAGGAATAAGAAGAGAATGAGGAGGAGGAAGACGAGATCTTGATAGTGGAAGAGCAAGTTCTAGGCATAGAGTGCACCGCTGATAAGAAGCCAAAGTGTGAAATGACGGTTGGTGAGGTACGTGTGACCATGGTAGCGGATTCGGGGTCACCTTACACGATTATCCAAAGGAAAATATGGGAGAAAGAGTTTGTAACGAGAACAAATTATCACCTAAGGCCCACGGACATCCACCCAGTGACTTTCACCGGGGAGCCCATACCCATGGTGGGATTTTGCCCTTTAACCTTTGAGTTCAAGGGCAGAACATGCGAAGGGAAACTGTACGTGGCAGAAAAAGGACCGTCGGTACTGGGCTGGAAAGACCATGGAGCCTTGGGAATGAAGTTGAACCCGGGAGGACACACGCAAGTTCTCATGACCGAAGAAGGACCAGAATACGAAGCACAGCGATGGAAGGAAGAATTTCCGGAAGTTTTCAAAGATTCCAACGGCCGCATGGCGAAGTTCACACATAGAATTCATCTGAAGGAGGGGGCCAAACCGGTGTCCCACAAAGTACGCAACATTCCATTCCGGACCAGGACAGCGGTACAGGAAGAGTTGCAGAGACTGGAGGACAATGGAGTGATAGAGGCGATCGACAATGCGGAATGGTTGGCGCCCTTAGTCGTAGCGCAGAAACCCAATGGGAAGGTGAGGTTGTGTGTTGACCTGAGAGAACTCAACAAAAACATTGTGGTGGACAAATTCCCGCTTCCCAGGATCAACGAAATGTTAGCCAGAACTCAAGGGGCAAAATGGTTCTCCACCATAGATTTGACATCCGCTTACCATCAGATTGCCTTACATCGATCCTGCAACTATTTGACATCGTTTATCACTCCGTTCGGATGCTACAAGTTTTTGAGGATGCCGTTTGGACTTGCCTCAGCAGCCGCCGTTTTTCAAAAACTGATGCACAGGTTGTTCCACCGGAAAGAAGGCATCCAATATTTCCAGGACGACATATTGGTAATGGGAACATCCAAAGTGGACCATGAAAGGAAACTGAAGGAAGTCCTAACTGTGTTAATGCAAAAAGGACTCACCGCCCAATGGTACAAATACAAATTCGGAATGAACAAGGTTACGTATTTAGGGCACGAGATAAGTCAACACGGAATCGAACCGAAAGCGTCCAACGTCGCAGCAATAAAAGAGGCCCCCACACCCAAGAACAAGGAGGACGTCCGAACTTTCCTGGGTATGGCAGAGTTTTATAGTAAGTTCGTGCCACACTTTGCCTCCAAGACCCATAATTTGAGATCACTTCTGAAGGACAAATCCACGTTCCAATGGACTGAAGAGCAACAACAGGAGTTCGAGGACATGAAAAGACATATTAGTGAGGCAGTGCCCATACACGGATTCGACCCTGATGCGCAAACCATCTTAACCACTGACGCTAGCAACCAAGGACTAGGGGCGGTGCTCACGCAAAGGTCCACTGAAGGAGTAATCACCACGATAAGCTTTGCATCCAGAGCGTTGGCTCCTAACGAGAGTAAATTCAGTGTCATAGAGAAGGAGATGCTCGCGGCAGTGTGGGCAATGGAGAGATTCCGGCAGTTCCTGTGGGACGGAAGGTTTCTTTTGTGCACCGACCACAAACCTTTAGTGAAGGTCCTCACGTCCTACGGGCACGAGCACGCCACCCCGCGGATTGCCAAGATGATGCTGAGGCTGCTAGATTATGTATATGATGTAGAGTATCTACCAGGACACAAGAACAAGGTGGCGGACTTTTTGAGTAGAGCAGCATCCAAAGAGACCGCGGGGGTCCAGGAAGAAGGAGGATGGGAGGACTATGCGGTTACGTTCACAGGAGATCCAGAAAGGGCCATAAGCGCCCAGGAATGGGAGACCGAATACGCCAAGGACGAGAAAATAAGTGCCGTCAAGGCGTATGTAAATAACGGATGGCCGGACAAGAGATTGTTGGAGGAAGAATTGAAACAGTATTGGGAAGTCCGAGAAGAATTGTCAGTAGGGGACAAACCATGGTTCCTGCTAAGAGGCAATAAAGTCGCCCCTCCGAACACCTTGAGACACCGCATCGTATCCATCACACATGAAGGCCACTTAGGGATCGTCAGAACAAAATGGAGAGCAAAAGAAGACTACTGGTGGCCGGGGATGGACATAATGGTAGAACGTCATGTAAGGGCGTGTGAGCAATGCAGCAATGCAGATAAGACCCAGAAATTGTTACGTCCGCCCCTGGGGCGATACAACTGTCCGGAAAACCCGTGGGAAGAGATTTCTATTGACATACTGGGACCGATACAGGACACGAACGGCACCCAGAAATACGTCACAGTTGTGATAGATCGTTACTCCAAGTGGCCGGAGATCCAAGTGGCTGATAACGCTGAAACAGAAACAATACTGGAATTCCTAACGGAAGTCTTTATAAGGGAAGGGATCCCCAAAGGGATTCTGAGTGATAATGGCCCACAATTCACATCAAGTAAGTGGGAAAGCTTTATGGACAGGAACGGCATCGCTGTACGACATACACCGATATACCACCCGGCAGGGAATGGATCAGCGGAACGATATAACCGGGTGATCATGGGTTCGGTGCAGGCAGCGATCAGCCAAGGCATCAATTGGGAGAAGGAGTTGAAACGGCTGTTGTGGGCCTATCGGATAACACCCACCACCACGGGGTACAGTCCGTTCCGAGTTTTGAGAGGAAGGGAGCCTTTCACTAAGGACAATGTGGCCTGGAAACACCTCACGGTGCAAAGCCACTGGTCCCCAACGGTGGTACGTAAGAACTTGGAGAGAGCACAGGCGGTGTACACGGAGCTTTACGATGTGAAGCTCAACGCCAAATAGGTCAAACTCGAGAAGGGTGAATGGGTGAGAGTCAAACTGCCTACGCAAAGGAAGAAGGGAGATAGTAAGTTCACTCCCCCGTTTCAAGTGATGGAACCATATTCCAGATCAGCTCTCCTCAGCGACGGGAAGATATGGTCACAAGACCGCATGGCGAGATGCACGTCAACAGGCGGGAAGAATACGGTTGTGGACTCGGAGAACACAGGAGCAGCCAGCGCCCAGTGGAGCAAGGAAGTAGACCTGGAGAGTCCCAAGGAAGTAGGGAGCAGTCCCCGACCGGGAACAGGTCGGGAACTGAGAAAGGAGATGGAAGGACAGGCGTCCAACACCCAGGAGGGGACAGAGCTGGAGGTGTGGAGAGAAGAAGAACACAAGGGCAGTGAAGATGCACCTAGCCCGGGGAATGAGGCTCCCACTCCGAAGACTGGCGATCGTAGTAGGTGGACACGGTGTGGCAGGAGAGTCAATCTGCCCAGGAGATTTGGGGAGTTCAGTATGGACAGCAAGTAAGACTGTACAAGTTATAAGGGGTTGTGTTATGTTGTGGGTTTGTTTATAAAGGGGGAGATGTGGAGTAGCGGTCTAGTCTGCTGGCGCACACTGCGTGTGACGTCAGCGGACTTCCGGCGGCGGCCATTTTGGGATTAAGCGCGCCGATTCCGAACAGATCGGAGCTCCGCTCCGGCGCTCCCGTATACCTTGCATGCAATAAAGAAACGTGCCAAGAACTAAGGGGTGCTGGTGTACTTCGCCACTAGTGTGTCCCTTGTTACCACCAACTTTACACAAGTTTCTTCGTTCGCATCGTGTTCGAGCACAGCTCTGATGCCAAATAGCTCCCAGGCTGTCTTTACAGGTATTAAAAGACACTAAATTGGCATGGAATGCGCGCGCAGAGTTGGGATTCTTAAAAAGCACAGGAAAACGTGGCCCGAGTCTCTGTATGAAATGATAAAGTAAGTAATTTTGAAATGTGTTCAAGCCCAGTGGTTAAGGTTCATTTTTTTGAACCAATAGTCGATTCACAAGGTGTGATCTTTGCTTGCCAACTCGAATTGTGTGATTCTGCCCGGGTTGCTGAAGGGTATAAAGTCGGATAGCCCTAACAATGGTTAATAGTTTAGGACTACGTACGAGCTATACACTAAGGGGCAGATTTATGTTTCCTGGCGCATCCCTGCAAATCAGCAAGGATGCGCCAGGAATGATGCGTCACGCAAGTTTACCCTTGCGCCACACATGATGCGCCGCATTTACAATGCGGCGCATCATGGCGCAGGAATAAACAGATGCGTGACGCATCCGATGGCGTAAGGTTGGCGCAGTGCTTCAGTTGCGTCGCAAGCGCGACGCAACTCCAGCACTGTTCCAACCTACCCTATCCCTAACATGGTGCGTCAAGCCTTACGCCTGCTTCAAGGAGGCGCAGGGTTTTGGCGCATCAGCGTTGGGAAAGTGACTCAGTCAAATCTTATAGATTTGACTGAGTCACTTTTCAGGGGCGTTCCTGCGACGGAACGCCCCCCCCCTCTGTGGACACGCCCACGTGAAACCTGACGCAGGTTTTACGTGGTGCAGGCCTTTACATCGTGACGCATCTCCATAGATGCGTCACGATGTAAATATGGCGCAACGTGGCGCAGGGTTTACACCGCCGCTGCGTCACAAAAGTGACGCAACGGCGGCGTAAAAGTGGCGCATCTCCAATATAGATCTGCCCCTCAATTCTGACCGGAGGGTACCATTTCTCTTGGAAGGAGTATGTATCATACTGCGAGCTAGCCATGTGTATTGGGCAACTAAACCTTCCCATCCGATTGGACTTTAAGCAGCCCATTAGTTACGCATTTCTTAAAACGAGAGCAAAACACAAGTTGGAAGGATCTTCGGGAGGCTGCTCCAGCACCTGTGACAGCCCACCACATGGTGGCACTGTTGGCATATTTTTTAAGATGAGCACGACACATTGTCGCTTTGATGTCGTTTAAATTTGCATTATACTTCGGAAATCAGTTACCTGTTACCTGTGTCTCACTTGAACAATGTATAATGCATAATTAGACATTCATAATGTATAATGCTGTTGTCAGCTGTATAATAGCGGTAGGCATACATAAAATGAATAATGCGGTGGCCGGCTGCGGGAAGGTAACGTGCAAAATATTTGCAGCCTTGCTAAACACCGCCAGTGGCAATTCTCGATTTCCCGCGCTCGCCACATGTAGGTTGTAGCATTTGACGGCATTATTCTTTTATACAATATTAACCGTTTCGTGATAATGTTCAGCTGTAAGAGGCTATCGTGAACAAAGGTAGCACGGTGCACCAACTACTCTTTAATACTGCTGTTCGGGGCAGGCTGCCCTTTGGGTGCTTGGCTATTGTTTAGGGCAGGCTCTGGAATGGGGCTGTTACATCTCTGCTTATTAGCTGTGGCTTTTCTGCAAGGGCAATTTTTCTGGCGGCGAGTGTTCCTATGGGGCATATCAACAACAACCGGCGATAATTATTGCTCAGCGCTCTTAGCGTGAGGATAATTATCGCCGGCTAACGTTGATTTTTATCGCTGAGATAGCGTGCTATTAGCAACGCTTATCTCAATAGCGATAAAAATCCTCACGCTAACAGGCTAACGTGAGATTATCGCTGGAAATCCAGCGATAATCTCACGTTAGCTTGTTGATAGGGACAGACAAACTTAGCCATGATATCCTCCTTCCATAGGATATCATGGCTAAGTCAGAAAAATACCAGACGTAAAAAAGCAGCGTTAACCGCGGTTAGCGCTGATTTTTTTGTCTCTAACAGGGTTAGCGATATTCTTGATAATAGGAGAAATGTCGCTTAGCGACATTTCTCCTATTATTTTACTCTGGAACGCCTCCTTTGCATCTCATTAGAGATGCAAGGGGAAGCGTAGAGCAAAAGGGTGCTAACATGCAAATTTGCGTGTTAGCACCCTGTTGTTGATAGGGCGCTAGTTTTATCTCTCCTTTTTTGGCTTTTAAAGCCAAAAAAGCAGAGATAAAGCCCTTGTTGATATGCCCAATTTCCCCCGCGCTCGCGGCATTAGCGTTGATAATTTTCGGGTCGGAATGTATGGGCCATTTCTAGATACAGGATTCCAGGTACGCGATCTTGTCTTCAGACGCATAAATCCGCTTGTTGCATGTGAGCACGTACTGCACATGGAGTTTAGAGCAAAGAAATGCTGCATGCAAGCATTAGCCCAGAGACGTTTTTTAGTCACGGAAAAAGTGGGCTTTGAACCAGGGCCACAACCTGGCAGGGGGGCTCCCCCACAGAACAAGCTCGGTTTTGGCAGAGTCTGGCCCCCGATTTCCGTGAATAATTCTCAAGCAGATGCTTTAAAGGCCATGTCCCTTTTACCCCCCGTGGGTGCTTCATGAGAACCCAGTATAAACATGCTGCAGAAAAAGTTGTTGTTCTTGCAACAGTTATAAAAGTTTCTTTTTGGTCGAAATCAGAATGTCCTATAAAAGAAACAGGAGGGGTCGCAGAGAGTATTAATGAGCTGCAGCTGTCGTCAATATTGAGTTGGGCCTGGTGGATTAGGGGACTAATGTTTCCACTATAGGGGCCTGTGTTTGACCGCATGCTCGCAGTTCCAGATCCCGGTGGGTCCATTTAGCCTTTTATCCTTCTGAGATTGATATGAGTACCACTGAGTTTGGTAACAATAATGATCTGTTATTCAGCACCAAGATGCCCACTGGTGAACGTGAGCTTTGCAAATACATGTTAGATTATATGGTGGCAAAACCCTCAAAGATGGTTATTCAGGGGTTTAGTTGAGGGCTTAAGTAACATTTCTGCATCAGAGTGCGTACCAGTGGCAGACTTCCTAAGATCTTCAAGAATGCCAGCCAACTCCCAGAAGGGGTCAACTGAAACCAGTCGAAGTCATATGTTCACATGTTTCAATGCAGGAATACTTAGAAACTCTACAGAAAGCAACTTATTTACCACAGTTAATACTGTGCGTAAAAGGTACTTTTCTACACAACGGTGCCTCACTGTCTGAGTTGCAATATTTTGTGCAGATTTTGGCGTTGTCAATGTATGCCCTTTGTGTTCCTGACGGTTTATGGTTCTGAAACCTGGTCTCCCTGGGTTATTTCGAACAATCCAGGAGTCCTCTGTTGACTGCCCTCGTTCGTTGTCACGTTGATGACACCGCTGAAAGCCGCACGCCCCCTGCCAGAATGCCAATCTCGGGCTGTTATCAATTTAACCAGATAACCCAAGCGTCATTGTAATATGTGTTGCCTCATTAACCAGCATTCCTTAAGTAACCATATATGCGCTATTATTTAAGTAGTTAGGCGCGCTAATTTGGTGTAAACCTTCGGGGGAGAAAGGGCCTTGGTATGCCGGTAAATAATAAGCCCGTTCTATGACGGAATTAGATGGTGGCATTCCCTTCTCGTCGGACACAGTGGGATGGCCATGGGCATTTGCACTTTCCTTGCAGCGCTTCTCATGGGAATCCAAGAGGGGAGATGTCACCTGTCTTTCCCCTTCCAAGGTTTCATTTATCGGGTCATGAAGCTGGCGAACGGAATATCTCAACAATGACATTGAACACAGGTGATGCTGGGCAGATCATTTAATCTCCCGCGCAGAGAATATGAAGGGGTCCCCATGTAAGGCAACTAGTGCGAAGCTAGGCGCTCTCATTGAAGGTCCAATTTCAATGTGTTAAAAAGCCCAGTTTCGGGGCAGTCAACCATCGCAAGCTGATGACCATTCATAATTAACATTGAGTTTGGGCCGCTTCACAAGAAATGCAAGGTATGGACGTGACGCACCCATGGTGGTTTTAATGTTCGCCATTTTAAGTGTCAGCGTCAGGCTTTTAGTACCAAATGTTTGGCCGTAGCAATCTGTTGCCGCCGGAATGGACAAAACATGGATCTTTTTAGGGCGTAACATGACTTGCCCTACGTTTGGCATCACAGCAACCCACTACAATGTTTTGGTGGTCAGTCTTGCGAGGCGCTGGCCTCGGGGGATGTCACTCAAGTGCATCATCAGCACTTATGATGTCATATCAGTACATCCCAGGCCTTGTTGTCACACCCTTAAGAGTACTTAAACACGTGTGTGCAGATTACATATGTGAATTAGGGGTCTGTGCCAAGAAGCATCCTGGCACCCATTGCAGGTACACGTATGTATTAGAGGCGCGTTATGTCACGGGGGGGTACGGCAATGTAGGCCGGTGGTGTGTCACACGGTACTGGTGCACCTGTGTGCTCTACACGTATGCATACTACTAATGTATGGTACCTCTGCACCCAGGTGCCTGAGCACTGGTGCATTGGATGTCTGTGTTGTGTCAGACGGTACCGGTGCACCCTATTTGCTTGATCAATCAAGCATTATATGCCTATGGTTTGTTACGCTGTACCACTGCACTCTACGCCTGTGTTGTTACACTGTACATATTCCCTGTGGGCTTGTGCACATTTAGTGTTTTTTTGTTTTTTTTGGATGCCTATGTTGTCATACATCCGTGTTGTGTTACCCAGTACCTAGGCATCTTGGGCTGGGGGTGTGGGTTACAAGGCGAAGTGCAGTCTCATGATTTAGACGATAGGGCTGGCATGTAAACTGTATCTTTTACCCAAAGACTAAAAGCACTAATCATCTGTCTTTGATTTTCATTCATGTATTGCTGAATCCATGACTGTGATACATGGGAGGCGCTCCACACCACAATGACTTGAAGATGTGGACAGGCAATGGGACCAGAAGATCCGGAACGTGAGTGGCAGGCAACAGCATCAAGTGTGATGGGCGATCAATAGAAAACTCAAGAGGTGCCAGCATGCATGGGTGAGATGGTGCGGCCCACGCGCTATATAGGTTGAGAATAGGTGTGTCAACCATTTGTTGTTGCCAGCCGTGGTATTTTAGCAGTACGCTACTTTACAGATGTATACCTTGCCAGCTCGACCAAACCCAGGGGTAGCGGGCGGATGCAACACCTCAACACCCCTTGTCATGAAACTGTATTCTGCCATTATGGCGCCTGTGCTCACATGTGCCATCTTAGTGGACACTGCGCGGTGTTGGAATGCTGCATAGTAGGGGGATAAGCTTACAACAGAGCCTATCCCAGAACCCCAGGGACATAGTGGTCAGATGTAGTTTGGTCACGGATTCCATGATATGCTTATGGGATATCTCGGGGCCTGTTGGGTACTCCATGGGTAGCCATCCAATGGTGCAGTTGCACCGGCAATGAGTATCATTGTCTGGGGCAACGGGTCTATCGGGCGCATCGTGCTGCTATCGATTGAGGCCATTTAGTGGCTCCAAGACGGTATGTCAATTTCCTCTGAGTCAGCCAGCCCTAGCATTTTATCCTGCACTTGTGGGGGGATGACTGGGTACATCTGGGTGAAAAGGGGCCTGGTCGAAACACTAATCACTGAAGTGGGTTGGCCAACACGTATATGCATGGGGTACACCCTGGCACATAGACTGCATAGTTTCTAATAGGGGGGAAGTGAGTCTGTGAGCGCATGGAGCCACTCTGTAAAAGACTTAGCAACAAACTGGGGCGGCTAGCTTGGGCTCTAAATATGCAGACTATAGCCCATGGTAGTCGTGCTTCTTAAAAAGACGGCGTCCATGTGTCCAAATTAAGGAATGAAATCTGCATGATGAATCTTCTGGCCTAGTTAGTGGTATATAGGGACATGGGCATGACCTTTCATTGAGCTTTTGGGGGGGGCCTGATAGTCAGGCAACTATGCAGGCCTGTGGCGGTTGGAGGGCGGGTGTAAGGGCGTTTGGGGGAGACCTGGGGGGAAGTATCCTCACAGTAAATGGGCCCACTGCACCTGCGCACTCCGGTTGGAGGGCGGGCATAATGAGATAAGGATCTGGCACAACTTATTGACCTTGCCATAGGCTCAAAATAGGGATACACAGAAAATGAAATGTTATTATTATGATTATTGATTATGGTATGTTTAGATTCGGATAGGAATACCTGTGTATTAGAGATATGTTAAGGTTAGCCATCTGACATCTGTACCTATCAATGAAGCAATGTAATGGTTTTCTGCGTATTGTGTAATTATTGTATATTTATTTTTGTTTTATGTTATGTAAATAAATACGGCCGGGGGTTTACGACCCCCTAATCCAAAATCCTCTCATGTTATTATCTTGGTATTGATAAAGGGAGGAGGGGGTTTAGGTAGTACCTGACCATAATGTCTTTATGTTTCATCAGAGGTACTGCCAGTGAATCCACCACTCTGAAAAATTCATGGATCACTGGGTTTGTATATAAAGAACTAAGGGGCATATATATCATAGAATGGTTTTGCGATTCTCAAATAGCGATTTTGAGAGAATCGCTATTTGAGAATCGCAAAATGAGATGTAATTAAAAATTAGCCAATATTTTGCGGATCCTTAGCATTCCTTAATTGTGACTCGCAAATTGCGATTTCCTATTTTGCGATGCCCTTTTGGGATGATACATCCCAAAAGGCCTTTTCCCATTTGGAAACGGGCCGATTCTGTGAATCGGCCCGTTTGCGAACGTGAAAAGGCTTGATTCATATGCCCCATATACTTTCTCCTATACACTGTTTGCACTTTTTCACTCTCCCAACAGTAATACGAAGCAGTTCCTGAAGAAGGCCACGACACTGACTAGGTCACCGGCCGAAACATGTTGATTCTTGAACGACACGACGGGATCTAATGGTTCCCAACGTGCTTTATTTTTTTAATCCTAGCGCAGGGCAGCCAGAATAAAGTAATAATGGCAAACCCTGGAGCTAGTTTTAACTCACTTTATCACTTCACCCCCTGCACTGCATTATTCATCATGCCAACAAACTCTCAATGGTATTTAGTAACTACCCTTGTAGTGTATAAAACATCTCTGAGCTCCTCCCTTTCAGAAAGGGGGTTGTAGCCTACACAATGACTAGATTTCATTGTGCGAAGAGGTTCTCCAATGATGAAGCATGCCACCTTTGGTGAGTGAGGAAAGCCCTTTTTGATCTGGTGTTTCTGTATGCAGCCTAGACTTCCCCCCCTAGACCCGAGGGCTTTTGTGTGTTTAGTCACCATTTCATCAACCCTGTCCTCTGCCAAGAGAATACACATACCCATGGGTCTGGTGCCTGATTATGGAGTGAGAGATGGCATAGACAGGTGTTTTGAGACTTATGAGATTCCTTTGCAGATGCACAAGATCCCTGAGGATGATTGGGGGCTTGTGTGTGGAAGCATATCCCACTGATCGGAGGGACACGCTACTCACAGATCTGCACCTGCACTTGATTGATAGTAAGCTCTCTGACCCAAGGGAGCTTGCTAGGGCGGAGGACCGGTGGGTCAGCACCAGGGTCCATATGAAGGTATCTGGGGCAATCACCACAAGGGTTGGTAGGGTTCTCACCAGAAGATAGAGGGGGGGGGCAAAAACAAGGAGATCTTTTAAGGGCCGTAAACTAGCTCTCGAAGTCAGGCTTCCCATCCCTCTGCTGGGAATAAAAAAAAGAAGGCACCCCTTAAGTGTTATGAGTGTCATCAGGAAGGGTACTACAAGGGGGATGCCAAGTGTCCCAAGCAGCCACAGTCCCCCACTGGTGGTCAGTCACTGGGGCTGGCTATTGTGGAGCTTGGGGAGGTGTGTGTCCCAGCTAGTGGGGGGGACAGAGTTGAGGTTACCCTAGTGTCCCTTTGTGATGAAGATATGAATGAATGAATGAATGAATGAATATAAGTTTTCTAAAGCGCAAACTTAGCCCAGGGGCATCAAGGCGCTGCGGAGCAGGATCATGGTAGGAGATATCAGACGGTGAGGCACTAAAGATTCATATTGGACACAGCAATCGGACAGGTGAAAAGCCAGGTTTTCAAGGACTTCCGAAAGACTAGATGGGACTCCAGGGAAGAAAGAGTGGAAGGGAGGGAATTCCACAGGTTGGCCCCTATCAGAGAGAACCCCCCCCCCCATCTGGCTCTTCTGGCTCTAGGGACAATGATCTGGTTCCTATTTCCAGATCTGAGGGCCCTCCCAGGACGGTATCTTTGAAAAATTTTATTGAAACCTTCTGACCCCTTTTTGTGAACATCCTTGTGGACCAGACACAAGGCTTTAAACACAATTCTCCTCCCCAACGGGAGCCAATGCAGGCTCCTAATAGTGTCAGATACTGAATGGAATTTAGGGAGGTTCATCACCAGTCTGGCGGCAGCATTCTGCACCAGCTGGAGACGGTGCAGGAGTCCTTTATTGATCCCCAAATAAAGAGCATTGCAGTAGTCCAACCTGGACACCACAAGGGCCAGCACTACCTGTTTACGGGCAGAAAGGGGCAGAAAACTGAAAATCATCCTAAAGGTCCGTATCATCCCAAAACAGGTGGCAGCTGTCCTATTTATTTGAGAGCCCAGAGAAAGCATGGAGTCCATAATAATGCCTAAATTCTTGGCAGTGGGACAGGGGCTGGGGCAAGAACCAAGCGAATCCGGCCACCAGGCTGCTGACCAAATGTCAATCTTGCCCCCGAAGATAAGGACCTCTGTTTTATCCCCATTGAGTCTCAAATAGTTCTCCACCATCCATGCAGCCACCGCTCGCATGCAGTTTTTAAAGTTAAGTGCTGAGGCAGAGACACTCTCGGTGATGGAGATCAAAATCTGAGTGTCATCGGCATAGGAAAGCACTTCCAGGCCGAAATACCTTATCACACCAGTGAGCGGGGCTACGTAGATATTGAAAAGAGTGGGACTCAAAGAGGATCCCTGAGGAACCCCACAGGAAAGTTGTATCGGGGCAGAAAGATATTGGCCCATCTTGACTATTTGCGATCGGTTTAAAAGGAACGAGGAGAGCAAATTAAATGCAACATCCTCTATCCCGATTTCCCGAAGCCTTCCCAGCAATCTACCAGGAGAGATGGTATCAATAGCTGCCGTCAGATCCAGGAGGATCAGTAGGGTAGAAAGACCAGCATCAACCTGTTGTCGGATGTTATTAAAGACAACGGTTAAGGCCGTCTCCGTGCTGTGTTCACTCCTGAACCCGTGCTGTGACTCATCAAGTAATTGATGTTCCTCCAGGTAGGAGCTGAGATGGCAGTTCAGATGTTTTTCCAGGATCTTGGCTGGAACAGGCAATAGAGAAATGGGCCGAAAGTTTTTTAATTCTGTAGGGTCCAGAGAGGCCTTTTTAAGCAAGGGTTTTACCACCGCTGTTTTCCATGTGGCAGGAACCTGGCCAGAGGAAATAACAGTATTGATGATGGTAGTCAGAGGAGGTACAATGGCCTCCCTCCCTAGTTTTAGAATCATAAGAGGACAGGATTCAAGGGGGGAGCCAGATCTAATCCCACTTTACAACCGCTCAGTCTCCTCTTGAGAGATAGGATGGAAGGAGCGCAGACCATATTCCTTAGGTGGGCCTACCCAGTGAACAACAGGGAGGTTAGTTTTGGATCCCACAGAGTTTGACTTCTCCAGAGCGGAGTAAATGTCTTTAATTTTGGTATGGAAATAAACACCCATATTATCGCAAAGGTCCTGAGTGACCTCGGTTGGGACAGTGGTTGAGGGAGCTAGGAGGGAATTAACCATGGCAAAAAGTTCCATAGAAGATCTAAAAGATTGCACCATCTTGGTGTAGTAAAAGACCTTTCCCTATTAATGGCTTCCTTGTATTCCTTTAGCCTAAGTTTATGCAAATCCCTTTCAACAATAGTCGGGTTCAGGTGCCATTTTCTTTCCTGCTGCCGACAGCCCTGTCTAAGCTTTCTCAACCCCTCAGAGAACCATGGGGCAGAAGGACGCTTTCTCGCCACATAGTGTTTGTTAAGAGGGGCAAGGGAGTCCAGGGCTGACATTAGCCAACTGGTAAAGTCGTCATAGACGGTATTAACACCCACATAAGAGGGGCAGTTATAATTGCTGAGTTTAATGAGCAAATCCTCCTTACTGACCCCTCTAAGATTTCTTTTTAGCTCCACCTTATTCTTAAAATTGGGGTCCTTGTAAGGACCTCCAATCTCGAGGGTTAAAGGGATAGCAAAGTGATCCGACCAGGAGAGGGGAATAGGATCCAAGACCCTTATCCTAGGGTCATTCGAGAAAATCCCATCCAGGGTATGTCCTGCTGAGTGTGTTGGGGTCTTCACCAGCTGAGGGAACCCACAGGAGTCCATGACTTCCAGCAAGACCTGCGTTTTGGGGCAATGGATTCTCTCCAGATGAAAATTAAAATCACCCAGAAAGGTAACCTTTAAGCTGGCTACAATAGATATTGTGTAGAGAACACACATGCCTAGTGAAACTAGGACGTATAGGCAGTGGGTCATCATTAATTGGCAGTGGGTAGAGGCTCTGAGACACAGGAGCCTGTATGACTATCATCAGGTGTCATCTAGCGTCTGCAGAGAAGGGAGTCCCTAATATGTTCCACCAAGTTGCTGCTGCTGACAGCCATGAGAGAGAGACACTACTCAGTGGCTCTAGTCCTTTTGAATGGGGGAGGGGTCTCATGTCCTTGACGGTAGCTGTGAGTTCATCCATTCCTGTGGATTGTCTGCTAGGCAATAGGCTGAACCATACCGCCTGGAAGGAGGTGGAAATCAGGTCACACTTGGAGATGATGGAGCTGCCTGAGGGGGTGTGCCTGACCGTCTAGTCCATGGCAGCTCAAGAGGGTGGTTAGAAGGATTTGGAGCCTGGGAAGATGCCTGCCAAGAAGAGGAAAGGCAAGGGGCATGGAAGATACACTCCTGAAACTCCCATGGTCCGGGAGAAAGCTTACCCTAAGGGGGATGACAGTGTAGGATGTGGCTGAACTGGAAACTTGCCTGAGCTGTCCAACCAGCAGCAGGAAGGAGGTCCCATCAGGGAGGAGGTCTGCAAGATGGAGAAAGAGTGCCCTACCCATGTAGATCTTCGGCAGCAGGCTGTAACCCAGGCAGTTGGTGACGTCTCTGGCAAAGATCTGATTCACTGGAAGAATGATCTCCTGTATAGTGAGCCTACAGCTCCTGGGCCTGGTGCAACACATGTGTTGGGGATACGCTAGTGCTTCAGGGCCTTCTGACTGGTTCTGGCTCATGATGTGCCACTGCAAGTCATCTGGGGCAAGAGAAGGTACTTTCAGACCTGCCAGGCAAGTGACTAGTCAGTGGGGAAGTGCAATGCCCCCTACAACATTTCCCTGTCATTAGCACCCCTTTTGAGTGGGTTGGCATCAACATAGTGGGGCCTTGAGACCCAAGACAGCCACGGGAAACATATTTGTTCTGGTCGTGATGGGCTGTGCCACTCTGTACCCATAAGCTATGCCTCTGAGGACTGTAACTGCACCCGCCATGGCCACAGCACTGATGAGGATTTTTACTCACATGGGTTTCACAAAGGAGGTGGTATCAGACCGGGGTACCAGCTTCATGTCTGTGTACACATAGGTGTGGGTACACCAAGGCCAAATGGAAGGAGTGTGGGATAATCTACAAGTTCTCTGCTCCTGACCAATGGGCTGGTTGAAAGATTCAACCGTACCCTCAAAGGCATGATTTGGGTCTACCCGAATCCATGAGGCATAAGTGGGACATCCTTCTGTTATGTTTTTTGTTCTCCTACAGAGAAGTACTTTAAAAGGGGATTGGCGTCAGCCCTTTTGAACTTCTGTATGGACATCTTGTGAGAGGACCTCTCCGTTTTGATATGGAAGATTGGAAGCAAGCTCATAGAGCGACCCTAGGATGTAGTTAGCTACATGCTAGAGTTTCACAACCAGACAGCCCAACTCTGGAAACTCATACAGGAAAATATGGAAGTTAGCCAGGAGAATATGAAACACTGGTATGACCAGAATGCCACTCGGGCTGAGCTTCAGCCTAGCAAAAAAGTGTGGTAATGGAGCCGTGGAGCCCCTGGCCCTACAAGACCATTGGTTTGACCCTTATGAGGTCAAGAAGCGCAAGAGTGATGTCACCTACTTGGTGGACCTCAAGACTCCCAGACACCCTTTAAGGGTCCTTTATGTCAATCGCCTCAGGCCTCACTGTGACAGGATTATGCTTACCATCCACTTGGTTACTTATGACAGGATAGAAGAGGCAAGTGAACCTCTCCCAACCTCTTTTCTTCCAAGGAGAAGGCTGAGTCAGTGGAGGGTGTGAGCCTCTCCCCTCCCTTGACCCTAGACAGAGAGAATGCTACCAGTTGCCGGAACAGTTTGCAACTCTATTCTACCTGGACAACACTGCTGTCTACAGTTCTAGTTCAGAGGAAACTTGCACCACTTTCAGGAGGTGCTTCAAGCTCTGTATCCACAAATAAACAAAAACTACAATATGTGCATGGAAACCTTTCTGTTCCACAAAGGCTGAGCAACAGTTCATATAGCCAACATGGCTTAACCCCCAACTTATGAACATCCTCACAGGGAGCGATATTTAAACTGCATATGCAAAATCATATCTTAGGACAAACGTAAGACTATATATAAATCCAGATGAAAATGCTCATCGCCAGTGTAATATCCTAGATTAATAATGTGACAGAAAAAACTGAAATTATTTGTAGGTTAAAGTTGTAAAAACCAAAATGCAGGTCTCACCTGTCTAAAATGTATAGGTAAAAGCAGCGGATGAATATATTGATGGTGTAAGGAATTCAATCTGGTACAGATCATCACAATATGCAGAGTGTGGTCATAGGGACATGATTTCAGTTCTGATTCCTTTATCCAACCCCCCCTTGCAAAAACACCAAATGATGGAACTAATTTAACCTAAAATAAGTCAGCAACCTGTGATGATAACTAGACATGGCCAAGTTTAAATATGCATCCATATATATCATTCACAATTCTTTATGCACAGTCTCACTGGAAATACCTTGTGGGACATTTAGAAGGCCTCTCATGAACATATTGTCAACTATCTGGAGCGAAGCACTGGGCACATATCACCAAATTCCACATCCAAAACTTGCTATGGGGATTCATTTGACATTATAAACATTAAGCACCACCTTAATCTGTGTATGCGTAGTCCTTCTCAAAAATTCATTAATACTATAAGTGGCCCTTTTACAAGTCATTATGGGGCATATTCTCAAGGGTCAATTCGCCGTTTTTTGGCTTTAAAAGCCAAAAAAGCGGCAATAATTTCATCTCCCTATTTACAATGCGGCGCTAACATGCATTAACGCATGTTAGCAGCCATTTTTGCACCGCATCTCATTCCAGCGATGAACATCGCTAATGAGATGCAAAGTAGGCGTGCCGTCGAAGTTACAACATGTAAGAGACTGTTAACACAACAGCGCTGTATTAACAAGATTGCAAGGCAATATTGAAACTCCTGCTAACCGCGGGTATCGCCGGATCCTTACATCTCCTCAAAACCTGACTTAACCATGTAGGGGCATATTAGTGTATGGGAGGTGGATTGGCAGGTTAAATCCACACTCCCATATTTACAAGCTCATTATTAGCGATCACAAGTTATCGCTGTTTTTCACGCGATATTGGCGCTTTTCGCCGCTATAGCTGGATTTCTTATTGCCTTTGGGAAACGCGTTGGTAATACCGCGCTAACTCGGCGAAGAAATACAGCGATAGCCGGCGATAGGCAGAACAGCGATACGAGCGCTTTGCGATCATTATCGCAATTTGTTGCTGATATGCCCCTATATTTTTATTGAGCTATGTTTTCCAATTAAAATGAGAATCAAGTAAGATGCCCAGATACGTAAAATGCTCAACTCTACTGATAAGTTGACCCTTGACCTGAAATATTTTAGATCTAGTGTTTTTAGGGCCATTCAACATAACATGGGATTTGGTTTAATTTGTTATAAGGATGAGACCATCATGAAACTTGTCAAGGAGTTGCTGCAGACCCTTGGCATTACGTTTGTCTAGGACTGAGTCATTCGCAAATAAAAAGGGAGGCAACAAGCGGCCACCTGCACTCAGTACGTCCATCCTTTATTCAGTTAAAACTCATTCCAGCCAATTATTATAAAGAATAAAAAGAAAGGGGCCCTGGTGGACCCCTCTATTCAAACTAAAGTGCTGAGTGCATTCTCCATTACACCAGATCAAACTGAAGCAGTAAGACCATCATGTAAATCACGCAGGAAGGCAACAAGAGTGGGCTCAACCCCCATAGATGCCAGCACAGTCCAGAGCTTAGCTCCATCAACCCTATCAAATGCCGAGCTGAGGTCCATAAAGGCCAGGTAAATTGCACTCTTGTATATTTAGAGATTTTCATATGTAGATTCAGATTCTGTTCAATAGTTCCCCGCCCTGGCCTGCAGCCATATTGAATCTCAGATAAAACCTTCTGTTCTTTTGACCAGGTAGTAGGTTGTCAGGTAACACCCAACCTATGAATTTAATCACAATATCTACCAAAGAAAATAGACTGGTAGCAGGTGGGGTTCATTCTATTCCCCTCTTTAGGTCTCGCCTAGCGACGCAGCGCAAAGCACTGTCCGCTATCGGCGAGATCTACTGTTGCCGAATTGAAGTCGGAAGCGGTACAGGACCTGTGCACGCGCGTACTGCAAGACATGAGCTGTACATGCGTACATCTCGTGGCGTTATTACAACTCCCACTGGCACCATACGCGTGCACATCTCCTGTCTGTGCACGCCACACTTACGTGAACACGTGTGACCAACGTGTAATTAAATCTACAATCCCCAGCTGTCCTTGCACCCCCTCTAGTGTCAGCCAGCCATGCGTCATCTGCCAACCCCCACCATATTTCTCCACGACTACACACTTCGTTTCCTTCCCCCGCCAGGACTAAGGCATCGCTTCAGAACATTTCAGCCCCTGACGCCCTCTCCATACAGCTACTCTCTCCCCGCATTCCTTACCATCGTTCTGCCATGCTTCAGCGCGATGCCCTGCAGTGTGTCCCCAGAGCTCACAGGGTGCTCAGTGTACCTCTCGGCCCAGGCGGCCGCCGTCATGCTGGCCGTGCTGCCGTAGGAGCATGTCTTTGAGCTTGCACCCGGACAGCCGATGTGCACGCTCACGGCGTGCCTAAAACGCACGCATGGCGCGCTTTCACTTTCCCTTGTTTTGCATGTTGATTTTGTTAAGCTTGAGTGCGATGCGTTTTCGTTAAGCTTTCGTATTTGGACTAGGCAGTTTGATTTGAAATGGCGCAGCCACCTCCGCAGTGCATCTGCAGCGCCCAGCTTCCACTGTCCTGCCAACATGTCTCATGGGTGAATCATACAGCCGATCACAGGCTTTGCCCGGCAATAGGTTGCGACATGTTCCTTCCTCACAGTTCAATAGATCATCAGAGCCCAAAATACTGAAACTGCATAGTCCCGTCCATAGAGCGCTGGCCGGACAGCCCACCGCCGCCTTGGCAGTAGCTTAGATCGTGCCCGGAGGGTTATATTCCCGGCAGATGCAGCCACATCAGTCTCACACCTGGGAGATGCCTCCACCACATCCCCAGTAACAGCAGCTGCACCCCCACTTCCAGGAACCGCCACCACATTTGGCCAACAAAATGCTGCTCTCTGAGACCAAGGGTAACAAGCCAGGCACGTGAACGGCAAGGGGGGCATACCGGCAAAGCCCGTCGCCGCAGCCAAGCGGTTTCCATGTTGTTGTGAAATACAGTGAGCAGCGTTCGGATGTGGCATAGGAGAAGGTGAGTCAAGGTTCGCACGTATGTTAGGAGGGGCTCAAAGGGATGCCTCCCGGGGGTTGTGGGCCGACCAGAGTTGTGGGCTTGCATGGTGTAGCAGTAGGAAATCTACAAATGCGCTCACTTGCTCTAACCGATGCTTAGAGTTTGTTAGTATGCAGTGCTTTAAGAGGGGGCGAGCCAATAAATAAACAGGGAGACCAAGGCAAGGGTCTGTCTCAGATCTTAGATCCTGTGTACAAGCCTAGCCATGAAATGTTTATTGACTAATAGTGGTATAGCTGTACATTTCTATAATGCAACATGGAACTTCTGCAATCTAAAATGTTGAAACTTACATGGCTCGAAATTGCTTGCTTTATTAATCTAACTTCTATGTCAACATAACTTAGTCATCCTGCCCCTCCTCCTTTATATGGCTTTAAAAAAAAAAATAGCATGGCTGTTTTAGAGCACTGTTTTACTTTCCCAGAGTCCGGTGGACCGCTACTGGACCCCAGCTGCAGACAATGTGCTGCATAGCTAAATACTTAATAGTCCCCAAAGGCGAGACCAATTGCATTGTAAATGCTTGTTAAATAGAGGCACTGTTGGAAGGTGATTTATTAGTAGGTGTAGTTAGATACCTGCCACTAGTAATACGGCCACAGTCACAATAGAAGGCACAGTCAAGTTCTCAATAAATGATTCCCTTACTCAAATCCTTGGTACCGGGCTGCTAGCGGGCAGGCTTAATTTAGGAGACAGGTGTGTAAAGCATTTAAAAACACAAATACACTAAATAAGTGAAACAAAACATAATAAAAAATCCACCACCAATTTATTTAACTAAAAAATATTTTTCTGATTAAAATGACACCAAAACAACAAAAATCCAATGTAAGGAACTGGAGATATGAATTTTTTAAATATTCAATGTAAAAACGTGCTTTCAAGTTTCTAAAAGCAAAAAGTGCCACCTGGCGACATCTGGTCACGACTGATCGGGACAAAGTTACAGGCCGACCGCTATGGAGTGTGGATCAGTACAGTGAGCAGTAGGGGCCAGTCAAAATGTTACCTTTTCACCTAGGGGCCGATTCCGGCCGCAAAACGAACCAACCGATAAGGATCCGGACCGAATACCGACCGACACGGACCAGCGCCATACGACCCGTGCAGTATGATGCAACGCGCGTGAATTACAACCGACACATACGGAATACAAGCCGTACGACCGAGCCGTAGTGAAAATAGTGATCCGGCCGGAAAATCGACGCGATTTTCACTGACCGACACGAACCCGGAACGAACCCGACTGACCCGTACCCGCGATGTATGATTCGCGCAGTACGATGCAATGCGTGTTAAACCAGACCGACTCCCACGGAGACCAAGCCGCACGACCCACACGCACAGACAACCCAGCACACAAGCAATAGAGACCGCCGCGACTGACGCGTACCAAACACAGAAGATAGGCAGCATGAACGAGGCGAAGAAGCCCGCACGAGAAAACAGCAGCGTCAGTTTCCGTCACATGAACGTCTCCTTCATGCCTACAAAACCCAAAGGAAAAAAGACAAAACAAAGGACCAAACAAGCAATGACAAAGCCAATAAATATCAAAGAAAAAAACATGGGACAAACACACACACAACTCCAACTATATAAAGGACTACAATCACTACCATCATCCCTTGCAAACAAGAGACACAGCCAGCAGCAAACACCACAGACACACTCACAACTCCCCCATCACACAACTCACACACCATCAGCATCTCATACAAAAACACATACACCCAGCAAAACCAACACCAAACCACCCTCACTTGCACCCTCACACACACATCCCTCACCACCACTACCTATCCCCATGCCCCCAAAGAAGAATCCAAAGTTCACAGATAGTGAGTTAGAAGTGCTGGTAGACGAGATCATCAGAGTAGAGCCACATTTGTTTGGTACACAATACCTGCCATCTCATAGTGACTGGGAACTGTGTCATGACATGCACCAACCTACAAACAAATAGAGTAAGCCAGTGGCACAAAGCCAAATAGACACTGCCAGACAGTTTGCCACCACAAACACACCACCTCACAGTGCAGCTGACTGTCAGGAAGGAATAGTGGGGATGCAGGTGAAGTGAGTGTATCCAAAAGCATGATGGGGCCTGTAGTCACAGATAATGCTCCCCCTCCTGATTGGCCCATCAAGACCTCTCTGAAACATGCCCACATCACAGGGAGTGGAAAATGACTGACAAGATTGCTGACACTGGGTCCTGCTGTGCGAAGCACAAGGCCCTGCTAGGGGTTGTGTGCAAATCAGAAGCAGGACACTACTGACTGACATCCTGAAAGACAACGTGCATGCCCTACAATGGAAGCACGTTTCATGATGGGAAGGAGGACTGACAGCCCTGACCATACTTACCAGCATGGGGAGACAGCCCCCTCAACACAAACTCCACACAACTCACCGGGTGCAATGCATTGACACACACCTCATTGAAACATTAACAAAACATACCCCGTACTGGGTGCTGCTCTGTGAAGCACAGGGGCTCACTTTGGACTTGTAGCCAAACAAACACCAGGATTTCACAGTCAGCCATCTTGCCACTGCTGTCACATACCCTCACAGGGAAGCAGAGTCAAGAGGGAGGAAGTATGGGCATGCTGGGAAGGTGGTGTAGCCAAGAGTATGATGGGAGTCGCAGTCACAGACAATCTACACCCACCCACATGGCCCAGCAAGGTCACACTGAGCCATACTCGCCTCACAGGGAGTGGGAGGGGACTGACAAGATGTCTGACACTGGGCTCTGTCGTGTGGAGCACAAGGCCATGCTGGGAAATAGCCAACAACAAACACCAGGACTACACAGTCAGCCATCTTGCCACTGCTGTCACAGCCCCTCACAGGGAAGCAGAGTCAAGAGGGAGGAAGTATGGGCATGCTGGGAAGGGGGTGTAGCCAAGAGTATGATGGGAGTCGCAGTCACAGACAATCTACACCCACCCACATGGCCCAGCAAGCTCACACTGAACCATACTTGTCTCACAGGGAGTGGGAAGGGACTGACAAGATGTCTGACACTGGGCTCTGTCGTGGGGAGCACAAGGCCATGCTGGGAAATGGCCAACAACAATATCAAACTCTGTCCGTGACAAGCAGGGAAAAGCAGCGTACATGCAGGCATCTGTTCGAAAATTAGAAAATGTCATGTTTGTGAACCATCGGTGCATGTAGAAACATAACTCACATTGTGTGTCTCTTCCAAACACAGGTGGTGCTGGGCACCCAGCACCAAATGATGAGGATAACCAGTCCCAGAATCTGGCAGACACTGAGCTCTCTGGTCTGACTCTCTCACTCTCCTCTTCGGATGACGACGACCAACCTGGCCCCTCCGGTGTGAGCCATCATGCAGCACCAGCAGCATCAACATCTGCACCCCCTGTACCCACGCCTCCAGCATCTGGACATCGACAGGGCACCCCCACCAACACGGACAGACCAAGGCCAATCAACACCCACAGCACAGGGACACAGGACCCCCCGGGAGCTACAGCAAACACCACCAGCAACACCACCCAAGTGGTCCCAGTGTCACCTGTGCATCCCGCCGCTGGTCCTGCCCGTGTGGAGAGGAGTGCTGGGAGGCACAGGGCGCGCCTTGCAAAGGGGTCTGGACTGCATGATGACCCCCACCTGGCACGCATCTTAGATGCGTACCAGGATAGCACCGGAGGATTTAGCCAGGTAGTGGGGATCCTCAAGGACATGCAACACGAGCAGGTCGCCCACCATGCCCGCATGGAGGCCAAGTCGGATGACATTACTGCGGTGCATCGGGACATACTCCAATGCCTCCGCCAGATCAACACCAACCTGTCCACACCACCCTGTGTGGCCACAACCTCTGTCGCAACACCATCTGCCAGCGTCACAGGGAGGGAGGAGGACTCTGGCGGAGAGTCCCCGGCACCGCAGAGGCCTGCACATGAGGATTACCCCCGGAAGAAGAGGGGTCGTCCAAAGAAGGACATGTGAGAGGCAGATGTCTCAGCACATCCCCCTGGGCCTCTAAACCTGTTCTAGACAATGTCCTTTGTGCGCATCTCGTTCACCTTGTCCAATCGCACACAACTCGCCCAGATGACATGGGGAGTTCATGTTGGGCCAATGTATCAGATGACTGTGGACTTTACTCTGGACATTTCATCTACCAGCACTTCCAACTCCAATGTGAACTTTGGATTCCCAAACCAATGTACAGCACCCACCATCCTGTACACTTCCCTCACACATGATTGTAAATAAACTCACCAGTACACCATACTTGCCTCTGTTGTGATTCCAACTTGTCATGTTCAGGGAGATGTCGATCTGCTACACAACACAGTGCATGCCAAATACTGCAACAATGTGACCAAAGTAAGGTGAGTCATGGTGATGTGACACATGTGAGGGAGACACACCACTATGGCAACACAAAACATACTCACCATAGCCTTGCTACTCATCACACACAATGATGTTGATCTGAAACGCATTGGCATTCAGAGACACAACACCAACCCCAGTCAGTGGTAACAAGTCCACAGGTGAGGTAATCAGATGTCAATCAGATGTGGGAAGACAGACAATGCACATAACAAAGCATAGCACAGGTTCATTACACATCAGCAACATGTTTATTCCACAATAGTTGCATGGTAATTCTACGTAACAGTGGACACACACGCTCAATGTGTTGGAGAATGAAAGTCCAGGGATGTGTTGGCTTCTGGGTGTTGGGGGTCAGTGTTGACCACACAACAGGCAAAGTACCCTGGGAAGAACAGACAAGATACAGTCAAAAGCACAGAAGAACAGGAGAGAAATGCAATACACATGCACAAAACATGTTGCAAGACACCTACACAAACACTAGTTAGCAGTACTACCCTATTGTGGAGTACACACCACCTGAATGGACACATCACAGCACCCATCCAGTCAAGTGGCACACAGACACACTCCGACAGCAACAGAGCTGGCAAAAAAAATTCCAGGCTACCTCCATACATTCACATAACAACCCTGAAAACTCACATTCAGGTGAAGAAGTTGTTGATGAGCTGTGAGTGGACATCACCCTCATCATCACTGGCATCTTGGCCCAGGCCGGGATCCTCCACAGGTGCCGGATGTTGGTCATCGTCATCCTGGATGAGAGGCACCTCCTTCCGCACTGCCATGTTGTGTAGCATGCAGCAGACAAGGATTATTTTGCAGACCTTTGCAGGCTCATATGGGAGGGCCCCTACGGTCTTGTCCAGGCAGCGAAAGTGGCTTTCAGGAGGCCGAATGTCCGCTCAATCACCCTCCTTCTCCGAACATGTGCCTCATTGTAGCGCAGCTCGGCTGGTGTCACAGGGTTCCTGAAGGGTGTCAGCAACCACTGCATGTTGGGGTATCCGGAGTCACCTACACACACAAAAATTAACAAGTAGCTGAGTTTTGTAGGAGTGCGGAATACAACATTGACAAACACACACAATGAGAAACAGTCAGTACACACCGACAAGCCAGGCATGCTGAGCTGGCATCTGTGACATTAGCGTTGCAATGCGACTACTCCTCATAATGTAGGCATCGTGCGCAGAACCAGGGAACCGTGCACACACATGTGAGATAGACATGTCTGCAAGTCAGACCACTAGAGCATTGATCGAATGGTAGTGCTTCCTGTTACAGTATGCCTGGTCATGTGCCTATGGTGGTATCAGGGCAACATGTGTCCCATCAATAGATCCGATGATGTTCGGCATCCTCCCCAGTGTATAAAAGGCATCCTTTATTTCAGGGATTTCAGATGGGCAAGGGAACTTGATATACAGGTCTACGAATTGCAACATCCCCTCCAAGACATCGCGTAGCACCCGACTAAACATCGTTTGCGACATCCCACCAGCAGTAGCCACAGTGTACTGGAAGGTACCAGTAGCAAAGAAGTGCAGGGATGCCATCACCTTCACCTCTGGGGTCAGTGCTGTAGAGTATGTCCGGCCAGGTAGCAGATGTGGCACCAACTGCTCCTCCAGCTCTGCAATCAGTGGCTTGGTGAAGCGTTACCGTCTGATGCAGTCGCGTTCCTGCATGGTTGCAAGGTCTGGGAACGGCCGATGGATAGCTGGTGCCCTGCAGTACAGAGATGCACAAAAGAAGATTGTCAGTTCATCCACCCATCTGGCCATGACCACGATCAATATCACATGCTAGATCATGACATTACACAATGTACTGAGGTGTGTGATGTTGGGCATGGACACATATGTCACTTCCAAGATCACCACCTCACATCTCAATTCCACATGTCCACATGAGTCCCATGTAGTGCAATGGCCAACCATCTGGCTGTGTCACCCAACCTATGTGCTGCTGCAACGTTCCAAAAACACACCACAGTGACAAGTGAGGCCTCATGTCTCCCAGGCATCACAGATCTTTGCCATGCAGAAACCCAGGGTCCCTGTATTGCCACATCAACACAGCAATGGACATGGCATAACACGTACACACCGCAAGGCAAGCGTAAGTCCCACAGGTAGTGGCCACTGTTGTTCCTGCCGGCCCTACATGTACGTCTCTTAGACACACACCCCATCAAGGGTGATGCATATACCACATGGATGTGGAGACTGTCACCCATTGGGCACATTTGATCAGACACATCTGAGACACAACATGCACACAGACTGTGGGTGCACATCAGTATTGTGGCTACAGGTCTCACTGTGACGTACATGCCATCACCCCCAGGACTCAGGGTGTATGTGACATGTCCTAAACATATCCAACCTGACACTGTGTCCGTGACTCATGCCCATTACTGTCCAATTGCACATCACAGTGGTAATGTGCACAACACACAAAGGATTCTGCTACCATGTACACGTGCACAGCCTGGGAGTGGCTGCACAAAGTGCCAGCCAAAAGCCAAAAAAACAGATGTGGCCCCCCCAAACACCCAGGGAATGCAGCCTTACATGCCATGGGACACTGGGGGGCCAATGCTGTAGTGTGGTAGGTGTGCACAGGTGTCCTTGGCCTGTATATGTGTTTTGCATCCGTATAATAGTCACACCAATGAGGTCTGACGCGGTTGACAATGCGTACGCATTGCACGGGTCATGTCCGAGCCGTGCGTACACTTTGTCATTGAATGCAATGAGGTCCGACGCGTGTGACAATGCGTACGCATTGCACGGGTCATGTCCGAGCCGTGCGTACGCTTTGTCATTGAATTTAATGAAGTCCGACGCGGATGACTATGCATTTGCATTGCACGGGTCATGTCTGAGTCGTGCGTACGCTTTGTCATTGAATGCAATGAGGTCCGACGCGTGTGACCATGCGTACCCATTGCACGGGTCATGTCCGAGCCATGCGTACGCTTTGCCATTGAATGCAATGAGGTCCGACGCGTGTGACAATGAGTACGCATTGCACGGGTCATGTCCGAGCCGTGTGTACGCTTTGTCATTGAATGCAATGAGGTCCGACGCGGGTGACACTGCGTACGCATTGCACGGGTCATGTCCGAGACGTGCGTACGCTTTGTCATTGAATGCAATGAGGTCCGACGCGGGTGACAATGCGTACACATTGCACGGGTCATGTCCGAGCCGTGCGCACACTTTGTCATTGAATGCAATGAGGTCCGATGCGGGTGACAATGCGTACACATTGCATGGGTCATGTCCGAGCCGTGCGTACACTTTTGTCATTGAATGCAATGAGGTCCGACGCGGGTGACAATGCGTACGCATTGCACGGGTCATGTCCGAGCCGTGCGTACGCTTTGTCATTGAATGCAATGAGGTCCGACGCGGGTGACTACCATGCATACACGTCGGGCACGCATGGTCCGAGATAGGCGTACGCCTTGGCCATTGAATCGTATGGAGACAGGTGCATTTGTATATTCGAAATACGCGTTGTACAGTCAGTTGAACGAGCCGGGCGCACCCTTTGGCTCCGGACTGTCATGGAGACCGATGCGGATTCAAAACTTGTACGAGTTGTGCACTGGAAATTCAGTTAGATGCCTACAACAATGTTGCAATTCCAAGTGTTCCATGAAGGTGAAGATTTGAACGATGCGGAAGGCGTGTACGAGTCATACTTTTAAATGGATTGGTCAGATTCATAGAATGCAACCGTGTTGGACCTATCACTTGGGACACATGGCACAGATTCTGCCTCTGCAGCACAGCTATAAGGCTGGCTGGCCCCCTGGGAGCTCACTTGCCTGCACTACATGCTACTGGACCACATCCCTGCTACCACTGCTGCTGTCTCTGCATCCTCTGGCTCCTGCTATGGCACGTACTCTGAAGAGGGCCCCAGCCTTCACTGAGGAGGAGAACCAGGCCCTGCTGGACGGGCTCCTTCCACAGTACAGCAAGCTCTATGGGAAACCAGGGGAGCAGGTGAGTGTGCAGTCCACTGCCTTCCTAATTATGCATGTTGTCTGACTAGCAGCACTAGCAGTGTGTACACCAGTGGCAAGCATTCTCACTGACTACTTTCATCCCCCAAAGTGAGTAGGTACATGTAATGAATAGGTTTCCTGCTGCTAAAGTGCATTATTGCAAGCTTAAACTATCCAGGCATTGTTAACATGTCAGACATGCAAGTGATTTTTCCTTCACCATGGTTGCACTACCTGTGTAATTAATTTCCCTTTGTGATGATGACATGTATATCCAAATGTGTGCTGCACAAATCTGGGGCATGTGTGTTAATGTACTTTTCACTTTGTCATCCTCACAGGTTGATACCCACCAGAAGCAGGAGATCTGGCTGACCATCGCCCGGGCTGTTCGTTCTTTGGGGGTCTACAAGCGTCGGATCCGCAACTGCCAGAAGAGGTGGCAGGACCTTTCGGGGCTGGACCCGGAGGGTAGCTAGAGTCCAGCTGAAGCTGTCACCTCCACGCAGGAGGGGCGGACACCGGACCCTGACTCCCCACATGCTCCGTATCCTGGCGGTGGTCTTCCCGGACCTGGATAGGCAGCTGAAGGCCAGACAGCAGCAGGAAGGGGGTAAGTCCATGCCTGATCTGTGTACTATGTCTGACATGCTAACAGCAGTCTTTTGGCCTGGTCACACTTCCACATTACGTAGTTCTTGTAGTCCAATACTCAGGTCCCTCAATTGTGTAATGCACCCTCCTCATCTGTTCCACAGGTGTGGCCCCTACAGTCTGTTGCTTGTGTCACTAGGGTACTGTGTCCCTGCAGTCAGCTATGCTTCAGCTACCGGTCAGCATCTGTTTCCGTGACTCTGTTGTGTGTTTTATGGGTGGGTCAATTGTTTACACAATGCCTGAGATCTGACATGTGATCTGTGTGTGCCCTTGAGATGTTTACCAATTGCTGGTCTGACTCACAACATGTGGCTGGGGTATTCCAAACAAATCCATGCAGCAGGGGACTAAAATTTTTGGGCCTCAGGAGTATGTATATCAAGTATGTCACACTTGCTTAGCCACCTGACTACTGTCCAGGGCCAAACACTGTTTCACGTAGACCTGGCCAGTCATGCCTCCTCAAGGGCATTTAGAAACACTCTGTAATCCCACTCCTGTGTATGAAATTGCAGGTTATGCTTAGTGACATGTGCCCTCAGGTGTCTGCCTCTGTGTCATTAGGGTGTGGCTTGTTGTTACGTACAACTGGGGTGTCCATGATTCAGAGGGTCAGCATGACATCTGAGATGGGACTGTGAGAGACAAGACCTTTGTGACATATAGAAGAGTGATCATCTGACAGCGCACAATGGTGTATGCAACTGTGCCCTTCATGCAGCTGGGTTACATGCATGGCAGACTGTGATGTGTTAATGTACAGGGATTTGCAGAGACTCATATGTATGATTTGCATGATTTGTGGTCTTCTGGGTCCTGGATATGTTGTTTGCATGGAATGGGCAAGTGCGCCGGTCATCTGCAGAGTTAGCTTTACCCCTGAGCTAGGATTGTGAGTCAGTGCATATTGTTGTTGTCTGGATGCCCTGCCCCTGTGACAGGAGACAGTGTTGACTGACTTTCCATGCATGCCAGTGCCAGTGCCATGGCATTTAACTTGCTATGAGTGATCCTGCATTGTGTTCAAGTTTGCACCATGCACCCCATTGTGGCATTGCCCACCAGGACATGAGTACATTATAGTGTGTGTTGCTGGCATGCATCACAAGCATGTGAAATGAGTCTCTGCCCATCCCTTCATCCAGACACCTGTACTGAGTTAGTAGCAAGAGATGTGCTGTGTGTATAGTGACATACTCCTACATGTTCACTTGCATGTACAACTAATGTGCGGTTGGTGCTTATTGGCACATTGGGGTGTTGGCATCCAACATGCAACAGACATATGTGTGTAAGTCAAGGAGGGATATGTGTGCCATGGTTGATGTTGAGAATGACAATTGTCTTATTCTAAACAGTGTTGGCACTTTGAGCTGTGTTCAGCTGATGATGCCAGGGCTTTCCCTGTGATGTGATGTGCTCACTGTGGTGTGTGCAGTCGGTGCAGGTGACTGATGTTGTTCTCTTACTTCCTATTCTTATCCAGATACATCCACGGCCACAGGAGGGGACAGCTCCACGGACCAGGAGGAGCCACAGAGCCTTACAGGGACAGAAGGAGAGGAGTCGGGTGGACCCAGTGGCACGGAGGGCGAGTGGAGCCACACAGAGGAGTCCTCAGCACCATCCCCCCAGCTGAGGGCCACAGCAGCTCTGAGGATGACACCCTTGTGGAGGCGGGTGTCAGCAGCCACCAAACCCCAGCTAGTGAGGCTGTCCCCGCCACCGCCACCACCACCACCATCACCACCACCACCACCCTCCCATCTGCTCCCATCCCAGAGGTTCCTGTGGGCTCCCGTGTTCGTGAGCATGTCTCATTTGTGCCAGGCACCGCACCCCCTGCCCCTGTGTCCCCTGCTGCCCTGAGTGAGGAGTCTTTGGACTTACTTAGACAGATCCATGTAGGGCAGACGTCGATGCTGAAGGTCCTCCATGCACACACAGGTCTGTTGACACAACTGGTGTTACTCATGGAGGGCATTTCCTCGGGCATGTCTGCCCTACAGAGGACCAATCAGTCCGTGGCCTCCTCCCTGATGGGAGCAGTGTCCCTCCTCCAACAGTCCCGCACCCCTCCTACCCCTGCACCACCCACGATTCCTAGCACCCTACCTGTCCTAAGCACAGAAACACCCAAACCAAGGTTTAGACGTGCACACAAGCAAGCGCAGGGGACTGATACCACACTCACAGGGGCTGGTTTGCAGACACACACACAGTCATCCACAACCACTCCTCAGTCCTCCGAGACCTCTCCCTCCCAGCCCCCTTCCCTTGCATCACCTGCAACCCCATCTCCCCAGAAGCTTTTCCTCTGTGACCTTGGCCTCTTCCCCACCAACCCAGCAGATCCTGATTACAAGGGGAAGAGGAAGTCCACACACACAGAGGGGAGTGCTCCTCACACCCGGACACCCTCCCCCAGGCGCAGTCAGACAGAGACCCCCACCCGCAAGTCCCCCCGGTGCCAGAAGAGCAAGACCCCCCAGCCACCACGCAGCTCCAAGGCAAAGTCTCCGTCCTCCATCCCCCAGGCCACGACTCCAGACGTTCCCCCGCCACTCCCTGCCCTGGGTTCCCCCACCCACAGATACACCATCCCTAAAATGCTAAGACGATCTCCCCCTAGCACTTGCTCCTCCACACCTGGTCAGATGGTTAGTGACACTGATGTGGGGACGTGTCCCCCCCGCCCTGCCGACCTCACCTGCCCCCATTCCGCTCCCATGGATGTAGGCACTGCATTGGAGTCCACGACCACCCCGTCTGACTTGGGCACTGCAGTGGTGAGCCAATCCACTCCATCTGAGCTGCCCACTGGAGTTGTGCCGGCACCCACCCCATCTGACTTGTGCCCCACAGTTGTGACAGCACCCACCACTTCAGTCAGCTCCACTGCAGTAGCAAGTGTCTCGCCTGCATCCACCACCTCTTCACTGCCTCCTTCTGCTGCACCCTGATCCTGTCCCTGCGGTGCCTGGCCTGCCCCCATGTATGCCCCTTCGAGGGGATGACCCCGTTCCTTAGCAGTGCAGGCAAGCAAGGTGTGACAGTTGTCACTCTCATTCACTCCTTGGCATTTGGACATGGACTGGCCATTGACCTTTTGTTTGAACAGACGTTTAACTTTTAATATGCTGAATAAAGCTTTTGTCTTTAACCCTGTGAACTAGATATAGCTGTACATTATGTTGATGATGTTTAACATGCCCTTGCACCTGTAATGCTTTGTTTACAATGTTGAATACTGATGTGTTGCTGTGAGGTACTCCATGTGGTCCATGAGATATGTATCCTGTTCTGGTGGGTATCCATGTCATCCTTTGCAGCTACCTGGGTGTGTCAGGATCAACTATTTGTGGACATCTCTCTGTGAGCATTTCATTTGCATGATCACATCTCTGGCTTGCACCCCTGCACACATGATGTGCTTCCCATTGTCCAATTTGTCACTTCCACAGACTTTGAGCTCATCAACACTGGACCTACAGGCGTGGGCATCATTGGTATAGGAGCAACTGGGTCCTCTGTGCAACTTCCTAGACATATGTTTTGGGTATGTGCAGATGACTTAGGGGAGACTCACGTACCCAGGCTGTTGTGACCAGAGCCTTCATTGTGTGGTAACTGATGGCTGACTGACCAAGTGTTCTGCAGACATGAGTGAGACTTGCGGTGAATATGTTTGGCACAGCTGGGTTTCCACAGGAGTTGGGTCCCCTCAAGTAAGTGTGTTGTCCGGTGACATGGCCTGGGCCCATGGTGTGTGTTGTATGAGCATGTGTGTGTGTCCACATCCCTGTTCATACACAGACAGTGTTCCCTTGATATGTTCCTGTTGTTGATGCTTGCTGAGTGGTACTGGGTTCATCCCACTACTTTTCCAATGGGCTACCAGATGTGTGGGTGCATGACACACTGCTGTTAATTGGTTTATGATCATTGGGATTTGTCAGTTCTGAGTGGTGATGATGTTGTCAGACACAGATGGGACACAGTCAGTGTTCCTCAAGGCACCTGTTTATTTGCTAAATCATATAGTTGTCCCTAGGTGCTACCTTTCAGTGATTGAGACATTTGTATGTGTGTGGGACTGCTCCCACTTGTCGGGTTCATGACTGTGATGCTGGCAGGTGTCAGCATGTGTGCCTTGTGGTTCTCCTTGCTTCTGCATTGTCCTGGGACTGTGGCAGGGATTCTGAAGGTTACATGAGGTTTGAGGTCATGCCCATGTACCGCATACTGTGCAGTATGTCTGTCATTCCCCAGGGTTGTAAACTGTCCTTGTGTGATGTGTCTGTGCACCTTAGTTCCTCCCAACATTCCTGTGTTTGTCATGGGTGCATGTGCAATGTCACCTGTCCATGTGGGCTTCACAGATACACATTGTTGCAGTTCAGGGGGTGTGGTGTTGAGGGTGGACTGATGTGAATGTTTGCATGGATGGTCCCCTAGCTCCCATTTGTCCATGGATGCAGGGCCGTGCTGAGTGATTTGTGTTTGTGTATGTGTGATGTACGTTTGTGGCACAGGACACATGTCTGGGTTTCCCAGTTTGTACGACATCTGCCTTTGTAATCACAGTGGAGGTGTCATGCATGCTTGTGTCACCCCAATGTCTGTTCCCTGGGGGTAGTGGTGTTGTGTGTCAGTCTCTTGCAGTGTTAGTTGGTGCTCATTCCTGCTTGTGTCACATGTGTCTGTTGTGCTCACTCTCATCTCCCAATGCCTGATTGCCCACTGAGGGTGTCCCAATGATGGTTTACTTTTGTATGGCACTGTGTCCACATCTGTGTCACTGTGGTTCTGCCCCCTCATGTGTTGTGTAGTTGCCTGGGGATACTGTGACACACACACACACATGCTGTGTCAGATGTGCAGTGTGAGTTTGCTGTTTGGGTTTGTGCATCTGCACCAGTGCATTGGTATTGCTGTTGTGGGCCTTTGTCTGGATGCTGTTTCTGTGATTTTGCCTGCTGTCCCTGTGAGTCATATCACATCATTGTGCAAATTCATCCTGGTTGTTAGGTGCCATTGCTGGCATGGAATGTGAGTTTGTGAGCTGACACCTACAGTCTACATATGTTGTTTTGATTGGTGTGTCTATTTTCGAGATGTGTGCATGCTTGGTTATGGTCACTTCTGCTCTTGTGTTATTGTACACTGTATGCATTGTCAGCCCTCATGTGTGGTGCTTGTCTGCACGTGGCCGAGAGTGTGTTATGTTTTCACAGCACTGTTAGCCTCACCACATCTCTGTGTGTATGGGACACAACCACTAGTTTGCCCCAGAAGTGTTTAATGTGCTGGGAGCAGGGATCATACATGCTGTTTGTTATTTGCAGCTTTGACCATGATGACACTTACCTTTTGGTCACTGTGATGAGGGGGGTTTAGTCCCCATCACCACAATGCTCAACATCTGCTGCATTTTGGAAGCCCACACTTAACTTCTGTTCTACACAGTGAGGGGTGTTCTTTTTACATTGCCACAGTGCTATGGTGATGCTTGCCTTGTGTATGTCACACTCATGTGTTGGTCACACATGTACTGTTACTTACATTGTATGTTCGTAGTCATAATCACTGTTGTGGGCATTTGTCACAGACTACACACTGTTGACATGATGTTAGGGGGGATGTATTTTGCTGACATACCTGATGTTGGAGTATGCTGGATGTGTTGCGCATCACCCATCCTATGGCTGGGGGTGGCAGTAGTGATGGGCAACATAAGCCCTATGGCTGGGGGTGGCGGTAGTGATGGGCAACAGGTCCCCTATGGGTGTGGGTGGCAGGGGTGATGGGCAACATAAGCCCTATGGCTGGGGGTGGCAGTAGTGATGGGCAACATAAGCCCAATGGCTGGGGCTGGCTGTAGTGATGGGCAACATACCCCCTATGGATGGGGTGGCAGTAGTGATAGGCAACATAAGCCCTATGGCTGGGGGTAGCAGTAGTGATGGGCAACAGGTCCCCTATGGGTGTGGGTGGCAGGGGTGATGTGCAACATAAGCCCTATGGCTGGGGGTGGCAGTAGTGCTGGGCAACATAAGCCCAATGGCTGGGGGGGTAGTAGTGATGGGCAACATACCCCCTATGGGTGGGGGTGGCAGTAGTGATGGGCGACATTAGCCCCATGGCTGGGGATGGCAGGGGTGATGGGCAACATTAGCCCTATGGGTGTGGGTGGCAGGGGTGATGGGCAACATAAGCCCTATGGCTGGGGGTGGCAGTAGTGATGGGCAACATAAGCCCTATGGCTGGGGGTGGCAGTAGTGATGGGCAACAGGTCCCCTATGGGTGTGGGTGGCAAGGGTGATGGGCAACATAAGCCCTATGGCTGGGGGTGGCAGTAGTGATGGACAACATACCCCCTATGGGTGGGGGTGGCAGTAGTGATGGGCAACATTAGCCCTATGGGTGTGGGTGGCAGGGGTGATGGGCAACATAAGCCCTAAGGCTGGAAGTGGCAGTAGTGATGGGCAACAGGTCCCCTATGGGTGTGGGTGGCAGGGGTGATGGGCAACATAAGCCCTATGGCTGAGGGTGGCAGTAGTGATGGGCAACACAAGCCGTATGGCTGGGGTGGCAGTAGTGATGGGCAACATACCCCCTATGGGTGGGGGTGGCAGTAGTGATGGGCAACATTAGCCCTATGGCTGGGGGTGGCAGGGGTGATGGGCAACATTAGCCCTATGGGTGTGGGTGGCAGGGGTGATGGGCAACATAAGCCCTATGGCTGGGGTGGCAGTAGTGATGGACAACATAAGCCCTTTGACTGGGGGTGGCAGTAGTGATGGGCAACAGGTCCCCTATGGGTGTGGGTGGCAGGGGTGATGGGCAACATAAGCCCTATGGCTGGGGGTGGCAGTAGTGATGGGCAACATAAGCCCTATGGCTGGGGGTGGCAGTAGTGATGGGCAACATACCCCCTATGGGTGGGGGTGGCAGTAGTGATGGGCAACATTAGCCCTATGGGTGTGGGTGGCAGGAGTGATGGGCAACATAAGCCCTATGGCTGGGGGTGGCAGTGGTGATGGGCAACATAAGCCCTATGGGTGGGGGTGTTAGTGGTGCTGGCCATGCAACCCCTATGGTGGCCTGTTGTTTGTGGCCAGGATGTGGATCCCCTGTGTGTGTGCCATTTTGCGGGTACGTGTCGTTTATTTATGTGGTAGGTGTCTGACTTACCGCCTGCGCCGTCGGTGTCGGTTCCTGAGCCGGTCATTGATGTAGAGTACTGGTATGACCTGCGCGATGGGATTCATGATGTATTCGTGTCGTACACGCTGCTTGTTGCTCCGTCTCGTACCCGCTGCAAGCTGGTCCGTCTCGTAGCCGTGGATTGAGTTGTGGCGCGAATCGTTTCTGATATGCTTGTTTTCCGGATGCTGTGACGTCCTGTACGTGGCAACCCGTCCGGCGTGTAGGAAGTTTGCACCGTACTTGTCATGCCGGAAACTGCTATGGATACTGCTTCCGGGCGACTCGGTTCAGCGTTAGGAGTTACGGCTCGGACGGAGAATGGAGCTTCAATCACAGCCTACGTGCCGGTCGGGTTTTTGGCAGTTATGCGCATCGTACTTACTCTACAGGACGGACCGGCTCCGGGTACGTGTCGGTCGCACGGTAAGGCTACGGACAGCTGTCCGACCGGCTATCGGAATCGGCCCCTTAATGTAAGCACATCGGCGTGCAAAAAACGTTAAGTTATAATCAATGACTGCTTAAAAAACTGCTCAAAATGATTGCTTACTCATTGAAACCTATGGCCTTTACAGATTTCACTTGTTTTGTCAATTACAATGCATTACAAATGTGGCTTGTCCATTAGGAAGACAATTTGCAGGCGTAATCATAGTGTAAATGGGCACTGCCTTATGATTTCTTTTAATGAACAATGAAAATATGTTCGCCTTACAGACGGACTCGGGTCCCTTCTTGAGGGGACGGGGCCAGCTGGGGCCTAGAGGCGAGTGATTGGGTATAGGGAGCCGCCTTGAAGAGAATGGACTTCAAGGCCCACTTGAAGGATTGTAAAATGAAGCCTTCTGGAAACAGGTAATAATGTTACTCCACTTTATGTTACTCCATTTTCTGGAGGATGGAAAATGATCTGTCCTTGCTGGCATTCGAGTTCTTGGCCACCTGATAACTGCACGTGTCAGCGCGAGCATTTAACTCATAGGAGCCATCTTGTCGCCTCAACCCCAGAACACTTGTCACAGGCTCTGAAATAAGATTTACCATGTACACTAAAATACACCGTTGTTTCTAAGTTTTTATCTGGCGCCACGTTCTAGAATGATGGCCTCAGTGCGCTACATAACCAGGAGAAATATAGGAACAGGCGAAAAAACAAGGCAGTAAACGAGGCCTTCTCCATTCGCCGGCCCATGACATCACCGAAGCGGATGAACACAAGTGAACGAGCACTTTGGTGCACCAGTGGGATGTTCATAACATGCTATAGGCAGCTCGGTCCATATTTACACAATAAATGCCCGCACGAGTTCAACATGTGTTGTTTTTAACTCATTCGGGGTGGAGTGAGGGCGGGGTCTTCTGGTCATCGTTTCCTCAGGGGTGGGGAGTCGTCGGCTCCACATTTTGCAGCTTTGTCTGCGGAGGGATGTTGCTTGTCCGCTGTGGTGGCTCTGTCGGCCTGTGGGCAATGGTGGTCAGCATGCGTAGGATTGTTGTCCTTTTGAGCCTGTGGTGGGCAATGACGTTCCAAGGTGTTGGGTCTGTGAGGTTGGTGCATTTTCAGCATGTCGCTGTCTTTATCTGCGCTGCCTCAGTGTTGGTCTGGGTGGGGGTAGAGGGGGTCGGGGTGGGGGTTCTGGAGGTGGTGGCTGTTGTTGACCAATTGGGGCTCCGGGCTGCATGTTCAGTTGCCCGGGTGCATCTGTTGTTCTTCATGTTTGGTTCTGGGCTGTGCTCCCTTGTCTGTTGCAGGTTGTTGTCCAACTTTGCACCAGGTCAGACCAGGTGTTAGTTTTCTGCTGCTAACGTGACTTATTGCCTGTTTTTTTTTTTTTTTTTGCAGAGTTTTATATAGCGCGAACTTGACCCGAATCCAATCAGGTATCAGAGCACTTTACATAGCACCAGTTACGTTACATGAGGACACACATTCATTTTTTTTTTGTTAGGCACAGGGAGATTAAGTGATTTGCCCAGAATGACAGGATGTTTAGCGTCATTACCGAGACTCGAACCCAGTTCCCCAGTTCCGAGGTCGAGCACCCTAGCCGTTAGGCCAACTCCTGGCCACTCAAGAGGGCGGCCCTGTAGTGGCATTGGGCTTCCCCCCCACCTTTCTCCCCCCCCTTTCCCCGGGGGGGGGCTTTGGCTGGGGGAGGAGTCCCCATCAGGTCGCGGTTGTCCCGCGTGATGTCCGGTGTGCGGGGCAGGGTGAGGGGTACATAGGTCCCCCCACCCCCTTTTCTGCCTCTTTGTGCACCGGACGCGCCGCGGACACCACGTCTCCCACACTCTCTCCCACACTACCGCTTACCCAGCATGTTGGCAGTGGGAAGCATGGCTAGGACTTTATAATGTTGTACTTTTGTTGCAGGGGGAGTTACAGAAGCATATGGGTACAGAACGGTACCTCTGCACGGCACATAGGGGTGCCAGAGCCGAACCCCAGGAGCCTCATGGGAGGTTCACGGAATCTATGTCGGCGCCCCGTTAGTCATTCGGGCAGTTGTGGGCCTGAGCAATTGGGGGCTTGCCTAGCTACGCTCCGCCCAGAAAGGGGCGTGAGTATAATGAACCTAGGGTGGTCAGGTGATCCGGGAAGGGGATCACCAGAAGGTGCAGTACAAAGTGGTTCGCCACGGTGCTGCTAGGCTCATCGGGCGAGCAGGTGGCGAGAAGGCTGCCTGTCCTTGGATCGCCCGGGGATCTTATCGCCGATGTGGCTGGTCGTTGAGAATGTTGTGGAGTGGTGTTGTCACATTTTTTTGCACAGGAATGCCTACTCTGCATCTCATTAGTGATAGTTGCCGGGGTCATCTGTGGCGATGTTTTTTGCAGTTGCTATCGCAGGTAAACTGGTGCTATGGGCTGTTAGCACCAGCTTGTGAATGGGGTGATAAATTTATCGTGACTTTGGCTGCGCTAAAGTGCCGTTAACCCAGCGATAGCTCCTTGCGAATATGCCCCTTAAACTCATATTCGAACTGTATCCGACACCTTCAGTGATAGCACTGATGCAGGAAGTTAATGATTGGTTTGACAATGAATGTAGCCTTGTTAATGCATTTCAGTTGCTAACAAAACCTTTCTTTCTGAGCCTGCAGTTAACTGTTTAATAATGTTTATGATCGCTGCTATGAAAAACATTATATTGGAGTTTCTATTTGTATTCCTTATGTGGGGGTGTCTGTGGTCCACACCGCTGCTGAGTCGTGGAGCTTCTCTCTGAAGCTGCTGATTCGCGTGCGTGTGGGTGACTTAGATAAAATCAACACTTTAGTTAATTGAAGTTTGGGTGGGCGGGATTGTGGGCGGGATTCGAGACCCTCCAGACCGCAGGTTGTGTCTGGGGGTTCTGTTAGTTCTGCCTATAGGATGGTGTGGGGATTGGATTGGGGAAAACATATTTGTCTTCGTCTTTTAAGGTATTGCCGGGAAGCTTCCACAGCTGGTAGTTCGGTTGCATTTGATGCTAAAGGTAGGTTAGCAAGTGGTGTGAAACTATGGACTTTACATGTCAGGGGAAGGCATTGGGGAGGAGGGAGTCACAGTGTCGGGCCTCCTGCTGCTTCAACAGACGGAGACCTCAGCCAGGAGACTGGTCCCAGAGCCCTGCAGACCAGGAAGGCAGACGTATACTGGTCTGCCATGATGGCACTCTTCGGCATGAGCACGCGGTCACTGAGTCCTAAAACTCTTAAACTCATATTCAAACTATACCTGACAGCTTCTTTGATAACACTGATGCAGGAAGTTAAGGACTGGCTTGACAATGGATGTAGCCCTGTTAATGCATTTCAGTTGCTAACAAAACCTTTCTTCCTGAGCTTACAGTTAACTGTTTAATAATGTTTATGATTGTTGCTATGCTATGAAAAAGATTATGTTGGTGTTTCTCTTTGTATTCCCTATGTGGGGGTGTCAGTGGTCCGCACCACTGCTGAGTCTCGGAGCACCTCTCTGAAGCTGCTGATTCGTGTGGGTGTAGGTCACTTAGACAGAATCAACACTTCAGTTAACTGAGGATTGGGTGGGCGGAATTGTGGGGCGGGAATCAAGACCCTTTAGGCCGCAGGTTGTGTCTTGGAGTTCTTTTAGTTCTGCCTATGGGATGGTGTGGGGATTAGATTGGGGAAAATATATTTGTCTTCGTCTTTTAAGGTATTGCTGAGAAGTTTCCACAGCTGTTAGTTTGGCTGCATTTGATCCTCAACTTAGATGGAATCCCAGCCTGAGAGGGTATATTACCTTGTTATGTCATGGTAGACACAGGAACCAAATACAAATTCCTTAGTTGCAATGTTCAGGGCCTCAATAAGCCAGAAAAAAGGAATAGAGTCTACTCCTACCTTTGTAGATATGAGTTGAAGTTGGCCTTTCTCCAGGAGACACATATGCGGGGCAACTGCATTGTGGCTTTGAACTTTGAAGAAGCATTGGAGGGGCCAAATATATTCCACATCCTATTTGGGTTATGCCCGTGGGGTCCTGATATGGCTTGCCCCTGGAGTTCCATTTCAGAAGATGTTTGTCCATGTTGATACAGAGGGATGCTATGTGGTGTTGTTACTGTCCTTGGATGGCCATCATTTGTGCTTGATTAATGTGTATGCGCCCAATGTGGATGATGGTGGATTTTTTGGAGGAGTGCTTGCAGCGGCTCGCCCCTATCGAGAGTCAGAAACAGTTATGGCTGGAGACTTTAATTGTGGAATTGATGGAGACGTGTATAGGTTTCCTCCCCGCCAGGCCACAAAGCCTTGTATGACAGAAGCCCTTGTACAGCTACAATTCATAAAGCAACAAGAGCGACCCATACGCCCTTTTGAACTGGGTATTAACGCTAAACAAAAGAACAATGTTCACAAGGAACTCATTTGAACTGACTATATACGCTTATGCAAGACAGTTATAACTTGCTCGAGTTAACCAAAAAAGCGAAACCGGAGGAAACAGGATGTGATTTTTCAAGTGATTCTGTAAATATGTAAAACATAGAAAGCCCACACGACAATATATCTCAATCTGGCCCACTTCAGCCAAAGTGAGCGTGATTTATTTTAGAATCACAGTAATCAAAAACGTACCACAAAGTAAATAAAGAGAAAGGCACTTTTCAAAATATATACATTACGTACATATTACGGTGATTTTAGTGAACCCCAGTGGAGTGACCATAACCTAACGGTGGTGCAAGGAGTGTTTCTACGGTGACTTGGAAAAAGGAGACGGTTATTGGAAGTAAAAAGAGGAGCTTGGCATTTGTAATAGAGTGGATAATATTTATGGCATTTTCAGGCCTTCTCTTTATGAAGTCAACGAGGTTTCGACCCTCTCTCGATACGTGGTCTCTTCAGGACAGGAGTGCTGGAGTCTAATGAAAAACATGTGGTTAAAACTTGTGGTATTGCATGGGTATTAAATGAACGATGTTAGAGGCAATGGTGAGCAGCCGCTTACCATTATTTAGACATGAATGGAAAAGGTGAGGGTCTTCTGGAAGAAGGTATCAATTCCCATATGGTGCAGGAGATAAGGATATTCCTATTAAAATAATTATTTATCAGGATGGCCAATCTCAGGATTCGTGACTCAACTTCTCACTCAGTGTGTTAAAGTACATGCTTACCGGAAAATTCAACTACAGCAATCAATGGGCTTATGCATGACCCTTTTTGGAAAAACCCTATTGGTGTATGCAGGGGGCTGGAAAATGGGTATCCTGCCTGCCTCCATGAGAGAGGCACTAATTGTGCTTATGCGGAAGCCAGGAAGGGACCCTATGACAGCGGGCTCATAGCGCCCGCTGTCAATGTTAAATGTGGATCAAAAACGACTTAGCCATGTGTTGGCAGCGCGACTGATACTGTTTCTAACACATTTAATACATCAAGATCAGTCTGTTTTTCCCCCCCGCCACAATACTCTGTGAATTTAAGACACCTGCCCATGTGTTGCATGGAGGACGACTCGTATGCACATGCCTTCTTCATAGAACAGGCATTTGTTTCTGTTGGCTGGGACTATATTCGGCAGGTACTTGCCGAGATGGGATTAGGAGGCAATTTTATTATATGGGTTTGATTATTGTATATGTATCCAGTAGCGAGGGTGGTACTGGCCAGTACATCTAGGCGGAGATACACCTGTAGCGAGGAACGTAGCAGGGATGCTCGTTGTCACCCCTGCTCTTTGCCAAGGACATGAAGCCGTTGGCGTTCCGCTTTAGGACTGTCCTGTGAGGATAGGGGATTCGGGTTGGTTAAACCATCCATATGGTATCACTGTATGCCGATGATGTGATGCTTTACATGAGTCAGCCTGACATCTCTATCCAGATTTTACTGAATGTCATGCAGGAACTTGGTGAATATTCAGGCCTACATATTAATAGCGCCAAGTCGGCCCTATTCTAAATCGTGTTGCGGTCGAAGCTGCCCTTAGAGCAGCTGCCGAGAACAGACATACCATGGAAACTAGATGCGTTTGAGTACCTGGGTATATATGTGACTCACAAGGAGCAGCGGACTTATGAGTTGAACCCAAGTAGACACATAACAGACTTATACTAGGTGCTCAGGGCAGACCGTCACGTGAAGCCACTCAGGTTGGAAGAAACATGGCAACGGGAGTGTGATATGCACTTGTCAGATAGGGATTGGGTCAAAAGATAAAAGGCAGTCTTGGCAGTGTCTATAAACCCTCGATTCAAACTGCTGCAATTTAACTACGTACACTTAGCCTATCTGTCTACACAGCGGCTTCACACTATTTATCTTAACAGGTCCTCTGCGTGCCCCAGATGCGGTTAGGGGAAGGCTGATTTCATTCACATGGTCTGGCGATGCACTGGTATAACAGTTTATTGCGCTACCTCACATTAAGGCGGCAGCCGGGCGGGAGGTGTCGACCACAATTCAACAATGTCTGCTCGGCTTACTTCCAACCAACACCCCAAAAAACCTGAGCAGGAGTTTTGTGAATCTAGGCCTTTGTCGTGGCCAAGAGATGTTTAGAAATACAATGGCTCTGCCTGTCACCCTCCTCGAATGCAGAACTGGAGAAAGGAAATGATTGAGTGAGCAGGTGCGGAGGTGGCCCATATGTGGCGCACAAGGAGGGATGATAAATTGCCCAATGATTTGCTTTCCTGGGGGCCAATGACGCAGACACTAGCCTCCATGTCGGAGGAGGTGGAAGCAGGTGAATGAGAGTCTCCCTTCCCGGGTGGGAGGGACAATGGTCCTGCCGAAGGCAAAGGTCTATACACTATGGGAGATATTCACAAGAGCATGTGATAATTATCGCAAAATTAGCTTAATGCAACTTTCAACATTGCAGTCTATCGCGGTATTCTCAGCATGGCAGTACCATGCGATAGTCTCACGATAATGCGTCAAATGACTGCGGTAAAATTAACGCGACGCCTAAAAAATGTGAACCACGAACGCGAAAAAAGCGGCGATGTCCCAAACCGCGATACAAAATTCAGCGATAACCAGCAACAGCCCTGGAATTCCCACGCGTCATGCGGGAAAATTCACCAGAAAAGCAGAGCAAAAAAAAGTGAGATGACAATGTACGAGTACAACCTCACATCCGTGATGTAGTACAAATATCCACTGTCCTGCATCAAAAAGGCATCTCCTCACAAACAGCCACAATGTACATTGTCATGCAGTCCCTATGTAAACTTCACCAATGCGTAAACATACATGCAACACACTGTAAAACTGCATCTCCTCTTTACATTGCAGAGGGACAATCAACACCTCCTGCAAAGCAGACCCTTACACCACGTCAGTGATGATGGAGACAACCCCCAGGACAACGACTACGACGAACTCCAATGGTTCATGGGCAACCTCCAAACCCCACCTTCAGTAGCAGGGAAGCCCAGCACTATCGAGGTGAGCCCACCCCCTACACAGAGCACGCAGCTGGAAGCACCCACCAGCACGTCTGGCTCCCAGCACCTCACCTAAGAACACTTGGCGTTCCAATGCCGTGTGTTAGACCGCCAGAAGGAGCTGGCTGAACAGGTGTGGGTGGGGTTCGGTCTCATGGCAGCCAAACTAGATGCCATGCCTGGGTTTCTAAGTCCTATCAGGGACCACTAACACTCTCTAACGGACACCCACAGTCTGCCCTATGCCCTCCAAAAATCCATGGCTGGCGTCGCTGGAGTCATGACTCGGAGACAACAACAACTGTCCAGTCAGAGTGGCTACAGCCATGTCATCCGTGATTTGGGAAACATAAGGAGGGTCATGGAGAACATTGAGCGGATGCAAGCGCAAAGAATGGCTGCCACAGCTGCACACGAAAAAAGCTGTAGATGGGATCTTCCAAGCCCTGCAGATCCTCATCATGGCGGTGATGCTACAAGACAGTGCGCAGATGAATGCTGCTGCTACTTCTACATCCACATCTCAGGCCCCTGAGGTTTCAGTGTCATACACTGCTGCAGACCAAACACCACCACCTGATGGAGCAGGGTTTTTTCCTTTAAAACCGAATACCTGTTTCATTTTCGCATGTTATAACTAAAAGTACTACTGATTAATTATTAAGTATTAAAAGTTTGTCGAATGTTGACTAATCAACCTTATTAACGAGAGAATTACACGTGGGAATGCTATTGCATGGCTAAAATAATAAGTGAACTAAGTTGGTGAGCAAACTGACAGAAATGGATGTTGCTTATGTGATGTTATTGTGTTTTGCGCTTATAATTAATATGCATTAATGGCTTTAAATGTCGCAAATGGCTAGATAAATACATGCACATAAGGGTATTAGTAAGGGAATAACACTGTATAATCATTTCTGTGCAGTAATTTTTATGTCTACTTTTGCTTAAGTTGTCCATTGTGGCCTGTCGCAAAATGGCCACCACCCGCAGCCTGCATTGGAGTTGCTGGAAATTTACAAAAAGGCTTCGCTCTGCCTGTGACCTTGCACCTCCGATGAACTGAAAAGCCATAAGCATGATGACAAGTCTGGGATATCTGCCAAAAGCCCCTGGAAGAGGGAAAAGAAACAAAAGTGGAAATATTGATAACATGAACTTTGCAGTAAACCCCATATTGAAACAAATTCATTTAGTAGAGACATCCGTTCAAGTAACAAATTAGTCATGGACATTCAATTCTGCTATTCATTATTGGAGCAGTCTAGGTGTGGGAAAATCTCGCACTATATCGAAAATGTACCCAGATGACATTATTTCCGCCATTCATCCGTTCTGAACAAAGAATTGTAACTTTATAGAATGTAAATTTTAGTATAAATATTAGTAGGCTAGAGAGGTCTAGCGCCACTTCTTCCCGAGCTGATGATGCGAGGTCCTTATGCTGACGAAGAGGACGGAGACTCTACAGGACTGCAGGGAACTCTGTTTCTCCTACTGAGGACCGGTTCTGACTTAGGATCTGACATTTAGACAGAATAGGTAATTATGAGAAAAAAATGAATCTGTATTTAATTGGCTTTTCTTACAAATTTTAGATAAATGAACAATCTGTTTGAATTTCTGTCTCAGGTGGTTATTTCTTGTCATGTTTATTGAATTATTGTGTATATTCTTAGAAATGTATTTCGTTAGATTCACAAGCAACTAAGCTGGTCGCATTGACCTCAAAGTATAGACAGATCGGATAGGTAACTTTTAAAAGTGTTTTATTCTCCTTCTACAAGGCACGGAAAGGGTGATTTAGGTTTGAATGTTGGTGTAATGGGCCCCACCAGCGTGTGATGTATGTATGCGTGTGTGACTGTGGAATCATTCCGTCCGTAGAAGTAGAGGGGATTTGGAAGCTCCGATCTGCACCAGTTTCTTGGTAGCAGAATGATGGTTAGCTATTGTCTTGAATCTGGCGAAATTGCGTGTATATAGGCTTATTGATTATTGATTGATATTTGTACTAACACTATATGTTGAAAGTCGTGTTGAGTTTTATGTATTGTGAACGGCTTCTGGGATGTAGGGAGTCGGTGACAGTTCCGTAGTAGAGCAGAGGGGGTGTTGCTCTCGGAAAAAGGCGGGATTGTTGGCCCTGTATGCAGACAGGGGAAAAACGTGTAACAATTGAAGTTGCGCGTCGCATTGTCTGGGTTCGATGAGGTAGCATCGCCGTGTGTTGCCATTAGAGACATTTCTGTGTGAAAGAAGTGTGTATGATAGCAAAGGTTATCTGTGAAACTCTGGTCTTAGGTCCCAGGGGTCTGTAAAGGATTCCGTTAAAGCTTACCGCTGGAGAAGTAATAGGTATTCTCGGAGCTTGTTAGAAGGACAGGGCAGAGGTAAGCGCTGCTTTGTTAACGTGTAATATAATTCTGTAGTAGGACAGACTGTTCGCTGTTCTCGGGAAAGACAGAATTCTGTGTAAATGTACTACATTTTTCTGGTATGAAAGTGCGTGAATGAGAAGACATTTTGGTTAATTGTGAGACTCTTAGGAACATTCCGGAGAAGAAACAGTTAATTGATGCTTGTAAGAAGGGTAAAGTAGAGGGATGTGCTACTTTATCAACGGAAGTAACGATTCTGTAGTAGGGCAGAGGTAAGCGCTGTTCTCGGGAAAGGCAGAATTCTCGTGGGAAAGGTCTTTTTGCTGTTCTGTGGCTAGCGAAGCAGACAATGGAGATGTTTATATGTTGTAACTAACAGACTCGTAGAAATTGAAACAAAGTCTACCAAGTAATCTTGTAAAGAAGGGGTAGACGAGAAACAGGAGACAAGAGCAGAAGCGACTGCAGCGGCTGCTGACGTCAGGGAGGCCGCGCTGTGATTGGACAGTGGGTTAGGACGGTGGAAGCACGGTGATTGGTGTGCTAGTGTACGCCGCGCTAGGATTGGGAGACATACAGTGTGACGTAGACACTCCAGGATTGGTGTGTTAGTGTGAGTCGCGCTGGGATTTGTGGACTGAGACTGTGACGTAGACACTCCGGATTGGTGCGTTAGTGTAAGTCGCGCTGCAATTGGACAAGACATCGTACATTTGTAGAACAGACTAGGAGTTGAGGAAAAAATAAGAACATGTGTTGGACTTGGCCCTTCTGGCAGGTTCACCCCTGAACTTTTTTTGCTTTTTACTGGTGACTTGATGTGGTAATTTTTTGGTTTCTGCGCACTTTCCCTGTGTCCCAGGGTAAAGTGCGTGCGTGCTCTGAGTGCATGTGGTGAGATAGGTCTGCCCTCCCATAGGAATGCATGGGGAATGTATGTGTCCCTAGTAGCTCCTGATGCGTGGGGTGTGCAGGCCCGAGTTTGGTATGTGCGGACTCGTGGGAGTGAATGCTGCGCGATGATGTGTGCGGCGTGCATGTACCTAGTATGGAAGTGCCACTTCTAGAGGTGGGCACTTCTGTGTGCAGTGTGTCTGTCGCGTGATTGGCTGGTCATGTCATGTGACGGGCTAGGGATTCCCCAGAGTCAGGATGAGTCACCCAGTGGTGAATGGGGAGATCAGCAGCTAGATGGGTGGGAGGAGTACACCTGGGTCCTGAATAGGACAGGGTTTTCCACACACAATGCTGGCCCCGCCCCCTGCGGTGCGACTGACGACCCTAGCCCTGCCAATGAATAGAGTGAGGGGCTGAGCACATCAAGGGTGCTCCCCAACCAGATGCGACTGGTTTTCCCCCTCACCCTGAACCCAGAACAAAGGGGTTTGCTGTATAAAAATGGGGCTGTGTCCCCACAGAAACTGTTCTTTGCCAGGATCCTGCCTGAGGGGGGCTGCTGCTGCTGCTGGACCAGAGGACCGCCACCTGGACTACCTCCCTGCCTGGAGGCCCAGTGAGCTGGCTCTGGGTCCAGCCTTGCCCCCCACCCCTGCCCTGCTGCATGCAGGGGAGAACTTTACTGGACTTTGTGCTACTGGCACCCTTAACGCGCTGGGAGCGCTTTATTTGGATCTCTAAGCGCCTGGAAGCGCTGAACTGGCCGTGAGCGCTGGGAGCGCTCTCCCTTGTTTTCCTTAGCGCTTGGAGCGCGCTATTTCGAAAAGCCGGTGCCCACCCGGCGTGTGCCCGTCCTTGCCGATTCCTACGTCAACTGGCAGGTGCCCACCCTGCCAGGGACATTGCCGTGCGTGTCCTAAAGCGGGTGCCCACCCCGCATTGTGGCGCTTGCGGGTGCCTACCCCGCTTATTTGTATTAATTTCACGGCGGGTGCCACCCCGCCGTATATTGCATTACGAGGGAGCCTACCCCTCATTGCTGCCGGGGAGAAAGTCACCGCCGCGGCCCTTGGGCACACAGGAAGTCAGGTGACCTCCGTCGAGACGTGGGCGGGGCCTCGCCTCAACCCGGAAGCCGTCGGGAGCCTACCCCGCGCTCCGGTCCACGAAGCAGGGAGAGAAGCGGAGCCGGAGGTTCGGCGGGAGCCCACCCCATCTACCGAAGAAGAGGAGAGCCCCGCGACAAGACCAGGAGCGCCGCCGGAGTCCCGGTGAGTGGGGACGACCGTGTGGTGCTCGGAGCAAGTGCGCTCCAGGGGGGCTCTTGCCGGGAGGGGGCCGGAGCAGCCTGGTCAGTCACAGAGCGCTGGTGTGCTCCAACGGCCGCATTGTATTCTTTCCGAGCCCCGTGAGGCTCCAGCAACTCAGGGGCACTTTCGTTTTCCAGAGCCCGAGAGGCTCAAGCGCCCAGCAGTATTTCTTTAGAGTCCCGAGGGACTCCGCGGCCACAAGTGGTTTATCGAGCCTGTGAGGCTCCAACAGGGGCAGTCCTTGGTCGTTTAGAGCCCCGAGGCTCCAACATCTGGGGTCCTGAATCTGTCGAGTCCCTGAGCAGGACTCCAACGCGGAGGCCAATCATTGTTTTAGAGCGAGTGCGCTCCAACGTGGGGATTGTGTTTTGTTGAGCCCAGTGAGGCTCCCACGTACTCGGGGGGCATTTCTCTTTTGACTGAGTGGCCCCAGATGGCAGCGGGCCACTCCCACCTTGCCCCCATTATTTTTCGAGCCTAGAAGGCTCTAGGGGGCAGTTCCTGCTGTGCAGAGCCCACGAGGCTCAGGGGGCATTTCAGTTGGTTCAGAGCCCTGGGAGGCTCCAGTTGCCCAGCACTTAGTGGGCAACAGCTACGTGTAGGTTGTGCTTTGTGCGCCTGGTTTGCGCAGCCTGCGCTGCATGGCCCTGACTCTGCTGGACACAGGGCGTCCTAGCCCCGACAAGGCCAGTTGGCCTAGGGACTGCCACAGATAGTGGCTAATGTGAGTTTTTGCGCCATTGTACCTTTCCTGCACCTCTGAATGTGGTTATGCGTCATGTGCTTTGCTTTACACCTCTGAATGTTATGCATCATGTGTTTATGTGTTTAGACCCCTACAGGTATTGTGATACTTAGGTGGTTGTTTTCTCCCTAGTACAGGTGGTGCTAGTGAGGTCCTGATTCCCTGCGCAATATTTTCCTAAGGTGGTTAGGGTTGCGTAGGTGGTACTTACCTGATACCAGTAGTTACTGGTTGTGTGCTACATTTGCTATTTTGTACTACAGTATTATTCCTATGTTCCAAAAGTGCTAATTCCGGACAGTGGTCCATGTGGCCCTGTCCCCTGTACATATAATCCCTTGTAAATTCTGCCGGTGCCTGTTGGCACATTGTAGAGTGTGTGTTTTTATCTAATGTGTTGTGTATAATACAAAGGCTATTTTTATAGAATACCTTGTGTGGAGTTTCCTTTGTGGTGGGCCTTGGGTGTTGTTGCTGGGTGCGCGCGCAAACGCTTTACACATCGCCTCAGAGAAAAGCCTGACTGCTCGTGCCAAGCTACCAAGGGGGTGAGCAGGGGTTATCTTTGGCGTGTACCTTCCTTGCCCTGACTAGAGTGGTGGTTTCTGCCTGGCTTTGGCGCAAGCCTTAGCCAACCAGAAATTGCCATTTCTAACAACATGTATTACCATAATGGAGAAAAGAAAAAGAAGTCCTTATTCAGTAAAGTAAAAACCTGGTTTGACAAGGATAAGGATATTGTAACTAGGGAAGGAGAGTTACTTCCTCCAACAAGAACCCCTGCAGCCTTCATGGTTGCGAAATATGGGTATCATACCAATATTTGGTTAGACAATTGGGCTAAGTATACTAAAGGAGATGGAGTCTTAGCTTTCCCAGAACATGGCTCATTTAATCTGGCCGTGTTAAGAAACTTACGGGAGAAGATGATGAATCTAGAGCCTCGGCCTAGGCCGACGCAATTCGAGGCATTGGTGGAATGGGAAGACGAAGTACATGAGCGAGAAAAGCAGAGGAGTGGGGGTAACTACAGGTACATGTTTGGGCGAAAGTATGATCGCAAAACCCATCATGACCGGATGAGAAGGTGGCGTGATGCCAGTATGAAGGATTATATCCTGTAATAACAACAGAGGAATCAGGAGGAAGAAAGTGTACAGAGAAAGGGCATAATGTAGAACCCAGGAGATATGGGGCAAATGAGTCTGATGATGATGTCTTAGAGGACATGCTCTATAAAAGACCACCCCCGTATAGACGAGAACTAGAGGTAGGGACAGCAGTGACCCCGATGAGAGACACCCTGCGGATTATTAAAACAGAGGGTACCACCCCTGGGTTGAAAAGTAGCTGTTCTCTGGCGGAAAGAGAAAGAGAGAGAGATAGAGAAAGAGAGAGAGATAGAGAGAGAGAAAGAGGAAGATAGAGAGAGAGAAAGAGAAAGAGAAAGAAAGAGAGAAAGAGAGAGAGATAGAAAGAGAGAATGAACTTGAAGATGAAAAGACCAGAGAACTAGCAAGAACTACCTTTGAGCTGACAGAGAAAATCAGAGAACTGACTAAAAATCTTGAGGCAGTTACAGTGCCTGTGACAATAGGCCCGGTTATGCCGATTTTTGACAAGCAGAGGACGGGTGAGAATGGATTGACGGTACCATATGTGGGAAATAGATTGATTGTTCCTCCAGAGCAGGCAGAAATGAGAGCAGGAGAGACTCAGTGGAGAACTGGAGAAAATCAGTAGAGACATACCATATGTGGAGGAGAATTGAGTGTGCAAACTAACTCAAGTTTGAATTCCGGATGTATGGAAGGGAGCAGAGGGTCAATCTTAGAACCGCAAAGAGTGACAGAACCAGAGGGTGCAGGAAAATCTGTGATAACGGCTGAGGATTTGAATGATTGGCTGAAAGCTTTACAGAAAAAGGAGAGAGAGTCACAGGGAATTGATGTAGCTAGACTACGTATGGAAATGGAAGAGATGATAGTAGGAACAATACCTATAGAAACGCTGAAGGATTATCAGGAAGGAGAGATCCTCTTTCTGAGCAAAAGTATCACATGGAGAGCAAAGAACATACATGACAGGCTGAAAGGAATAGCCAATGAATGGGGAATTGACATGGATAAAGTGAAAGCTTTACAAAAGCCTTACAGAGTGGATTTTTCAGACAAAGATATTGAGAATCTGAACAATGCAGGTCGAACAGGACAGATTAAGGAAATGATTGCCTTGCTGAAGAAATGGGGAGATGTAGAAAGATGGAAAGACAGATGGTACCGAAAGCGAGAGGATGGGACAGATAAAACTTACTCGGCATTTCCCCTGAAAGAAAAGGAAAAGGCAGTGACAGCTTACCCCATGAGAGAGATTCCAGGAGGTGGGTACGTACATGTCCCATGGACCAGACAGGATATTTTATCATATACAAATGATTTCCCTCGTTTAAGGGAAAAGCCCGTTGAGTGGTACAGACAGGTCGACAGATTTGTAAAGCTGTCAAAAGTACTCTGGATTGACCTGAATAGTCTGTTTGATATAATTGTACCAGCAGACCTGTGGGCAGAATGTAAAATAGTCATAGACTGGCCCACTAAGGAATACCCGAGCGACCCAAAAACAGGAGCTCCAGACCCGGAGGTCATGAAAAAGTATGAGCAGGTTATGGCCTTCCTGAAAAATAAAGTACCCCCCAAGGAGACAGATTGGGTTAAAATAGACTGAACACATCAAGAATTGAAAGAATCAGTCCATGCTTACTATGAAAGACTGATACTAGCTTTTAAGCAGTTCAGTGGAGATGAACACCTGAGTGACAAGGATCTGAGTCATTTTGTGTACAGATTTGTGTATGGTTTGCGGCCTGAAATCAGTGAAATGATACGGCAGCACACCGTCGACTGGCAGAGTAAGAAAATTGATGAGATTTTGAGACATGCAAAATACTTCAGTGATGAGATTGAGGCAAAGCAGAGAAAGCTGAAAGAAAAGGCGATGTGGGCACAAGTGAAAGTTGCAGAAAGACAGGAAGCTCAGTTGGTTGAACAGGCAAATAACACAGGAAATAAGCCTAGGTTTGGACCAGGAAAAGGAAAGGGAAATATCGAGGAAGCAAAGAAGAAGTTTCCGTGCCACAATTGTGGAAAATTGGGGCACTGGAAATCCGAGTGTAAGAATCCACCGTCTACTAACGAAGATAATCCCTCATTGAATTCACAGGTGCAGACTGAGGGGTGTGGTCAGCATCGGCAACAGCAGAGGGCTGATAAGCAGCAGAATCAGGTGCCAAAACCACCCTTGCCACAGAGAAAAGGATCTCAGAAGTACAGCCAAGAGTCGGGATTCTACGATGAAGAGCAGGTAATCAAACCAAAACGCGCAAGCGTAGTTTCTCAGTACTGGCTGAAGAATGAGGGAAGTGACTCCGAGGGAGACTTCTGACGTTGCCGAAGAGAGGAAGAGGAGTGCGTACTTGGCGCAACTCTAGAAATAGACCAGGCAGGGCCTTTTGTAGATGGGAAAATTAATGGTGAAAATGTCACTTTCCTAGTTGACACAGAGGCCACGAGATCAACTGTCAGGTCAGCTGATATAAAGAATCTTCCTCTCTCGGACGAAGCAATCCAAGTGGTTGGTGTGTCCAACACGCAGATTAAGACTTTACTTACTGAACCAGTAAGGGTTAAAATAGGGAAATTTTCAGACATGCACCGATTTGTGGTGTGTGACACGAGTCCTGTGAACTTGTTAGGTAGGGATTTATTGTGCAAGATGAATTTCACTATTTTCTTTACTCCAGATGGAATAACCTTTGAGACACCTGATGAGGATGTTCTATATAGAATGACCATGGATAACAGAGAATGTGAGGCTTTGGGAACATATGCAATATTTAATCCGGATGCATTACCCCCAGAGTTGAAACAGACAGTGAAAGCAGCAGTTTGGGATTTTACTGGAGAAGATGTGGGTCTGATGAGGAATGTAGATCCAGTGAAGATTACTGTGAAAGAGGGAGTGGTTTACCCAAACATACCGCAATACAGATTGACACCTGAAATAATTGAAGGAATAACACCTTTAATTGAAAAGATGATCCAGCAAGGGGTGTTAAGAGAAATTTTGAGCAGCCCATGTAATTCACCAATATTGGGACTGAAGAAACCTAATGGAAAGTTCAGAATAGTACAGGATTTGAGAAAAATTAACAAGATTGTTGTACCATGTTGTCCTATTGTGCCAAATCCATCAGTGATTTTGTATCAGATTCCCCATGATGCAGAATGGTATACGGTAATTGATTTGTGTCATGCTTTCTTTTCAATCCCATTGCATCATGACAGCCAGCCAATATTTTCTTTTAGATTCGGAGAACGAATTTTGGCATGGTGCCGAATTCCACAGGGATATACAGAGAGCCCCTCAATATTTAATCAGTTGCTAAAGAAATCTCTGGAAAGTTTGACAATGCCTGAAAATTCGGTTTTGGTCCAATATATTGATGACCTACTTGTGGCATCAAAAACACATGAAGCTTGTGAAGTAGACACCATTGCATTGCTGAATCACTTGGCAGATGGAGGATTAAAAGTATCTCCAGCCAAATTGCAGTTCTGTAAGAAAGAAGTCCAGTATCTGGGACATAATATTGAGAAAGGTCTGATAAAAGTGACCATTGACAGGATCCAAATCATTAGAGGAATGAGAGCCCCAATGACACAAAGAGAGGTGAGAATGTTCCTGGGGATGGTGGGTTACTGTCGTCAGTGGATAAGTAACTTTTCCCTGATTGCCAAACCATTGATTAAACTGACCAAAAGTGAGGTGAGAGACCCATTGGAACTAAACCCAGAAGAAATGGCTGCATTCAGAGAGTTAAAAGACAGACTATGTGAAGCCCCTGCCCTAGGAATGCCTGATTATGAAAAGGAATTCGAGTTGTACTGCAGTGAGAGAAATGGATGTGCACTTTCAGTGTTAATCCAGAAACATGGACGTCTGAGGAGGCCAATTGCCTCCTTCTCAGCAACACTTGACCCAGTAGCTGTAGGTTTACCAGGTTGCCTGAAAGCAGTAGCTGCTACATGTAAAAGTCTGGAACAGAGTGAGGGAATCATAATGGGATATCCTGTACGGGTATTTGTACCTCATGATGTGGCAATCCTTTTAACAAGGAGCCGGACACAGTTCATGTCTCATAGTCGGCTGACTAAATATGAGAAAGTCATTCTTGGTGCAACCAATGTAAGCCTGGAGAGATGTGTGAATGTGAATCCAGCAACACTGTTACCTGATGCTGAATGTGTGGGAGTGAGAAATGATGTTGATCATGACTGCCTGGATGTACTTGATTACTGCACAAAGCCAAGGCCAGACATAAGAGATCTGCCATTGCCTGAAAGTGATCATGTGTTGTTTGTGGATGGATCTTGCCTGAGAACAGAAGAAGGAGTGTTGAGTGCTGCATATGCTGTGTGCAAAGTCTCGGAAGTTGTGGAAGCATCACCTTTGAAAGGAGTTAAATCCGCTCAGGTGGCAGAATTGGTGGCACTGACCAAAGCCTGCAAGATTGGGAGGAGTGTGAGAGTGACTGTGATGACTTCCAGCCAGTATGGCTTCGGAGTTGTCCATGATTTTGGCCAGCTATGGCTGCAAAGAGGTTTCCTGACCTCAAGTGGAACTCCCATAAAGAATGCTGAAGTAGTTGGAAAACTGCTAGAGGCGATACAGCTGCCTAAAGAACTAGCAGTTGTAAAATGTGCTGCTCATGGACATGGTGATGATTTTGTAACTGTGGGAAATAAGTTTGCAAATGACATAGCACAATACTGTGCCAGAAACAATCATTCAATCAACCGGAGTAAAGAGCGAGAAATATCTTCTTGTTCCTTAATGTTCACTAATGAGGTGGAAACGTGGGAGGAAGTGAAGCAGTTGCAGGATGAGGCAGGAGATGAGGAAATGAGAGATTGGGTAAAAGCAGGTTGTGCACCCAGAGAAAAGGATCATGTGTGGGTCTATAGGGATGGAAGACCAGTCATGCCCAACAGCATGTTATCAACAATGGCAAGGATGTATCATGGCCAAGGACACCTGGGGAGGGATGCTATGATAAGAGCCTTTAAGCAAACCTGGTACAGTCCAAAGTTTAGACTGATAGCAGAAAGTCTCTGTCAGAGATGTTTGATATGTCAACAATTCAATCCTGGAAAGAAGACAGTGGTGAGCCTAGGAACAATAGGAAGAGAGGGAGGACCCTTCACCAGAAATGCAGATAGACTTCATTGAAATGCCCCCAGTCAACAGATTGAGGTATGTCCTGGTGGTGGTCTGTTTGTTCTCCAGGTGGGTGGAGGCATATCCAACCAGAAGAAATAATGGAATAACAGTGGCCAAATTACTGTTAAGAGAGTTCATCCTAGGGTACGGGTTCCCAGTAACCATTGAATCAGACAGAGGAGGACATTTTTCTAATGAAATCATGAGTTTAATTTGTGAAGCATTAAGTGTACAGCAGAAGTTACATTGTGCTTACCGACCAGAGGCTTCTGGGGTAGTTGAACAAATGAATGGAACTATCAAAAACAGAATTGGCAAAATGTGCTTAGCCACAGGAATGAAATGGCCTGATGTCTTGCCTCTAGTACTGATGACCATTAGGTCTACTCCAGACAGAACGACAGGTTTGAGTCCACATGAAATTATCATGGGACGTGCAATGAGGCATGCATATGTACCAGTCAACAAATTGATGACAATAACTGATGACATGATTTTGGATTACTGCAAAGGCCTGGCTGACACAGTTCATTCTGTGTTTCACCAGGTTGGAGAAGACGCCACCACACTTGAAAAGAAACCAGCCCATGATCTGAGCCCAGGGGACTGGGTAAGGATAAAGGTCCACCGAAGAAGAAATTGCCTGGTTCCAAGGTGGGGAAGGCCAAGACAAGTCATCTTGACCACAACGACTGCTGTGAAGTGTGCTGGTGTAAAGAATTGGATACATGCAAGTCACACATTGAGAGTTCCAAATCCAAGAAATGGTACTGGAAAAGAATACTTTGAAGAATCAGATTCCAGTGATGATGCAGACAGTGAGGCAGTAAGAAGAAAAAAGAATCCTGAAAGTGGGGAAAATGAGTCAGGGGAGATTTTCATCCCACCAGAAGAAGTTCTGAAGAGAACAGTGCAAACTGCAGAAGCAAGTTTAGACTCAGAAGAATTACCTGAGGTTCCAACAGACAGTGACCAACACAAAAAGAAAGAAAGAAAAGAAAAGAACATTCCAACAGAAGAGACACCTGAATCACATGAGGAAATTGGACAAATTCCACCTGAGATAAATATTGAAGAAAGAGGGACAGACAAAGACAGTGAGGGACAGATTGCGGAAAAACCCCGAGGAGGTATAGGGAATAGCACCAACAAGCTAGGTGAAGGGACAAGTAGACAGCAAGAAGATTGCGTGTCGGAGACCCGAGGAGGGACAGAAGTAGGGAAATCTCAATTGGTGGAAAAACAGACTGTTGGAGAAAAGGAAGCTGTTGAAGAAGAGAAAACTGTTAATGAACCAGAAGCAACTGAGACAGAGTCTGAGGAAAGCGACAATGAGATACATGGAGGACAAGTTCTGAGAAAGAGAACTTGGCTTGGAGAAAGAAACAATAAAGAAGGAAAACAAAAGAGAAATGCTAAAGGAGATCTTTGGCCGAATAAGATAAAGAGATTAAGGTACAGACTGACACGAGTTAACTCATCAAAAGCTGAACAAGTGAACGAAGTGTCAAGTCAAAATCCAACCAAAGAAGAAGAAACAAAAATACCTGAGAGAACTAAAAGAACAAGAAAAACAAACCAGAGGTATAAGTCACCGGAATGGACGTATGTGGCATTGCCTGAACAAGGAGAAGAGGCAGACAGTCAAGGTAGTCCAGAGGAGGCTTTACTGAAGGAGGTTGCTGAAGAAGAAGCTGTGGGAATCCTGAGAGTTATCTTATCCGACATTGGAGAACAGACGGATGTTCAGGACCTGATACAGTTTGATGATGATGAAGAAACAGTAAAAAGTGATGAAAATCCAAATTGAATAAATTCAAAAGAAGAAGTGAAGAAGTAAAATTAAAAACTAATAGATTGTAATAATCTGGTGGGTACTTGGTGCCCTGAAAAGTTCAGTAGTGGAGTAGAAAGAGGCTAAGTCAAAAGACACGGTCAAATTAACAAAATGGCTAACACTGAGAACAAAAGTAGATGTACCTTTCTGAAAAGATGGTGCAAGATGTACTGCTGCTGTACAGGTTTATTAATGCTGCTTTGGAGCGTACTTGCTCTACTGATTTCATTTAGAGTCACTATAGACACTTTAGAAGGTCATACTGAGAACAAAACTAATATAGGGAAGAGTACACAGAAGATAGTCCAAACTAGAACCAGTAATGTACATATACATAAGGATAGGTCAATTAATGATTTTTCTAGCAATGTTTTTTCTAAATTATTGTATGAGTACGTAAAGACAATGGAAGTAAGGGATTGCTACGTCTGCATGCAATTACCTGCCTCTGTTTCGGAAGGCGTGACTTATCATCATCTTCCGGCTACGTATGGAATTTCCTGTAGTGTGTTGATTAGTATATTTTATCAGTTAGGGAGATTAGATTACAATATGTCTAATATAGATAATATTCTTGGGCAGTTGCCTATGAATAAAGCACTGAATCCTGCAAAAGAAGCTAACACGTTAGGAGAGATTTTTTTAGAAACCAAAGAATTAACCTTAGAATATGTTTTTAGAAATAATTTAACTTGCAGTTTGAAAGGAGAAGAGAAGAATTTTCTAGACATGGTTGAGAGAAGGAGATTGAATATGCACAAGAAAGCAGAAGGGCATAAAATGAGTGAGACAATGTGGGATATTGAGAAAGAAAAGGAGTTGAAAAATGGAGCCAGTCCAACTATGGCTATAGATGCCCCACAGAAAGGGAAACTGTGCATTACCAGGAAGAGACTAGTGAGTGCCATGGTACATACTTTATTGCAACCGGATGGGGATTTAGAGGAGGAGAAGATCCTGTTTTCCCGGGAGTGTATTATATTTGTGGGAACAAGGCTTATTACCGTTTGCCTGACCATTGGTTTGGTACATGTTATGTTGGCCTGGTCTTTCCAAAGATTTTTCACATGGATAGAGTAGATGATGCTGAACATTCTAACACATTAACACGCTATAAAAGAGAAACATGGACAGAAATTGTAGGAGATATTTTTGGAGCTTTAATTCCAGCAGTGGGAATTTCTTTAAATGCATTTGGCATCCGGAAGCTGTCAACAGTAGTGGATCGCTTGTCAGCAAGCACCGCTGGAGGCTTCCTTGTGGTAAATACTGAAATGGTTGCTTTACGCGCTAAGGCAATGCTAAATCGACTTGCCCTTGACATTCTTTTGGCAAAAGAGGGTGGAGTCTGTGGAATGCTGAAAGTTCAACATTGTTGCACTTACGTTCCTGACGAAAGCAAAGATCTAAAAGTCTATATCAAAAATATTACTGATTTGCATGAAGAATTAGTACCACTTGAAGCTAAAAGTATCTGGACTAAAATGGCTAATAAGATGATTGCTATAAAGAATTTCATAGCTAAAATAGGTAGTACCATTTTTGGTAAGATATTATTTCCATTAACCTGTGTAATTGTTGCATTATTGATCCTTAGATTAGGATGTATGTGTTGTAGATATAGAAGAAATAAAAAGAAAATCACAAAAGAAAGTGTTAAAAAGAGACAGAAGAAACCAGAAAGAGATTTACAAGAAATAGAATTAGAAGAACTAAGAGAAAGCATGTATATAGAAACTAAGAAAGAAGATGAGATGGAAACAAGGGTCTAAATCATGAATAAGAAGATATTTTGAATTCTTTCAAAAGGGGAAACTAAATAGATTTTTGGGTTTTGCTTTTTGTGGTGATTATATATCACCAAAGGGGGGATTGATGGAGCAGGGTTTTTTCCTTTAAAACCGAATACCTGTTTCATTTTCGCATGTTATAACTAAAAGTACTACTGATTAATTATTAAGTATTAAAAGTTTGTCGAATGTTGACTAATCAACCTTATTAACGAGAGAATTACACGTGGGAATGCTATTGCATGGCTAAAATAATAAGTGAACTAAGTTGGTGAGCAAACTGACAGAAATGGATGTTGCTTATGTGATGTTATTGTGTTTTGCACTTATAATTAATATGCATTATTGGCTTTACATGTCGCAAATGGCTAGATAAATACATACACATAAGGGTATTAGTAGGGGAATAACACTGTATAATCATTTCTGTGTAGTATTTTTGTTTTATGTCTACTTTTGCTTAAGTTGTCCATTGTGGCCTGTCGCAAAATGGCCACCACCCGCAGCCTGCATTGGAGTTGCTGGAAATTTACAAAAAGGCTTCGCTCTGCCTGTGACCTTGTACCTCCGATGAACTGAAAAGCCATAAGCATGATGACAAGTCTGGGATATCTGCCAAAAGCCCCTGGAAGATGGAAAAGAAACAAAAGTGGAAATATTGATAACATGAACTTTGCAGTAAACCCCATATTGAAACAAATTCATTTAGTAGAGACATCCGTTCAAGTAACAAATTAGTCATGGACATTCAATTCTGCTATTCATTATTGGAGCAGTCTAGGTGTGGGAAAATCTCGCCCTATATCTAAAATGTACCCAGATGACATTATTTCCGCCATTCATCCGTTCTGAACAAAGAATTGTAACTTTATAGAATGTAAATTTTAGTATAAATATTAGTAGGCTAGAGAGGTCTAGCGCCACTTCTTCCCGAGCTGATGATGCGAGGTCCTTATGCTGACGAAGAGGACGGAGACTCTACAGGACTGCAGGGAACTCTGTTTCTCCTACTGAGGACCGGTTCTGACTTAGGATCTGACATTTAGACAGAATAGGTAATTATGAGAAAAAAATGAATTTGTATTTAATTGGCTTTTCTTACAAATTTTAGATAAATGAACAATCTGTTTGAATTTCTGTCTCGGGTGGTTATTTCTTGTCATGTTTATTGAATTATTGTGTATATTCTTAGAAATGTATTTCGTTATATTCACAAGCAACTAAGCTGGTCGCATTGACCTCAAAGTATAGACAGATCGGATAGGTAACTTTTAAAAGTGTTTTATTCTCCTTTTACAAGGCACGGAAAGGGTGATTTAGGTTTGAATGTTGGTGTAATGGGCCCCACCAGCGTATGATGTATGTATGCTTGTGTGACTGTGGAATCATTCCGTCCGTGGAAGTAGAGGGGATTTGGAAGCTCCGATCTGCACCACACCCACATGTGAGGCACATGAAATGTCATAGGACGAAGATGAGGATGAATCTGCCTGAGTGGTAAGAAGGAAGCAGTAGCACTCATCTCTGCCATATGGCTTGTTTCTGCTCTCTGCATCATGCCCTGGCAGTACACCTTCCACCATCCCCCGATACACTCTGCAACACTATCCTTGGACCTCGGCATGGACTGCCATATTTTGTTTGGTAACAATGACACAGCAATCAGCCTGCGGACTGGACTCTTCTCCTTCCAAGTAACTTGTCAATCCCAAAGGACTCTGGCTGGCCCTCCATGGGGCAACATTGTAAAGTGTTGTCTGCATGGCCCAGTACTAAGATAGCTTTAACACTCCACTGAACGTGAACAATACATACTAATACTTAAAGATGTGTCATATGCCTATGATTAATCAAGTGTGAAAGCCTGGACGAATGTAGGGGCAGTGATCACCCTTAAGTCCATGTTGCTCATGTTGTGTGACTTGAGTCACCCGGTGCATCCCTGCATCATGGTGGTATATATCTGACCCCAAAAGAAGGCCTGTTGTCAATTGTAGGTCACAAATGACAGCCCTTTGTGTAATGATTTTGGACACATGTGAAACGCTGATGAGTGGGATTCCGTACTATCTTTGACACACAGAAATGGCATTTCACAAACGTGACACCCCAAACAGCCTCTCTGTACAGAGGTGACACACCCACCATCCAAATTCAAATTATGAGACTGTTAGCACTACATGTTGCACTTACACGTGTCAGAGTGACGTGCCTGTACAGAGGAGTGACATGCACTCAGGGAATGTGTGTTGGAATTAATTTATTTGCACATTCTGTGCCTGTGGTCATTAAGGACTGTCCCATGATTGCTAAGAACTATGACAATGTGACGTGCTCTTGTGAAGAAATTGTCAATAATGGTGTTCCTACGGACTATTCCTGCTGCAGTGGGGTGTGGTCCAACTGCCTCATCTTCCTCATCATCGTCCGGTGCATCTGGCACTTGCATCCATGGGATATTGGTGCGTACACATATGTTGTGCAACACACAACATGCAACGATCATCTTGCACACGATGTCTGAGCTGTACAGGAGCCTTCCACCTGAGATGTCCAGGCACCTAAAACCTGACTTCAACATGCCAAATGTATGTTCCATAATGCCCCTGGTGCGTTTGTGAGCTGCATTGTACAGACCCTGGGCATGAATATTAGGGGCTCGGAGGGGTGTCATCATCCAAGGGGAGAGTGCATATCCTTGATCCCCTGTGACAGTGCAGAAAGACATGAGTCAATAGTTGGTTCTGCATGATGTGTTGGCAGGCTCACTGGTTCATTGTTGTGTGATACGCATGACTAGTGATTCCTGTTTGCCATGTACTGCTTGTAGCAAATGAGCGGCATCAATATGTATTACGTAGCCTCACTGCTGCTCCTCCCTCCCCCTGAGCCTATTTAGTAGTGTGCGCAGCACGGTTGCATCACTTGCACTCCTACGGCACATCATTGCCCTGCCTGTCTGCGCATGTCCACAAGCCTGACAACGACACTGTGATGTTGTGCATTGAAGGTGGGCGGCCACGTGTGTAGGCCTATGGTAAAGATAGGGGGCACACAGATGTAGAGTTCATGGCTGGCTGAACTTGCGATGCGGTTGGGGGTAGACCTTTGGCTCAGGCTGCGGTAATAGTGACACACACACAACAGTTGGCATGTATGATTCCTGACCCTGAGCAGGCTTACGCTCCCTCATTTACACCTTCGTCCGAGCCCGTACTCCGGGGGCATGCTACATTGCAACATTGGCCATTGTGGGACGGGTGGCACCGACACTACAACAGAGACACACGCATTAGTTACTTCCTTGGCAAGGCCAAAACTTAAACACGCCCAGAGCCCCGGGGTGATGAACCACACCCCTACGTTGGACTGTTGTACGCCAGTCCACACTGCTCACGCGGGTACGACGCAGCTACATGTCCCAGGTCTACCCCACTGCCTGAGGTGACATGGTTGCATCCGCTGTACAAAGCAAAATGTTATGTGGTAGGGCCCGGGGCCCTCATGCATATATAATGACCATAAGGACACACTTAGATCGTTTGAGGACCAGGCTACGGGCACTTGCGCGCGGCCCCTTTTATTGCCATGTCCAGTGATGCCTGTGGTGGATTGGTGTGGGGTGAGTGTAAGCCAGCCCTCATGGAGTGGTTGATGCTGGCAACGACTTGAACAGTGATCACTATTAAAGCGGAAACAGAAAACACCAACATAACACAAACAACTGCGAAGCATCAGGGTGGTAGCCGGAGCAAGTACAGAGGTCACCCAATATGCAAGCAGAAGGGTCCATGATTTGCAGTGCACTGAGGTTGGGGCAACAGAGCTGTGCGTGCTCATGTGAAGAAATTGTCTTGGATTGTGTCCCTTCGGGATATTCCTGCTGCAGCTGCAGGGGGGGTGTTACACCTGCATTATCTTCCTCATCATCGACCCAGGTCTTCCCCACTGCCTGAGGTGACATTGCTGCGTGAGCTGTCTACGGCACAAAACTCAATCAGAAAAGGTCCATGAGTTGTGGTTCACTGAGTTAGTGGCACCTGGAGAGCTGACCTGAGTATCAAGCTGATGATGGCATTCACGACAGGTGTGATCAACTCTGATAGTCTGGCTGAAAGACTCTTTCGAATCTGGCAGTTGTTGGTTGGAGTTGGTTATGCGTCGTCCGGGCAGGTCAGGACTTGCTTTGATGTGTGAACCCTGGTGGAGCGCAGTTGAGGCCGGAGGCAGAGGTCAGCGCAGGGCCACAGGTACATGGCATTGATGACCCCCAGGCCATCGGCCTAGGGCCATCCAATATTCAATCAGACAGGGTCCATGACTTGAGCTGCACAGAGTTAGTGGCCCCGGATACACTGCGGCCGGCACATGCACACCGCCACAGGACGGTGACTTGCGGTGCACTGAGGTAGGACCACGAGAGCTAAGCAGGTCCTCGACGATGTTCAAGGTGAATGTCGCGGATTGTTTCGGTGGACAGTGGAAGGTGTTCTTCCAGTTCATGATGCAGAGGGCAGAACCAAGCAGAAACAGGCAATATGGAGGAGATTAATTCTACAGACTCATTCTTAACACCAAGTCAGTATCAGCTACATGATGATGAAGACAACCCCCAGTCCAGATGTTCAGACGCCACAAAATTTCAACCAGAGAGTGTGCATGAATGTCGGGGCATAGAGTTAGTGGCACCAGAGCTGGAAGGGGATGCAGTCTGCGATAAGGCCTGTACAATGATATAAACTCTGCCATTAAGAAATCAAGACTCAGTTCCAAATGTGTGACCTACTCGACTGCAGTGTAGGTCGGAGGCAGCGATCAGCAGGGGCCCACAGCCATGTGTCGTTGGCTTGCGATGCACAGAGTCAGTGGCACCAGAGCAGTTGTTGGTAGTGTTCGATCACCTCCGTAACGATGATCCTTTTTTCCTCCGGACTGAACCCCGTCTTCCTCTTACCCCTCTCCTTGCATACAATGATATGAACTCTGCCATGAAGAAATCAAGACTGAGTTCCAAATGTGTGACCTACTCCACCGCAGTGAAAGCCAGATGCAGCGGTCAGCGTGGGCCAACCGCTGTTCTGCCAGCTCCTCCTGGAACTCTCACACACGACGTTGAAATGGCATGCGGTGATGATATGTCGTTGACGGAGGTTGAAGCACCAGAGCTGAGCCTGTGTGCAGCCTGCGACAATGCCGTGTCCTGCCTGGTACAGACTGGATTGGATTAGTGTGAGGCCTGCTGGACCGCAGTGTAGGCAGTACACAGGTGGCCACACGGTGCTGGACCGCAGTGTAGGCAGAAGGCAGTAGTCAGCCAGGGCCCACAGACACGTGTCAATGGAATGTTATGCACAGAGTTGGTGACACCACATTGAAGGGAGTACAGTGATTTAAACTCTGCCATAAAATATGTACTCGGCCATTGTATAATCAAGACTCAGTTCCAAATGTGTGATCTACTCGACCGCAGTGTAGGCCGAAGGCAATAGTCAGCAAGGGACCACAGACAGGAGTCGCTCGAATGCTATGCACAGAGTTGGTGGCACCACATCGAAGGGAGTACAGTGATTTAAACTCTGCAATAAAATATGTACTCGGCCATTGTATAATCAAGACTCAGTTCCAGATGTGTGATCTACTTGACCGCAGTGTAGGCCGGTGGAGTACTTCAACGAGAAAGGAGTACTGGGTGCCTGTGTCGCGGAGGCCGTGATGGTCTGAGGAGGCTGCCAAGGTTGCGGGCCTCGGGCTTGGAGCTTGCAAAGGCACGTGGTGGGCCCTCTTTGACACACGCCTGTGTCTGTAGGTGAGCAGTGTGGCCTGGTTGCGCAGTGGCGGCCAAGATGGGTCTGGGGACCTGCGGGGCCTGGGGTTCAGCAGGCGCACATGATCGAAGGCACCGCCGGTCACGGCGTCGGCCTCATGGGGGGCAGGGAATCACCTCCCTGACAGACACGTTTGCCTTTCCGGAAGAGAACCACGCCCAGAGCAACGTGCTTTTCATTCACACCCTTACACTGGCCTGGCGTACGCCGGGCCAGCCCACTCCGCTCACGCTTACTGGGGGGGACGTAACAAGCTACAATTCTGCAGTCTTCCTCAGTGCCTGGGGTAACATGGTTGCTTCCACTGTTCAGTACACTCCAAACACCAGCAGTATATGTTGACATGGGTATGTCTGTGGTCTACATACTGCAGTCTGGCCAGCACATCCACGCCACACTTGGCATTGTGTACATTCTCATTCGTGTGTCACTAGCCTCCTTCGCACATGCCTGGTTCCCACCTCTCCCCACATTCTGCTAATGTGTGGCTGAGGTACCATGCCATTGATGACTTGTGTACATGGCTAACCAAGGTTACCACAGTAAGTTGTGCTGTCATGTCTGGTAGGTGGGCATGTTGTTTGGCATGTTGTATGTGAGTTTGTAACATATGCATTCCCAGAGTAGTGAGTTGCATGATTGTGGAGTTGAGGTGTGTGGTGTGTTCATTTGGCACTTACCAACGAGCAATGCATTCCCTTGGTGGCAGCCTCAAAGCGCTGGTTGATGATGGACTGTCGGAAGATGAAGGAATCATGCACACTGCCTGGGTAGCTGGCGACAACATTGGTGAAGAGTCCTCATTGGTCCGCTATTGCCTACACATTGATGGAATGCATGTGCTTTCTGTTGCAGTAATTGTGTGCAGTGTTGGCAGGGGGCACAAGTAGGACATGTGTGCAGTCAATTGCCCCCAACACGTGCGGGAAGCCTGCTATGGCGTAGAAGCAATGCTTGGTCTCCAGCTGTTCCTGCACCGTGTGGGAGAAGTAAAGGTGCTGGGGTACCAAGCTGATGATGGCATCCAAGACAAGTGTGAGGAATTTGGATAGGGCTGGCTGTGAGACTCCTCCGTCTCTGGCAGTTGTTGGTTGGAAGGTACCAGAGGCCAACTAGTGCAGCACAGCCAGCAGCTTTGTCTGAGGTGGGATGTTGGTTGTCCGCTGTGTTGGTGCCATCAGCCTGTGGGCAATGATGGTCAGGATGCGGAGGATGGTTGTCCTTTTGAGCCTGTAGTGGGCAATTACATCCTCTGGTGTTAAGTGTGTGAGGCTGGTGCGTTTTCTGAAGGTCCGCTGTCTTTGTCTGCGCTGCCTCTGTGGTAGTCCGGGGAAATGGCGGGCCTTGGGGTGGTGGCGGTGGGTGTTGTAGCCCTCTTGGGGCTCTGAGCTGCATGATCAGTAGCTCCATGGCATCTGTTGTTCTTCAGCTGTGGCTCTGGGCTGGGCTCCCTTTTATGGTGCAGGTTGTCGTCTGACTTTGCACCAGGTAAGAGCAGGTGTTATATTCCTGCTGCTAACGCTCCTTATTGCCTGTTGTGTGATCTTATCATCGATCTGGCTGGTCGTTGTGAATGTTGCGAAGTGGTGTTGTGGCGGGAACGCCTACTCTGCTTCTCATTAGCGTTAGTTGCCGGTGTCGTCTGTGGTGAGGTTTTTGGAGGCTGCTATCGCTGGTAAACTGGTGATATCGGCTGTTAGCACCAGCTTGTTAATGGGGAGATGAATTTATCGCCACTTTGGCTGCGATAAAGTGCCGATAACTCGGAGATAAGTCCTTGAGAATATGCACCTATGACCCCTATTATAGGGGTTCTAAATTATTGCAGGATGACTGGAGGTACGTCTCCCTCACTGTGAGACAAAAAGGAAGATACAGCCGGCTTACATTACAGTTTTTATGTAACATGCAGAGCTAATGGGGGGTGGGTCTGGGAGGGGGGTTATAGATTTGCAGGAGAATTGTTATGCTAATGTGGATCTAAGACTCGGGCAGATGTTCTACATTTGATGGTAATGAGAACAAATATCAAGCATACAAGACGGTACTTGCGCCAAGTTTATATAGCGTATGTGGATGCATACTGACTACTTGGTGCTCCATCCCCCCTCCGATGATGTGATTTGTACATGATCATGATTTCTTTCTTGTTGAAATGCAAATAAACAAACATTTTTAAAAAAAGAGGCAAAGCTGATAGTCTCACTTTTACCCCCGCTTTAAGTGAGTCCCACACTGCGCCTCTTGTAGCACTATTTCTATTGACTGCCAAAAAGTTCACTGTCCACTTTCTCATATGATCAATATAGCTAGTGTTTAGAAGTAATTTCCTATTGAATGTCTACTTTCTGTGACTCCTGGCTACCCCAATAGGCGATTTTACTAAAATCATTGGATCATGGTCAGAAAAAACCAACGGGAGCCTCTTAAATAGCCTTGCCTATGAGGCCCACTGAGATCAAGAAATAATCCAGTGGGACAAACTTCTTGTGTGGGTGTGAAAAATGTTTGTAGCCCGAGTCTGAAGATGTTAACCGATCCCAAAAATTAACCAGCCCGGTGTTACTCATAAGGTGGCACACCTCTCTGTATATTGAAGGCTTTCTACCGGCATCCTTCTCAGTCTGCCTATTATTGATTATCACTTCCATAAGGAGATTAAGATAGCCGCACAGGACCAAGCGAGTAGGCCAGGATCCTAGTCCTACCACCAGACTGCGGGCATATTATCAAGTACGGGCGATAACTATCGCCAACGCAAGTTATCAGCAGTTATGTTATCGCCGCCCAACCCTGAAATCTATCTCCATGTTAGCGCCGTATTAGTAAGCCAACGCTACATGGCGACAGTACCAGGATCAGGCGGTGAAAACTCCCGATAAAACATGCAAGATGGCGATAGAGAATCGTGCGAAGGTGGTATCAAGGCAGGACGAAATGTCAGAAGGACTAAGAAAGAAGGGGGAGAAGGATGAAAGAAAGGTAATGGTCGAAGCTGAAGTGCAGCAATGAGTGAGGAAATGGAAAGTAAGAGTAAAAGAAGAGGGTGGGAAGGAAGGAGTAGTAACACAAAGAAAGCATGACGGGGAAGAAAGAAAGAAAGAAAGAAAGACAGAAAGAAAGAAAGAAAGAAAGAAAGAAAGAAAGAAAGAAAGAAAGAAAGAAAGAAAGAAAGAAAGAAAGAAAGAAAGAAAAGATAGAAGAAAAGATAGAAAGACAAAATATAAGTACATTATTTTCCAGAAAATTAATGATAAACAAAGTATGGGTAGTGGTGACACTAGCCATGCATTTACACTTTCCTAAAGGAGAAGCTTCGGGAGCCAGGGCACCCATGCGCAGCGGTGATTTGCTTGGGAGTCACATTCGGATGGGATTTGGCTGTCGATGCCGGACGCGTGTCCGTGCATCGTCAAGGTGTGCCACACCAATGTTTGCCCCCAGAGTGACAGGGGGCCGGTTCCTGAGTGCATTGATTTCCACGGCCTCGGCCGCGGATTTGACAATAAGCATCCAGGGCAGGTGAAGTTATGAGGGTTCTCACCTGCCAAACTGACAGGTCCTGTCACCGGCTTCCGCCTTACAACAAGTCTTGCTGACCGAGGACAGCCCGCCAGTTAACCGAAGGGCCTGTTGGACGACTGGCAATTCGTCAGGGGAACGGGTTCACAGCTAAACTGTTATCGTGAGTTAGGAGCCTGTACAGGGCATAGTGCCCATTGTTCACTATACACCTTAGCTGTCTGGGCACTTATCAGTTGGTGCACTTAGACAGCAGTACAACTCCACTGTCCGAACGCTTAGCTGCCTGTACTGGACACCCTCGCTGGCAATATGTCAGATCCTGTTCACTCTAGCTGCGTGTCCACCTTGGCTAGTTTGTAACTGCGCCCCCCCAGCACTTCTCAATGGCGGCCGCTGTACGCACATGCACAGCGGGACTAACACTCATGTGCCAAGGGCACATACGTAGTTATAACACATTTAATGACATTGCATTCCATTCCAATGCATACTATCACTAGGTGCATTGCAACAGTAGGTTAGGCGTTGTATTTTGGTGACATGAACATCACTCTTCCCACTCCAGTGCAACCCTAAACTAACATTTGCACTGCAATCCCAAACATGATCCCAGGAATTCCTTTTTGAGGCCACAAAACACACAAAATAATTACATGTTTCACCTCAAATGCACACCCCATTTTTCATATTTCACTCCAAAAAACACCCCTTTTGACATAATGTTCCTCAAATGCACACCCCATTTTTCATATTTCACCCCAAAAAACACCCCATTTAAAATGTTTACATCCGAAACCCATACCCACCCGAAATACTTTAATTACCCCATTACTGACCTCACAATGCGTTGTATTCAAATGCCGTGTTGCGGCACCTGCGTTTTCAGAGTTGCGTTGTTAATGATGTACTGCCTGCATTGTAATGGTCGTCTCCTGTACCAAAGGCAACCATAGGCTACGCGGTTTGTGTCCGTCTGCCCCTTGACTGCGCTCAACACCAAGGATCATTCCTCTTGGACACTCCACCAATGCGACGCCAGCAACCTCCTCGCCATCAACCCTGGATGCCACCTCTCCTGCCAGGACCAACCTCTGCTCCGGACTGGACATCGCCATCGCCGTCACTAACGCGCATGCAGTGTCACCCGCAAGGAGCACCTCGACCGTCAGAGAGGAGGCATTGCCATCACAAGGGGTGCCACAGGACTCCTCCCTCAGTCCCTCAGTCCCCTGTTATTTAATATCTATGTTCAACCTTTAGCGGCAGTAGCCAGCAGCAGGGGTCTGACCATGGTCTCCTATGCTGACGATACTCAGTTGGTGGTGGCACTCTCTTAAGTTTCAGGGCAAACTTGCAGATGTGGCCGAGTGGATTAACAACAACTGCCTCAAACTGAATTCCAACAAGTCAGAGGTACTGTTAGTAGGTAAGGACCATGGTCGATGGAGTGAGCTCTGGTGGCCAGCCAGCTTAGGTACACCCCCTTCCCCAAAACAGGCAGTAAAAAACTTAGGGGTCTGGTTGGACTCTTCTTTAAATTATTGAGTCCAAACAAAAAAAATGGCAGGGACCTGTTTTGGCCTCCTACGGGGGCTTAGGCACTTGCTGTTTTTTTTACGCATCTACACGTCAGGTCATCATTCAGGCGACGGTTATGTCGAGACTCGATTATGCCTGTTCCCTCTATCTAGGGTCCAACAAAGCGGAGGTCTCAAAGTTGCAACGGGCACAGAATGCAGCAGAAAAAACACTCTTAGGTCTGTGTAAATCTTGCTCTGTGTCAAACGCTATCCGCCGTCTTCATTGGCTACCTGTGGCCAGACGCATTGAATTCAAAACCCTATGTATCTCTTTCAAGATTTTGCAACTAGCCACTCCCCCCATCCTGGCCGATCTTTTGCTGCCATATGCACCTACACGGCCTCTCCGCTCACAAGGTCAGCAACTGGTGCTGGTTCCCCCGACACGTAGAGTTAGGGCTGGTGGCCGCTCTTTTCGTTACAGAGCAGCCACGCTCTGGAACTCACTCCCTGGGCAGATCCGTGGCCTTGATAATTATTTAGCATTCAGAAAGGCCATTAAGACTTATCTTTTCTCTTCATCTTAATCCTTTCCGGCTTCCTTTGCTCTGTCAGTCTTTCCTGTAATAGCGCCGGGACGCCCCTTCGCTGGGGCAGCTTTCGCGCTTCATTAGACACCATAACATAACATAACATCACCTACAGAAGCACACTCCGACTGACCACACACTCTAATGACCTAAGGGTGACCATGGACTACGGCAACTCCAGGATCCGGACCAGGCCCATGAATATCCTCTGTGGCACCCTTATGTGCAGGCCCCCGGGCCATGGCCCCCCATTCTCCAATTCCATTCTCATTGCACCCCGGGGTCGCCCGTCCACAGATGACATCTAACTTGGTGACCTCAAGTTCCCCCAGGGCAACCCGAGTGACTAGAGCACCACCCCCCCAGACATCAGACGCAAGCAGCAAGGCACCTCAACAGGCCACATAGCAAGACACACAGTCGAGCATGTCACCTACGCCAGTGGGTAGTTCCACTACAGCCACAACACCGGACTCTCCTGGCACTATCATCATTGGATGAATCACGTCCTCACCTTGCCCACCGGACGCCAGTACCATTATCGCACCCCTCGCAGCTGGATCAAGGCCACCGCAGAATGTCTCGTCAACTCCCTCCGCCCCAACACTCCACCAATGCTTCCAAACGATGATACCGCATCGCGCAATCACCACCGATGGACCTCCAACAAGGCTGACATTCGGGCACCCCTCATGTACGACACTGCATCAGTACATTCCACCTGCCTGATGGCAGGCGTGAGGGTGAGGCAGTGCCATAGGGATAGGGTGGCCGCACGCATTGATGGAGTTGCTTCATGGTTGTGACACGACTGCAGCAATGCATGACTTTAGTGCAGACAGATACGTCAGGATTCCTGACGTATCTGTCATTATTTGCATCATGGAGCGCTGTCCAGTGAGTACAGCGCATCCATGCACTTGCAAGAGGGGCATAATGAGAAGTGTTGCAACGCTGTTTTGTTGCAGCGTAGCAACACTTTTTATGACTGGGGCCCAGGAATGCGCACTATCTTATTGATGGTGCGTATTCCTGCACTGTATTTTTGTCACAGGGCAGCGCTGCAACACTGCTTGCAGCGCTGTCCAGAACCAAAACTATGCATTGATGTGAGCCCAAGACTTATCCTCATTTTTAAGACCAGCTATTTTCTGGTCTTAAGTTACTGCAGCTAACAGGCCTTAGCGTGACTGTTTTTTACTGCTTCGCGAGTCCGGGCCATCCTTGCTAATCGGGCGAACTGCAGTTAGTGGGAGGTTTTCAGATATTTAGAGATGGAACGCCTACCTTGCATGTCATTAGCGATAATTATCGCTGACATGCAAGGCGATAGAAAAAATGGCCGCTATCGCCGGATAGTTGTCGCTAACGCCTGTTAGCGACAGCTTGCTAATAGGGCGATAAAAATATCGCCACTTTAGCTGCAAAAAAGTGCAGCTGAAGCGGCGATATGCCCTTGCTAATATGCCCCTGCTTCATCTAAGTTAAAGCCATAGATAGAGCAATTGGTAAAGCTGACCCCCCCTGGCATCATTCCCATCTACCAAGCTTCTCCTTGAGAGTGCATTTCACAAGGCAGCAATGTCTCCTGGAAAAGATTGCCACCCCCCTCCTAGAGGTGCTTTGGGAAGTACATGCGAGGAGAGAGTATCCCCCTAACCTGTAACCAGTCTCTCTTCTCCCAGGATATATCATTTTCTTGCTCACAACTAAGGTTGGCCGTAGTGTCCTAAGCACCTCTGCAACATTTTGACTCTTAGTTCTATCATTTACACCACATACATTAGCAGAACATATGCACATTTTATTAGCCTGCATCTTTAGCTCCTTGTAACAAAACAAAAAGCCTGCACTCCCTAGTCCTGAAAGAACTTGAGCAGCAGCCTGGGTCTCCACCATTTCTCTATCGTCACATGGCAAAAGTCCGGCCTTACAAAAAAAGAACAACTGTCCACAGTGCATTTGAAATCCGTCCATTCTTTCTCAAAGATTGCCTGTCTCAAGACAAAGTTTCTGACGTAAACCAAAATAGCTCTTCTCCGAGTCATTTTTTTATTGTTGCTAATCAAAGAGATTATATGTGCTCCTTGGATTCCTCCCTCGTGCTCGGGGAAAGCCTTCTGAATAGACTGATTATAAACAGCCTTATGTCGCTCCTCTACACCCCTTCGCCCACCCCTAAGACCCAGAGGTTATTTTGGCGCTGCCGAGTACCAAAATCTTCCAACTTCCATTGAATATCGATCAGCTGAGCTTCCTGTGCTTCTGTTTGTCTCCAGGTAGCTGCTAGATCTGTCTCTGAAACGGTGGCCCTGTCTTCTTAGTTCAACATCCGTCTGCAATTACAGGGCATGTTTTCGCAACCCTTCATACTGTCCCTGGCAGTTTCCTGGTCACGGTTCGAACACTCCGACTATCAGCTCTTGTCTCATCTATGTGTGCTTTTATGCATTATTAGATGGTCTCCAAAGCTGGTGCCTCCATTGAGGACCCTGAATTGTGTGGCCTAGGGGATCCATGGTACTTTTTCCTAAATATTGTGAGGTTATCATTGAGTAGTCCCACTCAAAATCATCTCCAATGTCTGCTCTCTGCCTACCCTTCCCAGGGGCTTTACAGGTTGTTGAAAGGAATATCACTCAATTCACTAAGTGTGCTTACTGCCTTTGGAGTCACTATCCAATGAGTCCAGACCCTACTCATCCAGTCTGTCCCATGTGACAGTGAATACAAGAATTCAACTGGGTCAGGATCTGACCCCTCTTTACTGAATGCTACTGCTCCTTCTTGTGATCAGGCCCGGTTCTAGAGGGTGGGCCAGGTGGGCCCGGCCCTCCTGAAATAGCTCTGTGGCCCACCCAAGGCCCATTCACAAGTAGGAAACAATCCTTTCTTCTTTTACTTAATGAAAAAAATAATACGGTACTGCAGCCTTGCAATCAAAGCCTAATGCCTAGGGCTACCATATGTGCCTGGGGACAAGGGTGAGGTCACATTACTGTGCAAATGTTAATAGAAGGACTACCAAAGACACCCCCATTTTATCGAGACCACAAGCTGACACAGTAATTAAGAGAAGACAACAGTTGGCAGAAACAGTGTGAAGGATTTTGCCATTTCAAGAAAAGTGAATGCAAGCAGGATATATAGCTTAGTAGTATTTTTGTTTTTTTACTGTGATGACATTCCTAATTTATGGCCTTGGCCACTGGAATTATGCGGCCAGGGAAAACCAAATTACGTTGCATGATGTCTAAGTTATGTGGCAAGAAAAGAGATATTACGCTGTGTAATAGTCACATTTTGTGATAGTATTACTTAAATATTTTTACATTTTTATACTTTAACACTGTTGTCTCAAAGATTACATCTTGTTAGTATCAATTTAACACCACAGTACAGCAATAGGCAAGTGAAAGGTGATTAGTCAACCTTTGCGAAGGGCCTTTCACGGCACGACAACACGTGTCACTGTGTTTTTTAAGAACTTTTGATCCTTTTGAGATAAAAACAATTTGTTGTTAAAATCTTCAAATTATGCAGCAGATAATGGACTATGTGACGTATCAGTAATCATGTGGAATACCCCGCAGCTGCAGAATTGCAGAAGCCCTGCTTATTAACTAAAACAACACTGACAATGGCAACGTTCTGACTGGTCTTAAGTGAAAAAATATTTGTCAAGTTTCACTAACACAACACTGATACAGAATGGGAAGGAAACATTTCCATTATGCAAAGAATATCACTGGCAAGAATTGCATGGCAGCACTGGTAACATGTGCTGCCTCTCTCCTGCCTAGTCTCAATCTCCTGGGGTGCTCACAGAAGGTGGGGCTCGCTAATATGATTAGATGAGATACCCCATTTTGGGGCACAGGTGACTATGTATTTAGTCACTCAAATGGATTATAGTTAGGAACACTGGAATCATGCTAGTTTGCAGCTGCAGCATTTTGCGCATAAATATGGATTTGTCACATTTGCCTCATAATTTATCTGCTGAATAATTTGCAGATTTTAACTGCTGTACTTACATTTTTAAACTGGTACTAATGAGGTAAAAACCTTTTTCCAGACAGTGTTAATGAGCAAAAGATGACAACATAGGGCTCCCTCTCATTACGCTGCAAAATATAGTCAACCTTGCTGCTTAATTTAGTCCTTCCGTGTTGCATATTTCCAGTGGCCCTGATTAGAGGGCGGCGTTTACTCCTCGGGTCCTAAACTGAGAAAAGAGAGAAGGGTGAGGTTGAAAGAGGGGAAGGCGAATCATAGGGATGGAAAGGTAATAGAGAGGAGGCTGAGGCAGGAGGGATCATAGTCATAAAAAAAGGAGGATGGTGAGAGGGAGAGAAGGAGGGCGAGCCATAAAGACGGAGCAGGGTGAGAGGAGTGTGATGGACAGAGAAGAGGGGGAGGAAGATAGAGAAGGGTGAGGTAGAGAGAGAAGGGTGAGGTAGAGAGAGAAGGGTGAGTTGAAGAGAAGGGTGAAGTGGAGTGAGAGTACCTTGACGCACACTTGGCGGATGGCACGGTCAGCAGAAACAAAGTAGGATAAGGTGGAAAGTGAGGCGGGTGAGGTGAGCGAAATGTGAAGAGGAGAAAGAGAAGAGCAATTCACAGAAACAGGTGGATAAGGTGGAGAGGGAAAAGAATGACATGATAGAGAGGAGGAAAAAAGGAGAGGATGAGTTGAGCGGGATAGCAAGGTGAAGTGGAGAGAAAGGAGGGTGAAGTCAGTAGCAAGGAAGGTGAGGCAGAGAAAATGGAGGGTGAGGTGGAGAGAGTAGAAAAGATCAAGCCCATAGGTTTAAACCTTGAGAACCACTAGAAATATCCAGTCTAAACAAGTACACAGAACCCAGCAGTTGGTAGTGTATGCTTACACTCCCACAAGACCACCCAGAATGTCTAGACCGAGGGAGTCTCTGGACAACCCCACTCATCTTTATGGCCCACCCATGCTTCTTCATGGCCGTCCTAGATCCCAAATCCTAGAACCAGGCCTGCTTGTGATGCCTATTTTGTTTCAGTGATTTCCTGTCCTCCTTTATTTGACCAGCCCATCCATGGCCCAGAGACCGAGCTTTCATATGGGGCATCTGATGGCTGCTACCCTTCCCTCCCTGCATCACTGACCCTCCTATTGCTCCTGCAGGATTTTCACTGACCTACTGTTCATCCCCACCAAACTGCTCCACCAAACTGCTGACGTCCAGTTTCAGGCACCGAGGAAATGCAGGTACCAATTTCCTCTAAGTTTGTTTTAGGTCAGCACAGAGGATCCTCTGCCTGGCCCGTGCTCTCACTGGCTAGCATTTATTGCTCTGTCCCCTGGAACAAACCAGCCACTCTCCTGAGATGGCTTTAACAGGTTATCTGTGCTTGACGGTCAGGGGGACCAGGGCAAAGAGGATCTGGCTGAGTCTGCTTTCTCCTTCTTATCTGTTAGGTCTATTTTTCCGGACAGTGTCACCCATCGGGAACTCCCCCTCTGCTGTCCCCCTCCTGTACCGGCACTGCCGCTGGCTCCCTCACCACCCGGATTCACTGAGCTCACTGCCAGTAGCGGCTCGTGGAGGCAGTGGTGTGGGGTGGTGCAGGGTGGGGGGTAGTAAACTACGGCATACAGCCGCACGAAGATAAGTAACTACATAAATAAATAAATAAAACAAATTACATTGCGCGCGCTGCAACGCCAATGGCGTAATTCGTTTTAGGTGCTCTAGTGCTCGTGCCGGCGATCTTTGGCCTAATGTTTACCGGGGGTTACTGACCCGGCCGCTTACTGAAAGCACAAGGAGTCACAGGGCCCGCAGTGTAAACATCGTTGACAACGATGGTCACACATCGCATGCCACAGCAGCTGTCTTCCTGTCGCTATGCCATCTCACTTCCATCGAGCAAATGCTCCCAGCTGCAACATACTCAACAGCAACACAGGTCCTGGCTCTGGCTGAACAAAGAGCTGCTCCTGGCCGTCTCACATGGCAGCCATCTTGCTTTTGAGGTAATTCCTATTTTGGCATAGTTTTTCTCAAAGATCCAGTATTATCCTTGTAACTGGGAGGAGCATCACTCTTAGTGCATCTGTCCTACCCACCATTTCAGTGTTAAGAGGGAAGATTCCACAATCAAGTGATTAATAAAACACTAAGAGCCACATGCATCAAAGGGTTTGGCCCATAAGGGTGTCGATTCCGATCCTGTAAAAACCGGGTACGAACCGTCGGACGGAGCATATTCTCCGTCCGACTCGTACCCGGTTAAAAAACATTACAAAAATGCAAGTACGATTCGTATGGAAACACAATTTCCGTACGAATCGTACAAAACACCGACCGAACAAAATAAACATACAAATGTGATCCGGGAACGCGCCGACGTGACGTCGGGACGCATTCAGGCAGCGTTACACGAACCAGGAAGTACGATCCGTACCGACGTCACCCCGCACGGATTATATTTTCCGGCTGCCAAAAACTGCCGGGAAATCAGGACGACGCGCACAAGGAGCACCTGTACGCGACGGACAGCCATGGACCCGAACCTACGTGTCATCCCGGCCCTCATAGCAGTCCACCTGCTCTACAGGTACCGACGCAGACGCCGCAGAAGGTCAGAACCACACCCAGGGGCAAAGGGGGGGCAGGGGCAGGAAACCAAACCCCCACCCATGTCACAAGTCATACATGCCCTGCACATACCTGACCTCCAGGGCCTGGTCACTTCGAGGGGGTGGGGGCGTGTCCAGCAACGCCAGCGTCCGCCACAACGGAAGTGGGCGATGACGCGAACCGCCAACACAACAAATCCGGTACGTACCGTACAAACGCCTTAAGAGCGTGGGTACGGACCGTACCACGCCCACACCTACGTCACCCCAACAATGGCGGTACGGCCCGTACCCACGTTCGAAAGGCCTGGGTACGGGCCGTACCAGCATTGTTGGGGTGATGTAGGGGTACGCGTGGTACGACCCGTACCCACGCTCTCAAAGCCTGGGTACGGTGCGCACCCCTACGGCACCCCATTGGGGGTCCGCACCGTACCCAGGCCTTAAGAGCGTGGGTACGGTGCAGACCCCCAATGTTGGGGTGTCGTAGGGGTCCGCACCGTACCCATGCTTAAAGAGCGTGGTTACGGTGCGGACCCCCAATGTTGGGGTGCCGTAGGGGTCCGCGCCGAACCCTGGCCTTCAGAGCGTGGGTACGGGTCGGACCACGCGGACAATGCTGGCACGGCCCGTACCCAGGCCTTGAGAACGTGGGTACGGGTCGTATTGCCATTGTTGGGGTGACGTAGGTGTGGGCGTGGTACGGCCCGTACCCACGCTCTGAAGGCCTGGGTACGGCGCAGACCCCTACGGCACGCCAACAGCGGGGGTCCGCACCGTACCCATGTTCCAAAGGCATGGGTACGGCCCGTACCCAGGCCTGCAGAGCGTGGGTACGGGTATGTACGAAGCGTACCCCCACACGTGTATGAATGGAGCGTACTCCCACCCCAGCAGTGTATGTCCGGAGCGTACCCCCACCCGTGTATGTATGGAGCGTACCCCCACCCGTGTATGCATGGAGCGTACATGGCCAGACATAGGAGGGGTGGGTGCCTATCACTCCCAGCAGTGCCCAGACATAGGAGGGGTGGGTGCAGAGTCCCCCCAGCAGTGCCCAGACAGAGGAGGGGTGGGTGCAGAGTCCCCCCAGCAGTGCCCAGACATAGGAGGGGTGGGTGCCTATCACTCCCAGCAGTGCCCAGACATAGGAGGGGTGGGTGCCTATCACTCCCAGCAGTGCCCAGACAGAGGAGGGGTGGGTGCAGAGTCCCCCCAGCAGTGCCCAGACATAGGAGGGGTGGGTGCAGAGTCCCCCCAGCAGTGCCCAGACAGAGGAGGGGTGGGTGCAGAGTCCCCCCATCAGTGCCCAGACATAGGAGGGGTGGGTGCCTATCACTCCCAGCAGTGCCCAGACAGAGGAGGGGTGGGTGCAGAGTCCCCCCAGCAGTGCCCAGACATAGGAGGGGTGGGTGCCTATCACTCCCAGCAGTGCCCAGACATAGGAGGGGTGGGTGCCTATCACTCACAGCAGTGCCCAGACAGAGGAGGGGTGGGTGCCTATCACTCCCAGCAGTGCCCAGACAGAGGAGGGGTGGGTGCCTATCACTCTCAGCAGTGCCCAGACATAGGAGGGGTGGGTGCAGAGTCCCCCCAGAAGTGCCCAGACATAGGAGGGGTGGGTGCAGAGTCCTCCCAGCTGTGCCCATGGAAAGAAAGGGGTGGAGTACCCACAGATACAATGCCCACAATTGTCAGTCAGGTGCTCAAGGACCCTGCAGAACACGAAACACATGTGTGCGAGGCTGGGAGTACACACATGCATAGTGCGGAAAAGGTAACATGTACACATGAAGTCATGTCAATATACTCCAGTCACAAGTACAGTGACCCCCAAGGATACCACTGATGATGCAGGTGGAGACATTGCCCAGCATGCATGGCCAAAGTTGAAGGGGTCCGTCACACACCCAGCAAATGTAGACACAGCACTGCACAAATGTTTGTACAACACCCTGCAGGGAAGATGTCAGGGTCCACAGAGGAAGGTACACACCTTGGGACAATGTCACCATGCAGTAACAGCTTACATGACCAAAGTTTGATATCAAATACCGTGTGATGGCACACAGATCACAGGGTCCACCCCACGACCAGCACACTACAACATATCCCAGACACCTAACACGTTATCGCCACCCCAAACCATGGAGCAGCACCACCAACAGCAATATCAGAAAAGCAGTAGTGTGCTAAGGAAAATAAAATAGCTTTATTCAGCAATCAACCAAAAAGTATTGTATGAAAAGTTCCATATATACAAGGCCCATAGGGCAGTCCATAGTTCATATCCAGGTGGGGGACACATTGGGATGCGTGTCCCCTAGCTTGCCTGCACAGTTCAGAGTACCTTGTCTTCCACAGGGGGGGGGCATCATGTGGGGGTGAAGGACCAGGCACCGCAGGGACAGGAGGGGCAAGGATAGGTGTAGTGGGTGCAGGGACGGACGACTCCAACACAGGGGGTGGGGCAGCGCCAAAGGTGGATTCCAGCACGGCGCTGCACACTACTGCCAGGTCGCCCAGCGTCTCCCCTGCACCCGAAGGAACCACAGGCCCCAAGGAGGGGGGGGGGGGTCAGAGGGATGGGTCGCAGCGCTACTGGGGGAGGGTGTGGACAGGGGGGTGGACTCAACTCCCCTGCCGGTGTCCTGCCTCCACCGCTTGCGGGGTGGTGCCATACTGGGGCTGATGGACACACTGGGCAGGACCGACCCTGTGTCCGACTCTTGGCCAGGAGAGCTGAGGGGAGTGGATTTGGAGGGTGGTGGTCGTGAGGAATGTGGACTCCCACTCTGGCTGCGTGTCTTGCATTTGCCCCCTGACCCAGTGGGTGTGCCTACTTCACCCTGTGTGTGCGTGCCAGGAGGTGTGCGCTTTGCCTTCCCTGGTGGTGTGGTGCCTGTGTCTGGTGGGGTGCGTGCATGGGGACGTCTGGATGTGCTTGGGACAGGCATGGGAGTGGGAGGTGTGGATGGTGCAGGGGTAGCGGGGGGGACGTGGCGCTGCAGGAGACCCACTGCTGCAGTCAGTGTCAAGTCTATGGACCTCAGCAAGTTGCGTTGGTCAGACTGCGCAGCTGAAATGCCCTCCATGTATGCCTCCATCTGGTTGAGCACTCGGCTGTGGCCATGGAGGACATTAAGCATCGCAGTCTGACCAACCTGCAACTGCCGCAGGATGTCCACAGACTCGGCATTGGCGGCAGCAGTGGAGACAGGGGCAGGGGGTGCGGTGCCTGAAAAGAAGGAGACACGTGGTGACCTAGCACGGCGGGAAGGGACACGAGCAAGTGGGAGGCCGGTGATCGGATTCGGAATGGAGGGGGCGGGTAGTGATGGAGTGCTGCTGTCAGCTGTGGGAGCAGCCTCCGCCCCCTCGGAGAGCTCAGCCTCGGACCCGTCAGCGTCATAGTCGGTGGTGGTTTGACTGGACAGGTCCTCCGCCGCACTCCCCTCGGCCTCCGTGCCACTCGATGTGCCAGCCAACTCAGCACTGCTGGCACTGGTGCTCGCTCCCTCCTCACAGTCCGTGCCAGTGTCTCCCTCGTAGTCCCCCGACGAAGCTGTGGGCAAGGTGAAGAGACAGGAGAAATCAGACACCTGTATACATATGTCACATGAGTCAACTCTACATAGGTCACAGTGCATAGCGTGAAAAGCAACAAGAGTAACATCTACAATACAAGGTACATATGTAGGCCCTGCAACACACAGTTTGGTGACCCACCATGCCACTGATAAAATATGGAGAGCATGACACAATAGCAAATAACTTGATATCAAATTGTACAGAGGAGCCAGGCTCTGGGGACATTCTAGCACAGCATCTGCAACACACAGCGTAGCCAAAAAAGGGATGAGCAGGAACCATGTCTATTAACTCTTGGGACATGCTGCAAAGGTAATACTGAAAACCATGGCCAACATGACTGGGTCACTGCACCTTGAGTGTTTGTCCACACAAACATCACACACTGGCCAGACCGAGCAAGGAGACTTCAGTTTTGGACATGTAGGCCTTGCCCGCACCAACTCCCCCCCTACCTGAGACAATGTGATTGAGACAGAGGAAGTACTCACACCTCTTAGTCTGGGATAAAAAGACATGGCCTGCAATAAATCCGGATTGTACACACACTACCCCTGGTGCGCCTGTCCACATATATCATTGACAAACAACCATCATCAGATTGTTGTACCAAGACACACAGGCACTGGCCCCTGTGAGTATGCACCAGCTAAATTAGGTCACCCTGTACAGTGGACACATGTAGCACAGTACACGTAAATACTAATGTGGCCAGGGTACAATGCCACAGGGCCAAAACTATGCTGAAGACACAGAGAATGTCCACATTGTCTGATGACACACATGATACATAGGAAAAGGTGCCCCAGGGGACTGTAGTGGCCACACTACTCCATGGCCCTGGATGGATATGACTGGAACACAAGCCACCATCCCTGCACTATGCATATCTCACACTCAAGCACATCATGTCAGAGGGCACAACATTCGACATGCATGCAGTAAGGCAGTACACATGAAACACACACTCCCATGTTGGGACTCAGCATCAGTGCCAACTAACATGGACCCCACAATGACAGAACTGGCCAGGGCACAGGCAACGTCCCAAAACCTGGTACACACCACAAGCAAGCATTGGGCACTTGGATTAACTGCCAGCCTAGAAAACCTTGTGCAAGAGTGACTACACACAGACCAGGGAACACATGGCAAGGAGGGGAAGGGAGGAAGAAAAGCACCGCTTTACTCTGGGGAACAGGATATGCACTGCACATTTAAACCCTGGCAGTGTATCCATGCGAATGCGCACTTCCAAAAGCTGGTCACACACAACAAACACACATGTACCTACCCCCTTCCTGCTGCTGCTTCTCCGCTAAGCGCCTGTCCAATTCGGGGAAGACCACCGCCAGCACACGCTTCTGGATGTGGGTCAGACGCCGGCGCCCACGGTTCTTATGGCTCTCAGGTGACTCCCCCAGCAGGACCCGTGCGATCCTCCGCGTCCAGCACCGGATATCCTGCCAGCGTTTCCTCACCTGGGCTAGGCGCCGCTTCCGACCCTCCGTCTTCCTCACGGCACTGACGGCACGCTTCCAGATCTCCCCCTTGGCACAGACGCCTACCTGTGAGGATGCAAAAGTGACAATACATCAATCCACCTTATCAATGACACAGAGACACACATAGTACAAATTAGGCATGTTTGAACAGCCCATAGTATGCAGCCAACTCATTGCACCTTTGTCATACTGACATCATCCTCCTGGGAATGGGCAAATGCAGTAGGTGCCATTGAAAGTACACAGGTGGCATGAGGGGTGCAACACAATCAATGATGCAGACTCACACTGTGCATCACAAGCTACACCAGGAATCTGAACAGTACCCCTAAGCAGTCACATGCCCCAGCCCACTTACGCTACCTCAGCAGAGTACACAGACACACACAGGCACTGAACAATCACCTGCCATTGGCAACTGCCGCTACAAACCTCACTCAGCACATGTGCCACTAGACTGGGGGTGTCACAGATGTGGGGCTGTCTCAGCATGGCAGACATCCAGCACTGCTCCCTGCTTACATCAGATGGGCAGGGTATATCCATCCCTCATGCAGCTGGGGTGCAACACTCCACATATGCACTCACCCACATGAAAGGGGACTCACACACACACACCAATGGCCAGGGGACGACCACATCATTTGGACACTCTCACCACAGGTACACTGAACAGACACACATCTGTGGGTACTGGCACCTGTCACACTGGGGGGAGCAGAGACTCACATCAGGACTGTAGGAACAACATTTCCAGGAGGATTAGGCAGTCCGAAAGCGGCATGCACCATGCAGTGATCGTCACAGTTAGCACTATGCAAGTGCGTAGTGCACACAGGAACTACAGCATGCTCTGCATGGGAGACATGAGCCCTTACCCCCCCTGGGACCCACTATTGAGAACCCTGCATGTCTGTCACACCTGGACACAATGCCAGAAGTCACAGCCACAGAAAAGGGGCACAGTCTAAGCTAGTGGACTCTGCACTCACCTGCTCCCCTGGTCTCCCATACAGGCAAGGGTACTGTGGGAGGATCACATCCACCAACGCCAGATTCTCCTCCATGGTGAATGGCTGTGCCCTCTCCACAGACCTGGACATGGTGCCAGAGGAATCACGAGCAGCAGCAGTGTTGTGGAATGAAAGGATGTGCAGGCAAGTGCTTTCTCAAGGGACCTGGCTGCCTTATATCTGCCTTGCTGGCCTGTTTCATTTACAGGAGTACAGAGTGATTGGTCAGTCACATTTGCATCCTACGTGTCCTCCAATCACTTTAACCCCTTCCATGCTGCGCGAATTCCGCCGCTGTGCTGACGGTTTCTTGCGCGGGCGTGGTCATGACGGAACCGTTCCGTCATGAGCACAGCTCAACCGTGGCTCATGACGGAACCGTTCCGTCATGAGCACCGAAGGGGTTAAAACTACCCCAGTGACAGTCTTTGCATGGTTTAAAAATTGAGCATGATGTCAAGTCAACAACCACATTGCAACAAAGTATATTGTCTCCAACCGACTTCTGCTGGCCACATGATGCAAAATTCAAACCTGAAACTCGGTCTCCATGACAACCAGCATGCATTTAGGCCCCTATACTTGTCCCTCATGTGTCCCCTATGTCATTCCTATGTTAAAACATAGGTACGGTGCGTTCCACAGCCCTAGGGCACCCCAAATGCATTGCAACGGACCGTACACGCGTGTGTACGGTCCCCATCAATATGGGAGTGCTCGCGTATGCGTACGCCATAGTGAAAGGCACCGTACACAACACGCGTGTACGGTCCAAACTACTATGGCGTACACGTACGCGAGCACTACCATAGTGATAGGGACCGTACACACGCGTGTGTACGGTCCGAACTACTATGGCGTACGCGAGCAGTCCCATAGTGATATGGACCGTACACACGCCTGTACGGTGCGTACTACTATGGCGTACGCGTACGCGAGCACTCCCATAGTGATATGGACCGTACACACGCGTGTGTACGGTCCGAACTACTATGGCGTACGCGAGCACTCCCATAGTGATATGGACCGTACACACGCGTGTGTACGGTCCGAACTACTATGGCGTACGCGTACGCGAGCACTCCCATAGTGATAGGGACCGTACACACGCCCCCAGAGCATATGTACGGTGCCTTTCACACGTGACAGTGGTGACAGGCGGCACACAGAAGGGAAATGAGCTGTCATACTTGTCCATGGATGGACATCAAGGCATTGTCTGTGCAGTACTACATGTGTTGGGCAGAGGGTTGTCAGGCTGTGATGTGGCACATTACTCCTGAGGTGTGAAGCCATTAGATGTGTGATGAGCTGTGTACTCATGTCATGTGTGATGGTGCACTACGTGCCAGACATCCCCTTCACTCCTTTGACATGTGTGCATGTAGTACTGACTAGTTGAGCTATGCGTCACTGCCATGGCACAGTCACCAACACCCGCAACTGTCCCATGATGGCAGGTACAGGGGTTATTACACCTGGCATGTGACTATCCGCATTGCACTATGTGAGTATGTCATGTGTGTGTTGTGTGTTCCCCTAAGCTTGATGTTGGTGTTCCGTCAAATGCATCTGCAGTTGCTGCAACCAACATGTGTTTGTGTGTAGTTGGCCATGGCACAGTGTTACGCACACCAGCCCACATGTGGAATCCGACGGAAGGTGTGTATGTATGCATGTAACACGGTGTTCCGTAGCCTGTCTGTGCGATCGACATCCTTCTTCTGCACAGATGTGGATGTCTGTCACTCCTGTGATGCGTCTGGCTGTTCACTTCCACTGGCCCACAGCTAGTTTCATGGCATGGGATGTGGAGGTTCACAAAACAGGTCAGTAGCTGGTCCTTGATAGTGGTGTCACCTGCCTGGCATACGTGTCCAGGGAATATTGCATAGACCTGACTCTGTATGTAGCATATGTGTATTGCCTGTTGAACATGTGCTGTGTACATTGACATTGTTGTTGTACTGAACTCACTCTTCGTTGTCCCTTCCAATTTACTGCAGGGCTCCGCCTCTCCCCCGACCAATTCCGGACTTGGCTGACCTGAGGGAAAATGACTGTATACGCCGCTACCGCTTCCCCCGACCGTTGATTGAGGACTTGACGGCAAGGCTGGCACCACACCTCCAACCGCTACATAGGTATCCTACAGCACTGACACCCAAGATGAAGGTGATGGCAGCCCTACATTTCTTTGCCACGGGTACCTTTCAATATACCATTGCTCATGTTGGTGGCATGTCCCAAACCATGTTTAGCCGTGTTCTGCATGATTTTTAGAGGCCATGTTGCTTCACCTCGATGAGTTCATCAAGTTCCCAACTTCTGAGCAGTTGACAGGTGTCAAGCGTGAGTTCTGTGCCCTGGGAGGGATGCCCCATGTCATTGGGTCCATAGATGGGACACATGTGGCTTTGGTACCACCACAGGCACAGGAGGTAGCGTACAGGAATCGCAAGCATTACCACTCCATCAATGCAATTGTGGTGTGTGTTGCCAACATGGTGATTTCACATGTCTGTGCTCGTTTTCCAGGATCAGCACACAATGCCTACATCATGAGGCGTAGCAGGGTGCCTGAAATGATGCTGCAGCTGCGCAACGAACGAGCATGTCTTGTTGGTGGGTACACTCTGTCAGTCCTGTATTCAGCGTGATCTTCCTGTGTGACTGCTTCTCCTGACCCACTTTTGTCCATGTTGTTTCCATGTAGGGGATGCTGGCTATCCCAACATGCCATGGCTGATGACGCCTCTCTGCAATCCCGGAACGGCTGCCCAGCACCGCTACAACAACGCCCATGGGCGGACCAGGCGTGTGATTGAGAGGACGTTTGGCCTCCTGAAGAGCCGATTCAGGTGCCTACACAAGACGGGCGGCGCACTCCCATATGCACCGGTGAAGGTCTGCAACATCTTCCTCGTGTGCTGCATGCTGCACAACATGGCAGTGGAGAAAGCTGTGCCACTCATCCTGGATCCAGATGATGAGGACCATCCACCCGTGGAGGATGAAGGGCTTGGTGATGAGGCAAGTGATGTGCAGGAGGAGGCGGACATCCGGAGTCAGCTCATACGCGACTTCTTTGCTTAGTGGTGAGTTCCAGTGTCTGAGTGTGCACGCATTGGGCCTTGTGTGGCATGTGTTGCAATGTGTGGGTCCATCTGCATGTATGCCACGTGAGGTGTGTTTGGATGTGTCACTCGAGTGATGGTGCAATAGATGACTGTTTTTCCAGGGTCAACATTGTCACCTAGCATGTTGTCATCCTTATTCTTGTCGAGTACATGCACATGCAAGGGGATGTGCTTGTTGTGGCTGACCTCTTGTGTGTCTCTCATCCCCAGGTACTTGCGCATGCTGTCTGCTGGTGGCATTGTTGTGGTCCTGCTATTACTCATGGACACAGCAACGTGTGCTGACTCAATGTTACATGCACGGACAAGTTTGAGAATCTCCTTAGGGTAAGGGATGCATCAGGGGTTTTTGGGTGTGGTATTTGTTTTGAATGTGTGTGCACTGCTCCTGTTCATGTTTGTTTACTTTGCATACATGTAGCATCACCATGGGGCACATGACATGGAGCTGGATTCACCTGAATTGATGGTCAGACTTGTTGACAGTCATCTGTAATGGGATAGTGGATTGTGATGACGACATCAATGTGTGTGACACTGGGTAACATACGGGTTGCACGGGCTTGACATGGTGTGGGACTTCCCCATTAGCAGCTCAACGGTGTATAGCAGCCTCTCCGTGAGCTGCAGGGGGTGTGTAGCTGTAACCCGTCACTTGTGTGTCAGTTCTATGGATTTCCAGCATCTGTGGTGCAAAGGGGTGTGCCAGTGTCGGTCCCACATGTTCATCCACATTACCTGTGTATGTGTTAACAGAGATGCATGTGCATTCCGACAAACATGACTAATGAAGGTGTCCCTCTGCCTCCAAGGTGCCTCGTCTCTGTCAATGCTGGTCTGTTGCCACTGTGCAGACGGCATGTCTGGCATAGTTATCAGAGATGGTGCCTATGAGTCCATGTGTTGAATAGCAAGATGCAAGCTGTTTGTTAGGGATTGTATTCTGTATTCTGCATGATGTCCATGGCTGTGTAGGTATTGTGGCATGTCAGTCTCCACGACGGCCACTGTGCTGCATGTGCATCCATTGTGTGTGTTTGTGCCATGTTGAACCAGACATTCCTTCCTTGACATACACCTTTTGCATACTTCCATCCTGAGATCCTTGTCTTTGTGTGCTACTTGCGGCATTGTTTTCTTGACATGGCGCAGGCTGCTGCGGGCCCTGCAGCAAGGGCAGCCAGTGTCCCCGCAACGAGCTGGTGCTCATCAAGGATTGGTTGCTCACATGTGCTATGCTGATCAGCAGCATCTGTGCCTCATGCTGCAGCACACTCTGCATTATGCACAAGTTCCCCACTTCCATCCACCTCAAGGCAAGAGAGACCATCCCCCAGGTCAACTACATCATCCGTGTCTAATCCTGCCCTGCACTGTACGTGCATGTGCGTTACGACTCCTATGGTACTTGTCCACATCCAGGGTGCATCTGCACACTTCTGCTTCTACATCCGGCGACCAAGCAACATCAACGTCCAACAGAGATGGGGGGAATGGGCCACTGCCAGCTGCAGGATGACCTTCTCAATCCACGCACACACTCAGGATGCAGCCCACAACCCCAACACAACCTTGTGGCACTGTGATCCAAGAACCCATTGTGCCATCTCCATGCATCCAACCTTGGCCGGCCCACAATTCTCCACATCCACCTGACTCGAGCATGCAGGACATGGTTCTGCCACCTGTCTACACATACCTGGGAGTAGCACCCCAGGACACTCCACGTGATCCCTGACCTCTGCGCATTACTGTTGCTCCTCTAAATAGGTCTGTAGGCACAGTTGTGCGGGCACCCCCTCAGCTGGTTGGGCCCATCACGGGTGAGTATGGTGCTCCATGTCTGTATTGGATGATACATTGTGACCCATGTGTGTCCTGTGCCTGACTCAGACCCCAGGGTATGGATGGTTGGAGTAATTTGAAATACTCAGGCATGGTTTGACTTTAATAATGCAACATGACGGCATCATCTCTTGTTAGTGCAGATTTTTATTTGTGGTGGGGTACGTGTTGGGGGGGGGGGGGTGACAAGGGGTGCTTGCCGGGAGTGTGGAATCCAAAGTTCACAGGGGGAGTTGGTATCCTTGCCATTGGAAGTCATCAGAGTCCATACCACAGTCTTTGTTAACATTGGTCAGACAGTGACCAGCAAGTCCATGTGGCAGAGAATGTCATTTTCTGCTGCTGTTGAGCCAGAGGGCCAGGTGCCAGGCCAGGTGACCTGGGAGATGGTGATGTTCCGCTGACTCTCACGGTCTTTTGCGTGGACGACCCACCTTCCTCCGGGGACCCTCGGAAGCAGGCCTTGACGATGTCAGGGACGCTCCGTCAGACGAATCCTCCTCCTCCTCGTCCCTCCCTGTGTCTGGTGCTGGTCTCCGCCTGGTGGTACAGGGAGGGTTTGCCAGGCTTTGGGCGATCTGACTGAGTGATTGTCCCACGTCCCTGTGCACCGCCAGGAGCTCTGCCAGTCTTGCCTCCATCCGTCCTTGGTGTTGTTGATGACTGGCATGATGCTCGACCTGCAGGTTCTTGATCTCATCGAGGGTCCCCTGCATCCCGGAAAGTCTGGCCACGACCTGGTCCATGCCTCTGGTGTCACGCCGGTATGTGTCTAGGATGTTGCTGACGTGTGACATTACCGGTTCCTGAGCCAACTGGTCAGGTTCGCGCCTCCGCTGTCCTCCACTCCCACCACCCCTGCCCACTTGTGCCTGGCCTGCCGTTGTGGGCACATCGGGTCTCCGGGACCCCTGAGGGATGGCATTTGCGGTGTCGCCTGCCTCCTCCTGGGTGCCCGGAGAACCTTGTCCCTCCTGGACAGACTGGCTGTGTTGTTGTGTGCGGGCAGGGCTCCTGGGTGTCTCCTGGGATGTGGCAGGAATGGGGGTGGTGGTTGGCCCAGTTGTACCTGACGCAGGTGCTGCAGGTGGTTGGACACCAGAGGGGCCAGGTTGGTCTGGGTCATCCACGGAGTGGTGAGAGTCGTCGCTGCCGGTGGGGTCCTCTTCACGCAGGGCCTGGTCCTGTGAGTCTTCCCCCCCAGTGTTGGGGGGAGATCGACTACGTTGACCTGAGTGTGAGAGAGACAATGTTAATTTTGTTACATGCGACTTCCATGTTACATTCATTTTCACGTTGGCACAGTTCCTCTGGGTGGTTTGATATGGCTTGCATTCCTCTCACAGTGCACTTGTGCATGGGTATGTCCCTTGGCCACAGCTTTCGAGACTTTACCTATGTGTGACACAATCTTAGTTGATGATTCTTTTTGGAACGCAGGCAGCAGTGTAGTGAGCGGGCGTAGCGAGCCATGCAGAGCCGCCTTACGTGTTGCACTGTACGTGGGCAAATGGTGTTTTTTCCATGCTATTTGAGAAAGCAGGTAGGTAACTTAAGCATTTGTGACAGGGTTCTGACAAACAAAGTGGGTGGGTATACTGGGTGTAAGGTTAGGTTTGTGCCTGCAGCACGGATGTACTCGTGCACAGATTGACACATGGCCCAGTGTTTATCAAGGGAAAAAGGGGGGGTGAACGCACTGCCAAACCTTGCCTACATGCACACAGTCCACCTGCTGACAAGCGGACATGGCCACACCACCCAAGGGTGATTTGGTCTCCCTCTGTCTCCCTTTCTCCCTCCCTCTGTCAGCCTCCTCCCTCTGTCTGTCTCCCTGTGTCCCCCTCTGTCTCCCTCCCTCTCTCTCCCCCTCTCCCTCCCTCTGTCTATCACCCTCTGTCACCTCAGCCCAGCTTCCTGGGCACACACAGTTTGCAGGTCTTTCAAAGGCCATTGGCTTGTTCATGTGGGTTTGTGTGTATTCTCCAGGCACCCATTGGGCGGAGTGTCTGTGTCTACGCTGCTCCTGTGGCGGTGTGTGCTGACACTCTTTCAGAGTGATGCGTCTTCATTAGCTGCTGTTATGTGCAAATTGTGCCTTCATACCCATGTCATCCTGTAACGCAGCCACCATTTGCAGGCAACACAGTACTGTGTGGGGACACACTGTTTGTATGGCTCAGCCCTAGGTCATATGGGCTGAGGGCATTGTTGTCTGCTTCTGATTTGCACTATGTTATTTAGAGGACCACCCTCCCGGCATCAGAGACATCCTGACTTGTGTTGGTGTTTTGTGTGGCCTGTGACTTGGCATGGCCTTGCTTGGTGCATGGGGCATGGAGGCGCTAGTGGCATGTGCGTGTTTTTGGAGTGTGGTTGTGTCCGGTGCTGGCTTTGGGGTGGTTGGGTGCCTGTTTGTGATTTTGGTTGTGGATGGCGTTCCCCCCATGTGAGGTGAGTTGTTTGTGTACTTACCAAGCTCTCGGACTCCTTCTACTCCATGTACTCCCACCGGCGGCAGTGTGGCCATCACCTTCTCCTCCCAGGGATGGTAGTGTACCGGTCTGCGTGGCGGTCCTCCTCCAGTGATGTTGGCCTGGTTGTGGTTGTCGGTCATTTTGCGGCGGACGGTCCTCCGCAGATCGTACCACCTGGCTTGGCATTCATACCTGGTCGTTCGGGTGGCCCCAACAGCATTCACAGCATCAACAATCCTCTGCCACATGGCTGATTTTTGGGAAATGCTGGTCTGTCTGACCAATGTTCCAAAGAGCTGTGGCTCGACTCTGATGATTTCGTCAACAAGGATCTCCAACTCTTGGCTAGTGAACTTTGGATTCTTGTTGGTGGGCATGGTGTGGGGTGTGGGTGTGGATGGTTGTGGGGGTGTGGGTGTGGATGGTTATGGTTGTGGGTGTGGGTGTGTGGTTGTGAATGTGTGTGTGTGAATATGATGAGGGGGTGTTTGTGAAGGTGGTTGTGTGAAGGTGTGCAAGTGTAAGGTGTAGTGAAAGTTGAAGTATGGTGCAGTTGTTTGTATGTGGGGTCTGGCAGCAGTGGGTCTGTTGCAAAGGCTCATGGTTTGTGTGTGTTGGGCCTTTTTATTGGTCCATTTGTGGGTGTGGCAGTGTTTGAACTTTGGGTGGGTGTGTTATAAGGGGTGGTTGTGTTTAGGGCCTCTGTTAGGTGTTTGGCAGTTGCAGGTCAGTGTATAGGTTGTATTTGGGCTTGTTGGACATGTTTTGTGGTATTGTGCGATTCAAATTGAGTCTCCTTGTGTTGTTTTGCTTTGTCCTGGTTCGGTACGAGTGTTTTTAGCGTCAGTACGGTGCGTGCATCGGCCATTTTGTTGTACAGTGCTGACCTTTGCTATGGCTTAGTTCGACTCGTACATGCGCGATGTTGGGTGAGGGTGCTGGTGTTGGGGCCTGGGGTACGCTCCTTACATAGACTGGTGGGGTGTGGGTTCGCTCCGTACATGCACGGGTGGGGTGGGGGTACGCTCCATACATACACGGGTGGAGGTATGCTCCGTACATGCGGGGGTGGGGGTACCCTCCATACATACGGGGGTGGGGGTACGCTCCGTACATACACGGGTGGGGGTTCGCTCCGTACATACACTGGTGGGGTGGGGGTACGCTTCGAACATACACTGGTGGGGTGTGGGTACGCTCCATACATACACGGGTGGGGGTAGGCTCCGTACATACACGTGTGGGGGTACGCTCCGTACATACACGGGTGGGGGTTCGCTCCGTACATACACTTGTGGGGTGGGGGTACGCTTCGAACATACACTGGTGGGGTGTGGGTACGCTCCATACATACACGGGTGGGGGTACGCTCCGTACATACACATGTGGGGGTACGCTCCGTACATACACGGGTGGGGGTACGCTCCATACATACACGGGTGGAGGTACGCTCCGTACATGCGGGGGTGGGGGTACGCTCCATACATGCGGGGGTGGGGTTACGCTCCATACATACGTGGGTGGGGGTACGCTCCGTACATACACTGGTGGGGTGGGGGTATGCTCCGTACATGCACTGGTGGGGTGGGGGTACGCTCCATCCATACACGGGTGGGGGTACGCTCCGTACATCCACTGGTGGGGTGGGGGTTCGGCGCGTCCATCCGTGGGGGGGCTGGGTTCGGCGCGTACATGCGGGGGCTGGGGTTCGTCGCGTATGCGGGCACATATCTCCATGGTTGCTATGTGAGTTCGCTCCGGATGGTGTTTTTTCCATACGGTTGTACAATCGAACGGCCGGTACGGATCGTACTTGCGCGGTCGGACTTATTTTTTCCCATTTGTCCGTAAAATCGTCCGGGGACGTGTCGGACACGATTTCCGACCCGAGGACGTGTGGGGGAATTTTCCCAATGCGATTCGTATGGACTTTTTCCCATACGAATCGTACTTGGCAGTTTGTACGGCACTTGTACGATTCGTACGGTAAAAAAAACGGATACGAGTCGTACGGGGGAAATTTTTAACGGATCGGAATCGGCACCTATGTGTCTATGGGAAAATGTGTTCATACATATGGCCCTAAATTGTCTAAATATTTTCCAATTCAATTAGAAAACACAGTTAAGTAATCTGGAAATAGCTTCTTATGTTGGTATAGGCAAGCTTTCCCGCAGACAAAGTGATCATAAATAATACTGTTAGGCAATACCATGATAGAGGGGTGTGGGAGATAGATTGAAATGCACTTCAAAGGAAAAAAAGAGCATGAAATTATGAAATTTATTAAAACATGATTAAAACATAGAGAGATGGTCAAACAGAAAAAGTGAGCATGAGAAAGGTAAGATGGAAAAAGTAAGGATGAGAAACAAAAGCTGGGTAGATAGAAAGAGAAGAGAGAATGATAGGAGAAAAGAAGGGTGAAAGGAAGGAAGGGATGAGGAAAGAAATTAGAAAGAAACAGTGAAAGGTAAGATGTAAGGGTGAAAGGTAGGATGAAAGAATGAGTGAGTGAAAGGATGGATAGATGGTAGGTTGAAAAGATGTATGGAAGAGTCTAGGGAACAATAGGTTAAAGAGTGAATGGATGAAAGGATTAAGATGGAGATGGACAGATGGGGCACAGTGAAAGTAGGGGTGGGTGAAAGAATGGCTAGATAAATACATGAATATGGCCATGGTTGGATGTTTGAATGAATACTTGTAAATATCAAAGGGTGGATGGAAAAGGGAAGGGATTGACAGAGGGGGTAATGGATGAATAGATAGAAGAGTGAACGGATAGCTGGATGGATGGGTGGAAGTAGAATGAAAGGGTGAAGAACTCTTTTGAGGAGGGTTCAGTTTGCTCACCTCACATGCTTGTTGTGATCTGAAGTTTGTTCAAGTGAGGGATATTTGAATGTTCTGCCTACTCACTTGGTGCTTTATCATGGAAGATATATATTTTTTATGTTGTCCCCTCATTGATGCCCGAGAATATATTCCGAAAAGTAAGGATACAATATATGTTGCTCCTGCGGTCCCTGTCACAGACCTACTATTTCTGAATAATTTGATATCTAGGTTCAATAAGGAAACAGGACTGTAGGAGTCACAATGAGTTGGGTCCATATCTGGCTTTGATATTACTGCCACCCCCACATTCAGCATGGAGTCCGGCAGGAACTTGGATTATCCAAAGTAGTTGAACAGCCTAGCCAGTCACGGGGCTAGTGGCCTGCACAATATCTTAGAAAGCCATCTCATCGCCATCGGAACAAGAAGCTTTATCTTGCTTCAATCAGTGTATGGACCCAATCACTTTCTCAATTGGAGCTTTTAATGCCTCAATTTTGAGTTTGAAACCCAGATTGAACCCTAAATATTCATCACTTATATCAGCATCCACTGGCTCATCATTATAAACTGTTATATTCTGTATCTGTACCCTAGTATAGGTCCAGGGAACATTGTACACTTTCCCTACATCAGCTCCCGTTATTTCTTATGAACGAGCCTTATAAGGACATAACTCCAAATAAGGACAGAATGCCTTATACGGGCATCACGCCTTATAAGGACTACAGCCTTTTATGGACTAAACCTTTTACCTAGTTCTATGACGAGGGTGGGCTTTTCCCGATCGATATTTGCTAGGACGTCATCCTTAGCATATATGAATAATTGATGAGTACATTCTCCAGGAGGTACACTTCACCTCTCCCATAGACGCACAAGGGTTAATCCCCAACGTCATCCTTATACTGAACAATGGGGAACACACGTACATAGACTGTATAAATACAGCTGATCTTGCTATCAGAAAGTTGGAGGAACCCGAGACTTCAAGGCCAACACACCGACCAGAGACATTGCAGCTCTGGCATGCCATCGCTACAGCTGACAGTGGTCTGACGATCCCTTGCGGGGTGTCCAGCTCAAGTCCAGGACGAAGTCCCACACTCTCACTATTCAGGTATGGGGGTTCGACTAAAGCCTAGTGGGATTCTTGGCTCTCAGGCTCTTAGGCTATTAGGCTTAGGCTCTATAGTGTCTACTCACATGCTAGGTACACTTTGGTACATCTAGTCAGGCATCTTAGGAGTACGCACTTTATTTTATAAATGCATTCTATATTCATGTATAGGTTCATGACTATTGCAAAATGGTAGAACAATACTATTTCTTCTTATTCACTGTACTACTGGTTCTATATCTCTGCTACTGTGTTACAGTCGTAACAGCGCACTTATCCTACATGAGAAGAATTACTGTACAATAAATTCTTATTGTAAACACGTTCAACTGTTTCTTCTCTATATCTCTCTGAGAGCAAACACAAGCACGCATGAGTGACTGGGTGAAAAGTAATATATTGTTTCTACGAGTTTGAGGTTATTGTGTTCTGAGGTTGCAAAAACGAATCTCTCTGATAACAGGAGATTCTAGTAGCACAGCGAGCTAGCTAATGCAAACCATAGGCTAGTATATGCGGTGGGGGTGTACAGAGTCAGTCTGCCACCAGACCCACAGTATATGTTATCCGTAAACGTCGTAGGTCCTGCATGACAGGGTACTTTTGAGACTACACTACAAAACTTTTTGATAGAATATTTGGAAGAATTCAACAATTTCTTTGTCTTCCCTTGGACTGCACTGCTGGAAGCCCACCCACTCCATTGCCAGAGCCCTAATATTTGTTTCTTGTCCACAGCACGGTGTACTTTTCATTCACTTGAGCCCTAAACACCACAAACTTGTGCCACACTTTTTTCAACAGTGTCTGTATGTGCTTTACTTCACCATTGCCAATTGCTGGTCTAGTTGGAACCTAATATCTATAAACTTTTTAACATGCCACCACAGACATAAATAATCCTCCCAATTACATCATGAACTGTAGCCTAAAGAAAGCCCTCCTATCCTTCATTAGGTCCATATACGGATGGTAATGTATGCACAGTGGGGTTAACAGCAATCACTTGGCTTAGATATTGGCCTGCTGTGTTCAATGTTATCATTATTATAGAAATTCACAGAGAATAATGGAGCAACTGTTGTCTTCTTTGAATGCCTGGGGAGACGTACTCTTGTGGAAGCTATTTTGATTTTAGTTGAGGCCAATCGCCTATGATCAGGTGTGCCTCCCAAAAACAGCAGATGTCCTCTTCCATTTCCCTTAAAAGATTGATCACAACAAAGTCTTTTAGCTAAAGCATTCAGACTTAAACTCTTAAGCATCATATGAGTAGGCATCTAGAGTCAGCCAGAAAAGTTGGCCACTGTTGTAGGTTTGGATATCTCACAGCATCTAGACTGGGTAATCCTTGCCACAGAAGGCACATCATGTGTGACGGCTCCCACTCATCTAGGCCAGGTAATGCATCCTTCGAGGTAACTAGTCACAATATCAACAAAAAAATAGCGACTGGACAGAATATTCAGTTTTTTATATAGAATGGACAGAATATCGAATTGCAAAAATATAGTGGTGCAGAATATCGAAATTCAGGTAAGAAATATTGATTTTCATAATATTGAAGTTAGTAATATCGACAGTCATAATATAGTTGTTAAAAATATCGATTTTTTTACAGTGTTCTAAGTGTTAGTATATGTGTTAAAAGTATGTATTATTTTTGTAACGTTTGTTTGAATATTTTTAAAGTAATGAATTTTATGTTATTTAATTCTTGCGTAATTTAGTTTCGTAGCGGGTTGTGGGTTTATAGGGGATAAGGGTGGGAAGTAATTTAATTATAGTAAATTAAATATAAATTTTTAGGAATTATTAATTCTTTTTAATTCAATTTTGCGTTTTAGTTCTATAGCGGGTTGTTGGTTTATAGGGAAATAGGGTGGGAAGTAATTTAATTGTAATTAAGTAATATTTATGTTTATGTATTGGTATTGATAATTAATTTATTGTTAATTCATTATTATTTGGTAATAATTTGTTATGAATTGGTAATAGATTTATATTAATTGATTAATTGATATTTATATTAATTGTATTAATTTATTATTCGGAGCGGGTTTATAGGGGAATAGGGTGGGAAGTAATTTAATTGTACTTAAGTAATTATTGAAATCATTTTTCTGTATTGATAATTAATTGACTTAATTAATTATTAATTTGGATTTTGTTTTTATTACTTATTAATTTTTGGTATTGAACATTAATTTGTTGTTAATTAATTATTAATAGGTAATACATTTTAATAAATAATATTTATTGGTATTTATAATTAATTAGTCATTACATATTTTGTAATTGGTAATTAATTTTAATTATTTTTTTATCGGTATTGATAATTGACTTATTTTTATTTAATTATTAAATACTTTCCCTACGGTTGCACTCTCTGGAGTGGGAATAGTAATTTTTACCCCTACGCTAGCCAACACTTTCCCTACTGTTGCACTCTCTGGAGTGGGAATAGTAATTTTTACTCCTAGGCTATCCAACACTTTCCCTAGTTTTGCACTCACTGGAGTGAGAAGAGTAATTTTTACCCCAACGGTATCCAACACTTTCCCTACTGTTGCACTCTCTGGAGTGGGAATAGTAATTTTTACCCCTACGCTATCCAACACTTTCCCTACTGTTGCACTCTCTGGAGTGGGAATAGTAATTAATACCCCTACGCTATCCAACACTTTCCCGACTGTTGCACTCACTGGAGTGGGAATAGTAAATTTTACCCCTACGCTATCCAACACTTTCCCTCCATTTGCACTCTCTGGAGTGGGAATAGTAATTTTTACCCCTACGCTATCCATCACTTTCCCTACTGTTGCATTCACTGGAGTGGGAATAGTAATTTTTACCCCTACGCTATCCAACACTTTCCCTACTGTTGCACTCACTGGAGTGGGAATAGTAATTTTTACCCTCCCGATAGCCAACGGTTTCTTTACTGTTGCACTCACTGGAGTGGGAATAGTAATTTTTACCCTCCCGCTATCCAACGCTTTCCCTACTGTTACACTCACTGGAGTGGGAATAGTAATTTTTACCCTCTCGCTATCAAATGCTTTCCCTACTGTTGCACTCACTGGAGTGGGAATAGTAAATGTTACCTTCCCGCTATCCAACACTAAAAATATTGAATATTTTTTTATATTATTAAGTTAACATATATATGTATTAAAAAATAAAAATGCATGTTTCTTTTTTTTTAATTTACAATAATTATTTATTAATTTTAAGGTTATTTAAGTATTTTTAAGTATATTTTACTTAATTATATTCATTATTTCATTATTTTACATTACTTTTTAGACATTTAAAAAATTCTATATTTTAACAAACTATATTATTTACAACGATATTTTGGATTCGATATTTTTGTACTTACCTGTTTGTAGATAGGAATTTGATATTTTGGTGTTCTATATTTTGTCTGCGATATTCTGGCAGCTCGATATTTTGATCGTCGATATTCTGTCAGTGATCCATCCTTCGCCTCCTTATCCCCAATACCAAAAGTAAAACTGAACCAAGAAAACCTGGAACACAATTATAACTTCTTTCCACCCCATTTGAAATAATACAACCTGTTGTATAATGATAAGGTTGTAGGATTCTATATCTTGAATAGTTCCCTTCTTCTCCCCACCTTCACATTTACTCAACCAGTTTGCCTAGAACTAGCCAGTGAGGTAGTCGTGGACAACAGGAGACTCTTCACTCAACTGTCCATGGTACCAATGTCTGCTGCATCCCTTCTGCTTTTGTTATTCTGCCTGCCACTGATTCTCTGAACTTTTTGAAAAGCTTCCAACTTGGCTCTCTCTTCTCCTTGCTCTGACAGTTGGCTCGAGCTTCTTTTTTGGGCGTTTTGATAGATGGAACATGTCTCCTTCACTCTGAGTAATGTGGGGTTTTCAGGACTCTGATATTTTGTGTCTCCAAGCTGTACAATTCCTTTCACTTCCAAGGGGTCTCGACATAATGTTTTACTCCCTCCTAAAAGAATATCAGCTGAAACATGTTACCTAATTGTTATGGAGTTTTGTGGCTAGGGAGGAACTCAGTCACTCTTTTAAAGTGTCTCATTTTACTTAATTTGGCCTGCAGTCAGAACATGGAATAATTGAAGTGTATGCACATTAAATATAATAGCATCATTGGTCCTATCCAAATTCTTGACCTCTTCTTGTTCATCTAAGTATTAAGATATTAATATTAAACTAAGGTTTCAGAAGGAGATTCTAGTCATGTATTAGGGCCCAGTGGATTGGGGGTCTTTCTGGTCGGTTTGTAATGTGTTGCAAGAGACAAGATTTCTGCAGAACGTTTGGATGTCCTGCCCCTCAGTGTTGTTGGGCAGACCCCATATATGGATGTTGTTGTGGCAGGGTCTATTCTCTAGGTCTATTTGGTTTAAGAGGAGCTCATTGGATATGTCTTCCAACTCTAGGAGCTGGGTACTTACTTATGGCATGCTGCTCCTCAGTTTAGTCATCCATTATTCTGTCCATGATTCTCATTCCCTGAACACCTACATACTTTTAGAGCTCCTGGAGATGTTTTGAGGTCCTATTTGATCTTGCCATTGTCTGGCTTTGATTCTGCCTGAAAATGGTGTTGGCAGATGATTTTTGATTTGCATAGAGTTATGTGGAGGTCTCTCAGGTGATGATTTAGTAGACCTCAGGTGCTTGTTGCCCCTGCTACGCTTGACATTCTTCACTGCCAACATGTTTGTAATTATTGGATATCTGCACCCCCTTCTTGTTGTGGAGGATTATAGTTTGTTACATCCGAAGTCACTTAAGTGTTGTTGTTCGTTCAAATAACGTTATTCGATTCATTAGAATCATAAAAGTTTACACAATAAAACATCCAAAAACAGTTACAAAATTCACACATGTTGCCTTCCATAGATCTTAATAAACCAGAAGAATTAATCAATTTTAAAATCTTCATAGCTATCCCCACCTCAGTTTGTACAATTGACTAAATAGAAAAATATTAGTAAAATGAATAAAATTAGATTAATTTTCACACTTCATAACGTTTCCTGATTATAAATGCAGTTCTAATAAAACTAAGTACTGCACTAGAAATTACAGCCGTAGATAGTGCCCTTTTTATAGGTATAGCCCCCTTGATAAGAGCAGGGCCTAATAACGTTCAATATAGGTTTAATAAAATGTGCTCTAGGGTATTTGTAGGAAAGGGGGCAAGTCTCTCACACCAGCCAGCCTGTTTGGGTTAGGCCACTCAAAAATGCAGTGTTCCCAGTCGAAATCTGGTCAACAGAAAACGCGATTGTGCATGCGAAGTAAAAGACAAATATAATTGCTGGGGACCTAATGCCCCATCATATACCGTTCCCCTGCCCTGGTCAGGCATCTTTAATTCAGTACAGTATGCATTTTTTATAATCATTTTCATGTTAGACTCAATAGTATCTTGGTTATTATAACATTCCTATAGGCCAATCTTATAAAATGCGATGCAGCGCGCGCAACGAAATTCGTTTTATTTATTTAAATGTGTACTTACCTCCGTTCATCCATATTCCGGTGTTTACATTTCCCCACCCTGCCCCTCCCCCGCCCCGCCTCACTGCCCCACCGAACTCCCTCCTCGGGCCGCTCCTGATTGCTAATCGCAAATTGAGGATGTCTTCCCATTCATTCCTATGGGCCTCTAGACCCGTAGGAATGAATGGGGAGGTATTCCTTAATTGCGAATCGCAATTTGAGATTCGCAATTAAGGAATATGTAGGATACGCAAAATTTATTGCAAATCCTATATACATAGCATTTTGCGATTCTCAAATAGCGATTCGCAAAAAATCGCTATTTGAGAATCGCAAATGAGGATTTTGATACATATGGCCCATATTTACCTACATTTTCTTTAACAATGGCCTCCTCAAATTGCTTTAAGTCCACTAGATTCCATTTAACCCGAACTCCTTGATAATGAATATATTTTATCGGACACGCATCCCTCATAGCTTTCTGTGCTGTAACATTCATAGAGAGAATCAGAGGATTATGGTCACTTACAGGAATGGGTTCAACTGCAAAACTATCAGCCAACCATGTATATGTATATTTACTAGTAATTAATATAAAATCAATAGTGCTCACATTGGCTTCCCCCTGATAAGTTGGAAACTGTACTGAGGGATTATTAACCAGGGTGTTCACCATACAGAAATCATTCACCAGTATAATAGTATTCAGGGCATCACCCTGCGGTGTATGCTTAAAATGCGGGACAGAATGATTTTCTGTATCAGCTACCACACATACTCTGTGTGAGCTATATGGGCAGACGGTACAATTAAAATCTCCCGCCCATATTATACACAGAGGTTGGAATTTCGCGGCAACATCATCGATCTCCTCTTTAAGTTTATTAATTAATAACCTCAGTATTATTTGGGTTGAAAATGTTTTAGTACCAATTAATTAATAAAATGATGGTATTGGTTAGATTAAAAATTAATATAGGCTGGGTACCAATGGGAGTCTATTATACTCTCTGTCTGAATTGAGTCGTACATAAGCTAAATAAACGTCACTAGACCTCCCTTGGCTCTCCCTGCAGCTGACGGATTTGCGTGTGTATTTAATGAGCGGTATCCATCTAAAGTAATGTCAACCCGGCTCCAAGTCTGCTGGAGACCAATAATATCAAAAGACTTCACATATCGTAGCCAAACCTCATCTGTTAATTTTGCAGAAATACCTGCGATGCTCCAATATATAAACCTAAAAGGCCATACATTTGTGTGCTGGGTCCTAGGTACTTCATGGACAACATCATTAACATTCTGTGCCCCTGATGCCTCATCAACACTATGATTAAAAGTTGGATAATCTATCTCAATATTTGAGCCCGGCCCTATAGCTTCTCTGTGGTCATGATTCAAATGCCCAGGGTAATATAGGCTATTATTATTGCTGTTTAAAGGCAGTGTAGCCACTATACCACCCAATTCCTCAGTATCAATCTCTGGGACGTTAACCGGGACAACAGTATCCCCAATATTATTTTGAGCTGGGGTAAGTCAATCTATGTCTGCAAGATTACTTAGTGCCTCATAGCGGTGAGAATGAAACCAGGATGGGAGAGGGGGAGGCTGTATTTGCCCTAAAAATCTGCTCTCGTCTTCGATATATCTACTGGCTCTAGGAGGCTGATAGAGAAACCCCAGGGGCAGAACAGACATCTCCCTCACACCTTCAAAGTAGTTCTCCATTCTATCCAATATGGGGGCATATTATCAAGACACTGCGTTAAAATTATCGCCGCTTCAGCGGCAGAAAACTGCCGCTAAAGCGGCGATAATGGGCTTGATAATATGCCCTTGAGAATTCCCATAGAAGCCCATGTTCTGGTGTCAACATGGGCTTCTATTGAATTCTCAAGGGCATGTTATCAAGCCCATTATCGCCGCTTTAGCGGCAGTTTTCTGCCGCTGAAGCGGCGATAATTTTAACGCCGTCCTTGATAATATGCCCCCAGGTCGTTACCAAACCTGGAGATCTGAAAGTCAGAACAATACAATTTCCCCAAAATGATTTATTGGATTTCCCCACCCATCCTGTACGGCGAGCCATTTTAAATTCTTCAAATAGGAACACATTGCTAATGCCTGTCCTGGTGCTAAAAAAATTAAGCGATTTATTCCTCAGTGTTGACCAATGCTCCACTTCTCCAGATGATAATATTGGAGCATTGGCCAGCACAACAGTATAAGGGATTGCCTCTGGGGGTAGGTGTCGATTGAGGTCCGGGGGGCTAAGATATCTTTTGCCAGAAAACTGACTATCTATCCCTCCTGTATTTCTGGATTCATCTACGACAATAGCACCATACTTATCTTTTTGACTGTTTGTGGAGGTTTTCACAATCTGACCTTGCCCACAGATGAAACCTACTGACTCATGCGCAATATTATTGCTATTTATAGAAGAGTGCGCAACCTTTGGGTGGGAGGGATCAACCTCAGACACTGGCATAGGGGGTAGGTCGGGGTACTGTACCTCTGCATTCTTGGCAGCACCACCACCGCCAACCACATTTTGCCCACCAACTACATGAGATACATGAGATACAGGAATATTAGACACAGGACTCGACAAAATATTAATCCGTCCCTCAATGTCAATTAATTTTTTTAAAATAGGGTCCAAATGAGCTGAGATTAAAAGTTCCAACTTTTTCATGAGGGAATCCTCCATCTCTTGAGCGGGTGAAACTACAGTAGATACAACGTTCTCCTCGGCTTGCTTTGTGAAGACCCCTAAGTTGCAATTTGGCTTAACAGATTTACTTCTACGGCCCACAGACTTAGGGGGGGGGGGCTTTGCTTGTTGTGTTTAGTTAATTTATTAAAAGTATGTCCCTCTCTTTTTTTTTCAGAAGGAGCATTGCTGATTCCATCTTTAGATTTCGCTTTTTGGCCCGAGTAATAACGTGTGGCCTCGGCAAAGTATCAGCCTTATCAATATCGACATCAACTTTGGCTGGGTCGTCAATGTTTCCATGTTCCGCCAATTGCATTATATCAGTTATATCAGTTCGTGAAGGGCACGCTTCCAAAGTGGGTCGTGGCACTAACACATGGGTAACAGGGGTAAATCGTTGATGAAGATTCTGAGGGTCCAGAGACAATCTACGTTCAGTAAGTTTGATTTCATGTATAAGGCACGTCTCGGCCCGCAACAGGAAAGCGTCCAATGTCCCCACCACCCCTTGGCCATTTCTTGATTTCAATTACTCATCTTAGTTGGATTTATTGAACCAATACAGTATTTCTGTATCAACGAACTCAATATTAAAAACTGTAAATAAATAGAACAGTAGCTTCTAAGATGATCTACGCGCAGATATTAATACCGTTTCCCAGCCCAGCCTCTATTGATCTCGGAAGGGCTTAGATCCAGGTCCAGGTTTCGCCCAGGCGCCGTTCACATGTGTTCACATGCGTTGACATGCATCACGGGGATGATGGGAGTTTATCTAGCGCCTCCTGGTGGATAACATGGTGCCACGAGCGGGAGGCAGGCTGGATGTTGTGGTCCCCCCAGGACCGGACACACCTGGTGCAGTAAATGCGGCACACAGAAAAAGCTGAACCCCAATAGAGTCAATAGCTATAACTGGCGTGGTCTTCAATATCTGAAGGCGTGGAGTGGGTCTCCTGGCAGACTGCCTTGCAAGCAAAGCACTCCTGCCTCCTCTGCTCCTCCTTCCCCCCTCCCTCTCCCCAAGTGGAGTCCAAGCTGGTGAAACAACCAGCAGCGGCAAGAGCTCACTGTCTCTGCCCCCCCTCCATGTGATGCCCCAATGCTCTCACGGGCCAGGCCTGGTCTCCCAACTCCACCAGGCCCGGCATCAGCTCTCTCTTTCTGCACAGGCCTTCGTGCTCCCTCACGTAGCCTCCGTGCACACTGCAGGCTGGGGATCCGAGCAGTGGCCGGCACCCCGGGGCTACCCTGCAGTTCTGCTGAAGGTCTCCCGTGCGTCGGCCCAGCGAGTCACTCACCGCGACAGGGTCCTCGCGGGCGCGATTCAGGAGTGCGCCTGCACGATTCGTTCTCCTCTCCTCTCAGCCATGCAGGTGCCATCTCCTCGCTGGCAGCGGCCACAACAGTGGGGGTCTTTCTGGTCAGTTTGTAATGTGTTGCAAGAGACAAGATTTCTGCAGAACGTTTGGATGTCCTGCCCCTCAGTGTTGTTGGGCAGACCCCATATATGGATGTTGTTGTGGCAGGGTCTATTCTCTAGGGCTATTTGGTTTAAGAGGAGTATCATTCTGTGGCGTGAGTCTTATTTCAGGGTCGGTAACGCATTCATGTGGTATGTCCTTCCAAGATTAGAATGCCAGCCGCGTACACTGCATATAAAGTAGTCCTGTATTTTAATTAAAACTTGAGGAATCTACGGGCTGTTTCGGGCCACCGAAGGTCTTGTATAACAAAGGAGTGATGTTCCTCAACAATTTTTTAGATTTTGAGCCGAGTGTGGCAGAACAGAGTAAACTCCTTTGCAATGGAAAATTGTGCCCGAAATTGCTCCCAAGGCCCGTTAATGAGCCGCAATAGATCTTGTTGCGAGCACGCTTCTTCACCGTAGCACGTCTGGGTCCGTGTTCAAACCGGAGGCCACTTCTTGTACTAATGCATTGCACAAAGAATGCCCAGATGAATTCCAGAGTACCACCACCTCGCAGTGGATGTTTCATTGGGGAAAGTACGATGTTGGTGCACAAGGAGGGAAAACCAGGAAAGTGCAGTCACTCCTATAAATTACCCAAGTTCCTCATCGTCCGGCTTTCAGCTATTATAGAGGTTTCATGGACAAGATCTTGCGGTTGCTCTTTTTCAGTATGGTTCCATAAATGATCTTTGCCTGTTTAGCATTTGTTATGAGTCGCAAAGTCATTGTTTCCATGCACAGGTGGAGCTTCATTTGAAGACTATGCGATATGGTCTCCTATGCGACAGGCAAGGCTGCAGCTGTGTTGTGGTCAACTTGCTGTGAGAAGTTGGCCTGGTATGTGCTGTCCACTAATTAAAGTGGGCACCTTGCACCAGTCAAAACGACCTTTATTGATGATTATGTTAAGACAACCTTTATTGAAAGCTATCCTAGTGGTAGCTATGGAGAGCAGCCTTCAGGCTAAGTCTTGAAGGAGTATAAAGCAGCTTGTTTTACCAGATTGTAACCTCCTGAATGACCAAATGAAAGGAGAACCCCACAAGACTTATTATAAAAATATGTATTTTTTACTAAACACTCTCTACTAATCTCTTTATGAGATTAGAGCACAAAGTACACAATATTAAATCACTAGAATGACAGTACATAGCACAATCCACAGTGGGCTCCAGGGGGAGACCAAACCATATACTAAGAAAGTGGTACAACCACGACTTGACTAGACACAGTGCCTAGAGCACATAGAATCTCTGGGACCCCAAGGAACCACCCAAGGTAGTGACACAGGGGACCCACGGAGAATGTGTGCAGTGTGAGCACACAGGCGCGAGCCCAGTACAACTCTATGGAAAAGTAGCAGTTGGAATTTTAAAGAATAAGAACACTTAGAAGAGGGCTTTGAGCAAACCCTTTCAAACATAGAAGGTTCTAAGGCCAGCACCCATGTGAGCACCAGAGTACTCGTGTTACCTAACCCAGGGAAGCCGGGTGCATAGGTGTCAAATTATGTCGGGTATCTCCATCGTTTCCAATGGCGTGATGCAGAAAAGTACTGCTTCCGTGAAGAGGAAAAGTGTCCGGTGTGATCCGAGCCTGGATCAGAGCTGAGAAAAACCTGAGAGCAGAGGGGACAGAGTCTGAGTCACTTGCCAGTGACCAGGAGCACGATGGACGAATGCCCACCGATGTCGGGTGCTTCAGGTGAGAAGAGGTGAAGCTTGACTCTGAAACCACGGGAACCAGGAGACGTCAAGGATGACCAAAGTCCGGAGAGGAGCTGTCCCATGAAGGATGTCGAGAGCTGGGGGGTCAGTGTCCGGATGGAACACCAACAAGCCTTGGCAACTGCAACCCACGCAGTCAGAGGAAATCAGCTTCGATGAGGACCAGCAATGTCCTGCGGACTCTCCAAGCAATGGAGAGTCAGGGCACGTCTGGAGCAACCAGGAAAGCCCATGGAAAGTCAAAGTTACCTTCACAGGGACCCATAGGCCAACGGCCCAGTGATCGCGAAGGCACCTCGAGAGGATTTACTCAACACCAGCCCACGGAACACTCGGGGAGTGTAGGCTGGAAATCTTCAATGGAATCACTGCTCGGGGTGAGGACTACAAGAAGCTGAAAGCACAGTTCAGGGGTCGCCGGAAAGCAGATGCTTCTGCAAATGTACACGGTGCTCAGGGATATGGGTTGCACGGTCCCCACAAGGGATACGGGTCTCAGATTTGCTGAGCACACTAGTCGACCTTGGGGACACTTGGAAACCCACCTCATGAGTTGCAAAAGTCTTCGGAGTCCACAGGAGCTTCAGAGCTGCAAACCAGTCAGATGCGTCTTAGGTGCCTGCTTAGCAGGGGAGTAACTTATTTACTCCAAGGGAGATTCTTCAGTCATCTAGCGCAGTGTAGCTTGTCGAAGGTACTTGGTTTCTGTAGCAGAATTTCGTCCAGGTAAATCTAAAGTCCTGTAGTCAGGGGTTCCTACTTTATACCCAAGGAAGGGGTGGGTCAAACTCTGGGGACCCACCTATGGGAGGGTCAGGACAGAGGGGGGGTTACACCCATGTCCTTTGTCCAGTTTCGCACCAGAGCAGGAGCAAAAGGCTCCTGCAACCGGTTTGAACTGGATTATGCACAGGGACACAAAATGTGCCCCAGTGCAGACATCAAAGCACTCTCAGAGTGCCCCCAGCCCCAATACACTAAAGCCTGTCTGGGAGGTGGTTACACCTTCCTGTGACAGGAAACCTATTGTCCAGCCTCCCCTGCCAGAGTTTCATCCAGCAGCAGGAGGGCAAACGCGTGTCTGTGGCTGGCAGCATCCATTTTGTGATACCAGGGTTCTGTTAAGCTGGTACCGGGTGTACCTGTGCAGTCATATTTCTCCCTCTAGGAGAATGGAATCATACCTCCCCCACCAGAACTGGTGCGGAGGTATGATTCCAAGGTGTTTGACACAAAACACGACATGTTTCTGTGCAGCCGTTTTAAAGTTAGCATTTACCGCGAGGTTATAATGCACTTAAGAGTATATGGTTGGCTGCATCACAGAATAACCCCGGAGAATAGATTCCTAAGGCTGCAGAAGGGCTCTACTCATGCAGGGGCACCCTCTCACAAAAAACCCAGCACCCGGACTTCAGGATTGATAAGGCCTGCCATTGGGGTGACTGATAGGTTTATATGTGCAGTGATAAGGTAGATATAGTGAACCTATATCTAAGTAAGGGGTGCAGGCACCACCTTACACAGGTTGCAGTAGCAGACCTGTGGTGTCAATTTGAGTGGTCTCTCAGGGGTGGCATAATACATGCTGCAGCCCCTGGGAGGCCTCTGGGGTACCTATGCCCTGGGTACATAGTATACCATATACTAGGGATTTATAAGGGTACCCCAGAATCCAATCTGGAGTGTACCTAAAGTATGTGCAATCAATTTAGAGGAGAAAGCAGCTAGATTGGGGTCCTGGATAGCAGGATCCCAGCCAGACTAAGTCTAAAACAGTGAAACATCAGGAAAAAGTGAGGGTAACTATAAGAAGCAGATCCTCCTCTCCGACACTTGCTGTATGTGTTTTTCTGCCATGGCAGCTCCCTGGAGTCTGATTCATCAGCAGTGGTGGTAGACCCAGCAGGTTTTCGTCTCCCAAGCTTACTGTGGAAGTGGTTGTTTTGCTGACCATGACATTGGCTTTGCTCTCTGCAGTTCTGGTAGTATCTAATGGCATAAATTAGTGGTCTAATATGGCAACCAGTCCTTGGGATCTCGGCTGTTTTTGGTTTTGCTCTGTGTTGGGACCTTACTTCTTCACAAAGCAGGTGTGTTCCGTGCAGGAGCAATGTCTTTATATGTGCTGCTCAAGTAGTTCAGTATTTAATGGTTGTAGAGGTCTGAGTGTGGGTCACAGCGCTCGTGTCTGCCCTATTCACCATCAAACAAACATGCATATTGTGTGCAGAAATGCTTGCTTGCACCCACTATTTTATTTTGTAAACTAAGCAGCATATAGAGTCATCTTTTAAGTTGTCTAATGGAAGCTTAATATCCTCTCCCAGGCATTCCAGTCAAAAAATGAAAACAAGTTCACCAAAGCCCCTGTGAACACAGTAAGTGCTATGATGCTGCACACATTTCTGCCTCTTTCTGTATAAAGATTTCAAAACCTTTATTCGTGGGTAAGTTCCCCTGCAAAGGTTCTTATGCATTGGTCTTTCCACCTCGTCTTCCTCCCTCCTTTACATTCCCTATCCCACTGAGATGAAACTTCTCTATCCCTGCCTGTGGTCCTTGGCCACAGGCCTCTGATACAGGCTCTGGGAAGATCTTGCCAGGTGAAGAATGGCAGTTTAGACATTCATTACAGCTCAAGCATGAGCATTTGATGTGAAATGGGCATCTTTAACAGGATGACATCTGTTTTAAACAGTAACATTATTATTGGTCAATATTTAAATTAAAGTGTATAGCGCACTGGATTTTTTTTATCAAAGAGTCAGATACATATCTCATATTTGTGCAAATAAGATAACCACGTTTGCTTTACAGTGAATATGTCAACAGTGTGTCCCTCCAACTACTTTATTTTCTAATTGAGTATTGGGCTGACTGTGCTCTTTGATGTTTGGTTGTCTGTCTGTCTGCAGCAGCTTACGGCAGGGAATAGGGGCCGATCACTAGCCCATGCAAAGTTGTGAACTTTTTTAGTTTAAAATACCATCAATCTGACAAGGTTTATAGGTTTATAGGTTTTATGCATGTTGTGCACTCCACAAAATACTTTGCAATGTATTTAATCCCCATGAGCAATTCACAGCACCCCTTCGGAACACTTGGCTTCCACTCAATCAGTCTTTGAGGAATACATTGGGCCATGAGGATGGAGGGTGGGGAACAGAAAGAGACACCAACTTCTTGTCTTCCTTCTGAAATACTCACTTACTAGGGTAAAATCTGCATTTTAGGATGAGTGACTCTGAAGACACACTACTGTGAGGAACATGTCAGCAAAGGTCGAGGAAAGAGCAGTTGTACAAATGGGTTCTCAGTCAGACTTTGAGTCAGTGTCTCAGTGTGTTGAGAGGGGGCTGGTGTGGGCTTAGTCAGGTATGAAGACAATAGATGGGCAGCCAGGTGGCGAGGGTCTGTGCAGCAATACTGAAGCCAGGCCAATGCATGGATAGCAGGCAGAGCTGGGACACAGTAAGCTGCAGTTTATGGTGATATTTGATACTTGGTTGGAGGAGTACACACACACAAACACACGCACACACACACAACGCATAGCGCAGTGGCGATATAAATTCCAGCGATAGTGGGGTAGTCGCCGTTTTGCAAGGAACATCGCTGGTTTTCCAGCGATGTTCCCTGCAAAACGGCGATATGCTTGATGATACGACCATGTGGTCGTAACACAAGAATCCACCCCCCATGTTAGGTATGGGTTGGTCATGATTTTAGCACGCGTTAGTTTTTGGCGAAAACAGCGGTTTTCGCCCGAAACTAACGTATGCTAAAATGCGTGGGCCACCTTGTAAATATCGCAATGTGCACATCAGTGATATTTACAAGGTTGTACTGCCCAGTGACGCCCACTTTGCATCTCATTAGAGATGCAAGGGGAGGCATCGGAAAAAAGGGTGCTAACATGCGCTAATGCATGTTAGCGCCCTCTTGTAAATAGGGCAATATTTTTATGGCGCTTGTAAATATGCCCCATAGTTTGTTATTATAGTGTTTTTTCAAGTCCCCATAAAGATAGTGTGTTGTTATAGTGATGTTCAAGTCCCCACAGAGATAGTGTGTGAAGATGATTGTGTTCAAGTCTCTATTGAAATAGTGTGTACATTCAAAGATTAAATCCCATTATAAAGAGTGTGAAGCTAATGATGGTCATGTCTACACAGAGGTTGTGTGCAATTATAGGAATGCTCAAGTCCCCACAGAGATAGTATGTTTTTATAGTGATGTTCAAGTCCCGACAGAGTTAGTGTGTTAATATGGAGATTTTTAAGTCCCCACAAAGATTGTGTGGCATTTTAGTGATGCTCATGTCCCTGTGGAGATAATGTGGTATCATAGTGATGTTCAAGTTCCCACAGAGACAGCGTGGGAAGATACTTGTATTAAAGTCTTCACTGAAATATTGTGTAAAGACAAAGCTTAAATACCCATACTGTAAGTGTGAAGTTAAGAATGTTCAAGTCCAAACAAAGGTTGTGTGTAATTACAGGAATGCTCAAGTGCCCACAGTGATAGTGTGTTATTGTAGTGATTTTCAAGTCATCACAAAGATAGTGTGTTTTATATTGATGTTCATCTCCTCACAGAGATAGTGTGTGTAGATGTATGTGTTTAAGTCCCCACTTAAATAGTGTGTATAGTCAAAGCTTAAATCTCATTACACAGAGTAGGAAACTAATGATGTGCAAGTCCACACACAGGTTGTGTGTAATTATAGAAATATTCTAGTTTGCTCAGAGATGGTATGTTATTGTAGTGATGATCCTGTCCCCACAGAGATAGTGTGTTCTTATAGTAATGTTCATGTCTCCACAAATATAGTGTTATTATAGTAATGTTCAAGCCCCCCAAAGAGATAGTGTGTTATCATTGTGATGTTCAAGCCCCCACAGAGATAGTGTGGGAAGATGATTATATTCAAGTCTTCACTGAAAAGGTATGTAATGACAAAGATTAAATCCCCGGGGAGTGTTAAACTAATGATGATCAAGTCCAGACAGAGGTTGTTTGTAATTATAGGAAGCTCAAACACCTACAGAGATGGTATGTTAATATAGTGGTTTGCAAGTCCCCACAAAGATGTGTTCTCAAGTTTCCACAGAGATCGTGTGTTATTATATTGATGTTCAAGTCCCCACAGAGATAGTGTGTGAAGCTGATTGTGTTCAAGTCCCCACTAAAAATAGTGTGTAAAAACAATGCTTAAATCCCCTGGCACAAACCCCCAGCCTCAAAATGAGAGCTGGGTCAGCCTGCTCCAACCAATCCTGGAGCTGTTCTGCTGATCCAGGATTGGTTGGATTTGTGTTGCACAAGGAGGGAAATCAACCCCTTTCCTTCCTGCTCCTCGTCACCCCCAGGATCGGCGTGGAAAGAGGAGCATCAGTTTGAAGTGCCCGGCAGCAGGCAGCGTTTATGGTGAGTGCCCCTCCATCAATTAATGTTGCCAGTCCCCACTGCCTATAGAGAAATGAGGCCAAGAGCTGAGTTCTTTTGTAAGGCCATGACTTTCAATATCCTTATCATGTACGGCAAGGGGTACTTTATTCCTTCCAATGGTCACACCATCACTTTTCCCACAAACCACTTAATTCATTGGTGGTAGCTCATTCATATGAAAAAGAAAGAATGTTTGCAAACATGAAGAATAGTTCCAAAATTAAACAGGAAGAAATTAGTTGCATATTTGTTACAAGAAGACATTAGAATCAGTTTAGTACAAATCAGTTTTTTAAAAAAGGCGCAGTAGCTCAGAATATGTTGAAACATGCATTAAGATTCTAACTTAAACGTGTTGCCTGTCTGCTTGTCACTGTATAGCTAGAAAAAAAGAGCAGAAGAAATAAAAGCTATAATTTTTGTTTTCCTACCTTAAAGAGCTGCTTTAATTATGTTCTGTGAGCTGACTTGACTTTCCTCTCGTCTGCTAGCTCTGGCAGCAGGCATTGTGATGCCAGACCTCAACTATAACGAGCTATTACAGTTGAGTTCTGTCATCATTTCTTTATAATAGATGACTAAGTGTGTTAAAAGTCGTCTATTATATCTAGAGATGCCATTTTCGCTTAGTGCGCACTCTAGTTGTCGGAACGGCTTCCCCATTTAAATGCACGCTGGGCGGAAGCCAGTGCCTTGAGGGGTTGCTCGTGGTAACCTTTTGCAAACTTGTACATTACTGCTGCTATTCTTTTTAAATAAATTTTATTGTACCTCTGATGATTTGTATGGTAAAAATCCTGCACTATATGTTGGGGCTTGGACATTATGCTGATTCTTTTACCTGGACCGGGGAGGCAGGTCCTGTAGCCACTTCCTGATTTCCTCCACTTGACAACAAAAGACGCCATTTTCGCTCAGTGCGCACTCTAGTTGTCGGAGCGGCTTTCCCATTAAAATGGGTGCTGCGCGGACACGCAACAGACGCGCGCAGTGGGCGCGCCACTGGCGCACCCAAGGCAAGCCTGTGTGTGCCCATCAGCGTCCCGGAAGCGGCCAGCGCCAGCCATGCTGCCCATCTTCCACTGGACCAGACTGCCCCTCGAGCCTACAGCCGCAATGATCTCTTTTCACTTCACCCACACCCTTGCCTCCAGTCTAGCAGGTGGGAGGTGTTAGAGTACCCCCCCTGTCCGTAATAAATGTAGTTTTGATATACGCCTAGGCTTGGACGCATCCCAGCACTCCTGGACCATTTCCAGTGGCAGTGGGAAGGGGCTCAAATTTAAAGCAAAATTAATTAACACTCGAACACTAGGCAGACACCACCAGGATATCTTTGATCTACTTTCCGATAAACAGGTCGATCTATTATTCATTACCGAGACGTGGCTCAATGATTCTTCAAACCCTATTATCAAGATGGCGATACCCGCGGGATATAAGATCTCCCGGGCAGACCGCAAAGTCGGGAGGGGTAGCGGTGTTGCGGTCATCTATAGAGACAAGTGGGCCTTCCGCTGCGAGGAGTCTTCTCAGTTAGGAGAGGGTGAAGTCCTTGATTTCAGTATCACTATCTCCCTGAGGCCTCTCTGAGTGGAACATTGGTCTATAGGCCCCCTGCACCTGCTGGGCCTTTTCTCAAAAACTTGGCGGATGTTATTAATCCCCGCACTTTGCAGGTCACACACACTATCTCTTTCTGAGAGATCTTAATATTCATTTGGATAAAGATGATGTTGGGGACACCAGGGAATTTGTCGATTCTCTCAACCTTGCCCAGCTTACTCAATTTGTCTGTGCACCGACGCACTCTGTAGCGCAAATATCCTTGATCCTATTTGTTCCAACTTCCCCATTAAGAGGCGGAGGATCCTCTACCGATCCGATCACTTATTGTCACACTTCTCCTGGTTCCCAGACGGCAATATTCCCCCAAGCCGTGCTGGTCAAGGCCTTTGCCAGAATTGACCCGATAACTTTCAGCTGTGCTCTAACTGAGTCCAGACCAGCCCCCTCCGATGATTTGGAGGTTGCTCTTGAGAGCTTCTTCAGCTGGATCGAGAGTGCGGTGGACCGTTTTTCTCCTACGGCCCCCGCTAAACTATCCAGGGATTCCCTTTCTAAGACATAGTTTTCGCATGAGCTTAAATTACAGAAACAACACTGCAAAAAATTTGAATGTCAATGGCGGCTTGAATATTGCCCCATGGCGAAGCTTAACCTTAGGAAAGCCCAGAAGTTGTATTATGCCTCTATAGCTCAGACCAAAAGCCTTTACAATGCAGATCGTATTGATCTAGCCAGGAACAATTCTAAAGAAATGTTTTCTATTGTCCAGAGCTTCATGGCCCTAGAGCTGAATCCATCACACTTCCCTCGTCCAACGCTTGGTTCGAGGCACTCTCAATTTTTTTTATTTATAACATTTGCTCTATCCAGGCGTCCTTTACTCTAGGCAATCATTCTATGGTCAGGCTCTCGCCCCCGGAGGTGCCACATGTGGAGTCTCCCTCACTGACGGCTTTTTCACCCATTGATCTTTCTGAGTCACTGAGGGTCCTTAAGGCCTTGAAGTCAGGCTCCCTAACTGATCCCTGTGCAGCCAGACTTTTGACTTTGGTCGCAGAGATAGTGGACCCTGAAGCCAACAGACTCATCAATCTGTCCCTTCAGGAGGCCCATGTTGCCTCAGTATGGAAGCAGGCCAAGACTCTGCCCCTTTAAAAAAAATCTTCATTGGATCCGCTGAGCCCAGTTAATTACCGCCCTATATCCCTTCTCCATATCATGGTGAAAGCTTGCGATAAAGTTGTCAACAAACAACTTACCGACTTTGTCGAGGGTGCTGGCCTACTTGACCCAGCTCAGTCCGGGTTCAGAGCCTCCTATAGCACTGAGTCGGCCTTGGTGGAAGTCTCGAAAGCTTTTCGGGAGTGGCTGGATTCAGGCAGCAGGTCAGCTCTCATTTTGTTGGACCTCTTGGCAGCATTTGATACGGTCCCCCACGCTCTGCTGCTTAACCGCCTCGCGGACTTGGGGATCTCAGGTGCTGCCCTGAGTTGGCTGAAATCCTTTTTAGAGGGGTGTACTCAACAGGTTTGGCTCCCCCATTTTCCTCCTTACCTCAAGAGGTGACTACTTGGGTGCCTCAGGGGTCCTCTTTGAGACCCTTCTTTTTAATCTTTGTCACCCCTCTGATTTACTTGGCTGAAGAGTTGGTAGCCAAAATTATAGCATACGCTGATGACACCCAGCTCCTGTTTACCTGGGTAAAATCAGAGGGTTTAACGTCCGTGGCCAGAAATTGTCTGTCAACAGTCTTTCAATGGCTTTCCTCAGCACAGCTCAAATGCAACGAGGACAATTCAGAAATTATCCTCTACGGGACTTACTCGCCTCAGTTTAGAGAAACCTTATGGCCAGCGGAATTTCTCATGGCTGCCTCAATGGAGCAACCCGCTAAGAATCTTGGAGTATGGTTCGTGGAGAATCTTTCCTTTACCACCCAGATTAAGAAGTTAGCTGGAATTGCTTTGGGATACTCTAAACTCTTAGGAAATTTCTCCCGCTTCTCCCCAGAGCAGCTAAGGAAACCGTGACTCGGGCCCTTATACTCTCTCAGATCGACTACGCCAATGCTTTGTATGTCGGCTTGCCGGGCTACCTTCTCAATAAACTACAGGTTGTCCAAAATGCTGCAGCGAGACTTGTTTTTAACATCCCAATGAGAGGCAGCATCAGACAGCATCTGCGCTCACTCCATTGGCTGCCTGTGGCCGAACGAGTCAAGTTTAAAACCCTGACCCCGGCCGATCATGCACTGCATGCCTGCGCCCCCACCTACTTACGGAAGCGTTTCCTGTTCTACACCCCCACCAGACTTCTCCGTTCATCTTGCCAGCTTCTGGCCCACATTCCTCGCTTCCGGCTTACAAGAGTGGGGGGCAGTTCACTTGCTGTCGGAGCTGCTACCGCTTAGAACTCTCTTACTCTGGCTCTCTGCAGTATTCCAGACTTTCGTCTATTAAAATTTTTTTGTAAGACTCATCTTTTTGTTTAACCTTTGCCACTTCTCCCTCTACAGGCTCGTGCCGGGACACTCCAAGGAGTATCTGTGTGCGCTACAAACTCAAATAACATGACATAACATAACATTTGTTGTCTCAAAATGCCTTAATGAGCATGAATGCTATGTACTTTTTGTAGGAGAGTAGGGTCTGCAATCCTATGATCACCCAGATTTTTTTGCTTTTGCTTCATTGGTTTACGACTTTCTCCGGCTGTGGGCCTGCCAATCAGACCCACAGCCTAGCTGTTCTCTCTCGAAATTAACACACATGTACGTTAGGTGCATCCACTAATTGGAACTGGGCCGCCTTGTCAGTCCCTGTCTCAGCATACCACAGGTATCCAGGGCATCGGTGTACCCAGGGCCTACCAGGGGCTGAAGCATGTATTATGCCACCCCTGGAATGGCCGCCCAAATCTGACACAACTGGCTGCACGACAGCTGGGGCCACGTGGTGTAATCACCCGTTGCTGTAGGTGTAGTATTCCTACACCTAAACCCTAACATGGACACATGGGTTCCTATCAGTCACTCCTATGGCAGGCCTTATCAATCCTGAAGGCAGAGTGCAGGGGATCATGTGGGACGGTGCTCTGGCGCGAGCTGAGCCCGTCGACGGCTTGTGGAACCAAGTCCTAATAGCCGTTCCATGGTGACGCGGGCCAACTACTTTTAATGCCTTATAATCCTAGCGGTTATTTGCTAACTTTGGCCTCGCATCACCTACACATGTCGAGTAAGGTGTCATACGAATGGGAATACGAACCCCTCGCCAGTCCGGGTGACGGGGTTGGCATTCCCCCCCTTTTAGAGGGACACGACATGGAAGTAACCTTGAACCCCGGTTAAAGTTGACTCAAGCCTCAGCATCACAAAATGGATGCTGCCACCAGACACAAGTCTGACCTCCCGCTGCTGGGGGACCTTCCAGCAAAGGGAGCTTGGTCAAAGGGTTTCCTGTCGAGGGCGGTGTTAGCACCGTCCCAGACAGGGTTTGTGTATCCCAGGTGGGCAGGGCTGAAAGGAAGGTGACTGCAAGTGGCACCCCGGTGCTCACTGTGCATAGCCCGGCTCAAACCAGTTTCGGGGGCACACCGGCCCCTGAGCTGGCGCGAAGCCGGACAAAGGATAGGGGTGTAACCACCCCCCTCCTGGCTCCACCCATAGGTAGAACCTAGTCACGGGCCAGCCCCTTTTCTTAGAATAAAGGTAGGAGCGAGTCCCCTTCCCAAATTGGATAATCGGATAATCAGATAATCGGATACCTCCGAATCACGAACCACTTTCCACGAAAGGAACTCTTGACTATTTCTGAAGACTCTCCCTTGTGGCTAAGGAGTAGCCACCCTGCACCAGCAGGCACCACCTAAGCGCTTGCGGTTTGCTGTAAGTCTCTCCTACGGATCAAGACTGCCCAGCTCGACGAGACCCGAGTTCCCTGCCATCTCTGACCTTTTACCTCCCTCATCAGCTCAGCTGAGAGTCGTAGGTGTGACGAGACCTGCGGGACCGGCTATCTTCAGGACCTGCACGACGCTTATCTAGCACGCCCACCGAGGGACCCTCGAGTGAGTGCACCTAGGGTTTGAGAAACCCTAAACCCTGAGCAGCTCCAGCATCGAAGTCTGTCTCCCCAGCATCCACGAGATCTGCGTGGGGGCCCTTCCGCTCCTTGCTGTTCACCGCGTTGTCCGACCACTTGCCGACCGGCTTGTGGCCCGCTTCACGACGCACCACGTTTTGTTTCATCACTAGTCTGGTTGCTCCAGACTGGCTCTTGCTCCCCTTCAACAGAGGAGTACCCCGGGCCCTCCTGGTCCACTCCCGACGCCATCTTGACTCCCCCGCTTGGGTGGCCGCTGCCAAGATCCGCTGCCCCTTCCTGGGCCCAGCATCATCGACAGCAGACACCTTCGTGGGACAGCTCGCCCTCCATCCTGGTCGCCGCCGCGCCTCCTGGTCCGAGGAACAGCCGAGTCCGACGTCACCCACTCACCTGGTCGAGGTGACTTCCGCCGGTACCCTCCTGGTACCCACACGATCGCTGGCTAGCGGTTGAGAACTGAGTCCCCTCTGCTTTCAGGTTTTCCTTCACCACCGATCCAGGCTTGGATCGCTCTGAACATCGTCACTGGTCGCCTGCCAGCAACTTCTTCTTTCAGGCTCCTGAGACTACACGAGGACTCCCGACATCTTGACGAACTTCACGCAGCCGCAGCCTCCGGGCTAGGTAACTCGAGCATCTCGGTGCTCCATCGCAGGTTCGCTCTACAAGTGTCCAGTTCCTTTTTCGTTTAGTCCCACTGATCGGATCACTCCGGGATCAGTATCTCCAGACTCTAACCATTCGCATTTCACTGTTAGTGTAGGTGGTTTCTCGTGCCCCTCGGGCATTTGTGTAAATTGTGCAACTGAAGTATTTTCCTAAGAGTTTTGTAGTGTGCTTAGCTCCCTGACTCATAAAGAGCCAGGGTAGTCCTGTTATAAATAAATATCCTTTTATTTTCATAACAACTTGTGTGGTGTCCTTTCACTTGGTGTTCAAGGGGTATATGTGATGGTAAACAGCTGGCTTAACACGCCCTCTAGAGTTTAGCCTAAGACTGCTCGTATCCACGCTACTAGGATAGCTGGTCTAAAAGGTTGACTTACAACCAATCATCAATAAGGGTCGTTTGGAATGATACACAGTGATCACTAGAATAGTGAGCACTACATATCAGGCCAACTTCTCACATTGGTGAGCAGCGGTTGGGATTTGAGCTTGCTGTTGTTTTACCACACACGTATCCTAAGAATATCGCAGTGAAAGATCACATAAGTACCCAGGTACATATAACTTAACTTAGAATACTCTGAGTTCTACTGAACCGGCTGTTGTAGTGTAACAGGGCTTAGCACACCCTGACTACAACTCCTAGCAAGGGATCAGTAGGTAAACCCATAGTGTAGGTAGGTGCAACACTTACACCTCACTAGAAAAGCATGTCGATCCACGGAGAGTCTTCGCAGACTCCCTTAGTGGTCAGTGACCCTCCACCGGTCGTGTCACGATATGCAACTCTTAGCTTCAAGGAGATGCGACAACTGTGTGCCTCCAGGAAGCTAAACCAGGGTTCTAACCCTACCATCGCAATACTGATAGGTCTCTTAGAGGCGTACGATGCTAGGAGGTCCTCTAACACAGGTCCCCCCAGTGCAGATGGGAACATGCCGCCCTTAGAGGGAACCCTCGGTGACCCGGACCTCGACCCTCACACAGAGGAGGAGGACGAGGACGAGTTATCGGGAGACGAGGCAGACAAGGGTCCAGCGGTAGTCGGCAGGCTTACAAGGACCAACTTAAGCAGGCATGAGAATGGAACTGGGGGAGCCCCGGGCCCACGCTCAAGCAGGCTTAACCTTGGGAACGGACGAGCTAGGTCTCTCTCCAGAGGCTCTGGCAGATCGGTTCATACACATGTCTCTCAGGCATCCTCTCAGAGAGGAATGACTTCCCCTCAGAGGAGGGAGCATGAAGCGAAGATGCGGGAGGTCAATCTGAGGATCGAGCGGGAAGAACTTGCCCTCGCCAAAGAAAGACTTGCCTTGGCCCGAGAACAGAAATTAAGTGGGTTAGATCCCACTGGTGGCAGCATTCTCCTTAGAGAGAAAGACAGGGGTATAGACACTAGACACCTGAGTAAAATCGTGCCCCCCTTTACACAAGGGGACGACATCCACAAGTGGATAACTGCCTTGGAGAGGGCCTGCACTGTCCAGTGCGTCCCCCCAAGTCAGTGGGCAGCTATACTGTGGCTTTCCTTTGAAGGTAAAGGAAGGGACAAGCTCCTCACTACAAGAGCTGAGGATGCTAACAACTACCAGGTCCTGAAGAACACACTGATTGATGGGTTCGGCTTAACCACGGAACAGTACCGGGTGCTGTTCCGGGACACCCAGAAAATTCAGTCTCAGGATTGGGCTGACTTTGTCGATTGTGCCACTAAGGCTTTGGAAGGCTGGTTGCTGGGTAGCAAGGTTACTGATTACACAGGATTGTACAATCTTATCATGCGAGAACAGATTTTAAACAACTGTCAGAACCAATTGTTGCATCAGCACCTTGTCGACTCGGATCTGACCTCTCCCCAAGAATTGGGAAAGAAGGCGGACAGATGGGTCAGAACAAGGGTCAAGCAGAACCAGAATCAGAACCAGGGTGGTCAGAAGAAAGCAGACCAGAAGGGTAACAAGAACGAACAAAATGACCAGAAGTCTTCGACAGGTCCCCAACAAACCAAAGAGGGTGGGGGTCAGGCTTCGCAGAAGAAGAAGACTCAAGAAGGCCAGTCAAAAAGGTGGTGCCAATACTGTAAAAGTAAGACTCACTGGTTTAGTGAGTGCACCAAGAAAGGAGGGCAAACTCCTGCCACTGCAGCCCCTAAGGCACCTGCACCCCCTAGTACAGTCAGCAGTGGTAGTGCGCCTCCCAAGGCATTAGTTGGGTTAACCTTGGGAACCGAGGGGAGTGACGACTTAGTCGGCACGCTCACTCAGGCCGTCCTTGTCTGTACAGGGGATATGGATATGTCCCCTGACGCCAGTCCCAATACTTTGGGCAAATACAGACAGACACCTTTGATAAATGGAAGAGTGGCTCAGGCCTACAGGGACACGTGTGCCAGTGTCACCATGGTGACGCCTAACTTCGTGGACCCTGGACAGATCATGCTAGGTACCAGTTACCTAGTGACCAATGCCAGCAACGTCACTACCAATCACAGTATGGCAGTTGTTGATTTCTCCTGGGGAGGGGTAAGTGGCCCGAAAAAGGTTGTGGTTAGTTCAGACCTCCCCGTAGAATGTCTGTTGGGCAATGATTTGGAAACGTCACAATGGTCAGAGGTGGAGCAGAGGACTCACATGGAGATGTTAGGCTTGCCAGCACATGTCCTTGCTGTGACCAGGTCACAGGCCAAAAGATGCCCCACTGAACAGGTGCTGGATCCTGGAAGAACGGACCAGGCACCTTCCAAGAAAAGGAGCAGTAAGGGTAAGGCTTCGCCTTCCCCCTTGCCCCAGGTCGTGGATCAAGTCTCCGAGGAGGCTGACCTTAAAGAACTGAGGGAAACTGAGCCGCAAGAGCTTGAACCTGGTCAGGTTGAGTTTCTGGGCTCAGGGGGACCCTCCAGGGAAGACCTGGGGAAGGCACAGTTAGACTGCCCCTCCCTTGAACCCCTCAGACAGCAGGCCGCTGCTGAGGCTGCAGGGAACGCCACAGGTACCCACAAAGTGTACTGGGACGATGGACTCCTGTACTCCGAGGCAAGAGACCCCAAACCTGGTGCGACCAGGAGGTTGGTCATCCCCTTGTCTCTGAGAGGTTTCCTTCTCACCTTGGCCCACGAGATTCCCCTTGCAGGTCACTTAGGCCAGAATAAGACTTGGGACAGACTTGTTCCACACTTTCTGTAACGCCCTGAACGTCTCAGGATCGTTTAACAGACACGATAATGAGAACGCAACCACTTGTGAAGGTTTAGTTATTTTAATGAAGGCAAAAATAATACAAGGAATAAACAAAGGTTATAGTCACTGGAATCCTCCAGGCTAAGTACGTTACCAGCCCACAGCACGGATGGTCCTAACCGTCCTCTGCATATACGCCGATCCCGGCGTATGCCAACAGAGGGCAGAAATGAAATGGCCGACAATGCCAATCGGTAGGCTGTGAGGGGCACGAAGAGTGTTGGGGAGAATCGAGGAGTCAGGGAAACACCCAGCCGGGGTCTCTACCTGAAGGGAGCAGCCGCTCAACCTCTTCCTCAGACTGCACCGGGACGCGGAGTCACCTCCTGGTGATGCGTCACCAATACCCCAATCACAAGCAAAGAAGACTGAACCGAGAGCAGCCGCTCGATCGATCCCGTGGACTTCCGAGTCTGTAACGCGGCAAACACCTCCTGGTGTGCGTTACAGCTGGCAGTCCCTGTATCTCTGGTCGGGCTGGGAGTTACGACTCCAACCAGCAAAAGCGCCACTGCGCTTTGACTCAGCCGAGTCAAAAAGCGAAGCTCAATGGTTATCCGGTAGAGCTTCCGGGTCCTTCACAGGTGACGATGGGGCAAGACACGGCCCAGGGAGTAACGACTCGACCTACCTCCGTTCTTGCCTTACTGGAGCACCACTCCGGAACACTGCTCTTCACTAAGCAGGTACGTCGGTGTAAACACAATATCCGACAGCGTTGTACCTCCCGGTTCCTCCCTTTATAGGGCGTGTTTTCCTTGAGTTATGTAACAGCTCTCCTGTTTACATAAGGGCGTGTTTTCCTTGAGTTATGTAACAGCTCTCCTGTTTACATAAGGGCGTGTTTTCCTTGAGTTATGTAACAGCTCTCCTGTTTACATAAGGGCGTGTTTTCCTTGAGTTATGTAACAGCTCTCCTGTTTACATAACCTCTCAACCGCTAAGCATCCTGGGAGATGTAGTCCGTTTTCGCTGGTTACCGTTTTCCTCCCCTCGCATGACAGGAATTCTTGACACTTTCACTGGCCCCACATGTCCGAAGATACGAAGGAGTTTTGCCGCTCCTGTGTCACTTGCCAAGCCAGTGGTAAGTCAGGTGGCACGACAAAGGCCCCCCTCATACCACTGCCAGTGGTGGGGGTACCCTTTGAACGAGTGGGGATCGACATTGTCGGACCAATGGAACCCCAGACAGCATCAGGGCACAAGTTCATACTGGTGGTGGTGGACCACGCCACCAGGTATCCTGAAGCTATTCCCCTTAGGACCACTACAGCACCTGTGGTGGCACGGGCCCTACTTGGAGTGTTCTCCAGAGTGGGCTTCCCTAAGGAGGTCGTCTCAGACAGAGGTGCAAACTTCATGTCGGGATATCTGACTGCTATGTGGAAGGAATGTGGTGTCAACTACAAGTTCACCACACCCTATCACCCACAATGCAATGGGCTGGTTGAGAGATTCAACCGGACCCTAAAAGGGATGATTCACGGACTACCTGAAAAGCTTCGGCGGAGATGGGATGTCCTGATACCCTGCCTCTTGTTCGCCTACAGAGAGGTCCCACAGAAGGGGGTTGGCTACAGCCCTTTCGAGCTTCTGTTCGGACATCCTGTAAGGGGACCCCTTTGTTTGGTAAAGGAAGGATGGGAGAGACCTCTCAGAAAGCCGGCATCAAACATTGTGGACTATGTGCTCGGTCTCCGCTCGCGGATGGCGGAGTACATGGAAAAGGCGTCTAAAAACCTGGAGGCGAGCCAAGAATTACAGAAAGCTTGGCACGACCAAAAGGCTGTCCTGACTGTGTACCAGCCTGGACAGAAGGTGTGGGTGCTGGAGCCAGTGGCCCCAGCAGCACTCAAAGACAAATGGTCTGGGCCCCACACGATCATTGAGCAAAAGGGAGAGGTCACCTACTTGGTAGACCTGGGAACTCCTCGGAGCCCCCACAGGGTGCTCCATGTAAACAGGCTCAAGGCATATGTCGACAGGGAGGGCATGGGCTTGCTCATGGCCACAGATGAGGGACAGGAGGAGGAGAGTGACCCTCTCCCAGACCTGCTCTCTCAGAACCCTGACGATGGATCAGTAGATGGTGTTGTCTTTTGTGGCAGCCTCTCTGGCCATCAACAAGAGGATTGTAAACAGGTTCTTCAATCCTTTCGACATATGTTCTCTCTGACACCCAGTCAGACCAAGTGGTGTACCCATGAGGTCGACACGGGGGACAGTCTGCCCGTCAAGAGTAAAATCTATCGGCAACCTGATCATGTCAGAGACTGCATCAAGACAGAGGTGCAGAAAATGTTGGAGCTGGGAGTCATTGAACCCTCGGACAGCCCCTGGGCTAGTCCCGTAGTGCTCGTGCCGAAACCTCACACCCAGGGCGGTAAGAAAGAGATGAGGTTCTGCGTGGACTACAGAGGTCTCAATGCAGTCACTAAGACTGACGCCCACCCGATACCAAGAGCAGACGAACTTATCGACCGGTTGGCCTCGGCCAGCTACTTAAGTACGTTTGACCTGACAGCTGGGTATTGGCAAATCAGGTTAGCTGAGGAGGCCAAGCCCAAAACAGCATTTTCTACCCCGGGTGGGCACTATCAGTTCGTGGTAATGCCCTTTGGGTTGAAAAATGCACCTGCCACCTTCCAAAGGCTGGTGAATCGAGTTCTCACTGGGTTGGACGACTTCTGTGCGGCGTATCTGGACGATATCGCTGTCTTTAGCTCCACCTGGGAGGATCACCTGGTCCACCTGAGGAAAGTGTTAGAGGCCCTGCAGAAGGCAGGCCTCACTATCAAGGCCACCAAGTGCCAGATAGGGCAGACACAGGTTGTATACCTGGGCCACCTTGTAGGTGGAGGCCAGGTTCAACCATTGGAGAGCAAAATACAGGCCATCCAGGACTGGGCTCCTCCAACCACCCAGACTCAGGTTCGAGCTTTCTTGGGCCTGACTGGTTATTACCGGAAATTTGTCAGAAATTATGGATCCATTGTGACCCCGCTAAACGACCTGACAAGTAAAAAGAGGCCAAAAAAAGTTCAGTGGACAGCAAGCTGTCAGAAGGCATTCGATGACCTAAAGCAGGCCATGTGCACCGCACCTATCCTAAAGAGTCCAGACTACTCCAAACCATTCATTGTCCAAACAGACGCTTCGGAGCTGGGTGTGGGAGCTGTTCTATCGCAACTGAATTTTGATGGTCATGACCAGCCCATAGCTTTTATTAGCAGGAGGCTGACCCCCAGAGAGAAGAATTGGTCAGCTATTGAGAGGGAGGCCTTTGCTGTGGTTTGGGCCCTGAAGAAGTTGAGGCCATACTTGTTTGGCACTCACTTCAAGATTCAGACCGACCATAAGCCCCTCTTGTGGCTAAATCAAATGAAGGGTGAAAACCCCAAACTACTTAGGTGGTCCATTTCCCTACAGGGGATGGACTTCACAGTGGAGCATAGACCTGGCACTGATCATGGCAATGCAGATGGGCTCTCCAGGTATTTCCACTTAGAGCAAGAAGACTCACCTGGTCAAGGTTAGCTTATTGTCCCAAAGTTTGGGGGGGGGTCATGTAGGAGAGTAGGGTCTGCAATCCTATGATCACCCAGATTTTTTGCTTTTGCTTCATTGGTTTACGACTTTCTCCGGCTGTGGGCCTGCCAATCAGACCCACAGCCTAGCTGTTCTCTCTCGAAATTAACACACATGTACGTTAGGTGCATCCACTAATTGGAACTGGGCCGCCTTGTCAGTCCCTGTCTCAGCATACCACAGGTATCCAGGGCATCGGTGTACCCAGGGCCTACCAGGGGCTGAAGCATGTATTATGCCACCCCTGGAATGGCCGCCCAAATCTGACACAACTGGCTGCACGACAGCTGGGGCCACGTGGTGTAATCACCCGTTGCTGTAGGTGTAGTATTCCTACACCTAAACCCTAACATGGACACATGGGTTCCTATCAGTCACTCCTATGGCAGGCCTTATCAATCCTGAAGGCAGAGTGCAGGGGATCATGTGGGACGGTGCTCTGGCGCGAGCTGAGCCCGTCGACGGCTTGTGGAACCAAGTCCTAATAGCCGTTCCATGGTGACGCGGGCCAACTACTTTTAATGCCTTATAATCCTAGCGGTTATTTGCTAACTTTGGCCTCGCATCACCTACACATGTCGAGTAAGGTGTCATACGAATGGGAATACGAACCCCTCGCCAGTCCGGGTGACGGGGTTGGCATTCCCCCCCTTTTAGAGGGACACGACATGGAAGTAACCTTGAACCCCGGTTAAAGTTGACTCAAGCCTCAGCATCACAAAATGGATGCTGCCACCAGACACAAGTCTGACCTCCCGCTGCTGGGGGACCTTCCAGCAAAGGGAGCTTGGACAAAGGGTTTCCTGTCGAGGGCGGTGTTAGCACCGTCCCAGACAGGGTTTGTGTATCCCAGGTGGGCAGGGCTGAAAGGAAGGTGACTGCAAGTGGCACCCCGGTGCTCACTGTGCATAGCCCGGCTCAAACCAGTTTCGGGGGCACACCGGCCCCTGAGCTGGCGCGAAGCCGGACAAAGGATAGGGGTGTAACCACCCCCCTCCTGGCTCCACCCATAGGTAGAACCTAGTCACGGGCCAGCCCCTTTTCTTAGAATAAAGGTAGGAGCGAGTCCCCTTCCCAAATTGGATAATCGGATAATCAGATAATCGGATACCTCCGAATCACGAACCACTTTCCACGAAAGGAACTCTTGACTATTTCTGAAGACTCTCCCTTGTGGCTAAGGAGTAGCCACCCTGCACCAGCAGGCACCACCTAAGCGCTTGCGGTTTGCTGTAAGTCTCTCCTACGGATCAAGACTGCCCAGCTCGACGAGACCCGAGTTCCCTGCCATCTCTGACCTTTTACCTCCCTCATCAGCTCAGCTGAGAGTCGTAGGTGTGACGAGACCTGCGGGACCGGCTATCTTCAGGACCTGCACGACGCTTATCTAGCACGCCCACCGAGGGACCCTCGAGTGAGTGCACCTAGGGTTTGAGAAACCCTAAACCCTGAGCAGCTCCAGCATCGAAGTCTGTCTCCCCAGCATCCACGAGATCTGCGTGGGGGCCCTTCCGCTCCTTGCTGTTCACCGCGTTGTCCGACCACTTGCCGACCGGCTTGTGGCCCGCTTCACGACGCACCACGTTTTGTTTCATCACTAGTCTGGTTGCTCCAGACTGGCTCTTGCTCCCCTTCAACAGAGGAGTACCCCGGGCCCTCCTGGTCCACTCCCGACGCCATCTTGACTCCCCCGCTTGGGTGGCCGCTGCCAAGATCCGCTGCCCCTTCCTGGGCCCAGCATCATCGACAGCAGACACCTTCGTGGGACAGCTCGCCCTCCATCCTGGTCGCCGCCGCGCCTCCTGGTCCGAGGAACAGCCGAGTCCGACGTCACCCACTCACCTGGTCGAGGTGACTTCCGCCGGTACCCTCCTGGTACCCACACGATCGCTGGCTAGCGGTTGAGAACTGAGTCCCCTCTGCTTTCAGGTTTTCCTTCACCACCGATCCAGGCTTGGATCGCTCTGAACATCGTCACTGGTCGCCTGCCAGCAACTTCTTCTTTCAGGCTCCTGAGACTACACGAGGACTCCCGACATCTTGACGAACTTCACGCAGCCGCAGCCTCCGGGCTAGGTAACTCGAGCATCTCGGTGCTCCATCGCAGGTTCGCTCTACAAGTGTCCAGTTCCTTTTTCGTTTAGTCCCACTGATCGGATCACTCCGGGATCAGTATCTCCAGACTCTAACCATTCGCATTTCACTGTTAGTGTAGGTGGTTTCTCGTGCCCCTCGGGCATTTGTGTAAATTGTGCAACTGAAGTATTTTCCTAAGAGTTTTGTAGTGTGCTTAGCTCCCTGACTCATAAAGAGCCAGGGTAGTCCTGTTATAAATAAATATCCTTTTATTTTCATAACAACTTGTGTGGTGTCCTTTCACTTGGTGTTCAAGGGGTATATGTGATGGTAAACAGCTGGCTTAACACGCCTCTAGAGTTTAGCCTAAGACTGCTCGTATCCACGCTACTAGGATAGCTGGTCTAAAAGGTTGACTTACAACCAATCATCAATAAGGGTCGTTTGGAATGATACACAGTGATCACTAGAATAGTGAGCACTACATATCAGGCCAACTTCTCACACTTTTCTTCTTGAAATAGTCTGTGTTGCGTATTCTATCCTAAATACGAATAAATGACTGAAATCAAAAAAAGAGGTATCTATTTAATTCAAATATAGGACTATACACACTGGAGCAGATTCACGGTGGTCATTTTAGTTCAGAGCAGGTTTTGCCACAAGGAGAAATGTTTCCCCTATACAGATAAAAAAAAAGTGTTTCCAAGGCAGATTGAACTGAGGGTAAACTTCTGCACTGGTGAAAGGCCTACCAAAAAATAGGTTGCATGACATGTACAGACGTATTGCTTGAAACCTTCACCTTGGGCAGTTTGCCAAATGAACAATGGAATTTTCTGTGAATTTGAAAAAATCACATATGTCCATATCTCGGAGTGCATATATATATATTTTTTATTATTTTTTATTATCCACAGTATCAAAAACATCAATGAAATACATACAGAATAAAATAACATGGCAAAAAAACAACAATTGATTTCATTCCATTATACCACAAAACAAGAATTAATTTAATTTGGATTGGTTATCTTTCAACATTTCATATGATCAGCCATTGCCCCCCATATATATAAACCTAATTTGCGTTTCCTTGATCCTTTCACAGAATACAAACTGTGCTCCAAGTTATATATATTATAGAACCGGGCTCTCCACATTTCAAAAGATGGTACTTCCGACTAATAAGGAACTTCAGTTGGATACGCAAAATTATAATGGTAGGAAACCTAGGGTTTTCAAGGCACTATCTCATTTACTTAAGGATCATGGTTTGGTTGATGTGTGGGATTATCTTTGTCCACTTGATCCTGGCTTTACATTCTATTCCCATCCCCATCAAAAGCTAGTACGACTAGATTATTTTTTTGTTTCGCCGACATTATTCACAGAAGCTAAAATCCTAGTTTTTCCAAGAATTAAATCTGACCATGCACCAGTAGTCCTTGATATACCCGCATTAGGCTCTTATGTAAATCTACGAACTTTTACTTTTAATAGGAAATTGCTTCTGGAAAAACTCTTTATAGTTCTGGACCTGGAAATTGATTAATTATATGCACGTTGGGTATAGTTTCCCATTCTGGGTGATGCACATGAGAAATAGATGGAAATTGTACACCAATAAGTACTATGCTCTTGGGAAGCCCTTATTTGTGGCTTCGCTATTTGGGCAGTTTGAACCTGCGAATTGTGAGATTAAATTAATCAGGTCTTGTGTGCATGACATAAACTCTAGGCACTATGGGGCATATGTATCAAATGATTTTATATTCGCAAACGCTGCGATTCGCAAAAAAACAGCGTTTGCGAATATAAAATCGCAAAACGCGATGTATGAGCCATTTTCACTTCGCAATATTAAGGAATCGCTAATTTTGCGATTCCTTAATTTTGCGTAAGCATTTAAGGCATCGCAAATTGCGATTCCTTAAATGCTATGTATAAAGCACCCAAGTTGTGCGATTTCTCCTTAAGAAATCGCAAATTACCACCAACTTCAAGTTGGTGGTAATTTGCGATTTCTTTGAAAAATGCACTTTTTGGCATTTTTCAAAGTGCCAAGTGGCGCACATTCATGCCCTTAGGGCATGTATGTGCGCCATATGCGCACACATGCTCATTTCAGGGGTGCATCAGGGTGTCCTTATGACACCCTTGCACCCTTGAAATTATTCTCAATTTGCGAATCTCTAATTGCGATTCGCAAATTGAGAATGACTTCCCATTCATTCCTATGGGCCTCCTGGCCCATAGGAATGAATGGGAAGGTATTCCTTAATTGCGATTTCGCAATTTGCTAATCGCAATTAAGGAATAACAAGAAATCGCAAAAGATTTGCGAATTATTAAATACATCCCGTTTTGCGATTCTCAAATAGCGATTCTCAAAATATCGCTATTTGAGGATCGCAATAATGGATTTTGATACATATGCCCCTATATTACTATATAAAAGGATATACTGTTGCCTTAGTCAATCAATCATTCCTTTGTTGTTGGTGCAATCATAGTTTTAATATTGGAACAGTAATGCACAGTAAAAAAACGAACCAATCACGTACTAGATGCTACAATAACCCTAGATATTTGTATAGACATCCTTGTCCATGTCAAACCAGCAGTGACCTGTACGTTTCCGGGGAGAGACGCTCAGCCCTCAGAACTATCTTACCAGGCAGTGCTAAACAATCACTTGCCACACATCTGAGCTACACAACTCACAGTGCTGGTTTTCAAAAGCACTCAGTCCCAAGTACGTCTACATCTTTGCAAATTATCTTCCTAATCTGTGCCTTGAGAGAAGTGTACCATTTGCAGAGCACAGCTTTTTCATAAAGTAAACATCTACACAACCCGTGTAAACACGTTTACCAGACCTGCAGAAAGCCTCTGCAGAACATTTACAATGATCACTATCACAAGTAGAAAGGTGCTCCAGTGAACTTGTGCTGTCAGACCCACAGCCTGTCCTCGATGTACTTCAAAGGGAGACAAAAGACATTTCTATCCACTTCCCACAGAATGTGAGGCCTTGGAGTGTGTAGCATTGGTCTCGAAATCTGCATTATTATTATTTTTTTTGTTGCATATTTATATAGTGCGAACTCGACCCGAAGGTATTGGAGCGCTTTTCATGAGCACCGTATTTACATTACATATTCAGGCACGGGGAGATTAAGTGATTTGCCCAGAATCACAGAATGTGGACGCGACCTCGAGGCTCGAACCCTGGTTTCCAGCACCAAAGTCGGCAGTCTAGCCGAAGGACCACATCCTCTCCCAATCAATTATCACACATAAGAAGAGACAATTCGACTCCCCCCCCAAAAACATTGGTCTCCTTCTCTTTATAATGCTAAATAGCAGTAGATGGCATCTTTTGAAAAATGCAAAATATAATACAGTGATGGTAGTTGATATTGCCTTTTTATCTATCTTGGGGGCATATTATCAAGGTCCGGCGTTACAATTATCGCCGCTTTATCGGCAGAAAACTGCCGCTAAAGCAGCGATAATGGGCTTGATAATACGCCCTTGTGAATTCCCATAGAAGCCCATGTTCTGGTGTCAACATGGGCTTCTATGGGAATTCTCCAGGGCAAATTATGAAGGCCATTATGGCCGCTTTAGCGGCAGTTTTCTGCCAATAAAGCGGCGATAATTTTAACGCCGTGCTTTGATAATATGCCCCTTAGTTACATTACGTCAAACAAACTGACGTATAATGTTTACAAGCACTAAAACAGCAAAATTGCCTCATGCTACACCGTGTAAAACCACGTTATAATTTCAACAGCAAGAACATGCTCGTCATAATACGAGCCCTACAAATCAACTTTAAAGAAAATTAAGAAATGAAATCGCCATCCTTTCTCATTGGACAGGTCGAAAAGCAGGGCGTTAGCAGGTCCTTCTAGGCAGAGCAATTCCCTGGACAGCAGTCAAAGTGTTAATGTTTGCAGATCGCAGCCTTTGTGTTTCGGCTGAGCACTGTAGTGTTGCCTGAGTTGGACCCAACCACTGTTGGGGGGTCCCAGGCGTTAGGTAATGAGCCCCCCCCTGAGCGTGCGCACAGTGGACGTGCCCTACGTCCACACGGAAGGCACGTTCGCAAATGAATAAAGAGCCCGGAGAGCTGGGCGTGGACAGGCATTGATCTGACCATTACCTGAGTACACGTGTGGTGTGGTATAATTTATAGGGACGAGGTGGTCTAGCCACCCCATCGCGTGCACCGCCGCCTCACGCTCTTGCCCAAGGAGCGGATCGACTCCCCTCCTCCTGAGGCCGTGCACCTGCCCGCGTGTGGCCCCAGCCGTCTCCAGGCTGTGCACGCCCTGCCCGGACTTGCTGCCTGCCTCCCCCGCCTGGCCGAGCTCATTGCAGCCACTCCAGCCCCCAGCGACTGCCTCCTACCTGCCCGGGAAGCTTCTGTCCCAGCGGAGCCTGCACCCGCGGAACAACGCGACCGGCCTGCCATTCCTCACGCTTCTAGCGTGCAACGCGAGGTCCGGACCTGCCGTTTCTCACACATCTCGCGTGAGACACAAATTCATCCGTTTGGAGGCCTCCGGTCACTCCTCCTACTCCCCTGGACGCCCCTGGGCATCGAGGCAGCCCTAAGGACCCACGCACGACGCCCGGAAGACTGAGGTACCTCCCCCAGAGGTGTGAAGGTGAGGCCCTCCCTGCTGCTGCGCCCATCCTCAACGGCCATGGCCAACGTACCCCCCCTGGAGCCGTTCGCAGTCACCGGCACCTCCCCGTCACAAGCCGCACGGTGGAAGAAGTGGGTGGAACGACTGGAGGACTACTTTGTGGCAGCAGAAATCGCGGCTGAGCGGCGGCGTGCCATGCTTTTACACCTAGGAGGAGGAGCTATTCCCGACATATCGAAAGACGTAAACGAGGCTGGCCCACCCAGAACATATGCCACGTTGCGCGACACCATTACGGCGTACTTTGAACCTCTCGCTAGCGCTGACTATGAAAGATTCCTACTCCGCCAAGCCCGCCAACTCCCGGAGGAGTCGGTAGACGTCTTTTACGCAAGGTTGAAGAAGCTAGCCAGCACGTGCACCCTCCCCGATGTGGACGACGAAATCCGCGCCCAGTTCATCCAGGGCTGTGCGTCTCCGAAGCTGCGCGAGAGAGTGTTGGAAGCGGACAACATGCCCATGCGCGACATCCTCGTACTAGGGCGGTCAAAGGAGTTATCTAAGGCTAGAGCCGCGCACATGGAGCCAAAGCCGGCGGTCGCAGTCAAGACAGAGCCAGTGTGCGCCCTCAAGACCGACACCACGAGAACCACATGAAGCAACCCCGGCGGAGAAACCCAAGACTGGCTCAGCCCCCCCCCGGCCGTGCCTGCGCGTGGTGCGGAGGCGCAACGCCCCACAGTGGAGCATGCCCGGCACAAGGCAAAGTCTGCAGCGTGTGTGGGAAAGCCAACCACTTTGCAAGTGTATGTCTGTCGGCACCCAAGAAGAAACAGAGTGGCCCACCCAATAGGGCAAGACAGTTAGAGCCGCTACCCAGCACATCTACCAGCAGTGACATGGACGATGATGAAGCGGATGCAGCCTCCGTCCATGTCGAGCGGGTGCTTCACACCCTGGCAGCTACACCATCCGCAGGACCCATGTGCAGGGTCAACGTGCGAGACCAAGCAGTGGCGGCCTTGATCGACACAGGCGCGTCAATCAACCTGATGGCCGCCAGCGTGTACCAGACACTAGAAAATGCCCCGGCACTCAATCCCACGAGGGTACAAGTATACGCCTACGGCACCAGTCGCCCGCTACGCCTCTGCGGGATGTTCCGGACGGATCTGTCCCACGACGCCACTCGCCTGCAAACCAAGATCTATGTGTCGCAAGAAGGATCGGGATTCCTGCTTGGTTGCCGAACAGCCCAAGATCTCGGGCTGATCCATTTCGCACTCACAGTCCAAGCGCGCAGCCTTGACCATCTAGTCCTAAAACACACGTCACTGTTCGAAGAGATCGGCTGTTTGAAGGGACCCACCATCCACCTCCACATATACAAGTTGGTCGCCCCGGTAGCCCTCCGTCACCGACGCATTGCGTTCCACCTACGACCCAAGGTTGAAGCGGAGCTGCGGGTACTCGAGCGAGCTGGAATCATCAAAAAGGTAAGCGGGCCCACCCCGTGGGTGTCACCCATCGTGGTGGCCAAGAAGCCGAAACAGCCAGACGCCATGCGGATCTGCGTGGACATGCGCATCCCCAACCTCGCTATCAAGCGCGAGCGCCACCTGACACCAACCATAGACGACATAGTCGGCGAGCTGTCTGGCTCAAAGTGGTTCTCAAAGATGGATTTGAGGTCTGGGTACCACCAGATTCCCCTACACCCTGATTCGCACCCGATTACCACTTTCTCCACGCACGCGGGCCTCTGGCGGTACACCCGGCTCAACTTCGGGATATCAAGTGCAGCGGAGGTGTTTCAAAATATCATCCAGAACGTCCTGCAAGGGCTGGACGGCGTCTTAAATGTCAGTGATGACATTTTGGTCCACGCACCAACTTTGGACTAACACATCCGACGCCTCCAGGCAGTGTTTACCCGGCTTCAGAAGCGAGGGTTGACCCTCCACCGGGAAAAATGCGACTTCCTACGTAAGGACATTAGTTTTTTTGGCTACAGGTTTTCCGACCAAGGAATAGGCCCGGACCCAGAAAAGGTCAAAGACATCCACGCGGCTCCCGCCCCCACGTCGGTGACAGCAGTTCGCAGCTTCCTCGGGATGGTCACCTACTGCGGGAGGTTCATCAAGGATCTGTCTGACCTCACCGGGCCCCTCCGTGACCTCCCAAAAGCTGCTGCCACCTGGGAGTGGGGTTCGGAACAGCAAGAGTCATTCCAGAAGACCAAGGCGGCACTCTCAGCTGACACGACTTTAGCCTACTTCGATCCCCGAAACGAATCACAACTTGTGGTGGACGCCAGCCCGACGGGCCTAGGGGCCGTGCTAACCCAGCAACAGGCATGCGGAGAATGGGCCCCCATCGCATATGCAAGCAGAACCCTCACTCCAACGGAACAGCGATACTCGCCATCGCCATCCTGTGGGGGTGCCGGCACTTCCACATTTATCTGTATGGGCACCCTTTTGTGGTAATCACAGATCACAAACCTCTTGTCCCGCTGTTCCAAGGTTCCTCCTCACGTCCTCCTCCTCGGATCGAAAAATGGGTGCTCCAGCTCCAGGAATTCCAGCTTACCGTGGAGTATCGACCGGGCACCCGAAATCCAGCCGACTTCTTGTCGAGACACGCCCGCCCGGCCACTGACTCGGAAGCTGCAGAAGCCGCGGCCATGGAGGAGTATGTCAGGATGATCGTAGAAAGGTCACGGCCTCTGCCAATCTCCCTGGAGGAAGTGGTGCAAGCCACCAAAGATGACGAATGCCTACAGATCGCCATCCAGGCCGTCACGTCAGGCAACTGGAAGCCACTCCAAAGCCTACGTCATTCCGCACACCTCGTGCCCAAGCAACGCTAAAGGCGCTCTGTTAGAAAACCGGGCAACCGGGTCAGCAGTCACCCGGTCATTCCAAGCATAAAGGGGTAGCTTGGCTCGAGCGGTCGGGGGTCAGGCAGCGCGTTAAGCGTACGTCACACCCTCACAATAACCATGCATTCATCCATTCCAAAAACGACACTACACCGTAAAAATTTATGAAAGAATCTCTTTGTGTTTATCTGAATTTTCTCTTAGTTGCAGGGTTATGTCACAAATACAATACAAAAGGATTTTCTTCAGAAATAGCAGGTCAATTAAATAATAATACTTTGCAGGTGCAATAAATAGGATTAGATCATAAATACACAAGGATTAAATAGAGGTGCGATAAATACATAGGGCAAATAAATACTGTCAGACAATAAATACAAGGCAGGAATAAATACAGTCAGACAATAAATAACACACCTTCAATAAATAATATAAGCAGTCAACAATTGCAAATCAGATCACATTTATGAGGTAGATTGATTTTACCATGCCCAAGTACAGCTTGTGGTCACTGGGGTGGCCTGGGGATGTCCCACCTAGAGTGGTCAAGGCTGGGGTCTAAGCTGAGGTAGAATGAGGGTAACCTAAGGTTCTGGCTCACCAACTACACAGTCCCTCACACAGGTCCCTGCACCAGTCTCAGTTCACCCCCCCTAGCACTCTCAGGTTGGTCCTAACACCCCTCTAGCCCCTAGAATGGTCTTTTAGGGCTCCACAGGGCCTCAGATGCCCTTTCTACCACTTACTGCCCTTTTCTCGGTGTTCGGCTCCGCTCGGCGCCGGGTCGACGTCGATGGGCGGCTCCGGTTCGATGACGAGTCGATCGGTTCCACTTGACGCCGTGTCGATGCCGTCGGGCGGTTCCGATTCGATGTCGCTGGGCGGCCTCGGTTCGATCTTGCGTCGATCCGCTTTACCTGACGCCGGGTCGATGCCGTGAGGCGGCTCTGGATCGATGACGCTGGGCGGCCTCAGCTCGATGTCGGGTTCAGGCGTCACAAGGTCACGGTCTCCCCGCTTCCGGGCGACTCCGGAGTGCGACCTCCACTCCCGACCTCCGTCGGCTCCCATTCGGGTTCCGGCGACTCCGGAGTGCGATCTCCACTCCCGACCTCCGTCGGCTCCACTTCGGGTTCCGGCGACTCCGGAGTGCGATCTCCACTCCCGACCTCCTGCGCGCTTCGCCTCGACCTCAGGCGACTCCGGAGTGCGATCTCCACTCCCGACCTCCTGCGCGCTTTACTTCAGCTTCCGGCAACTCCGAAGGGCGGACTTCACTCCCCCGTCGACGCCTCACCTCGACCTCAGGTGACTTCTACTCGACCTCCGGTGTCTCTCCACGACCTCCGTCGGCGCCCTCACTCGACCTCTAGCGGCTCCGGGTACGACGTCTGCCTTCTGTCAGCGCCACTTCTCCACCTCGGCTCCAGGTCTCCAGTCTTCTCGACGTCGGGTCTCCAGGAGGATTCCACCAAACAGGTCAGAAACTTGCTGTTCTTCTCCTTTAAGGCCTGTTCCGGCTGTTCAGGTCCTTAGGATGATTTTCTGGTCTTTATCCCACACAGGGCTTTAGGCTGGGCTTGGTCAGTAGGGACTAGTATCAAGGGTGGGTTTCTGGACCCCAATCCAGGCACAAGTTTCCACCCCTGCTGCCTTACTCCTTCCTCCTGCTGTTTCTCTGTCCTCACTCTTCACTGGTCAGGTGCCAACTGCTGCCTTCCAACTGCCAACTGCCAACTCTGAGCTGGCTTCCCAACATTCCAAACCTGCCTCACACTGTCACAGGGTTCTAGAATGTTCTGGAAGGTACTAGTAGGTTCCAGTGATGTAACAGGTGACAATGGGTGGCCACCATTTTGTGTTTCAGTCCCTCAGACAGAAGTTCCAGGGGTAGGGAAAATGGCTCACTGACCCTGCATCAACACTAAAAAGTCTGGTGGTTCCCAAAAAGGAAAAATTCTAACAGGGTTTGAGGCAGAAGGGGGACAAAATAAATAATGATGAGGAGGGACCACCCAAAGGGCTGACAGGTCTAACACGCGTCCCCCCCAGCTGAAAGTGGGGAGAGCTACCCAACCCCTTGGGAGTTCTCATCACTAAGGCGGAAATACCTTGAGAGACCGTCTGCATTGGCGTGGTCCACTCCAGGCCGATGTTCCACCTGTAAGTCCATTCCCTGTAGGGAGATAGACCACCTCAACAACTTGGGATTCTCCCCCTTCATCTGCATCAGCCAACGAAGGGGTCGGTGGTCGGTCTGAACTAGGAAGTGCGAGCCAAACAAGTATGGCCGCAACTTCCTCAGAGCCCATACCACAGCAAAGGCTTCTCGCTCTATTGCACTCCACTTCTGTTCCCTGGGAAGTAGTCTCCGGGATAGGAAGACCACGGGTTGATCCAGACCCTCTTCATTGAGTTGCAATAATACTGCCCCAATGCCATGTTCTGATGCATCCGTCTGGACAATGAACTCCTTGGAAAAGTCTGGGGCCCTTAAGACCGGGGCCTCGCACATGGCTTGCTTCAGTCTCACAAAGGCCTGCTGACAAGCCTCCGTCCAGACTACCCGTCGAGGTTGTTTCTTGGACGTGAGCTCCGTGAGGGGGGCCACAATGGTGCCATACCCCTTCACGAAGCGGCGGTAATATCCTGTGAGGCCCAGAAAAGCTCGGACCTCAGTCTGTGTCTTGGGGGGTTCCCAGGCCATGATAGCCTCGATCTTCGCCTGGAGGGGTTGCACCGCTCCCCTACCCACCAAGTGTCCAAGGTACACTACCGACCCCTGCCCGATCTGGCATTTACTGGCCTTGATCGTCAATCCAGCTTGTCTCAGGGCCTGGAGAACAGCTTGCAGGTGACGCAAGTGATCCTCCCAGCTGTTACTGAAGACGGCTATGTCATCCAGATAAGCAGCAGAGAAACTCTCCATTCCAGTGAGGATCTGGTTCACCAGACGCTGAAACGTGGCAGGTGCGTTCTTGAGCCCAAAGGGCATCACGCAGAACTGGTAGTGGCCCTTGGGCGTGGAGAAGGCTGACCTTTCCCTAGCTCCATCAGTCAGAGAGATCTGCCAGTACCCAGAAGTAAGGTCAAAGGTACTTAGATATTGGGCAGCTCCCAGCCGGTCAATCAGTTCATCCGCCCTTGGGATCGGATGAGCATCAGTCTTGGTCACTGAGTTCAGTCCCCGGTAGTCCACACAGAACCTCAGTTCCGGTAGGGCACCCGATGGTACAGCTTTTGGTACTAATACCACCGGACTGGACCAGGGGCTGCTGGAAGGTTCGATCACTCCTAGCTCCAGCATCTTAGTGACTTCACTGTGAATGCTGGCCTTCACCTTGTCTGACATCCGGTAGATCTTGGACTTCACAGGTGGGCTGTCTCCTGTGTCCACATCATGGACGCACAGGTGAGTCCTACCCGGAACAAGGGAGAACAACGAAGAGTACTGTCCCAGGACCTGGCGGCATTCCTCTTGCTGTTCAGGAGTTAGAGATGGGGAGAGAATCACTCCCTCCACCGACCCATCCTTCTCTTGAGACGCAAATAAGTCGGGGAGAGGCTCGCTTTCCACGTCCTCTGCTCCATCAGTCACCATCATCAATATGACTTCGGGCCTCTCGTGGTGGGGTTTGAGGCGGTTGGCATGCAGCACCCGTAGGGGCTGGCGAGGGGTCTTAAGATCCACCAAATAGGTAGCCTTACCCTTCTTCTCCAATACCTCAAAGGGTCCTGACCAGCGATCCTGGAGGGCGCTAAGCTCTCCTGGTTCGATCACCCACACCTTCTGGCCAGGCTCCAATTCCACCGGGTGAGCGTTGTGGTCATACCACGCCTTCATTACTGCTTGGCTGGCTTCCAAGTTGTCAGAAGCTTGCTTCCACAACTTAGCCATTTGGCTCCGGAAGGCCAGCATGTAGCTCACCACATCCTGGGGAAGCTTTCTGGGAGTTCTTTCCCATCCGTCTCTCACCAGGTTGAGAGGTCCACGCACAGGGTGCCCATACAAAAGCTCGAAGGGGCTGAAGCCCACTCCCTTCTGTGGCACTTCCCTGTAGGAAAACAATAGACAGGGTGGGAGGACGTCCCATTTCCTCCGCAGGCTTTCAGGCAGACTTCTGATCATGCCTTTCAAGGTTTTGTTAAACCTCTCCACCAGACCATTAGTCTGGGGGTGGTAAGGAGTTGTGAACCGGTAGGTCACTCCACACTCCTTCCACATGGCCCGCATGTACGCTGACATGAAGTTGGTCCCCCTGTCGGACACAACTTCCTTGGGAAAACCCACTCGGGTAAAGATTCCCATCAGGGCCCTAGCCACAACAGGTGCTGTTATGGTCCTCAGAGGTATTGCCTCTGGGTACCGTGTGGCATGATCCACCAGAACCAGGATAAACCTGTGACCAGCTGTAGTCGGCGGATCTAATGGACCCACAATGTCGATGCCCACCCTTTCAAAGGGGGTGCTAACGACAGGAAGTGGTTCCAGGGGAGCTTTCAGCTTCACCCCTGTTTTCCCACTGGCATGGCAAGACACACATGTCCGGCAGTAGGTATCGGACGACACTTTCATTTGAGGCCAATAAAAGTGTGGGACAAGACGGGCGAAGGTCTTGTCTTGCCCCAGGTGTCCTGCCAAGGGGATCTCGTGAGCCAATTCCAGTAGGAAGGCTCGATAACGTTGAGGGACTACTAAGGCTCGTGACGATCCATGTAGGGGTGCCTTGGGTTCACTGTAGAGGAGGCCATCCTCCCAGTAAACGTTGTAGTTCCCCTCAACGTTCCCTGCTGCCTGGGCTTCGGCCTGTCGCCTCAGTCCCTCAAGGGTAGGGCACACCCTCTGGCCCTTGCAGAATTCCTCCCTGGTCGGCCCTCCCTCCACGTGCCACTCGGCCGGGATGGGTAGGTCCTCCAGTTTGGTAACATCCCCCACCGCGGACTCCTGGTCCACCACCTCCGGTGGCCTATCCGTCACACGGGGCGCAGATGCCAAGGCAGGCTCCTCCTGTCCTCGGTTCCTCCCTTGGTCGGCAGCTGGCTGGGCCTTTGTTCCAGGCTCCAGCCGAAACGAACTCCCTCTCCGGGTAGTCGCAGACCCTGTGCTAACACAGGCCCAGTCAGGTGTACCCAGCATCTCAGCATGAGTCCGGTATTCCACCTCCTTCCAAGCATTGTGCTCCATGTCATTCCCCAGCAGACAATCGACTGGCACGGCAGGGCTTATGGCAACTCGAAGTGAACCTGCAACCCCCTCCCATTCAAAGGGAACCTCGGCCACTGGATAGTGGCCTGTTCTGCTGTCAGCCATCACGGCTGGGTGGAGTACATCGGGAATTACCTGCTCTGGAGACACCAGTTGGCTACGTACCATAGTCATACTGGCTCCTGTGTCTCTCAGAGCCTCCCCTCTTTGGCTGTTGATGGTGACCCACTGCCCATACTTTACGGTATTTGCGGGCACCTGGATCTTAGGAACCATCTCCCGTTCTCCCAGGGACACTAAAGTGACACCCGCCCACTCCCTTCCCTTAGTTAAGGGCATCTCCTCCCCGAGCACTACACTAGCTACTCCGGGGGCCTTTCCTCCGATGGGAGGGGGTGGTCTTTTCGGGCACTTCGCATCTCCCTTATAGTGTCCGACGCCACCGCACTCGTAGCAATGGACAACCCTTGGCTGCTGACTCTGGCCAGGATTAGGGTTTCTGGGTGGGTTAGCCCTAGGGGTGAATCCTGTTCCCTTCCCTTGGAAACTATTTTGGGGGCATTTAGAGAACTCCTTTTTCTTTTCCCCTCCCTCTTTCTTCTGGGGGGCGCCCTGTCCGGCCTTTTGAGTATCCCCTCCAGTCCCCCTTGTGGACACCCGGGTACTAGCCCAAATGTCCGCCTCCTCAGCAAGCTTCCGGGGATTGGTCAGCTTGCTATCCACCAGGTGTTGACGCAGTTCAGGGAAACATTTTTCGAGCAGGTGTTCCTTCAACATTAAATCAAACAACCCCTCGTAGTCCCTCACCTCATTGCCCTGAATCCAACCCTCTAATGCCTTCTTTGCATAGTCCAGGAAGTCCACCCAATTCTGTGTGCCCAGTTTGTGGCTACCCCGGAACTTCTGTCTGTATTTCTCGGGTGTTAGTCCAAACTTTCTCACGAGCGCCACTTTCATGGTGGGGTACTGGGTCTGCTCATCCTGCTCTAGGGCCAATAATGCATCCCTACCAGCTGGAGGCATGTATTTGTACAATCCCCCTCCCCAGTACTTCTCTGGCACCCCATGGGCCCTTAAAGAGACCTCATAGGCCGCTAGCCACTTGGCAATATCATCCCCTGCACTATAGCTAGCTACTATGTCCTTCGGCAGATAGGGTTTGGGTTCCCTGGTGATTTCTCTACCTTCGCTGCCACCACTAGGAACAGTGTGTGCCCCGACTCGTAGGATCTGGAGATCTATCTCCCTCAGCCTCAACTCGTGAGCCATCCTCTGTCCCTCCTTCTCTTTCTCCAGCTTTGCCAACTCCCATGTGAGCTGTCTTTTCTCCCTCCGGTCAGTTAACTCTGCTTCAGATAAGCCACCGCCAGAGACAGTGCTGCCCTTCCTGGAAATGGTTCTGGGCCCCGCTAACAGGTCCCCCACCTCAGGTTGGTACAACCCAGCCCCCTCGCTGTCAGGCTCTCCATCCCTGTCTTCCTGCTCAGCCTTGCTTTCTCGTCGTGCCTCCCCCCAAGCCCTCAAGCTGGTCTGGAGTTCAGCCTTCTTGGCACCTGGGGGACAGTACACCCCCTCTCGCTGACAAAACTCTCTGAGTTGGGCCACAGTATAAGTTTCCAGGTCTTCCAACACAAACTCCATTTTGCCCACTCAGAATAAAGAACAGGTGTTTACAGAAGCTATGCAGGGGGGTACCTTTTGTAATACCTCCTCCCACCACCAGAGTAAATTTGGAAAAAACCAAACTCAGAATTAGGAAGTCCGCTTTGAGAAAACTCCCGGTGTAGGCCTATGGACTACCCACAGTTATTGTCGAGTGGACGCAAGCACAGCTGAATCCCACCGCTGAACACCAATTATGTTAGAAAACCGGGCAACCGGGTCAGCAGTCACCCGGTCATTCCAAGCATAAAGGGGTAGCTTGGCTCGAGCGGTCGGGGGTCAGGCAGCGCGTTAAGCGTACGTCACACCCTCACAATAACCATGCGTTCATCCGTTCCAAAAACGACACTACACCGTAAAAATTTATGAAAGAATCTCTTTGTGTTTATCTGAATTTTCTCTTAGTTGCAGGGTTATGTCACAAATACAATACAAAAGGATTTTCTTCAGAAATAGCAGGTCAATTAAATAATAACACTTTGCAGGTGCAATAAATAGGATTAGATCATAAATACACAAGGATTAAATAGAGGTGCGATAAATACATAGGGCAAATAAATACTGTCAGACAATAAATACAAGGCAGGAATAAATACAGTCAGACAATAAATAACACACCTTCAATAAATAATATAAGCAGTCAACAATTGCAAATCAGATCACATTTATGAGGTAGATTGATTTTACCATGCCCAAGTACAGCTTGTGGTCACTGGGGTGGCCTGGGGATGTCCCACCTAGAGTGGTCAAGGCTGGGGCCTAAGTTGAGGTAGAATGAGGGTAACCTAAGGTTCTGGCTCACCAACTACACAGTCCCTCACACAGGTCCCTGCACCAGTCTCAGTTCACCCCCCCTGCACTCTCAGGTTGGTCCTAACACCCCTCTAGCCCCTAGAATGGTCTTTTAGGGCTCCACAGGGCCTCAGATGCCCTTTCTACCACTTACTGCCCTTTTCTCGGTGTTCGGCTCCGCTCGGCGCCGGGTCGACGTCGATGGGCGGCTCCGGTTCGATGACGAGTCGATCGGTTCCACTTGACGCCGCGTCGATGCCGTCGGGCGGTTCCGATTCGATGTCGCTGGGCGGCCTCGGTTCGATGTTGCGTCGATCCGCTTTACCTGACGCCGGGTCGATGCCGTGAGGCGGCTCCGGATCGATGACACTGGGCGGCCTCAGCTCGATGTCGGGTTCCGGCGTCACAAGGTCACGGTCTCCCCGCTTCCGGGCGACTCCGGAGTGCGACCTCCACTCCCGACCTCCGTCGGCTCCCATTCGGGTTCCGGCGACTCCGGAGTGCGATCTCCACTCCCGACCTCCGTCGGCTCCACTTCGGGTTCCGGCGACTCCGGAGTGCGATCTCCACTCCCGACCTCCTGCGCGCTTCGCCTCGACCTCAGGCGACTCCGGAGTGCGATCTCCACTCCCGACCTCCTGCGCGCTTTACTTCAGCTTCCGGCGACTCCGGAGGGCGGACTTCACTCCCCCGTCGACGCCTCACCTCGACCTCAGGTGACTTCTACTCGACCTCCGGTGTCTCTCCACGACCTCCGTCGGCGCCCTCACTCGACCTCTAGCGGCTCCGGGTACGACGTCTGCCTTCTGTCAGCGCCGCTTCTCCACCTCGGCTCCAGGTCTCCAGGCTTCTCGACGTCGGGTCTCCAGGAGGATTCCACCAAACAGGTCAGAAACTTGCTGTTCTTCTCCTTTAAGCCTGTTCCGGCTGTTCAGGTCCTTAGGATGATTTTCTGGTCTTTATCCCACACAGGGCTTTAGGCTGGGCTTGGTCAGTAGGGACTAGTATCAAGGGTGGGTTTCTGGACCCCACTCCAGGCACAAGTTTCCACCCCTGCTGCCTTACTCCTTCCTCCTGCTGTTTCTCTGTCCTCACTCTTCACTGGTCAGGTGCCAACTGCTTCCTTCCAACTGCCAACTGCCAACTCTGAGCTGGATTCCCAACATTCCAAACCTGCCTCACACTGTCACAGGGTTCTAGAATGTTCTGGAAGGTACTAGTAGGTTCCAGTGATGTCACAGGTGACAATGGGTGGCCACCATTTTGTGTTTCAGGCCCTCAGACAGAAGTTCCAGGGGTAGGGAAAATGGCTCCCTGACCCTGCATCAACACTAAAAAGTCTGGTGGTTCCCAAAAAGGAAAAATTCTAACAGGGTTTGAGGCAGAAGGGGGACAAAATAAATAATGATGAGGAGGGACCACCCAAAGGGCTGACAGGTCTAACACGCTCCATCAAGTCCGGAACGAACTGTCCGTATCTCAGGAAGGATGCCTCCTGAGAGGCCCCCGCCTGGTGCTACCTGACTGTCTCACCCAACAGGCAGCCCTCCTGGCGCATGGCGCGCACCAAGGCATTGTAAAGTCAAAGAACCGCCTTCGGAGCAAACTCTGGTTCCCAGGCCTCGATAAAATAGTGGAAACAATCGTCCAGCGATGTCCGGTGTGTTTAGCGACCAGCCTACCCAACCCTCCGGCACCAGTGATCACCGAGGAAGGACCGACGTCTCCATGGGTGCGAGCCAACGCAGATTTTGACAGTCTCCCCGGGGGGAAGTACATGTTGGTGGTGGTGGATGACTTCTCACGGTAGCCCCAGGTGGAGATCCTGTCCTCGACTGCCGCCTCCGAGGTAGTTCCCAAGCTGGAAAAGATAATTGCCACCCATGGCCTCATTGGGGAACTGCGCACGGACAATGGTCCACCTTTCAATGGCTCGAGTTAGCGGATTACCTGCAATCCCACCGTATCAAGCACCGACGCATAACCCCGAGGTGGCCTCAAGCTAACGGGGAAGTCGAGAGGCTAATGAGAACCCTAAACAAGACCATTCAGATCGCACTGGTGGACGGCCAGGGCATAGAGCTAGCCCTCTATCAATTCCTACGCGAATACAGGCTGTCGCCCCACTGCACCACAGGGGTTTTCCCAAGCCACCTCTGTTTTGGCAGAACAGTCACAGACACCATCCCACACCATCCCATGTGGGCGTCATCACCAACCCCGCCTAACCGGTCCATGGAACACAGAACAAAAACCAATCGCGAAGCATCCCGGAAGAGGAGAGCCGCCGACAGCTCAATCCAAGTTGGAGACCGAGTGCTTGTGAAAGACCGCCACCCAGGTGGAAAATTCCACCTGCCCTTCGAGCTAGACCCTTGGACAGTCACGAACCTCAACGGAATGCTGATCACAGCGGTCAGGAGCGGGGAAGAGGTCACAAGAAATGTATCATTCTTCAAGAAAGTCCCAGGTGAAGGAGAAGAAGAGTTTCCTGAGCCAGGAGGCTACCGCCCAGCGTCACCCCCAGGCCCTCGAGAAGCCACAGAAGAAGAGACAGCCACGGAGGAAGAGACTCCACGCAGAACACAAAACACAGGGAGCACTTTGGCCACGCCAGCCCACGGAGATCTGGAGTCGCAAGGAACACAGAGACGCCCAGGCGTGGCGGATACAGGCTGTTCTGAGAACATGTTTCAAACCCCTCCAGAAGGGCGCAGCCAGAGCAGGTACCATCTACGCCCCTGTCCGCAGCCATCCCAGAGGTACAGAGATTTTGTGGCCCGCTGTCGACTGCCGATGTGAAAGTGAGCTGTACCTCCAACAAGACCAAGTAAGACTGTTCTTTTTGTTTGTTCAGAAAAACCCGCAGTGACTGTGTTTGAGACTTTAAAGATACTTTGTCGCTAAGCCTCATGTTTGTAAGGTTTTTGCATTTGTAGGTAAAGGAGGAATGTATTGTTGCCTGAGTTGGACCCAAGCACTGTTACGGGGGTCCCAGGCGATAGGTAATGAGCCCCCCCCCTGACCGTGCGCACAGTGGACGTGCCTTACGTCCACACGGAAGGCATGTTCACAAATGAATAAAGAGCCCGGAGAGCTGGGCGTGGGCAGGCATTTATCTGACCATTACCTGAGTACACGTGTGGTGTGGTATAATTTATAGGCCCAAGGCTGAAATTCTACAAGCACAGAGGTGAGCCTTTAAGTTAGGAATGAAAGGACCACCTCCCCTCCCCCGACCTCCAAACACAGGTTGATTGTAGCAATGAGAAACACTCTTGAAAACATGGGGGCTTACTCACAAGCCCCCTGCGCTGCCGGTGCTCACTCTTTTCCATTTTAAAAGTGACGCATCGGTGGCGCAAGGGGCTTGTAAATAAGCCCCAAAGTGCGGACACTGAATTTAACAACATAACCACGGAAGGCCCCTTTTAAAAAAATATATATTTTCCATTTGACAGTTTGCACAATTAATAGGTATTTTACAAGGGCCGCCCTATAACAAGAAACTGCAATTTATTAATTTCTTTGCAGTCTACCAATAACCACACGATTATGCACTACAAGCCCAGATTGACAACGCACAAACTAAAGACAATAGGAGCATATCATCAAGCTGGCGATAAAAATTATCGCTGCTTTTGCGGCCGATTTCGGCCGAAAAGCAGCGATAATTTTATCGTCTAATTAGCAAGGCCACGCTAACGCGTGAAACCTTGCATTAGCGTCGGGATTCCTAACGCCCAGCTTTGCATCTCTAATGAGATGCAAAGTGGGCGTTCCTGACCTGACATGACAGGAGAAATGTCGCTATCATCAAGCCCCACGCTATGAAGCATAGTGGCAGGAAAAGTAGCGATAACCCCTGTTATCTCTACTTTCCTTACGCCTGCTTCAGGACTGACTTAGCCATGATATCCTATGGAAGGTGGATATCATGGCTAAGTTTGTGAGTCCCTATCAGCAAGCTAACGCCACACTACGTGAGATTATCGCTGGGTTTCCAGCGATAATCTCACGTTAGGCAGTTAGCGCTAGGATTTTTATCGCTTTTGAGATAAGCATTGCTAATAGCACGCTATCTCAGCGATAAAAATCCACGCTAGCCGGCGATAATTATCCTAGCGCTAAGTGTGCTTAGCAATAATTATCGCCGGTTGTTGCTGATATGCCCCATAGTTTTTGATAAATTGTATTTTTGGTAGTTTTTGTTAGTGAAGCAAACGAAAGGGAAGACTTTGGTGCACTACATGCTGGCAAATAATTCAAGAGTCTAGTTATTCATCCTTCAATGTAAACATGTATTTTTTTGCAACTTGTCCGCTGTCCTCTGCCTTCCATCCCCCCCACCCCCCCCCCGCAACTCTGGACCAACTCTCGCAAACAAAGACACAAAAATAAATCTGGTACTCTTAAAAACAGCTAATGTGTTTCAGTTTATATATATCACAAATATAAGGCAACTATGCCCAAAGCTTTGCAGTTCTAACCTTTCAGGGCTGAAACCTTTGCAGGTTTATATAGCACAAACTCGCCCGTGAGGTGTTGGGGTGCTTTAAATGACCATCAGTTACGTTACACAAAGACACATTGTGCCTCATTTATGAGAAGTGACGCATCACTGCGTGAAAGCAGCGATGCGTCACTTCTCAGTGCGCCCTCCTTGCGACACAAATGATGCGTCATATTAATTATATGACGCATCATGTCGCAAGGAAGGACAGATACGTCAGTATAACTGACGTATCTGTCGGGCAAAAAGTGGCGCATTGCTGGAGTTGTGTCGGAAGCCTGACGCAACTCCAGCAATGTTCCTTTAACATGGGGCAAGCCCCATGTGAAAGGGCCTGCGTCACCCTTACGCCTGCCATGAGGCAGGCGTAAGATTTTGACGCATTGCCGTCCTAGAAGTGGCGCAGAGAAATCTCATAGATTTCGCTGCGCCACTCCTACGACCCTTTCTTGCGGGGGTACGTCCACCCTGCATACATTATACCTGGCGCAGGTATAATGTAGCGCAGGGGTTTACGAAGTGACGCATCTACCTAGATGCGTCACTTCGTAAATATGGCGCAACATGGCGCATGTTTTACGCCACTGGTGCGTCACAAAAAGTGACGCACCGGTGCCGTAAAAGTGACGCAGGGGCTCATAAATTAGCCCCATTCATTTTTGGTAGGCACGGGGAGGTTAGGTGATTTGCCCATAATTAGAGGATGTTGAGCGGACGCCGATTCGAACCTGGCTTCCCATTTCTGGAGTCGGCAGCTCTGGCAGTAATGCCACATCCTCTTCCTCTCCTTTCAGTTAGTATAAATGACCGAGCACCTGAAAATAAAGCATTGAGACTCTAATGTGCATTTCGCCCAAGACCATAAGAACGGCCCAGGGAAAGGAAGATGGGGAGAGAATGAAGAGGGAGGAAAACAGCCACATAAAGTAAGAGGAACATGGAGCGAAATGAACAACATCAGAGAAAAACAGAGAGATACAGGGAGAGAACCAAGGTGAGTCAGATTTGGGTAGAGAAGGATGAGGTAAAAGACAGAGAGACAAATAAAAAGATAGGCATAAACAGGAGAGAGAGATTTCGAAATAATGAAAGTCAAACAAAACCAGTGAGAGAGATTGACCGGGGAGACAGGGGAGGACGCAAGAATGACAGGAGAGGCAGATACATTAAAGATATTGAGAGACATCGAAAGATAGATATACAGTAATAGGGAAAAAGAAAGAGAGAAACAGAGAGACAAGGAAAGAGGGAAAATAGGGATAGATTGGGAGATATGAGACATATGGGTGAAAGAGTCAAGGAAAGACAGAGTTAGAATTTTGGAGAGAGAAATAAAGTTGGACAGAGTCATAAGGAGGGAGAGACAGGAAGGGGGACAAAAACAGTGGATAAAAGACAGAAACAGATGGGAAGACAGGAAGAGAGACAGAGAGAAAGACAGGGAGAAATATGAAATATGAAATAGAAATGGGGAGACGCAGAGGGAGAGACAGGAACAGTGTAAGACGAGGTGAGGGACAGGTTGAAGAGACATACTAGAAAGACAGGAAAGAGTAAAGAAAGAAGAAAGAAAGGAAAGATACTCTGAACTGAATCTAAATGCATTTCTATTCAGAGCTATTTGTCCCTCTATTTACCTCTATCCCGCCCTGTGTCGATCCCTCTTCATGTATCAGAGCCATCTTTAAATAAAATAGATCGCTCTTTGTCTATCTTTGTTTCTACTTCAATCTATCCCTAGTATTCCATCTGTGCACCTGTCCATCTATGTATCCCTCTGTCTGTATGTAAATCTGGCTATCCGTCTGTCTATCTAGCCGTCTATCTATCCGTCTATCTATCTATGTACCTGTCTGTCGTCTATCTAACAATCTATCTATCTATCTTATCTATCTATCTATCTATCTATCTATCTATCTATCTATCTATCTATCTATCTATCTATCTATCTATCTATCTATCTATCTATCTATCTATCTATCTATCTATCTATCTATCTATCTATCTTATCTATCTATCTATCTATCTATCTATCTATCTATCTATCTATCTATCTATCTATCTATCTGATTTAACAAAACTGTATCCACTATATATCTGGATGCTAGTTCGAAAGTGAGATCCCCGGCCACACTATTGGGAGGGGGTGAATTTCACCCAGTAAGTAACGTAAAAAAAGAGGATGGCAACCTCCCTCAGGCATCAGGTGCAGAGATTGTAGGAAGAGAGGAACAGCCAGGGTGTACATTCATGCTGAGACGTCTAAGATAGAAAGCACCAGCTTAACACAAGGGGACTCATCATGTTATGCAGTACTAGCAATAGATCTCCCTATGCATCTGTACCCTCCATCCCACCCACATGAAGTCATGCACACTCCTGACCATCAAGTTGCCAAGACCTGTTGTTTTCAAAACATAACCTCTTAAGAAGGCATTTTATTTCTTCTTTAGAAAAAGGCTAATCTTGACCCTCTCCTAGCTTCAGAACCCTATCACTCGTTTAGCAGCAGTGACTTAAAATATGGAGTTCAATTATGGAGTTCAAAAGCGCATTATTTTGGAAAATCCTCTATATAGTTCAGCGCTATATGTATGGCACTAGAAGATAACTTAATTTTGCATTGGAGCACGAGATTTCTTCAATGATCCCCATCTTTAATCTGTCACAGCTGCTGGACGGCGCAGGTAGGCAAAGGCCCTGGGGAGGGATTCAGCACCATGTTGTTTTCATTGAAGCCCCCCTCCACACTGCAGCTGCAGGACCAAAACCATGCATTTTGGCAGATTTATATTGTAGCGTTTTCGATTTTGCATTTCAGGCATTCTCATATTCAAGGCACCCCCATTTCTGCCCAGGATGCAGCAGGGCCATGGTTACTTTCTGTTGGCCACGTTCCCTGATAACGCTCCCCTGACTCCACCTTTGAATGCTTCTGAGATCTATAAAATGAGCACCAAGTTATGTAGTGCTGTCATCATTTATGATAGTGTTTGGAGATTGCAATATCTGGAAACGTTACATAGATTTTTCCTTGGTGAAGTACAGGTGATTCACGTAAAAATACAAAAACTACCTCTAACTCAATACAAGGGTCATTCCAAGTGAATATCAAAAGTTTCCTGATCAATTTTATGGGTGTTTTGTTTGTGTTGACTAAGCCACTCAGGGAAAAAACTAAGGGCCATATTTATGCCAAAGTCACGCAGGTCAGCACAGCGAGTCACCTTGTTGCGCTGCGTGACAGGGAAAGAGCAAGAATGTGCCCTGTATAAAACAATACAGAGCCCTTTTGGCTGCCTAGCGCCAATGCAGGCACCCTTTACCCAGCCACGGCCCGTGTAGGGCGTGCAGCCGGGGCGGTGACGTGGGGCGGGGTTGGGGCAGGGTGGGGGGTTGTAAAATGCGGCATACGGCCGAGTACAGGTAAGTAACGAAAAAAACGAATTTTGTTGCGCGTGCTGCATCGCATTTGGCGATGCAGCACGCGCAACGAAATTCGTTTTATTTATTTTTTTCGTTACTTACCTGTACTCGGCCGTATGCCGCATTTTACAACCCCCCACCCTGCCCCTCCCCCGCCCCACGTCACCGCCCCGGCTGCACGCCCTACACGGGCCGTGGCTGCCTTTACCCTTGGTGCAAGGGTGTCTGCATTGGGTGCAGGATTGTTTTTGTGCAGGAAGGGGCACCGTCCTGCACAAAAACAATCCCCTGAAGCTTTTTCCCTTTTCTATGTGTGCTGCAGAATGCAGCACACATAGAAAGAGGAAAAAACAAAGAGAAATTAAAATATTTCTCCTTGTTATGCCTCTCCTGGGGAGGTGTATCTTTTTGATGCATTCCCAGGTTTACCAGTTGTGGTAACTCTAGAAATGCATTTAAAACCATGGGAGTTGCGTGGGAACACCCATGGAATGCCTCCCTAGTGCAGAGTAAGGCAGTTCAGCAATTTGTGCTGTGTTGCTTTACTCTAGATTTATGAAGCCACGCAAGGCCACCTTAACGTGTGTTCTTGTGTGGCTTCATAAATCTGCCTTAAGAGTTGCATCACGTATGCACCCCGTTGCGTGGTGAAAGCATGATGCAACTGGGGTCATAAATATGTCTCTAAGTGTATGCACTCACCTACTTACAGTGCCAACTAACCACGATAAGAGTAAACTACTCAAGTGTACAGGCATAGAAAAAGCAGGAAACTCTGCAAACCATAGGTAGATCAATACATAGGAACTCAACAAGAGGAGGCTTGTGTAATAATAAGACTATGTATTGCACTGATAAATAGAGGTATTGGTTACTTTTTCCTAAAGATGTACATTAAAATGTATTGTTCCTTGTAAACTATGGCCGCATTTGGGTTTGATACAAACTGAACCATTTTCCATCTTGCAATTGCATGAACAGTGTGACCTTTAACCAATGCTCACCAATTTTCACTTTCAACAAAAGACAACATATTGGACATATATGTAGCCAAATAACATGTCATTTATTTACCAGATTTAGTACATTTTAGTTTCACCAAAGAACGGTAATTGAAATGCTGTTGCTTTACCATTGATCCTGATGTTTGCCTATATCCAAGTCATCCATTTATTCACATTTATGATACAGGAGACTCTGCCTCCGGCTCGCACATTGATTATTGTATTAGACTGGAAAGGAAAGTAGTGACAAAGTCCACTCAGAAACAAGCGTGGCCTCTAAAGCCGGACTCTAGGGCCTGCTGCACCTTGTTAGAATCCATCAATGTTTTCTTCCTGGCTGTTCGTACCAAAGAAAGACCAGGCATACAGCTATTTTCCTTCATTACGGCAAAAGTCAGACTGCAGAAATGTGGCATTCGCCTGTCTGGACACTCCCAAAACAAAAGTCACTTAAACACTTTTTGAAAATGTGTGATGAGACCTAGATCAGTGAAAGTGCAAGGACTATTCACTTATGGATTATAGTCAGGGCCAAAGAAATTACGAGATTCTGAAACCATGGCGTTATCTACATATTTATGGATTAGTCCCATTTATCACATAATCCTTCATCAGCTGAATTAATCTGCAGATTTTAACAAAACAATGTTTCAAGCTTAAACAGATCCAAAATTAATAAAACCATAGGGGCACACGCATCAAAGTAACGAATTGCGATTACTTAATAGCGATTATTAAGGAATCGCTAATAAGCAATCGCTTATGCATGTAGGCATCGCTAAAAAAATTGCGATTCCTACACATTCCCTAATAGCGAAACGCAAATTGCGATTCGCTATTAGGGAATGGCTTCCCATTCATTCCTATGGGCCTAGGGGCCCATAGGAATCATTGGGATTGCATTCGCAATTTGCGCGTACCAAATAGGTACTCGCAAATTACGCATGCAATTTCAAGAGAGCAAGGGGGACAAAAGACCTCCCTGATGCACCCCCAAATAAAGTAAGTATGCACATGTGGTGCACACACATGCCCTAAGGGGCATGCCCTAAAGGCATGTGAATGCACCACAAGGCACTTTGAAAAATGAATTTTTGTTGCGTTTTTCAAAGGAATTGCAAATTACCATCAACTTGGAGTTGATGGTAATTTACGATTCCAAATTGCGAAAACGCAATTTGCGAATGCATAATTCATAGCATTTAGAGAATCGCAATTTCCTATTCCCTAACTCCATTCGCAAAATAGGTAATCGCAAATTTTGCATTACCTACCTCTTGTAGATTTCACTGCGTCACTTTTCCGAGGCTTTTTCCGACGTAACGCCCACCCTGCATACATTAAACCTGACGCAGGTTTAATGTGGCGCTGGGCTTTACAACGTGATGCATCTCCCTAGATGCGTCACGTTGTAAATCTGTGGCAGCAAGGCGCTAGCTTTGCGCCGCCGCTGCGTTACAAAAGTGACGCAACGACGGCGCAAAAGTGGCGCATGGGGCTTGTAAATCTGCCCCATAGTGTATTAGCCTGGTTACTCCAAGCTCACCAGGGAAAAATTCAGGGATTAATCATGAGCTCATTTCCAGTGACAAAGGGCCAATTTCAATAAATGCAGGTTGGCATTTGCCATGCTGTCTAGAAAATGAATTCAATAGCAGAGTGAGCATGTTAATTTCACAAATCAAATATTGATGGGGTAAACAGACATCCTCTATCTGGGGGCCTTTCATCATATATCCCGACACATTTTAGAAAATTTAGGACCTGTTCCGGTTTCCAGAGATGGCCAACTGAACTCAGAGGAAAGCAAGTTTTCATGTGTTCTCGTGCACAAGTAGTTAGCTGCCCATCATTGTATTCAATTTCTTGTACCACATTGTCTGTGTTTTCTACCTTTGTGAGCACTGCCATTCAAGTTATTCTGTTACCTGGGTCAATGCAAAGTCATAGCTCTACGCTTGTGTTCAAGGAATGTTATGGTTTTTGTTTGAAAAAAATTGTTACCGTGAATATTGAACACTCCAAACAGTCGTTATTATTTTTTTGCATTATGTGGCTTATCGTTCTCATATTCACTGATAAAAAACAAAGGGCCTCATTTATGAGGCCCGTTGCGCCATCGGAGCGTCACTTTTTGTGACGTTACGTGGCGCAGAAGCCTGCGTGATATTTATCAGGCAGCACTGAGCCACTTTTTTTGGCTTAATGCTGCCTCATAAATATCAGTCCCTTTAACGCAGTGTTCTGCGTTAAAGGGGCGTGCAATCGGTGTTGCTGGGGGCGTTCCCAGCAACATCCATGGCCTTTTGACACTGCCCCAGAGACGCCTCCCCAGGGGAGGCGTAAGGGAGGCGCAACGGGGAGAAATATCGTTATTTCTCCTCGTTTTTCCTTTTTCTATGTGTGCTGCACTCTGCAGCACCCATGCAAAGAGGAAAAACCTCTTGTGAATATTTTTGTACAGAAAGGTTTCCCTTCCTGTACAAAAATATTCATCCCCGCAACGCAGGCACCCTTGCACCATGGTGCAGAGGTGCCTGCGTTGGCGCAGGCAGCCCATTGCGCGCCGGCGCAGGGGAAAAGGACAGGAATGCGCCGCATTTTATAGATACGGCGCATCCCTGCCCTTTTCTTTTGCCGTAGGGAAGCGCAGCAGGAAGGCCTGCTGCGCTTCCCTACGGCAAAACCTCATAAATGAGGCCCAAAGTTCCCAAATCAAAAAGAAAAAAAGGAGAATTGGATGTACTACTCTTTGGCATTTCAGTGTTTATTTACTAATATTCCTAATTAATCAAGGACAGGCTTGCAAGAACTTACTGTCGAGAAGTCATGCAACACATAATGGAAAGATTGTAAACAAAGTCAGATATTTGACCTATGCAAGAAAAGTAAGTGAACGCTCACCAGCATATACAAAACATTTCTCAGTCTGTGACTTTCAAAACACTCCCTCTGTAATGCAGGAATACATAAAACTATTTGCAGAATTGAAAGGAGGCATTTTGCGTTCCTCGAGTTATGTGCGCTCAAACATTTACCTAAATTGGTGCTTAGTAGCTGTCTCGTTTCCATATTGAATTTCCTAGCCAGTCCATCAAGGTGCAGAAATTGCAGTTTTCAGAGATCTGAGAACAGAGTAGCTCAGATGTCCTTTTCTTGACTGGGTAACATGCCTGGAATGTGCCTTCGACAAAGGCAGCAGATTGTTTTCACGTATCTTTGCAGATGTTATTCTTCTCCTTCCTCGGAGAAGAGCCCTTCCATTGCCCGTTCTCCTTGGCAGTCCTTCCCCCTATTGGGTGTGCAGGGTGGGGGGCCCTGCAAAGCAATTCAGCCTCTATGGTAATGCCCGTGGCCGAGGAAGAGGTGTGAAGAGCTCACCTCAGTGCTGCATGACAAAGACCTTGACTTTCCCGGCTTCTCCCAGGTCTTTTTTTTAACCTTTGCCCCCAGCCCCCAGTGTATGCATGGGAAGAGCCTTCCCTATCTTTCTGAATCGGTTCACTGTCCTCTTTGCTGTACAATTATTTTTTTGGGTTGAATAAACTGGGGTTCTCGTTTTGTTTTGTGCTGGTCGGACCTTCTCCCAGTAGCTCCCTTTGCCTCGCATTGTCTGTTCTACAAGTCCAGTATACTCAGGTTGTTTGTATGAGGCTTTGGATCTCAGATATAAACTTTACACATAGAAAAGCACAGGTTTGTAAAATCTCTAATATTTTAAACTCCGGGGGAGATTTACAAGCCCCGTGCGCCACTTTTCCGCCGCCGTTGCGTCACTTTTGTGACGCAGCGGCGGCGTAAACCCTGCGCCACGTTGCGCCCTATTTACATCGTGACGCATCTATGGCGATGCGTCACGGTGTACAGCCCTGCGCCACATGAAACCTGCGTCAGGTTTCATGTGGGCGTTTCTACGCAGGGGTGGGGGGGGCGTTCCATCGCAGGAACGCCCCTGAAAAGTAACTCAGTGAAATCTACAAGATTTCACTGAGTCACTTTTCCAACGCTGATGCGTCAAAACCCTGCGCACCATGGGGCAGATTTATGTTGCCTGGCGCATCCCTGCAAATCAGCAAGGATGCGCCAGGAATGATGCGTCACGCAAGTTTACCCTTGCGCCACACATGATGCGCCGCATTTATAGTGCGGCGCATCATGGCGCAGGAATAAACAGATGCGTGACGCATCCAATGGCGTAAGGTTGGCGCAGTGCTTCAGTTGCGTCGCAAGCTCCAGCACTGTTCCAACCAACCCTATCCCTAACATGGTGCGTCAAGCCTTACGCCTGCTTCAAGCAGGCGCAGGGTTTTGGCGCATCAGCGTTGGGAAAGTGACTCAGTCAAATCTTATAGATTTGACTGAGTCACTTTTCAGGGGCGTTCCTGCGACGGAACGCCCCCCCCTATGTCGACACGCCCACGTGAAACCTGATGCAGGTTTTACGTGGTGCAGGGCTTTACATCGTGACGCATCTCCATAGATGTGTCACGATGTAAATATGGCGCAACGTGGCGCAGGGTTTACACCGCCGCTGCGTCACAAAAGTGACGCAACGGCGGCGTAAAAGTGGCGCATCTGCGATATAGATCTGCCCCCATGTTAGGGATAGGGCAGGTTGAAACAGTGCTGGAGTTGCGTCGTGCTTTCAACACAACTTCAGCACTGCGCCAACCTTACCCCGGCAGATGCGTCACGCATCTGCTTGTCCTTGCGCCACGATGCACCGCATTGTAAATGCGGCGCATCTGCGGTGGCGCAAGGGCAAACTTGCGTGACACATCTTCCCTGGCGCATCCCTGCTGATTTGCAGGGATGCGCCAGGGAACGTAAATCTGCCCCTCCGTGTGTGCACACAGCAGCACCTCCCAGAGGCACACGGCACTGAAGCTGATTAAATCATTCTTAATAATGCTTTCATTTGTGAGATGGCACAATTTGGGGGCCTCACAAAAGCATTTCTAAACACATAAAACAGAATTTTATGATCGGGAATCTGTTTTTTTACCATGTGTGTCTCTTAAGCACCACTCTTTCTTGCATGATGGTGCTCATGTTTAAGGTGGTTGATAATTATCCCAGCAGATTTGACTGATTTCAGCAAAAATACAACATTCGCTGCTCAAACAATTATAAAATAGATATGAGGAATGCATGTAAAGTGCACAAAACTCTTTCACGCATCTAGCACTTGTTAATTAATATTTGTGGGATTAGAAAAGGGGTGAACATTTTTAACCATGAGTTAGTAGTCCTGTTTAAGCTGCCGACGTCTGTGGAGCTTTTTTATGAGCAGGAACAAACATGTACATGTTTAAGTGCATCTAAAATATGAAATGCTCTATTTCGGTTTCATAAAAGTGTTTTGGAAAGCATTTGTGCATAGTTACAATGCTGGTATCAACCACAATAAAGACAATATAATACCAAATTTGCTAAACCATTCCTTCTCAAGCACAGACTAGCATTCGATTATAGTTTGTCTACTTTTCACATTACTAAACCATGGACACCATGTTGCCCATGTTGATTGCCCCAACCCCTCCACTTTTGTCTGCATGTTTACTCCCAGCCCCTTACTCACATCCTTTTTAGTACAAGTTGTCCCTAGCTCAACCGGCCTCCCTCCTGTGTCACCTCAGCACTCATTCTCTCTATTGTGCCTCTTAATAGATGGGGACGTGCTTTTTCAGCAGAAACAAGAGGGTACACCTTTAACTACTTTTAAACTGGATAGAGACAAGTATTCACTTATAGGTAAATGGGCTTAATGTAATTAAATTTTTGGGGCATATTAAGCTCAACAGTGTTACAAAAATGATACAATTTAATGCTGAAGAAATAAAAAGATTGTGCAAACGTACGCATTTCATCTTGTAGACTCATGTCATATTTTGTTTATATTAGTCAAAATAATTTAAGGAGGTCATGTCTAACAGCCAGAGCTGGCAACACTGGACCTGGGGAACCAGATTTGGGTTCCTGTGATTCTAAGCAAATCTCACCTGTTTCTATCAATATTTGATGCAATGCACCGCAGCAAGTCATCGTGCTGCGGTGCGCTGCATGAAAGGGCAGGAATGCACTGTATTTAACATAAACCGGCGCATTCCTGCTCTCTGCCTGGCATAAAACAATCCTAAGAGGCATTTTCCTCTTTGTACGTGTGCTGCACAATGCAACACACTTAGAAAGAGGAAACAACGAGGAGAAATAAAGGTATTTTTCCTCATTGCGCCTCTGGTGGGGAGGCTGAATAATGCAGGATTATTCAGCTTTCCCATCGAAATTTGGCAATCCTTTCGGATGCTAGCATGTGTTTCTAGTGAGCAATGTGGGCCCAATTCACAGAAGTAACTTAAGACAAAATCCTAAACTTACTAGCATTTTCATATTCACAGAAGGCACTTACTCATTTTGGTATTCACAGAAGACACTTACTCACTTCGGTATTCACAGAAGTTAGGAGTCCTAACTTTAGGACTCCTAAATGCCTTCTGTGAATACCGAAAGTCTTAAAATTAGGATTTTTCTCAGTTTAGGAGTCCTAAAGTTAGGACTCCTAACTTTACTACTAATAAATTGAGAAAAATCCTAATTTTAAGACTTTCGGTTTTCGCAGAAGGCATTTAGGAGTCCTAAAGTTAGGTGTCCTAACTTTACTACTACTAAACTAAAAAAAATCCTAATTTTAAGACTTTCGGTATTCACAGAAGGCATTTAGGAGTCCTAAAGTTAGGACTCCTAACTTCTGTGAATACCGAAATGAGTAAGTGCCTTCTGTGAATACCAAAATGAGTAAGTGCCTTCTGTGAATACCAAAATGGTAGTAAGTTTAGAATTTTGTTTTAAGTTAGTTCTGTGAATCGGGCCCTGGGTGTTTAAATGCAAAGTGTGTTTAAGACTGCAGTACCACCTCTGGCCTACGGGGGAAGAGCTGAGCAAAAAAATAAACACACTTGATGAAACACAGGTCCCCAGAAGGCATGTTTTTTTAAAAGTTGAAAAAATTGACACAGATGTTCCTGAAGTCATTTTATATCATTTAGAAGACATTGTCTTGTGGGGACCTGGGTTCAGGCCCCCACAGTGCGATCAAGTCCCCACAGCGTGAGTGTGTTATCATGCCCAAGTCCTCACAAGGATAGTAACACACACACACACACACACACACACACACGCATACACGTGTTACCATCCTTGTGGGGACTATGTGTGAACACCTGCCTTGTGGGGACTAACCTTTCTGAATGTTTTTACAACAGACAAATAACAGAAAAATGTTAAGAAAAGATTCATGATACAGGATCCTGCTTCAAATTTGCAAATATATTGTTATTTAATCGTACGCACAGCACCATCCTTGTGGGGACTTGAACAAGTGCTACCATCCTTGTGGGGACCTAGTCCGTAACACTATTTGTGATTGAATTCAGTCAAAGGCACATGGCTAAATGTTTATTTTATCAACAATGTACACAAACAACATCATAATCTCTTCATAAGTGAATTGCTGTACTAGGGGTATACATTAAAGACAGATTATGTTAATGTGCCCGAAAATATCATATCATGGTTAAAGAAAGAGACTTAAGCTGTAGTTAACCTATTTATTAGTTCTTTAAATCTGAGGAGATAAGGGAACTAACACATAAAGAAATTAACATATGGAACCAAGGAATATGGTCAAGTGGAATCCAAAGCTTGATTAACTGCTTAAATTTTTGCCAAAATAGATGTTCAGGTCCCCACAGAGATAGTGGGTGAAGATTTTGTTTAAGTCTCCATAGAAATAGTGTACATTCAAAGGTTAAATCCCATTATAAAGAGTGTGAAAACAATGATGTCCCCACAAAGATAGTGTGTTATCATAGCGGTGTTCAAGTCCCCACAGAGATAGTGTGTTATCATAGTGATGTTGAAGTCCCCGCAAAGATAGTGTGTTATTACAGTGTTGTTCAAGTCCCTACAAAGATGTTGTGTTATTATAGCGATGTTTAAGTCCCCACATAGATAGTGCATGAAGGTGGTTGTGTTTAAGTCCTCATTATAATAGGGCCTGATTCACAAAGGTAAACTTCGACAAAAAGTCTAACTTTACTACTTTTTTCAGTATTCACAAAGGTAAATTTAGACCAAAAGTCTAACTTTACTACTTTTCAATATTCACAAAGCCCCATTCAGTGAATGTAAAGCTGATGATGTTCAAGTCGAAGCAAACACAAGGAGATGATGGACGGAGTGCTGAAACTTTTCAGTCACTCACCCCCAGTCACAGATCTGGGTTGAATCCATCATTGTTCTTTAGCTCACTTCGCCACCCCAGTTCAGACCCACTATACGCAAATCAGTCTGACCCTGTGCCTCATGGGAACATTCCAGCCAGAACTTCCAGGCCAGGTCTTCCCTGGACCGGAAACAAGCATCCTGGGACCAATTTCGGGTAACACCTCCTCATCAGCCAGGCTAGCTCGAATCCTGTGGCACAGTGAGCAAGGGACCCACGTCTGGGCATACCCTGCCAAATTAGGGCGAACAAAGCAAAAACAAGAAATTATGGACCGAGTGCTGAAACTTTTCAGTCACTCACCCCCAGTCACAGATCTGAGTTGAATCCATCATAGTTCTTTAGCTCCCTTTGCCACCCCATTTCAGACCAGTTATATGCATATCAGTCTTAACCCTGTGCCTCATGGCACCCCCTGGTGCTTCAAGTCAAAACAGAGCTTGCGTTTAATTACAGGAATGCTCAAGTCCCCACAGAGATGATATGTTTTTATAGTGATGTTCAAGTCCCCACAAAGATAGTGCTTTATTATAGTTTTTTTCAAGCCACCACAAAGATAGAGTGCTATTAAAGCGATGTTTAATTCCCCACAGATATAGTGCATGAAGATGATTGTGTTTAAGTCCTCATTAAAATAGGGCCCGATTCACAATGGTAAACTTAGACAAAAAATCTAACTTTTCAGTTTCAACAATGTAAACTTAGACCAAAAGTCTAACTTTAATACTTATCACTATTCACAAAGCCCCATACAGAGAATGAGAAGCTGATGATGCTCAAGCCAAAACAGAGCTTGTGTGTAGTTACAGGAATGCTCAAGTCCCCACAGAGATGGCGTGTGACTATAGTATTACCACGGTTGCCAAAGAGAATGTGTGCGATTATAGAATTAGTGCATGATAATAGCCATGTTCAAGTCCCCACAAAGATAGTGTGTGATTATATTGATGCCCAGGTCTCACAGAGATAGTATGGGATTATAGGGATGCCCAGATCCCTCCAGAGATAGTGTGTGATTATAGAGATGCTAGGCCCCCACAAAGAAAGCTGTCTAATTATAGGGATGTCCAGGTACCAAAAAGATAGGAGATGAGAGTCTAAACTTGCTGAACAATCTTTGCTCATCAAAAGGCAAATCAAACAATTGCGAATGAACATCTCCTGAATAAAATGTCATCAGAGAATGTCTAGGGAAACTTACGGCACATCTTGTCGTATCTTGTCACATTTGCTCTGTGTTCAAAGACAGAGGTCAAATGTCAGGCTTTGTCTTCTGAGGGAGCTTGGTGTTTACATTTCTTTTTCCGGCATAAAAGTGAGAGGAATTATGTGACACTCTTGCTGGATACTAGATGTAAGAAAGGTTTTTTTCTAGCATACAACATTTAAAATAACTGTGCAAGTATTTCTGAATATTGTAAAATAGCAACATACAGGAGAAACACATTTTTTGTTAACTCTGAAGTGTTTTGGAAACAAATTCTTTAATATGATCAAAACAAATCAATGCACTAGGTGATGGAATTTTCACACAATATTGTTTGTGTACTGTATAGCTTTATTTGTAAAATGGAATGTCTGTGCAAATGTAATGGACATTTCAATTAAAAATGTGTTGTCTGTAATGGCAGTGTCCTACCATACCATGCATACTCCACTCTGCTCTTCACCATTCCATTTCAATGCACTCTACTCTGCACCACTCCACTTTACACCACTCCATGCCACTGCACTCTACTCCACTCTGCACCCCATCAATGTATGCCACTGCACTCCACCCAACTACACTCTATGCCACTTCACTCTACGCTTCTCTACTCTATTCTGCAGCACTCCACTCTGTACAAATGAACTGTATGCCACTCTACTCTACACCACTGCACTCTTCACCACTGCCCTCTACATCACTCCAATCTAGCTCACGCCAATCTACTCTGAACAACTCCACTCTATGCCACTCCACTCTACACCACTCTGCACCACTGCACATAATGCTAATAGACTTCATGCCAATGCATTTTACTCTGTAACACTCAACTCTTTGCCCTATTCATTCTACACCAATCCACTCCACTCCACTCTACGCTGCTGCACTTTACCCTGCACCACTCCACTCTACGCAACTTCTCTTTACTCGGAAACAATCTATTCTATGCCACTGCACTCTATTATGCTACTCCACTCCATGCCACTCTACCCAAACCCATTGCACTCTACACCACTGCACTATATGCCAATGCACTCTATGCCAATGTACTCCACTCTGCACCACTGTACTCCATGCCACTGTACTTTACACCAATGCACTCTACACGACACAACACCACTGCCCTCTACGGGCCCGATTCACCGAACTAACTTAAGACAAAATCCTAAACTTACTACCATTTCGGTATTCACAGAAGGCACTTACTCATTTTGGTATTCACAGAAGGCACTTACTCATTTTGGTATTCACAGAAGTTAGGACTCCTAACTTTAGGACTCCTAAATGCCTTCTGTGAATACCGAAAGCCTTAAAATTAGGATTTTTCTCAGTTTAGTAGTAGTAAAGTTAGGAGTCCTAACTTTAGGACTCCTAAACTGAGAAAAATCCTAATTTTAAGACTTTCGGTATTCACAGAAGGCATTTAGGAGTCCTAAAGTTAGGACTCCTAACTTCTGTGAATACCGAAGTGAGTAAGTGTCTTCTGTGAATACCAAAATGAGTAAGTACCTTCTGTGAATACGAAAATGGTAGTAAGCTTAGGATTTTGTCTTAAGTTAGTTCTGTGAATCGGGCCCTACGACACTCTGCTCTGCACTACTGCACTCTATACCAATGAACTCTATGACACTTTACTTTGCATGACAGCAATCTGCATCACTCCACTCTATGCCACTGCACTCTGCACCATTCCACTCTGCACCACTCTATGCGACTGCACTCTCTGCCACTCTACTCTTCACCACTGCATTCTATGCCACTGCACTCTATGCCACTCTACTCAGCACACTCCACTCCGCACCACTGCTCTACTATGCACCACTCTAATCTACGCCACTGCATCCTATGACACTGCATTGCACGCCGCTGAATTCTATGCTGTCGCACTCTATGCCACTGCACTCTACCTAAACAACTCCACTCTACACTTCACTCTGCTCTGAAACACTTTACTCCACGCCACTGCACTATATTCAACTGCACTCTATGCCACTCAACGTCACTCTGTGCCACTACACTATATGGCACTTCACTTTACTCTGAAACAATCTAGTTTATGTCACTTTACTCTATGCCACTGCACTCTATATCACTCAATCCACTTGGCGCCACTGCACTCTGTCACTCTACTCGAAACAACTGCACTCTATGCCAATGCACTCTACTCTGCCCGATTGTACCCGTTGCCATTCTACTCTATGCCACTCTACACCACTGCACTCTGACACTCTACCCTGCACCACTCCACTCTGTCACTTCACTCTACTCTGAAACAATCTACTCTATGCCACTGCACTCTATGCCACTGCAATCTATGTAATTTTATTCCACTCTGCGCCTTTCCGCTCTATGCCACTGCACTCTATGCCACTGCACTCTAAACCATTATTTGAACCTGTGACCATGTTGTCAAACACAGGCCCCTACAGTAGACGCATCAGTCCACTAAGTCACCAGACCCGGCCACTCCATTCTACTCCACTCTACGCTACTGCACTCTGCAGCACTTCACTCTATGCCACTTCACTCTATGCCACTGCACACTACAGCCCTGTCTTCTATTGTGCGCCACTCTATGCCACTCTATTCTGCACCACTCTATGCCACTACGCTCTGCGACTCTATTCTAACCTGCACCACTGCACTCTACACCACTCTACTCTGCACCACTTCACCCTGCACTACTGCACTCTACTGTTCAACACTCTAATCTATGCCACTTCATTATACAACACTGTTTTGAATGCTGCTGAATTCCATGCCTCTGTACTCTATGCCACTGCACTCTATGCCGCTGTACTCTGCAACACTCTATGCCAATGCATTCCACACCAGCTCACTCTACGCTACAATCCTCCAGTGAACGAGACTCTATGTGACTCCACTCCGCCGCTCCAATTCAGGACACTCTATGTCACAAAACTCTTCTCCACTCTTCACCATTCGACTCTGACACTTCACTCTGCTCTCCTCTACATCACTAACTTTTAGCCATGCTGAACAGTAGCCACGCTGGTGTACAACATGGTTAAAACACATTGGCAAAATCAATGACTCTTGCATAGGCGAGATCCATTGACTTTGCCAATGCTTGGTTTGTATTGTCTTTGTCTTCCCACATATGTCTCTCCATTTCAACCTTCCATCATCTCCTTGCCATGACTCATGTTTTTTTTCCTCCAGGGTTTGAATTGAACTAATCAGCGAAACGAAGTTCTGTTGCTTTTATTTAAATTTGTAGTTGCATAGAGCACAATCTATACTCAAAGGTATTAAAGTGGTTTATTTGAGCCCCAATTTCATTACACAAGGTCACGTTCACTTTTCAGGCACGGGAAGATTAGGTTATTTGCCCAGAATCAAAAGATGTTGAGCCGATGCCGAGATCTCTAAATCCAATCTCCGTATACTTTCCTCTCCCCTTATCCTGTTGCCATGTAATGTTTTGCATTTGCTGAACCTCTGACATATAATTCAACGAATAGTTTTAAGGTGTATAAAGAATGATTTTATTGTATTAGTTTATTTTAAAACGAGATGCTGTTTGCAGAAAATATGTCTGCATTATCAGTAACGTTTTATTATAGAAAGCATGATGTGATAGGGACTGAGAGTAGCAGAACAGTTAAGAAGGGAGATAAAGGAACTGCGCAAAACTGAAAAATCGTTTTGCCTTGTGCAGAACTCCGGAATAGAACCCATGTTTCCAGAAGCAAAACAAAATAGCAATCTCAACATTCCTGTCACAATTGATTAGGGTCCTCAAGTATTTTACAATTTAAAATTAATTAGTGTAAAATAAAAATGATGCTAGCTAGCAGCATGGCAGCATTTCACATGTAGCGAAAAAGGTCCTAGCCTGAGAAATATCTTTTTTGTCATGAGAGAGAAAATAGTCTTAGCATATGTAAGAAGATGCACTTGATAACCTTTTGCTGGACAGCTGCCTTCCGTTCCCACAATGAAAGGTTGAAAAGGCAGAGATGCGTGTAAAGTTCATTTTTCAGCTTGGGTGTTTATGTTGAGCCCATTGAATCCCCTCCCACACGACTACAATCTGGGATGCAAGGTGCCCCGGGATGTCTTGCTGCTGTGCACGCCCTGGCTCAGGGTGTGAAATGGCCAGGTCAGAATGAAGCTGAGAGCGTCAAGTTTCCAGCCCTTTGTTATGCTGAACCTGGGAGAGCGCCCATTCACACCTGATTCACGGCCATAGTCATGACAACAAAGACAGACAGAAGAGGCTCTCTCCCCTGCATCAACCTGACTGTGGGGGAGGGTTCCACAAAGGATGGGCACTTGGGAAGGAGGGCGAGTTTAGCAACAGAGTACATCAGATTAACGCGCCTGTCCTCCTCAGTCAGGATTCATACACATTGTGTGTTCTCTAGTCAGCAGAAGGGGCAGGGACAGGGGCACGGGAACTTTCATTTCCTGGTTCTTAAAAGCGTGCATTGGAGCCTTGATATTTTGACTAGGGAATCGATTGTGAAAATCCAGTAGTAACTCTAAGGTGCTTTTAAGAATACTATGAAATTCAAATCGCTAAACTATATTCACACTCCTAGTAAATGTAATAAATTTAATTTCGAATCTCATTTAGAATAATACATTGTCTATAGGTATTAGCGAGAGGGAATTTTTGAAACGTGAACTAGTGTGTGCTTTTTCCGTATTATCAATTTTATAGGTCCAATGTCTATAAATATTTTTTTATTATGTGGTGTTGGCATTGGTTCTCAGCATTGTATTCATTGTTTTATTTTTTGCATTCTGATACTTGTAGTTTTCTTTTTACCCTGAGATATAGTACTACCAGCACCACAATGAGAAACGCAGATGGGTCAAGTGCTGAATGAAGAATAACTTGATAACTGTATGTATGTTTGTATGTATCTATGCATGTATGTATTTGTATGTATGTGTCTATGTGTGTATACATGTATGTATGTATGCAGGGCTTTAAGTGGCCCGGGTCTCACCGGGTCTGAGCACCGGCCCTATCGGGCTCTGTATTGTGCCCTGGCACATGCGGTCCAATTTTTTCCCTGACTGCAGTGACAGCAGGCACATCGATGTGCTTGTGTTCAGTGTTGTAGAGGAAGGGAAATCCTTTAAAGAGAGTCATTTTCTCTCTGGATTTCCCTTCCCTTTTTGAAACTCAGGAGCAGCAACATTGTCGTGGTGTCACCAGGGCTTAAAGTGGAAATGTTTTCAATATTATATACACACCATAGTTGCTGCTAATTTATCTTGTGCAATTAGCAACCACTGACAAAGCCAATAGTCCTGACTTTTAGGTATTTTTGAGTTTAAAGAAAAGTTTATTGGATATAAATAAGAAACATAACAGTTCAAAATACATCATATACCATAATATAAATCCAAAATTGGTTATAGAACAAGAGAGATGAAAGAAAGAAAAGGAGAGAAAGAAAAGAAAAATAGAGAGGGAAAAGTGGAAAAGAGAGGGGAAATCAGAAGATAAACAGCGATATCGTAACTAGGATACAGTATGTAAACATTTCGGTGAATGATAAAATTAGTATGAGTAACAAACGCGCAATGTACATTAAAATATTAACATTAGATAAAGTAAATTTTCTGATTAAAATTCATGGAGGCTTGGGTACTTCTTCATTACAGGGAGTATGTAACGGTATAGCACGAGCAGAAGCATTTAGGAAATTGGTGACTGGTAACCACAACAGATCTCGTTTAATGGCCAAAGCAATTGGATAAACATAAGCTCGGTCTAATCTGTGATTATAGCAGACACCATACCACCAGGCTTGGAATGAAATATTAGAGGCATTTTTCCACGATTTTGTAATTTGTTGAAATGCAACAGCTAAAAGTAAGTCCACAATAGAGGTGGAGGTTCCGAGAGAAGACCATTCCTCTGAGACACTACCTAGGAAAATATGAACATAAGAAAAAGGGATATGTGTGTGAAAGATTTTGTTGATTTGCTGCCAAACTCTGATCCAAAAGGCATGAACAGGAGGGCAAGTAAAGAGCATGTGGTAAAGGTCTGCATTGGGGGCAGGGCATGACCAGCAAGTAGAAGGAACAGTAGGATCTATACGATGTAGTTTGGTCGGGGTAATTAGGAGTCTATTGTAAAGAAAAAATAAAGTTTGTGTGATATTAGCTGCTCTAGACGACTTCCTTATTTTATTCCAGATCTTTTCCCATGTTAAGACTGAAAAAGATATACCCAAATCTACCTCCCAACTGCATTCTGTTGTAGACTTAGTACGGGAAAGAGATGTAGATCTTAATTTTTTATAAATAGTGGATGCCGAGGATGTGGTATGTATAGAAGAAAGTGTGAGAGGAGAAGCTATTGTATGGGTAGGGACTGAGGATAAATTATTGAAAGAATTTAAAGCAGTAGAAGTCAACAGTCGATATTTCGATAGGTAGGACGGAGGGAGAGAAAAGCGGGTGCGAAGTACAGAGAAGGGAATACAAGCGTCTTCTTGAAATAGTTGGTGGGTCCACTTAAGGTCAAGTGCCAGCCAATCTTTCCAAAAAAGTGTCCTATTTTTGATTTTAATATGTTTATTGTACCAAATTGGGGAATATAGAAAACGGGAACGATCATCAAGACCTCCAAACAAAAGAGGCTGAAAAGTTTTTCTGGCATTCTTAAGAATAGGGAGTGACATTTTCAATGGGACGAGAGTTAAAGACAAAAATTCTTCAAAGGAAAATGGATGGAAAAAGGAAGATTCTAATTCTACCCATAAGGGACGAGAATTAAAAGTGTCTAGATCTGTAGATAGTAGAAACGCAGAGTGTTTGAGAAAAAACGATGTGTGATAGGAAGAAAAGTCAGGGAAATTGACTCCACCCATATGCTTAGGTTGCTTAAGCTTGGAGAGAGACATCCGAGGATGTTTATTTTGCCATAAAAATTTTGATAAAATACCATAGATTTTTTTGAAGCAAGATTTAGGGATATTAACAGGTAGATTGGCTAAGTAAAATAAAATTATCGGAACTAACATCATTTTAATCGAATCTAATCTGCCCCACCAAGATAAGAATAAAGGGTGCCATCTTGATGTAGAGTTACTTAAGGTGAGTTGTAAATTTTTTAAGTTTAGAGCCACCGTATCTTTAAGGGAGGGAGTGAACCATAGACCCAGATATTTAATTTTAGAAGTGTTCCAGTGAAAGGAAGAATCTACAAAATCAGCGTGAAAACAGTATTTGTTTAGAGGGAGAATTTCGCATTTGTCAATGTTGAGTTTGTATCCTGAGACTAGAGCAAAAGCAGAAACTTCTGATAAAAAGGCTGGAATAGATGATTGAGGTTTTGAGATAAATAAAAGAATGTCATCAGCATAAGCTGAAAGTTTTAAATTGCTGTCTGCATAAGGAAAGCCTGTAATGTTAGAATTCAAACGGATTTTTGTTAAAAAGGGTTCTAACGCTAAAATAAATAAAAGTGGAGAGAGGGGACAACCTTGTCGAACCCCTCTATGGAGGGGAAAAGAAGAGGATATAAGGCCGTTGGCTAAAATAAACGATCTAGGAAAAGAATATAATAATGAGATATATGCAATAAATTTGGGACCAAAACCAAACCAACGGAGTGTGGAAAAAATAAATTGCCAGTTGACTCTGTCAAAAGCTTTTTCAGCGTCTAATGCAATGGCTGCTAAAGAACCTGGATGAGAATGGGATTTACTAAGAACATTAAAAAAGAGACGAGTATTATCTGATAAATAACGCCCTTTAATAAAACCAGATTGTTCTCTGCCAATTAACCGTGGTAAGATATTGTCTAGGCGAAGGGCTAAAATCTTTGCAAAAATTTTATAATCCAAATTTATCAAAGAAATGGGTCTATAGTTTTTACACAGAGTGGGGTCTTTGTTGTCCTTAGGAAGAAGACATATTAGAGCCTCTTGAAAAGAGCCTTCAGATTTTCCAGAAGAAATGAAAGATAAAAACAATTGGTGTAATTTAGGAACAAGGAACGAAGCAAAGTGTGCGTAGAATTCCATGGTAAAGCCATCTGGCCCAGGAGCTTTACCCTTTTTGAGTGAATGAATAGCTTTAAGAATGTCACTGGGGAGAATATCTGAGTCCAAAGCGGAGAAATCAACATCCGGGGGAGATGGGGAGGGGATAGAGGATAAGTAATGAGAAATGTCCGTCAAAGAGGGCGAAAACTCAGGAGTATAGAGCGTTTGATAGAAATTGACAAATTCTGAGAGAATATCTTTATCTATATGGACAGTTGTGTTATTAGAGGTTACAATAGAATCAATCTTTGTGCGCTCTTTTTTGACCTTAAGATAATTGGCAAGTAAATTGCCAGATTTATTCTGAGCGTTATAGTATTTAGCACTGGATTTTAAAAGAATTAGGTTTGCAAATTCTGTAGAGAGTTTATTAAAAGAGAGTTTGGCTTTAATAAGATCATTCAGCGTAGATTGATTTTCTGTTATATAATAAGAATGCTCCAATTTCTTAATTTGTGAATTAAGTGTTTGAATAGATTGCATAGATGCTCGACGCTTACGGGACACGAATGAAATAATGAAGTCTCTTGAGGCAGCTTTAAAAGTGTCCCAAATGAGTTGGGGGGATGTAAGGGGAGTGTCATTTTCAGCAAAGAATATGGTTGCAAATTCCAAAAATGATGATGAAAATTTGGGATCTAATAATAGAGAGTTATTAAATCTCCAACGTTTAGTGCCTTTGTTGGGGGGAAGTAGATCTAAGCTTAAAATAACTGGTGCATGGTCTGAAATTAGAATGGATCCTATGTCCGAATGGGAAATATGTTGTGTGAGAGATTTGGAAATAAAAATATAATCAATTCGGGATTGGGAGGAGTGTGCCGGGGAAAAGTATGTGTATTCCTGGGTTGTAGGATGACAAAGTCTCCAGGAGTCTACTAGAGATCTTTGTTGAATAGTGGACGTGAACTGGTTGTGCATGGAAGAAGGAGAAAATCGGGATTTGGATCGCCTGTCTAAAAAGGGGTCTAAAATCATATTACAATCTCCGCCCAATATCAAGTAATCATCCGTATATTGCATTAAAGACGAAAGAAGGTGAGGCCAAAACGTTTTGTCCAAAGTTGTGGGGGCATAAATATTGAAAATAGTTAAGGGAATTTTGTTAATCAATAATGATACAACAACCCACCTACCCTCAGAGTCATTTTCTTGCTTCACAAGTTGAATGTCTAAACGTTTGTGACATAGTATAGTCACACCATTTCGTTTCCCTGAGCCAGGCGAAGCATATACATGGCCTACCCATTGACGACGCAGTTTAGATAATTCACCTTCAGTTATATGAGTTTCTTGCAATAACGCAATATCTCCTTTTAGAGTAGCAATATGAGATAACACCCTTTGGCGTTTAATGGGAGAACCCAAGCCTTTGACATTCCACGATACAATATTCAAAGTCATCTAAAATATAAATAATAACTCTTCAATTATCGTAGAGACAATCATATGTAATGTGTACTAACTGTACAATGCACGTTAAATTAATACCAAAAGGAAGTATCATAAAAAACTGTTGATAAAAGCTAGACATATTTAAACAAGAAAAAGAGAAGTTATAACACCAAAGAAAGAGGTAAATGTATAAGATAGAAACTGAGAAGTTAAGGAATAAAGTAGAATGAGGAAAGGAAGAACAAGAGAGGAAGTTATAGATTATTACGAGAATGCCAGTAGAAAAAAGAAAGAAGGAGAAGAGGCAGGACTGAGGTAAGAGATACAAGATATGAAAGAAATAACAGAGAGCCCAACATAGAGAATAGGATAGGGAAGCGAGGGCAAAAACAAAAGAGAAAGGGGGAAAGACAAGGAGGATAAAACTAGAGAAGAACAAGATAAAAGAATAAATAAAACACATACCACAAAAAGACATGGACAAATGGGGATGGTGGAAGCCCATGAGGAAAACAGCACACCAAACGCGGGGTACCCCGATACAGAACGGAAAACGAAGACATCATCCAGGCATTGGAGATACGATCACGGAAGGACGACGATACCTTGCTGCTTCTACAATAAAGAAAAAGGGGGAGAGGAAGACCAATTACAAAGGATATACGAGACTTATGATCACCTACAATGACAAGAAACAGAAGAACAAAAATTAATATAAGCCACCAGCATTTAGAAAAGATAAAGCATTTAAAAAAAAAAAAAAAGATAAAACAATCGCTTAGTTATAAAGGCATAAGATATAAGCCTTGAATATCTTCAGGTCTTTGAAGTACAAGGAATTTCCATGTTGCCTTCAATACAAGAGTCAAGAAAGGCTTGTAGACGTGCTGGGTCTTCATAGGACGTGGTTTTGTTGTTAAGGGTGACTTTCATAAGACATGGGTGAAACAGGCCATAACGCGCATTGAGATTCCGTAGTGCAGGTCTCATATCCAAAAATTGTTTCCGACGGTCAGCAGTTGCTTTCGCATAGTCCTGAGCAAAAAATAAGTTGTTACCCTGCCAGGACACTCTCCCTTTACTTTTGGCTGCATGAAGAACTTTAAGTAAGTCTGTGTATTCTAAAAAATAAAGAATGACACCACGAGGCTTGGAAGTAGAGGAAGCAAACTTAGAGTTTGGGCCTAGTCGATGAGCTCTTTGAATGTTCAATTTTGGAGATTCAGGAATGTCCAGCAGGGTTGGTAAAAAAGACTGAAAGAATGAAGGCGCATCGGATCCCTCAATTCCTTCCACAAGGCCATAAATGCGTAGGTTGTTACGCCTATTTCGATTTTCCAAATTCTCAATCTGAGTCTTGAGATGAGCGACCTCTAGCTGTAATGGAGGTATTTGAGACGTGACAGACTGAATAGAATCAACCCGTTGAGAAAGCAGAGAGGACTGTTGCTCCATTTGAAACCATTTATCCTCAAGGTTTTGGAGACGAATGTTGGTCTCTTCCATATGAGGTTTAAGTGCGCGAATTTCCTGAAGAAGAAGTTCCATGGATAACGTCGTTGTAGAGCCTGTTGGAGACGGTGGGTCTTTTTTAACACGTTTTGTAGAAGTGGTAGATGAATTTTTAGGCAATTGTTTAGTGTTACCACGAGGTAAGTTGGGCTGAGTAGTAGCGGCATTGAACTGCGTAGGCTCAGGGTCTTCCGTACTTTCTTGTAATACACTGAAGGGATTAGAATCACTCATTGTAGCGTTGTCACCCAGAATAGAGCTAGTACGGAGTGCACGTGCTTTTGCCATATTAAACCACACAATAAGATGCAAACGTGTGGAGAAATGTGGATACACAAATGTTTAAATGCAGAAGTCCAGCCAAAAATGATGAAAGTCAGTGTAAAAAAGGAAAGAAATGAGGCAAAAAGGGCTTGGAAAAGTATGTTGCACAGGTTGTTTATAAACAGCAAATGCTCAGAAAAGCAAAGAGAGCGACCTTGCATAGGTAGAAAATAAAAAAGCCATGACCTCGAGTCAAATCTGAGGTGATAACATTCTGCGCCGAGATAAAAAACAAAATGGCGGCCACAGAAACGAGCGCGAACGAAAGTGCGCTGAAAGAGAGTGAAACAGCTCACCCTGAAGGTCGAAAATGAGTTCACATGAAAGCGCTATGATTCATATCATCTTGCCAGCGTCAGCATCATCCCGAGGTTAGAGAAAGGATGCCTGGTGAAAGCTCCGGTCTTCACGTCAGTGAGGAGCTCCGCGATCCGGCGGCCATCTTCTTTGGCGTCCAAGCCACGCCCCCCTGACTTTTAGGTATGATGTGACTTGTTGTATCATATATCTGGATGCAGTGACAGGAACAGTAAAATACAAGTCGGGCAGCACACTGTGCTAAACACAGATTTTTAGCTTGCGTGTTTTTAAGCCACGCCTTTAATTGCATTAACCACGCCCCTTTGAGAGAGACCCCAGTTTTTCCATCACACTGAAAGCCTTGTATGTATGTATGTTTGTGTGTATATATATATATATATATATATATATATATATATATATATATATATATATATATATATATATATATAATCTACTGGCGGTCGCCAGTAGATAGTTATAGTTAGGACCGTGTTTCCATAGGAAATCCGCAACATTCTATTTGGAATAACTTTGGCGCCGATTGACGAATCCTTGCGAAATTTTCAAAATAGGTGGGGCGCTCCGCTCCGCTCCTTCCCTGAAAGTCTCCGGTGGATTCGTCAAGCGGGGGCTGAGAAAAAGGGGGGGTCCCAAAACGCGTTTTCCCCATGCATTTTTCCATAGGACCTTTAGTCCAAGCTACAGCCCGAACGGCTGAACAGAATTACTTGAAATTTGGCAGAGAGGTAGTCCTCGGGTCAGGGATGTGCCTTTTGCAGGTCTGTTGTAAATATGTTCAGTATTTCCTGAGAAAATAGCATTTAAATCAATATATATATCTATAAGCGCGCACCGTGCGCGTACGGTAAAACTTACCGTACACGCACGCTGCCGTGTGCGAGCGCGATTCTGATTGGTTGTTAGATCTTAGTAAACATTCGAATCGGTCGAAACCAGGAAGTGTCGGCCGCCATTTTGCCTCTCGCAGTCTGAGGGGGTGAAAAACAAAGGTGGAGAACGTGAAAAGGGGGCATGGTGGATAGTTCCTGACCCCCTAGCCTTTGTCAGGGGGTCCCAGAAGGAGCCCCAAGGGCCAAAATTTCCTTAAATTTTTTGCGAAAAATCACGGAGTACACGTAGCATGCGTGTACGGTAGAAACGGAAAAATTCCGCGAACTGCGTAATGTCGGAGCGCAGTGCGCGAAGCGCACTGCGCACCCACAGCGCGCGCACGGTGCGCGAAGACATATGTGTCTTTCTGAAAAATAAATATTTGTAATATATGTATAGCTAAAGATTAATGGAAGAAGACATGGGTAAATAAGTGTCTAAATACAGTGATGTAATATCTGACGTCATCAGCAGAGTATTGCGGTCGCGTGAGTTATAGTTGCCTGCACTAACTATAACGGGGGAATTTCAATGGTTTTTCACGAGTGAAATGTCCAGCTAACTATAACATGTGTGAAACCTATGGTTTTTTAAGTGAATTTGCAAGGTTTTTTAAATGCTAATTCCTAACTATAACGTGTGTGAAAGCTATGGTTTTTTCAGTGAATATATATATATATATATATATATATATATATATATATATATATATATATATATATATATATATATATATATATATATATATATATATATATATGTATGTATGTAGCCCAAACCTAGCCAGAGGTAACGGCAAAATATGAAAGGCCAAAAACAGAGTATAGGCAGATATTATTTCTATGGTTTTAGGGTGGGCTGCAGTGCATAGAGAGGGGAAGGGGACTTTCCAAGGGATGTATGTCGTTACAACGCACACTTTTACAACGCATGCACTTACAACGCATTTTTTACAACGCAAAATCCATTACAACGCATTGCATTACAACGCATGACACTACAACGCATTTTTAAAAACTACCTTTACAACGCATTCCATTACAACGCATACTACCTTTACAACGCATACCATTACAACGCATAATATTAAATTGCATTTAAGGTAAGTATTAGATAGTATAGGGGTAAAAATTACTTTTCTAACTCCAGGGGGTGCAACAGTAGGGTAAGTGTTGGATAGTATAGGGGTAAAAATTACTATTCTAACTCCAGGGGGTGCAACAGTAGGGTAAGTGTTGGATAGTATAGGGGTAAAAATTACTATTCTAACTCCAGGGGGTGCAACAGTAGGGTAAGTGTTGGATAGTATAGGGGTACAAATTACTATTCTAACTCCAGGGGGTGCAACAGTAGGGTAAGTGTTGGATAGTATAGGGGTAAAAATTACTATTCTAACTCCAGGGGGTGCAACAGTAGGGAAAGTGTTGGATAGTATAGGGGTAAAAATGTACTATTCTAACTCCAGGGGGTGCAACAGTAGGGTAAGTGTTGGATAGTATAGGGGTAAAAATTACTATTCTAACTCCAGGGGGTGCAACAGTAGGGTAAGTGTTGGATAGTATAGGGGTAAAAATTACTATTCTAACTCCAGGGGGTGCAACAGTGGAGTAAGTGTTGGATAGTATAGGGGTAAAAATTACTATTCTAACTCCAGGGGGTGCAACAGTAGGGTAAGTGTTGGATAGTATAGGGGTAAAAATTACTATTCTAACTCCAGGGGGTGCAACAGTAGGGTAAGTGTTGGATAGTACAGGGGTAAAAATTACTATTCTAACTCCAGGGGGTGCAACAGTAGGGTAAGTGTTGGATAGTATAGGGGTAAAAATTACTTTTCTAACTCCAGGGGGTGCAACAGTAGGGTAAGTGTTGGATAGTATAGGGGTAAAAATTACGCATAATATTAAATTGCATTTAAGGTAAGTATTAGATAGTATAGGGGTAAAAATTACTTTTCTAACTCCAGGGGGTGCAACAGTAGGGTAAGTGTTGGATAGTATAGGGGTAAAAATTACTATTCTAACTCCAGGGGGTGCAACAGTAGAGTAAGTGTTGGATAGTGTAGTGTAATATTATGCGTTGTAATGGTATGCATTGTAAAGGTAGTATGCGTTGTAATGGAATGCGTTGTAAAGGTAGTTTTTAAAAATGCGTTGTAGTGTCATGCGTTGTAATGGAATGCGTTGTAATGGATTTTGCGTTGTAAAAAATGCGTTGTAAGTGTAGTGCGTTGTAAAAGTTGCGTTGTAAAGGTTGTTCCCCCTTTCCAAGCCATTAATTTGAAGTATAGTCCACGTGCTGGCAATTCTTTATACCTTTTTCCATGAAGAAGAGGATGATAGCATTGCACTTCTCTGTTGAACATGGTATTTATCTGTCTGGTAAGGGTTTGGTGAAATGATTAATTGTCTTGAAGGGCATTCCACTTTTGTTTGCTGCATCTTTGATGGTATTGATGCGAATGTGTAGATTTTAGTAGAGCGAGTTAATTGGTAGGCAAGCTTTTCTTCCATTTTTTTCTAGTCAATTAATGTTGGTTGACGTCGAGTTACGTGGAGTACAAGGCTGCTTATAATTTAGTTATATACTTATGTGCATTCATGTGTCCATGAAAGACTGCATAGTTTTCTCGGAATGTAGTGACGTTTGCAAGAAGGGTATTAATGTTGGAAGCTGGGGGGTTAGGTTTTGATGCCCAGAGATATGTTCAAACTGTAGATTGACAAGAGGCAGCATTACCCTGCAGGTGCATGGTGCTGTTCAGATGGAAGAAGAGGATTTGGAACTAGGGTCCACCATGATCCGAGGTAGAGGGCAACCCAGGGAGTGCTTTAAAGCAATGCTTGGCTTTGTCCAATTTACTAGAAGCAGGTCAAAAGATGGCGTTTGCTGGGAATGGTGGTTCTAAGTCGAATGGAGGGCTGTGGCTTTGTTAGCAGAGTTTGATTGGTGGGAAATGGTTTACACAATGCAGGGTTTGTAGTAGTTGTGGTCCTGAGCCAGGTTTCGACGGGAACGAAAAATTGGTCTGTGCACCAAAATAAGTGTCCCCTACTACCAAACCAGTCAGCTGAAAAGTGACCCCCACTCTTGGAAATCAGACCAGTGTTGAACTTGCAAAATCACGCTATATGGATACTTTGCAAGATATGGGAGACTGCATGCATTTGTGTTCGCTGCAGTCAATCTTGCAGTAATATCAGGGAAATTAACAATAAAACCAGCCCACCTTGCCATAAAACAGGCTCACATACTGACTTGTCAGGCAGGTTCATTGAGTGTCATTGGCTGATTGCCATGCATGAATGAGAAGGCTATTCCACAGGAGGGGCCTTACAACTGAGAAGTATCTGTCTCATGTGAACTGCAATTGGATTTGGGAGTTTGGAGGAAGTTGAAGTTGATGAAATGCAATGGTCTGGCTGGGGCATACTTTTGCATTCTGAACTGTTAGAGGCAGATGAACCATTTTTGCATTTGAAGGTAAGGAAACGTTCTTAAACATCTTGAAGAAATCTCAGGGGCAGTTCAATGCATTTTAAATTTGCTCTGAATAAAAGCCTTGTTTGGTTTTGAAGATAAGTGGTTCTGGCATGTTTGACGGAAGTGCAGGAAAACAGACAGATTCCAGTTGATGGATTTTCTTTTTAAGCAGTTTCAGCACTTTTGAGTACCACATATTGTGTATATTTCTTTTAGATAATTTTAGGTGTGGTAACATGAATCAGCAGTAAGGGAAATTGTGGAGTGTATCCGGTTCATGATACATTGAGGGGAATTAGCGGTGATCACTAGCAAGAAATGTATCCCCAGAAAGTATTTGAATGAATAGGACTTGATTTTTTTCTTGGAGCAGAAGTAGGAGGTGTAGTGTTTATTAATGATTGCACTGGTTACAGAGAGAACTATATTGAAGAATGTGGTTATCAAAGATGGTGTGATGGTCATACCAAATGGCAGGGGTGATATTATGAGCATGGTGAACTATAGTGTCAAACAATGGCTTTTGATTTAAGGGAATGCAGTGATTGCTATTTCTAGGCTGTTGCTATGGCATTTGCCAAATAACTCTTTGAAGGGTGGGATAGTTTGGTCCTTGGCCTGAAGTTAAATCCCCTATGAATAGGAGGTGATTGGATATGAGGAATAAGTTGATTAAGAGAAAAGAGAAGTCTTCAAAGAAGATTTGTGCAGGACTAGGTGGGTGAGAGCAAGTACAGATTTTGATGGAAAGGTTAGGAGAGTCTTTCCAAGGATTCAAAAGAGTTTCTGTCACAGATGGTAAGCTTCAGAATGTGAACATTACTCTTATGGATAATGAGTGAGACATGCACTCTACCTTTAGGTCTGTTGGTGAGTTTGAGGGAGTAATCTGTGGGCTAATGTGGTAAAATGTCAGGAGAGAGAAGGCTGTGACTAAGGTTTGAGTGACAATGGGATAGTCTGAAGCCAGGCTGATACTCAGGTCTGTGAAGTTCTCGGAATGTCTGGTGGCATGCCTAGCATTAATAAGGCAATACCTTACATTATATACGTTTTGCGCACATTTTGTGTTACACTGACAATTGGTAGAGAAATGATGAGAGTTTTGGATCCCTTGATTTTTTAGGAAGAGTATAAGAATTTCAGGGCTGGTGAAGTCGTAATTCATCAGATTGTGCAGGTGTTCTGGAGAGTATTTGATAAACAAAGATACTGTATTCAGATATGGTAGTTGTACATATAAGTAATCAATGGACGCTATATGTCTATGGCACTGTAGAAGGGTGCTGGTTGCAGACCTCCAAGGCCCAAACATTTAGTGGCAGGAGAAGGTAGTCATGTGACCAGATAGGATTTGCTCTTCCCATCAGCCTGCTTACAAAACTTCTGATCACAACCCTTAAGTTAAGTGGCGGCCTGGGTATGTGTTTTAATGGGCCAATTAGACTCACCTTGCTTTTCTTCCATACTTTGCTTTCTAGGGCTTAAGGCTGCTCAAGCTGTGCCGCCTCAAAGCACAGCCTCTTTTGCCTCTTTTCAATGGCCCGATGCTCTCCAGGGTACCTACATGGCTGTTCAGGCACTAGTGGACTGCGGGTTTTGCCTTCGTCTCTTGGTCCCCGCAGCTTTTATGGTTTAAATCTTTTATTGATTTTCAAGACAAATAAAGGAAGAAGGAACCAGACCCCCAGCTCCCAGATACAATGTATTACAGACACAAGTGTCGCGACTAGTAGCATTACCCAGGTAAAAGGCATGGAGCGGGTCTACAAAAGGGAACATATAAAAAGAACAACAAAAGGCAGCGCACCAAAGAAAACCCCCAACATATCCACCCTCCTCCCCCCACTCTCGTCCACTAACTAAAGCCCCACGGGAAAGGAAGGGAAGGGATTATGAAACGTGCAGAGAATCATCTTAGCCTGGTAACTCTACGTGAGGAGCCCTTCTGTGGGATTTGTGTGTCAGCAAGGCGTAGAAGTCTTAAGTAGCGGGGGCAAGTCAGTTCCCTGAATTCAGTTATGAGCAGAGTGAGAAAGGGACCCCACAACTCCGGGAACTTGGACCCTCTGCCTGCCAGAGTGAGAGTGAGCTTCTCCATCCCCAGTACCAGCCAGAGTCTCTGCAGCCATCCAGAGTGAGGTGGAGGCGGGTGGGAGCGCCAGTATATTCTGAATGGCCGCTCCGAGGGCGACTGCGATCAGGCAACCTCTTCGGGATTTTAGGGGATACATCAACGGATTAGGAAGGCCCAAGAGGATGTAGGCTAGGAAGCGTGGGAGCTGTGTATCCAAGTGAGTGTCTATTTCGTCAAGGATTGGCGACCAATATGGCTGAATGCGGCCACAGCTCCACAAAAGGTGTTCTAGGGTACCCACCTCCCCACAACCCCTCCAACACAGAGCGCTCTGACGGGAGTCAAAGTGATAGAGGCGCTCCAGCGTGTAATACCAGTAGGTAACTACCTTAGTCAATGTCTCAGTGAGGCCTGTGTGGTATGCTGAGTGTCGAGCCCTGTAGTAGATATTGTCCCATTCCTTATGGGTGAGGGACCGGCCTAGCTCCCGTTCCCTGTGTGCCCGACCTGCATTATATGTGAGTGTAGTAGTAGCCAGGAGGTGCTTGTAAAGATCAGAAATGAGCTTCTTGTCAGAGGTTCGGGTGACAAGCCATTTCTCAAATGTGGTTAGAAACGTTTGACAGGGCTAGAGAAATTAATAACTAAAAAGGGCAAGCCTCAGTATTAACGCTAAGCAACAGTCCATTAGTTTCAATAAACCACAACAAATCCCTTATAGAAAGTACATTTTACTTTTGGATATATCAATGTGTTTTCTTATGTTGAAAGTGAGTGTTCAATATGGGATTGGATGTTAATGCTAGAAGGACAACTGCTCAGTTTGCATTGAACACAAGAGCAGGCAATGTTGATAAGTAATAATTGCATTTTAAAATACACCTTTAACACTTAGTTAATAATATCACTTTTTGTACAGATATTCATCCAAAGTACATCTAGTTTCTGTCTAGTGGATTGCCAGGTGGTATGATGTCTGTGTGAGCTGCATGCTCACAAGTTTGAATCTGAGTTAAATATGTTTCAGCCTTCCATCGTTCTGGGGTGGGTGAATGTAGTACCATTAAACTGGATGATTGTAATAGTTTTCATATAATGCTTCAAACCCCATTGAGGAGTACAGAAGTGCATTATCAGAAGGTTAGCATGCTACAGGCTTAGCTTAAATGATGGTGTTTTGCAGTGAGAGCTATGTGGAAAGCATTTTGGTGCTGTGCATGAGTGACCAGAAGTGTTCTTATCCTGTCCTGGACAGTAGAGCTTATCAGTGAGAGGAGAGAAATAGTCTGCACAGTTTACATTAATTGGCTGCTATGATTTACTATTCAGTGTTGATCACTGTAATGAAAATGTGGCCACGGTTAAACTTTCATTACCCTTCATGCTGATCAGGCCTCTATGTTGTAGTGGCCCTAATGGCATTATTCTCTTTTCCTTGCAGCAATATAAAACACTTCAAGCAACAAACAAAGGTCACAGGATGTTTTCTTCTTGTGCATCAGGGCTGTTTAAAAATGTTCCTTCCTAGGACTGGCATGCTTCACATGGCAGCTCCAGAAAGACAATTTCAGTTATGGTAACTACAACCTAGGGCAAGTGCCAGTTTTAGCTGGTGGTTGTCTGGTGGAGAGACCACTGGGGCAATGGTTTTCACTGGAGTTGGTTGAAGCTCAACTGACAGAAACCCAGCGATCGCACTACTTGTTTGGCAGTGGAGAAGTGTTGCTAATTTATAGCTGCACTCTTGCTCCGCCAAACTATAAAGGACTGCCAAAAGGATTTTTGTTTTGTTAGCTATTTATGCTATTAACTTTTAGGGAGATGGTTAGTTATCAAATTGTTGCTGTCAAATGAATATATGTTTGCAAAGTATTACAATGCATGAATGTATTTGTCAGGATAATATCTCAAAAATACATGATTGCAAATGTCAGCTCTGAGATGGGTGAGGACCAATGGTTGTGCACAACACTTAGTAAAACAGAATAAAAGTATATCAAGATAAAAAACCGATTTAAAAACACTTTGTACTGGGGTTACAAGAGTGATGTTATTTACTTTGTTTAGTCATAACTCTCAAATAATGTTTGTTTCTTACTAAAGTTCTTTCTAAGGGAATGGCAGGATTTCCAGCATGCACACAGTTAACCATTCGTGTCATCGTAGGTTATTTTTAAGTGATATCTGATATTTCATATGCAAAAACATCAAGGTAGCCAAAACTGGGAGTTACAAAGACTATTTGCAATAATATTAGTGAGCTGGCGCTGTACATTCTAATATTGAAAACAGGTCAGCATCCTTGAGTATCAAATGTAAACACACATGGAATATGGACCAGTGAGCCTGTGCACGTTGAGTGACCTGGTCAACGAGAGCAGAAAAGAGCTGAAATTAGATCATGATCCCAAAGCTGTTCCTAACAGGGGCCCCCAAATTACATTTTGCTCAGGGCCTCCGAAATCTTTAAGATGTCCCTGTGTGCGTGCACTTGGAGTGTGATGGAAAACATAGGACAGGAAGTAGTGAGTAAGTGCAATCACTCTCTGTACTCTGGGCTCTTGTTGGGCTTCAGTGTGCCGATTATTGCCCACTCTGTAGTCCACTGGATTAATCACTGCTTCTATTATACTAATGAAATTAAAAGGTGGACTTCGAGGCGCTGCATGGCTTCTTGCATTTATGTGGTGCTCGCACTGTGCAGTCGAGGTAGTGAACAGGTTCGCATCAGACGTTGCTTTCTCGCCAATTAACATTAAATAAACAGCTTCAAGTAAAATGGTAATTTTGAAGAAATAAGTATATAGGTGCAGAGTTAAAATATTGTTGTAAAGGGAAGGCGTGGATGATTCCATCACTGAAATTGTATACTTATAACACCACATCCCAGCTAACAAACTACTAGAACAGCGTCAGCCCAAGGCAGCATTTTTCCAGCAGTGTTGCCTGTTACAGGCGGGGCAGGCACTACAGAGTTCAGTGATTTTTGTGTTTACAGAGAGATCACATAATATGGTACTGTTTAAAATAAAAAAAGAGATGGTTTGCAAATCTAAGTTGCAATAAGGGTTTCCATAGCCAAACATGGTCTGGCAAATTTCAAATGATATATTTTGTCTGAGCTTCTGAAAGCAACTGCAATGGTCAGAACAGGTGTAATCTCATGTAGGGTGCGACTGGAGTGTGGCTACACAATTGTTTTACAGCATGATCAGCTTTCAAAGCTGCAGTAGAATAGTGCCTTTCCATTTCAAGATAGTGGTTGATAATAATGTACAAGTCTCCTTAAAGAGTGTGTGACTGTAATGCTGTTTTAGTATCCGAGACATACTGTGGTCCTGATTCACAAAGGTAAACTTACACTTGCTTACGATTTTTCGAATTTCCCGTGGAATTTTAAGAGTAGTATCTTTATGACTGGGGAGTCTCTGCACTTGGTGCAGAGACTCCACTCATAAAAAGGTAGGGAGTCTTACAAATAACGCTCATAAAATTGCTTTGTGAATTGCAAAATGTCATAAACTTACACAAATGTTTAAGTTTACCTTTGTGAATCAGGCCCTGTGTGATTATGGGAATGTTCAAGACCTTCCACAGAATATGTGTGAAGTTAATCATATTCAATTCCCTACAAAGACAGTGTGTGGATATAATAGTCAAATCTCCCCACAGATAGTGTGTGGTTAGTGATCAGTTTGAGTCGCAACTGAGACAGCATGTGGTCATTAGGATGTTCAAGCTGCCACAAAGATAGTGTGTGTTTATTATGATGTTCAAATACCCCCAGAGATAGTATGCAACTATGTTATGTTATAACCATTTATATTGCTAACTACTACCCATAGGTGTCTATGGCAGATTGCGGACCACATACTGCAGAGAAGGATTCGTTTTTTAAAAAGCCAGGTTTTAAGATGTAGTAGTGTTCAAGTCCCAACAGTGATAGTGTTTAAATAATCTTCATGTTCTTACACAGATAGCATGTAAAGGTAGGATTGTTCACATCCAAACAGGCATTACAGACATGTTTAACCCTGCACATACATAGCGTTATTATAGTGATGTTCAAGTTTCAAAAAGATTGCATGTGAAGAAAATGATGTTCAGGTCCCCACACAGATAGTGCATGATTATAGGACTGTTCTAGAATTCACACAGATTGTGTGTGAAATTAATCTTGTTCAAGTCCCCACAAAGATAGTGTGTGAATATGATTTTGAAATCTCCCCATAAAAATTGTGTGACTATCAACATGTTCAAGTCCCCACAAAGATAGTGTGTGGTTATAGGGATGCTCAAGTCCCAACAGTCATAGTGTGTGGTTACTGGGATGTTTAAGCTGCCACAAATAGAGTGTATGTTTATTAGGATTTTCAAGTCCTCACAAACATAGTGTGTAGTTACAGGGATGCTCAAGTCCCCGCAGTGATAGTGTGTGGTTACTGAGACGTTCAAGCTGCCACAAAGATAGAGTGTGTTTATCAGGCTGTTCAAGTCCCCACAAAGATAGTGTGCAAAGATAATAATGTTCAAGGGCCCGATCTAGATTTTGGCAGAAGAATTACTCTGTCAACATCAGTGACAAAGATCCCACCTGCCTAAATATAAATCCCATAGGATATTATGGGATTTATATTTTGGTGGACAGGATACTTGTCATTGTTTTGACAGAATAACCCATCTACCGAAATCTAGATCGGGCCCTAAGTCCCTGCAATTGTAGTGTTTAAAGATAATCTTTAAGTCCCCACACAGATAGTGTGTGAAGATAATGATGTTCACATTTAAACAGAGATAGTATATGATTATAGACATGTTCCAATCTGCATATACATAGTGTGTGATTATAGGTATGTTCAAGTTTTCCCAAGATTGTGTATGTTTTTAGGTGCAATAAAGGCCTCGCAGAGATGGTGTGAGAAGGTAATGATGATCAAGTTTCCACAAAGATAGAGCATAAAGATGATGTTCAACTCTTCACAAGTATAGTGTGTGTAGATAATGATGTTTAAGTCCCCAAAGAAATTAAGCGATTTCAGGAAAGTTCAAGACCTCACAACGATTGTATGTGAAGGTGATCATGTTCAAGTCACCACAAAGATGGTGGTTGATGATCATGTTCAAGTCTCCACAAAGCTAGTGTGTGATTAAAATGCTGTTCTAATATCACAGAGATACTGTGGTCCTGATTCACAAAGGTAAAATGAATTTTTTGCAATTCGCAAAGGCATTTTATGAGTAGTATCTTTATGACTGATGCGTCTCTGCAATCGGGGCAAAGACTCCACACATAAAAAGATATAGAGTCGTAAAAATATCGCTCGTAAAATTGATTTGTGAATTGCAAAATGTCATAAACATACACAAATATTTAAGTTCACCTTTGTGAATCAGGCCCCGTGTGATAATGGTAATTTTCAAGACCTTTCACAGATAGTGTGTGAAGTTGATCATATTCAAGTCCCCACAAACATAGTGTGTGAATATATTGGTCAAATATCCCTACAAATAGTGTGTGGTTAGTGATGAGTTTGAGTCCCCACAGAGACAGCATGTGGTTATTAGGATGTTCAAGCTGCCACAAAGATAGTGTGTGTTTATTATGATGTTCAAGTACCCCTAGAGATAGTGTGCAACTATAGTAGTGTTCAAGTCCCAACAGTGATAGTGTTTAAATAATATTCATGTCCTTACACAGATAGTATATAAAAGTATTGTTCACATTCAATCAGGGATTATAGGCATGGTCAACCCTGCACATACATAGCGTTATTATAGTGATGTTCAAGTTTCAAAAAGATTGCGTGTGTAGTAAATGATGTTCAGGTCCCCACACAGATAGTGCATGATTGTAGGACTGTTCTAGAACTCACACAGATTGTGTGTGAAATTAATCTTGTTCAAGTCCCCACAAAGATAGTGTGTAGTTACAGGGATGCTCAAGTCCCAACGGTGATAGTGTGTGGTTACTGGGATGTTTAAGCTCCCACAAAGAGAGTGTATGTTTATTAGGATTTTCAAGTCCCCACAAAGATAGTGTGTAGTTACAGGGATGCTCAAGTCCCAACGGTGATAGTGTGTGGTTACTGGGATGTTTAAGCTCCCACAAAGAGAGTGTATGTTTATTAGGATTTTCAAGTCCCCACAAAGATAGTGTGTAGTTTCAGGGATGCTCAAGTCCCCACAGTGATAGTGTGTGGTTACTGAGATGTTCAAGCTGCCTCAAAGATAGTGTGTGTTTATTAGGATTTTCAAGTCCCCACAAAGATAGCGTGTGGTTACAGGGATGTTCATGTCACAGCAGTGATAGTGTATGGTTAATGGGATGTTCAAGCTACCACAAAGATAGTGTGTGTGTTTATTAGGATGTTCAAGTCCCCACAAAGATAGTGTGCAAAGATAAAAGTGTTTAAGGGCCTGATTTAGATTTCGGTGGAAGGGTTACTCTGTCACAACAGTGACAGGTTTCGCGTCCGCCAAAATATAAATCCCATAGGATATTATGAGATTTATATTTTAGTGGATGGGATATCCATCACTGTTGGTGATGGAGTAACCCGTCTGCCGAAATCTAAATCAGACCCTAAGTCCGTATAGTGGTAGAGTTTAGATATGATCTTTAAGTCTCCTCACAGATAGTCTGAGAAGGTAATGATGTTCACATTTAAAAAGGAATACTATCTGATTATAGGTATGTTTAAATCTGCATATAAATAGTGTGTGATTATAGGGATGTTCAAGTTTTCCAAAGATTGTGTGGGTTTTTAGGTATGATCAAGACCTCAATTAGATGGTGTGAGAAGATAATGATTGATCAAGTTCCCACAAAGATAGAGCATGAAGATGATGTTCAAGGCTCCACAAAGACACTGTGTGTAGATAATGATGTTTAAGTCCCCAAAGAAATGAAACGATTACAGGAAAGTTCAAGACCTCACAGCCATTGTGTGTGAAGGTAATCAAGTCACCACAAATATAGTGGTTGATGATCATGCTAAAGTCTTCACAAAAATGCTGTTCTAGTGTCACGGAGATACTGTGGTCCTGATTCATAAAGGTAAAATTAAACTTTTGTTTAAGCTTACAAATTTTTGCAATTCACAAAGGCATTTTACGAGTAGTATCTTTATGGCTGCAGAGCCTCTAAACCCGTGGCAGAGACTCCACATACACAGAAGTGTAAGTTTACCTGTGAAGCAGGAAATTTGTGATTATGGGAATGTTCAAGACCTCCCACAGATTGTGTGTGAAGTTAATCATGTTCAAGTCCCCACAAAGATAGTGTGTGAATATAATAGTCAAATCTCCCCACAGACATAGTAGGTGGTTGCTGGGGTGTTCAAGCAGCCACAAAGATAGTGTGTGTTAATTATTATGTTCAAGTCCCCACAGAGATAGTGTGCAACTATTGTAGTCTTCAAGTCCCTACAGTGAAAGTGTTTAAAGATAATCATCATGTCCATACACAGATAGCATGTGAACGTACAATTGTTCACGTTCAAACATGCATTATAGGCATGTTCAACCCTGCACATACTTAGGGCCTCATTACGATGTTGGTCAGAAACTACACCGCCCGACTCCTTGTCGGATTCGGTTCTGACTGACTTGTGGCCGGTGGTTCTTGCCCGACCAATAACGTTGCTTCCAAACACCGTTCGGAAGGACTCCCATTGACTTCAATAGGAGCCTCTGTTCCGACCGACAACACAGGCTCCTATTGGAAAAAAATGGGTGGCTGCGGAAAACCTTGCTCCCTGTTGTTGGCTCCCCATGGTGCCTGCCACACTGTGCATGGTTACATAGGGGGGGTCCCCTGGATATTCCCCTGAGCCCAAACCAGAAGACTCAGGATGAAGGGGGGCCTTCTAGGGGCCCCATAGTCAGTTTCCAACAGCATTTTCGTGTCAGACAGACCAAGTCAGAAAGGATGTTGGAATCAGACATCGTAATCAGTCAGGCAGAAATGCTGGCAGTTGAGCTGTACGAATCAGTTCCGATTCGGAATTCACCTTCCGACCGTGAGCATCATAATCGGTCAGTCGGAATTGTTTCTTACTGAGTCGTGCGGATGGGTTCCAACACGGTCTAGGGGAATCCGACTGCCGGTCAGATGCTTTCCGAACTACCTCATAATGAAGATTATAGGAATGTTCAAGTCTTAAAAAGATTGTTTGTGAAGTAAATGATGTTCAGGTACCCACCAAGATAGTGTGATTATAGGAATGTTTAAGATCTCAAAGAGATTGAGTGTGAAGGCAGTCATGTTCGAGTCTCCTCAACAATTGTGTGTGAAGATTATGATGTTCAAGTGCCCACACAAATAGTGTGTGATGATAGGACTGTTCAAGAGCTCACACAGAATTTGTGTGAAATTAATCTTATTCAAGTCCCCACAAAGATAGTGTGTGAATTTAATGTTAAAATCTCCTCATAAATAATGTGTGGTTACTAACATGTTCAAGTCCCAACAGAGATACTGTGTAGTTATTGGGATCTTCAGCCACTCTTGAGAAGTCTTCCCTGGCTGGCTGCAAATCTACAAAAACACCTGTTGTGGATGATCACAGTTCAGTGGGCAGACTAAGACTCTTCTTACTCAAGTTACATGCTTAAAGAGTCTGGAAGGCATGCCATCCTGAAGGGAGCAGTGTACCTGTTTTGAATTAACCCAGAATGCCTATGTGGGCATGAAATAACTTGAAGTACAAGTTAGTGAATAAACTGGAGCTAGCACAGCTCAGAAACAGGGGTGTCGTGTTGCTTCAGCAGCTACAGGGGGGCTATAGTTCTTTGTGTTCCTATTCTGTCTTCACCTGGGCGGACAAAATGTCGTAATTAATGCAATAAAGGAATACTGCCTCAATAGAAAAGCAAACAGGAGAAAGGAAGAACAAAAGATGGGTAAAGAGAAAAAGGAAAGAAAGAAGGAATATTTAAAGGAAGGATGGGTGAAAGAAAGAAAGATGGGTGTATGAGTAGGTGGGTGGGTGGATGGATGAGTGGGTGAAAGGATGCATGAAATGGATGGATAGTAAATGGCTAGATGGATGACCGAGGGAATGAATAGGTGGATGAACATGTGAAAGGGTGGCAGAGGTAAGACATGGATAGAAGGCAGAGTAAAGCTGGATAGATAGGTGAATGGACAGGTGAAATGATGGAAGAGTAAAGGTATTGCTGTATGTATGTATAAATGAATGAATGGCTATGTGGATGGGCGGGTGGAAGGATGGCAGATTAAAGTGATGGATGAGTGGATGAAATGAGTTAATGTATGGCAGACTGGATGAATGAGTAAATGGATGACAGAGTAGATGGATTGCTGAATGGATGGCAAAGTGGATGGATGGCAGAGTGGATGGATGGATGGCTAGAGGGAAGGCTGAGTGGGTAGATAAATGACACAGTGGATGGATGGATGATGATGGATGGCTGAGTGAGTAGATAGATGGTAGAGTGGATGGGTGGGTGTCAGAGAGGATAAATGGAAGAGTGAATGGATGGATGCTAGATTGGATAACAGATGGATGGCAATGTGGATGACGGATGAATGGCAGAATGGAGAGAGGGATGACAGAGTGGGTGGAAGGATGGATGGATGCATGGCAGAGTGGATGAATGACAAAGTGGATGGATTGATGGCAGGCTGGATAGATGTATGGCTTTATGGATGTAATGGTGAAGAATGAATGACGGATGAAAGAATAAATGACTGATACAATGTAAAGGTGAAAAAGTGGATATCAACCGATAGGGTGAAATGATGCCTGGATGGAAGAGACAAGGGAGCTCTTCTAGGGCGGGTTGGGCTCGCTTACTTGGTGCCGTCAGAGCTTGAGTTCAAAATCGGGGAGTATGTTCATTTTCTGGCTACTCTCTTGTTCAGAAACATGGAGCTGTGGTGCCACCCTGTGATCTAAATAAACTAAACATGGGGCAGTGCTATATAAACATTTGGAATATTCCATTGCACTCCCTTGGACAAATAGTAAAAATAGTACAGCACCATATTTTCAAAGAGTTGCATGCCAATGATGCCTTTTTGTGTGATTCTAAGCATTGCACGGAAGTGCTAAGCCAAGCTAGTAGTGTCTTTTGTGAAATGTATATACGATGAAGCTCTCCAGTACAAACTTCAAGACAATGTCAAGAGGCTAAGGGTAAGCTGTGTCCAGTGGATATTTTTGAAGAAATTACATCAGGAAATATCCTAGGCTTTTCCATATACCCATTGTTTGCTCCTGGTTTCATTTGGTGGTATAGCTTCATGCAAAGGCAGGACACATTAGTTAAGTAGATCTGGCTTTGTGTGGATTATAGTTGTCTTTGAACTGTTGCCACCCTGATAGTGGGTTGTGCACCACAGAGCAGAGAATTTGGTGCTGCACTCACATCAACGTTTGACACAAAAAGCATTTTGTGTGGCAAAGTTGAATTCCCCTCATTGCCACACGAGTACATGATCAAAATGTGAGTAAATGATGGCTGTATTTATATAATATACTGTCTACAGCTTAGCCACTAACTTAGACTATTTCCATGCTAGGGTATGAGCTGTAGGTAATGTAGTGCAATTACATTCCAAAACAGACACACATCTACTGTTTTATGCTATGGCTCTTTCTTCTTAGATGTATACCAATAATTTTCTAAGCTTACCCAAAATATTAAGTCTAGTGCCTTATTTTAAAAAGTACTGCCCTCCTTAAATGACAGTCTAATTACAGCAACATTCATGCTTCAATTCCAATACACGTATCGTAGATTCCTTGCTAAAGGTAGGCCTTCAAAACTTATAAACACTCTTAATAGTCTGCACTTAAGCGAATCCCACAATCTCTGCTCCCAACTGCTGACCAATATGATCATAAACAACATATTAGTCCAAAGGAATATTTCACTTCTAAACAAGACATTTTTCAACCCCTAAGTGTGATATACTGGTCCATTCTTTATGCACTCTGTCTGAGGTGAAAGCCCTTCTTCTCTTGGGTGGAGTATGAGGCTCTCCAGGATTGAGTCGTTTTTATACAGAATAAGTGTATAGTCATAGTAGGGGCTTTGAGTAGTAGCTAAAATATTTCAGCTGTGTACAGCAAATATGTGCTCTGGACATTTTGATATTGATGTTTGTTATGCCGTGAGCAAATGTTTTTGATCGGTGAGGCCTTTTAGATGCTTCATTCTCTGCCTAGTTGCTTTCAAGGTCTTAGGTCAGGCACAGCCCTTTCTGCTTCTCTTTCAAAGGTGTGCTCTTACCAGCAGGGCCAATCTCCCACTATGGGAGTGGAATCACCTTGAGGATGTTCAGGTGTACCGGCCTATTCTCTTGTTAATGGGAAATTTGTTATGTGCGAGGGTCATTGCCCTGAAGCCCTGACTGAGTTTCTCCTCAAGGCAGATATTAACTTTCCCAATTGAAGGAGGTCTAGTACTGATGTTGGACAGGCTGCAGCTACCTCATGGCAGATCTCGAGACCTGAGCAGTAGTCTATCTCATCCCTGCCTATGGCTGTGGTAGCATTAGTAGACTTGACCCACACAAAAGTTCTCATGGTGAAGCAACAGAAGCCACTTCTCACATACTTCTGTAAATGCCTCATTCCTACTAGTGATGTGCTTGGGTCACTCCACTTTGAAGCACTTTACATGTGCACCAGTTAAGTTGCGTACAATTTCTTTAGGCACGGGGAGATTAAGTGATTTGACCAGAATCACACAATGTCAAGCCAACATCAAGAATTGAGTTCCAAGTTTGTAGCTCTAGCATAACGCCACATCCTTTCCACACTTCCGGCTGGAAGACCTTCTTACTCATAAGGCAGGTGGTTGAGCACAGCCTATGCTACTGCAGTATGTTGTAGTTAAACTGGTAGGATCTTGGAAGGCAAACTTTATTTAAATACACAGGAAGGGCAAATTGAAGTGGACACCAACATGAGGTGGCCAATTTTTACAGCAGAACTTTGCACCTTAGCTGAAGCACTAAGTCCAAACTGTAATACGTGTGGGTGCCAATGCAGTAGGAAGGGCACTGTGAGCCCTAATGCAATATAGGGATTTGGTCGCCCATTCACCTCCCCTTTTTCGTCTTTTAAAACATAGCCACTAATTAAGGTGAACCAGGACCCTGTGCCTCTGCACCTACTTCACTAAGGTTGATATATATCAAAGTCTGCATTTTATAATTGAATAAGTCCAAGGAGGCTCTGACAACTTCTTGATATACTGTGATCAGTAGTGGCAGCGTCAGTGATTTTTCTTTTACCCACCCCCTCCATTGATAGTGTTGACCCCTCACACGCCCTCACCCTCCTGCCAGCAATAAAAATAAGTGTCATGATGTGGTCTGTTTTGGCTGCATCATATTGCTTTTTAAAACTTTAATTTCAATTTCATCCATGCGGCAGAGCAGGAACGCTGCTGTACAACAGGGCAAAAAAACTCTGTCAAAGCCAGTAGCTGTCTCATAGATGACACCAGTTGGCTTTGCCAATGCTTGTTATATGACTGTTCTTCACCCATCTATGGGAATGAAGCTGCTTTAATTTGTAAAGCATTGGGAACAGTTTGGAAATTAAGCAATACAAAGGATTTACATGTGATGTCATCTTACGGCAATATTTGAAAATATTATCTACGAATGTCAATATTCTAAGAACATGCTTTTTCTGTTAAAATTAAACTTACCCATGCTGTGGGCATGACATTACTGCAGTTCGGCGTTTAAGAGAGCATAGCTGTTAGCTAGATGAGTGAGTGCCTAGAGTTGCATTGTGCTATCATCTTAAGAACGTATTCCAAAGTGCATATTAATATGTAATCAAATTTGTAAAAAACTATCAGATCAGTTTATATTGTATCATGTTTTAATGCACCATCATTCTTTAATTGCAGATAAGGATCAAACGGCAATAGTGATGTAATCTGGGATTCAAAGCATCCCCAAATTGCTTTTAGCAATGTTTATAAAACCACTAACAATTTTTAAACTCAAATATTCTGAATTTAAAATTTTCATGTAAATAAAGTTTCTTTATTAAATGGGGAAAATGTTACTTTGCAGTTAAAATATTTTTTAACACAGGGTTTTGCGGCTTTTCCTTTGAAATATCTGTGCTTTCTGCTGCTAACTTGTGTTCCTGGTGAACAAAGTGTGTTTAAATGCAAAGTGTGTTTAAGACTGCAGTGCCGCCTCCTGTCTACAGGGGCAGAGCTGAGCAAAAATATAAACACACTTTATGAAACACAGGTCCGCACAAGGCAATTTTTTAAAAAGTTGTAAAAATTGACACAGATGTTCCTGAAGCCATTTTTGATCATTTAGAGGACATTGCCTTGTGGGGACTTGGGTTCAGGTCCCCACAGTGCAATCAAGTCCCCACAGCGTGAGTATGTTATCACACCCAAGTCCCCACAAGGATAGTAACACAAACCCACGCCCGCGCGCACACACACACACACACCCACACTCACACTCACAACAGAACAACACAAATAGCTTGTTACTATTGATACCATCCTACAAAGCCATGAAAAAGATGCGTTTTGTTGTGTCAGCTTTCTAACCAGTGCCTTCATAGTTTGTGGTCACATTGAAGAATATGTCTAACAGTATGAAAAACCATTTGCAATTATATCTTTATTGAATTAGACTGAAAGAAACATTTGAAAATATTTTGAATCAAATTAACAAAAATAAATCTAGAATATAAAAATGAACAGAATGAAATGAACGAAAAGGAATTTAATGAAATGAAACAAATGAAAGAAATGGAATAGCAAGATTTCATTGTGGCAATTTGAATTAGCAGTGCACGCTACAGCAACTACAGTACACTTGATATGTATTCAATACATTGATTCGGTGTTGCTCCAATACTCAATTAGTCTTCAAAATATGTTGACTATAGCTAATAGAATCTTAATGAAATGCCCTTATTTGCCATGATTTTGTGATTACGATTGTGCAAAGACCTCTACTTCACAAAGTGTGAGGTACTCCCATCGGCCTCGTATAATGACGTTCACATACCGACCGACAATTCCATTGCAGTAGAATGTCTGGGTAGCACCAGATGCGATACTGGAAATGTAGGCGCACCTGGGGAAGTAATAAACAGACAAAGATTAAATAACTCATTAATGTTTGAAACAATCTGCAACCCTGTGTTCTATTTATGTATCAATCATTCAAGGCCATTTCAGAGCATGTGTTGACAAAGACAAGGAAGACGTTAGGTTTTTTAATTGTTCATGCACAGCAGAGGCGGACACGGGACCCAAAGCAGCCCTGGCAAGTGTTGTAAGACAATCCCCTGTATGGTGCACAGTGAGTGCAACGAGCCAGTCCGACCACTACAAGGAGGGTTGGGTGGGAGGGGTGTGGGGGGTTCGTCCCTTTAAAAAAACTTGGGCAAAAATGGCACATTCTACAACACAGTGTTCATTCTTTATTCAATGTATTAGCTTCTAAAGCATAGTAAGTGATGACCTCACAGTGAACCAGGATAAAAAATTCTTTATTGGAGCCTTTTCAATGATTTTGTTCACTAGCACCCTCCAACAGAGCCTCTGGTATCTCCATAGCCCCTCTTTCACATGTATTTAATTTGTTTTATAGCGCTTCTGATACAAGTGTAGGGTGTCAGAACACTTTACATCACACACAAATACAGAGACAAATATTACGTTTGTAAATCAATGTATAGAAAACATTACAAAGACAGAGGGAATTACAAGGTGTAGGATTCCATACTGGTAGGCATTTTTTATGATTGCTTGGTGTGGAGAAGGACAAACCCAGTGTTCAGAACGTAACACAGTGGTTAGGGTTAGCTTTACTGATAAGAAACTATTTCTACCCAAACAAACCCTTTTTAGAAACATTAGGTTAATAAAAGACTCAGAAAGCAAGCATTGGCATAGCCAATAGGTCTCGCCTTTGGGACCTTATAAGTGTTTAGTTATCCAGCACAATATCCTTGGTGCAACAACATCAACTGTTGCATGGCTAAACACTTACAAGGTCCCAAAGGTGAGATCTATTGGCTATGCCAATGCTTGTTATTATATCTATGTGAGTGTAATTTAATGATTACGGGCCTCATTTATGAAAAGTGACGCATCACTGCGTGAAAACAGTGATGCGCCACTTTTCACTGCGCCCTCCCTGCGACTCCAGTGATGCGTCATATTTACAGTATGACGCATCATGTCGCAAGGAGTAACAGATACGTCAGTATTTCTGACGTATCTGTAGGCGCAAAAGTGACGCATCGCTGGAGTGTGTCACAAAAGTGACGCAACTCTAGCAATGAGTCCTTTCACATGGGGCAAGCCCCATGTGAAAGGGCCTGCGTCAGTCTTACGCCTGCTGTGAGGCAGGCGCAAGAAATTGACGCATTTGCACACTAGAAGTGGCGCAGTGAAATCTCGTAGATTTCACTGCGTCACTTCTACGACCCTTTTTTGCGTCAAAACGCCCCCCTTGCATACATTATACCTGGCGCAGGTATAATGTGGCGCAGGGGTTTACAAAGTGACGCATCTACCTAGATGCGTCACTTTGTAAATATGGCGCAACATGGCGCATGTTTTATGCCACTGGTGCGTCACAAAAAGTGACGCACCGGCGGCGCAAAAGTGACGCAGGGGCTCATAAATGAGCCCCTACATGTTTTATGCTTAATGCAATATGTTTTTTAACTATGTATTTATTATGATCTTCTTTTTTGACGAAATGGAATAAAGAATATATTTGATTTGATTGCCCAGTCGTATTTTGATCCCAAACCCACCTCACCGCTAATGACTGCGCTGAGGCAAACAAACTGAAGATACAGCCCTGGGTCCTTCCTGAGGTTCCTAAGCACAACTTTCAAGCATTTCTACCCAGTGCTCTAGATGGAAATTGGGGAGTGCAGGTACTCACTCTTTAGAGTACCTGCTTGTTCCTGAGAAGTGAGAAGTGCTGGTACTCTCCGATTAAGTGCAATATCGCAGCAGAGCTGAGAAGTGCAGATATTCTACCTTTCAAATTAAATAAGTGCAGGTACTCAGTACCGCACAGTACCTGTCCATTTAAAGCACTATTTCTATCAGAAAGAAATTAACCTTACGTCTGGCCTATCCTACGTACATTAAATTTTGTTTTCATCATCTCTTTGGGGCATATTATCAAGCCAGACGATAAAATTATCGCTGCTTTAGCGGCAGAAAACTGCTGGTAAAACGGCAATAATGGGCTTGATAATATGCTCTATGGAATTCCAATTGAAGCCCATGTTAGATGTGAAGGACATCTAACCTGAGCTTCAATTGGAATTCCATAGAGCATATTAACAAGCCCATTATCACCGTTTTAGCGGCAGTTTCCTGCCGCTAAAGCGGCGATACTTTTATCGCCTGGCTTGATAATATGCCGCCTAATGCGTGAACGGACTTCGGTGCGGTGACATATAAACGCCTGTAGGTGGCGGCCTCCACTCGTGCTATCGGCTGTCTAGGATTTCCCACTCGGAGCACGGAGAAACGACGCACAAACAGACCTCTCTCATCTTCAAAGGCACATGCTGTCTGCCCAGGGGCTGATTCCGTTCTCCGCTCACGTAAACAGTTGTAACTGGAAGCAAACATTGGGAGCGGTCTCGTTTTTTTTAACAATTGGCAATTAATGTGATTATTAAACAAACTGAACACAGTTACAATGGAACAAAGACAATAGAGCACATAATTCACAATTTTGAGATGTTCTAATTGAAAATAATGCTAATTAAGATTGGATTAATTCTTTAGAAATCAGAGGCAAACAACTCTTCATGCTTCCTCTTTCTGAACATTACGTTCCGGCATGGTGGTCTTTGACAAAGCAATGCCTGTTAATTCTTTTTTCAAGTTTCACTTTAGTGCAATAATTACTTTCCGCAAGAGGTAAATTATTGTTTCTCATAATTCTGCTATGCTCCATCTCTTAGACTTGCTTATTCCCTTGGGGCCACGTCAGCCTGTCAAGATGTGTCAGCCTTGTCGGCTATTTATTTATGTTTCGTGGGTCTTTTGTTTTGTTTTTACCGTCATGTCTTATATGTTGTAAAGTGCCACAACTTCCGCTTCAGAGAGGGCACTAGTTCAGATGAGTTTGTTAGTCCTACAACATCTCTGGTCCGTTGTGATACAACAATTAGTGAGATAGGTTGAGAACCAAACACAGAAAACTTGATGGGCAAGGGTTCAGAATTTTGATGTCGTTTTTTTAAAATTCTGGGTAAGAGGATGAAAAGGGCATTATTTAACTGTACTATAACTTCAACGTTTGCAGTCTAAAATAGCCCTTGGTGCCTTTTCCCTTAGATGCTGTGCCATCCTGTATTTGTCCAGCAGGGGGCAACAGAGAACGAGAGTCGGCAATTGAGCCACAAAAGGACTTTCTAGCAAGAGATACAAGCGCGCGCCCAGGGGACGCTAGGTGGCGCACTAGCGAATGGACGCCTTCTTGTAGGGCTCCCGCAGTCCGGCGCCATTAATCCGCTAATTTATCCTTTTGGGCGCACACCTGGGAGCCGTCCTTGTAGTCGCAGGTCCAGTTGGTGGTCGAGAGTAACTGGTCCGGAGTAGAGGACCCTGGCTGCTGGGAGACCGACGCGAGAACGCCTGCAAGCTGCGGCGGGAGCGACGCTGGAGGCTGCCGTGCTGAAGTTCCGGATTGAGCCGGAAGGCGAGGCCGGGGCTGGTGACGAGGGGCAAGGCCGCGGGCGGCCGAGACGATCCGGGAGGCCCCTTGGGGCTGATGGTGAACTGGCTGGCTGAGAGGAGTGGATCGGACGGCCCCAGCGACGGGTGAGAGTGCGTGGGGGCTGCTCCTCTTCCCCCCCCCACCCCCGACCCCCGAAGTGATTGCGAGGCCTGTGTGCCTGGGGCGGATCTCGTATCGGCTTGTGGTGGTGCGGGGCCATTGGCACAGCGGCGGCGGAGGCATCGATCCCACCCCCTCCCCCCCGAGTGCAGCGGAGGTAGTGCCAGCTTCGCGGTGGGCCTGGTGGGCTACGGCTGGCGGCTGGCGCGGACCGTGCCTGGACCGATCTCCTCGGACTTGGTGTGCTAACCCCCCCGGGCCTGAGGATCGCAGCTTGAGCCCCTTTGCTCGCGGGGTGGTGTGGTTTGCTGTGTATGTCCGGAGTGGCAGCAAGGACACTGGCGCAGCAGCGAGGAAGCATCACTCAGGGCCTGGATGCGGTAGTGCCTGCCAGCGCTGAGTGACGAGCACGTGGATCCCCCTGGACATTTGGAGAGGCGCAGGAAATAGCCGTACGTGCTCGTGGGGAGAAGGTGAGGGGCCCGCACTGGTGGTGTTGGAGAGCTCTGCCCTGGCACAGAGATGGGCAAGACGGACACTAGACAGCCCAAGCTTTCGTTTGCGGCTCCTAAGAAAGCGATAACGCCTGGGGAGAAGTCGAGCCCTCCGGATGGGGCGGCCGAAGCCTCGGGGGGTGCAGCGGACGCGGCCACGAGTATACAGGCAGTGCTGTGTGAGGTGCGCCAAGGGTCCGCGACAATCGCGGACACGGTGGATCGCCTTTCGTCACGTATGGATGCGGTAGTGCACAAGTTAGATGCGCACGAGGGTCGCTTGAAAGAAGCGGAGCAGCGCATATCGAACTCGGAGGATGTGGTGACCCAACACTCGTCGCAGCTATCTAGAATGGATAATCTTCTATGGGTCATCGCCGCTAAGAATGAGGATTTGGAAGCGAGGAGTAGGCGGAATAACGTACGCATCGTGGGTATTCCGGAATCTACCAATGTGGGCAAAATGGAGGAGTATGTCGAGAAGATGTTGGCGGCGGCGATTGGCTCGGAGGCTTTTTCTACACATTTTATCGTGGAGCGGGCGCATCGAGCACTGGGTCCCAGACCGAAGCCGGGGGCGACGCCTCGGCCGATCATAGCTCGGCTGCTGAACTACCGGGATCGCGATGCGGCCCTACGAGCGGCACGGGGTACGAGGTCGCTGTCGTATGAGGGCAACTCCTTCACGTTGTATCCGGACTTCACCCCGCTTGTCCAGGAGGAGCGTCGGAAATTCCTCGCAGTTAAGACTAAATTGCGCAACCTGCAAATAGACTACGCACTGCTCTACCCTGCTCGTTTGCGGGTCACATACCAGGGGAGGCAGAAATTCTTCACCAATCCACAGCAGGTGGAGGACTTTCTCAAGCAGCACAAACGGAATAGGCGGCTGGAGACGGGAGCAGACGACGAGCTGGCCCCTGGTCAAGAGCGGCTGGATGATGTGGACCCGTGAGTGGGCAGCACAGTCTATGTATATACACTCCTGGGTGAGTTCGGAGGGGGGCCTCTGGGCCATGCTTGGACCTTATTTATGATGGACATCGCCCTGAACTCCGGGTGGGAGAGGTAGGGGTGGGGGTAGGGGGGTATCCTGCTGGTCGATGGTTGCCGGGGTCCCCCTGGCATGGGACTCCTCTTGGCCTGCGCAACAGGACTGTATTGTTGCACTTGGTTTATGGACATCATTGGATGTGGACGGTATTCCTCAGGTGGCCGCTGATTATAGCGCTGGACACCCCCCTCCTGGTTGCCAGGCTGGGCTACACGTGTTGTGATTCGGACGGGCTTGCACGGAGGGGGTTATAGTGGTGCCGCCTAGAAATGTTACCCGATGGGAATTACCCTAGCATACGTTTATGGGGTTGAGGGCTGTTTTAGTCCTAGTTGTTGGGATGTGTATGGGAGGGACGGGGAGGGAACGCTGCTGGCAGGTTGGGGTTTGCTTCAGTGGGAGGGGGGTGGGTACAAGGGGAGTTGTGGATGTGTGTCTGATTGGGGTTCACAGATTGAGAGGAATGCAACCAAAAAGTACGGAGTGGGTCGGCCGAGGAGTAGGCGAGAGATTGCAGGGTACGGAGCCGGGGCTGCGGGGGTTCTTGTGGCCGCAGTGGATGTATGTTGCCGGGGATATGGCTGGGGGGGCCACTCGGTGGGGAAATCATTGAGGCTGGGAGGAGGCCGCGTGTTGAGTTATGGGTGGCTAGCTGGGGATGGCTGACCGGGATCGTATCTCTAGATTAGCGGTTTTGTCAAGGAATTTCCGTGGACTGAATGATGCGAGGAAATGTCGGAGGGTGGTGGCCTATTTGGATCAACATCAGGTGCAGATCGCCCTGCTGCAGGAAACACATCTCAGCCCCCGGGCCAACTATACCTTTGCGAGTAGATGGGCGAGTGTGCGCTGTTTCTCCTCATACTCTGGATATGCCAGAGGAACGGCGATTCTGATTAAAAAAACGGTGCCGTTTGTACGGTTGGGTGAACGCAAGGATGAAGAGGGTAGATTTGTATTGGTGTGGGGCAGATTGGGTACTGATACTGTTACTATTGTCAACTGCTATGGGCCTAATGTGGACACTCCTGAGTTTTACACCAAACTGTGGGGCGAGATACTAAATGTGGGGTCTAGGCATCTCATTTGGGGTGGGGATTTCAATGTCACACTGATGCCGGGGCTCGATAGATCGGATGGTAGCCCCCACTATAACAGAAAAGCGGGAGAAGCGGTGGAGGGTATAATGAGGGAGGGCGAGCTAATAGACAGTTGGAGGTTTGTGCATGCTGGGGTTCGTGAGGGGACGCATTTCATGGTGTATGCCAACACTTGGGCTAGACTTGACTATTGCCTACTATCCCGGGGACTGGCGGTTGACCTGGGCAGGGTGACCCACTTGCCACGGTCCTACTCGGACCATTGTCCAGTGCCGGTGCAGGTAGCCATCCCGGGATACGGCGGTGCACCATCGCGGTGGCGCTTGCAGCCCACGGCACTGTTGGATCTATTGTTCCAGGCAGAATTGGGGGAGGAGATCGCTGACTTTTTTCCACGCAACAAAGGGACTGTGGCTAGTGTTGAGACCATCTGGGAGGCGTTTAAGGTTACGGTCCGTGGCTTTTGCATATCTAAGAGCTTTGGAGTGTTACGTGCCCTACGGGGCACACTCACCAAGCTGGAGGCTGAACTGAAAGAGCTGGAGACTTCCATGGCCCGAGAGCCGATGGGTCCACTCCACAAGGAATTCAGGGAGAAGCTGTCGCAATATGAGCGAGAGGCGGAGAGAGAGGCCCGCTTCAGGGGGAAACATTGGCAGGCCCGTCGTTATTGTGAAGGGGAGAGACCTGGGCGGGCATCACCAGGCAGTTACGGGGCGCCTCACACATCTTAGAGATACGCACACAGGACGGAGCTATATATCATGATACACAGGGGATCTTGCGCCGGTTTACTGAGCATTACGAGGGACTGTACACTGCCCGCAACGTGGGTGATGTCCAGTTTGGGAACTTCTTAGATGACGTGGCGTTATGCTGGCTGAGCGATGAACACAGGGAATTTCTGGGGGCCCCGTTTGAGCTGGATGAGATACGGGAAGCGATTATGTCTTTAAGTAATGGTAAGGCACCTGGTCTGGATGGCTTGCCAGCGGAATTTTATAAAAGCTATATTGACATAATGGCTCCGGTCTTACGGGAGGTGTATGAGGACTCTCTAGAAGTGGGCGTTTTGCCGGGTTCGATGAGAGAGGTGGTGATTACCTCCCTGTTGAAACCGAATAAGGCTGCGGAGGACTGTGATTCCTACAGACCGCTCTCCCTGATCGATTGTGATGCCAAGATTCTGGCGAAGGTGCTGGCCACGCGGCTCTCCCTCTTGATGACTAAAATTGCCCTCCCAGACCAGGCGGGGTTTGTCCCGGGTAGATCCACCGCTAGTAATCTGCGTACGCTCTTCTCATTGATCCAAACGATCGCGCCGGAGCTGCCTGTCGCGGCAATATTCCTGGACGCCACTAAGGCGTTCGACTCAGTTGAGTGGAATTACTTGTTCACTATACTGTACCGAATGGGTTTTCCCAAAATCTTTGTCGCTTGGATAAAATTGCTATATACCGGCCCTGCGGCTAGAGTATTGGTCAATGGGGAACTGTCGGAGCCGATACTGTTAACTAGGGGTACCAGACAAGGGTGCCCGCTATCCCCGCTGTTGTTCGCCATAGCGATTGAACCTCTGGCATGTCGTATCCGCCAACTCCACAAGCAAAGTGCCTTCCGATGTTATCAACGGCAGATAGATGTGTCCTTATATGCGGATGACATAACGCTCTATGTGGTGGATCCGCAGAACAACCTGAACTCGCTGCTCCACGAATTTGTGGTGTTTGGGGGATTGTCTGGGATCCACATCAACTGGAGGAAATCACAATTTTTCCCCCTGACGACGGCGGTCGGGCGCTATGCACTAGATTACCCGTTGGAGTGGTGTGACTCTGATCTCCGATACCTGGGGGTTCGTGTCTCGACGAACCGGGAAGAGACTTTACGTCTGAATTATGGTACGGCCATAGATAAGCTGGCGGACGATGTGTCGCGCTGGATCTCGTTGCCGTTGACAATGGCCGGCAGGGCCTCATTGATAAAAATGGTAGTGTTGCCTCGCTTTCTCTATTTCTTCCAAAACATTCCATATTACCCAGGTGCCTTCTTCTTCCGAACACTGCGCTCTGAGTTGCTGCGATTGTTCTGGGCTGGTAAGCAGCCCAGGCTGGCCTGGTCGACTATTACCTTGCCATACAGCAAAGGGGGATTTGACGTTCCCGACTTTCAGGTGTACTATATGAGCGCGCAGGCACACTTTGCATATCATTGGTTTGCCCCTACGCCCTACATGCCGCAACTAGCGGTTGAGGACTGGCTGGCGCGACCGCTGCCGCTACAGGGTCTCATCCATGGTCCAGTCACTGCGCTCGACACACCGCTCACCACTGTGACGAGCACGATTGACGCTTGGCAGCGCTTAATGCGCAGGCTATCGGCCGGTCTACTATATGCCCCGCGGCTGCCGTTGGTTTATCATCCGGGCCTCTCTCTGTTGCAGGAAGGTGGGTTCCGGGTGTTATGTGCTAAGATAAAAGTCAGCTGTTGGGGGGATCTCTTTGAGAATGGTCAGTTCAAGACGAAGGAACAATTCTTTGCGGGATATCAGCTGAATCCACTGGAGGTCTTTTATTATCTCCGGCTGCGGCAGGGGATGAGACTAGTGCTACCGCACTATCCGGAGGAGCCCGAGGTGGTGACTCCGTTGCAGATCTTGCTCGCGTCTACGGACGGTCGGCACTTGGTCTCACAGTTATATTGCAGTATTCGCGGAGGTGGTGGAGATGTCGGCGGCAAAGCACTTCATGGCTGGACTGTCGAGTTGGGTAGGGACATTACGGAGGCGCAGTGGGCGTATTGCTGTGAGCTCACCTCCCATATCTCCTCCAGCTGCAGATTGCGTATTATCCATTATAAGTTTCTACAGCGCTGGTATTACACTCCTGTTAGGAAGTATCGATTTCGTTTGTCGGACTCTGATCGATGTGAAAGGTGCCGGTCGGAGGGAGCTGATTTTCTTCATCTGGCTTGGTTGTGCACTGGGGTAGCTGACTATTGGGTACAGGTCCATGCTGCTATTACGGCCATGGTGGGAGCCGTGGTTAAGCTTGACCCGCTTGTGATGTTGCTGGGTTATACAGCGTCGGTGCCTAAAGCACACCGTAAATTTGTCAATATTGTGTTGCTACTCGCGAAACGGCGGGTTGCGTGCCGGTGGGGCAGGGGTCGTGCACCTAAGTTCAAGGAGTGGTTGGAGGATGTTCTGTACTGCCAGGACCAGAATGTGATATATGCCGAAACGCAACCTTTGAAGAGCAGAGCCAAAGACATCTGGGATCCGTTTAAAGCGTATCTAGCGGCCCAGACTAGCTCCGCTGAGGGGGATGGTTAGGTCACCGGGGTATGTTGCGCGTTTGGTTGGTGTATCTGACTTGGGGGGGTTTGTTGGAGCATGGCCGTGTGGGTGAAAAATAGAATGGGGACATAAGTGGCGGGGAAAATTGCTGGCTTGCGCAGAGTGATTGGTGCTGGGATGACCCTAGACGGGCTCCGTGGTCGTGCTACGCCCCCCTGCTTGGGATGTGTGGATGGTATTTGACTCGGGTGGGCTTTCTAAATGCTCCCTCTCGCTGTCCCTCGATGCTGACCTGTCTTCCGACCCATTTAAGCTCAGAAGGGTATGTATACCAGTGCCGCCGGACCCCCGGGTTGTCGGCTAATTGGTTGTGTACACGATATTTGAACTTTTGATACAGTGTCTCCTGGAGCCGGCCGGAAAGGTTGTAGGCTGAGGAAATATGAATTTTTATGATCAGTTATGTCCCCTATCTTAGACCCCAACGGCTCCATGTACATACTACAAGTACATGTATGTTCCCTCCAGTTCCAGTTAAGAAGACGTAAATACATGTGCGTCCACCGTCAACATGTCCTCTTTCAGATCCGCCATGAATGGGTTGGATATTCCGTTCCTAAGTATGAAAGGCCACCGACTTTATGTGGTTCACTTTCCACGTTTTACAGTTCAGGCGAGTAGGCCCCGAATTCTGCCATTAAGCCTTTTCCTGCCTTCTGCCTCTGAAAGCTCCAGTCTGAGCTCGCATCTGTATCCATGAACTTTGTCCTACTCCCTGCGCGGCTAACGGTGCCTGATCCGGCCTGTTGCCTGCCAAAAACTGTATTTCACCTTCAAGATTATCTGCTCCGCTCCTCATCCAATGCATTCCTGTCTGGTAGTTTAGGTAAACATTCTTCCAGCTACCGAGCAAAGGGCCCGGCCACACTGTCCTCATGCAAGTAATTCATAGCCCCTGTTACCATGGAAGATTCCTGCCCCCTCACATCTCATGTAGACACTTAGACGCTTGTACACGCACTAACAGTCAGTATAGAATAGATTCCGTCCGAGAGACCTTTCCTTTTGGATAATACAGTTCTCTAAACATAAGATATTAGATATGATTTGGGATTAGGTTGACCTGACCCCCCAGACTTCTGTCTCCCCATGTAGAGCTAAATGTCAAGTCCCCTTCACCCTCTAGTTGTACGTCAATCACACGTCATGCGGCTGCGCGCGCATCTCTGCCAAGTATTTCTGCTGACATTGCAGGATTCTCTTATGGATCCACCCACTTGTGACATCATGTTTAATGACGTTTCTAGTTTACGCCTATATTTACGCCTTTTTCCATTACGTATGTGTATTCTTATCTGTATTATCAACTGTTACGCCTCCTGCATCTGTCTTAATGTAATGCCTTTCATATAAATATCTTTACCTGTCAATAATGTATTGCCTTCCCTTCCTGAACCTTCGTGGTGATGGAATTTGATGCCATGGTTCGAACCATAATTCCTTTGTAGAGGAATAAAGCCTTTTAGAACCTCTAATACCACGGATTCTGCCTCTTATTTTTACTGAGTTATTCTTACTAGACTTTACCGCATAAAAAATAGTACAGGTAATTAAATATTTACCACATAAATTGGCGCCCGAATAGGGACACTTTCTCATCTCACGCGCCGGAGGTGCGTTGCAGGCCCGGTCTCCTGCCACAGCTGGACGGACAACAACGCGTACCCGCAGGATTTCCTGTATCTCCCTCCGGCCAAGCGGGGGTGACTGAGGCTGCGATCAACACCCAGACGAGGCGGTGAGAAGTGCGAAGTATCCCGACCAGAGCCTAGCTGAGAGAGCAAGATCCGAGGTATACAGAGGCCCACCAGGTTCCGAAGTTCCGCGTCGAGTCCAGTCCGGTTCAGTCCAGTTCAGTTCCGAGGCCTTCCGTTCCGTGCTACCCGGTGAGTACCGTTGCCGGGGAGGCATTTAGACGTGCACATAGTTTGTGCCGGTCAAGACGGGTTTGGGTACACAAATCCGGTCTGCACTGTTTCAGCAGTGTATCTGTACTGTTTAGCAGTATATCTAGTATGTCTTGTATATAATCCAGTATTATTCAGTATTAGTATTATGTCAGTAACTAGTTTTCTTCTAATTATCATTGTTCGTTAAATGTTAAATGTTAAATGTTAAATGTTTTAATACGTTTTAAAAATTGTGGTGTGAGTGAGTGTTCATTATTGTGTTTATTGTATTAATTGTGTTCAAGATTAAGTAGCACGGCTTAAAGATGCCGCTCTTTTCAAAATTAAGACAGATCAAGACTAGAAAAGGGGTACTCGAAGAAGCTGTTCCCATTCCACCTAGGGACACTCCAGGGTACTTTATGTACCATAAGCATGGCCTAGATGCCGTATTATTTCTTGATTTATGGGTGGACTATACCAAGGATTTACCAGAAAGTCAGAGGTGGCCTGCAGCTGGGACATGGGATGCAGATTGCATCATGAGAGTAGAAGAAGAATTATGGAAAAAGAAAGCCAGACAGTCACAGAAAGATGCCATCGAATTATGGCGTAAAGAATCATATAGACGTACCGAAAAAGCACTCAGACAGGAAGAGAAAAGTAAGGAAAATTCAAATAAAGGTCGAGAAAATACATTAATTGAGGAAGGTACCAGAGTAAAAGCAGAACAAGTAGACAGACAAAGAAACACCCTTATGAATGGTATGTATCCTCTCCTGGCCGAGGGTCTACCTAAGGCCACCCCGGAAATACCGAAAGATCTGCCACCTCCATTACTCCCGACAAAGGCACATCCCAAAACCGCAAAAGATATTTTCCTTTCTTCCTATTTAGACGATGTAGCTCCCGAATATGCTAATGCTCCGCCACACACACCGCCTGCCGATGGGGCTCAACGCCAAGATCATCCACCCCCACCTCCGCAACAACAAACTCCTACACACATTCCAACAGGCCCATCTGTTTCTACCGCTTTTCCCGCATCTACAATTTCTATCTTACATCCAACAAATCCTTTCGTGCCTAGCGCCTCAGGCGGTGCAACGGGAGGTACGACAGACATTTTTGCCACGCCGCCGCGAGGAAATAAATTATCTCTTAGAGATTTAGCACTCCAACGTACACCCCAACTAGCAACTTCCGACTTGTTTAAGGAACATCTAGTGGATTGTAGATATGATCCAGTGCCCGGTAGACAGGACGGAATGCTACTGTCATCATTACGTATACGACGAGCTTCAAAGTATTTAGCGATTATACCAGGAATGACGGCACATTTAGACAATATATATCACTTTGTCCAATGGGGGCGAGGCCCTGAAAGTATTAACGAAGCCATGGAATACCAGAAAGCGGATGTACAGAGGCAACTGTTACGCTTCTTCATAAACTGCGTGATCAGGAACGAAGACAGGGCTGAGAAAGATCAGGAGGAAATGCAAGTACTTACCAGATGGGGTCAGAATATATCAGAGGGGAGACATGATAGACAGACGTGTATAGTAGCTATGTGCCGAAAGATCCGCAAAGAAGTAGAACGAATACATAAAGAAAGATTAGAAGCAGACAAAACTGAATCGGAGGGAGAGGAGGAGGAAAAATCAGAAATGGCCGCAGGACAATTAGAAACAATGGCTTATGTAAGTAAAGGAAGATCTTTTAATAATACCAGATGCTTTAGTGATCCAATACGTCCGATACGTCCAGAATGTAACCGAAATTTTCAAGCCCCTATGTTAAATACAAGGACTCCTGAACACCTATTTCAAGCTGCTGATAAATTACTCCGAGACCGAAGGGGGTATCATTTGCTCGATTCTATGGATGAACAAGAATTAGCCAGGTCAGCAGTACAATGGGCTGACAGTCCCGGAAAATATAGTGATGATGCGCTAGCACACACGTTTCTGAATATTAATCCAGACGAACAGCGATTAGCTGGTATATACATGATTCAACACCTCATTATTTTATATCAAAGCCAACACTCCGATCCTAGTCCCCTACCAGATATACTGATAGAATTACTCACGAATAAATGGAGAGGTTCAGGTACTGATTTAATTAAAGAAATTCTAGAATATCGGAACCAGTACATTGTCTTCGTATGCCCAGAACATGTTCCAGTTCCTACTATGGGAAGAAAAATGTATCACATAGATAGACAGAATCCCTTACGCGAAGTGCACCCAATAAAGGGTGACGACAATACTTTTAAACGCGTGTTTGTGTACACGCCCATAACTAAAATTGAATTATTAGAAATGAAGAAAGTAGTACCTAGCCATGATAAATATCCAGCAGGTTTTCACCGTGAGATAAAAGACATGTTACTCATGGGAGAGTATACCTACCCCGACATTATGAAAATATTAAAAGTATTAATGCCTGCCGGTATTTACGAAAAACTCAAAGAAAAGGATTGGGAGGTGGGAGATCAGAAGATAGATTGGACAGCGTTAGAAACGGAAGAAAAGGCCCGAGCTGCAGGTTCAGGGCTTGGGGAAAAGACTACAGCATTACCAGGATTACTAGTGCAAGTACTGCCACGCTTGTTAACTACGAAAAAGGAAGATTGGGATGCAATTTCAGCCTGTAAACAAAAACAAGATGAAGACACTAGTGATTTTTATTCCCGATTTGAAAAATGTTTTGGTATTAATAGTGGCATAAAAGCAAATAGCGAGTCGTATCCACATTTGTTTGTGACAAAATTAGTTGAGAATTCCCTGCCCCAAGTTAAGAATAGGGTATTAAAATTCGAGAGTACCTGGCAAGGTAACACCCCGTCACAGATGTTGCAAATGTTACAATATCACCACAATAGAATTAGAGAAGAACAAGAACATGAACAAAGACGTATGAAAGACACGAAAATGAAAATGCTTGTTGCTCAGTCAGTTCCAGCTGACGGTCACAGAAAGAGTACGACACAGTCCAGTGATTCAGCAGGTCCCGTAAAAGGGACATGTAACTATTGCAAACAGCCAGGTCATTATATACACGATTGTGCAGTTCTAAAACATAATATCTCTATGGGTAAAACCAAGGAGAGACCACGTCCACCTAGACAGGATCAGATCCCACAACAAGTACCTCAGCATGCACAATCTATGCCAGTTCCACAACAACAGACCGTAGCAACATCACAGCAGCCTATTGCTGCCACACAAGCAACGACACAACAGATGTACCAGTATGCACAAGCAGATTATCCCGATTATTAGCGATACACATGAAATAGCCTAGAGAGGGAAGTTGGCTTACCCCTTATCGAGGTTCCTGTAGATCAAGAGGGACCTTATGTACATAGTGAACTATTAGGGGAAGACAGAAAGTTTTTACTTGATACAGGGGCAAGCAGAACAACTATACGTCGCAGCGAAGTTCCAGGGGCACCCCTCTCAGGCTCACAGAATATTTCCCTTGGATTCTCAGGAAAGCCTATTATTAATGAAGTATCACTACCTCTTCCACTTACGGTTGGTCCATTGACACGAACTACAGATTTATTGCTTACTAAATCATGTCCAGAAAACTTGTTAGGCATAAAAACACTGAAAGCTCTAGGAGCTATAATATGTTGTTCTCCGGAAGGAGTACGATTATTTTTGCGTGACTTTAAAGGTCACTATGTGTCCAGAGACATGGATCACCGGTTACAGAATTTACCTACACATTTATGGGCACAAGGCCCTACTGATGTTGGTTGCATGCACATTACACCATATCGAGTCACACTCAAAACAGGAGTGGTACTACCACGAATGCGACAATACAAGTTACCCCCAGATGCTGTAGTGGCTTTGCTGCAAATCATTGACGAGCTTATTGCCCAAGGAGTGGTCATGGAAACCGACTCCAATGTATGTAATTCCCCGATAATTCCGATTCTTAAAAGGACGGATCCCAAGGCACCGCCAGTATATCGATTGGTTATTGATCTGCGCGAATTGAATAAATGCATTGTGCCACAATACCCTGTGGTCCCGGATATCTCTTCATTACTAACAGCCATTGATTCAGAAGCAACGTTCTTTACTGTAATTGATCTCAAGAATGCCTTCTTTAGCGTCCCAATCGATCCGGAAAGTCAATACTTGTTCGGATTCAGTTTAAATGGACGAAGTTTTAAATTCACACGTGCACCTCAAGGATTCACAGAGAGCCCCAGCATCTATAGCCAAGCACTGAAAAGAGAACTTGACAGTATCCACATGCCAGTTAACACTGCCTTGCTTCAATATGTCGATGATCTGCTGATCACCGCCCGAAGCGAACCTGAATGTGAAAAAGCATCACTGACGGTTTTACAATTTCTAGCCGACAAGGGGCACAAAGTGTCCCCTTCTAAGCTGCAATTCTGTGTCCAGCAAGTTGTTTACCTTGGGCACTTGCTGTCCAAGGAGGGAAGACAGCTTACACCCGACCGCATCCAGTTAATTGCTAACATGCCACCACCCAAGACACAAAAGGAGGTGCGGGCTTTTATAGGCCTCACCTCGTACTGTAGGCAGTGGATCCCTCAATACGCATTTCTAGCAAAACCACTCATTCAGTTGACAACACAGGAGGCAGCCACATCGACTGTCCTCCCTTGGACTCAAGAACATACACATGCCTTTGAAAGCTTAAAGAAAGCTTTATGTCAAGCACCTGTTTTAGCAACACCATGTTACAGTAAACATTTTACACTTTTTGTTACAGAACGCGAAGGTACTGCCTTGTCAGTACTCACTCAGGAACAAGCAGGATCACACAAACCATGTGCTTATTTTTCTAGTACATTAGATCCCGTAGCTCAGGCTCTTCCTGCGTGCCTGAAATCAGTGGCAGCAACAGCTTTAGCAATCAGACAAAGCGATGCCATAGTGTTAGGACATCAATTGACAGTACAAGTACCACACGCAGTGGAGGTTCTCTTGAACCGAACGCAAACACAACACTTGACTATAGCAAGACTTACCGGTTATGAATTAACATTGTTCCAGCCACACATAGAAATCAGACGTTGTAGTACTTTAAATCCTGCCACACTTTTGCCAGTAAATGGAACAGACCCATTAGCACATGATTGTATTGAAGTCATTACTTTCACGACGAAACCCAGACAAGACTTGACGGATATTCCACTACCAGATCCAGACCTGACATTGTATGTAGATGGTTCATGCATGAGAACAAGTACAGGAGAGTTAGTGGCCGCTTATGCAGTCACAACAGACACTGAAGTCGTTGAAACAAATTGTATTAACACTTTGTCAGCTCAAGCAGCAGAGCTCATCGCTCTGACACAAGCCTGTATTCAAGCCACAAATAAGAAAGTCAACATATACACAGATTCACGTTATGCATTCGGAGTCGTCCATGACTTCGGCGTGCTGTGGCGAGAGAGAGGTTATTTAACTTCTCACGGTGCCCACATCCTACACGGACCCCTCATCCAAGCTTTACTAGACGCCATTCATCTACCTACTGCAATATCGATTATGAAGTGCAAGGCCCATACGAAAGTTACCGATATCATTTCTCAGGGTAACGACCTAGCTGACAGAACAGCTAAACGAACTGCTCAGACTCACACAACTGACACGACAAAGACAATAGTTCCGACACCAACACATTGCATGACAGTTAAGGATCCCGCCCTTGATGTAATTGACATACAGACACATGCTACACCCGAAGAAATAAAGAAATGGACTGAATTAGGAGGGATCCAAACGGATCAAGGATGGATGACGAAGGGAAAATCTATATGGTTTCTCCCCGACTCTATGGTCCAAGTCATCATTAACACAATACATAGTCCAGCGCACCTAGGAGAAAAAGCTATGCTAGATAGCATTCAACACATCTGGTTCAACAAACATTTGCGAGCAGCAGCTAAACAGAAAGTACGTACCTGTATGATATGTTGTCAGTTCAACCCAGGTAAAAGCATTCCCGTAGAGCAAGGTGGATTTCAACCTCCTGATCACCCTTTTGAAGTCCTCCAGATGGATTATATCCAGATGGAACGATGTCGAGGATTCAAATATGTTCTCGTAGTTGTTTGTGCTCTTTCCCGTTGGACAGAAGCCTACCCGGTTTCAGATTACACTGCCCCGACTACTGCCAAACAGTTAGTTCGAGAATTCTTCCCACGGTACGGTTTACCACGTGTTGTATACTCAGATAACGGCCAGCCATTCTCATCCGAGCTAATGAAACACGTTTCACTTTTGTTAGGCTATCAATGGAAATTCCACTGTGTCCGACATCCCGAGGCAGCAGGTCTCGTGGAACGCCATAATCAAACTCTGAAAATTAGATTGTCCAAAGTATGTAGAGAAAAAGGTGTTGATTGGATAGTAGCCTTACCAGTTGCACTCTTTTACATGAGAATGGTAGCACATTCTCGAACAGGGCTATCCCCGTATGAGGTGATCTTTGGTAGACCACCAAATATGTGGGGGACGCCTATACCTCGTAAAATCACTGATGTTGACTGTAATATGCTGACAGATTACCTGGCTTCCTTGATGTCTGCACTACAATCTTTTCGTTCACAGGTAGCTGCAGCTTTTCCCGATAACACTGAGGTGAAGCCCCATGACGTGGTTCCAGGAGATCTTGTGCTAGTGAGGAACTTTGACAGAAGGACCCAGCTGGAGCCTCGGTGGCAGTCGCCGAAACTCGTCTTATTGACCACAAGGACAGCCGTGAAGGTTGAAGGACGTAAAGGGTGGTTGCACTCGAGCCATATAAAGAAATTTTATGGACTACCGTCAGACGTGAATACTCAGCCCTGCATTCCCTCACAGACTGATTCAAAACTTCCTTTGGTTGAAAAGACCGAAAGTGACATTTATAAACTGAAACTAAGGTCTAGCAAGTCAGACAATTTGATTGTTTAAGTCCTCTCCAAGGTGAATCGGTTGAATTTGTCTCTGACATGTATCCTCTAGACCGAAATAGAGAGAGAAAAAGACAGAAAAAGCTTAAGAAAGAGGCGTACTGTAAATCACTTCGTAGTCACTGCATAGTGACATTATTAATTTTGTTTTTTCTAAGTCTTCTAATAATCATTACCAGTGTATTGCTACATATGTATTACGCTATTTCTAAACGTGTTTACAATGCTACTGCTGAACATTCTTTTAGCGAATTACCTCCGCATGAGTTGTCCTATAGATTTGCGCTGCGCAACAACACTTTCATTAGTATGTTACATCATTCCCATCAGACCAGCAATGCTACAAATTGTTGGATATGTGGCCGACTCCCTCCCTATCAGAACTATAAGGGAGTTCTGCCTCTCTTTCCGTATCCGTTCACACACAATGGCTCCTGTGGAGCATGGTTTAGTTTGATTAATTCCCTAGATTCAAATTCAGTAGTTTATCAAGACAACTGGGTATGGGGAAACCTGAACCTAGTTTTGCTTAAAGTCTGCTACCCTAACAAGGAGGGACTTCCCAAAAGAACAGGAACTGATCTAGAAAATGAAGTATATGGATTAGGTAACTTTACACTTAACCTCATGATTCTGAATGTTGAATCCGAAGCTACACCAATCTTGCCCGCTATGTCAGTATTTCCAGTTAAAGGTGAATTATGTGTAAGAAAGAATGGTTCCATACACATGGGCCATAGTAAATGTACCACTGTAATAGAATTCAGTGATCAAGGCAAGTCTACATTCAGAGCGTCTCGTCATTCCTACTTCATATGTGGCCAGACCGCATATATACGTTTACCTCTAGATTGGGATGGTACCTGTTACATTGCATTCCTTCTGCCACCTGTTTTCCTAGCCCCTCCTGATTATCACAGAAATACCCATTTAGTACACAATAGACAACAGAGAGATCTCCCGATTGTCGATTACACTGAAACGGCATGGGAGCAATACACAGATTTCAATAAAGGTTTCTTTCCCTATATAGGTACAGTCACTAATAGTAAGCTGATACGTAGATTAACTAGAACCCTTGAAGCAGTAGTAAATGAAACTACTTCCGCCCTAGGCAACTTAACAGAGGAGCAGTCTGCGATGCGGATTGTTGTTCTTCAAAATCGTCTTGTCCTTGACGTCATCTTGGCCGATAGGGGTGGAGCTTGTAGGGTCATCGGATCAAGTTGCTGTGTTTTCATACCAGAAAACTCGCCGTCAGTATATAAAGCCATAACTCGTCTTCATAAGATTGTAAGCCAGATACACCAGAATCCAGGCACCTGGACTTGGTCCGGTTGGTTCTGGAGCGTGTTGTCAGCCTGGGGATGGAGGATTCTATCCTTCCTAGGTATTGGCTTTCTCATACTATTCAGTTGCTGCTTATGTCTACAATGTGGGCCAGCGATTTGTGGTCTGTGTGCCACATCGTGTATCCCGCCTTCAAGTTTTCGCTCAAGATCCCGGAAGAAGAAAGAAGAACAAATGATGCTTTATGAACAGATTGATGGATTGATGAAGATCGATATCTCCTAAGGGTCCGTAGGGGACAAGGAGGGAATGAGGAAATATGAATTTTTATGATCAGTTATGTCCCCTATCTTAGACCCCAACGGCTCCATGTACATACTACAAGTACATGTATGTTCCCTCCAGTTCCAGTTAAGAAGACGCAAATACATGTGCGTCCACCGTCAACATGTCCTCTTTCAGATCCGCCATGAATGGGTTGGATATTCCGTTCCTAAGTATGAAAGGCCACCGACTTTATGTGGTTCACTTTCCACGTTTTACAGTTCAGGCGAGTAGGCCCCGAATTCTGCCATTAAGCCTTTTCCTGCCTTCTGCCTCTGAAAGCTCCAGTCTGAGCTCGCATCTGTATCCATGAACTTTGTCCTACTCCCTGCGCGGCTAACGGTGCCTGATCCGGCCTGTTGCCTGCCAAAAACTGTATTTCACCTTCAAGATTATCTGCTCCGCTCCTCATCCAATGCATTCCTGTCTGGTAGTTTAGGTAAACATTCTTCCAGCTACCGAGCAAAGGGCCCGGCCTCACTGTCCTCATGCAAGTAATTCATAGCCCCTGTTACCATGGAAGATTCCTGCCCCCTCACATCTCATGTAGACACTTAGACGCTTGTACACGCACTAACAGTCAGTATAGAATAGATTCCGTCCGAGAGACCTTTCCTTTTGGATAATACAGTTCTCTAAACATAAGATATTAGATATGATTTGGGATTAGGTTGACCTGACCCCCCAGACTTCTGTCTCCCCATGTAGAGCTAAATGTCAAGTCCCCTTCACCCTCTAGTTGTACGTCAATCACACGTCATGCGGCTGCGCGCGCATCTCTGCCAAGTATTTCTGCTGACATTGCAGGATTCTCTTATGGATCCACCCACTTGTGACATCATGTTTAATGACGTTTCTAGTTTACGCCTATATTTACGCCTTTTTCCATTACGTATGTGTATTCTTATCTGTATTATCAACTGTTACGCCTCCTGCATCTGTCTTAATGTAATGCCTTTCATATAAATATCTTTACCTGTCAATAATGTATTGCCTTCCCTTCCTGAACCTTCGTGGTGATGGAATTTGATGCCATGGTTCGAACCATAATTCCTTTGTAGAGGAATAAAGCCTTTTAGAACCTCTAATACCACGGATTCTGCCTCTTATTTTTACTGAGTTATTCTTACTAGACTTTACCGCATAAAAAATAGTACAGGTAATTAAATATTTACCACAAGGCGAATGGTTGTATGGTTGCTGAAAGTTGCAATAAAGGTTTTTGAAACTTAAAAAAAAAAAAAAAAAGCGCGCACCTCGCGCAGCAGCAGGGGAGGGGGCCTGCGCGATTTCCTTGCGGGAGCGTGCAGCAAGGCACGAGGATTGCGACCATATGGCTCCACCATATGGCGCTGCGCGCTCCCGCAAGGAAATCGCCAGACGTGCACGCGTTGCCATTGCAAGCAATGCAACGCGTGCACGTTTTTGCCCCCAAAGCTGTGCCGATGGCATTAGGTCTCTCTCCTATGCAGCGCATGCGCGCTGCATAGGCGAGACCTAAAAATATATCTATCTAACCTGTACCATGCAGTTTGCATGTAGCTCTTTGATGACACGTGATAGCTCACTGCTAGAGTGATTGTAACTGATGAACTGTATAATAACGAAAAGATCTCTGTGACAAAAGCAGTAACCCACTAAGCTAGTGTTTCCCAAACTTTTTTGACCCGCGGCTCCTTTGACCAATTGGGCGTTGGGCGCGGCTCCCAATTCCATTACTAATTTTTGGTGGGGGCGGAAAATATAAGGCTGGCCTCGGTGGGACTTTCATTTTAATCCCTGAAAATAATATGGATGAAGGTTTGGAGAGCTTCTAATTTCATTTTCTAATAACCGTTCTCTTTTGAGGTCCTGCTCAACTGACTAAATCAAACTTGGTTTACTTAGAATGTTTCAATAAAGAAAGCCAGCAAATTTCCCAAGTGGCTAAACCGCATGTTGTGGGATTGATTTTTAAATGCATTTGTGCACCTATTGCAACCTAGGTTTGCAGGCAAAAAGATTTCCAAGGGCAAAATAATAATCATGATTTGTAGAATTTTACTGTCATAAATCGGATTTATGACTTTGTAAATTCTGCATATGGTAAAATGTCTACATTCTCAAATGTAGGGTTAGGTGTGGGATGCTTGGGAGGTCCTACCTAAAAATGGGGTGAGCATCGCAAAGTAGACTTTAATTTCCCTTTCCCCTGCACCTTAACAGGCCCAATAGAATTGAAAGGAGCCTCACCCTGCACCCCGACAGGTCTTAAAGACTTGGATGGAATTTTCTTCTCCTATCTCTACTACCTTATGAACTGGAATGGAGTCTCAAACGTGCACCCTGATTGGCCATATATAGTCTCAAATTGAGTCTGATCTCTGCACAAGTGTCTACAAGGATGAGACTGTGTTCAAATGCATGCTCTGTGGAGCAGCTCAGAATGACTAGCAGATTTTCACTTTATATTTGTATAAATATATTAATCTTATTAATCTCGTGATAAACTGAGCAAGAGGTGAACATTTCATCGAGAGGGCTTGTGAAGTTCTTGGAAAGAGTGAAACGCGGTGGAAGATGGCGGGGGACGAGAGAAGAGCACACTTGCTCATGGGTCCACGGGGCCCTCTCATCTTGGGCTTTCCAGTTTGGAGACGGCATTGCATGTTCCTTCGTATGCTGTGAGAGCTAGTGCTTAGAAACTGTTTTCAGTGCTATAAAGAAAACTAAGTGGTATAAGCGTCCCTTTGGCGGGCTGATTTAGTGGATGTGCAGCAGACACATATAAAACTAAGATTAATGGTGACATAAAAAGAGGGAAATAAAGACTGCATTCATTCGCATTTCTAGTATAAAGGATATTCAGATACGATATGAAGTCCTGCACCTTGGGGGTAAATACAAGCGAGAAAATGGAGATTTAACAGAATTTGGGCACTCTCTCCATCAAACCCATGAATATAATCTAACTGACATAGCTCCTGAGTGGGAGCCCCCCACGAGTAGAGGAGGGGCGATCTTAGTCGTGCCACAGGCAGGCGCCTCAGTCTGGCACAGGAAATGGCCACAGAGGGTCAACCGGTGACATCATCAAGCCACCGGACTATTTAAGCTGGCGCACCACGGAGAGGACCTACCAATTGCAGCAAGTGCTCCTATCTTCAGAAGAACAGTGGACCTCCACAGAGACCTAGGTGTTGAGATGTTGGACGACCATCTAAGCAAACTCAACAAGACATTCAACAAAGGATTGGATGAAAAAGAAAATCCATTGATCAGGAAACTTGCTGACATTTCTACAAACCCTTTTGACCGCTACCCGCGGCCTACCACAGCACTGACCTTGTGAAAGCAAAACAGTGACTCTGCATCCAAAACTCATCACTGCCTGAAGGCTACTGCCTCGGCAGACATCAAAAACTCATCACTATCAGAAGGCTACAGCCTCGGCAGGCATTCAAAACTCATCACTGCCAGAAGGCTACCGCCTCGGCAGGCATCCAAAACTCATCACCACCTGAAGGCATCGTGACAGGCAAAGACAAGACTCTGGGATGAAACTTGCTGACATTTCTGCAAACCCACTTGCTCGCTACCCGCGGTAATCACAGTGCTGACCTTGTGAACAAACTTCAACTGTGACAAAGTATCACACATCAATAAGAAAATAGAAACCCTACTGCCTCGGTATCCAAAAACTCATCACTGTCAGAAGGCATCTGACAGACGAAGACAAGACTCGATGGCAGAGCTTCCTCTTTGTACCTCTGCTTCACGCCTTCACCATATTAATTCACCACTAATCCTTTATGGGCTTCCGGAGTAGCGTGCTTCAACACCCCATCAGGGGTAACCAGCACTATATAAATACAAACCTTTTTTCCTCCTCTATCCTTCTGCTATCATTCCAAATCAAAATAACTGACTAACATATCCACCACTTAAAATGTACTTGCATGTTTCACTATACTAATTCAACATTAATCCTCTAAGGGTCCCGGAGAAGCGTGTTACTCGCCCAAAAAGAACTTCGACGCCTGGTCAGGGGTAGTAAGGGCTATATAAATGCAATTACAATTACAATCCCTTATCATAGATACCCTGTTGGATGCCTCTCATATCCCTGCCAAAGAGACCCTTACTTAAGCGTCTCTCTTCCTCGCACTCTGTCATTGCTAGATTCCCTTCTCCAAGAGTCATCCTCTTCTCCCAACGTACCCTACTGTTTGTTAGTTCTAGTGTTGATCCATGCTTGAGATGGTCCACAAAGTGATGAATGAAATGCTTGAATTAATCCAGTCACTCGTTTTTTTGCTCACTGTGCCACCTCAGTTTTGACCCGGCCATATGCAAATCATGTTTCATACTGATCCTCATGGAACAGTCCAGCCCAAACTGTCTGGCCAGGTCCTACCTGAACCGGAACCCAAGCAACCTAGGAGGAGTCTCGGCCTAGTTAGGGCTCTTCAGCCAGGTATTGCGTTGTTCGAGTGAGCCTGGGATGAGCATCAGACCTTTTAGTTAGCAAATATTGGAAGTCTTGTGATGTATTGTTAATTTATTGTTCCATACACTTAAGTGGCAGGTTTATGTATGCCTATGTCTGGCACTGCTGTGCTTACAGTATGCCAAGGTGTGGTATTGTTCATTTTTCTTGTTTTTACGGTTTCTGTCCACTTCCAAGGGGCAATACGATGGTGGACAATCTATTTGTTGTTTGCTCTTAGGCATACAGTTTTTGTAATGTAACTACAAGATCAAAATGGCAACTTAAAAGTGCAGTACTAATAGAATCTGCTGTCTGAATCACTCACACCAGCAGTTGGACAAACTGAACACATTAAGCTCTTTGATATTGTTCAATGTCAGTTAGCCCCCAGATTTGGGTAGAGATGCATATTTTTCTGAAACAGTGTCAAAATATGTTTAAAACGATTAGCAGTTTCTTCTTACATATCCAGAGTATGTATATTTATATGTTTTGGTAAACATACACTACTGTCTCTAGGGGCAAAGAAACTTCATAAATAATACTGTAAAGTGTAAGAAATTGGGTTATTAGTTGAGAGCAGGGAAAGCTTCACTCAAATAATACACACAATCCTTGTCAGGGTGCGCCACAAAAGGCAATAAATACATTTGTGATTATCCCACTGGTAGATTGGCATAAAAGTCATCAGGCTTAACTTGAAAGCAATGTGTAAAATAATTGTGCATTTTCAGATCAATTTACAAAATGGAGCGAATGACAAAATCCAATTAGTAGAACCTAAGATGGGTCTAAGGTTCACATGACAAAGTGAGTGAGGACTGGTCTTAAAAATGAGTAGCGTTAAGACAGGTGCCTAGTTAACTCTCTCCCACTATCTGTATATTGAATAGAATGTATATTTGTCCTTACAATTGTTTCTGATGACTATTTCTGCATAATTTGAGACTTGCTACTTTGGGCTGGTTTTGGGGCTGGAACTGGTCTGCATTGGGCTGGATTTGGGCTTATATTTGAGCGGCTTTGGGCTTGGGATGGGTCTCAAAATCTGGCAACACTGCTCACGTCATAGAGGATGATGATGAAGCATCGCAAGAGCACGGGGCACAGGTGATGCTGCACGCGCTGAGTAGATCTTCGCAGTAGGCAGCTTGTGGCAATTTAAAAATGAACGGCAGCAGTTTGACCGTCATTACGGGTGCACACAGGGGCAATATGTAAAATATACCAACTACTCACAATTAGTGCTGAAGTCACCGCAAATACTTCTCCACAGTAGAGACCTTACGCTGCTCTTGACAAGACTGGTAACTGGGGAGGCTCTGTGAATGTAGCATGAGAGGAACAGCCCTGATATCGTAGTTGCAGGCAGTAGAGAGGAAAGCCAGGCAGGGACTGGCGCACTGGTGTTGAGGGCGACCGGTGTCGCAGGAGCTGGCATGCAGGCAGGAACTGGCATGCGGACAGGAACTGTGGGAATGAACTGGGATGCAGCAGGATCTGCATGTTGGAAGTGGCACTTAGTAGTTGAAGGCGACCTGTGTCGCAGGAGCTGGCATGCAGGCAGGAACTGTGGGAAGGAACTGGAAGGCAGCAGGATCTGCATGTTGAAAGTGGCACTTTGTAGTTGAGGGTGACCAGTGGGAGGTCACTGATGAGGCTCGTAGTGCCAGATGAGTTGAGCTGCTGCTTCTGAGTTTTTGTATCTTTAGGTAGCTTAATCTTGAGGTTATTTGAAAGTTGAAGCGAAAGGCCTTTCCAAATCGTTGCCAAATGTAATGAAATAAGTAAAGGAGAATCCGTTCCTTGTAAAATCATTGATGTATTTATTCCAGTAGTATTCAGGAAGAGAGCCCCACCAGGAGCAGTCTGTGCTCTGCTCAGCCCATGCAGCAACTGACAAACCATACCAACGTTCTAACCTTCCGTATTCTACAATACACACATCCTGTCTGAGCAGCATACTACAGCGGGGATCAGGCGTGGGCCGGGGTCCACACTGCGTAGCTGTTCGATACATGTTGCTGCTTAATTTCTGGCCTTGTGTGGTGTGCATGATGTCCGTCTCACCGGTGTGGGTGGAGGGGGTAGTTATCCCCGGATAAACTACCGGTAGTAGGATTTACAGTACTGGGGTTCTAATCCTGCATCCGCTGCTTATATGACCACAATGGGTGTTCCTGGTCAAAAATGTTTCAAAAGTAGGCTTTGGGTGCTGTGTACGCAAAGTGTGCTGTGTTTGTCTTTGGATGAAATGCCTACGTCTAATATTGAAATGGTTAAATTCCGATTGCTGCTGTTCTCGGGTTCATTGGTTTATCTTCTTCCGATGTGCATTGCAACGTCGGGCGTCCCGGTCCTCCTAGCAAGTGTAGGAATGTGTCCCATTTACCTTTGGTTACATGAGTATTTTTGGGAATACAAAGTTTCTCGAGGACACAGTGTGGGGCATGGAACGTGCAGTGGCAGTTGGGGCTGCCCGCTGGGGAGGTGCTGTCAGCATTTGGAATGTGATTATTCATGATGACATATTAGAATGTTGGGTTCTGAGCTCTAGAGTTGGGAGCTTGGGACTGAGCTGAAAGGTGACAGCTCCTGGTGCGATTTACCTTGGTTTACTTTATATTTATCTTATTTTTACTATCTTAATATTTATGAATTATCACCTTGTACCATCTTACTCAATAAATACCTATACTTACAAGAACCTACGTCGACCTGATCCTCATTTACATCACAACACATTTTGTCGACAATTTGGGTACTTCAGCTTTATCTGACTTCTAATTTTCAAGCAACTACAAATGGCCTTTCTTCAACAAGGTAACCATTTAAATTTTACTTCCTTCAATTGACTTACTAGCATACTGGCACGCTAAAAAAAAAAAAAACACCAGTGACCATTCCACTCTACTGGTCGTCCTCATCCCGACCTGCCAGTCACTGCTACACTTCCTGCTATTTAAGTACTAGTATCTCATTGATCAACAGAAGCAATTTATTTTCATGCCTGCAGTGTCTTGCCTTCTACATTCTGCTGCCTGTCTACTCTAATTGGCTCCACATCAACTATTTGACTATTTTTTTCTTCACTTCGCGGATCTGCACGTGTTTCTCTTACAGCTGATGAGGATTTCACTGCTTTTCCGTTCTGCTTTTCACTGCTTTTCCGTTTTCCCAGAGTAAACAAGCGTCCCTCTCCTTATGCTCTATTCAAGGAGGTCCTGAAGTTTATTATCTGTGATTAGTTACTTATCTCCTGTCATTAGAGGAGCTTCGAATCGGAGTTACAAGGTTTTCTACAATTCTCATTGCAAGGTATTTGTTTCTGGGACCAGCATTCACTGAAGTACATTTATGATTAACATCTTAAGGGAATTACTATTTCGAGGTTAATTTTCAAATTAAGACAATATTTAAATTTGTCGGGTGCTTCAGTACATGGTGTTATATTTCACCCTCGCTGTGCCACACTTTTACGAAGTTTAAAAAAATATTATTACCATTTTCCATGTTTGTACAAAGGTTGGACTTTTCATTTAAAACTAAATTTTAATAAACTGTCATCTTATCGAAAATGTCCGTTGGAGCCAGCGCGAGCCTTCTTTCGCATGGAGCAAATCTTCTTGAGCTTGTGACTCCATTCATGACGCTTCCACTCCTTTTGCTGATTAGCCACGCTTTCCAGCTTTGGCGTGCCGAAAGCTTCCCGGCACTACGTAATGTGCGTACCTCCATTTTCTGGTGGGAGTATTTCGCAAGAATTGATAATACATTGCACAGGATGTACAACTGGATGTACAAGTTTCAATTTCTTGAAGTCACGTGAGTCTGTTGCCATTCAATACATAGTTATTCTTCAAAATGTTTTAAACATATCGAAATACCTGTTTCAACGAATATGGAGAGCCCGTCATTGCTCTTATGTGAAGTTTTATGGATGATTTCTATCGTGCTTCACTCTGTCTATCGCATAGACTTATTTCATTGGGCCTAATTATTTAAACAGTGCCATCTAGTGGTTTCCAGCGCTAATATACCTTAACATTCAACAATGCTTAAAATACATGAGAGCACCGTATCTTATATAATACTGTTATTTTTTCATCCCTGCTGATTTTAACGCCATGACAAGATTTGCTATTAATGTTTACGCTGCTGGGTCCTCTTCAAAGTCCTCTTCAAGATTCCTGCTCTATTCCTGACAACGGTGACTACATTAATTATTTTATTTCATTGTTTTTATGAAACTTATTTTAGTATACATGGTCATTGTAATTTCTAATGTGATTTCTAATGTATTATAAATACATCTGCATGTTAAATTTTACGTTCATGTATTAATGTTCATGTATTATTATCATTTTATCACCTTTTTTACGGCAGGAATAATTCACATAGTGTTATCAATTGAAATTACTGTTATATTATGACCTTAATTTTAATACGTTTTTCGTTATTCGCTGTTTATTTAATAACTTGGCACATTGTATTGATTCTACATTCCAGTTGTTCAACTCTTAATGTGCAGTTTCTATGTAATTTAGTTTCATAATGCTCTATATTGACATGTAATAGATGTGACTAGATTTACAATTTCTACATTTACCGGTTTCATATTCTATTTCCTGACGTCAGTTTTCAAGGTACCTGTTATTTTCCTTACATTGCGCATTGCATTATTTTCTGAATTCAGTTATGCTTCTTTCAGTTTCATGATGCTTCATGTTTCCATATGTACATATGTTAACTTCTTCTAAACATTTTCTTGTGCGTAGACGTACGCTACATGAAATTTCATTATTATTGAAGTTATTACTCATGACTTTTGATGTTATGTGCACGGAATGCTTTTAATTGATGATTTGATTATTATTATGCAAGATTTTCACCAAATTTTAAAGGTTTCATTCATAATTAATTATTCTGACACGCAATTGAGGTTTTCCTCTGTTCGTGCTCCTATTAGGTGTTAATTTTCACCTTTCTTCTTAATTTTATTGGAGAGTCTATTTGTTTTCTCTTGTGGTGCACTTCCTTTCTTCATGTATATTTCTCTGCGTAGTTATACCTTTCACTTCTTCGTTTGTTGGTTCACAATTTCACGAGTCTGGCCAATTGGTGTATTTTGCTTTACTTCAACGTGGTGTTCGGTGTCTACATTCGTACCATCTCCTTCCTTGTTGTCTTTTAAGAGAGGATGTGTTCTCTTTCTTATTTATGTATTATCTCCTTCTCTTTGTCCTTTAATGAGAGGATGTGTTCTCGTACTTTCAACGTTTGTGGTTGGTGTCCACCTTCGTATTATCTCCTTCTTTTTGTCCTTTAAAGAGAGGATGTGTTCTCTTTCTTATTTTTCCTTCCTTTTATTCACCTCCCTCATTACTTGTCTCAAATCTTCTTGGTTTAAATCTTTCTTCATTTATCACCTCTTGTGTTTAACTGTTCTTATATTTATGCTCTCCCTCCTTCATTTCCTTCTTACCACATTTCTACTTTTCTTTCATATGTTCATTGTTATTATTTGTAATTGCTTTGTTCACATCTAAGTTTTGGTTGCAATTGCAAAATGTGTAAAAGGGGAAGATGTGTTGTGTTTGGCTTTCCAGCTTATTCCCTGCTGTCATCATTTGGAATGTGATTATTCATGATGACATATTAGAATGTTGGGTTCTGAGCTCTAGAGTTGAGCTGAAAGGTGACAGCTCCTGGTGGGGTTTACCTTGGTTTACTTTGGATTTATCTTATTCTTACTATCTTAATATTTATGAATTATCACCTTGTACCATCTTACACAATAAATACCTATCCTTACAAGAACCTATGTGGACCTGATCCTCATTTACATCACAACAGGGCATATGGACAGTGTGTGGGTAGTGCTCCCTGTGCCAAATCCCTTTGAAAAGCTAAAATGTCTGAAAATGACCTGTAATTTCCCCTAGCTAAAGCCAAATGGCTACATTTCCTGAGTACAATATTAAACCATCTGGTAAAATACCAGGCATGGGACATGTTTTCACATAATTGAAGGCTATGTTGATTCGCCTGTTATCGCTAATCTTTGATGCTATTTTGTGGGTTATTACGAGGAGAGTGGGTCACACTCCCGTGAGGCAGTGGGTAGCTTTGGAAAGAGTGAATGATGGTCCCAGGGTTTGACCTTCTAATTTTGCTGTGGAGGAAGGGCAGTTTAAAAGCTACAACATGGGTGTTTTGTGCTTTTTTGCATGTGCTCATGCGGTGTTTTGTTCTTCCCACCCCCTCGGACTCCATGCGTTTATACTTTGTATTTCTTAATTGTTGATAGGTCATGATCTTGTCTATTTCAGAGGGCCGTTGCTTTGTTGGCCATGTTTCCGAACTATAATGGTACATTTTCCAGTCTGTTTCTCGCTCTGCTCAATGAAACGTTGCATGTTTGTCGATATAGCAGTTCTGTTTGGTGGGTCTGCACTATCTATGCGGGGCACAACAAGCATTAGTAAAGCCAATAGAAAGATAACCAACAAAAAAGTATTTTGTGGGGGCGTAGCAACAGGAAGATCAATTAGAATATGGTCTTTGCTGAGTGCTGCTACATACACCAGCTTCTGGTGAACTGAACGCAATTTTCTTTTTCTTTCGCTTCCATGCTTGCGGTAACAGAGAGGCACCTTGCTGGGATGGCGGCTGCTGGGTCGCGGGAAGATGGACGACATGTCCAGAGGGGGTATGGCCAGCTGCGGCATAAACCTGGTGAGAGCGTTCAGGACACTGTCCCGGTAGGTATATCAACTGCAAGTCTGCTTGGTTTTAGCAGTGAATGTATTATCATGCATGGCCTTTGCTGAGATATGGTGTACCCCTTGCACACAAAGGTACACTTCATGGTGCAAAAGCACAGCGTCGCACACAGCAACCGCACGCTAGTAGTGGGCATTCTTTCTGGGGAGTGTACGCTAATTACCGCACGGTGGTGGAGCATATGTATCAAGCCCTTTTCCCGTTCGCAAACGGGAAAAGGCCTTTTGGGATGTATCATCCCAAAAGGACCTCGCAAATTAGAGAATCGCAAAAGTTGGAATTCTCTATTTTGCGATTGCATTTAAGGAATCGCAAATTGAGATTCCTTAAATGCAATGTATGAAGCACAGAAAAAGTGTGATTTGGCCTTAAGGAAAAGCAAATTACCACCAAATTCAAGTTGGTAGTAATTTGTGATTTCTTTGACAAATTCACTTTTTTGCATTTTTCAAAGTGCCATGTGGCGCACTTTCCTTCCATTCAGGGCATGTATATGCGCCACATCTGCACACATACATATTTCAGGGGTGCAACAGGGTGTCCTTTTGACACCCTGGCACCCTTGAAATTGCATTCTCAATTTGCGATTCTCTAATTGCGAATCGCAAATTGAGAATGTCTTCCCATTCATTCCTATGGGCCTCCTAGCCCATAGGAATGAATGAATGGAAAGGTATTCCTTAATTGCGATTTGCAATTTGCGAATCGCAATTAAGGAAAGCCAAGGAATCGCAAAATATGTGCGAATTTTTTATTACATCCTGTTTTGCGATTCTCAAATAGCGATTCTCTAAAAATCGCTATTTGAGAATTGCAATAACGGTATTTGATACATATGCCCCTCTGTGCATTATGATGGGCAGCTCTCACGGGACAATAGCCACTAAATAAAAAATAAAAAAACTCTTAGTAATCCCAAAGCATTATCACCATTGTTGGAGGCAATTGATTATTCAATTTAATTAAGTTCCCGTTCTTATGGGCAGGGGCAGCACTGGTGTACATTACTCAACATCTTCTTCAGCCATAACCGGCCTAGGCTGGGCTATGCGGTACTGTTGCACCCAGGAATCCCATTGCACAGTGGTATGATGGGTACTATTGGGCACATCATGCTGGTGTGCTGGCATGACGTGCAAGTTGTTTATATTGGTCCTACCCAGGCAGTGGTATAGAGGCAAAGCTTGGAATACTGCCAGCTAATCCTTATTAGCATCAGGATGTGTATTTTCCTCTTTTTTACTGCTGGCTCAGGATTATTTGTGGCCGCCGCAATACGAGGCTCATCTGATTGTAGCGACTGGAGTGGATTATGACTCCATTCATCTAGGGGTTTCGCCGATAGCTACACACTACTGCTTTCGGTTTTCTAAGAACTACTTTTATTTCAGATCTGCGTGGCCGGTCCCTTTTGATCATTTAATTACGTAGTACTCCGTCAGATACCTGTGAGGGAGCTATTACAGCTAACAGACATCAGTCGGAATATTGTGCCAACACTATTTAGCCCTGATGAAGCTCCTATAAAAGGAACGAAATAAGTTGGCTGTTGTCCTGTTGTTTTAACCTAAAGAAGAATAAAGAAATTTGACTAGAACATATTGGCTAATGTGACTTCATTTCCTGGTGCTGCCTCCATTTTTCTTCATTCTAGACCTGTAGTCACCCTCGGTGCAGTTAGTTGCTCAAAGTCTCACCCGACCATCAATTACACACAGTATACACTGACCTCAGGTAGACACCGGTGACACCACTGGGGACGATTGAAGTGGCAAGGACCCTATGCAATGTAATGTGTGCTCACAACTTGGAGGATCTAGGTTCTCAATATCATTTCTCCCCGTATGCAATGGGGGAGTCATGGGCATCAATCCTAGACGCGAAGTTGGGCAGTGCTGATAACCCTGGCAATAAAGCGATCAACAGTTGGTCGCGATCATGTTGAGTACCGTCAGTCCCAAAACTCCTGCCAGTGGCAATGGTAGCTATTTTTCCTTGGAGTAGGAAGGTTCGGTTAGGGCAGCAAGCCATATCTCTACCGCTCAGAGCCTGGTGCTCGAGCGATAATTCCACTTCTGGAAACCGTTTGAAACTTTTGTCTTATTTCAGTTATTTGTGAGCCGTCCTGGTCAGTTCAGTTCTGGGAACATTTACTTCGTACCACTTACATACCAATGCTTACATCTACAGTGTGGGGTCTAGCAAGGGGGGGAATTGATCCCATCATGGGGAAGGGAGTTTTTCATTGGGTTCTCATGGTCTGACTGAGTCTAAAGAGCTGGTGCCAGATCCTGCTGAAGGCTCTTGTTTCAAGAGGACCCCCTCTCACCCACAGTTTCAAACCATCAGTCTGTGTCAATGCGGATCAGAACATATTGCTTTCTTCTAGGATGGCTGTGGAAACTTTCAGTGTCACCCCACTGGGGACAGTATCTGTACATAAGCACGGTAGCAAGACTGTTTGCTGAGGGCATGCTGAGCATCAGGGTATTAGGTTATGTTTGGCCCGACTGCTGAATACTGTTAAGTGGGTTACATGGTTTGGTTAGTCACCAGGCAATAATGAATGAAAATTATTTCTCTAACCATTGCTTGCCTTGAGCATGGCCACCACAACTGTTACTTAGTTTTTGGGGCACAAAGGTTGAGTGAGAATAATAGACTTAGGAGTCTGTATGAGAGTTTGCATTTCAACAAGATATACTATCACATAGAAGACATAGTGAAGGATTTATCTGGACCTAAGATGAGCCTCCGAGTTGGGGACACGATAACGGGATATGGCGCATGATTTAGATTAGGCAAAGGGCCCAGCATCTCTAGAGGTGGGGATGAGGTACAATTCACAGGCTTCATCTCGGTTGCTGCGTAATTAGGCAGCATGTGTTCTACTATCTGAGTAGAGCCAGCCATTTATACCCTTGAGGAGGCCTTTAGCCACGGGTCTTTACTCTGAAAGGACAAAGTATCACCCCGCACAGAGAGAGTAGCCTTAGTCAGCAGGGTGAGCGGTAGCTCAGTGGCAATATCTTCAGCTCAGGAACAGTACAGGCTGTCAAGGCGTGAGCAAGAGCTGGTCTGCAACATTCATCGGAGTGGCAGCATTCATTTTTTGGCTCGCATAGTGAGCCAAGGGAGGGGCGACTGCACCAGATTTTTCCTGATTATAATTATTCCCGATCCGACAGTACATCCAGCAAAAGGTGCGCCACATGTCCTATGGGTGTGTCACTACGTATTCCGGGTAGCAGTCTTGATAGGGGGATAAGCATATCTACAACCAAGGGCTGGTATGTATTGGAGGGTGCCAGCAGTGCTGAGTCTATGGCACTAAAGATCCGGCATTAGCCCCGGGCTCCTGCTGATGGGGGTCTATTGATGGTAATGGAATATGCAACATAGCTGAGTCGGTTCAGGGCGCAGGGAGGTGCCATGTTTTGGGCTGCTTTGGTAAGGGGACTATGGCTGACGTCAGCTGGTAATGTTAGTGGGGACACAGGCATGGCTGTAAAGAAAGGGGATTGGCCTGCTGGGGGTCCTGGCCCTTTCAGCCCTACACGTAGTCACCTGGAGTCAATTTTAGATAGGATTTGCCTTGAGGTTGGTCACAACGCAGGCACCCCAGCAGATGGTGTGTTGCGTGGCTCCTGGGAGACACTGGCAAGGAGCCTATGGCTGACAGCCCGTAATGGTTCCAGATTTGTGGCGCGATATCTTTGTGAGTTGCACCAGTGTTTAGGCCAGGCTTCCCCAATGGTTCGCTCGTGGGCTACGGGTAATTCTCCATCTACCTGTAAGTAGCTCTCCTGTGAGGAGCCCAGCCCACTAAATTACATGCTTTGCTTGGTTGAAATAATAAACATATAGCAAAATTGAGATTTTATATTCAATAGGAAGATGGTTTAGTCTCGGAACTCGTAAGCCGATCCCTGTAGAAATATATATGAATTTCCAAATCTACTTAAAATAACATTTGATTGATAAATCATGTAGCATTGGAGAGGTGTTTGGCAAATGTTATTACCTCAGGGCCGGAAGAATTTTAGCTATGGCTGTTATGTATTTCCCATGTAGAAGCATCCCATACAGACAAACCTTTTTCATATTTCTGCTTGCAACCATTCCTGATGCACTGAGGTGATCACTCCAAGTGATCTTGCATACGGTGGCCACCAATGTAATCTTGCCTTATGTGGTCTCTTTTACAACGCTAACAATAAAAGTAGCTCTTGAGAAGTTTCACTGGACATACGTCACTTTTTACAGGAGAGGTTGGAGACCCCTGGTTTAGGCACTCTGGCGAGGCCGATGCATTATTGGAGGCCCTGGATTGCTAGTTTCCTCTGGAATACAGGATGGTGGATATACGTCTGCTGACTCGTCACTGCTTCCCCGTCAGGTTGACATGGATCCCTGTATTGAGGCTGGGTGGGAGCACTCCAAGAGTGCTTTGAAGTCCTGCACTGGGGGCACATTTGGTGCCTCTGTGCATAGCCCAGTTCAAACCAGTTGCAGGGGCTACCAGCCCCTGCTCTGGCGCGAAACTGGACAAAGGAAATGGGTGTAGCCACCCCTCTTTCCAAAGCCTCCCATAGGTGGGTCCCCTGAGTTAGTCCAACCCCTTCCTTGGGTAAAAAGTAGGAACCCCTGGCAACTGGGCATGGACTTTAGACATCCCTGGATGAAACTCTGCAACTGAATCCTGGAACTTCGACGCTCTACTCAAGACTAGAGGACTGAAGAAATCTCCCTTGTGGTCAAGGAGTGACTCTCCTGTTTGGCAGGCACCAACAAAGCATTTGCCGGTCTGCATCTCCGAAGCTCCCGACGGACTCCAAAGTATATGCAGCCCAGGAAGAGGATTTCCAGACTTCTCAGAGGCCGACCCGAGTCAGTAGCAAAGCTGAGACCCGCTTGTTTCTAGTTGTCTCCTAAGTGTCCTTAAACTTTAAATTTCCAACCGCGACTTTCCCCATAGAAGCTAATGGCGCTCGCAGCTGTGTTCTCACACTGCACGCGTCCCCCGTGGGTCCTCTGTGTCACTACCTTGGGTGACTCCGAAGGGGCCCAGCGATTCTACAGGCTCTAGGCCTTGTGTCTAGTCAAGTCGTGGTTCTTATACCACTATTTTAGAATATGGTTTAGTACGCCCCTAGGGCTAACTGTATATTGTGCTATTTTAATGTGCTATTTGACTTGTAACTTGTGTACTTTGACCTCTAGCCTCATAAAGGGACTAGGGGGGTGTGTTTTAGAATAAATACATATATTTTATATATATACCTTGTGTGGACCTCTTTTCATTTGGTCATTCAAGAGATTATAGACAGGTAAAACAAGCTGCTTTACATTTCTTCAAGACTTAGGCTGAAGGCTGCTCTCCATAGCTATCAGCAGGATAGCTTTCAATAAAGGTTGTCTTTAACCTATCATCAATAAGGGTTGTTTGGACTGGTACAAGGTGCCCACAATAACTAGTGGACAGCATATACCAGGCCAACTCCTCACATTGCCATTGGAGGAGTCTCACTTGTTCTTCAAACCTGAGCACGTTTTCCTTTCAGCGGTGACTACTTTATTTGTTTTATTTTATTGTATTCTTGGGACAGTGTCATACTTCGTGTGAGAGGTCGCAAAATGATAGTCAACATCTCATTATTTATGCTGTGTTTCATTTTCCTTGTGTTTAAATGCCTTAATACTTCATTCTTGATTCCTTGTTTTCCCTAAGTATTAACGCTTTATTCTTTTAGTGTGCTTCATATGTGATGATTCAGTTCTGTGCTCGTTTTATGCAGGTGTTTCCTTCATGATTACTGATATTTTCTTTTAACCATGAGATTATTGTTTATTGGTGTATTCTTGGAGTTGTGTTCCCTGGGACGTAAAATTGTCATGTGTATGGATTTGAGTGATTGTTTTGCTGTTTTCCCACTTTTACGGGGTTATGGGTTGGTGCTGTATAACTACCCATCGTAGTACGGTTCCTTTTCTTTGATGTTGTGCTGGATATTCAGTTGTGCACTTACTTACCTTGTGTGCAATTACCGTAGCTCCATGTGGAGTCCCTTCCACACATCACACCCTAACTTTCTGTTAGGGGAAGTGCATTTGTTGTTATCTTATGTCTGTTTACTTACCTTATTTCTAGGTCACTCCTTATTTTGCCTCTATTACATTTTTTTTTCTTCCCTCGCACGTCAAGGTTTGCGTTGGAAGTGCTTTCCCTTGCACGTCAATGTCTGCTTTGGTAGTGTTGTGCTTTTCCCTCGCACGTCAACGTTTGTGTTGGGACTAAGTTCTTTCCCTTGCACGTCAAGGTTTGTTTTGGGAGTGTTTTTTTCAGTGTGGAGTCCCTTCCACACATCACACCCCAACTTATGTTGAGGGAAGTGCATATCCTCTTTTTGGTCCATTTTCCATAAAGTTCTCGCATGTCAAGGTTTGTGTTGGGTGTGTTTTTAGTTCCGTGTGGAGTCCCTTTCACACATCCCACCCCAATTTGTTGTTGGGGGAAGGTTTGCAATTATTTTGGTGTTGCATTGTTATTAAGTTCCGTGTGGATATCCTCCACGCGTACATATTGTTTTTCTCTACTGAATGGTTCTCCTTCACACTTTGTTGTTGGCACCCTTGTACTTTTCTTGTGTTTGCCTGGCCAGCTTACATGATTCTTGTACTTTGGTTTGTTGGTAGTTTTGGTGTGGGAATGTGGGTTGTGTTGTGATGAGAAGGGAGATGGTGTGTTCCTGTGTCTCTTTCTATCTTTTTTTTTCTTTCCACATGAATTTCCCACCTTTAATTTTTCATGCTACTTTTCAGAACCATGTTAAGTTATTTATTTCTTGCATTTGTTCTGATACTATTCTGAGAGGTTTTTGTATTCCCTTAAAGGGAGGAGATGTGTTATACTGCTTCTCAACCTGGGTGTCTGTGTGAGAGAATGTTGGTGAAAGGAATGCTCATGTGTGTGAGAGTCAGTTGGTGATGGGCTGAGCAGCAGTGAGGCTGCTCCTGGTGGGGCTCTCATCCTGTAACATCTTACTTGAATAAAGGTACCTGAAGACACTACATGGACCAGTCTATTTTCATTACTACAGTACCATCCAGCTCACTTGGCTCCCTCGGCTTGACTCTGCATTGCTGACACAGTCTGGCTAGCTGGCGTGTGACATCAGATCCTGGAAGCAGCCTCCAGAGTAGCAAACTCGATTCACCCGAGTAGCGACAGACCAAGAGCCCACAGGAAGTATAGGGGAAAAACCTACAACTGCGACTTTGAGTAGGTGGATCAAGTCTCTTATTACAAAGGCCTATGAAGTTGAGCGTCAAGTCTGTCCATTGTCAATTCAAGAAAGATCGACTTGTAGTATGTCTTCTACAGTAGCTAAGTTGAAAGGTGCTTTGATTTCTTAGATTTGCAGGGCAGCTACATGATCTGATTGAGCTGAGTTTTCGAAACATTATAGGCTTTCAGAAGTACAAATTATTCATTGGATACAGGGTTCTATTCCCAAAGAAGGAATAGGGGAGAGTTGAATTTCTGATTTCTATAATAAACAATTTCTGTTCAGCATGCACTGTCAGTTGTCTGTGTTGTGTTTGCTTGCTAAATCTCATTTGCTATGAATTCATGATAAGGAGGGGAGAAATGGCATTGCTTAAATTACATACCAGTAGAGTACTCTCTCACTTTAATTCATATTACCAGTAAATATTTTAAGCATGAGGCTATTCTGAAGTGCAAGTATTCCATATGTCAGTAAGACATATGTCAGTAAGATGCTCTGATCTCTGTGCCCGACCAAAAAGTGCAGAGTCCTAGAGGTCCTGAGGAGGGGTCCAAGGAAACTTCCAACAGCAAACTAGCTGAAGGAGAGAAACTCAATCCTCCAAAACAACTTGAACAGTTCAGGAGCACTATGCAAGAGGACATACATTTTGTAGTTTTTTTGTGCTGATCAAACTGGTGAAGGATGGTTATATTACTGGTACCCTGGGGAGAGTATATATTCTTGCTGGTTTGTAATGTGTGCATCTCCTCAACAGCAGGTCTGGAGAGCTGCAACCTGACGGGGATTCAGTGAAAGTGCACACATGCTTTAGTGTCATAGAGCACGTGTCCCGCAATGCATGTGCTCCCCTGATTACTGCTCGTAGCTTTGACAAGGCCAGGAAGCAATAGGATGAGAGACATTATCTCATCTCCGTGAATGCCTTGCCTTGCCCCTGTAAACTAATACCTAAGACTCTGAAGTCTCTGCCCAGAGTGTTGCACGCAACCCAACCACAGGTTTTGTGGTAGAGAACAGAGACTCAGGCAAGCAATGGGAATTGCGGTGGGCAATGTGACAGCTTGTGGGCCTGACACTCCAGATGGGTGGAGGTGTAAACTCAGGAATAGCAAGGTCATCTTACACCTAGAACAAGTAAATCAACACAGTAAGTGGTTATAGTCCAGAAGCATGTTTGGGCAGAAATCAAACTTTCAAAATATGAGTCAGTTCCCTCATTTACATCCGGTGTAAGGCACACCAGTCATAAGTGCTAAATTTGTACAAAATACACCCTGAAGGGAGCTGCAGGAAGCAGTCCAGGTCACATCTAATGAAAGATCATAGTTCCCCATGATGCCCACTATGGCAGCTTTCTGTGCCTCTGACACTATCTGGGCAAGGACAGCACAAACACACTTGCCCTTGACAAGCCCACGTCAAGCGTCCGCTGTGTGCACAATCAGTGACTTCCATCATAAACTTGCTGCAACAACCAGCTAGTGAATATCAGAAGAGGAGTTGAAGCTTTATTTGCAAACAAGATTGAAGTCCGAGTAGAGTTCCGCAAAGAAGAGGAGGACAAAGTAAGGAGCAAGTAGAGGTAAATAATTATGTAATAAAGTAAACTAAGTAAAGTAAAAATAAATAACGACTAAAACATTCCTCAGATCACAAGGAAATGAAGAAAGTGAGGAACTGGTTGTAGGGAATAACTAAAACAAACTGAAAGTATTTGAGGTACTATTGTTATTTCCAAATAAGTAACATTGTTTGTGACAAAACAATTATTAAATTAAGCTCTTTAAAAGTAAGATATAGCTCATAAACTTGCACTCACTCCCTGAAATATATCTTACACATGTGATCAGTGTGGAAATCATGTCACAGGATTGTACTTACTCTAACTTATTTTTCATATTATTCGTTTTTAGTAAATTGAATGCTTGCACTCTTCATTTCAAGACGGGGGATCCATTACTCTGATCACATGCAGGACTGTAATTGTAAGTCTTGTAATACAATAAATGCTACAGCTGAACCAAAGAACCTAGCACCTGTCATTTGTAAATGGCAAATAAAAGTGAGCAAAGTTTACACCTTACCTTGCATTGTTATTTCCATGGTTTGATAGGGAATTTCCTATAAGAATTTCTGCTCCATTCAGCCGATCAGGAAGAAAATTTCTGTTGGTGATGGAAATGGCATAAATTTTCTGTGGTTTCAGTAAATCTACCCTCCACCAGGGATTATGTTCATAATCTGTATGGGAGCAGGATCCATGCGAAAAATCGGGATCCTGATTTCCATCTATGGCGTTGATTGCATCTGACAGGAAACCTTCTTGAAAATATTTTCCAGCAAGAATAGTTGACTGAGTGGCCCGACCACCCAGAGCCACATTCTCACCTGAAAGTAGATAGAGCGGAGGTTAGTTCCAGCAGTGGATGCTTCAATAGGACAATCTTCATTCCTAAAACATATGTATGCCATGACATTTGTACTGCTTATTGTTTAGAACAGTACACAAGGTTTTTAAAATCAGTGGTACTATGTTAAATATATATTGCCATCATAAATGCAGCAAACAATCATCCTTCAGGTCCAGGGGGTGATTGTAACGAAGCATTTTGATAGAGGACACATTAAGGGTATTTTATAATTATATTGAGTTAGCACAATCATATCTATCCTGATATCCAGAATGCACCAACGTGACCATTCACAAAAAAACCTTTACTTGTTTTTCCCACTTCAATGACTTTGCACACGGCACATTACTTTTACATGCACCACCTTCAAGTGGTCTTAAGTAAAAGCACACTAAGCACCATTCATATTGGCCATGCTGTGGGACTGCTTCAATAACACAGCTATTCTACATGGATGTCATACCCTCAGCTGGGGCATTTTAGGGCCGGATTCTGAGGTTTTCACTTCTGTTTCCTGAGGGATACAGTCCTACTTCCACCATTGAACCATCCATCGTTTCTTCAGGTGGGACAGCACAGCCAGTGTGCATTGAAAGGTCAGGGATTTCCCAGTACCTTCCATAACTTTGCATGGGCTTCCTGTGCATCACAATGTATCCAGCTCCCTCAGTATGTCAAAACCCACATTGTAAACCAGGGACCTGTGCATTGTGCTCTTTTTACTGAAGATGTCTGCAGGGTACTTTGCTCATCCCGATCTGTGCTAAAGAATATGTGAAGTCTTTATTAGGCTGAACCAACTCTAGGCCTGCTTGCCAATACCCTTGGTCTATGCTTGTCTGCTATCAGTTGTAGGGTGAATTGTACATCCCTTAAAGTTAGGACCTACAACGCCTCTCATTTGTCAAAATTGTTTCACTGTATAGGGTGTATGCTTGATGAGTATGGAGTACTATGTACTGCAAAAGTTGAAAAATATAAAAAAAAATCCAACAGTAAAATTATTGGTAAGAAAATATTTTAATGTCCATTGCCAATGATCTCAGTTATCCAGAGTATCCATTTTGTTTTCAGATACACACAATATGATTCCAAATACTTCTTTTGTGATATATCCTGGTTTGATAGACCGATGTTTCCAATATAATTCTGGTATCCTTCAGTACGATCGTTATTATGGAGTTCATTGTCAGCTTTTAAGGCTGATGTGTTCCACCCCTTCCTTTTGCCCTGCAAGCCAGGGGTTTTCTCAAGGCTGGAATTCGAGGAAATATAAGATGTAACCAATAGTAGTTTATTTTAAAGAATTTTAAAACTCTGGTAATGGTGCCAAACTATTCTGAGTATAAAGTTCTTAAGTAATTGCACTGCACTCGTGATTAAACGTGAGTATGACTGATTTTTCAAGTGCTAAGTGATTATGTGCTATTTGGTGATAAATAATGCAGGAACTCTTGATGTGATCACATATTATATCTCCTATTTGTTTAAGCCTAAATTGTGGAATTTTTCAATGAGTGAGCATGAACATTGTCAAGAGTTATAAAAAATAACTTAACTAATTCTTTGTTTGGTTTCTCATGGTCACGCCTGGACCATCACACAATAATCGTAGCCATCAACCATATACCATATGCACACATATCAACAAAAATGCCACACTAATATTATGATTGAGCCAATTTCGCATGCAAACAACAAAGGGTCTGATTACGATGTGATCAGGAAAGACTCCAAATGGGATTCGGAATCTGCGAATCCGATTCAGAACCTATGTTTCCGACCAAATCGTCCACCTTTCCGGACGGCCAAGTACTATGCGAGGAAGCCGTCCTGGCTGACCAAATCAGTTCTGAGCGCTATTCAGGCAGTCCGAGTCATTCGGAGCCGAATCGTTCAGCTCAATGGGGACGGTTTCGGAACGAGCGAGTACGATGCCCTATTCGGACAGCCGTAGCGACTCGGTTTTGCCGAGATGAAACTTCTGTGGTCATTGGACCTCGGGAGCCCTTAGCAGGCCCCCCTCCACCTGTGCCCCTCCGAATCGGTCGCGGGGGTACCCATGGGTCCTCCCTTTCCATGCATGAACAGTGTGGCGGCACCATAGGGTGCCTGCCATAGGGTGCGTGATTTTATCCACCCTCCCCTTTTTTCAATGGGAACCTGTCTTCCTGTTGGGTACACAGGCTCCAACTGAATTCAATGGGAGTCTGACCGAACCTAGACCGTAAACATATGGACACGTCGTATTCCATTGGTGGGATTCGTATGGATGGCATCCCTAACCCTATTCGGTAGGAATGCTTTCCTAAAGAAATCATAATCTGGCCCAAGGTAATAATGCTGATGACACTACACACCTCTTCATTCCTTCTCCAAGTGATTTCATTATCCTCTTCCACATAAGTAATCTGAGACAAAATCCTAACTTTACGAATTATGGTATTCACAAAAGGCATTTAGGAGTAGTAAAGTTAGGATTTTGTCTTGAGTTTGACTTAAGACAAACTTAAGACAGGATTGCGTTTCACCCTTGCGAGCTTCTTTTTTTTTTTTTTTGTATTCCTCATATACCAATATGGGCATTCTAGATAGAGAATCCCGCCCTCTCTCCTCTACCCATGATGTTCCGGCTCTGTTGTTTAAGACCTGAGGAGAGATGGGAGGGAAAAAACCCTCTAGTAGCAACTGTTTTCTTGCTCCACTCCAATCCATTTAGTCTTCATGACCCTTCGATGGTTTGGAGACAAAGAACCAGCAGTGCCCAGGTGAAATCATTGGAATACTCTCATCTGTTCCGCCATGCCACAAGGGCCGCCCAGATCTTATCATAGCTAGTACTATCGCAGGCCATATCAGATTCACTTATGTATATGAGATGTTTCAGACACTCTGAGAAATTGGGAGCGTTCTCATTTTTCCAGGCCCTACATATTTCTCGCCTTGCCAGGATGATAACATAGAAAATAAATTTGGACGCCATGTCGTTGAGATGGAGATCCATAGTTAAACCAAACAAAATCATCCAGGTAGTAACCACTAATTGTGTGTCTAGTACCTCAGCCAGAAAATCTTGTATTTTAAACCAATAATTTTTTAACTTTGGACATTCTACAAACATGTGCAGATCGTCGGCGGCGAACAGATTGCATCTCGGGCAATGATGTGCTATACTTGTGATTTTGACTAGTTTTTTTGGTGATATATACACTCTGTACATAGTAAATAGGTGATTTCTTTTGAGAGGGGCAGACTTAACCACTGTATGGAGCATGGTAAAGGAGTCTACCCACAGTTCCTTTAAATTGTTAGAGACTGGATCTATAATATCACCCCACAGCCTTTGAAGTTCAAATTCTGTCACTCCCTCTACCTCAGTCAAAGCCCAATACCAAAATGATAGCTCTTTTTTCCATCTGCCCTTTCTACTTACTAGATCAAACTTCGGATTAGAAGCATTAGCATCCCATGATATGGTAGTCCACCATCCTGAAAGCTGGTAATACTTAAATCTAGTAAGAGTTCCCCCAGTCAGACTAGAAAGGGATTCCCAATCTAAAAGTGCTGAATCCCTTTGCAAGTCGCTCCAATATGTTAATCCTGCTGATTTAAGGGGGCGTGAAAGCTGATCCTTAAGGCAATCTGGTGTCCCCGGGGAGTCCCATATAGGGGCCTTGGGGGCGTAGTAGGGAATTCCCAACCTTTTCCTGATATACATCCAGTTTTTCAGAGCCGTGCCTAAAACTTTTAATCTCACCCTTTTATAGTACTTAGAATCACCGTATTTAAACAGAAAGTATTCCTGCCCTTGTGGAATACATGGAGAAGTGCCTGGAACAGTAAACCTAAGGAGGATGCGTCCGTCTTATCTGCCAAGAGTCTAAAGTTTTTTAAATGGAAGGAGTGGCAATATATGAATAAGTCCGGTAAAGCTAACCCTCCAGTTTTCAAATTTCTCCTCATCTTCTTCCAGGAGATTCTCGATGTCTTTGTATTCCATATAAACGAACCAATTTTCCCCTGAACTTTGGCTATGTCAGATGGACTGAACATTAGTGGAATGGAATTAAATAAGAAAGTGATCTTGGGTAAAATAATCATCTTAATTAGATTTACTCTCCCATAGATGTTCAGCGGGAGGCCTGACCAGCGTTGCAGGAGGCTACACACATCCTTATAGACTCTATTTAAGTGTACTTTGGGTATCTCTGAGATATCCTGAGCCAGATGTATTCCAAGGTACCTCATGCGTAATTTTACCCCCGGAGCTGCCACCTCCTGATTCCATTGCATGATCTCGGTTTTTTCCTTATTAATCTTGCAGCCTGATATTTTCCCAAAGGACTCTGCCTGCTCGAATAACCTAGGAATAGCTTCTTCCGGATTAGAGGTAAACATTAAGAGATCATCAGCATATAAAGCGAATTTTAAAGTGAGATCTGCAATGTTGAAGGATTTCATGACAGGGTCTAATCTTAACTGGCAAACCAAAGGTTCAATGTATAGATTGAACAATAGCGGGGAAAGAGGGCACCCCTGCCTTGTTCCACGCGAAATATAAACCCAGTCTGTGAGGAGACCATTTATCAGAATTTTTGCCCTAGGAGTGGAATAGAGTGATCTAATTGATGTTATAAAATTTTCTGGAATTCCAAAACCAGACAGTGTCGACCATAGATATGTCCAATTGACTTGGTCGAAAGCCTTAGCTGCATCGATGGCTACGATAGTCAAAGGATGTTTTTTATCGATAGCAACATCTATGGCAGCAATAACCTGAAAAGTTAATTCATTTAACTGCCTGCCTGGAATGAAACCTCTCTGGTCTCTGTGTACTATAGATTTTATAACTTTTGCCAATCTCGCCGCCAGAACTCCAGCAAAGATCTTATAGTCTGTGTTCAGCAGTGAGATTGGCCTATAAGACTCAAATATTACGGGGTCCTTATCCGGTTTCAAAATCAGGGTGACTATGACTTCTGACCAAGTCTGTGGAGTTGACTCACCTAACATATGTATCTTATTAAACAGGGCCGTGAGAGCGAAGGCAACTTTATCTAGGCCGATTTGGTAGATCTCTACAGGGAGTCCATCTGGTCCAGCTGCCTTCCCTTTTGCCATTTTTTTTATCTGGTTATGGACTTCACCCTCTTGTATTTCTGAGCTCAGGTAATCTCTATCTGCCTCTGATAACAGTGGTAATTCGAGCTGATTTAACCATTCTTCTGCACCTTGAATTGGAGGACCTGTTTCTTCTGCATAGAGATCCTGCATAAATCGTTTTGCCTCCCCAGAGATCAGAACATTATCGTAGGAAATGGCCCCTGTGTCACGTATAAATAAACCCTTGATCTGATTTCTGGCCCTATGAGACCTAACCTTCCAGGCAAGTAGTCGACCACATTTCTCCCCGTAGGAAAAGTTTTGCAGTTTACTTGCATCCCATCTATCTTTGACTATTTTATCAATATGGACCTGGTATTCGACTCTCAGAGAGTCCAGCTCACTCTGTGTGGTGGCTAGATTGGCCTGCTGATCTAACGAGGCCTTCTGCAACTGTTGTTCTTTCTGTTTTATTTTAGTGAGGCAGTCTTCTTCCCGCTTTATTTCTCCTGATCATTAAAGTGGTTAAATGCCCTCTCAGACAGGCCTTAAAGGCCTCCCATACCATTTGATCCGTCGCAGTACCACTATTAATCCTGAAGTACTCAGCTACCTCAACCTCTAGGTCCGCTTTCACTTCCTCTTTTAAGAGTATTGATTTATCCAGAGTCCACCTTCTTGATTGCTCACCTTGCTTAAACTTCATCTTTAATTCCACTATAGAATGGTCCGAAAGTGTGACTGGGATATAGGATATGGTATCTACCCCAGGAAGTAGTGTTTGGTCTAAAAGAAAAAAGTCTATTCTGGAATGATGTCTATATCTGCGACTGTAAAAAGAATAATCCCTGCCACTGTCATTTCTGACCCTCCAGATGTCAAGCAAGTTAAAATCTTTCATGATATTTTTTAGCTCAATTTGTGATTTACGTGGAGGGGTAAATTTGGCCCTAGAGGTACGGTCCAAAGTTTCATTGAATATCAAGTTGAAGTCCCCTCCTATAATAATAGGTGTTTCATAGTTCAGGAGACTCGTTTTAAGACTAAATAAAGCGCCTGGAGCATCTAAATTGGGCCCGTAGTAAACAGCGCATGTAAATCGTGAGCTGTCTACCACTAGGGATGCGGTCAGCCATCTACCTGAACAATCGGTCTCAAACTTCTCTACCCTAATCCTACTGTTTGCCCGGACTATGATTGCCACTCCCCTGGTGTTTCCTCTCTGATTCGAACAGAGAAGGTCCTGAATCCACCTTTGATTCCTGAAAGCTCTCTTACATTCTTGTGACTCCAAATGAGTTTCTTCGAGGAGACAGATGTCGGCCTTTGATTTATTTAGAAATTCGCAAATTCTAAAGAGTTTCCTATTTTCCCTTAATCCATTGACATTCCAACTTACTATTTTTATTTTGTTAACTGTACCTGTCATAAAGGAGGATATTCTAAAATAGGAAGCTCGGACATGCCCCAGATCTTATTTCTACAAAAGAGTTGCATCTTATTTTTCTCAGCCTTTATGGTTACATGAGGAATATTTTTTTTCTTTATTATCCCCACCCCCCCCTGCACCCACCCCCCCACCCTTGAGGAACCCTCCCTTACAAGCCTTGGCGATCATGTCGCCCTTGGGAGCCCTTACCCCCGACTTGGGATCTACCTCTGTGTCATAAGTGAATATAAAGAAGCGTAGTGCTAATTGAACCACCACCTACTACCCCCTTTTTTTAATTTATTTGTTTAACTTTTATATTTCTTTTTTTTTTTTCCTTTTTCTTTTCCTTTTTCCCTTTTCCTCTCCTTCTCCTCTTCCCCCTTCTTCCCTCCTTCTCTCTTTCTCTCTTCTCTCCTCTCTCTTCTCCCTTTCTTATCTTTTCCTTCCTCCTCTCTTTCCCCTTCCCTTCTCCTTTCCTTCCTTTCTTCCCCCTTTAATTTTCACCTCTTCCCTTTTCCTAACCTCTAACTACCCTATGTATTCTATGTGTATTCTATATCCATGGTTAATCTATGATTTCTCTTTTTGAAGAGACAATGGCCGGTGATGAAGTAGGGAGAAAAAAAAAAAAGAAAGATTCTAGCGTTGGGTCTCCTTCATACTGATTAAGAGAGCGTCAACCTCCTGAGGCAAAATAAAATTATATGTTTTATTTCTCCAAACCACCCTCAATGATGCAGGGAATTTCATTAACACCTGAGCCCCTTGACTTCTTAAATCTGCCATTCGAGACCCCAACTCCCACTGCCTTTGTGCTGTAACTCTGCCTACATCAGAGCGTATGAGGTATTTAGTAGAATCTATCTGCAGAGAGGGATCTACAAGGGCCCTACTCAGTATCAGCTCCTTTATAGCATAGGTATGGAAGTTGACCAATATCTTTCTAGGAGCTTTTCTATCAGGATGCTGTCTAAAAGGGTCCCTATAAGCCCGCTGTATTTCACTCTCTATATCTATATCCGGTTTGTCTTTAGCACTCCCTCTCTCAGTAATCTACAGACCAGGGATTTTACGTCTACATTTTCAACCCCTTCAGGTATTTTTAAGAATTTTAAATTATTCCTCCTAGCATGAATCTCTAATCTTTCCATGTCCATTTGAAGTGACCTGTTCTGTGCTTTTAGCTCCAATATATCTTTTGATTGAGCCTGGGAAACTTGGGCAAGGGCAGCAACTTCCCCCTCCAAAACCTCTGTTCGTGAACATGTATCGTCTAGTTTATTTTCCAAACTGGTACACTTCTCATTGATCTCCTTCTGAATTCCCTCCGAGATTTCAAATTTGGGCAGTAATTTCGAAAGAAGATCTTCACGTAGAGATTGCAGGAGTAACTCAAGCTGGGACTGGTTAGTTCCCTTTTCCATATCTTGAGTCTTGAGTCTCCCGAGAGACCGATGGAGATGGAGAATTATCAAAGATGGAACCGGCTTCTGGCGTTGAGCTATGCTCCAGTAATATCTGTCGTATTGAGCCCTCATCTTCCATTACCGTAGGCTCAGGTTCCTCTGCACATAAGTCTGTTTCTGGCTCAGAAAGCAGTGGGGAATACCTATTGTCAAGTATAACCGGAGCCTGAGAGATTGTAGGAGGGAGGACCTGCTTGCCCGCCTTGGACACCCTATTTACACTGGTAACAGAGGTAGGAGTGATATTTGGGGGGATCTTTTGGGCAGTCATTTTTTCCATTATTTTGAAATAAGACTTCAATGAGGGAGTGGGCTTAGCTATGTTTAAGCAGATTTTAGATTGCTTCACCTCCCCAACCTTGCTTCTCTCTCTCCTTTCTCTCTTTTTCTGTCGCGGAGTTAGGGGGGTAGGCCCCCCTACCTCGCCGGAGAGAGGAAAGAACTGCTCTTTCTCAGGCTGAGAGTGGAGGAGGTATCTGTTCCTCGCTACTGGAGGAGCGTTTCGGGCTTGAGATGTCTGTCTCCTACCTATCCTGCCTTCTCTCTCCCCAGTCTCTTCTATTTTTTTTCCCTGATGGGTTTCCAGTTCCGCAGGACTTTCTTCGCACAGGGTTATTTGGGACTGCTCTATCGCAAAGTCCATCCCTCTGCCACTCTTGCTCCCCTCACACCCAAGCCTTACAGTAACCTCGAACCGCCGTAAGGGTGACCCTCCACGGGGCCCTCTAATTTCAAAGACGTTACCACCGCTGACACCTGCGAGCTTCTTCAGGGCAAGTAATTTTGTTCACACCGTTGAGAAAGATGTCCTAAAAGTGATGGCCCAATTCGGTCGGCACTTTTAAATTTCAGTTGTTGAGTCTTAGAAAATTGTCTTAGAAAACTTTTCTTGTAACTCTGGAAGCGTCACAAGTCTCCCATATGGCTGCATGAAGAGGCTGGCAATTACGCGTGCAATACACCCATGTCCCTGAAGGGGATAAGTTATTACGGACTAATATACGTTGGAAACAATTTTCTGAGACTCAACGACTGAAATTAACAAGTTTAAAAGTGCCGACTGAATTGGGCCATCACTTTTAGGACATCTTTCTCAACGGTGTGAACAAAATTACTTGCCCTGAAGAAGCTTGAAAGGGTGAAACGCGTTGGCTGCTGTGTATTTAATTGTGAATAAAAGAATCTACAGATTCAACTAGTTGAAAGACTGGCCTTTTCTGTCATCACCATCCACCATCATCTGTGGGATTTGAACCCAATAAACTTTTTCTCTATAACGATGCCTCTCTCATCTTGCGTGTTTTCTTGCTGTATGTATTTATATAGTATTCTTACAGCGTGGACTTAGCCAACATGTTCAAAGACAAGCTTCAAACCAGGAAGCTGGTTTGTGGACCATTAATACACTGTGATGTAATCTTCTTTAAAGAGGTGAGTCTTATGTCATGCACTTTTACCTGCATCCTGAACCTCATTTTGCCCATAATGGTTCTCTAACACTCTGGATAATGATGTAAATGTTATGAGTATAGTAGAGTATCGTACAGTGTTGTGATATGTTATACAGTGTAGTGGCATGGTACACCACATAGTGGACTGGAGCAATGAGTTATGCAGGGAAATGGCATACCGAACAGTAGAGTAGGGTGTCGTAGACTGTCATAAAGTGGAATAGGGTGAAGTAGAGTGTCATAGAGTTGAGTATCATCAAATAGAGTGCCGTAGAGTACAGTGTAGAAGAGTGTCGTAGAGTGAAGTGATGTGTCATATAATGGAGTGGCGTATCACAGAGAGATATTGAGTGGGAAGTTGTCAAGTGTCATACAGTGTAGAGTGGCATAGACAGGATGGGCATAGAGTGGAGAAGTGGCATAGAGCGTAGTATAGTTTTGTTGAGTGGAGTTGCATACAGTGGAGTAGAGTGTTGCACAGTGGAGTGGCATAGAGAGAGGTATAGTACTGTGGCGTAGAATGGGATCAAATACAGTAGAGTGGAGTATAGTGGAGTAGAGTAGAGTGCACTGGAGTGGAGTACTGTAGAGTTGAGTAAAGTGTCACAGAGTGGGAGTGGTATGTCTCAAACTATTGTGGTGTGGAGTTCAGTAGAGTGGAGTGGTGTAGCATACACTTGAGTAAAGTGTTGTTTAAATCAACTTTATTTTGGCTCATTTGAACGGTAAAAGTAGACAATTCAAAACAGTATATATAGTTTAAAAACATTACAAATACACAATCCCAGTTCATAGCAATAAAATAAATAATCATACAACATCAATTGTCGAAGGAAATGCCATGAAGCGCAGATAAAACCAATGGAACAAAAACCTTGAAAAAGTCCTAAAAGGAAGTGTCATATATTGGAGTACTGTTTTGTACAGTAGAGTGTAGTGGAGCGTCGTACAGTATTGGAAAATAATGTACACTAAAGTAGAGTCGAGTGCCATATGGTCTCGTTAATTTTTGTAGGGTGAAGTGGTGTACAGTAGGGTGTTGAAGAGTGTGGCACAGTGGATTGTGGGACAGTGTTATAGAGTACAATGGCATTAAGTGGCATAGAGTGGAGTGAGGTACAGTGGACTAGCGAAATAGAGTGGCGTACTGTGTCAGAATAGAGTAGAGTATTGTGGGGTGCAGTGACATATAAAGAGTTGCGTACAGTGTTGTATAGTGGACTAGAGTATCATGATTAGAGTGGAGTGTTGTACAGTGGCATACAGTATAGTAAAGTGTTGTTCAGCGGAGTGAAGGGGTATAGATAGGAGTAAAGTGTCAGAGAATGGCATACAGTGTAGTAGAGTGTTGTTGAGTAGAGTTGCATAGATTACAGTAGTGTGTGAAACAGTGCAGCTGCATAGAGTGAGTTGTTGTGTAGTAGCATAGAGTGAAGTAAAGTCTCGAACAGTGAAGTAGAGTCAAGTAAGTGATGTAACGTGGTGTAGAGTAAAATACAATAGAGTGTATTAGTGTGTCGTAGAGTTGAGTGGCATAAAGTGAAGTGCACTGGCATAGCGTAGGTAGTAAACTGTTATAAATTGGAGTGGGGTCTCATACCGCATATTGGAGTGCTGTGTCCCATAGAAAAGTGTTGTATAGTGGAACAGAGTGTTATATATTGAAGTGTATGGGCCTAGAGTGGTGTATAGAGTTGGACAGGGGAGTGTAGGAGGAAAGAGTGAAGTAGAATGTCATAGAGTGCCATGAAGTGTGGTAGACGTTTATAGAGTGGAGTTAAAGAGAGTGGAGGAGAGTGTCATACATTAGAGCGGCGTACAGTGAAGTGGCGTACATTCTAGTGGCCTAGAGTGGGTTACCCTAAAGTGGAGCAGCATTCAGTGCAGTATCATACAGTGGAATAGTGTAGAAGAGTGGGGTGGCATAGAGTAAAGTGGTGTACAGTGGATTAGCATAGAATGGAGTGGCATACATTGAAGGAGCATAGCGTAGATTAGAGGAAGCTATTATACATTAGAGTGGAGTCTTATACAGTAGAGAGGAATGCTGTGTTGTACAGTGTTTGAAACTGTCAAGAGTGGGGTAGAGTATTGTACAATAGGGTTACGGACATAGAATCAACTGCAAATTCGGACAGTGGAGTGTACGGGGATAGAGTAGAGTCCAATAGAGTGGCATGGAGAGTAGTAGAGTTTTGTAGAGTGGAGTTATAGAGAGTGGAGGAGAGCACACTGGAGTGGTGTAGAGTGGAGTAGCATACAGAAGAGTGGCATAAAGTTGAACAGCATAGAGTAGAGTAGCGTAGACTGGAGTGCCGTACAGTAGAGTGGTGTAAAATGTAATAGCATATAGCGCTGTAGCTACAGTCTAGTGGCGTAAAGTTTAATAACGTAGAGTGTAGTAGCATAGAGTGGAGTGGCGTACAGTGAAGTCGTTTTGATAGAAGTGGGGTATTGTGGGGTAGGGTACAATGTAATGGCAACCAGTGGAGTGCTGTACAGTGGAATAGGGTAGGGTGGAATTCCATATAGTAGAGGGGCAAATATTGAAGTTGCGTACAGTGTAATAGCGTAGAATGGAGTGGCATTCAGTGGAATAGCATAGAGTGGAGTACAGTGAAGTGGGATAGAGTGGAATAGCATAGAGTAGAATACCATACCAGAGTGGAGAGGCATACAGTGGAGTGGTGTGGACTGGAGCAGTGTACAGTGGAGTGGGTAAGAGTGAAAAGGCATATAAAGTAGATTGGAGTGACATCCAGTGGACAAGCTTAGAATGTTATGTTATGTTATGTTATGTTAAATCCTTTTATAACGCGCAATAGCTACTCCAAAGAGTGTCCCAGCGCGGAACCAAGAGGAGAGTCAACAAAAGTGAGTGACTACGGAAACAGATGTGTTTTTAGTAGTTTCTTGAAGCAAAGCGGGTCTTGAGTATTGCGCAGAAAAAATGGAAGAGCATTCCAAGCCTGGGAGGCTTTAACAGCAAGCGAGCCGCCTCCCAACTTAGACCGGGAGAAGCGTGGCACTATAGCCAACAGAAGAGCTGAAGAGCGCAGTACTCTAGACAGAACATAGAAGGAAAACCTCCTCTGCAAATAAATGGGACCCAGATTATAAAGGGCCCTGTGAGCAATTACCAAAGCTTTAAGTTTAACCGTCTCCACCATGGGCAACCAATGGAGGGCGCGAAAATGAACACGTACACTACTACTTCTGGCAATTCCAAGAAGCAGCCTTGAGGCCGCATTCTGGATAACTTCCAGTTTATTCATGGAGTAGCCAGGTAAGCCAACATAAAGGGCATTAGCATAGTCCAAGCGAGACAAGACTAAGTGGAGCTGCATACAGTGTAATAGCATAGAGTGGAGTTGTGTAAAGTCTAAAAGTGTAGAGTGGAGTGGTGCAGAGCTGAGGGATGTACAGAGTAGTGGTGTATAATGGAGTGCTGTAGATTGGAGTGGCACCGTTGTGTGGGGTAGAGTGTAATAGCCTGCAGTGGAGTGGCATATATTGGAGTGGGATCCAGACGAATTGCATAGAATTAAATGGCATGGAGTGGAGTGCCATTCACTGGAGTGGCGTGGAATGGAGTAGCATACAGTGGAGTGGCATACAGTGGAAAAGCATACAATGAAGTGTTGTAGAGTGTAGTGTCATAAAGTGGAATAAAGTAGAGTGGAGTGTCATAAAGCAGAATGGCATACAGTGGAATAGCGTATAGTAGAATAGCGTCCAGTGGAGTTGAATACAGTGGAGTAATGTAGACTGTAGTGGCGTACAGTGGCATTGTGTACAGTGTAATGGTGTAGAGTAGAGTGGCTTACGAATGTATGTCAAACTTAGCAGCAATGTAGGTAATGGTGTGCAGAGTAACGCAAGACAGCGATTTGTGCTGCCTAACGTATCTCCAAATTTACCAATCAACGCAGGGCCACCCATGGTGGCCTTGTGCTCCTTTGTAAATCTGAATAAAGTTTTGCATTGCCCATGCAACACCATGAGTGATGCAAGGGTACCACAATCCATTATACAGCTAGACCATAGTTGTAGTTTGGGTCGGTATACTTTGCAGTATACCGTAGTATATGGCGGTGACAAACCAGTATATAATTGCGTAATGGATGTTTTTCGTGAATGAAAAAGCAGCCATATTGTTAATGCAGACACTTGCTTGAAACACGCAGTGAAACTGCATTTTAACACGGCGTTGCAGAGGGACAAGCAACCCCTCCTGCTCACAGATGTGTCATGACCATGAGCAATCAATCATGCCAGCGTGTATGAATGTAGGGGCAGTGACCCCCGCTTACGTACATGTTGCACATGTTTTGGGATCTGAGTCACTGGAGGCATCTCTGCATCAAGGTGGTACATAACCGACCCCACAATAAGCCCTGATGTCACCTGTAGGCCAGAAATGGCAGCCATAATGGAATGACCCTGGACACATGTGAAATGCCGAAGAGTGGGATACCCTACCAACTGTGACACACAGGACTGGCAGTTCGAATATGTGACACCCCAAACAGCACAACTGCACAGATGAGACACACCCACCATCCATGAATACATCACAAACTCACGATCAACACATGTTGCACTCACACCTGACTGAGTGACGTGCCGGTACAGATGAGTGACATGCACTTAGTGAATGTAGTTTTGTGAGGCATTTATTTGCAAATTCTGTGCCTGTGGTCAATCTATGCTGTCCCATGTCTGCATTGGCGCACTTTACATGCAGGCTGCGTGTCATTGTACATTGTGACTGTGTGGAGATGCCTATGTGATGCAGGATGATGGTCATTTGTTCTACGTCACGGATGTGGGAGCGTGCTCGTACATTGTCATCTCGCAGGTTTTTTGCTCTGCTTTTGTGTTGCGTCTTCCCGCATGAGGCGTGGGAATTGCAGGCCTGTCGCTGGTTATCGCTGAGTTATGTATCGCGGTTGGCCTCATCGCTACTTTTTTGGCATTGGTGTTTCGCATTTTTGCGGCGTGGCGTTGTGTTTAACGCGGTCATTTGTCGCGTTATCGTGTGACTATCGCATGGTGCCGCCGTCTTGTGAATACCACGTTAATATGGTGTTGTTTTCCCGCGATGGACTGCGATATGCAAAGTTATGCTAAATTTGCGATGGTTATCACACGTTCTTGAGAATATGCCCCATAGTATGCTAACCATATTTTGATGGTTCGATTTTCCAATGCATTTCCTAGTGGGTTGGAGGCAGATTTATGCCACTGGGTTGCCTGCAAGCAGTGAAAAGTAGCAACAACAAACATGCCCTTTAGGTTTCTCAAGGGGTATTGAAAAGGCCTAACTAAGTACCAATCACACACAATACAGAACAATGTTTAAAAATGAGAGACCCATGGGAATCTAGGGCACAATATATTGAAAACAGATTGTAAAAAACTGGTTGCAATTTGCAAACAGGTGAAGAATTTTAAGAACTGATTTATATACCAACAGTTTGGTTTGTAAAATTCAGAGTCGGAGTGGGTCACAATCCATCCAACTTCATTAATATTAATGAGGTATAAGCCATTCTAACTTGTTGCCATCATGGGACTGGCGGCCCACTTGGGTCAGCAGACCATTATGTCTGGGATCACCATTAAATAATGCTAACTTTTATTAAATAAATGCAGCAAATTTACCTTAAAGGAAACAGGACTGTGGTTTAAAAAAGTTTTAGTTATTAAAAACATTTCACTTAGAGTTGGCAGTTGTCTTGTTCATAACTGTCTCCACTCCCTAAATATTTTTTTCATATTCACAAAATGGGGAAGGGATGAAAAGGGGACTTCTTCGGTCTTGTGAATGTTTACCAGCCAAGCTTGGGGGTCCGTTACTTTTCAATCGTTTACGGACAGAATTCTGGTCACGAACAATAGATACATTGCACATTCAGTATTTGGAAGGTACGACCAAAACACAGCCCTTTCAATTGCTGAATTAGGGCCTGATTACGACTTTAGCAGTTCAGCGCTGGGTCTGTCCCACTGCCTCACTGCCAAAGCCCTGTTTGGTCCACCAACCCAATTACAAGTGTAACTCGTGTCTGGCGGGCTTTTGTTTTGATGTTCCCACAGCGGTGCCCTGAAAAATGGCACCGCTATGGAAAGGCCAAAAACAGTTCCTCAACGGCATGAATTGTAAAAACCATGCACTGCAGGAACTGGTGTGCCTGCACACAGGAGGGGCACATGTTGTACTACCCTGTGTGCATCCACATGGCGCAGAGGCAAAAGGGGGCACAGGGCCCCCTTTGTTTCCTCTCTGGTTTTCATGGCGGTGGAGCCGCCATGTAAACCATAGCGGAAAGGAAACTTGTAATATACTTGGCAGGACCATGGAGGTCCCACCAAGAATATTACTGCCTCCTGAAATCCAGCATTTGTAAAGCACACAGCTACCCCCGAAGAGGTGTCCCAGCGCTGGGGGCCGTCGGGAAAATTAAGCAAGCTTACCTGCCGCTGGCATGGGGGATCGAACCATGAGCCCCTGTGGTCCAGAATCAGGTGCCCTGGCTGCTGCACCATACCTCTTCCTGACCACCCAACACTTCCAGGAAATGGTGGTTCCCTGGCGGCTGCGGCGGGGCAATGGCGGTCCACCCGCCCTTATTGTAGTAGACCGCTATTACTGGGTTTCCACAAGTCTGGTGGTCTGTGGACTGCCAGACTTGTAATTAAGCTCTTAGTGTCCATTCACAAACCAATTTTAGGGGTCAGTAAATTTTACTGACTCGTAAAATGGAGATCATACATGGCCAGAAATGTTTTTACAGTTGCAAATGCTGTATTGGTGTGGTTGTGATTGGAAAAACGTTTTATACATCTGTCCCATTGGGAGATGTCCCTTGCATTAATCACATAATTTTTTCATTCCCTTGATGCCATGTAAATTTCAATTACCGCTAAAAATCATAAATTTCCAACCCCCCACATCTTTTGCTTCGTATTTGATGCATATTTGACTGAAGTGTACTGGGTTCCTTATAACTAGGACCCCTTTACTAATGTTCTTTCCTTAAATATGTGCAATTGTTGCCCCCAATTGGCAAATCCTTTAGCACCCCTGTAAGTCCCTAGTAAGTGGTACCTCTGGCACCTAGGGCCTGGGGTACTTAGAGGGTCCCCAAGAGCTGCAGCATGAACTGTACCATCCTAACCACTGACCAAGCACATGCAAAGACTGCCACTGTAACTGCGTGTCTTGGTGCGGATAAAAATGAAGAGCCAACATGGCACACATCCCTGTGTGCCATGCCTATAGCACACTACATGTGGTATAGGTAAGTCACCCCTACATCAGGCCTTACAGTCCTAAGGCAGGGTGCACTATACCCCTTGTATGGGCATATCTGCATGAGTGGATGTGGCCCTGTGATCTCTAAGCCAATTTTTAGATAGCTCAAGTGCGCAGGGAAGCCATTCTGAGTACATAGACTGGACACTCGTGATTATGAGTTTTCCACCTACAGGATGGCTACACTGTACCCACAGACGTTTGGTGCCAAACATCTCGTATTAATAAACCCACACTGATGCTAGTATTGGATTTATCAATAAATGCACCCAGAGGGCACCTTGGAGATACCCCCTGAAAACCTACCGACTACTAGTGGCTTGACAGACAGGTCATGACCAGCCTGCTGCCACAGACATGATTCTGACCTCCTGAGGTGAGAGCCGTTGCTCTTAGAGGCCAGGAGCAAAGCCTGCTCTGGGCAGAGGTGTTCATACTTCCTCCGCGCAGGAACTGCATTCCAGAGCAGGAAGCTTCAGAGGCTCTGCCGCCTTTGTTATGCAACTCCAACCTCTCCAGATAGTGGAGATGCCCACTCCCCTGTCCAGACCCCACGTTTGGCAGCAGATGGCCAGGAAAATTAGTAAGATTAGAAGGTGTGTCCCCACTAAGCCAGCACCACCCCCAAGGTGGACTAGTTGACGTGGATACCACCTTTTCAAATTCCTCCATCATGTTTTGGATTGAATTAGTATTCTAGGGTCAAGGTTATGCCTACTTCCCACAGGAAGTAGTCATATAGAGGGTGTAGACACCCTAAAGGTAGGCAGCCCATTGGCTACTACCTCAACTCCCCTTAAAACCACTAAATTGAGTGGCACCCCTGAACCCAAAACTCAGATTCGACGGATCAAGAGAAGAAGAACGTAGAAGAGTCACTGCCTGGTGAGAACTGCAGAGAGCCCTGTGAACATTTGGTGCACAACTCTACCTGTTCTCAACTCTCTTGCTAATCGGAGCAGTCCTGAAAGCTGGCAAACTACCAGAACCTCAGGTAGCCTGCCGGCACTGCAAAAATCGACCAACGGTCTTCCTTGGAGAAGAGGAACTCATCCCCTGCAGTCTGCAGGCACCAAAGAGCAGAAGCCAGTGCACTGCCTTGCGCCTTGCAGCTCTCTAACCCAACCGACACCTCAGCCAACCAAGAATAGGTACCCATGCTCTGGAGGGTCAGATCTGTCTCCCCACCAAGTGTGAAGACACCAGGACCAACTGGAGCCGTGCAGTACCAATACCCAGGGTACCAGATGCCCTGCGACCAACACCGACAGTGGGAGTCCATTCAGGATTCGTACTGCACCACGACCAAGCAGCCATTGAGGGACGTCCGCATCACTGAGACCCACTTTGAGAGTGACCCAGCAGCCTGTTTCCAGGTGACCCTCTTTACCGTAGCGCACAGCTAACAGCCTCACCAATACCCTGCTCTGGGATGAATCTGGGCAGTTCCTGAAGAACTGCTGGTAGTATTTTTGGTGAACCCCTGAAACCAACTGTACTGTATGCATGCATGGGATTGCATTGTGTGTAAAGGTGTACGACTTTGAAAGAATTACTTACCTGTAAAAATTGATAACAAAAACAGCATTGACTTTTGAACTAAGTTTTTGGTTTTACAAAATACATAAAAAGAAGTTTTAGTTTTCTAATTTGGGCTCAGCTTTATTCTTTTAGTCTGTGTCTTATTTATTGCCTCTGTGAGTATGATAAATGCTTAGCACTACCTGCTGATAAAGCCTAACTGCTCGCCCACACTGTCACAAAAGAGAGCATTAGTATTTTCTACTTAGGCCTCTCTAAACCAGTTTGGGGTCCCACTGGACCCTCCGCACAATACGCTATATAGAATGCCAGCTTCCTTCATACAGGGAAACTGTGTTCTATATAGGCATAGTTTGAAGTTGTTTTTTCAGACAATGTGGATAAAGAAAAGGGATCATCATTCAAACAAGTCAAACCTTTCTGACTTAATTTGGGTTTGTAATATTAATAAATGTCATGTTGGTCGGGTTCTCTGGAAGTGGCTCAATGGGCCAAATACTACAGGCATACATCATGGCAACGTTTCTTTGAAACTTGCTTCTCACAAATTACCCTGATGTGGCCGCAGTGTTGGCCCCTTCCATTTAAATGTGACGGTACCATTTTTATCTAGAGAAGTTTGGATGTTAGGACTGTTTTTGCTGTCAGGAAATTCCTTTTTCAGCATGTAAATATGATGAAACCTTTTTTTTCATTATGGTTTGCAGTGTATTTGCAGTTAACCTAATATTGAAGCCATTCCACATTACACATCTCGAGGAAATCCCCCCTTCTCAAACTAATTTGATCCATTCCTCTCTTGCACAATATTCTGTTTCAACAGAGAGAATAGGAGGACATTCCAGTATGTGCAGGCAGCCATGGAGAATGCGCTGTTCCCATACATTGTCATTCTTGTTTTGGAATTTACCTCTTGAATGTGCACACAGGAAAGTGAGAAGACTTGTAGGCTGTACAATGCTTAATGATCACGTATTTAAACAATATCGAAGGACAGGCATAATAGTTTCCCATTTGTTCAGACCAGTGGCTAGCCTTGCAGTGGCATTCTGCACAAGTTGGAGCCAATAGACTACCTTCTCCCTAGTATCCATGTATATCCCATCGACCATGGCGCAGTGCAATTGGACAAGGGATTAAAAAAGGGATTAATAACTTGGGGTCAGATGTATGAAGGTATTTTGCATTGGCAAAAAGTCTGATTTGCAAAATGGGTCCATTTGCGACTGCAAAAAGTCCTTGTGGTATTTAACAGATCCAAATTGTGATTCCTCAACACATTACCAAATTTAAAACTAAATACGAAACCCTTTTAGGATGGGCAATACTGATTCAGAATGGAATATATTAATATTTTGCGACTGAAATCCTGTCACCTAAAATTCATACTTTACAGACTGCACGCACGTAGAGGTAACCCATTAACAAATAGGAAGGAGTCCTGAAGGAACCCCTCCCCTTTGTGAATGTTAAAAAAACATAATAGTAGTTAAAATTAGACAAATATCTTTTTTTTAAAAAGCCTTACCTTTTCCCTTCAGGAAAAGAGGATGCATTTAAAAATAATGTTTGCTTTATTTAAAAGCAATCACAGACACGGTGGTCTACTAACCCCTCCAGGCCACCATCCCAGTGATGGCTGTGAATCATAGTGGATCGGAATTTACAACCTACCTCATTAATATTCATGAAGTATATCAAATTGCGACCCACTACGATTCAGTATTTTGATAACCGACTCAGTAGTTCATTGGTCGGTTCCAAAAATGCCACACTGGTCACAAAAATACTCATTGCAAGTTGCAACCAGTATTTTGCGACTAGTGCTTCATACATGTGGCACAGGAGTCCTTAGAAAGAGTCAAACAAATCAGCCCGGTGAAAGTCTTTGTTAAAGGGAGATTATTTACTTCAGTTTGTGTTTTTTTTGTTTCTCTAATCTGGGTGCTACTTCTCAACCCCCTTAGACCGCTGCATCTTTTTTTTCCTTCCCCTGTCTTAGTTCTCCTTCCCCGATCTTATCGCTTTCCTCCCTGCCTTTGTACCGCTCGTGCCCCCCTTCGATCAGCCTCCCCATTTCATCTCACCATCCTCATCCACTATTGCTACTCCGTACTACACCAACCCAATACTTAAAAAAAAAAACCTTTAGTTCTTACAATTCATATGGTAGTAGGAATTGTGTGAATTTGGTTCTTTTTGAAGTCTTTGGTTTCTACCCTGCAATCATTATACCTTTCACACTTAACCAGGCTATTTTCATAGAACGGGTATTTTGTCATTTTGGTGTTTCTCAAGCTTGAAGGTTCATTTTGTCAGTCTGACTGTCTTCATTTTGGAAATTCCTTAATATGATGGAATTCTGTATGAATGAGACTTACTCCTGATCGCAGATTGTAATACATCATTCCAAAATGTAATGCTTTACGTGGTACCTAGTTAGTATTTTTCTTTCTTTTGAGTGTCAATAATGCATGGTTAGTAGATAATGAAACATTATTGTAGGCCTTAGCTCAGTTGTTCGCTTTGCGTCTCTAGAATTTTTGGCCTACGGATAAAAGCTCTACATCAGTAGTTCTTAACCTGTGGTCAGGGGACCCCTCGGGACCGCAAAGACAACGCAAGTGGTCATCGACTGCTTGGAAAATTAAATATTGTTAACAGATTAAGAAACTGAGTTCATTTTTAAAGGCTCATAGTAAGTCTTAAACTGCACCACCACAGGACTGCCAGTGCATGTTTCTACAAGGCATGGACTGTGCAGTCAGTGCTGTGCAGGAATGAGGTGCATGAACACAGCGGGACACAACATGTGCCCCTTGTATGCTCTCCCGTGCACAGGGCTGCATGGCACCAGCAAGCATATTGCAGCCTCAAGACCACCGACAGGGATCGCGGATCCTTAGTGGTTGCTGCTGTGCTAGGGAAGTCCGACCGCCGTACTTGTAATATGGCAGTCGGACCGCTGGTACCGCTGTCCCAGACCGCAACCGCACCTCCAAGTTTGGACCGCCAAGCTTGTAATTAGGCCTTTAGTCATGACATAGTGTAACTTTGAAATATGTGCCCAAACCATGCCACATAGAACTTGCGCACCCAGCATTGCCACATGATAAGGTATGGTGCAGGAGATTTCAGCAAATATTTAGGCCATGATTAGAAGTTGAAGAATGATACCTGTGCAAATGGTGTGCACCCGGAATATTGTAATCAGAATATCAATGAAACAGAAAATCAAGGATAAATTATCAAAACTGGAATATCAATAGGTAAGTAAGTATAGATTTTGTACATCTAATTCCACATATGTGTACCTTGGTGATATTTATAATATCAAGGAATGTAAAGGTGGAGCTAGGAATAGTACATCTATATTTTCCTATATGCACTTAACTTTTTTGATATTGTGTTGCTCTGTATTCTGTCCACCATATTCTTGTAGGTCCATATTCTCAAAGTTGATATTCGGTAGTACAATTTGTACAAATCGAAGTTTGCTCAAAGATCAAAATGCCTTTTCTTACCCACTTGGAAGTCATGGCCTTAGAGTGCTACTGAACATCGGTATACCCAATGAAGATGTTAAGGAACGTTTTGCATTTGAACTTTTTTTACAATTGAAGCTAAAATAAAGTGGTCACTTTGTAATGTTGTTCACTGTGAACTTGTGGTGGTTTATTGTTTGTCTTATTCTAAACACTACAATTGCTTTATTATGAAAATACCAAAGGTCACACATAACTCTTTTGAAATACCCAGTTTTTCTGAGGTCTCTGTATCAGATAATACGCACTGAGAGCCCCGCCGCACATAAAACACCTGGTCACTCAGAGTCCCAGTCCATCATTATTTTACACACTATGCCATCTCACTTTGGACCCAGCTATATGCAAATCAGACTTGTCCCTGCTCCACTGGTCCAACCGTTCCTGGATTGCTTGTGTTCTGGTTCAGTAAGGACCTGGCTTGACAGTTTGGACTGGACTGTTCCCACTTGCGCATGGTCTAGAATGATTTGCATATAGCTGGGTCTAAACTGAGATGGCAAGGTGTGCAAATTAAGGATGGATTAGGATGCTGCCCAAGTACTTACCAGAGGCTGAGATAAATTCAACCGTTCCATCCATCACTTTTTATATACTTTTATATGTTGCCCTAAGTGGGATGATAATGCGCAACATGGGTCCTGTGCACACTGTGTCACTGGAACCAATCTATGCCCAGCTGATGAGCCCATAAGAAAGACAAAACTGGTCTTGCGTTGCTTGTGTTTTGGTTTAGGGAGAACTTGGTTTGGCAGTTTGGGCTGGACTGATCCCATTGGAGAAGGGTCAAGATTGATTTGCATATAGCTAGGTTTAAAGTGAAGAGGCATGTTGTGCAAAATAAGGATGGATGGGATGTGGCCCTGTGTAATTACCAGTGACTGAGGTTAATTCATGCATTCCATCAATCACATTTGTAAACATTTATATTGCCCTCTGTGGGACGGGTATGCTCAGATGTGGCTCCAGAGCACACTGTGTTACTAGAACCAAGCTATACCCACATGATGAGCTCATAACAAGGGCGAAAAAGGTCCTGGATTGCTTGTGTTCCGGTTCAGGGCGGGTCTGGCTTGGCAGTTCAGATAGACTGTTCCCATTGGAGAATGGTCAAGACTGATTTTCATATAGCTCGGTCTAATAAAAAGTGGCATGGTGTTCAAAATAACAATGGATTTTGATGTAATTACCAATGGCTGAAATTAATTCAAGCATTCCATCCGTTACTTTTTGTATACTTTTATACATGGCCAGCTTTAGAGCTGTGTGACCGGTGCCACGGAACCTAGTGCCGAGCTCATGAGTCTTGTGTTTTGAAATATCTTACGGGATTAAAAGCACATACCAGAGTTCCTTGTGTTTCTAGCAATTTTCAAGTAACAATACAACTATCAAGATAAATTTAGTCATTAAGGTGCCTGCTGGAGATAGATGGGAATTTTGCCGGAAGCAGTTTTGACTCATCATAAAGTAGCGCAGAGGGTTAATATGCCTGCTGTAAACTAGGTGTACCATGCAGATCACTCAATTGTATTTTACGTAGATAGCTCAGACCTTTTGTTAGTATAGCCAACTCAGACCACTGTATTACATATTAAATCCTGAGTTTGTGCTACTTTAGACCAAGCACACATAAATTATACTGCATACCATTACGGGTTATATAAGATTCCTACATTTTATAGTCCTCGAATCACTGACATAATACTGATTACAAAAATCTTGATTTTCTAAAATATCGTAAATGTAATATTGTGATCAGAAACATCACTTCCGTATATTTTATTTAAAAAATACGCAAATATCATGAACCAAAATAACGTTGTTAACAATATGTATTTTTAATAATATCGATAGCACAAATATCTTTCATAAAAACATAGTTACATTTAAATAAACATATAACCGGTGGAAAATACACCCAATATCGACAACATCAATATCGCAAAAAATACATACATATTATAACAAACATTAGAAAACTATTTAGGGCCTCATTTCGATGTCGGTCAGAAAGCCTCGGACCGCTGGTCAGAGACTTTCCAACCGACATGGACAGTTTACACTCCAACCACCGAATTACAATCTCTGCAGCGGAGTGTAAACCAGCCGGGGAAACTCACTCAGTTCCGATGGGCTCAAGGAGTCCATTTGCCAGCCGGAACCTACATATAATACCTTGAGGATGGCGTTTCCGCCATCGGGATTATGATGTCGGTTTCTGACAGCCTTTCCAACTCAGCCTTCACAACATGGAAAGACTGTCAGAAATAGACTTTGGGGGCACCTAGCAGGGTCCCCTTTTCCCCTGTCCCTGCAGTTGTGGCACTGGGGAGCACCTATGGTGCCCCCCTTCACATTCCTGCACCGTGTGGCAGCCACCATGCAGGGATGTGCCGAAACTTCCATTGTACAATGGGAGCTTAAGCCTCAAGTGCTTTGTAACGCCGCACAAGCTCCCATTGTAAAATGGAAGTTTGCATCCTAATTGCGGTGTCGGGACCGCCGTCCAGAGGTCTGTCTCTTCCGCATCCGTGGCAATGTTGGTCAGAGGCAACTCCAACCAACATCGTAATGAGGCCCTTAATATTTAGCATAACATCATAATAACTTAAATAAACATATATAAATAATGTAACATTTTTACAAAAAGAAATGTTAAAAATACCACAAAAATACACACTTAAAAATACAAATAATTACAACTAATAAAACATTTTCAAAAATTTACATTTATATGTATATATAATATATACAAAGCAATGGAAATAAAATATTTTGTAATATGTTTAACATTTATAAACACCGTTCCTTTGTTTATCAAACAAGCTGTGCATGTGACTCTATTTATATATATAAAAAAATAATAATGATGTATGTCAAATATGAAAACCAAATATAACATACAGCACTTCAGGAAAACTGTAAAGGGATGAAATTTACCATTTCCACTCCAATCTGAAATAGTTTGGTAAGTGTTGCAGATTAAAGAGGTGCCATTTACTAAGGGGGTGACATATACTATTCCCACTCCAATCTAAGCCACTTTGGAGAAAACAGAACACTAAAGGGGTGTCATTCACTATTCCCATTCCGATAGAAATCACTTTGAGGAAAGTGTGTGTCCAATCCTTTCTGGTGACATCTACTATTCCTACTCCAATTTATGTCGGACAGTAAGGTGCCAATTATGAGTCTGGCAGTCCCCAGACCACCAGACTAATGTTGGCACAGAAGCATGGTCTCCCAACTGCTCTATGACGATTAGGGCAGTCGGACCATCATTGCCCCGCCACAGCTGTCAGGGAACCGCCATTCTCAGGCGGTGTCGCACTGTTCAGAATGCCGCAATATGCTTGGCAGAATCTCCTGTGTGCAAGCACCTCAGTTCCTGCACAGCATGTACTTTTCAGTCCATGATGTGCAGGAACTGTTTTTGGCATTTCCATTGCAGTGCCCATTTTCTGAGGCACCGCTGTGGGAACGTCAAAAACCAGCCCGCCAGACAGGAGGAAACTCTTATCAGGTGAGGGGTCTGGCCACAGCTTTGGCAGCACGGCGGCGGTGTGGACCCGGCGACGTTTCGCCAAATGTATAATCAGGCCCTAAACGGTGACATTTGCTGTTTCAACTCTAATCTAAACTATTTAGAGTGAGAGTTGGAGACTAAAAAGGTGCAATCCAACATTTCCTCTCCAATCTAAAACACTTTGAGGAAAGATTACAACACTAAAGGGGTGAGATTTACTATTCCCACTCCAATCTAAACCACTTTGAGGAAAGGTTTAGACATCTAGGGGCCGATTCAGATTTCGGCCAGAAGGGCTCCGAACGATTGTCGGAGCCCTTCTGACCGAATCGGAACATGTCGGAATATTCCTTTCCGACCGAGCCATTCCGATGGGCTCGGTCGGAAAGGAATCCGACTTGGATTTCCGGATGGCTGACGACAGGCTCGGAGAGCCTGTTCGCTGTCTGGAGATCCCTCAGTACTCCCCCAGCTGCCTCTTTACGACCGAGGGAGTACGATGGCAGTTTTTCACTGCCTTTTCGTGCCGGGACTTTCCGGCACAAAAAGGCAGTAGGAAACTGTCTTTGGGGGCCCCCAGTAGGGCCCCCATGGATGCGAGGCTGCCGAATGGCGGCCTGGGGACACCTATGGTGCCCCTCTGTGGATCCCTGCACCCGGGGTGCTGGCCACAGGGTGCAGGGATGAACTGCACCCCTGCTTTTCACAATGCAAGCATGCATTCCGCTCGGAATGCATGCTTGCATTGTGAAGTATACGAGTGCGACCGAACCCTGTTGCGGGCCCCCCTTGTGTTGAGAGGGTGTGTGGGTGCACTAGGGGGTACCCATGGTACCCCCCTACATTTCACTGCACCAAGTGGCAGGCACAGTGTAGTGCCTGTAATAAAATGGAAAAAAGAGGAGGCACCCTATTGACTGCATTAGGGAAAGGGTAATGAAGCGTCAAAACTAAAAAAACTCCCAACCTCAAATTCTATATGGATCATGTGTTGTTAGTGTGGTGCTGCTAAAACCTAATACTTGTCTACTGACCCAGAAGAGGAAAGACGTTCGTAGAGTGCAGGGAGATCACAGTTTTTTAATTACTTCACTGCCAATCCATCTCTGCATACATAACCAGTTGGGTGTTCGTCACATACAAGACGTACCTGACAGACTGAGGGCACTTTCACGGCTCACCTGTATTGATCAATAAAAGATACCTTTTTTTTTTGGGATCTCTAATTATAACCCCCTACTACAACGGTTGCTCCTACGAACGCATTACAACGAAATAGTACTACATTAAAAGGCTATTCCCACCTGTTACTCATCAAAAGGAAGGATTATCTCCCAATTGATTAAGGGTTGATGACTTTCCTCCTAGTACCACAATAGAAAACTCTGTCCTGAGAAAGGTGGTTGATCCATGTCTCACCGAAACGCCGCGTCGACTGTTCCGTAGTTTTCTTAGTTTCTATCAAAAACTTTTTTGTGTCAAATAGGATATGATTATTATTCTTGTGCTCAAGATGATGAAAATGTTTTTTTAACTTGCTTTTTAACTGTGTAAAGTTCTTTGTGTACAAATATCACTTTTTAACAATCAATAAATATTGAACTATTCTATATACTGTTTCTGTTCTAAATGTTATATTTTCATTATATTTTTATTATGTCAATTCCTTTGTAACTGGTGTTAAAGTAATTGCTGCACAAGTATTAGGTTTTAGCAGCACCACACTGACAACACATGATCCATACAGAATTTGAGGTGGGGAGTTTTTTTGTTTTGACAGTGTAGTGCCTGCCACATAGTTCAGTGAAATGCACAACATGCTCGTTTTTGGTGGTGGCAGGCCCATCATAATAGCAAAGGCAGGACCGCTGGACGCATGGCGGTCGGACCCAAACGCCGCAGCGGTGGCTGCCGGAGGAAATCCGACCGCCATCGTAATGAGCCCCTTAGTTTTTTGTTCCAAGTGATAGTGGGTATGCGTTGAGGCCTTGGATACTAACCCCATACCTAGCCCCAGCAAACCAAAATGAAAGGCTGTACAACATTGCTAATCTTGCTCATCGAGCTGATCATTGCTCATCGATGGACCAGAGGGTTGATTGAATGAGCATGTGGCATGCTGAAATCAAGCAGGATGCTCCTGAGACAGCCTGCACAATTGTGGTAACATGTGCCATGTGGCACAACATAGCGACCATGTGTGGACTACCCATCACTTTGGAGGACACTGATTCTGAAGATGAGGATTCTGAACCACTTCTTCAGCAGCCTCGAGACCAGAGACTAGAGTACAGCGGAGAAGAGGAGACGCCGAAGGGATCACATTACAACAAATTACTTCTCAAGGTAAGTGCTATGAGACACTACACTCATTTGAAATGATGAAAGCAGAGTCAATGCAGCAAACTAAAGCAACCTTTAATGTCAGGCTACTATATCCAAAGTTTAAGGTGTAAACTGTATGATAATTAAGTGGTCAGTTAAGTACAAACAAATGTTGGTTAAATCACCAAAATAAGTAAAACCATGCCAATATGATCTTACAATATGTTAGCTTTCTGCTGCTACACCCTACTTGGCCTGCCCTTACTTGTTCTTCAGAAGGAGTCTGACTGTCAAACGGGGCATGTGCATCACAGGCAGAGACAATGCTAACACTTGAGATGTCCTCACTAATACACGTACATCTCATACACCACCTGCTATCTGTAACACTTCAACTGCAGACATGATTGCCCTAGGCCCCTGGAAACTTCACTACTAAAGTGTCCCATTTTCACCTGTAATGTAACTGTTTTCCTTGATAGGGTGAAAGTGGGATTGGCCAATGGACTGGGTTAGGCCGTCCATTCTAGCCACAGCGCTACAATCTAGATGACTTTGATAGGCACGGGCCGCGCCAATGTGCTGGTATAATTCCTGTATGGAGGTGGTGAAGCCGACCACATTGGTGTTCATGGTTGCCAATTGTGTCCCAATGTTCTCAAATCCAAATGAAATGCATTGCTGCATGTTCTGCATCTTCCTGTTCATTAGCCTCATTTGCTTGTGTTGCAGATGCTGAATTTGGATCATTGATTCCTCAAGGCCTCAAAACGACAGTGCTATGTCTTTAGGATCTACAGTGTGATGTACCTCATGGCGCCAACTGCACCCACGCCCTGAAACATTCTATTGTCATTGCCTCACACATGGGTGCTGACTGGTGCTGGTTGGCAGAGTGACTTTGCTGTCCTCCACTCATGCTGTCTGTGGTGACAATGAGGCGGTGCTACAATGGGCTAGCATTGTGCTTGGGTGACTGGCAATGGGGATGCGTTCCTCAGCTAACAAGGTTGTGTCCTCCACTCCCTCCATATTGGAGTCATCACTATGTACCCTAAACACAAAATATGAGATGGGAAAATAGTAAGGAATTGACACTTACCGTGTGATGTTCCAGGTGCTCAGGTGTGAATGTTCCAAATTCTCACAACCGCCTCAGGCTCCAGGGTGGTTTCAAGCATGGTCTCCAGTAGAGTGAGAGTGGGTACAGTTGCCCGAGATACCGACAGTCGTGTTCCCACCTTTTTTTTAGTACGTGACCTGAGGTCATACTGCCTCTTACGTATCTCTTCTATGGATCTGAGGGTTACTCCAACTGCATTTATTTTTTGTTGCATTATGGTTAGCATTTTTTTATTTTCTGAGTCTGGGACTGTCATGGATGCCCTTCCAAACAGTACCTCATGGTTCTCACAGCACTCTTCAGTCAGGATCTCCAACTCCTTTTCAGTGAATGTCAATTTTCTTGTTCTGCCTCCTGCACCCTTTTCTCCACGTTGGCTGGCCATTACTGCAGACGGACCTTCTTTGGCTTACTATAGCTGTGCTGGAGCTGGCAGCAGCACTCCACCTCCACTCCACATCCACTTAGGCTGGTGTCAAGGCAGGTACTGTGAGGCATTTCCTTGTTCAGAGGTGATTAGCCATACCAGGAAATATTTTTTCCCCATTTGCAGTTGCGTTTGCAATTTGCTTCTCTGTTCACAATTTGCAACTCCATTAGCAATTGTGGCCTCAAATTGTACGTGCATGCAGAATTGCGCTTTCCTGAATGCGCTTCACAGAGATTCACAATTATGAAATTGCATTTCTTTACATTTGTACATCTAGCCCCTAATTCCTTAACCTGTTATTAAATTAAATGCTTTACATGTTGTTGCTCAAAAGCATATGTTGAGCTTCGTAAGGTTTGACATTCATCAAATAGTTGCATCGCCCTTGGGGCGCCAGAGTGACCCAATTCTTGAATTAGAGTTATCAAGCCATGCAAGGCCACCTTTGCGTGGGCCTGCATGGCTTGATAAATCTAGAGTAATGCAGCGCAAATACCTGCGTTGTGTTTCCCTGTTCCAGGGAGGCGTTCCATGGGTTGAGCGTGGGTTTTCACACGCATTCACTCATGGATTTTAGTGAATTCTCAGATTTGCCATTACTGGTAGACCTAGCAATGCGTCCAAATGCTACGCATCGCCAGGGGAGGCGCAAGGAGGAGAAATGTCTTTAGTTCTCCTCGTTGTCTCCTCTTTCTATGTATGCTGCATTCTGCAGCATACATAGAAAGAGGAAAACTTCTCAGGGGATTATTTCTGTGCAGAAAAGTGTCCCTTCCTGCACAATCTTACATACAATGCAGGCACCCTTGCACTACTATTGTGCAAGGGTGCCTGCATTGATGCTCGGTAGCACATTGTTCCCCACCACAGAGAAAAGACAGGAATGCATCGTATTATGTTAAATTTGGTGTATTTGAGCCTATTCCCTATCATGACTTCCGGTGTCAGGGGAGGTCGCCATTCTGGGAATCCTTGAGGCCCGCTCTGTTCACCAGCAGCATGTTGCAGTCCTACTGTCCCCCTCCTCCAAACACCAGACACTACAGCCATTCATCATTTTAGCATAATACTCATGGTATATTTATACAGAGCTACTTTCACCCAAGAACTGGTTCTATTGGTGTTATTGAGAAACAAAACTGAATACACTTCAACTTCACATTTCAGGGGTACCTGAATGGCTCTAACTTAGCAGACTGGGAAGAAAAGAAACATATTTTTAACTTCTTCCAATGACTGAGGTGGAAAGCTTATTGCTTGAACTCACTGTGGACAGTGTCCACAGCGCTGCTCCTTGTCTCCTAATTTATCATGCTTTTTCTAAGCTCTCGGCAGTCTCTCCCAGGGATGCCAATAGACAATACTTACTCATCTTTCCGGTCAGAAACCTGGGGTTCTGCCCATAACAAGCTTAGTGCATGATACCGGCCACCTCAAATTTCATCCTTTTCAGTATAGGCAGCCAGTGGAGCTGCAGGGAGAAGCCAGAAAGTGACTACGTTTCCGCAAGCCTGACTCTGAGAACATGGGTTATTAATATACAACTCCCAGTTACGCCGCAACAGAGTTCTCTGAGACTCCCTGCTCAACCCCTGGTAGCTGTAGCACAAGCAGCAGGCAATTCCCATGGGAAAGGTGAATGAGGCAGTACCACTAACTTACAAATCAAGAAAGCAACAAGATACAATTTCCAAACCAAGTAAGAAAAATAGAGATACATTTGATAAGCAATAATATACCAAAACCATCAACATCTAAAAAGAATCGCAACGTTTTGAGGCAAAAAGTGCCAAGAAACCACAATGCTCAATATCAAAGTTTAGTTTGTGTCTGACCAAGACCTAGCTTCCATTTCAGATCATTTATGATGGATTGGGAATTGGGTGAGACAATTGGGTCACACTGGCCAAAGTTTTTAGCTTAGGACTCAGAGACAGATACTGTGTCTGGACATAAGGCTATTCCATCCCTAAACGTTGTACATTTTATTAAAGGTTGCCAGATGAGTTAGATACTTTTTCCACTGTTTATCCGGCTTTAAATGCATCCTGTGGTCAGCCTGTGTCTCGCCTCGCCACTGATTCCAGAACTTAACTGCGACAAGGTGAGGGGAGAGCAGAGAATAGTGGGCAGATGAGGGCAGAAGGAGGGGACTCCTTGCTTAATTTGTGCCAGTGTCTGTCGTTGCTGGACACCAGCAATTATTCCGTAACACTGGCACTTCGTTATGACAGTCCGCCACATGGCAGCGCTGTCAGTCTATTAAAAAAAAACTATGAGCAAAGTATTTACAATTTCAATATACCATTAAAAAAATTTAATACCAGGGTCGCCAGGCCATTCTTACAGCCTTGGGTCACTGAGAATATTCCAAATTATCACATTGAAAGGACTGTAGGGTTTAAGTAAGTGTCTCTTGTACTAGTATTTGGCAGCGCTGGCTGGGACCATAGGTGGTTCAACCTGCAGTGGCCTTTTGAGAAATATCTTGGGATCTGGCATTTATGTTTTGCAAATTAAGCCTCGTATATTGAGTAGAGTGGGCAGACTTGGTTTAAAGTGGGCAAGTGAAAAGAAATGTTAGGAGTCTTGGGGGGGGAAAGAGTATGCTGCGGAAAGAGGGCAGCTAGGCACAGAGGAAACTGTGATTCTCTGAGCAGAACAGGTAAGTGACAGACTGGGGTGAAATCAGACAGGTTGAGGGAGATGTGGGCAGGCTGAGAAGAGAATAGGGCTACTCGAGGGAGAATAGGCGGAGTAGGAGAGAGGGCAGACTAAGTGGAAATTCAGCAGATTCGGGAGGTAAGGGGGGACTGGGAGGAAAGCAGGCAGGCTGAGAGGGAAGCGGGAAAGAAATTGCACTCTAGCAAAAGAAATTGAAGACTCTGGTGGAAAGTGGGCAGACTCAGGGGCAACAAAACAAGCAGTCTGAGAAAAAAAAGTAGAATAACGTGGGAGGAAATTAGCAAATTTGGGGGAGAGCATGGAAAACAGAAGGGACATGAAGCAGCCTAAGGGGAAAAAGACAGGTTCAAGTAGAACCGGAAAAGTGGGGGAAAACAGGAAGGCTGAAAGGGTAGTGGGCAGGCTGTGGGGAAAGTGGAATTACTTTGGGGGGAGAAAGAGTAAACTGAGGGGAAAGCAGGCAGACTGGGTGGATGACAGACACACTGAAGGGAAAGAGGACAAAATTGGGAGGGCGGTTTTGTCAAAATCGGAGAGACTCGAGGGGAGAGCCCACCGGCTAGGAGCAAGTGAGTGGCCCCAGGAGAAAACAGTAAGAATCTGTGGAGAATAGGGAGACCGGGCAAAGTGGGCCGGCTCAAAGGGAGAATGGGCAGACTAGTGTAAAGTGGTTAGACTGAGACATGGAGCAGGAAGAGGGACAGTAAGCAGGCCTGGAAAAACTATCCAAATTTGGGAAGAATGGAAAGGCTAGAGTAAAGTGGGCAGACTTGGTGTAGAGAGTAGGCAGCTTGGGCAAAGTGGACAGGCTAAGAGGAAAATGGGCAACATCTGGGGAGTAGTGCCAGAATAAAAAAAGCAGGCAGGCTGCTGAGAAAGTGGACAGACTGGGAGAATTGACACACTAGAGGAAAGAAGTCAGGTGGAAGGTGAAGAGGGCAGACTCGGCTGGAGAGTGGGCAGACTCTGAGAAAGCCAGAGGTGAAGGGAAAAAACAGAATCAAAGACGATTTGAAAGTGGTTTATTAGTAGTGACTTACCACTAGTAATAAGGCCACAAACAGAATAAAAGGGTCAGTTAGGGTCTCAATAAATTAATCCTTTGCTCAACCCTTTTTAGCTGGGAACGAGCAAGCAGGCCTAATTTATTGAGACCCTAACTGACCCTTTTATTGTGTTTGTGACCTTATTACTAGTGGTAGGTCACTTCTTGTCACTACTAATAAACTACTTTCCAACATTTGGTGTTCAGCAGTGAGGATACATGCTTGTGTTTAAATAACACCTTACAGTAAATTAAGTTAATATCTTTAAAAAATCCACTAAATTGACTTAGAACAAAACTTTTGATTTTAGAATTTTTGAAATTGGGACTAAACTGATTTTTAATCCATATTTTAGATTTTTCTAAATGTGTTCTATTTGTGATTTGCAAAGTTTCAGTGACCCAAAACTAGGGATATCATGGCGTTCGATCCGGCTAACATGAACAAACTCACAATAGCCGAGCTTAGGGTTCAGTGTAGGTCTATGGGGATACCGGCTCCCAATAAGATTAAGAAGGTAGAGTTGATTATGCCCCTGAAGGCCTTCCCAAGGTCAGCTTCAGAATGAAATGGAGGCTGCCCCGTCCGACAATCACCTCCTGGAGGTGGATGATGATAGCATGTCCATTACTTCCAGGACTAGATTTTTACTATCATTTAGGGGAGGGAGGGGAGGTTTACCCTCCCCCCACTAGGACCAGAGCTGTCCTTTGAAAAGAGATAGCAAGCCCTAGAAGAGAGGAAGGTGACCCTAGATGAGAAGAAGTGGGCAAGGGAGTGAGAGAAAATAAATGGTGGCATCAACAATGATGAAGATGATAAAATGTCCCAGCTTGGTGGATTTGACCCTAGACTTCCCAAGGGAATAGTTCCCAAGTATGTTGAGGGGGATTCTAAAATTAGGGTGGGGAACTCCAAATACTGGGGTTCACTCCTGTGGGAGTTGAGATTACAGTAAGTGGGAGAGATAAGCTCCTGACCCTAGTGGGGGATGACGCAGAATCCTACGTCCGCAAGAAAGTCTTGCAAAGAAATTTGGTTTGACCCCAGAACAGTACTGGGTAAAGTTCATGGACACCCAGAAGGTAAACACACAGTCATGGGTGGCCTTTGTGGACATCTCAGTGAAAGCACTAGAGGGCTGGATGGAAAGTGAGTACTTGTGAGGGTTTGTATAATTTAATTCTTAGAGAGTACATCCTGACTCATTGTGCACAGGAGAAGTTACGCAATTACCGAGTGGATTCCAAGATGACTAGCCCCAGAGAGCTGGGGGAGTTAGCTGATGAGTGGTTGAGAACCTGGGTTTTCAATCAGCACCAGGGGGGGTGATCAGAAGGGAGGACAGCCCCTCCCCCACCCACCTCGCCCTGTGTAAAGCCCACATCGAAAGAAGGTCAAAAACAGAAAGAGCCCTCACAAGACCCACAAAAACCTGCACAAGCTAGAGAGGGGCCCAGCCAATCCAACTTTAAGGGGAGGGCATTTCAGGGAAAGCCTAGTAGGTTATTTGATGCCTCAAAGGTGGGGAAGTGCTTTGACTGTGATCACTCAGGGCACAAGAGAGGAGATGCTGTCTGCACAAAGAAGCCTCCCACTGGTGGGCAGACCCAGGGGATTGTCAGTGTAAGTGTGGAGGTGAAGATTGTCCCAGATATGGGGAAGGGTTTGACAGAGGCAACCTTAGTGTCCTTGGGTGGGGTGGATATTGCAACCCTGGCCTCCTTGCCTCCCAGCATGTAAAGGTACAGGCAGAGGCCTAAAATCAATGGCACTGAGGTTGAGACACTGAGAGATACAGGAGCCAGTGTGACTGTGGTCACAGAGAAACAGGTTTTGCTAGAGCAGATCATACCTGGTGTGTATCACCAGGTAACCTATGCAGAGAACAAAGCCAAACTCCACCCAGCGAAATCATGAGTTTGGAATGGGGTGGTGTGACAGGCCCTAAGCAGGTAGTTGTGCCTCCTGCACTCCCAGTACAGTGTTTACTGGGAAATGATCTTGAAGCGTCTGGCTGGTCAGGGATGAAGAGAATGGTCCATGGAAGGATGCTGGATCTCCCTGAGTGGGTATTTGTTGTGACCAGGTTACAGACTATCCAGAAGGGAAATGCTGGACATATGCCAGTGGATATTTGGCCCACAGGGTCCAAGAAAAATGGGTCTAGTGAGTCATCCCCATGAACTCCAGAGGTGTAGCAGAAATCTGATCCTGAGGTGGAGGATCTGACCTCTGAGGTAGGGACTCCATCCTGCATGATCTGTCAGAATTGACAGGAGTCATTGGACCCTCCTGTGAGAGAGCGATCCACCCTTGAGAACTTGATGCAGACCACCCCAAAGCAAGAGAAGGGGGTGACAGTGGATTTCACATAGTCTACTGGAAGGATGGAGTTTTCTACACTGAGGCCAGAAACCTCAAGGAAGGGGCCACCAGGCAGTTTTTGGTCCCCCCGAAGTACAGAGAATTCCTCCTGACTTTCAGTCATGCTATCCCCTTAGCAGGTTATTTGGGGAAGAATAAGACTTGGAACCGGTTGGTAAACCAGTTCTACTGACCCCATATGTCTGAAAAGGTAAAGGAGTTCTGTAGCTCCTGTGTCACCTGTCAGGCCAGTGGCACGATTGGGGGCAAGCCAAAAGCTCCCTTGATACCACTGCCAGTTGTCGGGATGCCTTTGAGAGGGTGGGGGTAGACATTGTTGGTCCCCTAGAACTACCAACTGCATCAGGGAAGAAGTATATCTTGGTGATAGTGGACAATGCTACAAAATACCCTGAAGCAATTCCCCTCAGGACAGTCACTGCCCATTCAGTGGCTAGGGCCCTACTTGGTGTTTTCACCAGAGTGGGTTTCCATAAGGAGAGGGTTCCAGATAGTGTCACACACTTTATGTCCAGCTAGCTGAAGGTGATGTGGAATGAATGTGGTGTTACCTACAAGTTCACCACCCCAGACTAATTGTCAGGTGAAGAGGTTCAGAAAGACCCTGAAGAGCATGATCAATGGTTTTCATGATAAACTCAGGAGGAGATGGGATGTTCTCCTCCCATGCTTACTGTTTGCTTAATGGGAGGTCACACAAAAAGGGGTTGGCTTTAGACACTTTGAGTTGTTGTTTGGGTACCATGTGAGAGGGCCATTGTGCCTGGTGAGAGAGTCTTGGTAAAAGACTCTCAAGGAAGCTAAGGACTATGTGCTTTACTATGTACTAGGCCTTAAATCTCGCATGGTAAAGTACATGTGCAAAGTAAGCAGGAAACTGTAGGCCAGCCAGGAGCTCATGAAGCACTGGTATGATCAGAAAGCTGCTATGCCTCAGTACACTCCAGGATAATTGGTGTTGGAGCATGTAGCTCATAGGGCCACCCAGGACAAGTGGACTGGGTCCTATCCAATCCTAGAAAAGAATGGTGAGGGTACCTACCTGGTAGACCTGAACACCCCCAGGAACCCCCAAAGGGGACACTGTCTTCAAAATTAAATTATACGCAAATTTTACTTTGGATTTAAAGTACTTACAAAGTATTAAGCTACCGTACTTTTTTTATATAAGCCACACATAGGTCTCTCCTAGGTGCCCCATGGCTAAGGGTGCCTTGTAACTATAAGCAGGGACATTATGAAATATGTTTTATAAGCCATGGTGAGGAAAAACTTCCAATTTCGTTTTTACCCCATTGTAGCCAACGGCTCTATAGGCTAACATTGGAATATTTTATTTAAGTATAAATACTGACAGGAGCAAGGTAAAATATCATTCAAGGTATCAAAATGCTAGTAATGATAATTCCACCAGCATGCCACTGTTAGATTAATAACAACTAACACAAAAAATAAGTTATTAAACTTTCTTTTCTATAAGTCAAAATCTAGCCTTCCAACTGCCCTCTCCTGATTGGCTAGCCCCTGCCAGGCTGAGTCAAGCTGTCTTAATGAGGTGTGAAGTAGCCTGCTGTGAGACAAAGGATATCCTGTGGATTTAGAACCACAGCTGCAGAAGCAGATGGCAGGATGAGGAGGAGGTAACCAAATTGGTCTTGAAATAGAGAATAACACTTTAGAACAGCACTGGCTCACCCCCACATCCTGAATCCCCATCCACACCGGAGCCCCTGTAATTAGATTAAGAAAGGGGGTGGAAAGGGTGTGCTAGGGAATCTTAGCTATGCCAGCGGGTTATCTTAGCGTGATCTAACCTTCAAGGAGAGACTATCTCTATTTTAGATTTTGTGAGAAATGTGCTTTCTGGGATAAGAATATGCCACACATTGGATGAAGTGGTCACACCTGAGGGTGGCATCCTGCATCCCATTGGTCAGGGGTGCCCCTGCCTTATCTGCACCCCAAAGGTCTGCACTCTGAAGGCCTGCGCCTACTGCACATTCTGAGACTACAGCCCTAAGGACTTTGCCTTGCTTCAAAAAGGATTAAGGAGTGTACTCCCTGCTAGGGGTGGGCGAAGAATTACGCTCCACACGGAGTTCTGAAAAACTCTGCGAAGTGATGCGGAGCAGAGTTTTTCTCTCAAGTAGCTCGCAAACGTTGAGTTGGCATGCGATCACGAGAAAAAAAGGTGCACTAGACCTCCTCCCAGTGAGATTTCTCAATGCGGGAAGTCACGGCAGCTCACGATAGCTCGCATTAAGAAATCTGAACTTTTGTTGAGGAAGGTGACGCATGAGTAGAATACCTACTCGAGCGGCAGATATCTTCAATGCCCTGGCGTGATACATAGTGGTGTTTTACATCACAGAACAAAGTCCCGGCACCAAAAATCAGTGCAAGCAGCATTGCCACTGGCGGATCTCTGCAGGACCGGCAGAGATTTCCAGCACTTCGCAAAGTTCTGCGGAGTAAAACTCCACAAACTCCACCCAGGCTTACTGCATGCAAGCTACAGGTCAACAGAGTCACCTACATCATCTCCACTAAGAAGTCAGCATCCAGGAGTGCGTTGAGTGGACTTTTAGAGATGTGGCCAGGTGCATTGTGGGAATTGCAGCTGCAACATCCTAAGTACCATCTCAGAGATTCAAGACCCCTAGACCTAAATTGGTTTTGTGGACACTTTGAACCCTCAAGGATAAGAAGAAGATCCAGACGTTTGGTGAAGTTTGGGAATTTTTGGGTAAAAAGCTCTACAAAGTGACCGACTTGACGTCGAGAGTCAAGCCAGCAACGTTGACCTGCAACCTGGACTAGATTTCACGTATGTCCCGCTGAAAGCTCCAGAGATTAAGACTTCCAGGAGTTACCGGGGGCTTCCGCTGAACCAAGCCGACAAATCCGCTGCAAAACCAGCCTGCTGGGGAGGCCTGCTCAACGTCGAGAGAAAATCATCCAGAAAAGTTTCTTAGTGCGAAGATAAAATTTTGACTGAGGCCTCCCGCTTAGTGTATCCAACCAGGGCTCCATCGCAGTCGGTCTCAAACTTTGACTTTGTCCCTGTCAGCGTGACCAGATGTCCCAATTTGGGGCTACTGGTTTTTAAGCGCTAGAAAATGTTTATTCTTAAAAAAATAATTCCTCCGGTTCCCAACATTCGTTTTTTTTTGTTTTTTGGTCTATTTGTTCATAAAAATATAATATATTTTTATAAATTGGTGTTGGATTTGTATTTTTTGGTGTGTCTTGTTTAATTCTATTGATGTTTTGAAATGCTTTACACACTTGTTTCCTAAGTTAAGCCTGCCTGATGTTTGCCAGCTACCAAGGTTTGACCAAGGGATTAATTTATTGAGACCCTATCTGACCCATTTATAGTGTTTGTGGCCTTATTTTTAGTGGTAAGTTAGTACTTATAACTACTAATAAACCACTTTCCAACAAGTGTACTGGATGAAAATGGGCAGACTGGAGGGGAGAATGGGCAGACTAGGGGAAAGTAAATAGGCTGAAGGGAAAGTCGGCAGAATCAGAGGGTGATTCGTGGAAGACTTAGAAGACTTGGGTGAAAGTGGGTACTCTGAGAGGAGAACAAGCATACTGTGGTGATAGTGGGCAAACTCAGTGAAAACAAAGTCTCGAGGAGAGAATGGATGAACATGGGGACAGCGGACAGGATCAGGAAGGAGAAGGGACAAATTGAGAGAAAGCAGGAAGGCTCAGGGTAGAATGGGGAGACTTGGATGAGAAGCATTATCAAACTAGGGAGAAAGTGGGAGGACCTTGGGGGATAACAGAGACATTGGAGAAATGTGCAGGCTGAGGGGAAGTGAACAGACTAGAGGTGATGAGGGACAGACTGAAAGGCAAAGTAGCAGACTCAGAGGAGAGTGAGCAGACTGCTGGCAAATTAGAAGACGCAGGGAAAAGTGGGCAGTGTTTGGGGAGGGGAGAATGGACTGAATGGGGGAAGAGTGGGCAGCTCAGGAGCAAGTGACCAGGCTCAGAAGAGAAAAGACAGACTAGATGGAAGTGAGTGGGATTAGGGGAAGTGAGCAAATGCTAGAGGACAGTGGAAAGAGCTAATGAAGGATGTATGAATGTGTTGAGAATCTCAGACAGCCTGCAGTGAGGGTTTGGGGAGGCACATAGGAGCTCTGGATGGGTTCTTGAACACTCGTAGATGTGTGGCTGAGGGGCTGCAAGGGGCTTAGGGGAGTTTCTGCTTTATCAAGAGGTGTCTGAGATATTGAAAGTGTTCCTCACCGTGTATGCTAGTTGAATAAAATGCTTTTAACCGATCTACCTCAAGTAACATCATGTCTCGTTTGTTAACCCACCCCCCCAATTTCAAATGTTTGTGTTGCTTTCCACTCATCTTCTACCATCCCTCTCCGCTCTTCTTTTCCTTTTTAACCCTCACCACTGCCTCTGTTGCTCTGCCTCTCTTCCACTCTCTCCCATTGTATTTCATCCTCCATGCATTGCATAAAAATGACTGCCAATGTGTGTGCATGTGTTGTGACACAGCAGCAGTCATCTTGGAATGGGCTTTTCTCATAAAGACAAAACATTTCAAGATGGCTGAGAATGCATCCATGTGTGAATTTTGTGTCTATTTAATGTTTTTCACTATGCTTTACAAACAAACACCACTATCATAGTCAATAGCTTATTAGGCCTCACTTATTCAAGGTGAGGCCTATGGACTTTCTCAATGTATGTTGCTCTAAGCTACTGCTATAGCAAAGAGGTTTAGAAACAATTATTTTTGCTTTTGACATTCACTTTAAGCACATATATATTTGTGTTTTATTCTTTATCTAAATTTACAGTGTATTAAATACAGCTACGCAAAGTCAAGTCCAGGCCTTTTACTGATATGAGTGACCTCCAGTTGCTGGGTGATTAAATGCCTCTGGAGTGTGCCTGAGGCTGAAGGGGCTGAGTCTGGAGTTTTAGATCATTTTTTTAGCTCTTAGACTCTCAGTGGCATCCGGTTCTTGAATGCTTCTGTTAAGCCTGGTGTATTTGTATAGAATATCCAGGTTACTATGTTTAAATTACAGAGTCTGGGTGGCCTATGGCCTCCAGCAGTTGTTGCAAACCCTGAAGTTTTTGGCTGGGTTTCTAGGTTATTTTGGTTAAACTACTGAGTCTGAGGGGCATCCAGTCCCTTTGTGTTGTTATAAAGCCTGTTGTTTTTCTCTAGTATATGTAGGTTCCTATATTGAAATTACTAATTTTTAGTGTCCTCTTGACCCTGGGAGTTGTTAATCCTGTTGTGTTTGTTAAGATATCTAGGTTATTATATTTAAATTTCTAATTCTCAGTGTCATCTTTTTCGTGGTTATTGTTGCATAGCCTGTTGAATATGTTTTGGGATGGACCGTCTGCTTTGACACTTTTAGGTTCTTTTAGTTATTGATTCCCTGCTGTTGTCAATGGTGTGTTAATAAGTAGGTCCACCTGCACCACCTCAGGTCTGGCAGTTTCACTGGGAAAGAAGTATTCCCTCTCTTATATTTGGACATACTCAGATCAGCTATTACAGTAGCACATACTTGAGTCTCACTGGCTATTTACACATACTTTGCAATGTTACAAGAATTTGAACTAATGGACTCCCTCATCTGACCCACTCACTGGACCCTGGTCTTGGAGGCCACAGTGAGATGAAGGTTTATACACTGGGGCATAATTCTCTCTTAAGGCCATGCAGCATGTTATTTGAATAATTTAGGGGCAATGTTTTTCAATGCACTGAAAGTGTACCATACTGCACAGTAAACATGATGCTGCCATTCAGCATATTTTCAATTCAAAATCTTGCCACATTTTGTATGGCAATGTGTGAAAGGAAAAACTGGGTATTTGTCTGCCCATTATAAATAGGGCAGGTGGAGAACCGGTCAAATCTCCGAAGGCCCTTACACCAGGGGTCACCAGAGGAGATTGTCAACCACGGAGTCAGTGTAGTCTCCGTTGCTGAGATACTTAAGTTCTGCTCGACTCTAAATGAGCTCAGTTTAGCAGAGAGGATACTCCATCACTGGTGCGACAGAGTACCCTCTCTGCAGAACCCTAAATCAGGCCATTAATCTTTTTTACTTCACTCTCTGAAACCTCTGGGATACATCTTGCGTCCTTTCATCAAATAGTGTCTTGTTTACTGTCTCTATGTCAGATAACATTTTCTAGACTTAGGAATCTTGATGCCACTAAATATTGTGCACAGTGCACACTATCGAAGGGCACAATACCCCATGGTAAGTAGAGATTTTCTATATGTAACTCTATATATCCAACAAAGCTCCACACCTCCACATGGCGAGAGTTCCACAGCACCGGAGGAAAGAGCCCACAGGTAGTTTTACCCAAAAAGAGTGTTTATTTAGTACACCATTTGTGCAAGCATGGACGGTCAACGCGTTTCGGCTCCCGCCTTCAACTGGACCATAGAGTCCCGCTGTCTAGAACATCTATTTAAAGTGAACATGTGCATTTAGATCCCTTGTTTGTTTCAATTATTTACAATATACTAGACTGCTAACCCTCATTTTTATCAAAGGCAATGGTAACTCATGGCTGCCATTTTTTACTTAACTCTATATATATATATGTATATTGATATATATACATATATATAGGTGGCAGAGGTATGCACCGTGCCCAAGTAGGGACCACCACTTTAGTAAGGGTAAGACAGAAAAATACTAATAGATAATCTGTGCGCCACCTGTGGTAGCTTGGCATCGATCAGTCAGGCTTATCTAAAGAGGCAATCTGTAACACTAGTTTAGAAAAATAGACAATATTTTTATAAATAAATCAAGCCCTAAACAACATAAATCCAATAAGGAAAAGTCGAGTTATGAAATTTTAAATAATAAAAAAGAATTCCAGTGCCTTAGAAGCAATAAACACTAATGGGGGTTATCTGATCATGCTAGACTGGCTCAAATTCAATAGCCCAACCTGGCCTCAATAGACCACATCCGGCTACATACTCCACGCAGGCCCCGGTGAACAAAGTACCTTATTCTGGTTGCAACAGTGAGATGTGGGGTGCAGTCGAGTGATGCGTCAATGTCGATCCCATAGTGGTGGCGCTGCATCAGTTCCGTTGACAAAGTGCAGAGGCCAAGATGTGTTGGGTACTAGTGCGATGCACCAGGTTTCTCCACCCAGTCAAAGGATGCGTCGATCGCTGTAGACTGCTGTGGCGGCAATGCGTGGTTCCATGCGACAGTTTCTGCAGGCGCTGTGGTGGTTCCAATGCGATGCACCGGGTTCTGCTCCTTCCACAGGGACGATGCATTGATTTCTGCTCATGCAGTCAGCAGATGCATCGGTACCTCTGGAACAGGTATCTGGGTGCACTTGGCTCAGTGAACCAGGCTCAAAAGGTTGGGGTGGAGACTTTGAATTCACAGTCTCAACAACAAGACTTGGAGAACACTTTGGAGCACTAGGCAGAGTCAAGCTCTCCTTCAGCGGGGTCAGCACTAGGCAGAGTCAAGCTCTCCTTCAGCGGGGCAGCAGGAGGCAGCAGGGCAGCACAACAGAAAAGCAAGCTTCCAGGTCAGCAGTCCAGCAGAGTGTCAGTCCTTGATGCAGCACAGCAGTTCTTCTGACAGAGTCCAGTTGTAGTTCCAGAAGTGTTTGATTTGGTTGGGTCAGAGACCCAGTACTTACACCAAATGTTGCCTTTGAAGTGGGGGTGACTTCAAAGAAGGGTATTTGAAGTGCATCTTTGAAGTGCACTGAGGTCCTTTGTTCCCAGCCCTGACTCCAGACTATCAGTAGGGGATAATCAGCTCTTTGTGTGGGAATAGCGCACTGTGTATTCAGGTGTGTCACCCAACCCAGATGTGTATTAGAGACAGGGTGCAGGTACACAGACCTGTAAAAGCAGAGAAATGTCCACTCTCTAATCCTATTTCTAAAATAGTAATGTCAAATATAATTTTACCAGTAAAGTGAATTTGTCATTACCATTCAAAAGATATAAAACATGACACAGATACTCTTTTCTAATCAGGAATTACATCTTAAGATACACTGACGTGCTGACGACACACTAATGTTCTGGTGGGTGTAGAGGTGCTGCTGCCACTGTCACTGCCCCCTGGCCCCGGCCTTGGCCTTGGACCCTGATCCAGACTCAGCCCTTGATTCCCCTCGGCTGAGCCAGGTGTAGTCCAGTGCAGCTCTGTGCGGGCTGGCATGGTGCTGTGCAGCACAGCTCGCAGACCACTAAGGGTGTCCCAGCTCTACCTTGACCTCGAGGTCTTGCTGGCCGGCCCTATGCCCTTGTTTGACCGCGAACCCATCCCAGCCTGTTCTTCACTGTTGGTAGCTGGTTCCTGAAGCCCTGCCAAGCATAGTTCCTGGTGCTGCGGGCTTGGAGCTGCTGTGTGTGAGCTGCTGGCAATTCCTTGAGAGTGATGGAGAATGGCCTGTGAAGTTTGGAATTCACACCCGCACTTGAAGCACTACAGACCAACCTAGACCTGGGTGAGTGATGTTTCCATGCTTAAGGCAGCTGCTGAAATCGAGCAGAGTATAAGGGTTGGTGCCTTGGAGCACCAGCTTACAGCACAACCTCCCATAGTGCGGAAGCGGCCGGCGTTAGGCCGGTGTGGCTTGCACACAGCGAGGTGGCTTGGGCAAACTCCCCACACACCACAATTGCATTACAACTTCACAGCGTCTATCTCCAATAGCCCTTGATTGCTCCCCCATGCCCAGCAATTCAACAATTTAGCAACCGCTATTCCCCACAATGCTCTGCAGGCTAAACCATGAAGCTACTAAGAATGAGCCTGCAATCCCAAGACCAAAGATTAAAGTGTCTGGTATTCAACTTCCACTTGACAGTGGTAACCCAACACGGCATGCTCATTCCCCCCTTACTACTATGCCAGAGGTCGTCACCAGGGGGGGGTAAGAGGTGGCGTTGCTGGAGGAGATCAAAGCCTTAGAAGATCTTCCTGTGCTCAAACAGCCAAGATCCCCTTAAATTATAAGTTGTGCAAGTGGGGATTATGAGGTCTGGAAGGCTGAGGAGAGAGCCACCAACAGCTTCGAAGCGGAGGAAGAACAAGTCAGGCTGTGTGGCGAACCCTCTCTCGAATGGGGAGCCCATAGTCTCAGCCCCTAAGCCTAGTCAACAGTGCTCTGCTCTCACTACTGCACCAGACCCCGACTTAGCAAACCCCCAGCACCCCGACTCAACCTCTGCCACCGATCACATTCTAGCCACCCCAAGGGAAGGGTGGACCACTCGGCCCTCATGTAATCACACTTCTTGGCTTTTTTAAGAAATCAACTATAGTGGACAGTGCAGATACCTCCAAAGGAAGTGAGTTTGAGCTCCCCACCTATATCAACCCAGTGCCGGGGGCGAATGGGCCCTCTAATGCTCAAAGTCCAAGCCACTGTCCACACGGCCCCGTCAACTTGGTCTATCCTAGATACAAAACTTAGATATCAGCGGTAACGCCAATGAAGTTCAGAAGACTGGGCCAAAGAAACCTCCTGCTCCGTACGCCTTATTAGCCACAAGTCTGTTAACTTGCCCTCAACTCCCTCCCCCGATTGCCATCCCCTCCTAGCTTTTCTATCAAGCTATCCCCCTCTCAAAGACCATCTCTTCCTCCCGTGCATCGGAACATGACCACACAACATCGAACCCAGCAGCTAAGACAAGCAGCCTAGATGCCTATGGCTTCCAAACAGGTGTCCGTTTTCATCCAGTGGCTCATCTTCTGCCAGAGCTAACCTTGGAACTAAGTGCAGACTGCCCCTTTAGCCTGGCAGTGGCTCAATGGGCTTGGACTCAAGCTGGGAATAGAGCCTCACTCTCACCTATGAAATCATCCAACTGGATGCCCTTGGAAAATCTAAACATAGACCTGGTGGCATGGAACTGAATGATCAATCCCTCCAGGAGTTGTCACTTCTCCTTACAGAGGCACCTCAAAGCCCTGGGTTAGCTGGCAATGCCACATCAGGCATCTATATGGCCACTCCTTGTTCAATCTAGCCACAACTTCTGCAGACACTCCAGTCTACTATTTCTGCCATTAATTACCATTCTGATAAGCTGGACCTGCAACTTGACCTCCTGAACTCGCTTGCGGTCTTTACAGCAGGGATTGACTGTAAACTCGACAATTTAAATAAATTAATCCTTAGAGCTCAATCAACTGCCCATCTCGCTCAATCTGTTTGCTGTTGTTCCTCTATCACAGACAATCTGTCTTCACTTCCAACCTTTCTCAATGCTGTTTTAATGGAGATCAAAGGGCTCACTGCTAGCCCACATCTATGCCAACCATCAGTAAAAGCAATCTCTCTTCAAGACTCCGAAGCCTCCATCGTCCAACCCCAAGATGCGCACATCATGTCAATTGGCTCTAGCCCCGAGCACGCAGGCCCTCGGTTGGCTATTAGTCCCTTAGTGACGATAAACAAAAATGATTCTCGTGCTTGTGATGACCTTAATTGCCCCTCATCGAAAGTGCATATTTTGTCAATAAGCTTACGTTCCGAGCAGGCAGGCTCACCACCTTTGTCCACCTCGGCAGCCATTTCCACCATTGTGTCACATCCAGCCAATGGAATCATTGACCTGGATGCAACTCAGCCTCTATGTCCTCTTAGCAGGAGGGAAAGGAAGCACCGCTGGAAGCAGTGAAACAAAATCAGCAGGAACTCATCTTCCATCACTCGCAATCCACAGTTTACAAAAAAAAGAACACAGCCTCCCATGCCCAACGAAGAAGAAAGCAGCCCCAAACGCATGTCTCATCACAGGTTCAAACTGAAAGATCAGAGCCTGTTGGCTCAAATCCTTTGCCAAGCTTGCCCGGAATCGGTTTGCACCAACCACCAAGGCAAATTGGCTCACGCTTTGAAAGCTTAACATTACGGGCAAACCAGGTAGACACGGGGTTCCAGTAGGGCCAGGGTTCACGTGAAATCTAGGCTGCCTCGCTGACCTGCCCAGGTTAATAGTGAACCTACCGAGTTATGATCATAAGGGCCTGGGAAACCCTGAGCTGACCGTCTAAAACAATTCACACCACTGAGCCTCTTTTGACTCTTCTTTCAGAGAAGGACCCCTCGGGAGTTCCATCTCTGCCACCCTCCACACAGATCACCCACAGTTCTCCTAGAAGACATGTACCATCAAAACAAGCAGCCCTGCAACTCTCAACTGTTGTTTGTCCCGGAATACCACACAGAAGGCCCTCATGACATTTTAAATAAGGAAAATATAACAAGGCTACTGACGGCCATCCCTGAGTTCAGCTGTTTGGAATCAGATGGCATTGTGTCAATTAAATATCTGGCAACTAGGGCCAGAAGCTACACTCACGACCTTTGCCTTGGTGACCCTCGCACAGTCTATTCTATCCAGAACAGAGGCTTTCAATGCGTGGGGCATCAAGATCAGCCCCCTTAAAGTAATTGGCTACCTTTTGGTTCTGGCAAAAACCCCAGACACTACGAGAGGTGCCCAGGAAAGAGCCATAGTCAATCCTAAAAAATGCCCTGGGCAGTACCATCACAACCTCTAGCGATCAAAGGGTCACTACAAATGACCTTTTAAGAAATGACTGGAATTGGATGCTGTCAACCCTGTCCCGTAGGCGCTCAGAATGAATCAAGATATGAGCACGCTCTCATCCAGAGTCATCATCTCTATCTTTGTGCTCCTGGAATGTCAGTGGCTTCTCACAGAATCTTCAGTCCCCCTATCTCACAGCCTTTCTGAGGGACTTTGAAATCATTGCCCTACACTAAACATGGTCTGTGTGGAGTCATACTATCACCGGCTTTATCGAGCTCAGTAAATCGGCTTCCAGAGAGCACAAGTACGGTAGATCAAAGGGTGGTCTGACAGTATACATTTCTGCAAAACTGCAGGTGAAAATGGAACCAATATTATTTCAAAATACCTTTTTTTTTTGCAGTTTTTTATAGTGCGAACTCAACCCGAATGTATCAGAGGTCTTTACATGAGCACCAGTTGCATTACAGACGGGCACAATAATTTTTAGGCATGGGGATATTAAGTGATTAGCCAGAATCACATGATGTTTGAGTCTCCTGCCAAACTCAAACAGGATTCCCCAGCTTCAAAGTCGGCCACCCTAGCCATTAAGCCACACATTGGTTACAAGAATAACAATTTGCAACTGGAGACCACAGCGCTCGCTTGTGCTGATTAACTTCTAAACCAATCCGAGTGCAAGGGAGCCTAGGTCAAAACATAACTGGCTAATATTGGTCCTGTGTGACCTGGCCGGGGAACTTTCGCTAACTATCTGATTGCATGATAACAGATGAATTTAACACGAACCTCCTCCAAGATGCCCACAAGGTCAATGATGAGATCTCTCCTGAGGGCTTCCGGAACATTGTTGAACAAATCAGGCCAAAGGGCTGCTCACGAAGCTCGCTACGGGAATTCCTCATCCTGCAGCTCAGCAACATGGACTTGAAAGTACTAAATGGCCGGTTGTTACAGGACATCCCCCCACTTGGTCAAGAACCGATTAAAAACTTGTTCCTATCTCAACTACACCATATAAACCGGAAATGTTCCCCTCAGTGGAAAGCTACTGCAAAGTTCCGCGCACCGAGAGGAACCACTGCCCCCAGTTCACAAGAATACATTTCATTCTGTCCCACCACACCATAGCCTGTGACACAAGCAAGAGTATTTACACCAAAAACCTCAGGCTCCTGGAAGGGAGAGATGACAAAATCATGGCTGAATGTATAAGATCACCCCCAGGGTCAGACTTAGGTGACATCTTGCCGATTGTTGAGTAAACACATTTTATTAACCAACTTCTCATAAAATTTCCATGATCAGCTACAAACCTTGTTCAGTAATACAATCACACCAAGTCATTTTCCCCTATGGCAACATTTCAATGCCTAAAGAAAGCTCACAACACTGCCAAGAAAGGAGTTAAAAAGAAAACCAGGAATAAAGAGCAAATCTAAGTATTCAAGCTGGTGCAGAAAAATTATAAGCATGCTGTTCATACAAAGAAGTCTAGTCCCTCAAACCACTTCCTGGCGATTCTCCTATGTGAGAGCAAGAAATACAACTCAAGGACCTCTGAGCCTTGGTGAGCAGGCAAGTGAATGGGTCTGTCAGGACCGGCTGTGCGACCATCACTGAATCAAAATGTTCATCTTTCCTCCTCAGGCATTTCACATCAAGCGGCGACTTAGATCGCTAAATGGACGGGAGATTCCCTAGCCCAAATGTACCCACCACCTCAGCTATGCCCCAAGATCGAGACTGCCTGTCCCTTGCCCCCATGGATTCACCATCTTTGTTGAGTCGGCTGCAACAGGTTATGTCAAAGGCCAGGTCAGATGGAGTCCCTGGGCCTAACGGCCGCCCTCAGGGCCTTGTCAAGCAGGACATCCCTTTCTGGGCCGGCAAGCTCTTGTTGCTTTTTGGTTACTGCTTGAGGAGCTCGGCAATCCCGGAGACATGGTGTGGGGCTATCATACAACACATTTACAAAGGGGGCCTAAATCAGATCCCAGTAATTATAGACTGACTGCGCTTCTGGACAACAAAGCAAAATTAATTGCCAGTCTACTGCTGAAGAACCTGCAGCAATGGGTGGAGATGAGCAGGCTTTACAGCAACATCTGGTACACTAGTCAACTTTTTAGTCATATCTATTTTATCGGCCAAAGCAATCACAGCCTGTTACGTTACTGTTTCATAGACTTCAAGGTGGCATTTGACCGTGTGCCCAAGGTGGGCACTCCGGTCCAAAGTAAAGAAATGGGGCATGCTATATAAACTTCAAGAGCCCATTATCCAGTTACATTCCAAAACCTGGATTTGCATTACACTAGCTGATGGAGCCTGCGCGACAAGAAAAATCTCTACCACGTGGGGTGTAAAGCAGGGGTGTGTGTTAGCCCCCGTCCTTTTCAAACTGTTTATTTCTGACCGGTCTAAATCCCTTGATACTATCAACAGCCACTCCCCAAATATTGACAGGGAACACATCAGCAACCTGCTTTGTGCAAATGGCCCTGTTCAGCTGTACATGAGTATGGTTGCAGCATTGTTAAACCAGTTGCACTCCCAAAACTGCCTCTAACAGCTTGGAGGTTAACCTAAAGAAAACCAAAGTTGTTACACTCGGGAGGAAATCTTACCGGGGGATGGCTGGTTCTGCAACGGCAATGAGATCACAAAGAATCACTCTTATTAAGAAATACTTGGGGTTCTTATTGACCCAAGAGGCTCTAACGCTCAGCAACAGAAGGAAGTTGAAACAAAGGCTCTGGCCCTTCAGATGTCTCTGTCAAAGTAATCAAACTCGATGTGGGCGCCAAACCTTTTCCCTCTCCTGAAAGTCATGAGGGCAAAAATGATTCCATCACTGTTTTACGGTAGTGAAATACTACTGGGTAAAGATGGCAATCTTCTAAACTAACTTGTAACCAGGATATATAATTTTGTCCTTCACTTACTGAGATTGTCTTCCGCTGCCCATATTGGGCTGGAACTGGGTCTTTACGATCAGCGGGCTGCTAGAGCTGGCACCTTTCGGGCTGAGGAAACCGCACAACCAGTTCCTTGAGGACTGACTAAGTACCCTGCATGTGAGAACATTGGGTCTTCAACCTGAGTCAACCCGTGTTTAAGCAATGCATCAAATTATGTGTACACGTCTGTTCATATCACTCTGACAGGAAAGGATCAGCATCAGTTTTAGTCACAGAATTTTGCCCTCTGTAATCCACACCAAACTTCAGTTCAGGTGTGGTGTCTGGTGAGGCAGTTTTGGTACCAGTACCACACGACTGGACCAGGGGCTACTGGAGGGTTCTTTCACCCCCAACTCCAGCATCTTGGAAATTTTGCTCTTGATGCTGGCTCTCACCTTATCCTACAACCTGTAAGATTTATTTTTGACAGGGAGATTGTCCACGTGTCCACATCATGGGTACACAGGTGGGTAATCCCAGGAGTAAGGGTAAAAAGAGACAATTACTGTTCCAACGCTTTGTGACAATTGCTGTGCTGTTTAAGAGTCAAAGTGGGGGAAAGGATTATTCTTTCTACAGACCCATCCTTCTCCTTGGAAGCCAAGTGGTCAGGGAGAAATTCACTCAATTTTTTCTCCGCTCCATCCGTCACCATGGTGAGCTCAGACTTCTCAAAGTGTGTTTTGAGGTGATTGATGTGAAGCATCCTATGGGGTTGCCTTGGGGTCTTAACGTCCACCACATAAGTGGCCTTACCCTTCCTCACAATTACCTAATAAGGCCCAGTCCAACAGTCCTGAAGCACACTCAGCTCCGTGGGTTGGATGACCCTCACTTTCTGCCCAGGCTGTAATTCCACAGCAGTAGAATTTTAGTCATTCCACTCCTTCATTACAGCCTGGCTGGCTTCCAAGTTGTCAGAAGCTTGCTTCCACAACTTAGCCATTTGGCTACGAAAGGCTAGCATGTAGCTTACTGCATCCTGGGGAATTTTCCTGGGAACTTGCTCCCACCCTTCCTTTACCAAGCTGAGAGGTCCAATGACAAAGGTGCTGAAGCTCACTACATTCTGCTGTAACTCCCTGTAGGAAAACAACAGGCCGATCAAGAGGATATCCCACTTTTTCCTCATGCAGACCTCTTATCATACATTACAGTGTCCTGTGGAATCTCTCAACAAGCCCATTAGTTTGCTGGTGCAAAGGTATGAAGAACTTGTAAGTAACCCCACACTCTTTCCACTGTAACTGCATATATGCAGACATGGAGTTCGTGCCCCTGTCAGATGCAACTTCCTTGGGGAAACCCACTTGGATAAAAATCCCCATCAGAGCCTTTGTCACCGCAGGTGCAGTGGTGGTCCTCAGAGGGATTGTCTCTTGGTACCGGGTGGCATGATCCACCGGGACCAGGATGAACATGTTGCCTGAAGCAGTCCATAGGCCCAACAACGTTGACGCCCATCCTTTCAAAGGGGGTGCTAACGGCAGACAGTGGTTGCAGGGGAGCTTTTAATTTTTTCTCTGCCTTCCCACTAACCTTGCAGGTCACACAGGTCCTAAAGAACATATCTGAGGATGTCCTGGATCTTGGGTTAGTAGAAATGTGGGGCAAGTCTTGCAATGGTCGTTTAATGGCCCAAGTGTCCTGTTCTTGTGAGCCAGCTCCATTAGGAAGACTCTAGCATTGGGGAACCACCAAGGACCTTGATATCCCATGCAAAGGAGCCTTAGGTTCACTGTAAATGAGGTCATCATCCCAGTTAATATGAGACATAATCTGCTGCTTGTGCTTTGGCGTGGTGCCTCATGCCTTCAAGCATTGGGCACTCCCTCTGTGCCCTACTGAATTCCTCCCTGGTGGGTACTCTATCTACATGTCAATCATCAGGTGTAGGCAGATCCCACAGGGTACACACTGTACAGAAAAACACACAGACACACACACACACTCACACACAGGGAACACACACACAGGAAACACCCAGGGAGCACACAGATACAGACTAATAGATAACTTGTGCTCACACTCTGGTAGCTTGGCACAGAGCAGTCAGGCTTATCTAAGGAGGCAATGTGTAAAGTATTTGTGCAACACACACACACACACACACACAGTAACACAATGAAAACACCAAAAAAAGACTCCATAATGGTTTAGAAAAATAGGCAATGATTTTATAAATATATCAAGCCCAAAGAGACAAAAATCCAATAAGTAGAAGATTGAGTTATAGATTTTTAAAGAATAAAAAGAGTTCTAGCGCTGAGAAGCAATACGTGCTAATGGGGGGTTATCTGATCGTGCTGGACCAGCGAAAAGTCAATAGCTCAGACCTACCACCATGGAGCACAGGCCAGCTACATGACCAATGCAGGCCTCAGTGAGCAAAGTACCTTATCCTGGTTGCAACAGCGAGATGTGGGGTGCAGTCGATTGATGAGTTGATGTCGATCTTGCAGTGGTGGCGTTGCATCGGTTCCGTTGAAGAAGCGCTGAGGCCGAGATGCGTTGGTTCCGAGTACGATGCTCTAGGTTTCTCCACGCAGTCAAAGGATGTTTCAATCTCTGTAGACTGCTGTGGCGGCGATGCGTGGTTCCGTGCATTGGTTTCTGCAGGCGCTGTGGCGGTTCAGATGCAATGTGCCAGGTTCTGCTCCTGCCACAGGTACAATGCGCCGATTCCTGATCACACAGTCAGCGGATACATCAGTGCCTCTGAAGCAAGTATCTGGGTCCACTTTCAGTGAACCAGGCACAAGAGCAGGGGCTTTGATTTCCCTGAGTCTCAACAACAGGAGGCAAACTAACAAGCCCTTGGAGTACACTTTGGGGTGCAAGGCAAAGTCTAGCTCTCCCACAGTAGGGTCAGACAGCAGCAGGGCAGCACAGCAGAAAAGCAGGCCTTCCAGGTCAGCAGTCCAGTGTCAGTCCTTGATACAGAACAGAAGTTCTTGTGATAGAGTCCAGTTGTAGGTTTAAAAGTGTCTGATTTGGGAGGGTGTTGAAGACCCAGTACTGCCATTGAAGTGGGGGTGCCTTCAACAAAGGTTCTTTGAAGTGCACAGAGGTCCTTTCTTTCCAGCCGTGGCTCCAGACTATCAGAAGGAAGTAATCAGCCCTTTGTGTGGGGACATGGCACTGCCTATTCAGGTGTACATGTCAGGCCCTCCCTCCCTTCCTGCCAAGCAAGAGACATCAGAATGCAGTTGAGTACTCAGACACACCTAATCTTCCTGTGTTTGTGGCTGTCTAGAGGGAATGCACAAAGTGTAACTGTCGCCGACCCCAGACTTGTATTGAAGACAGAATGCAAGCACACAGAGCTGTAAGAGCAGAGGAATGCCCACCTACACTTGCTCACCTTCTTAAAGTGGCATTTCAAACATTGTAATGTCAAATCCAATTTTATCAGCATAGTAGATTCGTTATTACCATTTCAAAGGTATAAAACATGACATAGCTACCCCTTCTCTAATCAGGAATTACAGCTTAAAATTGTATAATGGAATTGCTAATGTTAACCTATAAGAGGATTAGGCCTCACAGTAGTGAAAAGCTAATTTGGTTGCTAAGAGATACATGACCTACCTTTTCCTTACACAGCATGCTGCCCTATAGGCTTCCTAGGGCCTACCTTAGGGGTGACATATGTCTAAGGGGAGTATAAGGCTTGGCACAGGGTTTTAAATGCCAAGCCAAAGTGGCAGTAACACTGCACACACAGGCTCTGCAGTGGCAAGCCTGAGACAGGTTTAAAGGGCTACTTGTGTGGGTGGCACAATCAGTGCTGCAGGCCCACTAGTAGCCCTGGGTATATGGTATACCACTTTACAAGGGACTTACAAGTAAATTAAATATACCAATTTTGTATACACCAATGTTAACATGTTTAAGGGAGAAGAGCATGCACTTCATCACTGGTCAGCAGTGTTAAAGTGCTCAGAATCCTAAGGCCAAAAAAAGAATCAGCAAAAAGAGGAGGTGAGCAAGGAGAGCATTTGGGGGAAGACCATGTAGTGCTAGAGTCACTCTTGTGGTTTGACGCCTGGTGATGACCTTTGACTGCCATTATTTTATCTGAATTTAGTGTGTTATTTGATCCTAGTCTGAATGTACGATGGTCCTGCATATGCCTGTTTCACTTACAGGTTTCTTTCTTGTAATCTTGCAGTCTTTCAGTGGGAGCTGTCACAGAGTAGGACAGCCTTGCCAAGAATAGCTTTTCTGCATGCACAGCAGCGCTTGCAAGTTGCCTGGGTTATTCACTTTCAAGGTCTTTTTGTTTTTGTGAGGGATTGCTTATGCACTCGGAAGGCTTAGATAAAATCGACAAGATAAAATCTGGAACATGCGAGATTTGGAGAAGGAGACGTGAGAACTCCTTTCTGCCATGGGAATGCTTGCTTGGAACCTAGCTAGTTCTGGTAAGATTCCTATTGCCCCGGGGGGAGGTCTTTCCCGAACATTCTAATGTGTTTAAAGGTGAGGGTTGTAGACTCCAGAGACCGGGAGTTTGGAATCTGAGTGGGGGCGGAGACATCTACCTCAAGAGAGTGGAACTCTGGTTGCTGAGGTTCTTAATCACAGCTGTTTACTTCCCCAGTCTGAGATGCAGTGTTTGAACCAGGTGATGTATTGAGTTTTTGTTATTGGCATGGTGAGCAAAGAAACAATGGATTTAGGCCCAGATCTCTGTACTGGGGTGAATGTATGACATTTTTCTGCATTCTGTCCATCAACAGTTCTTTTTGCATTTGTCACCCCAAGTGGGATGGGTATGCTCAGACGTGAGTCCCGTGCTCTCCATGCCAATGGAATCAAGCTATCCTGGCTGAGGAGGGGTGAAACCCCGAAACCGGTCCTAGGATGCTTGTTTCCAGTCCAGGGAGGACCTGGCCTGGCAGTTCGGGCTGGACTGTTCCCATTGGGCACAGGGTCAAGACTGATTTGCATATGGCTGGGTCCAAACTGGAATGGCATGGTGAGCAAAAAAACAATGGATTTAGGCCCAGATCTCTGTACTGGGGTGAATGTATGACATTGTTCTGCATTCTGTCCATCAATAGTTCTTTTTGCATTTGAGTTTTTGTTATTGCCATGGTGATGTTTGGCCAGTGGCTTTGATCAATTGAGGTATTTTCTTTGTGATGTGGGAGTGAGTTGAGGTGCACATCCAAAGTAATCATCTGATGTATATATATATATATCTTTCTGATCTCTTGCAGGACGTCCAGTGTATTTGCTTGAGTCTTATCTCATATCATTTGCTGCTTGTTTATTAATCAGTATTATGAATGCATTATATTTACCAAGTGTGTTATTATTGCTTGCATATAAACATATATATATCTCTGTGTATTTGAATCTTGTGCATTTGGCATCTTGGAAAGCCTTTCTGTTACAGAGCATTGTGTAAAATAAAACCCCAAGCCTTATTCTAAAACACTTTTCTAAAGGTAATGTGTTAAAGTCTTTGCTTCGCCGGTGTTGACATTTTCAAGAAGGACGAGGAATCCATGAGCCAATAAGAGCTCCACGTAAGTGCATCGGCAGGTGAGGAGGTGGATGTACTAAAGCCCCTCTACCTTGAACATTATTTGCGGATATTTTGGACACAGAACTAGAAATCTGGGGTTACGTATTGAACCGTTCAAGAATATACGGCAGTCGGAAACAGTGATTATTCAAGTCTGTTTAAGAAGGGGGTCCACTAGCAGACCCCTTTTCGAGTCTGCAAAAGAAAAACAAGAATAAGTGCAAATATCCACTCCCTTTCATTCAGGGTATAACAACCTAATAAACCACAAAGAAAAGTGAACATAATGACTGTCTTGATAAAGATGGAATAATCAGATACCCATCAAAACACGTTGACGCATTTCTGTACATTATCCCGAGGACAAGTTGGACCTGTAGATACAAAATAGAGTATATGTATCCAGGCTAATCTTGCTAAAAGTATTCCTAGGGAATTGTTGAGCTAAAAGACAAAGTATACTGTCTATCATTGTTCTTTTCCCTATTTTCTAGGGTTCTCTGTGGTTAAAAGTGTTATAAGATGTTATGTTATGTCCTGATCTGATGAATTGTATTGTTTTTAATTATGTTGAACTGATGCATTGTGTTGTATTATAGGTGTTTTTACTACATAAATTGTGTTTTTAATAACATTCATATGTACTAAAGAAATACATTGACTCTTTTGCACTGTATGTTAGAGTGTTGTCATTGCTTGAGTGTGTCAGGGTTTTTCAGTGAGATTTTTTTTTAAAGTTTATCTATGTGCTTTATATGAATCAAGAATTCCACTAATGATAGGGTGTTGTTGTTGATTGAGTAAATCAAGGGACAATTTGTTTTCTGTTCTCGCCGGGTGTTGAGCCATCGTGTGGGAGCTGTTTTATCTGATAGACGAAGCAAAACAGACCACCCTAAGGCTGACAGGTCTAACATGTACCTTGGTGATATATCTTCAAGGTCCATATATGTGGAGTTAGTAACTCTACATTACCTCTATAACCACTTACCTTATGTTTTCCCTCATGTGGAAATATGGATTTTTATGATCAGTTATGTCCCCTATCTTGGACCCCAACGGTTCTATGTGCATGTTACAAGTACATGTATGTTCCCTCCAGTTCCAGTTATGAAGACGCAAATACATGTGTGTCCACCGTCAACATGTCCTCTTTCAGATCCGCCATGAATGGGCTGGATATTCGATTCCTAAGTACGAAAGGCCACCGACTTTTTACGGCTCAGTTACTCCATTTTGCAGTTCAGGCGAGTAGGCCCTGATTCTGCCATCAAGCCTTTCCCTGCTTTCTGCCTCTGACAGCTTCAGCTTGAGCTCGCATCTGTATCCATGAACTTTGTCCTACTCCCTGTGCAGCTAACGGTGCCTGCCTCGGCTGGTCTGCCTGCCTGCCAAAACTGTATTTCACCTTCGAGTTATCTGCTTCGCTCCTCAGCCGATGCATTCCTGTCTAGTAGTTTAGGTAAACATTTCCTTCAGCTACTGAGAAAAGGGCCCGGCTTCTCTGTCTTCATGCAAGTAATTCATAGCCCTGTTACCATGGAAAGATTTCTGCCCCTTGCATCTCATGTAGACACTTAGACGTTTGTGCACGCACACACAGTCAGTATAGAATAGATTTTGTCCAAGAGTCCTTCCTTTGTGGATAACATAGTTCTTTAAACATAGGATGTTAGATATGATTTGGGATTAGGTTGACTTGACCCCCCAGACTTCTTGTCTCCACATGTAGAGCTAAATGTCAAGTCCCCTTCACCCCCTAGTTGCACGTCAATTACACGTCATGCTGCTGCGCGCGCATCTCTGCCAAGTATTTCTGCTGACATTGCGAAATTATTTCATAGGTCCACCCATATGTGACATCACAACCAATGACGTTTCTTTGTTACTCCCAATTACGCCTCTTTTCATTACGCATGTGAAATGTTATCTTTGCTATCAATTGTTACGCCTCCTGCATTTGTTTCATTGTAATGTATGTTCTATAAAAGCGATTACTTGTCAATAAAATGTTGTACTTCACTTCCTGAACCCCCGTGGTGACGGAACATGGAGGCCCCGATTCGAATCGTCCATTTGGAATAAAGCCCATTCTGAAACCTCTTATACCACGGATTCTGCCTCTTATTTTACTGAGCTATGTTTAATAAGATTCCGTATCAAATTCAGTTCCGGTAATTAAATTATTTACCACAGGATTGGCGCCCGAATAGGGACACTTTCTCATCTCACGAGCCGGTGGTGCGTTGCAGGCCCGGTCTCCTGCCACAGCTGGACGGACAATAACGCGTACCAGCAGGATTTCCTGTATCTCCCTCCGGTCAAGCGGGGGCGACTGAGGCTGCGATCAACCCAGACGAGGCGGTGAGAAGTGCGAAGTATCCCGACCAGAGCCTAGCTGAGAGAGCAAGATCCGAGGTATACAGAGGCCCACCAGGTTTCCGAAGTCCCGAAGTCCCGAAGTTTCCGATGCTCCGAATTTCCGAAGTCTTTCGAGTCAAGTTCAGTTCAGTTCCGTTCTGAGGCCTTCCGTTCCGAGCTACCCGGTGAGTACCATTGCTGGGGAGGCGTTCTGACGTGCACATAGGTTGTGCCGGTCAAGACGGGTTTGGGTACACAAATCCGGTCTGCACTGTTTTAGCAGTGTATATGTACTGTTTAGCAGTATATCAAGTATTCCGAAGTATCTAGTTATTGTCGAGAATTATGCTTAGTGACTAGTTTTCTAGACTCTCATCATTTTTTTGTTCATTTAAATGCTAAATGTTAAATGTGTTAATACGTTCTGCATATTGTGGTATGAATGACTGTTCATTATTGTGCTTTTGTATTAAGTGTGTTCAAGATTAAGTATCAGATCAGTTGTCAATATGCCGCTCTTTTCGAAATTAAGACAGATCACAACTAGGAAAGGGGTACTCGAGGAAGCTGTTCCTATTCCTCCTAGGGACACTCCAGGGCACTTCATGTATCACAAACATGGCTTAGACGCCATATTATTTCTTGATTTATGGGTGGACTACACCAAGGAATTACCAGAAAGTCAGAGGTGGCCCGCAGCTGGGACCTGGGATGCAGAGTGCATTATGAAAGTAGAAGAGGAGTTATGGAAAAGGAAAGCTAGACAGTCACAGAAAGACGCCGTTGAGTTATGGCGTAAAGAATCGCATAGACGTACCGAAAAAGCACTAAGACAGAAAGAGAAAAGTAAGGAAAATTCAAATAAAGTTCGAGAAAATCTGTTAATAGAAGAGGGTACACGAGTAAAATCAGAACAAGTAGATAGACAAAGACATGCCCTTATGAATGGCATGTATCCCCTTCTGGCCGAAGGATTACCTAAGGCTACTCCGGAGATACCAAAAGACTTGCCACCACCATTGTTTCCGATAAAGGCACATCCAAAAGGGCATCCCAGAACCGCAGAAGATGTTTTTCTTTCCTCATATTTAGATGACGCAGCTCCCGAGTATGCTAACCCCGCACCACCTAGACCGTCTGCTGGGGGGGTTCAACGTCAAGACCATGTATCTGTATCTGTGCAACAACAAACTCCGACACAAGCTTCGGCAAGCACATCTGTTTCTACATCTGTTCCCACAGCCGTTTCTACAGCTGTGTCCACACCTGTAGTTGCTGTAGCACGTTCAACGAATCCTTTCACGCCCAGTACCCCAGATGGGGCTACCGGAGGTGCTACCAGCGTGTATTCTACGCCACCCAGAATAAATAAACTTACTTTTCAAGAATCAGCACATCCAGGTACGCCCAAACTTATAAATACCCGCACGCTTAAGGAACTTCTAGTAGATTGTAGATATGACCCGGTGCCCGGCAAAGAGGACGAAATGGTCCTGGCATCATTACGTATCAGACGAGCTGCGATGTTTCTAGGGAAGCTACCAGGAATGACTATGCATCTAGATAATATATATCATTTTGTTCAAACAGGGAGAGATTCTGAAAGTATTAACAGAGCTATGGAATACCAGAAAGTGGAGATACAGGGGGAACTGTTACGTTTCCTCATAAATTGTGTGATCAGAAATCAAGACCGACCGGGGGTAAACCCGGAAGTAATGCAAATTCTTACGAGATGGAGCCAGAATATATCAGATGGGAAACATGATAAGCAAGCATGTATAGTAGCCATGTGCCGAAAGATCAGAAAAGAAATAGAACGAATACATGAAGAGAGATTGGAGGTAGACGAGTTTGAGCAAGACGAGGGGGGAGAATCAGAATTATCCGCAAGACAGTCAGAAACCATAGCCTATGTAGGTAGAGGAAGATCTTGTAATAATACTAGATGTTTTACTGATCCGATACGTCCGATATGTCCAGATAATAACAGAACTTATCCAACACCTATAATAAATATGAGGTCTCCCGAACATTCATTCCAAGCCGCTGACAAAGTACTCCGAGAACGAAGGGGTTATCACCTACTCGATTCTATGGATGAACAAGAACTAGCAAGGTCAGCCGTTCACTGGATTGACAGTCCCGGAAAATATGGTGATGAAACAGTAGCACACACGTTTTTGAACCTCAGCCCAGATGAACAGCGTTTAGCTGGGATTTATATGATTCAACAACTTCATATATTGTATAAGCACCAACATTCCGATCCTGGTCCCTTATCTGATATATTAACTGAATTACTCACGAATAGATGGAGAGGTTCAGGTACTAAGTTAATTAGAGAAATACTAGAATCCAGAAAGCAGTACATTCTTTTTGTATGTCCAGAACATGTCTCACTACCCATCAAGGAAAGAACGCCGTATTACATAGACAGACAGAATCCCTTGCGAGAAGTGCACCCAATAAAAGGCGATGACAATGAGTTTAAACGTGTATTTGTATACACACCCATATCTAAAATAGAATTGTTAGAAATGAAGAAAGTAGTACCCAGTCATGACAAAGACCCAGCGGGTTTTCACCGAGAAATTAAAGACATGTTACTGATGGGAGAGTATACCTATCCTGACATTATGACAATATTAAAGGTATTAATGCCTGCTGGCATTTATGAAAAACTTAAGGAAAAAGAGTGGGAAGTGGGAGACCAAAAGATAGACTGGACAGCATTAGAAGCAGAAGAAAAGGCCCGAACTGCAGGTTCAGGGCTTGGGGATAAAGTTAAAGCACTACCAGGTTTACTAGTACAGGTACTGCCACGTTTATTAACTACGAAAAAGGAAGATTGGGGTGCAATCTCAGCCTGTAAACAAAAACAAGATGAAGATACCAGTGACTTCTATGCCCGATTCGAAAAATGTTTTGGTATAAATAGTGGTATAAAAGCAAGTAGTGAATCATATCCACATCTGTTTGTGACAAAATTAGTGGAGAATTCCTTGCCTCAAGTAAAGAACAGAGTATTGAAATTCGAGAGTACCTGGCAAGGTAACACCCCATCACAAATGTTACAAATGTTACAGTACCATCACAATAGAATTAGAGAAGAACAAGAACATGAACAAAGACGTATGAAAGACACAAAAATGAAAATGCTAGTTTCCCAGACAGTTCCAGCGGATGGTCACAAAAAGGGTGTGACACATTCCGGAGAGTCAGCAGTTTCTGTAAAAGGGACATGCAATTATTGTAAACAGCCAGGTCATTATGTACACGATTGTCCAGTCCTGAAACGTAATATCGCCGTAGGCCTTGCAAAGGAAAGACCACGACCACCTAGACAGGATCAGAATGAACAAGGAGCTCCGCAGCATGCACAGTCCATGCCAGCTCCGCAACAGTCTATGCCAGCTCCACAACAGTCTGTACAGTTTGTGCCAGCTGCACCAGCGCTGCCTGTTGCTGCTACACAAACCACGACACGACAAATGTATCAGACCGCACAGTATGAATATCCTGAGTATCAACGATACGCATGAACCAGCCTAGAGAGGGAAGTTGACTTACCCCTTATCGAGGTCCCTGTAGATCAGGAAGGACCTTATGTGCACAGTGAATTATTGGGACAAGATAGGAAATTTTTACTTGATACAGGGGCAAGTCGAACAACAATAAAACGTAGTGAAGTTCCAGGGGCACCCCTCTCAGGCTCACAGAATATTTCCCTTGGTTTTTCAGGAAAACCTATTGTTAATGAAGTATCACAGCCTCTTCCACTTACGATTGGACCCTTGACACGAACTACAGATTTATTGCTTACTAAATCATGTCCAGAAAACTTGTTAGGTATAAAAACTTTGAAAGCTCTAGGAGCGATAATATGTTGTTCTCCGGAAGGAGTAAGATTGTTTTTACGAGATTTCAAAGGTCACTATGTATCCCGAGACATGGATCCCCGACTACAGACTTTACCCACACATTTATGGGCACAAGGCCCTACTGATGTTGGTTGCATGAACATTACACCATATCGAGTTACATTAAAGACAGGAGTGGTACTACCACGAATGCGACAATACAAGTTACCACCAGATGCTGTAGTGGCTTTACTGCAAATCATTGACGAGCTTATTGCCCAAGGAGTGGTTGTGGAAACCGACTCCAATGTATGTAATTCCCCGATAATTCCGATTCTTAAGCGAACTGATCCAAAGGCCCCACCAGTATATCGATTGGTTATTGATCTGCGCGAATTAAACAAATGCATTGTGCCACAGTTCCCTGTGGTCCCCGATATCTCATCATTACTGACAGCCATTGATTCACAAGCAACGTTCTTTACTGTAATTGATCTCAAGAATGCCTTTTTCAGCGTCCCAATAGATCCGGAGAGCCAATACTTGTTCGGATTTAGTTTAAATGGACGAAGTTTTAAATTCACACGCGCACCTCAAGGATTTACAGAAAGCCCCAGCATCTATAGCCAAGCATTGAAACGAGAACTTGACAGTATACACATGCCAGTTAACACTGCACTGCTTCAGTATGTCGATGATCTGCTGATCACCGCTCGAAGCGAACCAGAATGTGAAAAAGCATCACTGACGGTTTTACAATTTCTAGCCGAAAAGGGGCACAAGGTGTCCCCTTCTAAGCTGCAATTCTGTGTCCAGCGAGTTGTTTATCTTGGACACTCGCTGTCCAAGGAGGGAAGGCAGCTTACACCCGACCGCATTCAGTTAATTGCTAACATGCCAATACCCAAGACACAAAAGGAGGTGCGGGCTTTTATAGGCCTCACTTCATACTGTAGGCAGTGGATCCCTCAATATGCATTTTTAGCGAAACCACTCATTCAGTTGACAACACAGGAGGCAGCCACATCGACTGTCCTCCCTTGGACTCAGGAACACACACTAGCTTTTGAAAGCTTAAAGAAAGCTCTATGTCAAGCACCTGTTTTAGCGACACCATGTTACCATAAACATTTTACACTCTTTGTTACAGAACGTGAAGGTACTGCCTTGTCAGTACTCACTCAGGAGCAAGCAGGATCACGCAAGCCATGTGCTTATTTCTCTAGTACATTAGATCCCGTAGCCCAGGCTTTGCCTGCGTGCCTGAAATCAGTGGCAGCCACAGCTTTAGCAATCAGACAAAGCGATGCCATAGTGTTAGGACATCCGTTGACAGTACAAGTACCGCATGCAGTAGAGGTTCTTGTGAACCGAACGCAAACACAACACTTGACCATAGCAAGACTTACAGGGTACGAATTAACATTGTTTCAGCCACATATAGAAATCAGACGCTGTAATACATTGAATCCTGCCACACTTTTACCTGTAATCGGAACAGACCCACTAGCTCATGATTGTGTTGAAGTTATTACAATAACGACGAAACCCAGACAAGATTTGACAGATGTTCCATTGTTATATCCAGACCTGACGTTGTATGTAGATGGTTCATGTATGAGAACAAGTACAGGAGATTTAGTGGCCGCGTATGCAGTCACAACAGACACTGAAGTCATTGAAACAAACTGTATAAATACTTTGTCAGCCCAAGCAGCAGAGCTTACTGCTCTGACACAAGCCTGTATTCAAGCCACAAATAAGAAAGTCAACATATACACTGATTCCCGTTATGCATTCGGAGTTGTACATGACTTCGGCGTGCTGTGGCGAGAGAGAGGTTATTTAACTTCTCACGGTACCCACATTCAGCACGGATCCCTCATTCATGCTCTGTTAGACGCAATTCATCTGCCCACTGCTATATCGATTATGAAATGCAAAGCGCATACGAAAGTTACTGATATCATTTCTCAAGGCAATGATTTAGCTGACAGAACAGCTAAACAGACTGCTCAGACTCGCACATCCGACATGACAAAGACAATAGTTCCGACACCAACACATTGTATGACGATTAAGGATCCCGCTCTTGACGTAATTGACATACAGACACATGCTACACCAGACGAGATAAAGAAATGGACCGAATTAGGAGGGATCCAAACAGACCAGGGATGGATGACGAAGGAGAAATCTGTATGGTTTCTTCCTGACTCTATGGTCCAAGCTATCATAACTACAATACACAGTCCAGCGCATCTAGGAGAGAAAGCTATGCTAGACAGTATTCAACACATTTGGTTCAACAAACATTTACGAGCAGCAGCTAAGCAAAAAGTCCGTACCTGTATGATATGTTGTCAGTTTAACCCAGGTAAAAGCATCCCCGTAGAGCAGGGTGGATTTCAGCCTCCTGATCACCCTTTTGAAGTCCTCCAGATGGATTATATCCAGATGGAACGATGTCGAGGATTCAAATATGTTCTCGTAGTTGTTTGTGCTCTTTCCCGCTGGACCGAAGCGTACCCAGTATCAGATTACACTGCCCCGACCACTGCCAAGCAGTTAGTTCGAGAATTCTTCCCACGGTACGGTTTACCACGTGTTGTCTATTCAGATAACGGCCAGCCGTTCTCATCCGAACTGATGAAACATGTTTCACTTTTGCTAGGATATCAGTGGAAGTTTCATTGTGTCCGACACCCCGAGGCAGCAGGTCTCGTGGAACGACATAATCAAACTTTGAAAATCAGATTGTCCAAAATATGTAGAGAGAAAGGTGTTGATTGGGTAGTAGCTTTACCAGTTGCACTCTTTTACATGAGAATGGTAGCGCACTCTCGAACAGGGCTATCCCCTTATGAGGTGATCTTTGGCAGACCACCGAATATGTGGGGGACGCCTATACCCCGTAAAATAACTGATGTTGACTGTAATATGCTGACAGATTACCTGGCTTCCTTGATGTCTGCACTACAATCTTGTCGTTCACAGGTAGCTGCAGCCTTTCCTGACAACACTGAGGTGAAACCCCATGACGTAATTCCGGGGGATCTCGTTTTAGTGAGGAACTTTGATCGAAAGACTCAGCTGGAGCCTAGGTGGAGGTCGCCACAACTAGTTTTGCTTACCACAAGGACAGCCGTGAAGATCGAAGGCAGAAAAGGCTGGGTGCATTCAAGTCATATCAAGAAATTTCATGGACTACCATCTGATGTAAATACCACACCTCGTGTGTCTTCACCCATTGACTCAAAGCTCCCTTTGGTTGAAACCAGTAGCCAGGAACAATATAAACTAAAACTCAGGTCTAATAAGTCGGACAATTTGATTGTTTAAGTCCTCTCCAAGGTGAAGCGGTTGAATTTGTCTCTGACATGTATCCCTTAGACCTGAATAGAGGAAAAACTCGAAAAATGTTGAAACGACATGCGTACTGTAAATCACTGCGTAGTCATTGTATAGTGACGTTATTAATTTTGTTTTTCTTGAGTCTTATGATAATCACTGCAAGTATATTGTTGCACATATATTATCCTATTTCTAAACATGTTTATAATGTTACTGCTGAACATTCTTTTAGTGACCTACCCCCGCATGAATTGTCCTATAGATTTGCGCTGCGCAATAACACTTTCATTAGTATGTTGCACCATTCCCATCAGACTAGTAATGCTACCAATTGTTGGGTATGTGGCTGACTCCCTCCCTATCAGAATTATAAGGGAGTTCTGCCCCTCTTCCCATATCCGTTTACACGCAATGGCTCCTGTGGAGCATGGTTTAGTTTAATCAATTCCTTAGATACAAACACAGCAGTTTATCAAGACAATTGGGTATGGGGAAATCTGAACTTAGTTTTACTCAAAGTCTGCTACCCTGACAAGGAGGGTCGTCCCAAAAGAACAGGAACTGATCTAGAAAATGAAGTATATGGATTAGGTAATTTTACACTTAATCTCATGATTCTGAATGTCGAATCCGAAGTTGCACCAATTTTGCCTGCCATGTCAGTGTTCCCAGCTAAGGGTGAATTGTGTGTAAGAAAGAATGGTTCCATACATATGGGCCATAGTAAATGCACTACTGTAATAGAATTCAGTGATCAAGGCAAATCTTCATTTAGAGCTTCTCGCCATTCCTACTTCATATGTGGTCAGACTGCATATATGCGTCTGCCTCTAGATTGGGATGGTACCTGTTACATTGCATTCCTTTTGCCACCTGTTTTCCTAGCTCCTCCTGATTACCACAGAAATATTCATTTAGTACACAATAGAGAACGGAGAGATCTCCCAATTGTCGACTACACTGAGACGGCATGGGAAAAGTATGTAGATTTTAATAAAGGCCTCTTTCCCTATATAGGTACAGTTACCAATAGTAAGCTAATACGTAGATTAACTAGGACTCTTGAAGCCGTAGTGAATGAAACTATTGCCGCCCTAGGCAACTTGACAGAGGAGCAGTCTGCGATGAGGATTGTTGTTCTTCAAAATCGTCTTGTCCTTGACGTCATCCTGGCCGATAGGGGCGGAGCTTGTAGGGTCATCGGATCAAGCTGCTGCGTATTCATACCAGAAAATTCGCCATCTGTATATAAAGCTATAACCCGCCTTCATAAGATTGTGAGCCAGATACACCAGAATCCAGGCACTTGGACGTGGTCCGGGTGGTTTTGGAGCGTGATATCAGCCTGGGGATGGAGAGTTCTATCCTTCCTAGGTATTGGCCTTCTTATACTATTCAGTTTCTGCTTATGCCTGCAATGTGGACCAGCGATTTGTGGTCTGTGTGCCACTTCGTGTATTCCACATCAAGGTTTTCACTCAAGATCCCGGAAGAAGAAAGAAGAACAAATGATGCTAGATGAACAGATCAATGGATTAATGAAGATTGATATCTCTTGAAGGGCAAGTAGGGGACAAGGAGGGAATGTGGAAATATGGATTTTTATGATCAGTTATGTCCCCTATCTTGGACCCCAACGGTTCTATGTGCATGTTACAAGTACATGTATGTTCCCTCCAGTTCCAGTTATGAAGACGCAAATACATGTGTGTCCACCGTCAACATGTCCTCTTTCAGATCCGCCATGAATGGGCTGGATATTCGATTCCTAAGTACGAAAGGCCACCGACTTTTTACGGCTCAGTTACTCCATTTTGCAGTTCAGGCGAGTAGGCCCTGATTCTGCCATCAAGCCTTTCCCTGCTTTCTGCCTCTGACAGCTTCAGCTTGAGCTCGCATCTGTATCCATGAACTTTGTCCTACTCCCTGTGCAGCTAACGGTGCCTGCCTCGGCTGGTCTGCCTGCCTGCCAAAACTGTATTTCACCTTCGAGTTATCTGCTTCGCTCCTCAGCCGATGCATTCCTGTCTAGTAGTTTAGGTAAACATTTCCTTCAGCTACTGAGAAAAGGGCCCGGCTTCTCTGTCTTCATGCAAGTAATTCATAGCCCTGTTACCATGGAAAGATTTCTGCCCCTTGCATCTCATGTAGACACTTAGACGTTTGTGCACGCACACACAGTCAGTATAGAATAGATTTTGTCCAAGAGTCCTTCCTTTGTGGATAACATAGTTCTTTAAACATAGGATGTTAGATATGATTTGGGATTAGGTTGACTTGACCCCCCAGACTTCTTGTCTCCACATGTAGAGCTAAATGTCAAGTCCCCTTCACCCCCTAGTTGCACGTCAATTACACGTCATGCTGCTGCGCGCGCATCTCTGCCAAGTATTTCTGCTGACATTGCGAAATTATTTCATAGGTCCACCCATATGTGACATCACAACCAATGACGTTTCTTTGTTACTCCCAATTACGCCTCTTTCCATTACGCATGTGAAATGTTATCTTTGCTATCAATTGTTACGCCTCCTGCATTTGTTTCATTGTAATGTATGTTCTATAAAAGCGATTACTTGTCAATAAAATGTTGTACTTCACTTCCTGAACCCCCGTGGTGACGGAACATGGAGGCCCCGATTCGAATCGTCCATTTGGAATAAAGCCCATTCTGAAACCTCTTATACCACGGATTCTGCCTCTTATTTTACTGAGCTATGTTTAATAAGATTCCGTATCAAATTCAGTTCCGGTAATTAAATTATTTACCACAATGCTGTCCGGGATAATAGTGTTTCTTTATATTCCTAGCCTAAATATTCAATAATATAACACCTTCAGAAGAGCAACACACATCTGGTCTTCCAGTGTCTAGGAGAGGAACCAGGTGCTCCCCAGGAGAGCACTGTGGAGGGGAATTCTATGAGATGCCAGTGCTCAAGGGCTTAAACAATGGGAAATATAATGTGAAGATAATGAAAATTTAGCTTTGTACATTGCAAAGAAACACAATAATGTCTGATAATGGCTATTTACATTACCTCGATGTACTGAATCCACGACAAGCAGCAGTGTGCAGACAAACGCAGCTGTAAGTGCAGCTTTCATTCTGCAATAGAAAAACAAATGTTTTAACAATTTAGATTTGATTGAAATTGGATAGGAAACAGAGGCCCACTGTGATCATGGGCGAGGCTAGTGAAACAGATGGAAGGGTGGAATGGGAAGACAGGAGACTCATTTGATTAGCCCACCATATATTATGACAATCACAGTTGACTGAAACTTACTTTCTCCTAGATCGGTTTTCAACTTTTAAGCCTCACAGGAGTCAGAACGCTTTGAGCAGCTTATTGCAAGATATCACAGACATATAAGAACAAAAAACGATTCACATTTTAAGTAAATGAACTATGGCAGAAATCCACCTGTAAATCGTCATTGGTAGAGAGGTAGGAGTCCCCCATAAGTTTGTGAAGAAAGGTGCTTCTATGTTAACTACGTATCTCATTGCTTTGTCATCAAGTAGTCCTTAAAGGGTGTTTTACAGAAGGCTCATGTAAGGTGTACTTCCTGCTGATGTATGCCCTTTAAATCAGACAGAATTCTGGTTTAGCAAAGACCTTTTGACTTTACTAAAATTATTGCCACTGGCTTACGTCATTGTGAGTGACAAGCATTCTGCTCTTTCACTTGAGGCACATCCACCCTAAAAGTAGTTCCCTTCAGTGCCCGGGACTCCTATGGCAATGTATACTTTTGGAGAACCAAAAATATGTTTGCTTTTAGACAATTTTTCAAAAATATTGGTGAGTGGCCAGCAGCTCCCACAGCGATAATTTTTTAAGAAAACTATGACAAAACAAAAAAAACATTGACAAAGCCAAAAAGGATTTCCATTTTCCTCCAATGCCAGACCATAGGCTTTTCCAAAGCTAGTCTTTTTTTAAAATGAGGCATGCTGCACAGTGCATGCAAACTTCAGGGAGTAAAGAATACTTTTGGAAGGCCAGAAGGAGGAGATTTTGACAGTCAATTAGGGAGATCACCAGAGTTTTCAATACTATGTCGAGATCTTTTTTGCCATGAATGTTTTAATGTGACTTCATTGTCTGAGTTGATATCCTGCACTCCTCGCCTTAAGTCAAGTTAGAGAGTTTCTATGGTAAAGTTATGTATTGGTAACAGTGGTGGGTGTAAGAGAAAACATTGGATCTGGTGTGATCCAAAACCTTTTTATTTTAATAGAAATGTGTAAACCTTCAAATACTTATGTACAGGGTTTCTTCAGGTAGCCCTCTTCATCCATTCTTCAGTTGTACTGCCAATCATGTTTCTTCTGCCCACCATAGGACATAGCAAGAGTCGGTGATTGAGACCACTTCTGCTATTGGTTCCCTCATGGTTGAGTAAATGTAAATGTAGTGCATTTATATAGCACTCCACACCCCCCCAAAAGGGTCTCTCAGGCACTGTGCACATACCGCTGTGGAACCCTTCCTGGCCTTTCCCTGTGAAGTGCCCACTCCTGGGCACCCCCAAGGTGAAGCCAGGCATCCTAGCGCTGTTGGGGCCATTGTGGAGATTAAGCAAGCTATTGCCCAGAGTTGCAGAGTGAGACCCATGATTAGAATAGGCACCGAGGTGAGAATTATCGGGTCTGGGGAAATTGAGCCCAAGACCCGCCGAGGCGGGAATTGAAACCTGGTCCAGGCCAGACCTCGGCATCAGGGTCTGCCGCTCTAACCATTGAGCCACACTTCTCCACAAGTGAAAGCATTCTGCACAAGAACAGTGTCGACCCTCCACACACACACAGAAAGTAGTCGTGTTAAGTTGCACGGACTGGTGAGTAAATGGGTCACTTTGGAAAAAAAAAAAAAGTATAATATTATATATTTTTCCGTTTTTTGTGTGTTTTATAAATAATGATGTGATGCCATGGCACCCGCAAACACTGCTACCAGGTCCTTACTGGTGCTTGCAGTAAGCCACATACCTGAAATGAATTGTAACCATGACCCATATTTGAATAGGCTTTGAAACTACTCAAAGATGGCTGCAAAACCATGCACAGGGAAACATTGGACTGGCTTTGGGGGAGCAGACAGTGTTTCAGTGGACTATTGCATGGTCCCCCTGATGTCTTCCAATGCCCTAAACATTCCTACTTTAAATGCAGCATCTACCCTTCTAAAGGACACTGCTCCTTTAAAGAAATGTTAGCAGACCTCCATCCGCGTCATTTTATTATTACTACAGCAGGCCCTTTTGTGAGGTTCTGTAAATGTACATTTTATGATGCAACTAGTCCATTAGTGACTTTGCAAAATGCAGCCCTGTTTGCAAATCAAAATACAAGGTGATGAACGTAAGGCTTGAGTTAAACTCAGCACTTTACGACAGGTTGACCCACATTCCAGTCCATTGTTTTTCGCCCACTGTGCCACTCTAGACAGAAAGACTTGATATACGTAAATCACTCTTGGTTATACCCATTGCACATAGGGAGTCTACAGCACACAAAACAAGGTGATGGAAGGAAGGCACATTAGTCGATGTGCAATTGGCACCTACTTCTTTGCAACCATGATGTTACACAGCAGGCCCTGGAGAGGGAATAGGGTGTGACAAAGACCAACACACCCCTGTATTTTCAGAGGTGTTAGAGATAGTTTTTACACGTGAAGAGCAAAATGCGTGCACATGCAAATGCACATTTCCACAATACTACCTCCTGCAGATTATTCACACTGCAAACAATCTGCAGTAGAAATCTCTGGATATCTACCGTCAGGGAGTCCTGAGGGGTATCAAGTGGATCTAGATGCTGCCCTGGTTTACAGTTATATTGTGTTGACCCTGGGATACCGGTTACAAAAAATACATTTACCCACAATCAGCTGACCAAATCCTAGCCCCAGATGGATCAAAAAAGTCCAAGCAAGGCTCCCACCTAGATGATGCGATCCCAAACCAGAAAGGTGTCCTGCCTGCAGGCAAGAAAACATTTTCCATTACTCCCAGTGATAGGCTGGTGGTAATTGTGTGGCAAACTGGGAAATCAGGGGAATCATATTACAGAAGGTGCCCTGGGGCATAGTTGGTATCCGTGCTGGTTTTTACTGAAGGGATTGCAGACACCACCTTCTGTGTCATGGATCCCAGGCAGGTGTCTCCTTTGTGGCATGGGGCACGGCCCCCTTAAAAATGAGGGAAGGCCTCTGCCCATGAGTGGTATTACAGATGCAGGCACAAGAGCAATAGTCCATCTGGTGTCTCACTAATTTTGTGCCACAAATGAAGTGGTGCCCAGTCAATGCATCCCATTGAGGATGCCTCTTAGCAGGACCTTATGGGCTCCCAGGGATCTTCCCAGTCACCCTTGCGGTGGGTCCAGTGACGCGTTGCACTCACTTGTAGAGGGTCCCTGCCTCATCCTCAACGTGCTCCCACTCCCTCTGTATCAAAAGACAGAATGGCAGCCTCAAGCCTCCTTCAATGCTGCGCTTGACGCAACAGAGGCGGAATTGCCCCATCTCTGGGGACAGCACATTTGTTATGTACTTTGGCCACTGCTCCTACCTGCACTGGGTGTAGACAATTGTAGATGCATATGGCCCAGACATGCATAGTGTGCCCTTTTCCATAATACATCCCAGATTTTATTTTGCCATTTTACCACCCTAACTGTAAATGCAGCCCCAGAATCAATACTCACACGGAATCAGTTCCCTGGGTCCATGGGCACTGGGCTTCTTCTGAATACACACTGCCACTTCTCATTCTGAGTTACTCTCTTTCCATGAGGGACACCAATTGAGCTTTTGTACTAGAGATTTCTGCTTCATACAGCTCTACGAACCCCACACATGTACTGATGTTTGCAGGTTATCTTATAAAACTATGTAATGTTGATCAGCTTTTATCCCTAACTAAACTCCAGAAACTAATAAGCAGAGTGAGTCCTTACCTGTTTTGATGGGGAAGACGAATCTTCAGCAGATGTCTGTGGTTTCTATTCTGCCTTAAACCTTAACACATGAAGCACACTCCTTTATATACTCCTTGTTGTCCTATGCAGAGCCATACTCTATTTGCATTGACATTGCACCATCTGTTGTCTGTTAACACAGGTAAATCATTAATAAGTACTTACTTTGGAAATCATTTAACTAGAAGAACTTTATTTAGCATAACTCATTTCCATACAGTATTTTTTACGGCCTGTCAATCAGTCATTGATGAATTAAATACCTAATCAATGTTCCTATAAGCAAACAGTCCCAAGAGTAACAGCTGTTTGCTGCGGACCAGGTAGAAATATAGCTGACAGGGAAATTAAAGCTCAGCAAATATAAAGATGGAGTCAGAGTGAGAGGTCCATAAAAAGGGAAAAAAAGGTTATCAGACAAACGATTACATGAGATGACAAGAAACAAAATGAACCAATAGAAAAAGCATAGGATTAGCACAATCCAGGTGTAAACTATGACGCAAGATTAGCTGAATTATGTAGCAAGTACAATGGTAATTATCATCATGGTATTTTATTAAAAACTAGGGACCTAATTCAAAAAGTCATTTAAGACCATGAGGAATAGTTCTGCTGTAGCACTAGTTCACATACTTAGAGAGCAACCATTTTGCTGCCAGACCCTCCCCCGTGCCACACCCTTTTTTGGCTATTTGGGGTAGTTTGCACTTAAACCCCCATAACATTTTGTCCATGTAAGATATTGACGTTAAATTGACATCCTTTTTTTCCAACATCCTGAGAATTCTAAAGCTACCCTGGGTTTGTGGATTCCCCTAGAGGGGACCAAACATTAGCCAAAATACAGCAAGATTTTGCTTTTGGGGGGAAATGGGAAAAAAGTGCTGCAGAAGAAAGTGTCTGTTTTTTCCCTGCAAATGGTATCAACAAAGCGTTTTCGGTGCTAAAATCACCATCTTACCAGCTTTCAAGAACAGGAAGACGTTTGTCAGAAAACAAACATTTTCTACACAGTTTTGGCATTTTATTGGGACTTTGCCCATTTTTCCTATTTTTGGTGCTTTAACCTCCTTCCAGTTAGTGGTAGAAATGGGTGTGAAACCAATAATGGATCCTGGAAAGCTAAACATTTCTGTAAAGTAGATAAAGTTTTGAATTCAGCACGGGGTCATTTGTGTAGATACTTCAAGGTTTTCCTATAGAAAGCAACAGCTAAAATTATTAAATTATAAAATATTGAAATTGAGTCGAAAGAAACAGCCACATGTGCCTTCATTTTCTCCTGTAACTCATTCTAATTATGGCAAATTATTGATAGCAATATACCATCAGATCCGTTTGACCCTTATGGTTGTTGGGATATTTCAGGCTTCTAGATTCACCGAGAACCTGAGGTGCCCAGAGCCAATAACGGAGCTGCACCTTGCAATGGTTTTTGAATCTGTATCAGGAATACAGCAATTCATTTGGTAAAATATAAAGAGTGAAAAATAGGTATCAAGGAAACCCGTGTATTTACAAAATGGGAACAAGATATGGAGTTTAGAAGCAGTGGTTATTTGCACATCTCTGAATTTGTGGGTACACATACTAGCATGTGAATTAGAGGACATTTTTGAAAATGTCTTCTCTTTTATGCACTGTCTTACATTTGGAAGGCAGAAACACATAAAAAGACGACTGATAATAATACTTGTTCTACTACTCTGTGTTCCCCTATATCTCCTAATAAAAACTGTACCTCACATGTGGGTAGGCCTAGTGCCTGTGACAGGAAATGGGTCAAAACACAACGTCACATCACATTTTTCCACGGAAAACTGACCCTTTTTTTGCAATGTGCTTCACTGTGGATTTTGAGCCCTCGCTGAGCCGGCACCTGGAGAAACCTAGCAAATCTGTCCATTTTTTAAAACTAGCCCCACAGGGAATTCCAGGATGGTATTAAAATGTGTGGCTCCCACCAATTTATGTTACCCAGAATCCCTTGCAAATCTCAACATTTGTAAAAAAATGAAATTAAAATAAAACACGTTCCTCATATTTCTGTGATGGAAAGATCTGGAATCTGCAGGGAACCACAAACTTGCACCCATCCAGCAGTCTCCCGATAAAAATGGTACCTCACTTGTGTGGGTAGACCTTGTGCCCGCGACAGGACTCCCAACAGGACTCCCCTGTATGTGTAGTTTTCAGAAATGTCTGGGTTTTGGTAGGTTTCCGTAAAGGTCCACGAGCCCAGGAACCTAAAACGCAGCTGACCCCCTTGCAAAAAACAGGTTGTTTTGTGATAGATAGGGGAAACCTGTGTTTTTGGTCGCAGGCTCGGCGGCCTTCTGGAAAAACCAACCAAACTCAGAGATTTCTGAAAAGTAGACACCTGGGGGAGTGCAGGGATATGTGGCTTGCATGGATCCCCCAATGATTTCTTCCCTAGAATCCACTGCAAACCTCAAATTTAACTAAAAAGTCACATTTTCCTCACATTTCTGTGTGGGAAGGTTATGAGATCACCGTGCCAGCACAGATTTCCCTCCATTCAGTGTTCCCCTCAGTCTCCAAATAAAATTTATACCTCACTTGTGTGGGTGCCCAAAGCAGAGTTAGCCTAAAAACTGCTCTTTTGGACCCACGTTGGTTCCCCCTCAGTTTTTCACTTTATACGTTTTTAGGTTATCTGCTTTGGGCACCCACACAAGGAAGGTATCACTTTTATCAGGAGACCGAGGGGAATGCTAGGTAGTTGGAAATTTGTGCTGGTGCAGTGATCTCACAACTTTTCCACACATAAATGTTAGGAAAGTGTGACTTAGCTAAATTTGAGGTTTGCAGGGGATTCTGGGTGATAAAACACTGGCAGGTCCACGCAAACCACACCGCAAGCCAAGCGCCATCTATGCACACTGCCAGCCAAATACCATCCTTTCACACCACCGGCACACCACCAGCCAAGCAATGGTCCATGCATACCGCCAGCCAAGCGCCACCCAAACACACAATCAGCCAAGCTCCATCCATGCACCCCACCAGCCAAACATCATCCACGCACACCACCAACCAAGCGCCATCCATGCACACTGCCAGCCAAGCGCCATCCATGAAGATCCCTAACCAAGCAACAGTCCACACTCACTGCCAGCTAAGCACAGGTCCACACATAACACCAACAAAATGCAGGTTCACACACAGCCAGCCAAACGCCAGTACACACAGACCATCTCCGAACTCCAGCTCACAGTAGCTTTCGCTAGTATCTAGTGTTTTTTTGCCCCATTGGATGAGCCTAAAAATATCGCTGCTCTGCCCCCAAGGGGGGAAGAAACGGACAAAATGTGTGCACAAAAAAAGGGAAGTGACCCTTGCCAAAGGAGCAGCTCCCTGACATGCCCATAAACATATCTCTGGTTCCTAGCAGGCTTTCCACATCCCTGGGGGGGGGGGGCAGATTGGGGACTTTTGGGGGCAGGAGGACTATGGCTATTTTGGGGGGCATTGGCATGCCCATTCTGGGCATTCCCCTCCACTAACATACAAACAAAAAGTCCCTGGTCCTTAGTGTGCTTTCTGCCCTCCCAGGGGTGCAGATAGGGGCTACTGCCCCCATATGCAACCAGGGGAGGCAGAAAGATTTTGACCATTTTGATTTTGAGGTGGGGTGGGGGCATTCACATGCCCATTCTGTACAGCCCCCATCCCTACTCTGGCTAAAAAACTACTACCTGGCTTCCTAGTGGGCTTTCTGCCCCCCCTGGGGGGCAGATCATAAGCCTTTGCCTCTCTATGCCCCTGGAGGGGTAGAAAGACTTTTTGAGTGGGGTGGGGGCATTGGCAAGCCCATTCTTGGCAGCCTCTACCCCTACTCTAGCTAAAAGAAAATACTCCCTGGTGCTTAGTGGGCTTTCTGCCCCCCCCCCCCGTGGGGGCAGATCAGGAGCATTTGCCCCCATATGTCCCCCAGGGGCGGCAGAAAGACTGATTTCCCAAAAACATTGGTGGGGAACAAAAGCCCTTACCCAGGGGGTTGCTCCTCCCCTTTGTTTAGTGGCAGATCCCTGCTTGGAGATTGCCCTCCTGCTGCATTTTCCAAGTAGGGATCCACTAGGGCAAGGTACTATTGTAAAGGGAAGAGTATCTCCTTTTCAATGATACCTCTCCTTTGTTTTTCAGTGCTTGGGGGGCTTAGATAGCCCTTACGAGCACCGAAGCAGTGAAACTGAAATGGGCCGATCGACTCATTTCAGTTTCACTTTCAATGTTATGAGTCAGCACAGCTATCGTCATTACATGGAGAAAAAAAACATCAGAAGGCTGAGGAAGTTGTTCCCCAGCTCCCAAGGCTCAGAAATAAAAAAGGAAATCCCTCTGCTGCTTACAGCAGAGGGATTTGTGGGTGGTGTGCAGAGGAAGCAGGTGCAGAGGCACAGCCTTTCTGGATTTACCTGCAGCCGTTCTTCCAACCTGTCAAGGGCCTTGGAACATGGCTCCAGCACCTCGCGCCACCTGTCTCAACTCTCTCCCTCTTGCATTCTCTCTTTCTCTCTCTCTCTCACTCTCTCTCTCTCTCTCTCTCTCTTTATCTCTCTCTCTGACTTTTGTGCAACTTTACTGACACTTTGTGCTTTTTCTCTTGCTCTTTTTGGGTTTTTCTCACCCTTTCTACAACTATTTTTGTGCCTTTTCTCTTGTTCTTTGTGCCTTTTCACTCACCCTTTTTGTGACATTTTTTAAACTTTTATTGCTCTTTGTGCCTTTACTCTTACTCTATTCTTTTCGCCTGCTCTCTCTGTGAGTTTGTGCCAGTTCTCTCGCTCTTTGTGCCTTTTCTCTCACTCTTTCTTCCTTTCCTCACTTTGTGCCATTTCTCTCTCTCCTTTTCTGACCTTTGCCAAACCCTGTCGCTCTTTTAGTGGCCTCTGTGCCCTGTCTCTCCATTTTTCCTGCTTGTCTCCTTACCTCGCCCCTTTCCTGCCTTCTCTTCACCCCTTCTCTCCTCACCCCACTCCTACCTGTCCTCCAGCCTCTCCCTTTCCCTGCTGTCAAGCTCATCAACCGCCCCGCCCACCACCTCCTGCACTCCTTCCCTACTCCCAAGACCTATATAATGGTGGCTGCAGTGCAGGCCAGCCATTATGCAAGTGTATAGGTCCAGCTCCCCAACCCCAGGACTCTCCTGGGATCAGTCCTCTGACTGTTTAAAGTCCTGTGGACCCAGCTCCAGTGCCTCAAGCCACCTGTCTCTCTCGCTTTCACAATTTTTGTCCCACTTCTCTTGCTTTGTGCCTTTTCTCTCACTCTTTTAGCCTTTTCTCTCACTCTTTTCGTGAACTTTTTGTGCTTTTTCTCTCACTCTTTGTGCCTTTTCTTTAAATCTTTCTGTAACTTTTGTGCTACTTCTCTCGCTATTTTTGCCTCTTCCCTCATGCTTTCAGTGACTTTTGTGAAACTTCCAGCTTGTGCTTTTTTCTCTCACTGTATCCTTTTCTTCAACTCTCTCTGTGACTTTTGTACCCTGTCTCTCGCTCTTTCTGCCTTTCCCTTGGTTCTTTGTACCTTTTTGCTAATTCTTTTTGCCTTTTCTCACTATTTGTTCCATTATTCATGCTAATTTTCTGACCTGTGCCATCTCTCATCTTTCTCTGACCTTTGTGCTGTGTCTCTCTGTCTTCTCTGTGTGCACTCTTCTGGCACCCCTTTCCCACCCTTTGACACCCACCTCCCTCCTCCATCCCCGCTCCATAACTGTCCCTCAAACCTCTAGCCTTCCCTGTTGTGGCACTGCACCTCAGCCTGCGCATCGCTTACTGAACTCCTTTCCCCTACAGGAGTTACTTAATGGCAGATGTAGCACAGATGTGCACAGCCTGCATACCGCTGGCATGCTGAAGGTGTGCCAATGGCAAGCTCCTATGCACCTGGCTGCACCTGGCTGCGCTCAGCTGCAGAAACCATGGAACTCCCCGACTTCCCTCTAACCCCTCACTCTCTTTTGCTCCTTCAGCCCTGGAGTTTGCACCACCCTCTGCTGATGGGCCACACCACACAATACGCAGGGAGCTTTCATCATCATCAATAATCTTTATTTTGGAATCAAAAAAAATTCTATAAAAAGTCATGCTATATATCATACAAACATAAAATTCAGATAAAGTTAAAAACAATAATAAAATCCATACAGGATGTCACAAAAACAATCAACGAGTTAAGCAATCAACACCACCTGTTAGTGATCAGAAATAGCTAGATTCACCTATTGATCCCTGAATGAGTCCCATGCACAGCTTCGGATCTAGTCCTGGTTTACCGTGAGACCCGCTGTGAGAGCGGAAGAGCAGCAGCAACCAGCAGCGGCGGCAGAGCGGAACCCGAGAATCGCAGGGGTCTGAGAACCGTGAATCGAGAACTGAACCGCGTTGGAGCCGCGGGAGGCTGCTGGATCCTGGAAGCTCCGGCGAGCCCCGGTGAGCCCCAGTGAGCCCTACTGGGAGTGGAAACAGCAGCTGCAGAGCGGCAGCAGAACCACGGGGGTTCTAAGAACTAGGAACCAGGAAGAAGCGCCAGGAACCTCCGGTGTGCCGCACGGGGGAAGCCAGGACACCGCGACATGGGTGCCGTGATCAGAACCGGCGGCGAGAGGCAGTGACCGGTGAGGTTGAGCGGGCGTAGCAGGGGCAGTGGGAGGTAGCCAAGCCGAGGCAAGCCGAGCCCGAGCAGGTAGAGCTGGTTGCGCGGGGCAGTGTGGCGGCATCATCTCATCCCGCCTCCGCTCCCGCACCTCAAACACCTCAAGCAGAGTCCAAACAGGCTGAACGCTCCTGCTCCTGCCCCCTCCCTCGCTCCCCCAGTTCCTCACCTTCCCAAATATCAGTCAACCGCATTTCACTGGTGATTAGCTGCTGGAGGAGCTGAATGAGAGCTGACTGATGCCCACGCTGAGACTGGTTCGGAAAGCAGAGCAGTGTAGAGCAAAGACCGCTGGAGCATTGATCTGTAGTTAGACTGCCAAAAACAGCCAAAACCAGCCAGAACAGCCTGAACAGCTTTCAACTGCGACAAAACAGGCACCCTTCCCCTTCTGGTTGCCCTACTTGGAAGTTCTTGGTAAGAAGTGCCTACAGAGCTTCCAGCCCTGGTTAAGCTCTGGTCAAAAAGGGCCACACTGGTCCACAGCCCAAGCGAGTGCCCGCCATATCATGCTCAGCCACCGCTGGCTAGTTTATCCACCTGTTGGATCACCTGCAATCCCCCGCCCAACTTAATGAAACCAGTCAACACGCCGTATAGCAGGGAAGCCATTGAGAGTGGCTTTGGAAGAGGGACCACACAGAGCTGGAAACTGATCTACAAATTAAAGTACAAATTTCCTTACAAACTAGAGGACAGGGTAGCGAAAGGCAAATACAACCCCAATCATAACCATCCTCATACACAGCAAGAGAAGCAAATGAGCAAGAATAAGTCAAACAAGAACATGAGCAAATTCACCAAACTTACCAGCTCAGGCAATAGAACAAAACCGGCAACAAGGAGGCAAGCACGGCTGGCGTCCACCCCACTGCCGCATTCATCAAATTCAAGCCCCATAATTGACACCAAGTCAATCTGCAAATATTTCATACCAATAGCGCTTCAACAGGACACACTGGGAAAAAATGAGTTATACAGCAACGCATTAATACACACAACGTTACAAGCCAAAAGGCGCATAAGTCAGAGTCAGAGCCAGGAAATGACCCAGGAAACGACTGAGGAGACGAGAAGCCAGGGCAGTGGGAGACCTACAGACGCGACACTATATCCCACCAGGAACATCCACACAGACTCAAACCCACTCTGGGAGAAGGTGAAAGAAGGGCCAGGGCACGGAGACATGGGAGTGTTTGAAACCTCAATCTCACCCGCGTACCCAGCATTCCAGGAGGAGACGCAAGCCGCATCAGGCCAGACTCAGCGCGAGGAAAACACCCAAGACACACAAGGGCAAGTAGACCCAGAAGTCCTTGAACTTTCATCAGCATTAGAGTACTCGGGAACCCAGGGAAAGAGGCTCGAAGTATCAGGCCTGGGAACCTTGGATATCCTAGAAATATCTTCCACTCAGGAGCCAATAAATAAAGGTAAATATTACCATCATACGCACGGGGAGCTTATGACGGACTCACAGGCAGAAAGCGGAAACAACCCGCATGTCCTGTCTCCATCCCCTTCCCACTCACGGAGCCTATCAGCAATTATATTTTTTACCTTCAATCAAAGCCTACTCCAGATGGAAGAAGAATGGAGAGAAAATAGCCTCTCGAGAGAACAGAATCTCCTCCCCTCCACAGTCAAAACTAAGTGCACACCCCAGATGGAATGTCACAACCAAAATTCTCTATTGTCTTCAATCAACTCCACTTTAACAACGGCTATCAACGAGCTCACCTGGCAAACGCAAAAATTGGAAATAAAAATGGATACCATGCAGGCAATTGCGATGGCCATGATTAACATTGAAGCTAAAATCGACATGCTAACTGGAAAATTAGATCTGCTGAGGACACTACCATTCACCAGGTGTTCATGTTTACCGATAGTGGAGAAGCTTAGCTCGCTTCCAGAGGTTTTAACATCTATTATTACAGAACTTAAGAAAAGACTTCGGACCACCATAGCCCAGTCCCAACAAAGAACCCCCGAAAGAACATTGAAGGATGTAAATGGAATTAATGACCCAGTGAGTGCAGCAAGCACCCCTAATGCGCCACCACAAACAGCAATGAGTAATACGAACCTCTGTACAGGCAACATATGCCCAGTAGAAAAGACCACCAAGCAGAATAAAATTCAAGTCGGCATACGCACCCGGTGCAAGGACAATCCTCCTTCATCTTCACAACTGGCAGCAGTGATGCATCAAAGCACATCCCTACATTCCGAACAACCCCGCTACTACATTATCAATTACTTACCCAATTAAAACAAAATAACAGTTCAAATTAGAAATTATATCATAAAAAATTTATAGCAATTATACTGACAATTGTAATGCCTAAAATTGATATTATTATCTGATTACACAAAAACAAAATGTTTGCAATTATATTTAAGTAAAAGATATTAAATAATACAATATTATTTAAAATAATATTACACCAAAAAAGCAAAGTTCATAACATTGAAATTCTGTGACACAATATTTCTGCACTAAGAATATTTTTATCTCACAGTATTAAAAATGCAATATTTTGTCCGAACATCCGTCAGAAAGACTCTCTGGCAGCACAAAGCGTTCTAGGATTTTACCGAACCTACGTTACAAACAAAGTATGTCTTCAGTTCTTGCAGCAGACATTTTAAATTTTGCGCATCGTCAAGGCACCAAGCATTCCGATACCAGATCGGTTGACAGCTAGTTCCAGGGCCCCCAATACATAGCATAACCTGAGAATGGCCCTAGATGCCCCTGAGCAGGATGTGCGCCGCAGTCGTGCATAGCACATCTGTTGCTGTGAGGAAGAGATTGTCAATTCTGGACATATTTCAATGCACCACAGAGCGCTGAGTATGTTCAGCCATGTTGAATGCCAAGTCCTCCAGACATCAAACAGGCCCAGAGATTCTGCCCATTCAGCCAGCGTAAATCTGCTGTAGCCGCACTGTTCTAGCACTGGTCCCGAGCAGGATCCAACACTCTGGTAAAATCCTAGCTCACAAAGGTAATTCCCTGAATTAGGCTTGAGTGTGCTTTACAGAGAACCTTAAGAGAATAGAGATTTTCATGAGATGTGGGGGGATATATGCACTAAGAAGGTAACCCTTCAATTGACCTTCCCATCACATATCTAGCTCAAATGACAGTTGTGTCCTGGGTAGCACCTCTAGAGCCCTTCATTTGCCCAGAATGGAAGACTCTATGATAGCAATATTGGGTCAAGACAGGACAGTGTCACCCTAGGTGATGCGTTTCTTGGAGGAATAGCATTGCAGGATCCTGACTCTTTGCAAACTTAAGGACCTGGCTTCCCATCACTGAGGCCATTTAAATTCCATGACATCGTCGAAAAGTATGTTGGCTGGTAGTGAAGATATATCCTGGCGACAGATTCTGGACCAGGCCCTTTGGGCTAGGGTTTTATGGTGTCCTTCGTATTGTGAAGTAGATTCGCTGTGGGTAGAACTGATGCTACCTAACCTTAAAAACAAGTCAACTGTAAATCCCCATACCCCCTAACTCCCACCAGTCCACATTTCCATCCCAGATTACAGATCACCTGGGAGGTGGTGGAGGAGGTGGTCTGGAAGGGGCCCTTTAACAGACCACTCTTTTAATCCTACTGGAGACAACATCCTGCATTTCATAAGGATATGCTGCTGGCAAGAAGAGAGCTAAATAGGAGGGCTTCGCGTTGAGAAAAGGTCAACATCCAGTCCCCAAAATGCAGAGTGTACAGAGTCATAACAGTGAACAGGCTCAAGGTTTAGGGTCCAACCTTTGCACCAGAATGGGAGATCCCTTGTCTGACATTCTGATGCAGCGGGCCCTCTCCACCTGAGATCTAGTTAGCCATCAACTGGCCTCTGTCCCGGATGAGTTTGAAAAACCTCTAGGGCCCCGCTCTGCCAGCACGATTGTCTATGCCATCCCATCCAGGTTTACCAGCACCAGCATGGTCCATTCCGCCAGCAATGCTAGTCTTTTTTCCAGCGGGGACGGGAGAGTGGCACCCAGTTTAGGCTGCCTCATGAGATTAAAATAAGAAAGAGCATTAATTGCGAACTATTTTGGGTCTGACCTGAAGCATGAGCCGATACCTGAGGTTAATTGTTCGCAGTTTTTGTTTCACCACTTCGAAGGACTTCCTTTGCTCCTGGACTGGGCAAGTGTAGTCAGGTAAGATGAGGATGAAAGTGGATTGAATGGAGAGGGAGCCCACTGCCCTCACACTATTAAGGATTGTGTGGCTGTCTTTAAAGCACAGGACTTTGGAGATGAGTGGCCAAGGGCAGGCCCTCGGGGTGGCTTTTGTGTTAGCAACCTATATATTAGTCCTAGTAAGAAGTAGTGTGACAGTTTATCGATTAGCATCCATGATGAGATCCAGGTTTCGAGGAATTTTTCTGTGGAGGGCATTCTACTACCGGTAAATCAAGAAAGCACAGGCCATTCCTTCTCGCCCTGTTTTTCATATCTGCTGTCCGATCCTCATAATCTTGGATGCCAACGTGAGTTTGGCGAGCTAGGATTTCAGTTCAGTGACCGTATCTTTGAGTTAGGCTATGCTACCTTCTTTTTCATGCACTCTGCCGGCCACATTACGCAAATCCTTCACAGTAGGGCCACATCTGTGCTTAGTTCTCCTTTTCTGGTCTTGGTCTGGGATGCCTGTATTGCATAGAGTATAGCATCATATTAGATATGTCCGAAGGATGGTGCTGCAGCGCAGAGCACCAACAGCTTTAGCAGTTTCCGTTGGTGGGGAGGTAACTTTGAGCATTCAACTACCCTGGAAGGTCTTCCCCCATGGCAGAGGCGCCCATTACGTACAGCCTAGGGGCCCCAGAGCAGTCTATAGGTAGACGAATGCTGGTATGAGGAATGTGTGGCTCATGTTGCTATGTTGGTTGTGGTGTGGTGCGACTGTGAGGAGCCCCAAGCAATAGAAGGGATGATGACTTCCTGTCAATAGTGCTGTGCGGGTACATGATTACTGCCTGTTTTGGTTTGTCACCAAAGCTCCAGATCTGTGGTTGATATCCATTTAGGATTGACCACTACTATGCAGTAGTTCAGCTTCACCCTGTCTGGGAAGCAAGGGCAGTGTATCTCTGAAGCAGTGTGAGATGTGGGGGTTGGCTGGTCAGTCATAACCAGTATACTCCGGTGTTATACACCCAACTCGTGTGTCACCAGTTTCACATTGAGGTAGGCCAGAAATGCCACATTAGCCCTCTTGAAGTGCCCATAGTAGACAGCACGAGCAGCCATACAGCCTCCCCAGACATGCTGAGCAGGTCATATTCGATGTCCCATCATGTGGAAAGGGTCAACTCCCGGTGGCCTACAGTAGACTCCTGGCCGCCGGCACCGTCCTAGCAGAGTCTGTCTGTCAGATGTCCAGGTCATGGGCGATTGCAGAAGGCCCCTTTCCAGACCACCTCCTCCATCGACTCCCAGGTGACCTTCAGGCGCAGCCCCCAAGCCTAGTGTGTCTGCATCACCTCGGAAGAAGACAGTTTCCACTGGAGCATTGGTCCCACCACAGTCCAGGGCAGCACCCCCCAGGTCACCACAGATAGGGGTCACCTATTTCCTCGCCTTGCTGCATTGATGAAGAATAGCAGTAGCACCAAGACCTGCTTGCTCCACTTTCCCATATAGGTTTACAGGGGAGGGAGGGACGACTCTATTCCATCACCCCACCTGGCACCAGGACCCGTTCTGATAGTATGGACAAACCTAACTTGCAGCAACGCATCAAACAGGCAGAAAATAGGTCTCTTGCCCTCTGGCAGATCTGGTGAGCTGTCCACACCGATTATGTGGGAAGAGTGAATGAGGAGGGCAACATCCCTCACCAGGACAAACCGGATGCCATCTTGGCAGCTACTGAGGAGACGTAAGATAAACCCTTGAACTAAAAGCACCCACAATTAAGGTTGATCTTAATCTTAATATGCTTCAAGCAAATCAACACAAGATATCCATCAAAGTCACTGTATTGAAAACAGCCCATGCTTCAGAGCTATCTGTGGATGACTGGTAAAAGCAGATTGGGGACCTCTCTGAATGTGTCCCCCAATTAGGGCACGGAGAAACACAGAAACACAGAAGACTACTCCATATGGAATAACCTGAGGGTTTTAGATCTTCCAGAGAGAATCAAGAGTTAAAGTATGGAGATGCACTTTGAAAAGTGGCACACCATTGAAATTGCACAACATACTCTCTCCAATCTTTTTTCTCCATGGTGTCGCAGGATGCACTATGGCCATGGAGTGTGCGCACAAGAAAGGATCTAATGAAGTTTAAGGCAATAAGGTGTTTCTTTACCCAGATTAAGGCACCAATACAACAGCTTCAACATTCTTTCCTAGAAGTAAAATAGTCCTCGGGTCAATGACCTTAAAATTCCAGCCAAACCAAAAGTGCTAGATGCAATTGGCTCACAATTCCTTACAGATACAGAGATAACCAGGGAGTGGGATGACACTTTGACAGTGGAATGTTATGTAGTAGTGGACATGCAGGCCATGCTGATGGCGTTTTATCAGGGCCCCTCTCTAACCCAGAAGAGCACAAGCTATGACTGGACCTAAAGAAACTCTGGCACAGGCCAATTTATTCTTGTTTCAAATGCGTTGAGCAGGGATAGTCTGGAACAGGACCTGGGGGGCCTTATGAAAATGAAGATTTGGGGACAGCAAGGTGGCCCCGTGGTCAATGATAGCATTACATATAACCACATGGCATAATGGGGATGAATGTATCCAAGTTTGTCATTTGGAATATTTGAGGATTAGATAACCTGATAAAGAGAAATAAGATGCATTGCATACCTATCGCTATAGAGGACAAATAGACATCAAGTATCAAGCTGCAGAAATGCTGGAAAGGGCAACTGTTCTTTACAACGTATTCCTCATATATAAGAGGAACAGTGCTCTGAGAGTGCTGCTAGTAGACCATCATAGTAAGTTAGAACCATACTGCATGCATGTCCTAGTGAAGGGTGCCCTGAATAGTATAGCCATAGGAAAAACTACCGTACTTGGACAAGTTGAGAAGTCACTTGACCTAACTGGTTCACACACATACCTGGCTAGAGCGGATAGCAGTGTGGGAGACATCTTGCTAGATACATCAAGACCACCACTGCAAGTAATTTCAGTGATGAAAAAACATGGCGGAATTTGCAACTTTGCTCTGGCTGTTGACAGTTGGAAATTGTCAGATATCTCCCATTTGCATAACCCGACCAGATCAAAATCTGCTTATTGCTCACCTGCGCATGATTTTTTCTCCAGATTGGCCTTATAGAAACAATATCAAGCAACACAGTCAACCATTTCTCTGAAAGTCCAGAATGGACAGGAGACCTTCTAGCAGAATGGGAAGCCTTCAAAGTCTATCTCAGGGGTATGTCTATTAAAATATCACACAAAGTGAAGTCAGCAATTATTAATATAGTGAGTTAGCTGGAGAAATAAATTAGAAACGTGTAAATTATAGAAGGGGCAGATCCACAGGTGGAGGTGGATTTTACTCACGTCAGAGTGGCTTATAGAACAATGACTGATAAAATGCAAGTTATTTGATCATAGAAATAGTTAGGCAGCATGCTGAAGGGAATAAGATGGGCCATCCTATGGTCTAATTCCTACACACTGGCAAAAAATACAGCCCTATACTGGCATTCAAAACTACTGATGACAGGCTAGTCAGTTCATAAAATGAAAAAAACAAAGAAATGCAAGCTTACTACAGCAGGCTGGTGGTTGCACTTGGCATGTAGACAGCCAGGAACATGATAGATAAATAAGTGGGGTAGGGCTGTGAGTGATGATGGTAGAACAGAGGACAGTACCGAACACATCTCTGGCATAGAAGAAATCACAGCAGCAAATAGGGAGTTTGCAGCGGGAAATACATAATGCTGTTATGGCCTCACATAAGAGGTTTATAGCATGTATGGCTCTTTTCTGCCTCCCAGGCTCCTATCTATGTTTCAAGTGGCCAGAGAATGTGGGTGTTGCCACGGTGAGTAAAAAAGCTATATTAGTGGTTTTACTGAAACCAGTTTGGGATCTGCTAGAGTTGTCCTCATATAGTTTGCTATCAATGATGAACCTGGATTGCAAAATTCTGGGTAAAGCACTGGCAGCTAGGATTTCAACACTGTTGCCTGAACTTTATACCTCAAAGAAACACAATAGTTAATCTGAGGAGACTCTTCCATGTTACAAGAGAATGATCGTGAGATGCCAATCTATTGGCTTCAATAAACATGAAGAAGGCGTTTGATGCTCTCAACTGGAATTATGTGTTCTCAGTCCTCCATGTCATATCTTTATATGTGGATGATGCACTATTGAATCTTGGAGATGGGGTGACTGGGTGATTGATACAATTTGAAAGCTTTTGTCAGGCCCCTATCACAAGGGATTCATATTGATTTCTAGCACAGGTATAGCATTGTAGCTGGATATGGGAGAGGGGCTAGGAAGGTTAGGAAGTAAACACTAAAATTGTTCTTTGTTCCTATAGGTCTCCCTCCTCACTGTTCCCTTCCAATATTCCCCTTCCCTCACTTGATCATCTAAACTTTCTGTGCTATAACAGCAATTGGGGATATTGAGAGTGGACCCTTTTGAGCATCGCGCTGATTCCAAGGAGTTCATCTGGCTGACAGCTTTGCAGATATATCCGGCTAACAGTGTACATAGACAAGTGGTGTATATACCATCTGAAATTGTTACCAGAGATTGGCCTGCAGCATGGGCTCGTGGAGTTGAAGCTCATGACTATCCAATATCTGGGTACACAAATCTATCATATAGATCAGGCCCTGATTAATGGGTACATATCAGCAGCACTTTTGGGCCCAAGCAAATGGCATGGAAGATGTTGCCCCTTTTGATTTGGGGCAAGAAGGCTATCACCAAAATGGTAGTCCTGACCCATTTCATTGAATATTTCAGCATTATCACATTATGTGTGCTGAGGTATCAATTAGTTGCAATAGACATCATACTGAAAGATAGACTATGGGGTAGTTATTGACATAAAGGGGCATATTTCCAAGAAAAGTGGCGGAGCGTAGCATTAGCATTTTTGGATTAACGCTGCACTCCGCCACTTTGGAAACGCAAGGCTGCACCGTATTTACAGCAGCACACATAGAAGTTGCAACTCCTTGTTTTTAAAATTGTTTATGTGAAGGAAGGGAAACTTTCCTGCACATAAACAATTGTGCATGGTGTTCTGCTGTTTCTATGTGTGCTATACAATGCAGCACACATAGAAACAAAAACAAGGAGATATACAGCATTTCTACTCGTTTCGCCATGTTAAGACCAGGTTTTTTTGGTCTTAATTTTGGCTCTGCCCCATATTTACGCCACCCTTTTAAATATGGGGCAGTGTAAAAATTAATGGGTGTTGTGTCGGAATGCCACAAATCCATTGCCCTCCCCTTTCACGCTAAGCATAGCGTGAAAGGTTGCCTTGTTTACAAGGCAGCATTAAGCCATATTAGGTGGCTTAACGCTGCCTTGTAAATAAAACAAAACCTGCATCGCCACAGGAACGTCAAAAAAAGGTGACCTTTCTGTGGCAATAGGGGGTTGTAAATATGCCCCAAAGTGTCCCTTAGGAGGCTTCAATTCCTGAGTCTGGGGGCACCCATCTTAGAGCACTATTATCTGGCAGCACAGTTCCAATGGATGGCAAGATGAGTGCAGGACCCTGAAAATCCAAAGATCCAATAAATGTATGAAATAACAGGAGAATCTTCTCAAAAACAGTAGAAGAGAAATCTCCTACACTGCATGTGGCCAAGTACTCCTGAAACAGGAACCTTCAGCAAACGTTATGAAGATAGTATATCCACCTAAATTCCTGCTATGATACTTACCAAAGAGGCAAGACTGTTGTCAAAAATGAACGTAACTATACAGAGAGAGGCCAGAAGCTGGACCTGGCCACCTCTGCATGATCACCCAAGATTTGTGCATTCCTTTGCTGAACCGGTCTTTGTTGTCATATAGACCTCTGTGCACTTATTTCCTCCTAATTAGTGGTAAAGTGCTTCTGCTGTCCCTTATAAACATGTCATAATGGTTATATTCTTGACTGGTACATTTAATTTACTCATAAGTCCCTAGTAAATAATACTAACTGTACCCTGAGTATGTAAATGTAATGCTACTAGTGGTCAGAAGCATTCTTTGTGCCACCCACTAAAGTAGCGCTGTAAAACAAGTCTCAGGCCTGCCACTGCAGTTTGTAGTGCAGTTCTAAATTGACATTTCGACCTGGCAAAATAAACCTTTTGCCATGCCTAAGACTTACTTTTTAATGTGTATAGGTCACCAATCAGCAAGGCCCTAAAGGCTCATAGGGAAGGGTACATGGGATTTAATAATATATAAAATGCGGGTCTAAGCTGTACATGTCCTGGCAGTGAGAAATTCCTAAAATCATTTTCACTGGGGTAAGGCTGGCTTCTCATAGACTAATACTGGTGTACTTCATTCCATTCAATAAGTGATAAATACTGTTTAGGAACAGCTGGAGAAATGCTTCATCTATACATTTTGATGGCAGTTGAAATCCTCATTAATGGTAAAGGTGGATTTGACATTACTACTTTAGAAATGTCCATTTTAGAAAGTTTGAATTTCTCTGCCTAATGTGTCTAGGGCCTTTCTGTGGGTGGCCAGTTGCCCTTGGGCTTGTAGTGGCTTTCCCATTGGGAAATGTGGATTGGAGCCAGACTGGAGACAAAAGGGCCTGGGTGTAGACGGGAGTGGGTCTTACTGACAGGATGGCTGTGATAGAGTTGTGCCCTGCCCTTAATACACTTCAAAGAAGCCTACCTCCAGGCTTACCTCTGCCATAGTCCCCTAGTCAGATTGGAGTCACACCCAGGAAAAGGAAGAATGGGCTAGAACTCGTTTGGAAGTAGACTAGCAATTGTGACCCACCCACAGGTTGGCACTGGGTCTATAAAAGGCAAACCCAAGCCCTGAAATCAGAACGCTCTTGGACCTGTGAGACTCTGAAGATGGACTGCCCACATATCTGATCTCTGAAGGAAGGCTTGACCTGCTTGCCTTGTCTCCAGGACTCCAGACGTGACTCCAACAGTCAGTTGACCGACCTCCTGTGTGAACTATTGGGACACAACAAATTTGCAGAGTGTTAGAAGCCAGAACTCATGAACTTGCACGAACCTGGGGATCCGGCCCAGCAGGAGGGATGGTTAAAGACAATCTGTTGTAGGAAACTGGCTCTATATATTCTACACCAAAGTGAGGTATTGTGTGATAGAGTCCAGGTGACCCCAAAGGTAGGCAGAGGTTAAAGTTAGATAGAACCTTACTCTCTATTTGTGGTAGAGTGGTTGAGCAGTAAGGCAGTATCAGAGGAAAGTGTTAAGCATTTGATGTAGCCACTCGGTCAGCAAATGAATGCACACACTCAAGTACTGAACTCCAGACCAATTGTATTAGTATAAAAAATATACTGTTGTTTTATTCTTAGAACCAAGCAAGCCCGGCACAGGTAGGCATTACATACTTTACAGGAATACGTTGCTGATTGTAGAACAGTTTGAAAATGCAATAGGAATTGTACTTTGATTTACAGGGGATGCAGTATGTTGCAATACTTAGCAAATACAGTACATTGAAATGAATAGTCTTTTTCAGTAAATTTCATGTAAATTACTTTTTACGTTACTTTCCTAACTCAGTGCTGGATACCTAGATTCAGCACTGGGACATTTCCTGCAAACAGGTAAGTAAATACGTTTTGGTTATTTGTGCGATTTTTAAAGAATATTTTTAGATTTCAAAACTCCACACTTAGAAACTTTTGGAAGAAAAATTGTCAATGTTATCCTATGGAGGAAAAACCGGTCATCGGTTCACAGGTAAGTTATCGACTGTGGGAGTTAAGGTTCTGGGGTGGGGTTAGACTCAGGGGTCCCCCATGGTCAGTGATGCACTCTTGTTAGACCCTCAGTGCCACTAGGGCGGCCGGGTGCAGAGTGTTGAGGCCCAATGTTATCCAATGGGGAATAGGGGGCCTTCGGTTGGTGCATGCTGGCAAGCAGGCCACTGGGTTGTGGGAGCAAAACTCCTAGGGTTTAGGTCAGGGCAAATGGGGAAACAAAGTGCTGTTTCAATGTAGGGCGCCCTGTTGTTTTCAATGGAGAACCTCCGGTTTGCAAAAGTACTGATGGCAGGGAGACAAAGGACTTCTGGGTGCGACCAATACTTCGAGAGGTAAGTTGGGAAGTTAGGGGTTGGTTAGGCATTGTCGAGTTGGGCACACAAGGCCGAGGGGCGTCAGGTGCAGGGGTGCCTTTTGGGGTCGGATCTTCTTACCAGCTCTGGGTCGCAGTTAGTGGGGCCTTCTGGATTTATGCTGCCGGCGTCAGCTGGAGGCTTGAGGGAGGTCAGGGGTCGTCGGATCTCGGGTCAGGATCACTGGGGTGACCTCCTCGTGGTGTTTTTCCACTTGAGCTCGGGCCGGGTTCAGCAGGTACAGAGTGGGCTGGATTCGTGGTCTCCGGCTGCTGCCAGAGGTTGCAATTGAACAAATCTGGTGTTCACGGGAGAAGCAGTCTTTGGAAGTGAAGGCAGGCAGGTCCTCTGGGGTTTTTGAGGTTGCTGGATGAAGGACACACCGGGGTTTTGCAGGAGCAGGTTCGAGGGGAGACAGGCCTGTAGGGCTAGGGCCAAGTCAGTGAGCATCTTCCTCTTGTAAGCTGGCTGTATGGCTGTTCGGTCCTTCTTCTTCTTGTCGTTTCTGGATCTGAGGAAGCAAGATTCAGGGTACCCCCTAAATACTAGAATATGGGGCGTTACAGGTAGGAAAAGGGCAGGGACCAATGGGTCCCTTCCCTGGGGTGGGTACATCCCCTATCGTGCCACCCTCCAGTGGGAGGGGGGCAGGAGCCTGTCCATGGTTGGTTGGGTCATCCCATACTCAAGATGGTGGGGAGTCTGAGTTGTGCTTAAGCTCGCCTCCCCCACCTGAGGGGTGGAGTTGGCAGAGGTGGGCACACCTCTTTCCCTCACCTGTTTTTCCCACCAGTTCTCCCGGCCAAAATGGGGGGTAGAACCAGTGGGGACCAGTTGCTGAAAGCAGCAAATGGTCTTGGGAGGCTCATAAAGACAGCATGCCTTTGAAGCTTCCCCTTCGTGAACCCTGCCCATCCTGGGGGAGGAGGCTTGGCACCTCGTCCCAGGATGTGGATTGTTTCAGGTCCCTGAGAGCAGTAGGCTCTCCACCTAAGGGTCCAGAAATATGTCTGTTGGTGGCAGCCTAAGCAACCCCTCAGTCGGTACAGTAGAAGTTGGTCGAGTTTCAGGGGGCATCTCTAAGATGCCCTCTGTCATGCATTTCACATTAAATCCCACACTAGCATCAGTGTGGGTTTAATGTGCTGAGAAGTTTGATACCAAACTTCCCAGTCTTCAGTGTAGCCATTATGGTGCTGTGGAGTTCATAATGCAAATCTCCCAGCACCATATACTCTTAATGGCAGCACTGCACTTACACTGCCCAAGAATGGACTTGGGCACTGTAGTGGTACAGGACTCATGCACCTGTAACCTCACCACTGGCATAGTGCACCCAGCTGGAGGGGTGGCTGATCTAGGTCAGGGCAGTGGGTTGTGGGCATGGCACACAGGGATGTGTAACAACAACAAAGAATGCGCGGGTCTTCAAGAGGAATATTTAAACAGACGTATGGGCAGTACACACCCCAGGAGAGCACAAACAGAGAGGAGTCTCAATTAAGAGGATGGAATCCCATCTCCCACCGAACTGGCATGCTTCATCATTTGGGATCTCCTCTTGGCTGCACACTAGTGCAATCAAGGAGCTACATCTCCCTGCTAGTGTAAAGGAAGAGCTTGCGGATGTTTTGATGTAATCCAGAACTAGATCACCTAATATTGATGAAGCATAAGGCAGTGTGGTGAGAATACGTGGTGCGGTGTTGGTGCAAAGGCTGAAGGCAGCGGGGATTGGGGAGGCGGCTCTGTCCCTCCTCTCTTCCTTCCTAGAAGATAGAGAGCAAACTCTATACTGGGAAGGTCTGCAGTCAGATACCTTCCATCTACCATGCGGAGTCCCACAGGGCTCGGCGGTGTCACCGACGCTCTTTAATATCTATGTGACCCCTCTCGCCAGTCTCATCAGACAGCATGGGTTCTCGTTTGTGTCCTATGCCGACGATACCCAACTCATCATCTCGGTATCAAAAAAGTCAGAGCAGGTAGCCGCTAGATTCCATGCGTGCCTAAGTCACATCATGAGCAGGATGAGTAATAATTACCTCAAGATCAACACGGATAAGACGGAGGTCATGGAGTTTGGTGGCGGTCCGTCCCTGTGGGATCATACATGGTGGCCGGTCGAAGCAGGTACCTGCCCAACACCTTCCATAAAAGTAAAAATCTGGGGATCATCTTCGATGATAAACTGGGCTTTTCGGCACAGACTAACCATGTAACTTCCACCTGCTTCTATATCTTGAGGTTATTGTGGAAGGTGTTTCCTTTTATTTCGCAGGAGTTATGAAAAACTGTGGTGGTAGCCTTGGTCCTATCCCGATTAGACTATTGTAATGCTCTTCTCGTGGGCAGTGATAAGGCACAGAAGATCAAACTGCAGTCTATACAAAACGCGGCCGCTCGAATACTCCTAAATAGTCATTACATTGACTTACCATACAGCAACGCATGGAATTTAAGGTCCTGTGCCATGTGCACAGGACTTTATATGGTGAAGCAGAGACCGATCTGCAAAGAATCTTTCAGTGGTACATTCCTACTAGATGTTTAAGGTCGGCAAATTCCGGCCTCATTTGTACTACGAAAGTTCGCAGAGCTAGGTGGGGCGGAAAAAGTGTGTCACTGTGTGCAGCTAGGTTGTGGAACCAACTGCCTTTGATACTCAGACTTCAACCATGCTTGACAGTTTTTAGGAAGCAGATAAAAACATGGTTATTTCCAGCGTCTTAACTGTTTCAGTATAATACACCTATAGCTCTTTTCTCACCTTAGCGCCAAGACGCCTCGGCATTCGAGCGCTGTATAAACTTAAATCCTATCCTATCCTATCCAGTGTGTGTATGGGATTGGATGGGGCTTTTCCCTTGCATCCTCCATGCGCTGCAAGAACAGTTGACTTATTAGTTCTGTATACAGATACGACAGACGAGCCTGTGAAACTACACCTTTTAGTCTTGTGACACCCTCTGGTAGTTCATTGTACTCACACGAGATTCTAGGTCTCGGACTTTCATTGTATTGACTTTACGTATATATATGTATTTGACATTGTTTCCCTGAACCGAGTTGTAGCAAATTTGGGGTTTCACAACTATTGCAGTCCGGTGTTTCAATAATGTACCCATCACAGGGCTCCAGCTGATGCCTGTATTCAAATACGCCAGACGCTCATCTGACACTACATTTCCCAGGTTTCCTATACTCTTGAGTAGTTCTCTATGACCGCGTCGTGCGTCATCAAGCCGCGATGTGTGTCACATGGTTTAGCACTCCAGTTCTCGGCGTTCCCACGATGTCCTCCAACAGGTGTGGCTAGTTTGTGACACCCGGCACTTGTATTTAAGCTCGCGCCCCGTTTGGTCACCACCGCTTGTGATACTCAGGATCCGGCCCGGGGTAACGACGGAGTAGGTAAGCGCAATGGCTGTTGCACTGCTGCTTTTTCACTTGCTCAAGTTTCGAGCTTGTCACTCTGTCGTACACTCGTGTGATTCGGCAAGGTTTCCAGATGTAGTGCACATCTAGAACATGAGCGTTCTAACACGTTGCATTTATTTTTAAGTCTGGCCCGCATCCCGTGCCCTAATATTGCCTTGAGCCCTCATTTGACGTATGCATTGCATGCACATCCTCTAACTGCATGATTGTTCTGCTACTCACTAGGAGAGGGCAGTGCATAACTGACTGCTTACTTCTAAAACACCTAGCAGTGAATTCTATATACACATGACGGTGCTCCTGATAAACGCTTTTGAATCAATCTGAATGTATTCATAGTGGTGGTGCAATGATGGCCCACCATTTTTAATATAAATCACCATTCTTTGTGGGTTTAGATCTTTTTCCTTTTCTCTTTATTCACAGAGCGTTGCCTCACGCCCTGACCTGTTGCCAGGAGCGGTGGGTTCCCTCCCGATTTAATACGGGTAAGGTGTTTGATACAGTGTTCTCGTGCATTCATTTTGAGAACTGTAGTATTTCTACATTGCTGTGAAATATTTTCTACATATATATACAGACTTATATTTAGCATGTACATATGAACCTTTCTTTTCTTTCAACAGGAGTGCAACACCTATGCCTGTAGTGTCAACATAAAGTATTACATAGATATATGGTTGTATCGTTCCTAAAAGTTTGTGTTAATTTTTCACATATTTAGAGTGCAGTAGTTACAACTAGGTCCTGAAGAAAGCCACGATCAATGTAAGATCTAGGTTGACTGAAACATGTAGGCCTTCTCACTAGAGCGCTCGCACATTCATTCAGATTGCGCCCTTACTGCTTTTTAACCCTTGACACCACGAGATACCCAATAAAAACATTTCTCTCCTGGTAGTCAATTTTAACACACTTATTACACGCACTGCACCACGTATTCTCACCACACTGCCTTTGCAGATCGGTCTCTGCTTCACCATATAAAGTCCTGTGCACAAGACATAGGACCTTAAATTCCATGTGTTGCTGTATGGGAAGCCAATGTAATGACTTAATGGCCGCAGAGGTAGGGTGTCCCTTTGGAATATTTAAGAGCATTCAAGCAGCCGCATTTTTTATAGACTGCAGTTTGATCTTCTGTGCCTTATCGCTGCCCACGAGAAGAGCATTACAATAGTCTAATCGGGATAGGACCAAGGCTACCACCACCGTTTTTCGTAACTTCTGCGAAATAAAAGGAAACATCTTCCGCAATAACTTCAAGATATAGAAGCAGGTGGAAGTTACATGGTTAGTCTGTGCCAAAAAGCCCAGTTTATCATCGAAGATGATCCCCAGGTTTTTTACTTTTATGGAAGGTGTTGGCCAGGTACCCGCTTCGACCGCCCACCATGTATGATCCCACAGGCACGGACCGCCACCAAACTCCATGACATCCGTCTTATCCGTGTTGATCTTGAGGTAATTATTACTCATCCAGCTCATGATGTGACTCAGACACGCATGGAATCTAGCGGCTACCTGATCCGACTGTTTTGATACCGAGATGATGATTTGGGTATCGTCGGCATACGACACAAACGAGAACCCATGCTGTCTGATGAGACTGGCGAGAGGGGTCACATAGATATTAAAGAGAGTCGGTGACAGTGCCGAGCCCTGTGGGACTCCACATGGCAGATGGAAGGTATCTGACTGCAGACCTTCCCAGTATAGAGTTTGCTCTCTATCTTCTAAGAAGTAAGAGAGGAGGGACAGAGCCGCCTCCCCAATCCCCACTGCCTTCAGCCTTTGCACCAACACCACACCACGTATTCTCACCACACTGCCTTATGCTTCATCTATCTTAGGTGATCTAGTTCCGGATTACATCAAAACATCCGCGAGCTCCTCCTTTACACTAGCAGGGAGTTGTAGCTCCTTGATTGCACTAGTGTGCAGCCAAGAGGAGATCCCAAATGATGAAGCATACCACTTCGGTGGGTGATGGGATACCGTCCTCTTAATTGAGACTCCTCTCTGTTTGTGCTCTCCTGGGGTGTGTACTGCCCATACGTCTGTTTATATATTCCTCTTGAAGACCCGCGGATTCTTTGTTGTTGTTAAATATGGTTAGGGGATTTATCCGCGCAGGTCTGTAAACTTCCCTCAGACCCTCTTTTCTCACCTGGTAACACAGGGATGTGTGCCATGTCGACTCTTCACTTTGTTCTGCATCAAGACACGCAGCCTGCAAAGGCAGTGTTTGTGTGAAAATGTGCAGGGCCTCTAAGGGTGGCACAAGAAGTGCTGCAGCCCTTAGGGGCCTCCCCTGGTCACAGTGCCCTGGGTACCTGTGGTACCATATACCAGGGACCTACCTGTGGCCAGGGATGCCAATTGGGTTTAGGCTTCAATGCAGTTTTAGGGAAGGACCATAGGCCCTGGGTACCTGATTAGCAGGAGCCCAGTGTGCACTCAGTCTAAGAACATCAGCAATTCAGCAAAAAGTGGGGGCATGCCATGCAGAAAGAGGGCACTTTCTCACTTCTGTCCACTCACCTCAGTACTCTGCAAGAGAAACAGATATAATGCTCACCAGGAAGCGCATCTAAGGAAATGGGGTTGTGGATAGCATGACAGAAGACATCCTATTGGTAATCTGCCATCTGGGTTTTTTTCTTCCTTTTTTTGCTACCTGAAATTGTCTCTAGGAAGCGACTTGTATCTAGGATTTGGGTTCAGGAAGATTACCATCTAATATTGGAGTAAAGAAGAAGAGATTAGCAACCTGTTCTTATACCTCCCCACTCACACTTATCCATGTATGCACGCTTCACTTACACATTACTTTCACTCGGTCAGACTCACTCACATGTGTTGTGAAGCTGTTTTAGCTTAATCGCTGATTGTGGAAGAGGAGAATTGAGAGAACTCTGAGTCTTTTGTCCATTTATTGTCTCTCTACTGGCTATAGCAAATGCTCGAAGCACCCAAGCTCTTGCACCAGCTTCCTTCTAAAGAAAAATGCTCTATAGTTTAATCAAGCTTTATACTTTGGAATAGTTCTTAATTAGTATGCTCTCTAGGGTTGAAAAATTTCACTCGCTAGCATGGATCTCCATGCTTCAAAAACAACCACTTAAACAATGTGAGTCATGTGCGTGCATGCTTTCAGGTAAGTTGAATTTAGCTTAATCCTCTCTTTTCAGTCTTTTAGGTATTCGGGATGAGGCAGCGGGGAAGACCGGAAGCGCTGAACCCAGAGACCCCCCTCAGTCAAGACCGGTCAGGTAAGTAGGTTGCCAGGCAGGAGCTGGAAGCTGAGACACGATGGACCGATTTCTTGTTAGACACACATTGCCTAGAAAGGGTGCGGTCAGAGGTAGTGGTTCTTATACCCTCCCAGTTTCAAAATGGCCACAGAGATTTCATAATCTCACGCGACCTCGCTTACAGGTCTTTTTCAGCTGAGATTTATGGTCAAATGAGTCCTTTCTCACTTAGCGCTTCTTTATCATGGACTAACACATTCATGTGACCACTTTCTTTACCAGACTTTCAACAGCGTTCACTCATATTCTTGAACACTCTAATCTACCACTCATTGATAATTCTTTCAAGGGCCTTTCTTTGCTGTGAAACACTCCATCGGCAAAACTAGCCTATCCAGTTCTTACTGGGGGGGGGCGCAAACTGGGTCATGGTCTTCACAGGAAAGGTGGATTGTGTATGCATGAGTTTGCCCATAACCCGAGGCCATATTATGTAACTTTTCTGCTTTTCCTGCTGGCCATTTCCAGCTGGAACCACCTTGGGCCTCGCTATAGGCCTCTGCTGGAGTGAGTCCTAGCCCCCAAGAGGTGCCCTCCAGGTCCTGTTCCTGTGGCTGGTGTTAGAGAGTACTCATCCTATCCACAAACTGGACACATACTTTTTTCAGAACTTTTTCCAAAAAGAACCAGAGGCTACCATGGAACTGCGGCAGAGCTGCAGCCGCTAATGTTGAATTACCAGTGGGATTCAACTTGCTGCTTTGCCCCTCTGAAAGCTGTCCTGATTTCAAGAAAAGTGTCTACATCTGCATGTAAAGGACTTCACCAGGATCAACGCCAAGGAGAAGCCCATCGCTGTCAACGCATTCCTGACTGGAACATAGAGGCCTTCACCTGCCCTGAGCGTTCTCGCCTTCATTGAGAGCCTCGAACGTTCTGCCAGAATGCCGAGAACCCTTGCTTCACCAAACCCCCATTGACAAGCACTGTTTTGGATCCAGCTTGCAGCTTGCCCCCTCTGACACCCCGTTGACAAGTACTTTTTCCATAAAAGTGCCTAAGTGCAAAGGTAAACTTCGCAAAGGGTCGGACCTGGTCGCTCTATCCGACTGGTGATCTATTGTGGTCTGCTTAAACTTTGACTTTGACCTGGTCTACCGCGATCGAGGCTCATGCATTGGTGCTTTGTGCTTTCTGTCGCTATTTTCACTGCAAACTTTAAAAAAAATTAGGTCCACTCTACGTATTGGATTTTTGTCAATTTGGTGCCATTTTGATTTTTAAAATACTGTCTACTTTTCTAAATTGGTTGGGGATTTTTCTTTTACTGTGCTTCCCTTTAATACTGTTTGACTGCTGCCAAAATATTTTTTACATTGCCTTTAAGTTAAGCCTGACTGCTTCGTGCCAAGGTTTATCGACAATTGTAGCTCACCCTGAAAAGAATTGTAATTATTTCTTTAAATGGGTGCACCCCTACAGCAACAAATAACCTAATTTCTTACAAAGAGGAGAAGAGGAGCTCAACAAGAGGCAAGGTGCATTGAGGTCAATTGGGGGCTGGGAAGACTGGTCCTAAAGGAATTTCTGACTTTGTGCAAATAAGAATTGGGGTGGAGCCAGGAAAATGTAGGCCAGCTCTCCCCTCTTCTGTATAGGCAGTTGTTCCTTGCCAGTCATTGAAATGAGATGGAACTGACAGAAGGAGAGTTTACTTCTACTTTCTACCTTCTATCTTGCAAGCAAGTGGATCAAATGAAAAGTGAGGCTAGAGAAAGGTACCAGGAAATATTTGCATGAGTGGGAAGAGAGATAAGATTGGACTGACCAAAGGAGAACTGAGTTACAGCTTGTACCTGGCAGGGGTCCAGCCTCTCCACACCATACCTGATCCCAACTTAGACAACAGAGAAAGGTGCAGGATATGACCCAGGTGCAATGGAGTGTTGGTCATAAAGGCTTTAACTAATGAAGTATAAAGTAATTGGGATATTAAAACTGGAGGAGAAGGTGCATAACGGATTTCTACTAGGCCAGATGTAAGAGAATGATATGCAAGCAAGTATTAAAACAATCAATTTAAACAGAACTTCAGTTTGATTGCCTGTTCCTCAAGTGTACAATTCACAATTCTCTTTGAGACTTTTACTCAAAAAAAGACAACATAACAGTTTAAAAGCTAGAGGTTAAAACAAAGTTTCTCAATCTAAAGCAACATTAACCTTATAAAATTTCATATCATTGGAATTTAGCTCTAAAGACCTCAGCTTTATAAAACACCTCAAGGTGTATCTTATGAGGTTATCTTTTTGGTCCAGGTCATCCAATCTCCCCGTGCATGGATGCCCTAAGGTGTTGTGCGCATTACGAATAAACAGCCTCAATGTTTATCTGCTAGTGATCTTGCACCCTCGCAGGTACCTTTTGTGGAGTGTGTCACACTGTCTGCAGTCTACCTTAGTTTGCAGAAAATAGATATTCATGTTAATGCAGTCTTACTCTCCAAATGTTCCTGTTACCTAAAATTATCATAACATTGCATTTGATTGTGTCATCTGAGCTACCAGCATCCTGTGCAAGAATAGCAACAGATGAGAGGTGGGATCTTCATGTCTGGTTTTTGTTACAAGCCGTGCAGCATGATATTGCCAGAAGAATAGGTGTGACAGATAAAGTAAGCCTCAGGACAAAGAATTCCAATAATCCAGCTTTGACACACTAAGATGATAGTTATCTCATTTCTCATTTTATGCTGGTCGTTCACGTCTTGATTTTCTCATTCCATAATGAGAAAGTAATAGCCACATTGCTTATTTGGGAAGAATCAACAAATTATTGTCAGTTGCTTGTCATACATTCCTTGACGCTAGATCACAAGAGATAATAATGGCCGACTGAGTCTGCAGACCACAGGTGAATCTCTCTCCCATACGGTGCATCTCTCCTCAAATGACCTCTGTAGGTGTTGAAGACTTCCTGATGCTTGGTGTCACAGGGGGAGGACTCCATGGTGCATCCCATCCTGTGTACAGTATGAGCTACTCTGGTCTTCTGCTTTTAGACTTGTAGACTAATCTTAACTTCTTTCAATGGATGGGCATCCAGGAAGAATTCTGAAGAGAGGTCTATACTTCTCAAAACACTGGCATCTCAATTCTGATTTCTCCACTGCACTTTCATGGTCACAAGCTGGCTGGATAGATGTCAGGCCTGTGCCAACGGACCACTGACAGAATATCGGAAACACAAATATCGTGTGGACAGACCATCTTGTCAAAAATATCGAAGAGCAAAATATCAAAAAGGTGTGTGTCAATAGGTAAGTATAGATTTACTATTGTTAACTCCATATCTACGTACCTTCAAAATATATATATATATATATCATCAAGATACATATGTATAGAGTTGTATATAGTAAAACTTTGCTTACCTATAGAAAGCTAACTTCACAATATTTTTGTCCTCGATATTCTTGACATGATATTTTGTTCACACAATATTTGTTCTCTGAAATTTTGTTTAAATACAAAGCACTGTTAACCATTCAAGATTCTAAAATCATTTGTACAGCCTATGGAGAGGAGTTTCCAAATTATTTGATCCCATATTCTGCAGTTTTGAATGTTATTCGAGTAGATTAGTCAGTCTTTGTCCCATGCCTTCGGCCAGACACTGAGCTAAACTCAGCATGCACCACTTAGAGACCTCAGCAGCAGAAGGCCCTGCTCAAGGTTCACCTTTCACTTTGCAAACACTAGCTGACATAAGGTGAAGAGACCTAGTAATAAATGGCCTCTGAACTTTGGGTTGGTGTCTAACTCACCCTCACAAGGTCACACATATTCCACAAGGCAAACAATTAATGACACAGACTGGATTGTAGCAAACATTCGCTAAAGCGCAGTGGTGCCCACATTGTAAGAAGAAGGGCCGCATATGAGCTGGTGGCCCCAGTGTCACTTTCTCCGGAGTTGTACACATAGCGCTGAGAGGCTTACATTCCATATACAGAAGGGCTTCACTTAACTGTGTACTGATGACATAACACCTGGGTTTCCAAAGAAGAGGCAGGCGGCCAGAATATGCAGTATAATTAATTATAAATACATTTCTCGGGAACTCAAGCTGTTTGCCGATAAAATACGGGCTGACACCTCGACTCCCACCAAAATAAATAAAACATATTCCCTGTGTTAGAATCCGGGGTCTCTGGTTGGCGCAGGTATGCACTTGCGACAAGCAGGGACCCTTTCCTCTAAGTCAGGGCAAAGGATCACCTCTTTAAAAATAACCCCTGCTCACCCTCTAGGTAACGTGGCGCGAGCAGTCAGGCTAAATTTCCAGAGGGCATAAGGTTAAGCGTTCAAGTTGTCCCACACAATAATCACCACCCCACCACACAAAGACGCAAGGCTGTATTTATCAAAAATATAATTCTTTATATAAAATGTTTTCTTTCAGGCAGGTTGCACAAATACAGTTCTCTTGGGGAATATCAATCCAGTTACTCTTGAAATGCTTAAGGGCAGTCCACAGGTCTTAATATGGCACAGTTCTAGTTAAAATCAGGTTCTTAGGTCTTCTGGGCACTTCGTAGCGCCTTTGTGATGCTCTGGGCAAGGTTTTTACAGTGCCTTGCCGTTTCTCATACTTCTCGCGTGAGCCGGAGTACGCTTGCCGAGTCCCACGCTTCTCGCGTGAGCACCAGCAATATCTTTCAATGCGGTACGGTCCGGACAGCCAGGGACGCGCCGTACATGGATTGAAGCACCGGTACGGTGCGAACACGGGTTATTTCAAAGTACAGTGCGAACCCAGAGTCTTTTAAAAGGCAGTACGGTGCAAACCCAGAATATTTTAAAAGCAGTACGGTGCAAACAGTACGGTGCGAACCCAGAATATTTTAAAAGCAGTACGGTGCGCACAGGGAAGCAGTACGGTGCGAACCCAGGGTGTACAAAGGGCAGTACGGTTCGAACCCAGGGGGGTTCAATGGCAAGTACGGCTCAGACACGGTACGACTCGAAGGCAATATGTTTAGCGGAAAGTACTGATCGTACTTTTACCGCGATCGGCACCGTACCTTTGCAGCTTCACGGAGAAGGTTCGTGGCGGCCTCGCGGTCCAGTCCAGGGGTGTCCCACGTCGCGCTGGCGTCCCAAGTGTCCAGGGGACGGCGGTGTTTCGTGGGGCGCTCGGGCAGGATGCAGGTTGCCACGAAGGGGGGGGGGGGCAGAAGCAGGAGGGCAGCCTCGGGGTGAGTTCACAGCGCCGCGTGCTGGTAGCTTCGGCCGGGGACGCGAACCAGGTCACTTGAGTCTTCGGCAGCAGCCTCTACAACCCGGAGGGGGTCACAGGGGCTTAGCGCTCAGGCACAAAGATCTCCACCTTATTTTGCGAGCTACGGCTCGAGGGGGCAGCAGTTTACTTTGCTCAGGCTGACAAGCCTTTACGTTGCTCACAGCCACTCCAGCAGCAGAAGTCGCGGTGCTCAGCGAGATCAGGCGATGCACAGGTTCTCTGGGAGTCAGCTTGCAGAATCACTCCTTGGCACTTATCCTCTTCTTCAGGAAGGTAGCACCCACTGTTCCTGGGGCGCAGATCAGGGGGAAAGTTCACCAGCAAGCCCTTGGTGATTGTTTAAAGCACAAGTTGATGCAAAGTCTTTTCCTTAAGTCTTTTCCTCTCCTTCTTGCAGCAAGGCACCCACTGCAGGCCAGTCTCTCAGGCAGAGAGACAGTATTCCTCCTTCAGCTTCTCCAGGTCCTTCTCTTCGGGCAGAGTTTCTTCTTGGCGCGAACAGGATCTGATTTCTTAGGAGCCAGGCTCCTACTTTTATAGTGCGATTCTTTTGTTCTTTAGCGCCAGGGGGCCTGGGCCTGGCTCAGTCCAGTTTTGGAGCACTTTGTTGTGGTGACTCTGCTCTTTCCTTTCAGCAGCAGGGCAGAGACATCAGCCGCTCCACAGGGGCGGAGCCGGCATTGTGGTGGCAGGGCACTGGTCTATTCAGAGTCAAAGTGTACTCCTCCCACCCATCCTGGTGTAATCTCTCTACCCACCACCTGGCAGCCAGCCTGTCTCTGGGGATTCCCCAACCCTGCTCCTTACTGTTGCTAGGCAGAACACACACACACAGCAGAGGCGGACTGAAATGGCCAGGTCAGTAAATACTAACTTTCTAAAAGTAGCATTTACAAACACAGGATATTAAAATAAACTTTACTAAAAGAAGTATTTTATTATTCTGAGTTCAGGCATACTAAACTTGACATTCTACCATGCTCTATGAGTTCACTGGGGTCACAGCGTGTAGTGACTCCAGCAGCCCATTCTGGCCTATGGAGAGCAGGTAGCCTTCAACAGTGAAAAACGAAAATGGCTGTAATTCACTATTAGGACATGCCACACACATCAGGGCATGTCCTACCTTATGCCTACAATGCACCCTGCCCTTGGGCCTACCAGAGGGGTGACTAATATGCAGTTAAGGGAAGGTTTAGGGGCTGGCAAGTGGGGGCACTTGCGCAGTCAGCGCGACAGTACCAGACTGCACGCAGGGTCGGCGGTGGCAGACCCTAGACACATTTTACTAGGCCGCTTCTGTGGGTGGCACAACCAGTGCTGCAGGCCCACCAGCAGCATTCGCATTTACAAGCCCTGGCACTCCTGGTGCACTTTACTAGGGGCTGATAGTAAACCGAATAAGCCAAACATGGACACCAATCAACATATACATTTTACCATAGGGAGAGCATATGCACCTTAGAACTGATCAGCAGTGGTAAGGTGCCCAGAGTCATAAAACAGCCAACAACAGGTCAGAGAAAATGTAGGAGGAAGGCAAAAAGTTTAGGGATGACCCTGCAAAAAGGGCCAAGTCCAACACCCTGTCTCCACCCTGATAAGATTTCACCCAGAAAACACCTGCCAGGCGATCCAGGAAGGAGGCAGAAGTAGAGAGGGGGCTGAAGGATGAGAGAGAGAGAGGGGGAGGGAGGGAGAGTGGAAGAAATAGAGAAAATAAAGGCAATACAAGGAAAGGGGGTAAGAAAGACAGAGACACAAGAATGCCAACTTCTGTGAGTCAGAGGTGCTCAGACCCCATCTACATTTCAGTCTTAAGATATTTTGGTGCAGATCGAGACAAAGAGACAAAATGGCCGGATCTGTCTGAGATATCAGAGAGCAAACAGGGTTCAGAGAGTGTTCTGTACAATGAATATTTGTAACTAAAAATATCAATTAAAAGACGTGATATAAAATAAAATGCCCAAAACCTATAGACAACATATATTTTATTTGAAAAGTATAAAAGCAGAGACGTTTTAAGACATGCAGAAGGCAAACAATTACCTTTGTAGGGACCTTCTGGTAAAGTGATCAGGAAGCTCTTGCTGTAATAATTAACATTACGGGGCAGATTTACAAGGACTGGCGCATTCCTGCATATCAGCAGGGACGTGCCAGGCAAGATGCGTCACGCAAGTTTACCCTTGCGCCACCACAGATGCACTGCATTTACAATGTGGCACATCGTGGCTCAAGGATAAACAGATGCGTTACGCATCTGATGGCGTAAGGGCGGCGCATTGCTGGAGTCGTGATTCAAGCAGGTTCAGGGTTTTGACGCAGCAGCATCAGAAAAGTGACTCAGTGAAATCTTGTAGATTTCACTGCGTCACTTTTTGGAGGCTTTTTCCGAGGGAACGCCCACACTGCATACATTAAACCTGACGCAGGTTTAATGTGGCGCAACATGGCGCATGGTTTACGCTTCCGCTGCGTCACAAAAGTGACGCAACGGCGGCGTAAATGTGTCGCAAGGGGCTTATAAATCTGCCCCTATATGTTTAGTGTTAGGCAAGTCAGCATTAGGGTGGCCTTTCCCCAAACCTTTTACCTTCACCACCTATTTTGAGGAATGTGTTTTTATTGACCTTAGGACTCCGGCACTTTACCTCTGCTAATGAGCGTTAAGTGCTCACTCCCTAAAATCTGGTAAAATTTGTTTACACCTGATTGGCCAGATTAATTTACTTATAAGTCCCATTTAAAGTTGTATACCATACACCCAGGGTCAGTAAATCGAATTCTACTCGTGGACCTGCAGCACTTATTATGCCACCCACTTGAGTAGCCCCTCAAAACATGTCCCAGATCTACCATTGCATCCTGAATGCAGTTTTAAAACCCCAAGTCAACTTAGCAAAATAATACCCTTGCTAAGCCTTAAACTCCCCTTTTATTACAAATAAGACACCTCTAAGGTAGGCCCGATATACCTCATATGGCAGGATGCATTGTAATTAAAAGCTTGGACTTGTACTTGTACATGGATTTCAGATCATGGTAGAAAAAAACTTCTAAATTTGTTTTTAACTGCTGTGAGGCCTACCTCTTCAATAGAATAGCATTGGTTTGCCATATTATATTTAATAAGTGCTAACCTGTTATTGAAAACATGTGAAGATTTCATGATTGGTGTCTGAGAAATTGTAATTAAAAATCCTCTTTAATGGTGAAGTCAGATTTTAAGTTACAATTTTGAACATTCCACTTTTAGAAAGTTGGCATTTTCATACCTATTTGGTGCCTGCAGCCTGTTGCAGGGTTACAAGACTGGGAGTAGTTGGCAGTTGGATTTTGTTTATTCCTCCCAGACAGCTAAACAATAGAGGGATTAGGTGTGCCTGTATAGGCCATTACTGGCAGGAGGCTGACTGTGCTGGGCACAGCCCCACTTGCAAATCAATAAGGTGTACTCTGCCTTCACACCAAGGACGTGTCACCACTGCTTTGTTCATACAGTGAGCCTAAAGCCAGGGTAGGGTAGGCAGGAAACTTCAAACACTTCAAAGGGAGTTCTCTAGAAATCTCTTCTACTTAAAAGAAGGAACAAGGTATAAAAATAAGACCCTTAAACCCATTCTTCAGTTCTCTTTCTGGACCTGTTGAAGGATTGTCATATGACTGCCTGCTGCTGTGGCCTTTTGTGTACTTTGGAAGTCTGCTTTGCTGCACCTGGAAGGACTGCTCTGCTACTTAAAACTTGCCTTGAACCCTCAGAGGCCTGTCCTGCTGTGAGCCCTGTTCCACTTTTTGAACCCAGGACTGCTAGAATTACTCCAAGCCCTAGTAGGCTAGCCTCCTAATCATAGCCTCAGGGACAACCATCTTGAACCCGCACCTGGACTCAGCCTGAGTGAGCCACACTCCCCCCTACCCTCCGAAGTGGTGTCCTTCCAATCCACGACCGTTGGTGGTGGTGTTACAGGTGCCCAGATAGGCAAAATTGAAAAATAATGACTTTCAAAAGTTTTGGCAAAAGACTGCTCTGAGATCAGAGAGGAGACCAGGGTCAACATCCTTATCTATCTGCCCAAGGCGCATTGCCAAATAGCCTGGATTTGCTGCAGCTCCCACTACATTCTACTCCACAGCACCATATCCTGTTTAGCGGTTCTTCTCATTGCAAACTTGAAAATCTTCCCTGTGACTTTGTCCAGCGGCTCTTCTCAATCTTGATGTCACTTCTTTGGGTGTAGAGGCTGAATTTGTTTAGGAGGAAAATGAATCCAATGCTGTTAATTTCACACTGCAAGATGTAGAGAGATTTAAATGATATTTTTCCTGCAGCAGGTACCTGGTTTTCGACCCTGAGGGCAGCGACAATAAGTTCACATTTCCCTAGGATGAAAACTGATCTGGATTAGGCGTTTTTAAAGTCCAATGTAGAATCAGTTGGCATAGTCTAGGCAAGAGAGTTCCAGGGCTGTTTTAGTCATGGACCCTACAATGATAGTCTGGTTAAAGGAAAGGCTATTGTATTGTTCTCATGAAGGTATAGCTGCTCCTCGTGACACTAATAACCTGTATGGAGTCAGAATTTGCTTCTGTCATTATAGTAGGAGGCAAGCAATTTCCATTGGCCTAGCCTTTGTTGGGATATATATTTTCTATATATCAAAAATTAAAAACTCTGTTTTTGAGGGGTGGCATGACCTGGTCAGCGACCAAGATGCTGCATGGCTCTGGAGCTCTGGCAAACCTAGAACAGAAAATTGCTGGAATGGGCCCAAACTCTGATCCCACATCATCTGGGTCGCTGCACTGAGCCCACCAGCTCTTGGGGATATGAGGCGGTCCCCCTGGAGGTGAGGGATTAGCCTCACAGCATGGGGAAAAGGAGGCAGCTGCCAAGTTAATCCCCATTGGCAGCTTGGCACATTGTTTTGGCCCGCTGCCTGATCTTCGCCACCTTCCTTCATCCTGGAATCACCGTTTGCAATGCTGGGCCCGGACGGCTTCCGCGGCCTTCAACCTTGTGGGCTGCCAACCAGGTTTGCCTAATTCCTGACCCCTAGAGCAACACGGCTCCATCGACTGCTGCGGCGACAGACATTGCTGTGCCCCATCGGATCCTCGCACCTGTCTGTGCGGCTGAAGGCAACTGCCTCAAAGCTACAACCGCTCTGGCACTGGCGGCGGTAATGTGCTGTAGCCATGGCACAGGGGTGAGTTATTGTGATGCCCCAGGACATGGCATAAGGAGACTGACCGTTGGTCCTCCCCTCCCCTGTACACTTGTACCCTAATAGGGGTGCCTAATTCTCCTTCCTGGCTTGACCTGCCCCCGTCTTCTGTAACTTCTTGTGGTGATTATGGCCTGCCTCTCCTGCCGCTGTGCAGCCAGTGTGGCCCGCGATAAAAAAGGACCGCTACCAAAGCTGTAAAACAAAGTCATCAATGTGCTTGAAATAGAAATGTAGACCTGCAGGTACTCCTTGCCTCAGAGTACCTGTGTGCTGCTGAAAAGTGTCTGTACTTTCCCATTAAAAGTATTGCACAAGTGCTGAGAAGCGCTGGTACTAACCCTTCCACATTAAAGAAGAGCAGGTACCAGAGAGCTCCTGCCCATTTAAAGCACTGACACTTCCATAATAATGTGGGCCTATCTTGCCACATAATTCCAAAGGCCCTGCCTTTATTCGTAAGTTTTCTGTAAACTGACTTTGAATTGCCAAGGAGGGGTAGGTGGAACTGAAGGCTCACTGGAATATTTTGTTGATAAAAGTTGTGCAATGTGATTATTACTTACATTCGAATTAGAAAAGTGTGCTTTAAGAAGGAGGTAAAGCTAATGGCCTGTTTAATATCCTGTAACAACAGCGGCATTAAGGGTTTAACCACATGATATGTATAACTAGGAGGAGATATCAAAGCGTCTTGTGGGAGCACTACATTAAATCCATATGGAGTTACAGGCAGATAACAGCATTGAATGAGAATGCTTGTAAGCACTTATAATGTCTAGACTCTCCCATTACACTTCTGCATTCTCAAATGCCCATTGAATGATACACCCATTTGATGAATTCAGGCCTAACACAGGCCCAAAAGTACAGAGGGTTCGCCCTTCTATACACGAAGTACTGGAAGGAAGTTGGCACGGAAACTGCAAAGTACAAAGACAAAGTTTATTAACCCTTAAGGGTGGTCCTACAACCTACACAACACTCTTTAGTATTGCATAGAGTAGCACACAGAACTAGAGCACATAATCCCCTTTTATACAAAATAGAGGAGCTCATAAGTGGGTGGGTACAACATAGAGCAAATTCATTACCATTTATGGACATTTTCGATACAAGATCAATATGAGGGCGGAGTTGCAATATCCTGAGCCCGCGAAAACATATTCAAGCAAGAACTAACTGATAACAGATGTGGTCAAGTCTGGGCATGCGCCAGACGGACAAAGAAGCTATTTATAGACTGTTACTAGGCAGATTACAAGAGCAACTAGCAAGAAGGTAGGACTCATCTCACGCGGAACACGTGGAAGCATGACCATACAAAATGGAGTCCGGACAATAGTCAATGTAAAGCAAAAGCACTCGATTCAAACGTGAAGAATACATGTCTTCAGTAAATGCTTAATCAAATCGCTATTTTGGTTTCAACAGACGACCCTTTCAGCATTTGCTGAAGACATTCGGTTTGTTAGGGTAATCATCATATATATCAATTGACATTATTGATTTAACTTCCTTGTCTAAATTCCTTTGGTAAACAACATTAGTAGCAGCATTTTTATCGGGAATACAGAATGAAATACATAGAGAACATATCAGAGGGCCACAATGTACGCAGAGGCAACATGAAAACAAAACTGCAACAATGATGCAGAGGCCTGTCAGAACTTTCCATCCCCATGTGGTAATTAGTGTCCAGAACCATCCAGAAAAGGTCCAAGTACCATTTTCAGTATGAATATCGGCAGCGATTTTATGCAATTTGTTAATGGCTTTATAAACTGATGGCGTATGGTCAGGAATGAAAACGCAACAACTACTTCCTATAATTCTACATGCTCCACCTCTATCTGCTAACATAACATCCAATACCATACGGTTTTGCAAGGCTACAATTCTAGTTATTTGCAATTCTTCAGTAAGATTCCCAAGAGCAGTAGCAGCCTGATTTGTCACAGCTTCTACAACTCTTGTTAGTCGTCAAACCTTTCTACTGTTTAGGGCAGCTCCAACAAAGAAAAACAACCCCAAGTTAAAATCAACATATTGCTGTAGGCTAGTATCAGTCTGGTCAACATCATCAATAGATAGAGTACGTTTATACCTATTTATAGTCACATTGTTCACTAACTTCAAATCTTTATGATAGGATGCGGGTGCTAAGAATACAGGGGGTAACAGAAATGCCACATAGCATACTCCGGACCAGCCGGCAGGCAAACGATAATAAGCTTTATTTCCACATACAAAATAAGTATTGTGGGAAGCTAAGAAGGTACTGTTATTAAGCCCATCTATATTCAGAACAACAATGCAATCGCTAACACCAACAGGAATATAACCAACACTTTGGACACACAGGTCCGCTTGGGCTTGAGCCACTTGAATTACAAACTTCTCATTTCCAACAATGTCTCTGGTGTTCGTGAAGATGTAGGGAGTTGATTCATTATCTGGTCGATATTCTTCCCTCTCCCAAATTGTTCCATTAGCTTGTGGATAGCCTTCTTTATCTTGATGACACTCTTTATTAAGTCTAAAAAGTAATCGTCCCACTGTAGGCTTCCGAGTGGCGAAAAGCAACGTATACCATGCTCTACAAGAGCCATTATGAGAAAAAGGAAGAGGTATGAATGGCGTTCCTCCTTTTTTCTGATGAGCTGGCATCATACCACATATCCAACAGTTTGTAGCATTTGTAGCAATATGGGTATGATGCAACATCTGGATAAAAGTATTGTTCAGATAAGACTGGCGATGCTTCAATTCTTGATAAGGAAGGGTATAAAAAAGTGCTCCTCAGGCACTGGAGTAGACAAAACAAGCAACTCACGGGCAAGAATCACATCCTCGACAAACCACGTGGTTGTAGCAACAACTACTATAGCACCAATGAAACCTATCGCACAAAAAATCTTCTTCTTTTCCATGGTACAAAGAACTCTGGTATCTTCCTGAAACTAAAAGTGTTGTCAAAACTCTTTCCCCTTAGGCAGCGGTTGATTTCTTCACCAACGGGCCAAGACGGGTGTCACTACACTAATGCAGGGCTGATCCCCCCCCCCTTGCCTCATTGGCTCTCCGTTTCACTAACCTAAGGGCCGTTCTGACAACTTGTCCCACTGAAAAATTCACTTCCTTGGTCTGAGATGATATCGCCTTACTCCTGGAATCGTTTGGTCCGAGAAGAGCTCCTCGCTGTCGTTCGGTTCCACCTCACGGCCTTTCTTCGCAGTCAGGATTTCTCGATGGTCGGTCAATACAGCAGGCTCCACCAAACCTGGCGGCACTTTTCGACAGTGCGTGGAATGAATCCAGTTCTTCCGATTGGAGACTCGCACCGCTGTTTTTGTCGCCAACAAAACCTGCTCAGGACCCGACCACCTTGGCTCCAGACTGTTCGTCCTCTCAAACGCTTTGATTAAGACATAATCTCCGGGTCGGAGAGAATGGCCTTCACCAGTGGATCGGTCAGGGAGCGCTTCTCGAACCTGTTGATGAATAGAAACCAAATTATCAGTTAACTGTGCCAAGTAATCGCTCATCATTATACAAGGTATATCATACACTGATTTTGGCTTTGGTGTACACCAAATATTCATTGGGCGTCCGAACACGATCTCATACGGCGTGAGACCGGTTCGAGAATGTGGTATCGATCTGATTGACAATAATGCCAGAGGTAGAGCATCTGGCCAAGTCAAAGAAGTGGAAGCTTGGATCTTAGCAATCTTGAGCTTCAACGTACCATTGTACTTCTCGACTAATCCCGCAGACTGAGGGTGAAACACTGCATGAAATTTCTGGGAAACTCCCAGTCCTTTTAGTACATACTTGATAATGTCTGCTATGAAATGGGGTCCGTTATCACTCCACAACAGTCTACAAACGCCATATCGAGGGAAAAACTCCTTCAGCAGCACCTTAGCCGTAGTAATTGCAGTATTGTCTTTCGTAGGGTATGCCTCAACCCACTTGCTGAAGGTACAAACCACTACTAGAACATATTTCAGATTATTACAGCGTTCAAACTGAATGTAATCCATTTGCAATACTTCAAAAGGTGCAGTGGGTGTTATAAACCCTCCTGCTGGAGTTCGTGTCCCTTTTCCAGGGTTGTACTTCAGACAAATCATACAAGTCTGTACCACCCTTTTTGCCGTACTAGCAATCTTTGGATGCTCCCAGACTTGGGTAAGCAATTTTACAATTGCGGAAGCTCCAACATGTGCTAGCCCATGTGCCATCTGAACCATAGGTTGTACAAAAGCTGTGGGTAACTTCCATTTGTCCATCTGCTTATTCCTCCAACAACCTTCATCAACCAATTCTCCGTTATTAGACCATTGCTCCCGCTCCTTATCGGAGGCGGTACTCTGTATCTCTAGCACCTCTCTTCTGGCATCGTGCCATCTCTCTGTCTGTGACTTCACAACATACATTGCAGTGGAGTCGGGCTGCATCGCAGTCTCCCGTGCTACCCGATCTGCCATAGCATTTCCTTCTCCCACCTTATCAACCACCTTTCTATGTGCATTGCATTTAACTATAGCAATCTTCTTTGGGTACGTTAACGCAGTCAAGAGATTATAAACTAATTCTCCATGCATTATCTGTGCTCCATGTGACGTTAGAAATCCTCTCTCTTTCCAGAGTAGGCCGAAGTCGTGCGCCACTCCAAAGGCATAGCGGCTATCTGTATAAACATTCACACATAATCCTGCACTAAGCTCGCATGCTCGTGTTAATGCTATTAGTTCCGCTGCTTGGGCTGATTTCTGTGGTATGCGTGCTGTCTCCACCACTGTTTGTAATGTGGTAATTGCATACGCCGCTGAAGTCGTACCATCTGGTAGCTTCAGGCATGACCCATCCACCCACAGTTCTCCATCAACATCTGTAAAGGGCGTATCCTGGAGATCAATACGACCCTTTGTCTGTTCTTCAGTCACGAGAATACAATCATGTGCTTGTTGTGCTTCTGACTGAGTTTCTGGAAATGGCAACAATGTGGCTGGATTTAACGTTGCACATCTCCTCAGTGTAATATGAGGAGCCAACAGCGTCAACTCATATCCTGTTAGACGAGCACTAGTTAAGTGCTGCGTCTTTGTCTGATTCAGCAGGGCATCAACAGCATGGGGGACTAGTACCAACAACTTATGAGATAACACAATTCCCTCGCTTTGGCGTATTGACACAGCTGTCGCCGCAACCGAGCGAAAACACCCAGGCAATGCTCGGGCGACAGGGTCAAGTACTGCCGAGAAATATGCACAAGGGCGCTGCTTGTCGCCGTGCATCTGAACTAAGACTGATAATGCACATCCATCTCTTTCATGTACATATAATGTAAAAAGTTTCGTGTAATCAGGAGCGCCTAACACTGGTGCTGAACAAAGAGCCCGTCGTAATTGCTGGAAAGCAGTTTCACATTCATCTGACCAGGGAAGAGGGACTGGGGTGTCTTTTGTCAAAAGTGCTAACAATGGTTTGGCTATGTATGAAAATCCTAATATCCATTGCCTGCAAAAGGAAGTAAGACCCAAAAATGCACGCACGTCCTTCTGTGTAGAAGGTACTGGCGTGTCCAAAATTGCTTGAATACGGTCTGATGTAAGTGCACGCCCCTCCTTAGACAAAAGGTGACCCAAATAAGTCACCTTTGGTCTACAGAATTGCAATTTCTTCTTCGACACTTTGTGATTATGAGATGCCAAAAAAGAAAGCAAAGCTAACGTGCACTTCTCACATAGCTCAGGAGTGTCGGCCGCCAACAAGATGTCATCGACATATTGTATAAGGGCCACACCGACAGGCAAGACAAAAGAATCCAATTGTCTTTTCAATGCCTGGCTATAAATACTAGGACTCTCTGTATAACCCTGAGGGACTCTACAAAATCTGTACAAACGATTATTCAAAGTGAAGCCGAAAAGATACCGGCTATCAGGATGAATTGGGATGGAAAAGAAAGCATTTTTCAAATCAATCACAGAAAATGTGGTCGCGGTTGGCGGGACCAGGGTAAGCAATGTCGTAATATCAGAAACCACTGGATATTGAGGGATCACTATCTTATTCACTTCCCTTAAATCAATAATAAAACGGTAAACCCTAGTATCAGTATCTTTCTTGAGAATGAGAAGAATAGGACTATTACAAACATTATATGGAACTTCCTCCACTACCCCCACATTGATTAAATCCTGCACGATGCGTGTAAGTGCCTCCTCCCCCTCCTGTGAAATGCGATATTGAGGGAGGCGTGGCAACACAGCTCCCTCCTGGACGCTAATGTGGACTGGGGGGATAACCATCTGCCCCACATCAGTATCCGAAGTAGCCCACAAAGTGCTAGGAAGGGAAGCTAAGGCAATATCTTCCGTCATTACACACATTCGACCCTTCATGGGATTATTGTCATTTAAAATCACCCGTACTCCATCAGGGGAGCAACGGATCGTTGCTTTAAAGTGCTTAAGCATATCAAGACCCATAATGTTGTCAGGCGTATTCGGAGAAAGTAAGAACGGGCAGGATGTAGAAAACCTGTTAACATAAAACGCCAAAGGTTGAGACAAAGGGCTATGGGAAAGTGTGCCATCAAACCCTACCGATGAAGCCACGAAGCCGGATGGGGGAGCCCTCGGAACCAATTGTTTAGACAGCGCACTTCGAGTAGCTCCGGTATCACCTAAAAACGGATCAGAAGAGCCCAAAACAGTAGCTGTAATATAAGGGCCTCTCTGATCTACAGGCACTTCAACTGATTCCAACCCCCATCCAACGCAATCCTATGCATGCTGTGAATCATGATATCCAGGCCGCTCATATCCTGATATTTGATACTGATTTTGACGATCAAACACATTTGGCCTATCACGTTGCTGCACGTTAGGGTCATACCGGGCACGGTCAGTTGAATTCCCTCTAAAGTTCGAAAAGCCCCCTCTGCCTCTCATCGGCCCCTGGCCACGTCCCTGACGTTGCACATGCAGGACCGGACAGTCTCTGGCCCAATGGCCCGTCTGCTTACAATACGCACATTGATTTCTTGTAACGTCCGACCGACCCACAGAGGGGCCATAAAATCCTCCTCTACCTCTCTCTATGCCTCGACGAGGCGGACCATATACTTGTGCTAACATCACCTTCGTCTTGAGGTCCTTCGCCTTTTTCTCCTCATTACCCTTTGCTTCTTGCTCCTGACGCTCATAATATTGAGCCATAGTCAGGAGAGATGCCGGCGACGATGTTGACCAGGAGCTTTCACTCGCTTTTAATCGAGCTGCTACTCCCGGTAATAGATTCGCTACATATTTATCGACAAAGAGATGCCGACCCGTATCATCCGTAAGCGACTGACCACTAAAATCATGAAACGTCTCCTCAAAACGCGTAAAGAAATCAGAAACTGATTCATCAACCTTTTGCTTACATGATGCTAACATATTCCAATCTATCTTTTTAGGGGGAATAATCGTTTTAACTTAGTCAAGATAGCAGCTGGGAGATCTAAAATAAGCTGAGGCGGCTTCTGCGCTGGTTTTCTCTCTCTATCCTCATCCTCAATCTCAGACCATTTTGCCTTAAAAACGGCTTGATCATCCACCTTCCGCACAGATCGCCACATATCCGGTGGTAGGATAAGGCCGAAGAACAGATCTATATCTGCCAAAGTCATAGTACACGAATTTAAAGCCCCCTCAACTTCCTCATAGAAAGCTGCAGGGTTCTTTCGGGGATCAGGCAACGCATTTTTCAATGCCATAACATCAGCCCTATGCCAGGGAGTATAAACCCAATTATACACAAATTATCCTCTAGCATCGGGGGAAGAGGTGTCCGGGCTAGTTCCCGCACCCTTAGGGGGAACATACAAAGGAGCAGCCTCCCGCATCGGTTTAGCATGCACTATTTCATCCTTATCTGACTGAGAGGAAGACGGCTGCTGTCCGTCCGCCTGTGAGTTCAACTGGTCCTCCTCCTTTTTCCGACGCGCTTTTTCCCGGAGCTGGAACATCTCATCCCGTAGCGCAAACAGCCGTCGAACCGCATCAGGCACCTGAGAGGGAGAAAAAGTACCATTACGTAATGCTCTAGAAGCTAACACTACCTCCTGAGGTTCAAAAACGTCAGAATATTTTCGAAAGGCGGTAATCACTTCTTTGGAGAATACGTCAGCAAAATACAACTTTTCCCTATCCTGCCATCCTTCCATGGACGGCAGTAAATCTGCGAGAGATAACTTATTGGAGACCGCCCGAAAAGAAATTTTCCGAAGCTCACCCGTCCGTTCGTGGGATAACATAGACCGCGTGTCTACCTTGTCTTTACCCGATCCAGAATCCTGAACTGCCGGAGCAGACGCACCAACATAAGGTGGCGGAGAACGATCTAATAGGAAAAAGTAATCATCAAGATTAGTAAGGACAGGATAAAGAGGCTGCCGAACAGCATATTGACCCAACACTTGCAACCTATGCTCTTTCTCTTGCCTTTCCGTCAATTCTCTTTCTTCCCGACGTTTTGCTTCCTGTGCTTTCACATGATCACTTTTCCGATATTCCTTATCACTCAGCGCTTTCTCACGCTTCTCACGCTCACGCACTTCTTTCACCCATAACCGTGTACATTCAAACATGTCTTGTCTTGCACGCCGTTTACACATACACTGCTCCACGTACTCAATCTTGCGAATATCAAACGATCCATACAAAGGCCATCTCAACTCAGGATCCTTTGTGGTGTATTTCCTCCATAATGCGCTGTACATTATAGAGGAAAGACCATGCTTCACATACATATCCCTATTAGGAGTCCCCTCTGCGGGAGCTGGCACAGATTCCTCAAGACTTAACCGGTTCCCAAAACAGCAGCACCACTTACTGAGTGCGCTCAAAGCAGGCATGTTCAAGAATAATGCAAAATATGCAGTATTATAAAAAAAAGGGCACTTAAGACGTTGTGCCGTTCAAATTCAGAATAGCTCTGGAGAAATATCTCCACATTACCTGCCTATATGTGTTGCAACGCATATATTCACTTTACTCATTCCAAAATATGACCGGTCATCACAAACAAATTCAATTAGCCAACCCAGGCTTCAAAAGCTCGGAGCAAGTACCGTACAATGGTTCTTACCAATCAAGAGCGTTCAGGTTCCAACTGCCAAGTTCCCAAAATTCGCCCAAACGACAGAAGAGGTCTCAGTCGAGGACCGGCGCCACCCAGACGGTCAGTTCGGAAGGGAAGGAAGAAAAACCTCGGGATGCCAGGACTAAAAACGCCGCTGGCAGTGATCACATCCCCGGCCAGATTCCTCACCTTCGTCACGACCGATCCTTCGAGCATCCGAGTCGCCGATGAGCCCCACGTTGGGCGCCAATTGATGAATTCAGGCCTAACACAGGCCCAAAAGTACAGAGCGTTCGCCCTTCTATATACGAAGTACTGGAAGGAAGTTGGCACGGAAACTGCAAAGTACAAAGACAAAGTTTATTAACCCTTAAGGGTGGTCCTACAACCTACACAACACTCTTTAGTATTGCATAGAGTAGCACACAGAACTAGAGCACATAATCCCCTTTTATACAAAATAGAGGAGCTCATAAGTGGGTGGGTACAACATAGAGCAAATTCATTACCATTAATGGACACTTTCGATACAAGATCAATATGTGGGCGGAGTTGCAATATCCTGAGCCCGCGAAAACATATTCAAGCAAGAACTAACTGATAACAGATGTGGTCAAGTCTGGGCATGCGCCAGACGGACAAAGAAGCTATTTATAGACTGTTACTAGGCAGATTACAAGAGCAACTAGCAAGAAGGTAGGACTCATCTCACGCGGAACACGTGGAAGCATGACCATACAAAATGGAGTCCGGACAATAGTCAATGTAAAGCAAAGGCACTCGATTCAAACGTGAAGAATACATGTCTTCAGTAAATGCTTAATCAAATCGCTATTTTGGTTTCAACACATTGAATGATATACCTTCTGTACAACTGACCTGTATGTAGGATCACATGACAGAAAAGGGAAACATTCGGAGAGCCCAGTAATTGGGTTTTCATTGGATGTGATGGCTGGGAACATGTAATGGACTCTTCCGGGCCGAGTAACCCTGTGTTGTTCCCATTGAAAAGCAGTGTATCTGGTGTCTGCTCCTGGTGCTCAGCCGCCCTTGTTCCCAAGGCATCTGCTGCCCAGAGCCAAGTGGACTCCCCCGAAAGGCACGGGGAAGTGGTTTGGCTATTTATCTACCATGACTAGTGAAGAGCACACCTTACCTTACCAGTGTGTTATGTGCCCTGTGCAATGGTGTGAAATGGGCCCTGGTGCAAAGAAGAAAATGGCACCCATGCCGCGTTTGAAAAGTGAATTTCAGCAATAATCATGGGCCTCTCAGGCCTCTGGATCCCGGTGCCACTGCACCTGCTGCAACTATGGAAGAAACGCCTCGGTACCTTAAATGTTTTTTTGGTTCTTTTGTTCTTTAAAGCAATTTAAGCAGTCACTTTCTTTTCTAATTAATCACAACTGCAAACTACTTGCAAAAGCAGCCAGACAATGTACACAATTTAGCTCCAGTTCACATTTGATGTAAATGTAAAAGACAATAAAATATCTCCCCCTGTGAAAAAAAAAAAAAAAAGTACCGCTACCTCAATACTCGCTGGGGGGCTCCCCTCCATCCTGGCAACTGATAAATTGATGTGCCCCCCATTTGCTGTGAGACGCCGCTTTCTCAGAGTTCCCACGAGGGCTCCATACCATCGATTTAGAGACCATGCTTCCCTTCCTCTTCCATGGGGACATCAAAAGGGAATTGTGCTGCAGAGTAACCACTGGGCCTTAAAACAAAGTTGGCTATCGGATTGTGCGCACCCCCCCCCCCACCCAGTGTTTTGAGCTCCTACCACTCTGGCAGCAGCTGAGAGACACCACAAGTTGCTTACAATCTTCGTTGGGATCAGTGTTGCAGTTGCGACCTGGACTTCAACTCAGCTTTGAGACAAGCCACCCAGGTGCCTTCCATGCAACCTGCACTGCTCCCACACCCCTTCCAGTCCTAAACCTGTGGCCCCCAGCGCTGGCACATGTATCATGCAGCAGGAACTGGCAAACTATCCCTCATTTACCCTGTAGACACCTCTCAATTCATTAAGGGATGCACCCATCCTACGGTGCCCCACTTGCTGCTCTCGTCCCATCTTGCTATACACAGTAAATTCTCCAAAAGGCACCTTCTCCACATGCTTACTCACCATCTATAGTAACTTCCTAACTCAATTACTACTGCCACCTGAGCTGCTTGAATTAGGTGCAGAACTACACAGCGTTGGTGCGTACTGGGGTGGTCTTGCTCCCCAATGCTGTCCACTAGATATGGCCATTAAGTACAAAGACCTGTAGGCGAGGGGTCGACATAACAACCAACCTACACATACTAGGGTTTGCAGAATCCATTCACTGGGCCCCAGACCCAACCCCCTATGCCCTTGGAGATGATAATAGCCAGACTGCTAAACTCTGGGACCGCAAAGTGGTCATGAGACTGGCTCGAGAGAATGGTCCACTATAATGGCTAGGTTCCATGATCTGGTGGTACTAAAGGGGGTGGTGATGGACGGAGCATCAGAACCAATCAAACACTCACACCCAGTCAACAGATCTGGGTTTGATCCATCACCGTTCTTTAGCCCACTCTGCCACCCCAGTTCAGACATGGCCATATGCAAATCAGTCTGACCCTGTGCCTCATGGGAACAGTCCAGCCCGAACTGCCAAGCCATGCCTTCCCTGGACTGGAAGACGTTGAGTCCCTTGCTCACTTTGCCACTGGATTCAAGCAAGCCTAGCTGAAGACGGCTGAAATGCCAGAAACCGGTCCTAGGAAGCTTGTTTCCTGTCCAGGGAAGGCATGGCTTGGCAGTTCGTGCTGGACTGTTCCCATGAGGCACAGGGTCAGACTGATTTGTATATGGCCATGTCTGAACTGGGGTGGCAGAGTGGGCTAAAGAACGGTGATGGATCAAACCCAGATCTGTTGACTGGGTGTGAGTGTTTGATTGGTTCTGATGCTCCGTCCATCACCACCCCCTTTTGTACCGCTTTGTTCACCATAAGTTGGCAGGGTATGCTCAGACGTTGAGTCCCTTGCTCACTTTGCCACTGGGTTCAAGCAAGCCTGGCTGAAGACAGCTGAAATGCCAGAAACCGGTCCTAGGAAGCTTGTTTCCGGTCCAGGGAAGGCATGGCTTGGCAGTTCGGGCTGGACTGTTCCCATGAGGCACAGGGTCAGACTGATTTGCATATGGCCATGTCTGAACTGGCGTGGCAGAGTGGGCTAAAGAACGGTGATGGATCAAACCCAGATCTGTTGACTGGGTGTGAGTGTTTGATTGGTTCTGATGCTCCATCCATCACCGCTCCCTTTTGCACCGCTTTGTTCGCCATAAGTTGGCAGGGTATGCTCAGACGTTGAGTCCCTTGCTCACTTTGCCACTGGATTCAAACAAGCCTGGCTGAAGACGGCTGAAATGCCAGAAAACGGTCCTAGGAAGCTTGTTTCCGGTCTAGGGAAGGCATGGCTTGGCAGTTCGGGCTGGACTGTTCCTATGAGGCACAGGGTCAGACTGATTTGCATATGGCCATGTCTGAACTGGAGTGGCAGAGTGGGCTAAAGAACGGTGATGGATCAAACCCAGATATGTTGACTGGGTGTGAGTGTTTGATTGGTTCTGATGCTCCGTCCATCACCACCCCCTTTTGTACCGCTTTGTTCGCCATAAGTTGGCAGGGTATGCTCAGACGTTGAGTCCCTTGCTCACTTTGCCACTGGATTTAAGCAAGCCTGGCTGAAGACGGCTGAAATGCCAGAAACCGGTCCTAGGAAGCTTGTTTCCGGTCCAGGGAAGGCATGGCTTGGCAGTTCGGGCTGGACTGTTCCCATGAGGCACAGGGTCAGACTGATTTGCATATGGCCATGTCTGAACTGGGGTGGCAGAGTGGGCTAAAGAACGGTGATGGATCAAACCCAGATCTGTTGACTGGGTGTGAGTGTTTGATTGGTTCTGATGCTCCGTCCATCACCACCCCCTTTTGTACCGCTAGGTTCCATGATCTCCCAGTTTCCAGACATCACCATTACTTTCTTAAGCTGGCCAACCACAGTATAAAAACAATGAATGATTGACTTCACCATGGCGGTGCAGGAGGCACGTCAGAAATTCACAGATGTCAAGTTTACACTGCGTAAAATGGTGCTTCGATATGGCATATTGTCCCCAGCACACCTCAGGATTGATGTGGAAGGTAAAGCTGACTTTTTTACACCCCGACAGCAGCGCAGACTTTCTGTAAACAACGTTCAAAGGAGCATATGTCCTCTCAATGCTCTACCCCGTTAGATCCCCTCCTAATTTGCACACTATTGCCAGTGCAGACATTTTCCCTATGAGCTAATGTGCACATCCCATTGCTGATATTACTACTAATGGATCCAGCACTTGACACCACGGCACCCTCCTCAACTGGTAAACCTAGACAAATTCTGTGTTTATCTTTCACATATGGTGCTTCAAAGACACAAGTCAAATGACAGGCAATATGTCTTCTGATAACCTGCTGCTTATGGGATTGATGTTTACTTTTCTTTCTCCAACTGCAAAGTGAGAGGGGTTTTTAAAGGGAATTATGTAACTCTCTTGCTGGAGTTCAGGAAAGTGTGATGTTGTGTTTTTTGCATCACACAACAAAATGTAGATACCTGTAAATTAGATTTATTTATTCAGCAGTTAGGTAAAGCATTTTTTTAAATTCTGAAGTGTCTCGGAAACATAGATTTTAATAGGAAAAAAAACAAATCAAGACACTTAGGGGGCGGAGCTTTGCTTATTCCAAGATGGAAGCGAGTTAAGCGATCTCCGCCGATACCCACCAATATCCGCATAATCCTGGCATATATCTTGCCTGCTGTCCTCTTCCGAGGGGTCTTTACTGCACTGTCGACGGGGGCTACTTGGGGGGCCGGACGATTTCGTGATTGAAGCTCGCTGGCGGACACATACGTCAGCGGTGGCCAGAACAGCGTGAGTGATCCTGAGACCTTCGCTCCGGGACAGCAAAGCTAGCCCCTGCATTGGCCTGGAGAGCTGAAACTTGTGCCTCAACTTCGCCGAGTGGATTCCTGAGACGAGGTGCTGGAATAAGGGCAGCGAGGTGATAAGCGGTGATCCAGCCTGCGATGAAAGTGAAGATATTCCCAGGCACTCGGGTGCGATGTGGCCTGCTCCGCCAGCTGGTGGTACTGAGCGCATCCTGCAGTTGCGGTGCCATGCGAGCCCAGGGGCAAAGGCCCAGTGGGGTTTGAAAAAACTGGAACTTTCCCACTAATTGCGCCCATACCGGTGAGTGGGCGCGAGTCACTCATGCAACAGGGCGAGGAGTGAGGGGTGGATGCAGCTGCATTACCCCGACCAATCCTCCGCAAAAGAGAAGCTGTGCCCCTATACGTACTGTGGTCTAGGCTGGGGCCCACGAGCGCAATGTGAATGCTCTTTTTGCGGGGGTGTGGTGAAGGCACCGGGCAGCAGCCCATCGAGGCTCTTCCGCAATAGTTACATCTGAGACCCATATCGCTGTGGATCCCCGGACATTTTTGGATTCCCCTGGCCCAGTAGCGGTCAGGCAGACTGGGCCTGACCTGGAGCCTGCGACACAACACATAGCCACACACAGGTGTGGTCCACGCTGAAGTCAGGGGCCAAAAATCGGTGTCCTCCCTGTGGCGGCCCCCCTGAGACACCTAAGCCCCACCACTCCAGCCCATTCTTTGTTTTGAAGCACAGCTACACATAAAAGCAGGGGGCCTCAGAGACTGATCTAAGCCCACTATCTCACTGCATAATTGGTAAATCGGACAAACTCCAATCGAAATTTCAGTTCGAGCTCTGCAAAACCCCCAGGTCACAGGAACCCACCCCCACAGATCCTGGAGCCACATCAGACGACCAGGAGGCATCAGCAGATACAGTTTTGAAGCAAATATTGCATACCATGCAACAAAGCCTCTCCAAAATAGACAGTAAAATTGATGCCTTGTCGTTCTGCATGGACAGGATGTCCAAACGCCTCGACAAACATGGCAACAGACTCAATGTGGTGGAGCAAAGAATATGGGATGTGGAGGATATTGTGAAGGCGGACTCGGAGACAGATAAGGAGAGAGACACAATTCTGCAAGCGCTGCAATCCAAGACAGAAGACTTCAAAGCAAGGTCGAGGCGGAACAATATCCGTATTTTGGGGGTGGCGGAGTAGCCAAATATAGGGAACATGGAACGGAACGTGGAGAAACTGCTTGTTACACTCCTGGGCAGAGAAACCTTCTCAGATTTATTTATAGTGGAGCGGGCCCACCGTACCTTGGCGCCCTGACTGGTCCCGGGAGAGGCTCCACGACCTATAATATCATGACTGTTAAATTATCGAGATCATGATGCGGCCTTGAGGAAGGTGAGTGATCTGGGGACACTGCGACATGAGGGCGCAGACATTTCCCTACTGCCAGACTTCACACTACAAGTTCAGGAGGCAAGACGACTCTTCATTCCCGCAAAAAAAAGAGATGAACCTGGAGTACAGCATGCAATATCCAGCTAAGCTACAGATCGGATGGGAAGGTGCATTTCTTCACGGACCCCAAAGCTGTCATGTGCTTTTTAAAAGACAAGGAACAAAACTCGAGGCGGCGGGGGTCACCCAGTGGTTCTCGTCCTAACACAGAAGCCCACCCAGGCACAGACAAGGAGCGAGGAGAGTGAAAAATGCTGTGGTCGGCACCTACAGATGACAACGTCGAGTTTGATGGGATGAAAAGAGCTACACAAGGAAAGGGACCCTAGTGCAGCAGGAACTGTTGAACAATGCCGCAGCACGGATGAGTAGCTTACTCTCTTTATGTCTGTTAAAGGCAATGTACTGTGGAGGTCTTTTTTGTGCCACTGTGTGGGGGCATGATATAGTATAAACAGGCTGTCCACATCAGATTGCTATGTTACCAGCCCGGGGGAATTTTATTTGGGTGGGGTGGAGTTGGTAAAACTCAGAACCAAGCAGCTGCGGTAAGATTTATACACCACAGCAAAGGGGAGTGACGTAAGGGTGGCGTTAAGATCTAGGAGAGATGTCAACATCTTCCCCCAAGTATATCACACTATGTCTTATGTTTTGTTGGGGATTATCAAGTACTAGATGGATGAAGGGTGGGAGGAGGGGATGTTGGCAGCCATGGAAGTTGCGGGTTCCCATGACGTGGGAGGGATGTTTATTTATACATGCATTGTCTTGATTAGATTAGAGGGCAAGATGTGTCATTATTATTTTTTTTAACATTTTAATGGCATTTTGCAATTGTTGATATTCATAACATAGCATTAAATTTAACGCTGCATACACGGTGTAGAAAAAGATCATATATTACATGGTTAAACTCCTGTATTATTTATCAATTTATGACCCTTATTCATTGACAACATATCTCAGAGAATTACAATAGACAACATTTTATCTTTGGCCCAGATCCATTATTCACTGACATCTGATATTGATTCCTCCTGAGGGGGCTCACAAATGTTGCACCGAAAAGCATTCTATTTCCCCATACCCGTGTCCATTTATTGGGGCACCCTCTATGTATATAGACTGCCCCCTCTGCTATCATTGCGCTGTCCATGTCACAACCCCATTGTCGATAGGTGGGAGTCAGCCCTGTTCCCCAGTTTTGGACTATATTTCGTTTTACTATCAGCATACCCAGTGTCACCCAGTCTTGAGTCATATGGTTCAGATCTGTGGGCTCCCAAATATTGAGGAGACATCTCTTTGGTTCCGGCAGGACAGTAGCTCCACCAACCTGCGAAATCGTGCGCATGACCGCTTCCCAATAAGGTGTGATCCCTGGACAGTCCCATATTATGTGATAGAATGTACCTGGCAAGTCAAGATGCGTCATTATTACACCCGGCATCTCACACGAACACTGATCCGGACTCCAATTATTTAATGCACAGACTCAATGACACCTGAGGGCGGGAGGGCGCAATCCTTACACCTCATGACCTGGAATGTTGGGGGTCTGAACGATAATAGGAAAGTGCAGAAGGTAGTGGCGTACTTAGAGACACTCGATTGGTTTCTCAGTTTTACAAGAGACACATCTCAGTGCAGAAAATAGCGCTGCAGTGCAGCGCAAACTACAGGGCCTGTGCTATTCAGCCGACTATACCACACATGCTAAAGGGGTGCTGTTATGGCAAGATACGCGGGCCGGGTGGACATGACTGGACTTTTTAGGGACCTGCAAGGCAGGTATGCATCAGCTCACTGCAGCAAAGGAGATCTCAAATTAATTCAGGTCGGTATATACAGGCCAATTTTTAATTCACTAGCAGCGAAACTGGTGAAATGGAAGGGCACTCCACAGGTGTGGGGGGGAGACTTCAACTGCATCCTCAACCCGGAAGTGAACAGATCCCAAGGTCCGCCCTGGTGACCAGCAGCAGCGGCGTTAGCCATAATGGATATCATGCACAGAGGTGGCCTTTAAGACATTTGGAGATATAGATCACCCTGAATGAGGGGTTATACGCAGTACTTCCCAGCTTATGACACACACATTCGCATTGATTATTGGCTATTGTCAGGGGGATTAAGCACGAGGATAACGGCTTGTACTCACCTTTCCAGGACATACCCTGACCATTCCCCTATCCAGCTCACATTTGAATACAGGTCACCTCGAGTCTCCTCATTCACCTGGCATTTCCTGCCATATTTTTTATAAGACGTTGTCTTCAAGACAGACCTGATGAAAGCAATAAAGGAGTTTTTCACGAATAATCTAGGCCGTGTCCAAAAATTTGTCACAATTTTGTAAACCTTCAAGGTGTATATCAGAGGGGTGGTGAGTTACTCACATGCGGGAGTCCTTCTTTCCATACGCAGCAGGATAGCGACCCTGGAAGAAGAAATTGGAAATATAGAAAGGGCACTTTCGGGGCCCGGTGGACCCCAAACCTCTGTGGCGCTCAAGCAAAAACCGGCAGAATTTCAAGATACAGCGAATGATGAAATTAAACATGTGGCAAAGTATGCCACTTCACGCTGTTATGGGGAACGTGATATGCCTGGGGCCATGCGGGCAGTGATCCTGAAGCCCAAGAGGGACTTGGACAAAATGATGGCCATGACAGATGACGAACGGTCGCGCCTTGCGCACTTCAGAGGAAATCGCGGCTCATTTTTGCACTTATTACCAGACACTGTATACATCTCAAATTCCGACTGATAATGATGCGCTTGATGAATACTTGTCCTATATTAAAATGCTGTGGCTAGTGACGGAGCACAGGGGGCACTTGATGGCTCCTTTGGAATCAGCGGAAATTAGGGATGCGCTGCGTAGTATGGCTGCAAGCAAAGCGCTGGGGGCCGATTGCCTTTCGTGACTTTTGCGCAAAGAGTTCCAGGAGCTGCTGATCCCCTAGCTTAAGATGCTCTTCGAGGAAATGGCGTAGCCCGGACTCATGCCCCCCTCCTAACGTGAGGATGTAACAGTAACGCTGTTGAAGGCTGGAAAATAACCCACTCACTGCTCCTCGTATAGACCCATGTCCCTACTCAACGTGGATGTTAAAATCTACGCAAACATTCTGGCAAATAGGCTGGTGCCTCTGTTGCCCGGCGTCATCCGCCGGAGCAAGCAGGTTTTGTCCGTGGCTGTAACTTAACACAGAATTTGAGGACACTTTTCGGCGTGATGCAGCGACTGAATCCGGAGGTCCAGGCTACCGCGGTATTCCTTGATGCCCAGAAGGCCTTTGACTCGCTGGAGTGGGGGTTTATGTTCTCTGTTCTGCGTAGGATTGGGATTGAGGAGGTATTCCTGCATCTGATCTTAGTTTTATATACATCGCCCTCTGCTAAAGTGAGAATCGGGGATGCAGTCTTCCACACATTTAATATCACACGGGGCACAAGACAGGGTTGCCCTCTGTCCCCACTGTTGTACGCGATCGTGGCTGAGCCAGTGGCCTGTGCCATTCGTGAATATCACTACAACAGGGGGCTGGGGCTCCCAGGGTATACTCTGAACATATCTGCATATGCAAACAACACCCTGCTGTATATAGGCAACCCAGAAGAAAACCTTTCCCCCATACTGCGTGAGGTGGTTCAGTTTGGTGGGCATTCGGGACTGCGTATTAACTGGGACAAGTCCATCATATTTCCACTAACTCCTGCCACTGCGGCACCGACGTTGGAGATCCCCTTGCAGTGGACCACGGACTCTGTAAGGTATTTGGGACTCAGGATCCACACTGACCCGGCTGTGGTAATCTAAGAAAATTATGGAACGGCCGCGCAGAGATTAACAGAAGACGTGGATCAGGCTCTCATTGTCACTATTGGGAAGAATTGCATAATGAAGATGGTGGTTCTGCCACGGTTCATCTTTTTGTTTCAAAACATACCAATCCCATTACCGCACACTATATTTAAGCAATTGCTTACACAGCTTATCCTGTTAGCGTGGGTGAGGAAGCAGCCCCGGATAAGGTTGAGTTCCCTCACTTTACCCTACGAGTTGGGCGGGTCAGGTGCCACAGACTTGGAGAAGTGCTACATAGCTGCGCACAGTACATTTGCACATAATTGGGAATATGGCCCACATGATGTACCCTTTTTGTAGCTGGAAAGGAATGCAGCTGATCCGCTGACCCTACCCCAGACACTATTTCAACCATCATCTAGCCGACAACAAATATTTGACTTGTTGGCCACCACATCGCAGGCGTGGCAAACATTGCTCCACATGCAGGCAGGGGCTTTCCTGTACTCACCAGATATCCCATTAGACCGGTACTTCTGGTTCCCTCTGGGGCAGGATGGTTGAGCAAGGCAGGCGCTGGGGATGGTTGGCATCCAAAAGATGGGAGACTTCTTCAAAGATGGATCGGTGTGTAGTTGGGAAGCTCTCCAAAGCCCAGTAGCGCGGCCGTCAGGTGCAGCAGTGTTTCACTTTTTTGGGGCTTAGCACACTTGGCACTCCCTCTTGGGCGAGGATATGATGGAGCAGCAGGCTATGAGTTCCCTCACCACCCTCATTAAAGTCAGTGAACCCTTCAAACTGATCACCAGGTTTTATTCTAGTATGCAGGAAACACGGTGGGCGGAAGAACTGAATGTCAGGCGGAATGGCAGCGCAAATTGAGTTCTCCATTGAGCAATAAAGACTGGCAATATTGCTGCACCTGCACTAGGTCCATCTCTGTTAATGGGAGGCAGGCTCATCCTCTTTCAATTCTTGCACAGAGCTTACTGCCCCTCAAAGAGGCAGTTCCGATATGGGCTATCAGAGAACTCCAAATGTCAAAGATGAGGGAGAGGTGAACCGGGTCTTGGGCACCTAGCGTGGCAATGTCTTGGAATTCAGTCATTTTGGTGCGCAGTGTTCCAGGAGCTTGGGATCATTATGAGTACTGACCTAGAGCCTGATCCTAAGATGGCATTGTTGGGTTGGGACTTGAACGTGGAAAAAGTGGGACACCCCTTGGTGACCATTGGCCTTCTCTTGGCTAAGCGCTGTGTGGCAATCAGATGGGCGGGGGCCCACTACCAACACTAAAGGAGTGGCATGCTGACATGCTCTATTGCAACACACACACACCGATGCATACAATGAGCTACTCCCACCCACAAGTCAGCCCAAGAGTTGTTGGGGTCCATATCAAACATATCTCCCTAGTAAAAATGTAAGCACAGGACCTGATAACACTGAAAGCATTGACACGGATGCAACTCTGGAGTAAAAGGTGTAGGTGGCTACCGGGTATATGGGACGAAGGTGCACTGCAATCATGAAGGGTTAGTACATGGACGGGGGCATGCGAGAGGGACAGTTGTCAGCTAAGCCTAACGGCAGTAGTGTCGGATTGTGGACTTTATGAAGGTACTCCATGTGTTCTAGGCGATGATTATATGAACTGTGTCCTTCTCATACTCGCCTTATTATGTATCGGACTGTAAGAAGCCTCATGTATTGTTATGCCTGGTCACGATACATCTGTCTGTTAATTTGTTTGTTCAATAAAATTCAATCAAATCTTTTTTTTTGAAATCAAGACACTTGGGGATGTACAAATGGTAACTATTCACAGAAACCAGATTTCCGCACATTATTATTTGTGTGCTGTATAGTTTTATCAGTAAAACTGTATGCGTGTGCAATGTTAGTGCCCACTTCAATGGAAAATCTGCTGTCTGTAAATGACAGAGCACTACCACATGATGCTTTAGTTCCATTAAAATAATCTTCCTTCCTCATGTCCATTAAAGTTAGGTAGGTCGCAAAAGTTTGTTGTCCTAAAAAGTGGGTTGCGATTCTAAAAAGTTTGGGAACCACTGCTATAGACCCTCATTGCTCCTAAACGTTGACAATAAGATTTTGGCCAAAGTGCTTTCCAATCATCTGGCCCTCCTGAAGGAACACATCATATCCCCTACCCAATCGGGATTTGTCCCCCACAGCTCCACCTCTTTAAATCTTCAGTCCGTTTTCTTTGTCCTCAGCAGGATTTCTGCTGTTTGCCCATCAGTGATGTCCTTGCGGGAAAACAGTTGATTCCCTAGAATGTTGCAGGGATTCAGCTCTGGAACAGAACTATGCTTGGGAGCATAGAACATCAGTATGTAGGGGCTGAGTCATCATACTACATCATTATCTATGAGCCCAAGTCCAACTAACTATAGTGCCTCACTTGCCCTCCTAATCTGTCCCGAGAGACAGGTGATTTGGCACCCCAGAACACAGCACTCCCGACCCTCTCAGAGATTGCACTACCAGGACACACCGTTTCGTTCTCTCACTCATACTTGTCCACAATAAGATAAAAAAGAGACACGAAGTAAGTTTGCAATGTTTATTTAAAGTATTGTGCTCTAAGATGCAATAATTGTTCCACAGTTATTAAACAGATACATGTCAAGAATGTCATTAACATGGTTAATAAACCAATATACAGTAAGGAGCCCTGTCATGTTATCTGACAGATCTGCCTAAACCCTATCCCACTACTAAAGCTAAGCAGTTGTAGATTATGGATCTCTGGGATTAGAGGCGGACCCCGTACATTATCATATATAGAGGTGGATGTTCTACAGCTCGGCTGAGGTAGCACTCTTGTTTCAGGACCTTCACTTGATGAGTCTGTTTTCAGAACCCCTGTCCTCAGTTATGACACGTTATGTGTATTCAAAGCAGCAGCTGCATTCTTTTATTATGTGTAGGTGCTAGTGTCTGACCAGAGAGAATAACAAGAAGCAATGTTGTTTGACATTGCCTAGGCTGTTTAGACTAAATACCAGTAAAAGAATAAAATGCGAATACATATGCTGGTTCTGTGTGAAAATACAATGTGGTACAAAAGTAAGCTTGATATTTAGTAATGTGTGCAAAACAAAAGTGGCCTACAATGTGCATAATTAGGCTAACATAGGGTGAATGACAATGGGCCATACAGAAACACACTACACTCCATGGCACACTCTGCAAACTGGGCATCCGTCACAGGTTTTCTTCATTGATAGGACTTTTATATTCCAATCCTACAGCATGCACCATGGATAATGGTTCATTAACCCCTCCTTTTCCTGTTACACATGGCACAAGGCAGAGCTGCCCCAATCCCCTTTACTTTGTATAATGGCCATGGACCCTGTGGTCTAAGAACTAAATTAAAAGCATATACATCACAGACTAAAATTTAAGTCAAGCCCCTTCTTTATCCCATTATACACCAATTATCTTCTTTTGTTTGTACGGAAACCGTAACATAACTTGCTCCCAATTCTTCAAGAGGCTATTCTGGTCTTCAGATCAATTGGTCTAAATCCAAACATTTTCCTCTTACTATCGCTACAACACCCATCCAATGCACACTCCAACTGACTTGGTGAAACGGTACAGTTAAATACTTCAATTTTGGTCCCGCTATTGACGCGCTATCCACACAAATTGACAGCTGGATTGACTGCCTCGCTTGCGCCTTTCAGATAATACAGCTCCCACACAATGGCTCAACACCCGGCGCAGCAAAATACTTTAACACAAAACAAACCACAGCTTTAGAAAAGGGTTTTATTTTACAAAATGCAAGGACTCTCTCTTTTAGAATAAAGCTTGGGGTTTTATTTTACACAATGCTCTCTAACCTAGCCTGGGCCAACGTGAGCATCGATGACACCATCAAAATCATGAGCACAATCCACTCCGGCTCCACGTCAGACCCATTCCCGCACAACATCTTCAACAAAGCCAGCAGCTCTATCGAACCCTATCTGCGCAACGTCATCAATCTCTCTCGAGAGAGACCACAACCTTCCCAGAGAGCTGGAAACACGCCGAGATTAACGCCCTACTCAAAAAACCCAAGGCGGACCAGAGAGACCTCAAGAACTTCGGGCCCATCTCTCTGCTTCTGTTCCCGGCCAAGGTCATCGAGAAGATCGTCAACAGACAGCTAACCCGATACCTCGAAGAAAACAGAATCCTGGACCCTTCCCAGTCAGGGTTCCGCAGCAACCACAGCACTGAGACTGCCCTCATTGCTGCAACCGACGACATCAGGACCCTGCTGGACAACGGTGAGACCATGGCCCTCATCCTCCTGGACCTCTCCTCCGCCTTCGACACCATCTGCCACCACACATTACGCGCACGCCTCCACGCCATAGGGAGCCGAGACAAGGCTCTGGAATGGACCACCTCCTTCCTCTCTGGCAGAACCAGAGTGTCCGCCTCCCCCATTCCGATCCGAAGCCTCTGAGATCATCTGCGGCATTCCCCAGGGATCTTCGCTCAGCCCGACACTGTTCAACATCAACATGGCCCCGCTCGCACACGTCGCCCGACCACATGATCTCAACATAATCACCTACACCGACGACACTCAACTGATCCTCTCCCTCACCAAGGACCCCATCACCGCCAAATCCAACCTCCACAAAGGAATGAAGGCCGTCGCTGACTGGATGAAGATCAGCCGACTGAAGCTGAACACGGACAAGACGGAGGTCCTCATCCTTGTATCCAACCCTTCAGTCTGGGAAGACTCCTGGTGGCCGACGGCACAGGGGGCAGCCCGACACCCACCGACCATGCACGCAACCTGGGAATCATCCTCGACTCAATGCTCTCCATGACCAAGCAAATCAACGCCGTCTCCTCCTCCTGCTACAACACCCTCCGCATGCTCCGCAAGATCTACAGGTGGATCCCGACAGATACAAGAAGAACAGTCACCCAGGCCCTCGTCAGCAGCAGACTCAACTACGGAAACGACCTCTACGCAGGAGCCCCGACCAAGCTCCTCTGCACGACTGACTCTCGACGTACCACGCCACAGCCACATCACCCCCTACCTGAAAAACCTGCACTGGCTCCCCATCAACAAGAGGATATCCTTCAAGCTCCTCATCCACGCACACAAGGCCCTCCACAAGACCGGCCCAGCCTACCTCAACAGAGGACTTTCCTTCTACATCCCCAACCGCCAGCTCCGCTCCGCCGACCTCGCACTTGCCACCGTCCCTCGCATCTGAAGAACAACCACCGGCGGGAGACCCTTCTCCCACCTCGCCACCAAGACCTGGAACACCCTCCAACTGAGCCCACGACAGACCCAAGACCTGCTGACCTTCAGGAGGCTACTCAAGACCTGGCTGTTCAACCAGTAGCACCACCCCCCCTCCCAGTGCCTTGAGACCCTCGCGGTTATGTAGTGCGCTCTACAAATGACTGATTGATTGATTAACAGAAAGTCTTTCCCAGATGCCAACTGTACAAGATTCAAATACACACAGAGATATATATGTTTATATGCAAGCAATCATAACACACTTGGTAAATATAATACACGAATAATACTGATGAATAAACAAGCAACAAATAATATGAAATAAGACTCAAGAAAATATACTAGAACATCCTGCTAGAGATCAGAAAGATGTATATATACATCAAATGATTACTTTGGAGGTGCACCTTGACTCACTCACACATCACAAAGAAAATACATCAAATGATCAAAGCCACTGGCCAAACATCACAATGGCAATAACCAAAACTCAATACATCACCTATTGCAAACACTGCATCGCACCCACTCCTGACTGGGGCAGTTAAACAGCCATGATTGAGAGCCTCAGCAACCAGGGTCCCACACTCCGAGATAGACACGTCCTTCCCCACTCAGATTCCAAACTCCAGGTTTATGAGTCAACAACCCTCAGCTTTATGATCTCAAAGCACACTCAAAGGTTAGGGAAAGACCTCCTCCTGGGCCAAAGGAATCTTACCAGAACGGTCCAGGTTCCAAGCAAGCATTCCCATGGCAGGAAGGAGTTCTCACGTCTCCTTCTCCAAATCTCCGGCATGTTCCAGCCTTTATCTTGACGAAGCTCACAAAGCCTTCAGGATACATTAAACAAAAAACAATCCTTGAACCTGAATAACCCAACTTGCAAGCGCTGCTGTGCACGCAGAAAAGCTGAAGCAAGGCAGAGTAAGAAAAAAGGATGACATGAGGCCATGTTAAAGCCAATAGTAAGAACTTCATAATTCTCATTAAAGGACAACACAGTGCACAATTGTGCACTACTGCTTATAGATTCACATACTTCATCTCTTAATGTACAACACCGAGCACATGTGTGCATCAGTGCCCACAACACTGCACTTTGAGACCAAAAAGTACATTCCACAACTCTCTCTCCCTCTCATGCTTTCAAATGCACATCCTACGCGTTCTGTTCTTGGCAAGGCTGTCCTACTCCGTGACAGCTCCCACTAAAAGACAGCAAGATTACAAGAAAGAAACTTGTAAGAGAAGCAAGGCATATGCAGGACCGTTGTACATTCAGGCTAGGATAAAATAACACACTAAAGTCAGTTAAAATAATTGTAGTCAAAGGTCATCACAGGGTGTCAGACCTTAAGAGTGCCTCTAGCACTACATTACACCCCATGACCTTTGACTATCATTACATACATATATAAAAAAACTGCATTTCTTAACTGAAAGCACAACTATGGTTGAAACACATGTTAAAGCAGTAACATTGTAAACTCATGTGCTGAACTGAAAGCACAAGTATAATTGAAACACACATTAAAACAGTGAAATCATAAAAGCATGTAATAATCATTTCAAAGCAGGTAAAAGTAGCTCATGCATATCTGGATATTCAGCAAGAATAAATGTTTGATGGATACACAAAATAAATGATGCAAATAGAATCGAGCATATGAACTCAGTAATGCGCCTAATGTCTCAAATGGCTAATACTGGAACTTCTACTGTTGAAACAGCCAAACATATATATTATGTGCTTGAAAATAAAGGCAACATCAACACCTTCTTTTTATCTTTAACTAAAAAAAAACATTTTCTTCAATTTAAATTTCACAGCATCTTTGATGTTCTTTTTAAACAAATAACGTCCTTCTTTGTGAAAGACACACAGCCTTCTTGTATTTAAAAATATAACTGCGTTTTATTTCATGTTTATGAAATCAGTTCATGATCAGTTCTTTAGATAGGTCGTCTGGTTTGGTCAGCCACAGGATGTCAGCTTGCACCATCCGGTAATCATTCCAGGGTTGGGGAGGAGAGGGGTCCAACACCCATGTGGGGTATACAGACAAGGACAGGGACATCGGGCACACCAACACGTCGCAGTATGATAATCTGGAAAAGAAACAAGCATCAATCTTCTTGCAAAAAACATTTTTCAAAAAGCGCACGTTTTCCTTTCTCTGTTTTGAGTTTGAATCACAATATTATCATTCCTGTCTGTACAGTTCTCTGCTGGCTCTGGGGAATTATCTGAGAATTCTACCCACACTATAGCCTCTGAATTCTTGGTATAAGGATGAAACTCTCCTTTTCCCTGCACAGTAAGAAGGGCTGGGGCAGTCTCCTTCCTGGATATGTTTCCACTCGCTGCTGAATACGTGCTTCCTTTATCAATTGGCAGAAGCCTAAGGCAATCCATCTGCTCTGGTAATTTTCCTTTCTTCAACTCGCTCCTCACCTTCTGTGGGACTGGTCTGGCTTGTGCATACTGACACATAAGAATCACAGTTCTATGTAACTCTAGGGGGATATGCATCCCTTCATTCTCTGCCCACCTGTTTGTATGGTCTTTCTCTCCTAATGTGCTCTTATTTAGTCATGTACACCAAATCTGAATCGTGTGTCACCACCTCTGTCTCCAAGATTTTAGCCTTTTCATCTGTAAGGGAATTAAAGGTTCTGTCTAGTGAATGTATAGGAAGACCATAAGCATGCACACGCTTTGTAGTACAATCTGCCACTTCACTGGGGAATTCTGTGTCTCAAACACCACCCCTGGACTTTATTGGGACCTGCACTAACTGTTTATGCAAAACTGCAGTTTCTGTCTGTATATGCCACTTTATCACAGTTGCTTCATCCCATTGCATTTGAATCACATTATGTTTTATTGTCATCTGCCCAGTGTCTTTCAATGCACAAAAGCACAAAAGCATCTGTATTTGTCCAGCATTTAAAAATGTTTCAGTCCACAGAAAGAAACTTATAAGAGAAGCAAGGCATATGCAGGACCCTTGTACATTCAGGCTAGGATAAAATAACACACTAAAGTCAGTTAAAAATAATGGTAGTCAAAGGTCATCACAGGGTGTCAGACCACAAGAGTGCCTCTAGCACTACATTCACTTAATCACCATCGCAAACGTATACACTTTACATTTCTGTGACAAGCTTATGTCACCCTAAGAGATCAAAACAGATATGACCAAACACGATCTTCTGAATGCTCCAACTGTCATATCATGGGTACAAACGTCATACACATGGCATGGGCATGTAGACACATTGCAAATTACTGGGGTGATGTCTTCTTCCGCCAGATGGTGGATGTAAATCTTAACCCTAATCACTCCTTGCAGTGCTGGGCTTTGTACAAGATTTTCCAAAAAGCATCTGACACTTTACTGCAATGGCCCTGCTTTTAGACAAATATTAGATTGCTTTACACTGGGTCAGTAGACACCTGCCCAAGGTCAAAAAGTGGCTGCCCAGCATAACATCTTGCGATACTAACAGCAAACTCTTAACTTCCCTTCAACCACAACGTCCAAACCAAGGGATATATGGCAACACCTACGTGATTACTTACTTTCGACAACCGTGGCTTCCCAGACCTCGCATGCTACTCAATCCAACCCTAATCCCTCCACACTACAGTTACTCGGCTCCACCCCACTGGACCTCCATGGATGACATGTACATGTCAGACAGACTGCACATCTTCATAGAGGACCTTCCTTCCTCCCTATTAGCCCTCTTTCTTGATTAGACTGCTGGTTCCTGTACAGTTTAATGTCTACATTGTGTTATTTTGTATTATGCGGCTCGCTATGTTGAATTCGGAGAAACTTTTTTTTTCCTTGATATTTTTATTGCCTCCTTTACAACTAGATTGATCTCATTATCTTTCCCAATGCTCCAGTATTTTAAGGGTAGCTAATACACCTTTTTATATGCTGTACTATTCTCCTTTCTCGGATAGCCTACTTTATTGTCACCTGTACATTTCTCAATGGCTGAAACACCAGATATTCTTTGATATGGTCAATTGCATAGCTATCTCCTCTGATGCCACTGGATGAAATGATGCACACTGATGCACTATATGTGTGTTTTACTTAAAAAAAACAATAAAGAAACTTTAAAAAACAAACCTCAGTTTTGAGGGGTTTGTATATTTTGTAGCATCTAGCTATGTAGGCATTTTGTAAGTCCAGATTTCACAAGGTATGAATAGTTCTTTCCTTTTATGGATAATCTGAGTATCACCTGCACAGTTGCAACAGGTGAGCTTGACAGAATTTATAAGCTGTGAGTACATGTATGTATATTTTGAGCAGCAGAGGGCAAATCATTGATCCTTGAGGGTGACCAGTCTTTTCAGAGAATAGTGCAGATAGGCATAGCAGTAGTGTTCTATCTTTTAGGTAGGACTAAATACATTTTAAATTGAACCATATATACTTTTAAACAGCAGCTCATAGTCTCTAGTATCAAAAGCTACAGAGAAATGCAGTAGGAGGCCTCTGTCTCTACCTCTACTATCTTTTATCTATGGAGATATCTGGTCCAAGTGTGAAGTTCTCCGCACATGTATGCTTACATTTTCATCGTAAATGTGGGAGAGAATTTTATTCAAATTAATGCTATACATAACTTTTAGTAATTTTAAATGCATAATAGATAAATATAAACATTTGACTCCAGATTTTTTTTCAATATCTAAAAAATTATTTTAATATAATGTCACATAGTTGAGTTCATTAATCTTGAAATTATAATTAAGGTCTAACAGGCACATGCATCAAGAAAAGCTTTTGCGAGTCTTTAACTGCGATTATTAAGGAATCGCAATTAAGGACTCTCAAAAGCCTATGCATGTAGGAATCGCTATTAAAATAGCGATTCCTAAACATTTCTTAATTGCAACTCGTAAATTGCGAGTCGCAATTAAGGAATGCCTTCCCATTCATTCCTATGGGCCTACAGCCCCTTACGAATGAATGGGAGATTGCATGCGCAATTTGCGAGAACCAATAGATACTTACAAATTGTGCATGCAATTTCAAGGGTGCAAGGGTGTCCAAAGGACACCCTGTTGCACCCCTGAAATTGCTCTGTGCACACATGTTGCGCACACACATGCCCCAAGGGCATATGTGTGCGCAACATGAAACTTTGAAAAATGCACTTTTGTGCATTTTTCAAAGTCTTTGCAAATTACCATCAAGTTCAACTTCATGGTAATTTGCGCCCCCTGGTAGCAAAATTGCTTTTTTAAAGTGGTTCTTGCATTGCATTTAAGGAATCGCAAATTGCGATTCCTTGAATGCAATCGCAATTTGAGAAATCAGTGTCTTGAACCTTGATGCATTGCAAATGATCTTTTTGCGGGCGCAAATGGCCTATTTTTGCGATTCGCACCGTTTGCGCTCACAAAAATGGTTGATGCATGTGCCTGATAGTGCTGTAGCATTTTTTTATATATTTGAAATAAAGATATACCATTAATTTATATTATTATTTAACATAAAAATATGTTGACTGTTTTTTTAAAGTTGAATAAACTTTTAAAAATATCCGTATACTTTATCATAGAAAGATCAGTGCACCGGCGAAGGGGACCTGTGCCGAAATGTGAAAAGTTAGTAGTAAATATGTTTCAACCGCTAGTTTCAAGGACTGGAGGCACATGTATAAATGTACTCACGTATAACTTTATCTTTGTGAACAGGGCCCTATGTGTTCTTTGGATCATTTTAAGCTACACTTAATTATGTTTCAGTGCCTCTACTGGCTTGGAGATCTGTTTGTTGGTTAGAGAGGGGGTTGTTTTCCCTTAGGAAGTCTAAGATGTAAATGAATGGATATTGCCTTTTTAATCAACTTACCCATAGATGGCATTTCAATATTGATTTGTAATTTGCTCAGTCTTTAAGGTCTAATTCTTGCTTCTTTACGATTGGCTTAGTGTTACTTGTATTAGAAGCCTGGAATGATGTGTTGATTATTGCTCAGGGCAGTATGGCCTCGTAGGTAGCTTTGAGAATGTTCTTGAAAATGTTTGGGGGGGCACGAATCAGCAGGCGATCCAACTTGTGTTTGTTAATGGATAGAAGTTTAAAGGAGCATTGTTTTAGGTAAATGTACTGTGGTCATATTTAGTTTAACTGGCAGAATAGCATTAGTAGTGGGAAACTTAGCTAAGAGGTGAGTCTCAGGGTCACTGGTTTTTCAATCAGGTGTTCTGCAACAGAGTTGCATAGTTCCTGGACATAGTAGGCATGGTCAATAGTGCAATCTGTGTTATGGAGTTGGCAGACGTTACTGAATTGCCCTCTTGTCAAATTGGCTCCATCCAAAATGGTTTGGGAGTAATATGATTTCTTAGCTTTTTAAATGGTTGCTTTGTAAATTCTGTATCCTTATACATTGCATTTTTATCTTTCTGTTGTGTATTTTCTTCCATTATTGTTACAGGACTCTGAAGCTCTGTTTTTGAATTTGGATTAACAAGCCTTCCCTCATTCATGGTAACCTATGTTTGAGGTTTGAACAGGGAGCCTTTGCCAAGAACCTGAGTGAGCTAATATTGAACTTTATTCACATACATCAATGTATTCAGAAGTTGCATCACCACTAATACTGTCTGGAAAAGCTCTATGCTGAAACTCCTCCATTCTCTGTTTGGGACATTGTGAATAGGTGTTGTTGATGGCAGGGGATTATGGTGCAACAAATGAGTTGGTGGTCAGGTAATTTTGTTGAATTTCTTTGATGACATAAGACTTTTTGAAGCCAATATGACACTTAAGGTATGGTCCAGCGCCATGTAGGACTCCATTGGCAAGTTAGTGGCTGTTTGGAGATTCCTGGTTAGGTGTAAGTGTGCACTGTGGAATAGATCAGGTAAGTCAAACCAGATGTTGCGGTTTCCTAGACATGTAGTCGGGTAATCAATAACGATTTCTGATACTAAGTCCAGGAATGCATCCTGAAAAGTTATGGGTGTGGGGGGGGGGTGATTTATTGAATAGGAGGAATGAGGTATTGAAGGTAGGGAAAGGGGATCACCGAATAAGCAAGGAATAACACTCTGATGTTAGGTGACTTTACTCATTGTAGTTGTTAGGGACAATAACTAGATTACAGCTAGTCCTCGACCACATCAGTTGTTAGGTAGGTTTCTGTAGAGGTTTTGTTATTATCTGTAAATGGGCTCAAGTGGAATTGGTTGGAGCATCGTCTCCCATTGAAGATTCAATAATAAAGAGCAAGTAGGGCCGGATCTTGTACATTACGTTGTGCATGTATGTTCTAGTCTTTCTTTCTTAAGGGTCTAGAATTAATGCGGATGCATGGAAAAGTTTTGTTGTGGAAGGTCTTTTGATTTTTAGTTTTCCTAAATGTGTTGATAATTGAAACTCTTGATGTTGAAACTATAGTGTATGGGGGCAAAGAGCCTTGCACTGGTGTTTTAAGTTTTTCAGTGTGTAGGGGTCAGTTGATCAATCTGGAGCTGTTGTGTTCAATAAGCTCCCTGTACATGCAACCTTTGCTCTGCCGGAGTCCTGGTGATGGTGGATCTGTACAGCCGACTATAAAAATCTAGCAATATTTAAATAACTTCTGTTTGTATGTGTGCTTATCTACTATCATCTTTGTAAAAAGTTGTTATGGGGTGGTGAATCTTTTCTAGTTCATCCAGATGAGCTGGCATCCCGCTTTTGTCAATCTCACTGTGTTTCTTGGCTAGGTATTCCATGTAATTCTGATTCTGGCCAGCAGTTCGGAGTATTCTGCCATCTTTTGTAACAGTAGCTCTCTTGTTTGACACTAGCAGTCTCTCTAACTACCTCATTCCGTCTTATATTTTAGTGGTACCTCTGATTATCATCATCCTAACACCATGTGTCATGCCTATACTGGTTCCACCCATATAGACCTTGTTAGATGTGGGGGTCTCTAGTTGGCAATGGCTGGCCACTGTCCAAGTAGGGACCCTTCTTCCTAAGTCAGAGTAAGCAGACTACACCCTTTGATAACCCCTGCTCAACCCTGTGGTAACATAGCACGAGCAGCTAGGCTTATCTCAGAGGCAGTGTGTGAAGCATTTATGACCATACACAGTAACACAGTGAGGAACACTACAAAGGGACAACACACAAGTAGTTATAAAAAAATAAGTATCTTTATATATAGACTTAACACAAGACCAATAACGGTAAAAAGCCACAATGCTGTATAATAGGATTACTCTTGAAATGCTGCAAAAATAGTTCAAAGTGTGCAAAGAGGAGTTCGGTTCAAAGCAGTGGTCTCTGCGAACCTTTTACTTACAAAGTACCTGGATTCTGTAGCAAAACAACCAAAATGTCGCTAAGGAGCTGTAGCGATGATTTTCCTCACGCGAGATCAGCGATACGTTGAATCCTTGCCGCAAGAGAGGATGATGCGCTGATCGGTGTGCAGGACAAAGCGACAAACTTCTCCACACTAAGCCGGCGATGCGTTGAAATCCTTGCCACGAGGGAGGATGATGCGCCGGACCTGTTGCGTGTGCGATCTTGTTACGATGAAAAGAAATTGCGCTTCGCGAGGGAGCGACGATCCTGATGCGATGCGATGAAAATGGCAGATGCCCGGCGTCCGCGCTGTGATGTCGTGAAGCGATGAACTCGATGCGATGATCTTTGGTTAGCGAGCACTTGGAGGCCCACAAACATGCGATGCGATAATCTTGAGGTCAGCGAGCATTTGGAAGCCCGCAAACGTGTGATGCAATGATCACCAGTAGCAAGCACTCAGCGGCAGCAGCACAATGATTTTTTGTACGCGCTTCACCTGCGGCGGCTCGCAAACGGGCGTTTGCGACGATTTTCAGCACTCTCTTCTCTGTAGTAGAACTAGAGGCCTTGGAACTCACAGGAGCCTCACCTGCAGATAGAAATCCTCGCTGGGAGGAAACAGGAGGCTGGAGGTGGAGTCTAATGTGCCTGAGACCCCAGCAGGAGGCTAGCTCTTCTTCTAGCCCTTGGGTGATTGCTTTAGAAAGTTGAAATAAAAGTTCTCTCCAAAGTCCTTCTCCTCTTCTTCCAAGTCCAGTAGTAACCACTGCAGGCCAATCCAAGAAACAGCACTCAAGGACAGTCACCTCCTGCAGATTCCTTCAGTTACACGGACAGAGGTTCTTCTTGTTGTCCAGGACCAATACAAATTGTAGGGGTTTCAGCACAGATATTTATACCCCAAAAGTCTTTGTTCTAAAGAGTCACAAGTCACTGAACCCAGCCAGAACCAGTTCTGCTCAGTCCTGGAGCACTTTGTTTACCAGGCTGCATCCTTCCTTTCAGAGTGCAGGGCAGAGACATCAGACGCACCACAGGAGGTGGAGCCAGCATTGTGGAGGGAAGGCACAGCCCTATTCAGGTCCCAGGTGCAACTCCTCCCACCCATCTAGATGCAGATCTCTCTATTCACCACTGGGACACCTCACCCTGTCTCCAGGAATTCCCCAGTCCTGTCACTCCAGAACCAGACAGCCAATACACATTACAGCAGAGCACAGTGGAAGGCTTAAGCAAGAAAATACCTACTTTCTAAAAGTGGTATTTTCAAACGCAGAATATAAAAATAAACTTCACTAAAAGATGTATTTTAATATTCTGAGCTCAGGCATACTAAATTCGTTTTTCTACCATGTTCTTTGGGTGAGTTAGGACTATAGAGTGTAATAGTCAAACTTCCCATTCTGGCCTATGGACCACAAGTAGCCTTACAGTAGTGAAAAACGAAATTGGGTGTAATTCACTACCAGGACATGCTACACACATCAGGGCATGTCCCACCTTACACATACAATGCACCCTACCATAGGGGTGACTTACATGATGCCAAGGGAAGGTTCAGGGGCTGGGAAGTGGGTGCAATTCACAGCCAAGATGGCAGATCTGGACTGCACACAGACACTGCAGTGGCAGGTCTGAGGTACACTTTACAAGCTGCTTCTGTGGGTGGCGCAAACCAGCCCTGCAGGCCCACCAGCAGCATTTGGGTTACCAGCCCTGGGCACACACAGGCCACGCTACTAGGGACTAACAGATAAATCAAATAAGCCAATCATGGATATACCAATTCACATGTCATATTTATACAGGGAGAGCATATGCACTTTAGCACTGATCAGCAGTGGTAAAGTGCCCAGAGTCATAAAGCCAACAAAAACAGGTTAGAACAAATCCAGGAGGAAGACAAAAAGCGTAGGGATGACCCTGCAAAAAGGGCCATTTCCAACAGACCTTAAATATCTCCCACTCGACCATCACACTTCTGCCTGATATAGCATTCATCAAGAAATATCGCTGCATTGAGTCTCTTAGGGGGTGTCCTGAAGGGCCATTTCCTACAATCACCTGGAAAATATTTGCGTCAGTCATCTGCCCCACTGGATATGCTCTGAAATTGTTTCCCTCAATTATTTTGTGATTGTTACTTGGATCTGCAGGTCTGTAATATATAGAAACATGTCTATACTGGTGTGAAGGGAGTGCACGTGGAAAAAGAAGGTATAGTCCCAGTCTTCAGGGCATGTATTGTGCTAAGCATCCAACTGACCTATTTGCAAGCCATGCAGATAGGAGCTTTCTGAGGTACCCAGTGGTGGTGAAAATGATCAATGTCTGTGTTGGAACACAGATTTTTTATATCATAGGCAAACAGTGATCATGCGTGTTTGCCATGACATAGGCCGGTATCCCATGGATTGCGGCCTTGTTTGACCAGGAAGGTAGTCCAAAGTGCTACCCTCATAGTGGTAAAAGGCTACTTACCGGGAGTTGGGCAGCACAAGCGCCATGATGACAGCATACTGTGTAGTGATCTCTAGGAGTGAACAGGTCCTTTTAAACCTGTGTCACTGGAATGAGGCCTCCAGGCTCACTCACTCAAAGGTATGCTGCTTTGTGCTTAACTCACCCTTGGCCTACATCAGTTTGGTGTGTAGTTCTCTCCAGCACTTGTGTGGTGTACCTGCCCTGGGTTTATGTGTGACTGTGAATGGTAAAATACAGCGATAATGCAATACTGTGAAGCACAATTGTCTTCAGTGCATCGCTAGGTGTATGTGTGCCTGCGACTGGTACAATACATAAAAGATATAGTGCTCTGCAATGTGTGCATGTTAAATAAATGTGCTGAGTGTGTGTGCCTGTGAATGCTACAAAACACGGATGATGCAGTACTGTGAATTGCATGCATGCAAAAGACATGTGCTGAGTGTAGGTGTACCTGTGAGTTATACAATCCATGAAGTATGTAGTAATTGTGACCAGAGAGAGCCTTTAAGGGCTGCAGCATGTATTGTGCCACCCTCAGAGACCCCTCACCCCACCTCAACACACACACACTGCTATTGCAGGCTGTGTGTTTTGGTGCAGACAAAACTAAAGAGTCGACATGGCACACATACCTGTGTGCCATGCCCATGAACGCTGCCTGTGACATAGGTAAGTCACCCCTCAAGCAGACCTCACAGCCCTAAGGCAGGGTGCCCTATACCACAGATAAGGACATAGCTGCATGATCAATATGCTCCTATAGTGTCTGTGCCATTCATAGGTGTTGTAAGTGCAGTGAAGCCATATTGAGCACATGGACTGGGAGTTTGCCATTACGAACTCCACAGCTCCAGGATGGCTTTACTAAAAGCTAAGATGTTTGGTACCAAACTTACCAGCTCAATAAACCCACACTGATGCCAGTGTTGGATTTATTGAAAAATGCACTCAGAGGGCATCTTTGAGATGCCCCCTGAAAAACGACCAACTCCTTTGTGCCCAGCTGACTGGTCTGCAACAGCCTGCTACACACAGACATGTTTCTGACCCACTGAGGTGAGAGCCCTTGTGCTTTAGTTGGTCAGAAACAAAGCCTGCCTGGGGTGGGTGTGCTATCACCTACCCCCAATCAGGAACAGCATTTGGGTGATGAACCTCAAAGGATTCCTGCCCTTTGATATTCTAACCAGGGATTCTCCAGCTATTGGAGATGCCCGCCTAACTGACCCAGCTCCACTTTTGGCCTCTATCTCGTCAGGAAAATTAGTAGTCAGGAGCCCCCCCTCTGCCAGGACCACCCCAAAGGTGCCCTGGACCGAGGTGACCCCTCCTTAGAAAATCCTCCATCTTGAATAGAAGGATTCTACCCAATCATGTTAGGGGGATGCAGCCTCCCCAACAGGAGAGGAAAGGCAAGTAGCCCATTAGCTACTAGCTTCCAGTGCCTGTGACACCCCTAATTTCAGTATTTAGGGCTCCCCTTGAACCTTGATCGTCAGATTCCTGCAACCTAAAAAGAAGACGGATGAAGAGGATGCCATGCAGCCCAGCAGGAAGATGCCTACTGCTTTGGCCCCAGCCTTACCATCTTGTTTCCTGCTTCCCAAGCCTGCAAAGAAGCCAACTCCTGTCCCATGGCCAGTCACTTCCAGGAATCCCAGGAAGACTGCCACTATTCAATAAAGACCAAGATCTCCTGAGGACAGCAGCCCTGTTAAAAAAAACTCTAACTTCAAGGACTCTGGATCCAGGTGGATCTGCGACCTCTGCCCACCCTGCACTCGACGCCCACGAGTCTGAGTGGCTTACCTGTCCAGTGACATCTCTCCAGCAATCCATACTTCAACTCCATTGGTAGCTGACCTCTCCTGGACCCGTCAAAGTCTCCTGCAGTCTCTTCACAAAGGGTCCCCCTGAACGTGACCGGCTCTGACCAAAAAAAGTTACCCTTGAACCCTCAGTCCCCCAGCCTTGGGGAGACCAACCAATGGTGCCTCAACCTCCCGCAACCCTCCAACTTACCTGCCAAGCTGGTGGTCACCTTCAACCAGCCTCCTGGCCCAAGCCTGCAGCCTCTTTGTGCAACTGAGATTCCCAATTACAATGCATTGGGAGGCCGACGCAGAATTCGCACCCTGCAACCGGCCACCCTAGTACAGCTGGTGGTGGAACTTTAGTGCTGCCTTGTGGCCCTATGGGCTGATCTTAACCCCCAGGGCCTGTGCCATGAAACTGCAGGTGCTTACCTGCAAACCGTGCCTCTCTCTGAGGTGCTCCCAGCCTCCATTGATTTACATTGGGCCCAATGACCTCTATGCCTTGCCTCCCCTGTGCAGCTGGTGGTGCAGTACTTACCTTGAACTGAACCTTGCCCAGTGTCAATCTAAATCCCTAAAAAGTGGGAGAGTAAGTTGTGTACTTACCTGTTAATGCATACTACTGTTTTCATCCCATAGGATTGTATTGCATTTACAAATCTATTGCGTACACAATTCTACCCACTTCTATTGCAAAGTCTACTGTTCTAAACTAATTCTTTAACTATTCTATCACTGTAAATCATTGTATACTGCCTTGCAAAACAATCCTTACTGCATTTAAAAAGTATTACTTCTTTTGAAACTGTTACTTACCTACAACTGAGTTCCGCTTGGTTCTAGAAATAACATAACAATGTATAACTTTTTATACAAACAATTGGACTGGATTCAGTCTTTGAGAGTATGCTATCATTTCTTGCCTGAGTGTGTACAGTAAATGCTTAACACAGCCCTCTGATAAGCCTAACTGCTCAGCTACACTACCACAAATAGAATATTTCGTATAAGCCTTTGTGGGCCTCTGAGGATCCACTGGAGTCTGTACAGACTATACCTTACTTTGGTATAGTATATAGAGATCCAGCTTCCTACAGGTAGCTACTTTCATGTTTAATAACTTTGGAATGGTGATGATAAATCCTCTTTAATGGTGAAATTGGATTTGACATTACCATTTTAGAAATGCCACTTCTAGAAAATGGACATTTCTCTCCTCTTAACTTTGCTCTGTGTGCCTGCAGCATGTCTCCAATACACATCTGGGCTGGGTGACAGCTACACTTAGTGCATTTCCTCTGGACAGTCAAACACAGGAAGGGCTAGGTGTGACAGAAGATTTATTTGCACTAATCTGCATACTGATAGCCTTCGTGGGCAGGAAGGGGGAGTGGTGGCTCACAGTTACATCTGAATACATTTGGTCCTACCCTCACAAACACAGCTGATTTACCCCCTACTGGTAGTCAGGAGCCAGAGCTGGGCTGAATGGGATCCATGTGTACTTCAGAGAGTTCCTTTGAAGACACCCCAACATTAAAGGCACTTTTGGGTATAAGTGCAGGGGCTCTGGCAGAACCAAATCAGTACACTGATGGAGCTGGGAAGAACTCTGATGGTGCAAAGGCTACTGCGCTGAAAGATTGCCACTCTACTGTGACTGACTGTTCTGAAAAGCTGCTTCCCTACTTTGCTGAGATGCCCTGTTGAGGCTAAGGACTGAACCTAGAGTGACTCCAAGGGATTGCTGGCTTGTCTCCTGTTTTCTGAAGTCTCTGGGACACAAAAGACTTCCTGCAATCTGCTGGACTCTGCTGGACTCTGCCTTCTATGATTCCTACCCTTGCATGATGTGCCCCCTCAAAGCTCTTGGCTTCAGAAGTGGGTTCTGCAGCTGCTTTCATCATCTACAGGTCCTGGGTCCTTTAAATCAAGCTTTTGAACTCTTTGCAAATGGGTCTGTTAGCTCCGGAACCTAACCGTGGGCAATGAACTGCGCTAGCAGAGATTTGTTAACTACGCATTACATTGAAAACACGGAATTCATGCAATAATTCCGACTCTGCCACGTAGCAGAGTTAGCTACTGCACCCACAGCCCTTTGTTAAGACAACTTTAAGTTTACATGCTAAAAAGCATATAACCAATTCACAAAAGTGAACTTTTAAAAATACCAGGCGATGAGAGAGGTGATGATTTTAAGGTCACCCCTAACCTAGGGGAGGGCAAGCAGATGCTTTGAACACAAAGAGCATGTCATGTTAAATGATTCGGTAGTGGTTTCATCCTCCTAGGACCACCCCAAGCAAAGTTATGGGCAAAAATACAATGCCAACTAAAGGCCCAGCAAAGCATTATAGGGCGAGATTCTAGAGTGCAGTGAATTTTTCAATGTACAACAGTGTCTCAGACACTGTTTGCGATTCCCAATGGGGTCGCAAATTGCATGCCTCATCAATATTCATGAGGCAAGCGCAATTTGCAACCCCATTGGGAATGGCTAGCACTCACAGGGATGGTGGCCTGCTGGGGTCAGCAGACCACCATGTTTGTGACTGCTTTTTCAATAAAGCAGTTTTAAAAACTATTATCGCACCCATTCACAGAGGGTGCGATCCCTTCCCTTTTGCGATTGGCTTAACACCCTTTTGAAAAGGGTGGTAAACTGTGAGTGTTTTGCGATGGCAAATGCGGTCGCAAAACAATCATTCATTGGAGTCAGACTCGCTATTAGGAAGAGATGCCCTTGGCATGCACCTTCCTAATAGCGAGACATAAACCATATTTTGCGAGTTGCTAATAGGTTAGCGACTGGTAAAATATGGTTTGTACATGGGGCTGACCAATTTTGCAGTTGCAAACTGGCTAAATTCCTGTTTGCGACCGCAAAAAACAGTTGTACATCTGCCCCTTTATCTCTGTGTATTTATTAAACATTAATAAGTTAAAATATATTTAAAAAAATGTAACTCATTATTGTATTATTTACAATTGTAACATATATTTGTAATTTCTTTTTAACAGGAATTACATTGGTTTCCATAGAACAAAATTGTCTTTTTGGTTTTCATAAAAAACTAAAATTCTTATATAGACAGTTTTGTATGTTTCTTCAGTTGGTGGAACATCGTGGATAAGAGAGAATGTGTGGTGTGCCATGCTAAAATAAGTAGCTTATTTTTTTAAATATTGTAGTCAAATTAAAAGTCATTTTATATTAGAGTAATGAGAGTTTTGGTTAGTCAAGTGGTAAACATAATGGGGCCTATTCACAAACTGGCCATTGTAGTATGTGAAGTTCTACAGTAGTACGACTCCTGTACTACAAAATGCTTTCTTATGGCTGGAGATCTCCACCTTTCTTATCTTTTCTGTATACGTTGTAGTAGTACATGTGGGAGGGACAAGAGAGAAAGGCTTGAAAATGGGTAATACTTATTTCTAAATGATGGGGTTTAGGGAGGGGCAAGATCTGGCTTTTTGGGATAGACAAGCATACATCAGAACATACCAACAAAAGAGTAAGACAATTTCTATTAACGATCTACACCTTTAAAACTATAAATAGAAAGGGCAGAAAACAGTAATAAGTATAGTCCAGCCAAGACTTGGAGTAAGTCTAGCGCCAGGGTACAACCGATCCTGGGTTGCTTGTGTTCCAGTTTAGGGAGGATCTGGCTTGGCAGTTTGGCTGGACTGTTCCCATGAGGAACCGGGTCAAGACTGATTTGCATATAGCTGGGTCCAATCTGAGGTGGCATGGTGAGCAAAACAACAATGGGTTGTAGTGCTACCCCGAGCGACTGTCAGTGGTTAGACTTTTTGCAAGCAGCCTCTCATCACCTTTTGTGTGTTTCTCATATGTCTAGCACCACACATGACACTCACAGGTACTGCAGCACGCTCCCATAGAAAATAATGAAGGCGCCAAATGCCAAAAGGGTCATATAGTAAATAATGGAGAATTGTTTATTTTATATTTGTTTTTATAAACCAATTTTAAGAAAGACTTCCACCTTAGGTAAGGTGCCATTGATTGTACCCATGTGCAACTTCAGCCACCTCCCCACACATCACATCTCCTTAGTAATAGACACCTGTGACATTCTGTCAATGCGCAAGCTGTCTGTGATGGTAGGGGCTGATTCACTCATGTGTACGCTACCTTTCTTGGAAGCACACACAACAACAATTTCTTCTGCCACTCACCAATTGCACTTCGATTCAATGCTGAGGATTTCAGTGAGATATGGCTCTTTGGTAAGTAAGAGCATCTCACACCAAGGCTGATGTCCATGTGGGAGATGACATCTCAAATATTCTCATTACAAACACAAACAAATAAACACTACATTTTCAGCCAATGCATGTATATATGCGTAATGCCTGAGATTTCCAATTCAGCCACATTTTAAACTGAAACATATTTTTGTTGTAGGTGATGCCAGGTATGTGCTCTTTGCCCATCTCCTCCTCACACCCCACAGACATCCAAACACATAACCTCAACAGAGGTACAATATAGCACACACATGTACAGAAGCCATTACTAAATGCACTTTCGGGATAAGTCACATTTCAGACGTCTTGAACATACAGGGGTAGGATTTTTATGGCCTCCCCACAAGTTGTGCATAAGACTATTATAGCCTGCTGCATGTTGCCCAACGTTGCGATACAAGGTAGCTTACATATAGACATAACTTCTGATTGATAGCCACATCAAGGAACCTGGAGCCTGGGGTGGAGTACAGAACTAAGGTCAGGGAATACAATTGTGCTAACTTTACTTCATTGTCATTTAAATATTGAGTTTGACTAACAGGTAAAATATAAAATGTTCATCAACATGGGGATACAAATACTAATACAGAATCCTTTTTTTTGCAAATAACAATTTACCCTAAAGATGTGTATTCTTCTACTAGGGAGCCTTTTAGCATATTACATTATCCTTGATTTTGCAAATCTGGAGATCCAGGACCCCATTAGGATGACGGAAGGACCGCCACCGCAAGACCGGCGGTGGCAACCGCCGTCCCTGCGGTGGTGGTCCTTCTGCCATCCAACAGATTTTTCCCACCGCCAGATTAGGATGGCGTTGGGAACTTGACTGCATCCGCAGCAGATGCAATGACCGTCAACCGCCAACAATCATTCTGATTGCCTGGCGGACGGTGCAGGGTGCCTAAAATGGTGGCGGTGTCTAGCAGGTACCGTCCACCAGATTAGGATATCTGAGAAAAGCGTCCTTTCCATGGCAGTGATGCCGCCATGGAAAGGCATACCGAGTTGTGTTAGGGTGCCCGTTGCGGGCTGCACTTGGGGGTACCTACGGTACCCCCCTGCATTACCATGCATAAGGTGGCAGGAACCATACGGTGCCTTCTACATTATGCATGGCAAGGCACAACATGACTCTTTGGCATTACGGCGGGTGTTGCTTACAGCAGCACCCGCCGCAATATTAGAGATTCAGGATACGACTGCCAGGGTGGTGGTCGCATCCTAATCGGCAAAGCAGGACCGCCGCACCCCTGGCGGGCGGTCCCAGCACCGTTAGGGTGGCGGGCGGACTGAAGTCTGCCCGCCATCCTAATGGGGTCCCTATTTTGTTGACTGTTATCATCAACAGTTCAAAGTAAAAAAAATTCAGGATGATAATTTTTGTGTTCTTTCAGCAACTACCATTAAAAATACGATGTAGGTGAAATAATGTTCTGCTGATCCACACACTAAAAGTAATTTGTTGTTGTTAATTTTTCCATGCATGGTGTTTCTGTGACTGAAGGGGGACATATTTTAATTCATCATCCAAAAACTGCTTTTTTTAGGGTTATCTGGTGTCTGTAGTGGAACAAAATAAGTAAACATTTTTAGCTAGCTTTTTTACCACACAGAAGGAAATGTTCTTTATAGAGTCTTATTTGGAAATGGGCTCGGAGATTCCTATCTGAGAAGGATTTGGGTTAGATTTTGTGATTCCTACTAACTTCTTGTTTCCAATTAATCGTTCACTTCACATTTTGTATTCCTGTGAGTTATTTAGCTTCATGGGGGATCATTACTTGTTGCTTTCTTAAGGATTAAGGGGCTCATTAGTATTTCGTGACGTTCGCCACCGCACAGCTGGCGGTGGCGACCGACACGATATGGTAACAAGTGAAACCCCCCGCCATATTACAATGGCTGGTGGTTTTGTGGCGGAAGCAAAGTGCGTCCGACACTTTTCGGCTGGTCAGCAATTGTTCCGTATGTTAGTTTTTATTGGGAACATTCTTATTTGTAAACATATGTTTTTTTTTGTTCTTAATTACATTGTTTTAAATTGGTTTTGTTATAAAAAATAAAAAACATGATTCAGAAATGTTGATGTTGTTCAGATTGTATTATAAAGTATAATATATTTTGAACATACACTTTTCATGTACAATTGCAAAATTAAAAATATATTTTTACATACATATTTCTTTTTACCAGTTTCATAAAATGGTATATTTTATGTAGTATAGTCATGCAATAGTAAAGTAAAATATTTTTAGTTCTTTAATTATAAACAGTTGGATTTTTATTTATTATAATTTTTTATGACAAAAAGTAAACATTGGTAAACATTTCTTTTTACATTTTTTTAATGCATTTTATATAATTTTATGTTTTTTGTAAAATTATATAATATGTATTTTACATGATTCTATTTTGTATATTTTATTATTTAGTATATAAAATATTATTTTTTACAAAATATTATTTAATATATTAAATCATTTACAAATATTTTAACAAATATATTTTGTTATGATATATTTTTTTATTAAACATTTTCATATTGTTTGCACATTTACAGTACATGAAACAAACATATATTTTAATATATATTAAATATTATATTTTTTGTTTTTGGTTAATATAATATAGAGGGCCCGATTCTGATGCGGGTTGGAAAAGCTTCCTGACCGAATCGGTTGGGAAATAGTTTCCGACCCACTCAGATCGGGAGAGTCCGACCGGCGGAGTACGATGCATCCGGATGCTTCCAGATAAGATTTGGTAGGACTCCCATTGACTTCAATGGGAGCATATGTTCCTAACCGCATCATAATTGTGGCCTTGGTCGGGAAAACACGTTCCCAATCCGATTTGAAAGGAACAAATGCCATTAGGAGGCCTTCCTAACCGCATCAGAATCAGGCCCTAGGTGGGAATGCTTTCCTAACCGTATCAGAATCAGGCCCTTAATGTATATATTTTTTTAAATTGTATATTTTATAAACCCTTTAATTTTTTTACAATAGATAAAATTATACATTTAATTTTTGGCATTTTGTTTATATTTCTCCATTGTTGTCTAAGGGGAGTCAGTCTTTTTTTCTTTTTTATTATGCGGCCACTTTTTACCCCATTAACTCACTTTTCTGTCTGTCTGTTTCGTTTTTAGGTCATTTTGGAAGAAGGAACCTTGCGGTTTAAGAGCTGTGTTTTGTCAGTTAAGGTAAGTAAAATTTAATTTACTTTTAAGGTAGTCTTACGGTAGGGGCGAGGTAGTAGTAGTGTAATTCAATTTGTTAGGGTGTTATTTGTTTGTTTTTGGTGTAGTTAGGTGTTGTTTTGGTAGTTTATTGTTTTATGGGGTCGATTCGGATCCGGGTCGGACAGCTCTCCGAGAGCTGTCCGTAGCCTTACCGTGCGACCGACACGTACCCGTAGCCGGTCCGTCCTGTAGATGAAGTACGATGCGCATAACTGCCAAAAATACGACCGACACGTAGGCTGTGATTCAAGCTTCATTCTCCGTCCGAGCCGTAACTCCGAACGCCGAACCGAGTCGCCTGGAAGCAGTATCCACAGCAGTTTCCGTCCTGACAAGTACTATGCGTACTTCCTACGCGCCGGACGGGTCACCACGTACGTCACGTCACAGCATCCGGAAAACAAGCATATCAACTATGATTTGTGTCACAACTCAATCCACGGCTACGAGACGGACCAGCTTGCAGCGGTTACGAGACGGAGCAACAAGCAGCGTCTAGGACACGAACATATCATGAATCCCATCGTGCAGGTCATACCAGTACTCTACATCTATGACCGGATCAGGAACCGACGACGCAGACAGTAACACACAAACAAACAACACGTACCTGCAAAATGGTACACACACACAGGGGATCCACATCCTGGCCACTAACAACAGGCCACCATAGGGGTTGCATGGCCAGCACCACTACCACCCCCACCCATAGGGCTTATGTTTCCCATCACCCCTGCCACCCCCACCCATAGGGGACCTGTTGCCCATTACCCCTGCCACCCCCACCCATAGGGGACCTGTTGCCCATCACCCCTGCCACCCCCACTCATAGGGCTTATGTTGCACATCACCCCTGCCACCCCCACTCATAGGGCTTATGTTGGCCATCACCCCTGCCACCCCCACTCATAGGGCTTATGTTGCTCATCACCCCTGCCACCCCCACTCATAGGGGACCTGTTGCCCATCACCCCTGCCACCCCCACCCAAGGGGACCTGTTGCCCAGCACTACTGCCACCCCCACTCATAGGGGACCTGTTGCCCAGCACTCCTGCCACCCCCACTCATAGGGCTTATGTTGCCCATCACCCCTGCCACCCCCACTCATAGGGCATATGTTGCCCATCACCCCTGCCACCCCCACTCATAGGATGGGTGATGCACCACACATCCATCATACTCCAACATTAGGTATGTCAGCAAAATACATCCCCCTTAACATCATGAAAACAGTGTGTAGTCTGTGACAAATTCCCACAACAGTGATTATGACTTTGAACATACAATGTAACTAACAGCAGATGTGTGACCAAAAAATGAGTGTGCCCTACACAAGGCAAGCATCACTATAGCACTGCGTCAATGTAAAAACAACACCCCCTCACTGTGTAGAACAAAAGTTGAGTGTGGGCTTCCAAACTGCAACAAATGTCAAGCATTGTGTTGATGGGGTCTAAACCCCTCCTCATCACAGTGACCAAAAGGTAAGTGTCATCATGGTCAAAGCTGCAAATGTCAAACAGCATGTATGATACCCGGTCCCAACACATCAAACACTCCTGGGGCAAAGTAGTGGTTGTGTCCCATACTCACAGAGATGTGGTTAGGCTAACAGTGCTGTGAAAACATAACATACTCTCTGGTATGTGCAGACAAGCACCACCCATGGGGGCTGACAATGCATATAGCGTTTGGGGGGCACATTTGGTTTGTTGGGTGGCACTTTTGTGCAGCCACTCCCAGGCTGTGCACGTGTACATGGGGGCAGAATCCTTTGTGTGTGGTGCACATTACCACTGTGATGTGCAAATGTACAGTAATGGGCATGAGTCACGGACACAGTTTCATGTTGGATATGTTTGGGCCATGTCACATACACCCTGAGTCCTGGGGGTGATGGCATGTACGTCACAGTGAGATCTGTAGCCACAATACTGATGTGCATCCACAGTCTGTGTGCATGTTGTGTCTCAGATGTGTCTGATCAAATGTGCCCAATGGGTGACAGTCTCCACATCCATGTGGTATATGCATCAACCTTGATGGTGTGTGTGTGTCTAAGAGACGTACATGTAGGGCCTGCAAGGACAACAGTGGACACTACCTGTGGGACTCATGCTTGCCTTGTGGTGTGTACATGAATACGCTATGTCCATGCCAGTGGCAATACAGGGACCCTGGGTTTCTGCATGGCAAAGATCTGTGATGCCTGGGAGACATCAGGCCTCAATTGTCACTGTGGTGTGTGTTTGGAATGTTACAGCAGTACATAGGTCGGGTGACATAGCCAGATGATTGGCCATTGCACTACATGGGACTCATGTGGACAAGTGGAATTGAGATATGAGGTGATGGTCATGTAGGTGACATATGTATCCATGCCCAACAGCACACACCTCAGTACATTGTGTAATGTCATGATCTATCATGTGATATTGAGCCTGGTCATGGACACATGGGTGGATGAACCGACAATCTTCCTTTGTTCATCTCTGTTTTGCAGGGCACCAGCTGTCCATCGACCATTCCCAGACCTTGCAACCATGCAGGAACGCGACTGCATCCGATGGTACCGCTTCACCAGGCCACTGATTGAGGAGTTGGCGGAGCAGTTGGCGCCACATATGCTACCTGGCCGGACATACCATACAGCACTGACCCCAGAGGTGAAGGTGATGGCAGCCCTGCACTTCTTTGCTACTGGTACCTTCCAGTACACTGTGGCTACTGCTGGTGGGATGTCGCAAACTATGTTTAGTTGAGTGCTACGCGATATCTTGGAGGGGATGTTGCATTTCCTAGACCTGTACATCAAGTTCCCGAGCCCAGATGAACTCCCTGAAATAAAGGATGCCTTTTATACACTGTGGAGGATGCCGAACGTCATCTGATCTATTGATGGGACACATGTGGCCCTGATACCACCACAGGCACATGAGCAGGCATACCGTAACAGGAAACATTTCCACTCGATCAATGCTCTGGTGGTATGTCTTGCAGATATGTGTATCACACATGTGTGTGCACGGTTCCCTGGTTCTGCGCACAATGCCTACATAATGAGGAGTAGTTGCATTGCAACGCTGATGTCACAGATGCCAGCTCAGCATGCCTGGCTTGTCGGTGTGTACTGACTGTTTATCATTGTGTGTGTTTGTCAATGTTGTATTCCGCACTCCTACAAAACTCAGCTACTTGTTCATTTTTGTGTGTGTAGGTGACTCCGGATACCCCAACATGCCGTGGTTGCTGACACCCCTCAGGAACCCTGTGACACCAGCCGAGATGCGCTACAATGAGGCACATGGTCAGAGCAGGAGGGTGATTGAGCGGACATTCGGCCTCCTGAAAAGCTGCTTTCGCTGCCTGGACAAGACTGGAGGGGCCCTCCCATATGAACCTGCAAAGGTGTGCAAAATAATCCTTGTATGCTGCATGCTACACAACATGGCAGTGCAGAAGAAGGTGCCTCTCATCCAGGATGACGATGACGATGACCAACCTCCGGCACCTGTGGAGGATCCCGGCCTGGCCCAAGATGTCAGTGATGATGAGGATGAGGGTGACGTCCGCTCACAGTTCATCAACAACTTCTTCACCTGAATGTGAGTTTCTAGGGTTGTTATGTCAATGTATGGAGTTAGCCTGGAATGTGTTGTGGCTGCTCTGTTGCTGTCTGAGTGTGTCTGTGTGCCACTTCACTGGATACGTGTAGTGATGTGTCCATTCAGGTGGTGTGTACTCCATAATAGGGTAGAACTGCTAACTTGTTTTTGTTTAGGTTTCTTGCGACATGTTTTGTGCATGTGTATTGCATTTCTCTACTGTTCTGCTGTGCTTTTGACTGTGTCTTGTGTCTGTCCTTCACAGGGTAATTTGCATGTTGTATATTCAACACTGACCCCCAACACCCAGAATCCGACACCAGTGAGGGAGTAGACAATTGACATCAAGTGATGTGCCACACACCCCTGGACTACAATTCTCAGAAACTCTGTGACCGTGTGTCCACCGTAACGTACAATTGCCTTGCAACTATTTTTGAATAAACATGTTGCTTGTTAGACCTGGCACCTTGGCGTGAGTCTCCCTTCCACTTTTTTTGTTGCTCTGCCTCATGTGTTTTACTGGTGTTAGCTGCTCAGAGCACTGTGCCACTGCCAACCAGTGCCACAGTGCAAGTGCTCCCTGTATAAAATGTATATGTTGGTTGGATTCCATGATTGGCTTATTTGGTTTACTGTCAGACCCCAGTAAAGTGCACCAGGAGTGCCCAGGGCTTGTAAATCCAAATGCTGCTAGTGGGCTTGCAGCACTGATTGTGCCACCCACAGAGGCAGCCTTGTAAAATGCGTCTAAGGTCTGTCATTGCAGAACCTGTGTGTAGTCTGGTACTGTCATGCTGACTGGGCAAGTGCACCCACTTGCCAGTCCCTAAACCTTCCCTTTACTTCATGTGAGTCACACCTATGGTAGGCCCAAGGGCAGGGTGCATTGTAAGCATAAGGTAGGACAAGCCCTGATGTGTGTGGCATGTCCTAATAGTGAATTACAGCCATTTTCGTTTTTCACTGTTGCAAGGCTACCTGTTCTCATAGGTCAGAATGGGCTGTCAGAATTGTTACATTCTATGATCCTAACAGACCCAGGGAACATAGTAGAAATTCGAGTTTAGTATGCCTGAACTCAGAATAATAAAATACATCTTTTAGTAAAGTTTATTTTAATATTCTGTGTTTGCAAATACCACTTTCAGAAAGCTGGTATTTGCTTGCCTAACCATTTCAGCCCGCCTCTGCTATGATGTGTATCTGCTGTCTGGCTTCTGTGAGTGACAGGGCTGGAGAATTCCAGAGGGGCAGGGCTAGGTAGCCTGGTGGTGAATAGAGAGATTGACATCCAGATGGGTGGGAGGAGTGCAACTGGACTCTGAATAGGGCTGTGCTCTGCCACCACAATGCTGGCTCCACCTCCTGTGGAGCGGCTGATGACTCTGCCACCCTGAATAGAAAGTCAGAGTCATGTCAACAAAGTGCTCAGGAACTGGTTCTGGCTGGGCAAAGGCCCCTCTACCCCAGAGGAACAAAGGAATTAGGGGTAAAAGTATTGGGACCCTCCTCCCAAGAAATTAGATCCTGCTTGACAAGAAGAACCTCTGCCTGAGGAGAAGGAACTGGGAAAGCTGTAAGGAGGAGTACTTAGCTTCCCCCTGAACTCTGCTGTGTGAGTTCTGCCCCTCCTAGAGTGCTGGAACCAGTTTTGGGGCCTCTGGGAGCTGTGCCTGCTGTTGGGAAGCTGGCCAAGAAGAAAGAAACCAAAGATCTCCACTTTTTCACGCACAGCCGGCTTAGCGATAAAATTTCAGTCGCACCGCTCGTTAGCGTGCAGAATTTTATCGCTGAGGAAATCGTCGCAGAGCCTGCTGCTGCTGAGCCCGATCAGCGCTGGGAAAATCGTCGCCCTGCTCGTTAGCGGGCTGAATTTGATCGCTACCAGCCCAGATCCCCGCTTCGCCTGTTAGCGGGCAGAATTCTATCGCTGCGAACATCGTCGCAGAACCTGCTGCCGCTGAGCCAGATCAGCGCTGGAAAGATCATCGCCCTGCTCGTTAGCGGGCCGAATTTGATCGCTGCGGACATCGCCGCACATCCAGCCAAGATCCCCGCTCCGCCTGTTAGCGGAAAGAATTCTATCGCTGCGAACTTCGTCGCAGAGCCTGCCACTGTTGTGTGAAATCGGCGCAGACCAAGCCAAGATTATCGCACCGGTCGTTAGCGTGAGTAATTTTATCGCTGAGAAAATTGGCGCAGACCCAACCAAGATAACCGCTGGTGAAATTGTCACCCCGCTCGTTAGCGGGCCGAATTTTGTCGCATTGTGCCTTAGCGAGTACATTTCTACCGGATAAGCTACACCTTGATTTTCAACGCTGAAGCGCCGCTAAGAACTTTTATCGCATCACCAGGTACTGTGGGTTAAAACTGACGCTAAGGTGAATGATTTTGTCGATAACCTAAGAACTCTTTCTGAAAGCATATTCTTGAACTGTGAATGTCCTTTTTGTCGTTATTTGGTCTTGTGCTAAGTCCTTATATAAAGATCACTATTTTTTATATAAATCTAGTGTGGTGTCCATTTGTGGTGTTGTCACTGAGTTACTGTATGTGGTCACAAATGCTTAACCTATAACGCTCTGAGATAAGTTTTGTCTGCTCGCGCCAAGCTACCTAGAGGTTGAGCAGGGGTTATTTTAGGAGTGTACCCCCTTTACCCTGACTAGAGGAGAGGGTCCCTGCTTGTCACAAGTACCTACCTGTGCCAACCAGAGATCCCCAATTCTAACATTGGTGGTCAGCGGTGAGGATCCTGAATTTGCCTGTGTGGTTCATGTACAATGATTGGTGAACACCACTTAGTGAGTTCAGACCATAACGCAGCTACATACTTTTTGATTTTTGTTTGCCAAGAAACCTCCATTTTTTAAAGTCATGCCTGGTTTAGTCAATGAGGAAAGGGCAGCATCTGTAATCTCTGACCTTGAAGGAGTAGAATGGGAAGAGGAAAAATTAGAGGACTACACATTAGCCCAGCTGATGGGCTTCTGCAAAAAGTTTGGAGTTTCCCCGACTGGGTGCAGAAACAAATTCCAATTCCAAAGGGCGCTGAGGGCCTGGATTGAGTCAAGGTCACCTGAGGATGTGGTAGTAGTTGAACAAGCAGAAAGCGTCCATAGCTTTGGCAGAGGCCTGTTGCCAGAAGAGTTGGCAGACAGGAAAGAAACCAGGATGCATGAAATGGAGATGGCAAAGCTCAAATTTAATGGGCAACTGGAGCTGGAAAGCAAAAAGATGGCTCTGGAAGAGAGAACATTCCAAATGGAGCATGAAATGAAGTTGAGGGAATTGAATCTAAAGGCTAAGAGTTTAGAACCTACTCCCTCTGGTGGCAGCACACCGCCAGTGCAGGTAGAACCAAGGGTATACATACCAAAAGATGTGGTGAAAGAATTTTTTAAGAATGATGACATAGGGCAGTGGTTCAAAGCCTATGAGGTAGCCATGTCTTCCCACCGGGTCCCTGAGAGAGATTGGGGAGCGGGGTTGTGGGGACGGTTCCTTAGTGAGGGGCGGAACACACTGCTAGACTTGCCTTCAGATGATTATAATTCTTATCCCCATATGAAGGAAGCTTTGATGACTAGGTATGGGTTGACCCCTGAGTTGTATAGGCAAAGGTTCAGGGGTTGCACAAAGATTCCAAACAGTACGTATGTTGAGTATGTAACTTTTTTTTGCAGAGCACTGGATGGTTGGGTGAAGGGTAGCAAGGTTGAATGCATGGGAGCACTTGTCCAGTAACTGTTTTCCTGAGCTACGCCAGCACCTGATTGATAGTAGGCTGACTAACCCTAGGAAGCTTGCTGAGGAGGCGGACCGCTGGGTCAGTACCAGGGTCCACAAGGGTCCAGTGGGAGACTCCGCCAAAGGTGGGCAGGGTCCCCAGCAGAAGAGTGGGGGGACAGGGGTAAACAGATGGAGTTCCCAAGAAGGCCCCAAAGTAATCCCCAAGGGAACCAAGGGAAAGGTTCTCAGCCTCCCCCACCCCAGAAACCGACCGGGGGCCCGACAGGTCTCCCTGTTCAGAAGGGGCCCCTAAAATGTTTCAAGTGTGGTAACATGGGTCATTTTGCCTCTGATCTAAAGTGTCCCTTGTTTGGTAAACCAGCACCCACTGGTGCTCCACCCCGGCAGATGGCTAGTGTAGCCTTGGGGAAGGAGAGGGCAGTCCAAGGTGGGTGGGGTCCCACAGAGATGTCCCTTGTCTCCTTAGGAGACTTAGAGATGGTCCCCCAAACCCAGCTGCCTGATAACACTAAGAAATACAAGCAGTGGGTGACCATCAATGGCCATAGAGTTGAAGCTCTGAGAGATACAGGAGCCAGTGTAACAGCTGTCTAGTGTCACCTGGTGTCTCAAGAGCAGGTGGTCCCAGGAGAATTCTATCCGGTTGTTGCCGCTGACAACACAGAGAGTCACTGCAAGGTGGCTCAGGTTCCCTTTGAGTGGGGGGGGTCTCTGGTACTCTTCAGGTAGCTGTGAGGCCCGCCATGCCTGTAGACTGTCTGTTAGGGAACGATTTGGAGAGCTCACCTTGGGCTAAGGTGGAGCGGAGTACTCACCTGGAGATGTTGGGTATGCCGGATTGGGCGTGTGTCACCACACGGTCCATGGCAGCAAGTAGAGGTGCTCAAGAGGTCCTGGAGCCTAAGAGGGAGGCCCAGGGACCGGCCTTAGAGAGAAGAGGCAGGGGGCGCGGGAAACCGGCCCCTGAAGTTCCCACGGCTCAGGAGGAAGCAGACCTTGAGGGGGATGCCCAGGAGCCTACAGGGGAACAGATAGCTGAACTGGGGGACCTGCCTGAGCTGACCCATTGGCAGCAAGAAGGAGGCTCCTACAGGGAGGACTTTTGTAGGGCGCAGAAAGAATGCCCTTCTCTCGTGGGTATGTGGCAGCAGGCTGCAGACCAGGACGCAGGTGATCAGTCTGGGTCACATTTCATTTACTGGGAGAACGACCTCCTGTATACAGAGCCTAAGGTTGCTGAGCCTGGGTCAGCCCGTGTGCTGGTGGAACCCCAGAGCTTCAGAGCCTTCCTACTGGGGCTGGCTCACGATGTACCATTGGCAGGACATTTGGGGCAGGACAAGACCATTGAAAGGCTTGTCACCCACTTTTATTGGCCTCAAATGCGCAGGAATTCAGACACTCACTGCAGGACCTGTCAGACTTGCCAGGCAAGTGGAAAGAGTGGGAGGAAGCAGAAGGCTCCTCTCCAGCCATTCCCTGTGGTCAGTACCCCATTCCAGCGATTGGGGATTGACATTGTGGGGCCACTGGACCCCAAGACAGCCATGGGCAACAGGATTATCCTGGTCCTGGTGGACCATGCCACCCGGTAACCGGAAGCCATCTCTCTGAGGACAGTGACAGCCCCGTTGTGGGACGTGCACTGATGGGAATTTTCTCCAGAGTTGGATTCCCTCTAGAGGTGGTGTCTGACCGGGGTACCAATTTCATATCCAAGTATATGAAATCCCTTCGGCAAGAGTGTGGTGTAACCTACAAGTTTACCACACCTTACCACCCCCAAGGAAATGGGTTAGTTGAGAGATTCAACTGTACCCTCAAAGGCAAGATAATGGGTCTGGAAGAACCCAAGAGGCGTAAGTGGGATGTCCTCTTACCATGCCTTCTCTTTGCTTACCGCGAGGTGCCACAGAAGTCTCTAGGGTTCAGCCCCTTTGAGCTCCTGTATGGCCACCCAGTGAGAGGACCTCTAAGTCTGGTCAAGGAAGGCTGGGAGCAATCTCCCAGGAAACCTCCCCAGAATGTATATAGCTACATGTTGGCCTTCAGGAATCAGACTAGGCGTTTCAGGCAACTTGCTGAGGCAAATCTGGAAGCCAGCCAGGAGGAGATGAAGCAGTGGTACGACCAGAATGCCACTCTGGTAGAGCTTCAGCCTGGACAAAAGGTGTGGGTCTTGGCCCCTGTGGAGCCTTGTGCGCTCCAGGATAAGTGGACCGGTCCCTTTGAAGTTGTGGAGCGCAAGAGTCCTGTACTCCTGTTACCTATTTGGTGGACTTGCGATCTCCCAGGAACCCCTTGATGGTCCTACATGTCAACCGTCTCAAGCCCCACTTGGAGTGGTCCCAAGTGGGGATGCTCTTGGCAACAGATGCTGGGATGGAAGAGGAGACCGAGCCTCTTCCTAACCTCCTGTCCGCCCAGGAGCAAGATGGGTCATTGGATGGTGTCATCCTCTCTTCCACCCTGACCCCTGAGCAACAGAATGATTGTCGCCAGTAGCTGGGACAATTTTCTGATCTGTTTTCCCTGATTCCCGGTGTCACTGATTGGTGCATCCATGATGTGGACACTGGGGATAGTACACCTGTGAGGCACAAGGCCTACAGGGTGACTGACAGGGTGAAAGCGTGCATCAAGGAGGAGGTCTCCAAGATGTTTGCACTCGGTGTAATTGAGTTCTCCAGCAGTCCTTGGGCCAGCCCAGTGGTCTTGGTCCCAAAGGCTGCAGCGCCGGGAGCCACACCCAAACTCCGGTTCTGTGTGGACTACAGAGGTCTCAATTCAGTCAACAGGACTGACGCACACCCCATCCCCAGAGCTGATGAGCTCATAGATCGGCTAGGGTCTTCCAACTACCTTAGCATGTTTGATTTAACGTCTGGGTACTGGCAGATCGCCTTGACCGATGGGGCCAAAGGGAGGTCAGCATTTTCCACCCCAGATGGGCACTACCAGTTCCAGGCTATGCCCTTTGGGATGAAGAATGCCCCTGCCACCTTCCAGAGGTTGGTCAACCAGGTGTTGGCTGGACTGGATTCGTTCAGTGCTGCCTACCTGGATGACATCGCAGTGTTCAGCTCCACTTGGGAAGAACACCTGCGCCACCTCTGGGAAGTGTTGATGGCGCTGCGGAGGGCAGGCCTCATGATCAAGGCAAGTAAGTGCCAGATCGGGCAAGGTTCCGTGGTGTACTTGGGGCATCAGGTTGGGAGCGGCCAGGTGGTGCCCCTTCAACCCAAGATAGAAACACTCCTGAATTGAGAGTCGCCCAAAACCCAGACAGAGGTGAGAGCCTTCCTAGGTCTCACCGGGTACTACAGGAGGTTTGTCAAGGGGTATGGCAACATTGTTGCCCCCTTGACAGCGCTGACTTCCAGGAAGCAGCCCAGGAAAGTGATTTGGACTGACACCTGTCAGAAAGCTTTTGAGGCCCTGAAAGCTGCTATGTGCACGGCGCCCGTACTCTTGGCTCCCAACTTCTCCAAAGAGTATATCGTTCAGACAGACGCTTCAGAGCATGGTGTGGGGGCTGTTCTTTCACAGATTAATGAAGAGGGCCTAGATCAACCTGTAGCCTTCCTTAGCAGGAGGTTACTTCCACGGGAACAGAGATGGAGTGCTATTGAGCGTGAGGCTGTTATGTTATGATTTATTATTGAGGATTTGTCTCATTTGCTGTGGTCTGGGCACTGAAGAAGCTAAGACCATACCTGTTTGGGTCTCACTTCCGGGTCCAGACAGACCACAGGCACCTCAGATGGTTGATGCATATGAGGGGTGAGAATCCAAAGCTGTTGAGGTGGTCTATTTCCCTACAGGGTATGGATTTCACAGTGGAACGTCGCCCTGGTACAGATCACGCCAATGCTGACGGTCTGTCCAGATTTTTCCGCCTTAGTGATGAGGAACTCCCTGGGGTAGTTCTCCCCACATTTCAGCTGGAGGGGACACGTGTTAGACCTGGCACCTTGGCGTGAGTCTCCCTTCCACTTTTTTTGTTGCTGTGCCTCATGTGTTTTACTGGTGTTAGCTGCTCAGAGCACTGTGCCACTGCCAACCAGTGCCACAGTGCAAGTGCTCCCTGTATAAAATGTATATGTTGGTTGGATTCCATGATTGGCTTGTTTGGTTTACTGTCAGACCCCAGTAAAGTGCACCAGGAGTGCCCAGGGCTTGTAAATCCAAATGCTGCTAGTGGGCTTGCAGCACTGATTGTGCCACCCACAGAGGCAGCCTTGTAAAATGCGTCTAAGGTCTGTCATTGCAGAACCTGCGTGCAGTCTGGTACTGTCATGCTGACTGGGCAAGTGCACCCACTTGCCAGTCCCTAAACCTTCCCTTTACTTCATGTGAGTCACCCCTATGGTAGGCCCAAGGGCAGGGTGCATTGTAAGCATAAGGTAGGACAAGCCCTGATGTGTGTGGCATGTCCTAATAGTGAATTACAGCCATTTTCGTTTTTCACTGTTGCAAGGCTACCTGTTCTCATAGGCCAGAATGGGCTGTCAGAATTGTTACATTCTATGATCCTAACAGAACCAGGGAACATGGTAGAAATTCGAGTTTAGTATGCCTGAACTCAGAATAATAAAATACATCTTTTAGTAAAGTTTATTTTAATATTCTGTGTTTGCAAATACCATTTTTAGAAAGCTGGTACCTACCATTTCAGCCCGCCTCTGCTATAATGTGTATCTGCTGTCTGGCTTCTGTGAGTGACAGGGCTGGGGAATTCCAGAGGGGCAGGGCTAGGTAGCCTGGTGGTGAATAGAGAGATTGACATCCAGATGGGTGGGAGGAGTGCACCTGGACTCTGAATAGGGCAGTGCTCTGCCACCACAATGCTGGCTCCACCTCCTGTGGAGCGGCTGATGACTCTGCCCTGCACCCTGAATAGAAAGTCAGAGTCATGTCAACAAACTGCTCAGGAACTGGTTCTGGCTGGGCAAAGGCCCCTCTACCCCAGAGGAACAAAGGAATTAGGGGTATAAGTATTGGGACCCTGCTCCCAAGAAATTAGATCCTGCTTGACAAGAAGAACCTCTGCCTGAGGAGAAGGAACTGGGAAAGCTGTAAAGAGGAGTACTGTCCCTGACCTGGGGGATTGGCCTGCAGTGGTTGCCTTGCTGCTTAAGGAGAGGAGAAAGACTACAAAAGACTTTATTTCAACTTGTGCTTAAAAAGATCTCCAAGGGCCTGAGTAGAGCTGGCCTCCTATTAAGAAGTCCCAGGAACAAAAGGACTTCACCTCCAGCTTCCCCCTGAACTCTGCTGTGTGTGTTTTGCCCCTCCTAGAGTGCTGGAACCAGTTATGTGGCCTCTGGGAGCTGTGCCTGCTGTTGGGAAGCTGGCCAAGAAGAAAGAAACCAAAGATCTCCACTTTTTCACGCACAGCCGGCTTAGCGATAAAATTTCAGTCGCACCGCTCGTTAGCGTGCAGAATTTTATCGCTGAGGAAATTGTCGCAGAGCCTGCTGCTGCTGAGCCCGATCAGCGCTGGGAAAATCGTCGGCCTGCACGTTAGCGGGCCGAATTTGATCGCTACCAGCCCAGATCCCCGCTCCGCCTGTTAGCGGGCAGAATTCTATCGCTGCGAACATCGTCCCAGAACATGCTGCAGCTGAGCCAGATTAGCGCTGGAAAAATCATCGCCCCGCTAGTTAGCGGGCCGAATTTGATCGCTGCGGACATCGCCGCACATCCAGCCAAGATCCCCGCTCCGCCTGTAGTGGGAAGAATTCTATCTCTGCGAACTTCGTCGCAGAGCCTGCCGCTGCTGTGTGAAATCGTCGCAGACCAAGCCAAGATCATCGCACCGCTTGTTAGCGTGAGTAATTTTATCGCTGCGAAAATCGGCGCAGACCCAACCAAGATAACCGCTGGTGAATTTTGTCGTATTGTGCCTTAGCGAGTAAATTTCTACCGGATAAGGTACACCTTAATTTTCAACGCTGAAGCGCCGCTAAGAACTTTTATCACATCACCAGGTACTGTGGGTTAAAACTGACACTAAGGTGAATGATTTTGTCGCTAACCTAAGAACTCTTTCTGAAAGCATATTCTTGAACTGTGTATGTCCTTTTTGTCGTTATTTGGTCTTGTGCGAAGTCCTTATATAAAGATCACTATTTTTGATATAAGTCTAGTGTGGTGTCCATTTGTGGTGTTGTCACTGAGTTACTGTATGTGGTCACAAATGCTTAACGTATAACGCTCTGAGATAAGCCTTGTCTGCTCGCGCCAAGCTACCTAGAAGGTGAGCAGGGGTTATTTTAGGAATGTACCCCCTTTACCCTGACTAGAGGAGAGGGTCCATGCTTGTCACAAGTACCTACCTGTGCCAACCAGAGATCCCCAATTCTAACATTGCTGATGTGTAATGAAACTGTGCTATGCTTTGTTAGGTGTGTTGTCTGTCTTCCCACATCTGACGGACATTTGCTTACCTCACCTGTGGACTTGTTACCACTGACTGTGGATAGGTGTTGTTGTTGTGCATACCTATGTGTTTCAAGTCAACATCATTGTGTGGGATGAGTAACATGGCCATGGTGAGTAAGTGTTGTGGTGCCATAGTGGTGTGTCTCCCTCACATGTGTCACATCACCATGACTCACCTAATGTTGGTCACATTGTTGCAGTATTTGACATGCACTGTGTTGTGTAGCAGATCGACATCTCCATGACACATTCGAACATGTGTGAGGAAAGTGCACAGGATGGTGGGTGCTGTACATTGGTTTTGGAATCCAAAGTTCGCATTAGAGTTGGAAGTGCTGGTAGATGAAATGTCCAGATTAAAGGCCACAGACATCTGCTACATTGGCCCAACATGAACCCTCCATGTCATGTGTGCGTGTTGTGTGCGATTGAACAAGGTGAACGGGTTGCGCACAAAGAACATTGTCCAGAACAGTTTAGAGGCCCTGGGGGATGTGCTGAGACATCTGCCTCTCACATGTCCTTCTTCGGACGACCCCTCTTCTTCCGGGGGGGGGGATCCTCAGGTGTAGGGGACTCTCCACCAGAGTCCTCCTCCCTCCCTGTGGCGCTGGCAGATGGTGTTGCAACAGATGTTGTAGCCACACAAGGAGGTGTGGACAGGTTTGTGTTGATCTGACGGAGGCATTGGAGTATGTCCCGATGCACCGCAGTAAGGGCATCCCACTTGGCCTCCATGCGGATCCCCACTACCTAGCCAAATCCTCCGGTGCTATCCTGGTACGCATCTATGATGCGTGCCAGTTGGGGGTCATCATGCAGTCCAGACCCCTCTGCAAGGTGCGTCCTCTGCCTCCCACCCCTCCCAGCACCCCTATCCACATGGGCAGGACCAGCGGCGGGACCCACAGGTGACACTGGGACCCCTTGGGTGGTGTTGCTGGTGGTGTTTGCTGTAACTTCCGTGGGCTCCTGTGTCCCTGTGCTGTGGGTGTTCAGTGGCCTTGGTCTGTCCGTGTTGGCGGTGGTGCCCTGTCGGTTTCCAGATGCTGGAGGCGTGGGTACAGGGGATGCAGATGTTGATGCTGCTGGTGCTGCATGATTACTCACACCGGAGGGGCCAGGTTGGTCGTCGTCATCCGAAGAGGACAGAGACAGAGTCAAACCAGAGAGCTCAGTGTCCACCAGAGTCTGGGCCTGGGAATTCTCTTCATTTGGTGCTGGTTCACCAGCACCACCTGTGTTTGGAAGAGACTCACGATGTGAGTTATGTTTCTACATGCATTGATGGTTCACAAACATGACATTTTCTACTGTACGAACAGATGCCTGCCTGTACCCTGCTTTTTCCCAGCTTGTCACAGACAGAGTTTGATATTATTGTTGCCCATGTCCCAGCATGGCCTTGTGCTCCCCACAACAGAGCCCAGTGCCAGACATCCTGTCAGTCCCTTCCCACTCCCTGTGGGGCGAGTATGGTTCAGTTGGAACTTGCTGGGCCATGTGGGTGGGTGCGGATTGTCTGTGACTGCAACTCCCACCATGCTCTTGCCTACACCCACCTTCCCAGCATGCCCATACTTCCTCCCTCTTGACTCTGCTTCCCTGTCAGGGGGTGTGACAGCAATGGAAAGATGGCTGACTGTGAAGTCCTGGTGTTTGTTGTAGCCCAGTTCCCAGCAGGGCCTTGTGCTCCCCACAACAGAGCCCAGTGTCAGACATCTTTTCAGTCCCTTCCCACTCCCTGTGAGGCGAGCATGGTTCAGTGTATGCTTGCTGGGCCATGTGGGTCGGTGTAGATTGTCTGTGACTGCGACTCCCATCATACTCTTGGCTACACCCCCCTTCCCAGCATGCCCATACTTCTTCCCTCTTGACTCTGCTTCCCTGTGAGGGGGTGTGACAGCAATGGCAAGATGGCTGACTGTGAAGTCCTGGTGTTTGTTGTAGCCCAGTTCCCAGCAGGGCCTTGTGCTCCCCACAAAAGAGCTCAGTGTCAGACATCTTGTCAGTCCCTTCCCACTCCCTTTGAGGCGAGCATGGTTCAGTGTATGCTTGCTGGGCCATGTGGGTGGGTGTAGATTGTCTGTGTCTGAGACTCCCATCATACTCTTGGCTACACCCCCTTCCCAGCATGCCCATACTTTCTCCCTCTTGACTCTGCTTCTCTGAGAGGGGGTGTGACAGCAATGGCAAGATGGCTGACTGTGAAGTCCTAGTGTTTGTTGTAGCCCAGTTCCCAGCAGGGCCTTGTGCTTCCCACAACAGAGCCCAGTGTCAGACATCTTTTCAGTCCCTTCCCACTCCCTGTGAGACGAGCATGGTTCAGTGTATGCTTGCTGGGCCATGTGGGTGGGTGTAAATTGTCTGTGACTACGACTCCCATCATACTCTTGGTTACACCCCCCTTCCCAGCATGCCCATACTTCCTCCCTCTTGACTCTGCTTCCCTGTGAGGGGGTGTGACAGCTATGGCAAGATGGCTGACTGTGAAATCCTGGTGTTTGTTTGGCTACAAGTCCAAAGAGAGCCCCTGTGCTTCACACAGCTGCACCCAGTACAGGGTGTCTTTTGATGATGTTTCACAGAGGTGTGGGTCAATGCATTCTACCCAGTGAGTTGTGTGGAGGTTGTGTTGAGGAGGGTGTGTGTCTCCAGATGCTGGTAAGTATGGTCAGAGCTGTCAGTCCTCCTTCCCACAGATATCCCACCATGAAACATGCTTCCATTGGAGGGTGTGCAAGTTGTCTTTCAGGATGTCAGTCAGTGGTGTCCTGCTTCTGATTTGCGCACATGTCCTAGCAGGGCCTTGTGCTCCCCTTAGCAGGACCCAGTGTCAGCCATCTTGTCAGTCATTTTCCACTCCCTGTGATGTGGGCATGTTTCAGAGAGGTCTTGATGGGCCAATTTGGAGGGGGAGCATTATCTGTGCCTACAAACCCCATCATGCTTTTGGATACACTCACTTCACCTGCATCCCCACAATTCCTTCCTGTCAGTCAGCTAGACTATTAGGTAGTGTGTTTGTGGTGGCAAACTGTCTGGCAGTGTCTATTTAGCATTGTGCCACTGCCTTGCTCTATTTGTTTGTAGGTTGGTGCATGTCATGACACGGTTCCAAGTCACTATGAGATGGAAGGTATTGTGTTTGTCTGACTGGCATACACATCTTGGGTTGATTATCTATTGGTTACTGTAGCTTTGCTTGCGGTGCATGGTTTCACTGTCCCCTTGCCACACAATCTTGGGTATGTTGTTTGTGTACTCACCAGGCTCTGGTATGTCTGTTAGCCCATAGATGCTCTCTAGTGGAAGGATGTTCCGCACCTTCTCCTCCCAGGTCCTGAAGTAGACTGGTGTGGCAGGAGGGCCACCGCTGGTGCACTGACTCAGGGCGTAATCTTTTTCGATGAGTTTCTTGACCCTCCTGCGCACGTCATACCACCTGTTCTGGATATCGTCCTTTGTGCTCCTTGCTGGTGCTTGGGCGTTCACCTTGTCCACAATACTCGCCCACATCTTTGTTTTCTGTGACATGGGGGTCCTTTGAACCAATGTACCAAACAAATGTGGCTCTACTCTGATGATCTCGTCTACCAGCACTTCTAACTCACTACCTGAGAACTTTGGATTCTTCTTTGGGGGCATGGTGAGGGGTGGTGGTGGTGAGGGATGTGTGTGTGAGGGTGCAAGTGAGGGTGGGTTGGTGTTGGTTTTGCTGGCTGTATGTGTGTGTGAGATGTTGGATGAGGTGCTGATGGTGTGTGAGTTGTGTGATGGGTGAGTTGTGAGTGTGTCTGTTGTTGCTGTGTAATGGTGTTTGCTGCTGGCTGTGTCTCCTGTTTGCAAGGGATGAAGGTAGTGATTGTAGTCCTTTATATATTTGGAGTTGTGGGTGTGTCTTTGTCCCAGGTTTTTTTTATTTGGTATTTATTGGCTTTGTCATTGCTTGTTTGGTCCTCTTTTTGTCTTTTTTCCTTTGGGTTTTGTAGGCATGAAGGAGACGTTCATCTTATGGATACGGACGCTGAAGTTGTCTCGTGCGGGCTTCTCCGCCTCGTTCATGCTGCCTATCTTCTGTGTTTCATACGCATCGGTCGCGAAGGTCTCTATTGCTTGTGGGCCCGGTTTTTTGTGCGTGTCGGTCGTGCGGCTTGGTCTCCGTGCGAGTCGGTCTGAGTTTCCACGCATTGCATAGTACTGCGCGGATCAGACATCGCGGGTACAGGTCGGTCGGATTCATTCCGGGTTTGTGTCGGTCGGTCAAAATCGTGTCGGTTTTCCGTCCGGTTCACTATTTTCCCTACGGCTCGGTCGTATGGCTTGTATTCCGTATGTGTCGGTTGTAATTCACACGCGTTGCATCGTACTGCACGGGTCGTACGGCGCTGGTCTGTGTCGGTCGGTATCCGGTCCAGGTCCGTGTCGGTCGGTTCGTTTTGCGGCCGGAATCAGAATCGGCCCCTATGTGTTTGACATAGTGCTGGAAAGAACTAGAAGGTTATGTAGTGTTAGTTATGTGCTGCTTAATTCTGTTATCTTGTATTTAATGTTGATATTAATGCATGTGGGGTTGTATTTGTTCTTGTGAGAGGGCGCTTTTTTTTCTTTACAGGTTTTCTGTTTGTTGAACAGATGGTACTGACTATGCATTTATTTATTTTTAAAAAGGAAAAGTACTTTTTTTTTAAAACAAGTTACTTTATATTTTTTTTTTCGGGTTTGTTGGAGCATAATGTTTTTAAGGTAATTTTCTTAACTAATTGTAGTTGATGAAGTTTATTTCTTTGATGTGGTTGGTTGTTTTGTTAATTATATTTGCTTTTTTATTTAATTAATAGTTTTTTATTAGTTTGCACTATTTGTTGGTTAATTTATACACTTACTAAGTCTGGGTGGTGAACTTCGCTCAGCTCACAGAGTTTGCAGAGTTTTCCGCACTCCGCATTACGTGGAGCTCGGTGAGTTTAGAAAAAGTTACTTTTTTTCCTAACTCGCCTTTGTCAACATCATTTTGGCGAGTGCGAGCGAGGAAAATCCACCTCCGGCGACATTTTTCCTTGTTCATGATCATCAACATCAAGTTGGCGAGAGCGAGCGTGGAACATCAACCTCCCGGCAACATTTCTCAACACGTGCGGTCAGATTTCTCACTGCGGGTGGTCGCATACATTCGCAACCGCTCATGTTGAGGACCCGGCCTGTTCGCGTTTAGAAAGCTGGCGCTCAAGTAAAAGTCTACTCAAGCGGCAGAAACAAAGCAACGCCCGCTTGCGCTGTGCATGGTGTCATTCGAGAAGATTACACAGTGCGGACAAGCATCTGTCACTGAAAATCACTGCGAACAACATTTATCTAACACAAACTCCGCCCAGGCTTAGTATTTACTTTTTTTTTAATGTTGATTTTGTACTTGTTTTCAAAGTTAATGTTTGTTTTGAGGTATTTTGGTGGAGTTATAATGAAGTGTAATCTGTGAAACATAAAAGAAAAGGTTATAGTTTTAGTTAATTTTATTACTTTGATTATTTCATCTCTATTTTTATTTAGGGGCCGATTTCGATAGCCGGTCGGACAGCTGTCCGTAGCCTTACCGTGCGACCGAAATGTGCCCGGAGCTGGTCTGTCCTGTAGAGTAAGTACGATGCGCATAACTGCCAAAAACCCGACCGACACGTAGGCTGTGATTCAAGCTCCATTCTCTGTCCAAGCCGTAACTCCTAACGCTGAACCGAGTCGCCCGGAAGCAGTATCCATAGCAGTTTCCAGCATGACAAGTACGATGCGTACTTCCTACGTACGGGACGTCACATCATCCGGAAAACAAGCATATCAGCTACGATTCGCGCCACAACTCAATCCACGGCTACGAGACGGAGCAACAAGCAGCGCGTACGACACAAACACATCATGAATCCCATCATGCAGGTCATACCAGTATTCTACATCTATGACCGGCTCAGGAACCGACGCCGACGGCGCAGGCGGTAAGTCAGACACCTACAACATAAACTAACGACACGTACCCGCAAAATGGCACACACACACAGGGGATCCACATCCTGGCCACTAACAACAGCCCACCATAGGGGTTGCATGGCCAGCACCACTAACACCCCCACCCATAGGGCTTATGTTGCCCATCACTACTGCCACCCCCACCCATAGGTGACCTGTTGCCCATCACCCCTGCCACCCCCACCCATAGGGCTTATGTTGCCCATCACTACTGCCACCCCCAGCCATAGGGCTTATGTTGCCCATCACCCCTGCCACCCACACCCATAGGGGACCTGTTGCCCATCACTACTGCCACCCCCAGCCATAGGCCTCATTTTTCCCATCTTCCCTGCCACCCCCACTCACAGGGGACCTGGTGCCCATCACCCCTGCCACCCCCAGCCATAGGATGGGTGATGCGCAATACTTCCAGCATACTCCAACATCAGGTATGTCAGCAAAATACATCCCCCCTAACATCATGTCAACAGTGTGCAGTCTGTGACAAATGCCCACAACAGTGATTATGACTACGAACATACAATGTGAGTAACAGCACATGTGTGACCAACACATGAGTGTGATATAAACAAGGCAAGCATCACCATAGCATTATGGCAATGTAAAAAGAACACCCCCTCACTGTGTAGAACAGAAGTTAAGTGTGGTCTTCCAAAATGCAGCAGATGTTGAGCATTGTGGTGATGGGGACTAAACCCCCCTCATCACAGTGACCAAAAGGTAAGTGTCATCATGGTCAAAGCTGCAAATAACAAACAGCATGTATGATCCCTGCTCCCAACACATTAAACACTTCTGTGGCAAACTAGTGGTTGAGTCCCATACACACAGAGATGTGGTGAGGCTAACAGTGCTGTGAAAAAATAACACCCTCTCGGCCATGTGCAGACAAGCACCAAACATGGGGGCTGACAATGCATACAGTGTACAATGACACAAGAGCAGAAGTGACCATCACCAAGCATACACACATTTCGAAAATAGACACACCGATCAAAACAACATGTGTAGACTGTAGGTGTCAGCTCACAAACTCACATTCCATGCCAGCAATGGCACCTGACAACCAGGATGAATGTGCACAATGATGTGATATGACTCACAGGGACAGCAGGCAAAATCACAGAAACAGCATCCAGACAAAGGCCCACAACAGCAATACCAATGCACTGGTGCAGATGCACAAACCCAAACAGGCAAACTCACACTGCACATCTGACACAGCATGTGTGTGTCACAGTATCCCCAGGCAGCTACACAACACATGAGGGGGGCAGAACCACAGTGACACAGATTTGGACACAGTGCCATACAAAAGTAAACCATCATTGGGACACCCTCAGTGGGCAATCAGGCATTGGGAGATGAGAGGGAGCACAACAGACACATGTGACACAAGCTGGAATGTAAACCAACTAACACAGCAAGAGACTGACACACAACAGCACTACCCCCAGGGACCAGACATTGGGGTGACACAAGCATGCATGACACCTCCACTGTGATAACAAAGGCAGATGTCGTACAAACTGGGAAACCCAGACATGTGTCCTGTGCCACAAACGTACATCACACATACACAAACACAAATCACTCAGCATGGTCCCTCATCCATGGACAAACAGGAGCTAGGGGACCATCCATGCAAACATTTACATCAGTCTACCCTCAACACCACACACCCTGAACTGCAACAATGTGTATCTGTGAAGCCCACATGGACAGGTGACATTGCACATGCACCCATGACAAACACAGGAATGTTGGGAGGAACTAAGGTGCACAGACACATCACACGAGGACAGTTTACAACCCTGGGGAATGACAGACATACTGCACAGTATGCGGTACATGTCCATGACCTCAAAGCTCACGTAACCTTCAGAATCCCTGCCACAGTTCCAGGACAATGCAGAAGCCAAGGAGAACCACAAGGCACACATTCTGACACCTGCCAGCATTGCAGCCATGAACCCGACAAGTGGGAGCAGTCACACACACATACAAATGTCTCAATCGCCGAAAGGTACCACCTAGGGACAACTACATGATTTGGCAAATAAACAGGTGCCTTGAGGAACCCTGACTGTGTCCCATCTGTGTCTGACAACATCATCACCACTCAGAACTGACAAATCCCAATGATGATACACCAATTAACAGTAGTGTGTCATGCACCCACACATCTGGTAGCCCATTGGAAAAGTAGTGGGATGAACCCAGTACCACTCAGCAAGCATCAACAACAGGAACATATCAAGGGAACACTGTCAGTGTATGAACAGGGATGTGGTGGACACAAACACATGCTCATACAACACACACCATGGGCCCAGGCCATGTCACTGGACAACACACTTACTTGAGGGGACCTAACTCCTGTGGAAGCCCAGCTGTGCCAAACCTATTCACCGCAAGTCTCACTCGTGTCTGCAGAACACTTGGTCAGTCAGCCATCAGTTACCACACAATGAAGGCTCTGGTCACAACAGCCTGGGTACGTGAGTCTCCCCTAAGTCATCTGAACATACCCAAAAAATATGTCTAGCAAGTTGCACAGAGGACCCAGTTGCTCCTATACCAATGATGCCCACACCTGTAGGTCCAGAGTTGATGAGCACAAAGTCTGTGGAAGTGACAAATTGGACAATGTGAAGCACATCATATGTGCAGGGGTGCAAGCCAGAGATGTGACCATGCAAATGAAATGCTCACAGAGAGATGTCCACAAATAGTTGATCCTAACACACTCAGGTAGCTGCAAAGGATGACATGGATATCCACCAGAATAGGATACATATCTCATGGACCACAGGGAGTACCTCACAGCAACACATCAGCATTCAACATTGTAAACAAAGCATCACAGGGGCAAGGGCATGTTAAACATCATCGACATAATGTACAGCTAAATCTAGTTCACAGGGATAAAGAAAAAAGCTTTATTCAGCATATTAAAAGTTAAACGTCTGTTCAAACAAAAGGCCAATAGCCAGTCCATGTCCAAAGGCCAAGGAGTGAAGTAGAGTGACAACTGTCACAACTTGCTTGCCTGCACTGCTAAGGACTGGGGTCATCCCGTCGGAGGGGCATACATGGGGGCAGGCCAGGCACTACAGGGACTGGATCAGGGTGCAGCAGAAGGAGGCAGTGAAGAGGTGGTGGATGCAGGTGAGACACTTGCAACTGCAGTGGAGTTGACTGAAGTGGTGGGTGCTGTCACAACTGTGGGGCACAAGTCAGATGGGCTGGGTGCCGGCACAACTCCAGTGGGCAGGTCAGATGGAGTGGATTGGGTCACCACTGCAGTGCCCAAGTCAGACGGGGTGGTCGTGGACTCCAATGCAGAGCCTACATCCATGGGAGCAGAATAGGGGGCAGCTGAGGTCGTCAGGGAAGGGGGGGGACATGGTCCCCACATCAGTGCCACTAACCGTCTGACCAGGTGTGGAGGAGCAAGTGCTAGGGGGATGGCCTTAGCATTTTGGGGATGGTGTATCTGTGGGTGGGGGAACTCGGGGCAGGGAGTGGCGGGGGAACCTCTGGAGAGTTGGCCTGGGGGATGGAAGATGGAGACTTTGCCTTGGAGTTGCGTGGTGGTGGGGGGGTCTTGCTCTTCTGACGCGAGGGGACTTGCGGGTGGGGGTCTCTGTCTGACTGCACCTGGGGGAGGGTGTCCGGGTGTGAGGGGCACTCCCCTCTGTGTGTGGGGACTTCCCCTTCCCCTTTTAATTAGGATCTGCTGGGTCGGTGGGGAAGAGGCCAAGGTCACAGAGGAAGAGCTTCTGGGGAGTTGGGTTTGCAGGTGATGCAAGGGAAGGGGGCTGGGAGGGAGAGGTCTCGGAGGACTGTGGAATGGTTGTGGATGACTGTGTGTGTGTCTGCAAACCAGCCCCTGTGAGTGAGGTATCAGTCCCCTGCGCTTGCTTGTGTGCATGTCTAGACCTTGGTTTGGGTGTTTCTGTGCTTGGGACAGGTAGGGTGCTAGGAATTGTGGGCGGTGCAGGGGTAGGAAGGGTGCGGGACTGTTGAAGGAGGGACACTGCTGCCGTCAGGGAGGAGGCCACAGACTGATTGGTCCTCTGTAGGGCAGACATGCCCGAGGAAATGCCCTCCATGAATGACACCAGTTGTGTCAACAGACCTGTGTGTGCATGGAGGACCTTCAGCATCGACGTCTGCCCTACATGGCTCTGTCTAAGTAAGTCCACAGACTCCTCACTCAAGGCAGCAGGGGACACAGGGGCAGGGGGTGTGGTGCCTGGCACAAAGGAGACATGCTCATGAACACGGGAGCCCACAGGGACCTCTGGGATGGGAGCCGATGGGAGGGTGGTGGTGGTGGTGGTGGTGGGGACAGCCTCACTAGCTGGGGTTTGGTGGCTGCTGACACCCGCCTCCACAAGGGAGTCATCCTCAGAGCTGCTGTGGCCCTCAGCTGGGGGGGATGGTGCTGACGAGTCCTCTGTGTGGCTCCACTCGCCCTCCGTGCAACTGGGTCAACCCGACTCCTCTCCTTCTGTCCCTGTAAGGTTCTGTGGCTCCTCCTGGTCCGTGGAGCTGTCCCCTCTTGTGGCCGTGGATGTATCTGGATAGAAATAGGAAGTAAGAGAACAACATCAATCACCTGCACCAACTGCACACACCACAGTGAGTACATCACATCACAGGGAAAGCCCTGGCATCATGAGCTGAACACAGCTCAAAGTGCCAACACTGTTTAGAATAAGACAATTGTCATTCTCAACATCAACCATGGCACACATATCCCTCCTTGACTTGCACACATATGTCTGTTTCATGTGGGATGCTAACACCCCAATGTGCTAACATGCACCACCCACACATTAGTTGTACATGCAAGTGAACATGTAGGAGTGTGTCACTATACACACAGCACATCTCTTGCAGGTGTCCGGATGAAGGGATGGGCAGAGACTCATTTCACATGCTTGTGATGCATGCCAGTAACACACACTATGATGTACTCATGTCCTGATGGGCAATGCCACAATGGTGTGCATGGTGCACACTTGAACACAATGCAGGATCACTCATAGCATGTTAAATGGCATGGTACTGGGATGCCCTGAAAGTCAGTCAACACTGTCTCCTGTCACAGGGGCAGGGCATCCAGACAACAACAATATGCACTGACTCACAATCCTAGCTCAGGGGTAAAGCTAACTCTGCAGATGACCGGCGCATTTGCCCATCCCATGCAAACAACATATCCAGGACCCAGAAGACCCCACATCATGCAAATCATGCATATGAGTCTCTGCAAACACAAATCCCTCTACATTACCACATCACAGTCTGTCATGCATGTAACCCAGCTGCATGAAGGACACAGTTGTACACACCGTTGCGCGCTGTCAGATGATCACACACCTATATGTCACACAGGTCTTGTCTCTCACAGTCACATCTCAGATGTCATGCTGACCCTCTGAATCATGGACACCCCAGTTGTGTGTAACAACAAGCCATACCCTAAGGACACAGAGGCAGACACCTGAGGGCACATGTCACCAAGCACAACCTGTAATTTCATACACAGGAGTGGGATTACAGAGTGTTTCTAAATGCCCTTGAGGAGGCATGACTGGCCAGGTCTATGTGAAAGAGTGTTTGGCCCTGGACAGTAGTCAGGTGGCTAAGCAAGTGTGACATACTTGATATACATACTCCTGAGGCCCAAAAATTGGAGTCCCCTGCTGCATGGGTTTGTTTGGAATACCCCAGCCACATGTTGCGAGTCAGACCAGCAATTGGTACACATCTCAAGGGCACACACAGATCACATGTCAGATCTCAGGCATTGTGTAAACAATTGACCCACCCATGAAACACACAACAGAGTCACGGGAATAGATGCAGACCGGTAGCTGAAGCATAGCTGACTGCAGGGACACAGTGCCCTAGTGACACAAGCAACAGACTGTAGGGGCCACACCTGTGGAACAGATGAGGAGGGTGCATCACACAATTGAGGGACCTGAGTATTGGACTACAAGACCTACGTAATGTGGAAGGGTGACCAGGCCAAAAGACTGCTATTAGCATGTCAGACATAGTACACAGATCAGGCATGGACTTACCCCCTTCCTGCTGCTGTCTGGCCTTCAGCTGCCTATCGAGGTCCGGGAAGACCACCGCCAGGATACGGAGCATGTGGGGAGTCAGGGTCCGGTGTCCGCCCCTCCTGCGTGGAGGTGACATCTTCAGCTGGACTCTAGCTAGCCTCCAGGTCCAGCCCCGAAGGTCCTGCCACCTCTACTGGCAGTTGCGGATCCAGCGCTTGTAGACCCCCACAGTACGAACAGCCCGGGCGATGGTCAGCCAGATCTCCGGCTTCTGGTGGGCATCAACCTGTGAGGATGACAAAGTGAAAAGTACATTAACACACATGCCCCAGATTTGTGCAGCACACATTTAGATATACATGTCATCATCACAAAGGGAAATGAATTACACAGGTAGTGCAAACATGGGGAAGGAAAAATCACCTGCATGTCTGACATGTTAACAATGCCTGGATAGTTTAACCTTGCAATAATGCACTTTAGCAGCAGGAAACCTATTCATTACATGTACCTACACACTTTGGGGGATGAAAGTAGTCAGTGAGAATGCTTGCCACTGGTCGTACACACTGCTAGTACTGCTAGTCAGACAACATGCATAATTAGAAGGGCAGTGGACTGCACACTCACCTGTTCCCCTGGTTTCCCATGGAGCTTGCTGTACTGTGGAAGGAGCCCGTCCAGCAGGGCCTGGTTCTCCTCCTCAGTGAAGGCTGGGGCCCTCTCTAGAGTACGTGCCATAGCAGGAGCCAGAGGATGCAGAGACAGCAGCAGTGGTAGCAGGGATGTGGTCCAGTAGCATGTAGTGCAGGCAAGTGAGCTCCCTGGGGGCCAGCCAGCCTTATATCTGTGCTGCAGAGGCAGAATCTGTGCCACACTTGATATTGCAAGGCATCCAACTGAATTTCCAGTGCACAACTCGTACAAGTTTTGAATCCGCATCCGTCTCCATGACAGTCCGGAGCCAATGGGTGCACCCGGCTTGTTCAACTGACTGTACAACGCGTATTTTTAATATACACATGCACCCGTCTCCATACGATTCAATGGCCAAGGCGTAAGCCTGTCTCGGACCATGCCTGTCTGACGCGTATGCATGATAGTCACCCGCGTCGAACCTCATTGCATTTAATGACAAAGCGTACGCACGGATCGGACATGACCCGTGCAATGCGTACGCATTGTCACCCGCGTCGGACCTCATTGCATTCAATGACAAAGTGTACGCACGGCTCGGACATGACCCGTGCAATGCGTACGCATTGTCACCCACGTCGGTCCTCATTGCATTCAATGACAAAGCGTACGCACGGCTCGGACATGACCCGTGCAATGCGTACGCATTGTCACCCGCGTCGGACGTCATTGCATTCAATGACAAAGCGTAAGCACGGCTCGGACATGACCCGTGCAATGCGTACGCATTGTCACCCGCGTCGGACCTCATTGCATTCAATGACAAAGCGTACGCACGGCTCGGACATGACCCGTGCAATGCGTACGCATTGTCACCCGCGTCGGTCCTCATTGCATTCAATGACAAAGCGTACGCACGGCTCGGACATGACCCATGCAATGCGTACGCATTGCCACCTGCGTCACACCTCATTGCATTCAATGACAAAGTGTACGCACGGCTCGGACATGACCCGTGCAATGCGTACGCATTGTCACCCACGTCGGACCTAATTAGTGTGACTATTGTACAGATGCAACACACATATACTGGCCAGGGACACCTGTGCACACCTACCACACTACAGCATTGGCCACACAGTGTCCCATGGCATGTAAGGCTACATTCCCTGGGTGTTTGAGGGGGCCACATCTGTTTTTTTGGCTGGCACTTTGTGCAGCCACTCCCAGGCTGTGCACATGTACATGGGGGCAGAATCCTTTGTGTGTTGTGCACATTACCACAGTGATGTGCAATTGTACAGTAATGGGCATGAGTTACGGACACAGTGTCAGGTTGGATATGTTTAGGACAGGTCACATACACACTGAGTCCTGGGGTGATGGCATGTACGTCACAGTGAGACCTGTAGCCACAATACTGATGTGCACCCACAGTCTTTGTGCATGTTGTGTCTCAGATGTGTCTGATCAAATGTGCCCAATGGGTGACAGTCTCCACATCCATGGTGTATATGCATCACCCTTGATGGGGTGTGTGTCTAAGAGTTGTACATGTAGGGCCGGCAGGAACAACAGTGGCCACTACCTGTGGGACTTACGCTTGCCTTGTGGTGTGTACGTGCTATGCCATGTCCATTGCTGTGTTGATGGGGCAATACAGGGACCCTGCGTTTATGCATGGCAATGATGTGTGATGCCTGGGAGACATGAGGCCTCACTTGTCACTGTGGTGTGTGTTTAGAACGTTGCAGCAGCACATAGGTTGGGTGGCACAGCCAGATGATTGGCCATTGCACTACATGGGACTCTTGTGGACATGTGGAATTGAGATGTGAGGTGGTGGTCTTGTAGGTGACATATGTGTCCATGCCCAACAGCACACACCTCAGTACATTGTGTAATGTCATGATCTAGGATGTGATATTGATCGTGGTCATGGCCACATGGGTGGATCAACTGACAATCTTCCTTTGTGCATCTCTGTACTGCAGGGCACCAGCTGTCCATCGGCCATTCCCAGACCTTGCAACCAACGTGACTGCATCAGACGGTACCGCTTCACCAGGCCACTGATTGCGGAGTTGGCGGAGCAGTTGACGCCACATCTGCTACCTGGCCGGACATACCCTACAGCACTGACCCCAGAGGTGAAGGTGATGGCAGCCCTGCACTTCTTTGCTACTGGTACCTTCCAGTACACTGTGGCTACTGCTGGTGAGATGTCGAAAACGATGTTTAGTCGGGTGCTACGCGATGTCTTGGAGGGGATGTTGCAATTCCTCGACCTGTATATCAAGTTCCCGAGCCCAGCTAAACTCCCTGAAATAAAGGATGCCTTTTATACACTGGGGAGGATGCCGAACGTCATCGAATCTATTGATGGGACACATGTTGCCCTGATACCACCACAGGCACATGAGCAGGCATACGGTAACAGGAAGCACTACCATTCGATCAATGCTCTGGTGGTCTGTCTTGCTGACATGTCGATCACACATGTGTGTGCACGGTTCCCTGGTTCTGCGCACGATGCCTACATTATGAGGAGTAGTCGCATTGCAACTCTGATGTCACAGATGCCAGCTCAGCATGCCTGGCTTGTCGGTGTGTACTGACTGTTTCTCATTGTGTGTGTTTGTCAATGTTGTCTTCCACACTCCTACAAAACTCAGCTACTTGTTCATTTTTGTGTGTGTAGGTGACTCCGGATACCCCAACATGCCGTGGTTGCTGATACCCCTCAGGAACCCCTTGACACCAGCCAAGCTGCGCTACAATGAGGCACATGGTCGGAGCAGGAGGGTGATTGAGTGGACATTCGGCCTCCTGAAAAGCCGCTTTCGCTGCCTGGACAAGACCGGAGGGGCCCTCCCATATGAGCCTGCAAAGGTGTGCAAAATAATCCTTGTCTGCTGCATGCTACACAACATGGCGGTGCAGAAGGAGGTGCCTCTCATCCAGGATGACGATGGTGATGACCAACCTCCGGCACCTGTGGAGGATCGCGGCCTGGGCCAAGATGCCAGTGATGATGAAGATGATGGTGACGTCCGCTCACAGCTCATCAACAACTTCTTCACCTGAATGTGAGTTTCCAGGGTTGTTATGAGGAATGTATGGAGGTAGCCTGGAATGTGTTGTGCCAGCTCTGTTGCTGTCTGAGTGTGTCTGTGTGCCACTTGACTGGATGCGTGCTGTGATGTGTCCATTCAGGTGGTGTGTACTCCACAATAGGGTAGTACTGCTAACTCGTTTTTGTGTAGGTGTCTTGCAACATGTTTTGTGCATGTGTATTGCATTTCTCTCCTGTTCTTCTGTGCTTTTGACTGTATCTTGTCTGTCCTTCCCAGGGTACTTTGCCTGTTGTGTGGTCAACACTGACCCCCAACACCCAGAAGCCAACACCAGTGTGGAAGTTGACAATTCCCATCAACTGACCACACATTCCTGGACTTCCATTCTCCAACACATTGAGAGCGTGTGTCCACTGTTACGTAGAATTACCGTGCAACTATTGTGGAATAAACGTGTTGCTGATGTGTAATGAACCTGTGCTACGCTTTGTTATGTGCGTTGTCTGTCTTCCCACATCTGAGTGACATCTGCTTACCTCACCTGTGGACTTGTTACCACTGACTGGGGTTGGTGTTGTGTCTGTGCATGCCAATGTGTTTTAGGTCAACATCATTGTGTGTGATGAGTAACATGGCCATGGTGAGTATTTTTTGTATTGCCATAGTTGTGTGTCTCCCTCACATGTGTCACATCACCATGACTCACCTTACTTTGGTCACATTGTTGCAGTATTTGGCATGCACTGTGTTGTGTAGCAGATCGCTATCTCCCTGAACATGACAAGTTGGAATCACAACAGAGGCAAGTATGGTGTACTGGTGAGTTTATTTACAAACATGTGTGTGGGAAGTGAACAGGATGGTGGGTGCTGTGCATTGGTTTGAGAATCCAAAGTTCACATTGGAGTTGGAAGTGCTGGTAGATGAAATGTCCAGAGTAAAGTCCACAGTCATCTGCTACATTGGCCCAACATGAACCCTCCATGTCATGTGGGCGAGTTGTGTGCGATTGGACAAGGTGAATGAGTTGCAAACAAGGAACATTATCCAGAACAGGTTTAGAGGCCCTGGGGGATGTGCTGGGACATCTGCCTCTCACATGTCCTTCTTCGGACGACCCCTCTTCTTCCGGGGGGAGGGGATCCTCAGGTGCAGGTCTCTGAGGTGCAGGGGACTCTCCACCAGAGTCCTCCTCCCTCCCTGTGGCGCTGGCAGATGGTGTTGCGACAGATGTTGTGGCCACACAGGGAGGTGTGGACAGGTTGGTGTGGATCTGGCGGAGGCATTGGAGTATGTCCCGATGAACCGCAGTAATGGCATCCCACTTGGCCTCCATGCAGGCATGGTGGCCGACCTGCTCGTGTTGCATGTCCTTGAGGATCCCCACTACCTGGCCAAATCCTCTGGTGCTATCCTGGTGCGCATCTAAGATGCGTGCCAGGTGGGGGTCATCATGCAGTCCAGATGCCTCTCTAAGGAGCGTCCTCTGCCTCCCACCCATCCCAGCACCCCTATCCACTCGGGCAGTATCACTGTGACCCCTTGGGTGGTGTTGCTGGTGGTGTTTGCTGTAGCTTCCAGGGGGTCCTGTGTCCCTGTGCTGTGGGTGTTGATTGACCTTGGTCTGTCCGTGTTGGCGGGGGTGCCCTGTCGGTGTCCAGATGCTGGACACATGGGTACACGGGGTGCAGATGTTGATGCTGCTGGTGCTGCATGATGGCTCACACCAGAGGGGCCAGGTTGGTCGTCGTCATCAGAAGAGAACAGTGAGAGAGTCAGACCAGAGAACTCAGTGTCTGCCAGAGTCTGGGACTGGGTATCCTCATCATTTGGTGCTGCGTGCCCAGCACCACCTGTGTTTGGAAGAGACACACAATGTGAGTTATGTTTCTACATGCATCAATGGTTCACAAACATGACTTTTTCTACTTTTCGTACGGATGCCTGCCTGGACACTTCATTTTCCCAGCTTGTCACGGACAGAGTTTGATATTGTTGTTGGCCATTTCCCAGCATATCTTTGTGCTCCCCACAACAGAGCCCAGTGTCAGACATCTTGTCAGTCCCTTCCCACTCCCTGTGAGGCGAGTATGGCTCAGTTTGATCTTGCTGGGCCATGTGGGTGGGTGTAGATTGTCTGTGACTGCGAGTCCCATCATACTCTTGGCTACACCCCCTTTCCCAGCATGCACATACTTCCTCCCTCTTGACTCTGCTTCCCTGTGAGGGGGTATGACAGCAATGGCAAGATGACTGACTGTGAAGTCCTGATGTTTGTTGTTGGCCATTTACCAGCATGGCCTTGTGCTCCCCACAACAGAGCCCAGTGTCAGACATCTTGTCAGTCCCTTCCCACTCCCTGTGGGGCGAGTATGGCTCAGTTTGATCTTGCTGGGCCAAGTGGGTGGGTGTAGATTGTCTGTGACTGCGAGTCCCATCATTCTCTTGGCTACACCCCCCTTCCCAGCATGCACATACTTCCTCCCTCTTGACTCTGCTTCCCTGTGAGGGGGTGTGACAGCAATGGCAAGATGGCTGACTGTGAAGTCCTGATGTTTGTTGTTGGCCATTTCCCAGCATGGCCTTGTGCTCCCCACAACAGAGCCCAGTGTCAGACATCTTGTCAGTCTCTTCCCACTCCCTGTGGGGCGAGTATGATTCAGTTTGATCTTCCTGGGCCATGTGGGTGGTTGTAGATTGTCTGTGACTGCGAGTCCCATCATACTCTTGGCTAGACCCCCCTTCCCAGCATGCACATACTTCCTCCCTCTTGACTCTGCTTCCCTGTGAGGGGGTGTGACAGCAATGGAAAGATGAATAACTGTGAAGTCCTGATGTTTGTTGTTGGCCATTTCCCAGCATGGCCTTGTGCTCCTCACAACAGAGCCCAGTGTCAGACATCTTGTCAGTCCCTTCCCACTCCCTGTGAGGCGAGTATGGTTCAGTTTGATGTTGCTGGGCCATGTAGGTGGGTGTAGAGTGTGTGTGACTGCGAGTCCCATCATACTCTTGGCTACACCCCCCTTCCCAGCATGCCCATACTTCCTCCCTCTTGACTCTGCTTCCCTGTGAGGGGGTGTGATAGCAGTGGCAAGATGGCTGACTGTGAAATCCTGGTGTTTGTTTGGCTACAAGTCCATAGTGAGCCCCTGTGCTTCACACAGCAGCACCCAGTATGGGGTATCTTTTGCTGATATTTCACTGAGGTGTGTGTCAATGCATTGTACCCGGTGAGTTGTGTGGAGTTGATGTTGAGGGGGGGTGTCTCCCCATGCTGGTAAGTATGGTCAGGGCTGTCAGTCCTCCTTCCCATCATGAAACGTGCTTCCATTGTAGGGCGTGCAAGTTGTCTTTCAGGATGTCAGTCATTGGTGTCCTGCTTCTGATTTGCACACAACCCCGAGCAGGGCCTTGTGCTCCCCACAGCAGGACCCAGTGTCAGCCATCTTGTCAGTTAGTTTCCACTCCCTGTGATGTGGGCATGTTTCAGAGAGGTCTTGATGGGCCAATCAGGAGGTGGAGCATTATCTGTGACTATAGGCCCCATCATGCTTTTGGATACACTCACTTCACCTGCATCCCCACTATTCCTTCCTGACAGTCAGCTGCACCGTGAGGTGGTGTGTTTGTGGTGGCAAACTGTCTGGCAGGGTCTATTTGGCTTTGTGCCACTGGCTTGCTCTATTTGTTTGTAGGTTGGTGCATGTCATGACACAGTTCCCAGTCACTATGAGATGGCAGGTATTGTGTTTGTCTGACTGGCATACACATCTTGGGCTGATTATCTATTGGTTAGTGTAGCTTTGATTGTGGTGCATTGTTTCACTGTCCCCTTGCCACACAATCTTGGGTATGTTATTTGTGTACTCACCAGGCTCTGGGATGTCTGTTAGGCCCTGGACGCTCTCTGGTGGTAGGATGTCCCGCACCTTCTCCTCCCAGGTCCTGAAGTAGACTGGTTTGGCAGGAGGGCCACCGCCGGTGCACTGACTCAGGGCGTGATCTTTTTCGATGAGTTTCTTGACCGTCCTGCGCACGTCATACCACCTGTTCTGGATATCGTCCTTTGTGCGCCTTGCTGGTGCTTGGGCGTTCACCTTGTCCACAATCCTCGCCCACATCTTTGTTTTCTGTGAGATGGGGGTCCTTTGGACCAATGTACCAAACAAATGTGGCTCTACTCTGATGATCTCGTCTACCAGCACTTCTAACTCACTATCTGTGAACTTTGGATTCTTCTTTGGGGGCATGGTGATGGGTGGTGGTGGTGGTGAGGGATATGTGTGTGAGGGTGCAAGTGAGGGTGGTTTGGTGTTGATCTTGCTGGGTGTATGTGTGTGTGCTTTTGTATGAGGTGCGGATGGTGTGTGAGAGTGTGTCTGTGGTTGCTGTGTACTGGTGTTTGCTGCTGGCTGTGTCTCCTGTTTGCAAGGGATGATGGTAGTGATTGTAGTCCTTTATATAGTTGGAGTTGTGGGTGTGTCTTTGTCCCATGTTTTTTTCTTTGGTATTTATTGGCTTTGTCATTGCTTGTTTGGTCCTTTTTTTGTCTTTTTTCATTTGGGTTTTGTAGGCATGAAGGAGACATTCATGTGACGGAAACGGACGCTGCTGTTGTCTCATGCGGGCTTCTCCTCCTCGTTCACGCTGCCTATCTTCTGTGTTTGGTACGCGTCGTTCCCGGTGGTCTCTAGTGCTTGTGTGCCGGGTTGTCTGTGCGTGTCGGTCGTGCGGCTTGGTCTCCTTGCGAGTCGGTCTGGTTTTACACGCATTGCATCGTACTGCTCGAATTGTACATTGCGGGTATGGGTCGGTCGGGTTAATTCCGGGTTCGTGTCGGTCGGTGATAATCGCGTCGGTTTTCCGGACGGATCACTGTTTACCCTACGATTCGGTCGTACGGCTTGTATTCTGTATGTGTTGGTTGTAATTCACACGCGTTGCATCGTACTGCACGAGTCGTACGGCGCTGGTCCGTGTCGGTCGAGATTCGGTTTGGGTCCGTGTCGGTCGGTTCATTTTGCAGCCGGAATTGGAATCGGCCCCTTAGTTGTAAAAAAATATACTTAGGGCCCGATTCACAGAACTAATTTAAGACAAAATCCTAAACTTACTACCATTTTGGTATTCACAGAAGGCACTTACTCATTTTGGTATTCACAGAAGGCACTTACTCATTTCGGTATTCACAGAAGTTAGGAGTCCTAACTTTAGGACTCCTAAATGCCTTCTGTGAATACCGAAAGTCTTAAAGTTAGGAGTTTTCTCAATTTAGTAGTAGTAAAGTTAGGACTCCTAACTTTAGGACTCCTAAATGCCTTCTGTGAATACCGAAAGACTTAAAATTAGGATTTTTCTCAGTTTATTAGTAATATAGTTAGGACTCCTAACTTTATGGCTCCTAAATGCCTTCTGTAAATACCGAAAGTCTAAAAGTAGGATTTTTCTAAATTTAGAAGTAGTAAAGTTAGGACTCCTAACTTTAGGACTCCTAAATGCCTTCTGTGAATACCGAAAGCCTTAAAATTAGGATTTTTCTCAGTTTAGCAGTAGTAAAGTTAGGAGTCCTAACTTTAGGACTCCTAAACTGAGAAAAATCCTAACTTCTGTGAATACCGAAATGAGTAAGTGTCTTCTGTGAATACCAAAATGAGTAAGTGTCTTCTGTGAATTCGAAAATGGTAGTAAGTTTAAGATTTTGACTTAAGTTAGTTCTGTGAATCGGGCCCTTACTCTTTTTAGTTGATGAAGTGTCTTTCGCTGATGTTGTGGGTTTGTTGACTTTTGTAGAAGCAGTTAAAAGAAAAATATTTGTTAGCAATGGTTTGCATTTTTATTACATTTTTTAGTATTAAATACTTTACTTTATTTGTTACTTAAGTCATATACTTTGTGATATATTTTTTATAATATTGATTTAATTCTTGTTGTGTAAGTACATTTTTGCCTTGAATTTTCTTGGTGGATTTTTAGTGAAGTTAAATCTGTGATATGTAAAGGAAAACATATAATGTTTTAGTTAATTAATTTAAAAAAAGCTCATTTTATTTATTTAATTAGAAAGTTTTGTTCTTACCGGTATTGAGGGATTTTCAGAATAGTTGTTTGTGTAGTTATTTTTTTTCTGTGTTCTCTCTCTCTCGCAAAGGTTCGCTCTGTGTGTTGACTAATTGATTGTTCTTATAGTGTTTGGTTAATTAGTTAGAGTTTTCTATTGGCTTGTGGTGGTTTAATTTAAATTTATTGATTGAGATAGCTTTTTTGATATTTTTAGGTGTTACAGTTTAATGTGTTTAATATTTATTATGTTTATTTAATGTTTGTTTTATTTTGTTTATTGTTGGTATTTAAATATATATGTGAATACATTTTATAGATGTGTTTAATATATGATATATATGTATGTTTGTTTATTGTCAGTTGGTGTGATATTTTTTTTTTATGTTGTATTGTTTGTTTATTTATTGTTTTGGGATTTTTATTCTATTTGTTTTATTTAATGTTATTAATTTTGTAATTATTTTTAATGTTTGTTTTAAAATGTTAGGTATATGTTATTTGATTATATAATTGTAAATGGTATATTGTTATGTTTAAATGTTATTTTCGATATAGTTTATATGTATTTTATCGAAGTTTGTATTGTTGATATTGTTGATATCGATGTTTTGAATGTGTTTAATTTTTGTCGTCGATATTTTTGTCATTGAGATTTTGTTAAACTATTTTTTTTAATCAATGTTTGTGTTATTTCTTTTTTGTATATTGTGTGTCGATATTTTTGTATATGATATTTTTGACTCAATATTTTTGTAGTTCAATGTTCTAGGAGTCGATGTTTTATCAGTGATCCGGACCAATTTTTCCTCATCGATAAAGCGTTTTTTGTTTTTCAAATAACTTTTCAACGTTTGACAAATCTTCACAAGCGTTTTTTAGAAAAAGTGCCCTACTTTGTCTAATTCTGCATGGAAAGTTTTAAGGTGATCTGTCAAGACGGGGCTGAGAAAAAGTGGGGGCCCAGAACGTGTTTTCCCCGTGCAATGTCTATGGGGATTGTGCAGTCTTTAGACATAGCTGCAGCCCAAACGTCTAAATGGAATTACATCAAATTTCTGAGAAAGCAAGCTCTTGGTCCAGAAAGAGTGTTTTCTGTAATTCGGTCTGAATCTGTTTTTTCAGTGAATTACTATGTTTTTTTAACGTAAAGTCATATATAATTACTGTTCATTAATAAAACCACTGCCATGGGGCCAGGCCCTGAAGCCTATATTACTTTACTTTAAAAAAAACATAGTGATTCACTGAAAAACAAAAGGTTACAAGGATGTTATCCCCGCAGAAACCAATAGAAATTCAGCAGTTACAGTTATATTTATAGTTATATTTATCTAAAGTAACTATAACTAGTGCCATCAAGTAACTTTAAGCCATGAGTTATAGATTCCTAACATAAGTATAAGTATAACTTCCTAATTTCTATGGTTTTGCGTGGGCAAATCATAAACTTAATTATAACGTTCCTGCAACCTTTGTTTTTTCATTATATATATATATACATATATATATATTATCTACTGGCGGTCGCCAGTAGATAGTTATAGTTAGGACCTATTTTCCATAGGAAATCCGTAACATTCTATTCCCAATAAGTCTAGCGCCGGTTGATGAATCCTCGTGAAATTTTCCAAACTTTTGGCCAGCTCCGCTCCGCTCCTACCCTGAAAGTTTTGTGGTGATTCGTCAAGCGGGGGCCGAGAAAAAAGGGGGGTCCCAAAACGCGTTTTCCCCATGCAATTTCCCATAGGATCTGTTGCCGCAGCTACAGCCCGAACCACTGAACGGAATGACACCAAATTTGGCAAAGAGGTAGTCCTCAGTTCAGACCCGTGTCTTTTGCATATATGGTGTAAATCCGTTCAGCAGTTCCTGAGAAAATTAGAGGTAAAAGTTAGTGATATCTATGGCCGCGGAGGATCCGCGCAATCTCCCCGAACCCTCCCGAGCATGAGCTGAATGCTAATTGGCTGCCAACACTCTGAATCAGGAAGTGTTGGCAGCCATCTTGTGCCTCGGTAGAACCGATGCACAAGAAAGCACAAAAACAAAGACGCAAAACGCAACAAGGGGGCAGGGATTAAAAATTGCGGGATGTGCGTAGGGTCCGCGCATCTAGCTAACGAAAAAAAAACAAAGCGGGGGCTCCCGCGCTTCATATAGATTTAGCCCCCGGGGGGGCCAAGTCCCGGGGGCACTATGGTTTTATAATGGGGGGCCCAGAGGGGCCCCCAAGCCCCGGGGACCGCCACCCCCGGGGCTTATGTTAATGTATGCGGGGGGCTCATGGCCCCCCCGCAGCCCCAGGGACCGCCACCCCCGGGGCTTTTTAAAAAAAATAAATAAATAAACCAACCCTGTGTGGGGGGGTTCGAGCCCCCCACACGCCCCAGGGACCGCCACTGAATATGCACTGAATATGTAAAATAGGGGGTCCGTTACGGACCCCCAAGCCCCCAAGCCCCGGGAACCACCACCCCCCGGGGCTTTAACTTAAGTGGGGGGCCGCGCGCCCCCCCTGGAGCCAATGATGGCCCTGGGGACCGCCACCCCCAGGGCCGGCTCCTGCAGTGTCCTGGGGTGCCCACCCCCAGGACACTGCTGTTTGCTATGGCAGGGTGGGAGCCTCGCGGCTTCCATCCTGCCATAGCAAACTGCTTTGGTATTTGGAAGAGAGAGCTGGAAACCTGCTCTCTCTTCCAAATACCAAAGACGATTGCTTTTCCACATGGGGAGCAGCATGTTAGCTGCTCCCCATGTGGAAAAGCAATGCCGGCTCCGGCAGGACGCGGGGAGCCGGCGGGGCCGTGGGGGGATTGGGGACCCCCCGAGGCCCCCAACGGAGGCCAGGCCCCGGGGCTATAAGTGGCCCGGGAGGGGGGCCACGCGGCCCACTCCCCAAAATAAAAAAAATGAAAAAAATGGCCCCGGGGGATGGGGTCCCTGGGGCCATAGGTGGCACAGGAGGGGGGCTTTGCAGCCCCCCTCCAGAAAATAAAATATTTTTTTAAAAGGGCCATGCCCGGGGGATGGTGTCCCTGGGGCAAATTATGGCCTGGGGAGGGGGGCCACGCGGCCTTCCCGTTTAAAAAAAAAAAAAAATTAAATTGGGGGCAGGCCTTGGGGGATGGGGTCCCCAGGGCCAAAAAAAAAGAAAAAGAAGGGGGGCTACACAGCCCCCCTTCTAAAAAACAGAGGGGGAAAAAAAAAGCATCGGGCCAGAGGCCACGCCCCCTCCTTACACCACTCTGCAAACGCGCCCCCTGGCGCGTTTGCAGAGCGGGAACGAATTCCCCTTCAATACTGGGGGTCCCTGGGGGCTAACTAGCCCACCAGGAACCTCCAGTGTGTGCCAGGGGGCTGCGTTGCAGAGAGGTGTAATGAGGCCACGCCCCTTTTTACACCTCTCTGCAACGCAGCTCCCTGGCGCTTACTGGAGGTACCTGTCTGGTGGGCTAGTTGGCTGCCAGGGGAACTCAGGATTCAAGGGGACTTAATCTCCCAACTTAAAACGCACCACGGGGCATGTTTGCACAGTGGTGAAGGTAGGGGGCGGGGCCTGAGGTGATACTGTGCAAACACGCCCTGTGGCACGTTTTAAGTTGGGGAATTCATTCCTCTTCAACCCAGAGGTCCCCTAGGGGACAAATAGCCCATCAGGTACCTCCACTAAGCGCCACGGAGCTGCGTTGCAGTGTTGTAAAAAGGGGTGTGGCCTCTGAACACCTCTCTGCAAGGCAGCTCCCTGGCGCATACTGGAGGTACCTGGTGGGCTAGTTGGCCGCCAGGGGACCTCAGGATTCAAGGGGACTTAATCCCCCAACTTAAAACACCCCACGGGGCACGTTTGCACAGTGGTGAAGGTAGGGGGCGGGGCCTGAGGTGAGATCTGTGCAAACACGCACTGTGGCGCTTTTTAAGTTGGGGAACTTATTCCTGTTCAATTCTGAGGGTCCCTGGGGACCAACTAGCCCACCAGGTACCTCCAGTAAGCACCACGGAGCTGTGTTGCAGAGTGTTGTAAAAAGGGGCGTGGCCTCTGAATACCTCTCTGCAATGCAGCACCCTGGCGCATACTGGAGGTACCTGGTGGGCTAGTTGGCCCCCAGGGGACCTCAGGATTGAAGAGGAATTAATTCCCCAACTTAAAACGCGCCACAGGCGTGTTTGCACACGTCGCCTCAGGCCCCTCCCCCTTCCTTCACCATTGTACAAATATTCCTCTAAAATCAGCCGAACTACGAATTCCGATTTACTCACCTGTAATCAGGAGAGAACATAGTGCTGCATCTTTTAGCCCAGCACTGACCCTGAAAAGTAATTCTAAGCGTACTTACCAGTAACTTTCCTTCCATAGGAATCCATTGTGTGGTTTTCACCAGAACATTTTCAGTGTCCATTTTTGAAACGTACAAATATTCCTCTAAAATCAGCCGAACTACGAATTCTGATTTACTCACCTGTTATCAGGAGAGAACCCAGGGCTGCATCATTTAGCTCAGCACTGACCCTGAAAAGTAATTCTAAGCGTACTTACCAGTAACTTGTATTTTCTTCCATAGGAATCCATTGTGTGGTTTTCACCAGAACATTTTCTAAGTGTCCATTTTTTAAACGTACAAATATTCCTCTAAAATCAGCCGAACTCCAAATTCCGATTTACTCACCTGTTATCAAGAGAGAACCCAGGGCTGCATCGTTTAGCCCAGCACTGACCTTGAAAAGTAATTCTAAGCGTACTTACCAGTAACTTGTATATCCTTCCATAGGAATCCATTGTGTGGTTTTCACCAGAAAAGTTTCTGTGTCTATTTTCACAAACTAAAAATATTCCTAAAAAATCGTCTGTATGACTTAAACACATTCTTTCAACTGTTTACAGGAGGTTGGCCAGTGCTGGATCCAGGATCCACCACTGAGTAAGAAAAAGTAACGATAACACTACTTACCTGCTAAGGGAATTTTCTGCCATAGGATAACATTGGTGACTCTATGGGAAATAGTTTCTAAGTGTCAACTTTTAAAATACAATAATATTCCTTAAAAATCACTACTGTAACCAAAGCGCTTTTACTCAACTGTTTACAGGAGATGTCCAAGGACTGAATCTAGATCCAGTCTTGTGGTTAGAAAAGTAATCCATAAAGTAACTAATTGCATTTAACTAGAAATTCACATTGAGCTCAATGTTGCTTTGTGTTTGAAATTGTGTTGCATATTGCAACAACTGTAACTACTGTACTTGAAAGTCTGTTGCCTATTTGCCAAGTATTTAAACTAAAGTAATTCATTCTGAGAAAGTATATTTTGTATTGTAATGTATAACATAATTTAAAAAAATATATCTAAAAATAAATAGTTTAAAAAATTTAGTAAATCAGTATCCAAAAAATCAGTATAACAATTAATACATTCAAAATTGTCATTTAGAAAACCTTTGAAATTCACTGAAAAAACCAAAGGTTTCAGGGGCGTTATAGTTAGGAATTGGCATTTAAAAAACCTTACAACTTCACTGAAAAAACCATAGGTTTCAGGGGCGTTATAGTTAGCTGGACATTTCCCTCATACAAAACCCTAGAAATTCTCCTGTTATAGTTAGTTCAGCTAACTATAACTCGCGCCCCCGCAATGCACTGCTGATGACGTCACATGTTACATCACTCATGACATGGTCAGCGACATCACTGATGACATCACTGATGACATCTGAAATGACATCACTGATGACATCACTGATGACGTCATCCATGTGATAAATGAGTGCATCTTCTCACACCCTTTGATATACTCAATCAAAATTTCAGACGTCCATTCTCAAAACCATAGATACTCCAATACCAATAACTACATACCCACTCATTGACTCTTAGATCTACACACACATCCACTCACTCACCTGTACAGTCACTCATACTTACAGTCACTCAGTAGAGAATAGTATCTCCTGAGGCGGAAGCCGGGAGCCTGACTAGCGAGCACTTTTAACATTTCAGAGTCACTATTTGTGTGTGTTGATTTTAAAAACCCACCTTACCTGTAACTCACGCTCCTGACTACACCCGTGCAGCGGATCCTAGTGGTGCCGCGGGAACACCAACGGGCGCGAAGTTTGCGCGCCAAAGGCGCGCCTAAGGCAAGCCCGTCTGTGCCCGTCCGTGCCAGCTCCGGGCCTAGGCCCAGCCATGCTGCCAGTCCTCTACCCTCTCAGAGACTAATGTGGTCCAGGTCACAGCTTCTAGATCTAGGTAAGATATCTTGCACTTCCCCTACACCTTGCAACCTTCTTTTACCTAGCCCTTCCCTGTACAAATGTCACAACTGCCCTTTCTCTCTATGTCCCTACTGGACTCGCCCCCATGAGCCCGCAACCAATCAGCCCTCACCCACCAAAACTTACTCTTTGGCATTGGTGAACTGTCGCTCCTTACCTTGCCACGCCAGTGATATTTGGCTATTATTGTCCTCCACATCCTGGGATGTATTATTTTTAACTGAGACCTGGATTAAAGACTCCTCCAACCCAGACATCTCTCTCGCCGTACCCACCGGCTACCGTTTTACTGGATTAAGCCAGGAAGGCTCCAAAACAGGTGGATGAATCGCAGTAATCTTAAAGAATCACCTAAAAATCACTTCTAGAAAAATTACGAACATGAAGCCTATTGAAGCACTATACTTCTCTGTCACGGACTCCACCACAGCCATTTCTTCAGGGATCTTGGTCTACAACCCCCCAAACACCCCTCAGCCTGCAATTTCAGAACTATTGGCAGTCACTGCAGATCTCTCTATTAAACATCCTCACTTCATGGTACTAGGAGACTTCAACCATCACGTTGATGTAAGTAACTGCAACCGAGCCACTTATCTGCTGGAATCCATGCAAAATATAAATCTGACACAAAGGGTAAAGGGCCCTACTCATACCGCAGGACATACTCTGGACCTTATCTTTTCAAACTGCGAGAAGCTCAAAACCCTCCCATCCTTACCTCTGACATGGTCTGACCATTTTTTAATCCCTTTCGAGGTAACCTCAAGCCAAATTGTCAAGAAGGAGTCTGCCATTAGAACACAAGGCAGAAAATGGCACAAGATCTCTTGTACTGCCCTAGAACAACAATGCCATGACAGTCTAAACCCTTTCCCTGACGATCTCAACGAGGTGGTTCTTATACTTAATAATGATCTCACGACTGCTATTGAGAAAGTAACCCCCTTACAACCCCTCACCTCCCGCAGACAAAAACCTTCAGCCCCCTGTTTCACTCAGGAACTAAGGGAACATAGAAGCAGGTGTAAAAAGATGGAGCGACATTGGAGGCAGAACTATGACCCAGAAGCCAAGGCTCTTTACCGACAAATCCTTAAAGAGTTTCGCAAACTCAAACGCAACTCCATGAGCACCTATTTCGCAGGAACTATTGCCTTTGCAAAAAACTCGACCAAAGCCCTCTTTAACATTGTTAAAGATTTTACTAATCCTAGTGCTCTGTCTGTCCCAGTACCCACTTCCCAAGCACTGAGTGAAAACCTATCAGATTTCTTTGAAAAAAAAATAGCCAACATTGCGGCAACCATCCTTCAGAACGGTACCGACATTACCAAAGACCCTGCCATCATCGGCAAGCATGCATTCACTGCTTTCCAACCACTTACCAAGGAACATGCCCTGAATTTATTCTTGAAATGTAAATCAGGCTCTCCATTGGACCCAGCCCCGGCCTTAATCATGAACGAAACTGCCCCTTTAGTTATTAACCCCCTACTCGAAATATGGAACTCCTCTTTACTCTCTGGTGTTGTCCCCTCCGCTTGGAAACACGCAATGCTAATTCCAATCCAAAAAAAAGCTGGCATTGATCCTACCTGCCTAAGAAATTACCGACCAATCTCACTCCTACCCAAGCCCGCAAAGGTGCTCGAGAAAGCGGTACAAGAGCAATTGTCCAACTATCTAGAATCAAACTCTTTGTTCCATGATTCCCAATCAGGATTCAGACCGGACTACAGTACAGAGTCGGCTCTGCTTGAGGTATCCAAATCAATTCAAGACTGCACGGATAGGGGAGAGGAGGCCATGCTGGTCCTCCTCGACCTATCCGCAGCATTTGACACCATCTCCCATGACAAACTACTTGCTCGCCTGCAAGAGGTAGGTGTTAGCGAAACTCCCCTCACCTGGGTTAAATCTTTCCTTACGAATAGATTCCAACAGGTGATGCTGGGTTCCTTTCTTTCCTCCAAGAAACCATTGATTTGGGGCGTTCCGCAGGGTTCCGCCCTCAGTCCACTCTTATTCAATGTGTACCTAAAACCTCTGGCAAAAGTGGTGGAATCTTGGGGCGTCAAAGTAACCTTTTACGCTGACGACACCCAACTAGTGTTCTCCTTTAAAGACCACTCCGAAAAATCATTCCACAACTTTCGCCACTGCATGATGAATATCGCCTCTTGGATGTCGACTAATAACTTAAAACTTAATACAGATAAGACTGAGGTCCTGTTTTTTAATCAGAAATCCCCCACACCTTCCATTCTCTGGTGGCCGACTGAACTCAATCCTCCCCCAGTACCAGTCCAAGCTGCCCATAACCTAGGCTTCCAATTTGACACAACCCTCTCCTGTAAGACCCAAATTAATAAAGTTACCTCGTCTTGTTTTGGAAAGCTCCGCATGATAAAAAAAACATCCCCTACCTTCCACTAGACTCTCATAAGACAGTAGTCCATGCCCTTATTACCGCTCATTTGGACTACGCAAATAGTCTGTATGCAGGTGCCCCGGCATACCTCATAAACCAACTACAGAGAGTCCAGAACGCAGCGGCCAGGCTGATTTGCAACATCCCCTTTTGCTATTCCATTTCACCCCATCTGATCAAACTTCATTGGCTCCCAGTGAGACTGCGCATTCAATTTAAAGCCTTAACCCTGGCTTTTAGAGCTCTTAATGATAGAGGCCCTACCTACCTGCGTCGCAGAATGAAGTTCTCACAAGCACCACGAAACCTCAGATCCAACCATCTCCGCCTTATGATTTGCCCCCGTTTTTGCCTGGCATGCACGGGAGGAAGGGCCTTTGCAGTGGTCACATCCAAACTGTGGAACCAGCTTCCTATAGAGCTAAGATTTCTGACGTCAGAGCCTCTATTCCGGAAAAAACTCGAGACCTGGCTTTTTTCCTTTATCTAATCTTCCCACTCCCTTTCACAGCCCTCTGACCCTTCCGAGATATTGTCTTCAGCGCCGGGACACCTCCGTTGGAGGTAGCTGAGCGCTCTATAAACTACTAAATAGAAATAGAATAGACTATCATATGCATTTATACACCTACAGAGACAATCACACACCACCAATCATCCATAGAGGTACTCTCACACCTAGTCAGTCATGCGAATAGTTAATCACACTCCCATTTACTCACCTATGCAGTTATACACACACACAAGTTCACTTACTCATAAAAATAGTACCACATTCTTACGCTCTTATACAATCACTGATAAAAGCACACACTCATCCATACAGCCACTCTCACAATCACACACTCTCACATATACCCACTTATATACTCTTTCACACATATATACTGCCTTTCACATATGTAGTTACTCACACATGTACCACTGAGATATACATTCAATCACTAACACACCCATACATACACTCACCCAACCATACAGTCCATCACAGATGCACTCTTAAAACCATGCACCCATAGAATCACCCACTCACACATGTATGCACAGAGTCACACACACCCCACCCACACAAACACTCAGGCACCCAAACAGATACTCAGACAACCGATCAATAACCCATAGAGACACTCATATAGCTATTCACAAAACCATGCAGCCACTTATACACCAACAGACAGACAGATACAAACATTCACACAGTTTAGTCACTAGTCTGCAGTAAGATACATTTAATGACTCACTTATACAGTCAGTTACGCACCTACTAAATCATCCATTCACACACTTATACACCCACTCATTCTTCCATAGGTTTTTCCCTATATATATATTAAACATATTTAAAATTTGCAGAAACACACACTCACTGGATGACGCCATCAGTGATGTCATCAGTGATGTCATTTCAGATGTCATCAGTGATGTCATCAGTGATGTCACTGACCATGCCATGAGTGATGTAATATGTGACGTCATCAGCAGTGCATTGCGGGGGCGCGAGTTATAGTTAGCTGAACTAACTCTAACAGGGGAATTTCTAGGGTTTTGTACGAGGGAAATGTCCAGCTAACTATAATGCCCCTGAAACCTGAGCGCTCTAAAAACTACTAAATAGAAATAGAATAGACTATCATATGCATTTATACACCTACATAGACAATCACACACCACCAATCATCCATAGAGGTACTCTCACACCTAGTCAGTCATGCGAATAATTAATCACACTCCCATTTACTCACCTATGCAGTTATACACACACACAAATTCACTTACTCATAAAAATAGTACCACATTCTTACGCTCTTATACAATCACTGATACAAGCACACACTCATCCATACAGCCACTCTCACAATCACACACTCTCACATATACCCACTTATATACTCTTTCACACATATATACTGCCTTTCACATATGTAGTTACTCACACATGTACCACTGAGATATACATTCAATCACTAACACACCCATACATACACTCACCCAACCATACAGTCCATCACAGATGCACTCTTAAAAACATGCACCCATAGAATCACCCACTCACACATGTATGCACAGAGTCACACACACCCCACCCACACAAACACTCAGGCACCCAAACAGATACTCAGACAACCAATCAATAACCCATAGAGACACTCATATAGCTATTCACAAAACCATGCAGCCACTTATACACCAACAGACAGACAGATACAAACATTCACACAGTTTAGTCACTAGTCTGCAGTAAGATACGTTTAATGACTCACTTATACAGTCAGTTACGCACCTACTAAATCATCCATTCACACACTTATACACCCACTCATTCTTTCATAGGTTTTTCCCTATATATATATTAAACATATTTAAAATTTGCAGAAACACACACTTACTGGATAACGTTATCAGTGATGTCATCAGTGATGTCATTTCAGATGTCATCAGTGATGTCATCAGTGATGTCACTGACCATGCCATGAGTGATGTAATATGTGACGTCATCAGCAGTGCATTGCGGGGGCGCGAGTTATAGTTAGCTGAACTAACTATAACAGGGGAATTTCTAGGGTTTTGTACGAGGGAAATGTCCAGCTAACTATAACGCCCCTGAAACCTATGGTTTTTTCAGTGAATTTCTAAGGTTTTTTAAATGCCAATTCCTAACTATAACGCCCCTGAAACCTATGGTTTTTTCAGTGAATATATATATATATATATATATATATACACACATATATATAAAAAACGAAGAAATCCCAGTGCCACGACAGACACTCCGGCGTAACACACGGGCACAGACTCCAAAAGCTGGTGTGAAAAAGGATGGTAGTTTATTCACACATCAAGAAAGTCCAACATGACGCGTTTCAGCTGCCAGACATGCAGCCTTGATCACATAGCGCTCTGTGAGGACATGTGCAGTATATATACAGGTGGATGTGATTTGATGCAGTAGTCTGATTGCTATGTCCATTACAGTGAGTAGGCATTTTACTACATCTTGCGCCAAAAGTCATGCGTGTCGTTTTACTGCAAGCAGGAAAGCAAGTTTCTAGTGACATGACAAGGCATTGAAACAACAGAAAAAACAGACTATGTAAAAATAAAGACAGAATCCTATGGCGGCTACATTTTTCAAAGCAAAATGCATGTCAGAAGAAAACACCCAACTCCATTACTCTTGCGCAGCCTAAACAGAAAAACATTACATTCTGCTTGTGTTACAAGAATTGTTAGATGAAGTTGAAAGCCTTCTATCAGATGCTGGCGTGTGACGTGCATAAGTGCCCATGACTATGATTAGGCTCGTTGGAGTCTAAGACTCGCGGGCCCTGGGATAACCCTGACAGTTAATCAGAAAATAAAAGACCGTGCCCGGAGCCTTGAAGTGAACAATCGGGGCTGAAATAGTGCGTGCGCCAAGGATTAATGATTGTTGTGGATTGCTGTCTGCTGTGCAAGCCCCTGTGTTGTGTGCTGCAATCCATCGTGCTGGATTCATGGTGCCCAGAAGCAAGCTCCAAACAGGACAAAGCTAAGCGGCTACTGCATAGTGATATCGTATAAGGAACGTACATGGTGAGAGGAGTAGAGGGGGTGTGCTTTAGGGGAGAAAGGAGGAGACGTGTGTAAAAAAGTGCACAGCGAATTAAGTGGTGGTATTAAGAACCTGAATTAAAAATCTCCTCCAATCCAAGAGACTTGTGGTTAAAAAAATTATAAATGCCATGTTTTAAATACAGGTAACATGTGCATACAAGTCAAAGGGAACCCAAATACCCATTATGTGTGGATCTAGTCAGCCTAACTCAAAATTGTGGCAAGTTGCGAGCGACATATCATAATTGCTGCTTCAATGCGAAATGTAAACATGTACATTAATATCCTTAAAGTAATCTAAGTAGAGCCAGAAAAATGCTCAATCAATCATGTGATACAGACAGGACGACAAGTGAAAGTCCCCGCTAATGCAGGGCGCCTGGACATCAGAACAACTTGTAAATACAAATACAAGAAGATTTACAGAAAATGGTATAGATCCTCACTGGTGTTGAGGCCCACAGGTGCCTTAGTGTTGAATTGCAAAATGTATTTACTTTCCATTTGTTGTAACAGTTTTTCCCTGTTACCACCCCTTCTGAGTGTGGGTATATAGTCAATGACCGAGTACCTCAGGTGTTCCAGGTTATTGTGATGTGTCTCCTTAAAGTGTCTGGCCACCGCATATGTGGGGTCACTAGTCACAATAGCTCTGAGATGTTGTAGGATGCGCATGTGTACTGCTAACTTGGTACTACCAATGTAACAAAGACCACAATCACATTCCAGAATGTAAATGGCATACTCTGTTCTACATGTAAGGTGGTGTTTGATGATGAGAGGTGTCAGTCTGAAGGTGGAATCCAGTTGTGTGATGTTTTTTCCAAATTTGCAAGCCCTACAGCTATTGCATTTGAAGAACCCCTTCCTGTCAGATAACCAGTTGGCTGTGCTCTTAATTTCTGGGCTATTTTTGACGAGAGCATCATGCATGGATCTAGCCCGTTTATATGTGATGTCTGGGTAAGGCGCAACTAGAGGGCCCAATATGTGTGTGTGTATATATATATATATATATATATATATATATATATATTCACTGAAAAAACCATAGGTTTCACACACGTTATAGTTAGGAATTAGCATTTAAAAAACCTTGCAAATTCAATGAAAAAACCATAGGTTTCACACATGTTATAGTTAGCTGGACATTTCACTCATAAAAAACCAATGAAATTCCACCGTTATAGTTAGTTCACCGAACTATAACTTGCGCGCCCGAAATCCACTGCTGATGACGTCACATATTACATCACTCATGACATGGTCAGTGACATCACTGATGACATCACTGATGACATCTCAAATGACATCACTGATGACATCATCCATTGACTGTGTGTTTCTGAACATTTTTAATATGTTTAATATATATAGGGAAAGGTATGTTGAAGAATAAGTGGATGTACAAGTTTGTGAATGGATGATTTTCTGGATACGTAACTGAGTCTATATGTAAGTCATTAAATGTATATTACTGCAGAGTAGTGACTGAACTGTTTGAATGTCTGTAAGGATCTCTGCGTTGGTATATAAGTGGCTGCATGGTTTTGTGAATAGCTATATGAGTATTTATATGGGATATGTATTTGTTACCTGAGTATCTGTATGGGTGCCTGAGTGTATGAATGGGAGAGGTGTATGTGACTCTGTGCATGGATATATGAGTGGCTGATCCTATGGGTGCATGGTATTAAGAGTGCAACTGTGACGGACTGTATGGTTGAGTGAGTGTATGTATGGGTGTTTTAGGGATTAAATGTGCATCTTAGTTGTAGATGTGACAGTAAGTACATATATGAAACACAGTGTATATGTGTGTAAGAGTATATAAGTATCTATATCTGAGACTGTGTCATAGCGGAACTGGCTGTATGAATGAGTGTGTGCTTGTATTAGAAATTGTGTAAGAGTGTCAAAATCTTTTTTTATATTTATAAGTAAGTAATTTTGAGTGTGTTTAACTGTATAGGTGAGTTAATTTGACTGTGCTTATTTATTTCCACAACTGAGTATGTGTGTCATTACCTAAATGCTTGATTTGTAGTGTGTGAGTGTCTATATATATTTATAAATGCATATGAAACTCTTCAACGGAGTGACTGTAAGTATAAGTGACTGTACAGGTGAGTTAATTTTTGCTGCATGTAGATCTAAGAGTTAATGTGTAGGTATGAAGTTATTGGTATTTGAGTATCTATGCTTTTCAAATTGCCCTTCTGAAATTTTGAGTTGGTATTTCTAAATGTATTTTAGGGTGGGAGAAGATGTACTATTTTATCACATATATGACGTCATCAGTGATGTCATCAGTGATGTCATTTGAGATGACATCAGTGATGTCATCAGTGATGTCACTGACCATGTCATGAGTGATGTAATATGTGACGTCATCAGCAGTGGATTTCGGGCGCGCGAGTTATAGTTAGGTGAACTAACTATAACGGTGGAATTTCATTGGTTTTTTATGAGTGAAATGTCCAGCTAACTATAACATGTGTGAAACCTATGGTTTTTTCATTGAATTTGCAAGGTTTTTTAAATGCTAATTCCTAACTATAACGTGCGTGAAACCTATGGTTTTTTCATTGAATTTGCAAGGTTTTTTAAATGCTAATTCCTAACTATAACGTGTGGTGAAACCTATGATTTTTTCAGTGAATTTCAAAGGTTTTTTAAATGCTAATTTTATAATTTTGTAATATATTTTTTATATATTTCTTTTTCAAAAATGTTATCTATGCATACATTTATAGATTATCTGTTTCCTTTAATTTGGTGTGTTTCTTTTTTTTTTACTTTGAATTTGGATAATGTTAAACAGCATAGTTAATATCTTCTTTTATGTACACTTTAATTCTTTTTTTTTTAATAAAGTTTTAGGGTGCGCGCACGTAGCGCGCACCTTTTAGGGTGCGCGCACCAAGCGCGAACCTAGTACGCAAGCGTACGTTTTTTATGTACGCCTGTGTACGTTATCTACGTATGCATCCGTACGTATTAGTGCGCGCTGGGAGCGCGCACCCAGTACGCATGCGTACTTACGTTTGCGTGCGTCGTACGTGCTCCGCGCGCTACACTCGTGCATATGCCCGGATTACGCGCGCTGACGTTCGCGCATGCACGCGTGCTGCGTATGCGCGCTACGTACGCGTATAACACTTATGTGCATGCGCGCGTACATGTTCGTGCATGCGTAATTGCACCGTGCGCGCTCGGAGCTTGCTCCGTGCGCGCACCTCGAGTTATGTGATTAGTGAAACAACACTTTTAATTGGTTTTCATTACGTTCAGTTTCAGATTGTTTCAACACCACACCCAATCTCCTCATGGCACGTCATGTGATCAAGAAACATCACTTTTGATTGGATCAAAGTACTTTCAGTTCCAGATTCTTCCAAAACCACACCCACTCCCCTCATTGTTAGTTCTGATTCCCTTGGAGAAGGAGCTACTCTGTGGTTGAGAGACAATGGCAGAGCACCAGCCATCTTCTGACAGTGAGCAGGACACTCTTGAGAGACAGAGGCAGAGGAAGCAGAAAGACTCCTTTATATGGCAGTTTTTCACTTTTCCTGAGGGAGAAAAGAAGGTGAATGCACCAAAAGTCACCTGCATACTTTGTAAGCTTGTCTTATCACGTGGGAATGCTAATAAGAAGTACTCTTTTAGTATTCACACAATGTTGAGGCACGTTGAGAAGATGCATCCTGTGACTTTTCGTCGAGCTTCTGGAGCAAACCCTCCACCTGCTCAGCCGACGACATCTGCAGCAGCTCAGCTGAGCACATCTTCGGCAGCTCAGGCGAGCACTTCTTCTGCGATGGTGCCTTCACCTTCTTCCACACCTCTGGATATTCGTCCTTGTTTTGGGAGGATGTCTACACGGTGCATGGATTGCGGTACTCTTATTACTATGGGTGAGAGCAGTATTGATCTCATTCAAAGGAAATTTGAGGAGCACACATGCACTAGGCCATAGATTTGTTATTTTTTTTTCGTCTTTCTCCTCCTCTGTCCCTACATTAACTCCAGGGCTCTTTTTAGAGCCACCTAAAATCTAAATACAAAAACTTGTTTTTTGAATCTATTTGCCATTTTTTGTTGGGGGTGCGCGCACCCTGCGCGCACCCAATGATGTTTATTTAAAAAATAATCATTTTTTCCAACTTTAGTAAACCTTCAGGGACTCCCTGACAAAGAGAGGGGAGTGGCAAACTAATTAAAAAAGAGATGGTGTACATTTCACAGATGAAAGGAAGAAAGTCTTCCTATTAAACTTTAAACTCTGCATCATTACTTACATATAGGTACCGTAAACCTATCCAAAAAAAATAATAGCTCATTTTAGAGCCAACCACCATCAAAACATTTAAATTTGTTTTTTTTTTTTTAAAAAGGGCATGAGGATTAGAAAAGGTGGTAAGGGAAAATGAGAAATGGAGAGTGAGGAGATGGAGGGATTTAGGAAACTGCACTGAGAGAAAGTGAGTCAGGATGTCAATGAGCAAAACAGAGTAAAGGAGATTGAAGGAAAGATTGCAAAAAGGAGAAGGAGTGTGAGATACATACAGAAGGAAGAGAAGTAGGAGAATAGGAGTGACTATGTGGAAAGGATGGTAACAGTTAGGCAAAGTGAGGGAAAGAGAATAAGAGACAATGTTAAAAAATTAACATAGATTGAAAATGAGGGATGCAGAGAGGAGCAGTGGTAGAAACAAAGGGGTAGATTTTTTACAAACGTACGCAACATTGTGCAGGAAGTCATAATGCTGCGCCATGCTGCGTTACTTTCTAAGCACAGAGATGCAATATATTTAAAAGAAAATTTCGTTCTCTATGCTTCCCTTGCACTGGTGCAAAAACTGCATCCATACACTGACGCAGGCTCCCTTGCACCATGGTGCAAGGATGCCTGTGTGGTGGGGAAACTGTTCTTGTGCAGGATGAGACACCTTCCACCCAAAAAAAAATCACAAGAGGCTTTTTCCTCTTTCAATACATGCTGTAGCATGCAGCATGCACTGAAACAGGAAAAAATGAAGAGAAATGAAAATATTTCTCCTTGTTGTGCTTCGCTATGCCACCTCTAAGGTGGCGTAATATTCACACACAAGTTCAGACTTATGATTTCTCGTAAATCAGGAGATTGGTGTACTTCTATAAGTGTTGTGTGAGAACACAAACCACAACACCCATAGAATACCCCTTCAACAAACAGTGTTGCGTTTGAATTGGCTGTATTTACAAGGAGAGGAAAAGTCACACAGAGAAAGAAACATGGATGAAAAATTAGTGATGGAAGTACTAAAGGTAGGGGAGTAGTAGTGAAGGTGTAAGGGAGTTGCAAAAGAGTATTAAAGCAGGAAGAGAGAGAGAGAGAAGAGAAATGAGAAAAGCAGAGTGAGGAGAGGTGAAGAAAAGGAAGTATGAAACGAAAGGAGTGAGAAATACAGATTTTTTAAACTTACCTGAACATTAAAGTAAATTATTTACAAATAAATGTTTTTATTTAATTAGAAGGAAACTGAATTACATTTTCTAAATTTTCTTTCTAGTTCTGAAAAAAAGAAAAAAAGTATTAATATTCAACAATACATTTTATTAAACAGTACATGTTTTTTCATATTTAGCAAAGCAATGTTTTGCCCTTTTTTGCTGTTTTCAGAATGTTTTGATTTTCACTGAAAATAGTGAAATCAATTGTATTCATCATTTAACAGCGGGCAAAAAAAAAACAATCTGAAAGATTGTTTAAAAAAGCCCCAAATGAATCCTCACTAAAACATACCTTGATAGAAATGTCACATATGTATTAAAAATACATTTTAAGTACAATATCAATTTTCAACAAATAAAGTCTGTAAACCTTGTTGCAAAAGAACATATGCGAAAATAATATCTGTCAGAGAAGTCCACAATTGTTTGTTTTACCTTTCCTTGAGGCCAAATAGTAAGTTTAAAATCCTTTTTGAGTGAAATATTCAATTTGAATCCTTTAAAATTTAAATAATGCTTTCTTCAGATGCTGAATTTAGTATTTAAAATTTGGGTTTCAGAAAAATTAAGTAACAATTGGGTAAATCATAAGGCAAACGTTGTTTGAAAATCAATTGAGAATCATTACACAGTGTTCATCCTTTTTCACATTTAAGATAAACTGTGTAATGACCAGAAGTTATAGAAGGACCGTCATGAAAAATTATTGCAACTGCTACAAAAGTTTTTCCAGATATAGATAATTGATTACCAACAAACTTCTTTAGTAAAGTTTCCAATTTTGTTCCATCAGCTCTACAACATTGTACCATTAAAATTACATACTGTCCATATTTCTTTAAAAATAACGTTGACAACATTTCAGATTTACATTCAGAACATTCCATGTTGTGATTTGCATCTTTAACTAATTTACTAAAAGTCACTGATTTACTCTCTGGTAATGTTAAATATATGAACCTTTCAGAATCAACATTAGAGCTGCATGTGTTCATACAGTTTTCACAAGAATGTTCCCATTTATAAGAGACACCAAATAAATTTTCTACTTCTACCCCTTCATCTTCCAGTACCATCAATATATACATTAAACATTCCTGTGCATCTTGCTGGACATTTTGTGTAAACTGTGTACATCCAGAACATACATCTAAAAGATTTCTAACATCAGAAGCACTTTCTATTTTAGTTTTATCACTACTCAGCTTCTCATAAAGGAGACTCAGCAAAGAACAGAATCTTTTTCCCTGATTTACTATTATCTGCTCTTGCAAAAATTCAAGATAAAATACAACATTCAGCACTACAATTGCGTAGCAGTTGACACCAGAGCTATTTTCAAAATGACAACCAACAACCTCTTCCACACTGTCCTTTTTCTTTTTGCTTGCAGTCACATCACTGTCTTTTTGTTTTCTCTTCTGTACATCCTCAGTACAGATATTCTCCAATCTCCTTTTGCGACAAACAACACGTTTTTCAAACACAGGATACTGACCTAAATGAGGAGCATAGCTTCTTCTTAATCTATTATACTCCTTTACACAGTTTGAATCAGCACTTACTTTTCAGTCATCAAAGTCTATCATGAATAAACCAGATAATTTTTTCACACGTGACAAAGCAACATATGCCATACCTTCTTTAAACACACTAGATCCAATGTTTAAGAAAGCACTATCTACAGTTAATCCTTGAGACTGGGGAATAGTTACTGCATATGCTAGAGAAAACGGAAACTGCTTCCTACGTACATATAGGTCTTTCACAAGCAAAAAACAAACTGAACAACGACAAATGTCTTTAACCTCTTCAATCTTATCAAATTTTATCTTTAAAACTTCAATTCCAACTTTTTTCTGATAATTAACAAAACCTACAACTCTACCCATCGCTCCATTCACTAAACCTTTCTCTACATCCAAATTACGTCTTAAAATTACTCTACAGTTCAAACAAACATAAAGATTCTTCTCCAAACCAGCCGTTTTTGAAATCTTTTTCTCCAGAGAATCCAATTTATTAGCCAATTTGCCTGTCAATATAATAGTTATTTGTTCATGTTGAATTTTATCCACAGCTTCCAGTTTTATGATCTCTTCATTTTCTACTTTCAAAAGTTCTTGATTGAATACAGAGCATTCATGTAGTGTTGGCATTAAGCAGATTACAGTATTTTTTTCAGCAATTTTCTTGTATATTTTCTCTGGAACTATTTCTTCTGTTGTAAACAAATTACTCAGCAATCGACTCTGTAATGCTTTTCTGCCATGCTCTGTGAGTAGTCCAATTCTTATATCTTTCAGAATACTTGCATAATCCTCATCATTGGCTTGCCTCATATTGGTAATGAGTTCCTTATACTCAAAATATGTCCAAATATTTACATTGCCTATACTTCCTAATGACTTTTTCGTGTCTTCATGTGTAAGTGTATGGAATACCGGTTGTCATTTAACTGGAGTAAGTTGCAAAAGATCCCCAAAAACTATGACATGTTTTCCTCCAAATAATACGTAATAGTCTGTCTTTAGTATTTGCTGCATTCTTAAATGCACGAAGGCAAGCATTAAGTTTGATACCATGCTTACCTCATCAATAATGAGTACTTTCATTTTCTTCAATACTCTTGAAACTTCCAAGCATGCTTCTCCTGCTAGTTTGTGGTATTGTATTTTGTTTTCATGCTCCACTGGTAACATTAGCAAACGATGTAAGGTAACTCCTTTTATGTTATATGCTGCTAACCCAGTTGGAGCAGTAACAACACAAGACAAAGTTGAATCCGTTTTCTTCTGTAGGTAACTTCTAATTATATTAATTAAGAAACTTTTTCCAGTTCCTGCTTGTCCACTTACATACATTCGCATTGGTTCAAAAGATGTGCATGAGCACTCTTTATTTTCATGTAGTAATCCGTGATCAATTTTTTTCCTGACTTCTTCATAAATTTGTTGTTGTTCATCATTCAGTTGTTCTTCCAAATTCGTTAAGTTTATTAAATCTTCCTGAGCTTGATTCATAGCTGTTTCGACTTCAGTCATGGCTATTGCTGCTTCATTTTCTACGATTGGTTGTCCTAGAGGATCTTGACTGAACGTCCCAGAACTTTGACTGTCTTGAGAACTGTCTCTAGCTACTTCAGCTGCAATTGTTGCTTCTTGTTCAATTTCTTCATTTAACATTTGAACATAAGTTGTGAAAGTACTGCATTCTATGCTGTCTTTGCTAGCATTGAAGGAATCTTCATAACTCTGGAATTCTCCAAGTAGTTCGTCCTCTAAACGCCATGGTTTAAACAGCTGCAAAAGTGCCAAGTAGTAAAATTCCTTTTTGTCAGGAGTGTCGCAATTCAGCTTCCGGTGATTTATCAAACTTCTTTTTGTTTGCTTCACCAAACATCCTTCCTGACCACTGACTTTATATTTTCCATTGTTGATGTCTTCTGTGGCATTCCGTTTAAAAATGAAGTTCTGCAGCACTTCATAGAGACACATGTTCTCAAGGTGATGACTTCTTTGTGGGTAATATGTGTCCAACATGTTTGTTCTTAAAATGTCTGTACTTTCAGGTTCGAACTCTGCTAAATATTCAATTTCTCGAACAGATTTCAGTACCCGATTTCTCATTCCTGCAAGGCCTAAACTTACCCAAATTATTCTTCTGGATTTCGAGTACAGACTTGCAGATGATAACCTATCTGAACATTCGTAGGATCCAATTTCTCTATGCGATAACATCTTTAAACTGAAACTGTATAGCTTTTTACTGACAGTCTTCTCGTGAGAAATCTCTTCCCACATTTCCTTCAATTCCGTTTTCTCTGATTTAGTGATGTAAGATGTGACATACCGAGCAACAGCAATAGAATTGTCAGCCACATACTGTATATCTATGTTAGCATTCCACATGGATAAAATGACTGGGTTATAGTCATTTATATATTTTGAATCTTCTTTTCTTCTTAGGTTGTAGGTATTCTTAGGCGATTTTCTTGTAATAATATGTCGCACAGCTGACATAAAACTGTTGACTCTTCCTTTTGAAAGAACAGGTCGTGGAAATCCAAATCGACATTTTGTGTAGAATTTATCTTTACTCTTGTACTTTCGCCGACAGTATTTTCCACACCGATGACTTTGGAAACGTAAAACTTTCTCTTTCAAGTTTTTATCTTCTGTGCTTTTAGGTATAGCACATGTTGCATATTCTTCAATGAAAGATAAAACTGCTTCATCAGCATCTCTTCCAAATTTTGTTGCATTCTTGATCCACAACAGCATATGAATATGAGGAGCACCTCTTGCTTGGTACTCTTTTCTCCAAAAGAAATCCACAACTTCTCCAAGAGGTGGATTTTTTTTATTGCAGATGAAGGACATCATAGCCTCAAATCTATGATTAAAATATCTGCAAACATTAACCGGATCCAATGAGCACAATTCTCCTGCTGTCTTGAATTGGAGGTTTTTAATGTTGGAATTTGCCTCTCGAAGAAAATCTAGAAGATCATCCCAAGCGTACTCAGCACAGCTTAGGGTAAGGAACCATGTAGGAGTTCCCAAATTCCGTAACATACACTTCAATTCTCCATGGCGTCGGTACCAATATTCATTAGTCCCACGCTGACAAGCCATCAAATTGATCAATTGAGATTCCAAATGATCATCTCGCTGTTGCACTTTGTTGATAAAATCCTTTGCAGACACATTATGTAGATGTACTCCAGTTTTCAAAATGTGATTTGCTGCATAAGATAGTGCAGACAAGTCACTTTCAAATAAAAGATGGAACAAATAAGGAATACTTTGACGAAATCTTGGATCTTCTGCATATAATCTTGTAGTCCGATACTCCGAAGCAGGAATCTGTACTGGACGTTCATCATATCGTCCACCTTCTCCTGTAGGAAACAGTTGGGGAAAACAACGAGCTTCCAAGCTCTCCTCCCATACACTCACAGAACTTCCTTTTGGTTTCTTCATCTGAAACAGATCAATAGCGTTTCCCATAACTTCTTTAGAATGAAGAGGATGTATGCTGAAATGTTCATACATTTCTTCTTCTTTTGACTTATCCACTTTTTCAATTTGCCCAGTTGGTATTCCTGTGTCTTCTAGTAAAACTTCTTCATCTTCATCCATATAAATTGCTTCATACCATTTATTATTTTTTTTCAAATACAAATTTGCTCTTTGTACTTTTCGTACATCCACCAGCTCCTGCCAAATTTTCTTATTCTTTGTAGGTACACCATTAACCAGAATAACTAATGGTTCAGTTTCCAAAGTATCTGCATCAATTGTTTCCATATTTTTTTTCAAATCCAATGGCAAATAGACAACTCTTCCTATTAAACCTCTTTGTAAATCCGAAGGAGGTGATTTACCTGTTTTTGGCTCCATACGCACTATGATCTATCAACCAATTCTAAATTATTATGTACAGCTCTTGCTGGCATTCTATTTTCTTCTAACTTGTTATAACAGTATTTACAAATACGCTGATCTTCACCCAATTCACAACTATTTTCTAGAAATATATATGTTGCAAATTCTTTCCACTTATAATTATCTTCATTTTCACTTTTTTTATACAGATCAACATTCCTTGTTTGAATTTTGTAATTGCTTCTCCGGCAACAAATACAAGTAATATTTGGTCTTTCATTAGAGATTATAGTAAATTTTGTCATTTCATCTTCAAAATTTTTACTAACAGTAAGTTCTACATTCTCTTCCACATTTTCATCAATAACTGTGTCATTTTCTCCACTTTCTTGCTCTGGACCAAAGTAACAAAACTGAATATCATCAGTAACCTTCACTACATCTGATACAGATCCCCGAAACAGAGCTTTATTCAACTCATTTAACTTTACTGCTGGACTTTTAGCAAAATACAATGTTCTCACAAACTTTCTCATTTCAGTGTGATGTACTGCCAGCATCCTAAAATGGTGAAAAACACTTTGACACACTTTCCTAGATAGACAAGCCAGAGAATGTCCTTGCAAACCAGTATTCTCTCTCACTCTGCATGGATCTAGTCTTTGAAGCACCTTAATCTTCTGTTTAACACTCTTTTTACTATATTCTCTTAGAAAGTCACGTAATTTATCAATAGATTCCTGATGCACAGTACAAATACTACTACAATTCCAAGTGTACACTGGGGCTTTAGGACGTATCCCCATAACGTCAGCAACCATCACTTCTTCCTCATTTCTTGGAACCATTTTCTCCTTTTCCATTACACAACCATCTTTGACTTCATATGCTCTACCATTGGTGTCAACTGCATGCAACAAAGTATTACTTTGAAGATAACTCTCTTCATTAAAAAACGGTTCAGTACTTGAACTATGCTTCCATTCTCCTAAGAAGACTTTACAAAAGTTATTTTTTTTTACTTCTCTTTTCCTTTTGCTTTGTGACTTCATTGCATTGACTAATTTATCTAATCTACGCATCCTGTTCAAAATTAAAATGAATAGTTTGTTTTTACTTCCAAAGCTTTCGTAACAATACTTTCAATAAAAAAAAAATTCTTATAAAATTTGGTTTTCTTCTTATATTTTTTCACATCCTTTAGCAAATTTAACATCACTCTTCTCTGAAACATTTTTCAACGAATGTTTTTAAAATCTATTTTTCGTGTTAAGTCACTCTTTCTTACTTCTGATTGTACATTAGTATTTTGTTTTTGCTGTCGACTCTGTTGTTGTTTTGTACTTAAAACACTGTTTGAAGATATCTTTCTAACCTTTTTTTTTGGAAGATATTTTTTAAAAATTCTTTAGTCTGCTTACCAGAAGCCTTTTTATGTTTTCCAACACGAGCTTCTCCTTCTATTTTTTTTTACCAGATTTCTTCAAATATAGTTGTTGTTGCTTTTCTTTTCTTTTTCTTGACTTTATAGGCATCTTTACATTTTTTCACTGTTGCTCAGCAATACCTGCAAGAAACTAAAAAAAATACCTTTATGTAATTTTAATTCATTTCAATTTTTTTTTGAGCTTTTCAAATCCTATCATATGAGCTGACCCTTTCCTACGAGTCCAACTCTTACAAAAAAAGAGAAACACGAATTAAATATCTGACAACAATTCCTGTGTGCACACAGACTCATGGTGTGATTTTAGGCAGAAAGCGATATTTTCTTTGGCAATTTTAAACCACATTTACCACTGTGGTGGACAAGTGAAAATTACTGTGACAGCCTGACACATTTTTCTTATATTTTACACAAGCAGAAAAGAGCACATGTCCTAACAGCTCCTTGAGACCATGACCATGTGTTACAGGGTGAGTGATTAGACTACAGCAAAGGAAATGAGCCTTGGTGACGTTGAATGTGTTTGCGTTACACACTGCTATCTGAAACACAACACAGAGCTGAGTATTACACATGGGAGTGTAGGAGAAGGTGCTGCATGAGCAAATGAGCCTTGGTGACGTTGAATGTGTTTACGTTACACACTGCTATCTGAAACACAACACAGAGCTGAGTATTACACATGGGAGTGTAGGAGAAGGTGCTGCATGTGTGCAAAGAGTGTGTTTCTGGAGGCTGTGTATTGTCAGGTTCAAGAGAGATCTGCATGGAGACTTCCACAACTGCATGAAGACTGAATATATGTGTGTAAGAATACATGTGTGGTAAGGGTTAATTGGACTTTTGAACATGTAGGAACTACCTCACCCATTACAAGATTGGAAGGAAAATCTACCCTGTTGATTTCAAATGTGTTACCATTTGCATCTCATTTGTGAGATTCTGATTTCTGCTCAGTGCTAACCATCACAGTTGTAGAAAAAAAGCTGGCCCTTTCTAGAAAGTGCAAGTTTCACAGAACATCAGCAACACAAATTTACTCTCTGACAACAATTCCTGTGTGCACACAGACTCATGGTGTGATTCTAGGCAGAAAGCGATATTTTCTTTTGCAATTTGAAACCACATTTTCTACTGTGGTGGAGCAAGTGAAAATTACTGTGACAGCCTGACACATTTGTCTTATATTTTGGACAAGCAGAAAAGAGCACATGTCCTAACAGCTCCTTGCGACCATGACCATGTGTTACAGGGTGAGTGATTCGACTACAGCAAAGGAAATGAGCCTTGGTGACGTTGAATGTGTTTGTGTTACACACTGCTATCTGAAACACAACACAGAGCTGAGTATTACACATGGGAGTGTAGGTGAAGGTGCTGCATGTGTGCAAAGAGTGTGTTTCTGGAGGCTGTGTATTGTCAGGTGCAAGAGAGATCTGCATGGAGACTTCCACAACTGCATGAAGACTGAATATATGTGTGTAAGAATACATGTGTGGTAAGGGTTAATTGGAGTTTTGAACATGTAGGAACTACCTCACCCATTACAAGTTTGGAAGGAAAATCTACCCTCTTGATTTCAAATGTGTTACCATTTGCATCTCATTTGTGAGATTCTGATTTCTGCTCAGTGCTAACCATCACAGTTGTAGAAAAAAAGCTGGCCCTTTCTAGAAAGTGCAAGTTTCACAGAACATCAGCAACACAAATTTACTCTCTGACAACAATTCCTGTGTGCACACAGACTCATGGTGTGATTCTAGGCAGAAAGCGATATTTTCTTTTGCAATTTGAAACCACATTTTCTACTGTGGTGGAGCAAGTGAAAATTACTGTGACAGCCTGACACATTTTTCCTATATTTTAGACAAGCAGAAAAGAGCACATGTCCTAACATCTCCTTGAGACCATGACCATGTATTGCAGGGTGAGTGATTCGACTACAGCAAAGGAAATGAGCCTTGGTGACGTTGAATGTGTTTGCGTTACACACTGCTATCTGAAACACAACACAGAGCTGAGTATTACACATGGGAGTGTAGGAGAAGGTGCTGCATGTGTGCAAAGAGTGTGTTTCTGGAGGCTGTGTATTGTCAGGTGCAAGAGAGATCTGCATGGAGACTTCCACAACTGCATGAAGACTGAATATATGTGTGTAAGAATACATGTGTGGTAAGGGTTAATTGGACTTTTGAACATGTAGGAACTACCTCACCCATTACAAGATTGGAAGGAAAATCTACCCTGTTGATTTCAAATGTGTTACCATTTGCATCTCATTTGTGAGATTCTGATTTCTGCTCAGTGCTAACCATCACAGTTGTAGAAAAAAAGCTGGCCCTTTCTAGAAAGTGCAAGTTTCAGAGCACATCAGCAACACAAATTTACTCTCTGACAACAATTCCTGTGTGCACACAGACTCATGGTGTGATTCTAGGCAGAAAGCGATATTTTCTTTGGCAATTTGAAACCACATTTACTACTGTGGTGGAGCAAGTGAAAATTACTGTGACAGCCTGACACATCTTTCTTATATTTTAGACAAGCAGAAAAGAGCACATGTCCTAACAGCTCCTTGAGACCATGACCATGTGTTACAGGGTGAGTGATTCGACTACAGCAAAGGAAATGAGCCTTGGTGACGTTGAATGTGTTTGCGTTATACACTGCTATCTGAAACACAACACAGAGCTGAGTATTACACATGGGAGTGTAGGAGAAGGTGCTGCATGTGTGCAAAGAGTGTGTTTCTGGAGGCTGTGTATTGTCAGGTGCAAGAGAGATCTGCATGGAGACTTCCACAACTGCATGAAGACTGAATATATGTGTGTAAGAATACATGTGTGGTAAGGGTTAATTGGACTTTTGAACATGTAGGAACTACCTCACGCATTACAAGTTTGGAAGGAAAATCTACCCTGTTGATTTCAAATGTGTTACCATTTGCATCTCATTTGTGAGATTCTGATTTCTGCTCAGTGCTAACCATCACAGTTGAAGAAAAAAAGCTGGCCCTTTCTAGAAAGTGCAAGTTTCACAGAACATCAGCAACACAAATTTACTCTCTGACAACAAATCCTGTGTGCACACAGACTCATGGTGTGATTCTAGGCAGAAAACAGTATTCCTGGGTGATACCAGTACACCTTAACGTATGGTGAAGACATACTCCATAATATCTAACATGTTCAAGGCACTTAAATATCTTCCTTAACATAAAATGTAAAACACAACTTTTAAAGTGGTAGGAAAATGTACCATGCTATTTTCAAATGTGTTTGCATTTGCCTCTCATTTTTGAGTAACTGATTTCTACTGAATGCTAACCACACTTTAAGAAAACAAACTGCCCCTTTCCTGCGAGTGCAAGGCTAACAGAACAATAGCAACACAAATTAAATCTCTGACAACAAATCCTGTGTGCAGACAAACTCATGATGTGATTCTAGGCACAAAACAGTATTCCTCAGTGATACCAGTACACCTTAACTTATAGCGAAGACATACTCCATATTATCGTTCAAGTTCTAGACAGGTAAATATCTCCCAAAACACAAAATGTGAAAAACAACTTTAAAAGAAGAATAACATTTCTATTATTTATATCAAAATGCACCACATACAGTCTCTCTCAAATTCATAACTCACCTTTAAAAGTAGTTAGTTCAGAAAGAAATGTGGCACTCCAACAGCAGATTATCAGAGCCAGGATCTCTGAGCTGTACACCTCTCTCCTCTCAGCAGAACCAGTTAATGGCAATGTTTCCCTCTCTTTTTCCACACACATACATGTTAACTCCAAATCACAGTGCTTCCCACATTTTTTCAAATGGAAACACACATTTCTATTGGTTGGGAATTTCAACCCTTTCCAAATGATCCCTACCCCCAACTTGACTTCTGCCTGCTACCATAGCAACAGGTCATGGAACAGTGGTGTGAGCAGTGAGGTCAGAAGTTCAGCACACAATGTTTCTAATCCTTAGAGCAAGAGTGCTTTACCTTTCAAACCTAACAGCAAATCCAAAGTAATGTTCTGTGGGTACACATTTTTCTGAACCAATACAAAATATGCTTGTAAAAATCTAAACATACAGCCTAGTTTTAACTGTAAAATGGTTTGAATCAGCCAATCAGTTCTTTTTATTAAAAAAAAAAAGTATGTTTGCCTCCATTTTACAACTTTCTTTCTTTTCATATTGCCATTCTACTGAAAGACACCTTCTGAGTGCATCCAGATCTCCTTGAAAGATGTTCACAGTGTGGATTGTCGGTCACAGCTATGTCTTCTGGAGTGAAAAGTTTGCAGAAAAAAGAGGTATTGTACAAGACCTTGCTTTGCCAAATGTAGACATTAAATGGATTGGTCAGAGAGGGTTAAAGTGGCATCAATTAATGCCTTTGACTATGGTATGGGTTCTATATACCACAACAACTTGCGTTACAACATGCAAGACATTTATAGAAGAGACCGTGTACATTTCAATGATGAAGGGAACAGAGTCTTCCTCTTGAACTTTAGACTCTGTATCGGTACTTACTTGTAGGTACCGAAAAACACTCAATAAACACAAAGGCTCTTTTTAGAGCCGCCTAATATCTAAACACCTAAACTTGATTTTTATTTCTATTTTTTTTAATGTTTTTTGTCGGGTGCGCGCTGAGTTCGCGCACCCTGCGACATTTTAAAAAAAAAGTAAACATTTTTTTGGGCCTTTCATGGTCCTACTGTGACCCCCTGACAATGGCTAGGGGTTCAAGAACTCCCTACTCTGCCCCCTATTCACGTTCTCCACCTTTCCTTTTCAGTGAGAGAGACAAAATGGCGGCCGACACTTCCTGATTTCGACCAATTCGAATGTTTACTGACATCTAACAACCAATCAGAATTTCGCTCGCGCACGGCAGGGTGCGCGCACAGGGCTTGCACACTACGCGCACCCTGCACGCTTATAGGTATTGATATGCTTTTAAATGCTATTTTCTCATTAAATACTGAACAGATTTACACCAGACCTGCGAAAGGCACTTCCTTGACCTTGTGGCTACCTCTCTGCCAAATTTCTAGTAATTCTATTCATCCGTTTGGGCTGTAGCTGCGACTAAAGTTCCTATGGAAAAATGCATGGGGAAAACGCGTTTTGGGACCCCACTTTTTTCTCGGCCCCCACTTGACGGCTCACCCCGAGACTTTCAGGGTAGGAGCTGAGCGGAGCGCCCCATTAGTTTTGAAAATTTCGCGAGGATTCGTCAACCGGCGCCAAAGTTATTCAAAATAGAACTTTGAGATTTCCTATGGAAACACGATCCTAACTATAACTATCTACTGGCGACCGCCAGTAGATAATATATATATATATATATACATATATATTACCTACTGGCAGTCGCCAGTAGGTAGTTATAGTTAGGACCTAGTTTCCATAGGAAATCCGCAACATTCTATTTGGAATAACGTTGGCGCCGATTGACGAATCTTTGTGAAATTTTCCAAACTTTTGGCCACCTCCGGTCCGCTCCTATCCTGAAAATTTCACTGTAATTCGTTAAGCGGGGGCCGAGACAAAAGGGTGGTCCCAAAACGCATTTTCCCCATGCATTTTCCCATAGGACCTGTTGACGCAGCTACAGCTCGAACTTCTGAACGGAATTACACCAAATTTGGCAAAGAGGTAGTCCTCGGTTCAGACTCGTGCCTTTTGCTTAAATGGTGTAAATCCGCTCAGTAGTTCCTGAGAAAATTAGAGTTAAAAAGATAGATATATCTGGGCAGAGCCTAACCACACATCTCATCGTGAGATCTGATTGGCTGTCAGTACTTCATCCAAGAAGTGTTGGCAGCCATCTTGGGACCAATATACATGATAGCACCTCATTAAAAAGCATTGCAGTTAATAGAAGGTTTTAAGACTTTAGTTACATTATAAATCATTTGTTGACTATACCATACTCATTTTAGGAATTGTGGTGTGTTCTAAGGTGATTTTAACATGTGAAAAAGCCTTCTGCTGTGATATCATGAATCATGTTTGAGAGAAAACTATTTTCTCATGCCTTTCCCACAGAGGTTTGGAAGGTGATCTATAAGCTAAACTGAGAGCATATTTTCTGTAAATTCACATTATTTTTCTCAGTCATGTGAGAATGAAGTCTGACATTCTCAGTAAAACATGTACATCCAACAAGGGCAGAGACTGTCAGTTGATTCCTTTGTGTTCTACTGCAGCTTCCCAGAGTGTTCTAAAGAACAACAGGAGCGCCAACAGTCCTACTTATGAAAAACGTATCGCACACCTGAAACCATCTTGATTGGAATAAAGTGGTAACTCTTAAAACATTTAATTTAAAAAGGACCAAAATGAGGGGGTTCATTTTGACATAGAAAGTATGATTAGTGCTGCAGAAAGAAAAATTAGGGCACATTTTAAGTGACTTCTCAAATCCTCTTCTATTTCATTAAAAAATTCTGACATGCAGACTGAAACATGTACTTTCAATACCAGCAGCAGACTTGCCTGGTGAGCACTAGCTTTACTACAGTGATCTAATAAGCAACTAGAGTGCTAACATTCTGAATTTATGGAAAATGTGTGACACATCTGAATGCCTTCTTGATGGAATCAAAGTAAAAAACTGAAAGTACTTCCTACTGAGGAGACTGTAGTAAATCAGGAAATTAGGAAACTTCATAATAAATAAGTCTCCCAAAATGGCCACCAGAGACAAAAGAGCCCAAATGTAGCACAAATATCACCCAGATGTAGCCCAAGTATAGCCCAATGACAGAATGTCCCAGAGTGTTCTAACGAACAACTAGAGCGCCAACAGTCTTACTTATGACAAAAGTATGGCACACCTGAAGCCATCTTGATTGGAATAAAGTGGTAACACTTAAAACATTTAATTTACAAAGGAACAAAATGAGGGGGTACAATTTGCCATAGAAATTATGATTAGTGCTGCAGAAAGAAAAATTAGGGCACATTTTGACTTCTCAAATCCTCTTCTATTTCATAAAAAAATTCTGACATGCAGACTGAAACATGCACTTTGAATACCAGCAGCAGACTTCCCTGGTGAGCAGTAGCTTTACTACAGTGATCTAATGAGCAACTAGAGTGCTAACATTCAGAATTTATGGCAAATGTGTGACACATATGAATGCCCTCTTGATGGAACCAAAGTAAAAAACTGAAAGTATTTCCTACTGAGGAGACTGCAGTAAATGAGGAAATTAGGAAACTTCATAACAAATAAATCTCCCAAGATCGCCACCAGAGACAAAAGAGCCCAAATGCAGCACAAATATCACCCAGATGTAGCCCACATGTAGCCCAATGACAGAAGTGTGCAAAACACTTATTTTTTGTGTATTTGCAGCTTTATATAGTGCAGACTTGTCAGGTATTGGAGTGCTTTACATGAGCATTGGTTACATCACACAAGATCAAATTCATTTTGGTTGTAGACATGGGGAGATTAAGTGATTTGACCAAAATCACAGAATGTTGAGCTGAAGCAGAAAGTCCAACCTGGTTCCCCAGTTGCAAAGTCTGCAGCTCTGGAAGTAACACCACATCCTCTCCCCTAGATGCAACATTTAATCAAGTGGTCAACTGGATAAAAAAACATAAAGATTACAAATAATTTAAAAGTTCTTTGTCGCTATTTGAAAACTCAGAAAATATGTCCTCATTTTAGTTTTTTAGAGCACTAGCCATAATTTTGATGCAAATAAGACCCTCTCATATATTTAATTTCTAAAGGAAATGCTCTAGGTATTACAGTTTTGATTACATCAAGATGACGTCAGGCGTTCCACACTTTTGTAATAAATATAGAATGTTAGCAATCTAGTTGTTCATTGGGATACTGTTGAGAGGCAGAGGCCAGGGGCACGGACTCTGAAAATTGAGGGCAGGTAGGAGAGTGCAGAGGCAACAATTTGACCATACTGGGCAGGCAGGAAGGGCAGTGGCAGCACAACAGACTATGGAGGGCAGTGGAAAGGGGGGCAGGGGCAACAAACCAACAATACAGGACTGGCAAAATAGGCTGTGGCAATATAATAGACCATTGTGGGCAGAAGGAAGAGGCAGTGGTAGTACAACCATACATGCCAACCGACCCGTTTCAGCCAGGAAACGTCCAATGTTTTTAAGCTCAAATGGGCTTTATTTGATCTGTCTCCTGTCTACAATCTCCTCTTTTTCAATGTAACTCAAAGGGGAAAATCAATACCCCAGTTTTTTTTCAAAATCTCCCTCTTACCAAGTTCAAAATGTTCGCAAGTATGGTACATTGGATCTTGGTAGGGAGGTGGAATTGGGGTAGGGACATGGACTCGGATAACAGAGGACAGGAGGGACATGGAGAGGTGCACCAAACTGACCCTACAGGGCAGGCATCAGGGTTTGCAGCAGCACAATACACCACACAGGGCATGCGGGACGAGAGTGCAGCACAACAATCCATAGAAAGCAATAGGGAGGGGAGAGGACCATGCACATGGACAACAGAGAACATAGGGGAAAGAGGCAATGGTAGCTAGCTGACCATAATGGACAGACAGGGGAGAAAGCTGCAGCATAACAGACCATAAAGGGCAGGAGGGACGGATCAGGGGCATTATAATGGAACAGACAAGCCAGGAGGGAGTGAATAGGGGTCTGCACATGGAAACAGAGGGCTGGGGGCAAGGGGGCAGGGCAGGAGCAGCAAGATGACCATGGAGGTCAGGCAGGATGGGCACTAGAAACAAGACACACCATGGAGAGCAACAGTGAGACTATGATGGCATACACACAGACCATGGAGGGAAGGTGGGAGGGGGTCAGGGGCAGCTAGCTGACCACACAGGGAAGGTGAGAGGGGTCATGGCAGCACAGAAGACCATGCATGGCAAGCGGGAGGGTTAGTGGCAGCACAATGGCTATGATGGGCAAGAAGGAGGGTGCAGGGGCATGCACAAAGGACCATGGAGGATAGAAGGGAGGGTCAGGACCTGGGCACAGACAAGAGAGTTCAGGGGAAGGGGCCTCACAACAGACCACGGGGGGCAGGCAGGAGGAGCAGTTGCAGCACAACAGACCAGGGAGGGCAGGAGGGTGTGGCAGTAAAATGGACCATGGAAGACAGGAGGAAGGGGATAGGGGCATGGCATGTGGACAGGCAGGTTGGAGGTAGCAGGGACAGGTTTCAGTCATCTGACAATGCTAGGCAGGTGGGAGGGGAGTGGCAGCTCAACAGAACACTCAGAGTAGATAGGAGTGGCAGGTCCATGGAACATGGTGGGCAAAAAGGATGGAGCATGGGCATGCACAAAGACATCGGAGGGCAGGGGGAAGGAGAATAGGGGCAGCAAGCTAAGCACAGAGGCTAAGCAGGAGGTCAATGATGGGCCATAGAATTGGGCAATCGAGGGCAGGAGGAGTGGACTGGTACATCATGCTAAATGGAGGGCAGTGGCAGCACATCAGACCATGCATGGCAGGAGGGAGGAGGCTAGTCCATGGATTCAGACAACAGAGGATAGGGAGGAGGTGGATGGGGCAGCAAGCTAACTGTTCAGAGAAGGTGGGTATTAGGAACTTTATTGTTTTTAAAATGTGTATCTGTGCGAACTACTTAAAATATGAACAAGTATGCAGCATAATCTCACTTTTATTCAGGAAGAAGAGGACGTTTGTGACTGTGACTCCGGGCTCACTTGGCAGAAACACCCCCTGACCCTCCACCCCCCATTGCAAAATGTAATGCCTGTGAAAAGGGTAGGTGGACGCAGTGTTATATAGAACATAGTCCTGAGAGCACGATTGAAAATGAAAACTAGATATAGTATATGGTATAAACTATGCACCAAAAAGTGTGATATAAGATGAACCGGGGCGTGAAATATAATATGCAATACATTGTGCGCAATGACAGATTCATTGGAGAGCGCAAGATAGCACAGGCACTAGCGCGTGCTATGAGATATGCACCTTGGAGTGTAATATGCACAGGGCAGTGTTGTGTAACCTAACTAGTATCTAAAGTTGTAATATAAAATATGTGCTGGGGAGTGTAAGGTTGCATATGCACTGTGACAAAGATATGGATCCCAGATTGTAATATGTATGGCATAGCGCTGTGCGTTATAACATAGGCATTGAGGAAGGCACGTTAGATGGGGCAATATAACCCATGCGAAGGCAAGTGTGGCATGACATATTCACGTGGTAGTGTTACAGTGCACATGGGCTAGATAGTGTCATAGCATACGCACTAGCTGGTGGAATACAAGAGGTGTGTGGCACTCGGCGGGCACTGGTGGGTGTAGCACAGCATTGGGCTCAACCTGGAGCACGCTGTGACTCTCAAGTGAGGTTCGTCTCCTTTCCAGAGAGTAAAATAAAAAGTTTTACACATCCAGCGGTGGATGTGTGTTTTATTAACCGTGAGGGGGGTTTCTTGCATAGTTTGGTCAAATTTCTGTTGAATCCCCTTTGAATGGCTTGGTGTGCGTGTGTATTAAATGTGCCCGTCAATAGCTACCCATGTTTGTATAAATAAACGACAAGGGTGTCTACTTGGAGAGTACCCACCAGCGGGAGCACCGGGAATAGGCACGGTAGGGCATCAGACACGTCAGAGCTTCACTAGCGGTGTAAATACATTCCACGTGGATTCATTGTATGCATAGTCGCCTTTTAATGAATATCATGCAAATCGTCATGGTGATAGGTACATACGGTTTGTCCAGCATGTCCTAGGTGTTTCTATAAATATATATTTTTTTTAAATAATAAAAAACAAAGGCCATGACCCGGGGGTTGGGGTCCCCGGGGCCGATTAAGACCTTGGGAGGGCCAAATACATTTTTTCAACAAAAAAAATTAGGGTGCAGGCCCTGGGGAATGGGGTCCTCAGGGCCAATAAATTAGAAAAAGAAGGGGGGCCACATCAGTGATGTCATTTGAGATGTCATCAGTGATGTCATGAGTGATGTCACTGACCATGTCATGAGTGATGTAATATGTGACGTCATCAGCAGTGCATTGCGGGCGCGCAAGTTATAGTTAGCTGAACTAACTATAACGGGGGAATTTCATTGGTTTTGTATGAGTGAAAAGTCCAGCTAACTATAACGCCCCTGAAACCTATGGTTTTTTCAGTGAATTTCTAAGGTTTTTTTAAATGCTAATTCCTAACTATAACGTGCCCGAAACCTATGGTTTTTTCAGTGAATATATATATATATATGTATGAATATTACACAGGCTTAAATAATGCAAGAGTAGTTATAGCTAGGTCTGAGTGTCCCTATAAAGCAATTTGTTTCCTAATAAATTTGACACCCTTTAAAGAATCTGCATCAAACTGTCCAAAAACGAAAAGTTTACCACTGATCCCATCAAGCAAGGGTTATAAGAAAGGGGTGTCCCAAAACATTGATTTCCCATATAGGTTTCTGTGCAATAGAGAAATAAATGGCTGAACAGAATTACACCAAATCTGGCAGAAAATTGGAACTTTACTGATAATACATGTTTTTAATTATTTAATGTAAACCCGTTGAGTATTTTCTGACAAATTTGTTTTTACAAAGGTAAGTGGGATAGACAAAAAGGGGTGATCCATCCAAAAGAATGCCTGCCCCCTTACCATCGAAGGCGTGTCTTTTACACACAACCACAAAACCCACAAACTTCCAGCACTCACCAATTGTAACAGCATGAATGTTGTATATGCCATTATATGTCCTTGTGAAAAAGTTTACGTGGGTCAAACAACCCAGAAGGTAAAAACAAGGATACTGCAACATATGAGCAGGGTGAGATGCAATGTCCCAGGAGCACCCCTAGTTGAACATTTTTCAAACAAATTGCACACAGCTACTAGTCTTAAATGGCTTGTACATGAGAGGATACTGCCCAGTCCCAGGGGTGGTTCCATTGTTCAAGCTCTCAGGTACAAAGAGTGCAAATGGATACATTTACTTAATTCAGTAACCGAGGGGCTCAATGAACAGGAGGAGACTTCGAGACAGATGGGCCAACATTAGCTGGCTCTACCCAGTCCTGATTTTAAGGATACATTATATACATTACATATGGGGACCCTTACTTTATGTTTGTAACCACCTACATTCAGTAACCCCCAATAGTACCAATGTCTTTTAAAAACATGTCTTTGTTATGTTAAACTTATTTTAGCGTTAAATGTTTCTTTTTGCATGTCCAAAAAACCACAGTGTTTCTTATTATTTAATTACTATTAATATCATTGTAATTTTGAAACTTTTGCCTCTATCATTTATTGTGCTTTTTCATGTTATTCTTGCATGAATCACTGTGTCTTTCATTGCATCAGTCAAACGGCGCCACTGAGAGGAAATACTTTCCCAAGCCTCTATAAATCAGGCATGAGTGTGTGATCCGCACCCTCATTTGGAATCGATGAAGTGTGTTTTTATAAAAAGCTGTTTTCCCTGAATACTTGCATCTGCTTTGCAGAGCTTAATTGATTCCTTTCAGCTGCTTTTAGCTGAAAACTTCCCTAGCGCCAGTGAAACTCAGCTGGTTGCTTCCTTTGAACACACCTGTCAATCATCATGAAGCTCACGGTGGGAGCCCAACCCAGCTTGCCTGCGGAGGCCCCTCCTTTAGAATCAATTAATTGTTTCTAAGCAATGTTTTATTACTATGAATACTTTACCCAACCCATTATTTGCGCCAGCGAATTTCGGGTTTGACTACATAATTCTTTATTTTGTCCTTCGCTGCTTTTGCACGCATTTACATGGCAGCACATAATTAATTGTTTTTTAGCTACAGTTCAGCTGCAGCCTTTTGACTTGCCAGTGAGGCCATGTGATGCCTCCTTTGAACACACTTGTCAATCATCATTAAGCTCCCAGCTGTAGCCTTGGCCTAGAGTATTTAAGAGCTCATTTCTCACTTGCTCCACAACCAGGAAGCAGTGTTTCGTGAGGACTCCCTGTTACCAGCCCAAGAAAACAATCATTCTTTGGTGAGTTTTACCATTGCCCCCTGACTATACCTTTTTTCAAAATCACTCTCCTTGTTTAGTGATTAATTTCCCCTCATTTTGTTTTCCTTTAGATCTTCTGTGCAATTCATTTCACAGTTGGTAAGATTTTAGATTTATTCCATACAATTGTGTTTTACTCACATCTGAGTCAGCACTTATAATACCTTTCTACTTCACAGACATCCTGTTAGAATAACCATACCCCTCCAATCAATTTGCCTTGACCGCCCTTGAAATCCTAGGGTGAGTTTATGTAATTCAACTCAATTCTTAATTTAATTACTGTCAAATATTAGGAACTTGAACACTCTTTATCATAATACTCCTTCCCATAGGCCTCCTCCTCCACAGTCCTGATGAAGACCCGCTTGTGACACTCCACCAAGCGCCCATAGGGTTGAAACGTCGACGATCTATTGTGGCACAGATTGCAGGACATAGTTGTTACCAACTATTTAATTTGTTTAACTTACTTGTTACTGCATTTTGAATCTGGCCTTTCAAAAACAAACCATATCCTCCCACCCTCACCTCACTGCACTATGTATTTATATCACCACTGAGCACCACTATCTCACTATTTTGTATCACTGTATGAATTTGGAAGTATAAAATTCTGCAATGTGTTTCAGTTTATCGAATGTTATCAATTCTGATACATAAATCAATGAAAATCCTTTCTCTGTGTTCTTGTTCCTCTTTCCCCTTTTGTTCAAGAAATGTCTTTGCTTTCAGAAATGCATTATATGTTATGCTGAAGTAACTACGGCTAACTACAATACGCATTGTTTCTACCCAAGGGAACCATTGTTCTTTATACGTTAAATACCCAGGTTCCTAGGGACACAGGGTCACCCCATTGTGTTAATATACAAGCTGAATTCTAAGCCGGACAATGCCGTTGCAAATGTAGAAGGATAGTAGGGATGACCGCAACCAAGCCATTCAGGTGGTGAGTGGTAGGAGAACGATAAGTGGTGAACGCTGGGACTGGTGTCTGCCAGTACGTTGCTTAGACCCAGGCGAAAGGGAGTAATCAGCGCGAGTATCACAAACTGTTCTTAATGAGAGTGCAAGGAAGGAGCACTCAATATAGCTCCACCCTGTCAAATTTCAAAATATGAGATGCTTGGTTAGCTGGTTAGTCAAATTAAGTGCAACACAGTGGTGTTGCCTGCGGAGGAAAGTTAGTTTCCTTCAGTGGTTAAATTATTTTCTGTACAGACAGCTGGAGTTAGCCTGCCTAAGAAGAGCGTGCATAGTCTCCTGCTTCTAGGAAGGGCACACTTCACTCAGCAGTCTGGAGAAGACTCCAGCGGTCTGTACAGCCATCGTAATGTGGCGGGGGGGAAAATTGATATCCGATGGCGGAGGGCCCGCCACCGTACTCCACCATCATAATCACCCCCTAAGATCTTGACAGGACTGGAAGAATAGCCAAAGAACGACCACCCTGCCATACTGTGAAACTAGCAAAGAGAGGCTGCACCGGTGTAGACTTCACCTGCTGAACCTGATGGTTAGCAAAGAAGAGGGACAGTACTTTCTGTGTCCAGATCTTGGAGAAGCAGTCTCTGGAGCCTAGCCAAAGCAAAGAGACTCAAGGGTCAGTTTGCTTACCCCCTGTTCAAAGCACAGATCCGCAACAGCTGAAACATCTCCTCGGACAAGTTGGTAGCCCAGAATCTCTAGATCACCACCAACTGACTCTGTATAGCACCAGAGACCTGGACCAAGTGCTCAAAGTTGCACTTGGGTTTGCTGAGCCCGGGAGAGTCGTCCGAGTGTGGCTTGGTCATCCAGAAGCCGAGTTGTTACCCAGGGAAGGATTTGGCTGTGATACCAGGCGACTGGTAGCCCAGTGGTGACTGGACTTCTATGAGCACCAGTAGGACTTGGAGGGATGTTGACCCTGTGACCAGGGCCACCTCAACCCCTTCGTTGATTGAGGAGTACCTGTAGAAAGGTTCCCATCAACCACACTCCATTCACAGCATCCTTAAGCATCTTCAGCATTCTTCAGCATCCTTCATCCCTTTCATCAGGACCACTTGTATAGGAAACCAACTACTGCAACGGATAAAGGTACCTAGTACTCACCAAGGACTGCTTCACCTGCAGAGGTAACTGATTCTGAGGATCTTGATGGTCCTCCTGACTGCCTCCTAACTGGAGTCGATTTCCTAAAGTGACCCTAAGAGATCGCAACACAACTAGTACAACTTTTTTGTGAAAAAGTTTCTGTCAAATTTGTTGAATTTGTCAAAGCTTGTTCATGGTTGAGTGAAATGCTTCGATTAACTCTACCTTGTGGACCTTTTTCATTGTAGTGTCTAAAAATACTTTCTTGAGTGTCCCATTGATTTCTTCACTTGTTTGGTGCTGTTTAAATGCTTTGCACTTGTTCCTTTGTGTAAGCCACAGCAACCCAGGGTTGTGCTAGAGAGTTTAGCAAACAAACACTGTTGGGTTTTAAAGGAGCTGGTAAGTGTATTACAAGGTGAGATCACACAACCACCATCTAATACAACTCATGTCCCCACACCATCCTAAAGGAATAACAATCTGTTAAACTGAAAACATTTTCTACTGAGCACACTGCAGTAAATAAACAAATGGGGAGGGTTCTTTTTGTCATAGAAATTATAATTAGTGCTCTAGAATACTAAAATGAGGACACATTTTCTATAAATTTCTCATATATATTCTTTATCAATGTAATAAAAAGTCTGGCTTGCTGTGTGAAACATGTACCTATAGCACCAGCATTAACCTCTCAGTTGACTCCCCATTGTTCTATTGAACTTTCACCACTAATGAACAGATAGAACACTAGCATTCTGTATTTATGACAAAAGTGTGGCACATCTAAACACCATTTTGATGGAATCAAAGCTGTAAAACCGGAAGCATTTCCTTTAGCAATTAACAAAATGAGGTAATTCATTTTGTCATAGAAATTATGGTTAATACTCTAGAAAGCTACAATGAGGACATCATTTCTCAAATATGTTACTCATCAGTGTCAGAAAAAGGCTGATATATTGAGTGAAACATGTACTTCCAACATCAGCAGTAGGCTGTCTGTTGATTCCCCAGTGTTGGACTGCAACTTCACCACAGTATTATAACATCTAGAGCATTAACATTTTATGACAAAGGTGGGGTACACCTGAATACCATCTTGATGGAATCAAAGCTGTAAAGCATTTCCTACAGAAAGTACTTAAGTAAATGAAGAAATTATGGTTGGCTTGTTGTCGGAAATATGGTAGGTGCACTAGAAAGCTAAAATCAGGACTAAAGAACAACCAGAGCACCAACATTTTTTTTCAAGTCAAACGTGGGGCAGTCTTGAACACCATTTTGAATAGGCACTGTTGAATTGAAAGGCTTTCCTGAGGAGCAGGCTAAAATAAATGATTGATATATAAATGCAGATATGAAACCAGTGGGTTAAAAATGTGTACGGGGAGGTTCGGGGATTAACTTTATGCATGTCAGTTGTTTGATGCCCCCAGGGAGAGGCACATGGCGGTTTGGCTTCAAGCCCAGGGGTCAACAACCGCTGCACACAGCCAGAGTCAGTGCGCAGTGTGAGTTTGCTGACTGCCTGATGCCTGCCTGCTACTGCCCCTTCCTACTGCCATAGCACTCATGACAGTTGAAGTTACGTAATTGATGATATCACATATTCGTTTTAGGTTTAAAGAGAAACATTATTCAAATAATTACTGGGTACCGCACAGTGGCGTAACGAAAGTTGAAGGGGCCCCCCTGCAAGGTGCACAGAGGGGACCCCGCACCGGATTTAATCATGAGCTCTCCAGCATGAGTACAGTGCTGAGGGGGCCCCCTGCAGCTCGGGGGCCCCCCGCACTGCGGGGGATGCGGGGGCCTCTGTTACGCCCCTGGTACCGCAATATGTCAGATCATAAGTAGTGCATGATGGGTGTACAAGCTATAGTTAGTTGCCTAAACTATAAATGTGTGTGTGTGTGTCTGTGTATTTATTTCTTTTTTATGTATTTACAGATAACATTTGGTGTTGTTTAATTTAGATTAACAATTAAATAGCTGTTTTGATGGCAGAGCTTGCCGTGCTCGAAGATGGCCGTGCTCCTTTGCCCTATTTTCAATCTGACATCATCCTGGTGCCTAATCGACGAGTGCCTAGTTGACTCGAGCCTTCATAACCTCCCTTTTGAAGCAAAGCTGACACCTGGCTCTGCTGTGATTAGACCTGCACAGCATGTGGGGCATGCTAGCAGTGAGCGGTGCACCGGAGACTACATTGGTGCTGGCTATTGCTGAGAGTGTTGCTGCTGCAGCCTTTGTGTCTGTGACGGGTGCCGCCTCGCATACACACCCCTGGATTGCCCTGGTGTGGAGGAGGCCCTTATGGAGCAGTGAGCGTGGGCCTGCAGCCTACTGCAATTGTAGAATACGGAGGTGGAGTTGCCGGCCCATGGCCAAGATTGGAGACACCGGTGGCTGGGGACGATGTGGCCTCCTGTGGGCGATTGCAGCAGGCAAGGTTTGTAGAGTGTGGCCCACCATGCGCTGTTGAGGGCTGCAGCCCCAGGCTGCTGCTGCAGGTGTTTTCCCCTGCTTCTGGCCGCAATTGTGCATAAGGAGGAGTGGGCTGCCGTCGGGGGGGGGTTCCCACTTGTCGGCCTAGATTGGAGTGGGGGATATAGTAAAAGCTAAATCCCCCCCACGGAGTATTCATCAGGCTCCCTGCCCTGGGCCTTCATACCTGCTGCATACTAGTCTGCTAACATGATCCACATTAGAAACTCCTAGGTGCTGTGGCCCTTTGGGAGAGAGTTGGCATTTGGGGCTGTGTTTAGTGGACCAAGGAAGTGCACTGCGAGGACTACTTCAATGGGCATTTGTATTGGATACTGGCTGAAAATGTGCGTAGTCGGCTGCTGAGCATGTGCTTCACCCCAGAGATTTGTATTGATCCTTAGATCATGTATTGTGAGGGGTTGTGCCTGGCAAGGTGGCCCCTGAGTGCTACCTGCTTAAGCAGCCTTCGGTGGAGACGATACTCGTGGGATGTGTGAGATCGTCATCACTGGACACAATGGGCAAGCTGGACAAGTCACAATCTAGACTTCAATTTGACCTTGGGAAGGCCCATAAGGCACGTGACAATGGGGCTACTGGGCAAGAGCTTGTGCCTGGGGACTCTGAGATGGACGAAGGCAAAGATCTGAAACAGATTCTTATGACCATGCAGCATAGCCTCACAAAGATAGACAGTAAAATAAATGCTTTGATGTTTAGAATGGACAGAATGCCGGAGCGCATTGATAAACACGCCTTGAAGCATTGGAACAGTGAATCTCTGAGGTCGAACTTGAACATGCAACAATGTGAGGCTCCCAGAAAAAAATGGACAAGTTGTTGTTAAATTTACAGTTTAAGACCGAGGACTTAAAGGCCCGCTCGCAAAGGTATAATCTGAGAATAGTGGGCATTGTGACAGCAAATATTGCCAACATGGAACACTTTGTTGAACAGCTCCCCACAGAGTTACTGTGCAGGGAGACCTTCTCTGAGATTTTTATCGTGTAGCTTGCCCACCGCTTGCTCACCCCGCGTCCGATGCTATGGGCGCAGCTGCATCCAATCACAGCGCGGCTTTTAAACTTTAGAGACAAAGATGCTGCATTGAGAAATGCTCCAGAATTGAAGGTGCTTACGTACTTTATTTCTATCTCCGAATTTCACACAACAGGCCCAGGAAGCAAGACAAAAAAAAAAGGCTAGGTGAACTTCAGTTGGATTACAACATGATGTATCCTGTTAGGCTACGTATAATGGTAGAAGGCAAAGCAATTATATTCAGTGATCCGAAGCAGGTAATGCTATTCCTCAAGCACAGAAACACTGTGGAGATGCAATGTCACTCTCCTATATTGGAATGCGGAGAAGCGGGGAACACTCAAGAATTGGGCAACTAGATTTTCATCCTTATGTCATAGGTCACTATGCTGACACACATGAGATGCACAGCTTGGGATGGGGAGAACACATCTCCATCTCGAGGTGGCTTGGACTATTGGCAGAGATTTCTTCCTCTTCCCTCCTCCTATCTGTCTGGATTCAGGTTTGAGATGAAGGTGTCTGCCCTATGTTTTGGTAACTGCATTCCAGGGGACCTGCAACACTCACCAGGGTCGTGAGCCTGGGTGCAGCTGAACACTGCATTGGACAATGCTCTGTACTCTTGTGTAGTTCCTATAGTACCCATGCAGGACCTGCGCATTTGGATAACATAAAATGTGGGATTGGTGGCAGAATGGTTCCGTGCACCCCCACCGAGAATGTTAGCCTGTTTGCAAATAGCTAGCCTACAGTGCCACTAGTGTCTCCTCTTATCGCGAAGAGAATAGTGTCTGGCAGCCTCAGAACATGACAACCCTGATCCCTCAGGACCGTGGAAACAATGTACTACTTTTCGCTCAGTCACTTGTGCTTACAGATTATGTCTCAGAGATACACAGAATAAACAGTCTGGGCGTTTCAATAAGGATTTATTGAACAGTTGTTATTCTGGTGTAAAATATATGAGCTGCAACAACCATTAGACAATAGCAGAGATATATAATTAGCAGTATAGCCAATATAAAAGGATAGTACAGTTCTACCATCTTGCAATAAGCATGAATAGATACATGAATATAAAATGCAGGATAAAAGTGTGCGTACTCCTACAATGCCTATCTATATGTACCTAAGTGTACCTAGCATGTGAGTAGGTGTATAGAGCCAAGAATCCCTCTAGGATTAGTCGAACCCCATTACCTGACGTGTGAATGTAGGAGCCCGTCCTGGTCCCGAGTTGGACACCCCGCAAGGGATGTTCAGACCACTGTCAGTTGGAGCGTCTGCATGCAGGAACCTCAGTGTCTCTGGTCAGTGTGTTGGCCTGGAAGTCTCGCTTCCCTCTAGCTAATACTTAGCAAGAGGTGCTGTATTTATAGAGAATGTATCTAGGGTTCCTTTGTCCCTTGTTTCTTGTGTTAGCCATTGTTGGATTTTAGGATGACGTCTGGGATGAACCATGTACGTAGATATGGGCAGGAAGGTGGTGTAGCTCTAGCCTGGCTTCCGAAACTCTCATGAAAATTAATTCATGCTGTATCAGTCTAAAGATGAAGTCATAGAACACCATTGTTCATGGAAACCCTCCTTCTGCACCCAGGACTAAACTAGGTACGAGATTCAGTCCTAATAAGGTTTGTTTAGAGTGTAGTGTAGGGGAGGTAATATAGGTAAAAGGGTATGATGCTGCCTGGGCCTATATTAGGGAACCTATAAGAAACGTAACAGTACTTGAGTATGTAACAGAGACTATACAGTTGTACTGCCTGTTTTCTAACATATTTATTTTATTTATTTATTTTAAACATTTATAAAGCGCGGCTGACACCTTGCAGGTTTCCTGGCGCTGGTGAATACTCTTAACTCAGGGGAACAGATAGCGAGGAGCAGGAAGAAGGGGTTGTTTCTAAGGGAATAACCACATTTTGATGCGTTTCCTGAAAGGGAGGAGCTGTGAGATTTGACGGATATCAGGAGGCAGACTGTTCCACAGTTTAGCCACTGCGACTCTGAAAGATCTGCCCCCCGTCCTGACTTTGTTATATTTAGGAACAATCACCAGACGGGCTGAGGCTGAGCGTAGAGCTCTGGAAGGGGTATACCATGTGAACATGGCCTGCAGAGGTTTAGGTCCAGCTCCATGGAGCGCTTTAAAAACAAGGCAGAGGGACTTGAAGGCCACACGTTGTTTGAGCGGAAGCCAGTGTAGTTCAGCTAGGGCCGCTGAGGCTGAAGATCTCCTAGTCCAACCCAGAACTAATTTGGCTGCGGCCGACTGAACTCTTTGAAGTCGGTCAAGCAGGGCAACTGGGGACTCAAGTAACAGCGCGTTGCAATAGTCCAGGCGACTGAGTATGGTGCACCTGACTATCTGCTCCCGAGCTTGTGCGGGTAGCAATGGCATAATTTTGCGCAGGATAGCTGTGCACATTCCCACCGTTTTAGCAACTTGGGTTTCAGTGTTCATTTTATCATTCAGTGTGGCCCCAAGGTTGCGAACCGATGTAACTGGCCGAGGTTTATCTTCTGTTTCCGGGGGCCAAAAGTCGCAGGGGAATTGCCGAGGAATGCGACTTCCTGCACAATACAGAACCTCCGTTTTGGAGGAATTAAATTGCAGCGAGTTATTGTGTAGCCACCCAGCCGTCTCCCTTAAGCAGTCGTGAAAGGCTGCAAGGGGGGTAGAGTTTTCTCCCTCCCAAGAGAGGATGAGCTGGGTGTCATCCGCATAGTTGATTGTTTTTAACCTGTGCGCCTTTATCAACGTGATCAGAGGTCTAAGGTACACGTTAAAGAGAATGGGGCTGATGGAGGAGCCCTGGGGCACCCCGTGGGGGACAGAAGAGAAGATAGATTGATAAGGGGGGAGAGACACCGCCTGTCTCCTGTCCCGTAGGAAGGAGTGGAACCAAAGTAGGGCAGTGCCGTCTACCCCAGCCATCCGGAGTCGCTCCAACAGGACCCCATGGTTGACCGTGTCGAAAGCGGCAGACAGGTCCAACAGGATCAAGGCTACTGCCTGGCCCCTGTCTGCCCGCATACGAAGGTCCTCCAGGGCTGTCAGGACAGCTGTTTCAGTCCCGTGAGCAGGACGAAAGCCAAACTGAAAATCGTCCAGGATCTGATTTTTCTCCAGATGAAAGGAGAGACAGGTGCTAACCCAGCGCTCTACAATTTTTGCTGGGAAAGGCAGGAGGGATATAGGCCGGTAATTGGACAAACAGTCAGGGTTCAAGGAAGGTTTTTTTAACAATGGGGTGATGAGGGCCTCCTTCCAGGAGGATGGCACAAGCCCGCAGTGTAAGGATTGATTGCAGATCCTGCAGAGGGTGACAAAGAGGTCAGAACCAAAACTCTTACAGACTTTAGAAGGCACCGGGTCAAGAGGGGATCCGGAGGTGATCCCAAGTGCCAGCCTTTCAAATTCAGGTTCTGGGATGGGGGGAAACTCCCGCAGCTTTTCCATGAGAGGAAAATCAGAGTGCACCGAAACAGGATCACTAGTACAGGCTCTAGGTGTAATGAAACCACCTAGGGGAGGGGAGGAGTTCAGATTAAGAATAATGGTGTCGATTTTGTTTTTGAAAAATAGCGCAAGGTTATCGCAGAGGGCTTGTGTAGGAAGGGTAGATGTTATGGCACAATCAGGGTGGGTAAGGTTTTTGAGAATCTGAAAAATGCTTTTAGAACTGTTGGGGGCATTGCTGATCGTAGTGCAGAAATAGTTGGCTTTGCTCTGATTAATGGCAGTTTTATATGCTTGGAGATGGTTTTTCCAGATTACTTTATTCGAATCGGAGTAGCCTTGTCTCCATTTCCTCTCTGATTGTCTGCAGGCTAGTTTAAGGGATTTCAGAGAGTCGTTAAACCAGGGGGCAGGAGCTCTGCTTTTTGCTTTGCCTTTCTTCTGGGGGGCAAGAGAGTCTACGGTGGAGGTGATAGCTAGACAGAAGGCTTTGAAGTTGTTCTCAACCGAGTTGGTGGGGGAGAAACTGTTTTCAACATTGAATACAGTGCCCGCCGCTCTTAGTTTGTCAAGGGCTTTCCAATCTCTATACAGAAAATCTGAAGTAGTGCTACGTGGGGGCCTTTTAGCTTTATCACATAAGATGTGAAATTTAATAAGTGCGTGGTCGGTCCAACACATGGGCAGGATGTCACCCAGGTGTACCAACTGGGGAGAGGCAAAAATTAAATCCAGTTGGTGCCCGGCTGTGTGGGTGGGTTTGTTAACCAATTGTGAGAGGCCGACTCCATCGCAGGAAAGCACTAAGTTGTGCAGTGCATTATCCAGGCTGCCGTTGGGCCAGAGATTAAAGTCTCCTAAAATGATTAGTTTGTGGTGGGAAGTGGCCAGATTAGTGAGAGTAGTGATTAGCGATTGTTGCTGCTGGGCGTTGAAAACCCCAGGGGGGCGGTAGCTGATAATGGCTGTCACGGTGTCTCCATGGTGACAGTTAATCGAAACGCCAAGGAGTTCCGTTCCGGCAACCGGGTCTATGTCAAGAATGGCAATCGACCAGGATGCTCGGAAGATGACCCCCACTCCCCCGCCACGGCCCTTTGGCCTGGGGAGATGCAGTATTTTAAAATCTTGAGGGCACGCGAGACCGATGTCGACGTTGCAATCTGCATGCGTCCAGGTCTCAGTGAGAAATAGCGCGTCCAGGTGATGGGCGTCAATGAGCAGTTGGATTTCATTGACATGTTTTGGTAATGACCTGACATTGAGAAGGCCGCAAGTTAGAAGGCCCTGACTGGTAAACTCGTGCAGGGGGAAGGCGGTATCAAGAAATGAGAACTGACCCTTATGTGCGAAGTCTCGCAGACGGAGAAGGGACTCACGCGCCAAATGTGGGAGGGGGGCGGAGGCTGGCGGAGGGATCAAGGCAGGGAGAGTTGCCCCAGTTGCGTCCGAGGCGCGGACGAGCGCAGACGAGCTTGCCTTAAGCGCGCCTTCGGCGCGCAATTGTCGCGCCCGCTGCGCTCGTCCGCTGCGCTTCCGGCTGGTACTCATGTTTTGTAGAGTGGAGTTGGCAGTGGGAGGGGGGGGCGTGGCCACCCGAGGTGGGCATGTCCCTCACGCAGGGAATGGCGGCAAGTCTCGGGTCAGGGCAGAGACAGCAAGCGATCTGCTTCCCTGCGCCGACCAGGTAAAGACCAGGGAATTGTGCAAATAAGCTTTTAAAAATACAGAGTACAGATTAAAACACAGTATCAATCACAGTTTGTTTAAAATAAAGGAGCTCCCGGCTAGTTCGCCTCAGGAGTGTTCACGAGTGAGTGGGAGCGGCGCTTGCAATCAGCGCGTAGTTATAGCGTCCTGGGAGGGGGTGGCGTGGCCACCCGAGGTGGGCGTGTCCCTCACGCAGGGAATGGCGGCAAGACTCGGGTCAGGGCAGAGACAGCAAGCGATCTGCTTCCCTGCGCCGACCAGGTAAAGACCAGGGAATTGTGCAAATAAGCTTTTAAAAATACAGAGTACAGATTAAAACACAGTATCAATCACAGTTTGTTTAAAATAAAGGAGCTCCCGGCTAGTTCGCCTCAGGAGTGTTCACGAGTGAGGCGCATATGCACAAACTTTGTTGAATTTTCGACCTTCAGATCGAATGATCTACTTAGGTTGGTCAGCCAGGCAACATCTGCCCTCATGTGTGTACCACACAGTCATGTTCACAAAGTTTGGTGGAAGTGAGTGGGACGGAGTGGGAAGATGAATGCTTTTCTGTGCTTGTTGTAGGTATGCACGGCGTGGGTGGTTGGTGGAAAGGGCTTCATTTTACTGTTTCCAATGTGCTTGCTATTGCTGAGGCTGCAAAATGACTGTTGGCTGGGTGTAACAGAATACTTGAAATGAGTGCCGAATGTCAGATGACTCACACCGTGCAGCGAAGAGGTCCTTGGACCCTTTGCTGATATGATTATTAACATAGAATGTCAGGGTATTAAATGACTATAGGAAAATATGCAAGGTGGTAGACTATCTGCAGAGGCATTGAATAGATGTGGCAATACTACATGAAGCACAATTTGTGCTAGGTAGTGGAGTTTTAATTCAATGATGGATGCAGGGTCAATGCATTGCGGCAGATTTCACCACACATACCAGGGGTGTGCTGGTTGGGGTGTAAAGGGGCCCAGGCGTTAAAATACAAGAGGCGTATACTGACCCGGCTGGCAGATGTGTAGTGGCACATTTCTTAAGGATGATCTGGTGGTCCTCCTGGTTGGCATTTATGATCTGAATTTCGATGACCAAACAGGGAGGAGCCAATTATGACTCCGTTCAAGCTGCACAGCCATCTTACAAATGAATCCAATAAATTAAATTCATATTCAACTCTTAATCCATATTTGTTCCATTCTATTCTTCTGTTTTATCCTTCATTTGCTTCAATGACCCACAATTCTACCATATCCTTAATGACCGGTTAATGTTCTTTGGGGACCTGCCTTGTATATGGAAAGATCTTTATTGTGTTTTGTGCCCAGAATTGGATCGATCTAAAGTCACCCTCCGGAGACCGTCTCCTGCAGCCCATGCCCTTTTGGAAACAGCACAGCACGAGTGTCTCTTGGATATTTGGCATTATAGGTCACCTACTGAGGAGGGGTACATACATTATTCCCCGGCACATGATACATATAACCATATTGATTTTTGGTTGCTATCACGAGAACTGGTCACACGAGTGCATGAGTGTTAGCCACTCCCACGTACCTACTCAGACCACTCGCTGGTCCTTTTTTGACCTGGAGGTACACACACCGCAACCCGCTGCATTTTCCTGACACTTCCCCTGTATTCATTATTGGATTCCGTGTTTCATGATGAATTGGCACAGGCCATCACTTTAGTCTTTAGTCTCAATATTGGTTTGGTTGACAAATTTGCTATGATGCAGGAAACGTTCAAAGTTCATATACGTAATGTGACCCAATGTAAACATGTGGGTGTTCTCTATTTGCTACAGAATCACCTAGTCAAATTGAAATAGAGATTGCAGAACATAAGGAGACGGCTGACAGGGTGAGATTCAATCTAAGATAGAGGAATATCATGATGCTGCAGAAAGTGAATTGAATCACTTAGACAAATATGCAGTGGCTAGGTCATATGGTGAGGTGGAGAGACCTGGGGCTACACTTGTGACACTGTTACACCTCTTCCGGTAAAGATCCTGGTACTGATGGGCTCACGGTGACCTTTTATAAGGCTTATCAGAAACTCCTTATCCTGCACCTGATCTTCTTCTATGATAAAATAATGGCAGAGATCTGCAAGCTCCCTACTATGCGTGAGTTTTAAAGCCGGGTAATCCTGGAGATGAGTGTTCATCCTACCGACCATTGTCCCTCTTGAATGTCGATACTAAAATATATGCAAGAATACTGGCCAACCCCCTAGCTCCTCTGCTGCCTGGACTTGTAGGCCCTGAACAGGCAGGGTTTGTCCCAGGATGCAGCTTGTCAAAAAATCTCTGGACACTGTACAGTACCATTCATCGGCTGGATCCTGAGGTACACACTACTGTGGGTTTTCTTGATGCTGAGAAAGCGTTCAACTTGGTAGAGTGGAGTTTCATGATGACCGTTCTGCAGCGCATAGGGGTTGGCAATATCTTTGCCCAATTGGTAATGGTGCTTTACACTCAACCGAGCTGAGGGATAGGAGTACACTTGGTCTTTCCCTCTGATTACAGGTACACAGATAAAGTTTGAAAAGCCGGTTGATTGGTAAGTATATGTAATGGATGCAGCAACTGCATAGAGTGGTAGCTATTCACATGTAGGGATGTAGGAAGTAGCTGGCAATCTCATAATTTTGCAGGTGATCCTTGAATAAGAACTCCTTCCTGGCTCGAAGGAGTTAATAGATATAATCTCGTGAATTCCCAACCACCAAGGGTGAGTACCCCAAGAGTATGGCAACTTACACATTGTACATTTTTTATTCCACACCATACTAATAGGAATTTTGTTTTCCTCTGAATAGGCTGTCACACTTCCTACTTTTGTCCTGAATAAGACCCTACTTGATGTATCTACAAACACATATATATACAGGGTCGAAACGTCGACGTACAACCATCTCATGTTCTGTCTCACTATAGCATTTAAAAAAAAAAATAGGACTAGCTAAAGTGAAAGACCTGAAAAGGACGTTGAATTTTTGTTATTGTCTTGTTTATTGTTTGAATTTGAAAGGTAACACATTTGCACTATATGTCACCACAGTCACCCATTGAATTGTCTGTTTATTTGTTATTGTGTTTTCTTTGTCAGACAGCCCCCATTGGTATTATCTTTTTGTATAAAATTGTTTACACAATTAGTGACAAAAAAAGAGAAACAAAACAAATAATTTAATAAAAATATCTATTTTCGATAAAAACTTACAGAGGAGTGGTACACTTGTAAAACTCTATTACAAAATCACTATTGATTGTGAAAGAAATAATCAGATTATGAACCAGTACCCCCCGGTACTTACCCAACAGAACCACTTGTAGCTTTATAACTATTAACCCAGGTTCCGAGAGATACATGGTGACCCCATTGAGCTTAATGTTACACTCAACCGACAGTGAGACTCAGATTTAATGCCATGGTTTCTGCCCCCATTGCTATTGCGGGGGCACCAGACAAGCTGTCCCTTGTCCCCCCTGCTGTATGCCCTGGTTGCCCAACTGTTGGCATGTGAGCTATGTGGATATCATGCACACAGGGGCCTGAGATTCCCATGATATACATGAATCATCTCTGTTTATGCTGATGATATGTTACTCTATATATGCGGCACAGAGCAAAACCTCACACCGGTGTTGAATCAGGTGGTCCAGTTCCGAGAATACTCCAGATTAGTGCTTAATTGGAATAAATCCACTATTTATCCTGTTAATCCAGCCATGATACCGATGCCACTAGAGTACCTACTGCAGAGGGCATCCATGCGCTATCTGGGGATACAGGTGTATGTACACCAGGCAGTTGTCATGTTGGAGAATTATGGCAAAGCAGAATAGAAATTATTGGATGCAATAGAATGCTGGATTAGGTTGCCTTTGTCGCTCACGGGGTGCATAGCAATCATTAAAATGGCAGTCAGCCTGATTTTTGTTTCTTTTCATGTACATTCAGATGCTGCTGCTCCGAACGCTATTGATACACCTTGCATGGGCTGGGAAGCAACCAAGGGTATGCTGGGAGACTCTTAACTTGCCGTACTCTATGGGGGACCTAAGGCCCCTGATATAGAAGCATACTATAGGGCAGCCCAAGGTATCTTTGGTCACTACTGGATTCACAGCCCACGGGAATTGTCGCACCTGTAGCTGGAACGTGACACTGCGGTGCCGCTTACACTATCACCGATATTGTTTGGGACCACAGGTATTGTTTGGGACCCCAGTTGGTAAACATGATGTTTTTGATTCTCTAAATTCGATGGTATACTCCTGGCAAAGACTACTTGAGCATCCACATTGTATTCCCCACATGTGCCACTTTATTAGTGCGCATGGTTTCCTATAGGATGGAAGCGCGATTTGCTGACCGCGCTGAAAGAGTGGGGTATATACACTGTGGACAATTCTTTGGTGATGGTGTCATGAATGATTGGGATGTAATACGGGCGTGGGTGGACAGTCCTACTGCCCTTAGACAGCTCCATTATTACAGGGCCAGGTCAGGCATGCATTACTTCTGGAACCCCTGAAATGGCAGCATTGATGTTTCTCCTCCAGACATCCATTCAGCACACAAATTAATGGCAAGACTACTCATATATGCACAGAAGGCGTGTCTGCCTGAGGTATCTAAGGCTAAACGTGAATGGCAAGATGATCTGGAAATAAATACAAATGATCAGCAATTGCAGTATTGTTGCAAGGTCACAAACCCACGTACACTTGAATGGGCTGTGTCCTTCCTCCACCCAAAGGAATGCATAACCCCTGTAGTTAGTCTGAAGCCAGGACATGGAAGGCAGAATGCCTGGTGAGTTCAAAGGGAAATCCTTAAGAGATTTTCCCCCAGTTCAAAGGCACAACTGGGTATAAATACTGGACCTCAGACACCACCACTTCAGTACACTACAGGATCTTTGGAAACTCTGCCAAGAAGGACTGCTGGGCTGCTGAAGAATTGACACTCTGCCAGACCGCTGCCCTGCAGGACTACTTTCTGCTGTGCTGCTGCACTGTTTTGCAGACCTGCTGCCTGCTTCCCTTATGCAGGGTGAGAAGGACTGGCTGAACCTGCTTCCCTTGATCCCAGAACCCCAGAATGAATCCAAGGGCTCGTTGGCTGGCCTTCTGACTTGAACCTCATGGATTTTGTCTTCTGTGAGTCCACCCTGACAAATGATGCCACTCCAGTCCTGTGCCCTTGGAGGTGGGCCTAAGGTGCTCTGCTAGCCTCTGTGGCTCCAGAAGAACTGAGGCATCTCCTCTGCTGCTCTAAGCAACTCCAAGCAAAACCAGTGCATCGCTCCTGCTGCGTGGATCAGAACCACCACAAATACCCCCATCAGAGGCAATTGCTGCATTGGAACCGCCAATGAAGGCCCTTGCATCCCTCATTGATGGCAGCCTTAACAAGGACACCCGACTCCGCATCATAGACTTGCAGTACCTCAGAACTGATGCATCGACACGACTGATTAACGCATCCCCAGTTCACATTGCAAGCTCTCGTAGGTGAACATCGACGACAATGCAGCAAGACTTTGCACTGCAGTCTCGCTGTATATCAGAACCAATGCATCTTCAACGCGGATCCTTGCAACATTCTGCAAACCCAGATGTAAGCTACTCTGATTAGCAGGCCTAACTGGGTCCTTGTAGATGGCCTGCGCTCCATCACGTTCAGCCTGAATTTGTGAATTTGTTCCGGTTCAGTGCTACCAGATATCCACGGTTTATGCCTTTTAGCACTATTTTCACAAAAAATCTTTAAATCATAATATCTCAGGTCTACTAAGTGAGTTTTTGTTGTTTTGGTCTTGTTTTATTAATGTAAAATTACTCAATTTTTCTAAAACTGTTGTTGGCTCCATTTGTGGTGTGTTTCACTGACTTACTGTTTAAATTGTTGCACACATACTGTATACAGAGCCTCTAAGTAAAACCTAACTGCTCTGTGCCAAGCTACCTGAGGTTGGAGCACAGGTTAATTTAGGGTTTGCTTGTGACTTCACTCTGAGTAGACTTGTGGTTGATGCTTGAGAGGTGTTTCACCCCCCTCAACCAGTACCCCAATTTCTTAAAGGATGAAAGTGATGAGAACAGTTGTAAACAGAATTCTAAGTTGTCCCAATTAATCTTCAGTAGACTAGTCACTAATCAAGTCATAGACAAAATGGGATTCAGAAAGGGAGGGAGGCAAATCTGCTGCAAGTGCTACTGTGCTGAGCCTTCTTACCATAGATACAAATTGAGAACGAAGGCAAGGGGAGAAAAAGCAGGGCCTTGATTCTAATAGTGCGGTCATTGCTACAGACCGCCTGCCATATTTTGCCATTAACTGCCCACTGCATTTTGAAGGGGCTTTAAAGGTGTACTCTTGGATTTGTCATTTGATTCTTTCAATTGCATCTTCTCACCCATTTGTTGGTACTACCCTGGATTTTATCTATATTTTCCTATATTTGTGCCATGCAGAAACTTTTTACAGTGCAGTGCGAAGTTATTTACTGACTGTTGGACTTGTCCCTCTCTTTATTATTGCCTTCACCTCTTATGTTTTATTAACCCATTTTTGTTGGCTGATGGACTCTGTGCACTGCCTAACTCTCCCATAGGATAACACTGTGTTATCTTATGACACTTAATAAGTGATAACTTTTGAATTTTTTGAACAGTGGTTCCTTATTAGAGTTTAAAGAACATGTAGCATAGTAATAATGCAATAATAAAGCAGTTACAGAGGATTCATTGATAAAGTTTACATTAGGCATAGACAGTGCATGAGCAGATAATGTATCTGCTGTACAATGACAGTGATGTCACCTCTTCCCAGAATTGTCTAAACACTGTACAGGCCCACACCATGTGGTAGAAGTCCGCCGCTGGGCAGGGGCCTAGAGGACATTTGGGAACATATGGTTAATGCACACGGGCTTGAGATAGGTCAGGTGTAGGTGATTGAATTTGGTATATTTCAGGCGGGGGTTCCTAGACAATCTACGGACATATTCTAATGTGGTTGGACCATTGTTTATCTGTGAGAATCTGATCCACAGAGTTGGACCATTTATCTTTAAGCATGGGAAACCTCATATAATGGGTTTCCAGTGGATTAGCAGTGTCTGTATAGGTGGGCAGGGTTTGAGTTTGGTTCTTTCTGGCCCCCACATATTTCCTATTGTTGTCGACAATGCATTGTAGATGTGGATTGCTCTCCTCTATCTTGTATTCTTCCCTAAGCTCTTGGAAGGTCAGCAGGGATTTTGTACATAGATTTTGCTCAATGTAGAAAGGTCTGCCTTTGCCCATAACCTGACATTATGGTGATCTGCAACGTTATGGAGGGCTAGAAGGGCCCACAGTGGAAGAGGTGTACTGCAATACTTGGAGTCATGTTAAGGCTGGACAAAAGTGTGCTAGTAGCACTTAGCTGTCATGGACATTCACCCAATGCTTGGGGCGTCTTGTCTGGGATCAATTAGCCAGTCTTCTTTCGCGAGGCCTCGCAAGTAGGCCTGGGTGGAGTTCTTGGGGTTCCACTCGGCGGAACTCCGCCGAGTGACCCAAAATCTCTGCTGCGCTATATGGACTTCAGCAAGCGGCAGAGTGCATTAGGCCGCACCATTCATGCTGATATTTAGCGCAGAGTGTTTGTCCCGCGCTGAAAAGCGCAAACAGCACCATGCACAGCACAAGACGCGCTGCTACTTGCTCCCGCTCAAGTAGATGTTCTACTCGAGCGGAAGCTTCCTTAACTTGAGCGAAAGGTTTGTCAACGCAAGTGGTAGCAGCCTCCTTGACTGCCAGCATCGAAAACTCTCATCGGGAGGTGGTCTGGAGTAAGAGATTCCTCGCTCGCGCTCCCCAACTTAACGTTGGCCAGCCCGAGCCAAGAAAAAACTCTGCTCCGTGATCTTTTCATAACTCTGCATGCTACGCAGAGCGTGGAGTGGGAAAAACTTTGCAAACTCCGTGAGTGGAGCAGAATTTCATGCCCAGGCCTACTCGCAAGTCCCTCTGTGCAATCTTCCACTTGGGGTTAGGGGCTTTAGGGAGCCAAATCAGCTGGACACTGTAATTGAGCCGCCGCATAGTAAAGCTCATAGTTAAGTGTTCTCAAATCCTCCCTCTTTTCATGCCTGATCACCACATCTAGTCAGAAAGGAGAGAATTTAGGTCTCTGAAAAAGTACTTGGGTAAGTAGAGGGGCAGTGCTGAGAAATGGTGGCATGATTTCAGCATTATCAGCCTTTTAGCTATTGCCACCCTGCCCATCGATGATAGTGGTAGGGAGCTCTAAAATGCCAGGGAGCTGCATATACTATCCCCACCGCCCCCAGATTCTTCTGTATAAAGTTGTCTTCAGAATAGTAAATGTTTACCGCCAGGATCCAAAGATGTCTGATTTCCATTCTAGGACCAGGCAAGGCAAAGCCTCCCTGTCCTGATGTGAGAGACTCCTCAGAGGTACAAGCGGGATTTGGCCCAGTTCAGCTTTAAGCCTGAGACCCTGCCATAGTCTTCCAGAATTTCCATCACACGTGGTAGGTTTCTGCAGCCATCCTGCAGACATAGGAGCACCTCGGCTGCATATAGCGACATAGCTTCCCTAGTGTCAGGATATCCCTATGCAGGTCATGTAGGCGAATGAGGGCTGCGAGGAGCACCATTGCCAGGGCAAATATAATCGTTGACAGGGGGCATCCCTGTCTGGGGCCTCTGTGCACTTTGAATGCAGCAGAGACCGCTCTGCCTGTACAGACTCAGTCCACTGGATTTGTGAAAAGTCTATTTTTCTAGCCAAAGTCCATTTTTTATAACACTTCTATTAAGTAGCACCATTCTAGGGTGTTGAAAGCTTTCTCAATGTGGATTGATATGGTAGCGTGTAATTAAATCGCTTGCAAACTTTCTTACATCATTCATAAGTGGTGACTTAGGTTCAAGAATATGCTCCTCCCTGCGAGAATATGTTCCTCCCTGCGATAAAGCCATTTTGGTCGGCGTGGACCAATGTGGAGAGCGATGGTAATAATCTGTTCACAATAACCTTCCTGAGGATCTTGCAATCAGTGTTAAGAAGTGTCAGCGGTCTACAGCAGTGTAACTTCACAGGGTCTATACCCTGTTTGGGAAGTACTACAATCATCGCCTCTCACATGGATGCCGGAAAAGTGCTCCTATCTCTGGCCAGTTGGTACATTTGGTAAAGCTTCGGGGCAAGTATTGTTTAATAGGTGGAGTAAAACTGCAGGAACAGGAGTCTGTCCATCCAAAGAGGTTTATTTGCACTATTTGATTGATTGCAAGGCAGATCACCTCAATCTATAATGGTTCTTCTATGGTGTGGCACTGTAGAGCCTCTGGATCAGTATCTTATCAAGGGGGACCTTCTTGTCCCTTCAACTCCTCCTATAGTAAACTGTAGTAGTCTAGAAAAACATTATTCACGTCGGCCTGTGAGCTAAGTATCTCTCCCGCCGCAGATCTAATTGCAGATACATGTGACATGGGGACCTCTGACCTCAAGAACCACGCCAACACTCATCCCACCCTGTCCCCCCTCTGTGAGATGCCTAGGCACGTTGTCTCCATAATCCAATTTCCCAAGCCTGGCTGCCAAGGCCTTGTATTCCTTCCTATTGGGAGTGACATCGCCATCATTACCCATGCCGTCCACTGCCCAAACCTTGGCCTCATGTATGACACATTCCAAGTCTAGGATCTGTTTCCATAGTGCAAGGTTTAGACCGTATGTGGTCTTAATACAGATACCCCGTATAACAGGCTTGAAAGTATCTCACTCCACTCCTCTGTCTAAGGCAGTTCCTTCATTGTCTTCAAAATAGCTAGTGATATGCAAGTGTATAGGTTACTGGAAAACTCTATACTGCAATGTTGGCTTATACAATTTCCAGGTGGGCATCGGTGTTTGGCGTCTGCCCCAATGTATTAACATTTATAAGGCGATGTGGTCTGAATGTGTACGGCCTAAGTATTCAGTGGCTGAGACTTTGGACACCATACTGGAGTTACATAGGAAAATATCATTCTGGTGTATAATTGATGAACTGGTGAGAAGTACAAGTACTCTATTGTGGTGGGGTGCGTGGAGTGCCAAATGTCATACATGTGTCTATGTCCAAGCCAGTCTTTGAGGGTGTGTACAGTTTCAGTCATCGTCGTGCCCTGTAGAGGGGGAAAGGATTTGTCCAGTGAGACACTGTGTATAGCATTAAGGTCTTTCCCACATATACTCAGCTCCATCAAGTCCTCTACCAATGAGGTAGGTGGGTTTGTCAGGAATTGTGCTTGATTGTTGATAGGTGCATGTATTGCAACCAGAGCAAACATCACCCCGCTGAGTGCCTTTTCCACTGCAACATATCTACCCTCAGAGTCCACCACTGTGCAGCATGCAACCAGATGCACTGAAGGCTCCCACATGAGCATCCCTTGGCATAAGCCAAGTAGGAGAGGCCAATAATATAGCCCCTCCATCTTTATTGGTATTTAAGTTCTGTGGCAGTTATATGTGATTCTTGCAAGTATACAATGTGTCTGCCTGTGCCACAGGTAGGAATATTAGGTGGCTACGTCTGGGACTGGCCATTCACCAAACATTCTAGGACATGATATTGTACATAGGTGAAGACTCCATTGTGAATGTTGCCATATTTCAACCTTGTTCCACTTCCTGCCTCCGCCAGGAGTCGGACCCCTAAGATCCGTGTGTGAGCCCAATCCCCAACCAGTGTCACTGATATGATGCCAGAGCTGCACAAATAAAAAACAAAACTGTTAACTCTCAGTCCCAGGTCAGGACATCAACTAGCCAGTGACTAAATGTAAGTCATAAAAAGGAATGTGAAAGTTTGTTCCATCCGAACTCTGGACGGTGGGGGGGGGATTTATCAGCCTGGATTGACGGAAACAGTCATGCATAGTCTATGACCTCATGCAAGCGAGATGTGTTCCCTCCTCTCCACTTCGGGTAGGAGGGCCCCACCTCTCCCTACTCCTGTTCACTCACTAACTCACATTAACACTCTTTGGAAGGATATAGTTATCATAGTCATATTCCTTGATCCAACATCATTGGGGTAAGTTCAGGACCATAACGTGACTCTGCTGAAAGGTGCTCCAGAGTGAGAGCCAGCTCTTGCTCGTGGGAGTCATTCACAGGACTAGGGGATATCTTACCCTGGTGGTGGCAATCTATGGCCCTCAGCTCCGCGATGACCATGAAGTTCTCACGTGCTGCTTGCTTGCTCGTAGGTCTGCTTCTAGGAGACCAGTGCAGCCGCCTTCACGGTCGCGATGTCTCTAGCCCCAATCTGGTTGAGGATCCCGGGTTACCCGTGGCACCCCCTTTGGTGCCAGCCACTCAGTCATCCATCGATGTTGTGAAGAAGAGCATATTGTTAGAGATCACATCTCATAGTTTGGCTGGAAACATGAGGGAGTATTTCAGTCCTAACTGACGATGTTTCAGTTTAACCATCAGAAATGAATGCTCTACAGTGTAGCCTGTACCATCCTTGTGGTTCCCCCCCTCCCGGCAGTCAGTCATGGGTTGGCTAAGTCTTGGAGGACCTGCGCTGGTCGTGTTTAGTCTGGCAGGGGGTAGAGAGCTGTCAGGATGGTACAATGAAAACCAGCTGCATGGAGATCGTCTACTGCGCTTCTGTGCTAATCACTATCTTGGCTACGCCCCATAAGTGTTAACATTTCATTGAGAGCAGGTAGGAAAGTCATGTTTAGTGTCTGGGGAATTGTAATTTAATTTGTTTTTATGGTAAAGTCAGATTTTAAGTCAGAATTCTGAAAATGCCACTCTCAGAAAGTTGAACAATATATGTGAGGTTGCACTCCTTTCCTTGGTGTGACACCATTCTTCATGAGCTTATTTGTAGGTGCGTGCGATCAGTATCTGTGGATCGCCCCAAACCACAGTCAATACAATAGTATTCAAAAAGAGCACTCCTGTCGCGCTCCGAACTGTCGTGCTGCGAAAAAAGTGGGAATAGATCGCTCCAATATGTCCCATTCATCCAAGTACTCCAATGTAAATTCTTGTGACCAATATGTTTTCGCTGTTCATTATGACATGAATTTGCTTTGTTCTCTTCATCACAACGGAGACAGTGTGATTGAATCTGCAATCTTTATTAAACTCTTCTAATACCAGCTGCACGCCACTCCAGGCTTTTTACAATGGTACGTACAGATGAATCTCAATTTCAAGTTGGCATGATGTGTAGGTACCCAATACATTTCAAGCCCCCACGGCTCTTCGTCAGGAGTTTCTAAAACAAATACAATAAACAGCTTAGCTGACCCCTTAATTGTAATCAATACTTGATATTTGAAAACAAAACATTAACTACTAATAACACATAGCCATCTCTGTGCCCCAATCCTAACCCGAAGTAATTCAAATACTACTGAATTCTACTCCCTGCTCCACCCAAAAATGTGACAACTCGAAGTATACTGCTGATACAAAAAAAACATCGAAGACCCGTTACCCCACTCCTAATCCTCCCATGCTCTAAAACCCCTTCACTTTCCCACTCATATCCCCTCATTCTCCATATCCCTCGCTATTTACATGTTGATAACAGCCCCCACCAGCAATCTGACCTCCTTGTGCTGCTTTCCCCAATAGTTACAATCGATTTCATCCGAGAATCTAAGGAGAGACTCTTACTCCCAAAATGCACCTCCCAACCCCACACAAAATAACCCAAACTCCTTTCCCCACCGAAACTTGATCACAAGTGTTTCAAACAAATTCAAAATAAGTTACTTAACAAGACATCACTACCTTTTCCAAATGTTTGCACTACACTGACAACTGCCAGCAACGTCAGGCCTGTTCTTTGTGCTACAGCAATGACCATATGCAATGCTCTCCCTGCTTCTTGCGACCTCCTCCACCGCAAACGAAACACTGCACACTAGAATTAAGAATGTTAATTTTTCAGCAGGATTAAACTGGTCCCTCTATCCGGCCCATGCTCCATTGCGGTCAGCCTGAACTTATGACTTTCACACCATCTCGTACAACCAGATAACAGCAATTGGCTTTTTGTGCGTCTAAGCTCTGTACTTACCTGGAACCTTAACAATTGCATATCTCCAGTCCTTCTGTTTAGATTTTTGTTGTTTTGGTGTCAAATATTGTATAAAACTTTACTCTATTTTTCTATTTGTCGTAAATTGGTGTGGCATTTTTCTTGTGTTGCGTTTTAATTGTATTACTTGTTTGTGTGCTGCATCAATACTTTACACACTGCCTCCAAGTTAAGCCTGACTGCATTTGAGTCCGATTTGATTCTTGCCGGAGAGGGAACTCTGTCACAATGGAGTTCCCTCCCGGCCAAGACTATGTTTTGCCCACCTGATTTGAATATGGGTAGACCACAGTTTGACGATGGGGGAGACTACTCTGTCTCCACCGTGGTCAAACTCCTCCAATGGCCTGATGGAGTAAGGACCATCGAAGGCCTGAATATATGTCCCCACCTCAATTAGATGGGGAGTCATGGAGAAGGTTTTCAATTCCTGAAACTGCGAGGGAAAAACCTGGCAGTAAAGGGCACTGAAAAGTGCTCAATACCCCCTTCACCATGGCCTTTCAGATCCCCACATGGATCCCAAACAGCAGGCCCAGTCTTCTTCTTTTCATCCACAGATCCAGAGAGTGTTTTATTGAGCTGTGGATGAGGTGCCACCTTTGAAGGCTTCACTAGCCAGTGGGTGGAGTTGACACTTGGACACTAAATGACCAATGAAGAAAATGTTCCCAGGGGCAACCCTTCCCACTTTTAACACACCCCTTTTGCTTTACCTCAATGTATACTACAGTCCTCGAGTATGCGGCAATTCTAAGAAGGCAGCACCTTTCTGCCCTTGGAGGCTGCATTTGTCTGGTATGTTTTTAGGGAAACGACCAACCTTTTCCCTCTGTTCAGCTACACCAAACTGGTTCTGCCACCAGCTCCCCCTCTCACTCGGCTGGTACAAAACTGGCTACAGGTGTCCTAAGGAACAAAGCCTTCTCTTCTGCCAATCTCTTTTTATACTTGACTATGAATGAGCAGGCCACACCCTGTTTCCTTTTAGGTGAATGAAGTTTCTGAACCATCCGCAGCTGCCCTTCCTAAGCCAGGAAGTCACATACCAAACACCTAGGTCTGCTAGTCAACAGGCCTACACCACTGTTTCTGCTCTAGCAGCAGTTTTCATACCTCTTTGAAGGGGAATCATTGTCAGGGAGTGGCTGCTGACATGCTAATGCTAATAAACCCACTGAGGGTTCAGGCAGGCAAAATATGCCTTTTTAAAAGCTGCATTTCTAAGTATGTCTGAAAATCCAATTGCAACAGTGGATTGGAATTTTAATAAAGATTAAAAATAGTGGGCAAATAATCTCTCTAATTTACTTATCTAAAACCAAAGATATCAGAGTTATGATTTTATTCTGAACTTTCGTTTTTCTCATAGGATAGCAACAGCCCTTCATCTCATAGGATAGCAACAGCCCTCCAAATCTGAAAAAGCTTTGGAGTGCCTAGTCACAGTAGGTACATGACAATACCAAATTTCTTGCATGTACTACTTTTTCGTTTTAAATCTTTTTATTGAAGGTCACCAACTTGTATCACAATATAAAATGCATGACAGGCATCTGATATTGATAATCAGATCGTATACACATAGGGCACACATTTAAAGCAATTGCCCTCTAAGTCGCACATCCAGCAACATAATAATTGAAGGAAGAGCTGTATCCTGCCGGAGAGACGGTATCTGTGGCAAGAGGGGGGAGAAAACCGAGAAGAGAAAGGGAAAACTAGAAGAGGGGGACAGGTGGGGGAAGGGAGGAAGGGGAAAGAGAGAGGGGGAAAGAAAGAGGGGAGGATAGGTCATCCCAGGCTGAACTCGCCAGGGCTTTTGCTAGGGGTCAAGTGGTGGGCATCGGGCTTTCTATGCTATCAGGTTGAACTTTCATCCAGGGGGTTGCAGCTCCACGGGCTAGGTGGACGTCTTCAAACAATTGGTGGGTGCAGAGCCGAGGAGGAGTGAAGAAAGTGTATTCTAGTTTTGAGAAGTGGGTGAGCAGAAGTGCATGTACTACTTTTAAATGCTATTCACTGTACCGTGTGGGATGCAACAACTAGATAGGGTAACTTCTTTAATATTTAAAAGTACGGTGCTTTCTAGTAAAGATTTCTCATTCTGACAGGCTTGACTATAGGTTTAAACACTACAGCAGTCAGGCTACACATCTAGGCCTTTAGTCATGTTGTCTTTGTCAGCCTTGACGATGACACAACATGTGCAAAACCCACAGGTGACTTTTAACCTCTCCACCCCATCAGTGTATTTTCCTACAATGCTGGCCAGTTAAATATAACAATTTGGAGTTAGTCAGTTATTTCATTTTTTAGGGGGCAGAGCACATACACACGGGTCTGGACAGCAGTGTCCCAGTGTGCACGGTTCAAACACTAGAAGCATCAGTCCACAAAACGTTTGGATGACCAAACAAAAAGAGAGTTGATGTAGGAAGTGGGGATACCACCATGTATGGCTGCTGTGCATGGTAGACATCAAAGGTAGAGTGCGATGGAGAGGTGGTGGCAGTAAATTGACTTGAGCTAATATAGCAACGGATATGTGTGTGTGAGTTTAGAGGGATTTTGGTCTCATTTATGGCATTATGGCATAGGGCAGCTCAGCAAGCCACCTTGCTGCGTTGCCCGCCTAAGGCAAAGTGAAAGGGTAAGAATGCGCTCTATTTACGCAATTTGGTGCATTCCTGTCCTTTCTGCCTACACTGGCACAATTTTGGCAGCATAGCGCCAGCATAGGCACCTTTGCACTATGGTGAAGGGTGTCTTCACTGCAGACTAGATTGTTTTTGTGCAGGAAGGTGCACCTTCCTGCACAAAAGCATTAAACGATAAAAATACACAATACGGTTACTTTAGTTGGTAGAAGATTTGCTTAGTTTCTCTTAAGTTCTTAAATGCAACACTTTAAGTCAATGTACCTTAGATGCGACACGCAGGGCAACGAAAGTGTTGCAGCGATGCAGTTGCATTGAAGTTCTTGGTGCAAAAGAAATAAAGACGGGATCTTCCAGATGCTTCACGCTTCTCTGATGTTGCCAGAAGGCTCGACTCGATGCGTCAGCTACAGTGGCGTCACCTTTCACGAGATGCGACAACAGCGGCCTTGGCAGCGGCACTCTTCTCCGACGTTGCGAGACGCTTCCGCTCGATGCGATGCTGCAGCGGCGACACCCTTTCTGCGAGATGCGATGACAGCGGCTCCGACGGCGGCACGCTTCTCCGTGGATGCGAGGCGCTTTTCCTGATGCGGTGCAATGCGACAGCTACGATGGCTGCGATGGCGACACGCTTCTCTATCGATGCGAGACTCTCCTCTCGATGCGGTGCAATGCGTCAGCTACGATGGCTGTGATGGCGACACCCTTTGCAAGATGCGACGATAGCGGCTCCGACGGCGGCACGCTTCTCTCCCTTGAGTCGCGCTTCCAGCTCCTTGCGACACGCAGTCCCTCAGGAGGCCCAACAACAGCAGCAGGCACTCCCAAAGAACTCTGGGGAGCTGGAGGGTGAAGTCCACAGGTCCTGGGACTTTGTTCAGGGGGCAAGCTCAGCACAAGCCCTTAGAGATCTTTTTAAAGCACAAGTTGAAGCAAAGTCTTTAGTAGTCTTTCTCCTCTCCTTCAGCAGCAAGGCAACCACTGCAGGCCAGTCCCCCAGGTCAGGGACAGTACTCCTCCTTCAGCTTTCCCGGTTCCTTCTCCTCTGACAGAGGTTCTTCTTGTTAAGCAGGATCTAATTTCTTGGGAGCAGGGTCCCAATACTTATACCCCTAATTCCTTTGTTCCTCTGGGGTAGAGGGGCCTTTGCCCAGTCCAAACCAGTTCTTGAGCACTCTGTTGACATGACTCTGCCTTTCTATTCAGGGTGCAGGACAGAGACATCAGCCGCTCCACAGGAGGTGAAGCCAGCATTGTGGTGGCAGAGCACACCCCTATTCAGAGTCCAGGTGTACTCCTCCCACCCATCTGGCTGCCAATCTCTCTATTCACCACCAGGCTACCTAGCCCTGCCCTTTGGGTTTCCCCAGCCCTGTCACGCACACAACCAGACAGGCAGATACACATCATAGCAGAGGCGGGCTGAAATGGTCAGGCAAGCAAATACCAACTTTCTAAAAGTGGTATTTGCAAACACAGAATATTAAAATAAACTTTACTAAAATATGTATTTTATTATTCTGAGTTCAGGCATTCTAAACTCGAATTTCTACCATGTTCCCTGGGTCTGTTAGGATTATAGAATGTAACAATTCTGACAGCCCATTCTGGCCTATGGAGAACAGGTAGCCTTACAATAGTGAAAAATGAAAATGGCTCTAATTCACTATTAGGACATGCCACACACATCAGGGCTTGTCCTACCTTATGCTTACAATGCACCCTGCCCTTGGGCCTACCATAGGGGTGACTAATATGAAGTTAAGGGAAGGTTTAGGGACTGGCAAGTGTGTGCACTTGCCCAGTCAGCATGACAGTACCAGACTGCACGCAGGCTCTGCAATGGCAGACCTTAGATACATTTTACCAGGCCGCTTCTGTGGCTGGCACAACCAGTGCTGCAAGCCCACCAGCAGCATTTGTATTTACAAGCCCTGGGCACTCCTGGTGCACTTTACTGGGGTCTGACAGTAAACCAAATAAGCCAATCATGGAATCCAACCAACATATACATTTTAAACAGGGAGCACTTGCACTGTGGCACTGGTTGGCAGTGGCACAGTGCTCTGAGCAGATAACACCAGCAAAACACATGAGGCAAAGCGACAAAAAGTGGAAGGGAGACTCACGCCAAGGTGCCAGGTCTAACATGCCCCTGTGCTGTTTGCTGTCTGGCGCTGGCCTGCAGTGAATGCTTGCTGCCAAGGAAAGGAGAAGAAGGACTTTGCTGTTTGCTTTGTCACCTGCTTGAAGAAAAGATCTCCAAGGGCTTGAAACTGAGCTTGCCTCCTGTTCTGAAGTCTCAGGGAAACAAAGACTTCAACTCCAGCTCCCCTAAATGTCCTTGCTGGGAATTCTAGCCTGCAAAGAGGTGCCTGCTGCTGTTTAGGACCTTTAGAGACTGTTTGTCGCTGCGAGCTGGAAGATCGCCGCAACCAGAAGAAGCGTGTTGCACACGCACCGATTCATGGTGCATCACCGAGTCACGGGGAAGAAGCGTGCTGCATCCGCACATGGTTCTGAAGCCTCGCCGAACAACTAGGGAGAAGCGCACAGCATCCACACCGGTTTCCGACGCATCGCCGAGAGGACCGTCCCAGCACCTGGCGTGCAGCTGCAAACATGAACGCATCGTAGCGCATCATCACATTGCATCGAGCGGCAATTTTGTCACATCGCACCGGATCGTCGCATCGCATCGAGGCGCCATCTTGTCGCATCGTAACCAGAACGCAGTAAGAAACCGACGCATCACCTCCTCTCTGGTAAGGAAACCACGCATCACCTCCCCTGCGCTGCAGTAAGGAACCAACGCATCACCTCCCACGAAGCAAGGAACCGACACTTCACCTTCTCTGCTACTTTTTTGTTTGTTTTGCATGATTCATCTGAGGTACTTTGTTGGAAAAGTGTTGTATTTACAACTCACATTGAACTGAACTATTTCTACCATTTGAAAGTGTTATTTTTAATACTGTATTGTGGATTTTTGTCATTTGGTCTTGTTTAGATAAAGATTACTTATTTTTCTAAACTGGTGTGGTGTCCATTTGTAGTGTTTTCACTGTGTTACTGTATGCGTTCACAAATTCTTGACACACTGCCTCTGAGATAAGCTTGTCTGCTTTAGTCCCTATCGCACTTTAGTTCTCCGCGTTGATCCCGCCTCTAATCGTTAAAAGATCATACATTAGAATTAAGCAGTAAGCATTCTTAATAAGAATGACAGACAAGGACCAAAGTTTAAAAGTCTACTCAAAGAAATATCAATCCAGAAATGCACACTCTGAACCGGCATACAAATAAGCATATAAACATATAAATCATAATATAACAGGAATAGCTCAGTAAAGTTCTACTGGAAATCCTGCTTAGATTTGCCTTCTAAGAAAAAGGATAGTGCACCCCTGGTCATTCCCAGCAACTATTCCTGGGACATGACTTGTTACATAGTGTGTTATTTGGACTGAGGTAGTAAGTTTGTCCTTTGATAGGTACATCACGTTCAGTGTGACTGGAAAAGTCTTAGGGCATGATTTAGATCTTGGAGGATCGGGTCCCGCCATCGCTTTTTCGACGGTCTTTCAGCCCGCCGACGTGAAGGTCTGCCAGCCGTTTTTAGATGTTGTTGAGTCCATGGCCGATAGATTACCCGAGTCCTTCCGACTCCACCAGAATAGTCATCCCACCTCAAGTGCGTCAGAGGCAAAAGTGTCTGTGGAAGGGAGTCCAGCAAAGAAAACTGCTCAGCCGATTACAATGTGCCTTTCCATCGAGGCAACTGTGGCAGCAACATCTCTATACTCGAGATGGTGGAATGGAAGAAAAAGAGGTGAAAACGTACCTTTTTTCAAGTTCACACTTCCGTTGCCATCTTGAACCCCATCATGCAGGTCCTCCCTGCACAGCTACTAGTCAACCACAATGCTAAGTTACTCCGTTGTTGCCGGACTCTGTGTGGGCACATTTAACAGTGTGTGTATGTTGTTGGTGTGCAATGTGATATGTTAAAAAAAATGCATTTAACATTAATAACATGTACATATTGATAGATCCACAACATATATGCATAGTGAGTTAATGATGAGTAGTAATTACTTCTCTGCGCACCCCCATGGCCTCACTCCAACAGGTCTCCACCACCAGGACAGCGCCATCACAACAGGACCATCTGAATCGGCTCATCGCAATCCAGCCGGCCTGACTGCGACGGAGTACTGATAGTCAGCTGAGAAGACCACCGCCACGACAGATCATTGTCTGTTGATGCTAAATCTAAATTTGGCAGGCGGGATTCCGTCAGCTTAACAGAGTACTTGGAACTGCCACTGCGGTGGGGTGATGGTAGTCCTGTCAAGATCTAAATCAGGCCTTTAAACTTTTCATGGCAAAGGCTACAAGTCTTTATTACAGTGGAAATATTAACAATGAAAATGATCACGTGGTATACTACAATGTCACAACCGAAATGGAAGAAAACACAAAGTTGATCTAGGTCAGGTTGTTCTCGGTTTGTCAGATGTTAAACACTTAAGTTTTAAGTTAGGAGTTAAGTGCTTGCTCTTTGCCTATTTTGTATATTGACACATAGCTAACAGAAGGAGTGTGTGGCTTCCATGACGCATGACGCTATCACTGTTACTCATTTACCTTAAGCAGCTTACAACCATTTATAAAACCCATTGTATTGACCAGTTTTAGGTGTATGTCAATTGTTGTGTTATATATCTGGATACTATTACATCTCATATAGAAACCAAAATACAGATCAGGTGTCCCACTATGGGAATCACAGGAATGTATTTTACATGTTCCTTTTAGAGAGCCCCCACTTTTTTCCCAATTAAAGATCTGTCTGCACATATTTCTATCTGATTGATTGCAGTTAGAAGCTGTGGATGCTTCCTGAAGCCTGGTTACAGCATGTTCTTCCAAAGTTGATGCCACATGCTATGCAAATCGCTGGGCAAGGGAAGCACACACTTTAAAGGTCTGAAGTTGGTGCTCTGTACAATTTGCACATTACAGTAACCGTTTAAAATATTAATGCTGTAAGATATGGTGCAGTTTTTAACGTGTTTAATATTTCCACACCATGCGTGCCCACTGCTTTATAAGCCTTGCTTTATCAAATTAATTAGCTTTAAAATGCACCATTTGCCAATGATTTTTTATTTTATTTTAATCGACATGAGGATCTACCCTGGGCTCACCCTGAACACCACGTTTGTCCATTAGGCTTGCTCGCGTCGCTCGCTTACATAAAAGTCATACCCAACGCCTTACCACTTCCAAATGTCACCAGCCGCCACTGAGTATACGAACTCCACAGTACCATAATGTTCTTAATGAAAACTGAGAAGTTTAATATCAAACCTCTCAGCACATTAATTCCACACTGATGCCAGTGTTGGATTTAATGAACAATGCACACAGAGGGCATCTTGGAGATCCCCCAAGAAAAAGGAACTAACACTAGTGACTAGGCTGATTGGCTGCTCCCCAGCTGCCACCATCAGACATGTTTCTGAACCCCTGGGTCGAGAGCCTGCTGCTCTCGGGGGTCTGAAACAATGCACATCCTGGGACAAAGTGCCAAGCCTCCTCGCCCAGGATGGGCAGGGTCCAGGAAGAGGAAGCTTCAAAGGCTTTGCCTTTGTGAACTTCCACAGGCCTTTTGCTGCTTCCAGCAACTGGCCCCAACCGGTTCTGACCCCCACTTTGGGCGGGAGAATCGGCAGAAAAACCAATTGAAGAAAGGAGGTGTGCCCACCTTTGCCAACCCCACCACTCAGGTGGGGGAGACGAGGTGAAGCATAACTCTCAGTCCCCGCCATCTTGCAGATGGGGGGACCCAGCCAACCAGAGTGAAGCATATGCCCTCCTCCCACTGGGAGGTGGCATAATAGGGGGTGTAACCACCCCAAGGAAGGGACCCATTGGATCCAACCATTACCTACCTGGAACACCCCTAAATCTAGTATTTAGGGGTAACTTGTAACCTTGCCTCCTCAGACAAGAAACGACTGAGAAGGACCGAAGAAACCGTGCCGAAGCAAAGAAGAGGAGGACGCCTACTGACTTGGCCCCAGCCCTACCGGCCTGTCCCCACCTCGAACCTACAGGAGCGAAATCCCCATGTGTCCTGCAGCAAGCAACCTCAAGAACCCCGAGGACCTGCCCTGCCTTCCACAGAAAAGACTTTGTCTCCCGTGAGCACCGGACTTGGTCACTCACCGACTCTGGCTACCGTCAGATCCGCGAGTCTGCACCACTCTGCACCCGACGTCCACGGGCCGAGTTTGAGTGGCCCAATACCACGAGGAGGTCTCCCCGGCGATCCTGACCTGAGATCTGGTGATATCTGACCTGCCTCGAATCTCCCAGCGAAGCCAGCTTCCTTTTTCTGAAGGATTCCCCCCCAACTGCGACCGGAGCTGGTAAGGAAATCCCTGCGCCTAAAGACACCACTGTACCCGAAGTCCCACGGCCTTGGTTGGCCCAACCAACTGTGCCCCAGCATCTTAATTTACTTCTCCAAGCGGTGGTCACCTCCAGAAGATCTTTGTTCCCGAGCCTGCAGTCTTTGTTAAAACCGGAGAATAGACATTGAAATCAACAGGGCACCAAACCAGCACCCTGCACCCAGCTGCCCCTGCGCCACTGCGGGTGTATATTGGGTGCTAAATCAGCTTCCCCTTTGCCCTGAGATAAACCCCAGGAGCTTTGCTCCCACAACCTTTTGGCCTGCTCATAACCAGCCACCAATCGGAGGCACCCTCACCCCCATTGGATAACGTAGGGCCTCAGCACTCTGCACCCGGCCGCCCTAGTGCTGCTGAGGGTGTTTTGAGAGTGCATCCTTAACCCCTTGTATGCCCATGACGAGCTGGACTCGTCATGGAGCAAAGTCGCGCTGTGCCCATGACGAGTCCAGCTCGTCATGAGGCATACCCTGGGGAATCCCTCTGGTGCGGGCACAGTGATAGGGATACAGTGAAAGGCCCCCCCCTTTCACTGTAATGACGATCGGCGCGCACGTCATTGGGGGGGCCTGCCCAAAACGGGCAGGCCCATGCCCCCACCCCACCCCCCAATTATTACAGTCTTTCTGCCCCCCCTGGGGGGCAGATGGGTCATTGGCCCCTAATCTGCCCCTTCGGGGAGGACAGAGAGCCCACTAAACACCAGGGATTTTTTTTAGCGCAATTGTTTTTAGGGTGTGGGCTGCCCGAAATGGGCACGCCAATGCCCCCACCCACCCGCCACCATTACAGCCTTTCTGCCCCCCCTGGGGGGCAGATGGGGCATTGGCCCCCAATCTGCCCCCCCGGGGGGGCAAAAAGACCACTAGACACCAGGGAATTTACAAAAAAAATAAAAATAGGGGTGGGGGCTGCCCAAAACGGGTAGGCCCATGCTCCCACCCCACCCCCCAATTATTACAGTCTTTCTGCCCCCCCGGGGGGCAGATGGGGCATTGGCCCACTAAACACCAGGGATTTTTTTTAGCGCAATTGTTTTTAGGGTGTGGACTGCCCGAAATGGGCACGCCAATGCCCCAACCCTCCCCCCACAAAAATGACAGTCTTTCTGCCCCCAGGAGGCAGATGGGAGAAGTAGCCCCCAATCTGGCCCCCCCTGGGGGCGCAGAATGCCCACTAGAAACCATGGATTTTTTTGTTTTATTAGTGTAGGGGTAGGGGCTCCCCAAAATGGGCATGACAATACCCCACCCCACCCCCAGAGAAATTCCAGTCTTTCTACCCCCCCAGGAGGGCAGATGGTGGCAGTGGCCCCTGATCTGCCCCCAGGGGTGGCAGAAAGCCCACTAGGCGCCAGCGAGTACGCAGGCTTTTTTTATGCGTGGGGGTGGGGGCTGCCCAAAATGGTCATACCAATGCCCCCACCCCCACAAAAAATAGCCACAGTCTTTCTGCCCCTTTAGGGGAATATCAGGATGAAACCCCCTTCCCCGATTCCCCCCCCAGGGCGGCAGAAAGCCCACTGGGCTCAAATTTTTTTTTAGCAATGTGCATACCTGGGGATTTTGGGCCCTAGCGCAGTTGGCACGTAGGCAAACCTAGCAAACCTGTACATTCTTTAAAACTAGACACCGAGGGGAATCCTGGATGGGGTGACTTCACTGGCTCTCACCAGGTTCTGTTACCCAGAATCCATTGCAAACCTAAAAATGTGTCCAAAATAACACATTTTCCTCACATTTCTGTGGTGGAAAGTTCTGAAATCTGCGTGGGTCCACAAAATTCCACCCACCCTGCGCTCTCCAAAGTCTTCAGAGAAAAATGGTACCTCACTTGCGTGGGTAGGCCTAGTGCCCGCGTCAGGCAAGGGCCCAAAACCTATTGAGGAGACATCAAAATTACCTATCACAAAACAACCTGTTTTTGCAAAGGGGGTCCTATGAGTTTTTGGCCCCGGGCTTGGCGGCAACCTAGGGAAACCTACCAAACCCACATATATCTGAAAACTAGACAGCTGGGGGATTCCAGGGAGGTATGGCTTGCGTGGATCCCCCAACGTTTCCTTACCCAGAATGCCCTGCAAACCTCAAATTTAGCTGAAAAATTCACCTTTTTCACACTTTTTTTGTGGGATAGTTGTGGCATCACCGGGCTGACACAAATTTCCTACCACCCAGCGTTCCCCCAGGTCTCCCGATAAAAACGGTGCTTCACTCGTGTGGGAGGCCCAAGTACCCGCGACAGGCAAGGGCCCAAAACGTATTGAGGCGACATGAAAATTGCCTACATCAAAACGACCTGGTTTTGCAAGGAGGGTCACCTGGGTTTTTGGCCCGGTGCTCGGCGGCCACCTAGGGGAACCTACCAAACCCACACATTTCTGAAAACTAGACACCGGGGGGATTCCAGGGAGGTATGGCTTGCGTGGATCCCCCAACGTTTCCTTACCCAGAATGCCTAAAAAATGACTGATAATTCTCATGCTAGTATGAGTATTCCCAATTTCAGAAATGTGCAAATATCTACTGTTTCTAAACCCTATATTTTGTTCCCATTTCAGAAATACATAGGTGTCTTTCATACCGATTTTTCCATGTACACATTTTTACAGAATAATTACTATATACCGGTACATAATAAAAAACCATTGCAAGTTGCTGCTCAGTTTTTGGCTCTGGGTTCGTCGGGTTCTTGGCGAACCTACAAGTCCTATATATCCCCACAACCAGTAATGTCCAGCGGATGTAATGGTATATTGCTTTCAAAGAACTGTCATAATTAGAAGAAGTTACAGGTGAAAACGTTGACACAAAATGCTGTTTTTTTCAACTAATTTTCAATTTATCCTATTTTTAACTGTTAGTTTCTATAAAAAAAACCTTGATGGATCTACACAAATGACCCCTAGCTGAATTTAGAATTTTGTCTTCTTCTCGAAAATGTATAGCTTTCCAGGATCCATTATTGCTTTTGTACCCATTTCTGCCATTAACTGGAAGGAGGTCAAAAGCACAAAAAATAGCAAAAATAGGCTATGTCCCAGAAAAATGCCAAAACTGTGTAAAATATGTTGGGTTTCTGACAAAAGTCTGGTATCCCCAAAAAGCTAGGAAAATTGTGATTTCAACCCCACAAACCCTTTTTTGATAACATTTGCAGGGAAAAACCCAGATGCCTTCATTTGCAGCCCGTTTTTTCCATTTTTCCGAAAAAAAACTAAGTTTTGCTGTATTTTGGCTCATTTCTGTAACCCCTCTAGGAGAATCCACAAACCCTGAGTACCTTTAGAATCCCCATGATGTTGGAAGAAAAGGACGCAAATTTGGCGTGGATACATTATGTGGTCAAAAAGTTACAGGGGCCTCAGCGCGCACTACCCCAAATAGTCAAAAAAGGGCGTGGCACAGGAGGGGAAAAGGCCTGGCAGCGAAGGGGTTAACCCTGGGGGACCCCTGTTTCTAACCCCAGAATACCAACTCCCACAAAAAAGTACTTATCCGTTAATCAATAACTTAATTTCTCTCCATAGGAATACATTGGCTGTTTTCCTTTGAAAAATGTTCTAAGTGTGGAGTTGATTTTCCTTGGTTGGTTAGACCGCATAGTAACAAACGTTGCCAGTAGGATGCTATTGAAAAAGGGGAATACATATTCTGAGGTTTCATGGAGGCATGGTAACAACAGAGATCCGAGCACACATGCCCTCGCATGCATCTGTCTCTTGCTCCAATGCATTCCTCCTAACACCTTCTCATCCATGCTTGGGGTGGTGCTTCTGAACTACCATCTTCTGAATGGCTTCTGGCCCAGCCTCAGTTTCAGGACTTCGAGAGGAGCCTGTTTAACTTTCATATCATTATCAATTTAGGCGGTTTCCAACAGTGTTAACATCTGGAGATGCATCTCCTTCTCTTCCATAACCACTGCCAGCAAATCATGAAACTCTTCCTCCACATCAGTGAGTGTCTCAAATGTTGACTCATTCTCTCAAGCAATGGTCTCTACAGATATACAGTGCTGCTGTCATCTCCGAAAGAAGAGTAACCCTAAAATGACTTAGATCTAATGGAATATGGAAATAGAGCAGTCCATAATGCTATGAGTGCTATTTGTTGATCACACAAAGGCTTTTTTTCAAGAATGGCCTACATGCATTAAATGTCTATAAAATCATCCTCTTTTCAAATTGTCAAATTTCACTCACGTTTGCCAGTGGGGATTCTTTCCCCCAGACGAAAAAAGCATTTTGCAAGAAAATGTTAATGCGAAAGAATTTTTGCAAGCAATCACTGTTGTGGCTTTTTGCAGACTTTTGTCCTGTAAACTGTTTGTAGCACGACAGTGGGTTTTAACCCACATTTTTTAGATATAATTTGACAACGAAATGTTTGAGAACTTTCCTAAATTGCTGAGAAAAAACATTTGGAACTTTGCATACCCTCTTCTGCACCTACTTCATTTTCAGGAGCAAACATTCTTTAAGGAGTCTCTAACGGGTTAATCTATTCGTTGTACAGTGCTGCCCTAAGGTGTGCGGCCGAGAAGACTTCATAAAGACAGTCAAGTCTGGGATAAAATATTTAGATCACTTTAAAGTTCATTTTTTAAGGCTGCAGATGTAGCGGTTGGATGATATGATAATACAAAGTGTACTTCTTACACACTTGCCAATTACGCCTGTTTTGTGCGCTTGGTGCTTTACTGTGCCTGGACAAATACACAATAAAGACTGGGCATTCTGCAAGTCCCAGCACTGAAACACCTATCTCCTGATGCTGTGTGCGCCTTGTTTCAGGCAGTCACAGGCACTAACCTGACCTTGCTAACCCGCGGATCTAAACATTCAGGGTTTCACAGTGCATGCACTTTATGAATGAGAATCCTGTGTCCCTGATGTGCCCCAGTGGGATGTCTTGCCAGAAGAAGCAGACACATCCCTTTGCAGGCAGCCATTAAAGCACTTCTGAATACACTTTAACGGCCATGGACCCTTGGGATAAACTATCCCCTAGGGCACCTCAAATCCCATGCTATGATGGGCAGTGGTCCAAAGCATGCATGGACTGGGTTCGTTAGCCTCAAGGGTCAAATGGGCCGGCACACTAGTTTATACGTTCATCGCAATCAATAAAAACATATTAGAGCAAAGTTGCATGTTCTAAGGCAAGCTGCCATCTGCTTTACACAATAACAATTCTTATTGGTCAATATTAGAATTACAGCAAATAATGACATTAAGTTTCTTTAAAAAAAAAAGTGAAGTACACATACCAAGCTTCTGTGAAGAAGATAGTCCTATTTGTTTTTCGTTGGAAATGTCAACACTCTGCCTACCTTATTTACTCAACTAGATTGGACTGGGTTAACTCCCTCTGGTTCAGTTGTTTGTGTGTTGCAGCATATGATGGGGAGTGTGAGTGATCAATGAGCAAAACTGCCTAATTTTCTTTGGCGTGAAATGCGCATAATTCTTTGAGAAACATTGATTTTACATAGTTAGGAAAGTAATGAACAGCTAAGGGATTAAAGTACTGATTAACTAAAAGGTGTGCGAGATACCGGCAGATGACATCAGTGTCCAAAACACACATGCACGATACACAATTGAGCCCAGGAAGCTATTTCCTTGTGGTGTTCTGATAACGCCGACATTTTAATTTTTCCTTTTTTTACCTGCACCTTTTTTGCCACTCCTACCTTGTTTACTTCAACTCTCCACTTTACTTTCAGGGGCGTCCCTTCCTAATAGCAAGTCACCATGCCATGTACAATTGTTTTGAGACCGCATTTGCGGCCACAGAACACTCACAGTTTACCAACTACTTCAAGTAGGTGGTAAACCACTCGCAAACGGGAAGCGATCCCCAGGGGACCCCTTCCCCTTTGTGAGTATGTGAGAAAATATTTTTAAGAGCAGGCAGTTGTTCAAGGGACCACTGCCTGCCCTTAAAAACGAAACTGAAAAGTTTCATTTTCTTTTTGAAATGCATCCCATTTTCCTTTAAGGAAAATGGGCTGCAGAAAAAAAAGACTGCTTTATTTAAAGAACTCCCAGACATGGTGGCTGCTGACCCCAGCAGGCCTCCATCCCTGGGAGTGCTAGCCATTCCTAATAGGGTTGCAAATTGCGACAGCCTCTTTAATATTCATGAGGCATGCAATTTGAGACCCCATTAGGAATCGCTAACAGTGTCCATCCCAATTTGCGACGCAATTTGTGAGTCACAAGTTGGTGGGTCATACATCTGGCCCTAGGTATTTCCCCCAGCAGCATGGCTTAAAAAGGCGGGGTACCTGACCTACTGCCACCTTTTCTCTGAGTCACTCAACATTTTCTCTGTGAGGGAGGGTTGCAACATAATTATTTTTAATTCAGACCTCTTTCCCACGTTTGGTGCAGGCCTGGAGGGTAGTGTTTGGTGGGATGGGTGTTTGTCAGTCATTGCATGCACTGGAAAACTATGCCGGACCTTCTCTGTGGCAGGTCCAATAATGATTGTTGGATGTTCTTGTTAGACCTGGCACCATTGGCGTGGGTCTCCCTTCCATTTTCTACTGTTGCCTCCTGTGTTTTTGCTTGTCTAGTTGCTTTGGGCACTTTGCCACTGCTGTTCAGTGCCAAAGTGCAAGTGCTCCCTGTTGTAAATTGATGTAATGGATTTGATTGGCTGATTTGATTTACTTGTCAGACCCTAGTATAGTGCACCATGTGTGCCCAGGGCCTGTAGATCAAATGCTGCTGGTGGGCTTGCAGCACTGATTATGCCACCCACGGAAGCAGCTGTAAAATGTGGCTCAGGCCTAACATTGCAGAGCCTGTGTGCAGTCTGAGACTGCCATGTCGACTTGGCAAGTGCACACACTTGTCAGTCCCCACGCCTTCCCTTTTCTGCATGTTAATCACCCCTAAGGTAGGTCTAAGGTACCCCTGTGGGCAGGGTGCATTGTATGTGAAAGGTAGGACATGCCCTGATGTGTGTGGCATGTCCTGATAGTGAAATACTGCCAATTTCGTTTTTCACTATTGCAGGGCTATCTGTTCCCATAGGCCAGAATGGGCAGTTAGTTTATAACATCTTATAAACATAACTGGCCCTAGGAACAAGATAAGAATTAAAGGTTAGTATGCCTGAACTCAGAATGTTAAAGTGCATCTTTTGGTGAAGGTGATTTTTACATTCTGCGTTTGAAAATACCACTTTTAGAAAGTGGGTATTTTCTTGCCTAACCATCCATTATACCTCTGCTAGGTTTGTGTACTGCATGTCTGGCTTGTGAGTGAGAGGAGCTTGGAGAGGGCTGCTGTTCCAGAAGTCTGATGGGTCAAGGCTGGGCTGAATGAGACCTGGGTTAAATTCAGAGTAGGGGCAGGAGATTTCCTTTCACCTGCCTGGGCTAAGTCTGCTTTCAACAATGCTGCCTCCACCTCCTGCCAGGAAGCTGCACCAGTGAGGACAGAACTGGTTTTGGCTGGGTACAGACACACTCTGCCTTCAGAGAACAAAGAATTAGTGTGTATAAAAAGTTGGACCCACACCCCAGACTATTAGATCACTTCTGGGAAATAAAGAGGAACCTTTGCCAAGGAGAAGAGCCAGATAAGCTGAAGGAGGAATACTGCCCCTGTGCTGTTTGCTGTCTGGGGCTGGCCTGCAGTGAATGCTTGCTGCCAAGGAAAGGAGAAGAAGGACTTTGCTGTTTGCTTTGTCACCTGCTTGAAGAAAAGATCTCCAAGGGCTTGAAACTGAGCTTGCCTCCTGTTCTGAAGTCTCAGGGAAACAAAGACTTCACCTCCAGCTCCCTTAAATGTCCTTACTGGGAATTCTAGCCTTCAAAGAGGTGCCTGCTGCTGTTTAGGACCTTTAGAGACTGTTTGTCGCTGCGAGATGGAAGATCGCCGCAACCAGAAGAAGCGTGTTGCACACGCACCGATTCCTGGTGCATCACCGAGTCACGGGAAAGAAGCGTGCTGCATCCGCACTTGGTTCTGATGCCTCGCCGAACAACTAGGGAGAAGCGCACCGCATCCACACCGGTTTCAGACGCATCGCCGAGAGGACGGTCCCAGCACTTGGCGTGCAGCTGCAAACGTGAACGCATCGTAGCGAATCATCACATTGCATCGAGCGGCCATTTTGTCGCATCGCACCGGATCGTCGCATCGCATCGAGGCACCATCTTGTCGCATCGTAAGTAACCAGAACGTAGTAAGAAACCGACGCATCACCTCCTCTCTGGTAAGGAAACCACGCATCACCTCCCCTGCGCTGCAGTAAGGAACCAACGCATCACCTCCCACGAAGCAAGGAACCGACACATCACCTTCTCTGCTACTTTTTTGTTTGTTTTGCATGATTCATCTGAGGTACTTTGTTGGAAAAGTGTTGCATTTACAACTCACATTGAACTGAACTATTTCTACCATTTGAAAGTGTTATTTTTAATACTGAAGTTTGGATTTTTGTCATTTGGTCTTGTTTAGATAAAGATTACTTATTTTTCTAAACTGGTGTGGTGTCCATTTTTAGTGTTTTCACTGTGTTACTGTATGCGTTCACAAATGCTTGACACACTGCCTTTGAGATAAGCTTGTCTGCTTTAGTCTCTATCGCACTTTAGTTCTCCGCTTTGATCCCGCCTCTAATCGTTAAAAGATCATACATTAGAATTAAGCTATACGCATTCTTAATAAGAATGACAGACAAGGACCAAAGTTTAAAAGTCTACTCAAAGAAATATCAATCCAGAAATGCACACTCTGAACCGGCATATAAATATGCATATAAACATATAAATCATAATATAACAGGAATAGCTCAGTAAAGTTCTACTGGAAATCCTGCTTAGATTTGCCTTCTAAGAAAAAGGATAGTGCACCCTGGTCATTCCCAGCAACTATTCCTGGGACATGACTTGTTACAAAGTGTGTTATTTGGACTGAGGTAGTAAGTTTGTCCTTTGATAGGTACATCACGTTCAGTGTGACTGGAAAAGTCTTAGGGCATGATTTAGATCTTGGAGGATCGGGTCCCGCCATCGCTTTTTCGACGGTCTTTCAGCCCGCCGACGTGAAGGTCTGCCAGCCGTTTTCAGATATTGTTGAGTCTATGGCCGATAGATTACCCGAGTCCTTCCGACTCCGCCGGAATAGTCATCCCACCTCAAGTGCGTCTGAGGCAAAAGTGTCTGTGGAAGGGAGTCCAGCAAAGAAAACTGCTCAGCCGATTACAATGTGCCTTTCCATCGAGGCAACTGTGGCAGCAACACCTCTAAACTCGAGTTGGTGAAATGGAAGAAAAAGAGGTGAAAACTTACCTTTTTTCAAGTTCACACTTCCGTTTCCATCTTGAACCCCATCATGCAGGTCCTTCCTGCACAGCTACTAGTCAACCACAATGCTAAGTTACTCCGTTGTTGCCGGACTCTGTGTGGGCACATTTAACAGTGTGTGTATGTTGTTGGTGTGCAATGTTATATGATAAAAAAAATGCATTTCACATTAATTACATGTACATATTGATAGATCCACAACATTTATGCATAGTGAGTTAATGATGAGTAGTAATTACTTCTCTGCTCACCCCCATGGCCTCACTCCATTAGGTCTCCACCACCAGGACAGCGCCATCACAATAGGACCATCTAAATCGGCTCATCGCAATCCAGCCGGCCTGACTACGACGGAGTACTGATAGTCAGCTGAGAAGACCACCGACACGACAGATCATTGTCTGTTGATGCTAAATCTAAATTTGGCAGGCGGGATTCCGTCAGCTTAACAGAGTACTTGGAACTGCCACTGTGGCGGGGTGATGGTAGTCCTGTCAAGATCTAAATCAGGCCTTTAAACTTTTCATGGAAAAGGCTACAAGTCTTTATTACAGTGGAAATATTAACAATGAAAATGATCACGTGGTATACTACAATGTCACATCCGAGATGGAAGAAAACACAAAGGTGCCGATTACGATCCGGTAAAAAAATTCCCCGTCCGACTCGTATCCGGATTTTTTTCCGTCCGAATCGTCAAAGTAGCGTACAAACTGCCAAGTACGATTCGAATGGAAAAAAGTCCATACGAATCGTATGGACGTATGGACTGGGAACATTTTCCCACAAGTCCTCGGGTCGGGAAAAGTCCCCGACACGTCCCCGGTCGAAAAACCCACCGTGCGGAAAAATAAAGTCCGACTGCGCAAGTACGATCCCTCCCGTCCTCCCCATTTCACAACCGTACGCAAAATACACCGTCCGAACCGAACTCCCATAGCAACCATGGAGACATGTGCCCGCATACGCGCCGAACACCCCACCACCCCCCGCCCGCGGATGTACGCTCCGAACCCCCACCCGTGTATGTACGCACCAAACCCCCACCCGTGGAAGTACGGACCGTACCCACACACCACCAGTGTATGTATGGACCGTACCCCCACCCGTGGAAGTACGGACCGTACCCACACCCCACCAGTGTATGTACGGACCGTAACCCCCCACACGTGGAAGTACGGACCGTACCCACAGACCACCAGTGTATGTACGGACCGTACCCCCACCCGTGTATGTACGCACCGAACCCACACCCCACCAGTGTATGTATGGAGCGTACCCCCACCCGTGTATGTACGCACCGAACCCCACCCGTGTATGTACGGACCGTACCCACACCCGTGGAAGTACGGACCGTACCCACACCCGTGTATGTACGCACCGAACCCCCACCCGTGTATGTACGGACCGTACCCACACACCACCAGTGTATGTACAGACCGTACCCCCACCCGTGGAAGTACGGACCGTACCCACACCCCACCAGTGTATGTACGGACCGTACCCCCACCCGTGGAAGTACGGACCGTACCCATACACCACCAGTGTATGTATGGACCGTACCCCCACACATGGAAGTACGGACCGTACCCACACCCCACCCGTGTATGTACAGACCGTACCCACACCCCACCAGTGTATGTACGGACTGTACCCCCACCCGTGTATGTGCGCACCGAACCCACACCCCACCAGTGTATGTATGGAGCGTACCCCCACCCGTGTATGTACGCACCGAACCCCTACCCATGTATGTACGGACCGTACACACACCCGTGGAAGTACGGACCGTACCCACACCCGTGTATGTACGCACCGAACCCCCACCCGTGTATGTACGGACCGTACCTACACACCACCAGTGTATGTACGGACCGTACCCCCACCCGTGGAAGTACGGACCGTACCCACACCCCACCAGTGTATGTACGGACCATACCCCCACCCGTGGAAGTACGGACCGTACCCATACACCACCAGTGTATGTACGGACCGTACCCATACACCACCAGTGTATGTACGGACCGTACCCCCACACGTGGAAGTACGGACCGTACCCACACCCCACCCGTGTATGTACGGACCGTACCCACACCCCACCAGTGTATGTACGGACCGTATCCCCACCCGTGTATGTACGCACCGAACCCACACCCCACCAGTGTATGTATGGAGCGTACCCCCACCCGTGTATGTACGCACCGAACCCCCACCCATGTATGTACAGACCGTACCCACACCCGTGGAAGTACGGACCGTACCCACACCCGTGTATGTACGCACCGAACCCCCACCCGTGTATATACGGACCATACCAACACACCACCAGTGTATGTACGGACCGTACCCCCACCCGTGGAAGTACGGACCGTACCCACACCCCACCAGTGTATGTACGGACCGTACCCCCACCCGTGGAAGTACGGACCGTACCCACACACCACCAGTGTATGTACGGACCGTACCCCCACACGTGGAAGTACGGACCGTACCCACACCCCACCAGTGTATGTACGGACCGTACCCCCACCCGTGTATGTACGCACCGAACCCACACCCCACCAGTGTATGTATGGAGCGTACCCCCACCCATGTATGTACGCACCGAACCCCCACCCGTGGAAGTACGGACCGTAGCCACACCCCACCAGTGTATGTACAGACCGTACCCCCCCGTGGAAGTACGGACCGTACCCACACACCACCAGTGTATGTACAGACCGTACCCCCACCCGTGTATGTACGCACCGAACCCACACCCCACCAGTGTATGTACAGACCGTACCCCCACCCGTGTATGTACGCACCGAACCCACACCCCACCAGTGTATGTATGGAGGGTAGCCCCACCCGTGTATGTACGCACCGAACCCCCACCCATGGAAGTACGGACCGTACCCACACCCCACCAGTGTATGTACGGACCGTACCCCCACCCGTGGAAGTACGGACCGTACCCACACACCACCAGTGTATGTACGGACCGTACCCCCACCCGTGTATGTACGCACCAAACCCACACCCTACCAGTGTATGTATGGAGCGTACCCCCACCCGTGTATGTACGCACCGAACCCCCACCCGTGGAAGTACGGACCGTACCCACACACCACCAGTGTATGTACGGACCGTACCCCCACACGTGGAAGTACGGACCGTACCCACACACCACCAGTGTATGTACGGACCGTACCCCCACACGTGGAAGTACGGACCGTACCCACACACCACCAGTGTATGTACGGACTGTACCCCCACACGTGGAAGTACGGACCGTACCCACACCCCACCAGTGTATGTACGGACCGTACCCCCACACGTGGAAGTACAGACCGTACCCACACCTGTGGAAGTACGAACCGTACCCACAAACAACCCGTGGAAGTACGCACCGTACCCCCACCAGTGCATGTACGGACCGTACTGACGCCAAAAACACAGGTACTGAACCAGGACAAACCATATTTACACAAGGAGAGTCAATTAGATTTGCACAACACCACTAAACATGCCCAACAACCCCAAAAACATCACATACACTGACCTTCAACTGCCAAACAGCCAAACAGAGGCCCAAAACACAACCACTCCTTATAACACACCCACCCAAAGTTCAAACACAGCCACACCCACAAATGGACCAATAAAAATGGACCACACACACAAACCATGAGCCTTTGCAACAGACCCACTGCTGCCAGAGCCCACAGACGACCCACACCACCATACTTGAACCTCACACTTGCATACCTTACACTTGCATACCTTCACAAACACCCCTTCATCACACACACACACACACCTACACTACCACACTCACACACCCACAACAATCCACACCCACACACCCACAACCATCCACACCCACATCCCACGCCATGTCCACTACCAAGAATCCAAAGTTCACAAAGGAGGAGCTGGAGATCCTTGTTGACGAAATCCTCAGAGTCGAGCCACAGCTCTTTGGAACATTGGTCAGACAGACCAGCATATCCGAAAAATCTGCCATGTGGCAGAGGATTGTCGATGCTGTGAATGCTGTTGGGGCCACCAGAAGGACCAGGCACGAGTGCCAATCCAGGTGGTACTATCTGCGGAGGACGGTCAAGAGGAAAATGTCCGACGATCACAACCAGGGGAACATCACTGGAGGAGGGCCGCCCCCAGACTTGTACAATACCATCCCTGGGAGGAGAAGGTGATGTCCACGCTGGCGGTGGAGGGACTACACGGACTACCAGGACTCCCAGACCCTGGTGAGTACACAAACAACTCACCTCACATGGGGGGATGCCATACACAATCAATCCTGCACGCAACCCCCCCCAAAGCCAGCACCGGACCCAACCACACCCCACAAACACACACATGCCACTAGCGCCTCCATGCCCCATGCACCAATCAAGGCCATGTCAAGTCACAGGCCACACAAAACAACAACACAACACAGGATGTGCCCGAAGCTGGGAGGGGGGGCATCAAAACTAACATTGAGCAACTCACAAGCACAGAACAATGCCCTCAGCCCATATGGCCTAGGGCACAGCCATACAAACTGTGTGTACCCACACAGTACTGTTTTGCCTGCAAATGGTGGCCGCGTTGCAGGATGACATGGGTATGAAGGCACAATTTGCACATAACAGCAGCCAATGAAGATGCATCGCTCTGATAGAGTCTCAGCACACACCGCCACAGCAGCAGCCAAGATTCAGACACACTGCCCAATGGGTGCCCGGAGAACAGAAACTAACTCACATGAACAAGCCAATGGCCATTCAAAGACCTGCTAACTGTGTGTGCCCAGGAAGCTGGCCTGAGGTGACAGAGGGTGACAAATAGAGGGAGGGAGAGGGGGAGTGAGAGGGAAGGAGACAGAGGGGGACACAGGGAGACAGACAGAGGGAGGGAGGAGGGTGACAGAGGGAGGGAGAAAGGGAGACAGAGGGAGACTAAATCACCCTTGGGTGGTGTGGCCATGTCCACTCGTCAGCCGGTGGACTGTGTGCATGCAGACAAGGTCTGGCAGTGCCTCAACCCCCCCTTTCCGTAGATGAAGACCCGTCCATGTGTCAATCTGTGCATGAGTACATCCGTGCTGCAGGCACAGACCTAACCACACACCCAGTATACCCACCCACTGTGTTTGTAAGAAACCTTACACAAATGCTTAAGTCACCTACCTGCATCATCAAATTGCATTGGAAAAACACCATTTGGCCACGTACAGTGCAACACGTAAGGTGCCTCTGCATGGCTCGATACGCCCGCACAACACACTGCTGACTGTGCACCAAAATAGATGCATCAACTAAGATTGTGTCACACATGGGTAAAGCCCTGACAGCTGTGGCCAAGGGACATACCCATGCACAAGTGCACTGTGAGAGGAATGCAAGACACATCCAACTACCCAGAGGAAGAGTGCCAACTCAAGAATGCATGAAACATGGTCGTCGCATGTAACACTATTAACATTGTCTCTCTCACACACAGGTCAACGTCGTCGATCTGCCCCCAACACTGGGGGGGAAGACTCACAGGACGAGGCTCTACGTGAGGAGGACCCCACCGCCAGCGACGACTCTCACCACTCCGTGGATGACCCAGACCAACCTGGCCCCTCTGGTGTCCAACCACCTGCAGCACCTGCGTCAGGTACAACTGTGCCAACCACCACCCCCATTCCTGCCACATCCCAGGAGACCTCCGGGAGCCCTGCCCGCACACGACAACCCAGCCAGTCTGCCCAGGAGGGACACGGTCCTCCGGGCACCCAGGAGGAGGCAGGCGGCAACGCAAATGCCATCCCTCAGGGGTCCCGGAGACCCGATGTGCCCACAACGGCAGGCCAGGTGCAAGTGGGCAGGGGTGGCGGGAGTGGAGGACGGCGGAGGCGCGAACCTGACCAGGGAGCTCAGGACCCGGTAGTGTCCCAGGTCAGCAACATCCTGGAGACATACCGGCATGACACCAGGGGCATGGACCAGCTTGCGTCCACCCTCAATGACATCAAGGGGACCCTCGAGGAGATGAAGACCCTGCAGGCCCAGCAATATGCCTGTCAACAAATACACCAAGGAAGGATGGAGGATAGACAGGCTGTGCTCGTGGCGGTGCAAACCCAAATGACCGGTGTACTCCGTCGTATTGCCGACAACATGGGCAACCCTCCCTGTGCCACCAGGCGAAGAACATTAGCAGACACAGGGAGGGATCAGGAGGAGGAGGATTCATCCGACGGAGCGTCACAGACATCGTCACGGCCTGCTTCCGAGGGTCCCCGCAGGAAGGCGGGTCGTCCACGAAAAAGACCGTGAGAGTCAGCAGAACATCACCATCTCCCAGGTCACCTGGCCTGGCACCTGGCCCTCTGGCCCAACAGCAGCACATGACATTCTCTGCCACATGGACTTGCTGGTCACTGTCTGACCAATGTAGACAAAGACTGTGGCATAGACTCTGATGATTTCCAACGGCAAGGATACCGACTCCCCCAGTGAACTTTGGATTCTACACTCCCGCAGAGCACCTCTTGTCATCCCCACAAACCTGTACCCCACCAAAAATAAATTAATCACAATTACGAGATGATGCCGTCATTTTGCATTATTACAATACATGTGTGTGTCGTAAACTCTAACCATGCCTGATCTCTGAATTAACTCCAACCATCCAAACCCTGGGGTCTCAGTCTTGCCCAGGACACTCATGGGTCACAATGTATCATCTGATACAGCCATGGAGTACCATACTCACCTGTGCCCGGCCCAACAAGCTGAGGGCTTCCCGCACAACTGTGGCTACAGACATATTTAGGGGAGCAACAGTCATGCGCAGAGGTCAGGGATCATGTGGAGTGACCTGGCTTGCCACTCCCAGGTATGTCTAGACATGTGGCCCTACCATGTCCTGCATGCTTGTGTCAGGTGGATGTTGAGAATGGTGGCCAGGCCAAGGTTGGATGCATGGAGATGCCAGAATGCAGTTTTGGATCACAGTGCCACATGGTTGTGTTGGGGTTGTGGGCTGCATCATGAGTGTGGGCGTGGATCGAGAAGGTCATCCTGCAGCTGGCTGTGAACCATTCCCCCCATCTCGTTTGGACGTTGATGTGGCCTGGTTGCCGGATGCAGTAGCAGAGCTGTGCAGATGCACTCCGGATATGGACAAGTATCATGGGAGTTGTAAGGCACATGTCCGTAGACTGCAGGGTAGGATTATACACGGATGTTGTAGTTGCCCTGGGGGATGGTCTCTCTTGCCTTGAGGTGGATGGAACTGTGCATCTTGTGCATAATACAGATTCCAATCCCTGACAAACCGCTAGCATCTTGCTACTCTACACATAGACTCATATGCACCACCTCCAAAAACTATGCCAGACATGCCGCATGCACAGTGGCAACAGACCACCATTGACAGAGATGAGGCACCTTGGAGACAGAGGGACACATTTATTAGTCATGTGTGTTGGAATGACAATGCTACTCTGTCAACACATACACAGGTCATGTGGATGAACATGTGGGAGCAACACTGGCACCCCCCCATTGCAACACAGATGCTGGTAATCCATTGAACTGGCACACAAGTGACGGATAACAGCTAAACCCCCCCTGCTGCCACGGAGAGGCTGCTATACACCATTGAGGCTCTGATGGGGCAATCACACACCATGTCAACCCGGTGCAACCTGTATGTTTCTGAGGCCAGTGTTACACACATTGATGGCCTCATCACAATCCCCAATCCCCTGACACATGACAGTCACCAAGTCTGACCATGGATTCAGGTGAAGCCTGCCCCATGTCATGTTCCCCATGTAGGATCCACATGTATGCAAATTGACCAAACATGAACCGGAGAAGTGCACACATATTACAAACAATTTACACACCCAAAACGCCGTGAGGCATCCCTTACCCTAAGGAGATTTCCTAACTTGTCCGTGCATGTGACGCAGAATCAGCACATGTTGCTGTGTTCATGAGGAGTAGCAGGAGCAACACAATGCCACCAGCAGACAGCATGCGCAAGTACCTGTGGAAGAGAGACACACAAGGAGTCAGCCCAAAGGAGCACATCCGCAAGCATGTACTCAACACGTATCAGGTTGTCAACATGCTAGGTGACAATGATGACTCTCGGACAACAACCTTCCATTGCGCCATCACTCGAGTGACACTTCCATACACACCACTGACTCACTTGGCAGACATGCAGATGGACACACACATTGCAACACATGCCACACATGGCCCAATGCATGCACACAAAGACACTGGAACTCACCACTAAGCAAAGAACTCGCGTATGAGCCGACTCCGGATGTCCTCCACAGCCTCCTCCTCCTCCACATCACTTGCCCCGTCACCAAGCCCTTCATCCTCCACGGGTGGATGGTACTGGTCATCTGGATCCAGTATGAGTGGAACAGCTTTCTCCACTGCCATGTTGTGCAGCATGCAGCAGACGATGATGATCTTGCACACCTTCACCGGGGCATATGGGAGTGCGCCGCCGGTCTTGTGGAGGCACCGGAATCGGCTCTTCAGAAGGCCAAACGTCCTCTCAATGACTCTCCTGGTCCGCCCATGGGCGTTGTTGTAGCGGTGCTCGGCAGCCGTGCTGGGGTTGCGGACAGGCGTCATCAGCCATGGCATGTTGGGATAGCCAGCGTCCCCTACAAGGAAACATCATAGACAGAAGTGTGTCAGCACAGGCAGTGAGATAGGAAGATGACGCTAAACACTGGACTGCCAGAGTCTACCCACCAACAATACATGCTCGCTCGTTCCGCAGCTGCAGCATCATTTCTGTCACCCTGCTACGCCTCATGATGAAGGCATCGTGTGCTGATCCTGGAAAGTGAACACAGACATGTGAAATCACCATGTTGGCACCACAAGGGCATTAATGGAGTGATAATGCTTGTGATTCCTATACACTACCTCCTGTGCCTGTGGTGGTACCAACGCAACATGTGTCCCATCTATGGACCCAATGACATGGGGCATCCCTCCCAGGGCATAGAACTCACGCTTGACACCTGTCAACTGCTCAGGAGTTGGGAATTTAATGTACTCATCCAGGTGAACCAACATAGCCTCCAAGAAATCATGCAGAACACGGCTGAACATCGTCTGGGACATGCCCCCGACGTCAGCAATGGTATGTTGGAACGTACCCGTGGCAAGGAAATGTAGGGCTGCCATCACCTTCAACTTGGGTGTCAGTGCACTGGGATACCTGTGTCGCGGGAGGAGGTGTGCTTCCAGCCGGCCAGTCAAATCATCAATCAACCCTTCGCTGAATCTGTAGCGCCGTACGGTCCGTACTACTGTTGCGTACGCTTACGCCAGCACCCATATAGTGATCCGGACCGTACAAGCGCGTGTACGGTCCGTACTACTGTGGCGTACGCATACGCCAGCACCCATATAGTGATCCGGACCGTACAAGCGCGTGTACGGTCCGTATCACTGCTTTTGGGGTGCCCTAGGGCGTGGAACGCACCGTACCTGTGTGTAAATGTATGAAAACACATAGGGGACACATGAGGGACAAGTATAAGGGCCCGAATGCATGCTGGTTGTCATGGAGACCGAGTTTGATTTTTGAATTTGAGCAACAGGTGCCCAGCAGAAGTCAGTTTGAAAGAATCTACTTTGTTGCAAAGTGGTTGTTGACTTGACATCATCATCAAAACTGAAACCATGCTATGCCACTCACTGGGGTAGGTTTGAAGGGATTGGATGAAACGTAGGATGCAAATGTGACTGACCAATCAATCTGTACTCCTGTACATGAAACAGGCCAGCCAGGCAGATATAAGGCAGCCAGGTCCCATGAGAGAGCACTTGCCTGCACATCCATTCATCCATGACCACTGCTGCTGATAGTGATTCCTCTGGCACCATGTCCAGGTCTGTGGAGAGGTCACAGCCATTCACCCAGGAGGAGAACCTTGCCCTGATAGATGTGATCCTCCCACAGTACCATAGCCTGTATGGTCGACCAGGGGTTCAGGTGAGTGCAGACTCCACTAGCTTAGACTGTGCCCCTTTTGTGTGACTGTGACTTCTGGCATTGTGTCCATGTGTGACAGACATGCACTGTTGTTTAGAGTGTGTCCCAGGGCGGGGAAGGCCTCATGTCAACCATGCAGAGCATGCTGTGTTTCCTGTGTGCACTCCTCACTTGCATAGTGCCTACTGTGACAATGAATGCATGGTGCATGCCACATTCTGCCTGGGTACTCCTCCTGGGGATGTTGATTCCACAGTCCTGATGTGATCCTGTGTTCCCCCCAGTGTGACAGGTGACAGTACCCATGGATGTGTGTTTGTTCAGTGTACCTGTGCTGTGAGTGTCCAAATGCTGTGTTCGTCTCCTGCACATTGGTGTGTGTGTAAGTCCCCTGTCATGTGGGTGAGTGCATATGGGGAGTGTTGCACACCAGCTGCATGAGGGATGGATATAGCCTGCCCATCCGATGTGAGCAGGGAGCAGTGCTGTGTGAATGCCGTGCTGAGCCAGCCCCACACCTGTAACACCCCCCGTCTACTGGCACATGGGCAGAGTGAGGTGTGTACCCGCAGTTGGCAATGGCATGTGATTGTCCTGTGCCTGTGTGTGTCTGTGTACTCTGCTGAGGTAGCGTCAGTGGGCTGGGGCAGGTGACTGCTTTGAGGTGCTGTACATAATCCTGGTGTAGCTTGTGAGGCACAGTGTGATCCCTGGTCATTGAGTGTGTGGCACCCCTCATGCCACCTGTGTACTTTCCCTGGCACGTAGTGCATTTGGCCTTCCACAGTGGATAATGTCCCTATGACAAAGGTGCAATGAGTTGCATGCATACCATGGCCTGTTCATAAAAGAGGATTTTTCAATATGTGTGTCTCTGTGTCTTTGCTCAGGTGGATTAATGTATTCTCACTTTTGCATCCTCACAGGTAGGTGCCATTGCCAAGGGGGAGATCTGGAAGCAAGCCGTCAGTGCTGTGAGGGGTACAGATGGTCGGAGGCGGCGCCTGACTCAGGTGAGGAAACGCTGGCAGGATATCCGGTGCTGGACGCGGAGGATTGCACGGGTCCTGCTGTCCTGCTGGGGGACTCACCTGAGAGCCACAAGAACCGTGGGCGCCGTCGTCTGACCCACATCCAGAAGCGTGTGCTGGCGGTGGTCTTCCCCGATTTGGACAGGCGCCTACAGGAGAAGCAGCAGCAGGAAGGGGGTAGGTACATGTGTGTCAGTTGTGTGTCCCCAGCTTTTGTAAGTGCGCAGTTGCATGGATACACTGCCAGGGTTTGATTGTGCAGTGCGTCAACTTTTCCCCAAAGTAGCCCGGTGCTGTTCTCACTCCCTCCCTTCCCCTCCTTGCCATGTGTTCCCTGGTCTGTGTGTAGCCACTCTTGCACAAGGTTATTTAGGCTGGCAGTTTATGCAAGTGCCCAATGCTAACAGCATCATGTGTGGGGGTGATGTGTCACAGGTTTGGGGACCTTGCCTGTGCCCTGGCCAATTCAGTCATTGTGGGGTCCATGTCACTTGGCACTGATAGTGAGTCCCGACATAGGGGTCCGTCTCCAAAGTGTACAGCCTTACAGCATGCATGTCCAATTGTGTGCCCTCTGACATGATGTGCATGAGTGGGAGGACTGCAAAGTGCAGGGACGGTTGCTTAATTTGCAGTCATATCCATCCTGGACCATGGAGGAGTGTGGGCACTACCGTGCCCTGGGGCACCTCTTCCTAGGTATCATGTGCGTCATACAACAATATGGACGTTCACTGTGTCTTCGCCATCGGTTGGGCAGGGTGGCATTGTACCCTGGCCTCAACTGTTATGACCTACACGTTGCTACATGTGTCCACTGTACAGGGTGACCCAATTTTGCTGGTGCATACTCACAGTGGGCATTGCCTGTGTGTGTTGTTAAGACAATCTGATGATGGTTGCTTGTCAATGATGTGTGGACAGGCGCACCAGAGGCAGTGTGTGTACAGTCATGATTTAGTGGAGGCCATGTGTTTTCATACCAGAGTAAGAGGTGTACGTACTTTCTCCGTCTCAATGAGATTGTCTCAGGTGTGGGTGGTTTGTGCGTACAAGGCCTACATGTCAAAATCTGCATCCTCCTTGCTGGGTCTGGCCTGTGTGTGATGTTTGTCTGGACATACGCTCAAGGTGCTGTGACCCAGTCATGTTTGGCATGGTTTCATGTATTGCCTTTGCAGCATGTGCCAAGAGTAAATGGATATGGTTCCTGCTCATCCCTTTTTGACAACGCTGTGTGGTGCAGATGCTGTGCACATTTGTCCCCAGAGGCTGGCTCCTCTGTCAAATTTGAAGTGAAGTGATTTGCTGTTGTGTCATGCTCTCCATTGTTTCTCAGTGGCATGGTGGGTCAACAAACTGTGTGTTGCATGGCCTACATGTGTACATTGTATTGTAGATGTTACTCCTGTTGCTTTTCAGGCTATGCAATGTGACCTATGTATATTTGACTCATGTGACATATGTGTACAGGTGTCTGATTATCTCCTGTCTCTTCACCTTGCCCACAGCATCGCCGGGGGACACGGAAGGAGACACTAGCACGGACCGGGAGGAGGGATCGAGCACCAGTGCCAGCAGTGCTGTCCTGTCTGGCACATCGAGTGGCACGGAGGCCGAGGGGAGTGAGGCAGAGGACCTGTCGACTGCCAACACCGACTATAACGCAGACGGGTCCGAGGCTGAGCTCCCAGAGGTGGCGGAGGCTGCCCCCCCAGCTGAAGGCAGCCCTCCACATCCCCCCGCCACCTCAGTTTCCATCACCGGCCTCCCACCTGCTCGTGGCCCTTCCCTCCGTGCTCGGTCCCCACATGTCTCCTTCCTGCCAGGCACCGCACCCCCTGCCCCTGTCACCACTGCTGCGGTGAGTGCCGAGTCCGTGGACATCCTGAGGCAGTTGCAGGTTGGTCAGACTGCGATGCTTAATGTCCTCCATGGCCACACACAAGTGCTGACCCAGATGGAGGCATACATGGAGGGCATGTCGGCTGCGCAGTCTGACCAACGGCAGTTGCTGAGGTCCATAGACTCGACACTGACTGCAGCACTTGATCTCCTGCAGCGCTGCCTACCCCCCCTACCCCTGCACCATCCACAATTCCCACTCCCGTGCCTGTCCCACGCACACCCAGACGTCAGCGTGCACGCACCCCACCAGACACAGGCACCACACCACCAGGGAAGTCGAAGCGCACACCTCCTCTCACGCACACACAGGGTGAGGAAGGCACACCCACTGGGTTGGGGGGGAAACGTACAACACACAGCCACAGTGGGAGTCCGCAGTCCACACGACCCACTCCCTCCAAATCCACTCTCCTTAGCTCTCCTGGCCAACAGTCGGTGACAGCATCATCCACTGCAAGTGTGTCCCCCAGCCCCAGGATGACACCACCCCGCAAGCGGTGGAGGCAGGGCCCGGCCAGGGGAGTTGAGTCCACCCCCCTGTCCACACCCTCCCCCAGTGGCGCTGCGACCCATCCCTCTGCCCCCCCCCCTCCTTGGGGCCTGTGGTTCGATCGGGTGCGGGGGAGTCGCTGGGGGACCTTGCAAACGTGTGCAGCGCCATTCTGACCTCCACCTTTGGCGCTGGCACCCCCCCTGTGGCGGATTCATCCCTCCCTGCACCCACAACACCTACCCTTGCCCCTCCTGTCCCTGCGGTGCCTGTTTCCCCCCTCCCCCCTGATGCCCCCTCTTCTGTGGATGAAAAGGACATGTGAACTGTGCAGGCAAGCTAGGGGACACACGTCCCGATGTGTACCCCCCCAGGACTTTGCTGCTGGCCTGGCCCATGGCCCTTGTATATAGTGGACATATTATCAAATATTTTTTCCTGCTGAATAAAGCATGTTGTTTTGTTTTTGCACACTAATGCTTTCCTGGACTTGCTGTTGGTGCTGGTGCTCCCTGAGTTGGGGTGGTGATAATGTGTTATGGGTCTGTGAAATGTTGTAGTGTGCTGCTCATGGGGTGTACCCTGCTATCTGCGTGCCATCACAAAGGTCTCTGCCAATGATATTTTGTCATGTTTGCTCTCACTGTATGGTGACATTGTCCCAAGGTGTGTTCCATCCTCTGTGGAGCCTGCCATTTTCCCTGCAGGGTGTCTCCCAAATGCTGTGCTGTGCTGTGTCTACATTTCCTGGGTGTGTGAGGGTTGCCTTTCAATATAGCCATGCTGGCTCAGCGATGGCTCCACCTGCATCTGGGGGATCATCCTTGTTGGTCACTGTACTTGTGTATGGGGTATATTGTTGTATGTCTGGGCACTGCTGGGGGACTCTGCACACACCCCTCCTATGTCTGGGCACTGCTGGGGGACTCTGCACACACCCCTCCTATGTCTGGGCACTGCTGGGGGACTCTGCACACACCCCTCCTATGTCTGGGCACTGCTGGGGGTGTTAGGCAACAACCACTCCTATGTCTGGGCACTGCTGGGGGACTCTGCACACACCACTCCTATGTCTGGGCACTGCTGGGGGACTCTGCACACACCACTCCTATGTCTGGGCACTGCTGGGGGACTCTGCACACACCACTCCTATGTCTGGGCACTGCTGGGGGTGTTAGGCAACAACCACTCCTATGTCTGGGCACTGCTGGGGGACTCTGAACACACCCCTCCTATGTCTGGGCACTGCTGGGGGTGTTAGGCAACAACCACTCCTATGTCTGGGCACTGCTGGGGGACTCTGCACACACCACTCCTATGTCTGGGCACTGCTGGGGGACTCTGCACACACCACTCCTATGTCTGGGCACTGCTAGGGGACTCTGCACACCCCACTCCTATGTCTGGGCACTGCTGGGGGTGTTAGGCAACAACCACTCCTATGTCTGGGCACTGCTGGTGGACTCTGCACACACCACTCCTATGTCTGGGCACTGCTGGGGGACTCTGCACACACCACTCCTATGTCTGGGCACTGCTGGGGGACTCTGCACACACCACTCCTATGTCTGGGCACTGCTGGGGGTGTTAGGCAACAACCACTCCTATGTCTGGGCACTGCTGGGGGACTCTGCACACACCCCTCCTATGTCTGGGCACTGCTGGGGGTGTTAGGCAACAACCACTCCTATGTCTGGGCACTGCTGGGGGACTCTGCACACACCACTCCTATGTCTGGGCACTGCTGGGGGACTCTGCACACACCACTCCTATGTCTGGGCACTGCTGGGGGTGTTAGGCAACAACCACTCCTATGTCTGGGCACTGCTGGGGGACTCTGCACACACCCCTCCTATGTCTGGGCACTGCTGGGGGACTCTGCACACACCACTACTATGTCTGGGCACTGCTGGGGGTGTTAGGCAACAACCACTCCTATGTCTGGGCACTGCTGAGGGACTCTGCACACACCACTCCTATGTCTGGGCACTGCTGGGGGACTCTGCACACACCACTCCTATGTCTGGGCACTGCTGGGGGTGTTAGGCACCCACCCCTCTTATTGCAGGCCTCTGCTGGTAGTACATACACTGGTGGGGTGGGGGTTTGGTGCTTACATACACGGGTGTGGGTACGGTCCGTACTTCCACGGGTGGGGGTACGGTCCATACATACACGGGTGGGGGTTCGGTGCGTACATACACGGGTGGGGGTATGCTCCATACATACACTGGTGGGGTGTGGGTACGGTCCGTACTTCCACGGGTGGGGGTACGGTCCGTACATACATGGGTGGGGGTTCGGTGCGTACATACACGGGTGGGGGTACGCTCCATACATACACTGGTGGGATGTGGGTACGGGCCGTACTTCCACGGGTGGGGGTACGGTCCGTACATACACGGGTGGTGGTTCGGTGCGTACATACACGGGTGTGGGTACGGTCCGTACTTCCACGGGTGGGGGTACGGTCCGTACATACACGGGTGGGGGTTCGGTGCGTACATACACGGGTGGGGGTATGCTCCATACATACACTGGTGGGGTGTGGGTACGGTCCGTACTTCCACGGGTGGGGGTACGGTCTGTACATACACGGGTGGGGTTCGGTGCGTACATACACAGGTGGGGGTACGCTCCATACATACACTGGTGGGGTGTGGGTACGGGCCGTACTTCCACGGGTGGGGGTACGGTCCGTACATACATGGGTGGGGGTTCGGTGCGTACATACACGGGTGTGGGTACGGTCCGTACTTCCACGGGTGGGGGTACGGTCCGTACATACACGGGTGGGGGTTTGGTGCGTACATACACGGGTGGGGGTACGCTCCATACATACACTGGTGGGGTGTGGGTACGGTCCGTACTTCCACGGGTGGCGGTACGGTCCGTACATACACGGGTGGGGGTTCGGTGCGTACATACACGGGTGGGGGTACGCTCCATACATACACTGGTGGGATGTGGGTACGGGCCGTACTTCCACGGGTGGGGGTACGGTCTGTACATACACGGGTGGGGGTTTGGTGCGTACATACACGGGTGGGGGTACGGTCCGAACTTCCATGGGTGGGGGTACGGTCCGTACTTCCACGGGTGGGGGTACGGTCCGTACATACACGGGTGGGGGTACGGTGCGTACATACACTGGTGGGGTGAGGGTACGCTCCGTACATACCCGTACCCACGCTCTGCAGGCCTGGGTACGGCCCGTACCCATGCCTTTGGAAGGTGGGTACGGTGCGTACCCCCATTGTTGCGGTGCCGTAGGGGTCCGCACCGTACCCAGGCCTTGGGAGCGTGGGTACGGGTCGTACCACGCGTCCCCCTACATGACCCCAACAATGCTGGTATGGGCCGTACCCAGGCCTTTCTGACGTTGGTACGGGCGGTCCCGCCATTGTTGGAGTGACGTAGGGGGGTGCGTGGTACGTTCCGGTCCCACGCTCTTAAGGCCTGGGTAGGGTGCGTGCAGGTTCGCGTCGCCATCCACTTCCGTTGTGGCGGACACATGCGTTGCTGGCCACGCCCCCACCCCCTGGAAGTGACCAGGCCCTGATGGTCAGGTATGTCCAGGGCATGTATGATTTGTGACTTGTGTTGGTGTTATGTGTCCTGCCCCTGCCCCCCCCTTTGCCCCTGGTTGTTGTGCTGACCTTCTGCGGCGTCTGCGTCGGTTCCTGTACGCCAGGCGGACGGCTAGGAGGGCAGGGATGGCACGTAGGTTCGGGTCCATGTCTGTTCGTCGCGTCCAGCTGCTCCTTGCGTGTGTCGTCCTGATTTCCCGGCAGTTTTTGGCAGCCGGAAAATATATTCCGTGCGGGATGACGTCGATTCGAATCGTACTTCCTGGTTCGTGAAACGTAGGCTGGATGCGTACCGACGTCACGTCGGCGCTTTTCCGGATCAGAATTGTCTGTTTATTTTGTTCGGTCGGTGTTTTGTACGATTCGGACGGAAATGGTGTTTCCGTCCGAATCGTACTTGCATTTTTGGATGGATTTCGCACCGGGTACGAGTCGGACGGAGAAAAGGCTCCGTCCGACGGTTCGTACCCGGTTTTTACCGGATCGGAATCGGCACCAAAGTTGTTCTAGGTCAGTTGTTCTCAGTTTGTCAGATGTTAAACACTTAAGTTAAGAAGTTAAGAGTTAAGTGCTTGCTCTTTGCCTATTTTGTATATTGACACATAGCTAAGAGAAGGAGTGTGTGGCTTCCATGACGCATGACGCTATCACTGTTACTCATTTACCTTAAGCAGCTAACAACCATTTACAAAACCCATTGTATTGACCAGTTTTAGGTGTATGTCAATTGTTGTGTTATATATCTGAATACTATTACATCTCATAAAGAAACCAAAATACAGATCAGGTGGCCCACTATGGGAATCACAGGAATGTATTTTACATGTTCCTTTTAGAGAGCCCCCACTTTTTTCCCAATTAAAGATCTGTCTGCACATATTTCTATATGATTGATTGCAGTTAGCAGCTGTGGATGCTTCCTGAAGCCTGGTTACAGCATGTTCTTCCAAAGTTGATGCCACATGCTATGCAAGTCGCTGGGCAAGGAGAGCACACACTTTAAAGGTCTGAAGTTGTTGCTCTGTACAATTTGCACATTACAGTAACCGTTTGAAATATTAATGCTGTAAGATATGGTGCAGTTTTTAACGTGTTTAATATTTCAACACCTTGCGTGCCCACTGCTTTATAAGCCTTGCTTTATCAAATTAATTTGCTTTAAAATGCACCATTTGCCAATGATTTTTTATTTTATTTTAATCGACATGAGGACCTACCCTGGGCTCACCCTGGACACCACGTTTGTCCATTAGGCTTGCTCGCATCGCTCGCTTACATAAAAGACATACCCAACGCCTTACCACTTCCAAATGTCACCAGCCACCACTGAGAATGCGAACTCCACAGTACCATAATGGCCTTAATGAAAACTGAGAAGTTTGATATCAAACCTGTCAGCACATTAAATCCAGACTGATGCCAGTGTTGGATTTAATGAGCAATGCACACAGAGGGCATCTTGGAGATGCCCCCAGAAAAAGGAACTAACACTAGTGTCTAGGCTGAGTGGCTGCTCCCCAGCTGCCACCACCAGACATGTTTCAGAGCCCCTGGGTCGAGAGCCTGCTGCTTTCGGGGGTCTGAAACAATGCACATTCTGGGACGAGGTTCCAAGCCTCCTCGCCAAGGATGGGCAGGGTTCAGGAAGAGCAACTGGCCCCAACTGGTTCTAACCCCCACTTTGGGCGGGAGAATCGGCGGAAAAACCAAGTGAAGAAGGGAGGTGTGCCCACCTTTGCCAACCCCACCACTCAGGTGGGGGAGGCGAGGTGAAGCATAACTCTCAGTCCCCGCCATCTTGCAGATGGGGGGACCAGTCAACCAGAGTGAAGCATATGCCCTCCTCCCACTGGGAGGTGGCATAATAGGGGGTGTAACCACCCCAAGGAAGGGACCCATTGGTCCCAACCTTTACCTACCTGGAACACCCCTAAATCTAGTAATTAGGGGTAACTTGAAACTTGCCTCCTCAGACGAGAAAGGACTGAGAAGGACCGAAGAAACCGTTCCGAAGCGAAGAAGAGGAGGACGTGTACTGACTTGGCCCAGCCCTACCGGCCTGTCCCCACCTCGAACCTACAGAAGCGAAATCCCGGTGTGTCCTGCAGCCAGCAACCTCAAGAACCCCGAGGACCTGCCCTGCCTTCCACATAAAAGACTTTGTCTCCCGTGAGCACCGGACTTGCTCACTCACCGACTCTGGCTCCCGTCAGATCCACGAGTCTGCACCACTCTGCACCCGACGTCCACGGGCCGAGTTTGAGTGGCCCAATACCACAAGGAGGTCTCCCCGGCGATCCTCACCTGAGATCTGGTGATCTATGACCTGCCTCGAATCTCCCAGCGAAGCCAGCTGCCTCTTTCTGAAGGATCCCCCCCCGACTGCGACCAGAGCTGGTAAGGAAATCCCTGCGCCTAAAGACCCCGCTGTACCCAAAGTCCCACGGCCTTGGGTGGCCCAACCGACTGTGCCCCAGCATCTTAATTTACTTCTCCAAGCGGTGGTCACCTCCAGAAGATCTTTGTTCCCGAGCCTGCAGTCTTTGTTAAAACCGGAGAATAGACATTGAAATCAACAGGGCACCCAACACCTTGGGTGCTAAATCAGCTTCCCCTTTGCACTAAGCTAAACCCCAGGAGCTTTGCTCCCACAACCTTGTGGCCTGCTCGTAACCAGCCACCAACCGGAGGCCCACTCACCCTCATTGAATAACATTGGGCCTCAGCCCTCTGCACCCGGCTGCCCTAGTGCTGCTGAGGGTGTTTTGAGAGTGCATCCTAAACCCTGGGGGAACACTGGTTCTAACCCCAGAATACCAACTCCCACAACAAAGTACTTATGGTAAAGTTGATTTTCTATTGAACTTTCAAAAACTGCCAAGAACTACCAATTGCTTACTTACCTTTTCTCTAGGAAATGTCCCAGTGTGATATCTAGGTGTATCACACTGAGTAGAAAAAGGAATCTAGAAAGTAATCTGTAAAGCAATCCAACCTCCTTCTTCCTTGACTCTTTGACTTTCCGCCTGACTCAACCTGCATCCCTCCCTCCTGCTCACCAGTCCCCCCATCGTACTTTACCCGTTAAGACGTGTTCGCCTGGCTATTTTACACGCTAATAACTCATATTATTGTATAACCTCTTGTTTTATCGCATATGTCTACTCTTGAAATAATGTGCAACTTGTAACTGATGTAACTTTGCAACAATTTAACCTCTTGTAAAGCGCTCTGATACCTCTGGGTCTAGCCAGCGCTATATAAAACTCATCAAATAAAATGTAAAAAAAATAAGAAGAAGATCTTACAACCCCCTCTCTGATCATTTATGAATCATTGCCTTCATGTAAAAAATAGTTGTAAGTATTCCAGGATTCTTTTTCTTGGATCCTTCCAACTCTTTCACCATGTCATAAAGTTTTCTCTGTATCTATTCAACCTTTACATCAACACTCTTCCTCATTCTTTTGCTCATTGCTGGCAGCTTCTTTGTCCCACATTTTAACCCACCATATGATGAAATTCTTTTGCAAAGGTTTAGGAAGAAAAGCACACATGCAACACCAATTATTGTGACCAAGAGAGAGGGTTAAAAGCTGTCACGGCGGTCCCTAAATCCCAGCCGAAGCCAAATGCGATTCCACAGGAGCGTAGATATTGGTCTCAAAACACTTTTAGAAAACAACTCCCGGAGGAAGATATAGTAACTCACTCGCGGGATGTTGCTCGCCAAAAGTGAGGGGAATAAACCATAGAGTGACCACCACTCTCCCCCTGATGTAGCACCAGGTAGCGTTGTTGCAGGATATGGTTCAACAAAGTGCTAAAAATAAAAATTACAAGCTAGTTTTACTGTTTATTCTGTGTAACTAAGAACAGAGTTTAGAACATTAATGCATGTCTCTTTCACTCACAAGTAGTTCACTTACCGATTGGAGTCTCCCAGTGTCTCCTACAATGGCCCAGCAGTGTTTAGGAAATCACAGGCCAAGGAGGGTCTCAAAGACTTGCCTGAATGAAAATAGGAGGTGTCTACTAGGAGGACTAACAAGGAAGGGACTATGTAAGGGCACTCACAACCACAATCATTCAAGGTCACTTTGGAAATACCAAGGGATTTAGAGGGAGAGTTCAAGGGAGTAGGACAAAGGGGTTTTGTTGTGGTGTGCAGGTCAAGACAGCTCCGTTGGGGAAGAGGACCAATTAAGTAGCACACGCACCTGTAGGACAACTAGGGAAGGTGCAAATGTCGTCCCGCGCTGGCCGGATCCAATGAGGTACAGGGAGCGGATCAGATGCGGACACGCGAGTAGTTTGAAAATGGCGTGCCGTGCTGGCCGGCTCCAGAGGGAGAGAAGGAGCGGATCAGGTGCGGACACGTGATTGAGCAGTAACGGGCGTACCGCGCTGGCCGGCTCCAGGCGGAGAGAAGGAGCGGAGCAGCAGTGGACATGCGACTGGGTAGCAACGGGCGTGCCGCGCTGGCCGACTCCAGGGGTGAGAGAAGGAGCGAAGCGGCAGCAGGAACGCGATCAGACCGCAAGCAAATGGCGTGCCGCGCTGGCCGGCTCCAGGGGGAAGAGCGGAGCAGACACGGCAATAACTAGCATCACCCTTCCGAATGCCAAGGGACGTAGCGGTACCTCAGGGATTCGGGTGATAGCTTCCAAGGCATTGTAGGGTTGTGGATGATGGGGATGGCAATCAGGATTCAAGAACTCGAACAGGAGAAACTCGGTTCGAACAAGGAGGGGGCGTGGTCACCAGTCAGGAACAGTAAGCCAAGCATTGGTTTACGGGTGAGACGGCCTCTTATGGGAGTTAGGGGTCATCTCAAAAGTACACAATTCTGATGAGAATTAGGGGTCATCCCAAAAGCACTTACTCGGTGAAGTAACATAGGAGTAGATCATGCATTAAGGCTCCAACCCTCCATGTACTCTAGTCTCTCTGCACCGGGAATCCTAACAAAAAACAATTTTAATATTCCTCCACCTATACTTCCTAATCTTTCGCCTATGTTGGCAAATCTCTTTCTAATAGACCCAAATACAGAACCTATTCCATTCCAAGCACCTGTGTCCTCTTATTCACTTAGTTTATGGGTAATATTAGTGATGCTGACAATGTAACTATTAATCCGGTTATCAATTTTGGGTATGAAAGCATAGCATTCTCTAGCATGAAGTACCTTACAGACTCTGCCCTCCTTTGCGAGAAGCATGTTTAAAGTGAGGTGGTTCTGGATTATCATAGATCTCATTGTAAGCAATTCTGCATGTTTGACCACTAGGATTGTAAATTTCCTAATCTTAACATTATTCGGCACTATTCCTACTGAGGGTATTAGTGCTCTGAAAATATCACTTAATATCTGCTTAAAACTGTGTCAACTTCATCTCATGTAGCTGGCAAGTCTGTGATTTACATATTTATGCGATAAATTCTCAAGAAACCTAAAGCTACATAGCAACTACCTCGCTAATTGCAAGGCATTCGAAAGTAAGTTAATTTACCACACACATAGTTATTGCCCTTAATATTTACCTCTAATTCAGTGACCAAAAAGCTATGTTAACCAACCAGCTATGCTCACATTTGCTCTAGCCTACTTTCTCCATCTTCTTCTTCCCTTCTTCTCTTCTTATCATGGATAAAGCTCCCTTTTTGGAAAAATCAGTGCTCAACCTTGGGGGTGGATCCTCTAAATTCCCTTTACCCTTTTCATCAGTTTGTTCTGCTTTCAATCCTTTGCTCTCTGCCTCTTTGTATTGCTGTATTCCTTCCTTCAACTCGTCTACTAGTATTCTCTCATCTTTACTAATTTTGCAAGTTAAGTCATGTACTCTTTGATTAGTAGCACTTGTGTTAGTTACAGGGGTAGAAAATGTCATCCTATATTCACGCTGATCCCTTTCTTGATAAAATTCGGCAAAATTATAAACATATTTATTTGTCCAAGAATACACAACTGATTCCTTCACAAATTGCACATTTTCTAAAGGTTTTTCATTATCAGTGTAAAACAGTTAAATTGAGTACTATTAATAGAACAAATTAAGGAAAACACAACAGGAAAAGGAATATGATAAAGGCAGCTGGAAATAAACAAATCCATTGGCGCAGAAGCTTAAAGATAGTGTGGAAATGTGGATTTTCCTGGTCAGTTATGTCCCCTATCTTGGACCCCAACGGTTCTATATGCATGTTACAAGTACATGTATGTTCCCTCCAGTTCCAGTTTCTAAGACGCAAACATATGTGTGTCTACCGTCAACATGTTCTCTGTCAGATCCGCCATCAATGGGCTGGATATTCGATTCCTAAGTATAAAAGGCCACCGACTTTATATGGCCAAGTTACTCCATTTTTACAGTTCAGGCGAGTAGGCCCGATTCTGTCCTCAAAGCCTTTCCCTGCTCTCTGTCTCTGACAGCTTCAGCTTGAGCTCGCATCTGTATCCATGAACTTTGTCCTACTCCCTGTGCAGCTAACGGTGCCTGCCTCGGCTAGTTTTCGCCTGTCTGCCAAGAAGTTGTATTTCACCTTCGAATTATCTATTTTGCTCTTCAGCCGATGCATTCTTGCCTAGTAGTTTAAGTAAACATTCCTCCAGTTACCAAGCAAAAGGCCAGGCTTCTCTGTCTTCATGCAAGTGATTCATAGCCCTGTTGCTATGGAAAGTTTTCTGCCCCTCGCATCTCATATAGACACTTAGACGCTTGTACACGCACATAGTCAGTATAGAATAGATTCTGTCCGAGAGTCTCTTCCTTGTGGATAACATAGTTCTTTAAACATAGGATGTTAGATATGATTTGGGATTAGGATGACTTGACCCCAGACTTCTCGTCTCCACATGTAGAGCTAAATGTCAAGTCCCCTTCACCCCCTAGTTACACGTCAATTACACGTCATGCTGCTGCGCGCGCATCTATGCCAAGTATTATCTTATAGATCCACCTATGTCTGATAATGCAAGCCAATTATGTTTCTTTTATTCCTTATTACGCCTAGTTTCGATTATGTCACTGTTACGTCATTTTTCTTATCAAATGTTACGCCTTCTACATTCGTTTCATTGTAATGCACTTATTATAAAAATGTATGTCTGTTAATAAGTTATTGTACTTCACTTCCTGAACCCTCGTGGTGACGGAACCTGAAGGCCGCCACTCGAGTCGGCCATTTTGAATGGAATAAAGCCCATTAGAAAACCTCTTATACCACGGATTCTGCCTCTTGTTATTTTGAGCTATTTTACTTTATTTTAAGACTCCGTACGAAATTCAGTCAGGTAATATTTATTTTATTTACCACATAATGGCGCCCGAACAGGGACACTTTCTCATCTCACGCGCCGGCGGTGCGTTGCAGGCCCGGTCTCCTGCCACAGCTGGACGGACCATAAACGCGTACCAGCAGGATTTCCTGTAAGCTCCCTCCGGTCAAGCGGGGGCGACTGAGGCTGCGATCAACCCAGACGAGGCGGTGAGAAGTGCGAAGTATCCCGACCAGAGCCTAGCTGAGAGAGCAAGATCCGAGGTATACAGAGGCCCACCAGGTTTTCCGAAATTCCGACGTCCAGAGGGTCCGATGTCCGCAGTTATCGAGTCCTGTCCATTCTCTGAGGCCTTCCGTTTCAAGGAGCTACTCGGTGAGTACCATCGCCGGGGAGGCATGTTGACGTGCACATAGGTTGTGCCGGTCAAGACGGATTTGGGTACACAAATCCGGTCTGCACTGTTTAGCAGTGTATATGTACTGTTTAGCAGTATATCAAGTATTCCGAAGTATTCAGTTATTGTCAAGAATTCAGCGTGGTGATTAGTTAAGCAGACTGTCATCATTGTCGACCATTATTAAATGTTTAATGTTTAATGTTTAAAGTATTCAGAAAATGTCTTGCATATTGTGGTATGAATGACTGTTCATTGTTCACTGTTCATTATTGTGTTTCTCGTATTAAGTAAGTTCAAGAGTAAGTATCAGATCAGTTGTTAATATGCCGCTCTTCTCGAAGTTAAGACAGATTACCACCAGAAAAGGGGTGCTTGAAGAAGCAGTTCCTATTCCTCCTAGAGACACTCCAGGACATTTCATGTACCATAAACATGGCATAGATGCCATATTGTTTCTTGATCTATGGGTAGATTATACCAAGGGATTACCGGAAAGTCAAAGGTGGCCCATAGCGGGAACCTGGGATGCAGAGTGCATCATGAAAGTGGAGGAAGAGTTATGGAAAAGAAAGGTCAGACAGTCACAGAAAGACGCTATCGAGTTATGGCGTAAAGAATCTCATAGACGAACAGAAAAAGCACGTAGACAAGAAGAGAGGAGTAAAGAAAGTTCAAATAAAGTTCAAGAAAATCTATTAATTGAGGAAGGTATCCGAGTGAAATCAGAACAAGTAAATAGACAAAGTAATGCTCTTATGAATGGTATGTATCCCCTTCTAGCCGAAGGATTACCTAAGGCTGCTCCAGAGATACCAAAAGACTTGCCACCCCCATTATTTCCAATTAAGGTACATCCAAAAGGGCGTCCCAGAACCGCAGAAGACGTTTTCCTTTCCTCATATCTAGATGATGCAGCCCCCGAGTATGCTAACGCCACACCACATAGACCGTCTGGCGGAGGGGTTCAACGTCAGGATCAGGTATCTGTCCCCGTGCAACAGCAAGTCCCGACGCAAGTTTCGGCAAGCACATCTGTTTCCGCATCTGTTTCCGCAGTCGACTCTACAGGGGTATCGACACCCATAGTTGCTGTGTCACGTTCAACGAACCCTTTCACACCCGACGCCCCAGATGGGGCCACGGGAGGTGCTAGCAGTACTTTTACACCACCTAGAATAAATAAACTTGTCTTTCAAGAGTCAGCACATTCACGTACACCTAAGTTCGTAAGTGAACGTGCGCTTAAGGAACTCCTTGTAAATTGTAGATATGACCCGGTGGTTGGTAAAGAGGATGAAATGGTCCTGGCATCATTACGTATTAGGCGAGCCGCAGAGTATTTAGCAAGGTTACCAGGGATGACTACGCATCTGGATAACATATATCATTTTGTTCAAACAGGACGAGATCCAGGATGTATTAACAGAGCTATGGAATTCCAGAAAGTAGAAATACAGGGGGAACTGTTACGTTTCCTCATAAATTGTGTGATCAGAAATCAAGATCGTCCGGGGGTAGACATGAACGTAATGCTTACTCTTACAAGATGGAGTCAGAATATATCAGAAGGGAGACACGATAAGCAAAATTGTATAATAGCCATGTGCCGAAAAATCCGTAAAGAAATAGAACGTATTCATGCAGAAAGATTGGGAACAGACGAGTTTGAGCAAGATGAAGTGTCCGAATCAGGGGACTCTGCAAGACAGTCAGAGACCATAGCCTATGTAGGCAGAGGAAGATCCTGTGAAAATACTAGATGTTTTTCTGATCCCATACATTCTGTATGTCCAAATAATAGCAGAACGTATCCAACGCCTGTAATAAATCTGAAGTCTCCTGAACATTCGTTTCAAGCCGCAGATAAAATACTACGAGAACGAAGGGGTTACCACCTCCTCGATTCCATGGATGAGCAAGAATTAGCCAGATCAGCCGTTCACTGGATCGTTAGTCCTGAAAAATATGGTGATGAGACCGTAGCACACACGTTTCTCAATCTCAGTACAGATGAACAACGTTTAGCTGGAATCTATATGATTCAGCAACTCCTCATATTATATAAGAGCCAACATGCTGACCCTGGTCCTTTACCTGATATATTAACGGAACTACTTACGTACAGATGGAGAGGTTCTAGTAACAAGCTAATTAAAGAGATATTAGTGTCACGTAAGCAGTACGTCCTTTTTGTAAATCCAGATTCTCTCTCCCTGCCCCCCAGAGAAAGAGCACCGTACTACATGGATAGACAAAATCCTTTACGAGAAGTGCACCCAATAAAAGGCGAAGACAATGAGTTTCACCGTGTATTTGTTTACACACCCATATCAAAAATGGAATTATTAGAAATGAAGAAAGTAGTACCTAGCCATGATAAAGACCCAGCGGGTTTCCACCGAGAAATTAAAGACATGTTACTGATGGGAGAGTACACCTTTCCTGATATTATGACGATATTAAAGGTGCTTTTGCCTGCTGGCATTTATGAAAAACTGAAAGAAAAAGAGTGGGAAGTGGGAGACCAAAAGATAGACTGGACAGCATTAGCAGAGGAAGAAAGGGGCCGAACTGCAGGTTCGGGGCTCGGGGATAAAGTTAAACTATTACCAGGTTTACTAGTACAGGTACTGCCACGTTTATTAACTACAAAAAAGGAAGATTGGGGTGCAATCACAGCCTGCAAACAAAAGCAAGATGAAGACACAAGCGATTATTATGCTCGATTTGAAAAATGTTTTGGTATAAATAGTGGTATAAAAGCAAGTAGTGACTCATATCCACATTTATTTGTGACAAAATTAGTGGAAAATGCATTACCTCCAGTAAAGAATAGAATATTGAAATTCGAGAGTACCTGGCAAAGTAACACTCCGTCGCAAATGCTACAAATGTTACAGTATCATCACAATAGAATTAGGGATGAACAAGAACACGAGCATAGACGCATGAAGGATACAAAAATGAAAATGCTAGTTTCTCAGACAGTACCAGCAGATGGTCACAAAAAGAGTGTGACACATTCTGGTGATTCTGCAGTTCCTGTAAAAGGAACCTGCAATTACTGTAAACAACTGGGCCATCATGTACACGATTGTCCAGTCCTGAAACGTAATATAGCTACAGGCATTACAAAGGAGAGACCACGATTAGTTAGACAAGATCAGAATGAACAAGGAGCTATGCTGCATGGACAGTCCGTGCCAGTTCAGCAACAGTCCATGCCAGCCTCACAGCAACCCATACAGTTTGTGCCAGCTGCACCACCGTTGCCTGCTACTGCCACACAAACCGCAACACGACAACTGTATCAGACTGCACAGTATGAATACCCTGAATACCAGCGTTACGCATGAACCAGCCTAGAGAGGGAAGTTGACTTACCACTTATCGAGATTCCTGTAGATCAAGAAGGACCTTATGTACATAGTGAATTATTAGGTCAAGATAGAAAATTCTTACTCGATACAGGGGCAAGTCGAACAACTATAAAACGTAGTGAAGTTCCAGGGGCACCCCTCTCAGGCTCTCAAAATGTTTCCCTTGGTTTTTCAGGAAAACCTATTGTTAATGAAGTATCAAAGCCTCTACCACTTACGATAGGACCTTTGACACGAACTACAGATTTATTGCTTACTAAATCATGCCCAGAAAATCTGTTAGGAATTAAAACTCTGAAAGCACTAGGAGCCATAATATGTTGTTCTCCGGAAGGAGTAAGGTTGTTTTTACGTGATTTCAAAGGTCACTATGTATCCAGAGACATGGATTCCCGACTACAGAACTTACCAGCGCATCTATGGGCACAAGGCCCTACTGATGTTGGCTGCATGAACATTACACCATACCGAGTCACACTGAAGGCAGGAGTGGTACTACCACGAATGCGACAATACAAGTTACCACCCGATGCTGTAGTGGCTTTACTGAAGATCATTGACGAGCTAGTTGCGCAAGGAGTGGTTGTAGAAACCAACTCCAATGTGTGTAATTCACCGATAATTCCGATTCTTAAACGAACTGATCCTATGGCCCCACCAGTATATCGATTAGTTATTGATTTGCGGGAATTAAACAAATGCATTGTGCCACAATTCCCCGTGGTCCCCGATATCTCATCATTACTGACAGCCATTGATTCTCAAGCTACATTTTTTACCGTAATTGATCTCAAGAATGCCTTTTTCAGCGTCCCAATAGATCCGGAAAGCCAATACTTGTTCGGATTCAGTTTAAATGGGCGCAGCTTTAAATTCTCACGCGCTCCCCAAGGATTTACAGAAAGCCCCAGCATCTACAGCCAAGCACTGAAACGAGAACTTGACAGTATCCACATGCCAGTCAATACAGCACTGCTTCAATATGTCGATGATCTGCTGATCACCGCGAGAAGCGAGCCAGAATGTGAAAAAGCTTCTCTGACAGTTTTACATTTCCTAGCCGACAAGGGGCACAAGGTGTCCCCTTCTAAGCTGCAATTCTGTGTTCAGCGAGTTATTTATCTTGGTCACTCGCTGTCCAAGGAGGGAAGGCAGCTTACACCAGATCGCATCCAGTTAATTGCTAACATGTCAATACCCCAGACACAAAAGGAGGTGCGGGCTTTTATAGGCCTCACTTCATATTGTAGACAGTGGATCCCTCAGTACGCATTTCTAGCAAAACCACTCATTCAGTTAACCACACAGGAGGCAGCCACATCGACTGTTCTCCCTTGGACTCAGGAACATACACAAGCTTTTGAAAGCCTAAAGGAAGCTTTATGTCAAGCACCTGTTTTAGCAACACCATGTTATAGCAAACATTTTACACTCTTTGTTACAGAACGCGAAGGTACTGCCTTATCAGTACTCACTCAGGATCAAGCAGGATCACGCAAGCCATGTGCTTATTTTTCCAGTACATTAGATCCCGTAGCTCAGGCTTTGCCTGCATGCCTGAAATCAGTGGCAGCGACAGCTTTAGCAATTAGACAAAGCGATGCCATAGTATTAGGACACCCATTGACAGTACAAGTACCACATGCAGTAGAGGTTCTTGTGAACCGAACACAAACACAACACTTGACCATAGCAAGACTTACTGGTTATGAACTGACATTGTTTCAACCACACATAGAGATCCGACGGTGTAATACATTGAATCCTGCTACACTATTACCTGTAATTGGAACAGACCCACTAGCTCATGATTGTGTTGAAATCATTGAAATAAAGACGAAACCTAGACAAGACTTGACAGACGTTCCATTGCTAGATCCAGACCTGACGTTATATGTAGATGGTTCGTGTATGAGGACAAGTACAGGAAATTTAGTTGCCGCATATGCAGTCACAACAGACACTGAAGTTATTGAGACAAATTGTATAGATACTTTGTCAGCCCAAGCAGCAGAACTTGTTGCTCTAACACAAGCCTGTATTCAAGCCACGGGCAAGAAAGTCAACATATATACTGATTCACGTTATGCATTTGGAGTCGTACATGACTTCGGAGTGCTTTGGCGGGAGAGGGGTTATTTAACTTCTCATGGAACACATATTCAACACGGGTCCCTCATTCATGCTCTGTTAGACGCGATTCATTTACCGACTGCAATATCAATTATGAAATGTAAAGCACACACGAAGGTTACTGATATCATTTCTCAAGGCAATGATTTAGCTGACAGAACAGCCAAACAGACTGCTCAGAATCGCACATCCGACATGACAAAGCCAATAGTTCAGACACCAACACAGTGTATGACAATTAAGGATCCCACACTTGATGTAATTGACATACAGACACATGCCACAGCAGAAGAAATAAAGAAGTGGACTGAACTAGGAGGGATCCAGACAGATCAAGGATGGATGACGAAAGAGAAATCTGTATGGTTTCTCCCTGATTCCATGGTTCAAGCCATTATAGCTACAGTTCACAGTCCAGCACATTTAGGAGAGAAGGCTATGCTAGACAGCATTCAGCACATTTGGTTCAATAAACATTTACGAGCAGCAGCTAAACAAAAAGTTCGTACCTGTATGATATGTTGTCAGTTTAATCCAGGAAAGAGTGTTCCCGTAGAGCAGGGTGGATTTCAGCCTCCTGACCATCCTTTTGAAGTCCTCCAGATGGATTATATTCAGATGGAACGTTGTCGAGGATTCAAATATGTCCTCGTAGTTGTCTGCGCTCTCTCCCGTTGGACAGAGGCGTATCCCGTATCAGATTACACTGCCCCGACTACTGCCAAGCAGCTAGTTCGAGAATTCTTCCCACGGTACGGTTTACCACGTGTTGTATATTCAGATAACGGCCAGCCTTTCTCATCCGAATTAATGAAACATGTCTCACTTTTGTTGGGATATCAGTGGAAATTCCACTGTGTCCGACACCCCGAGGCAGCAGGTCTCGTGGAACGACATAATCAACTTTTAAAAATCAGATTGTCCAAAATATGTCAGGAAAAAGGTGTGGACTGGATAGTAGCCTTACCAGTTGCGCTATTCTACATGAGAATGGTAGCACACTCTCGAACAGGGCTATCCCCGTATGAGGTGATCTTTGGTAGACCACCGAATATGTGGGGGACGCCTATACCCCGTAAAATAACTGATGTTGACTGTAATATGCTGACAGATTACCTGGCTTCCTTGATGTCTGCACTACAATCTTCTCGTTCACAGGTGGTCGCAGCTTTTCCTGACAACACTGAGGTGAAACCCCATGACGTGGTCCCCGGGGACTTTGTCCTGGTTCGGAATTTTGATAGGAAAAGCCAATTGGATCCTAGGTGGAAGTTGCCTAAGCAGGTCCTGCTGACGACCAGAACAGCTGTGAAGATCGAAGGACGGAAAGGATGGGTGCATTCCACCCATATAAAAAAATTTCATGGACTACCTTCAGATATAGACACTGTGCCCTGCACTCCCTCACAGACTGATTCAAAACTTCCTTTTGTTGAACAAAATGACTCTCAGTGCTATAAACAGAAACTCAGGTCCAGATCTAAACTGTCGGACGATTTGATTGTTTAAGTCCTCTCCAAGGTGAAGCGGTTGAATCTGTCCCGACATGTATCCCTTAGGTCTGAATGATGCAGAGTCCAGAATCATAATGAAACGACATGCTTATTGTAAATTACTGCGTAACCACTGTATTGTGACATTATTAATTTTGTTTTTATTGAGTATTTTAGTAATTATTACGAGTATGATTTTGCACATATATCATCCTGTTTCTAAACGTGTTTTCAATATAACTGATGAACATTCTTTTAGTGACCTACCGCCACATGAGTTGTCCTATAGACTTGCGCTGCGCAATAACACATTCATTAGTATGTTACATCATTCCCATCAGACTAGTAATGCGACAAATTGTTGGGTGTGTGGCCGACTCCCTCCCTATCAGAATAACAAAGGAGTTCTGCCTTTCTTTCCACATCCGTTTACACGCAATGGCTCCTGTGGAGCATGGTTTAGTTTATTAAATTCCATAGACCCAGACACAGCAGTTTATCAACAACATTGGATATGGGGAAATCTAAATCTAGTTTTATTCAAAGTCTGTCACCCTAATAAGGAGGGTCACCCCAGTAGAACAGGAACTGATTTAGAAAATGAAGTGTATAAATTAGGTAATTTTACGCCTAATCTTATGATTTTGAATGTCAAATCCGAAGTTGAACTAATTCTGCCCACTATGTCAGTATTTCCAGTAAAGGGTGAATTATGTGTGAGAAAAGTTGGTTCCATACATATGGGCCATAGCCAATGCGTTACTACAGTAGAATATAGTGATCAAGGCAAATCTTCATTTAGAGCTTCTCGCCATTCTTACTTTATATGTGGTCAGACGGCATATATGCGTCTGCCTCTAGATTGGGATGGTACCTGTTACATAGCATTCCTTTTGCCACCTGTTTTCCTAGCTCCTCCTGATTATTATCGAAATGTTCATTTAGTACACAATAGAGAGCGAAGAGATCTCCCAGTTGTCGATTATACTGAGACGGCATGGGACAAGTATGTAGATTTCAATAAAGGTATCTTTCCCTATATAGGTACAATATCAAATAGTAAGCTGATACGCAGACTCACCAAGACTCTTGAAGCTGTAGTAAACGAGACTATAGCCGCCCTAGGCAATCTGACAGAGGAACAATCAGTGATGAGAATTGTTGTTCTCCAGAATCGTCTTGTCCTTGACGTCATCCTGGCCGATAGGGGCGGAGCTTGCAGGGTCATCGGATCCAGCTGCTGCATTTTCATACCAGAAAATTCGCCATCTGTATATAAAGCTATAACACGCCTTCATAAGATTGTTAGCCAGATACACGAGAATCCAGGCACTTGGACGTGGTCCGGGTGGTTTTGGAGTGTGATATCAGCCTGGGGATGGAGAGTTCTATCCTTCCTAGGTATTGGCCTTCTTATGCTTTTCAGTTGTTGCATATGTTTGCAATGTGGACCAGCGATTTGTGGTCTGTGTGCCACATCGTGTATTCCACATCAAGGTTTTCGCTCAAGATCCCGGAAGAAGAAGGAAGAAGAAATGATGCTCCATGAGCAAATCGATGGAATGATGAAGATTGATGTCTCGTGAAGGGCAAGAAGGGGACAAGGAGGGAATGTGGAAATGTGGATTTTCCTGGTCAGTTATGTCCCCTATCTTGGACCCCAACGGTTCTATATGCATGTTACAAGTACATGTATGTTCCCTCCAGTTCCAGTTTCTAAGACGCAAACATATGTGTGTCTACCGTCAACATGTTCTCTGTCAGATCCGCCATCAATGGGCTGGATATTCGATTCCTAAGTATAAAAGGCCACCGACTTTATATGGCCAAGTTACTCCATTTTTACAGTTCAGGCGAGTAGGCCCGATTCTGTCCTCAAAGCCTTTCCCTGCTCTCTGTCTCTGACAGCTTCAGCTTGAGCTCGCATCTGTATCCATGAACTTTGTCCTACTCCCTGTGCAGCTAACGGTGCCTGCCTCGGCTAGTTTTCGCCTGTCTGCCAAGAAGTTGTATTTCACCTTCGAATTATCTATTTTGCTCTTCAGCCGATGCATTCTTGCCTAGTAGTTTAAGTAAACATTCCTCCAGTTACCAAGCAAAAGGCCAGGCTTCTCTGTCTTCATGCAAGTGATTCATAGCCCTGTTGCTATGGAAAGTTTTCTGCCCCTCGCATCTCATATAGACACTTAGACGCTTGTACACGCACATAGTCAGTATAGAATAGATTCTGTCCGAGAGTCTCTTCCTTGTGGATAACATAGTTCTTTAAACATAGGATGTTAGATATGATTTGGGATTAGGATGACTTGACCCCAGACTTCTCGTCTCCACATGTAGAGCTAAATGTCAAGTCCCCTTCACCCCCTAGTTACACGTCAATTACACGTCATGCTGCTGCGCGCGCATCTATGCCAAGTATTATCTTATAGATCCACCTATGTCTGATAATGCAAGCCAATTATGTTTCTTTTATTCCTTATTACGCCTAGTTTCGATTATGTCACTGTTACGTCATTTTTCTTATCAAATGTTACGCCTTCTACATTCGTTTCATTGTAATGCACTTATTATAAAAATGTATGTCTGTTAATAAGTTATTGTACTTCACTTCCTGAACCCTCGTGGTGACGGAACCTGAAGGCCGCCACTCGAGTCGGCCATTTTGAATGGAATAAAGCCCATTAGAAAACCTCTTATACCACGGATTCTGCCTCTTGTTATTTTGAGCTATTTTACTTTATTTTAAGACTCCGTACGAAATTCAGTCAGGTAATATTTATTTTATTTACCACAATAGGAATAGACAAAGCAATTGTCAATCTCCATAAGTTTGACATATTCAGCAAGCATTTAGAAGTACACATCATAGCTATAAAAAATCTCAGAATAAGGAGCATTTGATAGTATACCATCATGTAACAGTAATGGCAACTATCAAGACTACAAGCACAATTTTGCAGCATTGCTGCACCATGTCAACTTAGATCAGATCAAGTGAATAAACTATATCTTCAGCTGAAGAGATTAGACCTTCTACAACTTTTCTGTAGTCACTACCCTATCTCAAAATCTACACTGATTTTTATTCTTTGTTCACTGGATGCCTAAAGCTCTCTAGTCTTCTAACCCTTACCCCAACTATCTTTCCGTCCTTTTTGACTTTGTCAACAGTTGCATTCACTGAGCCTCTCTTTGTTCATCTCTTTCACTCATGGAGGTTCATCAGTGTCAGTCAGACATACATCAGATTCATCAGATTCAATGTCAATTCTGGTAAAGTATATGAATCAGGAGCTGGATACATGTGATTAATCTTTCTCTCCCTTATACGTGTGTTATGGACAGTCATGTCTAAACACTCTTCGCCAATGTCTTGTCATTCTGGATGCTCTTGTTCCTCTAACTCACTAACTTTCGTTATCGTCTTTGGTCTCCCAGTGCTTGTCAACAGTCTTTTTTGTCTGGTTCTAGGTTTTAGCTATCTTTCTACCAGTTGTGCTCAATCTCTCAAGGTACTTGTGATTTCTGGCTCAGTTAAAGCTTATTCTCTTTTAGAGGAGGACATTTCTCTGTCAATGCCACTCTCAGATTCAGTTGTGCTTGTACCAGGCAGGTTTGTTTCTGCTTTCTTGAGTTCCTGCTGTCTCTGAGGATGCGTAGCTTCGGCCTAGAGTCAGGAGTGTCAGTCTCGACTGAAAGATTGGTACGGTTGTCCTCTTCTTGCCACTGTTGGTGTTCTACTATGGAAAGTTAGGAAATTTCACACTAGCCTCCCTCTTCTTTGGATGGCTCAGGAACCTCAAACCTAGGCAGGTTCGAGGAGTAGTGATTGTTAGCTCCGCTCACCCTCTCAGTATGGAAGGCATGTATCCAGTTCTGCAATCCAGCACACTTCACAGTGGTATTGGTGACAGAACACCTGTTATTGGCCTCTCCAGCATTCTTCCAGGCACCACTTACCAATGTGCTTCTTCACATGAACCAAATCACCAAGGCTCAAGTCATGACATGGAATTTCTCGCCTAGATGGAGTCGTGGCATCAACCTGGTGAGAGATAGAATGTACCACATCAGCAAATCCTTTGCAGTACTCGAGAACCAGATCAACTGTGATATTCACAAGAGCAGCAGCTGGAACGGAAGGGATTGTCATAGCTTTCCCCATCAGCACCTCAGGAGATGATAATCCTGTACTCCTGCATGGAGTGATTGGAATGCTCATTAATACCAGGGGAAGTGCTTCGAGCCATTTGAGAGATGTTGACACACAAGTTTTGGCCAGTTTTGCTTTAATCATCCATTAGACCTGTCAGTCTTAGGGTGGTCTTCCACAAAATGTTTTGCCTACTTATCTCCAGTTTTGTGCTGAAATTCGTTTTTGTTGGCCTTAGGACTAAGCCTGGGTGGAGTTCGTGGAGATTTACTCCGCGGAGCTCTGCGAAGTGCCAGAAAAAGTCTTCCACACTCCGCGGAGTTCCGCCAGCGTCGGAGTCTGTTAAGTCGTGGCAAGAGTTTGTCTCGCACTGTAAAATTAGCGTGAACAGCATTACGCGTCGCACCAGAGGGCGTTGCGCTTTTTGCCACTCGAGTATACATTCTATACAGTGGCAGCTTCCTCAATGCAAATGGCAGATTTCTCAACGCGAGCGGTCACGACCTGCCGCGACCACCCGCAATGAGAAATCTCATCAGCAGGAGGTCATGCGCATAATTTTTTCTCACAAGCACTCGCGAACTTACCGTTGGCAAGTCGCTCGAGTAAAAAAACTCTGCTCAATCGCCCACCCCTACTTAGGACTCTGTGCACTTTACACTGCTAACCAGTGCTAAAGTGTTTGTGCTCACTTCTCTAAATATGGTGTGATTGGTATACACCTAATTGGCATATTTAATTTACTTATAAGTCATTTGTAGAGTGATATACCATTTACCCATGGTCTGTAAATAAAATGTTGCCAGTGGGCCTGCCGCACTTATTGTGCCACCCACTTAAGTATCACCTTAAACATGTGTAAAGCCTGCCACTGAAGCCTGAATGCAGTTTTAAACTGCCATGCCGACTTGACATTTAAACCCCCTACCTAAAGCCTTAAACTCTCCTTTTATTACATATAAGTCACCCCTAAAGGTAGGACCTAGGTAGCCCATAGGAAAATGTGTGCTGTGTAATTAGAAGGTTGGACCTATACTTTTAAGGCTTACATGCCCTGATAGTGAAAATCTCTTAAAATAGTTTTTCACTACATTGAAGTCTACCCCTCCCAGAGAATAATATTGGGGATTCCTTATAACACTTAATAAGTTGCAATTTGCAGTTGGGAACTGGTACTTTTGTCATGTTTGGTGTCTTTGGAACTGTAATGGAAAACCCTATTTAACTGTAAAGTTAGGTTTTTGATTCCAATTTTAAAAATGCCGCTTTTAGAAAGTTCGCACTTTTCTGTCCTTATCCCTTTTGTGCCTGCAGCCTGGCCTTGGTCACATGACTGGGTGTAACTGACAGTTAGACTTTGTGAATTCCTCTCAGGCATTCACACAATTGAGGGATTACGTTGCCTGAATGGGTCATCTGCTGGCAGGATGGGGGCGAAGCTAAACACAGCCCCACTTGCAACCGAATAGCCTGTGTTCTGCCTTCACACAAAAGGATCTAACAAACCTACATTGTCACTGCAGCCAGCTTGGAGCCAGGGCAGAGGAGCCAGGGAATTCCATGCGCTAGAAGCTTCTCCCACCTTCCAGAGGCAGAACACTAGCGTATAAATATAGGACCTCAGACACCAACTCTTCAGTACAATTCTGGACCTGTGGATTTTCTGCCAGGAAGAAGTACTGCTGTGGTGGTGGAAGGACTGATACTGTGCTAGACTGCTGCTCTGGTAGACTGCTGTCCAGCTAGATTGCTGTCCTATTGTGTTACTGCTCTGCTGCCTTCTGCCAGGGTACAAGGACTGGATCTTCATTGGTCCCATTACCACCAGAATGACTCACAAAGCCTAGTTTCCTGCCCTCATGTTCAGAGCCAGAGGAACACAAAAGACTCACTCCATCGTGAACCCGCACCTGGACCCAGTGAGTCCAGACCCTCCAAGTGGTGCCCCTCCAGTGCTGGACCCTTGGAAGTAGTGCTAAAAGTGCCCAGGTGGCCAAAATCAAAAACTGAGGAGAAACACATTTTGGCTCAAAAGTGCCCTGAGAACCAGGAGGAGACCAGACCATCCAGCTCACATATCACCCAAGGTGCAGATTCTCCCGCTACGTTCTTCTCAGCAGTTCAGCTGTTCTTCGCCTTAGTGGAACTGCCTTCGTTTACAGCCCTCTTTCTCGTCTGCTGGAGATTTTTTACATCCATTTCAAAGAATACGGGCCATATTATAAGTTCGTCAGTCCTCTTGTCAGTTTGCCACCGCCGCGCCGACAGGAGGACCGCCCGTAGTGCGGCCGCCCGCCGGATTACAAGTCTCATGGAGGTGGTATGTTAGCCTCATAAGAGAGCCTTAACAGCAAACTGCAACCATGACAGCGCCTGCAGCACGTTCCTGCATGGTGTGGCATGCACCATGTCGTGCAGGCCACACATTGCAGGAGCGATGGTGCCATTCCAGAGGGCACAACATGTGCCCCCCTGCATGCACCCCAGGCCCAGAAGCTTCCGGAGGCCCTGTTAGGGCCCCCTTCCTTGCAATTTCCCCACCTTTTTCATGCCAGACTCACTGCCATGAAGTGGGCGCTGGCCATTCAAATTGGAATATCCTTGGAGATGCTGGCATGGCATATTCCTGGCCATTTCCAGATTGCCAGAGCAGCGGGATCCTTGATCCTGGAGAAACCGGCGGTCTCGTGGCAGTCCGACCACTGAACTAATAAAACAGCCGGTGGACTGCCAGTGTGGCGGTGGTCAGATCTCCACCATGAGTATGGCGCTACTGTGGAGCACCGTATTCGCGTATTCATAGTAAGGCCCTAAATCCAAATGTAGAAATCTTCACCTCGGCTTTGACCCAAGGTTTTCCGATGATGACACTCCCTCCTCGACACCTCCTGCAGCCTTGCCCCGCTGAACTTTACCTCCTCAGACACTTTTTCTCAATATTTCTTCTACGTCCAAAGGTAAGAGCTGACAGCCCCAATCCACTTCTTGTATCCGAACTGCGCTCCATCGCGGTCAGCCATATTTTTTAACTAGATGTCCACAGTTGGCGCTTTGATCTTTTAGGCGCTAGTTTTTACTAAAAATGTATAAAATTAATACCTCCAGTCCTACTGATTGGAATTTTGTCGCTTTGGTGTCAAATAATTTATCAAAATGTACTATTGTTTCTAAGTTGGTTTGGGATTTTTCATGTGTTGTGTTTTCACTTTATTACTGTTTGTGTGCTGCATAAATACTTTACAAATTACCTCTGAGTTAAGCCTGACTGCTTTTTGTGCCAAGCTACCTAGGGTTAAGCAAATGTTAATTTAGAGACTTTTTATGGTTCACCCTGCAAGGGATTGTGACTGCTGCTTGATGAGAGCTCACACCCCAATCAATCAACAACCCAATTTCTTAAGTCATCCCATTTACTCTTTCAACTAAGTCTGAACCATCTGGTCTGTGGCTACAATAGAATCTTCCGTCAATCCCCAATGTGGTACATAGCAGCTGCATCACTTAAATCAAGTGACTACCTTGATCTGATTCAAGGTGAACTGGCATTCCAATTCGCTGGATCAATTCCTGCAGTAGTAGTTTGGCAACTGTTCGGCTGTCGCATCTCCTGGTGAGATGTTCCTACACCAAATTAGAGAATAGACATAAAATGACCACGATGTACCTCAACTGATTACATCATGGCATCTCCACAAAACAATCTGAAGACAGTCAAAGGGACAATTAGACTTCCTAATATGAGTCATAGTCACTACAATCTTTTTGCCCACATTCTGCTTTTGGCAGGGTCTGTCCCATTTCAGGAAAGTGTGGAATATGGCAATGTTACCTAAATGTCTTCACCATACCGTCTCACCCGATATTTGTTGGCCCATGCATGTGTATCAACACAGCTGGTAAAATTGAGTTGGGTAGTGTAGGCTTTCCATCACTAGATACCCAGATGTCGCTAACTTCCTTCAAATATCCTAATATTTCAGAAAGTGTGGGTCTATTGTCGGCAATAGCCAACCATGCACAAGAACAATTCTCGCTTCTTTGTGTGTGGTTGGGAATTTCATTTTAAGAACAGTCTCACTGCGCTCATGGGACACCCTTCTTATTCCCTTCTCAGTTTGAGGTCCCAGGTACTTAGCCTGTTTTTGACAATACCCCAACTAATCAGGGGAAATCTTATGCCCATTCTCAGCGAGATGGTTGAGTAGGGCAACAGTATCTTGCCTACAAGTTTCCTTTGTCCCCAATGCGACAAGTAGGTCATTAGTGTACTGAACTTAGGTTGAACTGCATGGTGACTGTAGGGTCTCTAAATTCTCCTTAAGTATCAGATTAAAATATGAGGTGCTCTCTGTATATCCCTGAGGAGCACAACACCACACAAGAGTTTTCTCTTGGAATCGAAAAGCAAATATATACTGGCTCTCTTTTTGAAAGGGAATAGAAAAAATGTCTGACACAAGTCAATAACTATGTACCATTTTGCTTCGGGGGGAATTTGGAAGAGGATTATGGCAGGATTTAGTACCATATGATAGCACTGAATGGCTATTCAGTTTATTTTTCTAAAATCTTGGCTGATCTTCCACTTTTTATTCCCTTTTTGCAAGGCCATAATCGGAGAATTGCATGGACTCCCAATGACTCTGTTCTAATCTACTTTCAATTACAGCAGTTATTCCTGCAGTTAATTTGTAGGGAGGTTTTGAGGGAACACTGACTTGGACCTAAGGGTTATTCTTAAGGGTTAAGCACGCTTAATCAAACCAATCCAATATCCTGTGAAATCCCATATGTCTTCTCTGATCAATTCTTTTACATCAGAATGTAGGTCTTCTTTAGTAAGTGCCAGATATAATCTGATTACAGATTCTCACGCCTGCAATATGAACTCTGCATCTGCTGCTTGAGTCTCCAACCCCACTCTGTCCGGCTTGCAATATATTACACAGTTAAATTTGCAGAGTAGGTCTTCCTAACAAATCTACTGGGCTTGAATCACAGATTACAAATTGGTGATGCTCTTTGATGGTCCCAATTTTTACTGAGACCGGGGCACTAACCTGATTTGTACGCTGCTGATTTGTAATGTCAACAACTTGGGCTTCCTTTCCTGAGAGCAGCAAGTTTGGGACCTCAACTGTTGTAATGGTCAAACCAGTGGCTCCATTAACCTCTCCATCTACATATCGGCCACTCTAATCTAGGCCTAAGTGATAAACTCCACTCCGTTCGCGGAGTTTGCAGAGTTTTCCGCACTCCGTGCAGCACATGGAGTTCTGAAAAACTCTGCTCCTCAGAGCAGAGTTTTTTTCCTCGCTCACACAAGCGAGGAAAATCCACCTCCCGGCGAGATTTCTCAACACGGGGGCGGATTTCTCAACGTGAGCGGTCGCGGCCGCCTGTGTTGAGAAACATTCCATTCGCATTGAGAAACCTGCTGCTCAAGTAGAAAATCTACCCGTTCGGCAGAAAAGAGGCAGTGCCCTCCTGCGGTGCGCTTGGTGCCATTTGTGCTGATTTTACAGTGCGGGACAAACACCTGTCGCTGAAAATCAATGCGAACGGCGTGAATAAACGCTCTCCGCCGCTTGCAAAACTCTGCATACCATGGCAGAGTTTTTTAGTCACTCTCAAACTCTGTCCAGGTCTACTCTGATCCACTTCTAGGAGTCTGCCAAGCGCCCGCTCATCCTCCTACCTCAGGCACCATCTTTGGACCTGCTCAGATTTCATAGAACTTCCAAACATGATGGGAGTTGGGGCAGTCTGAGATGTGAATGGTCTAAGCTGAGCTCTGTTACTAGGTTGAAAGTGAAGATTCCCACCTTGAACCTGTTTAGACACTAAGGGATTTTGTGTTGAACCTGGTTTCTGCATCTTTGGATTATTCATAGGATGTCTTGGTACAGGTGAAAGTTCTCCTTCCATCGCGAGATTTCATGCTTGAGCATCGATAATAGCTCAGTTGGTTATGTATCGACATTTCCGCATACAGTGAATGATCTTATTGCAAGTGTTACAAGGGGTGACCTTCTTCAAAGTGCTTATGCTGGTTCTAGACATACCGTCCGTCCCTTTCCCATTCCTTGAGTATTTCCTCCTTAGGACTTGAAGACTCCTTGCATGTTGGTTCCTCTACTTGTGTATAGCCCTGTACTAGGAATTCTTATGCCTCCATTCTGTGCTAATTAGTCTTCTCTACCATGAGCTTTTCCTTCAGCCCTCTTTGTCTGGCATCTAGCATGGCACTGAAATATTTTGCATACTGCAATATTTTGCCTACACACAAACTTTGCCAGTAGAGAACCCCTTGTATGAACTGATTAGTGATTTCAGATCATAACCTCTTGTACAAAGGAGGCAAGAAATCCTTCCATGTTGTCCCCGTGGGGGTCAATCAGACCTCTATTCTTCATGTACACCTGCATCAATCTCTCAAAGTATGCTTGCAAAGATTCTTTGAGCTCTTGGGATGTCCTAGAAATTGTGGTTGAATTCATTTGGCCGGCCACACGCTTGACCCCATCTTCACCTCCAGCAAGCACATCTCTGTCAGCCACTCCACCGAACTACACTGGACAGACCACAGCTGCGTCCACTTCAACTTCAGGAGAACCACGACCCACCACCACCCTCAACAAGTTCCCCACAGAAGATGGAGCAAGATCACCGCCGACCAGCTCACCACCTGCCTCAGCCAGATCCCCCCTACCATCACAACGGACCCCAACGAAGCAGCCCGCAACCTCACGCAGTGGCTCACAAACTGCGCCGATGCCCTCGCACCACTGAAGAACCCCCCCAGCAGACACGGCAGCAGGAAAGCCCCTTGGTTCACCGACGACCTCATAATCTCCAAGAAAACCTGCCGCACCCTCGAGAAAGCCTGGCGTCACGAGCAGACACCTGAAAACATGACAGCCCTCAAGAACGCCACCCGCAAACACCACCAGCTAATCCGTACCACCAAAAGGACCGCATTCAAAGAACGCTTGGACAACAACACCCACAACAGCAAGGAACTCTTCAGCATCGTCAAAGAGCTCTCCAGCCCCAACGCCTGAAACAACGACATCACACCCTCGCAGGACCTCTGCGACTCACTCGCCTCATTCTTCCACCGTAAAATCGCAGACATACACAACAGCTTCGGCGCACAGACCACGCACCCTACCACTGACCAGGCGCCCCCCACCACCACCCTCCGCACCTGGACCACGGTCAGCACCAAAGACATCACCCACACGATGAACACCATCCACTACGGCTCACCAACAGACCCCTGCCCACACCACATCTTCAACAAAGCTGACTCCATCATCGCACCCCAACTCCGGGACATCATCAACAGCTCCTTCGCAGTCGCCACCTTCCCGGAGAGCTGGAAACACGCCGAGCTCAGCACCCTCCCGAAGAAACCCACCGCGGACCCCACGGACCTCAAGAACTTCCGCCCCATCTCTCTCCTCCCTTTTCCGGCCAAGGTCATCGAGAAGACCGTCAACAAGCAACTCTCTGCCTTCCTCAAGACCAACGGATCCCGCGACCCCTCGCAGTCCGGCTTCCGAGCAAACCACAGCACCGTGACCGCCCTCATAGCAGCCACCGACGACATCAGGCCCATGCTCGACAAAGGGGAGACGGCCTCATCCTCTTAGACCTCTCAGCAGCCTTCGACACCGTCTGCCACCGCACCCTAATACAGCGCCTCAGCAACATCGGAATCCAAGGTAAGGCCTTGGAATGGATCATCTCGTTCCTCGCCGGCAGAACACAGAGAGTCCGCCTCCCCCCGTTCCGGTCCACGGCCAGCGAAGTTATCTGCGGCGTCCCGCAAGGATCTTCTCTCAGCCCCACCCTCTTCAACATCTACATGGGCCCCCTCGCAGCCATCGCACGTCAACACAACCTCAACATCATCTCCTACGCCGACAACACCCAGCTGATCCTCTCCCTCACCAACGACCCCGCCACCGCCAGAACCAACCTCCAGGAAGGAATGAGAGACGTCGTGGAATGGATGAAGCACAGCCGGCTGAAACTGAACTCAGATAAGACGGAAGTTCTCATCCTGGGATCATCCCCCTCCGCCTGGGACGACTCCTGGTGGCCCCCGGCCCTGGGCTCCGCACCCAAACCAACGGACCATGCTCGTAACCTGGGCTTCATCCTGGACTCCTCCCTCACGATGACCAAGCAAGTCAATGCCATCTCGTCATCCTGCTTCATCACCCTGCGCATGCTCTGAAAGATCTTCCGGTGGATCCCCACCGACACCAGGAAGTCGGTCACCCAGGCCCTCGTCACCAGCCGTCTGGACTACGGAAACACCCTATACGCTGGTACCACAGCCAAACTACAGAAAAGACTCCAGCGCATACAGAACGCCTCGGCACGACTTATCCTGGACACCCCCCGCTCCAGCAACATCTCCCCCAGTTGTAAGACCTACACTGGCTCCCCATCAGTAAGAGGATCACGTTCAGACTCCTCACCCACGCACACAAGGCTCTCCATGGCATGGGACCCACTTACCTCAACAACCGCCTCACTTTCCACGCACCCACCCGCCAGCTCCGCTCCGCCAGCCTCGCCCTCGCCGCCGTCCCACGCATTCGCAAGACCACCACCAGAGGAAGATCCTTCTCCTACCTGGCGGCCAAGACTTGGAACTCCCTCCCCACCCACCTACGACTGACCCAGAACCATCTTGCCTTCAGGAAACAACTCAAGACCTGGCTCTTCGAGCAGCAGCGATTCCCCTCCCCCCCCCCCCCCCAGCGCCTTGAGACCCTTCGGGTGAGTAGCGCACTTTACAAATTCCATGATTGATTTATTTTCTTTTAAGGAACCATAGTTTTGAGGTGGGCAATAACTGAGTCGTACTTGGTTTTTGCTACTGGTGACGGCATTTGTGTTTGCTACTTTAGGGGGTTCTTGCGTTGACCAGTGTATGATTCTCTTACATTCTGCTCACAGATCCTTAGAGACTGGTACCTCAAAAAGCAAGCCCACATCCTCCCACAAAGACCATCAAAATTGTCACTGTTTTTTCTGAGTATACCTTTTGTCCGGATTTTCCCTCAATCGCGGGAGAGTATTTGTGAAATAGAAAAGGCCAGTTTGAGACCAAGGAACATGTATGTATGCAGCTCCCTGGACCTCTCTCAAAGGGTGCTACTTCACAATTCCGTCTGTTACTTACCCTTCTTCATCCCCTTTGGATTCCTCTTTTTCGTTTTACTTTTGATCTTTCTTTCTTTGGCCAAAGTTTCCTAAATTTCTCTACATCACTCCACTGCCTGATGCTCTCAATCAGTCCTCTCACATGCATTTTCAATCCTTTCAACTTTAAAAATCTCACTTCCATGTCATCCATCATCATCTTTTGTTTTCCCGAAGTTTCTTCCTTTACATTAAATAAAGTCTGCATTCATGTGCAACCCTTTCCATCATCGCATAGGCTTCTCCCACCACCCTAGCAGCCTCTCTAGTCAAGTAAAGCAGTTCATTCTCTTTTTTTTTTTTTTTTTTATTAGGTTTTTTCTCGATTCAGCAACACAGTGCATTATTAACAGACCATTATTTATAACAGAGAATTAATAAAGAAAAAGACAGAGAAAATCAGAATATACACATCTCTGATTTCTTGACATAAAGAAACGGTCAAAGCAATAGTACATTACTAAATATCATTGCTGTATCCAGGTTCTAATCGGCTCCCATATAGCCACCCCCAACTTTTTTTTTGCAGTCCCTTTCAATTTGTATAATGCCCATTCCATATTATATATAGAAATAAGTTTTGCCCTCCAACTTGTGAAGGCCGGAGGCTCAGAATCCAGCCACTGAGATGTTATACATGACCTCAAAACTGACATACAAATAAACTTAAATCCTCTATGAGATGACGCCAGCCTACCACATCTGTACTAAATTCTATTCCAAACAAAACCAAAGAGGCTGTGACAGAGATTGGTATTCCCAAAAATTGTAACAAAAAACGTTCGATATCCGGAAGGAGTGGCTGTAAGACAGGGCAAGAATAGAACATGTGCAGCGAGTCAGCTGCATAGAGACCACATCTTGAACAATTAGTCCCCTTGCCAGCCTTCCACTTGGCTATCCTTGCTGGCGTATAATACAAATCAAACGTGGCCATGTATGATTGGCTTCTGAGACTACCAGAGAACAAGATGGAGCTGGCAGTTCGCATTACTAGCTGTAAATCCAAATTGGTTATCGGCACTTTCTCCTCCAATATTGCCTCCTGCCTAACCAGATCATCAGTTTGTATTAACGTAAGCTCCACATATAATTGCCCTATTTTACATTTCCCTTTTATTAAATCCAAGATACGGATTTGTGAAGGGTGACATTTCCCCCCCACAATTGCGGCCTGTAAAGCACTTCTTAATTGCAAGTACTTGAAAAAATCTGCCTTTCCAACCCCAAATCTGTCTTGTAATGTTGAAAAAGATACCATCTCACCCTGCTCCAGTAAATCTCCAACTAACCTAATCCCAAGCTGTGACCACCTACGCATAACAGAATCCTGAAACACCACGAAAGATAAGACAGTCGAGTCCAAAGGTGTATACCGTATAATACTAGGAATAGAAAGCAGTTTACGGAACCTCTTCCAAACTGAGTAGGCCGCCTGAATGATTTTAAACCTTGTCTTTTTGTAGTAGCTCGGCTCTAACACTTTTAAAAGTAACCCTTGTGCTGAATTTCCCAAACACCACTCATATATAGACGGAGAGAAGGCAGTATCCAGCACAGCCGTCTTACCCCAAATCAAAACACCCATTGATTGAAACAAACAACGAGACTGAATAATATAGATAGAAATTTGGGAGAGCCAAACCACCACGTTCCACTGGCAGGTACAGCCATTTAATTGCCCTTCTAGAGCGACGGTAGCCCCAGAGGAAGCGTGAGCACATTCGTTCTATTCTGCAAAATAAATCTTTCGGAACAAGAATAGGGATGGCCCGAAACAAATATAGTAACTTAGGAAAAATGGACATTTTCAGAACGTTACCCCTTCCATATAGGGAGAGATGCAGCCGATTAATTCTCTCCAAGGTTTTATTTGAAGAAGCAAGTATCGGCTCTACATTAATACTCGGAATATTTTGAGTTTGAGATGAGATAATTATACCCAAATACGTTGCCTCTGTGACCACCCCCGCCCCAAGCTCCGCCGGAAACCCAACCTCTGAATGCAACAATTGAGTCTTCCCCAAGTTTAGTTTCTAACCGGACACTGTGCCAAAATTGCCAGTTATAGCCTCAATTCTAGGCATAGCACTACTCATATCAGATGACAAGACCGCGAGGTCATCAGCATATGCCAAGACTTTAACTGAGTATAACCGCGAGGTGACCGGTAAAATTCCCATGTCCGACTCTAAACTTTCGATAAGAGGATCAATAAACAAAGCAAACAGAAGTGGTAAACAGGGGCACCCCTGCCGTGTGCCCCTGTTGACCAAGAAAGTCTGTGACTCCTCTCCCCCCAATCGGACTATTGCCCTCGGGGTAGAATACATCGACTGTATTGCCCGTATATACCCGCTAGGAAACGACTTCCATCTCATTACGGCCCATAAGAACTCCCAAGAGACCCTGTCGAATGCTTTTTCAGCATCCAACAGGGCCACCCCAACCGGAGCATCCATCGCCTGGGCCCAGTCAAATACTGAGATGAGTCGCCTAACGTGGTCCGTAGTCCCCCTCCCAGCAATGAACCCATGTTGTTGTAATGAGACGAGGGGGCAAATGCGGCTTGAAATACTAAAGTCATTGTGCTCTCTAATTTCTTCTTACATTTTATATAGAACTCCAGAGGGATCGAATCTGATCCCATAGCCTTTCCTAATGCTAATGACAGCATTGCCTTTTCAATCTCTTCCGGAGAGAGCCCCTCCGTTAATGCCTCTTTATCCTGTTCCTTTAGCCCCAAACAAGCCTTTCCCGCTAAATACCTCTCTGCACTTGCAACTGGTTCTGATGTATACAGTTTTTCATAGTATTTTTTAAAAGCATTTTGAATCAGAGAGGGGGTCTCCACCATATTTCCATCAAGATCTTTAATCTTAACTATCCTAGAGTTGACCTCCTTTTGACGTAATCTATTAGCGAGAACCTTACCGACCCTTTCTCCGTACTCATAGAGCTCTCTCCTATGTGTTTGATAGCTGGCAGCAGCCACATCCGCATAGCCTTGATAAATTTTCGCCCGACAGGCAGCAACCTCAGCCTGAGCCTCCTTAACACTCCCTACAGAGTTTATTTCTTGAACCAGTTTTTGCTCAAGCCGAGATAGAGTCCCTAGATCATCTATAACCCTTAACCGCTCTGTCTTGCGTTTCCTTGCAGCAAATCTTAGTGTCTCACCTCTCACCCCCGCCTTTAATGCATCCCAAACGATATCTATCCTAGCTGATCCTATATTCGTCTGGATGAATTCAGGGATCCATTTATCCATCCAACTACAGTAGTCCTCACTAAGCAAAAGCTTTCTATCAAATGTCCATTTTAGGGACCTGGCCATTAAACCCAGACAATCGAACTCCAGAACTACCGGATTGTGATCCGATATAATTTTAGGGAGTATCTTCATTGAAGCCCTCCATAAAACAGCACCAGACACCAAAAAATAATCTAACCGTGCCATTTTCACATGTGGGGCAGAGAAATACGTATAGCCATCCTGACCTGCATTAAGTTCTGCCCATACATCATTCAGCCCTTGATCCTGAACGAGCGCCTGCAGGCTCCTAAAGCCTTGCGGCTTCCTACCAACGTAAGATTCAGCTGTCCTTAAGTTCACCTGCGAGTGGAGATGTATATTTAGGTCACCACAAACAATCATAGGATGTGGATATAATGCTAATTCTGTATTGATCAGTTGAAAAATGCCTGGGTCATCCGAGTTTGGGCCATATATTGAGCATAATGTGATAACTTGCTGCGAGACCGCTACCTCTATCATTACCCAGCGTCCCAAATTATCAACTTTGTACTTCTTCAATTTAAGTAATCCTTTTTTAGCAAGAATCGCAACACCCTTAGCATTAACTGTCTGCGTGGTGCAGGCCAAAAGCTCGAGCCCCAGGGAGCCGAGCCAGGCCCTATTCGACCATGCAATATGCGTCTCCTGCAGAAACAAAAGGTCCCACGAGCTTAAATATATAATTCTGGACAACACTCTTCTTTTCCCAGAATCATTCAAACCGCAAATGTTAAGTGTGCAACATATTAATTTCTTCATCCTATATCCTTATCACATTCCATATTTAATACCAGGAATCTAACATTATATTGTCTACCCCACCAAAAGAATTTTCTCCCTGCAGCTTACATAGCATATAACATCCGATACATCCAATACAATTAATACAACTGATACAGCAGATTTTCTTTCACAAGCTAAAGCAATTTTTAATCTTGACATATATAAATCTACAAACTCTAACTGAAACAGTCTGATAAAGACTATACCAAATATAGACTGTACTCCTTGCTGAATCGGTTAACCCCTGCACCCCCCCCTCTCCCCCCCCCTTCCAGCCCCCCCCCAAACCCACCCCCCCCACCGCCCCCCGAACCACCCTCATGGAGCATTGGGAATTCCTTCCCTAGTGATGATAAAGCCCAGTGCCCGTCCTTCACCTCCCCAAAACCGCCTTCATAGTAGAAGAGAAAAGGCCGTTATCCAACCAACCACCTATAGCCCACAAGGAACATCCATAGTTCCATATTCTGCGTCCTTTCAAGCTTCCGCGCCTTTATTAACTGACACGCCAAAAAATGCCCTCCCAATGAGAGTATAAGAGGCCTACAGCACCCCCCTCTGAGATACCCTAGAGCCTCTTCACAGAGTACCTCCGAAACATTAAGTACAAGGCAACGAACATAAGGCATAAGCCATATAAAATAGTCAGATTGACTGAAGGTATTCTTTTGCCTTTATCTCTGAGATAAAAAACTGACTACGACCACCCTTGACAACCTTCAATTTAGCCGGGTTTTGGAGGAACACCTGAGCCCCCTTAGCCTGAAACTCTGGTATAAGCTGTCTAAGCCTCCATCGCTGCCCAACTGTGTCCTGACAAAAGTCCGGTCGGACAAAAAACTCACAGCCCTTAGCACTTCTCCTTTTATTTGGCCGTGCTAAATCATAGAGCTCCTCTCTCGCTCTGAAGTTACAAAGTGAGATCAAGATAGCCCTAGGAAATTCTGAGCCTTGCCCCTTCTTTTGTATGAACGGAAATCTATGTGCCCTTTGGACTTCCCTTTGCCAGTCCCAGTGCCCCAGCTCTGGGAATGCCTCTGAAAATAGCTCCACCATAAACCTTAACAGATCCGCACCCTCTTTCCCCTCCGGCACACCCAATACTCTTAGGTTATTACGTCTAGACCTATTTTCAAGGTCCGTTATTTTCCAGAAAAGTTCGTCCCTGTATGTCTTAAGGGACCCCACTGTTTCCTTCTGAGCACATAATTCGGCCTCTAACGTAGAGATCCTTGTTTCGGACTCGCTCATCCTTATAACCACTAACAGGTCTTAGCCACTCGTCTTACAGCGTTCTGCAGTCGCTTGCATGCATTCTGAGAGCGTAATAGCCCAGCCTGAGTCTCTGCTCTATGAGTCATGATTAAATCATAAATGGTGGCCAATGTGATCTCCTCTGGTGCCGGTGCTGGTACTAAAATTGAGCTTTTTCGCACTAATTGGTCCTGTAGAGCGAGAGTGACTCCACCCGATATGGCAGAAGCAGCGTAGTTAGGAGAATTTTGTTCATCCCAGGCAGAAGAGGCCGCTGACCCCCTCCCTGCCCCTCCCCTGGACACTTGGTCGCCTTGGCCCGAAGCATCCACCGACCCCTCCAGGTTTTCCTCCTCTCCCCCCATACTGCCCCCCTCCAGCCATTCCTGTACAACACTATCTACTGAAGACCTATCGGATAGAGAGAAGAAGTCCTCCACAATCGAAGCTTTATCCGGCAGATCACATAGTTCTCTAGATGGCTCTGCACTCCCAGACTTTGCATTAAGTTCCAATATTGAGAGGCCGACCCCAGTCTAGTCCGAAACAACTACCTCCCCCTCAATGTTCTGCTGTAATTGTTGTAGAGTCAATTCAGCCTCCATATTTACTTGCACCAATCCTTCGTGGATTCCATCTCCCAGAATCCCCTTTCCAGAGTTTGGCAAAATTAGGTTTACCGGAGTTTTCTGTATCCCTTGTTGCGCATCCTGAGCGACCAAATTCTGGTGCGGCCCCCCCGCTGATATTTAGCGTGCTGGGTAAGGCCGCATCACCACGAGTTTTATTTACCTTAAACATCGCAGGAATATGGTGTACGGCGTCTCTCTCCAACTCCATCGACACCGAAGCTGTGATTCCTGGATGGAGGGGCTGCCGTATGCTATTTTCCTCATGCCGGTTAAACTTGCTAATCTTATCGGCTACCTTCTCTGCCGGCTTCTCCCCCGCTGCCATCTGCCTCGTTCTTGCCAGAGTCACCGCAGATTGCCCAGCCCCTCTGCCGCGGCCAGATCGTGACGGCGCATTCTTCCCCGGCATATCTCTTCCTGGGTTACCGCTATCAGCGCCGGCCAATACAGGAGAGCACCGCGGGAGACGCTGCGTGCTCCGCAGCGTTCTCCAAGCTGCAGCGGCACAGAGAAATCTCCAAACCATAGATGACTATGGCATGCCTGGAACCTCCGTAGTCGGCTCTGTATATCCGGACCCTTAAGATAGTTCGGTTAGTACTAATGCCAGTGTTCCGGGACTCGAGCAGTTAGTTGGAAGGCATACGCCATCAAGAAACTCGATTAGCGTAGTGGAGGTGGAGAGCACTCGCTTAACCGGCCACAATTGCGGCCGCCATCTTACTCCTGGAATTCCCACTTACCTCAACAACCGCCTCACTTTCCACGCGGCCACCCGCCAGCTCCGCTCCGCCAGCCTCGCCCTCGCCACCGTCCCACGCATTCGCAAGACCACCGCCGGAGGAAGATCCTTCTCCTACCTGGCGGCCAAGACTTGGAACTCCCTCCCCACCCACCTACGACTGACCCAGAACCATCTTGTCTTCAGGAAACAACTCAAGACCTGACTCTTCGAGCAGCAGCGATTCCCCTTCCCCCCCCCCAGCGCCTTAAGACCCTTCGGGTGAGTAGCGCACTTTACAAATTCCATGATTGATTGATTTTCTTTTAAGGAACCATAGTTTTGAGGTGGGCAATAACTGAGTCGTACTTGGTTTTTGCTACTGGTGACGGCATTTGTGTTTGCTACTTTAGGGGGTTCTTGCGTTGACCAGTGTATGATTCTCTTACATTCTGCTCACAGATCCTTAGAGACTGGTACCTCAAAAAGCAAGCCCACATCCTCCCACAAAGACCATCAAAATTGTCACTGTTTTTTCTGAGTATACCTTTTGTCCGGATTTTCCCTCAATCGCGGGAGAGTATTTGTGAAATAGAAAAGGCCAGTTTGAGACCAAGGAACATGTATGTATGCACCTCCCTGGACCTCTCTCAAAGGGTGCTACTTCACAATTCCGTCTGTTACTTACCCTTCTTCATCCCCTTTGGATTCCTCTTTTCGTTTTACTTTTGATCTTTCTTTCTTTGGCCAAAGTTTCCTAAATTTCTCTACATCACTCCACTGCCTGATGTTCTCAATCAGTCCTCTCACATGCATTTTCAATCCTTTCAACTTTAAAAATCTCACTTCCATGTCATCCATCATCATCTTTTGTTTTCCCGAAGTTTCTTCCTTTACATTAAATAAAGTCTGCATTCATGTGCAACCCTTTCCATCATCGCATAGGCTTCTCCCACCACCCTAGAGGCCTCTCTAGTCAAGTAAAGCAGTTCATTCTCATTGCAATGTCTCAAGAAATTCATCCCTACATTGCCCTATATGATCACTTTAAACTCGTTTTTTAATTAGGCTACATTGAGTCTCTGAGGTGCCTGTTCTTTGGTCAGTGGAGTGTGGTGTGAAGTTGTGATTGTAACGGGGATTTCTGAGGTCTCCTCCTTCGGGATTCCGGGATCTGATATACTTGCTATATCTTCTGATTTCAGGGGAATGCTCAGAAGGATGTGACTCTGAGGCATAAGACTGTTCATACTGGTCAAATACTGGGATGTAATTAAAGTCGCAGGCATCTATGTCAGAGCAGTGTGTGAGACAGTGGTCTCAGCGTAAAATGGAGGTGTACTAGTTTCTGGAGAGGGTATGATAACTTAGCTGTTCTCTTTTCTGGTCTGGGCTATGGAACCTGGTGATTGCCCTGCATTTTATAGAGGTGGTCTTATTCTTAAGAGTTTGTCTATAATGGCGTCCTCCACATCACTGTCTTCCTCTGTCTCATCCCTAGATTTCTTTTTAATGATGGGCTTTTCCTTCTCTGTGTCCTCACCCTCTGTCAGCGGGTAAGCTCCTATTGCCCCAGTCCCTTCTTTCTCTTTTTTTCATTTGCAACCTGTTCAAGAGATTCAGGACCTCAAATTGTGTGAGTCTAGGCTGGGGTCTCAGGTCAAACATTCTCCTTCTTTGATTTTCAATTCTTGGTATTTAAAACGTGCCATTAAATTGGTACCACAATTCCCTACATTTTGCTGTGTATTCGTGCCATTGACTGATCTGCATGCATGTGTGTATCCTTGTTTTGCAGCCATTTCTCCAGCTGGTAAGCCTTCAGGAATAAATTCTCGCTGTATTTGAATGTCTCTGTTTTTTTAAAAGGGAATTCCCACAGATTTTGTCAGTATTCAACAATCACCCTCTTTCTAATTTCACACACTCTACACATGGGTCTGTTATGTGTAAATGGAAGAAAGGATTCGGATCGGCCTGCAAAGCGTACCTTTAAAATAGGACAGCAAAAGTGCCCCATAGATTACGTATTTATTCCGGCATGGAGCTTTCATTTAATTAAACACTTTGAAGTAGGGGGGGCAGATGGTAGTGACCATTACCCACTGATGATAAAACTACAAGTAAACAGGGGCCCGCAGAGGCAAAAAGTGTTACAAGTAGACGTGGAATACCCGAAGCGGCTGACAACTAGGATTAGTGATGATCATTTAAGGAAACTGAGTGCACTCCAAGTAATAGTGGAAATAGAAAATCGACCAGCAGGAGAGGATTTACCCTGGTATGAGGATATGATAAGGCAACTAGTAGATTGCCTTAGGATTAATATTAAATTGGATAACAATGGGTCACAGAATAGACCAAAAGTACCCTCAAACAGTAAACCATGGTTTGATGATGACTGCCGAAAAGTAAAAGCCACTATTAGGCAGAAAGAAAGACGCCTAAGAATTACTTATAATGATGCTCTATTGCATGAACTTAAGGAATTAAGGATGAAATATAAGGCAACCATCAGAGGGAAAAAAAGATCCTATAAAGATAGATGCTGGATGAATTTATTGGAGGCTATTGAAGATAAAAATGTCAAAGGCTTCTGGAAAATGATACAAGAATGTATGGGAAAAGTGGTAGGGACCCTACAGTGTTCGGTTGTGGAAGATAAGTGGGAAAGTCACCTTGGAGAAATTTATGGTAAATGGCCAAGGAAAGAGGAAAAATTATCAAATAATTGGCCAGGGGTCAGGGAAGATGTGAAAGAGAACTTCTCCACCGATCATATTAAGAGTATTATAACAAATTTAAAATTAACACGAGCAGCAGGTCCTGACAATTTACCAGCAGTTGTGATAAAAACGAACTCTGAGTGGTGGGCCGAGTTCTTTTCAAAGATGTTTTTGAGGATATTGATCACAGGAATTTTCCCAGATAGCTGGAAAGGGGCGATAATTAGGCCAATACATAAAAAGGTGAGGTAAAAGATCCAAAAAACTACCGCTTGATAAACCTCCTGGATATAGGCGAAAAAGTATTCTCCAAAGTAATCCTAGGTATGCTAAAGAATTGGGCATACGATAATCAGATAGTACCCCCAGAACAGGGAGGATTTAGAGAAGGACATTCGACGGTGGACCACTGTTTTGCTCTCTGGGCCATAGCGCGGAAGTCGATAGAACAGAGGGGTAATTTATTCTGCTGCTTTGTGGACTTCCGCGCGGCTTTTGATCTTGTGGACAGAGAGCAGTTGTGGACAACCCTGATAGGATATAAAATAAAGGATGATCTTTTGGCACTGATCCAAGCCCTACACATTGAAAATTGGGCCCAGATAATTTTGGATAAGGATGGAGGTCTGTCAGGGAGGATACAAATTGGAAATGGATTGAGGCAGGGGTGTGTACTTGCCCCCTACTTTTTTCCCTGTTTATAGCAGATCTTCCTCAAAAATTAAGAGAGGTCAGAGGGGCTAGCCCGAAACTGGGTGGGAATCATGTACCCTGTTTACTATATGCAGACGACCTGGTGATTATGGACCAGACGGAGATAGGTCTCCAGAGAAAATTAAATAGGTTTAAAGAGTACTGTGTGAATAAAAAACTAGTAGTGAATATGGAGAAGACAAAAATTGTATGCTTCGGGAAGAATAAAACAAAGTTTTTATGGAATCTTGGTATAGAACGCCTCGAGAGAGTTATGGAGTATAGATATCTAGGAATATGGTTTACGAGTAATCTAAAATGGAATACCCATCTGAAAGCGCTAAAAATGCGGGCAGAGGCCTCCGTGAAGGGCCTAAAAAGATTTAATAGCGTCTATGGTGAGATGTCGGATAGGCCGGTTATAAAGGCCTATATAGCAATGGTTCCGCCACAATTCCTGTACGGGATAGAAGTACTATATTTAAGCGGAAAATCCAGCTGGGATAAAGAAGAGGGAAATATCCTAAAAAGCTTGTTCTTGTAATCATCAATGGTACAAGCAGCAAGGCTTGAGCTGGGAATCACCTCTTGGGCCATAACAGCCTGTATGGCTCTAATACGCTTCTGGCAGCGCCTAGGGGCAGAGGAGTCTCATAAAGTTTCCCAGTGGTGTAAAGCAGAAATTGCCACGAGTGAGCTGTCCTGGGCAAAAGAGGCAAAATCTTTAATAAAGGAAGCGTATGGAATATTAGGTTTAATGCTGGATCCGCAGTTAGGCCATCCCCGAATAGATAAGAAAGAACTCAGGTCATTGGGATTTGATACGTCAAGTATACATGAACGGGAGTATCTTTCACGAAAAACTTCAGTATCACATATGATTTTGGCTTGGGAAAAGGATGAACATTACCCTTATATAGATTGGTTACCAAGTCATTATTTACGACGTGAGGTGCTAAGAGTGCGAATGGGGATAAATCCCTGTTATATGAATAATGGGGTGAAAAACCTCATGATAGATCTTAGAGGGAAATGCACTTGCACTTTGGGGACCCCCTGTGATATTGTACATATTTTATTGGATTGTATGAAATTTTTAGATCTACGAAAGGAGATTCTACGCCCAATATTTATAAAATACAGAATAATGAGTAGGACGTAAGCTGTTGAACTTTTAATGGAAATGAGTAACTTAGACTTAGCTTGCGCCATGGGGAAATTTATGTGTAAGGTCAAAGCGATTCTTAAGGGCTCAGAGTAACCTTTGTATGGGTACGCAAACGTCGTTTGAGTCGGCACAACTAAAAGACATCAGTCCTGTAATTGATCTATCGGAAACACTGGACGTAAATGTACGCACGCATGAATCACCTGGTTTTATTAATTTTAGAATATTTTATAGGATATGGACTATTTTAGTTATGTTGAATATGCGATATATTTTATATATGTATTTTAATAGACGAAACAGATGTAATGTACACTTTTATGGTTGTAACAAACTAAATAAAGTTAAATTGACTGACTGACTGACTGACTGACTGACACTCTACACTTTCCACTTTGCTGAGTTCACGATTCGCCTGCCAATACCAGCATGTCTCGGTCAAAGGTCAGCCAATTGCAGTGCAGCTTCAGCGTTTGGCCGACAATCTCTGCACGGCACCCTATGAGGTGAGCATCTGCATACTGCCAGCTTCTCTTAAACTCTTCCCACCCTTTTCACTGTGAACATCACTTTGCTTTTCGAAACTGAAATTTCTCTGATACAGAAATAGGATCCACTTCATTCAGTAGAAAACTCTCGGCCTGCGGGAATCTAATATACCCAGCGTGCTCACTCCAGTACACTAAGGAATGAACAACCACTGATCTCATTTAGTACATTCACACAACATAAAAGTTATGTCCCTTTGCTGATGTGACCAATAGCACCTCACAGTCCACCTCACCTTAGCAGACTACTTCGACAATTCTCTAAATTAATTTAACTGACCATGGTATCTCACTACAGTTTGATACCACAACATCTTTGAACTTAAAAGAATCATACACTGCTATCTTCAAAAGTCAAAAAACACAGTCAGGAGCACAATATTTGCTGTCCCCGAAAGTCCAAGAACTAATGCCACATAATTATAGAATTCAAAATCCACCGACTGCATTTCACAACATCTCAAACTACATATACCAATATGCACTGCTTTGCCTCACTTCTCACACACACACAAATCTCCATTGATATTCGCATCATTCTTTCCAGGTTACTACAATAGCCACTTAATTTCTCAACTGTCTTAGGGAATCATGATCGGGTCGGGACTGGTTCAATTTGAATCTCAGGGCAAAACCATCTGAATCATGAAAGTACAATGGCCAGTTCTCTTGTCAATTTACCTAATCAGATTAGGACCAATCAGTATCAGATTGATCCTATCGGTACCATCAGCTCTACTACCAGATCTGTCAGCGCACAAACCTGTGTCTCACTTACTTGCCAAAATTGCACCAACAATTTGGATCAGAAGCGGTGTAGTCCCTTTGGACTTTGGTGCTACCCGTTGGACCCGTCAGGGATCATGCATTAGCATCAAGCTGTAAGCGTTCTCAATAAGAATGACAGACAAGGACTAAAGTGTAAAAGTTTACTCAAACATAATAATTATAGAGATACATTAACTTGACCATCATTTGACTAAGCATATAAGCAGATAAATCATAAAATAACAGGAAGAACTGAACTCTGTAAAGTTTTTCTTGAAATCCAGCAGAGATTACCCTTCTAAGAAAAAGGAAAGTGAGCCCCTAACGTGGAAAAATTGCCTCCTTTTATAGAACTTTAGACAGAGAACTTCACATTTACAAAACAAATACATGTTCATAGGGTATAGACCAATGAGAACAAAGCAAGAAGAAGCATTTTACTACAGAATACATTTGAGATTTCCCACTTAAGATTACTCACCATTCTTCTGCATTAGACTTGGTCATTCCCAGTGTCTATTCATATTACTGGACTTGTTACATAGTATGTTATTCGGTCTGAGACAGTTTACCCTTGGATAGGTACATCACGTTCAGTGTGACCAGGAAAGTCTTAATCTTTTCAAGGCAAAGCCTACAATTCTTTATTACAATTGAAATAATATCAAGGAAAATGATCACGTGGTATACTTCAATGTCACATCCAAGACGTAAGAAAACACAAAGTTGACCTAAGTAAGCATGAGTTCGGTTTTCTACATGTTAAAACACTTCATTAAAGAAAACAGATCCCACAACGGGATCCCCTGCAGCACATCGACCTGGAGGTTGATGCTCTAACTAGTAAGTCATTTTAAATATTTGTTCCCTTAGCCTGATGTCTCGCTACCAGAATTCAGCCTGCAGGAATATGGGATGGAATGGTCAGCCAATTGAACTACTCTCTTTGGCTGCATGTCTCACAACACCTTCCTAATTTAATCCCTACAATTCTAATTAGGATACAAAAACAGTATTTTTATAAAGTGTACATGTTGATGGAAGCATGTATCTGGACACTCTATCACTAAACTGTTTAAATCTTGTTCAGAATGTAAGGCAGACTAATTTCCACTCACATTTTGATTGTTTAACTAAAACACTACACTATTGATAACTCTGATCTACAAAACACTTTGCACACTTTCACAAACTATATAATAAAAGGAATCAGCAACGTATTCAAAGTACACATTTATACTACCAAGTCACTGATATGTATTGCCTCAAAAAATAATACACTATATCAAGGGCTAGACACACAAACACTCACACACAAAACATTGCACTCTTATCGTTAACCTAGGTGCCAGCATACACATTGTGTTGTATGGATTATATGTGAACCACTACATCATAACATGACAATATATTAGGAAGTAAAATCAAGTTGGTAAATATAATCACACACTACTACTCTGAATACCACTGACATTAAGCATTCACAACAACACTACCTCTTCCATTAACACAAGGGAAATGTAGTGAACTACATCTCTCAAAATGCAATAAACGATAACTGTCAACACCTGCCAATAGAAGTAAATGGTTAACCTATGCACCATATTGTTATATGTAATTACACATGGCAAATACTTACGTTTAAAAAAAACCATAACAGAGTAAACAACAGGGACAAAAAGTTGATATTAACTTATTTTTAAATAAAGGGATGACAAATATCTCCCTCCTCTGTGTACTGTATTAATTTTGAAAATAAACAATAACTAAGTAAGTCTGGGGTAGGTTATAAATAAATAATGTTCTATCAGTCAATTGTGTCTAAAGGCATTGCTCTTGTCTTCCCACCATTATCATGAATGTCCTCCTTGGGGGCCTCTCATTCCTTCAGGAGCTGATGGTCATCAGTTGGGTGAGGGTTTTTGAGATTATCTTAGGAGAGGCAGGGCCTGGTGGTTCTGGAGAGAGAGAGAGTGAAGGGATGGTGTAATGCTACAGCCATTTATATATATTGAGAGATCATGTATTGAACACTGACTCTGTTTTATTTTAATTACATTTGTGAGCACGGTTACATCTTGTGTCTGTCTGACCCTGCTTTTAGCTGTGAACGCAGGCAGGCCCCGGGTTACTTGTGCACACACAGAAATTTTCATGTTTTTCACTCCACGAACGGGAGAGATAAGCTGCTAGAACAGACAGTGTGGACTGCTTAGCCCTTCGGAAAAGAAAGTGAAGAATTCTGTCTCTGCTCTCATCGCTTACTGGCCAGCTCCGTTGAGTGACCTCGATGCAGAGAGTGCAGCCAGCACCTACAGTGCAGATGAAGGGAGGGGGAGCTTCTAGAAGCCTCTCTCTGTATTAGTAAGATTGTAAAAACAAAGACCTTTTGGCGCTTTGACAGGAACTCTTCTATGGGTGGACTCACTGCCTAGAGACCTTTCCCTTGGTTGAAGGCTCCCATCCAGACTGCCACCTTGTTCAACAGTCGTGCTGGCAAGATGATGCAAGACAAACAGCCGGTGAAGTATTCCATGTTCTAATTACTCATTCTTGTGTGAATACAGTTATCTTTCTATACATTTATTCTTGTGCATATACATTTACTATATGCATTTATTTTACATGTGCATCATTGCTATTTGATATATGGGAACTTGCTGCAATAAATATTCCTCTTTACTTGGTAAATGAGTGTTGAGCTTTGTCTACATTGTATTTTGGTATTCTAAAGTGTGCAGTCTTATTTTGAGTGTTCATATTGTGTCCTGGTGTTTTGAAGTCTTGCTCAGGTGTTCTGAAGAGAAAGCAAGACAGAAGGTGGGCTTTTAGGGTCTGTGATGGTTTTTGAAAATGGGTAAAATGTTTTTAATGCTAAAGTATGTATTTTTAAAAGCATGGTTTAAAAGTAACTTTTATAAAGTGAGATTTCACCTCCGTATACAGTGAGCTAATTAGCATCATCCTAATGACAGTTGTTCTGCCAGTGCTTGCCCTTAATGAGCTGTCAAAACTGCTCCCAGAGCAGAGGCAATAGCCTGGGTGCGTAAAGGTGTTTTTTATTCTCTTGCACGGACTAGTTGAGGTTGACCCAGGACCGTCACTAACTTGCATAGGGTCCAACCCTTTCTCAATTAAATGGAAGATGAGTCCTGTAGATTTACACCTTTGTCTACACAGCCAGGTTGGCAGCAAACCAACTTGGGGAGAGTAAAAATGTGCACAATTTTGATGTCCCTTCTTTGGTTACAGCTTTAGGCTTGCCTGGCTGGAGGATTATGAGCTCTAAAAAATATACTAAGTCAGAATGTAAACTCTGTGACCTGGATAAACCGAGGTGGCCTGAAATTACTTCTAGGTCCCCATCTATCACTTCCATAAACTATCATTGGTGTTGAATTGTTTTTGGTGCTGTTTTGACTTATACATTTAAAATAATTTCTCTTGATACCTTATTGACTTTTTGTCATTTTGGTGTAATTTTGTTAATTGAAATTTAAAACATTTTTCAAAAATATTCTGGGTATTTTTATTGTTAGTTGTTTTGACTTCATAGTTTTGATACTGCTTAAATACTTTACATATTGCCCTAAGTTAAACCTTTCTGCTCTGTGCCATAGCTACCAGGGGGTTCACTTCAGGTTAATTAACTGACTTAAATAACATATGCATTGTCCCAATTTAATTCACTTACCTCCTTGCTGCTGCTCCTTGGCCTTTCCCTCTCCACCCAGGTCAAGGGTAAGCCAAAGCCAAACTGCATTGTATCATGGGGGTCAGGGATCTATGCACATGCTTCTTTAGTTGGGAGGACCTGCCAGGTTTTGTTAAGATTATTAGGCATGTCTGCCACCCAAGGCCCTATCATTTTTCCAACAATGCATGCTGGTTCTCCTATGGCCCTTGGTGGTGCACTTGCCTTTCCGTGGCCGTTTTCTTATTTTGATGGAGGCTGACCTACAGAGAGTAAAAAAAGAACAAAACCAAATAAAAATTAAGTATATGTTCTTTATAACCACTTAAGTAAAGATATACAGCCTCATGCATCAAGCCAAAATCCAGTCGGTAAAATACCGAATCCTTATTAGCTCCCGGTAGCGAGTCCCAAATACCCAATCACAATGCATCAACCCAAAACGTGAGCAAATAACGAATCGCAAAATAAATAACCGCTAACATACCGAATCGCTAATACCCAAAATGCTAATTTACCGAATCGCTATATACCGAATTAGCAATTACCGAAATCACTATTAGCTCCCGGAAAGTGCCAATAGCAAATAACGAATCGCACCCCAATGCAACAAAACTCGCTAATAACGAAAATCCCAAAAATCGCTATTTTGCAAGAGATAAATAAGGGGAATCAAAACCTGGAGGTAAAGTTGAAAAAAAAAAAAAAGATAATGCAAAAAAAAATTCTACATGTGCGAATGATTGAGGCAATCACCAAACCCTTAAATGTGGCCCAGGAGACCCTGTTGGCTCCCACAAAATGGCTGCCCTCTACGTGCTTGCAAGGAGGATGCGGATCAATGCAGCAGGACAGCGCAGGAGAAGGGTCCAGGAGCGAGTTTTCAGACTGCGCATCACCTTGCTCGGGCAGAATGAGGACGAGGTGTACCAGAAGTATCGCCTCAATCGTGCTATGATCATGCGTCTGATTGCAGACCTGGGACCATTACTGCAGCACCAGACACACCGGACAAATGCAATCCCTGCGCACGTTCAGGTCCTATGCAGCCTGCACCTACTGGCCTCAGGGAGTTTCCAGGGGGTAATTGCGGTGGCCGGAGGTGTGTCTCAAAGCGCACTGTCACGCTTCTTCAAGAAATTCCTAGATGCCATGCTGACAATGCTCCACACACACATCAGCTTCCCCACAACCCCACAGCAGTTGGACCGCACCAAACAGGCATTCTACCAGGTGGCACAATTCCCACATGTGATTGGATGCATCGACTGCACGCATATCCCCATATGTCCTCCCACAGCAAATGAGTACATATTCCGGAACCGCAAGTCATACCACTCGATCATCGTGCAGGTTGTGTGCGATGCCAATAACATCATAACGGACCTGGTGGCACAATTCCCAGGGAGCACACACGACTCCTACATCTTCCGCCACAGTGGAATGCACAGGCGACTAATCAATGGAGAATTTGGAGAGGGACTCCTGCTAGGTACGTAGAAATACGCTTCCCCACACCAACACCACACATGTATGTACATCACCAATGCTAAGTCTATGCTCCTATCTTCTAGGTGACAGTGCCTACGCCCTGCGTGAATACATACTCACCCCATACTTAAATCCTGCAACCCCGCAGGAACATCGCTACAACGCTGCACACATCAGCACTAGGAATGTGATAGAGCGGACTTTTGGGATTCTCAAGAGCCACTTCCGAATCCTCCACAAGACTGGCGGCGCCATGCTATACCAACCTGAAACATGCTGCCGGATAATTGCTGTATGTGCAATGCTGCACAACATTGCCACCAGAAGGGGGATACCCATAGAGGTGGACAGGGATGACGACCACCGGGATGACCAACCACCCGCCCAACAACGACAGGCACACATCCCAAACACAGCAGAGGGCCATAGGAGGCGGACATACATAATGCAAAATCATTTTTGAAACATGGGAAAATGAGACATTACAAGTTAGTTTGTGGTGCAACTGTTTAATGCACAGTAGCACTGAGGATTGTGCAACAAAACTAGCATTGTAAATCATGCTCCGATTGCATTAATGTAAATAAAAGGTGCCTTAAAGTCACGCCTGTGCATACACAGTAATTGGATGGCCATGGTTGCCCCGCCATGGTCCTGCATGCATGTCCAACTGTCTAGTGGCGCTTGCCACGTACCCCAAGCCTCCGCTCAGGTGTATCCAATGCCTCACCACGGCCTGGCCCCGTGGAGGCACGCGAACTGCGGCGCCTGGTGCTGGCCTCTGCCAGTGACACGCTGCTGACACTGGAGGCAGCCTCACTTGTGTCATCCCCTCCCAATGCAGCAGTACTGCATGTGCTGCTCTGAAGGTGTTCCACAGCAGTGGTGATGTGTCCGAGTGACTTTGGGACATCCCCGCAGAAGTGCCCAAGGTCCACCTGCAGGGAGACTGAGCGGCGTGCCAACACAGCGGTGCTGTTGCTGTGCCGTGTTATGGCCTTGGTAGCGGCGGCGGAACGCAACATTTGCTGCTGGTGACTCCTCCTCTGGCACTCATGGCCCTCCCTCATGGCACGGGTGAGCTCATGTACCTCCTCCCTGAGCTGAGCATTGCCCTCTGCAACCGCAGTGGTCATGTCCCTGACCGCCGTGCCCATGTCGGTGACTGCTGCAGTCATGGCGCGCATCTCCCTCGCAAGGCGCACGATATTGCAGCTAATGCTAGCCACATGTCGTCCCTGCAGGCGCTATGTACGCAGCATCCTCTCCTCGATTGCAGAGGTTGTTGGGACATCCTGTTCGGCTGAGGAGACGGAACTGCGACGAGCCCTGTGACGCCGTGCGTGTCTTGAGCCTCCAGGTGGTGCATCAGGTGGTGTGTATGTGCGCTGCCTGGGTGCCAATTGCGAGGGGGGTGTTACCATCTCCTGCAAGGGCGCAACTTGGTGCCTGCGCCTCTGCGCTATTGTGGCTGTAGTAGCTGCAGCCTGTTTTGCTGGTGCCGTTGCTTGTGGCGCTGGTGCTGGTGCCTTTGCTTGTGGCGCTGGTGCTGGTGCCTTAGCTTGTGGCGCTGGTGCTGGTGCCTTAGCTTGTGGCGATGGTGCTGGTGCCGTTGATTGTTGCGCTGGTGCTGGTGCCGTTGATTGTGGCGCTGGTGGAGGTGGTGCTGTTGGGGTGGCAGGTGTTGGCGATGCGTGCGCGTCCTGCGCTGTCTCCTGGTCTGACTCGACGGGTGTTTCCGAAATGATCAGCTGGTCGCTGTCGTCCGAGTCCCCAGGTGATGCATCTGTGTGTGAAACAGTGCATGGTTAGTGGGATAATTACACCTACATAGTGTTGTACACATTAATGTCCCTCTGTGGTCCACTAAATGAACAGTCTCCATCCATGTACAACTGATGTGGTGTATGGTCATTGGATTTACGCCTGTACATGCACACTGGGCTGACTAGACTACAACTCCCAAGATGCACTAGTGTCATGTGTGGAGCTGTCTGTGCCAGAGCTGCAGACACAGTGAGATTGGGCTGGGGGCATGGATATGGATTTACGCTATGCTGGGTGTGGGCACAGGCATGCATCTTACCTTGGGCACTTGTGGCTGCGCCGGACGTGTCCATCTGGGTCACCCCCACGACGGCTTCCCGCTCTATCGTCCCTTCCACAAGGTCCTCCAGGGCTGTGTTGGATGGTGCTGTAGATGGTCCGCCTCCAGTCCTGCTCGCCTCCCGGAGCCTCTCCGCAATCCTCTCTTTGGCGCGCTTCCGCAGGTCGTACCACCTTTTTTTTAGGTCGTCGATGCTGCGGGTCGTGACGCCAACCGCATTCACCCTCTCATGGATGCGCAGCCAGATGCGCCGCTTCTCCGGCTCAGGCACCTTGAGGGACAGCTTGCCAAAGAGGCGGTCGTGTTTGCTGGAGACTCCCTCGATAAGGTACTCCAGCTCCCTGTCCGAAAATTTCCTCTTTCGCTTGCGTGCTGATTCAGCGCTGGATGGCACTTCCTGCGCCATGATGGAAGTATATTAGGATTTGCAGAGTCGGTGTGGCCTCACTCTGCACAGGCAGTCTTCCTTCCCAGCTCCTGTCTGCTCCTCTGTCGAGGCTATGTGGGTGGGGCAGCAGTATTTCCTGGTTGGTGATGTCATCTGCACGTTCCCGGTGCGACGCGGCAAATTGCGATTTCGCTATTACCGATTCGGTAATAGCTAACTCGGTATTACCGATTCGGTAATAGCTAACTCGGTATTACCGAACTCGCAATTAGCTATTGGTAGTTTGCATGCCCCGCTATGGAGAAATCGGTAAATTTAGCGATTTTTAAGGAATCGCTAAATTTTACCGAATCTGTTGATGCATGCCATATACCGATTCCTTAATGGCGATTCCTTATTTTTCGCTATTAAGGAATCGGTATTCGTTTGGTTGATGCATAGGCACCATTGATGTGTAACTGTTTGTGTTATAATATTCATATATTACTGTTGATGTGAATGATATTCTGCTATATGTTTTAGCGACTCTTTACTGTAACAGAAGTAACATCTGTATTATTCTAAGAAGATAGTATACAATATATTATTTTTAAATGTTTTCTGGATTTACACATAGATTTGTGGTGCCTTATTCAGAGTTTGGTGGCCAGGTTAATCTGTCACAAACATGATAGATATCCCGTCTGCCTTAGTCTTAGTAAAAGTGGATTATATCCAATGGCTCTTCTTGTTATAAAGTGGATAGGATATTCGCCACATTTACAAGCAAATATTGGTCCGCCTAACTTCGAATCAGACACTTAGTCCTATGTTTAAAAAAAATGAAAATAAAATCGTAATAGCACTGCGTTTTTTGTTTGGTAAAATTATGTATGGGCGTGACTTACAGTTTCTCAGACGGCTACTCCATACTAAATGTGACACATATTTTGTTGCCCTTGTAACAAGTTCCTTATCTTCTATGCTAACTGATTAAACCTTAGTGGGAAGAAATATATATTTTTGAAAATTCTAAATGTTAAATTTTTCACAATTCATTAGTGATAATTGAGGAGATTCATGTAAACTAATAAGGATATTATTTTACCAATTAGTATCTGCTAAAGTTAATAATGCAAGAAACATATACATTATATTTTTTATTGGCTTTCAAATTTTGTTGTATTTGTTTCATTTAGCAAAGAAAATTCGATTGGTTTCCCAGGGTGCTATGTTTTAACAGTTCTAAATGTAATTTCAGTCTCAGAAATATGGAAAATTGATGCCAAAGACACACATGGTCAACTTTCCATGTCAATTCGAAATTATATTGGATCCAAAATAGGTCTGTAATATCAATCACCTATCGAGGATGGTAGTATTTTAATATTACCCTTTAATTTGTTAATTCAATGTGATACTTATATAAAAAGAAATAAAACATTCAACTTGGGGCTGTAGTTAGTCAGGCCGCCCTTCACAATTATTTCCAGTTTCTCTGGAGTGAAGTTGGTGGTCCTGTCACCTGTTCTTCAGCCATGGTGGAATCCCACAGCAGGACAAACTGAGCAGCAGGCTGAGCAGCACCTGGGGTGGAGGTCTGCTTCACTTGATGGGTACAAGGTAAGTGACAAAATAGCCCTAAAAATATGTATTTGAGGGAAAATAACTTCAATATATGTGTACCTGTGGGATGACAGCGAATGATGGATTTCGCTAACCATGGACCATTAAAACCACTGTCAGATTGTGGGTGATGGAAAAGGTATGTATGTCAGACATCCCCCATGTTAAATATGAGTGTACACTGTACATTATGTAATGTGTCACCACCGGTGGACTTTAGAAAATAAAAGTGTATTTTTAATAATATGATTCTGTTATTAAGTTAGATTGTGTGAGCATACTTAAAGGATTACTCATGGAAATAGTTGTTCAATATTTAATAATAAAAATTATAATATGTAAAAGTAATTGTTAGAAAATGTTTAAAGTTTATTACTTATTCAGTGCAGATGTACTCAATGAATGAATTGTATAAATATGGACAACCCTATGCTTGAGTGAGATTTTAGCTACACTGGCGTATTTGGTGTGATTTTGGTAATTTTGGGTAACAAAATGAATATGAAATTACCAAGATTCAGTTCAGGGAAAAATCGTAACACAAGGTGCATTGAAACAAAGCCATTAGCATGAACGCCAGTAGCATCTTCCCAATGCAAGCAGCAGCAGTTCTTTAATGAGGGAAGTCAACAGACATTTCAGGGAGATTTTTTACCCAAGAAGACCAGTGGGGTAATTTTTTAACACCAAATTACAATTCTCAAGGTGAGCAACAGTTCTTTTAAAGCGAGCACCGGAATATCAGCTCAAAATTCCGATTTCAAGATACATTTTTACCTGAACGGACCGTTCACATAATATTTGTAACCTGAAAAGCATTTTTCTTTCTTTTTTTATTCATTGGAAGTAAGTGCCATAGAGATTGGGAGGCTACTGTACATAGAGTGACAACTTTCTCTTACTGTCCTGAAAATTCTTCTCTGTGCTTTGGTCAGCTCTTGCCTTATTGTTGCATCCTTATGTTTATTCCTATGCCTCCTTATGTATATTGCTATGCTTGCTTATTACATGTTATATAGAATGTTATTGTGTTGGCGTTATGACCCCTTGCTGCATTCTTGAGTTATGGCTTGAGTACAAAGTTGCCGAATTGGCAGTTGCCGGTTGGAGCTGAACTAAATGGATCGGGTTGATGGCTCACCTTATTTTCATAAACCTGCAAATAAATAAAAACTTTCCTTTATACCTGAAGACTGGATCCCAATCTGAGAAAAGACTATCATAACATTTCTCAGAGGAATCTAGCATTATATCAGAGTGCTTTAACTTTTATTTTCGCAAATAAGAAACAGGACAAAACATTGACTAAAATAGACCAATATGTAGCCGCTCTAGGGGGCATATTCACAAGGAGCTATCGCCGAATTAACTGCACTTTATCGCAGCCAAAGTCATGGTAAATTTACCTCCCCATTCACAAGCTGGTGCTAACAGACCACAACACCAGTTTCCCTGCAATAGCAGCCGCAAAAGAGAAATTGCCACAGAGGATCAACACAACTATCGCTAATGAGATGCAGAGTAGGCGTTCCAGAGCAAAAAGCAGCGACAACACCACACCTCAACATTCAGAACGAACAGCCACATCGGTGATAAGAACACAAATCCGGCGATAAGGCGTGTTAGCACAAGGAAATCTACACCTGCTCTGACCTGGTGTTAAGTCGGACAGCAGCCAGCACCACAAAAGGGAGACCAGCCCAGGGCCACATTGAAAGGGCAACAGATGCCATGAAGCCACACATCATGCGGCCAGGACACCCAAGAGAGCCACAACAACCACCGACACCACACTCAGGACCCCAACCCACACACGGAACACCCCCAGGACCACTACAGACGCAGCGCAGACAAAGATAGCAGACCCCCAGGAAACATACCAGCCGCACATACCCAACATCAGACAATGTCACCGTCCATTACAGGCTGAAAGGGAAAACCATCCTATGCATCCTGACCATCATCACCTAACAGGCCTACGGCACCAACACAGCAGACAACCAACATCCCACACCACACCAAGCTGCTGGCTTGGCTGCACCTGTTGTCCCCTGGTACCCCCCAAACAACACCCGCCTGAGTTGAAGGAGTCACACACGCAACCACATCCAAGTCCCCCACACCTGTCCAGGACATCACCATCACCCTGGTACCCCAGTCCCAATACGTACAACACAATGTGCAGGATCCGCTGGAGACCAAGCAAGGACCATACACCATAGCAGGATGCACGCACGTGTTGGGGGCAATCCACAGCACACATGTCCCACCTGTGCCCCCTGGTGACACAGCACACAATCACCACAACAGGAAGCACACGTCTCACATCAATGTGCAGGCAACAACAGAACACTGTGGAATCTCCAACAATGTCGCCTTCAAATACACAGCCAGTGTGCACGATACCTTCATCCTCCGACAGTCCATCACAAACCAGCGTAACCAGGATGGCAACAAGGGAAATGCACAGCCCCTTGGCACGTTCAGAAATAACACCCGGCACACCTTAAGTCCACAAACATGCAAATCACAACTCTGGCAATGCACACGTCAAAAAAGCACAACCAACATACACAACAACATGCACACCCACCAGACACCACAGAACAACTAACAATGCCACCTGGGCGAGCCCTGAACATGAGCCATCAAAGGCATGGCACCTCAGCAACACAACAGCCGAATGTGGGAAGAGGTGGCACCCAGGCATGTCTGAATGATGCAGCAGAACCATGATTGGGAAAGTATACAATGCCAAGAGTGGCGGAGATGTTCTGGACAGACCTCAGTATGCAGAACACGCCCAGATCCATAGCAACATAAACCTCTGCTGTATGGAGTGCAATGGACAGTGGAATTTTGCCTGTTACGCACACCCCTAAGCGTCACCCGAGTGGGATGGCCCGGCGTATGCCACGCCAGCGTAGGGGTGTGAATAAAAAGCACGTAAGCCTGGATGTGGTCCTCTTCCAGAAAGACCCTCGTATCTGCCAGTGCGGCACCTCTCAACCTGCCACGAGGCCGACGCTGTCCTCGTGAGCAGAGTTTCCTGCGATGCTGTGCGCCTGCCAGACCCCAGCACGCAGGACCACAAACCCGTCAGGCCTGCCCCTGTGCAGCCAGGACACACTGATCACCTGCTGACACTGGTGTGTGTCATGGAGGGCCCACCACGTGCCGGCGAAAGCCCCAAGCTCGAGTCCCTTGACCTGGCAGCCTCCTCAGACAATCACGGCCTCCACGACACAGGCCCGCGTCACTTCTTCCTCGTTGACGTATTCGACTTCCGCCTTCATTTGTAAAACTGTGTCCTGAGTCATGAATGGCAGTGACCCCAAATCCGTGACAGTGGCCACAGCACCAGACCCCCCCGGACTGTGAAGCTTAGTTCCATATGGGCATCTTTTGACACATGGTGCCACTAACCCTTTTCAATGCCAGCCATTGACACGTGGTGCCACTAACCCTGTTCGATGCCAGCCAGCGACACGTGGTGCCCCTAACCCTGTTCAATGCCAGCCGGCGATACATGGTGCCACTGAACCTGAACTACGCAGGCCGGTGGGGTCATCCAACCTATACTGGCAACACTCAGTGAGTGGGCCGTGCTGACCGCTGCCTCTGGCCTACACCACGGTCAGGTAGGTCACACATGTGGAACTGAGTCCTGATTACACCATGGCAGTGAACATCATTTAAGGCATAGGTCAAGTCACTATACTCCCTTCGATGTGGTGCCAAGAAGTCTCTGCATGGCATCTCAACCACACGTGTCTGTGGGTCTATGCCGACTACTGCCCTCAGCCTACGCAGCGCACGAGTAGGGCACAGAATTGGAAATGAACATCGATCATTCAAAGGCAGAGTTAGAATCATTGCATGCAAGAAGAGGCATAAGAGGAAGACGCGGCTCAGCGAGGAGGAAAATAAGGACCATTGTCACGGAGGTGATCGAACACTACCGATAACTGCCCTTGTGTCACAGACTCTGTGCCTCGCGAGCCAATGACACATGGCTGTGACCCACTGCTGACCACTGCCTACACTGCGGTCCAGTAGGTCACAGTCTTGATTTGGCAATGGTGGAGTACATATCAGTGCACCGGCATCATCGCAGACTGCATCCCCGCCCATCACCTGTGCCACTGACTCTGTACCCCGACATACATGGACACTCGCTGCTTGTACATTGGTGGCGTTAGAGTCCATGGACTAGTGCCTGGTTTTACTCCTCATGTAGTTGCTCAAGAATTGTTGGTACAAACGAGGGTTGTGCATTCCACTTCCCCATTTGCTGCTTCTGGATAAAATCAAACCTTTTGGCGTCATGCCCTGGAGGACACCTTCCACTGTCCCCCGCAACCCTCGGCCATATCCAGCTTGGACATCGATGAGGGCCAGCTCTGTCCGCATGGCCCATCTGGCTGCACCGCAAGTCACCGTCCCATGGCTGGGTGCCTGTGCTGGCCGTGGTGCATCCGGGGCCACTAACTCTGTGCTGGCCAGGTCCAGGACCCCTTGTGCAGAGACATTGAATGGGCACTGGAGCGATGGTCTTGTGCTCATCACCGCCATGTGTCTGTGGCCCTCCGCTGTCCGCAGCCTCCGGCCTCCACTGTGGGCCACCAGGGTCCACACATGGAATCGGATCTAGACCGGCCCGGAAATCACATCACCGCAGGAGGCACATGCCACCACCGCAAGGAGCACCTCCAGAAGCCATCTGCCAGTGTTGAAACGGTGGTCCTGACAGACCTACGGAGTTGCCCAGACCTGTTGAGGATGCCATCATCGGCCTGTGACCATGTTCAGCACTCCAGGTACCAGTGACTCAGTGCTATTATAGAGATACTGAGGCCCAGGGATCCCAGTTCTGGAGAGAATTGCTCAATTTGTTGGATTAGTTGTTTATTTCTTGTGGAGGAAGACTCAAGGCACTGGACCTCTATGGCCTCAGAAAATGTACATGCATTCAGTAGTGAGTCAGTTTCACTCCTTCTTAAAAGATTTTTTTGAGAAACAAGAAAGTCGAGTAAGTTGGTGAATCCAAAGTATTATTTATTTGTTCAAGTGAGGGGCTTGTATTTCAGTTGATCCAGTTGTTTAAACATATATAGTCATCAAAGTAAAGCAAACAAGCCAATTTTGAAACAGAGGTGAGCAGCCAACACGTGTTTCGCCCTTATGGCACGGTATCTGGCCAGGGCTTTCTCAAGGCTGAAAGAAAAAGGGGGAGGGATATTTTAAAAAAAAAGAGTTTTTTGGTAAAGTGAGATAGGGTTTTAAAGGAAATCCAATATCACCCAGTGATGTCTGAAAAAGGTTTATCCGTGATATATGCAGAACCAACGTGATAAAAAGTGCTCGAAAACAACGTCAAATGAAAGCGAAACAGGAAAATAATGTTTCCCATTGTTATCCTGAAAGGAAAATACTATTTGCACAAGTATAGTGATCTTGGCAACACTTAGTGAAGAGAGTTATATTCACAGTTTGTGACCTTATTAGATCCAAGTAGAAACGGCAACCAAAATGACAATAGGAAGATGTATTTTTAGAACAAGTGTAATTAGTACAAGTTAGCAGGATCTAGGAGGAAATTAGTCGTCTCTATAGTATAAGTGAGGTAGTTTAGTCCTACCACAGAAAGGCGAGTTTAGTAAGTAGGCAAGGTCAAATTTATACCTTAATATTCAGGACGCAGCAAAATGCAAAAGCTTCATATATCACTGTTCAAGGTCACTGTACAATACATGCGATCAGGCCTCTGCACCAGGAACATTTAACAAGAGGAAAAAAGGGAAAAAGGAGAAAGTAAGAAACAGAGTGGACAAAGAGAGAAAGGAAAGAGCATAAAAAATAGAGGGAAAAATGGAGAGAGGAAAAAGAGAAAGAAAAGCAAACGAAGAAAGGGGAGGGAAAAGAAAAAAGGGGAGAAAAAAGAAGAAAAGAAGTAAGTACGTATGTCTGTGAGCTGATTGGATTAAAACTCTATGATGCAAAGTGTATATGGCAGTATGTGCTTTAAGATAACATCTTACAAACACACATTCACTGAAAGACCACTGCCGCCAATTCGATCCTACATGCGTCTAGTAGCCATCCCCAGCATACTATTAAGAACATACCGTCAGGAGAGTTTCGCAGAGCTAGAATAAACTGTAGCTCAGACCAAGGCTATGACATCAAATCAAAAGAGATCATATTAAGACTTACACAACGAGGATATAACAAGTGCTCCCTCAGAGACACACAACAACATGTTTCCCACCTGGACAGAAATTACCTCTTGCTAAATAGGAAAAAGAATGGGAAGGAATCTATCATCCGGTTTCTTACCCCTTTCAGTAATGGCCATCACCACATACGCAAAGTCTTGAAAAAACATTGGAACCTACTGACATTCAATCCGACAGTAAGATCGGTAATAAAAGATCAACCACAACTTAGCTTCAAGAGAAGCAAAAATCGACTAATTTCCTCCTAGATCCTGCTAACTTGTACTAATTACACTTGTTCTAAAAATACATCTTCCTATTGTCATTTTGGTTGCCGTTTCTACTTGGATCTAATAAGGTCACAAACTGTGAATATAACTCTCTTCACTAAGTGTTGCCAAGATCACTATACTTGTGCAAATAGTATTTTCCTTTCAGGATAACAATGGGAAACATTATTTTCCTTTTTCGCTTTCATTTGACGTTGTTTTCGAGCACTTTTTATCACGTTGGTTCTGCATATATCACGGATAAACCTTTTTCAGACATCACTGGGTGATATTGGATTTCCTTTAAAACCCTATCTCACTTTACCAAAAAACTCTTTTTAAAAAAAATATCCCTCCCCCTTTTTCTTTCAGCCTTGAGAAAGCCCTGGCCAGACACCGTGCCATAAGGGCGAAACACGTGTTGGCTGCTCACCTCTGTTTCAAAATTGGCTTGTTTGCTTTACTTTGATGACTATATATGTTTAAACAACTGGATCAACTGAAATACAAGCCCCTCACTTGAACAAATAAATAATACTTTGGATTCACCAACTTACTCGACTTTCTTATTTCTCAAAAAAATCTTTTAAGAAGGAGTGAAACTGACTCACTACTGAATACCAGTGACTCAGTGCACCACAAGCCATTGTCCGTTGCTGATTGTTTTAGTTCTGTGGACATGTTGCGCAGCTATGTCACCTCATGCAATGGGGGGGCCTGGGAGTTTGATGCGGAAGATGTGTCAAGTGTGCGGACGGGAGAAGGCACGCACTATAGTTGGGCCGGAGGCAACATCCCCAAGGCAGGAATGCATACTGGTGGTGGTAGTCCAGCTACACACCCGGTTCTATTACTGGGTATTGGGCTGTGGACTGTGGATGCAACTGTCACCTCAGGCAGTGTGGTGGACAAGTGAGGTTGCTAGGGTAGTTGTCCCAGGTTTGACACACCCCACTGCATCTGCATCAGGACTGACCCGAAGGGGCACAATCCTAGCAATTTCTTCACATGAGCGCGCTCATCAGTGGTGCCCCAACCTCGGTGCACAGCAACTCATGGAACATCGTGACTGCCTATTGGGTGACCTCTGGCCTTCCTCCGGCTCCCTCCATGTTGCTCTGAAGTTTACTCTGATATGCTGGTGTTTTTTGTTTACATTGCACTGGTGTCAACTGTTCATGTTGTTGCCAGCACTGGTCACTCTGTGCCGGCTGGCTTGTACTCACCCCACATACATCCAGCACAGACGTCACTGTACATGTGGCCCTGCCAATAAAGGGGCTGGGCGCACATGCCCGAAGCTAGTTCATCATGATATCTGCCTGTGTCCCTTTGTTGTTGTATGCATGGGGGCCCTGGGCCTGACGTCATTACTTTGTGCTGTGTGTAGCGGACGCAGACATGTCACCGCTGGCAGCGGGCTGGGACCTGGACATGTAGCTTTGTCGTCGCCCGCTGAATTCGTGAGGGAAGTGGCCTGTGCCATCATACGCAGAGCCAACATGGGTGTGTGACTGAAGTGTGCGTGCCCCTGGCCATGGTTCTGTACTGTGTATGTGCATCTGCATGTGTCTCTATGGAGGTGTGGGTCTCCTTTGTGGGGTGTGGGTGGTCCCTGATGGCTATTGGGCACCTGCGTATGTGTTCTTGTTCACCTTCCATTTGTTCGGCCACACCCGCACCGGTTGGGCCACCTCCTTATTGAGTTCTGACACCTGGCATTGGGGTGCCATGTGTGGGTCGGTGATGTGTTGTGAGCCAACCATGATTGCGGGTGCCTAGTGCTGTGTGGTCTGTTGCAGGGGCTGTGTTGTCCTCTGCTTTGCTTGTGTGCCCTTGTCCTGGTGGTGGGTTGCTTGGGATGTCCATGGGCTGTTGTGGGGTGTTGGTGTTGGTGGTGTAGTGGTCCTCTCCAGCATCGCAGATGTGTTGTCTTGTGTGCTCACCTGGAGGTGTTGTGTGCCCCTCTGCAATGTGTAGGGAAGGTGAATGTGTGCCATTGTGCCAATCTCCCCCAGTCCCTGTTAATTCCTCTCCCTGTTGATGTTGTGTCAGTTCCTCTCGGGCTGTGTCCGTACTCCCTACTCCTTGCACAGTCTCCACACCGATGACTGTGGCCTGTGTTTCCTCCAGCTCCTCCAGTGGCGCTGGGCTGCCAACTCCTGTCGCCGTAGCTGCCTTTCTGTTGGCAGCAGATTTGTACCTTGTTTGGGTTGTCACGTAATGCCAGCGCCTCTTGGCATCTGCTGTTGACCACCTCGACACCCCGGCTGCATTCAGGGTGGTCTGATTGTGGGACTGTTGGTGGTAGTGTTCTGTCACCTCCGTTACGCTGAGCTTGTATTCCTGCGGCCTGCACCCCATCTTCTTCTCCCTTTCCTCATTGTCCTTCCCCGACCCCGTTGTTCCTTGCTGGGGGTCTGTGGGTGTTGTGGGGTTCACGTTGTCCTCTGCGCTGGGTCAGGGTGCATCCATGTTGCTCCGTGCTTGGCTTGTTTCTGGTGTGTTGTGTCTGTGGTTTTTGTGGTGCATTTTCCCACTAGTTGCGTGGGATTTGCAGGCCTGCGGCTGTTTTTTGGTACTATTTGCACCTCGACTGGCCTCATCGCATGTTTTTTGCATTTGCATTTCGCATTTTTACGGCGTGGCGTTGATTTTAACGCGCCCATTTGACCCGTTATCTGGTGTCTATCGCATAGTACCGCCGTGTTGTGAATTCCACGTTGTCACGGGGTTATTTTCCCACGATGGGCTGCGGTATTGAAAGTTGCGTAACGCTACGCATGTGGTAGTTATCACGTGTTCTTGTGAATATACCCCTAAGAGTATTGGTTAGTACATGTAAATGTGATAATGCAGTAGATCAATATATTAGGGATCTGATTGCATTGCATTGTTATTTAATATTCAGGAATATCTGTTATGCTGCTCGAATCCTACATTGGAGGGAAAATTCAGAGTTGCTAAAGGGATTGAGAGTTCTGTTTAATCTGTGAAAATATTGTCGGGACTTCTGACAGGACAGCGTGTGTGAGTGTAAGTGTGGTTAAAAAAATTCATGATGGGTGTAGAAGTAATAAAGTATTACCCGGCAGCGGTGTGTGTTTTAGGTGTGGTTCAGTAGGTTCAAGAAGTGCAGCAGATGCAAAAGAATTGACCACTCTACAAGAGTATGCAAAAATGGAGAGAGTGCTGCTAAGGCAGGTTGTGCCTCTGAAGTTGAGCAACAGGACGTTAGTAGTATTTCAATGACTACTATTCTTACTGTGGAAGGTAACTATGATGGAGGTGAGGTTGCGAGTTAGAATGGACCGTAGGGTAACAATTGGAGAGATTGATTTGAAAATCATGGCGGATTCAAGTTTACCTGTGACTATGTTATCTAAAAAAAAATGTTGGTCATTGTGGAAAGATATGCAACTTAGAAAAAAGCAGATATTTGAGCAATAGCGTATGGGGAATCAGAAATTGAGATGTTTTTCCGAAGAGGAGTTGCCTTTTCCCGGCAGAATGATTGTCACAAAAGTTTATGTGGCTGTGAACGGCCAAGACATTATCGGATGGATTGATCATGGCAGGTTAGGTATTGTGTTGAGACCAGGTACGGATGTTCCTTTTATGTTAGTAGAGCAAAGGTGTGACAATGTGGATGATATCTTGAAGGAATATCGCAAGGTTTTTGCTAAGAAAGTTGGAAAAGTGAAGGGGTTTGAACATGAGATCCTTTGTGTATAAGGGATTAGTTGAGGAAACATTTAGATTACCTGTGTGTGGACAATGTCATTAAACCTGTGAATGCGGCTAAGTGGGTGAGTGCTGTGGTAATAGCCAAAAAAGATGGTAAGATTCGTTTGGGTGCCGATCTATGCTCACTTAACAAAAATATTGTTGTGGACTGTCAACCCCTACTAAAAATTCACAAAGTATTGACTTTGGGGAAAGCTAAGTTTTTTAGTAATATGGAGCTTAAGGCAGCATATCATCAGGTGATTTGAAAGAGAAATTTAAGCTACTTAACACTTCATTACTTTATATGGGGCTTATAAGTATTTGTGATTACCCTTTGGTCTAGCATCTGCCGCTAACCTTTTTCAGAAGTTGAAATTTTGTTTATTTAAAGCTATTACTGGGGGACAAGTCTTTCTGGATGACATTTTAATTGTTGGTATCCATAAGTGAGCATATCTACATTTTAGACAAAGGACTGTCCATTTTGAATGAACGTGGAATTAATGTGTTTCGTAACAAATATGAAGTTTCGACAAATACTCTGGAATATCTGGGTCATTGCATTACATCAGAAGGCATAAGGCCAAAAGTAAACTTTATCAAGGCGGAACTTAAATCATTTATAGGCTTAAGTGACTTCTGTGCTAGATTTGTGGGAAGATACACAACTGTCATGAAGCCAGTAAAAAACGTTTAGAAAAAAGAACATTTTGTTTGAGGGCATACTGCTTGCTCTTTCCTGCCGCTGCTGCCCCTGAGGCACCACCCACCCCGACTCAGACCCGCTCCCGCCCCCCTCCCCTACTTAATGCTGCAGCAGATGCGCATCGCTGGCACGCCGCTGGCGTACCGAAGGTGCGCCTTAGGCAAGCCCATCTGTGCCAGTCCGCACCTGGACCACGCCCAGCACCAGACCACTCAAGAATTAGACAACTAGATTTTCATCCTCATGTCATAGGTCACTATGCAGACACACCTGAGATGCATAGCTCGTGATGGGGGAGAACACATTAACATCTCGAGGTGGCTTGGACTATTGGTGGAGATTTCCTTCTCTTCCCTCACCTTATCTGTCTGGATTCAGGTTTGAGATGAAGGTGTCTGCCCTATGCTTTGGTAAGTGCGTTCCAGGGGACCTGCAACGCTCACCAGGGTCGTGAGTCTGGGTGCAGCTGAACATTGCATTGGACACTGCTCTGTACTGTCGTGTAGTTCCTATAGTACCCATGCAGGACCTGCGTGTTTGGATAACATAAACTGTGGCATTGGTGGCCGACTGGTTCCTTGCACCCCCACCGAAAATGTTAGCCTGTTTGCAAATAGCTAGCCTACAGTGCCACTAGTTTCTCCTCTTATCGCGAAGAGAATAGTGTCTGGCAGCCTCAGAACATGACAACCCTGATCCCTCAGGACCGTCGAAACAATGTACTACTTTTCGCTCAGTCACTTGTGCTTACTGATTATGTCTCAGAGATACACAGAATAAACAGTCTGGGCGTTTCAATAAGGATTTATTGAACAGTTGTTATTCTTGTGTAAAATATATGACCTGCAACAACCATTAGACAATAGCAGAGATATATGATTAGCAGTATAGCCAATATAAAAGAACAGTACAGTTCTACCATCTTGCAATAAGCATGAATAGATACATGAATATAAAATGCAGGATAAAAGTGTGCTTACTCCTACAATGCCTATCTATATGTACCTAAGTGTTCCTAGCATGTGAGTAGGTGTATAGAGCCAAGAATCCCTCTAGGATTTAGTCGAACCCCATTTCCTGAAGTGTGAATGTAGGAGCCCGTCCTGGTCCCGAGTTGGACACCCCGCAAGGGATGTTCAGACTACTGTCAGCTGAAGCATCTGGATGCAGGAACCTCAGCGTCTCTGGTCAGTGTGTTGGCCTAGAGGTCTCGGTTCCCTCTAGCTAATACTTAGCAAGAGGTGCTGTATTTATAGAGAATTTATCTAGGGTTCCTTTGTCCCTTGTTTCTTGTGTTTGCCATTGTTGGATTTTAGGATGACGTCTGAGATGAACCATGTACGTAGATATGGGGAGGAAGGTGGTGTAGCCCTAGCCTGGTTTCCAAGAACTCTCATGAAAATTAATTCATACTGTATCAGTCTAAAGATAAAGTCATAGAACGCCATTGTTCAGGGAAACCCTCCTTCTGCACCCAGGACTAAACTAGGTACAAGATTCAGTCCTAATAAGGTTCATTTAGAGTGCAGTGTAGGGGAGGTAATATAGGTGAAAGGGTATGATGCTGCCTGGGCCTATATTAGGGAACCTATAAGAAACATAACAGTACTTGAGTATGTAACAGAGACTATACAGTTGTACTGCCTGTTTTCTAACATATGCACAAACTATCTTGAATTTTCGACCCTCAGATCGAATGATCTACTTAGGTTGGTCAGCCAGGCAACATCTGCCCTAATATGTGTACCATACGGTCATGTTCAAAAAGTTTGGTGGAAATGAGTGGGAGGGAGGGGGAGGACGAATGCTTTTCTGTGCTTGTTGTGGGTATGCCCGGTGTGGTGGTTGGTGGGAAGGACTTAATTTTACTGTTTTCAATGTGCTTGTTATTGCTGAGGCTGCAAAATGACTATTGGCTGGGTGTCACAGAATACTTGAAACGAGTGCCCAATGTCAGATGACTCACACCGTGCGGCGACGAGGACCACTTGCTGATATGAATACTAACATAGAATGTCAGGGGATTAAAAGACTATAGGAAAATAAGATGGTAGACTATCTGCAGAGACATTGAATAGATGTGGCAATACCACAAGAAGCACAATTTGTGCCAGGTAGTGGAGTCTTAATGCAGTGATGGATGCAGGGTCAATGCATTGCAGCAGATTTCACCACACATACCAGGGGTGTGCTGGTTGGAGTGTGAAGGAGCCCAGGCGTTAAAATACAAGAGACCCGGCTGGCAGATGTGTTGTGGCACATGTCATAAGGATGAACTGGTGGTCCTCCTGGTTGGCATTTATGGTCTGAATTTCGATGACCCACAATTCTACCATACCCTTAATGACCGGTTAATGTTCTTTGGGGACCTGCCTTGTATATGGGGAAGATCTTTATTGTGTTTTGTGCCCAGAATTGGATCGATCTAAAATCACCCTCCGGAGACCGTCTGCTGCAGCCCATGCGCCTTTGGAAATAGCACAGCGTGAGTGTCTCTTGGATATTTGGCGTTATAGGTCACCTACTGGGGAGGGGTACATACATTATTCCCCGGCACACAATACATATAACCATATTGATTTTTGGTTGCTATCACGAGAACTGGTCACACGAGTGCATAAGTATAAGTCACACCCACGTACCTACTCAGACCACTCGCTGGTCCTTTTGGACCTGGAGGTACACGCCCCACAACCCGCTGCATTTTCCTGACACTTCCCCTGTATTCATTATTGGATTTCGTGTTTTGTGATGAATTGGCACAGGCCATCACTTTAGTCTTTAGTCTCAATATTGGTTTGGTTGACAAGTTTGCTATGGTGCAGGAAATGTTCAAAGTTCATATACGTGGTGTGACGTAATGTAAACATGTGGGTGTTCTCCATTTGCCCAAAAAATCAATAGAGAGAGTGAGGGTAATGAGGATCCTGAACCCCCGGTCTGGATATGAGTATAAAACAAAGGTGGGAGAGAGATGCAGTCGAAAAAGACTCAATCGAAAAGAAGGAGAATAGAGAAAGGGATAATTCAGGGCAAAAGAATTTCCTATTTGGAAAAAAACCCATCACTCACCAACCTGGTTGGTGACATGCTTCATCATCTGGGTCTCACCCTGACTGCCGAATGCTGTCAGGGTGTGCTTCGACGCCTGGAATTCCAGCGGAGCGGGTTTTCGTGTGTGTAGGTGAGTGAAAACGTGAATGATGAAAAATAAAAGTGATATATTAAAAGTGTCAGTGGTGTGCTTCCTATAATTTAATATGAAGCCACTTGGCACGATTAAAACCTGTGAATAGATATCATAACTGGTATTAATGGCCAGTGATATCAGTGTTGGTATGTGTGTGTGGTCAACATGTTTCAACCTTTCTAGTAATTCTTAGGTTTTCGTCAGGACCAAGATTATGCCTGTCTGGTGGCAATACAAGAATGGCATACGTGATGATTCACACTGCTAACAAACATTTTTAGTGCAGTGCGTGTATATTTGTACAAGTTTGGACAGAGACAAACAAATAAAGATTGCTCAAGGACTCACATAAGAGGGCTAAAAATAAAGCCTCATGGTTCCCGTGGGGAGCGTGGGCTCTGAACCATTGCTGTGATAGAAAAGGAAACAACATTTTCAGCTTGATTTGTATTAACTTGATCTTGTAAGGCCCTTCTATAGTTGGAGTAGGGATACACTTACGTTCTCTCACCGGTACGCCCGTTTACACACCTACTTCGGGGTCCCATAGTTACCGAATGTTGGCGCCGTGTATATCACGGTCGGTATTTAAGAGGAAATGCTCCCGCCCTTGTGACTTGGGGTGTGGTTTAATTGGGTGATAGGGATCAAGGTAAAATTCTGTATTTTGTGAAAGTGAAAAGGGTTCTGCAATAAAGAGGTGTTTTTTATGCAGATGTTTGCTGAGTCATAGGGCTCAGCCCGGGAACAAGCAAGAGTTAGTAACTAACCTGTCCTCTAGAAACCTGACCGAGTCCGAGCAAAGTGTTCTAAACAAAGGACTGGGGTTCGTACCGACCCCTACCCTTGATAGATTCAAGTTGCATGCAGAATTAACAGGTTTCTTTAGAAAATTAAGATTAAAAGCCTTTTTTGAAAAGCAAGAAGCTGACGCAACGTCCATCAGTACTAATCCCAATGTGACTGGTTTCAGGGGGAAATCCACTTTCATTCCACCTCCCCATACTACTCCTCATGGGAAATTCTTTTGCCCTGAATTATCCCTTTCTCTATTCTCCTTCTTTTTGATTGAGTCTTTTTCGACTGCATCTCTCTCCCTCCTTTGCTACAGAATCACCTAGTCAAATTGAAATAGAGATTGCCGAACATAAGGAGACGGCTGACAGAGTGAGATTCAATCTAAGATAGAGGAATATCATGATGCTGCAGAAAGTGAATTGAATCACGTAGACAAATATGCAGTGGCTAGGTCACATGGTGAGGGGAGAGACCTGGGACTACACTTGTGACACTTTTACACCTCTTCCGGAATGACAATGTGATTTTTGAGGTGCGGGATGAGAGTGGGCAGAGAGTGTGTTCAGCTGAACAGATATTAGATCGCTTTCGCAGTTATTACACTCAGCTCTACCGGTTGCAGATCACTTATGATGACATCGCTGCCATAGATTATCTTGTGCATTTTGCAATGTGGAGACTTACTCCTGAGCACAGAGAACAACTTAGGCCCCTCTGTGCACAGGGAGATACGAGCTGCACTCAAAGACATGCCTGTCGGTAAAGATCCTGGTACTGATGGACTCACAGTGACCTTTTATAAGGCTAATCAGGAACTCCTTATCCTGCACCTGATCTCCCTCTATGAGGAAATAACTGCAGAGATCTGCATGCTCCCCACTATGTGTGAGTTTTAAAGTCGGGTAATCCTGGAGATGAGTGTTCATCCTGCCGACCATTCTCCCTCTTGAATGTCGATACTAAAATATATGCAACAATACTGGCCAACCACCTAGCTCCTCTGCTGCCTGGACTTGTAGGCCCTGAACAGGCAGGGTTTGTTCCAGGATGCAACTTGTCAAAAAATCTCCGGACACTGTACCGTACCATTCATCGGCTGGATCCTGAGGTACACGCTACTGTTGTTTTTCTTGATGCTAAGAAATCGTTCGACTCGGTAGGGTGGAGTTTCATGATGACCGTTCTGCGGCACATAGGGGTTGGCGATATCTCCAATTGGTAATGGTGCTTTACACTCAACCGAGCTGAGGGAGAGGAGTACACTTGGTCTTTCCCTCTCATTACAGGTACACAGCTAAAGTTTGAAAAGCTGGTTGATTGGTAAGTATATGTAATGGATGCAGCAACTGCATAGAGTGGTAGCTATTCACATGTAGGGATGTAGAAAATAGCTGGCAATCTCATCATTTTGCAGGTGATCCTTGAATAAGAACTCCTTCTGGGCTCGAAGGAGTTAATAGATATAATCTTGTGAATTCCCAACCACCAAGGGTGAGTACCCCAAGAGTATGGCGGCTTACACATTGTACATTTTTTATTCCACACCATACTAATAGGAATTTTGTTTTCCTTTAAATAGGCTGGCACACTTCCTGCTTTTGTCCTGAAGAAGACCCTACTTGATGTATCTACAAACACATATATATATATACAGGGTCGAAACGTCGACGTACAACCATCTCATGTTCTGTCTCACTATAACATAAATAGGACTAGCTAAAGTGAAAGCCCTGAAAATAACGAAGAATTTATGTTATTGTCTTGTTTATTGTTTGAATTTGAAAGGTAACCCATGTGCACTATATGTCACCACAGTCACCCATTGAATTGTCTGTTTATTTGTTATTGTGTTTTCTTTGTCAGACAGCCCCCATTGGTATTATCTTTTTGTATAAAATTGTTTACACAATTAGCGAGAAAAAAAGAGAAACAAAACAAATATCTATTTTTGATAAAAACTTACAGAGGTGTGGTACATGTATCAAACTCTAGTACAAAATCACTATTGATTGTGAAAGAAATAATTAGGTTATGAACCAGTACCCCGTGGTACTTACCCAACGGAACCACTTGTAGCTTTATAACTATTAACCCAGGTTCCGAGAAATACAGGGTGATCCCATTGAGCTTAATGTTACACTCAACCAACAGCGAGACTCAGATTTAATGTCATGGTTTCTGCCCCCATTGCTATTGTGGGGGCACCAGACAAGCTGTCCCTTGTCCCCCCTGCTGTATGCCCTGGTTGCCCAACTGTTGGCATGTGAGCTATGTGGATATCATGCACACAGGGGCCTGAGATTCCCATGATATAAATGAATCATCTCTGCTTATGCGGATGATATGTTACTCTATATATGCGGCATAGAGCGAAACCTCACACCGGTGTTGAATCAGGTGGTCCAGTTCAGAGAATACTCCAGATTAGTGGTTAATTGGAACAAATTCACTATTTATCCTGTTGCTCCAGCCATGATACCGGTGCCACTAGAATACCCACTGCAGGGGGCATCCATGCGCTATCTGGCGATACAGGTGTATGTACACCTGGCAGTTGTCATGTTGGAGAATTATGGCAAAGCAGAATAGAAATTAATGGATACAGTAGAATGCTGGATTAGGTTGCTTTTGTCACTCATGGGGTGCATAGCAATCATTAAAATGGCGGTCTTAGCCTGATTTTTGTTTCTTTTCATGTACATTCAGATGCTGCTGCTCCAAAAGCTATTGATTCACCTTGCATGGGCTGGGAAGCAACCAAGGGTATGCTGGGAGACTCTTACCTTGCCGTACTCTAGGGGGACCCAAGGCCCCAATATATAAGCATACTATAGGGCAGCCCAATGTATGTTTGGTCACTACTGGATTCACAGCCCACAGGAATTGTCGCACCTGTAGTTGGAACGTGACGCTGCGGTGCCACTTACACTATCACCGATATTGTTTGGAACCACAGGTATTGTTTGGGACCCCAGTTCGTAAACATGATGTTTTTGATTCTCTAAATTCATGGTATACTCCTGGCAAAGACTACTGGAGCATCAGACTGGATCCACATTGTATTCCCCACATGTGCCACTTGATTAGTGCGCATGGTTTCCTGTGGGATGGAAGCGCGGTGTCTTGACCGCGCTGAAAGAGTGGGGTATATACACTATGGACAATTCTTTGGCGATGTTGTCATGAATGATTGGGATGTAATACAGGCGTGGGTGGACAGTCCTACTGCCCTTAGACAGCTCCATTATTACAGGGCCAGGCCAGGTATACATTACTTCTGGAACCCCCTGAAGCAGCATTGATGTTTCTTCTCCAGACATCCATTCAGCACACAACTTAATGGCAAGACTACTCATATATGCACAGAAGGCGTGTCTGCCTGAGGTATCTAAGGCTAAACATGACTGGCAAGATGATCTGCGAATAAATACAAATGATCAGCAATTGCAGTATTGTTGCAAGGTCACAAACCCACGTACACTTGAATGGGCTGTGTCCTTCCTCCACCCAAAGGGATGCATAACCCCTGTAGTTTGTCTAAAGCCAGGACATGGAAGGCAGAATGCCTGTTGAGTTCAAAGGGAAATCCTTAGGAGATTCTCCCCCAGTTCAAAGGCACAACTGGTTATAAATACTGGACCTCAGACACCACCACTTCAGTACACTGCAGGACCTGTGGAAACTCTGCCAATGCGGACTGCTGGGCTGCTGAAGAATTGACACTCTGCCAGACTGCTGCCCTGCAGGACTACTTTCTGCTGTGCTGCTGCACTGCTGTGCGGACCTGCTGCCTGCTTCCCTTATGCAGGGTGAGAAGGACTGGCTGAACCTGCTTCCCTTGATCCCAGAACCCCAGAATGAATCCAAGGGCTAGTTGGCTGGCCTTCTGAATTGAACCTCATGGATTTTGTCTTCTGTGAGTCCACCTTGACAAACGATGCCACTCCAGTCCTGGGACCTTGGAGGTGGCCCTAAGGTGCTCTGCCAGCCTCTGTGGCTCCAGAAGAACTGAGACACCTCCTCTGCTGCTCTAAGCAACTCCAAGCAAAACCAGTGCATCGCTCCTGCTGCGTGGATCAGAACCACCACAAATACCCCCATCAGAGGCAATTGCTGCATTGGAACCGCCAATGCAGGCCCTTGCATCCCTCATTGATGGCAGCCTCAACAAGGACACCCGACTACGCATCATAGACTTGCAGTACCTCAGAACTGATGGATCGACACGACTGATTAACGCATCCCCGACTCACATTGCAAGCTCTTGTAGGTGAACATCGACGACAATGCAGCAAGACTTTGCACCGCTGTCTCGCTGTATCTCAGAACCAACGCATCACTTCAGCTACGCGACTCATCTTCAACGTGGATCCTTGCAACATTCTGCAAACCCGGATTTAAGCTACTCTGATCAGCAGGCCTAATTGGGTCCTTGTAGATGGCCTGCGCTCCATCACGTTCAGCCTGAATTTGTGAATTTGTCCCCGTCCGGTGCAACCAGATATCCACGGTTTATGCCTTTTAGCACTATTTTCACAAAAAATCTTTAAATCATAATATCTCAGGTCTGCTAAGTGAGTTTGTGCTGTTTTGGTCTTGTTTTATTAATGTAAAATTACTCAATTTTTCGAAAACTGTTGTTGGCTTCATTTGTGGTGTGTTTCACTGAGTTACTGTTTAAATTGTTGCACACATACTGTATACAGAGCCTCTAAGTAAAACCTAACTGCTCCGTGCCAAGCTACCTGAGGTTTGAACACAGGTTATTTTAGGGTGTGCTTGTGACTTCACTCTGAGTAGACTTGTGGTTGATGCTTGAGAGGTGTTTCACCCCCCTTAACCAGTACCCCAATTTCTTAAAGGATGAAAGTGATGAGAACAGTTGTAAACAGAATTCTAAGTTGTCCCAATTAGTCTTCAGTAAACTAGTCACTAATCAAGTCATAGACAAAATGGGATTCAGAAAGGGAGGGAGGCAAATCTGCTGCAAGTGCTACTGTGCTGAGCCTCCTTATCATAGATACAAATTGAGAACGAAGGCAAGGGGAGAAAAAGCAGGGCCTTGATTCTAATAGTGCGGTCATTGCTACAGACCTCCTGCCATATTTTGCCATTTAACTGCCCACTGCATTTTGAAGGGGTTTTAAAGGTGTACTCTTGGATTTGTCATTTGTTTCTTTCAATTGCATCTTCTCACCCATTTGTTGGTACTACCCTGGAATTTATCTATATTTTCCTATATTTGTGCCATACAGAAACTTTTTACAGTGCAGTGCGAAGTTATTTACTGACTGTTGGACTTGGCCCTCTCTTTAGGGTCACCCCCAAAATTATTGCCTTCACCTCTTATGTTTTATGAACCCATTTTTGTTGGCTGATGGACTCTGAGCACCGCCTAACTCTCCCATAGGATAACACTGTGTTATCTTATTACACTTAATAAGTGATAACTTTTGAATTTTTTTAACAGTGGTTCCTTATTAGAGTTTAAAGAACATGTAGCATAGTAATAATGCAATAATAAAGCAGTTGCAGAGGATTCATTGACAGAGTTTACATTAGGCATAGACAGTGCATGAGCAGATAATGTATCTTCTGTACAAAGCGGTACTCACCTCTAAACATCAGTTTACGATGGACCCCTCTGATGACTGTATGTCTTCCTCTGATGAATGTTTGTTTCCCAGGATTGTCTAAACACTGGACAGGCCCACACCATATGGTAGAAGTCCGCCGCTGGGCATGGGCATTTGGGAACATATGGTTAATGTACACGGGCTTGAGATAGGTCAGGTGTAGGTGATTGAATTTGGTATATTTCAGGCAGGGGTTCCTAGACACTCTACGGACATATTCTAATGTGGTTGGACCATTGTTTATTTGTGAGAACCTGATCCACAGAGTTGGACCATTTCTCTTTAAGCATGGGAAGCCTCATATAATGGGTTTCCAGTAAGGCTGTATATAGCACTGTGATTTCCCATCTCCCATTCCCGTGGATTAGCAGTGTCTGTATACGTGGGCAGGGTTTGAGTTTGGTGCTTTCTGGCCCCCACATATTTCCTATTGTTGTCGACAATGCATTGTAGATCTTAATTGCACTCCTCTATCTTGTATTCTTCCCTAAGCTCTTGGAAGGTCAGCAGGGATTTTATACATAGATTTTGCTCAATGTAGAAAGGTCTGCATTTGCCCATAACCTGACATTATGGTGATCTGCCACGTTATGGAGGGCTAGAAGGGCCCACATTGGAAGAGCTGTAGAGTAATACTTGGAGTCATGTTAAGGCTGGACAAAAGTGAGCTAGTAGCTCTTAGCTGTCATGGACATTCACCCAATGCTTGGGGCGTCTTGTCTGGGATCCATTAGCCAGTCCTCTTTCGCGAGGCCTCGCAAGTAGGCCTGGGTGGAGTTCTTGGGGTTCCACTAGGCGGAACACCGCCGAGTGACCCAAAAAACTCTGCTGTGCTACGTGGACTTCAGCAAGCGGCAGAGTGCATTAGGTCGCACCATTCGTGCTGATATTTAGTGCAGAGTGTTTGTCCCCCGCTGCAAAGCGTAAACAGCACCATGCACAGCACAAGACGGTGCTGCTTCTTGCTCCCGCTCAAGTAGATGTTCTACTCGAGCGGAAGCTTCCTTAACTTGAACGGAATGTTTGTCAACGCAAGTGGTAGCAGTCTCCATGACTGTCTGCGTCGAAAACTCTCATCAGGAGGAGGTCTGGAGTAAGAGATTCCTCGCTCGCGCTCCCCAACTTAACGTTGGCCAGCCCGAGCCATGATCTTTTCGTAACTCTGCATGCTACGCGAAGCGCGGAGTGGGAAAAAATTTGCAAACTCCATGAGCGGAGCAGAATTTCATGCCCAGGCCTACTCGCAAGTCCCTCTGTACAATCTTCCACTTGAGGTTAGGGGCGTAAGGGAGCCAAATCCGCTGGACACTGTAATTGAGCCGCCGCATAGTGAAGCTCATAGAAATGGTGGTGTGATTTCAGCATTATCAGCCTTTTAGATATTTCCACTCTGCCCATGGATGATGGTGGTAGGGATCTCTCAAATACCAGGGAGCTGCATATACTATTCCCCACCGCCCCCAGATTCCTCTGTATAAGGTTGTCTTCAGAATAGTAAATGTTTACCGCCAGGATCCGAAGATGTCTGATTTCCATTCTAGGACCAGGCAAGGCTTCCTTTCCTGATGTGAGATACGTCTCGGAGGTACAAGCGGGATTTGGCACAGTTCTGCTTTAAGCCTGAGACCCTGTCATAGTCTTCCAGTATTTCCATCACACGTGGTAGGTTTCTGCAGCCATCCTGCAGACATAGTAGCACCTCGGCTGCATATAGCGACATAGCTTCCCTAGTGTTGCCAATCAGGACATCCCTTTGCAGGCCATGTAGGCGAATGAGGGCTGCGAGGGGTGCCATTGCCAGGGCAAATGTAATCATCGACAGGGGGCATCCCTGTCTGGGGCCTCTGTGCACTTCGAATGCAGCAGAGACCTCTCTGCCTGTACAGACTCAGGCCACTGGATTTGTGAAAAGTCTATTTTCCCAGCTAAAGCCCATTCTTTTGAACACTTCCATTAAGTAGCACCATTCTAGTGTCTTGAAATCTTTTTCAATGTGGAGAGATATGGCAGCGTGTGATTAGATCGCTTGCAAACTTTCTTACATCATTCATAAGTGGTGACTTAGGTTCAAGAATATGCTCCTCCCTGCGAGAATATGTTCCTCCCTGCGATAAAGCCATTTTGGTCGGCGTGGACCAATGTGGAGAGCGATGGTAATAATCTGTTCACAATAACCTTCCTGAGGATCTTGCAATCAGTGTTAAGGAGCGTCAGCGGTCTACAGCAGTGTAACTTCATAGGGTCTATGCCCTGTTTGGGAAGTACTACAATCATCGCCTCTCGCATGGATGCCGGAAAAGTGCCCCTATCTCTGGCCAGTTGGTACATTTGGTAAAGCTTCGGGGCAAGTATTGTTTAATAGGTGGAGTAAAACTGTACCAGGAGTCTGTCCATCCAAAGAGTTTTATTTCCACTCTTTGATTGATTGCAAGGCAGATTACCTCAATCTATAATGGTTCTTCTAGGGTGTGGCACTGTAGAGCCTCTGGATCAATAGCTTATCAGGGGGGACCTTCTTATACCTTCAACTCCTCCTATAGTAAACTGTAGTAGTCTAGAAAAACATTATTCACCTTGGCCTGTGAGCTAAGCATCTCTCCCGCCGCAGATCTAATTGCAGTTACATGCGACATGGGGGCCTCTGACCTCAAGAACGACGCCAACACTCATCCCACCCTGTTCCCCCTCTGTGAGATGCCTAGGCACGTTTTCTCCATAATCCAATTTCCCAAGCCTGGCTGCCAAGGCCTTGTATTCCTTCCTATTGGGAGTGACATCGCCATCATTACCCGCGCCGTCCACTGCCCAAACCTTGGCCTCATGCATGACACATTCCAAATCTAGGATCTGTTTCCATAGTGCAAGGTTTAGACCACATGTGGTCTTAATACAGATACCCGTATAACAGGCTTGAAAGCATCTCACTCCACTCCTCTGTCTAAGGCAGTTCCTTCATTGTCCTCAAAATAGCTAGTGATATGCAAGTGTATAGGTTACTGGAAAACTCTATCCTACAATGCTGGCTTATACAATTTCCAGTGGGCATCGGTGCTTGGCATCTGTCCCAATGTATTAACATTTACAAGGGGATGTGGTCTGAATGTGTACGGCCTAAGTATTAAGTGGCTGAGACTTTGGACACCATACTGGAGTTACATAGGAAAATATCATTCTGGTGTATAATTGATGAACTGGTGAGAAGTACAAGTACTCTATTGTGGTGGGGTGCGTGGAGTGCCAAATGTCATACACGTGTCTATGTTCAAGCCAGTCTTTGAGGATGTGTACAGTTTTAGTCATCGTCGTGCCCTGTAGAGGGGGAAAGGATTTGTCCAGTGAGACACTGTGTATAGCATTAAGGTCTTTCCCACATATTCTCAGCTCCATCAAGTCTCTACCAATGAGGTAGGTGGGCTTGTCAGGAATTGTGCTTGATTGTTGATTGGTGCATGTATTGAAACCAGAGCAAACTTCACCCCGTTGAGTGCCTTTTCCACTGGTACATATCTACCCTCAGGGTCCACCACTGTGCAGCATGCAACCAGATGCACTGTAAGCACCCACATGAGCATCCCTTGGATGCTTTTTGCATTAGAGATGCAAAGCTGGGCGTTAAGAATAGGTGCGCTAATGCAAGGTTTCACGCGTTAGCGTGACCTTGCTAATTAGGCAATAAAATTATCGCCGCTTTTCGGCCGAAAATGTCCTCAAAAGCGGCGATAATTTTCTATCGCCGCCTTGTAAATATGCCCCTTAGATCTAATGGAATAAGGAAATAGAGCAGTAAATACTGCTATGAGTGTTATTTGTTTATCACACAAAGGCTTTTTTCAAGAATGGCCTACATGCATTAAATGTCTATAAAATCATCCTCTTTTCACTTTGTCAAATTTCACTCAAGTTTGCCAGAGGGGATTCTTTCCTCCAGACGAAAAAAGCGTTTTGCAAGAAAATGTTCATGCAAAACAATTTTTGCAAGCAATCACTGTTGTGGCTTTTTGCAGACTTTTCTCCTGTAAACTGCTTTTAGCACGACAGTGGGTTTTAACCCACATTTTTTAGATATAATTTGACGACGAAATGTTTGAGAAAACTTTCCTAAATTGCTAGAAAAAAACCATTTGGAACTTTGCATACCCTATTCTGCACCTACTTCATTTTCAGGAGCAAACATTCTTTAACGGGTTCATCTATTGGTTGTACAGTGCTGCCCTAAGGTGTGCGTCCGAGAAGACTTCATAAAGACAGTCAAATCTGGGATAAAATATTTAGATCACTTTAAAGTTCATTTTTTAAGGCTGCAGATGTAGTGCTTGGATGATATGATAATAGAAAGTGTACTTCTTACACACTTGCCAATTACGCCTGTTTTTTGCGTGTGGTGCTTTACTGTGCCTGGACAAATACACACTAAAGACAGGGCATTCTGCAAGTCCCAGCACTGAAACACCTATCTCCTGATGCTGTGTGCGCCTTGTTTCAGGCGATCACAGGCACTAACCTGACCTTGCTAACCCGCGGATCTAAACATTCAGGGTGTCACAGTGCATGCACTTTATGAATGAGAATTCTGTGTCCCTGATGTGCCCCAGTGGGATGTCTTTCCAGAAGAAGCAGACACATCCCATTGCAGGCAGCCATTAAAGCACTTCTGAATACACTTTAACGGCCATAGACCCTTGGGATAAACTATCCCCTTGGGCACCTCAAATCCCTTGCTATGATGGGCAGTGGTCCAAAGCAAGCATGGACTGGTTTAGTTAGCCTCAAGGGTCAATATTAGAATTACAGCAAATAATGACTTTAAGTTTCTTTAAAAAAAAAGTGAAGTACACATACCAAGCTTCTGTGAAGAAGATAATCCTATTTGTTTTTCGCTGGAAATGTCAACACTCTGCCTACCTTATTTACTCAACTAGATTGGACTGGGTCAACTCCCTCTGGCTCAGTTGTTTGTGTGTTGCAGCATATGATGGGGAGTGTGAGTGATCACTGAGCAAAACTGCATAATTTTCTTTGGCGTGAAATGCGCATAATTCTTTGAGAAACATTGATTGCACATAGTTAGGAAAGTAATGAACAGGTAAGGGATGAAAGTACCGATGAGCTAAAAGTTGTGCGAGATACCGGCAGATGACATCAGTGTCCAAAACACAAATGCACGATACACAATTGATACCAGGAAGCTATTTCCTTGTGATGCTCTGATAACGCCTACATTTTAATTTTTCCTTTCTTTACCTGCACCTTTTTTGCCACTCCTACCTTTTTTACCTCAACTCTCCACTTTACTTTCAGGGGCGTCCCTTCCTAATAGCGAGTCACCATGCCATGTACAATTGTTTTGAGACCGCATTTGCGGCCGCAGTACACTCACAGTTTACCAACTACTTCAAGTGGGTGGTAAACCACTCGCAAACGGGAAGCGATCCCCAGGGGACCCCTTCCCCTTTGTGAGTATGTGAGAAAATATTTTTAAGAGCAGGCAGTTGTCCAAGGGACCACTGCCTGCCCTTAAAAATGAAACTGAAAAGTTGTATTTTCTTTTTTAAATGCATCCCATTTTCCTTTAAGGAAAATGGGCTGCAGATAAAAAAAAGACTGCTTTATTTAAAGCACTCCCAGACATGGTGGCTGCTGACCCCAGCAGGCCACCATCCCTGGGAGTGCTAGCCATTCCTAATAGGGTCGCAAATTGCGGCAGCCTCTTTAATATTCATGAGGCATGCAATTTGCGACCCCATTAGGAATCGCTAACAGTGTCCATCCCAATTTGCGACGCAATTTGTGATTCACAAATTGGTGGGTCATACATCTGGCCCTAGGTTTTTCCCCCAGCAGCATGGCTTAAAAAGGAAGGGTACCTGACCTACTGCCTTTTCTCTGAGTCACTCAACATTCTCTCTGTGAGGGAGGGTTGCAACATAATTATTTTTAATACAGACATCTTTCCCACGTTTGGCACAGGCCTGGAGGGTAGTGTTTGGTGGGATGGGTGTGTGTCAGTCATTACATGTGCTGGAAAACTATGCCGGACCCTCTCTGTGGCAGGTCCAATAATGATTGTTGGATGTTCTTGTTAGACCTGGCACCATTGGTGTGGGTCTCCCTTCCATTTTCTACTGTTGCCTCCTGTGTTTTTGCTTGTCTAGTTGCTTTGGGCACTTTGCCACTGCTGTTCAGTGCCAAAGTGCAAGTGCTCCCTGTTGTAAATTGATGTAATGGATTAGCGATTCCATGATTGGCTGATTTGATTTACTTGTCAGACCCTATTATAGTGCACCATGTGTGCCCAGGGCCTGTAGATCTTCTGGTATCTCCAGATAGATAGAGCAAGGGTTTCCCATGGGGTGGGGGGAGGTTCAGTGGAACACGAGGGGGGGTGCAAGAAAAAAATTCAAAAAAGTCCTCATTTTTTGCTCGCTGTTACTTTTTTGGGATATGGAGAGTTATAGGCCAGGAGGTAAATGCTGGTATTGCCAGTAGAGGTCTCTCTGCCTGTGGGGTGAATACTTGGGTGGTGGGGAGTGGGAACTGCTCCTATGGATAAGTTAAAAGTTCTTTCATAGAACATTAATGGCCTGCGTTCTAGTCCAAGAAAGTGGAAGATTATGCAGTACCTTCGCGACTTTGACGCTACAGGTACAAGAGACCCATCTTACAGAAAATGAGATTCTTTGTCTAGTTAAAAAAAATAGGTGGGTCGATTTTTGCGTATCTACCACTCAAAATTCCAATACCAGAGGGGTCGCGATCATTTTAAAAAAATCTTTAAAAGCAAGGCTAGTCGATAAACTCGCAGACTCAGGGGGCAGATGGCTTATTGTCTCGGTAGTTATAGCTGGGGCCCCAGTAACTATAGTAGGCTACTATGGGTCTAACCAGGACGATCCATCAGCTCTAAGTTCTGTGTTCTCTCATCTCCTTCTCTATCAGGAACCGATTATTTTGGCCGGAGATTTTAATATCGTCTTGGACCCTAACCTTGATAAATCTCCGTCTAATAGACCTATACTTCCATCTAAAACTAGGGCCTTCCTACTCGATAAAATGAAGGAGTTTGGATATGTGGACATATGGAGACTTAAATCTGGGCTAAAACAGGGCATCTCATTCCGTAACTATAAGTACCACCACCAGTCAAGGATTGATTTAGCGCTGGTCAGTCAGGAATTAGTTAAATTGGTGCAAAATGTTTATTACCTTCCTTTCCATCTTTCTGACCATGCTGCTCTGTGCCTGGAATTGGCCGGGCTGTCAAAAACCACATTTAGAACATGGTCGTTTGACCGCTCCTTCCTAAATGCTCCAGACGATATTTCCTTCTTAAAAAATGAAGCAAAGTGTTTTTTCGATAGCAATATTGGGTCCGCTTCCCCAGGTTGCGTCTGGGATGCATTCAAGGCCTTTCTGCGGGGCCTAATTACAAACAAGGTCTCGTATAAAAGGAAGATCTATAGAGACACGGTCACCTCGCTGGAAGCCGATATGGCTAGGGTGCAGGAGAACATTTTGTTACATCCTGTTGCTCCACCAGAAATTCAGAAAGACTGGCAGAATAAGCTGCTCACATTAAAAGGGGAACTGGGTTCAATCTTGAACCTACGAGTTCTCCAGAGATGGGAGGCCAGTAAGATGGCACATTTTGAATACGGAGAAGGTGCAGGGAAGCTCCTGGCTTGGAAAGTAAAAATGGATCGTGTTAGAAATAACATAGATCATATTATGGTTGAAGGAGTGGTCCACTCGGCAGATAGGGATATTAGAAGTGCCTTCCGCGATTTTTTTAAGGACATCTACCATGAGGATAAGAATATTGAGTTGAAGCAAGTTGATGATTGGCTAAATAGAGTATCCCTCCCTTCTCTTTCGCCCAACCAGAAAGCTACCTTAGATAGACCCATCACGAATGAAGAGGTTACTAGAGCCATCTCAGATAGTAACAAGCATTTACAATGCAATGGTCTCGGCATTGTTAAAGTTAGAGCTATTGGCATTGCTCATGACATTATTTTTGTTTATGTTTTTGTTTTTAAAACATTTAAAGAAACGGCATTGTTATTTACACTGTCAATAGCTTAAAAACTCTCAAATGCAGGTAATATGTATTCTTAACTAGGAGGCGGTGGGTCCCTTTTTTAATGCGGGACACAATCGGGCACTCCTTATTTAACCAACAGTACTAAGCATGGTAGGTCGTTTTGGGTACACGGCTAAGAAGCGAAACTTAACTATAAACCCCAAAATGCAAATTATGCTATTTGCAACATCGGCTAAGTTCACAGGCGGACACTTGGCACTAAGCATGTTGTGATGGACAGCGTGTGACAAAGATAAGGCTGTATTCCCTGCAGCAGCAGCCAATAGCTGCAGTTGTGAAGATCACAGAGCAAACCACCACACATCTCAGTACCCCAGCATAGCTGCCAAGTGAGCCCGCGTCAGAAGTGTCAACTCCTACCAGCCCTGCTTTTTAGCCCACGTTTTTAGGTCCACGTTTATAATGTTACAGTGAAACTACAAGTCCCCGAATTCCACGTCCTGTTAGCTATAAAAAGCTAAGACTGGCTAAAGGTGTCGCACGTGACAACTACGAGCAGGTTACCCAGAGTAAGAGAGAAGTGAGCCGAAGGAATGACCGCAGAAGAGGTAAAACGCAGGCAACAGCACGCCCACCAGTCTGTCTCACGAGGCTTGTTGCAGCACCACCGGGGCAGCACACGCGCCAGGCAGGGCGGACTTACCCTGCTCGCCGAGTCTCCTGAAGGCGATGCTCCTCAAGGCGCCCGCCATGTTAGTGCAGTGGGAGTACATTCCCTTGGAGCTGGCAGAGCCCACCTTCTCCTCTCACGGTCTGGGACCAGCGGCCAGCGCGTTCCCCCTCTAGGACGGTGTGCTTCTGTTATTGCCACCACCGGTGGCGTCAGGCATAGGCAGAGGAGGAGGCAACCTTGATCCGCGACCCGCCCTCCAACGGACAGACCGACAGGCAGCAGCCCGCTCAGGCACACGCCATGTCTCGTTCACATGGCCGTGTACACGGCTGGCGCGCGTGTCATGTAGTGCACGACCTTCCGAGTTGTTGAAGATAGCCCTCTGTCCTCGAAACACCGGCCCAACAAAAGTAATCTCGTCATCAAAATCCATGGGACAGAAAAAATCCCTTCGAGATCGCGGAAGGAAAATACACTTTTATTTCAACAGCAGTGAAAGTGATATGAGGATTCGCGTTGATCATAGTTCAGGAATTGAAAGAACTTTAATCTGGGAGCCTTAAATTGGGAGTCCAAGTGGGCAACAACAAGCACACCACTGCCTTTCTCCGAGGCGAAGCAGAAATGCCTCGGAGAAACGCAGTGGCGTTTTCGGATTCGGGGGCGTGTTTCTTTTTCTCTCCTCTTGCCATTGGCTGGAGGAGAGAAAAACACGCCTAAAAAAGGGTGTGGCTGAAAAGTGGAAAGAAGAGCACGGAGCACGCCCCCGAATCTGAAAAAGATGGAGCTTATTTGGAGGGACGGCTCTCTCCTCCAATGGCTGGCCTCCGTTTAGGAAGCCAGCCAATGGAGGAGAGGCAAAAAGAGAGGCGGGCTAAATAGCCACTCTAAGAAACATAAGATCTCCGGACTTCCGGTTCTGCCTTCGGCAGACCGGACGGTCCCTTGACCTAAAAAGGGCAAAGCATCAGGTCCCGATGGTCTCCCTTCGGAGGTCTATCTGGCCCTATTACCAACAATAGTCCCTTCTTTAACTCAGTTGTTCAATCAGATCTTCCAGGAGGGGTTGTACCCTCCTGACTCTTGGAACTATGCTTCCATCACTCTGATATTGAAGCCTGGTAAACCAGCTGATAGTTGCGGCTCATACAGACCGATCTCCATTTTAAATTCGGACTACAAGCTTTTTACATCTGTCCTTGCCAGAAGATTGGGGGGGGGGGTGGCACCCTGTATTTTACATCAGGACCAACGAGGCTTTGTGAAGGGCCGCCAGCTCTTTGAGCTGACCTATGATCTATTGGGAGCCATCAACATGGCGACTGCGGACTCCTTGCCCCTAGCTGTTATCATGTTGGATGCCACCAAGGTTTCGACAGAGTGAATTGGACATTCCTTTCGGGGGTCTTGGGGAAGTTTAACATTGGTGAGGGTTTCCGTAGGGCGGTGAGTTTGCTGTACCGGAACCCTACAGCTTCCTTGCTGGTCAACGGTGAGTTATCAGACCCTTTTAACATCACTCGGGGCACTAGGCAGGGTTGCCCCCTCTCCCCTCTCCTATTTGATTTATACATCGAGCCCTTTGTCCAACGGCTGAGGGACGATGTTAACATCAAGCCTTTTACTTATGGGGGATAGGAGAGGAAGGTAGCCCTATACGCCGATGACATTCTCATTTTCTCTTCAGATCTGTGTACAGCATTCCCCGCGGTCATCGCACTGGCCCATGATTATGGTGAGATGTCTGGATATCAGATCAATGCATCCAAAACGGAGATGATGCTTTGGAATGAGGCTGAGCCAGTGGCAGGGGTCCAGCTAAGCCATTCTATGCGTTATCTCGGACTTACCATAGTTAGGGACATAGATAAAATCGTACCGCTGAACCTTGACATTGTGGCGAAAGACTGCAGAAAGCTTATGAGGTCTTGGTCTTCGCTCTCTCTTTCCATTCTGGGTAGAGCTAACCTGGTTAAAATGTCCATTTTACCTAAAATCTCTTTTTTGTTCAACACTTCCGTTATATTTTGAACTAGGCCTGGGCGGCAAATTCCGTTCCGCTCGCGGAATTTGCGTAATTTGCGTAATTTCGCGTTCCGCGGAGAACGCGAAATTGCTCAAAAGTCTGTTTTCCGCGATTTCGCGAAATTTTTGCTTGTTCGCGTTCTCAAAATGCATGTTCGCGAGATATTTCTCCTCGAGCACGCAAACAGCAATTGCGAACAGGAAAAAAGCATCGCGAACAAGCAATTCCGCGTGTTCGCGGAATTTCTGCGTGTTCACGGAGATTTTTTACCGTTTCGCGGAGATTTGCGTAACGCAATTCCGCAAATTCCGCCCACCCCTATTTTGAACCCTCTATCCTAACAAAGTTGCAAGGCCACATTAGTTCTTTTATTTGGAACGATCACATACCACGGATAGCATGGAAAAAGATCAGGCGCCGTAGATAAAAGGGGGGTCTGGGTGCACCTGATTTACAACTATATGCTTGGGCTTTTCAACTTTCCCATGCCAGGATGCTGCTTAAGATGCCGACAAGTGTGGGAATAGGCAGCATGTTTGCTGCATTACTGAGAGGAGAGGGAGTAGGCCAGCAGGGTTTTTTGCTTAAATTTGGGGATCCTAAGTTTTTGAAAAAGGTTAAGTTGAAGATTTTGTTGGGTTTCACAAAAACATGGGTCAAATGAAGAGGTGCCATAAAGGTGGGTTACTTTGCAAGTAGGTCGCCACTGTGGGATTCTCCGGGTTGCCCGGCGTGGCTCCTTGATAGTTTGGCAATACCTTTGAGAGAGGCCGGCCTGGAGGTTTGGGGCGATCTTTTTTTAGATGGCGTCTTACTGTCTTGGGACCACTTAGTAGCTAGAGTGGGGTTGGGTCTCTCTAGATTCAAATACCTACAGATGGCAAGTTGGGCCCACACTCAGAGCTCTGTTAGGGGCAGATTCCAACTGGGAGGTGATAGTAGCATATTGATCTTGATGATGGACAAACCTCCTGTATCTAAGGAGATCTCGCTCTGGTATAATTTGCTACTAGAAGAGTTCGACGGAAAGTTTGTCTTACCCGAAACATTGTGGAGCTCCCTTTTCACTGGAAAAGATCTTGAGAATATCTGGTACTCCTCCTTTAAGACTTTGTGGGTCACAGTGAAACCGGCGTGGTTGCGTAGGAACCACCTTTTTACGCTACATAGGGCGTACTACTCTCCACAGCAGTTATCGAAATGTTCTACTGACTCCATTGTGGCATGCCCTAAGTGCGGGTTGCTAGCAGCCTCGGACCTACACATGTCCTACGAATGTCCATTGCTGTTACCTTTTTGGGACTCTATCAGTATTATGTTGACAACATCTCTGGGGTATCCAGTCAGTCAGTGATAACTTTATTTCGGTCATAAGACCATAAAAGTACACATAAGTACATCAACAGATACAATAAGACAATAAATAAACATAAAAGATTAAAAAAGAAATTAAACTAGAAGTTATCAGTGAAGGAAAAATAAATACAAAAATTAATTTAAAAAAGTTCGTCTCCTACGCCACATGCTGTATAAATAGCGAGATACTGCAAAGACAATAGGGGGGTGGGTGTCATAAGTTAAAGACCTACAAGCCTGCATAAAATAACAAAATCCCAAATTCCTGCAAATGGGAATCAACCAACGTTTTCTGATTACATAGTAGGCAGGACAGAAGAACAACACATGTGCAACAGTCTCCGTTTTATAATTACATGTAGGGCAAATTTCCTGGTTCTGCGTCTGCCACTTAGATGAGAAGGACCTAACCGGTAGGGTGCCATGTCTTAACTGAATGTATAGTTTACGGGCAAGCGGAGGTTCAATTTGGTCCATAAATTCCTCAAGTTTTGGGTCTGGTTTAACTATGAGGAACTCTGAAGTCAACCTACCCACCGCTGTAGAACTCGAAAGTGATTGAGAATTCTGTATACATATCAGGGAGAACAGTTCTTTCTTTGATAGCCCAGGACAATAGGTTTCCGGGGTTACCCACAGTTCCGGCAGTCCTAAACAAATACTAACTGCATTAATATGCTGGAGCCAAGGGATCTTTTTGTGTTTAAGGACAGGCCAAATCTCAGCAAATTCTGCTCTATATGAGGCCAGTTCAGGGACTGACCACAACCTCTTCCAATACAAAATTGGTCTGGCACTTATGATCTCCTCTATTGGGACTAAACCAAGGTCAAATCTAAGGGGGATCAAAGGCGTGCTAGAGGGGAGCCCTACTGGGGTATCAAATCTCAATCAACGCATTGCTCGTAATTTTCGGAACATCATTGGAAGTCCAAGGTCCTGCCGAAAAACTCTTGTTCTACTGTATCCTACTAGCAAGGAGAGAGATTTGTAGGAAATGGAAGGAACCACTGCCTCCCACTTTGTTAGATTGGCGTATGTCAGTACTGCAAACGTCTAAAGTCGACCTAGCAAGATCTGGCAACCCCGAAAAACGCGATTTCTGGCACCTTTTAAACAGGGCCTAGGTGATCCCCTTTTTTTTTTTTCCCACTGTCCGATGATTAACGCTACTTGGTCTGTTCTCCTCCCTAAATTTACCCAAAGTCATGGCCTCCCCGATCCGTAATGGGTATTGAATAGCAGCAACATTGCTCCTTTATGGTTAACACGGCGCATCTTTTGGAGATTTTGAATAATACTGAGTGCCATCCCAGGCGGAGGTGGCACTACCAGTTTATCTGTGACAGTATAGTTCATTTCCCTCTCCTAGTGCTCCTATGTGACATTCCAAGAGCAAAATGAGGACAAAAAAAAAAAAAAAAGAAACTGAAAAGTTTTATTTTCTTTTTTAAATGCATCCCATTTTCCTTTAAGGAAAATGGGCTGCAGATAAAAAATGACTGCTTTATTTAAAGCACTCCCAGACATGGTGGCTGCTGACCCCAGCAGGCCACCATCCCTGGGAGTGCTAGCCATTCCTAATAGGGTCGCAAATTGCGGCAGCCTCTTTAATATTCATGAGGCATGCAATTTGCAGCCCCATTAGGAATCGCTAACAGAGTCCATCCCAATTTGCGACGCAATTTGTGAGTCACAAATTGGTGGGTCATACATCTGGCCCTCGGTTTTTCCCCCAGCAGCATGGCTTAAAAAGGCAGGGTACCTGACCTACTGCCACCTTTTCTCTGAGTCACTCAACATTCTCTCTGTGAGGGAGGGTTCCAACATAATTATTTTTAACACAGATATCTTTCCCACGTTTGGCACAGGCCTGGAGGGTAGTGTTTGGTGGGATGGGTGTGTGTCAGTCATTACATGTGCTGGAAAACTATGCCGAACCCTCTCTGTGGCAGGTCCAATAATGATTGTTGGATGTTCTTGTTAGACCTGGCACCATTGGTGTGGGTCTCCCTTCCATTTTCTACTGTTGCCTCCTGTGTTTTTGCTTTTCTAGTTGCTTTGGGCACTTTGCCACTGCTGTTCAGTGCCAAAGTGCAAGTGCTCCCTGTTGTAAATTGATGTAATGGATTAGCGATTCCATGATTGGCTGATTTGATTTACTTGTCAGACCCTATTATTGTGCACCATGTGTGCCCAGGGCCTGTAGATCAAATGCGGCTGGTGGGCTTACAGCACTGATTGTGCCACCCACAGAAGCAGCTGTAAAATGTGGCTCAGGCCTGCCATTGCAGAGCCTGTGTGCAGTCTGAGACTGCCGTGTCGACTTGGCAAGTGCACACACTTGTCAGTACCCACACCTTCCCTTTTCTGCATGTTAGTCACCCCTAAGGTAGGTCTAAGGTACCCCTGTGGGCAGGGTGCATTGTATGTGAAAGGTAGGACATGCCCTGATGTGTGTGGCATGTCCTGATAGTGAAATACTGCCAATTTATTTTTTCACTATTTCAAGGCTATCTGTTCCCATAGGCCTGAATGGGCAGTTAGTTTATAACATCTTAAAACATAACTGGCCCTACGAACATGATAAGAAAATAAAGGTTAGTATGCCTGAACTCAGAATGTTAAAGTGCATCTTTTGGTGAAGGTGATTTTTACATTCTGTGTTTGAAAATACCACTTTTAGAAAGTGGGTATTTTCTTGCCTATCCACCCAGTATACTTCTGCTAGGTTTGTGTACTGCATGTCTGGCTTGTCAGTGACAGGAGCTTGGAGAGAGCTGTGGTTCCAGAAGTCTGATGGGTCAGGGCTGGGCTGAATGGGACATGGGTTGAATTTAGAGTAGGGGGAGGAGATTTCTTTTCACCTGCCTGGGCTAGGTCTGCTTTCGACAATGCTGTCTCCACCTCCTGCCAGGAAGCTGCACCAGTGAGGACAGAACTGGTTTTGGCTGGGTACAGACACACTCTGCCTTCAGATAACAAAGAATTTGTGTGTATAAAAAGGGGGACCCAGACCCCAGACTTTTAGATCACTTCTGGGAAATCAAGAGGAACCTTTGCCAAGGAGAAGAGCCGGATAAGCTGAAGGAGGAATACTGCCCCTGTGCTGTTTGCTGTCTGGGGCTGGCCTGCAGTGGCTGCTTGCTGCCAAGGAAAGGAGAAGAAGGACTTTGCTGTTTGCTTTGTCACCTGCTTGAAGAAAAGATCTCCAAGGGCTTGAAACTGAGCTTTCCTCCTGTTCTGAAGTCTCAGGAAAACAAAGACTTCACCTCCAGCTCCCCTGAATTTCCTAGCCTGCAAAGAGGTGCCTTCTGCTGTTTAGGACCTTTAGAGATTGTCTGTCGCTGAGAGCTGGAAGATCGCCGCAACCAGAAAAAGCGTGCATCACCGAGTCACGGGGAAGAAGCGTGCTGCATCCGCACATGGTTCTGATGCCTCGCCGAGCAACTAGGGAGAAGCGCGCTGCATCCACACCGGGTTCCGACGCATCGCCGAGAAGACCGTCCCAGCACCTGCCATGCGGCTGCAAACGTGAACGCATCGTACCGAATCATCGCATTGCATCGAGCCGCCATTTTGTCACATCGCATCGGATCCTCGCATCGCATCGAGGTGCCATCTTGTTGCATCGTAACCCGAACGCAGTAAGAAACCGACGCATCACCTCCTCTCTGGTAAGGACACCACGCATAACCTCCCCTGCGCTGCAGTAAGGAACCAACACATCACCTCCCCCGAAGCAAGGAACCGACGCATCACCTTCCCTGCTACCCTTTTGTTTGTTTTGCATGATTCATCTGAGGTACTTTATTGGAAAAGTGTCGCATTTAAAACTCACCTTGAACTGAACTATTTCTACCATTTGAAAGGGTTATTTTTAATACTGTATTGTGGATTTTTTTTCATTTGGTCTTGTTTAGATAAAGATTACTTACTTTTCTAAACGGGTGTGGTGTCCATTTGTAGTGTTTTCACTGTGTTACTGTATGCGTTCATAAATGCTTGACACACTGCCTCTGAGATAAACCTGTCTGCTATAGTCCCTATCGCACTTTGGTTCTCCACGTTGATCCCGCCTCTAATCGTTAAAAGATCATACATTAGAATTAAGCTGTAAGCATTCTTAATAAGAATGACAGACAAGGACTAAAGTTTAAAAGTTTACTCAAAGAAATATCAATCCAGAAATGCACACTCTGAACCGGCATACAAATAATCATATAAACATATAAATCATAATATAACAGGAAGAGCTCAGTAAAGTTCTACTGGAAATCCAGCTTAGATTTGCCTTCTAAGAAAAAGGATAGTACACCCCTGGTCATTCCCAGCAAATATTCCTGGGACATGACTTGTTACATAGTGTGTTATTTGGACTGAGGTAGTAAGTTTGTCCTTTGATAGGTACATCACGTTCAGTGTGACTGGAAAAGTCTTAGGGCATGATTTAGATCTTGGAGGATCGGGTCCCGCCATCGCTTTTTCGGCGGTCTTTCAGCCCGCCGACTTGACGGTCTGCCAGCCGTTTTTAGATGTTGTTGAGTCTATGGCCGATAGATTACCCGAGTCCTTCAGACTCCGCCGGAATAGTCATCCCACCTCAAGTGCGTCAGAGGCAAAAGTGTCTGTGGAAGGGAGCCCAGCAAAGAAAACTGCTCAGTCGATTACAATGTGCCTTTCCATTGAGGCAACTGTGGCAGCAACACCTCTATACTCGAGTTGGTGGAATGGAAGAAAAAGAGGTAAAAATGTACCTTTTTTCAAGTTCACACTTCCGTTTCCACCTTGAACCCCATCATGCAGGTCCTTCCTGCACAACTACTAGTCAACCACAACGCTAAGTTACTCCGTTGTTGCCGGACTCTGTGTGGGCACATTCAACAGTGTGTGTATGTTGTTGGCGTGCAATGTTAAAAAAATGCATTACACATTAATTACATGTACATATTGATAGATCCACAACATATATGCCTAGTGAGTTAATGATGAGTAGTAATTTCTTCTCTTCACACCCCCATGGCCTCACTCCATCAGGTCTCCACCACCAGGACAGCGCCATCACAACGGGAACATCTAAATTGGCTCATCGCAATCCAGCCGGCCTGACTGCGACAGAGTACTGATAGTCAGCTGAGAAGACCACCGACACGGCAGATCATTGTCTGTTGATGCTCAATCTAAATTTGGCAGGCGGGATTCTGTCAACTTAACAGAGTACTTGGAACTGCCACTGCGGCGGGGTGATAGTAGTCCTGCCAAGATCTAAATCAGGCCTTTAAACTTTTTATGGCAAAGGCTACAATTCTTTATTACAGTGGAAATATTAACAATGAATATGATCACGTGGTATACTACAATGTCACATCCGAGATGGAAGAAAACACAAAGTTGTTCTAGGTTGGTTGTTCTCGGCTTGTCAGATGTTAAATACTTAAGTTAAGAAGTTAAGAGTTAAGTGCTTGCTCTTTGCCTATTTTGTATATTGACACATAGCTGAGAGAAGGAGTGTGTGGCTTCCATGACGCATGACGCTATCACTGTTATTCATTTTCCTTAAGCAGCTAACAACCATTTACAAAACCCATTGTATTGCCCAGTTTTAGGTGTATGTCAATTGTTGTGTTATATATCTGGATACTATTACATCTCATATAGAAACCAAAATACAGATCAGGTGGTCCACTATGGGAATCACAGGAATGTATTTTACATGTTCCTTTTAGAGAGCCCCCACTTTTTTCCCAATTAAAGACCTGTCTGCACATATTTCTATATGACTGATTGCAGTCAGCAGCTGTGGATGCTTCCTGAAGCCTGGTTACAGCATGTTCTTCCAAAGTTGATGCCACATGCTATGCAAAACGCTAGGCAAGGGAAGCACACACTTAAAAGGTCTGAAGTTGTTGCTCTGTACAATTTGCACATTACAGTAACCGTTTAAAATATAAATGCTGTAAGATATGGTGCAGTTTTTAACGTGTTTAATATTTCAACACCATGCATGCCCACTGCTTTATAAGCCTTGCTTTATCAAATTAATTTGCTTTAAAATGCACCATTTGCCAATGATTTTTTATTTTATTTTAATCGACATGAGGATCTACCCTGGGCTCACCCTGAACACCACGTTTGTCCATTAGGCTTGCTCGCGTCGCTCGCTTACATAAAAGTCATACCCAATGTCTTACCACTTCCAAATGTCACCAGCCGCCACTGAGTATACGAACTCCACAGTACCATAATGGTCTTAATGAAAACTGAGAAGTTTGATATCAAACCTCTCAGCACATTAAATCCACACTGATGCCAGTGTTGGAATTAATGAACAATGCTCACAGAGGGCATCTTGGAGATCCCCCAAGAAAAAGGAACTAACACTAGTGACTAGGCTGAGTGGCTGCTCCCCAGCTGCCACCACCAGACATGTTTCTGAACCGCTGGGTCGAGAGCCTGCTGCTCTCGGGGGTCTGAAACAATGCACATCCTGGGACAAGGTGCCAAGCCTCCTAGCCCAGGATGGGCAGGGTCCAGGAAGAGGAAGCTTCAAAGGCTTTGCCTTTGTGAACTTCCACAGGCCTTTTGCTGCTTCCAGCAACTGGCCCCAACCGGTTCTGACCCCCACTTTGGGCGGGAGAATCGGCGGAAAAACCAAGTGAAGAAAGGAGGTGTGCCCACCTTTGCCAACCCCACCACTCAGGTGAGGGAGACGAGGTGAAGCATAACTCTCAGTCCCCGCCATCTTGCAGATGTGGGGACCCAGCCAACCAGAGTGAAGCATATGCCCTCCTCCCACTGGGAGGTGGCATAATAGGGGGTGTAACCACCCCAAGGAAGGGACCCATTGGTCCCAACCATTACCTACCTGGAACACCCCTAAATCTAGTATTTAGGGGTAACTTGTAACCTTGCCTCCTCAGACAAGAAACGACTGAGAAGGACCGAAGAAACCGTGCCGAAGCGAAGAAGAGGAGGACGCCTACTGACTTGGCCCCAGCCCTACTGGCCTGTCCCCACCTCGAACCTACAGGAGCGAAATCCCGGTGTGTCCTGCTGCCAGCAACCTCAAGAACCCCGAGGACCTGCCCTGCCTTCCACAGAAAATACTTTGTCTCCCGTGAGCACCGGACTTGGTCACTCACCGACTCTGGCTACCGTCAGATCCGCGAGTCTGCACCACTCTGCACCCGACGTCGCGGGCCGAGTTTGAGTGGCCCAATACCACGAGGAGGTCTCCCCGGCGATCCTGACCTGAGATCTGGTGATCTCTGACCTGCCTCAAATCTCCCAGTGAAGCCAGCTTCCTTTTTCTGAAGGATTCCCCCCCCCCCCGACTGCGACCAGAGCTGGTAAGGAAATCCCTGCGCCTAAAGACACCACTGTACCCGAAGTCCCACGGCCTTGGTTTGCCCAACCAACTGTGCCCCAGCATCTTAATTTACTTCTCCAAGCGGTGGTCACCTCCAGAAGATCTTTGTTCCCGAGCCTGCAGTCTTTGTTAAAACCTGAGAATAGACATTGAAATCAACAGGGCACCAAACCAGCACCCTGCACCCAGCTGCCCCTGCGCCACAGCGGGTGTATATTGGGTGCTAAATCAGCTTCCCCTTTGCCCTGAGATAAACCCCAGGAGCTTTGCTCCCACAACCTTGTGGCCTGCTCATAACCAGCCACCAATCGGAGGCACTCTCACCCCCATTGGATAACATAGGGCCTCAGCACTCTGCACCCGGCCGCCCTAGTGCTGCTGAGCGTGTTTTGAGAGTGCATCCTTAACCCTGGGGGAACCCTGGTTCTAACCCCAGAATACCAACTTCCACAACAAAGTACTTATCCGTTAACCAATAACTTAATTTCTCTCCATAGGAATACATTGGCTGTTTTCCTTTGAAAAATGTTCTAAGTGAGGAGTTGATTTTCCTTGGTTGGTTAGACCGCATGGTAACAAACGTTGCCAGTAAGATGCTATTGAAAAAGGGGAATACATATTCTGAGGTTTCATGGAGGCATGGTAACAACAGAGATCCGAGCACACATGCCCTCGCATGCATCTGTCTCTTGCTCCAATGCATTCCTCCTAACACCTTCTCATCCATGCTTGGGGTGGTGCTTCTGAACTACCATCTTCTGAATGGCTTCTGGCCCAGCCTCAGTTTCAGGACTTCGAGAGGAGCCTGTTTAACTTTCATATCATTATCAATTTAGGCGGTTTCCAACAGTGTTAACATCTGGAGATGCATCTCCTTCTCTTCCATAACCACTGCCAGCAAATCATGAAACTCTTCCTCCACATCAGTGAGTGTCTCAAATGTTGACTCATTCTCTCAAGCAATGGTCTCTACAGATATAGAGTGCTGCTGTCATCTCCGAAAGAAGAGTAACCCTAAAATGACTTAGATCTAATGGAATATGGAAATAGAGCAGTACATAATGCTTTGAGTGCTATTTGTTGATCACACAAAGGCTTTTTTTCGAGAATGGCCTACATGCATTAAATGTCTATAAAATCATCCTCTTTTCAAATTGTCAAGTTTCACTCACGTTTGCCAGTGGGGATTCTTTCCCCCAGACGAAAAAAGCGTTTTGCAAGAAAATGTTAATGCGAAACAATTTTTGCAAGCAATCACTGTTGTGGCTTTTTGCAGACTTTTGTCCTGTAAACTGTTTGTAGCACGACAGTGGGTTTTAACCCACATTTTTTAGATATAATTTGACAACGAAATGTTTGAGAAAACTTTCCTAAATTGCTGAGAAAAAACATTCGGAACTTTGCATACCCTATTCTGCACCTACTTCATTTTCAGGAGCAAACATTCTTTAAGGAGTCTCTAACGGGTTAATCTATTAGTTGTACAGTGCTGCCCTAAGGTGTGCGGCCGAGAAGACTTCATAAAGACAGTCAAGTCTGGGATAAAATATTGAGATCATTTTAAAATTCATTTTTTAAGGCTGCAGATGTAGCGGTTGGATGATATGATAATACAAAGTGTACTTCTTACACACTTGCCAATTACGCCTGTTTTGTGCGCTTGGTGCTTTACTGTGCCTGGACAAATACACAATAAAGACAGGGCATTCTGCAAGTCCCAGCACTGAAACACCTATCTCCTGATGCTGTGTGCGCCTTGTTTCAGGCGGTCACAGGCACTAACCTGACCTTGCTAACCCGCGGATCTAAACATTCAGGGTGTCACAGTGCATGCACTTTATGAATGAGAATCCTGTGTCCCTGATGTGCCCCAGTGGGATGTCTTGCCAGAAGAAGCAGACACACCCCATTGCAGGCAGCCATTAAAGCACTTCTGAATACACTTTAATGGCCATAGACCCTTGGGATAAACTATCCCCTAGGGCACCTCAAATCCCATGATATGATGGGCAGTGGTCCAAAGCATGCATGGACTGGTTTCGTTAGCCTCAAGGGTCAAATGGGCCGGCACACCAGTTTATATATTCATCGCAATCAATAAAAACATATTAGAGCAAAGTTGCATGTTCTAAGGCAAGCTGCCATCTGCTTTACACAGTAACAATTCTTATTGGTCAATATTAGAATTACAGCAAATAATGACTTTAAGTTACTTTAAAAAAAAAGGGAAGTACACATACCAAGCTTCCGTGAAGAAGATAATCCTATTTGTTTTTTGTTGGAAATGTCAACACTCTGCCTACCTTATTTACTCAACTAGATTGGACTGGGTCAACTCCCTCTGGCTCAGTTGTTTGTGTGTATGTTTGAAAAAAGGGGACCAGTACATAACTAATAAGTTTGCTATACGCAGGGAATATTAACAAAATTAGGAAAGACAATAGCAACCTTGAATAGAAAATGCCACTAATTACCAGGTATATATCTACATAAAGTGAATGCTTTCAAATGAAATTATGAATACAACAAAAACATATATGAATATTTAAAATCATTTATTTATTGTTAATGTAAAATATAGACAATGATAAAGTGTCTATATACAAGAGTAATAATTAATTCCAAAATTATGACAATAATAACAAATAATTGAAATTATAATATAGTACACATATCAAAAGAAAATACTAGAATCAATGTAGTTATTGATGAACGCAAAGCGGTGGATGGAGACTACGTGCGTTTGGGCAAAGATGCCTTCATCAGGACCCCTTCTATTGCAATGTAGCTCTAAAAAACTTGTGATTTCACAATGAGAGAGAAAAACAACAGGAAATGATAAATATTAATAAAAAACATGCAAGATTATAATTTCATACATTTTTTTGTCTATCTAGTATAGTCCATTCACAAAAAACCTGGTAACTAAGGTCTATTATTTACAACATAACAGTACAATGTGAAGACAAATATTTACAACAACTAAGCAAAGTTCATACAGAACAGTATAATATTACTAAACATAGATACAACTCAAATGAAAACGTTTACTTCAAACTGCATACAAAATGGTTGACAACATAAACTAAGAACGTCACAAAGAATATATATATATTGATTAATGCTATATGACAAGAAAGGATGATGAATATGGCCACGAAGATGAAACGTGAAAAAAATGAAGGATAAATGGGAAAAAAATAATAATAAATAGGAATAAGCAGATGGAAAATGAAATACTACCTCTTTGCTTTAGTGGAGACCATATTAGGTTACTTTGTCTAAATTTTGTGTGTCCAAACAAAAATGTATAAACATAATTTAATCCTAATTAGAGGCTTAAAAATGCCTAGATGATCCTGGTACGTGCCAATGGGGTACCCAAATCCTCTAAATATTATTAATTCCTAGTTGTACTTACTTAGATAATATCAGGTAATTTTTATTAACATGGATGATAAGATGCCAAAATCTCTTTATATTCAGTAGCCTTTATATCCTGCAATGAATCGATATCCTGAAAAGTACAATATTAATGTTTTAATCATATTTTATATCATTTGTGGATAGCCATTGTCAAACAATAAAAGATAAACTTACTGTAGCAGAATTAAATGGAAACTTAGAATCAAAAAGACCCGAAGATTAGGAGCAAACTGATGGTTAAAAGTTGAAATCTTGTCTGCAAAGCAATAACGCTAGATCAGTTAGATGGAACAGAGTTTAAGAGCTGAAACTCTAAACAAACCACTATCAAATTACAAAATTTGAATGAATAAAGGAAGTCCATCATTAATTTGCATAAGATGATATTAACTGAATATTTTAGTCTAAGATATATAGAAACACTAATCGATATTAAATATAGTTTCTATTTAGTGGTCTAGAATCTATACTCAGAACAATGGATACTTACTAAAAAACGATATTTGATCATACTACAGACGGATAATTTCAAACTTGCGATATCTCGCGAATTTTGTAGATATCTACAAGGAAAGAGTACAAAGGAAATTATATAGAAAACTCCACTCTTCTAAACCAATATCCCATATTTAGGAGTAAATATTCAGTTGTATTGAATGTAATAGCAAGACAAATTTTTTTTGCCATAGTAACTAATATAGCTGATGAGGTTCCCATATGGAGTTCAGAATATAATGGTAAAGTCATTAGCCAATGTACTAGAGATTAACAGTTCAGCAATTAGAGAATATACATAACTATCGAGCGAAATACTTGAATTTTATATTTTGAATCTACTGGGGTGAATAATACCCCGACATGGAACATCGTTTTGACCATGTCAAAAAGACGCTTAAAAAATGTCCCCAGTGAAACGACCAACCTAATTCTACCATGAATAAACCAACCTTAGTGTACTTACTAATGTCGTAATATAACTACTCATACGCCAAGTGATTAATTCTTATTGACAGAAGGGTGTTTTAACATATAAGTTGATATCTAGGGAAAAAAAGGAAAAAAGGAACAAAACGATGTAGCAAAGGTCTTCAAATATAAAACCTTCTTAGTTTATGAAATAACTCATGTTCCAATTCTCACCTTATTGCTAAATGCACGACGTATAACGCGGGGGGCCTTTTCGAATAGAGCTTTTCTGGTCAACTGGCGATAAACTCGATGGCTGCAAACCATAGAGTTAAACGCTCTGGTTTAAATAGCAGACAGGTTTGCCGCGCAATTTCAAACATGTGGAAGCGCGAGCCAATTAGGAACAAGACATCCTGTCCACCATATTGGAGTCAGGCAATAAGTAGATTTAAAAATATAAATTAGAGTATGCGTGTTAGTTGTCATGTAAAGAATGTAGATAGTTTTGAGTATAATCTTAGTAATCTATACTAGGTACCATATGCAAAAACAAAATCAGATCCAAAGTATAAAAAAATGAAATATGGACGAAGGATCGAACTCACAGTACTATAATGAAAAAATGGATAGTAGAGGCTTTAGTAGATAGAGCTACATGAGTGAAGCGAAATAAAGACCAAGTTTATGGAAATACATATCGCGATAAAATGGTATTAATCAAAAACGTATATCATTATGATGTTAAATATCGTTCTATGCCAACATTGTTGGTGGTATGTTTAAAAGAAAATAGAAAACCAGATATTATAATAACTGTCCAAATCAAAAATTAAATGCTTATTTATTTTCCAAACTTTAAACAAAATAAACCAAAGATTCGAACTAACCAATATGAAGGAATATAGTCAAAAGGGGGTAAGGACTATTCTAATCGGTGCTACGTCAGTAGAAAATAATAAAAGCCATATTTCTTTGAATAGATGGAATAATCAAAAGATAGATTTGGGGAAAAAAACATAGAATAAATGGCGATAATAATGTAAGCCATATTTCTTTGAGTAAATGAAGTAATCAGTAAATGTAAATTTGAAGGAAAAACACAGACTAAGTAGTAATAATAATATATAAATTGTGACTCATCGTTAAAAATACAGAGACTATGTGCCGTTCAGAGGCAAAAAACCAAATGTTTCGAAAGAAACCACTAATGGTGATAAAGATGATTACATAGATGTACTAAGAGAAACTCACTATAAATGGAAGTTGAATCTCAGGGTGCGCTGGCATCGATTTTAGGGCCGAACAAAACGGTTAAATCACAAGGTACAATGGCACAGATTGTAAAGCTGAACCTTGTAGTGTTACAAAAAGCTCTGCTGCCATGGAATCTCTAAGTTAAGTCCCTTGTTGGCTGTATCTAAAGAGAAAATCCAAAAGACCTCACGTTTTTTTCTTGTTTTGTCAGAGCATTGTCCTTCCTTAGGTACTATTCTTTCCAAAATAAACCAACGTATATCCTCTGAAGTGTGGTTATTATCTAGGAAATGTGGCACCAAAGGTGCAGTGTATTTTTTGGTTTTTATGGCTGATTTGTGCTCAGTCAGCCGAGTGTTAAGTGTACGTGAAGTTTCACCCACATACCCTTTATCACATGGACAAAGAAGTAGGTAGACGATATTCTTGGTTTTACAGTTGTTAAGATGACTGGGGGTTATTTTTTGCCCATTAAAGTATAGTTCTTTTTTCTCTATTGCTTGCGGACAGACTTTGCATATACCACACCTAAAGTTACCCTTAGTGGGATGCATGCCATCAATACTTCTCTGTATTTGTTCTTTTTGTTGCGGCATGCGTGATCTGACCACTAAATCCTTAAGATTTTTATTTTTGCGATAAGCAAAAAGTGGCTTAGGTATTTGTTCAAGTTTGGGTGTGTTGACATTAGGGGATGCCAATTCGAACAGATAATTTGACGAATCTGTTCGTTCATCAGAGAATGTCGTGTGACAAAAACTAATTTGGCATCTTCCTTTTGTAACGTATTTTTTAAGAGATGTTGTCGATCATAATATCTGACGCGCTTGTACGATTCTCTAACCAATCTATGTGGATATCCACGTTCTACAAATTTTTGCTTCATGTCAACTGCTCTTAATCATAATCTTCTAGTTTAGTGCAATTCCGTCGTAAGCGTAGAAATTGACTGAACGGAATGCTGTTCTTTTGTGTGGTTGGATGAAAGCTACTGTAGTGTAACAAAGTGTTGCGGGCAGTGGGCTTTGTGTAGAGATCTACAATTAGATGGCCATATTAGTCTTTAATCAAGATGTCCAAGACTTCTAGTTCGATGTTGCTGATGTGCGAAGTGAATTTGAGATTAACATCACAACAGTTGAGCCAAATTAAAAAGTCTGTTAGAATGTCTTCATTGTCGTCCCAGATGAATACAATATCGTCTATGTATCTTGACCAATGAAGTATTGATTCATAAAACGGGGCCACTTCATTGAAGATAAATTGTTGTTCGAAATGGGCAACATAGATGTTGGCTATAGTTGGGGCACAAGATGCACCCATGCTTACTCCTTTAATTTGTTTATAAAGGGTGCCTTTAAATTAAAAAACATTCTCTTCGAGTATGATTCTCAAGCAATCCAAGATAAAGGTGGTGTCAGATTCGATGTTATAAGTATTTATAAACCATTCAACTGCTGTGATTGCTCCAGCACAAGGTATATTTGAATATAAGCTTTCTACATCTAGAGTGACCATCCACTGTCTTTTTGCATTGAATGATGTACCTTCCAAGAGATTAATAATATGTCGTGTGTCTTGCACGTAGCCCGGGATTTTTGTTACAGATGGACGTAAAATCTTATCCAGATATTTAGAGAGTGGTTCCGTAACAGACCCTATGGTGGTTACTATGAGTCTCCCTTCCATTTTCTACTGTTGTCTCCTGTGTTTTTGCTTGTCTAGTTGCTTTGGGCACTTTGCCACTGCTGTTCAGTGCCAAAGTGCAAGTGCTCCCTGTTGTAAATTGATGTAATGGATTAGCGATTCCATGATTGGCTGATTTGATTTACTTGTCAGACCCTATTATAGTGCACCATGTGTGTCCAGGGCCTGTAGATCAAATGCGGCTGGTGGGCTTGCAGCACTGATTGTGCCACCCAGTGAAGCAGCTGTAAAATGTGGCTCAGGCCTGCCATTGTAGAGCCTGTGTGCAGTCTGAGACTGCCATGTCGACTTGGCAAGTGCACACACTTGTCAGTCCCCACACCTTCCCTTTTCTGCATGTTAGTCACCCCTAAGGTAGGTCTAAGGTACCCCTGTGGGCAGGGTGCATTGTATGTGAAAGGTAGGACATGCCCTGATGTGTGTGGCATGTCCTGATAGTGAAATACTGCCAATTTATTTTTTCACTATTTCAAGGCTATCTGTTCCCATAGGCCTGAATGGGCAGTTAGTTTATAACATCTTAAAACATAACTGGCCCTAGGAACAAGATTACAAACTAAAGGTTAGTATGCCTGAACTCAGAATGTCAAAGTGCATCTTTTGGTGAAGGTTATTTTTACATTCTGTGTTTGAAAATACCACTTTTAGAAAGTGGGTATTTTCTTGCCTATCCATCCAGTATACCTCTGCTAGGTTTGTGTACTGCATGTCTGGCTTGTGAGTGACAGGAGCTTGGAGAGAGCTGCGGTTCCAGAAGTCTGATGGGTCAGGGCTGGGCTGAATGGGACATGGGTTGAATTTAGAGTAGGGGGAGGAGATTTATTTTCACCTGTCTGGGCTAGGTCTGCTTTCGACAATGCTGTCTCCACCTCCTGCCAGTAAGCTGCACCAGTGAGGACAGAACTGGTTTTGGCTGGTTACAGACACACTCTGCCTTCAGATAACAAAGAATTTGTGTGTATAAAAAGGGGGACCCAGACCCCAGACTTTTAGATCACTTCTGGGAAATTAAGAGGAACCTTTGCCAAGGAGAAGAGCCAGATAAGCTGAAGGAGGAATACTGCCCCTGTGCTGTTTGCTGTCTGGGGCTGGCCTGCAGTGGCTGCTTGCTGCCAAGGAAAGGAGAAGAAGGATTTTGCTGTGTGCTTTGTCACCTGCTTGAAGAATAGATCTCCAAGGGCTTGAAACTGAGCTTGCCTCCTGTTCTGAAGTCTCAGGGAAACAAAGACTTCACCTCCAGCTCCCCTGAATTTCCTTGCTGGGAATTCTAGCCTGCAAAGAGGTGCCTTCTGCTGTTTAGGACCTTTATAGACTGTCTGTCGCTGAGAACTGGAAGATCGCCGCAACCAGAAGAAGCATGTTGCACCCGCACCGATTCCTGGTGCATCACCGAGTCACGGGGAAGAAGCGTGCTGCATCCGCACTTGGTTCTGATGTCTCGCTGAGCATCTAGGGAGAAGCGCGCTGCATCCACACCGGGTTCCGACGCATCGCCGAGAAGACCGTCCCAGCACCTACCGTGCGGCTGCAAACGTGAACGCATCGTACCGAATCATTGCATTGCATCGAGCCGCCATTTTGTCACATCGCATCGGATCATCGCATCGAGGCGCCATCTTGTTGCATCGTAACCGGAACGCAGTAAGAAACCGACGCATCACCTCCTCTCTGGTAAGGAAACCACGCATCACCTCCCCTACGCTGCAGTAAGGAACCAACGCATCACCTCCCCCGAAGCAAGGAACCGACGCATCACCTTCCCTGCTACCATTTTGTTTGTTTTGCATGATTCATCTGAGGTACTTTTTTGGAAAAGTGTCGCATTTACAACTCACATTGAACTGAACTATTTCTACAATTTGAAAGTGTTATTTTTAATACTGTATTGTGGATTTTTTTTAATTTGGTCTTGTTTAGATAAAGATTACTTATTTTTCTAAACTGGTGTGGTGTCCATTTGTAGTGTTTTCACTGTGTTACTGTATGCGTTCACAAATGCTTGACACACTGCCTCTGAGATAAGCCTGTCTGCTATAGTCCCTATCGCACTTTGGTTCTCCACGTTGATCCCGCCTCTAATCGTTAAAAGATCATACATTAGAATTAAGCTGTAAGCATTCTTAATAAGAATGACAGACAAGGACTAAAGTTTAAAAATTTACTCAAAGAAATATCAATCCAGAAATGCACACTCTGAACCGGCATACAAATATTCATATAAACATATAAATCATAATATAACAGGTAGAGCTCAGTAAAGTTCTACTGGAAATCCAGCTTAGATTTGCCTTCTAAGAAAAAGGATAGTACACCCCTGGTCATTCCCAGCAAATATTCCTGGGACATGACTTGTTACATAGTGTGTTATTTGGACTGAGGTAGTAAGTTTGTCCTTTGATAGGTACATCACGTTCAGTGTGACTGGAAAAGTCTTAGGGCATGATTTAGATCCTGGAGGATCGGGTCCCGCCATTGCTTTTTCGACGGTCTTTCAGCCCGCCAACTTGACGGTCTGCCAGCCGTTTTTAGATGTTGTTGAGTCTGTGGCCGATAGATTACCCGAGTCCTTCCGACTCCGCCGGAATAGTCATCCCACCTCAAGTGCGTCAGAGGCAAAAGTGTCTGTGGAAGGGAGCCCAGCAAAGAAAACTGCTCAGTCGATTACAATGTGCCTTTCCATCGAGGCAACTGTGGCAGCAACACCTCTATACTCGAGTTGGTGGAATGGAAGAAAAAGAGGTAAAATTTTACCTTTTTTCAAGTTCACACTTCCGTTTCCATCTTGAACCCCATCATGCAGGTCATCCCTGCACAACTACTAGTCAACCACAACGCTAAGTTACTCCGTTGTTGCCGGACTCTGTGTGGGCACATTCAACAGTGTGTGTATGTTGTTGGCGTGCAATGTTAAAAAAATGCATTACACATTAATTACATGTACATATTGATAGATCCACAACATATATGCCTAGTGAGTTAATGATGAGTAGTAATTTCTTCTCTTCACACCCCCATGGCCTCACTCCATCAGGTCTCCACCACCAGGCCAGCGCCATCACAACGGGAACATCTAAATCGGCTCATCGCAATCCAGCCGGCCTGACTGCGACAGAGTACTGAAAGTCAGCTGAGAAGACCACCGACACGGCAGATCATTGTCTGTTGATGCTCAATCTAAATTTGGCAGGCGGGATTCTGTCAGCTTAACAGAGTACTTGGAACTGCCACTGCAGCGGGGTGATGGTAGTCCTGCCAAGATCTAAATCAGGCCTTTAAACTTTTTATGGCAAAGGCTACAATTCTTTATTACAGTGGAAATATTAACAATGAAAATGATCACGTGGTATACTACAATGTCACATCCGAGATGGAAGAAAACACAAAGTTGTTCTAGGTTAGTTGTTCTCGGCTTGTCAGATGTTAAATACTTAAGTTAAGAAGTTAAGAGTTAAGTGCTTTCTCTTTGCCTATTTTGTATATTGACACATAGCTGAGAGAAGGAGTGTGTGGTTTCTATGACGCATGACGCTATCACTGTTATTCATTTCCCTTAAGCAGATAACAACCATTTACAAAACCCATTGTATTGCCCAGTTTTAGGTCTAAGTCAATTGTTGTGTTATATATATGGATACTATTACATCTCATATAGAAACCAAAATACAGATCAGGTGGTCCACTATGGGAATCACAGGAATGTATTTTACATGTTCCTTTTAGAGATCCCCCACTTTTTTCCCAATTAAAGACCTGTCTGCACATATTTCTATATGACTGATTGCAGTCAGCAGCTGTGGATGCTTCCTGAAGCCTGGTTACAGCATGTTCTTCCAAAGTTGATGCCACATGCTATGCAAAACGCTGGGCAAGGGAAGCACACACTTAAAAGGTCTGAAGTTGTTGCTCTGTACAATTTGCACATTACTGTAACCGTTTAAAATATTAATGCTGTAAGATATGGTGCAGTTTTTAACGTGTTTAATATTTCAACACCATGCATGCCCACTGCTTTATAAGCCTTGCTTTGTCAAATTAATTTGCTTTAAAATGCACCATTTGCCAATGATTTTTTATTTTATTTTAATCGACATGATGATCTACCCTGGGCTCACCCTAGACACCACGTTTGTCCATTAGGCTTAAGCTCGCTTACATAAAAGTCATACCCAACGCCTTACCACTTCCAAATGTCACCAGCCGCAACTGAGTATGCGAACTCCACAGTACCATAATGGCCTTAATGAAAACTGAGAAGTTTGATATCAAACCTCTCAGCACATTAAACCCACACTGATGCGAGTGTTGGATTTAATGACCAATGCACACAGAGGGCATCTTGGAGATGCCCCCAGAAAAAGGAACTAACACTAGTGTCTAGGCTGAGTGGCTGCTCCCCAGCTGCCACTGTTGCAGATCGGAACAGATAATTTCCACCTACTACCGCGGTCAGAGTAATTTCACAGTCACACGCACATACACTCAGCATTCACTAGGGCCCATCACAATAACATTCATAATAAATACTCTGTGAACCTTTCAAAAATACCAGAAGAAACTTACACCAATCTGCATCCAGTGCGAGGCCAATGTGACCATATCGATGTGTCTTGAGTCATAGATTTAAACACCCATAAACATTTGGAACTCAATAAATGACAAAGAAATAACTACCCGACACTATAATTCAAATCATGATTATTATTTATCTAAATTAGTTTGAATGCATAGCAAATCATTTTCATAGTTACCTATTCTAGCTAAGTGACAGAAATGGATCAGGACAGGTCTCTCAATAAAGTCTCTCGAGTCACCGTCCTCTCAATCAGCATCGACTCTCCTCGAACGCAGGTTCAGGAAGAAGTGGGTAAGAAGCAGCCTCCAATCCTTTCTAAGCTAACAATATTTATAATGAAAATAACAAATTTTAAAGAAACAATTATTTTTAATCAACTGAAAGGCCATTGAGCAGAGCGAGCAGGAAAGGATGTGGACTTGCAACATTTGAGGAATGTTTGCTTCATGAGAAAGTCACAACATAGGATACGGAAGAAGGAAGCTCAGACACGAAATGCAACAACGCATAAATGTCCTTCCTCAGAATGATAGTGAAGCCACCGCAAAGTTATTATTGTTCATTGTGGCTGTATTTCTTCTCCAAGGTTATCTGACAATTTGGCAATATGCCTGGAGCTCCTGCTCAAGCTGCTGTCCTCATGGAAAATTTCTGATTCAGCCAGAGGCCGTGGTCAGATGACTTTTCAACCATTTTCAGCAAGGCCTTCTCATCATAATTTATTCACTCGAATGAAGGCTGTGAATATCGGCCATCTTGGATTAGGCCAAAACGGACCATCTTAATTAAAAGAAAGCATAAGCAACGTTACTACATCATAATGATTGTACAGTGTTAAGTCCCACTAATACCCCTATGTGTATGTAGTTATCTAGCCATTTGCGACACAAAGAAGCATTAAAGCATGTTATTTTTAAAGCGCAAATACATTACAAACCACATTTTAATCACACACGTTTAATTTATTTACACATTAATTTAGTTCACGTATTAGTTAAGCAACAAGGAAGCATTCCCACGTGTGTTTTCTTTCATTAGTAATGTTGGTTAGTAAAAAAGAACTTCGAACAAAGTTATTAATTAGCAGTTATAGATTAATAATTTTAATCACGACATATAAACAAAACTGGAGCTTAAATCTCGATAAATTTTCAACAGAAAACTCTGCTCCAGCAATCCCCCCTTTGGTGATATATTATCACCACAAAAACCAACCCAAAAAAAAAAATTTAGTAAAATTTTAGTCCCATTTTCTCAGGATAAATTTAAAATGTCTTTTTGTATACATACAACATAGACATACTACACACCACTCTCTCTTTCATCCTTTTCTTTTGATTCTAGGTAAATACTCTCCCTAAATTTCTCTAATTCAATTTCTTGTGGGTCTCTCTTTGACCTCTTTTGTTTATTTTCAAGTTTTCCTTTAAACATTTTCTTTCTCCCTCCCCTGTTTTTACAACACAAACACCCTAATCTCATGATTAATAAAGCAACAATTATACATGTTAAAGGAAATAATACTTTCCTAATAATTGTACTACCTATTTTAGCAATACAATTCTTAACTGCAAGTAACTTATTAGCCATTTTGGTCCAGAAACTTTCAGCTTTCAGTGGTACTAATTCTTCACGTAATATTTTTGATATAGACCTTTAGATCTTTGCTTTCATCAGGAATGTAAGTGCAACAATGTTGAACTTTCAGCATCCCACAGACTCCTCCCTCTTTCGCCAAAATAATATCAAGGGCAAGTCGATTTTGCATAGACATTGCACGTACAGCAATCATTTCTGTATTTACCAAAACAAATCCTCCAGCGGTACTTGTTGATAAACGATCTACCACTGTTGATAATTTCCGAATTTTAAATGCATTTAAAGAAATTCCCACTGCTGGAATTATAGCTCCAAAAATATCACCAACAATTTCTGACCAAGTTTCTCTTTTAAAGCTTTTTAGTAAATTAATTTGCTCAGCATCTTCTATCTTATCTACATGAAAGACCTTTGGAAAGACTAGGCCAACATAACATGTGCCATACCAATGGTCAGGCAACCTATAATAAGCCCTGTTTCCATAAATATAATACACTCCTGGGAAAACCGGATCTTCTCCTCCTTTAAATCCCCATCCCGTTGCAAGGAAGTATGTATCATGGCACTCACTAGTCCCAATGAAATAATTATCATATTGGGATTTCCCTCTGGTGATACATAATTTACCCTTCTGTGGTGCATCTAAAGCCAATGTTGGACTGACCCCATTCTTCAATTCCTTTCCCATCTCAATATCCCATATTGTCTCACTCACTTTATGTTTCCCTGCTTTTTCACGCATTGTTACTCTTCTCTCTTCTACCATGTCTAGAAAAGCCTTTTCTTCTTCTTTCAAACTACAAGTTAAATTATTCTTAAAAATGTAATCTAATGTTAATTCTTTTGTCTGGATAAAAATCTCACCAAAAATGTTAGCCTCTTTTGCAGGGTTCAATTTTGTATTCATTGTTAATTGTCCAAAAATGTTATCCTTGTTAGACATCTTATAATCTATTTTCCTAGTAAATAAAAAACACTACTTAACACACTACATGAAATTCCATATGTAGCTGGTAAATGATGATAAGTAACACCCTCCGAAACGGATGCAGGTAATTGCATACAAACGTAGCAATCCCTAACTTCCATTGTCTTTACATATTCATACAACAGCTTTGAAAAAACATTGTTAGAAAAATCATTAATTGACCTATCTTTATGTATATGAATGTGGCTAATTTCTGTCGGAACTGTTTTCTGTGAAATTTTTTCTATATTAGTCATATTTTCAATATGTATTCCTAAAGTGTCTATTGAAACTCTAAAAATAACTAGTAAAGCAAATATACTCCACATTAACATCAAAAATCCAGTACAGCAGCAGCACATCCTGCACCACTGTTTCAAAAAGGCACATCTACTTCTGTTATTTTCTGTGATAGCCATTTTATTACTCTGGCAGTGTCTTTTGACTTAGCCTCTACTACTTTTCTATTGAACCTCCCACTACTGAAATCTTTTAGACTTCTTCTTTTTACTTTCTCCAGATGACTCCTTTTAACTATTCAATTTGGATTTTCATCACTTTTCACTTCTTCTTCAGCAACATCAAATTGTATCAAATCTCCAGTATCCTGAGCATCTGATTCTTCTCCAATGTCAGTCAAGATGACTTTCAGGATTCCACCAGCCTTTTCCTCAACCACTCTTCGTACGATCTCCTTTGGATTTCCTTGACTCTCTGCCTCTTCACCTTCAGACAGTGTCACATCCATCCATTCCGGTGACCTATACTTCTGGTTTGGTTTTCTGATCCTTTTATATTCTGCTTGTTTTGATGTTTCTTTTTGTTTTAATCCTTTCGCTGGATTTTGACTAGATACTTCATTCACCTGCTCAGCTTTCGATGAATTTGTCTGTACCAGTCTGTATCTCAGCCTTTTTACTCGATTAGGCCAAAGATCTCCTTTTACAATATTCTTTGGTCTCACTTGTTTAGATTTTCTTTCTTCAGTCCAAGTTCTCTTTCTCAGAACTCTTCCTTTTGGTTTCTCATTTTCACTTTCATCTGATTCTGTTTCATTCGCCTTTTGTTCAATAATATTTTCTTTCGATTTCAGAGATTTCTTTTCCACCGCTTGAGATTTCCCTATCTCTTTCCCTCCTCGGGTCTCCGACACGCAATCTTCTTTCTGTCTACTTGTCCCTTCACCTAGCTCATTGGTGATGTTCCCTACACCTCCTCGGGGGTCTTCCGCAATCTGTCCCTCTCTATCTTCTTCTGACCCTACTTCTTCAAATGTAATCTCAGGTAGATTTCCAATCTCCTCATCTGACTCAGACGCAGTCACTTTTTTGTTGTCTATTTGAATCTCAGGCTCTCGTACAGAATCCGATCTTTTTTCTGAAACATTCAATGTTTCTCTTGAAGACTCTCTTGGGATACAGAAAGAATCACCTGACTCTTTTTCTCTTTCCCCACTTTCAGGATTTCTGTTCCTTGTCACTGGTTCTCCTTCTGCATCATCACTGGAATCTGACTCTTCAAAATACTCTCTACCAGTTCCTTCTTTTGGATTTGGTACTCTTAAAGTATGACTTGCATGTACCCAGTTCTTCACACCAGCACACTTCACTGCAGTTGTCGTAGTCAAAATGACTTGTCTTGGCCTTCCCCACCTTGGAACCAAGCAATTCCTTCTTCTATGCACTTTAATCCTCACCCAGTCCCCTGGATTCAGATCATGAGCTTGCTTCTTTTCAAGTGTAGTTGCATCTTCTCCAACCTGGTGAAACACAGAATGAACTGCGTCAGCCAGGCCTTTACAGTAATCCAATATCATATCATCAGTAATTGTGACTAACTTGTTGACAGGCACAAAAGCATGTCTCATCGCACGTCCCATCAGGATTTCGTGCGGACTAAGCCCTGTTGTTCTGTCTGGAGTAGACCTTATAGTCATCAACACTAGAGACAAGACATCCGGCCATTTCATACCAGTGGCTAAACACATCTTACCAATTCGGTTTTTTATTGTGCCATTCACCTGTTCAACAACTCCAGAAGCCTCAGGTCTGTATGCACAATGTAACTTCTGCTGTATGCTCAATGCTTCACAGATTAAACCCATTAGTTAATTGTAGAAGTGTCCACCTCTGTCTGACTCAATTGTCACTGGGAACCCGTACCTTGGAATCAATTCTCTCAACAGTAACTTTGCCACCGTTACCCCATCATTCCTTCTAGTCGGGTAAGCTTCCACCCATCTTGAAAACAAACAAACTACCACTAGTACATACCTCAATTTGTTCACTTGAGGCATTTCAATGAAATTTATCTGCATTCTGGTAAATGGACCTCCTTCTCTGCCTATTGTTCCCAGACTCACCACTGTCTTTTTCCCAGTATTGAACTGCTGACAAATTAAACATCTTTGACAGATGCTTTCTGCAATCAGTCTGAATTTTGAATTATACCAAGTCTGCTTGAAGGACCTAATCATCGCATCCCTTCCCAGATGTCCCTGGCCATGATACATTCTTGCCATGGTTGATAGCATACTATTGGGCATCACTGGTCTTCCATCCTTATAGACCCAGACATGACCTGTTTCTCTTGGGGCACACCCTGCTTTGATCCAATCTCTCTTTTCCTCATCTCCTACCTCATCTTGCAAATGTCTCACTTCATCCCACGTTTCCATGATATTAGTAAACATCACAGTACAAAAAGACATCTCCTTCTCACGTGATTTGTTTATCGAATGATTATTTTTTGCACAGTATTGTGCTATGTCATTGGCAAATCTGTTACCAAGTGTGACAAAATCATTTCCCTGTCCATGAGCAGCACATTTCACAACTGCTAGTTCCCTAGGCAGCTGTATTGCTTCCAACAACTTCCCAATCACTTCAGCATTCTTTATAGGAGTACCACTCGACGTCAAGAAACCTCTCTGTAGCCAAAGTTGGCCAAAGTCATGCACCACTCCGAATCCATACTGACTATCAGTCATTACAGTCACTCTCAGATTTTTCCCAATCTTGCAAGCTTTTGTTAATGCTACCAATTCATCCACCTGTGCTGACTTCACTCCTTTTAAAGATGAAGCTTCCATAACTTCCGAAACCTTGCACACCGCATATGCTGCACATAGCACACCATCATCATTCCTCAGACATGATCCATCCACAAATAACACATGATCACTTTCAGGTAAAGGTAAATCTCTTATGTCTGGTCTCGGCTTTGTACAGAAATCAAGTACATCCAGACAATCATGATCATTTTCATCTCCCACATTCACATTGTCAAAATCTGGCAACAAAGTTGCTGGATTCACATTCACACATCTTTCAAGAATCACATTTGATGCTCCCAGAATGATCTTCTCATATTTAGTCAGCCGACTATGTGACATATATTGAGTTCTGCTTCTGGTCAAAAGAATTGCCACGTTATGAGGTACAAATACCCTTACATTATACCTTCACTTTGTTCCAAACTTCTGCATGTAGCTGCTACCGCTTTTAGACAACCTGGCAAACCTACAGCTACAGGGTCAAGTGTTGATGAGAAGTATGCAATCGGCCTTCTCAGTTGCTCATGCTTCTGAATTAACACTGAGAGTGCACAACCATTTCTCTCACTGCAGTACAACTCAAACTCTTTCTCATAATCAGGCATTCCCAAAGCAGGCGCTTCACACATTCTGCTTTTCAACTCTTCAAATGCTGCCATTTGTTCCCCATCTAATACTAATGGGTCTTTTACTTCACTTTTAGTCAATTTGATCAATGGCTTTGCTATCAGGGAAAAGTTACTTATCCACTGACGACAATAACCCACCATCCCCAGAAACATCCTCACCTCTCTCTGGGTCATTGGGGCTCTCATTCCTTTAATGATTCTGATTCTATCATCAGTCACTTTCCTCAGACCTTTTTCAATATTGTGTCCGAGATAATGAACCTCTTTTTTACAAAACTGCAATTTGGCTGGAGATACCTTTAACCCTCCATCTGCCAAATGATTCAGTAAAGCTATGGTATCTACTTCACAAGCTTCACGTGTCTTTGATGCCACAAGTAGGTCATCAATATACTGGACTAGCACTGAATTTTCAGGCATGATCAAACTTTCTAATGATTTCTTCAATAATTGATTGAAAATCGAAGGACTCTCTGTATATCCCTGTGGGATTCGACACCATGCCAAAATACGCTGGCCAAACCGGAAAGCAAAAATTGGTTGGCTATCATGATGCAATGGAATTGAAAAGAAAGCATGACACAAATCAATTACTGTGTACCACTCGGCATCATGAGGAATCTGATACAAAATCACTGATGGATTTGGCACAATTGGACAACACGCCACCACAATCTTGTTAATTTTTCTCAAATCCTGCACAATCCTGAACTTCCCATTGGGTTTCTTTAGGCCCATTATCGGTGAATTACACGGGTTACTCAGTAACTCTCTTAAAACACCCTGCTGAATCATTTTGTCAATGATAGGCGTTATTCCCTCAATTATTTCTGGTGTCAATCTGTATTGTGGGATATTTGGATAAACAACTCCCTCTTTCACTGTAATTTTTACTGGATCTACATTATTCATCAATCCCACATCTTCTCCAGTAAAATCCCACACTGTTGTTTTCACTGTGTGCTTTAATTCTTGAGGCAAATCATCTGGATTGAACACAGCATATGTTCCAACAATCTCACTTTCTCTATTATCTAGAGTCATCCTATACAAAACATCCTCATCTTTTGTCTCAAAAGCTATTCCATCCGGTGTACAAAAAATTGCAATTCATTTTACACAATAAGTCTCTACCTAACAAGTTCACTGGACTAGTGTCACACACTACAAATCTGTGCATGTCTGAAAATTTCCCTATTTCTACTCTCACTGATTCAGTAAGACGAGTTTTAATTTGTGTATTCGCTACACCAACTACTTGGATTGCTTCATCCGAGAGAGGAAGATTTCTTATATCTGCTGACCTGACAGTTGATCTTGTTGCTCCTGTATCTACCAAAAAAGTAACACTTTCTCCATTTATTTTCCCATCTACAAATGGTCCTGCCTGGTCTATTTCTAGAGTTGCACCAAGTATGCACTCTTCCTCCTCTCTTCGGCACCGTCAATAGTCACCTTCTGACTCACTCCCTTCACCCTTTAACAAGTACTGTTGTATCTTATTAGCATGTCTCTTTTTATTTACCTGCTCATCATTGTAGAATCCCGAGTCCTGGTTATACTTTTGGGATCCTCTACTCTGTGGCAAGGGTGGTTTTGGCTCTTGACTCTGCTGTCTGTTAACCCTCTGCTGTTGTTGCTGATGATTACACCCCTCGTTCTGCACCTGTTGATTCAAGGGTTTACTCTCGTTACTCGCTAACGGTGGATTGGTACACTCGGATCTCCAATGCCCTAATTCTCCGCAATTGTGACTAGGAAATCTTTTCTTTGCCTCTTCTAAATTCCCCTTTCCTTTTCCTGTATATCTCAGTTTATTCCCTTGATTTTTCTCTCGTTCTATCAATTGTGCTTCCTGTCTTTCTGCAACTTTCACCTGTGCCCACATTGCTTTTTCTTTCAGTTTTCTTTGTTTTGCCTCAATTTCATCACTGAAATATTTTGCATGTCTCAAAATCTCATCAATCATTTACTTTGCCAATCGACTGTATGCTCACGAATTTTTTCACTAATTTCAGGTCTCAGGCCAAATACAAACCTGTATACAAAATGACTCAAATCCTTATCACCTAGGTGTTCATCTCCACTGAATTGTTTAAAAGCCAGTATCAGCCTTTCATAGAAAGCATGCACTGATTCTTTCGCCTCTTGATGTGTTCGATCTATTTTAACCCAGTCTGTCTCTTTTGGTGGTACCTTATTCTTTAGAAACACAATTACCTGGTCATATTTCCTCATTACCTCTGGATCAGGTGCTCCTGTTTTCGGGTCTCTTGGACACTCTTTAGTAGGCCAATCTACAACTATTTTACACTCTGCCCACAAGTCTGCTGGAACAATTATATCAAACAGGCTATTTAAGTCAATCCACAGTACTTTTGACAATTTCACAAACCTGTCTACCTGCCTATACCACTCGACGGGCTTTTCTCTCAGTCGAGGGAAATCATTCGTAAATGATAAAATATCCTGTCTGGTCCATGGGACATGTACATACCCTCCTCCAGGTATCTCTCTCATAGGATAAGCATTCACTGTTTTTTCCTTTTCTCTCACAGGAAAAGCTGAATAAGTTTTGCCCACTGAATCTTCTCTTTTCTTGCACCATTTATCTTTCCAATTTTCTACATCACCCCATTTTTGCAACAAAGCAATCATTTCCTTAATTTGACCTGTTCTGCCAGCCCTATTTAGATTCTCTATATCCTTCTCTGTAAAATCCACCCTATAAGGCTTCTGCAAAACTTTCACCTTATCCATATCTACTCCGAAATCACTTGCTAGTCTCTTCAATTTGTCATGTGTATTTTTAGCCCTCCAGGTGATATTTTTGCACATAAATAACAACTCTCCATCATGATGATCTTTCAACATTTCCGTAGGAATTGTTCCTGTAATAAATTCCTCCAATTCTATGCGTAACCTTGATACATCTATTGCCTGTGTGTTCTCATCTTTTTTCTGAAGAAGCTTTAACCAATCATTCAAATCTTCACCTGTTATTTCCGTAGGTTTTTTAGCTACACACACTTGTTCTGCCAACCTCTGTGGTTCTAAAATTGGTCCTCCTATACAATCAGTATTTACTCCCAACACATCCAATCCTCCACTACATGTGTCATGTCTCATTTGTCTCAAATTATTTTCCGCCATTCTCATTCCTGAATCTTCCAACAAACAGGAACCAACCAAACCATTTCAAATCATTCTTTCTTTATCATAAATAGGCATAATTGGACCTATAGTTACAGGCACTGTAACTGCTTCTAGGTTTCTCGTCAGCTCTTTGATTTTCTCAGTCAACTCAGATGTAGTTTTTACTAATTCTTTTGTGTTTCCTTCATTATTCAATCTTTCTCTCTCTTGCTCTCTTTCTGTTAGGGAGCTACCATTTTTCAAATCAGGTGTCACAACTTCAGTCTTAATAATTCGCAAAGTATCTCTTATAGGAGTTGTAACTGGCGTTCTCTCCTCAGGCTCTGGCCTATATGGAGGTGGTCTCTTGTAAATCATGTCATCTAAGAGTTCATCATCATAATCATTAGACCCATACCTTCTCAATTCTGCCTCAGGTACTTTTCCCACACCTTTCTTTTCTTCTCTAACCTCAACAGTTCTCATAGGATATAATCCCTCTGTCATACTAGCATCTCGCCATCTCTTCATTCGATCATGATGAGTCTCACGATCATATTTCCTCCCAAATATATACCTGTAATTGTTCCCACTCCTCTGCTTTTCTCGCTCATGGGTCTCATCCTCCCATTCCACCAATGCCTCAAACTGAGTCGGTCTTGGTCTAGGCTATAGACTCATCATATTTTCCCGTAAGTTTCTCAACACGGCCAGATTAAATGAACCATGTTCCGGGAACGCTAAAACACCATCTTTTTCTGTGTACTTAGCCCAATTATCTAACCATATACAGGTATGATATCCATATTTCGCAACCATAAAGGATGCAGGTGTTTTTGTCGGAGGTAACAATTCACCCTCTCTTGTTATTATTTTCTTATCCTTGTCGAACCATCTTTTAATTTTGCCGAACAAGGACTTTTTCTTTTCCTTTTCTTGATGGTAATACATTTTAATGTTCACCACAACCTTAGCACAATTTAGGAAGTCGTAATATCTCTTCCGCAACTATACGATCTTTTGTCCAATAACAGCGCGACTCACACTAACGCACCAATCCTGGAACGTCTACGTCACCCTGTAATTCTTCCAATCCCTGCGCGGCTCACACCAACACACCAATCAGAGCGCGAGCACTGTTCTATTTCACCATCCAATCACAGCGCGGTCTGTATGACGTCAGTAGTCGCTGCAGTCGCTCCTACTCTTGTCTCCTGTCACTCGTCTACCCCTCCTTCACAAAAACTTTCTACAGTAGACTTCGTTTCAAATTTCACAAAATCTATTAGTTACAACATATAAACATCTCCATTGTCTGCTTTGCTAACCAAAGAATAGTAAAGAAATCTTTCTCACCAGAATCCCGTTTCCCTGAAACAGCGCTTACCTCTGTTCCACTACGGAATTAAATACTATCGTTGACACAGTAGCACATCCCTCTACTCTGCCCTTCTATCATGCATCCTTTAACTGCTTTCTCGAAGAATACTCTAAGAGTCCTCACAATTAACAAAATGCTCATACATTCACGCACTTTTATACCAGAAAATGTAGTACATTTACACAAAATCCTGCCTTTCCCGAGAACAGCAAACAGTCTGTCCCACTACAGAATTATAACATACGTTAACCAAGCAGCGCTTACCTCTGCTCAGTCCTTCAAACAAGCTCAGAGAATACCTATTACTCTTCCAGCGATAAGATTTAACGGCAATCCTTACGGATCCCTGGGACTGAAAACCAGAGTTTCACAGATAACCTTTTGCTACCATACGCACCCCTTTTATACTGAAAATATGTCCTAATAGTAACACACGACGATGTCACTGATTCCAAACCCAGACAATGTGACGCGTAACCTCAATTTTCACACGTTTTCCCTGCATACATACAGGATCAACAATCCCGTCTTTCCCGAGAGCAGCACTACTTCCCTCTACTCTACTACGGAACTGCCACCAGCTTCCAACTTCCAGAAGCCGTACAGACTACATAAAACTCAATACGACGACTTCAACATATAGTATTAGTACATATACCAACATCAATCAATAATCAATAATCAATAAACCAAAGAAGCCTATATACAAGCAATCTATCAGATCAAGACAACAATCAAAACCATACTGCTGCTACCAGGAAAACTGTTGCAGATCGGAACAGATAATTTCCACCTACTTCCGCGGTCAGAGTAATTTCACAGTCACACGCACATACACTCAGCATTCACTAGGGCCCATCACAATAACATTCATAATAAATACTCTGTGAACCTTTCAAAAATACCAGAAGAAACTTACACCAATCTGCATCCAGTGCGAGGCCAATGTGACCATATCGATGTGTCTTGAGTCATAGATTTAAACACCCATAAACATTTGGAACTCAATAAATGACAAAGAAATAACTACCCGACACTATAATTCAAATCATGATTATTATTTATCTAAATTAGTTTGAATGCATAGCAAATCATTTTCATAGTTACCTATTCTAGCTAAGTGACAGAAATGGATCAGGACAGGTCTCTCAATAAAGTCTCTCGAGTCACCGTCCTCTCAATCAGCATCGACTCTCCTCGAACGCAGGTTCAGGAAGAAGTGGGTAAGAAGCAGCCTCCAATCCCTTTCTAAGCTAACAATATTTATAATGAAAATAACAAATTTTAAAGAAACAATTATTTTTAATCAACTGAAAGGCCATTGAGCAGAGCGAGCAGGAAAGGATGTGGACTTGCAACATTTGAGGAATGTTTGCTTCATGAGAAAGTCACAACATAGGATACGGAAGAAGGAAGCTCAGACTCGAAATGCAACAACGCATAAATGTCCTTCTGATGAATACAGGCCCCAGCTAGGCCCGCAAGGCACAAGGGTTCGCTCTCCTGTAACGGAATCTATAAGGAAGTTGGCACGGAAACTGCAAAGTACAAAAACAGCATTTATTAACCCTTAAGGGTGGTCCTACAATCCACACAACACCCTTCAGTATTGCATGGAGTAGCACAAAGAACTTGCGTACACAGTCCCCTTTTATACACAACAGAGGGGCTCATAAGTGGGTGGATACAACATGAGGCCGAAGAACATTACCATTTATGGTCATTCTCGATACTGAATCAATACATGGGCGGAGCCAACACACTCCTTGAGCCCGCGAAACACATGGTCAAGCAAGGCTAATTATAACAGATGTGGTCAAGTCTGGGCATGCGCCAGATGGACAAGAGAGCTATTTATAACCTGTTACTAGGCAGATTACAAGGGCAACTAACACAAAGGTCGGACTCTCCTCGTGGCGAACACGTGGCACATGATAATACAAAATGGATTCCGAACTTCGGTCAACATAACGGAGAAAACATGATCTAAAGGGAAAGCATTAATGTCTTCAGCAAATGCTTAATCACATTGCTGTTTTAATTTACAACAGACGACCCTTTCAGCATTTACTGAAGACATCCGGTTTCCAAAAATCATCATATATGTCAATTATCATCATTCCTTTAACCTCTTTAGCTAGACGCTTCTGATGAGCAACATCGGCAATAGCTTTCTTATCCGGGATGCAGAATGAAATGCATACGGAACAGAACAATGGTCCACATTGAACACACATACAGAAAAAGAACAGAATTGCTATAATAATACAGAGACCAGTTAAGACCTTCCATCCCCAGGCAGTAACCAATGCCCAAAACCATCCAGAAAAGGACCAAGTGCCGTTTTCTGTGTGGATTTCAGCTGCTATTTTATGCAGCTTGTTAATGGCGTTATAAACGGATGGCGTATGATCAGGGATGAACACACAGCAACTACTTCCAATAATTTTACAGGCTCCACCTCGATCAGCTAGCATTACATCTAATACCATACGATTCTGCAATGCAACAATCCTAGTTATTTGTAACTCTTCCGTAAGATTCCCAAGAGCAGCAGCAGTCTGATTTGTCACAGCTTCTACCACTCTTGTTAATCTTCGGATCTTCCTACTATTCAAAGCGGCTCCAACAAAGAAAAACAATCCTAAGTTAAAATCAATATACTGCTGCAAGCTGGTATCAGTCTGATCCACATCATCAATCGATAAAGTACGTTTATACCTATTTACAGTCACATTATTCAACAATTTCAAATCCTTATGGTAAGATGCTGGTGCTAGGAATACAGGAGGTAATAGGAAGGATACATAACATACCCCAGACCACCCAGCCGGCAAACGGTAATAACCTTTATTTCCGCACACAAAATAGGTATTATGGGACGCTAGGAAGGTACTGTTATTCAATCCATCAATGTTCAAGACAGTTAGGCAATCACTGACACCAACAGGGATAAAACCCACACTCTGGACACACAGGTCCGCTTGAGCCTGTGCCACTTGGATCACGAATTTGTCCTTCCCCACAGTGTCTCTGGTGTTCGTGAAGATATAGGGAATGGATTCATTGTCTGGTCGGTACTCTTCCCATTCCCAAATTGTCCCATTCGCTTGCGGATATCCATTTTTATCCTGATGACATTCTTTATTAAGTCTGAAAAGCAATCGTCCCACTGTCGGTTTCCGAGTGGCAAACAGTAAGGTGTACCATGCTCTACAAGAGCCATTATGAGAGAAAGGAAGTGGTATGAATGGCGTACCTCCTTTCTTCTGATGGGCCGGCATCATCCCACATATCCAACAGTTCGTAGCGTTCGTAGCAACGTGGGTATGATGCAGCATCTGAATGAAAGTGTTATTCAAATAAGACTGTCGATGCTTCAACTCTTGATACGGCAATGTATAGAAGTAGTGCTCCGCAGGCACCGGAGTCGTCAACACAAGTGTTTTCCGAGCAGGAGTTACCTCCTCTACAAACCATGTTGTTATTCCAACAATAGCTACTGTTAGCATGAACCCCAACGCACAAAGGATTTTCTTCTTCTCCATGTCAAAGGAAACAATACCCTGATATCTTCCTGAAACTAAAAAGTCTGTCAGAACTCTTCCCCTTGGGCAGCGGTTGATTTCTTCACCAGCGGGCCAAGACGGGTGTCACTACACTAATGCAGGGCTGATCCCCCCCCCTTGCCTCATCGGCTCTCCGTTTCACTAACCCAAGGGCCGTTCTGACAGTATGTCCCGGTACTGGAAACCTCACTTCCTCGGTCGAAGATGATATCGCCTTCCTCCAGAAGTCGCGTGGTCCGGAAAGAGCTCCTCAGTGTCACCCGGCTCCGCAGCACGGCCTGTCTCTGCTGCCAGGATTTCTCGTTGATCGGTCAGCACGGCAGACTCCACCAATCCGGGCGGTACCTTTCGACAGTGCAAGGAATGGATCCAATTCTTCCTGTTCGAGACTCGCACAGCCGTCCTCGTTGCAAGGAGGACTTGCTCAGGGCCCACCCATCTCGGCTCCAAACTGTTCGTTCTGTCGAAGACTTTCACCATGACATGGTCACCAGGCCGGAGACCATGTCCTTCACCGGTAGACCGATCAGGGAGCGCCTCTCGGACCTGTTGATGAATAGAAACCAAGTTATCCGTTAACTGTGCCAGATAATCGCTCATCATTACACAAGGTACATCATACACAGCCTTAGGCCTTGGTGAACCCCAAATGTTCATTGGGCGTCCAAATACTATTTCATACGGCGTAAGGCCGGTTCGAGAGTGTGGCACTGATCTAATTGACAATAACGCCAGTGGCAGGGCGTCTGGCCAAGTCAAAGACGTTGAAGCTTGGATTTTGGCTATCTTAAGCTTCAGTGTACCATTATACTTCTCGACTAGTCCTGCAGACTGAGGGTGGAACACGGCGTGGAACTTCTGGGTGATGCCCAGGCCCTTCAAGACGTACTTTATAACATCCGCTACAAAGTGAGGCCCATTATCACTCCACAGAAGTCTACAGACGCCGTATCGAGGGAAAAACTCTTTTAGCAGTAGCTTCGCCGTGGTCATTGCAGTGTTGTCTTTCGTAGGGTACGCCTCAACCCATTTACTGAAGGCGCAAACCACTACTAGAACATACTTCAAATTGTTACAGCGCTCAAGCTGGATATAGTCCATCTGCAGAACCTCAAAGGGTGCAGTGGGCGTCGCAAATCCTCCTGCTGGAGTTCGAGTACCCTTTCCTGGGTTATACTTCAGACAGATCATACAGGTCTGCACCACCCTCTTTGCCGTGCTAGCAATCTCTGGATGCTCCCAGACTTGGGTAAGCAATTTCACAATTGCGGAAGCTCCAACATGTGCTAGCCCATGTGCCATCTGAACCATAGGTTGTACGAAAGCCGTGGGTAACTTCCATCTATCCATCTGCTTATTTCTCCAACAACCCTCATCATCCAACTCTCCCTCGCTAGCCCATTGCTCCCGCTCTTTATCGGAAGCGGTCCGTTGCATTTCGCGCACTTCCTCCTTCGCATCACGCCATCTTTCCACCTGTGACTTTACTACATACATGGCAGTAGTACCGGGCTGCATCGCAGTCTCCCGTGCTACTCGATCCGCTAGCGCATTCCCTTCTCCAACTTTATCAACCACTTTCCTATGGGCGCTACACTTAACAATGGCAATTTTCTTTGGGTATGTCAATGCGGTTAAAAGATTGTGAACTAACTCTCCATGCATTATCTGCACCCCATGTGACGTTAGAAACCCTCTCTCCTTCCAGAGTAGGCCGAAGTCGTGCGCTACTCCGAAGGCATAGCGGATATCTGTGTAAACATTCACACACAATCCTGTACTGAGCTCACATGCTCGTGTTAATGCTATCAGTTCCGCTGCTTGAGCTGATTTCTGTGGTATGCGTGCTGTCTCCACTATTGTTTGTAATGTGGTAATTGCATACGCTGCTGAAGTCGTACCATCTGGTAGCTTCAGACAGGATCCATCCACCCACAGTTCTCCATCTACATCTGGAAAGGGCGTATCCTGGAGATCAATACGACCCTTTGTTTGTTCCTCAGTCACAAGAATACAATCATGCGCTTTCCGCGCCTCAGGCTGAGTTTCGGGGTATGGCAGCAATGTTGCCGGGTTTAGTGTTACGCACCTTTTCAACGTAATATGAGGAGCCAAAAGCGTCAACTCATATCCCGTCAAACGGGCACTGGTCAAATGCTGCGTCTTTGTTTGATTAAGCAGGGCATCAACAGCATGGGGGACTAATACCAACAGCTTATGAGATAACACAATTCCCTCGCTTTGGCGTATTGACACAGCTGTCGCCGCAACCGAGCGAAAACACCCTGGTAATGCTCGGGCGACAGGATCAAGTACAGCCAAAAAATATGCACAAGGGCGCTGCTTGTCGCCGTGCATCTGCACTAAAACTGACAATGCACATCCATCTTTCTCATGCAGATACAACGAAAAGGGTTTTGCATAATCAGGGGTCCCTAACACTGGTGCTGAACAAAGGGCCTGTCGCAGTTGCTGAAAAGCAGCATCACACTCATCTGACCAAGGGATTGGGATAGGCGTATCCTTTGTCAAAAGGGCTAACAATGGCTTAGCTATGTGTGAAAACCCCAATATCCACTGTCTACAAAAAGAAACGAGGCCCAAAAATGCACGGACATCCTTCTGTGTGGATGGTCTCGGTGTATCCAAAATTACTTGGATACGATCCGGTGTGAGTGCACGTCCCTCCTTAGACAAAAGGTGACCCAAATAAGTCACCTTTGGTCTACAGAATTGCAATTTCTTCCGAGATACCTTATGATTGTGGGATGCTAAAAAGGAAAGTAAGGATAGCGTGCTTTTCTCACACAATTCCAGGGTGTCAGCCGCCAACAAGATGTCATCGACATATTGAATGAGGGCTACCCCCTCGAGTAAAACAAAGGAATCCAACTGTCGTTTCAAAGCCTGACTGTAAATGCTAGGGCTTTCTGTATAGCCTTGGGGAATTCTACAAAAACGATAAGATCTATTGTTTAATGTGAACCCAAAAAGAAATCGGCTATCGGGGTGAATGGGAATAGAGAAGAAGGCATTTTTCAAATCAATCACGGAGAACATGGTCGCCGTAGGCGGGACCAAGGTAAGCAACGTCGTGATATCGGAAACCACCGGGTACTGAGGTATCACGATCTTGTTTACCTCCCTCAAATCAATTATGAACCGATAGACCTTTGCATCCGTGTCCTTTTTCAGAATAGGGAGAATCGGACTGTTACAGATATTATAGGGAACTTCTTCCACTACTCCCACTGCGATCAAATCTTGCACAATCTGTATGAGAGCCTCCTCGCCCTCCTGGGAAATACGATACTGCGGGAGGCGCGGTAACACCGCCCCCTCCTGGACACTAATGTGGACCGGAGGAATCACCATTTGTCCCACATCTGTGTCCGAAGTCGCCCATAAAGCTCGAGGGAGGGTGGCCAACAACGCATCCTCTGATATCGTACACATCCGCCCTGACCGGGGGTAGTTGTCATTTAAGATCACCCTCACACCCTCAGGGGAGCAGCGGATCGTGGCCCTAAAGTGCTTTAACATATCAAGGCCCATAATGTTATCCGGTGTATACGGAGCAAGCAGAAACGGACAGGGCGCAGAAAAAGAATCAACCTTAAATGTAAGGGGCTGTGAAAGAGGGCTTCGGGAGAGTGTACCGTCAAACCCTACTGATGTAACCACTGAGCCGGATGGGGGAGCCCCCGGAACCAAGTACCTAGACAATGCACTACGTGTCGCTCCTGTATCTACTAGGAACTGATCAGTAGAACCTAAAACCTCAGCCGATACATAAGGACCCGTCTGATCGACCGGCACCTCAACTGATTCAGACCCCCATCCAACGCATTCCTATGCATGCTGAGAATCATGATATCCTGATCGATCAATCTCCGATACGTGATACTGATGCTGGCGATCGAAAACATTTGAGCTATCTCGGTGCTGCCCAGCGGTATCGAAACGAACATGATCGTTAGAATTCCCTCTAAGGTTCGAGGAACCCCCTCTACCTCTCGGGCCAACCGGAGTATGCCCCTGACGCGAAGCACGCAACACTGGGCAATCCCTGGCCCAATGGCCCAATTGCTTACAATACGCACACTGGTTCCTATTCAAATCAGATCGGCCCGAAGGGGGACCATAAGATCCTCCCCTTCCTCTATTATTACCCCGTCGGGGCGGGCCATATACTTGTGCCAACATTACCTTAGTCTTAAGATCTTTCGATTTCTTTTCCTCCTGGCCCTTCGCCTCGTGCTCCTGACGCTCATAATACTGAGCGATAGTCAGAAGGGCCGTCGGCGTCGCGGAGGACCAGGAACTCTCGCTCGCTTTTAAACGGGCCGCAACTGCCGGTAGCAGATTAGCCACATATTTGTCCGCGAAAAGGTGGCGGCCCGTGTCGTCAGTAAGCGACTGGCCACTAAAATCATGAAACGTTTCCTCAAAGCGCGTGAAGAAATCTGCAACTGACTCGTCAACTTTCTGTTTACATGCAGCTAACATATTCCAGTCAATCTTTTTAGGGGGAATAATTGTTTTCAACTTAGCCACAATAGCAGCAGGGAGATCTAAAATATTCTGGGGTGGTTTCTGTGCGGGCTTCCTCTCCCTGTCTTCATCCTCAAGCTCAGACCACCGGGCCTTGAAGGCAACCGCATCATCTACCTTTCGGACAGACCGCCACGTGTCCGGTGGTAGAATAAGACCAAAGAACAGGTCTATATCCGCTAAGGTCATAATGCAAGAATTCAAGGCCCCCTCGACTTCTTCATAGAAGGCCGCTGGATTCTTGCGGGGGTCAGGCAATGCATTCTTTAACGCCATAACATCGGCCCTATGCCATGGAGTATAAACCCAATTATACACAAAATATCCCCTAGCATCGGCGGAGTGAATGTCCGAGCTAGTCCCCGCTCCTTTAGGAGGAACATACAAAGGCGCCGCCTCTCGCATTGGTTTAGCATGCACTACGTCATCCTTATCTGACTGGGAGGTGGATGAGTGGCCCCCTGCTGCAAACGAATCCGACTGCTTCTCCTCCTCTGTTTGTTGGCGTGCTTTCTCTCTAAGGGCCAGCACCTCGTCCCGCAAAGCGAACAACCGCCGAGCCGCCTCAGGAGCCTTAGGGGGAGAAAAAACACCATTACGTAATGCTCCGGCATCCGAAGACACTTCGTCAGGCTCAAGGACACTAGAATATTTTCGGAAAGCAGTAATTACTTGATCCGCAAAATGAGACAGAAAATACACCCTCTCTCTATCTTGCCACGACCCCCAAGTATGGAACAACTCCTCCTTAGACATCTTGCCCTTAAGTGCACGGAGGGAAAGTTTCCGAAGCTCAGCCATATGCTCGGCCGATAACATGGACCGTGTGTCTACCTTACCCGAAGCCGGGCCAGAATCTTGCGGCCGCGGAGCAGATGCGCCAACATAAGGGGGCGGAGAGCGATCTAGCAAATAAAAATCATCATCAGGATTATTAAGGACAGGATAAAGTGGCTGGCGAACAACATATTGACCCGAAACTTGTAGCCTACGCTCTTTCTCTTGTCTGTCCGCCTGCTCTTTGTCCTCCCGACGCTTCGCTTCCTGTGCTCGCACATGATCATTCTTCCGTTGGTCTTTATCATACAGCGCTTTCTCACGCTTCTCTCGCTCACGCACTTCCTTCACCCATAATCGTACACACTCAAACATATCCTGACGAGCACGTCGCTTACACATACACTGTTCCACATACTCAATCTTACGTATATCAAACGATCCATACAAAGGCCATCGCAACTCAGGATCCTTCTTCGTGTATTTCCTCCATACTGTGCTGTACATTATGGAAGAAAGACCATGCTTTACATACATATCCCTATTAGGCGTCCCCTCTGGGGGAGCTGGAGCAGATTCCTCGAGGTTCAACCGGTTTCCAAAACAGCAGCACCACTTACGGAGTGCGCTGAAAGCAGGCATGCTCAGAAATAATGCAAAATATGCAATATTATAAAAAATGGCACTTAATCGTTGCGCCGTTCAAAGTTACACAGCTCTGGAGAAATCTCTCCACATTACCTGCCTATATGTGTTGCAACGCATATATTTTCACAAAGACAAATACAAAATATGACTAGTCATCATCAATCAAACTCAAATAGCCAACCCAGGCTTCAAAAACTCGGAGCAAGTACCGTACAACGGTTCTTACCAATCAAGAGTCCAGATTCCAACTGCCAAGCTCCACAATCGCCCAAACGGCTCTCACGGCAGGACCGACAGAAGAGGTCTCAGTCGATGACCGGCGCCACCCAGACGGTCAGCTCGGAAGGGAAGGAAGAAAAACCTCGGGATGTCAGGGCTAAGACGCCGCTGGCAGTGATCACGTCCCCGGCCAAACTCCTCACCTTCGTCGCGACCAGTCCTTCGAGCATCCGAGTCGCCGATGAGTCCCACGTGACGGGCGCCAATTGATGAATACAGGCCCCAGCTAGGCCCGCAAGGCACAAGGGTTCGCTCTCCTGTAACGGAATCTATAAGGAAGTTGGCACGGAAACTGCAAAGTACAAAAACAGCATTTATTAACCCTTAAGGGTGGTCCTACAATCCACACAACACCCTTCAGTATTGCATGGAGTAGCACAAAGAACTTGCGTACACAGTCCCCTTTTATACACAACAGAGGGGCTCATAAGTGGGTGGATACAACATGAGGCCGAAGAACATTACCATTTATGGTCATTCTCGATACTGAATCAATACATGGGCGGAGCCAACACACTCCTTGAGCCCGCGAAACACATGGTCAAGCAAGGCTAATTATAACAGATGTGGTCAAGTCTGGGCATGCGCCAGATGGACAAGAGAGCTATTTATAACCTGTTACTAGGCAGATTACAAGGGCAACTAACACAAAGGTCGGACTCTCCTCGTGGCGAACACGTGGCACATGATAATACAAAATGGATTCCGAACTTCGGTCAACATAACGGAGAAAACATGATCTAAAGGGAAAGCATTAATGTCTTCAGCAAATGCTTAATCACATTGCTGTTTTAATTTACAACACTTCCTCAGAATGATAGTGAAGCCACCGCAAAGTTATTATTGTTCATTGTGGCTGTATTTCTTCTCCAAAGTTATCTGACAATTTGGCAATATGCCTGGAGCTCCTGCTCAAGCTGCTGTCCTCATGGAAAATTTCTGATTCAGCCAGAGGCCGTGGTCAGATGACTTTTCAACCATTTTCAGCAAGGCCTTCTCATCATAATTTATTCACTCGAATGAAGGCTGTGAATATCGGCCATCTTGGATTAGGCCAAAACGGACCATCTTAATTAAAAGAAAGCATAAACAACGTTACCACATCATAATGATTGTACAGTGTTAAGTCCCACTAATACCCCTATGTGTATGTAGTTATCTAGCCATTTGCGACACAAAGAAGCATTAAAGCATGTTATTTTTAAAGCGCAAATACATTACAAACCACATTTTAATCACACACGTTTAATTTATTTACACACTAATTTAGTTCACGTATTAGTTAAGCAACAAGGAAGCATTCCCACGTGTGTTTTCTTTCATTAGTAATGTTGGTTAGTAAAAAAAAACTTCGAACAAAGTTATTAATTAGCAGTTATAGATTAATAATTTTAATCACGACATATAAACAAAACTGGAGCTTAAAACTCGATAAATTTTCAACAGAAAACTCTGCTCCAGCACCAGACATGTTTCTGAACCCTTTGGTCGAGAGACTGCTGCTCTCGGGGGTCTGAAACAATGCACATCCTGGGACGAGGTGCCAAGCCTCTTCGCCAAGGATGGGCAGGGTCCAGGAAGAGGAAGCTTCAAAGGCTTTGCCTTTGTGAGCTTCCACAGGCCTTTTGCTGCTTCCAGCAACTGGCCCCAACCGGTTCTGACCCCCACTTTGGGCGGGAGAATCGGCGGAAAAACCAAGTGAAGAAGGGAGGTGTGGCCACCTTTGCCAACCCCCCCACTCAGGTGGGGGAGGCAAGGTGAAGCATAATTCCCAGTCCCTGCCATCTTGCAGATGGGGGGACCAGTCAACCAGAGTGAAGCATATGCCCTCCTCCCACTGGGAGGTGGCATAATAGGGGGTGTAACCACCCCAAGGAAGGGACCCATTGGTCCCAAACTTTACCTACCTGGAACACCCCTAAATCTAGTGTTTAGGGGTAACTTGAACCATGCCTCCTCAGACAAGAAACGACTGAGAAGGACCGAAGAAACCGTGCCGAAGCGAAGACGAGGAGGACGACTACTGACTTGGCCCCAGCCCTACCGACCTGTCCCCACCTCAAACCTACAGAAGCGAAATCCCGGTGTGTCCTGCAGCCAGCAACCTCAAGAACCCCGAGGACCTGCCCTGCCTTCCACAGAAAAGACTTTGTCTCCCGTGAGCACCGTACTTGCTCACTCACCGACTTTGGCTCCTGTCAGATCCGCGAGTCTGCACCACTCTGCACCCGACGTCCACGGGCCGAGCTTGAGTGGCCCAATACCACAAAGAAGTCTCCCCGGCGATCTTGACCTGAGATCTGGTGATCACTCACCTGCCTCGAATCTCCCAGTGAAGCCAGCTGCCTCTTTCTGAAGGATCCCCCCCGACTGCGACCAGAGCTGGTAAGGAAATCCCTGCGTCTAAAGACACCGCTGTACCCGAAGTCCCACGGCCTTGGGTGGCCCAACCGACTGTGCCCCAGCATCTTAATTTACTTCTCCAAGCGGTGGTCACCTCCAGAAGATCTTTGTTCCCAAGCCTGCAGTTTTTGTTAAAACCGGAGAATAGACATTGAAATCAACAGGGCACCCAACACCAAACCAGCACCCTGCACCCTGCTGCCTCTGCGCCACTGCTGGTGTACCTTGGGTGCTAAATCAGCTTCTTATGGTACTTATGGTGGAGTTGATTTTCTATTGAACTTTCAAAAACTGCCAAGAACTACACATTGCTTACTTACCTTTTCTCTAGGAAATGTCCCAGTGTGATATCTAGGTGTATCACACTGAGTAGAAAAAAGGAATCCAGAAAGTTCTCTGTAAAGCAATCCAACCTCCTCCTTCCTTGACTCTTTGACGTTCCGCCTGACTCAACCTGCATCCCTCCCTCCTGCTTCACCCATTAAGACGTGTTCGCCTGGCTATTTTACACGCTAATAACTCATATTATTGTATAACCTCTTGTTTTATCGCATATGTTGTAAAGCGCTCTGATACCTCCGGGTCTAGCCAGCGCTAAATAAAACTCATCAAATAAAATGTAAAAAAAATAAGAAGAAGATCTTACAACCCCCTCTCTGATCCTTTATGAATCATTGCCTTCATGTAAAAAATAGTTGTAAGTATTCTAGGATTCTTCTTCTTGGATCCTTCCAACTCTTTCACCATGTCATAAAGTTTTCTCTGTATCTATTAAACCTTTACATCAACACTCTTCCTCATTCTTTTGCTCATTGCTGGCAGCTTCTTTGTTCCACATTTTAACCCACCATATGATGAAATTCTTTTGCAAAGGTTTAGGAAGAAAAGCACACATGCAACACCAATTATTGTGACCAAGAGAGAGGGTTAAAAGCTGTCACGGCGGTCCCTAAATCCCAGCCGAAGCCAAATGCGATTCCACAGGAGCGAAGATATTGGTCTCAAAACACTTTTAGAAAACAACTCCTGGAGGAAGATACAGTAACTCACTCGCAGGATGTTGCTCGCCAAAAGTGAGGGGAATAAACCATAGAGTGACCACCACTCTCCCCCTGATGTAGCACCAGGTAGCGTTGTTGCAGGATGTGGTTCAACAAAGTGCTAAAAATAAAAATTACAAGCTAGTTTTACTGTTTATTCTGTGGAACTGAGAACAGAGTTTAGAACATTAATGCATGTCTCTTTCACTCACAAGTAGTTCACTTACCGATTGGAGTCTCCCAGTGTCTCCTACAATGGCTCAGCAGTGTTTAGGAAATCACAGGCCAAGGAGGGTCTCAAAGGCTTGCCTGAATGAAAATAGGTGGTGTTTACTAGGAGGACTAACAAGGAAGGGACGATGTAAGGGCACTCACAACCACAATCATTCAAGGTCACTTTGGAAATACCAAGGGATTTAGAGGGAGAGTTCAAGGGAGTAGGGCAAAGGGGTTTTGTTCTGGTGTGCAGGTCAAGACAGCTCCGTTGGGGGAGAGGACAAATTAAGTAGCACACGCACCTGCAGGACAACTAGGGAAGGTGGAAACGTCGTCCCGCGCTGGCCGGATCCAATGAGGTACAGGGAGCGGATCAGATGCGGACACGCGAGTAGTTTGAAAATGGCGTGCCGCGCTGGCCAGCTCCAGAGGGAGAGAAAGAGCGGATCAGCTGCGGACACGCGATTGAGCAGTAACGGGCGTACCGCACTGGCCGGCTCCAGGGGGAGAGAAGGAGTGGAGCAGCAGTGGACATGCGAGTAGGTAGCAATGGGCGTGCCACGCTGGGCGGCTCCAGGGGAGAGAGGGAGCGGAGCAGTAACGGACATGCGACTGGGTAGCAACGGCGTGCCACGCTGGCCAGCTCCAGGGGTGAGAGAAGGAGCGAAGCGGCAGCAGGAACGCGACCAGACTGCAAGCAAATGGCGGGCCGCGCTGGCCGGCTCCAGGTTGAAGAGCAGAGCAGACGCGGCAATAGCTAGCGTCACCCTTCGGAATGCCAAGGGACGTAGCGGTACCTCGGGGATACGGGTGATAGCCCAAGGTGTCGTAGGGTTGTGGATGACGGTGATGGCAATCAGGATTCAAGAACTCGAACAGGAGAAACTCGGTTCAAACAAGGAGGGGGCGTGGCCACCAGTCAGGAACAGTAAGCCAAGCATTGGTTTACGGGTGAGACGGCCTCTTATGGGAGTTAGGGGTCAAAGTACACAATTCTGATGAGAATTAGGGGTCATCCCAAAAGTACTTACTCAGTGAAGTAACATAGGAGTAGATCATGCATTAAGCCTCCAACCCTCCATGTACTCTAGTCTCTCTGCAGCGGGAATCCTAACAAAAAGCAATTTTAATATTCCTCCACCTACACTTCCTAATCATTCGCCTATGTTGGCAAATCTCTTTCTAATAGACCCCAATACAGAACCTATTCCATTCCAAGCACCTGTGTCCTCTTATTCACTTAGTTTATGGGTACTATTAGTGATGCTGAAAATGTAACTATTAATCCGGTTATCAATTTTGGGTATGGAAGCACAGCATTCTCTAGCATGAAGTACCTTAAAAACTCCGTCCTCCTTTGTGAGAAGCATGTTTAAAGTGAAGTGGTTCTGGATTATCATAGATCTCATTGTAAGCAATTCTTTCTTAATAACAGTTAATGAACCTGCTGTATTAGTAGCACGCTTGACCACTAGGATTGTAAGTTTCCTAATCTTAACATTATTCAGCACTATTCCTACTGAGGGTATTAGTGCTCTGAAAAATCACTTAATATCTGCTTAAGACTGCGTCAACTTCGTCACTTGTGTCTGGCAAGTCTGTGATTTACATATTTATGCGATAAATTCTCAAGAAACCTAAAGCTACATAGCAACTACCTCGCTAATTGCATGGCATTCGAAAGTAAGTTAATTTACCACACACATAGTATATGCCCTTAATATTTACCTTTAATTCAGTGACCAAAAAGCTATGCTAACCAACCAGCTATGCTCACATTTGCTCTAGCCTACTTTCTCCATATTCTTCTTCCCTTCTTCTCTTCTTATCATGGATGGATAAAGCTCCCTTTTTGGAAAAATCAGTGCTCAACCTTGGGGGTGGATCCTCTAAATTCCCTTTACCCTTTTCATCAGTTTGTTCTGCTTTCAATCCTTTGCTCTATGCCTCTTTGTCTTGCTGTATTCCTTCCTTCAACTCGACTACTAGTATTCTCTCATCTTTACTAATTTTGCAAGTCAAGTCACGTACTCTTTGATTAGTAGCACTTGTGTTAGTTACAGGGGTAGAAAATGTCATCCTATATTCACGCTGATCCCTTTCTTGATAAAATTTTGGTAAAATTATAAACATATTTAACTGTCCAAGAATACACAATTGATTCCTTCACAAATTGCACGTTTTCTAAAGGTTTTTCATTATCAGTGTAAAACAGTTAAATTGAGTACTATTAACAAATTAAGGAAAACACAACAGGAAAAGGAATATGATAAAGGCAGCTGGAAATAAACAAATCCATTGGCCGCAGAAGCTTAAAGATAGGAATAGACAATGCAATTGTCAATCTCCGTAAGTTTGACATATTCAGCAAGCATTTAGAAGTACACATCATAACTATAAAAAATCTCAGAATAAGGAGCATTTGAAAGTATACCATCATGTAACAGTAATTGCAACTATCAAGACTACAAGCACAATTTTGCAGCATTGCTGCACCATGTCAACTTAGATCAGATCAAGTGAATAAGCTATATCTTCAGCTGAAGAGATTAGACCTTCTACACTGATTTTTATTCTTTGTTGACTGGATGCCTAAAGCTCTCTAGTCTCCTAACCCTTACCCCAACTATCTTTCTGTCCTTTTTGACTTTGTCAACAGTTGCATTCGCTCAGCCTCTCTTTGTTCATCTCTTTCACTCATGGAGGTTCATCAATGTCAGTCAGACATTCATCAAATTCATCAGATTCAATGTCAATTCTGGTGAAGTATATGAATGAGGAGCTGGATACATGTGATTAATCTTTCTCTCCCTTTTTGGTGTTTTATGGACAGTCATGTCTAAACACTCATCGCCAATGTCTTGTCATTCTGGATGCTCTTATTCCTCTAACTCACTAACTTTTGTTATCGTCTTTGGTCTCCCAGTGGTTGTCAACAGTCTTTTTTTTCTGGTTCTAGGTTTTAGCTATCTTTCTTCCAATTGTGCTCAATTTCTCAAGGTACTTGTGATTTCTGGTTCAGTTAAAGCTTATTCTCTTTTAGAGGAGGGAATTTCTCTGTCAAGGCCACTCTTAGATTCAGTTGTGCTTGTATCAGGCAGATATGTTTCTGCTTTCCATGAGTTCCTGCTGTCTCTGAGGATGCGTAGCTTCGGCCTAGAGTCAGGAATGTCAGTCTCGACTGAAAGATTGGTACGGTTGTCCTCTTCTTGCCACTGTTGGTGTTCTACTATGGAAAGTTGGGAAGTTTCAAACTAGCCTCCCTCTTCTTTGGATGCCTCAGGAACCTCAAACCTAGGCAAGCTCGAGGAGTAGTGATTGTTAGCTCCGCTCACCCTCTCAGTATGGAAGGCATGTATCCAGTTCTGCAATCCAGCACACTTCACAGTGGTATTGGTGACAGAACACCTGTTATTGGCCTCTCCAGCATTCTTCCAGGCACCACTTACCAATGTGCTTCTTCACATGAACCAAATCACCAAGGTTCAAGTCATGACATGGAATTTCTCGCCTAGATGGAGTCATGGCATCAACCTGGTGAGAGATAGAAACTACCACATCAGCAAATCCTTTTCAGTACTCGAGAACCAGATCATCTGTGATATTCACAAGAGCAGCAGCTGGAACGGAAGGGATTGTTATAGCTTTCCCCATCAGCACCTCAGGAGATGATAATCCTGTACTCCTGCACGGAGTGATTGGAATGCTCATTAATACCAGGGGAAGTGCTTCGGGCCATTTGAGAGATGTTGATACACAAGTTTTGGCCATTTTTGCTTTAATCATCCATTAGACCTGTCAGTCTTAGGGTCGTCTTCCCCAAAATGTTTTGCCTACTTATCTCCAGTTTTGTGCTGAAATTCATTTTTGTTGGCCTTAGGACTAAGCCTGGGTGGAGTTTGTGGAGTTTTACTCCGCGGAGCTCTGCGAAGTGCCAGAAAAACTCTTCCACACTCCGCGGAGTTCCGCCAGCGTCGGAGTCTGTTAAGTCGTGGCAAGAGTTTGTCTCGCACTGTAAAATTAGCGTGAACAGCATTACGCGTCGCACCAGAGGGCGTTGCTGCTTTTTGCCACTCGAGTATACATTCTATTCGAGCGGCAGCTTCCTCAACGCTAATGGCAGATTTCTCAACGCGAGCGGTCACGACCTGCCGCGACCACCCGCAATGAGAAATCTCATCAGCAGGAGGTCATGCGCATTATTTTTTCTCACAAGCGCTCGCGAACCGTTGGCGAGTCGCTCGAGTAAAAAAATTCCGCTCCATCGTCCACCCCTACTTAGGACTCAGTGCACTTTACACTGCTAACCAGTTCTAAAGTGTTTGTGCTCACTTCCCTAAATATGGTGTGATTGGTATACACCTAATTGGCATATTTATTTTACTTATAAGTCATTTGTAGAGTGATATACCATTTACCCATGGTCTGTAAATAAAATGTTACCCGTGGGCCTGCCGCACTTATTGTGCCACCCACTTAAGTATCACCTTAAACATGTCTAAAGCCTGCCACTGAAGCCTGAATGCAGTTTTAAACTGCCATGGTGACTTGACATTTAAACCCCCTAGCTAAAGTCTTAAACTCTTCTTTTATTACATATAAGTCACCCCTAAGGTAGGACCTAGGTAGCCCATAGGGCGGTGTACTGTGTAATTAGAAGGTTGAACCTATACTTTTAAGGCTTACATGCCCTGATAGTGAAAAACCCTTAAAAGAGTTTTTCACTACATTGAGGTCTATCCCTCCCAGAGAATAATATTGGGGATTCCTTATTACACTTAATAAGTTGCAATTTGCAGTTGGGAACTGGTACTTTTATCATGTTTGGTGTCTTTGGAACTGTAATGGAAAATCCTATTTAACTGTAAAGTTAGGTTTTTGATTCCAATTTTAAAAATGCCGCTTTTAGAAAGTTCATACTTTTCTGTCCTTATCTCTTTTGTGCCTGCAGCCTGGCCTTGGTCACGTGACTGGGTGTAACTGACAGTTAGACTTTGTGAGTTCCTCTCAGGCATTCACACAATTGAGGGATTACGTTGCCTGAATGGGCCATCTGCTTGCAGGATGGGGGCGAAGCTAAGCACAGCCCCACTTGCAACCGAAGAGCCTGTGTTCTGCCTTCACACAAAGGATCTAACAACCCTACATTGTCACTGCAGCCAGCTTGGAGCCAGGGCAGAGGAGCCAGGGAATTCCATGCGCTAGAAGCTTCTCCCACCTTCCAGAGGCAGAACACTAGTGTATAAATATAGGACATCAGACACCAACTCTTCAGTACAATTCTGGACCTGTGGATTCTCTGCCAGGAAGAAGTACTGCTGTGGTGGTGGAAGGACTGATACTGTGCTAGACTGCTGCTCTGGTAGACTGCTGCTCTGCTAGATTGCTGTCCTATTGTCTTACTGCTCTGCTGCCTTCTGCCAGGGTACAAGGATTGTATCTTCATTGGTCCCATTACCACCAGAATGACTCACAAAGCCTAGTTTCCTGCCCTCATGTTTAGAGCCAGAGGAACACAAAAGACTCCCTCCATCTTGAACCCACACCTGGACCCAGCCAGAGTGAGTCCAGACCCTCCAAGTGGTGCCCCTTCAGTGCTGGACCCTTGGAAGTGGTACTAAAAGTGCCCAGGAGGCCAAAATCAAAAACTGAGCAGAAACACATTTTGGCTCAAAAGTGTTCTGAGAACCAGGAGGAGACCAGACCATCCAGCTCACCTATCACTCAAGGTGCAGATTCTCACGCTACGTTCTTCTCAGCAGATCAGCGGTCCTTCACCAAAGGGGTATCCGCCTTCGTGGAACTGCCTTCGTTTACAGCCCTCTTCCTCGTCTGCTGGAGATTTTTTACATCCATTTCAAAGTCTAAGGGCCATATTATGAGTTCGGCAGTCCTCCTGTCAGTTCGCCACTGCCGCGCCGACAGGAGGACCGCCCGTAGTGCGGCCGCCCGCGGGATTACAAGTCTCATGGAGGTGGTATGTTAGCCTCATAGGAGAGCCTTAATAGCAAACTGCCACAATGACAGCGCTTCCAGCACGTTCCTGCATGGTGTGGCATGCACCATGTCGTGCATGCCACACATTGCAGGAGCGATGGTGCCATTCCAGAGGGCAGAACATGTGCCCCCCTGCATGCACCCTAGGCCTAGAAGCTTCCGGGGGCTCTGTTAGGGCCCCTTCCTTGCAATTTCCCCTCCTTTTTCATGCGAGACTCACTGCCATGAAATGGGCGATGGACGTTCAAATTGGAATATCCTTGGAGATGCTGGCACGGCATATTCCTGGCCATTTCCAGATTGCCAGAGCAGCGGGATCCTTGATCCTGGAGAAGCCAGCGGTCTCGTGGTGGTTCGACCACTGAACGAATAAAACAGCAGGTGGACTGCCAGTGTGACGGTGGTCAGACCTCCATCATGAGTATGGCGGTACAGTGGACCACCGTATTCGCGTATTCATAGTAAGGCCCTAAGTTCAAAGTAGAAATCTTCACCTCGGCTTTGACCCAAGGTTTTCCGATGATGACACTCCCTCCTCAACACCTCCTGTAGTCTTGCCCCGCTGAATTTTACCTCCTCAGACACTTTTTCTCAATATTTCTTCTACATCCAAAGGTAAGCGCTGACAGCCCCAATCCACTTCTTGTATTCGAACTGCGCTCCATCGCGGTCAGCCATATTTTTTAACTAGATGTCCACAGTTGGCGCTTTGATCTTTTAGGCACTAGTTTTTACTAAAAATGTATAAAAATAATAACTCCAGTCCTACTGATTGGAATTTTGTCGCTTTGGTGTCAAATAATTTATCAAAATGTACTATTGTTTCTAAATTGGTTTGGGATTTTTCATGTGTTGTGTTTTCACTTTATTACTGTTTGTGTGCTGCATAAATACTTTACAAATTACCTCTGAGTTAAGCCTGACTGCTTTTTGTGCCAAGCTACCTAGGGTTAAGCAAATGTTAATTTAGAGACTTTTTATGGTTTACCCTGCAAGGGATTATGACTGCTGCTTGATGAGGGCTCACACCCCAATCAATCAACAACCCAATTTCTCAAGTCATCTCTTTCACTCTTTCAACTAAGTCTGAACCTTCTGGTCTGTGGCTACAATAGAATCTTCCGTCAATCCCCAATGTGGTACATAGCAGCTGCATCACTTAAATCAAGTGACTACCTTGATCTGATTCAAGGTGAACTGGCATTCCAATTCGCTGGACCAATTCCTGCAGTAGTAGTTTGGCAACTGTCCGGCTGTCGCATCTCCTGGTGAGATGTTCCTACACCAAATTGGAGAATAGACATAAAATGACCACGATGTACCTCAACTGATTACATCATGGCATCTGCACAAAACAATCTGAAGACAGTCAAAGGGACAATTAGACTTCCTAATATGAGTCATAGTCACTACAACCTTTTTGCCAACATTCTGCTTTTGGCAGGGTCTGTCCCATTGCAGGAAAGTGTGGATTATGGCAATGTTACCTAAATGTCTTCACCATACCGTCTCACCCTATATTTGTTGGCCCATGCATGTGTATCACCACAGCTGGTAAAATTGAGTTGGGTAGTGCAGGCTTTCCATCACTAGATACCCAGATGTCGCTAACTTCCTTCAAATATCCTAATATTTAAAAAAGTGTGGGTCTATTGTCGGCAATAGCCAACCATGCACAAGAACAATTCTTGCTTCTTTGTGTGTGGTTGGGAATTTCCTTTTAAGAACAGTCTCACTGCGCTCATGGGACACCCTTCTTATTCCCTTCTCAGTTTCAGGTCCCAGGTACTTAGCCTGTTTTTGGCAATACCCCAACTATTCAGGGAAATCTTATGCCCATTCAGAGCGAGATGGTTGAGTAGGGCAACAGTATCTTGCCTACAAGTTTCCTTTGTCCCCGATGCGACAAGTAGGTCATTAGTGTACTGAACTTAGGTTGAACTGCATGGTGACTGTAGGATCTCTAAATTCTCCTTAAGTATCAGATTGAAATATGAGGTGCTCTCTGTATGTCCCTGAGGAGAGCAACACCACACAAGAGTTTTCTCTTGGAATCGAAAAGCAAATATATACTGGCTCTCTTTTTGAAAGGGAATAGAAAAAATGTCTGACACAAGTCAATGACTATGTACCATTTTGCTTAGGGGGGGAATTTGGAAGAGGATTACGATAGCACTGAATTGCAATTCAGTTTATTTTTGTAAAATCTTGGCTGATCTTCCACTTTTTATTCCCTTTTTGCAAGGCCATAATTGGAGAATTGCATGGACTCCCAATGACTCTGTTCTAACCTACTTTCAATTACAGCCGTTATTCCTGCGATGAATTTTGGAGTCAATTTGTAGGGAGGTTTTGAGGGAACACTGAGTTGGACCTAAGGGTTATTCTTAAGGGTTAAGCCCCCCTAATCAAACCAATCCAATATCCTGTGAAATCCCATATGTCTTCTCTGATCAATTCTTTTACATCAGAACGTAGGTTTTCTTTAGTAAGTGCCAGATATAATCTGATTACAGATTCTGATGCCTGCAATTTGAACTCTGCATCTGCTGCTTGAGTCTCCAACCCCACTCTGTCCAGCTTGCAATATATTACACAGTTAAGTTTGCAGAGTAGGTCTTCCTAACAAATCTACTGGGCTTGAATCACAGATTACAAATTGGTGATGCTCTTTGATGGTCCCAATTTTTACTGAGACCAGGGCACTAACCTGATTTGTACGCTGCTGATTTGTAATGCCAACAACTTGGACTTCCTTTCCTGAGAGCAGCAAGTTTGGGACCTCAACTGTTCTAATGGTCAAACCAGTGGCTCCATTAACCTCTCCATCTACATATCGGCCACTCTAATCTAGGCCTAAGTGATAAACTCCACTCCGTTCGCGAAGTTTGCAGAGTTTTCCACACTCCGAGCAGCACGTGGAGTTCTCAAAAACTCTGCTCCTCAGAGCGGAGTTTTTTTCCTCGCTAACCCTCGCCAACATCAAGTTAGCAAGCACAAGCGAGGAAAATCCACCTCCCGGCGAGATTTCTCAACGCGGGGACGGATTTCTCAACGTGAGCAGTCGCGGCTGGCCGTGGCCGTCTGTGTTGAGAAACCTTCCATTCGCATTGAGAAACCTGCTGCTTGAGTACAAAATCTACCCGTTCAGCAGAAAAGAGGCAGTGCCCTCTTGCGGTGCACTTGGTGCCATTCGTGCTGATTTTACAGCGCGGGACAAACACCCGTCCTGAAAATCAATGCGAACGGCGTGAATAAACGCGCTCCGCCGGTTTGCAAAACTCCGCATATCATGGCAGAGTTTTTTAGTCACTCTCAAACTCTGTCCAGGTCTACTCTGATCCACTTCTAGGAGTGTGCCAAGCGCCCGCTCATCCTCCTACCTCAGGTACCATCTTTGGACCTGCTCAGATTTCATAGAACTTCCAAACATGATGGGAATTGGGGCAGTCTGAGATGTGAATGGGCTATGCTGAGCTCTGTTACTAGGTTAAAAGTGAAGATTCCCACCTTGAACCTGTATAGACACTTAGGGATTTTGTGTTGAACCTGGTTTCTGCATCTTTGGATTATTCATAGGATATCTTGGTACAGGTGAAAGTTCTCCTTGCATCGCGAGATTTGATGCTTGAGCATCGATAATAGCTCAGTTGGTTATGTATCAACATTTCCGCATCCAGTGAATGATCTTATTGCAAATTTTACAGGGGGTGACCTTCTTCAAAGTGCTTATGCTGGTTCTAGACATACCGTCCGTCCATTTCCCATTCCTTGAGTATTTCCTCCATAGGACTTGAAGACACCTTGCATGTTGGTTCCTATACTTGTGTATAGCCCTGTACTAGACATTTTTATGCCTCCATTCTGTGCTAACTGAGTCTTCTCTACCATGAGCTTTTCCTTCAGCCCTCTTTGTTTGGCATCTAGCATGCCACTGAAATATTTTGCATACTGCAATATTTTGCCTACACACTAGCTTTGCCAGCAGAGAACCCCTTGTATGAACTGATTAGTGATTTCAGATCATAACCCCTTGTACAAAGTAGGCAAGAATTCCTTCCATGTTGTCCCCGTGGGGGTCAATCAGACCTCTATTCTTCATGCATCAATCTCTAAAAGTGTGCTTGCACAGATTCTTTGAGCTCTTGGGATGTCCTAGAAATTGTGGTTGAATTCATTTTCTTTTAAGGAACCATAGTTGTGAGGTGGGCAATAACTGAGTCGTACTTGGTTTTTGCCACTAGTGACGGCATTTGTGTTTGCTACTTTAGAGGGTTCTTGCGTTGACCAGTGTATGATTCTCTTACATTCTGCCCACAGATCCTTAGAGACTGGTACCTCAAAAAGCAAGTCCACATCCTCCCACAAAGACCATCAAAATTGTCACTGTTTATTCTGAGTATACCATTTGTCAGGATTTTCCCTCAATCGCGGGAGAGTATTTGTGAAATAGAAAAGGCCAGTTTGAGACTAAGGAACATGTATGTATGCACCTCCCTGGACCTCTCTCAAAGGGTGCTACTTCACTATTTCCTCTGTTACTTATCCTTCTTCATCCCCTTTGGATTCGTCTTTTCGTTTTACTTTTGATCTTTCTTTCTTTGACCAAAGTTCCCTAAATTTCTCTACATCACTCCAATGCCTGATGCTCTCAATCAGTCCTCTCACATGCATTTTCAATCCTTTCAACTTTAAAAATATCACTTTCATGTCATCCATCATCATCCTTTTGTTTTCCCGAAGTTTCTTCCTTTACATTAAATAAAGTCTGCATTCATGTGCAACCCTTTCCATCATCGCATAGGCTTCTCCCACCACCCTAGCAGCCTCTCTAGTCAAGTAAAGCAGTTCATTCTCATTGCAATGTCTCAAGAAATTCATCCCTACATCGCCCTATATGATCACTTTAAACTCGTTTTTTAATTAGGCCACATTGAGTCTATGAGGTGCCTGTTATTTGGTCAGTGGAGTGTGGTGTGAAGTTGTGATTGTAACAGGGGTTTCTGAGGTCGCCTCCTCCGGGATTCCAGGATCTGATATGCTTGCTATATCTTCTGGTTTCAGGGGAATGCTCAGAAGGATGTGACTCTGAGGCATAAGACTGTTCATACTGGTCAAATACTGGGATGTAATTAAAGTCGCAGGCATCGATGTCAGGGCACTGTGTGAGACAGTGGTCTCAGCGTAACATGGAGGTGTACTAGTTTCTGGAGAGGGTATAGTAACTTAGCTGTTCTCTTCTCTGCTCTGGGCTATGGCATCTAGTGATGGCCCTGCATTTTATAGAGGTGGTCTTATTCTTAAGAGTTTGTCTATAATGGCGTCCTCCACATCACTGTCTTCCTCTGTCTTATCCCTAGATTTCTTTTTAATGATGGTCTTTTCCTTCTCTGTGTCCTCACCCTCTATCATCGGGTAAGCTCCTATCGTCCCAGTCCCTTCTTTCTCTTTTTTTCATTTGCAACCTGTTCAAGAGATTCAGGACCTCAAATTGTGTGAGTCTAGGCTGGGGTCTCAGGTCAAATATTCTCCTTCTTTGATTTTCAATTCTTGGTATGTGAAACGTGCCATTAAATTGGTACCACAATTCCCTACATTTTGCTGTGTATTCGTGCCATTGACTGATCTGCATGCATGTGTATATCCTTTTTTTGCAGCCATTTCTCCAGCTGGTATGCCTTCAGGAATAAATTATCTCTGTATTTGAATGTCTCTGTTTTTTGAAAAAGGGATTTCCCAGGGATTTTGTCAGTATTCAACCATCACCCTCTTTCTAATTTCACACACTCTCCACTTTCCACTTTGCTGAGTTGACGATTCGCCTGCCAATACCAGCATGTCGTGGTCAAAGGTCACCCAATTGCAGCGCAGCTTCAGCATTCGGCCGACAATCCCTGTGTGGGACCCTATGAGGTGAGCATCTGCATACTGCCAGCTTCTCTTAAACTCTTCCCACCCTTTTCACAGTGATCATCTCTTTGCTTTTCGACACTGAAATTTCTCTAATACAGAAATAGGATCCACTTCATTCAGTAGAAAACTCTCTGCCTGCGGGAATCTAATATACCCAGCGTGCTCACTTCAGTACACCAAGGAATAAACAACCCTATGAACTCATTTAGTACATTCACACAACATAAAAGTTATGTCCCTTCTCACACACACACAAATCCCCATTGATATTCACATCATTCTTTCCAGGTTACTACAAAAGCCACCTTATTTCCCAACTGTCTTTGGGAATCATGATCGGGTTGGGACTGGGTCCATTTGAATCTCGGGGCAAAACCATCTGAACCATGAAAGTACAATGGCCAGTTCTCTTGTCAATTTACCTAATCAGATTAGGACCAATCAGTATCAGATAGATCCTATCGGTACCATCAGCTCTACTACCAGATCTGTCAGCGCACAAACCTGTGTCTCACTTACTTGCCAAAATTGCACCAACAGTTTGGATCAGAAGCGGTGTAGTCCCTTTTGGACTTTGGTGCTACCCGTTGGACCAGTCAGGGATCATACATTAGCATCAAGCTGTAAGCGTTCTGAATAAGAATGACAGACAAGGACTAAAGTGTAAAAGTTTACTCAAACATAATCAATATAGAGATACATTAACTTGACCATCATTTGACTAAGCATATAAGCAGATAAATCATAAAATAACAGGAAGAACTGAACTCTGTAAAGTTCTTCTGGAAATCCAGCATAGATTACCCTTCTAAGAAAAAGGAAAGTGAGCCCCTAACGTGGAGAAATTGCCTCCTTTTATAGAACTTTAGACAGAGACCTTCACATTTACAAAACAAATACATGTTCACAGGGTATAGACCAATGAGAACAAAGCAAGAAGAAGCATTTTACTACAGAATACATTTGAGATTTCTCACTTAAGATTACTCACCATTCTTCTGCATTAGACTTGGTCATTCCCAGTGTCTATTCATATTACTGGACTTGTTACATAGTATGTTATTCGGTCTGAGACAGTTAGTTTACCCTTGGATAGGTACATCAAGTTCAGTGTGACCAGGAAAGTCTTAATCTTTTCAAGGCAAAGCCTACAATTCTTTATTACAATTGAAATAATATCAAGGAAAATGATCACGTGGTATACTAAAATGTCACATCCAAGACGTAAGAAAACACAAAGTTGTCCTAAGTAAGCATGAGTTCGATTTTCTACATGTTAAAACACTTCATTAATGAAAACAGATCCCACAACGGGATCCCCTGCAGCACATCGACCTGGAGGTTGATGCTCTAACTAGTAAGTCATTTTAAATATTTGTTCCCTTAGCCTGATGACTTGCAACCAGAATTCAGCCTGCAGGAATATGGGATGGAATGGTCAGCCAATTGAACTACTCTCTTTGGCTGCATGTCTCACAACACCTTCCTAACTTAATCCCTACAATTCTAATTAGGATACAAAAACAGTATTTTCATAAAGTGTAAATGTTGATGGAAGCATGTATCTGGACATTCTATCACTAAACTGTTTAAATCTTGTTCAGAATGTAAGGCAGACTAATTTCCATTCACATTTTGATTGTTTAACTAAAACACTACACTATTGATAACGCTGATCTACAAAACACTTTGCACACTTTCACACACAACATAATAAAATGAATCAGCAACGTATTCAAAGTACACATTTATACTACCAAGTCACTGATATGTATTGCCTCAAAAAATAATACACTATATCAAGGGCTAGACACACAAACACTCACATACAAAACATTGCACTCTTATCGTTAACCTAGGTGCCAGCATACATATTGTGTTGTATGGATTATATGTGAACCACTACATCATAACATGACTCTATATTAGGAAGTAAAATCCAGTTGGTAAATATAATCACACACTACTACTTTGAATACCACTGACATTAAAGCATTCACAACAACACTACCTCTTCTATTAACACAAGGGAAATGTAGTGAACTACATCTCTCAAAATGCAATAAACGATAACTGTCAACACCTGCAAATAGAAGTAAATGGTTAACCTATGCACCATATTGTTATATGTAATCACACATGGCAAATACTTACGTTTTTTTAAAAACATAACAGAGTAAACAACAGGGACAAAAAGTTGATATTAACTTATTTTTAAATAAAGGGATGACAAATATCTCCCTCCTCTGTGTACTGTATTCATTTTGAAAATAAACAATAGCTAAGTAAGTCTGGGGTAGGTTATAAATAAATAATGTTCTATCAGTCAATTGTGTCTAAAGGCATTGCTCTTGTCTTCCCACCATTATCATGAATGTCCTCCTTGGGGGCCTCTCATTCCTTCAGGAGCTGATGGTCATCAGTTGAGTGAGGGTTTTTGAGATTATTTTAGGAGAGGCAGGGCTTGGTGGTTCTGGAGAGAGAGAGTGAAGGGATGGTGTAATGCTACAGCCATTTATATATATTGAGAGATCATGTATTGAACATTGACTCTGTTTTATTTTAATTACATTTGTGAGCACGGTTACATCTTGTGTCTGTCTGACCCTGCCTTTTAGCTGTGAACGCAGGCAGGCCCCGGGTTACTTGTGCACACACAGAAATGTTCATGTTTTTCACTCCACCGAGCGGGAGAGATAAGCTGCTAGAACAGACAGTGTGGACTGCTTAGCCCTAGGAAAAGAAAGTGAAAAATTCTGTCTCCGCTCTCATCGCTTACTGGCCAGCTCCGTTGAGTGACCTCGATGCAGAGAGTGCAGCCAGCACCTACAGTGCAGATGAAGGGAGTGGGAGCTTCTAGAAGCCTCTCTCTGTATTAGTAAGATTGTAAAGACAAAGACCTTTTGGCGCTTTGACAGGAACTCTTCTATGGGTGGACGCACTGCCTAGAGACCTTTCCCTTGGTTGAAGGCTCCCATCCAGACTGCCACCTTGTTCAACAGTCGTGCTGGCAAGATGATGCAAGACAAACAGCCAGTGAAGTATTCCATGTTCTAATTACTCATTCTTGTGTGAATACAGTTATCTTTCTATGCATTTATTCTTGTGTATATACATTTACTATATGCATTTATTTTACGTGTGCATCATTGCTATTTGATATTTGGGAACTTGCTGCCATAAATATTCCTCTTTACTTGGTAAATGAGCGTTGAGCTTTGTCTACATTGTATTTTGGTATTCTAAAGTGTGCAGTCTTATTTTGAGTGTTCATATTGTGTCCTGGTGTTTTGAAGTCTTGCTCAGGTGTTCTGAAGAGAAAAGCAAGACAGAATGTGGGCTTTTAGGGTCTGTGATGGTTTTTGAAAATGGGTAAAATATTTTTAATGCTAAAGTATGTATTTTTAAAAGCATAGTTTAAAAGTAACTTTTATAAAGTGAAATTTCACCTCCGTATACAGTGAGCTAATTAGCATTATCCTAATGACAGTTGTTCTGGCAGTGCTTGCCCTTAATGAGCTGTCAAAACTGCTCCCAGAGCAGAGGCAATAGCCCGGGTGCGTAAAGGTGTTTTTATTCTCTTGCACAAAGACTAGTTGAGGTTGACCCAGGACCGTCACTAACTTGCATAGGGTCCTACCCTTTCTCAATTAAATGGAAGATAAGTCCTGTAGATTTACACCTTTGTCTACACAGCCAGGTTGGCAGAAAACCAACTTGGGGAGAGTAAAAATGTGCACAATATTGATGTCCCTACTTTGGTTACAGCTTTAGGCTTGCCTCGCTGGAGGATTATGAGCTCTAAAAGATATACAAAACCAGAATGTAAGCTCTGTGACCTGGAAAAACCGAGGTGGCCTGAAATTACTTCTAGGTCCCCATCTATCACTTCCAGAAACTATCATTGATGTTGAATGGTATTTGGTGCTGTTTTGACTTATAACTTTAAAATAATTTCTCTGGATACCTTATTGACTTTTTGTCATTTTGGTGTAATTTTGTTAATTGAAATTTAAAACATTTTTCAAAAATATTCAGGGTATTTTTATTGTTAGTTGTTTTGACTTTATTAGTGTTTTGATACTGCTTAAGTACTTTACATATTGCCCTAAGTTAAACCTTTCTGCTCTGTGCCATAGCTACCAGGGGGTTCACTTTAGGTTAATTAACTGACTTTAGGTTTCACATAGACAAGTAATTATTATTCTCACTTGAGGTGGGTGACTGTAAACCCAAAATATCTATTTTGTTTGAACAAAAAAAATAACATATGCATTGTACCAATTTAATTCACTGACCTCCTTGCTGCTGCTCCTTGCCTTTCCCTCCCCACCCAGGTCAAGGGTAAGCCAAAGCCAAAATGCATTGTATCATGGGGGTCTGGGATCTTTTCATATGCTTCTTTAATTGGGAGGACCATCCAGGTTTTGTTAAGATTATTAGGCATGTCTGTCACCAAAGTTCCTATCATTTTTCTAACAATGCATGCTGGCCCTTGGTGGTGCACTTTCCTTTCAGTGGCCCTTTTCTTATTTTGATGGGGGCTGACCTACAGAGAGTAAAAAAAGAATAAACAAAACCAAATAAAAATTAAGTATATGTTGTTTATAACCACTTAAGTAAAGATTTAGATGTATAACTCTTTGTGTTATAGTATTCATATATTACTGTTGATGTGAATGATATTCTGCTATATGTTTTAGCGACTCTTTACTGTAACAGAAGTAACATCTGCATTATCCTAAGAAGATGGTATACAATATTTTATTTTGAAATGTTGTCTGGATTTACATATAGATTTGATGTGCCTTATTCAGAGTTTGGTGGACAGGTTAATCTGTCACAAACATGATGGATATCCCGTCTGCCTTAGTCTTAGTAAAAGTGGATTATATCCAATGGCCCTTCTTGTTATAAAGTGGATAGGATATTCGCCACATTTACAAGCAAATATTGGTCTGCCAAACTTTGAATCAGACACTTAGTCCTATGTTTAAAAAAAATGAAAATAACATCGTAATAGCACTGCGTTTTTTGTTTGGTAAAATTATGTATGGGCGTGACTTACAGTTTCTCAGACGGCTACTTCATACTAAATGTGACACATATTTTGTTGCCCTTGTTACAAGTTCCTTATCTTCTATGCTAACTGATTAAACCTTAGTGGGAAGAAATATACATTTTTGAAAATTCTAAATGGTAAATTGTTCACAATTCATTAGTGATAATGGAGGAGATTCATGTAAACTAATAAGGATATTATTTTACCAATTAGTATCCGCTAAAGTTAATAATGTCAGAAACATATACATTATATTTTTTTATTGGATTTCAAATTTTGTAGTATTTGTTTCATTTAGCAAAGAAAATTCGATTGGTTTCCCAGGGTGCTATGTTTTAACAGTTCTAAATGTAATTTCAGTATTAGAAATATGGAAAATTGATACCAAAGACACACATGGTCAACTTTCCAGGTCAATTCGAAATTATATTAGATCCAAAATAGGTCTGTAATATCAATCACCTATGGAGGATGGTAGTATTTTTACAGTTACACTCAACACCATTTTAACTAAAGCTAAAGAAATGGGATGGATCACAGACAACACAAGATTATTTCTAACCCTAGAGAATCCGAGTACACCTGGATTATACATGCTGCCTAAAATCCATAAAGATCTTTTCAATCCGCCATTTAGACCCATAGTGACCGGGTGCGGGACCATTTTTGAACCCATTGGCAAATACATTGACTGTTTTTTACAACCTTTTGTTCAGGAATGGAATTCCTATATCAAAGATACCACTCAATTTTTACAAAAACTACAAAGGGTCCAGATAACTCACGAAAGCTTATTGTGTACTTTGGATGTGAAATCCTTATATACCTCCATCCCTCATTCTCGGGGGATGGAAGCTGTTGAATGGGCATTATTAAGACAAACTACCTTGAGAGCAGACAAAATCTTTGTACTAGAAATGTTGCATTTCTGTTTACATCACAGTTACTTTGAGTGGAACGATCTGTACTACTTACAACTCAAAGGCACATTTATGGGTTTTGCGGGGGCGCCCGCATACGCGAATACCTACATGGCCCATTTTGAAGACCAGCACATTTACCTTGACAGTGAATAGACGGATAATGTTCTGATGTATGTGAGATACATAGACGACATCTTTTTAATCTGGAAAAATAGCCCGGAAATGTTGGATAAAAAGATATCGGAACTCAACCTAAAAAATGAACACATACAATTTACTAACACCATCAGTAAACACTCATTATCTTTCTTGGATGTATTGATAAAAATCAAGGATGGTATTATTCAAACAGAAATTCATCATAAACCCACTGACAAGAACAACACCTTGAGATTTTCCAGCTTCCATCCACAGAATTTATTGAAGAATCTTCCTTTTTCACAATTTTTACGTGCTAAAAGGATATGTTCGTCTGAACAAACATGTCAAACCAACACAGAGAGTATGAAGAAGAGGTATTTATCCAAAGGATATCCTGAGGAAATTTTGAATGAAGCAATTACCAAGACTCGACAAAGGACAAGAGAAAGTCTACTACAACCTGCACCTAAGAAATGTTCCACTAGACAAGTCTTTGTGTCTAAGTATTCAACAAGTTCTAAACAAATCAAACAAATCATCATGAACAGATGGGACATGCTACAAAACGAAGAGGATTTCAAAGATCTTTTCAAAGAGAAACCTTTATTTGCATATAAAAGATCGAAGAACATCAAAGAAATGTTATCTACCACATCCAAGGCTACTACCTTAGAATTCAAAGGCACGCAAAGATGTGCCAACTGCGTACATTGCAACAACGTAATAGCAGGTGATATAGTACACCACCCCTCTACGGGGGAAACCATCAAACTGCATCACAGTTCCACTTGTGACTCCACTAACGTCATCTATGCTATTAAATGTCCGTGCGGACTTCTTTATATAGGGAAAACACAGAGAAAAATTAAAACTCGAATCTCTGAACACAAAAGCACTATTCGGAATAACAACCAAAAGAGTAGTTTAGCGGTACATTGGAATAGGTGCAAACATTCTATTTCCCAACTGAAATTTCAAATCATTGACAAAATGGTCCCAGTCCCGGGTAGGAACCCATCTAAATCTCTTTTACAAAGAGAGATATTTTGGATCAGGAGGTTGAATACACAAGATCCCCATGGGATTAATGAAAAAGTTGATTTAGCATGTTTTTTGTAAACCGATGCTTTGGCATGCTGTAGGAGACATATAGACGTCAATATTATGAATGTCTACAATTGTTTACACAGTTTCATTTTCTATCATTTTCCAAGAGGCACATTCTGAATTCTTTCCTCTCTTTTTAATTTAATCTTGTACATTTTTTTCAATACCCTTTTTTGTTCATTAGCTGTGTTTTTTGGGAATAGTTTCCCTATTGAAAGTGGCGGCCGAGTTTACCAATTGCGACTTATGTAATAGGTTCCCTTTCGAAAATGGCGGCCCGTATTTTCAGTCGAGTGTCTTAGTCCTATTTCTTTGGCGATTAGAAAGGTTCCGTATAAGGCAGACGCCGCTTTGATGATTTAGCACGGCTTTGAGGAGCTCGGTTAGCGGTTTTTTGGAGATTACGAGAAGTCAAGATATTTTCACAGTAAAGGTGAGGGTCACTTTTGTTGAGTTTAGAGGAATACACACGATGGGTGTAGGCACGCAGCAAAGTAAGTTAAGTATGGTTAGTAAGCATTTTTTTGTGTACGTTTTTCTTACAGTTGATCCCGTGAAGGAGTTTGTGTTAACGAGGATCAGTATCATTTCGCAGGTCAGTTGAATCGAGGGACGTTTGTCCGGTTACTTTCTTTTACTGAGGGGTGTAGATTGTTTAGTTACGTTAGTGTTTTTCCACCTTTTTACAGCCAGGGAGAGTACCAGACAATCAGGTACCCTGTTTTGTTTTTCTTGCACGGCATTTTCTCACTACACTGGGTGATTGGTTTTATAGTGGATTATCCTCTTCACAAACTTTTCTCTTTGATAAAAGGACATTCATTTTTGTCTATGTGAAAAACTACGTGGAGTTTTCAAATATGTATCATATGTATATGTTGCTCTCCTGTACACCGACATTAAAATGTTTGTATTTTTTTTATTTATTTGCAGAGAAGCCCCTGACGAAGGGCCGCTAAAGGCCCGAAATGCATTGGGCGAATATAGATCATTTTGAAATTCTGATACCTGTATTCATTGTAAACATTATTGTGAAATGTACATTTTGATTAAATGAATTACTTTGAAAAGTTTGCATAGTGAAGTGAACATATGTTAATTATTATCTAATCAACATTGTTATGAAATTGTTAAAAATTCAATAAGCAACTAAAAACATTTTCAGCTGAGGCTGGTGGGTACGTTGCTCCGAAGCAAGGCGAAGCACTTGCATTACTAAACAGTATTTTAACATTACCCTTTAATTTGTTAATTCAATCAGAAACTTATATAAAAAGAAATAAAAAAATTAAACTTGGGGCTCTAGTTAGTCAGGCCGCCCTCCACAATTATTTCTAGTCTCTCTGGAGTGAAGTCGGTGGTCCTGTCACCTGTTCTTCAGCCATGGTGGAATCCCACAGCAGGAGAAACTGAGCAGCAGACTGAGCAGCACCTGGGGTGGAGGTCTGCTTCACTTGATGAGGACAAGGTAAGTGACAAAATAGCCCTATAAATATGTATTTGAGGGAAAATAACTTCAATATATATGTACATGTGTGATGACAGCGAATGATGGATTTCGCTAACCATTGAAACCAATGTCAGATTGTGGGTGATGGAAAAGGTATGTATGTCAGACATCCCCCATGTTAAATATGAGTGTGCACTGTACATAATGAAATGTGTCACCACCGGTGGACTTTAGAAAATAAAAGTGTATTTTTAATAATATGATTTTGTAATTAAGTTAGATTCTGTGTGCATACTTAAAGGATTACTCATGGAAATAGTTGTTCAATATTCAATAATAAAAAATGTAATATGTAAAATTAATTGTTAGAAAATGTTGAAAGTTTATGACTTTTTCAGTGTACATGTACTCAATGAATGAATTGTATAAATATGGACAACCCTATGCTTGAGTGAGATTTTAGCAATACTGGCGTAATTGGTGTCATTTTGGTAATTTTGGGTAACAAAATGTATATGAAATTACCAAGATTCAGTTCAGGGAAAAATCGTAACACAAGGTGCATTGAAACAAAGCCATTAGCAAGAACGCCAGTAGCATCTTCCCAATGCAAGCGGCAGCAGTTCTTTAATGAGGGAAGTCAACAGACATTTCAGGTAGATTTTTTACCCAAGAAGACCAGTGGGGTAATTTTTTAACACAAAATTACAATTTTGAAGGTGAGCAACAGTTCTTTTAAAGCGAGCACTGGAATATCAGCTAAAAATTCCAATTTTAAGATGAATTTTTACCTAATATTCACATAATATTTGTAACCTATAATGCATTTTTCTTTCTTTTTTTATACATTGGAAGTAAATGCCATAGAGATTGGGAGGCTACTGTACATAGAGTGGCAACTTCCTCTTACTGTCCAGAAATTTTTTATCTGTGCTTTGGTCTTGCCTTATTGTTGCATCCTTATGTTTATTCCTGTGCCTCCTTATGTATATTGCTATGCTTGCTTATTACATGTTATATAGAATGTTATTGTGTTGGCGTTATGACCCCTTGCTGCATTCTTGAGTTATGGCTTGAGTACAAAGTTGCCGAATTGGCAGTTGCCGGTTGGAGCTGAACTAAATGGATCGGGTTGATGGGCTCACCCTATTTTCATAAACCTGCAAATAAATAAAAACTTTCCTTTATACCTGAAGACTGGATCCCAATCTGAGAAAAGACTATCATAACATTTCTCAGAGGAATCTAGCATTATATCAGAGTGCTTTAACTTTTATTTTCGCAAACAAGAAACTGGACAAAACATTGACCAAAATAGACCAATATGTAGCCGCTCAAGGGGGCACATTCACAAGGAGCTATCGCCGAATTAACTGCACTTTATTGCAGCCAAAGTCGTGATAAATTTACGTCCCCATTCACAAGCTGGTGCTAACAGACCACAGCACCAGTTTCCCTGCAATAGCAGCAGCAAAAAAGAAATCGCACCTATCGCTAATGAGATGTGTCGTACTTTAATATTCGGGACCACGTAGGGAACAGGGCCCTACCCCTGTCTATCTTGGTATTAGCGAACCGCAAATGGTAAATGCGGCATGTACGAGTGCTTTACTTATCGTTCTAGCTATGAATGCACTGTGTACACGTTATTCTGCTGCACTACGCGGGTTCCATTTTGGAAGCAGTGGCCATCTTGTCATTGCCCTCACATAGGCTATAATGGAGCAAATACGGGCCTCACAGTACATGGGCTTCTTCTCTGACTTCTCTGTGACCTGGGCAGCTGGCTCTGCTGCCCCGGGTCAAACTGGTCTCACGAGCTCCCCTTCCTCTCTCCACCTGTGATTAGCATCAGGGCTTGACCCGTCATAAAACCCTTTCATTCTACACAAGCCCCTGGCTAATCTCTTTCGCACCTGGCTGTTCCTGCTTTATGACTTGGTTCCCAAAACAGGAGATGCTCATGTTTATTGGGGGGATCTGTTTACATGTAATGTGGGATCTGAACCTTGTTGTGTAAATCATTGTGGGCTGGCCGAACTGGAATGTGGGATGGTCATCATGACTCTGCCTTTTCTTTGTAATGTACACTTGCATATTGCCGTATCATAAAACCTAGGAATGTATGCTTGAGGCAGGAAAAAGGGTATTTAAGATGAAGTCCATTCCTATGATTTTCAGCAGTCTCCTGAGAACATACACGCTGTTGTACTTCTAGGATACCTGTCATTGGTCTGCAGCCAATAAACGATTCTTTGACTTCACCCAGAAGACTCTGTGTTTCTGTAGGTCCGGAACAGGGTGAACCCAGAAGTCATAGGGTGTGTGTCCCTGCACCGCTGGGTCTAAATTACCCAGTACTTCAGTTTGGCGCCCAACTCGGGACGATTTCAGCGGTACCAGTCCAAGCCAGAGGTTCGTGAGGAGCTTCGTGTGGAAATTCCGGAGGAAGGCCGCCACTTCATCGACCCCTGCATGTCGACGTGGTCCGAAAGTCTTTTCTGCGAGGTTCTCCGCGTCCCGACGGCTACGAAGGACTGCTGCCCTGATTAATCGACCTGTTTTGGACCCTTGACGAGTTTGAGAGAGCGAAACAATCGAGAGAGTCTTCTGGTGACGCCATCGATCAGCAATATTCAGTTAAGTATACGTGGAGCGTCTCCCATTTGTTTTGGTATCCCTCGGGATCGTTTGGTTTGATTTGGTAATAGGTGATTTGGTGTTTGCAAACCCCAAAGCCAGAGGACTCGTGTATTCACGAGAATATCGTAATCGATAATCCTTTGACGTTTGGATCTAGACTAGTGAGCGAAGATGCCTGGTTCTAGAATATTTGGTAGAATATTTTGTTTGGGTTGTGGAAGAGATTTCCAGCTGGAAGAATCATGCCCGGTTCCTCCGGTTGGAACTCCAACTTATGAGCTCTATGTAAAACATGGCGTAGGCCCCATTGCATATAACGAAGTATGGATCCACTACACCAGAAAAGACGGTGTTTTAAAATGGCCCCAAAATGGTAGTTTTGATACCGATATTTTAGATAATTTGGAAATTAAATTGTTTAAGAAGAAAGCCCGGCCGGCGATGTTTGACTCTTTCCGCTTATGGCGAAAGGAAGCCAAACAGAAGGAAATTAAGCTAGCGAAAAAGAATAAGAGAGAGAGAGGTATGTCAGTAATGCAAGCAGCTGTACAATTTAAAGACAATGAGGAGGAGCAGATGAGCGAGCAATTACACAGGCAGCGTAAGTTAGGGATTGACAAATGTTATCCAGCTTTGCCACATTCTAAGCAGGATGAGTCAGAAGAAAAGGAGAAAGATCCCCTGATGTCACATTTGTTGAGTTCGCCACCCCCGTATGCTCAAACTGCCACGGCGCCTCCCCAGCTTGTAAATATGCCACCTCCAGTGCATATACTGCAAGCCTCGCCGCAACCGCCAGTTGCTTTGCAACCAGTTCCTATTCCTGTAGCGCAGTCCTCTCAAGCGCCTCCGGTAGTGCTTCCAACTGCCCCCGCACTTCCTGCGACTTTGCTTAATCCAGTAGCTGCTTCCCCTAACACTCTTCCTTGCACCACTCCAGTACCCGTTTCTACATCCTCTTTTCTTCCCTCTGTTTTTCCCCCTGTTTCCGCTTCAGCTTCTCCTTCAGCGCGACAGCGCTTAGCTAATGTGGTTACTACATTAATGTCGCCCCTCTTTGAGTCATCTGGTGCGACTCCTGGTTTGCAGCGTAAACAGTTGCGCAGCCAATTGCCTAACCCTGATGAGAAAAAGGTAATAGACAGCATGGCGCGTAGATGGATTGTTTTCCCTTCATTATATGATGTGGAATCAGTTGTCAGCGTTTTCCATCAATGGGATGCCCCAAAACAGAGATATGTGTTTGAGAAAATGTGCGAATTTCTCCGTGAAGAATTGGAGGATAGTGGTAAAAATCCGAGCCCGCAGGAGTTGTGTAGAGTGAGGTTCGATTTTGGAACTGGTATAATTGTGGACCGCGAAGTAGATAAAGCAGTTGCGGTTGTATTGTCACTTAGGAATGACGATTGCCAACAGTCATTGTTTGAACAAGAGGTCCTTGTGGGGAAAAAGGCAAAAGCGCGACAATACCCCATGAGAGAAGTTCCCCCGGTATGGAAGGAAGCAGTTGCAGCTGTCGGTAATAACCCCGCTGTGCCAGCGCATTTCCAACGTGTTTGGGTGCATGTTCCATGGAAGCGCTCTGAGGTGTTAGCGCTTAAGCAGACATTACCCGATCCCCGTAAAAACCCAGCAGGTTATTATAAAGAGTTGTCACAAACAGCAGGATCATGCGTTATGAATTTGGCAGACATAGACATGTTGTTTGGTAATGTTGTTCCACAGCCTCTATGGGGGTCAATACGTAATGCAGATCACGATGCAGAACTAGGGGATACATGGGCTAACATTATTGCTGCTGATACTAGACAAACTGGTGGCGCGAAACCTGAGCCTTTAGTAGCTGAACTGCCTGGTAGAATCATCACATATATGAAGACATTAATGCCTGCAATGCGCGTAAATTGGGACAAGTTATCTGCGTGTAAGCAGAAGAAGGATGAGACAGTGTCAGACTTCTTTACTAGGTTTGAGGAAACGTTTATTGACCACAGTGGGCAGGATATGAGTACTGAGGGTGGCCAACGGTTATTTGTGGATAAGTTTGTGCAGAATTTACTTCCTGACCTGTGTAAAAAGTTGAAAGATTCAGAGAGTTCTTGGGCTGTTTCTTCCTCAGCGCAAATACTGGCTACTGCACAGTATTATGAAAATAGAGATAAAGACGAGAAAGATAGGACAGAGAAGAAAACAAAGGAATTAAAGACAAAGGTCCTTTTACAGCAGGCCTATCCACCACGTGGAGGTCAGAATAATTATAGGCAACCCCAAGGTGTTTATCACCAACCCCAACAATTTCAGAACAATCAGCAAATGAATGGGTATTATCAACCACGTGTCCCTGTGGGTCCCAACCAATGTTCATACTGCAAAGAGGAAGGTCATTATAAATATAGTTGCCCTAAATTAATGCAACGGAACGGTAATGTGTATGGCGCTAGAGGTAGGGGTGGTCAGCAAGCTCCTAGAGGCAGAGGGCGTGGAAGTGTTCCCCAGAACGCGCGTCCTCTTCCGCCCCAAAGCGCCATTAATAGTTTTGATCAGCAAGCTAACGCGACTAGTAATACGGCCCAGTATTACAATAATGATTATTATGTGGAGGACGGTGATGCAGAAAGTAGTGATTACTAGGACAGCCATAGACAGAGAGAGGGAGTTGTTTCAGTGCCAGTGGATCAGAGTGGACCGTATGTTGATGTGACTACAGCAAATGTAACGGAGCCTTTTCTGCTAGACACTGGTGCTGCAAAGAGTTCAATCATACATTCAAAACTCCCTGGCGCACCTTTGTCTGGCGATATAAATGTTTCAGTAGGTTTTTCTGGCGCCCCGGTTAGGAACCCGATTTCTGGTCCCATGTCACTTTCTGTTGGGCCTTGCGAGCTGAAAGCACCCCTGATTCTGACAACAGGTTGTGGTGAGAATTTGCTGGGATTAGATTTGTTGAAAAGATTGCATGCTACACTGTACTGTTCTCCTTCAGGAGTACAACTTACATTAGGCAAGAAAGTGATTTCCCCAATGTACTTGTCTAAAAACACAATGCCACCTGAATTGTCATCCCTTCCGGATGCCCTTTGGGCTACTGGTCCCAATGACGTGGGCCTCTTGGAGATACCGCCATACGTGGTGACTTTAAAGACTAATGTCAGACTGCCACGTATTCCCCAGTACAAAATCTCTAATGAAGGCCAGAAAGCATTGTTAGACATTGTCGGCGACTTGATTAATAAGGGTGTGATTGAAGAGACAAGAGGCAACGTTTGCAATAGTCCGATTTTACCTGTCTTAAAACGAACGGACCCTTCACAGCCACCTGTTTACAGATTTGTGATTGATCTTAGAGAGGTTAATAAGATTGTTGTGCCACAGTTTCCGGTTGTCCCTGATATAACTGCCTTGTTAACGATGATTCCAGCCTCTGCTGCATGGTTTTCAGTGATTGATTTAAAAAATGCTTTCTTTAGTATCCCAATTGCAGAAGAGAGCAGAGACATTTTTGGTTTTAGTCTGGGAGGCCGAAGCTTCCGCTTCAAACGCGCTCCCCAGGGCTACTGCGAGAGTCCATCCATATACAGTCAAGCTTTGAAAGCGCAGCTTGATGCACTTGTCTTACCTAGTGGCGCTATCCTGATTCAGTACGTGGACGATCTACTAATCGCCGCGGATACTGAGAAGATCTGTAAAGAAGCCACATTATCACTGTTGCGCCATTTATCTGCTTTCCATCACAAAGTGTCTCTCTCCAAGCTGCAATATTGTCGACAAGAAGTGACCTACTTAGGTCATCTCTTATCGAAGGAGGGAAGGAAACTGACCCCAGAAAGAATTCAAGCCATTGCACAGTTGAGTGTGCCAAAAACACAGAGAGAAGTGCGTGCTTTCTTGGGCATTACTTCATACTGTAGGCATTGGATTCCTAGTTTTTCTTTGTTGGCAAAACCTTTAGTAGCCTTAACATGTAAAGACACACCGAATCCTATCCCATGGTCTGAAGAGTGCCAGAAAAGTTTTGTGGAATTGCGTAATGCATTATGTTCAGCACCTGTGTTGGGTACCCCCGACTATAGTAAGCCTTTTACATTGTATGTTCACGAGAAAGATGGATGTGCGTTGTCAGTGTTAACACAGCCTTTTGGCGACAGACCGCGCCCATGCGCGTATTTTTCATCCACCTTGGACCCTGTAGCAAGGGCATTGCCAAGCTGTCTGAGAGCGACAGCTGCTGCAGCGATGTCTATCCGACAATCTGCTGGTCTGGTAATGGACAACACATTGATCGTTATGGTCCCACACGCTGTAGACACATTATTAAATAGGACCAAGACACAACACTTGACTAGTGCGCGATTATCAGGGTATGAACTCACACTGTTAGCGAATCATATACACATAAAAAGATGTAATACGCTGAATCCAGCTACGTTATTGCCAATTCCAGCAGACTCAGATGAGATTGAGCAACATGATTGTCTGTTCAGAACAGAAGAAGAGACGAAAGGGAGAGTAGATTTAAAAGATACTCCCCTGACTGAGTGTGATGGTACTTTATGGGTGGATGGTTCATGTTTTAAACTCCCTAATGGTGACACGACTGCTGCATATGCTATCACGACTTTACACACGGTCGTGGAAACTGCACGAGTGCCACATAATTCGGCCCAAGCAGCAGAATTAATTGCCCTCACGAGAGCATGCGTGTTGTCTGAAGGAATGAGAGTTAATATATACACAGATAGCCAGTACGCCTTTGGCGTGGCTCATAATTTTGGACGACTGTGGAAAGAGCGTGGGTTCCTGACGTCACATGGAGCTAAAATTCAGAATGGCAAGTTGGTGAATGATCTCCTTGAGTCACTGACCCTACCGTTGCAAGTTGCGATCATGAAATGCAGTGCGCACAGGAAAGTTACAGATGATGTTGGACGTGGGAATGCGTTTGCTGATGAGACCGCGAAAGAAACAGCACAAAATGTGAAGACTAGAATGTATGTTGCAGGCCCCGCAAGATGGGTTAATGATGTTGGAATGTGTGAGAACACAATAGAGAGTGTGAAGTCGCTTCAGGCTGAAGCTACAGAAGAAGAGTTAAGCAAGTGGAGAGAGAGTATGGGTAGGTTGGATGAGAATGGTTGTTGGATTGATCTGACAGAACATAAGCGATGGTTGTTGCCTGATGCATATGTGCTTCCAGTGGTTACTATGGCACATGGAATGGCACATATCAGTACGAAAGGTATCTGTAAGTTGTTGGCTCCAGTATGGCAGAATGCTGGGATTCCCAAGTGTGCAGAGAATGTGGTCAAGAATTGCATGGTATGCTTGAAATACAACCCTGGTAGGGGAACCCCAACTCCAGCCGGTCACTTTGCACCCCCATCATGTCCATTCGAAGTTTTACAGCTGGACTTTATTCACATGGAAAGATGCAACAACCTGAAATATGTACTGGTGGTTGTTTGTGCTTTCTCAAAATGGATAGAGGCTTATCCTCTGAAAGATAACACTGCCCTATCCACAGCCAAAGCCCTTGTGAAGGAGTTTTTCCCCAGGTTTGGAATGCCAAGAATGGTGTGGTGTGATAACGGAAGTGAGTTTGTGGGTAAAGTGATGAAGAATGTATGTGAAGGGCTAGGGATAAAGCAGAAGTTCCACGCTGCAAATCACCCCCAATCGGCTGGACTAGTAGAGCGCTACAATGGAGCCTTAAAGCTCAAGCTGGCCAAAATCCAGGCGAGCACCGGTCTTAAATGGCCTGACGCCCTGCCTTTAGCACTCCTGTCCACCAGAATGACCATACACTCACGAGTGGGACTTAGTCCCTATGAAGTAGTCTTTGGCCGACCGGCCAACGTATGGGGTGTGCCAAGGCCTACGAAGTTCAGTGAGATTGAGCATCCAGTACTGCTCGATTACCTGTATGATTTGACTGTTAAACTGCGTGTTTTGCACCAACAGGTACATGATACTCTTCCCCAAGCTTCTGAACCTCCTGGACACCCTATCAACCCTGGTTCGTGGGTCCTGGTCCGGAATTTCCAGCGTAAGGGCAACGACGAGCCTCGCTGGATCGGCCCTCATCTTGTGCTTCTGTCGACGAGATCAGCGGTGCGAGTAAAAGGAAGGAAGCATTGGATACATGGTACCCACTGCAAAATAGTCCCCTTGCCTCTGCCATATGACCAGTGGGTTAAGGAGGGTATCGCCGACACTGAGACAGACACTGTACCTCGTTTTGTACCATTCAGTGACGCACGCCTAAAAGACACAGCTTCAGTCCAAGAGAGTGACAATATTCTGCAGGAAGCTGTGCCGCCATCAAATCGACTGGACACCACTGAGCCTGAACTTTTGTTCCAAGACCAAACGGCACTTGGCCATCTCCGCTATAATTTGAGACCCAGGCCCATGGACAAATAAAGATTTCCTTACTATTTCCTTTTTGGACACTTTTTGCTCTCCCATCTGAAGGACTTTCTTGATTTTTGTTTTTCGAACCACCATCCGGGTTCTGCCGCAGGGTCGCGGTGCCAAGACTTTGGGGTACAGGCCGAAGACGTTAGGTCAACGGTTCTGGTTGGTCTAGGGCGTTTCCCTGGACTGACAGGCGTACTCCTTAGCAGAAGAAACTCATCCACCGCGAGCGGCCCGAGTAGAGGATGGAGTTTTTTAAGATGGAGAGACCGATTGAGGAAACGAACTTTAAAACCAGAATGTGTAGAATTGTAAAAAGTAAATGTTTTGTCTTTTTGTGCCTTTTTACACTGTGTAGTATTATGATGTTTATTGTAGGATTTGTGTTTTTCTCCACTCAAAAGCCCATAGCACCCACTGAACAGCCTATACCTCTTTCTACTGCCTCCTCTCACTCTTTTCACCCTTTGCCTGAACACGAACAGACCAGACGATCAGAGTTTGTAAATAACTCGTTTATCCAGCTCTTGCACCAGCACCAACTAGTAGTGAATACGACCAATTGCTGGGTGTGTGGGTTAATGCCACATACCATTAACAAGGGTATTCCTTATTTGGTGCTGCCATATAGTTATAATGGATCGTCATGGGCATTCCAGACCATGTTTCTCTACGCCCTAGAGACATACTCCCCTCGCCAACCGCGTTCCATCAGACCTGGTACAAATAATAAAGCCTTAGTGAGAGGAATTGCCGATATGAGTAGGGATATTGATGCATACTCATCCATTCCCAAAGAAGAGTTGAGACCTTATGTAGGATGGAACGCGACGGGGTATAGTATTAGTCTGGGTGAAAGACAGCGAAAAATCTCATCTCCAATCTGGGTCGTACCCCACATGGGTCGGTTCTGCTTACAGGGTAATGGTCAGAACCCTAGAGCTCAACTGGGAAGAAGTGACTGCACTGAAACGTACACGTTCCCGTCACAGTTTTCCCCTGCGTTTTTAACTGCCAAGGGTACATATTTCATCTGTAATGACCGAGCATATACATGGTTGCCCCCTGATTTCTCGGGCACATGTTATATTGCGAATCTGCTACCGCCTACATTTACTGCCGCCTCCGACTATCACAAGACCAGAGTTGTGAGAGGTGTGATTAGTAAGGAGGACACTGCCGGTCAGGAAGCGGGAGACTTCTTCTTGGGTTTCCTGCCGTTTTGGGGACCTATGGTCAATAGTAGGAACCTGAGACAGCTGACTCGTGTGGTTGAATCCACCGTTAATGTAACGGCTGGTGCCCTTGGTAATTTGACAGCTGAGCTCCAAGCGGATCGCCTTATGACTTTGCAGAACCGCATGGTTCTAGACGTTATTCTTGCAGACCGCGGTGGGGTATGCAGGGTTATCCAATCCAGTTGCTGCATTTTCATACCAGATAATGCTCCAACAGTGTATCAAGCCATCTCCAAACTCCATAAAATATCTGAATCCATACACGTGGATAAGGGAGATTGGTCACTGGTGGGGTGGTTCTGGGAACTGATATCTGCCTGGGGTTGGAAAGTTCTGATGGTCATTGGAATGATCTTAGCCATCCTTTTCCTGTTCTGTCTGTGTATACAGTGTGCTCCTGCGATATGTGGCCTCTGTGCTACCTTCTGTGTAAGGAAACCTGTATCGAGGGACAAGCTAAGTAATAGGATGATGCTACAGCAACATCTCCATGACTTCGTGAACATTGACCTAGACTCGGATTAAGATGAGTATAGTGATTGCCTATGTAAGGGCAAAAGGAGGGTCTGTCGTACTTTAATATTCGGGACCACGTAGGGAACAGGGCCCTACCCCTGTCTATCTTGGTATTAGCGAACCGCAAATGGTAAATGCGGCATGTACGAGTGCTTTACTTATCGTTCTAGCTATGAATGCACTGTGTACACGTTATTCTGCTGCACTACGCGGGTTCCATTTTGGAAGCAGTGGCCATCTTGTCATTGCCCTCACATAGGCTATAATGGAGCAAATACGGGCCTCACAGTACATGGGCTTCTTCTCTGACTTCTCTGTGACCTGGGCAGCTGGCTCTGCTGCCCCGGGTCAAACTGGTCTCACGAGCTCCCCTTCCTCTCTCCACCTGTGATTAGCATCAGGGCTTGACCCGTCATAAAACCCTTTCATTCTACACAAGCCCCTGGCTAATCTCTTTCGCACCTGGCTGTTCCTGCTTTATGACTTGGTTCCCAAAACAGGAGATGCTCATGTTTATTGGGGGGATCTGTTTACATGTAATGTGGGATCTGAACCTTGTTGTGTAAATCATTGTGGGCTGGCCGAACTGGAATGTGGGATGGTCATCATGACTCTGCCTTTTCTTTGTAATGTACACTTGCATATTGCCGTATCATAAAACCTAGGAATGTATGCTTGAGGCAGGAAAAAGGGTATTTAAGATGAAGTCCATTCCTATGATTTTCAGCAGTCTCCTGAGAACATACACGCTGTTGTACTTCTAGGATACCTGTCATTGGTCTGCAGCCAATAAACGATTCTTTGACTTCACCCAGAAGACTCTGTGTTTCTGTAGGTCCGGAACAGGGTGAACCCAGAAGTCATAGGGTGTGTGTCCCTGCACCGCTGGGTCTAAATTACCCAGTACTTCAGATGCAGAGTAGGCGTTCCAGAGCAAAAAGCCGCAACAACACCACACCTCAACATTCACAACGAACAGCCACATCGGTGATAAGGACACAAATCCGGCGATAAGGCGCGTTAGCACCAGGAAATCTACACCTGCTCTGACCTGGTGTTAAGTCAGACGGCAGCCAGCACCACAAAAGGGAGACCAGCCCAGGGCCACATCGAAAGGGCAACAGATGCCATGGAGCCACACATCATGTGGCCAGGACACCCAAGAGAGCCACAACAACCACCGACACCACACCCAGGACCCCAACCCACAGACGGAATACCCCCCGGACCACTACAGACGCAGTGCAGACAAAGATAGCAGACCCCCAGGAAACCTATCAGCCGCACATACCCAACATCAGACAATGTCACCGTCCACTACAGGCTGAAAGGGACAACCATCCTACGCATCCTGACCATCATCGCCTAACAGGCCTACGGCACTAACACAGCGGACAACCAACATCCCACCCCACACCAAGCTGCTGGCTTGGCTGCACCTGTTGTCCCCTGGTACCCCCCAAACAACACCCGCCTGAGTCGAAGGAGTCACACAGGCAGCCACATCCAAGCCCCCCACACCTGTCCTGGACATCACCATCACCCTGGTACCCCAGTCCCCATATGTACAACACAATGCGCAGGATCTGTTGGAGACCAAGCAAGGACCATACACCATAGCAGGATGTTCGCACGTGTTGGGGGCAATCCTCAGCACACATGTCAAACCTGTGCCCCCTGGTGACACAGCACACAATCACCACAACAGGAAGCACACGTCTCACATCAATGTGCAGGCAACAACAGAACACTGTGGAATCTCCAACAATGTCGCCTTCAAATACACAGCCAGTGTGCACAATACCTTCATCCTCCGACAGTCCATCACCAACCAGCGTAACCAGGATGGCAACAAGGGAAATGCACAGCCCCTTGGCACGTTCAGAAATAACATCCCACACACCTCAAGTCCACAAACATGCAAATCACAACTCTGGCAATGCACACGTCAAAAAAGCACAACCAACATGCACAGCAACATGCACACCCACCAGACACCACAGAACAACTAACAATGCCACCTGGGCAAGCCCCGAACATGAGCCATCAATGGCATGGCACCTCAGCCACACAACAGCCGAATGTGGGAAGACGTGACAACCAGGCATGTCTGAATGATGCAGCAGAACCATGATTGGGAAACTATACAATGCCAAGAGTGGCGGAGAAGTTCTGGACAGAGCTCAGTATGCAGAACACGCCCAGATCCATAGCAACATCAACCTCTGGTGTATGGAGTGCAGTGGACAGTGGACTCAACCATATCACCCCAGCCAATGGGGGACCTTGTGGAAATTGTGCCTGTTACGCACCCCCCTAAGCATCACCCGAGTGGGATGGCCCGGCGTATGCCACGCCAGCGTAGGGGTGTGAATTAAATATCACGTAAGCCTGGACGTGGTCCTCTTCCAGAAAGACCCACGTCTCTGCCAGTGCGACACCTCTCAACCCGCCACGCGGCAGACCCCGTCCTCGTGAGCAGAGTTTTCTGCGATGCTGTGAGCCTGCCAGACCCCAGCACACAGGACCACAAACCCGTCAGGCCCGCCCCTGTGCAGCCAGGACACACTGATCACCTGCTGACACCGGCGTGTGTCATGGAGGGCCCACCATGTGCCGGCGAAAGCCCCAAGCCCGAGTCCCTTGACCTGGCAGCCTCCTCAGACCATCATGGCCTCCACGACACAGGCCCTCGTCACTTTTTCCTCGTTGACGTACTCGACTGCCGCCTTCGCCCTACTCATCGGACCATTAAGTTCCATAGGTGAAACTGTGTCCTGAGTCATGAATGGCAGTGACCCCAAATCCGTGACAGTGGCCACAGCACCAGACCCCCCCGGACTGTGAAGCTTAGTTCCATATGGGCATCTTTCGACACATGGTGCCACTAACCTTGTTCAATGCCAGCCGTCATCACGTGGTGCCACTAACCCTGTTCAATGCCAGCCAGCTGCACGTGGTGCCCCTAACCCTGTTCAATGCCAGCCGGCGATACGTGCTGCCACTGAACCTGAACTACGCAGGCCGGTGGGGTCATCCAACCTATACCGGCAACACTCAGTGAATGGGCCGTGCTGACCACTGCCTCTGGCCTACACCACGGTCAGGTAGGTCACACATGTGGAACTGAGTCCTGATTACACCGTGGCAGTGAACATCATTTAAGGCATAGGTCAAGTCACTATACTCCCTTCGATGTGGTGCCAACAAGTCTGTGCATGGCATCACAACCACACGTGTCTGTGGGCCTATGCCGACTACTGCCCTCAGCCTACGCTGCGCACGAGTAGGGCACAGAATTGGAAATGAACATTGATCATTCAAAGGCAGAGTTAGAATCATTGCATGCAAGGAGAGGCATAAGAGGAAGACGCGGATCAGCCAGGAGAAAATAAGGACCATTGTCACGGAGGTGATCGAACATTACCGATAACTGCCCTTGTGTCACTAACTCTGTGCCTCGCGAGCCAACGACACATGGCTGTGTCCCACTGCTGACCGCTGCCTCTGGCCTACACTGTGGTCAAGTAGGTCACAGTCTTGATTTGGCAATGGTGAAGTACATATCAGTGTACCGGCATCATCCCAGACTGCATCCCCACCCATCACCTGTACCACTGACTCTGTACCCAGACATACATGAACACTCGCTGCTTGTACATTGGTGGTGTTAGAGTCCATGGACTAGTGGCTGGTTTTTCATGTAGTTGCTCAAGAATTTTTGGTACAAACGAGGGTTGTGCATTCAACTTCCCCATTTGCTGCTTCTGGATAAAATCAAACCTTTTGGCGTCATGACCTGGAGGACACCTTCCACTGTCCCCCGCAACCCTCGGCCACATCCAGCTTGGACATCGATGAGGGCCCGCTCTGTCCGCATGGCCCATCTCACTGCACCGCAAGTCACCGTCCCATGGCTGGGTGCCTGTGCCAGCCGTGGTGCATCCGGGGCCACTAACTCTGTGCTGGCCAGGTCCAGGACCCCTTCTGCAGAGACATTAAATGGGCACTGGAGCGATGGCCTTGTGCTCATCACCGCCATGTGTCTGTGGCCCTCCGCTGTCCGCAACCTCCGGCCTCCACTGTGGGCCACCAGGGTCCCCACATGGAATCGGATCTAGACCGGCCTGGACGTCACAACACCGCAGGAGGCACATGCCACCACCGCAAGGAGCACCTTCAGAAGCCATCTGCCAGTGTTGAAACGGTGGTCCTGACAGACCTACGGAGTTGCCCAGACCTGTCGTGGATGCCATCATCGGCCTGTGACCATGTTCAGCACTCCAGGTACCAGTGACTCAGTGCACCACAAGCCATTGTCCGTTGCTGATTGTTTTTAGGGCTGTGGACATGTTGCGCAGCTATGTCACCTCATGCAGTGGGGGGGGCCTGGGACTATAATGCGGAAGATGTGTCAAGTGTGCGGATGGGAGAAGGCACGGACTATAGTTGGGCAGGAGGCAACATCCCCAAGGCAGGAATGCATACTGGTGGTGGTAGTCCAGCTACACACCCGGTTCTATTACTGGGTATTGCGCTGTGGACTGTCACCTCAAGCAGTGTGGTGGAACAGTGAGGTTGCTGGGGTAGTTGTTCCAGGTTTGACACACCCCACTGCATCTGCATCAGGACTGACCCGAAGGGACACAATCCTAGCAATTTCTTCACATGAGCGCGCTCATCACTGGCGCCCCTACCTCGGTGCACAGCAACTCATGAAACATCGTGACTGCCTATTGGGTGACCTCTGGCCTTCCTCTGGCTCCCTCCATGTTGCTCTGCAGTTTTTTGTTTACATTGCACTGGTGTCCATGGTTCATGTTGTTGCCAGCACCGGTCAATCCGTGCGGGCTGGCTTGTACTCACCCCACACACATCCAGCACAGGCGTCACTGTACATGTGACGCATGTGCGCCCAGCCAATAAAGGGGCTGGGCGCACATGCCCGAAGCCAGTTCTCCATGATATCTGCCTGTGTCCCTTTGTTGTTGTATGCATGGGGGCCCTGGGCCTGACGGCATTACATTGTTCTGTGTGTAGCGGACGCAGACATGTCACCGCTGGCAGCGGGCAGGGACCTGGACATGTAGCTTTGTCGTCGCCTGCTGAATTCGTGAGGGGAGTGGCCTGTGCCATCATACGCAGAGCCAACGTGGGTGTGTGACTGATGTGTGCGTGCCCCTGGCCATGGTTCTGTACTGTGTATGTGCATCTGCATGTGTCTCTATGGAGGTGTGGGTCTCCTTTGTGGGGTGTGGGTGGTCCCTGATGGCTATTGGGCACCTGCGTATGTGTTCTTGTTCACCTTCCATATGTTTGGCCACACCCGCACCTGTTGGGCCACCTCCTTATTGAGTTCTGACACCTGGCATTGGGGTGCCATGTGTGGGTCGGTGATGTGTTGTGAGCCAACCATGATTGCGGGTGCCTCGTGCTGTGTGGTCTGTTGCAGGGGTTGTGTTGTCCTCTGCTTTGCTTGTGTGCCCTTATCCTGGTGGTGGGTTGTGTGGGATGTCCATGGGCTGTTGTGGGGAGTTGGTGTTGGTGGTGTAGTGGTCCTCTCCCGCATCGCAGATGTGTTGTTTAGTGTGCTCTGCTGGAGGTGTCGTGTGCGCCTCTGCAATGTGTAGGGGAGGTGAATGTGTGCCATTGTGCCCATCTCCCCCGTCCCCCCAGTCCCTGTTCATTCCACACCCTGTTGATGTTGTGTCAGGTCCTCTCGGGTTGTGTCCGTACTCCCTACTCCTTGCAAAGTCTCCACACTGATGACTGTGACCTGTGTTTCATCCAGCTCCTCCTGTGGCGCTGGGCTGCCAGCTCCTCTCGCCGTAGCTGCCTTCCTGTTGGCAGCAGATGTGTACCTTGTTTGGGTTGTCACGTCATGCCAGCGCCTCTTGGCATGCACTGTTGACCACCTCGACACTCCGGCTGCATTCAGGGTGGTCTGGTTTTGGGACTGTTGGTGGTAGTGTTCTGTCACCTCCGTGATGCTGGGCTTGTATTCCTGCATCCTGCACCCCGTCTTCTTCTCCCTTTTCTCGTTGTCATTCCCCGACCCCGTTGTTCCTTGCTGGGGGTCTGTGGGTGTTGTGGGGTTCACGTTGTTCTCTGCGCTGGGTCAGGGTGCATCCATGTTGCTCCGTGCTTGGCTTGTTTCTGGTGTGTTGTGTCTATGGTTTTTGTGGTGCATTTTCCCACCAGATGCATGGAATTTGCAGGCCTGCGGCTGTTTTTTGGTACTATTTGCACCACGACTGGCCTCATCGCATTTGCATTTTTACGGCGTGGCGTTGATTTTAACGCGGCCATTTGACGCGTTATCTGGTGTCTATCGCATGGTACCGCCGTGATGTGAATTCCACGTTGTCACAGGGTTATTTTCCCGCGATGGGCTGCGGTATTGAAAGTTGCGTTACGCTACTCATGCCGTAGTTATCACGTGTTCTTGTGAATATACCCCTAAGAATATTGGTTAGTACATGTAAATGTGATAATGCGGTAGATCAATATATTAGGGATCTGATTGTATTGCATTTTTATTTAATATTCAGGAATATCTGTTATGCTGCTCAAATCCTACATTGGAGGGAATATTCAGAATTGCTAAAGGGATTGAGAGTTCTGTTTAATCTGTGAAAATATTGTCGGGCCTTCTGACAGGTCAGCATGTGTGAGTGTAAGTGTGGTTAAAAAAATTAATGATGGGTGTAGAAGTAATAAAGTATTACCCGGCAGCGGTGCGTGTTTTAGGTGTGGTTCAGTAGGTTCAAAAAGTGCAGCAGATGCAAAATAATTGACCACTCTACAAGAGTATGCAAAAATGGAGAGAGTGCTGCTAAGGCAGGTTGTGCCTCTGAAGTTGAGCAACAGGAAGTTAGTAATATTTCAATGACTACTATTCTTACTGTGGAAGGTAACTATGATGGAGGTGAGGTTGCGAGTTAGAATGGACCGTAGGGTAACAATTGGAGAGATTGATTTGAAAATCATGGCGGATTCAAGTTTACCTGTGACTATGTTATCTAAAAAAAAATGTTGGTCATTGTGGAAAGATATGCAACTTAGAAAAAAACAGATATTAGAGCAATAGCGTATGGGGAATCAGAAATTGAGATGTTTTTCCGAAGAGGAGTTGCCTTTTCCCGGCAGAATGATTGTCACAAAAGTTTACGTGGCTGTGAACGGCAAAGACAGGTTAGGTATTGTGTTGAGACCAGGTACGGATGTTCCTTTTATGTCAGTAGAGCAATGGTGTGACAATGTGGATGATATCTTGAAGGACTATCGCAAGGTTTTTTCTAAGAAAGTTGGAAAAGTGAAGGGGTTTGAACATGAGATCATGTAGAACCATGATGCAACACCTGTGGCACACAAGGTGCATTATGTTCCTTTGTGTGTAAGGGATTAGTTGAGGAAACATTTAGATTACCTGTGTGTGGACAATGTAATTAAACCTGTGAATACGTCTAAGAGGGTGAGTGCTGTGGTAATAGCCAAAAAAGATGGTAAGATCCGTTTGTGTGCCGATCTATGCTCACTTAACAAAAATATTGTTGTGGACTGTCAACCCCTACTGAAAATTCACAAAGTATTGACGACTTTGGGGGGAGCTACGTTTTTTAGTAATATGGAGCTTAAGGCGGCATATCATCAGGTGATTTGAAAGAGAAATCTCAGCTATTTAAAACTTCATTACTCTAAATGGGGCTTATAAGTATTTGTGATTACCCTTTGGTCTAGCATCTGCCGCTAACCTTTTTCAGAAGTTGATGTTTTGTTTATTTAAAGCTATTACTAGGGGACAAGCCTTTCTGGATGACATTTTAATTGTTGGTATCCATAAGTGAGCATATCTACATTTTAGACAAAGGACTGTCCATTTTGAATGAACATGGAATGAATGTGTTTCGTAACGAATATAAAGTTTCGACAAATACTCTGGAATATCTGGGTCATTGCATTACATCAGAAGGCATAAGGCCAAAAGTAAACCTTATCAAGCTGGAACTTAAATCATTTATAGGCTTAAGTGACTGCTGTGCTAGATTTGTGGGAAGATACACAACTGTCATGAAGCCAGTAAAAAACATTTGGAAAAAAGAAAATTTAGTTTGAGGGCATACTGCTTGCTCTTTCCTGCCGCTGCTGCCCCTGCGGCCGCACCCACCCTGACTCAAACCCGCTCCCGCCCCCCCTCCCCTGCTTAATGCCGCAGCGGATGCGCGCAGCTGGCACGCCGCTGGCATGCCGAAGGCACGCCTTAGGCAAGCCCATCTGCGTCAGTCCGCACCTGGACCGCGCCCAGCACCAGACCCCCTGGCCCCCGCGAGAGCCACAACACCTGACGCCGCTACGACGCCAACTTCCTCCACAAACTCAACACCGGCCGATCATTCAACTGAGTCCCAGTCTACCTGAAGCTCACCAACGGACCCTTCACCTGCCGTAACTGTAGCTACACCAGTCGCCGAACACCCGCACATCTTGCCGCACCCACCATGGCAGGACGCAACCACCTCAGTTGCATACTAATCAACACCCGCTCCGCCCACAAGCACGCCATCGAACTATGGGACCTACTCCACTCAGCCTCCCCGGATGTCGCCTTCCTAACAGAGACCTGCATGAACCCCTCCTCAGTGCCCGACATCGCCATAGCCATCACGGACGGCTATAAGATCACCCAGAGGGACCGCACCAACAGACCAGGAGGTGGAATCACCATCGTCCACAGGAATACCCTCAGAATCGAAGACACCCTCAGCAAGGCCGAACACCTGCACTTCCAGATCCACATCGAACCCAACACCACCCTCATAGGAACCCTCATTTACAGACCCCCCGGACCCCAGCCACAGTTCAGTGACTCCATCACCGACATCGTCAGCACACACGCTCTTGCTTCCACAGACTACATCCTCCTTGGAGACCTGAACTTCCACCTCAAGAACACCAACGACAGCAAATCCATCGCCCTGCTCAAAAACCTCACCAACCTCAGACTCAAACAGCTTGTCACGACTCCCACCCAATCCACCAGACAAACTCTCGACCCCATCTTTTCCTCCAGCAATCACATTACCTTCAACCACACCACTGAACTCCACTGGACCAACCACCGCTGCATCCACTTCACATTCAACAAACCCATCACGCACCACCACCCGCAACGAATCCCCCACCGCAGCTGGAATAAGGTCACCGAAGACCAGCTCTACACCACCCTCACCAAAGACCCGCCAACCGACACCACCGACCCGACACAGCCGCTCGTAACCTCAAGCAATTGATCGATGACTGTGCCAACATTCTCACCCCGATCAAAGAACCCTCAAACAGATGCACCAACACAAAGGCCATCTGGTTCAACACCGAACTCCAGGAGTCCAAGTGGACATGCCGAAGAATCGAGAAAAAGTGGCACCACGAACAATCACCGGACAACCACGCAGCCCTCAAGAACGCCAGCCGCAAGCACCACCAATCCATTCGAGCCACAAAAGAACCTACTTCAAGGAACGTATCAACAACAATGCACACAACAGCAAAGAGCTCTTCTACATGGTGAAGGAACTCTCCAACCCCAGCTCCCGCTCCAACGACATCCCGCCATCGTAAGACCTATGCGACTCCCGAGCCACCTTCTTTCCCCGCAAGATTGCAGACAACCACGACAGCTTCAACACCCAGACCCTCCCGACAGCCGCAGACACCGCAGACTCACTGCCCTCCAGCCTCACCAACCTCCTGCTCTCCTGGTCCCACATCAATGACAATGACACCATCAAAACCATGTACACCATCCACTCCGGATCACCATCCGACCCCTGCCCTCACCACATCTTCAACAAAGCAAACTGCATCATCGCACCCCAACTCCGGAAGATCATCAACAGCTCCTTCGAGAATGCTACCTTCCCAGAAAGCTGGAAGCACGCCGAGATCAACGCCCTACTCATGAAACCCACAGCGGACCCTAAAGACCTCAGGAACTTCCGGCCCATCTCCCCACTCCCGTTCCCGGTGTAAGTCAGCGAGAAGATTGTCAACAGGCAACTGACCCACTTCCTTGAGGAGAACAACATCTTGGACCCGTCCTAATCTGGATCCCGGAGCAATCACAGCACCAAAACCGCCCTCATCGTTGCCACCGACGACATCAGGACCCTTCTGGACAAGGGTGAAACCGCGGCCCTCATCCTCCTGGACCTCTCGGCTGCCTTTGACACCATCTGCCACCACACCCTACATACACGCCTCCACGACGCAGGGATCCATGACAAAGCCCTGGACTGGCTCACCTCCTTCCTCACGACAGAACCCAAAGGGTCCACCTCCCCCATTTCGATCGAAAGCCACCAAGATCTCATGCGGCGTACCCCAAGGATCATCCCTCAGCCCAACCCTCTTCAACGTCTACATGTCACCGCTCGCCAACATTGTCCGATCACACACACTCAACATTATCTCCTACGCTGATGACACCCAGCTGATCCTCTCTCTCACCAAGGAACCCACCACCGCCAAATCCAACCTCCACGAAGGAATAAAGGCCGTCGCTGAATGGATGCAGAACAGTCGCCTGAAACTAAACTCAGACAAAACAGAGGTCCTCATCCTCGGCACCACCCCCTCCACCTGGTATGACTCCTGGTGGCCACCAGCACTGGGAGCCGCACCAACACCCACCGACCACGCTCGCAACCTGGGATTCATCCTGGACTCATTGTTCTCAGTTACCCAGCAAGTCAACGCCGTCTCCTCCTCCTGCTTCAACACCCTCCGCATGCTTCGCAAGATCTACAGATGGATCCCCACCGGAACCAGAAGGACGGTCACCCAGGCCCTCGTCAGCAGCATGCTGCACTACTGCAACGCCCTCTATGCAGGAACCACGGCCAAACTCCAGAAAAGACAACAACGCATACAGAACGCCTCCGCACGCCTCATCCTTGACATCCCCCGCCACTCCCACATCACAGCCCACCTTCGAGACCTGCACTGGCTCCCAGTCAACAAGAGGATCACCTTCAAATTCCTCACCCACGCCCACAAAGCACTCCACAACGCCAGACCAGCATACCTCAACAAACGGCTCACCTTCTACACCCAACCGCCGGCTTTGCTCCGCTGACCTCGCCCTCGCCACTGTGCCACGCATCCACTGGACGACCACCGGCAGCAGATCCTTTCCTACCTCGCCGCCAAGACATGGAACACCCTCCCTACCCATCTGCGACAGACCCAGGACCTGCTGACCTTCAGGAAACACCTCAAGACCTGGCTGTTCGAGCAGTAGCTACACCCCCCCCCCCCCCAGCGCCTTGAAACCCTCACGGGTGATTAGTGCGCTCTACAAATGTATTGATTGATTGATTGATTACCCAGCAAAATGTATATTGTTGACATCAAGAATATACTTACCTGAGTACCTGTTTTAAAAACATATCTCAATGGGTATAAATGTATTATATCTGTTGATGCCAATGCAGTGGGGCTTGGTGCACCCCTTTGTCAACGGGTGGTGCAGAAGAGCATACCATAGTTTTTACCTCAAGAGTGCTTTCGGAGGTGGAAAAGAGTTACAGTACAATAGCAATAGAGGCAATAGCATGTGCATGGGCCATTAAAAAGTTTAGGAAGTATGCTTGGGGAACTAATTTTGTCTCATGTACTGATCATAAGCCTTTAATATAACTTTTGGGTGATAAAGGGTGGTCTGCAGCTTCTTCTAGACTGATATGAATTTTGAGATAAGGTACATTCCAGGTGATACCAATGTTCATGCAGATTGTTTGTCTTGACTAACCCTGGTTGAACAAGAAAATGCTGAGGATGCTGTAAGTTTTGATTTGGAGTGTTTGGAGTGTTTCGTTGCTCGTATTGATGTGATTGATGTATGATGCCTACAAAGCTCTATATGATCAAGGACCATCCTACGTCAGCTGAACTTCTGCCCCCGCATCAGTTGCAGCCTAAACAGGGGCTGCTCCTTCTCCTACATTGTCAGCAAGACTTGAGAAGACCTGCCCCTCTATCTCTGAATGGCACATACCTGGCAGAGTTCAGAAAGAAACTCAAGACCTGGCTCTTCGACAGAGACATGGCACCCACAGTGCCCAGATATCCCTAGGTGTGACAGTGCTGTGCTATACAAATGCTGACTGATTGATTGATGTCAAGGAACTATCAGTGAATAGGAGTGGAACGAAGCATATGCCGATGATATTATTTTATCTAAAGTTGATGTTGTCATTAAGGGATGGCCGCCACTTAAACAGTTACAGGTAGACAAACATTGTTTTTGTCAAATGACTTCTCAGCTCTCAAAAGAATCTGGGATTTTGTTACAGGCTGGGAGGTTTTTTCCACCAAATGATCTGATACCTAAAATTATTAGTGTAGCACATTCTGAGTATTTCGGAGCTATAGCTACGAAGAAAACAATAAGGCACCATTTTTGGTGGCCCTATATCTACAAACATGTAGAGGGTTGTGTTGACAGGTTTGAGGAATGTTTGTTATCTAATAAACATTGGAAGTTGAGGGAAACACCTTTGAAGCGTACTCCTTTGACAGATTGCCCATGGAGTGAGGTAGCATTAGATTTTTCTAGACCTATTTCGATGCTACCGGATGGATTAATGTATGTGATAGTACTTACTGATTACATTTCCAAATGGATCTTTTATGAGTTTGTGAATAAAACAAGGGTAAAGGCGGCCACTGAGTTTTTTAACAAGATCTTTGTTCTAGAGGGTCACCCTTTGGAACTTGTAACTGATAATGATGTTCAAGTGGTATCTGAAAGAATGGAGTATGTCCTTAAGAACAAGGGAATAAAACAACACTGTTACATTGTATATTCCAAATTCTAATGGAACAATGGCGAGAGTGAACAGATAACTTAAATTAGGTATTCAAATAGCTGTGACTTGTGGACTGGATGTGGAAGAATTTGTGAGAAGCAAAGTTTGGGCATATAATAACACTCCTCACCGTGTTACCTTTTCTTTGTTGAGTGGGAGGGGTTCTCGTACGGGCTTGGTCTCCAAGCTGGTTAAATGATAAATCAACTTTCAGAGATTGGCATGACAAAGTGGATGTGGAGAAAAGATTCACAAAGTAAAAGGTAGAGATACCATGATCAGTGGGTCATAAGAAGATTGTTGTGGGAAATTGGGTAATGTTAAAAAACATGGGACCAAGATGATCTAAAGATGAATTTCACTTTAATGACCCATTTAAAGTTGACAAACTTGCTCGCACATTGGTTGAAATAGCAGATGGATGTTGGTGGGCCAAGCGGATTTTAATGTCACTCAATGACTATCAAAAAACAGTCATGATGAAAAAATTGCCTGTACCAAATTATGATTTATTTCCTTTTAATGTTTCTCAGCATAACGATTCCTTGTCACAATGTTAATTCATCTCAACAAGAGATATGTGGTGTTAATCCTTCTCTGCGTCCCTCTGGTTCAGTTGCATGTTCTGGACCTAGTCAGGAGGATCTATCTTCAACCATGCATCAGAACATGGCTGAGATCACTAACAGGGGCAGTAAATCAATCAATCAGGGTTTGTAAAGCGCTGCTACTCACCCGTGAGGCTCTCAAGGTGCTCGGAGGAGCCTGCTGATTTGTCTGAGTGCTGGGGTTCAGTCGAAGAACCAGGCCTTGAGATCTTTCCTGAATTGGATCAGCGACAGGGATTGTCAGAGGTGGAGAGGCAGGGTGTCCCAGGTCTTGGCGGAAAGGTGGGAGAAGGATATTTCTCTGGTTTTAGTCTTGTGGATCCGAGGGACGGTGGCAAGCACCAGCTGGGCAGAACAGAGGTGTCGGAGGGAAGGTGGAATGAGAGGCGGTGGTTCAGGTATGCTGGTCCTGCGTCATGGAGAACTTTGTAGGCGTGCTTGAGGAGCTTTATGGTGATTCTTTTGTGGACTGGGAGCCCTTGCAGCGGGGAATGTTAAGGACAAGTCTGGCTGCGGCATTTTTGACGTTCTGTTGTTTCCTGAGAAGTTTCTGGGTGACACGGGCATAGAGTGTGTTGCCTTAGTCGAGTCTACTGCTGATGAGTGCATGGATGACCGTTTTTCTGGATCCTGTGGAGCGCAATATTAATGTCCTTTGAAGCGGGTGAAGCGTTTGGAAGCATGACGAGGAGACGGCATTGATCTGGTGGTTCAATAGTGAGGAGTCCAGTATGATGACCAGGTTTCATGCATGGTCTGTGGGGGTGGGTGGGGTTCCCAATGCGGAGGGCCACCAAGAGTCGTCCCAAGCTGAGAGGGTAGATTCATGTTGAGTTTAAGGCAACTGGTTTTCATCCAGTTGGCAACAGCCTTCATCCTGCTGTGGAAGTTGTTTCTTGCGGTTGTGGGTTCATTGGTGAAGGAGAGGATCAGTTGGGTGTCTTCGGGGTAAGAGATGATGTTGAGTCCATAGTTCCTGACGATGGCCACGAGAGGGGCCATGTAGATGTTGAAGAGGGTGGGGCTCAAGGAGGAGCCCTTGGGGACTCCGCAACTGATCTCCATGGGTTCGGAGAGGAATGGAGGTAATCTGACTTACTGTGTTTGATCGGTGAGGAAGGAGTAGATCCAGTCCAGGGGCCTTGTCACGGATGCCAGTGTTGTGCAGTCTCACGATTATGGTGAGGTGGGAGACGGTACTGAAGGTGGCGGAGAGGTCCAGAAGGATGAGGGCCGCGCTTTTGCCCCGGTTGAGGAGGGAGTGGATGGAGCAAGATTATATTTGGAGGATCCTAGATTTCAACAAAGTATTCCATATGTATTCTATCTCTTGTGACTTGTCTGTACTGTCATATGCTGTTAGCCATATTCTTAAGACAGGAGTTAATGTACAAAATATGTCTACAAAAGACTTTGTTGAAACAATTAAAGGAAAAGATAAGAAGCTTGAGTACAATTTGAGAAATTTGATGGCATGCCAACGTGGGACCAATGAGTACTGTTATTGTTGTCATGGTAAACTCAAGTGTATGTTGCGAAATCTAGGTGCACTGAATTGTGTGAGAGTATGCAAAGGATGATCTACATGAGTTTTTGAGAAAAGAAAACTCTAACATTTAAGGTATTGAATTGAAGGCACCAGGAGAACTTTGCTCTTTGGATCCTGAAAAGTTTGCAGGCACTTTGACCACAGATTTCTAATTATGTTATCCTTCATCTACAACAACAAAAATCCACCTCTTGGAGAAATTACTGATTTATTTTGGAGAAAAGAATACCAAACAAGAGGTGGTCCTCATATTCATATTCTGATGTGGGTAAAAGATGCACCTACATTTGGAACAGAAACAGATGAGTCTGTACTTTCTTTCATAGAATAGCATATTAAATGCAGCATTCCAAAAGAAACTGAGGAAAAAAGCTTAAAGCAGCAAGTACTGTGTTTGCAATAACATAGATGTGGAAAGTACTGTCGACAGAAATACAGAACAAAAGGAACATTTTCCACAAAATGTTGTTTTGGATTTCCAACACCTCTTATTTCAAAAGGAAGAGTGAACAATTCTATATCTGTAGTGAGACATACACTTACTCGGAAATCACCCAAAATACCTACAACCTCAGGAAGATAAAGGTTTGAAATATATTAATGACTAGAATCCTGTCATTTTGAAAATGTGGAATGCTTAATATGGACATTCAATTTGTGGCAGACAACTCTATAGCTGTTGCTCGTTATGGTACTTCGTGCATAACAAAATCTGAGAAGAGGGAGAGGACAGATTTGAGAGAAGAAACTTCTGCTGAAAAGTCTCAAACAAAACAATTGTACGCTGCTTTTTAAAGACTGCACCTGTTTTATATTTGCACTTTGAAAACTGTAGCACGCAATCCCGAGCACTTCCCCCACCTCACCTGTTGTGAACTCCCCGCGCTGCCGATTTCAGGGCTGCGGCGGGTCGGAGTTCTTGCCGCCAGAAACGGAGCAAACACAAGCCACAACCATTGACGCTGGCCACACCCCCTCCACATCTCTAGAAATGTGCCCCCCACAAACGCGCAGCGGACGCGCGCAGCGGGCGCGCCGCCTGCGCGCCGAAGGCGCGCCAAAGGCAAGCCCGTCTGCGCCCGTCCGCGCCAAGACCGGGCCCAGGGCCATATCCCCTGCCCAAAGCGACCCCGAGAAAAGACCACGGAAATACTCCAGTCAAGAACTTCAAGATTTGAGACCACGAGTCTCATGTGCCCGGATAGAACTACACAAAGAAGGTAAAAAATGTCCAACATGCTCACAAGTCTTTGACTTTTCCCTCATTAAGAACCTGGCCACCAAAATATAGAAATTACAATCTGAAAATCGCCTTGCTCAATGTCAGGTCGTTAGTCAAACACAATATACAAACAGCGGAATTAATAGATAATCATAATATTGATATACTATTTGTTACCGAAACATGGGCAGACGAAGCTTCAGATGCCGACCTGACCCTGGCCATTCCGGAGGGTTACTCCTTCTCCAGAGCTGACAGAAAAATAAAACGTGGGGGAGGATTGGCAATTATAGTTAAAAAAGACTATAAAATTAAAACTTCAGACAAAGGAAGTACCCCAGACTGCGAAACCTTAACTTTCCAAATTAAAATCACAGACAAATATACGTTTAATGGACTACTTATATACAGACCACCTAGTGCAAAAACGCCCCTGATTGAGCTGATAAGCCCGTTTCTCGAATCCAGTGTGATTAGTCCAGACTACACAGTCTTAGGAGATTTTAACCTACACTTAGAAAAAATCTCCGACCCAAAGGTAGCCCCATTTATTGATGCAATGTCAAATTTCGATCTAAAACAAAAAATATACATGGACACCCATGATGCTGGCCACACATTGGACGGTCTTTTCACTTCATGTGAAAATCTAACAAAAATAGACACTATCCCTATCCCGTGGTCAGACCACAAACTAATCAGTTCTATTTTAGAAATTAAAGAGGACACTGGGAGACCCATGGAACACATTAAACAAACAACGTACCTAGAATGGTCTAAAATGGATAATCAGGCATTTACTGAAACACTCCAATTATCATACCCCACACTTCACAAAGACTGTAATACAGCCTGTAAACAATTTAACGAGTGGTTGGAGAATGCTGTTAAACTAACAGTCCCACGAAAGACAGCCACTCTGAAAAGAAAAACCCCCTCACAACCATGGTTCTCGGAAGCACTAAAAATCCAGAAACAGACGTGTAGAAGAGCGGAAAAAAAGTGGAGAATTAATTACGATACTCGCCTCAAACAAGAATACAAAGCTACCTTAGCAGACTATAAAAAACTAATAATAACAGAAAAAAGTAAATACTTCATCTATAAAATCAACGAATCAAAAAATTCAAGTAAAACCCTTTTTGACACTGTCAAAAAATTATCAAAATTTGAGAACAACAACCCAGAAGCACTGTCATCAGACTTCTGTAATGTGCTAGGTGAATTCTTTGTCAGCAAAGTTTCATCAGTATATGACTCCTTTAAAAATAATAGCACAGAAACAGCCAAAAGGGATAACCTACAGACAACAACTTCAGTGAGTAAACACCCTCATCAAACCACACTGTTCCTCTTCACTCCCCCGACAGCAGAACAGATCCAAAAAGAGATCCACACCATTAACTCAGGTAGCCCAATGGACCCTTGTCCATCCAAAATAATGCACACCTGCGCCGAACAGCTGAGTACAGTATTAGAAAAACTATTCTCCCAAATTATCAAAACCAACATCTTCCCCGATGATTGGAAAATGATATCAATCAGACCGCTTCTAAAAAAACCTAACTTAGACTGCGAAAGCCCGAACAACTATAGACCAATAGCCAGGATCCCTTTTGCCGCTAAAGTATTAGAGAAACTATTGAATAAACAGTTATCCCGATACTTGTTGGACGGCAACTGGTTGGACCACTCACAGTTTGGTTTCCGTGAAGGACATGGAACAGAGACTGCTCTTATTACAGCAGTGGAGGAACTCAGGCAAGTACTGGATAACGGATCGAAGGCCGCATTGATTCTACTTGATCTATCGGCGGCCTTCGATACAGTCAACCATGAGATCCTCATAACACGTCTAAAAACAGCACAATTACATGATTTAGCTTGTGCCCTCATTACTTCCTATTTAGAGAACAGAACCTTCTCAGTAGAATCGGGAGAGGCAAAATCCAACAAATTCAACCTACCATGTGGAGTCCCACAGGGTTCCTCGATGAGCCCCACTCTTTTTAATCTGTACGTAACTCCCCTTGCACAAATAATAAGGAACTGTGGCTTTACTCCAATATCCTACGCCGACGATACCCAAATCGTGGTCTCAATAAATAAAGACGTAGAGAACACAGCAGAAAAATTTCAAATCTGCATGGTACAAATCAGCCAATGGATGAGAACAAACTGCCTAAAACTAAACGGGGATAAAAGTGAGGTCATGATACTAGGAGGGGACACAAATATATGGTCACATTCATGGTGGCCAAAAGAATTAGGAGGATGTCCTGAACCATCAGAAAAGGTGAAAAACCTGGGCATCACTCTAGATACCAATTTTTCCTTTGATGCCCAAGCCAGTAAGCTGGCATCATCACTTTGGTACATTCTAAAAATGATTAAGAAAATTTTACCTTACCTACCACATGACTCCCGCAAGACAGTGGTGACAGCATTAGCCTTGTCCAGACTGGACTACGGAAACGGCTTATACGCCGGAGCCAGGAAGAAAATCCTACTCAAACTCCAACGTCTGCAGAATGCAGCGGCCAGGCTGATTTTAGGGATACCAAAATTTGAAACAATCAGCCACAAACTAAAAAATCTGCACTGGCTGCCAATTGTAAAAAGGATACAATTTAAATCACTATGCTTAGCATATAAAGCAGTCACTGGCACCGGATCACAATTTTTAAAATCCCATTTAAAACTGTATGAGCCAAATAGACTTCTAAGATCCAGCCAAATGAAAATAATCAGGATCCCAAGATTTAAGAGAGCTAACTGAGGCGGAAGAAGTTTCCTGCTACATACGGCAAGAAGCTGGAACCAAATACCGCTAGACATAAAAAACAGCCCATCTCTGAAAATCTTCAGAAAGAAAGTTAAAACGTGGCTTTTCTCCACATAGCCCTAATCAACATCTTCAAGAGCCAGCGGTATCTCACAGCGCCAAGACGCCCTCGGGCATTCGCGCGCTCTACAAATGGATAAATCAAATCAAATCAAATCTTTTGAACATGCTTTCACACAGAGAAATTGGATCCTATGAATGCTGCAATTGGTTCAGTTCTGCTAGTTTATATTCTAAGTCTAAAAGATCTGTTTTGGTTAGTCTAGGCCTAGTGTCAACATGAAAAAGAGTTTTGAAATATTTTTCTGAAATTCAATATCTTGCCAAATGTGAGCCAGATAGTACAGACATTGTAAAAACAGACATGTTGGACACTTACTAGCCAAAAAGGAGTGTTCATCTTGAAAATGTTTGTCTCTATGAAGAACTCCAGCACTGCACATATCGAAACAATGTGACCGAAAATGCAAGTGAAGGTAAATTTACAGTAGTTGGTTGCAATGGGTATTTGGTGCGACATAGCAGAGGCAGTCTAATTAACCATAGAAAACTGAGTTTCCAGATTGCTGTAAAAGAGAATTTTTCTATTTGGCACTTTTGCAGCTGTTTAAATCTCAGTGTTGTGAAACAGAATTAGTATTAGAGTTTGACTGCAATGAAGACTCTTTCAGTGCTGTAAAGGCTGGCATTGAGTGTTCAGTACTTAGAAACTACTTCAAAATGATGAATGATGAAATTCAAGAGGAAGATTCAATGCCTGCTGAGGTAGCTAAGGAGAATTCACAAAGCTTCCAAAGTTCAGGTCCTCAAAGTCAGGACCCACTTAGACAGCCAATAATTGAAAATGAGGCTGCTATTGAAATGAATGGAGTGGCGACTGCAATGGAGCAAGCAAGACAAGAAACAATTGATTTGGCAGATTTATTTGTACAGCTAAATGATGATCACAAAGAAATATGTATGGAGGTGAAAGTTTCAGTTGAGCATGGATTGCTTCATGACTAGAAAGAGTGTACGTACTCATCATTTAAACCTATGCTGTTGTAGGTCAGAGGTCAAGCTGGTACTGGTAAAAGTATTTTAATACATGTGCTTAGTGCTTTTCTACAGAAGGCTATAGACTGCAATTTAGCATGTGTGGTTACAGCACCTACTGGATTAGTTGCACACAATATCAAAGATATTACTTAACATTGACCTTTGATGCTGTCCATGGAACATGACAACAAACTGGAATACCAAAAGGTATCTGTTGAACCTTATCATGAAGTGTCAAGAATGTTAAAAAGTTGAAACATTTAATCATAGTTGAGCTGAACATGGTCTCAAACTTCATGCTTGCCTTTGTACATTTAAGAGTGCAAGAGTTTCTGAGAACAGATTATGATGTCCTGTTTGGAGGAAAACATTTGATTGTTTTTGGAGCTCTTCTCCAACTTACACCTATGAATGGTCAGTCTTTGTTCATAACACTGCTACACGATGAAACTAGGAATTCTTTGGGAAGCATTGGAAATATGAATATTTGGTTAAACATCAAATATAAAGAAATAATCTGGAACATGGGACAAGTATCTGATGTTAAATATGGCAATATTTTGAAAGATATTACAGTAGGTGTTCTTTCAAAAGAGGGAAGGTGTGTTCTACAAAGTCGCCTTCTTAAAAAAACTGTATCCAACAATGAAGACAGCAGCAGAACTAACGTTCAGGGTTATACAAGATGGTAAACATATTGTGTACCTAATGCCTACATTGTAGGCGTGCGCCTGTTTCAACAATGAATTGCTGGAATTGGAGAAAGAGAAAAGTTTGCAACTGAAGGCAAAAGATAAAATGGAACACCAGGGTGTCACTGTATTTCTAAATGAAAATTTACAAATAAAACTGTATTTATTACAAAAAATCTGTTTTACGAACTGCAAGATTGGGGAGTTGTTTAAGTCTATGTAAAAACTGTTGGGTGATTTTGTCCCGAAATATCAATGTTGAAGAAAGTTTTGTTATTGGTTCTATGGGTAAAGTTGTTGATTTTTATTAATTTTCTGAATAGGAGGGAGGTGGAATACTATGTGATTAAAATTGATCATACTGACAATGCAAAGCAAAGTGGACAATGTACTGCATACTTTTTGCTTGTGAAAGATTTATATGTTCAACGGAAATAATTTCCAGTTTCTCTAGCATATGCTGTTTCTATTCATGAATCACAAGGTTTAAGTTTAGATGCAGCGTTTATTAATATTGGTAGTACAGACTTAAAGGGAGGTATGTCATATGTAGATTTGTCTTGAGTTAGATCCTTGTCTGGTTTTTATTCAGTTGCATTTAATGAGAGCAGAGTTAATGCAGACTCAAGTTGTGTTAAAGAATAAAACTTATTCAGAAGTCTGTATGCTCCTCAATTAAGACAGTATCCAGTTTATGAGAAGCGCTCCATCTGTCAAAAGTGGCACGATTCAAAGCAGTGTAGTGCTGGTGTTGCAAAGAAGGAAATGAAAGAGAAGGGAATTGTTAAGAAACAAAAAAAATTCAAATGAAGAAGATATTGTTGGTTATTAATTGTCAAAACCCTCAAGTATGAACGTCTTTGCTAATGTTGTGGTAAATGTATTGTTTGCATTAACTCAAGTTGTAGGGGTGGGCGGAATTTGCATAGTCACGCTACCCAAAGCTCCGCGAAGATGTGGAATTGCTTGTTCTGCCCCTTCGCGATGCGTTTTTCCTGTTCGCTTACGCTGTTTGTGTGCTCGGGGGGAAATATCTTGCGAACTTGCCAATGCAGTCGGCAATTGATGCGGCCATCTTCTTATACTTGTCCTGCCCGCTCGCGATAAGTGTTTCCTCTTCGCGAATGTGGGCGCATCCGAATGACGTGTTCACGATTGCACACTCTCGCGGGATCACGCGGCCGGCTACCAAAATCTCATGGCGCACGCGAACAAATAGGAAAACTCGCCGGCGAATGCAGGGATCCCGGTAAGTCGTTCCCGCACGAGCGAATGCGCATTTTGAAAGCACAAACAAGGGTCTGCGACGCCGTAGATCGCAGAATTTTTGGCAATTCCACGTTCTCTGCGGAATGCAGAATTGCCCAAATTACCACGAGCAGAACTGAATTTGCTGCCCAGGCATATTGTATATGCAATTCAATAGAAACAAAAGACGGTATTGTGCTCTGCACTGTGTGGTGTGTTTGACCTTCTGCATAGTGAGAGAACGAAAATACATTCTGCATCAGTAATTCGAGACACTCTAGATATTTGTAGTGGATCTGTACAGCTTACTCAAAAGACTGAGGAGAGTGCACAGGAGTTTTTAATGGTCATGTTTGCTGTTTTAGAAAAAGAGGAGATACCTGTTAGTGAGTTTTTATAGACTTGGGGCCTGAATATGATGCCGGTCGGTCTCTCGTCCGACTAGCACTGTAGCGGAAGCAGGACCGCACAACTAGAAGTCAGCTGTCACGCTGCCCACATTACGATGTGACCGCCTTCATGGCGGTCGCAATGGGTATGTTTTGCATTGCGGAGTGTGCTGCAGGCTGCAGCACACACCGCAATACAAGATATACACATTTAAAATATCCCTGCCCTATGAGGCAGGCACCATGCTGTGCCTGCCACATTGTGCAGAGATGTTTAGGGAGTCACCATAGGTGCCCCCCATGGCCCGTAGTGGAAGGACAGGGGGCAAGGGGGCCCTCCTAGGTGCCCCCAAAGTCACTTTCTGCCTGCCTTTTCATGGTAAGTGAACCGCCATGAAAGGGCAGGAGGAAAGGGACATCCTAATCCCTACAGCAGAGCCTGAGCAGGCACTGCCCTCTTTGCAGGGAATAGGAGTCCGACCGCCACGCTGATGGGATCCTAAATCCTGTCGGACGCAGCAGTCTTTCCCCCGGACAGCTGAGCTTCGACCGCATGAATCCTAATGCGGCGGTCGGACCAATGAGCTGGATGGTGGTGGGACCACCACCGACAGCCCAACAGTGGCGGTCCCACCGCCATCATACTCAGGCCCTTAGTTACTCATGGCACCATAAATGTGAAGATTTCTCATACACATCAACTACACAAATAGAATCGGAGGGTTTTATTTATTTAACATTACCAGATTCCAAAAGTGTGACTTTGAGAGATTAGTGAGAAAAGCTATGCAAAATAATTTATGTCTGAATTGTCAAACAGATGTTGTGTCGAGTTTACGTGTAGCGAAAACTGGGAAGTACGCAATTTTAATGTTACAACGATGCAGCGCAAATGGCAGTAAATTAGATACTGAGATTACTCACTTTAAAGCAGGACCAATATTTCTGGCAAAACATACACTACTATTGCTATCAGTTTTTTATGAAGGAGGTAGTATTAAACCTAGTCATTATACTGTCTATCTAAAAAGTAGAAGTGGATGGACAGAATGTAATTATAGGAACATTAAATTGAGCAAAAAATTGCTTGGAAGCAACAAAAACCCTATCTTTTGTTTTTGGAACCAAAAGTCTAAGGAGGGTGACAGTTGTAAAAGTGGAATAGTCTTGTTATTGTAGAAGCATGATCAGGATTTATGACATCATGTGGCCTTCCAAGGGTGATAAATGCAAAAAAAGGGTTGATGGACAGAATGCAGATCAATGTCATACATTCACCCCAGTACAGAGATCTGGGCCTAAATCCATCGTTTTGTTGCTCACCATGCCGTTCCAGTTTGAACCCAGCCATATCCAAATCAGCGTTGACCCTGTGCCTCATGGAAACAGTCCAGCCCGAACTGCCAAGCCAGGTCCTCTGAACTGGGGTGGCGTGGTGAGCAAAACGATGGATTAAACCCAGATCTGTGACTGGGGGTGAATGTTTTGCCAATATGCAACATTCCGTCCATCATCTTGTGTGTTCTTCCAAGGATGATGTCTTTATAATTCTTTGCCTATGCTGGTGTGTCTTACATATCTAGAAGTGCTACTGTAGCACTTCTAACGATAAAGTTCTCATTTTCAGCATATGTTACTTTTGATTAGTACTGCAAGTATTGATAAAATGATAGTTTAAAAAAGTGTAGAGTGTGCAGTGTTGTTCATTTTCAGTTTTGGAATGTGCAGTTGTGTTTTTTTCATACATTTATATGATTTTTTTCCCCACTGTTCAAGGATGATTCTTTATATAGTACATCCTTTATGTTGTATGATGATAAAATCTGAGAACATAAAAAAAGGGAAAATTAAACATAGCATTATAGCATGGGAAATGTGTAGTGACGTATTGCTATTATGAAGTTAAGATTGTTCACGTTTCTAAGTTTAATTTAAGATTTTATGGATTGCAATACTAATTCATATTTGTTTTTTTCTTTTTTCTACAGATGCATGTCACCATCTATTGGAGTAATGTGGCTTACAAATTAGATCTTCTAGGTTTGTTGTATTAGATTGCATTTTGAGGGGGATCAGGACTACAATAACAAAATATACCCACTTACACAGTCAGACAACCAATAACAGTAGCATACAACTACTCACATACACACTCATACACCTATACAGACACTCACTTCTCACATGCCCACACAGTCATTCAAATACCCACTTGCACACCCATGCTGATATTCACACAGCTACTCATATACCCAGACACCCCTACCAACACACCCATATAGGAACTCACATACCAAGTCACACAGCGACACACCCACTCAAACCCCATTCACTCACCCATAGAGCCACTGTCATACCCACTGACAGACCCACAGACACTCGCACACCTGCTCACATACTCACACACTACTAACATACCCACACAGACATTTATATCCCTACTAACATACTCGTAGATTCACTCACACTGCTATTGACACACCCACACAGCCACTCACACCCACTCACATATCCACTCAGACACCCATGTACACATGCACACACCTATTTCCATAGATGTATATACCCATACAGATACTCCCACACCAACTCACACAGTCACTCACACACCCATACAGTCACTCTCACACCCACCCACAGATCCACACAGCCACTCACACACCCAGTCACACACACTCACACACCCACTTATACACCCACATAGACATTTACATCTCCACTAATACACCCACAAGGTCACTCACACAGGTACTGACACAGCCACACAGACACGTACATGCCCATTGACACTCCGATACAGTCACTCACACACCCATTTACACATCCACACACCTACTCACATAAACATATACACCCATACAGACACTCACACAGCTACATAAAGACCCCCTCATAGGCCCATACAGCTACTCACACACCAAGAGAGCCACTTACACAAGCACTGATAGACTCATAGAGCCACTCACACCTCTACTGAGACACCCGTACAACCACTTATATATCTATTTCCATTTTAGTATTCTAAATTACATTGCAAAACATTTGTTAGTGTCTTCTTTAATACATTATAGGTTTATTCCCCTTGGTGAATATTAAAGTAGTCAGATATGCAACTTTGATTTCACTTATGCGGGTATGATACATAAATGCATAGAAAAACCAACAATGACTTAAACACACAATTGCACACAAATATAAAACATGTAGTTAGCTCTTTCTTTGACCAGATGAAGTGGTTCTAAAAAGAACCAATTTGGGGGGTGGATTTAAAAAAAAAAGTTGTATATATATATTTTTAAGGGTAGTAAATGGGGTAAGGGAAGGCAACTTGAAAGAAGCAACTGGCTTCAATATTTGCGAGGAATGGAATGTGGAACGGTAGGGAGAAAAAAAATTAACAGGTGTGGTTGTTGACACCATCCATGAAGTCAGCAACAGATGAAATTTTTAGTCCCACTGGCACATGACACTAGCCACAATGAGTGACCATGTTATGCGATTTATAGATCGCGTGGCTGTCCCAGCAAAGGGAAATCCCAGTGCTAAAGAACAGGGAGATAGATGAATTAGATGATTAAGCTACTGAAAAAAACATGTCTTTACTGCCTTTCCGAACAGCAAGAGATTGGGAATGTTCCTGATAGCGAGAGGCAACGAGTTCCATAAAGTAGGAGCTAACACCTTGAAAGAACGACCTCCGGCTCCATCTCTTAGTTTCTGTGAGACATCAGGGATCGTAATCAGCTGGACGGGTGGTAAGGGTTCCACAGATGTCCCATCTGCCAATGATTCTGCGCCACTTTCCTTCTCTTTCATCATCCTATCATATGTCTGTGTATGAATGTTTTTGAGATTTCCACATGGAGGATGGGCCATGCGAATATTTCTTGAACGTTCCTCTCAATAGTTTTCTGTCGCATATATTGCATGTTGGATGGTAGATTATTAGCACGGGTAAGTAGGCACCTACCACTAACAATAAGGTCACCAACACAATATAAGTCCCAGACAAGGCCTCAAGAAATTATTCCCATGCTCAACCCTTGGTAGCTGCCAACAAGCAGGCAGGCAGGCAGGCTTAACTTAAGATACAGGTGTGTAAAACATTTAAAACCAACAATACATTAAATAAGTAAAACACAACACACAATAAATATCCAACTCCATTTATAAAAATAGGAAACACATTTATCTTTGATATGACACCAAAATTACAAAAATACAATGTAGGGAAACAGATATGAATTTTTTAAGAATAAACACTTTCTAGTGCTTAAAAACCAATGGTGACAAATCTGGACATCTGGTCGTGCTTGACCAGGATAATGTCAAAGTTTGAGGCCGACGCGATGGAGACCTGGTCAGATACACTAAGCGGGAGGCAACTGTCAGAATTTTACCTTCGCACTTAGAAACTGTTTGGGAGGAATTTGTCTCAATGTCGTGTGGGCCTCTCCAGCAGGCCAAATTCACAGCAGGTTCGCCGGCTTGGTTCAGCGGGAGCCCTCAGGCAACTCCTGGAAGTTTTGAGTTCCGAGGCTTTCAGTGGGATGAACCTGAAATCCAGGCTGGGACAAGGCTTGGCTCTCGATGTCGGGTTGATCACCTTATGGAGCTTTTATCCAAAATGTCTATAGAAAAGAGAGGGACCCCTTGAAGTCTAGGGAAATTAGGTACTTTCAATACGAAAAAAATAAATCCCCTTGACCAGACAGTGTGTTCTCAATAAACAGAAATTACCCTGTGCTTAGTGCATATATAAACGCCCCAGAGAAAATCACAAATTATTAATTATAAAATACCTAATTCAATTCTTACACATAGATTGTAATTTATTAAAAAAACTTAGTTTAAAAATCGCGTATAAAGTCACAAATCTGACTCAAGACAGTTAAAATACAATTCATACAGTACAGAGGAAAATTATTAAGTTTAAATTACAAGAAAAGTTATGACCAGCATAACATAGACACCAAAACACAAAACACCGTGTCACTTACTGTTGCACATCGTATGGAATTATAATTGTTAAAACATAGCTAGTGATACATTAATCTCATTTGTATGTACAGTTCTATGTTGGTCCTTAGATTATGCCTGCAGAAGCTTCGACGCGTTTCGATGGTTAACCTTATACTCCCATCTTTATCAAAACAATAATGAATATGTTCTCTCAGAAAGTCAATTCTGATATCACTCCCCTTAAATTCTTTTACACATAAACAAAATGGATTATAATCGTCCTCTTGCCTTTCATTTGTTCTTTTAAAAACAATTTCTAATTTGGTCCAAGGATCCAATATGTATTATACAAAAATTGCGCTCTCCTCGAATCTCTGTCCCGTGGTCTTAATGTCCCCCGTATTATACTTCAATGATTGTTCAAGCTACGGCGGGCCCCCGTGTTGTACTCAGATGCTTATTAAAACTCCGGCGGGCTATCGAGGTATTAAATCCTCCTCTCTAGTACTCCGTCTTAAATCACACAGCGTTCTGCCAGGGATTCAAGTGTCGTCTTTTTCCATGCATATATTCCATGTTGGATGCTAGATTATTAGCACGTGTAAGTATGCACCTACCACTAACAATAAGGCCACCAACAGAATATAAGTCCCAGACAAGGCCTCAATAAATTATTCCCATGCTCAACCCTTGGTAGCTGCCAACAAGCAGGCAGGCAGGCTTAACTTAGGATACAGGTGTGTAAAACATTTAAAACCAATAATACATTAAATAAGTAAAACACAACACACAATAAATATCCAACTCCATTTATAAAAATAGGAAACACTTTTATCTTTGTTATGACACCAAAATGACAAAAATACAATGTAGGGAAACAGATATGAATTTTTTAAGAATAAACACTTTCTAGTGCTTAAAAAACAATGGTGACAAATCTGGTCGTGCTTGACCAGGACAAAGTCAAAGTTTGAGGCCGACCACAATGGAGACCTGGTCAGATACACTAAGCGGGAGGCCACTGTCAGAATTGTACTTTCGCACTTAGAAACTGTTTGGGAGGAATTTGTCTCAATGTCGTGTGGGCCTCTCCAGCAGGCCAAATTCACAGCAGGTTCACCGGCTTGGTTCAGCAGGAGCCCTCAGTCAACTGGAAGTTTTGAGTTCCGAGACTTTCAGTGGGATGAACCTGAAATCCAGGCTGGGACAAGGCTTGGCTCTCGATGTCGGGTCGATCACCTTATGGAGCTTTTATCCAAAAGTCACTCCAAACTTCTCCAAACTTCTGGAACTTCTTCTTGAGGTTCCTCTTGAGGGTTCAAAGGGTCCACAACACATATCCAAAGTTCCAGAGTCTCTGAGTTGCTCCCCGGAAGTTGGGACTACAGTTCCTACAATGCAGCTTGTCAAATCCAGCTGATGGGTTCTTCTTCCAGGAGATGATGCAGGTGGAGCTCTTTTAACCTGTTGCTTTTAGGGAGTCCACTATTTCTCTTTTTGCAGCAATGCAAAGTCTTTAGGGCTGTAGTTCCTTAGTGTGCAGCAGGCACTGTCATTCAGAGTGCTGTCCTCTCTGTGCAGGCCAGGGTTCCAGCAGGGCAGTCCTTCTTTTTGTTGTTTCAAGCAGCAGATCCGAGTTGCTATGCACCTCTCTCATAATCATTCAGTGTGCTGCTGTGACAAGCACGGGGCACCCCTGATCAATGGGGTGCAAGGTGCCACCCAAAAGCATGACAGCTTCCTCCAAAGTGTGGCATATTTTTGTCCCACATATCACTGTACTTTAAAATTCAAAATGGAGAAACTTTTTCCCTTTGAGTGTAGATCTGGCTAAGACAACCTGCTGGTGTGGCTCATTTCCCTTCACACTCCCCTTCCAGACCTTCTTCAAATTCCATTCCTGTGGCTTCCATCTGGCTGGTGGGGTACAGGACGTTGGGGCAGGCCTGGCTTGCATTTTTACTCTCCAACTCTCTTTGAAGACCATTTTGATTATCAAGCCCCTTTTGTGGCCTGCTCTCTGCAGCTGCCGATCTCCCCCCCCCCCCCCACCAGATATCCTCTGTCTCTATGCAGGCCACTTATCACCTCATCAAAGCAGTTTGGCTTAGCCTGTCAAGACTGGCCAATCAAGAGAGACTGCTAGAAGGTTGGATTTTGGCTCACAGAAAAGAACGTTCTAGAAACTTCTTTTCTGTACTAGTTATGATAAATTCGACAGTGGCTAGTTGTTGGATTTATCATTATCAATCTTTTAAGAAACATTGTTTTAGATCACTCCTGTCAATAGCTATCCTTTATTAAAGTATTCCCATGTTAGCCTATGGAGCTTAAATGTTACAATGGGGAAAACGAAATTGGGAATTGTTTCCTCACTAGGGCATGTAAAACATATTTTAAAATGTTCCTACTTATTTGTACATGGCTCCCTACCTCAGGAACACCCAGGATATATCTTGGGGGCGACTGATATGTAAAAATAAGGCATAAGGCATATAATTTCATTTTAAAATCAGCTTGCAAAGCAGGGCTGGCTTTTAAAACTACAGCAGTGCACACTTAAGTGCATGAAATCTACTGGGTCTCTAAACCTACATGCACAACCATATACTAGGGACTTACAGGTAGGTTGTCAGTGTCAATTGCAATTACACCTAATTACCATGCACCTTTTTAATCAGAGCACTGACCCTGGACCTGGTTAGAAGGTCCCAGGGCACAGTCAGTTACCACCAGTATCAGTCAAAATATTTGTGTGTTTAGTGCTTGATTTGGTGAGTAGATGACAAACGGCTGATCACCAGAGCTCCCTCGTTCCCCCTCCCACATCAGGAAGCTCTGCATGCTGCACGGTTTTCAGATGGCAGCTGCCGGCTTAGAGAGATGTAAGGCGTCTGCTCGGAGATGCATGAGGAGCAACTACGTCTGTGGCTTGTCAAGCACTGCACCGGCACACTAAGTAAGCCATGGATTTAGCTTGCAAGTACCACACATTTTTTTAGTATACCTGGACCCTGCAACACCAACGGCGGAAAATTGGCTAATTAAAAAATAGGTGGACTATCACGCTCCTGCGTTACATGTCGTATCAGATGTCAGTGCACCCCCTGCCCTCACAAAAGAAAGCTCTGCTCTGGCACCTGGAAGTTAAATTCAATGTTGGTGTCATCTGCTTGAGCAAATCTGGTAAGGAGTGACTTTTCTTTACTTCAATTGGTAGAAGATCAGACCAAGGTCTCCCTCTCCCTTCTCATTCCTCACCCTTCACTCAAGGAAGATTGGCTGATTCATACAGGGTAATATGCACATGGTAGGACCCATTTAAGAAAGTAATTCAAGGAGTATTTTGTTAAAGAGGCCACCAGGTTTCTCACCGGGGGTCAATGCATAGTTCTGCAGGAAGTAAACGCAGGGCAGGGAGTCACTAACCGATAGAGGGCTGCTGAGGGGAGCCTATTTCGATCCTCGGGGTCACTTCAACAAACTGGGCATCCAAATCGCACTAGTTTCAGATATTGGTTTCAGAGAAGAGGACGGGGGAAATATGCAAAGTCACTCCAAAATTGCAGGCACTGCAGCCAGTATCTATACCACATTTCTGGTGCAAACAGTTAAAAAAGCACATGGGGCAAGCTACAGCTGAGGCAAACCGCACAGTATCCCTTCGTAAAGATCTGGCATTGTCCCTTAATCCAGAAAATCACAATAGAGGGGCAGACACCCCAGAGCGTTTTCAAGAAGGGGATTCAGAGGACCTAACCATCAGCTATTACGGCATAATTGGTAGCGAAAGAACTGGAGTGGATCCATTTAGCCCTTCAGGAGGAAAGTCCTTGATCCCTGCAGGCAACCTTGTGGATTCTACTTTGGGACCAGAGGCTAGCCGTGCTAAAATTAAGGAATATTCTCAGTTTGTCAAACCTAAGCTGGTCCTAAGTCTGAAGGCAGAAGTACCCGAGGACTTTCAGTTTGTTGCTCTACCTCCCCAACTACCAGTACTGGCTGCTCTTCTGAGCAGGGGTCTCGATATATCGCAATTACCAGTGCTCGCTACACAGAAGCCTCTGCCTTTGTCTCAAATCTTCAAACAGGATGACTCAGGAAGTGTAAAAGAGCATTCTGAGTTGCCCCCGAACACTCAAATGAAGTCATGGTGCTAGGAGACACACCTTTATCTATGTACTGGGGCGCAAAAAGTATGCATAGCATCATTCTCAAAAAGATAAGGGATCTAAATATTTCACAAAAAAACAAAATTAGCTGCGTTACTTACAAGGCTCTTCAAAATCGAGGATGCCATGGCTCAGATCCCTGAGATGCTGAAAGAAGCAGAATTCAGGATTTTGCAGTTAAAAGATCAAGCAGCTCAGATACAACATAAAGTAGACATATTTCAAAAACAAAAAGCCACTGTAAAAAACAAACTTGAGGACTTGGAAAATCATTCTCGACAGGTCAAACTCCGTATCGTGGGGGTTCCGGAAGGACTAGAGGGCCAACACACACTCAAATGGGTAGATTCTTTCATAAAAGCACATGTTCTTACTAAATATTCTGGCAATCTGTCATTAATGAGAGCCCACTGGGTGCCGGAACATCTGCCTCCCAATTCAAAATTCCCACACATAATACTCGTAAACTTCAGAGACTATTGTATGAAGGAGCAAGTCCTAGCTAAGGCAATTAAACCGAGACAGTTCACTACACCAGATGTCCCTTTGTTATGCATAGTCCCAGATATGTCAGCTTCTGCAGCCAGGTGACGGAAAGAATTTGTAAAAATGATGTACTTGTTTAAGACTCAGGGTTCTCAGGCAATGATAGCGCAGCAATGCAAATTGAACGTATTGGTTAAAGGGCAATTTCATTTATTTTGTGATGTCTTGGGGCACAGGCGTTGCTTTAGCAGGTTTCTAAGAAGTCTTAATATTAGTTATACATCTCCCGTAAGATCATATTATATATTAGCTGTCCTTAATCCACAGGAATTAACAATTCTGCGATTTAATGTGCAGTAATTAGTTTAAATCTTTCCTAGTGTGGTTTGAGGGCTCAGTTGCTCTTCTTATGGTATTTTATCGGTTCTTTTTCTTTATTTGTTTCACTGATGTGGGGAGGGGTTGGGGAGACGGGCCATTGGGTCTGGGCACCGTGTGAAGGTGCCAGATTAGTTTGGGTGGGAGGAGCATGTCAGGAGTGAGTGGGAAGGCAATCCGCTCACCACTGCTCAGGATGGGGGGATGGGAAGGGGATTTTGAAGGTGGTTGGTGGTGGTTGGTGGGGATGATGGGGGTGGGATGGTGGTGGTTGGGGATAAAAAAGCTATTAAAAGAGATCCAAACTTGTGATTGATTGTTATCTTCACCAATGTTATAAATTCTGAAAGTTAGTCTTAGAAGCAGAGATGTGCCACCATAGAGGTGTTTTTTTGGGGCTTTACAGCGCGTTATTACATGGTCCAAAGTAAGCGGTAAAAAACAGATACATAGTCTCAGTGATTTAGACTGGAAATATAGGAGGGTGGTCATTAAAAGCATTGCTTTTGGGCAATCCGGGCTTGGCGTATTCTTTATACAAAGTAGACCAGTAGGTTGTGCGATATTAGTTCTTGTAAGACATATTATATAGATAACTGTACTGTCCTTGGGGATACTAAGGGTTCTAAGCACTTCTGATAGGCCCTTGGTGCACATTAATATCTTTATTATGAATAATATCCTGAAGGTTGTTTCCCTAAATGTTAATGATCTAAATAATAAAAGTAAATTATGTGCAATAGAGGCCTGGATCACAGCTGAGAACCCTTCTGTGGTTTTGGTCCAGAAAACACATTTCCCAGAAGGGAAATTGTTGGAATTTTCAATGTTTAAATCCTGGGCAGGATACAGGGGTTTTTCCTCTGCCCAGGCTGCCAATCGGGGCACCGTAGTTTTCTTGGCCAAGAGGCTTGGTGTCGAAGTGGTTGATTCTGATAGCGACAAACGTGGTCGATGGTGTTCGGTGAGCTGTCTGATTTGGTCCAGGCGGTTTACATTTGTTTGCTTATATGCCCCAGTTGAAGATGACGTCATGCCCTATGAGATTTTAATTTCCTTCAGAATCCAAAGATTGACTCCTCAGTAAATCTAAAGCGGCAGTTCATCGAAGGTCTTACTAAATTATCTAAAAATACTGAGACTGATAGATCCATGGAGGCCAGCTTTTCCTACAAATATCGCATATCCACACCTTTCTGGACGATTCCGTTGTTCCTCTCACATAGATTTTTTCCTAATTTCAAAGGCTGTGATTGTTCAAAATCAACGGATTTTACCTAATGGCTTCTCTGATCACCCAAACGGTGGTCTCAGAAGTTGTAGTGGGGGGAACCATAGAACACCCTAGGTGCTGGGTTTTTAACAAACTGTACCTGCAGAAGGAAGAGTGGGTTCAGATTAGTAAAGTGGCAATAAAGGAATTCCTGACAATAAATCATGGTTCTGCTTCCCCAAGTATTGTATGGGACACCCTAAATGCGTTTATTAGAGGATTGGTGATAGGCAAGGATGCGGAGAACACCAAAAAAGGCTAAGCTACAAAAGCATAGCTTAGAAATTAATGTTCAACATTGCTACAAAATGTTTTTAAGAAATTCATCCAAGCCTAATAAAAGGGAACTCAATAGGGCTAAACAGGCCTTAAGTCAGGAATGTTATATAAAATGTGAGGTTTTAAACCACGCCTATATGAAAAACATTTTCGAAGAGAGTAATTTTACTGGGAGGTTCTTAGCTTTTCAGGCACGTGAACAAGACGCCAATAAACAGGATAGATGTACTGAAATGTCCAGTCTCCTGAAAAAGGTGCACGGAACCAGAGAAAGTTGCGGCATTCATGTTTAATCATTATAAAAGGATTTATACCCAAAATCAATTGGTAGATAAAGAACTCCTTGAAAAGTTTTTAGCAAACCATAATATTCCCACGTTATCTGAGGAAGAAGGGGATAACGTTTCTTGACTCTTCTTTAAATAATAATTGGTGGAGGTAATTAAGAACCTTCCAAATTGTAAGGCCTGTGGGCCAGATGGTTTCCCTGAGAATTTTATATATTTTTTTTAAATGTCCTAGTCAATTACCGTTTACTTGTCGCCAATACACTGTTAACAGGGGTCCTATACCGGGTTGATTTCACAGGGTGAACATCGTGAGTAGAAAGATGGTGAAGACCCAAAGTCGTATCGTCCAATCACATTATTAAATGTGGACCATAAAATAATCACAAAATTAATAGCTAACAGATTCAACCTGATCGCAGCAAAATTGGTTCATTCAGATCAGAGGCATAAATACACATTACTTGGCTGAAGCATTAGATTATTTTTCAGTCAATGACATATCAGCTATAGAACTTCTTTTAGATGCTGAAAAAGCAAATGACCTTGTGGTCTGGAAAACTTTATTTTGCATTTCATCCAGATTTGGGATTTCTTCCCAGATCACGGGGTTGATACAGTAGATATACTGCGACTCAGAAGCCAATATTATTGTAAAGGCTACGGAGGTGGAGAAAATGCAAGTTCTTCATGGAACACGGCAGGGGCGTCCCTTGTCCCCTATTCTATTAGCTATTTTTTAACCCCAGGCAATAGCAATTAGGGAGAATAGTTATATATGTGCACCATTGTCAAGAATGAGGAAGATAAAGTTATAAACTGGTGATATTATGGTAATTTTCAGTACTAGTAAAGATGCACAAGAGAAGGCTTTTGAGATTTTTGCACTCTATGAGAAATTGGGAGGCTTTAAAATTAATAGGAAGAAACCTGAAATAATACTATGTGGGTGCAACTCTGATATGTTACACCCCGATATTGTCTTGTATGTTAACTCTCAACCAAAACGATATCTGGGTATTCGATACTCATCACAGATCAAGGATTTATATGATCTTAACTTCCCCCCGTTGCTTTTAAAAATACAAGGTCTATTCGCATGCTGGAATTCTCTTCCTCTGACAATCCTGGGGAGGGTTTCCCAGATTAAAATGTCGGTCCTCCCGTTGTAAAATTTTGTATTCTTGGCTATACTGTCCAATCCAATCCAAAACAGCTTTATTCGACTATTAGTCATAAAAGCAAAATACAAAAAAAATTCATAACACACCAAGTTAATTATAGTACAAGGCCTAGATGGAGAATCGTTAAGCCACAGTAAAATCACTTGTAAAAAAAACAATTGAAAGCCGTTAAAAAAACTCAAGTAATATAAAAAAAAATCATTAGCACTTTAAAAATCGATTTAAGTAGGGTACATATTTTAAACCTTAGTTAAATTATACAGGGACTTAGTTTAGCATGTTATCACAGCATTGCTGGCTGAATTATATCTTTCATCATTTGTATTCAGATACTCAATAACGAGATCACCCTTATTTAGAACAAAAAGAACATGATCTTATAGTCCAAGACCACCCCGGAAATGTTGCAAATGCTCTAGCAATGGGAGAAGATGTATCAGTACGTAAAATTATTTTAGCTTCGATACACCTTCCAGTGCCCATTAGTTTACAAATTGGTGCCAGCCAGGCACGACGTGGGGCAACGTATCCTGGGCAGGCAAACAAAAAGTGAGCCAAAGATTCTTCATTGGCCTGGCATACGGGGCACAAATTATCACTAGATTTTGCCCACTTAGAAGTAAAAGATCTTAGTGGCAGCGAACCCACCCTGAGCTGGAAATATAACTTCCGGTCATGCGGTTTTGTAATTGGATCCCAGCTCAAGGCTAGGGGACATTTTAGTTTCCGGGAAAGTTCCAGTCAAAGAACACGATTCCCTGCTTCTCAGTATGTTATGCATCACCATTTCCCAATATTTTTCTTTTGGTATTTTTTTCTTGGGGAATGGAGTATTTATTGGGTCATCCCACAATGCTAGCATACCTAAGCTCGACAGGGTGTCTCTAACCTCGCGCAGCCATTTTATATGATGAAAGCTATCAGCTCTAATTACATCCTGAAAACCAGCAGCATACACTGCCAGTTCTGGGATAGTCCAAATCCTACGCCAATATAGAAGAGGGTGTAATTTGGCTATTTCTGCAATTGATTTCCTACCCAAGTTGAATAATAATGGACGCATTAGGGTGCTGTTGGGGAGATTGGTGATTTTTCTTAAGAACCTGTTTTCTGCTATGGTAAGCTTAGACAGGTTCTCACAACCCCATAGCTCTGACCCATAAAGGGCTGAGCTGATAACTTTCATGTCATACATTTGGATTACCGGACTCATAGGTTTTGTGTGTGACTTATTGTATTCATTAAATAGCACACCCGACAGTTGCCGGTGCTTTAAGGTAGCCAAATCAATTTGGTGGTTCCATTTCATACCCCGCTGAATTTTAACCACTAGGTAAGTACATTTGTTAACCTGCTTCAGCAGACGGTCATTCATTTGAATACCCCCCTTAAATGCCCTATGCGGGTTAAAAGACATCATTTTCATTTTCGACACATTAATTTACAAGCTACGATTGGTGCAAAACTCCTCAAAGATTGACAGGGCTCTTTGGAGGCCACTTGGGGTCTTGGATTTGATTAATGTGTCGTCAGCAAACATTAATATGGGGATTTTTACGTCTGCAAGTGATGGGGTATCCGTGGCAATAGATCCCATGTAATTTACTATTCCATTAATAAACAGAGAGAATAGCGTGGGTACCATCACGCAGCCTTGGCGCATGCCCCTCTCAACTGGAAAAGATATAGTAACATTGCCCTGTGAACCCCAACAAATTTGGCTGTGTTATTCTCGTGGAGCCTTATAATTAGGTTAATAATTTGGATGGCATTCCCATTTCTTGCAGGATCGCCCATAATTTGGAAGGGGGAACAAGATCGAACGCTGATCTACGATCAACAAAGGCAGCATACAGACTACCCTTTCCCAAGGTCATCGTTTTCCAATATACCAGGACAAACTGAAACACCTGATCAATAGTGCTGGTGGAGGCCCGAAAACCCGCTTGCAGTGGGGATAAAATACTATATTCTTCAATCCATTCTAGGGCCTTGGTAAACACCAGCCTCCCCATTACCTTCTGCATGGAATCTATTAGGCTGATAGGCCTATAGTTTCCTGGGTGAGATTTGTCCCCCTTTTTAAAAACTGGTATGATTTCGGCCTCTTTCCATGAGCCAGGGACTGGCGCGCAATGGGCAATCACATTAGCCAGTAATGAAATGTACTGACACCATATTGCCTTATCACTGAGAAATACATCCCCAGGGATGCCATCTGGGCCAGGTGCTTTCCCAAACGATAATGAATTAAGTGCTGAGTCAACAACAACCCTGCTAAAGACCTCGTCTATGTAGAACACATGGAAGATCTCACCCGAATGTTTCTCTACTAATCCCAGAGCATATTGGGGTTTAAAATGATTGGCCCAATCTTCCTGTGAGACATGGTTCTGTAGCTGTTGAGGTTGCCCCCCTCGGTCCCATTTTATTATATTCCAGAATTGCTTGGAATTGCCTGAAGCACAAGCCTCTCTAAGTTCCTGCCATTTTTTGTCATCCCACGATTTCTTAGCCGTTGTCTGGGTACGCCTGGAGTTATACCTGGCTATTCGCACTGCTACTGGGTCACCTTCTTTAATAGCTTTACCTAATGCTGCACGTGTCTCTCTGCATTCTTTATTATACCATAGCCCGGCTTTCTGATTTGTGACCTTTTTAGTCCTTCCCTGTTTAATAAAATAAGCACACAAAACTGCTAAAAATGTATTATGAATAAAGGTTAAGTGCTCGGAGCTGATGCATTTACTGCGTTAGCCTCGAGCTCAATTATTGCAGCATCCATGTCCTCCTTAATGCTATCTAAAAGATCAGGCATCTCCAATATCCTTGACCATTTTAGACTTTTCATGTCATTAGTGGGGACACTATCACTTAACAGTTAATTTTCTCGTAGTGCAAGTGCCTTCTGTCTTATTGGTTCTAAATGCATACAAAAAGCATTATGATCACTTTCAAGTCGGTCCCTGACAAACATGTCTCTAAGGACATGCCATAATTTCAGGCTAATTAATATATAATCTATGCGGCTAGCACTGTGCCCGTTGTTAAATGTGTTAGACCCAAGTCTATCCGATGGCGATCTACAGTTTCCTGCCCGCAAACCTTTTTCCAGGCAAATAGACTTAACTTGGATGGCCACGTCCATCCATTTTTTTATAAGTTCGAGCTCCAGTTATGGAAAAACCCACTTGGCGTCTTCCTCTTCTACAAAATACCACTCCTCATTTACCAGGGGCTCTAACGTTGAATTGAAATCACCCGCAACCAGGACATTAGTTTCATCTGAGTATAGATCAAGAAGGTCGTTGAGAGCCGCTAGATCTTCCGACTTCTTCCCTCTCGTTCCTCTTCCCTTGGGAACCCAAGGTCAGTCTAATCGCCTGGATATCATGACTCTGTGTCTAGAGCACCTGGATGTCAAAGCCTAGTTCCTGCCGCACCCAAATTGTCAAGTACCCTGATGGTCTTCCCTTTGCACCTCTAGTAGCTGGGATATAATAATTTAAATACCCTGGGCAGAAGAGAGGAGCCTCAGCCCAGGTTTCCTGGAAGAGGCAGATGTCATAACACTCTATAAAAGCGTGCCACTCGGGGAGGTGATCTTTGAACTCAGCCTTGCAATATTCCAGGATAACAAGGAGTGAGTTAGATGATTTGGGCAAGGTGTCAATAACCCGCTTGATCTAATGGAAGGTGTGGCACCCACCACTTCTGAGTCAATCATCAGGGATGAAGGTATAGCTGTGGTCCTTGTAATTTCACCCAAATGTGTAGCTTGCGGCTTTGTTCCAGAAGGGCTGGTAGTGGGGCTGCCTACGAGTGGCCCATCTTGCATTTGGGGCTGGACTCTCATGAGTCAATCATTGGTGTCCAAAGAGGAACTTCCTAACTGGCTGTCGGTCAACTACCGAGGGAGATGTAAAGACTGACTGCTTGGGGGAGATTGCCTAAACTGGATAAACGACTGTCCTGGGGAGCTAGTTTGAAACTCCAGAGTGAAAAGATTTTCAGCTAAATCTGCCCTGGTCAATGTAAGCTCAATGCAGTCCAGCTGGTATGCTGGAGAAGTGAGCCTATGAGCCTTGACTATATCTTCTCTTATCACTGAATGGCATCCCCTGACATGCCATATCCAGTGGATGGCTTTATTAGTCAGGAAATCTGCGTTCTCTGTGCCTTTATTGGTGTCAAACTTAGGCACATTCACCATGAAGATTTTGTGTCTACTAAACGTATAAGAAATGTTCTGCTCTGACACCCTAGTTTGGGAACTGCGCTGAAAGTGTGGGATTTGTGGCGAAATGTTTCTATTAGGCACTAACCGGTCCTTTGCTAGAGCTACCCTATAGGGAATATTAGGATCGCTTACACTGGGATATGTAGGACGCTTGGCCATCGTAGGAGATGACTTTACTTTGTGTGATACAGAAGACATTGGTCCTGGACCTCTGTTTTCAAACTGATATAAATCAAAGTCACAGTGGTGAGTACAAAAAACAGATTGAAGAGTCTGAATGAGTAAGCTCGCAGTAGTCACTACTTCACAAAAATGATTTTAAAAGGAGAAGAAAAGTGCAACAACCATAATGCTTTATCATACAACCGCTATTTATTAGGATATATATCACTGGGTAAACAGTTAAATATTCACTGTATTTTGTTTGAGGCGAGATAGGGAAAAACAGGTTGCTCCAGTGGGAACGTGCAGGGAAGGAGGTGAGGGGTGCTCATGTGTTTTAGGAAGTGAAATTAGAATCACAGAAGGATGAGGGAAAGAACTTTAAAAGCATTTACTATTGGGCTGGTTATACATCCCAGTCTTCTGAAGACCTGGTCACATCAAAAGTAATCAACACCTTTTCAGTACAGTTCATAAACACAAAAATGTATTAATTGAGTGGCACATCTTAAGGTAGAACAAGTGATCCAGGCCACTTATGGGGGCGTCGACGTTTCGACCCGACTTGGGGCTATGAGGGAGATTCGTGGCCTCAGCCTTGCGGGTCTTCTTCAGGACTAGATGGGCAACCTAGATAGGCGTGATGGTTGAGTCCTACACCAACAGTGTATGTGCGGGATGCGCAGTCATCATATGAGTAAATCACAAGTGGGCATGTCCTTCCGTGGTTGAAGGTCATGGCGTGGCATTAAGTGCACTATGCTGATGGTGGTAAACAGGGCATCTGAAACATGTAATGTGAACCATAGTAGTAGATCAGCTCGTTGTGGCGACTCCCTCTGTGAGTCCCGTTATGGTGGAGCCAGGGCAGTGAATGCAGGAGAGCTTTCTGTGGTCCGCGTTCGGCAACCGTCTTCCGCTGCCGACATGAAGGGTCTCGATCTCACTCAAAAAGCAATTAAAAAATGGGAATAATATGAAGTTCTGGAATTAACAACAAATATGTGGGATGAAGTTAATAGATTAAATTTCAGCATTTGGAGAGAAGCCAATTGGCGTTGAATGTTATTTTTTAGTAAATGACTTTTATATAGAACTCTGCATTTTCTTGCTCAAGTTAACCCTAACTTGTCAGGTCAGTGTTTCAGTGTTTTCGATGTACCGCTGTGACAGTTGCCAATTGGGTGCATGTAATAATTTCGTACCCTCTCATTCAGGAATACTCAGCTCTTTAAGCAATTTATGTACTCTATGCACTTTTGACAGCTCATTTAGCAAAGTAAACTGTGTAGATTGATTTATTGTATTTATTGTATTTACTATATGCAGAGTTTTAGGCATTGCAAAAACATTTATTTTATTTTTTATGGCCTTGGATGTTTCTTGATATGAAATGTGCTTTGCTGGTATATTTATCTCTGATAGTTGAATATTTTGAATTGATGTATTAGTATTTGTGTCGCAAAATCTTAGTATCACAATGAAAAAAAAAAAAAAAACCGGCTGATCAGGGTAAAAAGGATGACTTAACCACACTGCATTGTATAGTTTTAACAACCACCTTCTTTTCTCCTGATGGGATGGAGATATGCTTCCACATGTCGGGCTCCTTCTTGTGAGGAGACAAGTCTTCTTCCTCTTCATCTTGCTCTTCCTGCGTGTCTCCTATCTTCAGAACACAACATCTTGATTTTCAAACTGTGTTCTTTCAGAGGAAAGCCTAAAAAACTATAGAGATATGGATTTTAGTCTTCTCCAAAGAAATGTGAAAGCCGAATAACTGATTTAGGGTGTGATTTCTAATGTGCACGGGTGGGGACTTACTGTATCCAAAAAGAAGTTGAGGTTTGGGTGTGTTCCTGGCATTGCTGCATATCCGCTGTGGCATTGTGGTGGATCAGCGGATTCGTCAAACTCAAAAAATAAATAAGTATGTTGTAAAACACAGGTAGGCTTCCGAACATTAATTTATGGATACAGTTTCTCTGATGTCAATGTTAAAATTTGTATATGATATTTATAATTTTTTGTAATGACGGATCCACGGATCCAGCACAATTTCATCACAGGAACTAGTAACCATAGAGTACTTGTGAGGACTCCACTCTCAAATTTGCGGAGAATCCATAAAATTAGTTTAAAAAAAAGAAAAACTTGCAGTATTGCAGGTATACAAAGACTACATAATTCACCTTACCTTGATTTGTTAATTGTTACTTTTAAAATGTATAATATGTATAAATGTCTGAATAAAAATGTATTTTTAAACTTGTGAAAATGTATATTGCTAAATTGAACTTATGGGTGAAGTAATAGAATGATTTATTTAAAAAAAATCTTAGAAATTCCCTGAAAAAAACAAAGATTACAAGGATGTTATAGTTAGGAAATTGAATTTTTAAAAACATAGACATTCACTGAAAAAGCCAAGGGTTAGAGGGACATTATAGTTAGGAAATAGAATTTACAAAAACTTAGAATTTCACAGTAAAAAACAAAGAATACAGGGTTGTAGTTAGGTTCAGATTTTAAATAGACAAAACCATAGCAATTCATCAGCTATAATTACCAGGGCTAACTATAACTTACGCCCCGCAATCCACTGCCTATGACAACACATATTACATCACTCATGACATGGTCAATGACATCACTGATTGCATCCCTGATGACATTTCAAATGACATCACTGATGACATCATACAGTAAATTAAACTTTAATAGACTTCATAAAATACAATTTATATATGTTTAAATAACTAGAAGACACAGGTGAGAGATGTACAGAACAGAGTTCACTGTAATCTTATCAACTACTAAACGTACGTATCACCTAAGAGGCAGTTTTCAGCAGATAGGCCTGATTCTGCTGAACCACTACTTGAAACAATAAAGTAAAACGTCTATCCGTATAGGCTAGTCTATTCCAAACCACATATCACTATTTGTGAACATGCACAAACCACTGCAACATACAACCAGTATAAAGATCGTAGGAGACAGGCCACTGTTTCACAAACCACTGGTAAAATTATTCCTCATCCAGGAGAAAGGTGTGAGCAGAGAGGTCAGTCTGTTATAAATGTCTACAACACTGAGATATCGGTCTTAGTGAAAAGATGAATTAATTGCAATCTACTACTACAATCATTCTTCTCAAAGGAGAGATGGTCAGTATGTCATAAAATAGAACTATACTGAGCCATCATTGTGGAGTGAAGTCTCAATGAACAGCTTAGACTGTTGCAAAGTACTACCATACACATACATTAGAAATAGTATCACTCATTAGTAGCACAGAAAGAATAGTAATTTAACTTATGCAGTAGATTAATATGTATCTTTAAGTCTCTGAAACTTTTGCAAAACATTTACACTCACTGTATGATGTCATGAGTGATGTAATCAGTGATGTCACTGACCATGTCATGAGTGATGTAATATGTGAGGTCATAAGCAGTGCATTGCAGATGTATAAGTTATAGTTAGTTCAGATAACTATTGTTGCAGGGATTCTGCTCATGCTCAGAACTATGCGCAGGAAACCAGGACCTCAGTGAATTGCGGTGTACCAAAAACTCACCTCAGTACCCAGAACTCCTATCCGACTAGCATCAGTGTCTCATTCGTTCTCCGTATCACTTCGAAGCTACCAATGATTAGACAACCCAGAACAAGCGACTTAGAGTACTCTCAGGAATGGTGGGAATCAGAAACACCTTTTCGTTATTATTCTCATATCAGTCCACAACAAGAGTAATCAGAGACACGGTAAAGTTTAAATGTTTATTTTTAACTATGTGTCCTAAGGAGCAGTACTTTGGCTAACATAAGCAGGCAAATGATTAAAAACAAAACCATCAGCATTGTTACAATACCATAGAAAATGAAGGGAGATATCATGTTATAAATGATAGTGGAATATAGGCACCCTCCCTTCACAAGTAAGGTAGTATTATGAAACTAATAGAAGTTCTCTAGGCTTGAGTGGGTAACCCCATACCGTAAATATCAGCTTAGGTGAATCACATCACAGGATCAGCTCTGCTCTGTGTCTGGAAAAGGTTTTCTCCATGTGTCTGAATCATGCATGCAAATGCAATATTAAAGGCACCCGAGTTTCAGATATTTGCAGCTGTGTGCGTGTTATGGCTAGAGTTTGGGCCGATCAACGTGAATTCAAAAGCATATATTTTTATTTGACCTTGACGGCTTCTGCACACAGTGCTCAGACTAAGGTTGCGGTGCACGTCTAGGGATGTGAACAACAGACCGTTCTCATGTGAAGAAAAAGCAAACAAGCCGTTTTTTCATGTAATAACAGCTACCTGCAGTGTCATGTGCAAAAGCAGCAAAAGTGGCAAGATGGCTTTTTACAGCTAAGGCACCTATGCTAACATAGCAATGTGTGTACATGGAACTACGTCTGCACTCCACCCTCCCTTGATCGGACCACAAACAAAATAGGGAAGCAAAGTAGGAACGCAGAGTTCAAGTTCAATAGAGACAGAAACAAGTTCATGTATTGCCAATCCATATAATTGGTAGTGACAGTTCGAAAAACCTGTTAGAAAAAGGAAAAAACATAACATCTCGCAAAGGCGTGACAGAGCCTAGTGTGGAGTAAAAAAAGGAAAACATTTAAAAATTTGGGGTTGGACTATTGGAAGATGGACAACTCCCAAGTTAATCCATCAACGTGTAAGCACAATAAGTAGCAACAGCCTCCAAGAGGAAGTCATTATAATGTTCTGTAAAAGAATCCGGCATCCAGTCTAGCAAAGTAAATGAACATACATGTTCTTCGATAACTGGAGCCTCTAGCACAATCAGAGGACAACTTGCGTGTTCTTCAAGATAACTTCTCGCCAAGAAGTCATATGCTGCCTTATATATATCCCAATTCCCTAGGACTCCATGTGCCTCTCCACAGGCCATAATCCCGATGCCAGAACAGTCCAACTCATGAGCCACTAAGGGACTCATTAGTCGATCATAATCTGGGGCAGGAGACGCCGAGTTCGACAGGCACAAATTCAGAGCCCATTCGAAAGGACAATCTAGGCAATGGAAAACAGGTTGCACGCAAGTAAAGTAGGAGAACCAGAAGGGCAATCCATAGGCTACGCTTAAAGTGGCCAGTGGTAATGTTCCATAGTATTCAAGCATCCAGTTACGCAGTTTAAGCAGCCGGGACAGGCTGTCGTGTGATACATATCATGCAGCCATTGCGCAGCAAGCAGACCAACAGGAGCACACCAGCCGTGAGGGCGAGAATCAATGGAAGCCCGCCGAAGACGCTGGAAAAAATAGAATGAAAAAATGCAGGTATCACACCAAATATTGTTTGGAAGGAGGTCATGAGGCCGGAGCCCGCAACTTTGAAAAAATGCACCAAGCCAGTTGTTGACGAGGCATTGAATATAGTATGAATCAGAGCACCGAAATGAAGGGGGAGATCAGTATTCAGAAGCGCATGCACCTCGGTGCGGATATTTGCTACATGAAGGACGAATGTTTCACGGGAGGAAGTCAGTGCGACTTCTTTTTGAGACAATAGAGCCCTTATTCTGCTCATCTTGTTGAACTCTGCTTTCAAGGTTGGTATTGAAGGCCAGATGGATACATCCAGTCTCCCATGTGGGGGTGGGAAAAGGAAATTTTTACAGCATACTACGCGTTGAGAGACAGTTACAATGTACGGAATCCCCACAAGCATCCCGCAGCATGCCTCATTAATTAAAAGCAAATAGCTACCATTAGCTAATAATGTAAAAGTGGGCATAATTGCTGGCACAGGATTTCCTTTCAGAATGCAAGCTAAATTCAGTGCCTGAACGTTGCAGGCGCCATGCAATTCGATGTGCCCACAGACTACTGAGTGATCAGGTGTCGAAGTGCATTCCTCTCCTTTTAAATAAACCTCTTTACCCTCTCTCATGCATCTGTATGTAAATGGGAGTGACCAAACTTCATGCAGGAAAGCAGTGCCCAATGGTTCATATCTGCCTAGGGCATAATGTTTCATACCTGAACTGAATTTAAACAATGGAAACGGCAACGTGATTAAACCGTGGATAAGCCACACAGCTGAGTTTAATTCGGCCACAGAGAAAGGTAAAGGTTCCAACTTTTCAATATGCAATAATGAGTATGTTGCATCTTTCATGGACATGAACTGTTGTTTTGCAGTCAGATTAAACAGCAGGAATAACGATGATGCATTCATGTAGTCCCAGGGAACTTTCCCAGCCTTCAATGCTTGTAAAGTCCATGCAAACTGCATTATAGAACGCAATTGATTTTGAGCATGGTATAAAACAGACATATCATCCTGTACAATATCCACAACAGATGAAACAATATTATCTAATGTGTAAATTCTGGAAGAAAGGGTGTTAATGCTATTATCAATGACATCTAGCACTTTTTCCAAATTTTCTTGATCAATAGCTCTTAATCTGGAGGCAGCTTCAATTTGAGATAATTTCCAAACTTCATTGTAAATAGCAAATACCCATCTTTTGGACCTGCCACCCACAGGACCCTTAACAAAGTCATTCAAATCTACTTTGTCATTTAATCTTGATAAATGAAGTTTAACAGATGCCAAGGTGGAATGTTGCAGCCAGTTCTGACATAACTTCCCCACAGAATAGGTAGTAACTGAATGGGAAGATTCAAATAGGAGGTCCACTCTAACCTGTCTATAGCCAGGGTATAGACCCAGGAAACAATGTTGACGAGAATCTGAGCGCTTCTGCCATATCAACCATCCTTCAGGATCTAAGTTGGAAATGTTGAAGGATGTATTAGTAATATGTGACTGCAACTCATCAAGGGACAGGTCTGTGTGATTGTCCCATCTTGGATAAGCGTCCAAATCAGGAATAGAGGGGGAATTAATCTTTTTAGAAGTATCCAATCCAAAGCAGGTGGTTTGAAAAATAGTAGAATTCAAAAACAACATGTGGTTTGGGATAAGGCACGCACGATGCAGAACTTCTTTACCTTGTACCTGCCATGCTTTAGAACCCCAACCAGATTTAAGATCAATGGTATATTTCCACATCTCATAGCCCCCAATAGCCAGTTCATCCATAAAGGACTTGGAATATAATAATTTAGTGTGGGTCAGTCTAACTTTGGAAGCTGACTCAGCCTTCACTTTAAAATAAAAGGCTTCAGGTTCAGATACACTGAAATCAGTAAAATATGTAAATTTGTTCACTAGAGTTTTGGAGCTGCCCTCAACGGGCGCTGGGCAATGGTCCGATTGCGTATAATTGACAACATTTCTAAATGTATTTGCTTTAAGCAGGAAATGATTGCCATAGTGTTGGTAGCAAAACAACTCTCCGTAGTTTGCCCTGTCTAAATACAAATCTTCAGCATCAAAAGCAGCATAATATTTCAAATCAGAAAAAAAGAGCCTCCACGGCTTGGACACCCCAATCATCAGAGCTGATGTTTTGTTTCACAACATGTCCCATAGAAACACGAAGTAAATTGGGGACATTAATCACCTCTGTGGGACCATGAATTTGAAATTTAACAGCATCCCATACAATCCCATCTAACACAGGCCAGGCAGTAATATTCACAAAAGTCTGGTCCCTTTTCATTATGTGCAATGAGGAGTGGGGGGCCAAAATTCTATCAATTAACCTAATTGTAGATCTTTCAGTGAGATAGTGTCCATTCACTAGACGAAATAATACAACCACAAATCCAATGGACATAAACAAAAAAATAGTTATGAGCACCAGCCAAATGTAAGTCCAAGGGGGAATTCAAAAATGTCTTTTAAACCAGGCAGCAAAAATAGAAATTTTCGATGGGGCATTGGAAGTCATAGAGTTAGTGTCAAATGAAAAACGAGACTGGTCAACTGCACTTGACTGTATACCAGGCAACGACACATCTGTGGGATAAGTATACTCAGTATCTTCAGTAGGACCACCAGCCGGTGGAGGTAATAAAGGATTAGTAACTGTATGCATGACGATGGCAATGTCTGGCCTGTTGGTAGTTGCCGGAGCCAAAACAGAATTTCTTAGTATTGCTGAACAAGAGACCGCTGGAGTCATACTAAGAAGAATCAGCCACTCGCTGTAGTTTGACATTGTCAATGGAGATGTACCTGTTATCTTTGTGACCAGGAAGTGGAGGTAAAATGACTGTTCTTGTACCCTGCACGCCAAGCACTGGAACTGGAGCACGATTAGAGGGGCCGAACTCCTTCTTGTTCTCCACCTTCTCACGGACCAGGTCACCAAATCGAGGTAGCCAGTCAGCTACCAGAATCTGAAGCACAGCATCAGTTGTGGAGGGCAAGTGTTCCTTTGCAAGACTGTCTCTGGTCTCTTGTAGATTCTGTAATACAGCACAGTGATCATCTAATCAACGTCAAAGGGTGCAGCTGACGCCGCCATGTCTAGACCATCAAGGTCCGGGACAAACATCTTTATGCCAAAGAGCATTTCGTATGGGGTCCGCCCATCCAGAGACCTTCTAGGGCGATTATTAAGTGAACGGTGAACGCTATACAGATGAGCCAACCTGTTTCTGCTAGTACCTAAAGCCCTAGCTGTCAGGGTTTGCTTTAAGTCACGGTTCATTCGCTCCACAACACTATTGCCCTCAGGCCGGTATGGAGACGAAAATTTGACTTGGACCCCAAAAGAGCTCATGGCTTCTTTGTACGCCTTAGAGGCAAACGCAGGACCTTGGTCAGAATGAAGGGTACCACATGCGCAAATCCCTGATGAAAGGGTATGCTCAGACGTGAGTCCCTTGCTCACTTTGCCACTGGTTTCAAGCAAGCTTGGCAGAAGACGGCTGAAATGCCAGAAACCGGTCCTAGGAAGCTTGTTTCCGGTCCAGGGAAGGCATGGCTTGGTAGTTCGGGCTGGACTGTTCCCATGAGGCACAGGGTCAGACTGATTTGCATATGGCCATGTCTGAACTGGGGTGGCAGAGTGCGCTAAAGAATGGTGATGGATCAAACCCAGATCTGTTGACTGGGTGTGAGTGTTTGATTGGTTCTGATGCTCCGTCCATCACCACCCCCTTTTGTACTGCTTTGTTCGCCATAAGTTGGCAGGGTATGTCAGACGTGAGTCCCTTGCTCACTTTGCCACTGGATTCTAGCAAGCTTGGCAGAAGACGGCTGAAATGCCAGAAACCGGTCCTAGGAAGCTTGTTTCCGGTCCAGGGAAGGCATGGCTTGGTAGTTCGGGCTGGATTGTTCCCATGAGGCACAGGGTCAGACTGATTTGCATATGGCCATGTCTGAACTGGGGTGGCAGAGTGCGCTAAAGAATGGTGATGGATCAAACCCAGATCTGTTGACTGGGTGTGAGTGTTTGATTGGTTCTGATGCTCCGTCCATCACCACCCCCTTTTGTACTGCTTTGTTCGTCATAAGTTGGCAGGGTATGCTCAGACGTGAGTCCCTTGCTCACTTTGCCACTGGATTCAAGCAAGCTTGGCAGAAGACGGCTGAAATGCCAGAAACCGGTCCTAGGAAGCTTGTTTCCGGTCCAGGGAAGGCATGGCTTGGTAGTTAGGGCTGGACTGTTCCCATGAGGCACAGGGTCAGACTGATTTGCATATGGCCATGTCTGAACTGGGCTGGCAGAGTGCGCTAAAGAATGGTGATGGATCAAACCCAGATCTGTTGACTGGGTGTGAGTGTTTGATTGGTTCTGATGCTCCGTCCATCACCACCCCCTTTTGTACTGCTTTGTTCGCCATAAGTTGGCAGGGTATGCTCAGACGTGAGTCCCTTGCTCACTTTGCCACTGGATTCAAGCAAGCTTGGCAGAAGACGGCTGAAATGCCAGAAACCGGTCCTAGGAAGCTTGTTTCCGGTCCAGGGAAGGCATGGCTTGGTAGTTCGGGCTGGACTGTGTGTCGAACTGGATAGTAAACTGGATATCCTGATCACATCGATTGAGCCATTCATGGAACAAATTGAGTTGAGTAGTTTCGCCATTCCAGATTATTAATATATCATCGATATATCTCTTCCATAGATTAATATGTGCCGAGAAGGGGTTGTTGTTGAGAACGAAACGCTTTTCAAAACTGTCCATGTACAAGATCGGATGTACCACGAGAGCAGGGAGGCCGAACTAACGCGACGAGGCGGTCTATGAGACTGAAGAAAAATTGAAATTTCTTCTACCTAATGTAAAGGTACCGCCCTAAAGAATTGATAATCAGAACAACTAAATCTGATCTGCTCTCGGAACTAAGAGACCACAAAAACCGATGATTATTTCTAAGTAGTCCTGGTGTCTGGGAATAAAAAGAAAGAATACTCAATTTTGGTGGCTTCTCGTGGTACAAAGAATAAGACTTGTATATATTATTCAGGAAATTATATAACCTGGCAGGAATTCGCAATTGGAAGGTCATCCTCCACTACTTTATACACTCTCAAATTTAAGATGAGATGAAATAAACAGTTTGTTTAGTCCTGAAGAAGGTGAAATATTGTACACAACACCGAAACGCTGCGTCGACTTTTAACTCTTGTGTTTTAAATGTATTGATTTACCTGATTTTATAAGAATTATAGATTGTAACCCAACTTTGGGAGCTATAGGTATTTGTCTATTTGTTACTATATGAATAGAAATAAATGATAATTTTTAATAATTTTGTCTCACATAGAGCTTTTCTAAAGTGCTTTTATTATGTACAGTGTTTGCATAAACCCGAATAATTTGTGTCAATACCCTGTCTACAAGCAAATTTAATTTGTCTAAATAGGGACATCTTGTAAATTCTTTACATTTTTAATTCAACAGATAATAACGAAGGCCAATGGCCAGTCCAAATGTCCCTTGTTGCCCAGCACAATGCAGTACCACTCCACCTGCCTAACATGACACTGCCAGCGGAACCTCCCAAGGAAGGGGCATCTGGTGGGTGGGCCAGGCACCTCAAAGATGCAACTAGGGAGGGCTGGGATCGGTACTGGGAGGATTTGAGTCGACTGTGGGGGGGGGGGGGGGGCAGTGGCTGGAGCAGAGGGAAGGTCAAGGGAAAACTGAGGGATTTCCATGGTAGCCTGGGGAGGTGTTATGCCAAGGGGTGTGCTTTGGGAGGTAGAGGTGGTGTCAGTGTCTGTCATGGGTGTACCTGTTGTTGGTGCTGGTGTGTGTGGGTCTGATGTCTGTTGTGTCTGGGCTGTGTCTGTTGGTGTGGGCTCTGTGGGTATGTGTGTGGTGGGGCTTGTGAGGGTCTGTTCAGTGGGTGCATGCCTTGACTTCCTGCTGCGTTTGGGGGGGTTGCATGTGGATGTTGGTGTGGGTGAGTGCTGATGTTTGTGTTTCCTGGGGACATGCGTGGGTAAAGGGATTTGGTATAGGAAAGAGGCAGGAGGTGAGGTGGAAGGCTGGGGTGTGTGGAAGGCATCCGCCAGTGAGGAGGCCAGAGCCTGAAACAATCTCTGTAGGCCAGAAATACTACTGCAAATGCCTTCTAGGTACTCCAGCATCTGACCCAGTTGGCTGGACTGCGCCTGAATGACATTCAGCAGTGCATCCTGGCCAACAGAGATCTGTTTACGGAGATCAATAGCTTCCTCACTCAGGGCAGCTGGGACCGCAGGGGATGAGGTGCCTGGGGCAAAGGAGACCTTGTGCTCCTTACTGGAGTGCAGCTGGACGAAATTGATGGGATGCAACAGGGAGGGTGGAGATGGAACGTGGGGTGGCGAACAAGGATGGTGAGGACACAGGTCCTGTGGGGTCAGCCACCACCACAACGCAACTGCCACTGGAGGCCGAGTCTGCAGATGACGATCTTGAACCTGCATCCTCCTGGGCACACTCCTCACCCTGTGTGCCACAGTCCCCTAACCGGACTGTGGTCTTCTGCATCCCCAACGTCGTCGGCATGGTCTCATCTGCTTGCCTTGGTTAATGCTGAAAAGACAGATGAAGTAGGTGTCAGACATCTGCATAAAGACAATGAATGAACATATCACAACAATACCATTATCAAATGGGCACAGATCACTCCACTGACAAGGTCTCCTAGAACTTGTGTGGAGGCAAGGTGGCCCTAGGTTTATTGTCATCAGCTGCTCAAATATCCATGGAACGAGACCCCACCTACGGCTAGGCACACCCCTACTCCACATTGGTCCTGGTGGGAACACCAACCTCAGATTGCATGTCAACAACTCAATTGAACAGTGAACGGATTAAGAGGTTTAGGTAAGCTCCAATCCATGAATTTTAGGTGTCACATGTGTCCAATAGGGAAGGTACATGAACTACCCAAAATGTTTTTCACACACAAATGCCAATGTATCACAGTGTGTGAACATGCACGAATGAAAAAAACAAATCTTCATGTCACTCCCTGATGCATGTTAGTAAATGCACATTCAACAGTGGGCATGTGTAGTCCACATTCTTCACACTCCCACATCAAAGCTATTGAGGAACTGTTTGCGAGACACAACTATAAGTGGACATACCATGAAATACATACCCTCAACATTTGGACATGATTAATAAGAGAGATCAATGTCCCTACGTATGTCAGACAAACCCTCCCATGTCTACACACTTCTGTCTGTGTGTATACCTCTCCTGCATACCCAACATGAATAAACATTGTCCTTCACACATTGGCCAACACATACAAATGTGGAGGACTCTCATCCTTAACCTATGTAGACCCTTACATCATGGATCTTACCCCTGTGCAGATGATAGCACAAGAAAAATAAACTACACATGCCATCATGTAGGCATTGATACAGATGGCACAAGCGTTGTTAGCCATTTCACAATGCTATACACACCCCATTTAGCAAGGCCAATTATAGCTTGTAGTGTGCATCATATGTGCACTGTTTGCCATGTCACATGTAGGAGATCCCAGGAACAAGATACACAGTATTGGGGAAGCATCACTCCTGACACAAAGAAGACACATGGTCTGTGTGGGACACACATCAAACATGTGTATGTGAAATGTCACAAAACTCAACCATGTGTCTGTACAACTCTGGAGATTGACATGTGACTTGAATCACCTTTGGATCTGGACCACGAGACATAAGTCTTGCCCAAACATCATGCACCTACGTCAACTCCTACACATGCAACAACGATAATCTTTAGCACATGAGTCACCTACAACATTGATGGGGAAGCTGCTGCTTGTAACAGGAGGAAAATGTTAATGCATAATGTCAGACTCTGCACAATACTCACCACCGCCTAGCTGCTATTGGGCCAACAACTGCCCATCAAGCTCTGGGTAGGCCACCACCAGGATGCGGGCCATTTGGGGAGTTAGGGTCCGACGCGCGCCCCTACCATGTTGCGAGGACTTCCTCAGCTTGGCCTCTGTGGTCTTTCGGGTCCAGAATCTCAGGTCCTTCCACCTCTTCCTGCAGTGGATGCTGCGCCGGCAATAGACCCGCAGGGACGCACTCTTCGGGCGATGGCTTTCCAGTGTCTCTGCTTTTGATGGGTGTTGACCTGTATAGATACAAGAGATGAAGCAAGGTATTGTAACTGCAAGTAAATGGATCAATGTTGGCCTCACACACATTTTGGAGACATCTAACACAAGCAAGTAATGCATTTTAATACACTACATTTGTACTTCAAAAATGCCTAGCACCACTTATAGGGGTATACACAATTAGGTAGTCTTTGGCAGTCTATCTTCAATCCTTGTTGTGTACTACACTGACGAACACAGGCCACCAACACCATGTATGCCAGGGCCATCCTACATGTTGTTTTCTGTGTTAACAAAATGCATATGGTTCACAAAGCCTGACCCCAGACTACATAGTGACACCAAACACAAAGGTCACAGTGAAAGGGCTCACATGTCACACTGCCATATCCCACTCTGGTATTGTCTAGCCATGTGGACTACAGAAAGGGATAACTACAATGTGTCACAGTATTTGCAGCGGCAGCCGGCACTGATCAGAGGTAGGGGGGTGGGAGGGGTTAGGAAGAGGGAGGTAGGGGGGCGGGAGGGGAGGAGGACGCAGTGGGAAGTGAGAATAAAAAATAAAATAAAAACTTACCTTCTCGCCGCTTCCTCGCCTCCGTAGTCCTCCCTCGCTCGGCCTTACCGGAAGCACACCCAGGTGACTAGTCAGCCGTGTTTCGGCGCTCAGACGGTGACTGGGGGCCTCGGCATGTTCTCCATCTAAGCTGTAATGCAGCCTGCATGGAGAACATCTGAAGTGCGCAAGACTGTTTTGGGAGGCCTGAGAGGGCCGGCTAAGCAGTCACTGCGCACTTTAGAAGGGGGCTACCACTCCTCCCCTGCCTCCGCCCCTAACGCAAAGTGAGCGGAAGTAGGAGAAAATAATAGGATAATAAAGCAAATTATTATCACTTTATTTTCCCTTTGTGTCACTGCAAAAAAGCAGTGGGGCTACGCTCCTCCACTTTAGTGGAGGAGCCTCCACGGAGTATTTGAGTGGTTGCAATTAGCATCACAGGACATACCTCCTGCCACATGTGGCTCAGGCACAGGGATGACAACTACAAACATTTTAATACCCTGTTGCATATGTTGCATTTTAACAAGCTACAGAACCACTAAAGGTGATTTTCTCACACATGAGCAACTTCCAAGACAGGCAAAATGGAACATAAGCATTAGCCCTGTAAAATCAAGCAATAGGAAGAAAAACAACTAACAAGTAGAAGTAAAAGTTCTTACATAATTAAATCACATACATTCACAATGGAAAGAAGTCTCAGGTCTGAGGCTGATCTCAGAGATCATACATAATGTACAACATGCACAGTCCATCTGGAAAAAAAGTGGGGGAAAGGACTCATTTTGGGAACATCAAAGGATCTGCAGGACTACAGGGAGTTAAGCTTGTGACTCACAAGGGCAGGCCAAAATGACTGTGCCTCTCAGCCTCTGCCATGGCCAATGATGGACACTATTCTGCATCATCCCTTGCTCTCTTCAGCCAGTGTAGACTCAAACCACATGTACAACACACTCACAGCACTTCATGCAGAATGTACATCTTTGGGCCATGCTGTATGTGACATGACCTTTGTGTGTCACTCTGAAGGGGCCATCAGCAGAGTGTGACAAGTACAGATCTGGCCTGCTTCAGTATACCGACTGTACACATGCCTCACTTCATCCATACCTGCTCATTACAGGACACATACACAGCACAGACTCTGAGCCTAGAAATATCCACCACCCTTCGCAATGAGTTTTATAACACAAGTGTTACTACTTGCGCTGATATGTGGATGCTACACAGGAATTTTCTTTGCCTAAACAAACGTCACAATGATGATTTTAAGTACACAGAGTGAAGAGATTTACTATCTTTTACAATGTGTTATGTAGGGACACCAGATTTCCACCCCATTGCTATCATTTGACACACTGGAAACCTAAGCAACATCATAGCCTGTTTGTGAGGTAGGCAATATGGCTTAAGCTGATGATATCCACACAATATTTGTTGCCTATTGTGTGCAATCTTGGCAGATGTATCCCCTTCTTACATTTAGTGATACTCTGCAAGTGAATATGTGATCACAGACCCTACATAACAGAGTCATGACTTCTTTGCTATGTGCATGACATCCTGTCAGCCTGTGATTTGTAAAATGGAATAAAGATGGTTTTAGGCCAGACACTTGAATGTAGATGGTGTGACTTGGTAGTGTTCCAGATTTCAACATTGTTTACATACTACATATCCATCCATTGAGGAGTCCCCACTTATGACATTGCTACATTCATTTGGTAATACCATCAAAGACTTATTGTGTGAGAATTACAGAAGAAGACATTGCTTTTGTGACGTGTGAACTATGCAAAAACAAGAGAACTTAAACAAAGTATAGCGAGGACATAAATGTGCAGTCTTCAGTATTGGTGGATAAAACCATTGTGGATGGAGTCCCAAATTTCTAAAGTCCATAGTCCAACATACTCCTCACATCAAATAGGGAAAAGTGGGCAAGAACAGTCAACAAAGTGAATGTGTACTACACACAGCAAGACATTAGGGGTGATGTGTCTTGCTGGCTGTGGTGCTTTTCTTGCCACCCTTCCCTCTTGAAATCTTGCATGGATGTCCCCTCTTTTTGACAGAGGTGGGATCTGGAGCTGCTGAGCCAGGGGTGCTTGACGGCGCATCCTCCTCTGTTAGGGACTCCCTTCCTGTGGCAGCAGCAGAAGTTGATTCTTTAGATGTACTTGGACCACAGGAAGTGGAGATAAAGGTGGAAAATCCCGGCAGAGGGTGGTGTTTATGTCCCGCAGTGCCCCTACCAGGGAGGCCATCTCAGTGCGAAGGTCAGCCACCTTGGTGCGGACCGCGGCCTCCTCGGAGGCCTCATGGTAGTAGTGGGAGCTTTTCAATCTATTCTTACCAACACTTGAGAAAAGGTAAGGTGCCTGACTAGTGTAGATCAGTGGTAAGATGGCCGGCAAGTGAGAAGGGTCAAAAGCAGTGTAGCATTTTGGCTAGAGTTGGAGTGACGAGGCCTCATGGTATTAGTGGTAGCTTTTCAGTCTCTATCTACCAAAACTTGGGAAAAGATAAAATGCCTGACTAGTGTAGATTAGTGGTAAGATGGCTGACAAGTGAGAAGGGTCAAAAGCAAGTGTGGCATCTTGGTTAGAGTTAATGTGCGTAGGCCCACAACCTCAGTGTCAAGGCCGGCCACCTCGATCTGGATTCCAGCAACCTCCTGGTATGTGGAATTGTGCAGCTCCTTCATTTCCCGCACTTATGTGCCAACCTGTCCCAACACACTGTGGGAGTCCTGGCAGAGTCCCTGCACTTGTGTGATGGCAGCCTGGGTGGCCGTAGCTTCAGCTGGCTCACTCTGAGGGCCCACATTTACCATCCCACGAGCCCCACTGCCCTGTGCCCTTAGCATAGACTGCACCCTTCCACTGGGTCCTGGATCCTCGCTGACAGGGATGGTGATGGCCATCTGAGAGTTCAGGACTGGGGGGCAGTGGATGGAACTGACTGTGCTAGGTGCACTGGTTGTGGGGGCTGCAGTTAGCTGCGTTGCTGCCACTGTGGTGGGAGGTGTGGTTGTGGGCATAGTGAGACCAGCTGTTGACGTCGGCCCAGGCCTAATAGATGGGCCAGGACAGTTCTCGACGTCCAACGCTTCAGGACCATTGTCATCAGTAAGGGCTTCTTCTTAATGGGGTGGAGAGGAACTCTGTTGGCTTTCTTGCCTCTGTTCAGATGCAGTGGTGGATTTACCTGTTGAGAAATGAAGAACATAGTCAATGGTCAAATTGAGGTCTGTACGTACACGCTGTTTGTGTCAAGTTAATTCTGGACCTAGAAGGGATAGAAAAAAAATAGTGATTACTTCAGTAAGCGATTTGAAAGGAGTTGTATTTGGTTACTAAGCACTAGGTGACATTCAATCTATGTATCTGATTTCATCACCTCATTGGATGTAACGCGATATGTCCTTTTGGATTTTAGGATAGACATGACATCTCCAACATTCAGTTATACACACAGTGTAGTCATATCATGTGTACTTGTCCATTCCAAATTCTAATTATATTGAATTCAGACAAATAGGCAGCTTGGTTGTATGAGTGACATTGTTCATCTTGTTATGGGTCTATAGTCACGGGGTAACCTGGCGTTGCAAAAGAGCTGTGTGTCTTTCATGGCTTACATATATTAGGGGTACTCTGTTGTTATGGCATAACTCAGGCTATCAATAATTTGAGTTGATGTGTCCAGGGCACCATCAAGCAAAGTGTTCAGATGTGTATTTGTATTGAACATTGTCTGTACTTTACACATTTCCTGAGTAGTGCAGCTCAGTAGTAATATGGGCCCCAGGTGAGAAGGGGGTAAAGGAGTGTAGCTACCTGTTTGGAGTTGGAGTGACAAGGCCTCAAGTTAGTTGTAGTCAGGTCAATGTCACTTTAGCCATACTTGAGACATGCCTAGCTGCACAGGTTGTGTAGCTCAGTAGTAAGATGGGTGACAAGTGAGAAGGGGATGAAGGAGTTAGATTTGGTTAGAGTTGGAGTGAGTAGACCTCATGGTAGTAGTGACAGTTTTCATTCTCTACTTGCCAACACTTCAGAAAAGATAAGCTGCCTGATTAGTGTAGATCAGTGGTAAGATGGCCAACAAGTGAGAAGGGTCAAAAGCAAGTGTAGCATCTTGGTTAGAGTTGGTGTGACAAGGCCTCATGGTAGTAGTGGGAGCCTTTCAATCTCTATATACAAACACCTGAGAAAAGGTAAGCTGCCTGACTATTGTAGATCAGTGGTAAGATGGCTGACAAGTGAAAAGGGTCAAAAGAAGTGTAGCATCTTGGTTAGAGTTGGAGTGACAAGGGTCATGGTAGTAGTGGTAGATTTTCAATCTCAACTTACCAGCACTTGAGAAAAGGTAAGCTGCCTGACTAGTGTAGATCAGTGGTAAGATGGCTGACAAGTGAGAAGGGTCAAAAGCAGTGTAGCATATGTGGTAGTATTAATAGCTTTTCAATCTCTACTTACCAACACTTGAGAAAAAGTAAGCTGCCTGACTAGTGTAGATCAGTGGTGAGATGGCCGACAAGTGAGAAGGGTCAAAAGCAGTGTAGCATATAGGCAATTTTGATGTCGCCTCAATAAGTTTTGGGCCCTTTCCTGTCGTGGGTACTTGGGCCTCCCACACGAGTGAGGAACCATTTACATCGGGAGACCTGGGGGAACGCTGAGTGGTAGTAAATTTGTGTCAGTCCGGTGATGCCACAACTTTCCCACATAAAAATTTGTGGAAAAAGTGATTTTTTTCAGCTAAATTTGAGGTTTGCAGGGGATTCTGCGTACGCAAACGTTGGGGGATCCACGCAAGTCATACCTCACTGGAATTCTTCGGGTGTCTAGTTTTCAGAAAAGTGTAGGTTTGGTAGGTTTCCCTAGATGGCCGCCGAGCACAGGGCCAAAAACCCAACTGACCCCCCTTGCAAAACCAGGTCGTTTTATGATTGGCAATTTTGATGTCGCCTCAATATGTTTTGGGCCCTTGCCTGTCGCGTTTACTTGGGCCTCCCAAACGAGTGAGGCACCATTTTTATCAGGAGACCTGAGGGAATGCAGGGTGGTAGGAAATTTGTGTCAGCCCATTGATTCCACAACTTTCCCACACAAAAATGTGTGGGAAAAGTGATTTTTTTTTAGCTAAATTTAATGTTTGTAGGGGATTCTGGGTAGGAAAACATTGGGGGATCCACGCAAGCCATACTTCCCTGGAATTCCTGTGGTGTCTAGTTTTCAGAAATGTTTGAGTTTGGTAGGTTTCCCAAGGTGGCGGCCGAGCATGGGTCCAAAAACCCAGATGACCCCCCTTGCAAAACCAGATTGTTGAGTCCATGAGAAGCTGCACAGACAGGGGGCACACATCAGTGAACAACAAGGCCAGTGGCCAGTTCAGGGTGCAGACTGAGTCTATGAGAAGCTGCACAGGGAATGTGTGGGACTGTACCTTTCCATGGTCAGCAACACAGTCAGGGGGCAACAATGTGCAGTACAGGCCCACCTGTGTGAGAGACAGGTGTGTGGGGGTGACTACCACTCAGACTTGGCTGTCAGGCGGACTGGGAGCTGGCTGTGTCTCGGGGATTGTCGGGGCACTTTACGGGGAGAGAGCAGAACAGCTGAGGTAGAGCTATCAGTGGCTTGGCAAGCCGGAGGGCTGCTTGGACCAGGTGGTGTAGTGGCACGTTGAGGTGGAGGTGGAGTCATGCAGCCGGGAGACACGGTGTGGCTGGGAGATTGTGGAGGGGTGCCCTTCCACTTCTTGGGGATCCTAAATTGCTTGCCTGACTGTGGATCAATGGGAAGGGGTGTGGGCACAACAGGCACACTCACCACCACAGCTGCAGCAGGTGCAGGCACTGGTAGCCCCTCTGGTGATGTGCTGGACCCAGCGGAACGCTTTGCCTGGCTTTTCCTCTGCCCCCCTCCCCCTGTTTACTAGGTGTTACCCCTACAGTACCCTCCAGCCCCTGCTTCACTGGGCTTGGAATGGGAGTCGAGGTGGTTGGTGATTCTGCCTTGGAGCCCTTCCTAGGTATACCCTTGGCATGCACCACCTTCTTGGTGGGCACAGACACTGTACGAATATCTTTGCGCGATGCTTTAGGGGCAGGAGAGTCCTTGGATGGAGATGCCACTGAGGCATGTGTGCCTGAGGTCTGCTGCTTTGCATTTTGTCCACTGGTGTCGCCTGACGGGCTTTTCTCCCTGCGCTCTGGGGTGGCTTTGGTCTTCTGTGGGGATGGGGTCTGCGCCCGGGACCGCTGGGGTTGCTGCTGCTGTGTGCTTCGTGTGCTGTATCGTGACTTTGATGTATGTGGACTGTGGTCACTATCGTCAGACGTGGCCACTGCCAGGGGGGTGGACAAAGGGACCGGAGCTGGACTGTGAGTTTGTGCCTGTTGCAGGGCAGACGTCACTGTTGATGACAAAGCCTGGACTGTCCGGTTCAGCCCATCCACGTTGGAATGTATGCACGCCATGAAAGCAACCACCTGGGCCAATTTCTTGTCGGGGTCAATTAAGGCATTGAGGAGAGCTGTCTGGCCTACACCAGCTGGCGCAAAAGGTCCACAGACTCAGCACTGATGGCAGCTGGGGGGACAGGGGCAGAACCAACGGTGCCAAGGGTGAAGGACACTCTTCCCCTCTTACTGCGGCGGACACGGGCAGCACCAGAGGAAGTGGCTGGGAGGGTGGGCAATGGCCGCTGTGTGGTGGAAGTCGATGCAGAGTCCCCGTTCCCTGTGGCCGTCAACATGGATGCATCCCTGCTGGCATCGGATGATGTGGTGCTTTGCGTCTCAGGCTGGGACTTCTCCAGCAGACTCCTACCCCCCTCTGAGGTGCTGGTGACATCTGTTTCACTGGGCTCCTGGCCAGCTGTTGTGCTAGTTTCACCCCGACTGGTGTCCGCCTCCTGTCCCTCTGTAACCACAGGTGATGCTGCATGAGAGAGAGAGATGTAGGGTCAGGTCAGAGGCAGCAACAGAACAAACATATGCAAGCAATGCATTACAAAAATTGACCAAATCTACATGTTGCACACCACCCTGTGCAATCACATCGTGCCAACTCACTATATAGACTCAAGTAGTGCGTGGAAATTCGAAACTCAGGCATGAGTGAGCCTTGTGATGACCACACAGCACAATACCCTGCTTGTGGCTCTGTTCAAACAGACACACGACTAGTTCTGAGCACACCTAGGGACATGATGGGGGCACACTACTTGTTGCCAATGGACGCTTTGATGTACGCACAGTTAGATCGGGCACACTGCCGTTCCCTCCCATGGGATTCCCAAGACTACCCCAATGCAGAAGAAACCTGAAGAGCACAACTCAGAATGTAATGTGAAGGCACAGCATCCAAATCACCTTTGTAAGTACAGGTAGGGCAAATGCATGCCACCGGCACCCAGGCCAGCAGCCACTTACATGCCACAGCATCACACTACCAACATCACATAGGCCAGCATTGGCACAAGCTCTGTACACATGCAGCCACTCCCAGTCAAAGTCAGACTCCCCAAATGCTCACCCCTGGCTTGCTGCTGATGCTCCTTCAAACAGGCATCCAGCTCAGGCTGTGTCACCACCAAGATGCGCCCCATTAGTGGTGTCATGTTGCGCCGTGCCAAACGCCCAGTGCGAGGAAGCAGCCCCAAGGTCATCTCCGCCACATTCTATGCCAGCCGGCTGATGTCGTCCCATCTCTTGTGGCAGTGGGTGCGCCGTCGGTTTGAGACCCCCAGAGCTCGAACCTTCGCTGCAATGGCCCTCCAAACAGCCTTACGCTGGTGTACCTTGAGCTGCAGGCATAGGAGACAAGAGGGGGAAATGATCAGGTACGCAGTGTTCATGTACCGATATCTATCAGTATAGCAGCAAGATACAAAATCATCACATATCCAACGATATGTCAATCAGACTATAGTACAACTCACATGGGACACCTGCATGGGAAAAGCTGATGTTAAAGCATGCAGGTGTGAGGGGGAACACAGTCCCTGCACATCTCACACACATGCAGGATGCCAGCATTGAAACACCCATATAGCCTGCCCACATCTCCAGTCCATTGTTTGCTTGAGCAACACATACATCACATGTCAACCTGTGTTTGTGGGTGGACTCACTTTGTCCAAGACTGGGCAGCCATCAATGTCCCTGTCTTGTGAATATTTGAATGTGTCATGGTGGTCACATGGATGGACATGAGATCACAAATCCAATATGTCAATCACAAGGGCAGTTGTGTGCAAACCACAGTGCTGAGATGGACCATAGCTGGAGTGATATGTGACAAGACTGATGTCATACTCTCTAAGTTGAGTGAGTTGTCCTTGTCTTTGTAGGCGGGGACTGTGCAGGCCAGCTGGGGTCACACTGAGATGGCCTACAGGGGCACACACAGACATCCAGCCAAGCAATCACTGTCCTGACTACAGCATGAACAACCTTCTGTGTCACTGTATGGCTGACAACACAACACAGGTCACTCATACATACATGTGCAGGGAGGGAAAGCTGTGGCATTGGGTACACACACCCTCCCACTGGAGACAGCATGTCAGGCAGTGCATGACGCTATCCCACACTCCCAGGCACATACTGCATCAGTCCACTACATGCGTGGCCCTCCTGCCCTACCACACCACTGTTGAAGACTTACCACAACATTTGGGGCACCATATAGCCTTGGGTACTGTGTGAGCACCTCGTCCACCAGGACCTCCAGCGCCTCACTCGTGAAGGGACTGGCACGGATCTTCTCTGTCCTTGCCATCACTGTGGACATGAGACAACAGCAGGGGATTTTGATGGCGAGGGTTCCCAGGCAGCAGTCCCTGGAGGCAGCAGTAGGTGAGGGGTCTCAGGCAGCAGTCCCTGGAGGCAGCAGCAGGTGAGGGGTCTCTGGCAGCAGTCCCTGGAGGCAGCAGCAGGTGAGGGGTCTCTGGCAGCAGTCCCTGGAGGCAGCAGCAGGTGAGGGGTTTCAGCCAGCAGGCACTGTGAGCAGTGGCAATGTGAGGCTCACTCCCACATATATAGCCCACTGGGGTCGTTTCAAAGGTGCCAAGCTGCAGCAACTGGTGGTCCAGGTCTGCCTCTTTCAAATGCATCCAATGACCGCCTCCGCGGTGGCGGAGCACGCCTACCGCGATCTTCAAAATTGCATTATGTCACCACAATCATGGCTCCCATTGGCTGTAAGGGCATGCTCCATGGCGGTGATACAACGCTGGGGCCCGGTGTGTGCTACCGCGATGGTGCATCATTCAAATGCATCCAATGACCGCTTCCGCGGTGGCAGAGCATGCCTTCCATGATCTTCAAAATTGCATTATGTCACCACAATCATGGCTCCCATTGGCTGTAAGGGCATTCCATGGTGGTGATACAACGCTGAGCCCCGGGGTGCGCTACCGCGATGGTGCATCTTTCAAATGCATCCAATGAGTGCCTCTGCGGTGGTGGAGCACACCTACCGCGATCTTCAAAATTGCATCATGCCACCGCTATCGAGCTTCGCATTGGCTCTAGGGCGAGCTTCATGGCGGTGTAACACCGCAGGGACCCGGTGTGTGCTACCACGATTTTAGTGGCGGGCCATGCCAACTGCCATTTCCACATGTCTCCATGCCTATGACTATCGCACTTGTGTGAATGGGGGTGCTGGTGACACACTGCTGGTGCCAGGCGGTAGCTACCGCGATATGGGTGCCATGCATTGACATGAGGCACCACCATTCTGGCAGCGGAGCATGCCAACCGCCATTACCACATGTCTCCATGCCTATGACCACCGCACTTGTGTGAATGGGGGTGCTGGTGACACACCGCCGGTCCCAGGAGGTAGCTACCGCGATATGGGTGCCATTCAATGGTGATGGCCATCTGTCCAACATCAACAATGCACAGTGCCAACATGTTTAATGGCATATCATTGTGCACACGATGCCAATGTTCAATTTACTCCACTGATGGCTACACATGCCATGTTTGTGTGTTTGTAACGTAGATTTGCCTGTACCCACTCACATGTCGCTTAAGGATTTGATGTTGGTGTAGGCAGGACAGTGTAGTCCTGGACTGTAATATGTGTACACATGTCAATGTGTTGAGGTCCAGTGACAATCACAGCAATGCTCGATGAATGTTGATCTATTTAGTATTGCCTCTCATTTCTGCTCATGCACACATTCATCATTCCAGCTCCGACTGTGGTCATTGTGTGGTGGATGTGTGCCAGGTTGTAATGACGCATTAAGGTGTGACCGGTACAGCAGCTAGGTATGAGACAGTGGTTTTGATTAGTTACACATATGCTGGATGCTAGACTCCCAGGCATGCACATGTGTACTGTGGCCATATCCCTATGTGCATTCACATTGCCAAAGGTGGTGTTTGAGGTACTTGTCTTGTGTAAGTTGACACGTGTGCCCTTTGTGTAGCTGAAGGTGTCCCTCCATGTAAGCTGGTCTGTTAGTCACTATAGATGTCAGTCATTGTTGTCGTTGTGTCATCCAGAACGTGATATGCTGTGCACATCTCATGATGTATTGCATTGACATGTGTCCACTATCATCTCCATTAGGAGGAGGCCAAATTTGACTCGTCACTTGACGGTGCTGGAGGACATGGAGGATGTTGCGATCATAGGCAAATGCCGCCTGGACAGAGCCACCCTGAAAACCCTTTGTGATCTGTTGGAGCCCCACCTGCAGCCACGCAGGACATATCCAACAGCTTTCACCCCTACTTATAAGGTGATGGCAGCCCTGCATTTTTTTGCCACGGGATCGTTCCAGGAGACTGTGGCCAGCGCTGGTGGGATGTCACAACCGATGTTCAGCATGGTGCTGCGTGATGTACTGTCCGCCATTATGTTATGTTATGTTATTGTGTTTGTAAAGCGCTCAACTCACCCTGGGGCATCTCGGCGCTGCCTGATAGACTAACAACCTAGACAAAAACCAGCAGAAAGGACTAAAAGAAAGTTCAGAACAGAAAGGCTTTCAGCTTTTTCTTATAAAGTTCAAATCTGGGGCTTGATCGCAAAGCAAAGGGGAGCTGGTTCCAATATTTTGGGGCTAGATATGAAAAAGATCTACCCCCTATCCGAAGAAGATAGAAGCGGGGGACCTGCAGAAGACCCTGAGAAACAGATCTGAGATTCCTTGCGGGGCGGTATTTAAAAAGTTTTTTTTGTAAATAGAGAGGGCCACTATTGTTAAGAGCAGAATAGGTGAGACAACAGATCTCAAAAAAAGATCTCTTTTTCACCGTTAGCCAGTGGAGTTCTCTAAGTAATGGTCGAGAGGGGGTACCTGCAGGTTGATTCAAGATCATCCTTGCAGCTGTGTTCTGGACTACCTGCAGCTTGGCTAGGTGGGTCTCGCCTACTTCTGCCATCAGTGCATTGCCGTAATCCAAACGACTGGTGACCAGAGCTTGTACCAGAGTCCTACGATGGTAGGTAGGCATATAGGGAAGGATTTTTCTCAAAAGCCGAAGGCTATAATAGCAGGATGCAGATGTAGTCGCGATATGTTCTTTCATAGACAGTGACCTGTCAATTTTTATACCCAGGTCATTGACTGAGACCTTAGGGGTAGGGGCAGAGCCCAATTTAATTGGCCACTAATCGTTTGACCAGGCATCGGTTGCTTTGCCCAGTAACATAATCTCTGATTTGTCTGGATTTAGTTGTAGGAAATTGGCCGTCATCCAGTCATATATCGTCTTCAGACCATTTGCAAAACGAATTTTCTCATCCTCTAAATTTCTCCCAATGGTGAACATGAGCTGCGTGTCATCTGCGTAAGAGATGATCTCGAAACCCAGCTGTTCAATTATCCTTGCCAAAGGAGACATGTAAATGTTGAAGAGGGTCGGAGCCTTGCGGGACACCCCTCTTCAAAGGCATTTTTGGCGAGGAATAGGGACCCAGAATGACTGTTTGGGATCTATCAGCCAGGAAATGTTCTAGCCATTTCAGAACAGTTCCTTTGATACCCCCAGAAACTAGTCTCTCCACAAGCTTAATATGCAAGATGGTATCAAAAGCTGCGGAGAGATCTAGAAGGATCAATATTACTGAACCCCCTGCATCAACTGTTCGTATAAGTGAATCAGTTACTGCCAGCACGGCTGTTTCTGTGCTGAATCCTTTCCGAAAACCCGATTGTGAAGGGTCTAAAATTCCATTTTGTTCAAGGTAGGAACATAGTTGTTTATTTACAAAACCTTCCAACAATTTCCCCAGAAGTGGTAAAAGGGAGATGGGACGGTAATTAGAGAGGATAGTCGGGTCAGCTGAGGGCTTTTTCAAAATAGGACGGACAGATGCCTCTTTCCAAGCCGTAGGAATGGTGCCTGTAGTTAGAGAAGAGTTGAAAATGTCTCTAATGGCCGGAGCACAGCTAGTGGCTAAAAGGGCCATGGTTTTTGGAGGGCATAGATCATTAGGGAAGCCTGATTTTGCCTTGGAGAGGCCATTTATGATCTCTTCAGTGGTTGTTAATTCAAAGTGCTCCAAAAATCCCCTTAACTGTTGGGGCTCCAACCTTCGGTTCGGACAGCAGATCTAGAGTTGATGACGTTTCTGGAGGAAAGTTATTGTAAATTGTGGATATCCTATCCTTTAAAAAACAATGCCAAAGAATTACAGAGGTCCTGAGATTCAATAAGTGTTTGGGCACAGGCTCTGGGAGATGAAAAATCTTTGACTATAGAGAATAAGACTTTAGAAGAATTACTGGCTTGTTCTATCTGTTTGATAGTGAAAGAGCGTCTCGCTATTTTCAAGTTTAGGTGGTAGGTGGCCAAGGACTGTCTAAACAGGAGTCTGGATTGACATTCCTTATTAGCTCTCCAAATTCTCTCAAGGCGCCTGCAATTAGCTTTTTCCCTCCTAAGCTCCTCTGTATACCAAGGACTAGAGATTTGTCTTGCAACTGCACTCTGTTTAATTGGTATAATTGCATCAAAAGCAGTAAGAAGAGAGGTGTTAAAGGCTACTAATTTTTTGGAGGGCTCAGTTAGATCGGCTTCCCCGGGAAGAGGGAAAATCTTGTTAAAAGCTTCTAGAGAAAGATTTCGCCACACTCTATGTTGTCCCAAAGCTATTCTCTTCTGTAGTTCACCCTTTTTTCCCAAGCCTTATTAAAGGTAAAGGAAATCATTGAGTGGTCCGTCCGAATCAAGGGGTAAGGTGGATCACAGCTCAATTGGTCATCGTTAGCAAATACTAGGTCTAATAGGTGGCCAGCTCGATGTGTTGAGCCAGCCACTCGTTGAGTAAGACCTATTGAGTTCAACACGACCAAAAGTTTATCTACCTCTGAATTCGAGGTATCTTCCGCATGAAAATTAAAATCCCCAAGCAGGAGAAAAGAATTAGCTGCAAGCACATGCAGTGCTATAAGTTCAACCAAAAGGTCAGAAAAATTAGCTTTAAATCCGGGGGGTCTATACAATAGTGCGCCATACCAGGAGTCAGTGGGAGACACAATAATCTTGAAAACTCCCAATTCCAGCCAATCGTTTTGTACTGAAAATACCCAATTCACTCTTAGATGCTTCTGAAAGGCAATTGCAATGCCCTAATTTACCTTCCCTATTTAAATGTATAAATTGATAATCATCTGGAATAGCCAGATGGATCTGGGGAAGGTTAGTGGAGTTTAACCAGGTTTCTGTGAGAAAACATAATGCAGGGGTATAAGAGGTGATAAGATCCCAGATTTCAAATGGGTGTTTGGCAAGAGACCTATCATTGCAAAGGATTTTTTTAGACCCAACGATGGGATGGACAGGGGTCAATTTCCTTGGGAGGTAATCCCCTATATGAATCCTCTTGGGAAATAGACAACGCTGACACACAACAGGGCCTTCTAATGCCATAGGAAAGGTCTGATTACAGGTGATGTGCTTATGCCTCTTAAGGGCCCAAGTGTGTCTTATAGCCCACAAAGATTCCTCTGAGTACGTGATACGACTATTGCAGTCACTTGCCTGGGGGGTAGCAGCATTTCCAGCCTCCAGTCGCGGCGGGGCGCAGACGGGCGCAGACAGGCGCAGACGTCTTTGGTAGGAGAGGAAGACCAACGACTAGTGCGCTAACCGTGAACCCTGCCCAATATGTCCCCGTTTACTGACGGAAATGAGGTGAGTAGGGACACTAGTATTATGCTATACAAGGACAGATACATCCATTTCCCCAGGGGTGCTGAATTGCCAGCTGTGAAGGGAGACTTCTATCCCCTTTAAGACATCCCCAATGTTGTTGGGGCCATTGATTGCACACATGTCGCTCTTGTGCCACCACAGGCAAGTGAGCACATTTACTGCAATCGCAAGCATTATCACTCCATCAATGTGCAGGTGGTGTGCCTGGCAGATATGACCATCTCGCAGGTGTGTGCCAAATTCCCAGGCTCGGCCCACGACTCCTACATCCTGCGGAACAGCATAGTGCCCCAGCTGATGGCTAATCTTCTTCCAGAGCGTGCATGGATTGTGGGTGAGTATGCCTAGTCATGTGGCGTGCTGTGTGTGTGACCTGCTGCCTTGAGCCTCTGCGACGTTGCAATGTCTATTAGTGTTTGTCATACCTAGGTGACTCTGCATATCCCAACCGTCCCTGGTTGCTGAGTCCACTGCGGAATCCCAGGTCCCCGGCTGAAGTCTGCTACAATGAGGCCCATGGGAGGACACGTCGTACGGTGGAGCGTACTTTTGGCCTGCTCAAGTCACGTTCCGGTGCCTGGACAAGAGCGGAGGTGCACTGGCATACTCGCCCGGGAAGGTGTGTCAGATTGTTGTGGCATGCTGTATGCTCCACAACCTAGCCATTTGCAAGGTCATTCCCTTGCTCCTTGATGATGGTGAGGACCCAAGGCCCCAGCCTGCAAACCAAGCCGTGTCCAGTGATGAGATCAGTGGAGAGGAGGAAGGTGTTGACCTGCGTGAACAGCTCATCACCCGCTACTTCACTTGACGGTGGGTGGCAATGTGCAACATACCCATTGTCTGATGATATTGCTGTTGTCGTGAAGGGGCATGTGAGAATTGTAGCATCAGCCAGTTGTAGACTCAGTGGTGGTTGGAAATGTTTCTAGGACATGTTATTTGGGATCATCAACGGGACGTGTATGTTGACACTTGGTGGCCATTGTGACATGTGCATGTTGTGTTATTCTGGTGTTAGGGCTTGTGTGATGTCTGTGATGCCACACCCAGACCAGTGACAGTTGTTCTGTTGTGTTTTCCTAGGTGCCTTTGACTTCTCCTCGCCTACATACAGCCCATGCTCATGGTACATTATGATCATGTTGAAGACTGTACACCCTGCAATAAAGACGGAGCAGGCATGTGTGTGAGGATATTTTATTTACTATGGTGAGATGCGAGGGGGTGTACATTTCCTTTGGGGGGAGCAGTGAGTTGACAGTCGTGGTAGATGAGATGGCCGAGTAGTCACCACATTGCTGTGGTGACCCAGTCCAACAGACAGATGCCATTCACAAGGCAGTGTGGGGAAGGACAGTCCAAAGAGTCAATGCTGTGGTGGAGAGGGTTGCCATCATGGCTGGCTCCATGACTGGCGTGTGGCAGGTGCTTGGCCTCCAGATACTCCCATGGTCTTCTTGGGATAGCCCCTTCGTCGTTTGGCAGGGGGGGGCCCTGCTGCAGGGCCAGTGGGGTCTGAGGACTCACCCCTCTCTGTGGGCGGAGGGGAGGATGGTGAACTGTCATTATGCAGCCCACCAGAGGGAGGCAGAGGTGTTGTCTGGGGCGCATGCCTGTCCCTCAGTACCGCCACTTGCTGGCCCAAGAGGTGCACGATTTGTTCCATGCGGCTGTCAATGGACCTCATCAGCAGGATGAGCTCGTGCAACAGATCATCCGACCGGCCCGTTCGTCCCTGGGTCTGTTCGTATGCACCCAGGACTCTGGTGATGTGTTCCAGGGAGTGGGTCCCAGCCGGGGAACAACCTTTACAACGCAACTTTTACAACGCACTACACTTACAACGCATTTTTTACAACGCAAAATCCATTACAACGCATTCCATTACAACGCATGACACTACAACGCATTTTTAAAAACTACCTTTACAACGCATTCCATTACAACGCATACTACCTTTACAACGCATACCATTACAACGCATAATATTACACTACACTATCCAACACTTACCCTACTGTTGCACCCCCTGGAGTTAGAATAGTAATTTTTACCCCTACACTATCCAACACTTACCCTACTGTTGCACCCCCTGGAGTTAGAATAGTAATTTTTACCCCTATACTATCCAACACTTACCCTACTGTTGCACCCCCTGGAGTTAGAATAGTAATTTTTACCCCTATACTATCCAACACTTACCCTACTGTTGCACCCCCTGGAGTTAGAATAGTAATTTTTACCCCTATACTATCCAACACTTACCCTACTGTTGCACCCCCTGGAGTTAGAATAGTAATTTTTACCCCTATACTATCCAACACTTACCCTACTGTTGCACCCCCTGGAGTTAGAATAGTAATTTTTACCCCTATACTATCCAACACTTACCCTACTGTTGCACCCCCTGGAGTTAGAATAGTAATTTTTACCCCTATACTATCCAACACTTACCCTACTATTGCACCCCCTGGAGTTAGAATAGTATTTTTTACCCCTATACTATCCAACACTTACCCTACTGTTGCACCCCCTGGAGTTAGAATAGCAATTTTTACTCCTATACTATCCAACACTTACCCTACTGTTGCACCCCCTGGAGTTAGAATAGTAATTTTTACCCCTATACTATCCAACACTTACCCTACTGTTGCACCCCCTGGAGTTAGAATAGTAATTTTTACCCCTATACTATCCAACACTTTCCCTACTGTTGCACCCCCTGGAGTTAGAATAGTAATTTTTACCCCTATACTATCCAACACTTACCCTACTGTTGCACCCCCTGGAGTTAGAAAAGTAATTTTTACCCCTATACTATCTAATACTTACCTTAAATGCAATTTAATATTATGCGTTGTAATGGTATGCGTTGTAAAGGTAGTATGCGTTGTAATGGAATGCGTTGTAAAGGTAGTTTTTAAAAATGCGTTGTAGTGTCATGCGTTGTAATGGAATGCGTTGTAATGGATTTTGCGATGTAAAAAATGCGTTGTAAATGCATGCGTTGTAAAAGTGTGCGTTGTAACGACATACATCCGTCCCAGCCTCCTGGTGTCCCTGGGTGACCCTGCCCCTCCCACCTGTCCTGCTACTATGGACCTGTTGCCTCACCACTGTGGGCACCCGCATCCTCTCCCTGCCCTCCTCCATGGGTGGTGTGTGCTGGGCATCCTCTGGGACAGGGAGGGTGTTGCAGGCAGCACTGGTGGCGGTGGTGGTGGCAGTGGCCGCACAGGCCGTGACAGCAGGGGTCTGCTGTGGAGTTGTTGTTGCCGAAGATGTGGTGGGGGGGACGCTGGGGTCCTGGGACCTGTTGTTCCCTGGCACACCAGATGGGCCGGCCTCGAGCTCATCGTCCACGGAATCCTGGGAGTCAACATCCGAGAGTCCATGTACTGGGGGGGGGGGGGGGGCAGCTGGCTCTGCAGGTTGCTGGTGTTGTCCTCTGCAGTGAGTTCTTGGTCACCTGTGGGTCAGATGTGAAATGGTCATTGCAGTGCACCCGGCAAGCTTTGTGTTAGCTGTGTGTCATTCACTTTTTGTACAATGCACAATTGACATATCATCACATTGTTGACTATGTGCAGTACTGTGCTTCCTGACATGATGCAGTGGTACAAGCATTACTTGTCCATGGTGCGAGGTGTCAAGGCATACCATGCGAAGCATGCACAATTGAGGTTTACAGGGACTTGTTGCCATCTAGGCCCTGGCACAACATGTGTTTAGTTGTGGACTCATAGTTTATTTGTCTGACCTTGCATACGTCACATCTGGCCATGGACTGGCCATTGTCATCTCCTGCATCCCTTTGTCCTGTCATGTGCAAATCTTGATTTGTGCCACCACACATGCTTTCATATTTTTCGAATGGTACTTGTTGCACTTGCCCCATGGTGATTGCTGTGCATGAATGTGCCCAGGCTTTCTACTACTTGTGCATTGGTGTGTCACACTTTGGTGGTTGTGACAGTTTACTTAGCTTACCTGTGTGTACACTGTGCTTGGAAATGGGGTAGGTATGCCTCTTTGTGCAATGAGAGGGCTGGTGTTGTCATACGGCACCATTTAATTTGTGAAAAATGGGTGGGTGCACGTACTGGCTACCTACCTGTGAGTTTTTTGGGTGTACTGCAATGGCTTCCAACTGCTCCTGGGTGGGGTGGGGGAGGGCTCCATCCTGCTGAGGTGTGAGACAGAGTGAATGTTGGGAGTAGTAGTGCAGCCCTCCCAGACACAAACACCATCCCAGGGAAGATCGCTACCTACCTGTACGTTTGATGAGGGTTGTGTAATGGCTGACATGCTCCTGGGTGGGGTGGGGGAGGGGTCCATCCTGCTCAGGTGTGGGCCAGGGGGCCCGGTGGTTGTTGTAGTGCTGTCTGCCTATACACATGCCCCCATGGTTATGTTGTTAGCTATGTTTGGGGTGAATGGGAGTGGGTGAATGTTGGGTCTGTGAGCCATGTTTTTGTGAGTGTGTGGTGCAGATGGATGGTATGTGTCCTAGGTGGTGTAGCTTTGTAGTTGTGCAAGGCTGCACATAGCAGAGTGGCGGTGGTCATTTGTTTGTACTTACCAGCCTCCACTCCCCCGGCTACTCCTGTGAGACTCTCTGGATGCAGTATGGCAAGCACCTTCTCCTCCCATTGTGTGAATGGTTTTGGTGGAATGGGAGGGCCACCGCCGGTCCTCCGAGCCAGCTCACGGTTCTTGCTCCTCCTCTCCTTGACCACCCTCTTCAGATCATGCCAACGATTCATGATCTCCTTTTTTGATCTTGGGGTGGTCCCTACTGCATTGACCCTTTGGACTATCCTAGCCCACATTTGTGTTCTTGTGGCTAATGGCGTCTGTTGGACCAGGGTACCAAAAAGCTGTGGTTCCACTCTGACTATCTAATCTACCATGACCTTCAACTCACTCTCAGTGAATTTGGGCATTTTCTGTGTGGCCATGGTGTGTGGTGTGCAAAGTGATTGTGGGTGCAGGAGTGTGAGTGGTGGTTGTGGTTGTGCTGTGTATGGTGTGTGTTGTGCAGGGGGTTAGTTGTGCTGGCATGGAGGTGGTGGCAGTGCTGTGTGTGGTGTGGCTGGTGATGTTGTGTCCTTTGCCTGTTTTTAAGGGAGCACCTTCTTGATAAATGTTTTCCAGAGCTGTGCCAACACCTGGTGGACCGCAAGCTGACCGATCCCCGGAAGCTTGCGGAGGAGGCAGATACCTGGGTCAGCACTCGAGTGTCCCACAAGGGACCCGGGGGAGACCCCCCAAAGGGTGGACAGGGTTTTCCCAGAAGAGAGAGGGGGGAGATAAAAAGAAGGAGTTATTTAAAGGCCCCCAAAATAGAGCGCATGGGAAAGGGGTAGGTTCCCCACCCGAATCTGCTTTCCAGAAACCCACTTACCCTGACAAGAGTCAACAGCCCAGAGCTGTCCAGTGCTACGAGTGCGGGGAGGTTGGACACTACAAGGGGGATCCCCAGTGTCGCAAAAGGACCCCAGCCCCCACAGGAGGTAAGAGCCCCGGGGTGGCTAGTGTAGTGCTGGGGGAGGAGTTGTCCCTAGAGGAGGGGGGTGAGTGGACAGGCTTGAGCCTAGTCTCCCTAGGGGATAGAGAGATGGTCCCACAGGTTCAGGTCCCCTCGAATATTGCCAAGTACCGGCAGAGGGTCCGGGTTAACGGGGAGAAGGTGGAGGCTCTGAGGGACACGGGTGCCAGCATGACGATGGTAAGACGTCAGCTGGTGTCCCCAGAGCAGGTGATTCCGGAAGTATTCCACCTGGTTGTAATGGCTGACAACAGCCAGAGTCATTACCCCGTGGCCCAAGTTCCCTTTGAGTGGGGAGGAGTCTCAGGCCTGTTGAGAGTAGCGGTGAGCCCTGCCATGCCAGTTAATTGTCTGCTCGGAAACAACTTGGAACATACCGCCTGGAAGGAGGTGGAGTTCAACGCCCACGCTGAGATGCTGGGGTTACCAGGGTGACATGCGTAGTCACGCGGTCCATGGCTGCCCGGCAAGGAACTCAACCCGCGTTGGAGCCTGGAACAATGGCCCAGCCCACTGCTGGACAAGAAGACGTCTTGGAAGATACACCCTGCGAGATGGATGGGGAGCCCGCGGAGGTGACCCCGGAGTCCGCGGAGGTGGATGTTGTTCCCATGGGGGACTTGCCAACCCCTGCAGAGTGGCAGGTGGAAAGAGGGCCTACCCGGGAGGAATTTTGTCGGGCGCAGAGACAGTGCCCCACGCTTGAAGGCCTGCGGCGGCAGGCTGAAGCCCAAACGACTGGTAAGGAAACCGGCAATTACCATATTTACTGGGAGGATGGCCTTCTCTACAGTGAGCCTAAGGCTCCGGTGCATGGGTCATCAAGGGCCCTAGTGGTCCCCCAATGCTACCGAGCCTTCCTGCTGGAATTGGCACATGAGATACCACTGGCAGGACACCTGGGCCAGGATATGACATTTGCTCGTTTGGTCCCACACTTTTACTGGCCCAGAATGTGAGTTGCCTCTGACACCTTGTGTAAGACCTGTATGACTTGTCAGGCGAGTGGCAAGACTGGGACTAAGTTGAAGGTCCCCCTGGAACCGCTCCCAGTTGTCGGTACTCTTTTTGAGCGGGTAGGCTATGATATTGTCAGGCCAATGGACCCGCCGACTTCTTTGGGACACCGGTTCATCTTGGTGCTGATGGACCACGCCACCCGGTACCCAGAGGCAATCCCTTTGAGGACCATCACTGCACTGGCGGTGGCACGGGCCTTGATGGGGATTTTTACCCGAGTGGGATTCCCCAAGGTCGTGGTGTCAGATAGGGGCACGAATTTCATGTCGGCCTACATGCAGGCCATGTGGAAGAAGTGCGGAGCGACCTACCGGTTCTCCACTCCTTACCAACCCCAGACTAACGGCTCGTAGAGTGCTTCAACAAGATCCTGAAGGAGATGATCCGGAGCCTGCCAGAGGACTTGAGATGGAAATGGGACGTCCTCTTAGCCTGTCTGTTATTCTCCTATCGTGAGGTGCCGCAGAAGGGGGTCGGTTTCAGCCCCTTTGAGCTGCTCTATGGACACCCCGTTAGGGGGCCCCTCAGTCTTGTGAAGGAGGGGTGGGAGAAGTCTTCCAAAAAGCTTCCCCGTGATGTGGTCAGCTACATGCTGGCATTCCGCAGCCAGATGGCCAAGCTGTGGAAGGAGGCCTCAGGCAATCTGGAGGCCAGTCAAGCCATCATGAAGGAGTGGTACGACCGGAATGCTCGGACGGTGGAGTTGGATGCTGGACAGAAGGTGTGGGTCATGGAGTCCGGAGAGCTTAGCGCCCTCCAGGATCGGTGGACTGGACCATACGAAATTTAGGAGAAAAGAGGCCAGACCACTTACGTTGTAGACCTCAAGACCCCCGACAACCGCACAGGGCATTCCACGTCAACCGCCTGAAGCCGCACCATTAGCGATCAGAGCTTACTCTCCTTATGGTGACGGATGGGAGCGAAGAGGAGGAGAGCGAGCCTCTTCTGGACCTTCTGGCGGCCCAAGAGAAGGATGGATTGGTGGAGGGAGTGGTCCTCTCCCCATCCTTGACCCCTGAGCAACTGAGGGACTGCCGTCAGGTATTGGGGCAGTACTCCTTGTTGTTCTCCCTCACTCCTGGGATCACGCACCTGTGTACCCATGATGTGGACACAGGGGACAGTCCCCCGGTAAAAAACATGTCTTACCGGCTGTCGGACAAAGTTAAGACCAGTATCCAGAGTGAGGTGGCCAAGATGTTGGAGCTGGGGGTGATTGAGCCTTCCAGTAGCCCTTGGGCCAGTCCGGTGGTGTTGGTGCCGAAAGCAGCCCCACCGGGCCCCACACCAGAACTTCGGTTCTGTGTGGACTACCGTGGTTTGAACTCCGTGACCAAGATGTATGCTCACCCGATCCCTTGGGCGGATGAGCTCATTGACCGACTGAGAGCAGCTCGGTACTTGAGTACAATTGACCTGACGTCAGGGTATTGGCAGATTGCCATGGCAGACGGAGCGAAGGAGAAGACTGCATTCTCCACCCCTGAGGGCCACTTCCAATTGCGAGTGATGCCCTTCGGGCTGAAAAATGCTCCGGCCACTTTCCAGAGGTTGGTCAACCAGGTACTCTCTGGCCTAGAGGCATGCTCGGCTGCCTACCTGGATGACATAGCTGACTTCAGCAGCAGCTGGGAGGACCATCTGGAGCATCTCCAGGAGGTGCTGCAGGCTCTACAGCGGGCTGGCCTGACCATCAAGGCCAGCAAGTGCCAGATTGGACAGGGATCTATCGTCTACCTTGGACACCTGGTGGGCGGGGGTAAGGTGCAACCCCGCCAGGCCAAAATCGAGACCATCTTGGCCTGGGAGCCCCCCAAAACCCAAACGGAGGTCCAGGCTTTCCTCGGCCTCATGGGTTACTACCGCCGGTTTGTCAAGGGCTATGGAACCATCGTGGCCCCCCTGACGGAACTGACATCCACGAAGCAACCACGCAAAGTCATCTGGATCGCTGCCTGTCAAAAAGCTTTTGACACCCTAAAGCATGCTTTTTGCACTGCTCCGGTGCTTAGGGCTCCGGACTTTAGCAAAGAATTAATTGTGCAGACAGATGCCTCTGAGCATGGCATTGGAGCTGTGCTCTCTCAACTGAATGAGGAAGGCCAAGACCAGCCAGTGGCCTTTATCTCCCGAAGAGTACTCCTCCGGTAACAGCGGTGGAGTAAGATATAACGCGAAGACTTCGCCGTGGTTTGGGCCCTGAAGAAGCTGAGGCCATACCTCTTTGGCTCTCACTTCCTTATTCAGACCGACCACTGACCCCTTCGCTGGCTCATGCAGATGAGAGGCGAAAACCCCAAATTGTTGAGGTGGTCCATTTCCCTCCAGGGTAGGGACTTTAGGGTGCAACATCGACCCGGAGTAGACCACGCCAATGCTGACGGTCTCTCTTGGTTCTTCCGCCTTAATGATGAGGACTCCCTAGAGGTTGGGTAGCTCTCCCCACTTTCGGCTCGGGGGGACGAATGTTAGACCTGTCAGCCCTAGGGTGGTCTTACCCCATTTGTTTTGCCCTTGTCGCCTTATTTTTGCCACCATCTTTTAGTTGGACCTAGGCCTCTGGGCTCCTTACCACTGCCAAAGAGTGCTGAGGTGCAGGTGCTCTCTCCTAGGGCCATATGTAGATAGCTAAATACCGGTCGGTAACGGCCGAAAATCGGTAATTTTCCCGTTACCGACCGGTATTTAGCCCTTTCCAATGTAGGAGGCAGGTTTTAAGGATTCGGTAATTTACCGAATCGGTATTTTAAGAAATCGATAAAATACCGATTCGGTAAATTACCGAATCCTCAAATCCTATGTAGGGAGCACTCAAGTGAGTGCTTTTTTGTTTCAAGGATTCGTTATTTACCACCAACTACAGGTTGGTGGTAAATACTGAATACCTGTTAAAAAGCACTTTTGTGCCTTTCTAGATATGCCATGTGGCAGACATACATGCCCTTAGGGCATGTATGTGCGCCACATGTGCACACATGCACGATTCAGGGGTGCAACAGGGTGTCAATGTGACACCCTGCCACCCTTGAATCTGCTCCCCCTATTACTGATTCGGTATTTACCGAATCGGTAATAGTCAATGGCTTCCCATTCATTCCTATGGGCCTCCAGGCCCATAGGAATGAATAGGAAGGTATTCCTTATTACCGATTCGGTTAATACCTAATCAGTAATACCGAATATTACCGAATTGGTAAAATTTACTGATTTTTTACCTACATTATATTTACCGATTCATAAATACCGAATCGGTAAAATTCGGTATTTAAGAATCGGTAAATTTAAATTACCTACATATGGCCCTTAATAACATGGCTGCCACAGGCCCCTGCTACTGCGGAGTGGCCATTGAACACACACACACCAGTAGTTAGGAGCAGGCTGGGACATAGTGTTACTGTATCTTTGCCGTCCCTCCTTTTTGTCCCATAGACAGACAAAAGGTGGGAAACCTGACTAGTTAGTTGGGGCACCACTGGACCTGGGGGAACCTCTGCCGGAGTATAGGCGGTTGGGCCTAGGGGTGAATCTACACTACTGAGGCTGACTGAGCTTAGACCCTGCTGTACCCAAGATAGCTGAGGGACTCTGCCAGCCTGCTGACCTTGCCCAGTGAGGGGGAAACCCAGGAGACCAACTCCAGTGTGCTGCAGGGAACCATCCTGCCTCTCATGCCTGCCAACTCAACCCCTCCCTGTCCCCCAAAATACTGCACTCAAGGAACCTGTAACTAAGACCAGCTAACAACTAACGCTGTGAACCTGGAACCTGCTATCCCCTCCCAGTGCTGGGGATCCTGTGAGAGCTGCTGATGCTGGGGGGATCAACAGGTAAAGCGCTGTGCCCACCTAGTGCTTTACTGTCAGCCCTGTGCCCACCTAGCGCTTTATTGCTAGAGCGGTGCCTCCGGCGCTATGGAGAAGTAATCTGCCTGTGCTGCCAAGCGCTAGTTGCCCTCCAGATCACTGCCGCCGCCCAGGACTGGTAGGAACTGCTACTGGGCCCCTGCATACTGTGACACCCAAGCGCTTGATTGCCACCAGTAATGCCCTTCCACGAGCGCCGTGCCATCCGCAAGCTAAACTGACAAAATTTGCCCCCCTGGAGAGCGCTGAGCTAGCGCGCTTGTGTTGTGCCCCCCACGGCGCTGAGGAATCAAGCGCGGGCTGCCCAAGATCACTGCCGCTGCCCGGGTACCTGAGGGTGGCGCTGGGACAGCCTGCTGTGTTGTCTTAAGAAGCGCTACGGCCAAAGTCATCGCCGCGCCCCCGGAGCTGCCCCCCAACAAAGATCCGGCAGTCCGATCCGCCTCTGCGGCCCTCGTAGGCTGGGGAGGGCCACCGTGGTGGTAGAGAAGGCCGGAGGTGCGAAGAGCGCACGTTGCGTGGCAACCGGGGCGCCGGCCGCGTCATGGGCCGCGCCCCCTGAATGCCACGCTCCTATTGGCTGCCACGCCGTGAACCGATGGAGGAGTCCGGAGCCCGGCTGGGCCTCACCGCGGGCCGCGTTGTGGAGAGCGGCGCCCGGACCGGCCCGGACCAGGCCCTCAGAGCGATTGCCTCAGAGAGAGAGGCCGCCTTCACCAGTCGGAGGGTCTAAAGGGGCGGACTGGTGAGGGGGGGCGGCCTTCATCCAGCAGGACCGATGCGATTGTGGGGCCTACCTCCTCTGACCTCCACAAACAGAGCGGTGAGTGCGGGGAAGCTGGGGCCTGCCCATATGCCCCTATACACCAGACACACGCTGCATTGCCTCTCTGCCTGGGGATTGTGAACTTTGACTGGAACTGCTAACCGCCTCACACATTAATATATAAGAACAATGGTTCCGTAGGGAAGGCAAATTATTTACAATTGGAATAAATCAATTAAAGAAAATTAAACAAAACAACACAGCAAACGATGATCTAGAAAATAATTAATACTTAAACAATAAATAATAATTCAAAAAACGTAATAATTTATTTTTTGTTTTTCAAGTGAATTTCCAATCATTCATCAACTCCTTTGAATATGTACAAAAAATCAAAAAGGCTGTATATACACTGATATTTACAAGAAAGCGACGCAGTGACAAAGTGAATAAGGTGACTTGATGTGATAGTGAAACAGTGAATATTTACAATATATGTATGTGATTATCAATAAAATACATAGAAAGTTTTGCAAAGATTTTTTGCAAAAAAAGTCCTCAGCTGAATTCTGGATAGATAGTAATCCTTGTAAGGCACTGGTCCTAATTTTTCGTGTATACAAGGAGTTCCAATTAGTACTGGACTGTGGAACCGTCAACGTTTCGACCCTATACCGCCAGTTGTTCTATACAATCATAACGGGTCTTCTTCAGGACATGGGTGGTGTATAACAGCCTAATTGTAGGTGATATGGCAAGTGTCCAGCAGTGTGACGTAGTTGCCGCTCAATTTCAGTCAGAAGAGACTACCAGTGTTGTAGAAGATCTAGGTTCGTCTTCGAACGGCTGGTGGCGTGCTCCGGACTGACTGCCCGAGATTAAGAATATATTTACACATCAGTTGAAATCGCATCCTGATAACCGTGCCTCCCGCAACGCAGAGTATCTACCTGGAAGTCAGTGATTCAAACCTGGCTCATTAATCTGAATAAAGAAGAAAATGACTAAATAACTAGACGAAGACGAACCTAGATCTTCTACAACACTGGTAGTCTCTTCTGACTGAAATTGAGCGGCAACTACGTCACACTGCTGGACACTTGCCATATCACCTACAATTAGGCTGTTATACACCACCCATGTCCTGAAGAAGACCCGTTATGATTGTATAGAACAACTGGCGGTATAGGGTCGAAACGTTGACGGTTCCACAGTCCAGTACTAATTGGAACTCCTTGTATACACGAAAAATTAGGACCAGTGCCTTACAAGGATTACTATCTATCCAGAATTCAGCTGAGGACTTTTTTTGCAAAAAATCTTTGCAAAACTTTCTATGTATTTTATTGATAATCACATACATATATTGTAAATATTCACTGTTTCACTATCACATCAAGTCACCTTATTCACTTTGTCACTGCGTCGCTTTCTTGTAAATATCAGTGTATATACAGCCTTTTTGATTTTTTGTACATATTCAAAGGAGTTGATGAATGATTGGAAATTCACTTGAAAAACAAAAAATAAATTATTACGTTTTTTGAATTATTATTTATTGTTTAAGTATTAATTATTTTCTAGATCATCGTTTGCTGTGTTGTTTTGTTTAATTTTCTTTAATTGATTTATTCCAATTGTAAATAATTTGCCTTCCCTACGGAACCATTGTTCTTATATATTGATGAAGCCCAGGTTCCTTGGGTTATAGGGTTACCCCTGTGTGTTTAACTTTCGCCTCACACATTAGACTGGGCCACAATTCCTATGCCCTCAGTGGGCCCGGCTGCCTGTAATTACCATGTGAAGGAGGGCCGGGTACGTAAAGGGAGCTCCTGCCGCAAGAGTTAAGTTGTAGCACTTGCATTAAATCTGTGCATAGGAAGTGTTGCCCCCCCTGTTGGAGATGCGCAAAAGTGATGTCATCTGGATCAATGTTATATAAGGAATGTTTCCTTTATTATCTCCCTACCTAGGGGATGTTTGATGTCATGTTCATGCCTGATGCCCTTGAATGAATTTACTGATGCCCTGAGATTATCTGCTCTGTTTACCAAAATTAATTTACTTTTGCACTGCTTATCTGCTCTGTTTACCGAAATTAGTTTACTGTTGCCCTGAGATTTTCTGCTCTATTACTGAAATTAATTTATTTGCCATGACCTGAATGAGATAAAGGGTCTTGTTTTACAAATCAGCCTGGTGTAGTGTCTCTTCATTGTGTGCGCATGACTGAGTCCGTGTGAGAGTGTGCTGCACAACTGCTTTACACATTGCCTTTGGGTGCCTTCCTGCCTTGTGCCAAGCTACCGTGTCGGAATTGGTGACCCCGGTTCTAACACCAACTCTCCCCGCATTCTGCATTGTGTGGCAGAGGTGCCAAACCATGTTTGGTTTGTGTACATGGCTAGCCACGATTCCCACAGTACGTAGTGTCATTGTGTCTGCTAGGTGTACATGTTGTTTGTCATGTTGTATGTGATTATATAAGGTAGCGCGTTTATTCACGAGCAGTGGTTTCTCTCATTTACATATCGCTGTCTTAAAGAGGATACAGAGGTTTTTCTCACAGGTGAAAAGTGCGACCACAATGGCAGTCATTCATTACTGTGCAAGAATATCCAACTGCACAACGCTTCTAAGCTTACAGCCCCCAATCTTGCGTGCTTTCTTAAAAGTACGCCAACTCCAACAATCAGACCAACATTCACGCGGCTTTCAAACAGCAGTTATCTGGTTCTTAATAACATGGATTGCTACGGAATGTGAGCTGGCATACTGTATGTCCTTACTGTTTCAAACCGAGTAACTTCCTGTGGCAATGTCTATTCTCACACACACATAGTAACTCCCACAGTTCAACTTGGCCTTCAATACTTACTTTGAAAACAGATTTCATTAAACTGAGCAAACTGAAAGCGCTTTTGTTTCAAACAGAAGTGTCTCTCACTTCTGCAAAAGAAATGTATTGACTGCAGATAGCAAGAACTTCAAGTAAAATACAGTTCCTTTTTAATACGAACCTCCCATTACACTTTGTGAATTGTTACACAATTTTCAACATATCTGACACTCAAGGTCTGGCACATTTTTTTAACACTGTCTCCTCCGGCCTTGTCACTGGCTTTCAAACTGTTTTTGGTATAATACCAAACTTCATTCATTCGATCATCTCTGGAATAACAGGAACAGTGCCCATAGTATTCACTCTGTTTGCGGCCATCCTACTACTATTTTTGCTTGTAAAAAATGGCTGCGCTCCCTGTGGTAACAATCATGTCCGACAGAATACGCCTCTACGAGAAGCTACATAAATACCGTGAAAAATGGAACAACTTTTTGGCTGCTTGCCTCTATCTATTATCGGAGCCAGCTACAACATGACATTTATTTACACATATGCAATCTGCGTGCAACCATCTTTTTATTGCAAAACTTGCCCATTCGACTGGCGAATGGATCTATGCCTTACCAACGTCCCAACAATCGATCCCGATATCCAGCAGGTAATGGAGTATCTTGAAAACCATGAACTTGATTGTTCGGGCGTGGAGCAATGGCGGATGCAATGCAAAAACGTATCCTGGCGGAATGGGATTCCTGCGCAGCCGCGAAAGATTTCCTGCAACGTGCGACCTTTGACAACATCGCAGATTGCCTGCCAATTGAAATTGCCACTCCAACATTCGAGGAACATTACTGTGCCTTTGAGGATATGAATTGGATTGCTTCGCTTTTCTCACACAATGGCAGCAATCGCCTCTTGGATCATTACGCATCTCAAGCCGCTGAAGATCTTCCGTACTGCAATCTCCAAGATTTGTAAGAAATTCACGTTATCCTTGGATTGATTTTTTACCAACTTTTTTGACTTTTTCCTATAATTTTTTTTAATACACTTCGATTGAACTATTTTCATATAATAACTTTCTAAGTATTCTCAGGCATTTGAACTCTGTTTTCATTATTGGCCCTTACGTCTCCAGCCTAACCAGGGATGGGTGATGTATAGCCTATGCAAATACGCTATTTACTTGCTAAATTAGCCTAAACCCGACATCCATTTTGAAACCATGTCTATTCTTTGTGCACACGTCTCTCTGCCTGCCTGTTATCCACGAAGCCCTTTCACACAAATTAGCTCTTCCTCAGCCTCTTCTCACAAGCTGGCGATCAAGATAAAAAACACAACATCGTTTAGGAACTAGTTGGCACAGTCTGGTAATCGTGTCCTACCTTTATTTTCATTATAGAATTTACTCATTCATGTCTAATAGCTATTGTTTATGTCACATGGAACTGTAACATGTAATGTGCAATTCACTGATGCAGCAGCTTAAGTTTGAATACAGCAGAAGCGGTTGGAGTTTGCCTCAGCTCGATGCCTTAGCTCTTGCACAATAATGTTTTTTTTAAAGGGCTGAAGACAATAATGTATGGTTTGACGAGAAGGGTACCGAATGTGCTTCTGAGAAGTGCAATGTTTGTGTTATTCTTCAAAGTTCCAATGTGAGTAGAACTATTACCAATTTTGACACGCACCAGATTGAATCTACTGTAGAAGAGATTGCTGACTGTTCTGCTGTTGATAATTTTGTGTTACAAAAAAGGAGTACCAGGGTACCTAAGAAGTTTGATGATTACATTTTGGGATATTTTTGTTGTTGTTGTTTTCTTAAAGGATACATGTAGTAATCGTATCCTACCTTTATTTTTATTATAGAATTTATTTAGAGTCATTCATGTCTAATAGGTATTGTTTATGTCACATTGAACTATAACATGTAATGTGGAATTCACTGATGCAGGAGCTTAGGTTTGAATACAGCAGAAGCGGTTGGAGTTTGCCTCAGCTGGATGCCTTAGCTCTTGCACCGGTGGGTCCATTTATGGCACTTAAATAAAGACACTTTTTATACAACTTGCAGACTCCATCGCTTTATTACACAGAGCCACTTTCTTAGACACACCTGATTTCACCATTTGTCTTCTGTTGCTTTGCAACATTCTACATTATATTCTTCACGATTATTTCTTTATTCCTGCTTGCTAAAACACTGCATTCAAGTCTTCACACTGGTAGGGGTGAGTAGTTCGCTTCCCACTCCCTGTATAGTATAAATACATACTAACACTACTTACACAGGTATGCTACAGCGGCCAGTATCCTACAGCGCCCACAGCACATCTCTTTACAGCAATCAGCTCACGGCTTAGGCTCACGGTTTGATCCCCGAGTCTTCAGACCGGTACGAGTGAGTAGTTAGCTTCCCACTCCCGCTATAGTCTAAACGCATACTAACACAACATGCACAGCTATGCTACAGCGCACAGAGCACATCAGTTTACAGCAATCAGCTCACGGTTTCGGTGCATGGTTTCATCCCCGAGTGTACCACCACCTCACCTCAGCACCATCTCACTCTGGGCAAAACAGCACTTCCACACCAAAGGGGTGAATAAAACGCTTCACACTCCCTGTATAGCACACCCTAACCACCCCACAGAGCTCACAGCGCTCCTACCCTCCTCTATCCTACTTTTTTCACCCTTTTTGACCCCTACTCGCTTCAACGGAATCACAAAATGGCTGCCAACACTTCCTAGTTGCAACCGTTCTCAGCCAATAACCAGCAAGCTCGTGCTCGTAACGCCTCAGCCAATCAGATGGCAGAATTCACAAATATCGATATCTGTAAATTTCGATATTTCTCCAAAACTACTGAATGGATTTACACCAAATAAACAAAAGTGTGCTTTCTAGGCCAAGACCCTTCTCCCTGCCAAATTTGGGGTAATTCCATTCACTGATATGTACAAAGAATTAGTTTGGAAAATTTCATGAAGATTCATCAAACGACGCCAAATTATAAGAAAAACAAAAAATGCTCCTCCTGTGGAAACTTGGTCCTAACTACATATACTATATATATGTGTGTGTATATATATATTTATATATATATATGTATACGCTGAAAAAAAGACAAAGGTTACATGGACGTTGTAGTTTGGTTCAGATTGTGCACACACAGTACCATAGACATTCAGCAGTTATAGTGTAGTGGAGACGGAGTTCCATGTACACACATTGCTGTTAGCATAGGCGCCTTAGATGTAAAACGCCATCTTGCCACTTTTGCTGCTTTTGCACACAACACTGCAGGTAGCTGTTATTACATGAAAAAACTGCTTGCTTGCTTTTTTTTCACATGAGAACGGTCTGTTGTTCACATCCCTAGACGTGCACCACAACCTTAGTCTGAACACTGTGTGCAGAAGCCGTCAAGGTCAAATAAAAATATATGCTTTTGAATTCATGTTGATCGGCCCACGATCTAGCCATAACACACACACAGCTGCAAATATCTGAAACTCGGGTGCCTTTAATATTGCATTTGCATGCATGATTCAGACACTTGGAGAAAACCTTTTCCAGACACAGAGCAGAGCTGATCCTGTGATGTGATTCACCTATGCTGATATTTACGGTATGGGGATCCCCATTCAAGTCTAGAGACCTTCTATTAGTTTCATAATACTAGCTTACTTGTGAAGGGAGGGTGGCTATATTTCACTATCATTTATAACATGATTTCTCCCTTCATTTTATATGGCATTGTAACAATGCTGATGGTTTTGTTTTTAATCATTTGCCTGCTTATGTTAGCCAAAGTACTGCTCATTAGGACACGTAGTTAAAAATAAACATTTTAAACTTTACTGTATCTCTGATTACTCTTGTTGTGGAATGATATGAGAATAATAATGAAAAGGTGTTTCTGATTCCCACCATTCCTGAGAGTACTCTAAGTTGCTTGTTCTGGGTTGTCTAATCATTGGTAGCTTCGAAATGATACGGAGAACGAATGAGACACTGATGCTAGTCGGATATGGGTTCTGGGTACTGAGGTGAGTTTTTGGTACACCACAATTCACTGAGGTCCTGGTTTCCTGCGCATAGTTCTGCTCATTAGGACACGTAGTTAAAAATAAACATTTTAAACTTTACTGTATCTCTGATTACTCTTGTTGTGGACTGATATGAGAATAATAATGAAAAGGTGTTTCTGATTCCCACCATTCCTGAGAGTACTCTAAGTCGCTTGTTCTGGGTTGTCTAATCATTGGTAGCTTCGAAATGATACGGAGAACGAATGAGACACTGATGCTAGTCGGATATGGGTTCTGGGTACTGAGATGAGTTTTTGGTACACCACAATTCACTGAGGTCCTGGTTTCCTGCGCATAGTTCTGTGCATGAGCGGAATCCCTGCAACATGGTGCACCTAACGTTTGGTCTTATGATTGAAGCGCCTTGGTAGTGCTTATATTAGTCCACAATACCCTCACTCTTATTTCCGGATAGCGGGAGTGACGGTTGTAACCTACCTAAATAGTTGATATATAGGTTCTCTCAATCTTGACAATGAAAAAGGTTTCATTTTATCTTATAACCTTTTTGTGCTACAGTTATTATAGATTGTTTTTCTTCTCTGTGTCCTTATGGCTGAAGTCGCTATTGCAGCGCATAGTCGCGCACCTCTCCGGCATCATTTGATGCAGTTCGGGGTGCCTGACGATGGGATGTCTATTATCTTTGTAGTGAGTGCCGATGCATCGCATCCCTATGAGCTAATTTACTCTTGGGTTACCTTGCCCGAGGTGGATGCGGACTATGGTACGTTTCACTCATACACTCCTATGGCCGTCCCAGCAAATTACACGCCTTATAGGACGCAGGAAATTCCAATTTCCGCTTGGCAGCACCGTATTTGGTTCAATGGCGTCCTTCCCCACATGGTTACACAGGTTCGTTTAGGTCCCTTGTCCATTCCAGGGGCCACTTGGCCAGTATTGGCCAGGTTTACACCACATCCACGTTATTTGCAAGCCACGGTGGATGAGTTACGTTAACTCCATACCACCCTGATTACGGTACATTGTGCTTTAGTACAATATGTTTCACGCAATGTCCAGGTAGGTGCACCTGTGGTTGCGGGGCAACCGGCTGGCCCGGCCGGGAGTACTTTTAGTCCCATCATGGTTAATTCGGTAATGGGCAAGCGCCCTCAAAATAAGGACGATATGCCTTATTGGCTTGCTGAGAAATTTGACCAGCTGGAAGCAGTTTTTCCGAATTCTACTCCTGTGGAAAAACACTGGATTCTCACCATTAGTTTGCAGAAAGACTTGGTCCCAGAGGTAGCTGATTGTGATAACTGGGGTAAAGTGTTTGCAGCAGTCTACTCGAAGTGCTTCGGCACTCCGCATTTCCGAAACAAAATTGGAAAGCTAAAAAACAGGGAAAGCAGCAACAGAAACCGGGGTCTCGTCCCGCGTCGCCAGTCCAAGCGACTACTGAACGCACATATGATTTGCGCGATCGCATTAAACTTCGGGCGTATTTACATTCCCGATTATGCCCAACGTATCAAGCCACTATATGCCTTAGTACAACCTACTTTTTCCAAATCGAGCTGGCTGCCTGAACATTCAGCCATCTTGCAATCTTTGCAGGCTGATCTTCTTGCTTCTAAATACTTACTGACGCGTGATAACCACACTAACTTGGTAATAAGAATTGTGCCTGGAGCAGTGGGTTTCCCGTACTTAACGTTTAATGAGGGCGACACAGTCCCCATTGCTTACAAATCACACTTGTACACTTCGGCTGAAATGCGCTTTTCCACTGTCAAGAAAGTTTTGACTGCAGTGCAGATGGCGATTCTGAAAGAGAGAGCGCTGTCGCAAGGGAAACGCATGTTGGTTGTCACACCATATCCTGCCCTAGAGGCAGTAACGAAAGCCAGTGTACCAAATTCTAAAGCTTTGCATCCACGTTGGATACAATGGGCCACTTCTTTGACATCGCCGGATGTCACTTACATCTTCGATGCCTCATTGCAGACTCAGGAGTTCTTACAGTATGTACTTGTTCATCCAGCTCCTCTGTCCTTGCGTCCTCTTGAGGATTACCATTGTGTCATTTACACTGACGGTTCGGCGCAACCGGCGACGGATTCTAAGCATGCTTATTCAGCAGCCTGCGCAATAGTGGCTGGTACTTTCGTGAATGGTGAATTCAAATCTGATGTCGTGCATACGCAGTCCTTGGGTGATTGTACCACCCAGTTGGCAGAGCTACGTGTTCTGGTGCTTGCACTGGAGTTTGCTGATCCTTGAGTTACTACTCTTATAGTGAGTGACTCTTTACTGTGTTCAGTCTTTCAACGACAATTTATTCTTTTGGTCTCAAAATGAGTATCGTGATTCCACAGGTGCTTTGGGTTCAAGTCGCAGAACTTAAACAGCATCTGCCTCTCGTGAATGTAATTCATACTCTTGGGCACCAGCGAGTAGGTGTCCACGCTGTCGGAAACAGCTTAGCTGACGAAGCAGCGAAAACAGCAGTGGCAACATATCTAGTAGCGGCAGTTACAAGCTCCAAAAGTAAGATTGATGATGACATCTTGGCAGCTATTGCTGCAGCAGAGAAGGGAAGTGATTACCCTAGAGGTTTCCCTTCTAAAGACTCTTATTATTTAAGTCCTGATAAAGTTCCCTATGTGAGAATTAACGACGTTGGTGACAGATTGATTCCCAACGCGGACTGCAGACTTTCCTTGATAACAGCGGCTCACGAGGGTATGGCTTCTGCACATGTCGGCGTTTCAGCGACTGTTACTCTATTACAACAACGTTTCTGGTGGCGCGGATTGTATAAACTGACTCGAGCTTATGTTCTTAATTGGGACATCTACCAGCAGATTAAGCCTTCGACTGCTGCGCGCCCACCACAAACACAGTTGTACATATCTAATAAAGCACTTGGGTGCGTTTATTTAGATCCCGTGCTCACTATGTCACTGGAGTCAAGCTATCCTGGCTGAAGAGGGGTGAAACCCCAAAACCGGTCCTGGGATGCTTGATTCCGGTCCAGGGAAGACATGGCTTAGCAGTTCGGGCTGGACTGTTCCCATGAGGCACAGGGTCAAGACTGATTTGCATATGGCCATGTCTGAACTGGGGTGGCGTGGTGAGCAAAATAATGATGGATTAAACCCAGATCTGTGACTGGGGGTGAATGTTTTGCCAATGTGCAACATTCTGTCTATCATCTTGTGTGTTTTGCTGTTCGCCCTATATGGGAAGGGTATGCCTAGACGTGGGTCCCGTGCTCACTATGCCACTGGAGTCAAGCTATCCTGGCTGAAGAGGGGTGAAACCCCGAAACCGGTCCTAGGATGCTTGGTTCCGGTCCAGGGAAGACATGGCTTGGCAGTTCGGGCTGGACTGTTCCCATGAGGCACAGGGTCAAGACTGATTTGCATATGGCCATGTCTGAACTGGGGTGGCGTGGTGAGCATAATAGCGATGGATTAAACCCAGATCTGTGACTGGGGGTGAATGTTTTGCCAATGTGCAACATTCCATCCATCATCTTGTGTGTTTTGCTGTTCACCCTATGCGGGAAGGGTATGCCCAGATGTGGCTCCCGTGCTCACTATGCCACTGGAGTCAAGCTATCCTGGCTGAAGAGGGGTGAAACCCCGAAACAGGTCCTAGGATGCTTGATTCCGGTCAAAGGAAGACATGGCTTGGCAGTTCGAGCTGGACTGTTCCCATGAGGCACAGGGTCAAGACTGATTTGCATATGGCGATGTCTGAACTGGGGTGGCGTGGTGAGCAAAATAACGATGGATTAAACCCAGATCTGTGACTGGGGTGAATTTTTGCCAATGTGCAACATTCCGTCCATCATCTTGTGTGTTTTATTTAGATCACTGCGGTCCTTTCTCCTCTGATACTGCGTATAAGTACATCTTAGTTGCAGTGGATTTGTGCACACGTTTTCTTTGGGTCTGGCCACAATGGAGTGCTGATGCTTGAACTGTCCAGTACGAAAGGGGGTGGTGGTGATGGACGGAGCATCAGAACCAATCAAACACTCACACCCAGTAAACAGATCTGGGTTTGATCCATCACCATTCTTTAGCGCACTCTGCCACCCCAGTTCAGACATGGCCATATGCAAATCAGTCTGACCCTGTGCCTCATTTGAAAATCTTCAGCGAAGATGATAAACTCTTCACCACCCTATACAGGAAACCAACTGAAAGAAATTCCCTACTGAGATATAGCAGTTACCACCCACGCGGCCTGCGTGACAATCTTCCAGTGGGCCAGTTCCTGCGGATCCGCAGGAACTGCACGAAGCGAACAGATTACACAGCAGAGTCTGAGGACCTTACTGCCAGACTAATCGCAAGAGGTTACCCGAAGCGTTTGGTGAAGAGGGCCCAGAAGAGGGCCTGGTACAACCCACGGGACATCTTGCTCTCAACCAAAGATCATGCCACATCGCCTAAAAATAACAAGATGATATGTGTCACAACATTCTCTACTAGAAGTAATGCCGTGAAAAAGATCATTAACAAACACTGGAGTCTTGTATCCACTGAGATTGACCAAACAAACTTACCGATGCACTCCTTTAAAAAAGCCATGAGCATCAAGGACCATGTGGTACATTCCTTCCTTGAGGACCCAGTTGAACCGACTATCCAGTCACTCTGGAATCTACCACCAATCATAGGCCATTTCAAATGCGGGTCATGCAAAGCATGCCCCACCACTATCCAATCTAAGACCTTTGTATATAAACACCAGACTATTACATTGCAATCCCATACAAACTGCAATTCTATTAACGTTATTTATGGGATCCTCTGCCCCTGTGGCCAACTATATATTGGCCAGACACAGCAAAAAGTTAAAGCGAGAATTTTGCAGCACCAGAGCAGAATAAGATGTAATGTGACAGGTGCACCCCTAGTTGAACACTATCATAAATTGGGACACAGCCCTGATCAAATGCAATGGATTGTGTTGGAAAAAACCGAACTGGGCCCCAGGGGAGGCAATATATCCTCTATCTTGAACATCAGAGAGTCCAAATGGATGATTCGCTTTGATACTATTATCATGGGTTTGAACGAACAAGATCCAAGTAATGCTCAATTAGCCATTCTCAGCAACTAGGGAATAATGTTCATGTTTTTCTGCTGCATCCAGCTCGTACTCTAGCCTGTTGTCAATGCCATCTCTGAAGCTTTAGTTATATTGACCATTTGAATCATGTGAGTAATGTACGTTATGTTCATATGTGAATTTGACTGTCTTTTTCTTAACATATTCTCCTATCCAAGATGTCTTCACGTTTTTCTCTTCAATTTAATAGGACAATGTTCATCTGCTTTAACCCACAGGCGTGTTTACAAACAATGTACATTCAGATGTTTCTCTTTATATCTTCGTTATGTAATCTACATTATATAGTTGTATGATTTATCCTAATGTATATACAATTTCTCTGTCACACCACCACTTGGCCGATTACGCCCATGAAACAGCTTTTGATCACTCCTCTCAAGTGGCGCACTCAAAGACCTGAAGTTTACTCTAACAAATGTATAAATACTACTCGTGACATTGAGATACACTTTTTAGCCTTGCCTACCAAATTATTTATTACCTTTGTATATTATCAATACATCTCCATTTATCAACTTTTCCGTTTCACACAAAAACTACTCGGGTTGTCTTTCTTCCAATACACCGGCGCGGGCAGCATCTAGCGGCTGCGACCGGTTTAACGTCACGCGGTGCGTGGCGTTCTCGTTATGAGGGTGTTTCCCCACGGGTTCAGTGCTTTGTCAGAACCCCGAGCGCAGCATTCATGGTTGCCGTTTAAAGGTATGGGAGCTCTACCATTAACCCCTCTGTCTAGCCTGTGTTCCACAACCCCCTAAGTTGATAATGCGATCTATGGTCTAATGCTTGGCTTTTTTCCTCATTTCTCATTTCCACTCGATTAGCTCTTTCCCGTTTTAGTATATGATTTTCCCGTCCTTCTCCTTTTAATTTGGATGTGATCTTTCCTTCTCCTTTTTTAATGCATGGTGTGAATGAGGTTCCGGACTGTTTTTCCTTTATTAGATTTGAACATCTGTTCTCTAGCTACGTACAGGTTAAATGACCACTTGCACGTCCTGCCACGCCTTTCGGTGTTGACTATCCCCCCATTGATAGAACATTATTGTGTGGATGATAGACTAGGGGACCAGGTCCCTGTTGCTCTATATTTCTCGAGATTTGGATAACCATGTAGGTTTTTTATAAAATAGCACTCGTTCCGTTTGATTTGCAGAGGCCGATTCCCCCGTGATTAATTTCACTCTACTCACCGATCTACGTGACGGCGTGTTAAGATGGAGTAATCATTACCTCCTTTGCGATTTTATCAATATTAGTAAGTCTCACATTCATATTTAGTCATACCATATGAATCCATTTAGTTGTTTTTTGGATCATCACAATGACACCCTTAATTCATTATAGGTGTCCTTCACTCTCACCCAGTTTTGGAGCCTACCAGCCCTTGCGCCTTTGGACGCCAAGCTGACACTGACTCGATGTCTGTTCCTTAACATGGTAACTATGGTGATACCTTCCCACCACTGAGTCCCCCTGATTAATTCCACTTGGGGCCCTGATACTACTATTTTTAATACCCACCCAATGTCTTTATAGGTGCCTACCCTTCCTGTCTCACTGTCCTCGTAGTCCTGAGGAAGACCCCGCCTGTAAGGACTGAATCAACCTACCTTTGCCGAGGGGTCGAAACGTCGACATTTGATTATGCCAGTACTTTCAATAGTGCAATGAGCACTGTGTTCCTTCACATGTATATGGTTTTTGGCAAAACATTCAATCTTGTAATGAATGAACTTCATCCTGACTATTTGGCACGATATTGATGTGCCCAGCAATTGACTTGTACTATTGTTATAAATACATGTATGTCACTTCTCCTATTACCCTACCCAACTCGCCACTCCCTTCCCTTTCCCGTGGCACCCTGCACTTTTTTGATTAATGTGAATTCATATGCACATTCATGTGTCCGATCCAGGTGTGATTAAATAACACTTCGATATGCCTTAAATGTTGCAATATTTATTTTGTTGATTTTTGTTCAGGCTTTAAAAAGTACGCATGTTCTGACAAGATGGCTGGCACATAAGCCAGATGTATGAATTGTCTGCAAGTCACACCTAGGCACTGGCTCCCCAAACACGATCACATCCACATCCATCGCAACTCTATGTTTCCACTCACGTTTTGTGGAAGTAGTGCCCCAGAGGTGCCCCCTGGCCTGCCTGTGAATATGTGTGTGTTACATGACAATTGGGGAGATGCAGACCTAGCACATATCATAACACACACAAAGCAGAGAACATTTGTTTTACCCCTGGAATGCTGGCAATATCCAGCTGGATGACTGAGAATTGCCTCCAGCTGAACCCTGAAAAATGGAGATCATGCTAATGGGGAAAGCCTCAACCATCTGGTTGGATGAGTGGTGGCCCCACCAATTGGGAGCAGTTCCTGTGCCTAAAAAAAGTGTAAAAAATTTAGGGATAAATCTTGATCGGACATTAACTATGAAAGATCATATTGAGGCCAAAACTAGTTCCTGTTACTACAACCTGCGTATTCTGCACTGGATCTTTCCTTATCTGCCCTTTAACCCTCGCAGAACCCTTGTCCAAGCTATGGTGATTAGCAGATTGGACTACGGGAACGCTCTGCTGGCCGAAGTAGGAGAGACTTTGCTTGCTAAACTACAGGTGAGCCAGAATACCGCGGCAAAAATAATCCTGAATCGCCCGGCAGGCTCTCCTTCTGGCCCTCTGTTGAGGGAATTGCACTGGCTACCAGGGAGGAAGCGGTCCTATTTTAAAATCTGTTGTCTCACATATAACGCCCTGAAAGGCAAAGGTCCCCGCAATCTGCAAAGAAAAATTACAAAACATGTACCTTGCCAAAATCTCAGATCTAGTACACTAGCCCTTTTACAGGTGACCCGAATATGTCTCAATCGTACAGGGGGCAAAGCTTTTTCTTACCTTGCTACAAGGTACTGGAATAAGCTACCAATTGCTCTTCGCAAGATCTCCAACTATCGCATATTTAAGAACCAACTAAAAGCTTACCTGCTTTAACTTCTTATAGTTGGTCTCTCAGTCAGGTTTCTTTAACAGCGCCAAGATGCCCACGGGTGAGTCATGCGCTATAAAAGTGAAACTAACATAACATAACATAACAAAGCTACATATACATAATTGACAGGGGATATATGACAGTGAATGGAATGGCCACAGAAAGATAGCTGACACGGTTGCATGGTGTCATGTCCACAAGGTGCTGTTGTAAGATGCATTCCACTCCTACATCATGCCGCTTTGTCAGCATCCTTGACACAACACTCCCTTCACTGTCATTGTCACTTGCAATAAAAGTAGTAACCCGGACTGGGTAGGAGGAGGCATACAACTTTCAGCAGCATAACTCAAACACACAAACAATTGACCCTCACTGTGATGAGCATTGAAAATCAGGGGAGTTGCATTGCTGAATTCCTCTTTCCATGGAGGACATTGACAAGATAAATGATGTCATCACGTACAAAGATCAGCAGCAACATAATTTGCTACGTTAACATTATCACACGTGTGCAATGAGATGTAAACAAGGAACACGTACATCAATATGGTAGCTCACAAGAGATATCAGACATACCGGACTGTGGCCATGTTGCTACGATACACCAATGTGACTAAAATAAACATGCACAAAGGCCAGCACACATGCCCCAATCTTGCAACACATTCTAAGAGGAAGTGCACGTATGTCCTTGATAAACCGCAAATGATGATAAGGAAAACACTCAAAAAACAACGAAGTCCGTGTGGTTTATACACAACCTCTTAGGGTCACAGGAGCACAAGTCTGCTGACTCAAAACAACACTGTATGTTGTTTAAGGAGAAAAAACCTAAATAGGTTTTATATAAAGCCCTCACTCGCCAACCTGGTTGGTGACATGCTTCATCATCGGGCTCCACTGGGTATGGCCGAATGCCATCCCAGTGTGCTGCAACGCCAGGTTACTGCGGAGCAGGGTTCGTGTGAGGTGACAGTGAATTTAAAAGCTTCCAATTGAGTCAAAAAGGCAATTTTATTTGTTTTGCTAATTGGAAATATTAAAAAGGGAGAAGAGTGAGGGTCAAAAATTAGAAGACCAAATTCACTCTGTGGCGGTCAACATGTTTCTGCCTTAATGTATGGTATACAGGCTTTCGTCAGGACCAGAGTGGGGGTGCAGAGTCCCAGTGGTATGAGCGCGCTAAGGCTCACCCTGCCGAGGACTGCTAGTGTGAAAAATTATATTAAATATTACCCGCCAACAATTATAGTGGTGGAGAGAAACGAGTTTATCTCGGAGGCATATCCGTATGAAGCCTCAGGGATCCCGGGAGAAGGGTGGGAGCATATGGCACACCGCCCTCGTTGCTCGGCACCGGTTCGGTACCTATAGAACGCCTCTCGTGCCCGTGTTCAGAGTGAATCTGGTCATCTAATTTTTGACCCTCACTCTTCTCCCTTTTTAATAGCAGTTGTAACATCAGCACCCCCTGCCACCACTCCTGCCACATCTGCAAACACACCAATGAGCCCTGCTGACACGGACAGACCAAGGCAACAGAACAGCTACACAGGGCACCCTGGAGGTGACGGACAACACCGGTGCCAACACAGAAAGGGGAGCAGTGTAGTCTGTGCCTGCCACAACAGGTCCTGCCCATGTGGTCAGGGGTGTTGGGAGGACGGTCAGGATGAGGCCACGGACTGCTGATGGGCTGGCCTGTAGGATGATCCACAGTTGGAACGCATCATAGATGCATACCAGGAAAGCACCAGAGGCTTTGTCCAGGTAGTGGGGCTCCTCAGGGACATTAAACAACAGTAAGGTACAAAAAGAACTGTCACAGTGGAAACAAATTTGGAAATGTAAGAGGACATACATCTGTTAGCAATACAAACAAATTTTACGACAACACCTGTTACTTGCATGTATGCTCATCATTTAATTGATTATCCAAGTTTTCAGTCAAACGGAAGATCAGTAATTCAAATTAAAGCCAAAAGCATCACAGTATCAACATTTTCAAATATATATAGGTGTAAGGTACGTGATAGGTGCGGGATTTTGGGATTAGTGCAGGGCGTTGTGAGGGAGGGAGGTTGTGAAAGATTTAGGAACATCCACAATTCATTGAAGAACCTAACCTGCCAGTTAAATGGCCACAAAACATAAATCAAATAACACAGACTAAGACAGCAGTTGTACATTCACTGACAATCTCCTGTGTTGATTGAAGATGGGAAAAAGTCGACGTTTCGACCCCTGTTAGAGCCAGCAAATTGGTTTGCTTGGGGTTGGGGTCTTCATCAGGACCAGGGAAAGGGCTTACACCTAGGGGCAAGGGTCAGAGATGAAAAAACGTAAGGTGTGTCTATGGAGAACCATTGTAATTAAGAGAGAAACAATTGTAAAAATTACCAGCATCAGCAGCAAGGATCAAGCTGGAAAATTGGGAAGGGGCCAGTCAGTGCTCCTGGGAAAAGGGAAAAGAGACGAGGAATACTAAAACCATACTTAAAAACAACGGGTGTCAATAAAACCTAAGTTACCAGAAATACTCACCCAAGGTGTAGTATTCCAATGCTCGAAAAATGAGACAAGGGAAGGCTGAATGAATCAGCAAAGACACTCATCCATTGGTGTCCAAAGCTAGGAAGGAAGGGGGAGGGGGGTTAATAATCTCCCACACTCTGATCCTGTCCGAGAACAAAGCGCATATAAGGTTAATTAACCTGAACATATTACGCGGGAAAGGGGAACTGCGCGAAACAGAATTACATCGCAGCGCATTTCAGGTACGTCAGTATCCTTTAACAAATCATACAGAAGTGTAGGGCAGGCCATCTTTACAAAATGTGTGGCAAAACTCACTTGTATAATGCCAGTACGGAGAAAGCTACTGAGTGCGTAGATTGCAACATACCTCGAGGGCCGCGCCGTGTGAACTGACAGCTAACCCTGGGCATCGTCACATGACTAAACAAATACGGGCCATTCGCGCGCACAACCAGAATGATTGCGCCTTGATTGGTAGACTTAGGGGTGTGTCAGGTCACGTGTTCGTATGCGAACCGGGCCAGAAGTCTAGTGGCTGCAGAGTTGAAGAGAGAAGGAGGGAAGCGAAACCACAGCCGCTGCAGGCAATAACATACCTCGAGGGCCGCGTACGTCGGTCTGACAGCTAGCCCTGAGCCGCGTCACATGATCATTTATATATCCAACAGACGCGTCCTGATTGGTGGAAGTTAGGGGGTGTGTGATGTTAACTGAGCTGATGTCAGCTCGTCTAAAGCAAGGACCATTTGCTTGTTTCTAGGGCCATGACCACAGTATTTAAAAGCAATACATTGATTTATACAGTAGTATGGTAACAGCAATAAATGATACGGAACCAACCAAAACATTGGGTATGATTGATACATCCCTTGTTGACGCTCAAAGAACATATGGAATAACACAGGTGAATGGTATCACTAAAAGGCGCAGCAATTGAGATGTACACATAAAACCACGGCAAAAATCTGATGTAGTGGGGTTCACCATGAATTATACCAGACAATTTGAAAGATTATATCCCATAATAGCGTAGATGTTTAACCATTATTTATTAAGGATAGTTGGGTGAAGGTTGCGTCAAGTTCATTCAGGCCACAAAGGACAGAGTCAAAACGGTCCATCCACTTACACTCCCTGATGTTAAGAATTGAGCCGAGGTCCCCACCCCTGACACCCAGTGTTATGGCTTCAATTACCAACCATCTTAACGATTCGGGGGAATGGTTACATGTATTGAAATGGTCAACCATGGGTGCTCCAAGAGTGTTGCATCTAATCCTGCTACAGTGTTGTAGTATCCTGCATTTCACTTTCTGGGTAGTCTGGCCTATATAGATCTTGTTACAGGGGCAGACTATTGCGTAGATGACATTCTTAGTATTACAATTGGTGAGCGTCTTTAAATCCACCGTGCAGTTGTTATGTTGGAACGTCTTTGTTTCAAGGGTCAAATTGCAGGCTTTGCACTGTCCACATTTAACATGGCCCGTGGGGGCCGGAAGATGCCAGAGCGATTCAATTGTTGGTCTTGGCTGTGTTTCCAAGAGTGATTTGACCACATGATCGCGGACATTTTTGCCTTTCTTGAAGGCATGCATTGGGGGTTCGGTGAGCTGGAGTTCTGCTGACACCAAGTGCCAATGTTTATTGACAATTTTGCGGATATCATTGCTCATGGTGTTAAAGGTCGTGACACATATAAGTCTGTTAGGATCATCCATCCGTGCTTTAGGGGTGAGGAGGAGGTCTCTATGATTGTACCAGGCTCTCTTGCGGGCCCTCTTGACAAGCCTCCGAGGGTAGCCGCGTTCAATCAGTCTGAGGATGAGGTCATTGGATTCCGTGAAAAAATCATCTTTTCTGGAACAGTTCCTCCTGATCCTCAGGAACTGTCCGAAAGGGAGGTTATCACGTAGTCCTCTCGGGTGGTGACTTCCGTACCTCAATAGGGTGTTTCTTTCCGTGGTTTTTCGGAACAGGGTTGTGTACAGACAGTCGTCCATAGCCTTGATAGTGATATCAAGGAAATCGATACTGGACTTGTCCTTGGTCATGGTAAACCGAATATCAGCCGATCTATCATTCAACCAAAGGAAAAACTCATCAAGTTCCTGGTCGTTGCCTGTCCAAATCATCAGGACATCGTCGATATATCGTTTCCAATACTTGACTCTGCCTGAATGGGTTGGTGATATTATTGACAAAGGTCTGTTCAAAGTAGTCCATATACAGAATGGCCAGGTCTGGGGCAAAGCTGGCACCCATCGCCACGCCTTTCGTTTGCATGAAGAAGTCATTTTGAAAGAAAAAGAAATTCTGCGTCATTGCTATGTTGAGCAATTTGATGATGAAATCAGAGGGGACTTGCACCGGTTGGCTTCTCGTCTTCAGATATTTCAAAATCACCTCCAAAGCATGTTGTTGAGGGATACTTGTGTATAAAGACACAATGTCCATTGTCACTAGAATCTGGGTGGTTGGATCGAAGGGCATCCCATCAACCAGATTAATAACTTGCATCGTGTCCCGCAGGTACGAATCTGTATTCTCTGCCAAGGGCTTCAAGAAGAAATCGATGTATTTACAAAGGGGCTCAAGAATTGAGCCACACCCCGAGACTATGGGGCGGCCGGGTGGTCTTTCCTGGTTTTTATGTACCTTAGGTAAGGTGTAGATTGTCGGAAGACGCGGCTGAGGTTGATTCAGAAACTGGAACTCCAGGTTCGAAAGGAAGCCTTGGGCAAGGCCTTCTTGGGTTACTCGAAGAATCATGGTACTGATCTTTTTCGTGGGATTTAGGTTGAGTCTAGTGTAGCTAATGCCATCATTCAATTGAGAGTAGAGTTCTTCTTTATAGTTATCCACGCTCTGTAGTACGATGGCTCCTCCCTTGTCTGCGGGTTTGATGACAATAGAATGGTTATTCCTCAAATCGTCCAGGGCCTTCCGTTCCGCTAAGGTGACATTATGTTTGACATACTTTCTAGTGGAGCATACTCCTAGTGCCTCCTTTAGTACAGTACTTTCGTAGGTCAAAATCCGATGTGACACCATCTGAGAGGTAGGTGTAAATGTCGATGGAGTGCGTAATCCAGTACACGATGTGGTTGTACTCCCAGGAGCCTGACGGAAGAAGTAGCGTAACCGTATCTTTCGAAAAAACCGGTGCAGCTCAGTCTGTAGGTTGAATTTATTGGGATAGGTTGTGGGAACATATGATAGGCCTTTACTCAGAATCCGGTGTTCGTCAGCGGTAAGTATATGATCAGACAGGTTCATAATGGGATCTTTTGATGTGCCTACCAACGATAGACTCGACGTCTCGTTTGAATTTCCCCATGTTGTTCCTGAGGGAAGTGTACCTGCTTCTGGGCAGTGTTCATCCCTTGTTGTTGAGCTCTGTCCCAACCCTGGACTTGTTGCAGGCGGCCGCGTCCGCGTCCCCTGTTCCAGTTCCAATTCGTATTCCTTCCCCTGGGTGGTCGCCATTGTCGGTCTTCTAAAAAAGCCGGTCCAGAGGGTGGATAATAGGCAGTATCCTGAGGTTGGTACCCTGTATAGCTCCCTGCTTGTTCTCCCTCACTGCCTGTGGAGCCAGACGACTCCGAGAAATTCGTGAATCTGCGGGTGCCTCGATAACCCCCTCTCCCTCTGTTGAAGAAACGGCCTTGTTGGTCTTGTTTGTAGTAATCTTCCTGTAGGTATGGGTAGGTCAATTTCTTATCATAAAAACGGACGTCTTTAGAAAGTTTATCCAGTTTCTTGGTTTGTGTATTAACATCAAATTCCTTGATGGTTTTCTCAAGGCGTTCTAGAGCCTCCTTGGCATTTGTTAGAGCATTGTCTGTCGAAATGTCCCGCTTTAAATCAGCAATCTCCTTCATCAATAATTCCACCTGTTCAAGGGCAGTCTCCACTCCTAGGACCATCCAGTGGCGCGAACAGTTGTTAGCCACGAAGCTGAATCCCTCCTTGAACTTTGGTTGATCCACAAAGATCGCTGGTTCGTTTTTAACCTGTAAGCCAACCGGTATGACATTCGACTGTAAATACTTGGTCAAAAAATGGCCGTGCAGCCTGGTGCGGATCAGCTTCTTCTCTAATCTCTCTAATTTATTGACCTTCTCATTAAGGGACACATCAATGTTTGGGGTATTCGAAGAAATGAATAGGTTGGAGGGGTCTTGAATAAGTGTGGTGATGTATTCCTCAGTGTATGATAGCGTCTCATTGCCTAACATAGTGAAAAAGAGTTACAAATAGTTAAGAACAAATACCCTCGCAGGGCAGCGCCTGCACTATAGAGAGTTATGTATTAATGGGGTAACCCGATAGACCACTGGACTCGGGTATAGCTAGGTACAAAAAGAACTGTCACAGTGGAAACAAATTTGGAAATGTAAGAGGACATACATCTGTTAGCAATACAAACAAATTTTACGACAACACCTGTTACTTGCATGTATGCTCATCATTTAATTGATTATCCAAGTTTTCAGTCAAACGGAAGATCAGTAATTCAAATTAAAGCCAAAAGCATCACAGTATCAACATTTTCAAATATATATAGGTGTAAGGTACGTGATAGGTGCGGGATTTTGGGATTAGTGCAGGGCGTTGTGAGGGAGGGAGGTTGTGAAAGATTTAGGAACATCCACAATTCATTGAAGAACCTAACCTGCCAGTTAAATGGCCACAAAACATAAATCAAATAACACAGACTAAGACAGCAGTTGTACATTCACTGACAATCTCCTGTGTTGATTGAAGATGGGAAAAAGTCGACGTTTCGACCCCTGTTAGAGCCAGCAAATTGGTTTGCTTGGGGTTGGGGTCTTCATCAGGACCAGGGAAAGGGCTTACACCTAGGGGCAAGGGTCAGAGATGAAAAAACGTAAGGTGTGTCTATGGAGAACCATTGTAATTAAGAGAGAAACAATTGTAAAAATTACCAGCATCAGCAGCAAGGATCAAGCTGGAAAATTGGGAAGGGGCCAGTCAGTGCTCCTGGGAAAAGGGAAAAGAGACGAGGAATACTAAAACCATACTTAAAAACAACGGGTGTCAATAAAACCTAAGTTACCAGAAATACTCACCCAAGGTGTAGTATTCCAATGCTCGAAAAATGAGACAAGGGAAGGCTGAATGAATCAGCAAAGACACTCATCCATTGGTGTCCAAAGCTAGGAAGGAAGGGGGAGGGGGGTTAATAATCTCCCACACTCTGATCCTGTCCGAGAACAAAGCGCATATAAGGTTAATTAACCTGAACATATTACGCGGGAAAGGGGAACTGCGCGAAACAGAATTACATCGCAGCGCATTTCAGGTACGTCAGTATCCTTTAACAAATCATACAGAAGTGTAGGGCAGGCCATCTTTACAAAATGTGTGGCAAAACTCACTTGTATAATGCCAGTACGGAGAAAGCTACTGAGTGCGTAGATTGCAACATACCTTGGATTCGCATACGAACACGTGACCTGACACACCCCTAAGTCTACCAATCAAGGCGCAATCATTCTGGTTGTGCGCGCGAATGGCCCGTATTTGTTTAGTCATGTGACGATGCCCAGGGTTAGCTGTCAGTTCACACGGCGCGGCCCTCGAGGTATGTTGCAATCTACGCACTCAGTAGCTTTCTCCGTACTGGCATTATACAAGTGAGTTTTGCCACACATTTTGTAAAGATGGCCTGCCCTACACTTCTGTATGATTTGTTAAAGGATACTGACGTACCTGAAATGCGCTGCGATGTAATTCTGTTTCGCGCAGTTCCCCTTTCCCGCGTAATATGTTCAGGTTAATTAACCTTATATGCGCTTTGTTCTCGGACAGGATCAGAGTGTGGGAGATTATTAACCCCCCTCCCCCTTCCTTCCTAGCTTTGGACACCAATGGATGAGTGTCTTTGCTGATTCATTCAGCCTTCCCTTGTCTCATTTTTCGAGCATTGGAATACTACACCTTGGGTGAGTATTTCTGGTAACTTAGGTTTTATTGACACCCGTTGTTTTTAAGTATGGTTTTAGTATTCCTCGTCTCTTTTCCCTTTTCCCAGGAGCACTGACTGGCCCCTTCCCAATTTTCCAGCTTGATCCTTGCTGCTGATGCTGGTAATTTTTACAATTGTTTCTCTCTTAATTACAATGGTTCTCCATAGACACACCTTACGTTTTTTCATCTCTGACCCTTGCCCCTAGGTGTAAGCCCTTTCCCTGGTCCTGATGAAGACCCCAACCCCAAGCAAACCAATTTGCTGGCTCTAACAGGGGTCGAAACGTCGACTTTTTCCCATCTTCAATCAACACAGGAGATTGTCAGTGAATGTACAACTGCTGTCTTAGTCTGTGTTATTTGATTTATGTTTTGTGGCCATTTAACTGGCAGGTTAGGTTCTTCAATGAATTGTGGATGTTCCTAAATCTTTCACAACCTCCCTCCCTCACAACGCCCTGCACTAATCCCAAAATCCCGCACCTATCACGTACCTTACACCTATATATATTTGAAAATGTTGATACTGTGATGCTTTTGGCTTTAATTTGAATTACTGATCTTCCGTTTGACTGAAAACTTGGATAATCAATTAAATGATGAGCATACATGCAAGTAACAGGTGTTGTCGTAAAATTTGTTTGTATTGCTAACAGATGTATGTCCTCTTACATTTCCAAATTTGTTTCCACTGTGACAGTTCTTTTTGTACCTAGCTATACCCGAGTCCAGTGGTCTATCGGGTTACCCCATTAATACATAACTCATTAAACAACAGTAGGCTGCCCATCATGCCAGATTGGACTCCCACATGTCCCGGGTGGAGACACACATTGTAGGAAGGTGGAATCTGACTATATGGTTGTCCCCACTTTTTGCCTGGTGTTTTGCTGGTTTATGACTTAGTTGGACTGGGATCCTGCTATTCAGTCTATCTGCTTTCTCTGTAAAATGGTTTCCATGTACATAGGTATATTTCTAATTGGATTCTGGAGTGCCTTATAAGCCCCTAGTATATGTTATACTATGTACCTAGGGCATAGGTACCTCAGAGGCCTACCATGGGCTGCAGCATGTATTATGCCACCCCTGGGAAGCACTCCAAAATGGCACCACAGGTCTGCTACTGCAGCCTGGGTAAGGGTGTGCTTACACCCCTTACTGTGGTATAGGCTACCTATATCACTACCATTATACAGACACATATAAACCTATAAGCCACTCCTATGGCAGGCCTTGACAATCCTGAAGGTAGAGTGCTTGGTTTTGTGTGAGAGGGTGCCCAAGCATGAGCTGAGCCCCTCTGCAGCTTTCGGAAATACTTCCATATAGCTGTTCTGTGATACAGCCATACCATATACTCTTAAGTGCATCATAACCTCGCGGTAAATGCTAACTTTGGAATGGCTGCATCAAAACATGTCGTGTTTGGTGTCAAATGCTTTGGAATACTACCCCCCCACCCCCGCCAGTTCTGTTGCCAGGGGTAGCATTCCACCCTTCTAGAGGGAGAGACATGTTCACACTGGCTAAACCCAGTAGGACTTTCCTGAGCCCTGGCATCACAAAATGGATGCCTCTGCCACAGACACGGGTCTGGCCTCCTGCGGCTGACCAAAACTCCAGCAGGGGAGGCCTGGACAATAGGTTTCCTAACGAAGGGCGGTGTAACCACCTCCCCCGACAGGCAGATGTGTATTGGGGCTGGGCGGGAGCACTCTCTGGTGCTTTGAAGTCCTGCACTGGGGGCACACTTGGTGTCCCTGTGCATAGTCCAGTTCAAACCGGTTGCAGGGGCTACCTGCCCCTACTCTGGCGTGAAACTGGACAAAGGAAATGTGTGTAACCACCCCTCTTTCCAACCCACCCATAGGTGGGGCCTTAGAGTTAGTCCATCCCCTAAACTTACTATAAGTATAGGAATCCACTCCCTAGGACTTTAGATTACCCTGGACGAAACTCTGCAACAAATACCCTGGCCTTTTGACTTTCTATCCTGACTAGAAGACTGAAGAAATCTCCCTTGGGGTCAAGGAGTGACTCCCCTGCTTGGCAGGCACCAAAGAAACAACTGACCGGTCTGCATCGCTGAAGCTCCCGCCGGGCGCTGAAGTCTTTGCATCACTAGAGGGGGATTTTCAGACTTCCCCAAGGCTACCCTAAGTCCACAGCAAAGCTGAGGTCCGTGGCTATTGTGGGTGACGTGGAACTGTGACCCCTGGACACCGTGAACTTTTGCTGCAACACTATCTTCCTGGTTCTCCTTGAAGTTGTGCTTTGGGCTATGAGTAGCCCCAGCCTTGAGCACCTCCTGCACCGAAGATTGTTGGCCTCCACTCCACGAGTGACCCATGGGCCAGCTTCAAGTGCGACCGCTTGAGGCTCCTTCGCAATCACTAGCCCATTAGCTAGCAGGTCCCCACGAAAGCAACTCCTTTTCTGCTTGGGCTTTCCTGGTTGCTCCAGACGTGCCCTGACTTACCCTTGCTGGGTGAGTCCCTCAGACCTTGCTGGTCTGCACCGCAGTCCTTTCTCTGAATTCCAGTGACTTGCCGTTGCCAAGGCTTGTTTTTTTTCTAGGTTTGGTGAAGCGCAACAGCTACCCTAGCAATGGGGCGTCCCGGCGCTGAGAGACATGCTCACACCTACTAGACGGGGGAGTAGATAAGGGCCCTAGAGAGCAGGAAAGAGGAGGGTCTTGATTGCTTTGCGAAAGACTGGGAGACAGTCTATGGAACGTATGCTGAGCGGGAGATCGTTCCATAGTTTGGGACCGAGAACGCTAAAGGAGCAACCTCCAGTACGACAGAGCTTAGTTCTGGGTACTTCCAGAAGAAGTTGGTTAGAGGAGCGTAGTTCACGGCCAGGAACATAGGGTCGGGCCAGGTTTCGCAGCAGAGGGGGATTTCCCTGTTTGACAATTTTAAAGATCGTGATGAGAGCTTTAAATTTAACTCTGTATTCCACGGGCAGCCAGTGGAGTTTGCGGATGATGGCTCTGGCAGAGCATCTGCGTGGGAGACCGACCAGCGTTCTAGCCGCCGCGTTCTGGATTCGTTGGAACCTAGCCGTTTCTGCTTTGTTTGCTCCCAGGAGGAGGACGTTCGCATAGTCCAGGCGTGACAAGATGGTTGCCTGGACAATTAGCTGGCGAGCCTTTGAGTCAAAGAGTCCGAGTATAGGCCTGAGGTTCCTTAGGAGACCTATGCAGGTGGCTGCCACCTTTTTAGTGTGTGACTGGAAGCTAAGGTTAGCATCCATCCAGACTCCCAGATTTTTTACACAGTTTTTAGGGAGTGGAGTGGTGCCGAGGGATGACGGCCACCAGTGCTCGTTCCATAGGCTGGTGTTTCGGCCAAGGAGGAGCACCTCGGTTTTCCCAGCATTAAGTTGGAGGTAGTTATCCGTCATCCATTGTGCCACCGCTGCCATGCCCTCTCTGAACTTGGATGCCGCGATGGACGGGCTTTCCGAGAGGGTGACGACCAGCTGGGTGTCGTCGGCGTACGAAACCAGCGTGAGCCCCCACTCTTTGGCCACATCCGCAAGCGGCTGGACATATAAGTTAAAGAGGGTCCAATCTGGTCGCCGATACCGCAGCACTCAGCAGACTTTGTGGGACAGCTCGAATCCGGCTCGTGGACTTCATCGACGCCTCCTGGACCTCGTGGCTGAAGAGTCAAGACACCCATCAACTCACCCGAAGCACCCAACATCTGTGGGCATTGGTCCATCCTGCCTTCGGTCACTGGCAAGTGACCCAGACTCTGTCCACTCTGCTTTCAGGTTCCTTCCATCCTAGATCCAGGCTTGTATCTCCTCAGACACTTCTCCTCTTCACGGCAGCAGCAGTTCTTTGCAGGCTTCCATTGAAATCGACGACGTGACCCGTCACCAAAAGACACCTATGCACCCGGCTTCCCTGGGTGAGGTAACTCGAGTACTCCGGTGCTCTCGTGAGTGCTAGCCCTAGAACTTCTTAAGTCCAAAAGGGTTTGGTCCTGACTCGATTAGAAGTGTCCCTAATCTTTAAATTTCCAACCGTGACATTGCCCATAGAAGATAACGGGAACCCGCGGTTGTGTTCTCACACTGCATACAGTCCCCGTGGGTCCCCTGTGTCACTACCTTGGGTGGTTCCTTGGGGTCCCAGCGATTCTACAGGCTCTAGGGCTTGTGTCTAGTTCAGTCGTGGTTCTCATACCACTTTTTTAGTATATGGTTTGGTACGCCCCTAGTGCCCAAACGTGTATTTATGCTATTACTGGTGATTGCTATCTTGTAACCTAAGTAATTCGAACTCCAGTCTCATAAAGAGACTAGAGGGGTGTGATTTATCTTAAATACATATATTTTGAATATATACCTGGTGTGGTTGTCTTTTCATTTGATCATTCAAGAGATTATAGACTGGTAAAACGAGCTGCTTTACATTCCTTCAAGACTTAGCCTGAAGGCTGCTCTCCATAGCTACCACTACGTTAGCTTTCAATAAAGGTTGTCTTTAACCTATCACTATAAGGGGTTGTTTGGACTGATACAAGGTGTCCACTAGAACTCGTGAACAGCATATATCAGGCCACCTTCTCACACACATGTCCCGAATGGAGTCCAAAATGGACAATATTGATGACCTCACGTCGGTGCATAGGGACATACTAACATGCCTCTGCCAATTAGCTGACAACAGGACCACACCACCCTGTGTGCCCACTACATCTGTTGCCACTACATCTGCAACTGCCACAGGGAGTGATGAGGACTCTGGCGGAGAATCCCCGGCACCGCAGCAGCCTGCACTCGAGGGTCCCCCTGAAAAAAAGAAGAGGGGTCATCCAAAGAAGGACAAGTGAGAGGCAGATGGCCATGCATATTCCCCAGAAAGTGAATACCTGTTCCAGACATCCTCCATCGTGTGCAAAGCGTTCACCTTGTTGACTGTTGCTAAACTCCCACACATGTGATGGAGGGTCTAAGTTGCACCAATGTTTCAAATGACTGTGGACTATACACTTGAAATTTCATCAACAAACACTCCCAACTACTCCGTGAACTTTGGAGTCCAATTGCACAGTACAGCACTTTCATTTACATTAACTATTCAAACACATGCATGTCAATACATTCACAATAACACAAAAATTGCTTCAGTTGTGACTTAGTTTGTGTCATCGAGATGATGATCTGGCAAAAGAATACTGTGCATGAAAACAATTACAGCAATGTAAACACAGTTATGTGAGTCATGGTGATGTAACACACATGTGGGAGACACAGCACTACGTCTACACAACACATACCTACCATGGCCATCCAACTCATCGCATAGACTTCTGTAAACTGAAAATACATTACAAGGCACATACACAACACACATCCAGTCAGTGGAAATCAGCCCACAAGTACAGTATGCAAATGACTGTTGGATGTGTGGACACAGAAAAAGCACAGTCCAAAGAAACTCACAAGTTTATCACACAATCACTACATTTTAAAACCACAACAGATGGAAGGTAACCTCACGTGACAGTGATCCCAAATTAACCAAGTGGTAAACAGTGAAAGTCCAGGTGGGGCGTGGCTGCTCGGGTAGAGCTCCGCCGGGAGCTCCCTGTTTATGGCCCCAATTATCCGCTTCAGCTGACCTGCAGTAGCTGCTGACGGGTGGAGATACCCCTCGGGACCTTTGGCAGACCCGAGGCAAGTTTCAATCGAGACCGAGGGCCCCGCACCGAACTATGCCGCCTGGACCTGTGCCGCGCCGAGCAAGCTCTCGCTGCCATCGGGGCCGCTGACCACGCGAGTCCGAGGCTGGGCCCCGCCCACTGGGCCCCATCGCATGGCGCAGTTGTTTCTGAGTCACCGTTTCAAGCTGTTTCCAGTGACGTTTTCCCCAAAAGTCCTATGAGCAGTGCCCTCAGTCTTTGTACTACTGGTTTGGACCGCTGATGCGCCACGGTATCCGAGGATCATCTTTACCTTCACGCGCCCAGAGAGCGGCCCGTCACCGCACTGCACGGACTGTTCAACCTGTGCACTGGAACCTGTGCTCTGTGGCCAAGAACCGGGAGGGTTGCGCCAACAGCCTGTGGTCACTTGCTTGGCTGCCGGAATCGAGCTGAGGAGAAACACCGATTGACTGGAGCACCTCCGGCCGGCTTGACTGTGAGGTACGGGCCGGAGGTGGAGGAGGTGGCGCTGCTGAACTGTGCTAGACAGGCACCTCTATTGGTCACAGTACACTTGTATGCCCTCGAGGCGCTCCTTCTCCCCACCCTCCCTCACCCGGACCACTCGCCTCACCTCTCCTGCGCCGACCCCCTCCCCGGATCTGGGTTTGGGAACCCGAGACGTGGTGGATCTGGCGGGCGGCATGATGTGAAGTCTGGTGTGCCTGAACAGCTCTATCTGCTGCTGGGATGTCCTACTGCCTGCTTCCCCTTGGCTATTAAGCGCCACTACCTCAGGACCTCTATTGTGCCTTCCCTTGGCTGTTAGGCGCCACTACCTCCCGACCTTCATTGTCCTGGGAGGGACTGCCCCTGCTGCTTTGTGCTGAGCTCCCATGTAATCAACCCCGCACAGCTCCTAATCGCGACACCACTCAGATGGTGCAGCCCATGGCGAGGGCTTCTGAGTGTTACACACCCTGGAATATCTGAATGCTGCCGCAATAACAAACTGTAAGTGTGTGCGTGACACTGCAGGTGAGTGGGAGGCTACCTGCAGTGGGGGCACTGGTACTCTTCTTGTCCCTTCAAATAGCTGTTGTGGTTGGAGTAGTGCCCACGGACGGCAGCGGCTGTCTCTCTCCTGTTGCGCAGTTGTGTTGAGCGGACTCTGGCAATTGAGTTGGTGGACTGTACTCCTCCGTACCTGATTGCGATAACCTGCTATACATCCTAGCTCTCGAACACAGCACAGTCTTCACGTGCCGTAATAAGACATGCTCTGAATACTAGCGCTACGTTCTCCCATTGTGCCCTTATCGCAGTCCTGAGACGCCAGTAGCCTACATGAGGTGTTGGCTGCCTAGTGCACTGTGACTTAATCGTTGTTTCCTGACACGCAGAGGCACCCTGAAGTAGTTGTCTAAGTGGGACGCGCGGCTCGGCTGTGGCCCTGGTCGGCCCGGGTGGAGTCACGTGCTTGTGCTCATAGACACATGTCACAAGGCACCCGCGTCAAGGTGGGCGCAGGAGGCGTTTTAACTTCACCTATGTCCTTCAGGAGCAAAACGAGCAAAATGGCGGCACAAATCCATGCACACTCAACCTCCAGCAAACTCGATGCAGTGCTGGCAGCAGTGGAAAAGTTGGGAGAGACCCTAAATCAAACACACACTTCGTTGGAGAACAAAATTGACAAAGTGCCTATCGACCTTACCCACCTACGTGCTGATCACCGCAAGCTGGCGGACCGCACTAAGGTCGTAGAAACTGACATAGCTGACATTGCCCCACAGGTCGCAGCTACCGATCAACATGCTCAGGACCTACTTAATTGAGTCAAGCTTTTGGAGGGCAGGGTCGAAGATGCCAAAGGACGGACACGTCGCAACAACGTTCGTGTAGTAGGCCTACCGGAGGGACAGGAGGGGAAGGACCCCACCACTTATCCTGAGGCCTGGCTTCGTTCCCTGCTACCTGATGGAACCCTTTCATCCTGTTTTGTGGTGGAGTGTGCACACAGGGTGCCCGTAAGACCGCCGCCAACAGGCTCCAATCCGCGACCGTTCTTAATCCGACTGCTTAACTACAGCGACAGAGACACTATACTACACGAAACGAGAAAAATACAAGATATTCAGGTCGATAACCATAAAATCATGTTTTTCCCAGATTACACGTTGCAAGTTCAAAAGCAGAGGTTTACCTTTATAGCAGTCAAAAAACACCTTCGACAATGCAATCTCCAATACTCCCTTCTGTTTCCAGCCCGATTGCGTGTGATCGCCGATGGAAAACTCACTTCTTCCAGAACCCAACGGATGCTGAAGAATGGATGGACTCTTATGTTTCTGCGCACCCTGAGACTGTCACCGCTCACTCACAGACACAGGTGCGTACTGCACCCTCCCGCCGCCGTCACGCAGACAAAAAGCGGAAACGACTTTTGGCCTCGCAAACTGTTGGGCCAGATCTGAGCCAAACACTGACCGAACGACGTGGAGCCCTTCAGGCGGCTGCGGAAATCACAGGTTCCAGTGGATGATCTTGCCTCCGTCTCAAGCCGACACGGACAGTCCTGTGATAATGAACTTTTGGATGATCTACAGGGGTCACAAGGCTCATGTGAACTGCCAGATGTTACTCCACAAACGTCCGCCGATCTTGGTTAATAAGCAACGCTCAGGTATTGCTTCTGTGTCACAGGTATGTCAGTCGCTCAAGCTAATGCGCACGCCCTTATCCGCTCTGAACTTTCTTACGCAGCAACCCCTAGCTGTCCCGTCACAACCATGGCATGGATACGGAACGAGGTTCGATCACTCCACAGATAGTGGGTTCCCTTGGCGTCTTGGTATAAGTACACATGTATTCTGCAGATGTCAACGGGACTCGCTGGGTCAGGATGTCATGAAACGCGACACCCGCCCATTAATGCATGGCTGACAGCCGGGGAGCTCCCGAGAACTGATCAAGTTATCTGCACACTACTTGCTCTTAACGTTGTGCCTAGTGCACCCCCCCCCCCCTAGCTATTACGTAAATGTTGTCCAGGTTCAAGGTTTGGACGATTGCCTGTTGCAACCTCGCCCTTTTGGAATTTTTCATATATTTCATCTTATTGTTTCAATCGTCACTCAGCACGTGTATAAACCTAAGTTTTGGACATTCTGGTGGGGTGGAACCAATGGTACAGTATTGTTCCATGTTCCGGAGTCCGATTTCCCCACATCATGTTTGTGCACTCTCATATTGTTAATATTTTTAATATATAATGGCCTCAGTTAAAATAGGTACTTGGCCGTGGGAGGCATTCACACTCCCTCACGCTGGTGCGGGCAGTTACTTGCCACAGGGTACTCAGCATTTGCACGGGGGGTCTTGGTATGGGTGAGACCAGGGATCCCATTTAAAGTTACAGACACCAGAATAGACATAGAAGGCAGGTACGTGGTGGTCAGGGGCGAACTCGTTGGCAGGCCACTAGTGATCACTTCCCTGTACGCACCCAACACGGACCAAGGAGCATTCTTCGACCATATTTCACAGATACTAGCGCCCTGGCATGATATCCCTATGTTGATAGGGGGAGATTATAACAGCGTGCTAAACATGACGCTAGACTGTTCATTCCCCCCTCTACAAGGCACAGTCACAAATCACGCTATGAAAGAATTGAATGACTGGGCAGAGCAATGGAACCTGACAGATCAGTGAAGGCACCAGCACCCGACATATAAAATATATTCTTATTACTCAGGGGCCCACCGACTATATGTGCGACTGGACCGCTTCATGATCTCCACTATTTTGCTACCCCATGTAACATCCACGCATTATCTGGGGCGGACGCACTCAGACCACAACCCCCACACTTTAGACTTACAATGGAACAACACTAGACCCCCAACCCAGACTTGGCGGCTGCAGCCTGACGCCTTATTAGATGCGCCCTTCCGTGACTCGCTAGCCAATGCTGTTGGGCAATATTTTGAGGAAAACGTCGGAACAGCCTCTTTGCCCCAAATTGAATGGGACGCCTTTAAGGTGATGATGAGGGGCCATAGTTTACACACGCAGGCGGGCATGCGCAAACAATTGGAAGGAGATTTGCTGCGAATGGAGCAGCGGCTCACTGTGGTTGAGTGGGAGGAGACTGGGGATACCGCAGACGCCTTGTCCAGCGTGGGTGCAGAACACTCCCACCTGCTGGACAGATTACGTTGTCTGAATTATGCTGCACCCTCTGAAAGGACCATCACCAGGGCGACAAGGCAGGCAAGCTCTTCTCAAGGCTGATCCGACAGGAGCTTGTGTCCCCTCCAGTCACATCCTTATGCACAATGCAGGAGGTTATGGTATACACCCAGAAAGCCATTCACAACGAATTCATATCCCACTATGATGCATTGTATAAGTCCCGCACACAGGTCATGCTCACGGAGGTTCAGACTTTTCTGGCAGTCCTTGCTTTGTCACAGCTCACTCCTGTGCAGCAAGATGACTTAAACGCTCCCCTCTCGCAAGAGGAAATCAGAGACAGCATTTTTTCTAACGACAAGACACAGGGCCCCGACGGCTTGCCGGCAGAATTTTATAAAGCGTACTCCGATATCTTGCTTCCGCCGTTATCACGTCTATATGCAAAGGCCATAGAAGACTCCTCGCTCACACCCACACAAAACGAGGCAACCCTGATTTATTTGCTTAAGCCAGGTCGCGACCCGCAACTCCTTGGCTCTTACCGCCCTCTAGTGCCCCTTAATACCGATTACAAAATATTCGCATCGGTACTAGCTAAGCGCTTGGCCCCATTAGTGGAGACATTAATTCATCCTGACCAGAATGGCTTTGTCCCTGCTAGGAGCACATCCCTTAACATAGGTAGGCTGTTCCGTGTATACGCTTATGCCCCGAATGACTGGCCACATTCCGGATGCCTGGTGCTCGATCTGGAGAAGGCCTTTGACTCCCTGGAGTGGACTTATCTTGCGGCGGTATTACGCAAATACGATTTAGGGGAAAGCTACATCCATATGGTGAGTCTTCTTTATCAGCGCCCTACAGTACGGGTTAAGACAGGAAAGTTGATTTCTGACACATTGAGAGTGAGACGAGGGACACGGCAGGGTTGCCCGCTGTCTCCCCTACTCTTCTCCCTGGCAATGGAGCCCTTGGCGGTGTTACTTAGAACCAGCGGAGACAATTGGGGCATACCGCTAGGCGACGGCACCAATGTGGTATCGCTCTTTGCAGATGATCTGCTTCTGTACATCAGAGACCTACAGGCAATACCTCCGGTCATAGCAGACATTTTCCGACAATTTGAAAGTATGTCAGGGCTTAGAGTGAATTGGGCAAAGTCTGGAATATACTCTTTTACTGACACGGTGGCTGAAACGGACATCAGTATTAATGGATCCGGTCTGGCCTGGCACTCAACTATGTTTAGATACTTAGGTGTCCACATTTACAGATGCCCCGCTGATGTATTAAATGGCAACCTAGTGAGAGCCATAACAACAATCAAAGCGCAGGTGAGCTTTTGGAAAACGCTGCCTTTGAATGTGATGAGTCGCGTCACTTTAACTAAAATGATCATCTTACCACGACTGCTATATTATTTTTCAAATCTCCCCGTATACGTCCCTGTCAGTATTCTTCGCAGCCTAGAAGGCATTCTTTGAGAACTAATCTGGAACAGAGGCAGATCACGTATAGCGTTAAGCAAGTTATATGTGCCCACAAGCAGTGGAGGCCTAGCAGTCCCGAACCTGGAACTCTACTACCTAGCCTCTCAGCTACAGTGGGTATCAAAGTGGATGTGTGGGAAGGATCTGGTGGACACTGCGACCGCGGCAACCCCTCGGTCGCAATCCCAGCTACACCACTTCTTTCAACCCAGAACTAAACTTCCCTGCCCGTCCCAGCTCTATGTAGCATTGGCCCATAAGTGTTATCGGAGAAGCCTCTACCTGACCCGTGACACGTATCCTTATGCTCTGCTGATACCACTAGCAGGGACCCCCAGAGGCAAAAAGAAAATATCCGAAGCTGAGTTAGCGACGTGGCACGAGGCAGGGCTTGACGCGGTGGGCGACCTGTATGCGGAGGGCACTCTCCTTACATTTGATACACTGTCCGCAGAAAATGATCTTCCTGCTGGTCAGTTCCTTCTACATGCCGAAATAATACAAACCTTGACTGCAGCCTGTGGAGACATAACAACCGAGCCCCGCACACATACGCTTATCCAATAGTTACATGTGATGGGGGAGGGGTCGCATGTTGTGCACTGGTTAGTGGAGGCCCTGCTGACGCACACACTGACACCGCTAACGAGACTCCTCAAGAGATGGGCTGAGGATAGAGGACGGCCATGGACTGATAAACAGTGGGATTCATTAATGGCTGGGTCCACATGTATACCACGCAACTCGTGATTTAAACTTATCCAGACTTATATTATACACAGGGCATACCTTTCACCAGACAAAATCAATGATTATTTTCATCTCAACACCTCCGCCTGTCCCCGATGTTATCTGGTTGGCGCGGATCTGCTACACATGCTATGATTTTGGACCTCATTGCAGCTTTACTGGCATAAAGTTGTAGACACATTAGTAAAATACACTCATTCGCCACTACAGTTTCACTGGGAGACTTGCTTATTGCGATATCCAGATTTAGAAATCTGGGTTTGATCACGGCCAAGCGCCTAATTACGAAGCGTTGGAAGAACGCTGACCCTCCAGCTTTGGCCCATTGGGAGAAATCCCTCAAAATCTGGGCACAGGCTGAGAGCACTACGCTACACAAGGAGGAAACTGCGGGTCTTCGCAAATATCCGATTGCGCAAACCTGGGATACTTTTCTTAAAGTGCTTGCTCACACAGTCAGACACCGCAACGCACCACACGTAGCTCCCCAACGAAGTAATGGAGGTCCCATCACAGCCAAATCCCCCCCCCCTTTTCTCTCACTTCACATGATATTATCGGCTAATGCTGAGCATGTTTGAGCCATGTGTAGTAAGTCAACAATGAGGTGCCCCCCCCTCACGCACCGTAATATTATCATGGAACTTCACTATTGTTTCTTCTGCCTTTACAGTACATTGGTCCACATACACCCTCTCAACTGAACATAACATGATTTCCGCAGGCTGAAAATGGCGATTTTTCTTTTATGTTTTGGTTGTTAATTATAGTTTATTTAAATAAGCATCGCACTTAAACCCTTGACATAGCCATTGTACATAGAGGCAACGTACATCCTTTGCATAACAACCTAGTCAGTGACTGAGCAGTGACACAGGAACTGGGTCACATGTCTGTATGTAATTACTTGCTATTTAATGCATATCTGATCCACAGAGCTCCCAGCAATGCTGATGTATAATTGTTGTGACGCACGATTTATTCATATTCCGCTGTATGTAATCAAAAGAGAATCTCAATAAAAAGATGTTTAAAAAAAACCAGTGAAAGTCCAGGGGGGTGTGTCATATCATCGTTTTGACGATGACAACTTGCACTCTGTAATTGGAATCCTTGTTTTGGGGACACAAGTGACCAAACAACAGCCAAAGGACCCTGTGAAGGACAGACACACAACTCTATCAATATCATAAAATAACAGCACACAGCTCAAATACACATGACAAACAAAAGTATTCCAATAAGTGAACACAACCTAGTAATCATGTCAACACTTACTCAAAGGACACATCACTGCAAGCTTACTGTCTAGTAGCACACATCCACACATATGCAGCAACATTGCACCACCTACACATTTCAGGCCAGGACAATGCCTAGACAACACATCACTGTATCCTCACAATCATGTGAAAAAGTTGTGGATGAGCTGTGTCCTAACATCCCCCTCATCCTCATCATCACTGGCAACATGACCCAGAGCAGGATCCTCTACGGCTGGCGGTCATCTTCATCTTGGATGAGAGCCAACTCCTCCCTCACTGTCAAGTTGTGTAGCATGCAGCACACAATTAGAATTTTGCACACCTTCTCAGGGGCATATGAGAGGGCCCCTCCTGTCCTGTTCAGACAGCAGAATCTGCTTTTCAGTAGACCAAATGCCCGCTCAATCACTCTCCTGGTCCGCCCATGTGCCTCATTATAACGTATCTCTGCCAGTGTCACAGGGTTCCTGAGGAGTGTCAGCAACCACGGCATGTTTGGGTATCCGGAGTCACCCCCATACGAACCAAAAACATTTTACAGGTCTGAAAAGAGGTTTACAGACAGCAAAAACACACAAGGGAAACAGTTATTAAACACCGACAAGCCAAGCAGGCTGGTTTTGCGGCTGTGACATCATTGTTGGGATCCTACTAGTATGCATGATGTAAGCGTCATGTGCTGAACCAGGGAAACGTGCACACACATGGGATATTGTCATGTCCGGGAGACATACCACCAGGGCATTAATGGAGCGGAAATGTTTTCAGTTACGGTATGGCTGCTCATGTGCTTGTGGTGGTACCAAAGCCACATGGGTCCCATCTATGGAGCCTATAACATGTGGCATCCTTCCCAGTGCATAAAAGCCACTCTTTATGTCAGTGAATTGTCCTGGGGTTGGGAATTGTATGTACGTGTCCAGGACATGCAACATCGCCACCAGAACATCGCGAAGCACACGGCTAAACATGGTCTGTGACATCCCACCAGCAGAAGCCACAGTGTGCTGGAAGGTACCGGTGGCAAAGAAGTGTAGGGCTGCCATCACCTTCACCTTGGGGGTCAACGCCGATGGATATGTCTGCCCAGGATGTAAATGTGGTGCTAACTGCTCTGCCAAAACCTCAATTAGTGGTCTGGTGAAGCGGTACCGTCGGATGCAGTCCCGTTCCACCATGGTTGCTAGGTCTGGAAACAGTCAATGGACAGCTGGTCTCCTGCAGTACATAGGTGAACAAAGAAAGATTGTCAGTTCACCCACATATATTGCAATGACCATGCCAAATATCACATGCTACATCATAGCAAGACACAATTACTTGATGTGTGTGCTGTTGGGCATGGACACATATGTCAGCTATGTGCCCCAAACTGACAACCCAGCTCAACATGGTTACACAACAAGTGTAATGCTGCAAAGTGAAAAGTCTATGGGGTCTGTCACAGTAAATCTGCACAAATGTCACATACCAAACACACACCGCAGTGACTAGTAAGAATAGACGTGTTTCCCACATGACAGGTGCCATGTCAGTCACACACACAAGGATCTTGTTGTGCCACAGGGACACTGTCCGGATGTGGCATCTGATTTACACGTACCAACACACCCATGAAAGCCTCATGATTTGCTACCATATTGGTACTAAGGGCATACATGGATGTCTGTGACACACAGACACAACAGCAACTCACATGGACAAATCACATGAATGTTGTAAATGATCGACATCTACCACATACACTAAGAAACATGTGTGTAGCACAATACACACATACTCAGGACCAAACACATAATGGTAGTTTTGGGACACCCTGTGACACACAGTCCATTTCACCTATGAGTCAGGGTATACGTAAGATGTCATCACACAATGTGCACCCTGAACTGTGTACAGGCCTCCGGGTTTGATCTTCAAAGTTGTCACTCACAGTGGTGATGCGCCTCACACACAATGGTTTCTGTCCACATTACACATGGCATATCCTGGCAGTGTGTGCCTCTAAGTCCCACGTCCAATATGAAATGTGGAGCCATACACACACAAGTCATGAAGCCTGACAAGTTTTTCTATATACTGTGTACAGCACCGGACTCACAGACAAGATATTGTGTGTGGCACGCCTTGGCTCATGACTGCAAAAGGGACTGACGCGTATGATTTAACAATAGACGCGAAGTACATCTACAGGCTGAGCTGGGCGCACACCTTGGCTCCTGACTATCAAGGAGACTGACGCGTGTGAGTTTTCAAAAGATGCGACGTACATCTACGGGCCGAACCGGGTGCACGCCTTGGCTCCTGAATATCATTGAGACTGACGTGTGTGAGTTTTCAAAATACGCAACGTACATCTACGGGCCAAGCCGGGCGCATACCTTGGCGCCTGACTATCATGGAGACTGACGCGTGTGAGTTTTCAAAAGACGCAAAGTACATCTACGGGCCAAGACGGACAAATGCATTGGTTCCTGACTATCATGGAGACTGACGCGTATGAGTTTTCAAAAGAAAAGTACATCTACGGACCGAGCCGGGCGCACGCCTTGGCTCCTGACTATCAAGGAGACTGACGTGTGTAGGTTTTCAAAAGACGCGATGTACATCTACGGGCCGAGCCGGGTGCACGCTTTGGCTCCTGATTATCATGGAGACTGACGCGTGTGAGTTTTCAAAAGACGCACGTACATCTACGGACCGAGCCGGGCGCACGCATTGGCTCCTGACTGTTATGGGGACTGATGCGGTATTTATACTTGTACGAATGGCATTCAAAAAATACTGTTGTCACCCAACAACAATGTATCAAAGTCAAGGGTGTCATGATGGGGAATATTTGAACGATGTGGAAGGCGTGTATGAAGCATGCAATGGAATGGATTGGCCACTTTCATACAAAAGCAATCATCTCGGACCTATCGCTTTGGACGCATGGGACAGATTCTGCCTCTGCAGCACAGATATAAGGTTGTCTGTTCCCCAGAGACTTCACTTGCCTGCACCACATACCACAGGGCTACATCTACCACTACCACTGCTGCTGTCTCTGCATCCTCTGGCTACTGCAATGGTACGTACTGTGGAGAGGGCCCCACCATTCATTGAGGAGGAGCGCCAGGTCCTGCTGGATGGCCTCCTGCCACAGTGTAGCAAGCTGTATGGGAAACCAGGGGATCAGGTGAATGTGCAGTCCACTGCCTTTGTAAGTGTGCATGTTGTCTGACTAGCACTACTAGGATTGTGTTCACCAAGGGCAAGAATGCTCACTGAGTGATTGTAAGTCTCCAAGTGTGTAGGAAGAAGTAATGTGCAGGAGCAGTTTCTAAGACCTGGTATTTTGTCTTTGCTTTGGATTAAAATGCACTGTTATCATGTTGTCAATGCTGGCTTGCGCACAGGACAACTACCCATGTTCAAAGTTGTACTCCCTGTTTCCATCATATGCCCTTCAGCAAATGACATATATGTCCAACTGTGTGATGAACAGACATATTGCATGTGTGCCAATGGTGTCTGACTTTTTCATCCATGCAGGTTGATGCCCATCAGAAGCAGGAGATTTGGCTGACCATCGTCCGGGCAGTAAGATCTGTGGGGGTCTACAGACGCAGCATCCGCAACTGCCAGAAGAGGTGGCAGGACCTTCGTGGCTTGACCAGGAGGATAGCGAGAGTCCAGCTAAAGCTTTTGCCTCCACGCAAACGGGACGGATGACGGACACTGACCACCCATATGCTCCAGATCCTGTCGGTGGTCTTCCCTGACCTGGATGAGCAGTTGAAGGCCAGACAGCAGCAAGGAGGGGGTAAGTTCATGCCTTTTTGGTGAACTATGTCTAACATGCATTTTGCACCCCATCAGCCTGGTAACACCCCCAAAGTTCGTCTGTCTGCTGAGACAAGACTCATGTGGCTAAGTTTGGTGATGCCACAGTCTCATCTGATACCCAGGTGTGTCCCTTTCAGTCTGTGACTTGTGTCACTTGGGTTGTGTGTTCTTGCTGTTGTCCAGCATCTGCTACAGGTGCATTGAGTTCGGCTTCATGAGTGGGGCTATTGTCTGGCGTGTGTCAGCACATTGACAGAAATCTGACCTGTACTCCGTGTGGGCATTACAGGAATGGTCAAATTGCTGACCTGGGTCACCATAGGTGTCTGAGGTATTGAACACACACCCATGCAGCAGGTAAGACCAATGTGGGCGCCTCAGAGCAATGAAATGCATGCGTGTAACTGATGCATAGCCACCTGCCAAGTGTTCCTGGTAATCCCATGTTGCACATGGTCCAGGACATGTATGGCAACATCGGCCTTCCAAGACATTCTGCCCTCCTAATCATGGGTGACATCCAACATCATGACCATTGTGAAATGTGCAATCAGGTGTCTGACTCTGTGGAATTGTGCAGTGTCATAGCTTTTTGCACTTCAGGAGTGTTAAAATGTTTATGATGTACTGACATCTGATTTGTGGCTGTTGGATCTGCACATAGTGTGGTACATATGTGTGTAATCACTGGACTGTGCCTAATGGTGTTTGCCGCATTAATGTGCAAGCAGCTTTACTTTCTTTTCGTCGGCCGGTGATATGTTCATGTATACTGATTTGTGTTATCACACACTCAAATGTCTCATTTAGTTAACGTGTGATCATCAGATTCCTTCTTATGATGGCTAGCATGGGGTATACATGTCTACTTGACCACTACAGAGCTAACCTTCACCGCAAAAACATGAGTGTGACACGGTGCATACTGTTGGGTTTGGATGCACTGCCCCTGTCACAGGAGCCAGTAATGACTCATTGGCCAGACAGGCATGTGGCATGGTGCACCACATGCCATTCTGGAGCCTGCAGCATTGTGAGTTGTCCTGCATGAACTCTATTGTAGCATAGACTATCAAGGCATGAGGCCATCATGGTGTCTGGTGACGGAAGCATATCCACCATATCAACAATGAGCATGGGCAGCCCATTTGCTGACACAAGTACAGAGTCAGTGACAGGAGATGGTATATGTGTGTAATGACACATTACACTCACATTCCTTGCAGATAAGTAAACTGGCAATGTGGTGCATGTTTGCACATATAATCAGTAACATCATACATGCACCAGACAGATGGGTCCATTGCCAGGAAGGGTACAAGGGGTATGGTTGACTGGCACACTGACAAGTGACAGGTTCACATGTGTGTCATTCATTTAAGCAAGGATTTTCTGGTGATGCCAGGGCTTGCTCTGTGATGTGCTGCAATTACAGTCATGTGTAAAGTCAATACACTAATGTGCTTATGATTTTCGCCTCGTTTCCAGCATCTTCTTCGGCTACTGGAGGAGACAGCTCCACGGACCAAGAAGAGGTGCTGAGCCAGACTGGGTCCACTGTGGATGAGGCAGAGGAACCCAGTGGCACGGAGGCCATGGAGGCACCACAGCCACTACTTTGACACTACATTGCTTGCGGTGTTAGGACCAGGAATCATACATGCTGTTTTGCCGATGCTGGTAATTTTAGATCCACACTCACCTTTTGGTCACCGTAGTGAGGGGGGGTTTAACCCCATTACCAAAATGTTCCTATGCTGGAGTTTTTGACACCATACTCACCTTTTGGTCACTGTAGTGAGGGGGGTTAAACCCCGTTACCACAATTTACCACATTTACTGGGCTTTTGAACCCCACATTCACCTTTTGGTCACTATGGTGACGGGGGGGCTTAACCTCGTTCCCACGATGTTCCTAAAAATGCTTGGGGTTTGAGCCCCAGATTCACCTTTTGGTCACAACTGTGATGGGAGTTACAGTATATGTTCCCTTTCAGTGTCACTGTTGCAGGCAGTTTCCATTGCCATGATGTTGGGGGGTGTGTTTGGCCTACAACCCCTGTCGGTGGGACTGCTAGTGGTGTTAGCCATCTCCCCCTATGAGTAGGGACTACTGGTAGTGATGGTAACCCCACCTATAAGTAGGGACTGCAGGTAGTGATAGCCATCCAGCCCCCTATGGGCTGGACAATGCTGGTAGTGTTAGCCATTCACCCCCAGTGGGTGGGGACTACTAGTAGTGATAGCCATCCAGCCCCCTATGGGCTGAACAATGCTGGTTGTGGTAGCCATCCACACCCTATGGGTGGGGACTACTGGTAGTGACAACCATCCCCCCTGTGAATAGGCACTACTGGTAGTGATGGTAACACCCCCTATGAGTAGGGACTGCTGGTAGAGATAGCCATCCAGCCCCCTATGGGCTGGACAATGCTAGTATTGATAGCCATCCACCCCCTATGGGTGGGGACTGCTAGTAGTGATAGCCATCCACCACCCTATGAGTAGGGACTGCTGGTAGGGATAGTCATCCACCACCCCTATGGGCTGGACAATGCTGGTCATGGTAGCCATCCACACCCTATGAGTAGGGACTACTGGTAGTGATGGTAACCCCCCTTATAAGTAGGGACTGCTGGTAGTGATAGCCATCCAGCCCCTATGGGCTGGACAATGCTGGTTGTGGTAGCCATCCACACCCTATGGGTGGGGACTGCTGGTCGTGACAGCCCCCCCTATGAGTAGGGACTACTGGTAGTCATAGCCATCTAGCCCCTATGGGCTGGACAATGCTAGTATTGATAGCCATCCACTCCCTATGGGTAGGGACTACTGGTAGTGATAGCCATCCACCACCCTATGAGTAGGGACTGCTGGTAGTGATAGCCATCCAGTCCCCTATGGGCTGGACAATGCTGGTTGTGGTAGCATCCACACCCTATGGGTGGGGACTACTGGTAGAGACAGCCATCCTCCCCTATGAGTAGGGACTACTGGTAGTGATGGTACCCACCCCCCCTATGAGTAGGGACTGCTGGCAGTGATAGCCATCCAGCCCCCTATGGGCTGGACACTGCTGGTTGTGGTAGCCATCCACACCCTATGAGTAGGGACTACTGGTAGTGATGGTAACCCCCCCTTATGAGTAGGGACTGCTGGTAGTGATAGCGATCCTGCCCCCAATGGGCTGGACAATGCTGGTTGTGGTAGCCATCCACACCCTATGGGTGGGGGCTACTGGTAGTGACAGCCCCCCCTATGAGTAGGGACTACTGGTAGTGATGGTTCCCCCCATGAGTAGGGACTGCTGGTAGTGATAGCCATCTAGCCCCTATGGGCTGGACAATGCTAGTAGTGGTAGCCATCCACCCCTATGGGTGGGGACTACTGGTAGTGATAGCCATCTACCACCCTATGAGTAGGGACTGCTGGTAGTGATAGCCATCCAGCCCCCTATGGGCTGGACAATGCTGGTTGTGGTAGCCATCCACACCCTATGAGTAGGGACTACTGGTAGTGATGGTAACCCCCCTTATAAGTAGGGACTGCTGGTAGTGATAGCCATCCAGCCCCTATGGGCTGGACAATGCTGGTTGTGGTAGCCATCCACACCCTATGGGTGGGGACTGCTGGTCGTGACAGCCCCCCCTATGAGTAGGGACTACTGGTAGTGATGGTACCCCCCCATGAGTAGGGACTGCTGGTAGTGATAGACATCTAGCCCCTATGGGCTGGACAATGCTAGAATTGGTAGCCATCCACTCCCTATGGGTAGGGACTACTGGTAGTAATAGCCATCCACCACCCTATGAGTAGGGACTGCTGGTAGTGATAGCCATCCAGTCCCCTATGGGCTGGACAATGCTGGTTGTGGTAGCATCCACACCCTATGGGTGGGGTCTACTGGTAGAGACAGCCATCCTCCCCTATGAGTAGGGACTACTGGTAGTGATGGTAACCCCCCCTATGAGTAGGGACTGCTGGCAGTGATAGCCATCCAGCCCCGCTATGGGCTGGACAATGCTCGTAGTGGTAGCCATCCACCCCCTATGGGTGGGGACTACTGGTAGTGATAGCCATCCACCACCCTATGAGTAGGGACTGCCGGTAGTGATAGCCATCCAGCCCCCTGTGGGCTGGACAATTCTGGTTGTGGTAGCCATCCACACCCTATGAGGAGGGACTACTGGTAGTGATGATAACCCCCGCTATGAGTAGGGACTGCTGGTAGTGATAGCCATCCAGCGCCCCATGGGTTGTGTAATGCTGGTGGAGAGGGATATCCACCCCCTATGTGTGTTTTGCATTGCGGTGGTTCGTGATGTTTGTTTGTGTGGTGGGTGTCTGACTTACCGTCTGTGACGTACGTGTCGGTTCTTGTTGTTGATTTGGTCATAGATGTAGAGTACGGGGGTGACCTGCTCAAGCGGATTCATGGTTGGTTCATCTCGTAGGCGTAGATCAGTGGTTCGTCTCGTAGACGCAGATCAATGGTTCGTCTCGCAAGCGTAGATCGTTGGTTCGTCTTGTAGGCATCGATCGTTGGTTCGTCTCGTGGACGAGATCATGTTGTGGTGCGATTCGGACCTGATGTACTGCTCTTCCGGATGCTGTGACGTGCTGGAGGTGGCGACCTGTTCAGAGCATAGGACGTACGCATTGTACTTTGCCAACCGGAAACTGCTGTGGTAATTGCTTCTGGGCAACTCTGTTTAGCATTTGCGTATCCGGCTCGTACGGGAAATGTGGCTGGAATCGTAGCGTACGTTTTCGCTCGGGATTTGGACACATTTGTGCATCGTACTTCGTGTTTCGGATGGAGCGGCTCCCTGGACGAGTAGGTCATAACAAGGTAACTCTAAGGGCAGCCCTCGTAGGGCTGTCCGAGCAAGATCGGAATCGACCCCTAAGTGGTAACTCAGATCAAATATAATAAAAATAAATAATAAAATCTAGTGGGTAATTAACGAGACTGTTCATAGTGGTTGGTGGGTAAATTGATCTATGTTTGCATCTGATGTCACTGTTTTTTTCATGTGAAGTGTGTTTCAGCAGAAACCTTCTATGTGGCCCAAGACAGTTCTCTACTACACTTCTCCTTTGTTACCCAAATTGACTTGAAATGGCAACATACTCTTTCTGTCGCCTGTGGTAAGGTCAACCAGAGTTCTTTTAATGATTGATGTAAAAGGATTGGAGTGTAGAGACAAAACATGTATAAACAACAGACTCATATTTAATAAACCCCATTGTTTGTTATACATTAACAAATGCTCTATCTAACAGCAGGTGTCTCCACTCTGCAACGTTGCAGAGTTATAGGGGTGTTAGATGGCATTATCACTTGAACCATGTGCAAGCTTCGAAACCACTTAGGATCTGATTTAGAGATTGGCAGATAGGATATAAATGTGGCAGATATCCTGTCCACACTAATACAACTGCATTATAGCCTAAGGCACTTGTAATACAGTGGACAGGATGGGCATCATAACATACATATATTACTTTTGCGGTGACCAAATCTTGCACTGCTCAGATCCCACAGACACTCCTGCAAACCCTTATTTACAAGACAAATAAAATTAAAATAATTTAACGTACTACCTCTGCATTTGGCCATCGGCTCCATGTAGGGGCCTGCCAGCCAACGCTGTGCATAGCCTTAGGCTTGTGCAATGGGATTTGAGTGCTTGTGGTGGACTGGGCTTGGGACCTGGCCATAGGCCAGTCCATATGCATTTGGGGTTAGCTGTGGGTGTCCTGCAACTGTGTTCATCTGGGTTTGGTCATCCGTGGCAGGCTGTCCAATCAAGGCAGGTTGGTATCAGGGCATGGGGCACAGGGATGTCATCAATGATGTAATTTAACATGTCATGTGTGATGTCATAAGTGAGATCATAAGCAGTGCGTTATGGGGAATCAAGTTATGGATACTTTAACTAACCATAACTAGAAAATGTCAGTGTTTTTTTGTTAGGTTTTTGTTCTCTAACCATCATTTTAGCTGTAAAGTTTTTCAGTGCTCCTAACATGAAAGCTCTATCCTTGGGCTACCTCCGCAAAGCCTTCTCAGGCGACTCGATGACAGCTCCCTGTATTCTTCTGTACACTACTCCCTGACACACGGGGCCCATTTCACAAAGGTAAAGTCAGACCAAAAGTCTAACTTTAGACCTGACGTCTAAGTGTACACCCGAATCCTAAGTGACTAATTATGGGTTTGACGGTCCATAGGACTGCCAAACTCGCGGTAGAGATGCGGTGGCAAGTGGGGACCGTCGCATCAGGGGTCCGGCCATCATCTTACCACTAAGGCTGTCGGACTTCCATGGGACCGCCACAGCTGCCAGGGATCTGCAATCCCTGGCACTGGCACGGCAGTCTTGAGACCGCAATATGCTTGACCACCAAGCATATAACAAATTTCCTCAACGCGACCCTAACGAGGGTGGTGAGCCCGCCATGGAAAGGGTGGCAGGGAGGAAACAAAGGGGGCCCTACACGGCCCCCTCTTTCCTCATGCCCATGAGATGCATGCAGGGTGGCACATGGTGTGCCCCCGCTCTGTGCATGCACCCTTTCCTGCATGGCATGGACTTAACAGTCCATGCCATGCAGGAACGGGATTTGACGTTCCCATTGTAGTGCCTTTTTGAAAGGCATTGCCGTGGGAACTCCAAAGAACCCCCTGCCAGACTACAAGGAAACTCTTAATCTGGTGGGTGGGGCGGCGGTGATCTTTGGCTGTGTGGGAGCAGGGCGGCGGCGTGGCGGGTGCTCCCACACCGCCAAAAATGCAATTGGGTACTAAGTTTAGACCTGAAGTCTAAGTTTAGGCCTAAAGTCTAACTTAGACCAGAAGTCTAACTTTACTAGTAGTAACTTACCTTTGTGAATACCGAAAAGTGGTAAAGTTAGACATTTGGTCTAAGTTAGACTTTAGGTCTAAACTTAGATTTAAGGTCTAAACTTAGGTTTCAGGTGTAAAGTTAGACTTCAGGTGTAAAGTTAGACTTTAGGTCTAAACTTAGGACCTGATTATGAGTTTGGCATTCCGAGGGCTGCCACACGCATGGCGCAGTGGTGGCGGTTCAGCCACCGCCGCACATGTGGTCTGACTGCCCTATTACAACTTGGGAGGTCGGACCGCAATGAGACCACCGCAACCACCGGGGATCCACAATACCCGGCGGTGGCGCAGCAGTCTTGAGGCCGCAATATGCTTGACGGTGCCGCTGTGGCACCAGAGAGCATATTACGAGTTTCCTCAACTATTCACTTTTCACGGCAGCAAGCCTGCCGTGAAAAGTGTGGCTGTGAGGAATCAAGGGCCTGTGGATACATGCAGGGGGACACATGGTGTGCCCCCCTGTTTGCATACACCCCCTGTTCCTGCACGACATGGACTTAACAGTCCATGCCAGGCAGGAATGGCCTTTGACGTTCCTATTAAGGTGCCTTTTTGAAAGGCAGCACAGTGGAAATGCCAAAGGACCGCCCACCAAACCAGAAGCAAACTCCTAATCTGGCAGGTGGTCGGCGGTCAACTTTGGTCTAACTTACCTTTGTGAATTGAGCTCAAAGTGTTAAGTCAGCAACTGCCCCAACTTTCTGTGATGACATCACACAGCACCTTCTGGCTGGTCCTGCAATGGGTGTTTGGACAAAATATCTAATCAAAAAAATCGAGTAACAGAAATATTGAGTTTTTAATATTGTGACACAGAAATATCATTGTCAAAAATATCGCTGACAAGATTATCTATTTTTTAAGGTAAGAAATATCATTTTTTAAATATCTTTATCTGTTTATATAATATTTTAAGTGTATGATTTATATTGTTTGTGTAATTGTTATTAAAGTTTTTCAATATAGTTTGTAATTTTTAAGTTTTTGATATTTTAAATGTTATTGTGAAATAGTAATTTATAGTGTCATAGTGGGTTCTGAGGTTTGTAGGGGTACAGGGTGGGAAGTTAATTGAGTATAGTTAATTTATATTTTTTTAATTAATATTAATTATGTATTTGGTTATTAAGTATGTTAATTGTGTAAATATTTTTTTAAGTTATATTTTAAGAGTGGGTTGTTTGGTTATAGGGGTATAGGGTGGAAAGGTAAACAATATTTGAGTATTTATTAATTATTTAAAATTATCAAATTAATTAATTGTTATGTAAATTGGGTGTTTATATTTTAGGTGTGAGTTTGTAGGGGTATAGGGTGGGAAGTTAATTAAAGAATAATTGATTCATTATTAACTATTAGTATATTAATAATTCATTAATTGTAAATTAAATATGTGAATTGTGTGATTACAATTTTTTTCTTTACATTTTAGGGTAGGTTGTTGGGTCTGTAGGGGTATGGGCTGGGAAGTTAATTAAATTATAATTACTTAATTATTGATAAATTATTAATTAGGTATGGTTTTAACTACTTATGTATATTGTGTAACTATTATATTTTTAATTTAGATATATGTTCAATGTGTGACTATTGTGTGGGAATTTAATGAAATAATTATTAAATTAGATTGGTTTCATTATCTTAATTATTTAAAATATATATAATTATTTCAATTGTTTAATTTTTTTTCAATGTGTATATTTAATTTTCTGTTAATAGTTTTATAATTTTATGTAATTAATACTTTTGGTAAAATGAGGTATGTGCTTTAAGTGAAGTACTTTCCCTACTGGAGTGTGAATAGTACATTTTACCCCTCCTGAGTCCAACGCTTTCCCTACTGTTGCACAGATTAGAGTGGGAATAGTAAATGTTACCCCTCCTGAGTGCAACACCTTCCCTACTGTTACACAAACTGGAGTGGAAATAGTACATGTACTATTCCTAATATTTGTAGTTTAATATATATTGTCAATAATTATGGGTACCATTATGATGGCGGTAACTGTATGCGGGACCGTCCGACGAAGTTGCGGCGGTCCCGCCATGCAAATTTGGATGCCACCGTGGCGGTGGCATCCCCCATCCACAACATTGTGGTCAGCGGTGCTTACAGCACCGCCTGCCACAATGCTGTGGATGCACGTTGTGCATTGGCATGCACAAGGTGACAGGCACCACGCCGTGCCTGCCACTTTGTCCATGCCTATGTAGGGGTGTACCATAGGTGCACCCTCCACCCCGCAACACTCTGGGGGCCCGCAGCGGGCCCCCAAGGCAAGGACTGCATGCCTTTCCATGGCGGAGTCACCGCCATGGAAAGGCATGTATCCTAATATGGATGGCGGTGTCTTGCCGACACAGCCACCATATTCAGGCCCTTTTCTGCCCGGCCGTCGAGTCGACCGACGGAAAAGCGGCGGACGGTCTGCCCCTCTGCCGCAGACTCCCCAACCATCCTAATATGGCGGGGGGACAATCATGGAAGGATGGCGGGGGATCGCCCCCGCGGGTCAGTGGTGGCCATCCGTCCGCCATCCTAATGGGCCCCTATATTATGATTATATTTCTGTGTATTTTAAATTGTATTTTTTATTAGTAATGTTTGTAATATATAATATATTTTTAATAAAATGTATTTTTTTACATTGTTTACTTTTTAATCTGTAATTGCAATGGCATGTTTTTACATTTTTTCCAGTTTATTTGTTATGATTTTTTATTTAGCATGTGTGTGTGTGTGTGTATATATATATATATGTATTCACTGAAAAAAACATAGTTTCAGGGGCGTTATAGTTAGCTGGACTTTTCACTCGTACAAAACCATTGAAATTCCCCCGTTATAGTTAGTTCAGCTAACTATAACTTGCGTGTCTGCAATGCACTGCTGATGACGTCACATATTACATCACTCATGACATGGTCAGTGACATCACTCATGACATCACTGATGACATCTCAAATGACATCACTGATGACATCACTGATAACATCATCCAGTGAATGTGTGTTTTTCTGAAAATTACATATGTTTTATATATGTATAACTCAAGGTCGATGGAAGAATAAATGGGTATATCAGTGTCTAAATGGATGATTTGTTTTTGAAAAATTGATTGTATAACTGACTGATTAAGTGTATCTTAGTGAATACATGGCTTAGTGAGTAATGTTTAAATATGTAAATATCTGTATCAGTCTCTCACTTTGTGTATAAGTGGCTGCATGGGTTGGTGAGTAGCTACATGAGTGTATATATAGGCTATTAGCTGAGTTTTTGAGTATCAGTATGAGTGTCTGAGTGTCTGTATGGTTCGGTGGGAGTATTACGTAGTGCATAGATGCATGAATGAGTGACTCACTGTTTGTATGTGTTGAAGACAGCATGTGTGCAGGACTGTATGGGTGGATGAGTGTGTGCATGGGTGTGTTAGTGAGTGAATGACTGTCTCAATAGTGTCTTTATGAGTAACTACATATGTTTTAAACTAGTATATTTGACTATTGGTGTATATAACTAAGTATATGTGAGAGTGAGAGATTGGAAGAGTTCCTGTATGAATAAGTATGTGTTTCTATAAGTGATTGTTTAAAAGACTAAGTATATGTACGTTTCTGTAGAAGTAAGTGTGGTGTTGTGTGTATAACTGTATATGCAAGTAAATGGATGTTTGATTCTTTATTAGCATGAGTGACTATGTGTGTGAGTAACTCTATGGATGAGTGGGGTTGTGTAACAGGATGTATAGGTGTATGAGTACATATGATGAGTGAGTACATGTATGAGTGACTGTATAGGACTGTTGGTGAATGAGTCGATGTGTATGTGGATCTTAGAATTACCGAATAGGTTGTTTAACTGGTATTGGTATGTCCATTGTTTTGACATTTTTTGTTTCTATTTTTAAATGTGTGTATATAGGGGGATTAGGGGGAGAGGAGGTCTGCCACTCTATCACAAGGATGATGTCATCAGTGATGTCATTTGAGATGTCATCAGTGATGTCATGAGTGATGTAATATGTGACGTCATCAGCAGTGCATTGCGGGCGCGCGAGTTATAGTTAGCTGAACTAACTATAACGGGGGAATTTCAATGGTTTTGTATGAGTGAAAAGTCCAGCTAACTATAACGCCCCTGAAACCTATGGTTTTTTCAGTGAATTTCTAAGGTTTTGTAAATGCTAATTCCTAACTATAACGTGCCTGAAACCTATGGTTTTTTTCAGTGAATTTCAAAGGTTTTTTAAATGCTAATTTCTAACTATGCCTACAGAGGTAGGACATGAGAAGAAAGAAGAAAAAACGCACAGAAAGAAAAAAAAGAAATGCAGAAAGAAGCTTCAGAAGTCCTCAAAGACGAAGAAAAGTGCAGGAAGAAGGATAACGTGCAGAAAGAACAAACAGAAGAGCAGAAAGAAGCCTTGTTGCAAAATCATCCTGTACCCTCAACTTTTTCAGACAGATACTGGTGGTAACTGAGTCTGACTAACCAGTCCTAGAGCCGGTGCTATGTTAAAAGACACTCAGAATACAGTGAAAACACCTACATACACTGGGGAACACTATGCGTTGGGGTCCCCCTGTGATTAGCATGACCTCCTCTGTAAGCCCCTAGTATATAATAGGGCAGGGGATTAAAACTACCTCCTAAAACGCGGCACATGGTGTGTTTGCACACGTCACCTCAGGCCCCGTCCCCTCCCTTCCCCACTGTGTAAACACGCCCTGTGGCCGTTTTAAGTTGGGAGATTAAGTCCCCTTGAATCCTGAGGGTCCCTAGGGTCCAACTAGACCACCAGGTACCTCCAGTAAGCGCAACAGAGCTGCGTTGCAGAGAGATGTAAAAAGGGGCACGGCCTAGACCACCTCTCTGCAACGCAGCGCAATGGCGCTTACTGGAAGCACCTGGTGGGCTATGAGGTATTCAGGTCATTATGGTATGATTAGCGCAGTATATCTAATGATGGTATGCGTAGCCATGGTGCATTCAAAGGATCGAAAATCCCCGCTACGTTTAGTATGACAAAAGGGCCGAGAACCGAACTGCCTCCATCTTGGATTGCGGCTCTTTCGCTTAGGAGTCACGTGGCCCTCTTACACACCATCTGCCTTCCCTTTTCACGGTAATTATTAGGAGACAGACAGAGTTGCTGAGAAGCAAGGTCACATCTGCTAAAAGGGAGTATCAAGCGAATTCCTCCAGACCTGGGACGAGAAGGGAGTCACCCTTCCGACCTTCTCTGTAAAGATAGTAACCCTTTGTATGTGTAACCGAAACTCGAAATAGGCATGAGCTCATTAGGGGCGCCAGGACTAACTGGTACTTTTCCAAATATAAGGTTTTGTATGCTGTGCTGATAATGTATAAAAGTGTGTTACTGTCAAGGAGCCAGCAGTCTTCCTCGGCGCACCTGATGGGTGAGGATCGACGAGGCTCCTCTATATAGAGATCTATGATGATTAATAAACGTTTGAACCTTCCACGTTGCCAACTGCTCCTTATTTAATGGATATTGCGGGCCAATGGTAAGTGTGGCCCTTAGAATAATTATTTGAACACAACAGTTGGCGACCACGAAGGGACCCCGTGACAGGGTCAACCCCCCCGTATTCGGGTGGTGGGATTGGGGGCGTCCTGACCGGTCGACGGGAGAAGGAGCCTGAGGATTTCTCCCACCCTGCGCGACTTTTCGGTACGTCCCCTGCTGCTAGTCACCCTTCACCGGGGTCCTACGGGCTTAACCCAGAAAATGGACTAAGTTGGTCAGGAGGAGTTGGCAGCGGAGAATGAACATTCGTATCTGGGTGCACCCGGTGAGTATAGATTGATTTGATTTGACTTGACGCACGCGTTGTAAACGGTGCATTATGTTTTGTTGAAGCACGCGTCGAGGACGGTGTGCTATTTGATCGATTTCAGAGCATTTGTTGAGAACGATGCATTTGTTTGACTTGAACACTGGTTGCATTTGTTTGAAGCTCGCGCTGGACAGCGGTTCGTTGATTCGAAGACACGCACCGGAGAGTGGTGTCTTGTTTGATTAGGTTCGCATTACAGTGATTTGACTCGAAGTACGTACAGATGGTATTGGTTTGATTAGAAATAGCGCGCCGGAGGAATCTAGACGGATTGCACGTGGAAGGACCTGTGACCTGGACTGGGTAGCCACAGGCCATACTCCCGACGGGACAAGTCCTTGTTGGGGGGGGTTGGTCTTAGTGGTGAGCCAGGAGGGTAACCGGAATCACCGCGTGCAGTCTGAAGTCTGGACTGTGAACCAGAGTCGACGGGCTCGGTTCTCTGATATTGATTGTATGTTGTGTCTGATTGCTGTTTTACGTGTACATGTCTGAAAACTAACCAAAATGTCCTGTTTCAGTAAATTGAATTGTTTTGGCTGCTGCTGCCGCACAAGTGACTCCAGGTTAGCTGAGAGCCAACCCGCCCCACAGGAAGGCAGTCCGAGCCATTTTATGTATGTTAAGCATGGGATCTCGCCTTTATTGTTCTGCACTCTGTGGCATAAGTATACCAAGGGTAATGAGGAATTACGGTGGCCCAAGACTGGTTCGTTTGATGAAAAGAAAATTGCGTTCCTACAGGAACAATTATTTTCTAGGCGAAGTAGGCAAGCCATGTTCGATGCTCTAATCGCATGGCAGAAGGAGGCCAAACAACGACGAATAAAGGAAGAGAAAGTAGCTAGAGCTAAGGCAGGACAGAATGTTACTCAGAAGGCTATGGCCTATGACCGAGAAAGAGTAGAGAAAGGATTGGATTGCATGAATCGCGATTTTAGACTAAAAATTGATAAAAGTTATGTGACCCGTTCGAATGCGGAAGACGAAATAGAGGATTTGTTGGACACCAGGCCACCGCCCCCTTATGTGCCCCAGAGACTATACCCCGAGGTGACAAGAGCCTCAGCCCCGGCCCCAGATACGTCCCTGGGGGCCTCGGCTTCGGCTCCCCCGGCCAATACTACCCCTCCCTCCCTGCCAAACCTCTCCCAGTTGTCGACATCTGTGTCCGACGTTATAGCCCTGTTACCTAATTTATTTGCGACAGCTGCAGCTGGGACCCCTCAGCTGCTGACGGGGTCAATGTCTTCCCCTTCTGTTCTACCCTCCTCCTCCGCTAGTACAACACCAGTAGCAGCTGTGACTACTCCGGTACATCCGACCAGTCTAACGGAGGGAAAGAAGTTGTTCACTCGTTCTGCCCTGGGAACGGAAGAAAGGGCAGCTATTGCCACACAAGCATCCCAGTGGATGCGACATCCTATTTATACTCTTGCTGATATCTGGAGTACCATGAGGGACTACGAACCAGTAATGCAACAGCATGCCCTGGAACACATGGCCAACCGTCTCATCTCGGTATGGGAACAGGTACACCAGGAAGGGAGAGCTCCGACCATATTGTATGATATTCTTGATCAGACCCACAAATCCCAATTGACGCCTGAAAACGTGTATGGGAAGGTGCAGACTTTGGTTTCTTATAGAACTCGTCTACAGTCCGCCCTTCCCGCCGGATCCTCCCAGTTCCCTATGCGGGAAGTACACCCTATCTTCCATCCGGAAGTTGCTGCGGTAGTGGATGACAACGGTGTTGTTACCCGTCCGGGAATAGACGCCCGGTTCCAGGAACAATGGGTCTATACCCCTTGGAAGCAGAGTGAGGTATTATCCTTGAAAAGCCAGTTGCCCGACCCTAGAAAAAACCCCACTGCATATTACAAAGAACTGACCGAAGCCGCCTCGTCAGCAGTGATGACGTTGGCGGATATTGAATTATTCTTCGCCCTACTAGTACCGGTGGATATTTGGCGCCAGGTACATGACCAGGACCATGTCACGGAATTTGGTGGGACATGGGATCAACTGAGAAACTGGGATAGAGATCGCAAACCGGGGAACAAGCCCCGACCTGAGATATTGGCTCTACCTGAGAGAATAATAACATATATGCATTCATTGATCCCGCCCCGAAAGGTAGATTGGGATAAGCTGACGGCCTGTAAGCAAAAGAAGGATGAGAGCGTATCTGACTTCTTCACAAGGTTTGAAGGAGTATTCATTGATTTCAGGGGACAGGACCTGGCTACAGAGGGGGGTGTGCATTTATTTGTTAATAGATTCGTAACAAATTTGCTACCCGAGGTATCGGCTCGGCTACAAGCAGCCGAGAGCACCTGGACGACCACCACGCCTTCTACGATATTAAGCATGGCTCAGTATTATGAGCATCGGGAAAATGAGAGCAAGGATAAGACAGAAAGAAAGTCAAAGGATTTGAAAACAGGAGTATTGTTACAGCAAGTGGAGAGGGGTAGAGGAAGGGGGAGAGGGTTGCAGAATTTCGTTCCGAGAGGGGCAGGGCCCGTGCACGCGACTGGGCGAACGGATCTAGGCATAAATCAATGTGCTTTCTGCAAGGAGGAGGGGCATTGGAGAGCTCAATGCCCGTTATTGCATGAGCAGAACGCTGCTTCTAGGGGACGTGGAAGGGGTAGAGTAAGTGGACATCGAGGTGGATACACGAGGCAAGAACAGGCGGTGCGAGGTGAGAACAGTCAGAATTATTTTGATCAGAGTCAGGGTAAACAATACTACCATGACGGACGGGTGACGGATGGAGACATCGGGTACGCTCAAGCATAGGATAGCCAAGGGCAGAGTGAGGGGCATGTGTCAATCCCGATAGATCAGGCTGGACCTTATGTCCATGCACAATTGCTGGAGGCATCAGGTAAGTTTTTGGTTGACACAGGGGCTATGAACAGTTCTGTTTCACGTGCCTTGGTCCGGGGGGCTGCTCTGTCTGGCCAGACTAATGTGTCCGTGGGGTTCTCTGGAACCCCGGTGGTGAGCCCCATTTCGAAGCCACTTTCCCTTACTGAGGGACCAGTAACGATCGAATCACCGTTCCTCCTCACCTCCCAGTGTGGGGAAAATCTCCTGGGTATGGATATATTAAAAAGATTACATGCACGCATCTTTTGCTCCCCCGATGGAGTTTACCTAACCATTAGGAATCCCTCTGTCCCCTCCATCCAATGTTTTTCAAAAACTGACTCCTTACCCCCTGAGCTTGCGACACTCCCGAGGGATCTTTGGGCCCTGGGGGACACTGATGTGGGGTACTTACCAATTCCACCAGTGTCCATCACTTTAAAACAGAATGCTAAATTGCCAAAGATCCCGCAATACAAAATAGCCCCCGAAGGTGAACGTGTCTTACTGGCCATTATTTCCGACCTGATTAAAACAGGGGTGGTGGAAGAAACGGCGTCCAATACCTGCAACAGTCCGATTCTCCCGATTCTTAAACGAGCCCCTGTACCCCTGTCCCCTGATTATGCTAATACCTATCGATTTGTGATTGACCTACGAGAAGTCAATAAAATTGTGGTACCCCAGTATCCTGTGGTGCCGGACATTAATTCTATCTTAACAATGATTCCTCCCACTGCCACATTTTTCTCGGTGATTGATTTAAAGAATGCGTTTTTTAGTATTCCCATTCATCCAGATAGTAGACATTTGTTCGGTTTCTCATTAGGAGGCCGCAGCTTTAGATTCTGTCGCGCACCCCAGGGGTACACCGAAAGTCCTAGCATTTATAGCCAAGCCCTGAAGAGGGTATTGGACTCTTTGCAATTGCCCCCAGGTAATGTCCTATTGCAGTATGTTGATGACCTCCTTGTGGCTTCTGATACAGAACAGGGTTGCCGCGATGCCACGGTTACCCTGCTACGACATCTGGCCACTCACGGTAACAAGGTGTCGCTCTCTAAATTTCAATATTGTCGACCGGAGGTGACATATCTCGGTCATCTCCTGTCGAAGGAGGGAAGACGGTTGACTTCTGAGCGCATCACAACCATAACTAACATGCCTGTTCCCCGCACGCAACGTGATGTCCGCGCTTTGCTTGGCATAACCTCTTACTGTCGCCAATGGATCGCGAACTATTCTCTATTGACTAAACCTTTCCTGTATCTAACTACGAAGGATGTGCATGAACCCTTACCGTGGACTGATGAATGCCAGAATGCTTTTTCCGCTCTAAAAACTGCTCTTTGCTCTGCTCCTGTGCTTGGCACCCCTGACTACCGGAAACCTTTTGAGGTGGACGGTTGTTCTCTTTCAGTGTTGACACAAGACTTTGGTGGTAAGCAAAGGCCTTGTGCATACTTCTCGGCGGTTTTGGACAATGTCGCCAGAGCACTTCCCAGTTGTCTGAGGGCTGTAGCGGCAGTTGCCATAGCAATCAGACAATCGGAAGGGCTAGCCCTGAATACGGATCTGACAGTGATGGTGCCTCATGCTGTGGACGTATTATTAAACAGGACACAGACGCAGCACTTAACTAGTGCACGTCTTACAGGGTACGAATTGACCCTGTTTGCACCTAACATAACGATCAAAAGATTTGTTAATTTGAATCCTGCCACGTTGTTACCCCTCCCTTCGGAAGGCGGTGGACAAGACATACATGATTGAATCTTTCGAACTGAAGAAGAAACCAAGGGCCGGATAGACCTAACTGACACCCCACTATCTGATGCCCAAGGGGAATTGTATGTAGATGGGTCATGCTTCAGATTACCGGATGGTACGACAGCTGCGGCTTATGCGATCACTACTCTACAAACGGTAGTTGAGGCGGCGAAGATACCATACCGGTCGGCCCAGGCAGCCGAATTGATTGCATTATTCAGGGCTTGCGAGTTAGGGAAAGGCATCAGGCTGAATGTCTACACCGACAGCCAGTACGCGTTCGGTGTAGCGCCCAGCTTCGGGAGGTTGTGGGCGGAAAGAGGATTCTTGACATCCCATGGTGAGAGAATAAAGAATGGGCCACTAGTTGAACGGTTACTAGCCGCATTAACATTGCCCAAGACCCTGGCTATAGTCAAATGCAGTGCACACAAAGTTATAACTGATGATGTGGGGAGGGGGAATTTCTTTGCAGACCAGATCGCGAAGGAAACGGCCCAGTCTGACACCACTTCCATGCTTGTAGTGACAAGAATGATAGAAGCAGAGGTTTTTAATAACACCATAGATAGTGTGAAAGAGCTGCAGAAAGAGGTGACCCCGGAAGAACTGACATACTGGCAAGAGCAAGTGGGGAGGCTTGATGAGAATGGGTGTTGGACCGATCTGTCAGAGAGGTGTAGATGGTTACTGCCGAACGCCTTTGTAAATGCGGTGGTAACTATGGCACACGGACCTTCGCATGTAGGAGTTCAGGCCATCTGTGCCATATTGGATTCTGTCTGGTATAATGTCAATATCCCTAAGACAGCTAGGAACTTGGTCCAGCATTGTATAATTTGTCTCCAGCATAACCCTGGGGTTAGTATCCCCGTCCTAGCAGGTAGCTTTGCACCGCCCACTCTGCCTTTCGAAGTACTCCAAATGGATTACATACAGCTAGAGCGAGTTAACAATCTGAAATACGTGCTAGTGGTGATTTGTACCTTTAGCAAATGGGTAGAGGCGTACACCACGAAGGAAAACACTGCCTTGGCAACTGCGAAAGCCCTGGTAAAAGAGTTCTTCCCTCGATATGGGTTGCCGCGGGTAATTTGGAGTGACAATGGGAACCATTTTAATGCTAACTTAGTTAAGTATGTATGCAAGGGCCTGTCCATCCGGCAGAAGTTTCATGCAGCTCGACATCCCCAGTCAGCGGGTCTAGTTGAGAAATATAATGGAATTTTGAAATTACGATTGGCTAAGCTTCAGGACACGACGGGATTAAAATGGCCCGATCTCCTGCCCCTGGCCCTGTTGTCTGTAAGAACTACTCCCCATTCACGGAGCGGTATCTCCCCTTACGAAGTAATTTTTGGCAGACCTGCCAACGTATGGGGAGTACCCCGGCCCAAATCTTTCAGGGACATTGAATATCCTATGTTGACTGATTACTTGTATGCTCTGACTAAAGATCTTCGTTCCATTCATCAACAGATATCTGCCTCACTGCAGCCCCTGCCGGAGGGTCCTGGACACGGCGTAGAACCAGGACAGTGGGTCCTGGTCCGAAACTACCAACGGAAATCGAGTTTGGATCCGCGCTGGTCCCGGCCGTACCAGGTGCTCCTGGCCACGCGAACAGCGGTGAAAGTCGAAGGGAAGCAGCACTGGATCCATATCTCCCATCTTAAGCGAGTTCCCCTCCCATTGCCAAGGGAGCAACTCGACCAGGAGGAAGGTCAGCCAACTCAAGGTGAACCCAGCACAGACGAGTCACTCTCCCCGGACACCCGCAGAAAGGTTGACGGGCAAGGGGAGAGTGCTGTCAGCGTTGAAACCCCTTTCTGTCGCCACCCAATCGTCCAAAGTGAAGCATCTGGTTGGGAGCCCAGCTCCTCATCTGACCCCACCGTGCCCACCTTGTTTACAAATCCCGAAACCCCTGGTCGGGATCGATATCACCTGCGGCCCCGGAAATAGACAAATCCCAGGTCTAGCCCCGGCAAGTGCAGCTGGAGGCCGCCGCAGAGACCTGAGGATTGTTGGAACACTGGACTGAACTCGTTGAGAGCATGGAACTTTAAGTAAAGCTCTGTTCAGAACGAAGATAGAGACATTGATCAGACGAACAGAGGGGCCCAGGTGGAGGTCTCTTTTCAACACGAGTTGCGTCAAGTGTGACTCCAATGCGAGAAGTTTTTGCTTTTTTCCTTTTTGTTTTTCTGAACAATAGGAGTCTGCCTGTGAGGCTCTATACGGACACAGGAAAGAAGCACCCTCCGGCAGGTCGGACTGCTTGTAGACCCCCCTTTTTCCCGAGATTATATTGGACTTTTAGTGAGGAAATGTACCCTTTTGCTCGTTTTGTCCCTGAAGACGGGCGTCCCATAGTACCCCGTGCTGTCCCCCCGCATTTGCCAATGTTCTCCTCATGGAGCTTGCGTGTTAAAATTGTTTTCATTTCTATACTGATGGTATCATTCGTATTATGTTTAGGTTTGTTCATATATTTAGAGTTTCGTCATCCTGTACACACCCTGATAATGTCTACTCCCGCCCCTAAGGAACATCATTTCCAGACCTTTGCCCCTCATAAAGAAAGACACCGACAGACATATGTACATAATGCTTTTATTGAAATGCTGCACCAGACCCATAGCTCCACAAATGTTACCGATTGTTGGGTTTGTGGGCTTCTCCCGTCAGTAATGCATAAGCAAGATTTGTTTATATCAGTGCCTTTATCTTACTTAGGTAGTTGCGAAGCTTGGTTTAAAATATTATCCATGTTGTACGAACACTATGCCATAGATGAACGTCGATTTTCAGAGAAGGATTACGCCTTGATTTTAGCATATATAGAGACACACCAAGGTTTTACCCCTAATGCTGAGGGAACGGATGGTACCCTTGACCCCACCGCCTGCATGAATGTATATACTGATCATGAAAATGATACCTGGTTGAGGGATGAAGTACTGGATTTCATGACCTTTAATTTTACTGAATATTTTAAATACTTCCAGGAGCGAAATGTCTCAGATGAAAGAATCATTCCGGTCCCGGTGTTGAATACATCCTCCTCTTTCTGCGTGCAGGGGATGGGGCATTTGTTCGTAGGATATAGTAGATGTAATTACACTTATAGACTGCAGACATTCAGTAGCCCCCCTACACTCACCCCTCCCAATGTTTATTTTATGTGCGGTGAAAACGCATACACCTGGTTACCGAGAGGGTGGATGGGTAGGTGTTACTTATCTTTCCTTTACCCACCAGTGTACATAGCTCCTTCTGATTATCATAAGTCTCATTCCTTAAATCGGCGGAGCTTCAAAGCTGAAGTCGCCGGTAATGACGCCACGGACCAGACTGACACTCCAGCCCAACACTTCGTTGATATTATAAAAGGGGCGTTGCCCATATGGGGACCTATCCTCAATAGTAAGGAAGTTAGGAGGTTATCCAGAGTGGTGGAAGGGGTGGTTAATACCACTGCAGGGATATTAACTAATATTACGGTGGAGCTCCAGGCGACCCGGCTTGTAACCCTTCAAAATCGCCTTGTTTTAGATGTCATCCTAGCTGATCGTGGAGGAGCTTGTAGAGTCATCGGCAGTTCCTGTTGTGTATATATACCTGTCTCCGCCCCTTCCGTCCATCTAGCTATCCAGAAACTGCATCGACTAGCCTCTGAAATTCACACCGACACTGGTACTTGGTCCTTGTCCGGGTGGTTCTGGGATTTGGTGACCGCCTGGGGATGGAAGTTATTTATGATTCTCTTGGGGGTGGTAGGATTCCTTTTCACCTGTTGCATTTGTCTACAGTGCGGGCCGGCCTGTTGTGCATATTGTGCTACTCAGGTTCGCCGATCCATCCCTAAGCCCACATCCAACAAAACCAGGATAGAAGCTCAGCGGACTCAGAAGGAGATGCATGATTTAATTCAGATTGATGAGGGTATTTTCGAAGACTGATTTCATTATTAGCTATGCTGCGCTAAAAGGGCCGTTCTGAGGTATTCAGGTCATTATGGTATGATTAGCGCAGTATATCTAATGATGGTATGCGTAGCCATGGTGCATTCAAAGGATCGAAAATCCCCGCTACGTTTAGTATGACAAAAGGGCCGAGAACCGAACTGCCTCCATCTTGGATTGCGGCTCTTTCGCTTAGGAGTCACGTGGCCCTCTTACACACCATCTGCCTTCCCTTTTCACGGTAATTATTAGGAGACAGACAGAGTTGCTGAGAAGCAAGGTCACATCTGCTAAAAGGGAGTATCAAGCGAATTCCTCCAGACCTGGGACGAGAAGGGAGTCACCCTTCCGACCTTCTCTGTAAAGATAGTAACCCTTTGTATGTGTAACCGAAACTAGAAATAGGCATGAGCTCATTAGGGGCGCCAGGACTAACTGGTACTTTTCCACATATAAGGTTTTGTATGCTGTGCTGATAATTTATAAAAGTGTGTTACTGTCAAGGAGCCAGCAGTCTTCCTCGGCGCACCTGATGGGTGAGGATCGACGAGGCTCCTCTATATAGAGATCTATGATGATTAATAAACGTTTGAACCTTCCACGTTGCCAACTGCTCCTTATTTAATGGATATTGCGGGCCAATGGTAAGTGTGGCCCTTAGAATAATTATTTGAACACAACAGCTAGTTGGCCCCCAGGGTCCCTCAGGATTGAAGGGGAATTATTTCCCCAACTTAAAACGCGCCACAGGGCGTGTTTGCACACATCACCTCAGGCCCCGTACCCTCCCTTCCCCACTGTGTACTGTAAACACGCCCTGTGGCCGTTTTTTAAGTTGGGAGATTAAGTCCCCTTGTATCCTGAGGGTCCCTAGGGGCAAAATAGCCCACTGGGTACGTCCAGTAAGCACCATTGCAGAAGGTGTAAAAAGGGGCACGGCCTGCACCACCTCTCTGCAACGCAGAGCAGTGGCGCTTACTGGAATCACCTGGTGGGCTAGTTGGCCCCCAGGGTCCCTCAGGATTGAAAGGGAATTATTTCCCCAACTTAAAACGCGCCACAGGGTGTGTTTGCACATGTCACCTCAGGCCCTGTCCCCTCCCTTCACCACTGTGTAAACGCGCCCTGTGGCCATTCTAAGTTGAGAGATTAAGTCCCCTTGAATCCTAAGGGTCCCTAGGGTCAAACTAGTCCACTAGGTACCTCCAGTAAGCGCCACAGAGCTGCGTTGCATAGAGGTGTAAAAAGGGGCGTGGCCTCAGAACACCGGTCTGCAACGCAGCTCCCTGCCGCATACTGGAGATACCTGTTGGGCTAGTTGGCCCTCAAGGACTCTCAGTATTGAAGGGGAATTAATTCCCCAACTTACAACTGGCCAGGGAGCGCGTTTGCAGAGTGCTGCAAGGAGGGGGCGTGGCCTCTGGCGCGATGCCGGTCTTTTATTTATTTTATTTTTTTAAGAAGGAGGGCTGTGTGGCCCCCCTTCTTTTTCTATTTTATTGGCCCTGGGGACCCCATCCCCCAGGGCCTGCACCCTAATTTTTTTTGTTGAAAAAAATAAATGTGGCCCTCCCAAGGCCTTAATCGGCCCCGGGGACCCCAACCCCGGGTCATGGCCTTTTTTTAAATAAATTCTTTAGGAGCGGGGCTGTGTTGCCCCCCTCCTCAGGCCACTTATGGCCCCGGGGACCCCATGCACCGGGGCCGGCCTTTGTTTTATATTATTTTAAAAAAATATATATCTATAATAACACCTAGGACATGCTGGACAAACCGTATGTACCTATCACCATGACGATTTGCGTGATATTCATTAAAAGGAGACTATGCATACAATGAATCCACGTGGAATGTATTTACACCGCTAGTGAAGCTCTGATGTGTCTGACGCCCTACCATGACTAATCCCGGCGCCCCCGCCGGTGGGTACTCTCCAAGTAGACACCCTTGTCGTTTCTTTATACAAACATGGGTAGCTGTTGACGGGCACATTGAATACACACGCACACCAAGCCATTCAAAGGGGATTCCACACAAATTCGACCAAACTATGCAAGAAACCCCCTCACGGTTAATAAAAGACACATCCACCGCCGGATGTGTAATACTTTTTATTTTACTCTCTGGAAAGGAGACGAACCTCACTTGAGATGTCACAGCGTGCTCCTGGTTGAGCCCAATGCTGTGTTACACCCACCAGTGCCCGCCGAGTGCCACACACCTCTGTGTTGTATTCCACCAGCTAGTGCGTATGCTATGACACTCTCTAGCCCATGTGCACTGTAACACCACCCCGTGAATATGTCATGCCACACTTGTCTTCGCATGGGTTATATTGCCCCATCTAACGTGCCTTCTTCGATGCCTATGTTATAACGCACAGCGCTACGTCATGCATATTACAATCTGGGATCCATATCTTTGTCACAGTGCATATGCAACATTACACTCCCCAGCACATATTTTATATTACAACTTTAGAGACTAGTTAGGTTACACAACACTGCCCTGTGCATATTACACTCCAAGGCGCATATCGCATAGCACGTGCTAGTGCCTGTGCTATCTCGCGCTCTCCAATGAATCTGTCATTGCGCACAATGTATTGCATATTATATTTCACGCCCCGGTTCATCTTATATCACACTTTTTGGTGCATAGTTTATACCATATACTATATCTAGTTTTCATTTTCAATCGTGCTCTCAGGACTATGTTCTATATAACACTGCGTCCACCTACCCTTTTCACGGGCATTACATTTTGCGATGGGGGTGGAGGGTCAGGGAGTGTTTCTGCCAAGTGAGCCCGGAGTCACAGTCACAAACGTCCTCTTCTTCCTGAATAAAAGTGAGATTATGCTGCATACTTGTTCATATTTTAAGTAGTTCGCACAGACACACATTTTAAAAACAATAAAGTTCCTAATACCCACCTTCACTGAACAGTTAGCTTGCTGCCCCATCCACCTCCTCCCTATCCTCTGTTGTCTGAATCCATGGACTAGCCTTCTCCCTACTGCCATGCATGGTCTGATGTGCTGCCACTGCCCTCCATTTAGCATGATGTACCAGTCCACTCCTCCTGCCCTCTATGACCCATCATTGACCTCCTGCTTAGCCTCTGTGCTTAGCTTTCTGCCCCTATTCTCCTCCCCCCTGCCCTCCGATGTCTTTGTGCATGCCCCTGCTCCATCCTTTTGCCCACCATGTTCCATGGACCTGCCACTCCTATCTACTCTGAGTGTTCTGTTGAGCTGCCACTCACCTCCCACCTGCCTAGCTTTGTCAGATGACTGTAACCTGCCCCTGCCTCCTCCTCCCTGCCTGTCCACATGCCATGCCCCTATCCCCTTCCTCCTGTCCTCCATGGTGCATTTTACTGCCACACCCTTCTGCCCTCCATGGTCTGTTGTGCTGCAACTGCTCCTCCTGCCTGCCCCGCGCAGTCTGTTGTGAGGCCCCTTCCCCTGAACTCTCTTGTCTGTGCCCAGGTCCTGACCCTCCCTTCTATCCTCCATGGTCCTTTGTGCATGCCCCTGCACCCTCCTTCTTGCCCATCATAGCCATTGTGCTGCCACTAACCCTCCCGCTTGCCATGCATGGTCTTCTGTTCTGCCATGGCCCCTCCCACCTTCCCTGTGTGGTCAGCTAGCTGCCCCTGACCCCCTCCCACCTTCCCTCCATGGTCTGTGTGTATGCCATCATAGTCTCACTGTTGCTCTCCATGGTGTGTCTTGTTTCTAGTGCCCATCCTGCCTGACCTCCATGGTCATCTTGCTGCTCCTGCCCTGCCCCCTTGCCCCCAGCCCTCTGTTTCCATGTGCAGACCCCTATTCCCTCCCTCCTGGCTTGTCTGTTCCATTGTAATGCCCCTGATCCGTCCCTCCTGCCCTTTATGGTCTGTTATGCTGCAGCTTTCTCTCCTGTCTGTCCATTATGGTCAGCTAGCTACCATTGCCTCTTTCCCCTCTGTTCTCTGTTGTCCGTGTGCATGGTCCTGTCCCCACCCTATTGCTTTCTATGGATTGTTGTGCTGCACTCCCGTCCCGCATGCCCTGTGTGGTGCAATTGTGCTGCTGCAAACCCTGAAGCCTGCCCTGTAGGGTCAGTTTGGTGCACCTCTCCATGTCCCTCCTGTCCTCTGTTATCCGAGTCCATGCCCCTACCCCAATTCCTCCTGCCTACCACGATCCGATGTACCATACTTGCGAACATTTGGAACTTGGTAAGAAGGAGATTTTGGAAAAAAACTGGGGTATTGATTTTCCCCTTTGAGTTACATTGAAAAAGAGGAGATTGTAGACAGGAGACAGATCAAATAAAGCCCATTTGAGCTTAAAATCATTGGACGTTTCCTGGCTGAAACGGGTCTGTTGGCATATATGGTTTTACTACCACTGCCTCTTCCTTCTGCCCACAATGGTCTATTATATTGCCACAGCCTCTCTTGCCAGTCCTGTAATGCTGGTTTGTTGCCCCTGCCCCCCTTTCCCTACCCTCCATAGTCTGTTGTGCTGCCACTGCCCTTCCTGCCTGCCCAGTGTGGTCAAATTGTTGCCTCTGCACTCTCCTACCTGCCTTCAATTTTCAGAGTCCGTACCCCTGGCCTCTGATTCTCAACAGTATCCCAATGAACAACTAGATTGCTAACATTCTATATTTATTACAAAAGTGTGAAACGCCTGATGTCATCTTGATGTAATCAAAACTGTAATACCTAGAGCATTTCCTTTAGAAATTACATATATGAGAGTGTCTTATTTGCATCAAAATTATGGTTAGTGCTCTAAAAAACTAAAATGAGGACATATTTTCTGAGTTTTCAAATAGCGACAAAGAACTTTTAAATTATTTGTAATCTTTATGTTTTTTTATCCAGTTGACCACTTGATTAAATGTTGCACCTAGGGGAGAGGATGTGGTGTTACTTCCAGAGCTGCAGACTTTGCAACTGGGGAATCAGGTTGGAGTTTCTGCTTCAGCTCAACATTCTGTGATTCTGGTGAAATCACTTCATCTCCCCATGTCTACAACCAAAATGAATTTGATCTTGTGTTATGTAACCAATGCTCATGTAAAGCACTCCAATACCTGACAAGTCTGCACTATATAAAACTGCAAATACACACAAAATAAGTGTTTTGCACACTTCTGTCATTGGGCTACATGTGGGCTACATCTGGGTGATATTTGTGCTGCATTTGGGCTCTTTTGTCTCTGGTGGCCATCTTGGGAGATTTATTTGTTATGAAATTCCTAATTTCCTCATTTACTGCAGTCTCCTCAGTAGGAAATGCTTTCAGTTTTTTACTTTGATTCCATCAAGAAGTTATTCTGATATGTCACACATTTGCCATAAATTCTGAATGTTAGCACTCTAGTTGCTCCTTAGATCACTGTAGTAAAGCTACTGCTCACCAGGGAAGTCTGTTGCTGGTATTCAAAGTGCATGTTTCAGTCTGCATGTCAGAATTTTTTTATGAAATAGAAGAGGATTTGAGAAGTCACTCAAATTGTGCCCTAATTTTTCTTTCTTCAGCACTAATCATAATTTCTATGGCAAAATGAACCCCCTCATTGTGTTCCTTTTTAAATTAAATGTTTTAAGTGTTACCAGTTTATTCCAATCAAGATGGCTTCAGGTGTGCCATACTTTTGTCATAAGTAAGACAAGTTGTTCTTAAGAACACTCTGGGACATTCTGTCATTGGGCTATACTTGGGCTACATCTGGGTGATATGTGGGCTACATTTGGGCTCTTTTGTCTCTGGTGGCCATCTTGGGAGATGTATTTGTTATGAAGTTTTTTACTTTGGTTCCATCAAGAAGGCATTCAGATGTGTCACACATTTGCCATACATTCTGAATGTTAGCACTCTAGTTGCTCATTAGATCACTGTAGTAAAGCTACTGCTCACCAGGAAAGTCTCCTGCTGGTATTCAAAGTGCATGTTTCAGTCTGCATGTCAGAATTGTTTTATGAAATAGAAGAGGATTTGAGAAGTCAAAATGTGCCCTAATTTTTCTTTCTGCAGCACTAATCATAATTTCTATGGCAAAATGAACCCCCTCATTTTGTTCCTTTGTAAATTAAATGTTTTAAGTGTTACCACTTTATTCCAATCAAGATGGATTCAGGTGTACCATACTTTTGTCATAAGTAAGACTGTTAGCGCTCTAGTTGTTCTTAAGAACACTCTGGGACATTCTGTCATTGGGCTATACTTGGGCTACATCTGGGTGATAATTTTTCTTTCTTCAGCACTAATCATAATTTCTATGGCAAAATGAACCCCCTCATTGTGTTCCTTTTTAAATTAAATGTTTTAAGTGTTACCAGTTTATTCCAATCAAGATGGCTTCAGGTGTGCCATACTTTTGTCATAAGTAAGACAAGTTTTTCTTAAGAACACTCTGGGACATTCTGTCATTGGGCTATACTTGGGCTACATCTGGGTGATATTTGAGCTACATTTGGGCTCTTTTGTCTCTGGTGGCCATCTTGGGAGATTTATTTGTTATGAAGTTTCCTAATTTCCTCATTTACTGCAGTCTCCTCAGTATGAAAAACTTTCAGTTTTTTACTTTCGTTCCATCGAGAAGGCATTCAGATGTGTCACACATTTGCCATAAATTCTGAATTTTAGCACTCTAAGTGCTCCTTAGATCACTGTAGTAAAGCTACTGCTCACCAGGGAAGTCTGCTGCTGGTATTCAAAGTGCATGTTTCAGTCTGCATGTCAGAATTTTTTTATGAAATAGAAGAGGATTTGAGAAGTCAAAATGTGCCCTAATTTTAATTTCTGCAGCATTAATCATAATTTCTATGGCAGAATGAACCCCCTCATTGTGTTCCTTTGTAAATTAAATGTTTTAAGCGTACCACTTTATTCCAATCAAGATGGCTTCAGGTGTGCCATACTTTTGTCATAAGTAAGACTGTTAGTGCTCTAGTTGTTCTTTAGAACACTCTGGGAAGCTGCAGTAGAACACGAAGGAATCAACTGACAGTCTCTGCCCTTGTTGGATGTACATGTTTTACTGAGAATGTCAGACTTCATTCTCACATGACTGAGAAAGATAATGTGAATTTACAGAAAATATGCTCTCAGTTTAGCTTATAGATCACCTTCCAAACCTCTGTGGGAAAAGCATGAGAAAATAGTTTTCTCTCAAACATGATTCATGATATCACAGCAGAAGGCTTTTTCACATGGTAAAATCACCTTAGAACACACCACAATTCCTAAAATGAGTATGGTACCATCAACAAATGATTTATAATGTAACTAAAGTCTTAAAACCTTCTATTAACTGCAATGCTTTCTAATGAGGTGCTATCATGTATATTGGTCCCAAGATGGCTGCCAACACTTCTTGGATGAAGTACTGACAGCCAATCAGATCTCACGATGAGATGTGTCGTTAGGCTCCACCCAGATATATATGTGATTTTGATTTTGATTTTCTCAGGAACTACTGAACGGATTTACACCATTTAAGCAAAAGGCACGAGTCTAAACTGAGGACTACCTTTTTTGCCAAATTTGGTGTAATTCTGTTCAGCAGTTCGGGCTGTAGCTGCGTCAACTGGTCGTATGGGAAAATGCATGGGGAAATCGCGTTTTGGGACCCCCCTTTTTTCTCGGCCCCTGCTTGACGAATCACCGTGAAATTTTCAGGGTAGGAGCGGACCGGAGCTAGCCAAAAGTTTAGAGAATTTCGCGAAGATTCGTCAATCGGCGCCAACGTTATTCCAAATAGAATGTTGCGGATTTCCTATGGAAAATAGGTCCTAACTATAACTACCTACTGGCGACTGCCAGTAGGTAATAACACAAACAATAAGTATATATACTTTTTACATTATTGCATTTAAAAATAAATTAGTGAATTATAATTAAAATTATTATTATTATATATATGTAAATAAACATACACACATACATATGTATGTGTGTGTGATTTTTAAATAAGCGTATATTTATATATATTTTTTATATTATTTCAATATATTTAATTTAGATCATATTCCTGTTGCATGTTAATATATTTCCTGTTTACCATTTTGAACTATATATATTTTAAAAAACAATATATATGCTTTAAATTAGTGTACAACAATATTTGTTTTCGCAACTTTTATCATTTCAATTATAAGTATAGGACAACAATATTTTGTTCTTGTTCTTCAAAGTTCTAAAGGCAGTAAAATGCTAAAAAAGGAGTCTTTAAAGACAAAAGAAAAAACTGAACAAGAATGAGAAGCTTTATTTCTACTACAACATGTATAAATCTACTATTAGGAAAGCACAGAAACATCACTACATCACTGAACCAATGCACACTATAAGAGAACTCCCAGAAATCATTGCTGATTTTGCAACTCGCCTCGTATGAGGGAGATTTAGAGGAATAGATCAGTGACAATAAAGGCCTTTGATCTTTGAAAGTGGAGGGCATTCATTTTAATATTTGTCTCAAATTATGGCGAGCAAGTGCAGAGTCCATCATCTTGTAGGAGAGTTCGGTCGGAATCATTGTAAATATGGCGGCGCTCGAATGTTGCCTTTGATGGTGTGCACATACCATGGGTATGTCAGACTTTACCTCTAGCACATCAGGGCGAGCATTTAGTCATGGTTTCTCCCATTCCATGTTTCATGATCGTCCTTCCATATGCCAAGAAGGCACCCCAATGTGCCAGCACCAGCATTTTGCCACTAGTGCCTCATATACCAAGAATTACTAGTGCCATTTGCCACAAATTACCTCTGATATCAGTGCTAGGATTTTGTCACAGGTGCCAGTAATACTAAGCAGTGTCAACTTTTTACCACCTTTACCTCTATAAATCAAGATTTACTTTCAGTATGCAAGGGCCAATGGCATACTCACAGCACCACACCACATTCACAGTCAGACTCACTTACATTCACTCACTCATACTTATCCTCATTCACTCATTCTCATGTATTGTCACTCTGCTCAATCATTCTCACTCACTTGCACTCACTCTCACTTATTTTCATTCATTCACACTCAATTACTCTCACTCACTTGCACTTATTCATTTTTACTCATTATGGGGCATTTCATCAAGGGCATTATCGCCGCTTTAGCGGCACTTTTTGCCGCTAAAGCGGCGATAATTTTACCGCCCTATCAACAAGGCAGCGCTAACATGCATTAGCGCATGTTAGCTGCCGAATTACCAACGCCTGGCATCTCAGCGATGAACATCGCTAATGAGATCCAAAGTAGGCGTGGCTGGGAAAACTACATGGGAAATTATCGCTAAGGCAGCTTCGCCGTATCAGCAAAGAGCCTTAGCGATAATAATCATCACGTTAACTATGCCTTAACGCAGGAATTTACCGTCTGTTAAATTCCTGACTAAGGCATACCTGACATGGGAAGTGGATTATGGTGATACGACCACAGGGTCCTATCACCAAGGCTATCGCCGTTTTGAGTGCAACATCGCTGGTTTTTCAGCAATGTTGGCCCATTTCCCTGGAGATTGCTGAAATATTATTGTCCTGGAGTAAAGCGTTATTCATAACGCGCTAACCAGGCGATAATTTCCAGCGATAGACGGCAATAAATATAAAAGCGCTAAGCGCGCTTTGCGATATTTATCGCCGTCTGTTGCTGATATGCCCCTATCACTTATTCTCACTCACTCTGACCCATTCCTACTTAAAGTTGCATTTACTGTCACTGTCTCTCACTCACACTTGAGCCATTCACTGCTACACTCACTCTCACGTATTCTCATTAACACTCCTCTTCTTTCACTCCTCACACTCATTTTCACTCATTCAGTCTCAGTCACTCACATTTCCCCTCAGACACTCATCTATTCTTTGTTTCTACTCTCACTCACTGTTACTCTGACTCACTCATCCTTACTCATTCTGACTCTCTCGAATTCACTAACTTTCACACCAACAAAACCTACGCAGACATACACTCACACACTCTCTTATTCACAGGCACCCACTCACAGCATTTTAATGAATTTGCATGCACAGGTATGTTTTCAGCTCCTGGTGGTGCACTGACGTTTGGAGCAGGCACACAGCTCCCTCCAGTCTCAAGCAGCATGCACAGTCACGCATTCCAGCTTTCAGCCTCTTGTTTTTTCACCTCAGACTTTCCTGACTCTCAGACGAGTTGGCTGAGGGTGGGGTTACAGAGTGCCCCAGGCTCTGCAGGGCTTAAGCCTAAGGCGCCCAGAGCTGCCTTTGATAGACAAGTGAGGAGGCACCGAGATGTGGCCGGTGTCTGAGGTCAAGGGGCAGTATGCCACTAGCGCTGGACAACCTCTCAGATGGCTAGACCAGTCACCTTCCTGTACCAGACTGCCAACCAATAAAGAACAGCAGAGGTCCCCAGCAGAAGAGGAAACCCCCACATCGAATCCAAGTCAGTGAATGAGAAGTAAAACATGTGACAGAATTCCTTCCGAGAGTTATAGCGCGTGCTTCCTAGTTTCTAAATTAATGACGTAACGCACACCGCGCTTTATTCTTATTTTATGATTAGGGCTCCCAGTTTAACGACATTTATTTTTTTGACATTTCCTTCCGCATTTGTCCATATTTATATTTTGCTAATTTTATGTGTATTTATCCATATTTATTTTTGTTTTTGTGAACAAATAAAGATGAAACTACTATATTACCACATGTATTTTACTGATTAATGTGTGCTCTTGCTAGAAATCCTGACAGGTCTCAGTGATATGAACATCCACAGATGGTAAATCAATACACTTAAAGAAAACATGCAAAGTTTAGTCTCAATCTTGTGCATATCTGTTGCTTTTTCAGCCTCATTGCGAAAAATGTCTTTCTTTTTTTGCCACTTTGCTTGCCACCTTAGTGTGTGCCACTTCAGCATTGACTCCTCACACAAAAGCACACTGAAAACAAAGAAATGCCACAAACAAGCAAAGTGGAAGCCTGGCAGCTATCGTATTGCGGCCTTGGCACCCTCTATGCAGGCAGGGCACACCCTGCTCAGCAACATTCAAAGGATTTCCTCCCGCATGTGTGATGCGCAATTATTATGGAACAGGCTTCCTGTCTCTCTTCCCTGCAGCCGGGTCTTCTTTCCTTTAGGAAGGCATTGAAGTCCAGGCTGTTTAATGTCCTCTAGGTCTCTCGGGCCGTTTTGCCTTCTTCTCCTTCTCATAGCTCAGCGCCAAGACGCCGTTGAGCGTTAGAGCGCTATATAAGCCTTTTTAGGTCTCGCTGAGACAGCAAAAGCTGTCTCTTTGAGACATTTTGTAAGTGGGCTTTCAAAAGTTCTACCCACATGGTTTGGCTGGCCTAGGGCTTGAGTGCACGATGGCGTGCACGTGCACAGCTGCTCCTCTGCTCCTTGCATTCCCCCCTCCCTTCTCACCCAGCCCTTTGATGCTCTGCTGGTATCTCCCTCCTCCCTGGGCGTGAAGGGAGACAGAGCCATCCTGCTTGATTAATGGCTTTGCATTGCCATGTGTTCCAGCAATAACCATGCCCGAGGCACACAGAGACATTCTCTTTACCCTCGTTAGTCCCTGTATCTCTATTTCATTCAGAAGCTCTTGCTTTTCCTACCTTTCTGCCCAGCGATTTGCTTGTTTTTGAATGCCGTTAACATTAGACATTCATGCCCCCCACTACCCTCACCACCAACCTTCAAACTGGCTTTTTTATCGGCGTTGATTAACTTTATGGAACAAGTATTGTCTGAGTTGGCCCCACGAAGAGACTGCAGGTCTATTAACCCAGTGTGCTGCCTCACATTAAATGAGAGGTTATTGAGCAATGCATCTTCAGTGGCACAGGGGGCATTACCCCCCGCCCCCCACCCCACCACCTTATCAGAGTGAGACAGTCTTGCACGAGGAAGGCCTTTGCACAGTAAAACTGCTTGTGGCTCCATATAAGCCTGGCAGAGCCCCTCCCACCTGCGTGCCCGGGGTGCAGGGTGTTGGTGCAACTGGGTTCACTCCGGTGGCGGCTGCAGATCACAGGGGAGCGGTAAATCTGGGCGTGAGGAATTAAAGGGCCCAAGTCGTATCATCTGGCAAATAACCTAGGAGCGAGTGGTTTGCACTCAGTGGTTGCAATTAACTTCGGCCCTCTGTTATTTACAGCACCGTGAAACTGCAGGATTTATACATTAAGCGCAACATCAAGCAAGCATTGGCAAAGTCAGAAAGATTAGCTTTTAATGTCCAAAGCATGAGTACAGTGAGGGCTCTCGCGGGCAGCACCCGCAGTCTGGCCGCAACTTCTTCTTCTGAACAAACTGCATCTCTCTGAAGTTGTGCCTATGCAATGTGCGTCACAGCCCCAGGGAAATCAACGCCACTCTTAGGATAATTTCTAGCGCCAGAAACGCTCCTAAACCTCCAGTGCTAGAGCCCTCGTCAGGAGGGCATCACAGCCTTCACCACCCATTTCCCCTTTCAGCGCTGCCAGTGACAGTAAAATTCCTAACCACCGCACTCTAAAAGTGTTACAATTCCAGGCCCCTAAAGCTAGAAGAATGACTTGAGCAGCAGGCATTAGTCATTTAAATGCATATCGAATTAATAAACAACTATTGTTTTGCTTATCTCTAAATTTTACAAACAGTGACACCATGTGGCACCTGTCATAAGTGCTGTGACGATGCTGAGCCCCGGAAACTACTGGCTCAAATTAAGCACTGCTAAACCTCCCTTTATTTCTGCTCCCTCAGCCCATTAACTTTTCCAGCTGGCAGAGGGGACGGGAGCAAGGGATATCTCGCTGTGCTGCATTCGCTGTTTTAGTGCCCTATCGGCCCTTTACCTTCTGTTCCCAGCCATCTATCTCTAACCTGATATGGACACACATCAACACCCCCTCCCTAACCCAGCAGGTGAACCGGGAAAGATGCGTGTTTAGAGGCAAGTTGCTGATCTGATGTAACCAGCTGGAGTCTGGCCGGTGAAAAGCGTCTGTTGTCACATTTTATTCACCAGCAGTAGCAAGGGAGGGCAGCAAATATCCTTCAGCCCCGGGCGCTACTGGACCAAGGGCCTGCTGATCACACTACAGTGGGTTTGTTTATATCACAGCAAGACTGCCTCGAGCTTTATGGAACCGTTTGCTGTCATAACTAGAGGGCATTCCTCAAACGACACCTTCATTGGCGTGAAAACGCGATGTACTTTGAATTTTTCTATAGGGACCAAGGTCTTTACCTTTGCTAACTTCCACTGAAATAATTTTGTTCACCATCCTAGGTGTAGGGGGATTGTGGGGACACATTACTCTAGTTTTAGGGGGTTTCTCACGAATTTGGACTAGTTTGAGTTTCCATGTGGTAAATCAGTAGTCGTATTTTCCTATTTGGCAACATTTTACAACCGCGAAGTTTTAAAAAAGAAAATCAGGGGAATGCTTTTTCCCCGTTGCCATATGTTGAACAAGGGGCAATTTTAGACAGGGAGCTGGTAAAATAAAAGCATTTTTGGCTTAAATAAACAGGGGTCTCCTGCGTTAATTGGCCGGCAGGTATATAGTTTATAGTAAGCTCTCCTTCTGTGCCAGAATACCCTTGTTTGAAAGTTGGCACGTATAGAGACTAGTGATTTATAATTTCAATTGTTTCATAATTATTATTCTTGCATTTTGGCTTAAAATTAATAGACTAAAACAATTTTCAGGAAGAAAAGATAACGATTCTAGGTTGATTTTGAGAACAGCTTTTAAGAAATTATATGAAGAGCTTAGAGTTGCATGTTTAAGAAATCAAAAGGGTAAATTATCTAAATGTTGTATCTGGAGCAGGAAGGTCAGAGGCACATGCATTAAAGCTTTTTGCGATCGCAAATGGTGCGAATCGCAAAAATCGTCCGTTTGCGATCGCAAACTTAGCTTTTGCGATGCATGAAACAACGTGACACTCGCAATTTAAAAAATCACAATTATTTGCAATTTCTTAAATTGTGATTGCATTTAAGGAATCGCAAATTGCGATACCTTAAATGCAATGCAAGATGCCTTTTAAAATATCAATTTCTCTTTTTGGGCCCGCTATTTACCGCAAAATCATACCAGATGGTAAATAACGGAAACTTTGAAAAATGCACTAAAGTGCATTTTTTAAAGTTGTAGGTTACACACACACATGCCCTTGGGACGTGTGTGCGCAACATTTGTGCACAGATCAATTTCAGCGGTGCAACAGGGTGTCCTTTTGACACCTTTGAAATTGCATGTGCAATTTGCGAGTACCTATTCATTCCTATGGGCCTGTAGGCCTACAGGAATATATGGGAAGCCATTCCTTATTTGCGACTCGCAATTTGCGAGTAACAAATAAGGAATGTGTAGGAATCGCTATTTTTGTAGTGATTCCTACATGCGTAGGCTTTTGCGAGTCTTAATAATCGCGTTTAAGGACTCTCAAAATCCTACCTTTATGCATGTGCCTGTAAGTGCATAAGAGTTCATTTATGATTTAAGATGAGAAATTATAGAAGTTATGATTTGGTTAGCTTGTGAAAACTTGGTAAAACAAGATAGTGAGTGTAAAGTTTCTCATTCACCAAGCGGAGCCTGTTTCTGGAGAAGGAAGACCAAAAGCTAATAGAACTGTGGTTTCATTTCTTTTGTGAATTAACTCTCCTTCTCACATCCAGCCACGTCTTGTAGCCCAATTTGTCCACTTTAATCCCTCTCCCGTTTTCTCTCGATACCAGCTCCCTTCTATTGGACACAGTAGAGCACTGGGCAGTATCACCTGCAGCATAAGTGGGGCATCCACCTTAGAGGTCAGCGCATGCTACAATGTGGTGTCACAGACTCCGTATCTACAGAGCAAATGTGTTACTTTAGAAAGAATTTCAATTTTGGAAATCAACGTAACTTTTATAGTTTTGAAACGCTTAACTGGTGTCTGTTTTTATTTAATTTATGCTGGAAAGACGCAAGCTACAAGTACCTGTGCAAGGGGCTGATGCGGAGGTACGGCGCTCCCCCATGACACCCTGCACCGCGCTTTTATCTTTCCTTTTTATTGCATCTCTGTAACTATAGGTTTTCCAGCCAAATTCCAACCCGTCCCGAGGGTCAGAAACATAATGAACCATATAAAATACAAGTTGTTTGACCATCACACTTTAATTATACTTCCAATCCAAATATACAGCATGGGGATCATGTGTTGGCCTCACTGAGGCACTGAGGTTGTATACTAGCTGCACTCTGCAGCTCTCGCAAATGTTAGTTCAGACCGCCCCAGTAGTAGCACGTCGGTTCTTTGTCAAATTATGACATAGTGTGCACGGACTACTTTCACCCACCATTTGAGCACACCACTCATTACTTTTTAGGTCGAACCCTAGCAGCGCACTGCTCTGCGATATGCTGTATTGGAGTATGGAATTGAAGCCTGCCCACTCTCCGCCCATATTTGTTATTAGCTTGTGTCATTGCCCTTCGTAAATGCTGCCTTCTGATTCGTTAATAGGCGTGTTAGTCCCTCCTTGTCTTCATTTGTAACCTCCTATGAGGACAGGCCTTTTTACTTCGGTTGTTACACGGTATGTCTTTTTCAGTCTGTAAGCACTATTTTCTTTTTTGAGTTTCTCCTACTACAGGCACAACATGCTTTCCTGCAACATTCAGGGTGCCATGCGTGGTTTCACTTTCCGAGCAGCTCGGGAGACATTGGCGGCCACTTTTTAAATAGGTCTTGCATTTACGAGAATTGGAGCTATTGGCATTGTAAATGACAATGCCTTTCAATTGTGTGTTAATTAGCAAAACAGATACATAAAAGCCATTGTCATTTACAATGGCAATAGCTTAAACTCTTGGAAATGCGAGACCTATTGCATTGCAAATGCTTGTTATACTTTATACTTCTCACCTGGCTTCAATAAAGGGAGCAGTTCTAGATTTCCAACTGCACAACGGATGACATTAGATAGTTGTAGGCGAAAGTTGGGATCATGCCAAATGCTATCATTCACCGAGTAATATTTGGAAATTAACAAGGAAATGGTCGTCCTTATGTTCCTGACAATAGCCGGTTACCTGTTATAAAAATGTCAGCATAGGAGCTGGCAGCTCATTGGCTGATTGAGGGTACTTAGACCCGCGCGCTCTGTCGGGTGACAGCAAAGTTCGATTCAAGAAAACCCAAGAGTCAGACACCTCCAAGGCAGGTAAGAGACTGGACGTACCAGCAATTCTTGAAGTGAGGAGAAGAGATGCAATGCAAGGTAACATCAGTCCCGCTTCACAAGAGGCTGTGCATGCCCAAGTGGAACTTTGGTGGGTCTCAAATGCCACTTATGTTCTGTATAGCTGTACATTTGTATTCACTATTGATGTCTACAGAACTTTATGCTGAACCACTTGGCATGAATTGACCTATGAGGGTACAATAAAGATGTGTAAAGACTAGAAACGTACATGAAAAGAATGAAAACAAGCACTGGCAATGCCAATAGGTGTAGTCCACTATGTGTATAATTACCAACATTTGCCAGTGCAGGTCGTACAGCAATGGTGGATTTCTCTGGTTTTCATAGGGATACGAGAGTGCTCATTTGCTTTAGTGGATTGTTTTCAGCCACATATGAAGGTGTTCTGCCCTTCTGTATCAATATTGAAAGGCTTATTTGCACCCCAAACCTACCTCCTCATTCACGCACAACAAACAAATAAAATGCATTTGAATGCATAAGCAAATCTCTCTCGTTCCTCTTCAGGGTGCAGCTTCTGGGTTTGTGCCTGATCCCCACATGCTCTGGAACGACAATTCAGCAGGCCCCAAAACACAGACCGCTCCAAAACAGCACTTACCACAACTGCAGCACTTGCCACAGTTCACAGGCCCCGCAGTGCACACCAGGGGCCCCTGAGGTGGAAAGAAAGCTCACACTATGAAGGCATCTGCAGCGTGCATCCCATCCCTCCAACAACACTCTGATTTTAATCACATCATCGTCAGCGTCAAAGGGCTGTCGTCATGCAACCTTTTCGTCTCAGCAGAACAGATTCCTCCTTCCTGCCATTAATTCTGTGTGTCCCCTGCCGACCCCTGGCTGCCCCTCACCGAACTGTCCATCATGCAACCATCATAGCTGCAAATGTACCTCCCTCGGTATCACATCAATAAACGTCCCCTCCCTGCGCATGCTCAGCACGATAACCAGCCTCCTCAATATCTGCTGCAGTTCCACACACTTATGTATTGCCAGGGCCGGTTCCAGGATTTTTGGGGCTCTGGGCCGAAAGGGAATGTGAGAGGCCCGTCTGATTTGCATACGTGACGTATTCAGGGGTCCGGAAGCTGCTTGGTTCAGACTTTTCCTGGGCCGCAGCTCCTCCTCTAGCTACTTACAAGCACCTCTTTTACAGCCCATTTTGGGCTGAAGGTGTGAGAATTGCTTGTGGGCTGAGAGTTAAACCTGTGGCTGTGAGGCGCTAAAGTGCTGACAATGGGCGTGTCTCTGAATGGTAGCCAGGTAGGAGGCCTAATTGCAGGACACACCTGCAAAATGCCTCTTCTTGCAACTGGGACACCATCCCCAAGAGGCCCAGGGAGGGCCCACGGGAGGGCCCCTCCCCTCCCTTGCATGGGTCCAATTACAAAGAGACGCCTTTCTTTCAATTCAATCGGCAGGAGCTGGTGGTGTGTTGAACTGGTGCGGGCCCCATGCTGGTGGGCTGAGTGCGAGGCCCTGGGCAGTTACCCACACTGCCCATGCCTAGTGCCGTCCCTGTGTATTGCAGCTTCTCGGTGCCAGCTACCTGAGCCTCAGAGCCATGCGGTAATGCACACCCAGACAGCCCAGGTGTGGGTGGCAGTGCAGCCTGCATAGCTGTGCATCGTAGTCAGCCAATAGGCACCGCCGTGCGAACGCCAAAGAACCGCCCGCCAGACAGGAGAAAACCCCTAATCTGGTGGGTGGTTCAACCTCAGGTTTGGGGTTGAGGGTCAGTGCTGCTCCCGCACCGCCATAACGACCGCACTGTGCCCATTCCAGGAACCGTACCATACTTGTGCATCTGCATTACTAAATACAGCCAACAATCGTCATATGTGGTGGAAATTGTTGGCCGCAGTTTTTATTACTTATTACATAGTCACACTTGTACAACTCCCCCGGACACCCCCTTGGAGGCCGGGGTCATAAATCGTTGTCACACATTATTACAACTGTGACGTCACGCATTGTCAGCTGGACATCATAAATCATGGGCCATAAATCATTGAACGTCATAAATCATTCTGCCACAATTGGCCCTTACTTTGTTGCCATAAATCACTCTGCCTGATCCCCATAAATCAGCAGCCATAAATCATGGGTCATAAATCATCGGTATGTCATAAATCATTCTGTCACAAGCCATCATAATTTCGTTGTCATAAATCATTTTGATTGGCATCATAAAGCATGGGTCATAAATCATGGGTCATAAATCATCGGTATGTCATAAATCATTCTGTCACAATCTGTCATCATTCCGCTGTCATAAATCATTCTGCATGAACATCATAAATCATCAGCCATAAATCATCGGCTGGCCATAAATCACTGGTTTGTCTTTTTGCTCATTTGCAACTCCTAGGGTCGTAAATCACCCTGACAGCTCGTAGATTGTTCTTTGTCGTTTACCACGCCCCTTTGCGTTTGGGGGGTAGCCTCTTCCCTGGAGTTAGGCCCCAACTCGCTACCTTGTTAGTCTCTTTTGTGCCCCACCTTCTGGCGGGGGCTGGGCTGCGAGCGCCGTCTCCGTTTGCTACCCCGATTTTGTCAGGCGCACTCACCCTGCCGTGCAGCATCCCAAAGTGAGTGGCCCTCCTTCTACACACTGCCCTGTCGGTGTGCTCCCATACAATACCAATACACTTGTTGTTTCCGCCACGCCGCCAGCGAGGCTTACGTCTTCCTGCGGCTCCCCCCACATCTGGTCAGCTCCAACGGCAATCTTCCCACAAACGCAATGATGCGCTCTGCTCCATCTTTTCCCTTCATGCCCTGGCACACCTGTGTCCTTCTTCGGTATCTTACTGTCTCCTCTCGCCATGGTTATACATGCAATCAAAAATTGAGAGACAGTCAGATACCTCCTGTGGAGGCGTGATACAGCATGCCTTAATTCAATAACATCCTCTACGTCGCCACTGCCCCTGTGCCCCTGGAAGGCTCCCCCCGGTGAGTACCACCGTGCAACCAGTAACCCTGATTAGTATCCGCCAGGCCGGACTATTTCGTGCTCGGGGGGGGGTGAAAACCCGGGTTGGCGCTGCCGGGGGCACGGGGCATATGCCCGTGTATATGTAACGATGATGGATCTGTTCCTGCCCTCTGCATGGTATGCATGATACCACAGTTGTCGCGGGCGCTGGTCCCTCTAGTAACCTGGACTCCCCCAGGGGGCGTTCTCAGCCCTTGTCCCCGGGAGACTGACTTTGACCTTCCCTCTTGAAATACCGTACAACTAGGGGGGACACTGGCGCTGCGTAACAGATGTTTATTGTTACCCATTCAATGGTACTTTTTTTTTTTTGTAACTTTTTTTTTGAGCATTCGACAGGACCTTGTGAGGGTCTCACTATTAGTATCCGCCTGGCTGGAGTACCCCACTCCATGGCCCTTATTTCTCGCTCCGGGGGTGGGGGGGGGAACCGGGGATTGCGCTGCTTAGGGCGCATGCCTGTGCGTATGTAAAGCTTGTTACTTTGTTCCTGCCCATCTGGATGGGCACCCCTCATGGGCCTTTGACCCAATTGCTTCAGTATTCTAGGGGCTCGAGGGCGGGACAGCATTAGATTTCGGAATTAATGTCCACTTTTCCCAAGTGCCAAGTGGAACTACAGTGTGAGCATTTGGCAAGACCGTGCGAATTATCACTTTCTCTTCCGTCCTGCGCCTTGTAGCAAGTGTCCCGGCAGCAAGCCCCTCTGCTATCATGGACATGTCACTTGCACTCTTAATCCTCTCCACGGGGGGCGGCACTACCCGAAAGCTGTCCTAGCCATTCTCTAGTGGATTACAATACATTGCTTCCATCTGTTAACAGTTTGGAAGTGCACGGATTTCTTTTAGTTTACAGTATACAATTTTTTTTATTTTTTTGCGCATTTCCTTATAGTACTACCCTGTTGGACCTTCTCGTTTACATACCACCCAACTGGCTGTACATATTTCTTACTTTGGAAAGGATGATATCACGCGTTGGCACAACTGGGGTCGCATGAAACATGACCTCCTAATTGTAAAGCGCATGTTCACCCAACCCAGGCACTGAATAACCGGTGTCCATTGTCACCCAACTTAATGTCTTTTTTTTTTTTTCTTTCATGTACATCTGTGATATTAGCCTTACTCTGAACGCTGATTCTGACAGACTAGTTTTGAGGAGAACAGTACTGGATGAATGATTGAGCCCTTTTATAATAATAATAATAATAATAATAATAATACAGCATTTTGTAGAGCGCGAACAGCTACCTCACAAGGAGGTGTCCCGGCGCTGAAGACCGCTGGGGAACCCGTCCTGGCTTTCCCTGTGAGATGGTCCCTTTCTGGGTGTCTCCAAGGTGAAACCAGGCATCCCCGGCGTCTGTGGGGGGCCGTTGTAGAGATAAGGCAAGCTTAATGCCCAGAGTTGCCGAGTGTGTTCCTGGTTAGAGTAGGTACCGAGGCAAGAATTAACGAGTCCGTTTTTGACCCTGGTCCACAACCCTGCCGCGTCGGGAATTGAACCCTGGTCCCTGGCCGAATCTCTGCTTACGGGTCAGCCGCCTCTAACCAGTGAGCCACACCTCTCCATATATATATATATATAAGGATATCAATTCATTTGCTTTCAGTTTTATATAGCATTGGCGCGCCTACATGGGCACCAGTTACATTACACAAGGACACATTCATTTCGGCACGGGGATGTTAAGTGATTTGCCCAGAATCACAGGATGTCGAGATTGAAACCCGGTTCCCCATCCCACGGCGCCAGCCTGGTTACAGCCGAGGCTGTGCCCTGCACACTTTATATGCACAGACGTGACAACTTCAACGCAGAGGAACTCGTTGCATACCTCCATCAGCGCTGAATGCCAGCGCCACATTTTAACTCCCTTTAATATCAAAACCGGTACACTCTGCTGTTATTAGGTCTCGCTGAGCCCCAGCGCTTGCGCTGGCTCGGAGAGACATTTTATAGTTGGGATTTTTAAAGTGCTGCCTGTGGCCTAAAGCTTGAGTGCACGTGAGCGTGCACGCGCGCAGCCGCCAATCACTGCTGCGCGCGCACCACTCGCGTGCTTGCCACACAGCGCTCCCGTCCAAGCGATCGCGATCACTTTCATCGCGATCGCTATTACTTTCGTTTTCACGGCCGCACTCAACTCCCGGGCTTGTTGCCCTTAGACCTTTGTTCACGTGCTCCTGCCACAGCATGTAGCTACTGCCCCTGCTCTCCTTCGGTAAACTTTAGCGGCCGAGGGCTCCTGGAGAATGCACGCACCCCTGCCCGCCTTCGCTAACCTCTCCCATGCTCCACCTCCTCAGGTACGACCCTGCAGCGATGACTGCTCCCCCCTCCCTTTTCATGCACTTCCAGGCAACGCGAAAAACACACCGCCCCTGTGCGCATTTTTAGCCTCCTCTCCCACCCACAGAGTGCTTTCCAGTCCTCTATGGCTATGGAGCGTGTATCGAGCCACAAACTAGGATTCTGACCTCTGCGTTCTGGAAACCCAGCTCTCAGATCCTGCTGCCCTCCCCACCCCCGGCCAAGGAATCCGAGAACTGCAAGTGTGCTCCCCCCCACAGCTCCAGGCATCCAATGAGGGGCCCTGGCGTCGGTTCTCCTCCCTTAAACAATTGACGAAAGCCGGTTTATTATTGGTCTCCCAGGCGCCGTGAATACATCTCTCGCGGTCCAAAGTTGGTGCAAACTATCATTTTAAACTTATTTTTATTTGACGTTGTTGCAAAGAAGCTAGAACTTAAAGTTCCATCATGAGTGCCCATAAAACGACCAGACACCACCCTCTCTCCTGGGAATTAATCAGCAATTTCGCGCTTAAGCTGTAAACTTAGTAAGCTAAAGTGCGGGTGCAGCGATTGCTTAAAAAGTAACCAAATAGACATTTTTTTCTATTTCTTTACTTTTTAAGCAATTGCGGCATTTGCGCTTTAGGTTCCGATGTATACAGCTAAAGTGCGAATGGCACAAATGTCTTGCATTTGCCAAAGTTTTAAGTATTGGCATTGTAAATGACAATGGCTTTTATTTGGTTTTCAAAACACATAAAAGGCATTATCATTTACAATGCCAATACCTCAAACTCTTTCAAATGCGAGACTATTGCATTGCAAATGCTTGTGTTAATTATAAACTGTGGTCTGCCTAGTCGCAGACAGAAGAGGCCCATACAAAACCCCACCCCCGCATTTACCACCTATACAACCTCACCCCCCCCCCCTTGTACCAACCAGATGTGAGGCACCGCCCCATGTATCACAGCCATCCCCCACCCCGTTCTCCTTATCTGTAACATTCTTTCCTTTGGACGCCCCCCCCCCCCCCCCCCCCATTAAACCTTGTAACCAGGCACGTCGCTGCCTCTTCTCTATCTGCCCAAACCAGTGCCCTCCTGCCCCCCGTGCACCTCTGTCTGTGCCCCAACCCCAATCCCCCTTTACCTGACCCGCATTGATAACGCCCTCCCCACCATACTCCAAAACCACTTGATCGTGCTTACTCCGCACAACCCCCTCCCATAACATCCTGTCGGGTTCTCATCCAAACCATCATATCTGCCAAGTAGATCAAAGGACCCCAACCGACCTCAGAAGGATGAAAGGCTTAGGCATAAAGACCAGCCTCGAACCGCCATCAAATGACACACGCTGCTCCCCCAACCCTCTCACCTTACGGGTTGGAGCCAAAACGGCAATCACTTCTTGGGCAGGGGACTGACACCCTCCCCCCGCCATAGACAGACCTCCACAACGTCAAACATTCTTCCTGTACTTTAGAAGGTGACCATGTTTGTACACCTGGGTTCCGCTCCCCCCTCTTGGAGGCGCACATTGGGGTGGGGTAACTGTCTGATTCATTAAGTGCCTCTGTGGCTTAAGCTTTCCCACAAGTGAGTTCTGACAGTCCGTCCGTCCCTTTGCAGTTACGGCATTCTCGCGACCAGGTCCGTGACTGCTGGGAAGTAATGCTACTTTCTCTGAAAAGCCGCAGTTTTAGCTGGACAAATTCAATAAATAGACACCATTTCTTACAAATGTCTTTTTATTTCTGACGGACACTGTGAATCGGAGGCAAGTAGGGTATCTGATATTCCTTTGTTAACATGCGTAATGGACGACGTGCTCTACTGTTTTCATGTGTATTTTTGTAACTTTTTGCAAGGTTCCTTTGTTGATGCTCGTGGGATTAGAGGACGATTAGACCCCTGTGATTTTGGTCAATTGTTCATCCCCCTCACAACCCCTTCCCTCCCGCACTGCTGGGATGTTCTGTCCCGTTGACTCCTAGCGGCGCTGTTGATGCCTCCAGGTTTTCGTGAGCATGCCAGGTGGGCATGATGGGAGGAACAAGAGTGCTCACACCATTCGTTTGTGTACTGATTAATGTTAAATTTGGCCTCTGTGTTCACTGTACGTCCCAAGTTGTGCAGCGAGTGCATGCACACTGTTGGCAGGTTTTCAATGTGGTGCCAGACTTTAATAGAAGGTGCAATGTGGTTCATGTAGGGGGTAGTCTTGAGTGAGCCTTTTGAGCACACCGGCCGGGCGTCATGGGGGGAACAAGGGTGCTGGATGTATTCATTTATGTGCGGCATAATGTTAAATATGACGCCGTGTCCACTACGCATCACGAATTATGCAGCACGTTGCGTGCGGGCTGTTGGCGAGTTGTTTCGAGTGTTTTAATGTGGTGCTTGATTCAATAACGGGCGCAATGTGGTTGGTTTATGGTGGGGTCTCAACGGCTAGGTGGGCATTGTTCATGGAGCTGCAGGTAAGGAGGTTAGAGGATGGCTCAGGTCCTTTGTCCTGAGTGTGCACCCTGGTTTTCTCTTGTTATTGCTCTGTTCTTGTTGGTTCTCCGTCCGGTCTTGAAACCCCTATGCCTACCTTTAAAATTACCCTTATGTGGAAGGCTCGGTGTTCACTTTACGGTCATTTTATTAATTGACCTGTTTGCTGCAGTAATTCTCTAAAATGTTCAATGCATTTATGCCCATGGATGTAAATTCTAAAAAAATACCAGGGACCGCAGAAGTGACAATACATGCCCTTTGAACATGCCCTTTGATCCCGATGACATGCCACTTGACCTTTAGCAACAAGTGAAATAATATTACATTAACATTATCATTGCTGAGATCACAGGGAGAGACGCCACTGTCAAAAAAGTAGTGCAATTTTACTATAATGAAAACGCTGCCAAAGAAGATACCATTACAAAATGTACATTTAGTGGTCCTCTGTATGATAAACAGATTGCCGCAATACCATGCTGAGGGCACATCTGTCACTTAACAGGGGACAGCGATCATATGCCCGATAGTAATCATATCTTGAAGCAGAACCTTAGATACACAGGTTATGTCTGAAATGGAGAAGTGCATTCTCAAATACTTTTCAGTAATAGCCTAGTTATATCGTCGGACACACTGGTAGAGTCTGAGGTCAGTAAAAAATAATCAAATCCACAGGTACACCCCTCATGGCCTGTCACAACCATCATATTTTCACTTGAATTAATCAAGAGAGTCACTCTATGCTTAATGGTGACAAAGATTTATTATTTTTGAAATGTAAGGGTGTTCTCAGATTAGTTCTGTATTTCATCTTTTTAATTTGACACTTATAAAACTTTTGGCAGAAAGTCCAATATGGAAGAAGCACTTTTTTTTTAAGCTTAAACACTGATTTTGCTGCAGCCTACTGTAAACAATTTTAAATTAATGACTTGCATAATCACAGTGCTTTCTGACAGACTGAGATCTAGTAGCACTATAAATACAAGGATTCTTTTTACAGCAGTCTTTTTTAGGTTGAGCCTGGGCAGCGAATGCTCTGCTCTGCAAGGCATGCTGTATTCGGGTAGGGATTTCAAGCCACACCCATATTTTTCATTCGCTTGTCATTGTCCACTGTGGCTGTTCATTGGTCAATAGGCTTAGTAGTCCCTCCTTAGTAGTCCCTCCTTAGTACCACCTTGCCTCATTGTAACCTCCCATGGCGACACCCCCCTTACGTGTGTTGTTCCTCGGTATGTTTTAATTACAGCCTCTGAGCACTATTTTCTCAAATAGCTTTGTCCTGCCTGCTATTGCAGGCAGGACACGCTCTGTCCTAATGCTTTTTAAAAAAAATGTATAGCACAAACTCATTTGCAATGCAATAGGTCTCGCATTTGCGAGAGTTTAAGCTATTGGCACTGTAAATGACAATGCCTATTTATTCATTTTAAATACACATACATAAAAGGCATTGTAATTTACAATGCCGATAGCTCAAACTCTCGTAAATGCGAGACCTATTGCATTGCAAATGCTTGTTTTAAATATAAAACCGGTCTAGCAGAAAGTGCCGGCATGCCAGAGGTGCTTTTTCACAGGTCTGGCGGCATTGCCCCTCGCAGGGATTCCAACACATCCTCACCCAAAGGCACTGTAGACTGCCCCGAATGTGCGCCTGCTTAATAAAGCAGCAGAGTCTGCCTCCTCCTTCCTGTGGAGTCAGTGACTCGTGGACTAGTTCACGCCACTAACCTGTTTAATAGGGTATTTATTGCACAGATAGCACCGGGAAAGGGCGTTGTGCTCCGGTTTTTATAGCTGATGCACAGAGCGGTCTATATCCACTTCAGAGTTCGTATCACCTTTGATGTGGCGTCCCCGATCGCAACCCGAGGAACCACGGAGTCGCACATTTCTAACTAGGCAGGGGCTGAACTCTGGATTTATTATATAAACGAGCTTGTGGGTTGATGTATGTACCAAACGTCCATCTGCAAGACGTTTAACGGAAGGAGAGATTTCCATAAACCGGTTCTGAAAGGCTAAATTGCAAGATCGTTTTTTTGTTTTTAAGGTTATGACTTTATAATTCGCTCGTGAAGGCCCGTTTATCCACACATCTTCGCCTACCTAGACAATGTAAATATGAGTTTTTCACATTTTAAAAGGCAAGCCGCATACACCACGGCTCCGATGGGCAAAGGTGCGCAGCTCCCCCTGGGGGCCAGGGCAAATCCCCCCCAGGGGCCCGAAAGTCGAGGCCACAGCCCAGAGACTCTCCGCATCCATTCCCCCGACTCCAGCGCCCTCCGCACCAATGGCGCCCCACCCAGCACTCTGCTCGGGGGAGACTCATCCACACTCGGTGCATCCGAAACGAGGAGATGTCGATGAACTTTCCAAGGGGCAAGAGAAGCCAGGAGTGGCACAGCACCCAGCCCAACTTTATTTTCCCTTTTTTTAATAGCGCAAACTCGACCCGAAGGCACCGGAGCGCTTTACATGTGCGCCGGCCACGCCACACACTCAGGCACGGGGGGCTAAGTGATCTACCCCGACTATGTCGGTCTGAGAACTCTGCAGTATGATCGGGGGTCGGATGCACCGGCCTTGGGGCCTGATCGGGTTGCATGTGGGACTGACTGCGGTTTAACCGGAACTTTTCCACACAGTGCCTAAGGCCGGAGAGTCGGCGGGACATTAATACGTTGGGCCTGACTCGCCAAGTTCATTTTCTTGGAGTACGAGTAACTTGTTACTGCTTTTTATTTTTGCACATTTACATAGCGCAACCTCGACCGGAAGGCCTTGGAGCGCTTCACATAGCACCGCATCCCCGTTACACATTCAGGCACGGGGAGACTAAGTGATTTGCCGAGAATCACAGGGCGAGGACGCGACCTCGAGGCTCGGATCCTGCTTTCCTAGCGGCGGCAGCAGCGCCGCCGGCAGGCCACAACCTCTCCTCGCTTTGACCCCACTCCAGCCCCACTCCCGCTATGCAGTGGGAATGCGCCTAGCCGCGCGTCCTCGGCACTGATCCCTGCCAGCGGTGGGTAAGGGGGGGGTGATAAAGCAGCAATGCATCGTACGCTCCACTTCAAGGCTACCTGCCGCCCGGACTCCAACCTCTGGCATTTCTGCTAAGGAGCAAAGCGAGGAAGGGGCACCCGCTGCGGTGGCGGCGTTGTGGAGCGCAGAACAGCCCTCAGCCCGCTGAGCCTCCAGCCCATATTAACGATTGGCGCTACATTTGCTTACTCTTACATGGCTCGCACATCGACCTTGCGCTAAGCAAGGCATGGCAGGCAAATTATTTTAACATTGCAATGGTGACCGGCAGAGACGCCGCCACTCCTCGAGCCCTCACCCTGTCACTGCTTCCGGCGCTGCGAGCCTCGTCATAATGCCTGGGGAGCTGGGGGTCGTGCCTGCGTGTCTCGGCCTCGGTCCATTCCGTCCCGACCTTCCGTGCCCTGGCGGGGGTGGGGACGCTTCGGGCATGTAGTCCTCCGACATCTGGCACCTCATGTGGTAGCAGGGTTCCCTATTCTCTCCTGCTGGCTTGCATCCTTCATCGCCTGGGTCATGACGGTGGAGGCCGCAACTGCTCCTAAGATCCCACGGCCGATTTGAAATCGTCGAAAATCGTTGGCGCCGCTCCCCAAGCTCCCATGATATGCAAGTGGGCTGCCACAGGGGGAGTGTCGTCTTATATCTCCCCTTCCTCTTCCTATTGTTCTTGGAAGGGGGGGGGGGCGGGGGCCTCAGGGCGTTCCGCCCTGCGGCGCTTCCCGCTGGCGAGAACCAGTTCCGTTCCTTGTCGGGCTCTGGCGGCCATTATGGCGCCGGCCATCGTGCCCCCTTCGGGGGCGGCCTCTACTAAACTCGTAAGGAGGCCTTGAGAACCACTTACAGATCTGTGCTATACAAACACCGGTTATGTGGCATAACATAAACACAACTGGCCCACCCTAGCATTTCAAGATTCTGGAGAGGACAAAAACTTTGTGAAGGAATAGAACTAGACCCCTGTCAAAAAGGGCTGCTCTGAGCCATCCTTGCCGGACTGGCAACCAAGCTTAGCTCGTAAAAAAGTTAAAAAGGGCGACGCTGCATCAGCCCTGACTCGGGTGGAAGACGCAGTGGCCACCTCTGAATTGTTTGCTATCTTTGACACAGTGTTTTAAACAAATGCCTGTATAAGAAGTGACCTTAACTCCGCGCCGCGCTGAAGATTCTGTGCGCGGGCGGGGCCATGACGGAGCGGTTCCGTCATGCGCACAGCGCAACCGACGCACGTGACGGAACCGCTCCGTCACAAGCGTCGAAGGGGTTAAACAACCTAGTGGTATTTTCATCAGTGAGCCTTGTCGAATGTAAACAAACATAATATATTATTTTCGTTTGCGCAATGGGTGCTCTGCGTCTTAACGATATTTCACAGGTTCCTCAAAAACAAATACTGCTTCGTGTCTAACTATTTCATGTCATAGCGGTTATCAAAAATGTTGTATTTCTGTTGACAGGATGAAAGCTGTACTCCAGGCCGCCCTCACCTTCATGATGCTGGTTATCTGTGCCTCTGCCTACTCAGGTAATATGGAAATCATTTAGGAGTTCACATCTGTGTTTGAAATATGTAGAATATATAATTCATTTTTGTAATCTGATCTGAAATTCAGTTTTTATATCACCATTTGCCAAAGTAGCTTGAGTTAGCCTTTCCTAACCTCCAGTCAATTCAGTGCAAATATGTTCTTTCCGGTTAGAATCCAGGCAAGGAAACAGATATGGAATGGGGATGCTGTGCTTATCAAGCATCTCCCTCTTTAATTATGTTTAGCCTCTTTAAAAATACATTATGTCTCACATTACTAAAAACCCATACCTCCCTTGATATTTTAGCCCCATTGTTTCATGCCTGCATTAGCATCTCAGTGCTTGTTTACTTCAGCCTGCTCCCAAGGAAAGGCTTTCAATTCACCAGATCCTGTTTCAACGAAATGACGTTCAGGGGTGACTCAACATTTTGGTCGAATTTAAAATGTTAGTGCTGCAGTTTTTTTGGTATCCTCTGAAAACCATTTTAGTTTCACAGCTTTGATTGTCTCGAGATGCTGTTCAATTGTGCCACACTTTATTCATAAATGCAGAATGTTAGCGCTCTAGTTGTTCATTAGAACTATATGGTGAACCTGCAGTTGATCACTGCAGAGTTAACTGGAAGGCTGCTCCTGGTGTTGATGGACATATTTCAGCCTGCATGTCAGAATGTATTACTGACATGCATGAAGAAAATATTTGAGAACTCAAAGGAAATGTCCCCTAATTTTAGCTGCTAGAGCACTAACCATCATTTCCATGGCAAAATGAATCCCCTAATTTTGTTTATTTCTCAATTAAATGAATTCAGTTTTACAGCTTTGAAAGTATCGGGGTGACATTCAGGTATGCCACACTTTTGTCATAAATACTGAATGTCAGCTCTCATTTTTGTACAACAACACTGTGGGAAGCTGAAGTACAACACTGGAATGTCAACTGACATGCTGCTGCAGTTGCTGTTTGAAGTATATTTTACTCAAAATATCAGAATGTTTCCTCATTGATATTATTATTATTATTATTCAGATTTGCAAAGCGTGAGCTTATCACCCCTTAAGGTTTCAAAGCGCTGGGGGCCGTCGGGGAGATTAAGTGAGCGATCGCCAAGAGTTACATGAAGCTGAGCTGATCATCCGCGGGCGCCTGGGATCGAACCAGGATCAGCAGCTCTGACCCCCTGAACATATAGAAAATATGCTCATTTTTTAGCTTCTAGTAACACTTTCCATAACCTCTATGAGAAAATTGTTTTCTCTCAAACATTGTTCATTCAATCCCAGCTGAGGGTCACCATTTTTCACAGGGTAAACCCACCTGAGAACTCATGGGAATTCCTGAAATGGATATAAAATCATCAACAAATGATTTATATTGTGACTAAAATCTTGATAGGTGGTTATATTTGTGAAACTCACTACATAGCACTCACTACAATGCATTTCAGTGGGGACCATGTCCCAGACTCCTGTAATTGCTGCTTTACTATGTTGTCCATGTTGTGGTCAGCTAATTAGGATTGACTAGTTCCCTTTAAGATGGCCAAACAGAGCTTATCTGAAGACCAACAGTGCAGATAGACGTACATTTGTAACCCTTTTGAACCCAACTTAAGCCCTTCTTTAAATGCTCATTTCTCGACAGAAGCTTAACAGATTTACACCAAATCACAAAAAGCACACTTTCTGAGCAAATTTGAGGTTTACTCCAAAAGCTTACTTTTTGTGGTTTGTTGTAAATCTTTTAGGATTGTATCAATTTTTATTATTTTAAAGAAGAGAAGATACAGGTCATTTGCCTACAACCTGAGGCCGGCAAAGCAAGGGAGGGAAATGAGAGTAATAACAAACGAGTTACACTTATAATCCAATTCACTGAAAAAACCATAGGTTTCAGGGGCGTTATAGTTAGCTGGACTTTTCACTCGTACAAAACCATTGAAAGTTCCCCGTTATAGTTAGTTCAGCTAACTATAACTCGCGTGCCCGCAATGCACTGCTGATGACGTCACATATTACATCACTCATGACATGGTCAGTGACATCACTCATGACATCACTGATGACATCTCAAATGACATCACTGATGACATCATCCAGTGAATGTGTGTTTTTCTGAAAACTACATATGTTTTATATATGTATATCTCAAGGTCGATGGAAGAATAAATGGGTATATAAGTGTCTAAATGGATGATTTGTTTTTGAAAAATTGATTGTATAACTGACTGATTAAGTGTATCTTAGTGAATACATGGCTTAGTGAGTAATGTTTAAATATATAAATATCTGTATCAGTCTCTCACTTTGTGTATAAGTGGCTGCATGGGTTGGTGAGTAGCTACATGAGTGTCTATATAGGTTATTAGTTGATTTTTTGAGTATCAGTATGAGTGTCTGTATGGTTCGGTGGGGGGTATTACGTAGTGCATAGGTGAATGAATGAGTGACTCACTGTTTGTATGTGTTGAAGATCGCATGTGTGCAGGACTGTATGGGTGGATGAGTGTGTTAGTGAGTGAATGACTGTCTCAATAGTATCTTTATGAGTAACTACATATGTTTTAAACTAGTATATGTGACTATTGGTGTATATAAGTGAGTATATGTGAGAGATTGGAAGAGTTCCTGTATGAATAAGTGTGTGTTTCCATAAGTGATTGTTTAAAAGACTTAGTATGTGTAAGTTTCTGTAGAAGTAAGTGTGGTGGTGTGCGTATAACTGTATATGCAAGTAAATGGATGTTTGATTCTTTATTAGCATGAGTGACTGTGTGTGAGTAACTCTATGGATGAGTGGTGTTGTGTAACAGGATGTTTAGGTGCATGAGTACATATGATGAGTGAGTACATGTATGAGTGACTGTATAGGACTGTTGGTGAATGAGTGGATGTGTATGTGGATCTTAGAATTACTGAATAGGTTGTTGTAACTCGTATTGGTATGTCTATTGTTTTGAACATTTTAGTTTCTATTTTTGAATGTGTGTATCAAAGGTTATATTAGGGGGAGAGGAGGTCTGCCACTCTATCACAAGGATGATGTCATGAGTGATGTTATCAGTGATGTCATTTGAGATGTCATCAGTGATGTCATGAGTGATGTCACTTAGCATGTCATGAGTGATGTAATATGTGACGTCATCAGCAGTGCATTGCGGGCACGCGAGTTATAGTTAGCTGAACTAACTATAACGGGGGAATTTCAATGGTTTTGTACGAGTGAAAAGTTCAGCTAACTATAACGCCCCTGAAACCTATGGTTTTTTCAGTGAATTTCTAAGGTTTTTTAAATGCTAATTCCTAACTATAACGTGCCTGAAACCTATGGCTTTTTCAGTGAATTTCAAAGGTTTTTTAATGCTAATTTCTAACTATGCCGACAGAGATAGGACATGTGAAGAAAGAAGAGAAAACGCACAGAAAGAAAAAAAAGAAATGCAGAAAGAAGCAACAGAAGTCCTCAAAGACGAAGAAAAGTACAGGAAGAAGGATAACGTGCAGAAAGAACAAACAGAAGAGCAGAAAGAAGCCTTGTTGCAAAATCATCCTGAACCTCAACTTTTTCAGACGGATACTGGTGGTAACTGAGTCTGACTAACCAGTCCTAGAGCCAGTGTTATGTTAAAAGACACTCAGAATACAATGAAAACACCTACATACACTAGGGAACACTATGCATTGGGGTCCCCCTGTGATTAGCATGACCTCCTCTGTAAGCCCTTAGTATATAATAGGGCAGGTGATTAAAAATACATCTTAAAACGCGCCACAGGGCGTGTTTGCACACATCACCTCAGGCCCCGTCCCCTCCCTTTACCACTGTGTAAACACGCCCTGTGGCCGTTGTTAGTTGGGAGATTAAGTCCCCTTGAATCCTGAGGGTCCCTAGGGGCAAAATAGTGCACTAGGTACGTCCAGTAAGCGCCATTGCAGAGAGGTGTAAAAAGGGGCACGGCCTGCACCACCTGTCTGCAACGCAGAGCAGTGGCGCTTACTGGAAGCACCTGGTGGGCTAGTTGGCCCCCAGGATCCTTCAGGATTGAAAGGGAATTATTTCCCAATCTTAAAACGCGCCACAGGGTGTGTTTGCACACATCACCTCAGGCCCCGTCCCCTCCCTTCACCACTGTGTAAACGCGCCCTGTGGACGTTCTAAGTTGAGAGATTAAGTCCCCTTGAATCCTAAGGGTCCCTAGGGTCAAACTAGCCCACTAGGTACCTCCAGTAAGCGCCACAGAGCTGCGTTGCATAGAGGTGTAAAAAGGGGCGTGGCCTCAGAACACCTGTCTGCAACACAGCTCCCTGGTGCATACTGGAGATACCTGTTGGGCTAGTTGGCCCTCAGGGACCCTCAGTATTGAAAGGGAATTAATTCCCCAACTTACAACTGGCCAGGGGGTGCATTTGCAGAGTGCTGCAAGGAGGGGGCTTGGCCTCCGGTGCGATGCCGGTCTTTTATTTATTTTATTTTTTTAAGAAGGAGGGCTGTGTGGCCCCCCTTCTTTTTCTAATTTATTGGCCCTGGGGACCCCATTGGGCACCCCATCCCCCAGGGCATGCACCCTAATGTTTTTTGTTGAAAAAAATTAATTTGGAAGGGAGCCGCGTGGCTCCCCTCCCAAGGCCTTCATCGGCCCGGGGACCCCAACCCCCGGGTCATGGCCTTTTTTTTTTTTTAATTCTTTAGGAGGGGGGCTGCGTTGCCGCCCTCCTCAGGCCACTTATGGCCCCGGGGACCCCATCGCCCGGGGCCGGCCTTTGTTTTTTATTATTTAAAAAAATATATATATTTATAGAAACACCTAGGACATGCTGGACAAACCATATGTACCTATCACCATGACGATTTGCGTGATATTCATTAAAAGGCAACTATGCATATAATGAATCCACGTGGAATGTATTTACACCGCTAGTGAAGCTCTGACGTGTCTGACGCCCTACCGTGCCTAATCCCGGCACCCCCGCCGGTGGGTACTCTCCAAGTAGACACCGTTGCTGTTTATTTATACAAACATGGGTAGCTATTGATGGGCACATTTAATACACACGCACACCAAGCCATTCAAAGGGGATTCGACAAAAATTCGACCAAACTATGCAAGAAACCCCCCTCACGGTTAATAAAACACACATCCACCGCCGGATGTGTAATACTTTTTATTTTACTCTCTGGAAAGGAGACAAACCTCACTTGAGAGTCACAGCGTGCTCCTGGCTGAGCCCAATGCTGTGTTACACCCACCAGTACCCACCGAGTGCCACACACCTCTGAGTTGTATTCCACCAGCTAATGCGTATGCTATGACACTCTCTAGCCCATGTGCACTGTAACACCACCCCGTGAATATGTCATGCCACACTTGCCTTCGCACGGATTATATTACCCCATCTAACGTGCCTTCCTCGATGCCTATGTTATAACGCACAGCACTATGCCATACATATTACAATCTGGGATCCATATCTTTGTCACAGTGCATATGCAACGTTACACTCCCCAGCACATATTTTATATTACAACTTTAGAGACTAGTTAGGTTACTCAACACTGCCCTGTGCATATTACACTCCAAGGCGCATATCGCATAGCACGCTCTAGTGCCTGTGCTACCTCGCGCTCTCCAATGAATCTGTCTTTGCGCACAATGTATTGCATATTATATTTCACGCCCCGGTTCATCTTATATCACACTTTTTGGTGCATAGTTTATACCATATACTATATCTAGTTTTCATTTTCAATCGTGCTCTCAGGACTATGTTTTATATAACACTGCGTCCACCTACCCTTTTCACGGGCATTACATTTTGCGATGGGGGGTGGAGGGTCAGGGGGTGTTTCTGCCAAGTGAGCCCGGAGTCACAGTCACAAACGTCCTCTACTTCCTGAATAAAAGTGAGATTATGCTGCATACTTCTTCATATTTTAAGTAGTTCGCACAGACACACATTTTAAAAACAATAAAGTTCCTAATACCCACCTTCTCTGAACAGTTAACTTGCTGCCCCATCCACCTCCTCCCTATCCTCTTTTGTCTGAATCCATGGACTAGCCTCCTCCATCCTGCCAGGCATGGTCTGATGTGCTGCCACTGCCCTCCATTTAGCATGATGTACCAGTCCACTCCTTCTGCCCTCCATTGCCCAATTCTATGGCCCATCATTGACCTCCTGCTTAGCCTCTGTGCTTAGCTTGCTGCCCCTATTCTCCTTCCCCCTGCCCTTCGATGTCTTTGTGCATGCCCCTGCTCCATCCTTTTTGCCCACCATGTTCCATGGACCTGCCAGTCCCAATTGGCATATTTAATTTACTTATAAGTCCCTAGTAAAGTGGTACAACATGTATCCAGAGCGTGTAAGTTAAATGCTACTAGTGGGCCTGCAGCACTTATTGTGACACCCACCTAAGTAGCCCTTTAAAGTGTGTCTTAAGCCTGCCATTGCAGCCTGTGATCAGTTTCGACTTTGAAAAATAAACCTTTTGTCAAGCCTAAACCTTACTTTTTAGTACACATAAGTCACCCCTAAGGAAGGCCCTAAACAGCCCAGAGGGCAGAGTGCCCTGGTAGTGAAAACCCCTTAAATTAGTTTTTCAGTACTGCAAGGCCTACCTCTCCCATATAATATTGGCTTACCTTATTACTCTTGATTGGAAACAGGTAGAAATGTCAAGTTTGGTCTCTAATGAATTGTAATTTGAAATATTCTCTAATGGTAAAGTTAGATTTTAAGTCACAATTCTGAAACAGCCACTTTGATAAAGCTAGCATTTTCTTGTCCGAGTGACTGCATGTCTGTATCCTGTGTCCCATTACTAGGTTTAGTAGCCATTTAATCTTTGTGTATTCCTTCCACACGGTGAGACAAAGGGAGACTAGATGTTAGCAGGATGGGCTATCCTGCCATGATGGGATGGATGGAGCTTCCCTCCACCCCATTTGCATTTCTAAGGAGCAGCTTTTGGTACACTTACAAAGAACTTGACACAAGGCTGTTGTTACCCCAGATGGCTTGGAGCCAGGCAGGCAAATGGGGAAAGTTTCCAGAACCAGATGGCAGAAAGACCTAGAAGCTTCTCCCATGTCAAAGTCTGGCCCCAGGTATAAATATTGGACCCTTAGACCAACTCCTGGACCCGAGGGTGGCTTCAGAAAGACTGCCTTGTACATCAGAGAACTGCCCTACTGCTTAAGTCCTGTCTTGCTCCTTGAAGGAGAGAGAAAAATCTCCTTGAACCCAGGACCCCCAGAGTGACACCTAGGGTCAGTTGGCTAACCTCCTGTTCTGAGCTACATGGACATAACAGGCTCCAGAGGCCTCCCTGCAACTTCCCAGCTGTCCTGCTGCAACTAGACCTGTCTTGGCCTGCAACTGGACCTGCCTGAGCCCTACTGGCCTCTGCTAGAGTGAGTCAAAGATGCCCAAGAGTAGGCTTGCCAAGTACTGGGTCCATGGCTGGCATTAGAGTGCACTCCTCTGTAAATAAAGGGAGAATACTTGATGATTTGGGATGTTTGATACTGCAATTGGGCTCATTTGTGGTGAGACTCTACCTCCCACGATAACGCCAACAAAAAGTTCTGATGAACTGGACTCTTTTCACTACACCAGCCGCCAGCGGCGACAGGCAACACAAGATCTGCACTTATCGCTACAGCAAGGACAGCCCGTAGTGACTGCCAACGCGAAACCCATCAATGACTGTCTGCGACACCCAACACATTCTTCACACTACAGGGACGACAGCCCTTGCCTTCCGGTCTGCTTTTCGTGCAACAGTGACAACCATCCGCGACCCTATCCTTGCTTCTAATGGCCTGCTCCACCATGAACTGAACTCTCTGCACCAGACTTTAGAAGCTAACTTTTTCAGTGGGAATAACCTTGTCCATTTATCTGGCCTGCACTTACTTGTGGTGAGCCTGAACTTGTGACTTTCCCTCAGCCTAGGTGGGGAAAGTCACAAGTTCAGGCTCACCACAGGTTTTTCTGTGAGTTTGTAGCCCACAGGTAGCCACACCTCTAGGGTGGGCTACCAAGTTCCTAATAGCAAAGGAAGGAGTCAGACAAATTGAGAGTGGGCAGAATAATGCACTCTGGAATTGATCGAGGCCACACATAGTCAGAAGTTGTCATAACGAGTGATCCAGGTAGCCCATTGGCTAGTGACCCCATCATCCCCCCAGGGTATATTCTGGGATTAAAATTGGCACCCGTGGCACCCTGGACCTCAGATCACATCTGGACTGGAGAAAAGACTGAAAAAGGACTGTCCTGTTGACCCCTGGATCCTGCAGAAGAGGCTGCACTAACCGCCAGACTGCACCTGCTGCTCCTTGGGCTGGTGGAGAGAGGACTGTGCCTGTGGTACCAGGCTCTTGGAAAAGTCGCTCCAGATCCCCAGACAGAAAAGGTGAACTCCAAGGGTCAATCGGCTGAACCCCTGTTTCAGCACCAGGGCCATAACAGTTGTAGTAGCGCATTCTGGCTAGCCAGTAGCCATCTTCAAGGAATCGCCACTGACCGCCGACAAGCAGCCAAAAAGACCAACCCTTGGGCTCAAATGTTGCAACCGTTTCTGCTGAACCCAGGAGAGTCACCAGAGTACGGATTGGCCTCCAAAGAGGGACACTAGCTGGCACCAAAGGAAACCGCGGGACCCGCTGTGACCATTGATCGGTAGTCCAGTTGCAGAGGGACTTCTACTGACTCAAAGAGGACTTTGAGACTTCTACTATCTCAAAGAGGACTTTGAGGGACCCCAACTCCTGTGGCCAAAGTCACTACACCTTACCTGTGGAACAAGGGATAACCGCAAGAAGACCCTTGTCCACCAAACAGCCCCCAGAGCATCTTTAAGCATCTCAGCAACCTGCATCCCCAGAATCAGGATCACTTCATTGAACTCTATGTCGGTCCATGATTAAAGTGTGGAACTGGGCTCGAGACTGCTGTGGTGAGCAGGTAGCTATCCAAAACCTACTTTCTGGCCCCTTGACCTTCTTCCTGTCAGAATTGGTCACCCAGGTCGGGCCAGAGTAGTCAAACACAACTCTTTCAAACTTTTCAAACGTTTTCAAACTTTATGGTAACCATTACTTGTTTGAGCTTTGGAATAAAAAGCGGAGATTTACATTTTACTTAAAAATCTATATCTTCGGAACACTCCGGTGGGTTTTTCTCATCTTGGTGTCTAAAAATTAATAAAAAATAATGGTCCTGATTCACAGAGGTAAACTGAGACAAAAGTCTAACTTTACGACTTTTGCTATTCACAAAGGGCATTTACGAGTAGTAAAGTTAGACTTTGGTCTCAGTTAAACTTAAGTTTTAGTCTTAAGTTTTGGTCTCAGTTAAACTTAAGACCAAAACTTAAGTTTAACTGAGACAAAAGACTAACTTTGCTACTCATAAATGCCCTTTGTGGATACCGAAAGATGTAAAGTTAGACTTTCATCTCACTTTACCTTTGTGAATCAGGCCAATGATCTATTTTTATAAATTGGTGTCAGATTTCTTCAGTGTTGTGTGACCTCCTCATTCTCTTGTTTGGTGTTTCTAAATGCTTTACACTCATTCCTCTGTTTAAGCCTTGCTGCGTAAAGCAACAGCTACCCAGGGTTTAGCTAAAGGTTTTACAAACGAGCCTATTAGACCCAAGACGGTTTTGTGAGTGTAGTACATGGTATGGTCTCACAACCACACCATATAATACTGCAACATCCTCACATTGATTGATTTAATATTTATGTTAACTTATATAGTCTTAGAATAAGTGGATTTTCAGTATTATACAGAATAAATGAAGAAACTTTCCCTGATGTTTCTGGGTAAGGAGTTCCAGATGGATGACCCTAGATAATAAAAGGCCCTTCTCCCTTTAGACTGTAATGTCACCCACTATGACGTTTGCTCCTGCAGACCCAATCAAGATCATAATGCTGAAATACTACACAATAAACTTAGGAACAGCTGCATGGGTACATTGAACATTTTGAAGAAAATGCAGTCTCAAACTGGTAGTATGTGTAGGGCATATCTAGCATAGGTTATATGATCTCTTTTGCAGAATGCTGACACCAAGCTCACCACAGCATTTTGTCCTCTCTGGAGCCATAGGATTCGGTAGCTTTTAAGGTTGGCATTAATTGAGTTACAGTGTTTCACTGACAATGCCTCTCCCCACTAAAGCTCCCAGTGAGGGAGATAATAGATGGAGAATAGAACTCAACACATGCATTTGATGGAATCAACTTCCTACTATTGAACTAATTTGGGTGTTAAGTGAAAAGTCTTTTTTTAAAGTGAATACAAGATTCTTCACCTTGTTGGAGAACAAAAGCCGCAGGTTGAAGATAAGGGGTGGTAACAATGAAGACAAAATGGCACCCTTTGCTCCTAAATAAAATTATGTCAGTGTTTGAGCTGGTTGTGGGTATTTGACTCACACCCAGGGCTTTAGTTCAACTAGAATTCTTTGGAAATCAGTTATTGCTAGGAGTCTCTAGAGATTTGAAAGTAGGGCTGAGTATCACTGGCGAAGTGGAATTATTGGCGCTTTTAAACATGGCGATCAAATAGATAGGCCAGAAAGCTGGTAAGAGAGTAACTTTCTCAGAGAGAGAAGGACATAGTAAGCTCCTCTGCATATGTTGACTCAGAAAAGAATGGGCCCAGCTGACTGTTTCTTTATTAGCACTGACTACCATAGCCTCCCTACGCAACAGAATGGAGTAGTACTCAGTGGTAAGTGCTGCTAAAAGGTCTGCTTCCAGCAAGCATCCAGTGCCCTCAATGCAAGGTGCTGTCCCAAAATCAGAATAAAGAGGTCTCTGTCACCTATTAGGCCTATTGTCAGACTGTAAGATGATAACCCTGTATAGGTTTTTAAGGGATTTTGTAAATGTGTAACCACATTGTTTTCCAAAACGTTGGCCAACACTAGTAAGACAACGGACAAGTAGGTGGCCCAACATCAGTGTCCTATAAGTACTTTTTTTTAGAGCTGTTGGTATGTAACATTCTAAGATGGATTTATTTTTAAAAAAGGCATATGGAAGGGTGTAGGAGAGTGCCCTTTTTGACATGATTGCCCCCACTTTTTCCCTTTCCACCTGATGTGATTTCGACTGAAAGTACACTGGGTTCCTGCTAACCAGGTCTCCAGTGCCAGAGCTCTTTCCCAAAACTGGGACCCTGGTACCTAGGGCCAGCTGCTGCACAAATAAATTGTGCCACCCTTAGGGACCCCTCACCAAGCACATGTGAGGACATGTATGCCTGAGCAGATATGCCCCTGTGCTGGTCAGCCCTATTGCTGCCTGTGCAAGTGACCAGGGAGGCTCTTTTAAACCATGTACTGGACACTGGTGAAAATGAGTTCCCAAGCTACATGATGGCTTCACTGAAAATAGGGGTGTTTGGTACCAAACATCTCTTCTGAAAAACCCACACTAATGCCAGTGTTGGATTTATCAAAACATGCACTCAGAGGGCATCTTAGAGATGCCCCCTGAAATCCTACCAGCCTCTGTGTGCTTGCTGACTGGTTTCTGCCAGCCTGACACTCGAAACGAGTTTCTGACCTAAGTAGCAGCCCTTCGAGTATTATGTCTGTTCCTTTTATTATTTGTATGCCTTCACAGGCTTTCTTCTACGGGCCGGTCCGATAATCAGACCTGGGTCCCTTAGCCAGACCTGGGTCCCATAGCCAGACCCAGTTTTTTTACTTACTTGATTTGTTGATTGCTTGGGGATTATCCAGACCTTACACCATTTGTCATATTGACCGGTCTGCTGGACCGGGGGCTCCATGGCACTGTTGCCATGCCTCACTACTCATTCCTTTAGCGTACTTACTGGGGAATTGTAATGCTTTTTTTACTCCTTACTTATCCTGTTGGGATGTTTTTGTTCCCTTTGCTTGTGTTGTTCTCCTTTAATGGACAGTTGTATGGTTCACTGTCCTATGGATGCTGGTTGCATCCATTCAAGGTTAGGCTGGTCCACCCCTCAATATACACTCATGCAAAGTTTCACTCCACGGAGTATCATGGAGTTACATAAAAACTCGACATTCAGCGGAGTTTTACCAACAGGAGGAAATATCCAGGTCACACCACTTGCACTGCAATTTAGCGCCAGTAGCGTGAGCAGCGTGCTAATAAATCAGCACAAATTGCACCATGCAGCGCACAAAAGTGTGCAGCCATTCGAATTGATTTTGCTGCCACTCGAGTGGAAAATCTATTCAAGCAGCAGCAAATCTACTCGAGAAGCAGCCCTCTGATCCCGACCGCCCACATTAGAAAATGGTGCTAGGGAATGGCAAATCTCGCTTGCACTCATACTTTTGGAGCCTCCCCAGAAAAACATACCGCCATGCGACAATTGGTGGAATTTGGCCAAAACTGAGTCACGAAATTCTGCCAATTCTGTGACCGGAATGAAACATTCCGCCCACCCCTACTTCTATCACCAAAGGGACTTCTGTGTCTTCTCGATCAACAGTACGTTGTCAAATGCATACATAATTCAAGAGCAGATTCTCCATTAGGGCTCTGGGGCTACGCCTCCCTGATATTCCTTCACATTCTTGTACAAATATTAAAATAGATCGATTTATTTAGAGATAAGATCATATCTCTAAACAAATCGATGTATTTAAGTCTGGGCTGTGTGGGCCAGGCTGCCTGCCCCGCCTCCCTCTGAAGCAGGAAACAGAAGCCAGCCAGGTACTCAACTTTCTGAACTGTGACGCACGACGCAGGGCTTATGGTTCTAAAGCCCTACATAATGAATCATTGTCATTGTAGTCTATGGCAGTATCCACTAAAGGCCAGTGACGCTGTCAGCAACATGGTTTCAGGCTTAGAGTCTCCGTCCCTGCCTGAGCGCAGCTGTCTGTCATTCACAGGCATGGATTCCACCCTTTCTCATTCCTCACACGTAGGAGTGGATGCAAGCAGATGTGATCTGGTGCCTTGTTCTCGGTAATGGTAAGTGTTAGAATGCTAATCTTCTGTTATGCATATTGTGCTGAGACCCCTGCCATACTGACCTCCCCCACTGTGAAACCCAGGCAGTGGCTGAACATCGCTGGCCCCGTCAGAAGTGGAACCGCTGCATTGGTTCCCGCGCAAAATGGAACCAAAAGAAGAGCAGGTCAGGATTCTTATGAAGTTGATGCAAATATACGAGCCAAGCGTAAAGCAAGAGATATGTGCTTACAGTAGACAGTTCTCTGCTGTATGATATTAAAACTGGCCCTGAGTACCGAATCCTTCACAGAAGTACATGCTATGCGCCTTAAAGTCTCTCCAGTCCAGCTGAGCTAGTTGGCTCATTTGATATAAATGCATTGCAGTTCTAATGCGGTCTGCCGGCAGAGTGTCTTTATATCAGTTGCATGCCTCACTGCAAGTACTACATTCCTGCAGGTGCATGGCCATGCTGCGTGGTCTCCAGACCGAGAGCATGCAATGCAGACTTTAAAAATACCATGGTATTAATGGCACAGTTTTATGTTCCCAATGTTTGATGAAATAATACTCTGAAAAGAAAAGCATTGACGTAGCTTTTTAAATTTGGTTTACGTTAGCGATCATAGTAGTCAGAACAATGGTTCTCCAGCCTGCATTACCGCAGTTAACAACATTAATGCCCAAAACATGAATTGATTTACGAACAATGAGTGTTAAAAATGTTAAGGCAAAGCACCCTCACAAGACCTCTGCAACAGACTCAGCACTTTCTTCCACCACAAGATCAAGATGATCTTCGACAACCAAGACCACCTCAACACACCAGCTCCCGCCTTAAGCGAAGCCATCCAACAAACCCTGCTCAAATGGATCCCGCTCATGAAAGAAAAAACCTTGAAGACCATGAAAAGCATCCAGTCCGGAGCACGCTCAGACCCTTGCCCACACCATATCTTCCACAGAGTCGAACGATCAACTGCTCCTTCGAGACTGCCACCTTCCCCGACGACTGGTAACACGCCTAAGTCAACCCCCTCCTGAAAAAACTCTCTGCGGACCCAACGGACCTCAAGAACTTCAGACCCATCTCCCTGCTTCCCTTCACAGCCAAGGTCATCGAAAAGGCCGACAACACCCACCTAGCAAACTTCATTGCAGCTAACAACGTCCTGGACATCTCCCAATCCGGATTCTGAAACAATCACAGCACTGAGACCGCCCTACTCATCGCCACTGACGACATCCGCTCCCTCCTTGACCAGGGCAGCCCTCATCCTTCTGGACCTCTCGGCTGCATTCAACACTGTCTCCCACAGCACCCTAGCCACCAGACTCCATGACACCAGCATCCGTGGCAGGGCCCTCAACTGGAAACACTCCTTCCTCACCAGCAGAACTCAGCGGGTCAGACTCCCTCGCTACCTCCTGGAACCGGCAGAGACCAACTGTGGAGTGCCCCAGGGCTCCTCCCTCAGCCCCACCCTCTTCAACGTCTACATGGCCCCCCTCGCAACCATTGTCAGGAACCAAGGGCTTAACATCATCTCATACGCTGATGACACCCAGCTGATCCTCTCCATCACCAATGAACCCAATATCAGCAGACACAACTTTCAAGAAGGGATGAAAGCTGTTACCACCTGGATGAAGAACAGCTACCTGAAACTCAACTCAGAAAAGACAGAAGTCCTCATCCTTGGCTCCACCTCCTCATGGAATGACACATGGTGGCCCTCAGAAATTCCCCCACCCCGACGGACCACACAGGAACCCTCGGCATCATACTCGACTCATCGCTCACAATGAACCCCTAGATCAACGCTATCTCCTCGACCTGCTTCAACACCCTCTGCATGCTTCGAAAGACCTTCAGATGGATCCCAACTAAATCCAGAAAAAGTGTCATGCATGCACTCATCAGCAGCAGACTGGACTACATAATATATATAAGGGGTTTGCCCAAATCATCCTCCACTTTCTGGTCTATGAACATATTCCAAAGACAATGTCATGTGGAGGAACAGATATCCAAAGCATTCACAATAGGGTACATTTAATTACTCCTATGAATAGGATCTTAATCCCATCCGGTTCATATATATTTCTTAATAAATCACATTCATTATTAATTCCTGGCCAAACCCATATTTTATTTCTTATTTCATATCTGGTTAGGACCAATGGTCTTTTTTTCTGCCAATAATAAGAAGGACAATCAAACAAAAATATATACACCATACATATAAAACACATACAAAATTACAAAAGATCAAAAATTTCCTAGACCCCAAATTTTGTACAGCAAGTGTCCGTTCCGAAAAGTATGTTGCGATCCACTGTGAGGTAACCCTTATGCACAAATGAGGTATCTTCTCCACCTCGAAGCAAACTTTTTTATGTGCAAGTCCATAAATAACTAAATATATATCTATTTAATATTCAACGGATTCCTCCTTTTCCAATTGTCGAAGCGTTTCAGCCCTACTGTTTGGGCCTCATCAGGACAGGGGTACAAGGAACAACTTAAAGATGTTGTGTAATTGCCAAAGTATAGGGAAAAGGCAACTCCTGGTGTCAAAAAGCGTTGTCACACTGATTTTAATCCAGCCTCAATTCTGTCACAGTCCTTAAATTAGACAAATATCCGGGAATGGACTATTTTTGCACCACACTAGACTCCATAGCGCGTGACCATATGCATAAGTTTCTCCTATTTTTCCCGAATCTCCGCGTGCGCCTGATGCACTTTACCGCCGGGTTAAACAGCGTCTCAAAGATAAAGGATAATTATTCATGTAGTGGGAAAGAGCTTAAGTGGTGAGGCAATATAACATTTAATCAATTAATCAATCAATCAGAACATTTGTAAAGCGCACTACTCACCCGTGAGGGTCTCAAGGCTCTGGGGGGAGGGGGGATGCTGCTACTGCTCGAATAGCCAGGTCTTGAGGAGTCTTCTGAAGGTTAGCAGGTCCTGAGTCTGCCGTAGGGGGATGGGGAGGGTGTTCTAGGTCTTGGCGGCGAGGTGGGAGAACGATCTGCAGCCGGAGGTTGCTCATCCGACGCGGAGGACGGTGGTGAGGGCGAGGTCGGCAGAGCGGAGCTGGCGGTTGGGAGGGAGGAGCAGCTGGGAGGCGGGAGCAGGGCGGCAAATGGGCGCGAGCAGGGGGCGGGGCCGCAGGGGACGCAGTGGCGGGAAAAACGAGCGGTCAGAACGGGTGGGGGAAAACAGAAGGCAAGGGCACAGAAGCACAACAACAGTACAAAAATGAAGAAAAAGGCGAAAAACAACACTAAAGAGAAAAATAAGATAGTACAATTACTACCAGGCGAAAACAGCAGACAAAGGGCACAATAACCGAACAACAGTACAGAAGGGGCAGAGCGAGCACAAGAGCAGCAGCCTTGAACATATACCAGCGGCAGCAGCAAGTTCAGGGGCAGCAACACACAGGTGGTGCTGTGCGGCGTGGGGAGCGACCTGTCTGAGAGCAGGGTCAAGGGTCGCTTAATGAGATTGTGCTCTGATTTTCTATGAACTTAACATTCTTGATCATACCACAGTAAATCAGCAGTTCTTTTAATTTTGTATGCCAAAATAATGTATAAAAAGCCTGGATTATGGGGGTGAGCCCAAGAATTTCCTGGTTTACTAGGGATGCTGTCCATTTTCCTCCCGATTTCCCTGCCCGCTTGGGACGTAGAATATTTTTGATTTTGCATTTCTCTGTAATGCATTATTTGCTGAGAGCCTTCATGGCAATAAACCTGTACCCTGTATTTCTAATATTTTTGATGTTTTGGGGGTAATGTTTTGCGAGGTACCTAAACTCGGTGGACACATTGCCCATGAGATTGCGGTTTAGGACTGTCCCCAATTTATTGACTTGTGGGCATTCTATTGAGGTAATATTTCGGGGCGTCAAAGATCCCCAGAGCCCACATTTCTGTAGTAGCAGAGGTTGGTTGCGAGTTAAAGGCACCTTCTTTCTGCTGTAGAGAGGTTCTCGTCTTTTTTGTCCTATTACAAATATTCCTAGTTTAGTGGATGCTTCATTGTGGATCTATTCTACCACTGACTTGCAGTGCTGATCTTGCTCCTGAAAGATTGGAAGTATAAATACAGCAGAATTATTCTGATTATTGAGAGTGTTCAAGTGCATTATTAAAGTTCTGAGTCTTGTGCTGCATGATGGATTGTTATGCTTAATGTGAGGAGTTTGGTTATGCGATGTTGGGTTCTATTGGTGGTTTGATTACTGTGATTTTGATTAACTGTTCTTACTTATGATATGTACTGAAACTGTTTTGGTTTCTAATATTGTTTAATTTGGTTATCAGATTCATCATTATACAAGATCTTGAGATTGTTGTTTAACTTGTCTGCACAAATGTAGAGTGTTTTCCAAGGAGCTGCATACACACGCTTATGGATTTTTCTGAATTAACAAGATTTCTTTCAGGAGTTTGTGTATCTAATCTAAGTTAGTGTCTTTTGCACTCAGGGCAGTGTAGAGTCACAGATGCTGAGTCCTCTGGAAGTGGATGAACCTGTGAGGGATCTCCCTAACAGCAAATCATTTTGCAGGCCTTCTGAATACCAGGATGAGCTCAGCTGACGTCCGCTGGTGGGCTATGAAAGGCATCTTCTTCCAGAGCTGGTACAAGACATCGTTGCTTGGTGGGGTATGCATTGGTTGAATCTTTTTGAAACTACTGAGAATGTGCAGTGTTACGGTTTTGTACACCGGAGGTTCCAGCAAGAGGTTCCTGGGGAGACACACCCCACCTGCAGTGGGATGCCGGACAACCTTTGCCTCTCCTGCCTCAAGTCCTGAAGAAGATCATGAAAGAACAGACTCAGATCATCCTTGTAGCTCTATGTTTTGGAGCCTTGATCTCAGCCTCATCATTTCCTCCCCAATCCAGCTACCTCTTTGGAACAACCTCCTTTCTCAGCAACAGGGCAACGTCTTGCACTCAAATGTCCACAAACGACTCCTCCATGCGTGAAGATTGAGGGCACCAACTGATCTAGTGGGTGCCATCCTTGCAGCTAGACTCCCATCTACCAAATCAGTTTGTTCCAGTCATTCTGTGATATTTGTGGCATTGTGCCATAAAATTAACCCTCAGTAGGCCAAATTATTGGATGTTTTGGTATTTGTTTTATCTCTGGCCCAAGAAGGCTTTGAAGTGGGCACTGTTAAAGGCTACTTGTATGCCTTGTTGGCCTTTCTATGTTTGCCTGATCAATCTTTGTTATTTAAATCATCAGTTGTGATGCATTCTTCGAAGTGTCTCACATATATGTCTCCCCTTGAACCCTTTGTTATGCTTCAATGGGATCTAGATGTGGGCCTTACATTCTTAATGTGCACACCCTTGAAACCCATGCATAGCTGTTCTAAGATATTACTGATTATCAAGATGATATTTTTCCTTGCAATGACTTCTGCGTGCCGTGTTAGCAAGCTACAAGGGCTGTCCCTAGAACATTTGTGCAGTACCCTTTTTTCTAGATAAACTGGAACTGCAAACTCATGTTTCCTGTTTGCCAAAAGTGATATCGCCATTTTATGTGGAATTGTTTATCACTCTTGTTGCATTTTTCACTCTGCTTTACCCCTCCAAGGAGGAGGAGAGGTTTCACAAACTTGACCAAAAAGAGCTTTTACATTGAGCACATGAAAGGGCACCAGGTCATAACCAGCTTATGATCAGCTAAGCTGGTGCTAAGAGAAAGGAGAACCAAGAGCGAACCCTGTCTAGGAGGATCTTCCAGTGCATAAGAACAAGCTATGCCCTCGCCAAAAAGGAGCCTCCTGAGGGCCTTCCGGCCTATTCCATTAGATCGAAGATTGCCACTACAGCATTGGTGAGAGGCGTTCTAGTGTGGACATCTGCCTGGCTGACGGGCTCCTACATGGGCATCTGTGCGCACATTCACTAGGCATTACTGTCTGGAAAGTTGAGTCCACAGGGTGCGCTATTTCGCCCGCTTGGTCCCTTATGACTGTTGGTGTAAGTTCCATTTCTCAGACCCTCCATATTTGCAGAGGTCCTGCTTTGGTATCTATTCGAAAGGTAGAAAATCTACAGTTAGAAGTATACATCAAAAGAACAAGTTACTTACCTTAAGTAATGCCCTTTCTAGTAGATACTCTAGCTAATGGCAGATTCCTCCCTTCCTCTTTCTTCCATTAAAAGTAGAATTGTGTACTTCCAAAATGTTCCCTAGTTAGCTTCAACACACATAGACATTCTTCTAGTTTGACGTGGGGGATCCATGTCTGAGAACATCGAAGAGTTCAAAGGTAAACTGACTCGCGCTGGGTTAGTTTTGTCACTTCCAGATGCAGAGCAAGGTCGCTGTGGAGTCTGATGGCGCCTCTTCCTGGTGAGCGGGAGCTATTGCTCTGGAAATGTTCAGGATTCTGTGTCTCATCTGGTGAAATTCAAAAAGTAGGGAATTTGAGGTTAGATAGAGGATCCGCCAGAAAGAGCATTACCGAAGATAAGGAATATGTTCACTTTGATTTCTTAAAATACATGTTCTCTTGGTCCCTAGCTTTACCAATCCTCCATCATGTAAAGAGTAATGTAAGATAATATTTCCCTTTTCATACGAAGGAAGAGACAGATTTTCAGAACGTTCAATAGACTCATCAGCTCATGTCACTGGACCAGTGTTGTTCTATCAAGCAGGCTCCAGAATCACAAAAGATACAGGGGCAGATTTATCATAGTTTTGGGTCTCCCCTGAGAACCATGCACCCCTCTGATGACAGAACCCCCGTTTTCTCACTCTCAAAATGTGAATCCATGCTGGATCTACTAATGGACTTTACTGAGTTCTTTCTACTTATGATCTAGTTCTTACTGATAATATAGCTCATGAATTTTGCCTAAATCATTCATTATACGCAGCCTTAAACCTCCGGCCCGTGTCTGTCCTCCTATTGAGACTTCAACAGTCTCGCGTCACTCCAGAGTCTTACAAGAGATAGAGAAAGGTCCACTCAGGGGGCACCAAAGTCCCTGTAGAGCCTGCACCGCTCCCAGTCCCAGCCTTTGGCCCGCTCAGGGTGAGTTCAGGTGGAACAGCTCTGCGCGCGGACACAAGCAGACTGGAACCCCGGCAGCAGCGGAAGCCTCGCTCAATCTTCTGCCTCTGCATCCCCTATGCACGCGGACACAAGCAGAATGGAACCCCGGCAGCAGTGAAAGCCTCGCTCAATCTTCTGCCTCTGCATCCCCTATGCGCGCAGGACACAAGCAGACTGGAACCCCGGCAGCAGCGGAAGCCTCGCTCAATCTTCTGCCTCTGCATCCCCTATGCGCGCAGGACACAAGCAGACTGGAACCCCGGCAGCAGCGGAAGCCTCGCTCAATCTTCTGCCTCTGCATCCCCTATGCGCGCAGGACACAAGCAGACTGGAACCCCGGCAGCAGCGGAAGCCTCGCTCAATCTTCTGCCTCTGCATCCCCTATGCGCGCAGGACACAAGCAGACTGGAACCCCGGCAGCAACGGAAGCCTCGCTCAATCTTCTGCCTCTGCATCCCCTATGCGCGCAGGACACAAGCAGACTGGAACCCCGGCAGCAGCGGAAGCCACGCTCAATCTTCTGCCTCTGCATCCCCTATGCGGGCAGGACACAAGCAGACTGGAACCCCGGCAGCAGCGGAAGCCACGCTCAATCTTCTGCCTCTGCATCCCCTATGCGGGCAGGACACAAGCAGACTGGAACCCTGGCAGCAGCGAAAGCCTCGCTCAATCTTCTGCCTCTGCATCCCCTATGCGCGCAGGACACAAGCAGACTGGAACCCCGGCAGCAGTGAAAGCCTCGCTCAATCTTCTGCCTCTGCATCCCCTATGCGCGCAGGACACAAGCAGACTGGAACCCCGGCAGCAGTGAAAGCCTCGCTCAATCTTCTGCCTCTGCATCCCCTATGCGCGCAGGACACAAGCAGACTGGAACCCCGGCAGCAGTGAAAGCCTCGCTCAATCTTCTGCCTCTGCATCCCCTATGCGCGCAGGACACAAGCAGACTGGAACCCCGGCAGCAGTGAAAGCCTCGCTCAATCTTCTGCCTCTGCATCCCCTATGCGCGCAGGACACAAGCAGACTGGAACCCCGGCAGCAGTGAAAGCCTCGCTCAATCTTCTGCCTCTGCATCCCCTATGCGCGCAGGACACAAGCAGACTGGAACCCCGGCAGCAGTGAAAGCCTCGCTCAATCTTCTGCCTCTGCATCCCCTATGCGCGCAGGACACAAGCAGACTGGAACCCCGGCAGCAGTGAAAGCCTCGCTCAATCTTCTGCCTCTGCATCCCCTATGCGCGCAGGACACAAGCAGACTGGAACCCCGGCAGCAGTGAAAGCCTCGCTCAATCTTCTGCCTCTGCATCCCCTATGCGCGCGGACACAAGCAGACTGGAACCCCGGCAGCAGCGGAAGCCTCGCTCAATCTTCTGCCTCTGCATCCCCTATGCGCGCAGGACACAAGCAGACTGGAACCCCGGCAGCAGTGAAAGCCTCGCTCAATCTTCTGCCTCTGCATCCCCTATGCGGGCAGGACACAAGCAGACTGGAACCCTGGCAGCAGCGAAAGCCTCGCTCAATCTTCTGCCTCTGCATCCCCTATGCGCGCAGGACACAAGCAGACTGGAACCCCGGCAGCAGTGAAAGCCTCGCTCAATCTTCTGCCTCTGCATCCCCTATGCGCGCAGGACACAAGCAGACTGGAACCCCGGCAGCAGTGAAAGCCTCGCTCAATCTTCTGCCTCTGCATCCCCTATGCGCGCAGGACACAAGCAGACTGGAACCCCGGCAGCAGTGAAAGCCTCGCTCAATCTTCTGCCTCTGCATCCCCTATGCGCGCGGACACAAGCAGACTGGAACCCCGGCAGCAGCGGAAGCCTCGCTCAATCTTCTGCCTCTGCATCCCCTATGCGTGCAGGACACATTCCTGCTCATCAGCACTCAAAGGGTGTCTCTTTCACCAGGTTCCAACAAAACAAGCAATAATAACTTTGCCAAGAGTCCAACTGATGAAAGCCGAAGAAGGAAGTTGTGGTCATGGTTTCCTGTTAAAGGGGGTTTTGGGCATTTACTGCAGGGAAGTGATTTTCATTATTTACTTATGAAGCAACTGTTTAGAATGCCAGGTCAGCATAGGGTCTGATCGCTCATTGGCTGACTGAGGGTACTTATACATGCGCTCTCGGCTGGATGAGAGCGAAGTGCGAATCAATACATCTCTTCATCTGGATACCGCACGAGACAGGCACTTCAAGGCACAGGTAAGAGACTGGACATAACAGCTATGGTTGAAATGAGGACAAAAGGGGCGCATTCAACGGCAACATCAGTAGGACCGCACAAACGCTTTGCATGACCCAAGTGCAAATTTGGGGGGTCTGAAATGACATTTTTGTTCTGTATTGTTGTACATTTACTTTTTAACACTAACATAGCACTTTTTTTTAAAAGCACTTTGCTAAAATATCGAAAGATAGTACAATAAATATGGGTAAAGACGTACATGACAAGAATGAAAACAAGCACTGGCAAGGCCAATAGATGTCGCTCCCAAAATGTATAATTACCAACAAGTGATCACCTCAGTGCACCAGGCAGGGTTAACAGCAGTAGTGGGAAAACGGCTTTAATGGTTTGCAATGAGTCTATATGGTTAATAAATGACAGCCATAGCTGTAATGCCCCTGGCACCAAGGTAATAATATTAGCAATAGGTATCTATAGTGCCCCATAATTTATTAGTCAGATATCAGCTTTAAATATATTAAATATAGTTTGGAAATCTAACAATTTTCTCCAAACATCAGCTTATGTGTTGTGAAAATACACAAATGTTTGTCTCGAGTACACGCTTTTCAATTTTTGGAAAGGTATTAATTCAACCTAGCAAAAACTTTTAATTTAGTCGAGTGGACTGCACACAAGAGAGCTACCTAGAAGCAGCGGGAGACTCGGGAGCTGCTTGTTGGAGATGCCTGATTTGCAGCGTCAAAGGGCTGCTGCTATGCCATCGATTTGTCTCAGCAGAACAGTTTCCTCCTCCCGGCCATTCATTCTGGGTGTCCCCTGCTGAACCCTGGCTGCGCCTCACCAAATTCTCCATCATGCACCCACCATAGCTGCAAAATGCACCTCTCTCAGTAGCACATTGGTAAACTGTGCCTCCCTCCATGTGGGAGCTCCTATGCTGTAGTCACACCCCTCTCATGAGATCATGTTGCACATGATGACCAGCATCCACAGGATGTGATGCAGGTTCACACCAGAGGCGACGGATGTAGGGATGCCACACTCCAAGATAACCTGGCTGGAGAGCAGAAGGTGAATGAGCAACAAAGAAGCCTTTAACTGTTGTGTTTATCTTTGAACACAGCAAATGTGACTGATAAAGGTAACATCTTTGGGGATGTCTCCTCACAAACGAAACTGGTGTTTACTTTTCTTTCTCTGACTGAAAAAAGAGAAGATGTAAAAGTGAAATATGTGGCAATCTTGCTGAGGTACAGGGAGTGAAAGGAAAGGCTGTAGGATGTCAATTTATTTTCCAACACATAACAAAATGTAATCACATGTAAATGAACTATGCACTTTAAAAAATATCCGCAATTAGGAAAGCACAAATGAAGAATATTTTTGCAGTTATGAAGCGTAATGTAAATAAAGATTTTATTAGGATCAAAAGAAATCAAGACACTTTGGTTGGTGATGCACATATGATAAATATTCACTGAAACCCGATTTCCACACATTATCCCATGTGCATTTTGTAGTTTTATCATTAACACTGTATAGCTATGGCCTGTTTGGTAGGCATTTCAACTTAAAATGTGCTATCTGTACGTGACAGTGCATACCTCACCAGTGATAGAAAATGCACCACTGGCTACATAACACGGGGCAGATTTACACGAAACTGACAGTTTCTCTGCGCCAGCCTGCAAAACCCTTGTGCCACCTGGCATTTACAATATGGCGCACCATGGCCCAAGGATTGACAGATAAGTCAGAAATTTTGCCGCATCAGTTGCCACAAAACTCACGCATTGCTGGAGGTGTGTTGCAAGCACGATGCAACTCCAGAAATCATGGGGCGGCCTATTCCTCATTCACTGTGTCACTCCTTAAGCCTGCTCCAAGCAGGCGTAGGGTTATGTCGCAGTGGCGTCCTAGAAGTGGCGCATCTTGTAGTTTTCACTGCGTCACTTCTACAAGGCTATCCGGCGTGGGAATGCCCACCCGGCATACATTGTACCTGACGCAGGAATAATGTGATGCAGGGCTTTAAAACGTGACGCATCTCCGAAGATGCATTTTGTAAATGGGGCACATTGTAGACCTCACAAAAAGTGACGCAATGGCGGCGCAAAAGTGTTGCAAGGGGCTTGTAAATCTGCCCTCACATCTTTACCACGATCCTGTTCAATGAGTGTTGTTCATTTGCTATACTTGTTTTTTGTGTGACACTTGGATTTTTTAAAACCCTATGACTTTAGTGGTGTAACATTAATGGCAGCACCCCACAATGAAAACTGTTTTAGTACCAATGGTTCGTACACAGACATGCACGGTCCAAGCTTTTCTGCTTCTCTGAGACTGCTACTTGAATCTCAGAGTGTGATAATCAGGGGCATAGCTACCAATGGTGCAGATGGTGAAATAAACTGGGGCCCAGAGGTATAAGGGGGCCCAACTACAGCAGCCCCTCAAGCCCTCAGAGGGGAGCTTAATAACCATGCTACCATGTACCTAAGGTGAAATTGCATTAAATAAGACTTTAAACTTTGCTTTTATCCTTTCACATTTGCTACACAATCAAAGACAAAGGTCAAACGCCTGTTTAGTCTTCTGTCAAATAACTGTTTATTCTTTTAACATGGAGACTGGTGTTTACTTTTGCTCATGGGAAAGTTTTCTGATTTTGTAAAGCGAACTATGTAACGGTCTTGCTGGTATGAAAGGGAAGGCTGGATGATGTCATTTTGTTTTAACAGAATAACATTTAAATACCTATAAATGAACCGTACAAGTGTTTCAAAATAAATAAGCATTTAAGAAAGCACAAATCAATCCCCTTTTTCGAATTCTGAAGTGTAATGGAAACAAAGATTTTATTCGAATCAAAACAAATCAAGACTCTTGACTTGGTGATGCACAGAGGGTGATGCACAAATAACAAATATTCGCTAAAACCAAATTTATGCACATTATTCTTCGTGTGCAATATAACTTTATCAGTAAAACTGTATGTTTGTACACATTTCGTGGTCATATCAAAGGAAAATGGGCTGTCTGTTAATGACAGTGGCTACAACACCAGGCCTTCGTAATATATATGTGACAGTGTGCTCCTAAATATTACACCAGCTACATACTACACAGTTACCACTCGCCTACTAAATGGGCATGGCACATTTGTGACACCTGCTCTTTGTGTGATGCTCGGATTTTTCAAACTTCCCATGAGTTCCCCACCTACTAAGGCCACAGGATTTCTTACAGCACTGGGAACTTGCTGTTAGCTCTGTCTGATTCCCTCAGCAGCAGGATTCAGACCCCAAGAACAGAATCTCCTGAAGCACCTGTCGAGGCACTGCAAAGGCGTCATTCCGAGCACACTGAAAGGATGAGCAGTGCTCATACTCACTGTTGTAAATGCAGAGCGTGCCATTGGGCCATGGCTACCTGATGCCAGCAGAGGTCAGAGAAGTTATTACTTTTGCAATATGCAGTTGACTTTTGTAGGTAATAGTTACAGGTTGTTGCAATAGGCAACACAATTTCAAACACAATAATACATTGAGCTCAACGGGAGTTTTTAAGTTATTTGCAATAGATTACTTTCAGGATTACTTTCCTAGCTCCAGGACTGGATCTTAGATTCAGTCCTGGGACAGTTCTTGGAAACAAGTGAGTAAAATTCAGTTAAGTTACTGCTGTGATTTTTAAACAATATTTTGCTATTTTAAAAGTTGACACTTAGAAGAAATTTCATAGAAAAGCAGACAATGGTTTCGTATGGGAGAAAATTCAAGTTATGGGTAAAGTATGTTCTCGTTACTTTTGTAATCCAGTGCTGGGTTCCTAGGCTCAGCACTGGGGCATCTATCTAAAACAGGTAAGTAATTACGTTTTCACAGTTGGTACGATTTTTAAAGAATATTTGTAGTTTGCAAAAATCGACACTTAGAAGAAATTTCACAGAAAAACAGTCAATGATTTCCTAAGGAAGAAAATTGGGTTAATGGTAAGTACGGTTGTGAGTACTTTTCAGGGTCAGTGCTGGGCACCAAGATCCAGCACTGGGATCTCTCCTAATAGCAGGTGAGTATTTCCATTTTCGTTACTCGGTTGATTTTAGATGAATATTTTAAGTTTTAGAAACTCCACACTTAGAAGAAATTTCAGAAGAAACCAGTCAATGGTACCCTATGGAAGAAAATTGGGTTATCGGCTTTTGGGTAAGTACTCGACTGGCAGAGTTAAGGTTCTGGGCACAGACTCAGGGGTCTCCCAGGGTCAGGTAAGTACAGTTGTTACACCCTCAGCGGCACAGGGGCAGCTGGGTGCAGAGTGAGTAAGGCCCAATGTTATCCTAAGGGAGAAAGGGGGACCTTGGTTGGTGGCTGCTGACTAGCAGGCCATGCGGCTGTGGGAGCTGGGCTCCTGGTCACTTGCTCAGGGCAAATGGGGAAGTAGGTAGGAATAGAAGTTACACTGCCAGGGCCACTCGGGCAGGTGCAGGGTGCTTTTGAGCCTTCGGGCACTAAATGGATTTCAATGGGAAAGCTCCAGGATGAACAAAGGCTGCAAGCTCGGGGACAAAGATTCTTCAGGTGCCACCACCACTTCGAGAGGTAAGTGGGGTACTTGGAGGATAGGTAGGTACCCAGAAGTTGGGCACAAGGGGCCGCAGGGCGCCGGGTGCAGGGGTGCCTTTTGATGTCGGGAAATCTTACCCTCTGTTGATCGCGGTTGGGGGGGTACCTGGTTCTGAGCCTGCAGGCGTCGTCAGGAGCGTCAAGGTGAGTCCTTGGGTGCCGGATTCGGGGTCACAGTCGCCGGGGGGATGGCCTCGGGGCCTTTGTTCACTCCGGCACAGGCCAGGCTTGGCGGGTGCAGAGTGTGCAGGGTTCACGGTTCCGGGCTGATGCCAGGGGTTAGAAACTTGCTTTGAGCAGTGCCACTGCTCATGGGAGTCCCAGATGCTCAGAGTCACAAGGTAGCCAGGTCCTCCGGGGTTTGTGAGGTTGCTGGCCACAAGAGGTGCCGGGACTTAGCAGGAGCAGGTTCGAGGGTCGACAGGCCGGTAGGGCTGAGGCCAAAGCAGTTGGTGTCTTACTCTTCTTAGCAGCTGCACGGAAGGTCTTCTTTCTTCTTGCTCTTCTTTGCTTTTTTGAAATCTGGAATCTAAGGAAGGAAGGTTCAGGGTGCCCCTAAATACTAGATTTAGGGGTGTTACAGGTAGGTAAAGGGCAGGGACCCATTGGTCCCTGCCCTGGGGTGGGTACACCCCCTATTCTGCCACTCTCCTGTGGGAGGGGGGCAGTAGCCTAGTCCTGATTGGGCAGGGCTTCCCATCTTCAAGATGGCGAGAGCCCGGAGATGTGCTTCACCTCGCATCCCCCACCTGAGAGGTGGGGTTGGAAGAGGCTGGCGCATCCCCTGTCCTTACTTGGGGTTTCCGGCCAGTCTTCCCGCCAGAGTGGGGGTCAGAACCGGTGGGGGCCAGTTGCTGAGTACAGCAAGTGGCCTGGAGAAGCTCACAAAGGCGGCATGCCTTTGAAGCTTCCCCCTGTCCATCCTGGGGGAGGAGACCTAGCACCTTGCCCAGGATGTGCATTGTTGCAGGCCCAGGAGAGCAGGGGCTCTCCACCCACAGGTCCAGCAACAGGTCTGCTGTGTGGCAGCCTAGGCAGCCTCTCAGACCAGATGTGGATTGTAGGTTAGGTTTCAGGGGGCATCTCAAAGATGCCCTCAGTAGTGCTTTGAACATTAAATCCCACACTCGTATCAGTGCGGGTTTAATGTGCTGAGAGGTTTGATACCAAACTTCTCAGTCTTCAGTGTAGCCATTATGGTGCTGTGGAGTTCGTGTTTGACGAGCTCTCAGCACCAAATACTCATAAATGGCAGCACTGCACTTACAGTGCCCAGGAATGGACCTGGGTACTGTAGGGGCACAAGGCTCATGCTCCTGTGCCCACACCACTGGCATAGGGCACCCAGCTAGAGGGGTGGCTGATGGATGCCAGGGCAGTGTAGGTTGTGGTTCATGGCACACAGGGATGTGTGCCATGTCGACTCTTTGTTTTGTCTTGTAGCCAGACACTCAGTCTACAAGGGCAGTGTGTTTGTGTTAGGGTACAGGGCCTCTAAGGGCCTCTAAGGGTGGCACAATAAGTGAGGCCTTCCCTGGTCACAAGGCCCTGGGTACCTAGGGTACCATTTACCAGGGGCTGACATGTGGCCAGGGTTTGCCAATTTGGGTTTGAGGTTTTAGGGAAGGAACATAGGCCCTGGGCACCTGATTGGCAGGAGTCCAGGGCACACTCAGTCAAAGTACATTCAGCAATTCAGCATACCATGCAAGAAAGATGGCACTTTCTCACACAACCCCCCCCCCCCAAACAAAAGGTGATGAGACTAACCCTGCCCTATGGAGTCTTCATTGTCTAAGTGGAAGAACCGGGAAAGTCCATCTGCGTTGGCATGGGCAGTCCCCGGTCTGTGTTCCACTTCAAAGTCCATTCCCTGTAGGGAGATGGACCACCTAAGTAGTTTTGGATTTTCCCCTTTCATCTTCATTAGCCATCTGAGAGGTCTGAGGTCAGTTTGAACCAGGAAGTGAGTACCAAACAAGTATGGCCTCAACTTCTTCAGGGACCAAACCACAGCAAAGGCCTCCCTCTCAATGGCACTCCAACGCTGCTCTCGGGGGAGTAGCCTCCTGCTTATAAAAGCAACAGGTTGGTCTTGGCCTTCATCAATGGTCTGGGATTGGACCACTCCTATCCCTAGCTCAGAGGCATCAGTCTGCACTATGAACTGCTTGGCATAATCTGGAGCTTTTGGAATTGGTGCTGAGCACATTGCTTCTTCCAGGGTGTCAAAAGCCTTTTGGCAACTAACTGTCCAGTTAACCTTCTTGGGCATCTTCTTGGAGGTGAGTTCTGTGAGGGGAGTCACAATGGACCCATATCCCTTCACAAACCTCCTGTAGTACCCAGTCAAGCCAAGGAATGCCCTGACTTGGGTCTGGGTTGTTGGAGCTACCCAGTCCAGGATGGCCTGGATCTTGGATTGTAAGGGTTGTACCTGGCCTCCACCTACAAGGTGGCCCAAGTATACCATAGTGCCCTGCCATATCTGGCATTTGGATGCCTTGATAGTGAGGCCTGCAGTTTGCAGAGCCTCTAAAGCCTTCACCAAGGTGGATCAGGTGATCCTGCCAGGTGGAGCTAAAGACAGCAATATCATCAAGATAAGCTGCACTAAAGGACTCCAGCCCAGCCAGGACATGGTTCACCAATCTCTGGAAGGTGGCAGGGGTATTCTTTAACCCAAAAGGCATCACAGTAAACTGGTAATGCCCATAAGGTGTGGAGAATGCTGTTTTCTCTGTTGCTCCTGGGGCCATGCCAATCTGCCAGTACCCTGCAGTTAAGTCAAAGGTACTGAGGAATTGGGCTGCCCCTAATTTATCTATCAGCTCATCCGCTCTTGGAATAGGGTGAGCATCTGCCTTGGTAACAGAGTTGAGCCCTCTATAGTCCACACAGAACCTCATCTGTGTCTTTCCACCCTGTTGATGAGGTTTGGGGACCAGAACCACTGGGCTAGCCCAGGGGCTCTCAGAGGGTTCAATGACCCCTAACTCCAGCATCTTGCTGACCTCAGCTTTGATGCTTTCCTTGACTTGGTCTGACTGGCGATAGATCTTGTCCTTGACAGGTGCACTGTCACCAGTGTCCACATCATGGGTACACCAGTTTGTCAGACCACGGGTCAGGGAAAAGAGGCTAGCATACTCTTGCAAGACTTGCTTGCAGTCAGTCTGCTGTTGGGCAGAGAGGGTGTCTGAAAAGACCACACCATCCACTGACCCATCTTGTGGGCTGTAGGAGAGGAGGTCAGGGAGAGGTTCACTCCCTGCTTCCTGTTCCTCATCAGTCACCATCAGCATGGTGATATCAGCCCTGTCATTGTAGAGCTTAAGGCAGTTCACATGGATAACCCTTTTGGGTGTCCTGCTAGTCCCCAGGTCAACTAAATAGGTGACCTCACTCTTTGTCTCGACGATAGGGTAAGGGCCACTCCATCTATCTTGGAGTGCCCTTGGTGCCATTGGCTCCAAATCCCACACCTGTTGCCAAGGTCGAAATTCAACCAGTGCAGCTGTTTGGTCATACCAGTGCTTCTGAAGCTCCTGGCTGGCCTCAAGGTTTTTGGATGCTTTGTCCATGTACTCAGCCATTCTGGACCTTAGGCCAAGCACATAGTCCACTATGTCTTGTTTGGGCTCTTGAAGAGGCCTCTCCCAGCACTCTTTTACAAGACAAAGTGGTCCCCTCACAGGATGACCAAACAGAAGTTCAAAGGGTGAGAAACCTACTCCCTCCTGTGGTACATCTCTGTAAGCGAAAAGCAGGCATGGCAACAGGACATACCATCTCCTTTTGAGTTTCTCAGGGAGATCCATGATCATGCCTTTCAATGTCTTGTTGAATCTCTCAACAAGGCCATTGGTTTGTGGATGGTAGGGTGCAGTAAACTTGTACTGCACTCCACACTCCTTCCACATGTGTGTCAGGTAAGCAGACATGAAGTTGGAACCTCTGTCTGAAACCACCTCCTTAGGAAACCGTACCCTGGTGAAGACACCCAGGAGGGCCTTGGCTACTGCAGGAGCTCTAGTGGTCCTAAGTGGAATTGCTTCAGGGTACCTAGTACATGATCCACTACTACTTGAATAAATGTGTTCCCTGGGGCTGTGGGAGGTTCAAGTGGACCCACAATGTCCACTCCTACCCTTTCAAAGGGCCCCCCCACCACTGGTAGTGGGATTAGGGGGGCCTTTGGGTGGCCACCTTTCTTGCCACTGGCTTGACAGGTAACACAGGAGCTGACAAACTCCTTCACCTTTTGGTGCATCTGGGGCCAGTAAAAGTGACTAACTAGCCTGTCCCAAGTTTTGGATTGCCCCAGATGTCCAGCTAGGGGGATGTCATGAGCCAAAGTTAGGAGGAACTCCCTGTACTTCTGTGGCATTACCACCCTCATGGTGGTTCCAGGAGTGGGGTTTCTTGCCTCAGCATGCAGTAATCCCTCTTCCCAATGAGCTCTGTGGGTACCACTGACATCTCCCTTTGCTTCTGAAACAGCTTGCTGCCTCAGGCTTTCAAGACTGGGACAGTCTCGCTGACCCTGGCACAGCTCTTTCCTAGAGGGTCCCTCTGGGCCCAAGAGTTCAACCTGGTAAGGGTCAAGCTCCATGGGCTCAGTTCCCTCAGGGGTATCCAAATCCTCTCCCCGTGGAGAGGGGTCCTGAATGTTTTGCTGTACAGAAGCTGGTTCCCCAGTCTTCTTACCTTTTCTCTTGGTTGGTTGGGCCAATTATTTCAGGCTCCAGACCTCCTTTTTCACCCTTCCTCTTGCTCTGTGCTCTGGTTTGCACACACACCAATTCAGGGATGCCCAGCATGGCTGCATGGGCCTTCAGCTCAACTTCAGCCCAGGCTGAGGTTTCCAGATCATTCCCTAGCAGACATGCAGCTGGCAACTTTGGAGAGACCACTACCTGTTTCAGGCCAGTAACCCCCCCCCCCCCCCCCCCCAGCCTAATGTCACCATGGCCATGGGATGACTAGTGGTGACACTGTCAGCATTGGTGACTGGGTAAGTTTTCCCTATCAAATATTGCCTAGGGGAAACCAATGTGTCCTTCGCCATAGTGACACTGGCACCTGTATCCCTCAGAGCTTCTACCCTAGTCCCATTCACCCAGGGGTACTGCAAACATTTCTTTAAGTTGGGTGGCCACACAGCACAGTGGCAAACTCCACTTCCCCCAGTGAGACTAGACTTGCCTCAGTGTGTTCCCAGATTAGCTCAGGGTACACTTCTGATCCCATCTGTATACTTGCTGCCCCAGGAGTAGCTGTACTGGGTGCCTTAGGAGCTTTGTTGTGGGGGCAAGATTTATCTACAGTTAGGTGTCCTGACCTCTCGCAGTTATTACACCAGGCCTTTAAGGGATCAAAGTTCTTCCCCCTATAGGGTTGAGGCACATAGGGAGTAGTTTGGGTCCCACCCCCTGAACAGGTTTTTGGGTTTGGAAGGCTCAGACTTTTTATATTGGGGATTCTCACCACCTTTCCCCTGGGGAGGTTTTGTGACCACCTTCTTCTGGTCACCCGCAGTGGCTGTCCTTGTCACCCTAGTCTTGACCCAGTGGTCTGCCTTCTTTCCCAATTCTTGGGGAGAAATTAGACCTAGGTCTACCAAATGCTGATGCAATTTTTAATTTGTGTAATTACTTAATATATGTTCCTTCATGAAAAAATTGTACAATCCAGTAAAATCATGCACACCATGTCCAGCTAACCAACCATCCAGTGTCAATCCAGGACTGCATCTGGGTTTTGTGAGCCCCCCTGAATCTAATTCTATACTCCTCAGTAGTGAACCCAAATCCCTCAATCAGAGTCGTCCTCATGAGGTCATAGGATCCTGCCTCTGGCCCAGAGAGGGTCAGAAGCCTGCTTCTGCAGTTACCAGAGAACAGTTCCAAAAGGAGTGCCCCCCAGAGAGGTGTCTTTACTCTTCTTATTTCACAAGCCCTCTCAAAGGCTGTGAACCATTTGGTGATGTCATCACCTTCCTCAAATTTAGGGACAATCCCTTTGGGGATTTTAGGATCAGAAGTTTCCTCCCTATTCTTGTTTTTATTATTGCTGCCACCATTGATGGGTGCTAAACCCATCTCTCTCCTTTCTTTTTCTAGAGCCAGGAGCCTGGACTCCAGATCCAATCTTTGGGCCAGCCTTGCTAAAAGGCTGTCCTCTTCACTGGTGGGTCCCCCAGTGATCTCTCTGGTACCTGGTTCACCTGTGTGAACTCCAGGTTCCCGGATGCTAATTCTTGGATTCAAAGGTATGGGAGCCCTTTCCTCCCTAGGGAATAGTGTGGGGGGGGGGGGGTTATTATCCTCCTCCTCTTCTTCCCTTTCCTCATCTGACTGGTCAGCACCCTGTTCAGATGGGTGGTCCTTAGCATACTGAGCCAAGAACTCATGGAGCCCTAGTTTGGTTGGACGCAGGCCCATTGGTAAATTTTTAATTTTGCATAGGGACCTCAATTCATTGAAAGATAAGTGTAAGTAAGGTGTGAGGTCGAGCTCCTCCACCAGGTCCATGTTATTATTTTCACTAATAGCTGGGTTTGTTTGAGTCATTCTAAACTGACAGTTCTAATCCTCTATCCTGACTATAGTGACTTTTATTTTTCTAAAATTCTAATGGGACTTAAGCAAGGCCCTGCCAAGACTTTTAGTATTTTTGGAAAAGAACAATCAGAAGTCTAAAGGCATATTTAAGAGTTCTGTCGTGTGATCAGATGGTAAACAAGTAGTCCAACAAATGCAAGTTTGTATCCCACCGCTGATCCACCAATGTGAGAAAGTGGCTCTGTATGTACTGTTCCCAAATAGGTACAGTGTGTACAGAGTCCACAGTCCCCAGAGGGTTGGCAGAGGTTAAAGTTAGATATAACCTTACTCTCCAAAGTGGTAGCTTGGTCGAGCAGTATGGCAATATCAGAGGACAGTGTAAAGTATTTGTTGTACACACTTAGGGCCTCATGTAGGAAGCCAAATACCGCTCGGTAACGGCCGAAATTCGGTAGATATCCCGTTACCGACCGGTATTTAGGCATTTGCGATGTAGGGGGCTGATTTTCTGGATTCGGTATTTACCGAATCGGAAATTAAGAAATCGGTAAAATACCGATTCGGTAAATACCAAATCCAGAAATGCTATGTAGGGAGCACTCTAAAGAGTGAAAATTAGTATTTAGAATTCGTTATTTACCACCAAATACAGGTTGGTGATAAATAACGAATACCTTGCAAAAAGTAATATTTTGCAGATTTAAGAGTGCCATGTGGCAGACATACATGCCCTTAGGGCATGTATGTGCGCCACATGTGCACACATGCAAGATTCAGGGGTGCAACAGGGTGTCAATGTGACACCCTGCCACCCTTGAATATGCTCCCCCATTACCGAATCGGTATTTACCGAATCGGTAAATACCGATTCATAATTACCGAATTTTTCCGATTCGGTAAAATTTACCGAATTATTACCTACATCACATTTACCGATTCATAAATACCGAATCGGTAAAATTCGGTATTTATGAATCGGTAAATGTGATGCTACCTACATATGGCCCAAAGTCAGCAAATGATCTCACACACTCAAGAACTGAACTCCAGGCCAATGGTTTATTTAAAAAATATATGGTTGTTTTATTTTAGAACCAACAATAGGTATTAAAATATACTTTCTCAGAATGAAATGCTTTAGTTAAATACTTTTGCAATATGCAGTCGACTTTTGTAGGTAATAGTTACAGGTTGTTGCAATAGGCAACACAATTTCAAACACAATAATACATTGAGCTCAATGGGAGTTTTTAAGTTATTTGCAATTGATTGTTTCAGGATTACTTTCCTAACTCCAGGACTGGATCCTAGATTCAGTCCTGGGACAGTTCTTGGAAACAAGTGAGTAAATTCAGTTAAGTTACTGCTGTGATTTTTAAACAATATTTTGCTATTTTAAAAGTTGACACTTAAAAGAAATTTCCTAGAAAAGCAGACAATGGTTTCCTATGGGAGAAAATTCAAGTTATGGGTAAAGTGTGTTCTCGTTACTTTTGTAATCCAGTGCTGGGCTCCTAGGCTCAGCACTGGAGCATCTATCTAAAACAGGTAAGTAATTACGTTTTCACAGTTGGTACGATTTTTAAAGAATATTTGTAGTTTGCAAAAATCGACACTTAGAAGAAATTTCACAGAAAAAGTCAATGATTTCCTAAGGAAGAAAATTGGGTTAATGGTAAGTACGGTTGTGAGTACTTTTCAGGGTCAGTGCTGGGCACCAAGATCCAGCACTGGGATCTCTCCTAATAGCAGGTGAGTATTTCCATTTTCGTTACTCGGTTGATTTTAGGTGAATATTTTAAGTTTTAGAAACTCCACAATTGGAAGAAATTTCAGAAGAAACCAGTCAATGTTACCCTATGGAAGAAAATAGGGTTATCTGCTTTTGGGTAAGTACTCGACTGGCAGAGTTAAGGTTCAGGGCAGAGACTCAGGGGTCTCCCAGGGTCAGGTAAGTACAGTTGTTACACCCTCAGCGGCACAGGGGCAGCCGGGTGCTGACTGAGTTAGGCCCAATGTTATCCTATGGGAAGCAGGGGGGCTTTGGTTGGTGGCTGCTGACTAGCAGGCCACGCGGCTGTGGGAGCTGGGATCCTGGTCACTTGCTCAGGGCAAATGGAGTAGAAGTTACACTGCCAGGGCCACTCGGGCGGCTGGGTGCAGGGTGCTTTTGAACCTTCGGGCACTCGATGGATTTCAAAGGGAACGCTCCAGGATGAACAAAGGCTGCAAGCTCGGGACGAAGATTCTTCAGGTGCCACCACCACTTTGAGAGGTAAGTTGGGTAGTTGGAGGATAGATAGGTACCCAGGAGTTGGGCACAGGGGGCTGCAGGGCGCCTGGTGCAGGGGTGCCTTTTGATGTCAGGAAATCTTACCCTCTGTTGATCATGGTTGGTGGGGTACCTGGTTCTGAGCCTGCAGGCGTCGTCAGGAGCGTCGAGGTGAGTCCTTGGGTGCCGGTTTCGGGGTCACAGTCACCGGGGGGACATACTCTGGGTCTTTGTTCACTCTGGCACAGGCCAGGCTTGGAGGGTGCAGAGTGTGCAGGGTTCGCGGTTCCGGGCTGATGCCAGGGGTTAGAAACTTGCTTTGAGCAGAGCCACAGATGCTCAGAGTCACAAGGTAGCCAGGTCCTCCGGGGTTTGTGAGGTTGCTGGCCACAAGAGGTGCCGGGATTTAGCAGGAGCAGGTTCGAGGGTCGACAGGCCGGAGGGCTGGGGCCAAAGCAGTTGGTGTCTTCCTCTTCTTAGCAGCTGCATGGCAGGTCTTCTTTCTTCTTGCTCTTCTTTGCTTTTTCAGAATCTGGAATCTAAGGAAGGAAGGTTCAGGGTGCCCCTAAATACTAGATTTAGAGGCGTTACAGGTAGGTAAAGGGCACAGACCAATCCTGACACTCCCTATCCTGCCACTCTCCTGTGGGAGGGGGGCAGTAACCTAGTCCTGATTGGGCAGGGCTTCCCATCTTCAAGATGGCGAGAGCCCGGAGCTGTGCTTCACCTCGCCTCCCCCACCTGAGGGGTGGGGTTGGCAGAGGCTGGCACATCCCCTGTCCTTACTTGGGGTTTCCGGCCAGTCTTCCCGCCAGAGTGGGGGTCAGAACCGATGGGGGCCAGTTGCTGAGTACAGAAAGTGGCCTGGAGAAGCTCACAAAGGCGCCTTTGAAGCTTCCCCCTGCTCATCCTGGGGAGGAGACCTAGCACCTCGCCCTGGATGTGCATTGCTGCAGGCCCAGGAGAGGGGGAGCTCTCCACCCAGGGGTCCAGCAACATGTCTGCTGTGTGGCAGCCTAGGCAGCCTCTCAGTCCAGACGTGGATTTTAGGTTAGGTTTCAGGGGACATCTCTAAGATGCCCTCTGTAGTGCTTTGTACATTAAATCCCACACTGGCATCAGTGCGGGTTTAATGTGCTGAGAAATTTGATACCAAACTTCTCAGTCTTCAGTGTTGCCATTATGGTGCTGTGGAGTTCGTGTTTGACGAGCTCTCAGTACCATATACTCTTAAATGGCAGTACTGCACTTACAGTGCCCAGGAATAGACCTGGGTACTGTAGGGACACGGGTTCATGCTCCTGTGCCCACACCACTGGCCACTGGCTTGAATTAAGGCACTCGCACCGCGCTCCAGGAGGAGTTTGACGCGCTCACACGATACCGGTCAGCGCTCTTGCGCTTTTAAAACTTTAGTTGTTATTTTTGGTAGCGCTTAGCGCTTTTTTAATATTATCCCGTTTTTAAGGTGTAAATTGTGTTTTTCGACCGGACATATAGCGCTTACCCCCACATAAAAGTTAATAAGCACCGCTGTTGGGAGCGGACTCACTTAGCTCTCTGGACACACTCTCGGAACGGCGTCCGCCATCTTGGGTGAGGCAGGGACTCCTCGTGGTGACACTCGGCCAGCGCACTAGTTTCGCAGACCGGACTCCACGCCCTACTTAAAGCTCGCTATGACGACGCGCAGCGGAGATGCGCAGCGGAGTCGCCGGACCCACGCCGGAGTCCAGCCAGAGTCCTGCCCGTCTGGGCTCGTCCGGGCTCAGACGGGCTTAGGGCATGGCACTATGTCAAATTTTCTACCACTGCGTATCATCTACTCACGAGAGGAGTTACTTGCATTACGCATCAATCCCCTGGAAAAGCACCCTGTTACCAACTTGGGTGCGCGGACACTCCCCCCACGAGGATTGGACGCATTGCTTCATCCTCCTCCTGATACAAGTACTTTACTATGGGGCATGCTTAATTGCAGGTCACTTCCGTGTCATTCCGTAGAAATTAACATCCTTATTCAAGAGCACGAACTAGACATCTTGTTTCTGTCGGAAACGTGGATTACTCCTGGTTCTGATGCGGACATTGTACTTGCCCTCCCTCCAAGTTACCTTATCGGTCATTTGGATAGACCTGAGGGACGAGGGGGTGGACTTGCCGTTATCTATCGGGATAACCTTAACTGTAGGGTCTGGAGGGGCTTGGTGGCAGACTGTGAGAGTTGCCACTTTTCCATACAGGTATCACCAACGGTTACATTGGCTGGCCTGCTTATTTACCGACCCCCGGGTAAGGTCGGCAACTTTGTAAGCTCTGTGATGGAAACGGTAACCCTCTTGGCAACATCCACATCTTCCTTCATTGTGCTAGGGGACCTGAACCTGCACTTTGAGGACACGGCGGACATGATTGCAGCAGACCTCAAAGGAGATCTATCGGCTTGTGAGCTCCGGTTAGTCAACTCAGGAGCCACCCACGTGAAGGGCCATTTGCTGGATCCGGTATTTTCGAACATCCCTCGGCTGAGGGCCAGACCAGCTCTTCCGCTCCCATGGTCTGATCACTCCTTAGTGTCGATGGAATGGCAAATCAATCTGCCTTCTAAACCGGCACCTCAAGAGGTGGTGGTGGACCGTATATGGTCGAGACTATCGATCGGTGACTGGACTCAGGCCCTGGTAAATTCACAACCCGTAGCTGAGGCAGACCCGATTCAAGGAGATGCTGACCTCAACCGATGGTTGACTGCCTCGCTTGATGGCCTCATACCGGTGAAAACCCTACAGAAGAGGGAGAAACGAGTGGGTTCTGCCCCCTGGTTCACGGATGAGCTCCGCCGGCTTAAGAAAGGATGTAAGAAACTGGAAAGGGCCTGGAGGAAGAAATTTGATGCGGCCAGGCGCAAGGATTACTGGACAGCGATGAGAGCCTATAAAGCGGCCCTCCGCCTGGCAAAAGCACAATTTTTTGAGGAGCGAATACAACTTGCCTCAAACTCCTCCAGGGAGACCTTTAAGGTGGTGCAAGAACTGCTAAAAGTTCCTGAGCCAGCAGTCACCCATGACCCTGAGAGGTGTAAGGAGTTGGCTAATTTTTTCCATACTAAAATAGTAAAAATACTAGACTCTTTACCCCAGGTGGTTATATCTCATGGGATTCAAGAAGAACCCCTCCCTGTGGGGATAAAAGAGGGTCCCTTCTCCCTTGACATGTTCGGCCCAGTTTCAGAAAGTGAAACATTAAAAGCTATAGTTTCCATAAAAAGCGGTTCTCCCATGGACCCTGTCCCTTTTAAAATTCTAAAACAAGCGGCAATCGCTGTGGTTGGGCCCATTACGAACTTGATTAATGCCTCCTTCTCTCGTGGTTTGGTGCCACCCACCTGGAAAAAAGCCGTGGTCAAGGCTCTTCTAAAAAATTCTAACCTCGACGCGACTGAGCTGGCCAATTTCAGGCCCATTTCTCTGTTGCCAGGTCTCAGCAAAATTGCTGAGAAACTTGCTAACCATCGACTGTCCAACTTTCTTGAGTCAAATGGCCTGCTCCGAGACTCACAGACCGGCTTCCGTCCCGGCCATGGCACCGACACGGCCCTCCTGGCGGCCGTTGAGGAATCGAGGCGCATCTTAGATTCGGGAGGATCAGTGGCAGTGATCCTCCTGGATCTGAGTGCGGCATTCGACACCGTTGACCATCAGGTGTTGACCCAGCGGCTGTCAAAGGTGGGTGTGGCAGGTGTCGCCCTGAAATGGCTCTGCTCATTTCTGGAAGACCGTTCCTATCAGGTCTGGGAAGGAAGCAACAAGTCTCCATCTATTTCTCTCCAGTGGGGGGTGCCGCAGGGCTCGTCCCTGAGCCCGACATTATTTAATGTCTACATGGCCCCCCTGGAGGATGTGGTGACCCCTTATAACATCAAAATCGTCAGCTACGCTGATGATACTCAGCTGGTGGTCGCCCTTCCTCAACTGGTGGAGAACCCTGACTTGTTGCACTCATGTCTGGCGGACGTCCACACCTGGATGAGCAGCTCAGCCCTGAAGCTGAACGGCTCTAAAACAGAGATCATGCTGCTTGGAAACAAAGCGCCACCACTGCCACCTTCATGTTGGCCAAGCTGTATGGGTGACTTTCCAACCATGAAAGAGGAGATCAAGAGCTTAGGAGTCTGGCTGGAGCAAGATCTTTCCCTTAGAACTCACGCCAAAAGAACTGCGGGAGTTTGTTTTGCCCTGCTGCGGGCTGCGCGGAAAATTCTTCCGCTTCTTCCTTTTCCATCAAGGAAGTTGTTGATTCAGGGTTTGATAACATCTCGCCTTGATTACAGCAACAGTCTGTTTCTGGGCGCCCCTGAATCGACTTTTAACAAGCTTCAGCAGGTGCAAAACGCGGCAGCTAGACTCCTTATGGGTATCCCCCGGACAGAATCCGCCAGACCCGCTCTCAAGGCACTGCACTGGTTACCGGTGCGGGAGAGAGTACAGTTCAAGGCACTGTCCATCGCCCATAAAACATTCCAGGGCGGCGGGCCCCCTCTTTTAGGGAGCCTGGTAGTACCCTATAAAGCGAATAGAGCACTGAGGTCTGACCAGAGGTGTCTGCTCCAGGTCCCGAGAGTAAAAAGATCACGCACGGGAGGGAGGCGATTCTCTGTGCATACAGCAATGCTCTGGAACTCCCTCCCATTAAAACTCCGCGCTGAGACCTGTACCCTGCGTTTTCGCAGAGACTTGAAAACACATCTGTTTCCCCGGTGAGTCGCTATCTCTACTCCATGGTCCCACGGTCGATGCACTGTTCATAGCGCCGGGATGCCCCAGGGTAGCTGTGCGCTATATAAGTTTTAATAATAATAATAATAATAATAATAATAGGGCACCCAGCTAGATGGGTGGCTGATGTATGCCAGGGCAGTGTAGGTTGTGGGCATGGCACACAGGGATGTGTGCCATGTCGACTCTTTGTTTTGTCTTGTACCCAGACACTCAGCCTGCAAGGGCAGTGTGTTTGTGTTAGGGTACAGGGCCTCTAAGGGAGGGACAATAAGTGCTGCAGCCCTTAGAGGCCTTCCCTGGTCACAAGGCCCTGGTTACCTAGGGTACCATTTACCAGGGGCTGACATGTGGCCACGGTTTGCCAATTTGAGTTTGATGTTTTAGGGAAGGAACATAGGCCCTGGGCACCTGATTGGCAGGAGTCCAGGGCACACTCAGTCAAAGTGCATTCAGCAATTCAGCAACAAGTGGGGGCATACCATGCAAGAAAGATGGCACTTTCTCACAGTAACTGTAAGATGAAAACACTTTAAAATGTGTTTTCAGCTGCCCTAATGGCCCCTGACCTATACCTTAAGTGAACAATGACGGAAAGGCAATGTTTAAATGAATACAGATTGGTATATATAAAGTTCTACTTAAGAATCATGTGCAACCCCATGCAGAATCTTAAAACACGAAGAGAGAGAGCGGGCATTTTTTTCCTCTGGGAAAGGTAGCAACCCTACGTCTGTTCCAGTCATTTCTGTGCTGCCTCTTCCCCTCTGAGAGGAGCAGTGCTCTGTTGAGGATGCTCTCCTTCAATGGGACCCCACCCACTCATGTTAGGTGCCTGGCAGGCTAGGACTAAAGAGAAACACATAAATTAATCTGTTTCTTTTCAGTCCTCGGTCTGGTGTGGTGTCAGCTCAGAGTATACTAGACACTGCTGCTGCTTTCGAGAGACAATCTGCTTAGACATGCTGAGGGTCCCCTTCTTGTGGAGAAGACTGGGCCACCTCCCGCATCGCACGGGCTATGTGGGTGTCTGTTACACCCCTGCAAGAAAGCTCAGTGTATTTTGGGCTGGGGGCTCAAGAGGAACTTAAGCTGAACCAGAGGCTAGCATCTGAACCTTCAGTGGGTCATCCATCTCTATTCTTTATAGAGTAGTCTGCTCCTGAAACAAGCTTAGGTGCTGCTGCCAGTATGATACCTGTTTTGTATGTGAGGCTGTCTTAGCTTGCTGACCATCTTGTTTCTGTGCTGCATGTGAGGGGAACTTGCACTGCTGCCAAATGCTTCTTGCTCCACATTGTGTGTGCGTGTGTGTGTGTTGTATAACTGCTGCAGATGCTGTCCGTATTCTGTGTACGTAAGGGAAGATTACATTGTTTCTGACCAGATATGGGTGTGAGGGAAGCATGTACTTCTGCCCCACACTGTACCTGTTTTGTTTGTGGAAATCTTGCAATACCTGCAGGTTAGGTTTACACTCATACACCCCAGTCCTGTTCCTTACACTTGTACCAACTCTGAAATCCTGTTTGTTCATTGTATAAAGGAGGGTATTAAATTGTGCTCCATAGTGCCACACTTGTTTCATGCCTTCGAAGGACGCTTACAGTGGCTTTCCAATACCACATTTGTACCATGTATTTGATTGAAGCTTGTTCTGTCCTTGAGTACCATACTTGTTCCATGTCCTTGAAGGAAGCTTGCACTTGCCCTGCAGTTCCACATTTGTTCCATGTTAATTAATGTTTTTTGAATTTCTAACGCGCACAGATACTCCAAGGAGTGTCCCGGCGCGAGCAGAGAGAAGACAAAGCATAACTTGACTTTAATAAAAAAGATGGGTTTTTAACCGTTTTTAAAAAACTGCTGGATCTTCCACACAGCGAAGTACCAAAGGAAGTGCATTCCATGCTCGTGCCGCCAGTACGGCCAAGGAAGCACCACCTAAACGGTGCCTCTGAAAACAAGGGACCTTCGCCAGCCTGAGGACCGACGAGCGCAGTATCCCCCCTGGGACATAGAAGCAGAACCGTTTCTGCGAATAGCCCGGCCCTAGACCATACAGTGCCAGATGGGCTATAGTGAGAGATTTAAACATCACTCGCGCCCTTACTGGAAGCCAGTGAAGGGTGCAAAGATAGCCACGCACACTATCCCTAGGCCAAATCCCACCTAAAAGGCGGGCCGCCGTATTCTGCACCACTTTGAGTTTATTGAGGGAATAAGCTGGAATCCCCACATAGAGCGCATTGGCATAATCCAAGCGGGAGAGAATGAGCGCACGTACCACAGATTCCCGTGCTGCCTGAGGGAGCAGCGGGAAAATTCTTCTCAGGACTCTAAGGAGGCCAAAACAGCCACCCGCGAGTCTCTTAAATTGACTAGATAAGGAGAGATTTCCCTCAAACCATACTCCAAGATTCTTTGCGATCTGGCTATTGGACAATGGAGGTGGAAACTCGACTGGCCAGATCGTTTCTCTAAACCCAATAGGGAAGTTACCAAACAACAGAACCTCCGACTTGTCTTCGTTACATTTTAATTGGGCCTTCGCCAGCCACTTGAAGACCGAAGATAGACAAGACTGAACCGGGGTCACGGAAGCCGCGTTCTTATCCCAAGTAAACAATAGCTGAGTATCGTCAGCATTCGCAATCACCTTAGCCCCCAAACCCTCCGCTAATATAACGAGAGGAGTAAGGTAGATATTAAACAACAGGGGGCTAAGGGATGAACCCTGAGGAACCCCTGTAGAGACCTGCTGAGGTGAGGAAGCAGCCGGAGCTAGCCAAACTTGCTGAACCCAGCCCTCCAAGAAGGACTTAATCCAGCCCCAGGCTGACCCAACAATGCCAATCTCCGCTAATCTGTCTAGCAATAGGGGATGGGGGACCGTATCAAAAGCAGCCGACAGGTCGAGCAGCACCAAGGCTGCTCTCCCACCGGCATCAAGGCACTCCCGAATTGCCTCTGTCACTTCCACCAAAGCTCCCTCCATACTAAAGGAGGGGCTGAAGCCCGACTGTGCAGGATGTAAGAGACCCTCCCTCTCCACAAACTCAGACAACTGTCTGTTCACTATCTTCTCACACACCTTAGCAAGGCTCGGGAGGAGAGAGATAGGCCTATAATTCCCCGGAATCGAGGGATTAAGGGTAGATTTCTTCAGTAGGGGGAGGATTTTAGCCTGCTTCCAAACACTTGGCACCCTAGCATCACGCAAGGAAAGATTAATGATACTATTGACCTCAGAATTCACCACATCTGCCACCGAGGCCAATAATCTTGCAGAGCAGGGGTCCGCCGGAGAGCCAGACTTCAGACCCTTCAAAATCCTCAACATACAGGAAAGATCAGCCGGAGAAAAATTAACCAAGAAGTGATTAGAAGAGATAGCCTCAGGAATGGGAAAACAAGACAACTCCGATGAGGGAGAACACGATTGAGCACCAAGTCGTGCAAAGCTGTCTTTTATCCCTTGGATTTTATCCCGAAAAAATTTAGATAATGTATCGCAAAAGCCTCTGTTGCAGACAGAGCGCTACTCTGTGCTGTTGGAGACATAAATCTCTGTACGATGGCAAAAATCTCTTTTGAGTTGTTATGGGCCTGGTCAATACGAGTGGCAAAATACTCCCTTTTAGCTAGGGAGATCGCCTTATAATAAATGTTCTGGCCCTGCCTGAGCCGACCCTTAGCCACCAGACAGTATTTACTGAGGCACCAAGAGCGCTCCAATTTCTTACAGTCCTACTTCAAAAGTATCAGCTCAGCTGTAAACCATGGTTTGGAAGGGGACTCCCCAGAGCACCTCATAGAAGTGGGGATGGCAATTGCAGACATGGTACCCCGCATCCAGTTGGAAAAGGCTGCAAGGCTCCCATCCAAGTCCTGAGGCAGGGACGGCCTACTGTCCTCCAATGCCATAGCAAATTTGGCAGGATCAATTTTCTTAAAGGGGGGTTTATGACAGACTACAGATCTGGAGCTCGAACAGGCTACTTCCCGTGAAAAGAAAGTTATGTAATGATCCGACCAAGAGACAGGGAGTGGGTCATTAGCTTTGATAGAGAAGTTAGAAAAAATAGGGTCAAGAGTATGGCCCCCTTGATGGGTTGCCTGGGTGACCCATTGGGGAAGCTGCGCTAGTTGAAAAATATCAAGGAACTCTATCGTGTCCCTCGAATCTCTTTGATCCAGATGGATATTAAAATCTCCAATAATCAAATAATGGGAGAAACAAAGAGCCCGCACTGATACAGCTTCATCACAGGCCTGAAGGAAAGATTTTACCAGGCCTGGAGGACGATAAATCAGGGAACCTCCCAACGTAAAGTGAGCTGAGAAACGAATACTAAAATCAAGGGCTTCACAGCCACCCCAAATACTAAAATCACACTTACCGAGCTCCCACTTCTCTTTAAAAATAACAGCCACACCGCTCCCTCTCCCCTTAGTCCGATCTGATCTACAAATTTTATACCCCCCGGGAATAGCCAATGAAACTATAGGATCAGAGGAGCTGTCCAACCAAGTCTCTGTAATAAATAGAAGATCCAGCGAGTTATCATCCAGTAACTCAAACACCTCCAAGTGATGTTTCTTCAGGGAGCGCACATTTATCAGCGCCGCTGAGATAGTAGGAACCCTCATGGCACTACTCTAGGAGTTGGGCTCAAGACATAAACGAAACCCACAGACCAGCAAACAAAATCTTGCGTCCCTCGTAAGTTAGGATACATCTGGTGGTCACAGCACATTCCCCTTAACCGTTTAAGTGACTCACTCGAAAAGCACCGACGAGGAGACCCACCGGGGGCCTGTGGGGCAGCATGACTGGCCCCGGCCGCCGACGAGATGCTGACGGGCGCAGACGGGCTTGCCTTAGGCGCGCCCGCTGCGCTCGTCCGCTGCGCGAACGCGCAGCGTGCATTTAAATAGCTCCGGTGGCCAGTAGACTAGAGAGCGCCCAAACAAAACAAAATGGCGCCTCTCGCTGGCACACCGGAAGACAGCCGGAAGTAGGAAAACCCCGAAAAGCGGAGTAACGTAAAAACTCTGTCTGACCCAAATTGTTTAATGCCAAAAACCAATGTGCAAGCAAGCGCGATTAAAAAAGATTAAAATAGAGTCCCCACACAGTAAAAACAGCAATAGCAGCAAAGATAAAGCACCGTTCAAAGTAAAGTGCAAGTTCAAATTCACAGCCCCTAAGCACCTGCGAACGCGCAGCGTTCATTTAAATAGCTCCGGTGGCCAGTAGACTAGAGAGCGCCCAAACAAAACAAAATGGCGCCTCTCGCTGGCACACCGGAAGACAGCCGGAAGTAGGAAAACCCCGAAAAGCGGAGTTACGTAAAAACTCTGTCTGACCCAAATTGTTTAATCAAATTGTTTAATGCCAAAAATCAATGTGCAAGCAAGCGCGATTTAAAAAGATTAAAATAGAGTCCCCACACAGTAAAAACAGCAATAGCAGCAAAGATAAAGCACCGTTCAAAGTAAAGTGCAAGTTCAAATTATCAGCCCCCAAGCACCTGCAAACGCGCAGCGTGCATTTAAATAGCTCCGGTGGCCAGTAGACTAGAGAGCGCCCAAACAAAACAAAATGGCGCCTCTCGCTGGCACACCGGAAGACAGCCGGAAGTAGGAAAACCCCGAAAAGCGGAGTTACGTAAAAACTCTGTGTGACCCAAATTGTTTAATGCCAAAAAGCAATGTGCAAGCAAGCGCGATTTAAAAAGATTAAACACAGTAAAAACAGCAATAGCAGCAAAGATAAAGCACCGTTCAAAGTAAAGTGCAAGTTCAAATTATCAGCCCCAAATTAATGAAGCTTTCACTGGCCCTGCAGTGCCACATTTGTTCCATGTCTTTCAATGAAGTTTGCACTGGCTAACCCTGCGGTACTACACTTGTTCTATGTCTTTGAGGCAAGGTTGAACTGGCCTTGAGCACCACACGTGTTTCATGCCTTTGAAGAATGCTTGCACTGACCCTGCAGTACCACATTGGTTCCATGTTTTTGAATGAAGCTTGCACTTGTCCTGCAATACCACACTTGTTCAGTGTTTTTCTGAGAAAACTGTGATTCTCTTGACTAGTGCTGTGTGTCTTATGCATGTGAACCAAGGACCCCATGTACTCCTGCTCCCTGTGCTCTATTTCTCTGTGTTCTGCTCTAACCAAAAGACTGTTTAGCTGTCTCACCAGCCTCATATTTTTGCAAAAATCATGCATAATCTTGCTTAGAGAAAATGGACTTTGTATATGCCAACTTTCAGTTGTTCAGCAGAAAGCGTGTCATTAATATATTAGCTCAGCTCTTCGGAACAGCATACATACAATTCGGCAGTGGATCAGCTCTCTTCAGCCATTTGCTTTGTTGTCAATGTTTGACTCTGCCCCATAGTCAATCGCTGATTTGTAGGATGACAGGTAGTCTGAGTAACATTATTTTGCCTACTTATTAGGTGTCACTCTGCATTCAGAGGAGTCCGAACTCCAGAGAAATTACCTTTAGCTCGTCCCCCAGCACCCCATGCAAATGCCGACTAGTGCTAATTGAGTAATGAGAGTACCAGCAGGTGCTCTGCTATTGGAGCTTAAACAACTCTCTTATGCAGGACACCAGGCATCACTGATGTAAGCTTCAGAACCATGCCAACATTTTGACGCGGTATTCTGTATACTCTGCAGACACTTTTCCTGTTCCAAGAAGGCAGACCAGAGTGAAGCTTTATTTTTAAATTTTATATTGAAGCACATGCCCTCCACATTTAGTTGCCATTTTTTTGTTTTTCTTAATTTATTTTAGCATATGCTTGTACTGCAAAAACAACTACCACCTTGCTTATTAGAAGGCTGGTGGGAATATTTTTGATGCCAAGTCTCTTCCCCACAAAAAACTACAAAGATCCGACTCACATAGTCCCCCGTGCTTGTCCAAGTGTGGCTAATGGGTGATTAGATAACCTCAGTGGACATGCAGGCTTCAATGTAGCTTACCTCAAAAGCTTTTATGTGTACCAGTGGCCCGATGTAGCAGATACTCAACCTGTGCCTCCTATGCCACCATCTATCCAAATGCTGCATCTTCTTAGTGAGCAGTGTACCTATGTGTGGGCAGTGTGCTTGTGTGAGTGCAGTATAGCCACCATGTTAAGTGAGTGCAATAGGAGGGGTGAGCCAGTGAGGCTTCAGGATTAACATTGTCTTTTGTGAATGTAGATGAAGTGGCCCACAGGTTGAAGGTTGTGCCTTTGTGAGTGCAGAGTGAGGAATATGCCAGTGTGGGTGCATCATGATGGATGTGCCTATGTGAGGGTAGCAGTGAATTTGGGGTCCCTGCATGTTGTCTCTTTGTGTGCATGAACTATACAAGGGCCAAACCTATTGGCTTTGTTAATGCGTTTTATGGCTATGGTGTTAACTTACAGAAATACAGTGAGGAATGCAAATACAATAATATGTGAATGAGAATGGTACTGAGTTTTAATACAGCAGATGCTGTCCAAGGAGGTGTCAGGGGCAGCTGACAGACAGAGATGGCGCCCTAGTAAAGGGGCCTAGTTACTTTTCTTGCACTATGACTGGGTAGTCTGGATTGTACATTGCCACCCATACCTGGGCTGTCTGGTGTGCATTACTGCCAGTGGTGTAGCTACGCAGCCAGGAACATGTGAGGCTCTGCTTTGTGGGCAACCCATAAAAACTAATTCACCACTTACAGATTTGTGCTATACAAACACTGGTTACAAGGCATAGCATAAGCATTGGCCTATAACTGGCCTACGCTAGCATTTCAAGATCCTGGAGAGGACATGAAGAACTTTGTCGAGGAACTAGACCATTGTCAAATATAGCTTGCACCAGTCATCCCGACTGGACTGGCTACCAAGATCAGCTTTTGCAAAGATGCTCACACAAGCCTACCGTGGGAAAGGACGCAACAAGAAAGGAGACAAGTGGCCATGGTTCTGTTACTGTAGCCCATAGTGCTCTGAAAGCAGCCCATTGGGAAAAACCAGAGTGGCAGAACCTCCACTCTGACCTGCTGGCCATGCCACAGGAACCTCTATGATCAAGAAAGGTGCAAGAGCTTATCAGCGCCCCAGAGACGAATGGTCCATACTGCAATACAGAGCTCTTTACTGCCCTCTGCTGGTGGTGCATTACCTTGCCATATGGACCACCTCAGATGAAGGACGGATGTCTCTGCTAATCCTCCTGGAATGGTTTGTGTCCTTTAACACAGTGTTTTAAAATAATGTCTATAAAGGAACTGAATTTTAATAGGCTAGTGATATTTTAATCGATGGGCATTGTTCAACCAAGACAAACATGATATATTTGTATTTTCTTTTGGGGTACGGTTGTTCCGTGTCTTGTCAGTATGTCACAGATTCCCCGAACAGAGGATGCTGCTCTGTTTCTGACTTTTTTATGTTATAAAGGTTATCAGTATTTTGTATTTCTGTTGACAGGATGAAAGCTTTACTCCACGCCTTCTTCTCCTGCCTAATGCTGGTTGCTAGTGCCTCTGAATGCAAAGGTAATATGAAAATCATTTAGTAGTTCATTCATGTGTTTTAAAGATAAAGATTTTTTTTTTTTAATTCAATTTCTACTTTACCATTACACAAAACAGCTGAGTCAGACATTCTTAACCTTCTGCCAATTCAGTAAAAACATGTTCTTCCAAGTTAGAATCCCAGGCAGGGAAACAGATGTGTATGGTCTTTCTCAATTGGAGCCAATTGGGGACTTTCTGTAGAGAAGGGATTTAAACAAAGAGGCCTGACCTGAAGATGCGTCCTCACTTACTGTCACAGAACAGACCCAAACAATTCACAGACAGTAAAATGAGGTGTATCTTAGAGGTTAAAAATAAAAAGTGTAATTCCAGATAGTGGCATCTGCTCCTTGACCCAGAAAGCGGCTTCTGCTCCTCCCACATGCAGAAATCCCCCACATAAATAAGGAGTGGGGCACGCAGCTCCCCTCTCTGGGCTGATTTCTGGCCCTGCCCCCCTCTCCTGGGTCCTGCCACATTAAGAAGGGGGAAAGGGGCACACAGTCCCCTCCCTGGGCCAATATTGGCCCCAGTGACCTCATCCCCAGGGGCCTATTTACTTCCTGGGCTGATTTTGTCTCCAGGGACCCCATCTCCTGGGGCCCTATTCTGAAAGGTTAGGGACACATGCAGCCTCCGTCCCTGGGCCAATATTGGCCCTGGGGCCCCATTCCCCATTACCTAGGCCCTATCCACTCAATAATTGGGATGGGGGCCACGCAGCTCCCCTCCCTTGGGCAATTTCGGCTCCAGGGTCCCTGCCTGGGGCCCAGCCAATAACGGGTGTGTGCCATAGAGCCAACCCGGGGTACAAATTTCATAATTGTTGGAGGCCGCAGGGAAGATCCAATGCCTCCACGGTTCTAGTCGGCTACCCACCTCCAGCGGGTGCCGGCATTGCTCCCTCCCACAGATAGCAGCTAAAGATGCTGCTCCCTGCCGGCGGGAACAATTTTTCATCTGTTCCCCTGCCCCCTTCACAACAGATAGGGAAACCGATGAAAAGTTTGCTTCCACACACAAGTTATAGTTACTAGAAACAACTCTAACAGCTGAATTTATATGGTGTTGTGCATGTAAAATTCGAACTATAACGTCCATATAACGTTTGGTTCGTAAGTGAATTTCTAAGTTTTTTTGATTCTATTTTTTATTCTATTTCCTAACTATAATGTCTTTGTAACCATTTTCCAGTGAATTTATAGGTTTTTTTTAACATTAAGAAAGATGCCTATTGCAATGCACAGTGGGTTGGGGGGCTAGATGCAGGGCCTGGCATCGTGCTGTCCCCATCCAAGCTTGCTGCTCCAGCTCCCCTTCCTCCTTGCCATTAATTGTCTAAGTCCATGCCCCTGCTCCATTCTTACAGCCCTGTGTGGCTGTTGCTCAGCCACTGCCCTTCCAGCCTGCACTGAACAGTTAGCTTGCAGCCCCATCCACCTCCTTCCTACCCTCCCGCTTGTCATGCATGGTCTTCTGTGCTGCCATAGATCTCCACCTGCCCTAAGTGGTCAGCTTGCTGCCCCTAAACCCCTACCACCTTCCCTCCGTTGTCTGTGTGTATGCCATTATAGTCTCACTGTTGCCCTCCATGGTGTGTTGTGCTTCCAGTGCCAGTGCCCATCCCACCTGCCCTCCATGGTTAGATTGCTGCTTCTGCCCTCTTGCCCGCTCACCTAAGTTTTTCATGTGCAGGACTCTATCCACGTCCTCCTGACTTGTCTGGTTCAGTGTCGTGCTCCTACCCCCTCCCTCCTGCTCTTCATGTTCCGTTATACTGCAACTGTCCCTTTTGTCTGTCCGGCATGGTCAGCTTGTTACCCTTGACTCCTTCTCCTCTATTCTCTGCTGTCCATGTGCATGGCCCTGTCCCCTCATCTCCCTCCCTATTGCTTTCCGTGGTCTATTGTGCTGCACTGTCGTCCCTCTTGCCCAATGTTAAGTATTGTGCTGTTGCAACCCGTGACGCCTGCCCCATAAGGTCAGGTTGGTGCTCATGCCCATTTCCCTCCTGCCCTATGTTATCTGAGTCCATGTCCCTACCCTATTTCTCCTTCCCTCCGTAATCCAATGTACCATACTTGCCAACATTTTGAACTTGGTAAGAAGGAGATTTTGGCAAAAACCTGGGAAATTGATTTTCCCTATTGACTTACACTGAAAAAGAGGAGATTTTAGGCAGGAGACAGATAAAATAAAGCCCCTTTGGGCAATAAAATGACAAGAGTTTTCTGCCTGAATCGGGATTGTTGGCATGTATGGCTGTACTGCCAGTACCTCTTCCTTCTGCCATCAATGGTCTGTTATATTGCCACAGACTCTCTTGTCGGTCCTGCATGGTTGGTTGGTTGCCCCTACCCCCTTTCCTTTGCCCTCCAAGCTCCGTTGTGCTGCCACTGCTCCTCCAACCTGCCCAGTATGGTCAACTTGTTACCTCTTCACCCTCCTCTCTGCACTCAATTATCTGAGTCCATGCCCCTGACCTCTGCCTCCCCACAGTATTCTAATGAACAACTAGATTGCTAACATTCGATACTTATTACAAAAGTGTGGCACGCCTGATGTCATCTTGATGTAATCAAATCTGTAATACCTAAAGCATTTCCTTTAGAAATTTAAAAAATGGGAAGGTCTTAATGTAACTGATGCTCAGGGCTACATTTGGGTGCTATCTGTGCAACATTTTAGCTCTTTTTTCTCTGCTGGCCATCTTGGGAGACTTATTTGTTATGAAGCTCCTAATTTTTCCTCATTTACTTCAGTATCCTCAGTAGAAAAATGCTTTCCGTTTTCCACTTTGATTCCATTGAGATGGTGTTCAGATGTGCCACACTTTTGGCATCAATCGAGAATGTTAGCACTCTAGTTGCTCATTAAAACACAGTAGTAAAGCTGCTGTCCACCAGGGAGTTAACTTGCAGTATACTGCTGGTGTTGAAAGTGCATGTTTCAGTCTGCATAACAGAATGTTTTAATGAAATAGGAGAGGAAGATATTTGAGAACTCACAAAAAACGTGTCCTAATTTTTCTTTCTAAAACACTAACCATAATTTCTATGACAAAATGAACAACCTCAATTTGTTTCTTTCTAAATTAAATGTTTTAAGTTTTAACAGTTTGAATCAATCAAGATGGCTTAAGGTGTGCCATACTTTTGTCATAAGTAAGACAATTAGTGCTCTAGTTATTCTTTAGAACATTCTGGTGAGGCTGCAGTAGAACACAAGGTAATCAACTGAAAGGCTGCACCTGTTGGAAGTACATGTTTTACTGAAAATGTCAGACTTCATTCTCATATGGTTGAGAGAGATAGAGTGAATTGACAGAAAATATGCTCTCATTTTAGCTTCCCGACCATCTTCCATAACCTCAATGGGAAAATCATAAGAACACAGTTTTCTCCCAAACATGACTCATGAAATTGCAGCAGAAGGTTTTTTCACAGGACAAAATCACTTTAGAACACACCCCAATTCCTATAATGAGTATGGTACCAACAACAAATGATTTATATTGCATCAAAAATCTATTATCACCTTTTATACATTCTCCTTTTTGTGACCCTCAAAACCTGCCGTTCACTACAATGCATATCAATGGGGGTGCTATTATGTATATTGGTCTCAAGAATGCTGTCAGCACTGATTGAAGTACTGATAGCCAATCGGATATCACAATGAGATCTGTGCTTAGACTCAGCTCAGATACACACATTTCTTTTTCCTTCAAAATCTCCAAAACTACTCAACGAATTTACACCAAATCACAAGAAGGTCGGTTTCTGCCAAATTTGGTGTAATTCCGATCATCAGCGTTTCGGGCTGTAGTCGTGTCTAAAATCTTGATGGGAATTAACATAGAAAACACACTGTTTTTTGACCCTCCCTTTTCTCAGCCCTCGCTTGGCAGGTCACCCCGAAACTTTCCGTGCACAACTAGAATCAGGAAGTCATTTCTTTGGGAGAATTTCATGAAAATTCGTCAAACGGTGCAAGAGTTATAAGCAAGTCTACGGAAACTAGGTCTTAACTATAACTACCTATTGGCGACCAATTTCTGGCCCCCGAGGGACCCCATCTTATGGGGCCCACCCATATTATAAAGGGGCGGGGGACACACAATCCCCCTCCCTGGGCCAATACTGACCCCCGGGACCCCATCCCCGGGAATATTTAACTAATAATGACAGGGGGGCGTGTGGCCACCCTGCCCAGGCTCATTTTGTCCCAGTAACCACATCTCCCAGGGTCTGGTCTTATTCTGAAAGGGGAGTAGAACATGCAGCCCCCACCCCTGGGCCTATATTGGCCCCGGGATCCTATCCCCCAGGGCCTAATCACATAATAATTAGAGAGGGGGGCTGCATGGCCCCCCTCCCCGGGCTGATTTTGGCCCTGGGGATCCCAACCTCCCTAATACGAACGGAGACGTTTTTCTGAGCAGTGAGATGCTTGACTACGAGCCTTTGTGCCCGATTTAGTGAATATATGAGAATTGAACGAAATTCAAGGCCCAGCTGACTAATCTGGCATAGCCTTTTCTTTTCTCCAACACAGATTGACATCCTCTCAAAGTGATTACTCTCACTCGCCATCACGGACCCCACAAGCCCATACTTTCCCCTTCAGGCCTCATTTACGGACCCTTCATGGTAACCAACCCCCCCCCCACTCCCCTGTCCAACACTCCTGTCCTGAGGAAGACCCCGGCGTAAGGGACACAACAACCTACCACTCTCTAGGGGTCGAAACGTCGACATCTACTATACTAGCCAGTTTGATCAACAGCGATTAATCACTGTGTTACTGTTTTAAAGCATGGCTATCTAACGTTTGGATACATTGTGAATAATTGGGCTCCAAAATATGAGCCCTCTTGTTTTCTAAAGAAAATAGATTTTGTGATTCACACTTTATTCCATTCACCCCCTCATCCTCACTTCAACCACAATACCCCCACCCTTCCCTTTTCCTCCTGGGGCACTACTTTAAACTGTGTAAACTAAATTTATGAACTATTGTCTGTTCAGTGTGATTAAATAACACTGTACATTGAGCATACCACGTTTTTTTCATTTTTTTCATTTAATTCTGTGTAAATCTTGTGTGTTCATAATATTGTCTACTGGGACCACTGTTCCAATGTACAGTAACTTTGATGGAGGCTGCAGGGAGGGTCTGATAGGCCTCAGGGCTCCAACCCGCTCCCGGCCTCCAGCTGGAGTCGGCACTGCTCACACCTGCATAGAGCAGCTAAAAACTTGTAATTTGGTGGACAGGATATCCATCCTTTGTGACGGAGTATCCCATCCACCAAGATTATAATCAGGCCCTAAATTCGCTTTCAGCGGGCCAGAGCATGAAAAATGGGCCAGCCTGCTCGAAGGAGAATTTGTATCGGTTGCATTTGCCTGCTGCACAGCCTGCCAGGAAAGAAATAAAAAGTCTGCTCCCTGCTGGCAGGAGCGATTATTTCATCTGTTTCCTTTGCCTGCTTCACAGGTGGCCGGGAAACCGATACAAATTCTGCTTCCTAGTTGAAGTGGTGGCAGCCAATCAGATTTCATTCAGCCGGAAGTTAGTATATTTATATATATAATTAGTCCGGTAGTCACTCTATTGTTACAGGGAGGATTCCCAGGTATACGATTTCCTCTGAATTGTGTTTGCTAATACCTTTGCCCCTGTTTGATGACTCTCCATGAAACTTTCCAGACCTGTATCTTTTTCTACATTGCAAAAATAAAAGGGGGTCCCAAAACACTTTTTTTTCATCAATGTATTTTCCACAGACTTTTGAATTCAATGTAGCACGAAAAGAGCGGAACATATTTTTTTTGCAGAATTATACATTAAGGTGTGCCGATGATCTTTTTGGGTACTACAGGTAATTAGCCTTAGTATTTTTTCAAGTTATAAGGCATTTAAACTTTTGATATCTGTTCCCATGGTAATTTCACAAAAGTTCGATATATTTTATGTTGGAAATTGCCCTTATTGCAGGGTTATCCCCAAACATTTTGCTTCTTCCTCCTATTTTTTTCCTGACCTGTTATTGTTGGTTTTAGGACTCTGGGCACTTTACCACTGCTTATCAGTGCTAAAGTGCATATGCCCTCTGTGTAAATTGTGTTTTGGATTGGTGTTTCCATGATTGGCATATTTGATTTACTGGTAAGTTACTAGTAAAGTGCACTGAGAGTGCCAGGGCCCATAAATCAAATACTACTAGTGGGTTGGCAGCACTGATTATGCCACCCACAGAAGTAGCTCAGACCTGCTGTTGCAGAGTCTGTGCGCAGTTTGTAACTGCCATGTCGACTTGGAAAGTGTACCCACTTGCCAGGCCCTAATCTTCCCTTTTTCTTACATATAAGTCACCTCGAAAGTAGGTTCAAGGTACCCCTGTGGGCAGGGTGCTGTGTATGTTAAAGGTAGGACATGTACCGGTGTGTGTGACATGTCCTGGTAGGGAATTACAGTGCATTACATTTTTCACCATGGAAAGGCTATCTGTCCCATAGGGAAGAATGAGAGTTGTACTTATAACATGTTATAAGCATAACTTCCCATTGGGACATAATAGGGAGATGGTGTTTGGTACGCCTGAACTCAGAATGGAAATAAGCATCTGTTAGTAAAGATGATTTTTATGTTCTATGTTTGAAAATACCACTTTTAGAAAGTAGGTATTTTCTTGCTTAGCCATCCTGTGTGTCTCTGCTGGGTTTGTGGATTGCCTGTCTGGCTTTGGAGTGACAGGGGCTGGACATGTGCAGTGGCTCAAGAGAGTGTGGATGGATCAGGGCTGGGCTGAATAGACATTGGCTTCATTTAGAGTAGTTGGAGGAAATCTCCTTGCACCTGAATAGGCCTGATCTGCCTGGGACAATGCTGTCTCCACCTCCTGCCGGGAAGCCGGGCCAGAGAGGGCCAAACTGGTTTGGACTGAGCACAGACACTCTGTGCCTTCAGAGAACAAAGGACTGTGTGGTACAAATATTGGGGCCCAGACCAAAGAACTTCAGAACTCTTTTGGACCAAGATTGCCAAGAAGAGCTGGAGAGCTGCGAGGAGGGACTTCCACTTTGCTCTGTGCTTTGCTGTGTTGGCCTGCAGTGGCTGCTTCTGTCTTGGGCAGCGAAATGACTGGACTGAACTTTCTGCAATCTATTTCTGTGAGTTTCTCCAAGGGCTTGAGGTAGAGGTTGCCCCCTGTTCAAGGAGTCTCAGGAACCGCAAAGACTTCAAGTTCTTCTGCCCTCAGCACTGGGGACTGTGTATTTTGTGCTGCAACAGAAGAAAAAGCAACCCATTGCCGTCTACGACATCACTGCTGACTCCGTGTCCTGAAGTTACCGCAAAGGGCAACGCCGCACCGCAACCCCGGTCTCACTGACAACGCATGCTGATGCCGCCCACGAGCCGCTGCTTGCACCGCGTCCTGTGGGCAGTGCACTCTCCACCGCCTCAATTCATGACGACGCCTTGGTATCCCCAAAGACGCCGCTGCCTGCACCATGGCTCAAGGGCGCCGCCCATAAGTTACAGGATGCACCGTACTTATACCGCACCGCAGCTTTGGCCTGCCAACGTCATCGACTCCAGTTCTTCAGCCGACGACAGCGCTTCAGCAGTAACTCTGCTAGCACCGCAACGAACACCGCATCACTTTGCATCGCAGCCCTGATCTCACTGACACTGCTGGACGACCATCATCGGGCCACTGCCTGCACCGTGACCTGAGGGCACTGCATGCCGCACCGCTGCACTTTGCACCTCAGCCCCGACGCCCGCCAAAGCCAGCGCTTCCTGTCTTCAACCAAGGGGAGTTTAATTTGCAACGCGTGAGACTTCAAGGGCCCGACAACTCCTGCATCGACCGCTGGAACAGACGACTGCAGATTTTGGAGCTTATCGAGACGTCACCGACGCCCAGGAGTTTGAAAAGGTACTGCTTTGCGGGTCTTCCCGACACCGTAGCTGGCCCGTGATGCCAGTGTCAGCCAGAACTGTTTGGATTTGTTGTTCACAACGCCGTGATTGCCCTAGAGGAGCTATCGACTTCAAGGAACTGCATTTCAAGTCTATTTTTGACTATTTGATATTTTGAAGATTGTATTGTGGACTTTAATCATTTTGATCTTGTTTATATAATATATTGGCTATTTTTCTAAACTTGTGTGGTGTCCTTTGTGTTTTCACTGTATTACTGTTGGGTATGTGCAAATGCTTTACACACTGCCTCTGGGATAAGGCTGACTGCTCGTGACAAGCTACCAAGGGGGTGAGTAGGGGTTATTTAGGAGTGTAACTACATTACCCTGATTAGAAAGAAGGGTCCCTACTTGGAAAAAGGTACCTACCGCTGCCAACTAGAGCCTCAATTTCTAAAATGTTGTGAAACTGCTGTGGTACATAGTGATAAGGCAATATGTGATTGGCTAACAGCTGCCTTTACAAGAATTAAAGGCAGTCGTGATATTATCAGTAAACTTTGCCTGTGATCTGTGTTAAGCCCTTAGATGTAGGTATTAGGTTTTACATTTTCCCTACCTATTACCATTTTATTGAAGTGGAAATAGGTAGGGAAATATATTTATAACTTTCAAACATTGTAAAAGTTACAAAAAACTACAGAGTACCGGGGTACTTTTTTAGGTAGTACTGCAGTACTAAAAAATATTACAAAAATAATATAGATATGTAACAAATTAAAAATACACTGTACTGCACTTTATTTTGCATATATAGTGTACCACAGTGTATTTAAATGTTTTACATATTTAATTCTTTAAAGCAAAAGTCTATGGATTCCCGCAGTAATACATAAAACTTACTGCTCTACACACAATTTTTTTTAAGTACGGTTCCCCATAGAGTGCTGTAAAAATATAAAGAAAACTATAAATACAATAATCTACCTATCACCACATTAATAAAGTGGAAATAGGTATGGAACAACAATAAAATCGATTATTAACCTATATCTAAGGCCCTAACACAGAACGCAGCGAAACGCAGAATGCTCACCTCCACGCTATGCAACTCCACTCTACAAGACTCCACTACCCTCTTTGCCACTATACAACAGTGTACACTACACTGTACGACCCTCTACTCCTCTCTACTCCCCTCTATGCCCCTACAATCCACTGTACAGCACGATAGTCCACTCTACAACACTTTAAAACACCCTACGGCACACCACTCTACTGCACTGTACAAGACATCGCTCCAATTTTTAACACTTTACTTGACTTTACACCACGTCTGTTCACTCTAATGCACTCCACACCACTGTACTATACAACATCCCACTGTACTTTATAACACCTTACACCACTGTACTGTAGGCTATTACATTGTATGCGACTCCACTGTACTCCACTCTACGGCTCTTAAGTCTATGACAGAATTGTTCAACACTCACCTCCACTCTGCTGTGCCACACTCCACGTAATGACACTCCACTCAACAACACTAAATTCTACGATTTGAAACTCATTTTTATGTTTTTTTTAAACTCAATTCAATCCAAAAAAAGGTTCAAACTTTGTTATAGTTAGGAAAACTTTATTTATTCTTTCTGTACAAAACAAACTTAAAATACGGAAACATTACAAATTCTAAAGTTATAGTTCTATCTTAACCCCTTCGATGCGCGTGACGGAGTGGTTCCGTCACGTGCGTCGGTCGCGCTGTGCGGGTAAAGGAACCACTCCGTCACGGCCCCGCCCGCGCAAGAACCCTTCAGCACAGCGCGGTAATCCGCGCCGCGCTGGAGGGGTTAAATTGATGATTTATGCACCACCTTTACACTAATATAAATGTATATATTTTTTATTTACAAACCAAACTTAAACTACACAAAAGTTTTAAATTCTAAACTTAGACCTTTAATTTAAAATGTATGCAATACCTTGAAATTATTACTCGTGCACCTCCATACACAATGTATTCAAGTTGGTAGACACACTATATTAACTAAACCTTGCGCCTTCTCCATGCACTGCTTGTATCCTTTTATATTATATCACTAATTCCATCTAACATAATAGTATTTACAGTGACAATTTAGACATTGCAAATCACATCTTTTGTGAGAGTGCAGTGCATGGTAGATTGATAGATATATATACATATATATTACCTACTGGCCATCGCCAGTTGGCTTGTTTTAGTTAGGACCATGTTTCCATGGGAATAGTTTTTTTTTGACTTGTCTATATCTCTGGGCCATTCACAAAATTTTGCCCAAAAAAGTGTGCTGGCGCATGGAACGTTTCAGGGTGATACGTCAAGAGGGAGCCGAGCAAAAGGGGGGTCCCATGCTGTTTCCCATAGGACCTTTAGTCGAAGCTGCAGCCCGAAGCACTAGACGGAATCACACCAAATTTGGCAGAAAGGAAGATTTGGTTATGCAGAGGTATTTGGTGTGAATCCATTCAGTAGTTGTTGATAAATGTAAGAAAATCCAGTTAGTGATATCTGTGGCCGTGGGGACTTTGCAAATAATAACAAGCTCATGCAGGGAAATGCAGAGCTCTGATTGGCTGCTAACACTTCAACCTGAAAGTGGTGGCAGCCATCTTGGGACTCAGCTTCAGCCGACTCCCACTAGAAAATGTTAAAAAAAGGAAAAGGGGTCAAGGTAAGTTACACCAACAGCCCAAAAAAGCATTTAAAAATAAATAAATACTGCAAAATCACAATAGTAACAAATTTGCGATATTTTTTTTTTTTATTAAACAAGCGCTGACCCCAACACTTGTTTTTAAGTAGCCCCCCCCCCCTTCCCCACCGGGTGGGCTAGGACCCGGCAGCATACCTTAAAAACAAGCATTTACAATGCAATGGTCTCGGCAATATTATAGGTAGAGCTATTGGTATTGCTCATTATTTTTTTATCATTATTGTATCCCTAAATAAATGGCATTGTCATTTCTATTGGCATTAGCTTTTTATTTGCATATGTGATACCTATTGCATTAGCAGAGAGAGAGTGAGGTAGTGAGATAGAGAGAGTGAGGTATTGAAATAGAGAGTGAGGTAGTGAGAGAGAGTGAGGTAGATAGAGTGTGAGGTAGTGAGATAGAGAATGAGGTAGATAGAGAGTGAGATAGAGAGTGAGGTAGTGAGTGATGTTGTGATGTAGTGAGATAGAGAGAGAGGTAGTGAAAGAGAGAGTGAAAGTGAGTTAGTGAGATAGAAAGAGTGAGGTAGTGAGATAGAGAGTGATTGAGGTAGTGAGTGGGAGAGAGTGAAGTTGTGAGGTTGTGAGCTAGAGAGTGAGGTAGTGATGTTTTGAGAGAGAGAAGTTGTGAGATCGTGAGGTAGTGAGATAGAGTGGAGTAGTGAGGTAGAGAGTTATGTAGTAAGAGAGAGTGAGGTAGTGAAACAGTGATGTAGTGAGGGAGAGGGATGTTGTGAAGTAGTGAGATGTAAGCAGAGTGTTGTTGTGATGTAGTGAGATAGAGAGAGGTAGTGAAAGAGACAGTGAAAGTGAGTTAGTGAGATAGAAAGGCGCAGTAGCGACCCCCAGCTCCCCAGGCGAAGACGAGGAGGTTCTTGGCGCCGAGAGCAGTGGCAGGGTAAGGGCTTAAGCCACGGGGGAGCGGATGCGGTCCGGCGGCTAGATTGCCGACCTTGGTGCAGGAAACCAGAGTTCGACACTCGGGGTCGCGTCCACATCTCGTGATCCTGGCTAAATCCCTTAACCCCCCCTCGTGCCTGAATGCGCAACGTAACCGGCGCGCATGTAAAGCGCTCCAATACCTTTGGGCTAGTTCGCGCTATATAAATAAAAAAATTAAAAAAAGTTAGGACAAGTACTTTACTAAAGCTGGCTCCTATTACTCCTTAATGTGCACCGGCATCCCCTCATTCCGAATGCACCGATCGTAAAGGAGACTCCACCGAGTGGAATGCTAAGTGGGCGCCATTGGTGCGGAGGGCGCAGGAGTCGGTGGAACAGATGCAAGCTGTGGCCTTAACTCTCGTGATCCTGGGTAAATCACTTACCCCCCCCCCCCTCGTGCCTGAATGCGCAACGTAACCGGAGCGCATGTAAAGCGCTCCAATACCTTCCAGCGAGTTCGCGCTATATAAATAAATAAATTAAATTTAAAAAAGTTAGGACAAGTACTTTACTAAAGCTGGCTCCTACTACTCCTTAATGTGCACCGGCATCCCCTCATTCCGAATGCACCGATCGTAAAGGAGTCTCCCCCGAGTGGAATGCTAAGTGGGCGCCATTGGTGCGGAGGGCGCAGGAGTCGGTGGAACAGATGCAAGCTGTGACCTTAACTCTCGTGATCCTGGGTAAATCACTTAACCCCCCTCGTGCATGAATGCGCAACGTAACCGGCGCGCATGTAAAGCGCTCCAATTCCTTCGGGCAAGTTCCCGCTTTATAAATAAAAAAATTTAAAAAAAGTTAGGACAAGTACGTTACTAAAGCTGGCTCCTATTACTCCTTAATGTGCACCGGCATCCCCTCATTCCGAATGCAACGATCGTAAAGGAGTCTCCCCCGAGTGGAATGCTAAGTGGGCGCCATTGGTGCTGAGGGCGCAGGAGTCGGTGGAACAGATGCAAGCTGTGGCATTAACTCTCGTGATCCTGGGTAAATCACTTAACCCCCCCTCGTGCCTGAATGCGCAACGTAACCGGCGCGCATGTAAAGCGCTCCAATACCTTCGAGCGAGTTCGCGCTATATAAATAAAAAAAAAAAAAAAAAGTTAGGACAAGTACTTTACTAAAGCTGGCTCCTATTACTCCTTAATGTGCACCGGCATCCCCTCATTCCGAATGCAACGATCGTAAAGGAGTCTCCCCCGAGTGGAATGCTAAGTGGGTGCCATTGGTGCGGAGGGCGCAGGAGTCGGTGGAACAGATTCAAGCTGTGGCCTTAACTCTCGTGATCCTGGGTAAATCACTTAACCCCCCCTCGTGCCTGAATGCGCAACGTAACCGGCGCGCATGTAAAACTCTCCAATACCTTCGGGCGAGTTTGCGCTATATAAATAAAAAAAAAAAAAAAAAAAGTTAGGACAAGTACTTTACTAAAGCTGCCTCCTATTACTCCTTAATGTGCACCGGCATCCCCTCATTCCGAATGCACCGATCGTAAAGGAGTCTCCCCCGAGTGGAATGCTAAGTGGGCGCCATTGGTGCGGAGGGCGCAGGAGTCGGTGGAACAGATAGTAACAAGCACACCACTGCCTTTCTCCGAGGTGAAGCAGAAATGCCTCGGAGAAACGCAGCGGCGGTTTTCAGATTCGGGAAGTGGAAAGAAGAGCAGGGAACATGCCCCCGAATCTGAAAAAGACGGAGCCTATTTGGAGCAACGGCTCTCTCCTCCAATGGCTGGCCTCCGTTTAGGAAGCCAGCCAATGGAGGAGAAGCAAAAAGAGAGGCGGGCTAAATAGCCACTCTAAGAATCATTAAATCTCCGGACTTCCGGTTCTGCCTTCGTCAGACCGGACGGTCCCTCGACCTAACAAGAGGGGGTGCACGGGCCCCCTCCTAGGACTTATCAGTGCCCCGGGGACCGGGGCACTGCTTAGAATATAACCGGGCAGCCCACTCGGCCCGTACCCCTAGGACTGACAACTCCCAGAGGCAAAAGTAATTAAATTAATGTGGGGGTGCCTCTGCGCCCCTCCATCACCCTTGGGAACACCACCTCCCCAGGGCACTGCCTAAAATATCTAAAATGTATGCGGCTGGCCCGCTCATACCCTGGGTACAACCCTGAGGCTAAAATAAATGAATGTAGGGGGTTTGTTGCAGACTCCTAGCCCCAGGGACCACCACCTCCCTGGGGCTAAGTTCTAAGGAGGAGAGCTGCGCAGCCTCCCTCATGGATCAATTTATGGCCCCGGAGCCGCCACCTCCCCGGGGCGCAAATGTACAAAATGAATGTGGGGGGCCTGCGCGAACCCCCGCTGCCCCAGGGACCGCCACCTCCCTAGGGCAAAGTTCTAAGGTGTAGGGCCACGTGGCCCCCCTCGTGGAGCGATTTATGGCCCTGGGGACCACCATTCCTCCTGCTATCTCCCTAGGTGCCCACCCTCGAGAGGTAGCTATTTGCTTTTACTTGGTGGGAGCTCCCACCAAGCAAAAGCAAACATAACTTTGCTTTCCTCAAGTCAGAGCTGTCAAACAGCTCTGGCTTGCAGAAAGCAGAGTTTTCATCTGCTTTCTTGCTCACAAATAGATGAAAACATTGCTCCTACAAGCAGAGAGCTGCTATTTCAAAGAACCCCTGCTTGCGGGAGCAATGCCAGGGACTGCACGGGAATCAAGGTTTCCCCCACAGTACCCTACAGTGCTCACTGGGTACCCTGGGTGGGCTCCAGGGCACCCAAAGGAGCTAAAAGGCAAAATAAAGGTCAGAAAGAGGAGACAGACGCAGAATAAAGGTTAAAGATGAGCAGAAAAAGGCAGAATAAAGCTCAGTAATGAACAGATAAAGGCACAATAAAGGTCAGCAACGAGCAGAAAGAGGCAAAATTAAAATCAGAAATGAGCAGAACAAGGCAGAATAAAGGTCAGAAACGAGCAGAAAGAGGCAGAATAAAGGTCAGAAACAAAAAGCATGAGGCAAAATAAAGTTCAGAAATGAGCAGCAAAAGGCAAAATAAAGGTCAGAAATAAGCAGAACGAGGCAGAGTAAAGGTCAGAAGAGAGTAGGAAGAGACAAAATAAAAACTCAGAAATGAACAGAAACAGGCAATATAGAGGTCAGAGTCCAGCAGCAAGAGGCAGAACAAAGTTCAGAAACGAGCAGAAAGAGGAAAATAAAAGTCAAGAGCGAGCCGAAAGAGGCAAAATAAAAGTCAAGAGCGAGCAGAAAGAGGCAAAATAACAGGCCCAATGAGCACAAAGAGGCAATAGAAGTCAGACACAAGCAGCTAGAGGCAAAATTAAGGTCAGAAACAAGCAGCAAGATTCAGAATAGAGGTCAAAAACGAGCAGCAAGAACCCTAATAAAGGTCAGGAGTGAGCAGAAAGAGGCAAAATAACAGGTAGATCGAGCAGAGAAGAGGCAGAAAAACGAGCAAAAAAACAAGCAGAGGAGACAGAAAACCAAGAGCAACAGAGTGTATCAGACTGCAGGCAAGGTGTACAGGAAGACAGTCACAAGGGGAGCTGGCAAAAGGACCTGCTCCTCTGTGCCTCCTCCTTCTTTTACTGTGCTCGAACTGACAGACCCACTCATACACTAACCAGGGCTAGACTGGCTACTGGGCGTGTTTTGCTGGGGTGGCAGGGTGGGGTCCAGGTTCACTGCTGAGGGGCTGATTTTGCTGCTGGGGAGCTGCTGGTGCTTCTAAATGAACAAAGCAAAACAAATAGCTTCAAAGCATACTTTTAAAAACATTTGTTTTGCATTCTTTATTAGGTAAAGCCCGGTAGCTAGTCTTGCCCTGACACTCACACACCCATTTACAGACCCACTCAAACACCCACTCATAGACTTACGCATCCACTGACAGACACACTCGAACACTCATGCACCCACTGACAGATCCATTCAAGCACTCATGCACCCATTCACAGACCCACTCAGAGACTTGCACACCCACTCACAGACCCACTTGGACACTCATACACCCACTCACAGACCCACTCAAAGAGTCTTGCGCGTTCTCACAGACCTACTCAGAGATTTATCCACCCAATCCAGATCCACTCAGACACTTGTGTTTTCATTCACAGACCCACTCAGAGAGTTGTGTACCCACTAACAGATCTACCCAGAGACTCACACCCACTAAGACGCCCACTCAGATACGCACACACCAACTCAGAGATACACTCACGCACCCACTCACAGACCCATACAGCCACCCACAAACCCAGTCACAGACCCATACAGCCAATCATATCCATAAAACCCCTAACACACCCAGTCACAGACCCATACACAAACTCACATACCCTCTCACCGACCTATACAGCCACTCACATACATACTGTCAAAAATTACAGGTAACAGTTATGAAATAAAATAAAAAGAACTGTGAAATTCACTAAAAGAAAAAATGTTACAGGGACGTTATGGTTAGGAAGTAGAATTTTAAAAAAGTTGGAAATTCACTGACAAAAAGCAAAGGTTACAGGGACGTTATAATTAGGCTCAAATTTCACTCATACAAAACCAGAGAAATTCAGCAGTTATAGTTACATCAGGTACCTATAACTTATGCTCCCAAAATGCAATGCTTATGACCTCACATTTACATCACTCACGACATGGTCAGTGACATCACTGATAATGACATCATAAATGACATTACTGATAACATCATCCACAGAATCACTCCTACACCCACTCACACCCACTTACAACTGCTCATATACTCACTCCCACACAGCTCCTCACATACCCATTCACAAACACATTTAACTACTCACACACCCACTCACTCAAATATTCAAATTCAAATATATATCTTTATTCGGATATTTACAAATAACCATAAAAGATTCACATCATCGAATCAACATACTTTTGTTAAAAACCACAATCAAATATACATAATACCCTAAAATCATCAATACATAAAATCCCAAAATGCGAGATCATAAAAAGCAGGACAATTAAGTGCTAAAGTTCATTTGTCGGCAACCTTCTTGTGCCTATTAATGATTGTCTGTATCTGAGAGGAAACTTTTATATTCGTATTGGCAAGGGAGCAATCCTAGCAGTTAGTCCTCTCCTCTAGTGTTTCTTAATCTAACTGCCAGTCGCAAAAAGTGCACAGTGCTAAATAATACAAATGGGTCAACAGAGAGTTTAAGAAATAAGAGGGCCACTTTAGCCTGTCTAATTTTCGCGCGTTTCAAGATGTTTTTTAGAAACCGCTTCCTGGGAAGGTCGTAAAATGGGCATATAAGAACGAAGTGAATGGTGTCTTGCGGAGATCGTTGATCGCAGCCGCAACACCCTTTTTTGCTAACATCATTCGTGTAACCAGCTGGAACTGAAAGAATATGGTGCAGGAGGTTTAATCTAAATCTTGTTATCAGGAATCTATCATGTCTGTTATGTATATTGGACAGGTAAAATTCCATCCCCGCACAATTTTTTGTAAGCTGGTGTTCTCTTACAGTAGATTTCCGCCCTTCCCTTTCCTCTCTAACGTTAGCTGAATATCGTGAAAAGTCTGCCTTTATGGCCCCCTTGTCTCTCTTTCCTATTGTGGAGGGGTCATCAAAAAGATTAGCATGGCCCAGACTAGTTAGTGTGTCCTTTACATATTTGAGCCAGGGTATTTGCAGCCCCTTGTCCCCCTTTAAACAGTCCTCCAAGATTTGTCTGCTAAGGGTTGCCTCAGGGTTTATCCAGATTTTAATCCAACAGATGATGGGTTTGAGGCATGCCCTATCACTAATATAGGGGATACCCAGCTCTTCGTGGACTATGAAAGAGGGAATACTTTGAGGGACTTGCAAAAGTCTCCTCAGGAACTTATCTTCCTCAATCTGAATTTTTCTCCCATTTGTAAAGTCCCACACCTCACTTCCATACAGGGTTTTAGCGCAGCAGACAAGACTATATAAATGTACAATTTCGTTGGGTGACCAACCACCCAGTCTGCGTGCATAATTCATAATAGACCCCTCGGCACCAAGTTGTTGGGTACATTTATGACTTACAAGCGGTTTAAAATTTAGGTCTTTGTCAAAAACCATACCCAAGTAGTTAAAATGTTTCACCTTCTCCAATTTGTGTGTGCCTATGGTGAAAACACAATTCTTATGTGGGGTTTTTCCTACTTCCATAATGAAAGATTTTGTGAGGTTAGGGACTAAGTCAAGGTCTGCCATAAAACTGACAAATCCCCCGATGAGGGCCTGCAGGCTCCTACCAGTGCGCGCCAGGTGAACCGCGTCATCTGCGTAAAGGAGGACAGGTATTCCTCTCCTCCCTATGCAGGGGCAATCTGCCTCCAGGGCTCCGAGCGCCTTGTCTAACCCGTTGATATAAAGCGTAAATAGGAAGGGTGCCAGGATACATCCTTGTCTCACCCCGCCCTTACACTGAAATTCCTCAGTGACGTCGCCCTCATTTGTATACCTGACCCGTGCCGTAGTATTTTGGTGGAGCATACGCTTAGAGCATAGAGCTACTCACACATTGACTCACTTTCTCATATAGGTACCCACACAACCACTCACTCACCTATACAGTCACTCATGTAGCCACCCACTCACTCATACAGCCTCTCACACAGCCACTCATACAGACACTTACACGCCCATACACCTATCACACAGCCAGTCACTCACCCATACAGCCACTCTTGCACCCACTCACTCACTCTGCTAAGACCTGGAACACCCTGCCCCTCCACCTCAGGCAATCCACATCATTAGCACAGTTCAGGGAGGGCCTCAAGACCTGGCTCTTTGACTAAATCTCCACACCCAGATGGATCAGCTGCCCCCCCAGTGCCTTGAGACCCTCACAGGTGAGTAGCCATGCTCTACAAACTCCTGATTGATTGATAGATACAACCACTCACACAGTCACTTATACACCAAAAAAGCTAGTCCCACAGCCACTCGCTTACCCATGCAGCCACTCACATAACCACTCACTCACTCATATAGCCACTCACACACCCACTCACTCACTAATATAGCCACTAACACAGCCACTCACTCTCCCACAGAGCAAGTCACACAACCACTCACACTCACCCAGTCAGCCACTCAGTCACACACTGACCCATACCGCTACTCACACCTACTTATTCACCTATTACAGGCACTCAGACACCCACTCACTCAACCATACAGCCATTCACACACCCACAAAACCACTCACATACCCACACAACCACTCAGACCCCCTCTCACTCACAATACAGCCACTCACACAGCCACTCTTTCACCCATACAGATACTCACACACCCACTTATGCACCCATAGAGCCACTCAAACATCCACACACAAACATATACAACCACTCAGACATCCACTCACACACAGTCACACAGCCACTCGTATAATTTATTTTAGAAATGGCATCACTCATAAGTAGCACACAAAGTATAGTAGTTACACTTTTGTAGTACCTTAGTATATATGTATATCACTCCTATTTATTTATTTTATTTTAAAAGTTTTATATAGCGCTAGCTTGATCAGAGGTAGGTATCAGAGCACTTTACATACATACTGTAAAGAAAAACAGATGGAAATTGCATTATATAATAGGCAGGCAGTAAGGAAGCAAAACCAGGGATAAAAAAAAATACAGCATGGAAGATAAGGGGGTTAACACAGTCCGGTCACCAACTATCCTTGAATGTCAAAAGAGAGGAGTAAAATCGGATTTTGAAGTCTAGGTTAGTTGACGTTGGTCAGGAAAGTATTTGTTAAGGAGATGGATTTTCAGGTCCCTTTTGAAACAGGAGAAGGAGGGGTTGCATCTGAGGACTCTAGGGAGAGCGTTCCACATCCTGGGAGCGTTGCCAGAGAACGATCGGTATTGTGTGGTTTTCTTTTTCAGTTTCGGAGGAATAAGAAGGAGTGAGGAACCCCATACCCCAGGGCCTGGCCTCGTTAAAAAAAAAAAAAATTACGGGAGGGGGGGGGGGGGGCCACGTGGCCACCCTACCTGGTCCACTTCTAGCCCCAGGGACCCCATCCCCCAGGGCCTGGCCAGCCTTTATTTTAGAGGGGGCCGGCATGGCCTCACTACTGAGGCAAATTATAACCCCGGGGACCCCATCCCTCGGGCATTGCCTCTTTTTTAATTTATATGGTATTGCAGAATGGGGGGACGCGTGGCCCCCCTTCCCTGGTCCACTTTTGGCCCTGGGGACCCATCCCCCGGGCCAAGTTTATAAAAAAAATGTATATATTTAATTACGGGAGAGGGGCCACGTGGCCCACCTCCTGAGGCCAATTATAGCCCCAGGGACTGCATCCGCCGGGGCTGGCCTTCCGTTTACAAAACAAACAAGCGTTTGCAATGCAATAGGTCTCGCATTACTGAATGTTTGAGCTATTGGCGTTGCAAATAATAATGCAACACCAAGAGCTTAAACTTTCAGTAATGTGAGACCTATTGCATTGCAAATGCTTGCTTATTATGGATCAAGTGGACTGGGCTTTGAGGTCTGGAAAATAAGGAAATGGTTTTCATTAGGGGTCTTTTTTTTAAACAAGAAATACATTTTTCTTAAACCATAACGCAAAACTGGCCAACGCACAAGTCGCTTCCTTGGGGCTAGTAATTGTGCCAAATGTTAATGCAAATTCCTATTTATAAGATAATCAACATCCAATTCTACAATGAGGTGAATGTCCGGATATTAACAAACATAGCAAATAACGGTATTTGTGCTTTACATAACAAATTCTTATTAATGAGAGAAAGATAATGTTCGCAAAATGTTAAAAGCATTCTTGTCAATTCATCATGGTATGATGACCGCTGTGGTCTAATAGTGCGTGGTCTAGTAAAGTATACCGGTATAGCATTCGGTACTGGCTTTGGCCCTGAGGAAGTGACTTGTGTCGTGAAACATGTGTTGGCCAGTTTTGCGTTGTGGTTTAAGAAAAATTGATTTCTTGTTTCAAATAAAGACCACTAATCCATCAACGTTCTTTAGCTCACTTCGCCACCCCCTGTTCAGACCCAGCCATATGGGGAAGAGTTGCCACACTGAAACCCACGGTTCCTTGGCAGGTAGCATGTGGAAAGAGCAAAGCCAGTCTCTGCTGAAGGCTACCAACCCCATGAGAAAGCTGCAGGGCAGTCAGAGGGCTCTCCTCCCACAGGCATTGCTTCTCGCTGTTATATTCTCATGTGGAGGTCCGTGGGATCAGCCAGATAAGTCACTGAAGACATGTCTGTGGCATGTGATGGGCGGGCTGGGGCTTGCTCCAAACACCGTCCTATGGGTACTGAAGACATGTCTGTGGTATGTGATGGGCGGGCTGGGGCTGGCACCAGACACCGTCCTATGGGCACTGAAGGCAGGTCTGTCGCATGTGATGGAGGGGCTGTTGGGATGAGATGGGCGGGCTGGCTCCAGGGACCATCCTATGGGCACTGAAGACATGTCTGTGGCATGTGATGGGCAGGCTGGGACTGGCTCCAGACACCGTCTTATGGGTACTGAAGGCATGTCTGAGGCATGTGAGCGCTGGGCTGGCTCCAGAGCTGCATACAGCTTGTTTGGTGAAATGTTTTAGGAGGTGAGATGTCCAACTGCCTCGTTCTGTCACATGACATTGCATCCTAGCGCCCTCCTCTCCTTTGAGGCACTGAATAATGCAAAACACCAGTATTACAGCTTGCTGCTGGGGGTGTCTTGGGGCTCAAAAACCCTAGCAGAGGCCTGTTAACGTGCAGGTCTACCTTGGGAGCCTTTCATCCTCCAAATGTCGATTAAGCGACTGCCGTCGAACTGGGTAATAAACAACACCTATTCTTTACACTGTTGCTAAACTGTGGCAATAACTTTGATGTAGAAAATATAATTCATTATAAAGAGGATCGCAACAATATAGGTAATTATTATTATATTAATAATTGTGGTGGGCATAGCTCACACTGCTCACTGAATAGTCTCTCGTGATCATTTAGATAGCAAGAGCCAAAAACGTCAAACTCATTAGCACCCATATGAGACCGACCTAGTAGGGATAACTGGCTGACCTTGCCCAGTCGGGTTTGAACGCGTGGTACGTTTGTGAATCCAGAGCTGCCCCTATCAGGGCACCCGCCATCTTGGATGAGCTTGGTGGAGATTCCAGTTGTCGAGTTGCAAATGGCTTCTATCGGAGCCAGTTGCCTCACGTGGGTTCTAGGACAGTAAAGTACCTGTGAAGAACGCAGCACACACAGAGAAGGGCACTTAAAACCTCCATCGGAAACCAATAAAAAGCATTATAAAAGAGACCCACTTATGGAATCCACCTGGGGTCCACTGGGAAGCAGTTCACTGGATCTCCGAAAGGTTGCAGGGCAGCCAGCACCTGGATCCAGCGGTCACCAGTAGTAACTGGGCAGCAGGAACTTCCTCCAGAGATGTTAACAAAGCACAGCCAGAGGGCAGACTAGGTCATGTCAGGCCCGGGCGAGATTTTGTACGCAGATTGTTTTGCATACATCTCTTTTATTCCAATAGATAAATACCATAGAACTCTGGGGGTGTGGAGGGGGGTTTAGGTCAGCTTCTCCGTGAAGAACCGGGTCTGTTAGCAGCAGTGTGGAACACCACATACAGCGCACACAGAGTACCAAGGGAAAGTGACAGGGCAATGCATGAAGTACTTGGGAAGACCCGTGGCAGTGTAGCCTTCTAGACGCTATTCTTCTTTATGTAGGTCTCTAAAGTTTATCACGTCTGTGAAGGATTAGCTCACCCTGTGCAGTTTTGTCTTTCCATCAACAGAACTACAAATCCCAGAAGCAATTTTTTTTTGGGTTAAATTTGCAAATTAAGTGGCAAATGCACAATAATGCTTAAAACGCCACCGCAGAATAGCATAATTGGAGCAGTATATAAACAGATTCCACCTACCTCAGCGAGGACTCCATGAACCCACGCAAACCCGGCTTCAATGGTCATGAAACAGATTCGCCAATATTAGGCTGTACAGACATCCTGAATCATCGGGCAACTCCCGCGCCGCAGTCACCACACTGTTATTAAAATAATCTGCAGAACCAAAGCAGCTCTTTTGGTACATTTGAGATTAAAAAACGGCCGTGAAAGTGAAAGTAATCCCGGTAAAGCGCGGCGCGCGCGCTCGCGCACATGCACTGTAGCTCTAGGCTGGCCTGGTAGCACTTTTTGGAGCCCTCTCAATAAGTCTCGCCAGACCAGCGCATGCGCTGGGTCAGGCGAGACCTAAAAAGGGGAGGGGAGAAGAGTGGCCCCCCTCTCAGGCCACTTCAGGCCTCGGGACCCTCATCTCCGGGGCCCGCCCTCACATTGGGGACCATGGGGGAGCCCCAATGTCCCCGCTGTCCCAGCCAGCTCCCCGCCTCCTGTGGGATCCGGCCTTGCTTTTGGACAAGGGGAGCTGCTGACATGCAGCTCCCCTTATCCAAAAGCAATCTGCTTCGCTTAATGGAAGTGAGAGCAGGTTTCTTGCTCTCGCTTCCATGAAGCGAAGCAAAGTTTGCAATGACAGGCGCAGGAGCAGTGCTCCCGCCCTGCCATTGCAAACGGCAATGTCCCGGGGGTGGGCAAGCCGAGACACTGCCGGAGCTGGTCCTGGGGGGTGGCGGTCCCCAGGGCCATAGAGTGCTCCAGGAGGGGGCAGCACAGCCCCCCCTCCCTTCCAATACAAAGCCCCTGGGAGGTGGTGGTCCCCAGGGCTTGGGGTGCCCACGAGGGCCCCCTCATTAATGAAGGAAGCCCCGGGGAGGTGGTGGTCCCTGGGGCCGCCACCCATAATTAATGAAAGCCCCGGAGAGGTAGCGGTCCCCGGGGTTTGGGGGGCCACACAGCCCCCGCCTCACATATATTAAAGCCCTGGGGAGATGGCAGTCCCCGGGGCAGCGTGGGGGGGTTGGAGTCCCCCCCCTTTCATTTTTTTTGCAAGCCCCGGGAAGGTGGCGGTCCCCAGGGCTGCAGGTGGTGCGTGCCCCTGCGCATAATAAACTAACCTCCGGGGAGGTGGCAGTCCCTGGGGCTGTGGGGGCCCCCCGCAGACCCCTACATATAGCATTCCCATTGCCCCCATGACCTGGCCCACCCGGAGGCTGAAAGAAACGGCAGCCCGGATTTTGGTTTTTTTTCCGGCTGAATTCACGCACCCAGCGCAAATTCGGCCAAAAATATAAAACAAAATGCTTGTTTTGGCCCTGGGGGTCCCTGTGGGACCCCTGAGCAGGTCTAGGGGGTCAGGGTGTTTCTACCCTGCCCCCTTTTTGTTACTGTTTTCTTGTGACTCGGTTCGACACAAGATGGCTGCCAACACATTTTGGTTTGGAGTGTTGGCAGCCAATGAGAATGAAGCTCGTGCTCTGGAGGGTTTTTTAATCCTCCACGGCCCTCAGATACCGATATTTTTTTTAAAAAAAATTCTCAGGAACTACTGAACGGATTTACAGCATTTTAAAAAAAGAACGGTTTCTGAACCAAGAGCTACTTTTTTGCCAAACTTGGTGTAATTCAATTCAGCAGTTCGGGCTGCAGACGTGTCTAAAGTTCGTATGTAAATTAATATGGGGAAAACATGTTTTGGGACCCCCTTTTTTTGTGGCCCCCACTTAATGAATCACCCCAAAATTTTCAAGACAGGAGCTGACCTGAGTGAACCATTAGTTTTGAAAATTTTGTGAAGATTTGTCAAGTAGGTAATATATATATATATATATACACGCACACACACATAGGTATATAGATAAAATCTCACAATGGCTACACATGAACCCTGAACTCACACCTTTCTGGAGATTGCAAGCAGGCACTTTGCTCCGTGCAGGTGATAGATGCTCCAGGGCTCTGCCCCTGCCAGAATCAGAGCCCTGCAAAGACCAGCACCCAGCCAAAATAAGCTTCCTGCACAAAAACTATCCTTTAAAGCTATTCCCTCTCTGTACAAGTGCTGTAGAATGCTTCAGGCAGGCACATCATTTTGGTACGAACTCATATATACAAGCGTTTGTGTCCAAATCCACTGGCACTAGAACTCCCATGCACCCCCCATGGAATGCCTATGGGGCGCAAAGTAACGCGGGACAGCTCGAAGCACTTTGTTGCCTTTATTATCCTAATAAAGTAATGCAAATAAACATTTGCATTGCTTTTTAAGTACCACAAAGAATTTTTCATCAGGTCTGTGTCAAAATAGTGATGCAACCCCTTTGGGAAACCTTTGAAAATCTGGACATGCATGTATTTCTGAATCTCCTTGCAAGAAGAATAATAATGGGTGCTAGAATATGTAAAGAAATTCAGAATTGGAAACTTCAAAGAAAAGGCAATGCTCCTAGCTGCTCCTCCTTGCTCATGTCCAGCTACCTTTCACTTTTCTATATTTCAGAAATGCAGCTTTTTTGTACAAATTCCATTACATCTCTTTAGAGTGTGATTCATTTGGAAGCTACAATTCTGTTTCCATTATATTCCATTCTCATAAAATCTATGAAAAAAGACTGTTCGTTCAGTGCATTGGGAGAGGGAGCGGTTGAGGGGGGCAATCAAGGATGTAACCCGAATTTGTTTATTTTTGATTGCGCCCTGTCACTATCCGGTTCTTCTGTGGCAGCCCTGGCAAGTGCTACGCATCGCAGGTTAGACACACGCATTTCAGTGCGGATCTCCGCATCACGCACTGAAATGTCATCTCACCTCTGTTCAGAAGCTCCTTTCTGCCTTCACGTTGCTCCAGGATCTTTAGATGGCAGTGTGCCAGTCTGCGCCAGGTCTTCTGTCTGGGGTGCAGGAGAGGTGAGGCGCTGTCAGTGTTCTCCGTATGTTTTGGGCCTCTACTGTGTATTTAATTAATAAGGTTGTGTATTTCATCACTGAGATTTTTTTTCTTGGCCTCCAACCAAAAACACACCAATTGCTGGCTATGTATTAATGAGTAACTCTTCCAGTCTACCCGAAGTTCGGATATACCATGTTTTATTAAGTTATGTTACCTCATCAAGTCTGGCACTTCATTTTAGAAGTGGGGGAGCCAAAAATGGAACAGGGAGAGCCGAGCCTGGGGTCTGGCTCGGATCTTAGAACCCGTGCACGAGCCCAGCCCTGAAAATATTTGTTATTTAAATCATACAACAAACATCACGTAAAATATGATAGTCTTTTTTAAAAAAAAATTAGAAAGTGTATTCCTTTCACATGTAGAAACTTTGACAATAATATTGCACATTATAGCACTGCACGAAGAAGTACTTATTAAAAGTGATTGTTTTGTACATCTGGCAGTTCAAACTCACCTCTTTGGAAGTGCTTTCATGCTCGACAATGAAGAAAAAAGATGTTTGGTGACATGACATATTTGCCCAAGATCACACACTTTAATCAGGGAAGACGCGATTTATCCTTTGTACAAATCAGCCAGTAAAGGGTTATCTATTAGTCTTTCCTTATGTTAAGGCTTTATTTTTACCTGTCAGTGCATTTTTCTGCAGTTCTAAAAATATAGGGCATACTCGACCCCAAGGTAGTGGAACGCTATACAGCAGTGCCAGTTACATTACATAGCATCACATGCATTGTTTATAGGCATGGGGACATTAAGTGAGTTGCCCAGAATCACAGGATGTTGAGCCGACACCGAGACTCGAACCTGTTTCCCCAATTCTAAAGTCAACTGCGCTGTCCGTAATGCCACATGTAGATAGAGGGAGGCAAATAAAGCCACATGAAAGCTAGACTCGCTATGGGCTCGAGGTTCCTCAGGGCCTTGGGCTGAGCTGGGGCCAGGTTTCAGGCGCGAGCTTTTAGTGGCTCACCCACCTCTAATTTCATTTAAATAATGTGTCATGGCTGAAAGCAAGTTTGTATATGTACATGGATCTGAGCCCCCAAACGTGTGTGAAGCTAGTACTTGTATTAATTTTACAGTGAAAAAGAAAACCCGCTTCTTTTGCAAGTGTCAACACTTTGAGCAGCGTTAGTACCCTAGCAGAGTGCAATGTTAAACAAGCATTTGCAATGCAATCGGTCTTGCATTTTTGAAAGTTCGAGATTTGGTGTTGTAAATGGCAATGTTTTTTACTTTTTTTTTTGTAGTGGAGTATTCATTTAGAAAATAAGTGCACACTATACCAAACAAGCATTTGCAATGCAATCGGTCTCACCTTTGGGGCCTTGTAAGTTTTTAGCGATGCAGTCCAGGGGGTTGTGGACGATAGGATGCACACTTTTGGATAGTAAAGTTGAGGAAGGGCAATCCACAGGGGCTGCAGGAAGTAAAGCACACAGAGGTATTGCAAAGTGGTAGAGGCGTAAAGAAAGGCTGGAGATGCAAGCAAAACAGAAAGGGGTGAGGGGGTGAAAGACACAGAGCAGCATCAAGACAGGTGGGTGACATGCAGAGATACTGTAGTGTGCAGAGGGGCACATAGTTTGCCCAGCAGGATGGGAGGCCGAAGTCACACAAGGGCAGTAGGATTGGGAACACAGAGGGTATGCAGGGTGTAGGGGCATATAAATGGGCTGGAGGGACACAGCAGGGTGGTCTGGGGCACACATAGTGCCAGCGGAGTCAGGGCAGCATGACTTACAGAGTGGCTACAAAGGCGAGGCATAAGAGCTGCTTCATGCAGAAAGACTGCAGGTCCAGTGCCACGGCTACGCCAAGAGGGGCTGCAAAGTGATAAGGGGACAGCAGTGATGTGATAAGTTGTCATGAGTTCACACAAACATTATATTTTAACACCCCCTATGCCAAAAAAATACCATGATATGCCAATATAAGCATATAAATGTGTCCACACATCCAACATTGTACGCCAGCATACACCACCCTATGCCAACAGAACTAAAATCTTTAAATGACATCCATTATATTTCAACATACCGACATTGAAAGCCAGGACACCATCATCATATGTTGACATAAGCAACAAAATACATCCACAAAGCTCCCATCATGCTCCAGCACAGCCACTATCATATGCAAACAGACCCATCGTTGGTCCCCAATGTCTGCCAGAAGTCCCATCAGCATGCACTAATAGGCACACCATTATGGATCCACACACCCACCACCATATCTGTCAAAGAAACCGCACACTGCGGCCATTTCAGGTTTTAATATGTTTAGATACAAAAGAAAATGATATGTGAATTACACAATCAGTCAACAAGGAGGTCCCTCCGCAACTGTGAAAAGTGAGCGCCTTTAAGCAAAGGTGGGACACAAATAATTTGTATTTTAAAAACTGTCTCTTTATGTGAATCACATGGTTTCACGAAACTAAGAGTGTAAATAGATGATGTTCAACAGCTACAGGAAAACATAATGGATGTACATGCTGTTCGCTGAAAATCCTTGTTTGGGCGAAGGACACTGGTTTAATGCTACACGTTTATGTAGCAGTTAATGTTGAATTCAACTAGCAAAATTCGATTCTCTGCCACATTTTTTATGAGACTTCAGCAGATCGATCAATATTCGAAAATTGGCAAACTAGGGAGTTTGGGGAATAGTGTCGATAAATAACTCTCCACTGAAATATACAAAATTGGAGCAACATGGGTGATGCTTGTGATAACTACATGTAACCTATTTGGGGAGAGGTCCATCATTATGCTAGGCCGCATTTCAAGTAAAACCCGGCACATGTCACAATACGATTGCTCGCTCGCAGCCTGTGCATTGACCACGCCTGCTCGTAACAGCAGAGACAAACAAGCATTTGCAATGCAATCGGTCTCGCCTTTGGGACCTTCTGTGTATTTAGCTATGCAGCACATTAGCCTGGGTGCTGAAACATCTACTGTTCTTTAACATGGTGGGAAAGTAAGCACCAAACTGCATGGCATGCCAGGTATGAGAACACATGGAGAGAAATATTGCCTTGCAGCGGGAAATGCTATAGTCCAAAGCTCGGTTTTTGAAATTTAATCAGGGCCTTGGGTGGTCATATCACTGAAAATACAAGATTTCAAAAAAATATTATTGTCTACAGGTGCTCGTGGAAGAAAATTTCTATGGACTGGAATCTAGAGAATGCTAAAGTGATTCTGGTATTTTACTGACCTCTGCTGGTCGGTTTCTATCAAGAAAGTTAAATAGAGGCAGTTGCCAGAAAAAGAAAAAAAGAAAGTCCCTAAGCAAAAATCAATTCTGGTATTTTACTGACCTCTACTGGTTGTTTTCTATCAAGACAGTTAACTAGAGGCAGCTGAACAAGTAAAAAGCAATTCTTGTATTTTACTGACCTCTACTGGTCATTTTCTATCAAGACAGTTAAATAGTGGAAGTTGAACAGAAAAATAAGTCCTTAAGCGGAAGCAGACAAGTCCTAGGGCTGATCGCCAGAGCCCACAAAGTACATACGCATATAAGTATATACTAAAGTATATACAAGAGGTCTCGAATGCTCAACCAAAAAAGTCCTCTCGCAACAGGCCTATCACATTAACACCAAGCCCCGCTACTTGAATATCTGCCAGTAAGAAGGCCTCCCTCCCCCCCTTAAGGCCTCCTTGCAGCCAATACTCACTGTTGGCGGAACTACGGAATCGAAGTACCATAACAACAAGAGTGGGTGGCCCGTGATATCCAGAGTTAAGGTTTAACCATAGACTATTTAGACTGTCTCTTGGGCTGGTTCCGGCCTGCGTTGCCCCCGCATTGCCGGCTGGGTGACCCCTTACTTCAGGTGATATCTAGTGGCAGAGTCTCCTCGCCGCTGTCATTTCGTTCTCGCATCCCAATGTATAAGATGTCATAACTTATATGTATCATTTATTAACACATAACCTATACTGTTAGAGGTAGTGCAGCACTCTTGCTAAATACTGTGAGCTGTAAGCCCATCTTGCTTTACAGACAGTAGTTTAAATATAATAACATTTACACATGTTTCCAAATATATAACTATTTCTGGTATATGCCACTAAAAGAATATAAAGTAGGCTCCCAGAATCCATTTAATCCTGCAATCACTTTTTACCTACAGCGCTTTGGTTTTTTCAACCAGGTGGGCGCTATAAACATAGCAATTTCTTCAACTGCAGCATTAGAAAATTTGTCACACAAAGAGGAGTCAAATAAAAAAAACTCAAGCGTGGCCAATGGAGCCAGGCGGAGTTAGTTTAATAGAACCTGGAAAAGAAACAGGTAAAATGACTTTAGCTGGTGGGTAAAGCTAAAGACCATGTACCAGTTGTGTGCACGGAACAGTTCTACGGTGAGACGTACCCATCTTTCATCACTTCGGTGCAGGCCTGAGTGAGCTAGTCCAGTAGCACAGGCCTTGGAGGAACTCCTGGTGTGACCTTTTGTTTACTCATAGCAGAGCAGTGGCTACAGGGCGGGAGGCCCTGCATGTCATCATCAAAAGCCAGCACTGCTCCTTCCCCGTTATTTATAGTGCGGAGGATTTGAACCCTGGTGGGTCACATGTCTGTGGTCAGTCTGTGGAGACGAGCAACGGTCTATGGGACCTTCTCTGGGCACTGACTCAGAGACAGTGCTACCGCTGCCGGCTCTTGGGAACCTGCCCCTGCCCCCATGTGATTGGATAGAAAGAGAGTTTTGAAAAAAATAGAGCTATTGGCATTCTGAATGGCACTACATCATGGTGAAAGGCAAAAGGAATTAGCATGTTGAAATGAAAACCAAAGTCCTTGGAATCGTTTAAGCTCTACTAATTACAGCAGTAGTGAAAGACAACCCGTGCAGTGAGGAGAGAGAAGGGGCCATCACACGCTCTAACAGAAAGAAGCCTTCAACCAGTGGATGGCCAACAAAAACGTTCTCGTAGTGAAATCGCCTGGGTGTCAACCAAGCACCCAGGGGTGGGACTTTGGAAAGCAGTCCACCAATAGGGGGCCCGCATTTCGCATAGGCACAGCAGAGAGCAAATGGCGCTGGATGGGCTTGGTATCCATATTGTAGATACATAAAGTCTGGCAGAGCAGAGCATGCACGCTGACTCTAGGCTCGACCTAAAATGGAACATTCAGAAAAAGGGGTTGCTTAAGTTTCTAACTTATGGTAGCATTGGGATGGGGGGCAATTAAAAGCTGCAATTTGCAGCTGGTTTAAATCTGCTTAACAGAAATAGTGCAATATTATTAGAATGAAAGGAGGTAACAATGGGGATTGGGGCAGGCTACCTACGGTAGATGGGTTTCCCAAATCTTGAACGGGTGGCATGCTAACGTGCAGCACCACACAATGGAGTACAGGCATATATCAGAAGCACTGAACATGTGTAATTAACCAGCATAAGAATGCCAGCATGGCTGACACCAATATCACTGATAATCTCAGCCGGACTAATACAATGTTTTTTAGAAGATGCGACTGTAGAGTACGAAATGAGACCAAAGTGGGCCTCACCTAACAACAAAAAAACACTTCATCTTTCTGCACGTTCAAAATAAATGTGACCTTGTGTAATGCAAATGATGTTCATGCAAAGCGCTCCGATATCTTCTTCGCGCTTTACACGTGTCCTTTAAAACAAGAAGTGACCTCAGAGTGATAGGGGCGGGCAAGCAGTGTTGTGGGAGGGAGTGTGGGATGGTCTGCATGACGGCTGAAGTTAAAGTCGATTGGAAACAAAAAACAAGTCAACAGCACTATAACATTCTGTGTGCGGCCATCTTGAAGCTGTTGTATGCACCTGTCTGCTTTTGTTTCTGAGCAGCAACATGGAGGCAGCGGGGAGGCTTTGTTATTTGAAATTCCAGATGGGCCCAAAACTAAGGTCGAAGTTAAGGTGCCATAAGGCCTCCTTTTGATTGAGTATCCTAGCTGGGAGCTGTCTGGAGACTTACACTTACATGCAAATGCATTGAAGGAGAAGCCAAGGCAGACAGCATATTTTCACTTCACAAGTACAAGGCATGGTTTTGACTTTGATCAGTCCCTGTATATACGTGCCCTGTAAGAATGTCAGATGTGTTGGCCTGTCCCATTATTTACACAAATCATTTAAATGTTATTTTGTTTTATTTCTTTTATAGCACTACTAGTCCCAATGGGGGATGCAAGGGTGCTTTACATCACACATACACATTGTACATTGACAATAAATTATATAAGTGTGTAAATCAATGTATAGAATGTGTTACATATGACAGTGAGTATTACAAAGTGTATGAGTCACATCACCTCCATAGCTCACTGTGCTATCTTAGAATCATGACATTTTATGAACTACATGTAACAAAAGGATTTCAGGGTCAAAACAGTAACCCACTTCCCTTTGCAGGTAACAGGAGACACATTAACCATCTATGCTACTTTGACTCAGAACAGGGTCTAGACAAAATGTAGATTCACCTAGCAAATGTGTTACCCTCCAGATTTACCTTACCACTATTTTCCTTCACTGCAGTTTACTTGGCACACAGATCTCTGCAGCACATGCCTTAATCCCAGAAGATATTTGAAAATGCACACTTTATAACAAATGAAGCAGAACAGATTTGTGCCAGGCTTCTTGTTGCCAATTTCTTTGTGGCAGAGTTATTTTTTGTGTTTTTTAAAAATAAATGTATAAGTTGAGGCCCAGATTTTATGTCAGGTTGCATCGTTTGGCATAACCCTGATGCAAAATCGCATTTGTTAAATCTCTTAATGTGGTTAAATATACTCATAAGAGACCTGCTAAACATATGTCTGAGGTGTTAAGATCACTTTTGTGATGTCACGTGCAATGTCACATGGCATGATGTCACTCGCATACTGCTCAACTTCAATCAATAACAACTTTATTGTATGATTATTTAAAATCTTTTACTAAAGCGGCAGAAAGTGCAAGTTTAAAAAAGAAAAAGTAACAAAATACATCAAATCTAATTAAGACAACATGTTTAAAATACAAAAATACAATAAAATAACTAAACACACATGACTTAGTACCAAAGAGGAAAAGGGAAGAAAAAAAGCGGTCCGTTTAGTAACAACGCGTGCAGAATTTGACATGCGGGGGGTGTGCAAAACTGCAGGTGGCATCCTGTTCCTACCAAAAATTAGTATAGACATGTATATTATTAAATATGCGGTGATAAGTAATTTCAAGTGTCGTTGGTGCTTGAAACATAGTTTATTCAACTGTCTCTTCTCTGGCTGATCGTATGAGCATTCCAGCAGCCACATAAAACTTCCCAATTAATGCCAACTCCATCGGGACTGTGGTGGTGTAGATATGCCTTAAGGCCTCCTTACATGATCTCACGTCATGATGTATAAGCATGGTTTTTAAATACAAGCGCCTTGGGGAAAGCAAGGCTGGGCAGCAACAAATAACATGCTCCGCAGATTCTGTGTGGTGTTGACACAGACAACAGCCGGAGCCACTTGATGACCAGTTTTTCCAGTAGGCTCTATAGTCTTGTATTGGCAAGGTTAAGAGCCTCAATCTCATGACATTTTGTAGGGCTTGCCTTCCAAGACCGGCTTTTAAGTAGGGCTGGCATGTAGTACTTTCATGTGAGTTAACAAGGCCTTCTGCACCCAGGACTAATCTGATCCGTTCTAGGTCTTGTTGCCTCGAGATGTTCTTGCCACACTTTTTTTTTTTTTTTGAAATATTTTTATTAGATTTATCAACAGAAAGTAAAAACCACTCTTTCAGTGCAGGGCTTAGGACAAAGAAGATTCGAAGGTATCTCAACAGTTCAGCACAGGTATCACAGAGACAAAGAGGCAGGCTTGCCACACTTTTTTAGCAGGATCTTTAATCTACACTTTGTTAATGGTATGTCTGTAGAAGGTTCGATTGATGGTCCCAGTGTTTGTTTCGCAATCAAATGATACCTCGCCCAGCGACTGTTGTTATCTGTAAAGACCACCTGTAGCGCTTCCCTGATTGTGCCCGGGCATGCATTGATCACGTTGTGTTGGAGTTTGACTATGTATTTTTTACATTCAATGTCCATTATTGTAATGGTGAACTCTAATCGGATCAGTGAACGCCTGGTCGTGTAGGGGAGCTTGAAAACTTTTCTATACACCATTGTGTATAGACCCTCCAATTTTTTGGTCAGCAGACCAGGGAAGACAAGGTGGCCATAGCTGAGTGTTGGCATTAGCTTGGCTTGCATAACTCGTCGGATCCCCTCCATCGAGTGGCTTACAAGCTTGTGGTGTAGTTTGCACAAGCCATATGTTAGCTAAGCTGCTTTTGCCTCCAGTACTTTAACCTGCAGGGCTGGTCTGCAGGTGTCTGTAAATTGTACTCCTAGGTAGGTGTACTTGTTGGTCGTGCTTATCCTTAGAGGGCCCAGCTGCCATGCCAGTATTTGTTTTTTTTGGCTTGTGACCAAAGATCAGCACTTTAGTCTTAGATGCTTTAGCTACGAGCTTACTTCCCAACGTGGTTAGTTCGCCCACTTCTTTTTTTACAACTTGTTCACTGATCAGTATCAGTACTTCTTTGCTTCCATTGTACCAATTAGACCAAAGGATCTCATAACAATTGCTTTAGGAGAAAAGTACAGGACTGAAGCCCTGATAAATGGGGACTTGAAATGAGCTCTAAATCTGGGCCAGAACATCCTTGTCCTGTGCTTATAAGCCTCACAAAAATCAAATAGCACCTCCAATGATCTCTAAATTTCCATTTCCTCTGGGGTCAGGATATGAAGCATATAAATGAAATGGCCAAACAGGGGCAGCCACGGCCATGTAAGGGCTTTTGTCCATTGTAACATTCAACAGCTGGTACTACCAAAGATGCGCACAGACTTCTGCCTCAAACACCTATACCCTTCTATCACATTCGCTACCCACTACCCCTTTTCCTAGCAACTCTGCATCAGACTCCCTCCTCCCACATACTCACAGGAAGAAGCACAGCACCGGAGGGCTGAGAGGATACCAGTACTCGTTGTCTAGGCTAGGCTCAGTGGAGGTGTTGGGGGCAGCAATGCCGCAGTACCGCAGTACCGGGAGACGATGGGAAACAGCCATTACAACGCGGCTATTTGCCCGCAATGCCATTACATCGCAAGCGTAACAACGCATGCGATGTAACAACACGTAGCCATTACTACGCGTGTTTTTACATCGCATGCGCTGTTACAACGCATGCAAAGTTATGCCGATCCACCTCGTTGTGAGGAAACAGAGGTTCATTTTGTTTCCTCACAATGACGTGCACTGCCCCTCGACGTGAAGCAGGAAGCTGGAATCGGGAGCAAAGACATCGACGCTGGAGAGGAACCACGAGGAAAGAGAGGTAAGGGTGATTGTGCTTGGGGTGGGAGTAGTGTGGGTAGTGGTTTAGGGTAGTGTTGTAGTGTCGTAGTGTTTTAGGGTTTGGGATAGTGTAGTGGTGTTTGGGTAGTGTAGGGGGTCATGCTAGGGGTAGTGTTTTAGGGTTGGAGTAGTGTAGGGGTGGGAGTAGTGTGGGTAGTAGTTTAGGGTATTGTTGTAGTGTTGTAGTGTTTTAGGGTTTATGGTAGTGTAGGGGTGGGAGTAGTGTGGGTAGTGGTTTAGGGTAGTGTTGTAGTGTTTGTGTAGTGTAGTGGTTTAGGGTTTAGTTTAGTGTTGTAGCATTTGTGTAGTGTAGTGTATTAGGGTTTAGGGTAGTGTTGTAGTGTTTGTGTAGTGTTTTAGGGTTTAGGGTAGTATTGTAGTGTTTGTGTGGTGTAGTCTTTTAGGTTTTAGGGTAGTGTTATAGTGTTTGTATAGTGTAGTGTTTTAGGGTTTAGGGTAGTGTTTTAGGGTAGTGTTGTATTGTTTGTGTAGTGTAGTGTTTTAGGGTAGTGTTCTAGTGTTTGTGTAGTGTGGTGTTTTAGGGTTTAGCGTAGTGTTGTAGTGTTTGTGTAGTGTAGTGTTTTAGGGTAGTAAATAAAAAAGACAAAAGCACTTCCCTCACACTAATACATAAACTGAAGACTATTAGTCCATTAAATTAAATATACCCACAGACCAAGGGTAAGTTTTATAAAATATTTTTTTGCTTCATTTATTTATCAAAAATATATTTACATATCCATTTTTTGTTCATTTTCATTCATAAAACACAAAATGTAACACAAACATTTAAAGAAAAACATGTCCTAAGCCCAGCAAGCAGATTGTTAAGGGAGCCAGTCAAGAAATGTAATTACTCATCCAAATTAATACATGAGACAAGCCACATGAATAGTTAACAAAAGAAGACTCAACAGAACAATGAATGACACAATACGGTAAAAAGCAAAAACAATAAACAAAAAAGAAAAAGCGCTGACGCGCGTTTCGGAGATCCCATGTAGTTCTGAAAGTGCCTTCTTCAGGGCTAAATTAATATTTCTGTTCGTAGATACAACAAGATTTTACTTAAGGCCATAATTTAATCTACAATGCCGGGCTTCATTCAGATTAAAACTGTTGGTCTGTGGGGAAGAAACATGTAATAAATAATTTGTACCGATATATGGAACAAAATTGAGAAGAAAGGGGGAGCAGGTGACCATTCCAAAAATGAAAAGAGGAAAGAAAAGCGAAGTCAAATATGCCATCACCAACTAACGAAGCAAATAGTGTATGCCTAATGACAAAATACAGGGTGGGAGTGAAGGACCAAGTTAGAAGGACTAATCAAATGTGAAAAGTTAGAAAAATTAGATAAGAAAATAGGAAAGAGACAAGACGCCACCTCTCAAAGCTCTATGTGGAGAACTATAGGATTGTATGGGGATGGTGCACATACTTATAAAGAAAATGTAAATATTAGGGATTATGGAAAAAGAGACCTGATATACATGATCCAAAGCATAAGAGAATAACATAAAATACATTACCTAAAGCCAAAATATGGTAAACAGCCAGCAGTATATTGCTAATAAGTCAAGTCCACAGGGGAAGGACTAAAACTAAAAAAGGGAATACACAAGGATAGAAAAAGAGAAAGGTAAGATTCTGAAAGAATTATCGCGGTGACAGCCTAAATAGGTCGAGCCAATCCCCAAAGCATAACTTACTTAGGTATGTTGTACTTGTATGAATAAAACGAGTTCCAATGGTAACTGCTAGAATGATGCGGGCAAGAAGCGCTTAGATGTCAATCAATAAACGCGTGGCTGCGTACAAATGACCTGGAGGCAGGGAAATACTCAATGAGGAAAAGTAATCTAAAAGGGAGCAGCAATCTAGCAAAGTAGCTAGAAATTCAACACTTATTGAGAAGAGAGTATTACACTTACTAATCAAAATAGTGGTTAGCAGATGGCGCCCGCTAATCAGGAAAAAATATATGCACCAAAGACCGCGGGGCAAATCTCCATGCAAATGGGTGGTCTGTAAAGATAAAACAATGCAATAAGATAGGTAAGGACAAACTATTGGCTACATGCAGAGAACTAAAGATGGAAAACAGAGGGAAAATCGATATAGGAGCTTACCAGGTCGCCACCATTGTAAAACCTCCAGCCGGGGAACAACGGAGCGCAAAACAGACAAGTGGCCAGTGAGACTGGAAAAGCGCTACTTATAGCCAAACTTAAGCTAAGCATAAAGTGGCTGCACCAGGAGATGGAAGGCACTAGTCCCCAACATAGTAAACGGACTAAGGGGAATGAGCACCAGCATTAGTGACAAGCTTGCGCGCTCAGGCGTAACCTAGAAAGCGGACTGAGAACGTAAAAACGTTCGCCATAGTAGAAAGATGAGGCAGAAGTCCAGAAACTAAAATCAAGATAGGAATACTAGAGGTGCAAGAGAGAACTAAATAAATAAGTCTTCCACAAAAATGAAGTAATGTAGGGGCAAAGGAAGACATAAAAGTAACCATAAGATAACATAGATAAAAGAAATGTCACATAAGCGGGAAAAATAAAAACCAATAAAGAAATAGTAATAACACATAGGTAAACCGATAACCAATAAAGAATAATAATAACACATAGGTAAACCCAAGAGAAAACGCTAAAAGGAAAAAACAATACACCATCCAAATATAAGGATAAAGATATACAGAATGAAAAAAGAAACTAAACTTAAAGAATAAAGGAGCCACTGAGAATGAGACTTACAGTAGCAACGAAGAACAAGAGTCATGAAAGAAAGAAAGGGTCATACCACTGGGGGCACTAGAGATGCCGAGTTCACGTAATAGCATTCTCCCAGGGGAGGGACTCGTTAAGTCCTTTGCCATATATCTGGAGGGTGTAAATCCAGAATACCTCCCTCTTACGTCTCAGGGCATCGATATTACTATCCTTAGGGGGGGATATATGTTCAAGTATAATCCACCGAATGTCTTTAACAGAATGACCACAATCTACCCAATGTGTGACCATCGGGGCTCCAAAACGTTTGTTATGTATAGCTGATTTGTGTTCACTAAATCTAACTCTGAACTCCCTGCTTGTCTCACCAACGTAGCCTTTGCGGCAAGGACACAGAATGAGGTACACTACTCGTGCGACATTTAGTCATGTTTTTAAAAAAGAAGGTCCTCTTCCCCCAGACAAGTTTATTCGCTAAAATCGCGAAATCACAGGCATGGCAATGTCCACATTTGTGAGTGCCCATGACAGGAGTAGTGCCTGAGATGGATTTCTGTACAAATCTGTTACTCTTGGGTTCCCTCGCTTAACCAAGGCATTCCTCAAGTTATTATTGCGACAGAACGCAAAGATCGGTTTGGGAAGAATGCTTTTATGCGAGTCAGAGTTGAGGATATGCCATTGAGTATTGATTATCTGGCGTACTTTGTGATTAATGTTAGAGTGTGTAGTGACACAGACCAGCTTGTTGTCTGATTTGGCCTCCTTACTCTGTAGTAGGGCCATTCTGTCACAATATTTTGCCCTTTTGGAAGAGTCTTTAACCAGTCTGTGAGGGTAACCTCTATCCAAAAATGTAACCTTCAGTTCATCCGTGTGCAGTTCGAAATTCTGCATGGTAGTACAATTCCTGCGCAAGCGCAGGAATTAACTAAATGGGATACTGTTCTTTTGACTACGAGGGTGGTAACTAGTATATTGAAGCAGAGTGTTCCGTGCTGTGGGCTTAGTATAGAGGGAAACCTCTATTTTCTGGTTAATAACTTGGATCCAGATGTCCAAGAACTCAATTTTTTCTTTACTGATGTTAGGACTAAATTTAAGATGATGGTCACAAAGTTTAATCCAAAGGGTAAATTCTTCCAGCTGTTCTTCTGGACCTCTCCAAATGAAAAAGATATCGTCAATAAAACGATGCCAAAGGAGTATATTCTCACTAAAGGGAGCAACTTCGTTAAAGATGTTTTTAGTTTCTATATTGGTATAGAGGGCCTCGATGTCCATCGAGACCAAGAAATCAGTGTGCGAATTAAATAGGATGCCCTCGATTTTACTGATAAGATGACCAGTGTCCTTAATATACCCAGGGAGCTTAGATGCCAAAGGTTGTAAATAGACATCAACATACTTGGAGAGAGGTTCAGTGAGAGACCCAATAGTAGAAACAATGGGTCTGAAGGGAGGTGCAGTAGAATTCTTATGAGTCTTAGGAACCCCATATAAAATGGGGATTTTGTGGAACGAGACATCGTCAAGGGCTCGCTGTGTAACTTCCAAGATATCAATTTTGATTCTTTGTTCGGGGTAACTCATAAGTTTGACATAATGTTCAGGAACCCTAAGCATTGTCTCAATTTGGTTCTTGTAGGTGGCACTATCCAGTACTACCATACTTCCCCCTTTGTCCGAAGGTTTAATGGTAACCTCAGTATTGAGAGCAAGAAGTTTGAGGGCCTGGTATTCAGCATAGTCCAGATTGTAAGGAGGTTTGGAACATAAGCCAAAAGCTGTTGTATTTTAGTGTTAACCACTTTTTCAAATATACCAACTTCGGCGCCCACCTGGTCTAGAAAAGGAGTGAAGACAGATCTGGGCCGAAGCTCTGTTTTGTTATCAATAATAGCTATAGGTCTCTCTTCAAAGTATCTCTTTAATCTGATCTTACGGAAGAAAGCTTGAATATCTGTGTTCATTTTAAAGTGATTGTCAGGATTTACGGCTCCGATGAAAATCGGCGCCCGGAGAGACGCCGCGCGTCGCTGGGAAGGCGGTAGGGTTAAGACTACAATACCCATCGCCCCCAGCGTGCGCGCGAACGCACTTCCTGAGGCGGTACAAAAGCCGCTCTCACGGAAGAAACAGGGCTTGTCAATCAAGTCCCTTCTGGAGTATCTCGAGGTATTGACCTCGCTGGACTGCTTCCAGAGACTTACTCGCTGCCTGAGCCGCTGCCCGGTTCACCTTCGCGTACTCCGATACGACGAACCTACGGGCTCACATGAGCTCACCCGCACCTTCCGCCTGCATATTTCTTTGAGTGGCACTTCGCTTCTCCTTCCTCCCGCCTGTTTGTGAACCGAAGCGTTGGAGACCGGACTAAAGGTTCTCCGCTTCGGCTCTACCCGCACCCCCGCTTGGAGCCGACTGAAAGGCTCGGAGAGCTCCGAGGCGCCTCTGAAGACACCTGCGTGTTGCTGTTCCTGCGCTTGGAGCCGACTGAAAGGCTCGGAGAGCGTCCGCTCTTCCTCTCCTGGAGGCGTGAGTACCCTGGTCTGAAAGCGACTACCTGTGCGACACAGGGAACTGCCTGAGTGAGTGTGAGGAGGAATTCACTTGTGTGCTGATATCTTGTCTTGCTGGGTGGTTCGGGGTTCCTGTAGCTCATGACTGTTCCTTCTCTCTTAACAGGAGTGGAGTACCTCCCCCGTTTAGTCGCCACTGCCCTTCTGAGTTATCCCGTTTCCCCGGGGGTGGTGTTGCTTATAGAGGGGGCTCTCAATCCTCTAGGGTGATACTGTTCTCGGGGAGAAAGGACTCTAGCATCGTGGATCGCCCCTGCTGTATCCGGCTTATAAGGTTAGTGAGCAGGATTGCTGCTGACAGATTGACAAGCCCACGGATAACTACAGCCCGGGTGATGGATACCGCTACAGTCTTGGCCACTATGTTGGACACCTTGAACGCTCTAGAGTGGAGGTGGACGCAGTTAGAACGGAAAATCATGACCTTAAGAATGAGATGGGCACCATGCGAAGAGAGGTAGCCTGTCTGTCCCGTCACCCTCCCGCTGGTCCAAAAGGGGGTTCATATATTCGAGACTGGACTCTGCCTCCCCCTGCGAAAACCCAAACGCATGGAGTGGATGGAGGCACGCAGGCTTCTGGCGGGGGTTCCCCCACTTCCGGGGTCTTCCCGAATCACTCCTTCTCTACGACTCTTCAGTCCGGTCCTCCCTCGGTCCAGCTAATGCAACCCATGCAGATACCCCTTGCCCCTCCGGAAAGATTCTATGGGGACCTCAAGAAGTATGGCATCTTCATGGGTCAATGTCGGCTTCATTTCCTATGCAAACCACAGGTCTTCCCAACGGACCAGGCAAAGACGGCCTTTGTGATGTCGTATTTAGGAGGCAATGCGGCGAGCTGGTCCTTCCCGTTAATCGAACGAGATGACCCTGTCCTATACAACTTCCCCGCCTTTTGTGTGGAGATGCGGAGGCTGTTCGATCGCAAGCCGCATCAGTTATCGATGGATAAAGAACTCCTAACCCTAAAACAGGGTTCACAGGATCTGCTGACCTACATTACCCCCTTCAACAGACTCGTGGTCGAAACAGATTGGCCAATGGAAAAAAGAACTTCTTTATTCTATCAGGGGTTGAGAAGCGAGCTCAAGGATGTTCTGGCTCAAGTGGTGCACATGCCGGCCACTTGCGAGGAACTAATTGATTTGACCGTCCAATTGGATCACCGGCTCTTAGAGCGAAAAGGGGACAAGAACCGCAGTGACGTCCGGTTCCTTCCTAGTAGACCTCGATATGTGCCGGAGGAAAAACCTTCCCAAGGGGATGGAACAGAGCCCATGCAGATCGGTGGCATCCGAGGCCCCTTGAGTCAACAGAAAGAGAAAAAAGGAGAACTCAGAAACTCTGCTTATATTGTTATATTGTGGCAAGCCCGGCCACTTCATCAAAGACTGTAGAAGCCGAACCAAGAACACCACTACCGGAAGCCCTGGACCTAAAACGGTGTCTGTCGTTGATTACCCGACGGTGGACCCGGAAAACTGATGAGCCCGAATAAGATGAAGACCGCTTGTTTGAGGCCTAGCAATAAAGAGGTCTTCCCTGCCGTAGCCAATACCATACAGCCCTCGGTCGCTCACATGAATGTGTGCGTAGTGTTGACCTTGCCTTGTGACATATCGGTGGTGGTCCATGCTCTGCTGGATTCCGGGGCCACTGGAAATTTCATGGACCAACGGTATGCAAAAAAGTTAGGCATCCCTGTTGATCAAAAGGATACCCCCGAGAAGGTGAAGGCAGTGGACGGTTCAGCCTTAACCTCGGGTCCAGTTTGTTATCACACCAAGCCCCTCGTAATGCAAATAGGGTTACATCACTTCGAACAGATACAATTCGACCTGATCGATGCCCCCCATTTCACGCTTATTCTAGGAATGCCATGGCTAACTCTCCATGATCCCTTAGTGCGGTGGGCCGCACGCACTGTGACATTAAATTCGTCCTTTTGCCAAGAACACTGTACCGAAGAACAAGTCAAGACGTCGGCCCATAGGGGGAGTCCAGCTGGGTTCCTTGCCAGCACATGCATCCAGCCTCAGGCAATGCCTGTTACCGTGTTACCTCACATCTACGAAAGGTTTCGATCCGTCTTCGACACCCAAGAAGCAAAAAGAATACCCCCACACCGGGACTATGATTGTGTCATAGAACTAGAGGCAGGAGCCAGTATACCTTGCAGCAGAATCTATGCCCTCACTGAAGCCGAAACCTCATATCTCCGAACCTACCTTGACGACATGCTTGCCACCGGGTTTATACGACCATCTTCCTCGCCTGCCTCCTCTCCGATCTTTTTTATTCCGAAGAAAGAAGGAGGATTACGGGCCTGCATTGATTACAGGGCAATCAACAAGGTCACCGTAAAGAACAGGTATCCCCTGCCATTGATCCCTGTTCTTTTAGACCAACTGAAAACCGCGACAGTATTCACCAAACTGGATCTCAGGGGAGCCTACCATCTGGTTCGGGTACGGCGCGGCGATGAGTGGAAGACTGCCTTTCGGACCAAATTCGGCCTGTTCGAATATACGGTCATGCCCTTCGGCCTGTGCAACGCTCCCGCCGCGTTCCAGTACTTCATGGATGACGTACTGAGGGGCCTCTTAGATGTATCTTGCATCGTGTACATCGATGACATCTTGGTGTACTCCACATCTCTGAAAGATCATGTGAAGCACGTGGCGGAAGTTCTGGAGCGCCTACAACGGTATGCGCTATACGCCAAACTGGAAAAGTGTTTTTTCCACGTGTCTGAAGTGGAATTTTTGGGTGATGTCATCGGTCCCGAAGGCTTGGTCATGGACGAGAAGAAAACGCAGGCTATCACCCAGTGGGAATCGCCCACCACCGTAAAATCCCTACAAAGCTTCCTGGGCTTCGCGAATTTCTATCGCCGGTTTATAAAGAACTTTTCCGGTATCATCCAACCGTTGACATTTCTCCTGAGGAAAGGAGCCTCCTTCGAGTGGACGGCCGCGGCGGAAACGGCCTTTCAGACCTTGAAGAACTGTTTCATGACAGCCCCCGTGCTTCGTCATCCTGACGCCACACGGCCTTTCGTGGTTGAAACTGACGCCTCCCAATATGCAATAGGGGGAATACTATCACAGAGACACCCGGACACAGGACAATTGCATCCCGTCGCCTTCTTTTCCAAGAAATTGGCCCCTTGTGAAATAAACTACAGCATTATGGATAAAGAGCTCCTAGCCATAAAAAGAGGGTGCGAAGAATGGCGACATCATTTGCTCGGCGCCAGACATACCGTGGAAATCTATACGGATCATCGGAATCTCTTATTCCTCAAAACCGCCAGAGCTCTGACCCCGAGACAACTACGTTGGTCGTTGTTTTTCTCTGATTACGACTTCGTAATCAAATATCGTCCAGGCCCACAAAACGGAAAGGCCGATGCTCTGTCCCGGCCCCAACTACCCGTCAGTACGAACCCTGTACCCGTCTCCGATACTCCCTTGATTCTAGAAGCCGCATCATTCCCTGATGAACTGACGGCCGCCGCAACAACACTCGACTTCATAGAAGAAGTGCGACACCAAACCTCCGCGACCGAAGAAGCTGTTTGGGTAGCCAAAGACCCAGTACACAGGTCCTCTAGGCAACGCCTATTATTTCAGGATCACCGCTTGTATCTGCCGACCCCTTCCCTACAACAACAAGCCTTGAGATGGGTTCACGATTCCACCTTGGGTGGACACCAGGGGGTACTTAAAACCACGCTAGCCATGAAGCGCCATTTCTGGTGGCCTACGTTAAACCCAGATACAGCGGTCTACATCGCTGGATGCGCTATATGCACGCAAGGGAAGTCTCAGCACAAACGACCAAGTGGGTTGCTCCATCCTATTCCAATCCCTCCCGCTCCGTGGCACACACTGTCTATGGATTTTATAGTGGATATGCCCTCTAGTAGAGGAATGACTACCATCCTGGTCGTCATCGATCATTTGACGAAGATGGGCCATTTTATTGCCATGGAGAAACTCCCTTCAGCTGCAGGCCTAGCCCAGCACTTTTTACAACACATCGTACGGAGTCATGGAATCCCAGCGGTTCTCATTACAGACAGAGGCACACAGTTCACATCAAGGTTCTGGAAGGCCTTGTGTCAAGTCATGAAAGTGGACGCCCGGCTTTCCACCAGCTACCACCCCCAAACAGATGGAAAGACCGAAAGACTGAACCAGACATTGGAGCAGTACCTCAGATGTTTTACGTTGCTCTACGAAGAAGAATGGGGTACTCTACTATGGATGGCGGAGTTTGCCTACAATAATGCTGAACACTCATCGCTAGGATGCTCCCCCTTCTTCTGTCTAACTGGGTACCATCCAAACATGCTGCCCTTTGAATGGCCTGCACAAACCAAACACCCTTCCATCCAAGACCATCACTCGCACCTGAGAGTGGTGCTACAGACTGCCAAGAAACAACTGGAAACAGCCCAAGAAAGAGACAAACGCTACGCGGACAAAAGAAGAACCCCTGAGCCGGACTACAAAGTAGGAGACAAGGTGTGGTTAGACACACGACATCTACGCATAAAGGGGAACACGCACCTGAAACCAAAATACGTGGGTCCATACCCCATTATCCAAGTGGTGAACGCTGTAGCTATGAAACTGACTCTCCCTTCCACGTGGCGCATTCATCCAGTGTTCCACGTCTCTCTGCTTCGACCTTGTCTCCCTCTCACTAGACTCCCCCCAAAACCTCCGCCACTACTTATAGATAGCGATGAAGTCAAAGGGGTACTAGATTCTAGATACATCAGGGGCAGGCTACACTACTTAATCGATTGGAAAGAGTATGGTCCCGAGGAGAGGTCCTGGGAACCTCTGTCCAATTTACATTGCACTGCATTGCTGCGCCGCTTCCACGCGGCTCATCCTACGAAACCCAGGGGCCCGTCGAGACGCCGGCCCTAGTAGGGGGGTTCTGTCAGGATTTACGGCTCCGATGAAGATCGGCGCCCGGAGAGACGCCGCGCGTCGCTGGGAAGGCGGTAGGGTTAAGACTACAATACCCATCGCCCCCAGCGTGCGCGCGAATGCACTTCCTGAGGCGGTACAAAAGCCGCTCTCACGGAAGAAACAGGGCTTGTCAATCAAGTCCCTTCTGGAGTATCTCGAGGTATTGACCTCGCTGGACTGCTTCCCGAGACTTACTCGCTGCGTGAGCCGCTGCCCGGTTCACCTTCGCGTACTCCGATACGATGAACCTACGGGCTCACATGAGCTCACCCGCACCTTCCGCCTGCATATTTCTTTGAGTGGCACTTCGCTTCTCCTTGTTCCCGCCTGTTTGTGAACCGAAGCGTTGGAGACCAGACTAAAGGTTCTCCGCTTCGGCTCTACCCGCACCCCTGCTTGGAGCCGACTGAAAGGCTCGGAGAGCTCCGAGGCGCCTCTGAAGACACCTGCGTGTTGCTGTTCCTGCGCTTGGAGCCGACTGAAAGGCTCGGAGAGCGTCCGCTCTTCCTCTCCTGGAGGCGTGAGTACCCTGGTCTGAAAGCGACTACCTGTGCGACACAGGGAACTGCCTGAGTGAGTGTGAGGAGGAATTCACTTGTGTGCTGATATCTTGTCTTGCTGGGTGGGTCGGGGTTCCTGTAGCTCATGACTGTTCCTTCTCTCTTAACAGGAGTGGAGTACCTCCCCCGTTTAGTCGCCACTGCCCTTCTGAGTTATCCCGTTTCCCCGGGGGTGGTGTTGCTTATAGAGGGGGCTCTCAATCCTCTAGGGTGATACTGTTCTCGGGGAGAAAGGACTCTAGCATCGTGGATCGCCCCTGCTGTATCCGGCTTATAAGGTTAGTGAGCAGGATTGCCGCTGACAGTGATCAAGATATGTGCTAGGTACGAAGGAGTGGCCTCGAGAAAAGAGTTGCATAGAGGATTCATCTAACTCAGTATTAGAGCGGTTGAAGATAGGGATAGGCTTGACATGTGCATTATGAGCGGAATCAGTATAGGGGAACCCCAATACTCTCTCCAATATTGTTTCCGCCTTGTCTGAAGAAACTGAGGGGAGTTCTCTGATTGTTCGTAACCGCTCCTCTCCTGGTTTCTGAATCTCACTCTTGCTGGTCCCTGTCTGTTGCGTAGAAAAACGGCTATTTCTTGTGGGGGTAGTGTTGTAGTGTTTCTGTAGTGTAGTGTTTTAGAGGGTTTAGGGTAGTGTTGTAGTGTTTCTGTAGTGTAGTGTTTTAGGGTTTAGGATAGTGTTGTAGTGTTTGTGTTGTGTAGTGTTTTAGCATTTAGGGTAGTGTTGCAGTGTTTGTGTAGTGTTTCAGGTTTTAGGGTAGTGTAGTGTTTGTACAGTGTAGTGTTTTAGGGTTTAGGGTAGTGTTGTAGTGTTTGTGTAGTGTAGTGATTTAGGGTTTAGGGTAGTGTTGTAGTGTTTTAGGTTTTAGAGTAGTGTTGTAGTGTTTGTGTAGTGTTTTAGGGAAGTGTCGGGTGGTCGTGTAGGGTAGTGTAGTGTTATTGTAGGGAAAGGACTGGGGGTCAGGGGAGGGTTGTGCAGGGGTAGGGTAGAGTCACTTACCTTGCAAACTTTAACCACGAGTATAGCTTTGCCATGCTGCCTTTGCGTTGTAATGGCATGCATGGTAAAAACATAGTCGTGGTTAAATTTTGCGATGTAATGGCATGTCGTTGTCATTGACATCGCGTAGTAATACCCGCGTTGTAATGGCACACGTGGTATTGGTATGTGATGTAATGACATACATCCGAGACGATGCGGTCCATGCGGCAGTGCTGCTGTTGCTAGAGGAGATGTGGGAGACATGGTGCATAAGTAACACTGAGAGCAGCAAAAGCAGTTGCCCACCCAGTTGCAAGTACCCGAATGCCATTCTGCAGGCGGCACGTGTCACCAGGGCTTTAAGTGGGATGAAACAACTGGGGGAGTTTCTCAAAGGGCCGTGGCCAATGTAATTAAGGGCGTGGCTTAAAAATTATAGGCTAAAAATCTGTGCTTAGCATAGTGTGCCGCCCCACTTGTATTTTGCTGTTTCTGTCATTGCATCCAGATATATGATACAACAAGTAACATCATACCTACAACAACCCAGGACTATTGGCTTTGTTAGTAGTTGTTAGTTGCATGAGATAAATAAGCAGCAACTATGGAGTGTTGTATATAATATTGAAAAAGCTTCCACTTAAAGCCCTGGTGACACCATAACAATATTGCTGCTTCCTAAGTTTCAACAACAGAAGGGAAATCCAGAGAGAAAATGACTCTCTTTAAAGGATTTCCCTTCCCCTACAATGCTCACCTGGCATGACGTCATGCTGTAACTTCTCCCCTAGTGAGAAGTGAGCAGTATGAGCACGCGCACATCGATGTACCTGCTCTCACTGCAGTCCGGAAAAATACAGACTGTCTGTGCCAAGGCACAAACAGAGCCCAATAGAGACCCGTTTCGAGGCCTCCTTAAAAAAACTGCCGGTGCTCAGACCTGGTGAGACCCGGCCCACTTAAAGCCCTGCCTGTCACCAACAAATAGGGCCACTTCTTCGCATAGCTTCAAATGTAGCGTTCATGGAGAACTACAAAAGGAATCACGCATAGCAGCCATGCCTCCTAGGGGAGGAAATTATGGATGGGGGATCCCAAATTGAAGACAAGGCAACCAATAATAAATAGATTTTAGATTCTTTTTTGTCACACAGCGAACTCTCCTCGTCTCTACTGAGCTACAGTTTGCATACCATATCTTTCCCATGCTTAGCTGAAGAACATGCCATCTGGCATCTATCGTCTCTAAAATAAAACAGCTTTCATTTGATAGTCAGGCAGATGTCATCATGCTCAAATTAGGCATAGTCCTCACCAGGGGCCATTGTACAGTCAGGCAGAATACTGGTTATGACCTGTAGTAGTGATGAGATTACCGTATTGATGACATAAGGGCCACCTCATTCTTGATGCCTGATGGCGCTGACCTAGAATTCACTCCGAAATTATTATTTAAGAGCGGGCCTCATCCCCGATCATTAGCACTCATGAAACAAGTACAAACCTTACGGAAATTACAGGACTTGGGTAGAAGAAGAGGCCTAACGGCCAGGGCTGCTACTTTGGAACTGGGGATCCTGGCTCAAGTCTCAGCATCGGCTCAACATTCTGTGATTCTCGGCGACTTATTTAATCTCCCCATGTCTACCAAAAATGAATGTGTCCTTGTGTAATGTAAGTGGTGCTCGTGTAATGCGCTCCAATACCTTCGGGTCAAGTCCACGCTATATAAAACTGCAAAACAATAAAAAATACAGCCTTAGTTTCTCATTATTGTAAATTATAGGCCTCCTTGCAGGTGCGCACTGGTGGGGACATTGAGTCTTTCCTAGGTGACATCACAGTGGAGTAATGAAACCTGAGGGGGGCCCCACCTGCAAAGTATAAGGGGGCCCCCCCCCACCCAACACCCACCACTTTGCCCCACCGCCCAAAAATCTGGTATATTTTGAATTGAAACCTCCAATATTTAATGAAATGCCTCTACATCGCGTACTCAAAGTTCGAATAAGAAAGTAAGAAACACATTTAACATATAAGCTACGCCATTTGCAACATTATTGTCAAGAGCAGATTATTTAACTGAGACAGGAATCAAAGCAATGCCAAGGAGCGGTCCTATTGTTTGAGGAACTGCCTATCGCTGAAGAACAACTTCATATGGTCTTAATTAGAATTGACATTGATTTAAAATAACTTGAAACTCTGAAGGACAAACCCAAATCTGCAATTTAACAGACTCGACAGACAATATACATGAGCAGTACACAAGAAACGCACACAGGGTCCCTTCACCTGCCGGAACTCCAGCTACACCAGCCTCAGAGCCGCCGAACCACCCGCCAAGAAAGGCCACAATCACCTCCGATGCATCCTACTGAACACCCGCTCCGCACGCAAACATGCCGTCGAGCTCTGGGACCTGCTCGACACTTCATACCGGACGTCGCCTTCCTGACAGAGACCTGGATGAACAACTCCTCTGCACCCGACATCGCCATTGCCATCCCAGACGGCTACAAGATCACCCGCAGAGACCGCCCCAACTGAGTCGGAGGAGGAATTGCCATCGTCCACAAGAACAGCATCGGGGTCTCGAGCAGCACCGACGACACTCTCAGCACCGCCGAACACATACATTTCAAGATCCACACAGACCCCCACTCCACCCTCCGAGGCACCCTCGTCTACAGACCCCCAGACCCTGACTCCAGTTCAGCGACTCCATCGCTGGCTTCATCAGCACGCACGCCCTGACCTCCACCGGCCACATCCTCCTCGGAGACCGGAACTTTCACCTTGAGAACAACAACGACAGCAACTCCACCACCCTGATCGATAACCTCGCCAACCTTGGACTGAAGCAACTCGTCACAACGCCTACCCACACCGCCGGCCACACGCTCGACCCCGTCTTCTCCTCAAACTCACACGTCACCTTCAGCCACACCACCGAACTCCCCTGGACCGACCACCGCTGCATCCACTTCAACTTCCAGAAACCCACCATACACCACCACACCCAACAGATCCCCCGCCGCTGCTGGAGCAAAATCACCGATGACCAACTACACGCAAACCTCGCTCTCAGCCCACCCACCAAACTCTACAACACCGACGACGCTGCCCACAACCTCAGACGCTGGATCGACGACTGCGCCAACACCCTCGCCCCACTGAAGAAACCCTCCTACAGAGACACCAGCAAGAGGGCCAGCTGGTTCACCCCAGAGCTCCTAGCCTCCAAGCGAGCCTGACGGAAACTAAAGAAGGAATGGCACAGTGAGCAGACTCCGGACAGCCACGCAGCCCACAAGGACGCCACTCGCAACCACCATCACCTCATCAGGACTGCCAAGAGGACCACCTTCAAAGACCGCCTTGACAACAACGCACACAATAGCAAGGAGCTCTTCAACATCCTGAAGGAACCTTCCAACCCCAGCTCCAACACCAACGACATCCCGCCGTCGCAAGCCCTGTGCAACTCCCTCGCCGCTTTTTTCCACCGCAAGATAGCAGACATCAATGACAGCTTCAACACCCAGACAGCCCCAACAGACATCAACACAACAGACTCTCTGCACCCATCGAACATGACCCCCTGCTACCCTGGGCCAACTTGAGCCTCGATGACACCATCAAGACCATGAGCACAATCACCTCCGATGCATCCTACTGAACACCCGCTCCGCACGCAAACATGCCGTCGAGCTCTGGGACCTGCTCGACACTTCATCCCGGACGTCGCCTTCCTGACAGAGACCTGGATGAACAACTCCTCTGCACCCGACATCGCCATTGCCATCCCAGACGGCTACAAGATCACCCGCAGAGACCGCCCCAACTGAGTCGGAGGAGGAATTGCCATCGTCCACAAGAACAGCATCGGGGTCTCGACCAGCACCGACGACACTCTCAGCACCGCCGAACACATACATTTCAAGATCCACACAGACCCCAACTCCACCCTCAGAGGCACCCTCGTCTACAGACCCCCGGACCCTGACTCCAGTTCAGCGACTCCATCGCTGGCTTCATCAGCACGCACGCCCTGACCTCCACCGGCCACATCCTCCTCGGAGACCGGGACTTTCACCTTGAGAACAACAACGACAGCAACTCCACCACCCTGATCGATAACCTCGCCAACCTTGGACTGAAGCAACTCGTCACAACGCCTACCCACACCGCCGGCCACACGCTCGACCCCGTCTTCTCCTCAAACTCACACGTCACCTTCAGCCACACCACCGAACTCCCCTGGACCAACCACCGCTGCATCCACTTCAACTTCCAGAAACCCACCATACACCACCACACCCAACAGATCCCCCGCCGCTGCTGGAGCAAAATCACCGAAGACCAACTACACGCAAACCTCGCTCTCAGCCCACCCACCAAACTCTACAACACCGACGACGCTGCCCACAACCTCAGACGCTGGATCGACGACTGCGCCAACATCCTCGCCCCACTGAAGAAACCCTCCTACAGAGACACCAGCAAGAGGGCCAGCTGGTTCACCCCAGAGCTCCTAGCCTCCAAGCGAGCCTGCCGGAAACTAAAGAAGGAATGGCACAGTGAGCAGACTCCGGACAGCCACGCAGCCCACAAGGACGCCACCCGCAACCACCATCACCTCATCAGGACTGCCAAGAGGACCACCTTCAAAGACCGCCTCGACAACAATGCACACAATAGCAAGGAGCTCTTCAACATCCTGAAGGAACCTTCCAACCCCAGCTCCAACACCAACGACATCCCGCCGTCGCAAGCCCTGTGCGACACCCTCGCCGCTTTTTTCCACCGCAAGATAGCAGACATCCACGACAGCTTCAACACCCAGACAGCCCCAACAGACATCAACACAACAGACTCTCCGCACCCATCGAACATGACCCCCTGCTAGCCTGGGCCAACTTGAGCCTCGATGACACCATCAAGACAATGAGCACAATCCACTCCGGCTCCACGTCAGACTCTTTCCCGCACCACATCTTCAACAAAGCCAGCAGCTCCATTGCACCCCATCTGTGCAACGTCATCAATCTCTCCCTCGAGACCCCGACCTTCCCAGAAAGCTGTAAACATGCAGAGATCAACGCCCTACTCAAAAAACCCAAGGCGGACCCAGGAGACCTCAAGAACTTCCGGCCCATCTCCCTGCTTCCGTTCCCGGCCAAGGTCATCGAGAAGATCGTCAACAGACAGCTAAACCGATACCTTGAAGAAAACAGAATCCTGGACCCTTCCCAGTCAGGGTTCCACAGCAACCACAGCACTGAGACTGCCCTCATCGCCGCCACCGACGACATCAGGACCCTGCTGGACAACGGTGAGACCGTGGTCCTCATCCTCCTCGCCCTCTCCGCCGCCTTCGACACCGTCTGCCACCGCACACTACGCACACGCCTTCATGCTATAGGGATCCGAGACAAGGCTCTGGAATGGACCACCTCCTTCCTCTCCGGCAGAACCCAGAGCGTCCGCCTCCCCCCTTTCCAATCCGAAGCCTTCGAGATCATCTGCGGCGTACCCCAGGGCTCTTCCCTCAGCCCGACACTGTTCAACATCTACATGGCCCGCTCGCACATGTCACCCGACAGCACGACCTCAACATAATCTCCTACGCCGATGACACCCAACTGATCCTCTCCCTCACCAAGGACCCCATCACCGCCAAATCCAACCTTCGGCGACTGGATGAAGATCAGCTGACTGAAGCTGAACACAGACAAGACGGAGGTCCTCATCCTCGGCTCCAACCCTTCAGCCTGGGACGACTCCTGGTCGCCGAAGGCACTGGGGGCAGCCCCGACACCCACCGACCACGCACGCAACATGGCAATTATCCTCGACTCAACGCTCTCCATTACCAAGCAAACCAACGACGTCTCCTCCTCCTGCTTCAACACCCTCCACATGCTCCGCAAGATCTACAGGTAGATCCCAACAGACATAAGAAGAACAGTCACCCAGGCCCTCGTCAGCAGCAGACTCGACTACGGAAACGCCCTCTACGCGGGAGCCCCGACCAAGCTCATCAAACGTCTGCAACGCATCCAAAACGCCTCTGCACGACTGATCCTCGATGTACCACGCCACAGCCACATCACTCCCCACCTGAGAAACCTGCACTGACTCCCCGTCAACAAGAGGATATCCTTCAAGCGCCTCATCCACGCATACAAAGCAGTTTGACCAGTAGCGGCCCCCCACCTCCCAGCGCCTTGAGACCCTCGCAGGTATGTAGTGCGCTCTACAAATGATTGATTGATTGATATAACCCAGTATTCTGCCAGCTCCAAGAGAAATAAACTGGTGTGAATTATAGGCATGCCACACACTTGCGTCTGTCAGGGATTTTGTATGATATTAACCACTCTATAGTATTTAAAAGGAACTGAGGATGCAATTTCTATATCTACCATCTGGGCTTTTTTAGTAAGCAGGGCATAAACAGGCAGCCACACAAGGCTGACGACGAAAACTGCTTGGATGCTTCAGAACATTCATGCAGATGTGTGTATGTATTTATCATTTCTGTATTGTAAACAAAGCTAATTACACAATTTCAGGTGCACATATTAAAGACAAGTGCAAACATTACCATCAATAACGCATCATATAGGATAAAAACACAACATATTAGCAAGTACCTAATGACAGAATCTATAGCTGGTGAAGCAAAGGAAAAAGTGCAAAAACTTTCTAAGTGCATAATAAAAGAATCAGCAATCCAGCAATATACAAAACTCAAGCATGTTTTGTAAAGCAATTCCCCTTTCTTCTGGCACCAAGGTGAAAACACTTTAATCAAAGTGAGTGATAAAAACAAATCCAGCAGTGTGCAGAAATGAAGCCAGGTTGGTCAAACAAATTCCCCTTTGGTTTGTATATGAAGGCACAAATAATTCAAAGTGACTGGTCAAACAATAGCAAGCACAACAGCATGCAAAAATCAAATCTAACCAGTTTAATCAGACTGTGGCCCATTGGTTTGTGAATGAAGGCGCACATATTTCACAATGACTTTTTAAACAATAACAAGTACAGCAGGCAGAAGCATACAAAAATCAAACCAGTTTAGTCAACCAATGCCACTTTGGTTTGTGTATGAAGGTGCAGATATTCCAAAGTCACTGTTAAAACAATAATAAGTACAGCAGGCAGCAGCATATAAAAATCTCTGTACTGTACCCTTCCCAGGCACACACACATCTAGCGCAGAGTCACTGCTCCTGCGCAGCACTGCACATCTACCTGAAGTAGGACAAGGGTGAGTCAAGCACATTGTAGTAAAACTTTAAAGTGAGTGAGCCTGTTGGCCTCACTCCAGTGACAGTGTAAAAAGGATCTGTTCACTACTACTGATCACTACACAGTATGCTGCTACCACAGCGCTTGTGCTGCTTAACACCTGGCGAAGGCTGTAGCCTTTCACCACTTTAAGGATAGCACTTTCGGTGCCCCTCCTGGTCCAACAAGACCGCATACCGTGAAACAGACCTGTGTCATGGTGCACCCGCATGATCTGTGCTCACCAATGAGAAAAAAATCAGCCTTAGGGATACAGACAACAGTACAGTAGAGCCATCAGGGCAGGAGTACACACATTTAGACATGCAGAATACTAGATAGATAGATAGATAGATAGATAGATAGATAGATAGATAGATAGATAGATAGATAGATAGATAGATAGATAGATAGATAGATAGATAGATAGATAGATAGATAGATAGATAGATAGATAGATAGATAGATAGATAGAGAGATTCTCTAAGGGGAGACATGTCATTTGTATGCAATTATGAAGGCATTTCAAGCCAGGATCAAAATCATGATTGTAGGTTTCGAAAACCTCTCTCTGAAACCATAATAGTACAGGCAATAGTTTGTTACTCTTCTCTTCATGCCTGAAGGGGGGCATGGTACCATAAACTGAGGTAACACTTCATCCCCTCTTACTTTGTCTATTTTGAGTTCCTGCTAAAAAAAAAGAGCCACAATAGGAGAGCACTAATATTTCTCTTCAAGATTAAAATATTCATCAATCTCTTTTGAAAGCTAAAGTGGTATTTCTCATTATGGTTATAAAAGCAGAACATGCAGCAGTCATGGGTAGTCGGGTAGGCACTCAGAGTAAGCCAATTCAAGGGGTCCCCAAAACAGATGCAGAGAAAATGAATGGGTTTAAATGAAAGGAAACATTAAGCCTCCAATTACAGGTGGTCTGGATTGAGATGTCAGGATACTATCCATCCACAAAGAGCGATTCCAGATGGTATATCCAGACATGAATCCTGCTGTTCTGAGTACTGGTCTCTAGAAGGTGAATTAACATGTGAACTGGGAATTACCTGGTCAACAAGCATTTACAATGCAACAGGTCTCGCATTTGTAAATTTTAGAGCTATCGTACACTAAAACTACGGACCCAAATCACTCCATTCCAATGCTCGCAAGACTCCAAGATTACATCAGGTGTGATAATATAATGTCAGCATGTATTTGTTATCTTAGCTCATCCTGCTATCCTTACACACTTGGAATATAATGTGACATTTATTCAGAATTAATAAGGGCAGAAGTTACAACTAAAAAAACTGCCTGCAGCACTGAGCCCATATACACTATAAGACGAGCATATTTTCAAATACAAATGCTGAGTTTTAAGCACGACGGCGTGCTTGTCTACAAAATCAGGAATTTTCACGCTCGCTGCTAACATCAGCTGCAATAGTAATTACGACCCAAATCACTCCATTCCAATGCTCGCAAAACTCGCAGATTACATCAGGTGTGATAGTATAATGTCAGCACGTAATTGTTATCTCAGCTCATCCTGCTATCCTTACACACTTGGAATATAATGTGACATTTATTGAGAATTAATAAGGGCACAAGTTACAACTAAAAAAACTGCCTGCAGCACTGAGCCCATATACACTATAAGACAAACATATTTTCAAATACAAATGCTGAGTTTTAAGCACGACGGCGTGCTTGTCTACAAAATCAGAAATTTTCACGCTCGCTGCTAACATCAGCTGCGATAGTAATTACGAGCCAAATCACTCCGTTTGTTTTGGGCAAATACCATTTTACACATCAACACGCTTCACGCTCGCTGCTGATATCAAGTATGATCGTATATTTACGGGACTTCATTCACACATCAAATCATCCTGCTATCCTTACGAAGTCAGTACATGGTGTGCCATTTGTTATATATTCATAAAGGCACAAGTCACAACTATAAAAGAGCCTGAAGCATTGCGCCCATGTACACTATTATTCAAGGGTTTCCTACCCGCATCCACGCTACGCGCACACAGCCACTTCGCAGTGCCCTTCAATTGGGAATAATGTGTGAAAAGGGTAAAAAAATCAGAAGACAGAAAGTCTGGTATGGTGTGAAGTGTCAGCTTGTTTGTGGCAGCTAAAAAACGAAACCAGGCCAAGATAATTAAGTACATTGAGATGGGCAGTATAGATTGTAATCTCTTCGTTCCCAGCTTCAAAGACATGCAAATGAAGACACAGAGTGATGCGAAAGGTCTTTTCCATTCCAATGCCGCAAAGTAAAAACAGCCAAACTCCCGGGAAAATAAATAAAAATAAGCCCAAAAGCAGAAACGGACCATCGTACACTAAAATTACGACCCAAATCACTCCATTCCAATGCCACAAAATAAAGACAGCTAAACCCTTCCAGTAAAATAAATACAACGACCTGAATAGCAGTAGAACTCTTCCGGAAAAATAAATTAAAACAAAATAAATAGCAGAAACGGACCATCGCACACTAAAACTACGGACCCAAATCACTCCATTCCAATGCTCGCAAAACTCGCAGATTACATCAGGTGTGATAGTATAATGTCAGCACGTAATTGTGATCTCAGCTCATCCTGCTATCCTTACACACTTGGAATATAATGTGACATTTATTTCAAATTAATAAGAGCACAAGTTACAACTAAAAAAACTGCCTGCAGCACTGAGCCCATATACACTATAAGACGAGCATATTTTCAAATACAAATGCTGAGTTTTAAGCACGACGCCGTGCTTGTCTACAAAATCAGGAATTTTCACACTCGCTGCTAACATCAGCTGCAATAGTAATTACGACCCAAATCACTCCATTCCAATGCTCGCAAAACTGGCAGATTACATCAGGTGTGATAGTGTAATGTCAGCACGTAATTATTATCTCAGCTCATCCTGCTATCCTTACACACTTGGAATATAATGTGACATGTATTGAGAATTAATAAGGGCACAAGTTACAACTAAAAAAACTGCCTGCAGCACGGAGCCCATATACACTATAAGACGAGCATATTTTCAAATACAAATGCTGAGTTTTAAGCACGACGGCGTGCTTGTCTACAAAATCAGGAAATTTCACGCTCGCTGCTAACATCAGCTGCAATAGTAATTACGACCCAAATCACTCCATTCCAATGCTCGCAAAATTCGCAGATTACATCAGGTGTGATAGTGTAATGTCAGCACGTAATTATTATCTCAGCTCATCCTGCTATCCTTACACACTTGGAATATAATGTGACATTTATTGAGAATTAATAAAGGCAGAAGTTACAACTAAAAAAACTGCCTGCAGCACTGAGCCCATATACACTATAAGACGAGCATATTTTCAAATACAAATGCTGAGTTTTAAGTACGATGGCGTGCTTCTCTACAAAATCAGGAATTTTCACGCTCGCTGCTAACATCAGCTGCGATAGTAATTACGAGCCAAATCACTCCATTCCAATGCCGCAAAATGAAGACAGCTAAACCCTTCTAGTAAAATAAATACAACGACCTAAATAGCAGTACAACACTTCCGGAAAAATAAATTGAAACAAAATAAATAGCAGAAATGGACCATCGTACACTAAAACTACGGACCCAAATCACTCCATTCCAATGCTCGCAAAACTCCAAGATTACATCAGGTGTGATAGTGTAATGTCAGCACGTATTTGTTATCTTAGCTCATCCTGCTATACTTACACACTTGGAATATAATGTGACATTTATTCAGAATTAATACGGGCAGAAGTTACAACTAAAAAAACTGCCTGCAGCACTGAGCCCATATACACTATAAGACGAGCATATTTCCAAATACAAATGCTGAGTTTTAAGCACAATGCCGTGCTTGTCTACAAAATCAGGAATTTTCACGCTCGCTGCTAACATCAGCTGCGATAGTAATTACGACCCAAATCACTCCATTCCAATGCTCGCAAAACTCGCAGATTACATCAGGTGTGATAGTATAATGTCAGCACGTAATTGTTATCTCAGCTCATCCTGCTATCCTTACACACTTGGAATATAATGTGACATGTATTGAGAATTAATAAGGGCACAAGTTACAACTAAAAAAACTGCCTGCAGCACTGAGCACATATACACTATAAGACAAACATATTTTCAAATACAAATGCTGAGTTTTAAGCACGACGGCGTGCTTGTCTACAAAAACAGGAATTTTCACGCTCGCTGCTAACATCAGCTGCGATAGTAATTACGACCCAAATCACTCCATTCCAATGCTCGCAAAACTCGCAGATTACAGCAGGTGTGATAGTATAATGTCAGCACGTAATTGTTATCTCAGCTCATCCTGCTATCCTTACACACTTGGAATATAATGTGACATTTATTGTGAATTAATAAGGGCAGAAGTTACAACTAAAAAAAATGCCTGCAGCACTGAGCCCATATACACTATAAAACAAGCATAGTTTCAAATACAAATGTTTAGTTTTATGCACGATGCCGTGCTTGTCTACAAAATGATGAATTTTCACGCTCGCTGCTAACATCAGCTGCGATAGTATAGTTACAGCACGAAATTGTAACATGAAATCATCCTGCCGTCTTTACATACTTAGAACATGGGATGAGATTCGAGAGGGATTAATAAAGTTAGAGCTTGCAAGTATAAAACACCCGAAAACAGTGAGCCCATGTGGTTACAACAACAAACAAAAAAGCACCAAAGGCTAAAGTGATGTTCCTTATAACACGAGCACAGTTGTAAATAAGAAACGTTTGTTTTGGGCAAATGTATACCATTTTACACATCAACACGCTTCACGCTCGCTGCTGATATCAAGTATGATCGTATATTTACGGGACTTCATTCACACATCAAATCATCCTGCTATCCTTACGAAGTCAGTACATGGTGTGCCATTTGTTATATATTCATAAAGGCACAAGTCACAACTATAAAAGAGCCTGAAGCATTGCGCCCATGTACACTATTATTCAAGGGTTTCCTACCCGCATCCACGCTACGCGCACACAGCCACTTCGCAGTGCCCTTCAATTGGGAATAATGTGTGAAAAGGGTAAAAAAATCGGAAGACAGAAAGTCTGGTATGGTGTGAAGTGTCAGCTTGTTTGTGACAGCTGAGAACCGAAACCAGGCCAAGGTAATGAAGTACATTAAGATGGGCAGTATAGATTGTAATCTCTTCGTTCCCAGCCTCAAAGAGATGCAAATGAAGACACATAGTGATGCGAAAGGTCTTTTCCATTCCAATGCCACAAAGTAAAAACAGCCAAACTCCCGGGAAAATAAATCAAAACGCGCTAAATAGCAATGCAACTCTCCCGGGAAAATAAATAAAAATAAGCAAAAAAGCAGAAAACGGAACATCGTACACTAAAATTACGAGCCAAATCACTCCATTCCAATGCAGCAAAATAACACAGCTAAACCCTTCTAGTTACATAAGTAAAACGCGCTAAATAACAGTGCAACTGTTCTGAAAAAAAAATGAAAACAAAATAAATAGCAGAAACGGACCATCGTACACTAAAAGTACGGAGCCAATTCACTCCATTCCAATGCCTCAAAGAAAACACAGCTAATAAAACACGCTATGGACCCAATTCAAAGTAAACACAGCTATAATAATAAAACACGCTACTGACCCAATTCACTTCATTCCAATGCCTCAAACTAAACACAGCTAAACTCTTTCAGCAATAGCCACGAAAAGAAACAAAAGAGTTCCAACTGAAACACTTCATGCCACATAAAGCATGTTTACTGTAGTTAGGCGGTGCTGCGTGGGCGTTCTTAAAAAAGTAAAGGCTGATCGACAAAGGGCATTAGCCTGTCAGAAACCAACACACTAAAACAGACAAGCTCAGGAACCAATTACTGACAAAGAGCTGCAGTAGGCGGAGATTCAACACATTTACAAATTACTTAATGCCTCGGAGAGGCAGCGCATGCGCTGCCCTATGCGAGACCTAAAAACTGCATCTGGAACCTCCCTTCTGTGGATAAATCTACTTCGATTCACCATCATCTATTAGGAGGTGATAAATGGGTGCAGGACCAGGTCAGCCTTCGTAGGTTGGGTAGGGCTTCGGGGGTATTAGAGGCAATGGGTTCTGATGTTGGAGGAGGTGACCAGAGAATGGCGAGTATTCTTGGGACTGAATTCCAGAAGTAAGCCAAGAGTTTTCCTGGTTTATTAATGAAATTTGGAAGTAAGCCAGGAGTATTGCAAGAATACGTCATACCTACTCATAACAAAACCTTTTGTGAATCAGGCCGTGTGTGAATCGAGCTCCATGAACCAATTCACAAAAGGTTTGCTGGGAGTAGGTGAGACTTACAAATATAGGGCCCGATTCACAGAACTAACTTAAGACAAAATCCTAAACTTACTACTTTTGGTATTCACAGAAGGCATTTAGTAGTAGTAGTGCCGCTCGGAGGCTGGACATTTGCTGACTTTGCCTGCTACACTGTGATCAGCCCAGAGGAGCTGCTGTGGGGAATCAGAGGGACGAGTGTTTCTTTTTACCTTTCATTCTGCTCACGGGACTGCGAAGACCAGCGGGCCTTGCGCTTCTTCCAACATTGCCTGCAGCTGGTGCCTCTTCCAGTTCCCTCCTCCCTACGGTACTTAACGCCTCGCGGCCCCCGTTTCACGGGCGCCGCTCGGAGGCTGGTCATTTGCTGACTTTGCCTGTTACACTGTGATCAGCCCGGAGGAGCTGCTGTGGGGAACCAGAGGGACGAGTGTTTCTTTTTACCTTTCATTCTGCTCGCGGGACTGCGAGGACCAGCGGGCCTTGCGCTTCTTCCAACATTGCCTGCAGCTGGTGCCTCTTCCCGTTCCCTCCTCCCTACGGTACTTAACGCCTCGCGGCCCCCGCTTCGCGGGAGCCGCTCGGAGGCTGGACATTTGCTGACTTTGCCTGTTACACTGTGATCAGCCCGGAGGAGCTGCTGTGGGGAACCAGTGGGACGAGTGTTTCTTTTTACCTTTCATTCTGCTCGCGGGACTGCGAGGACCAGCGGGCCTTGCGCTTCTTCCAACATTGCCTGCAGCTGGTGCCTCTTCCCGTTCCCTCCTCCTGATTTGTATATTTGTTAGCCCACTCACGCGTTAGCGGGACGCGAGCGGGGCACAGTCCGGGGCGAAGCCCGGGCAAAGGGCGGGCCCTCTTAGGCCCTCAGAGGCCGAGTGAGGCCGGGCTGGGCCAGGTTATTAATCCGCCTTACCGCCCTGACTTCACCCGCTCTCGAGGATATCAGTGTTGCCATGGCCCAGAGTCCTGATAAAGTCAGTGTGGAAAAACCGGGGGGTTCGTTAAACGGCTCCCTGGATAATTATTTTAAGAGGGTCCAGTCGGCTGACGATAGGGAAACTCTAATGGCCGAGCGTAGGACAGAACGTCGGCGCTCTGTTGAAAATGTAAAACTCAGGGCTCCCAAAGAATCCACTCCCCAGGCCCCTCCTCGTGATGGAGGTAGTTTTAGTGGTATTGATGATCCCTTTATTCAGGAGAGCGTTCCACTTTTGTCGCGTGATTGCTCCTCCACAAACTGTGCCCCGATTGTTCAGGATATTAGTGATACCCCTTCTCACACTTCTATTAGTACACCTGTTGACCCTAAAACACAGTTCTCCAGCCGCGGTAAATCGACTAGGAAGAAGTCAAAGAAATCAGAAATGGGTAAGGTTCATGGTCCTCCACCAAGTAAAATTAGACGCAAGGAGGAGGTGGGAACGGTCAATTCCAAGATTAGCCATTCTGATTTTGGGAAGCATACAAAGTCTACTGATAGAATCGAATCGGGGTTGGTGGTTGCACCAGGAATTTTGTCTAAATTGGTTTCCTCTTCTCCTTCTGAAGGCCTTGAAATAGTTGTGAACAGTTCTGAGGCTCCCTCTATTTCAGTTGAACCGCCGCAGTTGACAGCACCCTCCACTGCTCCACTAGTCAATTTGGGTGACTTGATTAGATGCCTCATTTCGCCCATCATTGAGAGTTTGAAGAGGGTGGAGCAAAGGCTGACGGACATTGAGTCCGTACTAAGCTGTAAGGTTGACTCGGTCAAGGCTCAGACGAATATGGCTGTCCCTCGCACCTCTCTTGCTACATTACCTACCATCAACGTATCCAAAGACATCCCCCAATTCAGCATAGCCACATCACAGCCAACTAACCAGATAGTACTTAATCATCTTAGGTCAGTGCCTCCTATGAATGTTATAAAACCGGTTGGTAAACCTGCTAGTGATCATTTGGGGGGGAATTCAACGGCACCCACAGGGAATAAGTGAGAAGAGGGGGGAAACATCAGTCACAACAGGGTTCTAGTGAATCATGGGCCTCAGGTAGAATTACCCCCAGAAGCTGTGCCCTTGGTGGTTGTTCTGACGGGGGTGCCCACACTGGCAGATAACAAGAGGGAAGGATTCACCCAGTTGAAAAACAAAATTATGCACTGGTTAAGTATAAATAGACCGATCAATAAGAACATTAACGGCGAGATACTGCATGTTAGGCGACTCTCTTGGCTTGGAGGCAGATGCAAAGATATCGAAGGAGACATAGTTGTAATTAATTTTAGAGATCCAGGTACAGTTGATTATATACTGAACTGGCCCTCGGGAAATGATAAGAACTGCATTAGCCCCCGTGCCTTGACTTACTTTTATCCTAGATCCCTGGTGTTCCCTCCAACCCACACTAGCGAACAGGCTTCATCTTATACAAATATCCCTATAGCACCCATCACTAGGCATTCTTTACTCGATCCCCAAGGGTGGAACATCGTTCCCCCTAGATTTAATAGAAATACCTACCGGAGAATGGACTACATGAGACCCTTCACCCCCTTAGAGACAGGGAATAGGTTTGATGTGTTTACCGGTATGGATGATTGCGATTGAAGTTCACAGCCCACATTGGGTACACGGGGTAGTTCAGGAGCCGCTAGTCAAGTGGGTAGCGATCTTGAGGCTATTGGAGAGGCCACTGGTTCCGATATTGGGAACGGGGCTCCACCGGTTCCCAACAGTTTTGTTATTAGAAAGACCCCAATTACCATTCACTCACTGTCCTTGGGGTGTAGTGGTGTTAGTTGTCAACCTTTAAATTCATTAGACCGACCTGAAGTCACCATCGACTCTACCCCATCTGTGCTGGGTGGTAAAAAGGGGGTTATTCCTGTTAAGCCTACTAGAGGTAAGGAGGTTATTCACTTGATATCTTGGAATGTGGCCGGGTTGCAAAAAAAAGATGGCTCTTCCAGAATGGAACAACTTTATTGAAAAGTTTGACGTATGTATGTTCCAAGAAACGTGGAGCCTGTTCCCAGTCCACAAATCTGGCTACGCAACCTTTTGGTTGCCTGCTTACAGTTGTGGGAAGGGCAGACCTGCAGGTGGTTTACACGTATGGGTAAAAATTGAACTGAATTGGGATGTCTCTACCCACGAAACAGCAAGTAGGGACATTCAACACCTTTCATTTGCAGGCCAAAAGAAGGACAGCAGGATTGACTTATTTAACATCTACTCTAGAGGGACCCCGGGAGATAAAATCTCATGTACTTTTACGATTTTAGAACAGGCACTAGCTAACTGCCCCCCAACCTCCAAAATCCTCGTGGGTGGTAATTTTAATTGCACATTTGAACCCCTTAGTGGGGATGATCCCTTGGGTACAGAGGATGAGGACTCTAGCTGGTCTATTCCTGCTTTGTCACTAGCCCGGATTAAAAAATGGTCATCTAAGGCAATACAGATCAATGCCCTCACTGTGGAATACAACCTAAGAGCTCTAAATGGCAGGTCACTTTCTGACCGGGATGGAGCAATGACTTTTAATAGGCTTAGTGGCCCGTCCAGAATTGATTATATCTTATTGGATGTCACATTGTGGCGTGATCTGATAGATATGGAGGTGGTTCCTTCGCAGGATAGTGATCACAACCCCCTATGTATGAAGTTAAGGTGGGGTAACCTAAAAGGAGGTTTGAAGAGTGCCCCCCTGAGGTCAACAAATGAGGTGGTCCCTTATAATGGTAACCGTAGGTTGAAATGGGATAAGGTCCATTCACAGTCTGACAATCTGGCGAGGATTAGGGCGCACATAGAAGAGCTGACTGTAGAGTTGGCGGGACTTGATTAGGGAATAGGTAGTGCCCAGGAGCCGCTTTTCGCCCTGGTCTATAAAAATGCTATTGAGGAAGTTGGTAAATACTTTTTATTCTAGGGTAAAAGTGGCAGACTGAATAATAAACCGCCCAAAACCAGTAATCCATGGTACTCCGACCAGTGCAAGGCAAAAAGGAAGGAGTTAACCGTTGCCTTGCGTATAAAGAATCAATCTCTAGTCAGAGTAGCTAGGAAGGAGTATGCGAAGGAAATGGTGCGGGCTAAAAGAGAGTGGGAGGAACAACACTGGCAGGACCTTAAATGTGCATCTACTAGTAAGAACGCATCGCTTTTTTGGGAACTGATTAATAAGGCCAGGCAGCGTATCAAGCCACCATTAGTTAACCATATAACCAGTCATCAATGGTTTTCCCACTTTTCTGCTCTGTATGGCGGAGTGGACACGATGTGCCCTTCTCTTCCTTATTCAGCCAGTAGGGCCCCTCCCTCAATGTTGCTTGAAGAGCCATTTTTGGCTTCTGAGGTAGTATTGGCCATTAGACATCTGACCCCGATGAAGGCTGCTAGCCCCGATGGAATTCCAGGGGACCTCCTCCTGGAAGAATCTGCAGCCTGGGCCAAACTTATTGCCCTAATAATGAATTTGTTCTCCAAGGGACACCCAGTGCCTGATTCGTGGAAGGGAGCAGAGGTGATAACCGTGTACAAAAAGGGTGCCAGAGATGACCCTGCCAATTACAGACCGATCAGTCTGATTGACGTGATCCAGAAAGTGGTTGGCCGGGTCATTATCTTGCGGGTGGGTGTCTGGATGGAAGAGGAGCATGTTCTTTCCCATTTCCAAGCCGGTGTTCATCAAAAGGTGGGCACGATGGACCAGGTCTTCCGTTTTTTTGCGATCTATTGGAAGTCTGTGACCATCAATAATGGTAGTCTCTACCTGGCCTTCATAGATCTCAGGATGGCGTTCGACTTGGTCCCTCGTGCAAGGCTTTGGGATATTTTAGAGAAGATGGGCTTTCCAGGACCACTCTTGGACTTCATTGTGAAGCTTCACGAGGGGAATTATGCAAGGATCAGATGGGGCACCCAGGGACAACTGACTGAGAGGGTGCCCGTGAGGAGGGGAGTTCGCCAGGGATGTGTTATGGCACCAACCCTGTTCTCTGTCTTTGTGAATGGTGTGGTGGACCATCTGAAAGAGGAACCGGCAGACGCGCCCTCCCTGGCAGGGGAAAAAACACCTACCCTACTCTTTGCGGATGATACCATTTTGATCTCTAAATCCCCAGCAGGCCTCCAAAAGCTCTTGTACCGCTTTAGTGTGTTTTGCAGCGACCGAGGTCTTACCATCAATACCTCTAAAACAAAGCTCATGGCCCTTTCACCCTCTAAGAGATTCAGGAATAATCTCTCGCTCAATGGCGAGTCATTGGAGATGGTAGATTCCTTCGATTATCTGGGTGATAGGGTAAATAGTCGGATGAGCTGGAGAGACCATCTGGCCAAAATGTCACTAAATTTTAAAAGAGTCTCAGGGACGGTCTTGAGAGAACAGCGGGAGTCAATGAGTAAACCTGTGGCACCAATTCTCGCAATCTATGAGGGCCAAGTATTACCATCTGCCCTATATGGTTCCGAACTATGGGGGTTCGAGAACATATCGGAGCTAACTACATCAGAAAATACGTTTTTGAGAGATATGGTAGCTCTACCTGCTTCCACTCCATTAACCCCATTACGTCTTGACTTGGGTAGGCGTCCCCTCAAAGACTTAGTGCGCCTCCGCCCATTACTCTTTTGGGTTCGACTGAGAAGGACCGGGGAGCTTAAAAATTACGCAGCTGCTTTAGACGAACTTATTCTGCTTAATACAGGTAATAAGATCAAGTGGCTGAGTAATTTGAGGCAGCTGGTTGTGCAATTGGGCTTGAGTGAATCCTGGAAGAGCCAAACACCGCCACCCAAGCTAGTTATTAAGAAGCTGTACTGGGATTGGGTTCAGATGGAGGCCACTCGTAGAGGTGCAGGGGGTTCACTCACAGAGCGGTTCTTGGAGTTTAAATGGTCCAGGTTACTCGAACCGCTCCTTGACTATATAGAGAAACCCCTGGATAGATCTCTCTACTTAAAAGTCAGGTTTGGGACTCTTCCAGTGAATGATTTCACCTCCGGGTAGAATAACCAAAGTGGCACATCGAATGCTTGCCCGGGTTGTGCATCCCCTATTGAGTCCGTGGCGCACTTCTTCTTTGCCTGCCCCGCCTACAGGGTGGCCAGGAGGTTATGGTTAAAACCTCTATGCAAGGGGATGGGCCTAAGATGTCATAAAATGGCCCTGCGGGTTCTTTGTACCGACACGACCTCTTCAGCAATGGTGTGTGGAGTAGCAAAATTCTTTGGTAGTGCTTGGTTGACACGCATGAGGAGAACCAAGTCCTCCATTATTCAATCTAATGGTTAGAGGGTTCCTGGCAGGAAGAACCAACGGTACTAGTTAGCTGTTCTATGCACATTTTATTATTAATTTGGTTATTGTGCACATATGATGATGTATGTATATTAAGGCCGGTGGGTTCTTGATTTTATTTCATTTGTATTGCATTGCATACCTTTATGATGAAATTTTTATTTTGGGAATTATTATCAACACTCATTTGGTCTTTGTATATAGATGTTAAACCTTGTGCCCAGTTTCGATCAGTCTAAAACGATGCTAAGTTTTGGCTTTATACTTAGCAGTGATCAGCTTGCTATAAGAGACTGACATTGGGCTACTTCTAACTGATATTGCCATCGATTTATTTGCTCTTTTTTTTTACATGAAATGTTTTTTAAGATGTTCTCTTTTATGGCTGGCATACAGCCGAATAAAGAATTTTGATTGCTTGAGTAGTAAAGTTAGGATTTTGTCTTAAGTATGTCTTAAGTCTGTCCTAAGTTTGTCTTAAGTTTGTCTTAAGTTTGCCTTAAGTCTGTCTTAAGTTTGTCTTAAGTCTGTCCTACTACTTTTGGTATTCACAGAAGGCATTTAGTGGTAGTGAAGTAAGGATTTTGTCTTAAGTTTGACTTAAGACAGACTTAGGACAGTCTTAAGACAAACTTAAGACAGACTTAAGACCGACTTAAGACAGACTTAAGACAAACTTAGGACAGACTTAAGACAAACTTAAGACAGACTTAAGACAAAATCCTAACTTTACTACTACTAAATGCTTTCTGTGAATACCAAAACTAGTAAGTTTAGGATTTTGTCTTAAGTTAGTTCTGTGAATCGGGCCCATAGTACTCCTATCTTACTCATCATTTGTAGACATAAGGTAGACTGTTCCTAACTTACTCCTGCCTTCAAGCATAAGCCAGTAGTACTACAAAATTAAGTTACAGCAAAAACCTTTGGAGATTGTAGCCTGTATCTTTTACTCTGCAATGTCATTACACATAGAAAAACTCTTCAAAAGGTAAACTCGAAGACACATTTTTCATCCTGGCTAGCTTTGTTGAAAGTGAAAAAATATATTGCTATGCAGTAGAAATTGTCACACTATGCAGAGACAAAATTTGTGGGATTGCAATGGGAAACTTTGCAAGCTTCGCAAATGGAAATATTTGGGCGCTATGTAAATCTTTGCAAGTTAAAAACAGCACCCTTCTGCACTCTAAGCCTTAAACCTGTTGTGCAAATGTCCTCTTTTGGCTGACACTATTACCCTACTCGTTCCTTTTTTGTATGTTTTGTAAAATCAATATTAATTCGCTCAGAAATTAGACAAATCAATGGCATGAGTGTCCCAAATATACTTTCAATGCACATTAAGTAATTTAACTTAAATAAAAGGTCACTACATACAAAAATAATGTAAAATGCAACTGAAAGCTTGAACTGACGACAAAAAACAACCAGTACAAAAAAAATAACCCAATCCGGGATCATGATTAGACAGCCCTGCCAAGTGTCACACATCTTGCGTTATACTAACGCATTTTAAGTCAATATGCTGCATTACCACAAGCAAACATATTGTCAGACACATCAGCTTATTATAAAATTTGAGCATATTACCTGTTTTTGTGATCCATAGTATCAGCTCCCTATATCTTTTCGTGAGGCTATCGATGGGCACGTGGGTCAAGGGCGCTCAGTAGCAAATTGATGTTTTTACAAGTTATGATGAGGCTGGCTGATTCACCCTGATTGGACGCCATTTTATTTGTTAGCACAGTGATTGGTCACTACCATTACACACGTGCGTGCTCTATGCAGCCTGCCCTTCACCACGAGAATCACCGCTGCTCGGCCAGAAGAATGTGTGCTGGTAAGGGATGTTTGGCAGTCGCTTAAATATGGCCCACTGGGACTGAGACAAAAAAACATCTGGGACTGAGACAAAAAAGCATCAGAATGTTAGCAAGGGTGTTCTGGCCGCGAGACGCTGTGATATCACCTAACAACAACAACTGTTTGGGTTTTTTCCGAGGTTCGATGGTGCCAGGTGAGCAGATCGCCATATAGGCCCTGCTTTTTATGACATACAACGGTCTCGAAGCAGCTACGATGAAGGGTTGCCAGGACCTTCCTCAAATTCAAAAACGCCCAATCCCCGCTCTCCTTTATGCGGATGACGCAGTCATAATCGCTCGCACCCCCCTTGAATTACAACGCTCCTTAGACAGATATAAAAAGTTTATGACCCAATTAGACCTAAAAATTAACGTAAAAAAGACATTTATAATGACTTCAGGGAAACAAATTCGTAAGGGAAACGGTATCTATTTAAATAAAACAAGAGTAGAAAACACAACCACTTATCCTTATCTGGGAGTCATAATAGATCCCAAAGGCACCTGGAGAAGGGCTATTGAGACGAGAAAGCTCCAATTTCAAAAAACCACAATGGCACTGGTTGCCTTCACAAGGAGACTTGGAAAAAGATCGCCAAAAGAACTCCTCGATATCTACCACTCAAGATGCCTTAGCACGGCTATCTATGGGGCAGGGATCTGGGGAAATGCCCAAGTGGACCTGATCCAAAAAACAGAGAACAACTTCCTGAAATTTTTATTGGCCGTTCCGCCATCTACCTCTACATACACTACCCACAGCGAACTGGGCCTTTCATACATTACAGATGTGATCTGGATGCAGCCAGTTCTTCTCTGGCACCGCATTTGGACCACAACTGAACTGAAATTCACACAGACACTTATCACCGACTGCATGAACTTAGACCATGGGCTTAAAATTACCTGGCTATCTTATGTAAAGAAATTATTTTTTGATCTGGGATATGAACATTTTTATTTTAGCCCACTGGAATTAAATACCATCCCCAGAAAGAAATTTCGAGACGCCTGGTCAAAACATCTGGCTGACCTACGCCTGGCCTCAGAAGCAAATAAAACAACCGTTCAGCACTCTCTTTTAATCCAATCAACAGACATGATTGAGCCATATTTGACCCTAAACCTGAGTAATTATGATACATTTTTATTGATAAGATTCCGACTTAACATCTTCCATCGGTTAATCACCTTTCCAGCGATAAACGACTGGTCAAAACAACTGGCTCACTGCCCATGCGATGATTCTTCAGGTCAGTCTACTTTGCTCGTAATCATGTTCTGCAAATTTTACGCTGAACCAAGAAAGTTGTACCTGATCCCTCTGCTTAAACTGTTGGGCCTTAAACAATGCCGCCCTGCCCTTTTGGCTCTCCAAATGCTAGACACAGAACTGCTGGTGATAAATATGACTAAGTTCTTAAAATTTAGTATTCAACATAGAACTAATCTTTAGATTTTTACAACCGCCTCTTGGAAAAACACTGAAACAACATTATAAAAAGCAAGATACAAGAATGTACACTTCAGAAGGACTCCTAGGCGGATATTTCTAAAAACAATACACCCTACGATGAACTGGGACCATCCCCCATAGCATCATAAATTTGCAGTTGGGGGCTTTACTTTTTCGCCTAACAGAGACGCAAATTACAAAAAATCTAACCATGTAAGAGAAAAATGACAACCACCCGATTATTCATGCACTTAAGATTGTTATTTTGCACAGACCTCCATGCCACTGTCAAAATTGGACTCTTTTAACAAACTCCCACTTTTTAAATCTTTCCCTTTTTTAAATAGTTTTTTTTTTTAACTAACGTCATCCATCTATTGAAATGTATAGTACCAATGTTCATTATAAAATGTACACGCTTTTATGGTCTGTGAATTTCTTATCGAATAAAGCTTTTTCTGATTCTGATTCTGATTCTAATTCACTGCATTCTTGAGACACTTGGACTGATGATGGCTTTTCAGTAGCTCTTTATGAGAGTGAGGCTTGCACTGCTATTGTCTTTGCTGGGCCTCTTCTCTTGGTGTGTGTGTGTATAAGTGAAGATTTGACTGCCGTTGTCTATTTTGCTTTACTGTATGGGACTTGGAATGAAGCTTACTCCGCCTCCGCTACTTTTGCTGTTCTTCTGTGTTTGTGAAGCTTGGGCTGCCTATTCTGTGTGTCATTTGTATGCATATGTTGCTAGCACTGCCATCCCAAAAGGCCTCTGTGCCCTTCGGGCATCTCAGTGCCTGGTGCAGAGTGTCAGGCCCAGATCGGTACCGGAGAAGCCTCGGCCTGCCGGCAAGAATAGCTCCAAGGGTCGGGTCATGGGGACAGAATGATAAGAGGGGCTTTCATTTACACAGATCGAGGTCCTGAGTTCGTCGCTCAGTGACACGTAGACAATGCAGTATAAATGAGAGTATGGGAGTGGTGTGTGGTGCAGTAACCACCACTGAAGCACAGAATCCACATTTAGTAAACTATTAGTGATTGGAAGCGTTCTCATCAGTCATACCCTCCGTAGAACACGATTCTCTACACGGGTCTCTCACTGCAAAACATTAGACAAGCTGCACTGTAAACCATTCTTTCCGAAGATGTAGATAGAACAGGCCTCTGTGTGCTCATGTGAGACATGTTTTGCCACAAATGCACCTTACGGGAAGGAGCTCAGTCAGCCTCTCACACAAACCAGCTGAGCTACTTCAGTTGTTGTAGCTTTCAAGTGGCTGTCGTCTTTTCATACTTTGTTCTAGCCAGTAGTATCAATAGTCCCAAAATGCAACGTCATATAGGTTAATAAGTTAGAACTATAACAAGGTGTTACACAGGATAAGAAGAGCAATGTAGGAAGTAAACAATAAATAAGAGTCTTTCAGACTAAAAGAGTCAGTAGCTCTAAATATGAACAGGAGTCAGACATCAAGACTTGGGAGAGTGGAGGAGAGAAATAGACCAGGGGTAAAGCGGTGCAACCGGAGGAAGAACAGAGAAAAGGAAGAGGGTGAAATGAGTGGAGAGAAAGGAGTAACACAAGAGACAGAGGGTGATGGGAGAGTGATGGGTGGAGAGAGACTGTTTCCCTCGTCTTCATTGCTTGATTTTGCACGTGATGATAAAGTGTTATTATAGTTGTTGAAATATCACTCATAATTCCAATGAAATTATGGAAATGTCACATAGCAATCTGAAACCTTGGCAGCTATGATTAGATAAAATGCAGCACTAAATCTAGATCATGATTGTAGGACAGTATCAACGCGCAGCAGGACAGAAAGTATAGACCTGGTCTCTCGATTGTTCTGGTACAATAGAAAACTGCTCGGAAAGGGGAAATTAAATACTTGAAAAAGGGAAACATTGTTTACTACCCGGGGATTACATCGCGAAGCCATTACATCGTGGTTGTTACAACGACTTGCGCTAGATGGCGCTCTAGGACAAGGAATAGTATAATTTACTATCCAACACCTTCCCTACTGTACGTAGACTGGAGTTGGAATAGTAAATTATACTACTCCTAAGTCCAGCGCCCTCCAACGCAAGTCGTTGTAACGACTTGCATGTCAAAACCGCGATGTAATGTACCGCGATGTAAATGTATGCGTTGTAACGTCATACATCCCTTGAAAAAAGTTGCACGAAGCAAGTAAATGTGATAAGGATCAGCAAACAAGTCTGAGGCTAGTGGAACCTTACTGAAAAGGAAAAATCAAATACAAAAAAGTAAAAAAACAAAAAACCCCAAGAAGCTGCAGTGTCTAGGATGGGATGCGTTAGGAAAAGGGAGTTCAACCACCTCTGCACCTGTGAATATTCAGTGATCACACGTCAAGGGCGCACTCCTTGACTTCCCAATCAGGCCGGATATTTACAGTTGAGTTCTCCACGTGCTTCCACCCACAACTGCACCCACAGTCTGCATCCTGAAACTGTTATCATGAAAAATGAATACCTCGGAACGGCGGGAAAGATGACAAGAGGCCTTCTTATGTAGTGTCCACGGGAGCAAGCACAGATGACTGTTGTTGATGCGCGCAGTTTACTCTGCGCGCATGACCCACACTGCCTCACCCTGTGTAAAGCAAAGCGTGATGGCATGCAGGGGGCGCACTACATGTAAACGTGCGAGCGGGCTCGTGATCCCAGCCTCTGCTCTGTCTCTGAGGCCGCAGGCCCGGTTTTAATAATGGCCTGCTACCTGTGCACAGAGCCAGCCTTTGCAGTGCATGGGCGGCAAGTCATTATCATTATTGAAATGCTCCTCGAAGGAAAACACAGGGGAGGAACATGACGGCGGGCTGACGTCGGTTGCGGGAGCTCCAGGGGCAGTACAGCACTTGCTTACTGATGACGGCAATACAGAATCGAGCTAAACACAGAAAATTTACCCGGTAAGAATTTGGTATTTTTTGAGTTCTTCCGGGGTATTGGGGCTGAGATATCCCCTTTTCTTTCCCTTTTTTTGGCGTCAATGGAGATTGTGGCGTCCAAGGCATCCGAGGCTGCGGGCGGCGGTGGTGGACACTAGGACCGGGAGCCTCGGATGGGTCGGGAGGTGGAGCCGTCGGCTGAGCCTACGGCGTATGACAGACTCGGAGATCGCCGAGCCAGGCTCTGGATTCGGGCTCGGACGGCGGTGGCTAGAGTTAGTTTTCGGGGATCTGTTGGCAGAGGTACTCTACAGCGTCTGGAAGTCACCTCGTTCTTTCAGCGCCTCCCCTCATCCTGCCCAGATTCGGTAAGGTGGTTGCCGGCAGGGAACGAGTGGGATTGTTGGATTCAGACTTCGCTCTTTCCGATCCAGCTGTCTCCTTGAGGGGCGGGGATGGGGAAGTAGTAACCACCCAAGGACTTTGGGGAGAGGCTGATACCCCTGCCCAGCGGTCTTCAGTCGGGAGGAGTAGAAGCAGAGTGAGAGTACTCATACAGGGCTCTCAGAGGGGGGCATCTTTCCCCATTAAAAACAGATATCAGCTGTGGTCGCAGTCAGAACTCAAAACTAAGGGCATTCTGGACCTCACGGAGGGTTTGGGAGGTGTGGTCCCAACAACCCCACGCAAAAGGAAAGCTGCGAAATCTGGCGATACTAAAAAATTGTAAGGACCCAAGGTTATTCGCCCTTCTCAAAAAACTACTCCATCACTTAAGGCTTACTTTAAGATAATGGAGCAGGCTGTAGGGTCCACGGAGTCAATTTCGACTCCACAATGCAGTGCCCCCCCAATTTCACTCGAGAATCGTTTTTTGCCCCTCATGAAGATCCCGGCCCCAGAGAGGGGTATAAGTGTTGTTACTGTGGACGGCTCTGTGAACCTACTAGTGACTTCTTCTGTTGACACCCCTCTTCTTTTGTGTTCCCCCGGCAGCTCCAGGACTATTACTGGTACTACTGATACCATCATTGTCCCTTCTCCTCGTACATCTACCCCACCGGCCCTACAATCCCTACAGGTCTTACAGGCACCGGTACCTATTGAAGTTAGTCCCCAGACTCGTTAGTCCTAAAGGTAGCCCACAAGGACACCGTAGTACAGGCATCAGGTGGTGAAAAAATTGACAGTGGCGGGCTAGGCTCTTTGCTTCAGGCATTAAGGGGGGATTTGTTGACCAAATTCGAGATATCTGAAGCAAATCAGAAAGGGATTCCCGAAAAGTGTGAAGCCCTTGAGTCAAAATTAGATGATATCTGTGCACGTACCAGGTCGCTTGAATTTGAGGTTAAATCACTATCAGAATCGGTTCAGGGGAATTTAAAATATATAGACACCTTAAAAGCCCAGAATCGATCATTACAGATGGATATGGAGAGGCTAGAAATGCTAGCCCGTAGAACCAACCTTAGGATCCTCAATATACCAGAGGGGGCAGAGAAGGAGGACATTAAGGGGTTTGTATGTAACCTGTTGAGGGAGGGGGTGTTGAAAGACCGACTAGACATTGACCTCGAGGCAGAGATTCAGAGAGTGCACAGGGATCCTTTCAAGTTGCACCCTGATAGGAAAGCCCCCAGAAAAATTTTAGTCAACTTTCAGACCTATACAGTAAAAGAGTTGAGTTTAGGGAGGTCCCTAGCAGGGTCGGCACTGCACCATCAGGCTGGGCCCTACCAAATTCGGTCGGACATAGGTGAGAGAACAGCGCAAAGGCAGTGGGAGTTAGGTTCCAGAATACCTGAATTGAGGAGTTTGGGGGCACAGGTCCAAATGAAGTTTCCCGCATTGCTGAAAGTAATGTGGAAAAACAAGATGCACAACTTCAGTTCACCTGAAGATGTAGATACCCTTCTGTCTCAGATGAGGGGTTAGCCAGAAGTTTAATGGTTACGTTATGTACTGAAGCCAGTACTGAAGCTAGTGTTAGCACCAATTAGGGGTGAAAGATGGTGTCTAGATGAAACTTAGCCAAAATATTTAAAAAAAAGAAGGGGAAAAAAAAAATAATAATAAGGAGGGAGTGAAAAAAAAAAACAAAGAGAGGAAAAGGAGAAGAGGGGGTTACGTCTGTGTATTCTAGATATTTGGATAACCTTGTACACTATGGTTAACGGGTAATCCTGGATATTAATAGAAATCTGATTTTTGATGTTGTTTCTTCTTTTTTGTATTTTTAACAAGATGTTGTGCTGCCCCAGGGAGGGGTCCCAATAGGCGGTTCTAACGCCAGGTATTGAAGGTGGATTCCTCGGAGGTGGGCAAGGGTGGGTTGCACAGGGAGGTGGGGGCAAGGGGGGCATGGGAGGTGAAAATGAAAAATTTGTCCTCATACAAACAAGAGAAGGTTTTGTTAGCTCTGGATGGGTAGCTTTATGGGTAGGTTATGAGTAGGTCATTTGAGATTAAACTCCTCTCCTGGAATGTGAATGGCCTCAGGGGGAGCAGGAAGTTATCTCGGGTGTGTGAGTTCCTAAACAATAATGAGGCCCATATCTATTTGTTGCAGGAAACTCACTTAGAAGCCCCGGAATGTAAACAGGGATTTAGTAAGCTCAGCTTGGTCCAGGAGGTGATATGCTCCAAACAAAGAGGTTGCACAAGAGGGGCAGCAATAATTATAAGAGCTAATACGGGGATTAAGGTGGAGAAATGGGATGCTGACCAGTCTGGAAGATGGCTGGTGGCAACCCTGTCTATATGCGGTTCACCAATAACTTGTGCTGTTTATTATGGGCCTAACGAGGACAACTCTGGTCCTCTTCTAAATCTTGAGGCAAGCCTGTTATATACATCTGCCCCAGTTATACTCGGCGGGGATTTTAACTTAGTGTTTGATAAGCAATTAGATCAGACTTCTAAAGTAAAATATAATGTTCCAACTAGAACATTTTCCATACTTAAGAATGTCATTAAGGAGTTTAATTTGCTCGACATCTGGAGATTAAATAACGGTAATGCTAGAGAATTTTCTTTCTATAGTAAAAAATACAAACAATATTCAAGGATAGATTACTTCTTGGTAGATCAGAGTATGCTTTCAGATCTTTAGTCCATTAGTTATATTCCGGCGATTATATCTGACCACTCTGCCGTTGAGCTGGTGCTTAATTTTAGGTTTAAAAAGTGTGAGAGGAGGTGGACACTCGACAGGACTTTGTTACTGGACGAGAGCGTGAAGGTGGAGCTAGATGGTAAAATAGGAGACTTTTTTAGTTTTATTATAGGTTCCATATGTGACCAGATAGTTTGGGAGACCCTTAAAGCATATTTGAGGGGGCTTCTGAGCTCTCTTATGACTCACAAAAGAAAATCCATTAAAAAAATAGAAATAGATGGCCTCAAGAAGATTAAGGAAAAGGAGACAGAGCTGCAACAAGCAGCCCTGACCTCCCGGGATCTCATTCCTCAGTTGGAGAGGGAACTGGTGATTTTACAGGCAGACTTTCAGGCCAGAATTGACAAGATCATGAAGGACAGATGGGATGCAAGCAAATTACAAAATTTCGACTATGGCGAAAAAAGTGTCTCCCTGCTGGCATGTAAATCAAGAATAGAAAGGGTAAGAAACCACTTTAAGAGCCTGGTACAAAGGGGGTCAGGTGCCCTGTTACAGGAGGATGACAAAATTAGAGAGGAGGCAAGATCCTTTATGCATGATCTATATTAAGAGGACATCATATATAGACCAGATGAAGTTAAGGCATGGTTAAATCTGAAGGATCTTCCTCAACTGTCTGAACCTGACAGGCTGTATTTAGCTACTAGTATTTCTGAGGGGGAAATCAGAGAACAGCTTTAAAAAATGAGTAGGGGTAAAGCTGCTGGCCCCAATGGCTTACCAAATATCTAGCAATCAAACTATTAAAAAGGACCTCTACTCTCAACTTAAGGTCTAATGCTATGGAGCTCCTCAAGAGCCCCAGAATCCGCCTTACCCGTTCTGGTGGGAAGGCATTCTCATATTTTGCGCCACGTTATTGGAACTCGCTTCCCATTTCCATTCGTAATTGCCCCTCCCTCACAATCTTTAGGAAGCATTTGAAAACCTTTCTGTTCTGATCTCGCATGGCTCTTTCGGCTGTGTCTTTCCCCGTTCCCTTCCCGTTCAGCGAACTACTAGGTATAGCGCCGAGATGCCCCCGGGTGAGTCGTGCGCTCTAGAAGTGCACCTAAATAAATAAAAATAAAATTGAAGTTTATCTTGGTCTCTCAGATAGGGTAGTGCCGGTATTAAAATCCCTTTTTAATAAAATATATTTACAAGGTGAGGGCATCCCCCCGTCATGGTCTGAAGCGACAGTATCATTGATTCCTAAACAGAATAAGGATCCCCAAAAAATTGAAACATACAGACCGATCTCGTTTCTAAACTCGGATCTTAAGATTTTCTACTATATTGGCTACTAGGATGGCTAAAATTATTAAAACCATCATACACTCTGATCAGAGGGGGTTTATACCTGGAAGACAGCTCAATGAGCTCACCTTTCAAGCTATTGGGGCAATAGATGTTGCAACAGAAAAAAAGCTGCCACTCACTATTGTCGCAATCGACGCCGCTAAGGCATTTGATCAGGTGAACTGGTGTTATCTTTGGGAGACCATGAATAAGTTTGGTTTTCCAATTAATTTTGTTGAGGCTGTCAAATCTCTTTATTTGAACCCCCGAGCAAAAGTTTTAGTTAACGGTGCCTTAACTGAATGGTTTAGCATCTCAAGAGGTACTATGCAGGGCAGCCCCCTGTCACCCTTATTATTCAATTTATATATTGAAGCTTTTGTATGTGCACTTAGAGCAGATCCCAGTATTAGGTCTTTTAGAATTGCAGATTTGGATCTTAAGATCGCCCTATATGCTGACGATCTTCTTATGTATACCTCCAATCATGTTGAAGCAATACCTCGGTTGTTCGAACTGGCTGAGGAATTCAGTAAAATTTCTGGCTATAAAATCAATAGAGAAAAAAACGAAATAATGGGATGGAATTGTGCGAATACAATACAGGGGGCAAAGGGGCGGATGAGATACCTGGGGATTCATCCAGCCCCGAAGCTGACAGATATACCAAAGATCAGTTGGAAGAAGGTATCTAAGGAGGTTGGCAAGCTACTACTGAGATGGGCGAATCTGCATTTGAATATATATGGGCAAGTTAACCTCGTAAAAATGATAATTTTGCCCAAAATAACCTTTTTGTTTAATACCCCCCACTACCTTTTAGTACTAAGGATCTCGCTACTCTCCAAGGTAAAATCGGTTCCTTCATATGGGCTACAAAAACCCCTAGAGTAGCATGGAAAAAAATTAGTGCTCTTGTTTCGAAATTTGTATTTTATGTAATAGTTATTGCCAGAAGGAAAATCTGCAGAGTATGGAAATCTGAGACTCCACCTTCATTCGCAGATTGTTTTAAGAATATCATCATGATTAGCCATTCGGATATGTCCTGCGACAAATCAAGTGTTCATAAGATCTGGGCGGCTCTAGAGACCAGGAGGGAGAAGTAAGATCGGTCCTATGATTATGCCAGAGGATTGTTGTCCGGTCCTCCCTAGTAACATATGGTTGGTCAGGTGCGGTGAACGGGAGTGGGACCAGGAGACAGCCTTGCCTCTGGGTGAACTCTATCTGCCCGTCACAGGCCATCCACTAGGGCGGTCATCGAATATGTCTGTGTGGAAGGCACAGAGGGATCCCATCTAGAGTTTATTTGATTCTGGTGGCATGTATGAGGACACCAAAAAAATACAAAAATAAAATAAAATAAAAATTATTTAAATGCTCCTCGGCCTTGGAGACTCTTCACAGGCGAACCGTGCAGCCAGTCTGCTTTGTGCTGAGGGGACCCCTAGACTTGGAGGCTGCGGGGGCCTGTGTTACGCCCTTGTGACATCACCCTCCCCCATTTCTCTTATGAGCTACAGCTGGAACTTGATACTCCAGTCACAGAAGAGGGGGTCCAAGTGTCTCAGCTCTCGTTGTCGGCGGGTTAGACGCTGTGCCCAGACACCCTGTCTCTGGAATTTTATTAGTCACACTCTAATCTCCTAATCCAGAATCCAGACTCACTATACAAACAATCTTTTGAGAACAGCACCCCTCACTGCGAGAGGTGCTACTTGTGTGCATTCCTAAGCCTAATGACATTTGATCGTACATAACACTAACCATCCTAAATTCTGATTATAAAAATTCTCAGTAAAATCCTTGTGGATAGGCTTGTCCCCTGCTCACAGAGCTAATCCATATAGACCAAAATGGTTTTGTCCTGGGTATGTCACTAAATCACCGCAGTTTCTACTGGATCTTGGAATTTGCACCCCAGTTTTCTGTCAAGCAGCCTGTGTGTCCTTAGATCTTGAAAAGGTCTTCAACTCCCTCGACTGGATTATTTGTTTGAGGTGCTTTGTAGATTTGGCTTGGAGGACCGCCTGCACTGATGGATTCAGCTGCTTTACACATTCCCCTTGATGAGGGTCTGGACGGGGCACTTCATTTCTGCCCCGTGGCCATCCATCGTGGAAAAAGTAGGGCTGCCACTTCTTCCTCCTCATTTTTAGGTCTCGCCTACGCAGCGCGCATGTGCTGCATAGGAAAGAGACCTTTAGTAATCGGCACAGCTTTCCCTGCAAAAACGTGCACGCGTTGCATTACTTCCAATGGTAACGCGTGCACGTCTGGCGATTCACTTGTGGGAGCGAGCTTTCAAACCATATGTTTGTAATTAACTCGCTCGCTCCCGCAAGGGAAACAGGCGCCGGCCTCCTCCTCTCTCCCCTCCCCCTGCTGCCTCCTTTCAGCGCGAGGCGCGCGCGCTTGTTTTAACAAAGGATCAGCCCATTTCGGAATCTCTCTTCCCTGTTTCAATCAGGGAACAGAGAGCAGTGAACTACCTATTTGCAATGCACGTTTGATTCTGTAGCTAAATTGTTTTCTTTCAAACTGACAATTTATGTGCACTTTTCTACCAGCATGGTCGACATTGAAATGCATTAATGAATGTTTATGTGCTTACATCTGAATGCAAATATGGCATGCAAAAGGCTTTGCAGAATAACGAGCCCGTAACGTTTATGTCCCCTTACACAACGGAAATACACTGTGACGCAGCCTGCACGTTTCACTGATGCACTGAGTGTAGTCACACTTGTCTTCTGCTCGCGAGCTGAAGATGTAAATACAGGCCTGAGATTCTGATAATAGCACACGCGTTAACCACACCTTTCTCTGTCTCATGGCTGCGATTGCTGCCACACAACAGAACCTCAACACGCTGCCTCAGTACTATATCACTCACTCCGTGCACCACTCCCTCTAAAAATAACACCACCTTCAGGGGAACAAGCTGCACAACTCGGCGTGTTTATTCAAAACACACCCTGCAGAACAATTTGTGCGGAACACGCCTTATGCTTATTGTTGCCCCACATTGCTGTTGTCTTGTCTGAACGTATCCCGCCATGCAACAATGACTCCCCGAGTCTATTGTATAAATAAGAGACGAGCCGCCTTGCTCATGCCAAGGAGTGAACGTCCTGCCCGCTTCCAGCTTTCAGAAAAAGGGGGCAGTGTTACACAAGAAGAAAAGTAGAGGGATTCACGTGCACACACCGCAGAGCAGGTGCTGCTTTGAAGCGATGCTGTGATACGGCTGGTATTTCATGTATCAGAAAAGGTTGCACAGTGTTATCTCTCGGTAGTATGCACAAACAATGTCTGTGTGTGGAAATATGCATGACTGGGCTTGCTACTCTGGCAGGAACCCGTTCAAAACCTGGTCCTCATTTTTAAAGTTTGGTGGTAGTGGGGAGATATACATATTACTACCAGCAAACAGGGAGTGCACCGACCAATTAAGTGCTTTTTAGATATTTCACGCTGCCTTGTGACACTGAATAACAAGTCTTAATGCTACCCTCCTCAATGGTACTAATGTTACCGACCTCAGAAGAGAGAAAGTCAAGATTGGACTCATCAAGATTTGAACTTGTGAGAATCAAGTTATTTGTGCATCTTTGCAGCAAAGGTTAGCACCTCCAGAAGATGAGTTATGGCAACAGCCTAGGACGCCACCACTAGGTCTTGAGTTGCTCTTGACAGCAAAGTGCTATTTTGTATGGCACATCGAAAATTCTCACAGTACGCAACTATGCACCAGCCACATTACCATAACAAGCATTGGCATAGCCAATAGGTCTCGCTTTTGGGACCTTATAAGTATTTAGTTATGCAGCACAATATATTTGGTACAACAGCATCAACTGTTGCATGGCTAAACACTTATAAGGTCCCAAAGGCGAGACCTATAGGCTATGCTAATGCTTGTTTCCTTAGTGATGGAGCCACTGGCCACCAGACTGCTCTGTGTGGGGTGGAGACTTGGGGCATCCCTTGGCAATGGCCTGCATGCAGTTTCACTTTAGACAGATGCCAAGCTGCTTTATCTTCAGTATGTCCGCACTAATCACACAGGTATAGCGCAGGTCCTGGGTTCTTTCCACCAAGCGTCCGGACTGAGCGTTAACTGGAGGAAATCCTACATATTACCACTTCTACCTTATCAGCTGCGGTCTGCTGTGGATTGTGGGGAGGGACCTCTCCTATGGCACGGTACCACGTTCAACTATTTGGGGATCAGGACCTACCATGAAGTGAGGGATTTACTGGGTGGTAACATTACCAGAGCAGCCACGGCAATTAGGAGGCAAGTGGCCTTTCGGTGGATACTTCCTCTCTCTTTATTATTGACAGGGTTCCTCTCTCGAAGATGGTCATGCTACCTCGGCTCCTATATTACTTTGCAAACCTGCCTCTAATTCCACATGCTACACGCGCTGTTGGGTGAACTAATTTGGGGTAGTGCCCACTGCTGTGTGACACTGGCAAAGCTGTGGCAACCAACTGAACAGAGGGCACTGGGAACCCTGAACTTTGAACATTATTATCTAGCATCCCAACTGCAATGTATTTACTGCTGGCTTGCCTGAGCTCCATTTGGCAGACACAACCACATTGAGGGCACTGCTACACCTAGAAACACTTAAGCTCCTCTTCTCGCCCCAAAGTAAGGCTTGGTTGCCCTGATCCTGCTTGCTTAGCATGGCGCAAACATGTTTGAGGAGAGGACTGCAGATCACAGGACAATTCAAAGACAGTTCCCCTTTTCAGCCTGACTCATGAGTGAAGTGGGTTGGCAGCTCCATTTCTAAGCCTTTGGACAACAGTGAAGCTGACATCCCTTGTCGATCTCTTTCACAATGAGATACTCCCTTTCACAAAGATTGTCAAGCAATAAAAAACAAACCAGTGGGTCGCTTCCTAAGGACAACTCCCTGACCTGGGTTCTCTGTTCAGACTGGTAGGAACAAAAAGGAGTTATGCCCAAGAGACCGACACCAGGTAGGGCCGTGTAACGTAATACAAAAAGAGGGAGGACCTGGTAGTCGTCAATCTTTTAGCTACCTGTTTATAGCAAGACCAAAAACTCAACTTTTTAATTTCATCTAGTTATTTATTTAACCCGTTTCTTAGGTGAATTTATAAATGTATGTACATTCTGAAATGCATGGATAGAAATAGACAACTTTTCAATAAACAGACTGGGGCATTAGCAAGGAGGAATGCAATAGCACATTCTTCTTTAATAACTACATATCCTGGGACAGGGTAGACACCTAATCCAATGGCTAGCTAGAGGCCTCAGTGAAGCAGATTTTGGTAGAGCTCTCTCAGAGGAGAAATGGGCTCCGACTCTGGCATACCCTACCAAAGTGACCAGAAATGCTCAGTTCAAACTCATTCAATTTTTCCACCTCTATAGGGCCTACCTTACTCCAGCAAAGAGTTCCTGATGTGTAGGCCTGCTGCCCACGCTGCCAATCCCATGGCACTAACATGCTCCACCTGCTATGGACCTGTCCCTCCCTCTTGCCTTACTGGCAAGTGACCACCTAATTTCTTGGTCGCTTAATGGGCAGCAGTGCTCTTCACAGTTGGGAGGTCTGCGTGTTTGGACTCGCTGCTCCCAGAAAACAGTGGCTCAAAGCCTGCTTCTTAGAACTTGCCTTAACATTAGCAAGGCGCCTAGTGTCCAATCACTGGAAGTTCAGTGCACCGCCCCAAGTACTTGCCTGGCACCATTCAATTGTCTTCCAAGCTAGGACCGAAAGCATTGCACTGCTTCTGAAAGAAGCCATGCCCCTGAGAAAACATTCCCTCGCACACCGGTGGAACACATTGCTTGTGGGATTTCAAGATTTAATTAATGACAAGTTGCCTAAAGCTCAACTCGGAGAATACAGAGGTCCTCGTCCTCGGACCCTCCCCCACCACCTGGGACAACACCTGGTGGCCCTCAACCCTCGAACACCCACCCACCCCGATGGACCATGCCCGGAACCTCTGCATCATTCTAGACTCCTCCCTCACCATAACGCCCTCGCCTCCCCCTGCTGTAACTCCCTCCTCATCCTCCGCAAGACCTTCAAGTGGATCCCCCCCAATGTCAGAAAGACCGTCACCCATGCACTCATAACCAGCAGACTGGACTACATGAATGCCCTCTATGCTGAAATCAACAAATCCCTCCTACACAAACTCCAGACAATCCAGAACACCGCAGCCAGACTCGTCCTCAGAATCCATCGACTTGAGCACATGACCCAGCACCTGCGAGACCTCCACTGGCTCCCCATCGAGAAGAGAGTGACTTTCAAGCTACTCACCCATGCGTACAAATCCCTCCACAACATCGGAGCCAAATACCTCAACGAAAGAGTTTCATTCCACGTACCCAAATGAAACCTCTGCTCCATTGACCTCGCACATCCCCAGAAACAGAGCACGTGAAAAGCCTTCTGCTACATCACGACCAAGGCCTGGAACAAGCTCCCAGTTAACATCAGACACTCCCCTACCCTGCACACCATCAGCAAGAGCCTCAAGACATTGCTTTTGGGCTGAACCTGAGCTGCACCCTCCCCCCCCCCTCAGCGCCTTGAGACCCTCACGGGTGAGTAGCGCACTTTAAATGCCCCTGATTGATTGATTGATTGAATGTGCATCCCCTGAATGTGTGGCTGTAGCATGAAAGTTCCCTCAAGTCACCCACTTCGGCTGGCACGGGACACCCCACTGGAGCACACCACCCACATTGCCCCTGATTCAATAGATTAAACCATGGGAGACTGCACTTGCATGCATGACACATTTGTCAGGCTGCGATTTGCCCTGTCTTGACTTCTGTTTCTATCTTGGCAAGCCCCATTGCTTTGCAGGTTATCTCCTCATTACTCCTGAAACTAGGACCCCCCAACCCACCCCAGATGTTGCATGTTTTAAAGTATTAGTTGCTTGGTTTCTGTCACAAAGATTAATAGACTGAGTGCCACAAACACTACATTTGTTTACATGGCACCTGCATAATGTACTACTTTAAAGAAATGCCTCTTTTCGAATGATCACCCCCAAAGTTTGGACTGGTGCTGCTGGTTTTTTGATTCTGAAAGTGCACTGAGGCCTGCAACAAGACCTCAGTGGCAGTTCTCTGACCCTCAAAAGTATATGTTTCTTTGGCCTACACCCAATTGGCATATGTTAACTTATATGTCCATAGTATGTGGTACAAGGGGTAAACTGTTTTTTATGGACTGCAGCACTTATTGGGAAACTCTGAGTATGACATAGCAAAATGTGTCTCCCCTGCTGCCACTGAGCCTGAAAGAGCAGCTTTATGTTGCTAACTTGACTTTGCCATTCAAACCAATGACAACGTCCAAAGCTCCCTTTCTAATAGACATAAGTCACCCCTAAAGTAGGGCTACTGAGTCCTAAGGAAGGGTGCTGTATATTATTAATAGGGCTCCCGGTTTTATGGTATTTATTTCTTTGCCATTTCCGTCTGTATTTATCCATATTTATTTTTTGCTAATTTTATCTGTATTTATCCATATTTAATTGGGTTTTGTGGAAAAGTTAAGCTGAAACTGGTGTATTTCTGCATTTATTTACCCGATCAATATGCTTGAATGCCTGCCAGGGTTCAGTGCTGTGAACACCCGCAGAAGATAAATCTATTCACTTATATGAAAATGTGCAAATTTCAGTATCAACCATGTGCATATTTACTGCTTTAAAGCCTCTTTACTAAAATGTCTTTCTTTTTCAACCCTTTTACCTATCAATCTATACATCTACTCGCCTGGCAGTCATGGCAGACCGTATTTAGAATTACTCAAAAAGCAACCCATTTTCCGTTTTTATCCACATTTTAAGATAAATACAGACAGAAAAAATGAAAGTTTTCTGTCTGTATTTATCTGTAAAAATCAGTAAAAACGGAAAACAGGGAACCTTAATTATTAAGTAGGACATGTATTTTTATATGTCCTAACAGTAAAAAGCCTAGTTTGCTTTTTCCTGTGGGAAGGCTAGTAGCCCCATTGGTGACTACAGGGTTACACACCGACAACTCAACTGTGCTCACTTCTGAATGGGACTACTAACGTTATTACTACAAGGTATCAGAAGCATTGTTACATCAAATCTGACTTGATGCCCAAGTCAAAATTAACATAACATTTCAGCAAATGCAACTTTTAGAAAGTTACCATTCAGTAGACCTAGTATTCCAGTGGGCATTTGCAGAAGCTGGCTAGCAGACATCCTTCTTCCCTCCTACGGAGATAAGCGAACGACTCCCTGTAAAGAGAAAAAATAGAGGCCTGCCATGGGAAGAAGTGTTACCTTTGCCTGGCACAAAGCCACACAGACTGTGAGCCCAAAAGCCAAGCTTCAATAGGGAAGCCACCTTTGAAGGGCAAATAGGGAACACTCAAGAGGGGCTACACTTTTGTTCATGTAGAAAGGGCTGGCATCGAGACAGAGAGGGAAAACCAGTCGCCAAATTGGACATGAAGCCCTCAGGTAGCCACACCTCTAGGGTGGACTACTAAGCTCCACACACTCAGAGGAGAGAATGATTCAGCCATGTTGGAAGGGAGTAGAACAGCACACTTTGGGATAGCTGGTGGCTACACATTGCAGGAAGTCATCATTAGTGGGAAGGCACCTAGTATCCCATTAGCTAGTAACTATTGCATCCCCCAAGGGTACTTTCTGGGTGTAAATATGGCTCCCAGACCTAAGATTCTCATCTGAACTGGAAGGAGGACCGAATAAGGACAGACCTGCTGTTCTTAGGATCTGCACCAAAGAATGGACTGCACTGCTGCTTCTTGAACAAGCAAAGAGAAGACTGTGCCTGTGGTGCCTGGCTTCTGGAAAAGTCACTCCCGAGCCCCAGACAGAAGGAGTGAACTCCAAAAGTCAGTTAGCTGGCTTCCTGTTACAGCTCCAGGATCTCAAAAACAGAAGATGCTGCCTTGGTCAAGTTGGTGGGCACAAGGGCTTGTTCACCACTGATCTCTGAAGCGCTCCTCCCAGGAGACTGAACTCTGACACCCGAAAGTTGCACCTGAGTCTGTCGAACCTGGGACAGTTATTGAAGTGCACTTTGGTCACCCACGACGGACACTAGCATTCACCAAAGAGAACTGCTTGTTTTGCTGTAACCGGAGACTAGTAGTAAATTCGCAACTGGACTTTTGCTGTGACCCAAGAGGACTTCGGGGGACATTGACACCTGTAGTCAAGGCTGCCCCACCACACAGTATCATCAGCATCCAGTATCGCCAGTATCAGGACCACTCCATTGAAGTCTATGGTGGGTCTCCGACAGAGCTTGGTAATGGACTTCAGACTACTGCTTTGATGACAACTTAACTGTCCTAGAAATCCTAACTGCCCCTGAACTCTTTCCTGCTGGAGTCAGTCACTCAAAAACTGCAGTCTGCAGTACCAGAACTCAACTTTATAAACGTTTTACAAAGTTTCTCAATGTATCAGGATTTTGTAAAGCGTGGCTAATCACCCGACAAGGTATCCAGGTTCTTACAGGTCTCAGAGGCTCATTCAAGCAGCCAGATCTTGAGGGCCCATCAGAATTCCAGAAAAGAGGTGATGCTCTGGAGTTGCGTGGGGAGACTGCACAAAAAACAGTGGAACAAGCAATGAGAAAGCAGTGAAAAGAAGGGGAAAGCACAACGAAGGCACACAAAAAAGGGGAGATAAAGCAAGAAGAAAGCAATAAAAAAGATGGAGAAGCAAGAAGAAGGTACCCAAAAAATGGGGGTAAATGCAAGGAGAAAGCTGTGAAAATGAGGAAATGGGCGAAAAAGCAAGCAGTAGGCACAAAAAAAACAGGAGGGAAACCCAGGAGAAAGCAGTGAGAGCAAAGGAAAGCAAGGAGAAGGCACTCAAAAATGGGGATAAATGCAAGGAGAATGCAGTGACAACGAGGGAAAAGCAAGAAGAAGGCATTCAAAAAATGGAGAAAAAAACAAGAAGTCAGGAGCAAGAGCGATACAGCAGCACAGGAAATGCTAGTCCTGGGACTGCAACAAATGCTTATTGGAATTTTTGTGTGAAAAGGAATGATTTATGGTTTACTTGATAATCTATATCTACAGAACCCTCTGGTGGATTTTGTCCATTCTGGTGTCTAAAAATTCGTAAAAATTTTTTTTTTTAAATTGGTGTCGAATTTTTTTCATGCTGTTCGAATTTTATATTTTGATGTTTTGGTACTTCTGAATGCTTTACACGTATTCCTTTGTTTAAGCCTGACTGCTCGAATCAATCAATCAATCAATCAAGGCATTTATATAGCGCACTACTCACCCGGAGGGTCTCAAGGCGCTTGGGGAGGGGGGGTCCGCTACTGCTTGAACAGCCAGGTCTTGAGCTGCTTCCTGAAGGCGAGGTGGTCTTGGGTCAGGCGGAGGTGGGTCGGGAGGGAGTTTCAAGTCTTGGCGGCCAGGTAGGAGAAGGACCTTCCTCCTGTGGTGGCTCTTCGGATGCGGGGGACGGCGGCGAGGGCGTGGCCGGACAATCGAAGCTGGCGTGTGGGAGTGTAGAAGTTGAGGCGGCTGTTGAGGTATCTTGGGCCTTGGTTGTGTAAGGCTTTGTGTGCGTGGGTGAGGAGACGGAAGGTGATTCTTTTGTTGACCGGGAGCCAGTGCAGGTCTCTCAGGTGTCCGGAGATGTGGCTGTGTCGGGGGATGTCGAGTATGAGTCTTGCTGAGGCGTTCTGGATCCGCTGGAGTCTCTTCTGGAGTTTGGCAGTGGTTCCGGCGTAGAGGGAGTTGCCGTAGTCCAGTCGGCTGGTGACGAGGGCCTGGGTGACCGTCTTCCTGGTTTCGGTGGGGATCCACCGGAAGATCTTACGTAGCATGCGCAGGATGTTGAAGCATGACGAGGTGACGGCGTTGACTTGTCTGGTCATGGAGAGGGAAGAGTCCAGGATGAAGCCCAGGTTGCGTGCGTGGTCTGTAGGTTTGGGTGCGCTGCCCAGGGCTGGGGGCCACCAGGAGTCGTCCCAGGCGGAGGGCGAGGAGCCCAGGATGAGAACTTCCGTCTTGTCTGAGTTCAGTTTCAGGCGGCTGTTCATCATCCATTTGGCTACGTCTGTCATCCCTTCGTGTAGGTTGGCTCTGGCGGTGGCGGGGTCGTTGGTGAGGGAGAGGATCAGCTGGGTGTCGTCGGCGTAGGAGATGATGTTGAGGTTGTGTTGGCGTGCGATGGCTGCAAGGGGGCTCATGTAGACATTGAAGAGGGTGGGGCTGAGCGAGGAGCCTTGAGGAACGCCGCAGATGACTTCGGTGGCTTCTGATCTGAACGGGGGGAGGCGGACTCTCTGTGTCCTTCCGGCGAGGAAGGAGATGATCCATTCTAGTGCCTTCTCCTGGATTCCGACGCTGCTGAGGCGCTGCACTAGGGTGCGGTGGCAGACAGTGTCGAATGCTGCGGAGAGGTCCAGGAGAATGAGGGCCGCTGTTTCTCCGTTGTCGAGCAGGGCTCGGATGTCATCGGTGGCTGCGATGAGGGCGGTCTCGGTGCTGTGGTTGGCCCAGAAGCCAGACTGCGGGAGGTCGAGGGATTCGTTCGTCTCGAGAAAGGCGGACAGCTGTTTGTTGACGGTTTTCTCGATGACTTTGGCCGAAACGGGAGGAGCGAGATGGGGCGGTAGTTTTTGAGTTCGGTGGGGTCCGCTGATGGTTTCTTCAGTAGAGCTCGAAGCCACAGCTACCCAGGTTTGAGCTAAAGGTTTTATAAATGAGCCTGACTGAACCCAAGATGGTATTCTGAGTGTACTACACGGTGAGGTCTCACAACCACATCATATGATACACCACTTTCCTCACATTAGTGTGTAGAAGTGGTAGGCAGTGTTTAGCTGCACCAGACAACTAATACGTTGGTAGCCACTGACAATCTGCCATGTAGACACCTAAGAAAGAGTTTTCAAAAGTTCTGATTCTCCAAGGCACTTTTATTCCTGAATTTACTAACTATTAGAAGGAGTTTTCAAAAGTTTGGTAAATGTTTTTGGAACTCACCAAAAAGTTTGGAAAACATGAGGATCGAAAACATGAGAAGCGCCCCTGCCCACCCTGAAATTCAATGAGATGAGGGTACTCTGCAAGGAGAAAAACCCTAGGGCTTGAGGGGAAGCTTGCCAAGCACTATTGGACAACAAAATCACCCCGGCCAGTGCTAAAGTAGAAGAGGACGACCAGGAAGTAATCGAGGAGGGGAATGAGAGGGAAACTAGCCCTTCCGGAGACCTAGCACTTTGGCCGATGCCCGGTGGAGCTACCTTGATAGCTATAGAGGAGATGGGCTGTAGACTTCCCCCTCAGCCGTCACCTACCCAGCCGGACATTGGGCAGACTTTTTCCTTCGTCTCCCCGCCGTATCTCCCTCCTCGTTTCCCTTTTACCCTTACCTCGCTTACCCTTCCTCGAACCATTAATCCCGTCTTATCAGCTATTTAAATGTTTCAAGCAACCAATGTAACTTGTAACTGATGTAAGGATGGCCTTGGAGGAGAGAAGACTAGCCCTTCCGGAGAAAAGCATCCAAGGACTGTTGGCAGCAACAGAAACTCATTGATAATTGAAGGGGGTAACTATGATCCCAGTATGCTCAAGGCTACTGTTCCTAGATATGTTGAGGGGTACAGCATTGACAATTGGCTAGCATCCTATGAGAGGACTGCGGCCACTTAAGACCACTGAACAAGCTGTCTCATGCAATCTGCGCTACAGCCTCATTTTATTACAAACAAGCAGCCAGGGACTGAATGGTACTCAATCTTATTGACAAATTGGTCACATTTGTTATTTTAACATTTTAATATCTTGTACTATGTTTTAATCATTGTTCTTAACCTATGCACTACCATGCTACCCTCCATTTAAAGGTTTTTATTTAGCACTTAGTGCTACAGTTTTAATTAACTGTACACTTAATAAAATAAACTTGAAACTTGACTCTTAGGATGAGAAAGGAGGGTGTCCTACACTGGGGATCCTTGTTGTGGGAGCTGATCCCAACAGTGGGGAGGAGGAAATGGCTGATTCTTATCCACATATGAGGGAGGCACTCATTGACCTCTTTGGTCTTACCCCTGTAGTGTACAGGCAAGAGGTTCAGGAACACTCACAAGGGAGAAAGAAAGACATGGGTGGATTTTGTGGATGCTTCTGTGAAGGCCCTAAAGGACTGGAGTAAGGGTAACAAGATGAACACATATGAGGGGCTCTACAATTTAATTGTCAAGGAGAACATACTCACTAATTGTTGTTCAGAGAAGTTACACTAGGACCTAGTAGATTCCAAGCTACTTAGCCCACGGAGAGCTGGGTAAGATGGCTGATAAATGGATACGCACTAGGCTGCCCAGGACGTTCCACGGAGGTGAACTTAAGAAAGGTGAACAGGCCCCTTTTCAGGGGGGGAAAGACGTGGGCAAAGATAAAAAGAAAGAATCTCCAAAAGACCCCCAAAGAGTTACAGCCCACCCATCTCTAATTGTGCAGGATGTCCCTCGCATCACCTTGTCCTGAAGAAGACCCGCTGCGCCTATTAGTAAATCACGCACCCCATTGGGTCAAAACGTCGACGTGCCTGTGACAATCCTGACCCTACTTTCTCTGTCACAAGTGAAATGGAAAATAAAAATCCCAAGCGGTGCAGAGCTTTATGTATCAAGGGTTGGATGTCCTTTAAATGATCAATTTCAGTATTTTGTACAGCACTGTATATATTTTGTTCAAATTTAGCACTTCATTCGCACCTTTTTCACCATATCACTTGCGCCATTGGAACAAATTATATGTTCATGAACTTTGACAGCTTGTTAATGTCATTTTTGACCCCATAAAATTATAAAACATATGGATGTATCCTTAAATACACACTTTGATTGATTTAAATGTGGTGTGCTTTTGCCTTTTTGTTGTTTTTTGATTTATGGTGTATGCCTTTTCTTCTCTTTGATTTTCATTGATTACTACTGAAAGGCTTGAGTATTGTTGCTTGTTATTATTGATTATTATTTAGTAAACTTAGAAGTAATTCTGTACCCGACAGAACCAACATTTTCCACATTCCTGTACACCCAGGTTCTATGGGGCACTAGGTCACCCCATAATACTAGATGTCCTTGGGAAACTTGTCAGAGCTGGCAGAGCTCCAAGGAGCAGGAGGTCCCTCCAGGGAGGACTTGAGCCAGCGGTAGAAGACGTTTCCCATTCTTGAAGGCCTGAGGCAGCTGGCTATCAGGCAAGAACAAGGCGAGGTCAGTGATATCCATAAGGTATACTAGGAGGAGGGAATCCTGTATAGTGAGGCATGGGACCTCCCCCAAAATCCGGAACAACCTGGGGAGTGTTGGACCCCAACAATACAGAGAATTCCTCCTTAACCTGACCCATGACATCCCCTGATACTATGACCTGTGGTGGGGACTCCCTTTGAGAGGGTGGGGATTAACACTGTTGGTGCTCTAGACCCACAAACAGCCTCTGGAAACAGGTTCATCTTAGTGGTGGTGGATCCTGCCATTTGGTTTCCAGAAGCTATACAGCGTAGGTTAGTCACTACCCCTGCACTAACAAGGACCCTCCTTTGAATCTTCACTAGGGTTCGGTTCCCTAGGGAGATCATTAAGAAAGGGGTACTAATGTCATTTCAGCCTATCACAAAGCAAAGTGGGATGAGTATGGTATGGCCTATAAGTTCAACACTCTCTACCATGCCCAAGGAAATGCTCTTGGTGAAAGATTCAACAAGATCTTGAAAGGCCTGATCATGGGCTTACCCGAGAAACTCAGGAAGAGATGTGATGTTCTCCTACCATGCCTTCTGTTTGCCTACAGGGCGGTGCCCCAGAAAGTAGTAGGCTTCATTCCTTTGGAGCTACTCTTTGGACACCCTGTAAGAGGTCCTCTTAGTTTGGTGAGATAGGGGTGGAAAAGACTCCTCAAGGAACATTAACAAGCCATTATGAACTATGTGTTAAGCCATTACTCCAGAATGGCAGAATACATGAAAAAGGCAAATAAAAATCTGGAGGCCAGTCAGGAGCTTGTGAGGCACCGGTATGACCAGAAGTCCTTCACAGAGGCATTCCAACAAGGACAGCTGGTGTGGGTTTTGGAGCCTGTATCACCTATGGCACTCCAGGAAAAGTGTATTTGACCCTATTCTATTTTGGAAAAGAAAAGGGAAGTCACTTCCCTGGTTGGTATCCCAAGACACTTATACAGGGTTGTCCATGTTAACAGGCTGCAATTCCACCATGACAGAGCAGACGTTAAAATGCTCATGGTGACAGATGGAGGGGTAGAAAAGGAAAGTGAGCCTCTACCTGACTTGCAGTCTATCAATGTCAAAGATAGTTCTTTCTTCCACTCTTAGCAGACGCACAACAGAGGGACTGATACAAGTTGTCACAGCAGTTTGCTGGTCTGTTTTCATTGGCTCCAGGTCTGACAACTTGGTGTACCTATGAGATGGACACTGACGACAGCTTGCCTGTCAAAGGAAAAATATACAGACTGTCAGACTAGGTCAAAGCTATAATCAATGCTGAGGTTGCCAAAATGCTACAGTTGGGGGTTATCGAGCTCTCTAGTACTCCTTGGGACAGCCAAGTGGTGCTCATGCCTAAAAATAACTCCAAAGGGGGGAAACCGGGGATGAGGTTCTGTGTGGACTACAGAGGCTTAAATGCATTCACTTAGACTGACCCTCACCCTCTCCCCAGAGCTGATGAGCTCATTGATAAGTTGGGGGGCTGCAAAGTATCTGAGCACCTTTGAGCTGACTTCAGGTTCTTGGCAAATAGCCCTCAGTCAAGAAACCAAGTAAAGGTCTGTCCTTTCGACACCTGCAGGCCAATATCAGTTTAAAGTGATGACATTTGGGTTAAACAATGGACAAGCTACCTTCCAGAGGTTGGTGAAATAAGTACTTTTAGGCTTTGGAAGTTTCAGTGTAGCATGTCTAAATGATATTGCTGCATTCAGTTCGACCTGGGAGAAACACCTGGTCCATGTCAAGGAAGTGCTTAAGGTCATGCAACATGCAGGACTGACTATCAATGCAAGTAAGTGACAGATTGGGCACGGCTTAGTTGTGTACTTGGGCCACCAATTAAGTGGAGGTCTTGTAACACCTCTGCAAACCAAGACACAGACAATTCTGATCTGAGAGGCTCCTAAGACCCAAACCCAAGTCAGAGTCTGGAACCATAGTGGCACTATTGCTAAAGGTTATCTCCACTGAGCAGTGCACAAATGGCATTTGACACCCTTTAGGTAGCTTTGTGCTCAGCAACTGTCCTAAAGAAACCTGATTTCATCAAACAGTTTATTGTCAAGACAGATGCTTCTGAACAAGGGATTGGAGCAGTGCTGTCACAGGTAAATGATAAGGGCCAAGATCAACCAGTTGCCTTTATCAGTAGGTGACTCCTTCCCATAGAGCAGCGTTGGAGTGCCATTGATTAGGGAAGCCTTTGCTGTGGTTTGGTCCCTGAAAAAGCTGACATCCTACAGGTTTGGGACTTCCTTCAGTGTTCAAACTGACCACAGACCTCTCAAATAGTTGAGGTGGTCAATTTCCCTACAGGATATGGACTTTACATTGGAACATAGACCTGAGACTGACCACGCCATTGCAGATGACCTTTCTATGTTCTTCAACTTAGATGATGAGAACTACCAGAGTGTGGGTTAGTTACTTATCTTTCGACTGGAGGTAGGACATGTAGGGACATGCCTCTTTTTATATGCTCACCCCAAAAGATAGTACCTGGGAAGAGCAGTTTTCTGTTGTTAACTCGACTTTGCTATTTAAACTAATGACAAAGTCCAAGCCTCCCTTTCTAATATACATAAGTCATGCCTATGGTAGCCCTATTGAGTTCCAAGGAAGGGTGCAGTACATTAATAAGTAGGCCAATTTATTTGTATATGTCCTAACAGTAAAAACAAAATTGTTGTTTTTACTGTGGAAGGGCTAGTAGGCCCATTGGTGAATGCAGGCTGCACGCTGAGAACTAAGCTCTGCTAACTTCTGAATGGGGGCTACTCAAGTTGGCACTTCAAGGTATCAGAGGAATAGTTACATTTAACCCAACTTGATGCCAAAGGCGAATTTAATATAACTTGTCAGCAAAATCAACTTTTAGAAAGGTGCTCCTCAAATTTAATGTGACTTTGGAGTAAAAGGCAACTTTACAAAGTTGCCACTCTGTTGCCCAAGTTTTCCAATGGCCATTCGCACCCGACAGCCTTCTGCCCTCCTGATGAGAGGTATGAATCACTCATGCGTAAGAAAATAATAGACGCCTGCCGTTGGAAGAGGTGTTACCACTTCCTGGCACGAATCCACTCAGGGTGTGAGCCGAAAAGGTGATCTTCAAAGAGGAAGCCGCTTTTAAAGGGCAAATGGATAACACACAGGAGAGGGGCTACTCTTTTGTTCATGTAGATTGGCTGGCATCAGGGAGAGGGAGGCAAAACCAGTTGGCAATCTGGTTTCCCGTGGACGTGCAAGCACACCTCTAGTGGGCTCCAAAGGTCCACACACTAAGAGAATGATTCAGCCATCTTGGGAATGGCAAAAATAGTGCACTCTGGGATAGCTAGTTGTCACACATTGCAGGAAGTCATCCTCAGGTGGTAGGGCACATAGTAGCCCATCGGCTAGTAACCAGCTCATCCCTGGCGGGCACTTTCTGGGCTTAAAAATGGCACCCCTAGCACCCAGGTCTCAGATCACATGTGGATTGGAGAGAGGACCAAAGTAGGACTGTCCTTCTGTTCCCTGGCAGCACTAAAGAATGGGCTGCACCAGCTGCCTCTTGGGCTAGCAAAGAGAGGACTATGCCTGTGGTGCTTGTTCGTGGAAAAGTTGCTTCCGAGACAGAAGAGATTAACTCCATTACTCATGAACAAGCTCCAGGGCCACAAAAGCTGAAGAAGCCACCTTGGTCATGTTGATAGCCACAAGTGCTTGTTCACCGCTGATTGTTGAAATGCGCCCCGGGAGACTAAACTCTGACACTCAAAAGTTGCATCCGAGTCTGCTGGACCTGGGAGAGTTGTCGGAGTACAGTTTGATCACCCAAGATGGACACTACCCTTCACCAAAAGGAACAACTGGTTTCAATGTGACCTGAGACCAGTAGTCTAGTTGCAACTGGACCTTTGCGGACCCAAGAGGATTTCGTGGGACATCAACCCCTGTGGCCAAGTCACCCCACCTGGACTGTGGACCATGGAGTAACCCCAAGAAGACCCCTGTTGACTACACAGCATTCTCAGCATCCTCAGCATACTGTATCCTTTGCACCAGGACCACTCCATTAATTGTGGTTTGCCCGGGCCACTGGAAATATTCCGCATGGGAGGGCCAAATTACCCAGCAGGGTTGACTAAATTATGCAGCAAGGAAAGCCAAATAATGTGGCAGAATGCAGCAAATTTTGTGATAGTCTTAATGCATTATTCCCTAATTTTTACACTTGTTAACACTGTCTGGGCATTTGTTGTACCTCATTAGTCCCAGTTTAACACCATAACAGGAGCCTCTGCATTATTTAGTAAAGTTTCAACCGTTTGAGCTACAAACAAAATAATAATTGTTGGAATCTGCAGATTATGTAGCAGATGATGGATTGTGTGGTAAATGCGACAAATCCATAAATATGCAAAAAATGCCATGGTCGCTCAATTGCATAATTCTAGTGGACCTGCGGTTTGCCCATAGAGCTAGGAACTGGACTTGAGACTGCTTTAGTGACAAGGTAACTACTAGAAATCCTTACTGGCCCCCTTATCCTCCTTCCTGCCAGATTTGGTCACCCGAAATGGGCCAGAGTACTCTAACTGAACTTTATAAAAAAATTGAAAAAGTTTCTAAACTTTCCAGTTACCAGTGCTTGTTGGGATTTCGAATGAAAAGCAGTGATTTATGGATTACTTAAAAATCTACACCTCTGGAGCCCTCTGGTGGATTGTAATCATTTTGGTGGCTAAAAAATCATAAATATAAGATCTATGTTTGTAAATTGGTGTCAGATTTATTTTGTGTTTAACTTTCCTAATTCTTTGTTTTGGTGCTTCTGAATGCTTTACACTTGTACCTTTGTTTCTGCCTGACTACTCAAAGCCAGGGCTACCTAGTGTTGAGCTACAGATTTTACAAATGAGCTTGACTGGACCCACGATGGTATCATGAGTGTATTAAACAGTGAGGTCTCAAAACTGCACCATCTAGTACACCATTTTCCTCGCAACTATGCTATTCAAATTTATTTTAATTTTAATTTTAGAGTTTTATATAGCGCAAACAATACCGAATCGAGTGACAGATCAATTTACAACAACAGGTTCTGGCATAGGCAATGTCTGATGGGAGTCAGAACTGTTTGAAGATGGCTGAGAAGCACTGGAAGATATTATGGTTATTGGGGATATGTGCGAAGGCATGAGCAGGTAGCAAGGCCAGCAGGAAGGAGTCGCTCCACAGAGGAGAAAGGACCTTAGTATGAGAAGAATTTGTTGAGTCATAGAATTTCACTTCTTTCTTGAAGATGGATGTGCACGAGTTGCATCTGATTTTGGGCAGGAGAGAGTTCCAGATTTTGGGGATCAATTGTAGGTATTCTTTTGGTAGACGTTTTGTGATTTAAGAAGTAGACAGCTTGTGCTTCTGGAGGATCTGTTACCACCTCATAGGGTCAGTTTCTGTGTCAAATACGAGGGTGTATTGTGGTGCAGTGCTTTATGGGTGATACATGCAATTTTGAGATGGATCCTAGCCTCATAGCGTAGCCATTTCAGAGCTTGGAGGTCCGGGGTGATTTGATCCTTTTTCTTTGATCCAGTGATACACCTAGCTGCCGCATTCAAAGTGGCTTTTAATAGAGCATGTGTGATTTTTGAGAGGTCCACAGGCAGCGTTACCATAGTCTAATTTTGATAAGACAAAAGCTTGGACTGCTGTTTTGAGGTCTACCAGGGAGAGGAATAGTTTTAGTTTCCTTAGTGCATGTAATTGAAGGTTGGCTCCTCTGGTTGTGGCACTGATGTGCTTTTTCATGGAGAGTGCATTGTCCAAGATTATACCTAGGGATTTCACGGAGTCAATGATGTGTGGAGTACAGCTCAAAGCAGTAAGATTACGGAAGTCAGTCCTTGATCTAAGGGGCTGTTGCAAGTGGTGAGAGCAATAGGAATTCTGTCTTGAGGGCATTGCGTTTGAGGTGGTTGCAAGTTTGCCAATGTTGCGTTTTAGTCAGGGTGTTCTTGAGGATATTGATTTGGAGAAGTGATTTTTATGTAAAGTAAAGTGTCATCAGCATACATGTGGTAGGAAATGCAGGTGAGTTTAAAGATTTCAGCTAAGGGCTCCATGTATAGGTCAAACAATGTTGTGGAGAGAGTAGAACCTTGAGTTATGCCTCGTGACACTGGCAACTGATCAGAGAGGGCGTGGTTGATTAGGATGCACTGAGATCTGTTCTAAAGCAAGGGGTACCATTTTAGCACAGTATTAGAGAGTCCCATCCTGTGTTCTATTAGGTTCAATAGGGTATTTCGATTGACCGTGTCAAAGGTCGCCAACAAGTCAAGTAGGATTAATAGGCATGATTCATTATGGTAGAGAGCGTGTAGGTCACCATAAACAGTATGGACCATAGCCGTTTTGGTGCTATGGACCGGTCGGAAGCCAGATTGGAATTAGTTGATAAGTTGGAATTGCTCTATGTGATTGTTGAGCTGTGAGTGCACTCATTTTTCTAAGAGTTTAGCTAAAGTTGGAATGTTGGAGATGGGGCGTAGTTGTTGGGTTCGGACTGGTCGGAGTTGGATTTTTTAGGATTGGGGTAAGCTGGCCAATTTTGAGGCATTCGGACATGGAGCCTTAGGTGAGTGAGGCACTGATTATCATAGTCCATAAAGGGAGTAGGAAGTGAATGGCCTCATTGAGGAGTTTGGAGGGAAGGGGGTCATTGAAGTGATTGGAGTATTTCAAAAAGGTCAATAGTTTTAGAATCTCATTTTCATTTAAGAATTTGATACTGGACCAGGCTGCATTGTTTTTAAGGATGAGGGGATTGGTTCTCGGGTATTGATCGTGATCAAATGGGGTGGGATGTGGAGGGAACCTCGCCAGGAGGGAGTTTCATATTGTTCTGGATCCTGTTGGTGATAAGCATGGTTTTCTCCACAAAGAAGGAGGCAAAAGATTTCGCAGTTAGATAGTGTTTTGTTTTCGAAGGATGTGGGGTTGCTTTTGCGGATCATCTGGTTTTTAACAATTTTTAACAGTTTTTCAGGTAGATTAATTGCAGTGTTGAGTTGAGTTTGGAAGAATGCTGCTTTGGAGTTCCTGACATGTTTGTTTTTAGGCTTTCCATCTTTGTCGTAGATGTTTGAGGTTGGACAGTGAGGGTGTGTGTGTCCATGTTCTTTCTGCAAGTCTGAGGTATAGGCGTTCTTCGTCAAGGTCACTTTGAACTAGAGGTTAGATCTTTTAAACAGGATTCTCTTTATCTGTTTGGGGGCCAGGGTGTCCATGATATTTGACATGAAATTGATGTAGTGTTGAGTGAGGTCATGAGCGCCATGCATGGAGAAAGGTGTGAGTAGGAAGTTCATACTAAAGGTAGACAAAGTGAGTGGGTTAATGTTGTCGGTGTCTCAGATGCAATGTTTGGCTTTTACTGGTTGGCCCTTAGTGATGGTTCCACAGAAATTAGGAGAGGTGCCCTTCTATTCCAAAAGGGATAGGGTCTCAAAGTTAATCAAAACAAATAAAAATCCTTTTTGTTACACACACAACAATTAACACCATTCATGACAATATCTCTTCATTTTTTAAAAAAAAGGAAGAAATGTGTTCTTTTATCTATTAATGTATATCCACACTTTCTAGACACCGATCTCTGTATAATGTAAAAATTTCACATTTATTGCACATTGATACATAAAAATAAAAAAAGATTTTTATAACCGACGTTACATTAAAAAATGCAAATTTTAAAATCACATGCTATTATAAATAACAATTCATCACAGATCCATCTCCAAAAAATTTCTTCAACAAATGGTTATGGATGACAGTATCTCCAAATATATCAAATATACACACAGTTATCACAAAATCATATAAAACTCAAATCTTTGTCACAGGTTGTAGACCTTTTAAACAGGATTCTCTTTAGCTGTTTGGGGGCCAGGGTGTCCATGATATTTGACATGGAATTGATGTATTGTTGAGTGAGGTCATGAACGCCATGCATGAAGGAAGGTGGGAGTAGGGAGTTGTTACTAAAGGTAGGTAATGCAAGTGGGAAGTTGATACAATAGTGGTCAGTCCAGTCACAAGATAGGATCGAGTGGATTTGTATGGTGTTCTTTCTTTCGATGATTAAATCTAAGGTGGCCCCTTTGTTATGGGTTGGACTGAGGAAGGCTTGGACAAGACATAGGTCCTGGAGGCAGGATTTAAATCTGGTCACATGAGGGTCAACATAGTTGTTCCAATTAATGCTGAAACAACCAAGAAAAATTTGGTTGTTATGTTCATCAATGTTAGAGAAGATATTTTCAATGATTTGTTCGATGAAAGTGTGGTTATCTCTGGGTACGTGGTAGAAGGTGTGAAGAGAACACATCTCCAAAAACACTAAGAGGGTGAGGGAATATCACTCTTGTTCCCCCAGGGTTAAGTCAGTTAAACAACTAAAGAGTGACAAGGGAAAAAGAAGGAGCAAAAAAACACGGGCAAAAACCAAAAGGAATTGTTAAAAGAACCCTCACTCACCAACCTAGTTGGTGACATGCTTCATCATCGGGTTCCCACCAGAGAGGCCGAGTGCCTCTCTGGTGTGCTACAACGCCTGAGTTACAGCGGAGCTGGTTTTTGAATGTGAAGGGGAGTGGAATTAAAAGGTAAATGGTTTTAACCATCAACTAATTTAATGTCGGCAAACCAAAGACCAATAAAAACGTGAATTGGGCAAGTTCTGGCTTGTTAGGTTAACCAGAGCTTAACCAATTAGTGATAAGGTCGACATGACATGTTTCTGCTTAAATTTGCCCAATTGGCTAAGCTTTCATCAGGACCACAAGGGTCTCCACGGCGGTATGCGCACGCTAAGGCGCACCCTAACCTGTGGAGATCGAAATGGTAAAACTCACGGTTTTACCGAATAGCCATCCTAGTATTTCCGGGGCTATAAATGTCTGAAAAAGAAAGAAGACAGACGTAACATATATAAACATAAAGAGACATAATTTCGCCGGTTTACATTTGTTTCAATTTTGCTCGTTTTGGTGAGTAAGCGATTTGATAATCCCGTGTTGTGGAGCGGGAGTGGGTGTCTCAATAGCAATTGTAGCTTGAAACGCTCAAAGGCGAGTAATTACTCTTCATAGGAAAAAGGGCTCATAGAGGTATTCTCCATAAGACCCTGTGCACTATTTGTGTCAGCATTCGATTACATTTATGTGGTGTCAGGGTTATTGACAAAGTGCAATCGTAGTAGCTAATATGCCACTGTGTATGCCGTAGGAATAGCGGACTCGTGCAGTGATAGGCATGCTGTAAACAAGCGTCTGTGGTGTTTGCCAGGCGCCGTTTGCTCCAGAGCATGTCTAGCGATTACAAATTAGTTGTGAAAAAACAGCTGCATGGATAAAAGAGGGGTTAAAATCATCTTACTTAAGTACTCAATGTTACTAACATCATGGGTCCGGGAGGGGGGTAGTGAGCTATAGTTTCTGTCAAAATGGAAGACAAAAAATTAGAATAGTGCGTTCTTTCCAAGAGTCAAGACGAACGCAGCTAGTTTAGCCAAGGAAAAGTTCCCCAACTTACTTCCATGCTCGCACACTCCCGCAGTCAGCCTCGATCTGTCCTCCTCGGCCCGGATATTAGTGAGTGAATGAGGAACGCGGAAGTAAATACTCCGTGGATCCAGTCACGTGGTTCGTATAGGCGTATGGGTGTGCGTGATGCATTCCGTGTATGTAAAGAGTATGTAGGCGTGCTCGTATTGGTTCATCCTTCGTAATGGACAAAAAATGAACCGGCGTACTTAGTTCGCCATGCGAAGGATGCTAAGAATGCCCATGTAGTTGGTGAGCAGGGATACCTAGAGGAATACACTGATTAGAAGGGAAACCATTACAGTGAGGTGACTTCGTTTTGTATGTTTGAGAATCTTCATGAGAGCGTTCAATTTAGTTCTCCTCTGTCATGTGAATTCAGAAATGGCATTTATGTTCTACAGATTTTTTCTATATTCCCAGTGAACATGATATTAACAACTGGGTTTAATAAATCTAAAAAACGCCATTTTACAGGGGAAAAAAACAGAAAACGCAAATGGCCTATTTTAAACTGTCAATGACTAAGGGCAGGCCTTGTCACCATGAAGTTGGAATGATGGGGAAGTCTGGTGACAGCGGAAAATGGCAAAAAAGAGGCATTTAAAGTGGAGAGAACTACACGGAGGCTATTTTAGGTTATAAAGTTGCAGTGGCTCAGTAGGATCTGTAATTCAGTGTTTTAATACCGAACTCCAAGGAATATTATCATTCAAACCCTGAAGATGTGTCGATAAACGATAGATCCAACGTTGCTCTTTTTCGAATAGTAATTGTTGGGTGTGTGGTCCAGGCTTCAGTTTCTCAATGATTGTCCACTTCATATCATTTGGTGTGTGGTTTAGCAGCAAGAAATGTTCGGTCAGTTTTGTGCTCTGCTTGCGACAGCGAATGGTGCTGCGATGTTCGCAGATGCGTTGCTTAATCTTCCTGCTAGTCATGCCGACATATTTCAGTCCGCACGAACAAGTGATTAAGTATACCACGTCAGTGGAATTGCAATTGGTATGCATTCTCTGTATCCATTGCTTGCCTTGTTCCAACGCCAAATACTTCGAAGGTGATGTAAGATGGCAGACACTGCACGATCCGCAGGGGTAATGGCCAACAATAGGTGGAAGACCCCAAGCACTGACGATGGATTGGTCCTGGTTTCTGTCCGGAATCTTCGGACGGGTATGTACCAGGGAATCTTTAAGGCTCCTTGCTCTTTTATAGGAAAAAAGGGGTTTCTCCCAGTCATGTTTGTTACTTGTAAGGATATTCCAATGTTTCTTAATGGACTTACATACTGCATTGGATGCTGCGTTGTAAGTTGTAACGCAAGTCAGAGGTATTGAGTCAGGATCGTTTCTCTCATGAACTTCCAAGAGTGCTTCCCTATTTTGATTGCGTGCGCGTTTGTTACTCCTTGCAAGTATTTTATCAGGGTAGCCACGATCTTTCAATTTTCTTGTGAGATCACTTGCCTGTAGCTTGTATATGGAAACCTCACTGCAATTTCGACGAAGACGAAGGTATTGGCCAAAAGGGACGTTTTCCCTCAATGGACGTGGGTGATAACTGGTGAAATGTAGCAGATTGTTTTTAGCCGTTGGTTTATGGTGAGTTTTTGTTCGTAGGGTCTCGCCTGTCCTGGTGATGACCACATCCAGGAAAATCATCTCTTCTCTGTCGTAAGAATGTGTGAACTTGAGGTGAGGATCACATGTGTTCACCCAGTTGAAAAAGTCCAGTAGAAGTTCCTCTGTGCCTAGCCAGATGATCAAAACATCATCAATATATCTTTTCCAAAAGAATATATTGGACGAATAAGGATTTTGTGAATCTAGGATGAATTTGCATTCGAAATTTAACACGTACAACCCTGCTACCGAAGGCGCGAAGGTGCTGCCCATCGATGTGACAGTTGACTGTAAAAACAGATCACCCTTGTATTCAAAGAAGTTCCTTTTTAATGCAAGGGTAGCACAAGCAATTACAAATTCCCGTGGAGTTGTATAGTTCCAGGTGCTCGCCTCCAGAGTGCTCCTAATTACATCAATGGTGTCATCCTGGGGAATACAGGTGTAAAGGCTCTCAATGTCCATTGTTCCATCTGGAAGTGTAATCTCGCGTAGGAGAGCCAATAGACTTTTCGTATCCTTAAGATAGGTGCTGGTTGATTGGATGAGTGGCTTCAAGAAAAAGTCACAGTACCGTGACAATGGTTCCAGCAGTGAGCCGATCCCGGAAACAATGGGGCGTCCAAGAGGTGGTTTCCTGTTCTTATGAGTTTTCGGGAGCGTGTAGAAATATGGGATGGTAGCCTCACTGGTTGTGAGGAAAATTGCTTCCTGTTTGGTGATAGAGCCCTGGAGTTCAGCGTTCTCGACCAAATCATGAATGGTGCTGTGGAGTTCTTGAGTAGGATCCACATCTAAAGGAAAGCAACGCATCTGCGAACATCGCAGCACCATTCGCTGTCGCAAGCAGAGCACAAAACTGACCGAACATTTCTTGCTGCTAAACCACACACCAAATGATATGAAGTGGGCAATCATTGAGAAGCTGAATCCTGGACCACACACCCAACAATTACTATTCGAAAAAGAGCAACGTTGGATCTATCGTTTATCGACACATCTTCAGGGTTTGAATGATAATATTCCTTGGAGTTCGGTATTAAAACACTGAATTACAGATCCTACTGAGCCACTGCAACGTTATAACCTAAAATAGCCTCCGTGTAGTTCTCTCCACTTTAAATGCCTCTTTTTTGCCATTTTCCGCTGTCACCAGACTTCCCCATCATTCCAACTTCATGGTGACAAGGCCTGCCCTTAGTCATTGACAGTTTAAAATAGGCCATTTGCGTTTTCTGTTTTTTTCCCCTGTAAAATGGCGTTTTTTAGATTTATTAAACCCAGTTGTTAATATCATGTTCACTGGGAATATAGAAAAAATCTGTAGAACATAAATGCCATTTCTGAATTCACATGACAGAGGAGAACTAAATTGAACGCTCTCATGAAGATTCTCAAACATACAAAACGAAGTCACCTCACTGTAATGGTTTCCCTTCTAATCAGTGTATTCCTCTAGGTATCCCTGCTCACCAACAACATGGGCATTCTTAGCATCCTTCGCATGGCGAACTAAGTACGCCGGTTCATTTTTTGTCCATTACGAAGGATGAACCAATACGAGCACGCCTACATACTCTTTACATACACGGAATGCATCACGCACACCCATACGCCTATACGAACCACCTGACTGGAACCACGGAGTATTTACTTCCGCGTTCCTCATTCACTCACTAATATCCGGGCCGAGGAGGACAGATCGAGGCTGACTGCGGGAGTGTGCGAGCATGGAAGTAAGTTGGGGAACTTTTCCTTGGCTAAACTAGCTGCGTTCGTCTTGACTCTTGGAAAGAACGCACTATTCTAATTTTTTGTCTTCCATTTTGACAGAAACTATAGCTCACTACCCCCCTCCCGGACCCATGATGTTAGTAACATTGAGTACTTAAGTAAGATGATTTTAACCCCTCTTTTATCCATGCAGCTGTTTTTTCACAACTAATTTGTAATCGCTAGACATGCTCTGGAGCAAACGGCGCCTGGCAAACACCACAGACGCTTGTTTACAGCATGCCTATCACTGCACGAGTCCGCTATTCCTACGGCATACACAGTGGCATATTAGCTACTACGATTGCACTTTGTCAATAACCCTGACACCACATAAATGTAATCGAATGCTGACACAAATAGTGCACAGGGTCTTATGGAGAATACCTCTATGAGCCCTTTTTCCTATGACGAGTAATTACTCGTCTTTGAGCGTTTCAAGCTACAATTGCTATTGAGACACCCACTCCTGCTCCACAACACGGGATTATCAAATCGCTTACTCACCAAAACGAGCAAAATTGAAACAAATGTAAACCGGCGAAATTATGTCTCTTTATGTTTATATATGTTACGTCTGTCTTCTTTCTTTTTCAGACATTTATAGCCCCGGAAATACTAGGATGGCTATTCGGTAAAACCGTGAGTTTTACCATTTCGATCTCCACAGGTTAGGGTGCGCCTTAGCGTGCGCATACCGCCGTGGAGACCCTTGTGGTCCTGATGAAAGCTTAGCCAATTGGGCAAATTTAAGCAGAAACATGTCATGTCGACCTTATCACTAATTGGTTAAGCTCTGGTTAACCTAACAAGCCAGAACTTGCCCAATTCACGTTTTTATTGGTCTTTGGTTTGCCGACATTAAATTAGTTGATGGTTAAAACCATTTACCTTTTAATTCCACTCCCCTTCACATTCAAAAACCAGCTCCGCTGTAACTCAGGCGTTGTAGCACACCAGAGAGGCACTCGGCCTTTCTGGTGGGAACCCGATGATGAAGCATGTCACCAACTAGGTTGGTGAGTAAGGGTTCTTTTAACAATTCCTTTTGGTTTTTGCCCGTGTTTTTTTTGCTCCTTCTTTTCCCCTGTGAAGAGAACACATACAGTTGTCATTGGTAGTGATGCTGATCTTAATGTATTCGTAGGAAGGCGGACACAGAGTGTAATGGTTATTTCTGAGACAGTGTGGACCTGTGTATGAATGCTAGCCCACTACCAGAGCATGTTTCAGTGAGTATAAGAATGTCAAGGTTAAGCTTGAGAATATTTTATAGCACCTTGGAAACATGATCTCATCGCACTGAGTCTGTCCATCAAGTTTGCTGCTTGCAATGTGTCCTACCTGATTTGTAAGTTCACAGTTCTGCATGTTCGTAATAAAATTGCAATAAAAATACTAAAATAATTTATTCGAAAAATGTTTTGAATGTACGTACTGTTAGACCTGTCAGCCCTTTGGGTGGTCCCTCCTCATCATTATTTATTTTGTCCCACTTTTGCCTCAAACCCTGTTAGTATTTTTCCTTTTTGGGAACCACCAGACTTTTTCGTATTGATGCACATTCAGGGAGCCATTTTATCTACCCCTGGAACTTCTGTCTGAGGGCCTGGAGCACAAAATGGTGGCCACCCATTGTCACCTGTGACATCACTGGAACCTACTAGAACCTTCTGCACCATTCTGGAACCCTGTGACAGTTGGAGGCGGTTTAGAATGTTGGGAAGCTAAGTCAGAGATGACAGTTGGAGTTGGCAGTTGGCACCTGACTGGTGAAGAGAGAGGAGCAGAAACCTGAAGGAGGAAGGAGTGAGGCAGCAGGGGTGGAAACTTGTGCCTGGAGTGGGGTCCATAAACCCACCCTTGATACTAGTCCCTACTGACTGAGCCCAGCCTGGAGCCCTGTGTGGGAGAAAGCAAGAAAAACCATCTTAAGGACCTGGACAGCAGGAACAGGCCTTAAAAGTAAAGACAGCAAGTACCTGACCTGGTTACTGGTAACTACCTGAAGTCCGACGTCGAGAAGCCTAGAGACCTGGAGCCCGAGGTGGAGAAGCGGCGCTGACTGGAAAGCAGACGTCGTACCCGGAGCCGCCAGAGGTCGAGAGAGGGCGCCGACGGAGGTCGTGGAGAGTACCAGAGGTCGTGGAGGAAGTCACCCGAGGTCGAGTGTGCGGCGTCGACGGGGGAGTGAAGTCCACCCTCCGGAGTCGCCGGAGACCGAGGTGAAGCGTGCCGGAGGTCGGGAGTGGAGATCGCACTCCGGAGTCGCCGGAACCTGAAGAGAATCGTGCCGGAGGTCGGGAGTGGAGGTCGCACTCCGGAGTCGCCGGAACCTGAGGAAAGGAGCACCGGAGGTCGGGAGTGGAGATCGCACTCCAGAGCCGTCGGAAGTCGACATCGAGCCAAGACTGCCCGACGTCATCGAACCGGAGGTCGACATCGAGCCGAGGCCGCCGACATCGAACCGGAGCCGCCCGAAGTCGACACCGAGCCAGACTGCCCGACGTCATCGAACCGGAGATCGACATCGAGCCGAGGCCGCCGACATCGAACCGGAGCCGCCTACCGACGTCGTCAAGAACTGACATTGCGCCGAGGCCGCCGACATCGAACCGGAGCCGCCTCACGGCGTCGACACGACTCCAGCGGCGTCGGAGCTTCATAAAAAGGGCAGTAAGTGGAATAGAGGGCGCCTAAGGCCCTGTGGAGCCCTGAGAGACTATCCTAGGGGCTAGAGAGGTGCTGGAACCAGCTTGATTGTGCCAGGGGTGAGCTGAGACTAATACAGAGGGGTTGTGTAGTGTGGGAGAGCCAGATCTCTAGATTCCCCCTTGATCTACCTCAGTTTAGGCCTCAGCCTTGTCCAAGCCAGGGAGTATACCCCTCAGGCCATCCAAATCTCTACAAACTGGGATTGGGTCAAATCATCCCATAGTACCTCAGGAATGTGAACTGATTTACAAGTGTCACTGTTGGCTTTTATTATTTATTGAGAGCACTGTATTTATTGTATTTATCCTATTTATTGCCTCACAGTATTTATTGTTTCACAGTATTTATTGTCGCACAATATTTATGGTCTCGCAGTATTTATTGCCTCATAATATTGAATTGCCTGTTATGTAATGCACTTATATTTATGCCTTGATTATTTATGATCTACCTTATTTATTGAATCGTTAAGATAGTATTTATTTGACGTACCCTTCCACAGAAAAAGCCTTGTGTACTGTGATTGTATTCTTATTTATTTAATCAGCAACTAAGAGAAAAGAAGATAAAGAGATATATTTTCAGTATAATTTTTAAGGTGTAGTGTCGTTTTTGGAACGGATGCACGCATGGTTATTGTGTGGGTATAGCGTGTGCTTAACACGGTGCCTTCCTTACCGCTCGAGCCAAGCTACCACAGCGTGTCTGGGAGAACACCACCACCACCCTTCCGGTGTGGGAGTGGGTTTTTCTAACATGATTGGTGTTCAGCGGCGGGATTGAGCTGTGCCTACGTATACTCGACAATAACTGTGGGTAGTCCATAGGCCTACACCAGGAGTTTTCTCAAAGCGGCCTTCCTAATTGTGAGTTTTTGTTTTTCCAAATTTACTCTGGTGGTGGGAGGAGGTATTATATAAGGTACCCCCCTGCATAGCTTCTGCAAATAACTGTCCTCTGACCTGAGTGGGCAAGATGGAGTTTGTACTGGAGAATTTAGAAACGTACACTGTGGCCCAACTCAGGGAGTTTTGTCAGCGGGAGGGGGTGTATTGTCCCCCAGGAGCAAAGAAGGGTGCACTCCAAACCAGCTTGAGGGCTTGGGGGGAGGCACGACGAGAAAGCAAGGCTGAGGAGGAGGACAGGGATAGAGAGCCCGACAGTGAGGGAGCTGGTTTGTACCAACCTGAGGTGGGGAACCTGTTAGCGGGGCCCAGGACACTTTCCAGGAAGGGCAGCAGTGCCTCTAGCGGTGGCTTGTCTGAAGTGGAGTTAACAGACCGGAGGGAGAAAAGACAGCTCACATGGGACTTAGCAAGGCTGGAGAAAGAGAAGGAGGAACAGAGGATGGCTCATGAGTTAAGGCTGAAAGAGATAGATCTTCAGATCCTAAGAGTCGGGGCACACACTGTTCCTAATGGTGGCAGCAAAGACCAAGAAATCACCAGGGAACCCAAACCCTACCTGCCAAAGGACATAGTAGCTAGCTATGGGGATGGTGACGATATCGCCAAGTGGCTAGCGGCCTATGAGGTCTCGTTAAGGGCTCATGGGGCTCCAGAGAAGTACTGGGGAGCGGGATTGTACAAGTACATGCCTCCAGCTGGTAGGGATGCATTATTGGCCCTAGAGGAGGATGAGCAGACCCACTACCCCACCATGAAAGTGGCGCTCATAAGAAAGTTTGGACTAACACCCGAAAAGTACAGACAGAAGTTCCGGGGTAGTCACAAACTGGGCACACAGAATTGGGTGGACTTCCTGGACTATGAAAAGAAGGCACTAGAGGTTTGGATTCAGGGCAGTGAAGTGAGGAACTACGAGGGGTTGTTTGATTTAGTACTGAAGGAACACCTGCTCGAAAAATGTTTCCCTGAACTGCGTCAACACCTGGTGGATAGCATGCTGACCAATCCCCGGAAGCTTGCTGAGGAGGCGGACATTTGGGCTAGTACCCGGGTGTCCACAAGGGGGACTGGAGGGGATACTCAAAAGGCCGGACAGGGCGCCCCCCAGAAGAAAGAGGGAGGGGAAAAGAAAAAGGAGTTCTCCAAAGGCCCCCAAAATAATTTCCAAGGAAAGGGAACAGGATTCACCCCTAGGGCTAACCCACCCAGAAACCCTAATCCTGGCCAGAGTCAGCAGCCAAGGGTTGTCCATTGCTTCGAGTGCGGTGGCGTTGGACACTATAAGGGAGATGCGAAGTGCCCGAAACGACCACTCCCTCCCATTGGAGAAAAGACCCCCGGAGTAGCTAGTGCAGTGCTCGGGGAGGAGATGCCCTTAACTAAGGGAAGGGAGTGGGCGGGTGTCACTTTAGTGTCCCTGGGAGAACGGGAGATGGTTCCTAAGATCCAGGTGCCCGCAAATACCGTAAAGTATGGGCAGTGGGTCACCATCAACGGCCAAAGAGGGGAGGCTCTGAGAGACACAGGAGCCAGTATGACTATGGTACGTAGCCAACTGGTGTCTCCAGAGCAGGTAATTCCTGATGTACTCCACCCAGCCGCGATGGCTGACGGCAGAACAGGCCACTATCCAGTGGCCGAGGTTCCCTTTGAATGGGAGGGGGTTGCAGGTTCACTTCGAGTTGCCGTAAGCCCTGCCGTGCCAGTTGATTGTCTGCTGGGGAATGACATGGAGCACAATGCTTGGAAGGAGGTGGAATACCGGACTCATACTGAGATGCTGGGTACACCTGACTGGGCCTGTGTGAGCACAGGGTCCGCGACTACCCGGAGAGGGAGTTCGTTCAGGCTGGAGCCTGGAACAAAGGCCCAGCCAGCTGCCAGTCAAGGGAAGAACCGAGGACAGGAGGAGCCTGCCTCGGCGTCCACACCCCGTAGGACGGATAGGCCACCGGAGGTGGTGGACCAGGAGTCTGCGGTGGGGGATGTCACCAAACTGGAGGACCTACCCATCCCGGCCAAGTGGCACGTGGAGGGAGGCCCGTCCAGGGAGGAATTCTGCCAGGGCCAGAGGGAGTGCCCTACCCTTGAGGGGCTGAGGCGTCAGGCCAAAGCCCAGGCAGCAGGGAACGTTGAAGGGAACTACAGTGTTTACTGGGAGGATGGCCTCCTCTACAGTGAACCCAAGGCACCCCTACATGGATCGTCACGAGCCTTGGTAGTCCCTCAATGTTATCGAGCCTTCCTTCTGGAGTTGGCTCACGAGATCCCATTGGCAGGACACCTGGGGCAAGACAAGACCTTCGCCCGTCTTGTCCCACACTTTTATTGGCCTCAAATGAAAGTGTCGTCCGATACCTACTGCCGGACATGTGTGTCTTGCCAAGCCAGTGGGAAAACAGGGGTGAAGCTAAAAGCTCCCCTGGAACCACTTCCTGTCGTTAGCACCCCCTTTGAAAGGGTGGGCATCGACATTGTGGGTCCGTTAGATCCGCCAACGTCAGCTGGTCACAGGTTTATCCTGGTTCTGGTGGATCATGCCACACGGTACCCAGAGGCAATACCTCTGAGGACCATAACAGCACCTGTTGTGGCTAGGGCCCTGATGGGAATCTTTACCCGAGTGGGTTTTCCCAAGGAAGTTGTGTCCGACAGGGGGACCAACTTCATGTCAGCGTACATGCGGGCCATGTGGAAGGAGTGTGGAGTGACCTACCGGTTCACAACTCCTTACCACCCCCAGACCAATGGTCTGGTGGAGAGGTTTAACAAAACCTTGAAAGGCATGATCAGAAGTCTGCCTGAAAGCCTGCGGAGGAAATGGGACGTCCTCCTACCCTGTTTATTGTTTTCCTACAGGGAAGTGCCACAGAAGGGAGTGGGCTTCAGCCCCTTCGAGCTTCTGTATGGGCACCCTGTACGTGGACCTCTCAACCTGGTGAGAGACGGATGGGAAAGAACTCCCAGAAAGCTTCCCCAGGATGTGGTGAGCTACATGCTGGCCTTCCGGAGCCAAATGGCTAAGTTGTGGAAGCAAGCTTCTGACAACTTGGAAGCCAGCCAAGCAGTAATGAAGGCGTGGTATGACCACAACGCTCACCCAGTGGAATTGGAGCCTGGCCAGAAGGTGTGGGTGATCGAACCAGGAGAGCTTAGCGCCCTCCAGGATCGCTGGTCAGGACCCTTTGAGGTGTTGGAGAAGAAGGATAAGGCTACCTACTTGGTGGATCTTAAAACCCCTCGTCAGCCCCTACGGGTGCTGCACGCCAACCGCCTCAAACCCCACCACGAGAGGCCCGAAGTCATCTTGATGATGGTGACTGACGGAGCAGAGGACGTGGAAAGCGAGCCTCTCCCCGATTTGTTTGCGTCTCAAGAGAAGGATGGGTCGGTGGAGGGAGTGATTCTCTCCCCATCTCTAACTCCTGAACAACAGGAGGACTGCCGCCAGGTCCTGGGGCAGTACTCTTCGTTGTTCTCCCTTGTCCCGGGTAGGACTCACCTGTGCGTCCATGACGTGGACACAGGAGACAGCCCACCTGTGAAGTCCAAGATCTACCGGATGTCAGACAAGGTGAAGGCCAGCATTCACAGTGAAGTCACTAAGATGCTGGAGCTAGGAGTGATCGAACCTTCTAGCAGCCCCTGGTCCAGTCCGGTGGTGTTAGTACCAAAAGCTGCACCACCGGGTGCCCAACCGGAACTGAGGTTCTGTGTGGACTACCGGGGACTGAATTCAGTAACCAAAACTGATGCTCATCCGATCCCTAGGGCGGATGAATTGATTGACCGGCTGGGAGGTGCCCAATATTTAAGTACCTTTGACCTTACTTCTGGGTACTGGCAGATCTCTTTGACTGATGGAGCAAGGGAAAGGTCAGCCTTCTCCACGCCCAATGGCCACTACCAGTTCTGTGTGATGCCCTTTGGGCTCAAGAACGCACCTGCCACGTTTCAGCGTCTGGTGAACCAGATCCTCACCGGAATGGAGAGTTTCTCTGCTGCTTATCTGGATGACATAGCCGTCTTCAGTAACAGCTGGGAGGATCACTTATGTCACCTGCAAGCTGTTCTCCAGGCCCTGAGACAAGCTGGATTGACGATCAAGGCCAGCAAGTGCCAGATCGGGCAGGGGTCGGTAGTGTACCTTGGACACTTGGTGGGTAGGGGAGCGGTGCAACCCCTCCAGGCGAAGATCGAGGCCATCATGGCCTGGGAACCCCCCAAGACACAGACTGAGGTCCGAGCTTTTCTGGGCCTCACGGGATATTACCGCCGCTTCGTGAAGGGGTACGGTACCTTTGTAGCCCCCCTCACGGAGCTCACGTCCAAGAAACAACCTCGACGGGTAGTCTGGACGGAGGCTTGTCAGCAGGCCTTTGTGAGACTGAAGAAAGCCATGTGCGAGGCCCCGGTCTTAAGGGCCCCAGACTTTTCCAAGGAGTTCATTGTCCAGACGGATGCATCAGAACATGGCATTGGGGCAGTGTTATCGCAACTCAATGAAGAGGGTCTGGATCCCGGAGACTACTTCCCAGGGAACAGAAGTGGAGTGCAATAGAGCGTGAAGCCTTTGCAGTGGTATGGGCTCTGAAGATGTTGCGGCCATACCTGTTTGGCTCGCACTTCCTAGTTCAGACCGACCACAGACCCCTTCGTTGGCTGATGCAGATGAAGGGGGAGAATCCCAAGTTGTTGAGGTGGTCTATTTCCCTACAGGGAATGGACTTTCAGGTGAAACATCGGCCTGGAGTGGACCACGCCAATGCAGACGGTCTCTCAAGGTATTTCCGCCTTAGTGATGAGAACTCCCAAGGGGTTGGGTAGCTCTCCCCACTTTCAGCTGGGGGGGACGCGTGTTAGGCCTGTCAGCCCTTTGGGTGGTCCCTCCTCATCATTATTTATTTTGTCCCACTTTTGCCTCAAACCCTGTTAGTATTTTTCCTTTTTGGGAACCACCAGACTTTTTCGTATTGATGCAGATTCAGGGAGCCATTTTATCTACCCCTGGAACTTCTGTCTGAGGGCCTGGAGCACAAAATGGTGGCCACCCATTGTCACCTGTGACATCACTGGAACCTACTAGAACCTTCTGCAACATTCTGGAACCCTGTGACAGTTGGAGGCGGTTTAGAATGTTGGGAAGCTAAGTCAGAGTTGACAGTTGGAGTTGGCCGTTGGCACCTGACTGGTGAAGAGAGAGGAGCAGAAACCTGAAGGAGGAAGGAGTGAGGCAGCAGGGGTGGAAACTTGTGCCTGGAGTGGGGTCCATAAACCCACCCTTGATACTAGTCCCTACTGACTGAGCCCAGCCTGGAGCCCTGTGTGGGAGAAAGCAAGAAAAACCATCTTAAGGACCTGGACAGCAGGAACAGTCCTTAAAAGTAAAGAACAGCAAGTACCTGACCTGGTTACTGGTAACTACCTGAAGTCCGACGTCGAGAAGCCTAGAGACCTGGAGCCCGAGGTGGAGAAGCGGCGCTGACTGGAGAGCAGACGTCGTACCCGGAGCCGCCAGAGGTCGAGAGAGGGCGCCAACGGAGGTCATGGAGAGTACCAGAGGTCGTGGAGGAAGTCACCCGAGGTCGAGTGTGCGGCGTCGACGGGGGAGTGAAGTCCACCCTCCGGAGTCGCCGGAGACCGAGGTGAAGCGTGCATGAGGTCGGGAGTGGAGATCGCACTCCGGAGTCGCCGGAACCTGAAGAGAATCGTGCCGGAGGTCGGGAGTGGAGGTCGCACTCCGGAGTCGCCGGAACCTGAGGAAAGGAGCACCGGAGGTCGGGAGTGGAGATCGCACTCCGGAGCCGTCGGAAGTCGACATCGAGCCAAGACTGCCCGACGTCATCGAACCGGAGGTCGACATCGAGCCGAGGCCGCCGACATCGAACCGGAGCCGCCCGAAGTCGACACCGAGCCAGACTGCCCGACGTCATCGAACCGGAGATCGACATCGAGCCAAGGCCGCCGACATCGAACCGGAGCCGCCTACCGACGTCGTCAAGAACTGACATTGCGCCGAGGCCGCCGACATCGAACCGGAGCCGCCTCACGGCGTCGACACGACTCCAGCGGCGTCGGAGCTTCATAAAAAGGGCAGTAAGTGGAATAGAGGGCGCCTAAGGCCCTGTGGAGCCCTGAGAGACTATCCTAGGGGCTAGAGAGGTGCTGGAACCAGCTTGATTGTGCCAGGGGTGAGCTGAGACTAATACAGAGGGGTTGTGTAGTGTGGGAGAGCCAGATCTCTAGATTCCCCCTTGATCTACCTCAGTTTAGGCCTCAGCCTTGTCCAAGCCAGGGAGTATACCCCTCAGGCCATCCAAATCTCTACAAGCTGGGATTGGGTCAAATCATCCCATAGTACCTCAGGAATGTGAACTGATTTACAAGTGTCACTGTTGGCTTTTATTATTTATTGAGAGCACTGTATTTATTGTATTTATCCTATTTATTGCCTCACAGTATTTATTGTTTCACAGTATTTATTGTCGCACAATATTTATGGTCTCGCAGTATTTATTGCCTCATAATATTGAATTGCCTGTTATGTAATGCACTTATATTTATGCCTTGATTATTTATGATCTACCTTATTTATTGAATCGTTAAGATAGTATTTATTTGACGTACCCTTCCACAGAAAAAGCCTTGTGTACTGTGATTGTATTATTATTTATTTAATCAGCAACTAAGAGAAAAGAAGATAAAGAGATATATTTTCAGTATAATTTTTAAGGTGTAGTGTCGTTTTTGGAACGGATGCACGCATGGTTATTGCGTGGGTATAGCGTATGCTTAACACGGTGCCTTCCTTACCGCTCGAGCCAAGCTACCACAGCGTGTCTGGGAGAACACCACCACCACCCTTCCGGTGTGGGAGTGGGTTTTTCTAACACGTACACTATGCAATCCTTTACAGGAGGTGACCGGGAGAGAAGAGAAGGGAAAATAGTATGGTCTCTTTGAATTCAGGGATATTATATCATTGTCACACCACTTCCTTTGATGTCACTTCCTATGGTGTCCCTCCACATTGCACAATAGAGCGTTGGCCATGGTAATAAGTCCCCCTATCTTATAAGGACTTGTGCCCTTCTGGGCCACACCAATGGGTGCCCAAAGGCAGACAATACCCAAGTTACTACATGCAGGCCTTGCACCACACCTGATATAGCTGCATGGCTTGTGCCTTGAGAACAATAGCGAGCCTCCTCTGGCACATTGGTAGTTGCACCCCACTGAAAAAAATACAATCTCAAGCAACCCTTGTATTTCTTGTTTATATTCACCAATCTCCTCTCTCCTTCCATGAATGGTGGAGCACAGCCATGTATACAAACTGCCACTGCAAGGGTGTTGAGGTACTGCTGTGTGGAGAGAGAAAGCCAATGGGGCATGTCATAGCATGGCTGCCTTGAAAATGTTCCAACACAGAATTTGTCATTTGTCATCTCACCAAACAGCCTCAAATCGTCAAATGTCATAACCATAAGGCACAACTGTATGTCTCTGGAAAATATTGTGGCACATATCCATGCTCAACATCTTATCCCAACACTGATGCCCATTGCACAGATCACCCAGTTGGTAAAGTTGACACCAACCCTCAAGACATATTTTGTGACTTCTTGCACTTGAGGTGCAACTTGCCTCTCAACTCCATCTTTGACTTCCTGGAAAACAGTGACCTGGAGCATGAGATGGACCTGGAATGGGTCTGCTGATTGGAGCACAAACCAGCTCACTTTTGCTTACCCAGACCCTACACACTACAGGCAGACATCATGTGGATCTATGACCAGCATTAGCTCAATCACGGTACAGTGTGCAAGCTGCCTAGCACACTGTGTTTATGGTAAGAAAATAAAATGGCCATTAAAACCGTTACAATGATGCTGTGAAGGTACTTCCCACAGACAGTTTTAACCAGGTGATTTTATTGCCCAGCTTGGAATGGGGGCCAGTTTTCCAAATATCGTTGTCTTGTAAAAGGCTGACAATATTTATACTAGTTTTAATATATATATTTCTACATTTTATTTAAAAAAATGTGTGACTGTCACAGCTGGCTATGTCTTCACGCAATACTTTCTCTTCATGCAGATAAAAATGTGGCTTTGAGAGGTCGAGCTACCCAGTCAAGTGTCCTTGCAGGACCGTACCAAAATGTTGGTTACCTTGGATTGGCGCTCAACGCAATTGACGGAAATCTGGATCCGAATTTTTCCCATGGCTCCTGCTCCCATACATATGATGATAATGGTCCCTGGTGGAGGCTTGATATGTTAGACGCGCACTACATTACCAGAGTTTCAATCACCAGTAGAAATGAAGGCAATGAAAGGCTGACTGGAGCAGAAATTCTCATCGGGAACTCCCTGGTAAATAACGGAAATAACAACCCAAGGTAAGTTGAAGCTATATTCAGTATTCATTGCTGGAAGTTGATTAAATGAATCACCAGAACAGACACAGCACGTGTGTAGGCTTCCTGGAGCCCATGAAACCCTGAACCATCACAGACCTGAGCAGGCTGGTGTGCTGCTTTGGAGTAATCAGCTGTGGAACCAACTTACCTTAGGCCCCTCGCGCAGCACACCGTATCAAGTGTGTAAAATATGACTGCATATGGACATCCACTTAAAGGTGGCATAACCTTATGCATAAGTTCAGGACATACTATCCCCTCCAAAGATGACAGAAGAGATAATGAATCTATGCTGCAGCACCGCCATCTGAAATGCCTAACTAGCTAAGCCACAAAGTGGGGTACTGAGGGGTTGCAAGCCCTTGGTTTTCTTAAATGCTTAGGTCTCCCATTCCATGATTAAAACTCATGCCACTGGTGATGGGGGAGGAAGGGAAGGCAGCGTTTGGCCAAAGTCTTAGGCCTTTTCCTTGATCAGTGTTGCACAAGATCTCTCTAAGGAATATCTGTGCCTTCCCACGCCGAAAGACAGACTCTCTGCTAAGCTTATTTCAGCAGCTAAAGTGATAGTCAGCCAATTAGAGGACATCTCACTCAGCACCTTGGTCCATTTACCATGATTCAGGTGTGTGAGCAAAAAAGGGGGTGCAGTACCGAAGCCAATGAATAGGTTAGATATTGGTGTGTGTCAACCACTGATAGTGGACAAGAGGTGGTATTGCCGCTTTATGGTTTTGTTGAAACTCCTCCTGTCCATGTAGATCCTAACTGACGCTGGCTGTTGGGAGCTGCTCGCCAACCACAAACAGTGATACCTATGGAGTAGGTTCCATCACATTTTCAATGATGCAGGTAAAGTCCTGTTTCTCTTCCTCCTCCTTTGCTTTAGTATGTGCTGTGTCGATACAGGGCCACTGGCCATATTGTGGGCTAATCCTTGAGGTATCCCATGCCTTCAAATATCCCATTTCCACAAACTGAAAAGGGCACATTCTTAGTGCAAAGGGAATCTCAGAAGTAGTGTCTCATAGGAGGGTATCTTTGCCCTTTTAGTTTCCAAGAACGTGGCATTACCTGTGTGTGTCGGTGGAGTACATGTCCCTTGAATGCATCTGTCAGGGGCAGTGGTGCTGCACCTCCCTATGTCTAGAGCTTGATGGATGTGGAGCAGAAGCATGGCCTACATTTAAACTTTAGACTTGGTCTACCGACATTCAGAAATGTCACTAAGGGCCAGGATGTCATACCTCACCTTTTAAGATGAGATTGGGGCCTTTTTTTTTAACTCGGCCCAACTCTGAAGAGCATAAAGACTCTCTATCAGTTCAATCAATTATGTTTACTTCATGATTTAACCCCATACAACACATAGAAGATAACTGTACATAATTAAAATATACAAAAATAAAATCCCACAGTGAATGGTAATCTAAAACAGGAAAATGTATCTTGTTTCAGTCTCTCAGATATCAGCTATTGTTCCTTCTCCCTCGATACCAGTTGGGCCCCATTATCCATAGCCAATTCATCTGGGTACCCTTCCCAGTTGAAAAGAGCCTGTATAATACTAACACACCTTTGGTGGTTACTGTTTCAACAAATATCACCCCCAGCAATCTTAACTTGCAAGCTACCATTAATAAGAAAAATATGGATATTCACCCAAACCTCCATAGGGACCTGAAATATCCAAGGCCACCTTGTTCCATAGCAACATAAGTACCGCCACAGGAATAAATGACAATGGGGTGTGACACGCTTTTTATCATTCAGCACACACAGGCTGCAGATTCTTACAAAAACCAAATGCCCTGTCCACTCCTGGCCAACAAACGTCTTCACAAATACCTACCTGATCTTTATGGGCCAGTTTAACATCCTTTCTTCTCATACCCTCAGGACTTACCAATAATCCAACGCATCGCACTAACTCACCATTGCATGTCCAAAAGGTACTACATCACCATCGAATTTTCTACTGACAGATCAACCCTTGATGATGTGTTCCATTACATGCCCCGGCACAGTGTCCTCTTCTGCACACCTTTTCATTCCTTCTAACATAACGCACCATCCAGAAGTGTCCCAACATAACTCATCGTGCGAGGTATTTTAATATTGCTGCAATCTACTTCTTGTTCCATCTTATGTAGTAGAGGCAACCTGGAGAGAAAATATGCAGCATAGTTTTTCCCTTCAGGAACTTACATTACTGGAACTCCTGTCAATGAAATTGCTACTTGGCGATGTGTGGTGTGGCCCTTCCTACACACTAAGTGCAAATAAGTCAATGAGTGTTTTTTAATTAGCATGCAAAATAAAGGTTGACCCCACATGAACACCTTAAAGTACTGGGCACTCCAGAGCCAAAGTTTCTTTATCTGTGGTGGAATATGTAGGCTCCACCCATACAATACTCTGGATGCAAACATCACAATTTCTTCACCCAGTCCATGATTACTCCCACCCGTTAAGATGCTTACACCCCAGATATACTTCTCATTTTTTTTCAAACGATTTGTTAATGGTGCACTTTTTTCTAGCAAAATGCGGTACAGTATTCTGAACAATTTGAGTTGGTCCTTGCTAACAGGGGAGGGAGCCTCACCTTTTTCCTTAATTTTCTTCAACTTCAGTTCCACTGCCTTCTGAGATACATGGTATCAACCTTCCTCTGCAAATCTGTATTTGTCTTTTCTCAATATCAACCCACTTTCTTTTAACATGTCCAACACTGTGGCCAATTTTTTGTCATGTTCCATTTTATCTCTTCTGTACACCAAGATGTCAGCCTGAAAATATGCCACTCCATTCACATTCTTGAACAATATTCATTTAACCCTCTAAAACACAGTGAGGATGCTGGTACCAGTCCATGTGGCTTGTGGCAATAAAAATACAGGCCCTCCAGTGTCACAAAGGATGTGAGATGACAGGATTTCATTTCAAGACCGAAGGCTAACATTATGCATAATATTTTTTAATGCCACTCTGCAGCACCTTTAAGACAATTAAAGACCATTAGCAATAACGATCTAGAGCCAGAACACTGTTGTCCATAAATAATCTCCTCTCAGAACTCTCCTCCTCTTTTAAATGCTGCTCTGGACAGATAAGTACCTTTGTATATTTGCTCTCATTTAACTGTTGATCGTTGTGTTTTTGTTAGTTTTTTCGAGGTATAGAGGTTGATGTGTTGACTTAAATTTGACTTGGTGCGGAACAGGGTGCTTCTAATTTATGGAAGCTTGGTAGTTTATTATTTTGCTTGTGAGGTTTTTTATATGGACTGAAGTGAGAGGAGGTTAATAGTAGTGACGGCGGAGGAATTTTAGTTTTATATACATTACTAAGAGCGGACGGTGTTATGGCTCCAAGTTAAGGTTGGGGCCTTCTGTTATTAGCGAGGCCAGGTTTAACGGGCCAGATCGCGAGTATGGTTCTAAGCGCAAGCATGTCATACTTACAAGAGCCGGCTGCTGCTGCCATTGCATGCTCTTATTGCATGCTGTTTTGGACTTCTGTGGAAGTACACACAAGAGCACGCGCAGAAACTGGGCGCCATCTTAGATTTGGTTCAGTTGCATTGAGGAGAACAGAGGTGACAGTGCCGCAAGTAGCAGAACGTCACCAATGTAAAAAGAAAAAAAACGGCGTGATGAGATTTAAATATTGTAAGACCGTTTGTCAGCTGTGCGCAGACAGTGTTTTCAACCTTGAGAAGGGAAACTTTGTATCTCAGTAGAATTAGGTTTAACAGTCATTAAGGATAGGTTAGGTTAGTGTTGTTTGGTTCTGTATGGAAGCAGAAAAGGGTAGCAGTGTGAGTACTGCTGGATCATTATTAAATGAGGATTTCGTGAGAAAGGTTATTCAGCAAGAAATGAAAAATAAATTACAGGAATCATTGACAAGCATTCTATGAAAAAAGAGAAGGATAGGTGTGGAGTCAAAATAAGAGGTTTTTTTCATTATCAGAGGAAGATGACCAGTTAGTGGGAGTAGATGGAAAGAGATTAAAGAAAACTAAACATGTAGGGGACATTTGTATGTCTAAAAGAGGAAAAGATGGTATAAATTCCATCAGGAAGAGAAGTGCCCTGAGCGGCATGCATAGATTGGGTGTCCCAAGCGGCACACAGAGGAAAGGTGTCCCATCGTGAAACAAAAAGAGATGGAATCTATAGAGCTGATGGAAGACCAAGTTCAGATAATGAGAAAAAGTGGGATGAGTATATTTTATATCTGCAAGATAATGAGTTTGAAACTAAATTTGACAATTTGGAAGAGGTTGCTTTTGTGTAAGTTCTTAGGGACCCGTTAGGTGAGGAAATGTTTTCACCACATAAAACATCCCAGAAGTGGTGATTGGTGGCACAGTGAGCATGTGGGCAAGTTTATTAAGGAATGGATTCGAAAACCTTTAGACAAAGATGTGAGACGGGTGCTGAGAGTGGAGTGCTCTAGACCCATAATTGAGGAGAACATTTTAGTACTTTAAATTTGGATCCGGAGTTAATACGTTTTTTATTTAAATTAGGAAGGAATCCTAGAAAGGGATTGAAAAAAAATCATTAAAGATCTGTCAAGATAAGGTTCTGTATGTGATGGATGCAATAGCCAGAATTATGGATATGGTGGAAGAGCCGCATGTGAATGAGGCAGCTGTTGATATAGATGTACTGAGAGAATGGAGCCAAAGAGCAGTAGTGTTACAGGGCAATGCTTACAGAGAGGACAAAGGCAATACTGATGAAAATAAGTCCGAAATTGGGAGACATGGTGCAGCGAGAGCCCAGCGAAGGTGCTAAGGGGCTACTACTGGGGGAAGAGCTACTCAAGTACTATTCTCAAAACAGAGAAAGAGGATTTCAGGCCTCTCCCAGTTTCTACCTAAGTCGCAGATGAGCAAGAAGGATGTGTAGAGGAGGGTTTTTCAGTGCCCGAGGTCAGAGCTCAGGAAACCAAAGTGAGTATGGATTTTTGGTTCTTCCCAAAAAAGAGGAGGAGGACATTTAAGAGACTTCATAGGACAATGGGAGAAGTTAACTCAAGATCCCTGGGTATTGGAAACTGTTCAAGGATCTGTAATAGAATTTGTAAATTTACCAATTCAAAGAAAAGAACCAAGGGAATTGGCAGTAAGCAAGGAATTAAAGGAGATTGTGGACTTAGAGATAAAGGGGCAGATTTACAAGGTCTGGCGCATCTCTGCAAATCAGCAGGGATGCGCCAGAAAACTTGCGACACGCAAAACTACCCGTGCACCACCACGGATGCGCCACATTTACAATGCGGCGTGCCGTGGCGCACGGATAGGCACATGCATGTCATAACTGCCGGCGTAAGGTTGGCGCAGTGCTAGAGTTGTGTCGCGGGCGCGACGCAACTCCAGCACTGTTCCAACCCGGCCTATCTCAAACATGCTGTGTCTTGCCTTGCGCCTGCTTCAAGCAGGCACAAGGTTTTGATGCAGCGGCATTGGCGTCGCAGCATGGTGCTTGCTTTACACCGCCGCTGAGTCACAGAAGTGACTCAGTGGCGGCGCAAATGCGTTGCAAGTGCCTCGTAAATCTGTTTGGAAGAAACGAAAATACAGTTTGTGAGTACAATTCTTTCGGTCAAAAAGAAGGACAAGGGATGGAGACCAGTGATTGGTTAGTGTAATTAGATTTAAAGGATTCATATTTGCCAATTCCCATGTGAATAGAGAGTCAGAAATATTTATAAGTCCATTGGAGAGGACAATTGTATCAGTTTCAGAGTCTACCATTTGGACTTTCATCAGTACCGTGGTGTTTTACCAAAGTCATGAGAGTAGTAATAGCATTTTTGTGAGAGAGCGTTATAAGACCGATTATATGTTTGGACGATATTTTGGCAATGTCCAAAAACAAGATCGACTTAGAGAAGGATTTGGTGCAGGTTACGAGCATGCTGGAGCAATCAGGTTTTATAGTGAACAGGGAAAAGTTTATTTTTGTACCGACACAGAGTCTGGACTTTTTAGTGTTACAAGTAGGTATGAAAAATATTTTTTACAGTTCCCAGAGAGAAAGGTGCAGATGATAAGGAAAGAGATAAATCAGGTTTTGAAAAGGGAGTTTCTAACTCTAAGAGATTTAGCTCAAATGATTGGATTGTTATCTTCTTCTATCCAGGCGATTTTTCCATGACCTCTGCATTATCATGCTTTGTAGAGGTTGAAAGGAGAAACATTGAGGAAAGGTTATTGGTATGGGAACAAGATACTTCTGAGTGCAGAAGCAAAGGAGGAGTTGCTTTAGTGGTTGGACAATATGCAGTCATGCAAAGGCCAAGCGGTTTTTGGAGTGCCCCGAGTTTTGTTTTGGAGACGGATGCCAGCCAGAGAAGCTGGTGAGCTCGTTTGGGTGCTCAAGAGACAGGAGGAATTTGGTCACAGGAGGAAAGGAAGAAACATAAATTGTTTAGAATTAACAGAAGGTTTGTATGCTTTGAAGAGTTTCAAAGAAGCATTGAAAGGACAGACAATATTGATGAAATTTGACAATGTGTCGGCAGTAGTGTATATCAACAAGTTAGGAGGGAGCAGATCCAGTGGTTTAGCAGAGCTGGCAAAGGATTTTTGGAGTTTTTGTTTGGAACACAGGAATACTGTTATAGCAGAATATTTACCAGGAGAAATGAATGTGCCAGCAGATTGGAATTCTCGTCATTTGAGAGATTTCAGTGACTGACAGTTAGATCAGAAATGTTTTCGCAAGGTAAACAAGATTTGGGGACCATTGGAGGTGGACCTTTTTGCAAGCAGGTTGACATACCAGGTAGCAACATCTTACAGTTGGATGCCAGATCCAGAGGTCAGTTCACTGGATGTGGTTCAGCAAATTTGGAAGGGAATGAAAGCTTATGAGTATCCTCCATTCACAATATTGTAAAGCATGTTGCAGAAAGTCAGGGAGGAGAGGTGTCAAATAGTTTTGGTGATGCCTTTTTGGGTATCTCAGGTCTGGTTCCCAACTGTTATGGAGTTGGCATGTACATTACCTTATTTGATTCCAGTAAGAGAAGGTCGTTTGAGGAATGGAGAATATCAGTTGGTTCTAGAAGGAGTTTTGAACCTTCTTGTTTGGAGGGTGTCAGGAGATCTAAATGTCTGCAGGGGCTTTCAAGCCGGGCTGCATAGTTATTGGAGGAATCTTGGGCTCCAAGAACAAGGAACAGGTATAAAGGAATTTAAAGTATATGGTACAGTTGGTGCATGGAGAGGGATTTATATCCCATAGATGCTCCTATCGAAGGGTAATACATTTTTGGGTGAAACAATATGAGAAGGGATTAAGTTACAGAACTATGAATTGTTATAGATCAGCAGTTTCTGCTGGACATGCCGAGGTAGATAGTAGATCAGTAGGTAGGAATGTGATGGTTTGTAGAATAATGAAGAGTATGAAGTTGAGGAGACAACCCAGGGCATGGTATGAGGAACTGTGGGATGTGAATATGGTCTTGCATTTGTTTCAGGAATGGCCTTTGAATAGGTATTTGGAAACAAAGAGGCTTACTGGAAAGTTAACTACTCTTCTATGTCTAATATCATGTAGAAGATCTTCTGATGTAAAAGCCTTGGAGGTAAGTAGTAGGATTTATAGATAAGAAGGAGCTCATTGCAAAATATGGAAAAGGACTTAGAACATGTCTTTTATCCAAATGTTTCACACAATGATAAATTGCGTGTTGTGGAGTGTTTGCATGAGTATGGAGGAAGAATGTTGGAACATAGGAGGCATGGAGAAAATTGATTATTGATGTTGTATGTTAAACCACACAAGGTAGTGAGTTCAGCTACTATAGCAAGATGGGTTAAAGACATTATGATGCAAGCAGGTGTTGATGTGAATATATTTAAACCCCATTCACTGAGAGGTGCTATGGCAAGTAAGTTGTATATGTCTGGGGGACGATTGGAGGAAATTCTTAATGTGCTAGATTGGTCGAATGCTGGGCTATGCAAAACACTATTCTATACAAATACAGAATGTGTCGAATGTGGTGATGCACGGCTTTCAACCTGCAAAATGGTAGCCTCCAGTCTTGAAACTAAATGGCGATTCTCAAATGTAATGATAAGAGAATCAATATGTCATTAAAGACACAGAGGCTAACATTATCCCACCCACCTAAACACGGATATTGGAGAAGTTAAAAAAAATGTAAAGGGTGAGATGATTATTAGGGACTTAATTTAAGTGTATGTGCATATTGTAACAATAATTTTAAAAAAGGAATTAAAAAGAAAAAGTTAATGTTGATTTATATAATGTTTTTTTTTTACTGATGTGGACAGTAGGAATAACCGATATTAATTATTTGTTGTTTTTAATAGAGAATTCGTAGAGAAGAAGAGAAAAGGAGAAACAACGGCAGATAGTTTAACAAAGTTAAAATAGAAGAAGCAGAGTTTTTAAGATGCTTTTAAAGCAGAGGAGAGTTCAGATGGAGATTATTTATGGACAGCAGTGTTCCGGCTCTAAATTGTTGTTGTTTTTAAAAGGTGCTGCAGAGTGGCATTAAAAGCTATTATGCACCTCTGTGTCTTTAATGAAATCTTGATTCTCTTATCATTACATTTGCAAACCTTCATTCTCTACACATTTCAACAGGATATTATACAGCTGCCATACCCAATGACAGAAATATGGTAGCCTCTTAATGTGCGTAATATTTCTGCTTATATTTGGCAGAGTTTAGCAGTCAATCCAGATGTTGTTGTTAAAGTCGTCCACTCCCACACAAAGATTTGGCCGATATACACACCATAATCACAGGTACAAACCATTGCAAATGTTCATTGACCTCAATGACCCCTTTATGCCCTGTTGGAGCAGCCCTTTTTTGGGATTTCACAGTTCACCTGTGAATTCACTGTAATATTCACTGTAATATTCTCCACCAATTTGCCCTCTTTAGTTCCCCCTTGGTTGACTTGATCAATAACAATTATTCTTAATCTCAATATAGCTTGATTAGGATAACTTGCGGTCCAAAATTATGTGTGGTATCTCCCTTGCACTCTTTTTTACTTTCCTCTTACTTTTCCCTGTCCCCTTTCTCTCTTCCCTAAATGGTTTGGCCAGGGCACCCATTGTCTTTGGGGCCTGGTAATGTATTTAGAATGTTGATGCCAGGACGTTCTATATTGGTTGCCTGGATCAGTTGAAGAGATCGTCTGTGATGGTTGCACAGCTAAGGCTGAGGTGAAATGAACCTTTGTGTACTTTCCAGTGACTCCAGTGTGAATTTCTTCTATGTAACACCATGTTTAATTCCCCTTGCTCCTACTAGCAATAAGGTACTATAGGCTTCCACATTTGGTGTAGATCGATGTATTCAAGCAAAGCTCTACATAAATGTGGTGCTCCACTCATCAGCCAGCGGCAACTGACACAGTTACTGGTTTCCGAGTTGAGAACCATGACAGTAGAACATTAGGCAAAGAAGGTTCTGAATGTTACATTGGCAGTCTTCTTTTCAAGATCACAACATATCTTCTTTGCTTCCAACATGAAGGAAAGACACAATGAGTACATGTTCTGTGGAAGATGAGGAATTATAGCAAACCTGGAGAGGAAGAAGAAATAAATACCACAACAATGGCAAGGTTCAAAGAGGAAACCCTTATGCACCATCCAGAAAAAGCTAGTAAGGCACATTTTGAAAAAACACCAATAAAGAATGACTAAAGAATGACTAAGGACAATATAAGTAATGGTAGAATACATTCTGAAGGAATACAATAGCAAGCACTTAGGGCCAGATGTACAACCTGCAATTTTGAGACTCGCAAATTGCGTCGTGATCGCGACTCACAATTTGCGATTCTCAAAACTGGATGTACAACATTGTGTTCAACACTGTTTGCGATTCCCAATGGAGTGGCAAATTGCGAGGTTCATGAATATTAATGAGCCTCTCGCATTTTGCAAGCCCATTGGGAATGGCAGGCCCTCCCAGGTATGGTGGCCTGCAGGGTTCAGCAGACCACCATGTCTAGGACTGCTTTTAAATAAAGCAGTTTTTTTTTAATGCAGCCCGTTTTCCTTAAATGGTCCTCAACCACAGGTGTAAAGGAACACATATGCTGTGTAAGGGCTATTCCACTATAAAATCCTGAAAGTAAGTAGGGGGCCTCATCACACGCCGGGGTCTCTGAGTAAAAGGTACATCCAGAAAATATTCTCCAACTTCACATATCACATCTAAATTATCACCACCTGGCATCACAGCTCTCCTCGCCTCATTCACACATCCCTCATTCTAGAACTGGAGATCTATGTTACATTGACAGCCTTCTTCTCAACTCTATGACACTACAGTATGAAAATCCACATTTGCTGTAGATCAATTTATTCAAGCAAAGCTCTTCATAAACGTCGTGCTCCACTCATCAGCCAGCGGCAACTGACACAGCTACTGATTTCCGAGTCGAGCACCATGACAACAGAACATTAGAAAAAGGAGGTTCACATCCGTAGCCTTCTTTACAAGATCTCAACACTCCTCCCATCTCGACAAAATTGAACCATCTATTTCTGCAAACACTGTACCACTTGCTTTTGTATCTTCAAATCCATCAATTTCTGACCTGTTTGTCCTTTCTCCCCTGATACAAACCACTAGATCTGTCTGTCATTAAGCACCCAGTCAAGGAACCAAAAGCTTTTTAAACAAGCACAATACCCACAGAACATAGAACTAGAATACACCATAGGAACCCAACCCAATGACATCTTAATATTCCAGCCAGCACCCTTCTGAATCTCCACACACAGTACCAGTGCATGTTTGCGGCCTCCTTTCTTGGTGTTTTATGCAGATGAGAAGATGTTTAGGGCTGTTCTAGCAGACTTGTTCTGAGGAAATTGTGCTTCTCACATAAATTCAGTCACATTGCCCCTTTGGAGATGAGGGTCATGTGTCTTTAACAGTTCATAAACGGCCCTGAGACCATGCGAGTTTGTATGAATCAATAACTGGGAACTGGTCTTTGACCTGCTATTGCGTCAATATGATTTTCCTCTAGTATATACATTTCAGTATTGTTGAGGACATCTTTTCTCAAACTGTCTTTTCGTCTTCCTCTGTCCTACCTTCACTTGTTGGTTTAGGTTTATCCTCCCTTAAAATCAGAGTGAAGTAATGTCTGTTTGAGGTAGTCAAAGTATGTGTTAGACCTGTCAGCCTTAGGGTGGTCTTCCCCCAAACATTTTGCCTTTGCCCTCCACTTTTGCTGAAATTCGTTTTTGTTTACTTTAAGACTCTATGCACATTACCACTGCTAACCAGTGCTAAAGTGCTTGTGCTTTCCCCTTTAAACAAGGTAAAATTGACTTACACCTGATTGACATATTTCATATATTTGTAGGTCCCTAATAAAGTGGTATACCATATACCCAGGGCCTGTAAATGAAATGCTACTAGTGGGCATGCAGCACCTATTGTGCTGCCCACTTAAGTATCCCCTTACAACATGTCCCTGGTCTGCCTTAGCAGCCTGAATGCAGTTTTCAACTGCCAGTTCGACTTTGCAATTGAACCCCCTTGGCAAGCCGTCATCCCCCTTTTATTGCATATACATCACCTCTACAGCCATAGGGCAGGATGCATTGTAATTAAAAAGTTTGACATGTACTTTTTAACCCCTTGCGTGCCCCGCCCTTTCCCCGCCCTGTGCCAGGCATTGTATTAGCGGGCGGGGTTCATGACGAGATAGTCTCGTCATGGGCACAGCGCAACCGCGGCCCAAGACGAGACCATCTCGTCATGGGCACTCAAGGGGTTAAGTTTTACATGACCTGGTAGTTAAAAACAACTACAATTGTTTTTCACTACTCTGAGGCCTACCTCTCCCATTGGATAACATTGATTTGCCTTATTACACTTAATATGTGCTAAAGTTAGATTCGGAGTAGGTAAACATGTTGTGTTTGGTGTCTGTGAAACTGTAACTTAAAACCTCTTTAATGAAAAAGTCACATTTTAAGTTAAATTTTGAAACTGCCATTTTTAGAATATTAGCATTTTCTGCTCTATTTGGTGCCTGCAGCCTGTTCCTGAGTCACATAACTGGGTGTAGTTGGCAGTTGGACTTTGTTTATTCCTCCCAGACAGCCACAAAATTGAGGGGCCGGGTGTGCCTGGATAGGCCATCAACTGGGAGGATTGGGGAGCTAGGCACAGTCTCACTTGCAACTGACTAGTCTGTGCCCTGCCTTCACACAAAGGACTTGTCACCCCTGCATTGTTCATGCAGCCAGCCTGGCACTAGAGCAGGGGAAGCAGGACATTTCTAGCACTTCAAAGGAAATTCTTTAGAAAATGATTGTACTTCAAAGGAAGCACCAGGTATAAAAACAGGACTCTCAGACCCACTCTTCAGTTCATATTGTGTACCTGTGGAAGGACTCTCAGATGACTGCCTGCTGGTGTGGCCTGCTGTGTACTCCACAAGACTGCTTTGCTGCACCTGGAAGGACTGCTTTGCTGCCTGGATCCTGCCTTGAACTCTCAGAGGCCTACCCTGCTGCTTGAGCCCTATCGTACTGCGAAACCCAGGACTGCCATAGTGACACTAAGGGATAGTTAGTTGGCCTCCCGATCAGAGCCTCAGGGACAGAAAAGGCTCCAACTATCTTGAAACTGCACTTGACGCCAGCCTGAGTTAGTCCTAAACCCCTAAGTAGAGATCCTCCAGTCCTGTACCCTTGGTGGTGGTGTTAGGTGCCAGTCAAAATCCCAAACTGGGGACTTTGAAACTTTTTGGCTAAAAACTGCTTTGAGAGGAGACCAGAGCCAACCAGCTTGTCTATTCACTCATTGTGCAACGCCGGTTGTCCTGATTTTGCGGCAACTCCCACTACATTCTTCTCCGCAGCAGCAAATCCCATTCAGCAGTCCTGCCCCCAAAGGGTATCCGGCCTCGAGGAACTCTCATCATCTAAAGCTGTGTGCCTCGTCTTGCTGGGGATTTTTGACTTCCTAAAAAGAGACTACTTCTGAACTAAGAAATCTTCACCACAACTTTGTCCAGCAGCTCCCTGTTGGCGAAGGTCCCTCCGCTAATATAGCCTGCATTCTTGCCCTGCGGAAATATAACTTGCCGGAACACTTTTCTTCTAAATTTATTCTAAGTCCCATGGTAAGTGCCGACAAGGCCCTATCCACTTTTTGTATCCAACTTGCACTAAACTGCAGTTAGAAATATCTTTTAACTTTGACCTGGTCTCGCAAGGCTAGATGTCCACGATTGTCACTTTGATCATTTATGCAGATACGTCTTTAACACTGACCCTTAATAGTCCAAACTTAGAAGTAGCTTCCCTTGTATTGACTGTCCCATTGCAAGTTCTTCAGTGATTACATAACTGGGCAGAGTTCAATGGAATTAAAGAGTACACTTGTTGAATCACAAGATTATTGTCTCCTGCACTTGTCAACAGTTGCTGCATTTTTCCACTGTGAATGGGCCTTCTCACCATTCATTTCACCTTCTAGTGAATTAGATATGCAGTGAGAATGAAGAATTTGGAATGTGAAATGTGAAATGTGAAGAGAGTTTGTAATGGTATACGAACTCTGTTGTTCTGATGTTGCTTGGTGGTAAGTGTGCCCAAGAGTGGGAAGTCAATGAGTGACATATATATAATATCACTTTGACTGAAGTTGTAAAGATATCCCAGTGTCTGGACTCGGATGATCAGCAACAGATTGTACACAGGAGAAAGTGAAAAAGTACAGGGCAAGAGGTCATCAGCTATATTAAGGTTCCTTGTCATTCATTTGATATGTGACTGAGAACTTTCTTTCTACTAGTGGTGACTAGGATGGTAGTTATGTGGGCCAATGTTTCAAATCTTCTGTAATAGTTAAGTGTAAAACTATCACCGCTGCCAGCTGGCTCTCATGTACATAAGCAATTGTTGCCAGGGGTGCAAGGTATTCTTTATAGGACACAAAGACACATCCATTAGCCAGATGTAGCCGCCAGTAATTGTTTCACCGTGTCTTCACAGTTCCTACTTAGAGACACACGGGGAGAGGTCACAGAGGTCTGGACTTTTCACTCTGAAGTTTGTTTTAAGGACTGATTTGGTTTTTCATCCTCCTTGTGCAGGTTGACTTGTCTTCAACCTTCCAGTTTCACTACTTAATGTGGCCTTGCACCCTCCTGCAATGGCTGCGTGCACATGGTTAGATCTGTTGCTTGTGTTCAGAAACATATTGCTTCTTATGGATTTTACCTGTCATTTAATAAGGTAATATATGTGATCAACATTTTTAAGGTGTATCTGCAGCAACCTCTCAGTGGTACCATGATACACTTGTGGGTTAAGAAGGAAATTGGGGAGGTGAAGGCTGAAGTGAAAGTGCAAGCTTGGACATCCTTCAATCTAGATCCTTCAGAAGTTGGAACTGCTGGTGGATATTCTTTACAGTCTATACACAATATGCCTTCATACCTGTATAGAATAATACCCCATTCTATGTACCCCGGCCTGCCCTTCTGCTTGGTTTGGAGTCTTTACTCTTGTTGCTTGTTTGCTATGCCAAATATGCTTCCTGCCTAAGCACCTGCCACCAAATGCTAACAAAGGATGCATGTGTGTGTGTGTAAGCTGGACAAGAAATCAAACTAGGATTACCATATTCACCATTCTCTTGCAATCGTTCCCAAGGGGCACAACTTTGATGGATCTGAGTACAGCACACTGCTCTTGTCCCTTTCCCTCTTTCCTACTCACAGTTTGCACCAGCCAATGAAAACTCATTTTTCGACTTGGACTATGTGGCACTGAGTTCCTGGTGTTCAGAGCCTACTTTGCCCTTTCCATTGAAGTGACCACCACTGCTATAAGTGGACCGATGGCACAGCATGTGAGAGAATGTAGGTACAAAATAAATGCAGGAAAAGAGAGTACCAGTACAAGAGGGACTCCATTAAGTGACTAGTTGTAGGATGGGGAAGCAGAAAAGCACAAACATTCTAAGGTCTAGTGCACCCAGCTAACCAGTAGCCAATGGACAGATTTCAGTGAACAGAGCAACTGCTTCAACTCCCTGTGGCAAGTAACGCAAATTGTTTGGTTTCTTACACATTGAGGCAACTGCGGATCTGCACAGATGCATGTTTTCTTGCAGACCTCCAAACTAAACCCCCCAATTAGAGTTTGCTTTACATTAAATATTATTCACCTACCTACAGCAGCTCCTTCTTAGAAGTTTTCAGACCCTATATCCACAATGCACCTTTACCTCATGCAGAATGTCTACTTATTCTATCTTAAGATTCAGTGTAAACTCTAGCTCTAGGGCATGATTCAGGGTTTGATAGTTTTACCTCTGTCAGGGTGGTGGAGGACAGTACATCCCCCACCCTAACGGACAGATGGTCGCCTTATTTACCAATTACCTTCGGCTCAGCGGTGATCTCTGTACCTTCATAGGAACTGCCATCACAGAGGTACCTCGGAGAGTACCAAAGTTTGGTGAAAGGCCGCCATCGGTTTTGACGGCTGTCCACCAAACTTTTTGTTTTGAAAAAACAAACTTCAAAAGTGGGCTTTTGTTCTTGAAAAATAAATTAATGATCACCCCACACCTAGCAAGTTTTTTTCCGTTGATGTAGAGGTCATTATTTAATTTTTTTTTGTTCATCACCACAAGGTTTTTGTCTGGCAGGGACGTAGAGAAAAACAGGATATCAGACCATCTATCTATCGGGCAGGCAGCGTGATGCCCTTATTCCAACAGCAAAGAGCAGGGGTAATAGTGTAAAGCCCTGTCTAGTTTCATAGTACACCTTCTAGGAATCCAGCATAGTTTTTCCTGCGCACCCATGGCTATTGGGTCAGTGAACAACATTTGATCGAAACTATCAAACAGTCCCAAGTCCCATCTCCTTTAGAACTGAAGTTAAATCATTTCAATTAAGGGAATACAATGCCTTCTTTATATCCATAGAAACTATAATGCGAAGACCTTTCTGGAGAGCTGAGTTCTTAAGGACATGGAATAAGTGTCTAAAGGTGGCTGACGTGTTCCTTCCAGGGATAACCCCATTATTGTCTGGGTGCACCAGTTTGTGCAGTATCGGTAGGAGGCTCTTAGTGACAGTGGGTTAGGTATCGGTTAGTGTGGTTTGAGCATGGCTAAAGGACTCTAGGTTCTTGCCTAGTCTTAGAGAGAGTCAAAACGATTGCTTCCTAAGTCGTCCCTGGCAGTGTTCCTATCACGCGAATGTCCTTAGAGACCTTGGTCAATTGTGTAGCTAAAAGACCTATATATGTCAAATAAAACTCTGTTAGAAGTCCATCCGAAGCTGTGCTCTAGAGTTACTTTGTACGTTAAATCAATGACTTTTCATTCTGATGGCCTCCTATCAAAGAATAATGGGGAAATCTATAGAAATTGAATTTTTCAGCATGTGTTCAACTTTATTTTTTCTTATTTCTTCCCAGATGTGCCGTCATTACCAATATTGGTGCGGGTGAAACTATGACATTCGAGTGCAACGGAATGCTCGGCCGATACCTGAACGTAGTAATTCCTGGGAAATTTGGATCGCTTACACTCTGTGAAGTTCAAGTTTTTGGAGTCTTTGCATAAGACATGCTGGATGAAGAACTCAACTAATGACATTGAGTCCTGAATGTTAAGCTTATTAATGTCAAACTAAAATTTGCATCTCGACTTTTCAGTGATTTATTGTAATTGTAAATCTGCTATTCAATGTCTGATCCAGAAGTAGATGTTAAGGTGCTCTTATCTAATTAAACAATTATCTAACATGTTATTCTTCAATGAATGTGTTCAGCCTATTTACATAAGTGCATTGTGTAAATAAAATATATTGGTCTAAGACTAAACAATAAAGATGTAACTATACAAAGATTTTTTGTCAATCCATTTTCATCTATTGCGGGTACATTGTGATGCATTCAACTGATTGAGAAGACTGCCAGAAAAATTTGAATATGCCCTAGTAGAGAATGATGATCCTCCATTATATAACTTTACAGCTTTTAAAGACGGTATGCAAAAAATATTTGCACTACATACTTTTATGCAAGCAAGCAACAATGAGTTGCTACATCTTCACCAAAGAAACAAGGATTTGCTGTCCTATATTATTTATTTCAATCGATTCGTTTTTTAAACCCACTGGTCAGCAGATAAGATAAAATCCCTGTTTCATCATGAACTCCGAGACGATCTGAAAGATGTTCTCTCTGAATTGATGAATCCTACTGAGGATTGCACTGAGTTCATTGGCCTCGTGGTCAAACTTGATCACTGAATAGAAGAAAGGAAAGGAGAGCGCACAAGGGGAGATTCCAAGGTAATTATTGAGCAGTAAGACAGTACAGAGCCTGAAATTAAATCCCGAGATAGCCCCAAGACTTTGCAAATTAGAGGTTTCTAAGGTCCTCTCTCTAAGTAAGAGAAGGGCAAAAGGTGTACATTAAATCTGTCTCTATTGTGGTAAGTCAGGGCATTTGGCCCGGGACTGCCTAGTTAAGCACAAAACCCCCAAAAAGATTTTACTCATGAGGGAATTCCATCTATCTCTGAAAATGAGGAAACTCAGTGAATGGAGATCTTGATTTATAAAGTTCCAAAATGAGTTAGATCTCACATTATTTAGCAAATACCTTAGTTAGCTTTTCTAAGCACTTCACTATTACTGCCACCCTCATGTTATCTGGACAAATGAGGAAGTCCTTGTCCATTTTATTAGACTCAGGAGCTACAGGAAATTCCCTTGATATCACCCTGGCCAAGACTCTAGCAATCCCGCTGACAAAGAAAGGCCTAACCAGTAAATGCTTTTGATTGGTTCGAACTATTTTCCAGACTGATAACTTCCCGTACAGAGCCATTGTAGATTATGTGTGACAATGGTCACATTGCAAATATAATCTTTGACTTGATTGTCACTCCACTCGTTGGGGCTATTATGTGATTTCCGTTGCTTCAACTACACAATCCAACAATAGACTGGATGTTGCCTTCCATCACTTTAGACTCCTGTTCTTGCATCCATTCAAGTTATCAAACAATTTCAGGAATGAATTCTTCTTTGGCCTGTTCATTGATCCGGCTTCAAACTCTGTCCAAACAATTTAGACTTTCAAGATGTTTTTCACAAGGTGAACATCACTCAGCCACTTCTCCGAAGTTTCGATTGCCACATAAATTTGCTCCTAAGGGCCTCTTTTTCCTGTAGCAGGGTAAATGCCTTATCAGAGCCTGAAAATAGGTAATTTGAAGAATATTTGGACAAATTGCCATCATCAGATACTCTACATACATTCAACATGACCGAGGTAGATTTTCTGGGATCTGTGATAATTCTTTTGGACATCGAGATGAACAAGAAGAAAATAAGAAAATCAAAGACATATTGAACTGGCCAATACCTATTATGGTGAAAGAGATACAAAGTTTGACCAGGTTTACAAACTTCTATAAGTGGTTTTTGCAACATTTTCAGAGTTGGTAACACCCATAACACTCAAAGATTTTGCTTTCTGTTGAAATGATGCTGCCCAAAAGATTTGAGATCAACAACCAGCAGTTTACAATGGCACCAGGCCTTTCGGCATTCTGGTCCGACCCTAACTTACTTTTTTAAGCTGATGCTGCTGAACTCGCTGTGGGGGGTACAGGGTACTTTCTCAGGGGGATCCAGGCTCCTGTCAGTTGTATTCTATAGCCTTTAAAAAAATAAAAAAGCTCTTACCAGCTGAACAAAACGACACCATTTCCAGCACAAAATTGCTTGTGATTATCTTGTCTTAGCAGGATTGGCAGCACTATTTATTAGAGGCTCGTCGTACTATAACTATTTACTTAGATCATATTGCAATTTTTTAATTCAGTCTGAGCCCTAAGTACATGTCAGATGAGGTGGCTCCTCTTCTTCAGTTAATTTGATTTCCATTATCACATATCATCCTGGTGGAAAGCAGGCAAAGGAGGATACATTGTCAAGAATCTTTACTCCCAAAGACATGCCTTCTGATAAAACAGAAGCCCCACTGTTGTCCCCCTAAGGAAGGATAGTGGAAGCATGTAGTTTGAAAGAATTTCTAGATGATGTTGAATTGCCACTCAGAAATTACATTTGGAGGAATCATTAAAGCAGGTAAAAAATAGCATTCAAGACAACTGTTTCTATCATTTAGATAAGCTGTATAACCCAGCATCAGAATCAAGAAAAATAGGTCCTAGTGTGGTGTTCTTCCACCTCACTAGCTCAACACCCAGGAGAGCAAAAAACATTAGAAAACTGTGCAAGGAATTTGTAGTGCGAAACTATATTCAGAGATGTGGAAACCCACATTCAAACATGTTTGCTTTGCACCCAAAATGAGAGTTTACACACACTGCCCCTTGGTCTTCAGCGGGTACTACCAATTTCCCCAAGTGCTTGGCACACGATGAGTATACCTTTTATTACTGACGTCCTACCAGTAGAAGCTTTCAGAACTAGTTTGGTAACAGTGGAGCTTCTCACCTAAATGGCACATTTTGCTCCTCGCATAAAAAATGCCCTCAGCCAAAGACCTTACCAACACTTTCATTCAACATAGGGTTCACCTCCACATAACCTCTTATCTATAATCATCTCAGACCAGGGACTTTAATTTGTTTCTCACTTTTGAAGGGGGTTATGCATGCCTATGGATATAGATGTCTGTCTGTTCTCAGGTTACCAGCCTCGAACTGATGGACAGATGCAGTGCATAAACCAAAGCCTGACAGAAGTTTTGCGATGTATTTGACCACACATGCCAACAACTGGTTGCGGTGTTAAGTCTTGCAGAATTAATCTACAAGAGCACCCCATTCTGCAATATGAATATCTACACCCCAAAGTATTACCAGTACAAGTAATGTAAAGTTCTGAAAAAGTACCATCTGTAAAATCTCACCATTAGCAACTAAAAACTATCCTGATTGATGTTAAAGAGCATTTGGTTTAGTACAAAGGCAAAATGAAGATGGAAGCCGATGCTCTTTGAAAGAAAAAAACCCTGTACTCTGATCGAGACCCTTTGTGATTGACAACAAAGACATTACACTTAGAACGACGACGAAAACTACAAACCTGTTATACTGGTCTCTTCATAATATCCCAGTACATAATCCCTCTAACTGTCAAACTCAAGCTACCAACTGAGTATAAGATACATTCAGTCTTCCATGTCTCGCTCCTGGAGCCCTACCACAAGGACACCTAACCTGTTCCACCTCCAGTTTAAGTGCAGGAACTGTCATAACTGGCTCTGAATGCACACTTAAAACACACAGTGCACTTATCACCTCCATTGTGTCCCACATTGCGACAAGAAGCTGATGCCCCTTTGGACACAAATCTCAGTTAGAAGTCTTGCCTCAATTTCTACCCCAACTTCTGTCATGATGTCTAAAGGCCTCCATTTGCTTCTTTGGGACACTGCCTCTTCAATTCAAGAACAGAAAAAATAAGGGAGGAGCCACGCGCCGGACCAAGATGGCCGCTTGAGACCTCCGCTGTGCCACCACCAGACCCTAAGCCCAGCATCCGGTACATCATCCTGACTTTGTAGCACGGCAATGGAGAGAGGAGTGTAAGCGGAGCCGCTGGCTGCGATTCCGGCCTCCCGACGACATCGGAGGCCGGAGCTACAAGAAACATCATTTGAGACCCGGACGCAGAGGTGGAGCTGGGGACTGCAGTGGATTTGGGGCCACGGCGGTGAGGACTGAGACCGGCGGCCTAGACTGGAAGTTCCCAGTCGGGCCGGATTAGCAGTGCGTAGTAACACCTGGTCCCCGCGGCGGCTCATAGACAGAAATCGCAGAGGGGGGCGTTACTCAGAACCCCCCCCTTTGTGCCTCCTCCACTTCGGGACCGGGCGTGCAAAAGGCCCAGGTGACGCAGCAACACCGGTCCCCGATTTGAGGCCTAGACGGGGACCGGAACTCGGCGGACCTGCAGCAGGAGTGGGGGTGAGTAACACTGGTGCAAATTGAGCTGCTACCGGTGAGTCCTGATTCCCGCAGGGACTGACCGGCTAGCAGGCGGCCACTGTAAAGGTACCCATGGAGTAGCAAGTTGACAACGGGACCCAGTGGGTGAAGTGGCCCCTCGAGACCGCATTTTTACCCACAAAGGGCAGGATAATTGCATATAGGCCGGAGGGCGGCAGCTCCAGACCAGGGGCAAAGAAGAGGCAGTAGAGATTGCTGCGGGAGGGTGTTTATTCTGGCCCAGGAAGAGTGGGCCCTCCTCCCCCACCCACCTGTTCTCCACAGAAGTCCGGGCAACTCCCTGAGGAGTGGAGTTGAAGCAACAACAACCGCAGCCCCAGGCACCGATGGGTGAAACGGAGTGGTTGGGGGCACCCCCCGCCCCAAACAGATATTGACGCTTGCTGTAGGTCCCCAAGAGATTGCCAGACTGACTGTGCCCACCGGACTGCGCTCACGCAGACGGCCCTCGGAGTGCACACCACATCTACCCTTCATGACGGAGTACCGGGAGAAGGCACCCCTGGAGTGGCGTGTGAACCAGCGAATAAATGACGAAAAAACGGACGTCGACAAATATCAGCCCCGGACAATCAAGGGGATGAGGCAAGTCCAGACCAACAAGATAGATTGCTATACCCTCCCAAAGGGCTCGCCAACGGATCCGCGCCACGCCCTTACGGTGGGGGGGATTCCACAAGCCACACTTCGGACTTGACCTTACACGATGTCATGGCGGCTATAGATGGGGTCAAGTCATCCCTAGGGCAGAAAATGGAGTCGCTAGAACATAAACTGGACACGGTTTCCATAGAAGTGAACCTCATTAGAGCGGATCTTACGAAGGTCAATGAAAGGTCAAATCCCTAGACATAAAAACGGCCAGTCTGACTGACGATGTTTCACAGCTTCAACAGGAAGTACGTGATCTCAAGTCTTTTTATGAAGTGGCCGAACGTAAGTTGGACGACTACGAAGGGAGGTCCAGGCGTAACAATGTCCGCATTCTGGGAGTGCCGGAAAAATTGGAGGGTCTTGCCCCTGATCTGTTCGTAGAGGAACTTATTCTGCAACACCTCAAGCCCAAGGGACTGGGGAAATTCTTCACTATTGAACGTGCACACAGAATCCCAGGTGGGCGACCAAAGCCCGGGGCGCCCACGCGCCCGATGATTGCACGAGTCCTAAACTTTAGAGACAGAGGTGCGATCCTGCAGGCGGCCCGAATGGGTCCCCTAAAGATATTTAAAGACTGAACGCACACAGTCAGGTAGAGGGGTGATAGAACCCACGGTTGGACACAAGACTCTCTCCATACTAATGAGTTAAAGTGATCTTTAAGGGACGATTTGTTTGTGTTAAAATGGGTTTGGGGGAGGGGCTGGGCGCTGGCTTTCCTCATTTCTATACCTTTAGTTATCTAGTAGTTTTAGTGTGTAGGGCGACAGGCACTCTGGCAGTTGGAATGGGCGTACGCCCCGATCAGGGGTGCAGGGAGGGGGGGAGTTGGGAGGGATGTGAACTGTTTTTTAATTTTGAGTTCAAATTGTTTGTAACCTTAAGTTCTTCGACACCATCAGAGAAGGAAGCAGCGCTAGAACGACTTCTACAGAGACAAAATGATGAGCGATAGGCAGGGGTCGGGGTTCAGAGTGCTTAGTTGGAATGTGAATGGGCTGGGGGATAAACTAAAGCGGGACATGGTTAACCAATTTATCAGAAGACATGCACCAGAAGTGATCCTTTTATAGGAAACTCACCTGATCGGAAACAAATGCATGACTTTGCATAGGGGAGGGTATAAACTGGTAGCACATGCGGGGTTTACCTCAGGATCACGAGGGGTGGGCATACTCATCAAAAATTAATTCCCTTTCACAATACAGCCCACATGGACAGACAAACGGGGCAGGTACATAGGGGTTTCGGGGCAATGGGAAGGGAAGGTAGCTACGTTCGTCTCAGTATATGTCCCACCGGGCCTACAGACGGAAACGTTTCGAGACCTGGGCGCGATTTTCTTGACACTACTACTGGGAGTCCTGATATTGGGAGGTGACTTTAATGCAGTGATGGTCGGGGAATTAGACCAGCATCCCCCTCGTGCGATCAGACCCGCTTAGAGGTGGCTGACTGACTTTGTAAGTGGTAAATAAAACAGATTATCGCACTCCTGGGTGAGAAAGGGTCTCACAGGTAAATGGGTCAGTGGTGCAATTGGGTGAATCCTCCTGAGCGTGAGGAAGTAATAAAGTATTGACTGCAATCCTTAAAAGTAAGGAATGTCTCCCTTTTGCACTCGTAAGAGGTGTAATAATGATTCAACAGGCTTTCTTGTTGGGTTAATCCTTTGTTTAATTGTACGTTTCAATCCATTAATTATTCATGGTTAAATCGTTGAAGAAAACTTTCATTGTGTTCAAAAAAACGTATAACTTGATGCATTTTTGTGCTGCCCAATGCATTTCGGGCTTATGAGCCCTTCATCAGGGGCTGTTCAAGCTGAAAAATGAGGAAACAGGAAATCAGGCATTAATTGCGTGTGCCCACTCTGCGTTTTTCTACAATCGCGGGTGCCCACCCCGCTTATTTTCATATTCAAATTGCGGGTGCCCAGCCCGCGTTTTTCTACAATCACGGGTGCCCACCCCGCTTATTCCGATGTTTGTATGGTGGGTGCCCACCCCACATGACTGCCTTGTGCTTATTTCTTGAGGACGGGTGCCCACCCTGCCTCGATGTGCCTTTGGGAACCCCGCATAATGCCGCAGACGAGGAGAGGGGGGTAAGCGGAAGTCAGGCGAAGTTGCCTGGCATTGGGTGGGCCATGTACAGGAAGTCCTTCCCGCTCCCGGGTCCCAGGAGGGGGCCCAGGTGAAGGCAGGGAAGTGTTGTGGTGGTAGCAGCCAAGGGCTCCAGAGAAAAGAAGTGAAGCCCCGTGGACAGGAGAAGCAGCCCAGATCGCCGTGACCGGAGGAGGCACAGCCGCATTGAGACTCCGGTGAGTGGGGGCTGATTGGGAGCCCTCGCAGTGCTCCTTCGTATCCTTTGCCTCCCTATCCTTTGTTGTTATTTCAGCTGCCCCGCTTGCAGAGGGCAGCTGCACCGAGGGGGCAGTTCTTATTTAATTATAGGCTCGCTTTGGGTACAGTGTGGGGGACAGAGCGGTCCCGCCGTTGCAGGCCTCTCCACCGTTGGGCCTGATTACTTTAATAGCCACGTGTGGCTCCAGCATGGGGGCAAGTTTGTTTAAAACCCCCATGGGGGTCCTGAGTGCACCGTAGTGCCGGGCCCCTTTGAAGAGGTGTTTACAGTTACCCCGCTTGCCAGTGGGCAACTGCAACGATTGGGCAGCATTTTTGGTACAGAGTCCCAGAGAGGGACTCCGGCGGCACCATGGTGCCAGTTCGGATTTCTTGATTCTCAGCTGCACCGCACCAGCGCGGGCAGCTGCAATGTTTTGTGCATGTTTCGTCCAAGTGCACATTGAGAGCCCAGGCCTACAGTTGATCTTCCCAGCTGCCCAGCAAGTAGTCCGCAGCTGCGCCGTTTAGGCCATTCTGTCTTTGGGGCATGGTTGTTGAGTTAGGAGTATGATGCACTCCTCTGCCCCAGTACTTTCCCAGCTGCGTAGCACCTAGTGCCAGCTGCAATGTTTAGGTCAGCGCAATTGCGCACTCTTGACTTCTGCCTCCTTGGCAGCCGCCCTGACTTTTGGACATAGGGCATTTGAGCCCCTTTGAGAAGGCCAGTTGGCCAGGGGGACTGTTAGGATTGTAGGGCGCCAGGCCCTAAGGAGATTTATGTGGTGCTAGGAAATGTGATTTATATAGTGTATATAGTGTAATTGACACACCCTGTTTTATACCTTTAAATGTGGTTTTTATGATTATGAGGTTGTTTGCACATTATGGTTTATGCTAGTGAGATTACGTTCCACTGAGTTTATTTCCTAAGGTGAGTTATACTTAGGAGGTTGTGGTTTAATATGTTTAGGCTTATGTGGTTGGCGCAGAATATAATTCACGCCTAATGTGATACTGTACCTAATATGTTTTATGTTACAGGATGATGCTGAGTATAGTGTTTGCCATAAATTACTGGTTGTGCTCTAAGGTTATTATATGTCTACATTTATTATCTTTACTAAGTGATGATTCTGACAGTGGCCCATGTGGCCCTGTCATGTGAATATAATCCCCTGTTAATATTGCCCAGTGCCAGTTGGCTCAGTGTATATTGTGTGATTACTATCCTAATGGTGTTTTATTATTATACAAAGGCTATTGTTATATATAACCTTGTGTGGAGTTCCTTTTGTGGTGTGCCTAGTATGTTGTTGCTGTGTGTGTGTTGGGCAAATGCTTTACACATTGCCAATAGGATAGGCCTGACTGCTCGTGCCAAGCTACCAAGGGGGTGAGCAGGCGTTTTATTTGGCGTGTAACTCCCTTGCCCTGACTAGAGTGCTGGTCTCTGCCTGGCTTTGGCGCAAGCCTTAGCCAACCAGAGATCCCATTTCTAACAGCAACCATCTTGGAAAACAGGAATATAAATACAGCGCACTCTTATTTAGCCCTTCCGTGACTTTAAAAACTCACCTCGATTAGACCCCGCCCTACGTCTGCTGCAAAACAGAAGTTTCCTGGGAAGAAAACAACACTTATCAGATCTAGTAGGGGTCCCTTGTCCTTGCTATGCCTTGACCAGTGGGCTCTTGACTCCTGCTACACCGGCATTCCTCACAACTTCTCTCGACAACACTGTAGGAAGCTGGTTCCGTATATACTATACCAAAGCAAGGTATAGTGTGCACAGAGTCTAGTGGATCCCCAAAGGTAGACAGAGGTAAAAGTAGATAATACCTTACTCTGTATTTGTGGTAATGTGGGCGAGCAGTAAGGCTTTATCACAGGGTAGTGCTAAGCATTTATTACTGAGAACATTGATGAGCAAGGGCTGCCGGCTCTGCGATTACAAACACGAGTCACTGGCTCACCTCCTATTTTGCTGCCCCGCCCTGCGCACAGCCCGCAGTCTCTATCTACGGCCAATTTTATTACAACTGGGTACCCGCACAGCCAAGGAGGCGATTCATAAATTGTACACATTGAACACAGTAAAAGACACAGTAAAAGATATGGCCTCGTTTGGCAAATTCATGCAACAGACTCGAACCCTGCTGACGACTCCACCACTTGGAGCCTCAGTCAACTGCAAGCCTGCCTGATGCCCATGGACTTTTAACTATTGTCTTCTTTTATTAGCTGATATTTTCTGTTTTATGCTAAAGTTTTATGTTATGGTTTTAAGTAACCAGCAATAAATACTCATTCATTCATTCATTCATTCATTCATTCATTCTAAGCATTTATTATACACACTCAGACAAGAAATTATGTCACACACTCAAAGAATGAACTCAGACCAATTTGTTTGTATAAAAAAATTATTACTTAGTTATATTTTATTTTCTAGAACCAGGCCAAGCCTGGTACAGGTAAATTGTAGTACTTTGCGCAAATAATGCAATTGAATATGGTTGAAACGTAGTAGAATGCAATGGTTTGGTTATAGAGCAGGTACTTACAAATAGTCGGAATTACTTTTTAGTTACTTTTCTTACACATACAGGTATCTCTAGATACCAGGCTGGTACATTTCCTAGGAGAAAGGAAAATGAGATAATGCGTTTTGCAATATAAGTACAGTTTTGTAATATTACTCACTATACACACTTAGTCCTGGGAGAACAGAACTCAGTTTAGGGGGCCGTGAGTAGGATTCGGTCAGATGGACACTCGAGTCGCACTGCCAGCAGCACAGAGACGGTCGGGTGCAGAGTGTGGGGACCACACATTAGCCAACGGGCTAAGCACAGTCGTGGCTTGGGGACAGCAGCGAGCAGGCCACCAGGTTGGGAAAACAAAAGCTACTGGGGTTGAGGTCAACACTGTAGGGCCCAATAACCAACACAAGAACTACACCCCAGGAACAATCACCAGAACACTCTAGTTGTAAGAAGTGCACTAAGAGTTGTACTTTGAGTGCTTCATCAGATACTTGTCGCTCTTGCTTTAAAGTCCTGCTTTTTCAAGGCTTAAACTCCAACCGCCATGTTACAATGACAGCAGTTGTAGTTTAAACTGGCTGGTCAAACCAACTGGCTGCCTACAGGCTCAAGGAGCCCATCAGCCAGTAGGAAGCCGCATATAATCCAGAACGGACAGCGTTTCCACCATCAGGATTATGATGCCGGTTTCCGACAGGCTTTCCATGTTGGAGTTTGCGACATGGAAAGCTTGTCGGAAATCAACTTTGGGGGCCCCTAGCAGGGCCCTCTTCCCTCCACAGCCTATGGTTGTTGGCCTGGGGGTGCTTAGGTGCCCCCCTGAAAATTCCTGCACCGTGAGGTGCCTGCCACAAAGTGCAGGGATTTACACAAACTGCCATTTCTCTATGGGCGCTTGTGCTGTGGGCGGTTTCCGCCTGCACCACAAGCTTCCATACAGAAATGGGTGTTTGCGACTGCCCCATGTGTGGTCGCATTGTAATAGGGTGTTCGGAACCGCCAACCTACGCTCGGCCGGTTCCAACACCGAGATGATGTCAGTCAGAGGCAACTTCAACCGACATTGTAATAGGGCCCATAGTGTCTGCAGGAGTCCAGTGTCTGTTTCGCCGCAAAGGAGGCTTCGTACTCAGTCCACCTTCAGTCCTGCCCACAATCTCTATCATTGGTTGTGGAAGATTTTCTAAAAAGGAGATAGAAACATTAGGTTGTAGGCAACAAAGATGTAATCACTGCTGCATGGAGTCTGAGCAAGGCTCACAGAATATTGGTACAGTTATCTAACAATAGTTCTTCCCGTCTGTGCAACTTGACAACCAATAAGAACAGACCCGGTATTTGCACTGCCCCTTTCCTCACATACATTCCATGGGTCACTTAGTGATGACATGTTGCTCAGATAGCTGAACACAGCCAAAGAGGCATACCTCTGTGTAACTGTGTTTAACATTCTCGATCATATTTACCATTTACAACTTGCTTGCGGTCTAACAGGTCTCCTTTGCTCACATTGTGCCCCATTGTTGAACAGTGAAGCTTTTGTAATCTCCACATCCTTATCCATCTGTTCATGCTGATAACAAAACCTTATTTTTAAGTTGTTCAAGGAATAAGTCTGAGGGCATCAGCACTTAACTATTCTGCTGATCTAAAGCGAAGACATCTTCTGTGTTTAAGACACATAACCTAAGCAATGCAAGAACTGTGCTTTTATGAGTAAATATAATCAAGAATAAGCTTCCTTAATACATATAAGGGAACGACCGAACATCTACTTTTTGGAATTTGGGTCTAAAGGCTTTTAGGTATGCCCTGTGCTGGTTAGAGGGTTAAAAATCAGGCCTGGTCAGTGGGTTAAAAATCAGGCTTGAATAAAAAAAAGTCATAAATCATACAATTCTATCCATGTTTTCATTAGAGCATGTAGACTATAGTCTTTGGTAGAGTATTGGACAACATACACCAATATCAGTTGAGGACTTTCTTCCCAAGGCACATTCTTCTGTTGGTCTTGGGAGGAAGATTCTGGTCTTAGCGGGTAAGCGGCGGCTTCTCCTTTCATCTCAAAGTAACTGTCTCTCACGAGATGCTACCATAGAGATAGAACTACCATACTCAGTAATTCCAAGAATGACCATTACACATCCCCCTTACTACGGAGCATTTAACTGAGTCTACCCCAAAGAATCTTGCAGGTACTGCTTTTGTATTTTTACTGTTGATGTTGCATCCTGCACTACCTACAAGCATTAATGGAACGCTGCAGATAATACTCTTCTTCATTACTGCTCATATTGCTTCATATTTTTCTTCTGCGCTCAAGTTCTAACTCTTATCTGCATCTTTGTTAACACCGCCTTATCTACATTTGTGAACGCGTTCACTCTATTATACAGCATTATTTTTTGGGAAACTCCTTTCTTTTTAATGCATCTTTATTTGGTTACAAGCAATATTGACAATATTGATATGGCAGCTACCTCAATGAACCAACCTCCTTAATTCCTTTGAGAAAAGGGTCAACCAATTTTGCCATGGAAGAGATGGAAATTGTTATTTGATTCATACCTGGTAGCTATAGGAGGTGAAAAATTCTCGGCTCATAGGAGACAAACAATTCTTCTTCATAATCTCGGAATAGAAGGGTGCAACATATATGAGTGTATTGATGAAATTCCTGTTGGTGAAGGTGACGGAGAACCTTCTGATGTCTTTGAGATGTCCATAAAGATGCTGGAAATTTATTTTGGGCCTCGCATCAATGTTGTCTTAGAGAGGCACACATTTTTTATGAGAGTCTAAGAACCCAACGAGAAGGTTGGTAACTATATAGCTTCTCTAAATATACTGGCACGCATCTGTGAGTTTGGTGATCTTACGGACTCGTTGATACGAGATCAACTGGTCAGGTGCACCAACAGTCCAAGAGTTCAAGAAAAACGTTTGTCAAGAAATCTATCCCTCAAGGATGCAGTAGCCATCGTAGAGGGTATGGAAAATACCTCTGGTTGGGTTAAAGAGATTAAAACCCATAAAGCTATAACAGACGATGCTCCTACTCCCAGTAGCATCCATGAGTTGATCCAAAAGGATACACCCCAAGACTCTGTTGACAGTGTCTCCAAAAGTATGCGAGGAACCAAAGCCAACCCTTCCACAGAATGAAGTGTAACAGATGCGGAAGCACCAATCATTCCTCCAACTGCCCCAACTGCTATGCGAAAAATACAACCTGCCACAAATGTGGGATCAAGGTCACTATGCCAGAGTATGCAAGTCTGGTGGCAGAGTGCGCACTGTAGAGAATGTTGAGACCTGTGACACCTCAAGAACTGTGATGCTAAGTGTGCGAGATGATGGCATGGTTGATGCTGATCTCATCAGCATACTGGAATGTGAGGTGATGATTGGTGACAAGTTAGTTGTGGTTTTAGCAGACTCTGGCTCTCCTTTCACCATGCTAGGGAATGAACTGTGGGACAAAACTTTTCCTGAGTCACAACTTTCTGCCCCTGACATTAGCCCAGTCAGTTATGGTGGCTCACATATTTATGTAATTGGGTTTGCCATCACGAAGATTCATTTTAAGGGCAGAGAGACCATTGGGAAGATTTATTTCGCCAAACGTTGTGATAATCTCCTTTTGTGGAGACATCAGAGAGACTTGGGGATAATTCTTAACACGAATGCTCGTTTTCCATCTGAGCAAGTCATGTTGGTTGACCAATCAGCAACCTCCAGTAAGTTTTTGAAGGAGTTTCCACAAGTTTCCTCCGACAACCTTGGTCTTCTTAAAAACTTTGAACACCATATTGTGCTCAAGGAAAATGCAACACCTGTAGTACACAAGGTCAGAAAGGTTCCCGACATGATGCTTGAACCTCTCAGAGATTAACTCAAGAGACTGGTATTTCTGGGTGTGATTGAGGAAATCGAATCCTCTGAATGGTTGGCCCCAGTGGTTTTGGCCCCAAGGATGGAGGGAAAAGTATTAGGATGTGTGTGGACTTGAGGAGCTTGAACAAGTGGATTTGGGTTGACCGCCAACTCCTTCCAAAAATCTCCGAGTCAATTACCATGCTCGACGGTGCTAAGGTTTTCAGCGTGTTAGACTTATCCTCGGCTTACCACCAGGTACCCCTCCATCCAGAGTCCATACATTTAACATATTTTGTGACACCACTGGAGGGCTTTCTGTTTTATTTGGATGCCATTCGGGTTAGCCTCTGCGGCTGCCTGCTTTCAACGCATCATGAAGAGGATACTAGGTGAAATTTCCAACGTCATGTTCTTCCAGGACGACATCTTGGTCTACGGGAATGATGATTTGAAACATGACAGAATTTTGAGAACTGTCTTACAAAGACTAACTGAGAAAGGATTGACTGTGTATAGACTGAAGTGTAAGATTGGTATGTCTTCCGTCACTTATTTGGGACATGTTATCTCTGGGGAGGGTATTCGTCCAAAACTAGATCTGGCTAGAAGTATTGTGGATGCCCCTGCCCCAACTGATAAAGAACAGGTCAGGTCCTTCCTTGGCCTTGCAGAGTTTTACTCTAAGTTTGTTCAAGGTTTTGCTTCCACTGTTGAACCCATCAGAGCCTTCCTTAGGAAAGGAGGAAAAGGTGGTTGCATTTGCCTCAAGGGCATTGAAGAAACCGGAGCAGCAGTATTCATGCATTGTATGGGAGGCTTTGGCTAATGTCTGGGCAAGTAAACATTTTAAGTTTTACCTTTGGGGAATTCCTTTCTCTGTCAGGTCTGATCATCGTCCCTCAGTTCAAAGCTTCTTGTGTGCAGAGAGTGAAAGACTCACCCCTAGACTTAAGCGTTGGAGTGAGGGGTTGGAAGATTACAATTTTCAAGTGCAGTATCTTCCGGGTTCCTCCAATAAGGCAGCAGATTGCCTATCAAGACTCCCCATTGACTGTTGTAGTGATACATTAGACGGTCATTCTGTTAGCGTTTGCTGGGTCAAGGAACCTGCTATACAAGAACTAGAATGGGAACGGGCCTCAATGGATGATGTGTTGCTTCCCGTTGTAATTGATTTGTTGTTAAAGGGTGGCCTGATAGCAAGAAATTTGATTCACACTTATTACCTTACTGGTCCATCAGAAATGAACTCACTCTATGTCAAGGGCAACTCATGCGAGGTGAGAGAGTGATACCCCCTGATGCTTTGAGACCTAAATTGGTGAATCTCGCTCATGAGGCGCACTTAGGGAGAAATCTTACCTGTCTCCGAGAGAGGTATTGGTGGCCTAAGATGGATAGCCATGTTGAGGAAGTGGATAAGGAGTGTTGTCAGTGGGCTTCCAGTGATAAATCCCAAGTCACTAGTACTGCTCCCCTGTCACCGGTTGAAGTTCCACATGAGCCCTGGATCAAGCTTGGTTTGGACCTTATGGGTCCCTTTGAGCTCTTAGGTCCTTCAGAGCGCTTTGTAATTCTGTTGGGGGACTATTCATCTAAATGGGTATCCACCAGGTGTGTGAGCTCTATCAGCACCAGGGTGGTTATTGATTTTCTCAAAGATGAATTTGCGTGTGAGGGCATACCTAGATTCTTCATCACTGATAATGGGGTGCAGTTCATCTCGCCGGAGATGCAGGACTTTTTGAGGGACTATGGCATTACTCATCAGAAAACCGTGCTCTATGCGCCGCAAGCCAATGGACTTGCTGAACGCATGAACAGGGTAGTAAAGGCGTGTGTGCAGAGAACTATTGATAGAAAGATTCCTCTCAAGGGTGTCCTAAGGGATACTTGGTGGGCACATCGTACTGCTCTAAATGCTGTGCTACAAAAGTCTCCCTTTCAGATGTTGAGAGGGAGAATTGCTTTCTCCAAGCTCAATCCTGGGTGGCTACCTGTGATTGAAGGTCCAATTCTGAATAAGGAGGAGGTGAGTGCTAAAGTTAGGTCATACCACGACAAGTACAAGGAGAGGTTTGATTATAAGAATTCAACCAAAGCCACAACATGGAATGTGGGTGACTGGGTACTTATAAAAAAGCCACGGTGGCATAAGAAGGATGTCACAGAGTTTATGAGTCCTTTTGTTATTACTTCTGTTTACAAGAATGTAGTCCCTGTTCATAATGGATCCAAATGGAGCATGTCTCACCTGGTGAGATTCCGCGGTGACAGGTCTTCATTTTCTTTATGTTCAGACAATTTACCTAGTCCGAATTTGCCAAAGTGAGTCCCTCCTTTGAGCGTTCATTCGCGAGGCCTTTCTTCAAGGTCTCGCTGTCCTCCCAAACGTTATGAAGACTATGAAATGTATTAACTTCGCTGTGATGTTTTGAAGATTATAAAATGTTTTGATTTCTCTGTGATGTTTTCTCTGCTCCTTTTCGCTATGACTTCTTTGCTGCATTTTATTATTCTTATTCTTCCTTTGATCTTTTCTTCTTCCTTGTTCTCTTTTCTTTCTTTTTCTTTGTATTTTTAGTAAGGGGGATGTGTTATGGTCATTCTTAGAATTACTGAGTATGGTAGTTCTACCTCTATGGTAGCGTCTTGTGAGAGACTGTTACTTTGAGATGAACTAGACAAGCTGACAACTGGAGTTGGTGGCTCTTCTGTAAAAGTAATGAAAGACTTTATGACTTACCAAAGAGTGTCTTCTCAACACACTACCAGTTATTTCTCTCGTCTAAACATTCTTTAGTATATGAGATGGGGTGCAGAGCATGTACCATAGACATATCATAATCAAGATTCCTTTTATTTTTCTTCTACAATTAGTACAAAGGTTTTGTATGATTCATGAGACATTGAAAATAGCAAGTTCTTTACCTTTGGTAATACTCTTTCAAGTGGATACTCTAACTACAGGTTCCCCACCTTTAGAATATTCTCCAGCATCCAAACTGGATTCTGAAACTCTTCATTTACGTGATCCCACCACAAGGTGGTGCTGTGCAGCAAAATATTGGTTTTGTGCGCCCCAAGGTGACAGCGCAGGGCTGCATATAATCTCCACACCTGCACGCCAACGTTATGTTCTTGCTGGGCTCTTTCTTCGCCCTTACCCATGGAGCACATAACAATTGGAGGTACCCTGTGCAGATCTCTAATTTGAGACATTTTTAGATGGTAAGAAGAGACCATACCACAGAACAAGGGGGAGGGAAGGCAGTGAGGGATCTGCAGTTATACACAATATTCACCAGAAAGAGCATTACTGAAGGTAAGAAACTTGTTCTTCTGAAGGATACTTTCAACCACAGATTTGTCACCTTTAGAATAGATACCTGTTGGAGTGGGTTCTGGGTTGGGCTCGAGATTTATTTGGCTCTAGGTCCGACATTGGGGTCAACATCAGATCCTCTCTGGCAACGTCAGGACCATTGTCAATGAAAGAGGTACTGGCACAGGTATTACAGTCAGAATAAAGTAGGCACCAAAGTCTGTGAAGAATTTGAGATGGGTTTGAGGGGCTCAGTTGGTGCTGAGGAAAGATCCACTGGCAGTAACCTGACTGAAGGCTGCAGCAGATCCTGGGGGCCTGAAGGCGTTTCAGAGGGAGAGTGCCAAAGTCCACAGCATGGAGTCCTTAAAGGCCTTGCTCTGTGGCGGCGGCACTGGCGTCTCAGAGTGCTTCAGGATCAATTGTGGAATTGTCTCTTTAATTAGGTATTGGGAGCAAGATCGAGTGTCACCTTGATGTCCCTTGTGACTTCTCTTTAAATAGAGTGGCAGGATGATGTGATGACCGTCTTTGCCTTCTTATTTTTTGTCTTAGATTTTGACTTGAACGTAATGAATTACTGCCGCCGCGAAGAAGACATGCCTCATGATTAACCTCACAAGTTGGAGCAAGTCTACACCCTTGACTTGGAGTGGGAGTGGACTTATGAAAAATCTGTTACTTCTTCCTTTCTTCAGTGACATACAAGTTCACTTCATGGTCCAGGATCAACTTAGGGTGCAGGAGGGAACACGTATAGCACGACTTGGAATCGTGCCGGAGGCCAAACACCAAAGGCACACCCTGTGTGGCTGTGTTACTGATATCTATTTTTGGCAGTTCCAGCATGGTTTGAACCCTATAGTTTTAGGCGGCACATTGGTTTCTTGCACACTGCATTTCCATTCAAAAAATAGTAAATACTCGAATCTGTCTCTTTTATCCTGGAATGTGGGGGACTTAATAATCCTATAGTGTAGCAAATGTAAACATGTGCTACACTATCTCCAACGGCATAAGGTAGACATTGCCTTCCTGCAAGAAATTCATTTATCCAGGTCTGATTCAACACATTTTGCGAAAGGATGGGGTACGCACAGATTCTTTTCTAACTACAGCACCTATGCCCAGGGCACAGCGATTTTAATACATAAAAGACTCTCATTCTCCTCGACTTGCTGCCACACAGGTCGAGAGGTTTGGTACACAATAGTGGTGGGCAGACTGATGGGTCACACTGTTACTCTTGTATGCGTTTACGCCCCGAATACTGAAAGCCCTGAATTTTTCCAAGAGGTTGACGCTGCACTTTTCTGTATGGGCACAGGTAGTGCACTGATGGGTGGGGACTTCAACATACTTTTAGACCACGCTATGGGCTGCTCCTCTAGGGTGGTGGTTTCCAAGCCCAGGGCTCGTCAGGTGTTGTTGGACACGTGCAAGTCATTCCACCTTGCTGATATTTGCAGAGTCTGCTATCCGGCTAACCTGGGATACGCACATTATTCATCACAACACAACATCTGGACTAGAATAGATTTCTGGTTGCTAGCCCCGATCCCACACACATGGAATAGAGGTATTATGATTCTCCCCTGGATTTACTCTGATCATGCTCCCGTCCTGTTAAAATTATGCATTCCCAGACCGGAGGGACATGAGCGCCTGTGGTGGTTCCCGGGCAGGGCGTTAAATGATGACCTATTTGACACTGAAATTAGGGAAGCGATTGAAGATTATTTTGAATTAAATACGGGGTCAGCGAATACATGGGCTATGTTGTGGGAGGCCTTCAAGGCATACATTCGGGGCATTGCCATCTCAAAACATGTGGGGGTACTGAAAGATCTAAGGAATACCCTAGCAAATATTGAGCAGCAACTGACCGCTTTGGCCGTAAATTCCCGGACCGATTTGGGGATGTTACTCACGTACCCCAACAGGGCTATGGCAGGTGTAGGGTCCATGTCAGATCCAACCATGTCTTCCAGTGTGTACAAAATGTCAGACCAGAACCTGCCAATCTTGTGACAAGTCCAAGCCAGATGCACAAAATCCGCATGTGGAGCCTTGTATTTGGGGCAGCAAAGCGGTCTATCAGGGTCTAGTTTGTGTGACATCTCTGGTGTAATGTAAACTCTACGTAAGAATTTGAAGTGTATAAGCTTATGGCGGCTGTTCATTGAAACTTTAGTCTGTAAACAAAATGCAGCCCACTGGTCATCAGTTATTGGATGACCTAGATCTGCCTCCCAGGTGGCCCATATCCTGGCGTCCTGGACTGGAATTATCTCCACACAAGCCTTGTATAACTTCGAGACAAGGTGGACCCCCGTGCTGCTATCTATAACCGTGGACAGAGGGATAAGAGGGTCCAGTTCAATAGAGAAAATCCTCACTTCATAATAAAACACCATTAAAGTGTCATTAATAAAACAAAATGTGGAATACTACATATTTGGATTAGTATGCCCTCAAGGCGTATGATTATTTAGAACCTGTTTTCACTGTGTAGATGAATCTACATTTTCAGGCTCAGGTCTAGGTGTATATAAAATCCTTATTTTATATCTCGTTTTCAGATAATATCAGACAAATTATTTAAAGTTATTTTTTATTTAGTTTAAAAAATATAACTAACTTGTGAAAGTAAAGTTTTCTGTACTTTGTGTTGCCTGAGTGTAACTTGGTTTATGACTAGTTTGCTTCTCAGCCTTACTCCAGACATTCAATACACATTCCTGGCTGAGAGTTAGTAACTACCAGAAGAAAATGGCGTGGCTTCATTCCTGGCTGAGAGTTATCAACTCTCAGAAGACAATGACGTGGCTCCTGGCGCACGAAGGCAGGGATAATGTTCATAAGAGACCATTTAACAGGCATTTGCCACCTGGAAAGGGGACAAGAATGGTTAGCAGAACAAAGGACAACTTTAACACATCTTCCTTTGACTTGGTGATAGCAAGTGGGGCTTGAAAGGACAGGTCTCATTAATTCCCAGGGCAAACTCAGCAGGCAGTAAGCCAGTTTTGCGGTCTGACAGACGGAAGAATACCTCATCTGTGGTTACTAGAGTCCCAGAGCACTCCAAATGGATGAAGGGGAATGCATTCTTGGAATTAGGGCTTCTGGAAATGTTATTCAACAAACCAAATAGAAAGTGATGACAGGGAAGAAGGGAACTTGTGAGAAATAACTGGATTGGGTAAAGGAATTCTCCAATCATTGGCTATTGTACAGAAGTAGACTGGCACTTCCTTGGAGTAGCTAGAGCGGTTTGCTCCACTGCTCATTTTCTGGGTGGGGCGGTGAAGACTGAAACCGCATTGCAAGTGGGCTGAGCCCATAAAAAAGACTCATCAGCAGATGCAGCTACTTAAATCTTGAGTTCAAACTGGCAGAAGAAGTATTACAATTGTACAAAAAAAGGGGGTTTCCCTGTCAATGGATATGTTCCTAAATCAGGGAATAAAGAGCAATTGTATGTATAGTTACTTAGGCAACTGTTGAGAAAGTGGGCCAACAAATGGGCAAGCGAAAACCACGATCAAGATCTATATTAGGAAACTATTTATTAATATCAAAAAGGCTGAACAAACAAAAAACAAGATCAATTTATATCAAATAATTGCATAATCCCAAATAATGTTTTCAATATTTTCAATATTTTAAAAAGAGCAGTGTGTTCTTCCATCTGAAAGGTGATGGAACAAGCCTATGTATTTAATCACACTTCCACACTCATCCTTCTAATGTAAATATATAAGGGTTCATTAATTATTATAAAGAACACACCTATGGAGTGTGCATATACATCTACGTTCTTAAGTAAACAGTGATGGATACCAATGTCATATCTGATAAATTTGATTTTTATGGCCCAATTGAGATCACATTTATTTCATTTTATATCACAATATTTTCGGGCCGAACATTATAGTTCTTCATGGCTTGGAATTATAGATTATGACCGATAGTGACCTATGCGCATTTTCGGCTATACAGCCTTCATCAGGAAGCCATGATGAATGACACTTCAAAAACAATTATAGAACATGATCTGGGTTAGGGTATCTATGTCCTATATAGTAAGGTTAGATAGACAGGTTAGTCAATGTGTCACAAGGAGACATGAAGGGTCACAATTTATGGCCTGAGGAAAATATACTAAGAAATGAAGATGTGGGTAGCACCCAAAAAAACTATATAGGCCAAACAGGGCACATGGTCCAGTGCAGCCCAGTGATTATGAATTGTCGTTTGCTCACATGCACCATAGACCCGGGATAATTTCAAAGATCCCAAGTGGCCTCACCAAGAAAGTAAAGACAAGAAACCCTTCAGACAACGATAGTAAAAGCATCTCAAGTGTGAGAGGTGAGGACATCGCAAAAAAGAAGAAGAGAAAGATGTGCAAAACATACGAACCGCTGCTTTGTGATGATAGTATAGTGAAGCAGTAGAGAGGACTATAAATAGCTACCTTGAAACTCCCATGGTGGCATAGAGTTATGACGGTAGTTACTTTAGTTTATGCACAATTTACTGAGGCAGGATGGGCAGGAAATGCCATAGTCATCTCCTTCTAAAGGCATTCTGGAAGAAACAGATGAAAAATGTGAAGAGACCACAAATGCTACCAGCCTTCTAAAAAGCAGAGCATGTGTTGCATTAAATGTATACTTACATGTAGTGTTGATAGGCAGAGAATACTCGGAACAGAGTATATTTGTAGAATTAAAAATTATAGGGAAAAGATGAAGAGAGACACGTGTATTAGAAGCTAAGATCAAAAGTAAAGGTGTCCCTACAATATAACCATTATTGGCTACGCTTACCTTTATATTGTTGATGCTATACATAAAGAAGAATTCTTTTGTTGAATGAGTAGAAGATCTGGGGATTATGAGACAGTCCTAGGGTGTAAGCGATATTGTGGTGTCGTCCCAGTGGTATCCGGTGAAGACACCGCACTTTCCGCAAAGATTTCCCCGGAGCTCGGTCCCTGGGTCCCAGGGGAATATAAGGCGGTCCCGTGAAGTATTACAGACAGAGTCCAGTGAAGCACGTCAGGACAGGAGAGACAACAGGCCGGAACTGAGCCGAGGCACAGATGTTGACCAGGCACAGTGGATATCAGTGATGAAAGCGCTCCATGTGGTAGATAACCCAGATGGAAGATGAGCTGAGTGAGCGATTGCAGTGGGACACAGAGAAAAGGGGTGAGTGGGTTTTGGAGGCAGTGATGGCAAATGACAGCAACTCACTTAAGGAAGATAACACGTATTCAAAAGGCAAAAGTAAACAGGCTGCGGCAGTGGCACTGCAGGCACCGAGCGGCCCGTAACAGGCCTAATGAGATAATCAATCACTAAAACAAAAGGTGACTCAATAGAGGCCTATATGAAGCAGACACAGGCCTTGAACCCTGCTAAAACAGCCTTTAAAGCCAAAACCAATATTTATTAACGTTACTAGATCACTTGTAACTTACACAGGTGACATACTATAGCAAAGACACTAACAGCAAATATTGGAATTTGAGAAGGGACCAGAATAGAATAGAATTCCAGTCAGAAGAATACCATAACAAAAAAAAGGAAATACAAAAAGGAGGGGGGAGGTTTCCCTTCCTCTCTGGATCACTCACCCCTAACCTCCACACAGCTATTACCCCCAAATGACGTCACCTAGATAACAAAGCAGAGAAAGAAGTTCCCAACAAGAAGCAGAACAAATTTCCTAAGCAGACAAAGACAAAGCAATGTAAGGAAATCACCAAAGTACAAATGATAAATACACAAAAGGTCAGCATCAACTCCCTGACACTGAAAGAAATAGAACTATCCAAAGCAATAGGCATACAAACATTCTGACCTCAACAAATTTGCAGACCTTTTCACCCTCCTCAAAAAACATGTACACGACCCTCATCCTATCTTGATCCCTCAACACCCTCTGGCGCCACCCGACCCCCTCCCTCGCTCAGCTTTATGCAGCCCTACGGGAAAGGACAATAGCCTCCCACTTAGTCACTCTAAAGACCATACAGCTCTCCCCCGCCCACCCCCACCCCCTCCAAGGGGGCGGGCCAGAACAACCAAACCCGGGCCGTTCCCCACTCCAAACGCTTCTCGAGATTATGTCTCCCTTATCTCTGTTAGGGATTCTCCTCCCACTCCTACACTCCCTCCACCATCTCTCAAGGAGATCCTGCCAACCCCCCTCCTCCACCCAGTGTTCATACCCCACCTACACTGTGTCTCATATGCTAGACACCTGCAGGATAATAAACACCCGCCCCAACGATCCCCCGACCAACCCGCTAAGCATGCCTAGCCACCCACAAACCACCCCTCTAAGGGTTCACAACACAGGTCAACCTAGCCTCACTACCATACAACCAGTGCTTGCCAATAGAATCGCTCACAAACCATTGGCCTCCTGCCTGCAAGCAGGGCCGGACTGGCCGTAGCGGGCACCGGGCAATCCCCTGGTGCGCCGCACAGGTGAGGGCCAGTTTTGGGCCCCTGAGGGCCGTTTTTGTTACAGGGCCGTTTTTGCAGCATAGCTGCAAAATCGGCCCTGTATCAAAATCGGCCGAAAACCGGTCCTGGCAAAGAGCTCGGCGGCACCCCCAAGCCCCGGGGGGCTGGCCGAGCACTTTGCCAGGGCCGGTTTTGGTTCCCAGTCCGGCCCTGCCTGCAAGCTCTTCCCTCTGACTTGGAGATTAAAACTCTTTCAAGGGCCTAAAACACAGGTCGACCAAGCCCCTCTACAACACCACCAGCATTTGCCATTAGAATTGAGCCCGATCCACCAACCTCCTGACCACAAGGATTTTCCTCTTATATGGATATTGAAACTCTGCACCACAGAGCAGCCAAACTAACTCAGAGCATCCATACCTCCATTCTGGAACTAAAGAACTTCCTTCACCTCACTGAACTCTCCTTCTCAAATTTCAAGCTCCCGCAGAACTCCACTTCGCCCCCTCCCTCCGAGCCCCCCCATTTTCATGATTCTGCCACGTCAGTTTCCTGGTACACCTTGTCTAGCACCTGTTTACTGTTTTCTATTGTTTTTACCAATGCTTGTTGTGACTTTGCCACTTGTCTGTGTCAGTGCTTGTTGCAGACTATGATGTTATCTGTTTACTGTTTTCTATTGTTTTTGCCAATGCTTGTGATTTTGCCACTTGTCTGTGCCAATGCTTGTTGCAGACTATGATGTTATTAAGGTCTATAGTCCGTTCTCAGCTCCAGTAGTTTACCTGTAACTGGAATCTGTAAGCTCATATGAACCACACCCTGTTCTGGAAGCTTCTTCCTGAGCCCTATAAATAGGGGCCACACCCTGTTCTTATTGCTGGTTATTGAGAACCCTGAGCCTGAGCAGTAGCTGTTCCTGTTCTCCAGTTGCTGAAAGAAGATTCCGGTTGCAGCAAGAAGACTTCTATTTTCTTTTCCCTGGTTGTAGATCCCCTATCAGCTACAATCAGGTAGGATCGTTCCTTTCTTAACCAACAGCATCGTGAAAGAAACTACATGCCGTTTTTGTTATTTTGCGTTTTGAAAGGAAGTTGCATATCGTGCTGAAGTGCTTTTTGAGCAGTTACATGTTTGGTAATTTTGGCACTGTTGTACATCGCGCTGAAATGCACTTTAGTCATTTACATGTTTGGTAATTTTGGCACTGTTGTACATTGTGCTGAAGCGCTCTTTAGTTATTTACATGTTTGGTAATTTTAGCAACTTGGCATATCGCGCTGAAGCACTCTTTGGACATTTACATATTGATGACTCTGGCATTTTGGGCACATCCCGCTAAAGCGCTCTTGGGGGCATTTGCATGCCTGATGACTTTGGCATTGTGTCACAGGGCACTGTAGCGATTCCTGGACATTTGCATATTTTGAACTCTGATACATAGCGCGGATGCTCTCCTTTGGGCGTTTGAATATTAATCTGCCTCATTAGCATATGTAACGTGTTGTGTATTGCAAAAAGGTTGTTGGAAGCACCACTGTGATATTTAACAGTGGTTAAAGCACATAATTACGGAAACATTGTGTCTAAAAGCCAAGTGGCTTTTTATATGAATGTGTGCTTGGTTTTGAAACATGGTTGTTTAGCCATAACATTGTATCCTTGAGAATTATTGGAACCAAAATTGCCAGTGAAGCCTGAGAAGACGTACACAATGACTGTTCTATGCATAACCTGCTTTACTTTTACAGGAATGTTGTCATTGCTTAACCCATGTTAAATACAGTCAAAGAGTTTACGAAGCACGAAAGGAAAGTTAATCAAGGACAAGGCTCATTCCAGGTCTCCCTTACGCAGTACCCACCCTAATTCCCTTCCCCTGTCTAGCCACTTTGATACTCAGTGCAGTTAAGCTTGAGTCAAGGCTGCTGGAAGGTGGGCTTCTTGAGGGTACTGCTCCTGAGGAACCCAACAGAATTTTACCAGTTCTAACAGAATAACCAGCCCACGAAATTGGCTCCTCCTGAGCAGTATCTTCGGGATGGCCACCTTGGAAGATTTGCGTTTTATGTTGTGAACCATGCAGAAAGAACTGTCAGCTGCTAGGCAGGAAACTGCGGCATTAGCTAATAGGGTCACTCATTTACAGACGCAACTAGAGCCGTCTCATCCTCCTGAGGTAGTTGCTGCCAGTAGCACAAATCCATCTACAGTATCGGTAATGGTTCATGTGGTAGATGGCAAACAATTAACATCTGGACTGATTGCTCATTCTACTATTAAAGTAACCATGACATGTTTTACTCAGGGTCAAACGCACGTGGAGGAAATATCCTTTGATATCATTGATGCTCCCCAATTTGGTGTCATCCTCTGGATGCCTTGGTTGACCGACCATAATCCCACAATAGACTGGTCTAAGAGAAGTGTTACTTTTCAGTCAGAATGGTGTCAACAGGAATGTTTATACCCACAAGAAAATACATCCAAACTCTTAGTTCAAGATCATACCAAGTCTACTGCTCATTATATCGCTACAGCTGCGAAGCACGACATAGAATTACCTGCAGTGTATGAAGAGTTCCGAGATGTATTCTGTGAGAAAAGTTCTGAGATCCTTCTCCCCTCACAGAACATATGACTGAAATAGACCTTGTACCTGGTGCCAAGATTCCCTAAAGCAGGATCTATGCACTTACTAAACAAGAGAACCAACATCTTAGAGACTACCTAGACACATTTTTGAAGAATGGTTTCATTCGCCCTTCCAAGTCTCCGGCCTCGTCCCCTCTGTTTTTTGTGACCAAATGTAATAGGGAATTACGTACGTGCATAGACCATCGCGCTTTAAATAACATCATGGTTAAAAAATGAGATATCCTTTGCCACTTATCCCCATTCTTTTCGACCAGGTAAGATCAGCAACTATTTACACCAAGTTGGATCTGAGAGAGGCATACCATCTCGTACGTGTCCAAGCCGGAGACGAGTGGCAGACCGTTTTTCAAACTCGTTTTGGCTTGTTCGCATATTGCGTAATGCCCTTTGGCTTATGCAACGCCCCTGCGGCGTTTCAATTTTTTATAAATGATGTCTTACGAGATTTTCTTGACAGGTTCGTCATCGCTTACATTGATGATTTGTTGATCTATTCACAGTCTGTCTCGGAACATGAGAAACATGTAAAACTTGTATTAAACACCATGGCCTGTTCTGTAAACTATCTAAGTGCAAATTCCACACCTACAAAGTGGAATTCTTAGATTTCATATTGTCACCTCAAGGGATCACAATGGCACCCAGAAAAGTTCAGGCAATATTAGACTGGCCAGAACCAACCTCAGTGAAAGATATCCAGCGATTTCTAGGATTCGCAAATTTTTATCGCCGCTTCATCAAGCAGTTTTCCAGCAAAGCAAGTCCTTTAACAAAATTGCTAAGGAAACATTTTCCGTTCCAATGGACGCCAGAAACCAAATCTGCCTTTCAAACCCTTAAAACTGCATTTACAACAGCCCCTGTTTTAAATCATCCAGACTTCGATCAGCCTTTCATAATTGAAGCAGATGCTTCAGACACTGCAATTGGGGCAATTCTATCTCAAAAGGATGAACAAACTAACCAATTACATCCCATTGCAATCCTATCCATAAATGTTTTACCTGCTGAGATGAACTATACAGTGGCAGAAAAAGAACTGTTGGCTTTTTGTCTCGCCTTTAAAGAACGGCACCATTATCTTCTAGGTGCAAAACATACGGTGACTGTGACCATCGTAATCTCCAATTTTTACGATGTGCTCAAGCTTTGACACCTCCAAAGTTACGTTGGACCTTATTCTTTGCAGAATTAAATTTTTTTATAACGTTCAGACCTGGCTAAATAAATAACAAAGCAGGTGCTTTATCTTGATGTGAAACAGCAGCAGAAAAAATTAAAAAGGCAATTACACCTCCATCCATAATTCCAAAACAACAAATTATCGGAGTTACCATGTCTGAACAATTTTTTCAAGACATAATAAAAAGTATGCAGTTAAAACAGATCTTAATTTGGCAACAAAAAGACAAAGAGAGAACTATTATTCAAGGATTACCGTTTCAAAAAACACTCCTATACATTCTATCAAAATCATAAAGAAAACAAGTCTTACAATGGCGTCACATAGAACCATTAGGTGGACATCCAAGGAATAGAAAAAACCCAAGAGCTTGTCCAAAGACATTTCTGTTGGCCTATCTGGAGACAAGATGTTATCCAATATGTAACTCAATGTGACATTTGTGCTCATGCTAAAGGAGATCATAGCGCAAAAAAAAAGGATTATTGCAGCCCCTTCCTACTCCAACGCGGCTCTGGGAAGATATATCAATGGACTTTATTACGGACTTACCCAAGGATCAAGGTCAAACCACCATTTTAGTGGTGGTCGACAGACTGTCACAGATGGCTCACTTTATTGCTTGTGAGAAAATGCCAACAGCAACTCAGTTAGTAACCTTACTGGTTCAAAACATAGCAATATGGCTTGCCTCGCACTATTACTCCCGATCGAGGGGCGCAAATGTACTTCAAAAGTATGGAAAGCTTGGTGCGACACTTTACAGATACAAAGAAACTTGTCCACAAGTTTCCATCCGGAATCGGATGGCTAAACAGAGCGAGTGAACCAGGTATTAAAACAATATCTACAATGCTATTTATTTAAACAATAAGGCTCATGGGTGAATCTCCTCTGGGAAGCTGAATTCGCCTACATTAATTTAAAGCACACTTTCACGAACATGTCACCATTTTTTGCAAATCATGGCTGCCATCCACATTACGCTTCATTGCTGTTAGCACAACCTCACACTAATATACCAGCTTTGGACTCTAGATTACAAAGAATGACTGCTATTGTAAAACATTTACAAAGAAACGTACAGAAAGCAAAAACATATAACTATAAAAGATTTGCTGATAGAAAAAGACAAATAGGACCAAAGTTCAAGACTTGTGAATTCGTCTGGCTCTCTACAAGAAATTTTCAGTTAAAAAAGAAATATAAATTCCATCCACGATTTATTGGACCATTTGAGATCGAGAAATGTGTAAATCAAGTAGCATTTAAATTAAAATTACTAAGTTCCATGAAAATCTATCCTGTGTTTCACACTTCGTTGTTAAATCCAGCAAAGACCAAATGACAAGCTGGTCTACCACCTCTCCTCGTTGGAGATCATAAAGAATATGAAGTACACAGTATAAAGGATAGTAAACGCATAAAAAGAAAATTGTGGTAATGGGTTTCATGGAAAGGCTGTGATCCAGACGAAGACTCATAGGAACCAAGTGATGCTATCCATGCACCACTTTTGATACGTAAATTTCACAGACAGCATCCAGAGGCTCCCATGTGACTGGCGGTGTGAGCACTTTTGATGGGGTGGACTGTCATGATTCTGCCACGTCGTCCTGGTGCACCTTGTCTGGCACCTGTTTACTGTTTTCTATTGTTTTTGCCAATGCTTGTTGTGACTTTGCCACTTGTCTGTGTCAATTCCTGTTGCAGACTATTATGTTATCGATTTACTGTTTTCTACTGTTATTGCCAATGCTTATTGTGACTTTGCCACTTGTCTGTGCCAATGCTTGTTGCAGACTATGATGTTATCAACACCTATAGTCCCTTTTCAGCTCCAGTAGTTTACCTGTGAGCTGGAATCTGGAAGCTAATAGGGATCACATCCTGTTCTGGAAGCTTCTTCCTGAGCCCTTTAAATAGGGGCCACACCCTGTTCTCATTGCTGGTTATTGAGAACCCTGAGCTTGAGCAGCAGCTGTTCCTGTTCTTCCGGCTGTTAAAAGAAGATTCCAGTTGCAGCAAGAAGACTTCTGATTTCTTTTCCCAGGTTGTAGATCCTCTCTCAGCTACAATCAGGTGGGATCGTTCCTTTCTTAACCAACAGCATCGTGAAAGGATCTACGTGCTGTTTTTGTTATTTTGCATTTTGAAAGAAAGTTGCATATAGCGCTGAAGTGCTTTTTGAGCATTTACATGTTTGTACATGTTGTACATCGCGCTGAAATGCTCTTTAGTCATTTACACGTTTGGTAATTTTGGCACTGTTGTACATCGCGCTGAAGCGCTTTTTAGTCATTTACATGTTTGGTAATTTTGGCACTGTTTTACATGTTTGGTGATTTTGGCATTTTTGTACATCGCGCTGAAGCGCTCTTTGGACATTTACATATTGATGACTCTGGCATTTTGGGCACATCGCGCTAAAGCGCTCTTGGGGGCATTTGCACACCTGATGACTTTGGCATTGTGTCACATTGCGCTGAAGCGCTTGCTGGACATTTGCATAGCGCTGAAGCGCTCCCTTGGGCGTTTAAATATTAATCTGCATCATTAGCATATGTAACATGTTGTGTATTGCAAAAAGGTTGTTGGAAGTACCACTGTGATATTTAACAGTGGTTAAAGCACATCATTACGGAAACATTGTGTCTAAAAGCCAAGTGGCTTTTTATATGAATGTGTGTTTCATTTTGAAACATGGTTGTTTAGCCATAACATTGTAAACTTGAGAATTATAGGAACAGTAATTGCCATCGAAGCCTGAGAAGACGTACACAACGACTGTTCTACGCATAACCTGCTTTTCTTTTACAGGTATGTTGTCATTGCTTAACCCATGTTAAATATAGTCAAAGAGTTTATGAAGCACGAAAGGAAAGTTAATCAAGGACAACTTCTCTTTCCAGGTCTCCCTCCCCGCAGTACCCTCCCTAATTCCCTTCCCCACGTCTAGCCACTTTGATACTCAGTGCAGTTAAGCTTGAGTCAAGGCTGCTGGAAGGTGGGCTTTTTGAGGGTACTGCTCCTGAGGAACCCAACAGAATTTTACCAGTTCTGACACCCATCATCCTTTATCGCTATCCTTGAGACACCTTCGCCCTCGCAAGCAGCACTGCCACCTCACAGAGAAGGACATTCTAGCTCTCCCCCTCTCCTACAACCCTTCCACTGTAACCCCAAGTCAATTAGACTTCACAGAAGAGGAAATTCTAGCCATCCTCCTCACCTACAGTTCTGCCCCAGTAACCCCTAGTCCACCAGACGTGAATGTCGAACATGCTATCCACACGGTCGCGATCAATCCCAACAGATCAACTACCCTCTGCAACAGAGGTGTGGTTGATAGCAACCTAGCACTAGTACCCCTGTCTGCCCCAACTCACATCACTCTCTCTGACCCCCCTTTATCTGGCCTCTTAATTAACGGCCGCTCGGCAGTTAAGCATGCCGCTGACATCGCAGATCTCATCCTGAGCCAAAAGCTTGACTTAGCAATTCTGACCGAATAGTGGCTCAATGAATCCTCATCTTCCTGCCTCGACCTCTTAGTCCCTCCCAACTATAACATTGCAAGGCTGGACAGGCAATCTAAAAAAAAAAGGGGGAGGTATTGCCTGTATCTACCACTTTAACCTTCTCGTCACTGAACTCCTGGCAGATTCTACAGACTCCTGCAAATACCTTACACTTTCCATATGCAACACCGCCACCCAACTGTGCAGCCTGCGCATCTTTTACCACTATCCAGGCATGAGTGACACCATCGCTGACCACCTCATGGAAGTCATCACAGCCAAGGCTTCCTCCAACTCTAAAGACATTTTCCTTGGTGACTTCAATCTGCACTCGAACCACCTCAAGGATCCTCAGGTTAACGCCATCAAAGACCTCCTGGCCGACCAAGCCCTTACCCAAGCCTGCTCACCCCCAACACACTCAAAAGGCACCATTGTAGACTGGATCATCGCTAAGGAATCAGCAGTCAAGCTTATCTCTATAGACCCATGCGACTGGTCTGACCACCACGCTATCACTTTCCTATTACCTGGTACCCACAAGACAAGGGCACCGCAACCGGTGATTCCTAAACATTGGATCAGAGACACCAAGAACCTTGATCACAGGGAATTGGCGGCTCGCTGCAAGTCTGACCTTCCCCCCTCATATCACAACGGTCAATGGCCTCAACGATCATTACTCCACGACTATAACTAACATTCTTGATGATATTGCCCCACTTAAATTCAAAAGAACCCAAATCAAAGACAGAAACGGGTCCCTCAACAGTGAGAGGAGATCCCTCCGGCACACAGAAAGAAACTGGAGACAGCACCCTTCAGCCACACATTTAAAACTTCTCCGCCAGTCCAGAAATGCCTATAATAGGAACATCCTCACTCAAAAAAATTATTCTTCCGTTCGGAACTCGCGAACGCCAAGAACAGACCTCGCAAGCTTTTCAAAATCGTCAAACACCAATCTAACAAAATTGTCAGGATCCATAGACAGCGCACCGCCGGCCGTAAACGGGTAACGAACCAAGTGCGAGACAATCGCCAGAACTACAACTCCCGACGGGCGTTGCGTGAGACGCATCACGCGACTCACGCTACGCCCGTCGTGGACGTAAAAAGGGGAAGGGTTGACTCCCTCGGAGCCGATAATTCCTGAACCTGAGACGCGCCGAGGAAGCGTTGTGATATCGAGAAGGAGCACGAAGGGAGAATCAGGCAGGTCGCGGACCGCAAAGACCCCGGAATCATTTGTACCGAGGTAGGCGTGTTGTGGCATACTTCTCTACTCGGCTCCCCCCCTAGAACAGAGTTCGGAGACTCAGTCTCAACAGACACGAAAAGTTGAGGGAATCTCCTTGGAACTCGTACGAAGGAACGCCCCTCTGTTGGAGAGACCGGCCGGTCTCATTCAGAGGAGCGACAGTGTATTGTTGGCCTGGCTATCCCTGCAGGGCATGATTAAACCCCGTTCTGTCTCTCGAGGTGAGAGAGCCTATTGACTTGGAAACCTGCAGGGGGTAAAGATCATCTTTTGTGTTCACTGTTTGTAGTGGCGGATCAGTGTCGCCCAGCCACGGGTGTGCATCCCCGCATAAGGGATTGTCCGTGAAGTGTAATCCGTTGTTTCTGGCAGGAGCAAGCCGTGCTAAAAGGCACGACTCAGTAGCCAGTCCTCATTATTGTTTCTTATATTCCTCAGACATAAGAGACAGCCTCGTCAGGAAGGGGTGGAACCAACACCGGTGGCTTGGAACTAGAAAGGCAGTATACAATTGCCTGAGACCACTGACCACTGCCTATAGCTCTCCCATATATGTCTTGACGTACCTTCTTTACTTTACAGGTGAGGGGGCGGGCTAGATAAGAAAGCACTACATTTAACGGTAAAACAAGGGTAACGTGAGGTATATATATAGAACCAGGGTCTCATACGGTGTCTTGTCGTCTTTTGTCTTGCAGGTCTCCCTCCCTGCAGTCCCCACCCTTTCCTTCCCCCGCTCGATCACCCCAAAAGTCCGTGGTTACACTCAAGCCGGACTTGGGGTCATCCAGAGGTGGGCCCCCTTAGAGCATCAACACAGCCCCGGGGGCATCGGAACGGAGGAACCTGACAAAAATGGCCAAAACCTATAAAAAAAAACCCAAATCCCTTATATCTTCGAAGGAATTCTCCTCCTTCTTCTCCGACAAAATCACTGACCTGGGAAACAAACTTAGATCCGCCACCTACTCCAGTCCCAACCCCTTCCGGATCTGCCTCCTCCCTCCGCGCTGCTCCCCCAGGCATCACCCAAAAACCAAGCGCACTGGACCAACTTCAAAGTGTATGACGAACACTCTGTCTCAAAAATTTGATCGTCCTTAAACCCGAACAATCGCTTTAATGACCCACTCCCCTCTAACTGCCTAGCTGCCGCCGCTCAATCGATCATTCCTGGATGTTGGACTGCAATAATTAATGCCTCCTTTCTACAGGGGTCGATACCTGACTCTCTGAAAGCCGGCCAAGTCCTCCCCATCCTGAAAAAACACATCGCTGGATCCTGCTTCCCCTGACAACTTTAGACCTATATGTAATATCATACTCTTAGCTAAAGTCCTGGAGAAATGTGTGCAACAGCAGCTGAGTCAACACATCACCAACGTCCACCTACTAGATGACTTCCAATCTGGATTCAGGCCTGGCCACAGCACTGAAACCACCATTCTCCACATCGTGGATGATGCCCTCCAAGCCCTTGACCAAGGCAAAACCTGTCTCCTAGATCTATCCTCGGCTTTCAATACGGTCAACCATGAAAAACTACTTGAATGCCTGCCTCAAACTTAGGGTGGGACTGGATGGCCCTGTTCTTGAATGGTTTAGGTCCTTCCTCCAAAACTGGTCACAGAGATTCCTAATCAATGGTAACCTGTCCGCTCCCTCTCCGATCACTGTTGGAGTCTCCCAAGGATCAACCCTGTCCCCAACCCTCTTCAACCTTTACCTCGAACCGCTAGCCAAAGTACTACGCACTGCAAATATCTCCTATCACATGTATGCTGACAACACCCAGATCTACATCAAAATCTCTTCTCCTGAGGAGATTCTCTCCCTGAATGAGGCCTTGAAATTGACTGTCCAACGGCTCGCCTCTAACCAGCTCAAACTCAACGCAAAAAAACCGAATTTCTCCTAATCTCCCCACCCAAAACCAACACTGACATTCAGGAATGGATTAAGGCGATCACAGCTTTAAACTGCCCACCCACCATAGTGGACTCTGCCAAATCCCTTGGAATAACCCTTGACTGCAGCCTGAACATGCGTGACCACATCAACTAAATGGCCAAATCAGCCAGATTTCACCTGTGCTACCTTAGGAAACTGAAACCTTCCCTCAACACTACCGACCTAAAAATGGCAGTTCAGGCACTAGTCATCTCTAGACTGGAGTATGGTTGCTCTACCCTCTCGGGTTTACCCAAGACCTCCCTGGCCCCATTAAAACCCTGCCTCAACGAGGCCGCCAGACTTCTAACAGGCTCAAGGAAATTCAACCACATCTCACCACACCTGAAAGCTCTGAACTAGCTTCCTCTTGAGGCCAGAATCCAACTTAAATTGGCATGTATCACGCACAAGGCTCTATACTCAAACTCCCCTGCATTTCTTGCCCAAAACTCATGGTATCCGGAGGAGCCAGAAACTCCTGTTCCGCCAGAGACCTTTTGCTCCAACCAGCACACTTGTGGAAAAAAACAACTTATAGGGCCTTCTCTGGGGCCGCCCCAACAATATGGAACTCACTCCCGCCCGCCATTAGAAGAATTCCATCTTTGGCACGCTTTTAAAAGGATGCCAAACCCTTCCTAATGGGCAAATTCCTCTCATAAATTTTGCCTTGAAATCACCTCAACGACCTTGTCCTGCTTCCGTTTACTGCTTCTCATTGGTCTATCCAGATGCTATCCACCCGGCACCTCCGGGCATCCCACCCTGGGATTTGGGACCTCCTGTTTCTCGTAAATGGTTTTACTTGTGTTTATCCAAAATTTATCCACCCCCCCTCTTAGTCTATTGTATACAACCTGTGAATCCTGTATAATGCTCTTATACCCTAACGGGTCAAGTTTACTTGTGTTTATACCAAATATATCCAGCCCCGCTAAATCTCTTGTATACAACTTGTGAATCCTGTAAAGTGCTCTGATACCCTAATGGGTCAAGTTTGCACTCTATAAAACACAAATAAGTAAAAATATATATGTATATCATGCAAGGTGCTAGAATCCAAAATAAAAGATCTTACACCTTTTCGATGCTCCTGAAACGGTATGGCACTCTGTAGACAAAAGAAAATGCCTTCAACCTATTAACGACCAATGCAATCACCCTAGGCAAGAATTGCAGCAGCTTAACGGGAACAAATGACCCAAAAGACAGCGATTAAGGAATAGACGCAATACTAAATAGCAATCAGTGGAACTGTCAGAATCACAAAGAAAATACAGTCCTCAGACTCTGAAAGATAGAAATTCAACGAAAAGACAAGAAATGGCAATAGATTGAATGCTGGGAACGAGGCATCAACAATAGTAGAACCAGTTCAATCTGCGATCAAAAACGTAAGGACAGAGATAATTATCAGTAAGCTATAGCCAGGACTCTCAGTGGAGATACTTTCACATAATGATGATAAGAAGTTCTCAAGAACATGGTTAAAAAGGATGGACTGGTTGAACATCTACACTACCAATAGATGTTATCGAAGGGAACAGTTTTAGGCCCATATAGTAAGGAAAGATGTGGTTCTAGGACATGCCCATCTCAACATCTTCTGTCCTTAGCACCTACCTTACAGAGGTGAGCACCTTCCTTACAGGTAATATTTGACTGACTGTAAGAAACATGTTAATGGTTTTAGTGTTAACATATGGGATATGGGTGGGCAACAGACACGTTAAGCATTGTGGGGTAGTTCTTAAACTCACAGCAAAAAAGGTCCTGAGGGGAGGGGTTACAGGAGAGTGAATACACAAGGGTTAAACTATATAAAGTTAAATACAGAAGGTCACATAGGCAGATACACATTATAATACACAACAAAACCTGTGGCTGAGAATAGTTTTGTACTTGTACCTGTGTGAGTGCCTCACGCTGGCCTGTCCTACCTGCACTGCTTGTCTGGGTGCTTAGCATTTAAAACGCATCAGCCTACAGCAAATAAAACTGAGTTTAAAAAAAACACATCCCTGCTTTAACCATGCATTCTGCTTGGCTACTTATTTATTTATTTATTTAGTGTTTTCTATAGCGCGAACAAGACCCAATCCTGGGTGTCAGACAGCTTTACAATTCAATAGCATTCAGTTTCGTTCGTAGTTTAAAAATGTACAACTAATAAACATATTAAGTCTTACTAGGCGACAACTCGGGTTATAGTAGTACATGTCATGACATACTTGCATATAAAATGTGATATAAAATGTAATATCCTTTAAAAAAAAACATGGATTCAGAACTGGATAGACAGTTACAAGAACAGACCAATAACCATGTGTGTTGATAGATGTGCCTTTATTAGCGATCGTTATCTTGCGTATGGACTTGGGTATCCAAACAGGTTTGACTGAGGTCCATAGGTGAGGCTCGATGAAAACACACTGACTTATGCTATCCCAGGAGTCATTACTCCAATTTTACCAGTACAATCATCCTGTTTATCTCCACCTATTAGCACATCTGAAAATAGTAGATTCCGGGATGACTAAAGCTCTCAAAGGAGCCGCAAGAGGACCGTAGTTATACGGGAGGAATTTAATCATGAATTGAATTTGAATTGCGAAACAGAGGTGATTTCTCTGATATTCGGTGGAAGCGCATTCCAAATTCTTGAAGCAGCTCCCGAGAGTGCTCTATCGTAGGTTCTCTTCTTACGGAAAATTGCTGGTTTCAGTAAGAAATCTGTGCCCCCCTTATATATCTAAGGCCTCCAGAAATCGTAATTTTCTGAGCAAGGTAAAGCAGTGTTTTGTAGTGTACAGCTTTGTGTGTAATACACACATCTTTAGCTGAATTATTGCCTCCTACGGTAGCCATTTGGGCACATTCAGATGTGGAGTGATGTGGTAAAATTTTCTTGTACCCGTTACGAGTCTCGCTGCAGCATTAAGCAGGCTTTAGTGGGGCTGTTGAAATCTTAGGAAGCCCAGCTAGAGTTGTGCAACCATGCTCAATCCTTGAGATAACCAATGCTTGGACATCCGTTTTCAGGTCAGCAGGGTCTATGAACAGTTTCAATTTTCTGAGATAGCTCAGATGGAATTGGGCTGTTTTTGCCATAGTGTTGATGTGAGCTTGCATGTTTAAATCCTTATCCAGCGTGATTCCAAGAGACTTGTTAGAATCAACTAGAATCGGAGTACCATTTAGTGCTGTGATCAATTTGGTCCTTTCCTTGATCATCGTGGAGGATTTAGGGGGGGAGATCAGAAAGAATTCTGTTTTCTGTGAGTTGAGTTTAAGATGATTGCTAGAAAGCCAATGGACTGTCTTTTGTAGTGCTTGGTTCATTATGTTGATCTCTTCAAGCGATGTGATCTTCATATACAGCTGAGCGTTGTCTGCATACATGTGGAAGGAGATGTTAGCCTGCTGCAGTATATCAGTGAGTGTCTCAATGTACAGATTGAATAGGGATGGGGATAGAGTTGAGCCTTGAGGGACTTCAGTATGACTTGGGGATAGAAGGGATAGATTGGGGTTCACCAAGAATCTTGGCAATCTGTTCTCTAAGAAGTAATAAAACCATTTTAGGACTGTCCCCGAGAAACCCATCCTATTCTCCAATCGGTCTAATAATTTGCCATGATTTACGGTGTCAAATGCTGAAGATAGGTCGAGGAGGACTAGAAGACAGGTTTTGTTACATTTTTCCAACACCTTAGCCAGTAAGGGAATGTTTGTTACCGGCCTAAAGTTGTTTGGATCTGAAGGATTCTCAGTAGGTTTTGTCAGTAGAGGGATGACCTGTCCTGTTTTTAGGCAGTCAGGAAAGGAACCTTGGGAAAGCGAGGCATTAATTATTTTAGTCCAGCTAGGGATGACCATGTGATTGACCGTAGACCAACATTTTGCGGGAAGAGGATCGTTGTAATGGTTGTTTTAAGGCCAATAAGGTTTTAGCAATGTCTTCCTGATCATAAAGTTTGAAGGTTGACTAATGGGCATTATTTTTCGGCACTGTTTGAGCAGGCTGGGTTGGCTGCTTCGCTTGAGTGCTCTTTTGAGTCATTAATTTATCAGCAGTAACCTTGAGTTCACTCTCCAAGGAGCTAGGTTTGGTAGTAAAAATGCTGAAAAATCTTCAGAGCTCAGAACTGATTGAGCTGTTAGTTGAGAGGATTTGGCCAATTTGTTCGACTGATCCGTTAGTAGATTGAAGCGTTTTCTCAGTCTGTTCTTAGTATTATCAAGTTAATTTCTAAAAAAGTCTTTTTTTGACTGAAGTACGCTTTAATTGTAGGCTTTCCTAATCTTTCTTAGCTGATTTAGATGTGGGGATGATGGGATCTTTCTCCATTTTCTTTCTGTGAGTCTGAGTTTCCGTCTTTCTTCATTCAAAGAACCGTTGAACCATGGGTTTTTATCTCTGACTTGAATTCTTTTGAATTTTAAAGGGGCTATGTTTTGGATTATTTTAGACATCGTACTGTTGTAATGATCCATAAGCTCGCTGACGTCCACCACTTCAGGGGGAGGTTGCAGTTCGTTCTCGCAACTTGCTGTTAGCGACTCCATGTTCAGGCATTTAGGGGCCTATTAGGATGGCGGTCGGAAAACCACCACGACCGCCATGGAAGCAGAAAACAACCGACCACCGGCAATGTAGAAATACCAGTTGCCAAATTAGGATCATCCTCCAAAAAACACCGACCACAGCAGAACGGGGCCAAGAAAAACCGCCCATAGCGGGCGGTGATTGCCAAAATCCATCCGCGGCAATCGGGTACGTGGCGGAAAAACACCAACCCGCCGCAAGCATAGCAGAGACACCGCACAGGAATTTAGGATATCCCCGACGGTCCCGCGGGACATACCGCTGTTTCCGACCGTCGCGGTCGCACACTGGGATGAATGGGAGAGCCAGCGGATGAGCTGCAGCACAGCCCCCGCTGCGGATGATCCGTGAAAAATATGGCGGACAAAGCAAAGAAACCACAATAAGTCAAAAAAGTGCACACAGCAAACTAACCATGCCCCCCAAATACACAAAACACACCCCAATGACACAACCACATGGCAAAAAGAAAAAAACATTTCCCAGGACAACACACACACCACACCTGACAGCAATACCCCATTTGGACACACCCACATAGCTGAGTATAAAACCAATCCCATTCACTGGCCACAATACTTTGCAATACTCCAGGAGAGAAGGGACACACACCCCAGCTTAAAGGAGAGGCAAAGAACACAACACCACTAGCCACACCACACACAGCACCACCACCATCACTTCCACACCTGCACCACTAACCCCCCTGCACATCACACACCATACACATCACAACCACACCCACCACTCACACACCTACACCCACAACCACTTTGCACCACACACACCATGGCAACACATAAAATGCCCAAATTCACTGAGAGTGAGTTGACAGTCATGGTAGATGAGATAGTCAGAGTGGAACCACAACTGTTTGGTAGCCTGGTCCTACAGACACCATTAGCCACAAGGACACAAATGTGGGCAAGGATAGTCCAAAGGGTCAAAGCAGTAGGGATCACCCCAAGATCCAAAAAGAAGATCATGAAGCGGTGGCATGATCTGAAGAGGATTGTCAAAGAGAGGAGAAGCAAGAACCGTGAGCTGGCTCAGAGGACTGGCTGGGGTCCTCCCATTCCACCAAAACCATTCACACCATGGGAGGAGAAGGTGCTTGCCATACTGCATCCAGAGAGTCTCACAGGAGTAGCCGGGGAGTGAAGGCTGGTAAGTACAAACAAATGACTACCACCACACTAATATGTACTGTCTTGCACAACTATAAAACTACACCACCTAGGACAAATTCCATTCATCTGCACCACACACTCACAAAAACATGTCTCACAGATCCAACATTCACCCACTCTCATTCACCCCAAACATAGCTACCAACATTACCATGGGGGCATGTGTACAGGCAGACAGCACTACAACTCCCACCATGCCCCCTGGCCCACACCTCAGCAGGATGGAGCCCTCCCCCCCAGAAGCAAGTGTCAGCCATTACATTACCCTCATCAAACTTACAGGTAGGTAGCCATCTTCCCTGGGAGGGTATTTGTGGGCGGGAGGCCTTTACCACTACTCCCACCATGCCCCAACCCCACCCAGAAGCAGTTGGACGCCATTGCAGTACACCAAACAAACTTACAGGTAGGTAGCCATCTTCCATGGGAGGGTGTTTGTTGGTGGGAGACCTGTACCACTACTCCTACCTTGCCCCCTGTCCAGCACTTCAGCAGGATGGAGCACTTCCCCCACCGCACCCAGAAGCAGTTGGAAGCCCTTGCAGTACATTAAACAAACTTACAGGTAGGTAGCCATCTTCCCTGGGAGAGTGCTTGTTGGTGGGAGGCCTGTACCACTACTCCCACCATGCCCCCTGTCCCACACCTCAGCAGGATGGAGCCCTCCCCCACCACGCCCAGAAGCAGTTGGAAGCCATTGCAGTACACCAAACAACCTTACAGGTAGGTAGCCATCTTCCCTAGGAGGGTTTTTTGTGGGTGGGAGGCCTGTACCACTACTCCCACCATGCCCCCTGTCCCACACCTGATCAGAATGGAGCACTTCCCCACCCAGAAGCAATTAGAAGCCATTGCAGTGCACCAAACAAACTTACAGGTAGGTAGCCATCTTCCCTGGGAGGGTGTTTGTGGGTGGGAGGCCTGTACCACTACTCCCACCATGCCCCCTGTCCCACACCTCAGCAGGATGGAGCCCTCCTCCACCCCACCCAGAAGCAGTTGGAAGCCATTGCAGTATACCAAACAAACTTACAGGTAGGTAGCCATCTTCCCTGGGAGGGTGTTTGTGGGCGGGAGGCCTGTACCACTACTCCCACCGTGCCCCCTGTCCCGTACCTGAGCAGGATGGAGCCCTCCCCCCACCCCACCCAGAAGCAGTTGGAAGCCATTGCAGTACACCAAACAAACTTACAGGTAGGTAGCCATCTTCCCTGGGAGGGTGTTTGTGGGTGGAAAGCCTGTACCACTACTCCCACCATGCCCCCCTGTCCCACACCTGAGCAGGATGGAGCACTCCCCCACCCAGAAGCAGTTGGAAGCCATTGCAGTACACCAAACAAACTTACAGGTAGGTAGCCATCTTCCATGGGAGGGTGTTTGTGGGTGGGAGGCCTGTACCACTACTCCCACCATGCCCCCTGTCCCACACCTCAGCAGGATGGAGCCCTCCCCCCACCCCACCCAGAAGCAGTTGGAAGCCATTGCAGTACACCAAACAAACTTACAGGTAGGTAGCCATCTTCCCTGGAAGGGTGTTTGTGGGTGGGAGGCCTGTACCACTATTCCCACCATGCCCCCTGTCCCACACCTCAGCAGGATGGAGCCCTCCCCCCACCCAACCGAGAAGCAAGTGTCAGCCATTACATTACCCTCATCAAACTTACAGGTAGGTAGCCATCTTCCATGGGAGGGTGTTTGTGGGTGGGAGGCCTGTACCACTACTCCCACCATGCCCCTTGTCCCACACCTCAGCAGGATGGAGCACTCCCCCACCCAGAAGCAGTTGGAAGCCATTGCAGTACACCAAACTAACTTACAGGTAGGTAGTCATCTTCCATTGAAGTGTGTTTGTGGGCGGGAGGCCTGTACCACCACTCCCATCATGCCCCCTGGCCCACACCTCAGCAGGATGGAGCACTCCCCCACCCCACCCAGAAGCAGTTGGAAGCCATTGCAGTACACCAAACAAACTTACAGGTAGGTAGACATATTATTCTGTCTTGTGACCCCACTGAGCAGGATGTAAGCCTCCACCACGCACACACAGATGCGTCACATAACAAAGCCAAATGTGAGCACATTACAGGTAAGTAGCCTGTACGTGCACCCACACATTCGTCGCAAAAGAAATGGTGCCATATGACAACACCAGCCCTCTCATTGCACAAATATGCACACCTACCCCATTGCCATGCACAGTGTGCACACAGGTAAGCTAAGGAAACTGTCTCAGCTACCAAAGTGTGACACACCAATGCACATGTAGAAGAAAGTCTGGGCACAATCATGCACAGCACCTATTGACATGTGCATCGCCATGGGGCAAGTGCAACATGGACAATTCAAAAAATATGAAAGCATGTGTGGTGATACAAATCAAGATATGCACATGACAGGAGAAAGGTATGCAGGAGCTGACAATGGCCAGTCCATGGCCAGTCCATGGCCAGATGTGACGCCTGCCAGGTCAGACAAATCAACATAGAATCCTCAATGAAAAACATGTTGTGCCAGTTCCTAGATGGCAACAGGTCCCTGTAATCATGAATTATGCATGTGTCACATGGTATGCCTTGACACCTCACACCGTGGACAAGTAATGCATGTACCACTGCATCATGGACCCGGCAGTGTGTCACCAGAACCCCCATTCACACAAGTGTGGTAGTGAAAGGCATGGAGATATGGGGAAATGGCGGTTGGCATGCTCTGCCATCTATATCACAGTAGCTACCACCTGGCCCCGGCGGTGTGTCACCAGCACCCCCATTCACACAAGTCCGTTAGTGATAGGCATGGAGACATGGAAAAATGGCAGTTGGCATGCTCTGCCGCCAAAATTGCGGTAGCGCACGCCAGGTCCCTGCGGTGTGTCACTGCCATGGAGCTTGCCTTAGAACCAATGGGAACCTTGATAGCGGTGGCATGATGCAATTTTGAATATCGCGGTAGGCGTGGTCCGCTACCGCGGAGGCGGTCATTGGATGCATTTGAAAGATGCACCATTGCGGTAGCGCGCACCGGGCCCCAGCGGTGTGTCACCACCATGGAGCATGCCCTTACAGCCAATGGAAACCTTGATTGCGGTGGCATGATGAATTTTTGAAAATCGTGGTAGGCGTTCTCCGCCACCGCAGTGGCGGTCATTGGATGCATTTAAAAGATGCACCATCGCACTAGCGCACACTGGGCCCCTGCAGTGTGTCACCACCATGGAGCTTGCCCTAGAGCCAATGGGAACCTTGATAGCGGTGGCATGATGCAATTTTGAAGATCGCGGTAGGCGTGCTCCGCCACCGCGGAGGCGGTCATTGGATGCATTTGAAAGAGGCAGACCTGGACCACCAATTGCTGCAGCTTGGCACCTTTGAAACGAACCCAGGGGGCTATATATGTGTGGGAGTGAGCCTCACATTTCCACTGCTCCCAGAGCCTGATGCCAGAGACCCCTCACCTGCTGCTGCCTCCAGGGACTGTTGCCATACACCCCTCACCTGCTGCTGCCTCCAGGGACTGCTGCCTGCAACCCCTCACCTGCTGCCTGCTGCTGCCTCCAGGGACTGCTGCCTGAGACCCCTCACCTGCCGCTGCCTCCAGGGACTGCTGCCAGAGACCCCTCACCTGCTGCCTGCTGCTGCCTCCAGGGACTGCTGCCAGAGACCCCTCACCTGCTGCCTGCTGCTACCTCCAGGGACTGCTGCCTGAGACCTCTCACCTGCTGCTGCCTCCAGGGACTGCTGCCTGAGACCCCTCACCTCCTGCTGCCTCCAGGGACTGCTGCCAGAGACCCCTCACCTGCTGCTGCCTCCAGGGACTGCTGCCTGATACCCCTCACCTGCTGCCTGCTGCTGCCTCCAGGGACTGCTGCCTGAGACCCCTCCCCTGCTGCTGCCTCCAGGGACTAATGCCAGAGACTCCTCACCTGCTGCCTGCTGCTGCCTCCAGGGACTGCTGCCAGAGACCCCTCACCTGCTGCCTGCTGCTGCCTCCAGGGACTGCTGCCTGAGACCTCTCACCTGCTGCTGCCTCCAGGGACTGCTGCCTGAGACCCCTCACCTGCTGCTGCCTCCAGGGACTGCTGCCAGACACCCCTCACCTGCTGCCTGCTGCTGCCTCCAAAGACTGCTGCCTGAGTACCCTCACCACCCAATTCCACCGCTGTTGTCTCATGTCCACAGTGATGGCAAGGATAGAGAAGATCTGTGCCAGTCCCTTCACGAGTGAGGAGCTGGAGGTCCTGGTGAACGAGGTGCTCACACAGTACCCAAGGCTATATGGTGCCCCAAATATCGTGGTAAGTCCTCAACAGTGGGGAGGGGAGGGCAGGGGGAGCACACATGTAGTTGGACTGATGCAGTATGTGCCTGGGAGTGTGGGGTTGTGTCATGCACTGCCTGACATGCTGTCTCCAGGGGGAAGGTGTGTGTACCGAATGCCACAGGTTTGCCTGCCTGCACATGTATGTATGAGTGACCTTTGTTGTGTTGTCACCCATACAGTGACGCAGAAGGTTGTTCATGCAGGAGTCAGGACAGTGTTTGCTTGGCTGAATGGCTTTGGGCGCCCCTGTAATCCATCTCGGTGTGAGCCCAGCTGGCCAGCACAGTCCCCGCCCACAAAGACAAGGATACATCACTTCACTTACAGAGTATTACAGCAGTCTTTTCACATTGCACTCCAGCTATGGGCCATCGCAGCACTGTAGATTGCACACGACCGTGAAGAGGATTTTCCATTTGTGAGATCATGTCCCTCAATGTGACAACCATGACACAGTCATCTATTCACAGGGCAGGGACATTGAGGGCTGCGCAGTCTTGGACACAGTGAGTCTACCCCCAAACACAGGTTGACATGTGATGTATGTGTTGCTCAAGCCAACAATGGACTGGAGATGTGGGCAGGCTACATAGGTGTTTCAGTGCTGGCATCCTGCATGTGTGTGAGATGTGCAGGGACTGTTCCCCCTCACACCTGCATGCTTTTACATCAGCTTTTCCCATGCAGATGTACCATGTGAGATGTACTCTAGTCTCTGATAGACATATCGTTGGATATGTGATGCGTTTGTATCTTTCTGCTATACTGATAGATGTCAGTACATGACACTGTGTCACTGATCATTTCCACCTCTTGTCTCCCATGCCTGCAGCTCAAGGTACACCAGCATAAGGCCGTGTAGAGGGCCATTGCAGCGAAGGTGCGAGCTCTGGGGGTCTCAAACCGATGGCGCACCCACTGCCACAAGAGATGGGACGACTTCAGCCGGCTGGCAAAGAACGTGGCGGAGTTGATCTTGGGGCTGCTTCCTCGCACTGGGCATTTGGCACGGCGCAGCATGACACCACTAATGGGGCGCATCTTGGCGGTGACACAGCCTGAGCTGGATGCACGTTTGAAGGAGCATTAGCAGCAAGCCAGGGGTGAGCATTTGGGGAGGGTGACTTTGGCTGGGAGTGGCTGCATGTGTACTGAGCCTGTGCCAGCGCTGGCCTATGTGATGTTGGTAGTGTGATGCAGTGTCATGTAAGTGGCTGCTGGGCTGGGTGCCAGTGTCATGCATTTGTCCTACCTGTACTTACAAAGGTGATTTGGATGCTGTGCATTCACATTGCATTTTGAGTTGTGCTCTTCAGGTTTCTTCTGCATTGGGGTAGTCTTGGGAATCCCATGGGAGGGAACGGCAGTGTGCCCGATCTGACTATGCCTTCATCAATGCGTTCATTGCATGCACCCAGATTGGGGAGGCCTAGACATCTGACAACAATGTGCACCAGTCTTTTGTCCACAAAATACAACATGGTGGGTGGCATGGGCTAATGGGCTAATGGCCATTGTGGACTGTCATGTTGTAGTCTGTGTCTGTGTTGTCCCCTCCTGTTCCATCCAGATCTGTCATTGGCAACAAGTAGTGTGCCCCCATCATGTCCCTAGGTGTTGGACTTGGCCCGTTTCCCTGAATTTTTTCGCTTTCATGGGAAGCAACATGTTATGTGAATGCATGTTAAAAGCAAATGTTAAATGCTGTACAATGGTGTGCACACCTTTATCTCCCCCATGGTAGAGAAATGTATAGGCCATGTGTGGTGTGAGATGCCATGAGACGTGCTGTGCAATGGCGTGCGCAGACTGACTTTCAGTATTTACACATGTCACTTTTAAAATGGACGCCATTGCTGAGTGCTTGTGCCTGTCTGCAGAAGCTGGGTTGCCAGTCTAGTTGTTCGCTTCCCAGCAGCCCCAGCTTTTGGAGGGAAACCTAGCAGACAGGGTGCTGGATACCTCCCCCTAGGCCAGTTAGAACCAGTTTCCCCAAATGCTTCTAGAAGCTTCTGGCACTATCTGGTAGGTGGGGTGAGGGGCATATAAAAAGCGGAGCTGGGCTGCCATGTGCTCAGTCAGAGCGTGGACCTGAGAGAGAAGGGACCTGCTGCCAGGGGGTACCGCCACATGGGCCTATGTGCTGGGCCCTGAGCTTATCTGCACCCCTCTGCTGTCCACAGGGCCAGGGAGAGCCATAGCTAGGGCACCACTGGACCAGGGGAACCTCTGCCGGAGTATAGGCGGTTGGAGCTAGAAGGAGACTACACTACTGTGGCTGACTGAGCTGAGGCTCTGCTGTCCCCAAGATAGCTGAGTAATCCGGCCTGCCTGTCTGACCTTGCCCAGTGTGAGGGAAACCAGGGAGACCAACTCCCGAGTGCCTGCTGCTCTGCAGACTAGCGCCTGAGGAAGAAGAGCGCTATACTGGACTGGCCTGTGCTCCCTGCCTGCACCCTTGCGCCTCGTGGGACCCTGACTGCGTGCCCTGCGTAAGGTGAGTGCCATATTTGGTGGGCGCTGCACTTGGAGTGACTGTATCCTGCCTGCTATCTAGCGCTTCGTGTGGGCGCCGCTATGTGCTGAGTGCCCAGGAGGAGAGGAGCACTACCTTTTGCCCCTGAAGCTGGTGGGGCTGCCTAGCGCCTGGTGAGCGATGAGCTTAATGACCCAGTAGCGCTGTGTGGCCAGGAAGAACTGTTTCATACTTAAAAGCGCCGCGGGAGCCAACCCCGTGTAACGACGGCGCTTTGCTGACTGCCACGGGTGCCCACCCCGCGTGATTGCCGCCTGGAGAAATCACCGCGTTGCAAGGGAAAGCGGGTGCCCACCCCGCAGTATTGCCGCCCTTTTGCCGATTTAAAACTATAGCGGGAGCATACCCCGCGTGTGGATGCTGTGCTGTTTTAAACTTACAGCGGGTGCCTACCCCGCTTCATGCATATTTGATGAGCGGGTGCATACCCCGTGGTTTTTATGCTGATTTGGAGGGAGCCTCCTCGCCGGCTGGGATCACTGCTGCCGCCCGGGCGCTGCTGTGGAGGAAGGTGCTGGGCTCCTGATCGCCGCGGCGGCCCCCTGAGTGAGGGGAGGGCCGTCGCGGTTGGAATTAAGGCCGCGCTGGCATGGAGTGCGCAGGAAGCGTTTGCCCGGCAACAGGAGCACCAGCCGCGTCATCAGCTGCGCCCCCGCAAAAGCCGCGCATCGATTGGCTGCCGGCCGGCAGGAAGCCCGGAAGTAGACGGAGACTTCGCTCCGTGATGGGGGCCCTCCGGAGGCGGAGGAGAGCCCCAAGTGCAGCGGGAGCCCCGCCGGCTCCATTACAAAGTCCCGGGCCCCAGGAGAGGGACCCAGGTGAAGAGCGACATCGGGACGAGCCGAGAACAGGACCGGAGGAAGTCTGGCGGCAGAGAGGAAGCGGCGCGAGGAGTCCCCAGGAGCTCCGGTGAGTGTGGAGCTCCCCGGGTGCAGCGTCGGTGTTCCCGGGGGCATAGGGACACCAAGCCAGGTTGCTTTTGGCACCATTGAGCTACGCAGGCGGTGGACTCACCTGCCCAGCCCCCAAGGAGTGGTGAGTGGGGCTGGGCTCAGACTAGTGCAGCACTGGGGGATTTCAGAGTCCTGGAGGGGACTCCAACACTACGGGAACTCGCTGCACTTTGCACAGCTGCCCCGCAGGACAGTGGGCAGCTGCAATGGTTTGGGGGCATTCTGTATTGCCACGCCCTAGAGGAGGGAGCGCCAGGGTGTGCCAGTGGCCCTTTGTTATTGCCCGGAAGGGGGCCACTTTGATGGATAGAGTCCCAGAGTAGGGGGCTTCCAGGCACAGTGGCGCCAGTGGTTATTCTGCAAGTTTGGGGCAATTACTTCAGGTGGGACTACGTGTGCACCACTGGTTGTGTTTCTGCCTTATGATCAAATGATTCATGCCTGATATATTTTGGTATACCTATTGTTGCCTCACTGCTGTTGATTTTGGGCATAGGGGGCTGGATGCTATTATGATTATGCCTGCCTCATGTTTCATGCATAATGATGAACTGCATAATGTGCTTTTATGCCTAGGGAAATGCCCCACGCTAAATGTGATCTACGCCTAATGCAGAGTATGCTCACCTGATTATGCCCATGGTATTCATGTTCCAGGTCCCCTGTGATGGCCGGCATAAGGTGCTAATTCAGGTAGTATGCCTGACCACTGTGTGTTTGATGCCTAATGGTTCCAGCCTACTTTGTTTATGCCCACAGGTGGATGCCTGATGTTTTTCCCTTACAGCTTTCCTGCCTCAGGGGTTATTCATATCGTTTATGCATATGGTGATGCCATGATGTTTCATTGCAGGTGTTCCGGCCTAATGCCTAATGTTACGCCCTGATGTGTTTTTATTGCAGGAATTGAGGCCTTATCGTCATTTTCTTTGTATGTCGCAATGGTTCTGGCAGGGGTCCGATTGGCCCTGCCATGTATATACTCTCCCCTGTAAATATTGACCTGGCGCTGTTTGGCGCAGTATAGAGATTACTGAAATTACCTTGTGTTTCTACAATACAAAAGTTATTCTTACACAATCTTGTGTAGCGTCTCTTTTTGGGGTGTGCCTTGTGTGTCGCCTGTGTGTACTGCGTGGATGCTTTGCACATTTCCTCTGGAGTTTGGCCCATCCGCTCTGCACCACGCTACCCGTTTCCAACACTAGGCGTGCTCAGAACTAGTTGTGTGTCTGGTTGAACAGAGCCACAAGCAGGGTGTTGTGCTGTGTGGTCATCACATGACTCACTCATGCCTGAGTTTCCAGTTTCCACGCACTGCTTGAGTCTATATTGTGAGCTGGCACGATGTGATTGCGCAGGGTGGTGTGCAACATGTAGATTTGGTCATCTTTTGTCATGCATTGCTTGCATATGTTTGTTCTGTTGCTGCCACTGACCTGACCCTACATCTCTCTCTCTCAGGCAGCATCTCCTGTGGTCACAGAGGGACAGGAGACGGACACCAGTGGGGGTGAAACCAGCACAACAGGTGCACAGGAGCCCAGTGACACCGATGTCACCAGCGCCTCAGAGGGGGACAGGAGTCTGCTGGAGGAATCCCAGCCTGAGACGCAAAGCACCACATCATCTGATGCCAGCGGGTATGCATCCATGTTGGCGGGCACAGGGAACGGGGACTCTGCATCGTCTTCCACCACACAGCGGCCAGTGCCCACCCTCCCAGCCACTTCCTCTGGTGCTGCCTGTGTCCGCTCAGTAAGAGGGGAAGAGTGTCCTTCACCCCTAGCACCACTGCCCCTGCCCCTACTCCTGTCCCCCCTGCTGCCATCAGTGCTGAGTCTGTGGACATTTTGCGCCAGCTGTGTGTAGGCCAAACAGCTCTCCTCAATGCCTTCATTGACCAAGACAAAAAATTGGCCCAGGTGGTTTCTTTCATGGAGGGCATACATTCAGACGTGAGTGGGCTGCACCGGACTGTCCAGGCTTTGTCCTTAACAGTGACGTCTGCCCTTCAACAGGCTCATACTCACAGTCCAGCTCCGGTCCCTTTGTCCACCCCCTGGTAGTGGCCACGTCTGACCATAGTGACCACGGTCCACATACATCAAAGTCACGATACGGCACACGAAGCACACAGCAGCAGCAACGCAAGCGGTCCCGGGCGCAGACGCCATCCCCACAGAAGACCAAAGTCACCCCAGAGCACAGAGAGAAAAGCCCGTCAGGTGACACCAGGGGACAAAAAGCAAAGCAGCAGACCTCAGGCACACATGTCTCAGAGGCGTCCCCATCCAAGGACTCTCCTGCCCCTAAAGCATCTTGCAAAGAGATGCATACAGTGTCTGTGCCCACCAAGGAGGTGGTGCATGACAAGGGTTCACCTAGTAAGGGCTCCAAGGCAGATTCACCCACCACCTCGACTTCCATTCCAAGCCCAGTGAAGCAGGGAAAGGAGGGCACTGTAGGGATGACACCTAGTTAACAGGGGAAGGGGTGGCAGAGGCAAAGCCAGGCAAAGCGTTCCGCTGGGTCCAGCACATCACCAGAGGGGATGCCAGCATCTGCACCTGATGCAGCTTTGGTGGTGAGTGTTCCTGTTGTGTCCACACCACTTCCCATTGATCCAAAGTCGGTCAAGCCATTTAGGATCACAAAGAAGTGGAAAGGCACCCCTCCACAATCTCCCAGCCACACCATGTCTCCCGTCTGCATGACTCCATCTCCATGTGCCACTACACCACCTGGTCCAAGAAGCCCTCCAGCTTGCCAAGCCACTGATAGCTCTACCTCAGCTGTTCCATTCTCTCCCCGTTCAAGTGCCCTGACAGTCCCCGAGACACAGCCAGCTCCTAGTCTGCCCGACAGCCAAGTCTGAGCGTTGGTCACCCTCACACACCTGTCTCTCACACACATAGGCCAGTACTGCACATTGTTACCCACTGACTGTGTTGCTGACCATGGAAAGGTACAGTCGCACACATTCCCTGTGCAGCTTCTCATGGACCTACTCTGCACTTTGCCCTGGCCACTGGCCTTGCTGTTCTGCCCTTGCCTGTGCAGCTTCTCATGGACATACTCTGCACTCTTCCCTGGCCACTGGCCTTGTTGTTTTGCCCTTGCCTGTGCAGCTTCTCATGGACCTACTCTGCACTTTGCCCTAACCAGTGACCTTGCTGTTCTGCCCTTGCCTGTGCAGCTTCTTATGGACATACTCTGCACTCCGCCCTGGCCACTGGCCTTGTTGTTTTGCCCTTGCCTGTGCAGCTTCTCATGGACCTACTCTGCACTTTGCCCTGCCCACTGGCCTTGCTGTTCTGCCCTTGCCTGTGCAGCTTCTCATGGACCTACTCTGCACTTTGCCCTGGCCACTGGCCTTGTTGTTTTGCCCTTGCCTGTGCAGCTTCTCATGGACCTACTCTGCACTTTGCCCTGCCCACTGGCCTTGCTGTTCTGCCCTTGCCTGTGCAGCTTCTCATGGACATACTCTGCACTCTGCCCTGGCCACTGGCCTTGCTGGTTTGCCCTTGTCTGTGCAGCGTCTCATGGACCTACTCTGCACTTTGCCCTGCCCACTGGCCTTGCTGTTTTTCCCTTGCCTGTGCAGCTTCTCATGGACCTACACTGCACTTTGCCCTGCCCACTGGCCTTGCTGTTCTGCCCTTGCCTGTGCAGCTTCTCATGGACCTACTCTGCACTCTGCCCTGGCAACTAGCCTTGCTGTTTTGCCCTTGCCTGTGCAGCTTCTCATAGACATACTCTGCCCTGGCCACTGGCCTTGTTATTTTGCCTTTGCGGATTCTCATGGACCTACTCGGCACTTTGCCCTGCCCACTGGCCTTGCTGTTCTGCCTTTGCCTGTGTAGCTTCTCATGGACATACTCTGCACTCTGTCAGGTTGGGAGGCACTGCCAGCACAGAGTGGGTTTCTACACACAGTATTGCAGGCTTGCAGGCAGGCTGGCCAGGGTCATCATGTATATGTGTTCTTCCTTTATGTGTGCCCAGTGGTGTATGTGTGTGGTCATCTTGTGATGGCCAGTCAACCTGGTCCCATGGCTTACTTTCCATTTGTGCTCTTGGATGGTCAGGTAGTGTGCAGTGTGAAGGGGGTGAGTTTGTGGGGAGTGTTGATGTGTGCATGCCCCTGCATTGTCAACTACACACGTGTCACCCAGGAGTTGTATGCCTATTGTTTTGATTGTTCAGCCCTGTGGATGTGATTGTATGCACATGTGTGAGTTGTATGTTGTGCACTGTGCAGGGTGTTGGTGTGTCCTTGCAGTTCTGTCGGACTCCTACTTGTTGTTTTTGTCACTTGTGAGTATGCAGAGTGTGTGACTGGCAAGTCAGTGTTGTGTTTTGTTGCACATCCATGTGTCTTGTTGCTGTTTGTGGAGACTGTGCAGACCTGCTGTTCCACACTGCCATTGTGGTTGTATTTTCTCATTGATGTACCATGGTGCCTTCTTGCCTCCAGTGTGGCATGTTGTGTGTGTTGTCATACCATCCCCATCTGTGCTTCAGATGCCTACCCATTGTGGATCTGCACTCCCTCTCTTTGTGTATGGTACACTCCTGCCATGTCCCCTACTGACATGCAGTACACTTCACTTTGGTGTCAGCTGTCCCCTTGTTTTACATGTGTGTGTGCCTCCCCATCACTTCATTTGTGACACTGTGCTTTGTGGTGCAGTTCTTTGGCCAGGGTCAATGTGTCACTCAGGGCATTTCACCAATGGGTTCTATGTGATGTTCTGGTGCTGTTTGTCAGTCATAGTTGCTCCTATGCAGTTCAACTGTGTGTGCTGCCCAGTCCTCTGGTCAAGTTGTTTCCACCTTTGTGTCCCAGACTTGTGCATCTGTTGGTGTTGTGTTTGATGTATGTGTGTTGGCTGTGTTATTGCTTCACTTCCTGGGTGTGATGTTGTCTTTGTGCTGTGATGTATGGTGTTGTGTGGGGTGCTGTTCTGTCACTGATGTCTGTGTGTGGCTGGTATGCTTGGTGTGCACACACTGCTTGTTGTGCATGCAGTGCTGTGTGTCTATGTTGCCTTGTCATTGCCTGGTGTGCATCCCTTGATGTCCAGCTGTGTTTGCTATGTGATTTTTGTGCCTGTGCATCTGTTTGTTTGATGTGGCTGTGTTGTTCTGTGATGGTGCACTTCTTGTGTGTGGTGTGGTATGTTGTCTGTGCATTGTTCCTGGGTGATGAGATTGTGCACTCCTGTTGTGTCTGTGCTCCCATTGCCTTTCCACAGTTTGGCTGGACAGGGCATGTCTGTTCTTGTTGTGGTTCTGTGTGTGTTTCTGTTGGGTTATGTGTTTGTCTGTTGTTTTTGTGCAGACGTGTGTGTGTGTGTGTGTGTGTGTGTGTGTTGTGTGTGTGAGAGAGAGAGAGAGAGAGAGAGAGAGAGAGAGAGAGAGAGAGAGAGAGAGAGAGAGAGAGAGAGAGAGAGAGAGAGAGAGAGAGAGAGAGAGAGAGAGAGAGAGAGAGAGAGAGAGAGAGAGAGAGAGAGAGAGAGAGAGAGAGATATGTTTGTGGCTACCCCCAGGGTGTGTGATTGTGTGTGTATTGACTGTCAAGTTTTGCCAGCCTTCAGTGTGTTTGGCACTGGTGTTGTGTGCTGCTGGTGTGAGGGGGGTATGTGTGTAGATTCCTACTGGTGTTTGTCAGTCATGGAGTGTGTCAATGGGCCCTGTGTGTGGTGCTGCTGGTGTACTCCTGTGAAATAGTTGTATAAATGTGTGGCTGTTCTGTTTGACTTCAGGGCCTTTCTTTCATCCTTGTGCCTATACATGGTTTGCCTTGCTGTCTCCCTGTGTTGTTGCACTGTGATGTCTGTGGTTTGACCTCACTGACTGTACCAGGCATGTGTGCTTTGATGGTGTGAGGGTGTTGTTCTCTGTTCCTTGTATTGCATGTGATGTACAGATGCTTGTTGTGTGTCTCCATGGCCTTCCATTTGTGTGCAGCCCACTTTGGTTTTCCTATTTGTTGTGCTCCATTGCTGTTGGCATGTGGGGTGTGTATGTGTGTCAGTCTGTGGTAGGTATGTGTGACTATGCAGGCTGTGTGTCCATTTGGATGTTAATTCCTTGTATGTGTTCATTTGGTGCATGTCCTCATTTTTGTTTCCCTGAGTGTGGTGTTGTGGTGGTATGTGTGTTTCCCTGGCCATGTGCTACTGTGCTGTGTGTTATGTGTTCCGGTGCAGCCACCCCTGCAGTGTCTGTCTCCCTGATTGCTTGTTGTGTGGTGCAGGGTGTGTATTTACCTGGCTTGTTGTTGTGCATGGGGTGCACAGGAGGGGCACATGGCATGTGCCTTCATGGGGTATGCTAGTGTGTGGTGGGAGGGGGTGTGGCCCTGTGGTGTTTGTGCCCTGCCCATGCCTGGCACTGGCCCTGCCTTCTGCATTGTGCACTTGTATTCCCTTGTGTTCACCGCTGTGGTGACGTGACCGGGTCATTGCTGCATGGTGGCGGTAGCTGTGTGTCCAGGATGCAGAGGGGTGACTTGGTGGCAGGTGGGTGATGTATGGGTGCCCTTGTGGATGTGTCCCTGTCCCCACCAAGGTGTCTGATGTGGATCTGGACCCTGTGTCTGCCCATGTGTTATGTGTTGTGTTTGTGTTATTGCGTACCTGCGGCGGGATCTGCGGCGGTCCATTAGATCCTGGTGATGTAGCAGGTACAGCACCGGAAAGACGTGTAGAGCTGGATCCATGGCGGTCCTGACCGGGTGGTGTGGACCGGGACTCTGGTTTCACGCTCCGCTGTCGAGCTTCCACCGTCTCTGGTTGGGCGGTATCTCTGCTGCGGTGCGTCTGCTTGTTTGGGTCATCCTAATTTGTGGAGCAGGGCGGAAGTCATTGCGCACGGTGGAGGGTCTCCACTGGCTCGCACCACCATGGTAGCGGGCGCACTTTGATGGCGGTGCGCGTCGCACCGCAGCGGCCGGTAAATGGGCTATGTTTGGCCATACTAATATGGTGGACGTGAGGACCGCTGCTCGCGGACGGAAAAAAGCATTTTTCCGCACCGCCAGCACTGCGGTGGTGCCACCGCCCGATATCCTAATGGACCCCTTTGTCTCTTTGACCCATTGCTTAGGCTTGACTGCTTATGTGGCACTTTTCTTCTTTAAGGATGCAATTTAGAAGGTGATGATGTGGTGATCCGACCAGTCGCAGGGTACAATAGCGATTGAATCTACCTCGTTTTCTTTGGAGATGATCCAGTCTAATGTAGCCCCTTTTGAGTGAGTTGGAAGATCACAAGCCTGCACTAGAGAATGGTCTGCTAGGACGTTTTGGGAAATATTTAACCTGATTATCTATGAGGTCCTTCCAATGTAGATTGAAGTCCCCTAGAAAGATATTGTTGGAATGTGGATCAGAATTTGCTGTAATAATTTCCATTAGTTGATCTACGAATATTGCGTTTTTACCTTGGGGTTGGTAGAAAGCGTGTAGTTTAAAGTGTTGATTATCAGAGAGACGCAGAGAGAGCCCCAGGTATTCACAGGACTCAAGAGGGTCAGAGTGGGCTTTAGAGATGGAGATGTTTGATCTGTGGATACAGGCCACTCCTCCAACTGTTTTGTTTAGCCTGTCTAGTCTCACAATATTGTAGTTTGGTGGAACCAATAGGTCTAGACATGGGGACGATGCATTATTGAGCCACGTTTCAGTTAGAATAGCTACGTCAATGCCCTGGTTCAGGATTAGGTCGGCAATGTCCGCTGTATGTTTCATTGCTGATCGTCAATTCAGTAGTAAGGACAAAAGTGGTATCGGAGGGGTATTTAGAATCAAGTCTTGCCCTAACTTCCACCTTGACAACCAACTGGACCCCAGCACGACATCCCTCCTGGACAACCTACACAACATTGGACCCCGCCAGATTGTGACCGAACCTATGCACTCAGCAGGACACACCCTCGACCCCCTCTTCACAACAGGAAACTCCATCACCTTCAGCCACACCATCGAACTCCCATGGACTGACCATCAATGCGTCCACTTCACCTTCAGAACACCCACCATCCACAGACACCAGCACCTGCTCCCACAAAGAAATTGGACCAGAATCACCGACGACCAGCTAACCTCATCACTCAGCAACTCCACCCCAACCATCGCGGAAAACGAGGACGCCAACACCGCAGCCCGAACCATGCACAGATGGATCTCCAACAGTGCCAACACCATAGCCCCCCACAATGGTTTACCACCGAACTTCGAGAGTCCAGACGCACTTGCCGCCGCCTCGAAAAGGCTTGGAGGAACACCAAATCCACAGAAGTCTACAACAACTTCAGAGCCACCACCAACGCCCACCACCAACTCATCAGAAAAACGAGGAAAAAAGCGATTGAAGACAGAATCTCCACTCATGCACACAACAGAAAATAACTCTTCAACATCATCAAGGTGTTCGCCCAACCCACCAACGAGTCCACCGACATCCCTCCCTCACAAGACCTCTGCGAGAAACTCAGCAACTTTTTCCACACAAAATCAAGAGCGTCTACGACAACTTTGACGAAGACAACCAACACACTGAACCCTCACCAACCACCCCGACACTCTGAAGCCAGCGATCAACAACTGGCCAGCCCTCACCACCGAAGACACACTAAAGACGATGAAGTCAATCCACTCCAGGGCCCCCACGGACCTCAGTCCCCACCACATTTTCAACAGAGCCATTGACACCATTGCACCCATGCTCTGCCACACCATCAACCGCTCCCTGGCAACCGCCTCGTTCCCTGACGACTGGAAACACGCTGAGATTAACCCCCTCCTGAAGAAACCCTCGGCAGACCCCACGTCCTCAAAAACTACAGACCCATCTCCCTGCTCCCAGCAAAAGTCATCGAGAAAGCCGTCAACAGCCAATACGCCACATTCATCGAAGAGCACAACATCCTCGACTCCTCCCAATCCGGCTTCAGAAAAAAACACAGTACGGAAACCGCCCTCCTCGCCACAACAGACAACATCCGTACCGTAGTGGACAAAGGAGAAACAGCAGCCCTCATCCTCCTCGACCTCTCAGGGATGTTCGACACAGTCTCTCACCTCACACGAATATGCAGACTCCACGACCCAGGGATCCAAAACAAGGCCCTCGACTGGATACGCTCCTTCCTCTCTGGCAGAACGCAGTGGGTCAGACTCCCCCTTTCCTCTCGGACCCTACACCTCCCACCTGCGGAGTCCCCCAGGGGTCCTCCCTCAGCCCTACGCTCTTAAACGTCCACATGGCTCCGCTTGACCCCATCGTCAGAACCTACGGACTCAACATTGTGTCATACGCAGACGACACCCAACTCATCCTCTCTCTATCCTAGGAACCCAACACAGCCAGACACAGCTTTCGAGAAGGCAGGGAAACCATTGCCAAATGGATGAAAAACAGCTGCCTACAACTAAACACCAACAAAACGGAAGTACTCATCATGGGCCCAAACCCAGACGCCTGGAACGACACCTGGTGGCCCCCTGCCCTCGGAAGCCCGCCCACCCCCACGGACCATGCACGCAATCTGGGAATCATCCTGGACTCAGAGCTCAAAATGGACCGCCAGATCAACTCCATCTCGTCCTCCTGCTTCCACACCCTCCACCTCCTACGTAAGACCTTCAAATGGATCCCCCTTGAACACAGAAAGACCGTCAATCATGCCATGGTCACCAGCAGGCTCGACTACAGCAACGCACTCTATGCTGGAATAAACAAAAACCTCAGCCGCAAGCTACAGAACATCCAAAACGCCAACGCAAGACTGGTCCTCAACCTGCCAAGACACTGTCACATCTCCCAGCACCTGCGCACACTCCACTGGCTCCCCATCGAAGCTAGAGTCACCTTCAAGATGCTAACCCACGCTCACAAGGCCGTCCACGATACCGGACCACGCACCCCAAAGGACGCTACGATCAGCCCAGCTCTCCTACGCCGTGGTCCCCCGCACCAGAAAGACCAGATCGGGAGGCCGCTCCTCCTTCTGCGCGGCCAGAGCCTGGAACGACCTTCCGCTCCACCTCAGACAGATAAAATTGCTCCCCATCTTCGCAAGAAACCTCAAAACCTGGCTCTTCGACAGACCCCCTCCTTGATGGACTGGAACATGCGAACCCTCCCCACACCCTCCAGCGCCTTGAGACCCTTACAGGTTAGTAGTCGCGCTTAACAAACACCTGATTTGATTTGATTTGAATGTTATTTCTTTCAGGTTGTTAGCATTTAGCTTTTTAGGATTCACTTGTGTTTAAATTGATCGGAACTGCTCTAATTTGTTGATCATTTCTCTTAGGGGTGGGCCTGGATGACAACTCATATGATTGAAATAAGGATTGTGTTTCGGAGTCTGTCATATAACTTAGAATTTTGCGAGGATGTGGAATCCTATTTGACAGGGGCAATGGGGTTGTGTTAATCTTGTCAAGTTTGTTGTGTAATGAGTGTACAGATTTTTGAATCTGGATGATTTTAGAGAGATAGCTTTCTGAGAGAAGTAAAATATTCGTCATGTTTCTGAGGGCGTTTTGCATGTCTATTGCTATCCTATCAGTCTGGGCATTGAGTGATTCGAGTTCAGTTCGTGGGGGAGGGGAGAGAAGTGAAAGTTGCAGCTTGTGTGCAGTCATGGAGTTTTGAACGCTAGATGTATCTAGTTCCGCATGATTGTGGCTATTTACGGTTTCTCCCTGATAATTTTTCCTTTCACTGAAGGGATAAATCAGAACTAGTGTAGTGATCTAACCTAATGAAGTTCTGACCGTAGGAAGTTGCATCCGAGTGAGCCTGGCTACGCAAAGTATTAGATGTATTCGCCCGAAGTGTGTGAGGGATGGACAATGGGCTAGATTTTAGCTGGTTTGCTACTATGGGGTTATTGCTAACTGCTTTGGGTATGTCCAAAGACCGCTTGGAGGCTAACCTGCACGTCTTAGCACTGAATCTTGTGCTGCAGGTTAAAATATGGGGGCTATTAACTTGGAGTAGTGATACTGTCTCCCTGTGCTGTATCCTGTTGTTACTAGTTTCAGAGTTGCTAAGCAAAGATTTAGGCTCCTGGCTATCAATGTCAGTCCCATTTTCATTAATCGCCAATGTACTTCGTGATGTATAGGTGTTAGTATTTTCGGTGTGGTATTTCTGGTGTATTGAGTTAAGGTTATCCTTTAGCTTGCCAAAATAGTCATCAAATAGTTCCAGATCTAGTTGGCTGCCTGGATGAGTACAATGCCATTTTTGTAATATGCTATGTTTAGTGTGGCTCTCAAATGTTTCGAGGTTAATTTTAGCATCTTATATCCATAAGGGATGTTTCTTGACTCTTGGATGCTGAGAAATGTACCCACAGGGGTGCGCCATTTAGCCAGAGCTCTATTGAAGAAAAGTAAGTCATTGATAATTATGCCGTTTTTGGGCTGCAGGAGGGATCTGAGATAAGTGTTTCAGGGTTTTTTCTGATCAGGTTGTGTTTCAAGGTTTTGTTTGCATTCCTGGAAAGATTGAGCGGGTAGACTATAGAGTATGAATTAAAACCTGCTGGTATCAGATTAGCTCCTTTCATCTTGAGGGGCATAGGTGTAACTCGTGCTATATAATTTCCCGCCACCCTATCTAGGTTAAGGTCTAAGGCAATTGATTAGCGAGAAGTGATACTAATCAGGTCTTGATTGAGACTTGTACAGCTAAAGATCCCACACCGTGTAAATTAAATGCAACCAATGGGCCTGCAGCGTGGCACCCACTCAAGTAGCACTTTCAAGCATGTGCGAGGCTTTTCATTGCAGCCTGAATGCAGTTTTAAACTGCTGTGTCGACTTGGCATTTAAACCCCCTTGCCAAGCCCTAAACTCCAGTTTTACTACATACCAGTCACCAATAAGGTAGGCCCTAGGTATCCCATAGGGCAGGGTGCTGTGTAATTAAACACCGGATATGGACTTTTAAGCTTTACATGTCATGTATGTGAAAAACTCCAAAATAAAATGTTCACTACTGTGAGGCCTTACCCTCCTAAAGGATAACAATGGGGATTCCTTATGACATTTAGTAAGCTGTAATTCCTAATTGATAGCAGGTAGATATGTCATTATTGGTACCTATGAGGTTGCAATGATAAACTCACTTTAATGGTAACGAAGTATATTTCATCCCAATTTTGAGAATGCGACTTTTAGAAAGTTGAAATCACAGAAAGGTGTCAAGGGACGTTTATTTTAAATATTTGCGTTCAACCCGAGACCACTAATTCTGAGGTTTTTGAGCATTTATTCTGCTTAGTTTTGATAATTCAAAAAGACATTCATAAATCAATTGGACATGTCTTTTAAAAGGAAACACCACATTAGTAAATCACACAATTGCAACACATTTATATGGGTGATTTAGAACCATTTCTTTTGTGAGACAATATATACAACACATACATAATACCAAACGTTATTTATGACAAAAATATATACAGCAAACCAATGATCACAAGACAAACATCGATAAATTATGTGTGCCAGCCTGAAATTAAACGAGTCCTGCATTTGCACTGAAAACACAAGGCGGACAATTGCTCATTCAAAGACACATATCTACTGTCCTGCCTGTAGAAGGGTGGGGATGCATATCCTGCTTCAGGGTGCTCACCCCATGCCTTTGACCCAGCCAGAGTAATTCCTGCACCCCCAAGATGTGTCCCATCAGTCCCAAACCCTTGGTTGTGGTGCTTAAGGTACCCAGATGACCAAAAACCCAAACCGAGGACTTAAACAAATGTTGTCCCAAAAGTGCCCAGCAAACCAGGAGGAGACTCGGACCAACCTGCTTGTCTATACTCCTGAGGTGCAGTGCCGATTGGATTGACTTTGCGGCTTCTCCCACTACATTTGTCTCCGCAGCAGCAAATTATTTTCAGCGGTCCCTCACCAAAGAGGTACCCGACCTCATGGAACGGTCTTCGGCTACAGCCCTCTGTCTCGTACCATTGGAGATTTTGAACTTCCATTTCGGCACGTAAGCCCGAACGTACAAATCTTTATCTCAGCTTCCTTCCAAGGCCATTTGACAATACCGTTTCCTCCTCAGACACCTCCTGCAGCCTTGCCCCGATTAACTTTACCTTCTCAGACACTTTTTCTCAGAATTTCTTTTAAGTCCAAAGGTAAGCGCTGAATGGGCCCAATCCATTTCTTTTGTTTTTAAACAATCTTTATTGGTATTTCAGTGATTAATCCAACACTGTGTTTCACATGGTATATGTATTATCAGTAGTAGTCCTATCTTATCTAGTTCCAACGAAATGGGTTCTTGTATCCGAACTGTGCTCCATCACGGTTGGCCATATTTTTCAACTTTGATCGAGTCTTGAGTGACTAGATGTCCGTAGTTGGTGCTTTGATCTTTTAGGTTTTAATTTTGAGTGTAAACTTTAAAAATGCATAACTCAGGTTCTAGTGATTGGATTGTTGTAATTTTGTTGTCAAAGAATTTATTAAAATGTACTTTATTTTCCTTAATTGGTATGGAATTTTTCTTGTGTTGTGTTTTCTCCTGATTACTGTTTGTGTGCTGCATAAATACTTTACACATTGCCTCTAAGTTAAGCCTAACTACTTTTTGTGCCAAGCTACCCAAGGTTAATTACACGTTAATTTGGTAACTTTTTGTGGTTCACTTTGCAAGGGATTGCGGCTGTTGCTTCACCAGGGCTCACACCCCAGTCAACCAAAATCCCAAATTCTCACAACGTGGTTGTGCCCCAAAACATTTTTTTAAATGGGGTACAGAAATACATGGAATGACCACCTACGGTGATTGTCAAACTACTGTATGGGAGTCAGAGATATGATTGAACAATTGACTAAATTGGGAAGGGACAAGGAATTTTTCAAATAGATAATATGCCTAGTCCCTTAAGTTAGAAAAAGTGTCATGACTAAGGCTGCATTTAATGATTACATACAATGAATAACTAAGTGGGTAATTATTAGATGGATCTCTGTTTAATATCTTGACAATGACATGATAATTGTGTAATCATTACCCAGGAGTTAATAAAATGTTAAAACAAAGAAAGACTGACTCCATGCTCACACCTCCTCAGAACAGTTGTAGCTGGGAAGAACATATCGGGAAGAAGACTCTGTTGGAATAAAAAGACTCAAGGACTCATGAACACTGATTACACCCTGTTACATCCATGCCAAGATGAGATTTGAGGCTATGCATGGGATGGAGAGGAAGGAGCATTACTCATCTTATCAAGCAGTGTGTTCTGAGATGCTGCAGTCAGTTAGTGGCTGAGTGTCCGTGCAGCTAGAACTGCCCTGCTAGGTCCATGCTTGCAGCCACCCACAGTGGTATTCCATTTGATATTCAGGAAAGAAACTGCAGCAGCAGGAATGCAGAAAGCAGCGTTGGGAGGAAGCAGCCCTGGAAATCATCAAATCTTCATGGTTTCCAGGAAGTGGGTGACCAAACTAACAAGCCATCCTTCCAGGATGATGGTCTAAAGGATTAAATGAAGGTAATTCTAATGGAAGGAGGTGTTGCAACATATTTTTCCACATATTTTTCGCCTTGTTCTTCATTATTTGCTTCCATTTTTGTCCCTTAGTTTTGCTTCTGACAGCTTGATCTGCTGGTCTGTTCACTTGATATTTGGCATGGCTCTTTTCTCCTTCCTGAGCCTTCAGTGAAAGTTTGGTGTTTGCCAATTTTCACATTGCTATTCAATTTCTTCAATCAAGTTTCATAAGCTTGACAAAGAGATTTTTCACCCTTTTTGTGTTTTCCTACTAGTCGGGACATGGCTTCTGACAGGATTCTCTTTTTCTTCAGGCAGTCTAGAAGTGGACTCCGACCATTCAAACATCCAGTGTTTGTGACTCCAAGAGCTAATTAAATTTTGTAACTATAGATCCTTCTCATGACTCAAGGGTTGCAACAATTGTGCCTGGAGAATTCAGTGCTAAAGCAGACTTTGAAAGTACAGCTATTGGATACTCCTCTAAGCTCTTCAAGTGCCACAGGTTTTTCTGGGTATCCTTTGAATTTAAAGACGCAGAATTGTCAAGACTAATCTAAATGGGCTTTTTGATTGGAGTTCTTACCGCATCTACCATGGTCTAGACCAGGGTTCTACAGTGTCGGTCCTGGAGGACCGGATCCAAGTCAGATTTTTAAGATGACTACATTTATCTAAATGTGGAAAATCTATCTGGCATGGATCCGGCCCTCTCGGACTGACATCAGGGAACCCTGGTCTAGGCCTTGGCTAATACTGTTGCTTGCTTGCTGTCCTATGATGTCTTACAAGCTAGAACTCTGTCGAGTAATTGCATAGTAAGCAGTGGTGTTTATCAAAAAGGTGTAATAGATGGTTTGCTGTATCTGGCACATTGTTATCAAATGAGAGTTGAAACAACCTGGGTAGAGAGAATTCAGACAACTTTTTCAAAGTCGTTTGAAAGAGGCAATCAAGGATGAGTTGATATTCTGAATTTATTAGTTTGGTGCAGTTAATGGAACATATATTACAAGAAATATTGAAGGACATGAAGTTTCAAGGAAGTTATTTTAATTTTTTGGATTGATCAGAAGTGAGCAAACACAAGGAGATGATGGACGGAGTGCCACAACTTTTCAGACACTCCCCCCTCAGTCACAGATCTGGTTTGAATTCATCATTGTTCTTTAACTCACTTCACCACCCCAGTTTGTACCCAGCCATATGCAAATCAGTCTGTACCCTGTGCCTCATGGGAACACTCCAGCCCAAACTGCCAAAACCAGGACCTCCATGGACCAGAAACAAGCATCCTGGGACTGGTTTTGGCATAACATCCCTCATCAGCCAGGCTAGCTTGAATCCAGTGGCAAAGTAAGCAAGAATAATGACGGATTCAACCCAGATCTGTGACTCGGGGTGAGTGTCTGAAAGGTTTCAGTGCTCCGTCCATCATCTCCTTGTGTTTGCTTTGATCAGAAGTCACACTGGACTCTTCGTCTCAAGAAGTCCTATTCAAGTAGGAGTTCAGAGGGTTCCTTTGAATAAAGGCGAAATGAAGCACAAAGCTGGATTGTTGTCTATTTTCTAGCAATGCTGGACATGTGATTCAAACTTGCGCTAAAAAGCCATATTGGCAGAGTGCCTGAATTCAGTTTTCTTCAGAGAAAAATTTAGGAAACATGCCAGTTTCCCTGTGGAGTTATATCTGTTAACCAACATGATAGTCAGTTACTTCTATTAACAACTGTTATCAAGAAAGGAGATGGGAGGATTGTCAATACTTTTGCTTGTTGATTAGAGATATGTGATAAGTTCGTTGATCAGGAATGGGCCACAATGATTATATTCCTAGGAGAGCCAAGAGGACTTCTGATGAAATTTGAATTGTGGATAATTCACCACTAACTTCTGTTCTAATAAGAGAAGCCTCTTTGCCACTTCAAATCTTTTTTTGGGAGACCACAAAACAATATTATCTATTGACATTATTGCCTTTCCCTTTTCTGCAATAATATTTGGAATCCTTTGGTTGGAGAGGCATATGAATTGGTCTACACAAACACTTTCTTTATCATAACAATTTTGTCACAATTGGTGTGCTTAGGAAGTTAATGTTCTCACAGTGTTGACATAAATTACTCTACATCTAAGTTAATAGCAGCTAATCCATCTTTAGCACTGCTGCATTATTACGCTTTTCAATAGTTTTTGCCAAGCCTAAGATACGCTTGAGAGTACGACTGTGCTATAGCAATTAACTCTGAAGCAGGTTGTTTCTGTTGGACAAATTTACTCTTGAGTAAGGAAGAGAGAAATACTGAGGGACGATTTACAAGCAAATTTACAGAATGGGTTGCTTGATCCAAATTCCTGGTCTCTGCATTTTTTTTTGGGACCCAGTAAAGATCGAGATCTTCGACCCTACATTGATTATGGAAGTTTGAATCAGATTACCGTCACAGATGTATATCCTTTGCATCTTATGAAGGATACATTGGAGTCAGTTCATGGAGCGCAAGTCTTTACAAATTTTGAGTTTCAAAGTACTTACCATTTGCTATACATAAAGGAACACAATGAGTGTAAAACAATTTTGGTCACTTTTAATATTGTTTATGCTCTTTATGAAATCCATCTTTTCAAACTCTGCATCAATGTTTACTGCTTTATTTGAATGTTAATCTAGTGCTTTCAAAAACTCTTGCAAAACACCAAGAATATGTGACTCTTGTACTGACTCAACCACATAATGTGACTTGTAAGTGTAAGAAAGTGCCTCTTTTTGTATGATGACCCCCAACCCTCATATTTTTGGACTGAGGCTTCTGATGTTTTGACTCTGAAGTGCAATAAGCCCTGGCCTGGTCACTGTGCATGTGCTGTGACCCCTCACATTGTATATATAATTGCCTAATCCCTGAGTGGCATATTTAACTTACCTATAAGTGCCTACTATATGGTGCAGAGTGTTACCAGGCCTAGTATTTTAAATGTCACTAGTGGGCTGCAGCACTTATTGTGCCACCTCTGCAGTGACAAAGTAAAAACATGTCTCAAGGTCTGCCATTGCAACCTAGTTAGGCAGCATTTAAACTGCCAACTCAACACAGCAAAGTAAACCCATTGTGCAAAGTCCAAACCTTCCTTTTTAATATTTATATGTCAACCCTTGGGAAGGGCTTAGTAGTTCACAAGGCAGGGTGCTAAATATTAAAAAGCAGGATGTGTCTTTTGTGATTTACATGTCTGGGCAGTGAAAACTCAGATTTGTCGTTTTCACTGTAATAAGGCTGGTAGTCCAGTTTGCTAACATGGAGTTTCACTAGTTGAACAGCTGCATGCAACTTCCGTTTGGGACTACCAAATAGAATACTCCAAGCTATCAAATACACTGTTACATTAAACTCGACTCATTGCTGTAGTCGGATTTAAAGTACCTTTAAAAAGTCACTACATTTTTGGACTGAAGCCCTGGTAGCCCTTGCTGATTAACTAAAGCAGTGAGTGCCCGCCTGCCAGGAGGTGAGAAGCACTCCAAAGAAGGGGGAAAAGGAGTCTGCTGGGGCAGGTGGTGCGATCCCCTCCTGACTGGATGGCCCAAGAGTGGGGGGCACAGAAGGCCAAGCTTCAAAGGGGATACTGTCTCTCAAAGACAAATGCAAGTCATACCCTAGCTTGCCTATTCCTTTGTGTAGGTAGACAGGCTGGCATCTCTTACAAAGGGTGCTGCCCATAGATCCGACCAGAAGAAGAACAGTATCGACATTTTTGATTTGGGCGGAGATACACTGTGGGACTATTTAGTGCCAACCCCACTGGAAATACTGTCAGGGCATAGGATTGCCATGTTGGAATTTTAGCTCCATTCACTAAGGAGTCCTCCAGCCTCAGAACACTGTTGGACTCCGAAAGAACAGAAGAAGTACTGCACATGCTGAACTTGTGGATCTCAGCAAGAACCAAGACAGGACTTCAGAAAGAGAAAGGGCACTTCTACTATCAACTTTGTGGCGAGACTCCATGGGCTGGACATGCCCCCACTTGTACCAAGGATTTCAGAGACACAAAAGCTAAAAAAGCCTGCACCTGCAAAATACATAGCTGACCAGTAGCCACTGGACTTGCCCTGGACTCCACTGGAATAGACTGTGAGATCAAACCTCAGCCCCCTCATGCTGCCTCTCAGGTCCTGGCCCTTAGCTAGTGATATAATGTATTCTTTGTATGCACAGAGCTGCAGCTTGAAAGCCAAAGGCAAAGGAGAACTGTCTTTAGGTACAGTCAGAGGCTCATAGACTGCTGCTACTTGCCAGTTCTTGGGTAGCCTAGAAAAGCGTCAAGAACTAAGCTCTTCATCGGACTGCTGGATGGCGACTGTTTATCTATGTGGATCAAAACATCAGCTTCAAGCTGCAGAATCACAGCTGAACTTACTGTCGAAAAGAAAAAGAACCAAAAACAAGTCTACGTTCGAAGGTAAAAATCCAATGAGTATACAATGATTGTGCTTCGGAAGTAACACTATCATCAACAAAATATTATGCAGTGAATAATACCACAATTATGGGGCGTGACTTGGAGTGCGAGGAAGATGGCGCCATGAACCTGCAGCTCCGATTCAGGGAGGTAAATAAACTCTTCACACTAATCCCGTGAACAAGGGCGACAAAAATGAGCTCTAAACATCACTGGGATTAAATCGATATTGTTAAGGTCATATATTTTACCACTGGGGACAGTGCTAGCTACTTTCCACGTGGAAGGGATAGCAGAGAACTTTGGCGAACCCTATGGATTCCTAAATACAGAAACATTTTGGCAAAGACAATATAACAAAAAGTAAGTTTCCCAATACTAACTGCTCTATGCTAGATGAAGAGATCTGCACAGCAATCTATCCAGAACATAATGTCCGCAACGCCACATTACTTGCCTGACCCCAAAATGGCAGTTGATTAACAATGTACGGCTAACTCTCCATATAACGCGATCCAACCCTCATTCTACCAGCGATCACCCCTACTGCAACTGTGACCTGTTTTGTTACGATCACTGTATCACTGCAGCCATTATGCTGGTATGCTTTTCCAAGTGATACCCCAGATGTGAGCTACTGCCCATGTGGTCAGAAGAGCAGAGACCTTCAGCTAAGTACAACTAGACACAAAAAACACTTGGATCACTCCATAAATCAATAAGTGAAGGCAGCGATGCTACCTGCTGGTACTGGGTGAAACGATCTGCCAGCAACTTAACCAGAATATAATATCAGCAATGCCACAGTCCGCGTCTGACCCCAAAATGGCAGCCAATTAACAGTGCGAGTATAAGTATCCTGATGCAAGCGGAGACTATATCCTAATCAAGTTTAGCATCTGATTTGGGTTCGAGCTCAAATAAACCCACAGTAGCTCTGTATTGCCACAACTACTGCAAGTGTTATTCTTGATATGAGCAGGCCATGCCAGTACCATACGACAACCATAAGATAATATCCGACTCTGCTTCAGCCTCAAACATCCCTGTCAATAACTGTCAACGCAACGGTCCCTCTAAAAATGGTCACTGATATAGCTAATAGATAATACCAAAAGATGGTAAACATCCCTTGCTCCCAAACAACTATAGGCCAATCTCAATAATCAATCTAGATTGTAAAATATATACCATGATGGTATTTAGTCGACTACAAAAATATATATCCAAACGTATTCACCCCTCCCGAGTGGGATTCTTGAAAAACAGACTATGCAGCGATAGTAGAATTTTATGCCATATCCTAGAGAAAGCAAAAATAGTAAAATCTCTCACAGTAGCGATTACAATGGACACAGAAAAAGCGTTAGATAAGGTTGACTGGACATACTTAAACCTAGCCTTGGAGAAATTCAACTAAGGCAAACCTCTGATGTGCATGATTATGGCCCTCTACCATAAACCAGTAGCTAAGGTCAGAGCGAGTGATACTATTTCCTCTTCCCTCCAGTTGAAACAGGTAACCAAACAAGGTTGACCCCTCTCATCACATCCATTTTTCTTAGTACTGGAACCTAACTTATACCACCTGAGAGAGGAACAAAACATACCCGGCATCACATTTGGTAAAACCACAATTAAATTTGCCACCAATGAGGACGACATCTTATTTGCCTCTGAAAAGGCTCCCTCCATCATAACTGCCATATTGTCATCAATCCAGGAATTCTCCAAGATCTCCGGATACACTCTTAATAAAGACGAGTCCGAAGTTAAACTTCTTAACCGTGGTGGGGTCATATACACAAGCAACGGCGATAAATATCGCTAAGCGCGTTTAGTACTACTTCAGTTATCGCCGGCTATAGCTGGATGTTATCGCCCGGATAACTCGTTATCAACAATGCGTTTCTCCAGGGCGATAAAAAATCCAGCAAAAGCGGCGATGTGCTGGAAATCCAGCGATATTCCTGCAGCGATAGGGGAAAGCTTGATGATAGCCCCTGGTGGTTTTAGCCCACCAATCCACCCCCCATTACAAATATAGCTAAGTCTAAATTTAAGCAGACGTAAGCTTACGGCGATAACCGCGGTTAGCGTGGGTTTTAATATCGCCATAGGTGTCAGGGCACAGGCTTGTTAATACCGCGATGTGCATTTAGCGACTTTTTCCATGTTGTATTCCACAGGCATGCCTACTTTGCATCTCATTAGAGATGCGATGCAGGGAGTTAGGAAAAGCAATGCTAAGACAAGGAAACACGCGCTAGCGTGTCCTTGCTAATACTGCGATGCCATTATCGCCGCTTTTTGGCCAAAAACGGCCGCAAAAGCGGCGGTAATGGGCTTGATAATATGCCCCTTGGTAACAAAGACATACTAGGGAACTCTGGGTTGACATGGCACCCGGACTGTAATAAATATCTAGAAATAGAATTCACCAATGATCTTATGTCTAACCTGCAGATTAACAAAACCTCTTTACTTAAAAACATTAATACATTTCTGGAAGGATGGTCACCTAAATTCCTGTCATGGTGGGGAAGAGTTGAAACATTAAAATGAGGATTACACACCTGGTTAACTACCCCATCAGTATGCTACCTATGATGCTATCTGACAACTTCTTAAAAAAGATCGACAATACTTTTAACACATTTTTTTTGTAAGCGAAGAAGCCTAGCATCTTGCTTAAAAAACACAGACTGTCTAAAGACAGGTGGACTAGGCCTTCCCAACTTTAGAAACTACCAAACAACCTATCTCTTTCAACAGGGCACCAATTGGTTTGTTAATGACACAGGATGTCAACAAGTTTGGGTAGCGGTGGAAAAATCACTCATAATAGACATGCCCCTTACTGCAATCCTGACAATGCACACCTCCCAACTCCACTACTCTAAGTACATCACAAAGAATACAAAAAAAAGCTCTTTTGAAAATAGACTACCTTTCACAGATCAAAAAGTGTAACTTCAACATGGTATCCATAAGGCATAACCCCAAACTCCAAATTGATGGGCAGCTAATATATTGTCCGGACTGGGCAAATAAAGGTATCAATCTAATCAAGGACATTTCTGAGGGTAAGCTACTGCAGCCCTTCTCCACTCTCCAAGTATGATTCAGTCTAGATAACATAGACTTCTATAAATTCTTGAAACTGAGATTACAGATCACAAAGCATCCAATACAATCTGTTAGCCCCTCATTCCCCACTACCTAAATCTGGGCGCATTTTGTCTAAACCATATAAACTCTTCCTACCGAACCCGTAAGGCTCACACTCTAAACGAACAAAAGTGGGAAGAAGAGCTGAACAGCAACAATATTACATTTGACTGGAAATACATACATAGGACTCCACTTATAAATAAGATTTCACCTTTTCTATCCCAAACCAAATATGTGATTATTAATAGGGCATACTGGACCCCATCTAAACTCTACAAAAGTAACCTTAGTCAAGATCCTAAATGTTGGAACTGCGACTTACATGATGATGATTTGGCCCACATGCTCTTTTACTAACCTATCCTACAAGCTTTCTGGGATAAAATCTTCAATTGCATAAAACACACTTTCAATATTAAACCCACCAAGGAATTCTCATACGTAATACTGGGCTACCAGGACACTCAACTGAACACTGAAAATGATCAATGTTTACTAAACTTAATGCACACTCTTGCCTGAAATTTGATTCTTAACAACTGGAAAAATGTCAACATAATTTCTTTCCGGATCTGGCAAGAATGGCTCACCTTTCTTTTTGGCTCTCACCCTGGCACCCACCGAACCAGCCTATGTGGGACTTGCTTGATGCCACTTCCCTTAACTTTGATCCCCCTTGAACTCAGAGACATCTACTACAGTTGAAGTATTTTGACCCACATCCACACTATCTCGAATCACTATATGGTTACAATTCCCCTTATTGGCCCCTCCAGAGATTCAAGCACAACCCTGACACTCACCCCATTACCTGTGTGCTGATAGTTGTTTTTCTTGTGCAGTCATAACCGTGATATGTTATCTGATACACCTCTGTAAAAAAGTACTCAATGTATAAATCATGTTATTACAATGGAAATACATACATGTTGTTAAATACAGACAAGATACGTAACCAAAACAACAGATGACAGAATTTAATCTTGGTGTACAAATATGCACAATCTTGACCTCCCCCCTTCTTTTCTATACCCCTTATGTTTACGTGCATATTGATGCAAGCTATGTATACAACACACTCCCTAATGTAGACCTACGCTATTTTGTTTAATTCATTTCTGGCACTGTCTTTAAGTTTGTTATTCTTTCCAATAAAATCAATTAAAAAAACTACTTGAGCAAAAAAAAAAATACCACAATTACATTTTAGTCAACAGTTAAATAAATATTTTTTCCTTATATGAGATAAATAGAACTTCAGTTAAATCCTTCCTTGTTTTCATCATCAATAATCATTCTTTAATTACAGACAAACAAATTCATTAAACTTCATAGTTCAAAGGTCATTTATTTCTAATTATTTGTCTTGTTTCCAAATAGTGCAACTTGCACCTCATTAAAGATGTCATATATATATATATATATAATCCATTGGCCCCAAATAGAAAGCTTTATAATTTAAGTTTCACATCCTGTTCCATGGTCCGGTTCATATTATAATCACTTTGCAATTATATGTCAAATCCATAGTGTAAGTATGCTCAAAAATGACATATTACATGTTTTACGTTTATTTTTTAAATTGATATTTATAAATCTTTTACAACACCGGGAATCAAAAACAGTCCCCAAATTAAACACCTATTTGGATCTTAAACTAAGAATCCTCTAAACCAAGTGTTAAAAGTGTTTTTTTTTTCATAACAAACATGGTTAAAGGAAACCAAATTCTAAAAGAATATTTTAAAAAGCCATGATTAAAGACACAATTACACAATTATACTTTATGATAGGAGTATCCTGTTTTAAGTACTTTGCAGAAGCCGGTTTCCTATACCAAATGCATTCAGGTGATGTAAAGACTGCAAGAGTCAGTCGTTCAGTTCCTTTCACTGTGTACTGAAGAAAATGTTAAACAATAATGAAAATGTGGCAAAAAAAAGGAAGAAAAAAGAGAAAGGAAGGAAGAGAGAAAAAAGGAAAGAATAAAGACTAAGAATAATTACCTCTTATCTAATCTTAAAAGTCAGCAGCTCCAATATAGTATATATCCCTAAAATGAAAATCAATTAATAACTGTCTAGGATCAAAGTGAGTGAGTGATTGCAGATAAGTGCATGGCTAATGGTGACATGACTCAATAGGGCTATCATCAGCAACATAAAGAACTCATGTGTCAAAAGTTTTAAAATCCTCTGGATTACAAAAAAAAGTCCATTCTTACCTTTTCAGGTCGAGCCTAGGCAGGGCATGCGCTGTCTCTCTGAGACATGCTGTAATCAGTATGTTTGTTGACACCCTGCCTATTGGCTTTATATTGGTTTGTTTGCTAGTCTTGTTAAAATCTCTTTGTTCGTAGTGGTTAATCTGTGTTACAGTCCCTCCTTTTAGTACTTTAGTAATGCCTATACAGCACTGCCTGACTACCATTAACTTTCCACCAGTGGGATGAAGTATTTGGTTTCAAACTATGTCATTTTTGGTTGCTTCTTTTGAACATGCATGTAGCTTATTTTTTAACTGGCGGGATGAAGTATTTGGTTCCTGCATTGCCAATATTTATTTGTTGAAAGGAACATGCTTTTATTTTGTTAAACTGGTGTTTTTAATGAATGCTTGCAAAAATTACCGAGCGTGGTGGATAATTAGATATATTAAAGTGAAAATTTTAATAATGAGTTTTTATATTGTGTCATATTTAGAATAATCTGGTGAACGTGAATGCATCTTTTTTTGCTTATGTTGCCCTTAGTCTTGTTTCTTAACTGTACTGTTGAAATTGTAAAAGACGCCATATTTGTAATTGTATATGCAAAGTGGAGAGGATGGACACGTAGATACTTTAAAGGGCATTGTTTAAAAGAACACTGTTGTATTGTAGCGCATCTACAATAACATATTAAATGTTTATGCAGTTTATTTTTGCTTGGGACTACAATTTAACATTTGGTTGTGTGTTGCCGATTTTTTTTGGTGGAAGGAAAGAATTTGGATAAAATTGTGTGTAATGAAAGGACGTTTTTTTTGTAAACATTATGGAGTATGGTGGCTAATTAGATATATTAAATGGAGTTTTGAAAGAAAGCGCTTTTATATTGTGTCATATTCACAATAATTTGTGAACAGTGTATGCTGCTTTTTTTTTGTTTATTTAGTTTATAGCTTCGTGGGACAAGTTAAATAGCTATTTTAAAGGGAACCTTAAATGAAAGCTTTGTTATATTGTAGCATATTTATAATAATAACGTTTTGCAGAAAGTTTTAAGAATGATTTTTTTTTGCTGCTCTTTCTTTTAGGAATACATTTTAACACTAGTAGTTTAGACTGTTTAGTTTCATCCTAGGTTTGGAAGAGTTAATTTATTATTGGAACAGAGCGTGTGGGCACGTATTTTGTGAAGTTAATTTAAGAACGCTACAATGTAGCAGCTTTTTATTTATATCTGGATTGTAGTTGTGAAGGGAACCGAAAATAAATTGCTACCATATTATAGCATAGATGTATTAAATACTAAAACAAATAGCCACTGTGCCCTGTTTTGTATATAGATTCAGTCTTCCAGAGCACTTTTTTGTCCAACCATTGTAATACTCTAGTTAAAAACACTTTTTCATACTAATTCATTCTTTTGATTATATTCTAATGTTTGATAATAATTTCTGTGTCGTTTTTTTTTTAATAACACATTTTATTGATTTTTCGTGATACCAGCTGGGCAGACGCCCTACATACATACATTGGCACCAAGATAATCCGGATGTTCACAGTTGGTATACATTATTAACTGCAGTAGACATATAAAACAACGAAAACTTAGCGCAGACAGTTCCCAAACCCATACATGTAAGAAGGTGTAGATGAGTACTCAGACATGCAGTAATGGTACCTTGTGTGCGGTCTGGAATGGTCAGGAGAGTGAATTTTAGTGTAGTTTACGTTATTTTGTTTCCATTTACTATTGTATCTGTAATGATCTCTCTAAATGTCTTGGCAGCTTCAGCAGTGATCTACAGTCTGTTTGGGAACTCTGACATCCTGCTGTTTCTGGTAATTCAGCCAATGTGTATCCCAGAGATGCCATAGACAGAAAGATAACAATCTTTACTACAAGCCTCATTTGCGTTTGATTATCCCGTCCCTGTTTCCTTTCACAACACATCTACAAAACATGCTAATGTATCACACTCCTGCAAACTTTCAGGCACACTTTTTCCTTTTTTTCAAAGAAGTGTGAATACCTTACAATTCGCTTATACTGTAAAAGCAATCTTTATATTTTTAAAAAGCTTCTTTCGAGAAAGTGATGTTATTTTATATTTGGGTGGAGGGACTTGTGTTTGTGCATATAATTTATTTACTTACTTCGTTTTCAAATATAAGTACAAATTAAGTTTCTGGAAATTAAATAATAAAAAAAAACTTTGCATTTTAATTTTGTGGTGGAGAAAGCGAACACAGGATATTTAATTCCTTAACATAGGACTTGCTGAAAGCTTCACCTGCCAAAAGGAAATAAAGCAGCTGTGTACAAAACACACAATGCTGCTTGTTATTTAATTCACATATATATTTGGCTCTTCTAAGGTTAATTTATTTTTAAATTAGTGTCTGTGTGGACACAGTTTCACTATCTATTGAAGGTGCGCAACAATATAAAAAAGATTTATTGTGGAGTTATTATATTTTATATGTCTTCAAACAGAGAACACAATACTTTGCAGTTTAAATATTGCATTATAGAAAGCATAGCTCATAAACGTTTGCACTCCCAAGCACCTTCAAAAAATTGCACACAAAACACAGCTATTAACTATCCAAATCTGACATATTAATTGTGCTTTAAAGCGAGCAGTAAACATATGGCTTCAATGGTACAGCACAGATCTGCTCAGCAGGCAAATGCACCATACATTATTCAAAATCATAACTGTGACCTGCCCCGGTATATATATATCAGGATGCTCACCCACACACAGCCGTCCCCAGCCCTAAGCGCAGCTTGTTAAAACAGCCTAAAGGCAACATCACGCATTTTTATAATTAAAAGCTTAGTTCAACAAACTGGTGTTGCTTTATTTATGGAGGGTACTCACGCTTGTGCAATCAATCAATCAAGTATTTGTGGAGCTAGGGGGGAGCTGCTACTGCTCAAACAGTCAGTTCTTGAGAAGTCTCCTAAAGGTCAGCAGGTCCTGGATCTGTCGCATGTGGATGGTGGATGGTGTTCCATGTCTTGGCGGCGAGGTTGGTGATGGATCTGCCGCCGGTGGTCTTTCGGTGTATGCCTGGAACGGTGCCGAGGTCAGCGGAGCGAAGTTGGCGGTTGTGAGTGTAGAAGGTGACTCGTTTGTTGAGGTATATAGGTCCTGCTTTGTGGAGTGCTTTGTAAGTGTGGGTGAGGAGCTTGAAGGTGATCCTCTTTTTGACGGGGAGCCAGTGCAGGTCTCTCAGGTGGGCAGTGATGTGGCTGTGGCGGGGATGTCGAGGACTAGGCGTGCAGAGGCGTTCTGTATGCATTGAAGTCTTTTTGGGAGTTTGGCTGTGGTTCCCGCGTAGAGGGCGTTGCCGTAGTCTAGCCTGCTGGTGACAAGGGCCTGGGTGACCGTCTTTCTGGTACCAGTGGGGATCCATCTGTAGATCTTGCGAAGCATGCGGAGGGTGTTGAAGCAGGAGGAGGAGACGGTGTTAACGTGCTGGGTCATTGACAGTGATGAGTCCAGGATGAACCCCAGGTTGTATGCGTGGTCGTGCATACAATTCATTTACTTGTACAAATAATTTTTGGGGAAATTAAACGCAGCGCTATTTTCAACTAAAGTATTTACCAATTGCGAAACACTTTACTGGTATATACAAAGCAGAATCGCAATCTTTAGCATATTTTATATAGGTATAACAGTTTTCTGACATGCTTTACTGTCATTAAAAAGGGTGAGTGCTCTCTATTTAAGGTATGTTTTTGGGGACTGAAGGTTTAATTTCTATTGTAAACCGAGCATCACAACACATACTTTTATTATTTAGCTCTCTGTATGCAACCATATAGCAGTTTGCAGTAGTACTTTACCTTCCAACATTGTCTTACAAATGCCAGTATGGAAAGCGTGTATAGTAGCCTTTTGCCCCATCCTTCCTCTCCACAAAACTCTAACATCAAACACAGCTATTACCTATGCATTACAAAGCACTGAAAGAGTAACCGTAGCCTAAAGGCAACATTACATTTTGAGCCAATTGAAATGCACCATTAAACAGTACTCACTTCTTATTCAGTACCTGCCCGTAGCCATTGTTAAAGTGTTATTACTTAAGACCTTATTTAAGCACAAACCAGATCACACAAAATAAACAACACTTCTTCCTTCGACTACATAGTGAAACTGAATATCTGGCACAGTACATTCTGTCATACTTCAAAACTTTGGAGAGCAAATCAAATTTGTATTTTTTTCCAAGATTTTGTGACGATTGTTACATGTATGCAAGACTGCATTTGACTAGTTATAATACAAAAAAATCCTTTGTATCCCCAAAAGGTATATGCAGTCAACAACATTTAAAAAAAAACATTTTATCACCTACATTGTCTGTTTATTTGCATACATTCTGTTGCTTCACTTTACTGTTTAAACATGCAAACTCTGTTCTCTATTTGGAACGTTTCCAATTTCCTTAAAACCAGAATGTAGCCATGCCTTTTTTTGTACTTGCACTGCAATTCATTGCCTCAAAATTAATACATTTGTACTTGGACACTTACTAAGCATCGTTTTACATGGCATTTTTAATAGGAACCTTTGCAAAACATTGCTTATAATAAGCAATACTATAAAGTAAAAAACAAATTACTAAATTAAATAGCATTAACTAACTTTTCGTTAACATTATCTTCCTTTTACACTTTAGATATCCAACAAACACTTCAAGAAATTCATAACGCTAATTGCTACTTACAAACAGAGGTAAGTTAAGTACAATTTTACGTTAATACATCAGATAATTGCATATTATCAGCATTTCAGAAAATTGTTTTGCTAACTTATATGCATATTCAAAATGTAGCTGTGCATAATACAGCTAACGCAGTGTGTTTTTCTATTGTCTATTTTCGAAGGGGTAATTTAATTTTAAACTAGCGTGTGTGGGGTCAAACTTTTACTATTTATTTAAGGTGCGCACCAACGTACTCGTGATTTATACTGATATTGCCTTTCTAAATGACGCCTTACAAGCAATAACGCAACACTTTGCAGCTTATGCGCCTAATTCATGTTTTAATAGTTCTCAGCAGTCAGATGGGGCACCTTCACAAACATACCGTTAAATAAACATTGCGGGTTGCATTTTGGAACTTGCACTTTTGCTTCATATGCCTTCAAACACACAACAAAAGACTTGCCCGGAAGTAACTATATGCAGTAGTATGGAAAGTGTGAGCAGAGTAAACACTTCATGCATTTATTAAATTCAACAATATTGCAACTAAATATTACCACTGAAGTGCCGATGAAAGCTGTCTGTATAGCTTTGGAGTATTTGGGCTCACTCTTTTCAGTGTTAGTACGCACCTCATCCTGCTGGTTCATGGATTTAGCTGCACAGCTGCAGCACAAGTTACAAAACGCACAAATTGCATATGTACAACCATTTATATAAATGTAATGATCATTCACCATTCATCCATGGACGGGGCTATCTTTTGAGCGGGGAGGTGATACCCTAGCCCGGGAATGAGGTATTGCATTCCAGTTATAGCGGCCTTTAGCAAACAACAGTCAGACTGTTTTCCTCATTTGTACTAGGGTACATGTCACCCTTGCTGTGACACTGCTCAGACAGGAATATAAATTTGCAACGAGCCACACACCTTACTAGAGCTAATAATTTCCATTTGTGAACATTTCAGCACATCTAAAAATCAACATTTCGGTTCTAGGTGATTTTTTCATAGTTCTTTATAGTCATAGCTGTCCCGTGCCTCTCAATTTAAAATCATTTAGTTTTTCTTCTACAAATACTATTTGTGGTCTACAGTGTATTCGATTTCAGCCTGCCTTTAAATTGCTTTTATCACTGTCTTGAATTTGCTTGTGCCTTTGGTAATACCTCTTCTGTACATCTTCCCAAGGAGGCCTGCTCTATGCTATATAAAGCCATGTAAACAATGTGATGTGTGTGTGTATGTTGAAGGCCACAATGCCACTTCTCTGCACGCAAGCCCTCGCGCTCTATTGCTGTCACATGATGCCCACACAACAAGTCCCTCTGGCCAGAAGAAGGCAGCCCTCCTTATACCTTGCATAATTACATACTGCCCGAGTGGACGTTCCCCTTGTGTTTCCCTTCCCAAAGTGCGACTTTGCTCGCCCTGGAAGCTGCCTCGCAGCTGGTATATTTGCAAGATTGGGTTGGACAGCAGGGGGTTGCTTCTCTTCCTGTCTTTGACAAAGCAATAATTCTTGCTGCTTTATATCAGAAAAAACTCAGTCAGCCTTGCTGTGGAAATGTAAACTCCCTGCACATTCTGCTAATGCTGAATAGTGGTGTCTTTTGATTCATTGATGCAAATCATGCCACATAAACTGTTAACAAAGAACCTCTATCAAACGTATATCATTGATAAACTTGTGACTACAATAAATATAAATGTATTCCTGTTGTAGTACACATACAATTTTATTTTAAATTATCCTAATGGATGCAAACTCATACATATGCACCTGGTTTATTAAACCATGTCTGTACAAATACATCTGCCACAAGGAATAATATTACTGTTTTTCAGGTTACAGTATTTCATAGTCAATAGTACCTTTTCTTTGGTATCATATATTCCTGTGGTGTGCGTTACACTGTGAAAGGGGTATCTATACCTGTTCTAAGTACACCTGCATGTTAGGAATCTCCCATACTATTCTATTAAAATTATACTCAGTAACTAGTGTTTGAATTTCTAATCATAAGCATGTAGCCATGTTTAAGTGATGGTATGTTTACTTTTTTTTCTTTTTCATAATTTTTGTGGCAAATGCTTAACTATCACATCAGTTTTCTACATTCAGACCTGGTGGCTTTGCCACTGCTTTTTATAGCAGAAGATGCTTCTTCAATAATCGGTAAAGTAAATATAAAGTTTCTAGCTCTAGCTCCTGACAGCAAAACATAACTGCCCTGCTTCCCAAACCCACCTGCTCTCTCTGTCCCGCTTAGAGTGACCACCTTTTTGGTCATACGTGCACTGCTTCCATGTCAGATTTCTTTCAGAAGATTACTTAATCTTTAAAATATATATGCGCCTATTTCCCTCCCTCATCATCCATGCTTACTATAGCTTGCTTACTTTATATTTATCTACGCACAATTTCCATTTACCACAATACATTTTTAAAAAAAACATATAAATCAATTGTGCCTAGTCCGGTAATTTAATTATCATACAATAACCCCGGGCGTAGCACTACGCTTCGCCCACGTAGTGTACGTAGCGCTGCCTGCTTCGCACTTTCCGAAGTAGGCGAGGCAGGCAGCGCTACGCACACGCCGAGGGCGAAGCGTAGCTGCCTGCCACCCGCCACCCACCTCCCACCCGCCCTCCTTTTGAATAATATCAGCAATGTAAAATAAATTAAAGTAAAGAGACTTACCTTAAGCGCGGCGTCTCCGGGGCTCCCTCTTCCTCGTTTCTAATTTCTTCTGGCAAATGCGCATACGCGGACGCCCGCGCATGCGCATTTTCTTGCGAGAAATGCGCATGCACGGGCGTCCACGCATGCGCATTTGTCAGAAGAAATTAGAAACGAGGAAGAGGGAGCCCCGGAGACGCCGCGCTTAAGGTAAGTCTCTTTACTTTAATTTATTTTACATTGCTGATATTATTTAAAAGGAGGGCGGGCGGGAGGTGGGTGGCACGTAGTGGGGCTACGCGAAGCGCGTAGTGTGCGTAGATTTGGGCACACTACGCGCTGCTTCACGTAGCCCCACTACGCCCACTACGCCCACCCTTATCATACAATTAACAGTTGGAGGGTGCTACTAGCTACCACTCTAGTCACATTATAAATCATCTAGGCACTACTGCAGCTGTTTCTCTATTCCCAAAAGAAATGTATCATTATCAATACACTAAGTAGTGCTACTATCTGCTTCTCCAGTCCCAGTAATAATTCCTCATTCTCACTCCTTCACATATTGCTCCTACCTGCTTATTTGGTCCCATCAGTAACTCCCCCATTCTAAAACCTCTACTCACTCCTACAGCTGTATCTCTAATCACAATATTAATTCCTCATTCTTTATCCTCTAGAACAGTACTCCAATACAATACACAAAAATACAAACAACCCCACTGCAATACACACCACCCCTAGCCAATACACCACATTTCTAACTATACCACTCAATTCCAATACACTCAACCCCATTCCAACACACCCTACTAAAGTACATACCACTACAACCTACTCCAATAAGCAACATTCAATACACCACATTACATACAACCACCCCAAACCATTCAACTCCAATGCTGCTAGCTGCTTCTCTAGTCCCACTATTAATTCCTCATTCTTACTCCTCTACACATTACTATTACCTGCTACTTTCCCGTCATTAACTCCCCCCTTCTAAAACCTCTACACAATTCTACAGCTTTATCTTTCACCATATTATTTCCTCATTTGTAATCCTCTAACCAATTCTGCTTGTTTCTTTTCTGCACCTATCAATAATTCCCCATTCTAAATCCTCTATACAATGCTACCAGCTAATTCTCTGCTCTCATTGATAATTCCTCATTCTAAGCCCTCAAACCAGTGCTACAGCTCCATCTTTACTCCTATCAGTAATTCATCATTCAAACTCCTCTAAACAATGCTTCCAGCTGCTTCTCTGGTCCCATCAGTAATTTCTCATTCTAAATCATCTACCCACTGCTGCTACCTGCTTCTCTTATCTCATCAATTCTAAATACTCAAAACAATGCTACAAATTCTTCTCTAGTCCCACAATTATTCATTCTAAATCCTCTGTACAATAATGCAACTGTAGCTCTACAGCTGTGTCTCTAGTCCCAATATATACTTTAACATTCTTAATCCTTAAACAGTGCTGCTATCTGCTTCTTTGGTCCAAGTAATATTTCCTCACTCTTACTCCTCTACACATTGCTGCTACATGCTTAATCTCACACAATACCACTATATCCACTCCGATACAAAACAATATCTGCAGCTGTGTCTCTAGTCACAATACAAAATCATCATTTGTAATCCTCTAAACAATGCTGCTATCTGTTTCTCTAGTCCCACTGATAATTCCTCAGTCTTACTCCTCTACACATTCCTGCTAACTGCTTACTTGGCCCCGTCAGTAACTCCCCCATTCTAAAACCACTACACACTGCAACAGCTGCATCTCTCATTACAACATTCAATCCTCATTCTTAAATCATTAAGCAATACTGCTAGCTGCTTTTCTAGCCCTCTCAAAAATATAATTCCTTGTTCTAACTCCTCTACACGGTGATGCTACCTGCTTCTCTGGTCTCATCGCTAATTCCTTATTCTAACTCATCTAAACAGTGCTTTATGCTGCTACTCTGGTACCGTCACTAATTCCTCATTATAAGTCCTCTACACACTGCTACTACCTGCTTCTCCTATATCATCAATAATTCATAATTCTAAATCATCTACACAGTGCTGCATCTTCTTTAGTACCAAATATAATTCCTCATTCTAAATGCTCTAGCCAATACTACAACTATGTCACTATTCATACATCCACTACACTCCCCCCCAAAAAAAGACATATTTAAAAACACATCATTTACATTCTGAATAGCTCTAACTCTAAAAAAACAAAAGCTATTGCATGCCAACTCTAAAACACAACGCTCCACTCAATACACCCCAATATACCACAATACAATACACTCCAATATACTCCCAAAAACATACCACTACCTAAAATCACTACAATACTTACCAACATATTTCACCCTACTACAATTAAATACAAAACCCAATACAACACCCCGATACACCACATTCTAATACCATTCAACATACCCTACTCTAATCCAATACACGGCATCCTCCTCCTAACAATTCAATACAATACACTAACCTCAATAAAATATAATCCACCACACTCCAATGCACCTAACCCTATCTTAATCCACCCCACTACATAACACCACAAAATACACACCAATATACACCACAACTTTACAGAAAAATAAAACACATTCCAATACAAAACTATCTTTCCAACTCAATGCACTGCAGTAAAATACAAATGACCCCATTACAATTTGCCGTACCCCTAGCCAGTACACCTAATTTCTGACTAAACCACTTAAATCCAATACACTCAACCCCATTCCAGTACACACCACTAAAATACATTACACTAAAACCCACTCCAATATCCAACATTCAATGCACCACACTACATACACTCCACCCCACCCAAAACCATTCTACTCCAATGCTACTACCTGCTTCTTCGGTCCCACTAGCAATTCCTCATTCTTACTCTTCTACACATTACTGCTACCTACTTCTTTGGTCCTGTCAATAACTCCCCCATTCCAAAACCTCATCACAATATTACATCTCTATCTCACATCACAATATTATTTCCTCATTCTTACTCCTCAGTACTGCTAGCTGCTTCTATGGTCCTCTCAATAATTCCTCATTCTATGTCCTCTTCACTACTAGCTACTTCACTGGTCTCATTGCTAATTAATCGTTCTAAATCCTCAAAACACTGCTGTACCTCTCTATCTTTACTTTTTTCTCTTATCTAATCAATACTTCCTTATTCTAAATCCTCTAAACAGTGCTGCAACGTCTTCTACAAAAATAACCACTCTAATACAAATGAATATACCCAATTTCAATACAACACAATATATACCACTGCAAAACAACACTATCCTCTCCACTCACTCATTCCAATACCATTTAACGTACCCTACTATAATCTAATACACCACATCCTCGTCCTAAAAATTCAATACAATACACTAACCTCAATACAATATAATCCACCACAATCCAACCCACCAAACCCTATTTTAATTCACCTCACTAAAACGCACCACAATCCACTCAGTACACACCAATATATATCGCTACAATACAAAACAATATAACACATTCCAATACTAAACTATCTTCTCCACTCCAATACACTACACTAAAATACAAACAACCCCACCACAGTGCACCCGACCCACAGCCAATACACTTGATTTCTAACTATACCACTCAACTCCAAAACAATCAACACCCTTCCAATACACCGCAATAAAATAAATTCCTCTACATCCCACTCCAATCAGCAACATTCAATACACCACACTATATACACCACACTCCACCCCATCCCAAATCATTCTACTCCAATACTGCTATCTGTTTCTCTAATCCCAATACTAATTCCTCATTATTAATACTCTACACAATGCTCCACCTGCTTCTCTAGTCCCAGTAATAATTCCTCATTTTTAATCCTCTATACACTGCTGCACCTTCGTATTTATTCCCAATAATAATTCCTCATTCATACTCCCTTAACTACTGCAGCTACCTGCATCTCTTGCCCCATAACTAATTCCTCATTCTTACTCCTGTACACACTGCTACAGCTACTTCTCTAATCCAAATAATAATTCCTCGTTCTAATTCCTGTAAACAATGCTACAAATGCTTCTCTAGTCTCAATATTAATTCCACATTCTTACTCCTTTAAACAATACTACTAGCAGCTTCTCTGGTCCCAGTACTAATTCTTCAGTCTTAGTCCTCTATGTACTACACCTACCTGCTTCTCTACTCCCCTCGCTAATTTCAAATTTTAAATCTTCAAAATATTACTGCTAACTGATATTCTACTAACGATAGTAATTCCTCATTCTAAATCTTCTAGGCAGTGCTACTACTTGCTACTCTACTCCCATCACTAATTCCTTATTTGAAATCACCTAAATAATATTGCAGCTCTCTCTCTCTCGCCCCATAGGAATTCTTCATTCTAACTCCTCTAGCCACTGCCACAACTGCTTCTCTATTCCACTACTTATTTCTCTTTCTTACTCCTCTAAACAATGCTGCAAATGCTTCTCTACTCCCAATACTAATTACACATTCCAACTCTTCTAGCCTACACTAGATACTAAACACCAAAATATACTTCAATACAATATACCCCACTACACAATACACTACAACCTATACCACACCACTACAAACAACTTAATATACAGCATATATTTAATAATTTTCTTTTTATTCTCTTACAGAAACAAAACACATCAAAAAACATATTCAAAAACATATGTACCAATGTTATTATACATTAAAACACAAACACCACACAATAACTAACATAAGATTAGCAAACAAACACAGAACATATAAACAAATTACAAACACCAATCAGTCTTAAAAAAAATACATACTTCCAAAACAAAACATATAACATTTTCAAATTGCAAACATATTAATATAAACAAAATATTACAAGCAAACTATCATCAAAGCAATGACATTGTTAATATTAATTCAAGGGGCAAGCAATGCCTACCAAATAGTGCCTTTGCAATTTTTCATAACTACTATAAACCTGTACAACCCTGGGATTAGAATGATTTACAATATAATATGGATCTAGGGGATAATTTACATACTAAAATACATTCCATTACTAATAAAATGCATATACATCAAGAAGAATTACCTAATTATATAAAGCACAATAACACAATACATTCACTTAGACTACGGACATCTTATTATGGTGCCATTACGACTACATCGTATTGATCCTTTATATCCTGATTTTAAAAGTGCATTCAATTTTCCAACAAATTTGCATTCGGACATTATACTGTGCATGAATGTATATACTATTTCAATTTTCACTAAAGCACATACTTAGTTCATTTTTTATTCACATAGTCGAGATAACAAAGGGATGCCTCATCCAAATGGAACAAGTATTACTATTCAAATAATGAGCTCCAAAGGAGTAATACAATATATTTATCAACTTGCAAACAGTATTAAAGTTTCAAATGAAAATTCAGTAGCATTTGAACTAACCCCGATAACTACAAATACAATTAAAAAACAAACACTTCAAGATGCAAAACTAAAATACAATCTGAACAAAAGATATTTGCACATACCACACATACATATATAGATACAAGTAAGCATACAGTTAACCTAATGCACATAATACTAATACAAACACATTACTTACACATCAGACACATAAATATATACATACAATTAGCAATACAGTCATTCCAAATACACATACAGAAAATACCATACCTACCAATATTAGCTTTTAATAGGATTACAGACCTAAACGTAGCAACAATACCTATTTTCTATATCACAAAAAAATCTACAAACAAATTCATTTACTAATTCAGAAACTAGCACATTCACTAAAAAGAAAATGAAATAGTTAACCATCAGAACTATTAAGATCCCCAAAACATTACATATGTAGAATAGCGGCGTATACAACACAACAAACAATGAGTATAAAGAAACACACAAATAACATAATTAGCAACCTCCACAAAGAAATATCTTAAGGACCAGAATACATTTGTAATCAATTATGGCATAAACAATCATAAAAAGGTTTACATTTGCACAAATGGCACATTTATACAATGTAACATAATACCAAATTAAACTGACTATATATGCAATACTTGCTATGCACACATTAGCAGCAATAAAATACCACCATTGTCATTTATTAATGGAATGAAGTTTCCAAATATCCCAACATAATTACATTTGCATAATTTGGAAGTAAGATTAGTTTCACCAAGAAGTCCCTTCCTACAAATTAAGAACATTGCCATGCACCTTACAAAAATCATTATCAGGTGCTGTAGTTAATGTACCGCGTTCAAAGAAAACAAGGAACACCCTACTTACGAGGAACCAGGGTACATATAATATATAAAAAAACAATGGTCCCTGTGGAAATTATAAGACAATAACACTAATACTTATAATATTAGTATTTATAAAGCACAATGGCAATATTTAGGAAGAAGATACGTAAGTTCAGAAGAAACACTCAGAAAGCCCAGTACGTAAAATGCATTTATAATTTATTAAGAAAAATCCTGTAGCAATAGAAAGAAGGTGTACGGTGTCCCAAGTGAAAATATAACCTATATATACAAGTGACAGGTTGTGACATACAATAAGGTTTCTAAAATACAAAAGAGCACAAAGCGACCATCAAATCAATTTGCAATAATCATTCACAGCCTCCCGTAACAATGACAGAGGCCGAGTACAATGGTTTGCTTTACAAGTGGGGTATGAAGTCTCATCAGGACCTAACATTGAGGGACACCTGGGTTTAAATTGTTATTCTGTCAGAGTGGTAAAGTGCACACCCATAAGATAGTGACTCAGTAGATTTAGGGGAAAAGGGTTACTTACATAGAGCCCAGCCGGGCACCCTTTAAGTGGGAGGTGATCTGACACTCTGTACTGCGTGTGTCCAATCACACGTCTTATATTGGAAAATGGTAAACCAAAAAGTCAATTTCGGTATGTTGCTTCTCAAGTGGGAATTATAATCACTTAACGTTTTGGGACATCAGGGAAGTCGGTACAGTGAATGTCCGGCCGGCAATTGGTGGGTGAGAATACAGCTGTGTGGAGGTCCTTCTTTCTATTGCCACAGATTTTTTCTTCGTAAATTATAAATGTGTGTTACATACTGGGCTTTCTGAGTGTTTCTTCTGAACTTGTGCATCTTCTCCCTAAATATTGCCATTGTGCTTACGAAATACTAATTTTATACGTATTAATGTTATTGTCTTATTATTTCCACAGTGACCATTGTTTTTTTGATGTAGTGATGTAGTTAATGTACCAGCAAATGTTATGACAACAGCTACAATATTACCAAGGCAAATTACTGATGACATGACAATTCCTATTAAATTATAAAGAAAATTAGCTTATAAATCTTATACACATTTTGAAAATGTTAGACCAAATAGAGTCAAACTAGCAGCACTATGGTAAACACCATGTTCAAAGAATATGGAACTACTGTTAATCCAGATTGAACGTATATACCACAATAAATGACTGCTGTGAAACATCAGAAACAAATGATTCATCAGATACTTCAGAGAATATAGCAGCAGGAAATCTAGATACTATGTTAACAAATGAAACTATTACCAGTGATAGTATTAATATTTTAAGTTTAGCACCTGCAGAACATAACACACCAAGAGGTTTATATGAAAACAAAGATTCAGAATTTTAGTTTTTTCCAACAATTGTTTTGTGGAAAACGAAGACCCAATAATAAAGATAGACACTAACCTGACATTATGTCAGTGGGAATTAAGGAGCTGTAACAGGAGAGTGGCAAAATCTATCACTTATATTTATCACTATGAAAACATTTACCAATAGAACATGTATTACTGCAAAAAAACATCAAATACAATTCAGAAAACATGTTAAAATACAACGAAGGATATAAAGTGCTAAAAACTATTTGCAGTTCCCCACCATATTGGGAATATTGCAAAATCTTTTTGCTATGATATGACAACTTGGGATACCAACATTTTTCCTAAATTTATTTTCACCAGAAACAAAATGGCACCACATAATGGCACCATTTAATAAATATACTACTAAGGGCCCGATTCCGATGTGGTTAGGAAAGCATTCCCACCGCGGGCCCGATTACAATGAGGTTAGGAAGGCCTCCTTACGGCATTTACTCCTTCCGAATTGGATCGGGAATGTGTCTTCCCGACTGAGGGCCAGATTATGATGCGGTTAGGAACATATGCTCAATGGGAGTCCAACCAAATCGTATCTGGAAGCATCCGCATGCATCAGACTCGATCGGTGGGACTCTACCGTACCGAGTCGGTGGGAATCCATTTCCAAACCGATCTCATCTGAAGATTTCCTAACTGCATCAGAATCGGACCCTAAGAATACAAAATCTTAAGGAATACAAACAAGAAGAGTTTGAGAATATGCCTTGGGAAACAAAGTGTAAATTAATACAAGAAGATCCAATTACATGTGCAAGACATTTGACTTTCAAGTTCACAAACTATTTAATTGCATTTTATTGCATGACAGTAATCCAAATGCACATTAGTAGACTACTTTTATAGGGGAGAATTCCAAAAAGACGTTCACCACATGTACATGCTTTGTTATGGATTGAAAATGATCAACAGTATGGAAAAACTAAACTAGAAGAAGACATTCAATTTATTGATAAATATAGAACATGTGCTAAATCACAAGGGCCAGAACTAGATCCTTTAATACCACTAGACAGGCATGGACACACAGAAAACTGCTGCCAAAAAAAAGAACATGGAAACATCAATATCCTAAATATCCAATGTCACAATCTATGATCCTTGAACCTTTTACATTTGAAACAACAGATAAACTGTTTCAAGAACAAATTTAAAAAACTCATGACACTATGAATACACCAGATTTTAAAACGTTAGATTGTGCACAGTTTTTACAAATGATACACTTGAATAAATAACAATATATTATATGTGTAAGAAGAATGCTTTATTAATAACTATTATTTCATTCTTTTTTCACATCATTACAGTTTAAATGAGTTGCGTATGCTTGTGCTGTCTACATATTTCATATTTCAGTAAATCACAAAGAGGAATGAGCAAAATAATTGCACAGGCAGCTAAAGAAGTATATTATAATGCCAATATAAAAGAACAACTAAAGCATATAGGCAACACATTTCTAAACTGTACTAAATAAGTGCGCAAGAAGCTGCCTACCTCATTCTTCAAATTCCATTGTGCAAACGTTCTAGGTCATTTGTATTTATTAATACTAACCCGCCAGATAAAAGAACTTCTTTAATGTGCGACTTAGATTCTATAAATTCATTACCAGTTACATCAACTATTATTATTAATTAAGCTTTATTAGATTTCATACAAGGAAATCATAAAAGCACGTTCAATAAAATCAAATCATATTTTCCAAATCAATACATCAACTAACATACAATATGACAATCTCATATTAAAATATAGCAAGCGGCCAAAAGCATTAGAACAATGTACACTAGAAGATTATGCTTCAATGTATAATCATAAAACCACAAGTAAGAAAACAAAAAGTCAAAATGACAATAAAAATGTACTTACTGAAACAAATTTCTATAGCTCAGATGAGGAGGAAATTGAAATATACAACTTAAACCATTAAAAAGACAATATGGACATGGAAAAAACAGATACCTTTATTAAATGCAGAAAAAAAATTTATACGTTACTGCAGATTTAACTAAAACAATGACTCAGAAAATTATTAGAGAGAACTATTAATGCTACACTATCAATGGAGTGAAGAAAGCAAAATAATTTTAAACAACACATACCATATATGCAAGTTAAAGACATTGTTAATTAAAATCATGACAATTATAATAAACAAAATGAACCTATTTGTGATTCAAATATTAACATCAATAATGAAACAGCATTGATACCTCTATTATCACAAATAACTACTACCACTAACAACACATACCATATCATGCAACATTAAGTGACCAACAATGTACTGAATGCTAAATTTTATATGACGTGTCATTAGATTTAGGTATTAGAGACAATACAGAAGAAGAAATCTTAATTAATTCTATCTTACCAAATGATAAGTACTATATTAATATGCAAAATTTAACAACTATACGTTGTTTATCATCATTCACATTAGATCAAAAGTAACCAAACACCATGCTATACATTCTGTACTGGTGGAACAGGAGTTGGAAAAAACTATCTTATTACAGCACTTTATCAAACATTATTACTAAAAATCCAGACATTTATATATTGCTTACAACACTAACTGGTAAAGTAACACATAATATTAATGGGAAAACACTACATAGCACATTTACAATATCTGTGTCAGAAAAACAAAGTCAACTAATGCATCTTAAAATACATTGATGAAATTTCAATGGTTTGGACAAATATGTTCAATTTTATACATAACAGATTACAAGAAATAAAAGCATCAAATCAGCAATTTGTAGGCACCTCCGTTTTAGTTATTGTAGACTTGTATAAATTAAAATCAGTTTTGGAGACATACACTAGTACTAACTTATGAGTAACACATTTTAAAATATATGACCTTACAAGGATTATTAGACAACTAAATGACCTACTATTTGCAGAATTGCTAAACCAGTTAAGCAAAGGAACTCATACAGAAACAGATATTTTACACAGTAAACAATTCCAAAAACAGTCAGATGAAAATATTATCAAAACTATACCATATATCATGGCAACAAACAAAGAAGTAAATAACATTAATAATAAAGTTTTGATACAATACATATAACAAAATCCAGTCTTCACAACAGTAGCCATTGATACAGTTGGTTCTGATCTTACAGAAGCAGTAAAGGAAACATTATTAAAAAAAAATACCAACAGATCCAACAAAAAACATGGGAATTGCACACTCCTTATACATTGCTTTAAAACTACGTTATGATCTAAGTTATAATGTTTCAGTTAACAATGGTTTAACTAATGGATCAACTGGAATAGTAGAATTAGTATAACCTATCAACAATAGACCATCTATAGTTTGGATAGCACTTGATATTGAAATTCAAGAAAGAAAACAAACACATATTGCACGGACATTTTAGTTAATTAGACACACAAATATCCATTAACAAGGCAATTTCAATTCACAAAAAAAGTATAACTATAATAAGAAAACAATTTCCATTGTGCCAAGCATCAGTACAAACAATACATAGGACATAAGGTGAAGCTATTGAGCCACTTTACATACACTTTAACAATAGCAGAATACACCATTTGCATTATATAGCTTTACGTAGAGCAAAATCAATTTCAAACATATACATTCAAACTTTGATAAAAAAATAACTTTACATCACAAAGTAAAGGAAGAATTGCAACGATTACGAACACAAATGCCAATACATATATTAGTACCACAATTATCCACATACAGCAACAACTTAAATATTATCGTGCACAATTTACGCTAAATTAAAAAGAACTTCAAATCAATAACGTCAGATACAAACATCATGAATGCAGATATGATATTATTTGTCTTTATGCAATACCACAATGTCATCATATGCTCTTGGATAAATACTACAATCGACAAACAAAACATGGCATTGCAATATTCTACAAAAATATTACGTATATATGAAGTACAACAAGGAATTGATATTCTATATTTCACACTACATATAAATGAAACAAACTACTTAACTATCATATTGTATAAACCACCACATATTCCAATACAAATCCTATTACATTCAATTGCAAACATTATTAACTTCTATCCCAATTTTACATATGTTTTCATGGGAGATTTTAACACAGACTTAAACAACACAAACAGACAAACTCAATTATTATGAGATTTTATGCACACACAGTTTCAATGCAACCAAATAATTGATACACTACAAACTACCAAACAATATTAAATCACATATATACTACTCAAAACTATGGAATTTTAGAATGCTAGTACAGTGATCATAAAGCTTTATGGGTAGCACTTTGAAACAATAATTATGAAATTAACAGGTTTTTTTCTCATTCCAGATGCTTTCTATTGAAGATATTACTGAAAAATCAACAGAAGACAACAAACCTTATCAGAAAGGCGTGAAAGATATTATTGTCAAATATACAGGCAAAACATATTGCAAAACAAGAAAACAAAGTTCCATATGGCATTAGCACACACAAATGGATGCATGAAAGCTATTGCTACAATGAAGAATATCTACTCTTAACAAAAGAAAAAAATGGCATTTTAATATGCAATTTCATAGTAAAAAACAATTATATTCTAATTACAAAAGAAGCATGGGTTACAAGAATACCTCCATTTAGAATTCTGGAAACAATTGTACAAGAAGCTGAATCTTTATTGCAACCTCTAGCTCCACCAGCATCACCAATAAAGGCAGCAAGAGAAGCAAAACTTAAAACATTAATGACTGTATGTGGGACAATAACTGAGGTAAGACAGCAATACGTTTAATATCAAATATACTACATTAAATCTTCACTTTTATTTATCTATTTCTATTTCTCTATTTCTTTACATCTTCTTACAATTTTAAGTCTTTTATTTCTATTTCAAATTTCTTTTTCTAACTTATTTAAAAAAGCCCCAAATCAACATCGTTCTCTTCAGCATTCAGCATTCTTTTAAAATTCATCAATTCACTCTATTTACCCTTTAACTATCATTAACATTAACTAACTTTTTCTCTAATTCTTTTTCTCTTTCTTTTATTCTCTTCCTATTACTAATATATTTCATTTAATACAAATGTTTAGCCTTTTTAGTGTCTTACATTTTAACAACCTCTTCTTTATACTTCTTTCTTTAGAAAAAATAATTCCAAAATATATTTATATCTCTCCTCTCATTCTCTACATATTCACACACTATTTCCAAAACATTACTTGTAAAATATCCTTTATATCTTCTCTTCTTTCTTAATGTCATCCATTAACACTTTATTTTTTATTCTATCTTGACATCACTATTTTCTTCTATTTTTATACATCTTCTCTTCTCCTTCATTAAAAACTTCTAAACATCCTTTATTATCTTCAAAATACATTCCACATCTCAAAATCTCAAAAGCTTTCATTTTTACTTCATATGTAATCTCACCTCTATACCTTTTATCTTTATTTATCTTTATCTATATTTTGCTCACTTTCTTTATACCTCTCTTCTTTTCTATTCATATTTCTAATCTATTTCATTGACTTCAAAACTTTAATCACTTTACTTACATTATTTTTAGCTACCTCTTCTTTCACCTATATTTCTACAGTTTCTTCCCCTCCTTTACTTAAATACCTCCTTACATCCTCTCCTTCATCACACATTATTTCAAATACATTTTGTTAATTCTATCCTTCCTCATTTTATTTTATTTAAAACCTATCATCACTACTTTCTTAAAACTTTTCTTCATCCTATTTTTTCTTTCATATATATAACTATAACCTTTCATTACTATCTCATAAATACATTGAGCATCTCTAAATTTCAAATCAATACTCTACATTTTCAATGTTGGCATCTTTTTTAACTCTCTAAACATTTTCATTATTTATCCTTGTCTCTCTTTTGCTCTATTTCTTTCACTCTTAATTTTTAACACCTCATAATTCTCATCTATCATGTTTACTACAAAACACGCCTTTTATTTTAACAGCACAGATAGCTAAAGCTTTTTAAAGCAACAATCTGTTCTGTTTGTTTATTTTGGTCATACACCATAAAAGCAATATCTCTAATGATACAGTTTGAATAACTTACTTCAATACTGTATAAAAACAATACATAAATGTAGCATAAAATCAGCATAGTAAAAGTAAAACACTAGTCTAGACTATAAAATCATACAGTGTTGTTCTAGCGATACAATTAGGTAACCTCTGCTGATGCGTCAGATTTTATTGTGGGGTTAGTATATGATACAACATTGCAACAAATTGGCCAGATACTATATAAAAATGTAGCAATTGAAAAAACGATGGCTGGGGACGTAACAGCTCTACAGAATCTCCTAGCTACTCTGTAGTGGCGAACACCAATCGAACGGCATAATGGAATTATCCAGCGCCTTCTCTGTTTAGTGTATTTTAAACAAACAAACAATATATGTTCTGTCGTTTCCTTGGCTAAGGCATAAATTTGAACCACCATGATTAGCTTTCCATTTACAAGTAACAAATGCTAAAGGTAGGGTGCCCAACCTAAATCTGATATATGATTTTGTGGAGGGGAGAGTCAATTTCGTCCATGTATTTCTCGAAGAGGGAATATGGTTTAAAATCTAGGAAAGATTTGGTTATTTTACCTGTGTCTGCCCGGCTAATTAATTCTGAGCCCACCTGATCCCAGTACATTGCCTTCAGGTTTTTTATTTCATGGAAAGAGATTGATTGAGGATCTGTCCAATACTTTTGTAGGCCTAGTGAGAAACATGTTGGTTTCCAAAATGCTAACCATGGGAGGTTACGCCCACCTTAGGACCTATCAAGTATGTCTTGAAGGCCCTCTCTGTAGTTTGCCACTTCAGGGGTCATACAGACTCGAAACCAGTATGAAATTGGTCTGAGTTGCATTAGGCAGACAATGACCCCACAATTCTGCACCATAGATACCGGCAACTACAGTTCAAGGTCTGGAGAGACTGTATGGCTGGAGGAATCATTTGCTAATTTCAATAATTTAGCTGCCCAGTGTTTTAAGATAAGTGTGCTTTTTGTGACTTGATTTATCCAGGAGTTGGTACTAGACAGACAAATTCCGAGATAGTCAAATTCCTTCACTCTCTCTATCTGTTTCCCCTCTAGCAATATTGTTCCTTTGAAAACTCTATGCGGTGTATGGCCATGAATTTGGTTTTGATTTCGTTTATCACTAGGAAATGATCTGAGCAGAAGAGACTAAACTTGCTCAAAAGTTTCACCAGGCCCTTAGGGGTCTTTGATATTAGCAGCAAGTCATCTGCGAATAACAAAGCTGGGATCTTGCCCCCCCCCCCCCAAGAGCCCGGGAGTCATTATCGCAGGCCTGCAAGTAGTCAATGCATCCATTAATGAACAATAAGAATTGTGTGGGGGCAAGTACACAATCATGCTGAACTCCTTTTTGGTCCCCAAATGGGACAGTTGATTCCCCATTTGGTCCCCATCTGCCCTGAGCAAAATTATCATATCATTAAGGGTTCTCCACAATCTATCCCTGGGGACCATGTCAAAGGCCGCTTTAAGATCTACCAAAGCGGCATATAGACTACCATTATCCAATTCACCTCTTTCCACCTTACTAACTGGAACCTGTTATGTTATGTTAACGGGTCTTGTAAAGCGCCTGGTTATACTAGGAACAGTGTGTCCCCGCGCTGCGGTGGGGCAGCAAAAGCAGAACTCGGTCTATTTGTGGGGGAAGAGGAGAGTCTTTAGCTTCTTCCTAAAAATACCTTCCGCTGGTTCTAATCGGAGGCACACAGGTAGTTTATTCCATGCTTGAGCCGCCAAGAGCCGGAAAGACCGGCCCCCCATTCTGGCTCTTTTTATCATAGGGACACATAATAGGCCCAGTCCCTCAGATCTGAGGCGGCGGGTGGGATTGTAGGGAGTGAGAAGGTTACGCAGGTAGGTAGGAGCGGTCCCCTGCAAAATGCGGTGGCATACACATAATGCCTTAAAGCGAGCTCGTTCCCGGATAGGGAGCCAATGAAGAGAGGCTAGAGTCGGTTTAGAGGGAGCTCTCCTGGGACGCTTCAGGACTAGACGGGCTGCTGCGTTCTGGACGCATTGAAGTCTCTGAGTGCACCTTTCTGTGGTCCCCAGAAGGAGGACGTTGCCATAGTCAAGACGGGAAGTCACAAGTGCATGGACCATGGTCTTCCTGGCTGCAGTGGGCAATATGTCAAGGGTTTTCCTGAGATTTTTTAGTATTCCGTAACAAGTGCCAGCCACCCGCCTAGTGTGGTAATCAAACGAGAGGTGGGTGTCAATCCAGACCCCAAGGTTTTTAGCTTGGACACAAGGTATGGGAGTGGGTCCCAAATCTTGCGGCCACCACGCAGATGACCAGACAGAGGGGGCTTTCCCCACTATCAGCACCTCCGTCTTGTTGCCATTGAGTTTTAAGCAGTTAATATCCATCCAGGCAGCAAGTTCCTGGAGGCACGCCACCAAGTTGGGCGCTGCTGTTTGTTGGTCTTGAGTCAAGGACACCACCAACTGGGTGTCATCGGCATAAGACACCACTCCAATCCCAAAACCTTCAGCAATCTCGGCCAAGGGAGCCACGTAAAGATTAACGAGGGTGGGGCTTAAAATTGAGCCCTGGGGGACTCCCTGCTGCAGTGCCATCACTTTGGAATAGAATTTCCCCTGCTTCACCTGGAAGCTACGGTTGTTTAAGAAAGAGATGAGCCAGTCCAAGGCCTTCCCAGACACACCTCCCTTCTTCAGACGATCGGCCAGAATCTTGTGGGCCACAGTATCAAAGGCCGCACTGAGGTCGAGCAGGATTAGGGCGACAGTTTGGCCTGCGTCCACATGTTGCCGGATGGTCTCAGTGGCCAGGAGAAGGGCGGATTCTGTCGAGTGGCATGAGCGGAAGCCCGACTGGGTGGGATGGAGGAGGTGGGAATTCTCAATGTGCGTCGTGAGCTGCTGGTTGACCACTTTCTCTGCAATCTTGGCAAAGTAGGGGAGCAGAGAAATGGGTCGTAGATTCTCAAGGCGATCAAGGCCCAGGTGCGGTTTTTTGGGGAGGGGGAAAACGACTGCCTCCTTCCAGCGACGAGGGACCGTGCTGGTATTAAATGAGATCTCCAGGAGGTATCTGATAAAGGGTTCCAGAGTTTCTAAGCATCCCTCGAGTTTTCTTGGGGAGGCCTGGTCTTTGGGAGACCCTGATTTAACGCTCCTGCAGATTATTATCAGAGTTTCCGGGGAGGGAATTGAGAAGTTCTCAAGCTTTGCCTCCTGTGCGACAATAGTGTGGCGAGAAGTAACCCATCTATCTTGGTCAGCCAGAGCCACATCAGGAAAAGACGAGTAGATATTAGTTACCTTCTCAGAGAAGAATTCCGCTATTTGGTTGCAACGTTCGGTGAAGACCTGGTCAACTGTGCTAGCCTTTGGGTGAAAACCAGCCTTGAATTGGGATAGTCTTACAAAACATTTTTTGGCTAGAGTCGATGAGGCTGATTGGTTGGTAGTTTGCAGGGTCCAGTTGTGTCCCTTTTTTGTGACTAGGGATAGTCTCCACCCCTTTCCATGACTTAGGGATATCCGCTCCTGCCAGTATAGCATTAAAGATGGAGGTGAAATATGGAATCCAGATGGCTTGTTCTGAGATAAAGAGATCCACAGGAATTCTGTCCAACCCTGGGGCCTTCCCTGGATTCTGAGAGATTGTGGCAGATTTGACCTCTGAGTTAATAAAGGAAAGCCAGGCCTTGTAGAAGGAATCTGTTTTGGGAGGGGGTAGGTTCACGTTAGTGGTTTGTGATTGTCCTGATCTGGATAGGGACTCACTGTTTGGAGGGGGGAGAGGGCAGTTATATAAAGTTTTTAAAGGAGTCACCCTATCATGTGGAAGAATATGGGATTCTGGTTTCATCTCGGCTGACTTAGTGCCATGAGAGATTACATGGCAGAAGTGTGCTTGATTCCCCTTTCTCACAGCTAGTATGTGCTAGTATGTCACTCCAGTTTGCTGTGACCCAATCGGTTTAAGCAATTTTTGGGCTTTGCTTGTAATTTGATCTGGTGATCTTAACCTAATGATAAGAACCCCCTCAAGGGCACCTAGGAGATGGTTTTTTGCCACTCTACATTCTTTATTATATCATTTGGAGTCTATGGACCTAGAGGGATTCCTTGTGGTTATGAGCTTGGCAAAAAAACTGAATATATAGCTCCTTAACCCATTTACCATGGGCATCCATACTCTCTTCAGGGGTTAGAAATGTCATTGTGGGGATCAAGCTTTCATGGATGTGGGCCTCATTATCCACAATACTTCTCCACTTGACAGTTCTACGGTTAATACTCACTGTCAGCTCACCACACAGTGTTCTCTCATCCCTTTTGAACCTACTTGAAAAAAATGTGCATTCATGGGACGAGAGGAATGCTAGACTCCATCAGTAGCAGATCAAGACATGAAAATGGGGAGAAACAAGGGTCAGCGTTGGTGATAGTTTGCTATTAGTGCTCATGGTCACTAAACGTGCCAGTCAGTCTACACAGGAAAGGCAAGAAGGAGATTGGGGATACTCACTATCTTGGGGAGGGAAAAAAGCGGTTTGAATTGAATATGGGAGGTTGTGGGGTAATAAGCACGGGTTTGCCTGGAAAATAATCCATTAATAATAGAATGTTGAGTGAACTGTAATTTAATACAGTCCAAATTATTGGAGAAGGGTATGCAGAAAGCCCTTGTAATATAGGCATGAATAGCACAAGCATTTCCTCATGCTGCAGATCCAGTGGATCACTTTATTAATCAGGGGAGCCTCATCTTCTGTGGCTTGCAGCAAATGTTTTAGGAACCCAGTTATAAATATCGTATTGTTGGATGGGTGGGAACTTTGATTTAGATGCAACAGGGAATGCATTGGGTTTACTGGCTCAGCTGCGTCGGCAAGTGATGGAGCAAGGAAGGGGGACTTAGGGGAAACATAATGCGAATAAACTAATTTGGTTACATACAATTCAACATATCACCAAGAAACAATTCCAGCTTTTATTCCTTGACAAAAAATGCACAATAACAGTCAATCGCTGTTTGGAGCAATAAAATATATGTCTATAACTGAAATCTACCAAACCTGTATCTAAGGGAACATAATACATTGGTTTTATCCACATTCAGCAGAACAGTATATCTGTCTACAAATATTAACCATATCGCAATTACGAAGCAAACAACTTGCTTTCCTCCTTTTGCAGTTTTTTTTCTTTTATCCTACCATCACTAATTTACTTACTTTTTATGACCCTCCTATTCTCTTTCATTAAATAATTTTAAACTTCTTTTAATATCTTCAAAATACATGTATTTACTAATCCTCTCCTTTACAGATTTTATTTTCTTCTACTTCCTTTTCCATTCCTTATACCTTTATTTCTTACCCTTTTTTAAGAATCTTAATACATTTTATTCCATATAACAATTTTTCCTTTGCTGCATCTAGCATTTTTCTACTTCCTTCATTACTTTTATATTTAAATCCTTTTTTACATCATTTAAACTACCTTTATTATTTTACTAACTTTCTCCATTCAATCGCATTAAATGTTTTCTCTCATATACTATTATCGTCAAATAATAAACTACTACGAGTCACAAGAATTTTAACAAGAAAAAGTATACTCAAAATGGTCATAAATTTTGTGGAATAAAGAAATGAAAAGTTTTTGGACAAAACACAGTAATTAAAGTGTTCAGAAAAGAGTTTAACCCACGTCGCCTTGCTCAGTGGCACTTGTTCCTTTACCCACAAGATCGAATATCACATTTATATTAACATTTCTATTCTCATGCATTAGAACCAATTGCAAATTCCACTGGATGCCAGAAAGTCTATTTGACTTGCAATTATAATATAGTTAAACCTATATAAATAAATATATCATCTTCAATTTTAATGTTAATACAATGTTATGTGGAATTCCCTACCAGAAGGTAAAATCTTGACCAGGACCAATGCAACGCCCACATCTGAACCAGACTTCCATTGTGGTGGGTCTGAAACTTTGACATTGCCCCAGATCCTTGCGTTCAAGGCTAATAAACTACAACTAAAAATGAAAAGCAGTTATTAACAAACTTTTTAAAACTTTTTGGAGTGAGAAGCAGTGATTTATGAAAACCTTGCCAAAATCATAACTCTGGTTTACTTCATCAGATGTTTGCCATTTTGATGTCTATTTACTGATAAACATATATACTATTTATCTAAATGGGAGTGGGATTTTTATTGTTTCATGTATCTAACCTATTTACTGTTTTTTGGTACTGATAAAAGTTTGACACTTGTTTTTATTTGAGTTAAGCCTAACTGGACCTGATGCAGAAGAGTAACATTATTACTGGGCGAGGTCTCACAATGACCCCAAACTAATAATCCACTTTTCTCTCAGTAAACCTGAGGCATGTGAGTGCTACAAGAAAGAAGGGGAACCACTCCACCATGATTGCTGTTATATATTTATAGCAATGCTGCTGTCATTCTGCTACTTTTATGCGCTAATCTAATTTCAGCAACAGCTGACAATAAAACTGACAATAAAACCTATTTTGATTTTTATACATGTGGCACCCCTGCATACCTGTTTGAACCACAGAGATTATTTTCAATAATATAGCAAGGTCTACTCTTGTATGAGGCCAACCGTACTGAATAAGTCAACCCATGAAGGGTAAGTGTCTCCCTTCTAGGTGATATGATTATGCACAGCTTGCCCAGCTATCACCTGGCATAAAGGTCTCTTCGGTGACTCTTCCCTGTGTTTGGCTTTTATAACATTATTTCACTGTTACAGAAACTCTAAGAATAAAAAACTAAAAGAGATTAGCGTGATACCCTTTTACTTATTTTCATTTTGTAAAACTGTGTCTTTTTAAACAATAACAACAAACAAGACATGTAGTTATCAACCTTCTAGAAACTCATTAGAAATCAGTAACAAATATGCAAGACAACAGTCAGCACTTCGATGAAATACTGTGAACATATATTCAAGCAATGGTTGATTCTCGCTTTGAGGAACATAATATAAGCTAAATGTGCTTCCTATTTATCACACATTGTTACTTTTGATTGATTAATAAATGGAATGGAAACAGGGTAACACCCAGGGCAGAAAAGCAGGCCCGTAGCCAGGAATATTTGTTTTGTTGGGCATGGCCCGAGCAATGACAGCAAGATTGAGTGGTTCAGTGGATGGGAAAATAAGCTTACTTCTTGAATTGTTTAAAAACATTTACATTTAGGTAAGATTGAAAAGACTGCTGGAAGCAGGACAATCAGTGAGTGTAGGTGTATGCATTTTGGGATAGTGTAGGAAGGGCTCACAGACGGTTTTTGGTTTGGTTAGTGTACACACAGACCTTATCATTGTTAACCATCACAGAAACAATAGATTGCCAATCAGACAATGGGTTTAGAAATGTATACCAAAGTGAAATTTGGAAGTGGTGGGTACAGCATCCTCATTATAATGCATTTCAAACTGCTATGTAACAATTGCCTACAACCATAATTTTGGTCGCAAACCATTCTTAGGTTACCAACTCCTCAAAGGTGGTTGTAACCCATTCACAAAGGTGAAGTGGTCTTCTTAAGACACATTCACTGCTGTGAATGTAAGACAAGAGTTTGGAGTGGGAAGTGGTCCGGTGGAACTTTAAACAACAAAATTGTAAATGCAGCACTGTTTCTTTCAAGACAAAAGGGTTGCATTCAAAACAAAACAATATTGAAAACAAGATCACAGACACGGTGATCTGCTGACAGCAGGCCACCATTCCTCTAATGGTCATCCATTGGAGTAAGTCACAATTTGCTACCTACCTCATGAAGAGTAATGGGGTAAGTTGGATTGTGCCTTACTCCAAATCCTTATTGTACGAACCGACCTATTAATACATAGGTCAGTTTACCAAATAATTTAGCTGCCACAAAAATTTATGTTGCAAATTAAGTACATCTGGCCCTAAGTGTTTGTTATGAATTGCTAATAATAATAGCATAATACATGTCCTTTGCAGAGGGTTACACAAATAACAGTTTTCTATTATTATCACTCTTCTTTTTGTTTTTGGTTCAGGGAGATAGGGAAACTGTTCCTCCCCCCCTTAGATCTTAACACAACATAAGAAAGAAAATAAGCAGAGTATTTTACAATGCTCACTGTTGTTCTTTGGGGGGGTCTCTATTCTTGGGGATAACATTACTATATTTCCAGCAGCAGAAAACAAATAGGCCTGATGCAATGGCCTAATGTCTGCAACTCAGTGAGGAGGTGGTCAGGACTACCAACGGGCCCCAAAATGTGGGGCTGACTTCATTCAGTTGTGTCTTTTTAGCCAAAACCTTTTTGGTATTCTCAGATTTGCAGACTAATTTTTCTAAACAATGTACGAGTTGCTTATTGCAAAGTGTTGTTGTCTATAAGTTGGTCTGGCTAAAGATGTCAACAGTGACAGTTATTTTTAAGTGTGAAATAGTTAGGCTATCTTATTTTAATTAGACAATATCTATCCATGTGATGAACTAATCTCATAGTGGCCTCAGATTTTACTTTTGACTTGTCCACTCTTGGTGTTATGCGAGTGGTCATAGGTACCCCACCTATGTACGAGAAAGTCAGAAAGTGTAAAGGCATCCATTTGTTGCGATTGTGCATCTACAGTACTTTAAGTTTTAAAAAATAGTTTCCGCCTCTGCTTTGTGTCATTTTTCCTCCCATGTGTCTAGCATTGTGTTCAAATTATTGGGTTATGCTCATACCCTGCAGCCCCTTGCTTCCTCCCTGCCATAAGCGGACTACTTCCACATCAAGGGCTGGTCTCTTGATGTCTTTATTGACCTGCAGGTGCAGTAGTTGATCCTGCTGCACATCAGTCCCTCCATCCTCCCCCGGTAAATGTTGCTCAGCTCATTTATTTTATCTCTTCCATCCACATGTCCATCTCAGGCATCCAACTAAAAGTGTCTGTCTGTGGTGTGCTCCCTGTTTGTGCCTGATAAACACAAGGGCTTGAGCCAGAGTTTGGTTCCCTTCCATCTCTGTTCTCTTATTGTCTGAGCCCCTACCCACAGCACCCTGGGTGAACTCCATAAACTACTGTTTTAGTGGTTGCTTCTATGTCACCCCTTGATAGACTTCTTTGTAGTTTAACACTCCCTCCAATGGATTACTCTTTTGTTTCTTCTGCCTGAACATTATAGATCACTCTTTTTTTGTTTCAACAGCACCTCCAATTAATTACTCTTCTGTTTTTCCCTGATGCTTCTAGACAGCCTTCCCTTAATATGTTGAAACCTCCAATCTCTATGTAAATGACCATGCCCAATTTCTTTATAATCGTTGAGTTGGGACCCATCTAGTCAGCTATAATAAAGAAACAACATAGCTGCTCAACTATAATAAGTTACTACAGTTGAGTTCACACATCAGAATGCCTGCTGACAGCAGCCAGGGTGAAAGGCTGTTTAACCAATGAAAATGGAAGCTGGCTATTCCTTTTGATAAAAAGAAAAGGTGAACAGCATTGAAGAGCTATTCATGCCGAGGTGTTTATTCTTTTCCACACTGTCAGCCATTGCAAGAAAGTTAGAATCTCTTCAAGTTTCTTCACAATATGATCCACGGCCTTTTTAACCCGACTTGCATTAAACTGATTTGATTATATTTTTAAAAACAAATCGGGATGTGTATTTAATCTCGCACTACAGATTCTGCCTTTATACTTCTTGTCTATAATGAACATGAAGGAGCAAGGCACCAAGGCCCAGATAACCAAACATTTTGTGCTGCTTATGTGTCACAAAAGTGACGCAAACCTGTGCAATTGTTTTTACATTTACTTTCCAGCACAAAACTTGAGTTCTCTCAAAGAAGCCCTTAACTTTGCATTACCCTGCAAAGGAGGGTGTTGCATGAGTTGTAGGTGTTAAAAAGGAGAAATACTTTTATTTCTTCTAACTGTTCTCACTTCACGTGTGTGCTGCACTGCAAAGGGGGCATTGCATGGGTTGTATATGTGCGTTCTCATGCAACCACCAATGTTTTTTTTATGTAAAAACCTATCTACTAACAATATTCCTAGGGTGTTGTGCCAAAAAATAATGCCACTTTGAAACAGGTGCTAAAAAGGAGATCTTCTTTTATTTCTTCTAACGTTTCCCACTTTGTATGTGTGCTGCGCTGCACAGCATACATCCAAAGTGGGAGGAGTTTTAAAGTTTTTAAAGTTAGTCTAAGCGGGGCGTGGCTTGGACGCCGACTGGCATGGCCGCCTGACTTTGGAGCTCCGCAACACCGGGACGGACTTTCAATCCGTTCGGAGGCGCTCCTGCATTTTTTCAGTTTCTTTTGGCGGTTCCCAGCATCGGAGCGTGATGTGCACCCGGTGAGGTCTGGGGGTCCGCTCTTCTGTGAAAAATGCCTCATTTTCGCCGAATCTGCTAATTACCTCAGCGCGTCCGCCATTTTGGGATGATTTTACGATGCCACCGCGTCTGAGGGGAATGCCTCTACTGTGGTTCTCTGCTACTCCCTGAGTCTGTCACATCTGCTTTAACGCTTCAGAGAGGTGATTTAAATTGATATCTACATTATATGGGCGCATAAAGATAGATTTTGCACCAGAGACTCTCTTGCTGTGACATTTACACAATTTTAATGAAACATTGCAGAATTTGTTTCCTTTCAGCTAAATCTCATATGGCGCTAAATCTACTATTGGGCAACGTTATTTAATCACCAATCCTGCATGAACTGTTTCTGGTGGCTGCAACAGGGGGATATGTCATTTGGCTCCACGTGGTCTCTTTATTCATGCCAGCTTCTGAGACTTCTTGTGACTCCTGTAAGCGGATGGCTTCGTGCTGAAGATGTGATGGCCAGACTTCGTTTTTCTGCAAATGATTCGCCCATTCATATCTCTTGATGTAAGTCCCTCAGCACGACCGCCATTTTGTATTGTGCGCGATGTCCGCTTGTCGCTGAGGTAATTACAGTCATGATCTTCCTGCTCTTTCTCCAGTCACTGGTCTGTACTCTAGGCAACTAAGGACCTCTCCTTTGTGTTTTGCGCCCTGTCAGTGTGCTATGCTTCCAACTTACTCCTCATGTTGGCGCTCTGTTTTCTGAGACCTCTGCCTTCATGCTTTCCTCGCAATACGCCGCATATACTGTGCTCCTCAATGATAACCTACTTCAGTTCCAAGGCATAAGACTTATTTTTCTAGTTCCTTTTCTGCAAGTATGCTCACCAAGTCTTAGTGCACATGGCTTTCGCGCCCGCTGGTGATCTCCTGGTTATTACTGGAAACATCTTCTAACATCTGCTGGCATTACCTCCAGGTCCGGGGTTTCTTCATGATTTTTCCAAGTGTCCTCTGCTACTCCTGATGACCGCTGGGCTCTTTAGACTGGACATATTGACATATTGACATTCTCTGCTTTTGAGTACAGGTCGTTGTGTTGGTTTGCTTCTTTGCCTTCTGGTCACTGTTACTGGCACGTTTAGGCTTCTATGGGCAAGCTACGCAACCCAAAGTTTGTCTTTGTGCCCTCGAAGACTCCACCTTCCTCTGCCTCCTCCTCATCAACAGGTCATTCTCCTCATCCTCCCTCCACGGATCAAATGGCGACAACAGCCTCCACCCGCTCTTCTCCATCACAACTTACCTCCAGTAAGTCTTCTCCTCCTACCTCCTTACCTAAGCGCTTGAAGCAGGACTCCTCTCCTCCTCCACCCGAGTCATCTCCACCCCCTATATCTATGGAGTTGATACTTGAGGAGATTCGCGCTTTGCGCCCGTTTGTGGAGGAGACTAATACTAAGATGCAGCTTTTTGAGGCCAAATGGTCAACTATGGAGGCTCGTGTTTCTTCTGTGGAGCAGCAGGTTCCAGAAATTCAGTCAAATTCTCAACGCATCTCCTCTCTGGAAAAATCTCTTCTCGCCCTTCAACAACACACTGAAGACTTGGAAAACAGGAACAGGAGGAATAACCTACGCGTTTATGGCCTGCCGGAATCCTTGGAAGGAGATGATCCTGTCACGTTTTTCTCTTCTTTCCTTCTGAAATTGTTGGACCTTCCTGCTACTACCTCTCTCAGTATCCAACGAGCCCATAGACTTGGCCCTCGCTCCTCCTCCTCAACCAAACCGCGAGGGGTCATCATCCTCTTCCTCAAATTTACGGATCTCCTTCTGGTCCTTTCCACAGCTCGAGCGAAACGCCAAGTGTCCTGGATGGGTCAGAGAGTTTTTCTTTCTCAGGATGTCTCTAATGTCACTGCTGCCAGAAGAAAAGAATTTCTATCTCTTCGTGCTCCTCTGCGCTCTATGGGAGCTAGATATGGCCTTTTTCACCCTTGTACCTTCAAGGTAACTCATCAAAACAACACCTGGACTTTCCAAGACCCGGCTGAACTTAAGAATTTCATTCACATTCAGACTAATGCTGGCATGGACACATCCAATCCTCCTACTGGTTGATTATTTACTTGTTTGGTTTTTTCTCCTTACAGGTTCTTGCTGGAATTTTTTCCCTCCTTGGTTGATTCTTCTTCTGCCTGATGTGATTGTATAATGGTTGTCGTTTGAGTTTTCTGTTTTGCATACAATTGTTTGTTTTTGTACTGTTTACCTCCCCATGACTTCTGCATAACATGTCTCTTTTTCCCTCCCTTAGATTTTCTGTTCGATCAACCCTCTTGTAGTCCTCTTCGTATCATATGATCCGTCTTCCTCATATTCCGTCCTGGTGCGGTGTGTTGCTCTCCGGCTTGGGGGGCTGTTCTTGTCGAATCCTCCCACACCCCATCGTCATCTTGTCATCTCCCTTCCCCCTTCAGGTATGTTTTCCTCAGTCATCCGTTTTGGATATGTACTGTCTCTTCTTCTACTCCTCTTTTCCTCCCTTTTCCCTTTCTTTCCTTTTTCCTTGTTCTTCTTTACTATGTCTTCTGACTTTCTTTTGTCTTGCTCTTTTCTTTCACTCGCTTGTTATTCTCCTTTATGGCGTTTTTGGTTTTATGTCTTTTCTCTGTTCCTTGCACATTTTATTGTTATTTAATTCAAAGTTGTCTCATGGAATGTGAAAGGTTTTGTCAGCCCTATTAAACGGCAGAGAGTGCTTTCCCATCTAGCCTCTTACACTCCTGACTTAGTTCTTTTACAAGAAACTCATCTTTCTGAGGCGGAGTCTCTTAAGTTAAAAAGAGGCTGGGTGGGAACGGTTTTATTTTCTCCTACATCTAACAAAAAGAATGGTGTGGCCATTTTGTGTCACAAGAAGCTCAAATGTAAAGTTCTTTGTCAAGAAAATGATACTGAGGGTCGTTGGGTCTTAGTCAAACTGTTAATCAACTCTGTATCTCTGACGGTTTTTAATGTATATGGCCCCACTCATCCTGACTGTAATTTTTGGCCTCTAATAACTTCTAAGTGTTTTCAATACAGTGATTCCCTGTTCATTCTTGGGGGGGGACTGTAATCAAATTGTTGATCCGTTTCTCGATCGCAAATCCTCTGCCCGCTTCACCCCCCACAAATCACATACACAATTCCTTGACACTATCTCCAAATCTCACCTTCTTGACTCATGGAGACTGTCCCACCCTGACTCTTTGGACTATTCTTTCTTTTCACCTCCTCATGCCTCTTTCTCTCGGATTGACTACATCTTCCTTTCTCAGTCTCTTTCTCAAAATCTTCTTTCCTCATCTATAGAGCCGATAGTTATCTCAGACCATGCCCCCATTGTCACTGTTCTTGACCTTCTTCCTCCTCATCCCAAATCCTCCCGCTGGCGTTTCAATAACTCTCTCCTCCTGGATCCCCTCTTTTCTTCTTCTTTTCTTTCCTTTGCTACGGAATTTTTCCTACTCAATTCTGATCCTTCTTTGCCCCCTCATGTTATCTGGGACTCTTTTAAGGCTACCGCTCGCGGTTTTGTGATTGACTTTGTCTCAAAGAAAAAGAAGTCTTATCTTAAGAAACAGAAAGACCTTCTCTCCCATATTAAATCCCTGGAGCATAAATTCTACACCTCTTCTACTACAACGGTTTTACCAGACCTTATACGCGCCAAACTCGATTTTAACAAAATCTCCACTGACAACGCTTCCTCATCACTACTCCGCAGCAGCGCCCGCTACTACGGAGGTCGCAACAAGTCAGGTAAACTCTTGGCCAACTACCTTAAGTCTCGCAGGGAGCGTAATCTGATTGATTCAATATATTCCACTGATAATCTTCTCTTGCATAAGGAGCAGGATATACTCACCCAATTTCAACAGTTCTATCAATCTCTTTATACTCCTGAATCCCCCCCTTCGGCTCCTCTTATTCAATCCTTCTTGGACAAAATTCCTGCCCCCTCCACTTCTCATCTTAACTTCCCTGATCTTGAACTTGACCTTTCTATTACCGAACTAGATAGCGCCTTAACATCTCTAACCAAGGGTAAATCTCCAGGCCCAGACGGTTTCTCTGTGGAGTTTTATCTACATTTTTCAGATCTTTTGCTCCCTAAACTTCTCTCCCTCTTCCAATCCTTCTTTACCTCCGGTACAGCTGCTGGTACCTTTCATGAGGCTACGATTTGCCTAATACCCAAAGAGGGTCGTGACCCGCAATTTTGTAAAAATGATCGCCCAATATCCCTTGTCAATGTAGACTATAAATTATTTGCTAAACTTCTTGCCCGGCGCTTAGATCCTATCCTCCCACAACTTATAGGTAAGGAACAATGTGGATTCATAAAGGGCAGACTCACCTCAGATAATTCCCGCCTTTTTCTCAATGTTCTCAATAAGGTACCGTCTCTCAACTTTTCTCTAGCTGCCATATCGGTTGATGCTGAGAAGGCTTTTGATAGAGTAGATTGGTCCTTTCTTTTTGCCTCCCTTCGTTGGCACGGTTTTGGTCCTAATTTTATTTCTCTTGTTTCTTTACTTTACTCCTCCCCTAAGGCGTCTGTTCTAGTTAATGGCCAGCTATCCCCTTATTTTCCCTTGCAACGTGGCGTCCGTCAGGGCTGTCCTTTGTCCCCTTTACTTTTGTCCTAGCTTTAGAGCCATTTCTTACGTCTATTAGAAACAACGTTTCTATTTCTGGCTTCCCTTATGATAAAACTCATTTGAAACTCTCTGCGTATGCAGATGACATTCTTTTGTTTATTTCTGATCCTGACCAATCCATTCTGGCCTTACTACTTGAGTTTAACTCCTTTTCCCAAGTTTCTGGTTACAAGATTAACTCTGATAAAACTGAGATCCTTCCTCTTACTAAATTTTGTCTCCCTCATCAGTTTTCGGCCACTGGTTTTGCATGGAACTCCTCTAAAATTAAATACCTTGGAATTTTGTTCTCTAACTCTATCTCTTCATCTATTCGGTTGAACATGTCTGCTGTACTTTCCCGTATGGATAAGTTGTTCTCTTCTTGGAATCCTCTCTTTCTCTCGTGGTGGGGTCGGCTGGACTCGATCAAAATGATGATATCTCCCATTCTTATATACATCTTTTCCATGCTCCCCATTCATATCCCTGATATTTATTTCAAACGCATTGATTCCTGTCTCTCTAAGTTTCTTTGGAATAATAAAAAATCGAGAGTTGCGCTAGCTGCTCTTCGTAAACCTAAGTCCAATGGCGGAGTCAACTTTCCGGATTTCCGTCTTTATCATAAATCTTTTTCTCTTCGTCAAGCTTCTAATTGGCTTGTTCTTGCACCTTCCCCTCTTGCTCCTCTTTGGCTCTCTATTGAACGCTCACTCCTCTCCCCTTTCTCCCTATCTGAAATTGTACATTTCACTGCTAAGAATTTAACCACTCCTCTACCCCTGTTCAAGCACACTTCTTCTCTTTTACATGCTCTGGTCCGTCCTGACCCGGTCTCTCGTGAATCCTTTTTGGCCTCCCCTATCTGGTGCAATTCGCTTATTCTCCTCAATAATCGTCCTATTTGTTGGACTGTGTGGAGATCAAAGGGTCTGATGTGGGTTAACCAACTTTTTGATGGTTTTCTCCCACGTTCCTTTCCTCAATTCCAACTTCTGTTTCGCTGTCCCCAGTCTTTTTTCCACCGATTCACTGTCCTCATGGCCATCATACTTGATGTCTACTATTCTCTTCCCTTATCATCCTCTTCTGTTTCCCATTCCCCGCTTCTTCAGATCCTGTCTACTCTCCCTAAAGCCTCTCTTATTTATAAATTTTTCTCCTCCCCCAATCCGACCCGCCCGAAATCTAAATTGGAACTTGCTTGGGAGCTTGATTTGGGCTGTGACTGGTCTATAGCTGTTTGGGACAAAGTTTGGGCCAGGTCCTTAAAAATCTCCCGTTCCGCCTCACTAACTCAATCTATGTTCTTTCTATACCATAGACTTTATCTCTCTCCCGTTTCTATTTCTCGTTTTTTTCCTGATAAGGACTCTACCTGTTGGACCTGCTCTGTCCCTAATGCTGATCTTTTTCATTTATTTTTTCTATGCCCTTCTGTTCTCGCACTCTGGGATCAGGTGTGGTCTCATATCTCTTGTCTCTTTTCTATCTCTATCCCATACTCTATCCCTCTCCTTTTTTTAGGTAGTATCTCTGACACTCTTGATATTCCTTCTCGCTCCTCTGGTCTATTAGATCTTATGTTGGCTTTGGCTTTCCAACACATTTCTTTTAACTGGAAGGATCTCTCTAAGCTCTCTATACAATGTTGGTGGAATTCTCTCTGTCACTATCACAGGCTTGATGTTCGTTTTGCTGCTGCCTCCACTCCTACCCTCAATAGAGATTTATTCTGGTTGCCTCTCACAGCATATCTTGACCGCATGGCTCTGAAGTCGAAATCTATCTCTCCTTTATCCTCTGAGAATTTCAAACCCCCATGAGTGACTTTTGCTCTGTCCCTCTTCTTCCTTTCTTCTTCTCTACTCCTCTTAGATCTCCTGCATTTGCATTTTTCTTTCCTGCCTTTCAACTATTCCCTACCCTTGGCTTATTTGCTCTTTCTATTCTACCTACTTTCTCTCTGATCTCATCATCTATTCTTCTCCTAACGCCTTATTTTTACCTTTCTCTTTCTCCTTTCCCTTCCTTCCTTTCTCCTCCCTTTTTCTCCTCTTTCCCCCTTTCCCTCCTGGTGGCCTTTAAAATTTTACAAAATGCTTTTTAAATTTTTCCTCAGGTTTCTTATATTTAACGCATGATGACCCTCTATTATTTTTCTCTTTTTGATTCTGTATGACAATGTTCTATATATGACCTGTATTTTGTTGTTCACTATGCTTTTTCTTCAATAAAGCATTTCAAACATAAAAAAAAAAAGTTAGTCTAAGCATATTATTTTGTACTGGAATGGTGCCCTTCAAATACAAAACATATGCAAGACTCATGCAGACACTCTTGCACAATAGTGCAAATGTGTGTGCATGGCACTCCACGGCTTGATTGTGCATTGGCACTAGGGAGAGATAAGGAGAGTCCCATATCTCTCTAGATATGGCACTTTTTTCCTCTCTCCTTGTCATGCGACAGCGCAGCGACTTTGATTGTCTGGGCCCAAGGTTTTAAGATGTTTGCAGGAAGGGGATTTTATACTTGTCCTTTGGCTTTGCTCCTCTATATGGTCTGGGATCTCCTTGGTGACGTGTAATATCGTTTTAATGTACGGCAGAGGAAACTTTTTCCCATTTATATTACTACTTGGTGATTTAACAATGCCTCCAAAATATGTATGGTCTCCGATTGGTAGATGGTTAGTGCCGTATACCAAAATAGTCCCTTCTCATGCACATCAACAGTGGATTCCATCTATGGTGCATGCAGGTGTGGCTGAGTCTCTCTCACACCGTCTGCAACACTTATGTGTAGCTATACTCCATATGACATGTGCCCTCTATGTCATCATATTTTAAAAAACATTTTTATTCTTAAATGTTTGCAGTTTTATATCTTGCAAGCTCACCCAGAAGGTATTGGAGTGCTTTACATGAGCATCATTTTCATTAAACAATGTTCCATTTGTTTATTTGTTTATTTATTTTATTCATGGAGAGATTAAGTGATTTGCGCACAATCACAGGCAGCATATCCTCTCCTATCATACCTCATTCTCTTCACCTAACATGCCCAATAAAAATCAAACCACACAGCCACCCTTTCAACCATGCAGCAACCACTTGATACTAATTGTGTGCTTAAATATCCTTATCACTGTTATGAAGCTATGTATACATATTGAAACCAGAGCACTCAGGACTGTGATTTAGGCCCTGAGAGAGACAGGCTCTTTGTTATGTAAAAAAAAAAACACTACAATTCAATACAGTTGTTTTCCAAAATCCAAAGTACATTCTAACATTGTCCCAAACCCGGATTGATTTTTTGCTTTCATTCATCTCGTTTCTAAATCCATTTATTTTAATGTAGCCCTGCGTTGCATTTTTAATTCTAATCTGCAGTTCATGCATTACTGAAAGTGATTCCCAGGCACACCTGCATTTTAATTCCCAGCTACAATACCAATATGAACTTCTTACTCTGACTCTAGTCCAGATTGCATGTATTATAGTTGGGAATTGTACAGTTCCAAGCCACTTATTGGAACACCAATCTTCAAGGTCTGAAATCACCGTGTTTAAATGGAAGCGGAAAACTGATTCATTTACCATCATAAAAAGAATGCTAAGTTTTTTTCTTAAGAAATGTTTATTCTAAACTGTAGCACACATTAGCTTCCATTCTGTTTTTCTTTCGATGCAAAAAATGCCTGGATGGTACTGAGCATTTCTTCAAAAATCTCTTTGTCATATGCCCACTGCATTTGGGGGGCCAAGAATCAAGATGGGGGTGCACGGCCCTGCTAGGCCCCCTCGTAGCTACGGTCCAAAAGACATAACATGCAAAACATCTCAGAATAATAAAGGCATATGCGATGATTATATTTGTAAATAAATACGACGCTCCATGCACAATGATAAATGATGAGAGCTAGGCAATTATACTCATTTACTAATTATTTCAGCTAGGATGAAAAGTGTGCATTAGGAAAAGTAAAAAAAAACAACAACAAAAAGCTTTTTCTTCATATAATTTCCAAAAAAGGAAGGAGCAGTTAATCGCACATTTTCTGCAGTCTCATCTCCCAGATTATTTCAGAGCCTACATGGACCTTCCAAAAAATGTAGATGTTGAACTTGCAGATGGCAGGGGAGCCAATGATGATGGAGGAATCATATCTTGTAGAACTAATTGAATTTGACAGCATCGGTCTGGTTGCTACCATCCAAGACTGAATGTGCACAAACTGAAGCGCAGCATCAGGGAATCCAAGGATGCAGATCCTGTTTGCGGTCTGACCCATGCTACAGCAGGTCATGAGGCAGGTGCTGCTTGCTCATCATATACTGCACACTTCAAGATTTACAGCTGCAATGGAGTAAGACTGGAGCAATTGCATTGGCTGAATGACCTCTCTCATGCTTAGTACCACAATGCATGGAACTTCCAATGGAACATCCAAGCACATTTTCACAAAACAGTACAGGCACCAAAATGAAGGTTGCACTCAAAGAACCTATAGCTTGAGAAAGGTCAGGGTACAATTTGCCCTGATCTCATCCACCAATTAATCTACAAGGTAGAATGCCATATTTTCAATGCACTGTTGGGTAGCTGTCATTTCTCACTTTGGAATTCATGCCGACTCTATTTCTTTACTAGAATAACAAGCATTTGCAATGCAATAGGTCCGATTGCATTGCAAATTCTTAAGTTTAAAGCTGAGCGCGGTGCCGCTTCATGGACACCACGCTAGGTTTCTTCATATATTTCTTAACTTTAACACTGAGCGTGGTGTCCTTGAAGCGGGCGCTGCTCTCAGTGTTAAAGTTAAGAAATATATAAATAATCCGAGCGCGGTGTCCGTGAAGCGGCGCCCCGCTCAGTTTGAAAGTTAAATTTAAAAAGAAAACACAGAGCACGGTGCACTGTCATTAGTACTTCGCTGAAAATGAAAATAAAAGAGTGCTTACTGAGTTATAAAGGAAGACGTATAACTCCTCCAGTAAACGATCCAGTCCCGGGGGGGGGGGGGGGTCAAAAGTGGACAGGGTGGTAACTGGGAGGGACTATGAAGCCTCCTTTACAATAGAAAGCTAGCGTTTAGCATGAAATGACGCTAGCCAATGGGAAGAGGGGGCCGGGGCTTCAAGTCCATTTCCTCAAACTTATTGATTTCAAGAAGCCCTCGCATGGCGAGAGTAGCGCATGCACACTACTTTCGCCAGCCGAGACCTAAAAACAAGACTTGCACAACCAACTATCAGATTTGTTGAAAATCAACAAAACAGACTTGTAATAAGTGAACTGAAGAACAAAGTAATCATTCCAGAAATTGTTTTAAAGCCACTTAGTAAACCAGATCCACAGTTTTTGAATACTTTAGCTGTGCCTGGTGTTTGATGAGTGGAAGTGTAGTAAGTCCGCAAAATAGGTTGGAAATTGCGTCTGAAGAAGCCTTTTGATTCCATTTGGGCTGCTTGCAAGGCAAAGGTTTCTGCAGTAAAGGTTATAGACACCTCTTTCTGCATTTCTAATACAAGGGTATTTAACTTATCAAAGGACATATGTCTATTTTCAGTCATGAAACACTTTCAAACAATTTCGTTGGAGGAGGATACCTAGTTGCCCTTAAACTGAGTGTCAGGGAATCCTGCTGTGTCCCCCTTTAATTTGATAGCCTGCATGGAGAGATGTACAGCCTGGAAGCAGAGGTACACGGTTTGTTCTGCCTGGCCCGCAATCCGACTTGCTCTGTCATGCCTTGGAGGCATCCTGAGAAGTAAGCACTGCTTCTTGTGCTGCCTACCGGCAGTGAGAGGGGGGCTACCAGGGTCAGGCAGCTGGAACCCTGTCGTTGCTAGGACTGATACGGGGCCTTGAGGCTGTTGGTCTTTCCTGAAGGATTGTGCAGGTGAGGATGGCCTGTGGATTGCAGTCTGGGGCCCTCCATGCAGGTGGGTCAAGATATTGCTAAACCTGGCCATGTGGCACCCCATTGGGGAGAAGACTAAGTATTAGTTTGCCAGTCTGTGTGCACGGGTCCAGAGAGACTGTGGGGCCTGTCGTTGGGGGCTCTCACTTCCTGAACAGAGTGGTGCATCAGAAGGGCCTCCTCCATATGTTAAGCCTGAAAGGAGCTGGTCTCTATTGAGAGGAGCTTGGATACAGAGGGGGCCAGGCTCAGTACATGGACATCCTTTGTGGAGCAAACACTCTATGGGCAGCTTCATTTAGAAGACAGCTAAGGACATCAGTGCAGAGCTGTGGGGGCTGGTGGTGGTGTGGTGTGGAGGACTTGGGCAGCCCTGGTGCATCCTGCTCCGAACATGGCTGCCAGTAGGTGAATGAAGCCGGGAGTGTGGTGCATTGCCTGGGGCACAATTTGAACCAGTGGCGGTGGACAATACCTGGGAGCAACCAGGAGTGGGACTCCATCTGTGGTTGGAGCAGGCATTGGCTGGAGGGGAGTGGGTTCTGTGGGGCTCCAGTGCTGTGGCCCCCCCAGGCCAGTCATGGGGCAGGATAATGTACCCAAAGGACAGAAGAGCAATACCACCACTCAATACGCCTTCCCGCAGAGCCTACCACCAAAGTAGCACATGCCAGAAGTAATCTCCGATGCTGGGCCCGGAGGAGGAGCCATCGACAGCAGCATTGCTGGAAGCGATGCAGGAGACCTGCGCTGCCTTGAAGAGTAAGATTGACACTGTTGCACTTTAAGTCAGCCTTCTGCGCACAGATCTTCGAAATGTCTCGGAGGTGGTTGCAGAACAGTTGATCGACAGGATAAGCCAGGATGATGCCACTCTTAAGGAACAGGTTGCAAGTCTCAAGGCCACTGCTAAGATGCTGGAAGATAGGGCGCCAGACGCTGAGGGCGGGTCCCGTCATAATAATATGTGCCTGGTGGGGTTTCCCAAAGGTGCGGGAGGAGGGTCAAATGAGAGCTTCGTAGAAAATTGGATTCCTAAAACCCTGAAACCAGAGGGTATGTTTGCAGTTGAAAGAGCGCATCTGAGTCTGGTGATGCGCCCCCCGCCGGAGGCGACTCCTCATAGCATGGATTTATAATTATCGGGACAGAAACTGCAACCTCAGGGCTACCCGCGGGTCGGGGACTTAGAAGTATGAGTATCATAGTACTGCAGTTCTCCCAGATTATACCCGTAAGGTGCAGTTCCAGCATAAGTTGTTTATGGAAATCAAACCAAATCTAAGGAATTTGGGACTGTCAACATGCTGCTGTTCCCGACTAGACTACGGGTGGTAGCCCAAGGCAAAACACATGTTTTTTGAGAGACCTGAGGATGTTTGGGCCTGGCTTGCACAATGAGACAAGGTGCCATGCAGAGAACAAGGGATGATGTGACAACAAGCCGTGGGAGACTGATGGACCAGGAAATGCACACCGCAGCAAATCCCAGGAACTGTCTTCATCTGGCAGCAGCACTGTGTCATAAATTGTTGTACAAGAGGATGGCAAGCTGGCAGCTGAGCAGATGGATGGTGCTGGCTTGCCCTGCCATTTGAGTGGGGAGCATGGTTACGACTCCATCAAGAACTGCTGGCTCCCAGTCTGAGTGAGACTTCCAGTTGACCTTTTTGGGTGTGATTCATCATGGCCATAGTGTGTAAGTATGCTATGGGGTTGGGCAGAGAGAAGTGTTTGGCCCTGTACAGATTTCAACGTAGGGTAATGAGGTGCTATATATGGGCCATTCACTGTAACCATTCAGTATTGTATTTTCATGTCTGACCTCCATGGGGGGTGGGGTTCTTTAGGGCTTTTAAGGACAGCTGGAGTGAGATCTGGTGTGAGACTCTATCCTGAGTTGGGCAGGGGTAGCACTGGCCTGTCTCGCTCCTGAGCATTGGGGGGGATGAGTATATTTTCTTTTTTTGGGTGAATGTTGGGCTCTTGTTTTCTAGGCAGTGTGCTAGCAAGTTTGATGAGGATAGGTGACTGCATTGTTTTAGCACAGGATGGTGGGAGACCACATATTGTATGTTCTTTGATGTTTAGTGATTGACCAGGGTGGGATGGTGGTTCTCTATTTCTGAGGTGTTTTGTTCTTGTTTTGGTATATGCTATGATTTGGGGAACACAAATGGTACCCATATTGTCGCATTACAGAAAGGGGCAGGTATCAACCTTGCAGGGAGGGGGGTAGTCTCGAGGGGATGGAAAAGGTCGGGTGCTCATAGTCTGTGTGATGCGGCCATTTAAGAGTCACATGAAATGTGAAGGGCCTGGATACCTACGTGAAAAGGCACAGGGTGTTCTACTTAAGGTGCAACAATATACACACATCTACCCCATATCAAATTATTCTGACCGTTCTGTAAAGATTTAACAAAAAAAGCAATGTCCCACAGACAAATAGTTTACTTCATTTATTACCAAAGGATAGAGAAAATAATCAGACTTTTTTTTTGTCACATAAATATACAATCAACATAACATTCATTAGTTTTATATAGAATTCATATTGTACGAGAGCCCTAGTCTAATGGGCAGAGGACCATTAAATTTCAGTACATGTCTCCACATAGAACAAAAATGAACCATAAAAGGACATATAATGAAAACAAACACTGTTATAATAAACTCAAACTACAGACATAATTACAAATAACACACCATGTACAGAATACAAAATATAAAAACAACAAAAAATGCGCCGACGCGCTTTTCAGAGGTACCATGTACTTAAACCATCCTTCATCAGGGCGCTGAATTCATGAGTTGTTCAAGAGTCAGAGTAACATTATGTAGTTCATTGTGTGTAAAAGAACCATAAGTTGTAATGCACTGGGCTCTGTAGAGAATGCACACAAAACTTTTCCAAGGGTGTTGTGGTTCCCAAAAGAAGAATAAGGCTCTAAGGGGTTCTGGAAATGCTCCTGCATTCAAGCAGACTATCACAAAGGTAGAAGTCAATTATACAGACTCATGAGGGTAGTCCCAGATCACAGCCAATGGATTAAGTAGGTCAGGATCACAAACTTGAATAGAAACATTTTAAAAACTGCGGGTCGCGTGGGACAAAATTCAAGATAGTAGTCCCCGAACACGTCCTCTAGTTATAGGCGCTTTGGTGAAATAAGAAGCAATCATCAACGTGATTCGCCCCTAAAAGCGTGCTATTCAAAACAGACTCCAATCGCCGTGGGTCCAAAGTATCAGGGTAGACGCCTTAATGCGAAATAGGAATGGAGCAGAGTTTCATCAGGAATCAGAGAAAAGCCATCCAGGTCGTTTGTGGTTCATGCTCGCCACGGTGAACCACGAACGACCTGGAATTTATTTTATCCTTTGATAATAAATTAAGTAAACTATCTGTCTGTGGGACATTGTTTATTGTTGATTCTTTACAGAACGGTCAGAATAATTTGATAAGGGGTAGATGTGTGAATATTGTTGTTCCTTTCCCTGGTTCTCCCCTTATTCATTCTTTTCGCAGGGACCCTCTTTTGTGTATTTTGCTGTTCTACTTGAGGTGCACTGGAGTGAGTATAGCATGTCTACAGGAAACGCACCTCATGGAGGGGTAGGTGGAGTTTTTTTTTTTTTTTTTTAAATGGATGGGTCAGGTATTGTCCTACACTTATTTTTTCTATGCACGAGGTGAGCTGATCTGGGTGGTTTTGGGTTTCCTTTTAGGCTGATTTACTCAAAAGCGGATCCAGGTGGGCAATGGATGGTGTGGATATGACTATTTTAAACATATACACCCCCAATGTGAACAACAGGGGCGCATTCTTTCCATACTTGCAGTCTCTAGTGACAGAAAACATGGCCAAGTGCCTGTTGTGGGTTGGGGACTTCAATTGAGTTATTGACGCATATATGGACAGATGGCCCACCATGCCCTAACCAAACTTGGTATGACTGAAAAGCAAGCAGTAGTCATGCGCAACCTGGACTGTGAGAACATTTGAAAGGAATTCTACCTGGCCAAGAGGTTACTCTGACACCCATGGCACTTATAGGAGGTTGGATTGGACCCTGGGAACTTCTGACATCCAAGCTGAAATACAGATGGCTACCTATTTGGGCAGGTATTTATCTGATCGCTCCCCTCTTCGAGGAGTGGGAGGGGCAGGATTCTGGGAGGGGTGGAGAGATTGGCGACTGCCAATGGATGCCCTGCTAGATGCACCATTCAGGCAGATGTAGGAGAAAAAGAGAATCTAGCGGGTAACTGAGGTTCTACAGATAGTAGAGGTAATGAGTGGGAGGCACTCAAAGCGCTCCTTTGGGGGGAGTGTCTTGGTAAGGTGTGTGGTCTATGAAGGCAACTGCAGAGTGAACTCAGAGTCAACGAGGTCAAGCTGACGGAGAACCAGAGATGGTAGAATGAAGTCCCAGACGTCGGGGAGACACTTGTGAATCTTCGAAAGATGTTAGGGAAACTTGTGAGATAGGCTCGACAAATTCAAGTGTTGGGAATATAGACAGCAATTGCATCAGGAGGGGGATAAACCTAGGAAGTTGCAAACATGGATGCCCAAAGGCAAGGTGGATAGAACCCCTATTGAGGTTCTCCGAAGAAGAGATGAGTCATTGGTCACATCCCGACAGGTCATTAATGACACCCTGGGGGAGCAGGAGGAGGAGTGGAGGCCAATGCTGCACTGGTGGACATATATCTGGACAATGTGGAGTTGCCTGGGTTGCCTCCTGCGCTGAAAGAGGAAATAGAGGTGTACATTACCCTATAAGAGTTGAAGGAGGTTTCTAGTAAAATAAATAGGGGGAATGCTTCCCTGTGGAATTTTACCATGTTTACACGGCACAATTGGCAAAACCATTGTAGGTGTATTGGGAGGCGTGGGATTTTGCCCCCCACCCTCAGGGAGGATGTAATCAGTATGGTCCCGAAGCCGGGGAGTGACATGATGAGCCCGACCACCAATAGGCCCATTACCATGGTCAGTGTGGATGCAAAGGTGCTGTATAAGGTCCTTGCGGAACAGTTGAGTGGTGTGGTGGATACACTGGTACATGCAGATCAGTGCGGCTTTATGGCCAGGCGCAGCACAGCCCTCAACTTGCATCAGAGTGGGAAGGACCTGGCTTTGGCCTCAGTGGATATCACTGCTGGAGTGGCCTTATTTGCTGCAGGTGCTTCGGAGGATGGGCTTGGGTTCCACTTTTGCAAGTGGGTGAGCCCACTGTACACGGCTACTTGGGCCACGGTGCAGCGTGGGGGACTGGTGTCTGGCGAGTTGGATGTGAGACTGGGTACGAGACAGGATTGCCCCTATCCCTGCTTCTTGCCGAGCTGGAGCCTCTAGCTTAGAAGTGAAATGGGGGGCTTTGGTATAGCAATGGGGGATTCCATACACCTTACCTCTTGATATGTTCGGTTTTACTTGCAACATCCTGTTGAGGTGGTGTCGAAGCAGAATTGGAAGATTTTGGAGCGGTAGCAGGACTGCTCATTAACCGACGTAAGTCACTTCTTTTCCCATTGGGAGCATTGAGGGAGACCCCAGAGGGGGATCTAGATCAGCTGGGTCTGCGATGGGAGACTCGGCCCTTCGGATACCTCAGCATTATGGTAGTACACTTGCTGAATAGTGAGCTTCAATATAGTATTGAGCCGCTGGTAAGTGGATTGAAGTCAGTACAATTCTGGAACATACTGCCACTATTTATGGCGGGGAGAATTGTGGTGGCGAAGATGGTGTTCCTCCCCGGTGTCTCTATGTAGTTCAAAACGTGCTCTATACTCTGCAGTGTAGCCTTTTTTAAAAACCTTGACAGCCTCATGATTTCATTGGTGTGGGCTGGAAAGAGGAGCTGAGTGGCATTGCCGCTACTTAAGTGGGACCATCTGAAGGGAGGCATGGGCCTTGTGGATCTGGAACTTTGTTATTACGCCTCTAAATTGCAAAATGCTTCGCACTGGCCAGCTGAAGAGGACAATTGGGAGAAATGATTACTGTGAGGCACCTATGGCATGCATTTGTTGATGGCGCTGCTGATGTGTGGCTTATGCTCATGAGGTGCCCTATCTGATTAGACAGGTGGTGGAGGTGTGGGAGCGGATGTTAACTGGGGTCTTGAAGCAGCCGCCCTCTTCTAGGGATCTTGTTCTCGGAGCGATGTTGCGCTGTAGCCGCATTAGTGAAGGATACGTCAGTAGTGCGATGGCGGGAAGGGGGTATGAGACACTAGGTGATCTCTACCCGGGTGAGAAATTCCTTACTTTTAAGGAGGTGTGGGAGGTCAGTTTCTGCAATATGCCAAACTGGTGAGCACAGTGTGTGAAATCTCACCTGAATATGCCCCAACAGACGGAAACCCTACACTCGATGTGGACAGCTTGGATGACAAGACATATGGTAACGCATTTATATAAATCGCTCAAGGTGGCCAGTGTCAGGACTGAGCCTGCAGCCCATTGAGCACTGGGGAGAGGAGCTGGCAACACCCCTGACTGATGCGAAATAGAGAGCAACCTGCGAATGGATGAAAAGGGTTTAATGCAATGCTAGATTTAAGATAGCACTTTTTAAGTTATGTGCATTGCACATATTAACAACAGTTAAGCTGTCAGATATATGATGACAGGTACATGGACTGCCTCAGAGGTCGAAGTGAGGGTGCATATGGGGCAGTCGCCTCATGCACTGGAAGTTTCTACAGCTTGCTTTAGTGTTGGCGAAGAGAAGAGTGGCCATAGGGTGCTTGAGCACAAGGTACATTACATTACATTATGGTGTAAAGACATCATTGAGTGGGCGCTGGCAGAGGATGCGCATATGAAACTGAACTGTCGGGATGACAAACTGCAGGATGACTTTGAAACTTGGGCCACATTATCGGAGGATATACACATCGGGATAGTTGGGGGTATTTAGCAGGGCTCGTAACCACAAGGTACAGAACACACAGTCACATAAGAACAGAGGCTGGAAAATGCTGGGGGGAAGCAACGGTAATGGTGTCAGGTCGAGTTGTGAGCGGTCGAGCTGGACAAACACACCTTTGTGTGCAACTAGGGGCTTGGATGTACCCATGATTACGGACTGCTGAGGTACTATTTTAACACTTGCTGTGGGGGGTATTGGGGTCGAGACTGAGGGGTAGGGAAAGGACTTGGAGATGATGTGTAAACTAAATTAATGAACTGCTGGTTGTTAGTTTTTTGTTTTATTTTTGATTGGTTGTGCTGCCTTTGTAACGTACCGATTTGATGCTCTCCGTAGTCCTGGTACAGGGCTTGCGCTCAACAAATAACCAATAAAAAGAATTATATTAAAAAAAAGGATTAATTCCCTGGAATGTATGGTTAAAAGAAACATATGGAGCAGCTCAAAGTTCAAAGTATAGTTAAAATAAACCATAATCTATTAGACAGCATGACCAATAGAAGATTACAAATCCACTAAACGTGGACCAGAACTTCTTTCTGGCATAAAAAGGTATAATAAAAAAAAAAATTCTATTTAAAAAAATTGATATAAACATGCAAATGCAAGTGTGTTGGCGTGTTCATTAAAACCATCTCCAATTTGTGACGATTTGCTTAAAATAATGTTCTTTTCCTACCTCTTTCTTGGATAAAGTGCAAACATGTTTGTGCAAACTTACCTAGACTCGACAAAGTTGTTGATTTCTTAATGTGTCCCAGATTCCCTCCTTTTCTACCCTTTTCCACATTACAGTGCAGACATATTGGTACGGAGACTCTTAAAGTGCATCATTTTCCTACCTTTTCCTGGATCAATAAAGGTATTGGTTTGTTGAAAGTGAAGCAGTACCCTTCCTTTTCCTGCGGTTTCTAAATTGTAGTACAGACAAGTTCTGCAGGGTCCCTTGAAGTGCATGAGGATTTTAAAGTAAGACCCATGTGGTTAGAGTGTAGTTATGTTTGTGTAAAATCACCTAAAGTTAAGTTCGCCCGCTGCCTGTTGTGAACAAATTGTTAAAAATAGCAACATACCATTCAATTACCAAGGTACCTCTAAAGATGCAGATATCAAGTTAAATGATGTGCTGCTGCTACTGGTCGAAGTGCCAGGTCTTGAGTTGTCTCCTGAAAGTCAGCAGGTCTTCGGTTTGTCGTAGGTAGAGGGGGAGGGTGTTCCATGTCTTGGCGGCGCGGTGGGAGAAGGACCTGCCTCCGGAAGTGGTTCTACGTATGCGCGGGACCGTGGCCAGGGCGTGGTCCGCAGAGCGGAGTTTCCTGTTGCGTACGTAGAAGGAGAGTCGACTGTTGAGATAGGCTGGTCCGGTCTTGTGGAGTGCCTTGTGTGCGTGGATCAGGAGCTTGAAGGAGATTCTCCTGTCGACGGGGAGCCAGTGCAGGTTCCTCAGGTGGGGGGTGATGTGGTCGCGGGGGGGAGGGGGGGTGAATGTCGAGGATCAGGCGTGCAGAGGCGTTCTGGATTCTCTGCAGTCTGTTAATGAGCTTGGACGAGGCTCCGGCATAGAGGGCGTTTCCGTAGAAGAGTCTGCTGCTGACTAGGGCCTGGGTGACTGTTTTCCTCGTGTTTGTCGGATCCATCTGTAGATCTTGCGGAGCATGCGGAGGGTGTTGAAGCAGGAGGAGGAGACTGCGTTGACTTGTTTAGTCATGGTGAGTTTTGAGTCGAGGATGACTCCCAGGTTGCGTGCATGGTCGGAGGGGGCCGGGGGGGGGGGTCCCCAGTGATGCAGGCCACCATGAGTCGTCCCAAGCTGAGGGGTTGGACACGAGGATGAGGATCTCCGTCTTGTCTGAGTTCAGCTTCATCCAGTCGGTGACTGCCTTCATTCCCTGGTGGAGGTTGGATTTGGCAGCGAGAGGGTCCTTGGTGAGGGAGAGGATCAGCTGCGTGTCGTCGGCGTAGGAGATTATGTTGAGGTCGTGCTGTCGGGCAATGCGTGCTAGTGGTGCCATGTAGACGTTGAACAGCGTCGGGCTGAGGGAAGATCCTTGTGGGACACCGCAGATGATCTCGGAGGCCTCGGACCGGAACGGGGGAGGCAGACTCTCTGAGTTCTGCTGGAGAGGAAGGAGGTGGTCCAGTCCAAGGCCTTCTCCCGGATCCCTGCGTCTTGGAGTCGCGTGCGTAGTGTGCGGTGGCAGACGGTGTCGAAGGCGGCAAAGAGATCCAGGAGGATGAGGGCCGTCGTCTCGCCGTTGTCTAGAAGGATCCTGATGTCGTCTGTGGCGGCGATGAGGGCGGTCTCGGTGCTGTGGTTGCTGCAGAATCTTGATTGGGAGGGGTCCAGGATGCTGTTGTCTTTGAGGTGACGGGTGAGCTGGGTGTTAAATATCTTCTCGATGACCTTTGCTGGGAACGGAAGCAGGGAGATGGGTCGGAAGTTCTTGAGGTCGCTCAGATCCGCCTTGGGTTTCTTCAGTAGAGCTTTGATCTCTGCGTGCTTCCAGTTCTCAGGGAAGGTGGCAATCTCGAAGGAGAGGTTGATGATTTTGTGCAGGTGGGGTGCGATAGAATTGCTGGCTTTGTTGAAGATGTGGTGTGGGAGAGGGTCGGACGGGGATCCGGAGTGGATTGTGCCCATGGTCTTGATTGTGTCCTCGATACTCACGTTGGCCCAGGTTGTCAGGGTGTCGTGGGCGGTGGGGTGCGGTGGGTCCGGTGCGGCGAGGTCTGCAGGGGTCGTCCGGGGTTTGAAACTGTCATGGATGTCGGTGATTTTCCGGTAAAAGAAGGTGGCAAGGGAGTCGCACAGGACTTGCGATGGTGGGATGTCGTTGGCGCTGGAGCTGGGGTTGGAGAGTTCCTTCACGATGGTGAAGAGCTCCATGCTGTTGTGTGCGTTTTTGTCAAGGCGGACTGTGAAGGAGGTCCTTTTGGCGGTCCTGATGAGGTGGTGGTGGTTGCAGATGACGTCTTTGTGGCAGCGCGGCTGTCCGGCGTCTTGTCGCTGTGCCATATGTTTTCCAAATTCCGGCAGGTGTGCTTTGAGTCGATGAGTTTGGGGTAAACCAGCTGACTCTTTTGCTGGTGTCTCTGTTGGTGGGTTTTTTCAGCAGTGCTACGGTGTTGGCGCAGTCGTTCATCCAGCGTTCAAGGGTGAGTGCACCATCATCGGGGTTGGTGGGGTTGGTCGGAGGATTGAGTGCGAGGCTTGTCTGTAGTTGTTCTTCAGTGACTTTGCTCCAGCAGCGGCGGGGGGTCTGTAGGGTGCGGTGGTGTGTGAGGGGTTTTCTGAAGGAGAAGTGAATGCAGTGGTGGTCTGTCCAGGTGAGTTTGGAGGCGTGGCTGAAGGTGACGTGGGGGCTTGAGGAGAAGATGGCATCTAGCGTGTGACCGGCGATGTGGGTCGGCATCGTGACGAGTTGTTTCAGTCCGAGGTTGGCGAGGTTGTCGATCAGGGTGGAGGAGTTGTTGTCGTTGTTCTCCAGATGATAGTTCAGGTCTCCGAGGAGGATGTAGTCGGTGGAGGTCAGCGCGTGCGAGCTGATGAGGTCGGCGATGGAGTCGCAGAATTGAGGCCGGGGTCCTGGTGGTCTGTAGACAAGGGTGCCTCTTAGGGTGGTCTTGGGGTCCGTGTGGATCTGGAAGTGCATGTGTTCGGCGGTGCTGAGGGTGTCGTTGGTGTTTGTTGAGACTCTGATGGTGTTTTTGTGGGCGATGGCGATTCCTCCTCCGGCCCTGTTGGTGCGGTCTCTGTGGGTGATCTTGTACCAGTCTGGTGAGGAAATAAAAATTATGAGGCCTATGTGTCCCCCATGTGCCCCTCCCAACGGATTTTTATGCACATGTATGTATGACATGCATTCTCCCTCCATGGCCTATCAACCTGTCTATCATGATGCTAATGCTATAACGTGGCCTGCCATCATCCAGTCTCCCATGAGAGAAACGACAAATCTGCACTGAGGCCTACACGTTTTGCATCATGTTTTCCTGCATTTTCATGAAAATCCATGTTTGTGGCTCAGCCAGAGCCGAAAAGAGGTTTCAGGCCTCAGATGCTCTGAGAGCTGCAGCTGCGTATCCTTGGCCTTGCACACTTGGGCCTCAGCCAAAGGGGCCCTGTCCGAAGTGCCGAGACAGTATTGAGCACGGTTATCTGCTTACTCCTACTGAAACCACATTCCTGCCTGGAGAAGGAGGAATAAACACGACCCGTCTGCAAAGGAGAAAGCCTAGCCTTTCTGTCTCTTTTCATGTGATTACAAAGCTCACGTCAGTGAAAAGCCCATAGCCCCCATGTAAGGCCTACGCAGTAAATGAAGAAATAGATGCCACATTGGCTCTTGGTGATGGGCAACCTATGTCACAAATCAGTCCCTGCTCCAGACTTTAGATATCAGATAATACAAGATGCGCTGGTCGTCCTGACACTAAAGGCCTCACTTCCAGACTCCCCGGTTGCACAGCAACCCTTCCCCACGTCAGTTACACGTCATGCTCGAGTTGAGCACAAGTAAGGCAAAGTTCCAGTAAAGTTCCAGCTGATCACGCAACCCCCTCCAGGCATCCACCCACCTATGACACTCACCTGTGACTCATCAAGTGGACGCCCACATGGACGCCCACCTTCACGCCTACTTACACGCCCACATGCTCTTATCTCATTCTCTCTTGCTCCGCCTGAAGCACTCCTGCTTACGTATAATATCAAATGTATATATACTGTACTCTGTGAATAAAGTTTGAGAATATCCTGAGAATATTTTGAGAATGTTCTGAGAAGACCCTTCCTGATCCCTTGTGGTGATGGAACTATTCTCCCTATAACTCGAGTTATTGGAATAAAGCCCTTTTGAACCTGATACCACAGACTCAGCCTCTTGCTTTATGCATGATCATATTGATATTATAGAAATTCTTAGTTCGTAATACTTTATTTACGACATTTAATGGCGCCCGAACAGGGACGAATCTCTTTCCCCACGCGCCGGAGATGAAGGTCCAGTCTTGCCCCCTTCCACAGCCGTGACGGACTTCAAGTGCGCACGTCGCGGGTTTTCCCGCCAACTCCCTGAGGCCAACGAAGGAGACGGACTGCGACCAGGCATCCATACGAGGTGGTGAGGATTGCGGATCGTCCCGACCCACAGCCCACCCTGCGAGAGAGCTGTGGCCGAGGTTTCTAGAGATCCACCTAAGATACGCCATTCCCTGCGCAGCGTCAAGTGTCCGAGGCCTTCAAGTTCAAGTTCAAGTTCTGCTTCCCGGTGAGTTTTTCATGGGGGTTGCAATAAAGACGGGTTCATTTAATGAACACGGTAAAGACGTGTCTCACTTGTGAGACCGGTATGTTCAAGAGCATGCATCAAGAATTAAAGAATTAAAGAATTAAAGTCCAAGTTTTCAGGTGCACCGATTTAACTGTATGAATGTTATTGTCTTAGTCAGGTTCAGTTAGGTTTGAATGTGTCAGGTTTGTATGTAAGATTGTTTCATTGTGATTTTTGTTTTTGTTCATTGTGATTTTTGTTTTCGGTTACATTCCAACATGCCGTTGTTTTCGAAACTGCGTAAGATATGTACCAGAAAAGGTGTACTAGAGGAACCAGTTAACATTCCGCCTAGAGACACACCTGGACATTTCATGTACTGTAAGCATGGTTTAGATGCCGTGTTGTTTTTAGAACTATGGGTAGATTACACGAAGGATTTAGAGACACAGTATAGATGGCCTATCACGGGAATGTGGGATGCGGAATGCATTATGAAGGTAGAGGAAGGTAGAGGAAGAGCTATGGAAGTGAAAATGTAGACCTGCTCAGAAGGATGCCATTGAATTATGGCGCAAGGAGTCACATAGAAGAACAGAGTAAGTGTTTCACAAAGCAGAGAGAAGTAGACAGGAGTCTGAAAAAGCCAAAGAAAAGAAGTTACAGGAGGAAGGGGAACGGGTAAAAAGAGAACAGGCTGAAAGAGAAAAAAATACTGTCGTTGCTGGTATTTATCGCGTCCTTTCAGAGGAACTAGCAAGAGTGGCCCCAGTAGAAAGACCAGTTAGAGTGCCACCGCAAGTACCCCGATACATATAATAATGATATAGTAGCCCAAAGGTTCTTGAGCCTCCCACCAAACGAACAGCACATAGCTGGTGTTTACATGGTCCAACATTTGATTACGTTGTCAAAAGGAAAATGAGAGGGGTGTACCTAGAGAAAGAGTAACCCCTGTGATTTGATGACACCCCTAATGTACAAAGTGTTAAAATAAGATTACGACCCCCCGAGAACAAATTGTATATAAAAACGATCTTTCAATAGGGCGAATTATTGCAATTTATATGGAATTGAGAAGACTTTTTGTCTTTGACAGCTTCAGAGTGAGGAGAAGGTGGGGGCTGAATAGAGCAGAATGTGTAACAGAAATCGGAGACAGATTCTGACCTAGAAGCAAGTAAGGTGGGGGCCGGAAAAGGAGCAGAACAGAGACACTGCTTAGAAAGCCTCTCTGACATAGCATCTGTGTAATGCCTGCAGCCGGAGAGCCTTGAGGGCCAGGAGTAAATAAAAAAAAAAAAAACAGATGGCTGGCAGCCCAGGCTCAAGCCGCGCTGAGGGGCTCTTTTTAGCTTCTCTGATAAGACAGGGCAGCTGAGAAATGAAAGTCGAAAAACATTTCCTTTGTTCGATTCTGTGCAAAACCAGTGCCCCGAGGAAATGTCTATGTTTTATTTTTTAGCAAATGTTACATTGCTTCTAGACAAAAAGTAAAATGATGCTCTTGCTTGAAATTTTAAGGGCTATATGCCTATATAAAAACGATTTTCAAATTAAGACAATTTTAAACTGTGGCCCAAAGCTGCCACCAGTTGGATTGGCAAAATGATCCAAAGGTTACAAGTATGAGAAGACACATGAGATATGCGCCTTCAAATAGCAAATCAGGGTACATTGTGTTGAAATAGATGCATAACACCTTTCCAAAAAGAAATGTTTGTGTGTTTTTCATTTTTGATTATTGTTGCTGGTCCTGTGTGTTAGAAATAACGCAGTCAGTCCAGCTGACAGCTGCTCATCATTAGGATGTGCTTCTGTCAGATGGGGGTGAATAGGGCAGGAAAATCAGTTATTGATAATAAGCCTGACAAATTAAGCAGGCCAGAATGTTCGCCTCTGAGCTGTAGGTGCGGTAATTGCGCATCACTGCTCATTTATATATGTTATTGTATGTTATTGTAATTTGTCTATGCTTTCTGTGCTTGGTATACTGATGGCTTGGCATATGTATTTTATATATGTTTTATTTTTGTGTCGTATTGGCCAGTCTGTTTAGCATTAATACAAGTTCTCCTGGGCGTTACAGAGATGGTCGTGACGACGTAAATCTTTGCGCAGCGCTTGGCTGGAACTTGTTCACAATTACTAAATTTCACAGACATGATATTACCATTATCATGCTGTCAAAATAGCAGACAACACGTTATCAGTGTATGTCTAATTGGTATTGAAGATGAATAAAAGAAGAAAAAAAGGTTATGCAAGACTAAAATATGTATCACATGACTGCCCTTCTCTTATAGACAGGCAGCCTCGGTCATATGTTTCCAGATTGGACATTAAGGAACAATTATGATCTGTACACTCGCATCTTAACACTTGAAATACCTGTTTTAAATAAGGACTGCCACCCCAGAGTGACAACTCTGCCTTTTAGAATGTTGTAAATGGGCTTCCACAAATGAGGCTCGGTATTTAGGGTAATGAGAAAATATCTGACAGGATTTCCTTTTTAAAATTTGCTTTAGTAAACTCATTCTTGTAAATGGTGGCGCCAAAAGTTGACATGTTTTTAAATTAGGCTATTGGGTTTGGGCTTCTGAAGGGAGACGTTTGAATATGAAAGGCGAGGGATGCAGCTTATTGTATAGGTGGAAATTATTGCAAAATGACTGGTTTCTTTAGCAGATAAATTATTAATTATGAAATTATCAACATTAATAAATGTTCTTAAATTTGGTTTTCCAAATATTTAGGAAGCTTAGCATTCCTAGTATGGCCTCCTAGCATTAATATTGACTTCAGGTTGGTGTAGGTTCATGTAATAGGGACATTTGCATATGAGATGTCATTTGGCCAGCTTATGAGCTAACACAATGAGGTTTGTACATTTGCTAGAAGGATTTCTCGCCATTTCAAATGCGCTGTGCATCTCCTATAATTTTGCTTACGCCCAGTTGCTACACACAGGGATTAATAGTGTTGACAAGACACAGGGTTTGATAGTGTTTGACAGCAGTGAAATCTGTTTCAGATTTCCTCCTGTCAAAAAGGGGGGAAGGTGGGGAATATTGGCTTCTTGAGGAGAATATTGGCTTCCTGCTGGCCCCTGAGGAGGTTCGCTTCCCGCTAGCCCCTTAGAAATTAAGCCCCTTGGAAATTAAATTAGCCCCCTTAGAAATTAAGCCGAGGAAATAGGTATGTTGCTCTTCCCTTTTCTCATGTTTTATTGTGATCTTTCAGGGGAATTAGTTGTGGGTAGTTCTACTAAGCTTAGGCGACTAACACCGGAACGTATTCAATTGATTTCTGGCCTTTCACAGCCCAAGACACAAAAGGAGGTACGTGCATTCATTGGCCTCACTTCATATTGCAGGCAGTGGATCCCCCAGTATGCTTACATAGCCAAGCCCCTAATACAGTTGACAACACAGGAGACAGCTTCTACTAATGTCCTCCCTTGGACACAAGAACACACTGTGGCATTTGAAGAATTAAAAAGAGCTTTATGTCAAGCACCAGTTTTAGCGATCCCTGATTACAACAAATCTTTTATGCTTTTTGTAACAGAGCGGGATGGAACAGCACTATCTGTCCTCACACAAGATCATGCAGGAAAACACAAGCCCTGTGCTTATTTTTCTAGTACATTGGACCCGGTAGCACAGGCTTTGCCTGCGTGCCTAAAATCTGTTGCAGCAACAGCCTTAGCCATAAGACAAAGTGACTCGATAGTGCTGGGCCACCCCCTGACAGTACAAGTACCGCACGCAGTGGAGGTTCTCTTGAACCGGACACAAACCCAACACCTGACTGTAGCGAGATTGACAGGTTATGAGCTGACGTTATTTCAACCACACATAGAGATCAGACGATGCAACATACTAAATCCTGCAACTCTTTTGCCCTCCAGTAGAGAAAACGTTCCACCACATGACTGTGTTGAAGTAATACATACCGTGACTAAACCAAGACAAGACTTGACAGATGTTGCGCTCCCAGACCCTGACCTAACACTCTATGTTGACGGCTCATGCATGAGGACGGGGGCGGGAGAATTAGTGGCAGCGTATGCAGTGACAACTGCTACTGAAATCATAGAGACTAAAAGAATAGACATACTGTCAGCACAAGCAGCAGAGCTCATCGCTCTGACACAAGCATGCATAAGAGCTAAGCACTTGAGAGTAAACATTTACACCGATTCACAATACGCATATGGGGTAGTTCATGACTTCGGAGTACTATAGAGAGAAAGAGGTTTCTTGACCTCTCACGGGGCCAAGATACAGCATGGCCCCCTTATACAAGCCCTTCCGGAAGCAATACATTTACCGACAGCCATAGCTATCCTGAAATGCAAAGCACATACTAAAGCCACAGATACCATTTCTCAAGGCAATGATCTGGCAGACCAAACAGCTAAACAGACAGCTCAGACCCCACTAGACATGACGAACTCACAGATACCATCAATGACCAAAGCCATGACAGTTAGGGATCCTTCCAGGGATGTACAAGACATACAGACACATGCTACTCTAGATGAATTAAAGAAATGGACGGAACAAGGAGGGGTACTGACTGATCAGGGTTGGATGACTAAGGGCAAAGAAACATGGTTTCTTCCTGATTCGATGGTACAAGTGATCATAAATACCACACATAGTCCTGCACACTTAGGAGAGAAAGCAATGATAGACAGCTTACAGAATATATGGTTCAACAAGCACCTGCGTGCAGCAGCGAAACAAAAGGTCAGAACATGTATGATCTGTTGCCAATTCAATCCAGGTAAAGGCATTCCAATGGAACAAGGTGGATTCCATCCACCGGACCATCCTTTTGAAGTCCTCCAAATGGATTATATCCAAATGAACAGATGTAGAGGTTATAAATATGTCCTGAACTCATGAAACAGGTGTCCCTTCTGTTAGGGTATACCTGGAAGTTCCATTGTGTACGACATCCTGAGGCAGCAGGCCTTGTAGAAAGACACAATCAGACCCTAAAAATAAAACTAGCAAAGATTTGCGCAGACAAAGGTGTAGACTGGATGGTAGCCCTGCCGGTTGCCCTCTTTTACATGCGAATGGTAGCCCATTCTAGAACAGGCTTATCTCCCTATGAAGTGGTCTTTGGTAGACCACCGAATATGTGGGGCACTCCAATGCCTAAAAAGATCACTGATGTTGACAGTAACATGCTGACAGATTACCTGGCTTCCTTGATGTCTGCACTACTCTCTTGTCGTTCGCAGGTTGCTGCCGCCTTCCCTGACAACACCCAGGTCAGGGAACACTCCATCGCTCCTGGATGGAAGGCGCCGAAGTCAGTGCTCTGGACCACGAGGACAGCCGTTAAAGTCAAAGGGCGGAAAGGATGGTTGCACCTTCACCACTCTTTTACAAAGGAAAAGAACTTTTCAGACTTTGAGCACCCTTTTCTAGAGGAGACTCCCCAGCAGGAGTACAAAGCTAAAACTTAGATCTAACAAGTCAGAACCCGTTTGATCAATTAAGTCCACTAGGTGGTGAAGCGGTTGAACATGTATTCTGGCTTGCATAAGATCTTGAACAATCATAATGAGAAAAGGAGCAAGATGAAAAGCAAATACTGTAAAATATTACGTAGTAGATGTATAGTGACTTTGATTTTTCTATTTCTTCTGTGTATCACGATAATATGTATCAGCTTAATACTACATGCTATTTTTCCTCCTATTGCTTCACTCTTACACTCCTCCACTAATGATACCATAAAGCACACATTTAGTGATCTGCCATCCCATGAGCTATCCTATCGACTTGCCTTACGCAACAATACCTTTATTCAGATGCTGCACCATTCACATCAGACTAGCAATGCTACAGACTGCTGGGTCTGTGGCCGACTTCCCCCGTATCAGAAGGTGAAGGGAGTGTTGCCTCTTTTCCCTTTTCCATTCTCCCATAATGGTTCTTGCGGAGCATGGTTTGCCTTAATGACATCCATCAACGGTGATGCCAAAGAATGTCAAGACAAGGAGTGTAGAGGCGACTGGGTATGGGGTAACTTGAATAAAGTCATGAATGAAGAATGTTTCCGAGATGAAGAAGGTCTTCCCCCAAAGAAAAGGTACAGATCTAGAAAATGAAGAGTATCAGCAAGGAAATGCGACCCTCGACTTTATAGTGTTGAATGTCAAGACCATACACAATGTAGGTCCATCCTCAATTGCAGTCCTGCCAGTAAAAGGGAACTTGTGTGTCAGAAAAGAAGGCTCAGTACATTTGGGGCACAGCGAGTGTAATACTATAATAGTGTTTAAAGACAAAGGAAAGTCCTATTTCAGAGCATCACGACACACCTACTTTATTTGTGGCCAGACAGCCTATGTACAGCTGCCCTTAGACTGGGGTGGGACGTACTACATATCATTTCTTTTATTCCTAATAACGCACCGTCTGTATACAAAGCAATAACAAGGCTCCACAAGATTGCCCAAAGCATACACCAAGACCCAGGCACGTGGACTTGGTCCAGTTGGCTCTGGGGAATAATATCGGCATGGGGATGGAAAGTGTTGACCGTCTGTGGGTTAATACTACTAAATGATATTCAGTTGTTGTCTATGTCTGCAGTGTGGCCCGGCCATTGCGGCCTGTGTGCTACTGCATGTGTTCCACATCCCCATAGACAAAGCATTGACAATGGAAAAATAATGTTGCAAGAACAGATCAACTGTCTCATGAGAATAGATGTGACATGAGGGTCCACTAGGGGACAAGGAGGGAATGAGGAAATACAAATTATGAGGCCTATGTGTCCCCCATGTGCCCCTCCCAACAGATTTTTATGCACATGCATGTATGACATGCATTCTCCCTCCATGGCCTATCAACCTGTCTATCATGATGCTTATGCTATAACGTGGCCTGCCCTCATCCAGTCTCCCATGAGAGAAACTACAAATCTGCACTGAGGCCTACACGTTTTGCATCATGTTTTCCTGCATTTTCATGAAAATCCATGTTTGTGGCTCAGCCAGAGCCGAAAAGAGGTTTCAGGCCTCAGATGCTCTGAGAGCTGCAGCTGCGTATCCTTGGCCTTGCACACTTGGGCCTCAGCCAAAGGGGCCCTGTCCGAGGTGCCGAGACAGTATTGAGCACGGTTATCTGCTTACTCCTACTGAAACCACATTCCTGCCTGGAGAAGGAGGAATAAACACGACCTGTCTGCAAAGGAGAAAGCCTAGCCTTTCTGTCTCTTTTCATGTGATTACAAAGCTCACGTCAGTGAAAAGCCCATAGCCCCCATGTAAGGCCTATGCAGTAAATGAAGAAATAGATGCCACATTGGCTCTTGGTGATGGGCAACCTATGTCACAAATCAGTCCCTGCTCCAGACTTTAGATATCAGATAATACAAGATGTGCTGGTCGTCCTGACACTGAAGGCCTCACTTCCAGACTCCCCGGTTGCACAGCAACCCTTCCCCACGTCAGTTACACGTCATGCTCGAGTTGAGCACAAGTAAGGCAAAGTTCCAGTAAAGTTCCAGCTGATCACGCAACCCCCTCCAGGCATCCACCCACCTATGACACTCACCTGTGACTCATCAAATGGACGCCCACATGGACGCCCACCTTCACGCCTACTTACACGCCCACATGCTCTTATCTCATTCTCTCTTGCTCCGCCTGAAGCACTCCTGCTTACGTATAATATCAAATGTATATATACTGTACTCTGTGAATAAAGTTTGAGAATATCCTGAGAATATTTTGAGAATGTTCTGAGAAGACCCTTCCTGATCCCTTGTGGTGATGGAACTATTCTCCCTATAACTCGAGTTATTGGAATAAAGCCCTTTTGAACCTGATACCACAGACTCAGCCTCTTGCTTTATGCATGATCATATTGATATTATAGAAATTCTGAGTTCGTAATACTTTATTTACGACACTGGGATGGCTATGGCGATGTCTGGCGAGGAGGCTTCGTTCATCCAGGTCTCGGTCAGGAAGGAGACGTCCGGTGATGCGGTGTCGAGTAGGTCCCAGAGTTCGACGGCGTGTTTGTGTGCGGAGCGGGTGGTTTTGTTTTTTTTTGTCCACCCTTTCTCTCTTGGTGGCGCCCTAGGGTGTTACTCCTCTCATATAATGGAAGGATCTTGCTCGTTTAGAAAGCCTAAGGGAGGAAAGTTACAAGAACTTAACTCCGGCTATTCCAAAGCAAGGAGATCTGCCAAGAGATTAAAAGCAACTTAATCATAGGACCGGACTTTACCATCTTTAAATCTCAAAATTTTGTTTAAACTACTATATAACCCAGCCCTTCACCCGTAATGTTAAAAAAATAAAGACCAAAATCTATACTTCTTTTCTTTCTGAGGAACAGCCATATCTAGTTTTCCAATGGATCTCAAAGCTTTAATCCAAGTTAAGTCTGTCGGGGTGTCAGGGGAAACCCAAAGTCTACAGATTTCCCTGCGGGCCAGCAGGATAGCATAGAACACCAACTTCGTTTTATCATCCAAACCCTTGCATTGTAAATCCAATCTGCCAGTAATAATAGTTTTAGGGCTTACCTTTATTCTTTGCTTCAAAATTGTTGATAAGCAGTTACTTACAGAATCCCAAAATATCTTGATTGCCGGGCAAGCAACAAACATATGAATATCGTCCTCATTTAGACTGTTGCATTTAGGGCATCTTACTTCACCACCATTTTTAAATTTGGCCAGCCTTTTTGGGGTCCAATATGCCCTGTGGAGAGTGAACACGATTCCTTCTTAAATTTGCAGGTTTTACCAACTTATATAGAATCAACATAGTTACTTGCCATTGTTCTTCTGTCGCAATCCTCGGCAAGCACTCTCTCCAAAGGGACTCCGGCAACAAAAAGGGGCCATCTTCCAGCTCAACAATAGCCCAGTACTGCGGAGCGGGTGTTGATCAGGATGCATCTAAGTTGGTTGGGTTCCGTCGTGGCGCTTTCGAGGCAGGAGAAGCTGCAGTTCAGGCAGGTGAAGGGACCGTGGGTGCGCTTCGGGGTGGCCTTGCAGCAGGTGTGGGTCCTTACTGGGTTGAGAGCGACGAGGCTGTTGGCGTCGTAGCGGCGGCGGTCCTCGTGGCTGCTGCGGGGGGCAGGGGTTCTGGCGCTGGGCACGGTCCTGCCACGGATGGGCACAGACGGGCCTGCCTTAGGCACGACTTCGGCGCGCCAGTGGCGCGGCCACATGGCGGCCGCCATATATGGGGAGGTGGGGAGGGAGGAGCAGCTGGGAGGCGAGGGTCGGGTGGAGCAAATGGGCGTGGAGGGGGTGGGGCCGCAGGGGAAGCAGCGCAGTGACAGGGGAAAGGAGACAGGCGTGGGGCACGGACTCGAGAAGGGGGCACAGAAGTCAGCACAAGGGGTACAAAATAAAAGGGGGCACAAAAGTCACAGAAGTCAGTCGGTACCAAATAAAGGGGGCACAGAGGTTGGCGAGGGGGACAGAATTCAAAAAGGGGGCACAGAAGCAAAGCGGGGAGCAGGGGGGAAGGAGAGCACAGAAGAGGAGCGGGCAGACAGTTACAGGCACACACAACAAGCGGAAACGAACCTAAGGCCACCACTGGCCACCAGGGATGAGGCGCTGGTGGAAGCCTGCGGGTGGTGGAGGGCCTCGATTTTACCGGCGGCAGTAGAGACAGCAGGGGTGCAGGCGGAGCTGCAGTGGGGGGGAGCGACCTACCAGGGAAGGTCAAGGGTCGCTCTCCTCACCGCGCAGCGGGCGCCATATATGGGGAGGTGGGGAGGGAGGAGCAGCTGGGAGGCGAGGGTCGGTGGCGCGAATGGGCGCAGAGGGGCAGGGCCGCAGGGGAAGCAGTGGCGGGGACAGGGGAAAGGAGACAGGCGCGGGGCACGGACTCGAGAAAGGGGCACAGAAGTCAGCACAAGGGGTACAAAATCAAAGGATCAGTGAATTATGATGGAGTTGATGTGTTAGCCAATCATGTAGCCAGATGCCAAGATATTTATATGGAGCATGTAAACCAGCCATCAATACGTTACAAGTTCTGTGCAGAGTGATAGAATCATGGAGAAGCTTAAGTCCTAGAGGATTGGTGCATGGAGATGTGCTTATGAATGCTGGTTTGTGGTGAGGGTCTGTGTCTCTGGGGAAGATGACCCATGTAATGGGTGCTTGCCCCTGATTATAAATGAATGCCAGCAGCCCTGCTTAATAGGTGTCTCTAGTGCTCGTGTACAAAGATCCTCTACTGTGTCTGCAGGCATCATGTTATAATCAGCTAGAGACAAAGCAGGCTCTTCAGTCTCCTGAATGGGATGTAGGATTTCTTGGCTGTACTCTTCTTGGTATAGCTCCTGCAGAGTACAGAGAATGTGCTGATCTACTCCGGAGGCACCTTGGTGTCTGCTGAAGAGATTTGGCCACATAGGCTTCTTAAATGTGATCAATCAACACATATTTTTCTTTGTTTGACTACCTTATACCCCAAGTTCTATACCAGGCGGTCTTTAATATGACTGGAAAACTTGTTGGTGAAGGATCTTTTCTTGTACTAGCTCTCCCACTTTGGAGAGCCACCCGTCGTCAGCTTTAGGAATGTTTTTGTCTCAAGTGGCAGACTCACAGTAGATAATTTAGTTCTAGTTACTTGAACATTCTGTAAGAGATTAAAGCACTGGATCAGGTGTTTTGGGCTCTGTCACCTTTCATGGAACATCAAGATCAGGCACATCCATTGTTATTCCAAATAGTATTTTATACGGTGTGTGACTACCTAATATTTCTCTGAGCAAGTTATTCATTGCTCTCTGACTCACATACAGAATATGCAGCCACATTAATCCTGTATTCAATACCCTAGCAGTCAAGGCTTGTTTAAGCATACTATTGGTGTGTTGTAAGATGCCATTACTTTCCGGGTGTAAAGGGCGTGAATATAGCACTCGTACTGCTACAGCATTCATAGCATCCTTGACCATCTTAGCAGCAAATGCAGGAACACTGTCTGAATGAAAGGTATGAACTGATCGCATTGCTATTAGGTATAGCAAATCTTTTATGACCACTTGAGCAGTGGCAGTCGTTTGTGCCCAAACCCAAAGAAATCTACAGCATGAGCATCTGCAATCAACATATATTTCGTTTATACTCAGGATTGTCCTGATGTGGTCAAGAAAAAGGTACCCAAAGGGTTGTCAGTGGTAATAAGAAAAGTCTGTGTTGGTTTGCAACGGACGTATGTTTTATCTGTAGCGAAATAGTGTATTTCTGCATATATTTGTTGTGAACTCTGATAAATATGGCCACAGTACTGTTGCTGCAACATTCATACAGTGGCACTTATGCCAGCAAGTGTGTGGAGGCTCTCCCTTTGTGAACTTCCCCGATTAAATCTAACCTATCTCACTCATCAGTAATATGCCTATCACCAACTCTGGGTATAAAAACGATAGGTGAGCTATCTTTCGTAAGGGTGTAGGAGTTTTTGGAGGGAAAGCCATCAGGGAGCTTTTCTCCTTTAAGTGTTGCTTGTATTACTACTAAAATGTCTGCAGAATGTTGGTTTGAGATCGAGGTAAAGCAGCTACTTTACAGGTTTGGACTGCTGTTTTTTAGCCAGGTCTGCTGCACAGTTCTGTTCACTGTGAATTCCTTCACCTTTATGGGCCATAGTACGATATAGGATATCCATGGACCATCGGGTAGTAAGCAGAAAAACACTTGCATTATTACCTCCTCACGATGAGATGGATCCCTAATAAAAGCTGGAGGCCTAATGTTGTAAGCAGCTAATAAATAAGGCCAGAACACAGGTTTTATTATTCCATCATATTTGCTACCAAACATGACTGGGTTCGGTGCAGCCATTATATAGTTAGACATTCGTAATGACTGATATCCACTGTATGTTTTAAAATGGCTGACTGCATTTACAAAGCCTAGAGAATTGACTCTGGGGTTTGTAGGAGAATCCTACTCTTGCAGGGGCACCCTCACACTTATAACCAATCACCCTGCCCTTAGGACTGAAGAGGCTGCCATAGGTTTGAAGTGCAGTGACCTCAGATATAAGGAAACTTAGATCGGTCGTGAAAGGTGCAAGCATCAACTCACACAGGCTGAAATGGCAGGACAGTTGTCACAGTGTAATTGGACTCCCATTAGTGGTACAATGCATGCTGCAGCCCGTGGGAGAACCTTGATGTACCTATGTCCTGGGTACCCAAGTAGCATATACTAGGGGTTAATAAGGGTCAACTAGTAGCCAATTGTGGCGGTACCAAAGTGCATACCAGAACCAACTTAGTGGAGTAACCACAGTTGCTGGGGGTCCTGATTAGCAGGATCCCAGCAGACATCGAAAACACATTGACACCAGGCAAAAAGTAAGGGTAACCATGAAAGCAGAATCTACTTTCTACACCGCCCTTTTACTATCCCAAAGGTTCAGAAAACGTAGAGAGAGAATACTGATTTGTATTTTTATTTTTTTCACGGTCCCTTAAATTACATCCACTGTTGCTGGACTGCTGTCAAGGGAGAGACCGTCCTTTTTTCTGTTTAGCTTTCTTCTTTTCAGTCTCCAGTACGGCTAGGCGAAACCCTCAATCTCATTTTTAGTTTTGGGTTGCAGTAAGAGCCCTTAAACCTAAAGTACAAGTTACTTACCTTCGGTAACGATGTATCTGGTAGAGACGATTCTAGCCACAGATTCCTTAACGTAGAATTATCCCCAGGCGTGAGACTGGATCTGGAAAATCTTTGCCACAGCACCTCTGCGTGCCGGGGGGGGGGGGGGGGGGGGGGTACCACGCGACCCCGTTCGGACGTTGTCCGCAGACGTGACGTCAGCAAGGTCACATAAGTCCCGGCGTGCTGACATCAGTTTTCTTCGGAGAACTTTTCCGCGCCACAATGCAGAGCCATCACCAACAAAACTGTGAGGGTATGGGAACAGTGTACGCAAAATCAGTAAAACAAAAAGGAAAGAAGCGTATGGTGAAGAACAGCACCATTAGGGACAGTGCCAAGCACTGTGTTACTGATAATCATGGAAAGGAAAGAGCAGAGCACCACTGTGAGAATCAACCCCGCAAAGCGAAGGCGATAACCTCCCTGGAGGGAGAAAAAACATGACAAAAATGACGTGGCAGACGACAGAAAGTCAGCAACCACAATCTATAACAGTGAAGGGCAACAAGTCTGGAACAGAGGAGTAACGACAAAGTACTCCAAGATAATACTATCAAGGAGTGTTGTATCCCCTGTAAGAAGCTAAGGGCAGAGGCACAGCCAAGAAACCTCAACCCAGAGGATTGCGGAGGAGTAAAAAAAAACCCAAGCAATGACAAAGAGAGAAAGAGTATGAGTAGGCCCCACACTGGAATAACCATGGTGAAGGGATGCAGAATTACACATGAACCTACCGTCCAATGACCACAAAAGAAGAAACAGAACGAAGCAGCCCGCCAGGGAGGAAGAGAAGGAGGACATCCGAGGGAGACAAATGCCATCCGGAGGGAGGCGACTGCAGAAGACCAGCTGAAGGGTCCACGCAGAACGGGGAGGAAGGGCGGGTCGTGAAGAAATCTGCAGCTAGAATCGTCTCTACCAGATACATCGTTACCGAAGGTAAGTAACTTGTACATCTGATAGAGACTACTAGCCGCAGATTCCTTAACGTAGAATAGATACCCTAGCCATACCCAGAGGGGAGGAGTGTCTGCGAGAGAACCTCACCAGCTTGGAAGAACACAGGGCTCCAACATGGTGGCATGGGGACAGGAAGGACGCCTCAATGACCACCAAGCAGAAGTGAGCAAGAACAAGGAGAAGGGAAGGCCAGGATACCACAAGGTATCTACGCCCGCCGAGCTTAAAACAGGGCTATACAATAGCCAACAAATACCCCACCTAGGGTATGAATTGTCCCTGAACAAAAACAGGGAAACACCTTTTAGGAAAAACCGTAGCAGAGGTCAAGAACATAAAAGACCTGTGGGAACACCACAGAAGGCTTACCAAGCAACCAAACACCTCTTAGGGAAACCCGCATCAGAGGCCAAGAACCGAAAAGACCAGTGGAAAACACCACAGATGGCTTACTAACCAGCCAAAAAGACACAAAGGGCCCAACGAACAAGTTACTTACCTTCGGTAACGATGTATCTGTAAGAAACATTAGTTAGTTAGATTCCTCACCTTAGAATATCCCCAGGCGTCAGACTGGATCCGGAAGATTTTTCGTCAGCAATACCCCTTGCACGTCGCTAGGCGTCGTCTGCGGCTCCGCGTCCGTCGTCGGCGTCGTGCGCCGGAATGACGTCGGAGTACTTAGACGCCGCCCTCGCGCGCTGACGTCAGTTCTTGTACATAGCCTTCCGCGCCAGGAACGCAGAGCCATGCAAAGACCGACACTGGTGCCAAAAATAAAATCTAGGGGCCTGAAAAGGATAACCTTAACCCTAGATGTCAGTTCGCAGAACGGGGAGGATGGGTGGGTCGGTGAGGAATCTAACTAACTAATGTTTCTTACAGATACATCGTTACCGAAGGTAAGTAACTTGTTCATCTGAAAGAAACACGTTAGTTAGATTCCTCACCTTAGAATAGATACCCAAGCAATACCATCCCCGGTGGTGGGTCTGCGAACCAAGATCACATCAGAAAGTCCTGGAGGACAGAACGGCCAAAGAAGCCATCCCTCCGGACTTGGCTGTCAAGGCAATAATGCCTGGCAAACGTGTGTAGCGAAGCCCACGTCGCCGCCTGACAGATGTCCTGCAAAGGGACTCCTCGTCCCAAGGCAGTAGTAGCCGCTGTGGCCCGAGTAGAATGGGCGCACAACCCAACAGGAGGGTCCTTTTTTGCCAAAGAGTAACAAATTTTGATGCACAAAACGACCCACCGAGAGATGGTCCGTTTGTGCACAGCTTTCCCCTTCTTAGCACCCACGTATCCAACGAAAAGTTGGTCGTCCACCCGGAACTGCTTTGTGCGGTCCAGATAAAAGGAGAGCGCACGTTTTGGGTCCAGACGGTGGAGCCTCTCTTCCTCTTTGGAAGGATGCGGAGGCGGAAAGAAGGTGGGCAAGGTGACAGACTGCCCAAGATGAAATGGAGTCACCACTTTCGGAAGAAAGGAGGGACGAGGCCGAAGGACAACCTTGTCCGGATGAACAGACAGAAAAGGAGGCTTTGAAGATAAAGCCTGGAGCTCACTCACCCGTCTAGCCGAGGTGATGGCTACCAGAAAAGCAGTCTTAAGAGTCAGAAGACGAAGAGGACAATTGTGAAGAGGCTCGAAGGGAGCGCACATCAGGAATGTCAAGACCAGATTCAAGTCCCACTGAGGCATTACAAAAGGGACAGGAGGGAACGTGTGAGTAATGCCTTTCAGAAAGCGTGTAACCACAGGGGACTTGAAAAGAGAAGGCTGATCAGGAAGCCGCAAGAAGGCAGAGATGGCAGCAAGATAACCTTTCAGGGTGCCCAGGGCAGAGCCCTGCCGGGCCAGAGAAAGAAGAAAGAGGAGAACCTCAGAAAGAGGGGCGGAAAGGGGATCCACAGCCTTTGCTGTGCACCATGCCACAAATTTGTTCCACCGGCAGGCGTATACCGTCTTTGTGGAGGGACGCCTGGCTGCCAGAATGATATCACAGACTTCAGGAGGCAAGTCAAATGGCATCAACTGCCGCCGCTCAATCTCCACGCATGGAGGTGGAGGCTGGACAGGTTCGGGTGGAGGACCGTCCCCTGCTGCTGCGACAGAAGATCCTCCCGAAGGGGCAGACGTATCGGGGGATCGGTCAACATACTGAGTAGCTTGGGATACCAGTATCTTCGTGCCCAATCCGGAGACACCAAGATGACTTGGGCCCGGTCGTGCCTGATCTTCTTCAGCACTCTGGGCAGAAGTGGTATAGGCGGAAAGGCGTACAACAGACCCCAACTCCACTCGTGACGAAAAGCGTCGCCGAGCGAGTGCCGCCTTGGAAATTCCAACGCGCAGAACTGCTGACATTGCGCGTTCTCTTCGGTGGCGAATAGATCCAACCAAGGCTCTCCCCACTGCTGAAAGAGACCTTGCGCCACTTCGGAGTTCAGACGCCATTCGTGATCCATCATGCACCGGCGGCTGAGTTCGTCCGCTCTGGCGTTCAGAGAGCCCGCCAGATGTTGAACCACTAGGGTGACGCCCTGGTGTTCCAGCCACGTCCAGAGGCGCAGAGCCTCCTGACAAAGGGTCCACGACCCCGCCCTGTTTGTTGCAATACCACATGGCGGTGGTGTTGTCCGTGAACACCTGCACGACACTGCCCCTGACAGAGGGAAGGAAGGCTTTCAGTGCAAGTCGGATCGCCCTCAACTCCAACAGGTTGATGTGGAGACGAGACTCCGCCGGAGACCAGAGGCCTCTGATCTCCGCCTCTCCCATATGGCCACCCCATCCCAGGAGGGACGCATCCGTCACTACGACATGCTCCAGTTGGGGAAGGGAGAGGCTCCTGCCCATGACCCAATCGCGGTCCGTGAGCCACCACTGCAACTGCTGTGCAGTGCCCTCCGAGATCAAGACATGGTCGGACAGGTTGCCGTGATGCTGGGCCCACTGAAACTTCAGGTCCCACTGCAGAGCCCGCATACGCCGCCTGGCGTGATGCACTAGTAGGATGCAGGAGGCCATCAGCCCCAGAAGCCGCAACACTAGCCTGACCGAAACCCAGGATAGAGGCCGAAAGATGGGAATCAGGGCCTGTATATCCCGGACCCGCTGTTCCTGTGGATAGACCCGGAACTGCGCCGAATCGAGAACCGCTCCGATGAAGAGGAGCTTCTGAGAGGGACTCAGGTGTGACTTCGGCACGTTGATGGAAAACCCCAGCAAATGCAGGAGATCCGCCGTAGTCTGGAGGTGGGAGACGACTGTCTGGGGCGAGCCCGCCTTCAACAACCAGTCGTCGAGATAGGGGAAGACTGGAACCCCTGATCTGCGCAGATGAGCTGCGACCACCGCCATCACCTTCGTGAACACCCGAGGGGCACTGGTGAGGCCGAAGGGGAGCACGGTAAACTGAAAGTGCTCTTGGCCCACCGTGAACCGCAGGTAACGCCGGTGGGCCGGCAGGACGGGGATGTGGAAATAAGCGTCCTGCAAGTCCAACGCTACCATCCAGTCTCCGGGGTCTAGGGCAGCTAGAACCTGAGCCAAAGTCAACATCTTGAACCTTTCCTTCCGGAGGAAGGCATTGACGTTCCGAAGGTCCAAGATAGGGCGGAGGCCCCCTTTGCCCTTCTTGGGAACCAGAAAGTAGTGGGAATAACAACCACGACCTACTTCTGGGCTCGGAACGCGCTCGACGGCCCCCTTGGCCAAGAGGGCGGAAACCTCCTCGTGGAGAAGATGCAAATGATCCCCCGAGATACGGTGGTGCTGCGGTGGCATGGCTGGAGGGGTCGTCTCGAAGGGGAGGGAGTAGCCCCTTCGGACGATTTGCAGCACCCACCTGTCCGATGTGATGGACCGCCAGTGGAGCAGGTGATGGCGAACTCTGCCGCCCACTGGCGTGGAATGGGCCTGAAAGCTCGGACTAGGAAGGCTTTGAGGCGGATGCTGCCGGGGTGGATGTGGGCTGACCTCGTCGGCCTCCAGATCCGCCTCGGCGGAAACCACGTCCGCGACCGCGCGCAGGTTGGTTCTGCGGCTGGTGGCTAGGCGCACGTGAGGAGGCACCCCTTCCTTGGCCACGAAAGGGGCGAAAAGCGGAAGATTGCGAACGCGGGGCCGAGAGGCCCAAGGACTTGGCCGTAGCCCGGGAGTCCTTAAAGCGGTTCAGCGCACTGTCCGCCTTCTCGCCAAACAGGCGAGTGCCATCAAACGGCATGTCCATGAGAGTGCTCTGGACATCGCCGGAAAACGACGTGGACCGCAGCCAGGCGTGACGTCGAAGCGCCACAGTGGTGGAAATGGCCCTACCCAGCGAGTCCGTGGTGTCAAGCCCACAACGTATGGCATGTCGCGCGGCATCCCTCCCATCGGCCAGAGCCTGGGTAAGTCGTGTCCGGACCTCCTCCGGACACAGGGGCAGCGCGTCCTCCACCGCATCACACAGAGAGTGGGAATAACGGTCCAAGAGACAAGCGGTGTTCAAAGACCGCAGGCCCAAACTAAGGGATGAGAACAGTTTCTTGCCAAACTGCTCCAGTCTCTTGGAATCCCGGTCCGGCGGGGCGGTCGGGAAAGAGGATTGGGAGGTGGAGGCCTGGATAACCAGGCTCTCAGGGGTAGGGTGTTGGGACAGAAAACTGGGGTCGCCCGGAGCAGGGCGGTGGCGCCTGGCAACGTTCCTGTCCACAGGAGGAACTGTGGAGGGCTTGGACCAGGTGCCCTGGAGAACGTCAGTGAGGGCTTCATTGAACGGCAGCAGAGGCTCAGTGGAGCTTGCTGCAGACTGAAGCACCTCAGTGAGGACGTTCGTCCTCACAGCCACGGCAGGTAGCTCGAGCCCAAGGGCTGCGGCCGCCTTGCGCAGCACCACGGAGAAAGCAGCACCCTCCTCCGAAGCCACAGTCGGAGGAGAGATGAACCCAGTGTCTGGCGAGGTATCCAGACCACTGGCCTCCCCCAGTTCATCTGCCCAGTCCTGGGACAGTTGGGCCTGATGGGCCATAGGATCCTCGGATCCCTCCCAGTAGTCCCCATCATCCGACTCCTGGTGTAGAGGAGAAAGTAACGGAGCCGGGCGGTAGACAAAATGTGTCTCTAGCGGCGTCGATCTCGGCGTCCATCGACGCCGGACCGGCGCCGTGCCCGGACCGGGACTAAACTGGGGCACGGCGTCGAGCGGAGTCGACGTCGGCATCGGGGGTGGAACCGGAGTCGACGCCGGTGGAGGAGTGACAAGGTTGACCGGCGTCGACGGGGACTCGAGAACGGGTCCCTCGGGCGCTTGCGGCGTCGAGGCCGGAGCCGTCAACGGCGCCGGGGTCGGAGCCGCCGGCTGGCAAGGCAGCCCAGTCGGGTCCGCGGGGCCCGAAGGCGCACCAGCGGGCGCCGACGGCGGAGCCAGGTTCCTCATGGCCGAGAGGAAGGCACTGACTTCCGCCAGCGTCGCGTTAGTCCCAGGGACCGGAGGGTATGGGGACGGACGCGGTGCCTGCGGCTCCGCCGAAGCCGCGGGGGTGGAACCACCCTGACCCTCGACCGAGTCACGCGACCGGCGAGGGGAGTCCGATGAGCGATGTCGTCTCTTGGACTTCTTGGAATGCTTCGACTTACCCGAAGACTTTGATCCCGACGACCGATGGTGACGTCGGCTGCGGCTCCGCGACCGATCCTTGGACCTCCTCCTGGACCGGGATCGAGAGGCGCGCGGAGCCGAGTGGCGAATCTCGAGAAGCTTACGGGACCGCTCCCGTCTAGCCTTCGAGGTCAGGGCCTTACAGTCCGAGCACGACTCCGCGTCGTGGTCGAGGCCCAAACAGTACAGGCACCGGCGGTGATGGTCCGTAACCGACATCAATCGGCTACAGTCCGTACAGGCTTTAAACCCAGGCATCCTACCGGCACCGGTGTCGATAGACAGGATCAAAAAGTTAGTCAAAAATTGACTAAAGGGGTAGCTCTCCCGGATCTGCGCTTACTGGCGCGGAAAAAAGAAGAACTGACGTCAGCGCGCGAGGGCGGCGTCTAAGTACTCCGACGACGTCATTCCGGCGCACGACGCCGACGACGGACGCGGAGCCGCAGACGACGCCTAGCGACGCGCAAGGGGTATTGCTGACGAAAAATCTTCCGGATCCAGTCTGACGCCTGGGGATATTCTAAGGTGAGGAATCTAACTAACGTGTTTCTTTCAGATCTGAGGACCTATACCGCTGCATTAACAGCAAAAAACACACACCACAAGCTGAAGGGCTGAACCAGCAGCCAAAAGAATAAAGGAGCCAACTGAAGGAGCCAACTGAAAGACCCTGAAGGCACGCAAAGCCGCAAACAGCACACAACGGGCCAACCGAAACCTAAGGCCCCAAGGAAAAAGGAGGAATAACGCCTCCCATAAAGCATCGGAGGGCCGAACTTACAGAGGAGGAGGACGGAGCCCCGCAAGGAGTCTCTGAACAGCTGAGTCCACGTGGGTGTGAAATAACAGAGCTCCATCAAAGGGTAAATCCACAAAACCCTCCCGAAAATTCTCCGGAAATACATCATCCCACAGCCAAGCATGGCGGCGGAGGGCCACAGAACTCGCCATAGCACGGCAGAGGGAATCAGACGTCCAAGGCCGTATGGAGAATGAAAGTAGCTAACTCCCGACCATCCCGCACATGGTGCCGCAGATCCGCGCGGGCATCCTCTTAGGAGGCTCAAGACAGAAGGGACTCCGCGGAATCCCACAGATCGGAAGTAGCCCTGGCCAAGACACAGAGTGTTGAGTGCACGCAGAACAGCGCTAGAGGCGGCGAAAATGTTTCGCCCCCAGGAGTCCAGCCACTGAGCCTTCCTTGACGGCGGAAGGAGCACTAAAGGCAAGGAAGGAAAAGCAGCCCGCAGGACAGGGCCCTGTGCCGAGGGGTGGGAAAAAAGACAAAGCGGATTGTGCGGAGCAGGACAGTGGCGGTGAAGGAGCGGTTGAGGCATCGGATCCCCCATGGCAGGGCGCCCCCAGAAGAGTGTTATGGAACGACGCTTCAAGTGGAAGAAGCGGCTCCCTTCCACCAGAGCCCTGGTGGAGAACCTCTAACAAGTGGTCCGAAGGGAGTGGGGCAACCGGATTGCCCATCTGCAGAATGCCAGTGGCCGTGGAAATGGCCTGGACAAAGGCCACAATCGCCTCCGTAGGGCGTCGTGGGGGAAAGCAACTCCTCCGTGAGCGAAGGCTGCAAACTGAGAGGCCCGTCCCCGTGCCCCGCTGGAGGGAGAAAAGACCAGCCCCTGAGGGATGGGAAACCCACGGATGAGTGGGGGACCAGAGGGGTCTCTGGAAAGGGCGGAGAAGCCTGCGGGGCAGACAACTGCAGGGAACGGAAGAGCGGGTCCGGGGGCTGTGGACGTGGAGACGGCGTAGAACCCGCCCTGGAATCTGCCGGAGAAAGGCCACAACACAGCGTCCAGTCTCCAGCGAAGAGGAGACGAGGGGACGACAACCCTCCGGAGAGGAAGGGACATCCGGAGAAGAGTCGACGATCCGACGTCAAAGCAGCGCCGGGTAGTCCACCACAGGCACCAATGAGTCCTCGACTGGCGCCGAAGAGTCCACCAGCGGCACCGGGTTGACCACCACCACATGCCGCCTCGTAGAGGGGGGCAGGGTTGGAGCCGAAGCGGCCAATGAACGGCCCCGAAAAGGCGCTGGCACAACCCCCGATGAGGCAGCCGCCTGCGCCGAGGGGGGCCCAGGGAAGCGTCCCGAGTCCCAGCCTCCATCCACGGTGCCTCCTACGCCGGGGAAGAAAGCCGTTGACGCCAGAGAGGCGTTGGCTCGACCTGCGGGAAAACAGCCGCCTGCCCAGAAGACCAAGGGAGACTGGGGGCGAGCCCAGAGTCCCGGAGACCTCCTGCAACACCGCAGGAAACCCCACAGGGTTTGCGGCGAGGCCGGGACGCCATGGGCCGAGGAGGGGAACCCCAAAGGGCCGCACCTCGACGGCACCACACCTCCAACACCTGAAGCCTTGCTGAATTTAAAAAAACCCTGCTTTATTTAAAAGCAGTCCCAGACATGGTGGTCTGCTGAGCCCAGCAGGCCAACATACCTGGGAGGGCCTGCCATTCCCAATGGGGTCGCAAGTTGGGAAAGGCTCATTAATATTCATGACCCTCTCAATTTGCGACCCCATTCGGAGTCACTAACAGTGTGAAATACACTGTTGAGGCACTATTTCCACGGTCACACATCTGGCCCATTGTGCTGCACATGGGACGCCAAATGATAAGTTTTTTAGAAACCCAGAGTTTAGTTTTCTAGACCCTATGGCACTAAGGACTAAGTCCATGTGCCAGTCAAATTTAGAAAAACAGTTGTACTACAACCATCCCACAAGCCGCGACGAAATGTTTGTGTGAGCTAATGATCAATTCAACGGGACACTACAGGTATAGGACCCCAAGCCTCCCAATAACACACTCATGAACAGTAGAACACGAGGGATGCATTTTAAAGATTTATTTTAAATTGCACACTAATTGAACTGTAACTACAATGAAGACAATTAAAATGGCAAGAGCAACATTTTAGTAAGATGAATGACTCCAACTGGATTGCTGTTACACATTTATAGCAATTCTACCCTCATCCTGCTACGCCTATGCTCTAAGCTAATCTAGCACAGCAGGAAAGCAAACATATTTCAGATAGTGCACACTTGCATACCTGTATGAACAATAGGGCTTATGTTTGGATGAAACCAGTTGCACTCATAAGTTAGTGAGTGAAGGTTAACTGCCTCCCGTCCCGGAGGAATGATTCTGCATGGCAGGTCTGTTGTCACCTGATGCAAAGACCTTTTCTCTAATCCTTCTTTCACTTGTTCAGCTTTTATAAAATTACTTTACTGTTAAGCACTCAAAGTAACCAACATGAGATCGCCCTTGATAACCCGGACATCTTGGCAATCAGAGTTAGATCTCAGAGTGGCCCTAATTTATTCTTGCTTAATATATATGCCAGGGGCCAAGCGGGTTGTAAGAGCTCACAGGTTATCGCAGCACTTGAGACCTTTTTAGTCGAGGGCCCTTTTAATAATAACATGATTATCATGGGGGATTTTAATACTTGTTTTGAGCCCTTGGCCAGCGATGATGGTAGATTTAGTGAGGAGGAGGATGCTCATGGGGCCTGCCACAGTTGGATCTACAACCCATAAAGAAATGGACAGAGGTAGCGCTCCAGGTTAAAGGGGTGTGCCTGGAATGGGGCCTTAGAGGGGCCAACGGTTGGACCAAGTCCGATGCCTTGGGTGCAGCGACCTTCGACAACGGTCGCTCCAAAAGCAGGATCGATTATATCCTGGTAAAATTGGAAATTTGGCACATTGTGCTAGACATGGAAGTACAAATTCGGCCTGAAAGCAACCATAACCCCTTGGTTCTTACTATGGATATTCGAAGCTTTGATCCCACGACTGTCGGGAATACAGTAAGTTGTTGTGCCCCGTTAATACTGGGTAATGACTTGAGAAGGGTCAAATGGGCTAAGGTGGCACTAGACGAAATAAAGGTGTTAGAAATCAGGGCCCTGGTTTCAAGGGCCCTAGGAGAACTCAATGAGTGTAGTTCACAGGAGATTCTTAACGTTAAGTTGCCATTGATTCATATGGAGCTCATTAGTAGGCTGAAGAGCTATTTTATTAATTCTAAGCCTATGAGGGTCAATCAAAAACTTGAACCCAATTCTTGGTACAATGAGCTATGTAGGTCTACTCATAAAGCCCTTTTGACCGCAATTAAATCTAGGAATTACCCTATAATCAAACAGGCCCGGGTTTTGTATAAATCCACCTTAAGGCAGGCTAAAAGAGAGTGGGACGAGGAACGTTGGAAGGACCTGCTGAGAGCATGTAAAGGCAGGAACATGTCCCAATTTTGGGATTTAATAAAGTGGGGGAATGGGCAAAGGGTGATAATCCCAAGTAATAATGTGGACCCCCACCATTGGGTTGTCCCCTTTGAAGCCCAATACCAGCAGGGCTCGGAGAGGGTCTCCTCTGTTCCATTTATATCCATAGATGTTCCCTTTGCGGTTCAGTACCAAGGAGGTTGAGGCGGTCTTGAAGAATATTCCGAGTGGTAAGGCACCCGGTCCTGACTGTATTCCAGCTGACCTATTTAGGCAGGACGGTGATCTTTGGTTCCCTTACATAACGAATCTGATGAACTCATTGGCGGGGGGAACTCCATTTCCCAACTCTTGGTCCGGTGCGGAAATAATCCAGATTTTTAAAAAGTGGGATCGCTCCGCACCGGGCAATTATAGGCCAATCAGCCTTATCGATGCCTTGCAAAAGATCATTGCCCGTGTCATCCTAGGAAGGATCCAAAGTTGGATGGATGAAAAGAATATATTATCTAATCTTCAAGTAGGGTTTCGGGCTCACATGAGAACACTGGACCAGGTTTTTAGGTTCGTTTTACTTTATTGGAAGGAGGTCCTTTTGGGCAAGGGGCTAATCTTTGCAGCATTTGTGGACCTAAAATCCGCATTTGACCTTGTCCCCAGACCTAAACTTTGGGATGTTTTATTAGGGTTAGGGATGCCTAAGGAACTAGTGGATTTTGTGATCAAGCTTCACAGCTCCAATTATGCTCAGGTTCGTTGGGGGAAACCAGGAGAGGTCACTGAAAGATTTAAAGTAGAGAAAGGAGTTCGTCAGGGGTGTGTCCTGGCCCCAACCCTGTTTTCCCTATTTATAAATGGGGTTGTACAGTATTTTGATAACTATCCTACTGATGCTCCAAAGTTGGCTGGCCAAAGGGTGCCCCTGCTCATGTTCGCTGATGACACCCTGATATTATCCAAAACGCGGCAGGGTTTGCAGCGGGCCCTATCTCGCTTTGAGGTGTTTTGCAGCGAACATGAGCTAGAGGTTAATGTGGAGAAAACGAAATTTATGGTACTCCATGGGGATGGTGCTGTCTCGGCAAGAGTTTTTACGAGTGGGAAGCTCTTGGAGCAGGCTAAAGTCTTTACTTATCTAGGCATTACCCTTTGCGAAAAGTTGAGCTGGACTCCTCAGGTGAAGCTCCTAGCATTGAAACATTCACAGTTAGCAGGAGCCCTTTTGCGGGAGCATAGGCTCTCCCAAACTAAGCCAGTGGCTCCAGCTGTCAAGCTATATTCCCTGAAAATAGTCCCTGCTATTTTATATGGTGCTGAGATCTGGGGTTGTAGTAATCTGTCAGACTTAGTTCTGGCCCAAAACAAATTTTTAAGATCAATTGTGGGCCTCCCACGATCAACTCCACGAATCCCTCTTCTGTTCGATCTTGGTTGCAATCCCATTGAGGATATTGCACAGCTCAGAATGTTGTTCTTCTAGAGAAGGCTATGGTCTACTCCCGAACTACATCAATTAGCAAAGGCCCTGTCTGAAGTAAGGGGGTTGGACCACTCAAACAAGATCATATGGTTAAAAACTATCAAAACCCTACTTACTGATATGGGGATGAGGGATTTGTGGGTATCTCCGGAGGCGGCTGATTTTCCAACCAAATCGGAATTCAGAACAGCATACTGGAGTTTAGTAAAATTTAGGAGATACTCTACTCTGGTAGGCTCTCCATTGACCAGAGACTTCTGGGATTTAAAAGATGAACAATCCCTCGAATCTTATTGGGACCTAATTACGAAACCTAGAGACCGTAGGTTGTACCACCAGTTTCGGGTAGAAACGCTCCCACTTAGGGAATTTACCAGCAAATGGAAAACTGGTAAGGGAGATAGGTGTCCATTTTGCCCTAATTGTATAGAAAGTGTAAGCCACCTCCTTTATGTTTGTCCTGCCTATCATTCAGCTAGGAGTATGTGGCTTAAACCCCTGAGCAGAACTCTTGGTACGACTTCTGCTCTGACTGCCAAAAGGTTATTGAAAAATGGCGATAACGAAATATTTATTATAGGGGTTGCCAAATTCCTTAGCTGGTCTTGGGCTATTCGTGAAAGAAATGGTGGACTATAGTAGTTTGTGGATTTTTTTTTTTTTTTAGAAGAAATTTTAATGGCTATTTTAAAATTTTTAATGTATTGTATTGGTTGTGTAAGACTATTAGATACTATGATATTCAAACTATGGTCGTGGAATATCACACTGTTTTATCTGTATATATATGTCTTTTAAGATGAATAATCGTAATAAAGACTCTTTTGAATTGAACTAACATTACTTCACTGTTAAATGCTCAAAGTAAACAATTCAACAACAGAGAGTGGTGTGATGCCCTTTCACTCATTTTCATTCTGCAAGACTGTGTTCTTTTGAGCAATAAATGTCACAAATTAATTACAAATAATAGAAGACCAAACAGTCAAAATTAAATATTGGGAACATATTCAAGCAATACTTGATTATCATGTAGTAGAACATATTACCATAAGCTAAAAGGGTTTTCTGTTACTCATATATTCATTTTTGTTTAACTGACACATGCAAATCAAACTGGGGAATACTCAGGGGAGAAAATACATAATATTCATACCAATATTATGTGGTTTAAAAAATAAAGAAAATATAAAGAGAATATTTGGTTGGGATTTATCAAGCTTAAAAAGCTTGGAAATAAAGCAAGGGGTTCAGGGAAAGCCACAAACTCCCAAGCCAGTCCTGGGTGAACTTAGACTATTCCAGAAAGGCACTGAAGGGCTGGGTGAGAGGCGGGAAAGTGGACGATTTTGTTGGGCTGTACAACCTGATTCTGAGGGAGAGAATGCTCAATAGCTGTGTTACAGAGCTGCATCACCTGGCAGATAGCAAGCTGACTGACCTCAGGAAGCTTGCCGAGGAAGCGGACCTCTGGGTCAGCACCAAAGTGTTCAAAAAGGCATCGGGAGAGGGGGGGGCTCCCACAAAGGTGGTCAGGGTTCCCACCAGAAAAAAAAGTTTGGGGGACACCCTGAAGAGAGGGGCAGGTACAATAGTACTCAAACAAATGTCCACAAAAGCACTCCTTTTAAGTCATTCTGATACTTTGAGGTAATTCTCAGAGAAGAAAAATGGTTCAGAAAGAGTTGTTAGGGCAATTCTCTTACAAGGCAAGAAAACAATGATATCCTGTCATTTAATTGCCCCATGTCTTGAACATAATTACTTTTGGATAGATAACGTTTATCTATGTGCACTGAATGGAGGCATTTGTTGATTGTAAAAAGCCTTTTGAAATTCAAACACATCACTGTAATTTACATTGTTTGACAAATCAGTCTTCAAGCTAGATGAGCATTTTATTCTGCAAGCTTTGACTTTGCTCCTTCGTACAACCCTGGTTATAAAAATCTGTTAGCTGATGCTCCATCTTATCACAATCCCAAGTCATCACTTAACAATGATCAGCATGTGATTCCTTTTTAGTGATTGGTTGGTGTTTTCCAATACTTTTTCAGACAAGGACAAGTTGGCTGGAGAACAGATAGATCTCAGAGAAATGGAACAGCATCTCCTCAAGACTCCGTCTCATTGAAATGAGCTCTATTAGTCAATAAGCAATTTTTTAACTAAAAAGAAATTACAAATGGATCTCATAAAGATGTGTCATTATTAAGCAATTTCTGCTCGTAGAGGAGTTAAGACTAGGTTGGACTTAGTTCCTCAATCTTTTTGGTAGGCAACAGTTCATTCTAATGTGCAAGAATAGGACCTTGTCCAATATGGGCTCAGCATAAATCTCCACATTCTAACCTATTTGGATATTTCCTAGCTTTACCAGTGGCTTAGGAACCTTGGCGTACAATCTCTACAGGTTTTATAATGGATCTTCCATCCCCATAATATAGTGTGCTAATGTTTACTGTAGCTAGCGTTTTAAAAATGGCTCACTGTTCTCTTTTGCCCACACTAATATCAGCTGAAGAAATGGCCCATGTTGTGGACTTGTATTTTTTATGGATTATCTAATGCAATCATATTAAAGGTACTCAACATGCTACACTTATATAGAGAACTTTGTGCAAGGCACAGCGGGTTGAACGAGCTCTTTCTTATGGTTACCATCCTCAAAAGAATGGGCTAATAGAGAGAACAATTCAAAGACAGGAGCAATACCTAGGTTGCTACTATAAAGCTACTCAAGATAACTGGGCTCATACTTGCTCACTCTTGAATATTCTTGCAACAATCAACTCAGTGTTATCAAGGTTTTACCATTTATTCTGTAAGCAAGGACTTCATTCAAGAGTTTTCCATCTTCTCCTTGTTTTGATCCTTTTGGCCCGGTCGTTGCTGATTATTTTAATTAGTTAAAGGAAATAGTTTGTCCCTGCAAGCTTGGTCACGGTGAAGATGAAGGTGTGAGCTAAATCAAGACCAATTTCTGCTTCTATTATTCCTACACAGAACATTTGTTTTTCTTCTTGCCTGTACCCATGTTACAAGTCAAGTTTCAACCAGGTTTTTATGATTCATTTATGATAACTCATCAGATTATTCCTGTGATTTTTAAACTGAAGTTGTCTCGAACCTGTCAGATTCACCATGTATTGCATTTATCTTAATTAAAGCAATAGGTTCCTGGTCGGTATAAACAGCTTTCGTCTGCACCTATACCAGTCATGATTCAGGGTCAAGCAGAATATTGTCAGTCAGTCAGTCAAAAAGCTTTTATTTTGGTATAATACCATAAAAAGACATAAATAGCTATTTACAATAAAATTAATAGGGATGTACAGTACATAAGTACAATCCAACATAGACACCTTAATTACAATAGATTTACATTAAAAAAACGCGATTAAGAACATGATAGATAGGGGAAGAAATAAACAATGTCACGTCCCTAAATAGCCTCGTCTCTAGATACGATTCCACTACAGTACTAAAATCCACCTTAGGAGTGGGATATTATCTCTTGTTTTGCAGTTTTTTACACCTAGAAAACCACATAGAAAGAAGAAATCTAGCCGTCGCAAAGACTATCATGGGTGTAGTGTCATTTTTAAGAATTCTAAACACCTCCTGATAGTCCCTAAGACCCCTGGATTTACAGAGTTGAATAATCCATTTTGATCTTGCCTTGATGTAAAGAGGACAAAAAAGGACAACATGCAACTCTGACTCACAGGTATCCGGACATTCTGGGCAAAAGCTCGTAAGGCAAGGCGCGTTAGACCACCTATGGGTGAAAGCCCTCAGTGGTAACGAGCCGTGTCTAAACTGGATGTAAAGTTTCTTGGCCAATGGGGGCTGAATAACATCCAAGAAAACTTCAAAGTGAGGACCGGTCTTAACATCCATAAAGGTATTAGTGAGTCTACCCAGAGAAGTATGTAATAGAATTCCCTTTCGATACTGTTGTAGCACCACAGTCAATGATTTTTTGGTTAATAAACGGCAAGATTCTTCTGGAGTCGACCACAACTCTCCCTTCCCTATAGAATAGCAAAGATTCTTAACATATACCAGCCATGGAATTTTCCCCTGGTTCCCTCTTAATAAGAGATCACCAAGATCATGCCTACAACTCGTGAGCTCGGGTGTAGACCAGAGTCGTCTCCAATAAAGGAGTGGGCGGTTCAAGGCGATCTCTTCAAACGGGACTAGGCCTATATCCCATCTCAAGGGGATTAGGGGAGTACTCATAGGTAATTTCAGGAGTCTCCTGATAAAGGAATTTTCAGTTAAAGTGAGGGGTGCAATACTACAATGGCCCCACAGCTCAGCGCCGTAAAGTGCACCCCCTCTGGCTTGGGATTTGTAAATTTCCATGGGGGGACCCAAAGGTTTAGAAGATGTATTATTAAAAACCTTCTGTATGCCCCACTTCAAATTTGCCTTCACCATATGAGATCCCCAATTCATTTTATCATTAAGAGTTACCCCAAGATAATCGAACGTGGATACACGATCCAACTCTATACCTTCCATCTTGGGATGGGGACAATTGGCTGGACTGGGGCTAAAAACCATAAATTTGGTTTTAGATAAATTCAATTCCAGGCCCCTTATTTTACGAAAGGAGCAAAATGCCTCTAAGGAACGCTGGATGCCCATAGATGATTTTGACAGTAAAAGCGTGTCATCCGCGAACATTAGGGCAGGTATCTTACGCCCCGCTAACATTGGGGAATCCAGATTAGTAGCACACAATAAGTGCTCAATCAGCCCATTAATAAAAAGGGAAAATAGAGTTGGGGCCAAAACACATCCCTGCCTCACACCCTTTTCTACCGGAAATGGGGCAGAGATTTCCCCACATCTCCCATATCTCACCCTTGCATAAGTACCTTCATGCATACGTTTAAACAAGTGGCAAAGATAAGGAGGGGCAACCATCTCCATTAATATTGCCCATAATTTTTCCCTTTGGACCATATCAAATGCGGACCGAAGGTCTACGAAGATCAAATACAAATTACCAGCACCCATAGTAACTGTATTCCAGTAGACCAGCTGCAGCCTGAACAGTTGGTCAATGGTCGAGGTTTTTGCTCGAAAGCCCGTTTGAAGGGATGTTAAGATTTGGTTTTCCTCCATCCAAGTCTGCAGTCGTATTAAAAGCACACGGGCAAACAGTTTCTGTAAAACGTCGAATCAGGCTTATGGGGCGATAATTTGCCGGGTCCAAGGGGGGAAGATTTTTTATGGATGGGTATAATTTCAGCACCTAACCATATATAGGGAATCTCAAGGCCCTGCAAAATAGCATTAAAATAGGCCCGAATGAAAGGGGCTCAGATCTTTATTTCGCTCCGGTAAAGATCACCTGGGATCTTATCAAGGCCCGGGGCTTTCCCCACAGATAGGGTACTAAGGGCCATCTCGATTTCCGAAAAGGTAAAAAGTCAGCTCTCCAACTCCTCTTGTGCCCGATAAGCCACAGGAATATCATTTGGCTGGATTACTAAATCTAGTCTGCCATTGGCATTACTAAGCGAGTAGAGAGGCTTGAAATGCTCAAGCCAGACTTCCTCGCTAAGGTTAGGAATAGTGGCGGACAAACTTTCTGCCGAACCTGCTCGTACGAGATTCCAGAATGCCCTGAAATCACGAGCCTCTAAAGCTTGCTTCATACTCATCCACCTTGAGTCCTCCCACTCGGACTTTGCCAGTTTTAGCAAATTTTTATAGTACGCCCTCGCAGCTCTAATGCTTGACTGTGTACCCTCTTTTATCTCCGTAATTAAGGCAGACTTTGTCAACCTACAACTTTTATTATACCAGTGGTCCTTCATTACGGGCCTCGGCCTCTGTGTTGAGGGGTTATGAAAATAGCCAGCCAAACAGCCGAGAAATTTTGTATGAATATCCTGCAGGTCCAAAAAATAATGCTGTAGAATATCACCATTGGGACCCAAAAGGTGGGAGACTTCCACCAAAAAACTGGAGATGCTGTGGTATAATTCCGCCAGCTTCGCCTCCTCAGTCACAAACCTTGCCCACCTGATGCGTCTACCACCTGCGGCTAAAACCAGATTCTCGCTGTTAGGTATAACTATACCCCCAGGAACTTTACCACCACCAATTTTAGATAATAATTCTAATGACAATAAATTGTGGTCACTGTCAACCCTTGGTACGACAGAGAAAGCTCCCAAGTGGCCCCAAAATTCAGCATTCACCAGGATATAATAGATTGTTGAACATTTCCCGGGTCTATTAAAAGTGTAGGAACCCGGGACATCGGGAGAAAGTCTGCCATTACAGGCCCTTAAACGATGGAAGATAACTATCTTGTTAATTTCAAGGGCCAGAGGCGATAAACGTTTTGCTTGGTACATAGTACAATCAGGAATTTTAAAAATGTCATCCTCGTCGAGCGTTACTGGGGGGATCCCGAGAAGGGGTTCAAAGTGGCAATTAAGATCAGCCCCTATTATTTTATGAGACAGAGGGGCGAGAGAATGTAAAATAGCATCTAGGGCACCCAAAGTCGTTAGACCCAACTGTAGAGGGTAAGGGCGCAGGTAGACATTCAGTACTACCAGCGAATATCCTGCGGGAAAAGTAAGTAGAAGACATAAAATATCAAGGCACAGAGAGTCAATAGTTTTGACTGTACATCCTAAATGAGTGACAACCCATACAGCCAAACCCACAGAGGGTCTACCCCTGGCTCCTTGAGCCGCGGGAACAGAAAAAGATGCATAACCCACCCTCACCGGGGGAGACCGTAGCTATGTTTCTTGAAATAGACAAATATCATATTTGTCCATTAACTCTCCCCACTCAGGATTAGAAAGTTTAGACCCCAAACCAGCCACATTCCACGACCCTACCAGAGGTCTGCGTAAAGCTACTTGAGGTGGAAAATCCACTTGAACGTCATGGTCAGCAGGACGGGGGGAGGCCAATCGGTCTGAGAGACCAGACTCCAGTGGCCCTTGAGTGAAACTGTTACTTTGCGGAGATAGAGGGACAGAAGTTACGCTTGTCCCAGTTCCGTAAGCTGTATTATGGAGAACCACCTCCGTACCACAGCCAGCCTTAACCTGTCCCCCATCCCCCATCCCCATGCGTATGCCCACCTTGGATGTTCCTCAAAGATGGTGGTCAATCTACAGAGCTCAATACATCAAAGGGGTTGGTGGTCGGAATGTTATAGTGAAATTGGTGAGTAGCTTGATGAAAATAGGGTAGTTCCCTAGGGCTTGGAACACTAGGGTACGCATAAAAATACCCCAAATGACAGGTGTCAATAGAGCCTTTTTTAGTCTTCCCTCCAAAATCCAATATATGACCAACAACTCTCTGGTCCCTGAAATTAATTAAGACACAATCCCCACCTATGTCTTTGGTTCTGCTCCCCAGCCAACAGACTACGTACAAAAAGAATCTCCCCCCGACCTACTCCATTCAGTGGTCTAAATTTAGATAACCAGTGAATAACTTTGTTTTTAATTCCTGGTATGTTTCCCCCCTATCACTTGATAATGGAGGTACTCCCGTAAGCACCACCACATAGGGTGAGGCCTCAGGAGGAAGCTGCGGGAAGGGAGGAAAATCAGCCAAGCCTATTGTGCCTGTATTTCCAACTAACTTAGGAGGCAGCATGCCCACCCCCAGATTCAGAGTAGCACAAGCCATAATACTAGGAGGTTGTTCGCAAGGGGCTACACCAGTAGCAACTCGAGAGATGATAGAAGAAGTAGAAAGACCATCCATCAATGGGGATACCGTTGCCATCACCAAAGGCGGTTGGACAAGGACAGGTAAAGTAGATTGAAGAGAAACAGAGGGAACCTGTAGAGTGGATTTACTAGTCGTAATTAATGTTCCCTGACCCTCCAATCTACCCTGATCTTTATGAACAGGATTTGTCTGTTTATTTCCAACACCTTCGGTGTTAATCAAAGTTACTAGTCTGTCGATCTTAGACGACAGTGTTTTTAGAAAGGCATTTAGGGTCTGGTCTATATGGGACTGTAAATCCATTAATGTATTGGTAACCCACACCGGGGGACTTAAGGTTGGTGGATGGCAAACAGTACCCGTAGAATTAGGAATAAAATCAGAGTAAGCGGGGTTTTTAAACACTTTTTTGGCTTTCTTTCTTTTCTTAACCTTCACCCGCCTCATGGGTACCACTGTGGATACTAGAGAAGATGAAAGCGGACCAACTTCCACTTGCACCGTCTCACCTGGTGTAGTCTGAGCACATGGTAAATGTGAAAAAGAGGGCAACATAAAAGACAAGGCTTCTGCCTCAGTTTGATTAAAAGAATTTGCCGAACCATTATCCAGAGGGGGGGCAGACGGAATTGCGGGAGTAATTGACAACCGCCTTTCGGTATTTTCAATTGCCGTAGCTACCACCCCAATGGTTTTCTGCAGCATTTTATCAATAGCTGTGAGGCTCGGGAGTGATGGATTCGAGTTGGCAAGTTGCCTAGTCATTGGTCGAGCAGTGGCAGATTTACAATGTTTCCCCATATTTAAAACAACAGTCACTTAAAACAGACTCGCCTTTGAGATATTTGCTAAATGACAGGCAACACAAAAAATATATAAATAAAATAAGGGACTATGTGAACAGCTGTAGACTGAATGGTTACAATAAAAGAAAAATTAAATACTAAACATGGGAACCATATGAAACACAACTGACCCAATAAGTACAGTAAAGAGGGGTGGCCAGCCCGGCCTCTTACGGTCTATGATGGGCAAGGACAGGCCCGCCCTTGGCCCGGGCTTTGCCCGGGCGCTACCCGCACGTGTCCCGCGCTGCGGGGGCACCTGGAGGCCTATGTAGTGTTCCGGCGCTCCCAGGCACCGTCACCAGCAGGCGAGCTAGCCGGGAATGCTGGGGGATGAAGTTCGTGTTGGCCATTCCCCTCACGGCAGGATTATTCACGAAAAAAGGGCCAAAATCAATCCCGCTGCAGTGGCCGTTCACCTCACGGCAGGTCAGTATTGCAGGTTATGGCAGCCAAAGTCCTAACGCGTCCCGCGCTGCGGGGGCACCTGGAGGCCTATGTAGTGTTCCGGCGCTCCCAAGCGCCGTCACCAGCAGGCGCGCTAGCCGGGAATGCTGGGGGATGAAGTTCGTGTTGGCCGTTCCCCTCACGGCAGGATTATTCACGAAAAAAGGACAAAAATCAATCCCGCTGCAGTGGCCGTTCACCTCACGGCAGGTCAGTATTGCAGGTTATGGCAGCCAAAGTCCTAACGCGGAATATTAAGTTCAAGACATTTGTGATTCTGGGACACTTCTAGGTTAAGCCTCAATGTCTAATTACTGCAGTTTATTCTTTCAATGATTGATCTCAGTCCATGCTCCTTTGATTGCAGACAGCCTGATAAGACAGGAGTTTCTGGAGAAAGGCATACCGTTACATCCATTCCAAAGAGGGACTTAAAAGTTTACCAGTGGTGCTGCGCAGGTTGTAAACAAAAATGTACTGGCCGGGTTGGTAGCTGCCCTAGTCTGAGACTCCACCCAGTGCATGGTTGAGAGCTAGAGCTGCCCTGCTACACAACCTGCTGCCAAGATGCGGCAGCCAAGATGACTGTTCAGCAAACTTTTCAGGGCACAAATGGTGGTAGCTTGATAGTGGAATGCAGCGTCAGGAGAAAGTGGTTTCTTCTTAGCTTCCCAAGAAAACAGTGATTTCCATGAAGAGGCTGTGGTAAAGCCAAATAACAGACCCTTTCCAATAACTTGGTCAGTCAAAAGGATGTTGTCAGAGGATCCCAATCTAAGCTGAAGTAAAACCTTTTTTTCTGTTAATTCATTAGCCATCAGGTAATTTATAAGGAAGCAGTTCAAGAGCAAAAACGCACTGCAACACGTTCACGATCCTTGATTCCATCTTTTGCCCTCATTCGGGCCCCTTGCAGCTGGATCTTCTGCTTCATTATTCTCCTGATGTTTCTAAGTGTTTCCTGCCTCTCTTTTAGCAGTTTGGTGGCTGCCATTTTTAAACATTTCTGTTTATCTTTTAAAACTTATGATTCATAAGATTGCCCTTTGTTGTACACTATTCTCTGTAGAGTTGCACCGTGGCTTCTGGGAGGAGTTGCTCTTTGTTTTTTGCAAGGTAAACGTGTACTCAAAATACCATTCAGACCAAGGGTAAGTAGTTGACATCCTCTTTGCTTATTCCACGGATGAAGAGAGCAGACGTATTATTGAATTTAACAAAGTACGCCTAACCATTGCAGACTGAACCATGTAAAACCCATGTCTGGCAAGAGACCTAAGAGGGAAGCAGGAGAGACAAGGAGAAGGTTTTGCAGCAGTTGGAGAAAAAGCAGGACTAAGTAATTTGTTACCACCACCATAGGACTGACAAGGTAATGGGGTTTGCCCAAGGAGGGCATATCTTTAGCAGGCAAGAACAACAAGTTACTTACCTTTGGTAAAATTCTGTCTGGTAGAGACTATCTAGCCGCAGACTCCTCACGTTTTGAATATTCCACAGGCGTCAGCATGGATCAATAAACTTCTCAGCAGTACCTCTGTACACTAGAGGAGGCACCGTGAAGCTCTGCACTATTGCCATTTAACTTTTGCAATGACTGCTGGGGCCTTTAAAGGTTCTACTGCTGCACACTGCCAGTTGCTATCGAGACTGACTGCACCACTAGACACAGAGCTCCAAAAGCCTATTAGCAGACATTGTACCAATTCCTAGACTTGGGATCTTATTAATGGATAGAATCCAATCACAAAATGGGGAGGATGGGAGACTTCAAGCTGCAGATTTATCACCTTTTGAATAGATACCAAAGCAATAGCTAATCTGAAGTGGGTCTGTGAATGGACTCAAACCAGAAAGTCCTGCAGGACTGAGTGTTCAGGATAACCTGTTCAGGAATTAGTGCTTTGTGAACACTATGTGCGGCTCAAACGGAGTGCACATTACAAAAGTTAGACCAGATTAAGGTCCGATTGGAGCATGATAAAGGGAGAGGGGCAAAACATGTTGCAGGTTTAAAAAACAAAATACCCAAAAAATACAATAAAATCGAATCACAAGTGACTTAAACAACAGTTTATCTGGCAAATGTAAAAAACCTTAAAAGGCCGCAAGATAACCCTCAACTGTGCTCAAAGTAAAGCCTTCCGGGCAAGAGATCGAACAAACAAAAGAACACCAGAGAACTTGGCCTGGAGGGGGTCAATCTGGTGTGTGCTGCGCCAAACTATAAATTTGTCTCAACGACAGGCAAATACAGTTTTTGGTAAGGGATGCCTCGCTGTCAAGATGACATCAACCACCTCTGGAGGAAGGTTGAAGGTGTTCAACTGTTGCCGCTTGATCTCCATGCATGAAGGTGGTGATTGCAAAGGCCTCGATGCAGAATACTGCCCTGCTGCTGCAACAGCGACCTGCTGTCTCAAAGGGTAGCCTCATCGGAAGATATATGCTCAAGCTCAGTAGTGCTAAATACCATACTTTCCATGTCTAATCTGGAGCCACTAGGATGACTTTGCCCCGGTTGGTCCTGACTTTCTTGAGAACCCCAGGCAAGAGTGGTATCAGCGGAAGGCATACAGGAGTCTTGAGTTCCACTTCAGGCGGAACTTATCTTAGAGTGAGAGACACCTTGGAAACTCAAACACAAAGTAGTACTTTTAGGCAGTGGTGAACAGATTGATGCAAGGTTATCATCATTTGTGGAAGAGACCTTGCACTACCGCTTGGTGTAACTGCCATTCATGATCTGCTAGGCAATGATGACTGAGCCCGTCTGCTCTGGCATTCAATGGTCCTGCCAGGTGGTTCACCACCAGCAAAATTCTGTTGTGCACCAGCCATTTTTAAAGGCATAAATTCTCCCTTGTACAGGGTCTGTTACCCCAGCACACACAGTTTGTTGCAGTACCACATGGTGGTGGTGTCTGTGCACCTGGACCAGCCTTCCCTTGATGGACGGAAGGAAGATTAGCGCCAAACGGATGGCCAGCAGCTCCAGGTTCATGTGGAACCGGGACATAACTGGACACAGAGGCCTCTGATCTTCCTATAACAGACTGCCACTCCAACCCAGAAGCAATGAAATGGTTGCCACTGTCAGTGCTTGGTACGGAAGTTAAAGGGGTCTGCCGCTGACCCAATTGTGGTCAAGTAACCACCACTGCTTATCTTCTGCAATCTCCTCCAAAATCTGGAAGTGGTCAAAGATTCTCTTGATGTAGGGCCCAATGGGACTTCACGTCCCACTGCAGAGCCTGCAAATGTTACCGGCAGTACTCGATTAGCAAAATGCAGGAAGCCATCAGTCTCAGCAACCTAAAATTCAACCTCACTGAAAACCAGGAGTGAGGTTGAGTAATTCGAATCATAGCCTGAATGTCCTGCACTCTCTTTCCCAGAGAAAAGGCACAAAACTGAACCATGTCCAGAGTGGATCCAGTGAAGGGGTGTCTGCGAAGGAGTAAGGTGTGATTTTGTCATGTTGATAATGATGACAAAGATGACAGGAGGTTCACTGAAGCCTGGAGGCAGTTGACAACTGCCTAAGGTGAGCAGGCCTTCAACAGCCAATCATCGAGGTAGAGGAAGACTGGCACCACTGACCTCCGAAGATGTGCTGCCATCACTTTTGGGGCACTGGTGAGACCAAAGGGGAGCACAGTGAACAGAAAATGCTCCTGTCCCACCACAAACCGCAGGTATCGCTGATGGGCCAGCAGGACAGCTATATAGAAAACCAGTCTCCATGTTAGAGGGCAGACAAGACTTGAGCAAGAGTGGGCATTTTGAATTTCTCCTTCCGGAGGAAGGCGTCAAGAGGACGCAGGCCTAGAACAGGCTGAAGACCTCCATCCTTATTGGGCATCAGAAAGTAGTAAGAGTAACAGCGTAACAGGACTAGCATTCATGTCCTTCTTTTGTCACTGGCATTCTCTTAACACTTTTGATCAAAAAGTGCACTTCCTGCTTCAAAATAGAGATGGTCCTTCGTCAGTCTCTGGGGCGATGACGGAAGGTGCGGTGGGGAAGAAACGGTAAGGCATATCCCCTGCTAACAATCTGTAGGACCCACTTGTTCGATGTGATCACTTGCCATACCAGTAGGAATCGGTGGATTCTGCCTCCCACCTGGTGGCTGTGTCTCTGCAAAAGCACGCTAAAGGGGTTTGGCAGGTGGGGCTGTTTGGGGGGGGGGGGGGGGATAGACTCAGAAACACGCTGACCTTGGCTGTAGAGGTGGTGGGAACCCGAGCCAAAGCCACAAAGAAGCAATGGATCTGTTGCAGTTGGCACGGTGGGACATAATGGCTTATCAAGTGAGCTGTAGCCCTGCTCTCCTTAAAACGCTCAAGAGTGGAATCAACTCTGTCCCCATAAAGATGAGTTCCATCAAAGGGCATGTCCATCAGGGAGAACTTGACATTGGTTGAGAACCCAGCGGATCACAGCTACATATGGTGGAGGCAGAGGCAACAGCGGTGCCTAAGGCCCACCCAAGGGAAAGCCACAACCAATCGCAAACTTTGCTGCATTCCGATCATCTTTTTTTTTTAATGAAATTGTCATGGCCGTACAACATACCATAATATTACAGAGTAATGGATAATAGCATGGTTGACAAGTACTGGAATAACAAAAAGGGGAGGGGAACAGGGGGGATAGATGTAAATCACATAAGGTGGTCAATAACCCACCATCACAGCTTGGTGAAAGATAATGGCAGTCAGTAATAATATGAACAGAAATTAAATTTCTAACAACTCAGATTAAAGTAGTAAATTCTAAAATGGCTTCTGTGACATATGCACTTACCTGCAGCATACAAAATAGATGGCTGTGTTATGCCAGTTACCATTCTCAGCATAAGGAGTACTTAGCGTATGTGGGCAGAATGGCACTAAAGGCGCTACAGGCGGAGTGGAGGGACCTGACCCTCTCTGTCGCAGCTATGAATGGAGACCAAATATCTTTGGGTCTGGACATAGGGGCATTAACTCCAAATAGGTGAACAGTTATTGGCAGAATGTGATATCATTTATCAATCGTTGGTGGCCAAATGTATGCCCAGATGTGGGTCCCTTGCTCTCTGTGATACTGGATTCAAGCTAGCCTGGCCGATGAGGGGTAATACCCCAAAACCAGTCCCAGGATGTTTGTTTCCGGTCCAGGGATGACTTGGCCTGCCATTTCAGGCTGGACTGTTCCAATGAGGAACAGGGTCAAGACTGATTTGATTATGGCTGGATATGAACTGGGGTGGCATAGTGAGCAAAAGAACAATAGATTAAACCCAGATCTGTGACTTGGGGTGAGTGGTTAGAAGGTTTCAGCACGGTGTCCCTTATTTTCTGTTGTCAGTTGAGGGAGTGGAACGTCTGCCCCAATACATGTCTACTGTGCATTTTGCCAACAAAAGCATCATAGCAAGAATGTGGTGATCTGCAGGGGGAGCATCTTTATTATAACCTAGCAAGCCCACCAGCGGTGTGTGTTTCGGCTCCGATCATGTGATATCCTGGATGATGATGTTGAACACCTTACCCCAAAATCTAGCTATTGACGGGCACTGCCATGCTAAATGTAGGAATGTGACTTGTGGTGTCTGACATCTCCAACAGTTAGCATCTGCTATGAGACCCATGCGATAAAGCTGTAATGGGGTAAATGCGATGCAGGAACTTGACGTGAATGAATCTTAGCCTGTAGTTAGGGGAAAAGTGTGCTAATTGGCCGCAGCAGAATAACCACTGCTCGCCTGTGATAGGTGGTTCCAATTCTGATCTCCAGCTCTTCAGCGCCCTAGGGACGATTACTGGGGAAGTACATTGTGTGATGCTATGAAGACGTGCAATTCGTTTTTGCGGGGATAGGTCAGTTAACATGTGTTCAAGTGCAGAAAGAGTGGGGGGAGGGGCCAGAAAAGTGTTGTTTATCTCGCAACATGTGGCACGCAGTTGATAAAATTAGAGAGTATCTGAGAACTTGGGAGAAGTGTCCCCCCTCTGTTTGTGGAGGCGCGATAAACTCTTCTCTGGGGTATAGATCTGCAAAGGTGCTGAGCTTACGTGCCTGTCTGACTGCTCTAATAATGGGAGAAGTTGCGGATTATATGGTAGTGGAGCATAGAGTATAGAAAGACCTGCCCTTTTATGTAATCCATCCCATGCCGTCTCATGGTTTCCACTGTGTCTATCTTCCTTCCCGGGTTCCTGTAGGCGTGGTAGGAGGGCAGTGTGTGAAGGAGTAGGAGCGGCTCTGTCCAGTTCCACTGCAATGTGGGGCTGGTATGGGAACGGAAAGCACCAAAAATGTAGAAATTGGGCTTGCATACAGTAAGCGTATAAAGTAAGATCGGGTGCTCCTATGCCACTTATTTTACCAGAAGTGTATCTTCCAGGATATTCTTGAATGCTTACAGGCCCAGACTTGTGTCACCACATTGTATCGGACGCTTTTCAAAAAATGCGGATTTGAGCGGTATGGGTAGGTTAACAAATGGGTTTATCAATTTGGACAGAACAATCTTTTTCGCAATAGCTATCCTGCCCATTAGTGATATGGGTAGCTTAGACCAGAGGGCCACTCTTTCCTACAGCCATGTGATTGTCTGCCCAGAGTTTATATTCCAGTGTTCCTGTGTGTCTCTGCTAAGCCAGATTCCCAGGCATGTTTCCCTTAGATTCCCCATCAATGAGAGTGGATGGAAATGTGTTTGGATTAGAGCAGCTGGTGGAAGCCTGAACCACTAGGCTTTCCAGTTAAGGGTGTTGCTAAAGAAAAGTCGGGTTGCCTGGAGCAGGGTGAAGATGCCTTACAATTTGACTGACCGACCAGTGGGCCGGAGCATGGCTTCGTGCTTTGTTGAAAGGAAGAAGGAGCACCAAAGATGTCTGCCAGGCAAAATGTTGGACCTAACCACAAAGATGGGGAGCTACGAATCACCATGGCGCAGGAAGCGTATTCCTCTCTGGCTGGTCCAGGGAGAGAAAAAAATACCCCTTTCGGGGGAGTTATCAAGGCTACTAGCCTTCTGTAAGTCTTCTTACCAATTATCAACCTGGTACTGCTGAGCGAACTCATCACCTGGGTCACAGTCAGTATCTGAATCAGTCCAAAAGGGAATGCAGAGTGTGTCGCCAACCTTTTGATAATTCAAGTTGGGAAAGCGGTGCCTCAGAGAGATTTAGGCGATAAGTTGGTTGAGCTTGGACAGGCACAGAAGAGAACAATCGGGCCACCTCCTCAGATTGCGAAGTTGCCATGACCATCGAAGTTCCAGCTGCCTGAAAGTGGGGTCGAAATAAGAGCTGACTGCAAGACAGGCTCCGAGGATTCAGCTGATGTAGAGGGGGAAGCTGCCGGTGGCATCCAGGTGGAAGGCCTCTCTGCTCTTCTGGGCCCAGAGGTGCACCAAAGGGAGTCAGTAGGGATCTAAAGAGTCAGAGCATAACTGTGTGGACTCTTCAATCTTATGTGGAGTGGCTGAAGGCCCTGAACACTTGGTTGAGCCATAACGAGCTGTAGAATTGGATCCGAAGCTGTCCAATTTCAGGCGTGAGATTTAGAAAGGGCTTAAAACTTGCTGTTTTAGGGAGTGACATCCTTTGCACACTGAAGAAAATTTGTAAAAAATATCTATGGTAAGTGTCTACGAGAGACGAGATGGGGAGCTCTGGATCAGTGTCTTGTGGTGTGGAAAGAAAGGAACTGATGCCAGGGTGCGGCAGTGGACCCTGTATAGTCCCCGCACGTCATTTCTCAAGCTCAACGGTGTCAGTGCGGAGCTGTATGTTATGTTATGATGTCTTGTAGAGCACGCAGCTGCCCGGCACAAATAACAATAATATCAGCTAACAGCAAGGAAACCTATCATGCCAAAAGAAAAAAGACCAGTGGGCTGTTACAAGCCACAGAGGCAAACGGAAGGGTGTAGACTACAAGAACCTAAAGGGAAGGAAAAAGATGTGTCTTCAGTACTTTACGAAATGCCAGATAATTATCCATACTCCGGATATGGACAGGGAGGGTATTCGACAGTTTAGCTGCCAGTGTGCGAAAGGAGCGCCCCCCGGCGCGAGCCCTCCTGACCCAGGGGACAACTACCAGGTGTTGAGCCCACCGAGCGAAGATGGCGAGTAGGAGGAAAACAGGCCCGCTAGAATGCCAGGGGAATTCAGGATCCTAAAAGCAAAGCAGAGGGACTTGAACTTCATCTGTCTCACCGCCAGTAGCCAATGTAGCTGACAAATGGCACTGGAGGTGAGGCAGCGTCTAGGCATGCCGAGAAGAGTTCAGGTGGCTACATTTTGGACTCTGCAGTCTCAAAATCTCCGTCTTGTTGGCCACCAGGTAAAGCGAGCTGGCATAATCCAGTCTAGACAGCACAGATGCTTGGACGATCATCTGTCGGATGGAAGGGTAAAAACAGAGGTTTGAGCCCGCAAAGAATACCAAAGCATGTTGCTGCCACCTTCTTAGTTTGGGTTTGGAAACTAAGAGCCGATTTGACCCAAACACCAAGGTTTTTCACCACCTGTTTGGTGGCAGGTGCACGGCCCAGGGTGGTGAGCCACCACTGTTCGCTCCATAGCTCAAGATCTTTCCCTACCAGCAAGACCTCAGACTTGCTGGCATTAAGCTGGAGACAGTAGGCAGTCATCCACCCTGCAACGTCCGCAAGATCGCTCCGAAACTTAGCAGCATCATGTATGGCGATACCTTTGGATGCACAGATGTACTACTGAAAGATTTCTGAATCCAGTCTGCCTGGAGAATAGTCAAAAGGTGAGGAATCTGCGGATAGAAGTCTCTCTCAGAAAACACGTTTTTTTTCTTGATCAGAGCTTTTTGCCACACTGAAGACCGGTTTCGTGAGACCTCTCAGTAAAGGTGTCCGTGCTTCCCTGACTACAGCTTTTGTCCTTGCTCGGCTGGCGGATGTGGAGAACCAAAAACGTGACTAAGCTGAAGGCAAAACCTTGGATCGTGCGGAGACACCAAACCTAGCCCAAAGGTGAACTGCTTCATCTGGAGCTCAATGACAACACTTCACTGAGGGACCCTCGCAAGCTTCAGACTTGCCCCACTGGAAGACTTTGAGAGCCAAAAATTATACTAATTCCCATTGGGCTGAGCCTCAGGCCAACAAATATCCCAACAGTACTTCTGCACCCAGGGAGCAGATAGGAGGTATTTACCTTTAATCTTCCTCCTCCGGCGGGGTAGGGGGGGGGGGGGGGGGGGTGAAGATTGCCCACTAGACATCAGGGAGTTTTTTTTTTTTTTATTACAAAAGTAATTGGGGCCATCCTGCCTAGGCATTGGACTGAGCCCCACCCCAAAAAATACCTTAACAATCTTTCTACCCTATGAGTCTTTAGCCCCAATCTGCCCCCTTGGGCCAATTATCAAAATCGGTCCTTGAAGGACAGAAAGGCCAATAGACACCAGGGGAAAAATAGCTACCCAAAAAAAATGGGTGGGAGCGGGTCAGGCAGGCATTGTGTCAGCCCCACCCCAGAATGGGTTCATCATCGTTTGTGCCTCCCCACGGGTGGACTGGGGTTACTTCCCCCAAATCTGCTCCCAGACAACAGAATGGCCAGTAGTCACCAAGGGAAAAACCGTCCCTTCCAAAAAATAAATAAAATAGGGTTCACCCAGGCATTGTGCCATGCCCTGCCCCAGATGGGTGCAACAGTCCTTCTGCCCCCCCCCCCCCCCCAAAGTGGGTTGGGTGGACTGTAGTCACCCGAAACGTGATCCAGGAGGACAGAAAGGCCAATAGTCACTAGGTAAAAATAGGCCTAACCAAAAAAAATTACAAATATGGCCAGTAAGCCAGGCATTGCGTCAAGACTCCACCCCAGAACAGGTGCACCAGTCTTTCTGCGCCTCCCCCACCCCCGGGCATGGGTTGGGAGTGTTTACCCCGTATCTGCTCCTGGGGACAGAAAAGCCACTAGACAACATGGATTTCAACATGGCACCAAAACAAACAAAAGAATGGAAGAGACATACCTACACCCCTGAATTGGCAGTAGAGTAATTCTGCAAAGCTCCACCTGGGGCAGATAGGAAGTTTGTCCCAACTGGGAACAAACCTCCTATCTGCTAAGGGTGGATCCCTACCACACCAAATGCCCCGCAAACCTAAAATTGTGCATTTCTGTGATGTACACTCCCACAATCCGCAGGGATTCACAAGCTTTCTACCACGCTGCATTTCCATACTTGTCCTGAAAAAGAAATCGCTACCCTTTGAGTGGCTGGTCCTTGTGCCCGCGACAGGAATGGATCAAACCAGTCAATGTCTCCCAAGATCTTTTTCCTCAATTTTTCACCCAAAATTTATCTATGTTCTGGCTCAGTCTCACCCAGGGGAATTCACGTATGCTGGGTACCCCCAGGAGTTTAGGGGAAAAAATACGCAAATACGGTGTGGATAACTTATGTGAAGAAAACATTATTAAGGCATAAGTGATAATTACCCCAAACAGCAAAACAGGGCATAGCATTCTAGCGGTCAACCCTTTGTTTACTTAAAAGAGGAAAATGAATGCAAATAAAAAATTTACAGCAGGCTTAAGAGAGTTTATTTAGTCAGCATTTACAATACCTAAAAAATTAACAATTTCAGGATCCTTTTTGTCTTTGTACACCCATCATGTTTCAAAACCAAATGGTCCTGGTAAAGTTATACTTCATTTGCCCTCTGGCTCTAGCAACAATTTCACTAAGCTTCATCATACTGATGCCCCATCCTAAATATTTTATATTCATCAGGAATCTTCAGAAGCTTCATGACAGTACAGCTTTGCAACAAAGTTTTGAAATAGCAGCCAACGCTGGTTCACATTCACTGTGTGATTACGCTTCATTGTATGTGGTGGATAAATCTTAGTTCTACTGGCAAATCCAAGTACAGTTGTCTGTACTCTAAACAAAAAAATAAAAGTGACACAAACAAAGGTGGTTGAAACCTCTTCTGCTCTAATAGAGTACAATGGTACCACCATAGGAAATGGCCAATTATGTCTTTATAGCAATCCCCATACTGAAAATGTGACATTCCCTGCAGCTACGTCAGTTCAATCTGATGGAACAAAACACTGAATGCAGTGTTTAACAGGAGCAACTTCTAGGTCACGTTCATAAGTCTCTTTCTCATGTCACATTACAATACTTAGAAGGCTTCAAATACCTTGAGTGAAAGCAGCAGGTTTATTAGAATGGTATACTTAAGTCATTCACTCCGATTCACATATAGATTTACAGGAAATAGATTTTACAGACACAAGTAGTTTAGCATGATCTTTATCCAAGGCTTCTATATTAGTGTTGTCATACATTCCTGAAAGTGATCACTCTCCTATTCCTCTTACAATAAAACGTTTGAACAACATTTTTTCTAAGAAATCGGTAATGTGTGTTGAGTTTATTTCTTAAGGTTATTAGTACGAAAAGTCTATGATTTCAGTTCCAAAAGTGCCTTATATAAAGTTCAAACAGGAATGAAGCATTATCTACTAGAAGAGTAATACAACAGGATGTAACAGATATTAATCGGAAATTATTTTAATGTCCTCTAGGAAACAGGCACACAAATATCCCAAATGGGTCCTATGAGTTTGTTGCATTCATAAAAAAATATCTTTAAAAAGGTTTCAAAGGGGTAATAACCATGTGATTAGAAATGCACCTTTAAAATCAACTAATAGGTAGAAGTACCTTGGTCCAATTACCAAGGGGCATAAATGCATCACGGATGAAAAATAGATTCCTATCTCAAAAAATAAGATTGTACAGAGAAAATTGATATTCAACTCCCCTCTAAATAAGCGACCGAGAAAACTTAGACTGTGATTTACAGATAGGTTGTTCCATCACAAACATGAATAATATCCTCTCCGCCTTATAACAAGTGCATTAGATTCTTTGGCACTTGTAATAAAGCTGACCGGATATCAAATCTGTGATGGAGTAACCCGACCACCAAACTCTAAATCAGGCACTAAAGTTGAATTTTGGAGCAAACTAAAACATTTTTCTAACAGGGTCTGTGAAATAAAGACTTTTTATTTAAATTAGAGAGATAATATTTTAAAATGTATTTTTTTATTTCAAGTTCTACTGTACCAGTGACTGCACACTAAAAGTAAATCAATCTGCTGTTGTGATGAGGCATAAATATCTGTAACTGCATTTAAGAAAAATTATGTTTCAGAAGAATTATAATACACGGTTTCTAACCAAAGCAGTATGGGACCTCATTATGAAGGAAAATGTTTTCCTCTAAATTCCTCTCCAGTTTTACTACTGCGGTGTGAGAACTCTTTGTATGTGCAATCTTGTACAAAAAGCTAAAATACTTGATGTTTACAGGTATTGCTCCTTCCTCCAGAACCAGATTCAGAATTTCAGATCTGCTTACTTTACACTGCAAGCCTGTCTTTTTTCTACTTCATACTAGAATTATATCTTTTTTACACATCACCTCTAAGTTAAACACTTAGTCTGCTGATGGCAGCAGCAGATTTGAGGATAGCAAAAGGTTGGTGTTCGTGCCAGATGAAGGACTACTGGATTAAGAGTGTCATAACTATAAATCATATCCTAAACTTTATTAATAAGACTTTTTCAACTCACCACCATGCAGAAGACATTTGGGAAGAGAGGAGCACATTGGAGATAGGCAAGACAATTGGTTCAGAGTACTACCTGAACAAATTTGGCATCTGCTTACTACGAGGGCATGAAGTGTTAGCACATAAGTTCAGGCTAATACGTGGCCCACATATCTCAGAAAAGGTTATTTGTCTGGAAGGTTATGGATTCTAATACCTCTGGGATTATGTAATCACCTGGGAAACAGGGGACTACATTTTTGGAAGCACATTTTACCACACAAGTCAGGAAATAGCCTATTTTGGTGCAGCTGAGAGAAGCGTTTCCATCCGCACTGTGTTACTTCTTTACTAAAGAGTCACTGGCAAAAGAAAGGATATCTGGTTCAACATCTGCTAGTTGATATTAACATCTGAATAAAATATCACAAAGTGCCACCACGTCTGCAGAAAAACATGCACAGCTCTAAATCAGGAGTATGAAGTTGATTGACTTGATAAGCTGGTGTCACAGTTAGAAGGAGAACAGTTGTCCCCAATCTGATGTATGAGCATGTGCAAAGCTATGCACTTCAAATGGAAGATTTGTACCAACATGGATGCTAAATGATGTACCTCCTTTCATCATTTCATATATAGATGTAAAAGGTGGTGTGATATTTTTAAGCATTAAACACTACTGATTACATCTAAAATGGTTAAAATATAGTTCCAATTACTGTGTAGGAAAAAGCAAATTGGGTAAATGTCGACCTTGATTTGGCCCTTTACCCAGGCTCAGTCACTTAAGAATGCTTTAAAGATGGACATGTGGAGCCTCTAACAATCCCCCAAGTGTGATATGGTCTACAAAGTTGAAAATCACTGGACTCTCAAGCAGCACAAACAATCCAAATGCCTTACTAGGCTCTTAACTAGTTGGAGCAGAGTGTTTTTGGAAAAGGTCCCAAACTTACCTCGCTCACTTGTGAAATTATGAAAACATGAGTGACAGATGAATGAACAGTAAATGTAGGTCCCAAGGGTTCAGGTGTAAGCATAGCGATTACAGGGAGGATCAAGGTTGCATAGTTTGCCTTTGATCCAGAATGGCAGAGACAACAGTGTACTTGTCCTGATTTGGTTTGTAGGTAAGATATTGATTCAGTCAGTTTAGCTGGGAGTTTGGTGCACTTAGAAAACATTTCTTTGTAATTCAAGTGAATTGTATTTTTCAAGCCAGACAGTAATAAATATGGCATTGGTTTTGACCATCATAAAATGATAATAAAATGATGAAAGGCTTGCATCTCAAGGTGGACAAGACATAGTTGCTATTGCAGTGCGTCATCCTCAAGACAACACTACACATCATGACAAATAATCTTTTCCCACTGCTACATTCATCAAGGCGGTTACAGTTTTTAGAAGTAGGAAAGGTGAAGCAACTTACTTACTGGTGAGTAGTGAGCACAACCACCGAGGTGATACATTTTCTTGCATCCTCTTTAGCTACAGGATGAAGGCAGGATCTATTGTTTACATTCATCTAGAAAACAAATCAAACTGCCTGAAACAATTTCTTGACCTTGGCTCAGTATCTCGCCATATAATAGCGATGCTTACCTCATCATCAACGAAGTCCGAATGGGTGTGTATATCTAAGCGTCAGGGCTATGAATAATCACATATCAGACAGGATTTCATAATATCAAAACATATATAGTTGATTTAATAATATACGTATTGTCATATGAAAAATACATATATCTGCACACATCAACATGCATAAATGTGACTAAAATTCATAAAAGGATAAAGTTGCCCTATATATCAAAGATATGCCTCATTCATACTAGATTATATCTGCCTCTGATCCCCATACATTTATTCAAACCATACTCTACAATCACACCAGCAAACAATCACTGAACAAGACAAAGGGAACAAATCTACTATTGACGACAAGGTGTGCTAATGAGAACATATATGCACAAGATATCAGCACAATATCTTTCAAAATACAATTCCTGTACATAGGTATGTTTTTCCAATAATTGATTTTTTCTTTAGCTCTTATGACATTTAGAACATTGTTGTCATAATGTCTTGTTCATGGGATCTGCGCCGAGGCGCGTTTTGGTTAAAGACTAGCAGATATGATCACACCTTCAGGGCGCTTAGAGGATCAAAACTTGGGGCAACAGTGAGGGGGCTATACATCCACTGGCGTCTCTGGTTCCTGGCGTTCGATTAAATCAGGTAGGAACACTTTCACATATAGAGGAAAAAAAAGAGGGTCCGGACAAGCAGATCTGCCTCACTATTAACGCAAATATCCTCAAGTATGTCAACAAACGCATACTCGAAAGAGACAGCGTGATGAGGTAAGGGAATGGCACAACTAAGCATTATCAATTCTCTGGCGTGTAGACTCCGACTTGATTTAGATAAGTCGCACTAGAATTAAAGTATTCGCTCAAGAGTCTAGTATACGAGGTTTCCATTGCCCTGTGGTATGGCCGCTGCCACAATCCAAAAACTAGCCACTAACATCAGCCACACCACAGGGCGATGGAAACCTCGTATACTGGACTCTTGAGCGAATACTGACGGAAGGTTCATTCTGTCATTCTGGTGCGACTTATCTAAATCAAGTTGGAGTCTTCACGCCAAAGAATTGATGGATGCCTAGTTGTGCCATTCTCTTACCTCATCACGCTGTCTCTTTCAAGTATGCGTTTGTTAACATACTTGAGGATATTTGATTTAATAGCGAGGCAGATTTGCTTGTCCGGCCCCTCCTTTTTTCTGTATCAGTGAAAGTGTTCCTACCTGGTTTCATCGAACGCCAGTGGATATATAGCCCCCTCTCTGTTGCTCTAAGGTTTGATCCTCTAAACGCCCTGAGGGTGTGACCATATCTGCTGGTCTTTCACCGAAACACGCGTCGGTGTAGGTCCAACGAACAAGTCGCGATGACAACAATGTTCTAAATGTCCTAAAAGCTAAAGAAAAAAAGACATTATTGGAAAAACATACCTACGTACAAGAATTGTATTTTGAAAGATACTGTGCTTCTATATATGAATATGTTATTACATTAGTACACCTTGTAGTCAATAATAGTTTTGTTCCCTTTGTCTTTTTCAGTGGTTGTTTGCTGGTGTGATTGTAGAGCACGGTTTGAATGAATGGGGATCAGGGTCAGATATAATGGAGTATGAATTAGGTATTTTTTTGATATATAGAGGCACCTTTTCCTTTTATGAATTTTAGTCATATTTATGCATGTGGATGTGTACAGATATATGTATCTTTTATATGACAATACGTATAATAAATCAACTATATATGTTCTGATATTATGAAATCATGTCTGATATCGGATTATTCATGGCCCTGGCGTTTAGATATACACACCCATTAGGACTTTGTGGATGATGAGGTAAGTAACCCCATTATATGGCGAGATACTCTGCCAAGGTAAAGAAAGTGTTATAGGCAGTTTGATTTGTTTTCCAGATAAATGTAGTCACTTTCCACTGAATCTCTGCCTATGCATCAACCGAGGGGCCCACGTTTTTCACTTGTTTAGCAACACAGTCTGGATGAATGCTCAGAGGCACATATGTTTTTTTTAAAGATATGATGGGCAAGTGTTCTCGCTGTAGGTTTTAAGCAGAGTACAGGGTTGGCATGAATAAAGGTATTAAATCAAGACCTACACATTTGTAACTGGTAATCATTTTACACAAAGTGCTATGATGAGACCACTGAATAGATGGACAGCACAACATTTTTTTGTATGACAGAGTGGTCCCCATGGCTCTTTTTACATAAATGTGGGGAGCAATCAGACCACTTAAGGGTGAAGTGAACTAAAAGTTTTACTGGATTACCATCATTTCAAGTTAGCTGTTTAAGGAAAAAAAGATTTAAAAATAAAATAAAACACAGCAAAATAAGTAAATGCTGGCACATACTCCATCTGATTATTTTCTGCTGCCTATAAAAAGTGCAATGTTATTTATTACACGTTAATACTTGTTCAATGGACTATACTGATTTAATAAAATTAAAGGACAGTTATTGATTGCAGATTTGACCTATTCTGTGTACATAAGTGAACAGAGATAATTATTCAAATTACATTTTTTATTTTCCTAATGAATTGTTGGAATTACATAAATTGAGAAAACATGACTAACTATTCAATGCTTCAAAAAAGGAATAGGCTGTACAAGAAATGGTCTGCAGTAATATTTTAAGTTTGAGTTTCCAGTGTAGGTTAGCCCTAAAAGCAATGCGAGTTCAACAGGTCCCTGGAACCTATTAATATAATGGCTGAATTTATTTTTGAAAATGTATTAAATTTAAGTAAATGATGGATTATAAGTGACTGTCTAGGTCACCATTAAATAATATGTAAATTTAAACAATCGAAGCATAAATAAAGTGATATGGTGGTGTTGGGACATAATTTGCCCTGGAAAACTTAAATGTGGTAGAAAGCATTGCAGTGCTGTCACTCCATTTATTGGGGTTTTCTTCAGCTAGTGCATGACTATCATCAATGGTGAATTTAGATTTTAATTAAAGACATATGGATGTCTGAAACGACCCATATAAAGCCTGAAAAGCATCTCATAGACTAACATAAGTTCCAATCCCAGGCAAATAGAGTCTGAAGGATTTTAGAATGCCTGAGTGTATTAATAAAACATTTTTAAAACTATTCATTTGCCAGCATTTAGCTCCACTAACAATGTGCAGAAACTAACTACAAGTAGAAAATGCAAGTTTTATATGAGCACAAATCATGTTCCTTGCTCAATGCAAATGAGTATGCATACTCGTGTCACACATTCAGAAACTGCCATCTACACCAACAATGCCCCCATTAGACTGGAACAAACTGCTACAAGCTGTTATAAATACTGAAGTTTGTGAACCAGTTTTATACTAAAATAGGTTTTTTCAAAAGAAAAGTATGTGGAGATGTCATGAAAAAGTTGACCTTAAAAAAAATAGGAAGTAAACATTATTTTACTATCATACTTTACCATACAAAAGCACTCACACTTTCACATTAATGTATTGTACTGCTACAAACATCTTTTGCAGTGCCAACACACCTCAGAATATAGTTGCAAATATTTTGCTGAGGGAAAGTTGGTAAAGGTACATGAAAGAATACACAATCCGCTTTGTGGCATAAAGACAAAGATTACATTACCTTCTGAAACATTTGTCAGCTAGTCAATGCAATCATGATAAATCTACAAAAATTTCAAGTCATTTTCATAAATGAAAGGAGAGCACAACTGCACAATATTTATGAACATACACTTTACACACAGCTCCAACTCACTGATGACTGAAAGCGCAGATAAATGACATTATTAACGTGAATCAATGAAGACTGAGCATCACTGGGAATTCTCATTTCTGAACCATAGATTGCACAGTTATCCGTAGCAGGCACATCAATACACAGAGGTACATTTCAGGCATGTGTTTTCATTATATTATGAGCAGTTTGTTGGGGTCACAGTACACTTTTATGCACACGTGAAATGATTCACCCTCATCCTCTTTTGGTATAGTGCTAATCTAACCATTCGATAATAGAAATAGCAGGCATCTGAAAGTTGAAGATATCATGAACCTTATCAGAATATAGACTGAGTTAACCATGTTAACCACCCTGAACAGCAAACATTCATCTCATTAGGGAAGTCTATCACAAATACATTAAGGCTTAGGCTGTCTAAAATACAACACAAGCTAATAATCTATACAGTATTCATTGCAACAACTGTGAAGAAACCAGGTGATCAGCTTCATAGGAACAGTACATTGTGCAAACATAAAAGGTGCACACTACCAACAATATTATTGTTCCCTGGTGAGTAAAAACACAGAGAGCAGGCCCACAGTGATTTGAACTACATAGACAAGGGGATATTGAATGGAAAAGGGTTTAAGCTTACACACTATAATATTTCAATGAATAAACTAATTAAGACTTCTTTCAGGTAATGGTTCCACTTTTTTTTTATCTTATAGACGAACCTGAAGAACAATACACATTTTTGAAATGAGAATTGTCATTTTCCAATGCATTTCATGAACTATACTCCGTTATTCATATTGTAGCCCAAGGACATCCTGGAATCTTAACATTGACTAGCTATGTACTCCAAAGGGTAAAGAAACGGAAGAGCCGAGACTCACTGTAATCAAATTCCATTTTAAGTAACTTTTCCTTTAAGTGGGAACTCATGCTAATTTACATATGCCCAATGAATGTAGGTTCATAACTAGTTTTTGCTGTGGTAGTGAACAAATCTACTTTCAGCTGAACATTAATGGAAGACAACCTTTTTTTCAGCAATACTCCTTAACAGTGCCCTACTCTTTTCAAAACACTACAGGCATGACTGACATTTTCAACAGTGGTGGAAGAAATTCCCACAGGGAAAGTGAAACAGGAATTTTTCCCTTTTTTCTGCCCGTGGAATGGAATTAGCTGCCACAACCTGAGCGGTCAGCACAGTTACTTTTTGAAGCACTATGATGGGATAGGTAATGTATTTACCCTAAAGCTTACTGCATTAAGGTAATTACATTGCCCAGATCCTCACAGTGCACTTCTGACCAACTTCTCCTGCAACAGGAGATCTGTATACAGGATCTGCCTGTAGGGTTGCCTTGGCATATTGGCGTCACACTCGAGCTTGCCTGCGGAGGAAGTTCTTTTCAAGAGCACCGGCAGGGGCCAGCTTTTATAGTAAACATAAAAAGATTACCATTATGTAAAGAAGGCTGGCTGGCTGGCCCCTGACAGTGACAAGTGGCACAAGAATTCCTTGAACCTGACATTTCTCTAATCCCAGAATGAGAAATACTTGTTTTGCAGACATTTCTCTTGAATCCCTATCTTTTAGGAATCCATGTAGCGCAGGTGAGAAAAAGGACATTGAGATTACTCCTAATTTTCAACACAAACAAGCACAAATCTTGCCATGCAATGATTGTTTTTCCTTTTCAAGGTGGAAAAAGTGACTTTCAGCCAAAGGCTACCACCGCATGAAACATGCATTGCAATTCCATTTCCATTCGGTATAAACATGCCTTCAGAAAATCTTTTTTTATAAAATGAAATTAATGTAAGAAATGAAGAGATATACCTATTTAAAAATAATTGTGGGCTAGGCCATAGGCTGTGCTGATGCAATGTTAATAAATTTCAAGGAAGAGCCTGTGGTGGAGAGTAGAGGTTTTGACAGAAGCTACCCAATTAACCCTTTGGGAACAATGAACCTCAGAAATGCAGCACAGACTCGTCAATTAATAATTTCATTTGTAAATAGCTACTATGTACATGGCTTCTGAAATCTTTTCTGAAGAAAATGCAACCCTATAATATCAACATCTTGAAATACATTTTTAATTACACATCTAAACTATTTCAGGGATCACATTAATCTTTCCTATACATTATGGACAATCTAAAAAGAACGACACTAGAATATTAAAACTTAACATTGACAGTGTTGACCAGGAAGAGCACTTCCAAAAAGGAAACCGTACAGGAAAGGGGGTTTCAAATGAAAGTGCCTACTGTACACCAAGTAAGGTATTACTCTAATAAAAAAGATAATTTGCAAAACCATATAAAGCTATTGATCTTTGTTTAATGAAGAGGTATTTATGAATACAATTAAATGAATCAAAATATTAATGATGTCTTGTCTTTAATATTGGATTTTTCGGATCTTATCTGCCACTGAAACATTGAAATGGTCAAATCTCCCTCAACCTTGCTACGTTATGTCTAGCATATTTCTACAGAATCTCTACTGTCAATAAAAACAAAGGAATCATATTCTTAGCTTATGTTATATTTGTTTGCTTTGGTGCAAACAGGCTAAGGCACCAGTTTCTGAAACAGCAAAAGGCTTTTTCCATGTATGATTCCGTTTCCCAAAAATAAGTACATTGAGTTGTGCAGAACAGATAAATGATAGTAATGTATAAAATAGAAGACAGCCCAATAATCAGAATATAATTTATGTGTGATGCTCTCTGTACAGATTAAAGAAAAAACAAATAAATTAACGGTCTCCTACATATATTTGATTACACAAATGATCACACCAGTTTTTTAAAGTTTTTTTTTTTTTTTTTTTTACAGTTGATATTGTCTTCACAGAGTTCAAAGCTAGAATGACTTATCCAGAGTCCAGCAGGTATTTCACATTACATTAGGTAATGCATCAAGTATCACAGAAGACTCCTGGAATGGGGAAGCTTACAAAACTAAAGGATGCCTGTTCTATGTTAACAAGCAGGTCATAAATACCTTTCTATTCAGACCCTTTACAATTTGCAGACAGACAATTTAGATCCACGAACAAAACCAGCCACACACCTATGCAAGGCAAGAAGACCCTCAATATTTAAATGTGATTTTATGTAGGTGCAATGAAACACCATTTAAAAGATGCAAATGTAATCACTTGCTTCTGAATCTCAACGAAGACAATAAAATGTTAGAAAAGAAATACAATTTCCACCATTTGCAGCTAAATATAGATCATTTAGAAAATTGGTTTGATAACTTGCATTGCGCCGTTTGGACCAAGTTCCATTTAAAAATAAAAAATATTTACAGTTATTTTGAAAACTGGATTATGGATTTCATACCTGACAAACTTGAATACCAATGATTACAATTCCCCAAAAATACAACAAATATCAATTTAAATAGTACATACTGTCATCTTGCATGTCTAATACAGCAGACAGGTCCACACCAGACGAGGGAACACTGTTTCAAACTAGCAAGTATTTGACAAAAATATTAGTGGTCTGCATGTTAAATTATACATAAAATACACTTCAGAACCGTGCTTGTTACCTCCAAGTGTACCCTGTCCAAAATTAAAAGGGTTTAGATACACTCTTCATTCAAGCTCGAGGAAAATACAAATATAAAACTGAGGAAAACAAAAAATCGGCATAAGATTTGCACCACCACCACCACAGCTACCAACCTTTTAACAGAACTAACAGGAAGTTTAAAAAACTGCAAAACATCATATTACAGCAGCTTAGATAACTTGGCTTAAGACACTAGTGTGCACTGACAAAAGCAAATATGACTGACAACTAAGTGAGAAAATGTGCATAATTGGTATTTTCTGCCATTTAGGACAAATTATGGTTTATGCCATCTCCATGAGTAAGAGCAAATATTTGAGAACATGTGAAATATCTAAAATGCACAAACATTCAAGAACAGATCACAAGCTTAGAGTACTGGAGTGATCCATGCTTCATGAAGTGCTTTTTTTTTTTAACAAAAGGAACTAGAATTGGAATACCTGGAAACATGTACAATAGGCAGACAAACAGATCTGTTAGGAACCCAGTGGGTAATTCAAATATAATTACATATTTTAGATCTGGTATGTAAGTGTGTTTTCATAATCGGTCAGCCAGAAACGCAGAGCTGAGAAGCAGAAAAGGATTTTAAAAATCCCCCAAAACAAATCTTTAAATGGTTGACTCTTCATATGTCAAATGGTTGAGGTGTTTGTGTCACATATTCAACCTTTGCTTCAGTAACTTGAAATCAAAACCTTAATATTCAGAAGTATCGCACAGAAGTCGAACAGTAACCGTACTATACAAAGATGGGTTATCCACTTACCGGTTCCTCAAAAAGCACAATATGAGCATTCTCCTATTTTGCTTTCATTAGTGAGAAGCAAGTTACAGAGAAAATTTGTTGCTCTAGAATATACTTTCTAGAATGGTATTTTAAAAAAAAGAAAACGTTGACTGGGTCGCTTGCTAAGGGAAGCACACTTGGGTTTACCTGTTGCACTCTTGATGACACTGGTATTAACAATTCATTGATGTAGCATGGGAGGATAAAACACTCCTGGCTGTGAAATAGCACGTACGTGCAAGAGATAAGTGTGAGCTAAGAAGATTGTTTTCAGAAAACCTATGTATTTTTACAGAGCATTTAGCTGCTACAGAGCAGTGCAATGAATCCCATTTTGAATAGGAGAAACTCTGGGTAGTAAAAGAAGGAACAAAATGTTCAGAAGCCCAGCCAGCCAACAAAGTGTTTTTTGTTTATAAGTAAAAATGCTTTTCTATATGTCAGAAAATGCAATCTACTCTGAGGACGAACAGAAATCAAGTACGTTTCTCTTTTCAATCTGTCAAGAATTGTTAAAATGTGAGTTTTGGGAAACCACCCTTGACTTTCGAATAAAGCAACACAAGGATCAACCAATGAGCCAGTTGAGACATATACCTAGCTCATACATAGCAAACAGAGAGTGACAACCATGTTTTAATTGAAAAGGTAAGTCCTTCATTAATGTCAAAGCGATTGACTCAGTCTTAGAACTTGATTGAAGGTAAACCATACAAGTCTTATAAAAGTACATTTTCCTTTTCCTTTTTCTCCAAAAATGATAACATTTCGTATTAGAAACTGCTGTAGTTTGCAAGTAAACAACAGCTCAAAAACACAATACCTCAAGACCATAATAAATGACTACGTTTTTAAAACCATCAAATACTTCAGAAGTACTTTAAGGGTGTTTGATGGCTGGGCGATGGTTTCCTCTCTACAATACAAAAGGAAGGTGAAGTAAAAGTACAGATGGACAAGGCAACTGAAAGCCATTCTTGTGCTTTGGAAATCCTCTAATCATTCATGAATGAAATTCTTCCTTTGGCTTCTGTTATATTACATATAATTCCAGTTTATGCTGCTGGTGGTGACTTAACTGGCACATGAAACACAACTATTCTGCACGCTGAACAATGCGCTTTGTTCCCAAACCTGCTTCATGTATAAAGAAAAATAACTACACTAAGGAAAAATGCCCAATATTAATCTTCAAGAGGACATTCAGTTGGTCTCGTACATACAGTAGTAATGTATCCTTTGAAGTTGCTCCCATCAACTAATTTTGCCAACAATTTTTCATCCTTTTAAGTCCTGTGCTCCAGTGGAGAAGCATTGTGTGCACTGTAGACTAATGACTGTTTAGGGAGTATCTGGCATATGTGGTGATGGCGGAAGTATTTACAGGCATCTTCTTTTACACTTCTTCAGAAGTCTTTAGGCCGATTTTCTCCTCCTCCTCCTCCTCTAGTCAATCTGTGCTTGGTTTCTTGAGCGAGAAGGGTAGAATCTTGAAATGCTTACTTAATTGGTTCACCTGAAAATATATAAAGCAGGAGTCTTAAGTAAAGACAACTTGTCACAAGACAAAAAGTCACCAACTTCAAAGACCTTCTATATACTTTGGTCAGATATGAAAATAAACTAGTATATGCACAAAGTGAGATGTACGTTCACACACCAGAACTATCCCATTCTTCCCCAACCATGGTGGCAGTGTGTAGCCCCAGCCCCAAGCTTTGCTCAAGGGTCAGGTTTATTTCTAAAAACAAATATCACGCCTTGCCCAGACAAGGGGAGTCTTTGTCCCCCATCCTTCTATCCTCCCATCTTGTCGAGCAAGGGAATGCCCAGTTTTAAAAATAGCCCCATTGTTTAATGAGGGGGAACTGTGTGCCATCTTATGCCTAAAGTGGGTAGACTACAGAGAAGTTATCTTACAGCTACCAAAGCACTTTGATCAAAATGCAGACTAGATGATCTGAACAGATTACCCTGCTTCCCATTCTCCTGCAGTATTCTGAGGCTACTAGACGGCATGCCAGGTCAACCTGCTTTGCTGTGGCTCAAGGAGCATATGAGGGGGGCCGCTACAAGTTTTGAGGCAACTCTGTCCTACCGCCCATTTGCAAGGCAGGCGGAGAGGTGCAAACGTAGTGAACCTCATCCTTGGGCAAGATGGGAGGTACAAATAATTTTTAGTGTCTTGTACTGTCCTTTTCTTTACAGGTCACTGCACCTTTTTCCTGATAAAGTTAGATTTTTAGCCAAATGCACGCGTTTTTGTCACATAATGGCGCACTATTTATGTTTACAGGTACTACGCTCTGTTTCCAGGGACACTGAATATGTCCTTTTTCCTTCCTTGTTTTTGCAGATACGCATACATACGATTAGGTATAGTATATGAGTGCATCATTGAATGCGTTTCTCACCTCTAGTTTTATATTACTAAGCACATGCTTTCTAGTCGGGAGGGATCTTTCCCTGTCCTGATGAAGATGCTTCGCATCGAAACATGTTGACTCACAAGGAGTAACCACACATTACGTAGGCAAACTCCGCACCTTGTTTTTAAGTAGTACCAGCCTCCCATGACACATTAAAAAAATTTCTGTCTTAAGGGGCCAGGTGCTTTTTAACAACACATACTTACAATCACATCAGACCCTCCCTTTGCATCACACATAGCACTTTATCATTAGTGCTCCCACGTAGTCGTAGGTCGTAGCACGCCCCGTCCCGCAGCGGGGCGGGAAGACCCCTATGATGAAGCATGACACCATGGGCCATTCTTGGTGTGTGAGGGGTATTTAAACAACACGGTGTGTGCCCAACCATATTGGGACACGCACTTACCATTACCCCACTGTACCCAGTCTTCTTAGTACCTCTCTTTCTAGAGGTGGATCCTTTTGTTTACTAATTAACTGAGTGGAGGACGTATCCACCTCAGCGCTTACACAGGCCCCCCTCTACACTCCCCAATCTTGTTATATTTAGGTACAAATAATTGCCATCCTCAGTTTGGAAATGCAGTTGGGGAGGGTGAGGGTTGAAGCAATAGCCTCCACCGGTATAGTTCAAAAGCTCGCTCTTCTGTCTTTCGGCAAGAAAGGACAGTATTTGGTAAATGTACCAGCTCGTAGGCAAAGCTTAAAATGCACAGTGCACCCCTTAGCAGATGGCATACATATCTTAAAAAGAAAGCAGTCTACTAGGAACAGAACATGGTGAGGGCATGAGTTCTGGTGTGTACTGTGAGCCATACACTATAACGGGGGGCATTGACCACTTTGTTTTTTGTGTTTGCTGAATATATGCCCAGCCCTAAATGGGGTGGCCAACCCCTGCTGAGCACTGCCTTCAAATGTGCATAGCGGAAGTCAGCTCCTGGGCCTGGTATCTGTTCAGGCCGAACACCCACCTCCCAATGGATGGGAAAATTATACAGCACACAGCCTGGGGTGTAGCTTAGTCAATAATATTAGAGGGGTGCGAATCTAAGATTTTCCAACTAGCAAAGTGGTGTACTTAACTAAATGGCACACAGGGTACGCTGGGAACATGGGGCTTGATAATGGGTATGATTAGGGGCAGTCGTTTAGAGCTATATGTAAAAAAAGGACATTCTTTGCAGCATTAATCTATACGAAGAGGCATTTGCAAAGTAGAGTATATTATGCCCTTCATTGAATTTTCCAGCTCACAGGAATCATTCCTATATAGCCCTATTAGCTCAGCTGCATGGTTCACGGTCATGTCATTGATCGTAGTAACAAGTATAAAAGAGGTTGGACACAGCTGTCAGATGGCCCCATCGCATGTGCAACACCCGATGCTGACTTTTTAGCCAGGTGCACTTTGCATGCCGGTGTTTTTAAGTAAAATAATAATACAAATGAGATTACAAGCTGCAGGATGGGGCTTATGCTGGCTAAAAAGCCCCTTTGTGTTCTAAGTGACACAAGTCATGGTACCAAATGTCAACTATAGCTGAATAATGCAATACCGCATCATGACGCACTTCAAGTACCATCTGAATTGTGTTCTAATTTCACCAATACCTGTGGCATAACACATCGGTAATTGTATCTGGTGAAGAGAACTACAACCCACCATAATTACCAGGCACACATTATCAACCCGGATAATATGTATAATATAAATGCGGTGAGAGCTGAAATAAATGTGGACCATTAACATATTATGTAGAGCGTGTTCACTAAAGCACATTTGTATATTTTTTAGTATACTGCAAATGGTAAAAATGACGTATTACCACAATGGAGCTTACAGGAGGTGAGAAAACAGCTTTCTCTCCCTGAATGTATACAAAGAGTTCACATTTTAAATAACTAAGTAGTTGGGATACATATTTAGCGTGATTTTCCATCACAATATGAAAGTATTCACATTTTCTGGCTTTCTCATGCCATGTAGGATGTAGTTAGGTGTGTGCTCCAGAGGGATACTCAGTGTTTAATCTTATGCCTTTGTAAAGGGCACTCCTGGTATTTGCATAGTCCCAAAAAGTATTCAGAATATGGGTGGTGTTAGGAAAATGCACCTAACCCATGAAGACTCTCAGAACAACCTTAAGAAAAACACCTAATAGTTTCAAATGGATACTTCATGTACCAAAAAAGGCTGCTTACTTCACTGAACAGATTTTGAAGAGCGAGAATAATGCAAGCCACTGAGCTCAGAATAACTTGTTTATATTATAGTATTTATCTCCCATCATGTCAGTTCAGATCATAATGTACCTTCCTCCAAATCTGGTCAGTGTCACATGATGGAATCTTTCTGTGATTACATCATGAATCCGAGGGTCATATATTGTGATCACGGTTAATTATTGAACTAGTTGAATTTTTCTTTTTTTTAAAGCTAAAAAAAAAGAAAACATCAATTTTTTGGGTTACAGGATGTTGGGTATGCACACTCACATTAGGCATTTTATCTTGAACACAGAACCTCTCACTAACATACCTAAACCACTGATCCCTTTACCTCACAACCCCGCTCAGCAGGATTTCACCTAAAACACGGAAGGATAATGTTACTTACCCAGTAAGCATCTGTTCTTGGCATGTAGAGCTGTAGATTCACATGCTTTGCATACTCTCGCCATCTAGTGTTGAGTACGGATGTTTGCAAGTTGTTTTTCTTCTAAGAAGTCTTTCCAGTCACGAGGTAGGGTGCCTCCTCCTTTCGGTGATAGTGCGCATGGGCATCAACTCCATTGTTAAGATTGTTTTCCCGCAAGAGGGTGAGAATGGAGTAGATGACTGTAGTAAAGAGATGTCCCTGCGTAGATAACGTGAATGAGAACTGCAACAACTACAGGTACCCGGGAAGGAAGGTGGGCGCATGCGAATCTACAACTCTACATGCCTAGCACAGATGTTTACTGGGTAAGTAACATTATCAATTTGAAGCATGTGTGCTGTAGATACACATGCTTTGCATAGACTATATAGCAGTATTCTCCGATAGCGGTGGCTAACCAGTAGATGTTGCAGTTAGCTGGAAAAGTGTTTTAAGCACTGCCTGCCCTACATTGGCTTGTTGGCGTGCTAATACATCCAAACAAGTGTTTGGTACATGTGTGTGGTGTAGACCATTTGCTGCTTTACAAATGTCAGCTATAGGAATGTTTCCTAAAAAGGCCATAGATGCCCCTATTTTGCGAGTGGAATGCACTCTGGGGGTATAGATAAAGTTCTTTTGGCTTCTGCATAGCAAGTTTGAATGCACGTAATAGTCCTTCTTCAAAAATTGCCAGATTGAGAAATAGGATTGCCTTTGTTAAATCTTTTGTTCTTCGATATAATACAATAAAGCTCTTTTGACGTCAAGTGTGTGAAGAGCTTGTTCTGCTACTGAATCAGGTTGAGGAAAGTACACAGGTAACTCAACTGATTGGTTAATATGGAAAGCAGAAACCACTTTGGAAAGGAATTTGGAATTGGTGCGAAGCACTACCTTATCTTTATGGAGCTGAAAGAAGGGTTCTTCTAAAGTTAATGCCTGTAACTCACCAACTCTCCCTAATGAAGTGATTGCCACGAGAAATGCAACCTTCCCAGGACATTTTATAAACTATAAAGGACACTTGTGTAGCGGTTCAAAGAGTGGACCCAGAAGTCTTGTAAGCACAACTTTAAGATTCCACACTGGTGCCGGGGGAATTCTTGGTGGTATAACTCTTTGTAAGCCCTCCATTAACCCCTTCAGCGCTGCGCGGATTCCCCCGCGGTGCTGAAGGGTTCGAGCGCGGGCGGGGCCATGACGGAACGGTTCCGTCATGAGCACAGCTCAACCGATGCTCATGACGGAACCGTTCCGTCATGGGCATGGAAGGGGTTAATGCTTTGATGACAGGAACTTTGAACAAAGACAAATGTTGTCTGTTTTGCAAATATGCAGCTACTGCTGCAAGGTGCAACCGAATAGATTTGTAAGCTAGCCCACATTGTTGTAGGTTTAAAAGGTAACAGACCATGTTCTGAACAGAAGTATCTAGAGGTAAAATGTTGTTGTTGTTGATGCAGTAAACAAACCATTTCCATGTTGCTGCATAGCAAGCTCTGGTAGTAGGTTTTATTGCTTCATTCAGAATAGTCATACAGTCTAGTGGTAAATTTAAATACCTATACTCTATGACTTCTGGAGCCAAATCGCTAAGTTGAGCTCCTTGGGATTTGGATGCTTGATTTCTCCATGCTTCTGAGTGAAGAGACAGGAGGTGAGATGTAGCTTTTGATGTGAAGATGAGAGCTCTAACAGGGTGGTGTACCATGTGGGAGCTAGGAAAATAAGTGAGAGTAATATTTGCCTGAGTTTCCGAACCAGAAACGGGTTGGGTAGGAATATACTTGGAGCAGCCAAGGTATGTTAAACCCATAATAGCAAGGAATAATGAGATTACACTTAAATGGGCCACAGTAGACAAAACATCCCTTGTTCCGATCGAACAGGCAACAGACAAAACGAGATTATGTCCTGCTTCGTGTTAGATTTGAAATTCCCCTTCCTGTTGTGCACTTACACATGCTATATTGGGTTAGCAATATGTGGCTAAATAGACGCCATTGTATTATGGTATGCAATCCACAGTTATCCTTGCAACGTGTAAGCTAGAGTTAGCTTGTGTGACTCCAGTTTGTATTTCGCAATTACTAAAAGACTGCTTGGGCTGTGCTCGTACTAGGCCTTATTACTCTTCTCGCTTGCCTCAGCAAAACACTGTACTTTGTTATTATTTTCACTCCTGGTCAAGACTGTAACCCAACTTGCTAATGAACTGATATTCTTTCTCTGCATTCCAATATCAATGTGTAGCTCTGCTCCCACGTCAGGAGACGCTGAGACTTGGCACAGTGGCCTTGGAGTACTGATAGTGCGCCCATCTGACAGGTGTTAGCTCATCTCTCTGTACCTCCTTTGTTCATGCCCGGCTCAAAACGGTAACTTTCTATTAGTGGCATGGTCGAAGTCTCAAGAAGGGTTTATTATGTATTAGCATACCCTGGGGTGTCAGTCCCCTCAGCATCTTAGGGTGAAGGCCTGACTGGGCTCCTCTACAGAGCATATACTGAATAAAGTAAGTGTGCATTCTCTGTCTGACCAACTCTTCATTCCGGGGAAGGCATAGCAGGTGGTTGTATTTAACCTGTGTGGCCCTAGAGGGCCCCGTCCTTCACTAGACCCCATCCAGGTAACCACGGCATTTGAATCAATATTAGTGGAGATTAAGAATCACTTAACTAGAAAAAAAAACATTGCTAAAACTTCCTGCCCAAGATGGTATGATCGAGCTTGTACCAACCCTTATCAGCCTTACACCAGGCTCTCAAAAGCACGCCCAGAGACGCAGATTTAGTCAAGCTTCTTCGTTTCCAATACAAAGAGGCCAGGAAGATCAGAATCAAAACTCTAAAGGAGGAAGCATGGGACCAATTGTATCTAGCCGCCATCTCAAAAAAAGCTAAGGACTTCTGGAATACCATTAACGCTCCTTTTCTCAAACCAACAACAGTTCCAAGCTTGGATTCCCATGTAGATGAGGAATCCAGGGTTACACACTTCTCCTTGATATTGGATCGAAAAGCTGAGGGTGTGATAACACAGCAGGCACCCATTTCGCCTCTCATTAAACCCCTTCTGATTTTTTATTACAATGAGATCAGAGAGGCTCTCATGTAGTGCTCCAGCAATAAAGTTCCTGGCCCGGATGGCATTCCCATAGATGTTAAACGTTTATACGCAGTCGTTGAGGTGGGTACCCCAGTTTTATGGAAGAAATCTATTTTAATCCCAATACACAAGAAAGGAGACAAATCGGAGGCCAAAAACTTTAGGCCATTGTCATTGCTGGTTAGCATGGCTAAACTCATGGGCAGGGTCTTACTGAACAGACTTGAGGTATGGGCTGCTAATAACAACGTTTGATCCCAGTCGAATATGGCTTCAAAAAGGGAATGGGCATCCAGGATCATAGTCTTAATTTAAGTCTCCTAATTGCCAAGTATATTCAGGCCAAGCCTGGTAATTTATACTTGGCACTTATGGACCTATCAGTAGCTTTTGACTGCATTGCATATCAACACCGATGGAGGATAATGCAAGGGTGGAAGCTCCCCTGTCGGACTCAACACCAGACGTCCCTAAGATTAATAATGTACGTACCCCAATCCTCCTGTATGCAGATGATGCGGTGTTAATTGCCCGCACGGGCCTTGCTCTGCAATATCTACTAGATATTTATGTGAACTACATGCATAAATTAGAGCAAAAAACGAATGAGGCCAAGTCCTTCATCCTAATTACTGGCCGTAAAGATGGAAACGTCCAAAGATTTTATATAGCTGGCCAGAAAATAGCCCATAATAACGTCTTTTCCTACCTAGGTGTGACTTTTGACAGGCAATTAACATGGTCCAATATGATCATCACAAGGAGCTTACTATTAGAAAAAAGCATTATTGCTCTACACTCTCATTAAAAAACTGGGTGCAAAACCTATTATGGTTAAAAAAGTTTATACTGCCACATCTGTCTCGGTAGCAACTTATGGGGCAGGCATCTGGGGTTATTCCAACTCCTCAGTTCTCCAGACTACAGATGACATTTTCTGGAAACAATTAGTAGGCCTTCCCGTAAGATGTTCCAATTTTACATGCCATGTAGAAATAGATGTTCCATACCTCACTGATAGAATTCGCCTGGCCCTAATAATCCTATGGCATTCTATCTGGAGAAGTGAATCCATTCACGTTACCCAAAAGCTAATTGAAGATTGCCTATCTCTGGAATATGCTCATAGAATCCCATGGATTACCTATATTAAAAACACTCTTTCTTCTCTTTTGTTTAAAGTATCTATTCAATTCCCATAGTGATTGCTCGAATATCTCAAAACGGGAAATAAAATCCAGTTTTCTTAAACAAAGGGCAAATGAAAGACTGAAAATCACACGGAAGTATCAGTTAAATCTTACTTAGAGGGACCGATGGCACAGGAAGGGACATCCTCATACTTTTTTATTGGGACAAATTCATGTCACAGATTCCTTTTCACCATATTTCAATTATATTTTATCCCTCGTATGTTGGACCATCCAGCAGTAATTTTTTCTATACATGATTTACTGTTCTGTCCTTGTAAAGGTGTCCCCGCACATTCAAATTTGCACAAAAAAAAAAAAAATTTTGCAAATTTTACATGGAACACCGCAAAAGATTTATACTGCCACTAATGTATAAATATAATTTCAAACAAACAATGCCAAGTAGGAATGTATTTTTACAAGCATTACCCGATCCTCTAGTGTTTTACTCTGTGGCGTCTTTTAATTTTATCATGGAAGACTAGGCGATTGTACAACACACAAGAATAAACTGTAACTCTTGTCTTTATCAGTTGGGTCTTACTGACCACCTTTGTAATCAAGATTGTACTGAACTCTTTTAATTTAAAGTTTACTTGTTTTAAAAAAAAAGAAAATGGAATATGGCTGTTAGTACAGTGTTTATCTGTTTTTTTTAATCTTATAATATAAGTATCGAATAAAGTGGAATGACAGACTAAGACTAAATGAGAGCAAGACGGTGAGAGTATGACAGTGAGTGAAAATGAGTGTGAAGCAGTGTGAAAGAGTGAAGGCGTATGGGACAGAATTAGTTTGAGTGAATGTAAGTGACAATGTTTGAGTTGCGCTTTTTAGTCTGCCACAGGCCTGGAGGTCATTATTGGCTTACAGGGGCACCCATTGCAAATGTTGGCATTTTGGTGGTAATTCTCGTCACAAGGAGGGCCCATGGCAAAATGCTGGCACACTAGATATATTTCTTCATACATGAGACACCCATAGCAAAATACTAGTGGTGGCATATTGGATGTAATTCTTGATGTAAGGGACACCCACCACAAAATACTGGTATATAGGATATAATTATTGGCATAAAAGTACTCATGGCAAAATACGGGCACTGGCATATTTGACATAATTCTAGGAATAAGGAGAACCCATGGCAAAATACTGGAGTAGGCACACTAGAGGTAATTGTTGGTATATGGGATATCTCTGACACAATGTTATTGCTAATATACTGGAGACAATGCATGCCATTATTAAAGACACCCACGGCAGGGAAATATGATATGTGGTCAGAGAACCATGACGAAATGATGGCCCTGACGTAGTAGAGATCATTTCTACATACAGGTCACCCCTTGTGTATGCATCCAGTCAATGGAGCAATTCTAGCTCTAGTGTTGTGTATGCAGTTCTTGTCAAAAGGGGGCTCCTGTGGCATACAGAAGGCATCCATGACAAAAAGGGTGATCCTATCACAATGGATGTATAATTACTTCAATCTGCGTGGATGGGGTTCCCACTCACATTTTGAAAACAATGGGTCCAGCTTCTGGGGAGCATCAGGCGTCCGTGGCTTCACCAAACAACAAGGTGATGGCTGGAAAGCTTGAATTAATCTCTACCTCTGGGATCGCTCAGGCTGCATTTCAGTCCATCGTTTTTCGCCCATCATGCCACTCAAAAGAGAGGCCCAGCTTATGCAATTTATTAGTGATCCTGGCCCTTTCAAGCATTCCACCCATTATTTTGTGTATTACCTTGTGTGATGCCATAAGTATCCAGATGTGAGTCCCATGTGCACTATGTCTCTGAATCCAAAAAGCAACGTATTGACAAGGCTGAAAAAAATTGCAACTGGTTTGAGGTGGTTTGTGATCTAGTTCATAGGGGATCTGGCCTGGCAGTTCTGGCTGGACTGTACCTATTGGAGCTGGACCAAGGCTAGTTTACATATGGCTGTTTCCTGTCTAAAGGGGCATAGTGGACAACAAAACGAGGGACTGGGATCTAGCCCTAAATAATTACTAGTGCCCGAGATGAATTCCAACATTGCAACAATCACTGTCTTTTATTCCTCAGTGCAACGTCCTAAGTGTGACAGGTATGCCGGGACCCGGGTCCCGCAGTCACTTTGCCACTGGGACCAGGCTCTACTGATGAGCCCACATCGGCCGAAACCAGTCTCAAGTTGCTCGTATTCTGTTTTAAGTAGTTTAAAGTGTCTGGGATTAAGTCAAGCATTTCACCCATCTTGTTTGTGTATTCCATTGGCTTCATGGCTATACACACCATGAAAGAATAAACTTAGCTTATTTGAGATTAAAAAAAAAAAAAGGAAGAACCTTAAGACCTGGCTATTTGCCAGGAACAGGTAGCAATACTCCTGATTAGTAGCTCAGCCGTTCTGCTGTTACACGTCATCATGGTCTCCAAGCGACAGGATACCCGTTGGGTGATAGCTGCGCTATACAAAAGTTTATACAATACAATACATTATTTAAGAAGTATGTAACGGATAAAAAAATGTACTACAGAAAACGATTTTCCGTACGTGTTCGCTGTGTGCACACGGTACATTTTAAGGAGTTACAAACCAGATTTTGGAAGTAAAGGAAGCGCTGCAACCAAACATTTCGTGACTTTTGAACTATTTACAGAAAACATTTAGGTTAAAAATAAATCAACTCAGGAATGCGTGACTGAAAAGGACAGATTGCTTTAAAATGGATAATATTTGTGCTATCTCTCAGACGTGCCTTTACTGCACTCTAGTGGTTTTACAAATAATGACACGATTACTAGCATTACATAAAAAGAAAAATGTTTTTTAGAATAAAAACAAGCATTTGCTATGCAATAGGTCTAGCATTTGTGAGTTTAAGCTATTGGCATTGTAAATGACTATGCCTTTTATGTATCTGTTTTCAAAACCAACACTTAAATAAATGGCTTACAATGTCAATAGCTCAAACTCTTGCAAATGTGAGACCTACTGCATTGCAAATGCTTGTTTCGACATCTTGCGGAATGGTTTCTAAAGTACCACCTGTGGTAATTATCCTGTAGCAGCTGTATAGCGCTGCTATGTCTATCCCGCTCTACTTAGAATAGGAGCCCACTAGCTCCAGAAGAATGTTGTACTTCTCGCCCCAGATAAAACACTCAGTTCAATGATGCATCCCAAAATGGGACTCAATCTTTTCCATCCAGACAGCAATGTTTTTGAAGCTGCTTTCTGTTTATATAAAACAATTGTCCATGACCACCTGCTCTTTTGCAAGACATTGAGGTGTTCCAACATACCTGAGCCAAGACATGCAGCAGTTGCACACACGAAGGCTCCTATCCAATCACTGAACCTACAAACAATGAGCTTGTTGATTAGATGAGTGTGGATCTGAAGATGTGGTTCCCTGCATCTTCACAAAATATCACCAAGGAGCACACGGAGCTCATAAAAGCGCACAAGACAAAAGGGTGTATGATGTGATCCCTCGCCTTTGAATATGTGTTTTTTGCTTGCTGTGGCATGAATGTAGCACATCTCTGATTGTGGGGCAGATGACCTACACACACACAGCCCACCTCTCAGACCTTCAAACATGCATGACCAACCTCCTGGTAGCATGCCCACTACAGCGCTATGATCATCCACCTTGTCTACAGTGAGATTTTGTGACACGCAAGTGCCAAAGTGAGTTTCTGCAATCCCTTAGAAGACCGTGTGGGTGATGTACCTCTTACAATTCATGTTTCAACCTATAAAATGAAAAAAGATAGGCACAGAGTTCTGAATGCTCGCCTTTAACATAGCTTCCCTGTAAGCTATGCAGCTGCAGTTTACTAATATGCTCATCTATTTTGAAGATTAAAAAAAATAGTTGGAGGTTCAAGCCCCATAAACTTGCTAAAAAGAGTTAAATACCACCAATCATCAGCACATTCGCATTAGACCAAGCCAACGCCCTATAAAAACCAATGTCAAAGGTGAGTTTTGATGTGTGCACTTTGTCAGTGACATTCCTCTGAACATCTACATTGGCGCCAACATTGTGAGCCTAGGGTCGACTGGACTGCTCTCCTATGGGGACCTTGTATCGCTCGCCTATGTTGACCTTGTCTCGCTCGCCTATGTTGACCTTCTCTTTGGCAATGTTATGCATATGGACCATTAAACTGGTGTCTTACAAAAGCTCTCAAGGGATGGGGTTCCGTTACAGCGACAAGTACCCCTTAGTCACTCACTGTGAAAAGCCACAGTTGAGTCACCTAAGCAGGCCAGCAATGCATGCCTACATAAAATCCTACAAGTGGCCTCTATGCAAACTTCCCTCATACTTAATACCGTTGCTGTTCCGAAAAGCGCCTAGAAGCATTTGAATTACGTTGTGTGCCCATAAAGATAACAGACTTTCCAGCACACTAGTCACACATCGTGAAAAGCTGGAGTTGAACTCACCCTGCGATTCCTGCAGCCTCCTCTGACCCTACTGCATGTTTAGAGAGCCTGGGGCAAGCAGAGAGTACAGCCACGATGCCACGAGTGTCCTGTGAAATAAAGAGAGTTTACCAGCCTACGCACATGTGAAGTGCTGCTGCGTCCGGGTCCAGTGAGTGCACGCGTCCTGAGGCGCTGTGCATCTGCCATTGCTCAAGGGCAACAACCCGCGAGTGGTGTGGTGTTGGCCACCATTATTAAACAAAAACGAAACTGAAAGCATGCACGGCGCGCTGAAAATCGAAACGAAAAGCGTTCGCCACTGCTTAAGGGCAGCGTCCCGCAAGTATTGTGGTGGCGACGGCCACTATTGCTAAACAAGGGGTGGGTGGTGGTGGGGGGTGAAAACACCAAGGGTGGATGGAGGTGGAGAGGGGGGGGGGGGGCGGATAATCGGAGGGACTGCAGCCTTATTTGCCTTTTCTTGCCACATTAATTAATGCGAGCCACGGGCGCCTTTGTTATATGTGCGCACCCGCGTTTTAAAAGTGACAGCGGGCTTGTGCTGCTAAATTAAGCATGGACCCCAGGGAGCAGACATGGATGAGGCAAGAACAAACAAGGAGCGAGGGGTGGGTGGCGGTTGGGGGGGGGGGGGGGGGGGGGGATTTCAACACAGACATGCATCGAGCACTGACACAAGAATTAATCTAAAAAGAGTTCCCCAAATAACAGTTACACTGTCTAAGCGTAACAAAACTGTACTTGGTCGGTGCTGCATTGAGAAAAAAAACAGAAGTAACGTTGGCTGCCTAAACCAATTACACAGCAGCAAAGAATACCAACACTGCCCTGAACAAATAGTAAGCAGCAAGCGGGCGGGCGCTACCTCAATTTACTGAATACTTCAGGTCTTGCGACAGCGCATGCACGGTCTGGGCTCGACCTAAAAATGGCATACTATTGGTTTAAGTATTGCCAGTAGTGGTCAATCAGAAATTAACCGAACATGAAATACCCCGTATTAAACAACACGTTTCCTAAGTAAATACATCGCAATTTAATTTATTTACTATACACAAGGAAAAGGTTTTAAAGTTTGAATGAAGAGACATTCAGAGACAGCGCTGGAGTCTCAGTTCGTGTTCATTTTTGTTTTGCGTTTTTCAAAGAACTGTTAAGGATGCCATGAGTGGTGGTGACAGAAGGTTATTAATTATGGGGTATTAAAAAGGCATAACAAGGGTTTAGCTATGATACACACTATTGTTTGCGCTATGTGATATTAACCACTTGTAAAAACAAGATGCCCTCATAACGAATCTTGGCATTGGAGATCAGACTGATCTTTCTGCCAATGTAGGGCATCCCGTAGCTCATGGCTGCTACCGGGTCAGGAATGCTCACCCGGTCCGGATAGAGAACAAGAACCTCCCACTTAGAAGAGACATAGGATCCCCGGTAATGCCAACACTGTTGGAGCAAAGCGTGCGCCTTGCCTCACAGCTGCCTCTGTGTGCGACGCTGCTCGCTCACGAGGCAATACTCCATGAAAGTGAACTTATCGACAAGGTGGGACATACACCCACCATTAGCCATTTGCAGCCTCCAATTTTTACACAACACATAAAAGCCAATACAAAAGTGTGGGAGGAGTCAGACCCCACAAGTACATACAACAGATCGCCACAGTGCAAGTGCCTGTAAGCCTGACCTAAAAAGGAGAGACCAAAGGTAAGTAACTTCTTCTAGTAGAGTCCCAATTTAACTGCAGATTCTTCACCTTAAAATAAATACCAAAGCAATACCTCCTAGGAGGTGGAGCTGTGAACTGGCTCAACCAATAAGTAGTGCAGGGCAGAGCGAGGAAAATGCCCATCTCGACAGACCTAGCTGCTCAATGAATGTGTGGAGAGACGCCCATGTAGTCAATGCCCATGACCAACACTTAGTGAGCCAAATATGTGGCAGCAGCCTTGACATGGTAGGAAGAGCCCGCAAGCTTACTGGAGGCTGTTTTGCCAAAGCTTAGCAGATCTTAAAATTAAGGGCTCGATTACATGTCAGGCGGACCATCACGACAGGCCGTCGGTGATGGCCCGCCTGACAGACAAGCCATCGGTCCAACCGCCTCATTACAATGCAGTCGATCCCGACGGGGAGGCGGTCGGAATCGTACTCCCCGACAAGAAGTGGTGCCGAGGCAGGCACCATCGTCGGGATTATGATGTCCCTTTCAGACAGCATTTTCATGACGGTCCGACCACCATGAAAAGGCTGTCGGAAAGGGACTTAGGAATCCCCAAACAGGGCTTCCCACCCTTGTAGACCACTGCAAAGTGGCCCAGAGGGGTACATGTAATGCCCCCATGCACACTCTGCACCGTGTGCAAGGCATAGGGTGCATGAATGTGTATAAAGTGCTCAATTACACTGCGGCTTGTGCAGCAGCTCTTTTCCTGGGCTGCAGCGCAAGCCGCAGTGTAATGAGCCATTCCCGACAGCCACCGTGGCGGTTATATTGCAATTGGGCTGTCCGTTCACCGACTGCTTGTCGGGCAGTCTCCTGACTACCGCAACAGCAGACGGCAAAGGTATGATCCTGTGCAATATGGTCCATTTCTGAACTTCCTTGCCTTTCTTAGCTTCTGCAAATCCGACGAAGTGCTTATCGTCCAATTAGGCTTGGTACAATCCATTTTGACGATGAGAGCCCTTTTTGGATCCAACCAGTGTAGTCTCTCAGCCTCCTTTGAGGGGTGAGGTGGTGCAAAGAACGTCGGAAGGCTGATAGATAGTCAATTGTAGAAAGCAGTGTTCACCTTTGGCAAAAAGTAGGCAAGAGTTTGAAGAACTAGCTTTTCTGGGTAGAAAATAGTGTGTCAGTGTGTGTGGGGTTTAACTGATATAGCCAGATACTCGCACACCCTCGACACAAATGGCACAGCAACCAGGAAGGCTGCAACCTGAGAGGGCAGCTGTGCATAGGTTCAAATTGAGCGCACATAAAAGAGGTCAAAACTAAATTCAAGCCTCACTGACCCTTTAAGGACCCTCATTACAACTGGTGACAAAGAGGACTGGTCCAGCAAATGTAAAAAGGGACAGCACAAACAAAACCTAGGACAGCTTGGCATGGAGTGGGTCCACCTACTTGGTAGCGTATCAGGCCACAAACCGGTCTTAATGGTAGATGTATACAGACTTGGTTGAGGAACGCCTGGCTGCTAGAATGACATCTATTACCTCAGGAGGGAGGTCAAAGGCGATCAACTGCTGCTGCACAATAACCCAGCATGGAGGTAAAGAAAGCTCAGGTCAGGGTGCTGCTTTGACAGTAGGTCCTCTCTGAGGGGCAGCTTGATCGGACAGACGCTCAACACCCAGGAGTTCTGGATATCACACTCTCCATGCCCAATTCGGAGCCACTAGGATGACTTGAGCCTAGTCAGCTCTGCTCTTCCTCAGAATTCAGGGAAAAGAGGTATTGGTGGGAAGGTGTACAGGAGTACACTTTCAGCAGAATACGCTTCTGAGCAAGTGCCGCTTTGGAAACTTCAAATAACAGAAGAGGTGCCATTGCAAATTCTCTGTAGTGGCGAATAGATTGAGCAAAGGTTCTCCCCATTTGTGATCCAGCCCATGTGCCACGTTTGAATGTAACCACCATTTGTGATCCGCAATGTGTAGACAGCTGAGTTTGTCTGCCCTGGTGTCAAATATCCTGCACCACCAGGAAATCTCCTGGCATTCAGCCACATCTAGAGGTGCAGGGCCTCCTGGCATATAGTTCACAACCCCGCCCCGCCCTGCCCTGCTTGTTGCAGAACCGCATAGCTCTCCTTGATGAGTGGCAGGAAGGCTTTCAAAACCAAATGGATGGCTTGCAGATCCAACAGAATAGCGTGGAGCTGGGCCTCCGCCAGTGGCCAAATGCCTCTGATCTTCACCTCTTCCAGGTGGCCTCCCCATCCCAGAAATGAAGCATCGATCAACACGGTCAGCTCTGGGTGGAGAAGGGAGGGAACCAAGCGTTATCTAGTATCCACCACTGAAGGTCTTTTACAGTGTCCTCTGAAATGTAGACTAACTTGTAAAGATCACCCCTGTTGTTGTGCTCTCTGAGAATTCAGATCCCACAGCTGAGCCCACAAATGCCACCTGGCATTCATGACCAGCTGTATTCAGGAGGCCATCAATCCCATAAGTCTCCGTGTTACTCACACTGAAATCCAGGACTCAGAATTAAACATCCTGATCATAGCCCAAATGTACAGGACTCTGTTCTGTGGCCAAGGCACAAAAATGCATTGTGTCCAAAAAGGTTCAGATGAAAGGGAGTGTCTGTGAAGGAGTATGACTTTGGTACGTTCATAGTGAACCCGCCCCCCCCGGTGTTAGAAGGTTCCCCGTAGTCTGGAGCTGGTTTACAACTGCCAGCCGTCAACAGCCAGTTGTTGAGGTATGAAAAGACTGGGAACCCTGACCTCCAAAAATGACCTGAGACCACTGCCATCACTTTCATGAAGATCAGAGGGGCGCTAGTAAAGCCAAAAGAAACTGGATTTGTTCCTGGGCTACCATGAATCGCAGGGCTGCCTGACACGAATGAGGAAGTAAGCCTCCTGAGCAGTGGCGTAACAAAACTGGAGGGGCCCCCCTGCAAAGCACAATGAGGGCCACCCCCAGCGGCCTGGCCCACCACCTACCACTTTGCCACACTAACAAAAATAAGCAGTCACCTAAAGCCGTATTTTCAGCACTTATCTGTGCATACTTCGAACAGCAAATATAAATAGAATGCACTTTAATTGTGTTCTAGGGCTGCCTAAATGAGACCCATGACTGATAATTAAAGGGAACAAAGACAGAAAAGTCATATTACAAATGAATACATACTTTTCTATTTATAACCCTATTTAGTGCTTAGACAAGGTCTTTCCAGGCTCTTTAAACACATGGCTGGTATTTTTCTTTTGGCAACCCTACTTTACATTCCTTTTCATGAAATGCATTCTCACACTACAGCAGTAAATGTAAATTTCAAATGCAAGGAATAGGTATAGTAGGGGGCCAGGGGCTACTGGAACCAGAAAAAAACGAAGCCTCAGTAACCAGTTTACAAAGGTATGTGGACTGTGCACCTCAGATAGAGCGTACAGCTGACTGTTGTGGTGCACTGTAGCACCCGACAACACTTTTCAATAATATACATCACACGCCGACATGTAATAGCGCTCACTGGGTAAAGCTTATATAGCACATAGCTCAGAAATACAATATAGATGGATGGCACGCAGCTCCGAAGAGCATTGTAAGTAGTTTAAAACACACGCAAGCATCGAACATAATGCTATGGGCAGACCTTGCATACACCCCACATAGCGCAGATATACTATACAGCTGGCTGCAATGTGGACCCGAATAGCACTTTTCAATACTATGGAATACACACAAACCTCCAACACAACACATTAAATAGAACATTTTGCTTACATCTAACAAAGCACAGACATGGCATTTGGGCCGTGGGCCATATTTTCCAAAGAATGCATTATATAAACATAAATAACATACCATAACATGTAATTGCTGCCCCTATAGATGTGTAGCTCTTTCTATAACTTGGTCATCAGAATGTGCTACAACAAAGACGATGATGCTGGGCTGGTAAACAGGAGAGAGGGCCAACCCATCTTCGCTATTGAGAGGCTCAGAAGTGCATCATTTAATTTATGAGGCAGGCCGCCTGGCCGCAGTACTGATGTAAGGCAACTGGTGCTCGCATGCTGCAGCTGTGCACTACAACTACTGCGCTGATGGCCCGAACTCTACACCACTCTACTCTATGCCACTGCGCTTTTGGGTAGAGGTGCTTCAGTGAGTGAGGTGCCCCAGTACTAGGCTAGAAGTGCCAGCTGCAGATCAGAAACGATTGGGCACATATGCAACTCTGGGTGGATCTCTGTACTGGAATTGCAGAAGGGGGCTGTCCTACAGGCCAGACACATGCTGGGAGAGTGGCCAACTAGACGCTGAGCACAGGGGTCATCCCCAGAGTGCAAGTGTTAAGGCCCAGGCACATGCACAACGTTTTGACTTTGGTCCTCACAGTGCTGGTTTGTGTGTGTGAGTTGACAATATATCAGTGGGCTTCAAGGACAGGTCCTCAAACCAGTAAAAACTGTTTTTAGTGTTTAAAAGTGCTGGTTTTTTTTTTACAAATGTTTTAGTACACAAATATGCACTTTGGTCCCATGTATGACATTCGAGACTTCCCAAGTGGACTAGCAGTCTGGAACAGAAAATACACAATTGATAGAAGCCATAGCATGAAAGAGAGGAGTTAGGAGCGAAGGAACTGAGAGTGGTGAAGGGAACCCTTGGGTGCAGAGGGAGTAAAGTGTTGAATCACTTGGATGCTGCAAAACCGTGGGCTCCCAGGCTTGTCAAAAGATATTGTGGGATCCGGGTTTAAAACAAACTAGATATAGAGCCCTCTTTCCTTCATTTATGCCAGGCGGCACAGGAATCCGATTCAAAGTATTGAAAAAAAGGTGGTCGACGGAAATAGAACAGGTATTGTTGGTTATTATACATGATCTGATGCCATCTATTGCCAATTCGATGTCAACTGCCTCATCATTAATATTAACCCCATCCCTGCTCATGACGGAACCACTCCGTCATGAGCCACGGGCGCCGTGTGCTCATGACGGAGTGGTTCCGTCATGCTGCGGCCGTTGGCGGCCGCTCCGCCCATGCGGCGCTAATTCCCCGCCTGTGCGGGCGAATAGCGCGAGTGGGCGGAGTCGTGACGGAACCACTCCGTCATGAGCACAGCGCGCCCGTGGCTCATGACGGAGTGGTTCCGTCACGAGCATGGTGGCGCCTCGCTGCCCCCAAACCCCCCCAGCGCCGCGGCACAATTCGTGCCGCGGCGAAGGGGTTAAAAGAAATGTCAGGCTTGCTCTATAGATCTATAAATCGATTTAGAATCAGGAGAGTGTGGCCCTGGACAAATGCAGGACCTTGGGGCATAATGGGGCAGTGAAATGCGTGGCCCTCGAGAATATGGAAGTGTGGGGTCCCTGTGGAAAGGGAAACTGTGAATGTTGTGATAGCTGCATGACGGGGCAGAAGAGTGTGAAATCATAGAAGCATGGGGGTGCTGTGGAGTCTGGGCTCACTGAAGGGGTCAGTACATTTAAGGAGCCTGGTGGGATAGACGGTACAGTTGAGCCCTGGGTGCCGTTGGGGCGAAATCCCTGCAGCCAGTGGTGCATAGAACGCTAGATCTCCATGCATAGGGCTGCAAGGCATATAGGATTCAACACGATGCTATATCCATGGATAACTTTCCCAAGCATTTATTGACTCCATTAGTTGATTCTGGGAATTGCAGTCATGAAGACCGTGAGTTAAGGGAAAGCTCACGCTGGAAAAGATGTATTCTCGTGGCATTGGGTCACATAACAGAACCTGGAGGATGAGCAGTGGCATTTGGGATCCCTGGGGTAGAGGAGCGATCAGTAGAGTGGAGGCCACTGGAGTCGGGGAAGGGGGGGGGGGGGGGGGCGGGGATGGGAAGCAACTGATGAATAGATTACAAATTGAATGTATGATCCCTGCAGGGCAGATCTGGGGGGGGGGGGGGGGGAATGATTTCTGTGGGTGTTGGGGAGTAGAGAGTGCGGGTGGAAAGTTTAGGACACCACAGGTGGGATGACTGAAGAGCAGCTCAGTGAGTGCGGGACGCATGGAGTCTGAGAATCTGTGGGGGTGGGGGCCTTGGAGTGAATGATGCTCTCTGTGAGGGCAGTGGATTTTTTGGGACTGCCCTGGGGTGCTGTGGGATCCAAAGAGTACACAAGGCAACGCTCTCACTCGCCATGAATTATTTGATTGGATCTCATCTCACACTAATTAACCCGGGTCCATACCCGGCTCCTGAGACAAGTGGAACGCGCAGCGAGACCATCACTCAGCGTCATTCATCCATCCTAATGTATTGCAATGGCACCTGTGCGACGGAGGAGTAGAGGAACCGCGTTACATGTCTGACAGGTCGAGAGCTATGCAGAGTTCAGTGGGTGGAGGGGTGAATGAGCGCAAAGAGATGAAATTTGCACGGCATGCACGCCGTAAATCACTTATCTCACAGCACAAAAGAGGCACCCTGCAACAAACGCTCCTTCACTTCCCTCTCATGACATTAACACTTCCTTCTCTCCCGGTCACGCTGTCTTTCAATCTTTCTCTCTCCCTTCCATCCCTCCTGGTCTAGAACTGCTCTTTCTGCAACTCCCACCTCTACTCCTTGGCTTGCTGTCTTCTTTCTTCTCGAACATTTACCCTCTCCACCATCTACTTCCTCATCTTTACCCCCCCTTGTCCCTCCTTTCGATTCTTCTGCCTCCCTTCCTTCCCCCATTACTCCCGTCCCTCTGCTGTCCTTTCTATCACCTCCGTGCTTAACCACCCTTGCCCGTTTTACTATTTGGAGCCCGTCTTTCGCCCTTGCTTCCTTCACAACCGAGTTCCCCCTTCTTAATCATCACTTTACCCCATCTCTCCCCCCCACCCATCTCATCCATCCCCCTTCTTTCCGTATCTCTTCCCACTTTCAATCCCAATGGCGACCACCTTTACATTTCACTCTCTCCTCAAGTGACGGTTTCTTCTTTTCTCACCAATTATTTCTATTTCCTCATACCCTAGCCATTCCGCCGACCCCCCTCCCCCATCGAGCTTTACAAGCCTCCTTATTGTCCTTGTCTACATGCTACATTGCTTGCCTTTTCTTTTACATCCTTGTGGACTTTCTCCAAGAGTGTTACCACTATTGCAGTCATAGCTGAGATGGCAAAGTGTGTAGGTGCATGGACTGGCTCGGCAGACATGTAGGGCCAAGAAGAAATGCTGGGGATATGGAGTGATGACGGGGCTGTGGAGAGAAGATGGGCTGTGTAGAAATTCTGGGCTGTGGCGAGATGGTAGGGTCAGGAAGAGATGCTGGGGATGTCCAGTGATTATGGGGCTGTGGAGAGATGCAGGGCTGTGGAGAGAAGTGAGGGCCGGGAGGAGATGCTTGGATGTGGAGTGACAGTGGGGCTGTTGAGAGATGTGGAGCTGTGGAGAGAATGTAGGGCCAAGAAGACATGCTGGGGCTGTGGAGAGATGTGGAGCTGTGGAGAGAATGTAGGGCCAAGAAGACATGCTGGGGCTGTGGAGAGATGCTGGACTGTGGAGAGAATGTAGAGTCAAGAAGACATGCTGGGGATGTGGGTGATGATGGGGCTGTCGAGAGATGATGGGGCTGTCGAGAGATGATGTGGAGAGATGCTCGACTGTGCAGAGAAGGTAGGGTCAGGAAGAGATGCTTGGGATGTCCAGTGATTATGGGGCAGTGGACAGTGGCTTAATAAAACTTGGGGGGGGGGGGGGAGACTGCAAAGTACATGGTCCCCATGCTCCAGACCCAGTCAGGAGCGCTCAGGCCAGTGGGCCGGCACCCGTGAACAGTGCCGGAACAGGGGTTGTGGTTACACCGCTTGCTATGCAGAGACTGTAGGACCAGGAAGAGATGCTGGTGATGTGAGGGGATGATGGAACTGTGGAGAGATTCCTGGTTGTGGAGAGAAGTTAGGGTCATGAAGATATGCTGGGGACGTGGGGTGATGGGGAGGCTGTGGAGAGATGCTGGACTGTGGAGAAAATGTAGGACCAAGAAGAGATGCTGGGGATGCGAATAGATGAGATGGTTAAGAGGAGATGATTTGGCCCTGGAAAGGTCAGGGCATGAAGCGATACCTAAGTTGTGGAGTGATGGTGGGGCTGTGGAGAGGAGGTCGTGCCAGGAAGAGATGTTGAAGAGGTATAGGGATGCTTGGAATGTGAAGTATCCAGGAAGAGGTCCTGTGGCTGTGGTGTGGGGTGATGCTGGGGCTGTAGAGAGATACCACAGCTGTGGGAGAAGGTGGGGCTAGGCAGGGGTCATGTGGTTTTGGGGTGATGCTGGGGCTGTGAAGAGAAGGTAGGGTTTGGAAGAGATCCGTGGAGAGGAGGTTGGGAGTGGTCCTGAGGCTGTGGAGAGATGCTGCTACTTTTAAAGCGAATAAACATAAGTAGGCAACGAAGAGCTGTTAGGCTGTGAAGCGCTGCCCGGACAGCAGGAATTAGACAGGACTATAAACAAAAGCAAAGGCTGTGGAAAGAAGGATAGCGCAGAGACCGTGGAAAACATAGGACAGTGGAGAAATGCGGCAGCTGTGGAAAGGTATTAGTCCAAAAATAATCTATTAAGTTGTTGCTGAGGGCAGGTACAATAATATGAAGCCCCATCGGCTCTAAAAAGAAATTGTCACTTGACCTACCTCACACACCCTCCCCCCACCCCCCGCGACCCCAAGAGTGAACCCATATTTGTAATACAAAGCTTCTAGCAAGGAGGGGCCACCCCCACACCTGGCTGATGCTGTACGAGTGGCCCCAGCTGAGAAGGTTTATATCATGGTCTGCAGCCTCCAGCCCTCAGACTCTCCTGTATTGACCCATCCGTGCCCCTCCCCCACCCCCTTTCACGATGCCCATGTGCCTGCACTGCACAGACTTCCCAAGGCCGAACAACTGGGCCGAGGAGCGGGCCTATGTACAGGTCTCACCCAGGGTCTCTCTGGGCCCAGAGAAGGGGGCGCGGGTGCCAGCAGGTAAGAACAATTGTTACTTACCTGTAAACAGGTGGTTCTCCAGTATTGGTGTCTTTCATAGATTCACATGCTTGAATATTCCCCGTCGTCGGAGTGGGAGTCCCACGGTAAATAATATAGCAATATATATAGCCATAATATACACATATATATACATATACATAAGTAATCCTATAAAAACAGAGATATAAGTAAGTAATAACATCAAGAATGTCCCTATATGAAATTTCCATAGAGATACATGGAAAGAGAAAAAAAGACATTCGTAGTCTATCTCTGTCATTATGTTAGTCCAAACTACGGCCAATCAGGCGCCAGCTCCTCTCTAGAACCTTCTCCTCAGAGCTTCTCACCTCAGATTTTCGTAGCACCAAAGTGACTTTAGAGTGTATGAGGAGAAGAGAGCCTCTGAAGGGAGGAGGGAGGGTCGCATGTGAATCTATGAAAGACACCAATACTGGAGAACCACCTGTTTACAGGTAAGTAACAATTGTTCTTCTCCAGTATTGGGGTGTCTTTCATAGATTCACATGCTTGAATATAGAATAGCTAGCAGTAACAATCATCATTGTTTCCATGATCACAGAGCCTTGAAAATTATAATGACAATCAATCTTCTCATGCATATGACAGTACTGAATAACTAATTGTATAAATGCATCATATGTCAATTATAAATGGAAACAATATGGAGGCGGGAGGAAGAGGCTCACCTTATTTAAAAAGATTGCGTAGCACTGCCTGTCCTACTGCAGCGTCCTCTTCGCTTAAAGTTGCCAAGCAGTAGTGCCTAGTAAACGTGTGTCTGGTTGACCACGTAGCTGCTCTGCAGATGTGTTGCAAAGGTACTCCAGCAAATAAGGCAGTCGATGATGATACTGCCCTAGTGGAGTGCGCTCTCACTGAAGACTGTAGGGGTTTGTTTGCCTTTTGGTGGCAGAAAGTAATAGCTGCCGAAATCCATCGAGCAATGGTCGGCTTAGTAACCTGACGTCCCTTATGACAACGTCCATATGCTATAAAAAGTTGATCGGATTTTCGAAACGAACTTGTCCTACTGATGTAGAATTTTAGGCATCGCTTCACGTCCAAAGAGTGCAATCTTTGCTCTGCAGGTGTCTGAGGGTTGGCAAAGAAGGTCTTTAATATTACTGGCTCATTAATATGAAAATCAGTAGGCACCTTGGGTAGGAATGATGGATTGGTGCGTAACACTACAGCATCCGGTTTGAACTGCAGGAACGGAGGTTTGACGGTAAAAGCATGAATGTCACTGACACGACGTGAAGACGTTAATGCCAGAAGTAGTGCGACCTTCCAAGTTAGATATTTTAGGTCGGCCTTGTGAATGGGCTCGAACGGAGGTCTCATCAATTGCGCCAACACAACGTTAAGATGCCACAACGGAGGAGGGCGTCGAATTGGCGGGAATTTCCGAAATAAACCCTTAAAAAATTGGCGGATTATTCTTGAGGAACAAAGGGAATTTGAGCCATCCTGCCGAAAACGGAAAATTGCTGCCAAGAAAACCCGTAGGGTTGCGTGAGACAAACCAGAATTAGCTAGGTGCAAGAAGAAAGGTAGTAATTGGTGCGCCCTGGAGTGTATCGGGTGGACTCCGTTAGCGGCACACCAGTGGCAGAATCTTTTCCATTTGAACTTGTACGTCCTGATTGTAGAGGGTGCTCTTGCTTGGGCCAAAATATCCCTACAATCCTGCGGGATGTCTAGATGGGCGAACTCATGGTGTTCAGGTTCCAGGCCGATAAGCTCAGTGAGGAGGGATTTGGATGACAAATTCTCCCTTCGCTCATCGTGAGCAGATCTGTCCGCTGTTGCAGGAGGATTGGTTGACATTGGGACATCAGAAGCAGTTCTGAGAACCACGGTTGTCGGGGCCAGCGTGGGGCTATTAGAATCAGGTGGCAAGGCTGTCTCTTCATTTTCCAAAGGACCCGAGGTATGAGGGGAATTGGAGGAAAGGCGTACGCAAATAGATTGCACCAGTTTATCAAAAGGGCATTCCCCTGCGAGCCCTTGTGGGGATGCCAGCTTGCATAATTCCGGCATTTCCGGTTCTCCGGCGTAGCAAAAAGATCCAGTTGTGGACGACCCCATATTTGGAATATCCTCTCTAGAGTGGGTTGGTGTAATTCCCATTCGTGGGTCGACGAGGAGGACCTGCTTAGGGAATCCGCTAGGATATTGGCTACTCCTGGTAGATGTACTGCTGTAATCATGATTTGATGACTGAGAGACCAGTCCCAAATTCTTTGAGCTAACCTGGACAGACTTGGGGATTTTGTTCCGCCTTGTTTGTTGACATAGTGCATACAGGTTGTGTTGTCTGTTTGTATTAGCACTGATTCTCCCTGGATCAAGGGCAGAAATGACTTGAGAGCAAGGTAAATTGCCATCAACTCGAACCTGTTGATGTGCCAAGTTCTTTGCTGTGCTGACCATCTTCCTTTTACGGAGAGATCTTCCAAATGTGCACCCCATCCCTCTAATGAGGCGTCTGTCGTGATTGTCCTGTCCGGCGGCACCGACAGAAAAGACATGCCTTCTGTGAGGTTGGCTGGATTTGCCCACCATGCGAGCGCTGACCTCATTTGATCTGTGACACGTACCATATCGTGGAACGAACCCGTGACCTGACGCCACTGAACGTCCAGTGCTTCCTGAATAGGACGTGTTCTCAGCCTGCAATGAGGAACTAAGGCAATGGAGGATGACGCCATCCCCAGAAACGATTTGAACAATCTCACAGAAACTGACTCTCTTGATCTGATTAACACCACCAGCCGTAGTATCTTTTGCAGACGCTCTTGGGAAAGAAACGCTCTTGCTGATACCGTTTCCAGAGTTGCTCCCAGAAAATCCCTTTGTTGAGCAGGATGAGGTTGGGATTTTGCTGCATTTATCGACAGACCTAGTGAGCGAAACACGTTCTGGCACAGAAGTATGTGTTGTTCTAGGTGAGTGCTTGACTGGGATTTTAGGAGAAAATCGTCCAGATATGGAAAAATCTGCACTCCCTGAAGTCGCAGAAACGCTATCACTGGAGCTAGTACCTTCGTGAACACACGAGGGGCCGAGCGCAGACCAAACGGTAACACCTTGAATTGGTAATCGTGTTGACCCACTCGAAAACGCAGGAACCTTCGATGTCTTTGTAATATCGGAATATGAAAATAGGCATCCTGGAGATCTATAGTTGCCATGAAATCTTCCTGCGAGAGTAGACGCAAGATGTCTACTAGCGTCATCATACGAAAGGATTGGCTCTTTAGGTATTTGTTTAGTGCCCTTAAATCGAGGATGGGCCTCCACTCCCGTTCTTCTTTGTGATCAGAAAGAAACGGGAATAAAAACCCTTTCCCCTTTGCGATACTGGCACCATTTCTACAGCTCCCTTTTGCTGTAGAAGTCGAACTTGATGTAAAAGTTCTTTCATGTGAGCAGGTGGTGGTCCGGAGGGTGGTGTGGAAGGAGGGAATTTGGTGAATTCTAAGGCGTGTCCTTTCTTCACAATGTCCAAAACCCAACGGTCCCTTGTGATGGAGGACCATTGAGAAAAGAACAGAGAGATTCGACCTCCAATCATGCATGTCCGGAAAGAGTCACTGTCTCTTAGATGAGTTTCCTCTGTATGAGGATTTCCCTCTATACGACTTAGAAGCCTGCTGTCGGGAAGATTGCTGTTGCTGGGTATTGGAATATCGGTTGGAGCCTTGATTATAGGGTCTGTATTGATTATTACCCCTTCGAAAATTGGAGGAGGAGGAGGTGCCGCGTCCGCGTGCACCACGAAAATTCTGCCTTTGAAATTGAAGGTTTCCTAAAGATCTAGCTGTCTCAGTGTCCTTCTTTATGGATTGAAGTGCCTCATCAACATGAGTTCCAAACAACGCTTCGCCGTCATAAGCCATGTTAAGAATCATGGATTGTACTTCCTGACGAAAGGATGTCTATTTTAACCATCCTTGCCTGCGCAGATGTTGGACAGGCCACGTGAAGGGCTTGCTCCCTCCCCGCATGACAGGGCCCGAGCCCCGGCCCTCCAGGTGTTACCCACAGAAACAACCCGCACCCTGTCCCCAGACGGGACTCCTTCCCCCGGACCTCTCTGTATCATGGGGCCGAACCACTACCGGCTCCCTCGCCCGGCCGCCATCTTGGACACTGCACCACGAGGCCGCGTGGCCTCAGCTCGACCTTAACCCTGGGCCTGGCCAGGCCCCGACATCCCGGCACCACCATCCACCCAGGAGGTGAACGGACCACTTGGCAGGTCGATGGGAGAAAGAAGTGTCGATGGCTCTCCCCCGCCAGGTGCCGATCGCCCCCAGCTCCCCCGGGCGCTGGCTCCACCCCCCTGCTGGGTGTCTGGACTCCCTCATCCCGGACCTCCCGACCTCCAAGTGCGAGGGTCCGGACATCAAAGGGCGCCAGACCTATAACTGGGGCAGCTCCAGAGCAGGAAGGCAGTTGTATCCTGGAGTCGAGAGACACCGAGAAGAACTCATCCTTGACGGACTACCGGCGCTGCCGTAGCCCTGCCTTGTGAACTATCATCCTGCCTGCTGGCGCTGCCGCGGCCTTCTGCATCCTCCATCCTCGTCGGGACCGGCGGGCGCTGCCGCGGACCGTTGTAACTACCACCTTCATTGGGACCTGCTGGCGCTGCCGCGGACCGTTGTAACTACCACCTTCGTTGGGACCTGCTGGCGCTGCCGCGGACCATTGTAACCACCACCTTCATCGGGACCTGCTGGCGCTGCCGCGGACCGTGTAACGACCACCTTCACCGGGACCTGCTGGCGCTGCCGTGGCCCGTCCAGCTAGAACACCGAGCTCGAGGATTGTGAGCTATCCATCATATTATCGCATCTACCAGATTGGTAACAAGACTGTCCCGCTACCCCCTTTCCCAACCAAGAGACTAGAATCGAGGGGACCCCTGAGTCCTGACCTCCTTGTACCATTCTATCGTACCTAAAGATTGCTTATAAAGAACGTTAAACCTTATCTTTGTGTGGTGTACATCTGTGGGGGGGAAGTTACTCGTCTGTACGATCGCTGGAGACGGCTCTCCCCGGAGACCTCTCCCCTTGTCCTCGGCCGACCCTCCCGGTCCGTCTAACAGCAGAACAGCCACTCCGGCAAGCTGACGGAATCCCGTGCAGGCGATGTGTACTGCACAATCAATAATCTCCGTCGATGCTGCTTCTCCTTCTTGAAGCAACTTCATTGCTTCCCCCTTAGAAGGCTCCGGTAACTGTTGCAGTACTTCTGAAATGTCAGCCCACACTTGTCGGTCATAGCGACCCAATATGGCCAAGGCATTAGCTGCTCTTACCACAGTAGAGGCCATTGAAGAGAACTTACGCCCTATGGCATCCATTCGACGTCCGTCACGGTCCGGTGGTGCGGTGACAGTCGACGTCGGATTCTTTGCCTTACGTTGCGTTGACTGATTCAGGTTTAGCCTGTCGCGTGAGGCATGCTGGGGTTCCTATTGGTGCCTTATATTTTTTCTCTAATCGAGGCACCTGTGCCGGCAAGGTATTCGGTGCTTGCATCAACTTCTTGCCTTCCTCCCAAATAAATTCCACAATAGGAATAGCATGAGTCTGTTTAAACGGCTGACTTTTGAAATCATAGAGTAAACAATCTTCCTCTCTGCGCTCAGTTGTTAGTTTAAAACGTTGCGCCGCCCTCTCCATTAATTGATGGAAATTTGCTATGTCCACTGGAGGTGAATCCCCTGTGACTATCTGAGAGGGGGATGGTGTCTGTACTTGGTAATTGTCCCACTCCGCCATATCCTCATCATCGTCATCCACATCCCCATCATCATCTGGGAGTTCACCCTCTTCTGTTTCTCCCTGCGGAGGCTGATATTGAGGCAACAACCTCTCTGGGACCTGTCTTGGTGGTGCAGACGGCAGCAGAGGTACAGGATTCTCTATTGGTATCGGTAGTATAGTTGGAACCACAGGAGTTGACGGGACCTCAGAACCTTGTGGAGGTAGCGGAAAGCGTTGATTATAGTCATCCAACATGCGTTGGAGATTAGTTATAAGCGACAAAGGACGAGTCGCCTTTGGCTGTTTCGCAGGCACCTGCTGTATGTACACTGGATCTTCATCCTCACTGCTGTCCTGGCATTTAATTATGAGGTCGGATGGGCTTTGCGCCGTTCCAAAGGACTCCGGCAGACCCTCGGACTCCTGATCAGAATCCGTAGCAAATAAAGGCGATGGAGGCTGCGCCTCTGAAAGCGATGCTGAAGATGCGTGAGGTAGCTGTTCCCTCCTTGACTCTTGGGCAGACGCTACTTTTTTCAACCTTATCCTTATGAAAGAACCTGCCGTTGACTGCTGTATGGTAGACACTGTGGATGTCTTCGGAGAAGGCCTCGTCGACGGAGCCGTCGTAAATGGAACGATTGTCGACGGAATATGCGTCGGTGAACCTTGCGCCTTTGAAATCGACGGAACCGTCGTCGACGGAATCGTCGTCGGAATAGTCGTCGACGGAGCCGCCGTCGACGGAGTCATCGTCGTCGACGGAGCCGCCGTCGACGGAGTTGTCGTCGTCGAGGTCTTGGTCGACGAAGTCGCCGTCGACGGGGTCTTTTTCTTCTTCGACGACGGAGTGGGCGTCGACGAGTTCGACGACGCCTTAGTCGACGACGCAGGTAGCGTCGACGGTACCTTTGCCTTTTTCGTCGTCGACGATGTAATGGGCAAAATTGAAGTCACAGCCCTTGTACTAGTGATGGTCCCCGTCGACGAGGATAACGTCGACAGAACGCTCGTCGACGGCGAAGCAGCTGATGTCGTCGTCATAGTCACCGTCGACGAGCCAGATATCGCCGATCTCGTCGTCGGCAGCATCGTCGACGAGGCGGACAGTCTTTTTCCTGAGGACTGTGAAGTAGACGCCTCTTCAGCCTGAGAACTGTGTCTCTTAGGTGACAAAACAGTAGGTGAGACAGCAGAAGTGGTAGCTGTCATAGTCAAAGAAAGCTTCTTTTTCTTGAGGAAAGGAGATGGTAACTCCTGCACACTACTGCGCTTAGAGGCTGATTGAGAACGGCCAGAATACATACTTTCCACATCAGAAACTGGGTTGTCCTTATCCTTCAGTCTCTGTAGCCATATTAACAGGCGGCCTTCTCTATCCTTTAAAGTCTTTGTAGAAAAGGTTCTACAAATCTTACATTTTGCCACCTCATGGTCTGGGTACAAACAGTAAGGAATATGCTACTTACCAGTATGCATCTGTTCTTGGCATGTAGAGCTGCAGAGTTGTACACTTAGCATAGATCGCCATCTGGTGTTGGGCCCGGATGTTTGCAGTTTGTTTTTCTTCTTGGACAGTCTTTGGAAGTCACGAGTTTGGTGACTCCTCCTTCGGTCCGTACTGCGCATGGGCTTCGGCTCCATCCTCAGATTGTTTTTCGCCAACAGGGAAATGATGGAGCGTAGTAATAACAGTGAGAAACCCATGTGTTGTATCTAAATAAGATGTACTGGAACGGATACAGGTAGCCGGGGAGGCGGGTGGGCGTGTACAACTCTGCAGCTCTACATGCCAAGAACAGATGCATACTGGTAAGTAGCATATTCCGTTCGAGGCATATGAGCTGCAGATTGTACACTTAGCATACATTATATAGCAGTACCCAACCTTAGCGGCGACCACCGGTATCCGTTGCAGCTGTTTGAAAAAGTGTCTTTAGTACAGCCTGGCCCACCCTAGCTTGCTGCTTGGAATGCACATCTACACAGTAGTGTTTTGTGAAGGTGTGCGGTGTAGACCATGTGGCTGCTTTGCAGATGTCATCTAAGGGTATATTCCCTAGAAAAGCCATAGAAGCCCCTAACTTTCTTGTAGAGTGGGCTTTAGGAGGAACAGATAATGTTCTCTTTGCCTTTTGATAGCAAATTTGTATGCATTTTACAATCCACCTAGCTATCCCTGATTTAGAAATGGGGTTGCCTTTATGTGGTGGAGAGAAGGAAACGAACAATTGTTTAGTCTTCCTGAAGGGTTGCGTTCTTTGTATGTAGTATAGCAACGCCCTTTTCACATCAAGTGTGTGTAAGGCCCTTTCTGCAACAGATTGGGGTTGCGAAAAGAAGACAGGTAATTCCACTGATTGATTGAGGTGGAAGGGGGAAATGACTTTGGGCAGAAACTTCGGATTTGTGCGAAGTATGACCTTGCTGTGATGCATTTGTATGTAGGGTTCCTGTATGGTGAACGCTTGTATTTCACCAACCCTTCTAAGGGAAGTGATAGCTACAAGGAAAGCTGTTTTCCAGGTGAGAAACTGTAGCTCACATTTGTGCATTGGTTCGAAGGGCGGACCCATTAGTCGTGTAAGAACTAAATTTAGATTCCATACAGGGGAAGGTGGTGCCCTGGGAGGAATTACTCGTTTAAGGCCTTCCATGAAGGCTTTAATAGCGGGCACTCTGAAGAGTGATAAATGCTGTCTGTTTTGTAGATAAGCAGCGATCGCTGCTAGGTGTAGGCGTATGGATGAATATGCCAGGTTACACCTGTGAAGATGGAGCAGATAGCATATGATGTGCTGTATGGATGCATCTAGAGGGTTGATTGTATTGTTACGGCAGTAAATTACAAATCTTTTCCACTTTGCGGCATAGCATGCTCTAGTGGTAGGACGTCTGGCTTCCATGATGATGTTCATGCAATCAGGGGGAAGGTTAAGGTATCCGAATTCTAGGATTTCAGGAGCCAGATCGCCAGGTTGAGCTGAGCTGGGTCCGGGTGCCTGATTTCTCCATGGTTCTGGGTTAGGAGGCATGGGGATAGATGCAGTTTTTGATGTGGTACCACTGACAGTTGTAGTAGCGTGGTGTACCACGGCTGCCTGGCCCACGTCGGAGCTACCAGAATGAGTGTGAGGGAGTGCTGTTGTAGCTTCCTGACCACTAATGGAATTAGTGGGAGAGGTGGAAAGGCGTATGCAAATCTGCCTGACCAGTTCATCCATATCGCATTGCCCTTGGACAATGGGTGTGGGTATCTGGCGGCGAAGCTTGGGCATTTTTTGTTTTCGTGGGTGGCGAAGAGGTCTATCTGAGGATGCCCCCACTGTTGGAAGAATGGGTGAAGAACTTGTGGATGCAGTTCCCATTCGTGTAGTTGTTGTGTTTGTCTGCTGAGCAGATCTGCCATGGTGTTTTGTACGCCTGGAACGTGCTGTGCCAGGAGAAAGATGTTTTGGGGAATTGCCCATCTCCATATGCTCTGGGCTAAGCGGGAGAGCTGGGGAGTGTGTGTCCCCCCCTGTTTTTGTATATAATACATCGCAGTCATATTGTCTGTGCGAATGAGGACTGCTTTGCCCGAAATCTGTTTTTGGAAAGATTTTAGGGCTAGAAAGATCGCCAAGAGCTCCAGATGGTTGATGTGGAGCGATTTTTGCTGTGGCGTCCATAGACCTTGCATGGTGAGGTGTAGGAGGTGCGCTCCCCAGCCGGAGAGCGATGCGTCCGCTGTTAGAATCACCTGAGGAACCGGGTCCAGGAACGGCCGCCCTTTGGAAAGGTTTGTGGTGTTCCACCACTGCAGAGAGTGATGTGTGCGGCCGTCCACCAACACCAGATCCGTCAGCTGACCCTGGGCCTGGTTCCACTGTTGTGCTAGGCACTCTTGAAGTGGACGCATGTGGAGTCTTGCATGGGGCACTATGAAGATGCAAGACGCCATCATTCCTATGAGCTTCATAAACACTCTTGCTGGAAGAGAGTGTTGAGGAAGGAATGTTTTGCGTAAGGCTTGAATGCTTGTGATTCTGGCTGAGTTTGGATAGGCAATACCCTTGGAGGTGTCTATAGTGGCCCCGAGATATTGCTTTGTGTGAGATGGTATGAGGTGGGACTTTTGGTAGTTCACCGTGAAGCCTAGCTGGTGGAGCAGTTGGATGGTGCTGTTTGTATGTTGCACACATTGGTCGTAGGACGCGGCTTTTATCAGCCAGTCGTCTAGGTAAGGGAAGACGTGAATGTGTTGACGTCTGAGGTGTACTGCTACTACTGCTAGGCATTTGGTAAACACCCGTGGTGCGGTGGTGACCCCGAAGGGGAGAACCGTGAATTGGTAATGTTGCCCGTCCACCACGAACCTGAGGTATTTCCTGTGAGAGGGGTGTATTGGAATGTGAAAGTATGCATCTTTCAGATCCAAGGTTGTGAGAAAGTCTCCCTGGCAGAGGAGTGGGAGGACTTGCTGTAGGGTGACCATGTGAAAATGGTCTGAATGTATGTAGGCATTTAGAGGCCGGAGGTCGAGAATGGGTCTGAGGGTCCCGTCTTTCTTTGGTATTAAGAAATATAGGGAGTAGACCCCTAGATTTTGTTGATTGACGGGGACCTGCTCTATAGCGTGTTTTTGGAGGAGTGAGAGTACCTCTTGTTTGAGCAGTGTGGAATGTTCTTGAGACATTGGACGGTGCCTTGGTGGGATATTGGGTGGGGTAGATGTTAGTTCGAGACAGTACCCTGACCGAATGATTTGGGTCACCCATTTGTCCGATGTTATGGACTCCCATGTGTGGATAAAGTCTTGTAGTCTGCCCCCGACCGGAGTGGGATGGTCTGAGGGGAGTCATTGTGTGGGTGGGGTGGCAGAACGGGTGTTGTTGGTTTTGCCCCTGCCCTTATTGTTGTTGCCTCTGTAACCGCCCCTTTGATTGCCCTTTGAAAAGGTATTTTGAGGAGGGGACTTGTAGGAGGTAGAGGCGTTATCGGTGGAGGAGCCTCTGCCACGAAAGGACGAGCGTCGAAAGGAACGTTTAGAGGCTTGTGTTTGGAGTGCCCCCATAGACTTTGCTGTGTCCGTGTCCTTTTTCATCTTTTCCAACGCTTCGTCTACCTTTGGCCCAAAGAGAGTTTGTTGGTCAAAGGGGTGATTTAGTATGGACGCCTGGACTTCAGGCTTGAAACCTGAGATCCTGAGCCAGGCATGACGACGAAGCAGGACACTTGTATTTATGGCTCTAGAAGCAGTGTCGGCTGCATCGAGGGCACACTTAATGGAGGTGTTTGTAATTAGTTTACCCTCCTCTATCAGGTCATGAGCCTTGCGCTTGTGTTTTTCTGGAAGGTGCTGCATAAGAGCCTCTAGTTCGTCATAGTGTGCTCTGTCATATCGCGCAAGCAGTGCTTGTGTGTTTGCAATGCGCCACATGTTTGCAGCTTGGGAGGCGGTGCGTTTACCAGACGCGTCCAGAAGTTTAGATTCCTTGTCTGGCGGTGGGGCTTCTCCTGAGGATTGGGAGTTAGCCCGCTTTCTAGCTGTGGAGACAACTAGGGAATCTAGGGGAGCAGGGCCCTTAATGTATGCAGGGTCTGTGGGTGCCGCTTTGTACTTCTTCTCTATTCTAGGGTTCAGTACTCTGGCCCTGACAGGGTCTTTGAACACCTCTGTAGCGTGCTTGGTGACGCCCTTAAGCATGGGTAAGATAGAAGTAGATTTGTCTTGTATGTCAAATGTATCCAGTAGGAAGTCTTCTTCCACTGGTTCACTGTGCATGTCCACCCCATGATAGTGTGCTGCTCTCTGCACTAAATGATGAAACCCTAAGGAGTCCTCTGGAGGAGACGGCCTGGATGGGTATAGGTCGTCCTGAGGTATATCTGGTATATCAGGGTTATTGTAATCCTCCCATGGGTCTGGGGTCCCTGGTGGAGTGGGATCCACTGGGGCGTCCGCCGGGTAATTGTCCGGGAGGGGGAGGGGGTGGAGGTGGTGGAGGAGGTAGGGGAGGCGGTAGTGGGAAGGGCACTCTGAGGGGTGAAGTAGCAGAGTCTTTCCTTTTGGGTGGTGGAGGAGGAGCCGGAGTATCAAGGCGTCTTTTCTTGATAATTAAAGTCAATAGTCCAGTCTTTGGATCTTTGGACAGAGTCTTTTGTAGAGGGTCTGGTGTAAACAGAGCCAGTGGCGTCGAATCGTCCGTCGGCACCGGTGATTTCGGAGCCGAGGGCTTCGATGGTTTGTGTGCGCCATGCTTTTTTGGGGCCTCCTGTTTTTTCGGCGTCGAAGGAGTTTTCGGCGTCGGAGCGTCGGTGCCGACAGATTTATGTTTGTGTTTGGTCGGCACCGAGAGTCCAGGCTTCGGCACCGGTGGCTTCGGAGTCGAGCTGGATATTGCTTTCTTCGGTGCCGGATGCTGTTTTTCGGCACCGGGCGTCGGCTGGCTCGATCCCGAGCTGCCGTGAGACTTTGGATGCTTCGACACCGAGCCCGAAGGGGGGGTGATCGAAGCTTTGGTCTTGGTTTTGCCCAGGCCGGCAGGCGAGGGAGTAACCTGAGTCTCTTTGGTTTTGGGCGCGGGGGTGGGAGGGGGCACAGTACTCACGGCCCGCTGCGCCGGTGTGATGTCCTCCACGTCGGAGTCGTCGGCTTCGGAAGCGCTGACGACGTCTTCTTCCTGCTCGGTGCGGTTTGCCCCGAAGCTTCGGCGCCGTCTCCGAAAATGTCCGGTGGAGCTGCAGACGATGAGTGCGCCATGGTGCGTCGAGCTTTTCGATCCCGGATGGTTTTCTTCGATCGAAAAGACTTACAGGCGGGGCAGTCTCTGGCCTCGTGTTCTGGGGAGAGGCAAAGATTACACACCTGATGGAGGTCGGTGTGGGGAAATTTAGACCCACATTTTGGGCACTTTTTGAACGGAGTCCTTTCCATCGGCCGGGACCGAAGTCGAGGAGGGCCCGAAGGCCGGTGCCGATGTACGGGATGGAGAAAAGTGCCGCTTCGAGAGATGAAGATGATGATGAAGAAACTCGAAGATACGAGGATTTTCCGTCGAGGCTGGAACCGTAGAAGTTCGAAGCCGGAGCACGAAGTATCACATCCGAGCCCGATGGCGGAAAAAAACAATCTGAGGATGGAGCCGAAGCCCATGCGCAGTACGGACCGAAGGAGGAGTCACCAAACTCGTGACTTCCAAAGACTGTCCAAGAAGAAAAACAAACTGCAAACATCCGGGCCCAACACCAGATGGCGATCTATGCTAAGTGTACAATCTGCAGCTCATATGCCTCGAACATACACTTACTGTGTGGGTCCTCAGAAAATAGACGCAGCTTTCCACATGAAGAACATGGTCTAAACAAAGATTTCTTACTGGAAGACATTCTGACTGAAAAAACTGAGCAGAGCTCAGGGAGACTTCCTGTCACACGACGTGCGGTAGAAAATCTGAGGTGAGAAGCTCTGAGGAGAAGGTTCTAGAGAGGAGCTGGCGCCTGATTGGCCGTAGTTTGGACTAACATAATGACAGAGATAGACTACGAATGTCTTTTTTCTCTTTCCATGTATCTCTATGGAAATTTCATATAGGGACATTCTTGATGTTATTACTTACTTATATCTCTGTTTTTATAGGATTACTTATGTATATGTATATATATATATGTATATTATGGCTATATATATTGCTATATTATTTACCGTGGGACTCCCACTCCGACGACGGGGAATATTCAAGCATGTGAATCTATGAAAGACACCCCAATACTGGAGAAGACGGCCTTTACTCCAATACTGCACCGAAAAGAGTTAATTAATTGTGCACGAGCTGAAAGGGGTGACGTGACCGCGTCCCCCTTAAGGGATCGCAAACACAGCACAGAACAGCTTCAGTTAAAGGGTGCCGAGCAGCAGGCCCTTTTGAAAGGTCTAAAAGTTCATATTTTCCTACCTTCTCTCTGGGTCATGCGTTTTGGGGCTCCGACTGGGTCCAAGAGTCAATATACATTTTTTTGTATTCTTCAATGTATCCTAGCGGTTGAGATGTTACCTACACACTGAGAAGAGATGCTCGTTGCATGTTACGTTTATTTTGTCCTTCGTATCCACCACAAAAGTGAAGATAGGCACAGACGCGGCCGCGCACCATGTAATTTATGATGAGGCGGGCGGCTGGCTTGCGCGAGCGTAACGTAAGGTTGCTGTCTGCGCAGTCGCGGAGGGGGCCCCTGGAGCGTGGGCCCCCCCCCCGCACCGTGGGGTTTGCAGGGGCCTGTGTCACGCCCCTGCTCCTGAGGTCCAACACTACCATCCAGTCTCTGGAGTCAAGGGCAGATAAGACCTGGGCTAAGGTGAGCATTCTGAATTTGTCCTTCTGCAGGAAGGCATTGAGAGCGAAGATCCACTATGGGACGGGGACCTCCATCCTTTTTGGCACCAGAAACTAGTTGGAATAAAAACCCTACTGCTGATGCTGGTATACTCTCTACGGCTACTATGGCCAAAAGAGCCTTCTCTTTCTTTGATAAAAGGGAAAGATGGTCTTCCACCAGCCGTACTTGAGATGATGGCAAGGGCAGTGGGGTATCCAGGAATGGAAGGGCATAACCCAGCTGACTGATTTGTAGTACCCAGTTGTAAGAGGTGATGGCCCGCCACCCTGGAAGAAAGTGTTCGATACTGCCTTTGACTGGGTGGAAGTGTCTTGGTAAGGACATGTCAAAAAGGCTTGGGGGCCACGAAAGCCAGAGGGACGGAACCTGGGATGCACCTTGCCCCATTGTCCATGTGTTCTGTGGGACCCCCCCTGGACGCGGCCATGAAAAGGATGAGATGGCTGCTGAAATGGCAGCATCTACTGGCAATCCTGAAATCCCCTGCCAACGCCACGGAAAGGGCAAAAGTGGGAAGACAGCTGAGGTGGAGCGGCAGACAGCCAAAGGAAGTGGGCAGTGGTTCTGCTATCCTTGAAACATTCAAGCACAGAATCGGCCTCGTCCCCAGAGTTAGGAACTATCAAAGTGCATGCATATCCAGGATGCATAACAGGAAATTGTGAGAAGCTGGCCAGGTATATGATGTCCACTAATGTAAGTGGGCACCTTGCATCAGTCCAGACAACCCTTATGGTGATTTAGGAGGTCTCAGACAACCTTAGAAAGCTATCCAAGTGGTAGGTGGGGAGAGCATCCTTCAGTCTTAGTCTTGAAGGAGTGTAAAGCAGCTTGTTTTACCAGAATGCAATCTTATAGTATAGATTAAATGAAAAAACCACACAAAGTATTTACAAAAATATGTATTTATTATATACACTATCTAGTGCGTTACAGTGTCTCCTACACAGAGATAGACACAAAGCACACAATACTTAAGCAAAGAAATCACAGTTATTAGCACTAATACACAGTGGGTTCCAGGGGGGGACCAAACCATATACTAAGAAGGTGGTATAAGAACCACAACTCGAGTCAGGACAATGTCGAGAGGACGTTGAATTGCTGGAGACCCACAGAATTACCCAAGGTAAGTAGATAGGGGCCCCACGGAGAGCGTGTGCAGTGTGTGAACACGACTGCGTGCTCCATTCAAGTATATGTGCAAGTAGCGGCTGGAATTTTAAAGATTAGGGACCCTTACAGTGGACCCTGAAGAAACCCCGTGGAAGACAGAAGGTTGGAGAGCCACCCCACCTGTGGATACCGTGGTACCCAAGTTACCTATCCAAGGGAAGCCGGGTGCATAGGTGTTAAGTGGCATCGGAAACTGCCGTTGAACCCAATGGAGGACTTCAGGAAAGTGCCGCTGCTGGAAGGGGAGAAAGTGTACAGAGGAATCCAAACATGGATTCTTGACGAGGAGTACCTACAAGCAGAGGGGACAGTGTCTATGTCACTCGGGAGTGACCAGGAGACTTGGAAGACGGATGCCCTCCGATGTCTGGTGCTTCAGGAAGGATGACGGTGACATTGACTCTGCAGCTGCGAGGACCAGGGGACTCTGAGGAGGACCAAGCCCTGGATACGAGCTGTCCCACAAAGGATGTTGAGTGCAGAGGGTTCGGTGGCTGGCGGGAGCACCAACAAGCCTTTGCAAATGCACACCACGCAGGAAATCAAGAAGGTGCGCGGTTGGGGCAAACAAGATCCAGGAGACTCACCACAAGCAGGGGAGTCTGGGCAGGCCCCGAGCAATCAGGGGAGCCCAAGGAAAACAAAGCTGACCCTCAATTGGACCCACAGGCCGGAGGCACAGGGATCGCGAGATGACCTCGAGCAGCTCACCTAAAGGAGCAGGCCACGGTGCCCACGAGGCAATGTGGCTGAAGATCTTGGTGGAAGAAGTTGCTGGACGCTTGGGCTACTTGGAGCCCAAGGCACTTGTCGCAAAGTTGCCAACAAGCATATGCACTTGCAAAAGTATGCAGTGCACAGGGGTTTGGTTAATGCAGCCCCCACAAGGGATTCTGACCTCAGATTTGGTGAGAGGGCAACTCGGTCCTCGGAAGACGTAGGTAACCACGACCTGGGTTGTTGAACCCTTCGGAGTCTGCAGGAGCTCGGGATAAGCAGACCGGTCAGCAGTCCAGAGTGCCTAGACGGTAAAAGTGCAGTGGTTTCAGTTCGGAATCTTGTCCCAGACGAATCTAGGGAACTACACCTAGGTAAGCCCTTAAGTACCCTAAGGAGAGATGTGGGAAAATTCAGGGGACCCTCCCAGGGGAGGGTCTTGACAGGGGAGAGGTTACTTCATTGTCCTTTGTCCAGTTTCGCACCAGAGCGGGAGACAAAGGCTCCCAGGACTGATTTGAACTGGACTATGCACATGGACACCAAATGTGCACCTCATGCAGACTTACAGGCGCTGGCAAGCGCACCCACCCAGCCCTAATACACTAAATCCTGTCCTGTGACAGGATGCCTATTGTTCTGCCTTCCCCTGCTCGAGCTTGGCTCAGCAGCAGGAGGGCAGAAATGTGTCTCTGGTCTGCGGCAACCATTTTGTGCTGTTCGGGACAAGAAGGCTGGTACTGGGAACACCAAGAGCCTAAGGGAGGGCTCTTTCAGTGCTTGGAATCATACCTCCTACACCGTTTACGGTGTGGGAGGTAGGATTCCAACATGTTTGATATCAAACATGATAGGATTTGTTGCAGCCGTTTGAGATGGTCACGCAATGCCCCTCTATAGTATATGGCTGCTTCACTGACAACCCGGGAGAATGGACTCTAACTGCAGGGGTGTCCTCATCATGCAGGGGCACCCTCTCACTTAGAACCAAGCACCCTGCCCTCAGGATTGTAAAGGCCTGCTAGAGGGGTGACTTATAAGTTATAAGCACAGTGACCCTTAGATATAGCAAACCTATATCTTTAGTGAGTGGTGCATGCACCAACCTACACAGGCTGCAATGGCAGGCCTGTAGTTCCATTTTAAATGGTCTCTCATGGGTGGCATTATACTTGCTGCAGCCCATGGGAGACCTCTGGGGTATCTATGCCCTGGGTAAATGGGTACTATATACTAGGGACGTATAAGGGTACCCCAGTATCCAATCTGGGATGTACCCAAGTACTGAACACAACAATGTAGGGAGAAAGCAGACAGACTGGGGTCCCGATTAGCAGGACCCCAGTCAGACTTGTCAAAAACAGTATCACATCAAGCAAAAAGTGGGGGTAACCATAAGACGCAGATCCTACTTTCCTACAGAAATCAGACACAAAACCAGTCGACCACATACAAGCATGTCTTCAGATGGCAACACTGGTACCAACAGTTCTGCCAATGTGTCAGTAAACAGTGTTAAGACCACAGTGAATTGTGAATTTAGTTGTGTCACAGCCATCCTATATGGTCACAATAAAGCATGGCAGCGGTCCAAGAGTCATGTGGTATCACTGAAAGCAGGGCGAGACTGTTGGAAGAGAAAACACTGCATTCAAAAGCATCAATCCTTTTCAATTTCCTATCTGAATGGAGGTAAGGGAACACACATGTGTGTTGACTTTACTGGCCGAAGCCTGCACCACCAGGGGATGGATGTTAGTAAGAAAGTCAGGGTCCCCAGGGGCAGGATAGTGACAGCGGGCATTCTGGCAGCTGCCAGGGCTACAGAGCAGGGCTTGGCCGATGTCCCCAAGAGAATATCAATCAACTCCTCATTATAAGGAGGGGCTCTGAAGATGTTTGACCAGGGTGGAGGAACTCAGTCAGCCCATTAGTGTTGACTCCTTGTGTGCAGCAGGGTTGGGGGCCCAGTGTTGAGGGGCAGAATAAGACCGTGTTCAGAGAAGCATCCAGACTACTGGCCTCTTGGAGGCCATCATAACGTGTTGTCCTGATACGTCTGAGCAACGTCATCCCCTGCCATTGTCAGGGCCAGTACTGAATGTGTCATGAATACACTGCACCTGCTGTGGGTTAGGGAAACGGCATCCATGCAAGATAGATTACCCGCGTGGAGAATAATAAGTGGTGTCAGACAAGGTTGGCGTGATGACATCTCTGACCTGGAAAGCACAAGGGGGGTCAGCTGTCATCCTCCAGGGAAGTAGGCATTGGCATCGGAGTGTGGCACCGGAAAAGGGCTTGGTACCGGAGTTGGTAGGAAACTTGGTGCAGATTCAAAGGGCGCAACTGGCGCCGAAGGAGGACTCGCCAGCCGGAGTCCAGTTAAGAGGTGTCGGTTGTGCAAATGAGCACATCATCGCCTCGTGAAACTCCTTAATCCAGGGGTCTTCAAACTGTGGGGTGGGCCCCCCTAGGAGTGCCTCAAGTGACCCCAGGAAAAGGGGGAGGGACAGCCACTGGCCAAAAGAAGCATTATGCTGACAAGTGCATTGGTTTCAGCAGCAAAAACATAAGCAGCAGTAAGCTGCTCTGTAATGGGCCATAACTAATATCTTTTGGCATTTATATTCTGGCTGGGAGAAGGTGTCAAAGAGGGCCTCCAAATATTCTTCCAAATCCCCACCCCCATTTCTAATAATCACACTGTGGATACGTTTACACGTTAGTAAGGCCTGGTTGACCACAACAGAATGTTTGGCAACCATGTATTTGATGACATTTTTAAAACAGTAACAGAACTTAACTGCAATGTTTAAATAAGTCTAGACATATTTTAAAATTGCCAGTTTAATAGAATAATTGTGAAAGATTTTGAGGTTGTGTGTGTGAGCATATGATTGCAGGTTTGTGGTTGTTTGATTAAAAGTGTGGGAGTGTACAGTACTGTTTATGTGAAGATAATGGTTGTAGTGTGGTCAAGTGTGGTGCTGTGAAAAATGGCCATATGATGCTTTGTCAATTGCTATATGATGATGGTGTGTGTTTTTTAGAAGTGTAAGTTAGCACAGATACTCAAGAGAAGTCCTCGGCTTGTGGCGCAGCTGACCTTTAACAAGCAGCACCCTGGTGAACAGCAGTACTGAGCTGCTGCTTACTTGACTGAGTACCAACATTCAGAGAGCTGTTAAATGGGAAAGCATTTATTTACAGGTTAACTTAAGTAAAGGAAAAGAAGAAAGGAAGGTGCCCTCCACCACGAATCTTTAGGAAATTCTTTATTTTTAAAGACCATGTACAACAAATATGTAAATATACACTAAAGTCTTGTCAAACTCAAAATGTATGTACCTAACATGCAGATTGTTTTGTCCTCGTACATCAGATTACACCTCTGCATTAAGAGGCCTATATTAAAAATGTTCAAACATGAACTGCGGGGAGAGGAGTTTGCCTAACGGCTAGGGCGGTCGACTTTGAATCTGGGGAACTGGGTTCGAGTCTTGGCAATGACGCTGAACATCCTGTGATTCTGGGCAAATAACAATCAACCCGTGCCTAACAAAAATGAATGTGTCCTCATGTAACACAACTGGTGCTATGTAAAGCGGTCTGATGCCCGATACCTTCAGGTCAAGTTCGCGCTATATAAAACTCCGTAAGATAAAACAAAAAAAAAAAAACACAACTGTGTGGCCTTAGCTGTTGTTATACATGAAACAACATTATAGTCTATTAAATCAAACACAAGAGGTTTTGTACAGCGCACATACTAAACTCATGTATTGAAGCTGTTCCCATTTGTTATTTGAAGAAAGAACAGGCACAGTGAAATCAAACAATGCCCAGGGCCACACAATTTGTTCCAGTGTGGAAGCCGGGACTGATGCCAGGCATCTGGCTCAAGCTTGGCTCGAGCCTTCAGTGGCTCACTCACCTCTCTCACATTAGAAATTAAAGGGACTCCGCCATAGGAAGTATATGATGTGACCACCAGCAAACAATTTGTTGAAGCAGGAGTACGGCCACCACAGTGCAGATCTCCTGGTTTCAAGATTCATAACTTTCTTACTACACCATACGTTAATGATTGAATTTTAAGATAGAATGTTCTCCGGCGTGGGTAAAATCAAATGACTGTGGATTACAGTCCTGTTTTCTTATCACATATTTATTACCAGTGCTTAGTTTGATGTAGGTTTTTCCTATATCAGATCAAAAAAATTAAAAGAAGCAGAGAAATGTTATGTTAAAACATATTTATAAAGAGGATGTGTACCAAAAAGATTTCATGGCGCTAAGGCCTAAGGGGAAGGAAAGCTTAGCCATAAGCCTGTTTGTGGCCTATGCTCAAAGTAATTATTCGAGAGAGCACAATGTGTCACAAGTGGAGGCCACGATTAATAAAAAATGCCTTCTGGTTCCATACTTAGCATCTTGTCCAGTACTCAATAACTAGGGTGTGAGTGGTTTTGATGGTGAGACTCGGGGTCTACTCTCACTAAAGAAACGTCACTGTACAGTGGCACCGGCCCAGGCTTTAAATACAGGCTTCACAAGCAGTATATTTTGGCAAAGCGAGGATTAAACGTCAAGTCTCACAGTGCCATAGCTAAAACGTTCCCACTTGTCCTATATCTCGTGGCGGAGGTTGGGTCTTTGTGTGTGCCCCCCTCACCAAATTGCAAACCTTGTTAGGGGGTCTTTATCAAGTATATTTTATATCACTCGCTACCTTTCTACACCCTCCTAATGTTTACAGATAAGAGACTAAATGCATAAGAAGATTGTGGCCTAAGATTCTATTTAATTTAATCCAGATATGTTAATGACGTTAATTCCATTGTACACTTGACTCGCCAAAGGTAGCGATAGCATGCAAAGAAGGCTTACTCTAGGGAGCTGTAGGGGGATAGCAACGCAGATACTGCAGAACACAGTATTGTCATGTATGATTCTTCTAGGGAATAGGGGGCTAATTTAGAGGGCAGTATGGAATTAAAACCTCAAAATAAATCAGTGTCCACACCATGTACATGCGTAACTTCCTCTATTGCCGACTTTAGCATCTCACCTCCCCCTTACACCCTTGGCATATGCCTGGCAGTCATCAATGCAGCCCTCAGTCACATAACAGACTATTCTCAATGGCCCATGGGAAAATGTCTGCGAGTATCTATGAGCAAATGATATTATTGATGCTGTCGTGCAGTATATGCCAGAGGTACGAGCTAAGGGAGACGGTACAACAGGGAGAAGGCAGCACCTTGAATTGTGATTTTCTTGATTTTTTGTTTTATTGGCAAAGTCAGTTACCATTTTAATCAACCTTAGCTCCTGTTCCACTTTAATTTTGTCTTGGACTTTGTTTTCTTTATAAGTGGAGCGTTTTAAAAATACTTTAAATTGGGTCATATTTTTCCAATGTTCAGTAGAAATCAAAATTGGAGATTTCAAAGTTAGTGATGCAGTGAAATTAACAAGGTGCCCATTCTATCTCAGCAGAAACAATCAATTTACTTAATTTTCTTCCTTTTCTTGGTTTCACTTTAAAGGGGTACATACTTCGTTTCGTCTTTTTTTTTATATTTAAATGCGTTATTGGTGTAATGCTCTTCTGCACAGTAATTACTGTGAAATGAAAGTCTAAACCGTATCTGTTGCTTAAAGTGTTATATTTTACTCACAACTGAATAGCAAATGTTTTTTTGTGTATAAACGCTTGCCAACTTCAAAAGTATTGGTTGCATTTTCTAAATATGATCCCACAATTTTTGTTTGCGGTTTGTGAACATGTAGTACAGTTTAAGTCACGGGTATAGCAAACTAATAATGAATTGCTGTTTTTACAAATAGTCTTTTTTTTTTAGAAAAATATTTTCTTTGACTTACAGAAAATAGAGGATACCCGCCGTCACAAGTAACGAAACTAGTTACTTACGTGTAAGAATAGTTTTGCAGCATAGACGTCTTCTAGATTGACATACTGTGCATATTCCGCCATCTAGTGGTTGGAGTCGGATAGAGCTTTGCTTTTTTTTTTCTTCTCTTGGATGGTTGTGAAACCTGATGCCCGTGGTCAGGTGACAACCCCCCCCATGTGTGTGTGCAAGCTCTTCCATGCTTGTTTTTTCCGCCATAGAGATCGGAGGTGCACTGAAGATGTCGGAGAAAAAACAGCAGCAGAGAGGCAGACAAGGAACACCCACCAGAAACTCCGGGGAGAGAGGTGGTACCATGGAAGGTTGCATGAAATGGAGCATACCCGTCCCAAGTAAATGGTGTATTAGGGACCCATTTGATGACTACCACTTTGGATGCATTTACCATGCCAGCATATTATATGACCACTGACACTTGTTTTGAAGATAATGTTAATTTTACTGCTCGTGTTATTGCCGCATATATACGTAATCTATCCATGAAGTGCTGTGCATGGGGCTCTATAGCTGCATCTGTCCATCTACCCAAAGACTTACGAACGCTAGCAAGAAGCATGGTGGTGCTGGCCTACATTATAGTGGTTAATAAGACTGAGGACGTCAAAAGACTGGAATCCTCCTCAAGGAAACCTAACAGACCCGGAAAGAATGGCCTTAAAGAAGTAGATTTAAGCGGTGGAAGATCGGTGTGGTTCTCTCTTTTACTGGAGGTACATCTCGCGAGAATGAGAGGCCGGCGACTGGGCGTATTAGCACATGGCAATGCTTTGAGAGGGACTTTGAGGAACATTAATGAATTAGAATAAGATGATTTAGAACCGATTTTGGCTTGAGCCGCTTGTTGCAATTATGTTACACAATAATTCCAACTTGTATGGTTAGTCTATAATATAGGCCACACCTTGCTGGTTCTAAACACTTGGATGGAAGTTGATGAACAGTTTGAGGAAAGGAAGGACAAATGGAGTCGAACACATTTTGGAAAATCAAATCCACTGGTTTTACCTATAAAGAACACTATCACTCAACAAATCAATAAGTACACACATCTACAAACAGGACTAAACTACCACCAAGATCTGAAGTATACTTACCACTTGGATTCCATAGTGAATGTGTGCAACAGCAATAAAAGTAGTTATAGCGAATAGTAGAACTGTTTCGCTGTTCTGGGCAAGTCCTGTAAGGACGATGATGACGACGAGAGCCAGTGGCAGAAGCAACCAGTTCAAAGCTTGGCAACGGGTGTTACTCATCTGACAAACTATAAGCTTGCACTACAAAAAGAAGAGAAACCATGTTAAGTTTTAAAATCAGCAACAAATTGCAATACAAGGGGACTGTTTTAAATCTGCAGAGCTTCATAATTACTAACAGTGCAATCCACACTCACAATATTAAAGAAGCTTCATCTGTATTTTATGAGAGATTACTGACCTGTGGATTTGTCACTAGACTTGGATAATGAGTCATGTGATGTATCTGCACCACTAATAAATGTATGTTGCCTGGAGTGGGTCACAGAATATTCAAATCTCTTAATGTATTGTTCCAGGGTATACTTTTGTTTTTTTTTAGTCACCCATGGAAGCTTCTTCCCTATGATGATCACTATCCCTCTAGATCAGAAGCGTACATATACTATCTGCATACACATGAAAAGGTGTTCTGTACCAAGGAGTTGTGCTTTCTGCAACAGTGATATCTCTGGTAGGCATGTCTTCACCTAAACCACTCTGTTCATCTATGATGCCAGCTGATGCATTGGATGAGGAACGAAGACCCTGTAACTGCTGATGGTTTACAACAAATCGCCACAGATAGCTGGGACTTTTACTTCAGAAGATTAGTCTTAAACCTGTCATCCTTTGGGTAGCCTTCACCCAAACTTGTTGCCTGCCTACCTCCTCTTTTTGCTATATCGTTTTGCTGGCCTTAGGACTCTGAGCATTTTACCAGTGCTGACCAGTGCTAAAGTGCATATGCTTCTCCCCTAAACATGTTAACACTGGTGTATGCACAATTGGCATATTTAGATTACTTATAAGTCCCTTGTAAAGTGGCCTGTAACCTAATTGCTACTAGTGGGCCTGCAGCACTGATTGTGCCACCTACACGAGTAGCCTTTTAAGCATGTCTCAGGCTGTCCATTGCAGGGCCTGTGTGTGCAGTTTACTACCACTTCAACTTGCCATTTAAGACTACTTGCCAATTCTTAAGCGCCCCTTTTATTACATACAAGTCACTCCAAAGGTAGACACTAGGTAGCCCATAAGGCAGAGTGCTGGGTAAGTAAAAAGTAGTGCATGTACTTTTAAGTTATGCATGTCATTGTAGTGACTAACACTCACATTTATTTTTAACTGCTGTGAGGCCTACTTCTCTTATAGGTTAACATTTGGAATTCCTTAAAACACTTATTGCTGTAATTCCCAATTGGAAAGGAGTGGCTGCATCATGTTTTATATCTTTGGAAAGGTAATGAGACATCCTCTTTACTGGTAAAGTTGTATTCAACCCTACTATTTTAGAAATGCCACTTTTAGAAAGTGGAGTTAGACTAGGGCCTGGCTGTCCTAGACAAAGTGAATACTACCTGTAACACTCAGCGTTGAGTGTGGTTTACATTATACTACCATTATTATGCACTGTTAATGAATCTTTAAAAACTAATCATCATAAGCATAAATTAAATCACAGTGAATCAAACAATCCAAATAAAACTTCTATTCCATCCAACGTTGTCCAATGCTTCCTTTTATTCTGAAGCAAAATTAATAAATGATGAAAAACTTCAAAGTGCTTTATAGTCTCTTGACAGTCATTAAGAGAACCATTCCCAATGCATTTCGGGTGCATCATGCACCCTTCTTCAAGGGAAATCTACAACAAACATGTACATTGTGAATATACACAAATAACTTCACAATTAAAAATGCTGACTATATTGGCCTCAAGATGTCCGGAAGAAACAGCAAGATCTTAAATGAATAAATTAAACTGTGAATAATAGAACTTAAGAAAGTTGCTATGGTATTATCAGAAGTAAACTTCAAAGTCCGTGTGAATAAACAAAGTTAGAAAAAATAAAAAAGAAAGATAACCACACCACCCTCCTAGTGGACTGATTAACTGCTAGTACTAGTGAAATTAGTCATTGTGAGAAACGCATATATAGTGCTCATTAACTACCATAAAGGAGATTAGTCGTTGTGAAAACCGCATATATAATGTTCACTGACTGCAATGAAGTATTCTGTACCTCCACTGGCCTGAGACTGACAAACGCTGTACATAAATTTCTTGAGTTGCTAAAGTTGGCCTGTGTAGGACACCAAAAAATGTCCCTTGTATAGTCTAGTGTTAAGCCGATATTTATCGCGTCCCACCTGCGAACGCTATGAAGTTTGAGTGGCGTCTGTAACTCGAGACATAAAGAAAGGACTCGCACGTCAACGAGAAAACAAAGAAACGCGGCGGCCATATAGGCCTAATAGTGAATGTATGAAAGCCCCTAAACCACCAGGAGCGTGATTAAAAAGGTGAAGATGAAAAGAATAAGAAAAGTAGATCATCTTGTAAAATTACAATCACAAATGCAACTATCTCATGAATTAGAAAAATAACGCTGTTGTCAATGTACAAGTAGCACCAGATCTGTGCTAATCCCTCTGCATGAGTAAATGTGAGTTACTCCAAATAATGCTTGTACAGTCATCATGTGTCATATTGACTAAACAAACTTAAAAATGAATACAATGAATGAATAGAATCGGTGGTAGAGTGGAACCACCCAAGAGAGAGCACACCAACATTAATTAGTTAAGAATACTTTGTTTATTTTGATTAGCATCAAACCGAGTGCACCACAGCTGTCACTTTACACGATTTGTTACTTTTAGAAAGTGAACGTTTCTGCTTTTAATGCTCTGTGTGCCTGCCGTCTGTCTCCAATACACGTCAGAAGTAGGTGACAGCTACACTTTGTGCATTCCTTCTAGGCAGCCACAAACACAGCAAGGGTAGGTGTATCTGCATACTCATCTGCATTCTGATGGCTCTTCCTAAGCAGGAAGGGAGTGGGGAGCTGACACTTACACCTGAATAGACAGTGTCCTATATCCAACACACAAAGGGCAGTTTACCCCCTAATGATCTGGAGCCAGGGCTTGGAACAAAGGACCTGTGTGCACTTCAAAGACCCTTCTTTGGAGTTACCCCTACTTCAAAGGACCATTTGGGTAGAAGTACTGGGTCTCTCACCCCACCAAATCAGTCACTTCTGAACATACAACTGGACTCTGTCAGAAGAAATGCGGTGCTGCATCAAGGACTGACTGCGGACCAGGAAGCCTACTTTTCTCTTGTGCTGTCCTGCTGCTCTCGGACTCTGATGAGGAGAGCTGGACCCTGCTTTTACACCAAAGTGATCTCCAAGAGCTTGTTGGCGTGCCTCCTGTTACTTGAAACTCAGGGATATCCAAGTCTCAACCCTTGCTGCTGTGTCTGGTTCTTTGGAAGTGGACCCAGAAACTTGCACAAGAGAAATCAAAGCATCTCCAGTCTCCATGGAGCAGAACCGGTGCACTGATCCGGTTGTGGGAGTAGAATCGGCGAATCGCTCTCGAAACCAAGGTATCATCTTGAGAGCCCAAAGCATCTGACCTGTGCATCACCGATGCTGGATTGTGGAGAGATCGGCACATCCCCTTGACTGTGTGAAGAAAGCCGGCACCGCTGGCTACCACCTGGGAAATATACGCCAACTACTGTGCAGTATATGATTTTGTTGAAGTGATGGAGGATTTCCTAACTAGTTGGGAGTGGTAATTAGTGTCTCTTGTTTATCAGTCATTCTTCAAATGAAAGTTGGAGTCCAGTGAGGTGTGTCGACCTCGAGCCCTGATGAAATTGTCGCAACAGAGTACAGGCAATGAAACATGTTGGCCCTGCTTAAAATGGTCTACAACATGCAGTTTGTTTTAAAATTTTGATTAGGCTCACGATTTTGAATAAAATTGGAACTCGGTACATGTGAGTTTTAACTCCATTTTAATTGGAGGAATACTTTATTCTTGCACTTTATGGGGTCTTTCTTTGATATACACAAATCACTACTTACACCTCTTTCTTTTGAGACTGGACATGTTTTTCTTTCTTGGGTGATAAAGTTGCAGATGATGAGAAAACGTAGGCACACTGGTGAGAACCTACCAGTAGCCCCAGTGGGGAAGCGCACGTGAGGCACTGTCTCACCTTTACACATATTTTTTGCAAATTCTTCTTGCCTGTCTATATACACCTTTTCAGTAGGGGGTATGTTTACATGGAGCAGACTGATAAACGTATGTTTTAACACAAGCATATGAATATAACTGCTCTGGGCATTTAGGACTAGATAAGACTGGTAAATATTTATAACCAGTGGTTGGGTCGAGGTAGTAGTCCCCCGCCCCATGTCCTATAAAGGAAATTAGTTTCTGCCCTTATCAATCAGGTCTTTATTGTTTATTGGTATATTTGAGTGGTGGGCGACCTGATTGACATTTTTCCCTCTTGAGCTCCTTATTGTGATTAAATTGTGTACGACATATCAGCCGTGAGGGCCTTTAAGTATTATCTTTTTTGGAGACTTTAATTGTACCAATCTGATTGGAATCCTCCTTATTACAATCTTTACAAGGCAAGTCTATCATAAAATTTACAGAAAAATTTTCTGTTTTTAGATATACCTGTATATATATGCGGGCAATATTCTGGACAGTGGAAGTATGGACCGGAATTGTCAAGTGTTTTCAGATGAGCAAATTGCTTCAATATTATCTGGGCCTTCATTGTTCCCAGATTCCCCTCTGACAGCATAAGATCAGCTAGAGAGGAGTGGGAAAAACTAAGTAACACTAAAAAACGTCAAGTGAGAGTCGCCCTACATGGGGCGTTAATGACAGAGTACCTTTGAGCTTGTGCTGCCCCATCTAGTCTCATAGTTAGAATTGAGCCAAAAATATTTTTGGAGGATAGACAGTTGGATTTGAGTTACATCGCAAATAAATGCACCCGGGAATGGCTCATTTTAAGTATGAATACAGCTAAGAGATCCAATGTTGATTAGAAAGTGCGTCTGACGGACCCTTGCTCCTGGACTCTTGGCCTGTTGTACTGTCTCTAAGCCCACTGTTCGCCGGACCCGCTTCACGGGTCCCGCTTCACCGGAATTGCCGCTGGGGAATCTGTGGAGAGGCTGTGCAGTCTGTGTTGTGCTGGGGCTTTTGGGCAGGGCTGCGAGCGTTTCTGCATGTGTTCCGTTTCCCAGGAGTCCCTGCCTGGCCGATTGAGAACACCTGGCCCGCTCTCCCTGTCAGCCCCGCCCCCTGCGTGTCACGTCTGACCTATAACAGTGGTGCTTACTTCCGCTGCGCGGGAGCGTCCCGGGAGAAGCCCGGGACAAGGGCGGGACCGTCTGTGGCCGTCAGGGGCTGAAGGAGGCTGGGCTGGGCCCGCTCTTTGCGCCTTCTGACTACTTGTTACAGTACGTTCCCTGTATCTAGAGATCTCTGGTGTTTGCTTATATAGTATTGTTCTTTTTAAAGCTCGTTGGCTGCAAAGTATGTCTTCTCCTTCAAATACCACTGCCCAGATCTCTACTCAGGCCGAGGTGGGGTCAGCCATCTTGGGTCCTCTAGACAAATACTTTAGTCGGGTAACCCAAGATATTGACAAAGAGATCGCTTTGGCGGAGAGGCGCGCCGAGCGTAGGTTATCTATTGAACTCCTTAAAATTCCTTTGGAGAAACGGCCACCTCAGGGTTTCCCGGCATTGGTTCCTCCCCGGTCATCCCTAACCCTGCCAGCTGTACTGGAAACGCCTTATGCTTTTCCCTCTTCACTAGAGCTGTTGGCTGGCTCGTCTGTGGGTCACGACGTGCCCATTTTGCCTTCTACCTCGTCCACTATACCAACTTGCTTACCTACAGGGCAGGTGACCACTGCCCAACCGAGTGTGTCAACTCACATGGTTAAAACTAAACCAAGTAACAAAAGAAGTGCTGCCCCGAAGAAGTGCTATCTTCCCAAACATCCGAAAAAAATAAGGAAGGTTGGAATATGCCTGCGCCCTTCCTGCGAGCCTATTGGGGCTGGCTCTGGTGGGGTTAAGATTGTCAAGGACGGAGTTGTTCCGGCTAGTCCCGTATCTAACATGAATGACCCCTCAGCGATGGTATTGGCTGAGACCTTATCTTCTGCTCCACCCCTGCTCCTCGAGTTGGAGAGGCTGATGAGGTCTCTCCTGACTCCTATTGAGGAACGAGTTAAAAAATTAGCTGATCGGTTAGATCATTTCGAGCAGGCTACTCTAGATAACTTTTTTCCACCAAATCCCTAATCAAGTCCCACCCTAGGACGGGGGATAGCATCAATCTTCTGAAACCAAATGGCCAGGCAAATGGTGTGTCCATCGCTGAGCCTCCTCCCCCCGTAGTCAGCATTGCAAGTAGGCCTCAGTCGAAGGGACAAATCCCCATGACTAATTTAGATTTGTCGGACCGTCCAAGTAGTAATACCACTAAAAAAAACAAGCTGCCTGATACTGTGGCTATGGGTAATAAAGATAGCTCCAAAAGTGGCAATCCTGTATCTAATGGTTCCCAACCCTCACCAAGCATTTCAACACCCCGTCTTGGCGTTCCTGTTAGGGGTAACAAAGACAGTTCCAAAACTAAAAACACTGTATTGAATAGTTCCCAACCACCACCAAGTAGTCCAACATCCCGTCCTGCTGCTCCTGCAATTAGCCTGCCTAACACCCTCCCGATAAAGGCACCTCGTAGGATACCTCCTATGAATCTCACCCCAGATTCTTATCCTTTCGTGGCTGTCCTCACTAATGTACCACCTTTGTTGGCCGGGCAAAGAGAATCCTTCCAGATGCTAAAAAACAAGGTAATGTACTGGTTAAAGGCAAATAGACCACTGCCCGGGGAAGTGGACGGGCTGATTATTGGAGTAAGAAGGACAGACTGGATAGGTTGTACTCCTAAGCACTTGGGGGGGGGGAATGTATAGTTGTTAATTTCCAAGATCCTAGGGTGGCACGTCTGATTACGAAGCAAAATTGGGGCACAAGCAGTGGTGGAATTGGTGTTGTTGATCTCACATTCTTTTATCCAAGACCAACAGGTGTTCAATTTGGTATGACCAGTGAATTCGGTTGCTATAACAATCTCCCCTCTCCAGGGTTTGTTCCTTTCACTGTACCCTTACAATGGGAAGATCCGGGGTGGGTTCATTGACCAAAATCCGATTATTCCACGAACAGTAGGGAAGGTATGACCCGTTTGGATATATGTGGGAAGCCTGTGTTAACTGTTTTGACTAAAAACGTGGATTCAAATGAAATGAGAACTGGTTGGGAGACTGTGATTTTGGAGGAAACATGTGGGGAGTGTTTTCCAATTTCTGGGGACTCTGGAAATGAGGAACTAATTACACTTAGCACTGTTGGCACCCAGGAGTTTGATCACAACACTGAGGATACCAACCGAGAGAGGGAGGGGTATGACGGAATCTTAACAAACGACTTTGGGATGTCCTGTGTAGGAGCAGTACCCATGGACGGCCCCAGTTTAGGGAAGTTTTTTTCATGGAACATCGCGGGGTTGAGTAGCAAGCTGATGTCCCAAAACTGGATGGATTTCGTCAATGGCTTTGAAGTTTGTTTATTCCAGGAGACATGGGCTTGCGACCCTATATTTCTTCCTGGCTACTTAAATTTTTCAATCCCGGCCAGTAGAGGCGCTAGGGGTCGACCGATGGGAGGCCTTACAATCTGGGTAAGGCAATGTCTTCAAATAACAATCAAAGTGGTGGATCTGGGTTGTAAGGACATCCAAATGCTAAGAATAGCCTCAGAAAAGTGGGGAGGGATAGATATATACAACATCTACGCCAGGGGCAGTACCACTGGGAGTTCACCCATTCTAGAGGCTTTGTCCACTTTTTTGGAATCGCAGTCCCTGGGTAACAAAGTTGTAGTAGCTGGTGACCTAAATAGGACTTTCGAACCATTGGATAGTTCGGATGATCTCCTAGGGCAAGAGGAGGATACGCAATGGGGTGTTCCTACTTTAAATCTGGCTCCTGTTAAGCGGTGGGTGAAAGATATATTACAACTGAATGCCATTTGCCTGGAACATGGGTTGAGAGCCCTAAATGGGAGGACGAAGGGCGATAGGGAAGGTGCCTGTACATTAGACAATGGTCATAACCAAAGTCGGATAGACTATGTCCTTTGCAGCCTCAATTTGTGGCAGCTGGTATGCGACATGAAAATCGAGGGTAGACTGGAAAGTGACCACAATCCCCTCTGTGTGACCCATAACTGGTGGATGGCCATATCAGGGAACCCTCAATCGAGTGACGGCCTAATGCCTACCATGGCCAATGACATGCGCAGACTTAACTGGCCGAGTGTATTGGCGAATGCAGAATCTATGGACTTTATAAGTTCCGAGGTGGATGCTGCAATCGCTGCTATGGAGGCTGCAAACCCCGTAATCCCAGGTTCTAGGGAAATAACGGACATACACAACAAGCTCTTTTCCCTTTTAAAACCGCATTTCTTGAGGTCCCGCAAGATAAATAGGAAACAACCACCCAAACCAGCTAGGTGGTTTAATCATCAGTGCAGGGAAGCCAGGTTAAGCTTGGGAAGAGCAATCAGGAATAGGGACAGGGCAGCGATTAGCGAGGCTAGGAAGCACTACAAGGTTAGCGTATCGCTAGCAAAAAAAACATGGGACGAAAAGTATTGGGCAGAAGGAGTAGTTTATTTTCTGTAACTCCAGTTCTGTAGTAGGGGTATCTCTGTTATAGTCATAATCTAGTGAATAGTCCCGCCCATGTGCGTGGACCCCGGAGCAATAAAAAATAATCTCTAAAGGTGACAAATATGCAGACCTGCATACACCTTTAAGAGAGAATTTAATTTAAAGACAGATAATGCAGCCTATACCCACAGGCTACACTGTCCAGTACTTCAACTAGAATTCCACCAACATCCACAAACAGCACTGCCTGTCCAGCTTTTCTCCACATAGGAAAAAACCCTGCCTCTACCAGCAAAAGCCTCTGGAATGATAGAGAGGAAGGAGTGGACAGACAAGCCCCATAGGCTGCCATTATGTGGCTTAGAACAGGATACTGTGCCTTTAAGAAAACTTTCCAGATTTCCAGAACTTTCCCCAGTATCCCAGAATGCCCAGCAGGTCCCATTTACTTTCAGTTCTTTTTGAAGGCGTAGCACGCCAGACCTGTAGCATTCTTCATATGAATAATTATCTAGACGGGGAGGAGGGCGGGCGCTTATGACTATAACAGAGATACCCCTACTACAGAACTGGAGTTACAGAAAAGAAACTACTCCTTCTGTAGTAGGGGATCTCTGTGTATAGTCATAATCTAGTGAATAGAATGGCAAGCCCATCCCCCCACAACAACAGCGGTGGAGAACAACAAGACAAAACCACTACTGTGCAAACAAATTTCGCAGCGAAGCCTGCCCAACCTGAGCATCTGCCCTGGCATCCGAGTCCAGACAGTAATGCGCAGCAAAGGTATGGACCGACTTCCAAGTGGCCGCCTTGCAGATTTCCGCAATAGGAACATTACGCAGCAAAGCCGTCGTGGCAGCTTTGCCCCTGGTGGAATGAGCCTTAGGTTTACCCCCTAAGGTCTTATTAGCCTTTTGATAACACAATTGTATGCAGGACACAATCCACCGAGAAATGGACTGTTTAGAGGTCGCAAGACCAGTCCTGACTGATCCATAATTAAACAATTGGTCAGCCATACGAATATCCTTGGTCTTATCCAGATAAAATTTCAACACCCTCCGAACATCCAGGGAATGGAGAGACCTTTCCGCTGGCGAAGAGGGATTCTGAAAGAACGTAGGTAAAGTTATGGTCTGGTTGACATGAAAGTCAGAGATAACCTTAGGAAGAAATTTAGGGTGAGTACGCATCACAACCTTAGCAGCATGAAATAAAGTATAAGGTTCTTGACAACATAATGCCTGAAGTTCACTCACCCTGCGGGCCGATGTAATGGCCACTAGGAACGCCGCCTTCCAGGATAGGTGCTGCAATGAAGCCTTGTGAATGGGTTCAAAAGGCTCCTTCATCAGTCTGGACAGCACCACATTCAAGTCCCAGGAAGGCGAGGGAAGTCTGACGGGAGGAAACACTTTCTTCAAGCCTTCCAAAAAATCCTTGACCACAGGGATCTGAAAGAAGGAAGTCTGTGAAGGGCATTTCCTGTAAGCAGTCAAAGCAGCCAGATGAACCTTAATGGAATGGAAATTAAGGCCAGACTGCGCCAGATGTAAAAGGTACGGAAGGATGACATCTTCCTTACATGTCGTCGGATCAAAGTTCTTGGACTTACACCAGATACAGAACCTCTTCCACTTGTAAGCATAGGATGTCCTAGTGGAAGGTCGTTTAGACTCCTTCAGTATGTCCATACAATCGTCTGGTAGATTCAGATGGCCATATTGCACTATCTCAGGAGCCATGCCGCCAAACTCAAAAGACGAGAGGTTGGGGTGCACCATCCGCCCCCCGAACTTCGTGAGAAGGTCCGGCCTGCACGGCAACCGCATGTAAGGAAGGAGAGACCGGTGAAGTAGGTCCGTGAACCACCACTGCCTGGGCCACTCCGGGGCGATCAGGATCATCCGCGCCCCGGACTTGGACAGTTTGATGAGCACTGCCGGAATCAGGGGAATGGGTGGAAAAGCGTACAGAAAGCTGTTCGACCAATCGATCCAGAGTGCATTCCCCAGCGTCCCCCGCTGGTAGTACCTGGATGCGAAGTCTCGGCATTTGCTGTTTTCGGCGGTGGCGAACAGATCTACGTCTGGTGTCCCCCACCTTGCGAAGACTTCTCCTAGTACTTAGTCGTTTATGACCCATTCATGGTTTTCCTGAATCAGCCTGCTCAAGGCGTCCGCCTGAGCATTCTGCACCCCTGGCAGATGCGTGGCCGTAATCGTCAGTCCTCGGGCCAGCAGCCAGCGCCAGATCGCCTGCGCCTCCTGCGACAGAGTGCGCGATCTCGACCCCCCCTGCTTGTTGAGGTAATACATCGTGGTTGTATTGCCCGTCTGTATCAGCAGCGAGTTGGTCTGGAAGGACGGAAGGAAGGCCTTCAGTGCCAGGAAGACAGATCTGAGTTCCAGGAAATTGATGTGGTACGTCGATTCCAAAGGAGACCACTTTCCTTGAATCTGCAAGTCCCCGGAATGCGCTCCCCAGCCCTGGAGAGACGCATCCGTCACGACACTCGTCGTGGGAATGTCCTTGTGGAAGGGAACCCCCTTGAGGAGGTTTTCCGCCGAACACCACCACTTCAGAGACTGAAGAGCATGCAGCGACAGTCGTATCTTGTCGTCCCAAGAGCCTGTCCTCTGATCCCACTGATCCTCCAAGCACTCCTGCAGTGGTCTCATGTGTAGCCGTGCGTGAGGAAGATACAGGAGGCCATCGATCCCAGTAGAGAAGACACCTTCCTCACTGTCGTCGATGGAGCAGTCCTGAGGTCCTGAGCCTTCCGAAGGAGTGATAACAGTCTCTCCTCCGAAGGAGACACGCTTGCTGACCGCGTATCGATGGAGGCTCCCAGGTACTGTATGCACTGGACCGGAGTCGGGACCGATTTGGACATGTTGACGTGTAACCCCAGCTTGTGCAAGAGAGCGCACGTCCATCGGAAGTGATCTTGCGCTTCCGAGAAGGATGAAGCCTTGATCAGCCAATCGTCCAGATACGGGTAGACAAACACCTTGTTCCTTCGCAGATGTGCCGCCACCACCGCCATGCACTTCGAGAAGGTCCTGGGCGCAGACTTTAGCCCGAACGGCAGTACTGTGTATTGATAGTGATTGGCGCCGACTTGGAATCGCAGGAACTTCCTGTGCTTCCGTGCTATGGGCACATGGAAGTACGCATCCTGTAGATCTATGGCACAGAGCCAGTCACCCCGTTGCATCTGAGGGTAAATCTGGTGCAACGATAGCATGCGAAACTTTTCTCTGCGAATCCATTTGTTTGCCTGTCGCAAATCCAGAATGGGCCTGAACTCGTTCTTGTCCTTCTTGCGAACGAGGAAGAACCGAGAGTACAGACCTCTTCCCCTTTGAGACAGAGGTACCTCTTCTACCGCCTTTTTTCTCAACAAGATGTCTGCCTCCGCCTGGAGCTCTCTCAGCTGGAACTGAGAGCTGACCGGCGGAATCGCTGGAGGCGGGCTGATAAACCGAAGACTGTATCCATTGCAAACAATATTCAGCACCCACTTGTCCTGAGTAATTTTTCTCCACTCTGCCGGAAAAAGTTGAATGCTTCCCCCCACTGGAGTGAGTAACGGTTGAGGGGGAAGTAGCCGCTCAGGGCCGAGACCCGGCCGGGCCCTTGGTAGTGGTAGTCGCCTGCTGGCCTCCTCTACCCCTCTGGCGCTTCTGGAAGGGCTTCCGGAACTGCTGCTGTTGGTGCTGCTGCTGTCCCGAACCCTGCCCACGCCCACTGCCCGAAGACCCGAACCGCCTCTGGAACGGGCGCTTCTTCTTCTCGGCCTTCTCCAACCCGACGGCCGTCAGGGTTTCCGCCTCCGCCTTCATGCGGGCCATCTCATCATCCGCATGTTTTCCGAACAGGGTTTCCCCCGAGAAGGGCAGGTTGGCCACTCTGTGCTGCGCCTCTGGTTTGAGGGACGTCAGGCGCAGCCACGAATGCCGCCTCTGGTGGACGCCATGACAGTAGGCGTGGGCGGCCAACAAGGATACATCCGCCGCCGCGCCGATCACCTGATTAGAAACCAGCATGCCTTCGCGCACTGTTTCCAAGAAGTCCTCCTTCCTGTCCCGGGGCAGCAGGTCCGCATACTGCTGCAGGGACTCCCACAGGGCCCGGTCGTAACGGCCCAACAAAGCCCCTGCACTCGCCGCCTTCATGGTGGTGGCGGCGGTCCCACACACCTTCCTGCCCGCAGAATCCAGCCAGCGGCTTTCTTTGTCAGGCGGGACCGTCGATGAAGGGGCGGTCGCATGTTGTTTCCTCGCCGCCGTCACGATGACCGAATCCGGCTTCGGGTCCACCCTCAAAAAGGTAGGGTCCGACTCCGGGGCCCTATACTTTTTCATGAGCCTGGAGGGGGCGGCCTTCGTCACCGCGTGAGTGAGGAACAGCTCCAATGCGGGTTCCACCAGTCCTGGTACAGGGGGCAGTAGAGGGCGAGACAGATGTTTCTTATGAAGTGTCTCGAATATCACGGACGTCGTGGGTGTTGGAACCGTCACCGTGATACCCAACTTTGCTGCCCCTCTCAACAGCACCTCTTGGAAAGAGACCAAATCGTCCACCGGAGACACCCTAGTCCCCGGCGAGTCCGACAGCGTCGGGGAAAAGTCTCTGGTCGAGGATCGCGTGTGCGACCTGGACCTGTGCCTCCTACGGCGTCGTCCTGAGTCCGACGATGATCGTCCATGGCTCCGTGATCTTCTCCTCCTGAGAGAGCGGGAGCGCGACCTCTTCGGCTTCGGTCTGCCCGCCGGTCTAGCCGGTCCCGGTGACCGCGGGCTTCGCGGCTTCGGAGTCCCCTGCGGCGGAGTCGGGTACCTTGGAAGGGAAACCGACCGCGGGGGAACCGCCGGCAGCCCCAATGGAGTGCGTGGTAACGACCGAGGTGGGGGCGGCGGAGGCAGTGGCCGCGGCTGTGGAGGCGGTGGTGGAGGTGGTGGAGGTGGTGGCGGTGGTGTTGGCGGTGGTGGTGGAGGCGGAGTCGGAGGTGGTGGGGGAGGAGGCGGTGACGTAGGCATCCGAGGAGGCGTATACACCAGAGTACACCGATCCCGATGACTCTCTCTTCCTCGACGTCGATCTGCGCCTAGACGTCGACCTGCGCCTAGACGTCGACCTGCGCCTCGACGGCGACCTTCGCCTCGACGGCGACCTTCGCCTCGACGGCGATCTTCGTCTCGACGGCGATCTGCGACTCGACGGCGATCTTCTTGACCTCGAGCGTCTCGACGTCGATCTTCTCTTCGACGGCGACGTAGACCGTCTCCTCTTCACCGACGGCGAACGGCGATCTCCCCTCGACGGCGAGCGCCGACGCCGGGTCCGATCTCGACGCCGACTGCTGGACGTCGACGGCGTCGTCGCCGAAGATGCCGATGTAGTCGACGGCGGCCTGTTCAGGTCCCTCGACGTCGACCGTCGACGCCGCTTCTCCCCAGAGCCCTGGGGAGACGGCGAACAGATGGTAGTCATCCTCCTCGACGCCGCCGACGCCCTCGACGGGGAGTGGGAACGCTTACTGGTCTTCCTGCCCCTGGGGAGCCCCCCCAGAGGCCTCAGTATGGGCCAAATCAGCCCCTCCAGACCCACCTGGTGCCTTCAGCCTTCTCTCCTCCAGGACTTGAAGCCTGATTTTCATTCTGTCCCTCAGGGTCCTGGCTGAGAACGAGTGGCAGATATCACAGTCTTCAGGCACGTGGGACTGGGGAAGGCAACCTATACACACCTCGTGTGGATCTGTTTTAGCCTTTTTTCTACCACATTCCGGGCACTTGTCGAACAAACCAGGCATGTTGACAGTACCAGCCACTAAGCACTTGAAAAAGTGACAAAAATTTACAAAAACTACAATAAACCCTTGAAAAGGGGAGAGCTCAATGCTCCAGGGTCCTGCTAGCAGGAGCCGGAAAAAAGAACTGAAAGTAAATGGGACCTGCTGGGCATTCTGGGATACTGGGGAAAGTTCTGGAAATCTGGAAAGTTTTCTTAAAGGCACAGTATCCTGTTCTAAGCCACATAATGGCAGCCTATGGGGCTTGTCTGTCCACTCCTTTCTCTCTATCATTCCAGAGGCTTTTGCTGGTAGAGGCAGGGTTTTTTCCTATGTGGAGAAAAGCTGGACAGGCAGTGCTGTTTGTGGATGTTGGTGGAATTCTAGTTGAAGTACTGGACAGTGTAGCCTGTGGGTATAGGCTGCATTATCTGTCTTTAAATTAAATTCTCTCTTAAAGGTGTATGCAGGTCTGCATATTTGTCACCTTTAGAGATTATTTTTTATTGCTCCGGGGTCCACGCACATGGGCGGGACTATTCACTAGATTATGACTATACACAGAGATCCCCTACTACAGAACTAAAGGAGGCCTCGGGGGCTAAGGATTCCAGGTTATTCTGGAATATTGTCAAGTGGGGTAGAGGTGGAACTCCAAATAAACCCGACAATGTCGCTGAGGGTGCTTGGGTGGATTATTTCAAACCCCAATATGCTGAGACTACCGAGTTTAAGGATGTGGAAGTAATTTCAGCTGTATTCCCCACTGGGAATTTATTTTCCCCTAAAGAAACTGAAGTTGCAATATGCACTGCCCAAGGGGGAAGGGCCCCGGGTCTAGATGGGATACCCTCTGATGTTTTCATAAACGATAAGGCGAGGTAGGTTAGGTATGTATTCCTTTTTGGAAACGCTATTGCGAAGGGAACGGCAGTCTCAGAGCTATGGAAGGGAGCAAATATTATACCTATTTATAAAAAAAGGGGATCGGTCCCTCCCGGCCAATTATAGGCCGATAAGTTTGATTGCCACTATCCAAAAAGTGGTAGGGAGAATGGTGGTAAACCTATTAATGGATTGGGTAGACGAGAACAACGCCCGGTCCCCTTATCAGGCAGGTTTTCGGCGGGCTACAAGCACAGTCGACCAGGTGTTTCGCTTTGCTCTGCTGCAGTGGGGGGACGGTGGTGCTCGGCGAGGGCAGCCTGTATGTTGCCTTTGTCGACTTGCGGGCTGCCTTCGACCTGGTCCCAAGGAGAAAGCTCTGGGCAGTTCTGAGCGAAATAGGCCTTCCGGCTGAGTTACTCACCCTGATAATGAGGCTGCATGAGTGTAACTTCGCCAAAGTTCAGTGGGGTATGAATGGTGAATCATCTGCCGACTTTCCGATTGAACGCGGAGTACGACAGGGGTGTGCTATGGCCCCCCTGCTTTTTTCCCTATTTATTAACGGAATTGTGGCTCGGATGCTGGATGCCAGTGTCGATGACCCTTCGTTGGCGGGCCTCAGGGTTCCGATCCTGATGTTCGCCGACGATACGCTGATTTTATCCAAAACACCGGCTGGCTTGCAGCGAGCTTTAAACATCTTCGATCTTTTCTGTGGGGAACATGGCCTGGAAGTTAATGTGGGTAAGACCAAGCTGATGGCCTTCTCACCAAAACGTAGACCCCGGCCTAAAATACTTCTGAACAATTGTGAGCTTGAGGTGGTTACTATATTTACCTACCTTGGGGTGCAGATAGCAAACAATCTAAAATGGTCCCAACATATAGAAAAGGCGGTCCTGAGGCATCAACAGATTTCGGGGGCACTTCGGGTGGAACACAAAAAGTCTAAATCAAAGCCTATAAAACCAGTCTTGGCAGTATATGATGCCAAGGCTATTGGGTCTGCCCTATATGGGGCTGAGCTGTGGGGTTTCGAGAGGCTTCTCCCCTTGCAAATATCGGAGAATAGGTTCCTCAGGGGAATCACGGGTCTCCCTCAGAGTACACCACTAATCCCGCTTGGTCTTGATTTAGGAAGAAGATCAGTTAGTGACCGAGCGCGATTGCGCCCGATTCTCTATTGGAGACGCCTCTGGACTACCCCAGAGATACGGCATTATGCAGAGGGGTTCCTTGCCACAATTAAAGCTGACACCTTTCATAAAATAGTCTGGTTAAAAAATCTTAGGACTGCTTTAGGTGACCTCGGCCTCTCCAATCTATGGGATAATCCATCTGGGGAACCCTTTCCAAACAAAAATATAATTAAAAGCTTATATTGGGATTGGATAGATGGCAGACTCTGGAGTAGAACGAGATCAGACACAATGGCGGGGCGTTTCTTAGAAATCAAACTGTGTCCTGCATTGGAACTATACTGGGACAGTATCACTAACCCAGGGGATAGGAAGCTTTTCTTCCAGTTAAGATTAGGTGCCCTTCCTCTGAGATCACTGACGGGTAGGTGGAGGAGTTCAACCACCTCGTGCTGCCCGGTTTGTGGTGCAACTGAGGAAAATATAGGTCACTCTCTATTCTTGTGTAAAGCTTATGCCACCCCGAGAAGAGTTTGGTTAGCTCCTGTTTGTAGAAATCTAGGGACATCCAGGGGTGTTGAGGTGCTACGAATTATTTGCACCGCCACTGATATGCCTATTGTTCTAGGGACAGCAAAGTATCTGGGGTGGGCATGGTCCATTAAACGGAGGGCAATTTCTATTAATGTAATATAACTGGGGTATCAAGTGATTTCTGTGTAAATGTACACCAAAGATTTTTATTGTTTATGTACGCACAACTGTTTTAAAAGTATGTATAAATAGGAACAAATTTTAATGTGATGTATTTTAAATGTATGTTTGTGCTTTTATGAGTATATTCCTCGAATAAAGCTTTGAATACAATACTTAGTGAGGAACTATTAAAATAAATTTTGGAGCTTGAAGAGGCAATCAAGCGGGATACTACCCTCATTGATACTAAGGAGCAATTGCTGCATATTCAGGGGAACTTTGCAGACGATAAGAATTACATGGTCAACCAGAAAATCAAAAGGTTCAAACGTAACCTGGATTGGGTCTCCCACGAGTGGGCGTATCCATACGTGGAAGACAAATACTACCAACCAGGTAACGAACAAGGACAACAGTCAAATTACTAAAGGGGTGGACACCAGCAGGCTAGAACTCCTCAGAACTAGACTTTGACAACACCAGTAGTGAGGAAGAGGAGACAAGTGCACAACCCTTAAATCAGAATCCAGTGAGATTTAATCCACAGACTAGGTCCAATGAAGATCTAGGAGCTCTACTAAGGTCTTTTTTAGGGACAGAACCAGAGAGGCAACAGAGGGGGAGGACAGAGAGGCAGAGGTCGAGGACACCAGAATCAAGATCAGTCATGGCAAACCTATTGACCACGAATAACTCGCAGCCGGGGCAGGATGCCCCTACGAGTGATATTGTGGTCAATTTATCTGACCATATACTAACATGCAGTGAATAGCGGGTTTTGAATAAGGGTTTGGGGTATGTTCCCACTCCTAGACATAACTCTTTTAAATTTAGGATGGAATTCCATGAGGTTATGAGGAAGATCAAGCTCAAACAATTCTTTGCAAAAAAAAGTAGTGATCCTCCATCATTATTCTCAACTAACTTACATCGCCCCTCACAGTTTTGCCCCCCAAGTTCATCTGTAGGAACAGAGGTGGTGGTATTTGAGCAACGGGTGCTTTATGCCATTACTGAATTAGAGCAGTCTAAGGACCATGCACATTTAACAAAATGAGCCGTGACAATTGGCAGGCAATCAAATCCTTACAGGACAATGAGGCAATTACGATAAAGTGTGCCAATAAGGGCGGTGCAGTAGTTGTAATGAATACTAGTGACTATGAGGCAGAAGTCTTGAGATTACTGGGGGTGCGTGAAAACTATCAACCGCTCCCCAGAGACCCAACTAGCGAACTCCAAACCCTGATTAAGACACTGGTGGGACAGGCAAGGGAGAAAAAGTGGATAAATGGCAAAGAGGCCGAATTTTTAATGAATCCTAAACCTAGGACACCGGCATTCTATATATTGCCAAAAAGCCACAAGGCCAAACGGCCACCTCCAGGATTCCCGATAGTCTCGGGGCTACAAACGGTCCTTGAGCCATTGTCGCAATTTGCAGACTTCTTTCTAGGGGAATCCATGTTAAAACAACCCTCTTATGTCCAAGACACGACAGACATTTTGAATATTCTCAATGAGGTAGAGTTTGATTCTACAAACAATATCTTGGTAACCATAGATATTGAGTTGCTGTATACCAGCATATCCCAAGATGCCACGCTGGTGGCAGCAGCGCGTGCTCTTGGGGCCCAAGATTGCTTTTACGACTCACGCCAGTCATTTGTGCTTCAACGCATAGAGCTGGCCCTTACAAGAAACTATTTTAGCTTTAAGAACCAACTATTTTTACAAGTGTGCGGAACATTCATGGGTGCAACCTTTGCACCTAGTCTGGCCTGCATTTATGTAGGCCAGTTTGAAGAAAATTATATTCATCACACATCAAATCCCTTACAGAGGAATATTTGCCTCTGGAAGAGGTATATCGATGATGTATTGTGTATTTGGTCTGGACCAGAGAGTGACCACTTTGAATTTTTTTAATGGCTTAACGGACTAGATCAGTGGTTCCCAAACCTTTTCCACCTGCGGCTCCCTTGACCTATTGGCTGTTGACCGCGTCTCCCCATTATGTTACTTTTTTTGGCGGGTGGGGGAATGTAAGCCCGTCCTCTGGAGTACTTCCATTTTATTCCGTGAATATAACTGGCATGAAGATGATGAAGGTATTGTAATCATAGATGTAACAAAATAAAAGTATAACAGTTGTTTAATCAAAAAAAAAACTTGATTTGGTTACGTCAGAAAGAATACTCTTCAAGCACTGTGGTTTGCATGTGGAATATTTTTTTTAAATCTTTGTTTTAAAAATTTTGGCACTAGCATTCGGTGCTCTCCTACAAATCATTTTAGTTTTTTTTTTTTTTTTTTTTTTTTAAAAACCTTTATTCTTCAAGAAACTTGGACACAGCTATTCAGCCGACATCCCGGAGGTTCGGCAGCTTTGAGAGAGCAGAACAAAGAAACGTCCACAGTGCATAGAAGGAGAAGCAGAAAAGGTTCTGTTTTAAATAAACACAAACTCACACAAAACCCCAGCAAGGCGAAGGACACTGAATACCACTGGTGATTGCCCCTCAGGGGAGAGCAGACCCCCCTCGTCTAACAGTCACAATACTGTGATAAGAGGAAAAAGGGGGAAAAGCAGAGGCCCAAAAAGTCAACTAACAATCAGATACATATACCGAAGCTGGAAAGAATGTTAAGGAGAGAGCTGTTCATCAGGGGGATCCAAATCAGGGGCCAGACATATGCCCCCCCTATACTGGTTCCACCGCCCCCAAATGGCATGCCACTTCCGGGGGCGCCCTCTAGCACAATATACTGTCTTTTCCCTAAGCATACTCCAGTCCATGTTTTCTTTCCACGCAGTCCATGTGGGGGGTCCCGCAGAGCCCCACAGGCGCGCGATGTCTCGCTTAGCCACCATATTACCCAGAGTCACCCACAGGGTCTGTGCCTCATCGTGATCGGTAGGCCCCCAAACATTCAGGAGACAGCACCGCGCCTCTGGCTGCATAACAATGCCCGTCACCTCCCCCATCACCGTATGGACTCTCCTCCAGAATTCCATGATGACGCCACATTCCCAAATGATATGCATAAAGGTACCCACCATACCACAGCCCCTCCTACATAAGCCCTCCTCAGAGAATCCCATATGAACCATCCTTGGCCCCGTGACATAGATTCTGTGGAGTATTTTGAGCTGCACCAGCCTCAGACGTGATGGGATCGCGACCTCCTTAGGAGAGGAGACCGCAGACTGCCAGTCCTCGTCATCCAGTTCAAGTCCGTCCCTAGTCCATTGGTCCCTCAGCCCCAATAGCAGGTCCGCCCTAACATTTATCAATTTCTTATATATGAGAGAAATCGTACTCTCTGGCATATGGCCGTCGAGGATCCGATCCTCCAATGGAGAGGACTCAGGCACCTTCTCACCTTCTACGAGGACTGACCGCAGGGCATGACGCACTTGAACATAGCGGAAGAACTCGGATTTCCCCAACTCATACTCCTGCTGCAGCTCTTCAAAGGACTTCACCCTCCCCTTAATCAGCAAATCTCCAACCCTGGAGATTCAAATCAAGTCCCATTTAACAAAACCTTTCGTATGCCAGAGCCTCCCCCATTTGTCAGATTCAAACAACGGGGTAGCTAGGGTGAGCCTATCCTTCCAGCCCAGCGAGTCAGTCGCCAACCTCCACACGCGCACCGCCACCCCAGTGGGCCCCGTGAGGGACGAGTCCAGCGCCCGCGAGTACAACGCTCTATGATAATTACCGCCGCGCAGCAACCATCGGTCCATGGCGTAGCCGGGGCTTAGGGCCGGACCATAGAAACCATGATTAATCGCGCTCAACTGGGTGGCCCAATAATAGCGTCGGATGTCCGGAAGCGCAATACCCCCGTCGTACCACGGAAGCGTCAACTTAGCAATCGCTATGCGCGGCCGTCCATCCCACAACAACGATCGTTGGAGGCTTTCAACCTCCCGAAAGTAACTGGCCGGTACCCAGTCAAGGGTATTCTGCAAGGCGTAGAGGAACCGGGGGAGAGACATCATTTTAAACAAAGCGGCGCGCCCAACATGGGAGAGCGGCAGCTTCCGCCAGCCCGCAACATCCCGCCGCAAACGCGCCAGTGGGGGGAGCAGGTTTCTCTCATACCGCAGAGTGGAATCAGTGGAGATAAAAATCCCCAGGTACACGAAGCCCTGCTGGGCGATCCGGATCGAACAAGTTCGCGGGACAGGCGGAACATCACCGCTCAGAACATACAAATACGATTTACTCCAATTGATGACGAGACCCGAGTTCCTGCCAAAGGACGTCAGAACGTCACAAACCACTATAAGCGAGTTCTTGGGCGAGGCGAGATATAACAGGATGTCATCGGCATAGAGCGATATACGGTCCTCGTGCTCGGGCGACCATCTAAGTCCACGTATATCCGGATGCCAGCGTATTTACGCCGCCAGCGGCTCGAGGGCAAGGGCGAACAACAAAGGCGACAGGGGGCAACCCTGCCGGGTTCCCCTCCCAAGCTGGAACGGAGTCGACGCCCGCCCGTTTACCACAACACTCGCAAGGGGGCCCTCATAAAGCAACCTCACCCAGCTCACAAAACCAGGGCCAAAGCCAAACTTGGCAAGCACAGCCCACAGATATGCCCATTCCACCGTATCAAAAGCCATCGTGGCATCAAGAGATGCCACAATAGCTGGTTCTCGGAGCGTGCCCGCCCTGGCAATCACTCCATGGAGACGCCGAAGATTTAACGCAGTGTTACGGTGCGGGATAAAGCCGGATTGATCCGGATGGATCAAGTCACCAAGCACCCTGACCAAGCGGCCTGCCAGAATTTTAGCCAGAATTTTCGGCTTAGCATTAAGGAGTGATATTGGCCGATAGGAGGCACACTTATCTCGGGGTTTACCCTCCTTGTGTATTACAACAATCGTAGCCAGTCTCTGGTCCAACGGAAGGGACCCACCCCCCCGCGCCTCCACAAACATGGCGCGCAGGTGAGGGGCAACCCTATCCGGGAACAGCTTATACAAGTCAATCGGCAAACCATTAGGACCTGAGGCCTTGCCCGAGTTCAGCGCGCGGATGGCACCCGCCACCTCATCGACCGTTATGTCTCCATCGAGGTCATCTCTATCTACATCAGAAAGGCAGGGCAGAGCGATGTCACGCAGGAGGTCAAGCGAATCCTCGGTCGGCCTATCCGAAACTGAGGCATAAACCATACGGAAATAGTCCGAAAAACACTGTACTATACCCTCAGGATCAACAACCACCTCTCCCCCCTCTCTCGTCAGCTCCGGCACCACTCTATTAACACGTTCTTTTTTGTCCAGCCAAGCTAGGAGTTTCCCTGCCTTATCACCAACATCATACAAGCGACCCTGCTGTTCCCTACTGAGGGTCTTGGCGGCATTCGTCACCAGGTCCTTATATTCGGCTTGCTTCAAGCTCAGTTCATGCAGTGAGGCCGCTGTAACCTCCCCCTCCAGGGCCACCTCTAAAGCCGCGATCTCCTCCTCAACCTGCATAACCTCGCCATCTCTCCGCCGCTTGGCTGCCACTACCAAGGAGAGGGCCTCTCCTCTCAGCACGGTCTTAAATGCTTCCCACAACGACACGGCCGAGTCAACGGAACCCTGGTTGTCCTTAAAAAAGTGATCAACTGTCTTCAACAGCGCACTGCGCATCTTGGGGTCACGAAAGTACCAGGGGTTAATAGGAGCAACCCTGCCCCCTCCCTCGCGGCCGACATCCAGCCGGACCCACACTGGCGAATGATCCGATATGCCCCGCGCCATATGCCTGGCCTCAGATACCAATGAGGCGTTCGCAGCCAGAGTGAGCAGGTAATCAATCCGAGAGAGGCTACCATGAGTGGAAGGTGTATTGGCTCTGTGTGGGGTGCCGGAGCCTCCAGCAGTCTACCAGGCAGAGTGTGTCTATAAAGTCTGGAAGCCACTTCTGAGCCCCCCCGGTGTCCCTGGGCGGGTACCTATCCAGCAGCCCAGAGCCGACAGCATTGAAATCACCCCCCACCACTAGCATACCCTCCGGGAGGTCCAACAAGGCCCTACCCAGATCTGTAAATGTGGAGGCCTGCAGGGCAGGAGGGACATAGACCGAAACCAAAACCAAAGTTCTTCCTTCCCACCTCCCCGCCACCGCCACAAACCTCCCCCTATCATCAACAATGGTGGAGTTCACCTCGAACGGTAGTGAAGCTCTAACTAGGATGCCCACACCCCTGGAGCCAGAGGAGAATCCCGAGTGGGCTATGAATTTGTAACCTTTCCTATTAAGAGCATAGCAAGTATTACCTATAAGGTGTGTCTCCTGCAGTAGGGCGACATCCGGCAGAGACCGTTTCAAGAACTGCAAGACTATCCCCCGCTTAATGCGATCCCCCAAACCATTAACATTCCAGCTAAGAACATTTAAACCCCTACCCCCATCCCCACACACAAAGAGGCCCACCCCACACCCGAAGAGCCACCATGGAACAATCCTGACAATGATTACTACGCCTTGCAAAAACAAACCCCCCAACAACAATCCCAAAATCCCAACTACCCCCCCCACCCTGCACCCCTGCTGCAGCTTACAAAGCCCCCCCAACTTGCAGTGTGCCTGTCGCCCTACCAGAACCCAAATCTACAAAAAGTACCCTGAGGGAGGAAAGAGCTCCCATCGTCCTCCCGCAACCCTCCGTATTTACTGCAATCAGCTCAAGTCATTATCTGGAACCAAATCAAGTCAGTCCGGCTCCAAAGGCATCAACCCTGCCCATCCCGGCCACATTCCCCGTCTGCGGCAGCATCCTCGCCAGTCCGTCGTCGGGGCAAAGCGTCCAGCCATTCACCGGCCATAGCAGGCGACTCAAAGAAGAAAGTTCGGTCCTCGTACACCACACGTAATCTGGCAGGGAAAAGCATGGCATACTTCAGGTCCCTCTCCCGAAGCAGTCTCTTCACCCCCAGGAAGCTCTGCCTTTGCTGTTGCACCAGCTGGGTGAAGTCAGGATAGAAATTCACTGACGCGTTCTGAAAAGGGACCGGGCCCGTCACCCGCAATGCTTGCAGGATAGCGTCCCGATCTCGGAAGTGAAAGAGCCGGGCGACAATCGGTCTCGGTGGAGCTCCCATTCTGGGCCTCCCACCCGGCACTCTGTGAGCTCGCTCAACTGCGAAAAACTTCCCAAGGCCCTTAGGCTTCAGATGGTTAAGCACCAAGTCCTCCACGAGCAGGTCTACAGAAATCTCGTCCGAGGACTCCGGGACCCCGATAATGCGCACGTTGTTGCGCCTGGCCCGGCTCTCAAAGTCCTCGAGCCTACGGGCGGAGAGGTCACTCTCGGCCCGCAGCTTACGAACCTCGGTCTGAAGATCCGAGACATCATCAGCGAGGCCCGTGGTCTTGAGATCAAGGGTTTTAACCCGTTCATTAGTTTTGCCCAAATCCGCGCGGATCAGGTTAACGTCCACCAAGATGGTATCCACTTTGTGCGCCAGGGCATCGAACTGTCTCCCAATCGAAGCCTGCATCCCTTCGAGCGCGCCCATGACATCCTGCAACGAGAGCTCCGAGGCTGAAGGTGAGGCAGTCTTCTGTACATCCAGCGACTGGCTCGATCCACCAGGCGACCCCTTCTGCTGGGCATAGCGGTCCATATTATTGGATTGAGTATAGGCACCCCGGCTGGTAGCCTTGGGTTTCAGCCGATCCACCTCTGCTTTACCCGACATGTCTGGCACCAAGCAGTCCGGAGCAAAAAGACGGCCCTCTCTCAGTCAGAGGGAACAGGAGAAGTCAGATCTGCAATAGCCAGTCAGAGTAGGGCGCAGGGCGTCCAGAGGATAATAAAGCAGCCGAAGGCACTCCCGGGCCAAGGCAGACAAAGGGCGAGAAAGTGAAAGTGAAAGGACGGGGTTCTCCGTCCGACAGTTCACACCTCGCCTGGCCGCTGTTGTTCAATTAGAGGTCGGGCATCCTGCCAACGCCAGCCCCTGGCATCCCTCGGAGATAGGCCTCAATCTTCCGCCGTGCACAACTCCGGTTCCCGGTGGGCGATCCGAACTCGGGCAGCATCAGTCGCCTCCATAACGAGTCATCTGCAAGATGCCGTGCATATACAACAGGATTGAAGACAGGATAGTCGACGGAGGGCGCGTGGGTCTCGGGAGCTCAAGGCTCACGCGGCCATCTTGGTCAAGCGCTAGGCTCCTCCCCCATCATTTTAGTTGTTGAGGAGCCACTATTGATATATACGAATGCTGCTCCAGTAATCTTATTAGCCATGTGTCCACATTAGTAAGGTTTCGGTGTTCTACATATATTTATCATTTCTCTCATATCACTTCTTGTGTTGATGTCAAGTATGTTAATTAGTTCTCACTTTAAATGCGTCTTACAATTTGAGAACTCTGCAACTGTTGATTTGGTATTGAAAAATGTGAGGGATTGGATCTATAAACCCACCCAAGGGTTAAACTAGACAGAGTGACAAGGAGCGGTGTGTTTGGTGAAAGAAATAAGGCTAAAGGTATGCAGTTTACATAAGCAGCAGCTCTTGAGATTGCGAATATACACAGGAAATGCACAAGACTGCTGTAAAACTAAAACCTAAACTACAGACTTTAGAGGTTGGGGAGAAATACAAATGATCTCAAAACTTTCTGGAGCACAATCAAAAAGCATACACTTCTACCAACTTCCAGGTTTCAAGAATGGAGGTGGAGATTGCTGGAGAATGACAAGTGGAAGTACAGAGGCATCTGTACAATGCTTAAGACCGAATCTTTGTACGAGTTGGTGATGGTAAAACAAGTCATACAAGCAACATTTAAAAATATACCAAAGCAAGACAGCTATGCCAAAACGGCGCTACTTTAATAGTTTTAAACTCACCTGTGAGCCTGTGGTAGCTGCAAGCTTGAAGAAAGTCTTTTCGATCAGGTTAGCAGCAGGTCGAGGCAGATCAGGAATTACATCAGAACCTAAGCAAGATAGCTTACAAGCTAAAACTAGAGACTTAACAGGATCTGCACCCTGTTTAGCTTCACCTTAAGTACAGCTTGAGAGGCAGGTACCACTGCAACACCCTCCTTGAATCTCCACTGGAGTGCCTCATTCCATGTCTATTTAATTCTAGGTACGAGCCAGGTAGTTGGGAATTGTTACTGAGCGATCTTCATACAAGTGGGACTAGTAAGAAGACCCACTATATATGACCTCGGCTGCTCGTTGCAGGTCACATTTTCTTTTTTTTTAAAGTGTGGGTTACTATATGCAAGAATAATTAGAAATGTGCGTGTCCTTAAAGTGCAGAGATGTCTGGAACTCTGACAAAGCAAAGGGTAAATAACTTCTAGTTGCTGCAATTTTTGAAGGTTTCCAGGAAGCACTTAGAGGCCAAGTTTCAAGTGAACGCCTGCTGAGGATATTGTCACGCTCTAATCACTTTTAACCACAGACCAGGATGCAATCCAACTTGCAAATTAATTCTCAAAGCAACAGAGTTTCCAAAGGCACACGTAGCCTTCTTTTAGCTAGTGATCTCATGCGTCATTCATGAAGAGGAGACGACTAAGAATAAGAAGATATTTCCTCATCAATTTCATACGTTCGTAACTTCAGTAAACTCACTTAATGGCTCAGTTACTGGTTATATGATTTAAACAGCCTTCCCCTTGTGTGTGTGTTTAGATTTCCTCATCGCTCATAGTTTGTGTAAACTGCGTCAATATTGGACATACAGGAGCAGTTAATGTGCTATTTTGCATGTCGAACTACCATCTAGCGGTACAAGAGGGAGTTTCATCTACCTTTAACAAAACATTTTACATAGCGAGCTTACAAAATGCAAATAAGTGCACAAGCCGGGATAGTGGCGTATTGTGTCGCAGCACCCCTGGCTATTTTTGGAGGCACACCAGGGCGCCGCGGCACACAGATTGGGAACCACTGGACTAGATAACTGCCTTAAGTTACCTGGACGATGAGCAATCGGATGGCATGATATTTGGATTTGGACATCTCAGTGGTTAATAACAAGTTATGTACCACTGTCCATCAAAAAGCTACTCACAAAAATTCACTGCTCCATTACCAATCTTTTCACCCTAAGGCCTAACGGAATAATCTTCCCATGGGCCAATTTCTGCAGTACCGTAGGAACTGTTCCTCTACAGATGCATATATGGAGCAGCCTGAGAACCTGGCCAACAAATTGGTACAAAGGGCCTATCCAACTAGGGTGACAAAGAGAGACAAGAAAAGAGACCTTAATACACCTTGAGATGCTCTACTTGAAAGAAGTGTGAGACAGCGCAGTGACTGTCTGCCAGTGATCATGACTTTTGACCCCCTATCTACCAAAATAAGTCAAGTAATCATGAAACATTGGTCATTACTGTCTACATCTGAATTCAAGATGCCACCACCTAGGTTCGCGTTCAAGCGAGCGTGTAACCTAAAAGATTAATTGGTGCATACCCGTCCAGTACAGGCTTTCACAAATTTGAATATTCAGACCAATCAGATGAGTAAGAAGGGGGAGGAGATGAGCAGGTAGACCAACCTCCCCCCCACTTCATAGGGAGAGAAGGGCCCCAGTGGCCCTGACTCCAAGAATCAACCTCTAAGTACCTAGATCCCAAACAGGTGGATTAGGTACCACTGAGGATATTGAGGACAACCTCAATGAGGAGGACAGCCTTTAAGCAAGGTTGACCAAAAGACTGGATCTAGAGACCAGGTTGATGGCTCGAGAGAGAGAGACAGAGAGAGAGAGAGACAGAGAGGGAGAGAGACAGAGAGACAGAGAGAGCGCGCAGAGATGGGCCTAGCACCAATAGTGCCAGCAATTTACTCAATCAGGATAAAGAGCAATCTTATGATCCTAAAATCCCCTAAGGGATTGTCCCTAAATATGAAGAGAGTGAGATCACAAAATGGTTCATGGCCTTTTAGAGGGCTTGTGAAGAAGTCACCCTAGGGGTCACTCCTTTGGAAACTGTCCTCTAGTACCTGCAGAGACAGACTCCTGACCCTTTCTGGGGCAGATGCTGGGTCTTAGGACCTCGTGAAGAGAACTCTGATTGAGGGATTTGAACTCACAACTGAGGATTAAAGAATTAGATTCAGGGGGGCTCACACAACCCAAAACCAATCCTGGGTTGATGTCCTAGACTACTCAGTTAAAACACTAGATGGTTGGTTAACTGGACACAATGTGCATGATTTCAATGGACTTTAGAATTTGTATATGTTAGAGAATATTTTAAGTAATTGCACTAATGAAAAGTTACATCAGCATTTGGTAGACCTAGGTCTAATTTCTCCCTAAGAATTGGGAAAGAAGGCAGACTATTGGGTCAAGACAAGGTTGACAAAAACAACCACTGGGGGTGAACAAAAGAAAGGGGTTACAAAACCTCCCCAGGGGAAAGGTGGAGAGAATCCCCAAGATAAAAAGCCTGAGTCTTCAAAAGGGCCCCAAAAACCTTCACAGGGTGGTGGGTCCCAAAACTCTACCCAATCTACTAACAAGTACAGGGGAAAGAACTTTGATCCTTTGGTAAAGTATATACACAGCCAGCTTCCTAGAGGGAGCTACTAGGATTAGTGTAAGGTAGGTTTGCCTGAGCCTCCATACCACTAGTGGAATGAGTGGGAGAGCCGGAAAAGCGTAGGCAATATCCCTGACCAGTTGATCCATAGTGCCTTGCCTTTGGATAACGGGTGTGGATACCTGGAGGCGAAGCTTGGGCATTTTGCATTTTCGTGTGTGGCGAATAGATCCATTTGGGGAAAGCCCCAAGTTTGAAAGAATGGGAGGATAACTTGAGGGTGAAGTTCCCAGTCGTGGATTTGCTGCCTTTGTCTGCTAAGAAGGTCTGCAATCTGATTGTTTACTCCTGGAAGGTGTTCTGCTAGGAGACATATTTTGGGGTGTATGGCCCACTTCCAAGTGGCCCGTGCTAGGCGTGACAATTGGAGAGTGTCCCCGCCACCCCCTATTTTTGGATATAATACATGGCTGTCATGTCGGTGTGGACTAGGACAGCTTTGCCTAGAAGGAGAATTTGGAAGGCTTTCAGCACTAGAAACCCTGATAGCAGCTCCAGGTGATTTATGAGGAGCTCTTTTTGCTTTTGACTCCACAAGCCTTGAATTGTGTAATTTTGGTGATGAGCTCCCCAACCATTGAGCAACGCATCTGCTTTTAGCACGGTCTGTGGAACAGGGTCGATGAAGGACCGCCCTTTCGATACATTTTGTGGGTCTCACCAGTACAGACAGCGATGGGTGCGGCCGTTCATCAACACTAAATCTGAACATTGACCCTGCAACTGATTCTACTTACTCGCTAAGCATTCCTGAAGGGAACGCATTTGAAGTCTTGCATAGGGAACAATCCTAATGCAAGACGCCATCATTCCCAGCAGAAGCATGAACACCCGAGCTGGTAGTGAGTGGTAGGGCTGAAACGGAGCAATTAGTTCCTGACTATTGCGAATTCTGGCTGCATTGGGACAAGCTAGAGCTTTTAGAGTATCTTTAGTGGCTCCAGATAGGTTTGTGTGTTGGAAGGTTGGAGATGAAATTTCAACAGATTTACTGTAAACCCCAGTTGGTGCAGTAATTGGAGTGGCTTCTGATTCTGCTGGAGACACTTTGGGTAAGTGCTGGCTTTGATGAGCCAGTCGTCAAGTACGGGAAGAAATGAATGTGTTGTCTTCGCAGGTGAGCAGCGATTACTGCCAGGCATTTGGTAAATACTCAGGGAGCAGTGGTGACTCCAAATCGAAGCACTTTGAACTGGTAATGTTGGCCTGCTATCACAAATCTGAGATATGGAATATGGAAATATGCGTCCTCTGAGTCTAGAGTGGACATAAAGTCGCCTTGCTGTAGAAGTGGGAGCACTTGTTTAAGTGTCACCAAGCGAAAATGATCTGAATCTATGTAATGATTGAGCTCTCTGAGATCTACTATGGGTCCGAGAGAGTTGTCCCTTTTGGGGATTAGAAAGTATAGGGAGTACACGCCAAACCCTTGATGATGTAGCAGTACAGGCTCTATAGCTCCTTTTATTAGAAGAGAGTGAACCTCTTGCTTGAGGAGTTTTAGATACTCTGGTGACATTTTGTGGAGGATTGTTGGTAAGCTCCAGGCAATAACGAGATTGGATAATTGCTAACACCCATCTGTCTGTAGTTATTGACTGCAAGACAGGGAGGAATTGTGAAAGACGTCCCCGACTGGTGTTGAATGACTGGGGGGAAGCGGAGGCAAGTCACTGTTTGTTAGGTGAGGGGGGGGGTACGTGTTGCGAAACTTTTACCCCTACCCTTGCTGATGTTGCCTCTGTACCCTCCTCTAAAGAAACCTCTTGAAGAGGAGGACTGATTGTTGCCTTTGTATGGTTTAGAGGCAGTGTCTGATGAGATACTTTTGCCCCCCCTCCCCCCCCCCCGATAGGAGTGACGAAATGAACCCCTATTGGAAGGGGACTGAAGGGCTCCCATAGACTTTGCAACGTCTGTGTCCTTTTTAATTTTCTGTAAGGACATGCCTACAACGGGACCAAAGAGATGTTTGTTGAACGGCGTGTTCAAAATGGAAGCCTGGACTTCAGGTTTAAACCAGGAAATTCTTAACCAGGCGTGTCTTCTTAATAAAACACTGGTATTAATTTGGTTAGCTGCAGTGTCAGCGGCATCTACAGCACACCTAATTGTTGAATTAGAGATGGGGGTTAAAATATTTTTTTTCTCTTTAGCATGATATTTCCACCTTGCTAAATTTTAGCATGTTTTTGCATAGTTACTTTTTAGTGCTTTGTGTTCTTATGTATTGTTCTATTTGCTTTTGCAACTCTTTCTCTTGCAAGTTTCTTTTGAATTACTGTGATGTTCCTGCTTATATTCGCTTTTGCTTTGTGCATTCTGTAAAGAGGGGAGGTGTGTTATATCTTGGGCTTTGACACCATTCATCTTTCCTGTTTCTCTGCCTTTGCTGCTCAGCCAATGAGAATGTGTTAGGTAAAATGTGGGTGTGGATGGTGATGTCATGGAATGTGTGGATTGCTGCGAGGTGGACTGTCAGCTGAATCCTGGGCTAAGCAGCAGGGAGGCTGCTCCAGGTGGGACTATTTAGAATTATTGTTCTACTTTGAACTCAAAAAGGTTAACAGATAAAAATATATATAAAAATAGTACATATTTAGTTAACATTAATTTATATGTATTTATATTGTTAACTATTTTAAATGTAATTTAATTCAACATTACTTACTAAGTGGGTTATTTTAATCCTCCATTATTTTCTATGGAGGATGTTACAATAATAGTGGCTGGCCATGTGTACTGCTGAACGTACTACAAAAGTGTAAGTTAGCAGAATAGTGTATGTTAGAACAAAAGTGTAAGTTAATAAAAATAGTAAGCTAGTACAAAAGTGCAGTTTTTGAATAGCACTTTGTAGTAAGTTTAATAGCATTACAAAGTGGACTAAAAAGTGGCGTTTTGTGAATCAGACCCTTGTCCCCCAGGACTAGATTAGACTTCTCCAGGGCCAGTGGTGCTGGCTCCTTTATGCCCCCTGAGGACCAGTTGAGAGAAAGACTTGGACTCCACCCCCGCCTACTCCTCCACTGGTGCTTTACGAGACAGACAGGAGGCTCTGGGGACAGCAGGTGGGAAGGTGCTCTGCTGGCTAGTTGTGGAGGCGCTGCGCAGGATACCTTCGCCAACAAGAGAGGAGCACAAGGAGTCCAGCCGGCACCCTTTTAGAAACCTTGAGGCCTGGTGAAAATGATCCTGGTGGCTAGGTGGACACCAGCAGCAAAACTTAGAAAATTAGTAAAAAGTGGCATGAGATCTAGCTATTTGATTTATGCCTTTTACAAAAGAAAAAGATGACCGGTGCATAGCGCTCCGCCATCCTTTGAAAAGATTCCCCCAGAGGCTCCTCTGGCTTTGGGGATCCCATCTCCTAGGGCCTAGCTCAGTTACTGTTTCAGGGAGCCCCATCCCTGGGGAAACTGGCAGGGTGCAAGTGCGCTATTCCTCCTTGCTTCCAGGAAGGGCAGGGCCCCGGGAACTACGCTATGGGTCCTCTCCACCCAAGCACTAGTCAGTTTGGGCCACAAGCACACAGTGCCCAACCAAACTCGATGCAGGAGCACGGGCGGGGTTAGAGACTGGCTCAGCCCAGCCGAGCTGGAGTGGACTCCCGCACTGCCCTTTATATAAAAATAAAAAAAAGAATTACAAATCTAAAGGACATAGGGGAGCCCTAAGTGGGCCCAGCACCCCTGAAATTAAGGAACATTGTGGTGCAAATGTGCCCTATTAGCCTGCAGCCAGAGAGGCCAATCATCAAATATTCACTGCTTCTAGATGGAGCGTTCCATAATCCCCTGGGAAGAGTCTGAACTGGGCACTCTGTGTTTTGTGATACCCCAAGAAGGGCACCACCAAGTATGGTAATATGTTTTTTGGGGGCTGCAGACAGTGAAGCAGTGTGCAGTAAGGTTTGTAGGAAAAAGCAGGCTAAGTCTCCTGGGGTCACATGAGCATGACCCCAGGCAAGATGTATATTATTTAACAGGTCTCCCAGACCTGGACTGTTAGCTATTGTGCATGCAGGGACCTTTTACGGTTGGCCCTATGGCTGCATTATGTGGCCTGAAGAACGTAAGAGAAAGACTGACATATATGTTTGTGATTGTTTTGAGAATTAATCCTTTATTGACAATTGTGTTGATGAACACCGCATTGCTTATACCTATAATGGTAGTATTGTAGTATGAGTATTGTCTACATCAGTTTTAAAGGAGGCAGATTGGTAAATCAGAACATGTGTTTATTAATATGGCGACAATGTCTGATGTATACCCAACCTTCTACAGAATTTAACCAAATAAGAATAATGAAAGTGAGTTCACAAAAATACCCTATCCATTCACACACTTGAAGACTACATAGTCCCAAAAATCAGAATTACTTGTTTACTGCTCACCACGTGCTGAGTGCGCTCATCCTCTGGCGACGAAAGGCCTCCAAACTCCCCCATCATCCAGGTGACCTCCCTAGCCCAGGGATGACACATATGTCACTGAGGCAACCTTCCACCGGGGAAAGGGGAACAGCCTCTAACAACTGTTAGACTGGTGACTGCCATCCGCCACGAATGCCCTACACCAGCTTGATGGACACATGGCTCCCATTTGAAGGGCACGCCCAAGTATGGGCCCACTGCAGATGTAGGTTGCATTGAAGGATCTATATGTGCCTATGAGCAAAAGGAACCAGCAGGTCTCAAGCATGACTGCAAAACTTCACTTGCCATTTTGTGTGTCTGCAGTGTCTAAAAGACTATTCAAGGAGTAGAGAGCCAGATTAACCAAAGAAAAACTTTCTTGACCACTGAATCAATTGTTTTTGATTCTCTAGCAATAGGATGATTAACTGCTGGAAGAGGGGGAAAAAAAGCTTTGACTAAACGGTCCTGATGGGGTAGAACAAAACCCAATCCCAGCAGAGATTCTGAAGCGGAAGGGCTAGGTTGCAAAATGTTCCTCAGAAAGTTAGCCTTAATCTCTTTAGTGGGGAGTGGCAGCTCCAACTTCCACTGTACATCCAGGATTAATTAGGGCCTCAGGACTCAGTTGCTCTACCATAAAGCTTTTTAGTCCACTTAGTGCCGACGAGGAAATGTTGACCTGTGGAGCAGCTTCCCAAGCGTCCAAAGTAAGATTCATTTTGTTTTGATACAACGTCAGCACGCAGACATCACAGCAAAACAAAAGTAAACGCAGATCGTAATAAGTACTAGGGGGCATAACTCTCCTTCTGAGCACCAATCTCTGAGTTAGAGGCAGTGAAGGAAAGGGGACGCTTGTGGATCCCTCAGAGAGCAAACATCAAGCAGGCATAGACTACAATAGGACAACAGTGACTATTTTGTAGAGGAATAGCGGTGGCTTGGGGTAAGGCTAATGCTCCCCTCTCCCCAACCAGAAATAAAGTATTTTTGCCTACAATCTGTCTCCTCTAGGGGGGAAGGAAGCACACTCGACACCAGGGATTAATTTTTTCTACGGTGGAAGAGGCCTCTTGGGCAAGGACCCCCTAACCAACACCATGACAGTCTTTCTGCCACTAGACACCAGGGATTGCTAACAAAAGGGATGGGGGAGGGCCACCTTAGCATAACGACATGCCCCCACCACAAAGGGACACATTCAGTTGTTCTAACCTCTCAGAGGTAGATTGGGGGTTCGCCTCAATTTGCCCACTGGGTGGGTTAAAAGTCCACTAGACACCAGAGAGATTTTGGGTGTGATAAAAGGCCTGTGAGCTGCCCACACTGGGCTGTAGAGACTTTCTGCTCCCGAAGGGCAGTTAGGAAATTTGGCCCAATTGAGGGTTTGGCCATTATCTGCCCAAGGGATGGGAGTAGAAAGCCCAGTGGTGGGTGTCTCCAAACCTGGCATTTGGCCATACCCCACCCCAAAATTAGCAGCACAGTCTACAGCCTACCTATGGGGATATAGGCGGTTACCCAGGATTAGGGGGTTTGACTCTAATATGGCCCTTTGCGGGTAGAAAGTCCATTAGACACTAGCGAAAAATGGTCCAAACAAAAACTAAAAAAAGTAAGTGGGGAGTCTGCCTGCCCAGGCATCAGGCTATGCCCCTATCCCATTTATATTTACCTTCCCAGGGGTTTACTACAAATCTCCACTCTGGGGGCAAAAAGGCCACTAGACATCAGGGATATATTTTTCTGTTTTAGTAAAAAAACAAAAATGTCCTGGCTTTGGGACTATTTCACACTCAAAGCCCTCACACTCGTTATGCCCAAATGGGGTAGACAGCATTCTCATCCCCATGGCATGCAAGAGGAAAAGTGGATCTTTTGGGAGTAATTTTTACATATGGATCGGCGGATTGGGAGGACATATCCTCTTTCTTGCCATGCTGAATGACCACTATTTAGGCACTTGCTCGGCCTCCACCCACTAAAAGCCTACTAAACCCAGAAATTCCTGAAAACTAGATACCCAGTGGGGTCGAGGATGCATTGCATTGTGTGGATTCTAGGACTTTTCTTATCCACAATGAACTTCAAACCTCACAGTTCGGCAAAAACAAATATATTTTCCTCCTATTTCAAAGAGAAAGTTCCTGAATGTGTGGGAATCTAGAATTTTACCCACCATTCCCACCCTTCCCCTAATAAAACTCCACTCCACTTGTGTGGCACAGTCTAGCACCCGCAACACAAAAGGCCCCAAAACACAAAGAAGAGGCACTGGCATAAGGGGTAGCTGCGGTATTCTTACTCACTACGCCATGCAACTGTCAAACTCTGTGTGATGTAAACCTCTGGAGTTTTCAAGGATCCACAAAATTCCTACCACCCAGAGTTGCCGTACTTTTTCCGATAAAAACGCTACCTCACTTGTGTGTCTGGGGCTAGTGAATGCAATGAAATGAGATCAAACCAGGGACAACGGGAGTCGTTTGCATAACTATGGTTTAGATTAATATCAATTTAAATCTTTAAACAGAAAAAGTCACAGCTTCTCTCGCCTTGGGCTAAGTAATATCTATAAACCGGTCCACCAATCGCTAATGGGGTTTTCCGACATGCTGACACCCCCTTTCACCGCTTCCCCTTCTTCATAAAACATGGCTTGAGTAGCACAACAATGTTTTTTATTTGGACATAAAACTGCAAAAAACAGAAAACGTATAAATCGAAAGAATTTAGATAAAAATGAGCAGCATCAATGATGAACATTGTTCCAAAGGAAGCACAGGGCCATCCTTGCAAAAAGGAAATAAAGAGCAATACTCTCAATATATCTCAGATGTCAAATGCCCAGACATAGTGCTCTTCAAAATAGCTGAATTCTATTACCCAGCCTGTACTTCAAAACATGTAAAACATTCCCAGCAACTGCTTTCACCAAACCCTTAATTGAAGGAGCTGATCAACTTAAAAATTAAATTACCCACAAACTCAAGCTAAAAAAAGCCTTCCACCGACAGCCTTACACACGCTGGCCATTATCACTTTACCTAAACTCTGCTCCTTTTTCCTGCAAACAGACAGAAAAAACAATGATCTAATCTAAGTTATAAACTTGACAGGCTCTCCAATAGTACCATGCATGCTAACATTTTCAAAGCCATTGCTGTACTAGCGAGAGCGATCAAGTCATCATTAGCAAATGGGCAATTTCGAAGTAATTTAAAAACATCTTATAACAACAAAAAAAAATCTTGAATTAAGAAGCTAAGATTTAACAGGACTGACCTGCCGTACCAGTAACAAATGGACTATTTCCAGGTAAACGCATCAAAAAGTCAGCTGTCTACCAGATCTCAAGTTTCATCGAAAACACGAAACCTACTATCAAACAGACAGGCTTCCTTGAGGCCTAGAACAAGCACTGAATCAGCACTGATCTTTATCTGGGATTTCCTCAAGAACTCTACAGATACTAACAGAGTTACCACCCTACTCAAACTTCAGCTGTCATTACTTTCACACTGTAGACCACAAACTGCTAGCTCAAAGACTGTGTGTCACAGAGATCCAGAGAATAGTCCTTAACTAGATAAAATCCTACCTTCTGGACAGATGCTGTAATATTCAACTGAGCACTTCACTGTCTGTAGGTGTCCCACAGAGCTTAATAGTTGCCCTCCTCCTGTTCAGTGAGTACCTATCTTCTCTCTTACTGATCTGGTAAACTCCTTCAAGCTTTCCTGCTTGTCCAACAGAAGTTGACATCCAGATTCGCTAAATGCCTACCAACAGTGTGACACCAGATGCTAAAGAATCATCTTAGACTCAACACCTCTAAAATAGAAATACTCAAGTGTGGAACCTAGCAAAGCCAAGACTTTTTGTTAAGTTATGAAAGTAGTTTTTTAAAGCCCTCAGATTACTTCAACTGTAGTACACCCGCGCTATGACTGCTATCCTGTCAGAGCAGAAGAAAAAAGAAGGCTACGAAGGAAGGCTAACAAAACCCTAGAAGAAAAAGGCATCCAAGGTATGAAGTGAATGCCAGGCATCTAAAGACTAGAGAAATTAACTCTGTCTAAACAGTCAAGTTTTTAGTTTTTTCCTAAAGATAGCCTCAGCAGGTTCAAGTTTCAGGTACCTTGGAGCATTGAAAGCCACCCATTGTGGCTTACTTTGCACACTGAATTATAGCAAGTGCTGTACAGGGAGATCTAAGACTCCAATCAGGTGAATAAAGTTTTGCCAACTTGCGCACATATTGTGGACTTCTATTGTTAAAATGTTTCTGGCACTGGCACATAGCTGATGCATTTTTTCCAGTTGGAGCTAGTGAAGTTCAGACACGGTCGGGGACACGTGTGCCCGACAAGGGAGCTTTAAAAGAAGTCGGGCAGCTGCTTTCTGTACTCCTTGGAGCTTCTGGATTCTGCGCTGGGAGACTCCGATGTAAGGATTATGTTACTCACCCAGTAAACATCTGTTCTTGGCATTTAGAGCTGTAGATTCACATGCTTTGCATACTCCTGCCATCTAGTGTTGGGTCTGTATGTTTGCAAGTTGTTTTTCTTTGAATAAGTCTCTCCAGTCACGAGGTAAGGGGACTCCTCCTTTCGGTGACAGTGCGCATGGGCATCGACTCCATTGGTAGATTGGAGGGTGAAAATGGAGTGAGTGAGTGAAGTTAAGCGATGTCCATGCGTAGATACTGTAAATTATGAGAACTGCAACAACTACAGGTGCCCGGGGAGGAGGGTGGGCGCAAGTGAATCTACAGCTCTACATGCCAAGAACAGATGCTTACTGGGTATGTACCATAACCCGTTTGAGGCACGTGTGCTGTAGATACACATGCTTTGCATAGACTACAAAGCTGTATACTCCCAAAGCGGTGGCTAACCAGTAGATGTTGCAGTTGTCTGGAAAAGTGTTTTTAGCACTGACTGCCCTACATTGGCTCGTTGACGTGCTAGTACATCCACACAATAGTGTTTAGTAAATGTGTGTGGTGTAGACCATGTTGCTGCTTTACAAATGTTGGCTATAGAAATGTTACCTAAAAGGCCATAGATGCCCCTATTTTGCTAGTGGAATGTGCTCTAGGGGGTATAAATAAAAGTTCTTTTGTCTTTTGCATAGCAAGTTTGAATGCGCTTAACAATCCATCTTGAAATGTCAGATTTAGAAATAGGATTGCCTTTGTGAGGCGGTATAAATGAAACAGTTGCTTTGTTTTACGAAACTCTTTTGTTCTTTCAAAATAATACAATAAAGCTCTTTTGACGTCAAGTGTGTGAAGAGCTTGTTCTGCTACCGAATCAAGTTGAGGAAAAAACACAGGTAACTCAACTGACTGGTTATTATGGAAAGCAGAAACCACTTTGGGAAGGAATTTGCGATTGGTGCGAGGAACTTCCCTATCTTTATGGAGTTAATGCCTGTAGCTCACCAACTCTCCTTAATGAAGTGATTGCAATGAGGAATGCAAACTTCCAAGAGAGAAACTGTAAAGGACACTTGTGTAGCGGTTCAAAGGGTGGACCATAAGTCTTGTAAGTACAACAATAAGATTCCACGCGGGTTCCGGTGGAATTCTTGGTGGTATAACTCTTCTTAATGCCTCCATAACCGCTTTGATGACAGGAACTTTGAACAAAGACAAATATTATCTGTTTTGCAATTACACAGCTACTGATGCAAGGTGCAATCTAATAGATGTGTAAGCTAGCTCACATTGTTGTAGGTTTAAAAGGTAACAGACAATGTTCTGAACAGAAGCATCTAGAGGTAGAATTTTGTTATTATTGCAGTAAACAACAAATCATTTCCATTGTGCTGCATAGCAAGCTCTGGTAGTAGGTCGTCTAGCTTCTTTCAGAATACTCATACATTCAGGTGGCAAATTTAAATATCCAAACTCTATGACTCAAGGAATCAAATTGCTAAGTTGAGCTCCTTGGAATTTGGATGCTTGATTTTTCCATGGTTCCGAGTAAGGAGACTGGAGGTGAGATGTAGCTTTTGATGTGCAACTACTGAGAGCTCTAACAGGGTGGTGTATCATAGTTGACGGGCCCATGTGGGAGTTACTAAAATCAGTGTGAGTGATATTTGCCTGAGTTTCCGAACCAGAAACAGAAGCAGTGGGAGAGGCGGAAAAGTGTAGGCAATTATCTCCAACGTATTCATCCATAGGGCGTTGCTTTTGGTGTGGGAGTGGGAGAGGGTGTGGGAACGTGGAGGCGAAGTTTGGGCATTGTGCGTTGTCTAATGTGGCGAACAGATCTATTTGTGGGTATCCCCATTGTTGAAAGTATGGAAGGAGAACTTGGGGATGAAGTACCAACTCGTGTATTTGCGGTCTCGTTCTGCTGAGGAGGTCGGCAATTTGATTGTTCACTCCCGGGAGGTGTTCTGACAGAAGGTGAATCTTGTGATGGATTGCCCCTTTCCAAATTGTCTGAGACAGTTGTGACAGTTGGAGAGTGTCCCCCTCCCCTTGTTTTTGTACATAGTACATTGCTGTCATATTGTCTGTGCGGACTAGGACAACTTTGCCTGTGAGATGAGACTGAAAAGCTTTCAGCGTTAGAAACACTGCTAGAAGCTCTAGATAGTGAATGTTGATGTGTCTGTCGTCCCATAGACCTTGAATTGTGTAAAGATGGAGATGTGCACCCCAACACATATGAGATGTGTCTGCTGTTAGCACGACTGGTGGAAGAGGGTCAATGAAAGGCCGCCCTTTTGATAAATTTTGTGGGTTCCACCACTGCAGAATGCGATGGGTGTGGCTGTCCACCAACACTAGATCTGTTAATTGACCCTTTGACTGATTCCACGGACGTGCTAAGCATTCTTGTAAAGGGCGCATGTGTAGTCTTGCATGAGGTAATATTGCAATGCATGATGCCATTATTCTCAATAGCAGCATGTAGGTCCTAGCTGACAAGGTTTAGAACTGCAGCAATAGAGTATGGATATTGGAAATTCTGGCTGCATTGGGGAAGGTTGAGAGTGGCTCCTAGATAAGATTGTATCTGTGAAGACGGTAGGTGAGACTTTTGAATGTTGACCTTCTAAACCTAATTGTTAGAGTAGGTGTAGCATGGTCAGAGTGTTTTGAAGATACTTTTGGTGTGTGCTGGCTTTGATGAGCCAGTCGTCTAGGTATGGGAAGACAATAATTTGTTATCCTCCCAGATAAGCTGCTACTAATGCTAGGCACTTTGTAAATACCCTGGAAGCAGTAATTACTCCGAATGGAAGTACTTTGAACTGATAGTGTTTGCCTGCTATCACAAATCTGAGATATTTAAGATGAGCTGCATGAATGGGGATGTAAAAATATGCGTCTTTTAAGTCCAGTGTGGACAACAACAACAACAACAACAACAACAAAAAAATCGCCTTGCTGCAGTAGAGGAAGAACATGTTGAAGTGTTACCATGTGGAAATGTTCTGACAGTATGTACTGGTTTAACTTTCTGAGATCCAAAATTGGCCTTAAGGAACCGTCATTTTGGGGAATTAGCAAATAAAGAGAGTAAACCCCAGAACCTTGGTACTGAAACAGAATTTGTTCTATGGCTCCCTTTTGTAAGAAGGATTGCACCTCTAGTTTGGGTAAATGCAAATGGTCTGACAACAGTTTGTGAACGTGAGGTAGAATGTTTGGTGGATTGGAGGTGACCTCCACGCCATAACCATGTTGGATAAGGTCTAGTTCCCATTTGTCAGTTGTTATAGATTGCCAAATGGAGATAAACTGTTGAAGTCTTCCCCCGATAGGTGTTGAGTGATTAGGGGGCAGTGTGGGCAAGTCACTGTTTATTAGGGAAGGAATATGCTACTTACCAGTATGCATCTGTTCTTGGCATGTAGAGCTGCAGATCTATACACTGTGCATAGATCTCCATCTGGTGTTGGGCCCGGATGTTTGCAGTTTGTTTTTGTTCTTGGACAGTCTTTGGAAGTCACGAGTTCGGTGACTCCTCCTTCGGTCCGTACTGCGCATGAGCTTCGGTTCCATCCTCAGATTGTTTTTTGCCAGCAGGGAAAAGATGGAGCGTAGTGATAATAGTAAAGAAACCCATGTGTGTTGTATCTAAATAAGATAGACTGGAACGGATACAGGTAGCCGGGGAGGCGGGTGGGCGTGTATAGATCTGCAGCTCTACATGCCAAGAACAGATGCATACTGGTAAGTAGCATATTCCGTTCGAGGCATATGAGCTGCAGATTATACACTGTGCATAGATTATATAGCAGTACCCAACCCTGGCGGCGACCACCGGTATCCGTTGCAGTGGTTTGAAACAGTGTCTTTAGTACAGCCTGGCCCACACTAGCTTGTTGTTTAGAGTGCACGTCTACACAGTAATGTTTTGTGAAGGTGTGCGGTGTTGACCATGTGGCGGCTTTGCAGATGTCATCTAAGGGTATGTTCCCTAGAAAAGCCATAGAAGCCCCTATCTTTCTTGTAGAGTGGGCTTTAGGTGGAACAGATAATGTTCTTTTTGCTTTGTGATAGCAAATTTGTATACACTTTACAATCCACCTAGCTATCCCTGATTTTGAGATGGGGTTGCCTTTTTATGCGGTGGAGAGGAGACGAACAACTGTTTAGTCTTTCTGAAAGGTTGCGTTCTTTGTATGTAGTACAGTAAGGCCCTTTTAACATCAAGTGTATGTAGAGCCCTTTCCGCAACAGATTGAGGTTGCGAGAAAAAAACTGGTAATTCCACCGATTGATTAAGATGGCAGGGGGAAATGACCTTGGCAGAAATTTTGGATTTGTGCGAAGTATCACCTTGCTGTGATGTATCTGTAAAAAGGGTTCTTGTATAGTGAACGCTTGTATCTCGCTAACCCTTCTAAGGGAAGTGATAGCTACGAGGAAAGCTGTTTTCCAAGTCAGGAACTGTAGCTCACATTTATGCATTGGTTCGAAAGGCGGACCCATTAGCCTTGTAAGAACTACGTTTAGATTCCACACAGGTGAGGATGGTGCCCTGGGCGGAATTACTCTTTTAAGGCCTTCCATGAAGGCTTTAATAGCAGGCACTCTGAAAAGAGATGAATGCTGTCTGTTTTGCAGGTAAGCAGCAATTGCTGCTAGGTGTAGAAGGATGGATGAATACGCCAGGTTACACCTTTGAAGATGGAGCAGATAGCATATGATGTGCTGTATGGATACATCTAAAGGGTTGATTGTATTGTTACGGCAGTAAACAACAAATCTCTTCCACTTTGCGGCATAGCATGCTCGAGTGGTAGGACGTCTGGCTTCCTTGATAATGTTCATGCAATCAGGGGGAAGGTTAAGGTATCCAAATTCTAAGATTTCAGGAGCCAGATCGCAAGGTTGAGCTGAGCTGGGTCCGGGTGCCCGATTTCTCCATGGTTCTGGGTTAGGAGGCATGGGGACAGGTGCAGTTTTTGATGTGGCACCACCGAGAGCTGTAGTAGTGTGGTGTACCACGGCTGCCTGGCCCATGTTGGAGCTACCAGAATGAGTGTGATGGAGTGCTGTTGTAGCTTCCTTACCACTAATGGAATTAGCGGGAGAGGTGGAAAGGCATATGCAAATTTGCCTGACCAGTTCATCCATATCGCATTGCCTTTGGACAATGGGTGTGGATATCTGGTGGCGAAGCTTGGGCATTTTTTGTTTTCGTGGGTGGCGAAGAGGTCTATCTGAGGATGCCCCCACTTGTGAAAGAATGGATGAAGAACTTGTGGATGCAGTTCCCATTCGTGCATTTGCTGCGTTTGTCTGCTGAGGAGATCTGCCATGGAGTTCTGTATACCTGGGACGTGTTATGCCAGGAGAAAGATTTTTTGTGGCATTGCCCATCTCCATATGCTCTGTGCTAAGTGAGAGAGCTGGGGAGAGTGTGTCCCCCCCCCCCCCTGTTTTTGAATATAATACATTGCAGTCATATTGTCTGTGCGAATGAGGACTGCCTTGGCTGAGATTTGTTTCTGAAACGATTTCAGGGCTAGAGAGATCGCCAATAACTCCAGATGGTTGATGTAACCTCTGTTGTGGCGTCCATACACCTTGTACTGTGAGGTGTAATAGGTGCGCTCCCCAGCCGGAGAGCGATGCGTCTGTTGTTAGAATCACCTGAGGAACCGGGTCCAGGAACGGTCGCCCTTTGGAAAGGTTTGTGGTGTTCCACCACTGCAGAGAGCGATGGGTGCGACCGTCCACCAACACCAGATCCGTCAGCTGTCCCAGGGCCTGGTTCCACTGGCGTGCTAGGCACTCTTGGGAGTGGACGCATGTGAAGTCTTGCATGAGGCACTATGAAGATGCAAGATGCCATCATCCCTATTAGTTTCATGAACACACTTGCTGGGAGAGAGTGCTGAAGGAGGAATCTTTGGCGCAAGGCTTGTATGCTTGCGATTCTGGCTGAGTTGGGATAGGCTATGGCTTTTGAGGTGTCTATAGTGGCACCGAGGTATTGCTTTGTGTGAGACGGTATCAAGTGGGACTTTTGGTGGTTCACCGTGAAGCCTAGCTGGTGGAGTAGTTGGATGGTAGTGTTTGTATGCTGCACACACTGGTGGTAGGACGCGGCTTTTATGAGCCAGTCGTCCAGGTAGGGGAAGACGTGAATGTTTTGTCTTCTGAGGTGTGCCGCCACTACTGCCAGGCATTTGGTAAACACCCGTGGTGCGGTTGTGACCCCGAAGGGGAGAACCTTGAACTGATAATGTTGGCCGTCCACCACAAATCTGAGGTACTTTCTGTGAGCAGGGTGTATTGGAATATGAAAGTATGCGTCTTTCAAATCCAGTGTAGTGAGAAAGTCGTCCTGACATAGGAGTGGGAGAACTTGTTGGAGGGTTACCATGTGAAAATGGTCTGAATGGATATATGCATTTAGAGGCCGGAGGTCTAGAATGGGCCGTAGGGTCTCGTCTTTCTTTGGTATCAGAAAGTACAGAGAGTAGACCCCTAAATTTTGCTGATTGATGGGGACCTGCTCTATAGCTTGTTTTTGCAGGAGAGAGAGAGTACCTCTTGTTTCAGGAGTGTGGTATGTTCTTGTGACATGGCACGTTGTCTGGGTGGAATATTTGGGGGGGTAGAAGTTAGTTCGAGACAGTACCCTGACCGAATAATTTGGGTCACCCATTTGTCTGATGTTATGGTCTCCCAGGTTTGAAGGAAGTCTTGTAGTCTGCCCCCGACCGGAGTGGAATGGTCTGGGGGGAGCGGGGGAAAGTCATTGTGTGGGCGGTGTGGCAGAACGGGCGGTGTTGGTTTTGCCCCTGCCTTTATTATTGTTTCCTCGATATCCACCTCTTTGATAGCCCTTTGTGAAGGTATTCTGAGGAGGGGACTTATAGGATGTGGAGGCGTTATCGGAAGAGTAACCTCTGCTAGAGCCTCAAAAGGAGGAACGGCGAAAGGAGCGTCTAGGGGTGTGTGATTGTAGTGCTTCCATAGACTTCGCCGTATCTGTATCCTTCTTCATTTTTTCCAGGGCTTCGTCTACTTTTGGGCCAAATAAGTGTTGTTGGTCAAAAGGGTGGTTCAATATAGATGCTTGGACCTCTGGTTTAAAGCCTGAGATCCTGAGCCAGGCGTGGCGGCGAAGCAGAACACTGGTGTTTATAGCCCTAGAAACTGTGTCTGCTGCGTCAAGTGCACATTTAATAGAGGTGTTAGTAATAATCTCTCCCTCTTGTATTAGTTCATGAGCCTTATTTTTATATTTCTCTGGGAGATGTTGCATGAGAGCCTCCAGCTCATCATAGTGCGCTCTGTCGTACCGCGCCAGCAGCGCCTGCGTGTTGGCGATGCGCCACATATTGGCAGCTTGCGAGGCAGTGCGTTTGCCTGACGCATCTAAGAGCTTGGACTCCTTATCGGGTGGTGGAGCCTCACCAGATGACTGAGAATTGGAGCGTTTACTAGCTGTGGATACCACTAATGAGTCCAGGGGCGCAGGTCCTTTAATATAGGCAGGATCTGTGGGGGCTGCCTTGTATTTCTTTTCTATTCTGGGGTTTAAGACCCTAGCCCTGACGGGGTCTTTGAAAACCTCTGTCGCATGTTTGGTTACCCCTTTAAGCATGGGTAATATAGCGGTGGATTTATCTGCGATGTCAAACGTGTCAAGTAGGAAGTCTTCCTCAACTGGATCACTGTGTAACTCCACCCCATGATAATGTGCCGCCCGTTGTAAGAGGTGGTGGAACCCCAGGGAGTCCTCTGGTGGGGATGGCCTGGATGGATAAAGATCATCCTGAGGCACATCTGGGACATCTGGATTGTGATAATCCTCCCATGGGTCTGGTGTTCCTGCGGGGCATCTGTTGGATCATAGTATGGATCCCCTTGGTCATCAGGGTCTGGAGACGGGGTCGGAGAGCGATGAGGCAAGGGTGGAGAAGGTGGGGGCGGAGATGGAGGGAGTGGAGGAGGTGGTGGGGAGGGTACTCTGAATGGGGATGTGGCAGAGTCCTTCCGTTTTGGCGGTGGAGGAGGAGTTGGCTTGTCAAAATGTCTTTTCTTGGAAGACAAAGTTAAATGTCCAGTCTTTGGATCCTTTGTTAAAGTCTTTTGAAGAGGATCTGGCGTGAAAAACTCCTCCGGCACCGATTCCTCTATCGGTGCCGATGTTTTCAGAACGGACGGCTTCGTTGGTTTATCCGCGCCATGCTTTCTCGGGGCCTCAGATTTTTTGTTCGGCGCAGAGGCAGGCTTCGACACGGAAGCGTCGGTGCCGAGGGATTTATGTTTGGTCGGCACAGAGAGGCCAGGTTTCGACACCGATGGCTTCGGAACGGAGCTTGGTGTGGTTTTCTTCGGTGCTGAAGGGTGTTTTTCGGCGCCGCTAGGAGGCTGGCTCGAGCCCGAGCCGCCAGGAGACTTGTGATGCTTTTTCACCGGGCCCGAAGGTGGGGTGATGGAAGCGGTATGCTTGGTTTTCCCGAGGCCCGGAGGCGAAGGGGTAACCGGAGTCTCTTTCGGTATGGGCGCGGGAGTGGGAGGGGGTAGAGTACTCACGACCCTCTGCGCCGGTGTGATCTCCTCCACGTCGGAGTCGTCGGCCTCGGAAGCGCTGACGACATCGTCCTCCTGTTCGGTGTGCTGCTGTCCCGAAGCTCCGGTGTCTTCCCCGAAGATTTCAGGTGGAGCCGAGGTCGATGAGTGCGTCATGGTGCGTCGAGCTCGTCGATCCCGAATAGTCTTTTTCGATCGAAAAGACTTGCAGGCGGGGCAGTCTCGGGCCTCTTGTTCAGGAGAGAGGCAGAGGTTGCACACCTGATGGAGATCGGTGTGGGGAAATTTAGACCCACATTTTGGGCACTTCTTGAAGGGAGTCCTTTCCATCGGCCGAGACCGGAGTCGAGATAGGCCCGAAGGCCGCTGCCGATGCCTGGAATCGAAGAAGTGCCGAAGAGAGAGATGAAGAAGCCGATTTCGTCTGAAGAATCTCGATGGACGAGGATTTTTCGTCGAAGGTCGAACTGGAAAGGTTCGAAGCCGGAGCACGAAGTATCACATCCGAGCCCGGTGGCGGAAAAAAACAATCTGAGGATGGAGCCGAAGCCCATGCGCAGTACGGACCGAAGGAGGAGTCACCGAACTCGTGACTTCCAAAGACTGTCCAAGAACAAAAACAAACTGCAAACATCTGGGCCCAACACCAGATGGCGATCTATGCACAGTGTATAATCTGCAGCTCATATGCCTCAAACAGGGGTGTTACGTGGTGTGGCGCCTTTACCCCTGCCTTTGGAATTGTTTCCACTATATCCTCCTTTGTAGAAAATTTTAGAGGAAAAGGATTGGTTGTTTCCTTTGTAAGAGGAAGCCTTGGGGTCTGAGGACGTTGTTTTGGACCCTACTCTGTAAAACAAGCGGCAAAAAGAGCCTCTATTGGTTGGGGACTAGAGCGCTCTCATGGATTTTGCTACTTCAGTGTCCTTTTTCATTTTTCTAAGGATTGTCAACTACAGGACCAAACAAATGTTGTTTATCAAAAGGAGTGTTCAAAACGGACTGTTGAAACTCTGGCTAAAACCCCGAAATCCTAAGCCATGCATGCCTTCTAAGGAGGCTGCTGGTATTGATCTCCCTAGCTGCGGCGTCAGCTGTGTCTCAAGCGTATCCTTTTGAGGAGTTAGAGATGAGTTTTCCCTCTTCAACTAACTGCTGTGGCTTAGTTTTGTGTTTGTCTCGGAGATATTGAAGCAGTTGCTCCATCTCATCCCAGTGTGCCCTGTTGTACCTAGCTAGTAGGCCCTGTGTGTTTGTGATACACCAGTGGTTAGCGGCTTGAACAGCTACTCATTTTCTAGAGGCATGTATAAGTTTGGATTCTTTATCTGGGGGAGGAACATCCCCAAGGGTTTGCGAGTTAGCTCTTTTGCAAGCTTTGCTCACTACTAGGGAGTCAGGAACCCAGGGCCTACGTCCTTTCCCAAAAAACTGCATTCAAGCCTACACCCAATTGGTATCTCTGGCCACAGGTCAGCCCTTGGTAAATGGCACCACAGGTACCCAGGGCACTGCGACCAAAGAAGGCCTCTAAGGCGTGCAACACTTATTGTGCCATCCTTAGAGGTCCTGTACCTTCACACTCACACACTGCCTTTGCAGGCTGCGAGTTTTGGCGCAGAACAAAGTGAAGAGTCGGCATGGCACACATCCCTGTGTGCCATGCTTACAAGCCACTGCCCTGACATAGATCAGTCACCCCTCTAGCAGGGTGCACTATACCAGTGGTGAGGGTACAGGTGCATCAGCCCTGTACCCCTACAGTGTCTAAGTCCATTCTTAGGCATTGTAAGTGCAATGCTGCCATTAAGAGTATATGGTGTTGGGAGTTTGTCATTAACAACTAACTCCACAGCACCATAATGGCTACACTGAAAACTGAGAAGTTTGGTATCAAACTTCTCGGCACATTAAACCCACACTGATGCCAGTGTGGAATTTAATGAAAAATGCACACAGAGGGCATCTTAGATATGCCCCCTGAAAACTAACCTACCACTAGTGTCCAGGCTGCTTTCAGCTGCCACCACAAGACATGTTTCTGGACCCCTGGGTCGAGAGCCTGCTGCTCTCGGGGGCCTGAAACAGTGCACATCCTGGGACGAGGTGCCAAGCCTCCTCCCTCAGGATGGGCAGGGTCCATGAAGGGGAAGCTTTTAAGGCTTGCAGCCTTTGTGAGCTTCCCCAGGCCACTTGCTGCTTTCAGCAACTGGTCCCTGTGAGAAGTTGGCCTGGTATATGCTGTCCACTAGTTATAGTGGGCACCTTGCACCAGTCCAAACAACCCCTTATTGATGATAGGTTAAAGACAACCTTATTTGAAAGCTATCCTAGTGGTAGCTATGGAGAGCAGCCTTCAGGCTAAGTCTTGAAGGATTGTAAAGCAGCTTGTTTTACCAGTCTACAATCTCTTGAGTGGCTAAATGAAAAGAGACCACACCAGGTATATATATAAAATATATGTATTTATTTCTAAACACACCCTACTAGTCTCTAGAGGTCAAAGCACATATGTTACAATTCAAATATCACAGTAAATTAGCACAATATACGATAGGCCCTAGGGGCAAACCAAACCATATATTAAGAAAGTGGTAGAAGAACCAAGACTTGACTAGACACAATGCCTAGAGCCTGCAGAATCGCTGGGACCCCAAGGAACCACTCAAGTTAGTGACACAGGGGACCCACAGGGAACGTGTGCAGTGTGAGAACCCAGCCGCGAGCTCCGTCAGCTTCTATGGGGAAAGTCGCGGTTGGAAATTTAAAGTTTAAGGACACTTAGGAGTGGACTAGGAACAAACCCTTTTGGACTTGGATGGTCCTAGGGCCAACACCCACGGGAGCACCGGAGTACTCGTGTTACCTCACCCAGGGAAGCCGGATGCATAGGTGTCAAATGGTGTTGGGTCGCGTTGTCGTTTTCCATGGCAGCTTGCTGGTAAAGTGCTGCTACCGGGAAGATGAGAAGTGTCCGAAGGGATCCAAGCCTGGATCGAAGATGTGAAGAACCTGAAAGCAGAGGGGACAGAGTCTGGGTCACTTGCCAGTGACCAGGGGCATGATAGTCGAATGCCCACCGATGTCGGGTGCTTCAGGTGCGAGGAGGGGAAGCTTGACTCTTCAGCCACGAGGACCAGGAGGTGTCGAGGACGACCAGGAGCTGGATTCGAGCTGTCCCACGAAGGATGTAGAGTGCTGCAGCGCCGGTGCCCGGATTGGACGAAACAAGCCTTGGCAACAGCAACCCACGCAGGAAGAGGAAAGCTGCTTAGGTGCGGACCAGCAAGGTCTTGGGGACTCCCCAAGCGATGGAGAGTCAGTGCACGTCTGGAACAACCAGGGAAGCCCAATTAAAGTTACAGTTGCCTTAACATGGACCCACCAGTCAACGGACCAGGGATCGCGAAGGAGCCTTGAGCGAAAACACAAAGAGCGGGGCTTACGGAACACTCGCGGAGTGTAGGCCAGCAATCTTCGGTGTAAAAGGTGCTCGGGGTCTGGGCTACCAGTAACCCAATGCACAGCCTCAAAGGACGTCGAGAGGCTGATGCACTTGCAAATGTGCACGGTGTCTAGGGGTTCCAGTTCCACGGTACCCACGAGGGCTACAGGTCTCCGCTTTGCTGGGGCTCGGGTCAGCCTCTGGGAAGTGTGGAAACCCACCTCCTGTGTTGCAAATTCTTCGGCGTCCGGCGGGAGCTTCGGACATGTAGACCAGACAGATACGTCTTTGGTGCCTGCCAAGCAGGGGAGTAACTCCTTTACTCCAAGGGAGATTTTTCAGTCATCTAGTCGTGTAGATCGTCGAAGTTCCGGGATTTCTGTATCAGAGTTTCGTCCAGGTGTAATCTAAAGTCCTGTAGCCAGGGGTTCCTTTCTTATACCCAAGGAAGAGGTTGGACATACTCTGGGGACCCACCTATGGGGGGGGGTCAGGAAAGAGGGGTGGCTACACCCATTTCCTTTGTCCAGTTTCGCGCCAGAGCAGGGGCTGGTAGCCCCTGCAACCGGTTTGAACTGGGCTATGCACAGGGACACCAAATGTGCCCCCAGTGCGGACTTCAAAGCACTCTTGGAGTGCTCCCACCCAGCCCTAATACACTAAGGCCTGTCTGGGACGTGAGAACACCTCCCTGTGACGGGAAACCTATTGTCCAGGCCTCCCCTGCCAGAGTTTCGGTCAGCAGCAGGAGGCCAGACTCGTGTCTGTGGCTTGCAGCATCCATTTTGTGATGCCAGGGTTTTGTTAGCTGGTACCGGGTATACCGGTGCTGTCATGTCTCTCCCTCTAGAAGGGGGTGGTCATACTCCCACACCAGTTACTGTCGTGGAGGTATGATTCCAAGGTGCAGCCATCCCATAGTTAGCATTTACCGTTTGGTTAGAATGCACCTAAGAGTATATGATCAGGCTGCATCACAGACAACCCCAGAGAAGAGAGTCCGAAGGCTGCAGAGGGGCTCTGCTCATGCATGGGCACCCTCTCACACAAAACCAAGCACCCTGCCTTCAGGATTGATAAGGCCTGCCATAGGGGTGACTGATAGGTTTATATGTGCAGTGATAGGGTGAGATATAGTGAACCTATATCTCAGTAAGGGGTGCATGCACCACCTTACTCAGGCTGCAGTAGCAGACCTGTGGTGTCATTTTGGAGGGCTTCCCATGGGTGGCATAATACATGCTGCAGCCCCTGCTAGGCCTCTGGGGTACCTATGCCCTGGGTGCATGGTATACCATATACTAGGGACTTTTAAGGGCACCCCAGAATCCAATCTGTGGGGTACCTAAGGTACTTGTAATCAATTTAAGGGAGAAAGCAGATAGGCTGGGGTCCTGAATAGCAGGATCCCAGCCAAACTAAGTCAAAAACCAGCAAAACACCAGGAACAAAAGTGGGGGCAACCATGTAGTCAGATTCCAACTTCCTACAGTCCCTACTGGTTCTGACCACCACTTTGGGCAGGGGAACCGGCGGGAAAAATAAGTGAGGAAGAGAGGTGTGCCCACCTCTGCCAACTCCACCCCTAAGGTGGGGGAGGTGAGGTGAGGCACAAATCTGTCCCTGTCATCTTTCAGATGGAGGACCTCAGACAACAAGGAAAAAAATTGTGCCACCCTCCCACTGGAGGGTGGCATAATAGGGGGTGTACCCCCCCAAAAAAGGGAGCCATTGGTCCCAAACTTTTACCAACCTGTAACGCCCCTAAATCTAGTATTTAAGGGGCCCCCTGAACCTTACTTCCTCAGACCAGAAGAAACTACAAGAAAAGAAGAAGGACCGAACAGCCGTGCCGAAGCTAACAAGAGGAAGACGTCCACTTACTTGGCCCCAGCCCTAACGGCCTGTCTCCACTTCAAACCTGCTCCTGCAAAATCCCGCTGTGTCCTGCTGCCAGCAACCTCGAAAACCCCAGAGGACCTACCTGCCTTCAACCACAAAGACTGTGTCTCCCGTGAACACAGGATTTGTTAATCTCCAACTTCTGGCTCCGGCCGGACACCGCGAATCTGCACCTGCCATCCATGACCCAAGCTCAAGTGGGCAAACACCACAAGGAAGTCCTCCCGGCGATCCTGACCCGAGATTCGGCAATCTCTGAACTGCCTCAAACCTCCAGCCAACACCTGCAGCCTAAATTCGGTAGGTCCCCCCAACCGCGACCAGGAGGTGGTAAGAAGATCCGACCATAAAAGACACCCTTGCACCCGATGCCTCACAGCCTTGGATAGTCCAACCGACGTTGCCTAACCAACCCCCAAGATCCCAACTTAGCTCTCGAAGTCTGCAGTGACTTTGCAAACCGGTTGTTCCCCATTGCAAACAACAGGGCGCCCAACGTCAAAACAGCACCCTGCAGCCGGCCGCCCTAGTGCCACTGAGGGTGCACCTTTGATGCTACTTTGTTTCCTCATTTGCCCTGAGTTAACGTCTAGGAGCTTTGCTCCTACACCCAAGTTGCCTGCCCATCAGCTGCCATCAAACTCAGGTCTCCTATCCCCCATTGGATAATATTGGGCCTCAGCACTCTGCACCAAGCCACCCTAGTGCCGCTGAGGGTGTAACGAGTGCGCATCCCTGACCCTGGGGGACCCCTTAGTCTACCCCCAGAACCTCAACTCCCACTACCAATTATTTACCCTAAAAACGATAACACTATTTTCCTCCATAGCATAACATTGACTGTTTTTCTTGGAAAAGTTTTTAAGTGTCGAGGTGAAAACCTAAAGAACTTTTTTTAAAATTGTACTAACAAAAACGATCTTACTTACCTGTTTACAGGAAATGTTCAAGTGTAGTATCCTTGTATACTACACTGTGTAAAAAAAGTAATCTCTAAAGTAACTTACCTGTAATTTTCCTGTAATTTTACTCAAAATCCTATACAAAGTATATGTACTGTATTCTGAAAAACATTGCATTATCAGTAACACTACTGTAATCAAATCACATTTACAATTGCAATCAAAACTGTGTTATAATCTGTATATTTACTGCAAAGTGCTTACCACTTACCAGGCTTGCTTGGTTCTAGGAAATACAATAACTAAAAGAATATTTTTATACAAAAACACTTGGTCTGAAGTTCAGTCTTTGAGTGTGTGAAGTCATTTGCTCACTGTGTACAACAAATGCTTAACAGTGTCCTCTGATAAAGCCTTACTGCTCGACCACAAATAAAGAGTGAGGTGCTTTCTAACTTTACCTCTGCCTACCTTTGGGGTTCCACTGGACTCTCTGCACACTATACCTCAAGTACAGAGCCAGCTTCCTACACTCATCATGCCTTTAATCATAGGGAGTGTTTGACTTGGCCTATGTGTGGACTTAAGTGTTTCAAATAGAAAGTCCTTTACTAATGTTTCTCTATGTAATTTTACCACATGACACTCTGCTGCTCTGGCAATGAGCTGTTGTTAAGCCAAATTATAATCTGGTGGTGAAGGTTTTGCAGGATAAAGGACTGGCTCGTCTACTGGAGGGTCAATGGTGTAATCATTTCATGGGTCTACAGGCAAATAAGTATCATCACCCTGATCCACATCTGGATCTGTATGTGGACATTCCTGAGGTGTTATGTGTAATGGATCTTCAATTATTAATTGTGGAGAAGATGATGGAGGTGGAGAGGGTTGTGGGGCAGGATAACCATGTCCTCCTCCTTCTTTAAGGGAATCTTATCAGTAGTGTCCTCTTCAGGAAGCTTGTGTTTCGCTGCATTTTTGGTTAAAATGTCCCCAGTATCAGGATTAATATAAATTTGCTTTTTTTTGCGATCCAATTTGGCGTTAAGAACGTCTAAAATGGTCCTGGAGGCTCGAGAGCATTGTCCTTGGATTTAGGTGTCGAAATCGACTTGTCTTTCTAATGTTTCGGCTCCGAATCGTGCTTGAGTTTCGTAGCGGAGGGTTTCGGCTCCGAAGCATGTTTTGTGTTTCGAAGCAGAGGGTTTCAGCTCCGAACCAGATTTGTCATTTGAGCCGGCTTAATTCGGATCCGAAGCTAATTTCAGCCGACTCGATCCCGAGCCGGAAGGCTTGACGGTTTGTTTTGGTGCTGAGCCGAGAGGCGGTGCTTTGGAAACATCATCTCGGTGCCGACCTTGGCCAGAAGTGTAATCAAGCAAGGCTTGGGTCCGTAACTCCCCAGACTGGACCACCTCAATATTGAAATAAGCAAACAGGATGTCGGGGGGGGGGGGGGTTATTTTGATTAGAGTTGTGATAAACCTTAGACCATTAATTCCAAAGTTTTCAAGCTTTATTACGCTTATTTTTGATATTTCAACAAAGACATTCATAAATCAATAGAGCATGTCTTTTCAAAGAAACACCACATTAGTAAATCGCACAATTCAAAAACATTTGAAATAGAACTATATACAACATTTACATAGTGCAAAAAAAAAATTGTGAGAAAAAATAATAATATATGGGAAGTTTTTGCAAACAAATAATAACAAATCAATAATCACAAGAAAAACATCAATAACTCATGTTTGCCAGCCTGAAATTAAACCAGTCCTACATTCATATTAACACCAGACGGACAGTTACTCATTTTCTAAACACATGTTTCCTGTCCTGCCTGTGAGAGGATGTGGATACCTAACCTACTGGTGGGTGTTGTCAGAAGCTGCGGAGGGAAATATTATTTAACATGCCTCATGACACACCTCATCAACAGTCCCCCATACTCAAAGCCTGACCGTGGCCAGAAGACAGAGGTGGTGCCGTAGCCTTATTAGTTTTAGAAGGGGATTTAGGGGGCGAGGGGTCTCACGGCACCCTGTCCCGGAGGCACATCTATATCCGGAGTGTGTTGGATGCTTTGGCGCTGCATCTCTCGCCGTCAAGCCAGACGATCGCTTAGAGTCTTCTTGGACCGAAACGACTTACAAGCGTCGAGGTTGTCCTCCTTGTGCTCCGGAGAGAGGGACAAGTTACAAAGTTGATGAAGGTCGGTGTGAGGGTACTTGGCTTGGCACCCAGGACAGAAGTGGAATGGAGTCAGTTCCATCGGCAGAAGGCTGGCCCGATGTGGCAAGGCTTGACGGCCACTCACAATGTTTTCGATCGAAAATGGAGAGTTTGTTGATTGATCCGATATGTGGAGAACAAGGAAATGCATACGGAAACAATACCGTAGAGGGTAGAGTGGATTGCGCACGGAGGGGAACACTAAGAACGGTTTCGAACCGGAGCACAGCAATACAAGTCTGAACCCGATGGCGGAAAAAAAACAATCCAACAATGAAGTAGAGGCCCATGCGCACTATCACTGAAAGGAGTCGCCGCCTTACCTTGTGACTGGAAAGACTTCTTCAAAGAAAAACAACTTATAAATATCCAGACCCAACACTAGGTGGCAGGAGTATGCAAAGCATGTATATCTACAGCACACATGCCTCAAACAGGTAGTTGCAGTAATCCAGTCTTGGGATCACAAGGGCCTGCACAACTGACTTCTTAGCCGCCAAGGGAAGCAAATCAGAAATCTTGGCTAACATTTTCAGCAAGGTGAAACACTTTCCAGCCTAGCAAGCTATTTGCTCATCGAAGGAGAGCATTACATTAAACCATATTCCTAGGTTTTTCACTTAGGCAAGAAATAGGCCACGACGCTGAGGACCAGACAGATGGTTGCTTTCCAACTATGAGCACCTCTGTTTTGTTGGCATTAAGTTTTAGCCAGCCAGAGTTCAGCCACTGAGCCAGTTCTACCAGACTGGACCCTAAACGTATTGCAGATCCTCCTTCATCCTGAGCAAGCGTGATAATCAAGTGTGTCAACGGCATGGGACATCACGGTGGCATTGTGTTTGCAGATGACATCTGCCAGGGGGCGCATATAGATGCTGAATAACATGGGGCTTAGCAGAGAGCCCTGTGCCAGGGGCAGCACTTCAGAAACAGAAGGAGTCTGAACTACTTAGAAGGTGCGATCCTGAAGGTATGAGGCCAACCACTTTAGTGCCAGGGAGCACACACCACAATTCCAGAGCCGTTGTAACAGCAGGCTGTGTGAGACAGTATCAAATGAAGCACTTAAATCCAGCAGGATCAAAGATGCAGTGTGACCTCTGTCTGCAGCATATCTCAAAGACTCTAAGACAAGCAACAATGCGGACTGTGTTATATTGAGCCCGAAAACCTGATTGCGACTCATGATGCAGGTTATTAGATTCTATAAAAAGTGTCAGTTGAATATTGCCATGTTTCTCGGGGGGGAACGGCCGCAACAAAGCCGGAAGAGACTGGCCTGCCAGAACGCCGCAAGTGTAACCACACTTGCCTGAACAATGCATTTGCCTAAACCTCGCATATGCGTGGTTAAGGCAGATAGCGCTCTAGTGTTCAGGATGGGCAGGTATGCGTCAGAACAGGAAGCTCCGGACAGGTAAGTGGGGCTGGGGGAGGGGGTAGCTTTTATGGGTGTGTTTGGGGGTGAGTTTTTAGTAGTGGGGCGGTTTTAGTGCTTAGGGTGGGGAAATTCGGGTAGTTTATTTAATTAGGGGCAGGGTTTTAAGCCTCAGGTCAGTGGAAGGGGTTGGGGTATTTTTAGGAAGGGTTAGTATATGGTAAGCAGCATGGTTTTTGGCTTCAGGGCGGGGGGGATTAAGGGGTAGTTTTAAGAGCAGGGCAGGTTTTAGGCCTCAGGGGGGGGGGGGGGGGCAAGATAGGGGTTTCGAATTTTAGGGCTTAGGTCGGGGCATACGCCCTTACCATACATGCCTTTAGTGCGAGAATGTGTGGAAAAGGCATGTGTGGCAAAGGAATGCGTGGTTGAGACGCATTAGTGGTTCGGTCTGCGTGGTAGAGGCATGCATGGTTTAGCAATGTGTGCCTCTATCATACGCCCGTTTCTCGGCTACTTTCGCAAAAAAGGGGAGAAGCGAGATAGGTCTGACGTATTCCGGTAAGGCAGGATTCAACTAAGGTATTTTGAGAAGGGGCTTAACAATGGCACGCTTCCAGCTTTTGGGTATCAGACCAGAGGAGAACCAGATGCTCAGAAGATTGCCCAGTCTACGCAGTGTGGATTGCATGGCTTATATTAGGATTTTTGGGGGAGAAGGGTCCTCTGGAGATACTGTTTTAACTCTGTTAACCAGGGCCGGGAGTTCGTCCAACAAGGGACTAATAAAGCTGGAAAGATCATATGAAAAGGCAACGGCTTCCAACCAAGTCTCAGGGCATCCTAGATCACTCACCGATTCAGAGAAAGACTGGGCAATACAAGCCACCTTATCATGAAAGAAGTGAGCAATGGTATTACAGCTCAAAAGTGATGCGATCCAGAGAAGTCGGGGAGTTGACGATTGAAAACAATACCCTAAATGAATGGTGGACAGATTTGATCCTATTGGCAAAGAAATTCCTATGAGAGGCACAAATTCTTTCCTACTGGCGTCTGCACATGGGTCCATCTCCAAGGTTATCTGCACTTTATCTATTAAGCGTGATCATAGGCTCAAACCTCTCATTCAAGACCAAAGTGATGACTCATTCACTCACTCAGGCCTCTCTCAAATGATACAGTCATAACTAGCACCAGAGATGTCCCATCTACATCATGTCAATTCAGAACACTGAAGTCGGACAAGATCTATTCTGAACAGACAGGAACACATTATGCTTACTTGCGTTAAAAGCTGTACGCTTCCTTACCAGTCATAAGAATTATATCTTTCAAAGCACTTTGTATTACACAACAGGCAGTACATGGAGCTTGCAGACTGTACAATCAAAATCAAATCAAGAATGTTTCCATACCAGATAATTCCTTTTTTTGTGTGGTTTTTTTAGAAAACTGCATAGGCTAAAACTTATATGCTGTACAGACATTCAAGCTTTGGAATACACTCCCAAACAGAATTCAAGGCCAGTTAGAATTTAAAGAAGCAAGTGACTCAAACTACAACTTTGATGTATTTTTAAGCAGCATGCGAATTAAAACTCAAACTCCCTTTGACTGCAACTCCATGAGTAAGTGTCTCCTAAATTCTGCTGCAACAATCCTGGAGCACACAATCGAGCCTCACACAGGACAACAAAACTCAAAAGCTGACACTGCAATCAACATCATTCTCTCATGGAGTAACAACCTACTTAACTAACTGGAAAGCATTATAGAAATACCACAATACAATGGTCCTGGGGGACTTTGTTTTTAAGTCTATGAAAAACCCAGTTGCAGCATACTATAGGTTTTCAATAAAAGAATGGTATAAGCTTACTGTGATGTTAGCAAAGGCTGTTCCAACCATAAAGTAGAACACTCTGGGGTGAAGCTCGAGGATGTTCGATGGAGATAAGAAGACCCACAGGGTTGAAAATGTGAATAGCAGCAAGGGTGATATGATGGGTAGCATGGACTCATAAAAAGACGTATGCTTCAAGGTGTTACTTCGATATGATCTGTAAGTAAATAAAAAAACATGAATATATAAGAACGTGCTCTCTTAAAAGCCCCAATGCTGACAAATGAGGAGAATTGTTTTGAAAGCTTTTGAGTGGCTTTTGTAAGCAAACAATGTTGCTTCCCTCAAGAGTCAAAGTCGGCAGTGAGAATAAATCGCTCCAGAACAGATAAACCGATTCACCACCCATGCCTAGCTCTTCTGAAGTACAAGCCTCCTTTTCCATGCCACTGTTAAAGGAGAAACCTTAATTTCAGAAGTTCCTATGGAGACGAGTGGACAATGGTGTGTAGGTAGGAGTGTAGACCCACTAAGAAGTGATAGCGGGGTAAACTAATGTTGTAGAATGACATTCCAGTTTCTTTATATTATTAAGTGAAATCATACCTGGTTGGTAAACAGAGTGTAGGGATTTTCTTTGGCAAAGATTTACTGCAATACCTACAGCCCGTACCAAAGATTTGAGCAGAAACAAGAATGTTCACATTCTGTGGAGAAAAGGGCAGGATGTGTTGTCTCTTTAGAGTGCCCTAATGAGCAGACAGACCAATCATGACAGCACGGAGGACTGGCCCTCTAAAACACTCCAGCAGCTTGTAAAGCAGAACTACACAATATACCAGTCAAATGTTTGTTTTAAAAATGTATTTTCTAGGACCAGGACTCTGTGTGACATCATGCAACAGGCATTGAGGGGGTTTACATGAAGAGCAAGGGAACTCAAGTATGCAAGAAAACTTTTATCCCCTAATCCAGCACCATTCCACTTCCACACTGCTTCAATTCTCTACTATGTCATACCAAAGGGAATGAGCACCAGTAGAACCAGATGCCCAGAACAAGATCATTCCACCTACATTCCCCACCCAATACATGCAAAGGTGATAGTCTGAGGTGCACTTTGCACACTTTACAGCGTGTTTTTATGGTTGGATAGAATCGTACACAATAAAATTGTTTCATACTAAAATGAGCGACTTCTATAATATTGAGAACTGTCAGTGCTATTATCAGTGTTTAGTTTAGTTGCTCTGACCTGGTTTCCCCTCCTGATTCTGGTGACTGTTACTTTTGGTAGCACTGTTTGTGGCGTAAACTCAAATCATAGATTCCTCACCATGTAAATTTTCCTAAATACCAGACTGGATTGGGAAACTTTTTACAATAGCTCCTAGGCACCAGCCGCTGGCACCATCACCATCAGCCTCTATTGGGACTCTGTCCCACCTCCAGACATGACAACACAGAGACAAGGAAAAACCTCTGCAAGCTGAAATCAAATTATCTATCTTGGCTTTCGGCACCCTCAGACATGTGGCACGGTTGACGGATCGAAATGAATAGTTTTGAACCTTATTCCTTAAAATCCACTCCACACAACAGGTAGATCGTTAGGTGGCAAGCAGTTATTGCTTAGATTAAGTAGTCACGAGAAGGAATATGCTACTTACCAGTATGCATCTGTTCTTGGCATGTAGAGCTGCAGATCTATACACTGTGCATAGCTCGCCATCTGGTGTTGGGCCCGGATGTTTGCAGTTTGGTTTTCCTCTAGCAAAGTCTTTGGAAGTCACGAGTTGGGTGACTCCTCACTTGGTTCGTATTGCGCATGGGCTTCGGCTCCATCCTCAGATTGTTTTTCGCCAGCAGGGAAAGATGGAGCGTAGTGGTAACAGTAAAGAAACCCATGTGTGTTGTATCTAAATAAGATAAGACTGGAACGGATACAGGTAGCCGGGTGGGCGTGTATAGATCTGCAGCTCTACATGCCAAGAACAGATGCATACTGGTAAGCAGCATATTCCGTTTGAGGCATATGAGCTGCAGATTATACACTGTGCATAGATTATATAGCAGTACCCAACCCTAGCGGCAACCACCGGTATCCGTTGCAGTAGTTTGGAACAGTGTTTTGAGTACAGCCTGGCCCACAGTAGCTTGTTGCTTGGTTTGCACATCTACACAGTAATGTTTTGTGAACGTGTGCGGTGTTGACCATGTGGCTGCTTTGCATATGTCATCTAGTGGTATGTTTCCTAGAAAAGCCATAGAAGCCCCTATCTTTCTTGTAGAGTGGGCTTTAGGGGGAACCGATAGCGTTCGTTTTGCTTTGTGGTAGCAAATCTGTATGCATTTTACAATCCACCTAGCTATCCCCGATTTAGAAATAGGGTTGCCTTTATGTGGTGGAGAGAAGGAGACAAATAGCTGTTTGGTTTTCCTGAAAAGTTGTGTGCGTTGGATGTAGTAAAGTGAAGCCCTTTTTACATCCAGTGTGTGTAACGCTCTTTCCGCAACAGTTTGAGGTTGTGAGAAAAAGACTGGTAATTCTACCGACTGGTTTAAATGGAATGAAGAAATGACTTTGGGTAGAAACTTTGGGTTGGTGCGGAGTACAACCTTGTTCTGATGCATTTGGAGAAAAGGTTCCTGTATAGTGAGTGCTTGTATTTCACTAACCTTTCTGAGGGAAGTGATGGCCACTAGAAAAGCTGTTTTCCATGTGAGAGATTGGAGCTCACATTTATGTAATGGTTCAAAAGGGGGTCCCATTAACCGTGTGAGAACTATATTCAAATTCCAGACCGGTGAGGGTGGTACTCTGGGTGGAATTACTCTTTTGAGGCCTTCCATGAAGGCCTTGATGGCAGGCATTCTGAAGAGTGATAGGTGCTGCCTGTTCTGTATGTAAGCAGCAATGGCAGCGAGATGTAACCTAATGGAAGTATGTGCTAGGTTACACCTTTGTAGGTGGAGTAAATAACATATGATGTGCTGTATGGACACATTTAAAGGATTGATTGTGTTGTTGTGGCAGTAAACAACAAATCTTTTCCACTTTGCCGCATAGCATGCCCTAGTAGTAGGGCGTCTAGCTTCCCTGATAATGTTCATGCAATCAGGGGGAAGGTTAAGGTATCCAAATTCTAGGACCTCAGGAACCAGATCGCAAGGTTGAGCTGAGCTGGGTCCGGGTGCCTGATCTCTCCATGGTTCTGGGTTAGGAGGCATGGTGAGAGGTGTAGCTTTTGGTGTGGTACTACTGAGAGTTCCAGCAATGTGGTGTACCACGGTTGTCTGGCCCATGTTGGAGCTACTAGGATCAGTGTTAGGGAATGCTGTTGTAGCTTTCGCACCACTAATGGTATTAGTGGGAGAGGTGGAAAAGCGTATGCAAATTTGTTTGACCAGTTCATCCATATCGCATTGCCTTTGGACAATGGGTGTGGATATCTGGCGGCGAAGCTTGGGCATTTTTTGTTTTCGTGGGTGGCGAATAGGTCTATGTGTGGATGCCCCCACTTCTGAAAGAACGGGTGAAGAACTTGTGGGTGAAGTTCCCACTCGTGGATCTGCTGTGTCCGTCTGCTGAGCAGATCTGCCACGGTGTTTTGGACTCCTGGGACGTGTTGGGCCAGGAGAAAGATTTTTTGTGGAATTGCCCATCTCCACATGCTCTGTGCTAGCTGAGAGAGCTGTGGAGAGTGTGTGCCCCCCTGCTTTTGAATGTAGTACATGGCAGTCATGTTGTCTGTGCGAATGAGGACTGCCTTGCCTGAAATCTGCATCTGGAAGGATTTTAGGGCGAGGAAGATTGCTAGTAACTCCAGATGGTTGATGTGGAGTAACTTTTGTTGTGGCGTCCATGTGCCCTGTGCTGTAACAGATGAGCTCCCCAGCCGGAGAGCGATGCGTCTGTTGTGAGGATTATCTGTGGGACCGGGTCCAGGAACGGTCGACCTCTGGAAAGGTTTGTGGTGTTCCACCACTGCAGAGAGCGATGGGTGCGACCGTCTACCAACACCAGATCTGCCAGTTGTCCCTGGGCCTGGTTCCACTGGCGCGCTAAGCACTCTTGGAGTGGACGCATCTGGAGTCTTGCATGGGGCACTATGAAGATGCAAGAGGCCATCATCCCTATCAGTTGCATAAACACTCTTGCTGGGAGAGAGTGTTGAGATATGAATTTTTGACGCAGAGCCTGTATCTTTGCAATCCTAGCAGGATTGGGATAGGCTATGACTTTTGAGGTGTCTATGGTGGCACAGAGGTATTGTTTTGTGTGTGATGGTACAAGGTGGGATTTTTAATGGTTCACCGTGAAACCTAGCTGGTGAAGTAGTTGGACTGTAGCGGCGGTATGTTGCACACATTGTTCGTAGGACGTGGCTTTTATTAGCAAATCGTCCAGATACGGGAAGACGTGAATGTGCTGTCTTCTGAGGTGTGCAGCCACTACTGCTAGGCACTTGGTGAATACCCTTGGTACTGTTGTTACCCCGAACGGGAGCACCTTGAACTGGTAGTGTTGCCCGTCCACCACAAATCTGAGGTACTTTCTGTGAGACCGGTGTACTGGAATATGAAAGTATGCGTCTTTCAAGTCCAGAGTGGTGAGAAAATCGTTCTGGGAGAGAAGTGGGAGAACCTGTTGAAGGGTTACCATGTGAAAATGGTCTGAGTGTATGTAAGAGTTTAGAGGTCTGAGATCTAGGATAGGTCGTAGAGTCTCGTCTGTCTTTGGAATCAGAAAGTACAGGGAGTAGACCCCTAAATTTTGCTGATTTATGGGGACCTGCTCTATGGCTCCTCTTTGCAGGAGGGAGGTCACCTCCTGTTTTAGCAGTGCAGTATGTTCTTGAGACATAGGGCGGTGCCTGGGTGGAATGATTGGGGGGCGCAGATGTTAGTTCTAAGCAATACCCTGACTGAATAATTTGTGTCACCCATCTGTCTGAGGTGATTGTCTCCCAGACGTGAAGGAAATGTTGTATTCTGCCCCCAACCGGAGTGGAATGGTCTGGAGGGAGCGGGGGAAAGTCATTGGGTAGTAGGTGTGGCAGAGCGGGCGGTAATTGTTTTGCCTCTGCCCTTATTATTATTGCCTCTGTATCCGCCTCTTTGATAACCCTTTGTGAAGGTAGATTGAAGAGGGGATTTGTAGGACGTGGATGCACTATCCGAGGAGTAGCCTCTGCCCGTGCCTCGAAAGGAAGAGCGGCGAAAGGAGCGCCTAGGAGTCTGCGACTGTAGAGCTCCCATGGATTTCGCCGTGTCAGTATCTTTTTTCATCTTTGAGGGCTTCATCAACTTTTGGGCAAAATAGATGATCTTGGTCGAATGGGTGATTTAATATAGAGGCTTGTACCTCAGGTTTAAAACCTGAAACTCCGAGCCAGGCATGACGACGTAGAAGGACACTGGTGTTTATGGCCCTGGAGGCTGTATCTGCTGCATCTAGGGCACAGCGAATAGAGGTATTAGTTATTAGTTTTCCCTCTTGGATCAATTCATTGGCCCTGTTCTTATATTTTTCAGGGAGATGGTGCATGATGGTCTCTAACTCATCGTAATGTGCCCTGTCGTATCTGGCCAATAACGCTTTCGACACCGAAGGCTTTGGTACTGGGTTCGGTGTGGAGATGGAGGCCGATCTTTTCTTCGGTGCCGAAGGGTGTTTTTCGGTACCGATGGTAGGCTGGCTCAAACCTGAGCTGCCGGAAGGCTTAATAGGCTTCTTTACCGGGCCCGAAGGTGGGGTGTGAGAAGCAGTGTCCTTGGTCTTACCTAGGCGCGAAGGTGTGACCGAAGCCTTTTTGGGTGTCGGTGTGGGAGGGAGTATTGTACTCACGACCCTCTGCGCCGGGGTGATGTCCTCCACATCTGAGTCGTCGGCCTCGGAAGCACTGACGAGGTAGTCGTCCTCCTGTTCGATGTTCTGCTGTCCCGGAGCTTCGACGTCGTCCCCGAAGATGTCGACTGGAGCGGAGGTCGAGGAGTGTGCCATGTTGCGTCTAGCCCGTCGATCTCGAATGGTCTTTTTGGAGCGAAAAGATTTGCAGGCGGGACAGTCTCGAGCCTCGTGTTCAGGGGAGAGGCAGAGGTTGCACACCTCGTGGAGATCGGTGTGGGGAAACTTGGACCCACATCGAGGGCACTTCTTGAAAGGAGTTCTTTCCATCAGCCGAGACCGGAGCCGGAATAGGCCCGAAGGCGCCGTCGACGACCGGAATCGAAGAAGTGCCGAAGAGAAGGTGATTAAGATGATTTATTATCTGAAGGATCGCGATGAGCGAGGATTTTGCGTCGATCGGTGAACTGGAAAGTTCGGAACCGGAGCGCGAAGTATTACATCCGAGCCCGATGGCAGAAAAAAAGAATCTGAGGATGGAGCCGAAGCCCATGCGCAATACGAACCAAGGGAGGAGTCACCCAACTCGTGACTTCCAAAGACTTTCCAAGAGGAAAAACAAACTGCAAACATCCGGGCCCAACACCAGATGGCGAGCTATGCACAGTGTATAATCTGCAGCTCATATGCCTCGAACAGAGGGTTACTGAAGGTAAGTAACTTACTCTTTTGACGGATATTGTGAATCAAGACCACAGAAAAGCCCTTTCTAAGAAAGTGGAAATAAGGAGTGGGTTTTACACCAGGACGTCCTGCAGGACAAAAAGGACTTTGAAATTGATACAGTACCACATATTGAAAGTATAGACAGATGACCATGGCAGGTATCCAAAACAAGAACACCAGGAGCTAAAGCAGTAGATGCAAGACGGCCGTTTGGAAGATCCTTTCAAGCAACCCAACACTTGATCATCAAAGCAGTTCTCCTCAATTCTATCAATATGGAAAGTAAGAGCAAGCCTTGGGTCCAAATCAGTGAAGTATCAGGTGTTCTCTGGGTACGTGTGGCAGAGACAATGCTGGGAGAGCGATAGGCTGCCCACACAAAGGAACTCCATTTTCAGGCAAAAGGATGCATGCTCCCCAAGTAGCAGTTGGCCAGGCTACAAAAATACAATACAGATGCTGATGTGATGAAACTTGTAGCTTGCTGATTCAATGTGCAGAAATGATGGTAATAAGCCATACCATCTACAGTTTCATGAGCCTCAATATACAACTGTGCATAGGTTCGAAAAAAAGCACACATTAAGAATGCCAAGACCAAATGAACTTCCTACAGTGGCAAAATAAATTGAGCAGAGAGAAACATATGTGAATGCTCCTGTAAGAAAACCATCATAACAGGTGACTTGGATAAAGAGTGTTGATCAGACAATTCAAGGAAGGCTGAAGGGGCCAAATAATTGCCTTTAACAATGTTCACAGCAAAGTCTTAATTGGCCATAGACAAGACAATACAAACAGAACATAAGGCAGTTTAATGGACATAGGATCAACTTGTTTTTCTTCACATCATGTGGCAAATTTAACAAAATGGCCTGAAGATAGACTTGGTGGAGGGGCGGTGAGCCTCTGATTGACATTCACCACCTTCCAGTGAAAGATCGAAATCTCTCATTTGGTTCTGTTCAATCATCCTGCACAGAGATGTACATTTTGGAGGATGAGCACTCCCCCCCCCCCCCCCCCTGGTTACTCCATCATTAGGAAAGATGCACCCGACAGAAAGCCCCTGGTTACTCCATCATTAGGAAAGATGCACCCGACAGAAAAGGGGGTGGACTAGCTATAATCTATATAAATGAACTTCGACTCGCCCTTTTAAAGAACACAGACCACCTAATCTTTGAATACCTTGGCGCTGAACTCACTGTGCAGGGCTCTCCCCCGATTCGACTACATAATATTTACCACCTTCTGAGTGAAACCCTTCTCTTCGATGATGAATTATCAGACATTCTTACACAATCCTCACTTTGACTTGAAAAATCTCTTCTTAGGAGATTTTAACATCCACTGGAATAATGTGGAGGATCCCATGGTCATGCGCCTCATCAACCTTCTAGAGATGAATGACCTTAAGCAACTATGTCACACTCCAACTCATACCAAAGGGGCCACACTCAACGCCATCATTTCCAACATTGACTTGACCTCCCTTTCATCATCCCCATCGACTGGTCTGACCATCACCTCATTCTGTTTAAGATTGTAACTAGTGCCCTACTACCCCCTACAAATAATATCAAACCCATGAAATGGACTAGAAACCTTAAATAAACCCCCCTGGTGAACTTGAGTCTAAACTCCAAGCTCAACTTCTTCTCACTCCTCTCACCCAAAATGCTAATGAGCTCACTGAACACTTCAATAGGACTGTTAAGGATGTCCTGGACCAAATATCCCCTCTTAAACAAACAAAGAAAAATTCCATCCAAACCTTGGTTCAATCCAGATCTCAATAACGAAAGATGATCACTTAGACTAGCTGAAAGAACATGGAGACAACACCCCTCTCCCTCTCATCTCGCCCTCCTCAGACCTGCGAGATCAACTTATGAAAAACACATTTTCAATTAAATGGCAACCTTCTTTTGAGTTCCACTAGATTGTGCTAAAAATAGGCCCATAGAACTGTTTAACATTGTCAGGAAACAAACATCTCCCCCAGAGTTGACCGCTTCAACAAAGATGAGAGGAAATTGCTAACTTCCTCTTGGACAAAATCGCCAAAATAGATCAATCCTTCCATCTAACTCGGGTCCCGCCCAGCTCCCAATATGCCATTGACGTTGCCATAGACTTATCTCTCTTGTCGACTCTGCCCCCACCACCTAATCCCTCCACTCTCCTACCCGTTCCACCTTCTCCTGATGTCATCCTTTCCAACTTACAGCTGAAAAATAATGCCTCCTGGCATAATTTCCATCTATGACTGAGCTTGAAGTCTTTAACATCATTGCTAAACTCAAGCCGACCTCACACACCAAAGACCCTCTCCCTTCTAACCTTGTCCAAGATCTAAACCACATCATTGCCTGTTACTGGACTACTATCATTAATGCCTCCCTTGCCACAGGATGTTTCCATGACTCCCTCCAACTCGGACAAATCACTCCCATTCTTAAAAACCTCACTGCTGACCCTACCAAAATCTCTGCCCTATCTCTAACCTCCCACTTCTTTCTAAAACCCTTGAAAAATGTGCACTGCTTCAATTGGACAATCACATAAGTAATTTCAACTTACTTGACTCCTTGCAATCCAGTTCAGAAAAGGCTGCAGAACAGAAACCGCCATGTTAAACATAGTGGATGACATCCACTGTTCCCTTGACAATGGTGAGACCTGCCTACTTATACTCCTCGACCTCTCGGCGGCCTTTGATACAGTTAATCATTCTTCCTTACTTAATTCACTTAAAGCTCGCTTTGGCCTTAATGGTATTGTCCTTAAATGGGTCGCCTCTTACCTCCAACACAGAACACAACAAATCAAAATCAATGGCTGCCTCTCTAATCCTACTCCTGTCTCCCTGGGTGTCCTTCAGGGCTCTATTCTCTCCCCCTTTCTCTTCAACCTCTTTATGGAACCCCTTACCCTCATTCTCAAGCAAGCTGAAATCAACTATCACCTCTACACTGATGACACCCAACTGTACTATAAGATTAGATCACACTCTTATGTACTTCATCTAATCAATACCCTGAGTAAGATCCAATCCGGGTTCTACTCCAACCATCTCAAACTGAACCCTAAAAAACCTGAAATCATTCTCTTCTCTCCAAAAAACAAACGGGCTCCCCATCCAAGGCTGGATCTCGGACCTTAATGCCCTTAATTGTTCCCTCTCCTTATCCAACTCATTGAAATCACTTGGTCTCACTATTGACAAAAACCTAACTCTTAATGACCACATTAAAAAACTCAGCTAAAGGATTTCTTTTCACTCTCCGACATCTCAAAACAAGCATTAGAAATGCAATAGGTCTCGCATTTGTTCGACTTGGAGCGATTGGTATTGTAAATGTCAAAGTTTTTTTACCTATGCAACAGATATGCCCTCCTCACCTTAATAAAATAAAGAACTCAGTTGTGTATGTTTTTATGTACTATTAACATAGCTATAAAAAAATTAAAAAAATGTCCTTTCCATAATAAAACACTAGCCAATCTTGATTGGCAGTTTAAAGTAATTAAAATGTCTTCCTGGCATAAAACGCAGCCCATAACAAACTTGACATATTACAACATATGTTGTTTTGTTTCACTTATTGAATATGTTTTCGTTGTTGTTAATACTAGAATACTTGTATCCAATGTATATAGTGCTGATATGCCAAGACATCAGCTTCAAAGCACGTACATAGAACAAGTAGCAATAAATACAAAGTAGACAAGGGTAAAACAAAGGAGGACAGCAGAGTATAACAACACGTTCAGGTGTGTAACGGCCCCATTTTGTTTGTATTGTTGTGTTTTCAGCTCCTCGATGTTTCATATGTTTAATAGTAGTTATTGTAACAAATATTGTTCTCAGTAAAGCGCTCTCACCCACCGCCTGGGCCATTTATGTGCTACAAAAAAGTGTCAATAAACATAGATGCACACAAAGACTCCCACAAAAGTGCAGGCACAGATTCACAGAAACACGTATACACACACAAATGCATACACAGACATGCCCACATTCAGGAACACAGCCAGCTATAGCCTCATACACAGATACATGCAGACAGACAAGCAAACATACACACACACTCATGCACACACATTTGCAGGCACCAGCACATACATACAAATAGACACACGTGCACATAGACATACACTTAAGCAAGCAAGCACATACATATACAACATTACCAAGGGGAAATACATCGACACACACACAAATGCACACATACAAGCACATACACACACTCCTACATACCTGTGCACACTCAGACACACATGTGCAGGCATGCACGCACACACACAATTATCGTGTCATCAGGTTTGTTGGGACATGATATGACACCAGACTAACTGTTGTGTTTGGATTTCCAGGGGAGCTCTGCGGCTAGCTTTCATTTTTAAAGCAAAACAGATCAGTTTCAGGGAGTAAGTGGCCTTTTCTTGTACAGTTCAGGGTCTGCGGAAGATTAGTTGAAGACAGCAGCCTTGCAGCCTTGTTGCTGCCAGCAGGCCTGGATTCTCCTGGCTCTGGCTTTGCCATCTTGCTCAAGCATGGACATACATATGCGCACACTCACTCACATACATACGCATGCACCCACGCAGTTCTACATAGTAACCTACAGATGCACACTCAGACACACACACACACCAAAGCCCAATCACACACACATGTAAACATGCAAGCACACGTACAGACACACACAGACAAGCATGCACATACATATACGCACATACGAACACATAAGCACAAACATGCTCATCAACTGACAACATTCACGTGCATACAGAGGATCAGACATGTATGTTGGTTTTTATGGCATCTTTCTTTTGCCTAAACCGGTTTTCCTGAACGTTGTAGGTGAGATTAACGTTTATTCTTTATAGGTGATGTTTCATCCTGATGCTAAATAAGTCTTGTCTAGTAATCTGGCCAGGCCGCCTGTGAAGAGTTGAAATTGATGACAGCGTCTGTAAAAGCGATCACTAATTACTGGATTAATGGACGGGTGGGAGGACTGACATATGGAGATCTTGAACACTGGAGATGGGCATGGTGTGGGCGCTGGTCTGCTTCCCACAATACAACAAGAGTAATCAAAAATAAATCATTGTTTAGTCTTATCTGAACTGGGAAAGGGGGGGGGCATCTTATTAACCCAGGTGGAGGCCTTGGGAATATGGCAGGCTAACATTATTACATGCTCACTGAGGTGGGTGGGATGTGTGGAGGGCATACAGGTTATAGAACCAGGCACCTGTCAAAAGGTGGTTGAAAGCAAGGTGGGTACCCAGTGCAGTAGTTACACAGGTTATCAGTTTGGACGAATTTGGTCATTTGAGGACTGACCTGGCATAGTAAAACCAAGGGTGGGAGTTTGCACGTTTTAGTTATTATCGGTGATGGCGTTCAGTGTCTCATTTAAACCCCGCTCCCCAGTGAAGTTTCAAAACATTGGAGCACTTGCACGAAGGAGGGTTTTATTTGCATTTGTTCGGTTTGACAAAGACACATTTTCACACCTATGATGAGATACTGGCTGGGACTCTTCCCCGAGGGGAACTCACCAGCCTCTTCTGGAAGAGAACGGCCCACATGTCAGCAAAAGAAGATGCTCATATGAAGGACAAAATGGGAACGGTCTCAATTCGCTGGTCAAAATACAGGAAAGATGCAGCTCTATTAGAAATTCCCATCCAGATGTATGCCTCTAAGAAACGCACCGCATAAGGAAGGACCAGAACAGGATGAAACCTTATTACAATATTGCCTATTACTTATCCAGTGCATATACTCAGTATGGGGCCTCCATTTAACGCAGACTCCTTTTTAACTACACAAGACACCAAAATAGACAAGGGAAGAAGATAAGTCATACTATGGAGCAGAGTAGGAAGGAAGGGCACTCGCTATAGCTTTGGTGTAATCCCCTAATAGGGCACCAGACTAGTTTCTGATTAAATTCCTCAAAACACTGGAGGAATGGGCCAATGGAGCTATTGTCGTCACTGCAGATTTCCATTTGATGTGGGACATATCCCAAGAATTTGGGGGTGGGGGTATGCGAGAGGAACTTCATCCTTTAGGAAGGACAATACTCTTTTGCACATCCACCGCATGTATTCCCTCAGATTTACATTTAGAAAGTAACCCTCTAATGTATTCACTCTAAGTGTGAAGATGGGTACACTGGGTTTTTCGAAAACAAACACACACACACAAACAAACAAGCGCCGTGTGGCCACGAAAGTTAAAGCGATCGCGATCAAAGCGGCCGTGAGCCCGCTAAAGTGAAAGTAATCTCGGTAAAGTGTGGCGCGCGCGCCCGCGCACATGCACTGTCTCTCTAGGCTGGCCTGGTAGCACTTTTTGGAGCCCTCTCAATAAGTCTCGCCAGACCAGCGCATGCGCTGGGTCAGGCGAGACCTAAAAAGCAAACCCTTCATTCTATCTGCCGACTTCAAATGGGTTGTCCAATCACTTGTCCTCTCAAAAAATGGACTATGGCAAGGCTATCCTCAACGGAACCCCCAAAATACACCTAGACCCCCTTAGATCTGTGCTCAACCTAGCTGCCAGGCTCATCACGGACTGTAAACGACTTGACCACATCTCCCCAGCCCTTAAAGCCCTTAATTGGCTAACCGTTGAAGGAAGGTGCTTCTACAAGACTGCATGCATTACGCACAAAGCTCTTCACCAACAAACCCCGTTTTACCTTACAAACTCAATAAAGCTGGCTGCCCCCGACCCACGAGTAGCACCAATACACTCCTGCTCGTCCCCCCCACTGTTAAAAAAGAAACCCACCCGATCTCGCTCCTTCTCCGGGAACGCACCAAACATCTGGAATGCTCTCCCTAGGGAAATGCGCTGTAACCCTTCTTACCTCAGCTTTAAAAAAAGACCTTAAGCATCACATTCTCAACAAATACTGGGGTCCATAACCTTCTCCTCTGACCTTACATTCTGCTTCCCCAGCTTTGGTTTTCCTTTATTTACTTCCTGGCTCTCTCCTCTTTTTTTGTTTTTTTTTACCTATCACCCTGTTTACTCTCACCTTACCCCCCTTTTTTTCGCCTCCCCGTCTCCTACCCTTACCTCCTAGCTCTTCCTATTATCTTTCTCCGTCGATACTCTCTTCACAGCCCTAATTTGTTTTCACCCATTTATATCAACTAATTGCTCATTAACCGCTTTATTCTCCCAGAATCTTTTGTCCCCCCCTTTACTTAATTGTGAGCTATATCTACGTTTTTGTTACTGTGTAATAATCGCTCTTCTTGATTGCCTCTACTCATGTAAAGTGCTTTTTTCCCCTTTTTAACTTAATATGTATTATTCTTGCCGGTCTTCCTGAACTGCTTCTGCTCATGTAAAGAGCTCCGATACCCCGGGTCTAGCCAGCGCTATATAAAACCTTTCACATAAAATAAAAATAAAATAAATGAGGTCAAGTACCATGCCCTGCTGTTGGGACATTAGACCCTCCAGCAGAGGTAGTCAAAGTTGACGGCATAGGCTCAGAATCCGGATTTCGTAATACCCCCAGAGACAGGGGGGAGAGCCAGCAGACACGTTGCGGTGTGTCGGAAGATGCCGGCACTTTGAAGGGTAGCGATACAACGCCACGATATCTGCTTTGCGAGCAAACGGACCGACTTTTGGCCAGTGAGTCTGTAACCAAGATGGCTGACGGGCTGCGATTCATGCTGCCGTTGGTAACCTGCGGAGTTAATGGACAAGCTGCGCCAGGTGTCGGTCCCCGTGACGCTCGGAAGGGCCTTGCGGATCGCTGGACCACTGATGGGAGAGTGGAATTACAGGTGCCTGGCGGTGAGACTGGCCGCGATATCCTGCTGTTGTAGCTGGAAAGACTGGGACAAAATGGCAGTTTGACCACGAGAGCACTGAAGCTCCTGCTGTGGAACCCAATTGCAGCGGGTACCACCGTCCCCCTGGACACTCCTGCAGCCTTGTGGGTACTGTTCTGGCGTTGGGCTGTCCTGCGGCGGCCCGGGGGCGCTCACGATGCGACTCTGGTGGGGCTGATTGTAAAATGGCGCCCGCTGAGCAAATGACACGGTGGCTCCTGTAGGCCCTGGCTATCCCCTGCACAGCGCCCTATCGTGACTTAGCCTGTGCGACGGGGGACCCTACTGGGCTGCAACGGCGGAGGGAACAACAGGTTCAAGCAGTGCCCCGCATCACGGTCTCCCTGGGCTGCACTCCAGTGTACTTCCCCACCAGGAGCTCCACAACTGCCTGAGGCCCAAAGCGATTTCCACTGTGAACACCGAATTGCTGGAAGCCCCTTCAACTGCAGTGCGGCTGGAGCAGTGTGTCCACCCGCCGAGATCAGGGGTGTGCAGCGGCGGCGGGGGGGGGGACAGCAAGTAGGGGCATCTGGGCTGTCAGGGGTGAAGGTGAGCTGGCGCCTATACCAGGACTCAATAAAGGGCACTGCAGGGGACCGTCACAGCACGCCAAACTCCTCCACCCTGCAGGGCCCTGAACAGACTGGGGGACGGCTGTCCCTGCCCTCGTCGGATTGTCTCAGGGTCATGCGGGGGCCTTTGGACTAGCAGCATTAGCGGCGGAGTACGATCTGTGCCTCAATTGCCACCCAGTGAAAAGAGAGGCCTTCACTAAAAGAAGAAAGCCTGCCCCACCGACAGCGCCCAGCGGCCCGAGCCTAGTGGTGGCGCACCGATATCTCGGCGAGGCTGGTGTGGTGGAGTTGCTCCCACTGAGAGGCCGGGGGGACACAAATTATTAGTGAGCAGTTGCATGGGCTGAAGCCGGAATGAGCCTATAGTTAGTGGTTGAGAACTGTAAGGTCATCGCTGGTGAGGGGGGTGTGCCTGCACAGTGATTGTGCAAAGTGCGATGGATTGCCTTCCCTTCACATATGCCAACAAGAGGAGGCCCCAGAGAGTGACTGAGACAAACTGATGCGGACAAACGCTGGGGGCCACTACCAAGACCCGCGGACCACTGGGGGGTGTTTCCATCGGTGGGACCACTCGACCCCACAGCCCCTGCAGTGTGCAGGACCGTCAGAGGCAACAGCGGGGTCTTGTATGCGGGTTAGAAGAGCACGAAGTATCAGAGGCGACCCAGCGGAACTGGTGGCGCCCCCGACGCACTGAACACGGCGGACACAGGGCTTGCGCCAATCCCACACCAGTACGTAGTGTCTTTGAAATGGGGAGAACACAAAAGAAATGGGGGTTCGCTGTCCTTAGCGTGGATGCCCCAGGAACCCACTCTGAAGAGGAGGATGAATTGTCCGAAACAAGTGAAAAACCTACATTGGCTGACATCATGTAGGCCATAACTGCCTCCAGAGAGGCGCTGGAAGGGAAAATTGATGCTATCGGAACAGACCTCAGTCTGCTAAAGGATGAGCATCATAAGCTCAAGGACAGAGTGTCCAGCAATATAGAAGATTTGAATGGCCTGCCGGAATCTGTCCACGAGATGCGCCGCTCCCTCGCCGTCCTGGAAACTAAAGTAAAAACTCTGGAAATGCACACCGAGGATAGTGAAGGGAGGTCGTGTCGGAACAACATCAGAGTCGTCGGGATTCCAGAAAAAACAGAATGGACAAATCTGGTCCGTTACTTGGAGGACTGGCTCCGTTCTGAGGTGGCTCCAACAGGACTATCCCCCTTCTACGCCCTGGAACGGACTCACAGAGTCCCAGCTAAACCACGAAAGCCAGGGGGCTTCTCCACGTCCTGTTGTGGCCAGACTTCTACACTTTCGGGACAGGGACCACATTTTGCAAAGTGCCCGGCAAAAACAGGAACTGCGCATTGATAACAACGTCATGATTTTCCCAGATTTTATAAGGGAGGTACAACGCAGCAAAGCGTCCTTTGCTGCTGTCAAGGCTAAACTACGCCAATTGAACCTGCCCTATGCCATGTTATTTCCCGCTCGGCTTCGGGTGGCAGACCCGACGGGTACTCGTTTCTTCAACACGCTACAAGAAGCTTGGGACTGGCTTGACACTCGCAGCTCAGTGGGTCAGCATTCTTCAGCTCCTGGGACCCCACAGCAAAGTCCTCGCAGTCATAGGGCTGAAACCAAAACTCCATCGCCTAGAGAACTTAGTCTTGAACGTCGCAAGGCGCTGCAGGCGGTGATATCGCACAGTCAAAAAAGCCCTGGTTCCCCTCGGAGTGGATGCCACACTGGCAGATCGGAGACCTCACCGGACCGCAGCGACGACAGTCTAGGAGAAGACACGCCACGGGTTACGCCCCAAACGGCTGATGATCTCGTGTGAAGGTAATGAGGTGACATCCAATGTGGAGATTCTTCCGGGCCTCCCATCCTTGTCCCACTGTTGCAGTGACAGTGAACTTATGCCTTCCCTACATAGCCTCATGAGGAAGATCCAGCTGGAAAGGGGCTAGTTGGCTAGATCTGTTACGAGGGGGGCGGCACTATGGGGTACTTAACACGGTTCTTGTTGAGTGACCACCCCTTCCACTGTCACTGGACGATGGTTTGTTCTACTACGGTTTGGACGGGGATTCTTTTTTGGATACCTGATCTGGGGAGGGGGAGTTAGGGTCGTTTTTATAGTTGTTTTTTTTATAAGGGGATCCAGGCGTGTCACGGGGGTAAAGTTTTTTAAGGGCTGTAACCATAGGCCACAACAATGGGCTCCCCGTTAGGATTGACTTATCTCTCGTGGAATGTGCGTGTGAGGAATCGAGGTCCGCAGAGCCTACCCAGCGTATAGGAACTACATGTCATATCAACCCTAGAACCAGAAAGTGGGCGTCTACATCAGGAAGCCAAGCGCGGCAGAAGGCGTGCGTTATTTTGTATCATTCGTAGCTGAAGACACCACCTTGTATATTGGCAACAGCGTCCCGGAGGACTAAGAGATTCTAGGAGAAGCGGAGAGCGAGCCGTACGGAGTGACATTCAGGTGAGCGGTTCCAAGTACGCTCGGCTGAGCGAGAACCCCTGAACACCCCTGCCACTACCATTTCCTGAGCGCTCGCCTCTCCCTATGCTACCCGTAACGGCTCGGACGAGTCGTCTCCATTGCTATGCAAAACCAGTGCTCGGAGGAGCACGACTGTTGAAGAGTGCTCGGACGAGCACAACGTTCAGTCTATGCTCGGAGGAGCTAAATTCCAACCCGGCACAAGCACGGGCTAATCAGAGTACTTACGTACACATCAAACACTCCTGTGAATTGTGCTCAGAGAAGCACCAACAGTAGAGGATACTTGATGGTCTCGGCTGGGATAACCTAACATCAGACTTCCTAAGGATATAGGGACCTTAGCGTGTTGATCCTCACCCTGGTGACGGAGCGCTACATCACGTGTACCAAAAGGCGGCGGTGTACTCGCCGTGGAAGCCATCCTTAGTTACTTTTGAATTCATTTATGTTGAAAGGTGGGATTTCACCAATGGAAGGATTGGTCTGACGGAAGACCTTTGTTCCTCTCTAAGGGTGGACCAAACATTATCCAAGATAGAGATTGTGTCTGGTGTATGCTCAGGAGAAGCAATGTATAATGCGTCAGGATTGAGTATGGCTGAGAGCTGGATCTCAGATAGAGTTTCCTATACATACGGAAACTACAGGTTCTTGTCCCTGCTGACCCTTCCCCCATCCTTTCCCTAAAAAAGCATCGCCCGGATCCTGAGGAGCTCTGTAAACCCGACAGAATAACGCACCCACGTTAGGTGCTCCTCCCGGTCCGGGGGTGCGGGGTATGGCCTCCTTAGAGGATGTAGTGCAGGCACTGGCCTTAGTCCAGCAGGAACTAGTGGCATCGCGATTAGAGACAGCAGCACTGAGAGAAAGGGTGGATAGGCTGACCCGTGACCCTTTTGATGCTTCTGCGCCAAGTGGCCAACAGATCCATGTGACGGTGGCTCCGCCTATACCTTTGGCTAGCCCGGAGAGATATGCGGGGGACCCACAAAAAATTCTAATATTTCTGATCCAGGTCATGTTGCATTTTTCATGCAAGCCCTCTTCTTTCCCTACAAATCACTCTAGAGTGGCTTTCGCTATTTCATACATGGTGGGCGACGCGACATCCTGGGCGGTCCCATTGGTTAGAAACAACGACGTTATCCTGTCGGACTGGGACGCGTTCAGGACCGCTTTCGAAGGGGTGTTTGATAGGCGAACCACCACTTTTAGTACGGACAAAGAGCTGCTCTCCTTGAGGCAAGGGAAGAACGATCTGGTGACCTATCTCACCTCATTCAACAGGTTAGTAGCGAAGGCTTCGTGGCCGGAAGAAAAACTTATGTCCTTGTTTTATCAGGGGTTATGTGAAGAGCTAAAGGATGTGGTGGCTCAGATAGATCCCCAACCTACTTCCTGCGCGGCGTTGATGAATTTGGTCTTGCGACTGGATGGTCGCATGGCAGAAAGAGGGGGAGACAGGTATAAAGGGAGCGGGGGTACGTCTAGGTATACCCGGAAAGAGCAGAACTCAGCACCCCTCACTAGTGAACCCATGGAGGTGGGGGCCCTTCGAGCTCCTTTATCTCGTGCCGAAAGGGAAAGCCGCTGCACCCTTAGGCTATGTATGTACTGTGGGAAAAGAGGGCATTTCGTACGTGACTGCCCCTCTAAGCCTAAAACTCCATCAGGGCCATATAGAGGAAAAAGAGCAGCGGTATCTACCATGGGAAAAGAAGCGAGCAACCCAGAGATAGTCTCGCCTTTGATACAGGAGGACACGGTGTGGAAAATACCTTCCCTAGCCACGACCCGGTCTACGGATACAGAAGCTCATATAGTGTTACAAGCCGGATTGGAAGTGGGTATTCAGGTACACCAGGTGCTAGCTATGTTGGACTCGGGAGCCACCGGCAACTTCATTGATATCGGGCTGGTAAGCTTGGTATCAATAGGGGTAGTGCCTAGGGAATCCCCAGAGGAAGTTCTGGCGGTAGATGGTGAGCCCCTGAAATCCGGGAGGATCACTCTCCACACCGAGAACCTAATAATGACCATACCAGATGGTAACAGACTACATCTGGAGGAGATTGGGTTTAACGTCATAGAGGCACCGCAATACGAAGTCATCCTGGGGATGCCTTGGTTTGTGTGTCACAATCCAACAGTGGATTGGCAGGAAAGAACCGTGAGGTTCCTTTCGGGAGGTTGTGCAGAACAGTGCCTGCGGGTTCATCAATCACAGGCGCTAGCTCTGACATTTCCCTTTTGCATAGCCACGGCGGCGGAAAAAAAGGTGGAGTTACCGAAGGAATATACCAGTTATACCGAGGTCTTCAACAAGACGCAGGCGGAACGCCTACCCCCGCATAGGCCTTTTGATTGTAGGATAGACCTGGTGGACGGGGCGGTCGTCCCCACCTGCAGGGTATACGCGTTGTCGGAACCCGAAACCCTCCACCTAAGAGAATATCTAGATCGTTACTTGGCTCTGGGGTTCATTAGACCTTCCTGCTCCCCGGCGGCGGCGCCGCTCTTTTTTATAGCAAAAGCAAATGGGGAATTGAGGGCGTGCTGCGATTATAGGATGTTAAATAAAAACACAGTAAGGTACAGGTATCATTTGCCACTAATCAGCGTCCTGTTGGATCAAGTGCGAGAGGCGGTTATCTATACCCAACTAGACCTCCGTGGGGCCTATCATTTAGTGCGTGTCAGACAGGGGGACGAGTGGAAAACGGCGTTTAAGACCCGTTTTGGGCTGTATGAATACCTGGTGATGCCGTTCGGGCTTTGTAATGCCCCGGCGGCTTTCAAGTTCTTTTTGAATGAGGTGCTGAGGGAGTATATGGACATCTTTGTAGTAGTCTACGTCGATGATATTTTGATCTACTCTGCAGCAGTGGAGGAACACACACGTCATGTTATCTTGGTGTCGGAGAAATTAAGGGCCAACCGTTTGTTTTGTAAGCTCCGCAAATGCGAGTTTGGGGTTACCCGGTTGAGTTTTTGGGTGTGATTCTGAATCCAGAAGGATTAGGTATGTCTGAACGGAAGGTGCAAGCGATTCATGATTGGCCCACTCCAAGTTCGGTGCGGGAGGTACAGTGCTTTTTAGGGTTTGCTAATTACTACCGCCGGTTCATACAAGATTTCTCTCACATTGCGGTACCCATAACCCGGCTGCTTCGGAAAGGAGTGCCTTTCACTTGGACAACGGAGGCCATGGCGGCGTTTGAACTTCTGAAAACAAAGTTCACATCTGCTCCCATACTACGACATCCGCAGACAGATGTCCCGTTTATAGTGGAGGCAGTCGCGTCTGAAGACGCTATAGGAGCCGTTATCTCACAAAGAGACAAAATCACTGGTCGCCTACATCCGGTAGCGTATCTATCCAAGAGATTAGACAAAGCAGAGCTGAACTATACCATTGCCGAGAAAGAACTCCCGTCGATAAAGAAAGCATTCCAGGAATGGCGCCACAATCTGTGGGGGGCGCAACATCCGGTAACGGTATATTCAGATCATCGGAATTTGCTCTACCTGAAAACCGCTCGTCATTTAACACCAAGGCAAATGAGATGGACGCTTTTTTTTGCGGAGTTAGATTTTTGTATCACATTCCGGCCAGGCACAGACAACCGTAAGGCAGACGCCTTATCCAGACAGTCCCCGGGGAAAAAGACCATAACACCGGCACCGGTAGCTATCATCAATCCAGCCAAAGTGATCTGTATATTGCGAGCCGACAAATTCTTGGATGAGATACGAGTCAGCCGTTCCACAGAGGATTGGAAAATATGGGCCGACAAGGAGATGGTGCGTGCCATCAAAAGTGGTCTTCCGTTTTACGGAAACCGGTTGTTCCTTCCTACAAAGATGTTACGAACCCAGGCGTTTCAATGGTGCCATGTCTCTCCTTTGGCTGGTCATCCAGGGATCCGAAAGACAATGGAGGCAGTGACCAGGGATTTTTGGTGGAACACACTGACCAAAGACATTCGTCTCTAGATTACCTCCTGTGAGGTGTGTGCCCGAAACAAGGGAGAGCGCTGTTAGAAAAAAGGGAAGTTGCTTCCTCTACCCACTCCGTAAAAGACCTTGGCTGAACATAAGCTTGGATTACATCACCGGATTGCCAGTCGATAGTGGCTGCTCAGCGATACTTGTAGTGGTGGACAGCCTGACCAATATGGGTCATTTTATCCCCTGCCGAAATCTACCTACGGCGGGACAGACAGCGCAGTTATTGTTGACACATGTGGTACGACTGCACGGCCTGCCGGCAGTGATAGTTTCTGATAGAGGACCCAGTTTATAGCAAGCTTCTGGAAGACCTGGTGCAAAGCATTGCAGATCGAGTCCGCAACATCCACCAGCTTCCACCCGCAAACAGACGGACAGACCGAACGCCTCAATCAAACGCTAAAACAATACCTGAGGTGTTACGTGTCACAGTCCCAGGAGTTGTGGGTTTCCATGTTATGGATGGCAGAACTGTCTTACAATGCTGCGCTGCATAGTTCGATAGGGGTGTCCCCGTTTATGGCCAATTTCGGGTACAACGCCAAGACTCTACCTGTGGTTCTCCCGGGGGAGGTGGGCAACCAACCTACGGTTCAGAAGCGGTTGCAGGAACTGCAGGTTCTTCACCGGAAAACACTTCGAGCCCTACGGAAGGCCAAACAAACGTACAAGAGGTGGGAAGATCGGAATAGAATCGCTGGTCCTACATACGCAGTGGGGGATCGTGTTTGGTTATCCACCAGACACATACGTTTCAAGCTATGTAGCGTGTTCCACCCCAGGTACATTGGTCCATACGAGGTGGTGCGGCGGATTAATCCTGTGGCGTATAAACTCAAGCTGCCTAGCTCTCTTAGGATCTACCCGGTTTTTCACTGCAGTCTGCTGAAGCCTGCGGGGGCATCCAGAAGGAGAGCTCCGCCACCGGTATGAGGAGACGGGGGTTTGGAATATGAGGTCAGGAGAATCCTCGACGCCCGCTTTCATAGGGGCAAGTTATAGTACCTGGTCTCATGGAAAGGCTACACTGCGGAGGATGATTCTTGGGAGCCTTCAGATGCGGTGCACGCACCGGCGAATCGGTTCTACACCAGGAATCCGGGGAAACCTGGAGCTAGGAGGCGTTTGGGGAGGGGACCTACTGTGAGGAATCGAGGTCCGCAGCGCCTACCCAGCGTATAGGAACTACATGTCCCATCAACCCTAGAACCAGGAAGTGGGCGTCTATATCTGGAAGCCAAGCGCGGCACAAGGTGTGCGTTATTTTGTATCATTCGTAGCTGAAGACACCACCGTGTATATTGGCAACAGCGTCCCGGAGGACGAAGAGATTCTAGGAGAAGCGGAGAGCGAGCCGTACGGCGTGACATTCAGGTGAGCGGTTCCAAGTACGCTCGGCTGAGCGAGAACCCCTGAACACCCCTGCCGCTGCCGCGACCATTTCCTGAGCGCTCACCTCTCCCTTTGCTACCCGTAACGGCTCGGACGAGTCGTCTCCATTGCTATGCAAAACCACTGCTCGGACGAGCACAACGTTCAGTCTATGCTCGGAGGAGCTACATTCCAACCCTGCACAAGCGCGGGCTAATCAGAGAACTTACGTGCACATCAAACACTCCTGTGAATTGTGCTCAGAGAAGCACCAACAGTAGAGGATACTTGATGGTCTCGGCTGGGATAACATAACATCAGACTTCCTAAGGATATAGGGACCTTAGCGTGTTGATCCTCACACTGGTGACGGAGCGCTACATCACGTGTACCAAAAGGCGGCGGTGTACTCGCCGTGGAAGCCATCCTTAGTTACTTTTGAATTCATTTATGTTGAAAGGTGGGATTTCACCAATGGAAGGATTGGTCTGACGGAAGACCTCTGTTCCTCTCTAAGGGTGGACCAAACATTATCCAAGATAGAGATTGTGTCTGGTGTATGCTCAGGAAGAGCAATGTATAATGGGTCAGGATTGAGTATGGCTGAGAGCTGGATCTCAGATAGAGTTTCCTATACATACGGAAACTACAGGTTCTTGTCCCTGCTGACCCTTCCCCCATCCTTTCCCTAAAAAAGCATCGCCCGGATCCTGAGGAGCTCTGTAAACCTGACAGTGCGGGGCATAAGATACACTCTTATTTGATCCGCAGAGGCATTCAGAGCGCATTCCTCCAAGAAACTCATATGCTAGCAAAGGAAGGGAAGGCGTTGCAACGCCGCTGGAGGGGTCAGGCTTATTACACCACGTACTCCGCCTTTGCGAGAGGAGTGTTGATATGGATAAGGGCAGGTGTTCCATTCCAATGCACGTCACAACTGCTTGACCCAGAGGGCCGGTATGTGGTGCTGTCGGGGAGGCTAGACGGTAGGGACCTCACACTAGGTAGTATTTATGCGCCCAACTCGGACCAGCCAGCCTTTTTCTCTCTTCTATCAGGAAAGCTGGTGACCATCCTCACGGAGTCGATGCTACTGGGGGGGGGGGGTGGTACTTTAATTGTACCTCTGACGTTGACCTTGACCGCTCTCACCCTCCTCTCCCTAATGCACCTGCACACAAACTGGCAGACTCACACCGTAACTGGCAACAGAAATGGGGCTTTACACCTGGAGGGCGCAACACCCCATGGCCCGAAATTACTCCTTCTCGTCCCTCCACGAATTACATGTCAGACTGGATGCCATTATGTGTTCACCTGATGTCCATGAGGGGGTTGGCTAGAACGAATACCTCACCAGGACACTATCCAACCACAACCCTGTCCTGGTACAGTTACAATGGTCATGCGCGCCCGAAAATCCCCGCCTGGCGCCTGCACCCGGAGACCTTAGATGACCAAGCTTTTTGCACTACAATCGGTACGCTATCAGAAACTATTTTCAGGACAACGGGGGTACAGCCACATCCTCCCTCGTGGAGTGGGACGCCTGTAAAACCGTCCTTAGGGGGAGGTGCATATCTGGGACGGAGTTAGGAAGGTTCTCCTCCAAGATATAAAGAGATGATGAACGCCTGCGCGCCCTGGAAAAGGACAGACCCGAAAACCCAGATAAACAGGAGCTACTAGAGGCCAGGGAGACGGTAACCACACAGGTAGAGCACCTCCGATTCTAACTACATAACTCGAGCACACTCAGAGGGATAAATCGGAGCCCTACTGGCCTGGTTGGCCAACCCGGCTAGACGGGGGTCAGTCATACTGGAGATAAGGGACCAGAATGGGGTAGCCAGATATGACCAACAAGGGATCAATGACTTATTTTTGGAATATTATACTGAACTCTATCGAAGTCAGCTGTCCCCAATGGATGAGGAACTGCAGGAGTTCACGCAAGGGGTTGATCTACCTGCACTGGACGAGGATACAGCACTCTCGCTAGAACAAGAGATCGAAGTAAGAGGTGCGTGGAGCTATCAAGAGTATGGCCCGCAATAAAACTCCAGGCACGGTTGGTCTCCCGATTAAATTTTACCTCGCATACATTGACCTCTTGGCTCCCAAACTCGTACAATTATGTAATTATGCCAACAGACTTAGCCAACTCCCCGTTTCCACTAGGGAAGCGATCATCATCCCTCTGCTAAAGCCGGGCAAGCAGGCGTGGGATAAAACTGTGTACTGCCCCTTATCCATGCTCAATCTCGATTATAAAATACTAAGTAAAATCTTAGCATCCCGTTTGCTCCCTCACATGACCCCCCCTTTATACATAAAGACCAATCCAGGTTCATCCCCACTAGAAACACAGCGCTCAATATCAGAAGGCTCCTGCGCATCCTGGAAGCGGACACTTACCATGTAGATGCAGCCACGATATTTGCAGTGGACACAGAAAAAGCCTTCGACAGTCTGGAGTGGGCTTTTCTATTTCATGTAATGCGGAAAATGGGGCTAGGGTCTGGCTTTGTGAACTGGACGGCTCTTCTATACACTGACTCCACCGCCAGAATTACAACTGGGAGGCTAATCTCCGACGCCTGCGGTGTGGGGCGGGACATACGGCAGGGTTGTCCCCTCTCCCCATTATTATTTGCGCTGGCGAAGGAGCCCTTAGCAGCACATGCCAGATCAGGGCAGGCATACCGGGGGCTCGACGTAAATGGACAGGTCCATCATATTCCATTATATGTTGAGGACCTTTTGCTTGTCCTTGCTGACTCGGGAACGGAACTCTTGGGGACGAAAAACCTACTCCACCCTCTCAGCAGAGTAGCAGGATTGAAGGTGAACTGGTTGAAATCTTGCCTGTTCCCGGCGGGTGGGAATAGGGTAGGCCCGCAGCACAAAGAGGTGGTGAACTGGGAAGACAGATGCCTTCCCTATCTGGGCACGCATATCTACCACAAACAAGAGGACATTCTTGAGGGTAATATTGGGATGGCCATCAGAGGGGCAAAAACCAACTTCGAATTCTGGGGATCTCTGCCGCTGTCAGTAGCAGGCCGGGTGGCCCTTCTAAAAATGTAACCCTCCGAGGCTCTTATATTACTTTGGGACCCTACCGATCTGGATCCCGACAACGTATTTCAAGCAACTTCGCTCAATGGTCACAGTCCTCCTTTGGGGCAAGGGCAGACGCAGGGTGGCGCTCAGTACACTCATGAGACCAAGAGCAGAAGGCGGCATGGTGGTCCCAGACTACGAGAACTATTATTTGGCAGCACAATTTCACTGGTTTACGCAGTGGGTAGCGAGGGTCACTAGGGGAGTTGAGCGCAGGGAAGATTTCGGGCCCCTGTTTTTGCTGTCCCCCATTGTACTACGGCTCCCGGTTAACACCGCGTCCCTCACCCTGGAACTCACCATAGCACGAAAATGCTGGCACAGATATTTGCCCAGAGCCTCTATTAAATACCCCTATACGCCGTAAATACCGTTGATAATGTGCCCTGCCACAGAGTAGCAATTGGCAGAGATTGGAAGCTTGGGCGGAACAGGGGCTATCTACCATAGGGGACCTATACAAGGAGGGTGCCATGATCCCGTTTAATGACCTGCAAACACGCTTTAACTTACGCAGGGGTGATTTCCTACAGTACAAGGCCCTCACTGCGGCTATCATGAAGCACTGGGGTAGGGGACTTACAGGACCACCAACTTCCATGGGCTGCCAATACGTAGTGTTGGCAGCAGGCACTTTTAAAGCAGTGATGTGCCTCTACAGACGCATGACGCAGGAATCCTTACTCCCCCTGTCTATCCTGAAGCTCAAATGGGAAGCAGATATAGGGGGGACATCCCGGATAAGGCGTGGGGAGAGCTAGCGGAGAGGGCCTGGAAGAGCACGAGGAATGCAAGGTTTCAATTGGTGCATTTCCATTTTTACATAGAGCATACCTTACCCCAATAAAACTTCACGCATATTTCCCGGACCAATCAGCGGCATGCCCGAGAAGTAACACAGAAAGCGCAGATTTTAAACGCATGTTATGGGGTTGCCCGTTCCTAGACAGTTACTGGGCGGAGGTAATGACAACATGATCAGACCTCACTGATAGAGAGCTGGATACAACCATGGCTCATTGAATTTTGCACTGGTTTCCCCACACGTCCAAGAACAAAATTACTAGCAAATTTATAGACCTGAGGCTGCTCCTGGCCAAACGGAACACCACCCCCCATTGGAAGGCAAAACAGGGCCCTAGCATAGCAAAGTAGAAAGCAGAATTCCCAAAGTGGGCCGAATGTGAGGGAGTGATTAGGTTACAAATAGCGAAGAGCACCGAGAGTGAAAAGGCCCTGGAACGGGCAAGAGCGTGGGAAGCGCTCATTGTGCCACATAAATCTCCCGAAACGGAGGGGGATGACGCATCTGCAGGCGACCCTGTGGCAGCTATGGACTAACGCATAAGCAGCTCTAAGATCACTTCGATCTAAAGCCTCACGTTCAGTAGTGGTGCTCGCCAAGCAAGCCAGATGGCACTCTGGACCGCAGCCTCCTATATGAATTAGTCGCCCCACGCAGATAACAGTTCTATTGGCTTATTACAGCCTGCACTTAAGTGACACGCCTGGGTGGGTGGCGGGGGGGGGGCTGTTGGGGCTAGTTGGGGATGGGAATTTTCATTGGTTGCAAATACTTATCGTGTTGACCGTATGCAGTGCCTGAACAGTTGATATGGACATCATATGGTGCTTCAGCTATGCCAGATTTGCACTGCGACTTTGCTACCTATCTGGGGTATGTAACCGAAACCCCTTTTTGGATGTATGGAAAATCAATAAAAATGGTTTTAAAAAGAAGAATAATCAGAATGAGCTATCCTCAGTCTCGCCTTCCCTTTTTGAGGAACCATTGGATCAACAGCAGTGGGGCGAATGAGCACAGAAGACCACAGTACCACAGAAGGCGAAAGGTGTCTCTTAGAGACCCTTGGAGCAGAAATTCTAGGGCCCAGATTGGTAAACAATGCATATTTTTAGAGTTAGTCAAAAGGTCTACTAAGGAAATTCCTAACTGGATGAGAAAACTCCGAGCCACCTCTGGGTATTGCGGATTCTCATTGTTGCCAAGATAACCTCTGTTGATTTCAATTGCCATGATGCTGAGGAACCATCCTGGGTGGCCGACCTGTGAAGATCATCCACTGCCAAAGCTCGTTGCAGCACCACATGGTGGTCATGTTGTCCTCCATCACCTGAATTGTCTTGCACTTGAAGTTAGATAAAAAGGCATTAGGATCATCTGGATGCAGCTCGACAAGGTTTATAAGATGATGCTACGTCATCTAAGATCAGAGGCCTCTGCTCTCCACCCTATCCAAGTGCCAGTCCCTGCCCAGACACGACTCGTTCATATCCACTGGGAGCACCTGAGAAGGCACGGAGAATAGTCTGCCGCACGTCAGATTGGCATCCATCATCCACCAATGAAGTTCCTGGGCCTAAATGCAAATACGGTCTGAAAGGTATTCAGATTGCTGGGCCCTTATTCCACTGGAGAACCGGCATGTGCCAATGGGTGTGGGGCAATAGTAGGATACACGATGCCAATAGCCATAAAAGCCTTGCACCCATCAAGGCCATGGCAAACGCATTTGCCTGAAACATAAGGATCATAGCCTGAATATCCTGCACTCTATACAGGGCAGAATGGCCTTCAAACTCATTGTGTCCAGAACAGACCCTATAAACTGGATTCTGAACACAGGCGGAAGATGGGATTTTGGCTCATTGATGGAGAATGCCAGAATTAGAAAAAATTATACAGCTGCACGTAGGTGGTCCAAGACTAGGTGCGTTGATACATGGTGCCCAAAAGCACACCTGAGAGATCTGGAACAATTAAAAAAAATTCAGCATGGTCTCTCAGGCAGTTGCAATTTGCTGTGGAGGCCCAAGGACCTCAGGGTGGATCGGCTCAAGATTCGCCATTGTAGGTCAAAACGAGAGTCAGGTTCTTCAAACGGCGGTTCTGTGACCTCTCCCTGAAAGAACCACTTAATTTCCTTTTCGAATTACCTTAACAATGTGAGCGAAAGCAGTAGCTGCTTCAGGATTTCGAATGGGACTGATCCAGTTATTTGTGTTTAGGGAGACAGAGTTTGGTGCCCGCTCCAAAATAGCCTTATGGTGCATCAGAGAGCATCTGTTGCAGGACCTAAGTGCCTGGATAGCCTCCTTGGGTAATAAGGTGCGCCATACCAATCGATATAACATAACAACCCATGCTTGATACTCAACCACTAAAGAAAGATTTCAAACAAGTCTGTAACCAACATCTGTCCCTGAAATAGTTTAAATCTAATCCTTTTAGGGGGCGACAGAAGTACAGATGTCCTAAAGGATAGGAAAACAAGTCTTGGCAAACACAGAAATTGGTAGCAGCAGAACTACAGATTATGTGAAAAGTGTGGAAAAATAAGAACGGAGAACAGCTCGCAGTTGATGCCTATATATGGTTCTGAGTCATCATTTCCCGGGGTGGGACGAGAGTTGATGGAGCCAGTTGCCAGCATGTAAGAGATACTGCAAAGACGTTCCGGATCCAGTTTGCTGTCTGGTGAAATGCACAAGGCAAGGAATCTGTCCTTAAAAAGCTCCATTAGAAGGAACGTGAGGGACATTAAATAAGTCAGAAGCAAGTGTTGTAAATGGATAATTTTCAGTTATTTGGGAGGAGAGGGTGTTTTCCACATTTATTTTGAAAAAGATTTTTCATGACAGGTGTCAGAAGAACCATTTACTTTATCCCCTAACACTTCTCAGAGGATTCGACGGTCTGCTTGTCCATGGATGCAGTAGTCGACGTCGAGTGCTTCGACAGCCCTGCTCCCTTCGAGGACTTTGGCTCGCTTTTGCGAGTATCAGTGGAGTGTTTAGGGTTCGACGACTCTTACCTCCTTCGACGTTTTCTTTTCGACCTCGACGACCAAGACATCCTCTGGTCCCTTTACTATGCTGTCTTCCTCTCCGCTGGAGAGTCCCAAATCTCGGAGCGATGGGGGTGTCCCCTGCCCCTGCATGTTGTAGTTTGCTCTTCTCTCCCTCTCCCTTACTCTGAGGGTCTTCGGGGTGAACGCTGCACAGGCGTTGTAGTCCTCGATTCGATGGTCGAGCGTCAGGCAGAGATTGCAGACCGGGTGTTGGTCCTTTTGCGCGTACTTGTTGTGGCAGTTCGCGCAGAATTTAAACGGAGTTTTGTCCATCACCGCCCTCAGGGAGCCCCCTGTATGCGCATTCTCCTTTGAAACGTCGAATTCTTCGATGTTCTCTCTTCTGTCGTCGACCTTCTTCCTTACTTGATCTCCGGTGTCTTCCCCGGTTATATATTCTAAAGTTTTCTTCTATTTTTGTCGATTCTTCTCTCCAAAGTTCTTGGAGCTCCTTCGCTGTTGATCCAGACCCAACGGCAGAAAAAAGAATCTGAAGATGGCGACCAAAGGTGGGAGCTTCCGGAGGAAGGAGTAGTTTCTTTTCTGTAACTCCAGTTCTGTAGAAGGGGTATCTCTGTTATAGTCATAATCTAGTGAATAGTCCCGCCCATGTGCGCGGACCCCGGAGCAATAAAAATAATCTCTTAAATTGTCAAGCCATGCAGACCTGCATCTACACTTAAGAGAGAATTTCAAAGACAGATAATGCAGCCGATATCCCCAGGCCACACTGTCCAGTACTTCAACTAGAAAGAATTCCACCAACAACCACCAACAGCACTGCCTGTCCAGCTTTTTCCACAGAGAAAAACCTGCCAGCAAAAGCCTCTGGAATGATAGAGAGGAAGGAATGGACAGACAAGCCCCATAGGCTGCCATTATGTGGCTCAGAACAGGATACTGTGCCTTTAAGAAAACTTTCCAGAACTTTTCCAGTATCCCAGAATGCACAGCAGGTCCCTTTTACTTTCAGTTATTTTTGAAGGCGTAGCACGCCAGACCTGTAGCATTCCTTATATTAACATTCATCTCTCCACCGGGGAGGAGGGCGGGCGCTTAGGACTATAACAGAGATACCCCTACTACAGAACTGGAGTTACAGAAAAGAAACTACTCCTTCTGTAGTAGGGGATCTCTGTGTATAGTCGTAATCTAGTGAATAGAATGGCAAGCCCATCCCCACACAAAAACAGCGGTGGAGAAGATTACAAAATAATACCACTACTGTGCGAACAAATTTCGCAGCGAAGCCTGCCCAACCTGAGCATCTGCCCTGGCATCCGCGTCCAGACAGTAATGCGCAGCAAAGGTATGGACCGACTTCCAAGTGGCCGCCTTGCAGATTTCCGCAATCCGAACATTACGCAGCAAAGCCGTCGTGGCAGCTTTGCCCCTGGTGGAATGAGCCTTAGGTTTACCCCCTAAGGTCTTATTAGCCTTTTGATAACACAATTGTATGCAGGACACAATCCACCGAGAAATGGACTGCTTAGAAGTCGCAAGACCAGTCCTGACTGAGCCATAATTAACAAACAATTGGTCAGACCTACGAATATCCGTGGTCTTATCCAGATAAAATTTCAACACCCTCCGAACATCCAGGGAATGGAGAGACCTTTCCGCTGGCGAAGAGGGATTCTGAAAGAACGTAGGTAAAGTTATGGTCTGGTTGACATGAAAATCAGAGATAACCTTAGGAAGAAATTTAGGGTGAGTACGCATCACAACCTTAGCAGCATGAAATACAGTATAAGGTTCTTGACAACATAATGCCTGAAGTTCACTCACCCTGCGGGCCGATGTAATGGCCACTAGGAACGCCGCCTTCCAGGATAGGTGCTGCAATGAAGCCTTGTGAATGGGTTCAAAAGGCTCCTTCATCAGTCTGGACAGCACCACATTCAGGTCCCAGGAAGGCGAGGGAAGTCTGACGGGTGGAAACACTTTCTTCAAGCCTTCCAAAAAATCCTTGACCACAGGGATCTGAAAGAAGGAAGTCTGTGAAGGGCATTTCCTGTAAGCAGTCAAAGCAGCCAAATGAACCTTAATGGAATGGAAATTAAGGCCAGACTGCGCCAGATGTAAAAGGTATGGAAGGATGACATCTTCCTTACATGTTGTCGGATCAAAGTTCTTGGACTTACACCAGATACAGAACCTCTTCCACTTGTAAGCATAGGATGTCCTAGTGGAAGGTCGCTTAGACTCCTTCAGAATGTCCATACAATCGTCTGGTAGATTCAGATGGCCATATTGCACTATTTCAGGAGCCATGCCGCCAAACCCAAAGACGAGAGGTTGGGGTGCACCATCCGCCCCCCGAACTTCGTGAGAAGGTCCGGCCTGCACGGCAACCGCATGTGAGGAAGGAGAGACCGGTGAAGAAGGTCCGTGAACCACCACTGCCTGGGCCACTCCGGGGCGATCAGGATCATCCGCGCCCTGGACTGGGACAGCTTGATGAGCACCGCCGGAATCAGGGGAATGGGAGGAAAAGCGTACAGAAAGCTGTTCGACCAATCGATCCATAGCGCATTCCCCAGCGTCCCCCGCTGGTAGTACCTGGATGCGAAGACTCGGCATTTGCTGTTTTCGGCGGTGGCGAACAGATCTACGTCTGGAGTCCCCCACCTTGCGAAGACTTCTCCTAGTACTTCGTCGTTTATGACCCATTCGTGGTTTTCCTGAATCAGCCTGCTCAAGGCGTCCGCCTGAGCATTCTGCACCCCTGGCAGATGCGTGGCCGTAATCGTCAGTCCTCGGGCCAGCAGCCAGCGCCAGATCGCCTGCGCCTCCTGCGACAGAGTGTGCGATCTCGACCCCCCCTGCTTGTTGAGGTAATACATCGTGGTTGTATTGTCCGTCTGTATCAGCAGCGAGGTGGTCTGGAAGGACGGAAGGAAGGCCTTCAGTGCCAGGAAGACAGATCTGAGTTCCAGGAAATTGATGTGGTACGTCGATTCCAAAGGAGACCATTTTCCTTGAATCTGCTAAGTCCCCGGATTGCGCTCCCCAGCCCTGGAGAGAAGCATCCGTCACTACACTCGTCGTGGGAATGTCCTTGTGGAAGGGAACCCCCTTGAGGAGGTTTTCCGCCGAACACCACCATTTCAGAGACTGAAGAGAATGCAGCGACAGTCGTATCTTGTCGTCCCAAGAGCCTGTCCTCTGATCCCACTGATCCTCCAAGCACTCCTGCAGTGGTCTCATGTGAAGCCGTGCGTGAGGCGTGAGGAAGATACAGGAGGCCATCGATCCCAGTAGAGAAGACACCTTCCTCACTGTAGTCGATGGAGCAGTCCTGAGGTCCTGAGCCTTCCGAAGGAGTGATAACCGTCTCTCCTCCGAAGGAGACACGCTTGCTGACCGCGCATCGATGGAGGCCCCCAGGTACTGTATGCACTGGACCGGAGTCGTGACCGATTTAGACATGTTGGCGTGTAACCCCAGCTTGTGTAAGAGAGCGCACGTCCATCGGAAGTGATCTTGTGCTTCCGAGAAGGATGAAGCCTTGATCAGCCAATCGTCCAGATACGGGTAGACAAACACCTTGTTCCTCCGCAGGTGTGCCGCCACCACCGCCATGCACTTCGAGAAGGTCCTGGGAGCAGACTTTAGCCCGAATGGCAGTACTGTGTATTGATAGTGATTGGCGCCGACTTGGAATCGCAGGAACTTCCTGTGCTTCCTTGCTATGGGCACATGGAAGTACGCATCCTGTAGATCTATGGCACAGAGCCAGTCTCCCCGTTGCAGCTGAGGGTAAATCTGGTGCAACGATAGCATGCGAAACTTCTCTCTGCGAATCCATTTGTTTGCTGTCGCAAATCCAGAATGGGCCTGAACTCGTTCTTGTCCTTCTTGCGAACGAGGAAGAACCGAGAGAACAGACCTCTTCCCCTTTGAGACAGAGGTACTTCTTCTACCGCCTTTTTTCTCAACAAGATGTCTGCCTCCGCCTGGAGCTCTCTCAGCTGGAATCGAGAGCTGACCGGCGGAATCGCTGGAGGCGGGCTGATAAACCGAAGACTGTATCCATTGCAAACAATATTCAGCACCCACTTGTCCTGAGTAATTTTTCTCCACTCTGCCGGAAAAAATTGAATGCTTCCCCCCCCACTGGAGTGGGTAACGGTTGAGGGGGAAGTAGCCGCTCAGGGCTGAGACCCGGCCGGGCCCTTGGTAGTGGTAGTAGCCTGCTGGCCTCCTCTACCCCTCTGGCGCTTCTGGAAGGGCTTGCGGAACTGCTGCTGTTGTTGCTGCTGCTGTCCCGAACCCTGCCCACGCCCTCTGCCCGAAGACCCGAACCGCCTCTGGAACGGGCGCTTCTTCTTCTCGGCCTTCTCCAACCCAACGGCCGTCAGGGTTTCCGCCTCCGCCTTCATGCGGGCCATCTCATCGTCCGCATGTTTCCCGAACAGGGTTTCCCCCGAGAAGGGCAAGTTGGCCACTCTTTGCTGCGCCTCTGGCTTGAGGGACGTCAGGCGCAGCCACGAATGCCGCCTCTGGTGGACGCCATGACAGTAGGCGTGGGCGGCCAGCAAGGATACATCCGCCGCTGCGCCGATCACCTGATTAGAAACCAGCATGCCTTCGCGCACTGTCTCCAAGAAGTCCTCCTTCTTGTCCCGGGGCAGCAGGTCCGCATACTGCTGCAGGGACTCCCACAGGGCCCGGTCGTAACGGCCCAACAAAGCCCCTGCACTCGCCGCCTTCATGGTGGTGGCGGCGGTCCCACACACTTTCCTGCCCGCAGAGTCCAGCCAGCGGCTTTCCTTGTCCGGCGGGACCGTCGACGAAGGGGCGGTCGCATGTTGTTTCCTCGCCGCCGTCACGATGACCGAATCCGGCTTCGGGTCCACTCTCAAAAAGGTAGGGTCCGACTCCGGGGCCCTATACTTTTTCATGAGCCTGGAGGGGGCGGCCTTCGTCATCGCGGGAGTGAGGAACAGCTCCAACGCGGGTTCCACCAGTCCTGGTACAAGAGGCAGTAGAGGGCGAGACAGATGTTTCTTATGAAGTGTCTCAAATATCACGTACGTCGTGGGTGTTGGAACCGTCACCGTGATACCCAACTTTGCTGCCCCTCTCAACAGCACCTCTTGGAAAGAGACCAAATCGTCCACCGGAGACACCCTAGTCCCCGGTGAGTCCGACAGCGTCGGGGAAAAGTCTCTGGTCGAGGCGCGCGTGTGCGACCTGGACCTGTGCCTCCTACGGCGTCGTCCTGAGTCCGACGATGACCGTCCACGGCTCCGTGACCTTCTCCTCCTGTGAGCGGGAGCGCGACCTCTTCGGCTTCGGCCTGTCCGCCGGTCTAGCCGGTCCCGGCGACCGCGGGCGTCGTGGCTTCAGGTCCCCTGCGGCAGAGTCTGGTACCTCGGAAGGGAAACCGACCGCGGGGGAACCGGCGGCGGTCCCACTGGAGTGCGTGGCAGCGACCGAGGTGGGGGCGGCGGAGGCAGTGTCCGCGGCTGTGGAGGCGGTGGTGGCGGTGGAGGTGGAGGAGGCGGCGTTGGTGGTGGTGGTGGTGGAGGAGGAGTCGGAGGAGGTGGGAGAGGAGGCGGTGACTGAGGCATCCGAGGAGGCGTATACACCACAGAGTACACCGATTCCGGTGACTCTCTCTTCCTCGACGTCGACCTTCTCCTCGACGTCGACCTTTTCTCCTCGACGTCAAACTTCTCCGACGGCGACCTTCGCCTCGACGGCGACCTGCGCCTCGACGGCGACCTGCGCCTCGACGGCGACCTGTGCCTCGACGGCAACCTGTGCCTCGACGGCAACCTGTGCCTCGACGGCGACCTGTGCCTCGACGGCGACCTGTGCCTCGATGCCGATCTCCTCGAGCGTCTCGACGTCCATCTCCTCTTCGGCGGCGACGTCGACCGCCTCCTCTTCATCGACGGCGAACGGCGATCTCCCCTCGACGGCGAGCGCCGACGCCGGGTCCGATCTCGACGCCGACTGCTGGACGGCGCCGAAGACGGCGTCGTCGCCGACGATGCCGATGTAGTCGACGGCGGCCTATTCAGGTCCCTCGACGTCGATCGTCGACGCCGCTTCTCCCCAGAGCCCTGGGGAGACGGCGAACAGACGGTGGTCATCATCCTCGACGTCGCCGTTGACGCCCTCGACGGGGAGTGGGAGCGCTTACTGGTCTTCCTGCCCCTGGGGAGCCCCCCAGAGGCCTCAGTATGGGCCAAATCAGCCCCTCCAGACCCACCTGGTGCCTTCAGTCTTCTCTTCTCCAGAACTTGAAGCCTGATTTTCATTCTGTCCCTCAGGGTCCTGGCTGAGAACGAGTGGCAGATGGTACAGCCTTCAGGCACGTGGGACTGGGGAAGGCAACCTATACACACCTCGTGGGGATCAGTTTTAGCCTTCTTTCTACCACATTCCGGGCACTTGTCGAACAAGCCAGGCATGTTGACAGTACCAGCTACTAGGCACTTGAAAAAGTGACAAAAATTGACAAAATCTCCAAAAAACCCTTGAAAAGGGGAGAGCTCAATGCTCCAGGGTCCTGCTAGCAGGAGCCGGAAAAAAGAACTGAAAGTAAATGGGACCTGCTGGGCATTCTGGGATACTGGGGAAAGTTCTGGAAACCTGGAAAGTTTTCTTAAAGGCACAGTATCCTGTTTTAAGCCACATAATGGCAGCCTATGGGGCTTGTCTGCCCACTCCTTCCTCTCTATCATTCCAGAGGCTTTTGTTGGTAGAGGCAGGGTTTTTTCCATTGGGGAGAAAAACTAGACAGGCAGTGCTGTTTGTGGATGTTGGTGGAATTCTAGTTGAAGTACTGGACAGTGTAGCCTGTGGGTATAGGCTGCATTATCTGTCTTTAAATTAAATTCTCTTAAAGGTGTATGCAGGTCTGCATGATTTGTCACCTTTTAGAGATTATTTTTTATTGCTCCGGGGTCCACGCACATGGGCGGGACTATTTACTAGATTATGACTATACACAGAGATCCCCTACTACAGAACACTGGAGATCTTGAGTCATTGATTTGTGTTTCTAAGTTAATTTGTTACCTGAATTCACTATATGTAGAGTTATCAATTAAGGTTGTCAGTTCTATTAAAACGTACAGCACAACTGCTCAAAAACTGAACTAAGTTACCCACGAGGAGCCTACTGCCCCTCACATCCACTACTCTCACGTAATCTCCCCTAAAGTGAAGTCAGCGGATTGATCACTATATTTGCACACCTCAAGCACTTCCATGCATCCTCAAACCGTACGTAGGCTTGACTGGACATCCTCAAAACAGACCCCTCTAGTTCCTCAACGCATATTGCATGTACTGCAGAGTGGACAGAAGTTCAACTGTAGTGACAAGCATGTGAAACTGCAAATGTTATCGTGTTCTTCACTGGCACTGAGTGGAGCGATTATATTTAGCTTCCAACATATTGACATTAAAAATGCATTTTAAATTCAAACATTTAATGATGAAAATGTGCAAGGATATAGAAAAATACTCACTTGTAGACATTATACAAGCTCATGGGTAGAGTTACAGTAACGGCACATCCTAGAAGGGAAAAAACAAAACCATCATCTACAGGGGCAAAAAAATTACTGTTTCACTATGAATTGTAACTAATCTACTAGGTAACAGCAACACAGGCTACGATACAATACAATTACTTTGTGAAATACTAAACTGTATAATTATTTCAGCACAATATTTTAAGTCAGACAAATGGCTGCAGGCTTTGAGATGCTCAGAAACATTCAATTCCAATAGTGAAAAAGATTTAGTTGTTCTTCATGTGGTGTATGTATCTGCCAGTTACAGTACCAGATGCTTGGAAGAAGCAATTCAATGGCATTGGCTCTTTACCCAAAGTCGGGCTACAGCTGCTCCATGCATGCTTTTCAATAGCTGCAGGTGACTGGTTATGCTCCCCCTGCTAGTGTGGATACTGAGGGGGCAGAGTTAGAAACCCAGTTATTTGGTCAAAGCGGTGAGTTCACCCATCTACACGGTATGTGGTTAGCTGCGGTGTGTCCACCTACAGCACTGGTGCTTAGCTTGCTTTTTCCATAAATTATGAGTCTTTGTGGTACTGAAGTTTCTGGGTAGCTGATGCAGCTACCACAGCTGCCAAAAGGGCTACTAAAGACAACCACACCTTTCCTGAAACCTAAATACGGAGGTCTTTAATGCAACTTTATCAGCTCCAGGTCTACAACTTTTGGTGCAACTATATCCTTCTTCATTTTGTGCAGCTCATCCTTAAAGTTAGATCCAAAAAGAGTAATGCTTGTCAAAGGGAGAGTCATACGTTTTTTGCTGCTCAAACCAGTTTAAGACTTGAATACGACAGCCACTCTGTTGACTGGTGAATTGAAAATGGTTTGGCAGTTGCCATCAGCTCAAAATCCCACGATTGCTACCACAGTGCATATAACCTGGTTTAACACCAACAGACCCCACTTCACAAAGTCTTGTCTCTCTTCTCTAGGTTGGTCTTCTAAGAACCTTGGCATAGTTTACTAAAGAGTTACAACTCCCCTGGAGAACAGCTGAATTTGTAGCCAACGAGGTTGGAGAAGACTCCCATATGCTCCATCAGGCTACGAATTCCAATCTGTGTTGTGGCCAGAGTAAGGGAAATGTAATTTGTCCATTTTATGAAATCTGCCTAAAACAAGAACATGCCTGCGAAGGAGCCCTTGGTTGTACGGTCTCTACCCTTGCAAAAGATCTGGTCTGAGAGACCTCAAATACATGCAACGATTATAGCTTATGCAAGGATGGATAAGGCAGTGAAGAATACAGGCCTCCTGCTTTTTTTACGGTACTTTTAGTGTATGAAGGGTATTGGAGATTAACAGGGATAAATGCGACAGGGACACGACCGTTTGTATAATCACGGTATCAAGAGGAAGGGTAACAATTCAACCATCAGTAGAATGTCTATGGTTGCAACTTGTCACCTTAACTTGCAGTTCCTGCAGCTTGTGACACCCTGTAAAAAGGGTGCCGCGACAGGGCATATACTTACCACAGTGGAAAACAAAATATACACAACATACAATAGGAATCCGTGATTTTATAATACACACAAACTGAACAGAAGCATGTTTTTGTGGCCATCTTGCCTTCCATAAAGAGACAGTTCACCACATACAGCATACTTTCCAACTTGGGACTTTGTTTACGGTTGGTCTGCAGAATCATTTATTCTGTGTCCCTACTGTGCTGCTGCCAAGGTGATCATGATCCCTCTTTTTCACAAGAGAGGTGCTTGTTACTTTGTGGAACTGTAAAGTGACCTTAAATCTTACTATCCTTTGTTAAACTTGTATGCTTCTTTGTGGACCATTATTCTGAGTAACATTGTTGGCATGTGCTAATCATTCAAGGAATATTAATCAACATGCTGCAAACTGTAATGGAAATTTGAATGTGAAGGAGTGAGCATTCCTGCAGCAGTATACAGTTCAAATGACCTTATTTCTAGATTGTTTTATACGTTCTAAGGATTAGTATCTTAGGTTAATGGTAAAGGAGAAAGATGTGTTTTGCAAACATATTTTGAACAGCCTGCTTTATTTTCTTTCAGATACATATCCTGTCTTACATCTAATTTCAGCAAGCATCTAGGTGAGTCCACTGGAGAGCTTGAGCAAGATTAGACAAACAGCATTTATTTTTATGGCAGGTCAAGGGGTTGTCGTTTAAAGGTTTAAAACAGTATCCTTTTTAGGTCTCGCCTGACCCAGCGCATGCGCTGGTCTTGCGAGACTTATTGAGAGGGCTCCAAAAAGTGCTACCAGGCCAGCTCAGAGCTACAGTGCATATGCGCGGGCGCGGGCGCCGCGATTTACTGCGATTACTTTCACGGCCGCTTTGATGTTTGATCGGGATATCACTTTCTCTTTCGCGGCCGCTTTGCATAGCCAATAGATCTCGCTTTTGGGACCTTATAAGTATTTAGTTATGCAACTGTTGCATGGCTAAACACTTATAAGGTCCCAAAGGCGAGACCTATTGGCTATGCCAAGGCTTGTTGCATTTTGAAGGCAATGTCAAAAGCAATATGCCTGTCCAAACCCAGAGAGAAGAGGATCTGGGGTGCTTTCCTCCAAGGATCAGCTTGTGTGCTCTTCCTTCCCACTCATTTCGGACAACAGGAATTTCAACTACTTATGAACCCTAGAAATCTGGTAATAGTGTTCTCTCCCAAGATGGTGGATGAGAAAAGTTGAGGAATACCACCACCATAATAAGTGAAATGTTCTGATCCTTCTAGAGTTTTTTTTGCTAGGTATGGCCACAAGTGAATACTTCCCTGCATGATGTGTATCTGGTGTACAACCCCTCAGAAGTATAATTCTCGTACATGCAGGTCCAGGGGCACTCTTCATCAGGTGCTTGTCTGATATTTGTCAATCCTTGATGACAATTTCGATGATTAACAGTTTGAAGGCCAGTATTTCTTCAACATCAATGACCTAAATGTTATGCTCAACATCTATTGGGAAAGGGGTGGGGCAATTGTGACAGGAATGGTGTTACTGAAACTGCTTTCTAATGCCTTCATAGAGGGGGGTGGGTCAAAAGCGACCTCGCAAAGTAGTGAGGTAAACGCAATGGGTCACCTATGCTAGACAGCAGGACCAGCAGCAAACCCGGCTCTATAACTGTTCATACTTCTGAGATGATTTCCGCCCCCCCCCCCCCCCCCCCCCCCAAGACATTTCTGGGAAAGATGGATGCTCCTTTAGTAGAATTACTGACTGGGAGACAAAAGACACACAAGGTATGTGAATCCTTCTTAGATATAACTTTTCATTTATGTTCACAAAAGGAGACAGGAGTAGTTTCTTTTCTGTAACTCCAGTTCCGTAGTAGGGGTATCTCTGTTATAGTCATAATCTAGTGAATAGTCCCGCCCATGTGCGTGGACCCCGGAGCAATAAAAATAATCTCTTAAATTGTCAAGCCATGCAGACCTGCATCTACACTTAAGAGAGAATTTCAAAGACAGATAATGCTGCCTATATCCACAGGCTACACTGTCCAGTACTTCAACTAGAAAATTCCACCAACATCCACCAACAGCACTGCCTGACCAGCTTTTTCCACAGAGAAAAACCTGCCTCTACCAGCAAAAGCCTCTGGAATGATAGAGAGGGAGGAATGGACAGACAAGCCCCATAGGCTGCCATTATGTGGCTCAGAACAGGATACTGTGCCTTTAAGAAAACCTTCCAGAACTTTTCCAGTATCCCAGAATGCACAGCAGGTCCATTTTACTTTCAGTTCTTTTTTCCGGCTCCTGCTAGCAGGACCCTGGAGCATTGAGCTCTCCCTTTTCAAGGGTTTATTTGGAATTTGTTCACTTTTCAAGTGCTTATTACGTACCTTGTTGCCTTCCTTCTTGTGTGTGCTCTGTGTTGTCAACATGCCTGGCCTGTTTGACAAGTGCCCAGAGTGTGAGAGAAAGAAGGCCAAGTCAGACCCACACAGGGTGTGCATCGTCTGCCTTCCCCAGTCCCATGTTCCAGAGGAGTGTGACATTTCTCAATCTTTCTCAGCCAGGACCCTGAGAGAAAGATCAGGCTCCAAGGCCTGGAGGACAGAAGGCTGAGGGCACAAGGTGGGTCAGGACATGCTGAGGCTCCTGGGGGGCTCCCCAGTGGCAGGAAGCCCAGCAAACGTCCCCATTCTCCGTCGACGTGGATAGCTGCAGTCTGTTCACCGTCTCCCCAGGGCTCTGGGGAGAAACGGCGTCGACGCTAGCCGTCGAGGTAGCTGAGCAGTCCGCAGTCGACGACATCAGCGTCTTCGTCGACTTCTCCGTCGAGTCATCAGCGTCGAGACCAGTCCCGGCGTAGGCGCTCGCCGTCGACGAAGAGGAGAAGGTCGCTGTCGAGGGGATCCCCGACGTCGAGGACCTGTCGGAGGCGTTCGTCGACGCCGAGGCAGCGCAGGAGGAGTTCTGACGCCGGGAGTCCCTCGGGGTCACAAGGGAAGAGGACGGAGTTACCGGGCTCAGTGTACTCAGTGGTGTCTCCTCCTTCGGGCCCACCTGTGGCCCCGCCACGGTCGGTGTCGTTGCCTAGGTATCCGACGCCGCCGAAGGGTCGGTGTCGTTGCCTAGGTATCCAACGCCACCGAAGGGAACTCCGAGGCCGCGGCACCAGGTTATGCCGCCGGCGCCTGTGAGACCGGCTGGGCGGCCGAAGACAAACAGATCGCGCTCCCGCTCCCGACGGAGAGGAAGGTCACGGAGCCGTGGACGGTCGTCATCGACATCTGGGCGACGCCGCCGGAGGCGCAGAGCCAGATCCCGCACCCAATCGTCTACCAAGGACTACTCGCCGACGCTGTCGGACTCGCCAGTGACGGGTGTATCGCCTGTCAACTATGTAGTCTCCTTCCAGGAGATGCTACTGAGGGGTGCGGCCAAGCTAGGGATCACGGTGACGGTGCCAACACCTACGACGTCCGTGATCTTCGAGACGCTGCACAAGAAGCACCTGTCTCGTCCCCTGCTGCCACTAGTGCCGGGATTGGTGGAGCCCGCTACGGAGTTGTACCTCACTCCGGCGGTGACAAAATCAGCCCCCTCAAGGCTCCTGAAGAAGTATTGGGCGCCGGACTCGGACCAGACCTTTCTGCGGATGGACCCGAAACTGGATTCGGTGATCGTGACGGCGGCAAGGAAGCAGCATGCTACAAGGTATTTCTATGGAGATCCAAACTACATTTTAGGCAAAGTAGCTAAAAGTGGATAGAGCTCATTCTAGTATCATAACTGTTGAGATAACAAATGAACAGCTTCCAAACTTTGCAAACAATCTACACTTGGGCCAATGTCTGTTGTCTCAGAGAAGGGCCAGGAACTAGGATGAAGCAGACCTGCTCTAGAGGCATCTCGAGTAGGGAGCCCAGGGGCTGTATAAAGCAGAGGACATACCAGCCCATGTAAACACACATGGACTCCTAAAGGGACTCATGGGGGTCAAAGGTGAACCAGAGGGGACAGTAGACGGTCTCAAAATTGCCATTATGGCTCTGAAAAATTGAGCCATTTAGACTCCTGGAGCTAAAAACTCCAGGTACACCAGAATGGGCACCGGAGCAGCGAATGTTACATATGCGGCTGCCGCAGAAGGAACTGAATAAGGTGGATCCACAAGAGGAAGCTCACCAAGTAGAGTGATGTCCACGAGATCTGAATCTAAAGAGGAATCTGCAGTAGGCGGAGTATGGTGCGGTGACCTACCTCTCAGCTTGGATGGACGTCAAGGCGAGTTGTCATCATGCTGTCTCTTGTGCTTCCTCCTCTTTTCTTTAGAAGAATTTAATGACTACAACGGACGTGACTTCGAGGGAGACCCAAACCTTTAACGCAATTGGTGTTGAATGCGATGGCCACTGCAGGTGCGAGCCATAAGTGGTTTCCTCCCACGCTTTGACAGCCTTGAAGAGCATAAGGCTGCATTTATCAATCAACCTCAAGTTGTGAGGCGACCTCCACGCATGATTACATTTGTTAGGAAAAAAGAAAACATTTGAGAGAAAAAGGACTGATAAAAAAAGAGGTAGGAGAGCAGCTCCGGATACATGTAGAAGGGAGTGGAAAAAAGGGCATCAATATCAGTGAACCACGGTGGGCACTCTGTGGCTTCCGTGACTTTACCCTGTCATCACTTCCAGTGGCAGGATGGAGCCAGCACACTCTACCAGCACAGGGCAGGTATGGGAAAGTTTGCAGTTTCAGTCTCGTTCTTGGGAATAGTCAATAGTTGACCAATCTGCAGGTAGAAGTATACATCAAAAATATATTTGGTTGTCCACTATCTGTGGTGTACTGAGAATATGAGACAGTCCACTGCAGCGAGTTATCAAGGATAAATCAGTTGCATTTACTAATGTCCTCTGTGCACTATGAAATATCATTATACATAGGAGGGACAAGGAATTTTACTCATACTATAAGGAACTCTGTTCAATTACCTTGGACAGAAGCAAACCAGGAAATATCTGGTCTTGAACTTAGGATAGTGAACCCATACTGAGCCTCCCAAAATCTGGTGTTAATTAAAGAATTAAAAAAAAAAAAAAAAACTATAATCAAGAGTAGGGAAGATTGGGATACAATAGTGTTAAACACTGTTCCATGTATGGCTTACATGTGGTGCCACCACAGAAGCAGACCCAACATATTACTAATAAACCAAGTCTATGTTTCACTGAAGACAGTCAAATACAACAGCAGCAAAATAGATTTAGCTAGTTAAGACATGTTTTGTTGTAATGAGTAGATATCTAGGACACAAAAAATGCATATGCTGTTTTCATGAAGTTTCTTACCAACTATCATCGATGTGAAAAGGTCCCTGTATAGCAAATTGAACACAGCAGGCTTATACCAGGCTTCCACTCCAACTACTGCAGTCACCAAATAAACAATAGAAATGGTCTAGAAGATGAGAGAAGAGGAAATGTGCATTAAAAGGTTGAAGGTCCTCTTCTTTTATCCAACTACTATGTTCTGTTATCCTTAAATGTAAATCTCTTATCCATAGGTTTTTGAACTTTCCACAGTTGTTGCAGGTACTAGCGTCTCTGTCTGGGCCTGCAGCTGCTTAAACAAGCAATTAGAAAAACAGGAATCATGACTGGATCAGAGTAACTGTAACCCACTGGGTAACCAAAATCACACTTCGACAGTACACACCTGGCTTCACATCCCTGAAACAGATTCTGGGTGGTCTCCTTCGGAGCATTGGCCTGCACAACAGTTAATCAGAGAGACAGGGAAAACATGGGTTACTTACCTGCAACTGCAGTTCTACAGCAGTGGTATCTTTCATAGCTGCACAAGCTTGAATCTTCCCAGTCGCTGAAGTAACAGTCTCCAGTGCACACTGAACAGCATAGAGAACTGACTCCCATAGAAACAACAACAAAACAGTGAATGTTACACAGCCATTCAACCGGAGTTTGAAAAGACCTAACTTCTGCCAAGGAGGTTGAAGGGTCCTGAACTTCACTCCCTCCAGAGGTCATTACCTCTCAGATTTGCAAGCACATGTGATGCATAATCATACATGTACCAACAGGTGATCCAAAAGAAGTGGAGGAGGGATGGTCTCATGTGAATCCATGAGACCAAACATGGATTACTGCAGTTCTAAATATGGAACTTGTTTTTCCTCTTCTCCAGTACTGGATGTTTTACAGATTCCTAAATGTGAAACGAAACAGAAGAGCAAGTGGGAATAAGGCTCACTTTATTGAAAGAGATTGTGAAGTAAAGTTTCATCTACAGTCAAGGTAGAGGAGGAACTAGAACAAAGAGGGGTGGTTTGGACACCACTATTCTACTCCTTTTCCATGGAGGGGCTGTGGATCCACTAAGGTTTAAGAACTGGCTTGGATTGTTTCGCATTCAAATGGAATTTATTTTCTTGATGCTCCTTCAGCACCGCCTTTCTCAGTCCGTGGGAAACTGACCACCACTGTCTCCAAGTCTATGAACACAGGTGCTAAAGAATTGTCACACCTGCAAGAGTAGGGAGAAAATGGACAGGTTCATCTCTTAATCTATGTGAAAATTGGACAACCTTAAGTTCTCCAGTACTCTTAGCATGTGCGATGGCCATTACAGTGGCAGCCTCCCTGGCTCAATGGTTCATTAACAGTCTTCAAAATTCCTCAACAATGTAAGCTGATAATGGAGGACAGCCATCCAATAGTTTGCAACATGAGTGCACGAGGGAGGACTCCAGCTATCAGTCGCACATCAGGACCCTGCGCCGGAGAGGGCATGTATAGATATAAACTAGGCCATGGAGGAGATAGACCGCGTCAGGGAATCGGAAGCAGGCCTCCCTCTAAATGTGGACCACAATGCTCTGAACGGAGTAGCTCAGAGGAGACACCTTCACTGTAGGCCAGCTTCAGTGCCCTGCAAGCAGGTCTTCATCCAGAGGTCTAAATGCTAGTCCAGGAAGTAAGTCCAAATATAGTTCTATTCGCCACTGCTTCGTCATGCTGAGGCTTGTTCCAGTCAATGTTTCTGTTATTTTCAAAGTAGTTCCTCACCACCTAGTGTAGGTATGAACACCTTCTACTAAATTATATTGTTCTGGGATTTTATTCCAAGGATTCACAGTAATTTAAGCTAAAATTGTTTCCACGCATTACTCTGCTTTTCCTTCCTTACTCCACCAATGAGGTTAACCAAAACTGTTTGCCAAAATGCAAGCACTGTGAAAGTCCCCTTCTGCTTTAGTGCACCCTCAGAGTGCAATTTGTTTTGGAAACCTGCCTTAGTTTGATCCACAGGAGGCCAGAGAAACGGTGGATTCCTACAAACACAGCACCGATCGCTCAGAAAAAGCAGATTTGCTTGCCTTAACCTGTAACTGGAAAGGAAAATATTTGTGTTCTGTTTACTAAGTCACTTCTTGTGACGAGTGAGGCATGCATTACACCGAAAAATATAAAAATGGTCATGGTGAGCTCGACCCTACTCGCAGCAGCAGAAAATCATTGAAAGACAAGTGAATTCTGCAGAAAGAGGTTGACCTAAGTCCTACAGTTCCTTGTAATCAATAAGGTTCTATATCATACACCGAACGGGAAACTAATGCAGAGCTCAGAGGATGTTGCTAACATGCTTAAACCATCAAAAAAGCAGAATCCTCTAAGCACTGCTTTGGCACCAGCTGGATCGTAGTAAGTAAAGAACAGTCAGAGTTCTAAAACGTCCCTGTAATCCTATATAAGTAACACACAAAAAACATAACAAAGTTCTCCAAATTGTTATGCAGTTCACAGTAACTCGCCTAGTATTTGCGGATGCAGAGTACCATTATTTAAACTCAAAGGTCAATTATTCATTATGCCATACCGCTCTGCAGGTCTACGGTATATGTGCAACTCAAAGATTATTTTATTATTCATATTCTAGTCAAATGATGAATCATTCTTATGAACAAGTTATTTACCTTTGGTAATGGCCTTTTTGGTGGAAACTCTAGCCACAGATCCTCACCTTAAGAATTTCCCAAGCCGCCAGACTGGAGCCAGAGAATTTTCTCAGCGATGCTCCCCTCGCTGACAGGTGCACCATGTGCTCTGAGGTGATGTTGTTCAGGCCAGGAAATGAAGGAGTGGAATCGCATATTAGCCCCACCACTGCACATTATGATCAGTTTCTTAATCTTGCTCCCTCAATGCCCTCAGACGTGGAGCACCACAAACAAATTGCATCAACAGCGTGCCGAAATCCAACTTTGAAACATTTTATGTTGTCCAGGAGGCCAAAGAACGGGGAGATGGGGGCACTGACGAATTTTCAGTTACAGTACCCACTCGAGAGAGAGTTACTGAAGAGAAGTAACTTTTTTTCTCATGGATACTTCCTCACGTTAATGATACCATAGCAATCCGTTATTAATTAGGTCTCGCCTAGCATTGCAATGCGCATGCGCTGCTCGCTCTGCGAGACATATTGTGGTAGAGGAGATTTCAGAAGGGGACTTAAAGCCCCGCCCATCATTTTCATTGGCTGGCGTCATCATTTATGCTAAACGGTGGCCTCCGATTGAAAATGAGGTTTCTTTGTTACCGCCCTGTCTCCTTTTGGGACGGCCCATCCGGACTGGATCGTTTGCTGAACGGCTGTCGTGAGGGTATTACTTTTCTAAAGGAGGCGTGTAGTGACGGATCAGGTTTCCGAAGTCTGTTCTTTTTTTCTAAATGTTATTATCTGCCAGTGACGACATTACAAAACAGCACGCGCAGTCTACACCGAAATAAAACGTTCACGCTACTGTATTTTTCCTCACCTTAAATCTGATGTTTAGTTTAAACAGATTTCTGTACTGATATACATACAACATCTCCCTCCTCTGCCTCTAGAGCACACGTGTGCACCATCTCCCCCCTCTGTCAGCCGCCGAGTCTACCTTCAACCAGTCACTGCTCAACACCAGAGTCCAGCCTGTCTTTGTTGTTTATTGAGGTCTCAAGACATCCCTTCACAGCTGGATCAGGTTTCCGAAGTCTGTTTTTTCCTCTTCTAAATGTGATTATGTCTGCCAGTGACGACAATACAAAACAGAACCACGCACAGTCTACACCGAAATAAAACGTTCATGCTACAGTATTTTTCCTCACCCTAAATCTAATGTTTAGTTTAAACAGATTTCTGAGCTGATATACATACACCATCTCCCCCTCTGCCTCCAGAGCACACGTGTGCACCATCTCCCCCCTCTGTCAGCCGCCGAGTCTACCTTCAACCAGTCACTGCTCAACACCAGAGTCCAGCCTGTCTTTGTTGTTTATTGAGGTCTCAAGACATCCCTTCACAGCTGGATCAGGTTTCCGAAGTCTGTTTTTTCCTCTTCTAAATGTGATTATGTCTGCCAGTGACGACAATACAAAACAGAACCACGCACAGTCTACACCGAAATAAAACGTTCATGCTACAGTATTTTTCCTCACCCTAAATCTAATGTTTAGTTTAAACAGATTTCTGAGCTGATATACATACACCATCTCCCCCTCTGCCTCCAGAGCACACGTGTGCACCATCTCCCCCCTCTGCCAGCCGCCGAGGCTCCCTTCAACTCTTCAACCAGTCACTGCTCACCACCAGAGTCCAGCCTTTCTTTGTTGTTTATTGAGGTCTCAAGACGCCCCTTCACGCCCAAGGGGCTCCTTTCGCTTTGCCTTGCTGTAGTGATGTGCTAACAGTAAAAAGGTGTGAGATCACCATCACTGCAGATATAGGTGTGAGATCACTATCACTGCAGATATAGGTGAGATCACTATTACCGCAAATATAGGTGTGAGATCACTATCACTGCAGATATAGGTGTGAGATCACTATCACTGCAGATATACCGTCACTGCAGATATAGGTGTGAGATCACCATCACTGCAGATATAGGTGTGAGATCACCATCACTGCAGATATAGGTGTGAGATCACCATCACTGCAGATATAGGTGTGAGATCCCTATCACTGCAGATATAGGTGTGAGATCACCATCATTGCAGATATAGGTGTGAGAACACCATTACTTCAGATATAGGTTTGAGATCACTATCACTGCAGATTTAGGTGTGAGATCGCTATTACCGCAGATACAACTCTTCAATCTGTCACTGCTCAACACAAGAGTCCAGCCGTTCTTTGTTGTTTATTGAGGTCTCAAGACGCCCCTTCACGCCCACGGAGCTCCTTTCGTTCTGCCTTGCTGTAGTGATGTGCTAACAGTAAAAAGGTGTGAGATCACCATCACTTCAGATATAGGTGTGAGATCGCCATTACTTCAGATATAGGTGTGAGATCACCATCACTGCAGCTATAGGTGTTAGATCACTATTACTGCAGATATAGGTGTGAGATCACTGCAGATATAGGTGTGAGATCACCATCACTGCAGATATACAGAATACCTAAGGTGTTCGGCATACGAGAGTTTAAGCTATTGGTATTATAAATGACTATGCCTTTTATTTATGTTTTAAAAATGAAAACAAAAATTAAAGGCATTGTCATTTCCAATGTTAATAGCTCAAACTGGTGTAAATGCGAGACCTATTGCATTGCAAATGCTCGTTTATGAAAAAGTATGCCAGGACCTTGCTCAGGAGGCCACTGCAGCTTGCACCACTCACTGCCCTGGCCAGCACAGTCAATTCCAGTATTAACACAATTGCTAACCATCAAACCTCTACAAGTATGACAATTCAGGCAATTCCAGCCCCCTAAAATCTATAGGAATAGCCTGTACGATTGGTATTATTTTTTATTGAATTATAAAATACTCTGTTGATGGGCTTACCTCAATGATAGATTAACAGCACCACCAAGTGGTGGAGCGTCATAAGTGCTGGTACAGAGCACTAGCAAACTCCGGCTCAAATTAAGCACTGATAGCAGTACTCCCTAATGGTCGACAGACTGGGGAGTGGATTCAGACCAGAACGTTTTGCAGGACGAAGCAGGCAAAGTAGCCTTGCTGGCTGGCAAACCAGTAGCATTTTGTGAACGTGCACACCTAAGCCCACCCACAGCCTGGCAAATGTTCAGAACCGGCAGCCACATTGCCAATGCAATGTAGCAGCCATAGCAATAGTGGGATGAGTACAAAGGCTTTCAGAGGATTCCTGATTGGCTAATACATAGAAGATTTAAATACAGAGAATTATCCATTTTGACAAGGTTTTTTGTGTGCACTGCTTTCCCTTTCTTTGTTCCAAAAGAACAAGTTACTTCTTTCCCTTTGGTGAAGCTCTTTCTGGTAGAGACAATCAAGCTTCAGACTCCATACCTTTTCAATATTCCCCAGACATCAGACCGGATATGGAACTTTTTCAGCAGTACCCCTACGCTGATAGGTGATGCCATGCAGCTTCGCACTGACACCGTTGCCCTCCGGAAATTATGTGTTCAAGTCTATATAGGCACAACTAACGTGCGCTGACATCAGTTGCTTTCAAGACTGTGCCCATCCCCAGACGCAAAGCCCCATAACCAAATCGGTGTGACCAGTGTGCTGGGTACTGAACTTGGGGCCCTTTTAATAGATAAATATAATCACCGGGTTGGTGAGGAATCTGTAGCTAGACAGAGTATCTAAGAGAAAGAGAGTGACCGAAGGTAAGTAACTTGTTCTTCTGATAGAGACTTCTATTGCACAGTTCCCACCATTTAAATAGAAACCAAACAAGTGCATTATTGGAGGTGGGCTGTGAATGGACTCAAACCAGAAAGTCCAGTGCGTACGAGCACGTAAAATGCCCTCCTTGGCAGACAGGACTGTCAAATGGAGTGCACATTAAAAAGGCGAGGACTAACGTTTAAGTTCCCATTATGACATGACAAAAGGAGCAGAAGGAAACAAATATAACCCTTGCAAAAACCCATAACAATAGGAGACTTGAACAAAGAAGCTGAAAGATCTGATCACATGCATGGACACAGTGGTGGACCCCTCTGGGAGGTACACCTTGGTCCGGGGGAAGCTTCAGGGACAGCACGTGCTAATTGGCTCCCTATACGCCCGAACACCGACCAATCGTCGTTCTTGGATCACCTTTCTGCGGTGCTGGCACCATACGCGGGTGTTCCCTGGCTCCTAGGTGGGGATTTTAACGCTGTCCTTGATACGCAACTAGATAGGTCCTACCCGCCCCTCCGCAGCACGCAGGCGGTTTCGAATGCACGGAGCCTCACTGACTGGTTGTCGCACTGGGCCTTACGTGATGTGTGGCTCAGCCTTCACCCTGGCGACCGCATTTACTCGTACTACTCGGCAATGCACGACCTTCATGTCCGACTCGACAGGGTGGTGGGCTCTCCCTCTCTGACTCCCCTGATAGACCAGGCAGACTATTTGGGCCGGACCCATTCGGATCATAACCCTCTTAGTTTGCGTCTGCGTTGGGACCCCGGGCAGCCCCTGTCCCAACGTGGCGGCGACAGTCGGCAGCGCTGGAGGATGCTGAGTTCCGCGCCTCCCTGGGCACGGCGGTTGAGCAGTTTTTCGACCTGAATGAGGGGACGGCAGGTAGTGAACTGACGGAGTGGGATGCGCACAAATCCACCATACGGGGACACTGTCTAGGGGCGATATGGAATATCCGTAGGCGGCTTGCACTGTCGCTCGCTGCCTTGGAGTCTCGCCTTCTGTTGTGTGAACGCCACGGTGAGGGAGGAGGTCGGGACTCGATCCGACTGGCGCGGCTCCGGGCGCATCACGCTGAACTACTTGAGCGGCTGCAATGCCACAACTATGCGGCTCATTCGGCTCGGGTGCACGCCACGTCTGACAGGGCAGGGCGGTTACTAGCCTGGTTGATTCGGCAGGAGGAGGTACACGCCCCGATAGACTCTATTCACGGGCCTGACGGGGTGATGGTATACACGCAGTGGGAGATCCATCAAGTGCTGATGGCACACTACGCGTCTCTATACAGATCGACGGGGTGCAGACAGGCACAGGATCTAGATCGGTTTCTGGAGGAGGCCCAATTGCCCACGGTCCCCGAAGAGCACCAGGAGTCATTGGAATGCCCCCTAACAGTAGAGGAGATAGGCGATGCGGTGACCTCCTTGGCCTCTGGAAAAGCGCCGGGGCGGATGGACTTCCGGCGGAGTATTACAAGGCCTACCGGGAGTCCCTAGTGCCCAAGCTGCATACTCTCTATCTTGCGGCCCTCGAGGAGTCCACTATGCCTGCCTCCATGCGAGAGGCCTATCTGGTCTCCCTGCTTAAGCCTGGCCGGGACCCTACCAGCCTGGGGTCCTACCGCCCCCTTGACCTTAACGCGGACTACAAAATCCTGGCCAAGGTACTGGCGGAACGGCTGGCCCCAACGGTATCGGCGGTGGTACACAGAGACCAAAACGGTTTTGTGCCGAAACGCAGCACTTCTCTTAACCTGCGGCAGTTTTTCCGGGCGCAACACTGGCCTAGGGCGGGCTGCTTAGTCCTAGACCTAGAGAAGGCCTTCGACTCTCTTGAGTGGGGGTACCTAGTGGCGACGCTGTCACATTATGGGCTGGGCCTCGGGTTCCTTCAGATGGCGACACTCCTCTATAAGAACCCCGTGGTGAGGGTGAGAACTGGGCCTTACATCTCTGAAGCCATCCTAATTGGTCGCGGTACTAGGCAGGGGTGCCCTCTCTCGCCCCTTCTCTTTGCGCTCGCCATGGAGCCTCTGGCTGCTACGCTCCGTGGAGTACTGACGGACGGCATCCCCCTGGGCGATGCGACCCAACGGGTTTCACTCTACGCAGACGACCTTCTGGTCTTTGTCAGAGATGTGGCTTGCATCCCGGTGGAGTTGGAGCGCGCCCTGTCCGACTTCGTCGAGATCTCGGGTCTCCGGGTGAATGCCGAAAAGTCGTGTCTCTATGCGTTCCGAGCCGGGACCCGAGACCCGCATTACCGTCTTGGGGGCGTGCCGGTCAAGTGGCAGCCGGACACCTTTTGTTATTTGGGGGTTCAAATATATCGGCAACCGGCGGATCTTGTGGAGGTTAATCTGGGCAGGCGGTAACAGCGGTCAGGGCTCAGATGCGATTCTGAGGCACCCTTCCTCTCGCGGTTACGGGGCGAATCGCCTTAATCAAAATGGTGATTCTACCCAGGCTACTCTACTATTTCGCTAATCTACCCGTTTATATACCGGCATCCTTCTTTGTAGCCCTGGAACGCTCGCTTCGAGACTTTGTATGGGGAAACGCTCGCCACAGAGTTGCGTTGCCCAAGCTATGCCTCCCCTCTGGCCAGGGGGGACTCGCGATGCCGTGCTTTGCACATTACTATCTGGCGGCGCAGCTGCAGTGGGTGGCTCGGTGGCTGGTGGACAGAGAGCGCGACGACACGGCGACCGCGGCGCCCCCCATCTCCTTGGCTGGTGTCACTGAGATGTTCCACCCGGCTGCAAAGAGGTTGAGGCCGGTGCCCCTTCTCGTCAGGGTGACCTACCAGTGCTATCGGCGTGCCCTCTACCTGACCCGGAACCGTACTCCATACGCCCCAGCCATACCGATAGAGGGTTCTCCAAGTGGACAGAGGGTGCTGTGTGCTGCTGAGCTTGCAGACTGGCATGCGGCGGACATTCACACATTGGGGGACCTTTACCGGGACGGTGTTCTTCTATCATTCGCCTCGCTAGTGGAGGAGTCGGGGTTACCACCTGGCCACTTTCTTCGTCACCGCTCACTGGTGGCGACGCTGACGAGCCGGCGGGGCGATCTCGGCGTGGAACCGGAGCAGCACTTCACGATGCAATACCTACATGTCATGGGGCGCGGGAGGCACATGATCCGGTGGTTCGCAGCCTCTTTGCGTACACACGCAGCGATTAGTCTAGCTCCACTACGCCGTACGTTTGAAACGGATTTAGTCCGACCCATGGCAGACAAGGAGTGGGACAGGGTGCTGCAGGGCCCGACGAAGATCCCCAGAAATATGCGATTCCGCCAAATACAGTACTTTATTCTACATAGAGCGTATCTCACAGCCGACTCTGTCAATCGTTATTTCCACCGTGCGGATGCGGGCTGTCCTCGCTGCGGGGAACTGGATGCTGGGCTGGTTCACATGTTGTGGAGCTGCCCTGCGCTGGATTTGTACTGGCGGACGGTTCATGAAGCGCTCAATGCATGTACGGGCCGTCGACTTCCATTTGAATGGCCGGTTTACTTGTTGCACCTCTTTCACAGAGCCCCCTCCATGAGGGTTGCCTCCAGATTTACTGACCTGGGACTGGTGGTGGCGAAGCGACTGCTCACCAAGCGCTGGAAGGCGGCGGAACCGTCTCACACGCGAGCATGGAGGGGTTCGTTGCTGGAGTTGGCGAGGGCGGAGGGCACGGCCCTCCTGCGGGAGGAGACACTAGGCCTCAGGCAAACACCAATAGCGAGTCAATGGGAGGCACTCCTACAGGCCATGATGCGACTTGAGGGGGACTCTGGGGGGGGTCGACGGAGGGCGAGATGGGGGCGCCCCTGGTGTGATGCGGGGTGACACTCAGGCTGGGGGTGGGGCATGAAGTGTTGTATCAGGGGCCTGGTTGCTTAGGTGGGGAACAAGGGAAAGGAGATAGTGTTGCTCACACAGCCTGTATAGAGGTCGTGGGGTTGGTGGGTGGGAGGGGCCGGACCAGGGGACAGAATAAGGGGTTGCTGGAACGAAGGCCGGATTCTGCTGTTGTTGTTTTATCTGGGTGTCTGTTGCTCTGCCCCATTTCCTTATGGTTGGTCAACTGTTTATGGAAGCACGTAGGGGTTGAGCGGGTGAAATATTGGAGGCTTACCTTGGTGAGGCCCCTCAGCGACATGATTTCAAAGGGGACGTTGTGTTAGTATTTTAGTCATGAGGCCCGCTATGTTATTCTTTATAAAAGATTAGGTGATGAGCCCGCTCCCATTAGTTCATACATACATGGTCAGAGATACACTATTGAGGCTATTTCAAATGTATGTCATCCGGATCTCAAAATGTAATGTGTATTTTGTTTAACACTAAGAAATGCCAATAAACAGATTTAGAAATAAAAGAAGCTGAAAGATCTGAAAGGTACCGTTTAAGTGTGCCTAGGGCAAGACATTACCGGGCTGGGGAATCAAACATAAAATGAAACGCAAGATAACGTGTTCTAAAAGGTGGTCACTCTGCCAAGCCAGGGTGCAGAACCCTGCCCTGCTGCTGACAAAACAGGTCTTCCCATAAGGGCAGAGTGATCGGAGGACAGATGATGGATTCCATACTCTCTGTGTCCAATTCAGGCCCACTAGGATGACTTAGACCAGATCTGATCTTCTTGAGAAATAAGGGCAGGAGTGGTATCGGCAGAAAGGAGTACAGGATACCAGAGTTACACTCGAAGTGGGACCATCTCTGAGCGAGAAGTACAGATATTGCGCATACTCAGTAGGGGTGAACAGATTAAGCCAGGGTTTTCCCCGTTCACAGAAGAGAGCCTGAGCCACCTTTAGGTTAGTTGCAAGTCGTGATCAACTAGGTGCTGACAGCTGGTCTCGTCCGACCTGGTATTTGATGATCCTGCCAGGTGGTTCATTGCCAGGAAAATTCCTTGGTGGTACAGCACATTCCAGAGTCACAAGCTCTCTTGGCACAGAATCCATGACTCCCACCCTGCCCTGTTCATTGCAGGACCACATGGCGGTGGCGTTGTAAGCACCTGCCCCAGCCTCTCCTTCATGGATGGAAGAAAGGCTTTCAACGCCAAGTGGATGGCCCTCAGCTCCAGAAGGTTGATGTGGGGCTGGGACTCTGCTGGAGACCAGAGGCCTTTAATCTCCACCTCTCACATATTGCCACCCCAACCCAAAAGTGACACATTGGTGACCACTGTTACCTCTCTGTGGAGTAAGGAAGAGGAATTTGCCGCTGACCCCACCGCGGGCCCGAAACCACCACTGCAGATCTTCTGCAGTCTCCTCTGAAATTAGAACATGGTCAGAGAGGTTGGGCCCACTGTGGTAAATAATTTAATTACCGGTACTTAATTTGATGCGGAAAATTATTAAGAATAGCTCAGTAAAATAAGAGGCAGAATCCGTGGTATTAGAGGTTCGGAAAGGGCTTTATTCCAATAACAATTCGAATTGTGGGCTTCATATTCCATCACCACGGAGGTTCAGGAAGTGAAGGGCGATACATTATTGACAGGTAATCATTTTTATAGAAGAGGCATTACAGTGAAACAGATGCAGGAGGCGTAACAGCTGATAAAAGAGATAAAAACATACATGCGTAACTAAAATAGGCGTAACTGGGCGTAACAAAAAAACGTCATTAGGTATGATGTCACAAATGGGTGGTTCCATGAAAGAATTTCGCAATGTCAGCAGAAATACTTGGCAGAGATGCGCGCGCAGCAGCATGACGTGTGATTGACGTGCAACTAGGGGGTGAAGGGGACTCCGCCCCTATCGGCCAGGATGACGTCAAGGACAAGACGATTTTGAAGAACAACAATCCTCATCGCAGACTGCTCCTCTGTCAAGTTGCCTAAGGCGGAAATAGTTTCATTTACTACGGCTTCAAGAGTCCTAGTTAATCTACGCATCAGCTTACTATTGGTAACTGTACCTATATAGGGAAAGAGACCTTTATTAAAATCTGTATATTTTTCCCATGCCGTCTCAGTGTAGTCGACGATTGGGAGATCTCTCCGTTCTCTACTGTGTACTAAATGAGTATTTCTATGATAATCAGGAGGGGCTAGGAAAACAGGTGGCAAAAGAAATGCGATGTAACAGGTACCATCCCAATCTAGAGGCAGACGTATATATGCAGTCTGACCACATACGAAGTAGGAATGACGAGAAGCTCTAAATGTAGACTTGCCTTGGTCATTAAATTCTATCACAGTGGTGCATTTACTATGGCCCATATGTATTGAACCATTCTTTCTTACACATAATTCACCTTTAACTGGAAATACTGACATAGCGGGCAGGCTTGGTGCAGCTTCGGATTCAAGATCATGAGATTAAGCGTAAAATTCCCTAATCCATATACTTCATTTTCTAAATCAGTTCCTGTTCTTTTGGGATGTCCCTCCTTGTCAGGGTAGCAGACTGAGTAAAACTAGGTTCAGGTTTCCCCATACCCAATTGTCTTGATAAACTACTGAGTTTGAATCTAAGGAATTAATTAAACTAAACCATGCTCCACAGGAGCCATTGTGTGTGAACGGATATGGAAAGAGAGGCAGAATTCCCTTATAGTTCTGATAGAGAGGGAGTCGGCCACATATCCAACAATTGGTAGCATTGCTAGTCTGATGGGAATGATGTAACATACTAATAAAAGTGTTATTGCGCAGCGCAAATCTATAGGACAACTCATGCGGGGGTAATTCACTAAAAGAATGTTCAGCAGTAACATTGTAAACATGTTTAGAAATAGGATAATATATGTGCAACAGTATACTCGTCGCGATGATTAGAAGACTTAAGAAAAACAAAATTAATAATGTCACTGTGCAATGACTACGCAGTGATTTACAGTACGCATGCTTTTTCAACTGCATCTTTCGGTTTCTTTCTCTATTCAGGTCTAGGGGATACATGTCAGAGACAAATTCAACCGATTCACCTTGGAGAGGACTTAAACAATCAAATTGTCTGACTTACTAGACCGTAATTTTAGTTTGTATAGTTCCTTATCGCTTTGTTCAACCAAAGGGAGCTTTGAGTCAATCGGTGAAGACACGCAAGGTGTAACATTTACATCAGACGGTAGTCCATGAAATTTCTTGATATGACTTGAATGTAACCATCCTTTGCGACCTTCGATCTTCACGGCTGTCCTCGTGGTGAGCAGTACAAGTTGAGGCGATTTCCACCTAGGATCCAGCTGAGTCTTCCGGTCAAAATTCCGCACTAACACCAGGTCCCCGGGAACTACGTCATGGGGTTTCACCTCGGTGTTGTCAGGAAAGGCTGCAGCTACCTGTGAACGACAAGATTGTAGTGCAGACATCAAGGAAGCCAGGTAATCTGTCAGCATATTACAGTCAACATCAGTTATTTTACGGGGTATAGGCGTCCCCCACATATTTGGTGGTCTGCCAAAGATCACCTCATAAGGGGATAGCCCTGTTCGAGAGTGCGCTACCATTCTCATGTAAAAGAGTGCAACTGGTAAGGCTACTACCCAATCGACACCTTTCTCTCTACATATTTTGGACAATCTAATTTTCAGAGTTTGATTATGTCGTTCCACGAGACCTGCTGCCTCGGGGTGTCGGACACAGTGAAATTTCCATTGATAGCCTAACAAAAGTGAAACGTGTTTCATCAGTTCGGATGAGAACGGCTGGCCATTATCTGAGTAGACAACACGTGGTAAACCATACCGTGGGAAGAATTCTCGAACTAACTGTTTGGCAGTAGTCGGGGCAGTGTAATCTGAAACCGGGTAGGCTTCGGTCCAATGGGAAAGAGCACAGACAACTACAAGAACATATTTGAATCCTCGACATCGTTCCATCTGGATATAATCCATCTGGAGGACTTCAAAAGGGTGATCAGGAGGCTGAAATCCACCCTGTTCTACGGGGATGCTTTTACCTGGGTTAAACTGACAACATATCATACAGGTACGGACTTTTTGTTTAGCAGCTGCTCGTAAATGTTTGTTGAACCAGATGTGTTGAATGCTATCTAGCATAGCTTTCTCTCCTAGGTGCGCTGGACTATGTATTGTGTTAATGATAACTTGAACCATAGAGTCAGGAAGAAACCATACAGATTTTTCCTTCGTCATCCATCCTTGGTCCGTTTGGATCCCTCCTAATTCAGTCCATTTCTTTATTTCATCTGGTGTAGCATGTGTCTGTATGTCAACTACGTCAAGAGCGGGATCCTTAACCGTCATGCAATGTGTCGGTGTCGGAACTATTGTCTTTGTCATGTCAGCTGTGTGAGTTTGAGCAGTCTGTTTAGCTGTTCTGTCAGCTAGATCATTGCCCTGAGAAATGATATCGGTAACTTTCGTATGAGCTTTGCATTTCATAATCGATATTGCAGTGGGTAGATGAATTGCGTCTAATAGGGCATGAATGAGGGGTCCGTGCTGAATGTGGGCACCGTGAGAAGTTAAATAACCTCTCTCTCGCCACAGCACGCCGAAGTCATGTACAACTCCGAATGCATAACGTGAATCTGTGTATATGTTGACTTTTTTATTTGTGGCTTGAATACAGGCTTGTGTCAGAGCGGTGAGCTCTGCTGCTTGAGCTGACAAGGTGTTTATACAATTTGTTTCGATGACTTCAGTGTCTGTTGTGACTGCGTACGCGGCCACTAACTCTCCTGTACTTGTTCTCATACATGAACCGTCTACATACAACGTCAGGTCTGGATCTGACAATGGGACATCTGTCAAGTCTTGTCTGGGTTTCGTCGCGATAGTAATAACTTCAATACAATCATGTGCTAGTGGGTCTGTTCCGTTTACTGGTAAAAGTGTGGCAGGATTCAATGTATTACAACGTCTGATTTCTATGTGTGGCTGAAACAATGTCAGTTCATAACCGGTAAGTCTTGCTATAGTCAAGTGTTGTGTTTGCGTTCGGTTCACAAGAACCTCTACTGCATGTGGTACTTGTACTGTCAATGGATGTCCTAACACTATGGCATCGCTTTGTCTGACTGCTAAAGCTGTCGCTGCCACAGATTTCAGGCACGCAGGCAAAGCCTGAGCTACGGGATCTAATGTACTAGAGAAATAGGCACATGGTTTGTGTGATCCTGCTTGTTCCTGAGTGAGTACTGACAAGGCAGTACCTTCGCGTTCTGTAACAAAGAGTGTAAAATGTTTATTGTAACATGGTGTCGCTAAAACAGGTGCTTGACATAAAGCTGTCTTTAAGCTTTCAAAAGCTTGTGTGTGTTCCTGAGTCCAAGGGAGGACAGTCTATGTGGCCGCCTCCTGTGTTGTCAACTGAATGAGTGGTTTTGCTAGAAATGCATATTGAGGGATCCACTGCCTACAATATGAAGTGAGGCCTATAAAAGCCCGCACCTCCTTTTGTGTCTTGGGTATTGGCATGTTAGCAATTAACTGGATGCGATCTGGTGTAAGCTGTCTTCCCTCCTTGGACAGCGAGTGCCCAAGGTAAACAACTCGCTGGACACAGAATTGCAGCTTAGTAGGGGACACCTTGTGCCCCTTTTCGGCCAGAAATTGTAAAACCGTCAGTGATGCTTTTTCACATTCAGGTTCACTTCGAGCGGTGATCAGCAGATCATCGACATATTGAAGCAGTGCAGTGTTTACTGGCATATGTATACTGTCAAGTTCTCGTTTCAGTGCTTGGCTATAGATGCTGGGGCTTTCTGTAAATCCTTGAGGTGCGCGTGTGAATTTAAAACTTCGTCCATTTAAACTGAATCCGAACAAGTATTGGCTTTCCGGATCAATTGGGACGCTGAAAAAGGCATTCTTGAGATCAATTACAGTAAAGAACGTTGCTTTGGAATCAATGGCTGTCAGTAATGACGAGATGTCTGGGACCACAGGGAATTGTGGTACAATGCATTTATTTAGTTCGCGCAGATCAATAACTAATCGATATACTGGCGGGGCCTTTGGATCAGTTCGTTTAAGAATCGGAATTATCGGGGAATTACATACATTGGAGTCGGTTTCCACAACCACTCCTTGGGCAATAAGCTCGTCAATGATTTGCAGTAAAGCCACTACAGCATCTGGCGGTAACTTGTATTGTCGCATTCGTGGTAGTACCACTCCTGTCTTTAATGTGACTCGATATGGTGTAATGTTCATGCAACCAACATCTGTAGGGCCTTGTGCCCATAAATGTGTAGGTAAATTCTGCAGTCGGTGATCCATGTCTCTAGACACATAGTGCCCTTTGAAATCACGTAAAAACAATCTTACTCCTTCCGGAGAACAACATATTATAGCTCCTAGAGCTTTCAATGTTTTTATACCTAACAGGTTTTCTGGACATGATTTAGTAAGCAATAAATCTGTAGTTCGTGTCAAGGGACCAATCGTAAGTGGAAGTGGTTGTGATACTTCATTAATGATAGGTTTTCCTGAAAAGCCAAGGGAAATATTCTGTGAGCCTGAGAGGGGTGCCCCTGGAACTTCACTACGTCGTATTGTTGTTCTGCTTGCCCCTGTATCAAGTAGAAATTTTCTGTCTTGGCCTAATAGTTCACTATGTACATAAGGTCCCTCCTGATCTACAGGGACCTCGATAAGGGGTAAGCCAACTTCCCTCTCTAGGCTGTTTCATGCGTATCGTTGATAATCAGGGTAGTCATATTGTGCATACTGGTACATCTGTCGTGTCGTGTTTTGTGTTGCAGTAATAGGCTGCGGTGGTGGAGCTGGCATGGACTGTTGTGGAGCTGGCATGGACTGTTGTTGAGCTGGCATAGACTGTTGTTGGTTCTGATCCTGTCTAGGTGGCCGTGGTCTTTCCTTTGTTATACCTGTGGCAATATTATGTTTCAAGACTGGACCATCGTGTATGTAATGACCTGGCTGCATACAATAGTTGCATGTCCCTTTCACAGGACCTGCTGAATCACTGGACTGTGTCATACCCTTTTTATGACCGTCGGCTGGAACTGTCTGGGCAACTAGCATTTTCATGTCTTTCATCCGTCTTTGTTCATGTTCTTGTTCCTCTCTAATTCTATTGTGATGATACTGTAACATTTGTAACATTTGTGACGGAGTGTTACCTTGCCAGGTACTCTCGAATTTCAATACTCTATTCTTAACTTGGGGCAGGGAATTTTCAACTAATTTTGTCACAAACAGATGTGGATATGATTCGCTATTTGCTTTTATACCACTATTTATACCAAAACATTTTTCGAATCGGGCGTAGAAATCACTAGTGTCCTCATCTTGCTTTTGTTTACAGGCTGAGATTGCACCCCAGTCTTCCTTTTTCGTAGTTAATAAACGTGGCAGTACCTGTACTAGTAAACCTGGTAGCATTTTAGTCTTTTCCCCAAGCCCTGAACCTGCACCTCGGGCTTCCTCTTCGTTTTCTAATGCTGTCCAATCTATCTTTTGATCTCCCACCTCCCAATCTTTTTCTTTGAGTTTTTCGTAAATGCCAGCAGGCATTAATACTTTTAATATTTTCATAATGTCGGGGTAGGTATATTCTCCCATGAGTAGCATGTCTTTAATCTCGCGGTGGAAACCCGCTGGGTCTTTGTCATGACTGGGTACCACTTTCTTCATTTCTAATAGTTCCATTTTAGATATGGGTGTGTATACAAATACGCGTTTGAAGTGATTGTCATCACCTTTTATTGGGTGCACTTCGCGTAAGGGATTCTGTCTATCCATATGATACGTCGTTCTTTCCTTGATGGGCAGTGAGACATGTTCTGGACATACGAAAAGAATATACTGGTTTCTGGATTCTAGTATTTCTCTAATCAAATCAGTACCTGAACCTCTCCATTTATTCGTGAGTAATTCAGTCAATATATCAGGTAAAGGACCAGGATCGGAGTGTTGGCTTTTATATAATATAAGGAGATGTTGAATCATGTATATACCAGCTAAACGCTGTTCGTCTGGAGTAAGGTTCAAAAACGTGTGTGCTAGTGTATCATCACTGTATTTTCCGGGACTGTCAGCCCATAGTACTGCTGATCTAGCTAATTCCTGTTCGTCCAAAGAATCAAGTATATGATGTCCTCTTCGTTCTCGAAGTAGGTTGTCAGCGGCTTGGAATAAGTGTTCGGGAGATCTTATATTGATTATAGGGGTTTGGTAATGTCTGCTACTTTCTGGACGTGTCGGACGTACCGAATCATTACAGCATCTAGTATTATTAGAAAATCTTCCTCTACCTACATAAGCCACCGTGTCTACGTGTCCTGTTGGCGATCCTGACTCTTCCTCTTCCCTTCTGTTTTGTTCAGGCTTGTCTGTCTCTAATCTTTCTTCGTGTATTCGCTCAATTTCTTTGCGGATCTTTCGGCACATAGCTACTATACTTAACTGTCTATCATGTCTACCCTCTGATATATTCCGGCTCCATGTGGTAAGAATTCGCATTTCTTCCGGGTTTACCCCAGGCCGGTCTTGATTTCTGATCACACAATTTATGAGGAAACGTAACAGTTCCCCCTGTATCTCCACTTTCTGGTACTCCATGGCTCTGTTAATACTTTCAGAATCTCGCCCTGACTGGACAAAGTGATATATATTTTCTAAATGTGTAGTCATTCCTGGTAGCCTCGCTAAATATATTGCAGCTCGTCGGATACGCAATGATGCCAGCAGCATTTCGTCCTCTTTGCCGGGCACAGGGTCATACCTACAATCTACTAGAAGTTCCTTAAGCATGTCGGGAGTTACTAGTTTGGGCGTACGTTGGTGTGCTAATTCTTGAAAGGAGAGTTTATTTATTCTGGGTGGCGTGGAAAAAATGTTTGTTGTACCTCCTGTAGCACCGCCTGGGGTGCTGGGCGTGAAAGGATTGGTTGAACGTGATACAGCAACCATAGGTGTGGGAAGAGCTGTAGAAACAGATGTGCTTGCCGGAACTTGTGTCGGAGTTTGTTGTTGCGGAGGTACAGACGGAGGATCTTGGCGTTGAACCCCCTCGGCAGGCGGTCTATGTGCAGTATTAGCATACTCGGGAGCTGCGTCATCTAAATAAGAGGAAAGGAAAACATCTTCTGCGGTTCTGGGATGCCCTTTGGGGTGTACTTTTATTGGAAATAATGGAGGTGGCAAGTCTTTTGGTATTTCCGGAGTAGCCTTAGGTAACCCTTCGGCCAGAAGTGGATACATACCATTCATAAGGGCATTTCTTTGTCTATCTACTTGTTCTGACTTTACTCGTGTACCTTCTTCAATTAATAGATTTTCTCGGACTTTATTTGAATTCTCCTTACTTTTCTCTTCCTGTCTGAGTGCTTTTTCTGTACGTCTATGTGATTCTTTACGCCATAATTCAATGGCATCTTTCTGTGACTGTCTAGCTTTCTTTTTCCATAATTCTTCTTCTACTTTCATGATGCAATCTGCATCCCAAGTCCCAGCTGCGGGCCATCTCTGATTTTCTGGTAATTCCTTAGTGTAGTCTACCCATAAATCAAGAAATAATACGGCGTCTAGGCCATGTTTGTGATACATGAAGTACCCTGGAGTGTCCCTAGGAGGAATGGGAACAGCTTCTTCGAGTACCCCTTTTCTAGTTTTGATCTGTCTTAACTTTGAAAAGAGCGGCATGTTGAGAACTGATCTGATACTTAATCTTAAACACACTTAATACAACTATACACAATAATGAACAATAATGAACAGTCATTCACCCCACAATATGTAGAACGTATTTAAAACATTTAACATTTAACATTTAACGAACAATAACTATGGCCATTAGGGAACTAGTCACTTAGCATACTCGACATACTAGATATACTGCTAAACAGTACAGATACACTGCTGAAACAGTGCAGACCGGATTTGTGTACCCAAACCCGTCTTGACCGGCACAACCTATGTGCACGTCAGAACGCCTCCCCGGCAATGGTACTCACCGGGTAGCTCGGAACGGAAGGCCTCGGAACTGAACTGAACTGAACTGGACCGGACTGGATTCGGAACTTCGGAACTTCGGGACTTCGGAACTTGGTGGGCCTCTGTATACCTCGGATCTTGCTCTCTCAGCTAGGCTCTGGTCGGGATACTTCGCACTTCTCACCGCCTCGTCTGGGTGTTGATCGCAGCCTCAGTCGCCCCCGCTTGACCGGAGGGAGATACAGGAAATCCTGCGGGTACGCGTTGTTGTCCGTCCAGCTGTGGCAGGAGACCGGGCCTGCAACGCACCTCCGGCGCGTGAGATGAGAAAGTGTCCCTATTCGGGCGCCAATTATGTGGTAAATAATTTAATTACCGGTACTTAATTTGATGCGGAAAATTATTAAGAATAGCTCAGTAAAATAAGAGGCAGAATCCGTGGTATTAGAGGTTCGGAAAGGGCTTTATTCCAATAACAATTCGAATTGTGGGCTTCATATTCCATCACCACGGAGGTTCAGGAAGTGAAGGGCGATACATTATTGACAGGTAATCATTTTTATAGAAGAGGCATTACAGTGAAACAGATGCAGGAGGCGTAACAGCTGATAAAAGAGATAAAAACATACATGCGTAACTAAAATAGGCGTAACTGGGCGTAACAAAAAAACGTCATTAGGTATGATGTCACAAATGGGTGGTTCCATGAAAGAATTTCGCAATGTCAGCAGAAATACTTGGCAGAGATGCGCGCGCAGCAGCATGACGTGTGATTGACGTGCAACTAGGGGGTGAAGGGGACTTGACATTTAGCTCTACATGTGGAGACAGAAGTCTGGGGGGTCAAGTCAACCTAATCCCAAATCATATCTAACATCCTATGTTTAAAGAACTATGTTATCCAAAAGGAAAGGTCTTACGAACAAAATCTATTCTATACTGGCTGTGAGTGTGTGTACAAGCGTCTAAGTGTCTACATGAGATGCGAGGGGCAGAAATCTTCCATAGTAACAGGGCCATGAATTACTTGCATGAAGACAGAGAAGCCGGGCCCTTTGCTCGGTAGCTGGAAGGATGTTTACTTAAACTACTAGACAGGAATGCATTGGATGAGGAGCGGAGCAGATAATCTTGAAGGTGAAATACAGTTTTTGGCAGGCAGACAGGCCGAGTCAGGCACCGTTAGCCGCGCAGGGAGTAGGACAAAGTTCATGGATACAGATGCGAGCTCAGACTGGAGCTGTCAGAGGTAGAAAGCAGGGAAAGGCTTGATGGCAGCATTCAGGGCCTACTCGCCTGAACTGCAAAATGGAGTAACTGAGCCATATAAAGTCGGTGGCCTTTCATACTTAGGAATGGAATATCCGGCCCATCCATGGCGGATCTGAAAGAGGACATGTTGACGGTGGACGCACATGTGTTTGCGTCTTCATAACTGGAACTGGAGGGAACATACATGTACTGGTAACATATACATGGAACCGTTGGGGTCTAAGATAGGGGACAAAACTAATCAGAAAAATCCATATTTCCACACCACTGAGACTTCAGATCCCACTGCAGAGCCTGCATGTGCCACTTTGCTTGCTTGACTAGCAGGAGGTTGTCAGTCCCAACCGCCTCAGAGTTGACATCTCTTAAATCCTGGACAACAATGCGCATGGGCATCCACTCCATCGTCAGATTGTTTTTTCGCCATGAAGGGAAAAGATGGAGTGTATAGAAATGAAAGAAGGATGTCCATGTGTAATGTCTAAGTAAGACAGATGCTGGAACAGATACAGGTCCCGGGGAGGCGGGCGGGCGTGTGTGACTCTGCAGCTCTACATGCCAAGAACAGATGCATACTGGTAAGTAGCATATTCCGTTCGAGGCATATGAGCTGCAGATCACACACTGAGGATAGATTGTATAGCAGTGCTTCCCCTTAGCGGTGGTCGCCTGTATCCGTTGCAGCAGTTTGAAATAAAGTTTTTAGGACAGCCTGGCCCACTGAGGCCTGTTGTTTGGCTTGCACATCAACACAGTAGTGTTTAGTGAAGGTATGCGTGGTAGACCACGTGGCTGCCTTGCAAATGTCTTCTAGGGGAATGTTACCTAAGAAGGCCATAGAAGCCCCTATTTTACGCGTGGAGTGCGCCCTAGGGGGAACTGTAAGTGTACGTTTAGCCTTTTGGTAGCATATTTGGATGCATTTAACTATCCACCGGGCTATGCCGGATTTGGAGATGGGATTGCCTTTATGTGGTGGTGCGAAAGCAACAAAGAGTTGTTTTGTCTTTCGAAAAGGTTTCGTCCTGTCGATGTAATAAAGCAAGGCTCTTTTGACATCTAAGGTGTGTAGGGCCCTTTCAGCTACGGAGTCTGGGTTTGGGAAAAAGACTGGTAGCTCTACTGATTGGTTAAGGTGGAAAGGGGAAATCACTTTTGGGAGAAATTTAGGGTTTGTCCTAAGAACCACTTTGTTACGGTGTAGTTGTAAGAAAGGTTCCTCTAGTGTAAGGGCTTGTATTTCACTTACTCTTAGTAGGGAAGTGATTGCGATAAGGAAAGCTACCTTCCATGTTAGGAATTGTAATTCACATTTGTGCATAGGTTCAAATGGGGGACCCATAAGTCTTGTTAGAACCACATTGAGATTTCACACTGGGGAAGGTGGTAATCTTGGGGGAAGAATTCTTTTGAGACCTTCCATAAACGCTTTGATGGCTGGTACCTTAAAAAGGGACAGGTGTTGCCTATTTTGCAAGTAGGCTGCTAAGGCTGCTAGGTGTAAACGTATAGAGGAATACGCTAGATTTCATCTTTGCAAGTGTAGTAGATAGCAAATGATGTTTTGGATGGAAGCATCCAATGGATGTATGTCATTATTAGCGCAATAGATGGCAAATCGTTTCCATTTCGCGGCATAACACGCTCTAGTAGTAGGTCGTCTGGCTTCCTTTATGATATTCATACAGTCTGGAGGGAGATTGAGGTATCCGAACTCTAAGACCTCAGGAGCCAGATCGCTAGGTTCAGTGTTTGAGGATCTGGGTGTCCGATTTCTCCATGGTTCTGGGTTAAAAGATCCGGGGAGAGGCGTAGCCTTTGATGTGGAACTAAAGATAGTTCCAGAAGTGTGGTGAACCACGGTTGACGTGCCCAAGTGGGAGCTACTAGTATTAGTGTTAGCGACTGTTGTTTCAGTTTGCGTACCACAAATGGAACTAGTGGGAGAGGCGGAAAAGTGTACGCAAATCTGCCTGACCAGTTCATCCATAGGGCATTGCCCTTCGACTGTGGGTGTGGAAACCTGGCGGCGAAGGTTGGGCATTTTGTGTTTTCGGGAGTGGCGAACAGGTCTATGTCTGGTTGTCCCCATTTTTGGAAGAAGGGGAGTAGAACCTTGGGGTGTAATTCCCATTCGTGGATCTGCTGTGTGTGGCGACTCAGGTCGGCCACCTGATTGTGGATCCCTGGGAGATGTTCTGCTAACAGGTAGATGTTTTGGGGAATTGCCCATCTCCAGATTTGCTGTGCCAGTTGGGACAGTTGGAGAGAATGTGTCCCTCCCTGTTTCTGTATATAATACATTGTCGTCATGTTGTCTGTGCGTATGAGGACAGTTTTGTTCTTTAGGTGTACCTGAAATGATTTTAGTGCTAGGAACACTGCTAAGAGTTCCAGGTGGTTGATGTGGAGCAGTTTTTGTGGACTGGTCCATCTGCCCTGAGTGGTATGGTGAAGGAGGTGGGCTCCCCACCCTGTGAGAGATGCGTCGGTAGTTAGCACAACTTGTGGAAGAGGCTCTAAGAACGGTCGCCCTTTGGACAGGTTGATGGTGTTCCACCATTTCAGTGAGCGAAGTGAGCGACTGTCCACCAACACCAGATCGGTAAGTTTTCCGTGAGCTTGGTTCCACTGTTGTGCTAGACATTCCTGTAAGGGACGCATTTGAAGTCGTGCGTGTGGGACTATGGAGATGCATGACGCCATCATGCCTAGGAGCTGCATGAACACTCTTGCTGGAAGAGATGGATGAGTTTGAAATTGAGAGATGAGATTTTGTATACTGGCTATCCTGGCAGTGCTGGGATAAGCAATGGCTTTGGATGTATCTATGGTTGCTCCTAGATACTGATGTAAGTGGGAAGGTTGTAGGTGGGATTTGGGGTAGTTGATAGTGAATCCCAAATCGTGGAGAGTTTGAATCGTGCGATGAGTGTGGAGAACACATTTTTGGTGTGTATTGGCTTTTATGAGCCAATCGTCCAGATAGGGGAAGACATGGATCTGTTGTCTTCTGAGGTGCGCTGCCACGACTGCTAGGCACTTGGTGAACACTCTGGGTGCTGTTGTTACTCCGAACTGTAAATTGATAGTGTTGCCCATCTACCACAAATCGTAGATATTTTCTGTGAGCGGGATGCATAGGGATGTGAAAGTATGCGTCCTTGAGGTCTAATGTGGCAAGGAAGTCTCCCTGTTGTAAAAGTGGGAGGACTTGTTGGAGGGTGGTCATATGAAAATGATCCGAATGTATATACTTGTTTAGTAGTCTGAGATCCAGTATGGGCCTTAGTGTTTTGTCCTTTTTGGGAATTATGAAGTATAGAGAATATACCCCTGTTCCCTGATGTTGAAGGGGGACTGGTTCTATCGCATGTTTTTGTAACAGGGATTGAACTTCTTGTTTGAGGAGAGAGAGATGATGTGAGGACATTGGACGTTGTTTGGGCGGTATGTTTGGGGGGGATTGTATGAGTTCGAGGCAGTAGCCAGATTGGATAATTTGTCTTACCCACCTGTCTGTGGTGATGGAAGTCCAGACAGGTAGGAATTGTTGGAGCCGCCCCCCGACCGGAGTGGAATGGTCTGGGGGGAGTGGTGGCAAGTCACTGTTTAGTGGCTGGGGAGGTGCGGGTGTTATAGTTGTTGCCCCGCCCTCGACCTTTGTTATTGTTTCCCCGATAACCTCCTCGGAAATATTCTCTGTTAGGGGATGTTTGTCCCGAATTTTTAAAGGTGGATGTGGACTCAGTTCCCGTGTTTTTGGAGCCTCCTCTATAAAAGGAGCGACGAAAGGAACCCCGGGTTTGAGGAGACTGCAGTGCTCCCATAGACTTGGCAGTTTTATTATCCTTTTTCATTTTCTCCAATGCAGTATCCACTGCAGGGCCAAATAACTGCTCTTGGTTGAAAGGTTGAGCCAGAATTGCGGTTTGAACCTCCGGTTTAAAACCGGAAATACGGAGCCAGGCATGTCGTCTGAGTAAGACGCTAGTATTGACCGCCCTAGAAGCAGTGTCTGCCGCATCTAAGGCGCATTTAATGGAGGCATTAGATATTAATTTGCCTTCTTGGATGAGGTCAGAGGCCTGGGACTTAAAGGGTTCAGGCAGATGTTGCATAAGGTCCTCAAGTTGGTCATAATGCGCCCTATCATACCGGGTTAACAGGGCCTGGGTATTCGCAATACGCCAATGGTTCGCCGCCTGCGCGGCAACCCGTTTGCCTGAGGCCTCTAAAAGTTTAGACTCCTTGTCCGGGGGAGGCGTTTCTCCAGTTGTCTGTGAGTTAACGCGCTTCCTGGCATTTGATACGACCAAGGAGTCTAAAGGGAGCTGGGCTTTAATGTATGCAGGGTCCTGCGGGGCTGGTCGGTACTTTTTTTCGATGCGTGGGTTGAGAACCCTAGCTCGAACAGGGTCTTTAAAGACTTCAGTGGCATGCTTTATAACCCCTTTGATCATGGGCAGTATGTGAACAGTTTTTTGTGACTGCTCAAAAGTATCGAGGAGAAAGTCCTCTTCAAGGGCGTCTGTGTGCATTGTGACGCCGTGGAATGTTGCTGCCCTATTTATAAGTTGGCCAAACCCTAAGTGGTCATCAGGAGGGGAGGGCTTGGAGGGGTAGGTAGTGGGGTCAGGCATGTCAGGTATTGGATAAGACCAGTCATCTACGGGTGCTGTGTCTGGGAATGTAAAAGGGTCGTTCGGATCAACTGGATCATTAAATAAATCAGGGTCCGCCCCTCCCCCCAAGTCATCATTATCATCCTGAGGAGGAGGTGAATGATAGGGGGATGGTAAAGGTAAAGGTAAAGGAGAAGGAGGAGGAGGAGGGGGGGACGGGTTAGGAGGTAATAAAGGAGAGGAAGGACGAAGTGGTGAAGTAGCACAGTCCTTCTTCCGTATGGGAGCTGGAGGTGGTGTGATGTCCAGCTTCCGTTTCTTGTATGGGACGGCAGTCACATTTCCGGTTTCGGGATTGATGTAGATCTGCTTTTGAGTAGGATCTGGGCGAAAAAGTTCATCTGGCTCCGAAGGCGGTGGTGGTGATGACCGTTTCGGGTCTTTATGAACTTTTTTCGGTGTGGACGGAGTTTTCGGCGTCGATGGATTTTTCGGTGCCGATGGTTTTTTCGGTGCCGATGGAAATTTCGGTGCCGAGGGACTTTTAGGCATCGATGTCGAAGAACGTTTCGGCGCCGGTGGAGACTTCGGTGCCGAGGAACGTTTTGGTGCCGAAGGAGATTTCGGTCTTGGAGCCTGTTTCAGTGCCGACAGTGGAGTTTTCGGTGCCGAAGGTGTTATAGCCACAATCACATGAGGTTTGCTCGAGCCCGAGCCACCTACAGGCTTAGATGTCTTCGGAGCCGGGCCCGAGGGCGGGGCTTCTGAAGAGGATTTCCGGTCTCGACTGGGCCCAGCTGGCGGAGTCTTGACCAATGTCTTTTTGGATGGGGCAGGGGGGTTGGTACTCACACGCTGCCCTGGAGTGATGAGGTCATCGGAATCGTCGGCCTCGGACACGATCTCGAGATCTTCGGTGTCATCTTCAGGAACATCCTGAGTAAAGATGTCCTCCGGTTCTGGAGCTGGTTTGGCCATAATATGGCGTCGAGCTCTTCGGTCCCGGAGGGTCTTCTTGGAACGGAAAGCGGAACAAGCTGGACAGGTCGATTCGTTGTGTTCCGGCGACAGGCAGAGGTTACAAACCTCGTGGTGATCACTGTGGGGGAACTTCGCTCCACACCGGGGGCATTTCTTGAAGGGTGTCCTGTCCATCAGCCGCTTCCGGAACCGGTCCGAGATGATTTCGATGTCGATGGAAAGAAGATTGAAGAATTAAATCGATTGCTGAAAGTTTTCTGCTGGAGCGGAAAAAAGTTCATCCGAACCCAATGGCGGAAAAAAACAATCTGACGATGGAGTGGATGCCCATGCGCATTGTTTTCCAGGGGAGGAGTCACCAACCTCGTGACCAAAGGCTTCTTCCGAAGACGACAACAACCTGCAATCATCCGAGCCCAACACCAGATGGCGATCTTATCCTCAGTGTGTGATCTGCAGCTCATATGCCTCGAACAGATTGGTATCAAAGCCTGAATGGTTTGGACTTTCTTTCCTGGGGTAAAGGCACAAAAACGAACCGAGTCCAGAATGGCTCCAAAGAAGGGGAGCGTCTTAGAAGGCGTCAGGTGAGGCACATTGATATGAACCCAAGAGATGACAGGAGGTTCGCCCTAGTCTGGAGGTGGTTGACAACTGCCTGGGGCGATCCTACCATCAGCAGCCAATTATCGAGGTAGGGGCACACTGGCATCCTTAACTACAAAGATGTCCTGCCACTACCGCCATCACTTTCATGAACACCTATTGGGCACTGGCGAGACCAAAATGGAGTGCAGCAAATGGAAAATGCTAATGTCCCACCATAAACTGCAGGTAAGGCAGGTAGGCCGGCAGGAAAGGCATATGGAAATAAGCGTCCTGCAGGTTCAATGCCACCAACCTGTCTCCAGGGTTTTGGGCAGACAACAACTGGGCAAGTGTGAGCATTCTGAATTTGTTTTCTGGAGAAAGGCTTTGAGGCACCCTTTCAACAGCCCCTTTGGCCAAAAGTATTTGGACTTCCTGCCGCAAAACAGAAGGGTGGTACTCCATTAGTTGTTCAAAAGGAGTCCATATATCTTTTGGTGAACTGGGCGCCGCTATAAGGGACCAGCAGTCTTCACGCCACTGCAACATAGGCTAGCCAACCACGAACGGTGAGTCCAGCAGAACAACCCCAGTAACTAGCAAGAAGTCTCTTCACCAGCAGCAGTGAGTTTACGAACACCAGTGGGGGCATCTTTAGCACATTCAAGGGTAGTCATCAGGGGCGCCTGTGGTATCACAGTAACCGTTCTACCTTCGATCACCCTTAGCACCGAGTCTCAGTGCCCCACTATACTTGCCCATAGTCAAACCAGGTGCATAAATGCAGCCCTCTCCCACTGCATTGTGCGCTTAGTGTCCTTAGGCCGCTGTCCGCTTTAACGGGATCGTTGGATTCATTCTGTATATTCATTCTGGCCGGCAGAGCCTGCTTAGTTGGCGGCCGTCGTGCGGCAAGGCTCTCAAGTGCCCTCATGAATGGATGAATTTAGTTTCAAACTGTATTAATCATTTGGTCATTAACACTGTAGCTGGCACTTTATGACATTAATAGCATTGCCCAGAGCTGTCTGGTAGTAGTAGGCATAACAGTTACTTCAACCTAAAAATGAGTTTGTAGTCTGCCACAGCACATAGGTAGGTGTCAGATAAATGGCTCAGACGTCCAGCACTCAACGCACATTCTGTCTATAGGACACACCTCATAGCAACATATATTATTCGGCAGGACGGTTGCTGAATGGATTAAGTAGCAACGGCACAACGGCTGTTTGCTGCTCAGCTGGTAGCTTTCTTTTGGTAATCAGGAAGCAACTACTGTATCCAAGGAGGAAGCCACTTTAGGAGGGTTGCAAGGGGTGATGAATGTGATGGCAGGTAGGCCCTTAGAAAAAAAATGGCTTATTTCCCCTACACACAGACTTCTTTTTCCCAGGAAGGACATTAGTGTGCTTTTTCTATTGAGCATCACTATGGCTTTCACAGCAATACCATTTCTTCCTTGACTTTACGGACTTTGTTCTTAATTACGCTGATGCAGTGCAATTTGCTGAAACATAAGGTGACATACCGAACTAAAGTTGCATCACTATGAGTAGCCTGGGAAACAGGCCAATTGGTGGTACCACTATCTTTGGGGTGGAAAATCCGACCTATCATGAGTTGGACCCTCAGGGTCCGCCAAAATGAGCAATTACTTTGAGAAATTATCAGAGGAATCAAAATCTGAATTACTGATTTCCCCTTTTCCCCTAGACTTCCATATTCAATTTCAATTATTTTAAGCAGGCGAAGTTTCTGTTTTAGAGTTACAAAAAAACTAACATTCAAACAGGAGCAGTAGAACAAGTTCAGTAATGATATATCTGTAAGAGACTTAGATTAGTTATATAATCCTTACCTTTAGAATTACCCCCAGGCGTCAGACTGGATCCGGAGAATTTTTTCGTCAGCAGTACCCCTGCGCGTCGAAAGGTGGCGTCGATCGGCTCCGCGTTCATCGTTGGCGTTGTGGTCACCGCGGTAGCTACTTAAGACGCCGCCTCGCGTGCGGACGTCAGTTCTTTTACACGGCATTCCATGCCAGAAGCACAGAGCCATGCAAGACACTGACCACTGGTGGACAAAGCTAGGGCCCTGAAAGGGATTCCCTGACCCTAGAAGTCAGTTTGCAGAACGGGGAGGATGGGTGAGGCGGTAAGGAATCTATAACTAATCTATGTCTCTTACAGATATATCCTTACCGAAGGTAAGTAATTTGTTCATCTGAAAGAGACAATTAGTTATAGATTCCTTACCTTTAGAATAGATACCCCAGCAATACCAACCCCGGAGGTGGGTCTGCGAACCAAGTTCACACCAGAAACTCCAGGAGAACACAACAGCCAAAAGAAGCTGTCTTTCCAGACTTGGCTGCCCAGGCAGTAGTGTTTTGTAAACTTGTGCAGAGATGCCCACCTAGCTGCCTGACAGATGTCATTAAGGGGAACTCCCCATCCCAAAGCAGTGGTAGCTGCCGTCGCCCTAGTGGAATGGGCGCGCAATCCCACTGGAGCCTCCTTCTTTGCCAAAGAGTAGCAAGCTTTAATACACAAAACGACCCACCTAGAGATGGTCCTATTGTGCGCGGCCTGACCTTTATTGGTGCCGACATAGCCAACAAAGAGCTGGTCATCCCCCCCGGAATTGCTTGGTGCGATCCAAATAAAAGGAAAGCGCACGTTTTGGATCCAGACGGTGGAGCCTCTCTGCCCACCTTCTTTCCGCATCCTTCTAAGGAGGAAAAGTGATGGTTTGACCAATGTGGAAAGAAGTAACCACTTTAGGAAGAAAAGAGGGTCAAGTTCGAAGGACAACCTTGTCCAAATGAACCGCCAGAAACGGAGGTTTGAAGAAAGAGCCTGGAGCTCATTAACGCAAGGCAGTCCATAAAGTGAGAAGTCTGAGAGGACATTTATGTAGCGGCTCAAAGGGAGCGCAAATAGGAAAAGTAAGAACCAAGTTCAAGTCCCACTGAGGCATTATGAAGGGAACAGGAGGAAAAAGAGGAGTAATGCCCTTAAGAAAGCGATTTACAACAGAGTAACTGAAAAGAGAAGGCTGATCAGAAAGCCTAAGAAAAGCTGAAATGGCTGAGAGATAGCCCTTATAAAAGTGCCCAGGGGAGAGCCCTGCTGGGCTATAGAAAGAAGGAACAAGAGAACCTCAGAAAGAGGGGCAGAAAGGGGATCCACAGCCTTTGCTGTGCACCCTGCCACAAATGTATTCCATCTGCAGGCGTATGTCGTCATAGTGGAGGGACGCCTGGCTGCCAAGATAAAATCACAGTCTTCAGGAGGAAGGTCGAAGACTGTCAACTGTCGCCGCTCAATCTAAATGCAAGGAGGTGGAGGCTGGACAGGTTTGGGTGGAGGACCGTCCCCTGCTGCTGCGATAGAAGACCCTCCCGCGGAGGCTGTCTGATTGGAGGATCGATGGCCATGTGCAACAGCTCGGGAAACCAGACTCTTTATGCCCAGTCTGGAGCCACAAGATTGACTTGGGCCCAGACGCACTTGATCTTCTTCAGCACTCTGGGCAGAAGTGGTAAAGGCGGAAAGGCATATAGAAGACCGCAACTTCACTCACGACAAAAAGCGTTGCCTAACGAGTGCAGCCTTGGTAATTCCAACATGGCGGAATTACTGACATTGCACGTTCTCTTCGGTGGCGAATAGATCTAACCAAGGCTCACGCCATTGCCAAAAGACACTTTGCACAACCTCCGAGTGAAGACGCCATTCGCGATCCATCATGCATCTGTGGCTGAGTTCGTCCGCCCTGGCGTTCAGTGAACCTGCCAGTTGTTGAACCACCAGGGATATGCCCTGATGTTCAAGCCATGTTCAGAGACGGAGAGCCTCTTGACATACAGTCCATGACCCCACCCCACCCTGTTTGTTGCAGTACCATCTTGCGGTGGTGTTGTCCATGAACACCTGCACTACCCTTCCCCAAAAGAAGGAATGCTTTCAGCACAAGTCGGACCGCCCGGAGCTCCAGAGGGTTGATGGAGCCCGGACGCCGCCAGAGACCAGAGGCCTCTGATCTCCGCCTCTCCCATGTGGCCGCCCCGCCCCAGAAGTGATGCATTCGTCACCACTGTGAACTCCAGTTGGGGAAGGGAGAGGGAATCTGCAGTTGACCCAATCCTGGTTCGTTAGCCACCACAGAAATTGAGATCTGAACACAATTGGACAGATTTCCCTGATATTGTGCCCACTGGAACTTCAGGTCCCACTGCACAGCCAGCATATTTTGTTTTTATTTTTTTTATTTTTACAGAGTTTTATATAGCACGAACTTGACCCGAATCGGGTATCAGAGCGCTTTACATAGCACCAGTTGCATTACATGAGGACACATTTTTTTTTTAGTTAGGCAAGGGTAGATTAAGTGATTTGCCCAGAATCACAGGATGTTCAGCGTCATTGCCGAGACTCAAACCCAGTTTCCCAGATTCGAGGTCAAAAACCCTAGCCATTAGGCTAACTCCTATGCCACCTGGCATGATCCACCAGCAGGATGCAGGAGGCCATGAGGCCCAGCAGCCTCAGGGTCATTCTGACGAAAACCCAGGATAGAGGCTGAAAGATCGGAATCATAGCCCGAATATCCCCGATTCGCTGCTCGGGAGGATAAGCCAGAAACTGAGTCGTGTCCAGAACTGCTCCGACAAAAAGGAGCTTCTGAGAGGGAGTCAAGTGTGACTTTGGCACGTTGATAGTGAACCCGAGCGAATGCAGGGGGTCCGCTGTAGACTGGAGGTGCGAGACGACTGCCTGGGGCAAACCCGCCTTCAACAGCCGATCGTCGAGATAGGGGGAAGACTGGTACCCCTGATCTGCGCAGATGAGCTGCGACCACCGCCATCACTTTCGTGAACACCCGAGGGGCGCTGGTAAGGCCAAAGGGGAACACGGTAAACTGAAAGTGCTAGTGGCCTACCGTGAACCGCAGGTAACGCCGGTTGGCCGGCAGGACGGGATGTGAAAGTAAGCATCCTGCAAGTCCAACGCTACCATCTAGTCTCCTGGGTCGAGGGCAGACAGGACTTGAGCTAGCATCAACATTTTGAACTTCTTTCGGAGGAAGCAGTTGACATTCCTGAGCTCCAAGATGGGACACAGGCCTTTGTCCTTCTTGGGCTCCAGAAAGTAGGGGGAATAGCAACCACGACCTACTTCTGGGGCAGGAACTCGCTTGATGGCTCCCTTGGACAAGAGAGCCGTAACTCCCTGTTGGAGAAGGGCGAGATGATCCTCAAGCCAGTCGACCTCAACCAGGCGTAGCTTCAAAGGGCTACCGACGTTGAAATCGTTCTGCCTATCGAGTCAGCAGTGTCCAGTCTGCATCGTATGGTAAACTTGGCTGCGTCTCTCCCCTCGGCAACTGCCATGGAAAAGCACAGCCGGGGCCTTCTGCGAGCACTGGGGTAGCACCTGCGAATCCATACCCGACACTGAGTGGGTATAACAGCTCAAGAGACATGCAGTGTTTACCGACCACAGCCCCAAGCTGGAGGGAGAAAACAATCTTCCCAAGATGGTCCAGCTTTTTGGATTCCCTATCAGGTGGAGCGTTAGGGAATGCACCTTTGGACGTTGAGGCTTGGACCAGCAAGCTCTCAGGGATGGATTGTTGGGAGAGGAAAGTGGAGTCGCCCGGAGCTGGGCGGTGGCGTTGGGCAATCATCCTAGCCACAGGAGCCCCTGTGTTGGGCCTGGACCAGGTGCCCAAAAGGATGTCAGTTAGGGCTTCATTGAACGGCAGCAGGGGCTCTGAAGAGCTCGCTGCCGGTTGAAGCACCTCCGTGAGGAGGTTAGTCCTCACTGCCATCGTAGATTGCTCGAGGTTGAGAGCCTCGGCCGCCCTACGCAACACCACTGCATAAGAAGCTCCCTCCTCCATAGCCACGGTAGAAGGAGACAACATACCAAGGTCTGGGGAGGTATCCAGACCACTGGCTTCCCCCAACTCCTCTCCCCAGTCCGGTTAATCCAACTGGTTAGTTAAAGGGTTTCCAGACCCCTTACAGTCCTCCTCACCCTCCTCTGTTTGCCAATCTGGTCTGAGAGAAACACCAGGGTAGAACAGGGGTACAAAAGTACCCCCTGGCACTGGATCCGGCGTCGGTCGATGTCGGTCCGGCTCCATGTCCACGTTAGGGTGGTTGCTGGGGCCGACACCGGTTGGGGACACAACCAGCGTCGGCTGCGGACGTGGTACCGGGATAGGTGTCATCAGGTCGACCGGCACCGATCCAGATCCAGGCCTGGATCCAAGGGGATCCTGCTGTGCCGAGGCTGAAGCCGCCGGCGTCAAAGGCTTAGGGCCCACAGCAGAGTCCACGGGGCCCGAAAGCGTGCCAGTGGACTTGGGCTGCCCAAAGATGGCATGCATAGGATAGGATAGGATATAGGTTTTTAAAGCACTCGAATGCCGTAGCGTCTTGGCGCTGGTAAGTGTGGGGGAAAGGTCAGTCTTCAGCATAAGCGCCCTAGAATAACCAGGTTTTTAGAACTTTCTTGAAGCGCTGATGGTTATCTACAGATTTTAGAGAACATGGAAGCTTATTCCAGAGTCCTGCAGCACGATTTGAAAAAGCTCTACCTCCCCATCTAGCTCTCCTAATCCTGCTCACCTGGATAAGACTCCGGGTGCAGGACCTTAGCATACGGCTGGGGATATAGAGGGTCAGTATTTTCTGGATATCCTTGGCTCCACCCCAAAGACAGCTTTGTGGACCAGGCATACGGCCTTGAATTCTACCCGCTGTTGGACGGGGAGCCAGTGTAGTGTTCTAATTCCTGCCGAGAAAGATTGATCTCTGGGAATATCCAGAAGTAATTTCGCCACGGCATTCTGCAGAGCCTGCAGCCTATTCAGCTGTGCCTTGTTTATCCCTAACAATAAGGCATTACAATAGTCCAGCTTAGACTGCACGAGCGCCACCACAACTGTCTTACGTAACTCTGGCGTGATGAAGGGGAAGATCTTTCGCAGGGTCTTTATTAAGAAGAAGCAAGATGATACAAGGCTGTTCACATGGGCCGAGAAATGTAACTGACAGTCAAACAGCACGCCCAGGTTTCTCACCTTGGACACGGGGCAGGGGCACTCACCGGCCTTCGAAGGCCACCAGTTGTTCCACAGGGGATCCCCCTGGCCAAACTCAATGATCTCTGTTTCAGTGTTGATCTTCAGTAAGCTCTCATTCATCCAGATCATAATTTCCGACATCACTTCATAAAAGCTTGAAAGCTGGGCAGGGGTAGCTCCGGGTCCTGGAAAAAGAGGGAAACTCTGAGCCGACCCTTCATGCTCCGCACACGCAGCTGGGGTACGGGCACCATCCGCATCCCACGTCGCGTCGGCCGATGGACGAGGAAAGGTCGAAGAGCGACGATGCTTCTTCGACTTCTTTTTGTGCTTCGACTTACCCGAGGAGTACGAAGACTTCGAGGACGAGTGGTGGTGACTCCGCAACCAGTCCCGCGCGACCAGGACCTTGAACGGAGAGGACTGCCGGGCCTCGAGAAACTTTCAGGACCACTCCTGCAAAGACTTCGGATTCATGGTCCGACAGTCGGAGCACGACTTGGGGCTGTGGTCGTGCTCGCGGCACCATAGGCACACGCTATGGGGAGGACCCGCAAGCCTTGGAACCGGACAGCCCTATGTGCACCAGGAGTCGAAGACTAAATAACTACGTTGACAAAAGTCACAAAAGATCAGTCAAAAAGTGACTGGAGGTACCGCTCTCTCTGGATCTGCGCTGGCTGGCGCGGAAGAAGAAAGAACTGACTTCTGCGCGGGAGGGCGGCATCTAAGTAGCTACCGCGATGTCATCCCGGCGACTGCGACGCCAATGACGAACGCGGAGCCGACCGACACCACCTTTCAATGCGCAGGGGTACTGCTGACGAAAAAATTATCCGGATCAGTCGGACGCCTGGGGGTAATTCTAAAGGTAAGGAAACTATAACTAATTGTCTCTTTCAGATACTGCTGTTACCAGCCTCACCAGAGTTAGGAATACACTTGTAATGAGCGCTTAAGTGCTTGTGATCAGGTTTGCAGAGAAATATTGAAATCATAAACGTGGTGATGTACTCACCACTTGGCTGATGTCATATCCCCAGGGAAGGAAGAGAAATCCTGTGTTGTATTTTTCCCAGTGAGAGAGTATGAAGGAGAATAAAACCACCCAAAGGAGAAAGTAAAGCACAAAGACGCTGACGCCATACTCTCCCCTTCCAAAGATGGAGTAAACAGTCACAACAAAGTATATGCAAGCCCAGCTGTCCAGGCCGTGGTCAAAGAGCTCTCCCAACGGGGTGCTGGAATTTGTTCGTCGAGCTTGTTTGCCATCAACACCATCTGTAACCACAAACAAGGAGCTTAGAAAAAGCATTTTTAAAAATCAATTTGTATTAATAGTATTGAAAATGACACATAACATGCACAAGCAAGGTTTTAACTAACTACCTAAAGAATTTCTTTCTATGTTTTTCAACATTTCAAGTTCTAATCACTACTTCTCTCGAGAAGGCTGGCAAAGATCACAAGCGTTTTCCTCTTCCTACTCATCAACAATTGGTCCTTTGTACAAAAGAACCTCACATAACTAGCAACTAAAATATATCAGTTTAATATCAGGTCCCAAAAAAACACTTAGAACTATGACCTGAAATAAATACTTCTAAAAAGCACTGAGAGGTTATGTAAAATGGCACACTAGCCAAAATGATAGGAAATTCCTCATTGAAGTTGCAGAACCACAGAAGAATATAACCTCAGTGCTTAATGTTACTTCCACAAACAATTAAAAATGTGCCACATTCTGCTGCAACTTTTTTTAATTGTTCCCAAAATATACTAAACACAGGCTGTTTTCAGTAAAACAACAAATGCTTTCGATTATTAAAGCAGGAGTTGCATGCTGCCATGGGTCCCAAACATTTCCAGCTTATGAACAGCATTCTGGCAACTCAACCTACAATGTGACAGGCATGGTGGTAAAATGTGGTACTACTTGAACGGAGAAGACAAACATATCCCATACGTCGAATCTGCTGTGAGCAGTATACCAAACACACCAAGCTGGCTTAGTTGATAATAGTAACAGAACATAAACCAGTCTTCAGGTTATCCAGACTTACCTTTCACATGGCTTAAGCTTTGGGACAAGTTATAACTCTGTTCAAACAAACAAACCAATCTAAGCAAATTAACAATTTCCTTTGCCCTCTCAAGATTGAACTTTTGTGATCTCTGGAATGCCCTTCTTCCTAAATACCAAATAAAGGAATTTCAAAGAATGCAAAATAAGGCAACTAGAATGTGCCTGAACCTCAGAAAGCACAAGTTAATTTCTCCCACCCTGAAGCACTTTCCCTGAGCCAAGGCCAATGGTATTACAGGTATCATACACAAGGCAATCCACAGAAAAGACTCACTCACCTGCAGAAGCGAGTCACACAATATCACCCAATGAGAAATGGGAATTATGTTTATGCTTCACACCTCGTACCCAGGGATGTTTTCCGCACACAAATGCCTCCTGGGGATCACCCATCACTGCTTTCAGAGGACCAAACCTCAGCTATCACGGGGACTGGGCCCTAATCTCCATTAGGATTTCCCATGTACAGACTTCTGTGACCTATCCTAATGGATTTGGAGACCTCATCTTGATATCTGCTACACCTCCCCGTGTATGGCATCACCCTGATAAGATTGCTTGCATCTGGAATCCAGCACTGAGCTAGTCGACTGTTTCTACCAGCACCTAACTCAATGCAACAAGGCAATATGCTGGAATTATATAAAGTGCCTTAACTTTTTTTTTTTTTTTTTTTTAAGTCTTGCAGAACTGCCTTCCAGTCAATAATTCTTGAAAAATATGGTAGGAGTAGCACAAAGCACAAACAGGGATTCCTTACCAATTAGAAAAAGCAACCCATGCACAGACCAGTTAGCAAAAGCAGCACCAAGAACCATTCAGCTGACGTAGATACCACAGTGTAAATCTATGGTTGATGCGAATTGATGGCACATTTCTTACCAAGAGTGTAGGCAGTAAAGTTCAAGATTCCCACTACGATCCACACCCAGTTGGGAACATGTTGATGGCCTGGAGCTGCAACACAAAATCAGCCAAAATGAGGAGATCTGATCTTAAAAGAATATAAAAAAAAGACTTTGCCACTTAACATCTCTGTCCAAGACCAGTGTAGGTCAAGTGACGGGTACTGAATTCAAGTTGCCGAACATCTTAGAGATAAAATGCCACATGACTTTCTGCTCGACCCCCCCTGAAAGATCACATTTATTTCTGTGCAGTACTTCAATCTGTTCTGATCATGTTTGGTTAATGAGAAAAGCTCAGAATGAGCAGAACTGGCAAAAATAGTATTATTTAAGTAAAGGTAAACCGCAGCAGTTCACCACCCATCAAAGAGCACAAACCTGGCTCACAGCACAGCTCTTGCAGTCAACGAGAGGTTAAATAATTTGTCATCTCCATTCATTAGCACAAAAACATCAAAGACTATCTTAGTTATGATATTACTGATGTGAAGAACCTATATTTTTGGATCCTGATTGCTGTATGTCAAAACCGCCTTCCAGTGATCTGCTTCAAGAAGAAGAAAAGCTTAAATGCTCAAATAACTCAATAACAGATGCAACCAAGATCTTCGTGAACTGGAAACATCTCAAATTCGCTTGGACGAGATGCTAGATGTGCCCGTCATGCAGCACCCAGCATTTCTGTAGACAACTTACCTCTTACGGTTAGCAAAAGTACAATTTGAGGCAAACCGGTGAGCTAAGTGGAGCGGGATGAGGCAAGCTGAGTTAATTGCTTGAAGCGAAAGACCATCAATCAGCTCCTTTGAATGAGGACTTTAAGGAAATGTTCTCTATGCCTTAAAATGAGAAGTACGAAAGCAGAAGATAGAGGATAGACCCTAACGTGATGTCAGGGCCTTGTCTCAAGACGATTGAGAGAACCTAAATGAAGATCAGGTTTGCAAAACGAGACCTTAAAGACAGAACAATGAAACAAGAATCAGATTACCAACAAATGAAGACACAGCCCACTCATATTCAGAGTAAGGGCTGTGTAGGCATAATAGGCTTGGTTATGCTCGTCGGAAAAAGATACTTTCCACGCGAGGCAATGGTTTTTTGACATTGCAGGGGTTACTAAAGTGGTCGGGTACTGAATGTGCGGGAGGTAATCAGAGGAACGTATAGTGGGATGAACGTGTCTACACAATAAAGGTTACTCTGCCAACCTCGGCACATTATGCAAACTATATGATGGGGAATCTCTCTGGGTAAAAGCATCTTCACAAAATAATGCTTTAAAAAGGAGATATATGTTGCTTTCAAATGCATCATTTGACCTCTGACTAAGTAGCTCCCCAACAGTCCAAAACAGACCGCATCAGAGCCGGATTAAAAAACCCTGATGCACCTTGTGCGACAACAAAACGTTGTGTAGTTTGGAATTCATAACGTTGGTGCATGCGAAGGTGGCTTAATGGCAGAGTTGGGATTACCACTCAGTGTAGCCTTTCTGAGCTGGACTGTGAAAGATTTGTGTACTTCATTTGCACCTGCCCTACCTTAGCTGGCTTGAGGAGCATAGATGCGAATAAAATTGTTTTATGAAGTTGTGTTTGGGCGGCTGAGCTATAGAGAAATAGGTGCTCAAATCACAACATTTACAGACACTGAAACATTTACAGACTATACTGAAACTGTTTTTTGAGTGAGTAATCTCATTTTTAGAGGTAATGCAGTGACTACCATTCCTTTTAGATTCTGCAGAGACGGCATTTCTTCTCTTTTTCCTTTTATTCTTACTGCACCTATGTCACAGACCTTTGCATGCTGGTTCCTCTTTCTCGATTGCCGTATCATGTTTACACAATGACCCAAGTCAATAAAAAGGCACTAAAGGAGGGGAAGTGATCTAGTTCTAGAGTGAAGGGACCAATTTAGAAGAGAAGCTACATGCCCATGGGCTCACATATCGAATAAAGACCAGGGAAACTAAGACCTGTGAGGAGTACGACAAGGAGAAACCTGCCCAGGTCCCACAGGGACTTGCAATCCAGCTTTTGTGGCCCAAACCTCAAGTATTTCTTTATCACTGTGTTGAGTGCACCCAGGAGAGGGTTGAGAGACAGCAACAACTGAAGGACTGTGTCTGCTGACAACTGTGCCCACTGGACCCCCACCTTAAATCATGTAGTAAGTACCGGTCAGTGACAGCTCAAGATACTCACCACCTACTGGTATGGGCTAAAGCAGAAAGCGTTGCATCTGGAGGACACACTGGGCATTTGCAGACTCCCCATTGCCATAAACTGGGAAACTATAATGCTTGATCTACAAAACATGCCCAATGCGGAGATAGATGCGGGTTTGGGAGGCGATAGCACCCGTGAACACGCACTTACGGGCTGATGTAATGCTCACTGCGACTGTGGTGCAGTACCGTGGACACGTATTGTCATGACGGCACAGATCTTAGATTAAGCGCAGATTCATTCACACTGATGGATGGATAGGTCAGGTGGAAGGGCGGTGAGGGTTGAAAAAAGTGCTCCAGTTTGACTGACAGGCAAACACTGCATTATTTTAATGTTGTCCCAGTTCGTTATATTCCGCTTCCCCTGTTCATGGACCATTACTTAGCAGACGTTTACTAAAATCGCTATTAAAGTGTACCTGGATGCTTAAAACTTGAAATCGCCGTCTGCAGTTAACTGTGATATGCCTCTACTTTCATGTTGCTCACTGTGGCATACAGTTGGACAAAGATGCATGTTGATATATCTTCCTCTTCTCTGTACCACTTTACGCTATCCATCAATGCTACTTGCCCCCTATGTTTGGGCCAGCAAGCATATTATGCTGTATGAGTCTTTGTTGTTATTCGAAAAATAAAAATTCAATAAAAACAGATTCAAACAAGATAGTAGCCACCTCCCCCACAGTGTGAGCTGGTCACCCTTTCCCGAATTAACTTTAGGCATTCACAGTGTCCAGCTTAAAACTTCAGAGGTGTTCTGCTGGCTGAGGCCGGTCACTAACGATCACTAGTTGAACAACCATCATGCTATGGCCAATGGTTCATATGCTATTCAGTTTGAAGGCCTTGTTGTAACCCAACGCTAAACCAGGAGTTCATTGTGAACATGATCATATGTTCCAAGATCCAGGCACCCACATTAAGTGGAACATTAGGTACCAAATGCGAAGTAACAATCTGTCACACTGAACCTAGCATCGTGGTGTCACTACTGGTTGTTTTAAACTCCCAACACTAGGAATGAACTAACAAAGTTGTTCTTACAATCAAAGTAGTTAGTTTTAACATCACGTTACTCACTTTTTCTTTGTTTGCACAGCGTCCATTACCCAACCTGTCCTGCTTCGCATTGCAAGGATTTTAGGATATCCTTTACAATAGTAGGACTCTGAAAACATCCATGTGCCCCTCCCCTTGGAGGGGCTAGGTGTCTCCGTCAAGAGGAGAATCCCAGATGATGGAGCATGCCACTTCGGTGGGTGATGGGATTTCGCCTAAATAAAGGACTCCCCTAATAACAACAAGACTTCTTTGCCAAAGTCTCTGTTCGCTGGTTCTTCAGCCTTTTAGACCCGAGGATTATTTGTGTAATACTGGACTACTGGTTGCCCAGCTTGAGACTTTTACAGTATACCTCTACCAACCAGTAGTATCCCTTTTAGCGGTGAAGAATACAGTTCAATTTTGGTTCACTGGATTTTGTACAGAGTCTCTGGAGCAATGGCCATGCCCACTGAGCTGTCTTGCTTGATCCCCCAGCTGCACAGGTAACTAGGACAAAGGACAGACTATATTAATTTAGATAGATTGTTACAAAGCCCTAATAAATTGGCATTGATAACTCTAGCAGTAGGCCTCAGGTTACCCGAAGACACAGAACAAAATCACTAGAGTTATTGTTTACAAAAATCAATCAGTGCACTGTATAAGTCCTCTTTAGCTCTAACATAGCAGTCACTGTTAAAACTTTTAAGCACTACAGCAAACTTTGTGGTTGTATGTTTGCATTACGGTTCTATCTTTTTACGGGTAAATAAAACAGGCAATAGCCATAGCTGATAGTGTCTGTACTATGTGGGATTACGGTGTCAAATTGTGCTTCAAGTCTAAGTACCACCTCCTAAATGAAGCTTTGGCCACTCACCCATGTTTCCACTGGTTGATAAGGAACACAGAGAAGTCCCTGGCCATCCACCAAGAGTGCAACGTTATCGAAGGCCGTGAAGCAAGCCCAAACATCCACATATACACATACTCACTACCATCATCTTACCAGATGCATAGAAGTATGGGTCAAAGAAAGCCACGAGGAAGAAGTTGAAGACGAGCAGGAGAAAGCCAGAGAACGTGATCAGGTTTGGAGCCAACCATTTGGGGACAATCTATGCAAGAGAAAGAAACATTACTAATCAGCGATAACACTGTCATTCTCAGACCATAATCCCTTTTCCATTTCAAACTAATGGCACTGGAATCATTCCCTTACCCATCCTAACAATATTTCCAAGAAGTGTCCTCCAGAACCCCATATCTTCTTAAATGTTTCTGCAAGACTTGCAACTGAAAAAACAAAGTGAGATGAAAGCACTAACATTTCAGGTTGTGAATCTGGCTAGGAAGTCAATAGCAACCCATTCTCAGGATGCCTTGACTGGGTGGGTAATACAATCAACAAAGCAATGGATCGAAGCCCTTTGGAGCATTCCTACCATGCACATATTCACCTTGAATAACCAAGAGGCAAGGATTATAATTGAACTGCAATCATTAAGCAGCTGGGGTTTCAGAGACAGAACACCCAATTTATCTACAGACCCTTTTCTCATATTTAATCCTCCTAGGAGGTCATATGTTTTTAACTCATTTAGCCTGATATTAATGTACTTCGAGATGTGTTGTAGTGTTCGCCAGAAGAAATGCCTCTATTCTTAGATAACAATAAGTGTCTCTTAGATAATAGACAGCAATTTGAGAAGAGGCCTCCTAAACACAGTATGAGTCATGCCGGCTGCTAGGTCAAGAATGCATTTTCCCCAGAATAAATATTGGTTGTGTCATGGAATAATTTATCCAACTACATGTAAGGTGATTTAATCATTAATTTTCTTTTTCAATAGGTTTGTAGATATTTAAATGTTCCATATTATTAATTGAGAGCAAGTGGGAAGAAAAGCCACATTAAATTTGTGAACGGGGATAAAAGTGTTATTAGACAATATAATAAAGCGTGTGCATTTCAGCTGAGGAATATTGATGATGCAGGCAGGCCATTCAGTGACGTCTCCAGCATGGGTGGGTGGGTACCACAGGAGTCCTGGGATCAGCACAATGAAGGACCAGAAACAACCTCTCATCAAAGAAAGACATAAAAGGACAGTGGCTAAAAGCACTTGGACTAATGTTAAAACATTAATGACCACCCTCTCGTTCCAAGTGAAGGGACGAAAGATGGAATGGAGCAGGGAGTTTAAGTGGGCAGAGCTACACATACTTCCAGGTTTCTACAATATTACAAAATATACTATGCTAGGAATATTTACTCTGGCTAGTCGATATGCTTGCCGGTTACTAGTATTCTAAGGATCTGAAATTAGAGGAGACGGACAAAGCAGACACTCATATCATAAGTAATAAAGATTAAATTTAGGAACTCTGCTCATCTGATAGTGTTTTATGCTAAATGTTTACACAGCGATATTACAAAATGTTTCCAGTGCCAAATGACAGCTTCACAGTGTTGGTTCCCCAGCAGTCAGAGAACTAAGCTTTAAACCATTACCACTAAACAATTTTGGTAACCAAATATAGCTAAAGGCGCTCAACCTGTGTCATGGGTAAGTACACTACACCAATAAGATCAGGGTGGTGCTCTGCAAAAGGGAAGAAAGATTGGTTACCAATTCAACCTTATATTAATCCTCCAAAGAAAACTATTAATACATTCAAAAACTCCTCCCCGAGCACTCTGAAGGTAAATTTAGGAGTCCATAAAGTATCAGAGGATTCCAGTTGAGTTCAAATCAATGACAAAATCTTTTTTTTTCATTATTCCGATATTCAGATGAAAGTAGATAAACTCATCTAGACGCAGCTAGATCTCCAATTAACAAAACAGCAGCCAACACGTGTTTCGTCGTGCCAATTATGACTTCCTCAGGGCTGATATGAACAAATCTTGGTCGGACGAACTAACGCAATCCAGATGTTAGACTCCCTTATTGTCAGAAATCTAGTTTATCTCCTGATTCCGGTTTCCAATGTTCTAAAAGAAAAATATACCGGAAAAGGTGTCTCCAAAACCTAAGTTTACACACAAGTAAATCCTAACGCTGATGTATCAACATACAGTATCCCAGCACTCTTGTAAGTATGAGTCTGGGGGACACAAAGAGAACCCAAGTCCTGGGCCAATGTCGAAGAGAAATTATTTGTGTATAGTGAATAGCCAATGTATCCGAACTCTGTACTTTAATTTCTCTTCGACATTGGCCCAGGAATCGGGTTCTCTTTGTGTTCCCTAGACCCATACTTACAAAAAGGGCTGGGTATACTGTATGATGATACATCAGCATTAGGATTTACTTGTGCGTAAATGTAGGTTTTGGAGACACCTTTTCCGGGATATTTTCCTTTTAGAACATTGGATACAGGAATTAGGAGATAAACTAGATTTCTGACAATAAAGGAGTCTAACATCTGGATTGCGTTAGTTCGTCCGACCAAGATTTGTTCACATCAGCCCTGAGGAAGTTATATGTGCGCTAATTGTCACGACGAAACACGTGTTGGCTGCTGTTTTGTTAATTGGAGATCTAGCTGCGTCTAGAAGAGTTTATCTACTTTCATCTGAATAATGAAATAAAAGATTTGGGTATTGATTTGAACTCAACTGGAATCCTCTGATACTTTATGGACTCTTAAATTTACCTTCACAGTGCTCGGGGAGGAGTTTTTGAATGTATTAAACCATTACCAACTCACCATGTGGTGGGACTGACAACTGGCTAACAAGATGCTAGATATAAAAACAAATAGCAAATTTGGTACAGATCATGCATCCCCCTAACTAAATGTGCAACTCACTTCGGTGGTCTAGCCGAGTACACTCTAGTTCCTTTCACCCAGCCAGTTAGAGAGCCATGTTCAATGGTAAGAGGAGTATGCAGAACATCTTAGAAATAAAAGCCAAGGCTTAGCATTCAACTACTGCCAGATTAAGTTGGCGTTAACAAAAAAACCTCTAATTTGTGGAGCAGTTGCTAAATCCGGAAAAGAATCCACAGGCCAAATTTCTTCTGCAATAGGGCTAAAGCCGTTGACAGACTTACACCAGAAGATTCTCCTTCAAATTAGCACTTCCTTCAAAATGGTTTTCATTACCTCCTAACTCTAAATCAGGTTCTAGGAGTAAATGAAATGTGTACGTAATCACCTTGACCTACATCTGTACTGAAATAAAATAAAGTGTCTTACCTTCACTATTGAGTTCCAAAATGGGTGCATCACATACAAAGAGAGCGGGTTGGTGTCCACAGCACTATACTAAAAAAAGAAAAAGAGAGGAAAAGGTTTTAAGGAATGGAAAGCTGCTCATCAAATGAATCTCAAACTATGGGCACACTTGATACAAATTGGTCCCACCATACAGAGGTAAATCACAATTCAATTAGGGAGTACAGCTGCCAGCATGCTTGCACTAAAAATAAAACAAAAGTCAAGAAACATAGAAGCCAATACACTGAAAAAGGGTATGGCAGTTGAATGCGTAAAGTGATCTCTTAGCACATTCACTAGTACACATCATGGTAGCTGCTCTATACCATGTACATCCCATGATTATGAGGCTGGCTGATTCAACCTGGAATGAAGGGCATCATCATAGTCAATGCTGATGCTGTGGGGATTCCGGGAGTCCATATATCATGTTTGTTCATGTATGGAATAAGGTTCTTAACGCTGTGAGCGAAGCGGTCATCAAAAGGTGCCCATACGTTCTGTGAGATGTCAGAGGGGTAAGTACTGCCTACATGCTCAAAGGAGCTGTGCAACCTTAAATGGCATCTAGATTAAGATATCCTGCTCGCTAGAACACTTTTAGGATCATTACTGCTACATCTGAACCAAGAGTTGATTTTTTATTTTAGGCGTTACGGACCGTGCTAGCTTGCCACAGTGCTAAAACATGCACTGTATAGAAACCCGGCGCAGGCCCTTAAAGTTCAACAACTGTGTTTGTACCATCGGAGACGGTGCATCACCTCCAGGACAGCGCTACAAGCTCCTTGACTGGAATATGTTCCATTGTTGCCTTCATGCTGAAGATGTAGCACGTAAAACTCACTCTGAAGCTGGAGGTCATGAGTCCTTCCAAGCCAGCCAGGTCCCCATCTTCAGCTGACTAGCATAAGATCTGCATATGGGACTGTGAGGAGTTAAACTGCCATGCTCATTAGTGTGTGTAGCTTTGATACAGCCCTTGATCATCTGACTACTAGATCCTAATGGTTGAAGTGTGGCCATGGTGGAAAACATTGCTTGGAAGAGAGACAAAGCTGGGGAAGCTGGAAAACAGGGGCCAGGCTGCATTGGAAATGTTTTCGTGTGGTTTATTCTTTGAACTTACCCGCTTAGACACATCCTAACCAAGAGACAGCTGTGGCTACCAACAACACTGTGTTAAATATGCTAACATTATTTAACTGGAGCATCCTTGACAGCGATATCTACTTTAAATTGGTTTCTTCTTTAACTGTTCAACACGGATATTGGCTACTTTTTGTGTGTATATTTCTTATTACAATTGCGGACAATTATATTTCAGGATGTCAGTGTTTTAAGACATTTAGGAGCGGGCAAATATGTCACACCCATCATGTGGCGGGGAATTTAAGGGGGGGGGGGATTGGGATCAGTGGTGCCCTAGGAGGAATGAATGCAACTGAAAATTTAACTTATTGCATTAAGTGAGGAAAGACAGCAGGTCAATGAATGCCTAGATTCGGGGGTTTATGCGTTTTTGGAACATGCCAGAACCTTAACGAAGAGTTATAGATAATACTATATACTTCTTGGGGTAATTGGAAGACCAATTTAGGTGGAAGTTGAATACTGAACATGAAAGGTACTTATGGTTTTTTTTCTCCATTGCGCAGAACATTCGACAGGGCTGATAGTTATGTGTCAAGATTTAGAGAACTGTTAGCAGGATGCAAGTCAATGGACGTGCCTCTTCAATATTTGAACATGCCAACTAATAGTACATGCATGAAATAAACAACATACAACTGGAATGGTTACAAGAGAAAGATCCCACCCTGGCTCAAAACACCTTTTGCTCAGATCGGAGAATAATGGTAGAATTGTGAGAGCAGAAAAGCGAAATAAACAAAGGGTAGTCCTGCAAGTATATGAAGTGGAGTTACAGGACCTTGGTGCACTGTGAAAACAGGAGGGGAACAAGGGCGTGAGTACATAAAGCTGCATCTTGCTCTATCTCAGGTGATGAGACCAGGAGATAATGGAAGAATGGAGCAAAGGGCTGCAACTATCGATATCACCGGTGGTTCTTAAGGAGGCATTTAGGGAATCCTTTAGGAAAAGATTAGGTTTAAAGACTGCTGTATTGAGGCAAATCTTTATGTGGCAAGTAATGGACTGTCCATTGTGGGGTGAGAACATCACAAATATTGCTATACATGAAAACGAGACAAGAAACCAAAAACACGATTCACTCAGTGGGACATTGGGCAGGCTTGGTAGGGGTGGAGAAACTGCAGCTTAAGGTAGTGCGCAGCAGAGGGAGAGTGAACATTTTTGATGCAAAAAAAGAAAAGAAAACCTATGAAGAAACATCGGTGAGGCCAGGGGTGCATATGGTGAAAAATGTCAACAACCAATTCAAATCAGAAATAAACCACTTGCATTAAGTGTGGGTAAGTGAGAAAACAGAAGAACCACAATGGTTGGCATCCTTACTGGTTAGCCACAAACCAGAAGCTAAGATGGGAGAGCAGACTTGAAACATGCATGGGAATATTTGGAACAAGGCACAGTGGTTTACTACCCTCGATTTATTGTCTTCCTGTCACCAGATTATGGTGCACCAGTCATTCGGTCACCCAATGTCCTGTATGGGCTAGCTTCAGTTTCTGCAATATGTACGACACTAAACGCAAGGACTTGGCATAGGTATTTTTGTGAATTTGAGGTAGATTGCCGTGGGTGGGTTCAGAAAAGACTCGAGATTTGACTTAGCTAAGGTTTCTATTCTATTAAAATGGCTGGTGGTGCAATTTATAAAAATTAATACCACAGCAACAATTATTATCACAGAACAAATATTTTTGAAGTGTTTTCCTTCCATAGTTTTAACTAACAATGGTACTCAACTCACTTCTGCCGAATGCAAGAAATGTTGTCGTCAAGTGGCATTAATCACCACACTAGTATGTAACCCAAAGCTAGAGGTATTGTTGAACATGCCAACAGAATGGTTGAGGGAGACATTCAAGTAGCTGAGACATGGAGAATATTGTGGCAGAAATGGTATTGGCTTATCGCACTACCTAAAACAGTGTTACCAAAGAATCACAGTTTGTGTTGATGAGAGGCAGGAAACCAGGCACTGAAACGGTCCCTGCATGAATGAAAGAGATGGTATCCGGTGGAAATATTGAGGAGAATGTAAAGATGAATTCGGAGGACATATTAAAAACTGCTGCTTGGTTGACTGTCAAATCTGATCACATAAGAGGGGGTTAGACTAACTTCCAGGGACCATTTAAAGTTTTTTTTTTTTTTTAAATCATGTGATTTTGGAAATGGTGAGAGATGGAACAAAAGAATAGACGTATTGCACTTTACAGGCGGGGAGAGGGTGTAGAGAGTAGAGAAATGAAAGGTGACGCGGTTTCATGTTGAAGGATACCTGTGAGTTAGGTTTGTCTCATCAGGCAGGATTGAGTACGGAGGTTGAAAGTGGAGATTAGTCTCCTGGAACTGTGTAAGATTCTCACGGGGGACATGTTGAGGGTATAGGTCTGCGGATTCAAGGCAGGGTTGGAGACCACCAGGATTCGTCGAGATCTTTAACTGACTCTTTTCAAAACCATTTGGTTTACGTATTGTTCTTAGGTTTTCTCCATTTTCCAAGCTCACCTTTTCTCTTGTTGCAATACTTATCTGCCGTTTGGGCTGTAGATATAGACGGGAAGGGATGTGTTATGCTTTGGGAGCTTTATTTGTCTTTACAATGTTCTCTACAGTCAATGATTTCCCTTGCGTGAGGGCACTCGATTAGTCTGAAAACAGTGTCTCGTTTACGCAGACCTTGAAGTGCCTGAATAAATGTATGATTAAATCAATAAAATTCAAAAAAAATGTGATGCACTGGAGAAACCTAACGCGCAAGAGTGGACTGTGGACCCAATGTTGAAGTGACTGAACAGCTGCAATTACAAAAGAACAAGATTGGTAACTTGCACAAGGGATAAGTTCATAAGTCAGGGGCATGCAGAGATGGAAAATCACAGCATTTCCAACCCAGCTTCCCTGCCTCAGGAGATAGAAACAGATAATAGTGCGTTAAAAGTGTGTGCTGGAACTGACGGAAACCAAATCTGATAATTGTAAGAGGATGATAGACAGCGCTGAACAAAAAAAAACAACCACATAAAAACCACTTTGCAAATCTGGCAAGCTAACACAACAGTTTGACAGTCATCTCTTGCTGGCTAAAATACATAAGCAATCTACACTCAAAAGGTGGGAGCGTTTCATGCCTGGAGCACGGAGACACAAAGAACACTGACCACAAGGGAGAAAAACTAGGGCCCTGTAAGGGGAAAGCCCTATTCCCAGAAATCCATTCGCAGAGCTGGTAGGATGAGCAGGTCAGTAATGAATTTGCAGCTCGAGTCTCTACCAGATAAGTGGTTATCAAAGGTAAGTAACTTGTTCATCGATAGAGACTTAGGAGATGGTCCGTTTCTGCACAGAATTTCGCTTCTTTACTTCGACATACCCTGCGAAGAGTAGGTCTTCCAGCCGGAACTCTTGTGCAGTCAAGGTAGAATTGCAATGCTCTTTATGGGTCCAGACAGAGAAGTTGCTCCTCTTCATTGGAGGGATGTGGCGAAGCGTAAGAAATAGGCAGGGTGGTGGACTGGTCTACATAAAAGGGAGTTACAACTTTCCCCATAAAGGAAACTCCAGTATGAAGAAACAAGCTAGTCTGGGTAGATGTTCAGGTACGGAGGCTTGGATGACAAAGCCTGAAGCTGACTGCCCCTCTGGGCAAGTGTTACTGCCACCAGGAAGGCAGTCTTGATGGTAAGAAGCCTGAGAGGACATTTGTGCAATGGCTCAAAGGGAGAGCACATCAGAAAAGTTATGGCCAGAATATGGTCCCACTGACGCATGATCAACAGCGAAGGTGGAACGGGTTTCAAACCTTTCAAGAACCTATTTACAACAGGGGATTTGAAGAGGATGACTGATCAGGCAACACCAGAAAGGCTGAGATGGCAGATAGATAGCCCTTTAGGGTGCCCAGAGCAGAGCCCTGCTGGGCAATAGAAAGGATAAAGAGAAGGGCCTGTTAGAGAGAAGCAAAAAGAGGGTCTACCTGTTTGTTTCTCGGTACACCATGCTATAACTTTCCCTAATGGCAGGCGTATACAATTTTGGTAGAGGGACGCCTGGCTACCAAGATAACATTGCAGACCTCGGGCAGAAGGTCAAAAGCTGCTAATTGTCGCCGCACAGCCTCCACGCATGAAAGTAGAGCATGGACAGGTTTGGGTGAAGACCCTCCTCCCCTAGTGCTGCGACAGAAGATCCTCCCGAAGAGGCAGCCTGATTCGAGGACCAATGGTCATGCTCAACAGCTCGGGATACCCAACTCTCAGAGCCTAGTCAGGAGTCACAAGGATGACTTGGGTCTGGTAGTTTCTGATCTTCTTGAGAACTCTGAGCAGGAGTAGTGTGCGTATAAAAGCGTACGAGGCTTGAGCTCCACTGAAGACAAAGAGTCTCTGAGCAAGAGCCGCCTTGGAAACTCCAAAAGGCAGAACTGCTGACATTGCGCATTCTTTGCGGTGGCATACAAATCTAATCAAGGCTCTCCTCACAGCTGAAAGAGACCTTGCATCAACCTCCGGATGGAGATGCCATTCGTCTTCCGCTAGGCATTTTTGGCTGAGTTTGTCTGCCCTGGTGTTCAGAAAGCCTGCCAGCTGTTGAACCACCAGGGAAATTCCCTGATGTTCCAGCTATGTCCAGAGATGCAGGGCCTCGTGACAGAGGGTCCAGAACTCCACCCAGCCCTGTTTGTAACACATGGCAGTGGTGTTGTCCATGAACACCTGAATTAGCCTTTCCTTCATAGTGAGCAGAAAGGCTTTGAATGCCATCCGGATCATTTGGAGCTCCAGTAGGTTGATGTGGAATCCAGATTCCACCAGAGGTCTCTGATCTCCACCTCTCCCAGATGGCTGCCCCATACCAGGAGTGACATCTATTAACACTGTCAGATCTGGTTGGGAAAGGGATCTTTTGCTGACCCAATTGCAGTTCAGTAACCGGCACTGCAGATCTCCTGCAGTTACCTCTGAGATCCGGACCATGTCAGAGAGATTCTCTGATGCCGCACCCACTGGAACTGCAGGTCCCACTGCAGAGCATGCATATGCCAAAGGGCATGTGTCACAAACAGGATGTAGGATGCCATGAGGCAGAGCAGCCTCCGAGTTAGTCTCACTGAAGTCCAGGATAGAGGCTAAAAAATCAGTATCATAGCCTGAATATCTTGGATTCACAGTTCAGGAGGATAGGCAGAAGCTTCACCAGACATGAACAGCTTCGATGAAAGGCAGCATCTGAGAGGGAGTCAGGTGTGGCTTCGGCATTTTGATAGTGAAACCCAGCAAGTGCAGGAGGTCCGCCGTAGTCAGGAGGAGGGAGATGACAGCCTGGGACGAGCCAGTCTCCAAAAACCAGTTGTCAAGAAGGGGGGGAAGACTGGCACTCCTGATCTCTGCAGATGAGCTGGCATCACACCCAAGGGGCACTGGTAAGACTAAAAGGAAGCACGGCTAACTGAAAGTGCTCATGGCCCAACGTGAACCACAGGCGAATCCTGAGAGCAGGCAGGAGGGGAATGTGGAATTATGCGTTCTAAAAGTCTAACACTACCATCCAGTCTTCCAGGTCCAGTGCAGACAGGACTTGAGTGAGCGTGAGCATTTTGAACTTCCCCTCCTTGAGGAAGAAATTGAGAGGGCGCAGGTCTAAGATAGGGCGAAGGCCTCTGTCCTTTTTGGGCACCAGAAAATAGCGGGAATAGCCACCACAACCTGCTTAAGGTGCCGGCTGCCCCTCTTTGGCTCCCTTGGCACAGAAAGCCATCACTTCCTGGAAGAGCAAGAAAAGATGATTCTCCATCAGCAAATGGGAGGCATGGGTGAAGGGGTAGTTACAAAAGGGAGGGAGTAGCCCCTTTAGACAATTTGAAGAACCCAGCAGTGTGATGTTATAGACCTTCAGCGGGGCAGGTGATGGCATATCCTGAAGAAAGAACGGCAGAGACACCAGGCCTGCCCATGCTTGCTAGTTTTATCTGCATCAATCTGCAAAGCTTCTACATGGCCTTCTTTGTGCTCACTCGCTTTCATGCCGACCCAATTTAAAACAAATAACCAGCATTGGAAACACAACAGGTCTGACTCCAGCAATCTGGTGAGATAGTTATGTTTTTTTCAAATTATATTTCATTGCAAGCAGAGGCAACAAAAAAAACAACAAAAAAAACAGGCAGCAACCATATATTTGCAATACATTTTTTTAAATTAAAAACATTCACTCATGTGGCCATTTCGCTAAATATATTTATTAAATAACAAACCTTTCAGCTGTGACATGCCCTTTATTCTCATTTGTGATTGAGATTTGAATAAAACTCCACTGACTCAAGTATTTTAGTTGGATGTGAACAATGTGCCCAGGCTTTGAGCAGTCGCTTAAAGAGAAGGGAACCAATGGGTGAAGTGGGCTGACTCACTGCCCATGTTATACGATGGAGTGGGTGGAAGCAAAACGGGAATGAATTCACGAATGAAGCCCACTGACCATATGCCCCACTATGTACATATATTATATATGATTCTTTGAAAAACAATAGTCTGAAGAAACAGCTAGAGCTACCAGAAATGCCAGACCTAACCAATCCCACACCACAACCGCCAGGCACCACAAGAGTTGGAAGCTTCATACAGTGTATGGAGCCGTGGTCATCCTGCTCCAGATCGACTGCCAGGCCAGATAATAAGAACATCCAACTAGAGATCAGGGGGAGGGGAGGATCTATGAAATGATTTATTTTTAGGATAAAAGGACATGGCTCGGGGGCAGAGAGTCACAGAAAACTTCATGAGAGTGTTCATACCAGAAAGCAAGCTCCAAAATAAGGCAGTCTCATTGGCTGCCCACATCCCAAAGATCAGTACAGAGTCCACCTTCTGGATTAATACATACAAGTATCAGACGAGAAAGTAATGGGATGGAGACAATAGCCCGGGGCATATGATTCCTATGCCACTGCCGATCTGAGGCCCTGGACCCCCTTACACAGCGCCGCACACTTAGCAGCTCAACATGGAAGCGTGTACCCGCTGGCCCAGACTATATGATACCATTCTGGACACAGTGTACCCCTGTTCTTCCCCCAGTTTGAAGAGTTCTGATAGTTATCTGCAAGTATAGTAACAATTTATCCACAGGGCTGGAGCTGAGAATTCACGTCCAGTTTTCAGTACAGACCAGAGACCAGCTCTCATGGACACATGCTTTATTCCTATGTACCGCCTCACATTAGCTGTGCTAATCACTGAACTGACAAATAGGATCAGCACTATGGCATGGCAATAAATGACGCCATGAGCTGTAACCAGCATAATGTTTATTTCCTGTGATATCTGATACATATGTATTGTACTATATAATGAAATGAAAATAAAAACGATTTTTCTAAAAAAAAAAAAAAATCGGACGAGAAAGTAAGTTAATATAGTATGTCTGCATCACCATGAATTGGTATTTAATTTGTGTGTAATTTCTGATTTTAAATAACCATTGCTACTTTTATTCTTTCTGTAATTGCATTATGTTTCATTTAAAGGCATACAAAAAAAAGACAATTTCAGGGTGCCAATATACATTATTCCCACATCTGAAAAACAAAGATTATAGCTCAATTCAAACTGTTCATAGAGTTTAGCATAATAAAAATAATAATTTCCTTCCTCATCTCTCAAATTTCTATTTAGACATAAAGTAAACACTCTTGGTGCCAAGAAAACGGCAAAAAAAGGAAATATGTAAAATTAAAAACACCTTGCGTTACTCATCACTAACAGAAATGATTTCCCACTCACCTAAATCAAAGCAGGGGATGAGAGTCAGAGCATGGCCTGCAAGCCTGCAACGTGTCAATATGGGGATAAAGTTCAAAATCCTTTTGGCTTGAGACCAGGCTGTGTTGGTTTTGTATAAAATGAACACAGGAGTCAAAATCTAACACAATAGCTCCAAGGGCAACCACAACCGCAGGCGGGTAATGCTGCTTCACACGCTCTTCAAAAAAAGCAAATGCAATGAGGTCTCCCTTGGAGGAGACCACTCAAATCACCCACTATCATTCCTATGGCTAGGATGGACCAGCAGGATCCAGGCATTATATTAAAGATACCCACATTCGAATATTTATCAATTGTAGATCTACATTAAAGTGGTTATCCTAAAAACCTACCGGTATAGCTAAAGTGCACGCCCAGCTTTAAATCCATTAATCTATCTTTTGATTACCATTGAAAATTCAAACTGTATCAGGCGTATTTCTTGTAATATATTAAAGCTGAATAAAAGAAAGTAAAACATCCTGAGGCCTTGAAGCTCCAGGACAGCACAATAAAGCCCAAGTTCCCTCCTTCTAGACACCAAAATCGGACAAAAGAATGCAAAATGCTTGCAAAATGGGAGGGCGTCTTACTGCAATAAATCCTGTTTTTTGTCTCAGTGTAAGTTTCTAGTTTCAGCAGATAAGGGGACTGAGGCAAAGGAATAAAAAAGGAATTTGAATAGGATTGTCCAAGGATCACACAAATGAGTCAACTATGGTAACAAGCACCAGTACCAGATGCACAGCCGACAGTTCAGCCTTTAGGCAACACTTGCTACTGTATGGATGGGGGCATCCCGCCAAGGTCCAGGTGACAACGAATGGAAGAGGCGTTGTTGGCAATTAAAGCAAAGGAGACAGTTGTTTTCCAAAGAAAGACATGCAGGGCTCCTCAATAAGGGAAAGCTCAATGGTCTGTATGTACAGGAGGAAAAAGTAATTTCCAGACAAAATTGAAAGTAAAGCATTGAACGTTGATGTTACTCAGACACATTTGAAAGTTGGGGTTCCATCGCCCCATTTCAGAGATCCTCCTGCCACGACACAATTGCAGATCTTCCAATATTTAGAGCTTCCTCAAAGAAGGATAAGCTTAGAGATGTGATGTAAAGAGAATACGCTTCTGAGAAAAACGATGCCAGATGTGCTACGTAATCAGATTATAGTCTGCAAGCGGCTTTTCTAAACCCTGTTTTAGCTGAATGACACTAGATCTCTCTGTTGGAGGGAGTTGATGCAGAGTTAATGCGAATGTATAAACATTATACACTTTGGAAATTATCAGCATAAAACATCAGAAGGATATCCGGGGAAGAATTTATATATCTGAAGCTTCAAACTTGCCCACACTGGCTAGATGCCTACCACAGGACTGGAGAATTACAAACAGCAGACCAATAACCACAGCCTGAAAAGTAAAACAATTGTGAAGAAAAATTAACCATGAACTGTATTGGTACCACTGAAGACAACAACCTATGATCTTCATTGACCCATTAACGAGTGTTTGGATTAATTACAAATTAGGAAATATATTAAGTGTATTGTGGCATCCCATCTGCTTAGAGGACCTGGCAGACAGCATATCAGTGTAGAAAGAAGAGAGGAAGAAGGGTTGAGACACTGTTGAGGAGTGCAGAAGGTGAGCATGCAGGATGCATCACCAGGTCTCTGGATGCACAGTACAATGTAGGGAACAATACACATTTCAGCATGGGAAATGGATTGTGTACTGCTTTAGTGTTACTTGTATACAATCGTGGGGCCCCTTTGTCTCACACTAAAGGTCTAAAGTGATCATGACCCCTTGATAATGACGCTGGAAAGTATCAAACAGAAGTGAAAACTAAGAGACAATATATCACATGTGCTTTTAACAACTACATTGACTGTGTCTTGTTGCATGATAGAAATGAGATATTATCCAGAATACACTGTTAACAAGCATTTGCAATGCAATAGGTCTCGCATTTACGAGAGTTTGAGCTATTGGCATTGTAAATGACAATGCCTTTATTTATGTTTTGATTTTCAAAACATAAATAGAAGGCATTTAACAATGCCAATAGCTTAAACTCTCGCAAATGCGAGACCTATTGCATTGCAAATGCTTGTTGAAACTTGCGAGTAAATGAAAAACTATCACGCAACAGTACAGTTTTTTAGGGTTTTTTGTAATTTTGCTCATGCAGTACTTTATACATATATACCGCAACGCAAAAATTTGTAGGCGTGGCAGACTCTGTACAGGAAACTGCACTGATAAAGGGTCGGCAAAGAGCTTGTTCCTACTGAGGATTCCACTGGTCCCAAGGAAATTCAGGACTACACAGTACCCGACCACGACTATCAGCTGGGCTGCGACGGACGACACAACACTGTCTCATGAAATGCGCTCTCAGGAAGGTGGCGGGCGCAGGGAGAGGGCATGCATGAAAGCAGGAGCGGCTGTGAACAGGAATGCCAGGGCCCCTTATCGTATTATAAACGTGTATTTACGCAGCTGAGAGGTAGAATGAACAGGATCCGATGTCATGACACAGGATTCGATGTCATGACATTATCACCTTTATATACAAACAGGTGCTCTTGTGGTGAAGCGTACTTCCTTTTGTATCTAACACCCATATTGAATATCAAAGTGTACAGAAAAGACTAAAGCTCTTACCCAATTGAAATGGACAAAACACTTCTCACAAGCGCAGAGAAGGGGCATTCCTATAGTCAAACTCTAGGGAGGGAGTCAATGTGAGAAAAATTATAACATCGATTCAATAAACCCAATGCTGAATGCTCACTTGCACACCCATATATCCATATCTGTTGGATCCTCCACTTACTACTTCAAGGATCCTGGCCACGCGGCGACACCTACTAGGGTCTGCTACTCCCGGCGTGAGTGCCGGTGGGCCGGGCTCAAGTCTCTTATAAAGTGTGAGGAGAGTTAGGTAGAAAAAAACCCGCATCTGCAGGTGAATTCAATCTCACTTGACCGGCGCGCATCTACTGCGCCACGTTACCACAGGGAATACAAAACCCCGCAGAATCATGGGGGATGTATTTCCCGGTTGATAGGGATTCAAATGAAGTACAACAAGACTAAACATTAATACTGTTGCACAATGTAACCTCTAAGTCCACCAGATGTTCGGACTTGGTGGCACTGATGAATAGATAAATTCGGATTGCAACCACAGAGAACACAGAATGCACTGTGTTCGATGTGGTGATCAGAAACTACCATAACCCCAAGGGATCATGGTTAGCATGGTTCTAATCATGGCCATGCATCATTTATAGGTTCTCGGGACCAGCGATTTTGAAAGGACCAAAGTTTATTAGAATAAAACACCGTAAAAATAAGTTTTACAGTGTATGCCCCGAGACCAAATCAATTGCACAAAGTTTCCAATACGGTTCATTCACTGCAACTAGCTCACATGAGGCTTCCAGCATTCTCCTGCAGCAGGCTCTTCTCGGCTACTAGACATATAGAAACAACATCCTATGCAAGGTCCAGCAGGCTTCTCTACACTCAATATGTATGAAATTGTTTCGTGTTTCTGGCATCTACACTGAGAACTGAATCATGTAATAGGCCACAGGCGTCTGCTAGTTGTAACGCATTCTGAAACCCCATCAATTATGTTTCCTCCAGGAGTGTATACGCTTTAAAAGTTAAAGTGAACTGGCTACAGAGACTGGTGTAACTAATTCGGCACAGTATGAGTTTTTCCTGCCGTGTACGACTGTGCAGGAAATGTCACCACTTTCAAAACAAAACACTCTCACGAAGGAATAATTTACTAGGAATAATCAAGAAATTGAAGGAGGCTGGTTTCAAAAGAATACAACCAACTGGAAGGAATAGATTACACAGGCAAATAAACAAAAAATGTTGTCACAAAGTACTCTGTGTAGAACCAGACTACATACAACATAAGGTCATTATATAATGCGGATGCCTGCCAGTGCTTCTGTTTACCACGGTTGTATGACTGATTGCTTCTGGCTGTATTGGTTTTGCAAGGTTTTATTTGCCTGGCAGCCCTGAAAATTACAGTTTCTGGGGCATATTTATAATAACTGACGCATCCCTGCATATCAGCAGGGATCCGCCAGTTATTTTGCGCCCCAGCTCCGCCATCATGGATGCGCCGCATTTATAATGCGGCGCACCATGGGGCAAAAACGGCACAGACGCGTCACGCATCTGTGCCGTAAAAGTGGCGCATTGCTGGAGTTGTGTCGCAAGCGCGACGCAGCTCCAGCAATGCTCTGGGGGGCCCTATCTGCACAATGCTGCGTCAATCCTTACGCCTGCTTCAAGCAGGCGCAGGGTTTTGACGCAGCATGGGCTCAAAAGTGACTGAGTGAAATCTTGTAGATTTCACTCAGCCACTTTTAGGAGGCGTTCCTGCGCCGGAACGCCCCCACCTGCCCTGGAACGCCTACATGTGGCGCAGGGCTTTACAACGTGACGCATCTCCCAGATGCGTCACGTTATAAATACCCCGCACCATGGCGCAGGATTTGCGCGGCTGCTGCGTCACAAAAGTGACGCAACGGCGGCGTAAATGAGGCGCAAGGGCTTCATAAATCTGCCCCTCTGTGTATAAGACTAAAGCTTTCCACCATCACGTGATCTGCCGGGATCGCCGTCCCAACAACCAGACAAGTAAACAGCGCCGCCTGCACAGAGACACACAACGCGGGCGGGAGAGACAAGTGAGGCCGCAGTATCATACTGTATCAGCACTGGTCACACTTTCAAAATAAAGACAAGCTCAAGGAAACGCCGTGTGAGCTGCCGTACATACTTCAGCGAGAGGGCTTCTGAGTCAGAGGCGCATCAGTAAAGTATTACATTAAATCATTGTTGGGGAAATGCCTCACACCAAATATTACCAAGGGCCATAAGAAAGTAGTTTTAGAATCAGCCTGTTTGGGACATGGTGTCCCTTGTAGCTTAATTAAGTTGAAACAACTTCTTGGTTGCAGGATACTTTGCAACATGTATCAGAACCCGATTGGGGGGCTAGGGGACTGACCGGGGTTACTGGGTCTCAACCATGGTTGCTGAGGTTGTCCGGTTGTCCACCTTATTATAGGTCATCAAACTTGACCAAGTACGACCCTTTCCACCAATGACCTTCAGGGCAGCAAGGGTGCGCAATGAAAGACATTCACATAACTTAACACAAGAGAGGCCAGTAGGGCACACTCTCAGCGACCCTAATAAACAAGCTCTGGTCACATTATTAATCTCAAAACACGGCTATCTTGATCTTTGTGGAGAATAAAGCATGTATTGCATCTCACGCTTCAATGTTAAGGATAAACTTTACTCCGGAGAAAGATATTAAAATTTTATTGTGAACAACAGGATTGTGATGTTACTTACATTTTACATTGTAAACAGTTTTCTTTAAATGGTGCAACCTCAAAAATTACTACTAACTCACAAATAATACTCTGGACCTTTTTGGACCAAACTTGAAATTTTGAGCGCGAGTCCAAAAATACCCTCAGACTAGATGTGACAATGCAAAAAACACATTTTTAGTGGTGACGCGTTGGGGGAGTGCATCACAAGGGACATTTCATACCAGCACTATTATAAAATTTGTCAGAAGATAACACCCCCCCCCCCCCCCTCATTTATCACTTACGGACATTTATACAGTGCCTGTGCTTCCACTATGAAACATGCGCTGTACACCGGAACCCCTTATTAGGCCTCCTAAACATCACTGGAGCTGCATTGTAAATAGTGCACCTATGGCATGGAAAGTATAATGTTACAAGTCAAATGTCATACGTGGACTGCAGTGTGCATTTACACCACCCACATATATGGAAAATATATTCATGCCTAGGCTGCAGTTAAGGATTAAATCGTTTTTTATTAATTTTTAAATAAACGGGTAACAATCACTCGCCTACATCTACAGGCCCGCAAGGAAAAAGGAGTTAGGAATGGTTAAGAAGGAAGATGATAGCTGGGAATTTGAAAGTGAGGACGAAAAGTGGGAAGGAAGAGAAAGTGACAGGAAGGGGGGAATGAAAGTGGATGGGTGGATGTGCTCACAAAGCAATTGCAAATGGTCATCTCCAACTTTCATTCAACTACGTAGATGAATTAGGCTGTGTCTGATGTGTCCATTGTAAGACAGAGCAAGCGCTAGTACGCTGAGCAAGAAAATTCCCGAAAAGTGGTGTATAGGAATTTCAAACAATGGCCCCAAGTCCTTTCAAAAGTATGAATGGCGTGTTTCACGATGAACGTTAGTTTCTCCATACGGAGAGTCCCAAAGTTTGTGCAACCAGTCAGTGTGCATAGGTATGATGTATGTATCCCATTTGGATAGCAGAACATGTTTAGCCGCGCAGAGTGCTAAAGTAATGGTTCTTCTCCTCGTAAATCGTAAGAGGTATGTGTTGTATATATGTGCTTGCTGTGTTATGGCTACTTGGGGTCAGTAGTCCATTCTTTGTGTTTATGTCTCCTCAACCTTCCTCACTACCTATGAGTGTTCTATCTGGTATGTGAATGTTCTAGTCTTGGCAGTTGATGGTCTGGTCAGCTAGCGAAGTGCTTTATCTCTGCTGTGCTATCTTAATAAATCTATCTTGTAACCTGAAGACGTGTCCTGATGCCTACATAATCTACCTACAACATTTGGTCAGGTCAGCTAGCGAAGTGCTTTATCTCTGCTGTGCTATCTTAATAAATCTATCTTGTAACCTGAAGACGTGTCCTGATGCCTACATAATCTACCTACAACAGTATGTCAGTGCGTTGGGGAGACCCAGAAGAATGTAACTAGAAAAACAGGGTAGATCAGTAGGCTGTAGTTTAAATGCACCACGGTGACACATGGCAGGACAAAATGCCTTTATCAATGTAGGAAAGCCCTATTTTTATACGTCATCACTAAATTCTTCCTTGGTAAGCCCATACAGTATGTTACAAATAACTACAAATAAAACACTACATTTTGGGGTTAGTGTGCTCTCACAGTGAAATGAAGAACAAAAGCTATTTCACTTTATACGCCTTGCTAAGCTTTCCCCTATAGGTTCAGATGAAATGTTATAAAAGTATTTCCCACCTCCACCTAGGAGGCAATAAAAAATAAATACTGCTTAGTTTTTTAAATCTGATTTAATGGTTAAATCAAAAATGTTGATAAAGTAAGCAGAAAAGCAACTTTGCAAAAATGTACTTAACATTGCCTATGCCAGAACAGGCCTAAAACTAGTTCCGCACTTCATCACACCTAAAGAGCAAGAATCCACATCTTGTCTGGGAGAGTGATCAACACTGGCTCTAATGACAATGGCTAGTGTCTAGACCCAGAAAAGGCCAGCTGGTGCTAACTGCTAACCAATTTGCAGGGATTAGCTCTCTGGAAGTGAACAGGAACAGTTTGCAGGACAAAGGGCAGCTTTAGCACCAAATCATTTGGCTTTGAGACGCCAAGCGATGGCTTCTCCTATTCATCCCTGGTCAGGCTTCAACCACAGGAGGAGTGGAAACAAGACAGGTCTGCCTGGTGGCAGATGGATCCTGCCACCTTGAAATAGGGCTCCTGTGTCATTTTACAGTGAGTGAGTGTGGACTACGAGAAAATGGTTAGGACTGGGTGACAGAATTTCACAAATCACTGGCTAGTGTGGAGGGAAAAACTGCTACGTCCTCTACCACTTCCTGGGATGAACCATGGCTCTGGGAAGACTCCACCTGAAGATGAAGGACCTGCTAAAAGAAAAGTACTTTTAACTCCTAGTTCCTGCTGGAAGAAGCAGTATGTCAAAAGAACTCTAGGATGCTGCTGGCATCTAGGAACAGCAACTACTCTAAGGGTCAACTGGCTGGACTCCCATATACTTGCTTAAGGGACACAAAAAGAAGAAAAACACCTGGCTCCAAGATGGCTCAACTGAGTAAAGAGGACTAGACCATAAAGGAGATCTGGCTGGCGAGAGACTTGGTGCCAGAAACCCTGCACTGAGGAGGTAGGGTCAGCAGGGCTTACGAAAAGCAGCTTTCCCAACAGTTGCTCCCATTGAATGGTTCAACCCTCTGAGTATCGGACTTCCGCTTAATCACAGTCTGTGTGAAACTGCACCTAGGTCAATATATATCTCTGGTTCCCCGGCGATCTTGGTGTCTTTTTGCTAATTTCTGCAAAGAACAAATTACTTATCTTCGGTAACACCTTATCTGGCAGAGATTCTATCTAGCCACAGATTCCTTACATTAGAATATTCCCCAAACATCAGGCTGGACCTGGAAATTTTTGAGCAGTACCTTTGAGCGCCGATAGGGAGCATCTCTCAGCTCTGCGTGCGCCGTCCCTACACCAGAAGCATGGCGTTATACTGAGGTGACGTGACTAGTGTGCCAAAGTGTGTTCCTGAAGGACCTCTTGGGAGGTCAAATGTACAGCTCGAGAACGGCGAGGATGGAGGGGTCAGTAAGGAATCTGCATTTAGAAACAGTCTCTACCAGATAAGGAGTTACTGAAGGTAAGTTACTAGTTCACCTGATAGATAGTTCTAGTCACAGATGCCTTACCTTAGAATACATATAGAAGATCATCTGCGGGGTTCCCCAAGGATCGTCCCTCAACCCAACCCTCTTCAACATCTACATATCCCTTCTGGCTGCCACTGTCACATCACTTGGAGTCAACCAGATCTCCTACGCCAATGACACAGCTCATCCTCTCATTGTCCGAAGATCCCTCCACCACTAAAGCTAACCTCTACAGATGCATGATCAATGTTGCAGACTGGATGAAAGACAACTGTCTCAAACTCAACACAGAAAGAACAGAAGTCATCATCTTTGGGAACAACACCTCGGCATGGACTGACGCATGGTGGCCCGTTGAGCTCGGCACACCCCTGCCACAACAAACCACACCTGCAACCCCTGCATCATCCTGGATAGCAAGCTATCCATGAAGACGCAACTCAACACAGTCTCATCCACCTACTTCCACACCCTTTAGATGCCCCGCAAAATCCTCAGGTGGTTCCTGGACGACACCAGAAGGACCGTCACACAGGCCCCATCACAAGCAGACTGGACTATGGAAACAAGCTCTACGTAGGAATCACTGCACTCCTCCTGAAGAGACTCCAGATAATACCGAACTCAGCGGCAAGACTCATAATAGACCTCCCCAGAAAGACTCACAGCACACCATATCTCAAGAAACTACACTGGCTCCCGATCCAGAAGAGATGCCAGTATAAGATGCTGATGCATGCCTACAAGGTCCTGCACAACGAAGGACCAGCATACATCAACAAACACTTGACCCTCCACCAACTGACCAGACACCTTAAATCAGCTTCCTTCTCCCTCGCATACACTCCACGGATCAGTCAAGCCACGGATCAGTCAAGCTGTCAGGTGTGAGAAGGAGTGAACACCTTCTCACACCTGACAGCCAAGGCTTGGAGCAACCTCCCCCTACACCTTAGGACCGCACCGTCACTCCAGAAAAAAATTGGAAGACCTGGAAGTTTGGGTGCTCAAACCTCCATGCAGCAGCAAACAGCTCCAGCACCTTGAGACCCTCACGGGTGATTGGCCACACTCTATAAATATTTGATTGATCGATTGAGATACCGAAGCAATTTCTAACCGGAGGTGGGTCTGCAAATCTGTTCAACTAAAAGGCCCCGTAGGACTGAACGGGTAAAATCCCCATCAAGGCGAACAAGGCCGTAATGCTTGGCAAATGTGTGCAGCAATGCCCACGTAGCTGCCCAACAGATGTCCAGGACTTGGATTTCTCGAGCTAGTGCAGTGGGCGCAGCTTTTGCTCTGGTGAAGTGAGCCCACGAACCCTTAAAGGGTTGCTTCTTGGCCGTGGCATAGCAGATTTGTATATAGAGGACAATACACTTGGAGATGGTTCTCTTGTGTACTGCCTTTCCTTTCTTTGCACCTACAAATCATATAAAGAGTTGATCATCCACCCAGAATTCTTTGATACAATCAATGTGGAAAGACCATGCTCTTTTTGGATCCAGGCAGTTGAGTCTCTCGTCCTCCTTGGTAGTATGGGGTGGGAGGGTATAGGGTTGAAAGCAGGCAGCTTGATGCTTTGTTAGACAATAAAGGTTAATAACCTTGGATAACAAGGAGGTACGGGTCCCAAGGACCAGCTTATCTGGAAAAAGGGGAGTAGAATGGGGGTTGACAGAAAGAGCCTGCAATTTATTAACCATCCTAGCAGATCTTAAGGCCAAAAGGAAGACTGTTTTGATGGTAAGTAGTCTCAGAGGGTGAACACATAAAAAACAAGTGAGAACTAAATTAAGAAACCATTGGGACATAAAGAAAGGTGTAGGGGGAAACATGCATTAAACCTTTCAGGAAACGAGTTACGACGAGTGACTTGAACAGGGAGGGTTGATCCGGCAACTGCAAGAAAGCAGAGATGGCCGAAAGATACCCTTTAACTGTGCCCAAAGCAAGACCTAGCCGGATAAGAGAGAAAGCAAACAAAAATACTTCAGACAAGGATGCAGCCAGAGAATCAATAAACGTTGCAGCACACCAAACCACAAAATTGTCCGATAGGGAGGCATATACCGTATTTGTAAAGGGACACCTGGGTGCTAGAATCACATCACACAATTCTGGAGGAAGGTCAAAGGCTATCAACTGTCATCGCTGAATCTCCACGCATTTAGATGAAGGGTGTGCAGGTTTGGTGTAGGGCCCAGCCCTGCTGCTGCAAAAGGAGATCCTTCCAAAGAGACAGCTTGATCGAAGGACAGATGCTCATGCTCAGGAGTTCGGGATACCAGACTGAGGGCCGAATCTGGGAACACAAAGATGACTTGAGAGCGTTTGTTCCTCATCTTCTTGAGAACTTGGGGCAGGAGTGGTATTGGTGGAAAAGCATACAGAAGTCCTGATCTTCACTCGAGACTAAATGCGTCTCCGAGCGAGAGCTACTTTGCAGCACACAAAAGTACTGATATTGCACGTTCTTGCGGAGGCATTTAGTTCTAACCAAGGTTCTCCCCAATCTCTGAAGAGACCTTGCAGCATCTCCGGGTGGTGATGCCACTCATGCACAAGGCATCAACAGCAAAGATCGTCTGTTATGGCGTTCAGAGACCCTGTCAGATATTGAACCACCAGGAATTATGTCTGGCATTCCAGCCATGGGCAGACAAGCACTGCCTCTTGACACATAGTTCACAACCACACCCCACCCTGCTTGTTATATTACCACATTGGCAATGGTGTTGTTCATGAACACATGAACCAGCCTTCCCTTGATGGAAAGAAAAAAGGCTTTCAATGCCAGGCGAACACAAAGTTTACATGCAGTTGTGATTCTGTCGGAGACCAGAGTCCTCTGATCTCTACCTCTCCTAGATAGCCGCCCTAACCCAGAAGTGATGCGTCTGTCACCACTGTGGACGATGAAGAGAGAGGGGGGTCTGCCACTGATACAATCACGGTTTGTCAGCCATCACTGCAGTTCTTTAGCAGTTCCAGGTCGGAGAGGTTCCCCCGATACGGCGCCGACTGGGAGATCGGATCCAACTGCAGCGCTTGCATATGTCAAGGGGCATATTTTAACAGCAGGATGCAGGAGGCGAGGCGACCCAGCAGCCACAGAGTAATTCTCTTCAAAATCCAGAATGGAAGCTGAAACATCAGAATCAGAGCTCAAATATCCTGGATTGACTGTTCCGGAGGATAGGCCTGAAACTGCACTGTACCCAGAACATTTCCAATGAAAAGGGAGTGTACAAGAGAGTCAGGCATGATTTCTGCTTATTTAAACAGAGCATAAGTGAATGCAGCCCTTCAGTCAGCAATAACTTGGGAGAGCATAGCTCGGGCCACCTCCGAGACCATGGGCAGCACATGAACAGCCATATCCCATACAGTAGGGGAATAGTGTCCAAACTAGCATGCTGTGTTCACTGACCGCATTGCAAGGCTGGTGGAAGACAAAATCCTCTTTTCCAAAAGTCTCCAGCCTCTTGGACTATCCAGTGGTGTGGTAGGGAACACAGTGGGTTTAATTTCGGAGGTGGAGGACTGGACCACCAAACTCTCAGGGGTGGGGGGTGGTGGGTGAGGAAGGCTGGGTCCCCAGGAGCAGGGTGATGTCAGCAGGCAATGGGGTGCGGTGCAGAGTTTGCCCAGGCCCCGAGCAGGACATCAGCGAGGGCTTCAATGAAGAGGAACAGGGTTTCTGAGGGAGACACCCCAGTTTGAAGCACCTCTGTCAAGACACTGGTCTTGGCCTCCCCATGGGCAGCATCAGGTCCAGGACCACAGCTGACCTCTGGACCACCATTACAAAGGATCCCTTTCCTTGATAGTCACTGTGGGAGAGGAGCGGCCAGTGTCTGGTTAGGTGTCCAGACCACTGGAATCAACCAGGTCCTCATACCAATTGTCATCGGCCATGGACTCCCTTAAGGAGTCAGAATAACCATAGGGATCCCCATATCCCCTCTATTCATATTACTCAGTGGGCCCTCCATAAAAAGAAGGCTCCGTATCCAATTCAGGATGTGTGGGCCTGGTCGGTGGCAGAAACGGTTCTCAGAAGACCTTGAGAAGTTCCAACCAGGGCCAATCTGGATCAACCAATGGATCCTGAAGGCCAACTGGTGCAAAGGGCGACCCCACAGACGGAACACCAATCTGAGTCCCTCCCGAACCCATGGGATCCAAAGGAACTCCAGAGGGTACTGCTGGCCATAATGTAGGCTCATAAAATTCTGTAAGTTGGACGGGGGTTGCTCCAGGTAAGGGAAAATCTGGAAAGCGTGGAGTGGATCCAGCACAGGCTCCCTAGGAACGAACGGGGCCTGGACTTGTGGCATCATTCCCACGTATCGTCCGATGATAGTGACTGGCGTTGATAAGTCGACGAATACTCTCGACTTCCTGAACTTCTTTCACTACCTAAAGAAGACCGATGCGAGAGATCAAAGAGTGTTCCTGTGACCTTCTTCAGGAACAGAACCTGGAGCGGTGCGGTGTCTCATGGCGAGTGGGCAGAAGCTTCATGGTCCACTCACTGGTGGCCTTTGAATACATAGTCCAGCAATTCAGACAGGCCTTAAGAGCTCCAGGCACCACAGACACATCAAGTGGGGGTTTGTCGTAGACATTTGCCTGTGGCAAGCAACACAAGGTTTGATAGCAGTCGGTTTCTTGGCAGACATTCTCCAAAAAAGGAGTGTAAAAAAGGCACACTGGTCGAGTGAAGTCTACAAAGTGGTAGAAAAAGTCAGTAAAATGGTGACTGAGGGGAGAACAAATCCGTCCTGATGGCATGGAAAAAAAAGGAACAGAGGTCAGCGCGCTGAGGTGGCGCCTATATGGGCGCTGCACACGTCACTTCCAGTGCCAAAAACATCACACGGAACCTAACGATGCTACCCATCAGTGCAGCGCGCAAGGATACTGCTTAAAATGATCCGGATCCAGTTGGATGCCGGGGACTATTCCATGTTAAGGAATCTTTGCCTAGCAGCCTAAATCAAATTCATTGTTACTAGCTGTAACAGCTGGAACCCACTTCAAAGAATCATGTAACCCTAATTTGTTTTCATTTTAAGAGCAAAGAAGTTAAAAATATATATACATTTCTTGCTGGTTGTGAGAAGTTGGCCTGGTATATGCTGTCCACTAGTTATAGTGGGCACCTTGCACCATTTCAAACAACCCCTTATTGATGATAGGTTAAAGACCACCTTTATTGAAAGCTATCCTAGTGGTAGCTATGGAGAGCAGCCTTCAGGCTAAGTCTTGAAGGAATGTAAAGCAGCTTGTTTTACCAGTCTATAATCTCTTGAGTGGTTAAATGAAAGGAGACCACACCAGGTATATATATAAAATGTATGTATTTATTACTAAACACACCCCTCTAGTCTCTTTATGAGGCTAGAGGCAAAAGCACATAAGTTACATTTCAAATATTACAGTAAATTAGCACAAAACACGTTAGGCCCTAGGGGCGGACCAAACCATATACTAAGAAAGTGGTATAAGAACCACAACTTAACTAGACACAAGGCCTAGAGCCTGTAGAATTGCTGGGACCCCAAGGAACCACCCACGGTAATGACACAGGGGACCCACGGGGGCCGTGTGCAGCGTGAGAACACAGCCGCAAGCTCCCGTTAGCTTCTATGGGGAAAATCGCGGTTAGATTTTTCGGACACTTAGAGGTGGACTAGCAACAAACCCTTTTGGACTTGGATGGTTCTAGGGCCAACACCCACGGGAGCACCAGAGTACTAGTGTTACCTCACCCAAGGAAGCCGGGTGCATAGGTGTCAAATGGTGTCGGGTCGCGTTGTCGTTTTCAATAACAAAATGCAAGACTTAAATCACTTTTAGATTAAGGCTTGGGGTTTATTAAATAATACTCTCTAAACAAATTCTATCTCACATACCAAATACATAAGATTCAAATATATGTAGCAAACTTATAATCTAAAGGCATGAATCAGTAACTGAGCAAACTATAATACTGATAATAAACAAGCAATAACTGATATAAGATACACTGGACGTTCTGCAAGAGATCAGAAAGAGAGATATATATATATATATATATATATATATATATACACACACAGTAGAGGATCACTCTGGATATGCACCTCCCACACCACAAAGAAAACACCTCAAACGATCAAAGCCACTGACCACACATCACAATGGCAATAACCACAAAACGTAATACATCACCTAGCATCTTAACCCACTTCTAGCCGGGGGTTCCTTCACACAGCCGGGGATCAGAGCTTCAGAAACCACGGTCACTCCGAGATAAACACGTCTGCCCTCGCTCGGATTCCAAACTCCCAGTTTCTCAGCCTGCAACCCTCAGCTTTAAACACACTAGAAGATTCGTGAAAGACCTCCTCCCAAAGCCAGAGGAATTTTACCAGAACTGGCCAAGTTCCAAGCAAGCATCCTCATGGCAGTAAGGAGCTCTCAAGTCTCCTCCTCGACTCGCACTTCTTCCAGCCTCTGTCTTGACGAAGCTCTCACCAGGCCTTCCACAGTACACTAAACAAAAACAATCGCTCAGGAAAACAGCAAGACCTTGAATGTGAATAACCCAAACAACTTGCAAGCACTGCTGTGCACGCAGCAGCAAGGCAGAGTCAGACATGATGCCCTGTCAAAGGCAATAGTCAGCACCTATAATTCTCATCCACACAACTTACAAGCACCACCAAAAGTTTGAAGCAAGGTAAAGTCAGAAAGCAGGATGACATGAGGCCATGTCATAGCCAATAGTAAAGACTGCAAGATCACAGGACGGAAGAGAAGCAAGTATATGCAGGATCATCCTACATTAAGGCTAGGGTAATATAACACACTAAAATCTGTTAAAATGGTGGCAGTCGGAGGTCATCATAGGGTTCCAGACTACAAGAGTGGCTCTTTCACTGCAGAGGGGAAGCTTGACTCTTCAGCCACGAGGACCAGGAGGCGTCGAGGACGACCAGGAGCTGGATTCGAGCTGTCCCACGGAGAATGTCGAGTGCTGCAGCGTCGGTGCGCGGATTGAACACAACAAGCCTTGGCAACAGCAACCCACACAGAAAGAAAAGAAATGCTTTGGTACGGACCAGCAAGGTCCTGGGGACTCCCCAAGCGATAGAGAGTCAGGGCACGTCTGGAGCAATCAGGGAAGCCCAAATGTAGCGAGTTGCCTTCACAGGGACACACCAGTCGGCGGAGCAGGGATTGCGAAGGAGCCTCAAGCGAACACACAAAGGGCGGGCTCACGGAACACTTGTGGAGTGTAGGCCAGCAATCTTCGGTTGAAAAGGTGCTCGGGCCTGGGCTACAAGTAACCCAATGCACAGCTTCAAAGGACGTCGAGAAGCTGATGCACTTGCAAATGTGCGCGGTGACCAGGAGGTCCGGTTCCACGTTACCACGACAGCTACGGGTCTCAGCTTTGCTGGGGACTCGGGTCGGCCTCAGGGAAGTCTGGAAATCCACCTCCTGTGATGCAATTACTTCGGAGTCCGGCAGGAGCTTCGGAGATGCACACCGGTCAGATGCTCCGTTGGTGCCTGCCAAGTAGGGAAGTAACTCCTTTACTCCAAGGGAGATTCTTCAGTCATCTGGCGTCGTGCAGATCGTCGAAGTTCCAGGATTCAGTTACAGAGTTTCGTCCAGGGATATCTAAAGTTCTAGTTACACAGGTTCCTTCTTTATACCCAAGGAAGGGGTTAGACTAACTCAGGGGAACCGGTTTGAGCTGGACTATGCACAGGGACACCAAATGTGCCCCCAGTGCAGGACTTCAAAGCACTCTCAGAGTGCACCCACCCAGCCCCAATACACTAAAGCCTGTCTGGGAGGTGGTAACACCTCCCTGTGACAGGAAAACTATTGTCCAGGCCTCCCCTGCCGGAGTTTCAGTCAGCAGCAGGAGGCCAGACTCGTGACTGTGGCTGCAGCATCCATTTTGTGATGCTAGGGCTCTTTTGAGCTGGTACCGGGTATACCAGAGCGGTCATGTCTCTCCCTCTAGAAGGGTGGGATCATACTCCCACACCAGTTACTGGTGTGGGAGTACGATTCCAAGGTGTTTGACACCAAACACGACATGTTTCCGTGCAGCCAGTCCAAAGTTAGCATTTACCGTTTGGTTATAATGAACTTAAGAGTATATGGTCAGGCTGCATCACAGAAGACCCCGTAGAAGAGATTTCGAAGGCTGCAGAGGTGCTCTGCTCATGCATGGGCACCCTCTCACACACAACTAAGCACCCTGCCTTCAGGATTGATAAGGCCTGCCATAGGGGTGACTGATATGTTTATATGTGCAGTAATAGGTGAGATATAGTGAACCTATATCTCAGTAAGGGGTGCATACACCACCTTACCCAGGCTGCAGTAGCAGACCTGTAGTGTCATTTTGGAGGGCTTTCCAGGGGTGGCATAATACATGCTGCAGCCCGTGGTAGGCCTCTGGTGTACCTATGCCCTGGGTACATAGTATACCATATACTAGGGACTAATAAGGGCATCTCGGAGTCCAATCTGTTGTGTACCTAAGGTACTAGGAATCCATTTAGAGAGGAAGCAGCTAGGCTGGGGTCCTAAATAGCAGGGCCTCAGCCAGACTAAAGTCGAAAAAGTGTTACATCAGCAAAAAGTGGGGGGTAACCATAAGAAGCAGATCCTACTCTCCTACACTGGTTACACATGTCTGCCATATATCACTTCCTAAAGGAAACTTTCTATTTTTGTCCACGAGAAACTCCCTTTCAGCACATCTATCACACAGCCACATGGCACTCTTCTTCTGTGAAAGGGTTGCATCTCCAAAAAGTGTCAAACTACACAAGTTACTTTCAAGCCCCTATGTGCAAGGTCAGAACCATTAAGGATGATGCAAGGGATTCTCTAACAAGGAATAGAGTGTGAAAATGGAGCTAAATTAATGCCATGGCCTTCTAAAAGAAATAGGTGTCAGGGGCACAGGAGGTTTTGTTCGCACTGGAGATTTTCAGGTGGTATTTCATAGCTCAGACTCTATACCAAGACCAACACTAATTTCCAAGACAGGATTCTGTCCTTTGAGAAGACACTCGGATTTCTTGATAGTGAGAAAACAGTTATAAAAAGTAAATGAGGTGATACTTATGTTGGGGTTTGAGAGTAAATGGTTAATTAATGTGCATTAATGTTACTTCTTTAAATGTGGTTCTTGACTCTACCAGGTCTATGTTGGGAAATCCCAAAAATCTAATTAATGTTCCCTGTTGTAATGATTAAAATCTTTAACATATTCTAGGCATTTTTTCCCTTATTAACTGTAGTTCCCCCTGCATTTCTATCTTTGGCAACAGTTCAAGAGAACCCTTATCCCTCTCCCCTGCCCTCAAATGAGTGTTGAGAAGGGACACCCCAAATGTCACCCCATTCCTACTCTTAAAAGGCTTGCTTCTCTCAAACTCACTCAGGCCAAGTCCCTGCTAGTGGCAGGTGACCTGGAGCTAGTGTGTGCCCAGGTGCATCTAGCAGTTTACTTTTGACCTCAGCAGATGACCTGTAGACCAGAAGCTCAAGCCAACAGAGAACCCTTCTAGGATTTTCTTTTTAAAGCATATATATTATTTCCTTTTGACTAGGGTAAGCATGTGGCCCTGTAAAAATCCCGGCTTGACTGTCCAGCTACTGACGCTGCCCTGCATGGAAGAACACAGCCAGACAAGAAATTCTGAGAGCCTGATAAGTCCACACTACCACCGACCACAATACAAGGGCAGGCAACTGAAGATTCAACCTCAGTGTAAACCGATATCTTTGATCATCTGCTGAGCCCCTCGTGCCCCACAACACCACAAACTGGCTGAGAGATGATCCCTTGGAAGTACAGTTCTGATGGATTTGAGCTACCCTTCATGATTAGATCTTACCTGAGACAGTGCATCCTGTCTGCAGGGCGGGAGGCATCTACTAACTCGGTTTTGAAGCCCTCCTACCTCTGAGATGCCGCCCACCCCGCAAAAAACACTAAGTGCTATGACGCTGCCAGTGCTTGCTGCATTATAGCACATTTTTTATTTTAAAAAACTAAACTTTCAGCCGTGATGCACAGCAGCCACACTTTAGTGAACTTTGGCTAAAAACACAGACAGAGCCGACAGCTTGTGTGGACAAGGCCTGTTGACTGTGCCAATTCTCATCTTATCGATTTCTTATTGATCTTTGGCCTGCGTGTGAAAGGGAGTTACCCTATGGTGCATAGAGTAACTGCCTTGGGATCGCACGCAGGCCAAAGACATAACCGAGGTCAGCGTATCTCCACCATATCAAACCTCTGTGGATGAAGGTGAACTCAGACACTGACCCCAGGTATCTTTGGTACGATTAACATTGTTGATTTTGAACGCTTTAAAAGCTAGCAAACATTTAGGATTCCCATTTGGGCCACAGGGTTTCAATCTTTCGTTTTGATTATCAGTGTTTGTATCTGTAAATCATGGTGAACATTAGCAGTTTGCAAGTCTTGGAACACTGCATCATACGTTTGACACTGGTTCGGTGAGACTGTTGTTCAAGGGGGGGGGGGGGGGGTCGGGTTCTGACCCTCACAAACAATGGAGCTTTGCCAGCACTGGAGCTTAGCCAACATTTGAACTTCATAGGCACTGTCGTGTATATCGAGCCAGGGGTGCTGGTTTTATTAACTCTGCATTGTTTACCAATGCTCCCTTTCCAATAACCTCATATGAGGTAACCATTCCTATGTTGAGATTACAGCCTCAATGTACCACTACTGAATTATATTTAGGATTGTCTTTGGCATGGTTTAATGCGTTTCCATTGATTTGATACTGTAAATGTTCTAATATTTGCATATAAAAAATATAAGAGTTGCAGTCATACAACCCTTAGCTGAACATTGATAATGTATTGATGGTCAGATAACCATTGCACTGTCTAAACTCACCCCCACACACGTGTATATTAAGTTGCCTAAGTCAAAACAGAGAGTAAATGTTGCTTTATTGGGACCTACATTATTTTGCAGTTATTATCTCCTGGTCACTGGTGGCCAAGAGGCAGGTATGTTCACCTTTTGGAGGAGTTATGCGGCTGCTCTAAATGCATGGTACGTGTTGGACCCGGCCTCGTGGCGTGGTCCTGACTTCCCGGGGGTTGGGCCCGTTCCCCGCCCTAGCCTCCACGAGCTACCCGTTCGGGCCGCACGAGGTCACATACACCTCGGGGCTCCACCATTTTGTTGCCTGCCACGTGACCCTGCACACCAGTCCTCCTGACTCCGCTCAACCCGGCCTCGGCCCCAGCAAGGCCCAGACATTGAGGCACCAAGAACTGGCCAGGGGGTGTCACGTGAACACCTCATCGCCCTGGCGGAGGGCGGTATCGATGGGACCCCCAACCGTCCCCACACACCAAGGTGCGATTGGCCTCCATCTCTCCTGGGCCGGGCGCCTCTCCTGCTGGGCGTCTGGCCGCTCCCAACCCGGCCTCTCCGCCCCCCGGGCGCAAGGGTCCGGACATCAAAGGGCTCGAGACCTATATCTGGGGCGACCCCGCCACAGACCGGCAGTTGTATCCCGGAGTCGAGAGCCCTGCTGATTGAATCGCGGCCGACCCTACGGAGAAGAACTCTTGCTTGAAACCACCACGAGCCCTGCAGACTGCGTCGCGGCTCCTTCTTGCTGAAACCTTGAAGCCCCCCGGAACATCGGGGCCCTGCTGACGCTGTCGCGGCCCAACCTCGCTGAAACCTCCCTCGGAGCCCTGCTGATGACGTCGCGGCTCGAGCTGAGTAGAAACCATCTTGAGAGCCCTGCTGACCTGACCACGAACTGAACGCCAGAGCCCTGCTGACGCCGTCGCGGCTCGACCCCTCCGAGATCCGGAGGTCCTCCAGCTTGAGGATAAGAACTGGGCCCCAGGTACCCTCGTACCAAGCTCCTGCCAAAGACTGTCCCGCTACCCCTTCCCTTCTAAAGAGACACTGAGACTTTTGCGGATCCCTCGATCCCCTTTTTGTGTAAATATTGAACCCGTAACCTTTTAACATGCTGATAAAGAATTGCTCATCTTGAGACAACCTCCTTGAGTCCGGTGTGGTGGTGTTACTGTGCTAGTACCTAATAGGAGAAGGATCTCTCAGGAGGCTTCTCTGCAGCGCTCGGCTACTTCATACAGTGTGGGGGCCCCCCTGAGTGGTCTCGCCGACTCCTCGGGGTCCGCCTTCCAACATTTGGTGGCAGCGATGGGATCCGAGCCGAACGCAGTACGTACCAGCCAGTAACCCACTAGATACCCATCCAGACAAACAGAAGTCATGAGCAACCAAGAAAATAACGCGACCACGGAGTTCCAGCCCGAACGGTTGGAGGAATATACGCACAAAGAATTGAAACAGTTCTGCAAGGACAAAGGCATTGCAACCACCGGCCTAGGTACCAAAGAGGAGATGCAGAAAGCCCTGAGGACCTGGCTGGAGGGCGAGGCAGGCCGCTCCCAGGAAGAAGGTCCCCTGCCCCTGACTGTGGCCACATCAACCGCACCGACTCCGGCAACCGGAGGAGGAAAGAGCCTAGAAACCGGCCTCTCCGAAGAGGAGATACGAGAGCGGGAGAAGGTCCGGAACCACGAACTAGAGCTCGCACGACTGCGGCTGGACGGCGAACTCCAGCTGGCGGAAAAGAAACTGGCCCTAGAGCAGCTACGGCTACAAGAGGAGATAGAAGAGAAGAGACGGCACCGAGAGTTGGAGGAAAAAAAAAATGACCCTTGAGCACGAGCGAAGTCTCAAAGAGCTCGAAATCAAGGCAAAGAACGGGGGGACCGACACCCCCAGCAATAGAGACACCCTACCGCCTGCCGAGGCCAAGGTACATATCCCGAAAGATGTCGTCAAGGAGTACTATAAGAATGACGACATCCAACAATGGTTCAAGGCATACGAGGTGGCCATGACCTCCCATCGGGTGCCCCGAAAGGACTGGGGCGCCGGCCTGTGGGGTCGGTTCATGAGTGAAGGTCGAGACACCCTGCTCCAGCTGCCAGAGGAGGTGATTACCTCCTACGACCACATGAAGGAGGCCCTGCTCACCCGCTACGGGCTAACCGCGGAAATGTACCGCCAACGGTTCAGAGACCGCAAGAAGATCCCGGGTACCACCTGGGTGGAATATGTGGACTTTTTCAGCCGGGCCCTAGAAGGATGGATCAAGGGTAGCAAAGTCACCACCTACGGGCAGCTGGTCGACCTCATTGTTTGGGAACACCTCTCCAACAATTGCTTCGTGGAGGTAAGGCAACACCTCCTCGACAGCAAGATGACCGACCCACGAAAACTCGCCGTCGAGGCCGATCGATGGGTCAACACCCGAGTCCCCCGGAACTCGATGGGGGAGTACCAGAGGAACCCCACCGGACCTCCCCGCCAACGCGGTGGAGGGGGAGGGCCGAACAGGAACCGGGACCCCCCCGCCGGGGCCCCCAGGAGCCCACCTCGAGGGCCACCGCAGCAACCCCTCTCCCCGAGCCTAGCCCGAAGAGGGGCGACCCCAGCCAGAACCGGACCACGGCCCCCAGTAACATGCTACGGCTGCCAACAAACCGGACACTATGCCAGCGATCCGGTCTGCCCCCTGAACCGAAGAAGCGGGGCCGGCGGGCCCCCGCCCCGACAGCTGGCGGCCGCCGCCCTGGGGGAAGGAGAAGAAGAAGAAGAAACCCCCGACCGAGGAACCACCGAATGGGAGCCGGCAGCCATGTCCCTGGTCTGCCTGGGCAGCCGAGAAATGGTGCCCCGCACCCCCATCCCAAGCAACACCCAGAAGTACCGGCAGCAGGTCACCGTCAATGGACAACGGGCCGAAGCCCTTCGTGACACCGGCGCCAGTGTCACCGCTGTCCGCTGCCACCTGGTGACCCCCGAACAGATCCTACCCAATGTGCTGTGCCCCGTCCGGACGGCCGACAACAGCGAAAGCCTGTGCCAGATGGCCCTGGTCCACTCCGAGTGGGGAGGGGTGACAGGCCTACTAAAAGTGACTGTCCGCGACGACGCACCAGTAGACTGCCTCCTGGGGAACGACCTGGAGAGTTCCCCCTGGGCTCAAGTGGAGCGACGAGAGCACCTCCGAATGCTGGGACTATCCGAATGGGCCTGCGCCATCACCCGGTCCATGACCGCCCAGGCCCCCCGCTCGTCCTTGGCCCCCGGTGCCGCCCCGCCCGAGGGGCTCGCACCACCCCCCGCCGGCAGCGAGGGGGAGGCGGACACCGACACTGGGCCTACTGAACCCTCCTCCGAAGAGATTGCTTCCCTCGGCGCCCTACCAGAACTTGCACAATGGCACCACAAAGGGGGCCCCACCCGTGAGCAGTTCCAGCAAGAACAGCAGTCCTGTCCCTCTCTCGAAGGGGTCCGACAACAAGCATCCGCACAAGCCAACGGGGACCAGACCGGCACCCACTGGGTCTACTGGGCCGAGGGCCTGTTGTACAGTGAACAGAAAGTGGCAGAACTCGGGGCCAGCCGCGTGTTGGTGGTCCCCCTCCGCTTCCGGGAGTTCCTTCTCAACCTGGCACATGACGTGCCCCTCGCTGGACACCTAGGGCAAGACAAAACTTACAGCCGTCTGGTGACCCACTTCTACTGGCCCCGGATGCGGAGAGACGTGGACAACCTCTGCCGGTCCTGCCAGACCTGCCAAGCCAGCGGGAAGACGGGGGGTCGGGTCAAGGCCCCCCTCCAGCCCTTTCCAGCCGTCAGCACCCCGTTCGAACGGGTCGGGATCGACATTGTGGGGCCCCTGGACCCCCGGACCGCCCTGGGCCACCGCTTCATCCTGGTCCTCGTGGACCACGCCACCAGGTACCCGGAGGCGGTCCCCTAAGAACTGTAACGGCCCCCGTGGTTTGCCGGGCCTTGATGGGGATCTTCTCCCGAGTGGGATTTCCCCGCGAAATGGTGAGCGACAGGGGCACAAACTTCATCTCCAAGTACATGCGGTCCCTGTGGCAGCAGTGCGGGGTCGCGTACAAATTCACAACCCCCTATCACCCTCAGGGGAACGGGCTGGTCGAGCGCTTTAACAGAACCCTGAAGGGGATGATTCAGGGCTTGGAAGAGCCCCTCCGGCGGAGATGGGATGTCCTACTACCATGCCTCCTGTTCGCCTATCGGGAGGTCCCGCAGAAGTCCCTGGGGTTCAGCCCGTTTGAACTATTGTACGGACATCCGGTCCGCGGACCGCTCAGCCTGGTCAAGGAGGGCTGGGAGACGAAGCTCCAAGGCGCCCCTCCTGACGTCTACCGATACCTCCTGACGTCTACCGATACCTCCTGACCCTACGAAACCAGACCCGCAAGTTCCGAGCCATGGCCGAAGCCAACCTCGAGGCCAGCCAGGAGGACATGAAGCGGTGGTACGATCGGAACACCTCTACCATCGAGTTCGAGCCAGGCCAGAGAGTCTGGGTCATGGCCCCTGTTGAGCCCTGCGCCCTCCAGGACAAGTGGACCGGGCCCTTCAAGGTGGTGGAGAAGAAAAGCCCCGTCACCTACCTAGTCGACCTAGAGTCCCCCCGGAACCCCCTCCGGGTTCTACATTGCTAACAGGCTCAAGCCCCACTTTGCCCGGACCGAACTGAGCCTGCTGCTGGCGACCGACGAGGGGGGCGAGGACGACTCCGAGCCCCTACCCGACCTCTTGCAGAACAACGTCCACGACGGATCCATCAAAGGTGTCCAACTCGCCGCTTCCCTGACCCCGGAACAGCGTATCGACGTCAACAACTGCTGCAGGACTACGCAGCCCTCTTCTCCCTCACCCTGGGGGTGACCCACTTGTGTGTCCACGACGTCGACACCGGGGACAGCCCCCCCCGGGCGACACCGAGCCTACAGGGTACCCGACCGAGTACGGGCATGCATCCAGGCCGAAGTAGCGAAAATGTTGGCCCTGGGGGTCATCGAGCCCTCCGACAGCCCGTGGGCCAGCCCTGTCGTCCTGGTACCAAAGGCCGCAGCCCCCGGCCATCCCCCGGAGTTACGATTTTGCGTAGACTACCGGGCCCTGAATGCTGTGACCAAGACGGACGCCCATTCTATACCCCGGGCCGACGAACTCATCGACCGCTTGGGGTCCGCCCGCTACCTGAGCACGCTGGACCTCACCGCCGGGTACTGGCAGATCCAGCTCACCCCCGGCGCCCGAGAAAGATCCGCCTTTTCTACCCCGGATGGGCATTACCACTTTCGGGTAATGCCCTTCGGCATGAAGAACGCCCCGGCCACTTTTCAGAGACTTGTAAACAAGGTTCTGGCCGGGCTCGAGGCTTTCAGCGCGGCCTATTTGGATGACATTGCCGTGTACAGCAACCACTGGGCTGAGCACCTAATTCACCTCAAAGCCGTCCTGGCCGCCCTCCAAAGGGCCGGGCTCACGATCAAGGCCAGCAAATGCCAGATCGGCCAAGGATCAGTGACCTACCTGGGCCATCAGGTGGGGAGCAGTCAGGTGGCCCCTCTCCAGCCAAAAATCGATGCCATCCAGGCATGGGAGCCCCCCCACTACCCAGACCGCTGTGCGGGCCTTCCTGGGCCTCACTGGATACTACCGGCGGTTCATCCGGGACTATGGGAGCATTGTTGGGCCTCTCACAGAGCTCACCTCGAAGAAACAACCCAAGAAGGTGCACTGGACTCCCCGCTGCCAGTCCGCTTTCGAGACTCTCAAGGCAGCGATGTGCACTGCCCCTGTACTCCAGGCCCCTGACTACAGTAAAGAGTTCATCGTACAGACAGACTCCTCCGAATATGGGATCGGGGCCGTCCTGTCTCAGGTTGATGAGAAGGGACTCGACCGATGTGGCCTTCATCAGCCGACGGCTGCTGCCCCGGGAGCAACGATGGAGCACCATAGAGCGTGAGGCCTTCGCCGTAGTGTGGGCCCTTAAGAAGCTCCGGCCCTATCTCTTCGGTACCCACTTTCGGGTCCAGACCGACCACCGGCCCTTGCGGTGGTTAATGCAAATGAGAGGCGAGAATCCCAAGCTGCTGCGATGGTCCATTGCCCTGCAAGGGATGGACTTTTCGGTTGAGCACCGACCCGGCAATGACCACGCCAACGCGGACGGCCTGTCCCGCTTCTTCCGCCTTGACGAGGAGAATCCCCAAGAAGATGGGTGACTCTCTCCGCCTTCGGCTGGGGGGGGGGGGGGACGCCTGTTGGACCCGGCCTCGTGGCGTGGTCCTGACTTCCCGGGGGTTGGGCCCGTTCCCCGCCCTAGCCTCCACGAGCTACCCATTCGGGCCGCACGAGGTCACATACACCTCGGGGCTCCACCATTTTGTTGCCTGCCACGTGACCCTGTACACCAGTCCTCCTGACTCCGCTCAACCCGGCCTCGGCCCCAGCAAGGCCCAGACATTGAGGCACCAAGAACTGGCCAGGGGGTGTCAAGTGAACACCTCATCGCCCTGGCGGAGGGCGGTATCGATGGGACCCCCAACCGTCCCCACACACCAAGGTGCGATTGGCCTCCATCTCTCCTGGGCCGGGCGCCTCTCCTGCTGGGCGTCTGGCCGCTCCCAACCCGGCCTCTCCGCCCCCCAGGCGCAAGGGTCCGGACATCAAAGGGCTCGAGACCTATATCTGGGGCGACCCCGCCACAGACCGGCAGTTGTATCCCGGAGTCGAGAGCCCTGCTGATTGAATCGCGGCCGACCCTACGGAGAAGAACTCTTGCTTGAAACCACCACGAGCCCTGCAGACTGCGTCGCGGCTCCTTCTTGCTGAAACCTTGAAGCCCCCTGGAACATCGGGGCCCTGCTGACGCTGTCGCGGCCCAACCTCGCTGAAACCTCCCTCGGAGCCCTGCTGACGACGTCGCGGCTCGAGCTGAGTAGAAACCATCTTGAGAGCCCTGCTGACCTGATCGCGGCTCTCCACGAACTGAACGCCAGAGCCCTGCTGACGCCGTCGCGGCTCGACCCCTCCGAGATCCGGAGGTCCTCCAGCTTGAGGATAAGAACTGGGCCCCAGGTACCCTCGTACCAAGCTCCTGCCAAAGACTGTCCCGCTACCCCTTCCCTTCTAAAGAGACACTGAGACTTTTGCGGATCCCTCGATCCCCTTTTTGTGTAAATATTGAACCCGTAACCTTTTAACGTGCTGATAAAGAATTGCTCATCTTGAGACAACCTCCTTGAGTCCGGTGTGGTGGTGTTACTGTGCTAGTACCTAATAGGAGAAGGATCTCTCAGGAGGCTTCTCTGCAGCGCTCGGCTACTTCATACAGTGTGGGGGCCCCCCTGAGTGGTCTCGCCGACTCCTCGGGGTCCGCCTTCCAACAGTACGGATAACAGGGCCTGACAACTGTTATTTTTTTTTTATTTTACTTTGATTCTGGTAGTGGTTTTCAGTAGTTGCTCAAAATTTGGAAACCTACGTTTATATAGTATTCTTCCCAAAATGCATAAATGGACAAGTTACTTATCTTCGGTACCACCTTTTCTGGTAGAGACATGATCTAGCTGCGGATTCCTTACCTTTGAACTTCCAGGCGTCAGGCTGGATCCGGAAGATTTCACAGCAGTTTCTCTGCACGCCAGTAGGTGGTATCGGTCGACTCTGCATGGCATCATCATGTTCATCGTCGCCGTGACGTCCGCATAATCAATATAACCACCACGTCAGTTCTTTTCACGACCTTCCACACCAGAAGCGCGAAGCCATGAGGTGACTGACCATGGTGTGTTAAAAAATGAACAACTAGGGCCCTGAAGGGGAACGTCCCTGACACTTAAAACCAATTGCGCAGCGCGGGAAGGATGGATGGGTCAGTAAGGAATCTGCAGCTAGAGCATGTCTCTCTACCAGATAAGGCATTACCAAAGGCAAGTAACTTGTCCATCTGATAGAGACATTTAGCTGCAGATTCCTTACCTTTGAGCAGATACCCAAGAAATACCATCCCCGGAGAAGGGACTGCGGAATGGCTTGGACCAAAAAATCATGCAAAACTGAGCGACCAAACAGGCCTTCTCTGCGAACCCGGGAATATAGGCAGTAGTGTCTGGTGTACATGTGCAGAGATGCCCATGCAGCAGCTTGGCAGATATTGGAAACACCACCACCACGTTGGAGAGGCGTGGTGGCCACTTTTGCCTTCGTGGAATGGGTCCTCAGCCCTTCAAGGAGATCCTTCTTCGCTAAGGCACAACACATTTTTATACAGAGGATAACCCATCAGGATATAGTCCTCTTCTGGCATCACGGCCACTCTTTGCACCCCGTACCCTATAAAGAGTTGGTCATCCACCCGGAACTCTATGGTTCGATCAAGATAGAAAGAGAACGTTCTTTTTGGGTCCAGATGGTGGAGACGTTCCTCCTCCTGGGAAGGATGAAGAGGCGCATAGAAGGTGGGAAGGACCCGGATGGAAGTATGTTACCACCTTAGGAAGTATAGTTGCCACCTTAGAAAGTATAGTTGCCCTAGTCCAGAGTACTACTTATTCAGAAAGGTCATCAGGTAAGGAGGCTTTGAGGATAGCGCCTGTAATTCGCTGACTATCCTGGCAGAGGTTATTGCCACCAAAAAAGCTGTCTTGATGGTGAGCAACTGAAGAGGACAGTTATGCAGCGGCTCAAATGGTGCACACATCAAAATAGTGAGCACCAAATTAAGGTCCCACTGTGGCATGATGAAAGGTGAAGGGGGAAACAAATGAGTTAGCAGCTTCAAATATCTCTGAACTATAGGAGATTTGAATAGGGATGGCTGAGCAGGCAGCCGAAGAAAAGATAGCCCATCAAAGTGCCCAGAGCAGAGCCTGATGGGCAACAATAAGTAAAAAGAGAAGCACTTCAGATAGGGGAGCAGAAAAAGGGTCAATAGACCGGTCTGTACAATATTCACAAAAGTAGTTCCATCGGCAGGTGTATATTGACTTAGTAGAGGGCTGCCAAGATAACCTCACAGACTTCAGGAGGTCTAGGACCTCCGCAGTCCTACGCACCACCATGGCAAAAGATGCTCCCTCCTCCAAAGCCAGAGTAGGAGGGAAAAGCATGCAAGAGTCTGGGGAGGTATCCAGACCACTGGCCTCACCCAATTCCTCATATCAGTCCAGGTCTTGCTGCGGGATTTCTAAGGGATCCTGCTTCCTCTCCCAATCCTCTTCCTCCATCCCTAACCCTTCAGAATGGGGCAGAGAAGGGCATGCAGCCGCCCGGCTCCGTCTGTGTCTGTCTCGGCTTCAGGGGACGCCCGACCGGCTCCAGGTCATCAGAAATGAGAATCAGGAAGAAATAGTCACTAACACAGGGGCTTCAAATACTCTATCTGGGGCCGGTACACAGGGTCCAGCCCCCACTGACAGGGGTGTTGAGTGACATTGACCCCCAGACTGACTTAGCTCTCCTGTTCCAGAACCTAATTGTCACTAAGCCCTAGCAGCACTGGCTCCCCCGGCTACACTAGACGCGGCATCAGGTCTCAAGCGACTCCCTTTCCCTTCCTTGACTTATGTTGTCCTCATTTAGTTGTATCCTCTGTCCCCAGTTGGGTTTGAACTGCACTATATCTGAATCGATTACAGTCCACCCGGTGGTGAGGCTCATCAGCACTGATCCACCCTGTCTAGGGGTATTGACCCATGACTTCATGTGATCGCCACGATCTACTCACCCGTCTCTCCTTTTGCTATTGAGTACTGCACATTATGCTGTTGGCAATCACTTTTCTTTCTTTCCTTCTTGATGCATGAGCACTGCTCTAACTGTATGTTTAAAAAATGTGCAAATATGTTAAAAAAAAAGATTTAAACAAAAAAAAGGAATGAGAAATCGGGGAGATGCTGTCAGTGGGCACTGGCGAGGACCTCTGCGCTGGACGTGACGCCGGGAAGGTTGCTTTGGAGGTACAACCGGCATCGGTTCAGACCCGATGATGGGTCCACTCGGATTCCGTGGAGCCGGGGCCAGAGTTGCTGGCACGGAAACCACAGGCCCCTCCATCCTCCGAGCCTGCAGGGCCCTAAGAAATCCCAGCGCGTTCAGGCCACAAAAATATGACACACATGGCACCATAAAAATCCTTCTAAGTTGCACAGGGGTCGCCCCGGCCCCGGAAAGGGAGGGAAACGCAGAGCCAACTCAAGCACCCTCTTCGGAGCCGGGCGAAGTCGAAGCATGCTTTGACTTCGTGCTCTTTGTGGTGCCTCTTACCGGACCTCGAATCGCTAGAGCAGTACTAGCACCTTCCTCTCGACCGAGACCTGAGGCGGGATCAAGACAGACGAGGCGACGTAGGTGGTGCTAGACTCCGGGCCGCGAGAAGCTTTAGGGACCGCTCCCTCAAAGCCTTCGGTGCTATGGCCGGGCAGTCGGACCATGACTTGGAGTTGTGGTAGCGTTCCAGGCACCACAGACAAACCAGATGGGGGTCCGTAACCAACATGGCGCGGTGACAGGCGCCGCACGGCTTGAACCCCAAAGCTTTCTTACTAGACATCCTAACTCACCAATAGAGTTGACAAAAAGTCAAGAAAATTCTGTCAAACAAATGACAGGGGGTAGCTCTCTAACAGATCGGCGCTACCTGGCGCGGAAAGAAAAGAAAGGACGTCAGCGCGACAGAGTGGAGGTTTTAATGACAATGCGGATGTCACGACAATGACAGACATAACGCTGACGACGTCACGCGGAGTCGACTGACGCCCCCTACCGGCGTACAGGGGTACTGCTGTGAAAAATCTTCCAGATCCAGCCGGACGCCTGGAAGTTCAAAGGTAAAGAATCTGCACCTAGATGTCTCAATCAGACACTGTTAAAGATTACTAACAATGCTGTTTTTGTTGCAATAAATGTCCAAAAATGTTATTTCAATTAAAGGAGGAATATTTCAGGATATGTATGTGCCATTCGCTCCTAGAGCTGTGTGTGTAAGGAGCTACTGGTACACTGAGCTAATCATTGTACTGACCTATCCATCTCTCTCAAGCTTTCTGTCACTCATGCTGTTGGCACTATGGCTGGTTTACAGGAATATTATTGACTGAAGACTGCAATATTCAAAAATTGTTTGAGAAACCTATACTAACGCACAGCCTTTTCACCTCAACACTCGTAAAAATTACACACTTGTGTTTAGGTTAGCCTGACCTCATGATGGAACCTTTTGGTGGCACCGACCCTATAAGTTACATCCGGTTACTGCTCACATGCTACTTCTCATACACCTCATTCTTTCAGGATGCTCTTCATTACTTTTCTGCACTTTTCCCATACCTACACTGAAGTGGAACTGCTACTGTGTGGAAATTCTACGTTGGTAATGGGCTCCATTGTCACATATGACACAATTTAATCAACTACTTAAAACAACACAGTAGATTCTGGCACTTGTAGTTTCACTTTTACCATTGAAAGTATAGCCTTCTGAACACCAGCATGCTAAACGCTGTTGGCAAAGAACCCGGCACTGGCTGAAGGACACACGCCTGACAAAAGGCAACATGGCAGCTATGCGTACTAAGCAGTTATGGGGTGTAGAAAGTGCTGTCTCATGCTTTCACCATCCTCATAAGCAAACGTTACCAACACAGTTCCAATCGGCATTTGTCATGTCCCCCATGAATTGAATGACTAAAGCATGGGATGCTTATCATATGGAAACTGACCTGAGACCCTGGTCTTTGAGTAGCAGCTATTTTCCCAGTCAGTGACAGAATGTAAACTCTCCCAAAACATGAAATATGGTTTCCATTCGCTCGAATTTGTTACCTGGTTATAAGAAAAATGATTAGATGAAATGGGAAATATGTTGGATAGCCCTGGATTTCTGTGCTCTAAACAAACAAGAGATGAAGAAGCAAAAGGTAAAACAAATAATGCTTTAGTGACATTTTTAAAAATCAGACCAATCACCGATAGTTTTTCTTTGCTACTGTCTTCTATATTCAAGCATGTAATCAGCGAGAAATCAAAAATTACACATTCGAGGTTTATCTGGATTTAGCAGTGTTAACAGGTTTAGACTGAAAACAGGAATACTAAATTATGATATTTGAAAATGAGAAAAACACTTTAGAGAGTCTAAACGTTAGTCCAGAATACCCGGTGAGGGTACTGAACAGGTCGAAAGGAAAAGACTGGTATTTACACAGAAGTCAGAATTACTGAGAAAGGCTCCTACAATGCACTACATTTCAATGGGACCTGAGCAGAATGTTGACAACCTTTTATGATATATATGTTACACAGCCCTGTTGCTGATGAAAGACATCTTTAAAAATGTAATTCCCAGGCTAAATACCGTGGATGGTCTGGCATCCTACATGAAAAACAGGAGCTCCATCTTTTGACTGTGTGCGTGCTTAAATGCCAAAATGTGATAGGCACAGGCGGGTATTGCACATCGTGATCTAGGATTTATTTTACATGCAGGTGAAAACTAAGTTGTCAAGCAACACTGAGACCGACAGTCATTAAATCACCTTCTTATGCTACATCTAAATTCAAAAGGGGCTCAGTACATAAGAGAAAATAAACATCACAGTTGCAGGCTATGGTCCATGTTAAACGTTAATACAATGAGTACACCTCCTAAATTCCAATAGGAGAAGTAAACTAAGAGTAGCTAACAAAGCCCATGGACGACCACACAAGTCTCACCATAGGAAAGAAATGCACCTTCACCAAAATAAGCTCTTCTAAGATTTGGCTGCTGAAGCCTTCTGGAGCTCACACAGAGTGTATTTTTGGTTCATCACTGGGACCATGGAAAAAATGTGTTTCTGATGCATCCTTTTGTAACAAATCTGTTATGATAAATTTTATTTGACGTAATTCACAAGGACAATTTTTTTCCAGGGACATACCACATCCTCAACACACATTTGGATGTCGTGCAGCTGACACCTGGCAGCAGAAAGTTCATCATCTGACATCAGAGCAGCCCATCTTGCCTGTACGCCCCTTGCAGTGGCATGCCCAAAGCTGTAAGCTCCAATTCAAATCTGCAACAGGCCACCAGAAACTGGTGCTGTCTCCGTTATTTCACTGTAGTTTCTTTAATTTTTAGGTCTCGCCTACGCAGCGCGCATTCGCTGCATAGGAGAGAGACCTAATGCCATCGGCACAGCTTTGGGGTCAAAAACGTGCACGCGTTGCATTGCTTGCAATGGCAACGCGTGCACGTCTGGCGATTTCCTTGCGGGAGCGTGCGACGCCATATGGTGGCGCCATATGGTCGCACGCTCCCGCAAGGGAATCTCACAGGCCCCCTCCCCTGCGCGATTATAGCAAAAGTAAACAAGCATTGGCTTAGACAATAGGTCTCGCTTTTGGGACCTACTAAGTATGTTTACTTTTGCTATAAATCGCGGCACGTAAAAACGCGGGTGCCGCGATTATAGCAAAAGTAAAGAAATAGAAAAAAACATCTATTTCTTTACTTTTGCTATAATCGCGGTACCCGCGCTTTACGTGCCGCGATTATAGCAAAATAAATATACTTATAAGGTCCCAAGAGCAAGACCTATTGGCTATGCAATGCTTGTTTAATGGATGTATTGTGGTTAACGTGGCTGTGGGATATCAACACTATGTTGCAGAGCTGACACTAGGCACCACGAAGCCTATCCTCTGGGGCCGGATGTTTTGCCTATGTTCACCAGCACACACCTCGCCTGGCCTCGGATCTCATAGCACCTGATCTAGCCTTCCTCCTCAAGCTTGAGGTGCCAACTTCCTAAGCACTTTGGCACTTGCTAACTGCTCCATGCAGCACAGACTCCAGCCTGCAGCTGCTCTGGTGTCCTTTCTTGTATTATAGTTGTAACAAATTATTGTTTCAGGCGTATGTCGTTAGTTACCTTTATATTTTGTAAGGTCAAATAGGGCCGATCTCACACCAGGTCTTAAGCTATGTCAGGTAACAGAGAGGAGCGTCCTTAACACAGAAGTGGAATCTTACAGGTGGCCCCTCAGAGCATATGAACTAGGTATTGGGATTTGCTGCTGCCCGCACTGTCCAATGAAACCAGAGCCTGTATTCTGCAATGACCATGTTAGGCCGACTAGTTAAGGACATGGTAAATATATATAAGGCTTCAGGGGTGCCCACTGCTACTTTTGCGGCAGGATTGTGGGGTTATACAACTAGAACCCTGCCCTGGTAGAGGAAAATATTTTCCTAAAATGTATGTTAGGTCTACCTGTCTCGGCTTCATCCCAGATTGCCAGGTTGATCTGCAATATCTGGAGGATCTACTTTCATTACAACCTTTATTAGTTTGGCCTTTCATATGGTCTAAAGAGGAAACAAGTTTTACGAAATCGATTATCTTATCTTAGATGGTCTTACCTTGGCCAAGGTCTCCAATACCCCTTGACTTTCATAGATGAATGCATCTTTTAGCAGTTTATTGAATGTCTGTTTTGCACCATCTACGTAAGTTTTTCTCTCTCGACAAGAGTTTTATTAAAGGTACCCGTAAACATATATATGATCGCAGAATGTGTGAAGAGTTGAAGTAACCCACTGTTGCCTTTTATATGTCGTTCAACCCTTTTATATGTTGTTCTGACCAGATTACGAGCATGCACAGTTCATCATTTGGTTGCCTTTCCTTATATGAAGATTCCCTAACCAGACATGATGCTTGTCCCTGTGACGGTTTGTCTAAGCAGAGCACCCAGTTGTTCTGTGACTTCTATAAGTCCCTTAGGTGTAATTACCTTAAACCAATTTTTCTTGCACAGAATATTAGAGATTATAAAAATGCACTGAGTTATCGGTTTGCACTTGGATAACCCGTTGTATGTTTTAATGTTGCTTTTTTTTTTATAAGGGGGGGCATTACACCTCAGGAAAAGTATTGTGTGTTAGATATGACAATGCGAGGAGTGTAGAGTTGTCTTTTTGCCATATGTTTTTATGCATCTGTGTAATTATGTCGTACATTTATTGTATGTGCTTTTATGGATATTTTAAACCTGCTAAATAAAGTTTATCGAACCGACATTGTTATGCATCTTTTGATGGAATAGATGGCAGATGCTCAAAGCCACAGTGAAGCATTTTTTAGAAGAAAGTTACAACGTTTTCACTTTAAACTAACACAAACAAACAAAGGACAAAACGATAAAAAAGTTCCATCAATCTGTAACTCCACTTCAAACAGGCTAGGGGTTTGGACCCCATAGACTTGGTGGACCAGCAATGCTGACAGGCACTGAATACTTTAAAGCCTTTGGCATTACCCTACTCTTGTCACGATTAAACCAGGCACATGATGAGCCTCAAAATACTCCTGAGGCAAGAGAACCTGCGTCTCTGGATATCCCATAGGAAAATCAAGAAGGGAAAAGGTGAAATCACAAGGTTGTGTTCATTCCTAAAACGGTGAGGCGAGGGAGGGGGAAGTCTCGATGGGGCCTAGTGGGATCCGCGATTCCCTATCCAGGGATGAAAGGGAAGAAAACCGAACTGGATGAGGTTGGGGTCTCCTGCAAGGATGCTGGGGTAACCTTGGTTTTACCCACAAACTAGCGCCAAAACAGTGTGCTATGGATGCGTTTGGAACCATATTCAGTTTCACTGTGGAAAGGAACACACTATTGCATCATTTTGCAAGACACCTTTACACATTTTAACAGAATTCAGAGGTGGGAGACGCAAAGGAACCATCATTTGCGAAGCACTGATTTTGTGAATTTAACACTTAAATCTGCCATCATAAAACACAATTAACTGTGCATTTTCCATTCCTAACCCTTTGCATCTCGGCTTAGAGGTAAACACTGGTTGACAAGCCTGCGCTGTGTCATTCATACTGGGCCACTGTGGCCTTGGTTGTGCACTGTTAAAGGTTGTGAGCTTTAAAGTATCTTAGCCTCTTCCGGCTGATGCTCTCATGCCCTAAGATAGCAGTCTCTAAAACAATCAATCAATCAATGCCTTGTAAAGCGCGACTACTCACACATAAGGGTCTCAAGGCATTTGGGGTGGGAGCTGCTGGTCCAAAGAAGGCGCTTTGGTTCAGTCGAAGAGCCAGGTCTTGAGGTTCTTCTTGAATTGAGGCAGTGGCGATGACTGCCTGAGGTGGAGAGGCAGGGTGTTCCAGGTCTTCGATGTTAGGTAGAAGGATCTTCCTCCGGCTGTGGTCTAGCGGATATGTGGGACGATAGCCAAGGCCTTTTGGGTGGAGCATAGGTCTCTGGTGGGTACGTGGAATGCGAGGCAGTGGTTGAAGTACTCAGGCCATGTCTCATGTAGGGCTTTGTAGGCGTGTGTGAGGAGCTTGAAGGCGATTCTTTTATTGACTGGGAGCCAATGGAAATCTCGGAGGTGGATGGTAATGTGGCTGTGGATGTTGAGGAGGGGTCTGGTGGAGGCCTTCTGGATATTCTGCTTTTTCTTGAGGAGTTTCTGGGTAATGCCGGGGTACAGTGCGTTGCTGTAGTCTATTATGCTGCTGACGAGGGCTTGGGTGAACATCTTTCTGGACTTGGTGGGGGATCTGTTTGAAGATCTTTCGGAGCAGGCGTAGTGTGGGGAAGCAGGATGAAGAGGCGGCTTCAATCTGGCGGTTCATAGTGAACGAGGAGTCCAGGATGATGCAAGACTCCGCGTGTGGTCTGTGGGAGTTGAGCTTGAGGCAGCTGTTCTTCATCCAGGCGGTGACAGTCTTCATCCCATTGTGAAAGTTGTTCTTGGCGACTGTGGGTTAGTTGGTGAGGGGGAGAATCAGCTAGGTGTTGTAGGTGTAGGAGACTATGTTGAGTCTGTGGTTTCAGATGAAGGCTGTGAGCGGGGCTATGTTGAAAAGCGTGGGGCTCAGGAAGGAGCCTGGAGGTACTCCGCAGAAGATCTCGGTGGGTTCTGAGCGGAACGGAGGTAGTCCGACTGTGTTCGGCCAGTGAGGAAGGAGCAGATCCATTCCAGGGCTTTGTCGCAGATGCCAGTGTTGGGGAGTCCTGTGCATAGGGAGTGGTGAGAGATGGTTTCGAAGGGTGCCTTTGCTTGCGCCTTCCATGTTGATACCGCTCAGCTGACCTAGTGCCTTGAGGTATTCTGCTTCTGTGCGTAATACACACAATTATTTTATCATTTCACATGGATTTAACAAGGGGATATGGTGAGGAGGGATGTTAATGTGAAGATGCTTGTTAGGGTCTGGCAGCAAAGCACATTAAGGGTGCTGCAGTGAAGAAGAGTCTAGGCAAAAAACATTCTTCAAACACACTACAAGTAAAATACATTCTTAGTGATGTGTCATGGTCTTAAAATGTACAGGTGTTTCTATTCCACAGGGGAGAGAAGGTGCACGTGTGATGCTTACACACCTTATCCACATCCCCACATTGTACAGCATCATCAACACAGACTGGCTCAGTCTTAAGCAGACTGAACAGATTGCACCAGATTTATTTCTACGGCTCTCAACACTGACGATCATGCAGTCTCCATGGGACCCTCCCCCTCGCCTCCATTTTGGGGGGAAAGCGACAAGAAAGTATAAGGTATGTGAGAAGTTGGCCTGGCATATGCTGTTCCTAGTTATAGGGACACCTTGCACCAGTCCAATTCGACTCCTATTGATGATAGGTTTAAGACAACCTTTAAAGAAAGCTATCCTAGTGGTAGCTGTGGAGAGCAGCCTTCAGGCTAAGTCTTGAAGGAGTGTTAAGCTTATTGTTTTACCATAATAACCTCTTGAATGACCAAATGAAAGAGTAGCCCACACAGGTATATATATAAAATATATGTATTTATTCTAGACAGAATCCCACAGTCACTTTATGTGGCTAGTGGCAAAGTTACACTTCAAACAAGCATTTATAAACACAATAAATAGCACAGAAATCAATGGGCCCCAGGGGGGGACCAAACCATATACTAAAATAGTGGTATAAGAACCACGACAATTCTACAGGCAATGCCTAGGGCATTCAGGATCGCTGGCCCCTTAAGAATCCACCCACAGTTAAGAGGAAGGGGACCCACGGGGGGCGTGTGCAGTGCGAGAAGTTGCTTTCGGGATCGCAATGTTAGCCTATGGAGAATGTCGCGGTTGAATAATTAAGGTTTAAGGACACTTCTAACAACAGTACAAAGTTAAGGCTTGAGACTTAAGGCTTTGGAGAGCCCACCACCACGGAAGTACCGAAGTACCACTGTTACCTGCCCCAGGGAAGCCGGGTGCATAGGTCGATTCTGGTGTCGGGTCGCGGGCTGATTTTCTATGGAAAAGGAGTCCAAACTGCTGCTAGCTGGAAGTGTCGATGAAGTCGTGAAGATTAAAGTTGAAGAAAAGACAAAGATGAACCTGAAAGCAGAGGGGACAGAGTCTGGGTCACAGCACAGTGACCAGGGAGCTCACAGGAAGGAGCTCGTGGATGTCGGGTGCTTCAGGTGTGGAAGGTACAGCTGGGCTCTGCAGTCACGGGCTCCGGGAGGCTTCAAGGAAGGCCAGCTTCTGGAGGGCGACTGTCCCACGTCGGCTGAGGGTCGCTGCGGTGTTAGTGTCCCGATTGGATCCACTAAGCATTGGCAACCGCAACCCACGCAAGATGAACAAAGCAGCTGCTGGTGCAGACCCACGTGGTCTGAGGGTGCTCTCCTTTGCAGGGAGCGTAGAGCAGGCCTGGAGCAACCAGGGGAACTCTTAGAAAAGAAGATTGTCCTCCTTCAGGGCCCACAAGTCGAGAGACAAGGGACCGCGGAAGGCAGCAAAATGGAGTGCGTAAAAGGGCTCCCACGGGCCACCGGAGCGGGCCAGGGAGCTGAGGGTCGGCACAAATGCTGCTTGAAGGTTGGCTCAAGAATGGGCCAAAGCACAACTTCCCCACTGGTCGGGGTCGTGTGCTGGACAAGAGGTGGCCGGTGTCTCGGGGTATGCGGGGATCTCGACACCCACGTGGTCCAGGGTGCTCAGACTTGCTGGGCACACTCACAGGACGCTGGGATGCACTGGAGACCCACCTCGAGGTTGCTGGAAGGCGTCGAAGGTCGTGAGAGCAACGAAGTTCCAACCGGGTATCTTGTAGTCTTTTAGGTGCCTGCCAAGCAGGGGGATAACTCCTTTATCCCAAGGGAGATTTCTTCAGTCAGCTGGGCAGCAGCTCGTCGAAGGTCAGTTCTGTGAAGTCCTGTCCGAATCTAAGGCTCTAGGGCAAAGTTATTCCCATATATCCCCAAGATTAGGGGATGGTCCAAGAGAGAGCCTACCAATCAGAGTAGAGGCGGGAAAGGGTGGCTACACCCACTCCCCTTTGTGTGTTTCCCGCCTGGGCGAGGGGCAGGACGCCCCTGAACCGGTTCCAGGCGGTGTATGCAGAATTGGGGCTCTGCAGCTGCCTACGTGCAACTCTGAAAGGACATTTGGTGCACCCACCCTGTTCCAATCCACATATCCTGTCTGGGGAGGTGCTGGCACCTCCCTGCCACAGGAGCCCTATTGTCCAGATGGCGAGGCTGGGGTTTTCCCCAGCAACAGCCAGCCAGAGTCGTGTAGGTGGCGAACAGTAGCCATTTTGTGGTACATGTGCACTTTTAAATTGGTGTCCAAATTCTACTGCTTTTCCCATATCACCCTCCTAGCAAGGGGGAATCGTGCCCCCATGCCCATGGCTGGACTGGGGGTATGATTCCTTCATGTTTGACACCAAACACGATATGGTTCTGTGTAGCCATTCCTAAGTTACAGCGATGACGCAATAACTTATAATGCGGTTAAGAGTATATGGTATGGCTACACTACAAACAACCCAGTAACGATTTTACGAAGGTTGCAGAGAGGTCCTACTCACGTAGGGGTCCCCCCTCACACATACCTCAGCACCCAGCCCTGTAGGATTATCAGGGCCTGCCATAGGGGTGACCTATGAGAGTATATGTATTGTATGGTATGGGACATAGGGTACCTACGTCCCTGTAAGGGGTGCTAACACCACCTTACCCAGGCTACAGTAGTGGCCTGGTGGTGTCAGTTTGGGTGGCTGTCCCAGGGTGGCACAATAAGTGCTGCAGCCCTGGTAGGCCTACTGGGGGACCCATGCCCTGGGTACCTAGGGTACCATCTACAAGGGACTGGTAGGGCATGCCCAGCATCCAATTATGTTTGTACCTAGAGTACTCAACAGTTTTAGGGAGGAAGCAGATAGGCTGGGGTCCTGGATAGCAGGATCCCAGCCAGACTAGTCAAAAACCACTTAAATACCAGGCAAAAAGTTGGGGGCAACCATTAGTCAGATTCCACTCTCCTACAAGGTATTGCCCCGGATCACACCTTTTCATCACAGAGGGTGAACCAGAATTAGAAACAGAACCAAGGTCTCCAAGTCAGCATTTTAGTTACACCACCTCCTCTTTCAATAATGCATCACTGAGGCTCTGCTCTACTACTTCCCATATCACCTCGTTTTTTTCATGGGAATTAGGTTAAGGGATGGGTGGTTGCACTCATTGTAAAAAACGAAATATTTAGTAGTGAAGGTCTGAGTGTGCGAGTGGATAAATGAACATCTTCCATTCATTCATTCATTTATTCAAGGCTTTCCCACCCTATTAAACAGCCGCCCTGATCAACAATTCGCATGTAATGGCAATTTCAACACTGCATTTATTCACTTGATGGTATCAAACAATGCTGCAAGCACGGCCAAATAAAACCTAGACACACCTTTGCCAAAAACAGCAAACCACTAAGATAATCTCTTCCCAAACTAGGACATGGCTGGCACACAATGTTAAATTCAATGCACGATTGTTAACGCAAAAGCAATAGATAATTTTACAACTCTGTTTTATGGCCTGAACCGCCAGCTGTTATTGTGCAATAAGAAACCTAAGCGTGCAAGAATTCAGACCGATGCCCCAACCCTTGTACAGATTGTTCGAGCCCAGGGGAACCACTGGCACTATTACAGGAGGTACCGACACGGTCCCAAGGGGGCATGCAGTTGTTTGCATAGGGGAATGCCCCATGCCTCTGAGAAAATCATTTGCCTTTGATCCCATGCCAACCTACAAGCGCAGAGGCAAAGGCCATAGAGTGCACTGACTGTGTGCCACATACGCAGAGGGAAGGTACCGTCCGTTCACACACCCCCAAGGGCGCTTCTATTGAGTAGCCCCTGGGACCCCAACAATCCCAGCATCCCCCTGCAGGCAGCCGTGATTACTCACTGCACCTGCCTGGTGGCGCGTCTCTTCCCCTTTGAAATAGAGGCTGGGCCACCACCTCCAGTGAAAGACAGACCAGCAGCTTCAAACAGCCAGTTCGCCTTTCACTAATGCATTGCTCCCTTTGCATCAGTGGGATCACGCCTGCACAGGGACAACACATTTTCTAGGATGTGGTGCACTGTCCCGGTCTGCACCTAGCGCACAGCAATCTGTAAAGCAAGCGCTTTAAGTGAGCCTGGTTCTGCCGGTGCTGGGCACCGGCTGTTCTCAAAAGCAGGTGCTGAGTCGGGACCCTATGGGGCTCTCCATTTTTGCTCTCGTCCTCGGGGTGAAATCTAAACTGTGCAGCAATACCACTCTTCACTGCCTTTGATGTAACGTCAAAGAGGATAATTTCAGACCTGAAGCAGTTTCAATGTGCTGTACAATGAAGCCATAGTTGTTGCTTATTTATCTCATACAACTAACAACCACTGACAAAGCCAATAGTCCTGGCTTGCTGTAGGTGTAATGTTACTTGTTGTATTATATAGATGGGTGCACTGACAGAAGCAGCAAAAGACCAGTCTAGCAGGACACTTTGCTAAACACAGATTTTTAGCCAACATGTTTTGAAGACACACCCTTAATAACATTGGCTATGACCCTTTAAGAGACCCCCCAGTTTTTTTCATCCGACTTAAAGTCCTGTGCAAAGCAGTCCCAGATGGCCATATCATTTACACTGTTGTACCCAATCCATATTTTGTAAAACTCAGGCTATGTTATCTACCCATTGTGACTGTCAGAGTCCAGTAACCATGTGCGCAGGTGTCCTGGTGCCCACAGCCACATCATGGGAACAGATGGTCTTACACATATGTTTCTTTCATGTCCCTTCTAGTCAGTAACAAGTAGACCGTTGTTGTTTGGTCAAGCAAAAATATCTCTTAGATCTTCTCCCAAAAACTATTTTGTCGGGTCGGTTTAGTAAATTGCCCTAATTGTATGTACATGGTAATGGAAGATGTTGCTGCTTACCGACAAATTGTTATGGCTTTTAGTTAAAGTAATCTTGTAAATAAAAATAGTGTGTGTTGTCCCAACTAGGAATCTGTACTCATAAGTGTATGAGAAAAACGAAAGATTCAAGAAACATAAAAAACTGTGATAAGCATGTATGTATTGTTATTTATATAGTGCAAACCTAGCTGGGAGGAAACGTAGAGCTGTACACTACATGAGGGGTTGACAGGAGATCTTATGTGGTGTACATCAGTGGGAATGAAATACATTTTAAACACATTTAGAATAAGTGATTTGCCCCCACAATCCTATGATGTTGGGTCTAGTAACAGACGAGAATACGAACCTGGGTTGCAAAGTTCCAAAGGCGGCACCTTGAGCTGCTATGCCACATCTCTGACAACAGCAGTATTGCCTTAATGTTCATATCCTTGTCTTTAAAGTAGTGCTGAGCTGTTTCTAGCTACCTTTCTACAATGGGTCACTCCCATTATTTATAACCAAGACTTGCTGTTTTTAGGTCGAGCCTGGGTAGCGCATGCGCTGCTCTGCGAGGCATGCTGTATTAGAGTATGGACTTTAAGTCCAGCCCACTCTCCGCCCATATTTTTCATTGGCTTGTGTCTTTATCCTTCGTAAACGCTGGATTCTGATCCGTAAATAGGCTTGTTAGTACCTCCTATCTACCGCCTTGTCTTCATTTGTAACCTTCCATGAGGACACCCCCATTTACATGTATTGTTGCTCTGTAGGCTTTAATTACAGTCTCCGAGAACTATTTCGTTTAACGATTTTCTCCTGCCTGCAGCAGGCAGGAGGCTCTCCAGCAAAGCTTTTTTTTTTATTTTATTTTTTACATAGCACGACATACCACGCTGATAGTGGCGGCCATGCCTTTGCTTGCTGCGCCAAACGTGGCTGCATGTTTTTTTTTCCTTACTATTTGATTCTATTTTTTCTTTTTTTTTTTTTTTAATTGCCCCATGCTGCACTTGCACTATAATGTCAGCCGCACCCCTTTGCTTAGATGAGCCGTGTCTATACAAAGGGGCATGGCTGGCATTAAAGTGAAAGCGCAGTATGGGGCGCATTTAAAAAAAAATGCATTTGTCTGTCAACTTAGCAAACAAATGCTTTTTTTCCTGTAAAAGCGCCCCATACCACGCTTTTACTTTAATGGCGGCCATGCCCCTTTCTTTAGACAGGACATGTCTAAAGAAAGGGGCGTGGCCGACATTAAAGTGCCCCATGGGTTTTTTTACAAACTAGCATTTGTAATGCAGTAGGTGTCACATTTACAAAACTCTCGTAAATGTGAGCCCTATGGCATTGCAAATGCTTGTTATTCATTGTTCGGTGGAACCCTTGTATTCACAAGACAATGCTTTAATTGCAATGTTTTCCTTTCGCTCCTTACACCCACTGTTTGCGATACAGAAATCAAGTTTTATTTATTTTTAAGGATCTACTGTTCCTGCTTGCCCATGTTACAGTAACTTACCAGTCCAACAGTCATTTCAGCGATTCTGCTTACAAATTTAGGAATGCAGAGGATTCTCCTCTTCACAATCTATTAGTCTGGGAGTCACTTCAGTGGCTTCATCTGGGCATTAGTCACCGAAAGAGATATGTCACCTCCATTCTGTGGCAAAGGCCCAAGTTCAAGTAGTCCCTCTTTTTATAGCCTTCTCAAGATAGCCCTAGCAAGACCATTGCATTTTTGTACATTACTGTTGACTCATGACTTCATTTCTATCAGCTATCAGTGGCTAGAAAAAGCCAATTGTAATGTTTTGGTACATTCCAGCTTCCCTCCTGCCCAAAGACCCGCCTTCTTACACATATGCCATGTTTGTCAAAAAGGTGTTTCCAAATCACCACACAATATGATCATCAACACCGGTTTCAATCGGAAGCTCTTTCACTTTACTATCTTGATAATGATATCCATCCCATAGCAGCCAGTGCAGCTGTGGCGAAGATCTGACCGACGTACTACTAAATTCCTGATGGGGAGAATTCGAGCACAATCCTAGTTCACCAGTTGAAATCCACCATGGCATTACAAGTCATCCATCCATTTTGACCTTGGATTTGTGTAGAAGTTACAGCCACATTAAAATTGTTTCGGGATCATCCACAAGGCCCTCTGCATTAGCGGAAAAGTCTAACCAACAATAAAGGCCTAACCAGTAGAAAAACTCAACCCACTTTTAACCAGTGGACAAACAACTCAATTTCCAAAAGACCCACTTGGGGGCCAGAGAAAGAGATTCCACTTCGATCCCTCACCATAAATTGACGGCACAAGGAAATGTGTGTTTCGGAACGTTTACTCTCACTAAAGAGTGTACCCATCTACGACGATTGTGAAGTTAGACTAGCTGAAGCTTTGCTCTTCATCCTCAATGGAAACATCCCTAGGCAGATTTACTAAACTCTGGACAGCTTCAAGAGTTAGCAGTACTCTGCATGGAGCCGATTTCTTCACATCGTTTTACACAGTTCACGATCTTACCCAGCTAAATCAATTTGATTACCGTGGCGCCACAATGTCCATACTAAAAATAGCAGTATAAATTAAAGCAGATGCTAATAATTCACTTTTTATGTGTAGTATTTATTACCCTCTCCACTGCAACCCTTCCTTCTGCGGCTTCAAATGGGACCTCAAATTTCAACTACTCAACAACTACTTCAACATGCACACAAACTGATCTACGGTTCACAAAGATTCCTCCCACACCCAGTTGACCCGTCGAGGAGGTCCTATGACTTGTTCAGTAACTAATGAGTCTCCAACGCAATCACCTAACGCATTAGTGGTACATACTTTTATTAATATCCTTGACTACCTCAATGCTGCTTTGTTTAATACTTTTTCTATGACTGTCTGACCCTTATGAATGACCCCACATGCACTTCGAGTCGACACATGCTCATAACGTGTAAAACGCTGACACCTTCGGGTCTAGCTAGTGCTAAAGAAAAAGCAAAAATAAATAAATAATACAGTTATTTATTTAGTTAAAGTCGAAAGCCTGAAGGACTTTTGTCGTCCCTGCCAGGACTTGAGCCAACGCCCACAGATTGAGCTCAGAATTCACGGCCCTATCTCAAAGGGTTATAGCGTAGTCTACATTAAGTTATGAGCACGCGCTCTACTTAGAGAAGGCGCACGCGCTCCTCGGAGAGAAGGCGCATGCGCTCGCTTTCAGTGGCATAGACAGCAGTGAAGGAAAGCTCCGAGTAACGCAGCCAATCAGAAGGAGGTGTGAGTTGCGTTCCAAGTGGGTGGCACCGGAGGGGCACAACGTGCCTATACTTTAATGTAAGAAAAACAGTTCTCTGCTTTTCATGCGAACGCAACCATCCGGGGGCGGTTAATTCCGACAGTTGAAATGCTTTGGCTATGTGTAAGGCAGGTTGTCTCTTGGGCTGCGAAACCGAGGGAGGGGCAAACAGCTTGAAAGAAGCCTTCCTAGCAGGTGCCGCCTTGCCTGAAAGGAATGTAAAGGAGTACAACTGGTTACTCTGCAACTGTAAAGGGTGCCTGGAAGCTGGCATGGGCCAACTGAGGTAATCACTTGAAGCTTCCGGATGACAGATGTGTTCTTTTTTAGTAGAATGGCAAGGTAGTTACCAGCTGAGCTGTCAAGTGTGTGCTTTAAAAGGATACAGATACAAATAATTCACTTTTGTACCGTCTGGGCGTTACTAAAATCTATATTTTAGAAGCCCTTTTTATCTTAAACCTTTTTGCCCATTGCATAGCAGCCTATATTGTACGGTGTGCATTGCAAGAATAAAATAAGGACTTACATATTCATAGTGCTTTATGTCACAGGCTGGGACCTCCTAGCACTAAACATACACAAGTCACTATTCTCCACCGCACCGACCAGCGTCAATGCTGTGGCTCTATGGTGACAAAGACCTCTGTAGTGCGTTATCTAATAGATGTTTGATCGTGTACCATAGTGCATTTCCCACTAATTAACTTAACTTGCTTTTCTTTTTTTCTTTTAAACGGTGCCTTATTTTATAGCCACGCCTTGAACGTCACGCTCGCTCGCTCCCCACCCCCCTGGAGTTCAAGACTGGATGGGATAACAGAAGCACACAAAAAGAGGCCTCTTGTTAAGGGCTGAGTTAGTCGGATGGGAAAGAGATAGGATTTATAAGCACAACATGTGCTGCCTCGCAGAGGAAGGCACATGCCGAGGTGAGTGGGAAGGGGCAACAGGAAAAGCTGGTATCTGGGGAATGTGAGCAGCCAACTTGTGACCTGGTGGGCGGGCCTGATCTCCAGGACAGAGCTGCCATGTCTCCAGAAGGAGGGGGCTGCACTACTCGTCCACGTCACGGAAATACGGTCCTTTCGGCAGGGTTTAGACCACTCACTTTTTTCCCCCTAGATAGCAGATAATCTGCGCTAAAGTACGCTCTCATAACCGTTTAAACAAACGTATAGAGCGTGACGCAAAAATGAAATGTATCATCGGGAAAAACCTTTTACGTTTTTTAAACAATGGCCGCAAAACTGGCTATAATCCACAGAATAATAATGTCTGTACGTGTTAAATCAGGAACATGAGCTGGTTTTTTAAACCAAAGACCGGAAGAGAAATGGCATCTTAATTCGTTAAAAAAAAGTTTATCCTGCATTCATTTTTTATCACAACTGCCAAACCTGAGGTCGCACCTATATACGTTTACTTTCTTGCACCGTGCACGTGCACTCCTGTATCCGTGGAGCTGGGAGCCGCACAAACACAGGAAAGATCCTGTGGTGAACACCCCAGGGCCCCGTTTACAAACTAATTTTGGAACGGGTTAGGTTACTCCACAAGCTGCAGTGGCACATTTCACCAGATTTTATTTCTGTTAATCAGCCACGGTGCTTTGTTTGAACGCCTCGGTTCCATCATACGTTTTCTATTTCCTGAATACCAAGTGCACACTTTTCTTGGCTACACACTGAGAAGTATTCAAGTTCGTTTTGGAACACTTCCTACAGGTGATTCATTTTGTTTATGACATCGCCTTGATTGAGCGCCTCCTGTTTAGCATCTTGTGATTAGTGCTATACACCACTCACCGGCTGCCATCTTGGTTTTAGCCATGTGAAGACCTCTCCGGGCTGCCATTTTGGTGTAAGCCATGTGAAGACATCCCCAAGCTGCCGTCTTGGTGTAAGCCATGTGAAGACATCTCCGGGCTGCCATTTTGTTCAGTGGTCTAGGCTTCCTTCTCCTGTAACGCCCAAGCGGCTGGTCATTACCACTAAGTACTCGCTCGACATCCATGAAAAGCACCCGGCACACATCGAAGGCACATCTAAGGAGAGCCTATCTATGACCAATGCTGCCAGCCATGCTTTACAACCAGCTCCACTTACAATGCACAGTTAAGATGAGTCTAGTAGGCGTAAATACCGCATAACTTCATAATCCTGCCATTCCTCAATGATGTTAAATAGCCAGCAGCCACCACTGCAGTTCTTGGAGCTCATAACTTTTATTACTCTATCCTCTTGCAAACAGCTTCCTCTACCATTTGAAGGCCACGTTGTCATGTATATTCAACAGTTTAACACAAACATAAACAAGCATTGAAAATGCAATAAGTCTCGCCTTTGATTAAGTTAAAGCCATTTGCATTGCTATACAATACCATTAGCAAAGCAAATGGCTTTAACTTAATCAAAGGCGAGACCTATTGCATTTTCATTGCTTGTTTCATAAAGTGGGGGGGACAGCAGAGGACGTACCCATCCATAGTGCAAGCACATTTTGGGCAGAAGTGATGCAAACTTCCTTCGGTCAGCAGACAGGTACTGCTAGGGCAGCAGCAGTGCAAGCCTTGCGTTCTCAGGGACTGGTACAGCATGGCAGTAGCAAAGCAAGCTTCCCTCTCACAGAAGGCCGCAAGTACAATTTTCCATTCCCTGTAAAACGTGTTCAGTAGGGCAGACGGGTACAAGCTTTCATCGCTCTCAGAGCATGTATTGTTGAGGCATGAGTGACGTGTAAATTACAGACAGATCTCTGCAGCTGGTGATGAAATATAGATGGGTGACAGAGTGAGTAAATATGTGGATTTGGACACCATTTTCACTTAGGTGATATTCCACGTCAGGTTCTTAAAAGCCCTCCTGCTGTTCTTTTTTTCCTTTGTTTAGAGGGTCCCCTACAGCTTTATTTAAGATTTGCGCAGCTGTTGCTCCTAAGAGTGGAGTATACACGTCACGTAAAGCACAGATGCAGAGGATGAAGCTGCAAGTGATGGGCGGGAGGAGGGGCTCAGCCCAGCAGATCCCATTCATGCAATGAGCACAGACCCCGCTGCATGCAGCTCAGAGTGCAGTTCATTCAAGTAAAGCCCGGGGGTGGAGCTCTCCTGCAGGCACGGAGGACCACAAGTGGGCTGGCGGCAGGGGAGGGGGGTCTGCTCCTGCGTGAATCCAGCCAGGGGCGTCTTTGCTTCAGTTGTGTACAGCTGTGCACAGCGTCTTTAAGAAAGCCCCATACATGCACAGAACTAGGCACTCTGAGGCGGAATCAGACAACCGTCATGGGAAGATAGGAATAAAATCTGGTCAGCCATTGTTAGACTGTGCGGTTCCAGCTCCTTGACGCGCAGCGCCATTCATTCAAGGCTAGCCCAGGAACACAAAGAATGAAGCTGTCCGGGCACACACTGATAGGTTGGGGGCAGGGAGACAGGTTGGGGGCAGGGAGACAGGTACACGGGACTGGGTCACACACTGATGTAGGGCTGGTTAGGGGACAGATGGAACGTGCTGTGTCTCACCCGACGGGAGAAAGGGGTAGTAGGATGAATCATGGGTCATATACAGGTAAACCCAGTGAACGTAGAGATATGAGGGCTCATGCACAGAGTAGCACACAGGGTGATTTAAGGGAGATCGGGACGGGGACAGACGTACAAGATGTGGTCACATACAGTTGAAATACATGTGGCCCAACGGCAGAGCTGCCGACTTCGGAACTGGGGAAACAGATTAGAGTGCTGGCGTCAGCTCAACATTTTGTGATTCTGGGCAAATGCCTTAATTTCCTTGTGCTTAAAAAACAAAAAAAAGCCAGACATTCTGTAGTGTAATCTGGTGTTCATGTAACGCGCACTTGAGCCAAGTCTGCGCTACATAAAACTGCAAAAGAAACAAGGAAGGGATTGTGACAAACCTGGCTTTGAAGGTTAGGACATAAACTTAAGAGTCCAGAAACGGGTGTGTGGGGAAACCAGCTTTGAGAGATAAGGTGCGTTGATGCAGCAGAATTCCACATTTTGTGAGGGTGGGGGGCTGAAGTAGGAGAGGCTGTACGAGCGGCCTTTACGAGCATGTGGACGGCGCTGCAAATGAGAAAAACAAAGTGCTTACTGTCCTTTAAAGGAAAGAGTGTAAATCCGCCCATAAAAGATCCAATCCCGGTGGGCGGGGCCAAACGCAAGCAGGGTGGTAACCAGGAGAAACTGAAAAGCCTCCTGAACAATCAGTACACCCCGTTTAGCATAACTGGTGACGTCAAATGACGCACACCAATGAAAACTACGTCCGGAACGGAAAGTGAACTTCACAAACCGTATCGATTCCAAAAGCCTTGCATGGCGATGCAGCACATGCGCGCTGCTAACGCCAGCCGAGACTTAGAAAAACACCGACCTCGTTGACTTACATGGCTTAGATCCTCGGATTTTGACACAAACAAGGCTCTTGAAGGACAGTGTCCCTATGTTGAAGATCCTGGCCATGTAAGCTTCAACATTTAAAGGAAGGACAGGTCAGATAAAAATTGAGACTAGATGGTAATTATTTCCCATGAATCAATCAACATTAAAATTCTCCAAGGACAGTCTGACACACAGAAAAGCTTCAGTCAGTGTCACCATCAAAACCTCGATAATAAAGTTCATACTGGTTTACAGACCTCCAAAACCCCCAGAGACAAAGCTCGCCTCTATGACAAGAAGAACTGCCAAATTTACAAATAGAAAGGCACAATGTTGTCCTTCTTGGAGATTTAAATCTGTGGATTAAGACATCCATAAGCATTTCCACTAATTTTATAATCAACGTCCATTCTAAACCTAGAACTGTTGCACCACGAGACCACCCACGCAACTGGACATCGGCTTGGTGACATTTTCAGGTGACTTGATCAGGGTGGCTAAACCTCTCCTTTTAATGTGGACAGATCTTTGCAGGTTCCCGTTCCACATTAAGATTCCTAACCACTCTTGTGACTGGAGTCCCCTCTGATTATTAACAGACAAAAACTGAGATTTTAAACTAGACCTGGCTGCCTTAAAGAAACGAAAACTAATCCAAACGAACATATGATAGCTCAGCTCACTTACTGCAACCCTAATGCTTTGGTAGAACACATTAATTCTCATAGTGATCCCAAAATAGAGCCTACAAGCTAAGACATAAAAACTCCCCTCCCTCGCCCAGCCCCCACAAAGGGGATACATTGAATGTGGTTCTCTCCCAATCTAAAAATAAATAACTAATTGGAGATTCAGAGATGTAAGAGAAAAGATTCAATTTCACAAAAAGAGGGCTATTCTTTCCACCAAAATGAAATCTGCAAAAACGTTCTTTTACTCTGAATAGATCAAAAATGAACACCCAGTCACTACACAATCAAATATTTCCTTCTCATGTTGAAAAAGTAAAAAAAAAAAATAATTAAGGAACTCAGTTTTCAACAACCTGGCCCCCAAACCTTCACTTGCCCTAGAGTGCCATGCAGAGGCAAGCCTAGAATATTTTATAACCCTCATCCAAGAGCATCCTGTGCATGTTATAAACAGTAGCCACTCTTCCGGCCTACCACAACGGTGTTGAAACAAATGGTCTGCTCGATGGGCCTTGACCTCGCTTTCGACCAGGTCATAACACCAAGCTGGTGGGTTTATCAGCTCTTAATGATCTCCACTTGTACTCTGAAGGGGAAAATTGGTCTGCTTGTCTTCTTAGATCTGTCAATTGATTTCAGTACCAATGATCATTGCATCTCGATAACACAGTGCAGGTAGCTGGCGTCCTAAAGTGGATTAAGCTCTTTATCTCTGGGGATCTCAGGGCGGCTGCTCTTCCACCTTATACCTTCATGACAAACACTTAGCTGTGGTGTTAAGGAGGTTATATTCTTTCTTTATTGTCGATAATCTGGACATACGGCCATTGGCTCAACTACTCCATTACACGGATGCCGCAAAGATTATTTTCAGATTGCCTTGTATCCAGCTCCAGGACCCTCATAGCCAAAGTCCTGCACCCCTACATACATTTCTTGACATAGAATGGTAGTGGGTGGCCAACAATTTTCTCAGACTACATCCGGCAAAACCGAGATTCAATTTAAATATAAGAACTAAAAATCCCCGTTGGATGGGGGTGTCCCAAGCTAACATCAATTGGGTCCCTCTTGCTGTATTCAGCCCATGACTGGCAGTTGTTTATAAATGTATATTTGTTAATGTCTTTTGATGGTGTAAGTCTGGTAAATGTTTTTTATGTAACATTGTAAATGTTGATTCGTGCCTAATTGATTCACGTTTTAAGTGATGTGTTTCAATCATGTGTGTAGTTGTAAATAGTAGAAATTGTGAAGTGTCGTCCTTTGTCTTTCATTGAAGTACTTTTTGTATATCAAACCAAAATCGTCTTTTTCAAAAAATGAAATGATTAAATAATCGGATGAAAGTATTCATTGTTTTGACTCTAGTCTGCCATATTAGGGACAGCACCCAAATGGTCAGCTAGTTATTTTTGTGTATGCATGGTTATTAACCCATTCTAGCTGAGTGATATAGGATCTACCCCGTGTGGTGTATAGTTAAATTGAATGGTGGCAAGACAGAGGTCATGATCGTCGGAAATCCCACTCCGTCTGGGGTGCAGCCTGGTGGTCCCAAAGACTGGGGCCTGTCCCTGCGCCCAAAACAGAGGTAAAGAACCTGGGAGTGTGGCTCGATCCTAAACTCTCCTTCGAGTCTCGAACTAGAATGGTGGCAGCACCCTTAAGATGCTAAAAAAAAAAAAAACTTAAGTTATCCTTCCCGTATCAGCAAGGAAAACCATAGTTCATACTTTGGTGACCTCGCAACTTGACTACAGGAATGTCCTATATCTGGGTGCGCAAAAAAACTGCCTGAAACGCCTCCAACTAATTCAAAATGCGGAGGCACGCCTTGTTCTTGATCTACCTAGACGTGCTTCAATGACGAAAGCCCTTGATTCCCTTCACTGGCTGACAATTGGGAGATTTCTTTTCAAAGCCCTGTGCTTCCGTCATCGGAGCACACAGGGGAAAGGCCCCAGCTACCTGCAAGACTTTCACCCCGCACAATCCTTGTCGACAGCTAAGATCGACAGGAGCGCATTTACTCAAGATACCTAGGATAAGAAAGGCAAGGATGGGAGCTCCCTCATTTGGCTATCAGGCGGCCAAACACTGGCACACACTCATGCTTTTGCTATGTGCAGAGAAATCTGAACCCACCTTTCATAGAGGCCTGAAAACCTGGCTATACCGACTCTAGTCCGGTGTCTTTCTCCCACTCCTGCTGATGTACTTCTAGCACGGATACACACCTTTGGGGGTAGACAGGCGCTCTATAAATGAACTATTATAATTATAAATGATGCTCATTAATGTTCCCTGGCTCACTAAAAAATGTTAAGGTCACTTCACTCATACAAAAAATGAATTAGTACCTGGACACTCTTGCCAATTACAGACCAGTCTTTGCTCTTCCCCAGCAGGGTAAAATAATTGGGAAATGTGTCTCTCTATAATTAATTACCTATATCAATAATAATCACCTGCTTGTGGCTACCGGATCCGTTTCCTCTGCAGGCTGCATTGACTGGAAATGCACATAGCAGGCTGGTTCCATAAATTGGCCAGCGACTAAATGTACTTAAGAGACAGATATTCAAATAAAACTTCAACTTATAGACAGACTTTATCAGTCACACCACATTCATCCCTCATATGTGAAAGAAAGCATTTTTCACCCTAAGTCCTCCTCAAGTTACGACCTACGACAATTCTGGGTGCAAGCTTCCGATATAGGCTCTTTTCCTAGGTACATACTGCAAAGCATCACTAAGTGACATGCTAGGTGAGATACAAATCATAAATGTAACAAATAAAATGTAGTAGGGAGCCGCAATACATGACACAAGGCATGTGTCTCCGCCATGGTTACATTCTGGAAGAGAGATGAGGAGAATATTAGGTCCAGCAGTGAACATCTCAAAAAGTTCCCTTCCTACCTTGGTCCATAATTAGTCGAGGAAAATGTGTCATCAAGCATAGAGGCCACTAACCCCTTTGCTCTTAGGTAAAAAAATAATAATCTACTTTTACCTGTACTGAGAAGGGGCTGTGGTAAAACAACCTGTAGTGCATTTCCTTCTTTAACCAGAAGTGTGATCCAAGTACATAGAGATTGGAGTAAATATGTATTACATATAAAAATATGTGTCTCCCAAAAACACAATCATCTTATAGCAACTCCAGCTTACAATTTAATGCCTGGGAAAAGCTGGTTCTTGCCTAAAATTATGGGCTACTCTCTGCTCTTTTGAAGCTGCCATGGATCGAAATTTAAGAAAAAAGTGGCCCTAGACAAACCTAACTATATACAATTTGTGTCTGAATTACATTCAATCTATACAAACAAAAATACGTAGTCTAGAGGCACAACAAAAAGGGCAACACAAAATTATCAAGTCATAAATGGCGGGCCACCAAAGGTTCATTGTGTTTGCAAGCATCAATGTATTTCTCACACTGAGTATACTTCATAGAATGAAATGCATATGTTACGGCATAATATGCATTTTGCCTCTGACACCATTGATCACAACATTTGTTTTATCGGCTAGTCTGTTTAATGACTGCGATCTGAAAAGCAATTTTTTCTTTTACTTATCAACTTTTTGGCTCGATGAACACTACTCGTTAGACATACACTTGTTATATACAAAAGACAGTGACATATATATTTACATTTATACAGTGACTTCAAAACATGTCAAAAATACCATGAAAGCTATCAAATAGATCTATTTTACATAACCATAGTCATTTGTCCGATACTATTTGACCTGTGGAACTTAAGCCGGTTGGCTCCTATAGTTCTAGCTGTTGTTGCGGTCCTGAGCAGAGTCGGATACTTGTGGCTATAAATAGTTTAAACAAGAATGCAGGTTGTGGTCTTTCTGTGCATTTGCTTGTGTGGAGGAGCTGATTCTCGATTTGTCTCCTACAGAGGTGTTCACGATCTCTGCTTGTTCGCCAACGCGTTTCGACCTGTGTAGCTAGGGACCTGTGTAGTGTTTATAAGGTCGTCTTCAGGGCAGATGTAAGGTTGGAATCGGACTTCTGTTCGCTCACTCCGAGACAAGGTGGCTTGTCTTCTATGTGTTGCCGTGTTCTGTGTGGTGCCAGCTGATAGGAAATGACTTGCCTCGTATGTATCTTGATGGTTTCTTTCTTTTTACTTGTGCGTTATCTGTCCCATCACTTCGAGAACGCCAGAAGAGTGACAGCAGCCGGAAAGGAGAGAGGAGACCCCGGAGCACCGTAGAAGCGGACCAGATAACGCACAAGTAAGTGCTCGTGTGAAGAGTAGAGAGGGGGAAGATGGAAATCATCAAGAAGTATACACAAACAGTAAGCATATATTATGGTAAGAGGGATTCAGCAAGTGATCCTGACAGGGCTGATATCCCTTCAATATTTGGGCCTACCCATATATGCAATTTGCAATCTCAGTAGTTATTTGACAATCTTTTGCCACAGAGTAACTTCATCTAAAGCTGGGATACGAGGGAGGTGAAAGTTGGGTGTAGGCCCACTTGGGGGGGGGGGTGTTGATGTTTCGACCCTAATCGCAAAAGGGCAAGTAGACTCCTCTGCATGCGGGTCTTCCTCAGAACAGGGAAGGGGTCCAGAGGAAAAGTCGGTGTCTCTGTAGCTGCCGACAGATGTGGCACGTCTCTCTTCCCCCTTTCTCGTCTGGATTCTAGAACACAAGAATTGAACGCCCTCACTACAGTATCTGGCTTGAAGGCTTTCACACCGCTACAACCCAGCGGCGCTTCAAGAGGATTTAATCCAGACCATGATAATTGCACATGGAATTTATGAATTATTATCCACACGACTATGAAGTAGTCTCTTCACTACGACTTTTGCTCTGGTCCCCTGGCCTGTCCTGAAGAAGACACGCATGCAGAGGAGTCTACTTGCCCTTTTGCGATAAGGGTCGAAACGTCGACAACAAACCCCACCCAAGTGTGCCTACACCCAACTTTCACCTCCCTCGTATCCCAGGCTTCTAGCTGTCTTGCTTTTACTGTTGCTTTTCTCTTTTCCCTCTTTGTGCATTTCTTGATAGACCATGTTGTTGTGTGCCTAATTTCAATCCATTATTATAAATGGGGCAACCCAGTGGAAATTGTCAAAAGGACCTGGGTATCGATCAATAAAGAAAACAGTGGTCCTAGACAAACCTAACTATATACAATTTGTGTCTGTATTACATTCAATTTATACAAACGAAAACGAAAGTTAGGACCTTTTCAGTATATAATAATGCCTTTGTACGATTTTCTGTGTAGGCCTTAACATTCATTTTCATATTTTCCTACGAATAAGACTAGAAAGAGCAGACATGACTTCACTACCAGTGTGAGAAATTATGCCAAAGTTTTTGTCTCTAGTTTTGAATAAAGGACACACTCTCTCTTAGTACAAAACTGTGTTGACTTAGTTGCAAACCCAGAAGAGAGTGCTTGGGAGTGGACATGATAAGATACAAATGAATTTCCTAGTTCCGAGGAGGAATGAAATTGAATTTTTAATAAAAAGATGAACATCTGGCAATGGTATTACGTATAATTTACAGATCAATTTGGTAAGGTGACAATCACCCCATGGGCACACCACAAATATTGACCAATGGAAATCGTGCAAAACTGCGTTAAGGATACTTTTGTGGGATGGAACTATGCATAATTGGAAGTATAACTGCCCTGTGGGAAAAGGACTGCGGGCTTGCTAAATTTGAAATTTCCTATATGCCTGGCATGCTGTCGGACTGAACTTTATTGATTTCCTGCACTTCGCCAGCTGGTGAAGTCGAGCAGGCAAACCTTTCGGCTATTGCAGGCTGTGCTCTAGCGGCTATTTGGGCTCACCTTTGGGTCACTGAATTCCTAACAATCTGCAACTGATCTTTGGTTTGTATGATTCATATCTATATTCTGACTTATCGTGTTTATATTCTCGCTCTCTCTCATTCTCACCAGGTATTTGAAATTGAAATGTATTTGACTCTGAACTGTATTGTTTTGTGATCTTAGCTGTACTAAACCGAAAAACGAAATTAAATGATTCTAAATGTATTTTTGTGTTCACTTCGCGTGTCTGGAAATACTTCATCATTACGCGTTCTGAAGTTCAGAAAGGGGAGAACATGGCAATTTTGCTTCTTTTACCCCATTTTGACCTGCAAAACCCTAAATATAAATTCTGTGTTTTTTATTGTGCTGCAGAGACTATGCTGTAAATTAACAAATTACAGCCCAAATGGCGGCCAAAACTGCTGTTTGCGCCAAAGTGGGGTTCCCGGGTCAAACAGAATGATGTTCTTAGAAGAAGCTTGTTGGGCTTTCCAGCTCGGTTTGTACTGCATGAAAGTGCATGAAATAAGTTACATGGGATTCATAAACATTTTCCATACACCAAACCGATCAGACTTGAAATGCTAGAAGAAAGGCCTTCAGGTAAACATCATCCAAAGAAGGGAAGCTTTGATGTTATGAAATGGACGACAAATCACAAGCATCAATTTTTCAATGTATTAGAAGTCCCTCCGTAGTTCTGTTCCAGCTATTTCTGGTTCAGTCTCCGCCCAACTACCGATTCACGTTTACATTTAGTGCTGGACATTCAAGGTGTATCTCTTCTTTTAACTTTTTTAACACAACTTTAAACCTGTATGTTATTACCTTAGTGTCATTATCTTACCTTTTTATTGTGGGCTGCCTCACTGCCCTGTGATGGGACTGCTTAAAAGGGCTAAGGTTGAGCTGAGGAGGGAGTGGGTGTAGGAACAGACTTAGGCTCCAATGCCCTTTCATTCTGGACAGGATGCCAGGGCAGTCCTTTACCAATGTCATTCCTCTGTGCCATCTTTTCGTGCACTCTTATACTTGCTTAATTTAGAATTGCCATATTAGATAACAGTTTGCAGCCCCCTGACCCATGACCTTCGGCGAGTACTAGTTTCTCACGCTTGCCGAGACCTCAGCTAGTTCTTCTAAACATTGAGACAGTGGAAATAAAATGCCTGATACAACTTGTTCCTAAATCCCAGGGCGCTCTCGTTCCAAGTAGTTGTACACAGATGAGCCGGAATCAGAACATTCTTGGGGAGATCAAACTAATGAATCAGCCAGTAGCTGATCTGAATGGTTTGCTCAGATCCCTCCCTGTGGCATGACTGACTCATCAGGAGGGATCTGTGTGTGGGTGTGGCCCTCCGTTTCTACATATCCTTTATCCACGGATCCTTGTGATGGTGCAACCGGGGCCGCAACTGTGCAGTGTTTGCATTTAGTACAATTTGGTGTGCCTTCCTTCAGTCTACAAACCAGCATAAAAACAAATTTACTCTAACAGACATGACAAATGAAAACAAACGAGGTACTCTGGAATTAATTAGGAATCAATATAGGGGCGAGGGTGTGAATAGGTTAATGTTCATGGGATTAACAGCTAAATAAAACAAGTATCCTGGTTGGTTCATATACTCACTGGGACAAAATGTATCCGATTGGTTTCACCTACAGGTCCATCTGCTGATAAATGTAACATTTACAACAGAGCAGCCAACAGTACCCGCTGCACTTGGAAGGCCAACTGCAAACCAAGCAGCACAAGGGTCAAGTTCTAGTAACCTAGCCCCTTGCAAAACTTAGATGGGAGTTTAACACCCAATGCAAACCTCCGAGTGACTAGGTGGAGGCAGCAAAGAAGAGGAATTAAAGAGCTCATCCGAGAAATAAAACTGCATTGGCACAACAACTAGCTGCACTCCCTATTGTCAAGGGCATCCACAGCTGCGGGGGAAGAAAACCATCCGAGCATGGCTTCCAAGCCTACGTTCAGACCCAGATTTTCATTAAGTAAAAACTTTATACAATTGTCTGCAATTATCAAGTGGATCTACGAAAAGATCTAGCTGAAACTGCAGAGGATACAACTCACAGGCTGTGGATGAGACGACCCAAGTTCCTGATCGGATTCTTTGGACCACGGCCAACCATCACCAGGGCATTTACTTGTACATAAGACAGGATTGCTCATGGCATCTGCAGTTGGGAGGATGGGCAGAAGGCTACACTTCTTTCCCATAAAGAGATATGACCTGTTCGAAGTGACTGCTCAAGATAAACCCACACCCTGCTCCCATGGCAGCCCCAAGTGTTTCCAGGCACTGGGTTTGTTCTAGATACGAGAGCGCCATTGCTGGATACCAGAGCCTTCTCACCTCTCAAGCAAGAACGATGCATTAGCTGACATACCAGTTCAGAGCAGAGGAGTTGGCCTAATGGCTAGGGCGGTCAACCTCAAATCTGGGGAACTGGGTTCGAGTATCGGCAATGACGCTGAACATCCTGTGATGAGAGGATACTTGCAGAAAGTCAACTACTGGCAATCGTTCGGGTAGGATTTCAACCCATCATTAAATTGCCCACTGTAGTAAACTACTTCTGTACTTTTCCCCATTGTACTGCTCTGTTGGAATGTACCATGACATCATAGAATGCCCGAGTGCCTCTCTGTGCTGAGATTGTCAGTTGGTCATCTCAGGCTGAGCTGCTAGGAGCCTGCTTCTGGTGGGGCTGGCTTTGTACCATCTATCTTCTCCTACTTTCCTGATCTCCTATTCTGGAACCAAGCTACAAATAAATAAGTACTCTACTTGTACAGCTGGACTCTGTATCTTTCATTTACCACACCCACCATGCCACCTCGAAATAGACCCAAATGAAGTGGCCCTGAGCATGCTCACACGTGGGTCCCTTGCTCCTTCTGTCACTGGAACCAAGCTACACCTGACTGAAGAGCCCTAATCAGGGCAAAAACAGTCTTCAGTTGTTTGTGTTTTGGTTCGGAGAGGACCTGATTTTTCAGTCTGAGCTAGACTGTTTCTACTGGAGCAGGGTCAAGACTGATTTCCATATGGCTGGGTCTAATGTGAGGTCCAATGGGGGCTAGAGCCCTTCTGTTGATTGATTTGTAGCATTTGCTTGTTTTAGTTGACCAACAGTCATGATTCCTCTTTCTATCCACAGGTTCCAGAAAGAGCAGTGGACGATAGCCTTTAGTTCGTTGGTGTACCATATGCAGTTATGAAGTTATACTTCTTTTAACGTTCCTCACAGCTTGATATATCTGTTGATAATGTTCTTGGCGTGTGTTACACTGCTTTCAGCATGCAGGCGTTTGTGCCCGTAAGCAGTAAAAAAGATTGAAAGAGGGTCAGTTAGGGAGAATTCTAGATTAATCCACCTTAGGGCTGTTTTGCCCCTGGAAGACTTGTGATATCTTTTCAGCATCTAGATACATTTAGAAGACTGAGAAGTTGACTATTCCTTCATGTTTAGGCCATTGCAGTCTTTGTATGGAGAGGTTGGGTTACTTGCCCTTTCATGGTAACTTATACTTTTTGTTGAGCTCTTTCAAGAAGGTAGGGGCCAGAGGAGGGAACATGATACCTGGGTATCGAATTCTGAAAATGTACGGCATTGAGAGACTTTCTTGTCCCCTGCAATGAGAGAAGATGTGATAGGATTTTTGATTTTCTACACTCTATTGCTTGCAATTATATTTTGTGAAGGTTGTAAATATATGGTTTGTGAACAGGATCCTTAAAAAGTAACATGTGAGAGATCCACTTAAATTTGTATTTTGCTTTACATTTTTATACAAAGCCTGTAATACTTCTGCTTTGTCCTCACTGAGTTTGTAGCCTGATGTGTTTGCGAAGGTAGATATCTTGCACAATAGATTGATTCTGGAATGTTCTGGATGATTGAGAAACAAATATGTTATCTGTGCATGCTGCTCACGTGGGTTTATTGTAGGGGACCTGGCTGTCTTATCATTTATTGTTTCTCACTGTGCAGTGCAGACATTATGGGAAGGATAACAAGTGACGATAAAGGGAGTCCTTGTTGCGTGCCTCTTTTAGGTCAGACAGCTGGTGAGATTAGTCGTGTTACTTGTGTGTTTGCTTCAGTTGTGAATATAGGAGTTTTACAGCCATGCTATTGCAGCAAACAAAATATATTTCCACTCTACTCGGTTTAAGGCTTTTTCAGCATCATGGGATATTTCATACCAAATGTTATGTTCCTTTACATCCGAGAGAGTACACCGATGAGTCTAGTGTGGGAGGTTGATATTCTTCTTTTCATAAAGCCTATCCAATCTGCATTTACTATCCTCAGTATAAAGGCTTCTAGTTAGGATGCCAACATTATTGCAACAGTGCTTATTGTGGATACCAAGGTGTAAAAATAATTGTTTTTTTCACTTCAGCAAATGAGCCGTGTGGTGGCTGAGTATTTGTAGAGTGTTTTAGCAAGGCCCTAAGTGTTGTTGTCCATTTCTCCAGGAAGTGTTGCTAAAACATTGGGGATAACCAATAAGGTATGAGGCTTTTGATGACTTCAGATTTGTGATGCTTTACCCAGTCGCATATTTTGTCATGTTTGGCTCAAGAGTTACTATGTCTTGACTCAATAATTGTTGGTGGGGCAATCTGTTGTGAAGTGTTTCCAATTGATCTCATTGGAGTGTAGTTTTCAGTAACACACTTGGATAAGTTATGTTTAGTTTTAAATTGGCCGTTTTGGTCTGTAAATGGGGTGATCATATCCTTCCCTTTCTTGGTATTAAGACTTAGCTAGAGCCATCTCACTGTGGCTGCCTGCCTTGGCTTTTATTGCAAGTAGTACATAATGTGCAGAATATACCATTTTCAGCTTTGATTGTTGGAGTGTTTTTGTGTCATGATTTTGAATGTAGACGATATCCAGTTTCCTGGCTAAATCTTTTTATTTCTTTCACCAATAATAGGAATTATTATGTCCTGGAGAGAGGCTTTACAAGCGCTGCAAAGGGGTTGGGTAAACGTTTCTCGAGAGTCATTCACTTCAAATATGTATGTAAAAGATTTGATTTGGGATATATGACTCTAGGTTACGCACAAGTGATGCACTAAATCTCCGGTGTGGTGTTTTCTCGTAAATTAGGTTTGATTCGTGATTTTGACAGGACTGTGGTGCAAAAGGACAACTGAATTCAATTCTGCTTTGGTTGTGGAAGTAAGTAGTAATGTATTAACAACTATGTATTCACCTAGAGAAGGAATTGCTATAGGTGGAGAAGGAGAATTTCTTTTGATCCAAGTTCAAAGCTGTCCAAGTGTAAATGATGTCTCTTTTTCAGTAATTTTTCTGAATGTTTTATGAAATTGATCTGGTTTCCGACTTTGGTCAAAAAAGCTTGACGTCACCACTTAGGATCATGGTGGCATTTTGTGGTTCACCCTGGAGGAGCTCTTATTTATTTCTCCAGAATTTTGGATCTCATGATGCAGGCTCACAAATGTTGATCAGGACATAGGTCATTCTTAATGTCGATAAATGCTTTTAACATCCACCTTGATCATCAGAGGAATGCGAGATTAGTTTGGCATTTAGGTTCTTGCGTATTTGGCTGGTGATTATTTTTCATCTCTTCTGTTATCGAGAATTTTACATCGTCAGCCGATCTTTGTTTTGGATTGACAAACTTCTATCATTCAAATGTGTCCCTCGTATGAAAGCGACGTATGCTTCTAACTGGGTTAAACATTCTGCCTTTTAAACTTTATTACTTCTCTTCACATTGTAAAATACAGTGTAGGCTACATCTTTTTTGATCTTCTATTATGTTTAGGATGCGTAGGACTGTCAAGCATTCCTCTTCTTTTACTCTGATATTTTTTGGCATTTCTTTCTTTTAGGTTGCACCCCCTTTCATTTGTATATGTTTTAGTGATATCTCAATGCTCTGTTACCTTACTTCCACTTCAAGGGTTGACTTACAGTGAATATAACCTAGGAGCATGCTTTTGTTTTTAGTATACGTTTTATGGCAAGTTGATATAGGTTATCTGTGTTCAAGAGAGAACTTCTTAGTCAAAAGTGCTTTAATTGTAACCTAGGGATGGGTTAAGGGAGAGACATATTATACTCCACCTAGTGCACAGTAGGCGTAAACAGTCCACTTGGTCAGGCATCTTACTAAATCCTGCCAATAAAACTTAAATTCCCCAAAATGTCTATGAGTTCTATGGCTGTGGTGTCCAACTAGGCTTATGCTGGCTTTTATACATTTCTAAAAATGTAGTCTCAGGCACAATTCTGAGAGAGTGACACTCTAAATCCTGTTACATATACCACGAAGTGACAAACTGATTAAATGAGATCAGTTTTCTATTGTTCCATATTAAAAGCATATACGTAGAATCAAATTAGCCCCTAAACTAAGTGAACAACATGGGGGCTAGGCTTTGTAGCCCCTTCAGATTTTATAATGTTGCACACCTGCTCTACGGCAAGCCAGACTCCACGTTGAACCCTATTAAGGGCATCCTACATACTGCAGTATGTCGCATTAGAGGCCTTAAGAAATATGACCGCATCACCCCACCATGAGGGAGCTTCCATGACTCCCCCTTGCCATTCCACACAGTCACAACCAGCTCCAATGTCTACAAAGTCAACAGGACTGGCACTTCTGCTTACTTGGCTGACAAGTGACAGACACTGGCACTGTGTTTGTAATGATGGAGAGCCGGGTCTGGTGGCTAAGTCAACTAATGTCTACTGCAGGGGCCTGTGTTCGACCTCATGGTCACAGGTTCAAATCCCGGTGGGTCCACTCAGCTTTTCATCCATCTGCGGTAGATAAAATGAGTACCATTGAGTTGGGTAACAACAAACATCTGTTATTCAGCGCCAAGATACCCGTAGTGGTGAACGTGTGCTTTACAAATATACATGTTACGTTCTGTTATTACCAGATGCCTGAACGGGCAGAGTACTGTAATTAATGTACGGTAGAATCCTCCCAGAGCTCAGGGGGTTGCTCGAGAGCAGCACAGGCAGCTTTCTATTTGCCAGTGTGGTTGATAATGTTGGTGAGTCTTTCACAACTTCTCAAGCTAATATCTCACCAAGTTTCCACTGCTCTGTTGGCATGGGCACAACGGGGACGTTGGGGTGCTGATTATGCTACAGGTATTTGGTCTGGTGCAAAGTTGCCAATGGGGGATCTGGGGTGGCTTCCACATATCTACTCTGGTGGCTGCAGTAGGAGCCTATTTTTTGTCTCTTAGGCCTCTTCCTCCTCTTTAGACTTTTCCCTTTATAGGGTGTGGGATCTTGGACCAACCGAACTGGCAGCAGTCAGGATCTTAAAGACTTTTCCTAGTTCCTCAGCAGAGAGATGTATGCTACCTGTAACACAGTCACTTTTGGAATGAACCAGAATACCAAGTTTAGACCAATGAACTCCCTAACTTATTTAAACTAGTAGGATACTCTGCCTGCTGCTTTACTGTACGGCCTGTTGTGGAAGACAGTAGTGTCTAGAGGTCCATGTGACATGGTAGCTGCAGGGCCTAAGGAGAACAGACAAGCTATAGACCACACTGGAGGCTTCTGATGCTGGATTGCCAGAGCGAGTCTTCTGTTCTATGTTTGGGTCTGTGCGGCAGAGGTGGGTCTGAATTTTTCTGCCTAGTTTGCAGGAATAATAGTTAGCAACCACCCCATGACTGGATTTCTCTAGGCGGTATATAGTACTACAAAGCTATAACGAGCAACTGACTGCCAAAGAATGTTCAGGGATTATTATTTTGTCTTAATTTTCTATGAAGTTAGTTTAAACTTTCGATTTCATAACATTTTAAAAGAAAGGTGGTTAGATCTGCAGTATCTTTGCACCCCTGACAATTCCTGAGAAGACAGTGACATCCACTCACTCTAATAAAGAGACAAGAGATACATATTTGCTTCTAGAGAGTCCGTGACCAAAGAACACACATGGCAAACTGTGCATTTACTGTTGAACTATCGGATTATTTGTCACAAACACACAAGACTTGTTTGGCTTGTGTTTCTTGTGCCAAACGCAGATATGCCCTACTAAGAAAGCGAATTAGGAATGGTAAATACATATAGGAATTAAAAAATGACAGCCCATTGCTCACACAGTTCCAAAAATGCAATAGATTCAGATCACCTAAAGATCGGAAATTAATGAAAGATGCTGTTACCGGTTTCGACTTTCTGTAAGGGAACGCAGCATTCCTTAAACTGCCGATGTGAAGCATACTGCACATTCCAATACGTCTATTCATAGCACCCACGTGGGGAGAGCCTCTCAAGTTCTGCAGATCTACTTTTGGATACAAATTCTCGAAGAGACAGAAAGGAGTTCCCCAAATGGCAGCACTCATTCACTGTAAGTGCATTGAAGTTTGAAAATATGGATTGATGACCCCGAGGAAAAGGCATCAAATATCTGTCCGTTACAAGCACATTGTCGAAAAACATAATAGCTACCAATGCATCCTCTTTTGAATCATTATCCAGAGTGCATACTTACATTCTCTAAATATGACAATATTATTGTGGATGCAATGACAATGTTTTATAGTAAATATTTCTTATCTGCAGATAGGGAAATAAATATTGGCCATAAGTATTTAAATTAATCACAGAAACCACTCATGTTCTAGTTTTCTTTTAACAGTTCATGAATTGCAACAGAAACATGTAAAGATGTAAGGATATTTTTATGTGTTATTGCTTTTACACAAAATGATCCCAAAGATATGAGCTAATGAGAAACATCAATGAAATCTTCGGCAGACGGCACCAAGCATCCTGTCCTCACCGCCAAGCAATGTCTCCATCTCATATGAAAGCATCACTCATTTGATGTCAGCTCACTAAATCTCTCAAACCTGACATCAATATCCTCCTAAATACAATTAACATCTCAGGAAGAAAACTGCCTCTGAACAAACATCTAAATGGATCCAGGTCAGCTCAGGATAATAGGAGGCAAGATGCGCCATGAATCATTTCAAAATCAGAAACCTTGCAGCGTGGTCCATTCTCTTCAAGCTACCAGTACTCGGAGCCCTCTGACTCAGTGGCATAGGTGTTCCAAAACATGACCCTCGTAATCATAACACATTTAAATGAACACACATTTAAATGAATGCTTCTGTATTTGCAGTTGCAGACTCTGCTGCCCTCTCAGCTCTACTAAACTAAAGAGCCCTCAACCACCTCGACTCTCACTCAAAAATGGTTCAACCTAGCATCCCGCTTTGTAACTGATGGTACACTACATTGCAGATACAACGTTCTATGAAGGACAGCCCTCCCAGAGTCAGGAGAGGCCAGGGCACGTATTTACAAACAACACAAACTGCACTTCCATCTTCCTCCTTTAAGTGCATAACTACCAGCATTCCAACCAAAAAGAACAAACTCATCAGAATACACATAACTTACCACCCTGTATGAAACCCATCACCTTCATGGAAATTCTACTTGGCTTTATCGTCGACCAAGTTCTCCCCCCTCACGACAACTTATTCATCAGTGACGTCACTTTTCATTGGACCAAATACAATCACAAATCATCCTGGCAACTGCAGTCATTCATTTCAAATCCTCTAAATCCCACACCCTTGAGAAAGGATACACCATTTCTTTTTTTAATTTTATTTATCAAGTTTGTTAATACAACATACAGTCACAGTATCATCTTAAAGAAGAAGACTGCCTGTTTCATAACTACACTTCGGCACAGTCACTCAGCGATTACATGTTTGACCTCCTAACATCCCGACCACCCACGAGTTAGAGCATAGCACTTTATACAGTGAACTCAAATATGAAACATCGGAAGAGGATAACAGCTTCATATGTCCTTCGGTAGGGAGGATACTGGCAGTTCTTCTGTAAATAGTTCCAGTTGTTCTTAGGAGTACACCTTATCATCAATCGAATGCTTAAACTTAGGTGCTCGCCTGTTCTACCCAATACATAGTCACTATTTATTTGGCAAGCAGACGCACCACTGCAACACAGCGCTTGCTTACCGGCCAAAGCACTATAACACGGCCTAGTAGAGACAGTTTTGGAGCATGTGGAACGGACGCGGATATCATAACCGTGAGGGCAGTTGTCATCTTAATTCAAAAGAAGTGAACATGAGGGCACAACCAGGACAATCTAGGAAGTTTGCTCGATCAGCTCTGCAGTGTATACAGGGTGCATCTTTGCATAACCCGTACCTGAAGAACCTATCTGGCGTGTAGTACATATGTTGCAGGTATGTGAAGTGTATGATGCAAAGATTGCAATTGGGAGTGACCATCGCCATCAGCATACATCAGAAGTCCTGCTCATCTAATGTTGGGGGGTGTATCAAACACAGCGTTCCATCTATCAAGGGCCAGTTTGTGTCAGTGCGTCTCTCTCTTTTTGTCGCTGTGTATAGGATGGTATTGAGGCGCCTGCGTGTTGGATTGATAAGTAGAGCTGGGAGGGGTCCAAGAGAGGTGGGTTCGGAGGGAAAGGATGGATATAACTTTCTCATAGCCACTCGCAGGCGGGAGTATATGAAGGTAAGGAGTGGGGTTTGCGGCTGTGCAGCAGGAAGCTCCAAAAATGTTATGAACGACCTGCCCAGGAACATGTCTCCTAGTGTCTGCAGGCCAGCACCATTCAGGGCAGTAGGGCAAGGGTCCTCGTATCATGTGTCACCGATAAGTCCTGGTTGTGCATGAAAGGGAGGGCATGTGCATAAAGTAGTGTCTTTTGAGCCCAAGCCCCTAAAGTCTGCTAAGCTAATGTTGTACACTTCACAGTGTTAATCTCTGATCGAGGAATGTTGGAAGGATACACCACTGACGTCCTCATCACCAGGTAAAATCTTGTACAGGCTATTGATACCCTTCCTGCACACTGGTCTGATCATTTGTAACACCCTCTTCTCCGTGACTGCATTCCTCTCAAGGAGAACAGCCCACCCAATAGACTCATGAGAAGCACCAGAGATTACAAATTCAATTGAACACCCAGAAGTCCATCTCTACAGCAACTGAAAGAAGATAGAGAGTGTTGGAAACAGCCCCACTCCCACTCCGCAGGGTGGTGGAGGGCCTTCCCGACACAATGGGGTAGCTTGGCTCGAGTGGTCAGGTAACAGGCGCAGTGCTAAGCATACAATATACCCATACAATAACCATGCGTGCATCCGTTCCAAAAACGACTCTACACCGTAAAAAATTATGAAAATATTCTTCTTTATCTTTTTCTCTTAGTTGCTGATTGGGAAAATAAATAACAATCACAATATACAAATTCTTAAATAGAGCAGGTCAAATAAATATTTGCTGTTTGCTGAAATAAATAGGGGTGATCATAAATAACAGGGCATAAATACAAGTGCAATATATATACAGACAATTAAATACTTTGAGGTAATAAATACTGTACCAATAAATACTGTACCAATAAATACTGTACACCAACAAGTCCTGTGGACCTATAAATACAGTGCAGCATTAAATAGATAAGAATTTAATAAATACAGTTTCCCCAATAAATAATTAGAAGTATACAGTAACACTCATGAATCAGATGACACTTCAATACTTAAGGGCTGATTTGGCCCAGGCACAGCTTGTAGGGTGTGGAAGGCTTGGGGGGTCCTACTCCCTGGCTGAGGCAAAGGCTGAGGCCTAAACTGAGGTAGATCAAAAGGGGGGAATTCCAATGCCCTGGCTTTCCTCTCCACACAACCTCTCTAGGTTAGTCCCAGTTCACCCCAGGCACAGTCGGGGGGGTTTCAGCACCTCCCTAGCCCCTTAGAGTAGTCTCTCAGGTCTCCACAGGGCCTTAGGCGCCCTCTACTCCACTTACTGCCCTTTTCTGATGTTCCGACGCCGCTGGAGTCGTGTCGACGCCGTGAGGCGGTTCCGGTCCGGTCTCGGTGGCCTCGGCACAGTGTCAGTTCTTTGTCGACGCCGGTAGGCGGTTCCGGTCCGATGTCGGTGGCCTCGGTTCGATCTCGACCTCCGATTCGAGGGCGTCGGGCAGTCTCTTCACGATGTCGACTTCGGGCGGCTCCGGTCCGATGGCGCTCTCGGCTCCGATGACGTCGGCCGGCCTGGCCTCGCTGTCGACTTCCGGCGACTCCGGGGTGCGATCCTCACCCCCGACCTCCAGTGCTCTTCCTCACAGGTTCCGGGCGACTCCGGAGTGCGATCCTCACTCCCGACCTCCGGTGCTCCTCTACCTCGGTCTCCGACGACTCCGGAGGGCGGACTTCACTCCTCCGATGACGCCGCTCGCTCGACCTCGGTTCACCTCCTTCTCGACCCTTGGTATTCCTCTCGACCTCCGCCGGCGCCCTCTTACGACCTCAGGCGGCTCCGGGTACGACGTCTGCTACCTCAGTCAGCGCCGCTTCTCCACCTCGGGCTCCAGGTCTTCGGCTACTCGACGCCAGGCTCCAGGGAAACCAGTTCTCAGGTCAGAATCTTGCTGCTTTCTTGGTTCCAAGGCCTGTTCCTGCTGTCCAGGTCCTTAGGATGGTTTTCTTCTGACTTCTTCCCACACAGGGCTATAGGCTGGGATCCATCAGTAGGGACAAGTATCAAGGGTGGGTTTATGGACCCCACTCCAGGCACAAGTTTCCACCCCTGCTGCTTCACTCCTTCCTCCTTCACTGTTGAGCTCCTCTCTCTTCACTAGTCAGGTGCCAACTGCCAGCTCCAACTGCCAACTGCCTCTCTTATCCTCCCAACATTCTAAACGGTTTCCAACTGTCACACAGTTCTGGAATCTCCTGGAAGGTTCTGGAAGGTGCTGGTAGGTTCCAGTGGATGCTGGTGATGTCATGGGAGGCCACCATTTTGTGCTTCAGGCCCTCAGACAGAAGTTTCAGGGGTAGCCAAAATGGCTCCCTGAATCTGCAGCAACACGAAAAAGTCTGGTGGTTCCCAAAAAGGAAAAACTCAAACAGGGTTTGAGGCAAAAGTGGGACAAAATAAATAATGATGAGGAGGGACCACCCAAAGGGCTGACAGGTCTAACACGCGTCCCCCCCAGCTGAAAGTGGGGAGAGCTACCCAACCCCTTGGGAGTTCTCATCACTAAGGCGGAAATACCTTGAGAGACCGTCTGCATTGGCGTGGTCCACTCCAGGCCGATGTTCCACCTGAAAGTCCATCCCCTGTAGGGAAATAGACCACCTCAACAACTTGGGATTCTCCCCCTTCATTTGCATCAGCCAACGAAGGGGTCGGTGGTCGGTCTGAACCAGGAAGTGCGAGCCAAACAGGTATGGCCGCAACTTCTTCAGAGCCCATACCACCGCAAAGGCTTCGCGCTCTATTGCACTCCACTTCTGTTCCCTGGGAAGTAGTCTCCGGGATAGGAAGACCACGGGTTGATCCAGACCCTCTTCGTTGAGTTGCGATAACACTGCCCCAATGCCATGTTCTGATGCATCTGTCTGGACAATGAACTCCTTGGAAAAGTCTGGGGCCCTTAAGACCGGGGCCTCGCACATGGCTTTCTTCAATTTCTCAAAGGCTTGCTGACAAGCCTCCGTCCAGACTACCCGTCGAGGTTGTTTCTTGGACGTGAGCTCCGTGAGAGGGGCTACGATGGTACCGTACCCCTTCACGAAGCGGCGATAGTATCCCGTGAGGCCCAAAAATGCTCGGACCTCAGTCTGTGTCTTGGGGGGTTCCCAGGCCATGATGGCCTCGATCTTCGCCTGGAGGGGTTGCACCGCTCCCCTACCCACCAAGTGTCCAAGGTACACTACCGACCCCTGCCCGATCTGGCACTTGCTGGCCTTGATCGTCAATCCAGCTTGTCTCAGGGCCTGGAGAACAGCTTGCAGGTGACGCAAGTGATCCTCCCAGCTGTTACTGAAGACGGCTATGTCATCCAGATAAGCAGCAGAGAAACTCTCCATTCCGGTGAGGATCTGGTTTACCAGGCGCTGAAACGTGGCAGGTGCGTTCTTGAGCCCAAAGGGCATCACACAGAACTGGTAGTGGCCATTGGGCGTGGAGAAGGCTGACCTTTCCCTTGCTCCATCAGTCAACGAGATCTGCCAGTACCCTGAAGTAAGGTCAAAGGTACTTAGATATTGGGCAGCTCCCAGCCGGTCAATCAATTCATCCGCCCTAGGGATCGGATGTGCATCAGTCTTTGTCACTGAATTCAGTCCCCGGTAGTCCACACAGAACCTCAGTTCTGGTTGGGCACCCGGTGGTGCAGCTTTCGGTACTAACACCACCGGACTAGACCAGGGGCTGCTAGAAGGTTCAATCACTCCTAGCTCCAGCATCTTAGTGACTTCACTATGAATGCTGGCCTTCACCTTGTCTGACATCCGGTAGATCTTGGACTTCACAGGTGGGCTGTCTCCTGTGTCCACGTCATGGACGCACAGGTGAGTCCTACCCGGGACAAGGGAGAACAACGAGGAGTACTGCCCCAGGACCTGGCGACAGTCCTCCTGCTGTTCAGGAGTTAGAGATGGGGAGAGAATCACTCCCTCCACCGACCCATCCTTCTCTTGAGACGCAAACAGATCAGGGAGAGGCTCGCTTTCCACGTCCTCTCCTCCGTCAGTCACCATCATCAAGATGACTTCGGGCCTCTCGTGGTGGGGTTTGAGGCGGTTGGCATGCAGCACCCGCAGGGGCTGACGAGGGGTCTTCAGGTCCACCAAGTAGGTAGCCTTACCCTTCTTCTCCAACACCTCAAAGGGTCCTGACCAGCGATCCTGGAGGGCACTAAGCTCTCCGGGTTCGATCACCCACACCTTCTGGCCAGGCTCCAACTCCACCGGGTGAGCGTTGTGGTCATACCACGCCTTCATCACTGCTTGGCTGGCTTCCAAGTTGTCAGAAGCTTGCTTCCACAACTTAGCCATTTGGCTCCGGAAGGCCAGCATGTAGCTCACCACATCCTGGGGGAGCTTTCTGGGAGTTCTTTCCCATCCGTCTCTCACCAGGTTGAGAGGTCCACGTACAGGGTGCCCATACAGAAGCTCGAAGGGGCTGAAGCCCACTCCCTTCTGTGGCACTTCCCTGTAAGAAAAAAGTAAACAGGGTAGGAGGACGTCCCATTTCCTCCGCAGGCTTTCAGGCAGACTTCTGATCATGCCCTTCAAGGTTTTATTAAACCTCTCCACCAGACCATTTGTCTGGGGGTGGTAAGGAGTGGTGAACCGGTATGTCACTCCACACTCCTTCCACATTGCCCGCATATACGCTGACATGAAGTTGGTCCCCCTGTCGGACACAACTTCCTTGGGAAAACCCACTCGGGTAAAGATTCCCATCAGGGCCCTAGCCACAACAGGTGCTGTTATGGTCCTCAGAGGTATTGCCTCTGGGTACCGTGTGGCATGATCCACCAGAACCAGGATAAACCTGTGACCAGCTGTAGTCGGTGGATCTAATGGACCCACAATGTCGATGCCCACCCTTTCAAAGGGGGTGCTAACGACAGGAAGTGGTTCCAGGGGAGCTTTCAGCTTCACCCCTGTTTTCCCACTGGCTTGGCAAGACACACATGTCCGGCAGTAGGTATCGGACGACACTTTCATCTGAGGCCAATAAAAGTGTGGGACAAGACGGGCGAAGGTCTTGTCTTGCCCCAGGTGTCCTGCCAATGGTATCTCGTGAGCCAACTCTAAAAGGAAGGCTCGATAACGTTGAGGGACTACCAAGGCTCGTGACGATCCATGTAGGGGTGCCTTGGGTTCACTGTAGAGGAGGCCATCCTCCCAGTTAACACTGTAGTTCCCTTCAACGTTCCCTGCTGCCTGGGCTTCGGCCTGTCGCCTCAGCCCCTCAAGGGTAGGGCACTCCCTCTGGCCCTGGCAGAATTCCTCCCTGGACGGGCCTCCCTCCACGTGCCACTCGGCCGGGATGGGTAGGTCCTCCAGGTTGGTAACGTCCCCCTCCGCAGACTCCTGGTCCACCACCTCCGGTGGCCTATCCGTCCTACGGGGTGGAGACGCCGAGGCAGGCTCCTCCTGTCCTCGGTTCTTCCCTTGACTGGCAGCTGGCTGGGCCTTTGTTCCAGGCTCCAGCCGGAATGAACTCCCTCTTCGGGTAGTCACGGACCTTGTGCTAACACAGGCCCAGTCAGGTGTACCCAGCATCTCGGTATGAGTCCGGTATTCCACCTCCTTCCAAGCGTTGTGCTCCATGTCATTGCCCAGCAGACAATCGACTGGCACGGCAGGGCTTACGGCAACTCGAAGTGAACCTGCAACCCCCCCCCCATTCAAAGGGAACCTCAGCCACGGGATAGTGGCCGGTTCTGCCGTCAGCCATCGCGGCTGGGTGGAGTACATCGGGAATGACTTGCTCTGGAGACACCAGTTGGCTACGTACCATAGTCATACTGGCTCCTGTGTCTCTCAGAGCCTCCCCTCTTTGGCCATTGATGGTGATCCACTGCCCATACTTTGCAGTATTTGCGGGCACCTGGATCTTAGGAACCATCTCCCGTTCCCCCAGGGACACTAAAGTGACACCCGCCCACTCCCTTCCCTTAGTTAAGGGCATCTCCTCCCCGAGCACTACACTAGCTACTCCGGGGGGCTTTCCTCCAGTGGGAGGGGGTGAGCGTTTCTGACACTTCGGATCTCCTTTATAGTGTCCAACGCCACCGCACTCGTAGCAATGGACAACCCTTGGCTGCTGACTCTGGCCAGGATTAGGGTTTCTGGGTGGGTTAGCCTTAGAGGTGAATCCTGTTCCCTTCCCTTGGAAGTTATTTTGGGGGCCTTTGGAGAACTCCTTTTTCTTTTCCCCTCCTTCTTTCTTCTGGGGGGCGCCCTGTCCGGCCTTTTGAGTATCCCCTCCAGTCCCCCTTGTGGACACCCGGGTACTAGCCCAAATGTCCGCCTCCTCAGCAAGCTTCCGGGGGCTGGTCAGCTTGCTATCCACCAGGTGTTGCCGCAGTTCAGGGAAACATTTCTCGAGTAGGTGTTCCTTCAGTACTAGGTCAAACAGCTCCTCGTAGTTCCTTACTTCACTGCCCTGAATCCAACCTTCCATTGCCTTCTTCGCATAGTCCAGGAAGTCCACCCAATTCTGTGTGCCCAGTTTGTGACTACCCCTGAACTTCTGTCTGTACTTTTCCGGAGTAAGTCCAAACTTCCTGATGAGCGCCAGTTTCATGGTGGGGTAGTGGGTTTGCTCATCCTCTTCGAGGGCCAATAAAGCATCCCTACCAGCTGGAGGCATGTACTTATACAGTCCCCCTCCCCAATACTTCGCTGGAACCCCATGGGCCCTCAATGAGACCTCATAGGCTGCTAGCCACTTGGCGATGTCGTCCCCTGCCCCATAGCTCGCTACAATGTCCTTTGGCAGGTAAGGTTTGGATTCCCTGGTGGACTCTTGGTTTTGGCTGCCACCATTGGGAACAGGTTGTGCCCCGATTCGCAAAATCTGAAGATCTATTTCTTTCAGGCGCAATTCATGGGCCATCCTCTGCTCCTCCTTTTCCTTCTCCAGCTTTGCTAAGTCCCATGTGAGCTGTCTTTTCTCCCTCCGGTCTGCTAACTCCACTTCAGACAAGCCCCCGCTAGAGGCACGGCTGCCCCCCCTAGAAAGTGTCCTGGGCCCTGCGGACAGGTTCCCCACCTCAGGTTGGTACATCTCAGCCCCCTCGGGGTCAGGCTCTCCATCCCTGTCTTCTTCCTCAGCCTTGCTTTCCCTGCGTGCCTCCCCCCAAGCCCTTAAGCTGGTTTGAAGTGCACCCTTCTTTGCTCCTGGGGGACAGTACACCCCCTCTCGCTGGCAAAACTCCCTGAGTTGGGCCACAGTGTACGTGTCTAGATTTTCAAGAACAAACTCCATCTTGCCCACTCAGGTTAGAGGACAGGTTTTGTGCAGTAACAATGCAGGGGGGTACCTTTAGTAATACCTCCTCCCACCACCAGAGTAAATTTGGAAAAAACAAAAACCCACAATTAGGAAGGCCGCTGTGAGAAAACTCCCGGTGTAGGCCTATGGACTACCCACAGTTATTGTTGAGTATATGTAGGCACAGCTCTATCCCACCGCTGAACACCAATTTATGTTGGAAACAGCCCCACTCCCACTCCGCAGGGTGGTGGAGGGCCTTCCCGACACAATGGGGTAGCTTGGCTCGAGTGGTCAGGTAACAGGCGCAGTGCTAAGCATACAATATACCCATACAATAACCATGCGTGCATCCGTTCCAAAAACGACTCTACACCGTAAAAAATTATGAAAATATTCTTCTTTATCTTTTTCTCTTAGTTGCTGATTGGGAAAATAAATAACAATCACAATATACAAATTCTTAAATAGAGCAGGTCAAATAAATATTTGCTGTTTGCTGAAATAAATAGGGGTGATCATAAATAACAGGGCATAAATACAAGTGCAATATATATACAGACAATTAAATACTTTGAGGTAATAAATACTGTACCAATAAATACTGTACCAATAAATACTGTACACCAACAAGTCCTGTGGACCTATAAATACAGTGCAGCATTAAATAGATAAGAATTTAATAAATACAGTTTCCCCAATAAATAATTAGAAGTATACAGTAACACTCATGAATCAGATGACACTTCAATACTTAAGGGCTGATTTGGCCCAGGCACAGCTTGTAGGGTGTGGAAGGCTTGGGGGGTCCTACTCCCTGGCTGAGGCAAAGGCTGAGGCCTAAACTGAGGTAGATCAAAAGGGGGGAATTCCAATGCCCTGGCTTTCCTCTCCACACAACCTCTCTAGGTTAGTCCCAGTTCACCCCAGGCACAGTCGGGGGGGTTTCAGCACCTCCCTAGCCCCTTAGAGTAGTCTCTCAGGTCTCCACAGGGCCTTAGGCGCCCTCTACTCCACTTACTGCCCTTTTCTGATGTTCCGACGCCGCTGGAGTCGTGTCGACGCCGTGAGGCGGTTCCGGTCCGGTCTCGGTGGCCTCGGCACAGTGTCAGTTCTTTGTCGACGCCGGTAGGCGGTTCCGGTCCGATGTCGGTGGCCTCGGTTCGATCTCGACCTCCGATTCGAGGGCGTCGGGCAGTCTCTTCACAATGTCGACTTCGGGCGGCTCCGGTCCGATGGCGCTCTCGGCTCCGATGACGTCGGCCGGCCTGGCCTCGCTGTCGACTTCCGGCGACTCCGGGGTGCGATCCTCACCCCCGACCTCCAGTGCTCTTCCTCACAGGTTCCGGGCGACTCCGGAGTGCGATCCTCACTCCCGACCTCCGGTGCTCCTCTACCTCGGTCTCCGACGACTCCGGAGGGTGGACTTCACTCCTCCGATGACGCCGCTCGCTCGACCTCGGTTCACCTCCTTCTCGACCCTTGGTATTCCTCTCGACCTCCGCCGGCGCCCTCTTACGACCTCAGGCGGCTCCGGGTACGACGTCTGCTACCTCAGTCAGCGCCGCTTCTCCACCTCGGGCTCCAGGTCTTCGGCTACTCGACGCCAGGCTCCAGGGAAACCAGTTCTCAGGTCAGAATCTTGCTGCTTTCTTGGTTCCAAGGCCTGTTCCTGCTGTCCAGGTCCTTAGGATGGTTTTCTTCTGACTTCTTCCCACACAGGGCTATAGGCTGGGATCCATCAGTAGGGACAAGTATCAAGGGTGGGTTTATGGACCCCACTCCAGGCACAAGTTTCCACCCCTGCTGCTTCACTCCTTCCTCCTTCACTGTTGAGCTCCTCTCTCTTCACTAGTCAGGTGCCAACTGCCAGCTCCAACTGCCAACTGCCTCTCTTATCCTCCCAACATTCTAAACGGTTTCCAACTGTCACACAGTTCTGGAATCTCCTGGAAGGTTCTGGAAGGTGCTGGTAGGTTCCAGTGGATGCTGGTGATGTCATGGGAGGCCACCATTTTGTGCTTCAGGCCCTCAGACAGAAGTTTCAGGGGTAGCCAAAATGGCTCCCTGAATCTGTAGCAACACGAAAAAGTCTGGTGGTTCCCAAAAAGGAAAAACTCAAACAGGGTTTGAGGCAAAAGTGGGACAAAATAAATAATGATGAGGAGGGACCACCCAAAGGGCTGACAGGTCTAACAGAGAGAATATCCAAAGGAGCGACACCCTTAGTAAACGTAAAAATCAAAATAAGCACTCAACAACTTCTGTACAAAGCCGGGTGCACTCTGAAAACAGGCTACAAAGTGCTACAAATCATAATAAAAAGTAATTAAGTACCCCAAAGCAGTGCTTCCCAAACTTTGTAAAACCATGACACACTTTTTTGAACATGAAAAATAACAATATCTCAACTGGTATCAATCTGAAGGACAAATAGACATGTATGTATAAAACAATACGTGAGAAAGAAAACGGGAGACTCTGGAATGTTTTTAGAATGTGCACATTGCATAATATATTTGTGGACGAAAATTCAAGAAACAGGAAGATACAGTTGTAGCAGCACTGTAGGCAAATTAAATGCGAAAACAACCCGAATTGGACTTGGTGCTCGGAATGCGTAAGTGACACAGATAGCGACGCAAGTGACAATTGTGAAGTCAGCGAAAACGGCGCATGGTGCAAATGTGAATAGTTATATACAGTGAAAATTGTGGCTCTAAGCAATGATTTACAATTTTGATAATGAATGATGGAGGGTAATTTTAGTAGAGCCACAGAAGGAAATGCGCCATCATTTGCGCTGAGGGGTCAACGACGTTTTGATCCTATCAATCAGAATCATCATCAGGACCGGGTTGTAAATATTTGTGGTGCTGGGAGAATAATTAACGAAAAACTGGTCCACAGCGGCGTGTGACCGGGATGGCTGCAACAGTCTCAGGGGATGAACGGAGATCCAGTATGTAGAAAACTTCACGTACAGATGAAATGCGTTGTGCCGTATAAGGGATCGGCGGGCAAACAAGTTACGGCTCCTTGGTGTCCCTGGAGATGGGTACACGAACGTGGCGAGTCCGTAAATGATTTCCCACATAATGTTTTATACATACATGTCTATTTGTCCTTCAGATTGATACCAGTTGAGATAGTTATTTTTCATATACCTACCCTAATCTCAACGTGGTTTATGGGATATACTCCTGTGGTTTATTACAACACTTTTTAGAACAACACACTCTCGCGACCCACCTAGTTTAAATGGATATGAGGAGGTGATGTACTAAAGCATCGTGTGGTAGTGCATTTACAGACAGCACAGTTTCCTTTGAAAGGGTCTCTAAATTTGCACAGACAGTTTTACTGATCCAACTCTTCTGCACACAAATTATAATGTATGGAAATTGGGATCAGTGAATATTCATCATTTGTGCATCACCACATAAGGTATCTCGATTTGTTTCAATCCTAATCATTGGTTCCATCAAACTTCAGAATCACAAAAATGTGCTTCACTTTTGCAACTGCTGAATGTGTGCAGTTCAATTAAAGGTATTTAAATTTTATTGTGTGCTACGAAAAAATTGAGACCCTACAGTCATTCCTCTCGCACTTCATGTACCCCTGCAAGAGTGTCACATAATTCACTTTTCTTTCTCGGACAGCAAAGTGAGTGGAGTTTGTAAACACCAGACCCCTGTTAAAAAACATAAGGAGCAAAAGACACAGCCTAACATTTGCCTTCTGTCTCTGAAGTGCAGCAAATGTGGCAAGATAAATACAGAGTTTAAAGGCATCTTCATTTATTTTTTTGACTTTTGCAACCCAGCAAAAATCGGCTTGTGACTCAGTTTGAGAAACACTGTCTTAAATCAACAGTCTTCCACCTGAATCTATTTTGCTATTCTCAACTAATATCCATTCAGAGGTGGCTGCCTACGCAGGAGCATGAATGTGAACGGGGCAGCCATCTTGAAACTGTTTTAAAATCCACTTAAAGATGGGATCGCTAGTAGTGCTTGCATGGAGATGGAGCACTGTAAATTGCAGCAAGAACCCGATAGCAGTGTATGGGGTGCTGATGGGTCCTTGCAACAACAACAAAAAATACGTTTACTAAAGGGAAATCACATTGGCACAAGGCTTGGGGTGAAATTCTAATTACACCGAACTAACTTTGATAATTTCACGTTACTCTTTTAAACCAAAATTACCAACAAGTATGTGATTACACTGGTTTGCTTTATTGTGAGTAATTTGGCACAAAAATCAACCACTAGAATAATCAACTTTGCAAGCACAAGCTGCTGCTCCTGTTTGTGTTGTGTTACATTTAGTGCTATTTTCTTAGCACACAATGCATCCTGTAGTCCATTTGGGATGAGGGGTGTATTTTACCCTAAGAAAATAATGTGAAATAGTGGGTTACACTTTACGTAATTTTACCCAATCTCACTTAAGTTTGCTGTAAATTCACGTAATTACGCAACAGCACATTACGTAAAATACACCCACCCTTAATTGATACACCAGTTTCTTGCACTGAATGGTAGCATTTTTAAGGCATGTGTCTCTAAAATGCCATCACTCACAGATCGGGGACACAATTGTGGAAGTGGCCTGACAACTGTTCTTTGGGGTATGTTGTGGTGGGCATAAGCAAAACGTGACTGACATTATCACAGACCAATAGAGAAAAGGCTGACAAAATCCCTCTAAATAAATATGTACATGAATGCATTTTTTTAAATAATTTTGGGGAGAAAGACCAAAGGTGTCAGATAAAACCCTACCTTAAAACAGAGAGCCTCTTTTTTTGCTCCCATACAAAACTGTAATGAGTCTGTTGAATGAAACAAACTTCCTAACAGATCTAAAAGAATCTAATCTGCTAAATCTCTGTGCATCATTCGGGATTTGATTCTCAACCTTGGCATGCGAGTCTATAGAATAGTGACATGAGGCACTTTCTGCCCTGGGACACATAGAAGAATCTTGTTCACATAATGGTCATAGCAAGCAAGAATTTATTATGGAAATGCTCTGTTCACGGGCCTCAGGGCCTGACTTAAAGTTTGGCGGATGGGTTACTCAGTCACAAATGTGACTGATAATCCATTCGCCATATTACAAGTGCCTTAGAATATAATGCAGCTGTGATACGGTGGGTGCAATATCCGTCACATTTGTGACAGAGTAACACATTTGCCTAACTCTAAATCAGTTCCAAGTGACAAACTGCACAACTAAAAGCGGTTCTTTACTCTGTTGCATAACTCCTATCCAAAACAGAGAAATATAGCAATACGGACACAGCATTTTCTACACAGTCTACATTGCCTGCAAGGCACTGCAGTTGGAAAGGTGAAAATATCTTGTAGACAAACTGAACTGTGTGAGAAGGAAGTTCTATAATAAGATGGAACTTTTCAAGAAAAACCCCAAGATCTAGAACACTCTTCCAAATAACATTATGTATGGCCATTTATTTTATCCTGTTCAAAACTGAACTGATGAAGTACCTACCTACTAACCACTCTAGCTACCCAAAAGGTTACCCACCAGCGAGACAAATATGCTTCAATATTAACAATCTATCCATTTTAATGTCATCAACACATGAACAATATGCTTTTCTCGTTTTACGCTTCATTTTGCACCTCTAGTAGGGTAATTAAGATTAGTCTGCTGACAGATGGCCCTGCCAATGCTTTCCCTTAAAGAGGTTGAAAACTGCTCCCAGAGCAGAAACAATGGATCACACCTTTTCACAGGAATATCTGAGAGGTCGCAATGTGAGACATATCAGCTCAGAAGAGGCCACTAGGAAGGAGTCAGAAACTTGTATGACTTCAAAGGGACCAGTAAGAGGCCAGTCCATTCAGAATTAAGTGTAAACGAAGGTCTAGGAAACAGCACACTTTTTATTTCATATAGCCAATTTGGCACCAGCCCAGTGGAAGCAGTAGCTTGTCACAGAAGCAGTTTGGTGTAGTTGAGGAGGGAAATGTTTGTTTCCTTAAACACACCTGTGGCAGGTACAAAAGTTTTGTTCAGGGGAAGAAAGCTTCTTCCATGTTGGATTTGCCTCATAATAGTGCACTGTGGGATAGTTTGCAGCATGGGAAACAGAATGTGTTGCAAAAGTGGGAAGGGTTGCCCCTGGGAACTTTTTTCTCATCGGTTAGGTAGTGTCCAGGAGTTACTCCCACCAACTGGCCAGTGAATTCTACAAAAGTGGCACCTTATCAATTGCCCATCAGAATACTTTCCGGGCCAGCAGAAAAACAGAAGAGGACCTGCCCTGCTGTTCTAGACCAGTGTGGGGATCTGAAAGGCTGGACCTGCTCCCAAGTGACTAAGAAGTGGACTTAAAGGGTCAGTTATCTGACATTCTGTGTGACTACAGGGGCACAACAAGCTGCTAGATGCCTTTATCCTCAGACGTACCCAGCTGACGTCTAGCAACTTGACCTGAAGAGGACCCCACCTATGGCATCTGCTGAAATGACTCCTGGTCCTTAAATGCCGTCCGTATAGTTCTGGAAGCTTTAGAACTGACCAAGAGGATCTGCTCCAGAAACTCAGAACAGTTGGGACTTTTTGGACTTTCAAGAACTCAAGAGCTTCAGTCGGGTCTTGCAACAAAAGTGGCTGTTTTCAAGAGGATTTTGTGGGATACAGCTCCAGGATTGCCCCACTATAGGGTGTAGAGCTCAATAAAAAAAAAGTCTAAGTCTGAAGGTAGAAATCTTAATAGGGTATAGGCATGAAAAGCATCTGCCAAACACAAGGACTTTGGAGAACAACATTTTGAATTTCTCCTGCTCTGAACTTTTTCTCCAAAATCAACGGACCACATCCAGCAGCTATCTGCCTCTGAGAAGACCAAAGCAGATACAGCCTGCAACTGTGTCCCTTGCAATAGGATTTTGACTTCCATGAGGTAAAATGTTTGGCCAGGACGAACCGCTTGCAGTATCTGAACCACGCTTCATCACGGTCTGCCTATCTGCGTCTAGGTCCCAGTCTTTCACAAAGTGGCTGCTGATTGACTCTTTACTTATTCTTGCCGCTTTTTGCTTTAAATCTAAAAAAAAAAAAATGTTTTTTGCTTCTTTTGCCTAGATTTGTGTCATTTTGCTCATTATTTTCCATTTTTAGAAATGGATTGTGGGACTTTTATTATGGTTTGACGTTTTAGAGCTAAATGCTTTGCACATTTCCCTAATTTAATCCTGTCTGCTCTGTGCCATAGCTACCCCACTTTCTTGCAGTCCCATTCAGTCTGCCTGAATTTAATAAAGCATATTGAAACAAAAAGAAAATGGGGGAAAACGTCACATCTTATCAAAGTGACAAGATGTTTGCAGAAACATAGGTCTAAAACTGTAGTGACAACCAGCATAATGGCTATCAGCAATTCTTCTTCCAAGCCTTCAGAATTAGTATTGTGAAGGCTGAATGAAACCGTACCTCTTTTTCTAAATCCTGCACCAAAAACCTATAAAAGTAGAAAATGTAAGCAGATGTAACATACCCAGGCAGCTTAAAAAAAATTAAAACACAAATATTGGGATATGAAAAAGTTACAACTGCATTGGTGTCAATTGTGATGTTGCACACATAGTTTCAAGAGAACACTTTTTTCCATGGCCTTACACACAGAACCTATAAAAAGCCTAGATTACTGAAAATAAACCATCCTTACAAGCAGAGACTTAATGGCTAGACATGATCTTGAACGTTTTCTTACAAAAATCACCCAAGGATCACAACATCTGCATACTTCAATGTAAAGTGCACAAAACAATTATCAGCTAAGTAGGTCATAGATGCCTACATTAGCTAGTATACCTCTATATGCTAACATTTGGAGGGTCATAAGAGACATTTCAAACTGTGCCGAGAACACATAAAAGCCTTGCATGCAGTTTATTTAAAGGAGGGAATACAGGCCTTCCAAAATGAGCATCATCTCTTAAAAATGTGGAGTTCAGTGATGTAATCAGAACTGTACACTGCTGGTAGGGCATTCAGGGCACTGTGACGAGGGGAGAAGGTGGCAATTGCAATAACCAGCAAATTGTTATTGCTCCTGAATCTTGGCTACATACAGGTCTAATAACTAAGAATGAAACAATTGCTCTTTAATTATATACACACCTCCAAATCAATAGTCAAAACTAGGATAAGACAATATTAAGAAAGTCTCTATTATTGAGGTTTGGATGAGAAGCCACCACTATGCTAAATAGACAGCGATCTTTCGAAATAAATATCTCAATACTTCTTAGAGTGGGCTTTATGTTTGCTCATAAATTAATGGACTATCTGGCTATTCAACTTTGCTGCTTCAAATGCTTTTCTCCCAGGTTTTTGTTGTCCTACCTCTGGAACATTTAGCTTTCAATCTTGTTTTTTTGAATAGGTAAGTTGCTGATGAGTTCAAGTGATGCGGGTCCAGTCTATCTCACCCAGTCGTTCGAGCAGCAGGACTGCTCAGCACAGCAAAGCAGGGCAGAGTTCAGCAAAGCAGCGGTATGGCAGTGTATCAGTCCTTTTCAACTCCTTCCCCTCCTACCGCTCGCCCTCCTCCTCCTCTCCCTCCTCCCGCTCGCCCTCCTCCTCCACTCGCCCTCCTCCTCCGGCTCACCCTCCTCTTCCACCTCCTCCAGCTCGACATCCTCTTCCTCCCGCCCTCCTCTTTCTCCTCCTCCTCCTCCTCCTCCTCCTCCTCCTCCCGCTCGCCCGCCTCCTCCTCCTCCTCCTCCCACTCGCCCGCCTCCTCCTCCTCCTCCTCCCACTCGCCCGCCGCCTCCTCCTCCTCCTCTTCCCACTCGCCCGCCGCCTCCTCCTCCTCCTCCTCCTCTTCCCACTCGCCCGCCGCCTCCTCCTCCTCTTCCCACTCGCCCGTCTCCTCCTCCTCTTCCCGCTCGCCCGCCGCCGCCGCCTCCTCCTCCTCCTCCTCCCGCTCGCCCGCCGCCTCCTCCTCCTCCTCCCGCTCGCCCGCCGCCTCCTCCTCCTCCTCCTCCTCCTCCTCCCGCTCGCCGCCTCCTCCTCCTCCTCCTCCTCCTCCTCCTCCTCCCGCCCGCCGCCTCCTCCTCCTCCTCCTCCTCCTCCCGCTCGCTCGCCCTCCTCCTCCACCCGCCCTACTATTCCTCCTCCTCCCGCTCGCCCTCCTCCTCCACCCGCTCGCTCTACTCTTCCTCCTCCCAGTCGCCCTCCTCCTCCTCCCAGTCGCCCTCCTCCCCCTCCTCCCGCTCCCCCTCCTCCTCCCACTCACCCTCCTCTTCCACCTCCTCCTCCCGCTCGCCCTCCTCTTCCTCCCGCTCGCCTTACTCTTCCTCTTCCTCCTCCTCTTCCTCCCGCCCTCCTCTTTCTCCTCCTCTTCCTCCTGCTCGCCCGCCTCCTCCTCCCAGTCGCCCTCCTCCTCCCAGTCGCCCTCCTCCTCCCAGTCGCCCTCGCCCTCCTCCTCCCAGTCGCCCTCGCCCTCCTCCTCCTCCCAGTCGCCCTCGCCCTCCTCCTCCCAGTCGCACTCGCCCTCCTCCTCCCAGTCGCACTCGCCCTCCTCCTCCCGCCCTCCTCTTCCTCCTCCTCCTCCTCCTCCTCCTCCTCTTCCTCCCGCTCGCCCTCCTCCTCCTCCCTCCTCCTCCTCCTCCTCCCCCCTCCCGCCCTCCTCCCCCAGTCGCCCTCCTCCCCCCAGTCGCCCTCCTCCCCCCAGTCGCCCTCCTCTTCCTCCTCCCGCTCGCCCTCCTCTTCCTCCTCCCGCTCGCCCTCCTCTTCCTCCTCCCGCTCGCCCTCCTCTTCCTCCTCCCGCTCGCCCTCCTCTTCCTCCTCCCGCTCGCCCTCCTCTTCCTCCTCCCGCTCGCCCTCCTCTTCCTCCTCCCGCTCGCCCTCCTCTTCCTCCTCCCGCTCGCCCTCCTCTTCCTCCTCCCGCTCGCCCTCCCCTTCCTCCTCCCGCTCGCCCTCCCCTTCCTCCTCCCGCTCGCCCTCCCCTTCCTCCTCCCGCTCGCCCTCCTCTTCCTCCTCCCGCTCGCCCTCCTCTTCCTCCTCCCGCTCGCCCTCCTCTTCCTCCTCCCGCTCGCCCTCCTCTTCCTCCTCCCGCTCGCCCTCCTCTTCCTCCTCCCGCTCGCCCTCCCCTTCCTCCTCCCGCTCGCCCTCCCCTTCCTCCTCCCGCTCGCCCTCCCCTTCCTCCTCCCGCTCGCCCTCCTCCTCCTCCTCCCGCTCGCCCTCCTCCTCCTCCTCCCGCTCGCCCTCCTCCTCCTCTTCCTCCCGCTCGCCCTCCTCCTCCTCTTCCTCCCGCTCGACATCCTCTTCCTCCCGATCGACATCCTCTTCCTCCCGATCGACATCCTCTTCCTCCTCCTTCTCCTCCTCCCGCTCGCCCTCCTCTTCCTCCCGCTCGACATCCTCTTCCTCCCGCTCGACATCCTCTTCCTCCCGCTCGACATACTCTTCCTCCTCCTTCTCCTCCTCCCGCTCAACATCCTCTTCCTCCCGCTCGCCCTCCCTATCCTCCCGCTTGCCCTCCCCTTCCTCCTCAGGCTCACTCTTCTCCGGCTCGCTCTCCTCCTTCTCCGGCTCGCTCTCCTCCTTCTCCGGCTCGCTCTCCTCCTCCTCTTTCATCGGTTCGCTCTCCTCCTCCTTCTCCGGTTCGCTCTCCGCCTCCTTGTTCTCCTTCTCCTCATTTTCCTCCTCCTCTTTCTCCGGCGCCCTATTCCTCCGGCGCCCTATTCCTCCGGCGCCCTATTCCTCCGGCGCCCTATTCCTCCGGCGCCCTATTCCTCCGGCGCCCTATTCCTCCGGCGCCCTATTCCTCCGGCGCCCTATTCCTCCGGCGCCCTATTCCTCCGGTGCCCTAGCGCGCTCTCCTGCTTCTCCCATGGCTCGCCCGTGCCCTCCTCTTCCTCCCTCACCCTCCCTGGAAGTGTTTGTGCTGCTCAGAGAGCGTCTTGGCAGGCACGAATCGCTGCGCTCTCACAAGAATGAAAACAGCCTAGACGGGCGGCGTGTAATAACTTTGGATCGTGCTTAGAACTGAATCCGTCCCAGGTCTCCACACATCTGCCTGGCACCTCATTCAGGTGATGGGCAACACCCCTCCCTCCATGTGCACACTGTATGGCTAACCCCTTTCTGTTGACTATGTGAACACAAAGTGCCTCACATTGCACCTCTCATGGCCCCCTTCCCCTGCGCCAATGTTCCGATGCCCAGGCTCAGGACCTAGCAACTCTCTAGCCCTCCCTCCCACTCCGGTTCCACTGCACCAGACCAGTGCATAGTGGGTGCCCAAGAGCACATAACAGATGCATTCCTCACTTAGTGTCTGCCCCTTCTCTGGATCACTCTCTGTGTGTCTCCTACGCGCCACAACTCAGTGTCCGGCACCTCTAAGTACCACGGTCCTTCAATTCGTATGCTCATGCACAGCAGACCCCGCGTTCCCGTGGGCGCACTCTCGGTGCCTGGCACCCCTCCAAAAGTGGATTGAAGCGTTTATGGGCAGCACCCCCGTCCCTCCATGTAACCATTCAGTGCCCATCATTCTCTCAGACCGCGGTCTCCAGCTATGCACACACTGCCTGCCACCCATATTATCTACCTCCCCCATGTCCCTCTGCTCCCACACAGGCTGGCACTTCGATTCTCCTCCCCTTGACCTTTTAGGTGCACCCACTCACTACGTGGTACCTCTCCACGCTCCCCTTCCCCAAGCCCCTCTTGTCAGACACTATTCGCTGGCACCCCTATTTCCTCCCTAGTCTCCACGCAAGCACACTGTATATGGCTCCTTTCTTGCCATCTGTCCTTCCACATGCACCAATCTGTGAGCAGAAAGTGCCCGGCACCTCTCTCGATCACCCTTAGTACACTGTTTGTCTTTGCCCTGAATCTGATGTGTTTTTTCACTGCTGTTCTGGTGCGGGGTTCGAATGGGGGGTCAAGGTTTTCTGTGTGACTACCTGTGTGCACTCTGTATCTGTACTGTGTGTTTGCCTGTAGCCTTAGACCACTGGTTAATAAGCTCCCAAAGGACCGCCATGCCCCCCAATATCACCTCCAAAGATTAACCTCTTTCAGTGTCACTTAGTTTCATATCCTCCAGTTACAGCCTGGGATTAGGGTGAGGAACCTCCACCCGTCCCATAAAGAGGTTTTGAGGACAGCTATGGGTCACAGGAGACTTGACAGATGTGAAGACAAAAGATAAGTAGTGACAGTATATGCTGCAGCTCCTGGGATAATGTATTGCACGGTGAAACACAAGGTCCCAAACACAAGGCCTATTGGCTATGCCAATGCTTGTTAAATAAGCGCAGGGTCACATTTTTGTTTTAAAGTTAAGGGAAAGCTATGTTTATTTTACATTACTATCATAAGGCTGCAGATAGCAGGGTCTGATAATGATCAGTGCTCAGTTAGATGTATGACCCAGTCCAGGCCACACAGGTGAAGAACTGGAGCACTGTGGTATTGTATTTAAGTCTTAAACAAATGTCCTTGTCAACTCAATATTGAAGCTGAGAACAAAATTAGGTGTCTGGACGTTTTAAAATGGGAGCAAATTAAAATGTAAAGTTACCTTTAGGATTAAGTTAACTCTTCATTTATATTTTCCTCCATTTCAAAGTGCTGTATTTACAAACAGCAGGCATCTTGCTCCCAGTGGCGACTGTGCCATATGTATAACTGAAAAATACAGTATTTTTTTTTTTTTTAAGTGGGAGAAATTAGAAGTACAGAAAAATGTTTCATACTTTTGCAGAACATTTTTCAGCACTTTAAATTTCTTCCATTTAAAAAAAATGGTTGTATGTTTGTGCTACACATGTAACAGTGCCACATATGGCAAAAAGGTACATCCAGTGCCACAAGTACATCCTACACATGCTCTTAGTCACCCATAGAGACATATCCCATTCATGTGCACACGTTTATACATCCCAAAGAACATGCTCTCACTGATAAACAAGGCAGCCCTGTCATAGTGTCCCTAGTAAAAGTATTTTTTCAAACCATAACATCTGGCTCTAGTGAAATTAGCCTTTAAGTCAATGAAGCTGGCCGTGGGGGTGTCTGGTAACATTGCACAAGTTGTTTAGCCTTTAGTAGCTCATGATGATTTTCACTGATCAGAAGTAGCCCTCACTAAAGAAAAGGTGGGTGACCCTTAGTCTAGTACATCCTTCTTGGTACGGAGGGAGACAAACTCCGGAGAATGAGGTGGATTGTCTGCAGAACTCAGATAATAGCAAAACATGACGGTCGGCTCAAGTTAATAAATCAATGGCAAATTCAACAGCTGAAAAGAAAACCTAGAATTGCAGAAACAAGACCAACTGGCGTTGCCAATGCTTGTTACTACAAACTGTGGAACCCCAATGGCACTTTGTTCTTATGTGTTCCGACTTTTAATAAGGACGGTCATAGACATTTTCTTTCTCTCCCTCTCACACACACACATTATTGCCCAAAGCTAAAAAAATGCAAGCAATATTTGCAACGATAACTGCATTGCCAAATAAACAATATGATGAGCAAATTCTGCGGTGTGCTCTATAAATATTACTGTATTCGTTCACCAAGATTATACAAATTAATTCAGTGTCAACCCAGCTCAGTGTTCAGGATGTAACTGAAAGCTGCTGTAGCTTAAGTGAATTGCCGGTGAAGCCAAAAATTGTATTCAATCTTAACAGTGGTATATTTTTTGTCTAAAACTCGATTTATAATTTCAGTTTTGATGTTTATGCCTCATTCGTCATGGTAATGGTAAAATGCAGCTGAATACGGCTAAATGCCTCCACGCTTGACCTATACCTGCTTATCTGCAAGCCCGTCATACAGGTGCCTCGCTCAGCGAAGGCTTGGAGCTCCAAGACATTGAGAAGTCACCAGGCCTTAGAAGACTTACATGTTGGCATTGGCATGTTCTCTAGCGAGGGCCTTTGCAAGCACACTCTAAACAATATATGCACGACATTTTGGCTGCACACTGTGTTCTGGGTGGAATCTAAAGCACAAAGGTGTGTAGTTTGGAGCTTAAATTAAACACGAGACTGAACAGTAAATTATAACGGCTAACACTTTAACCATCAGTCGACCATCCTAATGTATGCAGACCATCCTAAAGTATGCAGACCATCCTAAAGAATACAGACCATCATCTATGTACCAAAATGCCTTATGGGAGCATAACCAGGGCGAGAGCTTAGAGAGGATTTCTCTCGCATACTCTGCAATCCGATTCCATACTCTGCCATCCAAATGCTACAGGAACATTTAAAGAACAATAGTATTTAGGCCACATTTGGCAATGGCTAGTAGGGCTGCATGTTCCTAGGGGGCAAAGACCATGCTCACCGCCCCATCAAAACCCTATCGCCCATTATGCAATAACAGCGATGAGGAGTGGTGTGTTCTCTTCACTGTGGATTAGAAACAGCTGCACACAAGAACTTTGACTACCAGTACACTAGTGTGGCAGCTCCTTTTCATTTCCACGAGAGTAGGGGTAGAGACACTGGATACTTGTTCGGCACTGACCATCTTAATCCAGCTAGCATCACTGTGAGCTATCTGCAAAGAAAGGGGTCATCTCTAACGGCTGCTTCCCACTGCCTCCACAGTAAAGGAATTCTCCACATGAGTCAGAAGGAGTCACAAGGGCCAGAAGACAACAATCCAGAGAAACGTGCCCGAAATCTTGAGTTCATTCCCCCCTGACCTGAGATTAGATGGAGAACTAGCCCACTGCAGGGACGATTTCCGAGCATTTCTCTAAATAATACTCCAATATTAAGGCTTGACAACCAGGAGGCCATTGAGACGAGTCATACTACCACATTTACTTTGAAGCAAAGTCAACTACAACCAAAATGAGATCACGGATATAGTCTGCTCAACTAAAATTTCATGCATAGATAATTCCATTGCTAAGAAGATATTTCCCTAAACTGATGCATGAGGACTGAAATATATGCTCATCACACAAGACACTGTTCAATTTCACAGTAGCACAATGTCTACGGATGGATAGCGGTAAAAAAAAAAAATTGATTAATGAGGTTACTGATACCAATATCTGTCCCGCCTTTAATAATAAAGGTGAGGTTGGGGGGGAACACACCTGTTTTAACCATTTTCTCAAGCGAAACCGCTTAACTCAACTTGATCACCAAATGGTGCTACTGTGCTACACTTGTTGTCATACCAAGTCTTGAATCAAAAGCAGCTATTACAAGTTTAGTAACTTGAACGCCTTTAATAACACACAGAAGAACACTGTGGCTACTTCAAATAAAGACAGTAGATACGAAACTTAACTAAAGGACAACTGTAATGTTCTCTTAGTAGTCACAGAATGCAGGAAGATGTATCAGTTGATGGCCAACCCTTCATGAATTACAAGTGATGTAGCTATTGTGCATTGTAAAACGACATATATATGCTGTGCAAAATAATGTACGAGCACTCTTACAGATGCATAGTTCTTAAAAAACAATGTATGCGTGTTAAAATAAATGTCTCAATTTGACAATGGAGGTAGGAAAATTATCAACATGGTTGTGTCATCGGTTTAGAATAAACGGTTAGTACTCGGACACAGCGAGTGTCTGTATGTAAAGAGCAATAAACTATGTGGTTAAAATATAACATAAATCTATAGTAAGGCTCACTGATAATATGCAGCAACTAAGGATCTAATTATGTAGCAAGGAAGGCAAAATATGTTGCATTATGCAGCACAATCGTGGCCTTATTGCAATATTTTGATATTTTAGCACTCATCAATACAAAATGGATCCCGATCTATAGAACTATATTCATTCAACATCCCCGACTAAAGATATTTATCAACAAGTAATGATTTTGTTTTGCATGGAAGCATAAAAACAGCTAACTCCTACAGTAACATTTCTTCTATAAAACATACCATGTTTAACACACACACACACACACACACAGAAGAGAAACTATTCACACAACTGTAGTCACAATTCAAAGTGATCACCTCTCGATCTTCACCAAAAGCCACTGCTACAGCCTAACACGAGTGAATCAAGCCACCCGAGAATGCACCGGAGTCATACGAAATATTCTGCATTAGGAACAGGATCACGCGCCACAGCATAAAAAGGTGCAATCAACCCGTGGCTGAGGTCCTCAACATACCCTATTAAAACAGAATCAAAGGGAAATGTCAGAAACAGCTGCCAATTCTTGACATTTCTACTCCAAAAAAAGTCCTTCATCCTCTCCATCTCACTCTTACTGTACTCCAGCTACTGTGGCAATTGTGAAAATATATCAAAGGCCTGATAAAAGACTATAATCAGTGCTGATTGTTACACTCTTATTGGAACAGTGTTTCAATGGAAATCATTCACATCAACATCACCGATTACGACCAAGGCACTAAGCAGCTTTTTATATTTCGCATCCAGAGTTTTAGCTGCTATTGTCGAAGACCTATTGTGACCAATACAGTACTTCAAGTGGGCTTTGGGCCAGCCCCTTATTTATAATAGGCTGTTTTTGTCTCACTTCCCCGTTACTGATTCAATGTTTTTTTAGCTATTCTTTTATTTGTCTTGCCCAGGAGTATTACTGTCTCACTGTCTTTTTTTGACTGAATGATATCATCCAACTATAGACGTCAAACCATGCATTGCAATTCATAGGATTGATTATTTTTTCACCCTCTCCTTCTCCTCCCTCATACCCTCACTCTCCTCTATTTGTTAAATACTAACCCCCAGCATCCGCTCGCCCCCAGCCCAGTCACACAATAAGCACCGCTCACATCTGCATCAGCATAGAGCCATCTTAAACTGTTATTTATTTTTTTGTGTTGTAATTTTTTATTAAAACTTTTACATAAAATCTCATCATGAAAACAATGACTTCCGTCGCATTTTACAATAAATAGGTAGGTAGATTAATAAGAAGCAAATGTGACTTAACTCTCTTAAAGCATTCCAAGGAGGCTGCACATGCGCACATGAACACAGTGGGCATCATTGAACAATTTTACTAAGGCTTCAATAAAACGCATTCAAAGATGGCCGATGTGCATGCACACATCTATCTAGGGGAAAACATTGGCAAAGCCAAAAGGTTTCAAAGACAAGACCTACTGGCTTTGCCAATATTGGTTCATTCAGAACATCAGGCTAATCTGCCTATACCCAGGACAATAGTTGAACTTTTTGATGTTGTATTAGGAATTGCGATACAGAAAATAGCGGCCTGTTGGAAATCTCCTGATCCACACAGTCACCCACCCGGTGGAATACAGTTATGTTCCAAGAAAGGATAACGAGATTTCTGACAACAAGCTAACAGATTTGAATTTGGAGATTACATGTACACAACTGACAGATGTTCCAAAACAACTGCATCATGTTCAGAAAGGAAAAAAAGCGACAAACATGAAGCTGAAGACATCAAGTGCCAACACCAACTACATCACAAAATGGAACTCTCCTCGTTTCTATGGCTTGGTTTGACAGGGCAGCTGTCACAGAACAATGAGACTATCACTATAGACAGGCTCTGGCTCCGCACACTTGTTGGGAGTCAGGAGTACATGTTTTGATTGGGCAGAAGTTGTGTGCTTTCACAAAAAAGTGCTTCCCCTCCGGAAAGCTGTCATGATTTTGATTATTTCTCATGCAGCCCGAGGATGAACTTTCATGCAGGCATACACATGGTAAAGTGTCTTAAGATAACTAGATCATTTATGGTGTTGCTCTTTCTCTGGCAGCAGCACAGATGGGAGGGCAGTCATTAACTTACATAGATTTGTAGGTCTGTCTTAAAAGAGCAACTGTCACCTGACCTTTTAACCTGCACCACTATTATTCTACAGTTCTTTGCTTTCACAGAGATACATATTCATTCATATGTTATTAACTTGTAATGCTTCACATTACCATACAACGTTCCTTTAAATCCAGACCTACTTCCTTACCAATTCTTGTCTTTCAACCCATCTTACTCACTCTACTACACGCTCCCTCGATACAGTACCATAATGGAATAACCACCACATGCTCAATTACACCTCACGGCAATCGAACAACCCCCATCCCTTCCACCCGTCACCACACTTATGGCTTCTGCTCCATTTGTATGGTCAAGTGAAAAATTATTTTAAACAATTCAATAGAAAAACAAAACGTTCAATGTTACAATGAGCAGAAAACAAGCCTACATCTACATTCTACTTGCACTAAATGCTGTGCCCAATTTATTTTCCATGTCCTGCTTTTGTTTTATAATTGGTTTCTATTTTGCTTACTCCGTGTGCACATCATAGGGCCTCTGGAAGCACCTACCTCAATGAAAACAGTAATCTACATTACAAGTGTAGTATGTAGAATTAGAATCTCATTAGGAATATTAAAATTGCACCTGTAAGGACTGCTTGAACTCTGCAGACAAATCTCTTTATTCAGTTCACCAGGAGGGGACGTTAAAATAATCTGAGAAAAATGTAGGCTCTTTGGTACCTGCTTTGTACCTGAATTCAGCATTCACTCACTTAAGGACCACTTAACTTTTACAGTCTGCCGCTTCGTTGTAGCCAGTGTGATAATTTTTTGTGATTTGTGGCCGGTGAGATCTGGAAACAAGTTGTCTTTAGTGGAATTCTGAAAAGTATGCAGGAGATGTTGGATTATGTAGCAAAAGTGATAAGCCCATAATGTGGGATAACACAAAGACACAGCATTGGGTAATTCGAGTGGCTCTGTCTGAGGGAGCGCTAAGAGTTTGTACCCTGCCCTTTAGATAGCCTCCATGTTAGTTACTTATTGTGCATTGCAATGCAATTTAGAACAATCATACACTTACCCCTTGCCAGCTAATTACTGTCTCCAGACAGGACATTTTCCCTACGTGTCCACATCAATAAATGTGGGAAGATGGACCTTAAAACTGACCAGGAAACGTTCCGGTTGCTCAGCTCACACCAAAGTTTCACTCCAGAGAATATATGTTTCAAAGCTTACATTGGACAGATAATTATTGTCACTGAAGTTCTGCCAGGGACTTCAGGATGAGCCTACCTTCTTCGAGCCTGGTTAATGAACAAACACATACAAAAATCGCTTTCGGTCTCAGCGCGACACTTCAGATATCTATGTGGAGCCCAGAGCACTAAGGACCGTGCAGCTGAACCTTGATGTGGCGCCCTGTGCCCTTTCGCAGACAAAGTTCTCTACTGATATTCAGTTTCAGTTAGAAAAACTAGCTCTGATCAAAGAGGACCATGCTGCAAATGTTAACAAAAAAAAGTGCCCGTATGATAAAGGTGAGGTGTTCCTTAATAGGTGCTCACAGATCCAAAATAACGACAAAACGTGGGTGCGGTGTTGCTGATTGACCATTTCAAAACGAGTTTGAAGTGAGTAACTGAATGAGTGCAGTGGTTGTAGGGGCAGAAACAGAAGAGTGTGAGGCAGTGATGTGCCATAAACTCAATAAAAGGACTCGCCATCAGCCCAATGAGATAGCGCAGTGGATTAACGAATGAAGTGCTTACATTACTTACAGGATTGACTTTTAGGAAATCCAGTCACCTCTCCTCCTTCATAGATAAAGTGGAGTTCTATGGACATGGGTAATAACACCACCTATTATTAAAACACTTACAGCCATTAATATTGTGTGCTATAAAGGACCAATATTTTGAGTAAGTAGGTTCTGAAAAGGAGCATACAATTGAACGTAATACATTTGTTAATTATGCACAAGCATGTATAAACATCTTTTTTTTTCTAAATTATACCAAATGTTAAGGGATCCACAAAATACATGCAAAAATGGAGTGCAAGGAGTCTTGAGATTTCTTATTTTCAATTATTCTTTATTTGTAGTCAAATGCATCAGCCCAGCCAAGGCGTTTCATCCAACATGAACTTCATCAGGGTGGAATTGTCTTTTTGAAGATCACCAAGATGTTTCTCTATTATAACCACTGTAGTGTCTGTTAGATAAAGACTTTGAAGGAATTAATGCCTTCGATTCATATTGAGATTATCAAATTGATGATCACCCAGAAGCTTAATTTATTGCCAGATATTGAGCTCAACGGATAGACAGGCGGCCTCACATACCTGAGCGGATAACATGCTAGCAATGATCTAAGGCAATTATCCTATTAAGACTTTATTGAGCGGACGCGACGGTGGTCACCAGCGCATTGACACTACATCTGGCAATAAATTAAGCATCAATACGATAATCTCAATATGAATCGAAGGCATTAATTCCTTCAATGTCTTTATCCAGCAGATGCTATGGTGGTTATAATAGAGAAACATCTTGGTGATCTTCACAAAGACAATTCCAACCCTGATGAAGTCCATGTTGGACGAAACGCGTTGGCTGGGCTGATGCGTTGAAGTACAAAGAAAGAATAATTGAAAATAAGAAAACTTAAGACTCCTTGCACTCTATTTTTGCATGTATTTTGTGGATCCCATAACATTTTGTATAATTTGGAAAAATAGTTTAATTACATGCTTGTGCATAATTAATGAAGGTATTACGTTCAATTGTATGCTCCTTTTCAGAACCTAATTACTTTGAGAGAAAGTCTTTTCTCTTATATAGTTGTGACTTCTTAGCGGGTGGGGTCACGGGAAGTTGAGCATCTCTACTATACATATATGATAATTAAATACACTAGTGCAGCCCCTATTGCCCACACTGCTGTTTGCATAACTTCAAGTACTTTGAGTAAGTAAACAAGTGAGTGATAAACTTATAGGGAATGACCTACTTCCTAACGTATCACTAAGGAAAACAATTGAGCCCTAAGTGCCCTATGCGAAGACTGCGGGGTAGGGAACCATTCTCAAGCGCCTTCCTCCAAGCCATGCAAATCTGAGCCAGGTTACTGGATAGAGAGAAGTGTTTTTCAACGCAGCAATGAGGTGGGGCCTACCAGCTCTGTCTCCTGTGACTACAATGGTACAGTTAATAATAAAAGAGCCTTCCAGTGAGGAGCCAATCGCGACTGTGCCTAGCTTCAGAGCTATGTAAGCTGAAAACATGTCTAATCGCAATGTTTTGGGCAAACTAGCTTCTAAATAGTCCAAGAAAAAAAGCCCTAAAGATTAGAGGGTGGCATGGTTCAGTTTAGAAGAATCTTGCTGCAAAACTAGGGCTCCCAGATAGTAAAGTACGAAGAGAAGAAGCTTTCCCAACATCCTCATGGAATAACACCAGTGAGTTAAACAATTACACAAAACGCAGCTTTTTGTCAATCCAGAATCCTAGGTGTTTGACATTAGCACTCTGAAGGGTGCAGCTCCACAGCAGGGAGCCAAAAAAAGGCGTTCCACAGGCTGTCCTGGCAAAGGATCAACACAAGCCTCTTGCTAGCAATAAACTTCAAATGTGTGTATTTATAAATATCTTTAGTTAATGGTTAATTAAAACAATTCTAAGTTTTGTAAAACACAAGCATTACGTATATCACAGAAAGATGCTCATATAGGACCAACAGCATACCTCAAATCTTTAAACTTAGAAGGATAAAAGTCCACAAGATAGACAAAAATGCAAGTGCCAAGAGTGTGGTGGGAAAAGTCACCGATGTACTGCGCCTGAGGAGATCCTAGAGTTCACCAATGAAGCGGTTCCAGCAGCCAATCTTCCCGTGAACTTAACAAATGACGCGGTGAGCCTGCAGTACCCATCCTGAAAACAGTGTTCAATTGCCTCCTGACATAGACAAATATTCAATTCTCGAAATAATTGCTTTAGCCCAAATGGCCTTTCTACTCAAAACCGGGGCATGTGCACAGTATTTGTGCCAGTGATTCCTTCTGGCACAGGCAGAAGCGACAAGCAGCGTCTGCTTGTGTGAATATCCATCTTTAAGCTACTCCCTTACCCCCATCCGTGATCTTAGGAACTTAGTTCGTAGAGTTTTGTCAAAAAGAGCATCAGGCAGGGTTGAGAGTTCAGCTCACCATAAGACACTAGTGCAAACCGGTCGAGAGACTTAGATTGTAATGTTAGGGTATCATTTTTTGCTGACTTGCTTTCGAAGATCCTCAGTGAGAGACATCTGAATGAGCCATGTGGAATTTTCAAAGCCTAAGGGAGGGTCATTTGCAGATCAATCTAATTCTTCCGTATAAAAGCTTGCCAGGGTGTGACGACAGATTGAACATGCATTCACCAAAGGCAAGTCGAATCTGAGAATAAGCTTCAACATAATTCTACTATTTTAGGCCTGGATGGCAGAGAAAAGGGACTTGAGATTAAGGCACAGGATCTGCTCTGTATCATGCGCACAAGAAGATTTCTCCAAAGTGAAATATCTTGAAATACAGGTGTTTGCATGAATATGTTGAATATAACTAGGGACAAGAAAGACCCCTGTTGAACTCCATGCAAGACAGGTGAAGGTAGGCAGCAAGAGAATGACTACACCCAAACAGGAAGCATGAGAACCAGTACAAAACAGGACCCTAAAATCCAATCTCTGCCAGATGGTGGATTACAATGGCATGGCCTATTATATCAAAGGTTGCAGGAAGTTCCAAGAGGATGAGTTTAACCAGGCATAAAGAGTCAAGGCTTTTTTAGGTCATCCAACACTCTTACCAAATTGTTTTGGGGCCGACTCCTGGGCAGACACCTAATTGAGTAGAATACTTCAGGTGAGGTGTGGTTCGAAAGCCAGTGTAGTATTTTCCTCCCAACCTCAGTAACTATCTGTACTAGGTAAAGTAAGATATAATCATATTATGTACCAACATCCGGATAGACTTCTTGAGCTGCTGATGGATAATTGGAAACCACCAAACAAATGAGGCACAAACTGTATTACAAAAAGTGTTCACATGGTCAGTTTTCTGCCGAGCCCTATATTATAAGTTTTACTCAAATCTTTTTTGCTCTTAAATGAAAAAATGACAACCTATGGGACTTGCAAAAAAGATAAAATTATTAAATATTAGTGAATTCATTTTGAATAGGTTCTGTTGACAGTCTTTCTCTCTACTGACAACTGGAACCTTTTTTTGTGGCAGTGTATGCTAAACAGTAAAATGATTACGCAGCAGAATATGTTGCATAATCTAGATGTTGCATTTTATTGATTTACAGGCTGCATTTACTTTTTTGCACAAGGTTATTGAATGTTGGCCAGTTAAAAAAAAAAATAATAATAATGACAGAGTGAAATTTGTGTTTGTTACATGAGGTTAGATGTATCCTCTGTAAGCTTTGATAAGAGCTAAGTGAAGGTTAAATGTGCCTTGAGATGTAAAGCTATAGAATTTTAAGAGCGTGCTTACCTTTTTCACATCACTGAGCATACAGATACACAGAATCCGCTATCTTTGTGAAGATTTAATGTTAAATATACATTTATTTACTTGCAAATGTCTTTCACCTAGTTACAATAGATAGCTCTTTCAGGTGAGGGAACAGCAGTTGGGTCGGGTTTTGGTGCTTGTATTGGTTAAAATTCACAGTTTGCCTGTAATGTCATAGAACCCAACCATGGGGCATCTGGTGACATTTGGTGGTACTGGGCCATTCTGTGTGGTAGACTCCTTCACGGGATTTGATGGAGTTGGGTAAAGCCATAGCCACTCCAATTGAGGCAGTTGTGGATCAGTTAAGCTGCAGGGTTGAATAAAGCTTAAGGCAATGAAAAGCAAATTTATTTATTTTTCAGTCATTAAGTTTGAGTTTTAGATGTGTGTTTTATTTAGATCACTGTCACAATGTTTTTCTTAAACTATTCCTGAATTAAAACAGGAGTTACAGGGCATAGTCAAACACCAAGAATAATCATTGCGGTAAATTCGTTTTTTTGTTTAATACGGATATGTTTCATTCTGGGAGGCTGTTTGTGAAGAAGTACGGATTATCTGCACGGATTTTCTTTTTCAATCCGGGAATTAAACTCTTTTATGATTGGGAGCAATCTGAATAAAGATAATTTGTCTTTGGAGATACCCAATAAACCTTAAGATTTAGTCAGGACTCATCAAGACTTCGTATCATGATATTCGACTATGGTCTGTGACTGTTTTAATTCAGGAAAGGTTAGAGGTAACACACTGAATTTGTATATACATTTGGAGCCTGTCCAACTGCGTGACCCTGTGTCGATATTGATGCTTAGAACATCTTTTATGGGTGGACATAAGAGTGAAAGGTATGAAGTAGTTTGATCCTAATATAATGGTGAATGACGTTCAACAATTTATTTAGAATTGTAAATGGAAGTTGTAAATAAATAACAATGTCAACTTACATCGTAGGTTCTGGGTGAGGATTACTCACTTCTGAAGTAAGGAATCCTACGGTGCTACAGTGATATATGTTTTTGAATCAATAACCTATAATTGATTGAGCAACTAGCAGATTCTAGAATAACCTGAAATTAAAAGTGGCATGTCAGGTTTGTATTCTATCTTCATAAGTTGCATGAAACTAAAGTCAACAGTTCTCTATTTAAGTTATAGTTGACAGTTCTAACATCCTGCGTATCATTAAACAATCTGAGGAAACTGAGTCGGTCTCTTCAGTTGTAATTTTTTGTTAAACATGGTGGTTATTAGATTGTTTATTTTTAATAATTACAGTTAGCCAATAAGAAACAATAGTTTATGTATCCTAATTCAATGTGCACTTTAATATATATTTAATATGCTTTTGAATATTAATATTCTTTTTTTCCTTTTTGTTTTTCTTTTTTTTGCTTTTGACTTATCGTGTGATGTTGTCTTTTTACTTTCTGTTTTTGTTTGTGAAATTCTATTCATTTTCCTCCAATTAGTGAGAATCACACTTAAGCCCTGAAGATGAGTACACATGGAAAACACGAGTCGGCTGTGGGATCCTAACATTTTTCGACTGAGGGATTTCAAAGTCTTGCAGAATGTGACAATGTGCACAGGATATGTATTAAATGGTGTTAAACATTAAGGGAGTCTTTGTGGGGGAAAAACTGTTTGAATTTGTGTATCAAACAACTGTAAGTTGTATAGTTACACTTGAAGAATACATAAATTTGAATGTCTGCAAAAGCTTTAAGACTTTCATTACTTTGTTGATGTTGCTCCCTAAGAATCTTGCGATCATTTTGTAACTTCTAAGGTTGAGTTTCACAGGGCCAATTGGATCTGAAAGTATATATTTGTTAATGTGTTGGTTTGTTCCCTGCAACCCCGACCTTTGCCCATCCACATGGAGCATGGATGTGGCCTGTGTTTGCATTACTTGTATATGTAGAGGAAGCATGCAGAGCACATATGACTTTAACTACACTGGGATCTGTTTTATATTTGCCTCATTTTAGTGATACCTAAGACAGATGATAGGAAGGAGAACCGGGAAAACAAATGATAATTACAGGGTTCTACTGAGGACATTCCAGGAATCATTTGCAGAAAGTCAGACTGAGGATTATAAAAGAAAAGACAGAGTGCACATTTGAAAGGAGGTAGCTTCAACCTGCCATTTCCTTGGCCATTGTTCTCAGGAACTCTGCCCTCCTCCCCACAGGTTAACAGGTAGTGAGTGATCAGGACACCTCCCTTGTCTTTGTTCCCTTGTTGTGGGTCTCTCCTGAAAGGAGACTTCGTCTCCACTCCACCTTCCCACTAATCCCTGCAGGCACAGGCTATGGCTGGATGTGTCTAAGAGAAATAAGCAAAAGGAGAAACTACCTGAAAACAGTCTCAGAGTGGAACACTGAAATCCACAAACCCTGTTTGCAAACATGGTACGAGGATGGGACAGAAACCTAAAGTCAGTGTGCCAATATTTATTTTTACTGAATCCAGGGTCTTCACACTAGTGGTAAACGAGAAACCTTAAGCTCAAGGACTAGGGTAACTACCGCCATCTTCCCCTACCAGAATGAGGAGAAGTAACCTGTGGAAATTCACCCAGACTGGCAGGCAGTGCTGTCTGGAGCCTGCTTCAAGGGAGAGAGCCGAGTGCCCAGGAGGTGCTCTTACACGAGAAGAGGCTACTCTGAAAGAGAAGTGCTGCAACAGAGCTCAGGGAACACCAATTTCAAGGGCCTTTAGGTTTCCACCAGAGTACTGGCAGCTGCATCAACATCTGAGCATGAGGGGGTTTTGAAAATTCTTCACAACCATACAGCGTCCAGAAGCAGCAGGGCAATAAAATGTTGACCATCTGTAAACTACGAAGAAATGTACAAAGTGCCAAGAGAAAATCGCCATCAATAGAGGACACTGCACCAACAAGAAGTATTAACAACTGTGACCCAAGGTGAACTTGTTTGGGTGGAATATTGTGTGACAGAGGCTAAGGAAATGCCCAAGCAACTAGATCCTGAGGGCCGCAAGCACGGCAACACCAGTGAAACCTACTATCAATTGCTGCTGACGCTGTTTACCCGAGCCAATGAATGAGTGATGGCGCTCTCATACCTAAGAGCAACCACGTTTGCTGGGTTTTGGCAGGAGCCTGGACGTCTTTGCTTCATGGGCCAATGAGGATGTACCCCACCCCCAGCGGCACTGCTCCCAGCAATCAGCCTGCCAACGAAAATATTGAGCACAGCTCGGAAGGTATTGTGCACACAGGCGAGGGAACCTACCTACCAGGAAGTAGATTGGGTGGGGGGGGCCCATGTACTGGAAACGGATAAAGCCATCATAGAACTCCATGGACAAATCCCTCAGAGATCATTTTTGTCTTATACAAAGAATACCAGTGAGAACTGGCCCACTAAAAACTGCTGCACAGCCGTCCAAGAACCTTTAGTAGTTGTTGTCATCTGATAACATGTATAGTATTGTGCTGTATGAAAAAGTAAAGTATGTTTTCTTCTAAATTTAAAGCACTTGCAGAAGACTGATTTGATTGTTGTTCAATGGCCCTGGAGTTCTAACTCCACGCTACCTCCCCTGAGTAAAGCTTGAACTGCTCAAAGTTGCTACCCTGGGAGTCAAGTGCTAAAGGCATATGCCTTTGTGCTCAGTTTTTTGGCTCAATAGAATTAGCATGCCTGAGGACACCAGTGGTAAAAGAATCTGATTATCACAATTTGAGCCAAGTAATTCATGTCTATCATGAGACTACTGATAAAAAAAAGTTCCCACACCAACAATACTTGCCAAAAAACAATACACAAAACCAGACCCATTAAACAGTTCAGTTACATCAAACACAGCTGTGGTGTGCCATATACGTGCTTCAATTAATGACCGATGTGACATCAAATAAACAGAACTACATAAACATAGACAATCTCTTAAACAATTGCCCACGTGCATATTATTGACCTAAGATTCAACTAGGAAAGCCCCCCTGCCTCTTGATCTGAGACCAACAACTTACACCCACAGTTCAGTGATATCTGGCTACTTCCAATCTAACAGAACAGTTAGGGATCTCTTCATATCAACTGAGGCTCCCAGCTCATACCCGATCAGTACAATGTGTGTGGTCTTGGCATAGAGGTAGACAAATTGTATGGGCAGATGTTAGTGCCATTTGGGTCCAAAAGAAGTCCTAGTCCTAAACTACTGGATGACATGAATAAAGGGATTCCACACATTACACTTTCAATGGCATGTGGGTGTAATATGCCTGGCCTTTCCCATGTGAATAAAGGGTATGTGCATGGGAAGTGGTGTCCATCAGTGACATATCCAACCCCTTGAATGACTACCAAATTACTCCATGCATCAGGGACACTATTGTCCATCCCAGAGCTTTCTTCCACATTCCCCTCCAATTGAGTAACTTTGAAGAAGGATCAGTTAATTAGAGAAGACCCAGTAATAGAGCTGCCAGAATACGGTAAATAAACAACTTTAGTATGGAGTCTCTGGCCTGGTGACAGAGTCAGCCATCACCTGTCAGTGACATTAACTGGAGACCTGGCTTCTCTTGTGTTAATGACGTGTGCAAGGCTTTAAGTGAGCCGGGGCTTGCCAGTGCTCAGCACCAGCAGTTCTAAAAAGTAGGTGCTGAATTGGTCCCCAACGGACTCTCAATTTTTGCTCTCACCCTCAGGGTGAAAAAAAAAAATCATCTTTACTGTGCAGCAGTACCACTCTTCACTGCCTTTGATGTAACTTCGAAGACACTTGTTATAGCTCTTTCACAGTCTCATCATTTCAGAACTGAAGCATTTTCAATATAATATACAACAAAGCCATCGTTTTTTTTATTTATCTTATGCAACTAACATCCAGTCCTGGATAGTTATAGCTTTAATGTTACTTGTATTATATATCTGGATGCAATGACAGAAACAGCAAAATACCAGTCGGGCAGCACACGATGCTAAGCAGATTTTTAGCTTAGGCGTTTTAAGCCGCGCCCTTAATTATGGCCATGCTCCTTTGGAAAAAAAAAACTAGTTTTTACATCCCACTTAAAACCCTGGACGTGCAGCAAAGGGTCCAGGTCCACCTGTCTGAAATTATTGTGAATATAAGAAGCTCCTACCGTTGACAATGTGTGATCTAGTGCCACCTAGATGTCAAAGTTCTACTCAGTGGCCGCTGATGTGCATACAAATGTCCCCACTCACCTATGCAAGTAACAAAGATTAACCTGTGATCTGGCACTCCTATGTGTAATTTGTGAAAACTCACCTATGCAAGTAACAAAGATTAACCTGTGATCTGGCACTCGGCACTCCTATGTGTCATTTGTGAACACGCAGTTTAGTGTTTTGTGGTAATTATAAGCATACTCTGAGCACCATCCTTTGCCGGCAGAGGAATGTGTGCCATTAAGACACGTGTAGATGTTCTGCCCATCTCCTATCAATGGTGTTTCTGTGCCCAGGTTCTCAGCACCCTGCATGTGTGTCCTGTGTGTACATGGATCTCGTGTGCAAGTGGCTGCATCCCCTGACAGAAGGCTGCTCCCCGTCACGTGGACAACGCCCCGGCCGCTCCCGTAGCGGTTGGACGGAGCAGCTACCGCCCCGCAGGCGCGCGCCCCTGCACCCGCCGTACCTTATACTTGTCGAACCCGGCCAGCTGCTCGGGCGTCACGTACTCGTAGCACGAGGCCATGGTTCCGGTGCGGTGCAAGCGGACGCGAGACGCACACCGGGCGCGAGGCACAGGCGGCAACCGTCAATGGAAGAGTACTGTCAGTGTCGGAGCCGGCACGAACAGCCGGCGTAAGCCGCCCAACACAAGCCCCGCCTACATATCGGTGTGGATGGGCCAGGAAGGCACCAGCTAACGTGGACTCATACCACATCAGGCAGAGTACTATACCATAGAACCCCCAATAATATCCCTAAAGCTATGAGTTGCGACTTTAATATAAGTGGCGTGTATAGAAGAGGGATACATTACACTCACTCTTTAACCTCTCGAGGAAGACGTCAAGGCACGGGTTATCCTTGAATGAATTTGCATAATTTACCGTTACAATATGTAGAGCCCTTTTCGACAAAAACAAACGTATTTTACCATTTAAAATTAAAACGTAAAATATTTTTTTAGTAACAACGTATTTCAGGTTTTAAAATGTCGTTAATCTCTAAACTAGACGCTAATGTTTTGAAACCAAGGAGCGTCACTAGATGGTCGGTGCCAGGATACACTGGCATTGACCATCAAGTCAGACAGCAAGTCGTGCTTGACGGACAATGTGTTCTCTTCTCACGGCGGCTGGTTCTTCCTGCTTTAAAGATGGCAGCGGTTCTGTGCGTTTGATGGGGTACAGCCCTGACCGTCGACCATCTTATCGTCAGGCATAGAATAATTCACACTATTCTATTCGCTTAGATAACGATGGCGAGTCAGAGCGGGTTCAACGATCTGACATTTTTATTTACAAACTGATAACTTGGCAGACGGATAGTTACTGTTGGCACAATACAGAATCAGCTTCTTAACTACCTTAGTAATGGGGTTGTAGACACACGTCGTTTTTATCAGAGAAGAGGAAGCCAGCGGAGGTGTTACTTCCGGTTGTCATTTCCTACTATTTGCAGATTGGTGATCGAAGTTCAACTGCGTAGTACGTTGGGGTGCGCAACAGAACATACAACGTAGATAGGATTTTTCCATCTATGCAGTGTTTTTCTGCTTGGTAGATTAGACTTCTTTCTAGCTCAAGTCTTGTAAGAATGTTTGAGGCACCTAGTTTCCCACAATAAGGAGATGCAGTAAAGTGGATGGGAATAGATAGGAAGGAGCAGCCAGGGCTTCAAGTGGGATGAATAAACTGAGCTGGGGGGTTTATAAAGGGAGCGTGGGCAATGTAATTAAGGACGTGGCAAAAAACACAAACTAAAAATCTATGCTTAGCTTAGTGAGCTGCCCGACTTGTATTTTGCTGTTTCTGTAATTGGATCCAGATATACGATACAAGTAACATCATACCTACAAGTCAGGAGTATTGGCTTTGTCAGTGGTTGTTAGTTGTATAAGATAAATAAGCAACAACCAGGGCTTTAAGTGGGCCGGGTCTCACCCGTGCTCAGCACCGGCAGTTTTTAGGTCTCGCCTGACCCAGCGCATGCGCTGGTCTGGCGGGACTTTTAGTGAGGGCTCAAAAAATGCTACCGTGGCCAGCCTAGAGCTACAGTGCATGTGCGTGGGGCGCGTTTAGGAGCAGAGGCACCATATGGCAAACCTCATCATGCTCATTAAGCGCCCGCGATCACTTTTCACTTTTGCCCGCGATCACTTTCGCGGCGCCCCTTTGATGTTCTCGTTCAAAGAACATCAAACATCAAAGAACATGTGTTAATGCTTTGCTGCGCCCATTTGACTTACAATGTGCTTACTCTTTCCGCAAACTCGACGTTTGTGTTCCTTTATTTTGGTATGCTTTTAGTATTACTGTCACACACACAACCACACACACAACCACACACACAACCACAACTACACATACAACCACACACACACAACCACACCCACAACCACACACAACAACCACACACACAGCCACACACAAAACCCCACACACAACCCTACACACAATCACACACACAACCAGAACCATACACACAACCAACTGCACACACACAAGCACGCCCAACTGCACACACACAAACACAACTACACCCACAACCACACACACACACAGCCACACCCACACACACAACCACACACACACAACCACACACACAACCACACACACACAACCACACACACACAACCACAAACACACACAACCACACCCACACAACCACACACACAACCACACACAACCACACCTAACCACACATCCACACCCACAACCGCACCTGCACCCACAACCGCACCCGCACACAACCACACACACAACCACTCACAACCAGAACCATACACACAACCACACACACACAACCACACCCAACTGCACACACACAACCACACCCAACTGCACACACACAACCACACACATAACCACACACACAAACATACACACACGCAACCCACACACCCACACAACCACACCCACAACCACACACAACCACAATCACAAACACAACCACTCACAACACACACAACCACACAAACACATACACAACCACACACACAACCACACCCACACAACCACACACACAACTACACACAACCACATACACAACCACACACACACACAACCACACACACACACAAACACACATACAACCACACACACACAACCACACATCCACACACACCCACAACCACACCCGCACCCACACACAACCACACACATAACCACAACCACACACACAACCACACATACAACCACACACTCAAGCACACACACACACAACCACACACACACACAAGCACACACACACACAACCACACCAAGCATTGGCATAGCCAATAGGTCTCGCCTTTGGGACCTCATAAGTGTTTAGCCACGCAACAGTTGATGTGGTTGCACCAAGGATATTGTGCTGCATAACTAAATACTTAGAAGGTCTGTGGTAAATAAAATTCTTTACCGGGACTTAATTTGATACAGAAACATAATAAAATAGCTCAGTAAAATAAGAGGCAGAATCCGTGGTATTAGAGGTTCGGAATGGGCTTTATTCCAATGATCGATTATAATCGGTTGCTCCAAGTTCCATCACCACGGAGGTTCAGGAAGTGAAGTACATACTTTATTGACAAGAAATGACTTTTATAGAACATACATTACAATGAAGCGAATACGGTAGGCGTAACAATTGATAAGGAAAATGACGATTCATATGCGTAACCGAAAATGGGTGTAACAAGGAGTAAAAAGAAACATAATTGGTTATGATGTCATATATAGGTGGACCTATAAGATAATACTTGGCATAGATGCGCGCGCAGCAGCATGACGTGTGATTGACGTGCAACTAGGGGGTGAAGGGGACTTGACGTTTAGCTCTACATGTGGAGACGAAAAGTCTGGGGGGTCAAGTCAACCTAATCCCACATCATATCTAACATCCTATGTTTAAAGAACTATGTTATCCACAAAAGAAGGACTCTCGGACAGAATCTATTCTATACTGACTGTGCGTGCGTGTACAAGCGTCTAAGTGTCTACACTAGATGCGAGGGCAGGAATCTTCCATAGTAACAGGGCTATGAATTACTTGTATAAAGACAGAGAAGCCGGGCCCTTTGCTCGGTAGCTGGAAGAATGTTTACTTAAACTACTAGGCAGGAATGCATTGGCTGAGGGGGAAGCAGATAACTCGAAGGTGAAATACAGTTCTTGGCAGAGAATAGGCTGATGTCAGGCTTCGTGAGCCGCGCAGAGAACGAGACAAAGTTCATGGTCACAGTTGCAGGCTCAGACTGGAGCTTTCAGAGGCAGAAGGCAAGAAGAGTTTTGATGACAGAATCAGGGCCTACTTGCCTGGACTGTAAAATGGCCTAAGTGAACCATATAAAGCCGGTGGCCTTTCGTATTTAGGAATGGAATATCCGGCCTATTCATGGCGGATCTGACAGAGGACATGTTGACGGTGGACGCACATGTGTTTGCGTCTTCATAACTGGAACTGGAGGGAACATACATGTACTGGTAACATGCACATAGAACCGTTGGGGTCCAAGATAGGGGACATAACTGACCAGAAAAATCCATATTTCCACATTCCCTCCTTGTCCCCTACTTGCCCGTCAAGAGATATCAATCTTCATTAATTCATTGATCTGTTCATATAGCATCATTTGTTCTTCTTTCTTCTTCCGGGATCTTGAATGAAAATCTTGATGTGGAATGCACGATGTGGCACACAGACCACAAATCGCTGGTCCACATTGTAGACATAGACAGCAACTGAATAATATGAGAAGGCCAATACCTAGGAAGGATAGAACTCTCCATCCCCAGGCTGATATCACGCTCCAAAACCAACCGGACCAAGTCCAGGTGCCTGGATTCTGGTGTATCTGGCTTATAATCTTATGAAGGCGGGTTATGGCCTTATATACAGATGGCGAATTTTCTGGTATGAAAATGCAACAGCTTGATCCGATGACCCTACAAGCTCCGCCCCTATCAGCCAGGATGACGTCAAGGACAAGACGATTTTGAAGCACAACAATCCGCATAGCAGACTGCTCTTCTGTTAAATTGCCTAAAGCGGAAATAGTTTCATTCACCACTGCTTCAAGGGTTCTAGTCAATCTACGTATCAGCTTACTATTAGTAACAGTACCTATATAGGGAAAGATGCCTTTATTGAAATCTGTGTATTTTTCCCATGCTGTTTCAGTGTAATCGACTATCGGGAGATCTCTTCGCTCTCTGTTGTGTACTAAATGAATATTTCTATAATAATCAGGAGGAGCTAGGAAAACAGGTGGCAAAAGAAATGCAATGTAGCAGGTACCATCCCAATCTAGGGGTAGACGCATATATGCAGTCTGACCACATATAAAGTAGGAGTGGCGATAAGCTCTAAATGAGGATTTGCCTTGATCACTGAATTCTACTATAGTAGTGCATTTACTATGGCCCATATGTATGGAACCAACTTTTCTTACACACAATTCACCTTTCGCTGGGAATACTGACATGGTGGGTAAAACTAGTTCAACTTCGGATTCGACATTTAGAATCATGAGATTAGGTGTAAAGTTACCTAATCCATATACTTCATTTTCTAGATCAGTTCCTGTTCTTTTGGGGCGACCCTCCTTGTCAGGGTAACAGACTTTAAATAAAACTAGGTTCAGATTTCCCCATACCCAATGGTCTTGGTAAACTGCTGTGTCTGAGTCTATGGAATTGATTAAACTAAACCATGCTCCACAGGAGCCATTATGTGTAAACGGATGTGGAAAGAAAGGCAGGACTCCTTCATAATTCTGATAGGGAGGGAGCCGGCCACACACCCAACAATTAGTAGCATTACTAGTCTGATGGGAATGATGTAACATACTAATAAAAGTGTTATTGCGCAGCGCAAGTCTATAAGACAATTCATGCGGCGGTAGGTCACTAAAAGAATGTTCAGCAGTAACATTGTAAACATTTCTGGCAATAGGGTAATATATGTGCAACAATATACTTGTAGTAATTATTAAAAGACTTAAGAAAAACAAGATTAATAATGTCACTATGCAATGGCTACGCAGTGATTTACAATACGCCTGTCGTTTCATTATTTTTCGCGACTGTCCATGATTCAGGTCTAGGGGATACATGTCGGAGACAGATTCAACCGCTTCACCTAGGAGAGGACTTAAACAATCAAATCGTCCGACGGTCTAGGCCTTAATTTTAGTTTATAGAGTTCTTTACTGTCGGCCTCAGCCAGAGGTAGTTTTGAGTCAATTGGTGAAGACACACGAGGTGGGCTATTTAGATCTGCAGGAAGTCCATGAAATTTCTTGATATGACTTGAATGAATCCATCCTTTTCTGCCTTCAATCTTCACGGCTGTCCTTGTGGTCAGCAGGACCAACTGGGGTGTCTTCCACCTGGGCTCCAGCTGAGTCTTTCGGTCGAAATTTCTCACAAGCACAAGGTCCCCCGGAACTACGTCATGGGGTTTCACCTCAGTGTTGTCGGGAAAGGCTGCAGCTACCTGTGAACGACAAGATTGTAGTGCAGACATCAAGGAAGCCAAGTAATCTGTCAGCATATTACAGTCAATATCAGTTATTTTGCGTGGCATAGGCGTCCCCCACATATTTGGTGGTCTGCCGAAGATCACTTCATACGGGGATAGCCCTGTTCGAGAGTGTGCTACCATTCTTGTGTAAAAGAGTGCGACTGGTAGTGCTACTACCCAGTCGACACCTTTCTCCCTGCATATTTTGGACAATCTAATTTTCAGGGTCTGATTATGTCTTTCTACGAGACCTGCTGCCTCGGGGTGTCGGACACAGTGGAATTTCCACTGATATCCTAACAGAAGTGAAACATGTTTCATTAATTCGGATGAGAACGGCTGGCCGTTATCTGAATGAACAACACGTGGTAAACCGTATCGTGGGAAGAATTCTCGAACTAACTGTTTGGCAGTAGTCGGGGCAGTGTAATCTGAAACCGGGTATGCCTCCGTCCATCGGGACAGAGCGCAGACAACTACGAGAACATATTTGAATCCTCGACATCGTTCCATCTGGATATAATCCATCTGGAGTACTTCAAAAGGGTGATTAGGAGGATGAAATCCACCCTGTTCTACGGGAACGCTTTTTCCTGGGTTGAACTGGCAACAGATCATACAGGTACGGACCTTTTGTTTGGCTGCTGTTCGTAAATGTTTATTGAACCAAATGTGTTGAATGCTATCTAGCATAGCTTTTTCTCTTAGATGTGCTGGACTATGTATAGTGTTAATTATAACTTGGACCATTGAATCAGGAAGGAACCACACAGATTTTTCCTTCATCATCCATCCTTGGTCCGTTTGGATCCCTCCTAATTCAGTCCATTTCTTTATTTCGTCTGGTGTAGCATGTGTCTGTATGTCAATTACGTCAAGAGTAGGATCTTTAACTGTCATACAATGTGTCGGCATCGGGACTATTGTCTTTGTCATGTCGGAAGTTTGAGCTTGAGCAGTCTGTTTAGCTGTTCTATCGGCTAGGTCATTGCCTTGAGAAATGATATCAGTGACTTTCGTATGAGCCTTACATTTCATAATTGATATAGCAGTGGGTAGATGTATTGCATCTAATAAGGCATGAATGAGGGGTCCGTGCTGAATGTGGGCACCGTGGGAAGTTAAATAACCTCTCTCTCGCCACAGCACGCCGAAGTCATGTACAACTCCGAATGCATAACGTGAATCAGTGTATATGTTAACTTTTTTATTCGTGGCTTGAATACAGGCTTGTGTCAGAGCGATGAGCTCTGCGGCTTGAGCTGACAAAGTATTTATACGATTTGTTTCAATGACTTCAGTATCTGTTGTGACTGCGTAAGCAGCCACTAACTCTCCTGTATTTGTTCTCATACATGAACCATCTACATACAATGTCAGGTCTGGATCGGACAATGGGACATCGGTTAAGTCTTGTCTGGGTTTCGTCGTTATAGTAATAACTTCAATACAGTCATGGGATAGTGGGTCTGTTCCGGTTACTGGCAAAAGTGTGGCAGGATTCAATGTGTTACAGCGTCTGATTTCTATATGTGGCTGAAACAATGTAAGTTCGTACCCTGTAAGTCGCGCTATAGTCAAGTGTTGTGTTTGCGTTCTATTTACAAGAACCTCTACTGCATGTGGTACTTGAACTATCAATGGATGTCCTAACACTATGGCATCGCTTTGTCTGATTGCTAAAGCTGTCGCTGCCACTGATTTCAGGCACGCAGGCAAAGCCTGAGCTACGGGATCTAATGTACTAGAAAAATAAGCACATGGTTTGTGTGCTCCTGCTTGTTCCTGTGTGAGTACTGACAAGGCAGTACCTTCGCGTTCTGTAACAAAAAGTGTAAACTGTTTTCTGTAACATGGCGTTGCTAAAACAGGTGCTTGACATAAAGCTTTCTTTAGGTTTTCAAAAGCTTGTGTATGTTCCTGAGTCCAAGGGAGGACAGTTGATGTGGCTGCCTCCTGTGTTGTCAACTGAATGAGTGGTTTTGCTAGAAATGCATACTGAGGGATCCACTGCCTACAATATGAAGTGAGGCCTATGAAAGCCCGCACCTCCTTTTGTGTCTTGGGTATTGGCATGTTAGCTATTAACTGAATGCGGTCGGGTGTAAGCTGCCTTCCCTCCTTGGACAGCGAGTGTCCAAGATAAACAACTCGCTGGACACAGAATTGCAGCTTAGAAGGGGACACCTTGTGCCCTTTTTCGGCTAGAAATTGTAAAACTGTCAGTGATGCCTTTTCACATTCCGGTTCGCTTCTTGCGGTGATCAGCAGATCATCGACGTATTGAAGCAGAGCAGTGTTAACTGGCATGTGGATACTGTCGAGTTCTCGTTTCAGTGCTTGGCTATAGATGCTGGGGCTTTCTGTAAATCCTTGAGGTGCGCGTGAGAATTTAAAGCTACGCCCATTTAAACTAAATCCGAACAAATATTGGCTTTCCGGATCTATTGGGACGCTGAAAAAGGCATTCTTGAGATCGATTACAGTAAAGAATGTCGCTTCGGAATCAATAGCTGTCAGTAATGACGAGATATCTGGGACCACAGGAAATTGTGGCACAATGCATTTGTTTAATTCGCGCAGATCAATAACCAATCGATATACTGGCGGGGCCTTTGGATCTGTTCGTTTAAGAATCGGAATTATCGGTGAATTACATATGTTGGAGTCGGTTTCTACAACTACTCCTTGGGCAATGAGCTCGTCAATGATTTGCAGTAAAGCCACTACAGCATCTGGCGGTATCTTGTATTGTCGCATTCGTGGTAGTACCACTCCTGCCTTTAATGTGACTCGATACGGTGTAATATTCATGCAACCGACATCAGTAGGGCCTTGTGCCCATAGATGTGTTGGTAAAGTCTGTAGTCGGGGATCCATGTCTCTAGACACATAATGACCTTTAAAATCACGTGAAAACAATCTTACTCCTTCCGGAGAACAACATATTATAGCTCCTAGAGCTTTCAGTGTTTTTATTCCTAACAGATTTTCTGGACATGATTTAGTAAGCAATAAATCTGTAGTTCGGGTCAGAGGTCCTATCGTAAGTGGAAGAGGCTGTGATACGTCATTAACAATAGGTTTTCCTGAAAAACCAAGGGAAATATTCTGTGAGCCTGAGAGGGGTGCCCCTGGAACTTCACTACGTTTTATGGTTGTTCGACTTGCCCCTGTATCGAGTAAAAATTTTCTGTCTTGGCCTAATAATTCACTATGTACATAAGGTCCTTCTTGATCTACAGGAATCTCGATAAGGGGTAAGTCAACTTCCCTCTCTAGGCTGGTTCATGCATACCGTTGATAATCAGGATAGTCATACTGTGCGGTCTGGTACAGTTGTCGTGTCGTGGTTTGTGTGGCAGCAACGGGCAGCGCTGGTGCAGCCGGCACAAACTGTACAGACTGTGGTGGAGCTGGCATGGACTGTGCATGCTGCGGAGCTCCTTGTTCATTCTGATCCTGTCTAGGTAGCCGTGGTCTTTCTTGTGTTTTACCTATGGTGATATTATGTTTCAAAACTGGACAATCGTGTACGTAATGACCTGGCTTTTTACAATAATTGCATGTCCCTTTTACAGGTCCTGCTGAATCACCGGAATGCGTCATACCCTTTTTATGTCCTTCAGCTGGAACTGTCTGAGAAACTAGCATTTTCATTTTCGTGTCTTTCATACGTCTGTGTTCATGTTCTTGTTCCTCTCTAATTCTATTGTGATGGTATTGTAACATTTGTAACATTTGTGATGGAGTGTTACCTTGCCAGGTACTCTCGAATTTTAATACTCTATTCTTTACTTGGGGTAGGGCATTTTCTACTAATTTTGTTACAAACAGATGCGGGTATGATTCGCTACTTGCTTTTATGCCACTATTTATACCAAAACATTTTTCAAATCGGGCATAGTAATCACTAGTGTCTTCATCTTGCTTCTGCTTACAGGCAGAGATTGTACCCCAATCTTCCTTTTTCGTAGTCAATAAACGTGGCAGTACCTGTACTAGTAAACCTGGTAGTGCTTTAGTTTTATCCCCAAGTCCTGCTCCTGCAGTTCGGGCCTTTTCTTCTGCTTCTAATACTGACCATTCTATCTTTTGGTCTCCTACCTCCCACTCTTTTTCCCTGAGTTTTTCATAAATGCCAGCAGGCATCAATACCTTTAATATTGTCATAATGTCGGGATAGGTATACTCTCCCATGAGTAACATGTCTTTAATTTCTCGGTGGAAACCCGCTGGATCCTTGTCATGACTTGGTACCACTTTCTTCATTTCTAACAATTCTATTTTCGATATGGGCGTATATACAAATACGCGTTTAAACTCATTGTCCTCGCCTTTTATTGGGTGTACTTCTCGTAAAGGATTCTGTCTATCCATGTAATACGTGGTTCTTTCCTTGATGGGCAATGAGACACGTTCTGAACATACAAAAAGAATATACTGCTTTCTTGATTCTAGAATTTCTTTAATTAATTTAGTACCTGAACCTCTCCATCTATTCATGAGCAATTCAGTCAATATGTCAGGCAAGGGACCAGGGTCCGAATGCTGACTCTGATATAGTATGAGGAGTTGTTGAATCATATAAATCCCAGCTAACCGCTGTTCATCTGGGGTGAGATTCAAAAATGTGCGTGCTACTGTATCATCACTATATTTTCCGGGACTGTCCACCCAATGGACAGCTGCCCTAGCTAAATCTTGTTCATCCATAGAATCGAGGAAATGATAGCCCCTTCGTTCCCGGAGTAGTTTGTCGGCGGCTTGGAACGAATGCTCGTTAGACCTGATGTTAATTATAGGTATTTGGAAATTCCTGTTATTATCTGGACATATCGGACGTATCGGGTTAATAGGACATTTATTACTATTACAAGATCTTCCTCCACCTACATAGGCTATGGTGTCTGACTGTCCTGCGGGCAGTCCAGACCCTTCCTCCTCGTTTTGTTCGAACTCGTCTACCGCTAATCTTTCTTCGTGTAGGCGTTCGATTTCTTTACGGATCTTTCGGCCCATGGCTATTATACAATTTTGTTTATCATGTCTTCCTTCTGATATATTCTGGCTCCATCTAGTAAGAATTTGCATTGCTTCCGGGTCTACCCCCGGTCGGTCTTCATTTCTGATCACACAATTTATGAGGAAACGTAACAGTTCCCCCTGTATCTCCACTTTCTGGTATTCCATAGCTCTGTTAATACATTCTGGATCTCGCCCTGTTTGGACAAAATGATATATTTTATCTAGATGCGCCGTAATTCCTGGTAACTTCCCTAAATACACTGCGGCTCGTCTGATACGTAATGATGCCATGATCATTTCGTCCTCTTTGCCGGGCACAGGGTCATATCTACAATCTATAAGAAGTTCCTTAAGCGTACGGGCATTTATGAGTTTGGGGGTACGTGAATGTGCTGACTCTTGAAACGTAAGTTTATTTATTCTGGGTGGCGTAGAAAAAATGTTGCTAGCACCTCCCGCAGCCCCATCTGGGGTGTCGGGTGTGAAAGGATTCGTTGAACGTGACACGGCAACTATAGGTGTGGACACAGCTGTAGAAGCAGCTGTGGGAACAGATGTAGAAACAGATGTGCTTGCCGGAACTTGTGACACGATCTGTTGCTGCAGGGATACTGGTACTGGGTCTTGGCGTTGAACCTCCCTGATAGGTGGTCTATGTGGGGCGGAATTAGCATACTCGGGAGCTGCGTCATCTAAATATGAGGAAAGAAAAACATCTTCTGCGGTTCTAGGATGCCCCTTAGGATGTACCTTTATTGGAAATAATGGGGGCGGCAAGTCTTTCGGTGTTTCTGGAGTAGCTTTAGGTAATCCTTCGGCCAGAAGGGGATACATACCATTCATAAGGGCATTTCTTTGTCTGTCTACTTGTTCTGATTTCACTCGGATACCTTCCTCAATTAATAGATTTTCTCGAACTTTATTGGAATTCTCTTTACTCTTCTCTTCCTGTCTACGTGCTTTTTCTGTACGTCTATGAGATTCTTTACGCCATAACTCAACGGCATCTTTCTGTGACTGTCTGACTTTCCTTTTCCATAACTCTTCCTCGACTTTCATGATGCACTCTGCATCCCAGGTTCCCGCTGTGGGCCACCTCTGACTTTCTGGTAATTCCTTGGTGTAGTCTACCCATAAATCAAGAAATAATATAGCGTCTAAGCCATGTTTATGATACATGAAGTACCCTGGAGTGTCCCTAGGAGGAATAGGAACGGCTTCTTCGAGTACCCCTTTTCTTGTAGTGATCTGTCTTAGTTTCGAAAAGAGCGGCATATTGAGAACTGATCTGATACTTGATCTTGAACACACTTAGTACAAAAGCACAATAATGAACAACCATTCACACCACAATATGCAGGACGTTTAACACATCAAACATTAAACATTTAACATTTTTTTTCAACCTTTAAAATAACCAACAATGATGATCGTCTGCATAACTAATCACCAAGCATAATTCTTGACAATAACTAGATACTTCGGAATACTTGATATACTGCTAAACAGTACATATACACTGCTAAAACAGTGCAGACCGGATTTGTGTACCCAAACCCGTCTTGACCGGCACAACCTATGTGCACGTCGGAAATGCCTCCCCAGTAATGGTACTCACCGGGTAGCTTCGGAAACGGAAGGCCTCGGAAACTGAACTTGGACCGGACTGGACTCGACTCGATTCGTCGGAAACTGGACTCGACTTTGGACTGGTGGGCCTCTGTATACCTCGGATCTTGCTCTCTCAGCTAGGCTCTGGTCGGGATACTTCGCACTTCTCACCGCCTCGTCTGGGTGTTGATCGCAGCCTCAGTCGCCCCCGCTTGACCGGAGGGAGATACAGGAAATCCTGCTGGTACGCGTTATTGTCCGTCCAGCTGTGGCAGGAGACCGGGCCTGCAACTCACCGCCGGCGCGTGAGATGAGAAAGTGTCCCTATTCGGGCGCCATTCATGTGGTAAATAAAATTCTTTACCGGGACTTAATTTGATACAGAAACATAATAAAATAGCTCAGTAAAATAAGAGGCAGAATCCGTGGTATTAGAGGTTCGGAATGGGCTTTATTCCAATGATCGATTATAATCGGTTGCTCCAAGTTCCATCACCACGGAGGTTCAGGAAGTGAAGTACATACTTTATTGACAAGAAATGACTTTTATAGAACATACATTACAATGAAGCGAATACGGTAGGCGTAACAATTGATAAGGAAAATGACGATTCATATGCGTAACCGAAAATGGGTGTAACAAGGAGTAAAAAGAAACATAATTGGTTATGATGTCATATATAGGTGGACCTATAAGATAATACTTGGCATAGATGCGCGCGCAGCAGCATGACGTGTGATTGACGTGCAACTAGGGGGTGAAGGGGACTTGACGTTTAGCTCTACATGTGGAGACGAAAAGTCTGGGGGGTCAAGTCAACCTAATCCCACATCATATCTAACATCCTATGTTTAAAGAACTATGTTATCCACAAAAGAAGGACTCTCGGACAGAATCTATTCTATACTGACTGTGCGTGCGTGTACAAGCGTCTAAGTGTCTACACTAGATGCGAGGGCAGGAATCTTCCATAGTAACAGGGCTATGAATTACTTGTATAAAGACAGAGAAGCCGGGCCCTTTGCTCGGTAGCTGGAAGAATGTTTACTTAAACTACTAGGCAGGAATGCATTGGCTGAGGGGGAAGCAGATAACTCGAAGGTGAAATACAGTTCTTGGCAGAGAATAGGCTGATGTCAGGCTTCGTGAGCCGCGCAGAGAACGAGACAAAGTTCATGGTCACAGTTGCAGGCTCAGACTGGAGCTTTCAGAGGCAGAAGGCAAGAAGAGTTTTGATGACAGAATCAGGGCCTACTTGCCTGGACTGTAAAATGGCCTAAGTGAACCATATAAAGCCGGTGGCCTTTCGTATTTAGGAATGGAATATCCGGCCTATTCATGGCGGATCTGACAGAGGACATGTTGACGGTGGACGCACATGTGTTTGCGTCTTCATAACTGGAACTGGAGGGAACATACATGTACTGGTAACATGCACATAGAACCGTTGGGGTCCAAGATAGGGGACATAACTGACCAGAAAAATCCATATTTCCACAGGTCCCAAAAGTGAGACCTATTGGCTATGCCAATGCTTGTTTAAAGAAGGCCTCGAAACGGGTCTCTATCGGGCTCTGTTTTGTGCCCTGGCACAGGTGGCCCGTTTTTTCTCGGGCACTTAAAGCCCTGGTGACACCACAACAATGTTGCTATTTCTGAGTTTCAAAAAGAAAAGGGAAATCCAGAGAGAAAAGGACTCTCTTTAAAGGATTTCCCTTCCCCTACAACGCTTACCTGGCATGACGTTATGCCGTAACTTCTCCACTAGTGAGAAGTAAGCAGAGTGAACACACGCACATCGATGTGCCTGCTGTCACTGCAGTCCGGTAAAAAATGGATCGCCTGTGCCAGGGCACAAAACAGAGCCCGAGAGAGACCCCCTTTAAACAACTGCCAGTGCTCAGCACCGGTGAGATCCGGCCCACTTAAAGTCCTCGGACAAGCTACTGTGACACATCATTATCACGGCTCTGCCAAGTGCCAAGCATCACAGGTTAAAGTAAACCAACCAACACATTTTAGCTTAATCCCCACGTTACCACAGGGTAACATGTTAGTCACGTGTATCGGATGCCCCCTGACCAGCATAGCATTTTTTTGAACTGCAGTATATTTTTATTTTATTTATATTTGTGGATATATTTAGCACAGACTTGGCCCTGAGGCATCAGAGCGCTTTACAACAGAACCGAAACATATCAAGCACTAATAGATTATACAAAGATACAACCCAGGAGGAAAGAGCACCAGTATACCCTTCCCGGGAGGTAGTGCGCTTTACAAGAACCCATAACTTAAAATTGTGATGAAAACAAGTGATATGAGTCAATGAGCACAGACTTACAACATAAGGGTCATCACTAGTTGGTGCAGGGTGAAGTTGAGATTCCACAGAGAGCGGGAGAGGCCAGAGGCGTTTAACCCTGGTATCTTTCAAAATGAAGAGCTTTGAATTTCTTTTTTTTTAAGATGTCATGACAGGTGGAGGCCAGGAGGGAGGGAAATCCAAATTTTTGTGGCGCATCCTGAGAACGATTGGCTCATGCAGCGCTTCTGGTTTTCGGTGGGAGTGGTGGAGGGGGGCATTCAAGAAGAACAGTTTGAGCGTTTCTTGAGTGCCTGTTGGTGCCCACAATTTTCAATTTCTCAGTTAAGTATGCGGGTGAAGAGGAATGAAGTGCTTTGTGAGAGGTGCAGCCAGATTTAAATTGAGCTCTCGCCTCTATTGGAACATGAAATAAGATGGCCACTGGTGAAGAGCTCTGGTAGGGAGCTCCCGGAGAGGGATGGCCTTTTTGGCTTCTAATCCCTTGTTATCCACCACCGACTAGGACCCTTTTTCACTCACCTGGGGTCATGTTCGACTACTGCCCTCGTCGCTCCAATCTCCTGCTTTTCAGCTCGAGATCTTCGGAGTAAGGCGTGTTTGATGTCCTAACCGCAGAGACCGAGCCATCTTGGCCGATGCCTGGTGGAGCTGCTTGATCGGCTAAAGGGGAGATTGGCTCCGGCTTCAGTGCCTCAGCCGTCACCTACCCAGCCGGACTTCGGACTGAGCTCACCTCGTCCCTCTGTGGTGTCGCTCTCTTCCCCCCTCCTCCCTGATGAGATACTAGGGAAAAGTGGGTCCTCTTCCCGGGAGGCTGCTGGGGACATGGTGGAGGTTCTCTCTCCCCTCTGGCTTTTGCCTGACTCCTCCGGACCTGAGACGCGGTTTCTGGGCGTCCTGCTGCACAGGAATCTAAAATCGTGAGACCTCTACACGATGCTTTTGTACTGCTCCATTGAGCCTGCTTTCCCTTTTTCCCGAGATTCTCGCCCTCTGGGCTCAGCCACTGCCTTCCTCGTCCAGGACGGCTGCCCTGATCCCCGTGCCGACCTCCCCGGTCTTGCAGGACCCCGAGAACGATCTGCGACCGTCTACCATTTCCTCCCTCCTGAACCGACTGCCGCCTTCCCCACTCAGCTCCGCTTTTGGGGTAGTTTTTTTTTTCATTGCTGGTTTTTTACTCGACTTTTTTTGTTCTACCGGCATTCCCGCCATCTTGTTTTTGGGGTCTTTGTTCTGGTCCACCATCTTACGGATCCTTGCCACAGGTCAGTGCCCTCAGTGAACATTCGCCCTTTCTTGATCCCATTTGAGTCTCCGGTCTGTTTCGACCTACCTTCTCAAACTTTTGCTATCCACGGAAGTCCTCTACATCACGACTGGACTACCAAGCCTTGATACCTATTTCTACCCCCTTGTTTTCCCCCATCTTCCTTTTGTGCTTCTCAGGACTTGTTTTTCTATTTTACGTTTTGCTACCAACAGATGTACTTATTTAAAATGTCTTTTTGCTATGTTACGCTCTAGAAACTACTGTAACCTTGTAACACTGTTCGTTTTGTAACCAATATCCTCATGTAAAGCACTCTGATACCTCCGAGTCTAGCCAGACCTAAATAAAACTTTTTTCAAATTCGAATCCACTGAAGGGAGAATAGTATAGGGGTGATGTAGTCAGATTTCTTGTGTCCAATCACAAAGTGAACTGCAGCATGTATGACCGCACTGAGCGGTCCCAAGTGGCCTTTGGGTATGCCTGAGTGGAGTGCGATTCCACAGCTTAGACTGGAAAGAATGATCGCCTGGAAAACTGATATTAGGTCTTGTTCTGGGATGAGGTGCCTGATTCACCATAGCAGCCTTAGCTGGAACTGGACACTCTTAGCCATGGATATGGCTCTGGAGGTTAAGGTGTCTGTCAAGAGTGAACACTGACTGGTTTTGAGGTCTGAGACTGAACGAGTGGAACTCAGTAATCAAAATTTAGTCAGTCAATCATGAGTTTATTCAATACTTATTGGGTCAAAAGGTATTCTTCATAGGCCAACACATGTTTCGCGACATGTCACTTCATTAGGGTATAGAAATATGGTTATTCATATTTGCTGTTTAAACACTTGGCGAGGCGCAAATGCTCAGACGGTACTATGACCATTACCAGAAGTAATGGGAAACGGCCAATCTCGTCACTGTGGGGCCCTCTTCTCTTGCAAGTACCACCAATTTGATTGACCTAGGCCTCACAACTCTATGGGAGAAAAGAATCACACAATCCGTAACAGTGAAATTGTAATGTGTTTAATCATGTTGGTCATGTGGGCTTGAGTGTGAAGGACATACAACATGCAAAGAAATGACAACAACTCAACATAAAATCATCATTTGGTCTGCTGCCTAAGCACAGATTTAGTAATTCACTTCACAGAACAAGCATTGGCAATGCCAATAGGTCTCTCTTATGAATGCACTGTCAAGCCAGACCTAAAAATTTACGTAGCGTTATGACTGCCTCCTCTCACCTGTGCTGCTGCCAGGGAAAAACACCACAAAAGATCTAGTTATCTAAGACACTTTAATAGCATTGCAATGCCAGGTGCGTGCCCCTGAAAGTTCAACCTCAGGCAGCTGGATAAATAAACAAAATGATCACATCTGTGTAGCGGGCTAGCACTTTTTTGTGGATGCACACATCTTGCACTCCTGGCACCCAACATGTGGGCAGAACCAAAGCCCCTCTCTAGTGATACTCTCATAATTGTCTGGCAAAAGCTGCGATGTCAAGCCAGACCATAAAAAGGAGACTCTGAGAATGACTTAATATGAACAGTAATTGAGAAACTAAGAGTGGGAGACAACTCAAGTAGTGTGACACAATTGTTACTTAGGAAAAACATAAGTACACATTCAAGCTAGCTATACATATCAGGGCCTTAATGATGAGGTTGAGTGTGGCCAAATGTAGGGAGCACTTTGGTTCGCCAGTAAACTATACACAATACTGCAAATAAACATGTTTTCTCCTTATATTTCTGGGGAGTTCCAGTGACGCTGAGCCCTCCTCATACAAATGAATGGTTCTGGCAGAGAACAATCTCTCTAACATATGCACAGTTTGTGATGAACCAAGAGTTGCTTAGGCACATCTTGTTTAAATGTCTCTGTATAATGGATCTGTGTAAAATGTAAAGGGTATGATGGTGACTAAACTTGGAGATGGGCACCATCAATAGGAGCAACAAAATTATTACAATATACCTTGCTACTCCTTTAAACAGATAGACAAAACCCACATTTCAAATGTATACTTTATTGTTTAATTTAATAAAAAGCATAACAATATCCTACAGCACTGAACATCAAGACAGAACAGCTTTCCAGTACTACATCAGACACACAAATAATCAAAATGGACCAATGGTCTAACTAACCGGCAATAACACTGATATTAATAAATGTTTACATGCCTCCAAATCCGAGGAAAAAAGAATTACAATATGAAAAACTTCTTCCAATATTAACTGCAATTATATTTGAGAATCCTGTTTAGGAAATAATAATAACTGGTGATTTTAATTCAAATCTAATTTACAACCTGGACGAAGATTATCAATTAGCAACGGCCTATGAGTTCTGGTCAGTCCCTCCACAATCATCCTCAGCAGCGAAACAACAGGATTTGAAGGGGCAAAAGATAGTTCTCGCCTTGGAACATCTAGGCCTCAGAGTAATAAACAGCAGAACTAAAGATGATACCCCCCCACGATGGACCTATCAGGGAGTAAATACCCAGTCAATAATGGACTATACAATCCTAACGCTCTCACTACTGAATCATGTGGGGAAATATACTATTTAAAAAAAAAAACATTTGTATTGGCATTTTATGCTGAACATTAATTGGTACAATACAGTAGTATTTCAGGGTGTACACATGGCGTTACGTGATGTTATATATACATTGTATATTCGACACATCTCTCTATGAATGTGGTTCGTATTTTAAACACAACATTGACAGAGAATGACATCACAAGTCACAGTTTCTCCTTTTACGTCCATTATTCGCTGACATCTGACAATGAGTCCTCTTGCGGGGCCCCACAAATATTGCCACGATAAGCATTCCAGCTGCCCCATATCTGAGTCCATTTTTATGGGACATCCCCTATGAATATATACCGATTTTTCTGTTATCATTACATTGTCCATGTCTCAACACCATTGATGATAGTTCGGTGCCTGTCGTGCCCCCCAATGCTGAGCTATATTACGCTTTGCTAATGTCATACCCAGTATCACCCAGTTCTGGGTCATGTGGTTGAGATCTGTGGGCTCCCAAATATTAAGCAGGCACCTCTTTGGTTCTAGCAGAACCTCAACTCCCATGACCTGCGACATTGTCTGCATAATCGCTTCCCAATAAGGCGTGATTTCTGGGCACTGCCAAAGCGTGTTAAGGAATGTGCCTGACGAACCGCAGAGTCTCAGGCAGTGCCGTGTGTCCGCCCTACCTATTTTGTGTAAAAGTGTTCGTGTGTAATAGGTGCGGTGTAGAATCTTCACCTGTATCAATTTGAGTTTGGATGATATCGCTACTTCCTTTGGGGATGAGAGAGCCTCCTGCCAATCTGCCTCATCTAATTCACCCAGTTCCGCCTCCCATTGTTCCTTAAGGGCCGTTATTGGGTCCGGCTGATTATTTATTATTTTCGGTAGGTTTGGGATATAGCTTTCTTATACAAGTGATCCGTCAGGAGTCTATCCTCCAGCGGAGATGCCTCAGGGAGCTGAGTGCCCGGCGAGATTGCTCCCATCATTGCGTGTCTAATCTGTATGTAACGGAAGGTGTCCGTCTGCGCTAGTTCATAAGTGGCCTGCAGTTGTGCAAATGGGAGTACTTCACCTTTTTTCCACATATCTCCCACCTGTGAAATTCCTATTAAATCCCATTGCTGAAAGGGAAATATACTATTAAGCATACAACTCGAAGTGACCATTCATACGAGCATTTTGAGCTAAAAATAAATCTTCCAAAACACCAGCTAGCCCCCATAGAGATGGGCCACTTGACAACAGTAAATTTGAAATTCATTCAATCGTCCACAGTTACTCTCCCGGATTTAACACGGCTAGCTAAAGAGATATAGGAAACAAACACAGTCCCAGAAAGTATTCGAGTAGAGAATTGGACAACCTTCACTAAAAACATACTAAAACAGGCACCCAAAGATCAATTATGCGCGGAACACAAGAGACAAGCACACTTCAAGCCTCTCAAAAAAAGCTTATATGCTAAGAAAAGAACTAAGAAAAGCAGTCAGAAAAAACAAGACTCCCAAAGTCTCAAAACACATTTGGGATCTTATAAAGAATTTCTGGAAGCTTTATAAAAAAAAGCAAATTTGGAATGATCAAAAAACGAAACTTGAGATGTTTTGGACAAAGCCATTTTTTTGTGCGAAACAAACCATCAACAGGCTCTTTTGGGAATTAGTCAATGGGACAACTAGATCAACTCAAATTATAAATTATGCATGTGTGACCGAGCAAGCATGGGTAGCTCACCTAAATAAAACATTCAAAGATGCTACTCCACTCATTAATAGAGAGATGAACACCAGCCATAATCCCTTGGGGCCCAAACAATTAGGAAACATCACAATTACAACCCAAGACTCCAGCCTCACCCTCCTATCGCCAACCACCGAGGTTGACCAATGCTATGTGGTAGAAAAAGTATCCAGAATAGTAAAAGAGGGGTGAAGGGATGGGACCCTTGGGCCAAACGGCATCCCGAAGATCATCTTTTAAAAAAAAAAACTTTATTCATTTTCAAAAAGAAATGGACATTGTACAAACAGAGGTACAATCGAATCTCACATTTCCCTTATCTGCATAATTACAGACATATACTTGTACATACAACTTGTTCCTTCTCCTGTGCCGCGGAAGTGTCCATCTTTTTAGTTATTTTATGTATTTATGTCTGTATCCGACTGGGTATCACTCTGCCTCGTGACAACATATGACCTAACGGGCTCCCATATGTCTTTAGGCCTCGAAGCTATTGGGAGTTCCTCTGCATAGCAGTTCAGCTGCTCTTTACAATACGCTATATCAGCTATCCAGCACACATATTATGGTGCCCTTCTACCACCCCAACATTGTGCTACCTTTTGCTAAGCCAGTAGCAGCGCTATAGCCACCAGCTTCCAACTCTTCGGCTGCAATTCTGGGATCAGTTCCAGCAGGTAAATGTGGTGTGCACTCTACTTTCTCCATCACCATTTCAGTAACCGCTTGTGTGACCTGCTCCCAGAAGCCATGTATCTTCCCACAACGCCACGCTAAGTGCAAAAAGTCAGCCTTAGGTGTACCACACCTTACACAATTGGCTGAGTCTCGCAGGCCATATTTATGCAATTTCTGTGGAGTGTAATATAGCTGCTGTAGATACTTAAAATGTATTATGCAGAAATTACAATTTGCTGTCAGCTGCCCCGTTAGCCTCCAGCAAAATTCCCAGTCTTTCTGTGTAAGGGAGCTATCCAGCACTGTGTTCCATTTCTCCATGCTTTTATCATGTTGCAAGATAATCTCGAGCTGTGTTGCATTATATAGCCGGGTAATGAGTTTTGCTCGGGATGAGATATCCAGCATCACTTGCAATGGCTTTAAAACTTGCGGTGCCTCTGGATGCTGTGGGTTCGCCGCCTTCATCGCTACCTGGAATCTGTGGTATGTAAACCTGTGTACAGGAGGTAAAGGAGTAGCAGCACTTTTGCTAGTGACAGCCTCCATCGTAATGAACATGCTATTTGGATATGCATCCCGCCATGTGATAATCCCCATGTCTGACAACAGCTGTAGCGATTTGGGTTTGCTCGCCACAGAGACCTCAGGATAGTGCGCCAGCTGCAGCGCAGGTGCGAACAATGGAACTATATCCACCCATCTTGCTATTGCCAGCCAAGCCTTAACCGTGCTACTGGCAGGATTCATTTCCCCGCTAGGGACTAATCTGTATGGCTTTGGCAATAGCGCAGTGAGTGGCAGGGGACTGACCCTGACTACTGGGTGATTCAGTTGTCAGCGCTGTATAAGGAGATAGGTACGACTGATATCCTTCCCATGAGCTGGAAAGGGTCTATAATCAATTCGATTTACAAAAGGGGCAATAGATATGATCCAACAAATTATAGGTTAATTGCACTCGTTGATGTTGAAGCCAAATATTACGCATCACTAATCATGAAGGACCTGGTAGAATGAACAGACAATAACTTGATTCCATTCAACCAAACAGGATTCTGCAAAGGGTTTGGCACTACTATGAACATTCTATCCCTGGCCATAATAGGGGACAAGTGCAACCGCTTGCAAAGAAAGTTACAACTCTGTTTTATAGACTTTAAAGCAGCGTTTGACCGTGTCAATCGTGGCTAGCTGTGGTCTAAACTAAAGAAATGAGGACTTCCTGAAACAATACTATAAGCCATAATACAACTGTACATGGGCACTTGGGTCCTTGTAAAAGTAGCAAATGGCACAAGACTGTCAAGGGAAATACAGACAGAAATAGGACTAAAGCAAGTCTGTGTATTACCACCCCACCTATTTCATTTGTTCATGATGAACCTCTCACCAAGATTGAATCAGGTTAATTCACACCCCTGCGCCTGGCCCCATTACCTATAACTCACCTTTCGTGTGCAGGCGACATAGTTCTGCTCAGCTGAACAATAATTTGCCTCCAAAGAGCACTCAATGAGTTAACAACGTTCGCTAAGGACAACGCCTTGGAAATTAATGTCACAAAAACAAAAAGCATGTCAATCATGAATCGACCTGGACATCAACATCCAATAAAGCCAGTGCCGGCTTTTGGGGCGGTGCGAGCGCTGCCACCGCACCGGGTGCCAAGGTCAGGGGGGTGCCATTTGTGCTCTGAAATCGGCACCAGTCGCATTGCCCAAAAGCCTGCACTGCTGAACACTGTTGTCCCTCTTTCTTTTCCACGATGTTGAACTTCGTAGAAATAGAAGAGAGAAAACAGTGTTAAACAGATCAGGAGGCACACTTTTAAGCCCACCCATACGCTGCAGCTAAATACTTGCTTTGTTTATGACAAAGTGTTAGACCTTGCACCTTGGCATGAGTTTCCCTTCCACTTTTTGCTGATGTGCCTCATGTGTTTTGTTGGTGTTAGCTGCTCAGGGCACTGTGCCACTGCCAATCAGTGCCACAGTGCAAGTGCGTCCTATGAAAAGTGTATACATTGATTGGTGTCCATGTTTGGCTTATTTGGTTTACTATCAGCCCCTAGTGAAGTGCACCAGGAGTGCCAGGGCTTGTAAATACAAATGCTGCTGGTGGGCTTGCAGCACTGGTTGTGTCACCCACGGAAGCGGCCTAGCAAAATATGTCTAAGGTCTGCCATTGCAGAACCTGCGTGCAGTCTGGTACTGTCATGCTGACTGTGCAAGTGCACCTACTTGCCAGTCCCTAAACCTTCCGTTAACTACATATTAGTCACCCCTATGGTAGGCCCAAGGACAGGGTGCATTGTAGGCATAAGGTAGGACATGCCCTGATGTGTGTGGCATGTCCTAATAGTGAATTACAGCCATTTTCGTTTTTCACTATTGAAGGCTACCTGCTCTCCATAGGCCAGAATGGGCTGCTGGAATTATTACACGCTATAATCCCAGCGGACTCAGAGAGCATGGTAGAAAGTCAAGTTTAGTATGCCTGAACTCAGAATAATAAAATACTTCTTTTAGTAAAGTTTATTTTAATATCCTGTGTTTGTAAATACTAATTTCAGAAAGTTAGTATTTACTTGCTTAGCCATTTCAGTCCGCCTCTGCTTTGTGTGTGTTTGCTGCCTAGCTTCAGTGAGGGGCAGGGCTGGGGAATTCCAGGAGACAGGCTGGCTGCCAGGTGGTGGGTAGAGAGATTACACCAGGATGGGTGGGAGGAGTACACCTTGACTCTGAATAGACCTGTGCTCTGCCACCACAATGCTGGCTCCGCCCCCTGTGGAGCAGCTGATGTCTCTGCCCTGTGCACTGAAAGGAAAGAGCAGAGTCACCACAACAAAGTTCTCCAAAACCGGACTGAGCCAGGCACAGGCCCCCTGACGACAAAGAACAAAATAAACTGTTTATAAAAGAAGGAGCCCTGCTCCTAAGAAATCAGATCCTGTTTACGCCAAGAAGAAACTCTGCCTGAAGAGAAGGACCTGGGAAAGCTGCATGGAGGAGTACTGTCTCTAAGCCTGAGAGACTGGCCTGTGGTGGGTGCCTTGCTGCAAGAAGGAGAGGAAAAGACTGGGAGAGACTTTTAAATCCACTTGTGCTGTTTGAACAATCTCCAAGGGCTTGCTGGTGAACTTGCCCCCTGAACTGCGCCCCAGAAACAGTTGGCGCTACCCCTCCCTGGAAGAAAGGAAGCTGCGACTGGTGATTTGCTAAACGCTGACCCCAGAGTACTTGTGTGGCCTCATCTCGCTGAGCACCGTGACCTCTGCCCGCCTGTGCTGCTGTGAGCACCGTGACGACCTGCCCTGCCTGGCCTGATCAAAGTGAACAGCTGCCCCCTCGAGCCGGAGCTCGCAACGTAAGGAGAGACTGCCTGCGTCCAAACCCCGAGCCTCTGTGGACCCGAGCCATTGAGACCACCGTGAGGAGCATTGCCACGCCAGTTCACCCCATCTGGCCGAAGCCGACAGCGCTGCGCGCTGAAAATCACCCCCGAGCCGCCCCTCCTGCTTCCTCCCTCGAGGCAAGCTGTGGAAGTCCCGAGGCGCCCTCCCCAAGCAGCGTGGTCCTCTGCAAAAGAAGATTGCACCTGCGACGTGGGACGCCCCTTTTGTGACTGCTGTGGCTGCCCCGAACTCCCTGCCAAGATCCAAGGTACTGTGCGCCCCGTCCCGCCATCCGTACGGACTGTACGACCCTGTACGGAGCGTCCCCGTAAGCTTGCTCACGCCGGAAGTGTGATCTTTTGGAGGGAACGTCCGGTGAGTGTTCGGCTCCGTACGAAGCGTACCGACGAAGGTACGGCCCGTTCAGCTTTAAATAAATATACGCTGCTCACGCGGGAAGCGTGAGGAGTGGCAAGAGGCGTACCGGACTCGTACGACGCGCACCTACGAGGGTACGGCCCGTACGGCTTGAGTCCCCGTACGCGTGCTCACGCGGGAAGCGTGAGAAACAGCACGAAGCATACCAACGCCGGTACGACACGTACAGAGGGCCCTACGAAGCGCACAGACCCCCAGAGAGTGCAGATTGCACCAAAATTGACCATTTAAAGAACTGTGGCATCATGAACATTAATCACAAGTAACTGGAACCCTGTTTACAAGTAAAAGACTGTATTTTGAAGCCTGCTTAAAGAACCTCTATATAAAGTGCTTTATTTTTATAAATACAGTCTGGTGTCTCTGTGTGGTGGGTTGGTGGTTATTGTGTGACGCCTTAAATGCTTAACCTAATGCCCTCTGGAATCTAGCCTGACTGCTCGCGCCACGTTACCTAGAGGGTGAGCAGGGGTTATTTTCTTAGAGTAATCCTTTGCCCTGACTTAGAGGAAAGGGTCCTTGCTTGACGCAAGTGCATACCTGCGCCAACCAGAGACCCCTGATTCTAACACAAAGAAAATAAAAGGTTTTGCGTGAACGTTTCGGGATTTTATTTAATTGATCTAGGCACATAGAGCCGAGCTCTGCTCTCTAATAACATATCAGTACGTCTTATTACCGCCTTGATTACTAGAGACATTCCACACCAGCTTAATTTTGTGTAATTCACTTTCAGTTTGTTAATCAAAAAATGTAAGTTTTTGGCAGCTCTGTGGGGTGAAACATATATTATGATTTTAAAAGCACCTGCTGCTCCATTATTACCTTTCAGCAATTTTCAGGCTACAATAAACATGTCACAATAACTCTGGTGAATAATATTCTTTCTGGAGAGAGAGAGATTGGAGCTTTGTTAACTGGAAGTTTTGAGTCATTGTAAGGTAGCACAGAGGGTTAAAATGTGTGCTGCAAAGAACATGTACCACGCACATTACAAAGAGCATATAATGTAGATAAGTCAGTAGGTTACTGCTTTTGTCAGAGAGATCCTATTATTACTTGCAGTTTGTAAGTTAAAATCCTAATGTAGAACAGGGAGCTATTAACTGTCATCAAAGAGCTGAATGAAAACTGCATGGTATAGGTTAGAGTGTTATGATTTTTCCCTAGTCTTTCATTATCCTAATGTTTCAAAATGAGTTCATTTGGGCAGAAATCAAAGAGAACCCCCATCCACAGTGTTAATTTTTATCTTCTAAGTTTGTTCTTCTCCAGACCAAGCACTCTTAAGTTATACTGCCTACTAGTATGGATGATATGACTTCTTTTGTAACGTTTCCCATACACTGATTTACACACGTATAATTGTTTCAGTGGTGTAGCAAGGGGGAGAGGTGTGGGCAGACCACCCCAGGCGTCACAAGTTTTGGCAGCTGCGGCCTCCCCCCACTATTACCTGTCGTCTCGGTGTGGAAATCCCACCCCACTCTTCAATCATCCGCCGCGGGGGATGGGGTTCTAGCTATGCCACTGGATTGATTGTGTAAAATTTGTCATGTAAAAGGGTCTGACACACTAAACTGGTATGAGTGGTGCTATAAAACTAATTTAAAGCATCTGTGAGAGAATAGTTATGGAGACTTGAGTGCCACTGTTGAAGAGTGGTAGTGAGGGAATCCCTGACGAAGGCGGTCATTGGGGGGCGCCAACAAACATTGTTGCACTGGGCGCTACCAGCGCTAAAGCCGGCCCTGAATAAAGCTGGAAGAAACAGCCTTATTTATTTATTTTTATTTAAAACACTTGTAAAGCGCAACTGTCACCTGACAGGTATCCTGGCGCTGAAACTCACTCCTTAAGAAGGAAAAGGGATGGGAGGCTGATTAGGGAGATTAGCAGTGAACGGGATTGGGGAAGAGCCAGGTTTTGATTCGCTTTCTGAAATGCAGGAGTTTTGGAATTTGGCGAATATCAACCGGCAAGCTGTTCCAAAGTTTGGCGGCGGCCACTTTGAAGGATCTTCCCCCGGTCCTTACCTTGTTGAATCTGGGTACCAACACCAGGCAGGCTGAGGTGGATCGGAGAGTTCTGATGGGGGTGTACCAGGAAAATAATTTTTGTAGGGATCTGGGGCCCGTTCTGTGTAATGCCTTGAAGACAAGGCAGAGTGCTTTGAAAGCAATTCGCTGCTTCAGAGGGAGCCAATGTAGTTCGGCTAAGGCTGCTGTGGCCGAGGATCTTCTGGTCCAACCAAGGGCCAGTTTGGCTGCAGCCGACTGGACTCTTTGGAGTCTGTCCAGTAGAACGGCTGGGGACTCGAGCAAAAGAGCATTACAATAGTCAAGGCGATTAAGGATAGTACACCTGACTATTAGTGCTCGGGCCTGGGCAGGGAGTAGTGGCATGATTTTACGTAAAAAACGCAGTAGGGCCGAGCAAGTAGAGACTGTTTTAGTTACCTGCGTTTCCATGCTGAGGTTGTTGTTTAGCATAACACCCAGATTGCGGACACTAGTGACCGGCTGTGGTTTTTCTGGGTTTTCCGGGGGCCAGAATTCTGTAGGAAATAGACAAGGAATCCGGCTCCCAGAGCAGAACAGGACCTCGGTCTTGGAGGAATTGAATTGCAGGGAATTCATGTGCAGCCAGCCGGCTGTGTCTCTCAAGCAATCATGGAACGATTCCAGGGAGATTGAGTCCTCCCCCTCCCAGGAGAGGATGAGCTGGGTGTCGTCCGCGTAGTTTACAGTTTTCAATTTGTGGGATTTGATTAACGTGATCAGTGGTTTTAGATAAACGTTAAAAAGGATCGGGCTAATGGACGAGCCCTGGGGTACACCGTGAGGTACTGGGGAAAAAGCTGACTGAAAAGCTGACTACCTTAGAGGTAGTCAGCACATATAACTATCTGGGGGTATTTATAGAGGATCGATTGAACTTTCAATTTCAAAAACAATATCTTGAAAAAAAAGGAAATGGCCTAAATTACGCATTTTGTGCCCTTGCAAAAAAATTACAAGGCCCATCATTTAAGCCGATAGTGGCTGTGATGGCTGCCAAAATACTGCTGATGGTAACTTATGCAAGCATAGCTCTAAATGGCAAGGATGCATACGTTTTAGACACTCTACAAATGCAAACGTACAAAAAAGTTTTTTGTCTTCGTCAAAATGCGTCTCCGACTCAGGTACGATTGGATTTCAGTCTCACCCAACAGGAGATCGGGAGAAAATACGCTGCACTCAAAATCTGGTACAAATTTTGACTAAATTGAACCAATGTTTTACATGATGCCTTGTGGTGGACCCAGGAAGTAGATCCCAGATCTTGCTACAGTCATTTCTTGAAAACAGCATTGAAGGAAACAAAAACAACCAAACTCTGGGCTCAGAATCCATACTTCCAAATCTTTCGTAGGGTGATAAACAAAACGGCCATGTCCATTCGTTTCTAGAAGATAAAAGTACATTAACAAAGAGGTCCCATGCCTGGATGGCTCTCCAATCATATACAACAATACGTCCGGCAGGATATCTAAACTCAACGTACTCACTTTATCTGAAACGAAAGCTTATGGCTATCAGATTTGGGGCATTACCAAGTTTGGCAGACCAATGATCATCGAAGTACAACTGACCCAGAACTTGTAATTTATGTGGTGCAGAACGGCAAGATTTTAACCATCTGATCTGCGTTTGCCCTTTTTTAAAATCTAACTGGGTTCCGCTACTGAAGAAATCTTTCAATGACAGGGGCATTCGAACTTGCAGATCAGCCATCATTAAAGGTCTGGATTCAATAGATTCAATACTTAACTGTAAGATGATGAAATTCCTGATACTATATGAAAAGATAACACTCCCCAAAGAATCCCCGGACCGTACCTAAACCATAAGCTAACTGTACACATGCACTTTATATTGAGCACTGATGTGAAAACGATATTGCAGACAATTTTTATGACACCTGCTATTTAGTTTGTTTTATATGATATGAAATTGTCTTTTAAACAATTTAAAAGCTGGTTAATTAACTTAACCTCATTTTAGGATATTGTTATAGTTTTTATTAACTTAAACAATAAAGTATAAATTTCACAAGACACATTTTAGAAGGCATCTAAATTCCTAACACAGCTAGCATTCAGTGACCAAAATGCTTTACTTTCTGTTTCTGGAGGGCTTGAAGCTAGTCTCCCATTTGGTCTAGATTTCTTTTTTTAATATGAAGATGTATTGGATTCCTTTGAAATATTATTGGCTATATGCATAATTATTAGCTAATTTTTATTAATTATGTGTTTTCAATGTTTCTTTGCTACGTGTAAATGTTTGTTCTGTTAGGTTCTACCTAAATAGCATTGATAAAACATTCATTTGAAATACAACTAACATCAGAAGAGACCAAAACCAAAGCGTCCCCTATGGGAAAAGTAATCGAGAAAACTGATCGTGTACAATACCAAGAATAATACATGTAAATTTACATCGTATGGGCTGAATAAGGTTTTCCAGAGGGAGCACATAAAGTCGAGCCCGGATTGCCATTTTATACTTTATGATCACAAATATCATTCCAGGTACCATCAACCTTCAAACATGAAATATTGAAGACATCTGTAAAGGATAAGAAAAGAAATAAGCATATGTTGCGCCATACAAATCGACAAAACATAACATGACTATTAGGTCTTCCTTTGATGCGCCAAAATATATTATCACACAGGCATACACAAATGTTATTTACTGTGTTGCTTGCACAAATGCCATTTAGCAGAATAATGCTTACCCTATTGGCTTGCCAGTACTGGGGAAAACAGTAAAAAAGGATTGCTTTCTGTATTGAATGCACACAAAAGATAAAGAATAAAATGGGACAGAGTGATGATTTAGTTCACTTTTCAGTTGTAAAATATTACCTGATGCAGTCCAATGGAAGCACTGCCTGGAAGTCGGTCTGATACTCCAAAGCTGATAGGATGATGTGAGAGAGTAAAAGTCTGCGCTGAGCCAAACTCCACTTTATGTATATTTTAATCAATTGGTATTGGACATGGGCCTCACTGCTGGGTCACCCCAAACCTTTTGCCCTAATCCCTCCATTTTTGGCTGAATTAATTTTGTTGGCGTTACTCTCCACTGCTGACCAAAGCTATAGTGCTTTTGATCTCCCCCTAAACATGGTTTAATTGGCTTACACCTGAGTGGCATATTTAATTTACTTGTAAGTCCCTTGTAGAGTGGTATAGCATATACCCAGGGCTTGCAAATCAAATGCTACTAATGGGCCTGCAGCACTTATTGTGCCACCTACTTAAGTAGCCCTTGAAAACATGTACCAGGCTTGCTATTGCAGCCTAAATTCAGGGTTAAACGACCATGGCGACTTGGCTTGAAAACCCCCTTGCCCTTCCTTAAACTCCCTTTTAATACGTATGAATCACCCCAAAGTAGGCCCTCGGTAGCCCATAGTGCTGTGTAATTAAAAGGTTGGGCATGTACTTTTAAGGTTCACCTGTCCTGGTAGTGCAGAACTACAATTACATTTTTCACTACTGTGAGGCCTACCCCTCCCATAGGTTAACAGTGTGGATTCCTCATTATTATAAGCTGTAATTTCCAATTGGGAGCAGGTTGCTATGTCAAGTTTGGTGTCTTTGGAATTGTTATCAAAAACCCTATTTAATGGTAAAGTCAGATTTGTGATTAGGATTTTGAAAGTGCCACTTTTAGAAAGATGGCATTTTCCTTTCCTTAGCCCTTTTGTGCCTGTAGCCTGTATTGGGTGACATGACTGGTTGTAGCTGACAGACTTTGTGATTTCCTTCCAGACAGCCACACAATAGAGGAACTTGATGTGCCTCAATGGGCAATCTGCTGGCAGGATGGGGGGAGTGAAACTGAGTACAGCCCTACTTGCAACTGAATGCTCTGCCTTCACGCAAAGGACCTAATTGCTTCACATTGTCACTGCTTGGAGCCGGGGCAGGGGAGTCAGGAAATTCCATGCACTTCAAAGAACCTTTTTTAGAAGCTTCTTCTACTTTCCAGAAGGACGGCACCAGGGTATAAAATATGACCATCAGACCCACTCTTCAGTTCACTACTGGACCTGAAGAAGGACTCTCAGAGGACTGCCTGCTGCTGTGACCTGCTACCAGCTTTGCACTCTGCAAGACTGCTGCTGCTTTGCTGTCGGGACCCTACCTTAAACCCTCAGGGGAACAGCCCTGCTGTTGAGCCCAGCATTTTTACCTGAACCCATTACTACCAGAGTGACTCCAAGGGCTAGTTTTCTGGCCTCCAGTTCAGAGCCAGAGGGACACAGATAGTCAAGTACCATGCACCTTATGACTTGGTTTCCACAGGAGCAGAAGTGAAAATCCGAAATCCCAGATTCCACTGCCAGCGAAAGATTCACTTGCAGTAAAGGGGGGGAAAGGGGAATGGGAATAACAAGAGAGACTGCCACTGCTGTGTTCACCTCACCGGAACCCCAGTTAGGATTGTCACGAACACCTTTTTTAAATACAAGAAAAAAGTTACCTTCTCTACACGACTCTTTTTCTGTAACCTAACCAACATCCTCCTCCTACTACACTAAATTACCTTTTAAACACAGTGGTTTAGCTGCTCTCCTTAGCCTTGCTAGTGGTGATAGGCCTGCCTTCAGCAATGCTTGGTATGTTTACGCTCTGCCTCGTGTGCACAGTATTAGATGAGTTTGCTGAATCTTATTCTTGTTTAAAGTCTTTTAACACTTGTCCTTTTCTTTTTCCCTCACAGGTAGAATAGCGCTGAATAGAGATGGTAAGTACAAATATATATATATATATATATATATATATATATATATATATATATTTACTGAAAAAACCATAGGTTTCACACACGTTATAGTTAGGGATTGGCATTTAAAAAACCTTGCAAATTCACTGAAAAAACCATAGGTTTCTCACACGTTATAGTTAGCTGGACATTTCACTCGAAAAAAACCATTGAAATTCCCCCGTTATAGTTAGTTCAGCTAACTATAACTCGCGCGCCCGCAATTCACTGCTGATGACGTCACGTATTACATCACTCATGACATGGTCAGTGACATCACTGATGACATCACTGATGACATCTCAAATGACATCACTGATGGCATCACTGATGACATCATCCAGTGACTGTGTGTTTCTGTAAAATTTAAATATGTTTTATATATTTATAGTGAAAGGCCTGTAGAAGAATGAGTGGCTGTACAAGTGTGTGAATGTATGATTTTCTACGTGCGTAATTGACTGGAAAAGTGAGTCATTAAATGTATCTTACTGCAGACTAGTGACTAAACTGTGTGAATGTCTTCATGTTTCTGTCTGTTGGTGTATAAGTGGCTGCATGGTTTTGTGAATAGCTATATGAGTGTCTATATGGATTATCGATTGGTTGTCTGAGTATCTGTATGGGTGCTTGAGTGTTTGTGAGGGTAGGCTGTGTGTGACTGTGCATAGATGTGTGAGTGGGTGATTCCATGGGTGCATGGTTTTAACAGTGCATCTGTGATGGACTGTATGGTTAAGTGAGTGTATGTATGGGTGTGTTAGGGATTGAATGTATATCTCAGTGGTACATTTGTGACTAACTACATATGTGAAAGGCAGTATATATGCGTGTAAGAGTATATAAGTGGGTATATGTGAGAGTGTGTGATTGTGAGAGTGGCTGTATGGATGAGTGTGTGCTTGTATCAATGATTGTATAAGAGCGTAAGAATGTGGTACTATTTTTATGAGTAAGTGAACTTGTGTGTGTATAACTGCATAGGTGAGTAAATGGGAGTGTGATTAATTATTTGCATGACTGACTAGGTGTGACAGTACCTCTATGGATGATTGGTGGTGTGTGAGTGTCTTTGTAGGTGCATAAATGCATATGATAGTCTTGTACGGAGTGACTGTAAGTATGAGTGACTGTACATATGAATGAGTGGAGGTGTATGTAAACCTAAGAGTTAATAAGTGGGTATGTAGTTATTGGTATTGGAGTATCTATGGTTTTGAGAATGGACGTCTGAAATTTTGAGTTCGTGTATCATCGGTTAAATTAGGGTGTGAGAAGATGCAGTAATTTATCACATTGATGATGTCATCAGTGATGTCATTTGAGATGTCATCAGTGATGTCATCAGTGATGTCACTGACCATGTCATGAGTGATGTAATATGTGACGTCATCAGCAGTGGATTGCGGGTGCGCGAGTTATAGTTAGCTGAACTAACTATAACAGGGGAATTTCAATGGTTTTTTACGAGTGAAATGTCCAACTAACTATAACGTGTGTGAAACCTATGGTTTTTTCAGTGAATTTGCAAGGTTTTTTAAATGCTAATTCCTAACTATAACGTGTGTGAAACCTATGGTTTTTTCAGTGAATTTCCAAGGTTTTTTAAATGCTAACTCCTAACTTTAATGTGTGTGAAACCTATGTTTTTTTAAGTGAATTTGCAAGGTTTTTTAAATGCTAATTTATGAATGTTTTATTATATTTTTTAATTATTTATTTTACAATACGCTACCTATGTATATAATTATAGATTTACTGTATCCTGCAATATGGAATGGCTCAGCTTTTTTTATTTTATTTTGGATATAGTTGAACAGCATAGTTAATATCTTCTATAAACCTCTAAACATATATATATAGTTTTTTTAAGGGTTTTTGACCGTGCGCGCACCGTACGCGCACGGTGCTTGCATGCGTACGTGCTCCGTGTGCGCATGTGTACGTGCTCCACGTGCGCATGCGTACTTCGTGCGTGATGCGTACGCGTGTGCTCCGTACGCGCATGCGCGCGTGCTCCTTTCGTGCCTGCGCGCGTGCTGCGTACGCGCGTGCTCCATATGCGCATGCGCGCGTGCTTCGTACGCGCTCCGTACGCGTGTGCTCCGTACGCGCATGCGTGCTTGTACCGTGCATGCTCCGTGCACGCACCGTACGCGCTCGGTGTGCGCACGGCAAGTCATGTGATCAAGAAACAACACTTTTCATTGGTTTATAGTAGTTTCAGTTCCAGAAACTTCCAAAACCACACCCACTCCCCTCATTATTACTTCTGATTCCCTGAGAGAAGGAGCTGAGCAACTTTTCTAGTACTTCAGTACTTCAGAATGGCAGAGCAGCAGTCATCTTCTGGGAGTGAGCAGGAGACCCTTGTGAGACAGAGACAGAGGAAACAGAAAGACTCTTTTATATGGCAATTTTTTACATTTCCACTGGGGCAGAAGAAAGTGAATGCTCCCAAAGTCACCTGCACTCTTTGTGATCGTGTCTTATCAAGAGGAGATCCTAAAAAGAAATACTCTTTTAGTATCTTCACTATGATCAGGCACGTTAGAGATGTACATCCTGTGGCTTATGCTCGAGCTGCTAGAGAAAACCCTCCAGCAGCTCAGCCGAGCACATCCGCAGCAGCTCAGCCGAGCACATCATCGGCAGCTCAGCCGAGCACTTCATCTGCGGCGGCAGCTTCACCTTCTTCGGTTCCTCTGGATATACACCCTCTGTTTAAGAGGGTGCATATACGGTGCACTGCGTGTAATGCTCTTCTCTCTTATGCGGACACCAGCATTCCGCTAATAGAGAGGAAGATACAGCAGCACACGTGCGACACCCTATAATTTTTGCCATGTCTTTTTTTTTCCTCTGTCCCTCAATTAACACAACGGCTCTTTTTAGAGCCACCTAACATGTAAACACTTAAATTTGTTTTTTAATTCCATTTTTTTAATGGTTTTTTTCCCACCGTGCGCGCACCATGCGCGCACGGTACGCGCACCCCGCGATTTAAAAAAAAAAAAAATGTTTTTTCACCCTTCATGGTCCTTCAGGGACCCCCTGACAAAAGCTAGGAGGTCAGGAACTCTGTACCCTGCCCCCTTTTCACGTTCTCCACCTTTCTTTTAAATGGAAACACACATTTCTTTTTTTTGCATATTTCAACCCTTTCCAAATGATTTCTACCCCCAACATGACTTCTGCCTGCTAGCATAGCATTAGATCATGGCACACTGGTGTGAGCAGAGACGTCAGAAGTTCAGCACATAATGTTTCTAATCCAAAGAGCAAGATTGCTTAACTTTTCAAACCTAACAGCAAATCCAAAGTAATGCTCCGTGGGAACACATTTTTCTGGACCAATACAAAACATGCTTTTAAAAATTTAAACATACAGCCTAGTTTTTATTGTAAAATGGTCTGAAACAGCCAATGAGTTCTTTTTTTGTTTGTTTTTTAAAAAGTATATAAGCCTCCATTTTACAACTACCTTTCTTTTCATTTTGTCATTCTACTGAAAGACACCTTCAGAGTGCATCAGGTCTCCTCCTCACTCCCTGAAATACACTGCTATTCTACCATTTTCAATTAAAATTGATTGCTGCTCAGCTCCCTGTCCCAGGTAATAAGAAGAAATAGTGAGGGGAGTGGCTATGGTGTATGAAGATTCTGGAAGAGAAACTACCATGAACCAATGCTTCTGAGTGCATCCAGATGTCCTCCTCACTCCCTGAAGTAGAGTGCTCTTCTGCCATTTACAACTAAAATTGATACCTGTTCTGCTCCTTGTCCCACGAAATAAGAAGAAATAGTGAGGGGATTGGCAAGGCATTTATAGAGTAGATGGTGTACATTTCACAGATGAAGGGAACAGAGTCTTCCTCTTGATCTTTAGACTCTGCATCGATACTTACTTATAGGTACCAAAAAACACTCAATTAACACAATGGCTCTTTTTAGAACCAACCAACATCCAAACACTAAACTTTATTTTTAATTCTATTTTTTATACGATTTTTTTGTCGCATCTCTATGCTTCCCCTGCGCAGGCGTACAAACTGCAGCCATGCGCCGGCGCAGGCTCCCTTGCACCATGGTTCAAGGATGCCTGCGTGGTGGGGAGATTGTTCTTGTGCAGGAAGGGCCCCCTTCGTGCACAAAAACAATCAAAAGAGGCTTTTTCCTCTTTCAATGCGTGCTGTAGAATGGAGGACGCACTAAAAGAGGAAAAAACGAGGAGAAATAAAAACATTTCTCCTCGTTGTGCCTCGCAACACCACCTCTAGGGTGGCGTAGCATTAACACGCATCTCCAGAGTTAAGATTTCTCGTAAACCTGGAGATGTGTCTAGTTCTTTGTGTGTTGCGTGGGAACACCCACAACAACACCCATGGAACGCCCCTTCAACGCACAGTGCTGCGTGTGAAGTGGCTGTATTTATGTGGAGAGGAAAAGTCACGCAGGTTGGCTTTTCCTCTCCTTGAAAATATGGAGGAGCTCCCTGCGCCACCAGTACGTTATGAAAAGTGATGTAGTGGTGGCGCAGGGGCCTTGTTAATCTTCCCCAGAGATGTTAAGCAAATTAAGGGTAAGACAGTCAAAGGGAGAGAGACAGAAACAGAGACAGAGAGCAAGGAACTGAGAAGGAGTAAGTCAGTTAGAATGACTAAGACACATGGAGACAAGGAGAGATACATGGTTGAAAAAGTAGTGATGGAGGCAGTAAACCTAGGGGAGTAGTATAGAAGGAGTGAGAGAGTTACGAAAGAGAGAGAGAGAAGTAGAGAGAGAGAAGGGGAATGAGAAAAGCAGAGTGAGGAGAAGTGAAGAAAAGGGAGCATGAAAGTGAAGGAGTGAGAAATACAGATATTTAAACTTACCTGACCAACAAAATAACTTAATTATAAATAAATGTTTTTTTTTAATTGCTAGAAAAAAGGATTACATTTCCTAAATTTTCTTTCTCGATCTGAAAAAAAAGAGAAAAAGTAGTAATATTTAACAATACATTTTAGAATACAGTACACATATTTTCATATTTAACAAAGTAATTTGTTGCCCTTTTTTTGCTGTTTTCAGAATATATTGAATTTCACTGCAAATTGTGAAGTCAATTGCATTCATCACTTAACAGCGGGCAAAAAAATTAACAATCTGAAAGATTGTTTAAAAAAAGCCCTGAATCTCTCCTCAGTAAAACATACCTTGATAGAAATGTAACATATATATTAAAAATATCATCTAAGAACAATAACTATTTGCAATAAATAACGTCTGTAAATCTTGTTGCTTAAGCTCATACACCAAAATAATATCTGTCAAAGAAGTCCACAATAGAAACAGTTACCTTTCCATGGGGCCAAATGGTAATTTTTAAATTCTTTTTTGGTGAAATATCCAATGGTAATCCTATAAAATCAAAATAATGGTTTCTTCAGATGCTGCAATTTGTATCTAAAATTTTGGTTTTAGAAAAATTAAGTAGGAATTTGGTAATTCTGCAGGCAAACGTTGCTTGATAATCAATTGTGAATCATTACACAGTGTCCAGCCTTTTTCACATTTTAGATAAACTGTGTAATGACCAGAAGTTATAGAAGGTCCATTATGGAAAATTATTGCAACTGCAACAAAAGTTTTTCCTGATATTGATAATTGATTTCCTGTAAACTTCTTTATTAAAGTGTCCAATTTTGTTCCATCAGCTCTACAACGTGGCATCATTAAAATTACATACTGTCCATATTTCTTTAAAAATCACGTTGATAACATTTCTGATATACATTGAGAACATTCCATGTTGTGATTTGCATCTTTAACTAATTTACTAAAAGTCACTGATTTACTCTCTGGTAATGTTAAATATATGAACCTTTCAGAATCAACATTAGAGCTGCATGTGTTCAAACAGTTTTCACAACTATGTTTCCATTTATAAGAGAGACCAAACATATTTTCTACTTCTACCCCTTCATCTTCCAGTACCATAAGCATATACATTTAGAATTCCTGTGCATCTTGCTGGACATTTTGAGTAAACTGTGTACATCCAGAACATACATCTAAAAGATTTCTAACATCAGAAGCACTTTCTATTTTAGTTTTATCATTACTCAGCTTCTCATAAAGGAAACTCAGCAGAGAACAGAATCTTTTTTCATGATTTAGTATTATCTGCTCTTTTCAAACTTTCAAGATAAAATACAACATTCAGCACTACATTAGCGTAGCAGTTGACACCAGAGCTATTTTCAAAATGACAACCAACAACCTCTTCAGCATTGTCCTTTTTCTTTTTACTTGCAATCACATCAGTCTCTATTTGTTTACTCTTCTGTACATCCTCATTACAGATATTCTCAATTCTCCTTTTCTGACAAACAACATGTTTTTCAAACACAGGATACTGACCTAAATGAGGAGCATAGCTTCTTCTTAATCTATTATATTCCTTTACACAGTTTGCATCAGCACTAACTTTTGACTCATCAAAGTCTATCATGAATAAACCAGATATTTTTTTCACGCGTGACAAAGCAACATATGCCATACCTTCTTTAAACACACTAGATCCAATGTTTACAAAAGCACTATCTACAGTTAATCCTTGAGATTTGTGAATAGTTACAGCATATGCTAGAGAAAACGGAAACTGCTTCCTACGTACATATAAGTCTTTCACAAGCAAGAAACGAACTGAACAACGACTAATGTCTTTAACCTCTTCAATCTGATCAAATTTTATTTTTAAAAATTCAATTCCATCTTTTTTCTGGTAATTAACAAAACCCACAACTTTACCCATTGCTCCATTCACTAAACCTTTTTCTACATCCAAATTATGTCTTAAAACTACTCGACAGTTCATACATACATAAAGATTCCTTTCTAAACCAGCTGTTTTTTATATGTTTTTCTCTAGAGAATCCAATTTAGTTGTCAATTTGCTTGTCAATATAATAGTTATTCCTTCATGCTGTATTTTATCCACAGCTTCCAGTTTTATAATCTCTTTATTTTCGAATTTCAAAAGTTCTTGATTGAATATAGAGCATTCATGTAGTGTTGGCATTAAGCAGATTACAGTATTTTTTCCAGCAATTTTCTTGTATATTTTCTCTGGAACTATTTGTTCTGTTGGAAACAAATTACATAGCAATCGACTCTGTAAAGCTTTTCTGCCATGTTCTGTGAGTAGTCCAATTCTGATATCTTTGAGAATACTTGCATAATCATCATCATTTGCTTGCCGCATATTGTTAATGAGTTCTTTGTACTCAAAGTATGTCCAAATATTCACATTACCTATACTTCCTAACGACTTTTTCGTGTCTTCATGTGTAAGAGTATGAAATACTGGTTGTCCTTTAACTGGAGTGAGCTGCAGTAGATCCCCAAAAACTATAACATGTTTTCCTCCAAATAGCACGTCATAGTTTGTCTTTAGAATTTGCTGCATTCTTAAATGCACAAAGGCAAGCATTAAGTTTGATACCATGCTTACCTCATCAATAATGTGAACTTTCATTTTTTTCAATACTCTTGAAACTTCAAAACATGCTTCTCCTGTTAGCTTGTGGTATTGTATTTTGTTCTCATGCTCTACTGGTAACATTAGCAAACGATGGTGGGTAATTCCTTTTATGTTATATGCTGCTAACCCAGTTGGAGCAGTAACAACACAAGACAAAGTTGAATCAGTTTTTTCTGTAGGTAGCTTCTAGTTACTTTAATTAAGAAACTTTTTCCAGTTCCAGCTTGTCCACTCACATAGATTCTGATTGGTTCAAATGATGTGCACGAGCACTCTTTATTTTCATGTAGTAATCCATGATCAATTTGTTTTGTGACTTCCTCATAAATTTGTTGTTGTTCATCATTCAGTTGTTCTTCCAAATTTGGTAAGTTTATTAAATCTTCCTGAGCTTGATTCATAGCTGTTTCCACTTCAGTCATGGCTATTGCAGCTTCATTTTCTACGATTGGTTGACCTAGAGGATCTTGACTGAGCGTCCCAGAACTTTGACTGTCTTGAGAACTGTCTCTAGATACTTCAGCTGCAATTGTTGCTTCTTGTTCAATTTTTTCCTTTAACATTTGTACATAAGTTGTGAAAGTACTGCATTCTATGGTATCTTTGCATGCATTAAAGGAATCTTCATAGCTTTGAAAATGTCCAAGTAATTCATCCTCTGAACGCCATGGTTTAAACAACTGTAAAAGTGCTAAGTGGTAAAATTCCTTCTTGTCAGTAGTGTCGCAACTCAGCTTTCTGTGATTAATCAAACTTCCTTTTGTTTGTTTTACCAAACATCCTTCCTCACCAATGACTTTATATTTTCCATTGTTGATGTCTTCTGTGGTATTCCGTTTAAAAATGTAGTTCTGCAGCACTTCATAGAGACACATGTTCTCAAGATGATGACTTCTCTTTGGGTAATATGTGTCCAACATGTTTGTTCTTAAAATGTCTGTACTTTCTTGTTCGTACTCTGCTAAATATTCAATTTCTCGAATAGATTTCAATACCCGATTTCGCATTCCTGCAAGGCCTAAACTTACCCAAATTATTCTTCTGGATTTGAAGTACAGACTTGCAGATGATAACCTATCTGAGCATTTGTATGACCCAATTTCTCGATGCGATAACATCTTTAAACTGAAACTGTATAGCTTTTTACTGACAGTCTTCTCGTGAGAAATCTCTTCCCACATTTCTTTCAATTCCGTTTTCTCAGATTTAGTGATGTAAGATGTGACATACCGAGCAACAGCAATAGAATTGTCAGCTACATACTGAATATCCATGTTAGCATTCCACATGGATAAAATGACTGGGTTGTAGTCATTTATATATTTTGACTCTTCTTTTCTTCTTAGGTTGTAGGTATTTTTAGGCGATTTTCTTGTAATAGTATGTCGCACAGCTGACTTAAAACTGTTTACTCTTCCTTTTGAAAGAACAGGTCGTGGAAATCCAAATCGACATTTTGTGTAGAATTTATCTTTACTCTTGTACTTTCGTCGACAGTATTTTCCACACCGATGACTTTGGAAACGTAAAACTTGCTCTTTTAAGTTTTTTTCTTCTGTGCTTTTAGGTATAGCACATGTTGCATATCCTTCAATGAAAGATAAAACTGCATCATCAGAATCAGTTCCAAATTTTGGGGCATCCTTGATCCACAACAGCATAAGTATATGAGGAGCACCTCTTGCTTGGTACTCTTTTCTCCAAAAGAAATCCACAACTTCTCCAAGAGGTGGATTTTTTTTTATTGCAGATGAAGGACATCATAGCCTCAAATCTATGATTGAAATATCTGCAAACATTAACCGGATCCAATGAGCACAATTCTCCTGCTGTCTTGTATTGGATGTTTTCAATATTTGAATTTGCCTCTCGAAGAAAATCCAGTAAATCATCCCAAGCGTACTCAGCACAGCTTAGGGTAAGGAACCATGTAGGAGTTCCTAAATTCCGTAACATACATTTCAATTCTCCATGGCGTCGGTACCAATATTCATTAGTCCCACGCTGACAAGCCATCAGATTAATCAATTGAGATTCCAAATGATCATCTCGCTGTTGCACTTTGTTCAGAAAATCCTTTGCAGACACATTATGTAGATGTACTCCAGTTTTTAAAATGTGATTTACTGCATAAGATAGTGCAGATAAGTCACTTTCAAATAAAAGATAGAACAAATAAGGAATACTTTGATGAAATATTGGATCTTCTGCATATTATCTTGTAGTCCGATACTCAGAAGCAGGAATCTGTACTGGACGTTCATCATATCGTCCACCTTTTCATGTAGGAAACAGCTGGGGAAAACAACGAGCTTCCAAGCTCTCCTCCCATACACTCACGGAAGTTCCTTTTGCTTTTTTCATCTAAAATAGATCAATAGTGTTTCCCATAACTTCTTTAGAATGAAGAGGATGTATGCTGAAATGTTCATAAGTTTCTTCTTCTTTTGACTTATCCACTTTTTCAATTTGCCCAGTTGGTATTCCTGTGTCTGCTACTAAAACTTCTTCATCTTCAACCATATAAATTGATTCATACCATTTATTATTTCTTTTCAAATATAAATTTGCTCTTTGTACTTTTCGTACATCTACCAGCTCCTGCCAAATTTTCTTATTCTTTGTAGGTACACCATTAACCAGAATAACTAATGGTTCAGTTTCCAAACTATCTGCATCAATTGTTTCAATATTTTTTTTCAAATCTAATGGCAAATAGACAACTCTTCCTTTTAAACCTCTTTGTAAATCTGAAGGAGGTAATTTACCTGTTTTGGGCTCCATACGGACTATAGTCTGAAACGGATGGACACATTGAATGAGTATAGACTCATACGTATTTAAATCACTAAGTTCTGCAGGAATATCAACCAATTCTAAATTATTATGTACAGCTCTAGCTGGAATTTTATTTTCTTCTAACTTGTTATAACAGCATTTACAAATCCGCTGATCTTCACCCAAATCGAAACAATTTTCCAGAAACAAATATGTAGCAAAATCCTTCCACTTAGAATTATTTTCTTTTTCACTTTTTTTTATAGAGATCAACATTCTTTGTTTGAGTTTTATAATGGCTTCTCCGGCAACAAATACAAGTAATATTTGGTCTTTCATTAGAGATGATAGTAAATTTTGTCATTTGATCTTCAAATGTTTTACTAACAGTGGGTTCTACATTCTCTTCCACATTTTCTTCAATAACTGTGTCATTTCTTGCACTTTCTTGCTCTGGACCAAAGTAACAAAACTCAATATCCTCACAAACCTTCTTCACATCTGATACAGATCCACGGAACAGAGCACTATTCAACTCATGTAACTTTAGTGCTGGACTTTTAGCAAAATACAATCTTCTCACAAACTTTCTCATTTCAGTATGATGAACTGCCAGCATCCTAAAATGGTGAAAAACACTTTGACAAACTTTCCTAGAAAGACAAGCCAGAGAATGTCCTTGCAAACCAGTATTCTCTCTCACTCTGCATGGATCTAGTCTTTGAAGCACCTTAATCTTCTGTTTAACACTTTTTTTGACTATATTCTCTTAGAAAGTCACGAAATTTATCAATAGATTCCTGTCGTACAGTACAAATACTACTACAATTCCAAGTGTACACTGGGGCTTTAGGACGTCTCCCCATAACCTCATCAGCTAACACTTCTTCCTCATTTCTTGGAACCATTTTCTCCTTTTCCATTACACAGCCATCTTTAACTTCATATGCTCGACCACTGGTGTCAACTGCATGCAGCAAACTATTACTTTGAAGATAACTCTCTTCATTAAAAAATGGTTCAGTACTTGAACCATGCTTCCATTCTCCTAAGAACACTTTACAAAAGTTTGGTTTTTTTCACTTCTCTTTTCCAAAGCCTTTGCAACACTTGATTCAATATGTTTCTTTTTCTTATAACATTTGGCTTTATTCCTATATTTTTTCACATCCTTTAACAAATTGAACATCACTCTTCTCTGAAACATTTTTCTACGAATGTTTTTAAAATCTATTTTTCTTTTTAAGTCATTCTTTCTTACTTCTGATTGTACATTAGCATTTAGTATATTCTGTTGATCGTCTTGTTGTTTTCTACTTGAAACACTATTTCCAGTGGATATATTTTTTACATTTTTTCTTTGCTTGAGGATATTTTTTATAAAATCCTTAGTCTGCTTATCAGAAGGCTTTTTCTTTTTTCCAACATGAGGTTCTTCAACTAATTTTTGTTGTCCAGTTGTCTTCAAATATAGATGTTGTTGCTGTTCTTTTCTCTTTCTTGATTTTGTAGGCATCTTTAATTTATTTCAGTGTTGTTCAGCAATACCTGAAAGAAACTAGAAAAAAAATACCTTTATGTAATTTAAATATATTACTATATTTTTTATGAGCTTTTCAAAACCTATCATATAAGCTGTCCCTTTCCTACGACTGCAAGTCTTACACAATAAAAGCTACACAAATTAAATCTCTGACAACAATTCCTGTGTGCACACAGACTCATGGTGTGATTCTAGGCAGAAAACGATATTTGATTGGCAATTTCAAAGCACATTTACTACTGTGGTCTTGCAAGTGATAATTACTGTAACAGCCCGACACATTTTCCTTATAGTTTAGAGAGGCAGAAAAGAGCACATGTCCTAACAGCTATCTGAGAGCATGAGCATGTGGAACCTGGGTGAGTGATTAGACTAGAGCAAAGGAAATGAGCCTTGGTGATGTTGAATGTGTTAGCGTTACACACTACTATCTAAAATACCACACAGTGCTGAATAGTAAGCATGGGAGTGCAGGAGATGCAGCTGCCTGTGTGCTAAGAGTGTGTTTCTGGAGACTGTGTATTGTGAGGTGTAAGAGAGATCTGCATGGACGCTTGCACAACTGCATGAAGACTGCAGAGATGTATGTAAGAGTACATGTATGGTAAGGGTTAATTGGAGTTTGAAACATGTAGGAACTACCTCACCCATGGCAGGAGTGGAAGGAAAATCTACCCTGTTGTTTTCAAATGTGTTTGCATTTGCCTTTCATCTGTGAGATAGTGTTGTGTGCTGAATGCTAACCATCACTGTTCAAGAAAACAAGCTGCCCCTTTCCTACGAGTGCTAGTCTTACAGAAGCACAGCAACACAAATTAAATCTTTGACAACAATTCCTGTGTGCACACAGACTCATGGTGTGATTCTAGGCAGAAAACGATATTTGATTGGCAATTTCAAAGCACATTTACTACTGTGGTAGAGCAAGTGATAATTACTGTAACAGCCTGACACATTTTCCTTATAGTTTAGAGAAGCAGAAAAGAACACATGTCCTACCAGCTACTTGAGACTATGAGCATGTGTAACCTGGGTGAGTGATTAGACTACAGCAAAGGAAATGAGCCTTAGTGATATTGATTGTGTTAGCATTACTCACTGCTATCTGAAATACCACACACTGCTGAGTAGTAAGCATGAGAGTGCAGGAGAAGCAGCTGGCTGTGTGCTAAGAGCGTACTGCTGGAGACTGTATTGTCAGGTGCAAGAGAGATCTGCATGGACGCTTGCACAACGGCATGAAGACTGCAGAGATGTATGTAAGAGTACATGTGTGGAAAGGGTTAATTGGAGTTTTGAACATGTAGGATCTACCTCACCCATTGCAGGAGTGTAAGGAAAATCTATCCTGTTGTTTTCAAATGTGTTAGCATTTGCCTCTCATTTGTGAGATATTGATTTGTGCTGAATGCTAGCCATCACAGTTCAAGAAAACAAGCTGCCCCTTTCCTACGAATGCAAGTCTTACAGAACCAGACCACCACGAATTAAATCTCTGACAACAATTCCTTTGTGCACACAGACTCATGGTGTGATTCTAGGCAGAAAACGATATTTGATTGGCAATTTCAAAGCACATTTACTACTGTGGTTTTGCAAGTGATAATTACTGTAACAGCCTGACACATTTTCCTTATAGTTTAGAGAGGCAGAAAAGAGCACATGTCCTAACAGCTACTTGAGAGCATGAGCATGTGTAACCTGGGTGAGTAATTAGACTATAGCAAAGGAAATGAGCCTTAGTGATATTGATTGTGTTAGTGTTACTCACTGCTATCTGAAATACCACACAGTGCTGAATACTTAGCATGGGAGAGCAGGAGAAGCAGCTGCCTGTGTGCTAAGAGCGTGCTTCTGGAGACTGTGTATTGTCAGGTGCAAGAGAGATCTGCATGGACGCTTGCACAACTGCATGAAGACTGCACAGATGTATGTAAGAGTACATGTGGGGTAAGGGTTAATTGGAGTTTTGAACATGTAGGATCTACCTCACCCATTGCAGGAGTGTAAGGAAAATCTATCCTGTTGTTTTCAAATGTGTTAGCATTCCCTCTCATTTGTGAGATATTGATTTGTGCTGAATGCTAGCCATCACAGTTCAAGAAAACAAGCTGCCCCTTTCCTATGAATGCAAGTCTTACAGAACCAGACCAACACGAATTAAATCTCTGACAACAATTCCTGTGTGCACACAGACTCATGGGGTGATTCTAGGCAGAATACGATATTTGATTGGCAATTTCAAAGCACATTTACTACTGTGGTTTTGCAAGTGATAATTACTGTAACAGCCTGACACATTTTCCTTATAGTTTAGAGAGGCAGAAAAGAGCACATGTCCTAACAGCTACTTGAGAGCATGAGCATGTGGAACCTGGGTGAGTGATTAGACTAGAGCAAAGGAAATGAGCCTTGGTGATGTTGAATGTGGTAGCATTACACACTACAAACTAAAATACCACACAGTGCTGAATACTTAGCATGGGAGTGCAGGAGAAGCAGCTGCCTGTGTGCTAAGAGCGTACTTCTGGAGACTATGTATTGTCAGGTGCAAGAGAGATCTGCATGGACACTTGCACAACTGCATGAAGACTGCACAGATGTATGTAAGAGTACATGTGTGGTAAGTTTTAATTTGAGTTTGTAACATGTAGGAACTACCTCGCCCATTGCAGGAGTGGAAGGAAAATCTACCCTGTTGATTTCAAATGTGTTAGCATTTGCCTCTCATTTGTGTGATATTGATTTGTGCTGAATGCTAGCCGTCACACTTCAAGAAAACAAGCTGACCATTTACTACGAATGCAAGTCTAACAGAACTAGACCAACACTAATTAAATCTCTGACAACAATTCCTTTGTGCACACAGACTCATGGTGTGATTCTAGGCAGAATATGATATTTAATTGGCAATTTCAAAGCAGATTTACTACTGTGGTTTTGCAAGTGATAATTACTGTAACAGCCTATCAATCAATCAATCAATCAATGACACTTATAAAGCGCGCTACATACCCGTAGGGTCTCAAGGCGCTGGGGGGGGGGGGGGTGCCGCTACTGCTCGAATAGCCAGGTCTTCAGCTTCTTCCTGAAGGAGAGGTGGTCTTGGGTCAGGCGCAGGTCGGTCGGGAGGGAGTTCCAGTTCTTGGCGGCCAGGTAGGAGAAGGACCTTCCTCCTGTAGTCGCTCTTCGGATGCGGGGGACGGCGGCGAGGGCGTGGTTGGCTGATCGGAGGTGGCGCGTGGGAGCGTAGAAGTTGACTCGGCTGTTGAGGTAGCTCGGGCCTTGGTCGTGTAGGGCTTTGTGTGCGTGGGTGAGGAGGCGGAAGGTGATTCTCTTGTTGACGGGGAGCCAGTGAAGGTCTCTCAGATGTCCGGAGATGTGGCTGGATCGTGGGATGTCGAGGATGAGTCTGGCTGAGGCGTTCTGGATCCGCTGGAGTCTCTTCTGGAGCTTGGCGGTGGTACCGGCGTAGAGGGCGTTACCGTAGTCCAGTCGGCTGGTGACGAGGGCCTGGGTGACGGTCCTCCTGGTCTCGGTGGGGATCCACCAGAAGATTTTCCGAAGTATGCGTAGGATGTTGAAGCACGCCGAGGAGACGTTGTTGACCTGCCTGGTCATGGAGAGGGAGGAGTCCAGGATGAAGCCCAGGTTGCGTGCATGGTCTGTCGGTTTGGGTGCGGTGCCCAGGGCGGGAGGCCACCAGGAGTCGTCCCAGGCGGAGGGTGAAGAGCCCAGGATGAGAACCTCCGTCTTGTCCGAGTTCAGTTTCAGGCGGCTGGTCGTCATCCACTCGGCTACCTCTTTCATCCCTTCATGCAGGTTGGCTCTGGCGGCGGCGGGGTCGTTGGTCAGGGAGAGGATCAGCTGGGTGTCGTCGGCGTAGGAGATTATGCTGAGGTTGTGTTTGCGTACGATGGCCGCGAGGGGGCTCATGTAGACGTTGAAGAGGGTGGGGCTCAGAGATGATCCTTGTGGGACGCCGCAGATGACTTCGGAGGCCTCTGACTTGTACGGTGGTAGGCGGACTCTCTGTGTTCTTCCGTCGAGGAAGGAGATGATCCATTCCAGCGCCTTGTCCTTGATTCCGATGTTGCTGAGGCGCCGTACTAGGGTGCGGTGGCAGACCGTGTCGAATGCCGCGGAGAGGTCTAGGAGGATGAGGGCCGCTGTTTCTCCATTGTCCATCAGGGCTCGGATGTCATCGGTGGCGGCGATGAGGGCGGTCTCGGTGCTGTGATTGGCTCGGAAGCCGGACTGTGAGGGGTCGAGGGATCCGTTCGTCGCGAGGAAGGCGGCCATCTGCTTGTTGACGGTCTTCTCGATGACTTTGGCTGGAAACGGGAGAAGCGAGATGGGGCGGTAATTCTTGAGGTCGGTGGGGTCCGCTGTTGGTTTCTTGAGTAGAGCGCTGAGTTCGGCGTGTTTCCAGCTCTCGGGGAAGATGGCGGTGTCGAAGGATGTGTTGATGATGTCTCGCAGGTGGGGTGCGATGACAGCGTCGGCCTTGTTGAAGACGTGGTGAGGGCAGGGGTCGGTCGGTGATCCGGAGTGGATGGAGTTCATCGTGCGGGTGGTGTCTTCGGTGCTGATCGGGGTCCAGGCGTGGAGGGTGGTGGTGGGTGGGGGTGGTTGGACGGTCATGGTGTGCGTTGGTTGGTTGTTGAAGCTACTGTGTATGTCCGTGATCTTGTTGTGGAAGTATGAAGCGAGGGAGTTGCAGAGGTCTTGCGATGTGGTGATGTCGTTGTTTCCTGCGCTGGGGTTGGAGAGCTCTTTCACGATGTTGAAGAGTTCCTTGCTGTTGTGTGCGTTGTTGTCCAACCGGTCCTTGAATGCTGTTTTCTTGGCGGCGCGGATCAGCTGGTGGTGTTTCCGGGTGGCAAGTTTGTAGGAGGTCCTGTTGTCCGGTGTCGGTTCCCTTTTCCAGACTTTCTCGAGGGCTCGGAGGTTCTTCTTGGAGCACTTGAGTTCGTCGGTGAACCATGGGGCCTTCTTGCTGCCGGGTCTGCTAGGCGGGGTCCTCAGCGGGGCGAGCTCGTCCGCGCAGTCGCTGATCCACTTCGTGAGGTTGTCGGCGGCCTGGCTGGGGTTCGCTGAGCTGGCAGGAGGGTGCTGGCTCAGGGAGGTGGCGAGCTGGTCTGCTGTGATCTTGTTCCAGCTTCTGTGGGCGGCTTGTTGCTGGTGTTGGTGGGTCGTCGTTCTCTTGAAGGTGAAGTGGACGCAGCTGTGGTCCGTCCATTGAAGCTCTGTGGCGTGGCTGAAGAGGATGTCTGTGCTGGATGAGAAGACGGCGTCGAGTGTGTGTCCGGCGAGGTGGGTGGGGGTGGACACCAGTTGCTTGAGTCCCAGGTTGGCAAGGTTGTCGAGCAGGGTGCTGGTGTTGTGGTCGTTGTTGTTCTCCAGATGGTAGTTGAGGTCTCCCAGGAGGATGTAGTCAGCGGAGGGGAGGGCATGCGGGCTGACGAAGTCGGCGATGTCCTCGCTGAATTGCGTGCGTGGTCCAGGGGGTCGGTAGATCAGGGTGCCTCTGAGGGTGGTGTTCGGGTTGGTGTGGATCTGGAAGTGCAGGTGTTCGGCGCTGGTCAGGGTGTTGTCGGTGCTGGTCGTGATCCGGATGGTGTTTCTGTGGATGATGGCGATGCCTCCTCCCATCTGGTTGGCGTTTCGGTCCCTCCGGACGATCTTGTAGCCCTCTGGGATAGCGGTGGCGATGTCAGGAGCTGAAGAGGCGTTCATCCAGGTCTCCGTGAGGAAGGCAACGTCTGGGGCTGTGGCGTCTAGGAGGTTCCAGAGTTCGATGGCGTGTCTGTGGACGGAGCGGGTGTTGAGCAGGATGCACTTGAGGTGGGTGCTGCTGGTGTTCGACTTTGCGGGTGCTGGTGTGCGGCTGGTCTGGGTGCAGGAGAACTTGCAGGCGTGGCAGCTGAAAGGTCCGTGGGTGCATCGTGGTGTGGCTTGGTGGCAATTCGGGAGTCGGCCGGTGTTGAGAGCGATGAGGGTGGCGGCGGAGTACGTCAGGCGGGTAGGTCGGGGTCCTCGTGGGCCAGGGGTCCTGGCGCTGGACGCGATCCGGTCGCGGACGGGCGCAGACGGGCTTACCCTTGGCGCACCTTCGGCGCTCAGTCGGCGCACCCGCTGCGCGTGGCCGCTGCGCGTTCGCACGGTCGCCATTTAAGGCGGAGTGCGCGGGTGGGCGGAGCAGCTGGGAGGCGGGAGCGGGGAGGGTTACAGAAGGCAAAACGGGGCGGAAAGCAACACGGGGAAAATGAAATAACCACAAAGCAGGCAAAAATACGATAAACAAGGGGAAAAAAAGATAATTAAACCAAGCAGGCACAGATTCACGTCAAGGCAGGGGCACAAACAACTGCAGTGGCGGCAGCCGGCGGACGAAGCAGCAGCGAGGCAGAGGGCAGGCAAGGGGCACACGCAGCAGCTGGTGGCCGTGCGGCGCGGGGGTGTCCCACAAGTGGGTCACACTCACCTGCGTCGCACGGTCGCCATTTAAGGCGGAGTGCGCGGGTGGGCGGAGCAGCTGGGAGGCGGGAGCGGGGAGGGTTACAGAAGGCAAAGGGGGCGGGGACAGGCGGCGGTGGCGGGAGCGGGGAGGGTTACAGAAGGCAAAACGGGGCGGAGAGCAACACGGGGAGAAGAAATAACCACAGAACAGGCTAAAATACGATAAACAAGGGGACAAAAAGATAATTAAACCAAGCAGGCACAGATTCACGTCAAGACAAGGGTGGGCGGAGCAGCTGGGAGGCGGGAGCGGGGAGGGTTACAGAAGGCAAAACGGGGCGGAAAGCAACACGGGGAAAATGAAATAACCACAAAGCAGGCAAAAATACGATAAACAAGGGGAAAAAAAGATAATTAAACCAAGCAGGCACAGATTCACGTCAAGGCAGGGGCACAAACAACTGCAGTGGCGGCAGCCGGCGGACGAAGCAGCAGCGAGGCAGAGGGCAGGCAAGGGGCACACGCAGCAGCTGGTGGCCGTGCGGCGCGGGGGTGTCCCACAAGTCCCACAGCCTGACACATTTTCCTTATAGTTTAGAGAGGCAGAAAAGAGCACATGTCCTAACAGCTACTTGAGAGCATGAGCATGTGGAACCTGGGTGAGTGATTAGACTAGAGCAAAGGAAATGAGCCTTGGTGATGTTGAATGTGGTAGCGTTACACACTACTATCTAAAATACCACACAGTGCTGAATACTTAGCATGGGAGTGCAGGAGAAGCAGCTGCCTGTGTGCTAAGAGCGTACTTCTGAAGACTGTGTATTGTCAGGTGCAAGAGAGATCTGCATGGACACTTGCACAACTGCATGAAGACTGCACAGATGTATGTAAGAGTACATGTGTGGTAAGTTTTAATTGGAGTTTGTAACATGTAGGAACTACCTCACCCATTGCAGGAGTGGAAGGAAAATCTACCATGTTGATTTCAAATGTGTTAGCATTTGCCTCTCATTTGTGAAATATTGATTTGTGCTGAATGCTAGCCATCACACTTCAGGAAAACAAGCTGCCCCTTTCCTACGAATGCAAGTCTTACAGAACCAGACCACCACAAATTAAATCTCTGACAACAATTCCTTTGTGCTCACAGACTCATGGTGTGATTCTAGGCAGAAAACAGTATTCCTGGGTGATACCAGTACACCTTAACTTATGGTGAAGACATACTCCATAATATCTTACAAGTTCAAGGCAGTTAAATATCTTCCAAAACATAAAATGTAATACACAACTTTAAAACAAGAATCACATTTATATTTTTTATATCAAAATGCACCACATACATCCCATCTCAAATTCATAACTCACCTTTAAAAGTAGTTAGTTGAGAAAGAAATGTGGCACTCACACAGCAGATTATCAGAGCCAGAATCTCTGAACTGTACACCTCTCAGCAGAACCAGTAAATGGCAATGTTTCCCTCTCTTTTTTCACACATATACATGTTATCTTCAAATCACAGTGCTTCCCACATTTTTTCAAATGGAAACACACATTTCTATTGGTTGCAAATTTCAACCCTTTCCAAATGATCCCTACCCCCAACATGACTTCTGCCTGCTACAGGTCATGGAACACTGGTGTGAGCAGAGAGGTCAGAAGTTCAGCACACAATGTTTCTAATCCAAAGAGCAAGAGTGCTTGACTTTTCAAACCTAACAGCAAATCCATAGTAATGTTCTGTGGGAACACATTTTTCTGAACCAATACAAAACATGCTTTTAAAAATGTAAACATACAGCCTAGTTTTTAGTGTAGAATGGTCTGAAACAGCCAATGACCTCTTTTTAATTAAAAAAAAGTATGTAAGCCTCCATTTTACAACTATCTTTCTTTTCATATTGCCATTCTACTGAAAGACACCTTCTGAGTGCATCCAGATCTCCTTGAAAGATGTTCACAGTGTGGATTGTAGGTCATAGCTATGTCTTCTGGAGTGAAAAGTATGCAGAAAAAAGAGATATTTTGAAAGACCTTGCTTCGCCAAATGTAGACATTAAATGGATTGGTCAGAGAGGGTTAAAGTGGCACCAATTAATGCCTTTGGTGAAATCCTTTCTACATCTCCCACAGCCTGACCTTATAATTGTGCACTGTGGTGGAAATGACCTAGGCACTTTAACTGGGGTAGGTCTGGAAATGCTTGTTAAGGACACCTTTGTATATTCGAATATATGCCAAAGGCAAAAGTGGAACTGGTCCAACCAATATTGTCCGCAGATTGACAAAGCAAGAAAGCACGTCAATAAGTCTGTTTCTGCTTTCCTCAGAGACTATGGTATGAGTTCTATATACCACAACAACTTGCGTTACAACATGCAAGGCATTTATAGAGGAGATGGTGTTCATTTCACAGATGAAGGCAACAGAGTCTTCCTCTTGAACTTTAGACTCTGCATCGGTACTTACTTGTAGGTACAAAAAACACTCAATGAACACAACGGCTCTTTTTAGAGCCAACCAACATCTAAACACTTAAACTTGATCTTTAATTCTATTTTTTTATGGTTTTTTTGCCCCCGTGCGCGCACCGTACGTGCACCGTGCGCGCACCCCGCGATATTTAAAAAAAAAAAAAAATTTTTTGTGACCTAAGGTGTCTTTCATGGTCCCCCTGAGAAGGCCTAGGGGGTCAGGGACTCTCTACCCTGCCCCCTTTTCACGTTCTCCACTTGTGTTTTTAGCTCTCTTCTGCCTCTAAAACTCAAAATGGCGGCTGGGGGGTGCACGCACCCCGCGATTTTTTGAAAAAAAATAAAATGTTTTTTTCACCCTTCGGGGTCCTTCAGGGACCCCTGACAAAGGCTAGGGGGTCAGAAACTCTCTACCCTGCCCCCTTTTCACATTCTCCACCTTTCTTTTTCCCTGTCACACACACAACACACAAAATGGCGGTCGACACTTCCTGATTTCGACCGATTCGAATGTTGACTGTCATGAATCCATCAGAATTACGCTCGCGCACGGTGCGCGGCTGTAGATATGTATGTGCTTTTAACTGCAATTTTCTCAGGAACTACTGAACAGATTGACACCATATATGCAAAAGGCACATCCCTGACCTGAGGACTACCTCTTTGCCAAATTTCACGTAATTCTGTTCAGCCGTTCGGGCTGTAGCTGCGACTAAAGTCCCTATGGAAAAATCCATGGGGAAAACGCGTTTTGGGACCCCCCTTTTTTCTCGGCCCCCGCTTGACCAATCACCCCGAGACTTTCAGGGTAGGAGCTGAGCGGAGCGCCCCATTAGTATTGAAAATTTCCCGAGGATTCGTCAACCGGCGCCAAAGTTATTCAAAATAGAATTTTGAGATTTTGATTTTGATGACGTCAGATATTACATCCTCTCAAGCAAAAGGAGGGAAAGAAGGGCTTTAGATAATAATGGACAATCTTATTATCATCACAGGTCCAGCATACATGCCCGTCAATAATAGAAACAAAAGGGTATGCAGTTCCTAAAGTACGCGCAAGGTGTGTTAGATTCACTAAGAGGTACCAAGGTGGGGGTGAGGAAAATAATGTGAAGGACAGGAGTCAGGTTTACTCCTTTTTTGGAAAAGAAGACCCTCACACACCCAACAAGCGGGTGTCTTGCTTCATCACCGGGTCTTTGCTCCTTATCGGGCCGGCAGGTGCAATGCCCGATCAGGCACCTAATGGGGCCTTCCTAGCGGAGATCTTTATTTCCAACGCCGGTGAATACGGTGTGTGTGGGGGGAAGATATTAATCACAACAGTGAGTGTAGGTGCAAGTGAGGTGAGGTATGGTGTGTTAAAACAGGGGTAGGTGATCCACTAAACAATTTTAATAAAGCATGGTCACCATCCTGATTAAAACAAAAAATAATCCGCACATGTCTCACCTTAAGCTATGTGAGTGAATGTGCTAGGAGGATCAGTTGGTCAACATGTTTCTTGCCTTAGATTATATTAAATGGCAATTCTTCAGGACCGGGGAAGTGTACGGCTACCTACACTTTTTTGGTGGTGCCCACAACCTCTAAGAGGGAACAGTGGTGGACACACGTACAGCACCCTAAAAATGTGTGGTACCGTGAATAAATGAGCACACCCTACTGGGCTGTGCTGCTTACAAGGCCGGGGTGAGAGAGCACTAAATTTTAGTGTCAGTTCCGTAAATCTGGAAGCACCGTCCGCCTATAATCTCGCCAGCCATTGGAGTCTGGTAGGTAGCCGTACACTTCCCCGGTCCTGAAGAATTGCCATCTCCTTCCTACCATGCTGGAAAAGGAGCGCGCCCACTGTGGATAACTGATAGCGCACTACGAGACCCAGAAGGCCGTGTTTTCGGCCACGCCCACTGAGGCAGGTTTTGAATATATTGTGCGCGAGTCAATAGCGCTACCATTCTCTGCTGACAACACGCCACAGAAGAAGGGTCCTTTGATTGCCGAAAAGCGTCTGGCGTATGAATGTTTGATGCGGGACTTTGTTTAACCATCTGCTTGCATGCTGCCATTAAATGCGATGGAAAGCTGATCTTCCTGTGGCCTTTTTTCAAATGGGAAACCTGTAAGTTTGGATTTATAGACGGCTGTCTCCGGTCGTGAAAATCGGCCCACCGCGTCAAAGCGGATCCTTCGAGCACAAAGCTGTGGTTTGAATAATAGGAAGGAAGAAGTGCTGGCGCCATGCAGGATGGTGACAGCGCACTCACAAATGACAGCAACAAAGCGTGGCAGGTGGCAACAGGCTCTCACATCTACCCACTTGGTGAATAATTTGTCTAAATTTGGAAAAGGAGCGCACCCACTGTGGATAACTGATAGCGCACAACGAGACCCAGAAGGCCGTGTTTTCGGCCACGCCCACTGAGGCAGGTTTTGAATATATTGTGTGCGAGTCAATAGCGCTACCATTCTCTGCTGACAACACGCCACAGAAGAAGGGACCTTTGATTCCCGAAACGCGTCTGGCGTATGAATGTTTGATGCGGGACTTTGTTTAACCATCTGCTTTCAAGCTGCCATTAAATGCGATGGAAAGCTGATCTTCCTGTGGCCTTTTTTCAAATGGGAAACCTGTAAGTTTGGATTTATAGACGGCTGTCTCCGGTCGTGAAAATCGGCCCACCGCGTCAAAGCGGATCCTTCGAGCACAAAGCTGTGGTTTGAATAATAGGAAGGAAGAAGTGCTGGCGCCATGCAGGATGGTGACAGCGCACTCACAAATGACAGCAACAAAGCGTGGCAGGTGGCAACAGGCTCTCACATCTACCCACTTGGTGAATAATTTGTCTAAATTTGGAAAAGGAGCGCGCCCACTGTGGATAACTGATAGCGCACTACGAGACCCAGAAGGCCGTGTTTTCGGCCACGCCCACTGAGACAGGTTTTGAATATATTGTGCGCGAGTCAATAGCGCTACCATTCTCTGCTGACAACACGCCACAGAAGAAGGAACCTTTGATTCCCGAAACGCGTCTGGCGTATGAATGTTTGATGCGGGACTTTATTTAACCATCTGCTTGCATGCTGCCATTAAATGCGATGGAAAGCTGATCTTCCTGTGGCCTTTTTTCAAATGGGAAACCTGTAAGTTTGGATATATATATATATATATATATTACCTACTGGCGGTCGCCAGTAGGTAGTTATAGTTAGGACCGTGTTTCCATAGGAAATCTCAAAATTCTATTTTGAATAACTTTGGCACCGGTTGACGAATCCTCGCGAAATTTTCAAAACTAATGGGGCGCTCCGCTCCGCTCCTACCCTGAAAGTCTCGGGGTGATTCGTCAAGCGGGGGCTGAGAAAAAAGGGGGGTCCCAAAACACGTTTTCCCCATGCATTTTTCCATAGGACCTTTAGACACAGCTACAGCCCGAACGGCTGAACAGAATTACTTGTAATTTGGCAGAGAGGTAGTCCGCAGGTCAAGGATGTGCCTTTTGTAGGTCTGGTGTAAATCTGTTCAGTAGTTCCTGAGAAAATAGCATTTAAATCAATATATATATCTGTAAGTGCGCTCCGTGCGCTTACCGTAAGCTTACCGTACGCGTACGGTGCCGTGTGCGAGCTCAAATCTGATTGGTTGTCACATGACTGTAAACATTCGAATCGGACGAAATCAGGAAGTGTCGGCCGCCATTTCGTGTGTTTCACACAGAAAAAAAAGGGAGATAACGTGAAAAGGGGGCAAGGAAGAGAGTTACAGACCCCCTAACATTTGAAAGGGGGTCAAAGAAGGACACAAAAGTACGAAAAAAACATTTATTAATTTTAAAAAAAAATCGCGGAGTACGCGTACGGTAAGCTTACCGTACGCGTACGGTAGAAAAAAAAAATAAAAAAAGAAATACAATTCAGATTTAAGTGTTTAGATATTAGGGGGCTCTAAAAAGAGCCGTTGTGTTTATGAAGTGATTTTTTAGTGGTACCTACAAGTAAGTACCGATGCAGAGTCTAAGGTTCAAGAGGAAGACTCTGTTCCCTTCATCAGTGAAGTGTACACCATCTCCTCTATAAATGTCTTGCATGTTGTAACGCAAGTTGTTGTGGTAAATGGAACCCATACCATAGTCTCGGAGGAAAGCAGAAACAGATTTGTTGACGTGCTTTCTTGCTTTGTCAATCTGTGGACAAAAATGATTGGACCAGTTCCATTTTTGCCTTTGGCATATGTTAGAATACGCAAAGGCAGTTTTAGGGAAAAGTGAAAACAGTTGTGCAAAGGTCTCCTTCATAAGCATTTCCAGACCTACCCCAGTCAAAGTGCCTAGGTCATTGCCACCACAGTGCACTATTATGAGGTCAGGGTGTTGGATTTGCATGAAGGATTTCACCAATGGCATCAATTGGTGCCACTTTAACCCTCTCTGACCAATCCATTTAATGTCTACATTTGGCAAAGCAAGGTCTCTCACCATACCTGTTTTCTCTGCATACTTTTCACTCCAGAAGACATAGCTGTGCCCTACAATCCACACTGTGAACATCTTCAAAGGAGATCTGGATGCACTCAGGAGGTGTATTTCAGTAGAATGGGAAAAAGAAATGAAAGACAGTTTGGAAATGGAGGCATACATATTTTTTTTAAATAAAAATAACTCATTGGCTGTTTCATACCATTCTACACTAAAAACTAGGCTGTATGTGTCAATTTATAGAAGCATGTTTTGTATTGGTACAGAAAAATGTGTTACCAAAGAACATTACTATGGATTTGCTGTTAGGTTAGAAAAGTCAAGCACTCTCACTCTTTGGAAATGAAACATTGTGTGGTGAACTTCTGACCTGACTCCACACAGCAGTGTTCCATGAGCTGTTGCTATGGTAGCAGGCAGAAGTCAAGTTGGGGGAAGGGTACTAGGCAGAAGTCAAGTTGGGGGAAGGGTACTTTTGGAAAAGGGTTGGTTTTCAACCAATAGAAATGTGTGATTACATTTGAAAAAAAGGGGGAAGCACTGAGATTTGAAATTAACATGTATATGTGTGGAAAAAGAGAGGGAAACATTGCCATTATCTGGTTCTGCTGAGAGGAGAGAGGTGTACAGAACAGAGATCCTGGCTCTGATAATCTGCTGTTTGAGTGCCACATTTCTTTCACAACTAACTAATTTTAAAGGTGAGTTATGAGTTTGAGAGGGGATGTATGTGGTAAATTAAGAAATGAATAATAGAATTGGAATTCCTTTTGTTGAAGTTGTGTTTATCATTTTGTGTTTTGGGAGAAATTTAAATGTAAGGAACATGTAAAATATTATGGACTATGTTTTCACCATAAATGAAGGTGTACTGGTATAAATAAGGAATACTGTTTTCTGCATAGAATCAGAAGATGACTCTGTGTGCAAAGAGGAATTGTTGTCAGAGATTTATTGCGTATTACTCTGGTAATTTTAGATTTGCATTAGTAGGAAAGGGGCAGCTATTTTTCTGCAGAAGCAGACTCTTTGCACACACCCAGCTGCTTATCCTGTAGAAACATGCATAGTATTCACAACCGAATGGGGTTTGAGGTTGCAGTGAGTAATGCAAATACATTCAACATCACTAAGGCTGGTTGCCTTTGCTGGAGTGTAGTCATTCACCCAGGTTACACATGTTCCTGGACTCAAAACGCTGTTTGGACATGTGCTGTTTTCAGAATCTGAAAAGTGGATTGAAAATGTGTCAGACTGTAAAAGTACTTATTACTTGCCAAAAAAAGAGTAGTAAGTGTGCTTTCAAATTGGCAAAGAAATTTCGTTTTCTGCCTAATATCAAACCATGACTCTGTGTGCAAAGAGGAATTGTTGACAGAGATTTATTGCGTATTACTCTGGTAATTTTACATTTGCATTAGTAGGAAAGGGGCAGCTATTTTTCTGCAGAAGCAGACTCTTAGCACACACCCAGCTGCTTACCCTGTAGAATCATGCATAGTATTCACAACCGAGTGGGGTTTGAGGTTGCAATGAGTAATGCAAATACATTCAGCATCACTAAGGCTGGTTGCCCTTGCTGGAGTGTAGTCATTCACCCAGGTTACACATGTTCCTGGTCTCAAAAAGCTGTTTGGACATGTGCTGTTTTCAGATTCTGAAAAGTGGATTGAAAATGTGTCAGACAGTAAAAGTACTTATCACTTGCCAAAAAATGAGTAGTAAGTGTGCTTTCAAATTGGCAAAGAAATTTCGTTTTCTGCCTAATTTCTAACCATGACTCTGTGTGCAAAGAGGAATTGTTGACAGAGATTTATTGCGTATTACTCTGGTAATTTTAGATTTGCATTAGTAGGAAAGGGGCAGCTATTTTTCTGCAGAAGCAGACTCTTAGCACACACCAAGCTGCTTACCCTGTAGAATCATGCATAGTATTCACAACCGAGTGGGGTTTGAGGTTGCAGTGAGTAATGCAAATACATTCAGCATCACTAAGGCTGGTTGCCTTTGCTGGAGTGTAAATTAGACGAAACTAGTTATGGTCAATTGTGCACTGCTGTGCTTGGAAGAATTTTCAAACAATTGTGCCGTGCTCCAGGGTATCACTCCCTGCCAGAGAGTGTGTAAAACTCAAACAATAGGTATGCCAATCTCTTCATGAATTCCTTTGAAGAAGAACACATCCTAAACACTCAACCCTGGAAGAATCTGACACCTTTGTACCTAAGATTCATCGATGACATCTTCCTATTATGGAAAGGACCCTATGAAGAACTCGAAGATCAAATCAAACTACTTAACCTTATTGATGACAGGATTCAATTTACCTACGAGATCAGTGAACATACGATCAACTTTTTGGATGTAAAAGTGACTAAAACCATGAGAGGATTCGAAACCAACCTGTATAGAAAATCTTCAGACAGGAACAACACCTTAACATATGACAGCTTCCATCCCCAACCGCTCAAACAACATCTACCGTATTCTCAATTAATGAGGGTAAAAAGGATTGTCTCAGACTGCGCTGAATCTTCCAAACAACAAGAAGACATGTTACAGCGATTCAGACAGAGAGGATACCCAGAACACATACTAACAGAAGCTAAAGAACGCGTTAGCAAATTTTCAAGACAACAACTACTTTTGACAAGACCCAAAACCACCGCTGAAAGAATCACATGCGTCAGCAAATTCTCTACCACGAGCCAATACTTAAAAAAGGCCGTTAAAAAACATTGGCCATTGTTACAACTAGAGCAGGATTTCAAAAACACCTTCATCCGTGAACCGATATTTGCCTATACACGAGGCAAAAACCTCGGAGAGCTCATTAAATATTCACCCACTAAGTCTCCAGAAGCTACCTACAAAGGCACGATACCATGTTTAAATTGCAGCAACTGTCACAACATCATGAAGGGGACGTACATCATGCACCCCATGAAAGGACATAAAATCAAACTACAGGTGACAGCTACATGTGATACTTCTAATATCATCTACATGTTAAAATGCCCATGCGGAAAAGTTTATGTCGGACAAACAGAACGTAAATTAAAAGTTCGATTGAACGAACACAAAAGTAACATAAGAACCAAACAAACCAAATCAATGGTAGCTCATCACTTTATTGAAGCTCAACACCACAACAGTCAGTTAAAAGCTTGCATTTTAGAAGTAGTGCAAAAACGAGAAGGAATTGATAACCGCACAGCATTGCTGCAAAGAGAAAATCATTGGATTTATAATTTGAACTCTCTACAACCGCACGGAATGAATGACAGGGTGGAATTTTCTTGTTATTTATAAACATTTAACCTAAACAGATCACACTGACTGCGATATTCAGCCTTGGGTACCGTATCGGAAGGCTGCCGTTTTCTCATTGATTGACAATGTCTTAGAATTGATTAGCTGTATTCACAATATAGACTGTCGAACAACGTTTGTTCATCACATACCACACAAACAGCATGCCCTGAGAGTTTAATTTAATTCTTTTTTAATTCTTTTTTAGAAATTTTTTTTCCTCTCCCACACGCACACTCCAACAGTCCGCTTTTCACCTTTAGTAGCACGTCAATTACGTTTAAATACCACACCACACAGCCAGTCACGCAGTAGCAGCACACTCATGGAAGGTACCTGAGTGAACCGACGGTTTCAGCTCTGGTAAGATCTTGATATTAGCTTCCGTAGTCCCCTCCAGCTTGTATATTTACTCTTCAACGCCCATATTATACCTATTTAGTCACTTCTATATAGTGATTTCAGTTACAACCTCCACACATCTTCTTTAAGCTTTTTAAGTTTTCTTATGTGAATTAACCGCCATGTGGCACGATGTTCACCCACACGGTCCCCTTACAGCCTCTTTTCGAGTCTAAAACCACGCTTGATACATTAACACGCCATTTGTTTCACATTTGTTACAATGTATGTGACTAGTACTGTGTATTGTATATATCCATCTGGTATCATTACAGACAGTTTAAATCTTTTGTTCTAGATGTTCCCTGATGAAGGCAGTTTGCCGAAATGCATTGGAACACGGATTGAGACAACTTTGTGATAGTAACATGTTGCATTTTGGGAAATGAAGTTTTCCAACGGATTAATGAAAAATCAAGTGAAAAATTAAAAAACTTTCAAGTGCATAATTGAGCAAATTATTCATTGATAACCACGAAAAAATTTGTTACTCCAGTCCAGTGCCCGGGGATGCACATTAATATGGTTTCCTCTTCCGTGATGTTTGTAAGATTGAGTTTATTGAGGAAATCTGTTGTGTCTTTGAGAAAGCTAAAGAACGCGTTAGCAAATTTTCAAGACAACAACTACTTTTGACAAGACCCAAAACCACCGCTGAAAGAATCACATGCGTCAGCAAATTCTCTACCACGAGCCAATACTTAAAAAAGGCCGTTAAAAAACATTGGCCATTGTTACAACTAGAGCAGGATTTCAAAAACACCTTCATCCGTGAACCGATATTTGCCTATACACGAGGCAAAAACCTCGGAGAGCTCATTAAATATTCACCCACTAAGTCTCCAGAAGCTACCTACAAAGGCACGATACCATGTTTAAATTGCAGCAACTGTCACAACATCATGAAGGGGACGTACATCATGCACCCCATGAAAGGACATAAAATCAAACTACAGGTGACAGCTACATGGGATACTTCTAATATCATCTACATGTTAAAATGCCCATGCGGAAAAGTTTATGTCGGACAAACAGAACGTAAATTAAAAGTTCGATTGAACGAACACAAAAGTAACATAAGAACCAAACAAACCAAATCAATGGTAGCTCATCACTTTATTGAAGCTCAACACCACAACAGTCAGTTAAAAGCTTGCATTTTAGAAGTAGTGCAAAAACGAGAAGGAATTGATAACCGCACAGCATTGCTGCAAAGAGAAAATCATTGGATTTATAATTTGAACTCTCTACAGCCGCACGGAATGAATGACAGGGTGGAATTTTCTTGTTATTTATAAACATTTAACCTAAACAGATCACACTGACTGCGATATTCAGCCTTGGGTACCGTATCGGAAGGCTGCCGTTTTCTCATTGATTGACAATGTCTTAGAATTGATTAGCTGTATTCACAATATAGACTGTCGAACAACGTTTGTTCATCACATACCACACAAACAGCATGCCCTGAGAGTTTAATTTAATTCTTTTTTAATTCTTTTTTAGAAATTTTTTTTCCTCTCCCACACGCACACTCCAACAGTCCGCTTTTCACCTTTAGTAGCACGTCAATTACGTTTAAATACCACACCACACAGCCAGTCACGCAGTAGCAGCACACTCATGGAAGGTACCTGAGTGAACCGACGGTTTCAGCTCTGGTAAGATCTTGATATTAGCTTCCGTAGTCCCCTCCAGCTTGTATATTTACTCTTCAACGCCCATATTATACCTATTTAGTCACTTCTATATAGTGATTTCAGTTACAACCTCCACACATCTTCTTTAAGCTTTTTAAGTTTTCTTATGTGAATTAACCGCCATGTGGCACGATGTTCACCCACACGGTCCCCTTACAGCCTCTTTTCGAGTCTAAAACCACGCTTGATACATTAACACGCCATTTGTTTCACATTTGTTACAATGTATGTGACTAGTACTGTGTATTGTATATATCCATCTGGTATCATTACAGACAGTTTAAATCTTTTGTTCTAGATGTTCCCTGATGAAGGCAGTTTGCCGAAATGCATTGGAACACGGATTGAGACAACTTTGTGATAGTAACATGTTGCATTTTGGGAAATGAAGTTTTCCAACGGATTAATGAAAAATCAAGTGAAAAATTAAAAAACTTTCAAGTGCATAATTGAGCAAATTATTCATTGATAACCACGAAAAAATTCGTTACTCCAGTCCAGTGCCCGGGGATACACCCCACAGGGGTGGGGTCGTTACCTATTGTTTGCTGGAGTGTAGTCATTCACCCAGGTTACACATGTTCCTGGACTCAAAAAGCTGTTTGGACATGTGCTGTTTTCAGAATCTGAAAAGTGGATTGAAAATGTGTCAGACTGTAAAAGTACTTATCACTTGCCAAAAATAGAGTAGTAAGTGTGCTTTCAAATTGGCAAAGAAATTTCGTTTTCTGCTTAATATCAAACCATGACTCTGTGTGCACACAGGAATTGTTTTTAGATATTTAATTTGTGATGGTTTTATTGTGATTTTCACTTGTAGGAAAGGGGTACATAATATTTTAAGATTTGAAAAGATCATAAAAAATATAGTAATATATTTAAATAAAATAAAGGAATTTTTTTTTAGTTTTTTTCAGGTATTGCTGAAAAGCAGTGAACAAAATTTAAGATGCCTACAAAATCCAGACTAAGGAAAAACCACAAAAAAAATCTATATTTGAAGACAACTGAAGGACCTAAGTTAGTTGGAGATGCTCATGTTGGGAAAAAGAGAAAGTCTTCTGGTAAGCAGACAAAAGATTTTTTTTAAAATATCTTCAAAAAAAGGAAAAATGTACAAAATGTCTGTACTGGAAATAATGTTTTAAATAGAATACAACAGGAAAAAATTGAGCATTTAGTTAATGCAAATATACCTTCAGAAACAATAAAGATTAACTTAAAAAGAAAAACAGCGTTTAAAGAGATTCGTAGAAAAATGTTTCAGAGAAGAGTTATGTCCAATTTGATAAAGGATGTGAAGAAATATAAGAAAAAAGCAAAATTTTATAAGAGAAAAAAAGAAATTGAAGCCATTGTAGCAAAGGCTTTAGAATTAAAAAGGAAACTATTCATTTTAATTTTGAACAGGATGCGTACATTAGATAAAATGGTCAATGTACTGAAATCACAAAGCAAAAGGAAAAGACTAGTGAAAAGAACAAACTTTTGTAAAGTGTTTTTAGGAGAATGGATGCATAGTTCAAGTAGTGAACCTTTTTTTAATGAAGAGAGTTATCTTCAAAGTAATAGTTTGCTGCATGCAGTTGACACCAGAGGTCGTGCTTATGAAGTGAAAAATGGTTGTATAATGGAGAAGGAGAAAATGGTTCCAAGAGATGAGGAACAAGTGATGAGGTTATGGGGAGACGTCCTAAAGCCCCAGTGTATACTTGGAATTGTAGTAGTATTTGCACTGTGCGTCAGGAATCTATTGATAAATTTCGTGAGTTTCTAAGAGAATATAGTAAAAAAAGTGTTAAACAGAAGATTAAGGTGCTTCAAAGTCTAGATCCATGCAGAATACTGGTTTGCAGGGACATTCTCTGGCTTGTCTATCTAGAAAAGTGTGTAAAAGTGTTTTTCATCATTTTAGGATGCTGGCTGTTCATCATACTGAAATGAGAAAGTTTGTGAGACGATTGTATTTTGCTAAAAGTCCAGCAATAAAGTTAGATGAATTGAATAGGGCTCTGTTCCGTGGATCGGTATCAGATGTAGAGAAGGTTACTGATGAAATTCAGTTTAGTTACTTTGGTCCAGAACAAGACAGTGCAGGTAATGACACAGTTATTGAGGAAGATGTGGAAGAGAATGTAGAACCCTCTGTAAGTAAGAAATTTGATGATCAAATGACAAAATTTGCAATAATCTCTAATGAAAGACCAAATATTACTTGTATTTGTTGCCGCAGAACTCATTATAGAAATCAAACCAGGAATGTTGATCTCTACAGAAAAAGTGAAAATGAAGATAATTATAAGTGGAAGGATTTTGCAACATATATATTTCTTGAAAATTGTTTTGAATTGGGTGAAGATCAGCGTATTTGTAAATACTGTTATAATAAGTTAGAAGAAAATAGAATGCTGACCAGAGCTGTACATAATAATTTAGAATTGGATGCTATTCCTGCCGAACTTTCTGTATTAAATACATATGAGTCTATACTCATTCAATGTGTTCATCCGTTCCAGACCATAGTACGTATGGAGCCCAAAACTGGTAAATTACCTCCTTCAGATTTACTGAGAGATTTAAAAGGTAGAGTGGTGTATTTGCCCTTGGATTTGAAAAAAAATATGGAAACTATTGATGCAGATACTTTGGAAACTGAACCATTAGTTATTCTGGTTAATGGTGTACCTACAAAGAATAAGAAGATTTGGCAGGAGCTGGTAGATGTACGGAAAGTACAAAGAGCAAATTTGTATTTGAAAAGGAATAACAAATGGTATGAATCAATTTATATAGAAGAAGAAGAAGAAGATTTACAAGAAGACACAGAAACACCAACTGGACAAATTGAAAAAGTGGACAAGTCAAAGGAAGAAGAAATTTATGAACATTTTAGCATACATCCTCTTCATTCAAAAGAAGTTATGGGAGACACTATTGATCTGTTTCAGATGAAGAAAGCAAAAGGAACTCCCGTGAGTGTATGGGAGGAGAGCTTGGAAGCTCGATGTTTTCCCCAGCTGTTTCCTACAGGAAAACGAGGACGATACGATGAACGTCCAGAACAGATTCCAGCTTCTGAGTATCGGACTACAAGACTATATGCAGAAGATCCAAGATTTCGACAAAGTATTCCTTATTTGTTCCATCTTTTATTTGAAAGCGACTTGTCTGCATTATCTTATGCAGTAAATCACATTTTAAAAAGTGGAGTACATTTACAAAATGTGTCTGCTAAGGATTTTATGGAGAAAGTGCAGCACCGAGATGATCATTTGGAAACACAACTGATCAATCTGATGGCTTGTCAGCGTGGGACAAATGAATATTGGTACCGACGCCATGGTGAATTAAAATGCATGGTACGGAATTTAGGAACTCCAACATGGTTCCTTACCCTAAGCTGTGCCGAGTACGCTTGGGATGATTTACTGGATTTTCTACGAGAGGCAAATTCAAACATTAAAAACATCGAATACAAGACAGCAGGAGAACTGTGCTCATTGGATCCGGTTAATGTTTGCAGATATTTCAATCATAGATTTGAGGCCATGATGTGCTTCATCTGCAATAAAAAAAATCCACCTCTTGGAGAAGTTGTGGATTTCTTTTGGAGAAAAGAGTACCAAGCAAGAGGTGCTCCTCATAAGCATATGCTGTTGTGGATCAAGGATGCCCCAAAGTTTGGAACAGATACTGATGAAGCAGTGTTATCTTTCATTGAAGAATATGCAACATGTGCTATACCAAAAAGCACAGAAGAGAAAAAGTTAAAGGAGCAAGTTTTACGTTTCCAAAGTCATCGGTGTGGAAAATACTGTTGACGGAAATACAAGAGCAAAGATAAATTCTACACTAAATGTCGATTTGGATTTCCTAGACCTGTTCATTCAAAAGGAAGAGTAAACAGTTTTATGTCAGCTGTGAGACATACTATTACAAGAAAATCACCTAAGAATACCTACAACCTAAAAAGAAAAGAAGAATCAAAAAATATAAATGACTACAACCCAGTCATTTTATCCATGTGGAATGCTAACATGGATATACAGTATGTAGCTGACAATTCCATTGCTGTTGCTCGATATGTAACGTCTTACATTACTAAATCAGAAAAAACTGAATTGAAAGAAATGTAGGAAGCGATTTCTCACGAGAAGACTGTCAGTAAGAAGCTAAACAGTTTCAGTTTAAAGATGTTATCGCATCGAGAAATTGGATCCTACGAATGTTCAGATAGGTTATCTTCTGCAAGTCTCTACTCGAAATCAAGAAGAATAATTTGGGCAAGTTTAGGCCTTGCAGCAATGAGAAATCGGGTACTGAAATCTGTTGGAGAAATTGAATATTTGGCCGAGAATGACCCAGAAAGTACAGATATTTTGAAATCAAACATGTTGGACACATATTACCCAAAGAGAAGTCATCATCTAGAGAACATGTGTCTCTATGAAGTGCTGCAGAACTACATTTATTCACGGAAAGCCACAGAAGACATCAACAATGGAAAATATAAAGTCATTGGCGAAGAAGGATGTTTGGTGAAGCAAACAAAAGGAAGTTTGATAAATCACAGGAAGCTCAGTTGCGAAACTACTGACAAAAAGGAATTTTACTACTTGGCTCTTTTACAGCTGTTTAAACCATGGCGTTCAGAGGACGAACTACTGGGAGAATTTCAAAGCTATGAAGATTCCTTTAATGCTTGCAAAGACAGCATAGAATGCAGTACTTTCATAACTTATGTCCAAATGTTAAATGAAGAAATTGAACAGGAAACTACAATTGCAGCTGAAGTAGCTAGAGACAGTTCTCAAGACAGCCAAAGTTCTGGAACACTCAGTCAAGATCCCCTAGGACAACCAATCGTAGAAAATGAAGCTGTAATAGCTATGACTGAAGTGGAAACGGCTATGAATCAAGCTCAAGAAGAATTAATAGACTTACCAAATTTGGAAAGACAACTGAATGAAGAGCAGCAACAAATTTATGAAGAGATCAGAAACAAAATTGATCACGGATTACTACATAAAAAAAAAGAGTGCTCATGCACATCATTTCAACCAATCAAGATGTATGTAAGCGGACAAGCTGGAACTGGAAAAAGTTTCTTAATAAAAGTCATCAGAAGCTACCTACAGCAAAAAACGGATTCAACTTTATCTTGTGTGGTTACTGCTCCAACTGGGTTAGCAGCATATAACATAAAAGGAATCACCTTACATCGTTTGCTAATGTTACCAGTGGAGCATGAGAACAAAATACAATACCACAAGCTAACTGGAGAAGCATGCTTGGAAGTTTCAAGAGTATTGAAGAAGATGCAAGTTCTGATTATTGAGGAGGTGAGCATGGTATCAAACTTAATGCTTGCCTTTGTGCATTTAAGAATGCAGCAAATTCTAAGGAGAGACTATGACGTGTTATTTGGTGGAAAACATGTCATAGTTTTTGGGGATCTTCTACAGCTTACTCCAGTTAAAGGACAACCAGTGTTTAATACTGTGACACATGAAGACACAAAGAAGTCATTGGGAAGCATTGGTAATGCAAATATTTGGTCCTTCTTTGAGTACAAGGAACTTACTACTAATATGAGGCAAGCAAACGATGAAGAATATGGAAGTATTCTGAAAGATATCAGAATTGGACTACTCACTGAAGCTGGCACGAAAGCATTACAGAGTCGGTTGCTACATAATTTATTCCCAAAGGAAGAAATAGTTGCAGAGAAAATATACAAGAACATTGCAGAAAAGAAAAGTGTAATCTGCTTAATGCCAACTCTACGTGAATGCTCAATATTCAATGAGGAACTTTTGAAATTGGAAAAGGAAGAGATTAGGAAATTGGAAGCAGTGGACAAAATTCAGCATGAAAGAATTACTATTACATTAACAGGCAAACTGAAAAATAATTTGGATTCACTAGAGAAGAACATTTCCAAAACTGCTGGATTAGAAAAAAATCTATATGTTTGCATGAACTGTAGAGTATTTTTAAGGAGAAATTTGGATGTTGAAAAAGGTTTAGTGAATGGAGCTATGGGAAGAGTTGTGGGTTTTATTAATTACCAGAAAAAAGATGGAATTGAATGTTTAAAAATAAAATTTGATCAGATAGAAGAAGTTATAGACATTTGTCGTTGTACAGTTCGTTTCATGCTTGTGAAAGACTTATATGTACGTAGGAAGCAGTTTCCGTTTTCTCTTGGCATATGCTGTAACTATTCACAAGTCTCAAGGATTGACTATAGATTGTGCTTTTGTGAACATTGGTTCAACTGTGTTCAAAGAAGGTATGGCTTATGTTGCTTTGTCACGAGTGAAAACATTATCTGGTTTATTTATGATAGACTTTGATGACTCAAAAGTTAGTGCTGATGCAACTTGTGTAAAGGAGTATAATAGATTAAGAAGAACCTATGCTCCTCATTTAGGTCAGTATCCTGTGTTGGAAAAACGTGTTGTTTCTCGAAAAAGGAGAATTGAGAATATCTGTAATGAGGATGTAGAGAGGAGAAAAAAAAAGAAGAGTGATGTAATTGCAAGCAAAATGAAAAAGGAAAATGTTGAAGAGGTTGTTGGTTGTCATTTTGAAAATAGCTCTGGTGTCAACTGCTACGCTAATGTAGTGCTGAATGTTGTATTTTATCTTGAAAGTTTGCAAGAGCAGATAATAGTAAATCAGAGAAAAAGATTCTGTTCTGAGTTGAGTCTCCTTTTTGAAAAGCTGAGTAATGATAAAACTAAAATAGAAAGTGCTACTGAAATTAGAAAACTTTTAGATGTATGTTCAGGATGTACACAGTTTCTTGATGTATTTTCTTCAGGTACTGGAAGAAGAAGGGGTACAAATTGAAAATATGTTTGGTCTCTCTTATAAATGGGAACATAGTTGTGAAAACTGTTTCAATACATGTGGCTCTAATGTTGATTCTGAAAGGTTTATTTATTTAACATTGCCAGAGAGTAAAACAGTCACTTTTGCTAAATTAGTTAAAGATGCTAATCATAGCATGGAATGCGGTGAGTGTAAATCTGACATGTTTTCAACGTTAATTTTAAAGGAATACGGACAGTATGTAATTTTAATGATGCAACGATGTAGAGCTGATGGTTCAAAATTGGATACTTTAATAAAGAAGTTTACAGGACAGCAATTATCAATTTCAGGAAAAACTTTTGTAACAGTTGCAATAATTTTCCATGATGGACCTACTGTAACTTCTGGTCATTACACAGTTTATCTAAAATGTAAAAAAGGCTGGACAATGTGTAATGATTGTCAATTGGTTTTTAAGCAACGTTTGCCTTTTGATTTAGCAAATTCCTATCTAATCTTCCTGAAACCTAAATTTTAGAGAGAATTGGCAACATCTGTACAAAACAATTTTACCATTTTGTTGGATTACCATTGGAATTTTCAAATAAAAAGATTTTTCAAATTACCATTTGGCCTAAAGGAAAGGTAATCAATTGTATTGTGGACTTATTTAATTCCTAATTAATCTTTCGGAAACCAAAATTTTAGAGAGAATCGGTAACATCTGTACAATTTAAATTTTGGAATTTTATTGGATTACCATTGGAAATTTAATCAAAAAAGAATTTTAAAATTACCATTTGGCCTAAAGGAAAGGTAACCAGATGTATTGTGGAGTTATTTGAGATATATTATTTTTGTGATTATGCTTCTGTAACAAAATTGTCAGACGGTATTTTTTAGAAATAGTTATTGTTATTAGATGATATTTTTTTTGAATATTTTGCATTTCTATAATGTTATGTTTAAGTGAGAAGAGATTCTGGGCTTTTTTAAAACAATCTTTGAGATTGTTATTTTTTTTTTACCCGCTGTTAAGTGATGAATGCAATTGCTTTCACGATTTATAGTGAAATGCAATATATTCTGAAAACAGCAAAAAAATGGCAAAAAATTGTTTTTGGAAAATATGTAAATACGTGTACTGTATTATAAAATGTTTTATTAAATATTAATACTTTTTTCTTTTTTTTCAGATTGAGAAAGAAAATTTTCGAAAAATAAAACCATTTTTACAAGCAATTTCAATTAAATTTACATTGATAATTACATTTTTGGGTGGGTCAGGTAAGTCAGAAATTTGATGGTCCCTTTTTTCCACTTCTCCTCAAACAGATTTTCAGTATTTCGTTATTAATCCCTCAAGGACCTTGTAATGTGGTAATTGTTTTTTAGTGTTTTTAAAAAAGAAAAAAAAATACGCTTACGGTGAAAAAAAAAAAAAAGTTTTTAAGAAAAAATTTACAAAAGTTGAGAGGTAAGGTTGGCTCTTAAAAGAGCCGTTGTGTTCATGCAGGGACAGAGGAAAGGAAGAATGGGAATATTAGCTGGTAGGACAAATGTGCTGGTCTATTCTGTTAATTAGGGGAACACTGGTCTCCCCACGAACAATTAGACCATGGCAATTTGAGCACCGCATTGTAACCCTCGCAAATCGATGGTTAGTTTCCAGAGGACCAGAAAAAGGTGAATCTCCCCCCACAGATGAAGGGCTCAGCTGAGCTGCCGAAGATGGACTGCTGTGGATGTGCTTGGTCGACTTACTGAAGGGTTTCCTCCAGTATGTCGAGCATGTGTCCTAGGGTGTACATCCTCAAGGTGTCTTAACATAGTGTGATTCCCGAAGGAATACTTCTTGTTAGGATTACCTCTAGAAAGTACACGCTGGCAAAGCTTGCAAGTCACTAAAGCAGCATTTACTTTTTTCTGGCCCTCAGGAAACGTAAAATACTCCCATATAAAAGAGCTCTTCTGTTTCCTCCTTCTCTGCCTGATGGTGGTGCTGCTAGCCTCACTCTCAGAAGAGGAGTGCTGGTCTGCCATCGTATCCCAAAGACAACTCAGCTCCTTCTCCTAAGGGATCACAAGCAGAAATGAGGGGAATGGGTGTGGTGTAGGAGAGTTCTAGAACTGAAAGTACTTTAAACCAATCAAAAGTTTTGTTTCTTGATCACATGACCCACCGCGCGCGTACGTTACGCTTACGGAGCGCTTACGGTAAAAGTACGCATGCGCATATAAAAGACACGCGCACGCGCGCATGCGCATAACAGGCACGCCCCAACACTTCCGCGTAACGTACGCGTGTAACGTATGCGCTTACGCGCCGCGTACGCAGTACGCACGTCTACGTAAATTGCGTAACCATACACAAAAAGAGTAGAAATATTACGTACATTACGCAAAACGTACGCTTACCGTAAGCTTACCGTACGCGCACGTAAAAAAAAAAAAAAAAATTGGAAAAAAAGAATCACTATGTTATACTAATATATCTTACCTGTTTGGTAAAAAAAAAATGAGAAAAAATAATATATTGCAGAATTTTTACAATTTAAGCATAGTGTTTAAAGAGAATATAAAGTAAAAATAAAAAGATGTAAAAAACCATGCAAATAAAAAAAAAAAATCACACGTTTAATATAAGAATTTGTATTTAAAAAACCATACAAAATCACTGAAAAAACCATGGGTTTCACACACGTTATAGGTAAGAATTAGCATTTAAAAAACCATACAAATTCACTGAAAAAACCATGGGTTTCACACACGTTATAGTTAGGAATTAGCATTTAAAAAAACCTTGCAAATTCAGTGAAAAAACCATGGGTTTCACACACATTATATTTAGGAATTAGCATTTAAAAAACCTTGCAAATTCAGTGAAAAAACCATGGGTTTCACACACGTTATAGTTAGGAATTAGCATTTAAAAAACCTTGCAAATTCAGTGAAAAAACCATAGGTTTCACACACGTTATAGTTAGCTGGACATTTCACTCGTAAAAAACCAATGAAATTCCCCCGTTATAGTTAGTTAAGCTAACTATAACTCGCGCAACCGCAATCCACTGCTGATGACGTCACATATTACATCACTCATGACATGGTCAGTGACATCACTCATGACATCACTGATGACATCATCCTTGTGACAGAGTGGCAGACCTCCTCTCACTCTAATATAACCTTTGAAACACACATTCAAAAATAGAGACTAAAATTTTCAAAAAAATGGACATACCAATACCAGTTACAACAACCTCTTGAGTAATTCTAAGATCCACATACACATCCACACATTCACGAACAGTCCTGTACAGTCACTCATACATGTACTCACTCATCATATGTACTCATACACCTATACATCCTGCTACACAATGCCAGTCATCCACAGAGTTACTGACACACATACTCACTCATGAAAATAAAGAATCAAACATAGATGTATTTGCATATACAGTTATACACACACCACCACACTTACTTCTACGGAAACTTACACATACTTAGTCTTTTAAACAATCACTTATAGAAACACATACTTATTCATACAGGAACTCTTTCAATCTCTCACTCTCACATATACTCACTTATATACACCAATAGTCACATATACTAGTTTAAAACATATGTAGTTACTCATAAAGACACTATTGAGACAGTCATTCACTCACTAACACACCCATACACACACTCATCCACCCATACAGTCCTGCACACATGCTGTCTTCAACACATACAACCAGTGAGTCACTCATTCATGCACCTATGCACTACGTAATACCCCCCACCGAACCATGCAGACACTCAGACTGATACTCAAAAAACCACCTAATATCCTATATAAACACCCATGTAGCTACTCACCAACCCATGCAGCCACTTATACACAAAGTGAGAGACTGATACAGATAATTACATATTTAAACATTACTCAGTAAGCCATATATTCACTAAGATACACTTAATCAGTCAGTTATACAATCAATTTTTCAAAAACAAATCATCCATTTAGACACTTATAAACCCATTTATTCTTCCATCGTCCGTGAGATATACATATATAAAACATATTTAATTTTCAGAAAAATACACATTCACTGGATGATGTCATCAGTGATGTCATTTGAGATGTCATCAGTGATGTCATGAGTGATGTCACTGACCATGTCATGAGTGATGTAATATGTGACGTCATCAGCAGTGGATTGCGGGTGCGCGAGTTATAGTTAGCTTAACTAACTATAACGGGGGAATTTCATTGGTTTTTTACGAGTGAAATGTCCAGCTAACTATAACGTGTGTGAAACCTATGGTTTTTTCACTGAATATATATATATATTTTATAAAGCCTTACGCTCCTGCAGCATAAGAGAAAAGTCGCACTCAGGATTCCAATCAGCGAACAAGTTTATTGACTTTGACGCGTTTCAACAACAACTGTCTTTGTCAAAAAGTCATTCAATGACCCGGAAGTGGTCATGGGCTTAAGAACACTCCCTCAGAAATGAGTAGACATAGAAAACAGAGTGTGTTGTAATCAATACAAAATACATTTCCAATGAAAGACAGACTGTCACAATAATTGTACATAAAATCAAACATTGAATCAAATTAATGCAACATACATATACAACATTCTGCAAAGCAAAATACAATGACAAAATGTATATATAGGACCAAATCGTATGTGATTGATAAAAAGCCTACACATACTAATGTCCTACTCCGGGCAAAAAGAATTCAACAGTTTATAAATTAGAATAAATGCCAAGTGGCAAAAATGCTCTAATCTTGAATTCATATCTTGTTTATAATAATATAATGCTCCGCTTGTGTATAAATTTTATACTATAACACACTCTGTTACAAAAAATTGTGGCAAGTGCCACTGCTAACAAGAAAAAGAAATCTTTTTCATTACCATCTACTATGGGAGCGAAAAGCCACTCAATATATAAAGTTCCACAAAGCTCCCAAAAACAAGGCTCACTCTCAATGCGGCATTGTCGGGTCAGGGAAAGTTCCTCAACTGCCTGCGTCCGCAGTTTCCTGACGCGTTTCGGGCTTCCGCCCATAATCATAGGTGTACTGCTTGCTGCAAAGAAAACCAACAATAGACTAATCAGCGTTCTCCCTTTTAATAGACTGATGACAATCAGGTAAATAACATCATAAAGCATTCTGGGGCTGGAAGTCCAAAAATAACACCACCGTGGGCTGCTGGCCTCTTGCTGCACAATGTCATTTAAAATATATTCAGGCAAGTCAAGACACTTTTCCCCTGTTCCGCCACTCACCAATTTAGATTCGCTCGCGCTGTCTCACAAGGGACTGCAGAAGAACCGCTGAATATGTGGCGGTGCGCCTCCCAGCCGAGACAGCCACATATATAAAGTTCCACAAAGCTCCCAAAAGCAAGGCTCACTCTCAATGCGGCGTTGTTGGGTTAGGGAAAGTTCCTCAACTGCCTGCGTCCGCAGTTTCCTGACACGTTTCGAGCTTCCGCCCTTAATCATAGGTGTACTGCTTGCTGCAAAGAAAACCAACAAAGGACGAATCAGCGTTCTCCCTTTTAATAGGCTGATGACAATCAGGTAAATATCATCATAAAGCATTCTGGGGCTGGAAGTCCAAAAATAACACCACCGTGGGCTGCTGGCCTCATTGTTGCACAATGTCATTTAAAATATATTCAGGCAAGTCAAGACACTTTTCCCCTGTTCAGCCACTCGCCAATTTAGATCCGCTCGCGCTGTCTCACAAGGGACCGCAGCGGAACCGCTGAATATGCGCGGTGCGCCTCCCGGCCGGGACAGCCTGATATATAAAGTTCCCCAAAGCTCCCAAAAGCAAGGCTCACTCTCAATGCGGCGTTGTCGGGTCAGGGAAAGTTCCTCAACTGCCTACGTCTGCAGTTTCCTGACGCGTTTCGAGCTTCCGCCCTTAATCATAGGTGTACTGCTTGCTGCAAAGAAAACCAACAAAGGACTAATCAGCGTTCTCAATTTTAATAGGCTGATGACAATCAACTAAATAAGATCATAAAGCATTCTGGGGCTGGAAGTCCAAAAATAACACCACCGTGGGCTGCTGGCCTCTTTGCTGCACAATGTCATTTAAAATATATTCAGGCAAGTCAAGACACTTTTCCCCTGTTCAGCCACTCGCCAATTTAGATCCGCTCACGCTGTCTCACAAGGGACCACAGCAGAACCGCTGAATATGCGGCTGTGCGCCTCCCGGCCGGGACAGCTGAAATATAAAGTTCCACAAAGCTCTCAAAAGCAAGGCTCACTCTCAATGCAGCATTGTCGGGTCAGGGAAAGTTCCTCAACTGCCTGCTTCCGCAGTTTCCTGATGCGTTTCGAGCTTCCGCCCTTAATCATAGGTGTACTGCTTGCTGCAGAGAAAACCAACAAAGGACTAATCAGCGTTCTCCCTTTTAATAAGCTGATGACAATCAGGTAAATAACATCATAAAGCATTCTGGGGCTGGAAGTCCAAAAATAACACCACCGTGGGCTGCTGGCCTCTTTGCTGCACAATGTCATTTAAAATATATTCAGGCAGGTCAAGAAACTTTGCCCCTGTTCAGCCACTCACCAATTTAGATCCGCTCGCGCTGTCTCACAAGGGACCGCAGCGGAACCGCTGAATATGTGGCGGTGTGCCTCCCGGCCGGAACAGCCGGATATATAAAGTTCCACAAAGCTTCCAAAAGCAAGGCTCACTCTCAATGCGGCGTTGTCGGGTCAGGGAAAGTTCCTCAACTGCCTGCTTCCGCAGTTTCCTGACGCGTTTCGAGCTGCACAATGTCTGGACTTGCCTGAATATATTTTAAATGACATTGTGCAGCAAAGAGGCCAGCAGCCCACGGTGGTGTTATTTTTGAACTTCCAGCCCCAGAATGCTTTATGATGTTAGTTACCTGATTGTCATCAGCCTATTAAAAGGGAGAACGCTGATTAGTCCTTTGTTGGTTTTCTTTGAAGCAAGCAGTACACCTATGAATAAGGGCGGAAGCTCGAAACGCGTCAGGAAACTGTGGACGCAGGCAGTTGAGGAACTTGCCCTGACCCGACAACGCCGCATTGAGAGTGAGCCTTGCTTTTGGGAGCTTTGTGGAACTTTATATATCTGGCTGTCCCGGCCTGGAGGCGCACCGCCACATATTCAGCGGTTCCGCTGCGGTCCCTTGTGAGACAGCGCGAGCAGATCTAAATTGGCGAGTGGCTGAACAGGGGAAAAGTGTCTTGACTTGCCTGAATATATTTTAAATGACATTGTGCAGCAAAGAAGCCAGCAGCCCACGGTGGTGTTATTTTTGGACTTCCAGCCCGAATGCTTTATGATGTTATTTACCTGATTGTCATCAGCCTATTAAAAGGGAGAATGCTGATTAGTCCTTTGTTGGTTTTCTTTGCAGCAAGCAGTACACCTATGATTAAGGGCGAAAGCTCGAAACGCGTCAGGAGACTGCGGACGCAGGCAGTTGAGGAACTTTTCCTGACCCGACAATGCCGCATTGAGAGTGAGCCTTGCTTTTGGGAGCTTTGTGGAACTTTATATATCTGGCTGTCCCGGCCTGGAGGCGCACCGCCGCATATTCAGCGGTTCCGCTGCGGTCCCTTGTGAGACAGCGTGAGCAGATCTAAATTGGCGAGTGGCTTAACAGGGGAAAAGTGTCTTGACTTGCCTGAATATATTTTAAATGATATTGTGCAGCAAAGAGGCCAGAAGCCCACGGTGGTGTTATTTTTGGACTTCCAGCCCCAGAATGGTTTATGATGTTATTTACCTGATTGTCATCAGCCTATTAAAAGGGAGAACGCTGATTAGTCCTTTGTTGGTTTTCTTTGCTGCAAGCAGTACACCTTTGATTAAGGGCGGAAGCTCGAAATGCGTCAGGAAACTGCGGACGCAGGCAGTTGAGGAACTTTCCCTGACCCGACAACGCCACATTGAGAGTGAGCCTTGCTTTTGGGAGCTTTGTGGAACTTTATATCTATATATATATTCACTGAAAAAACCATAGGTTTCAGACATGTTATAGTTAAGAATTAGCATTTAAAAAAACCTTAGAAATTCACTGAAAAAACCATAGGTTTCAGGCGTGTTATAGTTAGCTGGACATTTCACTCGTACAAAACCATTGAAATTCCTTTGTTATAGTTAGTTCCTCTAACTATAACTCGCGCGCCCGCAATCCACTGCTGATGATGTCACATATTACATCATTCATGACATGGTCAGCGACATCACTGATGACATCACTGGTGCGCACGTGCAAAGTACACTAAACAACGATCTCGGGCATGACTTGGCGTAGCACAGATGGCGGCCGCTATCTTGGAATTCCGCTGCAATTTGAGAAGACAACTCCTAGAAGACACTAGGAAGAACCTCCCAGGTATAAAGTGGTATCTCCGACTAAGTAAGCTCCCAAACACCCTCTTCTTACTTTGCCCTGAAAGTGGTTGTTTACCCACTAATCGCAAATTAAATTAGCCAGACCTGACAGTACCCCCCACCAAAACCCCCTCTCCTCCCACAGTAGGCTTCTTGGGATAGGTCTTGTGAAATTCTCTAATCAATCTTGGGGCATGAACATTAGTACTAGGCTCCCAGGACCCCTCCTCTGGACCAAAACCCTTCCAGTCTACAAGGTAAAGTAGTTTCCCTTTAGAATCTAGGATTCATTTCACTTCAAATTCTTCTTCAGACTAGAACTGAACTGGGGCTGGTGGAAAAACCTTTCTCAGATCAGGTGGATTTCTCTTTATCAAAGATACTTGGAACACTGGGTGTATTCTCAACTTAGAGGGGAGTTGAATCTTTACACTGACTGGGTTAATCATCTTTTCTACCTGAAAAGGCCCCAAAAATCCAGTTTGGAATTTCCTGTTCCCTTTTAAGTGCATATTGTGAGTGGAGACCCACACCAAATCACCTGACTTATAAACTGGATTCTCTCTTCTTGTCAGCCTACTTCTTAAATTAATTGTTTGCCTTCACAAGATTGTCGGTGGCAAACTGATAGGCCTTCTTGGAATTCCAAAAACAACAGTTAATGGACAGAATGTAGAACAATGTCATGCATTCACCCCAGCACAGAGATCTGGGCCTAAATCCATCGTTTTTTTGCTCACTATGCCGTTCCAGTTTGAACCCAGCCATATGCTTATCAGTCTTGACCCTGTGCCTCATGGGAACAGTCCAGCCCGAACTGCCAAGCCAGGTCCTCCCTGGACTGGAACCAAGCATCCTAGGACCGGTTTTAGGGTTTCAACCCTCTTCAGCCAGGATAGCTTGATTCCAGTGGCATGGAGAGCAAGAGACCCACGTCTGGGCATACCCTTCCCAGTCGGGATGACAAATGCAAAAACAACAGTTGATAGACAGAATGTAGAACAATGTCATACATTCACCCCAGTACAGAGATCTGGGCCTAAATCCATTGTTTTTTTGCTCACCATGCCGGTCCAGTTTGAACCCAGCCATATGCAAATCAGTCTTGACCCTGTGCCTCATGGGAACAGTTCAGCCCGAACTGCCAAGCCTGGTCCTCCATAGACTGGAACCAAGCATCCTAGGACCGGTTTCGGGGTTCACCCCTCTTCAGCCAGGATAGCTTGATTCCAGTGGCATGGAGTCCATCAATTGTGTGTCTTTTGCTTTCTCGCCCTAAGTGCGCCAGGTATGCTCAGACGTGAGTCCTGGCCTCACTGTGCCACTGGAATCAAGCTATCCTGGCTGAAAAGGGGTGAAACCCCGAAACCGGTCCTAGGATGCTTGTTTCGGGTCCAGGGAGGACCTGGCTTGGCAGTTCGGGCTGCACTATTCCCATGAGGCACAGGGTCAAGACTGATTTGCATATAGCCAGGTCTAAACTGGGGTGGCATGGTGAGCAAAAGAATGATGGATTTAACCCAGTTCTCTTGACTGGGGGTAAATGTTTTGATTTGTTCTGCATTTCGTCCATCAATTGTGTGTCTTTTGCTTTTTCGGCCTAAGTGCGCCAGGTATGCACAGACGTGAGTCCTGGGCTCACTGTGCCACTGGAATCAAGCTATCCTGGCTGAAGAGGGGTGAAACCCCGAAACCGGTCCTAGGATGCTTGTTTCCGGGCCAGGGAGGACCTGGCTTGGAGTTCGGGCTGGACTGTTCCCATGAGTCACAGGGTCAAGACTGATTTCCATATAGCCAGGTCTAAACTGGGGTGGCATGGTGAGCGAAAGAATGATGGATTTAACCCAGATCTCTTGACTGGGGGTGAATGTTTTGATCTGTTCTGCATTCCGTCCATCAATTGTGTGTCTTTTGCTTCTTTGAATTCTGCCGCAATTTGAGAAGAGAACTCCTAGAAGACACTTGGAAGAACCTCCCAGGTACAAAGTGGCATCTCCAACTAAGTAACCTCCCAAATACCCTCTTCTTCCTTTGCCCTGAAAGTGGTTGTTTAACCACTAATCTCAATCAAATTGGCCAGTCCTGACAGACACAAAGGCTCCCACCATCTTGAGCCCACACTTAGACCCAACCTGAGTGAGTCCTGAAACCCCAAGAGGCGTTGGGCCCCTTGTTGTGATGCTAAAGGTGCCCTGGTGGCCAAATCCCAAAACTGAGGACGTAGAAAAGTTTTGGCCAAAAACTGTTCTGAGAACCAAGAGAAGACCGGGACCAACCTGCTCGCCTATCCGCTCGATGTGAATTGCCAGTCGGATTGATTTTGTGGCTTCTCCTGCAACGTTCTTCTCCGCAGCAGCAAATTCTTTCCAGTGGTCCTTTGCCAAAAAGGTATCCGACTTCATGGAACTGTCTTCAACTGCAGCCCTCTGCCTCGTCCCGCTGGAGATTTTCTGACTAAGTATGAATGTAGAAATCTTCACCCCAGCCTCGGCCCAAAGCTATCTGATGACGACGCTCCCTCCTTGGACACCTCTTGCAGCCTTGCCCCTCTGAACTTTACCTTCTGAGAACATTTTTCTCAGAAATTCTTCTAAGTTCCTAGATAAGCCCTGACCAGTCCCAATCCCCTTCTTGTATCCAAACTGCCCTCAGCCATATTTTTTTACTTTGACTCAGTCTCGCACAAGTAGATGTCCGCGATTGGTGCTTTGATCTTTTAGGCACTCGTTTTTACTAAAAAATCAATAAATTCACAACTCTTGTTCTACTGGTTGGATTTTTGTTGTTTTGGTGCCAAATAATTTATTAAACTGTACTCAATTTTTCTACATTTATTTGGGATTGTTCTTTTGTTGTGTTATCACGTTATTACTGTTTGAGTGCTGCATAAATACTTTACACATTGCCTCTAAGTTAAGCCTTACAGCTTTTTGTGTCAAGCTACCCAGGGTGACACTCAAGTTAATTTAGTGACTTTTCGTGGTTCACCCTTCTAGGGGTTGTGGCTGTTGCTCGACCAGGGCTTACACCCCAGTCAACCAACAACCCTATTTCTCACAATTGGTAACAATTTTTCTTTCAGGTAGCAGTGTTGTCAAGCCAGACTGAAAAGAAACTCAGAACACCATGAGAGGTAAGGTTGTATCAGCACAGACAAATATCTCTGCGGCTCAGGGACCCTACACTACGCACTATCCTTGCACCTGAAGGCAACATTTGTATCAGCTCGAACAAATATTCATATGACACAGGTACTCTACACTACACACTACCCGTGCAGTCTGGAGGCAGGTACTCAGGAAATGAAACACACATTCCAAAGCACCCCATTGTAACAATACGTAAATCACCATAGTGTGTACCAAATACATTGGAAGTGGAAGAAATAGCAACAAAGTGGTATTACCTGTCCGGACCACCTGATTAGGAATGGGGCATTTAAATATTTTGCTACTTTAAGAACAGAATTCATTCTTCCTATATCATGTCACTGGCAATGTTGCCAATTTACATCTGTCTGCACAATCGATTTCGAGATTCAAAATGCCGCTGTAGCCACCTCCCATTGTAAGCACAATTTCTACTTTAAACATACCCTATTCCACACTAGGGAGTTCTAGCAACCCAAACTGAATGAGGATTACATGGAGGAGGAATTGTCTTTGTTAGAAACACACAATATGTTCACCAGAGAAGCAAATGAAAAGTCTTTGTTGAAAATACACAATATTTTCATCCAAGAAGCAAATTAAAAGTTTGATATTTCAAAATCATGCATGTCTGGTACTGGGTGCCCAGCAAACTACACAAGACACAGCTATGGCCCTATTCAGACTGCTGGCGATGTCGTGTCACTTATCATGGCCTGAATCATATTCTATGGCAAACCTAGATACCTACTGGATATCTAGATACCTTCTGGCCAAGTGTATGGAGGAAATTATCAAACAATCCCAAAGTATCCATGAAAGCTTCTCTATACCTATGCCTTCTGCAGAATATAAGCAAATTGAACAGAACTTCAAACCACAGAAAGCACTGATTTGCTACAGCATTGGTAGTTGCATAGTTCTACATTCTGAGACATTGGTGGAATGGCACATAGAAATTATTAGAATCGCACACTGTTAACTCCTGGACAAATTAAGCATATTAATGGAAGAGTGGGGCCATTATCTTCAAACGCTAATACCACAGACACAAAATAATGATTACGCTCTACAGTCGCGACCAGTGAGGGCAAATATACCTATACAACACAGACAGGGCCCTATTTCTTAAACAGACGTCAATGATCGGAATGGAACGATTGAAAACATTGCTACCCTTAGCCAGCCACAATTTAAGCCCTCAAAATGCTACACACCACTCCTGGAACATAAAAGCATACATACAGATAGGAGAGACACTACTGGAAGATCACCTGCACTTCTTGTCTCTTCACCTCCACTTTGCACTGTCATACCCACTGCTCCTACACCCACCACAATTACATAAACAACACCCAACACCCCACACACCTAAGCACCTACGAACCAACATTCACCACACTCCAATCCTCGATATCATGTATGCTCCTCAGCAAATATGCCTCAGAGATCTAGGTACTCCTGAATGATACCACCCTAGACCTCCTTTACCTCAATGAAACATGGCGGACTGTAGAATTAACACCAAACATCGCCACAGCCATCTCTACTGGTTACAATATCGTCAAGCAACACTGCCAACTCTGACCAGGAGGAGGAATTGTCATCATATTCAAGCACACTATCAGCTACACCATCACCGCCAGACACATCCTGGAATCCATTTTCACCTCATTCAACATCACTTTCAAAAGACCCGCTTTCTATCACCTGGACCGACCATGCCATTGTCAGCTAACCAATCAACATTCCCTACCACAGGATAACCAGCACAACAGGCTTTGACTGCTAACACTGGAACAACATATTTGAGGTGGTCTGGGCTTTTGCCATCCACAAAAACCTACAAAAGCATACAGGCCACCTACCCAGTGTCATCAACAACTTTAGTGACTGTATCACGTCCTGCGCTGATACCCTGGCCCCTCAGAAAATAAGCCAATTTACTACATTGCACATGCAGGCCAGCTGGTACAGGGAGGAACTCAGAATGAGCAAACAGCACTGCAAGTGACTAGAACGGAGGTGGAAAGCGAGCCAAGATGAATCAGACAAGTAAATATTAAAATCCACCAAGAGACAATACCACAGGCACAGGGTGTCCTACCTGCTGGTCACAAGAGCGCCCGGCGAACTACGAAGATGGGCGGTCCCCGCTAACATGAGTTCAAATCCTCTCTGATCCCGAGTGAAGACGCTTCACGTTCCAGCTTTGGGATAGAGTGTTCCTCTTTTGGGTCACTTACCGTCTCTTCCGGGTTGTCGTCCATCCTGCGTCCGGCGTCCTCCCTCGATGAGCCGTTGTCTTCAGCTCTGCAGTTCCCTTCCTTTCATTCCTGGCAGCTCTCCTGAACTCGACATTACGCCGGCAGTAATCTTCAACTCCTGGGGATTTTTTACTCCTGCAGAGAAAATAAAAGAGAGAAGGAAAAGCTGCATTACTCTTCAACGGTAACAGTGCTTTTAGCGCTGAATTGATGGTATAATCTTCTACATTATTTATCTGATGCAGGCTCCATGTCTGTGGAGATCTGGTTTGTTCCAGCTGCTGTTAAGCACAATAGTATTCCTGAAAGTTAAGGAATATTGTTAGGTCTGTCTTAAGTTAAGGTGGATATTATACAGTGTACTATAGTGTATCACATGAACCTTATGATATTTTAAGTTGGAAGTCACTTTTTATTCAGTCATAGGTGGGTGGTCTGCCTTATACGTTTTCCTGTTCATAACTGAACACTATTTCTCATTCTTCCTTTTCCCCTTTTTAGACAAGAATACCCCTTTGCCCACACCAGTTGCCAGAATTCATGGAAGAAGGAAATTATTCAGGTAGTTTACAAACATGCATAGAAAAGCTTAGACTTTAGGATTAGAATTTTCCTGTATACTTACCATTTTCTGTCCTTTTTGACAGAGATCTCTGTTGGCTGACTGGTTCTGTCCCAGAGTGGGTTGCGCCGTGTGACCTTTTGTTTCCTTCCTTGTTTTCCCTTCTTCCCCGGGTTACTGTTGGTACTTTGACTCAGTTGGGTACAAGAGGTGACCAGGAGAGGTTGGGGACCTTTTATCTTTTGTATGACGTTCCTGTGGAAACTTGAGTAGAATCTGACATTGGGGAACCAAAAGGAAGATCCTAGCCAATCGCATTGACAATCATCAAGGACTTCACCACACCAGCAGCAACCACCAGCAACATCACCCACACCCAATGAACCAATCAGTACTTGCTGGAATGGCTCAGTTGAAATGCCAGGTCTTAAGTCTCTTTCTGAAGTCCACTAGACAGGGTGATGTACGGAGGTGGTGGGGGTGGCCGTGCAGGACTTTGTGGCAAGGTAAGAGAAGGAACGGTCTCTGCTGTGGCTTCAGCAGATGCATGTTGCCTGTGTGTGGCGAGGGTGGCAGATCAAAGATTTCTGGATGGTTGGTGGAAATGCATTCAGTGGTTGATGTATGCTGGTCCTAAGTAGCAGAGGGCTTTGAAGGTGTGTCAATAATATTGGCGTTTTTTCTGGATGTGCAAAGGTTTCTGAGGTGTGGGGAAATGTGGGTCTATTTGGGCATGTCGAGGATGAGCCTTGCAGCTGAGTTCTGTATCATCTGTAGTCTCTTCATGAGTTTGGGGTGGTTCCTGCATACAGTGAGTTGCCGTAGTCCAGCCGGCTGGTGACAAGCGCTTGAGTGATGGTTTTGCTCGTGCTGAGGGGTAGCCATTTGAAGATGCTTCAGAGCATGCAGAAATTGTGGAAAGAGGTGGAGGAGACCACGTTGATCTGCGGCTTCATAGTGAGGTTGCTGTCCAGGATGATGCAGAGATTTCGGGTGTGGTCTGCAGTAGAAATGATGCCAAAGATCATTACTTCGGTCTTGTCAGTGATGACTACAAGGCACTTGGTCTCAATCCAGTTTTTCATGCAGTTGTGGAAATTGGTCTTTGTGGTATAGGGGTTTGCTGAGAGAGAGAGTGTGAGAAGCTGGCCTGGTATATGATGTACATTTATGTAAGTGGACACCTTGCACCAGTCCAGACAATCCTTATGGTGATTTAAGAGGTCTTAGACAACCTTAGAAAAGCTTTCTAGGGGGAGGAGCCAAGATGGCCGACGGGACGGACGCTTGAGCTCCCGGCTCCGTGGACCGTCTGGCTTCCTTTGTTAATCCTGATCAATTCTCCTGACCTGCGCCGCTCTACCGCCGCGGATTACCGGCACTGAAGTGACTGGCGTTCTCCTGACACCTTTGTCGGCGGGTTTGGTAGCAGACTCGGTGTTTACTTCGACCTCCGGCGCTCCCCCTGGTCCCTGCGTAGATGGCCGCTGCTGGACGCCGAGGGATGTGGACGGGGTGCTGAGCTGGAATACTGCGGGTGGTCGCGGGGGTGAAAACGCTGGCTGTGTGACTGGAGTCGGACCCTTACGTCCGGGTCGGACTCCCCCTCGCGCTGGCAGTGGTGTGGACGACGTTGGAGCCCCCTAATACTAGCTCTCCTCCGCCACCCTGAAGAAAAGCGAGCGGACTCCATTTTGAAGTGTCTTCCTGCGGCGAACGGCCGGTCCTCACGGCAACCGTGGGGCACTCTCGCCCTGTGCAGTTCCCGAGTGGAGCACGAAGCTTTTCCGGTGTCTACATCCTCGGATCTCCGGTATACATAGTCACTTTTGTCCCGCCACTAATTGCCTGCAGTGGAGATGACAATGGCGCCTGCTCTTCTTGCTGAGACGCTGGCTGACCCTGGACTCGCAGTGTCTGCGCGCCCATGTGCCCCGGAGCTGATTGCCGCATCGGAGGAGCAGCGGGATAGGGCGGACCGATGCTTGGTACAGAGAGACCCGACCTGTGGGGATGTATTGGCCGCCCTCGTGGCGTTAAAAGTGGCAATGCAGAGTACTTGCCGGGCGCTGACCCGGAGAATCGATGAGGCACTGTTTGCAACGGGACGTTCCCGGCTGGAGGATCCCCCGCCGCCCATGTTTTCTCCTGGAGGTGAAACAATGTTGCAGAGCGGAGGGACGGTGGCGCGGAGTCCTCCTGGCTACAATGTAACGCGTCAACCCATCGACACGGATACAGTTGCAGGGACACCCTTCACTTTGAACGCTGTGACTCTGCCTACGAACTACCTGTTGAGACCTAGCCTTTCACTTCCCTTGCCAGATGTTACCCTGAATGCACCTATCGCTGGAGCTTCTGTGGCATGTTACTGCTGCGTTTGGGATCCTGCGGTACGATACGGCTTCATTGTCCCCTTTCCTCGAGAGCGGCCATCTTGTCTCTTTGTCCTGGCTGAAGGTGACTCGCAGCAATGGACGGGCCTGAACCACATCTGCCGGTCCGGACAGGGGTGATGGCATGCTCGTTGTCGCTTTGGTTGGATCGGCAGACGGGGACCTGGACTGATACACGTTTTGCAATATTGGCTGAGTAGTTTTTAATGACCTGTTTTTTGCTACATGTCGCTGTGATTTCGCCTCCTGTTTCCTTCTTCTGCCGGGGGGAGGACTTGTGAAGTGCTGAAGTGCTGGGTGGTATTGATTCGGGACCACCGGGTTTACGTGGGTCTTTTGATACTGTGCTGTACATGGCGCAGGATGTATGGGCGGCGCGGGAGTCCGGGAGTTCGGCAGTGGGGTGGGCTCCTCCCCGCTTTTCCTTTTCCTGGGAGTAGTAGGGTAGTGCACTCTTCTTTTTCTCCCTGGGTTCAACCGTGATTTTATGGTCCTTTTTCCTTTCTTCTTTCCTTAATTCTACATTTCGGGTTCCTATGGGGCGACAGACACGTAGCTAGGGGGGGGGTAGGCCATAGCCTCGGCATGCGTGTAGGGTGGGGGGTCTTCTTCGGCACGTTTTTTGTTTCTATGGGCCTTTTTTTTCTTTTTTCCGTCCTTTTCTTACGTCTTTTTCTAGGGTCAGTGGGGGGGACTGGTGTTAGGAGGGTAGCGCCTGGGAGGCACACTTCGCTGCGTATCTATATCCTGGTATTATAGTTTCGTGCCGCCATTTTAGATGTGTTCACTGTTAGTTGACTCTCCTGTTGGCTGTTACCCATTTATCATATGATCGTCTGTTCTGTACACTGATCCGTTCTAGTTTCTGTATCTCCTTACATAAAATTTTTTAAAATTAACCTTACTGTCTCCTGCCACTCGGTGCACGTGGATTTATTGTAACATAGGTCGTATGCTTTTATGTGCTGCCGTGCCACCGAGTGGACATATACTTTGCTATCAAGCTTCAGAAGTGTCGAGGCCGGCCGGATGGTTGTAGGCCCGTATTTGTCTTGTACACAGTGCTAAATAAAGGTTTAAAAAAAAAAAAAGAAAAGCTTTCTAAGTGGTGGCTGTGGAGAGCAGCCTTCAGGCTTAGTCCAGAAGGTGTTTAAAGCAACTTGTTTTACCAGAATGCAATCTTATAGTATAGATTAAGTGAAAAAGAACCACACAAGGTATTTATAAAAATATGTATTTATTATATAATACTCTCTAACACATACAAATATCTCCTACCCGGAGATTTGCACAATGCAGACAATATTTAGCAAAGAAACACAGTAAATAGCGTGTGTAATACACAATGGAACCCAGGGGAGGGTCCAAACCATACACTAAGAAGGTAGTATAAGAACCACGACTAGGGTCAAGACAAAGTCGAGGGGATGCAGAAGTGCTGGGGACCCAAGGAACCACCCATGGTGAGTAACTAGGAACCCCACAGAGAGCATGTGCAGTGTGGAAGCACGACCACGTGCTCCGTACAAGTCTACGTGTAACTCCCAGTTGGATTTCTCAAGATTAAGGACCCTTCCCAGTGGACCCTGAAGAAACCCAGTGGAAGACAAAAGGTTGGAGAGCCACCCCACCCATGGATACCCTAGTACCCACGTTACCTACACCAGGGAAGCCGTGTGAAGTGGTGTCGGAAACCGCTGTCGAACCCAATGGAGTACTTCAGGAAAGTTCAGCTGCTGCTGAAGGAGAAAGTGTCCAAAGGTGGATTCAAGTTGAGAAGTACCTGCAAGCAGAGGGGACAGAGTCTATGTCACTCAGGAGTGACCACGAGACTTGGAAGACGAATGCCCTCCGATGTCAGGTGTTGCAGGATAGGTGAAGAGGACCTTGACTCTGTAGCTGTGAGGACCAGGCGATGCTGAGGATGTCCAGGAGCCGTGCATGAGCTGTCCCACGAAGGATGTCAAGTGCTGAGGGGTCTTTGTACGGCAGGAGCACCACCAAGCCTTGGCAAATGCAACCACGCAGGAGCTGAAGAAGGGGCAACGTCCGGACCAGCAAGGTCCAGGGGACTCACCACAAGCAGGAGAGTCAGGGCAGGCCCCGAGCAATCAGGAGTGGCCAAAAGAAGCAAGGATAACCCTCAAATGGACCCACAGGCCAGAGGCACTGGAGTCGCGAGAGGACCTCAAGCAGCTCAACAAAGATGCAGGCCACGATGCACACAATGAGGTGTGGCTGAAGATTCTGGCCACAGAAGATGCTCAAGGTTGGGGCTACTTGGAGCCCAAAGATCTTCTTGGAAAGAAGGACATTTTCTGCCAGTAAGCCAGTATTTTAATCAAGTGCACAGTACTAAGGTATACAGGAACATTTTTACCTATGCTATGATTCTCACACCATAATGTTTATTGTTTTATTATTTTAATCACCTATTGTGTTCACCTTTGCTAGCATCTGTATTAAATTAATAACAATTCTAATCCATATGTTCTGCAATAGGTTAGGGTTTAATAAACCCACACTAATTGCTTGCAAAGTGTGCACATATTTGGAAAAGTGGAAGGTCCAAAACAGAGTGGGCTCCTTATAATTTCCGCAGACTATGTTGCAGGCACCTCCAAGACCTATCCTCCTAAGCCCTGAGGGAGTGGTTTGAGATACCTGCCTGTTTTGCCTTTCTCTGCAGAGGAATGGCCATATTCATAACTCTGGGGGGCAGGGAAATCTAAAGGGTGTACCTCAGAGGGGTATGCAACCCTTGCATGTGACCCCCAGTTTGATCTCTAGCTTTCACTTAGTCACTCACATTTCTAAATTATGTTAATTGGCAATTCATCCTTGCAAGAACTGAGAGAGCAGGATGCTGCACTGTTGCTGCTTGCAGCCAGGCAGCAGTAACTCTTGAATGCATATATTTGGTTACACAGGCGGTCCTCATAGGTATCTTCATTTCAACTGCATTGCATTTAACAAGGCATGTGCAGACCAATGGGAGGAACTCCAGCACAACATTGTGGTGCTTCAGACAGTATATCAACAGGTCTAAGCATCCAAGATGGAGGGCAAATTCTACTGCCGGGCTCTCTAGATGACTCGCTAGGCATGGAAGACATTGGCAGCAACATACACCGACTGAAACTGGAGGAAGAGCCAGGGCCAGGTGGCTATACACATCTGTGTTACTAATTCTCCTGCAGACACCTGGCCCCAGTTTTCAAGAAGCTTTTCAACGCCTTTGGAGGAAATAGGTGGAGTATCGCGATCACTGCTGAATGCCTAAGTTGGTCCTAACCAAAGCAAACACCAATTTCATTGTGCGTCCCATAGACCACCTCCTTCTTTAATCTTGATGCTAAACTGTTCACAGAAATCTCAGTGAACTGACTATATCCCCATGATGCCAGGACTGGTCCCCCTGGATCAATCCGGCTTCATCTTAGGCCACCAATGTGGTGGCAATACAAAAACAAGCATTGGCATAGCCAATAGGTCTCGCCTTTGGGACCTTATAAGTGTTTAGCCATGCAACAGTTGCATAACTAAACACTTATAAGGTCCCAAAAGCGAGCCCTATTGGCTGTGCCAATGCTTGTTTTAACTGCTGCAATCTATGGAAGCCTCACGGAGAACATCAAAGCGGCCTGTGTGGCCGCGAAAGTGATCGCGATCAAACATCAAAGCGGCCGCGAATGTGAAAGTAATAGCGGTAAAGCGCGACGCGCGCACCCGCGCACATACACTGTAGGTCTAGGCTGGCCTGGTAGCACAAAATGTCTCGCCAGACCAGCGCATGCGCTGGGTCAGGCGAGACCTAATAATGATGCATCTGTTATGTGAATATAAAATGTCTTCCACCCAAGGTCCAACCTCTGGATGTGGAAAAGGTGTTCAATTGAGTTGGACAAATATGAAACGCCTAGTGCAAGTTTTGGGCAAAAAGTCCAGACGGATGGCTAGCTATCAAAATCCAAAGGCACAGAAAAGAGTAAGCACCATCTCTTCCCAGGCACTCATAATTGAGAGGAGCACACATCAAGGTTCTCCACTATCAATTCTCCTATTTGCTCTAACTCTCATACCCTTTGCTAAATTAATTTAAAAGACAAGAGGACTTTGGATGGGTCAAGATAGGTGTAGATACTGTTAAAATGACATTATTGGCAGATGACATTATTCTGTTCATCAAATACGTTCCCTACCTCACCTATTGCCAAAATTGGGGAAGTACAGTGCAGCCTCCAGGTTCAGAGTCAACATTGCTAAGTCTGAAGCTTTGGTTCCTCGCACCTGGGACGCAGGATCTCCATGCCTTTATCCATGTCAGATGGGCCTTTAAAGTGGTTCCTCAATACAGCATAAGTTACCCCCTAAACAACCTACTGCTGCTACCATCAATCCGAAAAGAACCACAACAGTGGCACATGGGACATTGACTGCCGCAGTGAAGATGTCGATTCTGTCACAAATCTAAGCAGAACAGCAACTGAGGACGAATGGGGAAAGCTTTGGACAAATCTAGAGTGGCAACAAGAAATGTAACTGTATCTTACAACTAACAACTGAAAAACTGGATGGATGGGTTGATGCCAGGTCGCCCCTTTGTTGGAGAGGCTGTGGATAGACGGGATCAATGCCTCACCTGCTTCATTGCTCTCAGAAGCTAGAGGTATCTTGGGAGGCAACACTGCAGGAGGCTCAGTGTTCAGAACTCTATCCCGGGGGCTACAGGGTTGGTGCTCTTGGTCCTCCCTACTGTAGGGCAAAATCGCCTTAAAGTGTAGGTGGCGAGGGCAGGAGTGGGTCCCTTAGGGGTTCCTAGTTTATTATCAGTTTCTCTGCTCCTCGCCACCCTGGTAGTTGTAGGCGGTGGTATGTGCCAAATCAAGCTGAATCTAAATAAAAGCACTTTGTCCTAGGTTGTCTGTCTGGCCAGAACAGCTGGATAAAGGTGTTTGTATCTTTTTTTAGTATTAAGTTTCATTGGCAGAGATGTCCTCTATGCCCCTCATTGTTACTTGCTTCTTTTGTTCTTCAGAAATTGGTGGAATCTTAAAAGCAGATGGTAACACCGAGGATCCTGGACCCACACAGGTGAAACGCTGCATTGCCTTCTTGTGATTTTTTTGTGTGAAAACTCAATGTAAAGCTACAGTCTTTAAGAGCGCGGAGATCCATCATTCCCCATCAAGCAGAGTTAGTCTGTTGTGTAAGGATATATCTTGTCAGGATAATGTATGACAAGACTAAGGCAATTTCCCAAAATAGGTTTTGGCAACATTGAAAAACACGGTTGGCTAGAACAGAATTGCTTGAGCAAGGAGGCATTAGTCCACACTCTTGACCCCATAGAGTATTTTTTTGAGGCAGAGTACTTTCTGGGGTTTCTTGATGCTCACTCTGGTTCCCTGCCTGCTATTGGTACTGACAGCAAGGAAATGGATACTTCTCCACTCAACCAGGCCTCTAACTGACCATTGGCACACTGTTAGAGGCGTTCTACTAGCAGCAGTGCTAATATTGAATGAAGAAGATGTTACACAACTATTGCTGAATCAATCAGGATCTAGTAAGCCATGTTGCAGTGGATTTAGTCAAACCTCAAGAACCCCTAGCAATAGAGGTGCACACAATATGCCTTTTCAAGATGGCGACCATACGTCTGGATCACTTCTCCAGACCTGCTATAGCACTGAATGAAAATTCATTTGCTGCAAAAAGCTGGATAAGAAGAGACCAGGGACCTATTACAGAAGTGCCCTGGGGTTGCAACAGGCATTTGTGCATGCTGTGCGCATCCCCGGGGCACTTTGGTATTACAGAAGGGGCTGCAGACGATTGTGTGGCACTTTCTGTAATAACAATAGCTCTGGCGGGGGTGTGGCCAGTAACATGGCCGGCTGGCAGCTTCTGCCGGAGCTCTGGCAGCACACACGAAATCCTGTGCATATCCTGACATTCATATCGCCTTAAACCCCCCAAGATCAGTGTTGCTACTTCCCCACATGGAGCTGGCACCCACTGGATTAAACCATTGCTCCCCGAGAAGTGCGGAGGGACAAAAACGAGAAAGGCTTGTGTTGGCGACAAGCCACTTAAAATGGCGGATCGAGAAGACTGACCTGCGGTGCCGGTCCCGGGACGGAGGAAGAGAAGAGGTGTCGCATTGGGCCATCTGCAGCGACTCACGGCCATAGAGCAGCCCACCCGGTGGCGGAGAGGACATCGGAGGGGGTGAGCAGCAGATCCTGCCGAGCACAGGTTTGAAGACCCATGCCGAGCGCAGGTGAGAGGGACTGCGCGGGCCCTCCAGCCTAAGACGGGCAAAGACTGTACCCTACGGACGTGGCTGCCGAGTGGCTGTCGAGTGGAACTGCGACGACCTGAGAAAGGCTTGAAGAAATGGCTGGCTGGGAGTGGGAGACACGACCTGCCAGACTCCTCTGTGATGCAGCCGATAGAGGCAGTGAGGCGGCCGGTCTCCTGGGGCAGATTGATCCAGACTCACGCACAGGTGAGATAAAGAGGCCTCTCTCCATAGCAGGTACTAGTGCAGAGAAGTGCAAAATCACACGCCCAGAGGCGGGGGAGGACCTGCCTGGACAAGCGGATAACCAACTTTCGAGGGCACATGCCATGAGGCCCGAGTCCACATACAGGTGAAAGGGGCTGTAACCTGAGAGATCCACCCTGGTTCCCCCCTTCCTCCCCCCCCTCATATCCGAGTGTGGTCCTGGACATAATAAATAGGGAGAAGAGAGATTCCTCCCTTGAGTAATGGCACAAACGTCCAGTCGCCGAAATTCCCGGGGGGTGGGTGGGGAGCTGGAAACTGCGATCTTTCAAGGATCTCACATCGACCCATCACATAGGGCTGCTGCAATTGGCTGGAGACGAGTAAGTGACCCGGAGAAGGGGGGAAAGCTGGGGTGGCCTACCAACTAAGTGGCCAGCAGTCAGCTGCAGATAAAAGAAATCGCCTCTCCGTGCCCTCCCTGCATGGAACATGGCATCCTACCAGCAGAGTAGAAATAGAGGGATACTAAAATCAGGCACCAAACAGAATCCAGCTACGGTAACCCAACTACGGACACCCTTCGTTCCAAACATCAAATACCTGTCAATGGTCATCAAAAGCAAGATTAAGAGAGAGAGTGGGGAGAAAAATGAGTAGGGGATATTGGTGAAAGCCCCTAGCCCATACAAATCAATGATGGTGAGAGACAAAGATCCTAAAACCTCCAAACAAGGCAAGATGGACAAATACACTAAAGTGTTGCCTCCACCATCGGAGACAGAAGGAGAACCTCAGGGACCACCAGATAAAACAGCCCTCCTCCAGGCGATCCATGCCTTCATGAAGGCCATTGAGGGGAAGATGGCGGAGATGCACTCATAAGAGACCTTGCTACGCCAAGATATGCACAACATCTCAGATAGAGTGACCCAGGCAGAGGCCTGTTTCTCGGAAGTGGAAGATACGTCGCACAATTTAAAAACCGACGTCTTCAACCTAAAGGCGGCCATGAGAGAGGTGACATGGAGGGTGGATGATGCTGAAAATAGGGCAAGGAGAAACAATCTGCACTTCATAGGATTTCCAGAGCAAGCAGAGAGCTCGGACACTGGAGCCTTCTTGCTGGAGTGGCTCAGAGATTCCCTACCCGCCGCAAAGTTTTCACCCTGTTTTATAATAGAACTTGCCAATAGGATGCTAGCCGCCTGACCACCACCCAGTGCCCCCCCAGACCACTGATCGCTCGATTCTTAAACTTTTCAAGATCGTGATCTGATCCTGCGTGAGTCGTGATGAGTAGGTCAAATCAAACATGCAAATAGCAAAGTAATGATTTTCCCCGATTACTCACGTGAGGTCCAGGGGATGCAGGGCACATTCGACTCTGTAAAAGTGAAATTAAGGGCCCTACAACTCCAATACATGCTACTCTTCCCTGCCAAACTAAAGGTCATCTTTCAAGACAAGTCTCACTTCTTCCTGACTCCAGAAGAAGCATGGGCCTGGATTGAAGAGCGTCCCTTCTCAAGGTTGGAGACAGGAACTGCTGGCGCGGCAGGTAGGGATACCACGAAAAGATCAGATGCCAAGTGACAAAGGGACAAAAAGAGATGTCTTCCAATTGGGGACACCTCTGAAGGCAACCGCGCAAACACTGAGAAGGGGCAGATATCCGACTCTGAGGGGTACTCGACAAAAGCCAAATCTAGTAAATTAGACTCTAACCAACGAGTCAGTCCCCAGTCTGAACTCTCAGGCAAGGAATACCTAGCCGATACAGATAGCGATCACCCGCTCCTTAGGAAAATTAATCCCCCTGAAAAACCAGACACCGAACCTGAAAACCCAGAGACCCTCCATCAGCGGCCTGGCAAGGCCAACGAGGAAGGCTGAGATATGGGCTTAGCCACAGGAAGAACAATAGTAGCCAGGTGAGAAGCCCCCCGCTCACTAATATGCTCAGTCTTACAGGGCGGACTGACCTGTTCAAAGTTCATATCCTTTTGTCTGTTTGAGTGAAATATTAGGCTATACCTACGCCAGGTTGTCATGCTGACAGTTAGAGGGATGGGCATGGGAAGTGGGAGAGCGTGGGGTGGGAGACAAGGTCAGGGAACTAAGAACTACAGGAAGATTATCAGTTAAGTTCTTTCTTTCTTTTTCAGTCAGTAGTAGGAGACCCAAAGTCATAGGTAGAGACAAGATAGAAGAGACAGGAAAACAAGAGCCCTCTCAAAGGAGGAAGGATACATGGACTAGGGAACAAGGTTAAGAGAGGGCTAGTCATGAGATATCTCAAGAGACACAAACCCGACATCGTCTTCCTGCAGGAGACTCATTTAATGGGTACACACTGTGCTTTTTTGGGTGGGAAGACATACACCATGCTCGCTCATGCGGGCTTTTCCTCTAGAGCCAGGGGTGTTGCACTCTTAATCAAGAAAACATCTCCATTCCATGCGAAGAAGGCCTGGAACGACCCCAATGAGACCTTTGTGGCTATTCAGGGCACATAGGGATGGCGGGAACTGATACTCATAAGTGTTTTTGCTGTGCCCCGACTACAGAACCGCACATTAGACGCCGTTGCTAAAATCCTATTAGAATCTGGCCCTTCTAAACACATAATTGGTGGCGATTTTAATGATGTGAGCGACCCTAGACTAGACCGCACGCACATAGGTACCGGAACCCGCATACCCACCAAACTTGCTGAGTTCGCAAACTCACTGGGACTGACAGACCTTTAGCATCATCACCACCCAGTGGCCCGCAACTATTCATACTTTTCTGGGGCGCACAAAGTCTTCTCTAGACTTGATTATCTCGTTTTCCCCAGCACGAGAGATAAAAACCACAGAAAAGGCGGAGTATCTAGCAAGAGGAGGCTCTGACCACTCACCACTTTAGTTAACAGGGGGAGGCAGGACACATAGACAACACTCAGAATGGAGACTGAATACGTGGGAACTGCATAACAAAACACTTTAGGGAGTGATAAAAACCAAGACTGAGCTCTATTTTAGCAAAAACGAAGGCTCAGTGCCCTCAGCGACAACCCTATGGGAGGCCTACAAGGCGGTATTCTGAGGCAAAATACAGGATGTCATAGCGTGCAAACAACGGGAGAAGGTCCGCCAGGTGGGGATACTGGAGAGAAGGCTCCTACAACTTTAGAAAGATGTGGACCCGGAAGTAGACACGACCAGGCTACGCCAAATTGCACTCACACGGCAGTAACTCCGAGCCCTGACAGAAAGGGAGGTGCAGACCCAAATTAAGGCCTCCCATCACCGATTCTACGAGTCGGGAGATGGTGCAGGAACATTGCTGGCCTGGTTAGACAGGAAGGAAAGAGAGGGAAGATGAGTTGCCATGATACAGGAAGAGGAAGATGAGCACACCACAGCACACACCATAGCAAGGGCATTTGCCCGTTTCTATACAGGGCTCTTCAATGCCAGACCACTAGCGGGGGACTCAAAGATAGTAGCCTATCTTGGTGAAATAGACACCTCCTTAATGACCCAGGAAGATCGAGAAGCCCTAGATAAAGAGATTACACTTACAGAAGTACCAGATGCAATTAACAGACAAAAATCAGGAAAAGCCCCAGGTCCAAATGGACTGCCGGTGAATTCGTTAAACAAAACGCTAACCTATTAGACCCTCACTTGTTAAACATGTATAACGTAGCGAAAGAGGGAACACTCCCCGCAGACCTCCGTAATGTAACCATAGTGGTGATTCACAAATCAGGGAAGCCACCAGAGAATTGTGGGTCCTATCGCCCAATCTTGCTGCTTAATGTTGAAACCAAAATACTGACCTCCATTCTAGCGACGCGCCTGCTTAGGTAATCCTGTCTCTCATTCATCACGATCAATCTGGCTTTATGTCCAAACGTGCCACATGCCTCAATCTCCGTCGCTTGGCCAATTGGCCAGACAGTGAAAGACAGGTTCGCCCCACATCTATTCCTTACCCTAGCCGCAGAAAAAGCCTTTGACACAGTCCACTGGCCCTTTATGCGTCAAGTCCTGATATAATTTTGATTCAGGCAGAGTTTTTTAGATTGGGTGGACTTACTCTATAACAGCCCCAGAGCCAAAGTCCAAGTCAATTGGACACTATCAGCAGATTTTCCAATACAAAGAGTAACCAGGCAGGGTTGCCCTCTGCCCCCTTTGCTCTTCACCTTGATGTTGGAACCGCTGGCATGTCTGATCAGAACTCATCCAGGGATAAGTGGCTTCTGAGATAATGAGGGTTGCCTGGACGAAGAGTGAATCTCTCTTTATGCAGATGACATCCTAGTTTACATAACTAACCCCAATGAGACCATCCTACTAATATTGCAGCAGTTCAATGAATACGTGTACCATGCGGCATACGGTGTAAACTGGGACAAATCAAATCTATACCCTGTGAGAGGTAGCATCAATACATGCACAGTTCCAGGACAACCCCACATAGCTAGGCAGGCATTTAGATACTTGAGTCTTTTCATCCCGACCAACGAAGTCGACTGCCTATGTAACAGTATCAAGCTGTTTATCGCGGAATTCCAGGAGGATGTGGCCAGATGGCGGCGGAACCCTCTGACATTCCTGGGTAGAGCAGCCATGTATAAAATGACCACCCTCCCCAAGCTACTTTACATTCTACAGAACACATATCATAGAATCCCCGGGGCAGTCTTCAATACAATTAATGACGAACTCCGCACGCTCTCATCGAATGGGGGTCACCTGAGAGTATCGCTACAGACACTACAATGCAACCAATGTAATGAAGGGATTGCACTGACAGACACACAGTCTTATTACTGAACCGCACACCTTATTGCAATCAACGAATGGGGACACATGGTGGGAAACCACCCAACCTACGCTCTGGAGAGACTCCAGTTCCAGAAACGGACCTATCTACATTACATTAATGGGGGCTCAGGGACTGTTACCTGCCACACAGAGATCGATAGAGGCATGGAAAGGGGTGGAAACACAAATGCAATGGGACAAAAAACTGACAAGGGCGTCCCCACTTTGGGAGGGTAAGAGACTGCCAAAACTATCTGAACTGCGGGGCTTTAAGAAGTGGGATATGGTTGGAATCATTACCGTGGGCAATATTCTAAAAAACTGCAATCTAATCCCCTTGTCGGCACTTCAAGCCGAATACCAACTTGCAAATACACAAAAATACAAATACTTGCAACTGCAACATGCCTGAAGAGCAGGGAAAATAGACACCACGGAGATCCCCGAATATGCGCCACTCGAAGGTAGGTTGTTGCTGGAGGAAATACCTTCCACTGCAGTTTCTTGGGCGTACAAAACTTTGATCAATAACATTCCCGACAAATTGAAATCCCTGCTGTAGGAGAGTAGGATCTGCTTCTTATGGTTACCCCCACTTTTTGCTGCTGTATCACTGTTTTTGACTTAGACTGACTGGGATCCTGCTATTCAGGACCCCAGTCTATCTGCTTTCTCCTCTAAATTGATTGCATGTACTTTAGGTACACTCCAGATTGGATACTGGGGTACCCTTATCAGTCCCTAGTATATGGTACACCATGTACCCAGGGCATAGGTACCCCAGAGGGCTCCTAGGGGCTGCCACCCCTGAAAGGCCATTCAAAATGTCACCACAGTTTTGCTACTGCAGCCTGTGTAAGGTGGTGCATGCACCCCTTACTAAGATATAGATTACCTATATCTATTCTAAATCACTGCATATATAAACCTATCAGTCACCCCTATGGCAGGCCGTATCAATCCTGAAGGCAGGGTGCTGGGTTTTATGTGAGAGGGTGTCCCTGCATGAGCAGAGCCCCTCAGCAGCCTTCGGAACCTATTTTCTGGGTTTGTCTGTGATGCAGCCAACCATATATATTTAAGTGAATTATAACCTCGCAGTAAATGCTAACTTTAAAACAGCTGCTTAGAAACATGTTGTGTTTGGTGTCAAACACCTTGGAATCATACCTCCCCGCCAGTAACTGGCGGGGGAGATATGATTCCACCCTTCTAGAGGGAATTATGTGAAACACCAGTACACCCGGTACCAGCTTTCTCGACATGGGCATCACAAAATGGATGTTGCCAGCCACAGACACGGGTCTGCCCTCCTGCTGCTGAGCCAAGCTCGAGCAGAGGAAGGCCTGACAATAGGTTTCCTGTCACAGGGAGGTGTGACCACCTCCCAGACAGGCTTTAGTGTATTGGGGCTGGGTGGGTGCTCTCTGAAAGATATTAACGATCAACTGGAGACTTACTACAAAGAAATTAATGACCGAAAGATTAGGAAATTCAAACGAGACACCACAGATTACAGACTTGGAGAGGTCTACACTTGGGCAGACATATATGCACGCCGTAGACAACAGAGATCAAATTCAGGTAGATCATCAGAAGAAACTTCATTTTCGGATGAACCTCAACAAAGAAAACAGCCTCCACCTACAAATATTCATTCAAGACCAGAAAAAACATCTTTCTCCATACCACAAGACGATGAACCTTCAACATCTAAAGATACGTCTTTTTTAGAAAGAGGAACCACCCAACAAGAAGAACCCGGAGGAGCAGGTCAAAAAAGAAAACCCACGGTGGACATAATAGCCAAAAATACCAGGAGTCAGAAACTCTAGTCATGAACATATCAAAGCAACCCATTTCAAGCTTTCAGTTGCAAACATTACAAAAGGGAACTTCGCATGTCCCAACATACCATTCCAACTTAGTAGAGACACAAGTAAGCATTTACAAATTTCTTCGAACATTGAGGTTAAGACACTTCTTTTCGAATGTTCTTGAAACTCCAGCTGAACCATCTTCGAATAAACTTTTGGGTCTCAGAAATCCGAGCAAATTCATTTTACCAGTCAGTCATAAAGTATTGGATACTTTTGAAAGAATCGTTCTGAAAGATGTTCAAAATACATTTAAACAACCCCGATCAAAAGTCACCAACATCACTCAGAAGGAAAGACAAGCATTGGATCAACTAGCTATGAACAAAGACATCACCATCCGACAAGCTGACAAGGGTGGCGCTCTTGTCATTATGGATATAGAATTTTACAACAAAAACGTCAATGAACATGTTAATGACACCAACATTTATCTGAGATATGACACAGACCCGACCAATGAATTTAAGAACATCCTCAGTCAAATTATTGACACAGCCATAGACCAAGGAATCATCAGTTTCAAAGAAAGAGAATATCTGATTAAAGCCAATCCTGCCATTCCCTATATCTACATGATTCCAAAAATCCACAAAAACATTGATACTCCACCATTTCGTCCTATTGTTTCCACAATAAACTCCATCCACGAACCAGTAGGAAAGTTTCTGGACAGACATTTGCAACCCATTGTTCAAAGTATGAGTACTTATATTAAAGACACCACTCACTTTCTCAACCTATTGGAAATTCACAAACCTTCATTTACCAAAGACATGACATTATGCACCATTGATGTTAAATCTCTTTATACATCTATACCTCACAATTTGGGTCTACAAGCAGTGGAATTTCATTTAACATCGAGCGACCAAGAAGAAATGTTTAAAGTATTTTTGATGGAACTACTACATTTCACCTTGTATCATAGTTACTTCAAATGGGGTGAACATTTTTTCGTGCAATCATCAGGAACATCAATGGGAAATTGCGCAGCACCAGCATACGCAAATCTTTTTATGTATAAATATGAACAGGATCACATTTTATGCAATCCAAATTGGAATCGCAATCTCATCTTGTACAAAAGGTATATAGATGACATCTTTATACTTTGGAACGGCTCAGAATCAGCATTAATGTCAGCAATTGAAGACCTCAACCAAGTTGATGATAGAATTGGTTTTACATTCAACATCAGCAAAAGGGAAATTCCATTCTTGGATGTACTTGTCAGTAACAACGACGGACAACTCGATACCAGAGTATTTTCCAAAGCAACCGATAAAAACAACTTTTTACATTTTTCAAGTTTTCATCAACCCTCATTAAAACAACACTTAACTTTTTCTCAATTACTACGCATCAAAAGAATTTCTTCAACCTTGGATTACTACAATGAATCAAGAATTACCACCATTCACAAATTCAAACAGAGAGGATATCCTGAAACCACACTCATTGACGCCCAGGAAAGAGTCCGGAAACTCGAAAGGGCACAGCTGTTAATCCCACAACCCAAAGTCGAGGAACAAAGACAAGTGTTCATTTCCAAATTTTCCACAAGAAGCTACAATATCAAGAAAATTATTCTTAAACATTGGCCATTACTTGCACACGAAGAAGATTTCAAAGGAATTTTTTCCAACACTCCAAGATTCGCGTACAAACGTACCCGCAACTTTAAGGAACTTCTACAACCAAAAGATGACGTTTCCAAAGTAAAACAGCGAGGCACCTTGCCCTGTCACAACTGTAGTAACTGTAATGCCATAATTAAGGGCAGTGAAATATTACACCCTACCAAAGGAACCGCCATAAAATTACGAGTAACAGGTACATGCGACAGCAATACGTCATATACATGTTGATATGTCCATGCGGTCAAGCATTTGTTGGAAAAACCCAGAGAAAAATAAAGACACGAATCATAGAGCACAAAAGCAATTTCAGACTCAAGAATACCAAATCTACTGTAGCAACGCACTTCAATCAGCAGCACCACAACCCAAGTCAACTGCGTTTTTGTATATTGGAGCAGGTACCTGTCCTTCCCGGAAGAGATAATTCCCAATATCTTCTAGGCAGAGAGATATTTTGGATTACCCATCTCAATACCCTCCAGCCAAAAGGTCTTAATGAACGGCTAGACTTTAATTGTTTTTTATGAAATTGTTTTTTATGAAATTGTGTTTTCACATATCACACCGATTACCGCATATATATATATATGGATTATTACCTGTATCTTTATTATGTACTGAGTTGAGTTAATATCACCTTGGTAACTCCACCTTTGTTTTATCCTAATATATCACCCTGCATACCACATCTTCTGACGTTACAGAGTTGGGTCCATGGTTTTCACATTTTCACCCACTATTTTTTACACTCGTTCACGTTTTTTCTGTTTCCATCTTTATTGATTTTGTCTTAATTGCATATGAACACCGACGTGCACACCATCGTATTTACATCCAGGTTCCGTTTTAGTACTTCTGATTTAGTACTTCAGTATTTTTGACATTCACATTCACGTGATTATAATATAGGTCGCTATTTCCTTCATTTAGAATATAAGCGTAAATTAACAAGCACGAGAACTCTTGTCTATGGAAGTTTAGCCTAACCTATAACGTTGTAGTCTTTCTTTAAATTCCATGATCATGTGATCAAGCCACCGCCGTATTTTCAAAACACCGGTAACAAACATTTTCGAAAGAGCTCGGAAAGTCTTTTAGCAGAACCTGTTCGAAATCGTACTTTGCGGTAAGCTCCCACACGGGTGTTGTTTACACAGCCTTTATGGTTTGCATAATTCGGATTGACTATCACGCTTGCGATAGCGTTTACACGATACTATTTTTTTTTTTCAGAAAGCTATTTTTCATTTCGTTACGTTGTGGTTCCTTACTTTATGTACCCAGGATTTCAAAGAACCTATACAGAAAGGTCAGAACCTAGTTTTGTACACTGTTTGCACAAAAGCGTTAAATTTCCTTTCCCTCACGATCACTTCGCACGTATTTATGGTTACTTTTCACGAACCAGCGGTTCACTTCGACATCTTTTTTCTGATAACCACCGTAATCGTTCACGTCAATAATTGTCACGCGACTCATGTACTAGTCCGTTCTATTTTAATAACCTCGTTCACTTTACCAGCTTATTACAAAATCCTTCCTGCTCTAGCACAAAACTGGACAAAGGACATGGGTGTAGCCACCCCTCTGTCCTGACCCTCACATAGGTGGGCCCCCAGAGTTTGTCCAACCCCTTACTTGGGTATAAAGTAGGAACCCTGACTTTAGGACTTTAGATTTTACCTGGACTAAACTCTGCAAGCAGAAACCATATACTTCGATGGTCTACACTTCGCTGGACGACAGAAGAATCTCCCTTGGAGTAAGGGAGTTACTCCCCTGCAGCAGCAGGCACCTTAACGCATCTGACCGGTTTGCATCTCCCGAGCTCCTGAGCACTCTGAAAATTTCTGCAACACAGGAGGTGGGTTCCAGAGCGTCCCTGAGGTTGATTAACCTCTCAGCAATCCTGAGTCCAGTATCCCTCATGGGGACCGTGCAAACTGAACACCTGTGCACTGTGTACTTTTGCAGCTGCATATGCTTTTCAGTGATCCCTGAGGCTGTGCATTGGACTACGTGTAGGCCTAACCCCGAACCGTATTTCAACCGAAGATTTCCAGCCTCCCCTCCACGAGTGCTCCGTCGGCTGGTACTTCGTGATTCAGCTCGAGGTCCCTTTGCGATCCCAGGTCAGTTGGCCTGCGGGTTCTAGCGAGGGTCACTTTGAATTTCCTTGGGCTTCCCTGCTTGCTCCAGACGTGCCCCGACTCTCCATTGCTTGGAGAGTCCCCAGGACCTTGCTGGTCCTTACCATAACTTGTATCCTCTGCCCGTGTGGGTTGCCGTTGCCAAGGCTTGTTGGTGTTCAATCCGGACACTGACCCCCCAGCACTCAACATCCTTTGTGGGCAAGCTCACCTCCGGTCTTTTGTCATCGTCGACGTCTCCTGGTCCCCGTGGCTGCAGAGTTAAGCATCCTACCTTCTCACCTGACGCACCCGACATCGGTGGGCATTCGTCTACCGAGCGCCTGGTCACCCTGAAGTGACCCAGACTCTGTCCCCTCTGCTTTCAGGTTCTTTTCACCTCAGATCCAGGCTTGGATTCCACCGGACACTTTTCATCTTCCCGGCAGCAGCACTTCTTCGCATCACGCCATCGAAAACGACGAGGGTTTCCGACACCACTTGACCCCTATGCACCCTGCTCCTCTGGGATAGGTAACACGGCTACCTCGGTACTCACAAGGGTGCTGGCCTTAGAACCTTCTATGTTCCAAAGGGCTTGCTTGAAGTCCACTCCGAAGTGTCCTTAAACTGTAATGTAATATTCCAACCACGACTTTCCCATAGAGTTGTACGGAGTTCGCGTCTGTGTTCCTACACTGCACCCGTCCTCCATGGGTCCCCTGTGTCACTCCTTTGGGTGGTTCCTTGGGGTCCCAGCGATTCTACGTGCTCTAGGCACTGTGTCTAGTGAAGTCGTTGTTGTTATACAAATGTTTTAGTATATGGTTTCGGTCTCCCCCTGGAGCCCGCTGTGTATTGTGCTATTTACTGTCGTTCTATTGATTAAGTATGGTGTGCCTTGTGCTCTAATCTCATAAAGAGGTTAGTAAAGAGTGTTTAGTAATAAATACATATATTTTATATCACACTTGTGTGGTTCTCCTTTCATTTGGTCATTCAGGAGGTTCTGATCTGGTAAAACAAGCTGCTTTACATTCCTTCGAGACTTAGCCTGAAGGCTGCTCTCCACAGCTACCACTAGGATAGCTTTCAATAAAGGTTGTCTTTAACCTAATCATCAATAAGGGTTGTTTGGACTGGTACAGGGTGCCCACTTTAATTAGTGGACAGCATATACCAGGCCAACTTCTCACACCTGCGGTCCAAATGGGAAGACATTACAGGTCCACTAGAAGATATTGATTGGGAGGAGGCCTTGATGCGTCCAAGAGAAGTGCCAATTAAGCTATGATTAAGACTTATACAGTACAAAATCCTCCATAGGATCTATTATGATAGGGCCCAGCTACACGTCATGAGATAAGCGGAGTCGCCCATTTGTCTACGCTGCAGCACTGAAAAGGGGTACCTATGTACATACATTGGGGAAGTACCAACATATCCAAAGGTACTGGGCCTGGATACTAAAGGGAATGAATGGTATACTAGAAGTACAGACCACCATGTATCCCAAATACACATTGCTTGGAATCTCCACGGAAGTTGACCTTCCAAGATACAAACTTTTATTATATAATCTAGGGCTGCTAGTTACTAAAAGGGACATTGCCCGGCACTGGGATGCATAGACATGCCCACACTAAAGGAATGGAGAGCTAGTATGTACTTGTATACGGGAGCGGAGGAGACAACATACGCAGCAAGTGGCTGCCCCAAAATGGTTACTAAGATATGGGCCACATGGCTGAGCTACTATGGCTTAGAAATAAAAGGAGAGGGAGTCAACAACACACACCCACCCACACAAGAACAGAGTATAATCAGGGACCCCTAATACTGTACACCCCAGCCTGCAGTAGGAGACCACTGCCGGATATGGGAAGGGGTAGGAGAAGTGAATTATGAAATATATTCTTGTATCACTGTTTCCTTGAAATGATTACCGAATGTATTAATGCTGAATGGATTGTGTACAATGATTCTCTTACTAATATAAAGGCTGACAATTTTTTTTCTTTGTTTTTCTTGTTTGTTGAAAATGAAAATAATAAAAATATATATATTTGTTTTAAATAATAGCGCTGGCACACATAAAGCACCAGCTCTATCATCAAAGGACTTTCCCTCATTTCCATGGGGGCTTGGCCCCATGCAAATGAGGGACTCCTTTTGACTCTGCGCCCGCGCCATATTACTGATGTGGGTGCAGGGGAAACAACCTTTACAATGCAGTCATTACAACGCATTACGTTTACAACGCAGTCATTACATCACAAAGTCCTTTACATCACATGCCATTACAACACAGCCATTACCACGCATACCATTAAACACAATGTTTTTATCCCTACACTAGCCAACACTTACCCTACTGTTTCACTCACTGTAGTGGGAATAGTAATTTTAACCCCTACACTATACAACACTTACCCTACTGTTGCACTTTCTGGAGTGGGAATAGTAATTTTTACAACTACACTATCCAACACTTACCCTACTGTTACACTCACTGGAGTGGGAAAAGTATTTTTTACCCATACACTATCCAACACTTACCCTACTATTACCCCCCAAAATTTTGTGATGTAATGGTATGCGTTGTAATGGTATGTGTTGTAATGGCATGCGTTCTAAAAACATGCGTTGTAATGGATGTTGTGATGTAAAAACTGCGTTGTAAAGGCATGCATTGTAAACGTTTGCGTTGTAACGTCATACATTCAGCTGCAGAGGCAAAGAAGCTGTCAGAAGTCACACTGACGGCTGTGACGCACTGTCCATTCACCCCCTGATGGCAGCCCTCTGGAGGGGGCAAAGGGAGCCACATGGAGCCCCCCAGACATCCCCTTGCAGACAGGTGCAGTCACTCACTGCACCCACCTGCAAGGGGATCTCTAAATCCCCTTAAAAGGGCAGGCGGGTTGCTGCCTGCACTGTGCAACACGTCACAGCTTCAAAGCAGCTGCACCGTTTTTCACAGGAATGTGCTGCTTCCAGGGCAGTGCGAGTTTGTGGTTGTCCTGGGGGCAGGTTATTCATCCTAATATGGCACATTTCCCTTGTTTGTGCCAGACACACCTTTTAAAAGTTGTGCCAGGCACAAACAAGGAAAATGCGCCCAGCACAAACAAGGAAAATGCGCTCAGCACAAACAAGGAAAATGCTCTGTATGTATGATACAGCCCCTAGGGCAATATTACGGAAGTGCCTCAGGGGGGCAATGGGCGTTAGCGCCTGCTTTGCGTGCCCCTGGTTATTACATGGGGGTCGCAGATGCTTGTGCGGCCACTTCTGTAATACAGGTAGCGCTAGCACACATATAGCACCAGCACAATCACCATGGGGCGTCCCTTTGCCTCTGCACCCTTGCTGTATTGTAGGCGCCGAGGCAAAGAAGCTGTCAGGAGGCGCACTGATAGTGCACCACCTAAAAGGTGACACACTGTTAGTGTGCACCCTGATGGCAGCCCTCTGGAGAGGGGAAAGGTGGTCCTCACTCACTACACCTGCCTGCAATGGGACCTCAAAGCCCCTTTAAAAGTGCAGGACGCTTTCAGCCTGCACAGTGAAGCATAGAGCAGCTTCGAAACTGCTCCGCTTTTCACTTGAATGCACCGCCCTGGGGTCAGTGTGAGTTCGCGGCTGCCTTGGGGGCAGTGTATTCAATTTAAAAGGTTGTAATCTCCCTGTTTGCGCTCGACGCACCTGTTTTAAGGTAAACAGAGAAAGTACACCCTGTCTGGGACAGAATGAGAATCATCTGCGGTGGAGAGTGGCCTGTTAGTCAGAGTGGGTGGGAACTTGCATATGCAACATCCTTCTGGTGTTGAGCTCAAGCCATTGTTTGGACAGTAGACTGTGAGGGTGGGACAGTTAAAGCATAACTCTGCAGGGAGCATTCGCCCAGAGGTCTTTTGTTGGAGGAGGCGATGGGAGTGGTATCGGAGTGACCCCTCACATTGCCAAATCACGCACCATGTTCTAAGCAGGGGAGTGATTGTGAGGGAGACTTGAGAGGTATGCTAAGAAAGAAGCATGGAACGCTGGAGGGCAAACACAGCCGGGGCACCTGTCTCAGGCACTAGTTACATGTAAAGTGCCATAATATGCCATAGTCCAAGTGAGCTACATACGTTTGTTAAATAAACAAATGGGTGAATGGTACAATGTGTGAGTGCATGAATGGTTAGCTTGATAAATGAGTGAGTTCATGACGGGGTTGGTGAGTGCTGTAACTGAATGCAGAGTTTGTATACCAGTTTTACTCAATGAAACCTCGGATAGCAATAGTAATAATGTTATAACACCCCAAGGAATGAAGTATAGCAGTGCAACATTATTCCAAATCTGACACAGACATAAAATAATTACTACTACTATAAGAGTGCAAGCATTACAATGCTGTAGGAACCACCCTGCCAAAGATGCTCAGACAATTTTAAGAATGAACCCCCGTTAATCATGTTTAGATGTGCCCAATCACTCAGTAATGTATGTTAATTTCTGACGGATTTTGACTGCAGATTGGTCATTTAGGTTTAGACTATCCCCCAGGCGCCAGACTCGATCCAGAGAATATTGTAGCGCTTCTCCTGCAGATACTCCATAGTGCCTCGGAAGTGACAGAGGGAGCCACGTACATGCACACTCATGCACACTGATGTCAGTTCCTTAGTACCCCCAGGGGCACCCCGCTTTCCCCCCTCCCCCAAATTAGGTTACCCAATGAAAACACAAGAAACAGTTGTAAGTGGGTAACAAATGCTGCAGGTTTATTACATAATTCCAGGATATGTAATAGGTGGGTTATCTTACGGGCGATCCAAGGGCAGGCGGACATCTACTTCACCTGCCCGCCTGATGAGCCGGGCAGCACGGGAACGACCCACAAGTGCTGCCCCCCAAGTGATTCTTTTACGATCACGTGCCGTTGAAATTCTACTCACACCCCCCCTCTCGGGGCGGAGCGTCGCATAGCAAGCCCCCGGTTGTTCAGGCCCACAACCGCCCGCAGGCCTAGCGGGGCGCCGACCGGCTTCCGGGACCTCTCTGGAGGCTCCTCGTTTTGGCTCAGGCACCACGTGGTGCCGCGCAGAGGTACCCTTTGTACCGGCCTGCTTCCAGATCACCCTGTAACTCCGCCACAGCCCTGGAGGCGGCTAACCGTCGCAGCCAGGGCCCCCCACCAACCTAGCTCTTACCTGCACCCTCTGTTCACCAATGCTTCGCTTAAATCCAGTAAAAACAGGTCCATGCCTATTTGGGAGAGGTGTACTCCATCTAAGTCGAAGTACCCCTTTACATTCCCCCGAATCATCTCATGGCGAAGAAAGCCCAAACCCCTTTGGGACGTGAACTTACGCATTGCTCCATTAATGCGCCTCCTGGAGTGCTCTACCGCTTCTAAGGATTTAGCCCCCCGCCAGGACCTGCGGGGGATGATCTCCGACCACACAATCTCACACTCGCCCAGACGCTTGCAGATTTCCCCTAAGTCTCTTTTCATGGCTAATAGCAGCAATCGTCTCCCTAGGGTAACAAGGTCGTTCCCACCCAGGTGGATCACCAACAGGTGGGGCAAGGTGGATCCGTGTGCTCTTAGTCTCTGCTCGATCTTATTCCTGAGTTCGAACCATCTCATCCCCGGCACCCCCATCCATTCCACTTTGGTCTGAGAGAAGTGTCGCATCCAATTCCGGTGCGATGCCCATTGGGCAGCCCGGGCGACAAATGAATGCCCGATCACCCACACCATTCGTCCTAATAAAGAGGAGACATGGTGTACACACAAGTTATTTAATCAGAAAGGGTGATTCCAACGATACACACTATAAAATCACAAAACACATTAACTAAAGGCTGCTATACCTTATAACAATCAGATTCCCAACGCCCTAATTTCTTCACGTGTGCGGCCTCTAATCCCGCCAGGTGAGCGGCGGTGGCTGCGCCAATGCGGAAGGAGTGGCTGGAATACCTTCTGTCCGGCCGGGCGAGCCCCGCCCTGGCTAAACTGGCCCTGATTACCTGCTCGAACTGGTATCTAGTTACGGGGGTACCATTCGAATGCAACAGAAGATAACCAGGGCCGGGCGGTCTGTGCTCCAAAAACGCCTTTACCCATTGTACTGGGCAGAACCTGGGGTCACCTAGGGGCTGAAGAACCACCCTGATCCCCCGCCCGCCTGATCAGTCTTGGACTTGCGTAAATGAATGGTCAGTGACCCGGAAATAGACACATCTGAAATTGCCAGCGCATCCCCTGAACAGTCGACCTTGTACCTAGCCACTAACTCGCTGACTCTGAATGCCCCGAAAAATGCTAAGCAGAATGTGGCTGAAAACAGCGTGGCCTCGTAATGAGAGTAGGTGACTAGCTCGAGAGCCCCTAGCATGCCTTTCAGGATTTCGAAATCAATGGGGGCTCGATTATCAGGGGCCCTGGGCTCCTCCCTAGCCCAACCCTTCAAGGCGGCCCGGATGGGATAGGAGTTAGTGGGATCCGCCCCGCCAGACAACCTGGTGTCGTGGCTTACGGCCGCTAAGTGACTGCCTACCCATGAACGGCTTTTTCCCTGTCCCCTAGCCCACACCAGAAATGCTCGGACCTGGGACACCAACGCAGCCCCTGAAGTACCCAGCGCTACAGAAGTTGCTCTGAATGTTGCCATGTGGGCGCTGTAACGCTTTCTGGTACCTGGGGCCAGAGCTCTTTCTCCCATCGCCTTCAGGCTCAGTCCCACTGCAGGATCCTCCATAGATGGTCCGGGAATGGGGTCATCTGCGCTCTCGCCCGCGGCCAGGCCTCCCTGAATCGGAGCCACTGAAAACGAGAAAGAGCGTCAGCTGCCACATTTTGAATACCCTCAATGTGCCTGGCTTTAAACTCCACATTGATGCGCAGGCATGCCCGGACCAACTCCCTTAGTAAGCACAGCACCAGCCGGCACCTAGCGGACTGGTTGTTAATTGCCTGAACGACCGCCATGTTGTCAGACCAGAATACCACCTTTCTGTCTGACAACGCCGCCGGCCATAGGTGTAATGCAACAACAATCGGGAAGAGCTCCAGCACAGTAACATTTTTGGTGATCCTACGCCTGCGCCAAACATTGGGCCATCCCTGAGCGCACCATTCCTCACCCAAGATAGCCCCGAAACCTTCCCTGCCTGAGGCATCTGTGAAAAGACAAAGTTCCTGACTGTCAATCCAGGGCTGCTTCCAAATTACCGTTCCATTAAAGCGGGCTAGGAATTCGCTCCACACGACCAGATCCTGTTTCAAACCTGTCCCCAGCTTGACCCAGTGATGTTTCTTTTTTATACCAGCGGTTGCCCTTGCTAACCTGCGGGCAAAGACCCTCCCCATGGGTATGAAGCCAAACCCCCCCGGAGGTCCGGGGGTACAGTCGTGATGGGCGTTCGTCCCGCCAATTCGAGCGCGTTCTCGGACCCTGCGCAGCCCCACGATTCAGCGGGCTAAGTCCGCCTTCCTCGTCCACACGTGCCCGGTCAGGTACTCTCACTGACCCCACGCGGGGAAACTGCCTGAAACACGCTGCTCTTCCTACAAAGCCCCCATAAAGCACAGCGGGACACGGTTTGCATCGGCCGGAACTAGACGCACGGTCTAGTAGTGGAACCTGCACCCCGTCACATATGGCGCTTGACGCGGGCATATCACGGGGGGCACCCCCAGAACAATTTCCCATACCCGCCGCCTACGGGAATATAGAACCAGTGAACCTAGGCGCAACATATAATACATTACGTCCCTGCGCCGAGGAGAAACATGCTTATGCCCCAAACCTAAGATGGAAGCCAGCTAGGGGGGGGGGGGAATTTCTGCGGGTTGCGTCCCGCCATCGTCTCCTCGCGCCCACCAACGATAGCCATCCGTGGCCGCGGAAAAACACGCAGCAAAACACAGCCTCCCCCAACTATCGCAAGTTCCCGTAAACTTAAACAACACGAGCCTTGCTCTGTGCACGGTCCCCCCCCGCCCGTGGTACTCCGACCACAGGGCCCCGTCTCCTGGTACTGCCCAGGGACAGGGCCGGGGCGAGGGGGCAATCCGGCAACTCACCACAAGTATTTGTAGTTCTTCAGCAAAGGCGACGGCGACGACGATCCCCGCGAGACGGTTCGGCGACCGACGAAAAAGCGAGGTGGGCGACAAAGAGGTCGCCAGTGAGGATGGGGGAAGGCTAAATAGCCTCCCCCTCACACCTGGGCCCGGAAGTGACGCGCATTGCGCGTCACTTCCGGCCCTGACACGGAGGGGGGGCACCAGTCTGAGTCCCTGCCCCCCCCACCCCCCGAAGGAGAGAGTGGGGAGGGGTGACCGGGGCCCCGGGGCCACTAAGGCGCCGACCGCCGAGTGGCCCCCTGCGGGGGCCGCGGTCAGCGGCATTCTTTCCACGCCTTTCGACTCAGATCCGGAGTGCTGCTGCTACTTTGTCGGTTTTCTGATGACGTCTAAAACAACTCTTGGACAGGGTGCTAGGGAACAGAGGGCCCACCGAAAACGACAGGGTTCAAGCCGCGCCAGGTGTGCCTGGCTCCGGACCCACCTCACAGGAGCGCGACGATCCGCCGTTGACTGTCCCTGGAGCGGCGCGATGCTCAGCGTCCAGCCCCCCGCCCCCCTACAGCGGGGCACCTTCATTGACCAATGGCAGGCAGCCGATGTTGCCAGGCCAGGGGAAAGCTTTTGGGGAAGGGTGCAGCTGGGGCAGAGACCTGCAATGAAAAGAACAGGAGATGATTTAAGTTCTTAATAAGTTTCTCCCAACTCCCTTTCCCTCCATTCTATTGATCAAACCAGTTAGGCTGCCTACCGGGGGAAGTGATTATTCCAGGACTCCCTGTTCCTTCTCTTGTCAGCTGGAGGGAGGGGGAGGAAAGGGAAGTTACCTCGGGAATCGTTCATGAGTAATCACTAAAGCAAACACAGAACTAGTTAAACAAGTTCACTTTAGACACAGTATTTCGTTTTTAGAATATGCAACATTGTAACCCATTAATCCCAACATACCCATGATTAATCGTTTAGTTTTTGGGTTAATTCCTAATCAGTTCTTGTAGAGGAACTGCTCTTAAATCTCGATACTCAATTCGTGCTTTGTTTACTTTCACAAAGTGTGTTTTCCAAGCAAATGACGTGTATCGTTTTTCCTAGCAGTTTGAAATCTTAAGATTGATGAATTCTTTTTTCACAATCAAGAGTTCCTTCCAAATAGTATTCCTCTTTCTTTGTGATCTTGTTGGCTCTCTATCTCGAGGAATGGGATTCCAAGAAAACCACCTCGTCTGTTCTGAAGTTTCTGAGATCCATTGCGAACTCGCCATGATCCCAAACAAGACTCAGCAAGTTGGAAAAGGTCCATGGATCAGGCCTGGGTGGTGCAAAGACTCAAATCCACCACACAAGAGAAACACGTCCATGACCGCTGATTCAGTTTTAGCCTTTGCACTAATTCATGGGTGCGTTTGCTATTTATGCAAGAACTCACCCAAGATGGCCGCCACACTGGGGATTCTGGGATTTGCAATCCTGTTTAGCATGATCCAGTCTGCAGATGTTGGACACAAATCAAAGTGTCTGCAATAGATTCTTGGACTGAGAGGAAGCTCCAAGGTGGAATGGCACAGTCTTGTGGATGTGGTCAATGAGGTAATGAAATGCCAAAGAAATATCACGAGTTCCAGACAACCCGTCACAGTTGTGTGATAAATAAGCCCTCATGCACCTGGAGGCAATTCACGACTAGGGGGAAGTCCTGGACTTCAGCCAGGTTCCCCTCCCACTCCAAGTCTCTGGTACGGTCCTAGTCAAGGGGCCGTTGCTACGTGTGCTCCACTAACCACTATAAATCTTTAGATAAGTCCAAGCATAAGAAAGTAAAGTGGGACTCAATCCCTTCCCGCCATTCTGACTCCACAGAATAAGCACAAAAGCATCAGGATTTAAGTCTCAATCCCTCGTGGTCACTGGCAATGAACCGATTCCTCAGTTAGTACCGAGTTCTGAAGAAAATCAGGAATGACAGCCCAATGTATCATCGTGGTCTGGATTGCGGCAGGAGAGTGTCCTGGGTGGAAGCATACACCCTCCTACCATGCTACAACTTTGGGATGGCCTTCTCTCTCAGCAGCATGCTCCACCTGAATCTCTGCAACGTACATATTCAAATATAGAGATTACATGAAACAGTTGACTACTGTGTAAAATTGGATTGTTAGTTAAGTGGGGCGTTAACCCTGTTCAAGCAACAGCCACAATTCCTGTCATGGTGATCCACAAAAGTCACTAAATTAACCTGTGCTTAACCCTCTGATAGCTTGGCACTAAAACAGTCCGGCGTACCTTAGAGGCAATGTGTAAAGAATATGCAGCACACAATTGTAATAAGGTGAAAACACAACACAAGAAAAATCCCACTCCAATTTAGAAAAATAGAGTACATTTGACACCAAAAACACAAAATCCCATTAGTAGAACCTGAGTTTGACATTTTTAAGGTAAAAACAAGCTCCTAAAAGATCAAAGAATCTAGTCATGCGAGACAGGGAAGTAGTAAAAACATATGTCCGACCAAATGGGAGAGCGAGTCGGATACAAAAAAAGTGGATAAGTCCCAGTCAGTGTCTGAGAAGGTAAAGTTCAGCGGGGCAAGGCTGCAGGCGGTGTTCGAGGAAGAGGAAGAGGAAGAGGCGCCTACGTTTTCATCGTCATCGAGGTACCGCTGGCCGAAGTGGCAATGAAGATTACTATGTTCGGACTTTGGGGTATATTTACAAAAATCTCGATTGATTTAGAAAATGCCTCAGATACAGTGGGATGCGATTACCGCCTGGCTGTTATGAGGCGCCTAGAAATGGGCGATGCTTGGATATCATTGGTACGACTACTGTATAAACGGCCTACAGCCAGGGTCAAATCAGGCAGAACCTCTCCCTACAATATCTGGTTGCACAAGGCACCCAACAGGGTTGCCCCTTGTCACCACTCCTCTTTGCACTGGCTGTAGAACCATTGGCTGAACTCTTTTGACAGGGAGGAGAAGGCATGGGGCTCACCAAAGCAGGCCGAGCGCATACTATCTCACTCAATGCTGATGATCTACTGGTTTATTTATGCGATGCTTCTCAGGGAGTGGAAACGGCCTTGCAACGCTTGGATGTGTTTGGGGTGATGTCAGGCTTGCGAGTCAACATGCGCAAACTGTACTTGTTCCCATTGGCCGCTCCGCTGGCCCGGCCCCTGGATGTGCCCGCAGCTGTTAAGTGGAGAACAGACACCTTCAAATATGTAGGTGTCCAGATCTTCCACTCGTTGGAAGATTTGAAGGAGGGAAACTTGGACAGAGTACTGTGGTCACTTCCGTCTAACATACAGTTCTGGGGCACATTGCGCCTCCCTATCATGGCCACAATATCATTGGCGAAAATAGTGAGGCTTCCCCGAGTGCTATATTATTTTACCAATATGCCGGTACTGATGCCCGCGGCTTGGTTCCGCAACTTGGACTCCTTGGTGAGAGACCTAATTTGGGGAGATAGTAGGCACAGAGTGTCACTCCAGACATTACGATGCCCTATAGATGCCGGAGGTTTAGGCGCCCGGACTTTGAATTGTACCAACTTGCTGCTCAACTGCAGTGGCTGGCCCAATGGCTGGAGGGGGCACACGCTGATGGGACCTTCCTAATGGAACCGGACCAGAGCCCCAACCTGCTGCTGGCAAATATCCTGGTGCCTGCAACCAAGGTTCCTTACACCTCAGTAATGCAAACTACAGCCTTGTAGTGTTGGCGGCATAGCCTTAGAAGAATATCTTACACTCCCAAATACTCACCGGAGTTACCATTGGTGAAACTGCCCCATGACGACCCACAACAGCTCACAACTGCGGAACAACTAGCATCTTGGACAGCGGTGGGCCTTCAAAACGTGGGGGATTGCTATCATGAGAAGCACCTACTCCCCTTCTCGGAGTTAGCAGAGGGCTGCGATCTGCCATCAGGCCAATTGCTAACCTACAAGGCACTGCAATGCACGTTTGCGCAGCTCTGGGGTCAGAATAGAGACGAACCAGAGATGCATGGTGTGTTGCACTCGCTAATTACTCTGGGTACAGCATGACATCAAATTAAATGGTTCTACTCATCGCTACGTGAGGCCTCTCTGACTGACTCCCCTACTGCGGTTGCACGAGAAATGAGATGGAAATTTGGGAAGGGCTCTCACAGATGCAGAGTGGGGCAGGATCTTAGAATCCCCTAAGAAAGTAGCGCAAAGCACGAGGTTCAAATACATTCAATTCAATTATGTGCATATGACTTATTTGACGCCCCATAGAATCTTTGTCATATTTGGAGGGGAACGAGGCGATGTCCTAGATGCAACCTAGAGGATGTAGACTTCCTACACATGACTTGGGAGTGTAAGGCCACGCAGATATTTTGGCAGGAAGTCCTCTCCAAACTTAATGGCACACTGGGGTGGGCGCTTGGCCACACTGCAGACGTCTGCTTACTTGGACTTTTTCCTAGATCCCCCAAACGGAAGGCGAGCAATAGATTTATAGACTTGGCGGTGGTGTTGGCTAGGAGAAGAATAGTAATTACATGGAAGGCAACCATGGGGCCTCAGGCGCACATCTAGCAAAAGGAGATGTCTACTTGGGCTAGCACAGAAGAAAGAGCGCTCTGTAGGGAGGAGTTGAAAGAAATACACTAATGCTATAGCGGACCAATGGAGGGACATTTTACACGCCTGGGAATACCTGCCTTCCTCAAGTAGCACTGATGGAGAAAGTGAATCTCCCTCGCCTTAATGCAGAACACTACAGCGCCCACGCTCCAGACTATTAGATTATGGCTGAGACGATTGGGGAACCTCCTACCGCATATTTTCCCATGGTAAGATGGGAGTCTGCCGATTGGCTTCTGGAGGGCCCCCAAGCTGAGACAAGCTTTGACGCTGACAGAGCCCTGCATCACAATGGTCTGAAGAGTTGCCCTCTTTCTATCTCCTTTATCTCTCCCCGGTTCCTCCCCCGCCCGCGTCGGCCCATCTAGTCTCCTTGGCCCTCCTCTGGGTGCCCAACAACACACACAACATTCTACCCAAGAATGGAACCTCACTGAGCCCGGACAGGCAACTTACCACCAAATTTTATTACCCTGTTTTGCAACATGTTTGTAAAAATGACTCCGATCCGACCCTTAAGTCCTTTGCGCAGCTCCAACGGGACTTCATGATGTCCAAGTCTCAATTCTATAAATATATGCAGCTCCGACATGCCCTTCACCCCAGGCTCGCCAACCTGGAGTCACTCCCAAACTTCAACCCCATTGAGGCCCAGTTGTTTATGGGGGATCTACAGGATCCCAAAATCTCCAAAATCTACCAGTCCCTAGTGACTAATAGTCCCACCACATTGGATCGACTCCGGGAGTCCTGGATCTGGGCCCATTAGAAAGCGAAGATTGGACAGAGGCTCTTTAGTCCCCCAGAGAAGCTGCTACAGCTATACGGCTTTGTTTAATTCATTTTAATTATCTACATCGGGCGTACTATACCCGTGCTCACCTATGCAGGGCCGGCTTGATAGCCTCTCCACTCTGCCTACGTTGTGGACGAGATGATGGTACCTTTTTTCATACGATATGGCAATGTGAGGGGATTGTGCGATTCTGGCAAAGAGTGTTGGCTTGCCTGTCGGATGTCCTGGGATGGGACCTTCCCTACTTACCCAAGTTGGTACTCCTGCACATCATGGAAGGGATTGGTGGCAATATATACGAGCGCCACCTAATGTTTTTGGGCCTTTCGTTAGGCAAACGTGACATTGCACGCCATTGGAAGGCTACTACCTCACCCCCCTTAGCAGCATGGAAAAATGGCTTAGACTTCAATATGGGCCTAGAGCTTCCTATTTTTAAGGCCAGGGGATGTCCGCGTAAGCCCAAAAGATATGGAAACGGTGGACTGAATATAGGGGTCTTCCTTTAGAACCCGCCTCACTTGGCGTCGACACACACTGAGGATAGTATGTTGAAATGTAGTTGAGGAGTGGCTCTGCTTAGCCAAGATCTTCTTCTTTTCTCCTTTTTTGTTCTCTCTCTTTTTCGTTCCATGAGGGATGAGCAGTAACTTGTGGGGGAGGGTTTACTGACAGTGCATCGGGGTGGTGGGGGGATTGTTACTCTTTTTCATTGTTATTTTTCAGTTGACTTAAAATTTGCACGTCAAAAACGTCAATGCCCTTACTGTATCATATATGTGGCAGAAGTTCTCTGGGTTACAGAGCTCTGCAGAATATTCGTTACTTGACGCAATAAATTTTGTTACAAAAAAAAATGACTCAGATGCGGCATAGACACCATGTACCCCAATATAGTTACCCTAAGTGGCAGATATAATAAGATATACACTGAAGCCATATAAAACAGGGAGATGTTATCAGGAAACCATAATACTGTAATGATTGCCATGTGCACTGCTACCTGGCACGAAATATGATGGCTTCGACTCACTTTGAAAACAAACTTAGGACATCAAGTGGTTTAATGTTATACTAAACTCTGTAATACCTTACATAGAAGAGATTGTAAATGATTTATGCCAAAACAGTAATGTATATTGCTAACTTTCTAACAAAATGCCAATAAAAATATGTTTTTTTTTAAAACATACCGCTGGCTAAGTGTTTGCTACCACAACACCACATAATGAGCGCAACATATTTACCCATCACTCTACAACAACACTACACATTAACCCAAATCCTGTCAAAGTCATATGCACAATACAGCACAAAGCCTTAAGTACGACAAGCATTTGTTCTCTCATCTTAAAGCGTTAAAATGAAGCCTACCACACCCACAACCACATATAATGGCATCAAAGCCACACAACTGGTAAATATACATCAAAACTTAGCATCCTGTTCAAGCTGTGCAAAGGACAACAATGTCCCAGTAAATGAAACTAAATTCAATGTTTTTCGCCACACAAATCCATGCACATGATCTTCATATTTTTAAATTTGTGATATTATTTTTATATTTTCTATTAAAAGGGAGAAATAAAGAGGAGTCACTGGTCATTTGCAGCAAGGGATTTATGGTCCAGATAGTTTCAAGCTTTTTACAGTCCTGGACTTTAGGATGCCTTATGTCATTTCACACTGCTGGGTATTCTGCAACAGTTCCATCTGTTTCAGTGCTTTCACATAGCGTGCTTTCTATGGTCACTTTTTCTTTCCAAGCTGCGATGTTCTGCAGGACCAGTCTATTGTAAGGCCTGCTCCCTGAGCCTGCTTTACTTATGTTAGCTCTAGGCTGGAGTTGGGCCTTGTTTTCCTGGCCACTATGTCCTACGTTGCTGTGCATTGGAACTGGATTGCTGTGGGCAGCATAGTCCAAACTATCTCACTGTGTCTCTGCACTAGACTGTCATCATGTCAGGACCTTTTTTCGTGGGTTTAGGGAGGATGCCCAGATCTGCTGGCCACCAGTCCGGGGTCCAGAAATTAGCCTTCTTTCCGAACATGAGGACCTCGGTTTCGCCTGAGTTTAATTTTAGGCAATTTAGCGACATCTAAGATTTGACTGCTCCCATACAGTCATTGAATTCCTTGCTCATGCCTGCTTCTTGCCCTGGTAATAATGACACTACAATGTGTGTGTCATCTGCATATGACGTAAGACTAAAACCATATGATCTAATCAAAGGGCCCAAGGGTGCCACATACACATTAAAAAGGGTCGGGCTAAGGGACGAACCCTGTGGAACTCCACATGGTAGCGAAAAAGGGTTAGAGTCAAACTTCCCTAAGGACACTGTTTGTTTCCTGTCTGTTAGGAACGCTTTTAGCAACCTCCACGCCTTTCCTTTGACTCCAATCTCAGACAAGACAAGTGCAGAGGCAGGAATTAGATTACAAGTTTTCTAGGCATGTATCTATGTTTGGTTCAAATGGTCAGGGAACCAGAAATAGAGAAGCAGCCTTACTTCAGTGTCAAGTAGCGGCTACTTCTGACCTACACGAACAGGTAGTAGCAGTCGACTTACAAGTGATCAGCTAATCAAGCAATGTTCTATGTTCCCTACAAACAATGTGTATCTACTAAAGAAAATAGACATCACCATCATTCTCCTCAGACACAAGGCAGGGAGAGCTTCAGCGAGTCTGCTCGACATCAGATCTTAGTCATACCTCCAGCTCATGCCAGGGACACACTGGGTGAAGAGTACTCTGTAAATACTGAACTTCCCTATGCCCCGCCTGCTCCAAATGGAAACACTTGTAGTACCCGCCTACCGAGTATGTATTTGCCAGAGTTATGAAACGTATTTTCCTTCTGAGGACCAATGTAAATATACAGCTTTTGAGAGAGGGTTTTTATACACTTTTTTTATTTCAAGCAATATTTGATGCTAGTAAGGCCAAAAGTCTTATTCTCTTAAGGAAGACAAAGGCTCGCTGTCCATGTTCAGTATTTTAGACCAGACCCGTTTTGTGAATTTGAAGCATACCAAAGAAATGCATGCCTGTGGATGACAGAAAGAAGTGTGCACATACCTGCCTTACAACAGACTGAGACCAGGTAACATAAGAATTCACTCTACGGCCTGCTAAGAAATCAGTGGCTAGGACGTAGCCTGGCAACATGGGCGATAAGACATAGTTGCATTTAGCTCTGCAACTATGCCCAAATATCCAGACACATCCTGCCCACAAAGAAAGTAATCCTGCCCCATGTGGAGCCCACACTGCCCTACAGTTACCCCGAGTGCTAATGTGAGGGCAATTTGACCATTTTTAAGGCCCTACAGCGACTCAGGGGAAACCTGAGTGGTGGAACTTGGGAGGCTGTCCAGAGGCTGGGCTCCCTGGCGGACTCATCGCATTCCGGATGATTGGTGATCACAAATGTTGCCTCTTGGCTGAGGGGCGGCAGCTCCTAGAGCTGGGACTGCCAGCACTCTGGAGGGAGGCTGCTGCACATGCCATCGAGCCTTCGGCCCCCCTCGCTGGGTGTTCTGGGTGTAGAGTGTGTACACTGCTGGCCTGGCACGCGCTAAATAAATGGACACCACTCAGCATGACAGTTGGGTGACGACTGACCTCGTGTGGTCAGGCCCCCTTTTATTACTTCGTGCTCCGCTCAGCAGCATGAGCGCGTGGGTGTGACATACTCGGTGTCCGCTGGGATGATAGGCTGCACCACCAACTCATTACATCCCATCCCAACTTAGTCTCTTTTCGTTTTGCTGGAAGCCCACCGTCTCCCTACTTGGCATGCAAAGTCCTTCAGGTGGGAACTCGGTCTCGGGTTCTCTCTCAGTCTATACCTGGGGTGACAACCCCGGGCAGTGGATGGGGATCCCGGTGTTCCGGATCGGTACACCCTCATTGAGGGAACTGACATTGACCCACCCCAGCATTGGTGGGGGAATGATCTGGCCGCTGTGAGCCTCACCGGAGTTTTGCCGGAGATGGGCCGTGGTGCTCAAGGGCCCCCACCCGGGGCCCCTGCCCGGATGCTGGGGCTGGGGCCCTCGAGCAGACGCTCCGAGTGGTAGCCGAGCGCTAAGCCCAGCGGAACTGGTCTCTTTGCGGGGCCAACCTGGTGGGGCGGATTTCTCCTGATCCTGTCCTCCTGCCTGTTTGGGTGGCATTGCATCTTGGACCCTCGGATCTTGCCCCAGAGCTGCAGGTGGGCCTACAGGCCAGTCTGCGTACCGAGAAGGTAAGGCCAATGCTGCCCTCTCTGGCGCTGACTGGAGCTTCTGTGGGAGACTCCGAACACTTGGAGTGACGTGAAGAGGAGTAGACACTGGGGGTCCTCAAGGCTTGGTGCCCTGCCTGACTCCCTCGCTGTGACTCCTCGTGGGAGGGCCTTGGAGCTTGGGGGCGGGGGGAGTGAGACGGGGCAGTGCAAAGAGAGGGGGAGGCTGAACGCCTCCCCCGGCATGAGAGTCTCTGTGGAGGGAATAGACCCCAGCATGGTGGGTCGGTCCTTTGTGTCCTACATAATTTTAGAGGGAGGTGGCCTGAGGGCGTAGAGATATTTTGGACACAACATAGACGGCACGGAAGGCCAGTGCCCTCGGCTGAGACATTATCCATGGCAGAGGGCCTAAAGGATCAAGGGACCCAGTCGTGGGTGAGCCTGAGTGGCAGCTGTAGACTGTCCTACGGCCTGACCTTCTCTGGGTATCTGCTAACGTCCTGGGCCATCACATCCGCTGGGCCTGCCCCTCCGCACCTTGTGACCTGATGATAACTGTGGCCGTGGTGAAAGAGAAAGGACCTCGAAAAGCACAACAAATTAAAATAGACCGATTCACCTCCACCCCTTGGGAATAGTTTACCAATAAATCATTGGTCTCAAGTAATGCAATATTCAAACTGATACAATGTAACTTTCTTCACCGTACATATATGACCCGAGTAATACTAAGCAGATACATCCCAATTGAAATGCCTCCTGCCCTAGATTCCACGCAGTCAAAAACCAGTTAGTTAGTGGGCAACAGTCTTTTATACACTGGCAACAACCACCGGCACTGCACCAGAGCCTGCTCCCATGTCAGGCATTCTGGGAGTGATCCCTACAATAAAAGGGAAAAAAATGCATCATAAATTCCTTTGATTTTCATTAGTATTGGTGCATAGGCGAGTGATGATGGGATAGATGTGCACCCATGCACCACAACTCCCTTGTTGTCCTGGAGAGGGCATTAGCAGAGGAAAAGCAGGTTAAGTTAACCAGGAGAGATGACAAAGTACAGTATGATCTGCAAACATGGCTGGAGCTGCTGGATGGGTTTATAGAGGGAGAGGACCCAAACTCAGGGCTGGCTGTGACCCCCTATAAATGTGAACAGCTGCTGGGAAACGGCAGCACTGAGATGCACCTGACCTCCATGTGTGGTGGGGTGGAATGGAACGTGTAGGGGGAGGAAACCTTCGAGACCTAGATGCCTATGTCACAGAATGGCAAAATGGTCATGATTCTAATTTCTGTTGACGTTTGTGAACCATGGGTGTTTTTATCATTGTTAACTGCAAAAACTGATAACTCTAATAAAGAAAATTAAACAATTACAAAAATCAATGTCTAATCTCAGGTAAGGCTGAATACCGAGAGATGGTGATAGTAGGGTTAAGGAAAAGGTGTGAGAGATAAAATTATGTTTGTCCTTGTTGCATTTTTTAAAAGTTTCTACATCTGCACATCTTGGCCCCATCAATGACAAGTAAAGTTATTTAGTATGTGGCTTTGTATTGGGCATTTATTTTTTATTTTGGGCCAGCTTTAATAAACCCACTTAAAAATGCACAATTAATTGCCTCAAGCCAAATGCAGAAGGTATTGTAGAAGCGGCACAGTGCAATGCGCATAATAGTGTACGTCATGTGAATGTTACATTGCATTCTGTCACTTTGTAAATGCAACACTGTGCCATATTTTTGCATTTGGCATTGTCTAGCATTTATTTGTTGTTCACCTCAGTTCTCTGACCTTTTGTGGTCATTGAATTGAATAATATTAAATTGGATAAATTTGGTTTGTTATTTACTGTGCTTAGAAAACATCAGAAGTGCAATATGACACACTAGGCTGTAGAAAAAAACGTTCATTTTGTTATTGTTGATAATACTATTATTGTTTATTAATAATGTGTGAAATGTATTATCATCATCATTATTTGCATATAGTGATAACCAGGCCAAAGAAAGACTTTGTGCCATTCTAAATCAACCACAGGACTGGAAAGAAAAGAAAAGAAAAAAAGATTTAAACTTCAGCGTTTACTCTACAACTCTTCTCAAACCTTACCTTTTTATACATATAAGTCACCCCTAGGGTAGGCCTTGAACTGCACAGAGGGCAGGGTAGAGTATATCTAAAAAAAAGGTAGGACATGTACTTTTATGTTTTACATGTCCTGGTAATGAAACACTCTTAAATTCGTTTTTCATTGCTGCAAGGCCTACCTCTCCTACAGACCAACATTGGAGTTACCATATTACATTGTATATGTTTCATTTCCAATGGGAATAGGTAACCAGTTCATGTTTGGTTTCTCTGGAATCATAATGTAAAATCATAGCTGTTAGACCTGGCATCTTTGGCGTGGCTACCCCTGACTTTTTGCCTCTACCTCCTGTATTTTTGATGCTATGCTGGATTTCGATTTTGCTGGTTTAGATGCTTTGGGCACTTTGCCACTGCTGATCAGTGTCAAGGTGCAAGTGCTCCCTTGGTAAATTGTTGTATTGATTGGTTATCCATGATTGGTATATTTGCTTCACCTGTTAGCCCCTAGTAAAGTGCACTGCGTGTGCCAGGGCTGGTGATTCAAATGCTACTAGTGGGCTGCAGCACTGATTGTGCCACCCACAGGAGTAGCGCTAAAATGATGTCTTAGGCCTGCTTGCAGTGCCTATGTGCAGTCCAGGACTGCCATGTCGACCTGGCCAGTGCACCCACTGACCAGGCCTTATCCTTCCCTTTCTGTACATGTAAGGCATCCCTATGGTGGCCCTAGGTACCCCCCTGGGCTGGGTGCAGTGTATCTGAAAGGTAGGGCATGTACTGAGGTGTGTAACATGCCCTGGTAGTGAATTACAGCCATTTTCGTTTTTCACTGCTGAGAGGCTATCTTGCCCATAGGATAGAATGGGGAAGGCTGTTTACATGCCTATCTTCCCATAAGGGCAAGATAGAAAATCCAAGTTTGGTATCTCTGTGTTCAGAATTGAATTATACATCTTTTTAGCAAGATGGTTTTTAAATTCACTGTGTGAGAATAGCACTTTTTAGAAAGTAGCTATTCTCCTGTTTAACCTTCCTGTGTGCCTGTGTGCTGGTTGGCTGAAGGGTGTCATGTGATGGGCCAGGTGGCTCCAGGAGCCTGGATGAGTCAGCAGCAGGGTGAATAGGGAGATCTGCTTTAGATGGGTGGGAGGAGTAGTCCCTGGGTTTGAATAGGGCTGTCCCTGCCAAACACAAAGCTGGCTCCACCCCCTGCTGGCCAGGCTGAGGACTCTGCCTCTGCTGGCACAAAGAAGGCTCCACCTCCTGCTGAGCGTCTAACGACCCTGCCCCTCACTCTGAAAGGAACCAGGTGCTCCAGAGCAGAGCAAACCCAGGAACCGGTTTGAGCAGGGGAATCCCCCCACTGGAACAAAGAGAGACAAAGACTTGGAGGGGTATAAGAAGAGGACCCCAGACACCTAAAACTTTAGACCACTTTGGAACTAAGAAGGAACCTCTGCCAAGGAGAAAGCTGAAAGGACTGAAGAGGAGAAGACTGCCTGCTTGCTGTTTTGCTTTGCTGCCAAGGAGAGGGGAAGGACTTTGCTGTGTCCCCTTCTTTTGATTCTGATCTCCAAGGGCCTGAGAAGAGCTGTCTCCCTGTTAAGAAGTCCCAGGAACAAAAGGACTTCACCACCAGCTCCCCTGGAACTCTGCTGAGAGAGTTCTGACCTGCCTTGGAGTGCTTGCCCAGTCTTGGGGCCTCAGGAGGTCGTTTTGCTGTGTTTGGGAGCTGGGAAGCAGAAGCGTGAACAAGAGTGACTGGTACCCAACGCATCATCCGATTGCATGTCGCAAGATCGAGAGTGCGTGGAAAATTTCATCGCGGCACCATCGCAACACGCAGGGTCCCCGCATCGCCGAGTGCGTCGAGCATCGTCCCGAAGCGTGAAGATTCCTGGCATTGCGAGGGTCGTCGCAGAACCAGTTTGCGAACCGCACCACTGCCGGTGCGTGAAAGTCTCCAGTCGCTGCATGCGTCGACGCAGAGTCCCGTTCCGTGGCGCATCGAGAGTTGCGGCGCCGGAAGGCAACGCTGCGCCACGCATCGCATCACATCGAAGAGTGTCGCATCGAACCTGTGCGTGAAGCTTCCCCCTAAGACACCTACGCAACGAAGGCCAAAGTCATCGCATCCTCCCCTTACAGATCGGAGCCGGCGCATCCACCTCTGCTGCGTGAAGCAGGGCTGCTGCAAAGCCTCCCCAGGATCTCAGGAGTATCGCATCGCCTTTGCAAGCTTCCTTGTTATAGCTTTTGGGAACCTTATCGCAACTACAGGTACTGTTGGGCACGAAAGTGTCGCATTTTGTGCATTGAGAGTCGCATTGTGCAGGACACTGACTTTTACATCCTGGAGTACTTTCTGCAAACTCTTGAACTATCTTTAAAGTAACCTTTTTGAATTATATGTTGGTTTGTCTGTAGTATTTGGTCTTGTGAAGTTTTTAGTAAAGATACCTTATTTTTCTAAAACTGGTGTGGAGTAAATCTGTGGTGTTTTCACTGTGTTACTGTGAGTGTTGGTACAAATACTTTACACATTGCCTTTGATAGCCTAGACTGCTCAGGCCAAGCTACCTAGAGGGTGAGCAGGGGTTATCTTAACAGTGTATCCCCCTTTCCCTGACTAGAAGCAAGGGTCCCTACTTGGACAGTGGTACCTACCCTGCCAACTAGAGACCCCCAGATCTAACATTGGTGGTCAGCGGTGAGGATTGAACTTGTATTTGTACTTGACCCACAGTAATTGGTGTACATCACTAGGAGTGCAGACCAATAGACAACCACATACTGTATTATTTTTGATTCTATTTTTGAGTAACTCTTCAAGAGCATCATGTCTCAGGTGGCAACAAGTGAGAGGGCAGAATTGGAGTTTTCCATTGCGGATTTATATTCATACAAAGTTGAAGATCTCAAGCAATTCTGCAAAGACCGTGGTTGCTCTTTTAAAAGCGGAGCTAGAAAGGATGTGCTACAAAGAGTCCTGAAGGCCTGGTGGGAGGCCCAAGAGGAAAGTGATGCAAATGAAGAGGATGGTTTTGTTCCCCAAGATCTGCCTGTGGGCAGACCAGTCTCAAGGGCAGGCAGCTCCCATTCCAGTAGGGGGCTCACTCCAGAGGAGTTGGAGGAGAATCAAAGGGTGAGAAACCATGAATTGGAAATTATGAAAATGAAAATGAAGCAATCAGAAGTAGACAAGGCGGCGGAGGAGAGAAAGAATGCCCGTGCCTTGGAGGAGAAGAAATTGCTTCTGGCTCATGAAGTGAGCATGAGAGAACTGGACATCAAGGCCAAGCAGGTGGAGTCCGGTTCAAATAGTGGTAGCGCACAGCCAGTGCAGGGGGGTAAAGTATATATCCCCAAAGATTTAGTACAGAATTACAATAGGAGTGAAGATATCTATGCCTGGTTTACATCGTATGAGATAGCATTAAGAATGAATGGTGTGCCTGAACAGCATTGGGGGGCGGGCCTGTGGAAACATTTTGAGGCTTCTGGGAGGAGTGCTCTAGAGCCCTTAGAATTAGCAGGTGCCATGACCTATCCCAATATGAAGGAGGCCCTATGTCTCAGGTATGGACTTACTCCAGAGCAGTATAGACTGCAGTTTAGAAATTCCAAGAAGAAAGAGTCTGAGACTTGGATGGAGTGTGTGAATCTGTACTCGCGGGCACTGGAAGGTTGGATGAAGGGCAGCAAGGTAACTGATTATAAAGGGTTGTTACATTTAATTAGTTGGGAGCACTTGAGTAGTCTATGTGTTCCAGAGCTGCGCCAGCATCTTTTAGATAGCAAGTTGACGGACCCCATTGAGCTTGCTAAGGAGGCGGACCGCTGGACCAGTACCAGGGTCCACAGAGGAATTGTGGGTACCATTGCCAAAGGTGGGCAGGGTCCCCAGCAGAAGAGTGGGGGGGACAAGGGTAACCAAAAGGAGTTCTCACAAGGGCCCCAAAATAGTTCCCAGGGTAACCAGTCCCAGCCCCCCAAGTCAAAACCCAAACCAACCTGGCCCCCTAAGGGCAGGTCGGATAACAAGGGTCCCATTAAGTGTTATCACTGTCAGGAATTGGGTCACAAGTCTCCTGTGTGTCCCAAGAAATCCCAGGCACCCACTGGTGCTCCAACACCGGGTATAGCTAGTGTAGCTTTTGGGGGGGATTTAATTTCTAGTGATTTGGAGGGTTTAGCAGTTATGTCCCTTGTCTCTTTAGGAGACACAGAGATGGTCCAGGAAACCCCTGTCCCTGATAACACTAAGAAGTACAGGCAGTGGGTGACCATCAATGGGAGGAGGGTGGAGGCTCTCAGGGACACTGGAGCCAGTGTGACTACGGTCAGGTGTCAGTGGGTCGCTGAGGAGCTGATCATTCCAGACGTACTTCACCCAGTAGTGTCAGCTGACAACTCTGTGCGCCTTTGCAAGGTAGCACATGTTCCCTTTGAGTGGGGGGGGGTCTCAGGTCCTCTCAAAGTTGTTGTGAGTCCATCCATGCCAGTAGACTGTCTGCTAGGTAATGACCTTCAGAGTTGCCCGTGGAAGGAGGTGGAACGCCAGGCTCATTTGGAGATGTTGGGTTTGCCTGAGTGGGTCTGTGTGACCACCCGGTCCATGGCAGCCAGACAGGGTTGTGAAGCAGACCTGGAGCCTGAAACAGTGGCCCAGGTCCCTGCCAGAAAGAGGAAGGGCAAGGGGCGTGGTGCGTCCACCCCTGCTGTTCCCACGGTCCAGGAAGGAGCAGAACCTACGGGGGATGCCCTGGAGCCTACAGGGGAACAGGTCGCTGAGCTGGGAGACATACCTGAGCTGACCCATTGGCAGCAAGAGGGTGGTCCCTCCAGAGAGGAGTTCTGCCGTGCGCAGAAGACATGCCCTACTCTTGAAGGTCTGCGGCACCAGGCTGCAGACCAGGCAGCAGGTGCTGATCCGAAGAACTTTTTTCTCTACTGGTAGAATGACTTGTTGTACAGTGAGCCTAGGTTTGCTGAGCCCAGTGGATCACGTACCCTGGTGGTACCTGCAGGGTTCTGAGACTTCCTACTGGGTCTGGCTCACGACGTGCCGCTTGCAGGACATCTCGGGCAGGACAAGACCCAACAAAGGCTTGCCACCCACTTTTACTGGCCCGGGATGAAGACGGACGTCGCTTCCTTTTGTAAATCATGCCAGACTTGCCAGGCAAGTGGCAAGGCTGGAGGAAAATGCAAAGGCCCTCTCCAGCCTTTTCCGGTAGTGAGCACCCCTTTCGAGCGGGTGGGAATAGATATTGTGGGGCCACTGGACCCCAGGACCGCCTTAGGCAACAGGTTCATCCTGGTCCTGGTGGATCATGCCACCCGGTACCCGGAGGCTATCCCTCTCAGGACAACCACAGCCCCGGTGGTGGGCCGTGCGTTGATGGGGATCTTTTCCCGTGTGGGTTTCCCCAAAGAGGTGGTATCTGACCGGGGTACCAACTTCATCTCCAGGTATATGAAGTCTCTGTGGGAGGAGTGTGGGGTAACTTATAAGTTCACCACTCCTTACCACCCTCAAGGAAATGGGTTGGTTGAAAGGTTCAACCGGACCCTGAAAGGCATGATCATGGGGCTGACAGAGCCCATGAGACGGAAGTGGGGCGTCTTTTTGCCATGCCTATTATTTGCCTACAGGGAGGTACCACAAAAGTCTCTAGGGTTCAGTCCCTTTGAACTTTTGTACGGGCACCCTGTTAGAGGACCTCTCAGTCTGGTGAAGGAGGGTTGGGAGAAATCCCCGGGGAAAACCCCTCAGGATGTGTTCAGCTATGTGCTGGCCATCCGCAACCAGACACAGCGCTTCCAGGCCCTCGCTCAGGCGAACCTGGAAGCCAGCCAGGATGAGATGAAGAGGTGGTATGACCAGCATACCACTCTGATGGAATTTCAACCTGGGCAGATGGTGTGGGTGATGGCACCAGTGGAGCCTTGCACGCTCCAGGACAAGTGGACTGGGCCATATGAGGTGGTGGAGCGCAAGAGTGAGGTGACCTACCTGGTCAACTTGCGATCTCCCAGGAACCCCATGAGGGTCCTACACGTGAACCGCCTCAAACCCCATTTTGAGAGGTCTGAAATAACAATGCTACTGGCTACAGATGCAGGGATGGAGGAGGATAGCGATCCTCTTCCTGACCTCCTGGCAGCTAAGGAGCAAGATGGGTCAGTGGATGGAGTGGTCCTCTCGCCCACCCTGACCCCAGAACAGCAGAGGGACTGTCGCCATGTGCTGGGTCAGTTTGCATCTCTGTTCGCCCTGACCCCCGGTATCACCAACTGGTGTGTCCATGACGTGGACACGGGAGATAGCATGCCTGTGAAACAGAAGTTTTACCGGGTGGCTGACAAGGTCAGGGCCAGCATCAAGAAGGAGGTTTCTAAGATGTTGGAGCTAGGGGTGATTGAGCCCTCCAGCAGCCCCTGGGCTAGCCCAGTGGTACTTGTACCGAAAGCTGCTGCGCCAGGTGCCACTCCAGAACTTAGGTTTTGTGTGGACTACCGTGGGCTCAATGCGGTCACGAAGACTGACGCACACCCCATCCCCAGAGCTGATGAGCTCGTGGATCGGTTGGGAGCTGCCAACTACCTCAGTACGTTCGACTTAACTTCTGGGTACTGGCAGATTGCCTTAACTGATGGGGCCAAGGAGAGGTCTGCGTTTTCAACTCCAGAGGGGCACTTCCAGTTCCGTGTCATGCCCTTTGGGTTGAAGAACGCCCCTGCCACATTCCAGAGACTGGTCAACCAGGTACTGTCCGGGCTGGAGCAATTCAGCGCCGCATATCTGGATGACATTGCTGTGTTCAGCTCCACTTGGGAAGAACACTTGCAACACCTCTGCGCAGTGTTGAAGGCTCTGCATAGTGCAGGCCTCACTATCAAGGCCAGTAAGTGCCAGATAGGGCAGGGTTCGGTGGTGTATTTGGGACACCAGGTAGGAAGCGGCCAGGTGGCGCCCCTACAAGCCAAGATAGATACCATCCGGGCTTTGGAACCCCCCAAAACCCAGACAGCGGTGAGAGCCTTCTTAGGACTCACCGGGTACTATCGCCGTTTTGTCAAGGGGTATGGCACCATTGTTGCTCCCTTGACAGAACTAACTTCCAAGAAGTTACCGAAGAAAGTGATTTGGACCAGTGCCTGCCAAGAAGCTTTTGAGGCCCTGAAGGAGGCCATGTGTACAGCACCTGTACTCAAGGCGCCTGACTTCTCCAAGGAATTCATAGTGCAGACAGACGCTTCTGAGCATGGAGTGGGAGCGGTGCTCTCACAACTAAATGATGAGGACTTGGACCAACCTGTAGCTTTCATTAGTAGGAGGCTACTTCCCAGGGAACAGAGGTGGAGTGCGATTGAAAGGGAAGCTTTTGCTGTGGTCTGGGCGCTGAAGAAGCTGAGGCCCTACTTGTTTGGGACTCACTTCCGGGTTCAGACGGACCACAGGCCCCTCAGATGGTTGATGCAGATGAGGGGTGAGAATCCTAAGCTGTTGAGGTGGTCCATTTCCCTACAGGGGATGGACTTTACGGTGGAACACCGCCCCGGTACAGAACACGCCAACGCTGATGGTCTGTCCAGGTTTTTCCGCCTTAGCGATGAGAACTCCCAAGAGGGTGGGTAGTTCTCCCCACTTTCAGCTGGAGGGGACACGTGTTAGACCTGGCATCTTTGGCGTGGCTACCCCTGACTTTTTGCCTCTACCTCCTGTATTTTTGATGCTATGCTGGATTTCGATTTTGCTGGTTTAGATGCTTTGGGCACTTTGCCACTGCTGATCAGTGTCAAGGTGCAAGTGCTCCCTTGGTAAATTGTTGTATTGATTGGTTATCCATGATTGGTATATTTGCTTCACCTGTTAGCCCCTAGTAAAGTGCACTGCGTGTGCCAGGGCTGGTGATTCAAATGCTACTAGTGGGCTGCAGCACTGATTGTGCCACCCACAGGAGTAGCGCTAAAATGATGTCTTAGGCCTGCTTGCAGTGCCTATGTGCAGTCCAGGACTGCCATGTCGACCTGGCCAGTGCACCCACTGACCAGGCCTTATCCTTCCCTTTCTGTACATGTAAGGCATCCCTATGGTGGCCCTAGGTACCCCCCTGGGCTGGGTGCAGTGTATCTGAAAGGTAGGGCATGTACTGAGGTGTGTAACATGCCCTGGTAGTGAATTACAGCCATTTTAGTTTTTCACTGCTGAGAGGCTATCTTGCCCATAGGATAGAATGGGGAAGGCTGTTTACATGCCTATCTTCCCATAAGGGCAAGATAGAAAATCCAAGTTTGGTATCTCTGTGTTCAGAATTGAATTATACATCTTTTTAGCAAGATGGTTTTTAAATTCACTGTGTGAGAATAGCACTTTTTAGAAAGTAGCTATTCTCCTGTTTAACCTTCCTGTGTGCCTGTGTGCTGGTTGGCTGAAGGGTGTCATGTGATGGGCCAGGTGGCTCCAGGAGCCTGGATGAGTCAGCAGCAGGGTGAATAGGGAGATCTGCTTTAGATGGGTGGGAGGAGTAGTCCCTGGGTTTGAATAGGGCTGTCCCTGCCAAACACAAAGCTGGCTCCACCCCCTGCTGGCCAGGCTGAGGACTCTGCCTCTGCTGGCACAAAGAAGGCTCCACCTCCTGCTGAGCGTCTAACGACCCTGCCCCTCACTCTGAAAGGAACCAGGTGCTCCAGAGCAGAGCACACCCAGGAACCGGTTTGAGCAGGGGAATCCCCCCACTGGAACAAAGAGAGACAAAGACTTGGAGGGGTATAAGAAGAGGACCCCAGACACCTAAAACTTTAGATCACTTTGGAACTAACAAGGAACCTCTGCCAAGGAGAAAGCTGAAAGGACTGAAGAGGAGAAGACTGCCTGCTTGCTGTTTTGCTTTGCTGCCAAGGAGAGGGGAAGGACTTTGCTGTGTCCCCTTCTTTTGATTCTGATCTCCAAGGGCCTGAGAAGAGCTGGCTCCCTGTTAAGAAGTCCCAGGAACAAAAGGACTTCACCACCAGCTCCCCTGGAACTCTGCTGAGAGAGTTCTGACCTGCCTTGGAGTGCTTGCCCAGTCTTGGGGCCTCAGGAGGTCGTTTTGCTGTGTTTGGGAGCTGGGAAGCAGAAGCGTGAACAAGAGTGACTGGTACCCAACGCATCATCCGATTGCGTGTCGCAAGATCGAGAGTGCGTGGAAAATTTCATCGCGGCACCATCGCAACACGCAGGGTCCCCGCATCGCCGAGTGCGTCGAGCATCGTCCCGAAGCGTGAAGATTCCTGGCATTGCGAGGGTCGTCGCAGAACCAGTTTGCGAACCGCACCACTGCCGGTGCGTGAAAGTCTCCAGTCCCGTTCCGTGGCGCATCGAGAGTTGCGGCGCCGGAAGGCAACGCTGCGCCACGCATCGCACCACATCGAAGAGTGTCGCATCGAACCTGTGCGTGAAGCTTCCCCCTAAGAAACCTACGCAACGAAGGCCAAAGTCATCGCATCCTCCCCTTACAGATCGGAGCCGGCGCATCCACCTCTGCTGCGTGAAGCAGGGCTGCTGCAAAGCCTCCCCAGGATCTCAGGAGTATCGCATCGCCTTTGCAAGCTTCCTTGTTATAGCTTTTGGGAACCTTATCGCAACTACAGGTACTGTTGGGCACGAAAGTGTCGCATTTTGTGCATTGAGAGTCGCATTGTGCAGGACACTGACTTTTACATCCTGAAGTACTTTCTGCAAACTCTTGAACTATCTTTAAAGTAACCTTTTTGAATTATATGTTGGTTTGTCTGTAGTATTTGGTCTTGTGAAGTTTTTAGTAAAGATACCTTATTTTTCTAAAACTGGTGTGGAGTAAATCTGTGGTGTTTTCACTGTGTTACTGTGAGTGATGGTACAAATACTTTACACATTGCCTTTGATAGCCTAGACTGCTCAGGCCAAGCTACCTAGAGGGTGAGCAGGGGTTATCTTAACAGTGTATCCCCCTTTCCCTGACTAGAAGCAAGGGTCCCTACTTGGACAGTGGTACCTACCCTGCCAACTAGAGACCCCCAGATCTAACAATAGCTTATGGTGAAGTTGGACTTTATATTATAATGCTGAAAATGCCACTTTTAGAAAGCTGACATTTTTCTGCCTTAGACAGTTAGTGCCTGCAGGCTGTACCTGGGACTGTGTGTAGTTGACAGTTGAGCTTTGTGTATTCCTCCTAGACAGCCACACAATATATGTAGCTTAGGTGTGCGTGGATGGACCATCACTGGCAGGACGGGAGGGAGGGGCTGGGCACAGCCCCACTTTCACTTGAATAGGCTGTGTCCTGCCTCCACACAAAGGGCTGCATTCTCCCTGTAGTTAATCTGGAGCCAAACTGTAGTTATTCTGGAACAAAGACAGGGAAGGCAGGATGCCTGGGGACTTCAAAGGGAAACCTCTAGAAGCTTCACCCCTACTTCAAAGGCACAAGGGGTATAAATACTGGACCTCATACATAAACGCTTCAGTACACTTCTGGACCTGTGGTTAAGCTGCCTGAAAGAAGGACTGCTGCTGGCTGCGCTCCTGCCTGGGTGAACACAGAACCTCACAGTGACTCCAAGGGCTAGTTGGCTGGGCTTCTGACTTAAACCTTAGGGACAGAAGGCTCCATCAACCTTACATCTGGACTGCCATTTGTGAGTCTACCCTACCACGTGGAGTCACCTCAGTTCTCGACCCATGGAAGTTGGCCTAAGGGGCTCTACCAGCCTTGACCAAGATGCCGGACTCAACACAGCAGCCTTGCAATTTCTTGGAACTGGCACATCGCCCCGACTGCACCACGCAACCCTGAATTCAGACTTCTTATCGCAAGCCCCTGTTGACGGAATCTTTGCTGATGACACAACAGGACCTCGCACTGCAGCCTCGCTGCCTCTTGGAAACCAACACATACCTTCTGCTGCGCGTGCATCTTCGACGTGGATCCTCGCAAATCTCCACAAACCAGGATTAATGGTACTTTGTTCAGAGGACCTACCTTGGTTCCTCTAGCCAAACCGCGCTCCATTGCGGTCAGCCTGAACTTGTGACTTAGTCATGGTCCTGCGTGATCCAGATATCCACAGTTAGCGCTTTATGCCTTTTGGCATTATTGTTATTGAAATCTTTAAAATTGAATATCCCTGGTTCTACTGAGTGGATGTTTGTGGTTTTGGGCTTGTTGTATTTATGACAAATTGCTGTATTTTTCTAACTCTGTTTAGGGCTCTTTTGTGGTGTGTTTACACTGTGTTACTGTTTGAAGTGTAGCACAGATAATTTACATATTGCCTCTGAGTTAAACCTGACTGCTCTGTGCCAAGCAATCTGAGGGTTGAGCACAAGTTTGCTTGTGACTTCACCCTGAGAAGAATTGTGGTTGCTGCTTGAGAAGAGGTTCACCCCCTCAACCTTTAACCCAATTTTCTCACATACCCACTTAGACCTGATGCTTTTTTTCAGATGGCTACCTGTTTTTGGACTTTTACTGTGGGTGAGCCTCACCACCCGAGCTTCACTCACTGCAAATGGACTGAGAGAGGTCACTGCCAGCATCTGCCTTCTAGGATAAGGCTGTTGTACAGCTAGGGTAAGAAGATCTGTGGTGGTTCCCTGTGAACATGTGAGCACATATGTGTACTGGCTGTGTGTGTTAGACTACATTGCCAAGTATCTATGCACAGGTAGCCTGTTGCAGAAGGAACACTGTAATGATTAGTACTGGAAATAGGAAAAAGAGGAGGGCCTGCAGGATGCTGAATCCCACATGCCCATGGTCTGCACGAGCAGAACACTGGTTTCTTCTCCCTCTGACAGGAAACAACACGGGCGGGAGTACAGAGGATTCTGGTTCTCTTGCGGGAGCCTTGGGGCTCTCCTGTGGACCCAATAACCTTGGTAGTGCCTGGTGGGCACAGGCACCAGGTGTGTAAAAATGAAAGCAGTGTGGTTAAAGGCCCCAATTCAGGAATGAAAAGGAAATGGTGGAGGGTGGACGGTGTAGGGTGGCGAAGCCACTCATCAAGTATACATGCCATGGGCAGGAGATCGACCAATTAGCCCCCATGCATGTCCCTAAAATTTGCTGTGGTGCCTCCAAGAGAGGCAGGGGAGCCACCAACGGTTTAAAGTGTGTTTTGGGAGCTGCAGTGAACACAGCAGGCCCTAGAATTGTATTTATAAATGTTCACTCAACCTCTCTCAGGGCATGACATTCGTGAGGCTTGCTTTGATTGTAAAACCCTTCTACAGCTGGATCTTTTGTTCTTGGACTCTGGAATGTGTGGACCCCTGTTGGTTGGTCCCAAAGCTGCACTAGCAACAAAGTAAAAGGAAAGGAAAGGCTCTTGGGCACATGTTTTTTTGCCACAATGCTTTAGTGACAATGGCAATGGTTGGCAATGCAAGATTTTACAGTAAAATAAATGCTATTGACTGTTGGTATTACCCTCATTGACTTTAATGGTGGGTCGTAACATGTATTACATAGTGGTACTGCCCCCACTGGCTTCAATGGCATTATTGGTGAATAATGACAAGTAGCTTTTTTCACTGATGTAGTGACACCCTGATAAAGCCAGCAGGCCTGCCTTATTGTCAACAACACCTCCTTATACTGTTATATGGCATCAAGTGTAGGTGGTATTGTGGTTACAGGTTTCAGGTCACCAATGGTATTTCCATCTACCTGATTGTATATATTTGTAATTTAATGCATTGGTTTATTAGAATGTGTTTAATAAAAACATATTTTCCTTTTACAAAGAAAAAACACTGACTGGACAATAATTTATTAAGTGCTATTGCTGCGTACCAGCAAGCTGTCCTAGACCTCCCCTGAGTAGGTCCTGGACTGCTCTGTTTCTCAACCCCGAGAGAGTCAATTGTTACAATTGGGTACTTGATTCCCAGTAAAAAGACAAATTGCTAGTGAAGAACTCACTTTCTTCGCAACTAATACCCACATTTCTTACTACTGTTATCAGGAATGAAGTCACAACATTCTCTTACCTTCACAACCCTGCAAACGCTGCCTTCTTTCATAAGAAGGATATCTAGCACTAAGCGTTATTGCATTAGCATTGCATGCATAGCAATTAGCCCAGTATTAATCTGGGTTACAGCTCTTGTGGTATTAGAAGCAAGTCAATCAACAAACGTAGATAATTCTCTAATCTTTACATCATTCTCAAAAGCTCCCTTCTCAATTTTAGATGTACATTTGAAAACCAAGGGGCATATTATCAAGCACGGCGTTAAAATTATCGCCGCTCTAGCGGCAGAAAACTGCAGCGAAAGCGGCGATAAGGGGCTTGATAATATGCCGCAGAGAATTCCCTTAGAAGCCCATGTTGACACCAGAACATGGGCTTCTATGGGAATTCTCAAGGGCATATTATCAAGCCCATAATCGTCGCCTTAGCGGCAGTTTTCTGCCGCTAAAGCGGCGATAATTTTAACTCCGTCTCTTGATAATATGCCCCTTAAATTCTTCCTCTGCCTTAATCTACTCTCTGATTTACTTTTGATCTTTCTCATCTTTCTAAATGTTCACAATTCTCTCATCTCATTATATTCCTCTTCTCTACTCAAACTACACATATGCTTCCAGTTAGTCTGTTTAGTGGTATGGTTAGGTTGTGCCAATGTATTCAAATTTTTTACCATAGATGACCCTATTCCCAGCATAATCAGAAACAAGAAGATTCTCCAGCAAAACGTTGAAATCTGAGTACCGTGCCAAAAGAAACTCCTGCTTCTTAAATATATGAACAAAACATTACAAGATAAAACATAAGAAACAGGCAGCTGTAGGTATGTTGCGCCATCACATGCAGAAGAAGAGAGAAAAGTATGCACCAATGTTTAACCCCATTATATCAACATATTCACCCAACATTCTTGTATATATATTGTCACTAAATCCACTGACTAAACTTTACCTATATATCAATGTATTTGGCTCAACTCTATTATGTACTATAATTAGTTCACCCTCTGTGGAGACATATCTTATCAGAGAAATAAGACACAACAATAAGCTAATGCTATTAGTATCATTATCAATGTCAATGAGATCATGATAACAGTTTTACACCATTTGCTGCATGTCATTTCTATTGAGATCAAAAACAAAAATGATGGAAGGATGTGGAACTTCAAAAAACAATCTTCAATTAACTCTTTTATTAAAAAAACAATAATAGATATTTTCTTCCTTCTTTTTTCAAAATAATAATCAAAAAACAAAATCAAACTTTAAAGACAAAACTTATTTTGTTCAGTTCATAATGTCAAAGCTTAATTTCTTCATCTGTTTCTTTGCAAAGTTCAAAACCTATTTCACCACTGTCATGATTTGTTTAAGTTCAGGGCTCATCTTCTAACTTGTTTTCATGGATGAATTATTAACATTTTATTGGACTGTAGATCTCAATATCTGGCTTTTCTTCAGACACAGATGCAAGATACGCTCATTGATTTGAAGCATACTTTTTGTTTGGAATTCTCTTTCTTGCTGGTCTTTGAGCAACAGGTGATTCTCTCTCACTGGTCTCTGATTTAATTTGAACTATTTCTGGTTCTTCCTTGATCAATTGTTATTTTTTAATCTTCAAGTGCTATTCATTGCAAATTATTTTCACTGCCTTAGGTGCTATAACTCTTGCATCTTCACACGTGACCACTGCTGAGGCTTCTTCTTTCACTGATGAACTTGTGCTTTGATCTGCATCAGCAACTCGACTCACTGTAAACTGCTTTTTCCCTCTGGGGGCTCTTGTGACACGAATTCTCAGGTGAAGCTTTCATGAGCTGAATCAGAGACTACTTCTCCTTGACATCACTTGTGATTTTACAACAACTCTTCACTTTGATCTTTGATTTGAAACTGGCTACTGGTACTTTCACCAGACTGTTCACCTTCATCAGCAACTTCCGCAGTTTCAAACTTTTCTTCACCTCCTTTGGATCCACACTGTGAATCAGTGGTTGTTGCCACACTTTTTCATCCACTGCCTTCATTCCACTCCTGCAGACAGCATGTATCCACTGCGGGACTTCAGTACAATTAAGTGTTAGACACAAGCACGACCTGGTAAGGACCTTTCTAGCTCTCTTCAAGGCAGCTTTTGCAGACATGTGTTTTCATCAGAATTCAGTCACCCGTCAACAGGGGATGACATTGATGGCACTGTTGCCAAATGCACCTGAAGAGAGACAGATTTCACAACATCAGCCAGACCTTTGCAGTAATCTAACACAAAGTCATTAGTTATTGATATAAGTGTTGCTAATGGTATGTGGGCCAATTTAATAGCTCTGCCCACTTCATTATTATTATTATTATATAAGAGTTTTATGTAGCGCTGGCTAGACCCGTAGGTATCAGAGCGCTTTACATAGGGATCAACAATGTTACAACAATGATAACAATAACACGTTACATCAAATATATGCGACACCTTAAAGAGCGAGAGGGAGAGACAAAATAGAGCGGAAAGGGGGGAGGGGGAGTGAGGAGGAAGAGGGGGAGGAGGTATGAGAGATGAAGGGAAAGTCTGCCCAAAGACCGACTAGGTAGGTGACGGCCGAGGAGGGAATCCACAGCCCATCATCCCTATAGCTCCCACGGTAGCTCCATCGAGCATTGGTCAGATAGATAGATAGAAAGATAGGGGACAAAGAAAAAGAAGAGTTTCAGAAAACGATGAGGGGTGAATGAGCGAGGCAGGGAGACGTGGAGGAAACTGTGCCCAAAGTCCGGCTGGGCAGGTGACGGTCAAGGGGGTGAACCAAGGCCGAACTCCTCAATAGCTGAACAGAGCAGCTCCACCGGGCGTCGGACATAATGCTCGGACTCCACTGTCAGGAGAGTGATCAGGTGTACTCAGAGGTTGTCAGAATAGTGCGGGGGTGGGGGTGAGTGAGAGACCATGGTCTGAATGAAATCCAGACGCCATCTTGATGTCAGGCACAGTCCTGGTAGGTTTATGTAACAACCCCAGAGAAGTGTCAGCGTACCAGACAGTTCCAATGCCAAACAAACCTCACGCCGCACAGTGGCCATCCTGCCGCGCACCCACCGGTCTGCCCAGGTCCAAGTGCCGCTCAGTAGGGGCATGTCTTTCCGCTAAGACCAGTCTTTGTGCGGGACGGGACCCGCCTTCCGCACATCCCAGCGTGACCCCGCAGTAGCAGTACTCACGGAACATAGCCTCTCTGTTCGGAGCCTTCACGGGCCGCAGCAGGGAGCGGGACGAGCTCCGGGAAGGGGACCCAGCTGATGAGGTCACGGAGCGAGCCTCATCCACATCACCGTCCCCGGGCCAGGTCGTCGGGGCGGAGCAGTACACAGCCGCTGGCAGTCAGAATCATGGAAGCAGGCTGCCTGCCGGTCTGGGGCCGCAACACCGCATGCCCTCCCTTGGGGTGGGGGGGGTGGTCGCTGCCTGCAGAATCGCGATCTGCTGCACGGTCCAGGTCATACCTCCGTAGATTACAGGCAGTCGGGTAGGGAGACAGTCCCCATTCCTCCGTCACTTCATGGGGTGGGAGTCCATTCTTTTTATCTGGGGTGCTTCTAATGCTCATGAGAACAAGGGGATGCACATACATTAGCCAGCTTGTTTTTGATGGTCCCATTTATCTTCTCGACTATGCCAGATGATTGAGGATGATAACTACAAAGGAACCTTTTATCACTCTGGAGAGCTGTACAAATCAATTTTAGGATCTCATTTTTTAAATGAGTTCCACAGTCTGTTTCAATAGAGGTCGGCAAGCCAAACCGTGGTATCAATCCCTTAAGAATTTGGCAACTGTCCTACTGTCAGATCTCTGGGTACGGTAGGCCTCAGCCCATGTAGAAAACAAGCAGGCAATGACAAGAATGTATTTAGGGCCTTTGTAAACTGGTATCTCAGTGAAGTTTGCTTGAAGTCCTGTCGATGGGCCCTCTGATTTGTTATTGTGATTCATAACCACTACAGTCCTTTTCTTTGATTATTTCTTTGACAAATTATGCATGCATGGCATAGATCTTATGCAACATTTCTTAAGTATGAATTGAACCATTATTTTCTGCAAATTCTGGTCATGGTGTCCTACATGAACTTAGCCATGTAAATATCACTAAAGGGAGAAAACGGTCCTGGATTACTTTTTTTTTGATGCCCTAAGTGTGACGGGTATGCCCAGATGTGGAATCCATGCTAACCATGCCACTGGAATCAAGCTATACCTGGATGATGAGCCCATAATAAGGACGAAACCGGTCCCAGGATGTTTGTTTCCGGTCCAAGGGAGGGCCTGGCAGTTCGGGATGGACTGTTCCCATGAAGAACAGGGTCAAGACTGATTTGCATATGGCTGGGTCAAAACTGGGGTGGCATGGTGAGCAAAAGAACGATGGATATTAAACCCAGATCTGCGACTGGGGGTGAGTGGTTGAAAATATTTCAATACTCTGTCCATTATATGGTTCATCCAAATCAGCCCACCGGGCTGGAGTTAAGGCACTTAAAGATTGTGACCTTTCACCCCTTGCGAGCGATGGGCAGCGTATAGTTCCACATCCTACCTGAGTTCTCTGAATTCTACCCCCAGGGTGGGCCAGTGCCCAGGGGTTGGTGCAGCATTGATTTGGGCATAGCAATTGTGCATAGGCTCCCTCCCTCATGTTCAGATTGTCCCTGGGGCCCCAATCTACTGATGCAATGAAAACATGCCCAGTGGGCTAGCCGTAAGGACCCAGGAGCCCATCCCCCAGTCCCAAAGACAAAGACTGGATCTTAGCTCACCCCCGGGACCCAGGAGCAACAGAGAATGCTCCTGCCATGAGCGGGAACCATCAAAGAAGGATGCTCTTGCTCTGTGGGAGCAGAAGTTCCTGCAGGTTCTCGTGTCGTGCATGAAGGAGTCTGGGGAGTAGGCTAGACAGTGCAGAAGTCGGCTCCCTGCGCTGCCCCACCACTGAAAAAGGCTTGGGGTGTCCCGAGTGGGACTGGGACACCCCCATGTAAAAATAAATAAAGGAAAGAAAAGAATCAGGATTGCGGCTCTCCAGAACAGCAGGGGAGCGCTACTAAAATATTCACAGCTACACGGAGGCAGTGACCTATAGTACCCTGCGGGGGCTCACTCTGCATACGTTTTTTGCTTCTTGTGGTGACTGACCTCAGGAGGACAGGGGCACGACCAAAGGCACTAAGCACATGTTTAGGTGCTGCAGAAGGACATTAGCCCCCTTAGGTCACTTTTAGACTTAATCCTATGTCTCCCAGGTTTCAGGAAATATACCCTAGGGAGACTTGTATCACTTTTCTAAAGCACTCTTAAAGCTGGTGCTTTTGTTCTACAGTGTTCGAAATCTGCCCCCTCCCTAAACCATCCTACCCCCTCTGCCGATCCCATGGTCCCTCACCCCACGTCGATCCCCAACCAAGATGGCCTTCTTGACTCTTACCTCTCCACCCCTCACACCTCCAATGATATCTCCTTACTTGACACTAACCCATCATCGCCATCTACCAGGTCCGAACAGCTCCCCATCATGCTCCAAACCTGCCCTCACGCCCATCGCTCTCCCAGAGTAACCAGCCCTGAGACACACACCTCTAACAATCTCATAATCACCCCATCCTTACCCTTGACCTATCACAACCCTATCAACGGGCCTAAAACCCTCTTCATACACTCATCTTCCTCACAATCTGGTACAGAACTTCCAACCCCTGATATCAGACAGACCCCTCACACTCCAGAGTCCCCATATAGCCACTTAATGTGCCCTCTTTATTGCCCGTCAAAACTCGCTCCACTCATAACCCTTCCTTGCCTCAGATGGCTCTCACTGGCCAACCTCTTTCCAGGACTATCCCCTTGAACAGACCCCTCCCACACAACTCCTTGCCTCAAGTTGCTCATCCCCACACCAAATCCTCACTCGGCTCCAAGCTGGAGGAGATCACCCGAGCTATCCAACATCTCAAGTCTGATCTTAAAAGCATTCTACTCCTCACATCGGAACTAGCGAAAAAGGGGTGTCTAAGCAATTCTTTCGACTCAAACATTCATAACCTCGCCTTTCCCACATACCTCAACTCTAGGCCTCCAGCATGTCAGCCCCTCTCAAAGCTTAGTACAAATCTCAACCCCCTCACTTCAAATGGAAAACCTTTCCCCTCCCCAATGACCTTACCTGACCCATTAAATTAACTCACCTTCTGACTGACAATGATATTCTCTCGCTCCTACACTCCTATGACCCAACACTCACCGACAATACACTCTATCACTGTCAAATCAAGGCAATTAAAGCTGACCCACATAGAGAACCCAGGTCTAATCCTAGAGCCTTAAATAACAACAACCTCACACTAGTCTCCACCTCAGACAAACCCCGGGTCAAAACCTGGCTTAATGTCTGCTCTGCTCCTATCCTTGACTTACTCGTTCCGCCTACCTATGACATTATTAGGCTAGACAGATCCTGCGGGCAAGGGGGAGTATTGCTTGCATTTATCGCAGCAATCTTGTGGTTACACAACTTCATTCTGCAGCTCTCCCTGCATATGAATACCTATGCATCGTGGTCACGAGCAAAACCAGACAAGTCTGCAAATTCCACTTGTTCTATCCTCCCCTAGAGACAATCTTTCCTTTACTGAATAGATGATGGAAATTATTTCTACCAATGAAGATCATCACGACACTCAGATCTTCCTTAGAGATTTTAACCTCCACTGGAATGACTCAAATGACCTTTCCGTAGATAGTCTCAAATCTTTCCTTAGTGAATTCGCTCTAACCCAGACATGTGATACCCCCACACACGACAAAGGAGCTACCCTAGACCTAATCATTGGCAATCCCAAATCCGTTCAACTTGATTTTATCGTCCCTTGTGACTGGACTGATCATCACTCAATAATAACATACTGTCGGGTTACTCAGCTCCTCAGGATCGGAACGATGCTTGTTATGGTCCACCCCTCGACAGCTTCAATTCTGATAGCTATTACAGCGCAGATTATCGAAGTGGTCGAGTGAGGGAAGGAAAGGGAGGGGACAGCGGGGAAGGAGATCTGAAACGATATAAGAACAATATGTTTAAACACTGATCCTCCCCCTTCTCTCTCCACTACTAGGTCGTATGTGCATGTAGCTCCCTCACTATCCACCCTACCTGTAAAGGAAAATAATGAAGTACAATGTTCAGCAAATGAAGCCTTCAGTCATTTACCCTCAGCTCGAGGGTCCGGATGACCAGTTTTGTACGAATAATAACAATGAGGTCCCACTACAAAGGAGAGAGCACAGACTGTATTAAACGCCCCTACCACTCTTTCGAGTATTCGCTACTTTTCTGCTCTAATCCCCTACGTACCCTTGTGTTATAGACGTTTTGCATCACAGGGGTAGTATGAGCTCTTCACCTGTCATCCACATACCCCTATTAAGGAAAACACAATAGGAACAGTTGTGCAATGTTCTTCTGTAAAGTGATATTACAACTCAAGCAAATAATACTTCCACACTCCTGTGTGTCGAATATACGTGACAAAGTTCCGTGTTAACTCCACACGGTCTTGATATTGGGTCCACAAACGTTAACTGTTCATGGAAGAAAAATGGGGTATCCTGCACCGGTATTCCTACAACTCGCAATAGCCTACAAACGTGTGGCCCTCCAACAAGGAGGAACACCTGGTGCGAATATACCCCTCAAAGCCAACCTTAGTTCAGTTAATGTAAAGCGTATCCACGAATCGCTACAAGTGTAACCAAAAACGGTGATAGGTGTTAAACTACGAGGCGGTGCACAGCACCCTTACCGATACCACAACTGAACGAAGAGGTCTGCACGCGTCGCCCACTGCCACCAGGCTGCTGTACACAATGTTCGCTGTCACCAGGCTGTTACCTGCGTCGCCCGCTGCCACCAGGCTGCTTAAGAACATGGACCAAGAACCAAATCACTGGAGCAAAGTTCCGTGCGGAATACCCAATATCCAAGGACTGCTTAGGGTACAAACGGGGGGGAGAAGACTGCAACCGAAACACGCTGCGTCTTCTCTGTTCACAGAATAATCGGCAACGCCGCCAGCGCGGAAGGGCTCTTTGAAGCCCTTCCGCGTCAGCGCGCGCACGCCGGAAACGCTAGTGTTCATGGGAGATGTAGTCCCTATGTCTTACGGCGCTAAATGGAAGAGTTTCCGTGTCTTTTGTGAGGGGGCTGCTTATGTCCCTGACACATACTACGCGCCCCCCCCCATGCTATGACCGATGTCCACGATCTCACTGAACACTAAAAGGGTCCATGACAAGCATTCTAGACACGGTCGCCCCTTTACAGTTAAAAAGAATACCTTCCAAAGTCTCCAAACCCTGGTACAAAGGCAGTCTAAACAATGAGAGAAGGAACCTGAGACAAGCAGAAAGAATTTGGAGATCCTCGCTGTCCCTTGATCATCTCAACCATCTGAGATCACTTAGGAATATCTATAACAAAGGCATAAGGCTATGCAAAGCTAACTTTTACACAAACCAACTGAACCTAGCAAAAATTCGACCAAAAAAACTGTTTGAAATTGTCAAATCTCAATCGAACAACAATATCAACATCCCCCAGATCGGATCACGGCCATTGCCGAATTGTGAAGATTTTGCCTCTTTCTTCATCGGAAAGACATCTAAGTTGGAACTTGAGCTGCAGACTGCTTTGGAGCTCTTGCCAATCTCACCTCCTCAATGTTTGGCACCGTCACTCACTCCAGGTCTTATCCTCAAGAACAATGCATCTTGGAGCGCTTTCTAAATCTTGGACGATAACATCATTCTCCAAATGCTCTCAGCATTGAAACCATCCAACCACTTCAACGACCCTCTACCATCGAATTTGTTCAAGGAGATTAAATTATCCCTATTCCCTCTTTGGGCCAAGATTGTCAATGCCTCACTGATTCAAGGCTCTATCCTAGATTGACTTAAAGCTGTACAGGTTACCCCTATTCTTAAAAAACCAACGGCACACCAAGCCGACCTTAACTCCCAATCTCCAACATTTCGACCCTGGCCAAGCTCATTGAGAAATGTGCCCACCTTCAGCTTTGCAATCACCTAGAACTCTTCCAACTACTAGACCAATTCCAATCCGTCTTCCGTCACGGTCATAGTACAGAATCCGCCCTTACCCACACTGCTGATGATAAGCTCAAAATACTGAATCAGAGCGATTCTTGCCTTCTGATCCTCCTCAACCTATCTTCAGCTTTCAACACAGTCAAACATGACTGCTTACTCGACCTACTGGAACATAGGATGCGGTTTTCAGGGCCCGTCCTTAATTGTTTTTCTTCTTTCCTCCACAATAGAACTCAAAGATTCAAGGTCAACCAATCTCTTTCTAGCCCTTCCTCAGTTAAACTCGGGGTTCCGCAAGGATCCACACTCTCTCCAACTCTCTTCAACCTGTTCATGGAGCCTCTAACTGAAATCCTCAAACTATCCAATATCCACTATCATATGTACGCCGACGATACCCAACTGTACCTGAAAGTCTCCTCCCCTGATGATATCAGCGCCCTCAACACTACCCTACTAAAAGCCCCAAACTGGTTAACTCTAAATCATCTCAAACTTAACGCTCTGAAAAAAGAATTTCTTTTAATCGCCCCACCCAACCATTCTCCTGTCATCTTTGAATGGATGAATCAGCTAACAGCTCTTAACTGCATACCACACATCATTGACTCCACGAGTTCCTTGGACATAATGCTCGACAAGAGCCTGAACATGCAGAAGCATATTGCGGCCCTCACCAAGGGAGCCACCCTCCAAATGAGCATCCTAAGGAAAATAAAACTTTTCTTCACCCCAACTACTTCAAATCCGCGGTGCAATCTCTGGTGATCTCCAAGTTGGACTACGGTAGTGCAACCCTCTGTGGACCCCCAAGATCGAAGATGGCGCCACTCAGGGCCACTCAAAAAGATACCACCATAATACAAAGGAGCTTAAATCCCTAAATTGGCTCCTCTATGAAGCAAGGATACAACTACAAATTGCTTGCATGACTCATAAAGCCTTACACTGCAACACCCCACTATACCTCGCACAAAAACTTGTACTATCTGGTGGCTCCAGGTCCTCCAGCAGTACCAGCACCCTTCTGCTGAAGCCACAGAAATTCCGTAAATCAAAAACGTATGATCGAGCCTTCTCAGGTATTGCCCCTAGAATTTGGAACTCCCTGCCTCCTGAAATCAGGACGATCCCTTCTACTATTAATTTCAAAAAGGAAGTTAAAGCGTTTCTGATGAACACATTTTTGCCTTAGAATCCCCTTGCCTTTTACACACTCAAAGACTCATCTCCTCTCTGTTTTTTTACCTGTCTTTTATTGTACTGATTGGATGCACTTTTGTACTTATTTTATGCTTCAGTTTTCCCCCAGCTACTCCTTTAGGACCTTGTAACATGCTTCATTTAGTCTTGTTCCTTTATTCTTCATGCCTTAGACTGTTTATGATTATGTATGTATGCCATGCAGACAGAGTTTCCCTGCCCTGGCACTTCTGACCACCCTGTTGTTTGATTTTAAGTCGCCTCTCTTTTTCGCTCACCTGTAAAGCGCTTGGATACCCTCATGGGTTTTGTTTGCACTATATTAAACTTTTTAAATAAATAAACTCTACTTAACGTTTTGGCCCGGGAGCCTCATGCAAGCCTCCTGACCTTTACATGTGGCCACCTGGTCACCAGCAGCACTGGGCTGCTGTTTACTGGACTCAGCACTAACATCAAAAAAATGTTAAATAATGGAGCAATCGTTTATTTAAAGGGTCATTGATGTTAAAGAAAGGAAGTAACTAGGGTATCCTGAACCGCTTAACTTTAGGAACACCTTCATTTTTAAAGACATCGTGCACTAAAAGTGTACAATTATGACAAAGTCTCTTCAAAATGTGTAGGTAATTAACATGCAGATACTTTTCACCTTAGTATATCAGATTATATCAGTGCATTGAGAAGTATTTATTTAAAATGATACTGATACTTTTCACACATGATTTTAGGAACATTCATGCTTCCTCCACCCCCCCCCCCCACCCGGACTACAATGCCAATAGTGAACTAAGAGGCAAGTCAGTTATTATGTGCACCCTCTGGGTGGCCTGCGTTCCTATTAAACGTGAACAACATTATAGTTTATTAAATCCAACGCAGGAGAAGATTGAGTACAGTGCACATCCTGAAGTCATGTGTTTCGAGGTGCTCTTATATATAATAATGAAGACAAAGGAGGTAATGTGAAGTAAATAATCGCCTAGGATCACACAGTTTGATTATGTGGGGAAGCCAGGATTAATTCCAGGTTTGCTGATTTCACATTTTGCATTTCAGCCACTGGATGTATAAGACTTGCTTTCCCTAATCCCACTTTGCCGCCAGCCCCTTCCCCCTGCTGCCTCCAAACCCAGAGCCCCCCCTTGCTGGCATCATTGCAGCCCTTGGTTACATCATAGACCAAACTTTTTGGCCACTGGTAAAATGTTTGCAAATAACCACAGCCTGGGAGTGCAGTGACCTCTAGTGGCTAGTTCTATGACTACATGTTATGCGGCCTTAAGGTGTATGTATAAGAGAGACAAATGTAATGTTCATTTTAAATGCTTTATTAACAATCAGTAGTAATGATTACATTTCAACATTGTTATTGACTATGGTGATATAATGATGGGACATTTAACATGTAGATATTGATCTTTTTAATGTGGTGACCCCTTGACGAAGCCAATAGGCTTGCTTTATTTAAGTGATAACGCCCTATATTGTGATGTTCTATCTGGTATGGTAACTAGACATAATATCGAAAAAAAAATATCGAGTAGCCAGAATATCGAGTTTTTAATATCGAATGGACAGAATATCGACTTGCAAAAATATAGTGGTGAAGAATATCGAAAAACAGGTAAGAAATATCGATTGCAATAATATAGAAGTAAGTAATATCGACAGTCATAATATAGTTGTTAAAAATATCGAATTTTTTATAGTGTTTTAAGTGTTAGTATATGTGTTAAAAGTATGTATTAATATTGGAATGTATGTTAGAATATTTTTAAAATATTGAATTTTATGTTTGTTTTATTTTTTTGTAATTTAATTCCGTAGCGGGTTGTGGGTTTATAGGGGAGTAGGGTGGGAAGTAATTTAATTATAGTACATTAAATAATAATTTATAGGAATTATTAATTATTTTTAATTTAATTTTGCGTTTTACTTCTGTAGCGGGTTGTGGGTTTATAGGGGAATAGGGTGGGAAGTAATTTAATTATAGATTATTAAATAATAATTTATAGGAATTATTAATTATTTTTAATTTAATTTTGCGTTTTACTTCTGTAGCGGGTTGTGGGTTTATAGGGGAATAGGGTGGGAAGTAATTTAATTGTTATTAGTTAATTATTAATTGGTATTGAAAATTAATTGGTTGTTGATGAATTATTAATTGGTAAATAATTAGTATTAATTGGTAATTAATTTGTATTAATTGTTTAATTGATAATTATGTTAATTTTATTCATTTAATATTTGTAGCGGGCAGTGTGTTTATAGGGGAATATGGTGGCAAGTAATATAATTGTAAATAAATAATTATTTAATTTATTTGTGTATATTGTTAATTAATATATCTTTAATTTAATTTTGCATTTTACTTCTGTAGCGGGTTGTGGGTTTATAGGGGAATAGGGTGGGAAGTAATTTAATTGTTATTAGTTAATTATTAATTGGTATTGCAAATTAATTGGTTGTTGATTAATTATTAATTGGTAAATAATTAGTATTAATTGGTAATTAATTAGTATTAATAGGTAAATTGATAATTATGTTAATTGTATTCAATTAATATTTGTAGCGGGTATTGTGTTTATAGGGGAATATGGTGGGAAGTAATATAATTGGAAAAAAATAATTATTTAAATAATTTGTGTGTATCCTTAATTAATATATTATAAATTAATTATTAATTGGTATTATTTGCATTTATTAATGTTTGTTATTGAAAAACAATTGTTTGTTAAATAATTATTAATTGTTAATTAATTAAACAAAAATGTATTGGTATTTATAAATAATCAATTCTTGTGTGATTGGTAATTAATTGTAATACTTGTTTTTGTATTAATAATTAATTAATTTAAAAATAAATATACATTTATTATTTTCTCTACTATTGCACTTACTCGAGTGGGAATAGTCATTTTTACACCTACGCTATCCAATGCTTTCCCTATTATTGCACTCTCTGGAGTGTGAATAGTAATTTTTACCCTCCCGCTATCCAACACTTTCCCTACTGTTGCATTCTCTGGAGTGGGAATAGTAATTTTTACCCTACCGCTATCCAACGCTTTCTCTAGTGTTGCACTCACTGGAGTGGGAATAGTAAATTTGACCCTCCCGCTATCCAACCCTTTCCCTACTGTTGCACTCTCTGGAGTGGGAATAGTAATTTTTACCCCTACGCTATCCAACGCTTTCCCTACTGTTGCACTCTCTGGAGTGGGAATAGTAATTTTTACCCTACCGCTATCCAACGCTTTCCCTACTGTTGCAGTCACTGGAGTGGGAAGAGTAAATTTGACCCTCCCCCTATCCAACGCTTTCCCTACTGTTGCACTCTCTGGAGTGGGAATAGTAATTTTTACCCCTACGCTATCCAATGCTTTCCCTACTGTTGCACTCTCTGGAGTGGGAATAGTAATTTTTACCCTACCGCTATCCAACGCTTTCCCTACTGTTGCAGTCACTGGAGTGGGAATAGTAAATTTGACACTCCCGCTATCCAACGCTTTCCCTACTGTTGCACTCTCTGGAGTGGGAATAGTAATTTTTACCCCTACGCTATCCAACGCTTTCCCTACTGTTGCACTCACTGGAGTGGGAATAGTAAATGTTACCCTCCCACTATCCAATGCTTTCCCTACTGTTGCACTCTCTGGAGTGGGAATAGTAATTTTTACCCCTACGCTATCCAATGTTTTCCCTATTATTGCACTCTCTGGAGTGGGAATAGTAATTTTTACCCTCCCGCTATCCAACGCTTTCCCTACTGTTGCATTCTCTGGAGTGGGAATAGTAATTTTTACCCTCCCGCTATCCAACGCTTTCCCTACTATTGCACTTACTGGAGTGGTAATAGTAAATTTTACGCGCCCGCTATCCTACACAGAAAATATTTAATATTTTTAATTAATATCACGTTAAGATATATGTATTAATTTTTTTTTTTAACTTACTTTAATTATTCATTAAGTTTACTGTTATTTAAGTATTTTTAAGTATGTGTCAGTTAATTATATGTATTATTTCATTCATTTAACATTACTTTTAAAACATTTAAAAAATTCGATATTTTGACTAACTATATTATTTACAACGATATTTAGGATTCGATATTTTTGTAACTTCCTGTTTGGAGATAGGACTTCGATATTTTGGCATTCTATATTTTGGCATCGATATTTTTGTAAGTCTATATTTTTGTAGTCGATATTATGTCAGTGATCCATCTGGTATAGGTGAGGGTGTACTGTGATTTTGGGGATCATCACCCAGTAGAAGTCAAATTTGATTTTAGAATGTCAATAAAGGTTTTTTAATCTGCCACATGGGTATATTTGTAAACTAATGTGTAGTATTCAGTGTTGTGTGTTTTTAATAAATGTACTTTTCCTTTTTCAAAGAAAAAGCACTGACTGGACAATCGTATATTGAGTGTTATTATTGTGTGCCAGCAAGTATTGATTAATAGTCCTCACAGATTAGGCCCTGGACTTCTCTTGTTCACTACCCTGAGAGTGTCATGGGCTACAATGGAGTGTTTGGCTCCAAATAAGGGGAAATTGTGGATGTATTACCTCTGAAGACCTCGCTTTCTGCCCAACTAAACCGTAGGCACACTTACAAGGAATTGGCTTAGGACAGCGCCTCAAGTCCTTTCGCTGTGTTGCCCTGTGCCAATTTGGAAGGGCAGGAATGCACTGTATTCACAAGATACGGTTGTAGTAGGCCCTCTTAATATTCAGAGCCCAACAAATTACAGGAACTCTGGATTCAAGTGATATAAATAAGGATTTATTCTGATATAGGTGACCCACGACTTGTCACATCAGAAACCCAGTCTTCATCTGAATGTCTACCGACATTCTAGAATCAGACTGAGTTTCTTAGATTGCTTACATCAGTACATTCCTTAAAGTTACAACATGCAAGTACTCTAAAATTAATAACAATCAACTTACTACACACCTTCCCCTTTTACACAAAAAGAAATCAACCGATACAACAAAGAAATGTCATTGTGAATAGAAGATCATAAAATATAAACAGAAAAAAAACATAAAAGCAACACATAAAATGATTACTTAAGTCATGACATAATCACGGAAACGGATAGGTGCTGTCCTTATTCTAGACTCTGTAAGATTCCTGCAACTACCATCACCTTCTCCTTTATCAGATGTTAAACAAGGAGAGGCCTGATGAGATGAGGTTACAGTAGAATCACCTCTGTCAAATTGATGTAAATTACTATGAGATAAATGACAAGAGGAACCAGATTGAGAACCAATATTGTCACATACACCAAACCAATATGAATCCAAATTATCCATTACATAAGTGTTATGTTTGTTCTCACAAATAATGGCAGCTTGTTTGTTGGTGATTTTAATAAGTGCATTTTTGTTCCACCAACCTCTATCCTGTAGAAGAGCAGACATGTGAGAAACTCGTACAACTTGAACAGGAGATGAATATTTTGAGTGGCCTTTAGAAACTTTAATGGGTTTCCGAATCAAAACCCAATCACCAGGAAATAAAGGTTTATCAGATACATGGAAGCATTTATCATAGTCATGTTTGTAACTGTCTTGTTTTTTAATTACTCTATCCCTAATTTTGTTTAAATCAAGAGGAACATGAGAAGATTTCTCAAGTAACCATGAGGGATTAAGTTTAGAGGTTGGTATGCGGCCTCTTAACAACGTGAAAGGAGAAACTCCTGTAGTAGTGTGTGGTGTGGTATTGTAGTTCCAAACTTTCTGGAACAAAAAAGAGGGAATATTTAAACCATTATTTGCTGCTGTTTGTACAGCATCTATTAACAAACGGTTGGCACGCTCAACAAGTCCGTTTGTAGATGCACTATACAAAGGAGCAAGAGTATGTTTAATATCTAACTTACTTAAAAACAAATCAAAATCATGAGTAGTAAAATGAGAACCATTGTCACTTGAAATGTCATCAGGTGTCCCTTCAGTGTAAAATAAGCATTGCAAAAATAAGATGGCAGTATCAGAATCTGCATTTTTGACAAAAGAAAAATATATCCATTTTGAAAAATAATATACAGCCACAATAAGGTATTTTTTTCCGAATTGAAAACAGAATATAGGCCCGAATAGTCTAAACCAATTTTTTTCCATGCTGCGGAAGGCCATTGGACAGGACAAAGAGGAGAATTAGAGGACTTCCAATGTTTGTCAGAACAAAGGCATTGAGGACATTGACTAACATGAATTTTGACTTGATTGTCAATGCCAGGCCACCGATACATTTGTTTAATCTTGTTAACGGTAGCAGTGGTACCTGGATGTCCTTCATGAGCTAGAGAAATAATCTTATCTCTGACACCCCTGGGAGGAACAAATTTATCCTGTCGCAATAAAATGTCATTGGAGCAAGATAATTCAGAAGCAATTTGTGCAAAGTTTTTTTCTTCTACCGGTAAACTTCGATCCAAAGGCCAACCATTGACAAGGAACTTTTTGACATTTTGCAAACAATCAACTTGTTGAAAACATCTCACCCAATCATCCTTAGTGATCTGGTAGGTTTGTATGACATCTTCAACAGAGAAAACACATTCAAGCTCATCATCAACATCAACAATTTCTTGACTGTGAGGAAGTGGAATACGTGAAAGACAATCAGCTCGAAAATTTTTGCCACCAGGAAGATACTTAATATCAAAATTGAATTCCTGAAGTCTAGCTAATAACCTCACAAGTCGAGAAGATGCTTTATTAGAGGAACTATCGCCCAGCATATACATTAATGGTTTATGATCTGTAAATAGCTGAAATTTTGTTCCCCAAATATACATGCGAAAGTTTTCTACCGCCCAAGTGCAAGCTAAAGCTTCATGCTCAATAGTACTGTAATTGAGTTCAGCAGAAGTTAATGTACGAGAAGCAAAAGCTATCGTACACTCCTGTCCATTAACAATCTGACTCAAAACAGCTCCTAGTCCTTTGGCACTGGCATCAACGGTAATAATGCTTTGAATACCATACGTAAATGGTTTGATTGCAGGTGCATTGACAATTAATTGTTTAACTGATTTGAAAGCTTGATCTGTGTCTAACGACCACTCAAATTTAGCATGTTTTTAAAATAAATTCCTAAGAGGCTGTACAACCAGAGCATAACCTTGAACAAAGCGAGCACAGTACTCGCTCAATCCAAGAAATGCTCTCAAAGAATCTTTGTCGGAAGGAGCAGGTGCATTTTTGATTGCATCCAACAATGAATTTTTCAGTTTAATACCTTCACTTGATAGATTGTGACCCAAGTAATCTACGTCCTGAGTAAGAAATTTGCATTTGTTAATATTTACGGTCATACCATTTGTTTGTAAATTTTGCAAAGCTTTTTCAAGTAGAGTGTAATGTTGTTCTAATGTTTCACAGTGAACCAAAATATCATCTTTGAAAGCTTGAATACCCAAGCAATTGTCAAAAACCTTATCCATCAATCTTTGAAATATGCTAGCAGCAGAAGCCAAACCAAAAGGAAGTCTCTTATACATGTAAACACCAAACGGAGTTACAAAAGTAGTTAGAGGTTGAGACTTAACAGACAAAGGGATTTGGTGATATGCCGAGCGTAAATCAATAGTGGAAAAGAATTTGCTGCAACCTAATTTAGCAAGCATATCATGAATTTTAGGTAAAGGATGGGCATCCACGACAATGTTACGATTGAGAATCCTCAAATCCGCACATAGACGAATATCGCCAGAGTGCTTACGTGCTACAACTGCAGCAGAAACACACTCTGATGATTCCACAGGACAAATGATATCTTGAGAACACAATTGATCTAGGTGATTTTTCAGGTAATCCCTAACAGAGAGAGGAATGGGGCGTACTTTTTGAATGACAGGAAAAACCTTGTCTTTTCATTTAATAGTGTGTTCGAAGTTTTTGACTAGACCGATTTCAGTACTAAAGACAGATTTATATTTCTCAAATAATTTAGTAAGCATAGGGTCATGTGTTCTGTTATCGTCAACCCATAACACAGGAAAATCACCAAGTACTACAGGTTCAGGATGACCAGGTTTCAACAGTATTCCCAAACCTGCTTGATCACGCCATCCTAGAATGTCTCTACCATCCAAAGCAACATAAACTTTTGTGTTAATGACTCTTCCTTTAAAAGTAATTGTGTCATTAAAATAACCTCGCATAATAATGTCATACTCACCAAACGCTTTGGGATTCATGTCGGTAGAAGTTAATTTAGTGTTTGGCCATAACCTATAGAATGTTTTCTCATCTAAAATAGTGATTTGTGAACCCGAGTCTGCCATTACAACAATATCAATTTCCCCAATTAAAACTTTACAATTAGGACCTTTTACTTTTTTACCATCCAGGGAATTAACATGTATAGACAAAGAAGATATATTTGAAGCTTCACAAATGTCATCATCAGTGTAAATGTGGTTCACTTTGCTTTTGTCCCTGGGTAACCTACACATAGTGAAGAAGTGACCAATTTTTTTGCAGTTATTACATCTGTTGCCTTGAGCTGGACACTTAGGATTATTACCTACATGAAATTTCGATCCACACCTATAACACCAGATATTAGGCTTGTGTTCAAACACTTTTTTGTCCTTTAAACGATTTGCAACAGCATTAACATAAATTTGGTTACTATTGTCAGTATCAATGTTCATAACATTGGTGTTGCTGAGTGAATTAGAAGTTTCCGCTAAAATGTTCAACGATGTAACAGAACACTCAATGCTCTTAGCGATGATCATGACCTCATCCAAAGTGGGATTTTTACAAAATAATATACGCTCTTGTATTTTTTTGTTGCAACAGTTAAAAATTAATTGGTCTCAAAGTGCAGTATCCAGATAAGAACCAAATTCACATTTTGTAGCAAGAACCCTTAACGTTGCTAAATAATCCTCAATGGATTCTTCTGCTGAGTGTTTTGGTTTAAAAAACACATGCCTTTCGACCATTACTGAGGGTTCATCTTTGTACTGTTTACCCAAATGAGCTAAGGCTTCAGAATAAACGTTGCAGGAATCATCAGATGATGGAGGTTGGGCAATAGGCAGACTGTCAAATAATTGTTGTCCCGCATCACCTAGATGGTTAAATAAAATAGCCCTTTTTCTTGATGGAGAATATTCAAGGGCATCTATTGCCTCCAAATAGTTTGTAAATACTCTTAACCATTTGTGCCAGGGAGTGGGCAGCTTACCTGCAATCTTCAAAAAATATGGTGGAGCCAAAATGCTTTCGTTAGAATTAGGCATTGTTCATAAAAAACGGCTTTCCTTATGTATGCACAAAGAAATTAGTACACTGCTCTGTCTTTGTATTGCTTTATAAATGGTGTCGATCGCGATGGCAACTAAAAAAAAAATGAGTGAGAAGACGAATTCGGAACAACGTGGCACCAATATACTTGAATTAAAACAATCCCAATCCTCCAAAATGGCCGCTAAAGAGTGATGATGCAACCATGCGTTGACGTCATATCCTGATGTTTCCTTTCGAAGCGGCGTCAAAGAAAATAGACGGCACACAATGGAATTAGACAGTGCAATCGCGAGCTCGTGGCATAGAATGAAGTTGACGTTTGAATAATGCTGAGTTTATCCCGGTAAGAAGATCGTTGAGATAGAACAAATATATATATATATATATATATATTTTAATGCGTAATGTACTCACGAATTTGAAGACCGAAATAACTCCAAATTAAACACGGTGAAGCGGTCGGTGGGTCTTTTTTTTCCTTTTCTTCTTAACTTCTCGGTTGAGCGCGATTCATAGGATCGCAAGCGCTCTACCCGATTGAAGAAATAAAACAATCCCAGCGCGTCACCAAATCATGTAGTAGGCCCTCTTAATATTCAGAGCCCAACAAATTACAGGAACGCTGGATTCAGGTGATATAAATCAAGCTTTATTCTGATATAGGTGACCCACAACTTGTCACATCAGAAACCCAGTCTTCATCTGAATGTCTACCGACATTCTAGAATCAGACTGAGTTTCTTAGATTGCTTACATCAGTACATTCCTTAAAGTTACAACATGCAAATACTCTAAAATTAATAGGACAGGATAGGATAGGATAGGATAGGATAGGATAGTCACTTGTATAGCGCGAACAAATGCCCGAGGCGTTAACAATCGACTTACTACAACGGTGCAATCATGTCTTTTCAGCTGGCATGGCATGGCACTGGAGGGACCAATTGAAGGGCCTCCGTATAATATCCCGAGTATCATATGTCCACCCAAACCTACTAATCACTCACAGAGGTGGTCCTGAGTTTCCCAGTGGGCACCACTGTCATAGGCAGGAACTTCAATGCTATATTGCAACCGGGAATAGATGTTACTAGTACACCCGCAGCACATCAAGGCATACAGGTGAGACAACTACAAGGGTGGCTGGACTCCCTGGCTTTATGTTATGTCTTGCAGATATGGTACCCCGAAGTAGGGGTCATACGCACATGTCGGCAGCTCATAAGACTCGCCTATACACATTTCTTTCTTAGCGGAGGATGTGCTATGGGTTACTCAGTTAGACATCCTCCCTAGTGGCATATCCGATGACTCCCTGATTGAACTCCACATTAGTAGCCCAACATGCTCATGACGCCCTGTGTGGCGGCTCAATGCCTGGTTTCTCCAAGATGAGAAATGCACTACATTTCTAGACACAGAACTGCAGGCCTACTTCGCAACTAATACAGGGTCCATTGCCTCTGCAGGCATGCTCGGGGAGGCCAGTAAGGCAGCAATGTGGGGATTAGTTAAAGTGTATGTTAGGTAGCTCAAGAAAGATGAGCAGCAGCACATGTTTGACCTGGAGCGCCATACTCATGCTGGAACAGCAGCTCTTGCTCGACCCCTCAGGGGCCCTCAGGCGTCAGTTGGAACTAGCAAGCTTTACCCTTACACAAACAGCCCTAGAGGAGGCCAGACAGTGCTAGAAGGCCTCCAACAAGCGGGTCTATGAGATGGGAAACAAATGAGGTAAACTACTCTACTGGCTAGCCACAAAAGGTGCGGCCGCCAGGGAAATTCCAGCAATCCATGATTAGGCGTGGATCCTGCACACTGACGCGGAGTCAAGTACCACCAGTTGTTATATGCAGTCTGCCCTAGCTCCCCTGTGAGCAACTTCAGCCCCTCCTTGTGGACATTCTGCTCCCTCGACTCTCCTCCCAGGAAGACCTTGATGCGCACATCACCATGGAGGAAATACAAGCTGCCATAACTAAGCTTCAGCTCTGGGGCCGGACCAATACCCCCTGGAATAGTTACAGGACCTCCTATCCCCACATCAACTCATTGTGTACCTGGAGGTGGCTTGTGTGGGCTGCTACCTACTGGAACATGATGTTGCCACAATAGTAATGATCCTGAAATTTGACCAGCCGTTGCTGTGCTGTGGCTCATATAGGCCCATATCTTATAAACATAGAAGTAAAAAGCTTTGTTGAGATCATCGCGTTTAGGCTTGGCAGCGTGATTTCTACACTGTCCACCCTGATCACTGTAGGTTCATGCCCCACCACAGCATCTGGCACTGCGTACGTCAGCTGCAGGTGGCCTTAGCCTGGACCTCTGATATACCAAAGCCTTGTGCACTCTTGCTTCTTGACTTTGAGAAGGCCTTCGATTCCATGAATTGGTGCTTCCTGTGGGCAGTCTTGGTCAAGATGGGCTTCGGCCCACAAATCTGAGCAAACATTGATCTTCTGTCCTCCCAGCCAACAGCCCGGGTATTAATAAATGGAGTTATCTATGACTCCTTTCCTATAAGTAGGAGTACTAGGCAAGGGTACACACTGTCGCCCCTCTTATTCGCTCTTACTTTTGAACTGTTTGCCCGACTAATACGAGAATCGCGAGGAGGATTCAATTGCGCTTTATGCTGACGACCTCCTTCTCTACCTGGCTGAATCCCAACTAGCTGTGCATAGATGCCTTCATCTTCCATAACTCTATGAAGAGGATGCGGGCCTCAGGGTGCACTGCTTTAAGTCCTTATCGGTCCTGATTCATGGTGACAACGAGAAAATCAAATGGCAATCCCCCATACCCATGAAACGCCCGAGTTTCTAGTATTTGGACATTCACATAGCCCTCCTCCACAAGTTGAATGGGAGCTAAACCTGACACCCCTCCTGTCCCGCACGAAGGTGGATCTACAATGGTGGTCCTCTCCATCTCTTAATATACTGGGCTGAGTACCCCTCTCCAAAATGATGGTCCTCCCATGATGCCTTTATGTACTTCAAAATTTCTCGCCTCCATAGTCCGTGACTTTCTAAGGCAGGCCATCCTATGTGGCCTGCATAATAAATGCAAACTTTCAGTATATGACGGTGGTATGGCAATGGCCGCCTCCAACTATATTACTTAGCCATACAACTACATGTGATCAGCGACTGGCTGACTGGTGGGTGGGATGACTCTGCACATCGAGCAGAACTCTCCTTGTTCACTATGAATGAAGTCAATGGTCTGTTATATGGGAACCTGATCCTCAAACGCCTTCCTGAGGTGACAAGGGTAGTCCTTCAGACTTGGAGGTTGGCTCTGCACTTTCTCCACCGTCAGGACAAGCTCACACAACAGAACCCTACTATGGCAGGGTCACTCTCTCGCTCATACCTCCGGTCTCTATGGATTTCAGGGGTGGCACAATGTTGGTATCACCACCCTTGGGGACATCTGGAAGGGGAGCCACATTAAATCTTTCTAGGCTGTCCAGGTACAATTTGACCTCAACAAGACACAATTCCATCAATATCTACAACTTAGACATGCTCTCTTCATGTACAGGGACCGTCTGACCTCCCTACCAGAACATAGCCCGCTGGAGGCTCGACCACTAATGTGCAGGGTATGGAAGGGGGGAATCTCCAACACACTGATTAACAATGCCCCTGATGTCTTGACACCCTTGCAACGTGATAGAGGCCTGGATTGGCGTCCTGGAAGACGCGGATTGGCAATTGCACATATGGCATCTCACAAAATAGCAATGTCCTCCCGTCACAGGCCGATCTAGATGCACAACTTTCACTGTACATACATAACCCCTTGAAACTATGGCAGACGAGGAAGCAATCGACCCCAGCCTGTTTCTGATGCTTCTATCCAGATGCTGATTTTTTCATAAAACTTGGTCCCGCCCCCGATTACCCTATACTAGGAGTGTATAGCCTCTCCCCCTTCCCAGTTTTTGGGTGCAAACTTACACTGACACCCAGGACACTCTTATTAGGTATATTGGACGACCTTGGCATCACTGGGGGTAGACGTAATTTGTCAGGATGGCCATGGTAGTGGCGAAAAGAGATATAGCCCAGAAAATGGAGAGGGCCCACTGCACCAACATGGACTGAGTGGGAGAGGGGAATAGACCAATGTACCACGCTGGGAGAACCTATTTACGTGGCCTGAAGATATCCTCTCAAACACAGGCATATATGGGGGAAAAGGATGGACTACTACGGCCTACTGTTCATGTTTCCTTCCTTGGAATGTGTTGGGGCAGGTAGGCGGTTGCGTTAGCAATGGGGGTGTTGTGTTTGGCTTTTTCTTTTGCTTTCTTTTAATGCATTACCTGTCTTCGTTGGAAATCAATAAAAAGAAGTTATTAAATAAAATTGAAAAATTCACAGAAATTCTGCGGAATTTCACAAAGGGGCAGTGTGGGCATCGCAATGTGCAGTGCATATCTCTCGGTGCCCTTACATACTTGTCTAAGGGCCCTGAGGGGTATGCACTGCAGTGCATATCACTTAGCAGCCTTACATACCTATTTAAGGGCACCAAGAGGTATGCCCTGCAGTGCAGTGCATGCCCCTTGGCACCCGTGCATTAATATGTAAGGGCACTGAGGGGTTTGCCCTGTTGTGCAGTGATTTAAACAGGACTGGAAGAGGGAGAAGATTAAACTTTATCTGCAGTGGTTTTTAAACACAAAGGGACTGCTTTCTCTTCCAACCCTGTTAAATTAAAAACCACTACAGATTCATTCTGCCGGCAGCGTGGCGAAATTTAAAGAGTAATTCCATGTTGCAAGAATAATGCAGAATTACCACATTCTTCCAATTCAGCCGCCAGAATTAAATACCCGCCCATCCCTAATTTGAGGCATAGTTACTACGAGCCAGAAAAACACGTGTTAACAAGATGTAACACGTTTGTTTTAAATGCAATAGCGCCTTCTCAGTGTGTCCAGGTACATTCAAAAGTGACTCCACAATCTGCATGTTGTTCATACGGCACAAAAATATAACATGCAAAAACAAGTCCAACATAAGATACTCATTGATAGTGGTCAGGGCTGCTTTATTATGAAACACTTGACAAACAATGCAAACAATCAGATGTGAGAAAAATTTAACCCAGGTCTGGGTTCACGGCATCTCCTTAGGAGTTTGGTCTAACAAACACATTGTGGATTTGACAAAGCAAATACATGTTGTTTTTTATATGGAATAGGAAATGCTTCTCTGATCAGAAGAAATAAATCACCAAGCAAATAGGGTTGCTCTTGACCCAATGTAGCTTCAGTAAATGCACTGAAAATGAAAATATTATGGGAGGGAAAGTTGACATTAAGGCAAATGACTTTAAATGTCTTAATGATGCCCATCCCACATGTAAAATAGATTCATCAGCCCCCAACCCCAAATTGCAAGTATATTTCACAAGTATTTTATTATATTTTAAATACCGCAAACAAGCTAATGAATGTTATTGGGCTTATGGGCTCTTTCTCTTGTACATTCAGTCAAAACTAGTTTTCAGTAGTCCTTTCAGTCTCTCACATTAAATGAGTAAAGCAAAGTGACTGAGTCAAACATGTAATGGCAGATCAAGGAGCAAAGGCCACAAGCAATGTTCTATGTTACTTTTTTCATACACATTTGAAATTGAAAAAATATAGTATGCAAACAAGCCAAATTGCATAAAGGACTGTAAATCAAAGTCATTTTTTTAAATACAAATACATTTTCTTTCTTACCGTTTATTTTGCCCTACTATCACACCCAGGTGGCAACTGGTCCCATGTCATGTGTGACACCTCGAGACAGTCCTGACTTTTTCACCCAAAGAAATATTTAGCATGGTGGGATTTTCCACACTTGCAACGTTAAATGTGAAACTACAATTACCCTAAAAGTGTTCATATTGTGATTGTTCACCAGAAATTAGGAGAGGCAGACTTTGTGGGTTAATTGGATGCCCCATTTTACAAACTCCCAAGCCAGGACTGACAAAAAGATTAATAATGGTCCTTACAAAGTGGCTCACCACCACTCTCTTTTCTTTCACTAAAATTGCAGCACATTGTTCAGAAAGAAATATCTTTTGTTTCCTAGAGGCATAAGTAAATGCTCCTCTTAGCCACAGCCTAGCACCCCCACCGACATTCATTAACTCCCTAGGGAGGCCCGTCCCACAGTTTGAAGACTTCTGCACTAAGGGTGCATGACCTGCAAGATAGTCCATGGAGGACAACTCACAGAAGCTTTTGAAGGAAGGACCGGAGTCCGCCAGGGTTGTTGGCTCTCACCTTCATGCTGTCCATAGACTGGTTCATGAAGGCATCCACAGTAAGGACAAGAAATGGGATCCAGTGGACACCTTGGATGCAGGTTGATGACCTGGACTTTGCAGATGACCTGGCCCTACTTTCCCAGACCCATCTGCAGAAGCAAGAGAAGACCTACAAAGTGGCAGGCACGTCAGCACAAATTGGCCTCAACATCCACAGGGCAAAAACCAAGATCCTAAAGGCTAACACTGCCAGCACAACTGCAGTCACTCTGGAAGAGGTTGAAGCCTTCGCCTACCTGGGCAATGTTGTGGACAAGCAGGGTGGCTCAGCTGCTGATGTAATGGCAAGAATCAGCATAGCAATGACTGCCTTCCTTCAGCTAAAGAAGATCTGGAGTTCTAAGGACCTTATGCTGCAAACCAAGACTTTTTAACACCATGTCCTTCTCTATGGAGCAGAAACTTGGAGGACAACAGTGACCACCATCGACAAAGTCCAGACCTTCATCAGCGCCTGCCTTCAAATTTGATGTGCAAAAACCATGAGCAACAATGACCTACTGCAGCAGACTTTCCAACTCCCTGCTCGTGGAAGAGAATATGAAACGAGGCTGGGGTTGGATAGGTCACACCCTCCGCAAACCTGCATCAAACACCACTAGGCAAGCCCTCACCTGGAGCCCTCAAGGGAAAAAGAGGAAGGCCAAGAAACACCTCGCCTCGAGGCTTCAAGGCTGACTGCAAGGAGATAGGTTACACCTGGAGTCAGATTGGAAGAAAATCCCAGGACGGAGAGGGCTGGAGAGTACTGGTCTATATCCCGGGAGGGGTAGTAGGCATAAGTAAGTAAGTAAGTAAGTAAGTAAATAGCACCAAGGGTAGGTATATGGTAAAGTATCAGGTTGCTGATACTTATTAATGGGTGAGAGAAAAACACTGTCTCCTACCTCAGTTGTGGTCAACACGTGTCCAGGAGTGCCCGATCGGTGCTAGATTTCTGAATATCCAGATAAGATAAATTTACATACACTCAATTTAAATGGTATTGGATTTCTGGAAGGGATCTTGCTTCCTGGACCAACATCAGGCAGATTTGTTCTGGCATAAGGTGTATCATATGCTACTGTCAAAAAGTTCTTGTCATATATATGTGCCCTCCCTCTCTTGCAAAAAAGAACAAAGAGACCTATATGCCTTGCCAATGCTTTTAGCCATGCTGTACAGCACAGTGGGTGACAGGAAGGGACAGCAACAGGTAGGGGAAGCAGCAGTCATTGGAGAATAGTGGGCAGATGTGAGGTAGAAGCACATGAGCTGAAAAGCAACTGGGGAAGTACACGAGGGCAAGTGCAACACGGAAAAGGGGAGGGGAGAAGCAAGAGAGAGCAATCGAAAGTGTGACGATGGATAGGGAAGAGAAGCGCACGAGGAGTACAGCTAGAAAACACATGCACTCTAATGGAAAGCTTAGCCCATAAAAAAAGGTAGTGCCCAAAAAGTAAGCAGTGGAAGGACACAAATAAAGAGGCTCTCCTCCGGGGAGGGACAAACAGAAGATGAGAAAGTAAAGCAATTAAATAAGATGCAAGCATAAGAGTGACAATAAAGCCACCCAATAGTAAGTCATGGGCGGATTCTGACCCTACTGTAAGCTGACAGTAGGTCTTTCGCAAAGAGCTTGCATTTTCTGGTAGATGAGACCTAGAAATAAGCAAAATAAATCTATTATTCACAAAATCTCATGGCCAGCAAATGAACAGGAGAGAAGTCTTCCACCCATCAATGGATTTCACAGAGTATGTAAAAGTAGAAAATCACAAAATAAACAGTGCACCATAGCTAATAATTATGCCGTAATATACAGGTGAACTTTATTTTATGATAGCACCCAAGCAGCTACAACCTGTTTGAAAATGTACATGTATTTGGTATAGCCAGGCTCAAGAGATTCAGATCGCAGGACGTTTTCCTCTTTAGCTCTCTGGATTCTACTTCTGTCTGAGAATCACAAATTAGTATTATGAAATTTTGTTCAGCAGATACAAACACAGGTGTTGGTTGGTGGACGGCAAGAAAGAAAGAAAGAAGAAAATGAACAGGCCGTGCACCACATTAACAGGCCTACATTATGCATATGCAAGTTCGTAATTTATATTGGCAACATTACTAAAATCTCTGCGTCAAGCACCCATAATTGTTGCACTTGCTAGTTGCGGGTTCAAATTAATGGAAATCACAAATAAAAATTATGTTTGCCTGTTTTCCTAACCCTGTCTGTGCATACTTTAGTCACACCGCAAAGTACATATACAAAATGTTTGCAGATCAGAATAATTTCTGATGTAACAGATTGGTGCACCTTCTGCAGCACGTACACCTATGTGAGAAATTGGATTGTTAGTTGAGAAGGGGATGAGCCCTTCTTAAGCAACAACCACAATTCCCGTCAGAGTAAACCACTAAAGACACAAAATTAACCTGTGCTTAACCCTCTGGTAGCTTGGCTAAAATGCAGTCAGGCTTAACTTAGAGGTAATATGTAAAGTATTTAGGCATCACACAAGCAGTAATAAAGTGAAAACACAACACAAGAAAAATCCCACACCTATTTAGAAAAATAGAGTACATTTTAATAATGTATCTGACATCAAAACAACAAACTTTTAATCATCAGTAGAACCGGAGTTATGAATTTTTAAGTTTTATAGTGAAAATTAGCGCCTAAAAGATCAAAGAGCCAACCACGGACATCTAGTCACGCGAGACCGGTTCAAAGTAGAAAGTGATGGCCGACCGCGGTGGAGCACAGTTTGGCTACAAAGAATGTATTGGGCCTGGTCTTGGCTTACTTCCGTCCTTACAAAAAATTCTGTAAAAAAATTGTCCAGGAAGGTAAAGTTCACTGGTATTGAAGATTTCTACGTTCTGACTTAGTCTCTTTTTAGAAAGTTGAAAATCTCCAGTGGGACGAGGCTGCAGACGGCGAGGGCTCCACGGGGTCAGATACCCCTTCTGCAAGAAGCCGCTGAACAGGATTGTTGAGTATAAAGGAGGTAACCCATATATACTACCTGACCTGGGTCAATGATTACAGTATATAACATAAGGTCGTGGTAGCGTACTTATTTAAAGCAAAAAGAGTTAATAGTAGCAAAACACAAAACTTAATTTGTTCTGGTATAAATCCAAAAAATGTAATTTAGAAAAGAGGGAAGAATTCCCAAATGCGATTGTATTCAAAGCATGAACATTTAAAGGCAACACTGTAGCTCAATATAATTTTGATACAGTATGCTACAGTGCTCTTAGTGTGGTAGAGGAAAAACGAGAGAGGTAGGGGTTCAGTGGTAACATGAAGATAAGGGACAGGGAAAAGGTAATAGTGACATAAGTGCATCAACATTTCATAGAGTGATTCTTTTCCAGCTTCAGTGAGGTCATATGTTCCAGATGATACACATAACTCAATTGGACAATTAATTATTCTTAAATAATGTCGCCGGAGTTTGTGTGGTATGTGTTGTCGATGTTTCGACCCTTGTTGGCAGGACTAGTTGTTGTCCTTGCAGTAGGGGCTTCTTCAGGACTGGGAAGAGCACCTGAGAAATAATTGGAGAATGTGGGTGTGAGGACAATCAGTCTTTAATGGTGTTTGCTACTAGAAAAATAGGTTTGGAAAATACCTACTATGTTAGGAACGAAGGGGAAACCTCCGCCGTGTGTGTTAGAGAGATGTGGTCTTGATGAAGCACCTACGGGAAAAGGGGAGAGGGAAAGGGGTCACATGTCTGCTGGTCACCTAATCCCGGCAACAAGAGCGTTAGTGTCAGTGGTGGGCATGAGATTACTTACTCATGTTCTAGGGATGCAGCATGAATGGCTTGCAAACGTGGGAACAAATCGCAATAATTCTAAAACGGTAAAAGAGAACGGGAGGTTCTCATTAGTCATAGTCGAGAAAGGAAACAAGGGTGAACAAACATGCGGACAATTCCAAGTGAACTTAAAGCGACGATGTAAATCGCTGAAAATGGTCAGGGCAATCTGCCAGTGCGGGTACGCGCAAAGAATGAGTAAAAATCGCAGCATGCTGGTATATTAAGAGGGGCCGATGTGTACTGGTAAGCCTGGGGTTGAGGAGGCATGCGTGAAGACGCCACTGGGATGAGAAAAGGCTAAAGCTCCAAAAACGTGGAGAAGCCAGGTAGGTGATTAATCGATCACGGCAGCCTAACGCCGTGAAGGCGGGGCGCGCCGTCTGACACTTAATGATGGAAAAGGACAGGGAACGATCTAATCAAAGTTAAACTAAACAAAGGAATGGGCGATCGCGTGTGTGGGCAAAACAAATTGTAACACTGCAATCTGAGCGCGAGTTGAACCTGAGTACAGAAAACACTGATTTCGAAACAAACGGGGGTTCCGTGGAGAGGGAACTGAAGATAAAATCGTAAAAACCAGTAGAGCCCCCTAACGTTACATTGACTCAGCCAGCTGGATGAATAGTAAAGGAGAGGACTAACGGCTTACCTTAGTTGAATGGCTATGCGCTCAAACGGGATACACATGCCCACAAAGGATGCCTTGATATGAGATGGGCCGAGTGGGCGTGTCCGAGGACGCGTTGACGGAGAGCGTCAGAGAGACATGGGAAGAGACAGTACATGTCCGAAAACCTCAGCAGGGAGTGTGTGAAAAAAAAAAAACTACTGGAAAGAAGGGATCGGATCTAGCGGGTATAAGGTCCTCTGCAATATCCATTGAGTCATGTAGAGGTGTGGAGTGTCTCACCGAGCTGCATGTAAAGACCTGGGAAGTGGTGCAAGAGTTACTGGTCATCATATTACAATCGGAGATAGCGGTAATGGATCAGAGGACATCGCAGATCTACCTAATGAGGTGTAAATGTCCAGTAGTGAATACATTTAATCTGACGATAAACGTTAAAATACATTGAGTCAAAGAAATCACAAGATAGTACACATCCTGTTGGTTATAGAGGTTGTTACAAAAATAACCGCATAATACAGTAGTGTAATGAAGAAGAATACATGAGTTGCTGGTCATCGTGTTATACTAATAAAATCTTAACAGATCTACTTGATAAGGAGTACATGTCAAATAGTGCATACATGTTATCTGGCGAGGAGCATTACAATACATTGGATCAAAGAAATGGTAGGGTGGTATGTATCCTGTTAAACCCATAGTGCATCTAGGTGTGTGGTCTCAAGATGAACACATAAATGGTAACTACAATGGTAGTTTGTGAAAAAGGCTAATAAGCGACACAATGATGAGTACCCCCTAGTCAATTGAGAGGCCTGCCAACTGAGCATTGGTAACATCCAGTTCATTTAGTCCATTATTAACTGTGTCTAGCAGGTACATCATCTTGCACTCTCTGATGTTGAGGATAGGTCCAATATCACCACCCCTTGATCCTAAGGATACCTTTTTAAGGACCAGCCATTTGATAGAGTCAGGTGGGTGTGCGTGTGTTTTGAAATGTTCCACCAAGGGTGCACCTGGAGTGTTGTAACAGATCCTGCTACAATGTTGCAGTATGCGGTTCTTAACTCTTTGTCTGGTTTGGCCCACGTATAATAGATTACATGGGCATAGGATGGCATAGATGACGTCACATGAAATACCATTACAAAAATGGGGTAACCCTGGATTGGTCGTGGACCTGGGTACAATATAATACAAAACACAGTGGTCCTAGACCTTCTTTAGAAAGACATTAATCAGTTCCCTATTTGGGTATAATTTAGTGATAATTTTCATGAGCATTCTCAGGCGCAACGCACCTGCTCATAGTATAAAATACCTTATTCAGACATAGAACTAAAGAGTACAATAACCCATAACTTTGATCACCATACATTTTATTCTTATGCCAATGGTGTACAATTCAAGAACATTTTTCAAGATAATGTACATTTATCATTAAATATAGACACTTGCTCCAGATGGGACGTGCGTAAAGAGAAGGTGCTCAAGTGTAAAAAGATGTGAAAGAGAGGACTTCAAAGTAGTGACATGGAAAAAGAGAACATTAGTATTTTTTAAAACAACTGGACTGGTTGTAATTCACTGTCCTATCGGGCCTGGCCACGTTTACAGTAAACAACAATTTAATTACAATTTACATTTACGCAATGATAAATTCTTGCGTGGCACGTTTTTGGGAATTAATGTGGAGTCCAGGCTAAATATAGGGGCGTCGACGTTTCGACCTGTCTTGTGGCCACGAGGGTAATTCGAACCTCGGCCTTGCGGGTATTCCTCAGGACAGGATGGGGCAACCTGATTAGATATAGGGCTTAGTCACATACCTAAAAGGGCGAAAATAGGGAAGCCAGAGTCAGGGTATTGCACTGTGGGATAAAAATAATTTCTAAGAGCCACGGAATGAAGCTTACCCACCAACAACATGCAGGTAGTCAGTTCCTACTGAATAGAGGTCCATGGAATTTCTATGTGCCAAGTTGCACCTCCGCCGGTAAATGCGTGTCAAAGCAGTAGCCAAAAGAATAAAAAAGGGTGGGGGGGAGGGCGGATTAGGTAAATACCCCCATGGGTACAAAGGATCACAACTAGAAGTGTTATTAAAAACCGCAGTGAAAGGGGTTGTATTTTACCTTAATCGTACTAGAAATCAGGCACTGTAAGGTAAACGGTCCCTGTAGCGAGTCGACCGTCAATTCAGCCGTGAATGCCGATTCATTTACTGGAGAGGATAGAGAGGGAATTTAAACAGGATGGCTGGTGTGACAAAATTATCACCAGTTAGGGATCTAACATACCTTGCGCATGTATGCGAACGTATCCATTATTCGGTGCGACTGGGAAGGGGGAAGCGGCCGCCACAAGGAAGTTATACCCGCGAGCGTCACCATCGCGTGAGGATGATGCCGCCGGTACGTATTAGACAGTGATAAAAGACTGTACCGTGAGTGTCTTGTGTACCGTAAAGCTCAATGGAAGAGGTGCCCGAATGAAATATGGTACAATGTAAAAGTAGCATCATTGGCAATAATGTCCGCCGTTCAGTATATAAACAAGTTAACATCGTTGGCATCAAACAGTGATGAAAGACTATACTGTGAGTATCAAATGTTCCGTAAAGCTCAATGGAAGAAAATTGCGAAAAACATAAAGGCCCGCATGTGATAAGGCACAATCATACCGTGTCAGAGTGGCAATCTGAGTATACATCATATAAAGGCATTGTTGGCAGTAATATCAGCCGCTTGGTTTAAAATTCGATTAACATCGCTGGTATATAGTAATCAATTGGATTAAGAGACAATAAGAATGACTATCTAACCACATCGCTAGTGGGGTTAGTGATTTCCATGAGCCTGTCGCCGCTGGAGGAGCCGTGCCCTTGATCCGCTATTGCTTTGCTTTGCTGACCGGAGGGGAGACGCTGACGGGACTGCAGGTCCCAGGAGCCCGTGAGCTCCGCAGCTGGGGAGCGGACCGCCCACCTGAGTGAAGAGTCCATAAATAACCTCGCGAAACCCGCTGGCGCGGGTCCCGCATCGCTAGTGGGGCTAGTGATTTTCATGAGCCTGTCGCCGCTGGAGGAGCCGTGCCCTTGATCCGCTATTGCTTTGCTTTGCTGACCGGAGGGGAGACGCTGACGGGACTGCAGGTCCCAGGAGCCCGTGAGCTCCGCAGCTGGGGAGCGGACCGCCCACCTGAGTGAAGAGTCCATAAATAACCTCGCGGAACCCGCTGGCGCGGGTCCCGCATCGCTAGTGGGGCTAGTGATTTCCATGAGCCTGTCGCCGCTGGAGGAGCCGTGCCCTTGATCCGCTATTGCTTTGCTTTGCTGACCGGAGGGGAGACGCTGACGGGACTGCAGGTCCCAGGAGCCCGTGAGCTCCGCAGCTGGGGAGCGGACCGCCCACCTGAGTGAAGAACCTCTGTCTATTGGTTCCCGTTCTTGTTAACATCACCCGTCTCCATCTCGCGGGACGCGACGCGGGACGCCCAGGACGAAGCCCGGACTAAGGGCGGACAGTCTGTGACAGTCCGGGACTGTCTGAGGCTGGGCTGAGCTATACTCATTGTATTTTTGGAAGATCAGGACTGAGAAGATACCTCCTCTGGTAAACTGCTCCCCTGTTATATTGTCCAGTAGTGTTATTAGCCCTGTGCATATTTCACTGCTGTCGAACTATTACCTTTCCCCACTTTCACAATGCCTATAGGTCAAAGGGACTTACTCACATCGGGGACAGGCCCTCTCGACAATTATCTAGTGAAAAAGGTTAATAAAATAAATAGCGACCGTAGGGCCTCTCTGGGAATGGATAGCCCCCAAGTCAGTACTCATGATCCTCCAACTTCTGTAGTGAGTCCGATGGATAATGGTACTTGTGAGTCACCCTCCACAGTCGCTGCTACAGATACAGCTCAGGTTCACATGGATCCTTTAGTTCTAGACTTATATATAGAGAGTGAAGCTACTGAGGAGGTTACCCCTGATGCCAGACCCGTTAGGAAGTGTAGAAAGCAGCCAAGTAAAAGGAGGGGGGGGTACATAAAGAAAAAAAAAGGGCTGATAATACGGAACAAGTACAGGCCGATTTAGATGAGCCCCTAAATGCTTGTAGCGGGAGGAACGTCGTAAACAGCCCATTACACCCTGATCAATCCTCACAATTACTTACCTTCGTAGAGGTTTTACTTGAAGCTAAATTAGAATTACTTATGCAACCTCTAGTCCGGAAACTTCACATGGTCGCAGATGAGGTTAAGAGGCTAGGTGGATTGTTAACAAAACACTTAAACTGGGTAGACAGTAATAAAAAGAAGGGGCTGTGTGTACCTGGGCAAGAGAGCGTAGTTAGAGCAGAACACCAACAGCTACCTTCTCAGCTCTCTAATACTAATGCTTTAGTCATACCAACCCCCCCAGTGTCCACTTTAACCTCAAGTATAGTTACTCCAGCAGTAAAGGAGTCGGTCCCGGCTTATAAAGGTGGGGTGGAATTGAAAAATAGATCTATAAATTTACCCCCGGCTTGCTCCCCGTACGTTGTGATTTTAACTAACGTACCGCCACAGGACAGTCACTCAGTTTTAACGCATAAGGAATCGCATGACTCCCTTAAGCACAAAACTGTTTCATGGTTGCATAGGAAGTGTGGGTTCCCATTTAATTTTGCTGATGATATTTTAAGCACTAGAAGAGTAAACTGGATTGGGCCTTCCAAAAAATCCTGCACAGGTGAATGTGTTATAGTTAATTTTAGATACACACAACATGTGGCTACGGTTCTTTTGAGGGCCGCTTCCTTGGTACAAGATGTTAATAGTATTCAGCCGCGTCCCCTTGGCTTCTTTTATAATCACTACCCCCCTAGAGAACTCCTTCACCCTACAAACTTGAGAAATCACATTCCAGTGACGGCATTGATGCCGTTCTCCCATCAGGGTTTAGGAGCTGACACTCAGTCTGTGTACGGGCCTAATATCCCCACGTGCAATCGTTTTGAGGTACTCTCTTTACTGGATATGTGCGATTGACAAGAGGTTAGCATCCGAGTGGGGGACGAGTCCTCCCCCGATCTGGTTTCCCAGGAAGAAAACCGATTGCCCGCGCCCCCCGTAGGTATTAACCCTAGTCACTTGACCGAGGGTAATCGTAAGGGGGAAACAATTAAAATGTTAACGTGGAATGTTGCGGTCCTACGCACTAAGAGAGACAATACATCTTGGTTAAGCTTTTTGAAAGATTATGATATCTTGGCATTTCAAGAGACTTGGGAGACTGTTTGTGATTTCTGGTTGGACGGTTTCACGTCCTATTTTGTTCCAGCATTAAAACCGGTATGTGGGAGGGCTATAGGGGGTCTAGTGGTTTTGCTTTCGGTGAAACTTAAAGGGTCAGTTAGCAGGATAACCTGTTCTAGTAATAATTTTCTTATCCTGGAATTTAAATTTACCAACAATACGAAATTACTATTAGTAAATTGTTATAACTCTCAGCACGGGGATTCGCCGAATGCTCATTTGTTATGGTTGGCGGATTTTTTAAATACTTACACTTTGAAGCAAACCACTTTTTGTCATTATATTTTGCTAGGCGATTTTAATGTGCATTTATGTAGTCACAATTGTTGTTTAACTGACATTGATTGGCCAGATTTGACATCCCCGCAACACTTTGAGCATTCAAGTAAGGGGGAAGCACTGGAAAAACTTTTATCTGAAAATCAGCTGTATGATCCAGGCTTCTACGATCAAAGATCACGGGTTCCCACTTTCACTGGTAGGGATAGTAATACAATAATTGACTACATATTTCTTTCTTCTGGTCTTTTAAAATATGTACTTTCCTATAATGCTATACAATCAATTTTTAGTGATCATAACCCAGTGGCAATCGAACTGTTAGATGGTCTCTCCTTTTTAAATACCTCAACCCCCCATATGGTGGACGTCGAAGTTAAGGCAAAGGATCAAGGGAGGAGGCTAAACTGGAGTAAGGTAATTCCAGAGGAGTTTTTCAAATCCATTAGGCTAGAGGCGGCCTTGGATTTGGAAATCTGTGGCGATCAACATTCCACGGGGAATCAAGTAATAACCTTGTTTGAAGCTATCTGCTCCATAGTGGCAAAAGACTTAACTAGCAAAAGTAGACCAGCCACTAAGAGTTTAGTCATTGGTTGGTTTGACCACAATTGTACTAAATCATATAATAATCTTAAAAAAGCGCTCCAGGCTTGCCCGAGGAATAAAACCTTGGTGTCGCAGTCAAGAAGCGATTATAAAAAAGCGATGCTGGTCCGGAAAAAAGAAATCAAACACAATGCTTGGGCCGAACTTATGGACAAAGCAACCCTAAAAGATAGCGCGAAATTTTGGTCAATCATTAATACTCCTCTTTTTCCCAATGTTAAAAATAGTGTGCTGGAAACCAATATAGCAGAGGAGGACTGGCTGTGCCATTTTAAAAATATTTATGGCAGTCATCTTGACTTAGAAACCTTTGTTGGACAAGCTTTGGAACCCTCCTCCACTTCAGTTAGGTTTAGTGTAGGAGAGGTTACCAAAGCGATTGAAGATTCTGCAGGAAAGAAGGCTCCCGGACCTGATGGAGTTCCTACTGATTTGTACAAGGCCAACTCATTGTTTTGGGCCAACATATTGACAAATGTATTTAACACCTCGGTTAGTGTGGGTTTCCCTAAATCTTGGTCCCGTTCCATCATAATAACGGTGTTCAAGAAAGGTCAAAGGGCTGACCCTAAATGTTATAGGCCCATATCCCTGATAGACTCCTCCATAAAAATCTTGGGGAAGGTTATACTTGCTAGGATAACGGGGTGGGCCACTGACAATAACATTCTGTCAGATGCCCAATACGGCTTTATAGCCGGGCGGAGCACGGAGGATCAATGTTTGAACCTCCTTTTAATAACAGCAAAATACACTAGGGCGGCTAGGGGTTCCATTTATCTGGGATTTATGGATTTGTCCACAGCTTTTGACCTCGTAAATAGGTCAAGGCTGTGGACAATGCTCCTGGAAATGGGACTTGACCGCTCCCTTGTGTATTTCCTTGCAGAGCTCCATAAAGACCTAAATGCCTCGATAAGGATGACGACCGAGGGGAAGTGTACGTCTAGTTTTAAGTCTAGCAGAGGGGTTCGGCAGGGATGCATACTAGCACCCATGTTGTTCACCTTATACATAAATGCCTTGGAGCAAAATCTGTTGGCAGTAACGCAGGACATTCCGCGTATGGGAGGTACCCCGATTCCGGTCCTCCTATACGCGGATGATGCTGTCCTGCTGGCCAGAACCCCCCTGGCCCTGCAAAGATCATTGGATTCGTTTGGGGACTTCATGCATAGCCTGGACCTGGTGGTTAACAACGGCAAATCCCATGTTATGTCGTTGGGACAAGCAAAAAACAATGTAAAGCCTTTTCTCTGTGGGGGAGTCGAAATCTCAAGAGTGAAGGTTTTCACTTACTTGGGAGTAGTTTTTGATGACGAAGGTTCTTGGACCCCCCAGCTCTTAATAAAGGCAAATTCTGCGAGAAACTCCTCTGCGGCAGTACTCGGTTTTGCAAAAAGGCTGGGAGGAAAGCCGATAGAGGCAATATTAACAATCTATAAAGCTAAAACTATTTCTATTGTAAGGTATGGGGCATCAATCTGGGGTTATATTAAACATGACGTGATCCAAACGGAGGAAAATAAATGTTTGCGTTCTCTCCTCGGCCTTCCCCAATCAACCGCTTCTTACTCAGTCCATTTGGAACTTGGGATTGGTTACATAGCAGACATGATTAAATTAGCTCCTTTGCTGCTATGGATTAAAGTATGGCTAAACCCGAACCTTACTTTAAATCACAAAATCCTAAAGGACTGTATTCGACTCGACAACATGAATATAATCCAGTGGTTGTCTAATATAGAGTCGTTATCTACATACATTGGGAGACCTGATATTTTCTATAACCCAGAAACTTTATGTAAGGCAGATCTCGAGTGGGTTAAATCTAATTTCATGAAATTAAGGGAGGCCGTGCGTGAGGGAGATGAACTTCGCAAATCCTCTGTCAGGGCTCACGTCTTGGTATCCCAGTCCCCAGGGCTGTCATTATACCTGACAATAGTTTCCAACCCTTTCCATAGATGGCTGCTGACCAAATTGCGGTTCAATCAATTACATATGGTTCTATGGGATGTGGTGGGCTGGAATAGACTAGAAGATGTTGCCCCTTGTAAGTGTGACGACTTTTCTCCACAAGACACTATGCACTTTATGTTCTTTTGTCCTTTTTTTAAATACGCCAGGAAAAGGTTTATCATTCCTCTGGTAAAAAGCATGAATTTTATACAGTGTAAGCCAGCTCTATTGTTTTTATGCCTGCTTGAGTGTCCATTAATTATGTTCTGTGTTGCTAGTTTTTTAGTAGCAGCTGTTAGAGAAAGGAGGGTTAGACTAAAAATATTACAAGATGTTGATTCCCTCTATCACTAGGAAATTGAATCTGTATTAGCTACTTAAGTTGTTTATGATTGATCATGAAATTTTAATTGGAATATTCGTACCTGTATATTTGCTATTATTAAGATTTTAAATATTGTATTTGTACAGCATACTTTTATGATTTTAATTAATCGAATAAAGTGGTTTTTGACTTGACTATCTAACCATATATCATGTAGTGGCATCATGTGCAATAATAACAGCCGCTGGATTTTAAAGGGGAGGAATCAAGAACATGTGGGAAAGGTTAACAAACCCTTGTGTATAGTAGCCATCATGAGTAGATAGACAATGATTTATATATAAAATCTTATCTAAGAAAAAGAAAAACAACATGGTGTATGTCACAATTGTACAATCCAAAGATTAAAACGTTTCTTGCTATTGGTTTCCGTACATGTCGGTCGTGATGTAGGAGCTAGTGTAACCCTCATAGAGCGGAATTAGCCGTCGCATATACTAGAGTGGATAGACTGGCTACCTAATAGTATAAAGATCCTGAATGCATGTCATCCGTTACTGAGCACAGAAACCTGTCTACTTATTTCTTAAATTTCGTTCAGGACTCGTGCAATCGTGTCTAACGAATGTATCCATCTGCATTCGCGTTTACTGAGAATATTAGCGAAATCTCTCCCTCTGGGGTTGGGTTTCACCCTCTCAATGACCCACCATCTCAGACTTTCTGCTGTATGATCAAATGTACTGAAGTGCTCTACTAAGGGTGCACCTTGTACCTTACATCGTATGCGGCTGCAATGCTGTAGGATGCGGCATTTAACTCTCTGAGTAGTCTGTCCTACATACATGAATCCACACGGGCAGGTAATCGCATAAATTACTCCGGTGGTGTTACAGTTGCTGTGCTCCTGTAATGTGTGCTTCTTGTCATTGTGTGTAAATTCAGTGATTTCCTCTGTCAAAGGGCAGGCTTTGCATAGGCCACATTTGTGATCCCCTCTAATCGGTGGGATCCCCCACAAGGTAGTTTGGCCCAGTGGACGTTGCGTCGGTAGCAAGGATTTGACCACATGGTCCATCACGTTATTGCCTTTTCTAAAGGCATGTAGAGGGGGGGGCATATTACCTAATTCGTCCGCTACTAAATGCCAGTGCTGGTTGATGGTCTTCTTAATTGCATTGCTTTTAGTGTTAAATGTAGTCACACACACAATCCTTTCTTCACTAGTATTAACCTTTGTTTTGGGGATCAATAGAAACTCCCTGTGATTGTGCCAGGCACGTTTACATGCTTTCTTAAGGAGTCTAATCGGATCGCCACGTTCAATAAGTCTGGTGAGAAGACCAGCTGACTCTTCAAAATAATCCTCTTTTTTGGAACAATTCCTCCGTACCCTCAGGAATTGGCCAAAAGGCAAATTGACCCTGAGGTTGCGTGGATGGTGGCTCGTGTATTTCAGGAGTGTGTTACGTTCACTACTCTTCCTGTACAGGGTAGTGTGTAATTTGCCTGATTCAGCTTTAATCAGAATGTCAAGGAAGTTAATTTGGTCTCTGTTAACCCCTTCCCTGCTCATGACGGAACCACTCCATCATGAGCCACGGGCGCCGTGTGCTCATGACGGAGTGGTTCCGTCATGCTGCGGCCGTTGGCGGCCGCTCCGCCCACGCGGCACTGATTCCCCGCCTGTGCGGGCGATCAATGCAAGTGGGCGGAGTCGTGACGGAACCACTCCGTCATGAGCACAGCGCGCCCGTGGCTCATGACGGAGTGGTTCCGTCACGGGCATGGCGGTGCCGCAAACACCACAAACACCCCCAGCGCCGCGGCAAAATTCGTGCCGCGGCGAAGGGGTTAAACTCAAGTTTAAATTGAATGTCCGTGGAACATGCATTGAGACAAATATGGAAGGATCTGAGTTGTTCTTCATCACCCTCCCAGATAATTAGAACGTCGTCTATGTAGCGACGCCACAAGGTTATACAGTTCTTGTATGGGTTACATTCATTCATGATAAACTGCTGTTCATATTCATTCATGTAGATGATAGCTAAATCTGGGGTGAAGCTCGTCCCCACCGCCACGCCCTTAGTTTGCACATAGTATTGAACCTGGAAGTTAAAATAGTTCCTGGTCATAGCTCGGGACCTTATGTGGTGCAGGTCTTTTATTCAGTACTGACTTAATGCATGCGAGTGCAGCGGCTTGGGGGATATTGGTGTATAAGGCAGTTATGTCCATAGTAGCTAGTACATTAATGCTGGAATCATGTGGACGCTCATCCACCAATTGGATGGTCTGCATGGTGTCCCTAAGGTAGGGGTACTCTCCACAATAGGTCGGAGGAACACATCGATATATTTGCAGAGTAGTTCTAATATAGCACCACTACCAGATATTATCGGTCTGCCTGGTGGGTCCTGCAGGCGCTTGTGTATTTTTGGTAAGGTGTATATAGTGGGCATCCTGGGGTGTTTGTTATTGAGGTAGTCATGTTCCAATTTACTAAGATATCCTACCGTGAGGGCCTCACCCGTCATGTGTGCTATGATGTTGCTATTCTCTTTAGTTGGATCCAGTCTCAACTTCTCATAGTTCCCTTTAACGGATAACTGTGAGAAAATTTAGTTTCTGTAATCCTCATTGTTCTGTACCACAATAGCCCCGCCTTTATCGGCGGGTTTAATCACAATGTTGGTGTTAGTTTTCAACGTTTCTAAAGCTTGTCGCTCCTGTTTGCTCACGTTGTACTTAACATACTGCTGTTTGGCCAATATGTTATCAACGTCCCTCATAACCACCTGTTCATAAGCCAAAAGTCTGTGGGGCATTAGATGAGTAGGGTGGTTAAACTTTGAGGGGGGTCTAAGTCCACTGCCCGAAAATGTTGGATTCGGTGGGATCTTAAGGAAGTAATGTTTCAACCTGATCTTGCGAAAGAATTGATGCAATTCTACTTTCAGATTGAAGTTATTGGGCATAGACGTAGGGACAAAGGACAAGCCTTTACTCAGAATTTCTTGTTCATTGGGCTTGAGTATGTAATCTGATAGATTGACTACGGGGTTAACAGGCGTATAAGCTACCATCTGTAGTGTTGCCGGCGTGTTTGAATATCCCCATGGGTTTCCTATTGGAATTGTGTCTGTTTCCTCATTTTGCCTCTGCCCTGGTTACACCTTGGTACTCTGGAGCCCCTGGGTCTCCCCCAGGGGCGACCTCGCCCTCGTTGTGCCCACCATGGTTCCTCTACTAAAAAAGGCTGTTGATCCGTGTAGGTGTTGCCAGAAATGGGTGCAGTTGTGCTGGGGCTTGGGCGTTCAGTGTCACTGTCTGAACTACTACCTAGCGATGATCCGGAGAATGTTGTATATCTCCTAAAACCACCTCTACCTCTACAGGAGTATGTCCCCTGTTGTTCCCTCACGTAGTAGCCCTCTTGTAGGTATGGGTACGTTTTTTTTTTGTCATAAAATGTAATATCTCTTGCTACTTTATCCAATTTTATAGCCTGGGTGTAAAGATCAAACTCGCAAATAGTTCTTTCTAGCCTTTCTAAGGCCTCCTTCGCGTTGTTATGGGCTTTGTCCTCAATGATCTCTTTCTTCAACTCAGAGATCTCTTTATTCAGGCGCAGAACTTCCTCAAATGCAGTTTCAATCCCAAGAACCATCCAGTGCCTGGAACAGTTGTTTGAAACGAAACTAAAGTTCTCCTTAAATTTAGGGTTATCCAAGAAAATAGCAGGTTCGTTTCTAACCTGTAAGCCTACTGGGATGACATTAGATTGTAAATATTTAACTAAGGTGTGCCCATGTAGACGTGTTCTGATCAACTTCTTCTATAGACGCTCAAGTTGAGATATTTTATCGTTAAGTGTAAGATCTATCTTAGTGGTAGTTCCACCTAGGAAGGTACCACCTCCTTGTTCTTGTAGGAGTTTGTCTATATAGTCTTCACTATATGATAGTGTCTCTCTATCCGACATAGTATATTTCTGATTCGGTCGAAAAATAAAGACAATATAGCTGACATTAAACAATTGACACAATTCTAAATAACAAACATTTTTTAAACATTTAACATAGAAACCCTCGCAGGTTATACCTGCACAAAGGTGGCCATTACAAAAATGGGTAACCCTGGATTGGTCGTGGACCTGTGTAAAATATAATACAAAACACAGTGGTCCTTGACCTTCTTTAGAAAGACATAAATCAGTTCCCTATTTGGGTATAAATTTGTGATAATTTTCATGAGCATTCTCAGGCGCAACGCACCTGCTCATAGTATAAAATACCTTATTCAGACATAGAACTAAAGAGTGCAATAACCCATAACTTTGATCACCATACATTTTATTCTTATGCCAATGGTGTACAATTCAAGACATTTTTTCAAGATAATGTACATTTATCATTAAAGATAGACGGTTGACCCAGATGGAACGTGCGTATAGAGAAGGTGCTCAAGTGTAAAAAGATGTGAAAGAGAGGACTTCAAAGTAGTGACATGGAAAAAGAGAACATTAGTATTGTTTAAAACAACTGGACTGGTTGTAATTCACCGTCCTATCGGGCCTGGCCACGTTCACAGTAAACAACAATTTAATTACAATTTACATTTACGCAATGATAAATTCTTGCGTGGCACGTTTTTGGGAATGAATGTGGGGTCCAGGCTAAATATAGGGGCGTCGATGTTTCGACCCGTCTTGTGGCCACGAGGGTAATTTGAACCTCGGCCTTGCGGGTGGTGATATTGGACCTATCCTCAACACCAGAGAGTGCAAGATGATGTTCCTGCTAGACGCGGTTAATAATGGACTAAATGAACTGGATGTTACCAATGCTCAGTTGGCAGGCCTCTCAATTGACTAGGGGGTACTCATCATTGTGTCGCTTATTAGCCTTTTTCACGAACTACCATTGTATTTACCATTTATGAGTTCATCTTGAGACCATACACTTAGATGCACTATGGGTTTAACAGGATACATACCACCCTACCATTTCTTTGCTCCAATGTATTGTAATGCTCATCGCCAGACAACATGTATGCACTATTTGACATGTACTCCTTATCAAGTAAATCTGTTAAGATTTTATTAGTATAACACGATGACCAGCAACTCATGTATTCTTCTTCATTACACTACTGTAGTATGCGGTTATTTTTGTAACAACCTCTATAACCAACAGAATGTGTACTATCTTGTGATTTCTTTGACTCAATGTATTTTAACGTTTCTCGTCAGATTAAATGTATTCACTACTGCACATTTACACCTTATTAGGTAGATCTGCGATGTCCTCTGATCCATTACCGCTATCTCCTATTATAATATGACGACCAGTAACTCTTGCACCACTTCCCAGGTCTTTACATGCAGCTCGGTGAGACACTCCACACCTCTACATGACTCAATGGATATTGCAGAGGACCTTATACCCTTTAGATCCGATCCCTTCTTTCCAGTAGTTTGGGCTTTTTTCACACACTCCCTGCTGAGGTTTTCAGACATGTACTGTCTCTTCCCATGTCTCTCTGACACTCTCCGTCAGCGCGTCCTTGGACACGCCTACTCGGCCCATCTCAGATCAAGGCATCCTTTGTGGGCTTGTGTATCCCGTTTGAGCGCTTAGCCATTCAACTAAGGTAAGCCGTTAGTCCTCTCCTTTACTATTCATCCAGCTGGCTGAGTCAATGTAACGTTAGGGGGCACTGCTGGTTTTTAAGTTTTTATCTTCAGTTCACTCTCCACGGAACCCCCGTTTGTTTCGAAATCGGTGTTTTCTGTACTCAGGTTCAACTCCCGCCCAGATAGCAGTGTTACAATTTGTTTTGCCCACACAAGCGATCGCTCATTCCTTTGTTTAGTTTAACTTTGATTAGATCGTTCCCTGTCCTTTTCCATCATTAAGTGTCAGACCGCGCGCCACGCCTTCACGGGGTTAGGCTGCCGTGATCGATTAATCACCTACCTGTCTTCTCCCCGATCACCGAGCCTCCCGTTTTTGGAACTTTAGCCTTTTCTCATCCCAGTGGCGTCTTCACGCATGCCTCCTCAACCCCAGGCTTACCAGTACACATCGGCCCCTCTTAATATACCAGCATGCTCCGATGTTTACTCATTCTTTGTGCGTACCCGCACTGGCAGATTGCCCTGACCATTTTCAGCGATTTACATTGTTTTTTTTTTTTTTTGTTTTTTTTTAAAACCTTTATTCGTATAATTCAGATACACTGCTATTCAGCCGACAACCCGGAGGTTCGGCAGCTCGTCAATCGACACGTGCAGTCATCTATAGCTCTCATGCAGGATAAAAACAAAGGTTCCAATTTTAAAAATGAACACAACAAGCAAGGCAATATACATCATAATTTCGCGTCAGTTCCCAGCGAGGGGGCGGCCCCATTTCCAACATCAGATCAAGCCACCGATTGAGAGGAGGAGGGAGAAGCAGAGGCACTAACATTCTAGCAAAGGTGCGTCAGAAAGACCCAAGTCGGAAGCGAGGCTAGGGGGAAAGTTGCTCCTCTAGTGGTTCAGTGGCAGGAGGCAAACATATGTACCCCCTATACTGGTTCCAACCTACCCATACCTTATGCCATTTCTTGGGCCTCCCCCGCGCACTATACACCGTTTTCTCCCGGAACATGCACCAGTCCATGTTGTCCTTCCACGCATCCAGGGTGGGCGGGCTAGGGGATCCCCACAATCTTGCAATATCTCGCTTAGCCACCATATTACCTAGGGTCACCCATTGAGTCTGCGCCGCGTCGTAGTCTGTAGGACCCCACACATTCAAAAGACAGCGCCGCGCCTCTGGGTGCAATACAATACCCGTGACCTCCTGCATCACAACGTGAATCCGCTTCCATAGTTCTGCAATCACACCGCACTCCCATATAATGTGCAGAAAGGTGCCCACCATCCTGCAGCCCCTCTTACACAGCCCATCCTCGGAGAAACCCATATGGACCAATCGGGGCCCAGTGACATAGACTCTGTGGAGTATCTTAAGCTGGACCAGCCGCAACCTGGCGGGGATTGCGACCTCCTTAGGAGAGGAGACCGCGTACTGCCAATCCTCATCGTCCAGCTCAAGGCCGTCTCTAGTCCACTGGTCCCGCACCCCCAGGAGGAGATCGGTCCGAACGTTCACAAGCTTTTTGTAAATTAGGGAGATTGTGCTCTCCGGCAAATGGCCGTCCAGGATCCGGTCCTCCAATGGAGAGGACTCAGGCACCTTTTCCCCCTCAACGAGGACCGACTGCAGCGCATGGCGCACCTGCGCATACCGGAAGTATTCCGTGCCCTCAAGCGCATATTCCGACCGCAGCTCGTCAAACGACTTAATCCGCCCCTTGGTCAGCATGTCCCCCACCCTGGAGATGCCAATCAGATCCCATTTGTCGAATCCCTTAGAGTGCCAGAGTTTCCCCAACATGTCCGAGTCATACAACGGAGTGGCGAGGGTGAGCCTATCCTTCCATCCCAGGGAGTTTGTGACTGTCTTCCACACGTGCACCGCCACCCCGGTCGGCCCTGTGAGGGACCCAGCCGGTGGCCTCGAATAAAGTGCTCTATAATAGCCACCACCCCGCAGCAACCACCGGTCCATAGCAAAGCCAGGGCCAAGCGCCGGACCGTAGACTCCATGATTGATCGCGCTCAGTTGGGAGGCCCAATAGTATCTTCGGATGTCGGGAAGCGCGATACCCCCGTCGTACCAAGGGAGAGTTAATTTTGCTATCGCTATACGCGGGCGGCCGTCCCACAGCAGCGAACGCTGCAGACTCTCAACCTCCCGAAAGTAGCTGGCCGGAACCAGCTCCTGGGTGTTCTGCAGGGCATAGAGAAAACGGGGAAGAGACATCATTTTGAATAGCACCGCACGGCCAAGGAGGGAAAGCGGCAGCCGCCGCCAGCCCGCCACGTCCCGCCGCAGGCGCGCCAACGGAGGGAGCAGGTTCCTCTCATACCGTACCGTTGGGTCGGCAGAGATATAAATCCCAAGATACAGGAAACCCTCCCGGGCGATCTGGATCGGGCAATTCCGCGGGGGAACCGGGACGTCCCCACACAGGGCATACAGATATGACTTACCCCAATTAATGGTTAGCCCCGAGTTCCTCCCGAAGGAAGTCAATATGTCGCAGACAACTATAAGGGACTTCCGGGGTGAAGTGAGATAGAGCAGAATATCGTCGGCATAGAGGGAAATGCGGTCTTCGTGGTCAGGGGACCATCGAATCCCCCTCACATCTGGGTGCCATCGTATCCAGGCCGCCAGCGGCTCAAGGGCGAGAGCGAACAACAGCGGCGATAGAGGACAACCCTGCCTGGTACCCCTCCCCAGGTCGAAGGGACGGGACGCCCTACCGTTAACTGCGACTTTGGCGAGAGGTCCTTCGTATAATAGCCTTACCCAGCCCACAAATCCGGGCCCGAAGCCGAATTTCGCAAGCGTAGCCCACAGGTATGCCCACTCCACCGTGTCGAATGTCATCGTTGCGTCGAGCGCAGCCACCATGGCCGGCTCCCGCATCGTCCCCACCCTTGCGATCACTCCGTGGATGCGCCTAAGATTCAACGCGGTATTACGATGCGGGATGAAGCCAGATTGGTCAGGGTGGATCAGATCCCCGACCACCCTGACCAGCCGGCTTGCGAGGATTTTGGCAAGGATCTTCGGCTCAGCATTAAGGAGCGAGATCGGCCTGTTTGAGCTGCACCGGTTCCTGGGCTTGCCATCTTTATGGATGACCACGATCGTTGCCAGGCGCTGGTCAAGTGGGAGGCAGCCCATCTCCCGCGCCTCCACAAACATAGCCCGCAAATGCGGAGCGATCTTGTCCGGTCGGAGTTTGTAAAGCTCAATTGGCAGGCCATTCGGACCCGAGGCCTTGCCCGGACGCAAAGAACGGATAGCCCCCGCAATCTCGTCGACTGTGATGTCGCCATCAAGATCGTCTCTGTCTATGTCGGAGAGGCAAGGCAGGGCAAGATCGCGCAGGAGCTCACATGAATCCTCCACTGGCCTGTCCGACACGGAGGTATAGACCGTGTGGAAGTAATCCGCAAAGCACTGGACTATGCCATCCGGCTCCGTGACCATGACGCCATCCTCCGTCACAAGGTCCGGCACAACACGATTGACCCGCTCCTTTTTATCCAGCCACGCGATCAATTTCCCGGCCTTGTCGCCGACGTCGTACAGACGGCCCCGCTGTTCCCTACTCAGGGCTTTGGCCGCATCCGTCACGAGGGCCCTGTTCTCCGATTGTTTAAGGCTCAACTTGTGCAGCGCCTCCGCCGTGACCTCCCCCTCCAGAGCCAACTCTAGATCCACGATCTCCGCCTCAAGCTGGGCGACCTCCGCGTCTCTCCGACGCTTGGCCGCTGTTATCAAGGAGAGGGCCTCACCCCTAATCACTGTTTTGAACGCTTCCCACAAGGACACCGCCGACGTGACCGAGCCGAGGTTTTCTTGAAAGTAACGGTCGACCGCCTTCAGTACCGCACTACGAGTCGCAGGGTCCCTGAAATACCACGGGTTAATTGGGGCCACCCTACCACCCACTCCTCTGCCAACATCCATACAGATCCACACCGGAGAATGGTCGGAAATACCTCGTGCCATGTGCCTGGCCTCAGAGACAAAGGAGGCGTGTGCAGCTAGGGTAAGGACATAATCAATTCTGGAGAGATTGCCATGCGCCCCTGAGTGGAAAGTATATTGTCGTTGTGTGGGATGCAACAGTCTCCAACAATCAACCAGCCCAAGGGTATCTATAAAATCAGGAAGCCACTTCTGAGCCCCCCCCGAACTCCTCTGCGGGTGTCTGTCGAGAAGGCCAGAGCCAACCGCATTGAAGTCGCCACCCACCACCAACATTCCCTCTGGGAGATCCAACAATGTCCTCTCTAAGTCCGCTAGTGTAGAGGGCTGCAGTGCAGGGGGGACATAAACCGACACCAGGACCAGGGTCCAGCCCTCCCACCGCCCCGCTACTGCCGCAAAGCGTCCCCTATCGTCAACGGTAGTGGAGTCAACCTCGAATGGCAGAGAGGACCTGACTAGTATTCCCGCCCCTCTAGAACCCGAGGAAAACCCGGAATGTGCAACAAATTTATAGCCTTTACGATTGAGTGCATAGCACGTGTTACCAATCAAGTGCGTCTCTTGCAATAAGACAATATCAGGGGTACATCGCTTCAGAAATTGCAGGACAATCCCACGCTTAATACGATCCCCCAAGCCATTTACATTCCAACTGAGTATTTTTAGGCCCCTACCCCCCATCCCAACATGTAAGGAGACCACCACCCCCCGCATGGAACCAGACCCGAGTCACAGAAGCTTGCATCTTTACGCCTTGCATAACAGAAAACAACAACAACCCCAACAACAACCCCCATCCACCCCCCACCCTGCACCCCTGCGTAAGCTCTAAAGTGCCCCCCAACTTGCAGTGTGCCTGTCGCCCCTTATAACGACTAATCTACGAAAAGAACCCCAGAGGAGGAAAAAGCTCCCATACTGCCCCCGCCACCCCCCGGATTATCAACCTCCCGGAGGAACCGGAGTCCTAGTACTTAAGTCCTGGCTCAGTGTTCATCCCCACCACCGTCTGCGCCACCGGAGCGTTCCACGCCAGTCCGTCCTTGGGGCAATGTGTCCAGCCAGTCTCCGACCATGTCAGGTGACTCAAAAAAGAAAGTCCGCTCTTCGAACACCACCCGCAGCCTGGCCGGGAAGAGCATGGCATATTTTAGTCCCATCTCACGTAGTCTTCTCTTGACCGCCAGGAAGCCTTGCCGTTGCTTCTGCACCATCTGGGTAAAGTCCGGATAGAAACTTACAGTCGTGTTCTGGAATGGCAGCGGGCCGGCCACCCGCGATGCTTGCAGAATGGCATCTCGGTCCCTGAAGTTAAAAATCCTGGCGACAATCGGCCTCGGAGGGGCCTCCACCTTGGGCCTCCCGCCAGGGACTCTATGGGCCCGTTCGACAGCAAAGAACTTACTGAGGCCTTTGGGCGCCAGATGGTTCACCACCAGGTCCTCCACGAACAGGTCCACCGACTGCTCCTCCGAATTTTCCGGGACCCCAATGATGCGCACGTTATTGCGTCTTGCACGGCCTTCGAACTCTTCCAACCGTCGGGCAAAGTGATCATTTGCCGTCCGCAGGGTACGGACTTCCTGCTGAAGGCCGGAGACGTCGCCCAGGAGGCCGGCAGTCTTGAGGTCCAAGGACTGAACCCGCTCATTAGTTTTCCCCAGGTCTGCCCGAACCAGATTGACGTCAATCGATATGGCATCCACTTTATGTGCCAGGGTCTCAAATTGTTGCCCAATCGAGGACTTCATCCCTTCGATGGCCCCCATGATATCTTGCAGGGTTAGTTCTGTGGAGGGAGGTGTCGCGTCCTTCGAGGCCTCCAGTATCGGGCCCGATCCGCCCGGAGACCCCTTCTGATGGGCATAACGGTCCATGTTGTTAGTCTGGGTGTAGCTGCCCCGCCTGGTACTCTTGGGCTTCTGTTTGTCGGCGTCCGATTTGGTCGACATCGCAATCTGCCGTGTAGACAATCTCCTTGCCCATACAGAGTAATCAACCATGCGACCAGTGGCTGGCACTACGCACGCCCCGTCCCGGGCGCTGTGGAGACTGGAAGGCGAAAGTGAAAGTGAAAGTGAGAACACCTTCCCTCCGCCGACTCTTCCCCAGCCCGGCCGCTGTTGTTCAATTAGTGCACGGGCACTGTGCCAACGCAAGTCCCGGGCACCGTGCGGGGAGTAGGCCACAAACTTCCAGGCAGTACAACTTCGGTCTCCGGTGGGCGATTTCGATCCGGACAGCGGCTCTCGCCTCAGCAACAGCTCCCCTCCAATATTCCGGGCATCAAAAGCAGGATAATAGACAGGATAGCTGCCGGAGGGAGCGAGGGTCTCGGGAGCTCTAGGCTCACGCGGCCATCTTGATCACGCGCTAAGCTCCTCCTCAGCGATTTACATTGTTGCTCTTTTTTTTTTTTTGTCCTCATTTGCCTCTATCACACCATTTCGCTTTTCTTACGAGCCGAAATGTCTAACACCTCATTTGCTGATGTTAAATTACCAGAGGGGGAGTCACTGGGAAACACCATGGAATGGTAGCTCCCACCATCCGAAATCCAAAACACACCCAAACCAAGTGGAAGAAATCTACCACAATGGAAAAAGGTGCTGTCAGCCGAGGCAGAAAAGGGGCTTAATCATAGGACCCAAGATCTGATAGGTTGGGAGTGGAGTTCTTCCATCAATTCAGAATAAGATCGGTGCCCAGAATACCTGCCTGGATTGGCCCTTAATTGACCTATCTAGATTTGCCACACTCTTTACAGACGATAGCCACTCCTGATAACTTGGTGGAATCGGGGATACCCACAATTTGCAGATCTCCCTGCAGGCCAATAGGATCGCATAGAAGATCAACTGCGCATGGTCCTCGGTACCTACATTTTCAGAGTCCAAAAGCCCAAAAATAACTAGTAGAGCGCTTACCTTCACTTGGATCTTCAAAGCATCAGAAAGCGCTTTACTCACGGCCCACCAAAAGGGCTGGATCTTTGGGCAAAGTAGAAACATGTGGAGATCATCTTCCTTCATGCTGCCACATTTTGGACAGGCCACATCTCCTCGTCGACCAAACTTCAATAGCCTCTGGGGAGACCAGTAGGCCCTGTGGAGGGTGAAAAGATGGTTCCTTCTCAGGTATGCAGGTTTAACTATTTTGTATAATGTACACATAGATACTTGCCATTGATCTTCAAGCGTAGCTGACGGCAAGCATCTCCCCCATAGATGACTCGGGAGGCTGAAAATTCCATCTTCCAACTCCACCATGGACCAATACCAGAATGCAATTTCCTTGACTGGAGACTGTCTGGAGATCAATTTCTCCTCGAATTCATTGTAAGCCCCCAATTCTGTCCTAGATGCTTGAAACCAGCTGAGAACTTTGAGATATTTAAATCTTGATATTCTTTGATTTGTTTTCTGCCTACAATCCTCCCAAGAGATTAATTGATCTTCATACAAGAGATGATTCCAAACTGCTATGCCCGCTTCCCTTAATGGTGTGGCTAACGCTGATTTAACCCATTCAGGGGACCCTGGAGAATCCCAGATAGGAGCGAAATAACTGAAGTATGGCAATTTCACCGCTCTTCTTACTCTGTACCATGTCTCAGCCATGCCTCTTAAAAACTTTTATCTGACCTTTTTGTAATATTTAGGGTCTGCGTACTTAACCATAAAACCACCTCAAGTTATGACTTCTCAGTTCGACCTCGAAGAGTCTGCCCATTTCTGAGTTTGATGGAGTAACCAAATGCATCCTGCCGTTTTTTAACAAAAAGGACCAGCAATACATAAGCAGATCGGGTAACGCTAGTCCACCTTTTTCCAGCCTCCTTCTCAACTTCTTCCATGAAATTCTAGGCCCCTTAGAGGCCCAAGTGAAAGAGGTGATCTGACCCTGGAGTTTTAAAAATCAAGCTTTGCAGAAAGGGAGGGGAATAGCCTTGAAAAGGAAAGTAAACTTCGGTAGGATTACCATTTTTATGAGGTTGACCCGACCGAACAAGGTCAACAGGGTAACCACTTCCTTCTTGACTATCTCGAAATTTACTTCCGTGTGCTTAGCAATGTCCTGTGTAATCCTTATCCCTAAGTACCTCATATCCTTAGTGCATCTTATACCATCTGCTGTTTGATTCCAGGTCATCACCTCAGTTTTTTGCTTGTTAATCTTATACCCAGAGATTTTTCCGAAGTCCGTAGTGATTGTTAAAACAGACTTCAGTGCAGTATGGATATCGCTAGTAAAGACCAAGATATCATCCGCATATAACCCAATCTTTTTACTCCAGCCATTATACTGGAATGCTAGGATTTCTGGCGAGCCCCTGAGCCGTCTAGCTAGAGGTTCTATATATAGATCGAATAAAAGAGGGGACTAGGGGCAGCCCTGTCTAGTTCCCCTTGATATCTGTATTGGTTCTGTCAGGGCTCCATTAACAAGAACTCTAGCAAAAGGTGCAGCATAGATTGCCTCCAGAATTTTTAATATATTTGGGCCAAGATTAAGAGACTTAACTACTTCTTTTAAGAAAACCCAATTGACACGGTCGAACGCTTTAGCAGCGTCAAGTGCCATAACCGCTAGAGGGAGATTGTACGTGGTAGCCAGGTCGATTGCCCCAATTAGATTGAATGTCAGTTTTTTAAGCATTCTACCACGAAGAAAGCCCTTTTGATCTTCTTGGACTATCAGGGGAGTGACCCCATTAAGCCTTTCTGCCATAGTTTTTGCAAATAGCTTGTAATCACAATTTAAGAGTGATATTGGCCGGTATGAATCGCACTTTTTGGGTATTTACCAGATTTCAAAATTAGAGCAATGGTAGCCTCGTTCCAAGAGTTCGGAAAATCCTGACTAGAGATAAAAATATCATTAAACATGCGTAGGAGAATCGGTGCCAGAATTTCCTCCAGGGCCCTATAAACTTCATGGGGAAGACCATCCGGCCCGGGAGCCCTCCCTTTCTTACCCTTGCATAATATTATCTGTAATTCCCCTATACTGAACTCTTCGTGTAGACGCAGAGACTTCTCCATTGATAGCTGAACATACGGATCATGCGCCAACCACCTGACAGCTTCTTCGGGGGTCACAGCTAGATCCTCCTGATAAACTTCCCCAAAATATTTGAAAAATGCCGATTCAATAGCCTGATTATCTGATAGTAAAGCCCCTGTTTGCTCACAACTGATCTCTTTTATTATGTTTTTAACCTGATCACTCTTAACTTTCAATGCTAGTAGCTTACTGGAACCCTCCCCATACTCAAAGTGCTCTAAGCGGCTTGTTTCCCAGCGTTCCCTGACCTTAGCTTGAATAATGGCTGACAGGGATGTTTTCCGTGACTCAATTTCAGTCAGCCTAGTGTCCTGCTGTCCCGGGTTCCCTGTAGAGATCAAATCAGTCTCAAGGGAGCGAATTTGCTGCTCTAAGTCTAAAATCTTTTGATAGTATAGTCTTCTTCTAGCTGCTGCGAGAGTGCCTAGTCTACCCCTTAAATAGGCCTTGTAAGAGTCTCAGACTATTCCCATTGAAGAGGAACCCACATTGGGGGGAAAACATGGCAGCCAGCTAGCGTGCAGGTCGCGGGAGTCCGGAACCCAGAGGAGCGATGTTCGTTGATTTTGGATCTGTTTTCTTTTAGCAATCTGGTAATGCAGTTCGGAGAGGAGGGGAAAAGAAGCGGGTCAATGGCCGGAGACGGAGCACGGAGGAAAGCAGGTTTGCGATTGCCGGGAGGGGTTAGTCAAGCTTCATTCTGACGGTGTTGCAGGAACGGCAGCACAGCAATTCGCAATTGCGTTGATGTGGCAGTTCCTCTCATGCTGTCCTTGTGCTGCCCTGCACAAATAGAATCTATACAGCCTTCTAAGATTAGGCGGAGATTAACAGAGGATTAAATAAGAAGAAATTACCCTTTCCACTTCTTCTCGGCGGCTTCCTCGGATCGGCAGTACGGCGGGAGGTCAGCCGCGGATGCGTGCGGCGCTAGAGCTCCGCAGAGGAAGGCGTGCTACCTCCCGAATTCCCTTCCGGGGGAGGGGCGCTGGGGATGGGCAGAGTTGCTCTAGTCTCTCCGAGCTCGACTCCAGGATACGCGCGGAAGGAAGGGAGGCTTTGATTGCGGTATAGAACTGTGTGAAGAGATCTCTGGGCATTTCTTTGGTGTTGGCGCATGCTGTGGAACTGAGCGTATGGGGTAATTTCTTGAATAAGGTGGGGGCCTTGGATGTCAGTTTATCTGGTCTCTCTCCTGAATCTATTCGCACCACCTATCCAACTCGCACCACTCACCCGGATCTGAATCTGAATCCTATGAGCTCCAAATCACGGAGAGGGGGAGGAAGGGAGGGGTTGGAGGGAGCCAGGGGGGGGCCCTGGCCTAACCAGGTATACTTTGAGAAGCATCCAGGCTACGAATCTTGGGGCTGAAACAGCGGAGGTAACCCAGAAGAAAGTAGACTCTGCAACCACAGTAACAGAGACACAGTCGACAGGGGAGAGCCAGAGACCTGTTAGAACAGTAAAGGAGCGAGCTGTTAGGGGGACAACAACATCTAACAAATCAACCAAAAAGAAGTCTAGACTCGAACATAAAATCAAAGTTACTCCCTCACTTAGGACTTTCTTTAATGTTCTACCCAACACTATCATTCTGAGTAATGCCCTTCTGCCCGCAAGTAAGAATACTACTGCAAGGACAACAACTAGTCCTGCCAACAGGGGTCGAAACGTTGACAACACATACCACACAAACTCCGGCGACATTATTTAAGAATAATTAATTGTCCAATTGAGTTATGTGTATCATCTGGAACAATTGTCCTCACTGAGGCTGGAAAAGAATTGCAATATGAAATGTTGATGCACTTATGTCACTATTACCTTTTCCCTGTCCCTTACCTTCACGTTACCACTGAACCCCTACCTCTCTTGTTTTTCCTCTACCACACTAAGAGCACTGTAGCATACTGTATCAAAATTATATTGAGCAACAGCGTTGCCTTTAAATGTTAATGCTTTGAATACAATCGCATTTGGGATTCCTTCCCTCTTTTCTAAATTACATTTTTTGGATTTATACCAGAACTAATTAAGTTTTGTGTTTTGCTCTTTTTGCTTTAAATAAGTACGCTACCACGACCTTATGTTATATACTGAACAGGATTTGCAGCTGCAGTGAAGAAAGTAGTGGGAGCTGCAGCAAGGTCAAGCTGACCGGTAATGCAGGGTTGATCAACAAGCAGATAAGTCTTGGTCTCCTCTCGGTTCTCAGAGCACTTTTTAGCCAAAACATTTCTAAGTCACAAGTTTAGGATTTTGACTATCTGGGCACATATAGCACCACTTCTAGGGTCCAGGCCTGGAGAGGCACCACTGGGAGGGTCAGGACTCTTTTCTGTCCCTGAGGCTCTGACCAGTAAGCCAGCCAATTAGCCCTTGGAGTCATTTCTGGAAGTCGTAGATTCAAGGAGAAGAGCAGGACTCGAGCAGCAGGGCAGACCTCTGTGAAGAAGAGCAGGCTTTCTTGGTGCATCAAAGCAGTCCTGCTGAAGTACACAGCAGCAGGCAGTCCTCTGAAAGCCCTTCCGAAGGTCCAGGAGTGAACTGAAGAGTGGTCTGAGATTCGCCTTTTTATCCCTGATACCTTCTTTGATGTAAGAGAAACTTCTGAAGGTTTAACTCAGAGAAGAGTCTGCAATTTCCTACCTCACTGCCCTGGCTCCAGCCTGGCTCCAGGCACAATGGACTAGTGTGAAGTTCTTTGAGTGAGAGCAGGGCTCAATCTATTGATATGTAAGTGGGGCTGTGCCCAGCTCCGCCCCTCTCCATCACGCCTGACATGGCCCATCCAGGCACACCTAATCCCTCTATTGTGTGGCTGTCTGGGAGGAATATACAAAGCTTAACTATCACTCATGCCTAGTCATGTGCCCCAGGAACAGGGTGCAGACACCAAACGGTTGAGGCAAGAAAATACCAACTTTCTAAAAGTGCCATTTTCAGAAATATGACTTAAAATGTGACGTTACCATTAAGGAGTATTTTAAATTAGAATTCCTCAGATACCAAACATGACTTTCCAACCTGTTCCTAATCAAACTTTAGCACTTATTAAATGTAATAATGTAACAAAATGTTATCTTATGGGAGAGGTAGTCTCACAGTATTGAAAACGAATTTGTGAGTTGTTCACTAAAAAGACATGTAAAACTTAAAAGTGCATGTCCAACTTTTTAGGAACAACGCACCTCGCCCAATGGGCTATTTAGGACTGACCTTATGGGTAACTTATATGTAAAAAAAGTGAGTTTTAGACTTGGCAAGGGGGTTATATTGCAAAGTCGAATTGGCAGTTTAAAAGTGCAGACCGGCTGCAATGGCATGCCTGAGACATGTTTTACAGGGCTACTTAAGTGGGTGGCACAAATAGTGCTGCATGTCCACTAGTAGCATTGAATTTACAGGTCCTAGATATATATGGTAGCCCACTTTACTAGGGATTTAAATTAAATATGCCAATCAGGTGTAAGCCAATTTTATCATGTTTAGGGAGTGAGAACAGGCACTTTAACTCTGGTTAGCAGTGGTAACGTGCCCCGATTCCTAAGGCCAACAAAAACAAATTCAGAAAAATAGTAGGGTGAAGACAAACCTTTGTGGGAATATCACCCTATATCTGACAGGTCTAGAAATCTGTTACTTTAGATATCTTTTAAATGTCATGTAGACTGAAAACGCATGTTTATAAATGTTTGTTAACACATGCTCAAGTGTGTGTTCACCACATTTGCTTAGGATTTCCCTGATACTCCTACAACATACTCAAATAATGCCCTCTAATGTAGAGTGATCTGGAAGCTAAATCTGACAACTCCATACAGGAGTTTGTAATCTACTCTGTTTTATCTCACATTCATTTACACATGTGCCATGCTTTGTGAATCACATGTGCTACATATTCAAATGTTACATCGATTCCCAAACATAAGTCAGATATGTGCCTGGAAATGTACTTTGTAAGAAATATAGTTTGTCTTGGTGCCACACAATGGAAAGGATGTATAGGGCGGAATTCCCTGAGGCAGTGTGTATAGGTTATTATGTAGGCGATCTCTGTCATGGGATAAGGAATCTGTATGATTTTGGTATATTGCGTATCAACACTTCTAGATGCTGTCTGGTTATGCTGGTGGACCAAAGTGGTTCTTCTTTTGACAAAGGTGGCTACAGCCCCCATGGCCAGGCAATGACACTACTAACGAGTGGCTGGAGCTGATCGAGGCAGTGAGGTATGTCTCTTAATACCCAAACCACACCTTTGTAATCTGTGTTGGATGTCCTAACCGGGCCCGTGATTATACAGAGCATGTATGAGAGTGCATGAGTATGTGAGTGGTAGGGTATCCCAGGGCTGGCATTCCGCCCATATGTATGTAGCTCCAGCAGTTGTAGGGGCTGCATGTGGGGTTAGCAGTAACCACTGCATCATGTTTCTCTTCTCAATGCATTGCTCCTGAACTGCTCCCTGCCCCTATAGAATAGTTTGTAAAGCCAAGTGTATCTATTTGGTTTTGAATTCGCATCCTGCAGGAAGAGGGCTGCACTACACGCAGAGGGCCTGCTCTGTGTAGCCTCGAGCAGTGGCTCTTAACCTGTGGTCCTGGGACACCTAAGGGGTCCACAACGCCTGCATAGGGGGTCCGCTAGTGCTCAGAAAACTAAATAATATTCGAAAATGTGTATAAATAAAGAAGCAAAATTGAAAATTGAAATTTTATATGTTCTGTAATATGTGAAGAAATTTGAAATTGGACACTAAAAATTGAGTTCCTCAGATTAATTCCTGGGAGCAGTGCGAGTGCACCAAACAGAATAAAGTGTGGAGGATGGGTGTTCTCGGTTAAATTTTGAAAATTTCCAACCTTTCCATTAAAATTAAAATGTTGATTTTTTTTACATTTGCTTGTAAATTAAATAAAAATATTACATCATTTTTTTATTTGTTTTATGTACACTTCTGTCTTCAGTTTGTGTATTGTTTTGTGGTTCACATCCTCAAAATTGATTAGTTTGGGCTCCCCAGTTCCAGTAATGACTCAGTAGTTGCCCCGGAAATCCAATAATGAACCTGGGGGAAGGGGTGCCCCGATTTCCAGTAATGATTAAGTGGAGATCAACAGAAATCTAAAGGTGAGGAACCACTGGCCTACAGTGTAAAGCCCAGCATTACAGTAACGTGCCTCGAAAAGAGTCGCACACCTGAGCCTGCCGAGGATGGAGCCTCCACCGTCCCCTGGGAAGCATGGAGTTGCTATTGAATAACTAGCTATGCATTCAGATTAACGATTAGTAAAGGTACTCAGCATAATATTTCCATGTAAAGTCTACCTCACAGCAGCCTCTACCTTTGCTACATCATGGTAAGTCAAACCTTAAGAGGCGTGCCTTGGGAAGTCAGTGAGCTCGCTGTAGTACCTTGTTCCTTTGTCCAAGGACAGCCTGACAAAAGGTGAACATGCCAGGACATGTCCTTCCGCAATGGGTACAGTAACGCTGGCCTCAGGGTGTGCACACAGCTTCGACCTGGGAGGGTTGAAACAGTCCCCTGAGTCTTGTAGAAGATTCAGCAACTGAGTCAGAGGTTTAACAGAGCCACTGGGAAGAAACGATTCACCTGGAATCGAGTTACATAGGGTCAGTGAAAATAAAGGATTTATTCATCAGCATATTAAAAATGGAGTTGTCTTCTTCCGAAATAATAATCAGTCAACTGGAATAAAAACAATGTTTTTCAAAAGATTAATTTTATTTATTTTTGTTTATAAAGTTTTATATAGCGCGCACAAGATCCCGAGGGATATCAGAGCGCTTTACAATATGATGGAAGGAAGGACAAAAAGCAATAACCATATCAAGTAGGAGGGAGAGAAAAAAAACTGGAATGGTCGCATATTACAGTACAGTTGCACCCAGGAGGGTGATGCAATAAAAGGTCTGTGCGGGCAGCAAGGGGGGGGGGTCACCGTATGCAGTAAGGGGGAGCCGTACAATGATGAAAGTACAATGGTAGTAGAAGCAATGTCAACGGACACGTGAGTCTATCCCTATTAGGGTAAGAATTTGTTCATTAGGAATCTTTTGGCTTCCGCTTTGGACGCCGTCGCTGAGGAGATTCTACGTACTTCCGGTGGAAGAGAGTTCCATATCTATGGGGCAGCGCCGGAGAAGGCTCGGTGACAGCTTCTCTTTTTGTTAAGGGGGAGGGGTTTCAGGAGGAGGGTAGAGCCGCTTCTTGAGGCTCTTACACCACAGGATAGTTGTCTATTGGTTAAGCTTTTGTTCCTGAACGATAATCACGATTATTTAATGGTGGCTGACGTTCAGTTCCAAAAATAGCAAATACCATAAATCCAGTCCTCATATTTGCAGACCATGCAGTCTTAGTCTGAACTTGGAGTCTAGGTCGGGGTCGGCCTGGCACAGGCGGAACAGGAAGGACTCGGGATCCCTGCACTGTGTCTGTCCGGTGGTGAGGAAGTAGGTGTCACCAACGTTGAGGGGAACCCACTTGGAGACGCTGCCGGGAGCGGCCCTCTGTCTCCCGGTGGAGGGCCAGCGCAGCGCCGGCACACTGACGCCTCTTCTCCGCCGTCAATAGGAGTTTGAATGAATAAAATATTCATTTCTAACAGATAAAGCAGATCACACATCAATAAAATGTGTTTATTCAGCAGCATTAACAGTGACCATGAACAAATAATGTATAATCTGTCAAATTAATCTGAACCCCATAAAAGTGTTCATCTTCCACCACATTTAAAAGAGCTGACTTGTTAAAGGAGCCGAGTTACAGTCATGCCAGACGAGTGGGTGTCCTCTCCCAGTCCTCAAGTGACTGCACCCACGCGTCTCCACACAGACAGCACACCTTCATTCTAAACACACGGCTCTTCCCGCTGTCTGCGCAGAGCCAGGACTCTTGGATTTACCGCTGCTAGTTTAACACGTTATTGTGCACCCCACCCAGCCCAGGGGGCCCCACTTTGTGGGGGGCTGCACCCAGCATTGCGAGAACGGTCTTTGCAGGTCAGAGAGAGGCTGGCGTGCTCCACGTCCGAATCTGTAAAGTGTGTCAGAAGAGCATCTTTCTCAGGGAGGAGAGGAAGGGGGCGTGTCCACGGGATGCAGCGAGCCCCAAGCTCTGGCTCGGTGATAGGCTGGTCGACTGGTGCTGAAGGGACAGCTCCGGGGACCGGCTGGTGATGAGCTGTGCAGAGAGCTGCTGGTACAGGCGCGCGTGAGAAGGGAGGGGGAGTGACCGGACACATCGTTGTAGATTACTCTTGCTCAGCACATCCAATCTAGCCCCCCCTGCCCCCACCCTCAGGGGAGCCCAGGCTTTGCATTGCCTCGTTGCTCCCACACCCAGGCTGGGGGAGCTCTGTCGCTGCTGTCGCCTGGTGACATCACGCAGCCGGCGCTTTGTTCTCGCTGGTCCTCTCCGGAGCAGGGGCTGAACCTCACGGGCTGGGTGAGTACAGGGAGCACTTCCTCGAGGTCGGAGGAGGCACAGGCAGCGGCTGAGCCGGGGCGGTGTGGGGCGCTGGTACCCGATCCTGCATTGTTCATCCCCTCTGGAGAGCTCATGGTCACAGGAGCGGATGCCTGCCCTGCCCTCCTCAGCAGAACCCCCCATCCCTTCATCTTAGTATTTCCATGAGAGACCCGCACTCCTATTGAATTAGTTATATCTCCATGTTTAAGTGATTTGCAGCGAGCATCATCTCTGACCTTGTCTCTGTTTAAGATTCGACGTGGTCCCTACTTGTGGAAGGCTCTTCTAGGCGCTCTGCTTCGGATTTGCGATTTAAAGCCTTATTTTTCTTTTTCACACAGGGATACATTGTGCTTGGAGAGACAGTACTCAGGGGAAGTGTTTGCACCGTAGAGACCACCCCTTGCCTATGCACCCTTAAACTTGGTGGTTGCACAGCACCCCGGTGGTTGCACAGCACACCAGTGGTTGCACAGCACGCCAGAGGTTGCACAGCACAGCAGTGGTTGCACAGCACACCAGTGGTTGTACAGCACGCTAGTGGTTGCAAAGCACGCCTGTGGTAGGATGGCCGACAGGAAGAGGAACTGGGCAGCCAAAGAGGATGACCTACCCGCCTACCTGGCGCGGCCTGGCACCACGGCCCAGACCCCCAGGGTAAAATACGGGGGCATGTTCGGCCTGGTGGAAGGAGCCTACGAGAACAAGACCATTGACTTCGATGCCTACAGCGTGGGTAAGAAGGGCTCCAAGACCTCGCGGAGCAGCAGCCGCCATGACCTGGACGGGGACAACTTCAACGAGACAGCCAGCGACGTGAGCGAGGTGTCGGGTTCGGTCATCAGCTCTCCAGGGGAACGGGAGGACAAGACCCCTGGAGTCGAAATCAAGTACCCCATGGGGAAGGAGCACCTGCAGGGCCAAGACAGTGATCAGGTAAGAGGGGGGGGGGCTCTGAGTCTCAGTTATATATGTATGCTAACCCCTAGTCCCTTATTTCTGTAACCATCTGCCACTCATGTTGTGAGTAACATCTGATCTGACTATGGACAGCAGAGCTTGAATTCACTATTCCGGTATTGGATCTTGAGTCGAACACTTTTGGTACCCTAGTCGTAGTTGAACATGTTGTCATCTCCCATCCACCCAGCACCGGGGTAGGTTTTGTTGTTTGTGGGAGCGGCCAGCTCTTTGACTGCTGGGGGTGGCCTAGATGGCTACCTAGCTCGTCTCTTCCTAGCCGAAGCCTTAGTAGCACCAGAGGCTAGCTGTGTGTCCACCCGAACTTATATTCTGCACCCACTCACCAGCCAGACATGTCATTATCCGATGAATTCACATTCTGCCCAGTAGCAGCATGGCCTTCCAGGAATTACCACCATGCTCCATGATGTAATTGTATTTATATAGTGCCTACTACCTCTGACGAGGTGTTGATGTGCTTTTCGGCGAGTTGCACGCTACTCTGGAACCCAAAGGATTAGTGGTGGGTTAGTATAGGGAAATATAAATTGTGAATTTGAGTGGTGGACACGGGAGTGTGTTAGCAGGATTGAATAGGAGAAAGGAGGGATAGAGGAAGGAAGAGTCTAGAAAGGGTTAATAGGGAGATCATAGTAGTAGAATGAGGTTTGGGATCAGTCAAGGAGGGATCGAGGAGGAATGAGTCAAGAAAGAATCCTAGGGAGATCATAGTAGTAGAATGAGGTTTAGGATCAGTCAAGGAGGGGTAGAGGAGGAATGAGTCAAGAAAGAATCTTAGGGAGTTCATAGTAGTAGAATGAGGTTGGGATCAGTCAAGGAGGGATAGAGGAGGAATGAGTCAAGAAAGAATCTTAGGGAGATCATAGCAGTAGAATGAGGTTTGGGATCAGTCAAGGAGGGATAGAGGAGGAATGAGTCAAGAAAGAATCTTAGGGAGATCATAGTAGTAGAATGAGGTTTGGGATCAGTCAAGGAGGGGCAGAGGAGGAATGAGTCAAGAAAGAATCTTAGGGAGTTCATAGTAGTAGAATGAGGTTGGGATCAGTCAAGGAGGGATAGAGGAGGAATGAGTCAAGAAAGAATCTTAGGGAGATCATAGCAGTAGAATGAGGTTTGGGATCAGTCAAGGAGGGATAGAGGAGGAATGAGTCAAGAAAGAATCTTAGGGAGATCATAGCAGTAGAATGAGGTTTGGGATCAGTCAAGGAGGGGTAGAGGAGGAATGAGTCAAGAAAGAATCTTAGGGAGTTCATAGCAGTAGAATGAGGTTTGGGATCATTCAAGGAGGGGTAGAGGAGGAATGAGTCAAGAAAGAATCTTAGGGAGATCATAGCAGTAGAATGAGGTTTGGGATCAGTCAAGGAGGGATAGAGGAGGAATGAGCCAAGAAAGAATCCTAGGGAGATCATAGCAGTAGAATGAGGTATGGGATCAGTCAAGGAGGGATAGAGGAGGAATGAGTCAAGAAAGAATCTTAGGGAGATCATAGCAGTAGAATGAGGTTTGGGATCAGTCAAGGAGGGGTAGAGGAGGAATGAGTCAAGAAAGAATCTTAGGGAGTTCATAGCAGTAGAATGAGGTTTGGGATCAGTCAAGGAAGGGTACAGGAGGAATGAGTCAAGAAAGAATCTTAGGGAGATCATAGCAGTAGAATGACGTTTGGGATTAGTCAAGGAGGGATAGAGGAGGAATGAGTCAAGAAAGAATCTTAGGGAGTTCATAGTAGTGGAATGAGGTTTGGGATCAGTCAAGGAGGGGTAGAGGAGGAATGAGTCAAGAAAGAATCTTAGGGAGTTCATAGTAGTAGAATGACGTTTGGGATTAGTCAAGGAGGGATAGAGGAGGAATGAGTCAAGAAAGAATCCTAGGGAGATCATAGCAGTAGAATGAGGTTTGGGATCAGTCAAGGAGGGATAGAGGAGGAATGAGTCAAGAAAGAATCCTAGGGAGATCATAGCAGTAGAATGAGGTTTGGAATGACTCAGGCAGTGGAGGTAGAGGATATATTGAGAGAGTTATAGGGTGAGATATAGAGTAGTGCATTGAAGAAAGCTGAAGACTTTCTTTCTTTCGTCAGTAGGAGTAAAGTGATAAACATACATATCTATATGGGAAGGGTATACATATATAAGTGAATGTATGAATAAGTTGAAAGGCTCTTATTGCACACCACTGTCGAGTTGATAATAAACAACACAGATATCGGCGAGGCCTGCTTACCCACAAGGATCTGAGAACTGCAGAATATGACAGGAATACTAATATAGAAAGAACAATCTTACGTTATGGGCTAAAGTCTGCAAACATTATCATAAAGCATGATAAGAGAGCACACGGCTGCGGCTGCGCGGTTTGCGGATGGCACCTGTCCCCGTGACTGCATTGCTGAGCTTTGCCACAGTTATGTCTTTTGACACATTTAGTTGGGGTCAGCAGACGAGAAAAAAGATACGTTTTCAAACAGGAAATGGTTTATTGAAAGTAGTAATGTGATTGATGCACAAGATGGTTTGCTTGTCTGATTTTAAAAATAAGGAGAGCTTTGTGTATTTATGTCAGTCAGTCACGGAGTATTGGTGAAGGCTGCTCCTTGCAGTGTCCAGCTGGCTGCACATGGAACGTTATGGACAATTCACAAAGGGCGTTAGTAAAAGTGCAGCACGTGTTACGTCACTTTCATTCACCTATGCATTGTCCTGCTTGGATGCTAATTGGCTGCTGAGTAGCAGAGCAGAATGAGGAGGAGATCTTCTCGGCCTCCCATTGGTTGAAATATATATTGCACGGGGACGGTGTAGTTTGCGTGCACTATAGAATATGTTTGATGGTTGCATATGTGCACCGTGAGTGTAAAAGAGCTTCTTGCTTTCTTGGCGGGACCCATTCAATGCACGCCTGTGATGGCCAGTGCACGGGGCGTGTGTGGCTGGCTTGAGCTCAAGGGGGCGACCGAATGGCCAGAGCTGGTGACAGCCACAAGCCTTAGACGGATAGCCAAGGCAACCGCAGACGCCTACAGCACAAAGAGAGGGGGGGGGGGGGTCTGCTAAGAGGGGGCTTTAACCGCTCATCGCCACGTCTCGCCGCCCCCTTTTCTCAACATACGAACCACACATTCTCATGCACATACACACACTCACATCCATACACACACATACACAAACACACACATGCACGCTTTCAACCCCAAATCTACACACAACAGTACGTTCTCATGCTGCACTCTCAAAACCAAAGATCAACACACACGCACATTCAAATACCCTCATCTCGTACACACACCGAAAAACACATACAAGCAGACACACACACATACTCAGGTTCACCCAGACTCACACACAGATTCACTGGCACACAAACATTAAAAAACACAGCCAAACCCCTCCCTGACGTCTCCACCCATGCAGCTGTTTCATTTCTCAGCCCATTAGTCCCTGAACTCTCTTCACTCGTAAAGTGCTCGATTGCTCTTGGACAAAGTTCTTGCTTCATAAATCCGTATACATACAGAAACATGCGTCCACACCCGAACACAGAGATACGCCACGCACACCGACACACACACACGCATGCACGCACTCGCACACACACTCTCTCACGCACACTCTCACGCACGCACGCACGCACGCACGCACTCACTTGCTTCAGGGCCTACACTGCCCCGTGTATTGGGACACTTCACATGGCACAGCTGGTGTGATAACCCTGCTCTGACGAACAGCTGGGCTTGCCCCCCCCCCCCCCCCCCGCCGGCGGGCACGGGTGCACGCGAGGCTGACGCGCTCGTGTCCTGGCGTGCGCTGCCGAGCCTGACACACGCCCTCCCCGCTTCCCCTCCTCTGTGACACACGGACGCCCCTGCCTCCCTTTGAGAGTCACTGGAGCAGGGCGCGTCTAATTCACACGAGTGCTGGCCTCCTGTGTCTCGCTAATGAATGGAATTAGGAGTCCAGCTGATTCTACAAGGATAGGGGAGGGCCGTGTGGGGGGGGGGGCGGGGGTGTCGCTGCTGCTGCACAGTCAGCACCCTCCTGTCAGAACACACTACCAGCCAGCTTACAACCGAGTGCGCTTCTGACTGGGGACAGAGGAGCTGAGGGTCACCCTGTCAGGCTTAACAGCTCGTCTGGTTCTTGTTGTACTACAGCATTCTGGGACTTTTAGTCCTTGTTGCATAGCCTGCATCTGATGTTAAGGCACACTGCCAGCCAGGCGCGCAACGCCCATTGGACTCAAAGGGCTTCAGCCCCCCAGCCCACCCCGTCGTGTGTGGCAGCCCGGGATGAGACAGCTTCCCGGGTACACACAGCCGCACCCGAGTACTTCACAGGTCTTTAAAAGACCTTTTGTTTGTTAATGATGCTTTGATGTTTTTCACCCCTTCTTAGAGCCCCTGCCAATTCTTAACCCCCCCCCCCCCCCCCCCCCGGAAATTTGGCTCTAGTTACGCCGCTGCTGCCAGCCTACTGATAACATACTACGCTATAAGTTGAAACAGGCATCCAAAGGAGCGCTTTTTAACTTGAACCTCTCAGCCGGCTGTCGTTGTGCTGTTGCACACTGGTACTCGTAGTCTTTGGTTTGTAACCCGCATCTGCTGTAAAGACACACTGCCTGCCTCCTTGTAACACTCTACATCTCTAACTAGGGGTATAGTCCTCAAGGTGACCATGCCAGACTTGAGTAGCCCAATCTGGCCATGACCTCCCGTTGCATTCTGGAACAGGTAATTCTGCATACCTTCAGCCTGTTTTCTGCATATACACACTTCCAGGCTCCTTATGACACACAGACTTCTCACCAGAGGCAAAGATCATAAGGCGCTCATGTCATGTCAGAACAGTCTCACATCCTAGCTACTCTGTTGCATTCTGGTACTTGTAGACATGAGTTTATACTGTAACAAATGCAAATGTGCACACCCATCTTGCAGAGGACAGTCCCCAGCAGGTTTTCTCTTTTGCTGCAGTACATTTGTAAACACAAGGAGATGATGGACGGAGTGCTGAAACTTTTCAGACACTCACCCCCAGTCACAGATCTCCGTTGAATCCATCATCATTCTTTAGCTCACTTCACCACCTCAGTTCAGACCCAGCTATATGCAAATCAGTCTTGACCCTGTGCCTCATGGGGTCAGTCCAGCCGAACTGCCAAGCCAGGTCTTCCCTGAACTGGATACAAGCATCCCGGGACCAGTTTTGGGGTAACACCCCTCTTCAGCCAGGCTAGCTTGAATCCAGTGGCAAAGTGAGCAAGGGACCCACGTCTGGGCAAACCCTGCCAACTTAGGGCAAACAAAGCAAACACAAGGAGATGATGGACGGAGTGCTGAAACTTTTCAGACACTCACCTCCAGTCACAGATCTGGGTTGAATCCATCATCATTCTTTAGCTCACTTCACCACCTCAGTTCAGACCCAGCTATATGCAAATCAGTCTTGACCCTGTGCCTCATGGGGGTCAGTCCAGCCGAATTGCCAAGCCAGGTCTTCCCTAAACTGGATACAAGCATCCTGGGACCGGTTTCCGGGTAACACCCTCATCAGCCAGGCTAGCATGAATCCAGTGGCAAAGTGAGCAAGGGACCAACGTCTGAGCATACCCTGCCAATTTAGGGCAAACAAAGCAAACACAAGGAGATGATGGACGGCGCGCTGAAACTTTTCAGACACTCACCCCCAGTCACAGATCTGGGGTGAATCCATCATCATTCTTTAGCTCACTTTGCCACCTCAGCGCGAACTAAGCAAACACAACATTGGTCTGCATTCTGACCATCAATTGTTCTTTTTGCATTTGTCACCCCGAGTGGGACGGGTATGCCCAGACGTGGGTCCTGTGCTCTCCATGCCACTGGAGTCAAGCTATCCTGGCTGATGAGGGTTGAAAGCCCGAAACCGGTCCTAGGATGCTTGTTTCCAACCAGGGAGGACCAGGCCTGGCAGTTCGAGCTGGACTGTTCCCATTGGGCGCAGGGTCAAGACTGATTTGCACATGACTGGGTCAAAATTGGAATGGCGTGGTGAGAAAAAAAAACAATGGAATTAGTCACAGATCTCTGTACTGGGGTGAATGTATGACATTGTTCTGCATTCTGTCCATCAATTGTTCTTTTTGCATTTGTCACCCCGAGTGGGACGGGTATGTCCAGATGTGGGTCCCGTGCTCTCCATGCCACTTGAGTCAAGCTATCCTGGCTGATGAGGGCTGAAAGCCCGAAACCGGTCCTAGGATGTTTGTTTCCAATCCATGGAGGACCTGGCCTGACAGTTCGGGCTGGACTGTTCCCATGGGGCACAGGGTCAAGACTGATTTGCATATGGCTGGGTTCAAACTGGAATGGCATGGTGCGCAACATAAACTATGGATTTAGTCCCAGGTCTCTGTACTGGGGTGAATGTATGCAGTACTCAAAATGGAAAAATGGAGCTGCAGGTACTCTGTACCAGAGTACCTGCTGTTTTTGAGAAGTGCCGGTACTCTCCAATTAAAAGTATAGCATTTCTCCTGAGAAGTGCCGGTACTCTTGGTCTCAAAATACAAAAGTGCCAGTACTCTGTACCGGACAGTACCGGCCCATTAAAAGCACTGAATGTATGACATTGTTCTGCATTCTGTCCATCAATTGTTCTTTTTGCAGTACATTTGTAGCTCAATGGAAATTGAGGGCTTGGAAGTAGCTGCGTGGGAGGTGCTGCAGCACCCCCAAATGTGCCATGCTGGAGCTCAGAAGGTGAATGAGCAACAAAGATGCCTTTTTCTTTTTTAACTAGTCACATTTGCTGCTCATTGAAACACAGAGGGCAAATGTGTTTACTTCCTCTGACTGTAAGGGCAGAGGATTTTGTAATGTGAACCATGTGAATATCTTTCTGGGGTGCATGGAGTGTGAGAGGATAGGCTGCAGGATGCCAGTTTTTGGTAACAGATAATAAGATTTCAATAAATGCAAATGAACCGCACAAATATTTCAAAATATATCTGCAGTTAGGAAAGCACACATGAAGCTCCCTTTTGAAACTGAAGTGAGATAGAAACACAGATTTGAATAGGATCAAAACAGAACAAGACACTTTACTCAGAGATGCTCAAAGAGTAAATATTCAATGAACCCCGATTTCCCACTTTATCATTTATACGCCATATAGTTTTATCAGTAAAACTGCCTGTCTGTGCAAACTAGGGTCGATTTCAATGGAGACTCGGCGGCCTTTAAATGGGGAAAGCTGCCGCACCAGGCTTTAGTGATATGTTTGACCAGCTGCTTTGAAATGCAACTCCAGCTGCCTACCACCCTCTTACCCTCTCCTGTGGATGGGCGACACTTGTTCTTTGTGTGACCCTCAGACGTCTCATGATCCCTGTGACTTCAGTGATGGAACATTGATGGCGGCGCCCCCAGTCTAATAATTGTTCCTGCACGACAGAGTATGCTCCATCGTACCAAGGCCTCCCTGCTTCCCCCACACATCTGGGGATTTCCGTCGCCGCAGCCCAGTGCTCGGTCGACCCATAATCTTGTATCTGGCGGAGTTTGCCAGATGAACGCCAGTCTGGCTTCGCTGGCCCTGCTGGTACTGCCACCTTGGGCCTACATCATTTGTATGCCGTCCATGCATGAACCAAACCCGCTCCCAGGGGAAGTCTGTGTTTAAAGGGACCGGAGGGGTTTAAAGGGCCTGGGGCATCTCTTCTGCTGGAAGCGGCGTCCAAACCTTCCCTTGCAGTTGCACCCGAGCAGCAAGGCGGCCAGTCGGAGCCAGGCTGCGGCGGTAGAAACAAGGCGGCTCCTGTCCCCATCAGGTGCTGCTCCGCATTTTATGCAAAGCTTAATCTGTAAAAAGTGTAAACGCAGGAGCCCGAGCCGTTCTCAGGAGCCCAGAGCCGTTCTCCGTAGCCCGGAGCCGTTCTCCGGAGCCCGGAGCCGTTCTCAGGAGCCCAGAGCCGTTCTCCGTAGCCTGGAGCCGTTCTCAGGAGCCCGGAGCCGTTCTCAGGAGCCCAGAGCCGTTCTCCGTAGCCCAGAGCCGTTCTCCGTAGCCCGGAGCCGTTCTCAGGAGCCCGGAGCCGTTCTCCGGAGCCCGGAGCCGTTCTCCGGAGCCCAGAGCCGTTCTCCGGAGCCCAGAGCCGTTCTCAGGAGCCCAGAGCCGTTCTCCGTAGCCCGGAGCCGTTCTCCGGAGCCCGGAGCCGTTCTCAGGAGCCCAGAGCCGTTCTCCGTAGCCTGGAGCCGTTCTCAGGAGCCCGGAGCCGTTCTCAGGAGCCCAGAGCCGTTCTCCGTAGCCCAGAGCCGTTCTCCGTAGCCCGGAGCCGTTCTCAGGAGCCCGGAGCCATTCTCCGGAGCCCGGAGCCGTTCTCCGGAGCCCAGAGCCGTTCTCCGGAGCCCAGAGCCGTTCTCAGGAGCCCAGAGCCGTTCTCCGTAGCCCGGAGCCGTTCTCCGGAGCCCGGAGCCGTTCTCAGGAGCCCAGAGCCGTTCTCCGTAGCCTGGAGCCGTTCTCAGGAGCCCGGAGCCGTTCTCAGGAGCCCAGAGCCGTTCTCCGTAGCCCAGAGCCGTTCTCCGTAGCCCGGAGCCGTTCTCAGGAGCCCGGAGCCGTTCTCCGGAGCCCGGAGCCGTTCTCCGGAGCCCAGAGCCGTTCTCCGGAGCCCAGAGCCGTTCTCAGGAGCCCAGAGCCGTTCTCCGTAGCCCGGAGCCGTTCTCCGGAGCCCGGAGCCGTTCTCAGGAGCCCAGAGCCGTTCTCAGGAGCCCGGAGCCGTTCTCCGGAGCCCGGAGCGGTTCTCAGGAGCCCGGAGCTGTTCTCAGGAGCCCAGAGCAGTTCTCAGGAGCCCGGAGCCGTTCTCCGTAGCCCGGAGCCGTTCTCAGGAGCCCGGAGCCGTTCTCAGGAGCCCGGAGCCGTTCTCCGTAGCCCGGAGCCGTTCTCCGTAGCCCGGAGCCGTTCTCCGTAGCCCGGAGCCGTTCTCAGGAGCCCGGAGCCGTTCTCAAGGAGCCCGGAGCCGTTCTCCGTAGCCTGGAGCCGTTCTCCGGAGCCCGGAGCCGTTCTGAGGAGCCCGGAGCCGTTCTCCGTAGCCCGGAGCCGTTCTCCGTAGCCCGGAGCCGTTCTCCGTAGCCCGGAGCCGTTCTCAGGAGCCCAGAGCCGTTCTCAGGAGCCCAGAGCCGTTCTCAGGAGCCCGAGCCGTTCTCCGTAGCCCAGAGCCGTTCTCCGTAGCCCGGAGCCGTTCTCAGGAGCCCGGAGCCGTTCTCCGGAGCCCAGAGCCGTTCTCCGGAGCCCAGAGCCGTTCTCAGGAGCCCAGAGCCGTTCTCCGTAGCCCGGAGCCGTTCTCCGGAGCCCGGAGCCGTTCTCCGGAGCCCGGAGCCGTTCTCAGGAGCACAGAGCCGTTCTCAGGAGCCCGGAGCCGTTCTCCGGAGCCCGGAGCCGTTCTCAGGAGCCCGGAGCTGTTCTCAGGAGCCCAGAGCCGTTCTCAGGAGCCCGGAGCCATTCTCCGTAGCCCGGAGCCGTTCTCAGGAGCCCGGAGCCGTTCTCCGTAGCCCGGAGCCGTTCTCCGTAGCCCGGAGCCGTTCTCAGGAGCCCGGAGCCGTTCTCAGGAGCCCGGAGCCGTTCTCCGTAGCCTGGAGCCGTTCTCCGGAGCCCGGAGCCGTTCTGAGGAGCCCGGAGCCGTTCTCCGTAGCCCGGAGCCGTTCTCCGTAGCCCGGAGCCGTTCTCAGGAGCCCGGAGCCGTTCTCAGGAGCCCAGAGCCGTTCTCCGGAGCCTGGCGCTGGTTCCTCTGAGTGTACGCATTCAGGGGCATATCAACAACAACCGGCGATATTTATCGCTCAGCGCTCTTAGCGTGAGGATAATTATCGCCGGCTAGCGTGAATTTTTATCGCTGAGATAGCGTGCTATTAGCAACGCTTATCTCAATAGCGATAAAAATCTACACGCTAACAGGCTAACGTGAGATTATCGCTGGAAACCCAGCGATAATCACACGTTACCTTGTTGATAGGGACAGACAAACTTAGCCATGATATCCTCCTTCCATAGGATATCATGGCTAAGTCTGAAAATTAGCAGACGTAAAAAAGCAGCGTTAACCGCGGTTAGCGCTGCTTTTTTTGTCTCTAACAGGGTTAGCGACATTCTTGATAATAGGAGAAATTTCGCTTAGCGACATTTCTCCTATTATTTTACTCTGGAACGCCCCCTTTGCATCTCATTAGAGATGCAAGGGGAAGCGTAGAGTAAAAGGGTGCTAACATGCAAATTTGCGTGTTAGCACCCTGTTGTTGATAGGGTGCTAGTTTTATCTCTGCTTTTTTGGCTTTTAAAGCCAAAAAAGCAGAGATAAAGCCCTTGTTGATATGCCCCTCACTTATACCGAGACGGCCTCGTTTTATTACCACCCCGAGCTCTTTATTCCACCTGCCCTTCCTTTCTCTCTACTTTATTCTCTGCTGGTTCTTTTTCATCCCTGCTTTCTCCCTTTCTCTCCGTTTTCCTATCTTTCTCTTCATCATTTGTCCCCCTTTGCTACCTTTCTCTTTCTTGTTCTGGGTCAAAGTCTAAGGATTAAAAGTAAGTGCAGTTCACCTAATGTCAGTGCCTGCACCTAACTACCGGCACAAATTAAGCAGTGTTTTAATGAACGGAGAGCCCACCTCACTCATTATAACACAGCACTTTCAATGAAAGGACATGCAACGTAAGTGACCCGATTGTTTGCTGAGACAACTACCCTCCCCCCTCCACACCCCCCAGCCCTCGCCCCGCCTTTTCCTTAGCCTGCAAAATGATGAACACGCGCTGTCTTGTGCAGCGCTGCTGGGCCGGCGTGTTATAGCGCCGTTCTATAAGTATATAAGTAGTGCAGGCATGCATACCCCGAGCGTGCTTCCCTCCCCAAATCATTAATAATAGGAATGACAAAGGTCATAATGACAACGATGATGGCAATCATAACTGCGATTTAGATAGAATTAATCTCCAAATGCATTTTCTTTTAGGTATGGCATCTGCTGTTCTCGCTCTCAGGGGCAAGAAACAGTGAGGTGCCGGAATCGAGCGCGCGAACAGCAGTAGGAACATTACCCACTAAGCTACCTGGTAGTGACTTGATATGTTATCTTGCTAACTTGGGTGTTGTGTCTGCAGGCATTGTTCTGTGTTAGGCTCTCGAGAGGGTGGAAGGATGAGAGGGGGTTCTGTAGAGAGAGGTGGGGGGGGGGGGGGAGTGTGAATAATGACACCCATTCCTTCACAAGCCTAAAAGAGCCTCACGTGGGGCGATGGGTGAGTGGGAGGAGGATGTGAGCACTCTGACTGGCTGCCAAGCACCACATGGGCTGAATCCTCGCCACAATCCCCTTTCGGAGACGACGGGTCGCCATGACAACGGGTTTGAAGTTTCTCTGCTAAGAACCCATAAGCGCAGCGTGTTTGTGGGTTAGCGGCTAGGTGGGGGTGGGTGGGGTCCACGCGGAGGTGTCTATGGGCACGCGCCAGTCGGTGGATTTTACGTGTACTGATGCGTTTGTCTGTATGGTTCCATTTTTTATTAATCTCTCTAATGGACCAGTTACAAATGGTTTCTCCTGGGTCAGTTGCGCCTTTAGATTTTTTTGACACTGCACTGTTTGTCTGGCTGAAAAGGCAAAGAACTACCGCTGGAACACAAACGTCAACAGAAACCGCCAGACACCCCGATATATCAATGAGCAGCCCCCGGATGCAGGGGAATTAAAGGGAACGCCCCCCTCAGCAGCTCAGTGGGGGCTAAACAGCCCGCAGAGCAGCAGGTGAACCAGAGAACAGAGATCTGTAACTTGTCAACTGAAATGTCACCCAGGAGATGCCTGTGTGTCTATATCTGTGTGCTGTGGTTGTGTACCTGCGTGCTGAGTATGCCCTTGTGAAGCCTCACGGGGGTTTCTCTAACCTATATAAATGTCTATAGTCTGTGCGTGTGTGTCTGTGTATATTAGTGTGCGTGTCTATATGTGGCTGTGTGTCTGTATGTTGTATATGTAGGTATGAGCGCGTGGGTGCATTCATGTATGTATCGATGCTCTTTGTGTGCCTGTGTGAGTGGGCGTATGTGCACGCGCCTCTCGGAGTACGTCTGTATGGTTGAATGTACGTCTCTATAAACTCATCACTTGTCTGTGTGTGTGTGACTGAGTCTGTGTGCGTGTGTACACAGTCATGTGTTTGTGTGTGACTGTGCACCAGCGCTTTCAGTATGTCTGCGAGTCCGGAAGGATGTATTTATGTCCACATAGGCAAATCCACGTTTTTTGTGATTAGTTTAGTGCTTTGCATCGGACCCAATGGCGCATCTCAGATGCTTCGGAGCCTTGGAGGGCGCTTTCATCAAACAGAAATCACCTGCTCTAAAACCACTGCGGATTCAGAAATGAAAAGCACTGGCAGCCGCGAGGCTGTAAATCTGCGGGGCCCGCGGAGCGGGTTAATCCCCCGGGTCTTTGCTTCCAATGTGCTTAAGGCCCATCTGTGCGGGCTGGCTGCAGGGGGGCTCAGGGAGCAGCGCCCCCTCGTCCATCACAGCTTTCGAGACCGGCTGAGGCATCATTTCATAGATTGTTTGTCTGCCTTTTGGTGCATACACTCTGGATACACAGGTTAGAAGCGTTGGCTGGTTCTGGTGCTCAGCTGCAGGAGGCCCCGGCCTATACACTCTGGATACACAGGTTAGGAGCGTTGGCTGGTTCTGGGCCTCAGCAGCAAGAGGCCCCGGCCTATACAATCTGGATACACAGGTTAGTAGTGTTGGCTGGTACTGGCGCTCTGCTGCAAGTGGCCCCGGCCTATACACTCTGGATACACAGGTTAGGAGCGTTGGCTGGTTCTGGCGCTCTGCAGCAAGAGGCCCAGGCCTATACACGCTGGATACACAGGTTAGGAGCGTTGGCTGGTTCTACTCAGCTGCAAGAGGCCCCGGCCTGTACACTCTGGATACACAGGTTAGTAGTGTTGACTGGTTCTGCTGCGCAGCTGCAAGAGGCCCAGGCCTATACACACTAGAAACACAGGTTAGGAGCGTTGGCTGGTTCTGGTGCTCAGCAGCAAGAGGCCCCGGCCTATACACTCTGGATACACAGGTTAGTAGTATTGGCTGGTTCTGGCGCTCTGCAGCAAGAGGCCCAGGCCTATACACGCTGAATACACAGGTTAGGAGCGTTGGCTGGTTCTACTCAGCTGCAAGAGGCCCCGGCCTATACACTCTGGATACACAGGTTAGGACAGTTGGCTGGTTCTGGTGCTCAGCTGCAAGAGGCCCAGGCCTGTACACTCTGGATACACAGGTTAGGAGCGTTGGCTGGTTCTGGTGCTCAGCAACAAGAGGCCCGGACCTATACACTCTGGATACGCTGCATGTGGCCCCGGCCTATACACTCTGGATACACGGGTCAGGAGTGTTGGCTGGTTCTAGTGCTCAGCTGCAAGTGGCCTGGGCCTATACACTCTAGATACACAGGTTAGTAGCGTTGGCTGGTTCTGGTGCTCAGCTGCAAGAGGCCCGGGCCTATACATGCTGGATACACAGGTTAGCAGCGTTGGCTGGTTCTGCTGCAAGAGGCCAAGGTCCATACACTCTGGATACACGGGTCAGTAGTGTTGACTGGTTCAGCTCAGCTGCCAGAGGCCTGGGCCTATATTCTCTGGATACACAGGTTAGGAGTGTTGGCTGGTTCTGGTGCTCAGTTGCAAGAGGGCCAGGTCTGTACACTCTGGATACACAGGTTAGGAGCATTGGCTGGTTCTGGTGCTCAGCTGGAAGAGGCCCAGGCCTATACACACTAGAAACACAGGTTAGGAGCGTTGGCTGGTTCTGGTGCTCAGCTGCAAGAGGCCTGGGCCTATACGCTCTGGATACACAGGTTAGGAGCATTGGCTGGTTCTGGTGCTCAGCAGCAAGAGGCCCGGGCCTGTACACTCTGGATACACATGTAAGGGGCATTGGCTGGTGCTGCTGCTCAGCTGCAAGAGGCCTGGGCCTATACACCCTTGATACACAGGTTAGGAGCGTTGGCTGGTGCTGCTGCTCAGCTGCAAGAGGCCTGGGCCTATACGCTCTGGATACACAGGTTAGGAGCATTGGCTGGTTCTGGTGCTCAGCTGCAAGAGGCCCGGGCCTATACACCCTTGATACACAGGTTAGGAGCGTTGGCTGGTGCTGCTGCTCAGCTGCAAGAGGCCTGGGCCTATACGCTCTGGATACACAGGCTAGGAGCGTTGGCTGGTTCTGGTGCTCAGCTGCAAGAGGCCCGGGCCAATACACTCTAGATACACATGTTAGGAGCGTTGGCTGGTTCTGGTGCTCAGCTGCAAGAGGCCTGGGCCTATACGCTCTGGATACACAGGTTAGGAGCATTGGCTGGTTCTGGTGCTCAGCAGCAAGAGGCCCTGGCCTGTACATGCTGGATACACAGGTTAGGAGCATTGGGTGGTTCTGGTGCTCAGCAGCAAGAGGCCCCGGCCTATGCACTCGTGATACACAGGTTAGGAGCGTTGGCTGGTTCTGGTGCTGAGCAGCAAGAGGCCCAGGCCTATACACACTGGAGACACATGTTAGGAGCGTTGGCTGCTTCTGGTGCTCAGCAGCAAGAGGCCCAGCCTATTCATGCTGGATACACAGGTTAGGAGCATTGGCTGGTTCTGGTGCTCAGCAGCAAGAGGCCCGGCCTGTCCACTCTGGATACACAGGTTAGGAGAGTTGGCTGGTGGTGCTGCTCAGCTGCAAGAGGCCCAGGCCTATACACGCTGGATACACAGGTTAGGAGCGTTGGCTGGTTCTGGTGCTCAGCAGCAAGAGGCCCAGCCTATTCATGCTGGATACACAGGTTAGGAGCATTGGCTGGTTCTGGTGCTCAGCAGCAAGAGGCCCGGCCTGTCCACTCTGGATGCACGGGTCAGGAGTGTTGGCTGGTGCTGCTGCTCAGCGGAAAGAGGCCCGGGCCTATACACTCTAGATACACAGGTTAGTAGCGTTGGCTGGTTCTGGTGCTCAGCTGCAAGAGGCTTGGGCCTATACACCCTTGATACACAGGTTAGGAGCATTGGCTGGTTCTGGTGCTCAGCTGCCAGTGGCCCCGGCCTGTACACGCTGGATACACAGGTCAGCAGTGTTGACTGGTTCTGGTGCTCAGCAGCAAAAGGCCCCGGCCATACTCTCTGGATACACGGGTCAGGAGCGTTGACTGGTTCTGCTGCTCAGCTGCAAGTGGCCTGGTCCTATGCACTCTAGATACACAGGTTATGAGCGTTGGCTGGTTCTGGTGCTCAGCTGCAGGAGGCCCCGGCCTATACACTCTAGATACACAGGTTAGTAGTGTTGGCTGGTTCTGGTGCTCAGCTGCAGGAGGCCGGGGCCTGTACACTCTGGATACACAGGTTAGGAGCGTCGGCTGGTTCTGGGCCTCAGCAGCAAGAGGCCCCGGCCTATACACTCTGGATACACAGGTTAGTAGTGTTGGCTGGTACTGGCGCTCTGCTGCAAGTGGCCCCGGCCTATACACTCTGGATACACAGGTTAGTAGTGTTGGCTGGTTCTGGCGCTCTGCAGCAAGAGGCCCAGGCCTATACACGCTGGATACACAGGTTAGGAGCGTTGGCTGGTTCTACTCAGCTGCAAGAGGCCCCGGCCTGTACACTCTGGATACACAGGTTAGTAGTGTTGACTGGTTCTGCTGCGCAGCTGCAAGAGGCCCAGGCCTATACACACTAGAAACACAGGTTAGGAGCGTTGGCTGGTTCTGGTGCTCAGCAGCAAGAGGCCCCGGCCTATACACTCTGGATACACAGGTTAGTAGTATTGGCTGGTTCTGGCGCTCTGCAGCAAGAGGCCCAGGCCTATACACGCTGAATACACAGGTTAGGAGCGTTGGCTGGTTCTACTCAGCTGCAAGAGGCCCCGGCCTATACACTCTGGATACACAGGTTAGGACCGTTGGCTGGTTCTGGTGCTCAGCTGCAAGAGGCCCCGGCCTGTTCACTCTGGATACACAGGTTAGGAGCGTTGGCTGGTTCTGGTGCTCAGCAACAAGAGGCCCGGACCTATACACTCTGGATACGCTGCATGTGGCCCCGGCCTATACACTCTGGATACACGGGACAGGAGTGTTGACTGGTTCTGCTGCTCAGCTGCAAGTGGCCTGGGCCTATACACTCTAGATACACAGGTTAGTAGCGTTGGCTGGTTCTGGTGCTCAGCTGCAAGAGGCCCGGGCCTATACATGCTGGATACAAAGATTAGGAGTGTTGGCTGGTTCTGGTGCTCACCTGCAGGAGGCCCTGGCCTATACATGCTGGATACAAAGGTTAGCAGCGTTGGCTGGTTCTGCTGCTCAGCTGCAAGAGGCCCGGGCCTATATTCTCTGGATACACAGGTTAGGAGTGTTGGCTGGTTCTGGTGCTCAGCTGCAAGAGGGCCAGGTCTGTACACTCTGGATACACAGGTTAGGAGCATTGGCTGGTTCTGGTGCTCAGCTGCAAGAGGCCTGGGCCTATACACCCTTGATACACAGGCTAGGAGCATTGGCTGGTTCTGGTGCTCAGCTGCAAGAGGCCCGGGCCAATACACTCTAGATACACAGGAGAGGAGTGTTGGCTGGTTCTGCTGCTCAGCTCCAAGATGCCCAGGCCTATACACTCTAGATACACATGTTAGGAGCGTTGGCTGGTTCTGGTGCTCAGCTGCAAGAGGCCTGGGCCTATACGCTCTGGATACACAGGTTAGGAGCATTGGCTGGCTCTGGTGCTCAGCAGCAAGAGGCCCTGGCCTGTACATGCTGGATACACAGGTTAGGAGCATTGGGTGGTTCTGGTGCTCAGCAGCAAGAGGCCCCGGCCTATGCACTCGTGATACACAGGTTAGGAGCGTTGGCTGGTTATGGTGCTGAGCAGCAAGAGGCCCAGGCCTATACACACTGGAGACACAGGTTAGGAGCGTTGGCTGCTTCTGGTGCTCAGCAGCAAGAGGCCCAGCCTATTCATGCTGGATACACAGGTTAGGAGCATTGGCTGGTTCTGGTGCTCAGCAGCAAGAGGCCCGGCCTGTCCACTCTGGATACACAGGTTAGGAGCGTTGGCTGGTGCTGCTGCTCAGCTGCAAGAGGCCCAGGCCTATACACGCTGGATACACAGGTTAGGAGCGTTGGCTGGTTCTGGTGCTCAGCAGCAAGAGGCCCAGCCTATTCATGCTGGATACACAGGTTAGGAGCATTGGCTGGTTCTGGTGCTCAGCAGCAAGAGGCCCGGCCTGTCCACTCTGGATGCACGGGTCAGGAGTGTTGGCTGGTTCTGGTGCTCAGCTGCAAGAGGCCCGGTCCTATACACTCTAGATACACAGATTAGGAGCGTTGGCTGGTTCTAGTGCTCAGCTGCAAGAGGCCAGGGCCTATACACTCTGGATACACAGGTTAGGAGCGTTGGCTGGTTCTGGTGCTCAGCTGCAAGAGGCCCCAGCCTATACACTCTAGATACACAGGTTAGTAGCGGTGGCTGGTTCTGGTGCTCGGCTGCAAGTGGCCCCGGCCTGTACACTCTGGATACACAGGTAAGAGGTGTTGGCTGGTGCTGCTGCTCAGCGGAAAGAGGCCCGGGCCCATACACTCTAGATACACAGGTTAGTAGCGTTGGCTGGTTCTGGTGCTCAGCTGCAAGAGGCTTGGGCCTATACACCCTTGATACACAGGTTAGGAGCATTGGCTGGTTCTGGTGCTCAGCTGCCAGTGGCCCCGGCCTGTACACGCTGGATACACAGGTTAGGAGTGTTGGCTGGTTCTGGTGCTCAGCTGCAAGAGGCCCGGGCCCATACACTCTAGATAGACGGGTCAGCAGTGTTGACTGGTTCTGGTGCTCAGCAGCAAAAGGCCCCGGCCATACTCTCTGGATACACGGGTCAGGAGCGTTGACTGGTTCTGCTGCTCAGCTGCAAGTGGCCTGGTCCTATGCACTCTAGATACACAGGTTATGAGCGTTGGCTGGTTCTGGTGCTCAGCTGCAAGAGGCCCAGGCCAATACAAGCTGAATACACAGGTTAGGAGCATTGGCTGGTTCTGGTGCTCAGCAGCAAGAGGCCCGGGCCTATATTCTCTGGATACACAGGTTAGGAGCGTTGGCTGGTTCTGGTGCTCAGCTGCAAGAGGCCCAGGCCTGTACACTCTGGATACACAGGTTAGGAGCGTTGGCTGGTTCTGGTGCTCAGCTGCAAGAGGCCCCGGCCTATACACCCTGGATACACAGGTTAGTAGCGTTGGCTGGTTCCGGTGCTCAGCTGCAAGAGGCCCAGGCCTATACACAATGGACACACAGGTTAGGAGCGTTGGCTAGTTCTGGTGCTCAGCTCCAAGATGCCCTGGCCTGTTCACTCTGGATACACGGGTCAGGAGTGTTGACTGGTTCTGCTCAGCTGCAAGAGGCCCGGGCCTATACACTCTAGATACACAGGTTATGAGCGTTGGCTGGTTCTGGTGCTCAGCTGCAAGAGGCCCCGGCCTCTACAAGCTGAATACACAGGTTAGGAGTGTTGGCTGGTTCTGGTGCTCAGCTTTAAGAGACCCAGGCCTGTACACTCTGGACACACAGGTAAGGAGCGTTGGCTGCTGCTGCTCAGCTGCAAGAGGCCCCGGCCTATGCACTCCAGATACACAGGTAAGGAGCGTTGGCTGGTGCTGCTGCTTAGCTACAAGAGGCCTGGGCCCAAACACTCTGGATACACAGGTCAGGAGTGTTGACTGGTTCTACTGCTCAGCTGCAAGAGGCCCCGGCCTATACACCCTGGATACACAGGTTAGTAGCGTTGGCTGGTTCTGGTGCTCAGCTGCAAGAGGCCCGGGCCCATACACTCTAGATAGACGGGTCAGCAGTGTTGACTGGTTCTGGTGCTCAGCAGCAAAAGGCCCCGGCCATACTCTCTGGATACACGGGTCAGGAGCGTTGACTGGTTCTGCTGCTCAGCTGCAAGTGGCCTGGTCCTATGCACTCTAGATACACAGGTTATGAGCGTTGGCTGGTTCTGGTGCTCAGCTGCAAGAGGCCCAGGCCAATACAAGCTGAATACACAGGTTAGGAGCATTGGCTGGTTCTGGTGCTCAGCAGCAAGAGGCCCGGGCCTATATTCTCTGGATACACAGGTTAGGAGCGTTGGCTGGTTCTGGTGCTCAGCTGCAAGAGGCCCAGGCCTGTACACTCTGGATACACAGGTTAGGAGCGTTGGCTGGTTCTGGTGCTCAGCTGCAAGAGGCCCCGGCCTATACACCCTGGATACACAGGTTAGTAGCGTTGGCTGGTTCCGGTGCTCAGCTGCAAGAGGCCCAGGCCTATACACAATGGACACACAGGTTAGGAGCGTTGGCTAGTTCTGGTGCTCAGCTCCAAGATGCCCTGGCCTGTTCACTCTGGATACACGGGTCAGGAGTGTTGACTGGTTCTGCTCAGCTGCAAGAGGCCCGGGCCTATACACTCTAGATACACAGGTTATGAGCGTTGGCTGGTTCTGGTGCTCAGCTGCAAGAGGCCCCGGCCTCTACAAGCTGAATACACAGGTTAGGAGTGTTGGCTGGTTCTGGTGCTCAGCTTTAAGAGACCCAGGCCTGTACACTCTGGACACACAGGTAAGGAGCGTTGGCTGCTGCTGCTCAGCTGCAAGAGGCCCCGGCCTATGCACTCCAGATACACAGGTAAGGAGCGTTGGCTGGTGCTGCTGCTTAGCTACAAGAGGCCTGGGCCCAAACACTCTGGATACACAGGTCAGGAGTGTTGACTGGTTCTACTGCTCAGCTGCAAGAGGCCCCGGCCTATACACCCTGGATACACAGGTTAGTAGCGTTGGCTGGTTCCGGTGCTCAGCTGCAAGAGGCTCAGGCCTATACACAATGGACACACAGGTTAGGAGCGGTGGCTGGTTCTGGTGCTCAGCTTTAAGATGCCCAGGCCTGTACACTCTGGATACACAGGTAAGGAGAGTTGGCTGGTGCTGCTGCTCAGCTGCAAAAGGCCCCGGCCTATACACTCTAGATACACAGGTAAGGAGCGTTGGCTGGTGCTGCTGCTCAGCTGTAAGAGGCCCCGGCCTATACACACTGGATACACAGGTTAGAAGTGTTGGCTAGTTCTGGTGCTCAGCTGCAAGAGGCCTGGGCCCAAACACTCTGGATACACAGGTCAGGAGTGTTGACCGGTTATGCTGCTCAGCTGCAAGTGACCCGGCTTATACACGCTGGATACACAGGTTAGGAGTGTTGGCTGGTTCTGTTGCTCAGCTGCTAGAGGCCTGGGCCTATACACTCTAGATACACAGGTTAGTAGCGGTGGCTGGTTCTGGTGCTCGGCTGCAAGATGCCCAGGCCCATACACTCTGGATACACGGGTCAGGAGTGTTGACTGGTTCTGCTCAGCTGCAAGTGGTCTGGGCCTATACACTCTAGATACACAGGTTAGTAACGTTGGCTGGTTCTGGTGCTCAGCTGCAGGAGGCCAGGGCCTATACACTGTAGATACACAGGTCAGGAGCGTTGGCTGGTTCTGGTGCTCAGCTGCAAGAGGCCCAGGCCTATACACGCTGGATACACAGGTTAGGAGCATTGGCTGGTTCTGGTGCTCAGCAGCAAGAGGCCCGGGCCTATATTCTCTGGATACACAGGTTAGGAGCGTTGGCTGGTTCTGGTGCTCAGCTGCAAGAGGCCCAGGCCTATACACGCTGGATACACAGGTTAGGAGCATTGGCTGGTTCTGGTGCTCAGCAGCAAGAGGCCCGGGCCTATATTCTCTGGATACACAGGTTAGGAGCATTGGCTGGTTCTGGTGCTCAGCAGCAAGAGGCCCGGGCCTATATTCTCTGGATACACAGGTTAGGAACGTTGGCTGGTTCTGGTGCTCAGCTGCAAGATGCCCAGGCCCATACACTCTGGATACACGGGTCAGGAGTGTTGACTGGTTCTGCTCAGCTGCAAGAGGCCCGGGCCTATACACTCTAGATACACAGGTTAGGAGCGTTGGCTGGTTCTGGTGCTCAGCTGCAAGAGGCCCTGGCCTGTTCACTCTGGATACACAGGTTAGGAGCGTTGGCTGGTTCTGGTGCTCAGCTGCAAGAGGCCCGGTCCTATACACTCTAGATACACAGATTAGGATCGTTGGCTGGTTCTAGTGCTCAGTTGCAAGAGGCCAGGGCCTATACACTCTGGATACACAGGTTAGGAGCGTTGGCTGGTTCTGGTGCTCAGCTGCAAGAGGCCCCAGCCTATACACTCTAGATACACAGGTTAGTAGCGGTGGCTGGTTCTGGTGCTCGGCTGCAAGTTGCCCCGGCCGGTACACTCTGGATACACAGGTAAGAGGTGTTGGCTGGTGCTGCTGCTCAGCTGCAAGAGGCCCGGGCCCATACACTCTAGATACACGGGTCGGGATTGTTGCTTGGTTCTGCTGCTCAGCTGCAAGTGGTCTGGGACTATACACTCTAGATACACAGGTTAGTAACGTTGGCTGGTTCTGGTGCTCAGCTGCAGGAGGCCAGGGCCTATACACTGTAGATACACAGGTCAGGAGCGTTGGCTGGTTCTGGTGCTCAGCTGCAAGAGGCCCAGGCCTAGACACGCTGGATACACAGGTTAGGAGCATTGGCTGGTTCTGGTGCTCAGCAGCAAGAGGCCCGGGCCTATATTCTCTGGATACACAGGTTAGGAGCGTTGGCTGGTTCTGGTGCTCAGCTGCAAGAGGCCCAGGCCTGTACACTCTGGATACACAGGTTAGGAGCGTTGACTGGTTCTGGTGCTCAGCTGCAAGAGGCCCAGGCCTATACACACTAGAAACACAGGTTAGGAGCATTGGCTAGTTCTGGTGCTCAGCTCCAAGATGCCCAGGCCCATACACTCTGGATACACGGGTCAGGAGTGTTGACTGGTTCTGCTCAGCTGCAAGAGGCCCGGGCCTATACACTCTAGATACACAGGTTATGAGCGTTGGCTGGTTCTGGTGCTCAGCTTTAAGAGGCCCAGGCCTGTACACTCTGGACACACAGGTAAGGAGCGTTGGCTGCTGCTGCTCAGCTGCAAGAGGCCCCGGCCTATGCACTCCAGATACACAGGTAAGGAGCGTTGGCTGGTGCTGCTGCTTAGCTACAAGAGGCCTGGGCCCAAACACTCTGGATACACAGGTTAGAAGTGTTGGCTGGTTCTGGTGCACAGCTGCAAGAGGCCTGGGCCCAAACACTCTGGATACACAGGTCAGGAGTGTTGACTGGTTCTGCTGCTCAGCTGCAAGAGGCCCCGGCCTATACACCCTGGATACACAGGTTAGTAGCGTTGGCTGGTTCCGGTGCTCAGCTGCAAGAGGCCCAGGCCTATACACAATGGACACACAGGTTAGGAGTGTGGGCTGGTTCTGGTGCTCAGCTTTAAGATGCCCAGGCCTGTACACTCTGGATACACAGGTAAGGAGAGTTGGCTGGTGCTGCTGCTCAGCTGCAAAAGGCCCCGGCCTATACACTCTGGATACACAGGTTAGAAGTGTTGGCTAGTTCTGGTGCTCAGCTGCAAGAGGCCTGGGCCCAAACACTCTGGATACACAGGTCAGGAGTGTTGACTGGTTATGCTGCTCAGCTGCAAGTGACCCGGCTTATACACGCTGGATACACAGGTTAGGAGTGTTGGCTGGTTCTGTTGCTCAGCTGCAAGTGGCCCCGGCCTATACACTCTAAATACACAGTTAAGTAGCGTTGGCTGGTTCTGGTGCTCAGCTGCTAGAGGCCTGGGCCTATACACTCTAGATACACAGGTTAGTAGCGGTGGCTGGTTCTGGTGCTCGGCTGCAAGTGGCCCAGGCCTATACACGCTGGATACACAGGTTAGGAGCATTGGCTGGTTCTAGTGCTCAGCAGCAAGAGGCCCGGGCCTATATTCTCTGGATACACAGGTTAGGAGCGTTGGCTGGTTCTGGTGCTCAGCTGCAAGAGGCCCAGGCCTGTACACTCTGAATACACAGGTTAGGAGCGTTGGCTGGTTCTAGTGCTCAGCTGCAAGAGGCCAGGGTCTATACACTCTGGATACACAGGTTAGGAGCGTTGGCTGGTTCTGGTGCTCAGCTGCAAGAGGCCCCGGCCTGTACACTCTGGATACACAGGTAAGAGGCGTTGGCTGGTGCTGCTGCTCAGCTGCAAGAGGCCCGGGCCCATACACTCTAGATACACAGGTTAGTAACGTTGGCTGGTTCTGGTGCTCAGCTGCAGGAGGCCAGGGCCTATACACTGTAGATACACAGGTCAGGAGCGTTGGCTGGTTCTGGTGCCCAGCTGCAAGAGGCCCAGGCCTATACACGCTGGATACACAGGTTAGGAGCATTGGCTGGTTCTGGTGCTCAGCAGCAAGAGGCCCGGGCCTATATTCTCTGGATACACAGGTTAGGAGTGTTGGCTGGTTCTGGTGCTCAGCTGCAAGAGGCCCAGGTCTGTACACTCTGGATACACAGGTTAGGAGCGTTGGCTGGTTCTGGTGTTCAGCTGCAAGAGGCCCAGGCCTATACACACTAGAAACACAGGTTAGGAGCATTGGCTAGTTCTGGTGCTCAGCACCAAGATGCCCAGGCCGATACACTCTGGATACACGGGTCAGGCGTGTTGACTGGTTCTGCTCAGCTGCAAGAGGCCCGGGCCTATACACTCTAGATACACAGGTTAGGAGCGTTGGCTGGTTCTAGTGCTCAGCTGCAAGAGGCCCTGGCCTGTTCACTCTGGATACACAGGTTAGGAGCGTTGTCTGGTTCTGGTGCTCAGCTGCAAGAGGCCCGGTCCTATACACTCTAGATACACAGATTAGGAGCGTTGGCTGGTTCTAGTGCTCAGCTGCAAGAGGCCAGGGTCTATACACTCTGGATACACAGGTTAGGAGCGTTGGCTGGTTCTGGTGCTCAGCTGCAAGAGGCCCCAGCCTATACACTCTAGATACACAGGATAGTAGCATTGGCTGGTTCTGGTGCTCAGCTGCAAGAGGCCCGGGCCTATAAACTCTAGATACACAGGTTAGTGGCGTTGGCTGGTTCTGGTGCTCAGCTGCAAGAGGCCTGGGCCTTTACACTCTAGATACACAGGCTGGTTCTGGTGCTCAGCTGCAAGAGGCCCAGGCCGATACACTCTAGATACACAGGTTAGGAGTGTTGACTGGTTCTGGTGCTCAGCTACAAGAGGCCCCGGCCTGTACACTCTGGATACACAGGTTAGGAGCATTGGCTGGTTCTGGTGCTCAACTGCAAGAGGCCAGGGCCTATACACTATGGACACACAGGTTAGGAGCGTTGGCTGGTTCTGGTGCTTGGCTGCAAGAGGCCCGGGCCTATACACTCTGGATACACAGGTTAGGAGCGTTGGCTGGTTCTGGTGCTCAGCTGCAAGAGGCTCCAGCCTATACACTCTAGATACACAGGTTAGTAGGGTTGGCTGGTTCTGGTGCTCAGCTGCAAGAGCCCCGGGCCTATACACTCTAGATACACAGGTTAGTAGCGTTGGCTAGTTCTGGTGCTCAGCTACAAGAGGCCCCGGCCTGTACACTCTGAACACACAGGTAAGGGGCGTTGGCTGGTGGCGCTGCTCAGCTGCAAGAGGCCCAGGCCTATACACGCTGGATACACACGTTAGGAGTGTTGGCTGGTTGTGGTGCTCAGCTGCAAGAGGCCCGGGCCCATACACTCAAGATACACAGGTTAGTAGTGTTGGCTGGTTCTGGTGTTCAACTGCAAGAGGCCTGGGCCTATATACTCTAATACACATGTTAGTAGCTTTGGCTGGTTCTGGTGCTCAGATGCCTGGGCCTATACACTCTTGATACACAGGTTAGGAGCGTTGGCTGGTTCTGGTGCTCAGCTGCAAGAGGCCTGGGCCTATACACTCTAGAAATGTAGGTTTGGAGCGTTGGCTGGTTCTGGTGCTCAGCTGCAGGAGGCCAAGGCCTATACACTCTATATACACAGGTTAGTAGCGTTGGCTGGTTCTGCTGCTCAGCGGAAAGAGGCCCAGGCCTATACACGCTGGATACACACGTTAGGAGTGTTGACTGGTTCTGCTGCTCAGTTGCAAGTGGCCTGGGCCTATACAGTCTAGATACACAGGTTAGTGGTGTTGGCTGGTTCTGGTGCTCAGCTGCAAGATGCCTGGGCCTATACACTCTGAACACACAGGTAAGGGGCGTTGGCTGGTGCCGCTGCTCAATTGCAAGTGGGCTGGGCCTATACAGTCTAGATACACAGGTTAGTAGCGTTGGCTGGTTTTGGTTATCAGCTGCCACAGGCCCCGGCCTGTACACACTGGATACACAGGTAAGGGGTGTTGGCTGGTGCTGCTGCTCAGCTGCAAGTGGCCCAGGCCTATACACGCTGGATACACAGGTTAGAAGTGTTGGCTGGTTCTGGTGCTCAGCTGCAAGAGGCCCGGGCCCATACACTCTGGATACACGGGTCAGGAGTGTTGACTAGTTCTGCTGCTCAGCTGCAAGTTGCCCGGGTCTATACACTCTGGATACAAACTTGATAGTTTATCTGACTGAACACCTAGCAGGTGTGGTCTCTGCTACCTGAGGATACACTCAAGGTCTACAACATGAGAAAACTGACTGATGTTTGCCAGCTTTGCTCTTAAGTCTGGGCCTGCACAATCTCAGGTTAGCCCTATAACCTGAGCTGATAACAGCTCAGTAGGGCACAGGATTGTTGAGTGATGTGTGTAACCAGAAGTATAACTTTCCTGGATGAATATTGAACTTGTATTAAGATCAACCTCTGTCACGGTCTATGTACCCTGAGAGTTTGTCCTCCTGTCTGAATGTTAAATCTGTATGGTTTGTGTAAACTGGGCAGCAACTGTTTATTCAAACTTTAGCTGTGTCCATGGAATTGTGTGGCAGTGGATTACCAAATTATGGTGCAGAGTTGGCTAACTTATGTAGCAAGAAAAAGAAACTCATGTAGCATAATTATGTGATTATTTTCTCCTTTTTAGGTCTAGCCTAGAGTCAGCGCGCATGCGCTGCTCTGCGAGGCATGCAGTATTCTGTCTGTGTGGGTTGACCGCACCCACCTCTTTTGATTGGTTTCTTTTTGTGCCTTTCGAAGTGCCTTTCTTTTGTATGGTCAATTGGTGTAATTTGTCCCTCCTTTGGGTACTTTCTCACGCCCATGGCGACTGGCCCTGTTACATGGGTCAGTTCGCTTCAGCCAATTTCCTTATTGGGGAGCACTCTTTTAAAAAAAAATGTATGCTCAGAACACTAGCGCTTGTGTTTTGAGTTGCTGTGGGCTTGTTTGGTGAGCGGTTTCATAGAGATAGCCCCTCCCACTTGTTGCAGCCCAGCATGCAGAGCTGTATCTTGTAATATGGGGGACACACGTTTCTCTTGTTTTCTAATTATCTCACTTGACCCTGAGGTTGTGAGATCTCTTTGCTGCATCGAGCTGGTCCAGCTCCTGTTTCCGGTGCGCCACGAGCTTCAGCTTTCATGAGGCAACTTCAGATAGGGATATGCTCTGGGAGAATCTCCGTACTGCCAGGCAGTGCTGCGTTTTGCAGCACATATAAGTATACTAAATGGCGGCAATGTTTTCAGCTAGTGTTCTGCTGCACTCCTCCCAGCCCATTGCACACACACTTTAGGCAGCACTACCTGCGCCACTGCTGTCCCATGTAATCCAGACTTGTTCCAGGCACTTCGCCTCTGACCTCACCCTGGAGCAGGAGAGGGCGGGGGAAGACCCGAGAGTACTGCGAGAGACGGACATTAACATTATCCATTTTTAGAAATCTTCAGCTTTCATGTCGCTTCTCCCCCGGCCTGTCTGTAGGGAAACTGCCATTACATTTTCCTGCAGCCCTTTAACACATGTTAAGCCACAAAATATAGTTGGCTTTCTTTTTTCTCACAGCTTTTTCACAAAAATAAATTATTTATTCACACTAACCCATTCACACTAACCCAAGTTCCGATGCAGTGCTTTTTCCGATTTTGGTTCACATAAAAATGAGCATCTGCGGGAAGGTCAAAGTACTCCGGCTTCGGAATGTAGAAATCTGTTTCACACTTAAAAGTTCAACTGAGCTGCCTTGCTATAACAAGCATTTGTAATGCAATACGTCTCCCATTTGCGAGAGTTTAAGCTATTAGTATTGTAAATGACAATGCCTTTTATTTATGTTTTCAAACCCAAAACATAAATGAAAGGCACTGTCATTTACAATGCCAATAGTTCAAACTCGCGTAATTGCGAGACCTATTGCATTGCAAATGCTTGTTGCACATGTTAACAGTATCTGGGCAAAAGTTAGACCTCATTAGTATCAATTTAACTCTTAAATATCTTCATCAGCAACTGAAATAGGACAGGTTAACCTTTTCAAAGGATATTCTACTGAGCAGCTACAAGCGTTGTAGTAACTTTTGACCCGTTTGAGCTAGAAACACATTTTTTGTACAATTTGCCAACTATGCAGCAGAAATTAGAATATGTTGCTAGGGGCGGAATGAAAATCCACAATTATGCAGAAAACTCTACAGCTACATAATCACATAATTCCAGTGGTCCTGTATGTAGCCTATGATATTTGTGTAGAACCCCGAACATATTATTGATTTTTAAGCTCTAAATATTTTGATTGCCAATTACAGTCCCTTCAGATTACACCTACTGAACTGATCATACGATGGTCTCTTACTGACTTATGCCCTGCAGAAGTTCTATGAACAAAACGTGTTGACTGTATGTAGTTTTAAAGACGTTTTGCAATAAAGATTTATGAACATTTACAAACTCCTGTTATCTTATTTCATGTGATGAAATTATTGTATTTTGAGTAACAACTTTTAAGTACAGCTGTTGAAAATATGTCTGTACCAAGGAGCAACACAACTTTAAAATGGCAGCGAAATTAATGAAATTGTCAACATCAGAAACGTCAAATGTATGTTTTGTGTGTACACATTGAGACCTCTGGAAACCAACTGTGAATGTGATGGAATATAAATGGAAAACTAAGACACACGCTGAGTGGATTACCAACATATTAGATTACAGACCCTCTTTATGTGACAGTCAAACTAGGGACATGATGTTTTATTCATTGTTTACACATATGCAGCTGTACTATGTTCCACACTGTACTGAGTTGCACCCGTCCAGTTGGGATGACAAATGAGTCCCTCTGCCCCAAATGTAACTTATTCCGATGTGTATTTAAAACTTATCTACCTACAAAAAGCTTCCTGCTTTTCTATAAAATAATTAAAACGCATTACAAAGAAGGATTTATAATATTCTTCTTTGCCTTCCAGAACATTCTTAAGTCCTCCTATGTCATACTTGAATAGTTTATCCTGTCCTTTTCAGGTAGAGTCTGGGCAGCCCATGTGCTGCACTGCGAAGCATGGTCTATTGGAGTATGGACTTGAAGCTCCGCCCACTCTCCGCCCATATTTTTCATTGGCTTGTGTCATTGTCCTTTGGAAACGCTGACTTCTGAATCGTTAATAGGCTTGTTAGTCCCTCCTTAGTACCGCCTTGTCTTCATTTGCATCCTCCCATGAGAACTTGCCCTTTTAATTCTGTTGTTACACGGTATGTCTTATTTAGTCTGTAGGAACAATTTTCTTTAATGAGTTTCTCCTACTGCGGGCACGACATGCCTTCCTGCAACATTCAGCGTGCCATGCATGCTTTCACTTTCCAAGCAGCCCGGGACAATGCGGACGCTTCTTTGAAAAGAAGTAGGTCTTGTATTTACAAGAGTTTGAGCTATTGGCATTGTAAATTGACAATAGCCTTTATTTATGTGTTAAGTATCAAAACAGATAAATAAAAGGCATTGTCATTTACAATTCCAATAGCTTAAACTCGCGCAAATGCGAGACCTATTGCATTGCAAATGCTTGTTGTCAATGCATCCCGAAATCTTTAAGCCTGGATTTGTAATGGAAAAAGGCTATATGGAACAAGCATTGGCATAGCCAATAGTTCTCGCCTTTGGGACCTTATAAATGTTTAGCCATGCAACAGTTGCATAACTAAATACTTATAAGGTCCCAAAAGCTAGACCTATTGGCTATGCCAATGCTTGTTTCTGTTTATTACTGCTCTGTAGTAATGGCGGCACCCGTGCTTTAGCTTAAACATCTAAAGCTAAAGTCGGGTGCTGAGATTGCTTCAAAAGTAAAGAATTGTCTATTTCTTTACTTTTGAAGCAATCTCAGCACCCGACTTTAGCCTAAGATGTTTAAACTAATGCACGGATGCCGCCATTACTACATAGAAGTAGTAAACAGAAAAAAAAGCAAGCGCCCGCTTCGAGAAATGACTGCCTTGTGCCACCAACGTGAACCGCGGGGCCAAAGTGAAAGTGATCGCGGGGATGGTGCTGAAGGCTGGCGGATCGCGCGTGCACGCTCGTTTGAACGCAAGCTTGTCGCCAGCCAGCAGCACTTTAAAAACTCACCTACTAAAGTCTCTCCGAGCAGCGCATGCGCGCTGACTCAGCGAAACCTAAAAAACAGGGTTGACTGAGTTACTCACGCCTGAAATGGCTCAATTTGAGAAGTTGGTCTGTGTAGACCTACATTTCTGTGTTGGCCCCGGTATTTTATGCTGCATATTTGCTGGACTGTGTGTGTGATTGATTGCTGGCCCGTATGTTTAATGTGTTCATTTGTCTGGTATTTGTAGATTAGTATCTGTCAACTGTGTGATTTGATCTGTGTGTGAATCTCTCTCTCTGTCCATGAGTTTCCTCCCTCTGTGTAGATGCAACACACGCATGTCCAAGCCAGTGACTGGCTTTGTCAGTGCTTGTCAAGACAAGTATTAGCTACATAGACAGCTTCATCCATCTAGTCCATCCAAGGCCCTGGCTTCAGGAGAAGTGTGCACATTGCTTTCCAGCTCCGCCATTGCTTCCCACGATGGTACCTTCTTCTCCCCTACTATCTCAGCCTAACAGTGCCTTCGTATATTCCCTTTCTTCTCCTGGGCCACCCCTCTTTTGCCCACTGATGAGCTGATCTGGAAATGTTGGTGCCTGAAACTCGAATCAAAAATTCCTTTCCTCACAATTGCCTGAGTAAAAGTCGTTATTTTCCTAACACTGTCTTCTATCTTAAGACCCTCATTACGAGTGAGTCAGAATAGGGTGACGTGTTTACTGCACCCGGAAGATACTGACACTCGAGGATGCTGTACCTAGTGGGTGTGGCAAACACCTCTGATTCCAGGGTTTCCCTCGAATAATAAGGAACTATATGCACAAGGGGTGTGTCCCACGCCGAAGCCTGCACGGCTCAGCATTTTCCTCCTGGTAAATTTTCCCAAGTTTGATTTGTCGAAATCGGCAGGGGGAAGTTTTCTGGGCTGTGGAGATTACTGTATGTACAATTTGTAATTCCTGTAAAAGACGGGTTGCCTTGGGATTTGACTCTCACAGCCCACTTATGATCAGGTCCGGAGTCTCAGTTATTGGACAGAGAGGTGCAGTCCTGTTTATGGTGATGGGTGCAATGGAAACGCAGCTCATTTCCTTTAAAGTTTCAGTTTCCTGGGTGAGCTTTTCTGTTTTCTCATCGGAGCACTTCAATAAATGGAAGTACTGCGTGCGGCTTCAAAGCATGAGCTGCCATGTCCTGAAAGGGCCACGTTTAATAGACTTAAAGGACACAAGCCTCAAAGCAATCCAGAAAATAGACTTTTGAAGCCTCTGAGGTTGAAGCGATTTCCAGAAGCACATCTCTTGGGTTCTTTCCTGAAGTCAGGGTAAAAAGACTTGTTAATTGTCCTGTCCTGATGAAGGCCTAGAAAAACCACCCTAGAGCTGAAACTAGTTGATGTCAAATGCCCACGATGGATACTATATGGACGATGTATACAGATTTACTGAAATGCAACGCAGCACCCCAGATAAACCACCTTTGTACTGTCGAAGTCTTTAGACAAATTAAATGCGTTTGAAACGCTTTTGTTATGAACGTGCGTGTGTAAGGTTTGAAAAAGCAACTTGGGTAACCCTTTCTCAGAGGACATCAGTGTCCCGGTTACTTCCTGAAAAGTGACTTACACCAGGTTGGACCAGCAGTGCCTTACAACCAGGAAAAAAGAGGCAAATCTTGTAGCTCTGCTTTGTGATCAGTCAAATCTTCTGTCGTTTTTGCTCCTTTCTGCGGGTATACACCATTGTTTATTTTGCTTCTCCTAAATCTTCCCCTTGACGCTCATCAGTTTAATGACTTGTAAATGATGCATTTATTTGCTATATTTTCTTCGTGTATATTATGCACACTTGCATGCCATTCTCGACTATATTCTTCTCTGAGTCACATGCATTTTACAAATGTGTAAGTGAGGACTTTTTAGGGGGTGGGAGGCAGTTTGTGACCACTATAAACCCTGTGAATGAGCGCCCAAGGGAGAGGCCAGCACAGATGGGAGCGGTCCGTCAGCAGGTCCATGGCAGGGGAGGTCATGTGACAGGAACCCCGGGGTCACGACCCCTGACGGCGAGGCTGCGTGATTTATTGCCGTTCTCCTTCCTGTCACTCAGGCTGCTCAGCTGCGCCGCTGGAAGGGGCTGTGATTTCGTTACCACGGGCGGGTCACGGTGAAAAAGCGCAGTGTAAGATGAATCAATGAATTCCGAAATGTAGGTCAGGAGAACAAAGAGCGGCGTGGGATGACGTGTGCGCTCTCACCGGGGGAAGAGGCAGGTGGAAGACTGGTGCGCGTAACGAGAGCCGCCATGATGAAAAACCATCAACAACGAATCCGTGTTAGACACACCTTGGCCGACAGCGCAGACTCCACTTCCGTGCTACACACAGAACAAGCATTTGCAATGCAATAGGTCTCGCATTTGTGAAAGCTAGAAAGCTCATGGTGTTGAAAATGACAATGTTTTTTACTTTTTTTTTTATACAGTTGAGTGATGATATTTGCATAGCGTTATTGCCATTCGTATGACCTTGCGGCGCTGGAGAACCACAAAATGAGAAATAGGTTATGAGGGAGGGAAGACAAGAGTAATATGCTGACTGGAAAAAAAAAGTAACAACATCCTGGAAATTGCAAAAACTCCTAGGGAATGGAAGATTATGTAAAGCATGTGAAAAGTAAGCAGGAACAACATAGTTACGTTAGCGATTTTACACTTATTATCGAGACATCATTGAGTGTTTTTGCCTGAAAAGTTGAGGACATGACTAGAGGGCTGGAAGGGACCTGGTTCAATGTCCATTGCTTATATCCTTACAACACAGTAAGCAGTATGGTTTAAAAAGACCACATCCTTGAACTGAGAGCCGCGGCGCACATTTTATAAAGTAAAAGAAGGAAAACCGCTGATAAATCTCTTACTTACTCCCATAAAGAGTAGAAAGCCTAACACATGAAATATCACCAATGCGCTTTACGTTCACAGCAGGGCCTATACAATGGACACATTGAAATATTCACTGTGCATTCCAGAGTGCAATGCTTATATAGAGGCACACCAATGTTCTCCGCTCTGCTCAAGGACAAGACAAGGCAATAAGGGCAAACCTGCCCAAATACCAAAATGTCTGCTTTCAAGCTTATAGCAGTACCTTTGTTGCATCCGCAGTTCAGTATATTAAAACAACATACACTTTGCAGGATTGAAGAGATAGCTTCAAAGATATCTATTGGACCCTGCGTTTCTTGGCCAGATGTACCTAAAGTGAGTAGGTTTAGGCAATGTTGGTGAAAATAAATGTGGCCCAATAATATTGGTTATTTGGGAGACATGCTGTGGTACCGGGTGGACCCTGGTTTTACGATTACTAATCTTTTAAAAACTGGGGACTGAGAGATATCAGCGCCGCATACCCCTGAGCAGGTGACCTGTGTCTGAGGGGTCAAATAGATGCCACATAACGGAATAAACGTGAATCAGCAGTCACCCTAGTGGTGACAAACCAGGGACCCTTTCGCCTTCTAGGCCTTTGTACTCACTGAAGCACTGTTGTGCACTTGGTCAGTGTGGTGTGAGCAACTATGCATTTACCACACCCACTGCTTGTTTATTCCCCAAGGCTCCTAAGGTTACGTTCACAATAATGGTGACCTACAAGAGATTTGCATCTGAAGCTTCCTAACAGGTTAATGAATATGTAAATAAATACATGTATCAGAGCTCTGAAAACCTCCTTCCACCCCGGCATCTTCAAATGCCTCTGCCCAACACATGGAGCAGCAGGTAAGGCCAAAGTGTTGTTTTCTGGATCCATTTCACAGGGGAACAATTCACGGAGAGGAAAGAGGGGATAAGAGACGTTGGTTGAAGTACCGGTTTTCGGCAAGTGAGGAATAGCGAGACAGAGACAAAGAGGGAATAAGGAAGAAGGGGAGGGGCATCGTCAGAGAGGAAGAAGTGAACTCTGTTGTTTAAAGAAAGGTGATTAAACGAAAGTAGCGCTTCACTGGCAGCTCTGTAAAGTGGCGCTAAAAATGTGTTTGGTTGTGAATATAATCTGGGCACTTTTCGTATTTTGATATTTTTTGTCTCTGTTCCAAGGTTGCACTTTGGAATAGGAAAACAGATGACATTTGCAACCAAAGTGTTTCTTTCTTTCTTGGATCCATTTCACAGAGGAACAAATCGAGGAAAGAGAGGGTAAGGGCCATTTGTTGAAGTCATGGTTTTCTGCAAGTGAGCCGAGGAGCAAACCTAATGCCGTTAAATGTCCTCGCTGGAAAATGTTTTTGCGGCGAGCTGCGACTTTGGAACTGGAGAACTGGTGCTCACGTAAAGCGCTCCAATACCTTCTGGTCGGATTTGCCTTACAACCGCAAAAAAAGCGGTTGCGGGAGAGTGTGTCTGAAGACGACATTTGCAGCCAAAGTGTTTCTTTCTTTTATGGATCCATTTCATAGAGGAACAAATCGAGGAAAGAGAGGGTAAGAGTCATTTGTTGAAGTCATAGTTTTTAGCAAGTGAGCCAAGGAGACAACCTAATGCCGTCCGATGTCCTTGCTGGAAAATGTTATCGTGGTGAGCTGCTACTTTGGAACTGGAGAACAGGTGCTCACGTAAAGCACTCCAATACCTCCCGGTCGGGTTCGCACTCCAACTACAAAACAAGGGGTTGCGGGAGAGCGTGTCCTACCTGCAACAGCAGGTGAGAGAAAGTCCTTTAAGAAAATAGGACTCACAGACTGTAAATAAAACATAACACATAAAACATAACACATGCAACGGGTAGTCCTCATGGGAGGTTACAACAGGAGGAAAGGAGGTACTAAGGAAGGACTATTAAGCCTATTCAAGAATCAAAAGCCACCATTTACAAAGGACAGTAGCAGGAGCCAATTGAAAAGATGGAGCTTAACGTGCATACCTGAATACAGCTTGTCTCGAAGAGACAGCACAAGCGCTGCCTAGGCGAGACGTAAAAATCGCTGTAGAATAAAGCAGTGTTAGCGACCCACAGACATAAATCTCTGGGGTTTATCTGGAGCAAACTGAAATGTAGTGGCTCTAAAGGAGGAATAACCAATGCACAGTGACTGCCATTGTGGATTCTCTTGTAACCCGGCATTTGGCACCAGTTACTGTGGGATCACATTAGGAACATTTTAGTGTACATGAGTGTGAAATTTAATGAAACGCCAGACAGCCAAAAGAGTTTTCTAGAGGTGTCACTCTTGTGCCGCTCAGCTCCCCGTCATCTGGCAAGTGTGACCCACTTTGGAAACATATTCACCCTCTTAGCAAGCTTAATTGCTTCTGTAGGCTTAAATGGGGTGACATCATCATCATCATACTGCAAAAAATAGTTCAGCTTCATAGACTTCAGTGGGTCACCAGCTCAAACACTGGGCTTTGCCCTCCTTGGAGTCTCCATGGGGTGAGCGGTTTGATTCAATAGGATCTACTGCTAAAACACCTGGGGCCAGATTTATCAAAGGATTGCATTGCCCTTGCGCCACGCAACACAATAGTTAAGTCTGATTTACCAAGCCACAAAAAGCCACCTTGTGTGGCCCTGCATGGCTTTGTAAATCTGGAGTAATGCAAGGCAGCTCAAGTTGCTGCCTTGAGGCACTCTGCCCCGGGAAGGTGTTACATGGGTGGAGTGGGGGTGTTCCTTTGCACCCACTCATGTATTTTGGCGCATTCCCAGACTTACGAAGACAAGTAAACCTGGGAATGTGTCAAAATTGTACATCTTCCAGAAAGAGGCACAATACGGGAGAAATAGCTTTATTCCTCGTCGTTTTTATGTCTTTCTAAGTGTGCTGCATTTTTCAGTAACAATCAAACAATATTCTAAAGTTTGATAAAATAGGTATCAGGTGTGGGGGAACTAATTTTCAACACGAGGGCGCACCATAACAGCCTGCGGCACTTGCACAGCTACAATAATCATCTGCCTGTCACCTACTCCAGTGGTCAACTTACTCAGCTATTTTAAAAATTGTTGGGATTTGGTGGCCATGTGCCTTTGGTTAATACCACCAATAGTTTGCTCTTCTGTCTACCAACCACCAATTGTCTATTTTATTGTTAGTAGATGTAAGGAAATGCCTCTTTCTGCATGTTCACCCCTGCATTTTTGGACTGATGCTGCTGGTGTTTCGACTCTGAGAGTGCACTGAGGCCTGCTATCCAGACCTCAGTGCCAGTGTTCTAACCCCGCGCAAAGTGTATGTCGTACTGACTATTCCCAATTGGAAAGCACTAAACTTACTTATAATACCCTAGTATATGGTACCTAAGGTACCTCGGGCATGTAAGTTAGTGTGTCCACCCAGGGGTGCAGCACTGATTGTGCCACCCTGTATGTGACAAGGTACAAGATTGTCACGGATGTCCTTGCTCCTCAGGATCAGGGTGATGCTCATATGGGTCCACCTCCTGATTTCTCCACACTCTGACTATACAAACGTTCACAGAGCATAGAGGTAATCAAGCGAGGGATAGGGTAGGGAAGGAACCGCAAGGGAAGGGATACCTGAAATGAGAGAAACACACAGGTTAGCAAAATATCATTCCCTGACTACTCTCATTTCATTCTCGCTAAGACCTTTCCGTACCATAAGCCTTCTCTCTTCCTGGGTGGTGCTGATAGTAAGATGCGTCTCTCACCAATGGGAGCACCTTCCTAACCCCTTATAAAGCATAGAAGATCTCGGCCAACTCCAAGCATCAAGGAACAGAGAGAACGAACCCCCCCCCCCACAGGGGTGGGAAAACAATGCTGCAAAGTTTAGAGCTGGTTATGAGAATGTAAAAAACGGGAGACAGTAGATTCCTTCGCCAATGTTTGAACACCACAGACCCTTGCAATTATTCCTGAATAAAGGCCTCTTGAGTCAGTTGACGAAAGGCATCACAGCCCGTCCCAGTGTTAGCAAAGAAAGAAACGAGCCTCTTCACTTCCTCACCGGAAGCCTAGAGGCAGTAACCAAAGTATCAAGGAAATGGGAAATGAATTCTCTCAACCTCCGATCCGGACGTCGAGAGACTTACCAATCAGGTTCTCGGCATGCCCACGGGTCTCGGAGTCCTTCCGGGGATTCCCTTCCAAGGAACGGTGTCCCCCTTGGGGAGTCTTTGGTGGTCGGGCGAGACGCAGCGATTGCTCCCGCTTCCGAGGGAGGTCCGCGGCAGGTCCGCCACTGCGGCAAAAAGGCCCCAAGGTTCTCCCAACGCTCAGCCGAGCGACGGAGCAAGACGGGTGGCTCCGAAATGAGCCCAGGTTTGGCGATGTCCTCGCTCCTGACGTTCTCCACGAGAACGCGGGTTCTCCTCGCCAACGCGTCCTGTTGGCAATCGAGTCAGTATCACGTACGACGCTCCCAGCGTTGTACGCGATTATATGCGCGTGGCTCCTCCCCTCCGGAGAGGGCAGCCGGGAAAGGTAGTTCCTACGGAATGTCGGGGGTAGGCGCGGCTCGTTACATCACGGCCTGACAAAGATGACTCCCAGTCTGGCACTGCAGCCTGGAAGAGCAGTGGTAACACTGTTAGTTTGACTTTGCCATTCAAACCAATGGCAAAGCCTCCACTTCCCTTGGCAGTATATGTAAGAGTCCCCTAAAGAAGGCCTATGGAGCCCTAACGCAGAGAGCTGTATATTATTAAGTAGGACATGTATTTTGTATATATGTCCTGGTAGTAACACATCCAAATTGTAATTTTGCTGTGGGAGTAAGTAACGCCGTTGGCTAACACAGAGTTACCAGCCGACCACTCAGCCCAGTTAACTTCTGAATAGGACTACTTAGATGGGTACTGTAAGGTATCAAATGAATCGTGGCATGAAACCAGACTTGAGGCCCAAGTCATATTTAATGTCACTATTAAAGAAATTCAACTTTTTGAAAGTTGCCACTCTGTGGCCCAGTTTTTCCAGAAGCTTCACATGGGCACTGGTCACCAGAGAGCTGTCTGCCCTTCTGGGGAGTAGTGTGAACGATACTCAAGCTTAGGAACAATAGCAGCCCGCTACTGGGTGAGGTGTTACCTCCCTGTTGGAACTGGCACTTTCTGGTTGGCTGAGGCGATCAACTAGCTAGGCACAACCTACCACTCCCATCAGGGACGGGTGATTACACTCACTGTATAACCTGCGCTTACCCTTGGGTAGCTTGGCACTGAGCAGTCAGGCTTATCACAGAGACAGTGTGTAAAGCTTTGGCACAGCACTCACTCACAATAAATAAACTGAGCGTCACAACAGAGACTTCAAACGTGATGTATGTAAATAACATTTGTATTCTACACACACAATAATCAACACAACATGAACATTATGTATTTCTGAACATAAATCACACTTGGAAATATTACTAGCAGTACTAGGCCCAACCGTGTTGACATGACACCAGTAGTATGCACACTTGGAAAAGATCCTATTCTACCCCCCACTAGCACCTTTATGGGATGCAACACGTTGTCAAACCTAGGCCCACCCTGGCAATTCTTATAAGTCAATACTACACACTGATAGGGTGCGCCCCAGGTACCTACCATAACAGAAATATGTACATACAAAGAATTTATTTTACCACTATTAAGCAGCACCGTGGGCTAAGGCCGCACAGGTAAAACCAATGTCCCTGACGAGGCATCAAAGTGCTTTTTCGGCGAATAGCACGCTACTCCGGAACCCAAGAAGGATTAGTGTTGAATTAGTATAGTGAAATATAAAAGTAATTTGAGTGGTGGATAGATTAGTCAGTTATTTGGATTCAGAAGGATAGTGGAGGGATAGAAGAGGGAAAAAGGTTTGCATTTAAATAGCGCTTGTTACCCCTGATGGGGTGTTGAAGCGCTTTTTTTGGCGAGTAGCACGCTTCTCCGGAACCCATAATGATTAGTGGTGAATTAGTATAGTGAAATATGAAAGTAATTTGAGTGGTGGATATTAGTCAGTTATTTGGATTGAGAAGGATAGTGTAGGGATAGAAGAGGGAAAAAAGGTTTGCATTTATATGGCGCTTGTTACCCCTAATGGGGTGTTGAAGCACTTTCTTGGTGAGTAGCACGCTACTCTGGAACCCATAAGGATTAGTGGTGAATTAGTATAGTGAAATATGAAAGTAATTTGAGTGGTGGATATTAATCAGTTATCTGGATTGAGAAGGATAGTGTAGGGATAGAGGAGGGAAAAAGGTTTGCATTTATATAGCACTTGTTACCCCTGTTGGGGTGTTGAAGTGCTTTTTTGGCGAGTAGCACGCTACTCCAGAACCCATTAAAGGATTAGTGTTGAATTTGTATAGTGAAATATGAAAGTAATTTGAGTGGTGGATGATATGTTAATCGGTTATTTGAATTGAGAAGGGTAGCAGAGGGATAGAAGAGGGACAGATGTTAGCATATATATATATAGCGCTTGTTACCCCTGATGCGGTGTTGAAGCGATTTTTGGGCGAGTAGCATGCTACTCCGGAACCCATAAAGAATTGGTGGTTAATTAGTATAGTGAAATATGAAAGTAATTTGAGTGGTGTTCTTCTGGCAAGATATCAACGTATAAAGCAACACTGCCGGCCAGTGTCGTTACTCACAGGCAGTCCGCACATTGTCACTCCCACACAGCACCAATACGTGGTGCAACGGATATCAGGTAGGTCCGTACAAAATGCACTCGCACACATACAGCACCGTAACACGGTGCCCCTGATATCCAGCAGGTCAATTGATAGCATACAGCCAAAGTCACACTTAGTCAGGGTCCCAGGGAAGAAGGTGGCGGTAGGTAGCAGGACTAATTAGGAGGTAGTCGTCAAATGAGGGTTTGGCCACCACTCGAGAAGGTCACCCACAGGATGCGGAGCAGAAGCGGGCTGAGGGCAATAGTCAGTCACTCAAATGGGTTCCACAAAGGGCATTCTGGCAACAGCCCAGTTCTGCAAATCACAGGGGGGGGGGTCACACAGTCACTTGACCATCTTCCGATTGCTTTTGTGACCCTCTTCCGATTGCTTCTCGGAAGCGATTGCTTCTCGGAAGCGTTCCATCAGCCCAGTTAAACACTGTCACCACTCCGACCCGATCCGGGCAATACTACCTAGCACACAATGTCGTCTGGGGCCAAATGGAGAGACGGTAGTCGGTCCGCCGTACTGGGAACCCAAAAGAAACAATTGATGAATGGGGAATGAAGTAGGGGGCCTCTCGGAAGAAGGGGGCACCCCATCAGACACAGGCAATCTGGGCACAACGCCTGGTACACGGTGATACGAGTCGCACCCGACAATTTCAGTCACACCCAATGAAATTTCACAAACTCTTTCCCTTTGAACCACGGATGTCTCCCCTAAATTTCTGTCCTATCTGTCATGAGGCCATGGAATGCAGAACTTAATCTGTAGTGAAGCCATGATCTGGCTTCCAGTGGTCAAGTGTCAAAAACTCTCCCTCCAAACTATCCAGATCGACCCTCAAATGGCAGCGGTCTGACATTCCAGTTGCATGGCCAAGGTTTATAACTGTCACTGGGGAATTCACAGATGTGCTCCCCCAGCCTCTGAAGAGATGGGAGTTAAGCTTAAAGGCACACAAAGCCTTTTAGAGTAGAGAAATGCCCACTTTCTACTGGTGGCATTTCTAACCTTTTAATGACAAAACCACCTTTACCACAGGAGAGGGTTTGTCATTGTGAGTCCAATGAGAGGAAACATGATGAGGCTGCTCAACTGCTATCCACTATTGAAGTAATTTCACCCATTCCCCCATGTTAAACTATGGGAAGAGCAAGGTTGTATGACGTTACGATGCTTGCAGTTACAACGCATACCTTTACCCCGACTTACTGTCGGGGTGTGCTGGAAGTTGGAATAGTATAATTTACTATTCCAACTCCAGTGTGTGCAACAGTAGGGAAGGTGTTTGGGTTAACTCCAACACCTTCTACCCCCTGCAACAAGCCTTTCGCGTTGTAACAACATGCGTTGTAATGGCATGCTTTGTAACACTCCCGTTGTAAAGGCTGTTTCCCAAGAGCAAACCTCATAGGTAGTGAAAACACACATGGGTATTCTTCACTACCTGGGAAGAGTACACCTCTGTGTACCTGCCCTGCCTTTCATCTACCACATGCTTCGCCCCTCAGTACTCACCCTAGGGGTTCTTCAGTGGTAGTGAAAGGACCTCTCAGGATTGGCTAGTGGCTTATAAAGGTCAACCTGAGCATAAGAGCAATTGCGCACAAACAGTCCTGCAATGGCAGGTTTGACATGTTTGAACACACCATAGTTACAAGTGCGCACACACTCGCCTGCATTAGCAGGCTGAACACATATTGAAAACATCATATGTGCCAGTGCGCAGAAACCCCGGTCTGCAATGGAAGGCTGAACATATATTTAAAACATCATAGGTGCAAGTGCGTGCACACCCAGGCCTGAATTGGCAGACCTCCCCTATGTTTAGGAACACCATGTCAGCACCGCTTCCGAACATGTGTAGGAAGGGCGCTCGCACTTTCACACTCTGTTTTCAGTGGGAAATTGCCCAGAACCCTTAGGCCACTACCAGAGAATCAGCAATGCCCCGGTGTTGTCCCATGGGCAGAGCTTACCTCCTCGTTAGGGAAAACCCACATGGGGGCTCTTCATTACCTGGGTATGGAACACCCATGTGTACCTGTCCTGCATTTCACCTACCAATTGCTCCAGTGGTGGTGGAAAACCCGCTCAGAGTCAGAAAGACCAACCTAAGTACAAGTGCCACTGTGCCCCCACAGGCCTGCAATTTGCATGCCTGATACATGTTTGACAGTGTTGCGTCCCACTATTAGCAAGTGCCATGCCCGCCCTGGGTATGTGGTGACTCCATTAAATGGCATTCATAGGTGCAGCATCTAAACTAATTAAGGAAGGGTCCATTCCTGGCATGTGTAGGAAAGACACGCATGCCTTCCCACTGCAGTGCAGTGGAAAAGCACCCAGAGTGCTAAGGCCATACAAAGAGAGCAAAAACCAAGAGGAAAAAACAAAAAAGTTTTAAGGAACTCCCATAAGAAGTGCCATGTCCAACATTCCTTTTCACAGGAAGCCACTCAGCGTGTTGGCCTAAAAGACGAACTTCAAAGGCAAAGTAGCCTTTGGTAGGCAAATGGCGATGACACTCTTCAGACGATGCCCTTTCATGTAGACAGGCTGGTGATAGAAACAGAGAGGGAAGATTAGTGCCTAAACCCGTGGGTGTGTAGCCTACAGGTAGCCACACCTCTACGGTGGGCTACCAAACGCCTAACATTTGAGGAAGGGTCCTGACATCTTGAGAGTGGACAGAAGTTTTTCACCCTGGGATTGCTAGATGCCAAACAAAACCGGAAAGTCGTATCCGAGAGGGCAGGGACCTGATATTCCATTGGCTATGGGAATAAATATGGTACCCCTGGCACCCTGTACCTCAAGCCATGCCAGAACTGGAGAAAGGACAAAGAAGGACTGCCCTGCTAACCACTGGACTTAGCAAAGAGGCTGCACAGACTGTTGGACTGCACTTACCGCACCTTGGGCTAGCAAAGAGAGGACTGTGGCTCCTAGCTTGGGGGAAAGTAGTTCCCAAGCCCCACACCAAATAAGGCACTCCAAGAGTAATCAGCTGAGCCCTCCCTGGAACTAACACAAGAGCCAACAAAGCTGAAGTAGCCCAACTTGCCTACTGCACTTCGGAAGAATCACTACTGACTGCTGCAAGGCACTCCAGGAGACCAATCCTCAATGGCCAAAAGTTGCACCTGAGTCAGCCGGCCCAGGAGTCTCATCTGAGTCCAGATTGGTTGCCAAAGAGGGACACCTGCCTCCATCAAAGGATATTGCTGGGCCCACTATGTATGGGGAGCTCAGCTGCCCTTCTACTGTCTTAACAAGGACTTGGAGACACCCGGAGCTCTGTGGCCAAAGTCACCCCACCTGACCTTTGCACCAAAGAATAGCCACAAAGGCACCCTTGTTGATCGCACAGCACCCGGAGCATCCTTGAGCATCACCATCTTCTGCATCCACAGCATCAGGACCACCCCTTGAAGTCGATGGCGGTTGTGCTGTAAAGTTTGAAACTGGACTGGAAAACGCTTTGGTGGCCAGGTAACTGTCCAGATACTTCTGATTGGCCCCCCACACTTTCTTCCTGTTGGATCTGGTCGCCCAATCCGGGCCAGAATATTCTAACTAAACTCTTAGAAACTTTTCAAAAGGGTACAAACTTTACGGTAAGCATGGCTTGTTTGCAGCTGAACTGAGATTTACGTTTTCATTAAAAATCCGTACCTCAGAATGACTCCGGTGGATTTTGCTCATCTTAGACTCCTAAGAATTCATAAAAATATAATCTATTTTTATAAATTGGTTTCAGATTTCTTTTGTGTCATGTAGCTTTCTTATTTTGTTGTTTTTGGTACTGTTAAATTCTTTATACTAGTTCCTATGTTTAAGCCTTGCTGCACGCAACCATAGCTACCCAGGGTTGAGCTTTAGGTTTTACAAACAAGACTTACTGGACCCAAAACTGTTTTTGCAAGTGTATTACACAGTAAGGCTGCACAGCCATACCATATACTACACCCAAATCCTCACAGTAGACATGTGTCAAACATTGTCATTATGTTTTGTGTGGTCTAGATGAGCAACCATATGCTCTCTGTTGTGCTCTGGTCCATCTTCTTGGCTAGGGCCATCAGAATAGTACCCCATGTAACGATTTTCACCCTGCCCTTTCTCTGTCTAAATAGCTAAGTAAGTGTCTGATATTCTGGTTTTGCCCACTTATGCAAGTTTGTGAGCTGCAGAGGTAATGGGGGCACTGCTGCCGCTTTCCAAGTCAAGTCTGTTCTTTTTGTGAGGATGCATGCTAGTTGTAGCATAACATGTATATGTAAAGCACATGTTTACCCCATGAAATATCTTAGTGCTGAATAATAGAGATTCATTTTTACCCAACTCAGTGGTCCTCATTTTACTAAGTCGCCTTGGAGGCAGGGCCTGTTTGGTGCAAACACCACATACTTGGAACCAGTTACCACACATACATCAAACAATGACCAACCACTTACAGTTCAGAGAAGCTCTTACAACTTGTTTATTCCCATAATCGTTTCTATATTTTCTTCTCAAGTCATTAATAGGTCCAGAGACCTTTGGGTGGCGGTGTGCTTTATAAATACAAAATCAAGAATTTTTAAGGATGAATGGCGGAGTAGACTTGAAGAGATTCAAAACTCTGACAATGAAACACAGGTTCAGTTCAGTGCATGTACACTGAGTCTTCGGACCTGGATGTGCTGTGGGCTGGTTTCAGTCTGTTGTTCAGATCATGAGCAGCAGTGCGTTCAGTTCTGAGAGGCACTGAAAGGCATTGGCTCTTGCATTTGTGGTCTTGGACAAGAGGCGGGGACCCCAAGGCACAGAACCTTTCCTCCCAAATTTGTTGTGGGTCATGCAGGCTGGCTCAAGGTACCAGCAGTATGTCAAAGGTGTCGGATCTTGTGCCTTCATGGCACAACCAAGATATATGTGATATGGAACCAGCAGGGTGGAGGCGCACTAGCACCAATGCACCGCTTCAGTGCAAAGATGGACATCATACTGATGATGGGAGACAGTCATTGATAGGGTGACCAGATTTTCAGAACAAAATACCGGGATGGACACAGACATAGAAATAAGACTACATATCCTATTACACCCTATGAGTTCTCAAGACTTCTTATATACAAAGATATATATCTGGCCTGGCCCAACAGCAACTTAACCCTGGAGCTCTACACAGAAAGGGAAGGTAATGTTTAACTTTTAATATATAGTGTTTGCTCAATAAATTTCTGATTCTAGCAGAGGAGAAATGAGCTCAATAAATTCCTGATTCTAGCAGAGGAAAACTTAGCTCAATAAATTCCTGATTCTAGCAGAGAAGGAATATTAGGTTGTACTAAAGCATATGGATGTGTTTTTATGATTTCTATCCTCATTTGGGTAAAGCAATTGATTCCTAGTGAATGGTGTCACCTTACTTTCAGCCAAGACATGTATCCCCTGTCTAGGAATCTTAATTTCATGTGTGTTGAATGTTTACTATATTCTGTATCAGTGCTACAAACTCTTTTGAGGCTTTGCTTCTCCCTATACGGAATGCTGTTAATCAAGTTTTGGGGATGATGGGTACTATAATGTATCACACTGTGGCCAGCAATTGCCTTGTGGTGTTTAGTGGTATGCAGTGTCCCATTAGTAATCACACAATCAGGAAATCAACCTCCTTACTGCTCATCGTAGTGGTGAACCTAAGATTAAAAGGGTTATTGTGAAGTTTGTTCACAAAAAGTCTGCGCTTTCTCTTGGGGTCCATTCCAAAGTAAAAATAAATTGTTGATATAGTGGGTCCATATCCACACATGCTGCATAATTCCTGGTTGTCATCCGTCCAGTCCACCTGCTCCTCCCACCAGCCCATCATGAGATTTACGGAGCTGGGGGCGAAGCAGTGCCCATTGCAGTCCTGACCTTCTGACGATAGAAGTCCCCATCATGTAAAAAGATGTTTTCCTTCAGGCAAATCTGTATCATACTAATTAATACCTTAGTATGTTCCAGAAGGCTAAGAGATCATCTTCTGAGAAAGTTCTCACATGCTTGTAACCCAAAAGAATAATCTATGCAAGTATATCGGAAAGTTGCGTCTATAGTTATCATGAGGAACGTATCATCCCACTCTACATTGTGTATTTTAGTAAGGACGTCTCCACTGTCCCTGAAGTATGCTGATAAGGCCTTCTCTAACGGGGACAGGAAGAAGTCAATATAAATTAATGTACTGTCCAAAAAGCCATGATTCGAGGAGACAATTGGTCCCCCCTAAGGATTCGTAACACGTTTGTGTACCTTAGATAACACGTAAAATGGCGGCACTCCAGGACAGTCTTTTCTGAGGAAGCCATATTCGTCATCATCAAGAACCCCATGATCTCACCATTCAATCAGACAGACCTGGTGGATTGTAGTTTTATAAGCTTCAGGGATTATGACTTAATAACAATCAATCTGTGTAAACTGTGCAATGACCTCTAGTTTATACATGGTCACACCCATCACCACAACATTCCTCCCTTAATCGGAGGGTTTTATGACTATTGTAGTGTCTGACTGTAAGGCTTTAAGAGCTTCTCTTTGTATGAGGGTGAGGTTGTCCTGATCTTTCCCTGTTTTACCTTTCGTGGTTGCAAATCAATTCCTAAATAAGCATATCATGAAATACATCAATATTAGTGTGTGGAAGGGATGGTATAAGTGAAGATGTACGTCTAAACCCGCTATTGCTGGGGGTATTAACATCAATTCCCAATGTATCCAGGAGATGGGGCAAATCCACAGTAGGATCCCCTCCCCCCTCTCCCTTTGGCGAATTTCCAATGCCAATAATCCCTCTACATCCCCAATATGAATTTCAGACAATGGTATTGTGTTTTGACATTTTGTGCAATTTACACAGCTTCGGTTTCCTGATGAAGAGATATGGATAAATTCTTGTATGTGCATAGTTCCAATTCATAGTAAGACAAAAGGTTAGACTCAATTCTAGTACTGAAATTTCATCCTTGTTTGGCTACATTCATCACAGTGAGTCTAGCGCTTAGTTCTTTTTGTTCCGGTGTGTTGTTCTGCCTGTTTGTGGGGGCCCAACATCCACTTCTCCTGATCCTTCATGTTTGTTTGTGCCTTTTCCTGAACTTCTTTCCCTTCCTCTTGACGGGGGTTTGTCTTTTCTTGATCTGTCCACCGGGCGCAACAGGCGGTATTCGTTCAGAAAACCCGATAGCTCACCCATTGTCCCAAAGCTACTGGGATCCTCATTATCCATGCTCATATCTGAGCTGGATCCAGTAGATATGGCATCATGTTTTCTGAATGTCCTCTTGCCTCATCTCTTTCCTGTACATGTAAAATTTCCTTGCAAGGTTAAAATTCTATCATTCGCATAATTCCTTTTGATCTCGTTGGAATTTTTGCTACTTTTTAAGTTTAACTTCTTCCTTATGTTTTGCCAATCTATCCATTTTGGCATAAACCTCTTTCAATTGAGTTTGGCCTTCCTCGTTCGCAAGGTTTTTACTAGCATTTTAAATTTTATTGTGTTTGCATATTTTTGGCTGTGAAATCGGCCCATTCCTCTAGAAGTCCTGGGCGGCCGGTTTCATAAGTTTAGAACATCGAAATGCAGGGGCCACGTGGTACCCAATTGACCTCTATGTACCTTATGCACAATGTTACCTCCCACCATTTGCTGATTTCCTTTTTCATAAATTCTTCTGAGGCAAACATTTGTTGTTTGAAAGTCATGGTACCTGCTTTGTTGCTCAATGATCCACTCGTGAGGCTCTTGCCTCCAACTTCCTCGCTGTCACTGAAGATCTGTTTTGCCACCTCCAGCCTCACCGAATCACCGTCGGTTGGGTCGGCTGCCATTTTTCAACTCCGTATGTAGTAAACGTTCCTCAGTCCGCCCCGGTAGCCTGATTCCTCCAGGTCTGTTTCTTGATGCTGCTGCCAGTAAATCCAATCCACGTGAGTACCCAAGAGACTCCCGGTATGGCTGAAAACCAATAGCTGTCCCATCCGGCACTCAACCTGCAAAACTCTACAATGCAAGATAAATTTCATCGGCGGTGTGGAGTGCCTTTGTTTCTCAGTCAAACACGTCACCAAGGCAGTACGGGGCTCTGCGATCAGTGTGACTCCTAGCCTGTATATCGCAATCCAACTTCAGCTGAAGCTGACAGAAGAAACGGGCACTCCAAGGGTTGTATAAAATGCATCTTTATTTGATGGATGGACCTCAGCCGCTCCAACGTGTTTCGGCTGTAAACAGCCTTTGTCAAGGTCAACACGCCCAGTTCCCCATGGAAAATAAATATGTGAACACTAAAAATGGCAACTGAGGAAATATTACTTCTCATCGGCATGCATCGCTTGCATTTTCACCGCCCTCCATGTTACCAAAGTTCATTGTTCACCATAATTCATATGCGAAACATGACCATCACCCAAACATAATACATATTGAAATAGCAAAAACACATACTATAGCATAAAAACAGGTGAAAACATGGACATAACACATATACATATATATATATATATATATATATATATATATATATATATATATATATATATATATATATATATATATGCAAAAAAGAAGCAGAGAACTCTGGGTAGTTCTCAAGTTTAGGTGGAAAGCAGCTCCTGTATGGAGCACTCTCAACACCATTGTAAAATGACAAAAACCAATTACCACTCCAGGCACAAGAGCTCTAATTAGAGCGAAACACTGTGTCAGGGGTTGCTTTTACTCATTTCAGGTTGGCTTGATTGGTATTTTACCAATTCAAAGCTGTAATATTGTGCCTGGAGTGGTAATTGGTTTTTGTCATTTTACAGCTCGGCAAGGACAGCACTGTGCTAGTCCTATGCTTAAAGAGTTTGCTGTACAAATGGCAAAAGACTTTGTCCTTTTCTATCTCGGCGTGGATGGCACTGTGCTAATCCTATGCTTAAAGATTTTGATAGAAAAACAGACATTTGAGGTGAGCAGATCTAGAGTGTCGCTGGTGTTGAGAGTGCTCCATACAGGAGCTGCTTTCCACCTAAACTTGAGAACTACCCAGAGTTCTCTGCTTCTTTTTTGCATAATTTATTCGTCACTCTATGCCTGAAAGGGTATTTTTTTGATATATATATATATATATATATATATATATCATGCTCTCACTCCGTCTTGGTCCCTGCACTCGCGATCGGGTGCTTTCATGCACGGTGACAGAAACCGTGCGGATTCCAAATCCCCAGCTCGCGGCAAAAATACCAGCACTCGTAAGAACGTACCTTTCAGATATTTATTCGAAAGGTTAACACACACACTAGACGCGTTTCGGCTTGCCGCCTTTGTCAATAGAGGCCGGCGCCAGTTTCTCACAGATTTAAATATCATTGCATTGTGAGACATCAACAAGGGACACCTACACTTACTTCAGTGAAGGTGTCATCCATCTTTGAATGGGTTAGTTATATGCATTATGCCTTATATAAACATAGCTATTTTGCCCTGGATGGGCTAAATCAAATTGCAAAATGTAAAGAACATAATATAGTCATTAAATGCATGAAAAACAGAAAACATTACAATCATGCCCTGTATGGGCTTGTATCCTGTTATGTGTTTTCATAATAATTAACCCAATGATCTCTCATTTTTGAAACAAAAAACAAGACCTTACAAAGTAGAGAATATTATAAATGTACAGCCATTTCTTCCCCACTATTGAGGCCACCTGGTCTTTTGGTCTGGTTATCAATAATGTGTCGTGATTCCAGTCTGCGTAGTTGCAGCAGTCTGTTACCACCTCTCACATTATTGGGCACTTGGTCCATGCAAAAGAAGCTTAAAAGGTCTCTGTTACTTTGATGGAACATCTCAAAGTGCCGTGCCACCGGATAGGTGGGATCTTTATTTTGTATGGCCCTTAGATGTTCTAAAATTCTGATCTTTGTCGGGTGAATTGTGCTGCCAATATACCTCAACCCACACGGACATATCAAACAGTATACCGTGTGGGTTGTATTGCAGTTCATCAGAGTTTTGATTTTCTTAGGTTCCCTCATTCCTGGTACCTTATACTCCAGTATTTTTTTGCTATTCTTACATGCCCTACATCTAAGACATGGGTAGAATCCTGCAAGTTTGCCAAAATGTTGAGCTTTACTGTCACTCTCGCAGTGGCTTTGGACCAGTATGTTGCGTAGGGATTTAGCTCGTCTAAAAGTGAGTAAGGGAGCTTTTGGCAGATCCTCCCCTATTATTGGGTCTGATCTCAGGATGTGCCAATGCTTAGCAAAAGTTTTTCTGATTGCTCCCGCATCCCCAGAGTGATCTGTGATCATCCTCAAGGTGTTTCTATATATATATATATATTATATGCATATATATGTGTGTGTGTGTATTATATATGTATGTGTGTGTGTTTTTTCAGAATGAAAAAGTGGGATGAACACAGTCACAGAAATAAGACTTCCCGGTTTTTCTTTCTGGAAAAAAAAATATATATATATATATTTATTGATTAAAAATTAAACGTTCTGTTCCCTTTCTGTGTAGAACTCAGGGTCAGGCTGCTGGTGGGCTGGGTCTTGACTTAGGGGCTCTGCAGCCCTGATTCACACCTCAGTAAATCCTGCTGTGCTGCTTGCATGAGGTGAGAAGAACAGCAGGCAGTCTAAACAAGTGAACTTCTGCCCCAGGTTTTTAAGGGAGGGCCGGTTAAAATGTGAGTGTTAGAAGGCGACCTCAGAGGGGCCCTGACTGCCCTGAGACCCACCCTCGAGGTATCGTAGCCGGGCACTGGCGGGAGACTCCTCAGGGGAGGAACCTCGTCTCTAGGATCGTACACTCGGCACCACACGACAGAGAGACAGTACACGAGAAGTTCTTAAGAGCAAATCTTTATCAGATCGGAGTTGTAGGATCTTTATGATCAGCAAGGCAAAATATATACAAGTAGAGCGCGGGCTCACAAAGTCTTGGAGGGGGGTTAGGAGGTAGCGGGACAGTCTTTGGGGATAAGAATCAAATGCAGGGGCGTACCCGGCGCACAGCTCACAATCCTCGAGCTGGGGGATACGCTTGTCGTCGTGGGGTCCGGCGGGACCAAGAGAGTCTGTGGGAGCTGTGAGTCACTCAGCAGGCTCGAGTATAAGTTCGGAGGTCTTACGATCTTCGGGGAGCCGCGAGTCGCTCAGCAGGGCTCAAGCACAAGTTCGGAGGTCTTACGATCTTCAGGGAGCCGCGAGTCACTAAGCAGGGCTCAAGCACAAGTTCGGAGGTCTTACGATCTTCAGGGAGCCGCGAGTCACTCAGCAGGGCTCAAGCACAAGTTTGGAGGTCTTACGATCTTCAGGGAGCCGCGAGTCACTCAGCAGGGCTCAAGCACAAGTTCGGAGGTCTTACGATCTTCAGGGGAGCCGCGAGTCACTCAGCAGGGCTCAGGTGTTCCAAGGCGAATCTGCCGGACGGTCCCAGAGCACCCCTTGTTATAGGGCGACTCCTCTTTGATGTCCGGAGTCTGTGCAGGCAGGGGTCTTGTCACCTGGGGGTCGCTTGTTGGGGGTTTCCTGCCATTGTCCTTTGATCCTTTCAGGGCCGGGTCGGGAGGAGCCCCAGACACCCAGCAGGCGTGGAGCCAGCCCTCGGGGAGGCCGGCGGGTCGATCGAAACCCACCTTCCCAGGGAAGCGCAGAGGTGTGATGGAAACTGCTCCTCCCTTTCTTATCCCAAGGGGAGCGCGATGTCCTCCAGCCGGAGTGGCGCCTCTAGGCCAGGGTCGCGCTGGGGCCGGGCGGCCATCTTGGTGCATGAAGTGGGCACGCGGGCCCGGGGTGGCCGAAGGAGGAAGGCCACGGATGGGGGAAGTCCGGGTCGGGTGTGTGTGTTCTGGTGGGAAGGATCGGCTAGGCCGTGGGCTCGGGGCTGGTGTGAGGTGCAGGGGTCAGGTCTGACTACGTTACGAGGGCCGGGTCTAACAGTGAGCCTGCACAACACTGTGCTTAATGTGCAGATTCACCTGACCCTCTCTTAAAAACAGGGACATGTATTTGTTTTTAGCAAAAAGTGTTGGGACGTGGGATAGTCCTTGAAAAACTGGGACTATCCAGGCAAATCCGGGACGTCTGGTCACCCTATCCATTGAGGCTCTGATTATTATATGTGGTGACTACCGCTCTGGGTGCCCCTGAGGCCCGCAGTGTTGCAGCCAGGGCTACCTAGTGTGATTAACCACAGACGGTAATCCCAGGAGCAGGAACACTAGTCCTGGTTTTACGCAGTGCGAATCTGCACCCCATCAAACTACAGGCCCTGTAGTGTCACATTAGGCCGTCGGGAGGACTGGGCCGGAGCAGCTTGACCGAGATGGTGTCCTTTGTGCGCCATAAAGAGCACAGCCAACACGTGCTGGTAATCCCAAAAATAGAGCTGAAGTGAACTCAATCATAACCCACGCCCCCAGCTTACATTACTATCCAATGAAAAGACCTGCCTAACAGTGTGAAGTCGAAAGGAGTGCTGCAATTGTTGCCACCCACTGCACTCTGTTGCTGTCGGCCAGCCCCACCCCTTCCCCTTAATGTGAATGAGGCTCTAACCGCGCCCTGGGCCACGTCAGAAGCGCCCCGTTTTAAACCTATTCACTGCTGCTTGGTGCAGCCACTTCCATCAGGCTGATGTCACTCTCCTCGCTTGTGCCTCGAGGGCGAGGAATTATCATCGCCCAGTTCAGCACATGCGTAGGAGGACTCTCTTGTCTGAGGGTCCAACGTCACCTCACCAAAAAAAACAACGAAATAGAAGTGGAGAACCAAGCAGTGAGCATTTAAAGCTGCTCCAATGGTGTTAATGTTCTCCCTTTGTTTTTGTCTCCACTCCGAAGCTGCTGGGAGGGCAACGCCCCCTTCGCCCGTTAATACCAGCCGCCACTGCAGGCAGAGACTGTGGGTTATCTCCACATGCTCCCCCCAAATAACTGGCACTCCACAGAGGCCGCTCAAGCTAGAAAACAGTCTCCACTGCCCATGATACTCAAAGCAGGTGGTAAACAGGATACATTTATTTAGCTTGGCAGATATGGCAGGGCACTCAAATGTGTAGCTTTGAAAGTGTTGTAGCAGAATTATTTAATGTATTTAATCATATGCACATCTTTAGCAAACCAGAAGGAATTTGGATATAAACTGACAGATATGAATATTGAGCATGATTTAAAAATAATAGTCTTTGTTACGAATGGATGTGACTAAAATGGTTTACAAAAACGTTGGGCGCAGTAGGCAAGCCGTCCAGGTTTTCATGTGTCTGCCTCCACCAGAGTAAACATTTGCCTTTCAAGGCAAAGAACTTCAATTAGAAGTGTCATCAGTGGAAATGAGCAAGGCGAGCTCAGCGAGACTCATTCCAGGGTGCGATCACCTCATTCGTGCTCTGTTTCCTCGCCAGAGGGGGGCTTTCTGCAAACATCTGCCATGAGCACAGTGGCCTCAATGCTCCCAGCTCCTGGCCCGGCGCCGGATGTCACTGTCTGCGTCCTTTCCACTCGAGGGCTGCACTGGAACCAGCCTTGGCAGAGAAAAGACCACAGGAAGCAGCAGCATAGGAAGCTATTCCAGCTAAAGGGTGTTTTGAAAATCTACTACAATACAGAGTTTTATTTAAAAGTGAAGTGTCCCTCCCCATCCACAGTCCAACGTGCAGATAACACAAGTTTCCCACTTAACACAATTACTGTTTTTGCATTTGTTTTGATTTTAATTGTATATTTTATAGAGATGCAGTTTTTTTGGCTCAGGGGTAGCTGCTTTATAAAAAGGATGAATTGAACACATCTCGCCTACATATTAATTGAAGTGAAAGAGTTTGCGCATGCGCTCAGAGGAGGTACTTTTATACTTGGGGGGAGTGGACAGGCTAAGTGCAACCCTTCAGCTACTGCACAGAAAAGGCAGAGCAGGAGTTCTTTCAGTCATATCTTTACCTAAACATATTTGTTTGAAATATGGCAGCTCACCGGGACATTTGAGAAACAATGGACAACATGTGTACCGCTGCATAGGCTTTCAGTGGCAGTGGTTTACATTGAGTTAGGAACGCTGTGCGTTTGGCTGCTACAGGAAGGTAGTGTCGAGAAATGTTTACCCTGGGTATTGTTTCACCATCTTAAAGTACTGAATTATATCAGGAGCCCCCTATCCAAACTGCATCCAAACCCTATGACTTGTAGGCAATATGTTTGGATAGTGTACTTTTAAATGTACACTTTGGCTCCTATTAAAATATGAAATAATCTTGAATGGGGTAGCCAACTTTTCACCTCTCACCACATTGTAAAATAATTATGTGTGCAGTTATAACATTCCTATTTGTTGGGGGCGTGGCTTGCGCGCCGCTACGAGATGGCGGGTTGCGCTTGAGCTCTGTGCTGAGCGAGGACGTCGGAGGATTATTTACCGCTTCACACTGCCCCTTTACTGCTAAAAAGATGGCCTCATATCCCTAATGCTGCCGTGTGCGACCTGAGAGGGATTCCTGCTTTCTGAAGGTGCCGGTGCCTGCATTTCTGCCGTTCTGAGGTGGCGCTCGGTGTTTTCACGAGCGGCCGCCATTTTGTTTTTCCTAATCGACGGAGAGGCGTTTTCTCCACAACACGACGGCGCTATTTCCATGGTCTTGCCAGGAATGCTGATAAACAGGTGCTGGTGACTATTTCCATATTGCTGGAAGTCTATATTGGTTCTCTCTCCTTACTCACGTTACATTGATACCTATGGTGAGACTATTTTTGGATTTGACTATACCTCTCTTCAGAGTGCCTCCAATGCCTTTATTTGGTGTTTTTTTTGCTCTATGACACCCTGCTTCTTGTTTTTTTTGATTTCGGAAGGCGTTTCTTTTGATACCTGCAGGGCATGGTATTTTTGTCATGAGATTCCTCTCCTTGGTCATGTAAGCCCGCCGTTATTATTATCCTGTACAGCGGCGCTGGGAGTGGATCAGCCTCGGATGACTGGAACTTGGCTGGTGCTGCTGCCCATTGGAGGGATTCCTTGGACTTTCATCCCAGCTTTTTTGAAATCAACACCGCGCCTCGCGGCCCCCGCTTCGCGGGAGCCGCTCGAGGGACCGGGACTCTGCTGCTGTCACTTGGGGCATTGTTGGTGTGCTGACCCTGCAAGAACCGGCGTATTCAGGACTGCGAGGACCAGGGTGCTGTGCACGAAGCAGATCAGCCGCACCTGGTCCTCTTCCTGACTCCTCCCCCAACACCTTAAACAAGCGGTGTAGCCCCCGCATTGTGGGCTCCGTCTGTGAACTTGGCAGGTGCTGCTGCCCATTGGAGGGATTCCTTGGACTTTCATCCCAGCTTTTTTGAAATCAACACCGCGCCTCGCGGCCCCCGCTTCGCGGGAGCCGCTCGAGGGACCGGGACTCTGCTGCTGTCACTTGGGGCATTGTTGGTGTGCTGACCCTGCAAGAACCGGCGTATTCAGGACTGCGAGGACCAGGGTGCTGTGCACGAAGCAGATCAGCCGCACCTGGTCCTCTTCCTGACTCCTCCCCCAACACCTTAAACAAGCGGTGTAGCCCCCGCATTGTGGGCTCCGTCTGTGAACTTGGCTGGTGCTGCTGCCCATTGGAGGGATTCCTTGGACTTTCATCCCAGCTTTTTTGAAATCAACACCGCGCCTCGCGGCCCCCGCTTCGCGGGAGCCGCTCGAGGGACCGGGACTCTGCTGCTGTCACTTGGGGCATTGTTGGTGTGCTTACCCTGCAAGAACCGGCGTATTCAGGACTGCGAGGACCAGGGTGCTGTGCACGAAGCAGATCAGCCGCACCTGGTCCTCTTCCTGACTCCTCCCCCAACACCTTAAACAAGCGGTGTAGCCCCCGCATTGTGGGCTCCGTCTGTGAACTTGGTTGGTGCTGCTGCCCATTGGAGGGATTCCTTGGACTTTCATCCCAGCTTTTTTTAAATCAACACCGCGCCTCGCGGCCCCCGCTTCGCGGGAGCCGCTCGAGGGACTGGGACTCTGCTGCTGTCACTTGGGGCATTGTTGGCGTGCTGACCCTGCAAGAACCGGCGTATTCAGGACTGCGAGGACCAGGGTGCTGTGCACGAAGCAGATCAGCCGCACCTGGTCCTCTTCCTGACTCCTCCCCCAACACCTTAAACAAGCGGTGTAGCCCCCGCATTGTGGGCTCCGTCTGTGAACTTGGCTGGTGCTGCTGCCCATTGGAGGGATTCCTTGGACTTTCATCCCAGCTTTTTTGAAATCAACACCGCGCCTCGCGGCCCCCGCTTCGCGGGAGCCGCTCGAGGGACCGGGACTCTGCTGCTGTCACTTGGGGCATTGTTGGTGTGCTGACCCTGCAAGAACCGGCGTATTCAGGACTGCGAGGACCAGGGTGCTGTGCACGAAGCAGATCAGCCGCACCTGGTCCTCTTACTGACTCCTCCCCCAACACCGTTGCCCTCCATTATATGTACGTCTCCCTCCCTATACGCGCTAGCGGGACGCGCGCGGGTCTCAGCACGGGGCTAAGACCGGGCAAAGAGCGGGCCGTTTGAGGCCGTTCGAGGTCAGCGAGGTCAGGTCGGAGCTACTCTCTCTTCATATTTACTACAACAGTTCTGTCGTACCTTAATTGTTAATCAGTTATTATTTTATATCCCCAGATTAGCCAGGGGGTTGCTGTTGTTGTGGTTGCCAAGCCATGTCTACAAGGCAAACACGGAGTAAGGCCGCAAATAGCGGTCCCTCAATCAATGGTCCTATGGACGATTTTATTACTCGTACTAACACAGCTATAGACCATGAGATTTCTAAACTCCAGACTCGTGTTTCCCTGGAACTGGCATCCGCTAGGAGATTGTCCCAGGTAATCGATTTGTCAAAAAAATCTTCCCTGGGCCATATAGCCACCGCGGTTACCCCGGTGCGTTCAGCTATCCCCCATTGTGTAGTTACACAGGTTGACGTTCATCACACCCCGGTTCTCCCTACACTACCCCCCACTTTAGAGCCATTGACTCAGGATAGTGCTATGAATCTTCGCAATACGCCTTTCAAGCAGGATGCTAGTTCTAACAATTCTATCCCTGCAATGTTTCCACCTAGGCGCTCTATTAGTAAAAATTATCAACCCAAAAAAAGATGCACCTCTCGGTCTGCTTACCGTCGCAAGAAGGCTAAAATTGTAGTTGCACAACACCCGAATTTGACTAGTGCTCCGGTTTTAAATTCTATAGAAGGGTGTGTGTCCAGGGAACAATTACATCATGTGGGAGTTAAAGAGGGTCCAGTTTCTGCCCCCTTGACTGCCCCTACGGTCATGGAGTCAGAGGTTGAGGGCTTACATGTAGAGAATGGGGAAAGGAATGAAGGAGAATTTATAGGTTTAGTTTGGGAAACCCTCAAGAAACTTCTTACCCCTCTCGATCTTAGACTCTCACGCATTGAGAATAATCTGCTCGAGATGGAAAAGAGCATTATTGCTCTGGCCACTCTCGGCCTGAGAAGTCTAGAAAATCAGGGTTTTCCTGTCGTTGAGCCATCTCCTCATGGTTTAACCCCTCAAACCCCGCAAACCTCCCCTCCTGTCCCAGCCATTGCACGTTTGATTCCTACATCAGGGACTGTGGGTGTGGATCATAGTAATACCGCCTCCATACCTAAGGCTCCAAAGCGCCCTATCACCCAACCATCATCTAAACCCAATGTAGGTGCACCGCATGGTCCCCCTCTTAGTGAAGTGGCGCTACATCCATCTAAGAGCCCTCCTGCTAAGAACAACTTTAGAGGGGGTTACATTGATCTCCCTCCAGAGGCCAATGATCATGTGCTTGTGCTGACGGGTGTCCCCGAGTTAGCAAGCGGCCATTATGAGAACTATGAGTCTCTGAAGAACAAGGCAATCCATTGGCTTAACGTGAATAGACCAATCCCTACTGGACAGAGAAGTAGAACTTTGATGGTATGCAGAACCCCCTGGGTGGGCCCTTCAAAGAAATCTAGTCCCGGGGACTGTATAGTGGTGACCTTTGAGGACCCTCACACGGCACATTACATCTGCTCCTGGCCTACTGGTGAAGGTTCTCTTGTTACACCAAGGCCATTGCCCTTTTTTTACCCACCGTGTCCTAGATATACACGGGAAGAGGACTGGTCTTTAGTACACCACCATAACTGGAGGAGCCATCCCAAAAAATTTCAAGATCCCTGTATAAACTGGAATGGTTTCTCCACCTCGAATCGATTTGCTGGGCTTGAGGAGGTAGATTGACTCGTATGCCAACCTGTTCCCCAAGTCCTTTTACCACAGGTTTTGGTGCACAATGGCTCTTTTCTTGTGGTGACTGATCCTTCGGTTGTTAGCCCCCCAAGTCTAGAGGGAACGTTTTCTGTTTTACCTATAGAGGCGAGTTTGTATACACCATGCATTTCTGACCCCGAAGTAGTAATGGATCAACTGAATCCATCTTGTATGATCCCCGTGCCTCCAATTCAAAATGTTTCGCCAATCCAAAATGTTTCATCAATCAGGAGATTGACTGATGTAGCAATAGCTCCCTATTACCATCAGTTTGAGCCACTGCCTATGCTAAATAGATCTACTGTGGAGGGGGTAGGACCTGCGTCCATTCTGGCCACAGTAGATAACCCTCCGAGGCAGATTATCCCAGACGTCCCCTTGTTAAAGATTATAAGTTGGAATGTAGCAGGGCTTGCCCGTAATTTTGAAATCCCTGAATGGAATGCCTTTTTGGACCCTTATAACATCTGTCTTTTGCAGGAAACGTGGTGCCTTGAACCTAAGCACCGAGTGGGCTTTAAGACCTACTTTGTTCCAGCTTCCCATCAATATGGATGTAAAGGTCGCCCGTCGGGTGGCCTTCTTATATGGGTTAATATTGCTTTAGGTTTAAATGTAACCGAAAAGCCTACGCATTCTCCTGATCTTCAGAGGATAACCATCCTATGCCCAGGGGGCAGGAAGCTGGAAGTCTTTAACCTCTATTTAAGGGGGGCCAGGGGCGGGTCTTCCACTCTATCCTCCACAGGATTAAGCAACGATTTAGCCGCCTGCTGTATTGATTCTTACATTCTTCTCGCAGGCGACTTTAATTGCTGTTTTGAGCCATTGGCCAGGGAGGATATTTTGGATACTTGGGATGAGGATATAAGGAGAGGTATCCCCAACCTGACCCTAGACCCGATCCCTAAATGGTCCCAGAGTGCGGTAGACATCAATGCACTCTGTATGGAATATGACCTAAGACCAACCAATGGTCGATCTAAATCGGATCCTTTGGGTGCGCACACCTATAACAGGATGGGACACACTTCTAGAATAGATTATGTTGTGTTGAATTATAATCTGTGGTCACTCCATTATGATATGGAGGTTATTGCGTCTTGCGATAGCGACCACAATCCCCTCTCCTTAACATTGTTTGCCCCCTGGCAGGCTGGGAACCCAGTTAAGATCCCCATAAGTGGAAAACCTCCCATGAGCTTGCTCCTTCGCGCTGTGGCAGGCGCCTAAAGTGGGCTAAAGTAGCAGCGGACGAGGAAAGGATGGCACAGGCAGGGACCACTATGGCAGCATTGGGCCCGCGCCTTGAAGCCCTGGGTACCACCAGCCAATCTGTTTCACCATTATTCACAGAAACCATTGCGTTGTTAAGTGATTTGTTTATTATACCCCAATCCAGCGTGAATGTTTCTGCGAAAGGTGCTCCTAGGGCAAGAAACAAGTGGTATTCCTCTAAATGTCGGGTTGCAAAGGGGGAACTTATTTCCGCAGTGAAAAGTAAGGATACAGGCAACATTAGATGGGCGAGGAAACTTTATAAAAAAGTTGTGGCAGAGGCAAAGGAGGCCCATGATTATAGTTTCTGGTGGGATCTAGTGGAGGCAAGCACCAGGAAAGACTCCAAGGGGTTCTGGGAGCTATTGAGAGCTAGGGACAAACCTCTTGATTCCCAGTTTACTTGTAATATTCCTGGTGATCTTTGGTTTGCCCACTTTTCTAAACTGTACTCTGTCCAAAGTGGGGTACCCCATCCTAACATGGGCCCCCTCGCCAGCTTAACAGCCGAGATCTCCATTAATGCCTGCCCCTTCAGCACTGAGGAAGTTGCAAGGGCAATTAGTTGTATTGTATCTAACAACGCTGCCGGACCGGACGGAATCCCGGGTGACTTGCTGAAGAAATATCCATTATCCTGGAGTAGGTTAATCGCCTCACTTTTGAATGAGGTTGTGTCGGGAGGTTCTCTCCCTGACTCATGGAGGGGTGCTGAGGTCGTCCCTATTTTTAAAAAAGGCTGTCGGGACGACCCAGCTAATTATCGCCCTATTAGCCTCCTTGATTCAACACAAAAGGTTGCGGGCAAAGTGGTACTAGGTAGGATCCTGCAGTGGGTCGAAGAAAATCAGGTTCTGTCAGACTTTCAGGCAGGTTTTAGATCAGGGATGGGTACCATCGAGCAGACGTTTCGCCTTTTAATGATATATTGGAAAGTGGTTGTGCTGGGTGGGGGCAGCTTGTATTTAGTCTTTATAGACTTGCGAACTGCCTTCGACCTGGTCCCACGAGTCCAATTGTGGAATGTCTTAGGTAAGTTGGGTTTACCTCCCTACTTGTTGGCCTTGCTTATAAAGTTCCACGAAAGCAACTTTGCCCAGATTAGGTGGGGTACCCAGGGGGAGAAAACATCTCGTATCTCCGTAGATAGGGGCGTCCGCCAGGGATGTGTGCTTGCCCCCACTCTGTTTTCTCTTTATGTTAACGGAGTGGTGGAGCATCTGCTTCAACAGCCGTCAGACGCACCATCCCTGGCTGGCAGAAAAGTACCTACGCTCCTTTTCGCGGATGATACCCTCCTAATTTCAAAGTCACCAGTAGGTATCCAAAAGTTGCTCTCTAGTTTTAAGGCCTTTTGTGATACCAAGGGCCTGTCCATAAACATAAGCAAGACCAAATTCCTTGTTCTTAACCCTCCCAGGATAGCGGCTGTTCCTCCTTCCTTGGACTCTGTTCCCCTTGATAGAGTTAACGAATTTGACTACCTAGGTATCCGTCTGTGTGCCAATATGAGCTGGAAGGCGCACCACCAAAAGGTGTTTTTGACCCATAAGAGGGTCACAGGGGCCCTGCTCAAGGAACAACGTGCCTCAGTTTTAAAACCTATTGGGGCACTTCTTGATATTTATAGGGCAAGGGTGGTGAGTGCAGCACTGTATGGTGCGGAACTATGGGGTATACAAAGAGTTGATATTTTGACACACCTTGAAAATAATTTTCATAAAGATCTTATGAAGTTACCCCACAGTACCCCTTCAATTCCCCTCCTGCTAGATGCAGGCACACGCTCAATCAGTGAGCAAGCTAGGCTACGTCCCCTTTTATTATGGGCCAGGATATGGAATGTCCCTGAATTGAGTAGTTATGCAGATGCCCTCAGCGAAATCTTATCCTCATCCGGCTGGTATAAAGTAATCTGGCTTAGGGAGGTTAAGCGACTTCTCTATGACCTGGGTTTAGGAGATGCTTGGGTCAATAGAACAGCACCCTCGAAACAAATGCTCAAGAAGATCTATTGGCTCTGGGTGGATAATGAGAGGTTGTGTAACCCTAATCATTGTAAATCTGTCGCCCAGTTTTTGTTAGTTAAGGAGATCCCTTTTAGAGAACCTTATTTGGATGCAATCTTCAACCCAGGTGATAGAGCATTATACTTTAAATTCAGGGTGGGTGTTCTTCCCCTAGGATTCTTTACGTCTACCTGGAAACCTCCATACCAAACTGTCCCTTACTGTCCCTTTTGTAATCTAAGGGTCGAGTCCACAGCTCATTTGTTGTTTGAGTGCCATGCTTATTCTGTGCCTAGGTCGAGATGGCTGAAGCCTTTATGTAGGAGCCTAGGTACAAGATCATACTTGGAAGCTCTACGCATATTGCGCTTAGACGCACGTCCCTTCTTTGCCTGTTGTATAGCTAAATTTTTGGGTTGGGCTTGGAGGATAAGAACTGTAAGGAAACAGCTGTTACAGTAATATCCTTTTTTAATAATTTTTAGATATTCGACAGTATATGGAATTTAATAATTATTTTATCTTGTAACTGTATTGTATTATGTCTTATTTATTGTGCGTTATGTGTTGTATTGTTGTGCTTTTATGACAAACTGTCGAAATAAAGCTTTTGAACTGAACTGATTATTATCCTGTATTGGTTGCTGAAAGTGCGCTTTCCACTTTTTTACTCATTTCTTTTTTGTATACTAATATACTAGTATCCTTTGGCTTTTTTCTTCCCTTCATTTCTCTGCGGTGCTGTATTTTGCCCCCGCTGTGGCTGCGTGCTCTATGGCTGCAAATATGGGCTTGTCACCAAACGCTAAAGACGCAAAGGACTCTAAAGCTTCTCTTAAGAGGTCCAAACAAGTGTCTCCTACACCTGACACTGGTCACAAAGACACCAATTCCACGCTTGAGACTATTCTAACGCGCCTTAATGATGTTCATGACATTGCGCAGTCTACCAAGACTAACACAGATTTGCTGCAAGTGGAAGTGGCAGCCATTAGGAATGATTTTAAGGCTCTTTCCCTTCGTGTTTCAGCCACAGAAACTCGTATTAGTGGTGCAGAGGATACTATGCAAAAACAATCTAGGTCTCTTGGTCAGTTGGAACGCTCAATGGCGGCATTGCGGAGGGATCTCACTGAACAAGAAGATCGTAACCGCAGATCCAATCTGCGCATTTTTGGTCTTCCGGAGGAGGTTGAGAAGGATGCACCTTCTATGATTGAGTTCTTATATCAGTGGCTTCCTTCCACGCTGCAAATTTCTTTCCAAAGAGACTTTGAGTTGGAACGGGCACACCGTGTTCCCGCATTTCGCTCTAAATCTGCCACGCAACCAAGAGCGATAATTTTTAAGCCACTGCGCCATCAACATACGGAACAGATTCTGGCTCATATGCGGAAGGTTAAGGTTGTCTCATGGAATGGCCATCACATTTCAATTTCTCAGGACTTTGCCAGGGACACGGAAATAAGGAGGAAGGGCTTTCTTAATCTTCGGAAGCGTCTCTCTGAGATGAACATTCCCTTCTCTTTTTTTCTGGTCCTTCAAAATTCCGCATTACCTTCAAAGGTCGTTCCAGAATCTTTGATGAACCTGCTGATTTGGCCTTGTTTTTGGATAATCAGATGGAGCTGCAGATGGAACTTCAAGTGGAAGCGTCGTTTGCCCCTGGTTCCTCTGGCACCTGATGGGGTTACATATAACTGCAATGAGTTTTCTCTTATTCAGATCTATTAAGTTTATCTTTTTTAGGTCTGTGTGGTGGTCTTATTGTCCATTGTTGTTGGTGTGCTGTTGTTGTTTTTCTTGTGTGTGACGGTGTAAGCTCAGTATGGGCTGTGTTTTCTCTCCGTTTCTTTATCTGGTATACCTTCGTATCTCTATGATGAAGTGACCATTGTCTCCGATGTGTCTACTTTATGTATTCTCTAATATTTCGTAGTATTGTTTCTTGAAAGGTCAATCTTTTTCCTCTTTGCTTGTTTTTTTTCCGTGTCAGGTTCCGGTTCATTCTTGTGCTTCCTTTCTCCCTGACTTCCATTAATGTTATTTCCATTGTCGTATTTTTAATTTGGTCTTCTCGCGTGTTGTTTCTTCCTTTTGTTGTTTTTGTCTCTATAGAGTATGTTATTGATTACTATCTGTACTGTTTTATGGTTTACTATGCATTAATTGCATCATAGATACCTATTAATTGCTGTATATAGAGTTAAATTTAAGTTCTGTATAGCCAATTTTTATATTTTATTTCATTGCTATATCACTGATTGGTCTGTTTCCTTATTATTATTAACTGCTTATCTCTATTAGATCCAATTTACCATATTTATATTGCATTTTATTGTCTCATGTTTTTTTACTTATATAGTTATATATTTAGATACTCTTGCCTCTTTAAATTAAATTAAGTATAACAAGTGTTATATATTTGTGGATAGTTAACTAGATGCCTCTCTTTAAATGTTACATTTTTTAGTATATACTTGCTTCTTCTATTTATCTTCCATAGGGCTTCATTGATTGTTTTCCTGATCAGCTATTTCATCCTTTATTTTATTATGTTTCACTTATTCTCTTCATACTATACCTTATAGTCTTCTGTGGAAATTTATTTCTTTTTCTTTATTCTTTCCTGCTCTTCACGAGGTGTGTGTCGGTTTTGTTGCTACCTCATATTAGAGATAGTTATTAGCTTATTTTTCATAATTTCCTCATTTGTAACATTAGATCTCCCTCTTTCTTCTGCTTTCTCCATTCTTTTTGACATAATGTATTTGTTCCTATTTATCAAGTTGGTATATACATGTCGCCGGTTTAGACTTACATGATGATTTGTTTTTGGAATACTCTAATGAATTCTAGTTCATATTTCAGATATTTCTTTTTCTTAGTTAAGTATAATCAGTTATGTACTGTATTGGGGCTGTTTATGCTGATTGTATTTATTCCTCGTGATGGTCCCCTTGCTCATCTTCCCATGTTCCCCCTAGTATGAATTTGGTCTTTTTCAGACCTTCCTTGTTGGTTCTTCTCTCTCTTCTTCTGTTTCCTTTCCTGCTTTCTTTTTCCTCTTCTTTCTCCTTTTGTCTTCGGATTTCCTCCTTGGATTCTCCCTGTTCTGTGTTGTCTGGTGTCTGGGCTCGAATTTGGTTGGTTGTTGTATATCCTCTATCAATTATAGAATATCATTTTTCCCTATTATTGGCTCTATGTCTAGACTGAATATACTTTCCCTTAATGTGAAAGGATTAAATCACCCAGTTAAAGGGTCAAAAATATTAGATTACTGCAAATCCCTTTCTTCGGATCTAGTCCTTTTTCAAGAGACAAAGGTATCTGCCAGAGAGGCGCTATTTTTGAAGAAAGAATGGGTTTCTGATGTTGCTTGTTCAGATGCTTGTGGCAAAAGAAACGGAGTAATTACTTTGGTTTCCAAACATTCTGGATTATCTATTGTTTCCTCTGAACAGGATACAGAGGGACGTTGGTTATTATCTAAGTTGACTGATGGTAATGCTGATCTCTTTGTCATGAATATTTATGCCCCTAACAAGGATGATCCGTCTTTTTGGAGAGTAATCACCAAAAAGCTAAATGACACACCTCATTCTGATAATCTTATTGTAGGTAGAGATTTTAATTTACCAATGGATCCTATCCTAGATAGGAATTCTGCCTTTAATTTTCGTCCCCCTAAATCACATAAACAAATGATTAATATGTGCTCTCTTATCCATCTTCAGGATGTCTGGCGTCTTCATAATCCCACTGGCTGTGATTTCTCCTTTTTTTCGTCTCCCCATTCTTCTTTTTCACGTATTGATTATCTTTTGGTTCACTCCTCTCTTGTTCAATCTTCCTCATCTCCGATTATTCATCCTATTTTGATTTCAGACCATGCCGCGGTGACGTTCACACTCTTGTCTTTTACCCCTAGAGCGAGGCCTCGATCTTGGAGGCTAAACACGGAAATCTTACATGATGATTCCCAAGTTCGGGAGTTCTCCAATGCTATTGAGACGTTTTTCCGTGAGAATGTTGGTTCAGTTGATTCCCATGTTGTTCTTTGGGACTCTTTTAAATGCACTTTCCGTGGTCAGGTCATCAAATGTATGGCAAGGAGAAACGCTGCCATTAAAAAGGAACTCACGGACTTAGCAGCTGAGATTAAAACTCAGGAATCTCTTTTTCGACAATCTAAAGATAAATCTTGCCTTCAATCTATTAAGAATTTAAAATATACATACAATACTATAGTCACTAAGAGAGCTCATATAGGTCTTCAGGCTCAGAAATCTAAGAAGTTGTTGTTGAAAAAACGTGCTGGCAAGATGCTTGCGGCTACATTAAAGTTCCAGGAATCTTCTTATAAATCTTCCCAAATCTCTTCTATTGTTGATCATCTTGGTAAGAAAAAATTTCAGACTGAAGAAATTCTTGAGGTCTTTCGAGATTTTTATAATAAATTATATACCCCCTCTAATCAATCTTCTTTTGAACAATGTCAAGAGTTCTTAAAGACAGTTCCTGCGAAAACTGTATCGGAGGAAGATAATCATTCTTTGAATGGCCCGATTACTTCTGATGAAATTATTTCTGCAATTAAAGTTACTCGTTCCGGCAAAGCTCCAGGTCCTGATGGATATCCTATTTTGTTTTATAAAACCTTTATATCTGAGATTGTGCCGCAGCTTCAATCCGTCTTTGATGCTTTTATTAAAGATGGTTCTGTGTCTGGTTCTGCTGCTGATGCTACTATTGTAGTAATTCCCAAAGAAGGAAAAGATCATTCGGATCCCAAAAATTTTCGTCCTATTTCTCTTCTTAACATGGAAGCTAAGATTTTTGCTAAAATCTTAGCTAAACGTCTAGAATCTCTTATTCCTCAATTGGTTCATCCTTCTCAAACAGGTTTTGTAAAGGGTCGTCTTGCACTGGATAATATCCGTACTTTTTGTCACATTCTTGGTTCTGCTAAGCGTTCCAATCTTCCGGCGGCGGCCTTGGCCCTTGATGCTGAAAAGGCCTTTGATAAGGTCTCTTGGCCTTTTCTACGAGCTGTTTTATGTGCACACAATCTTGGTGACTCCTTTATCCGTATGGTTATGTCTCTTTACTCCCGACCTAGAGCTAACATCAGAGTAAATGGAGCTACGTCGTCCTTTTTTAACCTTCGCCAGGGTACTAGGCAAGGATGTCCCTTGTCTCCTCTTTTATTTTTGTTATCCATTGATCCTCTTCTTAGAATGATTGACTTACATCCAGACATTAAGGGATTCTCTTTTGGGTCTCATCAGATAAAATCAGCTGCATATGCGGATGATGTTCTTATTTTTTCTGACGATATTGCACTGGCCATCCCTGCTATTTCTGATACGATTTCTCTTTTCTCAAAGCTTTCAGGATATACCCTGAACAAAGATAAGACAGAGATGTTCCCCTTAAATGCTTATTGTTTCTCTTCTCATATGGGTTCGGCGGGTTTTAAGTGGCAATCCAAGCAACTAAAATATTTGGGTATCTATTTTTGTTCCACTCTCTATGCTACGGTTACTTATAATGAATCTCAAACTATTCTTAAGGTGCGACGCCTTTTAGAAACTTCGTCTCCGAAGCATATTTCCTGGTGGGGTCGTTTGCAGACTCTTAAAATGATGATAACACCTATTATTAATTTTGCTTCCTCTATGCTTCCAGTAAGGCTTTCTGATTCCTTCTTTCATGAACTTGATTTACTTACTTCCAAATTCTTATGGAATAACAGAAGGGCTAGAATTGCCTATAAATTCTTACGGAAATCTTATGATATGGGAGGATGTAATTTTCCTGATTGGGGGAAGTATCAAACTGCCTTTCTGGCGTCCCAGGGTGCTCTTTGGTTTTCTTCTCCCTCTATTCATGTTCCATCCTGGTTGCTAATAGAACAAGCACTGGCCTCCCCGTTGCCGACTGCCTCTCTTTTAACCACGAAAACTCTTTCTATTCCATTCTCTCGATCTATTATTTTAGATACTATTGCTGCGGTCCGCAAAGTGGATAAGAAAGTGGCAATTCCACTGCATAAAACTAGATGGTCGTCTATTTGGCGGAATTCTAAAATCAAAATTAATATTGATCCAGAGTTAATGTCTTATTGGGCTGCGAAAGGTATCTCACTTGTTAAACATCTCTATGACTCCAACAATGATCCTTTCCCTTTCTCATCCCTAGCTCAACAATTTTCTTTATCTAACTTAGACTTTTATACCTTTCTTAAGATAAAGGTAGCACTTGCTAAAGTACACCTTCATCCTTCATCCTTCCTCCCCTACGATTACGCTTTTTCAATTATGGATCAGGACTGGTCATGTAGCGTCTAGGATTTACAAATTCTTGTCGTCCTCTACACTTCCTTCCCAAACTGTTGCACAGCAAAAATGGTTACATCATTTTGATCATAGTGTTATCGATCATATCTCTTCAGACACATGGCAAGGTATTGGTAAACTTTCTCTTCGTAACAAAATCGCCCCCTCCTTAATGCAGTCTACGTTTTTCTCTATTAATCTTCTTCACTGGACTCCCATTCGTTTGTATTCACTAAATCTTAAAGAAAACAACCTGTGTTGGAGTTGTGGCCTTTTACCAGGCGATTTTCAACATATGTTCTTTGACTGCTCCCTTCTCCAACCCTTTTGGGATTTAATTCACAAACATCTCATGCTAATCTTTAATATTGAATTCCAACTTTCTTTTCCATTAATCCTTTTAGGTCCGTTGGCGGCCCCAGTCCCTCTGCCTTTAGATTCCATGGAATTACAATTGTTGGATCTCTTATTGACTATTGCAGTCAAAGTAATTCTCATGGAGTGGAAATCCTTCTCTTCAGTTTCTTACCATACTTGGTGGGCTTGGGTTTCCTTTTTACGAAGTGCGCATACGTCAGTTGACCACGCTCATCTTTCTCCCTCTATATCTACTGGTGTTTGGAAAGCCTTAGATACGTACATGGACCTGGTCTCCGAGGGGTTGGTGGATCAATATCCTTTTGATTTGTCTGGTTAATGTTGTCTTGTATGTCGGGTGATTCCTTTGGAAATCCTCTCCTCTTCCTTCACTCCTCCCTATCTTTCTTTCTCTTTTTTCATCTCTTTTCCACTTTTTCCGTCTTTTCTTCCTTCCTTTCTTTTTTCCTCTCATCCCTAATTTGCTATCTGATGGTGATACTTTTCATAATTACTTCTGCCGGATATCAACTTGTTTCTTTTCTCCTTAATTAATCTATCTATCTGATATCTGCAGATTAATGAATGACAATGATGTGTTTGCTTATTATTTAATTTTAATCTAACATATTTATTGTCTTTGTCTGATATTAATTGTATCACTTTTGCTTGTATTTTATGTCCCTATTTGCTTCTTTAAAACAATAAAATTCTTTTGAAATAAAAAAAATAACATTCCTATTTGTTCTTTGGTTTCATCCCTCACTTCACCACTCCCTCTTAAATTAGTTTTCTCGCCCCCCTTTTGGAACTTTTTATTTGTATTTAGTAAGCTAATTAATGAGCTGTGCAGAGTCTCATCATCCTTTTAGGGCGTTAAGCTGTGTGAACACAGCCCGTTCCTTGTTAGCAAGAACCTCTACCAGGAAGTTGGCCAAAACAGCCAAACCAAACCACCATGGCCACCCATCCCCTGCCCCCTCCTTTATTTGTATTTGCTAATCGAAATGTCCACATGCATCTCAAGGTTGAGCTCAATAGCAGGTGTATTGAAAGCCCCATGGACATTGTTACATCAGACCTCCAGTGCTTGCTCCTCCCATCTATTTCTTACAAGATTTACTGCGCCTCTCAAACAGAGGAGTCCATGTTGCCCATCCCCCTCTCACATTCGACCCATGACAAAGCATCCAGCTATGCATATCGTGAACAGCGGAGACCATAACAATCTTTGTTCATCAAAACCTAAAGGCATCACAACGCTCTTGAATCACTGGGGTGTGAAGTCTGGACATCTGATGGCCCTTACAAGGCTCATAACACAGATCCAAAACCTTCCTGAGCTTTTTAAACTCCTCAGTCTTTACAGAGAATAAATACTGACCAGAAGCAATCAGTGCAGTCACCGTTTTAAGGCTAAGTTCTTGGGCCACTAGATTTAATGATGGCCACATAAGATGTATAGCTAGGAATCTGACTGTGTATTAGATTATTGCCTACGGAAGCATCATGCTACAAGAATATCAAAGCCAAAAATATTGACAACCAAAACACTGCACTGTTAAGGAGATATTGGTAAGATGTACTATTGGTATAGATTTACCACTACTAACTCTGCATCTTTGTACCTTGAATATATTATCTATCATCAAGTTACATATATGAAAGTTAAGTATAGTAATAATTTATCTTAATATTTTGGTCATCAATATTTTGGTACAATATTTTTGTGGCCCTATATTTAAAACGCAGTATTCTGGTATGACACCTATGAAGCAAAAGTGCACAATATTTAAATTTGGCCATTAAAGTACAACTGAAATAAGCATAACATGTTTCAGAATTGTTATTAAATATAGCTGTTCCTCCCTTGAATTTTTCAATTTTCAGTGTCTGCTTTTTCATCAGTTAGTATTACATTACACACACTGTGATTAATTTTTAACCTTGGTAAGCATCACAGGCGGATAGGTGTATTTGGACAAGCTTGGCGATTAACACATATAAAGTAACATATCTAAAAAGACTCCTAAATGAGGAGATTGTGCAAAATTATACGGTACTTAGTGTTAATGCATTATAATATATTCAGAAATAAATCAATACAGCCAGTCTTGCTAAAAAACATAACTACTGGAAGAAGGGAGCAATCACAGTAACAAGAATGGTGTTTATACCTAGTTTAGACGCGGTAAGCATAATCTGTTCAACTAAAATAATCACTGTGACAATGAGCAAAGATAGGAGTGACACTTCCCTATTTGACATGGAATTTTTCACTAAAAATTACAAGCATATAGCACATATAGGATGACAGGGTGTTAACCAGAAACCGGTCCCAGGATTCTTGTGTCCGGTTCAGGGAAGACCTGGCTTGGCAGTTCGGGCTGGACTTTTCCCATGAGGCACAGGGTCAAGACTGATTTGCATATAGCTGGGTCTGAACCAAGGTGGCAAAGTGAGCTAAAGAATGATGATGGATTCAACTCAGATCTGTGAATGGGGGTGAGTGTCTGAAAAGTTTCAGTGCTCTGCCCATCATCTCCTTGTGTTTGCTTTGCAAAAAAAAAAACAACCGGAAAAAGGGAGCAATCACAGTAACAAGAATGGTGTTTGTACCTAGTTTAGACGGGGTAAGCATCATCTGTTCAACTAAATTAATGACTGTGAGAATGAGCAAAGATAGAAGTGACACTTCCCTATTTGACATGGAATTTTTCACTACAAATTACAAACATATAGCACATACAGGATGACAAAAAAGCTAAAAATACCTAACTGATTTATTACTTTTGTTTGAAATACTGAAGGATTGAGAAGGGTATTTGGAGCATGGGTAGGAGTGGCTGGAGGAAGCTGACATTAGTGTTGCTTTTCATCTGGTGTCTGATGCCACCTCAGGATGAGATATTTCATTATGGGATGTGTGATCCCACTGAGAAATTGTGACGTAAATTGTTCTTTGTTTAAAAAGATTTTACCTCCTACAAGGGTTTGTCAGGTGGTATGCTCTACCGTCTATAGGAGAATAATAAAAGAAATCCATAGCAATTGTACCGCTTATCTTATAATTCCATGTGATTTATAGGAGCCTTTCTTGGTGACGGTGGATTGGTCACCCATAAACATTTTTCAAGAACACTTATTCGGTTACAATATAAGTATGCAGAAATTAATGTATTTAATACATTTGTTCAATGAGTGACTTCTTTAAAAACACTGCAGGCATTTGCTTGTGGGTTTAGTAGAACAGTTAGTTTTGGGAAGCCGCCCTTTATTTTGCAATACTGAGTAGAACACTTTATTTACAATTTTGGTACTATATCAATTGTGTGTCTTGACTTACATGCCCTGCCAAAATGAGTATTTTTATAAATTTTACGGAATAGTGTAGTCCTATTTACATTTTGCATGTCAATAGCTACACTGTCAATCACATCGTATGACATCTATGTATTACACATATGCTAACACATGTGAGAACTGCTTCGAAAGAGTCACAGACCGAAGCCCGGCACACCCCACCTGGACCTGGCACACCATAACGTATCCACAACTACCAAGCTTTAGAAGGAAGGTGTTGGATTAACAACTGTTTGCATCTTGCAGTAGGTATACGTTGAAAGTTCCGAAAACATTGTCGCTTAACTATTTGTACTATTTGTACGATACCAGAAGGACGACGTGACGCTCCTGCACGTAGCGAAAACCCTAACTATTGAAGGGACCTATGAGGTTGGATCAGGAAATCTTTAAACCGAACCTAATACGCAAGTCTTCATTAATAAGAATCACTGCACGTATGTGGGCGGTGACAAGTACACCTATGACATAGGCTAGCACCACGTCTATCACCGGGGCTTAAGAAGATTGTTAATAAAATACATCCGATATTCTATGTTTGGACACCAGTGAAGAGGACAGAGGTATCTGCCCCTGACGCTCACTGCAGTTTCATGTTTTTTTAATGCCCGAGGGGATACTTTCTATCAGCATGAGGTGTTTTTAACGGTTCCAGCTTAAAACAGTTTTTCTTTGAGAGTTACAATTACAAGTCTTGATAAAGATGGTATTATAAAGTTTCCATCGAAATGCGTTGTCGCCCTTTAAGAAAAACACAATCCGCGAAGAGACTGAGACCTTTGAGTACTTATTGACATTACAGTACCGGGTTTTCAGCCCGCACAAATGAGATAACACGGATGTGTGCTATTTTAATGACATATTTGTTTGTCTACTGTATGTACTCTCTTTTTATTTTGTAATGTGTCTTCATGTGTTTGTCCAGAAAACGTTTTGATGTGCTCATAATATGTATATTTTTCTGAATCAATTTCAGATGTGAATAGATAAAACCCTATCAATATACCCCTAGATATGTGTATTTTATGAACTTCTTTTTAAACAATAAATAAATTTATATATTGTTTACACAAACGTTGTCCATATTGTGAACCTTGGGTATAGTTATACTCCCCTTATGTGTATGATGAGAACGTGAATGAGTGAGACCTAGTAGTGCATAGAGCTAGTAGTATTTAGAGATTCTTATTTCAACCCAAAGAAAACCTCTCTTCTGATACAATAGCTTAACTATTTGACCAGTTCCAGAGGCCTATATTGCATTAATTGTAAATTGTCATTTGAGAGTTATGGTGGACTCCTAATTGAGTGGGTGGTCTCCACCCAGAACTAGTGTGCTTATGTCTACATAAAATCTATTAGCATCCCCTTTTAGTCATTCATCTAATATTCTATGCTCCCTTCATAGACAATCCTTTACTCTACTTTATCATACCTTTCTCCAAAGGTCATAGGCCACAGGGTCAGGATTAACACAATATAGGAGAGATTGCCAACTGAAATGTGTACTTGATTAATGTATCTTTTCGAAGCAGTGAGCTTAATATTACTAAATATTATGGACAGTAATCCTTCCTTTTTAAGTTATTGTTTTCTTTATCAATTTTCCTCTCTGATTTCCACAGAATGACCGTCTGCTTATTAAGGGAGGAAGAATCATCAACGATGACCAGTCCTTCTACGCGGATATTTACCTGGAAGATGGAATCATCAAGTAGGTTTTAGATTTACAGTCCTTTTTCAATACTTGGATCTTAGGCAACCCATGTGTATCTAGATTTGAAGGGTGGGCGCCTGTCGAACCTGGCAGCCTTCTTAATGACTCTGGGCCTGATTTATAGTTTGATGGATGGTACTCTGTCCATCGGGGTAGCGGACAACATCACATCTGCCACACTGATGGTTTACCCGCCATCAAATTCAGAGATGACTACCAGCTTAGCAGTCATCCCTGTACATTGAAAATAAATACTTTCATGACAGTCCTTTCCATTGTACAAAATGTTTAATGGATGGCCCCTCTCAGTTTTGATGGTTGTTCACCAAACTTTACAAAAGGTTTTGTTTTTCTGAAACAAACTCTCAAAGCAGGTGTTTGCTTCAGAAAAACTAAAAAAATCATCCCCACAATCTGGGATGTTTCTCCAAGTGTGTGGCGGTCATTATTCTATTTTCTGTCTCTCACTGTCAGGTTTTATATTGCTGCAAAGAACAGGAACAAAATATTACCCCGTCCACTCTAATTGGGCATAATGTGTAATGTTCTTCCTCGGACAGCCCCAACTCCATTGGGCTGTCAAACAAAGTTTTCCATTGCTTAAGCCAATAGGGGCTTTGGCAATGGAGTTATGAAGCGTGGTAGAATAACGAGAGCATAATCGTTCCCTAGGTTTTGCAGAGCATAAATACAGGTTGCCCCAGTTAGCAATTCTTTTTCATCGACCTGGGCCAAAGGGAAGAGACAGAGAGTCCCCACCAACGCCTGGTTCTCCCCTACTGCAGAATCATTTTGATAGAGGCCCCTCCATTGCTCCCAAAACTAGGACTTAGGGAAAGCTTATCTAAAGCAAACAGGTTTAACTTTGGCTCATGATGTTCTGTCCCAAACCTACATCAGATTCATGTCCCCTTTGAAAACAGCCAAAGTGTGTGTGTGTATGTCTGTATGTATGTACGCATGCATGTAATATTTGAACAGTGCATACATAGTCAAAAGCCAGAGGAGCACTAAACAGGGTCAAAGACAATCTTAAAGTCAAGGAGTGATAGGGGCGATAGCTGGTTTTTGGACTGTTAATGCATAGTGATGTAGTGTCCTTTACAGAGGTGCATCTTCAACTTTTCCCAAATTGAAGCAGCATTCTGGTGGTCCTTATGATATGGGAATGCTGTACCAGATCCTGGGTGCATAGATGGAAAAGGCCAGCTGCCTTATTTTTTCTTTTTTACACTTCTTAATCTAAAGTTGTAGTATAATGGGGGCCTGGCTGCTGGTGTGCCGAGAACCACCAGTGATTGTGAACTTGTCTGCAAGATAAGCAAGGGTGCTGATGATGGCTTTATAAATGATACATCTGGTCTTGAAAATTGTGCAGGCTGGCAAGAAGAGCCCATAGATTCCAAGAAGTGTCATCAGGAGGGGGGGATTAAATTATATTTATTCAGGATTTAAATGAGACATACTACATCATTTAGGATGCACCTAAGGGTGCCAGTGTGGAGCCTGGGAGGCCATCGAGCAGGGTGTAACCATCATTCAGATGTGGGAGTACTAGGACTTGAACAGCAGTTCTGAAGTCACTTTTGGAAAAACTGTTTCCTTTTCTGTAGAAGATAGAGCTGGTACCAGGCTATCTTTGTATTTGTTGCAATATGGTCCTTGAGGGACAGGTTGATGTCCTAGGTGAATGCAGGAAAGTTGGCATTCAGTGAAACTTAGAGTTTGGAGCCATCAAGGTTCATGTCATTAATCCAGGTATGTTCTGTTTGTTCTGTGTTGTTGTTGACAAATAATAGGATTACCTGTGCATGCATAGGAAAGCCCCTCACACCTGCTATAGTATGTATCAATACATGGGCCATCAAAAAGAACGTCCCTAGCTCCCCACACACATTGGATACTCCTGTCTCTTCCAACACTACTTGCCAAGTGTCACCTCTATAACATCATACCAGGGAATGACCTAGAGAGGGTTACACAAATGGAAAGACCTGTTAGCCAATAATGCTGCAATGGCCCTATCCATGCTTATATTGTATCACCTATACACCTGATCCTAGCTTTGAAGTCCTATGGGGAAACTCCAACATATGGCTGTCGTCAATGCTGTGTGTCTGATTTGTGAATGAGTGCTGAGCGTGACTGCAGGAGGCACACTATTTGGAGAGGCCTGGGTAAGCCTTTATTGGGGGCAGCAAAACAATGTATGGCTGGTCAGGAAGGGAAGGATAAGTTATACAAATGTTTCTGAAACTGAGACCAGTGTGGATGACAGCAGTGTTATAATTGGCATGGTTTTTTGGAGTGTAACTGGTGAAGATGAGTGTGTGAGGTCTTAAAGTTTCTAGAGAGTTAGTGGAGTCCCAGCTCAGAAAGGTAAGGGATGAGGTGATCACTGCAAGTAGCCATCCTCCTACCTGGGCTGCTTTGCGGGTCTTGCCTCTCCAAACACAGCAAGAATGTTAGGGAACTTCCTTTTGGAGGATTGCACTGTGTAGTGTGTGCACCGTCTGGAGGATGAGCCCAGAACTCTTTGGAACTGGGGAAGCCGTCCTTGTCAAAACCCAACTTCAGATGGTATGCACAGAGGGGGAAGAGGTCTTACCAGACCCCAGACCTGCTGATTCCTTTTTCACCACTAAGAGTGTAATTCACTGTGAGGCAATATTGTAGGGACGGGGAAGCAGAGTCCAAAGGAGGGATGCCACTTCACTGCTCTGGGGTAGACACTGGTTGTGACAATGCCTTACAGTCATAGACAGAACCCTAGCTCATTGGTGGCTCACACTTAGCCATATATTCTTGTTACTACCTCATCATCTATTCTTCCACCATTCCTGAGTGGATGTAGGATGCTCCATGAAAGGAGGATTTGACTACGCCCATGGTCATGAGAGATGTTGAGAACATTACCTCACTTGTGTGAATTTGAGTGAACAAGTAAGTCACAAGGACCCATAAGCAAGTTGTAGAGAGTTTATAAGATTTCCTAAATGAATATGTATATGGTTAACCAGATTTTTGAATAAATAGCATTGTGATTTTTACCATTACCTAATTTAATAGTACTACGATTACTCACTTTGAAAGGATGTAAGGCTAAGTTGCGCTTGCTGGGATTTGTAACTTCCAGGTCACAGCAGGTGTTAGTGTGAGTATTTAATTCCCTGTGTGATTTTGCCATGTGGAGCAGCCCATATGGCTCATCTTAAAAATAGCACACCAAAGGCATAAAAATGATGAAGGTCATCTAAGGCTGAACAGGGGACGAATTACTTTAAGTGCCGATTAACACAATATAGCAACCACTGAAATGATCTCCTTGAAGAAAGGAGCTATTGCAAAAAAAGTGTGACAATCAACAAAACATATTCATCAAGCTGGTCTCAGGATAGGGCTTTAGGAGGCAGCCGTATTATCATACCGAGTCCACTGCCTTATAGGGAAGTGCTACTTTACCCTTCGAGTCATCGAGTGATGAGAAGGGGTCATTCCCTGGTGTGGAAGAGGAGACAGTCTGACCTCTACCATGACAAGCTGACAGGCAGAGGGGAGGCCGACCATGCACGTCTAAGCTGATCACAGTCAGAGATGGATGGATGCAGTAATAGTGGAGCTCTGCACCACCCGAGGGGACCTCTGCTTCACCAAAGGGGACATCTGCATCACCGAAGGTGACCTCTACATACCCAAGGAGACCTCTGCACCACCCAAGGGGACCTCTGCATCACCCAAGTAGACTTCTGCATCATCCAAGGAGACCGCCGCATCACGAAAGGGGACCTCTATGTCACTCAAAGCGAGATCTACATCCCTAAGGAGACATCTGCATCACCCAAGCAGACCTCTACATCCCCAAGGAGACCCCTGCACCACCCAAGGGGACCTCTGCACCACCCAAGGAGACTTCTGCACCACCCAAGGGGACCTCTGCTTCACCCAAGTGTACCTCTATGTCACTCAAAGCGACCTCTACTTTCCCAAGGAGGCCTCTACATCCCCAAGGAGACCTCTTCATCACCCAAGCAGAACTCTGCATCCCCAAGCAGACCTCTGCACCACCCAAGGGGACCTCTGCACCACCCAAGGGGACCTCTGCTTCACCCAAGCAGACCTCTACATCACCCAAGGAGACCTCTACATCCCCAAGGAGACCCCTGCACCACCCAAGGGGACCTCTGTACTACCTAGGGGACCTCTGCTTCACCCAAGCGGTCCGCTGCATCACCCAAGAAGACCTCTATATCCCCAAGGAGACCTCTGCACCACCCAAGGGGACCTCTGCTTCACCCAAGTGTACCTCTATGTCACTCAAGCAGACCTCTACATCTCCAAGGAGACCTCTACATCACCCAAGGTGCTGAGGTGGTGGGCATGGATTATCACCATTTCCATAGCTAGAACCCATTAACTCGATTTTTCCGGAGGCCATGCTTCCAAAGTTAAAAAAGATTCTGCCATGCACGAGCTCCTGTCCTGCTGGAATTTCAAATGAGCCTTGGCCCCACTCTTATGTTTCCTTTCTATTTCAAGAATCACTGAATGATTCTTCCCAGCAGTTCAACTTGCCCTACAGGCGAGTTTGGCTGAGTTCATCTGTGCTAACCGTTTCCTCTTCGTCCTCTTGTACACATGTGTGCAGCTGTCTTGTATTGACACCCAGCGGATCACAGATTAGGGCTAGACTTTCAGGAGCTGTGCCTGTGGTGATCCCGCATTCACCCTGTACCCCTGCTTTTCACCATGCCATAATCAGCCAGGGAGGAGCACAACAGGCTTTTCATTTCCCCATAGACCTTGTGGTAGTGATCTATTTGGTAAAGCCGATTGCCCAATTTCCAAAACCATTTCAATAATCGGTGTAAGGTTCCAGAAAAATCGCATTTTGAACCTGTGGTTACAAAATGACCCTTTTAACTCTTCCCCAGATGGAAATAGAAACTAGCTGCTGTATCGGGTTTCCACCCCCCGCATGTGCCTCGGCACCTGAAAATGTAAACTATTGCAATCAGACATTCAGGGAACAACCCTCTAAAGTTTCATACCTTTGAGGAACTACTGTGGGCTGTAGGGCAATTGGAGAACCGATAGGTCCTCAGTTTCAACTGTAATTTTGCAGCCAGATGGAGGAGAATCTGCGTTTCCTTTGTACAGTGCCTAGTGCATGGTGCTGAACACATGGTGACCCCATTACTTGGATACTGAAACTTATACTTTGATCTCAGTGGCAGCTTGCCGACGTAGTGCTGCGTAGTTGTGGGGTGGGGGAGGGACAGAGTGGGGGGGTAGTGGAGTCTGACATATGACAGACAGGAGTAAGGTAAGTAATTAAATAAATAAAACAATTTACCTTGCGCGCACTGCACCACCAACTCGGCGTATGTCGGACTCGACTACCCCGCCACCTTGCCCCGCCCCACCCCACTGCCCCACAGCACTCCCTCAGCGAGTCGCCACTGTTTGATCTGGTACTTTTGGGCAGGCTAAAACTATCACTGTTCAGCCTATGGGATTTCAAGCCTATTTTAGGTGATGGGTATTTGGGCTTTCAAAATATTTTCGACTATATCGACTTTGCAGAAATGTCGATATAGAAATGTTGCCTGCTAAAATTGCTACAATGCACAGAAAATATTTTGAACATCCAAAAACCATTTACCAAAACATGAACTAGAATTGCCTCTCGCTAAAAATGAAGGTAGCACCCACGGCAGCGGAAACTCCATGACCCAGGGCGGACATACCAGATGATCCGTGATACATTATATCACTTATTCCATTGAGTGGATATTGGAAGGGAAGACATATTAGGAAAACTAAGGGCTGGATGTATCAGAGTTTCTACGGGGTATTGTGATGATGCATAAGGGCTTGTGAGCTGAAGGATCCCATTGCCAGGGCAAACATAAGGAAATGATGGACGGAGCACTGAAACATTCCAGACACTCACCCCCAGTCACAGATCTGGGTTGAATCCATCATCGTTCTTTAGCTCCCTTCGCCAACCCAGTTCAGACCAAGCCTTATGCAAATCAGTCTTGTCCCTGTGCCTCATGGGAACAATCCAGCCTGAACTGCCAAGCCAGGTATTCCCTGGACCTGAAACAAGCATCCTGGGACCGGTTTCGGGGTAACACTCCTCATCAGCCAGGCTAGCTTGAATCCAGTAGCAAAGTGAGCAAGGGACCCACATCTGGGCATACCCTGTCAACTTAGGGCGAACAAAGTAAACACAAGGAGATGATGGACGGAGCACTGAAACATTTCAGACACTCACCCCCAGTCACAGATCTGGGTTGAATCCATCATTGTTCTTTAGCTCACTTCGCCACCCCAGTTCAGACCGAGCCATATTCAAATCAGTCTTTACCCAATGCCTCATGAGAACAGCCCAGCCCGAACAGCCAAGCCAAGTCTTCCATGGACCGAAACTAGCATCCAGCCAAGAACTCATGATACTTCTCATAGCATTCTGGCTTATACGTAAATGTCAGTTTCTCTCGTGAAACTGTTTGGGTTTGTACCTTGGTCCCAAAAAATGTGCAGACCTATTGTTTTATGTGGTTATCTACATCTTCATTTGTCATATTTTTCTGTTTTAAATAGACACTGTTTTTATAGAAACATCTTTGACTCCACATTTACCTTTTTGGAAATACAGAATCTGAGTTTAAAACTCTCATCAATACCGGGCGTAATACTTAACTATTTGCACATGCTAACTAAATAGGAGTAATTTGCACCTCATGAACAGTGTTGGAGGACCCAAAAGCCAGGGAGTCCAGTGGTAAAGTATAGTTACTCACTAGAGAACTGCACCATTACTTGTTACTGCATGAGGACCTGGAGATGATGCCTTGAGATGTCCATAGCACATCAGTGATGTCATTTGAGATGTCATCGGTGTTGTCAGAAGTGACGTCATTTAACAATTCATGAGGTTAGAAGAAGTGAATGACAGAGGCACAAGCTATAGTTAGTTGACCAAACTATAATTAGCTAATTTCAACCTTTGGGTTTTTCAGTGTATTTCTGTGTGTTTTTTTATCCTATTCTAAGTTGAACATAGTCATGCAAAGGCCTGGCCCTGGGCCCAACCTACTGCAGGCGGCAAACTCCTACTGCCCACGGTCTACGGCCTGCACAATGGCAGTTTATCACAAGGTCTGGTCTATGTCCAGAGTCCAGACCCTTCTAACGTTTTTACCACAGTAGTGTCTCACTAACCAAAAGCCATTTTTTGTTTTATATTTTAACCTAAGGGAGGGTAGCTTTGGGATTACCCCACATGTGCCTAGGGAACCAGAGTGTGTCCACCCTGCCCCTTTATGTCCATTTCTCTCTTTTTTTCAGGATTAGGGGACTGAGTCCCCTAGTCCTGTAATGTCAGACGCAACATTTTCTCCAATATTGCGTCCAGCCAATCAGATCATTTTGGCACCACAGATGCATCTCCAGCTCCGCAGCACTGAAATGGCCAACAAGAGAAACAGCTCCCATAGTCAATCAGACGTCACTATGTTTAAACTTTTGTAGTACTGCAGCAGTACCATGGTATTCCCGTAGCACACTGTGGTCAGAATACATATAACTTTTTCGGAGGATTAACCTCTTCATTCCCAACCCGAGCCCCTCTTTAAAAGCGAATTTCTTAAAAATGTCTGTATCGATTTAAACCAAATCACAAAAAGCATGCTTTCTAAGTAAAGATCTAACTTTGTGCCGAATTTGGTGTAATTCCATTTCACAATTTCTTCTGTATCATAGAGCAAAATTTCCTTTGTAAATTAAAATGGGAACTATCCCTTTGTGACCCCCCGCCCCCTTTTCTTGGCCTCTGCTTGATGCATTAGCATAGAAAATCCAAAGAAGGAGCTAAAGTGGTTGAACCTTTTTTTGGAAGTTTCGTGCAGATTCATCAAATAGCGCCAAAGTTATTAAGAAAACAAAAAATGCCTTTCCTTTGGAAAGTCTGACCTAACTATAACTACATCGGCGCTAGCACCACCAGTGTGATATCTCTAGTACAGTTAGAATATATAAATCAGTATAGCTCGGGGACCTGCGTTGGGTCTGACAGGGGGTCTGGGAATAGGATTTCTTACTGACACAACCTGCAAATATGCCAACATAGGTACCTGAAGGTTTCAATGGGTTCGCAATCTCTTGTCCATTTAGCTTTTGCTGGGTTTACTGCCCCTAGTAGGAATTTGGAGTTCTTTGGTGCCTTGCTTCAGGCTTCTAGACCAATCCTAGAATCAGTGAACCCAACAGAAAAATCACAATTGTATGTTTTATTTTTAGTCATGGGTGACCCCGTGTAGGCCTGAAGGACAGGATGTGCTCACCCTGCCCCCTTATGCGTCCTTTCATTTTTTTTTTAACGAGAAAGCAGGCACTGACCTGACTTTGGGTTCACAGAACCAAAAGGGACAACAGGAGGAAAGGCTCCCTAGTCCAATATTTGAGTATTTTTGTTTTAATCTTGAGACTGCAAAGTTCAGTGAAATCTGCAAATGAGCAGTGCAGACATTTCTACAATGTAACCTCTACATAATCAAATGCGAATCTGACAGAATCTACTCAACTAAATCACACCAAACAAAGCAAAAGCACGTCTATGAGTAAAGTTCGACTCTCACGTTGGATGTAATTCTGTTCAGTCGTTTTATTCTGCATTGAGTAACAAATAATCCTACGGGAGTTAAAATGGAGAAATGTCACTTTTAGGACCTTCTCTGTGTTTTTTGGCCCCTCCTCCATGGAGCTCCACAAATCTTGCCATGATGAAGCCAATGTGGATGAACTTTTTTTCGATAGTTTTGTTCAGATTCGTAAAACAAGTTTTCAGCAAGACGAAAAATGCCTTTTCAATGGAAGTCAGACTTACCACAACTACATAAGTGCTAATATGAAACTTGGATTGGAGTTTATGTATATAATGCATATCTTCGGACTCCCAAGGGAGGTCCCGATAAGAGGTGTTTTTTATTCCTATAGTGCATACTACCCCTGATGAGGCACAAAAGCACTTTGTGATTAGGTAGCCTGCTACTCCGTGGGAGACCAATGTTACTGATTTAGTCAATCATAATGGGTTAAGGTTAGTCAAACTGCTTCCATTCAGTGTCATGCATTTTGTAATATTCTTCTCATGTGGACTTTGTGCAAATTGAGTGTTATTGTTATGTACTTGCATTTGTGGGATGCTTCACAATTTTAGCCATGGTGCAAACCTTGTCTACATCAGTCTACTGCTTAATGAAGTGGACTGAATAAAACTTTGCAGAGGAGTGGTGATATGGTTGACACTTGAGGTACTCCTGGTTTGATACTGAATGTTGAAGGGTGCAGAGTTGAATGGACTTATTATTAAAATGGTTGATATGTTCTTAACGTAGGAGGATATTCAGTTCAAGATATTTCCTTCAGTGTCAGTGTTTTGTCTATATTGTATTGTTTCATAAAGTACAGGGTTGAAAGCTGCCAATAAGCAGAGGAGTAGTAGTACTGCTACCCTCTTGCTATCCACTGTTTTGTTAGGCCATGGCAGATGGAGATAAGGATAGATTCAGTGGCCCTGCCTGAATGGAAGACTCTTTGATGGTCGTAAAGTAGTATGCTGTCTTTCAGGAAATTTGATATCTCTGAGAACTGTGCCCTTTCTATAATGTGCTGAGGAGTTTCTGAAGTTGTTAACATCAACTGGGTACAGGCTATTTTTCCTGGTTTTATATAAGATATCTTGAGATCTGACGGAAAAGTGCCCGTATTTAAAGAGTTGTTTTTTTATATTCAATGTTACAATTGCAGCTGGTAACAGTATTGTCGTGAAGGTTTGTGGCCGCAGAGGTATGATGGTGAGCCAGCCAGTACACTGGCTTTCATCAGGTCATTTAATTCAAAAAGGGTAATTTGTTGAAAGAAATTTAGAATAAGGACCTTTCACTTTAGAGTGATCGCTTTAGACTAGTCTTCAATTTGGGAATGGGTTGTTTTGTTTAGTGAGTTTAGATATAATGTTTTGGCTTTGGCAATGAAATGATATGCCATTAGATCACAGAGGTTTAGTGATTGAGGTGTTGTCACAGATGTGCAATTCTAGATTGTGAATTTTTGATTATATCTTATGAAATTCCATTTTGGGTCTCACGTCATTAGAAATACTTTTTGATTAGTGGACTCTGTTTGCTTTTTTTGTTTTCAATTTGTAAATCCTATTGTGTCTTGAAGATGTATTTTGTCTAGAGTACATGTACAATTTTACCATTGTCATTGAAGGGTGCATATTTGTGTTTCTTCTTTTTTATTTCGAAATTTGTCTGTAGTATTATCCATTTCATTATTTTGGTGTGTAGAATTTGTCATGGGAATTATTCTGTCGAAAGCTTTGTTCATCCAGACACACAATTTCTCTTCTGTGGTTATCTATTGATGGCATACATTTGCCATAAGTAAGGTGAGTTTTGCACTTTTCAATGTTGATTTTGTTGCATTGTCTTTGGGTTATTATGTGCAAAATAGAGTTGTTCATGGGATATTATAAATGAAAGAAATGTTGTGGTGTTCGTTCAACGAAAAAGGGTCAATATATGTAATGTTGACTGGTTTTGTTTTGCTAGAGACCACATCTAGTGAATGTCTTGCTGTGTGGGTAGGTCTTGAGATGGGAGATTTCATGCTAGTTGTAATGCTATTTGTTTGTGACATTTCTATGTTTGTCAAACCAGATATTTAGGTCACTGAGAGTGCATAACGTAGGGTAGTTGATTGATGTGTCTAATATGGATTCTAAGAGGATGTCTTTAAATATTCCATTACTTAGCAATGTTCTGTACTGTGGCCTGTATAGAGGTATGAGTGTACAGAAGAAGGTAGGTGTAATTATCTTATGTGTAAAATGGAATGTAATAATATTTTGTACATTGATGCTAATTTAAATACCTTCTTGTATAAATGGCACTTTTACTGTAATCATCTTGAAGGTAATGCAGTTAACATTATTTTACTGTATGTTAGGCAAATTGGAGAAAATTTGATTGTTCCTGGAGGAGTAAAGACCATTGAGGCGAATGGAAGAATGGTTATACCAGGAGGGATTGACGTCAACACATGCCTGCAGAAGCCATACCTGGGAATGACGACTGTGGATGATTTCTACCAAGGCACCAAGGCCGCAGTGGCGGGAGGCACTACCATGATCAGTAAGTATGGGAGTGCTGAGGAACTGGAGATCGGTCTAGTGATGAGAGAATAGTGAGTATTAATGATTTTTGCGAATGGTATCTTTTGGTTAATATTTTATTAAATTGCTATCACAGAGATTATCAATTTGTAGAATCTGAAGAATAGAGACCAGTGTTTCTTAAGCATCTGGAAGTGGGTTAGGCATAGCTGGAACACATTCACCATGATGTGGCTCTTCAGAAGTGTGAGATGCATTGTACCAAACACAGGTTAAACATGTGACTGTATTTAAGGTTAATGACACAGCTAGAGAAGAAATACCCTTAACTGCCATCAATGCCACTTCTGATGTGATAGTGGCTTTATGTTTCTTTTTTGGGCACACATCATTTCATATACATGTAAGTTAGTGTTTCAGGTCTCCGTTTAAATAAAGGTATTTTCTTTGACATTTTCCCAGTTCATTTAAAATTTGTTGACTCTTCATGTGAGAAAATTACCTTTTTTTCTATCCTCCTTTCCTACCTCTGCTTTCCTTTTTTGCTTCTCTGTACTACTGAAGTCAGATTCCACTGTAGCATCTGTTGAGGAAGACAAATTTAGTGGACAGTGAAGGAGGAGCTCAGCATCAAAGAGGACAGCAGTGTGTCAAGGACTGAATGCTGAGAGAATCTGTCAAGTTTCATTCTCGATTGCCCAACGAAAGTGCCCTTGCCGGCCCCTATAGTTGCTGCCGTTTTATACTGAACAATCTGCGTTAGATCACATACTTGGGGCACTTTCATGTTGGACTTACTCCCTTAAAAGCTAAATAAGTGTGAATCAACAACTATACTGCCGTCAAAAAGCCCAACGCCTGTAACTGCAGGGTGCGAAGTAAGTGTTGAGTGTCCTGAATGTAAATAACATCCATGTTACCAACAACAAACTCTATGATGAAGCACAATAAGAGTACCATCACACCCATGATGTCCTACTGAAAGAATGGAAATATGGTCACATGTAACTTTGTGACTTTTAATACATAATAGGGCTGTTCACATTATATTTCATATATGTATTGGCATGAGCAGTGCCTGAGGTTGTCCAAAATGCACCTTGAAACAAGAGGTGTTAGAATGACGCTTTACCTTGTATGCTCAGATCAGTGTAGTCTATCTTCAGTGCCGCTACTAACCGCTTAAGTCTGTCCATGACCCTTTGTCTAAACCATCTTTTCTTCTGGGGAGGAGCAGAGTGGCTAAGCTTTCCATTAGTTTAGCTCTGTCAGTCTCCTATCATTGCTAAGCCCTAGAGATATCCCTTCCACCTGCTTTTATTGCCAGTGCATCGCAGACTACTGGGTAGAGCGTTAGCCCTGAAGTGCCTGCTGTACACATGAGCGCTGGTTAATCAATTCAGGTTTGCCAGATTATTTCAATTAAGGTTCACATGGGGGTCAAGCACAGAATGAAAGTGGCCTGTGTGATTTATCACTTGCTCCCTTTAATTAACATGATCATTTATCTACTCGCCTCTGCAGAATTCAGCTGCCTTTCCAGGGTGTAGAAGATAAATTGATGTACAGTGGCTAAAGAGAGGATTCATTATTGAAGAATGGGTTACACTAGTGTTCAGATGCATCGCGTCCTCTTTATTATAGATTAGAACTAATACTATAGATGCTATGAGTAGTGTTTGAGTTCTCTGATTGTCGAAGTGTTACCATTACCAGGCTGGTTGTTTATTGAAAATATATTTCATGATAACAGATCTTTGAAGCACTGAGCTAGGGACTTTATCGCTTCCCTGAATGGATGAGCGCCGCTAAATCACTAAAGCGATCGATCACAACCAGAGCAATTGGATGGACACAGTGATCCAAGTGGTCCCTTGCACCTCTGTGGCTCAATGCACATTTCATGTGGCCTGATAGTTCATTGGTTTACATTGTGTTGTTTAAACCACTGGCAATGGTTTGAAAATGTAACATACTACATTGAATAAATCACTCGCATCATTATTATACTATGTGGATCATGGGGTAAAAGGATGTTTTACTTCAACAATTGTTCTCTATCAGGCTCCCACATCTGAACCTCATTAACACCGGACATTAGCATCTCTCTCCCTCCCTCCCCCAATGATCTTTTTAAGAGCAGCTCAAAAAGACCCCTTCTTGAACTGTGTGCAATAGAAATGCTGTTTAGGTATCCGTAGTGTAAATTATTGTTTGTATTTTTATTAACCTATTTATGTGACTTCTCACTATGTTTTTTGTAAATAAAATGTGAATCTATTGCTTAGTATTTACATCCATTGCTGCATTTAAACATTTAAACAGCGATGTAGTCCTTTTTCATCACATCTTATGCTGTGCCAGATACCTTGGTTGAAAGTATTCTATATTTTTAGAGCTATACAAGCTGAACAAACTGAGGAGCTGTTGTAGGCCAAACACCTGGGACAAAAGCATCTTACACCCCTGCTTGATGCCTCTCATTGTATAACAGTTATCTGTTTGTGAAAACTACAAGGAATAATGTATTACAAATGCAGTACTGTGAACGAGACATCCATGATGCCCTAGTTTACTTTACTGGCACACCTACAAAAGAACGCCAATTCAAGAACCTTTGATGAAACAGCATTTTATGCTCACATATCAACCTGTACATGGATCCGATATGCGCCGGCACAAAATAAAAAACAAATATAGAATGAGAATCCTGAGTGTTGCCTTCTGTCTTCATTTTAGTTGACCATGTGTTCCCCGATCCTGGCTCATCTCTGTTGACCACATTTGAAAAGTGGCATGAGGTCGCCGACACGAAATCCTGCTGTGACTACTCCCTCCACGTGGACATCACAAATTGGTACGAAGGCATCCGAGAGGAACTCGACATACTGGTACAAGATAAAGGTCTGTAGAAGACAACTTAAAAATATTTGATTTACTTATTCAACTATTGTTTCAAGATGATTTTTTTGCCACACTTGTTTAATCCATCTTTTTTAATTGTTTCAAATAATTTACATAATTTCACTCACTATTCATTCATACTTTACTGTGGTTGTTTGGCCAGCTCTTCTCACTTGATACCATCATCGTAAGGTTTCATATATATTTGGGCTTTCAAGACATTTAGAAGGATTGGTGGTCTGTTGAATACAATATGAAAGCATGCCATCACTATGCAGAAACGTAGTCAACCATAATGTTTTAAAGTTAAAGGGTTTCTCGAAATCTGTTCATACATCTGTGGAGAAAACCCTAATGTGCTGAGATACTCATATCACAGTACACCCATGAGGCGTGGATTTCTTCTAGTCTTTGATTCTATGTGCAGGTAGAGAACTCCTACAAATATATCTGTATGTTAATTTGAGTATGTAAACAGGGGGAGAACTGTAAATAGGGCTGAGGACTAGGGTCAGGCATACCCAACGGCAGGGAATAATTCATAGTAGTAGCAATAGGGTCCATGTTGTCACCCCAGTGTGAAATTCCGCATTTGTATATGTGTGGGATTTATTGAGTGTGAACTTAGCTACAAAGCACCGTACAGCTGTATAGAGCACTGTACAAAGGGGGAGGGCAATGACAATAGAAGGAGGAGTACATGGTAACTCGACATCCTAGAGGTTTATGAATGGGAGAATGGTGGTCAGAGTGGCTATAATAGGGTGTGGCAATATACTGTTCAATGTGAAGTGTCCTAATTTTCTTGCAGCAGACAAGACAATAGGATGCTTATCAGGTCCGGACTGGCATGTTGTACCAGATTCTCAGAAAGATTCACTCTTAGGGGCAGGGGTGAATCATATCCAGCATGTACAGAGATCATGTTTTAGTATGAGTTCTGGAAGATGTGTCAGGATGCAGTTAACCTCTCTCATTATTGTACACAATGGATTTTCCCAAGTGCCTGGACCTGCTTTAGAATTGCACAAACTTTGCTCTTCCACTTTTTAAAATGGTGTTCTTGCAATGGTTCAGCTCCTATACACAACTTAGAGCATTTGCAAGAACACTACTCTTTGGAGCCTGTTTGCAAATTGCACTTTGTAGTATGTTTAGCAGTTCTACAATAGTTTTGCTCATATAAAAACCTATGTGTGAAGACCTCCACCTCTTCTATCTTTTCTGTATGGAGATCTCCGCACATGTAGGTATGTTTTAGTAGTAAATGTGAGTGGAACCTGGGGAATACTTACTCCGAAAGGGGATGGGTTTAGGGAGGAGTAAGAAGGATTTAGTGAGCGCTATGGAGGGTTGTTTTTTTAATTTTCTTTTTTGTAATTTCATACTCTCATACAACAGCAATAATATACAGAATAAACTAGGTTGCTTAGAAACCATTTGATTGTACACTTACACTCATACACGGAACAAAGACCTATTAACTAGTAACATATGAAATTTTATGCAATCTATGTAGTTATGTATCTATATATTTATAACTTTACTCCTACAGTTGAAAGAAAGAAAAATAAAAAACAATCCTTCAACTTTCTCCAATGCACGACTCTAAGTCTCTCATCAGATACCCCTCTCAATATATCTTCTACCTCCACTCTCTGACTCATTTCAAACCTCATTCTACTACTATGATCTTTCTAAGATCCTTTCTTGAATTTTACCTCCTCTACCTATCCTTGCCTCACCCCAAAATTCATTTTACTACTATGATCTCCCTAAAACCCTTTCTAGACTCTTCTCTCCTCTGTCCCTCCCTTGATTTACTCCAAACCTCATCTAACTAATATGAACTCCAAAATAACAATATCTATACTCTTCCCTCCTCTAACCCTTTTTTATTCGATTCAATTAAACTAACAGACTCACATTCCTACTACTCAAATTAACAACTTATATTTCCCTATACTAATCCGCCACAAAACCTTTGGGTTCTGGAGCAGCGTGCTACTCAGCGAAAAGCCCTTCGATGCCTTGTCAGGTGTACTAAGTACTATATACATACAATTACATGCTGTACAAATGCTGTGTACATATGAACTCCCCTTGGTTGGTAACCAAATTGCTTCAGATCCAAGTATTGGAATAACAGCTATAGCAAAACTACACACAGGAAGCAGTTTGCCAAATGCATAACATTAAGAAACATTTCCCAAGTCTACAAATCCAATTCCTTTTCTCCCGCAGTCTGGTATGTGACAACTAAGCATGCCATCCTCTGCTTCCCCTCAAGGAGGTCTTTAATCATCCTTAGCCTGCAATGCCAACATCATTACATCCCATGCATTTACACTGGTTGTATTGCTTTTAGATCTTTGCAGAAAGGCCAAGAACTCTCCCTCCACAGCAGACCTTTTCAACATTTCCAGATACCATTCTCGCAGCTGCGGAGGCTGTGTTAGCTTCCACATCATAGCAATTTGGTGCAGGACCAACAATATTTCTAAGTCTGCAACCTTGGATTCTACTTTATTCAATCCCAAAATAAATCTCTTGGCTTGAAAAAGGTAACAACTGCTCATTACCTCTGTTAAGATCTCTGTGACCGCAATCCAGTCCGATTCCAGTCCGATTCCAAGGCTCCACAACTCCAGAACATGTGTAATATATATGTGCCTCAGCCGATCCATATATGGACGTGTCACCAACTGTGGAATACATTTTATGAAGTCTATAAACAGTCGAATAGGCCCTGCGCAACAATTTATATTGAAGCAGCTGAAACCTTGTCTTGTGAGATTCCACAGCTGGATGCTCCAGCACTTGAACCCACTCCTTATCAGTAAACTGTACTAGCAAATCCCCCCCCCCCCCATTTAGTGCGTAGATTTCGCAAATTAATCTTATTCTGATCCATCAGTGAGAGATTTAATACTGTTACAGCCTCCCCATTGAACCCATAACTTAATAATGTAATATGTGTTGCTGGTTCCACACTCTGAAATCTCCATATAGATTTTACTCAGCCACTGACTGCTTCATATGTCAAGAATTAATAAATAGGCATGGCCCAACAGCATGCAAGTCTTCAAAAAGTCCAAGCTTAGGATTCTGAAATAGCGTTCCCATTGTATCAATCCCTGCGTCTTGCCAGTAGATTACCGCGGTTTTCTTAGCCAACTTTTTGAACTCTGGATACCACCATAATGGACCTGCAAGTGCATATACCTGGCACTAAGGCGGGGGTTAATGAGATACAACCACCCAACCCACAAAAGAGTAAGCCATTGCTGTTCACAAACTGCACTTAGCGCAGCAAAATATGTCCCAAAACAGTCATAAATATACTCCAGTCCATGATTTTTTATAAAAATTGTTAAAAAATAATATTTATAAACTAAATGTATATATTTAAATACATTAAATATTTTAGAAAAATGCAAAGTTAATGTGATGTAGCCTTTTATTTAATTAGTTGTAGATTTAAAATAAATATTTAAAAAATTTACATTAATATTTTATAATAATATATAAAGATTTTTCTTTAAATTAAATAAACCTTTTTTTTCCCTGTCCTTTTTCATAGTGCCCTGGTGGTATAGGACTCTACCTACCTGTGGAAAAGTACTATAAGTAACTTTTCACTCATAAATCCTATTGTACAAGGCTCCAACTCCTGCTGTCAGAGGGCGGAGACATGAAAGTCTACACTTTGGAGTAACATTACACACAAAAATGATGGATAGCAAAACAAAAGTTACTATAAAGAGTAGTAGTAGATTTACATGCGAGTCAGTTTACACATGTAAATTTACCTTTGGAAATGGGACCCTTTGTTTTTATTTTTTTAACCCAAACATGGTGAGTATGTATTAGGTGATATAGATGGCCTGAGCGTCACATTAGAAGCAGTCATTTGGAAAGCGGAGTGAGTGATAGCTAAACTGGCAACGAGCAATTAACATATATTTTTCAAAGATGAGCAATATGAAGTTTTATAATAAAATATGTGATAGTCCTCCACTAACAAATTACCTGGATTTTTTACTTTATTCAGTAACCCAGCAGATCGTCAGACATATCTAAAGAGTGCCGCAAAAGCATGTGTTCTGGACTAGGGGGAAGAAAGAGTGTTCTCTTTCTATAATTGATTGAGACAGGGTTGAAGCAGGGTGTTTTCTGGGCATGGGCGAAATCTTGTAATTTCCAGAAGGGAAATAAAATGAAATGCTAAAAAAAAGTACACAAAATGATGCAAAATGGCAGTCTAGCATTTTGCGATATTTATTTTAGCACAATATGCATCTTTGCATCCATTTTGGACCTGAGAATGCATGTCACACAAAAAAATAGCTTGAAATCGATTTAACAGGAACAGCAGTTGCATGCCTTCTGTTTGCTCAAATTGTTCTCGTGTTCCTATGATAGGAGTTTTACCCAAATGAAAACTCAATTATGCGACGTCATGAATGACGTAATTTTGGGCGTTTCATGAAACATACCATAATGGAAATGTGGCAAATTAGATGAACACATTTTCGCCTAAACCAAGGGGTGTTCAGAAACATTATTCCCCTGGGCTTTTAAGTCTTTTAGTTTTTTTTACAGCAAACAACTGTACCTGTAAGTACTGAGGCAGCCTGAAAAAACCAACCCCACCAGACAACATTATTTGAGAAGTGTCCATTTGCCAATTTGCTTTTTTCACTTACAAACACTGTGTACGATTATTCCATGCCTGGACAGGAATAGGACTTCTCTACAGACTCTCTCTCTTTACACAGTATTCCAAAGTGCTCTTGGGGAACAGCAGTGCCAGTGTGGATTCTCTGTCGAGCCTGTGCATTTGGCTGCGGCTCTCCACTCCTGAAGCACCTACATTGTTGACTCCTCCTGTGCAGAGTACACTTTAAGGGAATGTGCCTAGGGCATTGTGTGATGCTTGTCACCCCTTTAGTTTCAGAGGGACAGACTTCTGTATATTGCTTCTTGCGTTAGAGCTAGTGTTTACATGTGTTGTCAGATAAAAGCCAATCCTTTTGGCTTGCCAGTACTTGTGTCTTTCTTTCCTTAGCTATTTGCAGCTCATTAGTTTTCGAGATCACTTTGGACATGACGTGTCTGCTCATCAACCTAATTGCATTTCTCAAAGGGCACCACATAAGAAATGAAGGCCCAGGAGTCACAAAATCATCATAGTAATTAACTAGAGCAACATTGTAAGTAAGATTGGCAGTCATTTAAAAAATGAAACCAGCCAATGTATTTTTTACTCCTACACTTGTTTAGAATGTTAATTTGCTTTGATTAGTGTATTGCCCTCTGCCCTGTTATTTCCAAATTTAATTTCTGCCAGGCCTGCCACTGCATGTCCTCTGTACAATCACTGCATTTAACTTCTTAACATCTCATAATCAATTAACAGAGGTCGTAAGGACCAACCTTGAAGCATTACAATAAGTAAACTTCTTGCCTATAGCAGAAGAATGTGATCTGCCATATGCAGTGCGTCCATAGTTGGGAATTGCTCCTTCCTGTCCAATTTGCAAATGCAGTCAATGATTGTACGACTGAGTATCGACCCTCATAATATTGTTGTAAAGACATTCGAGGACTGAACCTTGAGGAACAAAATATCGAAAGGTAAGTGCGTATTTGGAAGTATAGATTTACTGTTCCTAACTCCACAGCTACGCACCTTAACAGTATATGTACAGCAAAGGTACATATATGTGGCGTTAGGTATAGAAAATCTAGAATTACTTACCTTAATATTTTGCTGTTTTTTTTGTCCTCGATGTTCTGTCCAATCGATATTCCAGTGTGTTATTTAGAGTACACGCCTAACCAATTTTATTTATTTATGTATTTCATATGTGCTATAGCGCAGAGTCGAATGTACCAGGTTTCAGAACTCTGTATATCACCTATTAGCAACATGTTTGGAGAAGGTGTCTTGAGAAACAGATCTAGAAACACTAAAACATCAAATCTCTTAAAAAGAGTTTGCAGAAATAGATTTACAAGAGGCAGAGTTAAAACCTTTCAATTAATGTCCAAAAGCATTTACAATAGAGGCGAATGTACAACATTAGGTGTAACAATTCCAGGAACAGGGTGCTAGTCAGTTACAAGTGCACGCTGAGCAGAACTGTTTAGAAAGTAATATTAACACAGCAAGAGGGAGCAGAGAGACAAGGATTTGTGGGGATGTCCAATGAAAATGTGGGGAAAGTAGGAGTAGTACCTTAGGCTATGACAGCGAACAGAGAGAGGGAACCTTTATTCCATCAGGTTTTTAGAAGGTATGTGAACACACAGAAAGAGAGGGTGTTACACTTGTGGGGACATTACCTGAGAAGGATCTGTCAAGGTGCGTTGCTTCTTGAAATGTGGGGTACTGATTGAGCATAGAACTTTGGATCATAGTTTCTATGGGCCTACAAGTGTGAATAGCTTTTGAGTGTAGGATCCAGGAGTGTTATGGTATAATGTTTTGCCGGTAAGGTATGCACTTCTTATGGGATGTCTTCCGTCAATAGGTGGTGATATGAGAAAAGAAAGATTATGATGATATGTTCATATTTTTTGTGTTGGGCAGAATTATTGCAGTAGCATGTAGAATACCACTCAGGGACAAAGTGCATGTATTTTTACTGGCTTTAACCCAGATATTTCTGCTTTCATTGTTTGAATAGGTGTGTAGTAAAAGAAAGTCTTAAAGAATTTCTACTCCATCCATGTGTATGTTTTTTACATTTGTTTATTAAAGGTCAATTTCAGCGTTATAAACATATTCATAATTATTTGTTAATACATAGAAATGAGTCACTGATGTATATTAGCGCCTGAAATTGTAAATTAATTACACAAATTTACCAGCAACTATACTTTTGAACAGGTGTCACCTCCTTCCAAGTCTATATGGCGTACAAAGATTTGTACCAGATGTCGGACAGCCAGGTATAGTATTCTTCAGAATGCACATCTCCGCAGCCGATGAGTGTATGGAGTCTACATTATTTTGCTATTATCTTGGGCACATTCAGACATATAGTGCATTGTTTGGTAGATGAGATGATGGGATTCAACAATAGGTGATTGCTTGAGGATACGTAGCCTGGTCCGCCTCACCACGGTCTAAGTTGTGGTGAAAAATAATTACGGCCACTTGGAAGGTCACAGAAATGGCAATCTAGTCTTAGAGAATTAAAAAGACCAATAACGGGACTCCCCCCCCCCCCAAAAAATAAATAATTCTTGTCCGCTCTTTTCATGTCCTTATGGGAGGAGCAGCCAAAGGCTTGACTACTGCTAATGTCTGCAGAGTGCAGACTAGACACTGCAAAAGGGGTTTCCGGTCAATTTAAGCTTTTCAGACTGATATCACCTAAATTAGGCACCTTCTCTTTGCGATACTCAATGTGGCCCATGATGCGCTAGATGTGCTTGGAGAAAACTCCCAAAACATGAGAGACAATTTTGATGCAGGAAATGATCCCCCATTGTGGATGGATGTCTGGTTACTTTCCCAGTATCCTCTACTTTGATACTGTCATTTCACCATGCCGCGAATTCCTGGTGGATTAGCTGGCATGGAGGTTTTCCCCATGAGTGTAGAAGCCTGTTTGGGGAAAAACTGTGGCTAGATCCTATATTTAAAGGGGGTGGACCTTCTTCAACTGGTGTCACAAAAGCGTTCCCTCCATTACATGGGTGTTTGCCATGCCCAGCCTCCATACATCAACCACAGTTTGTTTCACTGCAATGGAAGGATCAGATGTGTGGTATCATAGTGGAAACATCAAGCTCAGCTTCATCACTTGGGACCAAATTGTTTCTTATACAACTCTGCTCACTGCTCCACTTCCTAGAAACATGAAACACTTTGAAGGGCACTGTCCTTTCCACATGACTAGTGGCCAACACAAGAAGGCATTGTGTCACAAGGAATGCAGACTGACCTCAACCTTAAATATATTTTGTTTCACAAGGTGGTAGCACTCCTTTTTAAACATATATCCTTGATTGTAGTCACAAGTGTAGATGTGTGGTATTGTTGGTGAACTCTGCAAGCCAAATTATGTCTAGTTGCTTGGAGTTTGATTCACAAAGACATTATTACATTTATGCATTCTGAGACTATGTTCCTAAGACCTGGAATTCACAAAATCTAAAGGAAGATGTTAAAAACACAAAGCACCCGACAGACATCCGGGCAGACTCTCTGGCCACCAGGCTTACTCCTGTGGATGGTCCTCAAGCAGAGAGTACACGTTTAGAGCCAGGAGAAATGTACAATTGATAATTGTTGCTATTGTCTACTATCATTTACGGTTGAATAAGGTTAAATATCCCTCCCACACACTCCCTGAAAATATGTTTATGTATGTGGTACTTTGACACACCAAATGCAGACTTATTTTCAACCATGTTGTAAGTTTAGGTGTGCATTCTGACTTTCACATAGAGACCCTATGTATACACATAGACAGTCCACTTCAATTGTGCATGCAGTGACAACCAGCTTCATTCCAGCCTTAAACATTGTGACTAGGTAACCCTGCTCACTGCACCATTATCAGAACCTCCCACTAGCCACCACGTGACTCTTACACATGCCCATAGCCCACCTCTGGTCCCCTGCATTAAAGTGCTACCAGCCTCAACACTGTTCACTCACCATTTGGGTAAGACTCCCTGCCTACTGTCTCTCTCTATGCATCTCCCTCATATCCATCCTTTGTATTGTGCTGGCACTCACCCTGGCAATACGACAGGAGCACCTCTCAAGTAATCACCCAAACAGCACCCTCTGCTGCTCATCCATGCAAGCATGGACCTGCATATCTGCAAAGTGGCAATAACAGCTTTTTGACCTGCCCTAAAGGAAAAAATATGCTATATAAATGATGAGGGCTATGTCACAGGAATAAATAATTGGTCTGGTGTGCAAACGCATGGATACACAGTTTTCCAACAAGATATTTAGCAAAAGCAACACAAAACACCCACCAAGGACAACATAACAGCAGATCCTGATGGAGCTTGGTGTGTTTCTAACCTTGACTTTGGTGCCATATACTACCAGTTGCAGTTCCAGAAGAAATTGAGCTACATCCTGGCTTTCTCCACACTTATAGAGCAGCAAAAAGACAAAGACATCTTCTGTGGTTGTTTTTCAAAATGCTCTGGTTCATAGGCGTTTATGAAATATAGAATGGAGAAAAATCTGTTTGCTCCATTCTCTCTCACACAAACAAACAGTAAACACAGACCAAAGCATTTGAGCCACTTTTGCACAAGTGCAAATTTAAATAATTTTGCTCCAAATGTTGTCATTTTTGCACGGACCCTAGTTTATTTAATGTGGGCCACTACGTCTTGTTCGGGCAGAATCGTAGCAAAGTGCAAGATCTGGTAGATTTGAACAATGGTGCAGTTTGTAGTGCAACATACATTGGGTAAGAAATATTTTTATTGCCTATCTCTAGGCACTGCTATAAAACCTAGAACACATACATACATATATTTATTCAGGTAAAATATGCTCTTAAAAGCTTATTTTAGAGGCAAACATTTGGTTAAAAAAAGGCCTAATTTCACCTACTTTTGTTTTTTTCAGCTCTATGAAGCATTTACTTTCCTAAAAGGACTTGGTGCTGTAATCCTAGTTCATGCTGAGAATGGAGATTTGATAGCTCAGGTAAGTGAATAGGAGACTTCGGACTCAAAATCTCATGGGTAAAGAAAGTGGCAGATATTATATATAAAAACTTTCTTACCTAGTTTGAGGGCACATACCATCAAATGTAGTCTTGCATGTATACATAGAATAGGCATGCACAGTCAACCACATTCAGTGGCAGTAACCTTCCACATCATACTCAGGGTATGTAAAAGACAACTTGCAAAACCCTCACACCAGTACCTAATTTGGGCATGTGTTTTCCAGGCTTCAGTAGATGAACTCATATGCAAGCTCCAGAACTTAATTGATGTGTTTGCATTCATGTTTGCTTCCTATGTGTATTCAGAGTTTGGCGGACAGGGTACTCCATCTCAAATGCAACATTATACCCTCTACCCCAAACTCTTGGTTCGCTTACCTCTTTTAGAGATGGGCAAGCTTAAGCTTTCAGTCAATAGAGACCCCATTGGTTTTGTCAGTGGAAAGCTTCCTCCAATGGCCTGGTGAAGTAAGGGACGTTGGAGAAAGGGTGTTACACTACCCGCCATAGTTCCCTGTAACATGCGTGCATGTGCGGGTGCGCAGACTTTGTTTTCTAGCACGCATGACAAACAATTTTAAGCCATAAAATGCATTTCATTCTATGGGTCTTTTCAGAACAGATGTTCCCATGAAAAAATGTGTAAATGGAAGGGAGGAGCTGCAGTACAGTTGGGTAGGCCTGCTTAATGCTGTATTAGAAAACCTTTAGTGATGTTTATGAAGAACATTACAAGTGACCCCACCCAGCAGGTCAGTTTAATGAAGGGGGGGGATGTAGTGTTCTGGTCAGAGCTGCCACCTCTGCAACTAGGGAAAGTGGTTTGAGTCTTGGCGTTGGCTGAACATCCTGAGATCCTGGGCAAATCACTTACTCTCCACATGTCCAAAAAAGGATGTGACCTTGTGCTCATGTATAGTACTCCAGTTCTTTCGGGTAGAGTTTGCTCTATATACAACTGCAAAAAAAGATGAGTTTGCTCCTGCAAATAGCAGAGACTCCAACAACAGCTTTTATTTGAGAAACATAGGAAAGGTAGGACAAGATTTGTTTGCTAATGCTGGTTCCCCGCCCATACGCTCCTGTGCGTTTCTGCCTATTTCCTATCTGCACTGCAATGCACTGCAATGCTCTTTACAGTAACTTTCTCAAGGACTCCTTCCTCGGGCACTGCTGATTTTGTTCTGACGTCAGTATATCTGTAAACGTAAAACCAGAGACTCAACCTGTGGTTGTCATACTGGTAAAGTAATCTGGTTTTCATAATCACATTTATACGTAGCATGCACAGAACTCGTTGAGCCCCTAAGCACTAATTCCTTATCCCCCTAAACATACATATCTAAATATGTATTAAGTGCTGCTTGCTCAGCGTATTGAGCACAATCCCTTCACACAGACTCTACAAGGAATTCCTGCTCCACAGTCATGTATTATCTAGGGAAACACCATCCAACATATTAGAGACAAGCCGGGGTGTACTGTGCATGTTGCAGGGATATAAGCCTAAACCACATGTTACAAGTTAAAATTGGATTTGGCCCACTTAACCTTTCATCCTTCCCAGGTCAAACAAAATGAGTCATTTTCACATAGGTATTGATGACACCTAAATACTAATGTCTAATATACAACTCTTATCGCCTGTGCTCTATATATACTATGACCATTAACAGGATGCATATAACTATGATTCTATTCCAATGCAGCATAAGGTTGCTTCCATGCAGTGCATACAATCCCACTTTCAATTAAACACTTCAAAAGGACAATCAGTTAGATGTAACTAGGCAATGTGTGCGCAGGAGAGAGTAAGGGACTGAAAAAAACTGAAAGAATGAAAACAAGCATTAGAGAGGTAATGGATACAGTTAGCTTGAGAAAGATATCTTGCAGGAGTCTGAATGAAATAATGACAAATATTAGGAGGTATGTGTATTACTTATGAGAAAGAGTAGTGAGTGTCAGTGATTGTGGGAGGAGGCAGGGAAAAAGAAAAGGAGATGGAAAAGGAACAAGATGGAGCGGAAATGAGAAAGAAAACAGGGAGGAAGGGAGAGGACCAGAGAGAGAGCCTGGACTTACAGGCCAGGTAGGGTTGCCACTTGGACTTATTTTATTGGCATGGCCAGCTTGTTGCTGAGTAACTGACATCCCAGGCCTCATGTGGTCCGGAAGCTGAAGCACCAGCATCATAAGGCCTAGTAACTGATAGGTGGCACTATGTGGCCCAGTAAGTGCTGAGGAGGCATCCAGTGGCCATGTGAATGATGAGCATGCATTATCCTGCCCAACAATGGATGACCAGGCATAAAGCCTGTGACAGAAGGACAGGTACTATGTGGGGAGTAATTTGAAGAGCACAGCAAAAAAACTAAGGACTTTTGGTTTCACTTAAACTTCAGACCAAAACTAAAGTTTAACTGAGACAAAAGTCTTAACTTTACTACTCGTAAATGCCCTTTGTGAATACTGAAAGTCATAAAATTAGGCTTTCCTCTCAGTTTATATTTTTGAATCAGGCCCAATATTTTTTGTGTTACAAAGTCCAGCAAATTGTGCAAGTTCTCCATCTCTCTTGTATCTAACCTTGTTTCTGGTTAGGCAATATAACTGGGAAAATATGTACTTTAAAATGTATAATGTGGCGCATTAAACAGAACATGGGTGAATGTGAGGAAGAATCCTGCACCTATCTGTATGTTTAACTGGTAGCAGGTTTGATTGCACGGTGGCACCCCTCATAATTCAGTTCTGCACACAGATGAGAAAAGAGTGCATATGCACACCCTACTGCATCACCTGGGAAAAGTAGTTAGAGGGAACATTGCTACCCACTGTAGTTATGGTTGATGGTGTGATATCCTTTTCATCTGTCCATCACACACAGGAAAAACCTGGAGCTGAGAAACGGAAAAAACAATGATCCCCGCACCCATGCCCTGGTGGTCATTGGCGTTTTTGAAAAAATCAAGCTCTCACTCAGATGTTTGTTTTTGAAAAAAAAATGCAAAAAAATTGGTGATGGCTGTCGAAACTGATGGCGATCATCCACCAAACTTTTTGCACCTTGAACTGAACCACTGTGATGAGGATTTCTTGCAGTGTACAGATTTGACCGCCGGGCCTGCAGTTATCTTTAAGACTGGTGGACGGTGGTCCATAAAAGTGATGGAAGTAATGCCCTCAGCCGCCCTGAATGACAGAGTACCATATGCCAAAGTCTAAATCAGGCCCTTACAACAAAATAATTAAGAGCTCTCACGTTGACTCATCACAGTCATGTAACCTATTCAGCACAGTTTATTTCATTGATTTCTAGTACTTGTAGTTTGCTAGCCTTTCTAAAACCTGAACTAGAAATCCCAGAATGCAAAGGATGGAACAGCACTGGATAAGCCACTCACACAATACACTGAACAACTATCCACCTCTTCATGAACTGGTAATACTACTGTCTGAAATATATGACAGTTTATGGACTGGCTGTTCTATGCTATGCAAACTCAACTGAAGAGCAATGGACCAATATATATAGCAAAAGAGCTGACATAGAAACTACATCAGGTAAAAGGCTAAAAGGATATGGGTGGTATCTACAGTAGTAGGGGGCGTGCCCTCCTAAGAAAATAGCTGGGTTCTTGCACACATGGCTTTACAAATTAAGCATGGCTGCTCATGTGACCGAACAGTGCCAAAACAGCTGTACTACAGCAGCTTTTGTGCAAGCTACATGCATTAAGATTACAGGAATTATTCTTTTTGTAAACGGTCATGTGCAGATTATACGCCTGCGTATTGACTAAGAAGCTTCCTCATATGCACTGGACCCTTCCTCACGCAACAAGAAAATGCCCCTTGACGTTGATGCATGCTTCTAAAACCTCTCTGCCTATGATTTTATTTTGTCGCCTGCAGATTACACATAGTTCTCTGCAGCAAGAGGTTGGTTGTATGCATGCATAAAATGTATATTTCAGACACAAACATCCATAAAACACAGTACAGCAAGTAACCAGATAAAAACTAATAAATAGACGGCATTAAAACCAACAATCTCCTAAAACAACATCCCAAAATAAAAATAGGAGAGAAAAAATTATAATAGATAAAGTGTGTAGACTTCAGAGGATATGGAGAAGCATCTACACAATAAAAAAATGTTTAAAAGCTCACTTTTAGACATCATTGCTTCAACACTTGACACTACATATACGGGTGATCCAGGCAGCGTACAAAAATATTGTCATACCAACAACAATTACATCTCTCGTGTTCGAACGTAAAGTGCATAGTGCATAAGCATAATGACGAAAGCCCAAAAGATTTCATAGTGGCCTCAGCCATTGTTTTTGTGGTCTATCATAGGCTGGACAGAAAAAGGAAAAATTATGCAGAGTTCCTTCCACTGACTGGCATGAGGGACACACATTAGAACTGCAATACTGCACACCCCATTTTAAATAGAAACTATTTAACAGCTAAACCCCGTAACTCTATTTTAAGAAGAGTTGTAGAAAAATGGAACCTAGGAGAATGTCAAAAAATTATTCAGACCACCCGCTTTGACACATTTCAGATCCCTCAACCACAGATTCTCTTTTAGTCATTCTTTGACCAAGGAGCGAGAGATTTGTTTTGCCATGACAGGGGTTGGTTGTCCCTTACCAGCTGCTTGTTCTTTTATGTCTCTCTATAATGTGCAATCGTATAAAGATATTACCCATTTCAGGAGCACAACCCATCTTGGATGGAAGCTAACTTACCCATGTCTATGCTATGCAGAATGTTGTGCCCTCTTTCGTCACATTGTTCTACACATTCTTTCTCCTATACCCAGATTGTGTCAACCACAGTAAGAAATATGTGCATATATCATACACTTTGCATATACAGTTTTTAAATGGCTCTTCTCAGTGTGGACCATAGGCCAACTGCCTTTGGGATGTGCTTTGCATCCTCCATACACAGTACTACATCCAGGTGTTCCCTGTCTGCAGTAACAAAATCTCATGCCTGAGACAGAATTTGTGTATTATTATGTTTTTATTTATTTAATCTAGGAGCAAAAACGAATTCTACAGATGGGAATTACCGGCCCGGAGGGACACGCATTGAGTAGACCCGAGGAGGTAACGTTTTTCTGTAGTCTTTTTTTCTACAAAATATGTGTAACAATTTTTTAAAAAGATTTCTAGGGCAATTTCATAAGATCCATGCATCGTTGGTTGTAAATCACAATGATATTTAATATGTATTTGAATATAGGCTGTTCTCTGTAGTGTTACAGTACATTTTGATTTGGTTTGGTTGGTGACTTGAAGGCTCCAGGAAGCCCTTGCTTGGAGCTCCAGCCGCTGGTAAGCGCAGGTGGGATTTTGTTCTGCCTGCATGGAGATGGACCGGCCTGTTCAGTGCCATGCAGTGTCTTCTACACCCTCCATTCTAAGGAAACACTTAGAGAAGGGTCTTTCTTTCAGACAGAGAAACTCAATCAGTCTATGATTGAGTGAAGTCCCTTTGGTCCATCAACAAATGAAGCGCTCAGTGTCTATCATTGGGTGAAGCGTCAACAGCATTGCACTAAATAACGCAGCATCTGTCCCTAAGTGAAGTCCGTATGTCATTATCATGGAATGAAGCACTACAGTGCCTCTCATTGAGGGTAGCACTGCAGTGCCTCTCATTGAATGTAGCACTGCAGTGCCTCTCATTGAGGGTAGCACTGCAGTGCCTCTCATTGAATGAAGCACTGCAGTGCCTCTCATTGAGGGTAGCACGGCAGTGCCTCTCATTGAATGTAGCACTGCAGTGCCTCTCATTGAGTGTAGCACTGCAGTGCCTCTCATTGAGGGTAGCACTGCAGTGCCTCTCATTGAATGAAGCACTGCAGTGCCTCTCACTGAGTGTAGCACTGCAGCGCCTCTCATTGAGTGTAGCACTGCAGTGCCTCTCATTGAGTGTAGCACTGCAGTGCCTCTCATTGAATGTAGCACTGCAGTGCCTCTCATTGAGGGTAGCACTGCAGTGCCTCTCATTGAATGTAGCACTGCAGTGCCTCTCATTGAGGGTAGCACTGCAGTGCCTCTCATTGAATGAAGCACTGCAGTGCCTCTCATTGAGGGTAGCACGGCAGTGCCTCTCATTGAGTGTAGCACTGCAGCGCCTCTCATTGAGTGTAGCACTGCAGTGCCTCTCATTGAATGAAGCACTGCAGTGCCTCTCACTGAGTGTAGCACTGCAGTGTAGGTCACTTTAGTTTGGTGCTGAATACTGCAGTGCCTGCCACTTAGTGAATGATTCTCTATGCGAACTCTTACTTACTGAAGCACTGCAATGTCTATTTAAGTCACTGCAGTATATCAGTTAGTGCAAAGTTTCAGTGTCTTTGACTGATGAAAGCACTGTAGTTTTGGTCACTCAGTGAAACACTACACGATCTGTAACTGAGTGAAGTGCTGCCAATCCTAAGTGAAGTGCTGTGGTGCTTGTCACTGAGTGCACTTTCTCAGTTTTTTAATTCAAGCACTTACATTTCTCTGTCTCCCTCTTCTTTTCGGCTCCCATGCTTGCTCTCTCTCTATCTCGCTTTCCCTATCTCTCTCTATTGCGCTCTCTCTATCTCTCTCCTAACTCCACTTTCTATTCTCACCATGCCTCTTCACCATATACCTCCATCTGTCTCCTTCTTTGTTGTCCTACACCTCTCTTCTATCTGTTTGCACCTTCTCCCTCTCTGACCATGACTGCATGTTAAAACACAACATACACACACCCCATCACATATGCCATGAGTGAAGCTAGCACTCAGCCTCTTTTTGACCTGTTTTCTGTGAGTGAGCAGACCTTTCAGTGCTGCTGCCATCTGCTCTTTACTGGGTATTTGCATCAAGGTAGCTTGCACTGCTCCTGCACTATCTCTTGTGTATGTCACCAAAGTGAATCTCTACAGTAGGGTTTCAACAATTGGAATTGCAATGTTAATTAAAAAAATATGTCATTTCTCTCTGGAAGAAATGCCATTTTTGGTTGAAAATGAGCAATATACAACTAATGATGGTTCTTCCCCTCTCAGCTGGAAGCTGAAGCTGTGTATCGCGCCATAATGATCGCCCGCCGCATCAACTGTCCCATCTACTTTACCAAGGTGATGAGTAAGAGCGCCGCGGACGTCATCGCTCAAGCAAGGAAGAAAGGTACTGCCTTACCTTTTGTTCAGAAGACACCAATGCAGGGATATTTTAGGATGTAATGTTTTAATAGGCCTTGATTTATGTTTTAATGAAAGAGAGAATAATTCAGGAGGTCTTAAGTTAAATCTGCTGATCTATGCATTTTTGGAAAAATGACCTTTCACATCATCTCTACTCGACACTTCTATAGCGCATGGCTACCCAACGCGCCTCTCAGCACTCTCATTCTTGTCAGGCTTTTCACAGCACATGTTAGATACACAAAAATGTCTTAAGCTGTTTCCGAAAACTCAGTTCCTCCTTGTTCTTCCTCAATGCTATTGGTAGGGTGTTCCATAGTTTAGAGACTAAATGCGAAAATGATCCTCCACTATTACTAGCTTTTTTGATTTTGGGTCCGGTAAGCAAGCCTCGAGTTGCAGAGCGCAGTGATCTTACTGGTGCGGTAGGGACTTAAGAAATGTTGCAGCAGTTGTGGTCCATTCTTCTTCAACACACTGTGTACTATACAAACTTGTCACATTGGATTTTCTGCAACAGTGGATCAGAGGCAGGTTCACAGAATTGCTTTCCATTCTGTCACCATTCATTTCTTTACCGCCTCTGGAAAATATGAGTAAATGTGGGTTCTGGTTGCACAGCAGACCTGCCTTGCTGTCTCATTTTAACATGGACAGAACCTCGAAGGAAAGGCAGGATCAGTGGCATAACAGAAAATGATGAGGCCCCATGTAGAATGTGTATAGCGGCCCTTGAGTCTCCCGGATGTATGTCGTTACAACGCACACTTTTACAGCGCATGCACTTACAACGCATTTTTTACAACGCAACATCCACTACAACGCATTCCATTACATAGCATGACACTACAACGCATTTTTAAAAACTACCTTTACAACGCATTCCATTACAACGCATACTACCTTTACAACGCATACCATTACAACGCATAATATTAAATTGCATTTAAGGTAAGTATTAGATAGTATAGGGGTAAAAATTACTATTCTAACTCCAGGGGGTGCAACAGTAGAGTAATTGTTGGATAGTATAGGGGTAAAAATTACTATTCTAACTCCAGGGGGTGCAACAGTAGGGTAAGTGCTGGATAGTATAGGGGTAAAAATTACTATTCTAACTCCAGGGGTGCAACAGTAGGGAAAGTGTTGGATAGTATAGGGGTAAAAATTACTATTCTAACTCCAGGGGGTGCAACAGTAGGGAAAGTGTTGGATAGTATAGGGGTAAAAATTACTATTCTAACTCCAGGGGTGCAACAGTAGGGAAAGTGTTGGATAGTATAGGGGTAAAAATTACTATTCTAACTCCAGGGGGTGCAACAGTAGGGAAAGTGTTGGATAGTATAGGGGTAAAAATTACTATTCTAACTCCAGGGGGTGCAACAGTAGGGAAAGTGTTGGATAGTATAGGGGTAAAAATTACTATTCTAACTCCAGGGGGTGCAACAGTAGGGAAAGTGTTGGATAGTATAGGGGTAAAAATTACTATTCTAACTCCAGGGGGTGCAACAGTAGGGTAAGTGTTGGATAGTATAGGGGTAAAAATTACTATTCTAACTCCAGGGGGTGCAACAGTAGGGTAAGTGTTGGATAGTATAGGGGTAAAAATTACTATTCTAACTCCAGGGGGTGCAACAGTAGGGTAAGTGTTGGATAGTGTAGTGTAATATTATGCGTTGTAATGGTATGCGTTGTAAAGGTAGTATGCGTTGTAATGGAATGCGTTGTAAAGGTAGTTTTTAAAAATGCTTTGTAGTGTCATGCTATGTAATGGAATGCGTTGTAGTGGATGTTGCGTTGTAAAAAATGCGTTGTAAGTGTAGTGCGTTGTAAAAGTTGCGTTGTAAAGGTTGTTCCCCGTCTGCAAGGGCCTGTGTTATGCCCTGCCCTTGCTCACATCTGTCTGCCTCCCACTTTCTTTTCCCTCTTACCTACTTGACTCCCTGTTGTTTTACTCTTCAGGGCCCTTTCTGCCCTTCTTTTGTGGCCTCTCTGTCCTGTTTAGTCTCACTAATATTTCCCCCCTGTTCTTTCTAACTCCCATCCAATGCTCTGAAGCAGCAAGAGTCAAGAAGGCACCTTTTTGCCGGTCCCTTTCCACCAGCCAAATTAAATTTACGAATGTTGCAGGGTTGTTATTTTATGATCAGGGAAACACAGCGAGTTCCATGAGCTGGCAATTGTTTTGCTTACTGTTCTCCACTCCGTTTATGTTGCAGCAAACCGGAGTGGCCCCCTCCCACAACGGGATCATGGTGGCCCCCCTACACTGCGGGCCGTTTCACGCCCCCGGGCAGGATCATGGTGAGCTTGCTAGCTTTAAAGTGGCACCAACTCCTCTCTCCTCTTCCCTGGTGCTTAGGTATTTGTGTGGTGTTTCACCAAACCCCGCAGAGGAGAAGGGTGCTACCGTGCCACCCACACTATGAGGAACTATGATAATCTTTATGATTATTTTCCCTGAAGTGTCAAGCCCCTTGCAAAACGCACATTCCTGAGGTTTCCTCGCCAGTAAAACACATGTAGGAGGTACTCCAATTCCTTTTTTCCTTGGTGTACCCCACAGAAGGCAATGCTAAGGGTTACATCGTTCCCTAGATCCACTGGAACCTTGAGAATTTCCTGATTTTTACATACACTGCTTTGCATGCAGTGAGGTGCGGGGTGAACCCCGGAGGGTCCCCAGATCACGGTTGTATTGCATTAGGTTGTTTCCACCAGGCAGCCCAGCTTGTCCGTCATTGGTAGAAGGTAGCAATGCCAAGCTGATGTCCTCAACTTCCCTGCCACTCTCCCGCTCCATTATGGCTGCCCTTCGCAAGTGAGCGGAATAACCACAGGCAGCTGTTGCTGGAGCCTGCCCTGGCTGTAGGGGTAATTAGGCCTGGGTGGAGCTGCTGCTTCCACCCATGTTTAAAGACCCCATAATATGAGGGCTTTTATAGTACACTTTGGGCTAGTGACGCTGTGCTTGATTATAAACTGCCTAGTATTCTATAGTGGTTTATGTACTAGCCAACTAGCTTGGTTGCTGTTCAGGTATTGATACGGCTATTTTTGTAGAATAAAAAAACCCTAGGCCTGACTCTTACATCTATAAAGAATGTAGGTACGCAATACACACAGAACAGAGGTTCTTAGGGGTTTATTTCTGATGCTTATGCCTGGAAGTCTTGCTACATATCCCTCCCGAATGAAGCTAAACCCGGACTACGTCAAGGATAGGGTAAATCAATTTCTCTTAACAAACATGTTGACAAACTACAAGTTAGTGTGCATATTGAGACACATTTCATCATAGTTATATACATATAGCTGCAAATGTAGTAGTGTGTATACAGCACAGCTATTAGTGTAAAGCGTGTAAGCATGTAGTTACAGTACTAATTGAAATATTTAAGTTGAATTGAAGATAAATTCAAACGTGAGAGTCACGGTTAGCCCCTGGGATTCATGTTTAATAATCCAAAGTTGAGTCTTACAAAGTGATATTGTCATTTCATTTTGATACAACGGGCCTCATTACGGGGGCGGGCGGACTGTCACTGACAGGCTGTCGGTGGTGGTCCACCTAACATCCAGGCCATCGGTCCGACTGCCAGTTTACAAATCGGAGTGAGGAGGTCGGGGAGAAAGATTGCCGCCATCCGACAGGATCCAAGATCCCGTCTGGGCGGCGGTTGGAATCCTATCCCTACAGTGGAGGCGGTGCCTGCGCAGGCACCGCCATTGGTATTAGGATGTTCCTTTCCAGTCCCACTGCCATGTAACGGCAGACGAAAACGGACCTTGGGGCCCCAAGCAGGGCCCCTGTCCCCCGTGGGCCACTGCTAAGTGGCCTGGGAGGCACATGTAGTGTACCCCCACACATCCAAGCACAGTGTGCCAGGCACCACATGGTGCCTGGTACACGGTGCATGGATGTGCACAAGTCCCATTTGTTACTGTGGCTAGTGCTGCAGACCTTTTTCTGGGCAGCAGCACAAGTCACAATAGGAAAAAGGCACTTTCCGACCGCCTGCAGAGCGGTCTGATCGTAATAGGCCAAGTGGGATCGCCAACTTATGGTCACTTGCCCAATACGATGGTATCATAATGACGGCCTAAGTGTGGTGGAGTTCACTCAGGAGAACCAGTTTACAAATCTTCACTTGCCCATGAATACAACCTACGGTCGTTTCATTATGTTCATTGAGATTCAAAACCACGCGTCTCATTATTAGAATCATTGTCTGGTATTTTGAAACAACTCTGCAATACCTTATCAATTGTCATGTGTTTTTGCTTGGTATTGTTAGCTGGCGACAGCTGACTCCACTGGCCTAATGTGTGTAATCCAGGCACATACACCTTAGTTTACTCAGAGAATTGCAGCACTCTCTGGTGTGTTGCTAGTTTGAGTGGTTTTAAGCAAATGGCCGCCACATTTACGGGTCTTGTGTGTATTTGTATTTTGACAGCGTCTTCCCACTCCCTGAAACCTGTAAGAAAGCTATCTTTTTTTAGCTGATTTGCTGGAGTTTTCTGACAGTAGGGCTTTAATGTAATACAAACAAGCATTGGCATAGCCAATAGGTCTCGCTTTTGGGACCTTATAAGTGTTTAGCCATGCAACAGTTGCATAACTAAATACTTATAAGGTCCTTAAAGCGAGACCTATTGGCTATGCAAAGCGGCCGTGGGGCTGCGAAAGTGAAAGTGATTGCGATCACACATCAAAGCGGCCCTGCTGCGGCCGCGAAAGTGAAAGTAATCACGGCACTGCGCGGCGCGCGCGCCCGCGCACATGCACTGTAGCTCTAGGCTGGCCTGGTAGCACTTTTTAGAGCCCTCTCAATAAGTCTCGCCAGACCAGCGCATGCGCTGGGTCAGGCGAGACCTAAAAAGGTCTCTACACTTATTGATAGTTTCCAATTGTTAACACATGATTCACAATACTATGGACAAACATTGGAATTTTTGAGAAAATGTGAAAGAAAGTCCTTTTTTAGAACTGTACTGTGCCAGAAATGGAACATTGAGGGCCATAGTGCTGTCATTTCATGTAGCCGGCTCCCAAGAACCAGCAGTCTCCCTTAGGCCTGCACCACAGTCGCCTCCATGTATCACTGTGGGCAAGTGCTGGCTGTGGCATTTTCAGAAACCTACATGCACTTTAAAAAACATAACATAATATGTCATGCATGTTAATACTGTAAACATGGTGTACCAGGGACAACTCCTATGAACATGCTCTGGTTTTTGTAAATTTTTTTGGGTGCACAGCATTATTGATTCATACAAACTACGGTGGCACAGAATCTGTAGTATTAGCACCCATTTGTGATGTGACTTTTTGGAAAGCTGTATACCTCTGGTCTCACTTGCACCGTACCTAGCGCATATTCCATCATAAAGATCATTAACCTTCAGTTTCTTTTTTATTAGGCACATTGGTATTTGGGGAACCGATCACTGCCAGCCTTGGAACAGATGGAACACATTATTGGAGCAAAAACTGGGCCAAGGCGGCATCCTTTGTGACGTCACCACCTCTGAGCCCTGATCGCACAACACCAGATTACCTGAACTCCCTCTTAGCATGGTAGGATTAGTCATTGTATGATGTACCCTTATTCTCCACAGGCATGTGTAAGCATGACACCTTGAGCTAACCAGATGATTTCATGGCATTCAGAAAGCAGTGGGATGTTTAAAGAAAACCCAGGACTGGGGGATGCAATCCCTGCCAACATAGGGTTGAGACATATCTTTAGAGCTTCCAGTGATCCACCAAACCTGACAGCGTCTGCCCATGGCGTCATGGCAAATGTGGGCGGTGCACTCATAATCGACCATTGAGATTCCTGTGGATGTAGATGTAGACAATCTGTGAAATCAAATGATTGTGTTGCTTATTTGCCTCTGGTTTAGCAAGTCTTTCTTAAACCTTCAGACCTGGGCTGTGTTGTCTACATTTTACTTATGTTAATCTAAATGTATTTTTTAAACTGTTCACCTATGTTAGACAAATAGAAAACAAACGCTCCTTTAGGTTTCGCCTGCACAGCACTTGTGCTGACCGTGTGAAGAATTTTGTATTTAAAAAACAAAAACTTAAAAGGGGCTTACAGCCCGCTGTTACTTTCCATTTGTTTGTATTCCAGTCACTCGGTTTTCCTTTTCTTTCTGTTCAGCATGCTATTTTTCTGTTGTGCTCGTTTTTCTCTGTGTTTGTTTTCTTATCAGTGGAGCTTGGACCAAGTACTCCCTCTGAACCTTTCGTCCGCCTTTTACAGCACTACTATTTCTTTGTGATTGAGCGTGTTTGGCGACTGCATGTTTTTTAAACTTTTGTCCCCCACTCCAAAGGTACCAGAGCTCTGTACACATGCCAGCTGCATCACACACGGACACATTCATTTGTAGGCATGAAGAGAAGAGATTAAGGGCCTTATTACGACTTTGGCGTCCAACGGCTGAAGCTGCATAGAGCCACAAGACCGCAATGCCGGCGATCTTAAGACTGCCACATTACGACTGGACCACCAGGCCGGTGGTGTACCGGCTGCGGTCTTGCGCTGTCTGCATGCTTCGGCTCACTAAGTGAGCCTGAAGCTAATGCAGCAACCCAGCAGTGCCTGCACTGTCGTGCGCGTACTGCTGTCATGCACCATGTCATGCATCCCACATAGTGCATGCACAACATGTGCCCCCAGCCACGTTACAGAACGGGCAACAGCGCCTGGAGGCCCTGTTTACGGCCCCCTCCTTGCCGTTCTGCCAGCCTTTTTATGGCAGTGATAAAAGGCTTGCGGAAGGGCAGTGGTGCTGGGGTCGGCACTGCCTCCATTCCTCTCCACTCTGAACTCCACCAGCCCCGTGGGATTCATGATCCTGGAGGTGCCAGCGGTGTTGCAGCGGTCTGGTAACAGTCCGACCACCAGACTTGTAATTAGGCAGTCGAACCACCTAGGTTACGGCGGTCAGACTGCCACCACGGGTACAGCGGTCTCAAGACCGCCGCTCTCGTAATAAGCCCCAAAGTCATTTGCCCAGAACCACAGTATGTTGAGACTCCCCCCACCCGAGTCTCGAACCCCGGCACTGTTTTTAATCTTCGAACCCAGGCGTTGTTTTTAATCTTCGAACCCAGGCGTTGTTTTTAATCCTTGAACCCAGGTATTCAAGGACTTCTGTTGTTCTTAAACCCACCTGCGCACCCTCCTCCCCCCTCCGGCTCCCAGAGGTTTACAAGGAAGTCACCTACTTAAAACATGTGTTTTCACTGCTTTGAAAGAGTCTGTGCCAGTGGAAACATTCCATTCAATCAAAAGAGACTGCTGATTGCTTTATTTATCTTTGACGTCTGCCACCGCATTCTTTCACTAATACTTGTTTTAAATGTTGATGTTCCTCTTTTTCGCCCCTGCCCTCCTCCCGCCATCCGTCCTGCCCCTCCCCCCCCCACCCCGCTCTGCTCCCGCTGTCAGTATTATCAAAAGTAAGGATACTCAATTTACCCACTTTGGAAAAACGGAACACTAGAGATTAGGATGCTTCGGGGAGACACTAGCAAAGATCTATAGGTTTTTTGGATGGATTGAGTGGGTTCTTGGCTTCACCCGCACCAAACGACAACTTTTAAGTGATGGGATTTTACGCCGTATGGTGCAGCAGATCCCGAGCTGCCTCTACATGCGCTTAAAACGCTCAACTGATCCACTTCTTGGGTTGTCAGCTTCTGTCACATCCGTCACATGCCCCAGCTGTTGTTCAAGCCGCCTTTATTTTCAGGTGTGCACACAAATAAAGAAAAGCACTTTGACAAAAACAAGTTTCTTCAATGGCCTTACTGATAAGCTTTGTTTCTATAAGGACATCTGGCAAAGTACTGTGCAGTGTGATACTGTTGCCTGCATATTTCAGAGACAACTGTATGTAATGTTTCTATTAGTTACCGGTAATCACATTACTCCTAGTCCTACCCTGCGCCTCATAGACACACCCCCTACCAAAATAAAAAGGCACCGCCCCCTCCACCATACCTGTACTTACCAAGCCACCGTAGACACAGTTGGCCGAGCCACCGGGAGGGAGGGTGGGCCGTAATGGAGAGAAGCGAGAGTAGGACTAGGAGTAATGTGATTACCGGTAGGTAATAGAAACATTACCTTCACGTCCCTCTCGCTTCCCCCCATTGCGCAATGAGACATACCAAGCCAAAGAAAAACAAGGCCAACTGTCCAAGCACAAGCCCAAAACATCGGAACAAAATGCACCAAAGAAGGGCAAACAAACAGGAAAGACAAGCCAGACGCAACACAGCTGACCGCATCCCAGAGGCAAGCCCAGCCCCACACACGGGCAAGAAAGAAGACCCACAAAACCAGTAGCCGAGGAACCCCCATGCCAGAAAGCTGACACAACAGGACAAAAAAACAGCAGGGCCAGAAGGCGCAACCCCCCATAAAGGAAAGAAAAAAGGGGAACACCAGAGAGTCCGCCAAACAGGAGGAAAAGCCCTAAGAGGGACACATCCACCGAGTGAAGGACCATCCCTCAAAGTACCAGGAGACCAGACCAACCAACAGGCACCGGCAACGGGACCGCAAAGCCCCGAAAAACCAGCCGGAGCACAAGAGGCAGAGCAATAGTAAAGGGAACCATGTGTGCACGAACACACCAAGCCCCCAACCAACAGGCAATGGAGAGCAGAAGGAGACCAGGCAGACTCCAAAAAAGCACTCGCACAGCAGAGGTGACCGTAGCTGAACGCCAGCCACCAAGCCCCAACAGCAAGTCGCCCAACCCGGAAACACCAGAGAAGGCATCAGGAAAAGTATACAGGGCCACAGAACTGGAGAATCCAGATCATCACCAGTCCCAACAACAGAGGAACCAAAGGATGAGGAGAAGCAGGAGGCCCCAGCAAAAACCGGACTCCCAACCCACCGAACCAAGACACCGGAACAAGGCCAACAGAGGAATAGCCATCAGGACAACCCACACCCAGGCCCCACTGCAAACAGTCCAGAGGCCAAACAGCAGGAACTGGAAAGGCCCAGACAGAACAGTGAGCCCCAAAAACCGCAGACAAATGGGGACGCGCAGGAACGCCACCTGCAAAAAGAAAGCAGGCAAGAATGCCCCAGAGCCAAAAGCCAAACACCCCACAAGGAAGAACCACCGCAACCAACCCGCCACAGGACAGGCGCACACGGGACAACCCAAGCCAGGAGCACAGCCCTAGGAACCGGCAGCGCGGCGGAACCCAGAAGCCAACCCCCCCCCCCCCAGGCCGAAACAGCTCACAGAAGGAAGACGAATGGGGAACAGCACACTGGAGAATCCAGGGGACCCAGGCAGGAACAAGGGGAAGCCACAACAGCCCACCAGCAGCCAAAAGGACCCAGCACAACAAGGCAGGCAAGGCCAAAACTAGATGCCAGCATAAAGTCCGAAAAGCCACAACAAGCCAGCAAACCATCGGAACAGCAGGCAAAGAGGCCCACCACAAGAAACAGCCAACAGGCAGAATCAAGACGGAACGACCAGGCAGGAAGAAGCAACCACGGCACCCAACCAAACAGCCCACAGGGGAAGCTGAAGAGAAGGATCACCGCCATACTCATTCAACAACCAACCAACGAACACCAAGACCGAACAACCACCCCCCACCACCACCCTCCACGCCTGGACCCCGATCAGCACCGAAGACACCACCCGCACGATGAACTTCATCCACTCCGGATCACCGACTGACCCCTGCCCTCACCACATCTTCAACAAGGCTGACGCTGTCATCGCACCCCACCTGCGAGACATCATCAACACATCCTTCGACACCGCCACCTTCCCTGAGAGCTGGAAGCACGCCGAACTCAGCGCTCTTCTCAAGAAACCCACAGCGGACCCCACCGAACTCAAGAACTACCGCCCCATCTCGCTCCTCCCGTTTCCAGCCAAAGTCATCGAGAAGACCGTCAACAAGCAGATGGCCGCCTTCCTCGAGACGAATGGATCCCTCGACCCCTCACAGTCCGGCTTCCGAGCCAATCACAGCACCGAGACCGCCCTCATCGCCGCCACCGATGACATCCGAGTCCTGATGGACAACGGAGAAACAGCGGCCCTCATCCTCCTAGACCTCTCCGCGGCATTCGACACTGTCTGCCACCGCACCCTAGTACAACGCCTCAGCAACGTCGGAATCCAGGACAAGGCGCTGGAGTGGATCATCTCCTTCCTCGACGGAAGAACACAGAGAGTCCGTCTATCACCGTACAAGTCAGAGGCCACCGAAGTCATCTGCGGCGTCCCTCAAGGATCCTCTCTGAGCCCCACCCTCTTCAACGTCTACATGAGCCCCCTCGCGGCCATCGCACGCCAGCACAACCTCAACATAATCTCCTACGCCGACGACACCCAGCTGATCCTCTCCCTGACCAACGACCCCGCCGCCGCCAGAGCCAACCTGCACGAAGGGATGAAAGAGGTAGCCGAATGGATGACGACCAGCCGCCTGAAACTGAACTCGGACAAGACGGAGGTCCTCATTCTGGGCTCCTCACCCTCCGCCTGGGACGACTCCTGGTGGCCTCCCGCCCTGGGCACCGCACCCAAACCGACAGACCATGCACGCAACCTGGGCTTCATCCTGGACTCCTCCCTCTCCATGACCAGGCAAGTCAACAACGTCTCATCGGCATGCTTCAACATCCTTCGCATGCTACGGAAGATCTTCTGGTGGATCCCCACCGAGACCAGGAAGACCGTCACCCAGGCCCTCGTCACCAGCCGACTGGACTACGGCAACGCCCTCTACGCCGGTACCACCGCCAAGCTCCAGAAGAGACTCCAGCGGATCCAGAACGCCTCAGCCAGACTCATCCTCGACATCCCACGAACCAGCCACATCTCCGGACACCTGAGAGACCTTCACTGGCTCCCCGTCAACAAAAGAATCACCTTCCGCCTCCTCACCCACGCACACAAAGCCCTACACAACCAAGGCCCGAGCTACCTCAACAGCCGAGTCAACTTCTACGCTCCCAAACGCCACCTCCGATCAACCAACCACGCCCTCGCCGACGTCCCCCGCATCCGAAGAGCGACTACAGGAGGAAGGTCCTTCTCCTACCTGGCCGCCAAGACCTGGAACTCCCTCCCGACCGACCTGCGCCTGACCCAAGACCACCTCTCCTTCAGGAAGAAGCTGAAGACCTGGCTGTTCGAGCAGTAGCGGCACCCCCCCCCCCCCCCCAGCGCCTTGAGACCCTACGGGTATGTAGCGCGCTCTATAAATGTCATTGATTGATTGATTGATACTCAAGGGGAAGAAACTGCACACAGAGAAGCCCCGAAAAAAAACAGCGACAGGCCCACAAGCATCGCAACGCAGACACAGAGGCAGAGCACAGGAAAACCCACGAGCAATGGGAAAAGGACAGCCCACCCATTAGGACACAACAAAACAACAAAAACATAGCCCGCCATGCAGGAAAAAAAAAAGGACGTCCAACCTAGACGAATGGAGGGGCACCACAGCCCCCACCAACAGACCCCCACCACAGCGGCTGAGAAGCCCAGCACATGAAAAAGAAGGGCCAAAAAGGTAGCAGCACCCAGGGGCCCAACAAAGCAGTGCGACAGCCAGAGCACCGCTCCAAAGCGCAGTGACAAGCCCAGGGACAGCCGCAGGCGAAGGAGGTCCCAAAACCCAGGAACCATTGCAGAGCTGAATCCGCACGGGGAACCAAGCAGCGCCAGATATGGGCAGACACGACCACCAGGACGTAGGGAAGCGCACGCAGTCATGGCCAGAGGACAGGCTCCCACAAGGAAGGAAAGCGCCAAAACCCAGAAGAAAAGGCCAGGTGGACAGCAAAAGCCACAAAGACGAACCAGGCAAGACACAAGGCCCAATGCAGCAAAGCAACACCAACCATGAACAGAGGAGAGCAGGGGAGCCGGAGGACTAGGCACCTACAGCCAGAGGCCAAAGACCAGAGGCCGACCAACCCGCGCAGGAGCAGGCCTGCACCAACCCCAGAAGCAGGACCAGGACCTCGAGCCCGAACGCCAAGTCCAAGCAAGAGACAGGCGCCAGGCCCAAGGAGCCCGCACGAGGCCGCAGCACAGCCAACGGCCAAGAAACGCACCCCACAGAGGCAGCCACAACCACCCCCGAACACCACCGAGAGAGAAACCGGCCCAACACACCACCGGAAAAAGGCACAGCAGACCACCAGGCAGGAGAACCAAACCAGCACAAATCAGGGAAAACAACCCGCCGCACCACGAGCAGGCACAGTCCCTCACGTGGGCCACAGGAGAAACAGGACAGCACCCCAGGCCAAACAACGGAATGAGAGAGGCAAACACCCCATGCGTCCCCAATGGAACTCAACAGGCCAGAGGACACTCAAACCCAGCATCCGCACTCTTCCCCCCCCACCCCCCCGCTGCAACGCCTGCACAAACAAAGAGGCGAGAAACAGGGCAACAAGTGCACACACCGAGCACGATAAATGTGCACCAGGACCACACGCACAGCAATGCGGAGGATGAGCCACGTGCCGTGACAGGGGAGCCTACAGCACCAGGCATACCCAGGCAGCAGCCCCCACGCACAACTGCAGAGGACAAACGCGAGCTGGAGCAGACAATGGGAAATGGCGGTAGGCTCAACAACACCCCCCAGCCATCCCAACACAAAACACCCACCGGACTGGAGAAACGCCCCGGAAACAGGCCACGCCCACCCCGAGCAGAGGAAGGCACTGCCGACCTCCGGCCAGGGAAAAAAACAGGCGCTACACCCCAGGAACAGGGACCTCCGTCCAGGGAGAAAAACAGACGCTACACCCAGGGACAGCAAGGAAGAGAGGATGACACAGTGGGGACAACAGTCCCCGCACAAGTCCTCAAGCCGGCCGGCGGCAATCACCGCAGACCTCTGGTCCGGCAAGAAAATGGAATAAAGGAGGTGTTCCACACCCACAGGCAAACCCACTCCCCCACGCACCAGAAAGACAAAGCCCCTAGCAGCCTACCATGATGCCAGCACACAGGCAGACACATTCCCCGTCCGGAGAAAAGCACAGCAAACCTCCGGCCGGCGAAAGCAACCAAGACCACAGGCAACGCCAACCCTGACTGGAAGAATGCACAGCCAACCTCCAAGCAAGGCGAAAACAGGCAGGTAACCAAGAAGGCCTCCCTGCATCGAAGGAGACAGACCCCGCCCCAACACCGCAAGGCGTAAACAGGCAGGCATACACATCCACAAGCTGGCCGGTGGCAAACATCGCAGACCTAGGGCCCGACAGAAAAAGAAAAAGAGGGAGGTGCCCCACGCCCACACCCCCACTGTACCTGAAAGCCCCTCACAGCATGCCAGATGAAGCCAGAAAACACCAAGCCGGCTAGAGAAAGAAGAACGCAAAAGCCAGCCCACGCCAACCTCACAGCAGGAAGCACCACACCGGCAGAACCAAAACAAACAAAGAAACCAACGCGGGAGTGAGCGCACCGCACCCACCCATACCGTCTACAGGCACAAAAGAACAGGTATGGTCGAGGGGACGGTGCCTTTTTTTTTGGTAGGGGGTGTGTCTACGAGGTGTAGGGGCCTCATTGCGTAATGGAGAGAAGCGAGAGGGACGTGGAGGTAATAGATGCAATTGCCCTTCCTGACAAAGCTGTGGTATTTTATATTGATATACAAGGCAAATCCTACCTGGTTTCTCACAAGAAATCAGCACATTAGCATTATCTCAGCACTACTGGCACATTAATGTCTTTGATGGGGATTTCAGGTGGTTTTCCTGCATGGTACCATTTTTAGGTCTCGGCTAGCGTAGGCTGCGCAGACATGCGCAGTCTCGCTGGCGAGATTTAACGTTTTCGGTTAGTTTTCTCTAGTGGGCTTTAAGCCCGGCCCCTCCTTTCCATTGGCTGGCGTCACCGTTTATGCTAAACGGTGGCCAGCCATTGGAAAAGAGCGTCTCTGACGTACACTTTTTCTCTTTTAGAGCCGTCCCAGTTGGACTGGCTGCCCCGACTTAATGCTGGCATAAAAGGTTTTCTTATCTTTATGGGGCCAAAGACATGGCCCCATAAAGGTAAGAAACCAGTCATGCGAGTCCGTCCAACTGTGACGGCTCGCGAGCCAGTCCAACTGGGACGGCTCTAAAAGAGAAAAAAAAGCAGGAGGAGTTGTTGGCGTTGCTTGTATTCCCTCGTGTTCAGCGTTGAACCTCGACTCTTCTACCATGAAGCAATACCGCGAAAGAGTCATGCGGGAGGAACAACACGCCGATAGGTGTGCGCCTGCATCGGACGCTGTGCGAACGGCACCAATGGGAAACTGCTAAAAATGGCATTGAAACGCGAGGGACACAAGGTGAAAAGACACCTACAATACTGTTATAAGGCGTTTGACAAGTGTTCAATGAAACTAAGAAAGGACTAAGACGTCAAATTGATCCCTAAATTATAGTAATCTGAAAACAGAAGTAGGGCAAGGATACCTGTTAGTGGAAACACAGTGCTTTACTTATAGCGCTATTTGGAATTTGAATGGGCGTCTGTCCTTCTTGTGTTTTCTAATTAGTCTGCTTTTTGTTTCCATGATGTGCCTCGGGACGTGTTGTAAATCCATTAGAAGCAGTTTCAACACACATCGAAACGCTCATGCTTCGCTAGTAAAAGCGGATAGAACTGAAAAAAAAAACTTTTACTAAGGTGCCAGAGACGGAAGGAAATATATGCTTGCAAAGCCGTAGGATCCCTATTCTTTTAAGTTTTTCAGACCAGTGCCCGTGTAGAATCTGCTGTTCGATGCCTCGTTTACATGCATCACAAAGTAGTAATCCACTAAGGGACTACGGCGGGAAAGTGCGAAGCTTGGACTAACTTGGGTTATCGTCGGGCGAGGAACGGCGACCCTTTACAATTCCTTTTGTACATCATGTACCAACTCTAGCACACGTTTGGGTTCAGCGGGTGAGTCAGTTTACTTAAATGATATGTCGTTATAGGTAAACAGTTGGATACGGAAAGGTGTTCTTCCTTTCTTTGAAATCTTCTTATGTTTAGGGTGCAGGAGTGTCGGATTCAGGCACTAAATAAATGGATTGTGTTTTTATTTTAATTTTTTTAATATGCTGATCTTTTTAAAGAGGAACATGGAGACAGCCTGCTGTCTGCCCTGCCCCTTTCAAAATTTGACCCGCCCCCAACTGTTTATGTTCGGGATCTTACGATCAAACGCCTGGAGTATGTTTGTTTTCCGCAAGATTGGTTTCATGGACAAGTGTACGGCTTCCTACTTTTCAAGGTGCTGTTGACTAAAGGCACTAGAGAACAATCAAAAGCTTTTTACGTTTGCTTTTATTACTTTTATTCAATATTTCATGTACTTCATATGCATGTGTATGCTTATATATATGTATATATATGCGTACGCATTTCTAAATATGTATGTTTATATGTGTATATTATCTACTGGCGGTCGCCAGTAGATAGTTATAGTTAGGACCGTGTTTCCATAGGAAATCCGCAACATTCTATTTGAAATAACTTTGGCGCCGGTTGACGAATCCTCGTGAAATTTTCAACATAGGTGGGGTGCTCCGCTCCCCTCCTACCCTGAAAGTCTCGGGGGGATTTGTCAAGCGGGGGCTGAGAAAAAAGGGGGGTCCCAAAACGCATTTTCCCCATGCAATTTTCCATAGGGACCTTTAGTCCAAGGTACAGACTATGGAGTCAATCTGTTCAGTAGTTCCTGAGAAAATTGCAGTTAAAAGCACATACATATCTATAGTCGCGCACCGTGCGAGCACCCTAACGTGCGCGAGCGTAATTCTGATTGGTGGTTACATGTTAGTCAACGTTCAAATCGGTCAAAATCAGGAAGTGTCGGCCGCCATTTTGTTTGTTTTCAGTGCAAGAGTGAAAAAGGAAGGTGGCGAACGTGAAAAGGGGGCAGGGTAGAGAGTTCCTGACCCCCTAGCCTTTGTCAGGGGGTCCCTGAAGGACCCCGAAGGCAGAAGAAGAAAACATTTTAATTTTTTAAAAAATAATACGTAGTTTATTGTAAAATAAATATATTAAAAAAAATAATACATACATAATTTAGCATTTAAAAAACCGTACAAATTCACTGAAAAAAACCATATGTTTCACACATGTTATAGTTAGGTGGATATTTCACTCGTAAAAAACCAATGAAATTCCCACGTTATAGTTACTTCAGATAACTATAACTCGCGCGACCGCCACTCTATCACCAGGATGATGTCATCAGTGATGTCATGAGTGATGCCACTGACCATGTCATGAGCGATGTAATATGTGACGTCATGAGCAGAGGATTGCGGGCGCGCGAGTTATAGTTATCTGAAGTAACTATAACGGGGGAATTTCATTGGTTTTTTACGATTGAAATATCCACCTAACTATAACATGTGTGAAACCTATGGTTATTTCAGTGAATATACATACATCTAGGAACAAAAATATATACATCCGCATATTTATATTAATACAAATATTAATGCAGCCATAAATATACATAGAAACATATGCATATTAAGGAGATGACAGTATGAAAAACACTAATAAAAAGCAACACTAAAAAAACAAAATAAATGAAAACAACATTGCTTAGACTTTAACCCCTTCGCTGCTAGGCCTTTTCCCCTCCTGTGCTAAGCCCTTTTTGGGCTATTTGAGGTAGTGCGCGCTTAGGCCCCTGTAACTTTTTGACCACATTAGGTATCCACGCCAAATTTGCGTCCTTTTCTTCCAACATCTTGGGGATTCTAAAGGTACCCAGGGTTTGTGGATTCTCCTAGAGGGGTCACAGAAATTAGTCAAAATACAGCAATTTTTTTTTTTTTTTGTGAAAAATGTGAAAAACGGGCTGCAAATGAAAGCTTCTGGGTTTTTCTCTGCAAATGGTATCAAAAAAGGGTTTGTGGGGCTGAAATCACAATTTCTCCAGCTTTTAGGGAATGACAGACTTTTGTTAGAAAACCAACATTTTTTACACAGTTTTGGCATTTTTCTGGGACATACCCTATTTTTGCTATTTTTTGTGCTTTCAACCTCCTTCCAGTTAACGGTAGAAAAGGGTAACAAAACAATAATGGATCCTGGAAAGCTATACATTTTTGAAAAGTAGACAAAATTCTGAATTCAGCAAGGGGTCATTTGCGTAGATCCATCAAGGTTTCTTTATAGAAATTTACAGGCAAATATAGGAGAAATTAAAAATTTGTTGAAAAAAGCAGCCTCTTGAGTCAACGTTTTTACCTGTAACTTCTTCCAATTATGACATCTCTTTGAAAGCAATGTACCGTTACATCCGGTAGACCTTCCTGGTTGTGTGGACATATAGGACTTGTAGGTTCATCAAGAGCCCAACGAACCCAGAGTAGAAAAATGAGCAGCATTTTGTAATGTTTTTTTTTTTTGGTCCGGGTATATAGCAATTATTGTGGGAAAATGTATACTTGGAAAAATCGGTATGAAAGTCACCTATGTATTTCTGAAATGGGAACAAATTACAGAGTTCAGAAACAGTGCATATTTGCACATTTTCGAAATTGGCAATACTCATATTTGCATGACAATTATTGGTCATTTTTCAAAATGACTTTTTTTTTACACAATGTCTTTCATTTGGAAGGGAGAAATGCATCAAAAATCAACAGGTAATAACAGTAGCTTTACAAATTTGAACTACCCTAAGTCTCCCGAGAAAAATGGTACCTCACTTGTGTGGGTAGGCATAGTGCCCACGACAGGAAGTGGCTCAAAACCTAAGGTGAACACACCACATTTTCACACTGAAAATTTACACTTTTTTTGCAAAGAGTCTAGCTGTAGTTTTTGAACCCTAGCCCTGCCGGCACCTAGGGAAACCTAGCAAACCTATACATTTTTGAAAACTAGACACCCAGGGGAATCCAGGATGGGGTGACTTGACTGCCTCCCACCATGGTCTGTTACCCAGAATCCCTTGCAAACGTAAAAAATTGAAAAAAACCCCACATTTTCCCCACATTTCTGTGATGCAAAGTTCTGGAATCTGCGTGGATCCACAAATTTCCACCCACCCCGCGTTCCCCAAAGTCCTACGAGAAAAATGGTACCTCACTTGTGCGGGTCGGCCTAGTGCCCGCGACAGGAAACGGCGCAAAACGCAACGTGGTTTTGGAGTGAAAAATGACCCTTTTTTTGGCAAAGTGACTAGCTGTAGATTTTGTACCCTAGCCCTGCCGGCACCTAGGGAAACCTAGCAAACCTATACATTTCTGAAAACTAGACACCCAGGGGAATCCAGGATGGGGTGACTTGACTGCCTCCCACCATGGTCTGTTACCCAGAATCCCTTGCAAACGTAAAAAATTGAAAAAAAAAACACATTTTCCCCACATTTCTGTGATGCAAAGTTCTGGAATCTGCGTGGATCCACAAATTTCCACCCACCCCGCGTTCCCCAAAGTCCTACGAGAAAAATGGTACCTCACTTGTGCGGGTCGGCCTAGTGCCCGCGACAGGAAACGGCGCAAAACGCAACGTGGTTTTGGAGTGAAAAATGACCCTTTTTTTGGCAAAGTGACTAGCTGTAGATTTTGTACCCTAGCCCTGCCGGCACCTAGGGAAACCTAGCAAACCTATACATTTCTGAAAACTAGACACCCAGGGGAATCCAGGATGGGGTGACTTGACTGCCTCCCACCATGGTCTGTTACCCAGAATCCCTTGCAAACGTAAAAAATTGACAAAAAAAACACATTTTCCCCACATTTCTGTGATGGAAAGTTCTGGAATCTGCGTGGATCCACAAATTTCCACCCACCCCGCGTTCCCCAAAGTCCTACGAGAAAAATGGTACCTCACTTGTGCGGGTCGGCCTAGTGCCCGCGACAGGAAACGGCGCAAAACGCAACGTGGTTTTGGAGTGAAAAATGACCCTTTTTTTGGCAAAGTGACTAGCTGTAGATTTTGTACCCTAGCCCTGCCGGCACCTAGGGAAACCTAGCAAACCTATACATTTCTGAAAACTAGACACCCAGGGGAATCCAGGATGGGGTGACTTGACTGCCTCCCACCATGGTCTGTTACCCAGAATCCCTTGCAAACGTACAAAATTGACAAAAAAAACACATTTTCCCCACATTTCTGTGATGGAAAGTTCTGGAATCTGCGTGGATCCACAAATTTCCACCCACCCCGCGTTCCCCAAAGTCCTACGAGAAAAATGGTACCTCACTTGTGCGGGTCGGCCTAGTGCCCGCGACAGGAAACGGCGCAAAACGCAACGTGGTTTTGGAGTGAAAAATGACCCTTTTTTTGGCAAAGTGACTAGCTGTAGATTTTGTACCCTAGCCCTGCCGGCACCTAGGGAAACCTAGCAAACCTATACATTTCTGAAAACTAGACACCCAGGGGAATCCAGGATGGGGTGACTTGACTGCCTCCCACCATGGTCTGTTACCCAGAATCCCTTGCAAACGTAAAAAATTGACAAAAAAAACACATTTTCCCCACATTTCTGTGATGGAAAGTTCTGGAATCTGCGTGGATCCACAAATTTCCACCCACCCCGCGTTCCCCAAAGTCCTACGAGAAAAATGGTACCTCACTTGTGCGGGTCGGCCTAGTGCCCGCGACAGGAAACGGCGCAAAACGCAACGTGGTTTTGGAGTGAAAAATGACCCTTTTTTTGGCAAAGTGACTAGCTGTAGATTTTGTACCCTAGCCCTGCCGGCACCTAGGGAAACCTAGCAAACCTATACATTTCTGAAAACTAGACACCCAGGGGAATCCAGGATGGGGTGACTTGACTGCCTCCCACCATGGTCTGTTACCCAGAATCCCTTGCAAACGTAAAAAATTGACAAAAAAAACACATTTTCCCCACATTTCTGTGATGGAAAGTTCTGGAATCTGCGTGGATCCACAAATTTCCACCCACCCCGCGTTCCCCAAAGTCCTACGAGAAAAATGGTACCTCACTTGTGCGGGTCGGCCTAGTGCCCGCGACAGGAAACGGCGCAAAACGCAACATGGTTTTGGAGTGAAAAATGACCCTTTTTTTGGCAAAGTGACTAGCTGTAGATTTTGTACCCTAGCCCTGCCGGCACCTAGGGAAACCTAGCAAACCTATACATTTCTGAAAACTAGACACCCAGGGGAATCCAGGATGGGGTGACTTGACTGCCTCCCACCATGGTCTGTTACCCAGAATCCCTTGCAAACGTAAAAAATTGACAAAAAAAACACATTTTCCCCACATTTCTGTGATGGAAAGTTCTGGAATCTGCGTGGATCCACAAATTTCCACCCACCCCGCGTTCCCCAAAGTCCTACGAGAAAAATGGTACCTCACTTGTGCGGGTCGGCCTAGTGCCCGCGACAGGAAACGGCGCAAAACGCAACATGGTTTTGGAGTGAAAAATGACCCTTTTTTTGGCAAAGTGACTAGCTGTAGATTTTGTACCCTAGCCCTGCCGGCACCTAGGGAAACCTAGCAAACCTATACATTTCTGAAAACTAGACACCCAGGGGAATCCAGGATGGGGTGACTTGACTGCCTCCCACCATGGTCTGTTACCCAGAATCCCTTGCAAACGTAAAAAATTGACAAAAAAAACACATTTTCCCCACATTTCTGTGATGGAAAGTTCTGGAATCTGCGTGGATCCACAAATTTCCACCCACCCCGCGTTCCCCAAAGTCCTACGAGAAAAATGGTACCTCACTTGTGCGGGTCGGCCTAGTGCCCGCGACAGGAAACGGCGCAAAACGCAACGTGGTTTTGGAGTGAAAAATGACCCTTTTTTTGGCAAAGTGACTAGCTGTAGATTTTGTACCCTAGCCCTGCCGGCACCTAGGGAAACCTAGCAAACCTATACATTTCTGAAAACTAGACACCCAGGGGAATCCAGGATGGGGTGACTTGACTGCCTCCCACCATGGTCTGTTACCCAGAATCCCTTGCAAACGTAAAAAATTGACAAAAAAAACACATTTTCCCCACATTTCTGTGATGGAAAGTTCTGGAATCTGCGTGGATCCACAAATTTCCACCCACCCCGCGTTCCCCAAAGTCCTACGAGAAAAATGGTACCTCACTTGTGCGGGTCGGCCTAGTGCCCGCGACAGGAAACGGCGCAAAACGCAACGTGGTTTTGGAGTGAAAAATGACCCTTTTTTTGGCAAAGTGACTAGCTGTAGATTTTGTACCCTAGCCCTGCCGGCACCTAGGGAAACCTAGCAAACCTATACATTTCTGAAAACTAGACACCCAGGGGAATCCAGGATGGGGTGACTTGACTGCCTCCCACCATGGTCTGTTACCCAGAATCCCTTGCAAACGTAAAAAATTGACAAAAAAAACACATTTTCCCCACATTTCTGTGATGGAAAGTTCTGGAATCTGCGTGGATCCACAAATTTCCACCCACCCCGCGTTCCCCAAAGTCCTACGAGAAAAATGGTACCTCACTTGTGCGGGTCGGCCTAGTGCCCGCGACAGGAAACGGCGCAAAACGCAACGTGGTTTTGGAGTGAAAAATGACCCTTTTTTTGGCAAAGTGACTAGCTGTAGATTTTGTACCCTAGCCCTGCCGGCACCTAGGGAAACCTAGCAAACCTATACATTTCTGAAAACTAGACACCCAGGGGAATCCAGGATGGGGTGACTTGACTGCCTCCCACCATGGTCTGTTACCCAGAATCCCTTGCAAACGTACAAAATTGACAAAAAAAACACATTTTCCCCACATTTCTGTGATGGAAAGTTCTGGAATCTGCGTGGATCCACAAATTTCCACCCACCCCGCGTTCCCCAAAGTCCTACGAGAAAAATGGTACCTCACTTGTGCGGGTCGGCCTAGTGCCCGCGACAGGAAACGGCGCAAAACGCAACGTGGTTTTGGAGTGAAAAATGACCCTTTTTTTGGCAAAGTGACTAGCTGTAGATTTTGTACCCTAGCCCTGCCGGCACCTAGGGAAACCTAGCAAACCTATACATTTCTGAAAACTAAACACCCGGCGGTTTCCAGGGAGGTATGGCTTGCGTGGATCCCCCAACGTTTCCTTACCCAGAATCCCCTGCAAACCTCAATTTTTGCTCAAAAAATCACTTTTTTCACACATTTTGGGGTGGGAAAGTAGTGGCATCACCGGGCTCACACAAATTTACCACCACCCAGCGTTCCCCCAGGTCTCCCGGTAAAAATGGTGCCTCACTTGTGTGGGAGGCCCAAGTACCCGCGGCAGGCAAGGGCCCCAAAGGTAGTGAGGCCACCTCAAGATGGCCTATCGCCAAACCACCTGGTTTTGCAAGGGGGGTCACTTTGGTTTTTGGCCCGGTGCGCGGCGGCCATCTAGGGAAACCTACCAAACCCAGGCATTTTTGAAAACTAGACACCCGGCGGCTTCCAGGGAGGTATGGCTTGCGTGGATCCCCCAACGTTTCCTTACCCAGAATCCCCTGCAAACCTCAATTTTTGCTCAAAAAATCACTTTTTTCACACATTTTGGGGTGGGAAAGTAGTGGCATCACCGGGCTCACACAAATTTACCACCACCCAGCGTTCCCCCAGGTCTCCCGGTAAAAATGGTGCCTCACTTGTGTGGGAGGCCCAAGTACCCGCGGCAGGCAAGGGCCCCAAAGGTAGTGAGGCCACCTCAAGATGGCCTATCGCCAAACCACCTGGTTTTGCAAGGGGGGTCACTTTGGTTTTTGGCCCGGTGCGCGGCGGCCATCTAGGGAAACCTACCAAACCCAGGCATTTTTGAAAACTAGACACCCGGCGGCTTCCAGGGAGGTATGGCTTGCGTGGATCCCCCAACGTTTCCTTACCCAGAATCCCCTGCAAACCTCAATTTTTGCTCAAAAAATCACTTTTTTCACACATTTTGGGGTGGGAAAGTAGTGGCATCACCGGGCTCACACAAATTTACCACCACCCAGCGTTCCCCCAGGTCTCCCGGTAAAAATGGTGCCTCACTTGTGTGGGAGGCCCAAGTACCCGCGGCAGGCAAGGGCCCCAAACGTAGTGAGGCCACCTCAAGATGGCCTATCGCCAAACCACCTGGTTTTGCAAGGGGGGTCACTTTGGTTTTTGGCCCGGTGCGCGGCGGCCATCTAGGGAAACCTACCAAACCCAGGCATTTTTGAAAACTAGACACCCGGCGGCTTCCAGGGAGGTATGGCTTGCGTGGATCCCCCAACGTTTCCTTACCCAGAATCCCCTGCAAACCTCAATTTTTGCTCAAAAAATCACTTTTTTCACACATTTTGGGGTGGGAAAGTAGTGGCATCACCGGGCTCACACAAATTTACCACCACCCAGCGTTCCCCCAGGTCTCCCGGTAAAAATGGTGCCTCACTTGTGTGGGAGGCCCAAGTACCCGCGGCAGGCAAGGGCCCCAAACGTAGTGAGGCCACCTCAAGATGGCCTATCGCCAAACCACCTGGTTTTGCAAGGGGGGTCACTTTGGTTTTTGGCCCGGTGCGCGGCGGCCATCTAGGGAAACCTACCAAACCCAGGCATTTTTGAAAACTAGACACCCGGCGGCTTCCAGGGAGGTATGGCTTGCGTGGATCCCCCAACGTTTCCTTACCCAGAATCCCCTGCAAACCTCAATTTTTGCTCAAAAAATCACTTTTTTCACACATTTTGGGGTGGGAAAGTAGTGGCATCACCGGGCTCACACAAATTTACCACCACCCAGCGTTCCCCCAGGTCTCCCGGTAAAAATGGTGCCTCACTTGTGTGGGAGGCCCAAGTACCCGCGGCAGGCAAGGGCCCCAAACGTAGTGAGGCCACCTCAAGATGGCCTATCGCCAAACCACCTGGTTTTGCAAGGGGGGTCACTTTGGTTTTTGGCCCGGTGCGCGGCGGCCATCTAGGGAAACCTACCAAACCCAGGCATTTTTGAAAACTAGACACCCGGCGGCTTCCAGGGAGGTATGGCTTGCGTGGATCCCCCAACGTTTCCTTACCCAGAATCCCCTGCAAACCTCAATTTTTGCTCAAAAAATCACTTTTTTCACACATTTTGGGGTGGGAAAGTAGTGGCATCACCGGGCTCACACAAATTTACCACCACCCAGCGTTCCCCCAGGTCTCCCGGTAAAAATGGTGCCTCACTTGTGTGGGAGGCCCAAGTACCCGCGGCAGGCAAGGGCCCCAAACGTAGTGAGGCCACCTCAAGATGGCCTATCGCCAAACCACCTGGTTTTGCAAGGGGGGTCACTTTGGTTTTTGGCCCGGTGCGCGGCGGCCATCTAGGGAAACCTACCAAACCCAGGCATTTTTGAAAACTAGACACCCGGCGGCTTCCAGGGAGGTATGGCTTGCGTGGATCCCCCAACGTTTCCTTACCCAGAATCCCCTGCAAACCTCAATTTTTGCTCAAAAAATCACTTTTTTCACACATTTTGGGGTGGGAAAGTAGTGGCATCACCGGGCTCACACAAATTTACCACCACCCAGCGTTCCCCCAGGTCTCCCGGTAAAAATGGTGCCTCACTTGTGTGGGAGGCCCAAGTACCCGCGGCAGGCAAGGGCCCCAAACGTAGTGAGGCCACCTCAAGATGGCCTATCGCCAAACCACCTGGTTTTGCAAGGGGGGTCACTTTGGTTTTTGGCCCGGTGCGCGGCGGCCATCTAGGGAAACCTACCAAACCCAGGCATTTTTGAAAACTAGACACCCGGCGGCTTCCAGGGAGGTATGGCTTGCGTGGATCCCCCAACGTTTCCTTACCCAGAATCCCCTGCAAACCTCAATTTTTGCTCAAAAAATCACTTTTTTCACACATTTTGGGGTGGGAAAGTAGTGGCATCACCGGGCTCACACAAATTTACCACCACCCAGCGTTCCCCCAGGTCTCCCGGTAAAAATGGTGCCTCACTTGTGTGGGAGGCCCAAGTACCCGCGGCAGGCAAGGGCCCCAAACGTAGTGAGGCCACCTCAAGATGGCCTATCGCCAAACCACCTGGTTTTGCAAGGGGGGTCACTTTGGTTTTTGGCCCGGTGCGCGGCGGCCATCTAGGGAAACCTACCAAACCCAGGCATTTTTGAAAACTAGACACCCGGCGGCTTCCAGGGAGGTATGGCTTGCGTGGATCCCCCAACGTTTCCTTACCCAGAATCCCCTGCAAACCTCAATTTTTGCTCAAAAAATCACTTTTTTCACACATTTTGGGGTGGGAAAGTAGTGGCATCACCGGGCTCACACAAATTTACCACCACCCAGCGTTCCCCCAGGTCTCCCGGTAAAAATGGTGCCTCACTTGTGTGGGAGGCCCAAGTACCCGCGGCAGGCCAGGACAACAAACGTAGTGAGGCGACCTTTGGGATAGGCAATGTTGATGTTGCCTCACTACGTTTGGGGCCCTTGCCTGCCGCGGGTACTTGGGCCTCCCACACAAGTGAGGCACCATTTTTACCGGGAGACCTGGGGGAACGCTGGGTGGTGGTAAATTTGTGTGAGCCCGGTGATGCCACTACTTTCCCACCCCAAAATGTGTGAAAAAAGTGATTTTTTGAGCAAAAATTGAGGTTTGCAGGGTATTCTGGGTAAGGAAACGTTGGGGGATCCACGCAAGCCATACCTCCCTGGAAGCCGCCGGGTGTCTAGTTTTCAAAAATGCCTGGGTTTGGTAGGTTTCCCTAGATGGCCGCCGCGCACCGGGCCAAAAACCAAAGTGACCCCCCTTGCAAAACCAGGTGGTTTGGCGATAGGCCATCTTGAGGTGGCCTCACTACGTTTGGGGCCCTTGCCTGCCGCGGGTACTTGGGCCTCCCACACAAGTGAGGCACCATTTTTACCGGGAGACCTGGGGGAACGCTGGGTGGTGGTAAATTTGTGTGAGCCCGGTGATGCCACTACTTTCCCACCCCAAAATGTGTGAAAAAAGTGATTTTTTGAGCAAAAATTGAGGTTTGCAGGGGATTCTGGGTAAGGAAACGTTGGGGGATCCACGCAAGCCATACCTCCCTGGAAGCCGCCGGGTGTCTAGTTTTCAAAAATGCCTGGGTTTGGTAGGTTTCCCTAGATGGCCGCCGCGCACCGGGCCAAAAACCAAAGTGACCCCCCTTGCAAAACCAGGTGGTTTGGCGATAGGCCATCTTGAGGTGGCCTCACTACGTTTGGGGCCCTTGCCTGCCGCGGGTACTTGGGCCTCCCACACAAGTGAGGCACCATTTTTACCGGGAGACCTGGGGGAACGCTGGGTGGTGGTAAATTTGTGTGAGCCCGGTGATGCCACTACTTTCCCACCCCAAAATGTGTGAAAAAAGTGATTTTTTGAGCAAAAATTGAGGTTTGCAGGGGATTCTGGGTAAGGAAACGTTGGGGGATCCACGCAAGCCATACCTCCCTGGAAGCCGCCGGGTGTCTAGTTTTCAAAAATGCCTGGGTTTGGTAGGTTTCCCTAGATGGCCGCCGCGCACCGGGCCAAAAACCAAAGTGACCCCCCTTGCAAAACCAGGTGGTTTGGCGATAGGCCATCTTGAGGTCGCCTCACTACGTTTGGGGCCCTTGCCTGCCGCGGGTACTTGGGCCTCCCACACAAGTGAGGCACCATTTTTACCGGGAGACCTGGGGGAACGCTGGGTGGTGGTAAATTTGTGTGAGCCCGGTGATGCCACTACTTTCCCACCCCAAAATGTGTGAAAAAAGTGATTTTTTGAGCAAAAATTGAGGTTTGCAGGGGATTCTGGGTAAGGAAACGTTGGGGGATCCACGCAAGCCATACCTCCCTGGAAGCCGCCGGGTGTCTAGTTTTCAAAAATGCCTGGGTTTGGTAGGTTTCCCTAGATGGCCGCCGCGCACCGGGCCAAAAACCAAAGTGACCCCCCTTGCAAAACCAGGTGGTTTGGCGATAGGCCATCTTGAGGTGGCCTCACTACGTTTGGGGCCCTTGCCTGCCGCGGGTACTTGGGCCTCCCACACAAGTGAGGCACCATTTTTACCGGGAGACCTGGGGGAACGCTGGGTGGTGGTAAATTTGTGTGAGCCCGGTGATGCCACTACTTTCCCACCCCAAAATGTGTGAAAAAAGTCATTTTTTGAGCAAAAATTGAGGTTTGCAGGGGATTCTGGGTAAGGAAACGTTGGGGGATCCACGCAAGCCATACCTCCCTGGAAGCCGCCGGGTGTCTAGTTTTCAAAAATGCCTGGGTTTGGTAGGTTTCCCTAGATGGCCGCCGCGCACCGGGCCAAAAACCAAAGTGACCCCCCTTGCAAAACCAGGTGGTTTGGCGATAGGCCATCTTGAGGTGGCCTCACTACGTTTGGGGCCCTTGCCTGCCGCGGGTACTTGGGCCTCCCACACAAGTGAGGCACCATTTTTACCGGGAGACCTGGGGGAACGCTGGGTGGTGGTAAATTTGTGGGAGCCCGGTGATGCCACTACTTTCCCACCCCAAAATGTGTGAAAAAAGTGATTTTTTGAGCAAAAATTGAGGTTTGCAGGGGATTCTGGGTAAGGAAACGTTGGGGGATCCACGCAAGCCATACCTCCCTGGAAGCCGCCGGGTGTCTAGTTTTCAAAAATGCCTGGGTTTGGTAGGTTTCCCTAGATGGCCGCCGCGCACCGGGCCAAAAACCAAAGTGACCCCCCTTGCAAAACCAGGTGGTTTGGCGATAGGCCATCTTGAGGTGGCCTCACTACCTTTGGGGCCCTTGCCTGCCGCGGGTACTTGGGCCTCCCACACAAGTGAGGCACCATTTTTACCGGGAGACCTGGGGGAACGCTGGGTGGTGGTAAATTTGTGTGAGCCCGGTGATGCCACTACTTTCCCACCCCAAAATGTGTGAAAAAAGTGATTTTTTGGGCAAAAATTGAGGTTTGCAGGGGATTCTGGGTAAGGAAACGTTGGGGGATCCACGCAAGCCATACCTCCCTGGAAGCCGCCGGGTGTCTAGTTTTCAAAAATGCCTGGGTTTGGTAGGTTTCCCTAGATGGCCGCCGAGCCCTGGGCAAAAAACAAAAGTAACCCCCCTTGCATAACCAGATTACCTATTGTTACTACAGCGTGAGAATTTAGGAATAATACTGCAAAGAAAATGTGGCAGACAATTTGAGGTTTACAGGACAATGGGGATAAAAAATATTTTTCAAATCACTAGAGAGACATCACCATGAACTCCCAAAGGTTTTCGACAATATCTACAGTTGGTGGGTTATTCTTACATGGAAAGTGTACCTTGGCAGAGAAACAAAAAAAAAAGATTCCTGCACAACCATCTATTCCTCAAACACACACACATACTGGTTGGATTTGGCACGAGGGCAAGTCATGGTTCAGTGTATTAAATTTTATTAACAAGAGATTTCACAAATATGAAATGCACTGTCAATAATTAAATTCACAAAAAACCAAACCAATGACTTGCAGCTCGTGAGCTGTAAAGCCACGTCAAGGCACCAACCGCTTTACAGGCCATTCACACACCTTTCATACGTGATACAAACAAGACCATTCGCACCACCAGGTACAAAAGCAACACAGTACAAAAATCACCAAAAAGGGACAAGGTACACCCTGCTTCAAAAAAACAAATATTACTGCACAGTCATCTAACCCGCAAGCACACGCACATACTGGTTGGATTTGGCACGAGGGTGAGTGATGGTTCAGTAGATAAAATTGTATTACCAAGTGATTTCACAAAAAATGAAATGCACTGGTAATAATTGAAAGGGCAAGAAACTGAACCATTGACTCACAGCTCGTGAGCTGTAAAGCCACGACAAGGCACCAACCTCTTTACAGGCCATTCATACACCTTTCATACGTGTGAGACATACAAAACCATTCACACCGCCAGCCGCGGGCCCATCACATAACAAAACTCACACCGGCACACAGCGCCATTCAAGGGCCCATCACTTTCACACGCCCACAATCCAGACACAGCAACTACACAGGCAGAAGGATTGCGTGGAGTGGCACTCAGCTAGCAGTGTGTGTAGTGACCAGCAGAAAGTCACTACTCACACACAGCCAGCCAAGCACCGGTCGACACACACCGCTAGCCAAACGCCAGTCCACGCACACCGCTAGCCAAGCGCCAGTCCAGGCACACCACCATCCAATCGCCAGTCCAGGCACACCGGCAGCCAATCGCCAATCCACCTACACCGCCAGCCAAGCTCCAGTCCACGGACACCACCAGACAAGCACCATTCCACACACACCGCCAGCCAAGCTCCAGTCCACACACACCACCAGACAAGCTCCAGTCCACGGACACCACCAGCCAAGCTCCAGTCCACGGACACCACCAGCCAAACACCAGTCCGCACACACCACCAGTCCACACACACTGCCAGCCAAGAACCAGTCCACGCACAGCGCCAGCCAAGCACCATTCCACGCACACCACCAGCCAAGCACCATTCCACGCACACCGCCAGCCAAGCACCATTCCACGCACACCACCAGCCACGCACACCACCAGCCACGCACCAGTCCACGCACACCGCCAGTCCATGCACACCGCCAGTCCACGCACACCGTCAGCCAAGCACCATTCCACGCACACCACCAACCAAGTGCCAGTCCACACACACCAACAGCCAAGCGCAAGCCTACACACACCGCCATCACATTTTGGATTTTTTTAGAAAAAAATAAAAACACAAACAAATCGCAAATAGATACAAATTTTCTAACAGAAAATCAGCAACTAAATACATTGCACTAACACCAACCTTGAAACAGAATCAAATTATCCAAAGAATACAGACCAGCCAGTTCACTTTACCACTCAAGAATCCTCCCAAAAATTTTTTCGCGTGTGGTACGCTCTAAAACAAGCAGAGAGACACAGTGCAGGATGAGAGGGACAATCGGGGCAGTACATACGACACTCCTTCCGCGTACCTCTTCGCCAACAGACTCTACATCTCCTACTGGGAAAATCTTTTGCGGGTGTGGGAGGAATGTGATCTGGAAAGTGGCGTTCTTTCAATCTAGCAACATCCTCCACCAGTCCAACTCTAGGAACACTTGCCTGTTCCACTACAACAAGGCTGCCTATTACAGACTCCTGAAACTTAACAAAAGTCATCGTTGACTCAGGGCAAGAATCCTGGAACACAACAAAAGCATTAAACATTGCCAAGTGGAAAAGATGGATAGCCAACTTCTTGTACCAAATGTAAGCCTTACGAAGAGCAGTGTAAGGTTCCAACCTCTGATCTACTCTGTCAACACCACCCATGTACCTATTATAGTCTAAAACACATACAGGTTTGCGCGCTTCAGCGACCTGACCCCAAACAGTCACAGGTGCAGTGCTTTCATCATGGATGGAAGTCAGCATGTAGACATCTCTCCTGTCTGTAAACTTCACAGCAAGAAGCTCCTGGCAACGCAACGCACTGCACTGTCCCCGCACAAGCTTTTGACAAAGAAGTTCTTTCGGAAAACCTTTACGGTTACAGCGGACTGTGCCACAAGCAAAAGTGTCCACTTTGGCCAATTCCCTGAACAACCGTACACCAGTGTAGAAGTTATCTACATATAAATGGTGGCCTTTGTTAAAAAATCCTCTTCCAAGTTCCCAAACAATTTTCTCAGTCACTCCAAAAGTGGACGGACAACCAGGGAGGTTAAACCTAGATTCCTTACCGGTGTACACCCTGAAATTAGAGACATATCCAGTCCTACTGTCACACAGCATATACAGCTTTATTCCATAGCGTGCCCTCTTACTAGGAATGTATTGCCTAAAAACCAAGCGGCCCTTGAACAACACCAAAGACTCATCCACTGCAATTTCTCTACCAGGGGCATAAATCTCAGAAAATCGATCAACAAAGTGATCAAGGACAGGCCTAATCTTAAAAAGACGGTCACAATCAGGGTGATCTCGTGGCAACGCTAAACCATTATCTACAAAGTGCATCATCCGAAGCAGAAGCAAATACCTGTCACGACTCATGACTGCCGGAAAAATAGACGTTGCCATCAAGGGACTGCTAGACCAATATGAAGCCAATGATGGCTTCCTTAGCAAGCCCATCAAAAAAGTTAAACCCAAGAACTTCTTCATCTCTTCAACATTTGTGGGAGTCCACCGGGTAGCTCTAGAGTGTGGCTTAAGACTGGCACTGTTGTCCCTCAAAAACTGTTCGGCATACAAATTAGTCTGCTCAACAATCTCTGCCAAAAACACATCGTCCATAAACAACTGAAAAAAATTTACAGGCAAAAAGTTCTCGGTATTCACTCTAGACCCTGGAACACCAGTAAACTCAGGAAATTCCGGCTGCACCATGCCAGGGGCAACCCAGAGGTCATCACTTTCAACGGGAAGACTTGCAGCCCCAGCCTGCAGCCCAGATGTCTCTTGCCGCACTACACCAACGGAAAGGCTTGCAGCCCCAGCCTGCAGCCCAGATGCCTCTTGCCGCACTACACCAACGGGAAGCCTTGCAGTCCCAGCCTGCAGCCCAGATGTCTCTTGCCGCACTACACCAACGGGAAGCCTTGCAGGCGCAGGCTGCAGCCCAGATGCCTCTTGCCGCACTATCGGCACATCAGTCTCCTCCTCTAACACAGGCACTTCATCCGCGCTAAGAGTATCTTCATCATCCGATGACCCCATACGGAGAGAAAACTCACTGCCAGAATCGTCCCCTGCCCCCTCTCCCTCAGAAGCAGAGTCAGTCTCTGACCCAATATCAGAGGAAGACTCAAACAGCAAACCAACAACCTGCTGAGCAGTCATCCTGCGGCTAGCCATTATACCTACTAAGATGGAAGACTGCACAAACAAGTCAACAACAACCAACAATGTGCAAACCAAGTAAGTAAAGAAATGTGTACCTTATATCAATAAGATCAATGTACTCAAAAACTATACAATCCAAAATCAAAAGAGACAGCTACACTCACCAGAAACAAACTCTGCAGTGACACAGCAAAGACCAACGATATCAAACTAGAAAGAAGAAAAAAAAACAAATTACTCACAAGACAACAAAATACACATCATGCACCAATGCAAAAAGTTTTTGAAACTCAAAAACCAAACATACTGCTATTATTACACCATTTGCAAAAAAAAACAGGCAGAGAAATCAAACACATTTGCATTGTACAAAAAAACAGTCTCTTACCAAACTACACAAACAGCAAAACCACCAGAACCAAAATGTCACCGTGAACAGAAGAAAAGCCTTCACCTAGAACAAAAAAGTAAACAAAAAAAACATTACAATTGGAAATCACAAAACATATAACAATAAACATTATAACATGCCATGTCACTACCCAAATGGTCAATCGGTTTGTGTGCCAGGTCAGGCAGAAAACAGCAGGAAAAAAAAGGCTATTCAGTCCCGGGGCAGGTGACCCAAATACATATAACAAATTGCACCCTGGAAGCGAGGGGTCACTTCTATTTCTAATTGAACTAATTCCCTGGTGTCTAGTGGGCTTTTCTGCCTCCAATGGGAGCAGAAACGGCAAAAAAATAAAACCGATCTGCCCACAGAGGGGGCAGAAAAGTCTTCAAAACATTTAGGGGCCCAAGGAAGCGACCCTTGCCCAAGGGGTCGCTTCCTACAATAATATTTATATCCCTGGTGTCTAGTGGGCTTTTCTGCCCCCCCCCAAAGAGCAGAAACGGACAGAAAGACGACCAATCTGCCCCCAGGGGGGGGCAGAAAAGTATTCTAAAAAATTAGGCCGCAAAGGAAGCGACCCTTGCCCAAGGGGTCGCTTCCTACATAAAGAAAAAGACATCCCTGGTGTCTAGTGGGCTTTTCTGCCCCCCCTGGGGGCAGAAACGGGCAGAAAGACGACCGATCTGCCCCCAGGGGGGGCAGAAAAGTCTCCTAATCACTTTACCACCCTAGGAAGCGACCCTTGCCCAAGGGGTCGCTTCCTACATAACGAAATAGACATCCCTGGTGTCTAGTGGGCTTTTCTGCCCCCCCTAGGGGGAGAAACGGGCAGAAAGAAGACCGATCTGCCCCCAGGGGGGGCAGAAAAGACTTCAAATTATTTGGCCCCCAAAGGAAGCGACCCTTGCCTAAGGGGTCGCTTCCTACATAGCATAACCAATATCCCTGGTGTCTAGTGGGCTTTTCTGCCCCCCCCGGGGGCAGAAACGCGCAGAAAGCGGACCGATCTGCCCCCAGGGGGGGCAGAAAAGACTTCAACAAAATTTGCCCCCAAGGAAGCGACCCTTGCCCAAGGGGTCGCTTCCTACATAGTAGGAACAGCATCCCTGGTGACTAGTGGGCTTTTCTGCCCCCCCCGGGGGCAGAAACGCGCAGAAAGTGGGCCGATCTGCCCCCAGGGGGGGCAGAAAAGACTTTGCAAAATTTTCGTCCCCAAGGAAGCGACCCTTGCCTAAGGGGTCGCTTCCCAAATCCAAATAAACAAATCCCTGGTGTCTAGTGGGGCATCCCTACTCCACGATCGCGACGCTGTGCGCGATCGTGGAGCAGGAATGCCCTGTATTGAGACATCGGGGGAGAGGAAATACTCTTTCCTCTCCCCCGATGCCTCAATACAAAAGAAATCACCCCCGCGGCCCCCACCGGACAACGGAACCTACCTCTTGCTGCCTTGGACGCGCTGGAAGAAATGGATTCCAGCGCGTCCAACGCTTCCTGATGACGCCGGCGCGCGCTGTGCGCGCTGACGTCATCAGAAAGCGTGGGGGGGCTCGGGGGGGGTCGGGGGTGGCAGCGGAAGCTCTTCCGCTGCCACCCCCGTAAAGGGGGCCAAGATCGAGGGACAAGGGGGGGAGCGCCAGCGCTTCCCCCGGGGGCTGTCCTCATGACGGAACGGTTCCGTCATGAGCACAGCCCAACCGATGCTCATGACGGAACCGTTCCGTCATGAGCATCGAAGGGGTTAATAAAGACGAGACCTGTTGCATTTTTTTTTTTTTTTTAAATCTCTTTTTATTAACATTTCCATTTTCAACCAGTACTGCAATACCATATCGTTCTTTACAAAGTACATCACAGTTTTCTCGGTTCAGCCTTTGCCGCGCACCAAGGGTCTCTGTTGGTTCCCCAGGACCCCAGCACTCGTCTCTTCAACCATATCAACCCTCGCGTGTCTTGCTTCCCTATCCACACCCCAGCTAGTCGGAATCGTCTGATAGGGATTTGTCTTGCGGGGGATCACAGATGTTGCCCCGATAGTCATTCCACTTCCCCCATATCTTAGTCCATTTTTGGCGCATCTTCTGTGGACATAGACCGACTTTTCAGTTACCATTAGTTCGTCCATACCATTACACCATTTTCGGAGGGTCGGGCCTGCCTGGCTCCCCACTGTTGCGCAATGTCTCTTTTGGCTAAGGCCATCCCCAGTGCTACCCATGTTTGCACTGTCTGCGTAATATCCACTTCCTCCCAGACCTGTTGCATTTTTAATGCTTGTTATTTTTGTAACGTAATTGAAATCTGTTTTACTGCTTGATCCAGACAGCCGTAACATTCAGATTCCGAGGGTGACCTTTCAAGCACTGGGAAGGCATCCCGTTGTCCAGGCATGTGGGCTTAGATAACTGTGGAGACAGAGGACAGTTCTTTCCTGCTGTTGTCAGAGGATAGCACTATAGTGCTATATAGTCTGCATTTAAAGTTCAGAACCTACCGGAGGCCCGCTGAGCCATCCTCTTGTTTACATTAACAAGTTTAGTGGCTTCTATGTGGCCTATGTGTGACTGCAAACCCATTTGACCTAATTTACATTGCACAATGTCACATTCATTAAGTTTCACCTGAGACAGATTTGTCGACAAAATATTTTGTAAACAAAACAACAAATAACAAGCATTGGCAAAGGCAGTAGGTTTCACCTATCCGAGATCCAGGGCTTTGTCAATGTTTTTTAGATTGCACAGGAGCATGGGCTGCTGAGCAACATGGCTTTAGGTAAACAAGAAAAGCGCTATGACGTGGACAGTGCTGGCAGCCTCATAGCACTATTTTCTTTACATTCAGCTATGTCGCAAAGCGGCATGCGCTGCTGTGCAACATATCTATAAAATTGACCAAACCAATAGCTCTTTCATAGGTTAAACCTATTGGCTTTGCCAAAGCTTGTTTTAAAAAATGGGCTGCCCTCACTTTTAACCTGTGACTGTGTTGTAAATACTACATATTCAAAACATGGGATTATTCTGATATTTAACAAGCAAGCAGCTGCCATTCCCAGTTCTTGTCTCATGAGACAGTGCTGATGGAGCCTGACATTCATAGCAATGGTTTCTTTAACCTATGTGAGTGGTGTGTTGAAAGGGTGATTGCTTCCTATTTCATCTTTCATCACAGGGTGACCATGCCATGAAGCATGTCACAGTATTCTTTCACGGTTATTTCCTTGTGATCAGATATTGCATTGCTCAGAGGTTACTTTCAGATTTGCACAGTAGCACATTGCTTTGAGGTTGCCTCCTGAGCTGAGGATGTCCCACTGCTCATAGGCTCTTCACGTGTAGTAGGATATCATATTGCTCATTCATTGCTTTGTGTGTAGTAGTAGGCCACATTGTTGTTACATTTGAATTCTCATATTTGTCTTCAGTAAATGGATACCGCAGCTCTTACATTTCCCCCCGTAGTAGGATATCTATTGTTCATACATTTTCTCCTCATGCGTTTCTTCCCATGTAGAAAAATGACATATGTTTCTTCGCTCTCATACATTTCTGTCAGGAATAGGAGGTCACACTGCTCAATCACTTCTTTGAGTGTGGTAGGGTACCACGTTGCTTATACTTGTTTTCCAATGGTATGCAAGACCCCAACACCACACCTTAGTGTCCTTTCTCCTCCTTCTCTTTCAGTACGGCCCTTCCTTTGTCGCTTGTAATTCTGTCCCGTCATAACAATGATTTATTAGCTTGGCTGACCCACGCTCTTCTTCCTACATATATTTTGTATCTTTCTGGTGACTATGTTTCTAAGCTTTGAATATGATTATTGACCTCTTGGAGATGGGCTTGCAATCAGTGTATTATTGTTGTTTTGTTTAATTAGTATTTGAAAATCAGTAAAGAAATGTAAAACAAATATATACTTGTCTTCCAATGTAGTAGATTACATTATTCATACATTTCTTCCCATGTAGTAGGAGATCACATTGCTCATACGCGTCTTGATTGTACTAGGTTACCACATTGCTCATTCAGTTCATTCTGTGTATAGGGATAACATATTTCTTAAACATTTCTTTTTGTGTAGTGGGATACCACGTTGCTCATGAGTAATAGGATATCACTTTGCTCCTATATTTCTTCCAGGGTAGTAGTGTGCCGCATCACTGATATTGTAGGATATCGCTATGCTCAAACAGTTCTTCCCATATAGTAGGATACCACCTTGATCATACACTTCTTCCTGTGTAATATGCACATTGCTCATCTCATAGCTTTCAGTGCAGTAGGAGATCAGATTAGGATATGACTTTTTCTCGTACACTTCTTTCATTATGTTAGGAAACCACATGACAAATAGAAACAAGCATTGGCATAGCCAATAGGTCTAGCCTTTGGGACCTTATAAGTGTTTAGCCATGCAACAGTTGATGTTGTTGCACCAAGGATATTGTGCTGCATAACTAAATTCTTATAAGGTCCCAAAAGTAGGACCTCTTGGCATTGCCAATGTTTCTCTTCACTCCTCCTGTTGTTTACAGTGCTAGTGGTTCAGAGCATACTGGATCTAAAACAAGCACACACAGCCACGTGCGTGTGCCAGATGATGGGACGTGCAGCTGGGGGATGGGCAACACGGTTTGTTTTGAACAGTCACGGTGCACCGACAGATGTGTGTTTTTGGGAGTCGAGATAACCTAGCCTGCCCAGCGTCTTTGCTGGAGAATAGGCTAGTTCAAAGATACAGCAGTAGATGCCACTTTAGTGGCGGGGGAGGGTGGTGTGCTTACCGTACCAGCAATCGTACAGCAGGGGTGCCATTGTGCACAACGACTCCTTCCCAGAGAAGCTCCCGGATCTCTTTTGTTTCCTGTTCATAGAGTAATTGTTGCACTCAGAGGCCTTGCTCTGCAACATAATATTCCCAAATCCACCAAGTTCATTGTTGGGAAATCCGAAATGGTTGATATTTTTTGGCCACTAGAACGTTCGGAACAAAAAATCATTTAAATACATTTGGGCACCGTTGCGTGGCGTTGGGGCGAAGCCGAAAGTAAATGTAACTGGTATCTTGTAAACTATTTATTACTACTTTTTGTTGTTGTTGTTACTTTCTTCCTCCTGAAAGAAACCTCACTACTACAGGGTAAAAATATGGTGAAAGCAGTTCTTACGCTATCTTCCCTCTTGGGTGTTACCGGATGCTGGCATGGAAAACCCTGTGACAATAAGAGATGCCCAGATAGGGGTTACACCACAGCAGGAAGCGTAGCAGGGGCACACGCCCTCCCCTCGCGGGAGACAGGCTGCTGCTGCGATTGTGATTTAACCCAGTGAGCACTTATACTTTGTGTCCGAGATCAAAGCATGGGGCACGCAGTTACAAACAACCCTGGTAAACGAAAGCTCATGCTAATATTCGTGAAACAAAATTTCCCAGCCATACACATGATATCTAGTTTTGTATTATTTTTTGCTGAGGTGTTTAATTTACAGATATGCCTCTGAAAGAGCGGGCATCTAACAAACTTTTAGCAAAATGATAAGTGTTTACCTAGAATAAATTCTGCAAGGTTTTCCAAAAGTGAACAGTCGCCCGGATGCAATTGTGCTGAGGTTTCACAAAATTGAGCAGTTGCATACGAACTGTTCCTATGACTTCAAGCAGTTCACTGTCACCCAGATGTAAGTGTCCGTCATTTCCGGAAGTAACTAAACCTTTAGAAACAATTGTGTGAGCCTTCTCAGAAATGCATGGTCACCGGTAAGGTGGGAAGCTTTCCCAGACAAGCACGGCACGAAAGTGAAAGCGACCGCTAGACAGCCATATGTACACAAGAGCGGTCACGCTAAGTAGGAGCAGATGGCCCCTGCCTGCCGCTGCTCGCTCCTGCAAGGTGGATGCCGTCACACGCACGAGTGTTTGAAAAGTACAGAACGATTCGAAAAGGTCATCTCCTAGAGCAGCGCATGCGCGCTGCGCTAAGCTCGACCTAAAAAAAAAGGAGGCAAGACACACGTTAAAAAATTGGCGGGTGTGTTGATTTGAAAGAGAGCTGCCTCCAGAGGGCTGCCTTTAGGAGACGTATTAACAGTGTGCCACCTTTTTCGTGTTGCAGTGTTTGTGTGCCTCCTAATGACCTTTCTGTATCGGGTCTTATTGTAGACAGGGGCATAGAGGCACTGAGATTCCTCATTTGAATGGGGACACACTCACATGCAAATGTGGGCATGCCCTTTCATCATAGAGCTGGCGCTGTATGTGCTTCTGGGGCCCCTTCTGTAATACCATTGTGCCCCAAGGGCACACAAAGCAGGCGCACACACCCGTTGCACCCCGGGGCACAATGTCCAATACGGCCCCAGGACTACAGCTGTGGTGTGGTCTCCTTTTGCCTTAAGCAGCTGCGTGGCAGTATGCTTGTGTATGGTTTAGAAACTCCCATTGCACACAGTCCTGAGTTAAAAAGGAATTTAGTTTGGAGGTATTGCCTAAAGGCCTGAGCTGCCGAATTTGAAACAGGGAACCAGGTTTGAGCCCGGCATTGGCTCAAAATCCTGTGATCGGGGCAAATCAATTAATCTCCTGTGCCTAAAAAATAAATCTGACCTTGTGTAATGTAATCTGTTGTCATCTAAAGTGTTCTAATGCCTTTGGCCTACGTTTGAACTATATAAAACTGCAAAGAGAAGAGAAGGTTCTAGACTGAATAAAATCCCTTTTCCGTCCACTTATGTTTTCATGTAGCTTTTTACTGTTATATGCATACCTATAAGGGAACTACAATGAAGTTGCAGAGTTACAGTGCGCCATAAGATCCATGCAGAGTGCATGAATTTTAATTTTTTGGGTTTCATGAAAACTGTAGTAGTATTAATTAATTTAATGTTTTTCTGCAGTGCCACCGTATCACCTTATGCATTCATCTATTGCTGGAAAATGTCTAGTTGTTGGTTTTACCAAGAGCCATCAGACGTCACAGTGGTAGGCACACAGCATTGACTGCACAGTAGCTAGAATAGATTTTTGATGGAGGGCGGAAGGATGTACTGGGTGCAGCTGTTAGCGCAAACCTGAACTTTCTCGAAATTGGGCGTGTCATCATTTCTCTCTTAGTAAGCTGACATAACTGGGTTGGTTTCTAACCATGTCCAAGTATTTGTGCAACCTTTAATGTAAAGCCTTTCTGTTTATTTGTAAAGTTGATGTTAAAACATGCACTGGCATAGCAGTAGGTTTGATTTTTGTACCCTTCTTGTACACCTGCAGCTAAACAGCATCCACATATACATTGACCTAGCCGCCACCTGCAACTAAACCTGGAGGGACGGATGCATGCCAGATTTTTAGCATCTCCACATGTAGTTATCTTAAAAATACTGCATGGATCCCCCTCCAGGACCGACTTTGGAGCACCCTGAACTAAACAAACGGAGCAACAAATCTACAGCCATTGAGGCACCGACACACATAGACCATGTGATACACAGTCACATGTATACAAAGACTCAGGCGTGTCATCTGATGTTTGATTATCTAAGGCCAATCTCAAAATGCTACATGTGTGTCAAGAATTCCTGTCATGCGAGGGGAGGAAAACACGCCCTTATGTAAACAGGAGAGCTGTTATATAACTCAAGGAAAACACGCCCTTATGTAAACAGGAGAGCTGTTACATAACTCAAGGAAAACACGCCCTTATGTAAACAGGAGAGCTGTTACATAACTCAAGGAAAACACGCCCTTATGTAAACAGGAGAGCTGTTACATAACTCAAGGAAAACACACCCTTATGTAAACAGGAGAGCTGTTACATAACTCAAGGAAAACACGCCCTATAAAGGGAGGAACCGGGAGGTACAACGCTGTCGGATATTGTGTTTACACCAACGTACCTGCTTAGTGAAGAGCAGTGTTCCGGAGTGGTGCTCCAGTAAGGCAAGAACGGAGGTAGGTCGAGTCGTTACTCCCTGGGCCGTGTCTTGCCCCATCGTCACCTGTGAAGGACCCGGAAGCTCTACCGGATAACCATTGAGCTTCGCTTTTTGACTCGGCTGAGTCAAAGCGCAGTGGCGCTTTTGCTGGTTGGAGTCGTAACTCCCAGCCCGACCAGAGATACAGGGACTGCCAGCTGTAACGCACACCAGGAGGTGTTTGCCGCGTTACAGACTCGGAAGTCCACGGGATCGATCGAGCGGCTGCTCTCGGTTCAGTCTTCTTTGCTTGTGATTGGGGTATCGGTGACGCATCACCAGGAGGTGACTCCGCGTCCCGGTGCAGTCTGAGGAAGAGGTTGAGCGGCTGCTCCCTTCAGGTAGAGACCCCGGCTGGGTGTTTCCCTGACTCCTCGATTCTCCCCAACACTCTTCGTGCCCCTCACAGCCTACCGATTGGCATTGTTGGCCATTTCATTTCTGCCCTCTGTTGGCATACGCCGGGATCGGCGTATATGCAGAGGACGGTTAGGACCATCCGTGCTGTGGGCTGGTAACGTACTTAGCCTGGAGGATTCCAGTGACTATAACCTTTGTTTATTCCTTGTATTATTTTTGCCTTCATTAAAATAACTAAACCTTCACAAGTGGTTGCGTTCTCATTATCGTGTCTGTTAAACGATCCTGAGACGTTCAGGGCGTTACAAAATATCCGACCTTAATAAACACTAACTGTCTCCCGGTCGATAACAGACATGGCAACACTTGATGATGTGCTGGCTGCTTTAGCGACCGTGCAAATTGAATTGGCTGCCTCCAGGCAAGAAACAGCCGATGTAAAAGCCAGACTGGATGCTATCCATTTGGACCCGCTCACGCCCAGCACCTCCCTCACGAACCAGACCCCTGCGGTAGTAGTGGAAATGCCGGTAGCCGTCCCCTTGGCAACACCAGAGAGGTACAGTGGGGATCCTAACACAGTGCAGGTATTCCTCACACAAGTGGCGCTACATTTATCGTGCAAACCAAGGGCGTTCCCCACGAGTCAGGCTCGTGTGGCTTTCCTTATATCCTATTTGGCTGGAAATGCGGCACAATGGGCCGTACCTCTGGTGAGCAGGGACGACCCCATCTTATGTGATTGGGGTGCTTTTCGCGAGGAATTCCTGAAAGTCTTCGACAGAAGGGCTGACTCATACACGGCGGACCGTGAAATGCTTGAGTTGAGACAGGGATCCAACGACCTGGTGCAGTATCTCAACGCGTTCCGAAGGCTGGTTGCGGAAACCAAGTGGCCTGTTGCTAAACCGACGGCGCTCTTCCATCACGGGCTGTGCGAGGAGCTCAAGGACGCCGTGGCTCATATTGACCCACAACCCAAGACATGTGAGGGCCTTATCAACCTGGTATTACGGCTGGAACATAGGCTAAGTGAAAGAAAGGGGGATCATGGGAGAAAAGGAAAATCCCTTCCATCCTATGTGACAGTGGGAAGTCCTGAAACTGCCACCGCATCCAAGGGAGAACCCATGGACATCGGCGCAATACGAGCGAGCCTCACAGCCACGGAGAAAGAGTCACGCCGTAAACAAGGATTGTGCCTATATTGTGGCAAAAAAGGCCACTACGTACGTGAATGCCCTGCCAAACCGAAGACGTCACGTTATCGGGCCAACCGGTCGGTAACAGCCGTGGTGGACGTACCGGCGGAAAACTAGAGGACTCCCAGACCAAAGAAGGGGCATCTCGGAGTCACTCATCCATCCCTTCACTTTCCAACTCGGTCACTAAGGGACAACGACACCTGTTTCTCACGGTGCACGTGGGAGTGCATGACCAGTGGATACCCGTTGTGGCCATGGTGGATTCAGGGGCCACTGGCATGTTTATGGACCACAACGAGGCATGCAGGCTAGGGCTAGTGCTTCTTCCCAAAGCTGTACCCGAAGACGTCTATGCTGTAGACGGAAGGCGATTGGTGACGGGGCCCATCTGGCAGCACACGGGGGTCCTTCCGATGAGATGTGGGAGGAACCATTTGGAACAAATCGATTTTAACATCATCCGAGCGCCCCAATATGGCGTCATATTGGGATTGCCGTGGCTACAGAAACACAACCCCTCTGTGGATTGGCCAACACATCGCATCGAACTGACGTCACCGTATTGCATCCTGCATTGTGGAATAAGAACGGAATCCCTTGACGCAGATGAGAGCGGAAGTCAGACGGTGGCTACAGCGGCAGAAAAGGATGTGGCTCTCCCCCAGGCTTATCACAGTTTTGAGGATGTGTTTGATGAGGTGAAGCGGAAGTGCTACCACCACATAGACAGTTTGACTGCCAGATCGACCTGGTGCCAGGGGCCAGCGTTCCCAGCGGCAGGCTGTATGCCCTGACGGAGCCTGAAAACGTGCATCTCCGGGGGTACCTGGATAAACTCCTCAAGCTAGGATTCATCCGCCCGTCCAAGTCTCCGGCCGCCTCGCCACTCTTCTTCATCCCGAAGGCTAATGGAGAGCTGAGAGCCTGTGTGGACTTTAGGGCATTGAATGCGATAACCGTAAAGAATCGGTACCCCTTGCCTCTCATCAGTGTACTTCTGGAACAGGTCAAGAAAGCTCGTATCTACACCAAGTTGGATTTGAAAGGGGCATACCATCTGGTGCGCATGAGGGACGGAGACGAGTGGAAGACCGCCTTTAAGACCAGGTTCGGCCTTTTTGAGTACCTCGTCATGCCGTTCGGTCTGTGCAACGCCCCGGCAGCCTTTCAGTACTTTTTGAATGAGGTATTCAGAGAGGAGTTGGATATCTACGTGGTCGTATATATCGACGACATCCTCATCTATTCGTCCAGTGTGGAGGAGCACGTACACCACGTCAAAGCTGTGCTCCAAAAGCTGAGGGAAAACATGCTGTTTTGTAAACTCAGCAAGTGTGACTTCCACGTCACATCCGTGGAATTCCTCGGAGTGATGCTGAGTCCAGAGGGACAGGAGATGGCAGAACGAAAGATCAAGGCGGTGAAAGAATGGCCGGTGCCCCAAAGCGTGAAGGACGTCCAAAGTTTCATTGGCTTCGCCAACTTTTACAGGCGGTTTATAGATGGATTTTCAGGATTGGTGGCCCCAATCACACAGCTACTGAGGAAGTCCAAGGAGTTTGTCTGGTCCCCTGAAGCGAACACAGCCTTTGAGGCCCTGAAAAGCGCCTTTGGTAAGGCGCCGGTGTTGGCTCACCCCGATCCGGATCTCCCCTACGTGGTGGAAGCGGACGCATCGGATGTGGCGCTGGGGGCTATCTTGTCCCAACGCAACCACGACACAGGGGTGCTTCATCCCGTTGCGTACATGTCCCGCAAACTCAACGACGCCGAACGCAACTACCATATTGCGGAGAAGGAGCTTCACGCAATCAAGGACGCCTTCACCGAATGGAGGCATTGGTTGATGGGGGCAAGACATGTGGTATCGGTGTACACGGACCATCGGAACCTACAGTTCATGACGGCCACAAGACACCTTTCTCCCAGACAGCTGCGGTGGATGATCTTCTTTGCGGGGTTCAACTTCCGCATCACATATCGGCCGGGGACGGAAAACCGGAAGGCGGACGCCCTGTCCCGTCAATCTGCAGTTAAGGAACCATTGCCTGCGACCGAGCATTCCATCATTTCCCCGAGGATGGTATTGGGGGTTATCCAACCGGATACTTTCCTGAGGGGAATAAAGAGAGGGATCAGGTCATTCGCATGGCGGAGGTGGCTCCTCAGTCACAGAGAATGGCAGCTGAAGGACGGGATACCCCTGAAGGGCAGGTGCCTATTGATACCCACGCCTAGGCTAAGGAAACAAGCATTCATCTGGTGCCATGACTCTCCATGCGCAGGTCATTTGGGCTTTGAAAAAACGGTGGCTAGCATGGGACGGCATTTCTGGTGGCCAACCATGAGAGTGGATGTCAGGAGGTGGGGACAGGAGTGTCCTACGTGTGCTACCATGAAGGCCGACCATGGCCGAACCCAAGGGCTCTTACATCCACTTCCGACCCCGGATAGACCATGGGATAGCATATCTCTGGACTTCGTGGTGGGCCTACCGGTAGACCAGGGGATGACGGCAATACTGGTGGTGGTGGATTACTTGACGAAAATGGGGCACTTCATCCCCTGCAAGAGAGTCCCTACGGCCGGGGAATTGGCGTCACTACTCCTAAAGAATGTGGTACGACTGCATGGATTACCTGGGGTGATCGTGTCGGACCGGGGGTCGCAGTTTACTGCGCAATTCTGGAAGACTTGGTGCACTGCGCTGCATGTTAAGACCGCCCTGTCCACCAGCTACCACCCTCAAACGGACGGCCAAACCGAGCGCCTGAACCAAACGCTCAAACAGTATCTGCGATGTTTTGTGGACCAGGGCAGGGAAGAATGGGTCGACTTGCTATGGGTTGCAGAGATAGCCTATAACAACGCCACTCACAGCTCCACACAGTCATCTCCGTTCTATAGCAACTATGGCCAACATCCCAGGTTCTTGCCATTTCTACATCCGTTCAGAGAGGACAGGATTCCCGCCACAGCGGACAGGGTGGCACACATAAAAGACACGTTGATGCGCTCAAGGGCTGTCCTAATAGAGGCCAAGAGAAGATACAAGGCTGCGGCAGACAGGAAGAGAAGGCCCGGGCCACTGTACCGCACTGGAGACTACGTCTGGATATCCACAAGAAACATGAGGTTTCGAAAGAACAGTGTGTTCCATCCCAAGTACATGGGCCCCTATCGAATTACCAAGTGTATGGGTCCCGTGAACGTGAAGGTGTGCTTGCCCCAGTCATTGCGGATACACCCTGTCTTTCATGTATCATTGCTCAAGCCAGCACCCTCCAAGCCGTCTGGGACACCCAGGCCGGTATGCGTGGAGTCGGAGGTGGAGTATGAAGTGTCGGGCATACGGGCGTCCAAATGGCGCAGGGGGAAGCTGTGGTACCTGGTTGTGTGGAAAGGCTATGGCCCGGAGGAGCAGTCATGGGAACCGGCTGAAGGGGTTCATGCTCCGCGCTTGGTCTCCTTGTTCCATCGGCGTTTTCCTGCCAGCGCTGGACCCGTGGGGAGCCGCTGAGAGGGAGGATGTACTGTCAAGAATTCCTGTCATGCGAGGGGAGGAAAACACGCCCTTATGTAAACAGGAGAGCTGTTATATAACTCAAGGAAAACACGCCCTTATGTAAACAGGAGAGCTGTTACATAACTCAAGGAAAACACGCCCTTATGTAAACAGGAGAGCTGTTACATAACTCAAGGAAAACACGCCCTTATGTAAACAGGAGAGCTGTTACATAACTCAAGGAAAACACGCCCTTATGTAAACAGGAGAGCTGTTACATAACTCAAGGAAAACACGCCCTATAAAGAGAGGAACCGGGAGGTACAACGCTGTCGGATATTGTGTTTACACCGACGTACCTGCTTAGTGAAGAGCATTGTTCCGGAGTGGTGCTCCAGTAAGGCAAGAACGGAGGTAGGTCGAGTCGTTACTCCCTGGGCCGTGTCTTGCCCCATTGTCACCTGTGAAGGACCCGGAAGCTCTACCGGATAACCATTGAGCTTCGCTTTTTGACTCGGCTGAGTCAAAGCGCAGTGGCGCTTTTGCTGGTTGGAGTCGTAACTCCCAGCCCGACCAGAGATACAGGGACTGCCAGCTGTAACGCACACCAGGAGATGTTTGCCGCGTTACAGACTCGGAAGTCCACGGGATCGATCGAGCGGCTGCTCTCGGTTCAGTCTTCTTTGCTTGTGATTGGGGTATCGGTGACGCATCACCAGGAGGTGACTCCGCGTCCCGGTGCAGTCTGAGGAAGAGGTTGAGCGGCTGCTCCCTTCAGGTAGAGACCCCGGCTGGGTGTTTCCCTGACTCCTCGATTCTCCCCAACACTCTTCGTGCCCCTCACAGCCTACCGATTGGCATTGTCGGCCATTTCATTTCTGCCCTCTGTTGGCATACGCCGGGATCGGCGTATATGCAGAGGACGGTTAGGACCATCCGTGCTGTGGGCTGGTAACGTACTTAGCCTGGAGGATTCCAGTGACTATAACCTTTGTTTATTCCTTGTATTATTTTTGCCTTCATTAAAATAACTAAACCTTCACAAGTGGTTGCGTTCTCATTATCGTGTCTGTTAAACGATCCTGAGACGTTCAGGGCGTTACAATGTGACAAGAGAGAGAACAAATTAGAGGGGGTGCGAGAGCAACCTTGTGAATGGAATGATCTTCCCTAAAATCGGTCATTAGATTGTAGTCCCTTGGCAATGATGAGGTAGGAGAGTAAAATAGGCGAGCGGAAAGAGATGACGGGAGACGGAATTAAGAATTGGGGGCTAGTAGCCATTAATCAATGTCGTTGCAAGAGGTGAGCCCTGCTTCTAGCACGATCATTGACATAAGCCAGCCATGAGTTGATATGGGTCACTTATGTTACCATTATCTATTTAGGAAGTGATATGGGCCACGTACCTCGCACAAGAAATGTTGACTTAAAATTCTGACTGTACATAGGTATTATTTAATACTATTTACAGCATCAGTTATCACATTACTACCTAGAACTATTCGCTGTACAAATATCGGCAGTTTAACACAACCATACCATGCAGTAGCATACATACAGCAGACGATAACACCCAGGCTCAGATTTACAAAGCCATTTAGCATTTCTTAACGGTCTAATCGCTATTACCGCCCGTTAAAACATGCTAAATGGCCTTAGCAGCTGCACAGAGGGCCAAAACCGGTCGCAATCTGCGATGTCTACCAGGTAGAAATCTCAAATTGCAACCGTGAAATAGGAATCACAAATAGGGATTACCGATTTGCGAATCCTAAAGCACATGTAAGTACCATTTCCTAAATGCGAATCGGGCATTTAGGCAATGCTATTACCATTGACTTGAAGTCAATGGTAACCATGTGCAAAATGTAAAAATGCATTTAAAAATGAATTTTTTTAATGTTACATGAAGCGCACCTATGCCCCTAGGGTATATATGCACTTACATGTGCACTAGGAAATTCGGGAGGTCTCCAGGGGGGCCTTAAGCCCGTGACTTTGCATTTTGTAAATTGCTATTTCTTATTATGAAATCGCAATTTAGGAAATGCAAACAATTTCCTATTTTGCCCACAGGCAGGAATGCAATGGCATTTCCTATTTTTGATTCCCTAATAGCAATTCCGACTTTGTATTAAGAAATCGCAAATTTGTACATATCCTTTTGCATTTCTTAAATAGCAATACCTACTGAGTTGCTAATTAGGAAATGCAAACGGGAAGCTTTGTACTTCTGGGCTCAAGGGCTCTAGACAGTGATAAATAAAATGGCAACTGGGCTCAATTGAAATCGTTCTTACAGATTGTGAAGTTAAACTTTGGGTAATACAATAAACCTCAAAGCTCAATTAAACAAGGGTTCTCCAAAGTCGATCCTGGAGGGCCACATCCATGCCAGATTTTTAGCATATCCCCATCTAGATAAATGTAGTTATCTTAAAAATCTGGTATGGGGTGTGTGGTTTCACTACGCATGGAGTGAGAAGCACGCTGAGGGAGCTCGGCATCGGGGCACTATCTGAATCCCTACACAGTCCGGCTGGACACCAGAGGAGCCCTGGACTCTTTAAGCCGTGCGGCGCGGTGCTGCAGATGCCGGTGACCGCGATTTCGGCAGTGGGGCCTGGCGCACGCAGCTGCCATCTTGGTCGTCCTGAACCCCGGAGAAAGGGCTGCGAGTAAGGGCGTGCTTCCTGAGACGGCCAGCGGCATCTGAAATGCTCCGCTCCACAGACTAAGGCGGAGGTGTGCACCTGGGCAGACAAGCGACGGCTTGCGACTGACGCCCTGGGACATAGGGGCTGCAGCGCATCACAGTGAGAGAGCCTGTGGCCGCCATCTTGGGATCTTCATGGCAGGAGTACGTTCGTGCCGCAGCTTCTCCTGTGGGCCTCTCTACACATTACTGGGGCTTTGAAGGGCCCGAAACGTCAAGACAGCAGGTACCGGAGGTTTCGTGACGCAACCAGAGGCTCTACGTTGCCTGGCCCTTCCCTGGGGGTCGCCACTCTTCACCTCTGGGAGTTTCTTCTGGGTGCCGGCCCTGATCTTACCTCATCAGCAGATTGACTCTTTCTCCCCCGGAGTGCATTGTGATAGCGCCTCCCTGGGCGGGACCGGCGCCTGCTGTTCTGGGATCTTACCTGACTGTGATATTTCTGTGCAGTGCCATATTGTCAGCGCAGCGCAAGTATTCTTGGCACTACTGGGCCTTATTGGTGGTGCTGGCTGGCTGGAACGCATTGGGGCCCCTTTGCTAAATAAGGTCCGGGCTTGGAGGGGCTGTGGTGCTCTGGAGGGCCTTCCTTACCATGGTTGTCTGTTGTGGCACATATTTTGACGCTCTGAGTGGAGTCCTTTTGCCCTGGTCCATGCTTAGCCCCTGCTTCCTTGGGGATTTCGCTTACAGAGGTTGGTGGCAGCTCGGAGAAGTCTGCGATCAGTGACAGCTGGGGTACGCACTGTTGCTGTTGAAACCTGCGAGAAGGTGGACTCTTTGCTTGCCTGCTCACATTTTTCCCCTACACACTCCATGGGAAGGTGACTGGAGGGGCTGTTGATGTTGTGGGGTGGAGTCATCGACCCTCTCCTTTACCAGCCTCCCTCTCTGTTTGGGGTTGCCCGCCGACTGCTCCAGTGGTTCCTCTCACCTTTATTGCAAATACTTTTGACTATATGCCCTGGGGCGTGCTGGGCCCCTTGCCCCAGACCTAGACCTTCATTGAGAGTGTTATTGTTTGAAGGGTCATGCCACGCTCTAAAGCTGGGAAAGAAGCTACTGCGACTTTGAAAGATAATCCTGTAATGTCGTTGTGGAACAAGCCTGGGCCTGCAGCTTCTGTGACTATGGCATCCCCATGAAGGCTCTTCGGCTCCCCTCACTCAATCCTTCATGGCTAATTTCTTGCAAGAGATCAAGTCGGAAATTGAATCCCTCAAATCTGAAGTCAAAACATGTATCAAGGAACTCAGAAAGGACATCACAGAAATTGGGGAGAGGGTGGAGGACTTTGAGAAGACTGTGGATGCCCACACGGAGGATCAGGAGCATCTCTGGCAACGTCTAGCCCTCCTCGAAGAACAACACATTGAGCTCCAAATAAAGCAGGAGGATTTGGAAAATAGGAGCAGGCGTAACAACCTGTGCCTCCAAGGAGTTCCTAAAGGGGCAGAGGGCTCAGACATCATGACTTTCATTGCGGAGCTCCTCCACGAGACCAGAGGGGATGCTGACGCTTCCCTGCCGGCACTCGACAGGGCACACCGAGTGGCGGTACCCCCTGGATGCTCTGACTAGTCCCTGACATACTAACCAGGGTTCACTTCTTCACGGAGAAGGAGGCAATCTTAAAAGCAGCGCGCAACAAATCTGAATTATCCTATAAGGGATCCACTATCCAACTTTTCCAAGACCTTGCACCCACCACACTCTGGCGCCGCAGGGACTTTAAACCTTTTACCGACAAGCTTCGTGAATTGGGTATCGTATACCAATGGGAACATCCTTTTGCTTTAATCTTCAATTGGGAGACTAAACGCAGGGTTCTACGTTCTCTCCAAGAAGCTACCCAGCTGCCCCATCTCCTGGCCTCCTCTACACCAACTAGCCCTTCACGGCTGCTGCCCCTGGACAGGGAGCCTGCAAAGCTGCAATGGGCTAGAGCGCTTAGACTGCGCCGACCATCTAAACATGGGGAATGGTCCTCTTCCCAAGCCAAACAGGACATAATTAATCTCCGTTCTATAGATGGCGAGATGTCTCCCACTCTTTCTCAAGTAAAGGCAGACTGAGAGATCTGCGGTGCTAGAAGGTTTGACTGAGCTTTGCCCCTAACGCTTCCCGCTGGAGCAGCGATGGTTTCTCATATGCAGTAATCGTTTTTTCTTTGCTACAGGATTGGTGGTAGATAATAGGAAAACGGCGCTCTAGGGTTTTATCACATATAAACTAGGTCACAGTCTGAAATCTGGTACGGTGCAGTGAGTTAGGGAAAAACCACCAGATCTGCAAGTTTGTTGTCGAGACCACCCAGCTATACATACAGGTCCTCTGCACACATTAGAAATTACAAATACAAGTTCATGAACACATCACAGTTTGTCTGTCATGTGTATCTCAAGGTGATTTATTTCAGTCTTTCTGTGAGTGAAGTCCGTTCTGCACTTCACTTAGTTCTGTTTCTTAGCCAACACGTGTTTCGTCGCTGTTACATGGGATTACCCCCTGACTTCTTCAGGGCTATGATCAGTATCTTGAAATTTCTTGATTTCGGTGATATTTCCCACCCGAAAGGGTTCCTGTTAGTCTTTGTATATTAGAAAAGTTCTCAGAGATGTCATCACTTATTGTGATAGGTCCCGGTTGTTTCTTGCAGCTAGTGTAAATGGTATTACAACTGCTGCCCCATCCGGCAAGCTCTGTGAGTCGAGTTAGAATCTCCCTGCACATGCGTGTACACAGAGTCCAGTTGTGTTTTCTTTGCCATGGCTACAGCTTGGCCGCGGAGCCGGCGCTTCTCGTATGGCAGTTGTGTTCTAATTAATGAGGCTCGCCCCAACCACCTATTCCTAAGAGAGTGACATCTCTGGAATGGCTTGTGCTATTGAGCCTAGCCTGTTCTTGGACTGGAATAAGACTTGTCGGCCTTTGTTGGTTTTTGAAGTTTTGCTCTATATCTCCTTTTCTTTCTTTTATCCTTTTCTTTTTCTTGGAGGGAGGGTTACCGCACTGGGACTATGCTGATTTCTCGCTGCTGGTTATTGCACTGTGTAATGGATCCACCTCATTTATTGTTGGATGTGGCAGTATATTCTTGCGTTGTCATCTCTGACGGGTGGTCCACTGAGGGAGGACGGGGAGCCTTGGGCTCTGTATTGATAATCCAACACTTGAGGGCGGATTAATATATTTGGTGCTTGCTATGACTACTATACCCTGTCTGAAGATTCTCTCTCTTAATGTGAAGGGTCTTAATGCCCCCAACAAGGGCCGTCAGATCTCGCCCTACTTATTACAACAGAACCCGGCCATTGTCTTCTTGCAGGAGACACACCTCCTGAGGAAGGACAAACACAGCGTGGCCCACCCTAAATGCCCCCTTCAGTGTCAGGCATTGGGGCCTGCAAAATCAGCTGGGGTGGCTATTCTCTGTTGGGCAGGCATTCGTCAGGGAACTGCGCGAGTGATATGCAGCAAGGAGGGCAGATTTATCAAATTAGTGGTCCGGGTTGGAGTACAGACACTTAGTCTTGTTAACATCTACGCTCCCAACCAAGCACAGGATCTCTTCATCAGAGACCTCCTACGGGAACAGTTAACACAAAATGATCATCAGCTTATACTTGGGGGTGATTTAAATTTGGTTTGGGATGCAGGGTTGGATCGGAGTGCAAGTACATTTCAAAGGCCGAGGCCATGTCCACATCCTTAAAGAAATTGTTTACTGATCTGGGACTACTGGATGTCAGGCGCTATCACTGTCCCGATACACAAGATTGTTCATACTATTCGCATGTTCACCGTTCCTATTCTGGCATCGATTATTTGTTTGTCTCTCATTCCCTGGTACACAATGTTTTATCTGTTTCTATTTCATATATCTCTATCTCAGACCACGCACACTTGGAAATGCTGTTGCACAATCACGCACATCACTCGAGACGGCCACCTCGACGGCGACTCCCTCCCCACGTCCTACATGACCCAGTAGATGTGGTTGACCGTGAAGCCATCACGTCATATTTCTTGTCTAATGATCTCACAGAAACACCTTTTCCCCATAGTGTGGGATGATTTTAAAGCCACTATTTGGGGTCAAATAACTTCCATAGCGTTATCCCGGGCCTGGGAAGCCCGTTTGTTTGGAAATACCTTGACCAAGGATATTAAGTCACTCGAGAAACTAGATCAGGAACATCCCTTGGTTATTCATAAGCGACGTTTGGCTATGCTTCGAGGCCAGCTACGGGCTCATAGAAGCAATAAGGCAGAGCGAGCCTTGTTGGCATTGAAGCATAAGTATTATGATGGAGAGGATAAGGGGGGAGCAGTATTAGCGCACCGTCTATGGAAGCGGGCAGCAAAGGCACATATTGTTAAACTTAAACTGGTTGATGATGCTTGGGCTACCACCGAACCTGCTAGGCTAACAGCCTTTCATGACTATTACTCTTCTTTGTGTGCACAGGAGACTCCTAGCCCAAACCAGATTCAGGCGATCTTTGAAGAATGCAAGTGGACCCCGATAGATGGGCAACATGCACTGCTTCTCGAAGACCCACTCACATTAGACTCAGATAAAAGATCATCTGCTACGCCTTTTTAACTCCTTCACAGACACTAATGGTCCTTCCACTTCAATGGCCGTAGCTGAAATTGCACTTTTCCCCAATCCGGGTAAAGATCCCACAATGTGTTCCTCATTTCGCCCCATTGCACTCCAGAATACAGATAGAAAACTTTACACCAACATGTTGGCCAAACACCCAGACCCCCATTTGCCGTGGCTCATCGAGCCTGACCAGGATGGCTTTATCTGGCACCGACAGGACACTGATAATGTATGGTGAATAGCGCACCAGGTAGGGAAGGCCCACCGCTGGGATATACCTGCCTGCTTGTTGTCACTCGATGCTGAAAAAGCATTTGACCGAGAGGAGTGGGACTTCCTGCGAGCTGTCCTACGGAAGAAAGGGTTGGGGCCCATGATGGATTCGCAGATCATGGCGTTGTACACATCACCCCAAACCCAGGTTCGGGTCAATGGTCAACTTACGGGTCCTATACACATCCAGAGGGGTACCAGGCAGGGGTGTCCGTTATCACCTCTGCTCTTTGCACTTGTAATTGAACCTCTTGCCATACTGATCCGTCAATCGACGGACATCAGTGGCATCATTCATGGAAGAGTAGAACATAAAACAGCTCTTTTTGCGGATGACCTCCTTACATTATCAAAACAGCATACTTCTCTGCTGGCACTCCAAGCCCTACTCTAATCTTTTGAAGTTGCTTCGGGCCTTAAAATCAACCATGCAAAATCCTGTGCCTTAAATCTTACAATCCCTGTAACCGAGATCCTGGTACTTCAGTCCCTAGTTCAACACCAATGGGCTCCTCATTCCATTAGATTTCTTGGACTCAATCTAACCTCTACTCTCAGTACGTGGTCGCAAGCGAACTGGCCGGAATGTAAAACGGCAGTCATGGACGATACGAACCTGGAAATATCTGCCTAAATCGTGGCTCCGGTGTCTGAACACGGTTAAAATGTCAGTGTTGCCGAAAATATGGTACTTATTCCAAACATTGCCCACTCCTTGACAACAAAGCTAAATTCAGCACCTCCAACGTGAACTTACCACCTTGACTTGCTGGAATATTATTGGGCCTCGCACTTACGCTACATTTCAGAATGGGTTGTGTGGGAGAGTGAGAAAGCCTGGTTCCACATGGACGGGGCTGTGGCATGCCGACCCTTGACGGGAGGCTCGACCGCGTAGTGCCTACATGGCCATACCCACGAAAACCGTTTTGGAACTATGGGACAAACTTGCACTATCCAGGGCCTTACCTCCTTTCCATCCCCCAACACCTTTATTGCTCGTGATCCACACTTTCCACCAGCCCTGCAACCCCATTCCTTCCAGGCTTGGTCAGAAGGAGAATGTCGAATCCTCAGGGATCTTTTCTTGGGAGACACCTTCAAGTCTTTTGATCAATGCAAATGGGAATTTCACCTTTCTGAGGGCGCGCGACTGCAATATCTTCAGCTTTGACACTGTGTGCAATCATCGTCCGCTGTCCAAGAAGCCAGTCATCCTTTCACCCCCTTTGAATTACTGGTCCGTTCTTATGACAGATCCAGGGGGATTGATATCTCGCATGTATCAAGTGCTTCAAAATGCCCCCCTGATCATTCCACATACCTACAAGTCACAATGGCAATCCAGTAGTCCCGATGAGATCACCCCTAAACAATGGGAACAATTACGGAGCAACATACCAAGTGTCTTTCTTAGCATGCCACAGAGAGAAACCGCTTACAAAGTTATGACACAATGGTATTACACTCCCCAAAGGTTACACAAAATGTTCTCAAACTCTTCTCCTGTCTGTTGGCGTTGCACAAGCGCAATTGGGGATTTTCTTCACATTTGGTGGCATTGCCCACTTCTGGCCACCTACTGGAAGGAGATTCTAAGTCACATTAAAAAGGTTATTGGCTACCCAATACCTGAAGCATCGACCTTACTTATCCTGGGACTCAAACCTGCAAATCTCCTTGCTATGACACACGTGGATTGGCGCTTAATCTTGCACATGCTTAATGCAGCTAAACAGACAATAGCAGTGTACTGGAAGAAGACTGATGCGCCCCCAGTGACCGCATGGTTCACTCGCCTGTGGCATACCATGGCAATGGAACTTCTCTCGGATTGCTTCATCTTCGCAAGACTAAATTTGCAGACACCTGGCAACCATTGGTAGATTACGTCTGCACACTAGAACACGCCAACCTCCAGCCCCCGAAGCTTCGGGCCTTACACCTCTTTGAGGATAACATACTTCCTTCTTGCGCGGGCGGACTTTGGGGGCTGGACAGAGATTGTGTGTAATTGGTCTCCCATACTGCTCTAGACACCAACGGAGGTGACCTCCCATGGTCCTTCCTCCTCCTTCTGTTCTCTTTTCTATAGGGGTTTCCCCTCTTTCTTGGGTGACATTTTGCTTCTTCTGCTTCTCCCCTCTATCCCTTTCCGCACCAATTAGCTTCTCTGCACATGTTTAAATGTTTTTGAATTATGTATGGTGTCTTTCCATGCTTTGAGGATGTGAGATATGCAACGGTTCCGTATCTGTGCTTTAACACAAATATACCCCTTGGATCCCAACGCTGTGCTTTTTGAGAATGTTGATTTGTTTCTGTGCCTTTGCTTCGCCCATTTTCTTTCCCCCCCTTTTTCTTTTTTGGTATTATTTTTTTCTTCTTTTTTTTCTTTTTTGCTTGTTGTTGTATTTGTTTTATCTTGCAATCTCAATAAAACAGATTTACAAGCAAAACGAAATCTGGTATTGATCTGGCCCTCCAGGACCAACTTTGGAGAATCCTGAATTAAACCAACACTGAGGCCCTATGAAAGGGCTTCAATCATAAACTTAGAGCCTTTCAAATGACACTACAGCTTTAAACTGTTTGGACATCCAGGTACTTTCCTGAAAACAGGAAAAGAATTGGGGTGGTCCTGGGTTTCAAACTCAGTTTTGAACCCCAGGTAAGACCAGTGGCTAGGCCTGTGTTCTTTGGTCTCTTGTAGCTGAAATAAACCTTGTCCTACAATAAACACGCTCATCATTAAATAACTCTGGGTTCTCCCCTTTGACACATTGGTCTATGGTTATGGAATCTTGGGAGGGCTTCCCTGGGCCAGATTTTGAGGCCCGAGCTGTCTGAAATATGGCAGCCTGAGTCCAACAGCATTAACAATGAGTTTTTCACTCTTCATTGGCTTCCAGCAGCCAAGGTTCATTCCTCTATATTTAAAAGGCAGAATTCAATGCATCACGTTGTGGCAATCATTGTTCTCAAATATCTCTCGGTCCAAGTTGCATTGAAAAGCACATCAGAGGGTCTCCCTTTTTTGGGCCACAGCTGGAATTGACTATCTTTTGCTTGGTGTACGCCCAATTTTGTGCCTTGATTGATTTTGTTGATTGCAGAACTATGTGTACTTTACGCCTGCTAACGAGCAGTAAAGTGCATGTGCTCTCCTTATACACATGATGAAATTGGCATGCTCCTAATTGGCATATTTCACATACCTATAAGTCCCTAGTATATGGTACAACACTTTAGCCAGGGCCTGTAGGTTAAAAGTCACGGGTGAACTGCAGCACCTGTTGTGCCATCCACTACAGTGACAATGCAAACATGACTGCATGCCTACCATCTGTAGCCTGGCTGTGCAGTTTCAAATTTCAAATTGACCTGTCAAACTAACCGCTTTTTACAGGCCTATAATCTTTTTTCCTTTCAGAGACTAATAGTGCACCTTTAAGTAGGTTTACTGCCCATAAAGCAGGACATACAGTTTTTAAAAATATGACATGTAAATGTTTTATGTTAAACATGTCCTTACAGTGACAAGGCCCCAAAAGCTGTTTTCACTGTAGCAGGGTTGACTGTTCTATAGGAAAGCATTGGGATACAAAATTAAATGTAATAATTTTATCTCCAACTAGGACGCAGCTGCAAGTTTCCTTATTGGACTTTTTGATATACTTCTTGCATACCCAATTTACTGGTCAAGTCAGATTTATAATCACTGTAAATGTTTACTACGAAGTCAACATATGCCATGTTTTTTTTAATCTACAGTGGAGATCTGCAGGTGACAGGAAGTGGGCACTGTTCATACAGCACAGCACAGAAAGCCATTGGAAGGGATAACTTCACTCTGATTCCAGAGGGAGTGAATGGAATTGAAGAAAGAATGACCATTGTCTGGGACAAGTCTGTAGTAAGTGATTTTGTTTCTTATGTCGCAAACAGCCGCTACCAGAGCTAGGAAAGCGAAGAACTCATAACTTTGACTCAATAACTGTGATGCCTTTTATGGCATTTGGGACCCATAGTACTATGAGCTTCCCTGCAAAATGTAGTGCAAGCTGTATATGTTTTTAATAGGCTGGCATCTCTCAGGGCCAAGCAGAGGGCTCCAGAGGGGAGGGGCTGCAGGGTCTAGGCTATGGGCTTGTTCGGGACACTAAGTGGAATTTTAACTAAACAGTGACTGAAAATTACGTTGGGTCACTTGAAATTAAAGTAGCAAGCTTGAGTGAGCCGGTATTCATGTCTCTGGTTTGATGCTTAATCCCTTCTGAATAACTAACTCATGAGTCCTGTTCACCAGGGGAAAGAAGAGGTACCCGGTTTGCCTCCACTTAATGTGTGAATTGCATGGCAAATGAATGTTCTGACCTTATACCCTTTCTTGAACTTTTTTCCATAAGTACGCTCCTGTTTTGGGTGCCAAAAACCTCTAATAGGCTTGTATCTCACCTAACTTTAAACCAACGTATTGTCTGTGGGCACAATGTCTTCCTATTTATGATTAAGGCTAAGGCATCTTAACTTTTTTCTTTTTTTCTTCACATTAAAAATATTTTCCAATTATGGTAATCTGTCTCCCTAAAGCCGCTGAACATATGAGGATTTTTTTTTATCTTTTTCACATCCAATTTGCACATTTACTCCATCATTGTTTTTTGTGGAATACAGATAAGTGTGTAAATTTAATACAAAAAGCAGTTTGCACTGATTTTGAATCCTCACAAAGGTACAAATAGGTATGTGATCACCATATTCCTAAGAACCGACTTCACCCTCCTGGCAATACCTAGGATTCCTCCAAAAGCCCTAGAGGGACAATTTTTATGGCGTTGTAAGTGTTATTTAGGTTAGGAAAAATTATTTCTGAGAATAAGGATTTGCGAATTTTGATCCTGAAGCGAAATTTAGGTCTACCTGCAGACAGCTCTTAGCTGTCTGTTGCCGAAGATCTATCGTGGACAGTGCCATTACTTTTAATGGGCTTTGGGCCAGGCTTTTGCCTACAACTTGTTAACTTTCTTGCCAATTTCATGTGATTGTTTTCACTGCTATTTCCATTTCATTGTTTTCTATTTGATCACTTTCCTTCCTCTTCTTGTGTAAGTCATACCCCTGAAGCGTAGCTTCATTACCATCCTTTTGATAGGATGGCTGGTATCCTTCCAAAGATCAATTAAGGAAACTACATTTTTCTTTTTCTTTCAATACTCCAGAGGAGTGCATGGGTTCTCTTGCTCTCTCTCTTATTCTGCTTCCCCCTCAAATACCCATCTATTGCTGGATGCGAAAATGCATAAAGAACGTGCTGCCTTTTCTAAAAGAAAATCTCCTTGCTTTGCCCTGTTGTAAAGCTTACAAAGCATGCAAAATGCAGCTGTGTACCTTAATTCAAAAGCTCCAACAACTTCTCCTATGCTATGGTTCTGGTGCATTAAGCCCTTTTCCTAGGCTGTCCAGAATTCCTGGCAGGTAAATTTCAATGGCACAATTTAGGTTTTAACCAACAATATCTAGTTAATATTCCAAGAACTAAGACAGCCAGTTGTGGGGACAGAGCCAAGATATAGAACATGCTTTCCCGCTCTCTTTGATTACAACCAAATCTATTAAGTTTAAAAACGGTCTCAAAACCTTTTCGAGTATGTTTGTTGGCTGGAAATTGCAGCCAATATAGTTTGCACAGTTCAAAGAAACCCATCCGATAGTGTGCTATATATACATATTCATAGTCCTATTTATGGTCACGTGTCATCTCGTTGGGCTGCTGTACCATCACAAGCATACACAGGCATGTGTACAAATATGTAGCTGCACTTTCTTCTCTTTTTTGCCCATGCTGCACATAACTGACAAAAAGCATTTCTTTTTGCCCATGCAGAGAATCATCAGCGAAAAGCATTCACTAAGCCAACACACCTGCATCGACAGGCAAAAGGCGAGATCCATTGGCTTTGTCTTCACTTGTTGTAGTTATAAATGTAACATATGAGCACAGACTGTTGTGTGAAATTGGTCCTCTCAAAGTCCTGCTTCATGTGCATCCTTTGATTGTAAAACCATGTCTTCACTTTCTAAGTATTCTGCATGAGATTATGAAGGGACAACCTTTCATTTCCTCATTTTCCTGCCATCTTTTTCTTATTTAGTTTGTAACTGATGTTTTCTTTGATCCTTTGTTCTTGTAGTTTTCAAAGCTCGTAGCACTGCAGCATTTGTGAAATAATGTTTCCTAACAGCTGTCCACATACAAACTCATTATTGCCCTTTGTAGGATGTTTATGTCCAAAAGGAGGGTTCACAAGGACAATAAATGATGATTGTGGGTGCAGTTTCAATACACAGTGTGCACTTCAGAGTGCCTGGAAGCCCAGTTGACAAGGCCAAAGGTCGAGCAGTTGTCCTGTCCATGAAGAATACCCTAAATGTTCACACTCACTGAGTTTTTTCACAAGAGATTATTGGGAAGCTGCCAGGCCAAGAGTTATATGCAGAGATTCTTATCCACCCTAGAAATGGTTCTTAGTCCTGCAAGAAGATGACCCCACTAGGTTGACAACACCCATAATTTCTTCTGATTAGATGGACACCTGTATCTACAAGTCAGCGTTTCGCCATAGCGGAAGAGGCTTTCTCATACAAAAATGAGTGTACTCGATTGTACATTCATGAGTTACTTCTGAGTGAACAAGCTGGGAAAGTAGTAACTTAGCACACAATAAGAAATTGGGAACATCAGAATGCTCCCTTTGGCCATATTTAACATGGCTGGCCCGCAAAGGCAGCTTTATATTACTGGCCAACTCTCAACATCCCAATGTGGGCAAACAGGGGGCACTGTGATGATGATGCTAAACAGATATTTGTATCGCTCCAAGAAGTGTTGCGGCGCCGGTCATAGCAGAGAAGCACTTGAGTCTGAGCAAAAAGTCATGTTTTGAGCATCTTCTTAAAGATCTGTTCAGATCTTACAGGGTGGAGGACAACAAGAAGTTTATTCCAAGCAGGACGAGCCAGATAAGAGAAAGAACTGCCTGTCCTGGAGCGACAGATCCTTGGTACCATTGCCAAGGCAGGAGCAGCCTCTCACATGAATGTTCTGGCGACATACCCAGCTTCAACCTGCCATGGTGCTCCCTGTGCATCTTCTTATCGTTCTGCCGGAACACAGATGGCTGTCTGGGTCTTGGCGAAGAGAATCCCAATCAGCCAAAGAAAAGTTGAAAAACATAAACAACCTAATTTTACTTTTCTATGGGTGGTTGGGCTTCCCTTCACCAAAGGGAAAGGAAGGAGCCCAGTCAGCTATCTGTGTACTGGCGGCAACGCGATTAGAAGAAGGACAGGGAGCGCTGTGGGAGGAGGGAAACCATTCCGATGAGAAGCTGCTCATACTCCCACAATACCTATTTTAGGTGTGTTGGTGTGTGTGGCAGGGTTACTAATAACCATATTGCCCTTCAAAAACAGCTGTTAATTACCCCTTTCATTATGTGCCCTCATCTGTAACTTGGGTCCATAGCTATGGGGGGAGGAGTTAGAAGCAGCTATTGCCTGCAGGTATGGGCAATCACGTTGTATTACATTTACTAAAAATGTTAGCAAAGTCATTAACAAACATAGGAAAAGTCAGCGTGGTGGCAAATGGGTCATCGTTAAAATGAAATGAGTCTCAATATAAAATATAGTGAGTAACTACCAAGTAAGCTAGCCATCACCAGTTTTGAGATTCCTTACTCAGCCAATAGCACGTACAGCATATAGCAAGACACTTCAAAAACATTCTACTACAAAGTAGCCAGGAAATGCTGTTTGTGGATCAGTTGTTTAACTTTGAGACAAGACAAGTCAAGAGCAACCTCCTGTTTAACACAATTAGCAGAAAACTACATTCAGCTTTGAACTTCCTCTTATCTCTCATATCCAAGATCATGAGGAGCATCAAGTTAGGTATGGAGAGAGAGAGACAGCTTTGAACTTCCTCTTATCTCTCATATCCAAGATCAGGAGGAGCATCAAGTTAGGTATGGAGAGAGAGAGACAGCTTTGAACTTCCTCTTATCTCTCATATCCAAGATCAGGAGGAGCATCAAGTTAGGTATGGAGAGAGAGAGACAGCTTTGAACTTCCTCTTATCTCTCATATCCAAGATCAGGAGGAGCATCAAGTTAGGTATGGAGAGAGAGAGACAGCTTTGAACTTCCTCTTATCTCTCATATCCAAGATCATGAGGAGCATCAAGTTAGGTATGGAGAGAGAGAGACAGCTTTGAACTTCCTCTTATCTCTCATATCCAAGATCAGGAGGAGCATCAAGTTAGGTATGGAGAGAGAGAGACAGCTTTGAACTTCCTCTTATCTCTCATATCCAAGATCATGAGGAGCATCAAGTTAGGTATGAAGAGAGAGAGACAGCTTTGAACTTCCTCTTATCTCTCATATCCAAGATCAGGAGGAGCATCAAGTTAGGTATGGAGAGAGAGGGACATACACCCAAGTAGCTGAAATGTCAACATCTTCAACAATGATCCATTTATGATCCAGACCACCAAAAACAAACTGGTGATCTTTCATCTTGCATTCCAGTATTTTAATGTCTCTACATGGAGGTGCACTTCCCACATCTGAAGCACAAACATAATCCATCAAAGCTGATCTCATTAAGATCCTTGAACATGAACTTTGATCCTTTACTCAAGCAAACAACTTCATCCATGCTTGTCAATCAAGCTTTGGAGCAGCTGGAAGGGCAGGGACTGCACTGGTCAACACCAGGCCCAGCAAAGCAGTCCTTATTCCCCATGATTTATCTAAGGCCTGCAATATGCTGGACTGCTATCCAAATTACAACTATCGTATCAGGATAGGCTCCGCTGCCTCCTAAATACAGGTCACATTCAAGGTCCCGACCACCGTTGCTTCATAAGATTTACATGCACTGCTGACCCTTTACCACTCGTGTGCTGATGGCAACCACACCCTAGCAGTGATTTTAAAGTTGTTTTTGGGGGTAACATTACAATTTATTAAACCACACGTACCTCTACATGAAGGAAAGCTACCTGTGTATGGTAGGGTTTAAAAGAAGGATTAATGAGCTTGGAAACACAGATGTGAATGCCTTTTATTCATTGGCTGCTTGAGCAGAGCATAGCTCTGGTTAGGGTGGAACACATGTTGACAATCATGACAGCTCTGTAACACTCTTTGAATAGGGTTCCCAGATGACTCCATGTCACCAGAGGCAATATTTCCAACACCTAGGCTTTCCTTTAACATCCTCATACATTCTGGCAATAGTACTCTTGGTTCATTTAAACTGAACCAATTGGACAATCACAGCTGAAAGCAATGGTTTAGAGCCCAGATGAAAGCCTGAGCGGCGGCTGCATTTTTAAACAGATGGCCGGCAGATCTCAGAAGAAGATGTATTAACTCAGGAGTTACCTTAATGGGATTGGAGCACATGACCAGCGGCTTACATCACAACTCAACCGCAAGAGCCTTCCTAAAAGGATTGGACCTTGTGAGCTGCAGGCTGTACATGGATCTCTGCGGCTGGTGCCTGAACCCTCTAAACTGTCTCACATCGATTGAAAACTGTTATCTGCGAGGAACATGCATGCTTCTGCAGCAGGAACTTTAACCGACTGACCTATTTCGCTAGGATTGAAAGGTTGTCCCACTTCTCTTGTATGTAAAAGTCAAGGTGTGCGCGGCGGTCCTGGATAGGAACAAAACCGGCAAACATGACAAAGGAATTGCAGCCATCAATAGGGTGGTCCTTCAGTTAATATCTCCTCCAGCGTGTGCGCCAGTCAGAGGGGTTTGTTGATGGCAGAATCAGTGGCGGCTTCCAATCATAAAGCCAGCCATCTCTAGCTGAGGCCCAGAGTCATAAACAACTTCAGGTTTTCTAGATGCCTCAGAACACGCTCAACCTGTTAAAGCAAGGAGGCCTTTCACAGCTCAGGGCAGTTACCAGTCCTCATTGCAACATTAGTGTGCAAGGAGTGAGGTGCTGGCGTCAGTCAATCTGCCAGCTCTGCTCGACAGGTGAATTTAATTTTAGACTTTGTTAAAGGTCCCATTCAGTTGAAAGGCCTAAATACCCGCTAGAAGGGTACACAGCCTTCCCTGGAGACAGATCAGGATAGTGATGTACTCCCCGCCTGACACTCTTTGAAGGTGTAGAAGAACAAATTGACACAAACTGTGTTTAAACACGTGGACAACTGCACTCCTCACCAAGGATGGAAAACAGCATTTAATAAATTCAAAAAACCCAAACCATTATTCAAATATTAGGTATAAACTTTAGATGCAAAGGAAACATGGGATTCTAGGAATAATAAACTGAAAATTGTCAAAAAAGGAACTAAGTAAGTGAATAAAATGACAGAGAAGCAATTACTGGAAGAATTTAAACATTTTAAGTCATTTGCAATTACTGGAACAATTGCAGCATTTTATAACATTTGAAAGCTTTATACTTAAGTCTTTGGAATCATTTCTTGCCTCTGTTAAGGTACTAAACGGTCTTTTTGTGTTAATGTGGCCCCTCTTTGGCTCTGTGGCATTTTTATTCACGAGTCAACCCCCAAGGGCTCAATGCGCGCTTTGGATTATGTTAAATTGCTTAACTGCAGATCGCATCAGAAACAATCACGGTCACACTTCTGAGCCTGGGGGCTCATGAATTTAATTTACAATTCATTTGCGGTTCACACATTTAGAGGAAATAAGGAACCAACAGACATACGTGTCTGATGTTTGGTGGGCTGCTGCATACATTGACAGCTCTTCGTAGGGCCTCAAAGTGCTTAAATCATATAATGATGAGTTCAGGCGCTCTCTTCTAGGTGAGATAGTGAACTGAGCCCTCTCATCCACTAGACTCTGCGCTGAGATGTACCGACCTTACTATTCATATTGTTTCAGCCCCCCCTTCGATGGACTGGACTGGCAAGTGTAGTGTATGGATGAATGAATGTGGTGTTGTATAGCACAACCCTAGCTCAAAGGGATTGGAACAGTGAGTAGCTTGCTACTGATGTGAGGGTAGATGCCCTGTGTTCAGGCTGCTGGTGGGCACTCGTCCTTAGAGAGCCAAGTGGAAGTGGGATAATTGTAAGTTTCCCCGACCAAAGGGAAAACAAGTCGATGGACCATGTAGGCAGGCCCTGGTGGCCAGTGGGCACAGATTGCTTGTATGATCGCTTAGTAATACTGCATGTTCCCTATCTAATTTTGGTGCAGGATCTGTGCCATAATTTCCCACCATGTTTTAATCTTGATTCAGGCAATAACTCTCAGTGATACCCGGCTGAGGAATCATGGGCTGATGAGAATGAGGGCCTATCTGGTGGCAACAAAAACAGCGATGAGGGGGCTTTTTTAGTTGTTTGAGAAGTCTATTCCAACATTGACTCCACAGGCAGAAAAACTTTGATCTGACTTTTTGACAAATTTTTTACCTTATTTTGGGTCTCATTTAGGGTCCTCCAAAGTCTGTGAAAACGTGGCCAATATCCCATCCGACATATAACACGTGCCATAGGCTATAATGCACTTGTAATACGGTACATGGGACATCTGTCACATTTGTTACAGAGTATCACATTCACCAAACTGTAAATGAGGCCTTTAATCTGGGATTTTGGTAAACTGTCCATCTGCAGAGCTGGTGATCTATCCCAGTTTTAAGCCCCAGAGACGCGTAGAGTGGTACCCCCTTAAGGCAGATGACGCAAAATCCAACTTTATAGAGATAATCTGGTCCTGACCCAAGACCCTTTTTTCTAACCTCATCGAGACAATTATATATGTCAGTTCAGGTCTCAGCTTGACACCTGACTGTCCAACTTTCTGCAGACAGACATATTCTTTCTGGATAATTCCTGTATAGTGTATTGCAGTAGACTATGAGGGTAAATGGTCTTCGGGCCCACGGAAACTGCCCAAGATTCACTGGGGATGAAATAGTATGTATGCCAGAGTTTGTGTAAAAAGAAATCCTTTTCCAACTAGCTGGTTCATTATAGGGACATTTACCCAAGGTACATCCAAGATGTATAACTTTCTCCTGAGGTATTATACACATATATCACTGTTGTTTTCTCGTTCATCGCCTCCTGTTTGCTCGGCCTCTGGATTAATTATTGACATGTTTTCATTGTATTCAATTCCAACCAGCTGCCCCTCAGCCAAGATTGTGTTTGTGAGAGGCAGTGTGCTGCGGTGTGTCCTGAATAGGCCTGGGCGAAGCGCTACGCTCGCGTAGTTTGCGAAGTTCGCGCTACTTCGCGCTACGCGAACTGCACGTAGCACAGTGCGAACACGCGTAGCGTAGTGTTGCGTAGTGCTGCGGTCATTTTTTGCTTGCTCGCGGTCCTCAACGTCAAGTTGGCGACCGCGAGCAAGCAAAATGACATCCTGGCGAGACTTTTTCCTTGTTCGCGATCGTGAGCATGGAAAATAAACCTCCCGGCGAGATTCCCAACGCGAGAAGGTCAGGTTTCTCATTGCGAGGGGTCGCGTATGCTCGTGACCGCTCGCGATGAGAAACTACCAGTTCGCGTTGAGAAAGCTGCAGCTCGAGTAAAAATCTACTCGAGCAGCAGAAAACTACAGCTCGCACTGTGCAAGATGCCATTTTCAATGATTGCACAGTGCCGGTTGCTTGTCCGCACTGTGCAATCATTGAAAACAACATCTTGCACAGTGCGAACATGTTACTTCGCAGTTCGCGAAGTGCTACGCGTAGCTCGCGTAGTGCGAACTTCACTTTGCGTAGCTTCGCGAAGTGCTACTTCGCGAACTACGCCCACCCTTAGTCCTGAATAGCGAATCATCAACATCAATGGGATAGAATAGCGAGGTCAGGATATCGAAAATACAAAATCAACAGGTTAGTTAGTAGAGTTGTACCATATCTAACTCCACATATTTGCACGTAGACATTTACATACATATATGTGCCTACACGGACATATAACTTCAAGGTACAGAGATGTGGAATTAATAATAGTAAATCTATACTACTCTATATGCCTTACCTTTCGATATGTTGTCCCTCAATATTCTGTCGTCGATATCAGTATGCCACAATATTGTCGCCGCTGCGATTCAGTAGTACAATCCTGTGCCGCTAGTTTTCCATATTCCTCTCACATGTAACGCTGAGACGTAAAGCCGACTTTCATCGGCATGGAACTAGAGAGTCAAGCAAACCTCCTTAATGTTGTAAAGTAAAGGGATTATGTTAGGATTGTAAAGCGCTGATGTCAAAAATTACCTTTGAGGGATATCAAAACCCACATTCTAAAATTCGGCCAAAAAATAAAAATCCTAACCGATGGTTTCGGATCAACAAGGAATTTACTGAAGTTATCAAAAATGCTGTGTTCTGTTTTCCCAATGACAGACAGTCCAGATAATTACATCTAATGACCCACAATGTAAAAGACATGGGTACGTCCAGCCAGAGCCAGCTTTAGCATTGGTGGTGCCCAGTGCATCAATCTTTATTAGAGCCCGCGATGACCGCCATCTCCTCGGATTTCCTCACTCCCACCCTGCAACAGTGCCCTGAATCTCTCCAAAGCCCCCGTCTCACATGCATGTCATTGGTTTTATTGCTCTTCTCATATCAGTGTTGGGTGTCAGAACAATTTACATCACAAACACATTATACAGAGACAGTGAATCATGCAAATGTGTAAATCAGCCTAGAGGGAATGTTACCGAACACACCGAGGACTACAAGATGTAGGAGTCGCGTTACCCATACTGGTAATCGGTAGATTTTCAGTGCTTGGTGTACTGAAGCACAAACTCAAGATTTAAAACGTAACACAATGGTTGGTATTGGTTTACTAATAAGAATGTATTACAACCCAAATTAACCCTTTTAAACAACATTTGGATAATGAAAGACTGGGAAAAAACATAAGGTTCCAGTACTATGCCTTGCAGTTTGCATGCAGCTCTTTGATGACAGCTCACAGGTCACTGTGCTATATTAGGATTGTAAATTACAAACTGCAATTAGCAAAAGAATCTCTGTGACGAAAACAGTAACCCACTGAGCTATCCACACAAAATACAGTTATCTGCTCTGCATGGTACTTGTTCTTTGCGGCAGGCACATTAACGCTCTGAGCTACTTTATGATGAGTCAAAACTGTCCCTAGACAAAACTCTGATTGCTCTTCCCCCAGAGTTATATTGACATTTGTATTGTTGTAGGAAAACTGCCTGACACACAAGGAAATCTGCAGCGGTGCTTTTAGACCCATAAGTTATTTCTAAACACAGCTACCCCCAAAGTCAACACCAGGTGGCCCTGAGTCCAGCAATACCTCCCTGAGTACATTGTCCCAGATTGAAATCTAGACAAGTACTGTTATTGCTATACAAATGCTTTTGAAGGATAATACAGTCCTAACGTTTCACAAACATGCTGGAGTACACAAAAACATGTAAGAGACTGGTGCTATGCACACTGGCAAATGGTCCAGATGGTACATCACATGATGGTGTTCCCCAGAACAGCCTTATATGTATCACTCTGAGGAATAGAGAATCCCCTGACTCACTCATAGAAGACAAAAGACCATGTGCTCCAGTGTTTCACTGTGCAGGTTCTGGGCATTGGATAGTGCACTGTTTATGCCCTGGGTGGGAGCTGACCTCTCTTCTGCAAGTTTGCCAGGAGGCTAGGCATAAGAAACAGATTTAGGATTTTAGATTTACCCATTCCCTTAAAGTATCTCAAGTGAGGAAATTGGTGGTTGACCTTCTCACTATAGACACTAATGGGGACTATTTATGAAAATGTCACGTAGTGCAGCACAACAAGCCACCTAGCTGCTCTTCACGACGTGACAGGGAAAGGGCAGGAATGCACCGTATTCAAGGCAATACGGCGCATTCCTGCCTTTTTCTCTGCACTGATGCCCTTTTGGCAGCGTAGCACTAACGCAGGCACTCTTGTACCAAGGTGCAAGGGTTCCTGCATTGCATGTAGGATAGTTTTTGAGCAGGAAGGGCCATCGTCCGGCACAAAAACAATCCTGAGGAGCATATTCCTCTATCTATGTGTACTGAAGGATGAACAGATATATTCCTCCTCATTACGCCTCTCCTGGGAAGGCGTATCTTTTGGGCGCAATCTGGGAATGCGTCAAAAACCATGGGAGTTGTGTGGAAATACCCACGCAAAGCCCATGAAATGCCTTCCCAGAGTAAGGTAACGCATAATTCTGACTTAAGGTTTGCGTCACTCTTGCTCCACGTTGCATGGAGTAATCCAGCTCCTGAATGTATGTTTGCGTCACTCTTGCCCCACGTTGCAAGGAGTAATCCAGCTCCTGAATGTATGCAGTGTTCTCAGACAGAATGCCATCCACTTCCTTAAGACCAGGAGGTACACCAGTCTAGGGAAGCCATGGATAGCATCTTGAGATCGAGTAAAAGGCAAGCATATAGTCAATGAGTGATAGGAGAAGTAGCTGGTTACAGAATGTTGCTACATTGGGATGTAATGTTGTTTAAAGAGGTGTATCTTCAACTCTTTCTTAAATTGCAGTAGCATGCAGGTGGCCCTTGTGGATACGGGGATGTTGTTCTTGATCCTGGGTCCACAGATGCAAAAGGCCTGCTGTCTGTTTTATTTTTAACTTCTTCGTCTCCAGTTTGATGGTGAGCTGGCTGTGGGTGTGCTAAGAGCCACTGGATATGGCGAGCTTGTCCATAAGAAAAGTAGAATTGCAGGTCATGTTGGCTTTGTAAATGATGCAGATAGTTTTGAAGATGGTCTAGGCTGGTAACGGGAGTCAATGGGGTTCCAACAGGATAGGGGTAATGTGATCATATTTTTTCCGGCCTTGAATGAGATGTGCTGCGAAATGTATGATGCCTTTAAGAAATGCCGATGTGGAGTCTGGGAGACAGCGGAGCAGTGTGTTACCATCATCCAGACACAAGAGTACAAGGGAGTGACGGGACCGAATGAACGGGCAGGACAACAGACTTAGAGAAGGCTTTATTTTATGGAGCACCCGTCTCTTTCGTGAGGCCAGTATAGGGATGAAATATAACTGCAGTAAGGTCTCTGTCTTGGTTTCGGTTCTTCAAGCTTTTCCCTTGGTTACCTCCGGTGTCCTCCCTCCGGTTTTCTTACGTCGTGGTATGGGATTGGCGTAAAGGTGTTCTGAGGAGTCCGAAGAACAAACTGGAGAAAACATGGATGAGTGCTCATGAAGGTTCGTGTAGTAGGGAAGGGGAGTGAAGGAACAAACCCATGCAAGTGACGCACTCTAGTATGAGGAGTGATAGTGCAGGGGTGGGGAATCAACCAACACAAGGACCGGTATGGGGCTAGGCACATTTAACCGTCCGGTCTCTCCCGCCTCCCTACCCAGCCCGCGAACCTCTCTCGTACCTGTGTTAGCCACGCTCTTCCTGGAGCGTGGCTAGGTGAAGCGCGTTCCTGATCTTCACACTTTCGGCGGCCACTCCTCTGCTCGGCATCCTTTTCGTCTGCTTCTGTTCTCCTTCTCGCTCTGCGTTCTCTGTCTCTCGCTCCTCTCTTCCTTCGGTGTCAGAACACACACTCTTCCAGATCTCGTCCTCTCTTGTTGGTCCGCCGGCCGTGAGGCCGTCTCTGGGGGCGGGGTCTTTGGCAGCAATGTTCCAATTAAAGGGACCTGGTCCTGTTTCTGCCAGCGTCCCGTAGGTAACTTGCGGTGGACCGAACCATTCGTCCTGTGGTGGGGAAACAAGAGGCGCGGTGACATCTTGAACCTCCCACCAGACCCTTGTTGAGTTCAGTCCCCCCCTTGGAATCCCGGCCCCGTGACAAAGGGCTTGAACAGTAGTTCTGAAGTCTCATTCTGGAAAAATTGATTTTCTTTTTTTAGAAGATGGAGCTGGTACCAGGCATTTTTGTTAATGTTTTCTTTGAGGATGATGTTGCTGTCCAAGGTGAATCCAAGTGATTTGGCATTCACTGAAACTTGAGGTCGAAGTAATCATGGTTAATGTCGTTGAGCCACGTTTTTATTATTTCTTGTTTGTTTTTCTTGACAAGGCATTCTGTCTTGGTTGGGTTGAGCTTCAGGAAGGCTAAACTGATCACAAAGGCAATCACGTGCCAGTTTGGTTATTATTGGGGTGGAAATGTCCCCTGCATGATGCCCAGTTGTGTTAAACTGCAAGTGTCTGTTTTCCTCAAGTTTGGATTTTGGTCCCCGCCTAGACCTGACCTTGACTTATGAGAGGTTCTGAACTTTTTCTGGACCTGGAGGGGTGCACCAAGCAATGCCCTTCATAGCGACAGCTGGGCCACTGTACTTCTCACATGTGTCATGTGTGTAGTGCAGTGGTGGGATTATATTGGGTTTTGTAGTGAATATAGTATGAGTAGGCCTTTTAGCTGTGTCATGTGAGTGAGAGCCCACTGGCCAACTCTCCCAAAGTTCCGCTGCTTACAGTGAACCTGAAAGCCTAGCACCAAGAGCCTATGCACTCAATCATGAGTGTGTACTAGTGGACTGGTGTGCAGTATCTGGGTTCATGGGTGAACCAGATGACACAGGCCTTTGGATTTTATTTTGGAAGCCCTTAACTGCTCATGAGCAGACAATAGAAGTGAGGTTGCTTCACCAGCCAGTAGAAGAGTAATGCCGACATCCTGAGAATGGACAGAACTGAGACACTGAAGTGGGAAAGAGGAGACATGTTTTCATTTAGAAATTCAATTAGGTATCTTCAAATACAGAGAGCTGCTGATTAGTCTTTCTGGAACTACCATCTGGTCGATGGCAGTGGTGAAGGGTGGGAACACAGTATCTGTGGTCAAGGTGGTAGTGAAGGGGAGCAGCGCTTTATCTCTGTTCCTGATCAGTGTCAGATGTGGGTGTTAACAGTCAAGGAGCAGACTGCTCATACTTCTTTGTGCCGTAGTTCTGGATGCACCTACCTGGAGACAACCCAGCTGTACGGAGCATCACTTAAGACAAAGGCTGAGTGCGGAAGACAGCCTGTGAAGGACACATGAAAAGGGAGACAACCCAAACTGGTTCTGAAAAGGCAGATTGAGAATCCAAATACCTTGCCTGCTAACTCAGTATAGGGGGCCGAATCAACAATTACCTGACGCCACCGACACCGGTCACATCTTGCTGCACTCTTCCTGGGCTGCTCACGCTGTTGGTCTCCCCCGCCGCCATCGTTACCGCTGGCCGCTGTGGGGGGAGACTACAGCTCCCAGAGTTCCCGGTACCACTTCCTGGTGGCCACGAGCTGCGCGCCCGGAGGCGCATAAATTGCTGAGGCTCCCTCGGTGGAGCGGGGGCCGAATCAACACTTACCTGACGCCGCCGACACCGGTCACATCTTGCTGCACTCTTCCTGGGCTGCTCACGCTGTTGGTCTCTCCCGCCGCCATCGTTACCGCTGGCCGCTGTGGGGGGAGACTACAGCTCCCAGAGTTCCCGGTACCACTTCCTGGTGGCCACGAGCTGCGCGCCCGGAGGCGCATAAATTGCTGAGGCTCCCTCGGTGGAGCGGGGGCCGAATCAACACTTACCTGACGCCACCGACACCGGTCACATCTTGCTGCACTCTTCCTGGGCTGCTCACGCTGTTGGTCTCTCCCGCCGCCATCGTTACCGCTGGCCGCTGTGGGGGGAGACTACAGCTCCCAGAGTTCCCGGTACCACTTCCTGGTGGCCACGAGCTGCGCGCCCGGAGGCGCATAAATTGCTGAGGCTCCATCGGTGGAGCGGGGGCCGAATCAACACTTACCTGACGCCGCCGACACCGGTCACATCTTGCTGCACTCTTCCTGGGCTGCTCACGCTGTTGGTCTCTCCCGCCGCCATCGTTACCGCTGGCCGCTGTGGGGGGAGACTACAGCTCCCAGAGTTCCCGGTACCACTTCCTGGTGGCCACGAGCTGCGCGCCCGGAGGCGCATAAATTGCTGAGGCTCCCTCCGCGTCGCGGGACGCGCGCGGGCGGCGGCGGGCTAAGCCCGGGCAAAGGGCGGGTCGTTGTGCGGCCGTTAGGAGGCCGGAAGAGGTCGGGTCGGGCCACCCCCCTAAATCAAGGTTTTCTAAAATTGATCGTTGCTACGTTGATGACGTGAGTTGTATCAAGGTTTTATCCAGTTGAACAATCGCTGTACCAGGGTTGCTGTCCCGTTATAGTACTGTAACAACTTGCGATTGAAATGAGATAGGTATTCTTTTAACTTTTTGTGTTCTCTACTGGTGTGTAGAGATACGATTTTTAAACAGTACTGATTTCTTACTATCAATACTAGAGACTAACACATTTGTATTGAGACTCAGAATGGCCACAAAGAACTCCACCTTGGACAACTATTTTGTCAAAATGGTGAGCAAGATAAATAACGACCGAAGAAAATCACTGGGGAAGGATTCTACTCCGGACCTCACCACTTCTATAGATACTGATATTGAAAGTGATCTTACTATGTTGGATTTACCCAGTATTGATACTTCTCGTACTGAAACCTTAGCTACCACTTCTTTAGATCACGAAGTATCTACTCAAGCACCGTTAGAGTTACCTAGTGAACCTGTGTCACCTCATTCCCCCTTTAAGAGACCTGTAAGGAAATGTAGGAAAACCCTAACTAAGTGGGGAAATGCCCACCCCAAGTTGAAGTTGGACCAAAGACATAGAAATATTGTGACTGCTACTGATAACACAGCTAGCAAGGGTGATGGGAACGATAACCTTTTGGGACACATTGCCAAGATTTTTGAGGCAAAATTAGACCTCATAACTAAACCTCTCATGGAAAAAATTGATTCTCTATCCATGGAGGTTTCTAGCCTATTTGAGGCAAAATTAGATCTGGTGACCAAACCCCTTTTGGAAAAAATTGATTTCTTATCTACGGAGGTATCTAGGTTGGGCGGTCTCTTAGAGGATAAGAGGAAAGATCAGACTGCAACAACTCCTGAGTCAGAAATATATTCAATTGATCAGGCACAACCGGCCATAATCAGAAGGAAAAGCCCATTCAAATCTTTACCCAGGGAGATATGTCATCCAGTTGGTTGTACCACTCAGTCAAATGTAGCTCCACCTAGTGAGAGGACCACTACTCCTGGATATAGACCAAATCATATTAATCTCCTGCCCGATTGTGAACCTTATGTTGTAGTCCTTTCAAATGTCCCACCCCTAGATCCGACAGTATCAAATCATCGGGAGGAATCCCACGATTCTCTTAAACGGAAATCAATTGCTTGGTTACATAAAAACTGTGGTTTTCCCCCACTCCTCTCTGATGACATTCTGTCTACTAGAAGGGTATCCTGGATTGGTAACGCAAGAAAAAGATGTAAGGGGGATTGCATAATTATTAATTTTAGACACCCCCAGCACGCTGCGACCGTCCTTCTAAGAGCAGCATCCCGGGATATAGGGGAGTTTGATGTGGGTGTGCATTCTTTGGGGTATTTCTATAGGCATTTGACCAGAGTACCACAATTACCTAACAATCGCAGACCCATGCTCAATAGCAGAGGCATAAACTTTATCATCCCAACTGAAAATAGATTCTCAGCATTGAGCATGTTAGATCAAAATGACTGACTTTTACATCTAAATGAATCAAGCACAGACACACGAATAGACAATCAGATATGGGGTTCAGGCGTGAATGTTGAACAATTGGGTTCAAATCTTACAATACCAACATGCCCCGGTGATACTGTGTTAGACAAGTTGGGAAATAAGATTTTATCTTCCTATCCTACAACGAGTGAGGCAGCTAGTTCGGGGGTCATAGACAAGTATTATATAATGTCCATGGAGGGAAAGGATGATATTGAAGTTGCTAATCAAGCTAATAAGGTAAATCCTTTAGTCATACCTGAGGTCAATACAGGGAATGACATCATATTAGTAGGCCCAGCTTCACCACACATAAAAGAGGACCCATGTATCAGATTGTTATCTTGGTATATAGCTGGGTTAGCTAAGAATTTAATGGATGTGATATGGTCCTCATACGTAGAGGATTATGATATCATATTCTTACAGGAGACATGGATGGTGGAAATTCCCCATAGGTTGGGTTGTAAAACATATAGTTCTAATGCAACACCATCTAATAGAGGTAGAGCATCAGGGGGATTGGTTATTTGGGTTAAAGTGTCTCTAGAAATAGAGGCTAGCCAGATATCCATTTCCCCTCCAGACCTACTTGGCATTAAAATTCTTACCAGAATGAAAGAAATCATTTACTTAATAAATATATACAATAGACCATATCCATCTCATAAGGAATCTAAAACGATAGAACTCCTGGATTCCTTTTTAGATACACTGGGAGATAATGCAAAGGTATTAGTTGGCGGGGATTTTAATTGTAAATATGAGCCTGTTTCGGGCATGGAAAAAATATTCGATGAACAAGACGCCGTTAATGATATTTTACCCTTAGAGTCAGTGGGCTCAGTTAATAACACCGTAGCCGTTTTACAAATTTTGCAATTGACTGTGGCGCACGACTTAAGGGCTTGCAACGGCCGTTTCTGTTCGGATAGACCAGCAGCTCCGACTTATTTCAAGGGAACTTACAGATCACACATAGACTTTATAATGGCATCCCGGAACGTATGGGAATTAATAGCAGATTTTAAGGTAGACCAAAGGACAGAGAGTGATCACTTCCCTCTCCAACTATGGTTAGATCCTCACCCATTTATTACTAGACTTGACGAAGAAATGTTACCAACATCATCTACTGGGGAGTTACAAATATCAAACAATAGACGTGCGGTAAGATGGCCATACATTTTGGGGTCGGAAAAAACATTGGAAAACATCTACAATGTCTTCTCTGAAATTATGGGAACACCCCAGCTACCTTTAGTGGGTACTCAGGGTGTTCTTGATTTACATTATAAGTTGTTGGATGCTTTAACTCCACTACTGAGTAAAACTTATAAACAAGACAGTAATAGGGAAGGGAATCCTCTCAAGATGGTGAATCCATGGTATAATAAAGATTGCCGACAAGCTAAATTAAGGCTGATTCAGGCAGTAAAATCTGGTAATCGTCTAGATATAAAAAACGGAGGATTAACTTATAACAAAACCATGGACCAAGCAAAAAAATCCTGGGATGAAACTATTTGGGAGGATCTCTTAAATGCAACTAAGCAGCGTGACCAAAGCACGTTCTGGAACTTAATTGCCAAGGGGAATAAGAAGGGTAGATCAACTAAGGATATTTTCCTAGATGAAAATACATGGTGTGATCATTTTACCAAGCTTTACGCCAATAAAAAGAAGAGTTTGTCCCTCAAGGACCCCGAGATAGACTTAGGAACGAGTAATGCTCTTTTACACTTCAGTTTAGAAGAATCCATTCAGGCCTTGCAGGCCGTGAAAACGAGCAAAGCTCCTGGTCCCGACAAAATTCCCGGCGATTTACTAAAACATGATGTAGAAGTGTGGGGACCATACATAAACTTCCTGTGTAATTCGATTGCTGCTGGTACACCTATCCCTGACTCCTGGAAAGGGGCTGAAATAATAACAATTTTTAAAAAAGGAGACCGTTATGATCCTAGTAATTACCGCCCAATTAGTTTAATTGACATTTTACAAAAGATTTTTGCCAGACATATTTTAAACAGGCTTTTAGATTGGACTGAAGAGACTAAAATATTGACTAAATATCAAGCTGGTTTTAGATCCAAAATTAGTACTATCGATCAAGTATTTAGGTTTATGTGCATCTGTTGGAAGTACATAAACCTAAGAAAGGGTAGTCTATATGTGGCGTTTGTGGATCTTAGGGCCGCCTTTGACCTTGTTCTGCGTAAATTGCTGTGGTCTACACTTAAGAACATGGCGGTCCCAGGGGAATTACTTAAAGAACTCATCAGGCTTCACACGGGGAATTTTGCTAAAATCAGATGGGGAAAGAATGGTGAAATCTCAAGGGCTATTCCCGTAGACCGTGGTGTGCGCCAAGGATGCGTGTTAGCCCCAACACTCTTTTCCCTATATGTTAATGATATACCAAGTTATCTGAGTAACTGCGTGCATGATTCCCCAAAACTAGGTGGTGAAGCGGTTACGGCATTATTATTTGCCGACGATACTATCCTTATTTCCCAAACACCGAGAGCAGTGCTTAATTTGTAAAATATGAAGTGCAGGTGCTCAAATGTTTGTCGGAGGCCACACCCACTTTTTTTCTGGCTCCACCCACTCCCTCCACTGGCTCCACCCACTTACTCTATTAGCTCCACCCACATCTTCAACTGGCACTGCTAAAAGTCAAATATAATACCTGTTCTAAATTTCAGAAAGGGAGCCTTCCTCAGAGTAAGGTTTTGATAGGAGGTTCCCCGTGAACCATTTAAAAAAAGATTAAAGCAAAAGTGCATTTAAAGCATAATTTTGGAATAAATTAGCTAAAACCACTAATGCATTGAAAAGGAACAATTTCAGTGCTCTGTGTGCTGATTTGGGGAAAGGACAATACTGGAGGTAGGGCATGCCATTTTTAACAGAGTCTATGAGTTCAAAGATACAACTTTGACATAGCTTAAGTTTAAGTGACAAAATAAAACAAAATGTTGTGAAAACACTAGTCCAAACAGATAAACTGAATAAAATCATGCAATACACTTGAATGAGTCAGCCTCTGTCACTTTCAGTGGCCGAAGGGGTATGGGGTTAAGGTTAATCAGTATAGTGGAGTATAAATGTGAAGGTGCATGGATGTCTAGGGGAACTTTTCCAGACTGAAGATCTTGTAGGCCTGCAAAGTGGTGGAAGTCCTATCCCTCATGACGAGGGGGAGCGTCACTGAAAGCCTTGGACCTGGGAGCTTTAGTTTTAATCCCTGAAGTGCCCAGGGCCAAGTGTCTATCAGTGACAAAGTAGTGTGGGGTCAGCAAATCTCACTGACCACATCCACTCTGTTACGAGTAAGGGACTGCACCCTCCTCTCATTGGTTGACTCATAGCAAGGTCAGCCAATGAAAGGAGGCGACAATGCCAATTGCCAGGAACCAACAAAGCTTCACCAATGGGGGTCACTTTTATTGTGGTCCCCGGGCCTATTTTTTGTCCCAGTCAAACCCTGGTAGGGGCGTAGCTATCAGTAGTGCAACAGGTGCCGTGACACTGGCGTCGGAAGGCATGAACGGCCCACTGCACACCAAATAGCAGACTTTTTTTTAGGGATTGTGTGTCCCAATTTTCTTGTCTGCAGCACACTGGCAGGTGTCTCTATCCCCTCCCAAAGTTTTATTTTTATTTTAGCTCTGATTATGTCTGTTTCTTTTGATTGGAGTGGAAATAATACGGTATGATTCACAAGCGTTTCACTTTTTTTGGTCATATTTATCCTCCTGTGTTTCATGATGCCCAGAGGGTTTATATTCGCCCTGATTTACAAGTGTTTCGTGGGTGGCAAGGCAACTCACATATGGCCTGATTTGATATGTTTTATGAGGAGTGAAAGAGCTTGTATTTGGCGTCAGAGTTGGTGCTTCACGTGTGGCAAGGAGGCTCACGTATAGTCTGATTTACGATTGTTTAATGATAAAGGCGTTAAAGGAAAGCAGAGGTGACATATCATGGTTGGTGGAGTTACACACACATATACTAACTTTTCTTCAATTTTCCAAGAAACTATTCCTCCTAAAATTGGATACATAGGATGCGGACTGTCATTTCTCGAAATGTGACAATGGTGTTTTCAAGAAACGACTGGTGCAAAGTAAAAGTATAGTGGATTAAGCTCTGTAAATGCTATTTCACAACTTTCCATGAAAAAGAGCGTACCACACATCGCCATAACACAATTTCTGTTCAATATGCTAAAAAAATCCCCATTTAAAGGTTGGCAGTGTTTCGAACACTCTTCAGCAAACAGAATCAGTATCGAAAAGCGCTATGGCTTCAGGCCACAATAGGGTGACCAACTGGCATGGGTGCAAATTCAGGACGGTAAGTTTAAAAATTCAGGACAGAGGGTCAAAATTCAGGACAAAAATTCAGGACAGAAGGTCAAAATTCAGAACAAAACTTTGTGAAAAAGGTACGTTTTACAGACACACCAGAGGAAGTTGCTCAATACTATAATAGTAAGTAAATAGACAACCACTTAAGTACAAGTCAAAATAAATTTATACGAGGTTGAGAAAATCGTGCACTTCACAATTATTTGGTATGTGTGCAGCTTTGAGCAACTGTGCAGGTCTTTTTGTGGTATTTCATATGATAATTTACATTCTGTCATCCATTAATTCTTTCATCCATCATTCAGTCTTTCACCATTCATTCTGTCCTTCCATCTGTGTGCCCATCCATATCCAAACCTTTTCAATCATTTACAAACCTATCCATTATCTAGCCTTCCATCCATCATTTCACTCATCCATCCCTTCATCCACCCACCCTTTCATTCATCCATCCATCATCCATCCATCCTTTCACCGAATCCATCCTTTCACTCATCCATCTACTCTTCCACTCATGCATCCAATCACTAATCCATCCAACCATTTACCCTTTCACCCAAGCCATCCTTTCACTCATCCATTTAGTCTTCCACCCATTCACTCATCCATCCAACCATTTACCCTTTTACCCATTGAACCATCCTTTCACTTACTCATCCATCCACCCAGTCACTCATCTGTCCACCCTTTCACTCATCCATCCATCCAACTCTCTACCCTCCCTTTCATTCATTATGCATCGTTCACCCATCCATTCTGCCAATCATTCATCCATGCTTTCACTCATCCATCCATCCTCCCTTTCTCTCGCCATGCCCCTTTCACTTAGCCACCCATCCTTTCTGCCACATTTTACCTATACACCCACCCACTCATCCACCCATCAAGTTGCAGACAGAAGAGGCTCATCAAGAACTTCACCCTCGCTGTAGTTCCTAAAGCAAGGGGTGGGGTGGGGTGGGGGAGATTCACTATGCACCTTCACATAGGCAATCTGAAAACTTGAAAGTCATGCATGATGCAAAGTGCCAGGACGTGAGGTGACTGTGACATTGTGTTGTTTCCAGGGCTTTACGTGGGATAAAAAAGTCGGGGTCTCTCCAGGGGGTGTGTCTGATTTAATTAAGCGCTTGGCTTAAAACACGTAAGCTAAAAATATGTGCTGAGCATAGTGCGCCGCCCGACTGGTATTTTGCTGTTTCTGTCATTGCATCCAGTAACTTTAGACTTTCAGCAAGCCATGAGTATTGGCTTTGTCAATGGATGTTAGTTGCATAAAATCAATTAAAAAAAAGCAGCAACTATGGCTTTGTTGTAAATAATATTAACAATGCTTTAGCTCTGAAATGATGAGACTGTGAAAGAACTATAATATCTTCTTCTAAACTTTTTTACTTTGCACACTGTAATTGTGGTACTTCTCTTCTACATATTCTTTGTGTTTGCCTGCTTGGTGTAACTTTCCCTTCTGCTGCAATAGTATTTTGGAAGAAAGCCTGGTAAAGAAAAGGGTCTGGGTCACGGTAATCCTACAGTTTGTGTGCTGTGTCCCCTTCAGTGCACCAGGGCCCATTTGAAACCAGAGCTAATCCCAATTCCTCATTTTGGAGGTCAAGACTGAATGAAGTGCAACATGTCGCCCGAAAAATGTTGTACACTGTTTCACTGGTGCTTAGTAAATGCTCAGCTCACAACACCTAGATTTGTGTGAGAATCAAAATGGGGTTTAAAGTTATGAAATTTCAAGTCAGCCTTGTACTTCTGTAGGCTATTTTGACTAGTGTTCAATGTAAATGTAAATGTCGTCCATCTAACCTTAAGGGAATGCCCTGCCCCAGGGGGAGACTGGAGGAGGCCCCCACATGCTTTCACAGCCCAGACTGGCCAATTGTCATTCTGGATGTGGCAGTCAGCCGCATACAGAATGACAATGGGCGGGGTGGGGCTGCTCTTGTGCTTCACAGATGAGTGCAAGGCGCCCCATCAAGGGGGCTGAGGCCTCTCACAGGGAACTCTTCCGTTTCCTGCAAGGCCCAAAATTTCAGACAAAAGGCGTCCGTAAAAAGGATCCTCACGGACAACGGACGTGAGGTCCAATTTACGGACGGTTGGTCACCCTAGGCCACAAAAATAAAATCTTCCCTAATGATAGTCAATCGTGTTTATGGCTGTGTGCTGTCCAATTACCCAGATCCCCCTATAATCACAGACACAAATCATGTTCAGCTCTGAGATGACAGTGCAGCTGTCTACAGGACCTACTGCTTACAATGTACATAGAGTGTACTTACGGTCAGCTCTCTGTGACCATTGGTGTATTTGCATCCGCTTCTTAAAGCCATTGCCTTAAGACATTCTCCGTCACATCTTAAGTCAACCAAGAGGGGTAGTTTTCTGTCACCACAATGCTATTGGCCGTTTGCTGTATTATTCTGCCTTTGAATGAGTGATTTCATTGCAATGCATGGGGAACTATTTTATCTAAAAAGTACACTCAACCATCACACTATTTGTGATGTGCAATTATTTATATCATATATGCATTGTATATAGAAAGCAACCATATTGTTACTGAAAGTGATATTTCGTTTATGTTACTGACCTGCTTTAAGTTGTGAGCCTAAATCTACCATCATCATCCTAATAATCGTCGTATTATTCGTATATATATTATGGAGCGGTTGGAGCCGTTGGTGAGCTGCCTGCTGCCTGCCTCCAGCCCCACGGTCCACGCCTGTGATCTTACAGTTACAACCAGACCGGCGGAACCCCCATCACGCTACCCAAAAGAAATACAGCATTGGTGACGGCATACGGGCATAGATAGTTAGCATTGGCATCCCTAGTTAGCTGGCTTCGCTTAGCTAGTTAGTTTACAATGAATTACTGCTGCAGCTTAACTTAAAACTTTTAAGTGCTTAACTTCTAATCTCTTACCATTACTCGTGGTGGTGGGCCGGTCGGCAGGGGGGCACACTCTGCTAGCTGCACTGCCTCCTTGTACCTTTGCGGTTTGCTTTAATAATTAGTACGTGCGTACTATGACTGATTAGGCGGTGGCAGCCTGGTGCTGCCTGCTTGCTACCAGACCGCAGTCTGCAGTGCCAGACCGTCCTGTAGACAGTACTACTGGGTGCCAGACAGTTGATCGATGCCTGCACTGCACACAGCCCAGCCAGCTCTGCCCTTCGTCATCGTCGTTGGTCGGGCCGGGGCCGCTGGGCTGACTTAATGTCGTCGATGACTCATGGGGATCTGCCACGGTGGTTATGCTGGGGCAGGGCAACTGGTGGCTCCGTTGGCTGCGCTGCCAACTTTGGAACAGGAAACCAGGGTTCAAATCGAGTCTCGAGGTCGCGTCCACATCCTGTGATTCTGGGCAAATCACTTAATCTTCCTGTGCCTGAATATGTAATGTAAATAGGGTGCTTATGTACAGCGCTCCAATACCTTTGGGTCGAGTTCGCGTTATTTGATGCAAAAAAAAGAGTGAAAATAATCTGTGCGCGCGATATCAGAACCTCCGGCCCGGCCCCAACGCCCACCCAGATAAATCAGTGTGTGTTCCGAACTTCCGGGGCCCGCCCACCCACTGGAAAGTGGCAAACAGTCAACAACACTGTGTCTGCGTAAGAAGGGCCCGCGTCCGCCATGATGATGATGACATGTATAATATTAGATGTAATTATCATTGAATACTCTCTTGGACTTGGCCTGGGCAGGGGCAGCAGGGTTGCTACATGATTAAGAAGTGTGAGTCGCGACACTCGACTCGAGTAGCAACACTAAACTCCGTGATGCTGACGCCGGTGATGACACTATGACTCACCCGCTCGGCGGGATACTGTGAAAAAGACGCCGCGGGCCTGTGGCTGCACCGAGTACAATAAAGGTATATTTTTAGAAAAACAATAAAACATCAATGTGGGCGTGCGCAGCAGCAGCGTAGACCCGGCCCTGATAATTAAGTGCCGGTGCTAAGCACCGGCAAGCACCGGCACAAATTAAGCCCTGACCGAGAGGCTTACAAAACTTGGTTGATACATTCCAAAAATATTGTGAGGGGAAGGGGTTAGAAATAAACCCTAGCAAAACCAAGTATATGTCCATAAACCCCAAAAAATCCCTTAGGAGTAATCTGTTCCTTGAAAATAAAAAACTGGAACAGGTTGGGAGTTTTACCTATTTGGGGATTTTACTGGACAGTAACTTGTCTTGGAAAGGACAGATGGACAAAAGTTCCATATCCCTCAAACAAAATTCAATGCCTATTCTAAAAGTTCACGGAGCTAGCTACTCCAAGGCTATATCCCCGGCTCTTGAAGTATACAAAGCTAAGGCACAATCGGCTGCACTTTATGGTGCTGAGGTTTGGGGCTACTATTGTAATAATACTTTTGGAAAAATGGAAAATTACTTTGTGCGTAGCCTACTAAAGATACCAACTAGAACCCCTTTGGTTCCTGTATTTTTAGATATTAATCTCAAAAAAATAGATTACCAAGTAATTTTAAGACCGTTGTTGTATTGGGTCAGACTATGGGTAACCCCGGAACTGAGTGTCTATAAAAGTGGTTTTGTCGAACTATCTCAGATTGATGGCTATTTGAATACACCATGGGTAAAGTATGTTTCAAAGTGGTATGAAAGATTAGGGCTTGCACACCTATGGGATGCTCCACAGAACATGACATTGTCTTCTAGGAAGCTTGTAAAGGATACCTTTTGGTCGTACGTCAACGGTGAACTATTGTATAGCTCATCGTCTGGCAAATTGACCATGGAATTTTTGCTTTTCAAAGATACTCCTAGTTTAGAGCAATTTATGGATGAGATCTGTCTACCATTAGCAAAATCATTATACTTACAGTTTAGGTATGGTGTTTTACAGATTAATGCATATACATCCTGTTGGGGGAAGGTAAAAGGCCCTGACTTGTGTAACCTTTGCGCTCTAGGGGCCAAAGAAGACGCTGCCCATTTACTCTTTTTCTGCCCGAAATACAAAAAACCAAGGGTTTGTTGGATCAAACCTGTTTGTAATTATGTGGGGGTTAGATCTTATAAAGAGGCAGAGCGTATACTCAAGTCAAACACCTCACAGTTAGTGGTGTTTGGAATAAGTAGATTTTTATACAGCGTGTATTTTATTCGGAAAAGATCTAGTTACAAGCTGTAAATATATTTGGACTTATGCTCTGCTCTCCCCCTTTCCCCACTTTCTGTGCTTCACTTATATCTTATTGTCTCTCCAGCCCATGCAATCAATTGTTTCTGGTTTTTAATTAACTTATATATTGTTATTTATGTTTTTATATGCGGTATTGTGTACTTATGGGTTACTTACAAAACAAATTTTATCGCCAATGTAATGTAATTATCTCCCATTAATATGATGATTTGTATATATGTATGTTATACTTATCTCTGTTGACTTTTATGGCTCAGTGCCGAAATAAAGTTTAAATGAAATGAAATGATTAAATGAAATGATTAAATGAAACTCAGTATAAAAGTGGAAGGGCTGACCCACTTGTGGTTTCAGTTCCACGTTCTTTTCAGCCGAGAAGGGAGTACTCCACTGAATAGTAAGAAGATCACTGCATAACTAAGTGCTGGAATCTGTTAGACAGCCAGTTCCCTAAAGGTAAGAGGAAATCACCTGAAGTCCTGTTTGAAGAAAGAACTGCTGACTTGTCCTGGGACCCAAGAATCCTTTCCTTAGCGAGAGGGAAGGAAAGCGCCATTCCTGCAGGAAGTGAACCGTTGGAAGGGGCTCTAGCAATTGAACCTTCTGCAGGGGTCCTATCCAACAAAGACCTGCAATTTGAGTTATCGAAACAGTCAAGATTGATCTGCCAAGCTTCATTGGAGGAACTGAGGCACAGGTGAAGTGTTCCATGTAGTCTCCATGTACTATCCCCATTGTCACCACCAAGGCACTGGAGCTTGTGTGCCCGATTGGCTGGCCTGATAGAAGCAGGGATAGGCAACTGCCAGTGGTACCCTCTATGAGCTGGTGAACTGTGTGACCGCAGCACTGCCTGTTCATGCGGTGTCATCCTGACTGCCCTGAAGAAGTAAAGAATGCAATCCATAGGTGCCCACCCAAGGTACCCCTTTGAGTAAAGAGCTTGGCACTGCCCCACATGTGCCAGAGAACGAGCCGTACTCCAAAGATTAGAGTCTGTTGCCTCGTGGCACAACTAACTGAAGATACTACCTGTCAACCATGATGCTGAAGACCTCAGCGCCTGATTGTGTTACTGCCTCTGTGAATTAGGATGTCACCAAGAAGTGTGTTGCCAGAGCCCTGCACCTGGGGAAGAGGACTGCCAACTGCCTCTACCTGGGCTCCAGCGCAACTGACCAAAGAACCCCATGGAGTGGCAGGACCAGATCTGCCAAAGCCTTAATGGCTTGTTGCCAAGCATTCATCATAGCCCAAAAGCAGGCCTAGAGCAGAGACACTTGCTCCTACATTGGCCTCTCTGAGACTCACAGCGTGGCTGGCAGCTGCTCGCCTCCAGTGAGATTAACACAGGTTGCATGAACCTGTCGCCATGGGACGGCTCAATGTAGATCCCGGGAAGCACCACATCAGATGGGTGATAGACTGAAATGTTCTAGAGTCTTTGATACGGGATGCTGAGGGAAGTGGGGTGAGAGCGCTGACACATACTAGAGACTACACCACATTAACCCTGAGAACCATGATACTCTGACAAAGGGAGGAAGGAATGGGTAGAGCGCTAGAGAGGGAGTGTCCCACTATAAAGCATTAGAGATATACACCTGCAAGGTGGGTATTCAAGCATCATTGTGGTGTGTAGTATTTTCTTTTTCTATGTAATAAAATATTTGTCTTTCATAAAGACAATGCCAGTGGCATCTCTAGAAGGGGGAGCACACATTGGGACTCAGACAAGCGGATTGTAGCTGTTCCCACTCAAGGGTAGGGCATATCCAGTCGCCATTGTCAGTCGCAGAAATCACATGTGATTGAGAAGGTGTGCTTTGCCAAATTCTGGGCTTTGAAGTATCTTAGGGCTTATTTATTTGGACTAAGTTTAGGTTCGAAATGGGGATAAACCCTTCAAGAGGTTAATGTCTACGAAAGGTGAAGTGTTGTTCCACTTTACCCCAGAGTTAGACTTCACAAAGTAGCATAAAACAGGGATGTTTCCTGAGAATAAAGTTTTTTCTTCAAGTCTTCTTGAGTTAACGACCAAGAGTATCCTGTCCATAAGAAACACTGGTATATCCTGATCTGGGAGGAGCATGCTGGCATGACAGAAGCCTTCTAAATGGCTTGGAAAAGCTGTGCTACCCTGGCCTGACCTACCACCTTTCCTATATTTTTCCTCAGTGACAACCTGTCAACCTCCTTTTAATTAGAGTAACCATGAGAGAGCCTAGCACTTTTCAAACAAGATACACCATAAGTTACCCATAACCCAAGTGACGGTTGTTACTACCCTTTCACACCGTTCTATGAGGTGCATCTCAACTCATGTTGCTAGATGACAGTCAGCAGTACAGGAAGAAGGTGGCAGAGGTGATTCTCACTGAGTTAAGTAATACATTTGGTCAGAGTGGAGAAATGGGACAACCTCCCTACATCCAAATACAATGATGAGGAAGGGCCAAGAGCAAGTGAAAATGCAGACTATAACATTCATGCTTGTATCTGAGCCCAAGCAGATGCTACAACCTTCTGTTTTTCTTACTGTATGATGGTTATAGCCCCAGCTGGATATTGGGTTTATTATGTATTATAGACTGTGTTTTGTTATATCTAAATTTCTAATTCCTACCACCTGTTAGAGTAAGCCTTTAGCTACTTGAGTTCAAACTCCTGGTGGGTTAAGTGCCCAAAGGGAGTAACTTAGTGATCCGAATGGAGTGAGATACTACTGAGTGGGATACCTTGTTACCCAGATATGATACCGGCCAATAACCAATGAGTGCCTCAGAACTTCCAGGAAAAGTCTCATACTGAGCTGATCCTATTACAAAATTCAACTTTGGTACAGGAACTACCAATTCTATTTTGTGTGTTTTCGTAATGCAGACTCTTAATCCACTTTTATCACACAATTTTCTGCAGGGCCCTTTGTGTGTCATTTAATGGCACACTCAGGGAAAACGTTACAACAAACAAATGATGGACGGAATGCTGACAATGCAGACATTCTCCCCCAGTCAAGAGATCTTGGTTAAATCCATCGTTCTTTTGCCCACTACGCCACCCCAGTTCAGACATGGCCATATGCAAATCAGTCTTGACCCTGTGCCTCATGGGAACAGTCCAGCCCGAACTGCCAAGCCATGTCTTCCCTGGACCGGAATCAAGCATCCTAGGACCGGTTTCTGGCTATCAGCCGTCATCAGCCAGGATAGCTTGACTCCAGTGGCGTAGTGAGCACGGGTCCCACGTCTGGGAATACCCATCCCACTTAGGGCGAAAAGCGTTACAACAAACAAATGATGGACGGAATGCTGACAATGCAGACATTCTCCCCCAGTCAAGAGATCTGGGTTAAATCCATCGTTCTTTTGCCCACTACGCCACCCCAGTTCAGACATGGCCATATGCAAATCAGTCTTGACCCTGTGCCTCATGGGAACAGTCCAGCCCGAACTGTCAACCCATGTCTTCCCTGGACCGGAATCAAGCATCCTAGGACCGGTTTCTGGCTATCAGCCGTCATCAGCCAGGATAGCTTGACTCCAGTGGCGTAGTGAGCACGGGTCCCACGTCTGGGAATACCCATCCCACTTAGGGCGAAAAGCGTTACAACAAACAAATGATGGACGGAATGCTGACAATGCAGACATTCTCCCCCAGTCAAGAGATCTGGGTTAAATCCATCGTTCTTTTGCCCACTACGCCACCCCAGTTCAGACATGGCCATATGCAAATCAGTCTTGACCCTGTGCCTCATGGGAACAGTCCAGCCCGAACTGCCAAGCCATGTCTTCCCTGGACCGGAATCAAGCATCCTAGGACCGGTTTCTGGCTATCAGCCGTCATCAGCCAGGATAGCTTGACTCCAGTGGCGTAGTGAGCACGGGTCCCACGTCTGGGAATACCCATCCCACTTAGGGCGAAAAGCGTTACAACAAACAAATGATGGACGGAATGCTGACAATGCAGACATTCTCCCCCAGTCAAGAGATCTGGGTTAAATCCATCGTTCTTTTGCCCACTACGCCACCCCAGTTCAGACATGGCCATATGCAAATCAGTCTTGACCCTGTGCCTCATGGGAACAGTCCAGCCCGAACTGCCAAGCCATGTCTTCCCTGGACCGGAATCAAGCATCCTAGGACCGGTTTCTGGCTATCAGCCGTCATCAGCCAGGATAGCTTGACTCCAGTGGCGTAGTGAGCACGGGTCCCACGTCTGGGAATACCCATCCCACTTAGGGCAAAAAGCGTTACAACAAACAAATGATGGACGGAATGCTGACAATGCAGACATTCTCCCCCAGTCAAGAGATCTGGGTTAAATCCATCGTTCTTTTGCCCACTACGCCACCCCAGTTCAGACATGGCCATATGCAAATCAGTCTTGACCCTGTGCCTCATGGGAACAGTCCAGCCCGAACTGCCAAGCCATGTCTTCCCTGGACCGGAATCAAGCATCCTAGGACCGGTTTCTGGCTATCAGCCGTCATCAGCCAGGATAGCTTGACTCCAGTGGCGTAGTGAGCACGGGTCCCACGTCTGGGAATACCCATCCCACTTAGGGCGAAAAGCGTTACAACAAACAAATGATGGATGGAATGCTGACAATGCAGACATTCTCCCCCAGTCAAGAGATCTGGGTTAAATCCATCGTTCTTTTGCCCACTACGCCACCCCAGTTCAGACATGGCCATATGCAAATCAGTCTTGACCCTGTGCCTCATGGGAACAGTCCAGCCCGAACTGCCAAGCCATGTCTTCCCTGGACCGGAATCAAGCATCCTAGGACCGGTTTCTGGCTATCAGCCGTCATCAGCCAGGATAGCTTGACTCCAGTGGCGTAGTGAGCACGGGTCCCACGTCTGGGAATACCCATCCCACTTAGGGCGAAAAGCGTTACAACAAACAAATGATGGACGGAATGCTGACAATGCAGACATTCTCCCCCAGTCAAGAGATCTGGGTTAAATCCATCGTTCTTTTGCCCACTACGCCACCCCAGTTCAGACATGGCCATATGCAAATCAGTCTTGACCCTGTGCCTCATGGGAACAGTCCAGCCCGAACTGCCAAGCCATGTCTTCCCTGGACCGGAATCAAGCATCCTAGGACCGGTTTCTGGCTATCAGCCGTCATCAGCCAGGATAGCTTGACTCCAGTGGCGTAGTGAGCACGGGTCCCACGTCTGGGAATACCCATCCCACTTAGGGCAAAAAGCGTTACAACAAACAAATGATGGACGGAATGCTGACAATGCAGACATTCTCCCCCAGTCAAGAGATCTGGGTTAAATCCATCGTTCTTTTGCCCACTACGCCACCCCAGTTCAGACATGGCCATATGCAAATCAGTCTTGACCCTGTGCCTCATGGGAACAGTCCAGCCCGAACTGCCAAGCCATGTCTTCCCTGGACCGGAATCAAGCATCCTAGGACCGGTTTCTGGCTATCAGCCGTCATCAGCCAGGATAGCTTGACTCCAGTGGCGTAGTGAGCACGGGTCCCACGTCTGGGAATACCCATCCCACTTAGGGCGAAAAGCGTTACAACAAACAAATGATGGACGGAATGCTGACAATGCAGACATTCTCCCCCAGTCAAGAGATCTGGGTTAAATCCATCGTTCTTTTGCCCACTACGCCACCCCAGTTCAGACATGGCCATATGCAAATCAGTCTTGACCCTGTGCCTCATGGGAACAGTCCAGCCCGAACTGCCAAGCCATGTCTTCCCTGGATCGGAATCAAGCATCCTAGGACCGGTTTCTGGCTATCAGCCGTCATCAGCCAGGATAGCTTGACTCCAGTGGCGTAGTGAGCACGGGTCCCACGTCTGGGAATACCCATCCCACTTAGGGCGAAAAGCGTTACAACAAACAAATGATGGACGGAATGCTGACAATGCAGACATTCTCCCCCAGTCAAGAGATCTGGGTTAAATCCATCATTCTTTTGCCCACTACGCCACCCCAGTTCAGACATGGCCATATGCAAATCAGTCAAACTGGAATGGCATGGTGAGCAAAAAAACGATGGATTTAGGCCCAGATCTCTGTACTGGGGTGAATGTATGACATTGTTCTGCATTCTGTCCATCAATTGTTGTTTTTGCATTTGTCACCCAGAGTGGGACGGGTATGCTCAGACGTGAGTCCCGTGCTCTCCATGCCACTGGAATCAAGCTATCCTGGCTGAAGAGGGGTGAAACCCCGAAACCGGTCCTAGGATGCTTGTTTCCAGTCCAGGGAGGACCTGGCTTGGCAGTTCGGGCTGGACTGTTCCCATGAGGCACAGGGTCAAGACTGATTTACATATGGCTGGGTTCAAACTGGAATGGCATGGTGAGCAAAAAAACGATGGATTTAGGCCCAGATCTCTGTACTGGGGTGAATGTATGACATTGTTCTGCATTCTGTCCATCAATTGTTGTTTTTACAACACTCAGGGAAAAGGCAGTTTGAGTGACACTGGGAAAAAGTATCAATGCTCTTTTAGCCAGCTCTTTTAAAAGATTTACAGTTTCTGGCAGGGGCCTATCTCCACATACACTGAGATCATTTTCAAACTGTGTATACTAGCAAACCTGAATTTTGTGGACAGAATACTCCAAAATAAATGTGGCGGAGCACCCTGTCCTTCAAACCAAAGACCCACCTGCTCTAGAATTGGGTGAGCCACCATGTTTTTACTTGTGGATATTGGGCTGTTGGTAACAGCACCTCACACCATCTGCCGGATTTAGGGCAGATGTTCAAATTTACTATTTCCCTGTGCAGGACAGCAAGGGGATACCTCTAGTTCCCAAACAGGAAAGGGAAAATAACAACTTGCATATGCTGGAAGAAAACTCCTAGCGTGTCCATGATATTTAAAAAAATTTTAAAAACTCCTTTTTTGTGAGTTTGTATTTGAGGAACCAAAAACATTCCTGAGCGGCCAAATGTCAGATGCTCTGTAATCTTTCAACAGGGCTGCCACACTGACAGCTCTGCTAGAGGCATAAAGATCTCAATCTACCTGGCCGAGATCTCTATATGTAGTTGCTAGTCTTCACCAAGGCAGTGGAGTAAATCCCTCCATTACCCTGGCTGGTTGACAAACCAGTTGGCAAAGTCTAATGTTTTATTACAATGTATTTCTGTTAGAAATGATGGGTCTCTAATTGGCAGATAGGAACCTTTGTCCTGTGCTTCTAGTCAAGGTAAGGGCGATACATTTCTGAAATAACCCCTGCTCACCCCCTTGGTAGGTTGGCACAAGCAGATAGGCTTATCTCAGAGGCAGTGTGTAAAGCATTTGTGAACACATATAGTAATACAGTGAAAACACTACAAATGGACACCACACCAGTTTAGAAAAATAAATAATCTTTATCCAAACCAAAACAAGACCAAGCAACAAAAATTCACAATACAGTTATCAAGATATCCTCAAAAATAGGTTATTCACTCAATTAAAGTTTGTAGCAACAAATCACTCCACCTGGAGTTATTACGACGTTGTAACAGATCCCAAAGAACAGCGCCGACTGCGAAGTGCGTGGCGTCAGGTTCGGATTCAAGCAGACCCCCAAAGAACAGTACCTTGGAATTGATGAAAGCAAAGACGATGAACGGCGTCGGGGACGTGATGCTTCGTTAGCACCGGGCGGTGTTGGTTCCTTGCAATCCCAGGAGAGGTGAAGCCTTGGTTCCTTACTGCGGTGCAGGGGAGGTGAGACGTCAGTTACTTACTGTGTCAGGGAAGTGACGTCACTGTGGCGGCGAGGCTTCGGTTCCTTGCGACGGTGCAGTGTCAATGGATTCATGAGTCACCCACGTCGAGTATCGGGTCCACGTTGATGAAGCACCGGCGTCGGTGAAGTCGGGGCTGCGGTGCGAGTAGGGACGGTGTGTCGTGGACCTCACGGCATCAATTGCCGGTGTCAATGTTGCAATTTCCTTCTGTTGCAGCTGAAACAGCAGTTCCAGATGCAGAGAGACAGAAGAAATGAAGTCTTTGTGTCCCTGGGACATCAGAACAGGAGGCAAGCTCAATTTCAAGCCCTTGGAGATCTTTTCCTCAAGCAGGTGACAAAGCAAACAGCAACGTCCTTTTCTCCTTTCTTTGGCAGCAAGTATCCACTGCAGGCCAACGCAAGACAGCAAACAGCACAGGGGCAGTATTCCTCCTCAGCATCTCCAGCTCTTCTCCTTGGCAAAGGTTCCTCTTGAGTCCCAGAAGTAATCGAAAAGTCTGGGGTCTGCGCCCCTCTTTTTATACACAATAATCTTTTGTTCTTTGAAGGCAGAGATTGTCTGTACCCAGCCACAACCAGTTCTGTCCTCACTGGTGCAGCTTCCTGACAGGAGGTAGAGACATCATTGTTGAAGGCAGACCAGGCCCATTCAGGTGAAAATAAATCTCCTCCCCCTACTCTAAATGCAGCCCAGGTCTATTCAGCCCAGCCCTGACTCATCAGGCTCTCTGGGGCCACTGCCCCTCTCCAGCCCCTGTCACCCAAAAGCCAGACATGCAATACACAAACCTAGCAGAGGCAAACTGGATGGGTAAGCAAGAAAATAATAATCTTCTCTGAATTAACCCCATATGATGTCTCCCTTACTCATAGACTTCTATAGCATTAGTAGCTGCCCAACTAGAACTTAAGCCTGGAAGCATCAGATCCAAATCAAAACACACTAGTGAAAGCTGCAGGGCCTGGTCACCTTACAGTTGCAGAGGCCAATGTAAACAGTACAGCATGGGCACTTGAAGGAAGCTTAATGATGATCATAGGACTTCAGTGGTGTGAATCAGTCAGATACCTTAACAGCTATCCTCTAAATCTTTATGCTCCCCTACATAGTTCAAGGGACACTAAGGTTAAGAGCTTTGAAGACTGAAGGGGCACAGACCAGGAGAAACAGTCATTCTAAAGCTGAGGTGAAAAGAAAACAATGCAGTAATGAAATTATCTTCCACCAATCAAGAACCACCACACTATCCAAGACCCTTCACGCCTGTGCTGAGCCAGGGCCCTTGGTATCCAAGGAAAGGGAGGAAAAGCAGTGAGAGAGCAGGCCACATGTATATTAGGCTATCATATAAATAAAATCATCTGACATACATAATGCCTCCTATACTTCAATACCAAAAATATTGTTCCATTGGGTGTAGAGTTTCTGCTATTAACTCCACTGGTGTGATATTTTAGAGACCAAATTTATGTAACAACAATTCTCCTTCACAGACCAGGAGAAGAGAAGCAGTGACAGAACAAGTCACGTATTGCCGCCACAAAGAGCGGGCACAGTCTACCCTATTTGATGTAACCCTCCGAATGAACATTTAAGATATCTGTTCAAATTGAACACAGACATTTTGGTGAAACAACTGTATTCACCTCTTTTCACGAGGAGGATTCCCTACAAATAGAGAGTCTTCAACACATATACTAGGGTCCTGATGAAAGCCTATATGACCCCTCGGGGCATGACAAAAGGCTGAAACATGTCGACCTATTTTTTGGACACATATTGTTAGTGCACTAGACCCTAAATAGTCTGTCCTGTGCACGAAAAATTCTTTTAAACGTATTTGAATCCAGTCTTATTAAAATTATAAACTGGCTCTTTCAAGTCTTTTAACTTTTCCCTATTTTTTCACTCACTGTTTAGCACTTCACTAAAACACCCAACACGGTTCTCTGATCACAACTGAAAAAACCAGAGGAATTACCTCCGGGTGGAGGAAGCATTCATTAACCCGATGATGATGCTGTCACGCTGTTAAGTAGCGGATAATCGAACATACCGCTAGAATTCCACCTGTGAATCAACACGTGATTGAGGGTTTCTTAACAGTACTCTGTACTGTAGCTATTAACCCTGGTTCTTTCAGGACCTGTGATCCACTCTCCATTTGATATTTAAACGTTGAAGATAAAGAAGCTGAGTGGGTCATACCCCTTCTTTCTCCCTCCATTGATTTATACACAACAATTTAAGCTACATGATATTCTGATAAATGGATTATGGTACCACATTCATCCCCAAATCCTCTCACCAAGGAAGCAGGAGCAGAAGAGAAGATTATTGTCCGGGTTTGCTAACAGGTGTATGTAAGGAGTGCCACATAAAGGGTCCTAAACTGCCTGAAGATAAGGCTCCCCTAAATCCACCTGCTAAGGGGTTATCCACATCCCAGAGGCGAATTGTTGAAAATCAGGTGCACCATCATCCTCCTGTAATGACGTACCTGGCAGAGGTCTGGAGTAAGTTACCCTACGGCTTTACAAGTATGCCTTTAAAACCCTGTCATCTAGACGTATGTTTACCGCCTGATCCTCGTCCTCGTGTGCAGAATAGATGGTGGTAAAAGCAAGGAAGATCAATGACAGTTCTAACAGTTGGAAGAGTGACCTCTCTGATTTGAGACCAAAGACCGCAGGATATCTAGAGTGAATCCCCAAACATAACTCAGGACATCCATTTTAAGGGCCAGGGCAGGGCAGTGGTAGCCACAAGCCTGATCAGCTTGGCTCAGCTGCCACAGTCACACCTTCCTGTGGATTCATACAAATGACAGAAGTGACCAATATAGCTAAAGAGGTAGGATGAGTGCTGCCTAAGTATAACTAGATGAGACAACAGAACATAACATTTTCTGGGATGGAGCCTTGGAAGAGGGACCTGAAAGAGTTTTGCCTGGTCCTTGTCCGAGACTATAGCCTGTTCTTGAATTCTGATCCTGACCAGATAAATCAGGCTGTTAGGACTATCTAGCCATTACAAAGGAACATGACTTTGAGTAAGGGTGCTTACGCTTCTCAAGACAAGGTTGAACGTTTTAAAATCTTGGGATACTGGAAAATGATGCTTGGGACAAACAAAGCGTGTACGTATCCCACGGAGGTGGCTATTAGGGTGGGATTCTGCCTGACCCAGCTGGAAGTGTTGCACCAGGCCTATTAAACTAGGACTACACTATTTTGCATGAAGAGAATTGATAGCAATGTCTGTCTGTGGTGCTGTAATCGGAGTGGGACTCTGCAGCGCACTTTTGTCCTCCCTGGTCCAAGGGGTATTGACACAGCACAGTATTAAGCAAAAGCTATCCTCAGTTATCAGGATTAGACATGGTACTTACCCCTCAATTGGTAGCCGTAATTATATGAGGAGGCCTAACGCTTAATAAATAAGCGCTCCATTTTTGTAATGTCACAATAATGTTGGCAAGGCATGATATTGTTATGCATTGGGAAGGTACATCCATACCAACTCTGGAATTATATGAATTCAATATGGATTGGTGCCTGAGAGCTGAGGAGCTGATATACGTGGCTCGTGGCTGCCCTAGGAAGTTTGCTAGAGAAAGGGTTGGCCTAAAGTGAGGCACGGGGCCTAAAAAGATGATGCGCTGCTGGACACGTGGGGTGGCTCTCAGTGGCTCTTTGCTTGGGCACTCGGATGATGATCCTGGCTGGAGGGAGGATCTTCGAATGTTGAAAGGTTTGTCCTCCTTAAATGCTCACTGCCACAATATCGAGAATGTCACTTTGGAAGGTGTCATGCTCTGTAATCCTTTTTGGATTATCTGTTTAATTTTTATATTCTGTTTAACATAAATGCAAAAAAATTTAAAAAGGAAGTTTTCAACTAATTACACTGCACACAAAAGGATAACCTTATAGGAAACAAACTGATTCAGCTTCACCAGACTGCTTTATTTTACATTTGATTTGAACGCTTTTTTAAACTGGCAGAAAAGATACCCTTAACCATTCTCATTTACACATCATACACCTGCCCTGTTCTCTAATAGCCATCGGGCGAAACTCTAGGCTGAGTTTTTATTCATCACCATAACATTGAAGAGTTTGAGATGTGATTGGCTCTTTGTTGTCTTTGTTTGTCCAGCCTGTGGCTAACTCAGTGCTTAGTGAAGGCATTGCTTTTTAAAATATTATACAGTGTACTTTTATGGAATCAGGATGCACTGCTTGCATTCTTTATTCTTAGAGATCCCTGTGATGTCTTTGTCAAAAGAAGATTTGCAAACATTTCAAAACAAAAATAAGTTAATGACACATGTCTTTGTTTTGCTTTAGGCCACAGGTAAAATGGATGAGAACCAGTTTGTTGCTGTCACCAGCAGCAACGCAGCCAAAATCTTTAACATGTACCCGAGGAAGGGGCGGATTGCAGTTGGCTCTGATGCAGATGTGGTCATTTGGGATCCAGACAGGATTAAGAGCATTTCAGCCAAAAGCCACAAATCGGTAGGAATTGATTCTCCGTTTGTTCAAAACATTTTATGCATTGCTGTCCATCCAAATATGTGAAAAATACATTTACCATGAAAGCAAATGAAATGCGATGTCGTCTTCTTACAGTATTAAAAGTTATCAACGTACTGCTTGCTTTTCAGAAAAACCTAAAGGAGGATCATGGTCTTGCAAGGATGACCCCTTTCTTAGGCTAATAAATATGTTTGGTTTCCAGCTTTCAAGACAATTTAGGCCGTTTTGTTGGTAGTTACCCAGCAGTTCCCAAAAAACATTTCTTCATACACAACATTCTCAGCTCCTGTGATTGTGGCGTCCTTCAGCAAGGGGACTGCTAACTATAATGAATTACATTTATCCTTTGCTCTCTCGGCTCATCTATCTTCATTGGTGAGGTGCCCGGTTGTTCTGTAACATGGTAATTACATTAGCAGTGAAATTATGCAATTTTTGGAGATGATGCCTTCATGACGCAGTTGGTATTTATTGTTGAATTTTTAAATAACATCTCTAGCAAACATTTTCCCACCATGTTTTCCTCAATCCTTTACAGCCAACTACTCCCTCTAGTCCATCTCTAGCCCTCCACTCACCTGTTCCTCCTACTATTTTCTTTACCTTCACTACTTTGCAGCCTCTGATTCACTTATTTTTTGGTATTTTCCACAATCTCTGCTTTCTGAAGGTCTGCTTCAGTCATGGATTTCGCTTGCATTTAGACTGTCCTTCGTCTTTCCATCCGAGCCGTCAAATTCTGCCTTGTAGGGTACCCCATGGTGTAACCAGAATTAAGAGCTCCTTTAGTGTACAGTGGGGTAGATCACAATTGTTTGTATACCTAAGCAAAGTTAAAGCTCAAATCTCCATCTCAGACTGGGAAATGTCTAGCAGTCATCTTGACACCTAGCCTCTCAGTGTGAACACAGAATAAACTACATTGGAAATGACAGATCAACATTTTTTTTTTTTCTTAACTTATTTTTATTATAGTACTGTGTTATTTGACACAACAATTTGCAAATTATACTTTTTACAATTCTCATGATCTGCCTGTCGGGCTACTAGCAAGATTATATTTCGGCATGTGTGATGTATCTGGGTTTACTCACCCAGGCCATGTTTGTGTGCATCATCATACATTATTATCAGAATACGAATATTGCAGAAAGAAGAACTACTTCAACAAAGAAAAAACTACCCAACAACAATTTGCAAATCAAAATTAATTTCTGGCAGAAACCGTTTAGGAGAATAGTCGGAAAGGAGAAGAGGCCGTGATACGCTGTAGCCTAGCAGAGCTGGAACCAAGACCTTCGGCTCAATTTGAACTTTGGCGATTACAAACTTGTTTGTCATGAACTGAGCACCCCTCAATTTGAAGGAGAAGCAACAAAGATCCTGCTGTCAGATTACCCTGGCAGAAAGTAGTGACTCCTCCCTCTTTACATCGGTGGCTTGCAGATCGGAAGTGCATCCCATGTGGCCCAAAATGATCACTTCTCTGTGACACTGCATTTGCTTCAAGCCTCCTCTATACTCGTTATGGTGAACGCTTCCATATGGGAACTGCTATCCCCATGTTTACTCTAAAGTTCAATAGAGACGGTGTAGTGAATAAATGTGAGTTTCCAACTGCAGCCCTCCAAAGATGAAATACACCTGATTTTCTCATCAATGATCCAAAACAAGAGTGCTGAGGAAGAAACCTTTGTTCGTAAGGATATTCCTATCTGCCTGAATCACGACTCCTCTAGCTATAAAAGATGGGAGGAAGGTTCGCACTCACGGAAGGACCAGGCGTAGTTTCATTTGGTCATCTAGTGGTGGTAGTTCACAAAGCAGTATCAAGACCCTTATTCCACTCATCCTTAAGAGAGAGGGGGAAAAATCACCCCTGAGCAAAACTGATTTCCTAGTCTCCTTCACAAATACATTTTTGTTGGATGCTTTTAAAAGAACCCTTTAAAATAAAAGTTTCATTGCTCATGTACATCCAGTGCATTTTCACAAGAAAGCTACAAGACTTCATAGTTTCCACGCTAAACCCATCCATACATTTAAACGGCGCACTAGACGTATCCTCCATTGCAGAAACAACCAATTAGCTCCATATCCTTGGCTACTCATTACCAACATAACAAGCACATTCCACCGGAGTGGTCCTCAGTGCAGCTGCTTATAAAACCTTGGTCCCCTTTTGGGGATGCATGTGGTGTTAACTGAAGAGCCTTTCTGCTGGGTAGTTCCAGTGACTGCAGCTATTTCCATCAACATCCTCAGTACCAGCAAGGACACTGAGAACGCCAATGGATGCTATAAGAGTATTGACTGTATGCATTTGTAATGTCATCGCTGACGCTTTCATACATCAACCAGTTGTTAATCATTTACAACTTTCAAAGGGTTAAGCCTAGAGTTATTAAATTTGTATGTGCAAATCAATTCTTGTCCCACTTTCTTATTGACTGTATGCCTACCTTTGAGTGTGTACAGCACTGTTTCTTTGTTGCTATGTTCGTGCTATACACATACCATACTCAGACATACATTTCATGTTGCAACTTTCTACTCAGAGAGAGGATACCTACAAATCCTGAAAAGATCATACAAACTTGCAGGAAAGAGGCCATGGGAGTGGACTGCTATTTGTATGGAGGACATAAATTTTGGACATCTCTGTCTATGTTAATCTTTAGGAAGGAATATTTTTCTATATACATAGATTTTAAGATCACCTATTGATGGTATGCTTGCCTTTGACGTGCACAGCACTCCACTGCTTTTGGCTAGATCCATACTATACACATTTCACATATATACAGATGCCTGTTGTATTTTTCTCCTCAGAGAACTTAGGCAGACTGAAAATATCAGACTAACTTGTACGAAAGAGGGTATAGGACGTGGGTACATATTGTTTAACCAAGTGATTTCACCCTGGCAGGTCAGAGTGCATGCAACTAATTTACACAATTTGCTTCAGGTCTCTGCAGACACCAGGGAAGTGATGAAAAGGAGCAGGACTTGGGTGACAGTTGCAGGTTAGCGAATAGGGCACGATCAGTGAGAACGGGGATGTTCCAGGTAGAGCGCCAAGCAATATGTTTTAATGTCAAAGGGGTGGGGCCTCACTGGTAGAGATAAAAGAAGGTTTTAGGAGGTAGAGTTGCTTTGGAGTAAGCAGCAGATGTAGCTGGTTAGATTAGGGTGAACGAAGAAACGAATACATTTTTATAAATTTATAACTTTATCAAAATTCTTCGCCTATTGCCTGTGCCTCTTTATTAGTCCCTCGTTATGAGTTTGCTGAATTTTGGTGCAGAGTACCAGGTGTCCAGAATCCCCAGTTCCAGACACTATTTCCACACTGAAACTGGACAACAAAGAGATTTGTCCATTGAATGGGAATTAGCCAGGCAGACTGGGATTTCTGGGTCCTTTTCTGGTTGTTTCAGTTATACTTGCCACCTGCTCAAAGCAAGCAGTGGGCCTGCTAACGGAAGATGCTCTGGTCTGCTTGAGGGCAGTGTAGTTGGCTCCCTCTGCATGTGTTAGGGTGGGTGGGGGCTCTGCCTATCCATACCCAGTGAAAAAATGCGCCACTACTAATGGTCTTCTATTGTTACACATTGAGAGCCTGGGAAAGCTTTGATCTCTTTAACATAAAAAAGCGTTCTCCACTTTAACATAACGTGTATTTGTAAAGCGCACGTTCACCCTAGACAGGGCATCTTGGTGCTGAATAACAGATGTTTATTGTTGCCAACTTAATGGTACTCATTTTATCGGCCCCTGATGGATGAAAGGCTGAGTGGACTCGCTTGGATTTGAACCTGTGACCATGAGGTCAAACACAGGCCCCTACAGTGGATGCATTAGTCCACTGAGCCACCAGAGCCGGCCTTTCCAGGAACTATGTGAAAAGTGATAGGAGCCTGCACAAATTCAGATTAGTTGGGGCATTTAATTTTTAATGATTAAACATATGGTGACAAACATTTTACTATAATGTACCCTAATATAAACAATTGATTAATATCGAATAAAGTGAACTATCAACCTATGGAGTGTTAAACCTGATGGTCTCTGCATAAAATCACATTTTCCATTAATGTGCTGATTGAAAGCATGTTATTTCAAGGCTTAATTAATGCATGATGGAAAGCTGCACGAATCTCTGGCAGTGGCCTTGGCATTCACTCCTGCTATGACTTGCCAGTCAGGCGTGCACAAACCAGATGGATCTGCCATTTCTTATTCAATGATGCACTCTATGTATGCCGGCGTGTTGCTAGGAAACACAGCATCGTGTCCTGGCAGTTCTAGGCACGCAGACTAGGACTGAATAGGGTGTGCAAATTCATTTGTATTTTACTTGAGGTATTATGAGAAGTTTCACATGGCAAAACGGCGGTAAGTAGAGGGGGTACCCTGTTCCATTCATGGGAGAGGCAATTATTTCTTTACAACCACTTCATATTCTTGACAGCTACATTTATTGGACCTTGTCTTATTGCCACTGAAATGTACATCTACTAGCATGACATTTTGTTCAAGGTATTACTTCGACAATTATAAAGCCCATAACGGAAGACAAGGGAAAATTCTGGCTAAATCAAATAAGGAAAAATTCACACTTTCCTAATTCTCACAAAATTTAAGATTTGCCTAACTGAAGTATGTTTTGAGGTTTGGAAATACATTTGAAATGGTACCATACCAACAGCCCAATGTTTTATGGATTATCACGTGTTTTCTTCAATGAAAAACCCTCTTACTAGAACTAGATGAGGAACCAACTGTTCTAATCTGATGTGTTCCTGTGTCTTTGTGAAACTAGCTTTTCCTAACCACTTTTCCTAACCACGGCTTCCTCCCTTTAATATACATCCCTACGAGCACTGAGTTATAAAATAAATTATTAACACAATGAATTTCTCAAGTTTTAAACAAATATTGTTCTAGGAGAGGAGAATATAGCAGCCCTTCGTAAGATTATCAGAGTCCGTATGTTACGAATTCTATTGCCACTAAAGTAGAGCTAGATTTGACCATATTCAGGTTCTGCATTGATAATACTCCCCAAAGCATGTGCTCCTAACATTTGATAGACTTGCCTTGGGGATAAGGTGGCGAGAGGGGAGGGTTCTTTCAATATGTACAAAGATGCTCTTAGACACAGTTATTTAACTTGCATTTGTGCCAATAAATATAGAAACATAGACATGTTTCATCAGCCCTGTCTCCCTATTTAGGAAGTGTGGTGTGTGCCCCTGTTTATGTGTGGCTTAATATCTCTTGAGACTAATATATACACTAAAAATATATTAAATACACCTATGCCACATCACCAAATGCACATTCTACCAGATCCTCTTTGTGAGGTACTGTTGTAAAGTAATGTCCTCCACACCATAGGTAAATAAGAAGAGTACTTTATTGGAAGCACAGAGAAGCGTTGGCAATCCCACACACAGATCAGCTTACAGTGGTAACGCTCCAGAACACAGTTATGTCATTAAGCATAGCAACATTAGAATGGTACAAAAACTCCATACTTAAAGTAACAGGACATCTACCATGACTATCCCAAACTTCAAATTGCAGTTCATATTAGAAAATGGACCAATAAAATCCAAACAAACAGTGTGCCATGGTAACTCCCATCCTCGTCGCCATTTGTTGTAAAGTAATGTCTTCCACACCATAGGTAAATAAGAAGAGTACTTTATGGGAAGCACAGAGAAGCGTTGGCAATCCCACACACAGATCAGCTTACAGTGGTAACGCTCCAGAACACAGTTATGTCATTAAGCATAGCAACATTAGAATGGTACAAAAACTCCATACTTAAAGTAACAGGACATCTACCATGACTATCCCAAACTTCAAATTGCAGTTCATATTAGAAAATGGACCAATAAAATCCAAACAAACAGTGTGCCATGGTAACTCCCATCCTCGTCGCCATTTGTTGTAAAGTAATGTCTTCCACACCATAGGTAAATAAGAAGAGTACTTTATTGGAAGCACAGAGAAGCGTTGGCAATCCCACACACAGATCAGCTTACAGTGGTAACGCTCCAGAACACAGTTATGTCATTAAGCATAGCAACATTAGGATGGTACAAAAACTCCATACTTAAAGTAACAAGACACATGTCCTGTGACATACCAACTTAAGATTACAACAGGTACCTTAGTAGTTATTAACATTAGGAAACATGACATTTTCCTTTTCCGCCCAAAAACTCAACATGCAGAGAATGGTGACTGATAGAAAACTGGCTGCCAAGTGCTAGCTCGCCCTCACAAAGATAGCGCTTAGGATCGGGATGGAATATATGTTTGTAACTTCCAATCAAAATATAGTTCCACTACGCTCAGCAGTGACAATCGTATATAAATAAAATAATTAACTGTAGTCGACCCCAAATTTATCCCAAGGTGAAGCCGTGAAGCAGTGAGACTCATTTCCGAGGATTGGTAATGGGATTACTTAGAGGGATGATTCTGCAAAGGAGGTCAGCGGATGATAGCTAGGCTGCTTCTTTTATCAGCAGAACTGTACATTGGTGAGAATGTCTTTAAAATGAATAGACTTTTCGGTCCAGTTGACATAGATGCTTTCAAATATGTATGTATTTTTGTTGCACCAAGTCATTAGCAGAAAATATAGGCACAGTGAATCCTTAGCACATCTAGGCTTCATATTAAGAATGTCTACAGATGTATTACAGCTAATATAAACATGAATAAATCAAGAACTCAGAGACTATGGTGACCAGGTGATTCCTGCACTGATAATGACAGCAGACAGTGCAATTTAGGGGTCAAGGCTCCAGTCGAGAGGCAGCTTGTGGGCTAGTGAGCAGCGTGTAATCGTAGAAGATAAAGAAGAACAAAAGGGAATTCACAGTACAATTATGAGAGCAAAATGTCCCTATGTAGAGAGTCAGGCAGTAAGGCCATGATTCCAAATAAGTGCATCCTTGCAATGGGGTAAAGGTATTGTGTTTGACTGCCGGCCAATGGTTCAAATTGAGGGGATCTGAGAAGCTATGTGTGAGTAGACGTTTCCCTTATTGTGTAGATTGGAGGTCCTGAGGGGCCCATCAGCACATCATGGCTGAGAGGGAGAAAATAGTAAGATCAAATAGAAGAAATGTAAATCAAGTCTTACTCTCAAGTCATCTCTAGAACGGCACATTTGTAAAGCCTTTTCTGAAGTGGGTGACAGATGATGAAACCAGGTGGTGCCTGTGCACGTAGGTTGTTCCAGATTATGAGTTTGCAACCAAAGAAGTATCAGTTGAGCTTGACTTCTTATGTGCACAACTGTTAATGCTCTATAAAAAAGTATATCATTAGTAATATTGCTGATCTATTCCCCTTAGTATGGGGATGCTCTAGAAACAGAGAGTGGAGCAGTACAGCTGTAGTTCTCAATATTGGGCATACAACCCAGACTAACATACATTTCAGTGAGAAGGCATGGTATTCTAAGAGGGCAGATATTAGAACTTCATTTTAATATGAGACTGCATGTTTTCCTGGTTGCCTGGTACAAAGGTCTATGGCACTGTAAAACCATCAGTCTGATCTGCAGGGTCTCCTGTTTGGAAATCAGCAAGATTGCCTCCTTTCTTCTCTGTAGTACTCTTAAATTAATAATGAACTCTGCTGTGTGTCTGCAGGCTGTGGAATATAACATCTTTGAGGGAATGGAGTGCCGTGGGGCGCCGTTGGTCGTAATCAGTCAAGGAAAGATTGTGTTTGAAGACGGAAACCTCCACGTGAACCAGGGTATGGGGCGCTTCATCCCTCGGAAGCCTTTCTCAGAATACATTTACCAACGCATCAAAACACGTAACCAGGTAAGACCCCATGTCCGGAAGAAAAAGGCTGTGATAATATATCATGTATCTGCGGGGCAGGCTGTATTGCATTTGCATATAGAAGTGCCTCATGCAAATAAGCCCTGTGACCTGCATGTGCTGGCCCTGTGAATAATTGTTCTACTCTAGTAAGCAGGGAAGCAGAGGGGAACCATCTAGGATACATGCTGAAGACAATAGTTAATGCACTGCATTCTCCTCTTAGCTAAACCACCACTCCCAGGCCAGTATCCTAATGTCCAGCAGGTAAAGAAGCAAAACCAACCTGTCCAATATCCTCAGGCCAGTGTTTGTAAGGGCCAGAGTGATGCATGGTATCTGCTAGGATGCCTTTTCTGTGCTGCTTTCATGCCTTAGAGTCCACTATCTTCACCTCCAGCCCCGGCCTTATCTTCTGCTTCCATTCCTGGATCATGTAGCCACTCCTGGACCTTTCTGAGCCAGAACTGGATAGTGAGTGTCTGGGGTTTCAACATTCAAAGAAGAGTGCCACAAGTTTCCTATCTAACCTCCAACGGCTCTCTACTTCGAGGTCTCTTTCTGGGGTAGAATGCTAGACAGCCTCTCCTGCCCTGAAAATAGTCTGTACCCAGAGCTCAAGCTAGTCTAGAGTTGTACGTATGTTCTATGACATGAGAGGCATCAAAGTTCAGTTTATTGTAATTTACGGAATAATACATAGTTCTCCTTTTTTAATTGTGTTTCCCAGGTGTGTGAATTACAGGGAGTCTCCAGAGGAATGTATGACGGGCCAGTATATGAGCTAGAAGCTACTCCAAAGTTTGCAACTCCTGCCCCTTCAACCAAAACATCCCCTGTGAAATCCCAGGCTGCACCCATCAGGAACCTTCATCATTCCAACATCAGTTTTACAGGTAAAAACATTGTAATATTGTAAATAAACATAGTAAGTCACTGCTTGAAACTCATTGTGCTAAATACCAGAGTGTTCTCTAGTTGAAGCATTCTTAAGAGAGATTCCTTGCTGAAAAACAATACAAGATTGCGGTTCATGCCTACCCTCAGTCACTGTACGCACTAAGGTGGGTGACCTCGCAAAAATCAACTTGTAGACAATTTCTCAGCATCTCATTCACTCATCAAGGCCCTTACACAATGTAAATAGTGGAACTGCACTCTGCATATCAACCAGGTAGCAAGTATCACATATTTCTGGACAGAATACAAATTGGAGTTGTTAATAAACAGATTTGGAGGAGGCATAGCCACCACAGTGCGATTTAGATATGCATGCCCAGAGCTCTCAAACATGTTGCAAAAACCTGGAATAAAAAAGATATCCCCTGTAAGAAATTGGGTTATTGATTGAGGGCGGTCAAACCCCTACTCAAGCAACAATCCCCATCCTTTTCATAATGAACCACAAAAGTCAATTAATTAAACCTATGCTTAACCCTCAGGTAGCTTGGCTAACAATGAGTCATACTTAACTTAGATGCACTGCATTAGTGTGTAAGCAGCACACAAACATTAATAAAGTGAAAACACAACAGAAGAAAAATCCTGCACCAATTTAGAAATATAAAGTACATTTTAATTAATAAAATGAGACCAAAATAACAATAAATCCAATCAGTAGAACCAGAAATATGCAAGTTCAACGTTTTAGCTGAGCATAGCGCCTAAAAGCACAAAGGGCCACTCACGGTCATCTGGCCATGCTAGACCAGGGGAAAGTCACAAGTTCTATGCCGACTGCGATGGAACACAGATTTGGGTACAGGGACCAGGTTAGTCCAGCTAAAAAAGGTACCTTCTCAAAGTCTGGCGCGAAGAGTTCAGTTCATTGTGAAGGAGGCCGAGAGGAGCAGAGCAAGCGCCACAGATGGTCGTTGCTGTATAGCAAATAGCAGGCCTGTAGTGCGAAGATTCCTTTGGGTGTCGTGGAAAGTGTTTGCTAGAGCTTTGCTTGCGTGATCACCGCAGGAGCTTGTTGTGCCCCTGTAGCTCAGGACAGGAGGTCAGCCAACTGACCCTTATAGTCACGCAGGCCTTCCTGGGAAAAAAGGGATGATACAGTTTTCCTTCAGCAAGGTCGGCCTTCAGCAGTAGGATAGTCATATGGGGGTCCAGGCAGACCTCTAGAAGCAGGGCAGTCCTCTATTAGCAACAGGGCAGATCTATGAGGCACAAGGCAGTCCTTCTGGAGTCTTTCACAGGTTCAAGAGTGTACTGACGTCTTGGTCTAAGGGGCCAATATTTATACCTGGTGCCAGCCTTTGAAGTGGGGGAATCTTCTAGACTACCCTACATCTGGTTCTGGAAAGTTCCTTCATTCTCCTGCCCAGGCTCCAAGTAGTCTACGGTGAAAAAAGACTGGTGTCAAATTCCTTTGTGAGAATGCTGAAGGCAGTCCTTTGAAATGTAAGTGGGGCAGAGACAACTCTGCCCAACGCTCATCCCCCCTTTGTCTAGGAAAAATAAACATAGGCCAACTGGCAAGCTATTCACAGTCATGTGACCCAGGACACAGGCTGCAAGCACCAAATGGTTAGGACAAGAAAATGCCAACTTTATAAAAGTGTTACAACAAACAAATGATGGACGGAATGCTGACAATGCAGACATTCTCCCCCAGTCAAGAGATCTGGGTTAAATCCATCGTTTTTTTGCCCACTACGCCACCCCAGTTCAGACATGGCCATATGCAAATCAGTCTTGACCCTGTGCCTCATGGGAACAGTCCAGCCCGAACTGCCAAGCCATGTCTTCCCTGGACCGGAATCAAGCATCCTAGGACCGGTTTCTGGCTATCAGCCGTCATCAGCCAGGATAGCTTGACTCCAGTGGCGTAGTGAGCACGGGACCCACGTCTGGGCATACCCATCCCACTTAGGGCAAAAAGCGTTACAACAAACAAATGATGGACGGAATGCTGACAATGCAGACATTCTCCCCCAGTCAAGAGATCTGGGTTAAATCCATAGTTTTTTTGCCCACTACGCCACCCCAGTTCAGACATGGCCATATGCAAATCAGTCTTGACCCTGTGCCTCATGGGAACAGTCCAGCCCGAACTGCCAAGCCATGTCTTCCCTGGACCGGAATCAAGCATCCTAGGACCGGTTTCTGGCTATCAGCCGTCATCAGCCAGGATAGCTTGACTCCAGTGGCGTAGTGAGCACGGGACCCACGTCTGGGCATACCCATCCCACTTAGGGCGAAAAGCGTTACAACAAAGGCCCAGATCTCTGTACTGGGGTGAATGTATGACATTGTTCTGCATTCTGTCCATCAATTGTTGTTTTAACTTTATAAAAGTGTCCTTTTCAGAATTATGACTTAAAATCCGACCTTATCATTAAAGAGAATTTTAAATTACAATTCATTTGAAACCAAACATGATATTTCTACCTGTTCCCTATCAAACGTTAGAGCTTATTAAATGTAATACAGTAATCCAACGTTATCCTATAGGAGAAGTAGTCCTGACAGTTGTGACAAAGTAATGTAGGAGTTTGTCATTGCCAGGACATGTGAAACATAAAAACATGTCCTACGTTTCAAAGCACCCTACCCTGTGGGTGTTTATGGCCCACTTTAGTGGTGACTTATATATTAAAAGGGAAGGTTTATGAATGAAATGAAATAAAATGTATAAAGCGCGTAAATACCCAGAGGCGTCAAGGCACTAAAAAGACCATACATATCTACAAAGAAATTGGAAGACATAGAAGTTGCAATAACTGAGAAAAATCTATCCATGTTTTCAGACATTTCCTAAAAAAGGGGTGATTATCGAATTCTGAGATGTAGGGAGGAAGTGAATTTCTAAGCTTGCAAGGACAATGAACCTGCCTCCCCTTCTTTTTTTTTTTTTTTTTTTTAAAACCTTTATTCTTTTAAGTCAGGGACACAGCTATTCAGCCGACAACCCGGAGGTACGGCAGCTTTAGAAGCGCAACACAAGCGAGCGTCCACATTTCACTGATAGGAGAATCAAAAGGTTCTGTTTTAAATAAACACAAACCCAAACCTAAACACAAGCAAGGCGATAAGTACTTAAAGCACAAAAAGGGTTCCCACCAGGAGGAGCGAGCCCCATTTCGTCCATCAGACACAGGTCTATAGTAAGGGAAAGGAGGGGAAGGCAGAGACTCAAGAAGACAAACACATATCAGCAAAGAATACAAAGCCGGAAAGAATGCTAAGGGGAGAGCTGCTCCTCAGGCGGGTCCGGGTCTGGGGGCAGGCATATGCCCCCTCTGTACTGGTTCCATCGCCCCCATACAGTGTGCCATTTTCGGGGGCGCCCTCGAGCACAATACACTGTCTTCTCCCTAAACATGCTCCAATCCATGTTTTCCATCCACGCTGTCAATGTAGGAGGCCTAGTAGAGCCCCACAGGCGAGCGATGTCGCGCTTAGCTACCATGTTCCCTAGGGTCACCCACTGAGTCTGTGCCGCGTCGTGGTCAGTAGGACCCCAAACATTAAGGAGACAACACCGCGCCTCCGGCTGCATGACGATGCCCGTCACCTCCCCCATCACATCGTGTATTCGCTTCCAGAACTCCATGATCGCACCGCATTCCCAAATAATATGTAGGAAGGTGCCCACCATACCACAGCCTCTCTTACATAAGCCCTCCTCAGAGAAACCCATATGGACCAGCCTAGGCCCTGTCACGTAAACTCTATGGAGTATTTTAAGCTGCACCAGCCGCAGGCGCGCAGGGATCGCGACCTCTTTGGGAGAAGAAACTGCATACTGCCAATCCTCATCATCTAATTCGAGGCCATCCCTAGTCCATTGATCGCGCAACCCTAGAAGAAGATCTGCCCGAACATTAATTAGTTTCTTATAAATGAGAGAGATCGTACTCTCTGGCATATGGCCATCCAGGATCCGGTCCTCTAACGGAGAGGACTCAGGCACCTTCTCCCCCTCTACAAGGACTGACCGCAAGGCGTGACACACTTGAGCGTATCGGAAGAACTCCATGCTCCCTAGCTCATATTCCTTCTGCAGCTCCTCGAATGACTTTACCCTACCCTTAACCAAAAGGTCTCCAACCCTGGATATACCGATCAGATCCCATTTCTCAAACCCTTTCGTATGCCAAAGCTTTCCCAGAATATCGGAGTCAAACAACGGGGTGGCAAGGGTAAGCTTACCCTTCCAGCCCAGTGAATCTGTCGCCACCTTCCACACATGCACGGCCACCCTGGTGGGCCCCGTAAGGGTTAAGTCCAACGACTTCGAGTACAACGCTCTGTGGTAATTACCCCCACGCAGCAACCACCGGTCCATGGCGTAGCCGGGGCTCAGCGCCGGACCATAGACACCATGGTTAATCGCGCTAAACTGAGTGGCCCAATAGTAACGTCGAATGTCTGGAAGCGCGATACCCCCGTCATACCACGGAAGCGTCAACTTAGCAATCGCTATGCGCGGTCGCCCTTCCCACAATAGCGCGCGCTGGAGGCTTTCGACCTCACGGAAATAACTGGCCGGGACCAAGTCAAGGGTATTCTGCAAGGCATAGAGGAAACGGGGAAGAGACATCATTTTAAACAGGGCGGCGCGGCCAAGGAGGGAAAGCGGCAACCGCCGCCAGCCCGCCACGTCCCGCCGCAAACGTGCCAAGGGAGGGAGCAAGTTTTTCTCGTACCGTAAAATGGGGTCAGTGGAAATATAGATCCCTAAATACAAAAAGCCCTGCCGGGCGATCTGGATCGAGCAGTTTCGCGGGACAGGCGGGACATCACCACACAGGACATACAAGTATGACTTTCCCCAATTAATAACAAGACCAGAGTTCCTACCGAAAGAAGTCAAGATGTCACAAACCACTATGAGAGATTTCTTAGGCGAGGTGAGGTATAGCAGAATATCGTCGGCGTAAAGCGAAATACGGTCCTCGTGGTCAGGCGACCAACGAATCCCACGTATATCCGGGTGCCATCGTATCCACGCCGCCAGCGGTTCAAGAGCAAGGGCGAACAACAACGGCGACAGGGGACAGCCCTGCCGGGTGCCCCTCCCGAGCTCGAACGGTGTCGACGCCCGCCCGTTCACCATGACGCTTGCAAGGGGCCCCTCATAAAGCAACCTCACCCAGCCTACGAAGCCAGGCCCGAAGCCGAACTTAGCTAGCACAGCCCACAGGTATGCCCACTCCACCGTATCGAAAGCCATCGTGGCATCGAGGGCCGCCACAATGGCCGGCTCTCGCATCGTGCCCGTCCTAGCAATCACTCCATGAAGGCGTCTAAGATTCAGTGCCGTGTTACGGTGTGGGATAAAGCCCGACTGGTCCGGGTGGATCAAATCTCCAAGCACCCGGACCAGGCGGTTAGCAAGGATCTTGGCAAGGATTTTCGGCTCGGCGTTGAGGAGTGATATCGGCCGATAGGAACCACACTTATCCCGGGGCTTACCGTCTTTATGTATTACCACAATCGTCGCCAGTCGTTGATCGAGCGGAAGAAAACCATTCACCCGCGCCTCCACGAACATGGCGCGCAGGTGAGGAGCCAACTTATCCGGACGAAGCTTATACAACTCAATCGGCAAACCATTTGGGCCCGAGGCCTTACCCGAGCGCAACGCACGGATAGCACACGCCACTTCGTCAACAGTTATATCGCCATCGAGGTCGTCCCTATCTATGGCAGAAAGGCAGGGCAGAGCAATATCACGCAGAAGGTCGCACGAGTCCTCAGTCGGCCTATCCGAAACCGAGGTGTATACCGTATGAAAATAGTCCGAGAAACACTGAACTATACCGTCGGGGTCCGTGACAACCTCTCCCCCATCCTTCGACAACTCCGGCACCACTCGATTAACACGCTCTTTTTTATCCAACCACGCCAACAGTTTCCCGGCCTTATCACCGACATCGTACAATCGACCCTGCTGCTCCCTATTGAGGGTCTTGGCAGCGTTCGTCACCAGATCCCTGTATTCCAATTGCTTCAAGCTCAAATTATGCAGTGTGGCCGCTGCAACCTCCTCCTCCAAGGCCACTTCTAAAGCCGCAATCTCGTCCTCAACTTGTGTCACCTCGGCGTCTCTCCGCCGCTTGGCGGCCACTACCAAGGAAAGGGCCTCCCCTCTCAATACGGTCTTAAAAGCTTCCCACAAGGACACCGCAGATTCAACTGAACCCTGATTATCTTGAAAATAGTGATCAACTGCCTTCAGCAACGCACTGCGCAGCTTGGGGTCACGAAAGTACCAGGGGTTAATGGGAGCCACCCTGCCCCCCACTACCCGGCCAATATCCAGACGGGCCCACACCGGCGAGTGATCGGATATCCCCCGTGCCATGTGCCTAGCCTCAGATACCAATGAGGCGTGCGCGGCCAGAGTGAGCAAGTAATCAATCCGAGAGAGACTACCGTGGGCCCCGGAGTGAAAGGTATATTGTCTCTGAGTGGGGTGCCGTAGCCTCCAACAGTCTACCAGGCCAAAAGTATCTATAAAGTCGGGAAGCCACTTCTGAGCCCCCCCGGTGTCCCTGGGTGGGTACCTATCGAGCAATCAAGAGCCAACCGCATTGAAGTCTCCTCCCACCACCAGCATCCCTTCAGGGAGTTCCAACAAGGCCTTGCCCAGATCAGCAAACGTGGAGGCCTGCAGGGCAGGAGGGACATAAACAGAAACCAATACCAACGTTCTGCCCTCCCACCTCCCCGCCACAGCCACAAAGCGCCCCCTATCATCAGCGATGGTGGAGTCAACCTCAAATGGTAGGGAAGCTCTAACAAGTATGCCCGCACCCCTGGAGCCCGAGGAGAACCCCGAGTGAGCAATGAATTTATAACCCTTTCTATTAAGTGCATAACACGTATTCCCTATAAGGTGGGTCTCCTGCAAGAGGACCACATCTGGCGAGGTCCGTTTCAAGAATTGTAGGACTATCCCCCGTTTAATACGATCCCCTAAGCCATTAACATTCCAGCTAATTATGTTTAAGCCCCTATCCCCCATCCCCAAACACAAAGAGACCTCCACCCCACCCGGAGAACCACAATCGGACAATACTGACAACAATTACTACGCCTTGCAAGAACAAAACCCCCAACAACAACCCCAACATCCCAAATCCCCCCCCCTCCCTGCACCCCTGCGTCAGCTTGCAAAGCCCCCCCAACTTGCAGTGTGCCTGTCGCCCTATCAAAAACAAATCTACAAAAAGTACCCCAAGGGAGGAAAGAGCTCCTATCTTCCCACCGCCGCCCTCCCATTACTGCAGTAGGGTGCTAGTCACTGTCTGGGGCTGAGTCAAAACAGACCGACACCGGAGGTATTACTCCTGTCCATCCCGGTCGCCTTCCGCTCCAACCACGCGGTCCCCGCCGGGCTGTCGCCGAGGGAGCGCATCCAACCAGTCCCCTGCCATGTCCGGCGATTCGAAGAAGAAAGTCCGGTCCTCATACACCACACGTAGCCTGGCGGGGAAAAGCATGGCATATTTCAGGTCCATCTCCCTAAGCCGCCTCTTCACCCCCAGGAAACTCTGCCTTTGCTTCTGCACCATCTGGGTGAAGTCAGGATAAAAGCTCACAGAGGCCTTCTGAAAAGGCACCGGGCCTGTCACCCTCGATGCTTGCAGGATAGCGTCTCGGTCTCGAAAATTAAAGATCCGGGCGACAATCGGCCGTGGGGGGGCTCCCACCTTAGGCCTGCCGCCAGGCACTCGGTGAGCCCGCTCAACCGCAAAAAATTGCCGAGGCCCATAGGCGCAAGATGGTTCACCACCAAGTCCTCGACGAGTAGATCCACGGAGAGCTCCTCCGAAGTTTCCGGGACCCCAATAAGGCGCACATTGTTGCGCCGGGCCCGACCTTCAAAGTCTTCGAGCCGGCGGGCGGAGAGGTCGTTCGCGGTCCGTAGCTTGCGAACCTCAGCCTGGAGTTCCGAGACATCATCTGCGAGGCCAGTAGTCTTGAGATCCAGGGACTTGACCCGCTCATTGGTTTTGCCCAGGTCCGCGCGAATCAAGTTGACATCAACCAAAATCATGTCCACCTTGTGCGCCAGGGTCTCGAACTGTCGCCCAATCGATGATTGCATCCCCTCAATCGCCCCCTTGATATCCTGCAATGATAACTCCGAGGCTGGGGACGGATCGGCCTTCTGTGCTTCTAGCGACTGTCCCGATCCACCAGGCGACCCCTTCTGCTGGGCATAGCGATCCATATCCGCCAATCGTCCGCCATGCACAACTTCGGTTCCCAGTGGGTGATCTGAGCCCGGACAACGTCAATCGCCCCAGCTGTGACTCATCTGCAGGATTCCGTGCATGAAAATCAGGATTTAGGACAGGATGATTGCAGGAGGGCGCGAGGGTCGCGGGAGCTCAAGGCTCACGCGGCCATTCTGGTCAAGCGCTAGGCTCCTCCCCCCTGCCTCCCCTTCTTGATCTGTGAAATCTTGAACAACAAGTCATCTGCTATTAGCAGAGCACAACACTCTAGCCCGGCAGTACCACTGAAATTTAGACCTAAAGAACAGAGGTTTCTGATTATGCAATGACTGATAAGCTACACAGAGAGCTTTCAAAATATTTCTTTCCCTAACTGGAAGCCAATGCAGTTGTTTCAGCTCCTCTGATATTGATCGATGGTTGGAAGAGTCAAGAATCAAACGGGCCACAGCATTCTCTCCTGTCTTCAATTTACTTAAAGAGCGTTGATTGATATTAAGATATAGCATGTTACAGTAATCCAACCTGGAAGAGATCAAAGCAAATATTATAGTTTTCCAAGCTGCAAGCGAGAAGGGAAACTTTTTTGTAAGGGAACGGATGATGTTAAAACAAGCGTGCACTGTGCAGTTTACGAGCGTATCTAAGCCAGGTGCTCATCAAAAAACATCCCAATATTTTTCACTGACTGCACTGGAACTGGAGGGGGAGGGGCTAACGGATTGGCCTAACAGTTGTTGGACCAAATGGAGGAGTGTTAGCCGAAAATAAGAACCTCCGTTTTGTCTGCGTTTAACTTTTTCAAATTGTCCTTCACCCAGTTGCTGATAGCCAGCATGTAATTATTAAACATTTTGGGCCACTGATAAAGTGTCTTCTGTCACTATTACAAACATGTGAGTATCTTCTGCATAAAATAATACACTAAAGCCGAAAACTAAATATGGAGGCGCCATAAAATATTTTCTAGTGTAGGACTGAGGGATGAGCCCTGTGACACCCCTCAGGGCAAAGAATCGGGTTTGGAAAAAACCTGCTTTCATCTTACAGCCTGAGTTCTTTCAAATTTAAAGGAACTGAGTAAGCTACGGGTTTTGCCTTGAATCCCAAATTGGGAGTCACAAGATGTTAAAGACCAAGGAGACACCATATCAAAGGCGTTGGACAGGTCTAACATAATAAGTACCTCAGCCTCCCCAGTATCTACAATTATTCTGATACTATCGACCACCACTACTAGAGCGGATTCGGTACTGTGCCCTCTTCTGAAACCCATATGAGAGGGATCCAAAAGATCATGGCGATCGAACACCACCATTAGGTCCTCATTCATATGTCTTTCTAGGACTTTCGCAAGGAAGGGCAGAAGTGAAATCGGTCAATACTTCTTCAGATATTTGTCATCAGATTCTTTTAATAGAGGAATTACCATTATGTTTGGGCAGCAGCCAGATGTAATCACCGCATTAAGTAAAGGTATTAATTGAAGAGCCACAGCATCTGAGACCACATGCAAGATTTTCAGTGTACAGGGATCCAAAGAAGAACCCGATTGATTTGATATTAAGCATACGCGCATTTACTTCAGAGATTGAGAGCAAGGAAATGTAGAGAAGATAGCAGTATCAGTTACTAGAGAGAAATTAGACAAGACCTTTTCAACTGAGAATGACAGAGAGGGGGGAGTGACTTTGGCTAGATTAGCCTCATCTGAAAATTTAACAGTAGGTTCTGGCTGCAAACAATCTTGAATATTAGACAATTAGGAAATGTTGAGGACCTTTGTATTTGAAGAATACAGCGAGCTCATCACAGAAAGATTGTGATAGGTCCCTGGCAGCTGGAGTTTTGGAATTAGAGATCACATTGACTAACTTAAATACTTATTTTTGGGATTTTGGGCACCTATGATTTTGGAGGTGCAGTAATGAGATTCTACATTAAGAATAGCCGTGTGTAATCATGGATGAACAACCCACAGGCCTCTTTTTCCGGTGAATCATATGCTGAATGCCATTTGAGGTCTTGCCTATGGCAGGCCTGCCGTATCAATTTGAGATTATCCAAGAACCATGGTGTTCATATTCTGGATAGGTAGGAAGAATGTTTTAAAAATGAATATTCTCTCCAGATTGTTGTGCTTTTTTAAGCCCTTTCATTTCTGATCCCTAAGTGGGATATGATCCCCTTCAATCAGCCTGTGAAAGATTCATTTGGCAGAAAAGTAAACCTAGAGTAATCAGGAAGGTATTCCAGGGCTCTAGAGAGTGAGGCGGACTGAGTATCCCAAATAAACAGACATACTAAGTGGTGGCACAACTCTGCGTTGCGTTCGAATGGTCACTAATGGAGATAGAAAAACACTGGCCAATAATGGAACTGAACTTGCTGAAGCTATGGTTTCCAAAGCAGCACAGACCGAAGGTGGCCATTGTATCCCATATAACAAGGTCCATGACAGAGATGTGGGACTCGTTGACACGGTCTCCGTTGGTTACAACTTTCCCATCCCCATTAATGCCAGTGCTGAACCATCCAGAGTTCACATCGGCCATGTACCACATGAAATTTACAATGTGCTTTCAGCATGATTTCACTATGTTACGGGATCTCTTACAGGGCTAATCAATCAAATCTTTCAACCAATGCAAACTGGACTTTGATATTTCAGAATTCATTACTGTCAGTTGATTCACTGAGCTATGAAATAGAGGGAACCAGGGAACTGACATATTTAGAAAAAGTATTCCCCAACTATAAATCAACTAAAGGTCTGATCCCTGCAATATATAGGACATTAAAAACCCTTCCAGGCAAACATAAGTGGCCCTGTATAAATAAATGGGAAAAAGTGTTGTGCACAGAAATACCCCAAAAGGAATGGTGCAGATTGTGATATGATATCCCTGAACTAGTGCCAAATATGCCTGGAAGGGAAACATGGTATAAAATAACATACGAATGGTACCTCACACCGCAACAATAGCATTACACATGACTAATAACATTATTTATTATAATCAAAAGCCTGCAGATTCTTAATTGTGTTTAGTAATTGCTTTGACGATAGGCCAGAGGGGAGAAGGGTGCAAAGGGAGAATTCATAGTAATCTGGATAATTCATGTTTGTCCATTATTACAAATAAACCATTATTATATATAACAAACAGATGTGCAATGGATAATGTAGATAAATGGGAGTCTACAGAAAGCAACATCTACGGCCTCAGTCAAATTGATGAAGGACTGAGCCTAACAACTTTGACAGTGATGTAAAATGACAATATACAATATAGGGCTAGAAGCAAATACAGAGATTCGAGTTGCGGAGGAGGATGAACTCTGTGTTGTGTGAGTTCTGGAGCAGTGCCCTGTAGTCACTGCAGTCACATAGTGTGGACAGCCTAAATTAACTCATGACCAGGCGAGTGATGTGACTCACAGATCCTGTAACCTTAAGCAGTTTATTACTATTTATTTTGGAAATGAACTTTCATATCATCAGTACAAATCAACACAGAGTTTAGAGTTCTGTGTATCAGTTTAGAAATAGACAAAACCCTTCTTCCTTAGGGATGGAGGGCCACATGTATCATGCATTTTCCTGGTCACAAATGGCCTGATTCGCAGAATTAGGGATTAAATTATTTATTCAGAATATTGTGTCCCTCATCTGCTCTATGCTTACACATACTACCCTTTAATTGACACAGAAGAAAGGCTGGGCATTCTCTGTTCAATCAGGGCTACTCTGGAACAATAATCCAGATCGCACCAGGCCTACTGATGTCAGTGCTTAATTTGTGCAGGTGATTGCAAGCAGTGGTGGGGACCATAACATATTTTTCATCTTCAGACTTTTAACTGGAGGAAAAGAGAGAAAGGCAGAAAAAGGAGAAGGAAGGATGGAGTGAAAGATTGGATAACACTGATAAATGGGGAAAGCAGGGGTAAAAAGAGAACCCGCAAGTCAGAGGTTCTTAGGCACAAAGTGTAGAATGGTGGAAGAAAGAGGCATAATGTGGAATCAAAACTAGGTAGCCTTTATGTTCAGCAATGTCAGCATTCAGCAGCATTGGTTGCGTCCTCCTCCGAAAAACTTTGGACCAAGAACTCTTATATTAAAATATATATTAAAACCAGAATTGAGAGAGGCATTACTTCAAAATGCATTGAATTATAGCTCACTAAAAAACAAAACTTGTTTCATTGCATCAAGAGAAAATAAAAGGTGCAGTGAGACAAGAGTTCTTCCTTAATAGTAAACAGGTAAGAAAGTGGGATCACTCAGTGTGAAACCCACAATTGAATTTTTAGCTATCATTGGAATGCTGCCTGCAAGCAGGGAGATGCAGAACGATACCTACTGTATGGGAGGCTAATGCAAGGTGTCAGATAGAATCAGCCATAGAAGCTGGCATACTGCATCAAACTACTTAAAGCACAGAAATGCACAGGAGCAGAGTCTAATCTGCATCTGTAGCAACTGAGTTGCATCAGAGTTAGACAGAGGCTATTTGATTCTCTTTAGTTCCTGGTGGTGAAAATAATATGAGCTCAACAAAAGTCTTGCGATTATTGATTTCCTCCTATAGAAGACCAGCCGGTCCAATAGTCTACTATGGGTTGGTTCTCGAGGTAACTTTCTCATGAAGAACAGAGGCAACATCTACAAGCCACTGATGTATTTCACTAGCAGAATTGGGCAGACATCTACTCCCATCAGGGCGACCACCCCTCCCCATTCCAGATTGACCAAGGCTAAGAGGTGGTCATACTCTATATCTGCCGTGAAAACAGCGGAGGCCGCTCCTTCTCCCATCGGGTGGCTAGAACATGGATCACCCTCCCCCTGCTCCTGAGAGCCTCACCATCGCTCCAGCAGTTCAGGAAGGACCTCAAGACCGGGATGTTCAAACAATAGGAACAGGCAGCGTGATCCCACAGTGCCTTGAGACCCTCAGAGGTGAAGCGACCGCACTCTACAAATCCTGTTTGATTGATTGATTGATATTCTGGAAGCAGACTAACATAGAAGACTGACCATCCTAACCTCCTGCATAATCGGGCTGGCACATGTGTACTCACAGGGACCCCATTCACTGACGTCTTTTTAGGATTTCAAAAGATAATAATCATAAAAAAGCCATTAAAAAATAAAGGATACAGATTATCGAGAGTTCTTTAAAATAAAGGAATCGTATCAAGATTAAAAATAACACTCACAGAGTATTATTGTGGAACCTGCATTCCAGTCCAGCAAACAGTGAGAGCAGGGCGATAAAGAATTAAGTCTGCTGGTAAAGACTGTAGGAAGCTTATGGGAGGTGTTGGATCAATTTACTTGTAGAATTTTTGAGCTGCGGTGGGATTAGGTTGACTGTAGGAGTACTTTGAGGTGAGTCAAGGCAGGTGAGTGAAATCTGCATATCTATGTGCTCAGCTGTGTCGAAGTCAAACTCAGACACTTCAAGCCCCCGTTGAGCCATCACTGTCTCTGGGTAGTTACAATGGTTTAGACTCAACTGGAGTGCTGAATTTTGAGTTCAGCAAACCGGGTGCTGGAGTTTGAATCTGCAGTTTCAGCAGGAAGCTTCTAGCATTCGGTACGACATGGATGGCTCAAAGTCTCAAATTAACATCTTGATCCCAGTGCAGACTTTGCCTGAACAAAAGATGAGAGAGTAGTTTTAAGTTCTTGAAGGTATTCAGGTAATTTTCCACTGACACCGGCCACTTAATAAACAATAGCACTTAGACTGCCCAACATCCCCAGTTCAGCAGGAAATTACCCCCTGAGGACAGACATAACATCAGGGCCAGTCTACTCTGAAGCCCCCAGGACTACTCCCATACACTATGAACTTTAAACATGTCAACACACCTCCACCGATCTACATACTAGGGGTTCAAAAGTCAAGAGGTACAATGTTACATTCATGCCAAGAGCTTATGAGACGCGGCAAGCCTTCTGAGGATGACGGCGCACTCACTACACAGTCAGGCAACATGTTGCAAGGCACCAGGTTCAGGGCATGGCTGGGGCTCCTCACAGCCCTTCCCACACAGGCATTTCTGCAGTCACAGTCAACTACAAGAGTGCTCCGACACCTACCAGATGAGTGTTGAGCAGAAAGGGTGACAGCTGGACTTCTGGATCTGGTCAAAGATGTTAAGCTTGGTATACTTCCTTTCATGCTTAGTTGATTCCAGGTGATCCAGCTCGAGACTGGAGAAAGAGAGGAATTTTATATATACACAACTATCCTTCCAGCGTCGCAGACCCAACGTCACACTAGCTCATTCACACATGCAGTCATTGGTGGGGCTCATAACACCAACACTCACACGTCTCCACTCACGAGTCTGCACACAGGAGGTAATGATGATATCGCGCTGGACATGTGAGGGGGTACTTTATAACCTATAGGGAAGAAAAAGTTATTTTACAGAATACCCTCGAGAAGGCCTGGCTCCTCGACAAGACCACCGACAACATGACCGCCCTCAAACTCGCCACCCGCAGACATCACCAGCTCATCCGCACCACCAAGAAGAAATCTTTGAAGGAACGACTGGACAAGAACGCCCATGACAGCAAGGAGCTCTTCAACATCGTCAAGGAGTTCTCCAACCCAGCACCGGCAACAACGACATCACTCCCTCGCAGGACCTCTGCGACTCCCTCACCTCGTACTTCCACCGCAAGATCGCCGACATCCACAACAGTTTCGGCGCTCCACCCCCGCACCCATCGACCGAACCTACGCACCCCGCCACTATCCTCCAGACATGGACCAAAGTAACCCCCGAAGACACGACACGCATGATGAACACCATCCACTCCGGATCTCCGACCGACCCATGCCCCCACCATGTCTTCAACAAGGCCGCCTCTACCATCGCACCCCACCTCCGAGACATCATCAACGCCTCCTTCGACACAGCCACCTTCCCGGAGAGCTGGAAGCACGCCGAGCTCAGCGCACTACTGAAGAAACCAACAGCGGACCCGACCGACCTCAAGAACTTCCGCCCAATCTCGCTCCTTCCATTCCCTGCCAAAGTCATCGAGAAGATCGTCAACAAGCAGCTGGCCGCCTTCCTCGAGACGAACAGATCCCTCGACCCATCGCAATCCAGATTCAGAGCCAACCACAGCACCGAGACCGCCCTCATCGCAGCCACCGACGACATCCGAGCCCTGCTCGACAAAGGTGAAACAGCGGCACTCATCCTCCTTGACCTCTCCGCAGCATTTGACACTGTCTGCCACCGCACCCTAGTCCAACGCCTCAACGACACCGGCATCCAGGGGAATGCTCTGGAATGGATCATCTCATACCTCTCCGGCAGAACACAGAGAGTACGTCTCCCTCCGTACCGCTCTGAGGCCACCGAAGTCATCTGCGGCGTCCCGCAAGGATCGTCGCTCAGCCCTACTCTCTTCAACATCTACATGAAACCCCTCGCTGCCATCGCATGCCAACACAACCTCAACATCATTTCCTACGCCGATGACACCCAGCTGATTCTCTCCCTCACCAGAGACCCCGACACCGCCAAAGCCGACCTACACGAAGGGATGAAAGATGTCGCCGAATGGATGAACATCAGCCGCCTGAAGTTGAACACGGACAAGACAGAAGTCCTCATCCTGGGACCGTCGCCCTCCGCATGGGATGACTCCTGGTGGCCCCCGGCCCTGGGCACCGCACCCAAGCCAACGGACCACGCACGCAACTTGGGCATCATCCTGGACTCCTCCCTATCGATGACCAGACAAGTCAACGCCGTCTCCTCATCTTGCTTCCACAACCTCCGCATGCTCCGCAAGATCTTCCGATGGATCCCGACCAAGACCAGGAAGACTGTCACCCAGGCCCTCGTCACCAGCAGACTAGACTACGGAAACACCCTCTACACCGGTACAACAGCCAAGCTTCAGAAAAGACTTCAGCGTATCCAGAACGCCTACGCCCGTCTCATCCTGGACGCCCCCCGACGCAGCCACATCTCGAGCCACCTGAGAGACCTGCACTGGCTCCCTGTCAACAAGAGGATCATGTTCAGACTTCTCACCCACGCACACAAATCCCTCCACGACCTGGGCCCAAGGTACCTCAATAACCGCCTGACCTTCTACATGCCCACCCGACAGCTACGATCCGCGAACCTCGCCCTCGCCGTCGTCCCTCGCATCCAGAGAGCCACCGCCGGAGGAAGATCCTTCTCCTACCTGGCGGCTAAGACATGGAACTCCCTGCCCGTCCACCTGCGGCTGACCCAGGACCACCTCGCCTTCAGGAAACAGCTCAAGACCTGGCTGTTCGAGCAGTAGCAGACCCCCTCCCCCAAGCGCCTTGAGACCCTTCCGGGTGAGTAGTGCGCGATATAAATTCCATGATTGATTGATTGATTGAAGATGGAAACGAGACAGACGTTCACAGCATTCAGTCATTTACATACATCCGTGAGAGATAGCTGGTCATGTACAACAGTGGCCCTACTCTGGATTCTTAAAGGGGATAAACCTACACCATCAGTGGACAAGTACAATCTCATCATTACCACCTTTCCAGAAACCAAGAATCCTATTTACTATACAATTATGTCTTTTAGTCCTGGCAGAGTGTCTTTAGGCTAATAATCTTCCAGTGGCATAATACACCAGCATGGCATAGAGGATGACAAGATCAGGCCTCATTCTGAGCCTCAAGCTATCCTCTTATTTGCTTGTGCCTGCTCCCTAGAGAACAGATTCAAGCTTCACAAGTCCTTCCCAGCGATTGTGATCCATGCAGGAAATTGTGTTTTGTCCCATATCCCATTAATGGTAAGAGATATAAAAAATAATTCTATGGAACAGTTTCATGTCACAAGTTTAGGAGTGATGGCTGAAGTCTGAGCTGCCAGCTTTATGGAGGAGACAACTTACTTAACTTATTTATTACAACAGTACCAGATCAGTAATCATGCCATTTTTTGGCTAGCTTCTAATGGTCCATTTATGACTATTTGAGTGGCAGCTACCTGTTTGGTCAAAACATAGCAGGTTAGCTCCATACTGCAGTAGTCACACTGAAAAGCAGAACAGTTTGATTGTAAAACTGTGCACACCTCTCTGAGGCTGTTCAACAGATAAAGATACACCAGAATCAAAACACACCAAAGAAAAAATGTAGGTGTCCAAAGAAAACCAACAAACTGGAGGAAACAAACAAAGCATGTGGAATTTTTCACAAGTGCTTTTGAAAATAATATGTTATTTTTAGGGTAACTGTGAAATCAGTGTTCGTGGATGTAGTCGTTCCCTCAGTACAGTCCCAGGAGCTTATTTTCAAACCAAAATTTACAAGGCAATATTTACCATTAACCACCACAATATAAATAAATCTATGCAAGCACTACTTCTTTTTTTTTATTGTTGTATTTTATTGCATTTCATCTTCATAAACAGACAATACAAATTGAAAAGAAAGACCCCAACATATGCGAAAATCAAACAACAGAAGAAGAATCATACAGAAAATAACATAAAAGGTGGATCGATAAAAACTAGAGCAAATAATAAAGAATATTTCATCAATGCAAAATACAATAACACTCAACGGGAAGGAGATAAGGAGTTTGGGCGAGAGAGGAACCACATGGGGGAGCATGGGGATGTGCACAATAAGAGGGGGAGGGGTATATGCACAGCGCAATGCGCGCTACTACAGGCAGGATCAGGTGCGGGGGGAGAGTGGGGGAGGTGCCTGCATCGCTAGTGCGCATATTACCATGCGGCTAGCAGCAGCTCAGATTAATCGTCAGGGACGGGCGCCTCAGCCATCCGAGCAGCTTGATACTGAGCAAAGAGGCCCCAGAAACTTTTAAGGCGATTGCAGGGAGGAAGCATCTCATTATAGACATCAGACTGAATATTGCAGTAGACCATATCTTGTTCCCATTCCGCAATAGTGGGCAACGGCCCCCTCATCCAACGCATCGCCAATCTGCGCTTGGCTAACAGGAGACCGAAAGCCGCTAATTTACGCATAGATTTCCGCAGTGGTTTAGTGTAGCCCAACAGCGCCAAGAGGGAATCAGGGGCAAGAGTGATGCCCAGGATGTCACTCAGCTTGCGAAAAACCGCAATCCAATAGCGCTCCACCGGAGGACACCTCCACGCTTGATGAAAAAAACCAGCCTGAGCCGCAGGCCAAATCGGAAAAGGCGCAGGGGAGAATGGTATACTCTCTTCAGAAATTTAAAATGGGAAAGCCTATGCCGGCCTTTAATAGAGATCTGTCGAGTGGCAGTACAGCAATAGAGCCAGATCTCATCCGTGATCGGAGCACCAATGTCAAGCTGCCAAGCCTTCCGATCGTTATTGTGTGGGGGAGCCTTAGTGGCCAAAAAGGAGTTATATAACTTTGAGATCAGTTTGCTTGGGGTTTGCGCGCATAAAAGGGATGTCAGAGGTGGGATGGTTAGGGGTTCATAGAGCTCATTGCCCAAAATCGTTCGCAAAGCGTGGCGGGTTCTGAAGAAATTAAATCTCGTCAGCGCAGACTGTACTCTGCCATCCAACGTCACCTCTTCCCAAGTGCGCACTCGTCCGTCCCGAAAAAGGTCTCCCATGGTTTGAATATGCAGACGGCGCAGTGAAGCGAGGATCCCCTTGTCTGAGCTCAGTGGCACCAATCCACTCGCAAGCAAGGTGAATACAGCTCCGCACCATCATATAGGCTGATGAGTGCATTCCATGTATGCACCACCGAGTTGATTGAGTCTAGTATGCCACAGCGTCGCGAGGGAGGCTGTGTGATAAAGCGAGGCAGAGGGTATGGGGAAGCAGCGACACCCTCTATCTGAAGATGTGGCAGCTCAGGGCGTCCATGCACCCAGCCATATGCGTGAGTGGCCTGTGCAGCTCTGTAGTAGAGCTCGAGGTTTGGAGCATTCAGTCCCCTGTCAGCATATGGATGCATGAGCGTGTCCAGCGCCACTCTGGGTGTCTTGCCAGCCCACGCCAGTTTAGACATCAACGATTGGAGTTCGCGAAACACAGACTGTGGGAGAACTATAGGGATATTGACAAAGAGAAAGAGCAGGCGAGGGAGGACCACCATCTTCATCAAAGCAACGTGGCCAGATAAAGAGAGGGGGAGCCGTATCCACCGTTCGATGTCGTCAGTGAGCTTGCCAATTGCTGTGCCATAGTTGGTCCGTATCACGCGGTCCGCGTCAGAGTGGACCTGGATGCCCAGATAGCGCACAGGTTCAGTAGTCCACTGCAGGGGAAAATCAGGTTGAAACTGCACCGTCGAAGGCGTAAGGGGGAAGATGAGAGATTTGTCCCAGTTGATCCATAGACCCGAGAGGCCGCCAAAACGGAGGACTTCACGGATCACCGGAGCTAGATGAACCTCTGGGTCCCGAACGTAGAGGAGAGTGTCATCAGCATAAGCGGAGGTAATGAGGTTATAACTAGGGAAGCGAAGCCCTCTGTGACCATGTTATTCGCACAAGGCACGCAGCAGGGGCTCAGCAGCCACCGCATAGAGCAGCGGGGACAATGGGCGCCCCAGGCGGGTGCCCCGCGTTATGGAGAACGGGTCCGAGACCGCATCACCCGTCTGCACCCGAGCCATGGGTGCATTATACAGCACCGATATCAACTGCGGATATATGTCACCAACCCCCATCCGAGTAATCACAGCCTTCATAAATTTCCATTCAATCAAATTGAAGGCCTTTTCAGCATCGAGAAAGACCGCTGCAGCCTTGACCTCGGGGCGCACATGTTGTAAGGCTCCAAAAACTGTGCGTAGGTTGTAAGACAGTGTGCGGCCTGGGATGAACCCCGCTTGTTCCGGACCAATCAACTGCGGGAGCAGAGGCGACAGACGGTTCGCCAAAATTTTGGCATATAGTTTGGTATCGACATTGAGGAGTGAGAGTAGCCTATAGGATGGACACTTACGTGGGTCTTTATTAGGTTTTAATAAGGATGATGAGTGCCTCCCGCATGGTAGGAGGCATCGAGCCCTCGGCCGCAATCTCATGGAATAAGGTGATTAGGTGTGGAATAAGGAGATCACTGAAGCTCTTAAAGAACGTGACAGTGAGCCCGTCCATGCCAGGGGCACTGCCCTCTCGCATGGAGCGCAACGGGAGTCGGACCTCCGCAGCTTCAATCGGGCGCATCAGGAGCTCTCGGTGCCAGTTCTGTAACCATGGAAGCTTGATGTATTCCAGGTAGTCGGCAATATCCTCGTTGCTAGGGGAAAGTTTGGAGCTTTACAGGTCTTGGTAATAGGAGCAGAAACGGCCATTAATTTCAGCACTGTCCGTAAGGAGCGTCCCATCCTCGCCCTCTAGTTCTGCGATCCCACTCGACCCCAAACGGTGGCGAGCCAATGCAGCCAGGACGGCGCCCAGACAGTTAGATTCGCCGTAGGCTCTGGCAGATGCATATTTACCCATATGTTTCACTTCCCGGTCCGCTTCCTCGTGGAAGTCGGCCAAAGTGATCCTGATCTGCTCGCGAGTCTCCGGGTCATCGGCACGAATCTGACGTGCCTCTAAGTCGCATAGGCGAGCCTCAAGAAGAGCTAGGTGATCACAGATGGCGCAAAGCACTCCCGCATGTTTGCTAATGGCTACCCCCGAATAAAAACCTTGAACATCTCCCACACCGTGGTGAAGGAGGAAACCGAACCCACATTAGTCATAAAAAACTCGGAGATAGCGTCCTTAAGTTCCGCGTGAAAGACAAAATCTAGCAGCGAGTAGGGAGGGAATCGCCATAGGAATGGGGGAGAGGTCCGGGCAGGAATGGCAACGGCAATCACCACCGGGGAATGATCCGAAAAGGAGCGGGGAGCAATCGAGCAATCGAGCACCTGGGGCATCAAAGCACGGGAGACAAACCAGTAATCGATGTGAGTGTGGACATCGTGTGGAGAAGAATAGTGTGTGTACCCTCCCTGGGTAGGCGAGCGAGACCTGCCCACATCGACCAATTGCAGCTGGAGAGCAGTGTCTAAAACCATTTTCGCCGAAGCAGAGATTGGGCGAGGGAGGCCCTTAGAGCGGTCCACAAGCACTTCTTCTATCACATTAAAAGGTAGACTGATCGCTCTTCTTCTAAAACAGTGTTGTTTTAAGGATTTTACGGGCAATTGGCAAGGCATGTTTCGGGGTCCCTCTTCGGAACAACTAATTTTGTGATAGTTAACAAACATTCAGAAAAGGAGTCACACAAAACAGTTGAAATCTGTCCTTTCTGGGTGCCCCATAAATCCTTACTCTGGAAAAAGAGAGTCAGAGGTAGAGGTAGTCAGATTAGAGAGAGGTTGGAATGTAGAAATAGACAAAGGTGAGTGTGAGAGAGAGAAAATGTTCACTTTCCCAGGAAATCCTAGAAAGGTGAGGGCTCGGTGCAATTGCCAGCCTTGCCAAGTACCACACTTTAGGGGTTCCACTAATGCATTTTAGGGCTCGTGTACACCTCACCACACTAAAATGTGTTAGTCACGCAAATATAGCGCCCCAATGACCACCCCGAGCCACGCTGTAAGAGGGAAGGCTGGAATGCATTTAAGCAGCAAGCGCGATGTGCTATTCAGCTGCATGCTCTTTGTCCTCGCGACAGTGGCTGCCTCAAACTTTATTTTCACCCTGAGAACTTTAAATACATTGCATTATGTCGTGGCCCAGGATATCACCCAGTTACTGAAGCAGTGTTATGATGTGAGCCACCCAGCCCAGCTAGAGAGAGTACCACATGGTCTCTCATGAATACAGACAATGCGGCTCTGTCTGCAGAGAAAGTGCTTTGGTCCATCACGTGGATCCAAGGGTGGTGCCTTGCCTGATTTTATTTTACCAAACAGTAAGACACCCTCCTCAATGGTTGGCCGAGAGCAGATACTGACACGGGGTGGCACTTGTGTTTTTCTTGCCGTACAGAGTGGTGCCTTTTTCATGCACAATACAGGAGGGTGGCAGCTTAGGAGGGTAGCAGTCACTGCCACTTTGCAAACCCTGTGGTCAGTTTTTCACTGATAACTGCCAACTGATTGCACCCAACTGCTGGGGTTCTGCCACCCACAGTGAAGACAATTATTGTGCTGGACTCTCCTCCTGGCTTGAAACGGGAAGTGCAGTAACAGGGACCAGCGATCCATCTGAAGCGAGACAGCCCATGCTGGGCCCTCACTGTCTCAATACTCCGGTACTCCAGAGTACCGCATGATCTCCCCCAGCTCTGTAGGCCACGTGAAAACATCCTGGCTCAGCCTGGCAGTGAGTCTCTGGCCCGGAGCTTGTGACTATGGCACAGGTGAGTTAAACAAGGCAGTGAACGGGGATAAAGTAAGATTGGGCTACACCAGTAGTGTTGCCACCTTTCCCAGAAAATAATACCATATTTGTTTTTATTTTAAATCAGCAAAGGCCTAAACATAGTAAACAGGATTTATATAAAATCGTCCCTGTTCATTGTTAAAACTGCTTTTCTGATTTGTTTACTTTAATTGCCAGTCACTGACCATTAAAGCAAAAGGAACAGATGATGGACAGAATGCTGAACAATGCAAACATTCACCCCTAGTAATGAAGTTCTGGGTTTAATCCACAGATATTTTGCCCACCACGCCACCCCAGTTTGTCCCTGGCCATATGCAAATCAGTCTTGACCGTGCTCCTTATGTGAACAGTCCAGCTGTAATGAATACCAATAGGTTCCGCAGGAGCGCCAGGAATCCGGAGAGAATACCACAGCCTTCCCCGGCGACCCCCCGACTCTATCAAACTCTAGAGAAACGGAGGGCACTCCCGGGGAAAACAGGGAAACAAAACAAGGGAAGGCGGGAAAACGTCAGGAAGACCAAGTGCTCCACGTCTGGTGTAAGTGAGGCTGAATATTACTGTAAAGAAAGAATTGTTAATGCAGGTGTGCAATCCTAAAATCTCTTCAATGGTTAATTCCAAACCCGTGACTCACATACCAGCATCCTGCTAAGTTGGGAAGCACCCTACTGGATCATACAGCCAGTTCACGATGACCACTACATATGTAGAACGACCTTAAAGAAGATCCTATACAAAAGAAAGACGTGTACTCAGATTGATGTTACGTTTCTTGACTACACCCCATGTAAGTGCATGATTCCCCACTTACCACCCACTTATGATACGTGAAACAGGAATCGTGTAAGGGTTATGTCAGCTGCAGGTGAAAGTATAGCACCTAATTTGGAAGTAAGTCACATAGGTCAGTGGACTGCAATTGCTCTTTACACTGTTCTTTATGTATGTAGAAACAAAAAGCAGCGCCGAAGCGCTGTTACCGTGGTTCAGTAGCAGCTTTCCGTAATCACCAAGTGGTTAACTCAAGTCTTCCCAAGTGAATATTCACCAGCTATACAAAGGAGGAATTCCCACACGTTTTACCAGGGATGAGGAATAACGAACAAAAGAGGGAAAAATACTACAGGGTCGCGATATACTTAAAGGGGACTGGGAACGAGGCCAAGAAGTAAATGCCTCTTTCACTCTAGTGTGGACACGGAGCTCAGAATGGAACTGTGATGGCTCCGGGAGTCCGGGTGAAGCTCCCGGTGGGCGGAGATACGAAAGGGACTCCGTGTTCAATGTGCCATTAATCTTCCCCATGAAATGGGAAGAAAGCCAAAGGGAAAGTCTGATGCTAAGTCCTAACGAAAGCACCAGAAATCAAAGGCTCTAAGGAGGACTCGTTCTCCAGTGGAGAAAGCGCCGGCAAAGTGCACACACACAGGAAACAGGAAGCAAGGACAACAGGAAGTCAGGCAAGTGTGCGCGGACGGAAATGGGGCCCAGAACTAGAACGCTAAGCGCGTTCGGGAGCGTTTACGCTCCTTTTATACCTGCTCCTGTACTCGACAGGCCGGATTCCGGGGTTGGCTGGACTCCGGGACATGACACCAGCCCAAACTGCCAAGCTGGGTCCTCCCTGGACCAAAAGCAAGCATCCTGGGACCGGTTTCAGGGTATAAGCCCTCATCAGCCAGGCTAGCATGAATCCAGTGGCACTGTGAGCACAGGAGCAATCCCAGTGCATAATCTTCCCCACTTAAGGCAACAAAAGCAAAAAGAACAAATAATGTCAGGCTGCTTAACAATGCAAACAATCACCCCAGTCACAGAGATCTAGGTTTAATTAATTGTTTTTTTGCTCATCACGCCACCCCAGTTTGGACCCAGCCATATGCAAATCGGTATTGACCCTGCTCCTCATGGGAACAGTCCAGCCTGAACTGCCTAGCCAGGTCCTCCCAGAAACAGAAACAAGCATCCTAGCACCGGTTTCAGGGTATCACCCCTCATCAGCCAGGCTCAGATGGGATTTCAGTATTTCTTGGTGAACGTGGTAGGAATTAAAAAATGGTTCAGCTTGACATTGGGTGGGATGCAACAGTTATTCAATGTGTAAAAGGATAGGGTATTGATTATGAGTTTCATATTGACTTGGGTCAGAATTTAACATCACGTCTTCAGATTTGGCTGCATTGAGGCTGTTTATCACAACTGCAAAGTGACAATGTGCTCTTCCTGGTTTGAGAGGGCTTTCCTTAGCTTCTTGTAGGGCCTTTCTACCACTCACCTGCACAGGAATGTCCAACACAGCTGCATAGCATTGTCTCGATGTAGAACTCGCACAGAGTTTGTGCTCAGCATGATATGTAATGTCTCATTCACTTCATCGCTAGATCCCCAACTCTCACTCATACATATAAAGTTCCCCACTGATATTAACACCTTCTTTCACCAGGTTACTCATCTGCTGGTGTCCAGGTAAATGACAACTCGCGCCGCACAGGACATCGGATCGTTGCTCCACCTGGAGGCCGCTCCAACATCACCAGCCTTGGTTGACAAAGAAGTATCAGCGGATGATCAGCATCACAGGACCATGGGAACAGCATCAGTTGCTCCTCATGCCAGCGTTACTGCGCCCACTTGTAATTTGGCTTCGTTGACGGAAAATGAATGTCTGTTTTGGTTCTATTTAACTAGGAGAGAAAAATGTGTGTTTGAATGCTTGGAATTACAGGCAGTGACACATGTGTTTTCATGTCAAACCACCCTATTGCATGTTCCTTCTATTATCATGCTTAATGACACCACTGTTTTTTATTTTAGCTTTGTTTAGTATTTATTTTGCACCATTTACCTTTCTAGATTTGTTAGTGCATGGACATTTTTTATCCTTGAGTGGGCCAGCTGAATAAGGTTGCCAAATACTAGGGATTCATGTGCCAAGGAAAAGTATTCACCTCTATGAAAAGATTAAAGAAAAGAGTTATGGAGGACAGAAGTATGCAGTAGATTTGGTAATTGGCTTTATTATTATTTATATTATTTTTAATTTACCCAAAATGCATTGAGTAGACCCTCCCAAACACAACTCCTCAATTGGTTTTGTACTTACGAGTCGTCTGTGTCATTTACATATTAGGCAACATCTTCATTATACACAGATCATTTTATTTTTCAACTTGGTAATACAGGTAGTTGTTTGCAGGAATTTTTGGTATGACAATTCTAGTTTTAGTCAAATTTTTTACAATTTTTTACAAAGATTTCCTTTGTAATCACTTGCATTTTTACATACTCTGTAACACATTTACTAGCTGTGAAACTAATTCCGAACTAAAATCCTACAAAATAAACGAGATTAAATTATGCTCTTGCAGGGCTATGATTGGTATTTATGCTTCAATAAAACTGAACAGTATTGCTGAAAAATAATCTCTAGTGAATTCATTCACTTCCTGCCTTTTATATCTGGTTGGTCTACTCTATTGCCATGGTTTCATGGGGGTTTGGTGGGCCTTCTGAACTTGCTATTTTATAAATTTGTGCCTCTTTATATAATCATTTTACTTTTAACATGCCATGTATTTTATGATTTCCTTCTTTCTACCTTCATTATTCTCCCTCAGTGCGGAGCCCTTTTTTGGCTATTTGGTGTAGTTCACGCTTAGGGCTGAATAACCTTTTTCTGCACATAAGCTATCCACACCAAACTTTTTTCTAACATCCTGGTGATTCTAAAGTTATCAGGGGTTTGTGGATTCCCCTTGAGGGGATTGAGAAAATTGGCAAAATATAGGTACATACTGAGGTTTTTGGGGAAAAAGTTCTCCAGATATAAGTGTCTGTTTTTTCCCCCTGAAAAATGTCATCAGCAAACAGTTTACTGTGCTAAAGTCACCATTTCCCGACCTTTCAGGAACATGCACCGCTGAATAAAATCAGATTTTTCTACCACTGTTTTGGCATTTTTCAAAGAGGAAGCCCATTTTTCCTATTTTTGTGCTCTCAACTACTTCCAGTTTTTGGTATAAATCAGTGTAAAATCCATTGGTGATACAGGGAAGCTACAGATCTCTGGAAAGTAGACAACATTTTGAATTCAGCAAGGGGTCATATGTGTAGATCCCTTAAGGTTTTCCCAAAGAAACTAACAGTTGAAATAAAGAAATATTAAATATGAGTAGGAAAAAAGTGCCATTTGTGAAAACGTTTTCCTCTGTAACTTTTTTTCACAATGGTCGATTTACAAAAGCAATGAACCATTACATCCGCTAGACACTTCTGGTTGTGGAGATATATGGGATTTTTAGGTTCTCCAAGAACATAAAGTACCTAGAGACAACTGAGCTGCTCCGTACAATGTATTTTCATTGTGTACTGAGGATAAACCCTTTGTATTTCTGAAATGGGCACAGGATACGGAGTTTAGGAGCAGTGATTATTTGTACATCTCTGAATTTGTGGGTACCAATACTATTATATGATTTAGAGGGTATTTGTCAAAATGTCTTCTTTCTGACACACTGGCTTACATTTGGAAGGCACACATGCAGCGAAATCCAATTGGTATTAATAATTTTCCTACTATTCTATTCTCCCACATGTCTTCCGATACAAATGGCACCTCACTTGTGAGAGTAGGCCTAGTGCCTGCGACAGAAAACGGGCCAAAACACAACATGGATGCATCACATTTTAACACTGAAAAAAGACCCTTTTCTAATGTGGGTAGCTGTGGATTTTGGACCCTAGCTCAGCCGGCACATAGGGAAACCTAGCAAACCTGTACATTTTTTCGAAACTATACACCTGGGGGAATCCAGGGTTAGGTGACTTGCATGGTTTGCAGCATGGGCACCTTCTCGGTTCCCATCGTATACATATTCCGCCATCTAGTGGTTGGAGACAGAAAGTGCTACTTGGATTTCTTTTTTCTAATCGATGTGTGTGTGTGTAATACCAGATCCATCTAATTTCGGCTACCACCCCCTTTGTGTGTGTGTAGTCCTAACATTATTTTTCCCTCCATGGAGATGGGAGGTGCCCCACAGACTGCAGAGAAAATAAAGTAGCAGAAACATGCAAGAAAGGCAGCCCACCAGAAGTGAGATTGGTAGTATGAAGGAAAGTTGCATTAGGGGATAACCTTGAGCCAAGCAGCTTGATTGGCGCTCCTCACATTATTCCTCATGCAAAAAGGCAAGTACATGTTCCCAGCCTTTTTCAAATACTCTCTTGAGGTAGATGGAAAAGGTGAGGCAGGGAACTCATGCTTCATCCAAAAAACCAGGAAAGACGAGGTAAGATTTAAACTTTTCACTATATTAAAGAAGCAGGAGCACATGTGACCTGCTCCCTGCAGGAGCGCAAGACATTTTAAAAGCCCTTTCTCCCTGTCTAGCCAGCCTATGCTTACTGCAAGGTGCAGTTACACATTTCTTATTTGCTTTTGTATTGTTTTTGGAACATCTGCCAGTGACAGTGAGTGTTTTTAATATGTTTATGAGTGTTAAATATATCTACCAAGGTCGATTGGTGAATTAGTGGGTGTATGAGTGCCTGTAGGGATGAATCAGTGGGTGCGTGACTGACTGTATAAGTGAGTGATTAGGTATCTCAGTGAATGTATGGGTGAGTGACTGGTTGTGTGAATGTGTGTGTCTGTCTGCCAGTTGATGTCTAAGTGGGTCTATGAGTGTGTTAGTGGGTACATGAATGGCTATATGGGTGATTGATTGGTTGTCTGACTACTTCTATGGTTGTCTGGGTGTCTGTGTTTGTGGGTGAGGAAGTGTGTGACTGCCTGTAAGAATCAGTGAATGCATGAGTCAGTGGCTGTATGAGGTACTGCTGCGTGTGTGAAAAGTTGTATGGGTGAGTGAGTGTCTGTATGGCTGTGTCAGTGATTGAGTGCGTCAGTATGGGTAACTGAGTATGTGAAAGGCAGTATTACATGAGTGGCGGGGTATATGAGTGACTATAATGCATGAGTGAGTGAATGTGAGAGTGGCTTTATAGATGAGTGCATGCTTCTGTCAGTGACTATATAGCTGAGTGAGTATGTGTTACTATTTGTATGAGTAAGTGGGTGGATGTGTAACTGTTTGGGTGAGTACGTGGCTGTATGATTCACTGTATGGGTGAAGGTCTAGGCGTGTGAGTAGTTCTATTGGTGACTCACTCAGTGTGTGAACGCCTGCATGGCTGTATGAATGGATATGTCAATGGCTGTATTAGTGAGTGAATGGGTCTATTAGTGGCAGTATGGATCAGTGAGTGGATGTGTGCATAGATCAATGAATCAGTGAGTAGGTGTTTAAGTATTGGTATGGCTCTTTGAATGGGTTTGTGTATGGTTGTGTGGGAGCAGCAGTGTGTGTATAAAAGATCCCCCCCACGGGTGTGAGTGGGTGTGTCAGAGATGCTGTGGATGCTGTCATCACTGATGTCATCAGTGATGTAATTTGAGATGTCATCAGTGATGTCACTGACCATGTCATGAGTTATGTAATATGTGAGGTCATAAGCAGAGCATTGCTGGGGCGCGAGTTATAGTTAGCTCAGCTAACTATTATGGCTGAATTTCTCTGGTTTTGTACAAGGGAAATGTCAGCCTAACTATAACATCCCTGTAACCTTTGTTTTTTTCCGTGAATGTCCAAGGTTTTTTAAATGCTAATTCCTAACTATACCGTCCCTGAAACCTGTGGTTTTTCAGTGAATTTCTAAAGTTTTTTAAACGCTAATTTCTAACTATAACGTCCCTGAAACCTGTGTTTTTTTCAGGGAATTTCTAAGGTTTTTTTAAAATGCTAATTTCTAACTATAACGTCCCTGAAACCTTTGGTTTTTTCAGTGAATTTCAATTTTTTTTAACTAACAGTCACGTTTGCAGTGTGGTAGAGAAAGGGCCAGGGACTCCAACCAGCGCTCTGGAATTTCGCTGCGTAGGACTTACAGGAGGTACCAGGAGGGCTTCTTGGCCCCCAAGGGCCCTCAGGTGTAAAGTGAACTTCATCCCCTAACCAGCAGTGTGCCTGGAGGCGCGTTTGCAGAGTGGTGGAGACAGGGCGGTGTGGCCTCCGAAGACCTCTTAGCAATCCCACTCTGTGGGACTTACTGGAGGTAACAGGAGGGGTAGTTGGCCCCCAAGGACGTCCTTGGGGGCCAACTATCCCTCCTAGTACATCCAGTAAGTCCCACACAGCAGGATTTTTGAGTTCTGATAGCAAGCCACCCCCCTTTGTCCACCACTCTGTAGACGCGCCTCCTGGCGCACTCTTGGCTGAGGGATGAAGTCCCCTTTGCTCCTGGGTGTCCTCCTTAGGGGCCAACTGGCCTACCTGTTACCGCCAGTAAGCCTCACACAGTAGGATTGCTGAGAGGTGGTCACAGGCCATGCCCCCTTTCTGCACCACTCTGCAAACACGCCTCCTGGCATGTACTTGGTTGGGGGAAGAAGTCTCCTTGCCTCTTGAGGGTCCCTGGGGCCCAACTAGCTCTCCAGTAAGCCCCACACAGCTGGATTGCTGAGAGGTGGTCAGAGGCCACACCCCCTTTAACCACCACTCTGCAAACATTCCTCTTGGGGCACAGCTGCTTGGGGGATGAGGTCTACTTTACCCCTGAGGCCCTTCAGAGGCATGGGAACCTCATCTTCCAACCAGCAGTGCGCCGAGAGGTGCGTTTGCAGAGTGGTAGAAAAAGGGGCGTGGTTTCCAACCACCTCACAGAAATCCAGCTCTGTGGGGGTTACTGGAGCTAACAGGTGGACTAGTTAGCCCCTAAGGACCCTCAGCAACGAAGGGCACTTCATCATCCAACCAAGAATACGCCAGGAGACGCGTTTGCAGAGTAGTGAAGAAAGGTTTCAGGGCCTTGGCGAGTTGCCGGCTTTCTAGGAAGGGGGTTGTGTGGCCTCCCCTTCCCTTGATGCTTTTGGGCCCCGGGGACCCCAACCCCCGGGGCCTGACCCATGTTTTATTTATAATAAAAAGGGAGGGGGCCCGCCCCCCCCAGGCCAATTTCTGCCCCAGGGACCCCATACCCCGGAGCTGTCTTTTGCTATTTTTTTATGGGAGGGGGGCCGCGCGGACACACTCCTGAGACCAATATAGCCCAAGAGACTACATCCCCTGGTGCATGGACACATACTTTATTTATTTTTCTAAATAAAAATGGGTAGGGGGGCCTGCACGGCCGCCTTACTCAGGCCATCCTCGGCTCCATGGACCCCATCCCCGGGGCCATGGCCACGTCCTTGGGACCGCAGGGGAGCCCCAAGGCCCCTGCAGTACCCTGCCGGCTCCCCGTCTCCTGCAGGAGCAGGCATTGCTTTTGGGTAGAGGGAGCTGCAAACATGCAGTTCCCTCTGCCCAAAAGCAATTGTGCTTCGCTTCATGGAAGCAAGAGCGTTTTTATGCTCTCACTTCCATGAAGCGAAGCAGTTTGCTATGGCATGGCATACTGCAATGTCCCGGGGGTTTGCACCCCGCGATATTGATTGAGCCTGCCCTGAGGGGTGGCCATCCCCAGGGCCATTTATGGTTTCACAAGGGGGGCAACGCAGACCCCCTCCAACAATTCTAAAGCCCCGGGGAGGTGGTGGTCCCCGGGGCTATGTGGTGGGGTTTGAGCTGCCCCACACTTTATTTTTTAATATAGCCCCAGGGAGGTGGCGGTTCCCGGGGCTCCGTGTGGGGGCCACGTGGCCCCCACATGTATTTTGATCATTGGCCCTGGAATCTGGCCCACCCGCCTTCGTTTGTTTTTCGGCTTGATTCGCGGATTTGTGGATCAAACGCAAATCCCGCTTAAATATTTTTTTTAATGCTTTTTGGGGCCCTGGAGCTGTGTCAACAGTTTCCTATGGAAAATAATATGGAGAAAAAGCATTTGGGACCCACCCTTTTTCTCAGCCCGCTTGGCGGATCCCCCTAAAACTTTCAAGACAGCAGCCATTCGTTTATAAAATTTTGTGAAGATTCGTCAAACGGCGTCAAAGATATTAACAAAAGAAAAAACACTTTTTTAATAGAAACAAGGTCCTAACTATAACTATCTACTACCTCATGAAAGTAAAACACGTGTCAGGGGTTGCTTTTATTCATTACAGGTTGGCTTGGATGGTATCTTACCAATCCAAAGCTGTAATACTGTGCCTGGAGTGGTAAAAAGCTTTGGCCATTTTACAGCTCGGCATAGATAGCACTGTGCTAATCCTATGATTAAAGACTTTGCTGTAAAAATGGCAAGGACTTTATCCGTGTCTATCGCGGCGTGGATGGCACTGTGCTAATCCTATGCTTAAAGACTTTGATAGAAAAGCAGACATTTGAGGTGAGCAAATTTAGAGTGTCGCTGGTGTTGAGGGTGCTCCATACAGGAGCTGCTTTCCACCTAAACTTGAGAACTACCCAGAGTTCCCAGTATAAGGGTACTACACAGCCTTTTTAATAGGAGGAAAAAGAGACCCTGCATTCTTACCACAATAAAACATTCAAATAATATTACATTTATGCAATGGGAATACACAATCACACTGCGGGGGAGAAAAATATGCTGAGGTCTACACACAAGTGGGGGTGGTAGCTGAAGCCAGATCAATCTAGTTTCACACACACACCCATTAGGAAATAAAAATACAAGTAGCACTTTCTCACTCCAACCACTAGATGGCATAATATGCACAGTATGTGAATCTAGAAGAGTTCAAGCTGCAAAACTATTATTACAGGTAGGTAACTAGTTTCGTTCTCCCTTGCAAACCTCAAACTTTGACTAAAAAAGCAAATTGTCCTCACATGTCTGTGATGGAAAGTGGTGTTATCTAAGGGGATCCACAAACTTCCTTCTACCTAGCATTTCCCCATGTCTCCCAATAAAACTGGTACATCACTTGTGTGGGTAGACTGTGACAGGAAACAACCCTAAATGCATCATGAATGCATCACATTTTTCCACTAAATACTGACCCCTTTTTGCAAAGTGGGTAACTGTGGATTTTGGGCCCTCATTCAGCCGCATCTAGGGAAACCTAGCAATACTGAACATTTTTGAGAACTTGACCAGTGGTGTATGATTTGCATGGCTCTCATTAGGTAATTTTACCTAGAATCCCTTGCAAACATCAAACTTTGGTAAAAACACAAACATTTTCCTCACATCTCTGAGAGAGAAAGTTCTGAAATTTGTGGGAAGCCACACATTTCAGACCACCCTGAGTTCCCACATGTCCCACGCTAAAAACAGTCCCCCACCTGTGTGGGGGGGCCAAGAGACCATGACACAAAAGGCCCTAAAGTGCTACGTTGATAGATAAGCAATAGGAGGATTAGCAGCGGTATTTGGGGCCATGCTGTGGCGCCACCCACGCAAACCTACAAACCACAGCCATTTTTTCAAATTAGACAACCAGGGGATTCCAAGGTGGTGTGCCTTGTGTGGATCTCATGAGGTTTTCTTACCCATAATGCCCTGCAAACCTTAAACCTTGCCTGAAATCACATATTTATCTTACACTTCTGTGATTGAAGCTTTCGCAATTTTCAGGAATCCACAAAATTCCTACCACTCAGTGTTACCCTATTTGTGCCAATAAAAAGTTTACAAAAAAATGAAAGCAACACTGGCATTAGCCAACCCCTCGCCCCAAATGGGACAAGCCAGTTTTTTTGCTCCCATGAGAGGCAAGACAGGGGGTTTGCATTCAATTTGCACTCAGAGGGGGCTGAAAGCCCACTACACACCAGGGAATTCTAAATGGTGCCAAACAAATAAAAGGAGTGTGCAGCCTACCCTGGCACTGAGGCATACCCCTGCTCCGGAAGGTAAAATAGTGTATTTCTCCACCCCCCGAGGGCAGATATAGGAGGTTTGTCCCAGTTGGGGAGGATGCCCCAAACTGGACCCGGGAGGGGGGAAGGGGGGTTAAAAGTCCACCTGACTACAGGGATTTTCCCTTCGGGGTAAAAGAAAGTGATGGAAGAGTTTTAAACTGGTGGTAAAGTACTACTGTTTTTGGACCGGAATTTGGTCTCAAAATAGTAATACATACCATACCAATTCAGTATTTGGAAGGGATGCCCTAAAAACGCCCCTTCCAAATACCGAATCACAAATGCAAAATGTGATTCGATAACAATTAACTCGTTTGCTGCTTCTGTCGGGCAACGGCCGTCGCGAGCACTACCTGGCTAGTGCTGTGCACGTCCGTTTGCCGCCGCGGCCCCGCCCACTCTTTCAAACTGCCGCACCGCGGCGGAATTTCCACCGCGATAAAGGGGTTAACGAATCACATTGTGTACATTTGAAAAAAAAATTCCGGTTGCAAACAACCTGATTCTGCGAATCCGACCGTTAGCGACTGGAAAAATGCTTTCTACACCTAGCCCTAAATCCTTCTCCTGCAACATGAAGACAATATTGTTCAGAATATTACCTTCAGAATACTTCTAGCTCTCAGAAAAGCAACACTATGTTCAGAAATTTTGTAAAAACTATGGGGTGAGAGAGATTCTGAACAGACTTGAAAATACCGGTGTTTGTCCTCATCATTTGAAGGGAAGACTCCAGTGATGATGTGTTCCCCTTTGAACACACAGAGGGGAATAGGGAGCTATGCATCCTTCAACTCCATGCGCATCATAAAATCATACTTCCACAATATATCTCTCAGGATATGTCTTCTCTCCATTTTGAAATGTCTATACGTCAGCCATTGACTTAACTGCAAATAAATGTAGTGACAACTCACATCACTGTATCTTTGAACATATATTACTCCAAATGTCCCAATCATCACTGTCTGCACGAACAATCTCCACTTGATCACCTGCTTTTCTACCTCTTCATCTGACTTGAATACCTGCCGGCACCAAACTTTGATTTGCTCAGGGGCTCTCTACTGGAACAGGTTACTGGTAATATCTAGGCAAATATTCGCCACAGCTTGCTGCAGAACCCAGGCATCTTGCAATATCTTTTCCCAGTTTGACAGAAAGCAAGCTAACCTGCTGCAAGGACAAAGAGGTATAGCTACACCAACTGCCTCACTTGTGAGTGCATCCACATGGCACTTCAAAGCCAATCTACATCAGCTAGATGAACAGCCCTTGCTAAGGATAATTCTGCCAAATTAATTTCTTCTAAAATGATTGTCATCTCTAGCGTGTTTTTGCACAAACCTAGTAATTGCTTTGAAAATGGGTCACCGAACAACTGACCAATAGCCACTACTGCTTTAGTCGCAGCTGAAACCTGTAACTTGGGATATATTTTATGAAGGAATCTCTTAAATCTCTCAGATGAAAACACGCATTTTGCGATGCCCAGTAAACACTGGGCCTCATTTACAAACCTTTGGCATAGGGCAGCACCACAAGTCTTCCTGCTGTGCTGCCTTACATAAAAAAGGGCAAGAATGTGCCATATCTATGGGATCTTTACTAACAATCCAGATATAACTATGACCAGGACCCTACCTCTACCCTGGACTGATCACAGGGCCATTTACTTTGAGGTAATGAAAATCAAGTCTAGCCGATCGATTCCCATTCACACCACCAGGGTGAGGTTCCGGCATTGGAATAAGATACAAGGGAGAGATTTGCAACAGACTTTGAACTCGTGTCCGCCCATCTCGGTCAGTGACAATGATGTAGCAGCTGATCAGCTCAATAACTGGATTCGGGTAGCTGTAAATGGCATCGTTCCTGAAGTAAATACCACAGTTAAAAGAGTCTCAGCAACTGCACCTTGGTATGGTTCTGAACTTAAACGTGAAAAGATGAACTGTAGAAGAAGTGAACGGACCTGGAGGTCCGACTATAGTACAGAGCATAAGGCAGCCTACAACTTAAATCTAGAAAAATACAAGAGGGCCATCATTGAAGCCAAGCGGGCATATTTTACTGCTAAAATCGAGGATGCCAGAAACTCTTCTAAGGAACTTTTTTAAACCGTCCATACATTAGTTGAACCGCAGCATGCCGATCAGTTCAGACCAGACCAAGCTATTTGTAACAAATTGGCCATCTTCTTTCAAAGCAAAGTACAAATGATTTATAACGATCTTCTGAACTCGGCCACTGCTATGACTGGCAGTAATACTCCATTCATGGAAGCCAGGCCAGTACACTGTAGGCTCTCACATTTTAGGTCACTCTCCCAGGAGGAGGTCAACAAGCTCCTACTATCAACAAAGTCGGGCTCCCCTAATGAGCCTTACCCCCCAGCCATATTTCAATTAGTATCTAAGACTATCTGTGCTCACCTTACCCCTCTTCTAAACCAGGTCTTAGAAACTGGCTTGTATCCCAGTGCCTGGAAAAAAGCCTGTATAAGGCCAATACTTAAGAAACCTGCTCTTGATCCCATGAAGACAAAAAACTACCGGTCAATTTCTAGGCTGCCATTGACAGCAAAAATCTTAGAAAGAGCAACCAATAAGGAGTTAATACAATACCTTGAAGAAAATAATTTGCTAGACCCGACACAGCATGGCTTTAGGCCTTGTCATTCTACTGAGACGGCCCTGATATTAGCCACTGAGGAGATCCGGAAGAAGTTGATGGGGGTGGGGGGGCAGAGCGGCCCTCATCTTTTTAGACCTATCGGCAGCATTTGATACCGTGAACCACACGGTATTCGTGCAGCGGCTGAGGGATGTGGGAATAGAGGACACCGCTCTGACCCTCCTCTCCCCCTTCCTAGAAGACAGGGAGCAGAACATTAACTGGGAGATTCTACAGTCTGAGACTTTCCACTTCCCTTGCGGAGTCCCGCAGGGATCTGCCTTGTCACCGACGCTTTTTAACATATATGTATCACCGTTGGCTGATCTTGCCAGAAAACATGGCTTTTCCTTGATCACATATGCTGATGACTCCCAGCTCATGATATCCATAACTAAACAACCAGAGATCGTTGCCAGCATTTTTCATGCTTGTTTGAAGATATCATGAGCTGGATGAGCCAAAATTTTCTGAAGATAAATACTGACAAGACTGAGGTCCTGGAGTTTGGCAAAGGACCTTCTCTATGGAATAACACCTGGTGGCCAACAGAGGAGGGTGATTGCCCGCGCCCTTTTACTAAAGTTAGGAACTTGGGTGTGATCTCCGATGATCAACTCAATATTTCAGCCCAAGTTAACCATCTGACCTCCTCTTGCTTTTTCCTTCTGAAATATTTAAGGAAAATCTTTCCATTTATTCCATATGAACTCAAAAAGACCATTGTAGTGGCACTCTTCCTTTCTAAGTTAGATTACTGCAACGCGCTCTTTTCAGGAATTGATTAAGCGCAGAGGATGAAACTACAATCCCTGCAAAATGCCACAGACTACTTATGAACATACCTAAGGGTTTCTCCACCTCGGCTGCCATCAGGACTATGCATTGGCTCCCAGTCCAGCAACAAACGGAATTCAAGTCCCTCTGTTTGATGCATAAGGCCCTTTACGGAGGAATTTCTGGGAAGATACAAAAGCTGTTTTCCAGGTATTCTACCACTGGAACACTTAGATCCACAACGATGGGTCTCATTTGCATTCCGAAAATCCGCAAGGTAAGGTGGGGGGGCCGTACCCTGTCATTTTGTGCGGCTAAGCTATGGAATCAGATGCCGTCCACTTTACGGCTCTAACTTAAACTACAGATGTTTAGGAAAGCGCTGAAAACCTGGTTATTTTCCTCGATCTAATAGTTTTGTTCAGAGCACCCTATTCCCATGTACCTCAATCAGCGCCAAGACGCCACGGCATTCGAGTGCTTTACAAGTAACAAATAAAATCACATACGACTCATTCCTGTCCTCTGTTACTGCGCTGTGGAAATTCAGCTTGCAAACTGAACATTATCTGCGCCATCTTGCCTCTCCCCAGCGCCACGCACAGCGAATGCACGGCCGCCATTTTAGGCACCCCACTCTCTCCCCACTCATTGTCAATCGCCAGCGCAGTCCCCTTGGCGCTGCGAGCATCCCCCGCGCGCTGGCCACCCCCGCTCTCTCATACAGGCCATAAACCCTCTCCTTCTGCGCGACCCTGCTACGGAACCACTTCCGACCGACAACCCATACATGGTCATGCCTCTCCTTTGATAACCCCCTTCCTCTGCGCCCCATTGTCCGAACTGGTCCCAGGCCATCACCTAGCCCTGCGGATGCAGTTTATTGCCCCTACTGTAAGAGAAACACCCCACATCAAAGGGATTACAGTAGATCAAAGCCCCTACTCCCTGAGACCCGACCGGTCGCACACACCCCCAGGAATTGGCGGACTACCCTGCTGCGCAATAGCCATCTCCTACTGTGGGTGGGGTGAGAACTTCTACTGTATCTATGTGTGGGAACGGATCTGAACCGGGGCTTCAGGGAATATTCCCCCGCACATCAAGGGAATCTCAAGAATGTACTATGTGTAATAAAGCAATAAACCAGTGTATAAGAGACCAGGTCTCAGAGATGCAGTTAGAGCACCTCGTGACGATACCTTGCTGTCTGATCTGATGTGTTCTGCTCCGACGGAATAAAACTTTGTTTCCTGCCTTCCAGTCTCCGGCGCCTGCCTCTTTTATTGGTAAATTATCGAGTGGTATGAGAGGCGATTACCGCCGGGCAAATACTTGAAAGGATACCGACTGAAACTGCCGCTACCATTTAACAGCGCCAGTGTTCAAATCGCTGCCATGCGCAAATGCAGGAACCTTTGCACCATGGTGCAAGCGTGCCCGCGTTGTAGGGATGATTTTTTTTGTACAGGAAGGAATATCTTACTGCACAAAAACAATCAATGGAGGCGATTTCCTCTTTCTATGTGTGCTGCTGAATGCATCACACATAGAAAGAAGAAAAAACAAGGACAAGCAATGTTAGTTATCCTTGTTGCGCCTCTCCTACGCCTCCCCTAGGGAGGCATAGGCTTTTGACGCATTCCCAGGTTTACAGCATGTTGTAAATCTGGGAACGTGTCAAATGCAATGGGTGTTACATGGGAACACCCACCAAAACACCCATGGCATTCCTCACCATCGTAGTGTGAGGCAATGCAGCAACTTGCGCAGTGTTGCCTCACTCCATATGTACAAGGCCATGAAAAGTCCCACAGGGTGGCTTTACGTTGTCTTGTAGATATGGCTAAGCACTGTTTGCCACCAGAACGTCAAAAAATGTGATACTCAGGTGGCACACAGGGCTTGTAAATAAGCCCCACTGTTCTCTGAGCTCATCCATTGAGAACATCTGGATTCACTGGGACTCCAGTTTTCTTGCTTCCTCTATCACAATCTAATATGCTGGCGGGTGGAGCACTGAAATGTAACAGCTGGTCCTAACAAGAATGCCACTCTTTCTGAATTTCTGTCTTGGGCTCCTTTGAATATTTCAGCATAAATGTTAAAGGTTTTCTATCCACTTCTGGTGTAACTGCTATTTTGCCCTGGGAACGGGTACTGAAACCTCAACTTTCTGCACACATCTCTATCCTGGAGTTTGCATAGCCTTTTGAACAAGTATCTGCCAAAACCCAATAGTTGTGTGGGAGCAGATCGGTGCACCTTGAAGCAGCAGCAGTGAATTGACCCAACACAGCAAACCATGTTGAGACATGGCATGGGGGAAGGGGTTAGGGTGGTAACAATAGGGAGCAGATCCTGCAAAGACAGGAGAGGTCATCCCTGGAGGTTCCTCTATAGAACAGTGTTAGTCTCAATTACCCTGCTACTGAATTTTGGGACTGGGATATGTGATGTGGTGAAATAAAGAAACACGATTATTAGTGCAGCACTAGATATAACATACATAACTTCTACACCACACACTAGGACTATCAAGTCACCATTTCTAGTATGAGCATTTTTTTCTAGAATATTCCTCTTCAAATTCTGGACAAAAACTGGTAAAGTCTACATGACTATGTTGAAGAAAACCCAAAGCGTTATTCACAATTATATTCTCTTAAGGGTTCCTTTATATCAAATACTCTGAAATTATTTTCACAGCATAGTCATTATTAAATAGCAGGCCTCAAGGTTTTTAAGAGTTATGAGGGGTGTCCACCTTGAATACCAAAGTGTGCTCAGGCCAGGGCCTCCTTGAATCCTCGAGGGATAAATGCGGTAACAAGTTTACCCAAATAAAGTTCAGTCTTGCCTGGCTGTGGAAGACGCGAGGATTCCTTGCTTCCTAAAAAGAGTGCAACCACTCTTCTTCATGCTGCTGCTTCCTGGAAGTAACGAAGGTGACAAGCAGTTATGTGTGAGTGTGTCTCTTTTTTATACAGGACCTCACCAGGCCATCCCCACGTCTTACGGGATTTGTAAAAACTTGGTTGGAATTGATGAAATTCAAGATGGCTGCCAGGAGACTCTATGTGAGCCCTGCAACTATTGCAGTCCTTGGCAAGCCTTTCTTAGCCTGCCAACCCATGATCCAAAATGTTTCAGGCCACATTGCGGTTCCCTGGAACAAACCCTGTGGTGGTTTCAGCAACTGTGGCATTGAAGCCCCTGACTGTATGTCTTCATGCACCAAGAGAGAAACTAATCTGCAGAGCAAGAGTGAACAATGTGTTCAGAGATCAACACCTTCTGCTCCAACGAATCTACAAGAACTCCTGATGGAATCTCATGACGTGGGATCAAGTCTGCTGCTTGTCATCCAAACTGAAACATCTCATCTGGACTCGGAATCTGTATTTGTTTTCAGAAAAGGCTTCTTCATGTCCAATGCCAGTGCTGGTGGTGTCTGAATCGCCCTGGGAAGTCCCATCAGAATCGTGGTCAGGATCTCACATTTCTCCTTTAACTTAAAAAAAGCCCTACAGCTTTTCAAAGGATCTTTACATTTGGATGGTTTGTGTAATGTCTTGTCATCATCCTTAAGGTGTAATACATTGCTATTGTGGTCTTTTCATACATCGTCTGCCTTTGACCCTTTTTGTCCCCTCACTATAGCTCCCATCTTCTTCCTGCCTGTTGTCTTCTAGCCTTCTGTACAAACACCGTCTCAGACCTATTGCTGTTAGAGGTCTGCCTGAGTACCCTTTCAGGAAGACTCAAAGAGCACCTTTCTGTCAGACATTTTTTTTGTTTTGTGGATTGTATTTATTTGCATGTTCTTCTGTACATTACAAAACCACATCAGATATTCAAAACATCTCATTTCTGTTTCAGAGTCCGGCAATAGTAGCACATAAGGTATCAATGACTTCAAGTAGATATTGTCAACGAGATCATCCTTCCCACACCCTCTTCCTCCCCTATGTCCCCCTCCATCCTACTGCGAGTCCGTCAGTGCAAGACCATAATAATTTAGCCACGGCTTCCATATTTTCCAGAATTTTTTAGGGCACCCCCTCGCTTCATAGGTCGTTTTCTCCCCCAGCATATACATGTCCATACCTTTCTGCCATTCTTCTATCGTTGGGTTGATCGCAGCACCCCATGCCCTTGTCAGGTCTCTTTTAGCTACCACCAAACCCAACTGGAGCAACAACAACTTCACTTTGGGGAGATCTACCTCTGTAGGTATACCCAACAGGATAAACTTAGAATCTGGGGATATGGAGTCTTGCAATATAAGTTCCAGCTCCTTCAACAGCGCGCCCCAATACAACTGTACCTGCGTGCACCCCCAGACAGTGTGAAAGAAGGTCCCTTCCATGATCTTACACTTCAGACAGGTGGGTGACTCCGATCTGCCTATCCTATGCAATCGAACTCTGTCATAGTACATCCTGTGTAAATATTTGAGTTGAATCAAGCGCAATCTAGATCTAATAGCTACTTCCCTAGGATGCATCAAAGCCATCTCCCAATCCAGGTTGTCTATATCCCCCCGGTCCGCCTCCCAGTGCGATCTCAGTTTTCGCAAGGGGTCCGGTGTGTTATTCATGATCGTCCTATAAGTCCAGGACACAGCCTTCTCCCCAATTTCGTCCAGCAGGAGCCTTCCTTCTAGCGGGGCATATTCTGGGAGGCCCTCCATGTCAATAAATTGTGCCCGCCAAGCATGCCTCAATTTCAGATATTTGAAATATTGTGTCTTATTAATTTCGTGCTCACTCTGGAGGCGTGAAAACGTCACTAGCTCCTTACGATATATTATATCTTTGAGCTGAGATATGCCAACCAAATCCCATTTCTGAAAGCCTTTCAGTTTGGCAAATTCCTTGAGTCGTGTTCTCACCCAGAGCGGGGTTTCCTTGGACACCCTGCCATCCCATTTCATTCGCCTCTCTGCCTTCTTCCACGCCAGTATCACAATTTGAGTGGCCGGCAGCAATTTTGCGATTCCAGCTCCTCCATAAACATAATAAGAGTATGTCCTTTTGAGGAACTGCGTGTGCTCAAGCGCATATGCGGGGTGGTCCCTATCTCCGAATGCCCATTCATTGACCACTATCAAATGGGATGCCCAGTAGTATGCCCGGAGATCCGGCAGGGAAATGCCGCCGCTGTATTGGTTGCATTGTAGCTTCCCCAGGGCCACCCTAGGGGGTCTCCCTCCCCATAGGAACTTTCTCAGGATGTCATCAATTTTAGTGAACACCTCTTCTGGGGTAGAGTGATAAATATTTTGTAAGACATATAAAAATTTCGGTAGGATTATCATTTTGAAGAGTGTGGCTCTTCCAAGCAGCGTCAAAGGTAATGAGGCCCATCGATCCGCGTCTACACGGAATTTCCCTAGCACCTTATAGAGGTTCCGCTCCAGTGCCAGCGGCTTATCCAGCATAATGTAACTACCTAGGTATTTGATCCCATTGGGTGCAACTTGTAGGTGGCTAGGATAAATAGTATTTCCAACACCTTGCCCTGCCGGATAAACACATGATTTTTCCCAATTAATTCTATACCCTGCATACGTGCCATAATCCTCCCAGCTCATCATAATATTGGGGAGCGTCATTTCTGGATGCGTGACATATAGCAGTATGTCATCAGCATACAGAGAAATGCGCTCTTCACGGTCATCATCGTTGTTCACTCGAAAGCCGGAGATGTGCGGATGGGCTCGAATAACACACGCAAGGGGTTCCAGAACCACTACGAAAAGCAGCGGGGAAAGGGGGCAACCCTGTCTAGTGCCCCTTCCTATTGGGAATTTCCCAGACTGGGTGCTGAGTCCCAGGGGGTCCAAGCATAGGGCGTTCCTCTATCCAGTGCCAGGCCTCCTCGGGTGTAGTAAAGAACAGCGTTTTGGCCTGATATATCACCTTAGGTTTGGCGGGGAAGAGGAGCATGTAGGTGATCTGCATCTGCCTCAGCTTATCCTTGACCGAGTCAAATTGTTTGCGTTGTTTCTGGACCTCACGCGAGTAATCTGGGAATACCATGATTTTGGTGTTGTTTAGTCGGATTTCTCCTTTCTTTCGGATCCCCTGAAGGACAAGGTTGCGGTCCTGGTAGTTGATAAATTTCGCTATCAGTGGCCTTGGTGCTGCCCCCACCGGAGGCCAAGCCCCCGGAATACGGTGCGCCCTTTCAATGATGAAGCAGGACGAAAAGTGTATCTCCGGGAGAGAGTCCAGTATCCACTTCTACAGAAAGGCACCGGCATCCGTCCCTTGAATGTTTTCCAGAAAGCCAATAAAGCGTAGATTATTTCTCCTCACCCTGTTCTCAGCATCATCCACCCTCCATAGCACATCCTTCATAGTCGCTGTCAAGTCTGTGACCTCCTTCCGAAGTGTGTGTGTGGTATCTTCCACTTCCGATATTCTTTGTTCTGCTTGCATTCTGTCAGACATTTTCAAACATTCCCCTGATAGGCCCTAACTCTTCTGACACCATCATTAGGTCAACCGAAGAAGACCCTATAACTCAGTTAAAATTACGGGCCATGGGGAATTACACTCTCCAAAATCAACCTCTTGATCCCTCTGGCAAAAGTCATACATGCGCATCAACAAGGTCACCGCATGCATGACCAAAGTCACTAAATGGATGGAAGCCAACTGTCTCAAGCTCAACACTGGCAGGACAGAAGTTGTGATCTTCTGCAAGAAAACCTCACCATGGGACTCTAACTGGTGGCGAGCTGAACTTGGACCCGTACTCACACCCAGCACCCATGCCTCAGAAAAATCATCGACAGCAAACTAGACATGACCACACAAGTCGGCGCCATCACTGCATTCTGCTTCCACACTCTAAAGATGCTGAGGAAGATCTTCAATTCGCTCTGAAGCAACACCAGCAAGTTGTACTGGGGTAAAATCATCTAGGCTGTTGATCTCCAAGCATCCCACTAGAAAACTACAATACATCTAGAACTCGGCGGCCAGACTCATCCACAACCTCCCACAGAGAACGCACATCACACCACACCTCAGAGAGCTCCACTGGCTACTGAAACAGACTCACTCATTTCAAACTCCTCACACATAAATTCAAGCAACTGCATAACTTAGGCCCCACATACCTGAACAGTTGCATCTCCTGCCACCAACCACCCAGACTCCTCCAATCCACAGGGCTCCTACTTGTACACATTACGCGCACACACTGAACCAGATCAGAAGTTCAGGAGTTACCTACATTGCTCCTAAGGAGTTGAACAGGCTCCCAGCTCCCACTTCACATAAGATACTACCCCTCTCTTCTTGAATGCCACAAAAAGCTGAAAGCAAGGTTTTTCAATTAATCAACTTGTCCAGCTCGCCCCAGGCCCGGGACTGGTGTGCCCCAGGACCGGTTTGAACTGGCATATGCACCGAGGCTCCTTGTGAGCCACAGGCATGTCTGGTTTCTTTCAAGCCCTACCTGACCAATACACAAAATCCTGTCTGGGGTGGTGCATGCACCTCCCCTGGCAGGAAACCCTTTGTCCACACCTCCCAAGCTGGAAGGACTCCCAGCAGCAGGAGGGCAGACTTGTGTCTGTGGTGGCAGCATCCATTTTGTGGAGCTGAGGCTATGTCTGATTTTACCCGGGTTTCAGGTACTGTACATGTCGTGTCCCTCTAGAAGGGTGGAATGCTAACCCCGTCGCCAGAATTGGCGAGGGGTTAGTATTCCAATTCGTATGACACCTTACTCAACATGTTTTGATAAAGCCAAACCAAAGATAGCATTTAACCGCGAGGTTCATAATGCACTTAAGAGTATATGGTATGACGATATCTGGAAACAGTAGAAGGAAGTTGTTCCGACCACTGCAGACAGGCTCAGCTCATGCCAGAGCACCATCTCACATGGAACCAAGCACTCTGCCTTCAGGATTGTTAAGGCCTGCCATAGGAGTGACTTATAGGTTACCAGGTGTCCCATTTAAGGTTAGGTATAGGTATACTACACCTTAGTAAGAGGTGATTACACCAACTTACCCCAGCTGAGTGATCAGCCAGTTGTGTCAAATTGTTAGGCCAAGCCTGGGGTGGCATAATACATGCTTCAGCCCCTGGCAGGCCTTGGGTACACCAATGCCCTGGGTACCTAGTGTACACTGGTACAGGGGCTGACAGGGTGATCCAACCAATTGGGTATGTACCTAGGGTACATGGAGTCCATTTTAAAGAGAGAACAGCCAGGCTGAGATCCTGAATAGCAGGATCTCAGGCAAACTAAGTCGAAAAACCAGCTAGACACTAGGCAAAAATTTGGGGGTAACCATAGTCAGATATCCACCTTCCTACATCAACCCTCCGATAGGCATGGCTAGGCACACACATCTGCTCAGCGCCACAATACCCTTGCATTTTACATATACACATAACATCACTAGGGATATGATCTCCTGCCATGATGAACGCACACAACGCCTTTTATTTATTTATAGTGTTTTACATAGCACGAACAATCACCATTGAGGTATCAGAGCGCTGTGCAAAGAGCTGATGAGGGTTGCATTACAGTAAGTATCAAACATTCATGATAAAATGTACATAAAAGTCAAAGAGAATGGTACAAAACAATTAGGTACCAAATTAACTAGTGTAAATTACAGTTATAAAAAGTTCTATTCCTTAAACGAGTTGTACACTACAACAACTTGTAACTCTGAAACACCGATATCCTCTACTTAGTTCCTATCTGAGAGCGTCTCCCGTCAAAACCCTAGGACCAAAAATGTTGTGTGCCTGCTAAATGAAAACATTGTCCTGAATGTGAGGTCTATTTTTTTTTTTTTTTAAAAGATTGTATTGTGCATAAAAGGGTTACAAACACGGGCCTACAACCACCAGGGCCGGCCGCTAGTAGTCAAAGTGTTCCAGCATATCAGAAAACAATGGCTGGCCCACAGGGGCTCCGCACTATCACAGTAAATCAGACTGCACATAAAGGAAATCAGAATACACACTTTTAGTATAAATAACAACAAAAAAGAAAAATACAAAAATACAACAAACAAGGCGAAATGACTTATGAAGGGCGGCGAACACCAGCCGGGGGAGTCAACACCCAACCACCCGAGGGCGGTCAATAAATGTGAGGTCTTTTAACTGAATTTTAGACCCCTAATCAAAAACATTGCCCTGAACATTGAGCCGATTCACTGTATTTGAGGCCTCCAAAACAAAAAAACACCTGGCTTATCACGCAGAATTCTACTACAGGACCGGAGGCTCCGATTATTGCTGCTCTTTCTTTACTGTAAAATCACAGCAGCCAATGAAAACGTTTTAACATTGTAAATAAACTATTTCCAGTTCTTGGTTGAGAGGTTGATTTCATGTTGGATGATCGACTAAACTGGTCTTCTTTGATTATTATGTTACGCACTATGGACTAAAGACTATCGAGCAAAGAAAGAGGCACTTGAAAAGGAGATGGTGGCTCTTATAGGGTCTGCTGGGACATGGTTGGTTGTGAAGCATCATGGGAAATGTAGTTTATTTACGATGTTAAAACGTTTTCAATGGCTGCTGTGATTTTACAGTAAAGAAAAAGAAGCAATAATACTCGCCTCCGTGTCCTTAATAGAATTGAAAATTTTGGGCATGAATGCTAGCAAATGTTTTTACTCAACATTACTTTAGTACTCCCCTTTAGGATGGCAGACGCATCTCATGCGAAAAGACTGTTTCCTGTACCTGCCTCCTGAAAGGGAGAAATTCCAGCCCAAGAGCCTCAGACACTTCCTCTAACCCCTACAATTTCTCCGCTAGCCCATTAGGCCAACACAGAACCCACCAGCACTTCCTGCACCACACTAGCGATGTGTGCCGTGGGTCAGTTGAAATCAATGCAAACCTGAACAAGAGCATGGTGGCAAGGTACAACAGCCTTTTATAGGAGCTTTCCAAAGAATGCATGAGATAGGCAGGCACCTAATTCTACAACGAAAAACACCCTATGCAGGCAAAACATAATCAAGTTACAGGTAAAAATAAATGATTAAACCCACAGCTAGGCACTGAGACTCCAGGTTTCATGTCACAATACTATCACACAGCAAAGGTCCAAATTAGGAAGAAATTAGAGCACTTATCTTGCTGCGCAGCAAAGAAAAATTGAAGCAGCAATAAGAGGATGTTATATTATAGGAATGAGAAGGAGTGCTATTGGTGGAAATACCTTTTTTTTTGTTGATTGTTATTACAATAGTGTTTGAACTGGGGTTTATGGTTGGCAGAGGTATGCACCCTGTCCAAGCAGGAACAGCCACTCTAGTCAGGGTAAGCTAGATACACAGTAAAAGATAACCTGTGCTCACGTTCTGGTAGCTTGGCACAGAGCAGGCAGGCTTATCTCAAGATGCAATGTCTAAAGTATTTTTGCAACACACACACACACACACAGTAGCACAATAAAAACACCACAAACATACTCCACACAGTATTAACAAAAAAAGACAGTATTTTTATGAGTAAAGCAAGACCCAAACAACAAAAATCAAATAAGTAGAACCGAAGTTATGAATTTTTAAAGAATAAACCAAAAATAGTGCGTCCATAGCGCTAAGGGGTTACTTGCGGTGGTGCTAGACAGGGACAAATCCAACATTCAGACCAACCACAATGGAGGGAAGGCCGGGTACAGGACTCGCACGGGTCCCGCTGACAAATTACCTTGGATGAAGCAAGCGTCGACATTGAAGAATCGTTGCGAGGAGCAGGAGAGGCGATGCATCGTCTATCTCATGGATGTAGGCGATGTGTTGGTTCCGATCCAAGCAGTTGGAGAAGGCTTCGGCATCAAACCCCTTTACGATGCAGGCGGGTCCCGCATCCTAGTTGAGCCACGCAGGAAAGTCTTCAGATAGGCACTGCGTCCGCTTCAAAGGGCACTGCATAGGTTCCAATCAGCATACAGTCATCACTGCGTCAAGTTTGTAGCAAAACAGCTGCAGGAACCCACTTTTAAGATCCAGGACTGGATTGGCCACTGGTAGGAACTCACAGACGGCAGAGGCCAGAAGCACCAGGGCTGTAGGAAGTCTTTGATGGCCTTGAGACTTCAGAAACAGGGGGCAAGCCAGCAAACCCTTAGTCACTCTGGGTTCAAGTGAGATGGGTCCAGTCCTTGTCCTTGGCAGGGCAGAGATCAGCAGGCAGCAAGGCAGCTTAGCAAAGCAGAAGTTGGTTCCTTCAGGGCAGCAGTAAAGTAAAGTGGCAATCCTTGTAGCACAGCAGTCTTTACTCCTGGCATGTTCTTCACAGGTCTAATAGTGTATTGTCTTGGTAGGGTTAGGACCCCATCACGTATACCCAAATTTGCCGATGAAGTGTGGGTGACTTCAAAGCAGGCTCTTAAAGTGCACAGGTCCCCTTTCATTCCAGACCTGTTTGTGGGGGGTAATCAGCCCTTTGTGTGGGACATAAGGCACTGCCTATTCAGGTGTAAGTGTCAGCTGCCACTCCCTCTTCCTGCCCAGGAAGAGCTATCAGAATGTAGAGGACTACAGATGAGTTCTCTGCCACACCCACTCTTCCTGTGTTTGTGGCTGTCTAGAGGGAATGCACAAAGGGTACTTTCTAAAAGTGTACTTTCTAAAACAGTAATGTTAAATTCAACTTTACCAGTAAAGATGATTTATCATTACCAATACGAAGATATAAAACACGATTCAGCTAATCATTTGTAATCAGGGATTACAGCTTTAAAGTGTTTTAAGGAATTCCCAATGCTAGCCTATGAGAGGAGTAGGCATCCCAGTAGTGAAACGTGAATTCAGCTGTTTGTCACTACCAGGACATGTAAAACTTAAAAGGACATGTCCTACCTTTTAGTTACACAGCACCATGCTCTTAGGGCTACCCAGGGCCTACCTTAGGGGTGACTTATATGTAATAAAAGGCGAGTTTAAGGCTTAGCAAGGGAATTTACATGCCAAGTCGATGTGCCAGTAAACTGCATACAAAGGCCTTGCAATGACGGGCCTAATACAGGTTTGAAAGGCTACTTGTGTAGGTGGCACAACCAGTGCTGCAGGCCCACTAGTAGCATTTAGATTACAGGCTCTGGGTATATGGTTTACCACGTTACAAGGGACATATAAGTAAAGGTAAAGTGCTCATAGCCCTAAGGCCAACAAAAAGTAAGCAGGCAAAACATTTGGTGGAAGACCACCCTAAGAACGACAGGTCTAACAAACAGCCCTAGGAGTTGTAATTTGGTATAAAAAAACGTTAATTTGCTTGGGTTTTGCAAGTAAGGAGAATGTGTAATGCGCACCTTGTGTCTTTAACAGAATCCATACTTTCTTTAACATCCTTCTGGGGGGGCCTGGCTTGGAGCGTCAAGATGGCGGTCACACTCTAAGATTGCTCCGGAACCCTCCGTCAACCGCTCTCATCTTCATGCCATGAGTTCTAATCTCATCCTGCAGACCTGCAACTTCCAGTAGACTGGTTTGATGTGCAGTGGGGGCTCGGACGACCCCGGGCCCCAGTGAAAATTAAGTTTTCCTGATGGTGCCCTTTCCCATCATGGCGCGCTCACATGGCCAGACCATCAGTGAATTCGGGGCTGCAGACCATGGGGATGTCTGGGTGCCATGGACCGAAGCCGCTTGCTCCCGCCGTACCTAGGGCTTGAAGCAGAGTGTTGCTGCCACTGCAGGCCCTGCTTTCACTCTTTCGCCATGGCCTCCTGACTCACCGGACGCTGCCTTCCTATCCAGCGGTGCCCCACACGCCTGGCACTGGGCTCAGCCTGATGACATCCGGCTATCGAGATCCCGGCCGCATGCCCTCTGTGCAGGCTTTGTCTCATAAGGACATAGTGGCGCCCCACAGGTGAGCGGAAGAGGTCCCGGCCCGGTGCGTGCAGCCCGGGGGCCTTACAGGCGATACAGGAGGTTGCCCTGTAGGCAATGGAGGCTGAGCCACCATTGCCTTATTGGCTTCCATGAAGGTGCCCCCTTTCTGTTTGCTTTTCCTCATCCTCAACATTGGCCATGGGGACAGGGCTGTTGGGGGCGTCCACTGCCTTAGGGTCCTAAATGAGTGCTTACTGACTCCCCCTTTGATGGTGGCACCGTACTTTTGGCTGTGAGTTCCCTGTGACCATCGACCCCCACCATTAGACCCAGGCAATAGAGACATATTCAGCCCTTCCTGTCTGTTCTGTCTCTCTTGTGTGTACAGTCCCCCATCGGTGAGGTAGAAGGGCCAAGTTTTTACCCCCTACGCCTGGTCAGTGCTCCCACGTGCTGATGGCCCTAAAAGGCCTGGTCTGGCCTAACCTTGCACTGTTGTACTGTGAGACCTGCAGGATTTAGGAGGCACACCCCAGAGGACAGCATGAGTAGGACTCTTTGTGTGGGACTTGATTCATTGGCGCACTCACTGATCCATCCTGTACGGTCTGCACCTCCTCTGGTACCCCTCCACACTATCTTGTCCAGGCGCCTTCCCATTTTCCCTTCTCTCCTGGCGGCGGCCTCACTCTCCCTAACGCAGCTCGGCCCAGCCTGTGTTGTACCCTCCTGTTCTTTCCTCGCCTTGGCACGAATTCTGTGGGATCCCTTTCCTGCGCTCCTTGCAGGTCCACTGGCCTTCTGCTACATTGGTTGCTTTGTTCCTCAAAGTCAGGAGAAGGTTCATTGTTTCCTGGGTCCTGGCTGCTGGTGCTGCTTTAGTGTTGTGGTAAGCAGGCCGGGTCTCTTGTCTGGGTATGGAATATATTGTGGCCCGTCTCACATCCAGACATGGGCAAAGACAAACCCACCCACCCAGCAACCTCCCAGACTCACATGGACCAATTCAAAACCAGACCTGGGGCTGGCCAGAGTGGGGCCCTAGTGCTGAGAAGGCGTCATCATTGGAGAGCGACCTTGCCACGATACTTCAAGCCATCCAATCCTCCCAAGCTGCTGTGGAAACCAAAATCAGCGAGGTGGGGCGGATGTTGCTCTGCTGCACCAGGACCTGCACAACGCTACAGCCAGAATTACCAAAGCTGAGTCCTGCCTATCAATGGTGGAAGACGATGTTACTACTCTCAAATCCCTGGTCACTAGCCTTCTCATGTGCACAGTGGAGCTCCATCATCGTGCTGAAGATGCTGAGAATCTTTCCCAACACAATAATGTGCACAGCTGCAACAAGTGGTCAAATAACTCGATTTGTGGATTCAATCTTTGATGCCTCCTGACCAACTTTCCCCTTAGTTTGCAATAGAGAAGGCACACAGGGCACTGACCCGTAAGCTGCCTCCAGAAGCATCCCTGAGTCCGTTAATCACCTGAATCCTTAACTTTAGAAACTGAGATGCACTCTTAAGAGAGGTCCCTCCCATCCTGACCTCTGCTGTAGTGATGCCAAAGTTCTCCTCTTCTCTGATTACATAAAAGAGGTCCAGCAACAGCGCCGTTGTTACCTTACAGTCAAGCAGAAGGTCAGGGCGTTTGGGCTTCAGTACTGCCTCCTCTTCCTTGCCAGACTCCGAGTGGTCCACAAGAAAAAGTCTCACTTCTTCGACAACCCAAAATCTGCATGGACATGGCTTACTGAGGATCGCCAACTCAATGGGCCCAGTGGGGTCTCCCCTTAGGAGACCGGGCCCACTGGACCAGCCCGGATGACTCCTGCACCCAAACCACAGTGCTACCCCACCCATTCTCACATGAGGCGCACCACCAAATTATCCAAATCTTCCTCACTGTCCCATCAAACATGAGACCAATCTCCATCATTGATGCACTCCCTCCAGGCGTTCAATGCAACAGATAACCAGCTGGCCCATGCAGACCTTACGGTTGTGGCTCCCCCTCTCCAACTGTTACACAAGCAGACACTGACTTATCACAGCTCTGCATTGTGACTTAGTACTTTCCTTTTGTCCAAATCTACCGACATACCTAATCTTGGAATTTGTATTTTGTATTTCCCTTATCTTTTTTCTGCATTATGGAGGGGTCCACCACTCTGTTCCCACTTTCAAGCTGTTTTGTACTTTCTTTTTCTTCTTTTCAGGGTAACTGATGCTTCTGGAGTAGAAATATGGGGTGGGGAGGTTGTTGGGGGTGCGTACTCAGTAGTAAGTCATTTTTATTGTCCGTTATGCTTTGTTTGCATGGTTGTTTGTATTGCAGCACACATTGGCACACACCAAATTCCTTTTCCCAGCAGCTTGACACTGTAATGAGGTTCCTTGTCACACATCATGGGAATGCATTAGGGCCATCCCACGAGGTGGAATATGTCACACTTACATGCCCTACCTTCACACAAGAACCTTTCCCTGGATATGACACCCCTGCATGTTCTGTCCTAGAACGTTAACAGGTTTCTGGATCAGGTGAAGCACATAGCAGTTCTTCCTGGGTTTTCCCATCAACACCTTCCTGATGTCCTTTCCAGGAGACTCATCTGCTATGTAACCGCAGTCCCTTCCTCGTGTGCATGGAGGCTATGACAGAGTTTATCTCTCTGGCTTTACTCAAGGATCCCGGGGGATGGCGATCTTGCTTCATCACTACTTTCCCATGACTGCTGCTCTCGATATGAGAGATCCTCAAGCATGTTTCATCCGGGTTACCGGCACGGTCGAAGGTCAAACCATTAACCTGGTATGTGTATATGCACCTTGAGCGACTCTGGATGTCTTCCTTTGCCACCTGTCTAAGACTCTTCTTGACCTGCCCCAGGGGCTGATGTTCATAGGTAGTGACTTCAATGCAGTCCCCGTCCCAGATATTGATGCTACAGGTCACCACTTTGTATCCGGACGTACCGGCCCGTAATCGCTTAGACTGGGCGACCACTCGGGCTCTGTGACAGAGGGTATGGAATACCCGGGTTTGACAATTTATACCTATTCACAATCTCGTTTTCATGCCGGCCCTAGATTGCTGCGCCATTTTACATGCCCAGATCCTCCCTCAGGGCATAACAGATCATGCTCCTCTTTTCATTTACTTCGGCTCCCCCAGAAACAGCCCATGTCCAATGTGGCACCTTAACGTTTGGCACCTTCAGGATAACCTCTATGTTAAGGCTCTCAGAGCTGAACTACAATCCTACTTTAAAACGAATGAAGGCTCCATTGGCTTTGTTGGTACCCTCTGGGCTGCCAGCAAAGCAACCATTTGGGGGTTCACCAAACATGCATCCGAATACAAGAATCGGCTTGTAGCATAGCTATCACCAAACTCTAGCTCCTTGCCCTCCACCTAGGGGCCGCCTCGTGACGGACCCCTATGGCGAGGTCCACCAGTAATTGAGCCTCTTGCGTGAAGAGATCAGTCTCCAAACTTTTGAGGCTGACAAGCACCTTTGGCATGCTTCAACAGTCAGGATCTATGAGTGAAAGGACAAGAACAGGAAGCTGCTCCATTGGCTGGCCTCTCGTCCCACAGGCTAATAGAACTGTACCGGAAATTATGGATGAATTAGACAACACACACCGTACACTCCCAGAGTTTGCACAAACATTCGCCCACTATTATGAACGTTTATATGCAGCTCCCCCTCAGGTGAACCCCGATTCCACTGTCTAGTTTCTCAAAGATGTGGCTCTCCCTCGCCTGCCACGTGCTGATGCTCGGTTACTGGACCAGCCCTTCACTGCTGAGGAGGTTGGGGCAGCTACGGCTGCGTTGGCATCTGGGAAAATCCTTGGTCCTGACGGATTCTCTGCAGAGTACTATATGAGATTTTAGGATATCCTGATTCCTCACTTCCTAGCCCTTCTTTATTAGTTCATGACAAAATATCGCCTATGAAAATATCGCCATACCAAACTATCGTGACCAAAATATCTTGTCATAAATATCTTCATCCTATACTTACAATGCGCAAAAATATAAAAAAATATACATATACCAATAACAGAAAATATTTCAAAACAAACCATTTTAATTTAAATAAAAAAGTCAACAACATACATTTCTTTCAATTTATTAAAAATATTTTGCACATTAATAATTATAAATATTTTAAATAAGCAAAAACATAATAATATAAATTGTAACAATATAGAATAAATGATAGAATTTTACATGTAATACATATGATATTATCACTCCAATTTATACAAAAGTAGGCAAAGTGTTGAACTAAGGATGTATACATTTTACTTTTCCCACTACGATAGGAAAACTGTTACATCACACAGGGGTAAAATTTACAGTGCAACAGTAGGGAAAGTGTTGGATTGCAGAGGGGTAACATTTACTATTCCCACTACAGACAGTGCAACAGTAGGGAAAGTGTTGGATTGTGAGGGGTAACATTTACTATTCCACCTCCAATAACTTCAACAGTAGGAAAAGTGTTGGATTATGGAGGGGTAACATTTACTATTCCCACTGCAGTCAGTGGAACAGTAGGGAAAGTGTTTGAATTGCCGAGGGGTAAAATTTACTATTCCCACTCCAGCCAGTGCAACAGTGGGGAAAGTGTTGGATTGCCAAGGGGTAAAATTTACGATTTCCACTCCATTGAGTGCAACAGTAGAGAAAGTGTTGAATTGCGGATGGGTAAAATTTACTATTCCCACTCCAGTCAGTGCAACAGTAGGGAAAGTGTTGGATTGCGGTGTTGTAAAATTTACTATTCCCACTCCAGTCTGAGCAACAGTAGGGAAAGTGTCAGATTGCGGAGGGGTAAAATGTACTATTTCAACTCCAGTCAGTGCAACAGTATGGAAAGCGTTGGATTGCAGAGGGGTAAAATGTACTATTCCCACTCCAGTCAGTGCAACAGTAGGTAAAGTGTGGATTGCGGAGGGGTAACATTTACTATTCTCACTCCAGTCTGGGTAACAGTAGGAAAAGTGTCAGATTACTACTCCAACTCCAGTCAGTGTAATAGTAGGGGAAGTGTTGGATTATAGAGGGGCAACATTTACTATTCCCACTCCAATGACTGCAATAGTAAAGAAAGTGTTGGATTGTAGAGGGGTAAAATGTACTCGTTTATTTATTTTATTTAAGGAGTTTTTGCGCGAACAAGACCACCGGGGGTATCAGAGCGCTTTACAGATTGGCAGTTATGAAGGTACAAGAAATGTAAACAATAGCACATCGAGGAAGAAGAGGCCAAAATAGCAGTCACACCAGTTCAAACAAGCATTAAAAATGCAATAGGTCTTGCCTTTGATTAAGTTAAAGCCATTTGCTTTGCAATACAATACCATTAGCAAAGCAAATGGCTTTAACTTAATCAAAGTGGGGAGGAAGCACACATGGGTGAGCACATCACGGAGGAAAGTGGGACGGAAGCACACAGGGTGAGCACATCACGGAGCGAAGCGGGGAGGAAGCACACAAGGGTGAGCACATCACAGAGGGAAGTGGGGTGGAAGCACACATAGGTGAGCACATCACAGAGGGAAGTGGGGAGGAAGCACACATGGGTGAGCACATGATGGAGGGAAGTGGAGAGGAAGCACACAGGGTGAGCACATGACAGAGGGAAGTGGAGAGGAAGCACACAGGGAGAACACATCACGGAGGGAAGTCGGGAGGAAGCACACAGGGTGAGGTCATCACAGAGGGAAGTGGGACGGAAGCACACAGGGTGAGCACATCACAGAGCGAAGCGGTGAGGAAGCACACAAGGGTGAGCACATCACAGAGGGAAGTGGGGAGGAAGCACACATGGGTGAGCACATCACGGAGGGAAGTGGGGAGGAAGCACACAGGGTGAGCACATGACGGAGGGAAGTGGAGAGAAACACACAGGGAGAACACATCACGGAGGGAAGTCGGGAGGAAGCACACCGGGTGAGGCCATCAGAGAGGGAAGTGGGAAGAAGTACACAAGGGTGAGCACATCACGGAGAGAAGTGGGGAGGAAGCACACAAGGCCCTGGTGTACATAGGGTTATGGGCCAGAAGGTCCTGGTGTACATAGGGTTATGGGCAGAGGGCCCGGGTGTATTGCTGTTTGCCGGCACAGAGCCCTCACAGAGTCTGGGTGCTTTGTGCTGCTCTTTGGGGAGGATATAGCTGTGAGGTTTTCAAATCACAACTGGGAGGAGTAAGGCACGCTGGTAAGAATGCTTTATTGAGGCTTGCCAACCGGCCCTTTCATGGCATGCAGTATTCTTTACGTTTGAACTTAACAGAACCCTTCGTGGATAAATAACATTGGTGTTTTGTAAAACTATTTCTGTCATGGCGAACAGCTGCTCGAGGCTGTTGCCAAGGAAGACAGAGAACTATCACTGCCTTAGATGCTAAACAAAGATCCTTCTACTCACGCTGCGTCTAGCGAAACGCTGGTGAGAGCCGTCCGTAAGGAGGGAGTGCAGCACGTCAGGTTTGTTTGTAAGCCACCGAACCCGTTATTTCAGATACACAATCAAGACAGGGGCACACCAACAGGAAGGCTGTGCAGCCAAGTTTGAAAACACGGCTTTTCACCCAACAGCTGGATTTACCCTATAGCTACCAGAGCATTTCTAGCACCAGAAGGCCCCGCAGTGGATAACAGGGCGCTCTGCAAAACCCCAAAATAAATAAAATAAACAATCCTCTCTACTAGGTGGGCAATTCCGACGTTGCTGAATGGTAGCGGAGTAGTGGTGAGAGCTGTAGCTAGCCACTAATAGTGGACATTGTGTGCAAAAACGACACCATAAATGGCACTGGTCATGCATACAACCTGGTGTGCAAAGTAGGTGCGGCGCAGTCAAGTGCTTACAGCTGCCGGAGAGAAATGTGCAGCGTGGGTCAGAGCCTTCAAGGCAATAGGCGCGTTTCTGTCACCTATATATCTGTTGAGGTGGCCAACTCACCCCCTTCCATGCCCACTGTCAATTAGGGTCCCTACACAAAACCCACAACCCCTCTAAAGCTTCGAATTCTGGACGCAGGCTACCCACAGCAAAATGTATGGAGTTTTGGAATTTAGTTTACATCCCTTTACACAACTCTAGACAGAAGTAGCACTCCCAACTTTGGACTAACATCACTGTCATTCATGAACGACTTGAACAGACCCTCCACATAATTGCTCCCTCCACGCCGCCTGCATTATTTCAGTGACAAATCGGATGTCCTCGCCCCTTCACACACATGCCAAGCATGTATTGTTCGAGTCTCTAAACACACCTGGGTCTAAGGAAATGCCTCCTGACTCAAAGAAGACAGGGGCTGGATGTATGTGAAAGTGCTGAAGCTTACAGGGACCTCTTTCCGAAGTAATTCATACAACCAGTGCCAAAGAACATGCGCGCAGCCTCTTTCCGAAACCAAAGGGTGGTAACGTGCCATGGACGAATGGCTAATATTGCTGCTGAGGGTATGAACGAATAGTCGACCCTGAAGTGGCAGACAAACGAAGGAATGAGTGCTTGACGCAGTACATAGACGGATAAATGAGGGAATCGATGAACACACGTTTGAAGGAGGATTATGACGATTTAATGAGGGAACGTAAGAGAGGTTCCTCTAAACGCGTGTGGGTGGGGGGAAGCGGGAACAGGTGGGTCGAAGGGGTGAGATCGATAAGGAAAAAGGCATGTAAACAAGGGCAGACATGAACGACTGGGCAAATTCATCACTGATCAAAGGAACAAATACGCGAACTGGATGGCTTAATGTGAGAGCAAACAAGTGGACCTGGATCGCTGTATTACTTGGGGCACGTGCGATTTTTTTGTTCAGTGAGAGAACAGACGGGACCAGGCGAACTGAGGAGCTGAACGGATGGTAGAGTCGTGAATAAACAAAAGATCAAGCAGTGCAAACAGTCGCAGCCACTCGCAAGCCATGTTAATGAGAAGGTAACCTTATGTGTGTACGCACGAAAGGATAGATAAATAAAATCATAGATGGATACGCAATGGAGGAGTAAATAAGTGATGTAGCAAAGTGGAGTATAAGTTAATGGGCGGACACAATAGGTGAATGAACTGGTGCTTGGGTTGATGGGAGAACGGAGTAACTGGGTGGATAAATGGTGGCTGAATAGTAAATCAAAGATTCGGTAAAGTTGAGCGAGTGGAAGAGCTTGTGGAGTTCACTTCATGTCTAGACGCCCCGTACCTCCCCACGCTGGTAGAGCTTGCCAAAGGCCGTCATAGGTGCCAGGAAGTCTCGGTGCCGCAGATTCTTGGTGCTGCTCTCCTTGAACCACATGCCAGGCAAGAGATAGGCGCCACCAGGAGGTAATGCGAGACTGAGCGCCCGGAGAGTATCCGACACTCGGAGGCCCTGGTGAAGCGGGTTCCTGCCCACCAACTCCATAGTAACAGACCCCGGGCGTCCCGGGAGCGGCAGCCCTACAGCTGCCATTAACGGAGAGTGGGACCGGTAACCATACACATAAGAGGCTACAGCGGCTAAACCCTAGAGTCTGAGGATGCTCTAGCGGATAGAGCCCACGAAGGGGCTAGAGCGTCTCAACCAACTGTGTCTCAGGATACCAGAGTGAATAGAGCCCGGTAGGGGGCTAGAGCGTCTCACCCAACGGAGTCTCAGGTTGCCAATGCTGATAGAGACGAGGTTAAGGATATAGCCTTTTACACCAGAGAGACAAGAAATATGATAGAGCGGCTTACCTCAGAAATAGGCACACAGAACAGACTGTTTTGGGGGAGGGGCAGCAGAGAGATTGGGGTTGAGGAGCTACGACAGGGAAAACAAAACAAGCCTCGATCTCTTGTCTTTATGGGGCCATGTGTTTAAACACATGGCCCCATAAAGATAAGAAACGTTTCATTGCAGAAGGAAAGCAGGCGAGGCCGTCCAAGTGGGCCGTCCGAAAAAGCCTAAAGTATACTTCATAAAGAGCTCTTTTCCAATGGCTGGCCACTGTTTAGCATAAACGGTGACGCCTGGCCAATGGAAAAGAGGGGCGGGGCTTAAAGCCCTTTACAGAAGTTACTCTAAATCATTAAATCTCGGCGAGCGAGCTGCCCATGTGCGCAGCCACGCTAGCCGAGACCTAAAAAGACTAAAGTAAGATAGTGAGACCTAAGAGGAACTGGGGATCTATTCCTTCTCCAGTCAGTGCAACAGTAGGGAAAGTGTTGGATTGCGGAGGGGTAAAATTTACTATTCCAACTCCAGTCTGTGTAATAGTAAGGAAAGTGTCGGATTGCGGAGGGGTAACATTTACTATTACATCTCCAATAAGTGCAACAGTAGGGAAAGTGTTGGATTGCAGAGGGGTAAAGGTTACTATTCCCACTCCAATGAGTGCAACAGTAGAGAAAGTGTTGGATTGCGGAGGTGTAAAATCTACTATTCCCACTCCAGTCAGTGCAACATTAGAAACAAACAAATTCTCTTTACCACAATAAAATAATTTCAAAAACATAGTAAACCAATAAAAATATAAATATGTATAGAAAATATATAAATATATTTTATATTAAAATTAAATAACATACATATTACAATGTTAAAAACATATCATAAATAATTACAAATATTGTTATAATTAAAATCTAAAAGTATTTTTCATTCAAATAAATCATTTTATTTGAAAAATATTTATTAACAAAAACATATTTATTAAATAATTTTATTTTAGATACTTCCCACCCTATAACCCTACAAAACTCACAAACAGCATGTAAAACGTAAGTTAAAAAACTAATATTTACACTATTAAAATAAATATCTATCAATAAACTAATTATTATATATTAAAAATTAATTATTACCTAATTATAATTAATGTACTCCCCAAAACATTAACTTAACAAAAAATGAATTACTCAAATAACATAATTAATTATCAATTTAAAAATGAATATCAATTACAAAATTCATTATTACTTACATAGAATAATTTACTTCTCACCCTATACCCCTACAAAACCCACAACCCACATCTAAAATGTTAGTAAAAACTATTTAATTGCACAATTAACATAATAAATTATCAATTAAATCATTATTATTATTAATTAAGAACTAAATATGAATTACTTATACGGGGTGCGTCCTGGCTCCATCTCTCTTCACGTTATACATAAATGATTTAGGAAGAACATTGGAAAATGAGTGCCAGGACCTACCTTTAATAGGAAAACACCCAATACCAGCGCTAATGTATGCCGATGACGCGGTTCTAATGGCCTGTACTCCAAGGGGTATTCAGAAACTAGTGTTTAGTTTTGTAAATTTTATGTCAAACTTAGGCTTAAATGTGAATATGCCTAAGACCTTTATGATGAAATACGCGACTGGAAGCAGGAAGTGCAGGCCGCTATTTTTGGGCATTAAACAAATTGATTGCACTGACACCTTTTCCTATCTTGGGATTTTATTCGATAGACGTGGGTATTGGACCCAGACGATCAAGGCTAGGAGGCTATTGTTCTCAAAAGCAACGGCTGCCTTAATTGATTTTAGTAGGAAGTTGGGAAAGCGGGCCCCAGAGGAACTTCTGCTAATATACAAGGCTAAGTGTATTAGCACTGCAACATATGGTGCAGGCATCTGGGGATACGAGGATGTAAAACCCCTGCAACTTGTGGAGAACAGGTTTCTTAGGTATCTGCTGTCGGTTCCCGAGAGTACCTCCACTTTTATCTGCCACTCTGAATTAGGTATGCCCTATGTTGGACTTGGCCCTTCTGGCAAGTTCACCCCTAGAACTTTTTGCAGTATCCTAGCCTTTTTCCTGTGTTGTACTAGTGGTTTTAGGCCTCTAGGCGCTTTCACACTGTGTCCCAGTGGAAAGCGCGTGCGCTCTGTGTGGTTGAATGAGACTGACCTGCCCTCCCATAGGAATGCATGGGGGATCTGAGTGAGCGTGCTAGTTCCTGATGCGTGGGGAGTGCAGAATCGAGTTTGATATGTGCAAACTCGTGAGAGTGAATGCTGCGCAATGATGTGTGCGGCGTTACTGTAGCTAGTATAGAAGCGCCACTTCTAGACACTGGCATAAATGTGCAGTGACTGTCTGGCGTGTGATTGGCTGGTGTGCCTGGCTCCAGGAGTCAGGGTGGGTCTGCCCCAGTGGTGGGTGGAGAGCTCTGCAGGTTGATGAGTGGGAGGAGTACACCTAGGACCTGAATAGGGCTGGGCTTTCCCCACACAATGCTGGCTCCGCCCCCTGTGGTGCGACTGATGACCCTGGCCGGCTCTGTGAATAGGGAGAGGGGCTGAGCAAAACAAAGTGCTCAGGAACCAGTTGCATCTGGTTCGCCCCTTCCCTGCACCTTTTGAGAACAAAGGATTTGGTGTATAAAAGAGGGGCTGTGACCCCATGAAAATTTTCTTGTTCTTGTGCTTAACTTGAAACAACCAGGGGCGTGCTGCTGCTGGGGCCCAGGGGAAGGCTTGCCTCCTTGGGCCCTGCCCAGCCCCTGGATGCCTGATGGACTTTGTGGGGCCTCTTTGCTGTTTTCTTGATCTATCAAGGACTTTGTTTCTAGCGCCTGGTGAGCGCTCAGATCCTGCTTGAACCACGAAGAAACTCTGCCTGACTAGAAGGACCTGGAAGAAGCTGAAGGAGGAGTAACTTTCCCTAACCTGGGGGAGTGGCCTGCAGCTGATGCCTTGCTGAGAAAGGAGAGGAAAAGACTAAAGAGACTTTGCAGTTTGCTTCAACAAATCTCCAAGGGCTTGGAAGAAGAGCTTGCCCCCTGAACTGAGTCCCAGGACCATTGGACTCATCTGCCTTCCAAAATTGAGTTGCCTGGACAATTCTTGCTTGTTTCCTGCTGGATTTGGCCCCAGTACGACTCGTACCCCATCCGACGCGAAGCCGTGTCTTTGCCGCCCGGCACCGTGTGTCTACGCTGATCCAAAAGCGTTAGTACGCGCCGTTTCCCTCCCGGCCGCATCGCACCTAACCTTCCCCGCCGATTCGAGACGTACAACCCTGGCTGCCTAATCCTGTACGCCGGACCCAAGCTTCGCTGTCCCGCAGGTACGGTCCGTACGCTGCTAACGTACTGCACCGTGCCGTACTCAGAGCCGAGAAGCCGCATCACGCTGATCCTCCCCGTACGCTGTACGGCGCCGAGAAGTGTCGCCGCCTATCCGCACCGAAGGTACGGCTCGAACGCCGAGCACCACGGACTCTGCAAGCCGATCCGGGCCATCCGCACGTATCCCTGAAGGTCCCGAACCAACGCCGCGTACTGACGCCGCGACCCGACCAGCATCCGATTACGCTGCCGAGCTACGACCCGGACCCATCGACTTGTCCCGCACTGTCCGTCGCGGACCCCACGAACTTAAGGTACTTTGTTCTGTTCGCACCGCAGCGTGCACGCCACGGACCCCGGAGTCCGCAACGATTATTTGACTCGTACTTTCCTTGTTTTTAATGCCAACGAGTCGCACATCCAGGTACGAACCGTACAAAGCCTGAAAAGAAGCGTAATTGACTGAAAGAAGCCTATTTTTGCATTTTAAGCCTTTTTACAAGAACATTGAACTTTAAAATAATACTGTGGTCATTTTATTTGTTATTCTGGTCTTGTGCTAAGCCTTATATAAAGAAAACTATTTTTGATACAACCGTGACTGGTGTCCATCTGTGGTGTGTCATTGTATTACTGTATGTGTTCACAAATGCTTAACCTATGACGCCCTGAGAATAGTCTTGACTGCTTGCGCCACACTACCTAAAGGGTGAGCAGGGGTTATTTGAAAGGGTGATCCCCTTACTCTGACTTAGAATTGAGAATTCCTGCTTGCCACAAGTGCATACCTGTGCCAACTAGAGATTCCCAATTCTAACATTGGTGGTCAGCGGTGAGGATTTGAATTTGCATTTGTGATTCATGTACAGTGATTGAGTGAGCGCCACGTAGTGAGTTCAGACCGATAACGCAGCCACACAGTATTGATTTTTGTTTTTGCTGAAGAATCTCCACTTTAAGAAACCATGCCTAGCTCAGTCAATGGAGGCAGGGCGTCCTCTATATTCTCTGGGGTTGATGACATAGATTGGGAGGAGAAGGCACTGATGAGGTGCACAAGTGAAGTCTTGAAAGGATACCTCTCCAAGTACAGAATTAACCAAACTGGATTGAAAAACAAGGAGCAGTACACAAAGGCGCTGAGGGCCTGGTACGAATCCAAGTTTCCAGAGAATGTGCTGGAGGTGATACCCCCAGAAGGAGCTTCTGAGCCTGGCAGAGGCCTGTCGCCAGAGGAGATGGCCGACAGGATTGCTGCAAGAGCACATGAAGTGGAGATGGCAAAGCTTCAAATGGAAAGGGATTATTGTTCTAAATTTGTTTTTAAGTGTAATTTCTGTGGAAATGTGTTTTTGGATTCACCAGTAAGGGTGGGATCCAGTGGTGGCAGCAGATGTGTGTCCAGTGCATGTATTCCCATTCCCAGTTCCCGGGGTAATGGTACCTGTGTCACGTGGTGGTCAGGTTGAGAAATCAGGGGCGGTAGAAACTGTCTTACCAGTCTTGGGAGGGGTTTGGGGATGAATGTGTAATGCGCTGGATGAATGTGAACGTCCCATTCCCAGTTCCCAGAGTAATGGTACCTGTGTCACATGGTGGTCAGGTTGAGAAATCAGGGGCGGTAGAAACTGTCTTACCAGTCTGGGGGGGGGTGTGTGTGGATGAATGGTGTGAGTTCTCTGAAATAAGGAGCTTGCTAAATACTTTGGTGTGAGTTCTCTGAAATAAGGAGCTTGCTGGTTGATTGGGTGTGAGTTCTCTGGGATAGGGAGCTTGTATTGGGGAGTGATTCCAAAAGGAGTGGCTGAGGTGTCTTCCAGCCCAGCGTGGTGGAAGAGGTTCAGAGTAGCCCAGCTAGGTCTCGGTGTAGGGGCTCACGTCCTGTCTCTGCGGAGAAGGAGTGGGTGGGACTGCGTGTCTCCAGGTGCCCGAAACCCAGTCTCAGGGCCTGGGTGGTTTCTTTAGGGAACATCAGGTCGGGGGCCTAGGCTGTACCAATAGGTCATTTGAGGAGGATCTCCCAGTGTCTAGAGGACGTGGAGTGTCTGTAATCAGAAGCTCCAGTAGTCCTGGTGTCTGGCGGTACCGCTCCGGTTGGGAGGGTGCGGAACTCCAGAGAGAGGGGTGAGAGGGGGAGGGATTCCCCAGTGGGAGCCAGTAGGTCAGGGACCAGCCGGGAGGGCTGAGTCGCCACTGAGTGACCGTGGTGTCGCCACTTCTGTCCTGGGGGTCTGCACGCACTGTCAGATGGACAGGAGGTTGTGAGATCAGCGCCAGGCAGACTGTCACACGACCCATTAGTTATGTGTCACCCTCGTTAAGTCCTGGTTCGCCAGGCATCTGACCAACGGATATTTGCAAAGTTCAGCCAGTCCTCTTGTAGCACAGGATTTGGACCTCTGAACAGACGTTGTTAAATAGACAGATTTTAGGAAATAGCTGCAGGTTGGATGGGGCGACACACATCAGATGGCTTGAGTACGTCAGAAATTTTACGTTTAGCCTAGGGTATCCCGAATATTTTTTAGATCCTACAAGTCTTTGCCTAGTACAAAGGAAAGATTTAAAAGATAGATGCTTATATCACATGAAAGAAATGAGAAGGAAAAGTGAGATGAATAAAGTAACTGTTCAGGCACACCACCTTACTCTGAGCACATTTAAAATCCAACCCTATATAAGGTGCACTCCAGGGGATTTTAATAGATTTCTGCCGATACGTTTTAGGCTGGGAATCGTTCATAGACTGATTTCGTTCCTGATGCAGAATGATTGGTCAAGAGCGTTGTGCAATTGTCCATGTGATAATGTATCAGTTCGATCAACTATCCATGTTCTATCCTTCTGTAAATTTTACTCTTTGTAAAGGAAGAGATGGATTCTCCCCTTTTTAAGGCAATGTGGTCTAAGAGAATGTCGCCCCGCTTTACTAGATGAAGATTACATCGCCGAATTATTTTAGTGTTTTTAAAGAACGTTTTAACCTGCAGAAAATCTATACGTAGGTGTTTATAATTATGTGAATACTTTATTGTTAATAGCTGTATAAGGAATGTGCTGCGTTTTACTTGTGCTTTTATGACTATTTTTTTAATAACCGAATGAAGCTTATTGAAATTGAATTACTTATAATTAGTTTGCTTCCCACAATGTACCCCTATGGACCCCACATCCCAACCCTGAAATTAAAAATAAAAACAAAAAAAAAATTACACAAATAACATAATTATCAATTAAATAATGAATATTAGTTAAAAACTAATTATTAATTAATTAGAATTAATTTACTTCCCACCCTGGTACCCCTACAAACCCCACAACCCGCACCTAAACTAAAAATAAAAGAATTACACAATTAACATAATTATCAATTAAATAATTAATATTAACAACTAATTGATAATTAATTAGGATTCATTTACTTCCCACCCTATATCCCTATAATCTGCAAATAAATACAAAATATATACATTTTACGCAATTAACATAGTTAATTACCAATTAAATAAAAAATATTATTTAAAACCGAATTATTAGTTTATTATAAACTAAATCACTTCCCACTCTGTACCCCTAAAAAAACCAAAAACCCCTATGGCACTATGGCACTAAAAATCACAAAACTTCATTTAATTAAATGTAATATCTACTAAAAATGTAACTAGTATATTAAAAACATAAACAATAATTATACAAAAACTTGTTGTCATATACATTTAAAATATATACTAAAATACATGACACTAATTAAAAAACGATTTTAAAAAACAAGTATATTTTCGTGAACAAAATAAGGTATTACTTACCCTAAAATCTATATTCATGATAACAATATTCTTGCAGATGATAATTCTATATCACAATATTGTTTACATGATAATTGGTAGGACGATATTTTAATTTTGACATTTTGTCTGAATACCCTTTATAATGACGCAGTGCAGAGGGGCACCTCCCCCTCGGAACTGGACACTGCTACAGTCATGGTGATCCCGAAAACTCAGCCCCCCTCGACCGCTTGTGCCAACAATCTGTCCCTATCCTCATCAACGGAGAGGTCAATATCTTCGCCATGCTTCTGGCCACCCGCCTTAGGCAAGTCCTCCAGCTCCTTATACACCGAGATCAATGCTGCTTTATGCCCGCCTGCAGTACGAGACACTGCCTTTGATGCCTCCACGTCGCCATGGCACACCGTCATCTGCAGTCCCTCTAGCCTAGCCTTACTACTCATCGATTTCGAAAAGGCCTTTGATACTGTGGACTGGGATTATTTAGAGCAGGGCTGATCCGAGCTGGGTTTGGACCCTGATTCCGTAGCTTTGTCTAAGCATTGTACTCCAACCCCATGGAGCGGGTTCAGATCAAAGGCGTGCTGTCCAACGTCTTTCTCCTTCATAGGGATAACAGGCAGGGATGCCTCCTGTCTCCTCTACTCTTTGAGCTGGCAATGTAATCACTGGCATGCCTCCTCCACGGCGATGCTCAGTTGCGCGGATGGCATTGGGGGGTTGGACATGAAGACCGCATAGCCGTTTATGCATATGATGTCCTTCTCTATCAGGTGCATCCTGCGGTCAGTGGACTTCACTGCCTCTATCTCCTTCAGTGCTTCGTTGATGCCTCTGTGGTAATCCTTCAAATCAGTGATGGTGGCCCTGGCCCAGTCCCGCGATTGCTTCGATTGGCAAGATAATATCCCTCTACTCCATCTTGGTTTTCAATACCTAGGTGTCTGGGTGGCGCTCCAACCTGAGCTTACCTGGTCTCTTAACCTCGGACTCCTGACGCAGAAAGCTAAAGAGTACCTTGCCAAATGGCAATCCCTCCTGCTGAACGAGATGGACCACATTGCATTATATAAAATAATGATCCTGCCGAGGTTTCTTTACATCTTCCAGAATCTTCCGTATCTATGCCGTGGACATGGTTCCGCTTTCTTGATAGGGTCGCGACCTCCTTTTTGTGGCACGGTTCCCGATCTCGCCTCACTTTTGACGGGGGCTTCGGAATGGCCAATCTACATCTTTATTACCTGCCCGCCCAACTTCTGGTGATACACAACTGGTTTAATGGGGGATGGCCAGACCCTGTCTACAGACTGGAACTCTCGCTTTTGAGCCAGCTCTATGGATTCCTGATCCCCCCGCTCCGTTCCCCCAGTGACCAGAGTGGTCCTTCTGGCCTGGTGGGCTGCACTCTGTCATTCTCATTGGACTACCATCGTGACGCAGCAAACTCCCTCTGGCACGGCACCTGGTTGCGGGAGGTGGTGGTGCTACAAGGCTTTGGGTAGTGTGACTGCATTGGTATTTTACAACTGGGTGATGTATGGTCGGGGTCACATTTACGACACTTTCAAGAGCTCCAGAGCATTTATGCACTCACCCCCACACAATTTTACAAATATCTCCAGCTGCAGCTCACACTTCCCATTCATGTACCTCAAACCGACACGATCCCGGATCTAAGTCCAGCTTCTGATGGAGCCACTGGGCAGGGGTGGGGTCTCCAAAATCTACTATACATTGATAATTAATGCCCCAGGTACCCTTGACCATCTGAGGTCTCGCTGGGAAGGCTGGTTGGGTCCCCTTGAAGATGTTGGCTGGCGGGACACGATGATGGTGCCCAGGACCATTAGCATATCCTTCAAGCTGAACTGTTCCAGACATATTATTTACACTGTGCCTACCTTTCCCCAGCTAGGTTTCACCAAGCAGGTCTCCTTCTTGAACCCACTTGCCCCCGCTGCGGGACGCACCTACGAATTTTTACCTCATGGTGTGCCCTAAGATTCAGGAGTTCTGGACTGTGGGTGACCCGACTGAAGCCTTGGTTGAGAAGTTGCACTTTCACCTTTAGTTATCTTATATGGGGAATCAGAGGCTCAAGGGCGTGTCGCACATTCTTAGGTACTGCCCTCATGGTGGCCAAGCGAGACATTGAGACTTGCTGGAAGAGCCCTACCCCCTCCACTCTCTCACAGTGGTGACGGGGGAGAGGGTGATTGGTGCAGGCAGCTGGAGCACCCAGTCTATGAGGCCCATTGGATGTCCCTTCAAACACGGTTGTGTTTGGGAAATAATGGCTGGGACAGATTGCCTAGGGCCCTACTTGTTGCTATGTGTGTTTCAATGCTGCCTTTGTTCCCTGTGATTGTACTATTTCTCTTTTTTGGTTGACAGCTGCATCATCTCCTACAGTAACAATTATGTGCCTTGTTATTTCCTTTATAAACAAAAACAACAAAATCTGTTTATCAAAAAGAAAATCATCCATTTGGATAATCTTTATTCCTCACCATGAAACAATGCTAGGTTTGAGAAGCTGATGAAGTGCTTTGTGTCTTTTTTAGGTATCCGTCGTCGTGATGTGCTCGAGGCTGTGGATGTCTTTTCTGTCAGTGTAGTGCCTTCCATCGCCTGATTCATTATTTTCCACCTGTTAATTAGCGGATAACTATTTTTTCGGTTATGTTTGTTCTTGGATTCTCCTGCACCTCTTTGCTAGTCTTCTCTCTTCCTGATAATTACTTCCCAAGTAGTCTATTTCTTATTTCTACAGAAGGAGGGGTTCTTGTCTGCTTGTTGCTCCACTCCTTGTCCAGGATACATGTCAAAAGAGATTCATTTAGAGGCATTTGCTTCTTTTCTTCATATAGGGAATCTGCTGAAGGTGTCCTGGAATAGTGCACCTCATTCCTTTTCAACTTGTTTCCTTTTCATTACTTGACACAGTTATCTCTGTATCTATTTTTCCACAGTCAATCTTAATTAACGTATTTCCCTTGAATATCAATTATCCTGTTATCCTCCTAGTGCATCAGATTTGTGACTCTGCCTTGGTTTGCCTCGTGATCACCTCTACTACATTTGTCATTGGATTACCCCAACATGGATGACCACAATTATGTTATTGTGTGAAATCTGAATGTAAAATGGAAGGTGGAACTGCCCACGTTATACTACTGGATTAGCGCATCCCCACATCTTCCTCTTTCTTCTCTAACAGATACAATCAACATAAGCGGATGTTTTGAGAAATGCATCTCTAGAAGGACAAAGCCCTGAAGACGTCTCGTGGAAAGAGACAAAACGCGTTGGCTACGCTGATGTGAACATTTTATGTTTACCACCAATAAAGAATTTGAAACACACGACATGTCTGAAGCAACTTTAATGAATATGAGAAATCCTGAAGTAAACTTTGTTAATTGAATCAGATTCAGAACCAGTGCTGTACTTTCCTAATTGTTGTTGGAACAGAACAGACTATTTTTGAGAATATTAAGCACAGTGAGTGCTGATCTTTTTTGTATATACATTTTAGTTTAATCCCTGCTTTAAGACAAGTTAAAATACTTTTCACGCTTATCAGCTGATGTAAATTGATAACATATTCATTAGCAATTCAGTCTTTCCTTCTTGTGGTAAGCAAGCACTTTATTCCGTCTCCAAGCTGCAACATCAGTCTTGCAGACTTTGGCAACCACAACTGAATTAGTTACAGGTGTCTGACATTCATCACTTAAAAGGTTTATGTGGCCACCCCTGTACAGATCAGTGTTTCTGAACTATAATGCCTCCAATCAGACCGAAGAAACAGTGTGTTTTGGCAGACTGGGTGACACTTAAGGTGAGTTTTGCGGTAGCCCATCTAATTATTATTATTTTTTTTGTAAATCTGATTATTGTTTTTATTTTTCATTTAAAACATGAAGAAAGGCAGTGACTTATACAGGGGAACAATCAGTGCGGACCCCAAAACAAGGGGTGATTCAGATCTGTAAGGATTATTGTTCAAATACAATAAGCAAGAACAGTAAACCAGTATTACAGCGAGCTACGGATACCAACACCAGTGTATACACCTCTGTGTATCACATGCATATGCATATAGTACAAGACCACTGTTAAACAAATACTAAACAGGGGAAATGTGGTACAACAACATGAGGAGAAACAAAGCAAGGAAAGGGTTAACTGAAAGTATTATGCTGCCAACAAGACACCCCCCCCCATCACCACCCCCTGCACCCGCCATGTTCTACTTTAGCAGATAAATGCCACTTGTAATGAATATGTGGTCACCAACTATGTGTGGGAAAATAAACAAGCATTTGCAATGCAATAGGTCTCGCATTTACGCGAGTTTAAGATATTGGCATTGTAAATGACAATGCCTTTTATTTGTTTTAGAAACGAAAACAAAAACAAAAATAAAAGGCATTGTTATTTGCAATGTCAATAGCGCATACTCGCGTAATGCGAGACCTATTGCATTGCAAATACTTCTTTTAAAGGATGACAAAGGTTTTAAATGGTTGGTGATTCTGCCGAAGTATGTGGGAGGCACTCGACTTGTTCGTCGGATGAAGAGGAGTTTAAGGAAGGACACACCCTTCATTTGCCACCCCTGTCTCTTGAGCGTGTCTCTGTTGCTCAAAGATAGCGCTCCTTTAGAAAGGATACATTTTGATTTTAGGGGGAAAAGTGGGATTTCACAGAAAAACTGCTGCTTTTCACTGCTCATGCTTCCCTCAAAATGAAATACCTCAACAGCTTTAGAGTGGCAGAAGGTACTGAGGTGTGGGCAAGAAAGCAGACCACCACTTCACATACACACAAGAATATATGGGTAGTGCTAAAGGGGACCAGACACAAGGGAGTACAGACACTGAAGGGAACTTCGGAGACTGCACTTGCACAGACCTACAGAACTGCCCAATCAGGTGGTGAGCTAATAAACACATCGTGGCCGATTACCCCGATTGAGAGTAGAAATGCCATCAGGATATTACAAGATGTGTAATAATAGCAAACACCAGTTGCCCTGCGAACTTCCCTTCAGCCCTCTCTTGGACAGAATATCATGTCTCCAGTCCTCTGTTTTCATTTCACAACCTAATGCATTCTGGTCTTTGTAGTCCCCTGCAGCACCATTGAATCCTTTTGGCCAAAGCACCAAGGAATTATGGCCGAAAAGCATTAGGATTGTGCCGGAGCTCATGTGATACTGCATAATATTACACTGTGCCCTCAGCCCTTTTTAGTGGTAAGTAAATCGGCACAATACTTTGGTTTGCTTACAGTGCTCATAAAAAATAATAGTGAATAACCCCTGTGCTGTTGCATACATGTCAGAAGAAAAGAAAGAGCACGGCTCATTGGCGATGTCTGCGGCATAGGGCTAATAGCGTGCACAAGGGAGGAAATAGTGAATAACCCCTGTGCTGTTGCATACATGACAGAAGAAAAGAAAGAGCACGGCTCATTGGCAATGTCTGCGGCATAGGGCTAATAGCGTGCACAATGGAGGAAGGGTGCTGTGTTTGAGAGGATGTGATAACAAGCAGTAAGTGGGATAAGGGAGGGGGTGGCAAATGGTGTGCACTTTCGCAGCCGCTTTGATGTTCTCAGTGGCTGCGCGGCTCACTGAGAACATCAAAGCGGCTGCGAAAGGATCACGCAGGCTGCCAAATGGTGCGCGCGCCCGGCGCACATGCACTGCAGTTGGCGGCCTGAAAGCCCTGGTTTGCACTTCCAAATCCCCCTTTTACAAAAGCTCTCGCGAGAGCAGCGCTAAAGCGCTGGCTCAGGCGAGACCTAAAAATCATTGTTGAAGAGACCTCATGATCCACTAGGGACAGATGTATGCCTTCAAACTTGTGTCGCCACAATGGTTGGCTCCTTCTCAGTGATTGAACCTACTGGATCCATGGCATTGAACTTCTGCAGTGCGGCTAATATTGTGTCCCAACTGGCGGCTAGACGGAGTTTACAGAGACCTAGCAAATCTTCTCTGTGCAGGGGAATACTTTCCGCCTTAGCCCATGTCAGTAAGGAGCGGCACCACGCCATTACGTGAGGGGGCATAGGAGATTTCCATATCCTAGTGAGAAGGCGTTTAGAGGTTGCCAAACCCAAATCCAAGAAGCAAGATGTAACCTTATACTTTTTACCTCTCTTAAAGAGATGCAAAATATAGGTCTCTCATAGAAAGGGAATGTCACGCTCAGTACAGTGAGCAAGGGTGCCGGCGACTGTTTCTGAGTATACATTAAGAGCGGGGCAGTGCCACAACATATGTAAGAGGACTGCGTTAACCAACTGGAACCTGTGACAGGCGGTGTCTGTGCGATGGAAGTACTCACTGATTTTAGTTGGGGTGAGGTACTGTTGGAAATGGCCCTTTTTGCAGGGTTATCCCCAAACTTTTTGCTTCTTTCTCCTATTTTTTCCTGACCTGTTTGTGTTCGTTTTAGGACTCTGGGCACTTTACTACTGCTAATCAGCGCTAGAGTGCATATGCTTTCTGTAAATTGTGTTATGGATTGGTGTTTCCATTATTGGACATTTGATTTACTTGTTAGTCCCTAGTAAAGTGCACTGAGTGTGCCAGGTCCTGTACATCAAATGCTATTAGTGGGCCTGCAGCACTGATGGTGCCACCCACGTGAGTAGCCCTGAAAAAGTAACTCAGACCTGCCATTGCAGAGTCTGCGTGCAGTTTGTAACTGCCATGTCGACTTGGCCAGTACACACACTTGCCAGTCCCTAACCTTCCCTTTTCTTACATGTCAGCCACCCCTAAGGTAGGCCCAAGGTACCCCTGTGGGCAGGGTGCAGTGTATGGGAAAGGTAGGACATGCCCTGGCGTATGTGCCATGCCCTGATAGTAAATTATGGCAAATTTCATTTTTCACTATTGCAAGGCTAACTAATCCCCATACGACAGAATGGGGAGTTTGTTTATAACATCTTATAAACATAACTGGCACGGAGAATTAGGTAGGAAAACAAAGTTTAGTATGCCTGAACTCAGAATCTAAAGATGCATCTTTTAGTGAAGGTGATTTTTACATTCTGTGTTTGAAAATACCACTTTTAGAAGGTAGGTATTTTCTTGCTCAGTCATCCTGTGTGCCTCTGTTGAAATGTGGAATGCATGTCTGGGTTTTGGATGACAGAAGGCTGGGGAGGAGGAGTGGCTCCAGATATTCTAGGTGGGTCAGGAAAGGGTTGAATAGACCTGGGCTGCAATTGCGGAATGGGAGGAGATTTCCTTGCACCGCAAAGGGCCTGGTCTGCCTCTGACAATGCCATACCTACCTCCTGCCAGGAAGTCACACCAGAGAAAGCAGAACTGGTTCTGGCTGGGCACAGACACTCTCCGCCTAAGAGATCAAAGGATTTTGGGATATAAATATTGGGGCCCAGACCCCTGACTTTTAGAACTCTTTTGGACCAAGAAGACTGCCAAGAAGAAGAGCTGGAGAAGCTGTGAGGAGGAACTACCACTTTGCTGTGTGCTTTGCTGTGTTGTCCTGCAGTGACTGCTTCTGTCTTGGGCAGTGAAAGGACTGGACTGAACTGTCTGCTATCTACTTTGTGAGTTTCTCCAAGGGCTTGAGGTAGAGCTTGTCCCCTGTTCAAGAAGTCTCAGGAACAGCAAAGACTTCAAGCTCTTCTGTCTCAGCACTGGGGACTGTGTGTTTTGTGCTGCAACAGAATAAAATCAACCCGGCGACGTCTACGACGCCGCTGCCGACTCCATGTCCTGAAGGCACCGCAGAGGGCACCGCGACCCTGGTCTTCTCGACGAAGCCTGCTGATGCCGCCACCGAGCCGCTGCTCGCACTGCGACCTGTGGCCACCGCACTCCGCACCGCCTCGCTCCACGACGATGCCTTGGTATCCTTGATGACGCCGCTCCATGCCGAAATCAACACCGCTGCTTGCACCGTGGAGTCGAGGGCACCCCTCGTAAAGTTACACGACGCACCGCTCTCATCCCGCACCGCAGCCTTGGCCTACCGATGCACCTCAACACCCGAAGCCTGCCGACTCCAGCGCTCCTGACTTCAACAGAGAGGAGTTCGATCACCAATGCGTGTGACTTTAATGGCCCCCGACAACTCCTGCACCGACCTCCAGAACCGACGCCTGCGGACGCCGTGCTTTTGGAAGCTCAACGAGAGGTCGCCGATGCCCTGGATTTCTAAAAGGTACTGTTTTGCGGGTCTTCCCGACACCGTAGCTGACCCGCAATGCCGAGGTCAGCCAGAACTGCTTGGATTTGTTTGCTCACGACGCCGTGATAGCCCCGGATGGAGCTATCGACATCAAGGAACTGTTTTTCAAGCATATTTTGATAACCGAAGATTTTTAAATATTGTATTGTGGATTTTTATTGTATTTGGTCTTGTCTTAAGTATATAAAAATATTGGATATTTTTCTAAACTGGTGTGGTGTCCTTTTGTAGGGCTTACACTGTATTACTGTTGGTTATGTGCCAATACTTTACACACTGCCTCTAAGATAAGCCGACTGCTCGTGCCAAGCTACCACGGGGGTGAGCAGGGGTTATTTTAGGAGTGTAACTCCCTTATCCTGACTAGAGTAGTGGTTTCTGCCTGGCTTTGGTACATGCCCTATCCTACCAAAAATCCCATTTCTAACAGGTACGCTCTGTGCAGAGTAAAAAATTGGATCTGGCAGAAGCGCTGATTACGGGGAATTTGAGTGGGGCTCTCTAAGGCTGCCGCCCACTCCTTGTCCAAGAAGGGATGATACAAGTCCTCTTCCCAGTAAAGCTTCAAGGGATCTAGCGTAATTGCAGCGTGCTGTCTGAGAGATGCAGCAAACCACTGCACCAGGTGAGCCCCGGTGCCCATCATGTGTAATTACTGAACCATGAGGTGTGTGGGAGGCTCTGTGGTCAGATCACGCAATGGGCCATAAGGGCTGTTATTAGGGAGCGGTGCAGAAGAAGGTGGCCCTGGTGTAGTCCCTCCTCAGAGACAAGTGTAGTGTATGGTATGAGGGTCCCGTCCCGGAAAGAATCCCGGATGTCACTAGGTCAGCCATTCCCCAGCTGTTTAGCTCAGTCACAACGGTGACCTCCAGCCCCCTGGGCGTCCCCTGGAAGGGGGATAGCAGGTGCATATGGTATTGTAGAGCGAGTAATAAAAATGCTTCTGCAGAAGCGTTTGTGCGCTATTGCAAGGAATAGTGAGTCCATGATCTTGGGACGTGAACAAGGGTGAAACAAATGGAGTAGGGAGTGAAGCGGTAGGGGTGGGTGCAGAGTGGCCGTGTCAGTGAGTTGGCAGGAGGCCAGCCACCAGGCGATCCATTGTAGCTGCGCAGCTAGATAGTAATGCCCAAGGTTTGGGTCAGCCAGACCTCCCTGTTCTGTAGACAGATAAAGTTTTTTAATGGCGACACAGTGGCGAGAGGTACCCCAAAGAAAATCTCTCACTGTACTCTCTAGTTGCTTAAAGAAGGGGGCGGGTATATAGAGGGGCAGGTTTGTGAAGTAGTAGAGGAGCCGGGGAAGGATCAACATTTTGGTAAGGGCAATTCTACCAGTAACAGATAATGGAAGGGCAGCCCCAAAAGGAGAGTTGGGAGCGGATTGCGGTCATTGCTCTACCTATGTTGCCGCCGAAGAGGTCGGGGTCACGCCTATCAATGCGAATGCCAAAATATCGGAAGGAGTCAACTCACCACATTGCTTGGTTCCAGTTAAGGGCATATTTAGGGTCCTGAGCGGGTCCCAAAAAGGGATATAAAGAGTACTGTGACACATTGACACGCAACTCAGACACATCAGCAAACAACGACAAGGTATAAGCCAGCAAGAAGGGAATGGAATGAACATCTCTCACACACAACAGAATGTCATCCGCATGCAGCGAAATTGTGTGTGAGCCATCACTTAGGGGTATGCCCATATCAACTCGAGTACAAATGATTCTGCCAGCGGCTCCATTGCTGAGGAGGCAAGAAGAGGGGTTAAGGGACAGCCCTGTCCAGTTCTGAGACCTATAGTAATGGGATAAGATATGTAAGGACCTGTTTTCACATGAATAGTGGGTTGGGTATAAAGCAGTCTGACAATGTTAGTGAAGACGGTTCCAAAAAAGAAATTGGATAATACTGCAAGGGAGTCGAAGGCTTTCTCAAGGTCCAAGACCAGGCACCCAGGGTGTGGCCGCGGCAGCCCATCTCATGATGCTGTCTTCCTTCAGCCCCAGACTGCCTTTTTCTAGACTTTGGGTTGCCACAGTGTTTTGGGGAATCAGGACCAGCTCACTCAACTCTCTCTCAGCAGATTAATTGCCATTACTCCTAGATTAGCTCAAAGAACAGGCAGATGCTGTACATTACGGGAGAGCTGGGCCACAGCTACCATCACATGGTGGACAAGACAGGTAATAAATAACACAAACATTTACTATTATGAAGTACAGGTCTCTGAGGAAAAGGAAGATGTGGGACAGTAGCCAAACCTGTGGAAACAAGAGCATGGACTAAGTATAATTTACATTGATCCTGTCATGATGTTGATCTACATTGGTCCTGTTGTTTGTCATACTGTTATTAAAGTGCCAAAGAAGTTCAAAAGCAGCACACACACAAATCAAGGGTGATCAGGGCCCAGAGTCCAAGTACATTGCAGCTAAGTTTTGTAACCAGGAGGATGTGCACTCAAGCATAACACCGGAGCCAGAATGGTAGGTGTGCTTCAAGAGCCTAATGCATAGCTGCCAGCTTACTATAAATAAGGCTAACTTTGAGCAAATACTGCTTTAGCGCATGGCATTCTGGGACTTGTAGTTTTAATCTATAAACCACAGTATGCTAAGCAATATTGGCTAAAAACAGCACTGTCTGAAAATAATTCTTATAAAACGCGGTCAGCTGACAGCTATAGTGAGCCAAGAGGGAGTGATCCCTTATGACTATGGGTGTTAAATGCCAGCACCCAAGGGGTGAATGCTGCAGCGCTATGCATCACGGTGAAATGTAAGAGTAGATTGAAAGAAGGTCGTGAGTGTTGCAGAAGCATGTGGGCATTGAGGTCTGCAGGAGTCTGAAAAGAAGGAATGCTGCAGGAAGCTGGAGGGAGAAAAGGAAGCAGTGCTGCGCAGGTGCAGGTGTTGGGAGGGTTTGCTGGCACTGCAGAGAGTCCTGGGGCTGGAGTCTCAAGAGAAGGAGCGCTGTGGTGAGCTTCACTACCTGGAGCAAAGAGATACAGAAGCCTGGGAGGATGGAGAGCTGCATGGGGAGAGGAGGGCATTCTGAAGCAGGCTGTGGAGAGATCCTTGTACCAGCTTGATGGGAGGCTGGGCAGGGCTGCCAGCTAGTTTGTAGTGCAGGCATCGGACTTTTGGTGCAATAATAGCTTTACTATATTTCGTTTTAGGAGAGTTGCATAGCAACAGAGCTCTCAGGGTTGTCCTTTCTTTAGTAGGTAGTAGATCCATTCCAACCTTATGGTTTTCATTATGGTCTATGTAATCCTTTTCAAGCAAATAACATGGCCGCTTACCTTCTGCTGAGGTTCTTGTATTACAGCAACTATCAGGGGTGCCGCTGCACCAATGGTAGCTCTGCCCCTGACTCCGCTAGCTTCTTGGCACGCTGTCGGGTGTCATTTCACTGGTGGTTATGTTGCTGGAATTTATTGAAGCAATTTTAATCATTTGATGTAATTAAATGTACACCGGGTGCAATAGTATACAGCTAGTGTTTGTTTCTCTGCTTCAGGTCAGAAAATAAATACATTTGCAATGATGTGCCACTTGTGAAAATGCCACACACACAGGCATCATATATATATATATAGAAATGCCTCCCATAAACAGACAGACAACGTATAAATTCTGCATGATTATAATTTGTACTTTACTTATTAGTGGTATTATTCTGCAAAGTTAACCTAAGGTTACCCATTTACTGAGGTCGACATGATTAAAGTTTGACTCGGAATTTGACAAAGGAACCAGTAAACTGCGTTATGGCGCTAAAAGGTGACGGCAGAGTCTCACCTCGCCCCGGGGAGGAAAGAAGCACACACTTCCGCTCAGTGAGCGCCTGGAGCAGAGGTGCAGAAGCAGCCCTCGGCACCCTGTGCTGACGTCACGAAGTCTGAGTCACGTGACGTGAGGAAGTTTCCCTTCTCGGATATGGAAAGTGAAACTACCGCTGGGTTCTGGTCCTAGCGGCGCACATCTGGTTGAGAGGAGGCACTTTGTCGTGAACATGAGAAACATGCCGCAGTCTCCGTTCCGAGCAAGCAACTAATCCAAAGGAAGGTGAGTTTATGTCAACAATAGATTGGAATGATCACATTTCAGTTTTTCCCTCTATTTGTTTGGGCATGCACTCGGAGGAATCAAGTCGGGCGCAGTCCTCGGTATATGTTTGATACTTTTATTTGTTCTTGAGGGGTCGTAAGCTTGGTGGTAGGATTTCTTTCCTGGTGCTTGGTTTACTCACCCGACAATGATTTGTAGCATGTGTACGCTTCTTCCTGCCTATCTGAAATAGAAGTGTGAGAGCCACCAACACAATAGTATGGGGACCATGCCTGAGCCGAGCAAACGGTCTGGCTCGGCTCTTTGAGCCTTGCACGAGCCGAGCCCTGAACAGCTTCGCAATGTAAATCATACACCAAGAATTCACAAAATATGATAAAGCATCTTCCAAATAAACAAGCACTGGCATAGCCAATAGGTCTTGCCTTTGGGACCTTATAAGTATTTAGTTATGCAGCACAATATCCTTGGTGCAACAACATCAATTGTTGCATGGTTAAACACTTATAAGGTCCCAAAGGCGAGACCTCTTGGCTATGCCAATGCTTGTTTTTCTTTCTAAGGTAAATTTGATGTATTAAGATACGACTTTTTACACTTTTTTGTACTTTTTTGTTAATTTCAAATATTTTTTCCTGTTTTGGGGTGTTGTTTTGTGTCAGCTTTTAAGAGGTTAAGTTTTTTTTCTTTTCAAGTGACAAATTTTTCTGTTTTGGAGGTTTAGTTTCTTTCATGATAACAGTTGACGTTTCCCCCCTATTTGTAGGGTGCATTTATTTAAAACTGATTTTGTAAATTCATTTTCGTTCACTACATAATCTTATTTGCTGTTTCTGCCATTGATGTGCGGAAATGAAGACTACAACGTACTTGAGATGTTGGATGTTTTGAAATGTCTTGTTCGTTCAGTGCCGATTAAGTAGAGCTGCGGGAGATGTTGATTTTCCCCTATCTCGAGACTGGAATGCTGTATTTGCCCTAATGTTCCTCTTAAACCAGAGTGCAGATCTGTCTGCCAATGGCAACACGGAGGCTGCTCGGGTTGATGCTGGGACGTCTGTTGATGAAGAGGAGGATGTAGAGTGGTGGTTGAGATATACAACTACGCGTGTACAAAATTCGAGTCATTCGCTTTTGCGCAACTATGCGTAATTTAAGTAAATCACGGGTCATTATACATAATTCCTCGAAGTGCAAATCAATTTTTGGCACGAGGACACATAAAATAAAAGGGCTGCGAACAACAACCAACGGAATTATGTTGCTTCAATGCACTTGTGGTAAACTTTTTCAGTGAACTATGCCGTTCATGCCAAATTTTTACTGTGAATTGCGCCTAATTATACAAATGGTGCAATTTTAGAAATTTTGCATACGAAGCATCATACGAAATTACCGAATTGACGCAAATCACACCATTGTAATTTAAATTTCACCCAGGCCTATTTGGAACCTGTGTGTCAGCAAACTCCTCAGAAACACCAGGGGCATGAAGCAATAAGCTTACTGAAGGTGCAAGTTGAGGTAAGCTGTGAGCAGAAGAGTGAACAGTGTGGCACCAAACACACAATACAGATGTAAATGCTTCTATGTCACACACTTAAGCCCACATTTACTAAGGTTTTGTGCCTTCATAAAGTGATGCAAAGCAATGCAAATTGAAGGATTTGTATTTACTTTCCAATGCAAAATGTATTTTGAGCTGGATATAGGCTCATTTTTCTCAGCATAAAACGTGCACTGCTGGGTGTCAAGAGAGCATCACAGGGGCATCACATGTATGGATCGGTGCAGGCACACATAGGCTTTACTCCAACGCCCAATCTACTACGCTAGCCAAACCGGGCATTGCATTAAAATCTAATCCCTTGTTGAAGCAGGCTTTAACAAGTGAAAATGTTATCAAACAGACACCTCATTTAATGTGTGGTAAAGTGCACAGCACAATTGTAAAGAGTGAAATTGTTTCTGAAATGTGTTTAAGCAGAGAAATCAGTGCTTAATGTGTAAAATAATGTTTCAGGGCCCTCATCAGTAGGCCGTTGTAGCTTGCGCCACTCATTGCCCCTGTCAGCGCTCCCAATGACAGTACCAATTACTAACCATCACACTCCTACAAGTGAGACAATACAGACTATTCCAGGCCCCCAAAGCGATAAGAATGGCTTGGGCAGCAGCTATTAATACTTTTTAATGTATATTGAATTAATAAACAACTGTTGTGTTTGTTTCTAAATTAGACAAAGAGCACCACCATGTGGCGGACTGTCATAAGTGCCTGTGTTGACAGTTAAGTCCTGGTGCCGAACACCAGAAACCACCAGCTCAAATTAAGCACTGATAGAAATTGTACTCGAAGAGCATGCTTCCAGTAAAAATTCCATTCTAGACAGTGCACACTCACCTCTGCACCATGGTGCAAGATTGTGGGTGGCGCAAGGCAGCCTAAATAGACTGCCAGTGCAGGGCAGGAGAGCAGTAGCAGACCATAGTAGATACAACTCTATGTTGTTTTTTGGACCTTGCACAACACAGCGCACCGCACACCAAATTTGATTGCTGCACTTCTTTGCATGAACATTTTGTAAATCTGTGCCTTACTAGCATACCAGCACAAGCTTTTCTCCAAACAGCGTGATAATTCTCAGTAGCTTAGCTGAAATTAATGGCAAGAGATGGAGTGGTCATTCTAGTGCCTTGCACACAAAATAGACTCAGGTGCTGTTATGGCATATGTGTCAAACATGTAACAACCTACTAAGACCTGCCCTCTCCCACAAAGAGTTAAGGGCCCTCGCATATACAGTGGAATAAAGAGCATGCAAATTGTTATGAATATATCACCAGCTGCTAAATTAGTAATTCATTCATGGGAACCATAATGTGCACAATAAAGGCAACACTAATAACCCCACCCTTGTCATAAATAATCCTACAGACAAGGTTACAGAATACATTACCCTTAATCCTGTGAATGTAGTATTATGTATTGGTTTGAGTATTATTGTGACTTAATTATGTTATGCTTTTAGTTGTTGGTATAAATAGTGTGAGGTCACAAGCATTGCATTTGGAGTGTGAGTTATGGTTTTCATGGCAGTTGTGTGAATTATGGATTACATAGTTAACAGCAACTTGCAAATTTCAATGTTTTATGCACTTTTAATTCGTAACCAAAACTGCATTTTAACTGCAAATTTTAGGTGAATTTCCTAGGTTTTCTTTAACACGTTTTACGCTGTTATGACCAAAACTGACCATAAATTCACTTAACTGTTGTTTTTCGGTGACTCATGTTTTTTAGGCCTATCTTACCCTACCCCACTGCGCAAGGCCTTTGGCTCTGGGCTTTCAACCTCCAATGGGAACAGCTTTTGGCCGTGTGCGACAGGGGTTAGCTATGGTTCTGGCCTTTGGCCTAGCTCTGCTCTCAACTTACCATTGGTGGCCAATTCTCGAAGGCTGTTCATGGCAGGGGTTGGCAGAAGGGCCCCAGGCTGCTGCAGGCAGTCTATCCACTCTTGGCCTTTCAGCATTCAAATAGAAGCTGCCATCCTTTTTATCTTTAGTTTTCTTGTTTTGGGGTGTTCAGACCCTACTTTCGGATTGTGGAACCACACAAAAACTTGTGGGCCCTTGTTGGACATCTCTCAAGTCTCTAGATCAAGTACCTGGTCCACAATCTCAGCGATAGGTAGTGTAAGGACCCACAAACCTGTATAGGTTCATGGACCCAGAGCTAGTGCTGATTGTGGTAATAGTGTTCATGGAACTGGGATGGGGCCTAACATAGAGAGTGTTTGTGGGCCTAGGAGACACTCTAATATCCTCAAGCGTTGCCTCAGGGTCCACCAACTCCACAACAACATGTATTTTTTTTATATTTCGACTTACAGGAGTTGTAGCCTCTGAAGTCCCCTACTAAGCAAGTTGATCAGAAGCTGCTCCCTGTACTCCCCTAGTGATCTTTTTTTCATGACATGGGGAGTTCATGGCCAGCTGGGAAATGTAGTTTGTTGATGGGATGCTATTGCGTAGTGCGCTCATCATGAATCCAAAGCCTCTCTCAAGACAGCGCTGACACATTTCAATGACTGCCAGCCATTCCTTCCCCTAGATGGACTCAGTGTGTGCAGGTTTTGACTACTGCTCCTCTGCAATTTCTGAGTCTTAAGCGATAAGTTATATTTCCAGCCTAGCTTCCTGATACATACATCTATGAAAAGTAGGAAACTCCGCCACCCACAGGTAGTCCAATAATTAGAGCCTTCATCAGACATTATTCACATAATTAAAATGTTGCCCATCGGTACTTCCAGTTTGTTTCAATCTCATTGAGTTGCAGCTTAAAGGGATAGCAAAGAAAAAAGTGAGCTCCCTTCAGGTGCCTTCTTCAGGACACGGCTGCATGAGCATGGACAGCAGGGTAGATCTATCACTTCTTTTTCGACAAACAGGAGATCTGATCATGGCCAAAGACTGAAAAAGCTGATGAAGGAAAGAGTACTGCCCAAAGCAAAGGCACAAGGGATGAGCCCTGGGTCCATATTTGTATGGGATGGGTAGAGTAACTAGCAGACTTGTTGAGTCTGGGGTACTTATGAGCTGGGAACAGGAGGCGTATAGGAGTTCATATTTGCAAGAAATAGGCAGCCTGTATTCAGGCCTGCTTCCTAACTTGCAGGAAGGGGTTAGTCAGGATAACAATTTAAGTTTCATCTGAAAAGTAAACTGTATGATGTGTGTGTGGGGGGAGGGTCTGTAAGCAGAAAATTGTCAGAGTGAATGTGTCTGAGAGCAGGACCAGTGTACTGTTCAGGCCTCTGCGCTGTCTTACAGCGCAGCCACAAATGGCAACAAAAGGGCACCAGGTTACTAGAAATGGCCTCCGAAAATGCATTGATGTCAGGTAAGAGTGCCCAAGCAGCAAAATGTCATTTTGCTTTTTCCTCAACTATTCTTGCGTTAATGTTGCCAGGAAGCTGTTGTTTGAAGGAAATGCATGGACGGGATGGGCTTGTGGATACTAAACTAGATGGGTCTGTGAGCACTAGTCTATTTCTGCCAAGAAAATAAATGTGCAGGCTCTGTGGTGGGGTTCCTCATCTGGTATCATAGTCTATATTTCTATGCTTCTTAATGTGTTTGTGTGTACGTTAAACAAACAGCGCCATACTTCAGTGCCATCTGTGCACTTGCAGGGCTCATAGAAGCTTGCAAAGCCCCTTGTTGCACTGGGAAATATTTCTAGAGATTTTACTTTCGATTGAAGAGGTTACATGGACATTCACCTCCCTGACACCAAAAAGACAACGCTCAAATTTTCGGATTACCATTCAGTCCCACAATCTCCCCCAGAGGATGGAAAGAGGGATGGAATTTGGACCTCCAATGGGACTGGAGGCTCCATGCCCTAGACATGGATTCTTTAATACCATTTTTTAATTCAAAATATGAATTTGCCCTTTGAAATTAAGGCTAGCAGTGCTTTGGGCACGAAAGGGCATGTAAGGTTTTGCAAATCTTTGGATGTTCTGCAGGGCAAACACTCTGGTGCTTCCACAGCTAGGAGTCTGGGCCTTCCGAGGAATCTGAGAGTCCGAGGCGCTGCCAGCATCCAGCAATAACAAGCTTGCGCACCTCGTGCTGAAAGGAGGCAGCAGGGGGAGGAGAGAGAGGAGGGGGCCTGTGCTGGTTTCCTTTGTGGGAGCGAGCAGGAACCATTGCTCGCTCCCAAAATGGAATCTCCAAACGTGCACGCGTTGCATTGCTTTAAATGGGCAGAAAAAGGGAATCGATTGCTAAAGGTCTTTTTCCTATGCAACGCATGCGCGCTGCGTAGGCGAGACCTAAAAGAAACCGGTGTCTTTCTTTAATATGTGGAATCTTAGACATTAATACGTCACATTATAGTACCATAGAGAGAGAACTTTTAAACATGAACCATCAGTGAACTAAGAGGCAAGAGAGTTGTCATGTAAACCCTCTAATTGACCCACATTATTCTACCTAGAGCAGCTTTATAGTCTGTGAATGAATGGTATTCTGAACTCAGATATTTGAAAGTGCTTTCTTACCTCATAATGAAGAGAAGGGAGTTTTGTGAAATAAAATCTTTAAAAATTTGCCTAAGAACACACAATTTAAGCAGGAAAACCGCAAATCCAGGTTTTCGTTTGTACAAGTCAGACAGTAAATGGGTATATATAGAACCAGGTCAGCAGAGCTGCTCTAGAGCCAGAGAACCTGGTCAGCAGAGCCGCTCTAGAGCCAGAGAACAAGCTCAGCAGAGCCGCTCTAGAGCCAGAGAACCAGGCCAGCAGAGCCACTCTAGAGCCAGAAAATCAGGTCAGCAGAGCCGCTGTAGAGCCAGAGAACCAGGTCAGCAGAGCTGCTGTAGAGCCAGAGAACCAGGTTAGCAGAACCGCTGTAGAGCCAGAGAACCAGGTCAGCAAGGCTGTTGTAGAGCCAGAGAACCAGGTCAGCAGAGCTGCTGTAGAGCCAAAAAAACATATCAGCTGAGCTGCTGTAGAGCCAGAGAACCAGGTCAGCAGAGCTGCTGTAGAGCCAGAGAACCAGGTCAGCAGTGCTTCTGTAGAGTCAGAGAACCAGGTCAGCAGAGCCACTCTAGAGCCTGAGAACCTGTTCAGCAGAGCCGTTGTAGAGCCAGAGAACCAGGTCGTCAGAGCCACTCTACAGCCAGAGAACCAGGTCAGCAAAGTTGCTCTAGAGCCAGAGAACCAGGCCCAGCAGACATGCTATAGAGCCAGAGAACCAGGTCAGCAGAGCTGCTGTGGAGCCATAGAACCAGGTCAGCAGAGCTGCTGTAGAGCCAGAGAACCAGGTCAGCAGAGCCGTTGTGTTGAGCCTGAGACCCAGGTCAGCAGAGCCGCTGTAGAGCCATAGAACCAGGTCAGCAGAGCCACTCTAGAGCCAGAGAACCAGGTCAGCAGAGCTGCTGTAGAGCCATAGAACCAGTTCAGCAGAGCCGCTCTAGAGCCAGAGAACCAGGTCAGCAGAGCCGCTCTAGAGCCAGAGAACCAGGTCAGCAGAGACGCTCTAGAGCCAGAAAATCAGGTCAGTAGAGACGCTCTAGAGCCAGAGAACCAGGCCAGCAGAGCCACTCTCGAGCCAGAGAACCAGGTCAGCAAAGCCGTTGTAGAGCCAGAGCACCAGGTCAGCAAAGCCGTTGTAGAGCCAGAGAACCAGGTCAGCAGAGCTGCTGTAAAGCCAGAGAACCAGGTCAGCAGAGCTGCTCTAGAGCCAGAGAACCAGTTCAGCAGAGCTGCTCTAGAGCCATAGAACCAGGTCAGCAGAGCTGCTCTAGAGCCAGGGAACTAGAGCAGCAAAGCCACTGTTGACCCAGAGAGCCAGGTCAGCAGAGCCACTCTAGAGCCAGAGAACCAGGTCAGCAAGCTGCTGTAGAGCCTAAGAACCACCAGGTCAGCAGAGCCGTTGTAGAGCCAGAGAACCAGGTCAGCAGAGCCGTTGTAGAGCCAGAGAACCAGGTCAGCAGAGCTGCTCTAGAGCCATAGAACCAGGTCCGCAGAGCTGCTCTAGAGCCAGAGAACCAGAGCAGCAAAGCCACTGTAGACCCAGAGAGCCAGGTCAGCAGAGCTACTGTAGAGCCAGAGACCCAGGTCAGCAGCGCCGGTCTAGAGCCATTGAACCAGGCCAGCAGAGCTACTCTAGAGCCAGAGAACCAGGTCAGCAGAGCTGCTGTAGAGCCAGAGAAACCAGGTCAGCAGAGCTGCTCTAGAGCAAGGGAACCAGAGCAGCAAAGCCATTGTAGACCCAGAGAGCCAGGCTAGCAGAGCTACTCTAGAGCCAAAGAACCAGGTCAGCAAGCTGCTGTGGAGCCTGAGAACCAGGTCAGAATAGGTTCTGCAGGGACTGGAGAGGTACAAACGTAATCAGACACAGAAGAGGTGCAATGATGCAGCGTACTGTACTGTCTGGGCAAACGTTTCTCCTCATTAGCAGCACTCTAACACCCGAATACAGCTGTCAGCAACAAAATGGTGACAGTTAATCTTTGCAAAGCGTTGCCCCCCCCCCCCCCCCCCCAAGGGGCGCCACGGGTGATGCTTTTTAAAGCCTCTTTTGATCCATCTGCGCTAGAATCAATGTCCGCAACTGATACAGAAGATCTGAATCATGCGGCAAGTGTGGAAAATATGTAAATACTCAGAGAACGCAGCGGCCACAATATTGCGTTATTCCAGTGGTCCTTCCTATGAGCAAAGACTTGTGGTGTAATGGCCTTGATTTACTGACTGTGTTGTAAATCCATGGAACTGCCCCCCCCCCAGAAGAATATTTGGGCAAAAAATAACCTCGAAGTACCGATTCTGTGGTACTGATAAAGTAAGGGTAAAAGTGGAGGCCATGCAAGGTCACTGAAGTCAGGAAGGAATGGGCAGTTCTGGACAGCATTGTCATTCTCCAGGTAGGAATTCCCATGCAGGGCAGTGCCAAGTAGCTGGGATGAAACAAGCATTTGCAATACAATAGGTCTCTCATTTACGCAAATTGAAGCTATTGGCATTGTAAATGACAATGTCTTTTATTTCTGTTTTAAAAACCAAAACATAAATAAAAGCCATTGTTATTTACAATGCCAATAGCTCAAACTTGCATAAATGCGAGACCTATTGCATTGCAAATGCTTGTTGTCGACAGTGGCCTTGCTGTTATGGCTGGAGCAATGTCAACAAAAAACAGAATGCTGGTCCGTCCGCCATGGGACCTGTAGTATTTTTTTAATTTTCAAAACTCAAAAGCAAGGCTTGTGTTTTGGAGAACAAAAGCAGTGCCCCTGACACACTGGGACCTTTCCTCCCGCTAGGATGGCCGCATCACTCAATGTCGGCTGATCACTAGTGCTGTTCCATCAATGGGCCTCCATGTAACAGCATTGTGCATTCTGGGTACTGTAGTCTTGATTTGCTTCTATTGATTTAATTAGGCGCCCACCTGATAACAATGATCAGTAGATTGAAATGCTAGGAATGGAACAATGTCGGTGAAGACATAGAATTAGTTAGTCACCCTGTTTCCAACTTGTCTTTTGTTTTTTCCCTGTCCGGTATTGGAGACACAAAACATAACAAGCATAAGCAAATCCAGTAGGTCTGGTTCTTTTCAGTATACTGAAACCACACGCAATATGTCTCTCACACACAAACCTACGTTACTGTCAAACACTCACATGAGATCATGAAGGTGGTGGTAGGAACGGTCGTAGCACTGTTGGTGATAGTGGTGACGATGGCTGCAAATAGTGGTAGTATATGGTAAGAGAAGGGGTGGTGGTAGTGGTCCTAGTAGTACAGATGGTGGTAGTAGAGGATTTATTGGTGATATTTTTGGCTGTGCAGCAGTGGTGATGGAGGTTGTTGGAATGGTGATAGTTGGTAAAAGCAGTGCTGGTTTCTGCAATAGTGGTAGTAGTGTAGATGCAGCTAGTAGCAGAGGTGTTGGTGGTGACATTAAGGGAGTTAGTAGTGGTATCAGTCGTCATGGTGGCGCTTGTAGTGATGGGGTAGCATGGAGGTACTGATGGTGGTTAGTGGTGCTAGTAGTGCTGATTGTGGTAGTAGTGTGCATTGTGTTGGTGGTGGTAGTAGTAGTAGATGTGATGGTGTAATTAGGAGTGATGTTGGTAATGGTGGTGACGGTAGTAGCATTAGCAGCAGTTGATGCGGTAGTGGTGGTAGTTATCTTAAAAGTGGGAGGATTGGTTGTAGTGATGCAGGTTAATTCTTGGTGAATGATTAGAATGACGTATGGACCCAGAAAGCCTCTTTAGAAGAGGTGTAAGATATGATTTTTCAAACACCACAGCCAGCAAATGTACTGCACCGAGGATCCTTTTATGGCGGGCACCATTGGCAAGTTTGTGGTGGCGATGTGCAAGTCAGTCTCTTTCTCGAACACTCTGACTTTATCTCCAATGGGTCGCATAGCTATATCTAAGATGATAGTGCTGCTCAGGTTCCTATTCTTTTTTCCTGCACTGCCACTCAGTATACACGGAGAAGTCTTTAAAGAGCTACATGCCCTTTTACCAGATTTAGGGGCATATTTACAAACCCCCATCACCACCGGAGCATAACTTTTTTTAGACGCTCCGGTGGTGTAGCGCCATTTTAAGGCACAGCTTAGACAGAGGTTGCGCTATCAGGCAATCTGTTGTATGTACTTTGTGGGGTCTGACTCCTCCCACCCCTTTGGATTGGCTTTTGTCTGTGTCATTCAAAAAGGGTAGCCTGCAAATGACTAATGGTTGGTGCATGTCCCACCTTTTCTCACAAGTTAATTCCCATGGAGTATAGCCGCAGGAACAAGCAGTGATACGCACGCTGCTTGAGTACCTTTATCTTTTTATTTATCTTTTGTGAGATTTGTGCCCGAAGGAAGAGTCACCAGGAGTGTACCATAATTCCCTTAAAGGGAGCGCCATCACTTTTGGTTTGCTGGATATGGTGACTATAGGGGGGGGGGGCACGTTGCTTTATGTTTAGACAGTGTGGGACTCAGCAAAGATGTCTTTATATGCGCTAGTGTTGCTAGTGAAGGGCACATTGTTTCTTGGCTGACTGCATGTTGTCTGGTAAAGACACATTGCAAATGTCCTGTGTCACTGGCAGAACGCGCGTTAGGAGTGGCACATTACTTCTTCTTTCCTCATTTGGAGATGCTTCCCGACATGTTGGCGCTGCTAATACGGATTACCCCATCAATTTAAATAAACATACTTGTCATGAATGCCTCTGCCTGGCTGCTTTTCCTTTAACATCTCCTTCTGCAACATGCACAGCTGTGGGAGCACAGGATAATACAGGCAGAGAGTGCACGTGCAGCCCAGGCACAGGAGCAGAACCTCTCCCGCTCTGCTAAAATCCGCTCCTCCTTTCATCCTCCTCATCGCTGGGGTCCCCAAAGCTCCCTGGAACGTGTTTGGAGTTCTATTCGTACCTGCTCTTCCCCTGGCTCTCACAGGTAAGAGATATTTTTGTATTTTAAAGAACTTGCAAAAACAACAATTGATGGACAGAATTGTAGTTTTTGCATTTGTCACCCCGAGTGGGACGGGTATGCTCAGACGTGAGCCCCGTGCTCTCCATGCCACTGGAATCAAGCTATCCTGGCTGAAGAGGGGTGAAACCCCGAAACCGGTCCTATGATGCTTGGTTCCATTCCAAAGAGGACCTGGCTTGGCAGTTTGGGCTGGACTGTTCCCATGAGGCACAGGGTCAAGACTGATTTGCATATGGCTGGGTTCAAACTGGAATGGCATGGTGAGCAAAAAATACGATGGATTTAGGCCCAGATCTCTGTACTGGGGTGAATGTATGACATTGTTCTGCATTCTGTCCATCAATTGTTGTTTTTGCATTTGTCACCCCGAGTGGGAAGGGTATGCTCAGACGTTGAGTCCCTTGCTCTCCATGCCACTGGAATCAAGCTATCCTGGCTGACGAGGGCTGAAAGCCCGAAACCGGTCCTAGGATGCTTGATTCCAGTCCAGGGAGGACCTGGCTTGGCAGTTCGGGCTGGACTGTTCCCATGGGGCACAGGGTCAAGACTGATTTGCATATGGCTGGGTTCAAACTGGAATGGCATGGTGAGCAAAAAATACGATGGATTTAGGCCCAGATCTCTGTACTGGGGTGAATGTATGACATTGTTCTGCATTCTGTCCATCAACTGTTGTTTTTGCATTTTTAAAGAACTTGCCCAGTGGTCTTGGCTTTTTAATGATGCATGTTTTAGATAGCGCTTAAAATCAGCGCTCAACTTGGGTGAAAGTGAACCCCACATTTCTAGATAACTGTTTTGGCATAGCGAAAGCGTGCTTCGCCCAGGATCACACAAAATAGTGATGCCGGGATTAAAACTCGGATCTTTCTTCTCTCTACCAGACAGCAAATGCTTGAATGCCATGTACCTGTTAACCAGTCATAATATATTTTTAAAATTACAAAACACAGTCCGAAATACCTTCTGAGAAAAAAACGAATACTGGTACCACGTTGACAGGTTTGAAAGTGGATGGGTTAAAAATGTGTCAAAATAGATAAAAATAGCAAACACTCCAAATTTTTGCCAACTTGGCCTAATGCTAGTTTTTAACCAACAACACATTGCACCCTAGGACTTGTAGTTCCGCTTTAACCTTTGTACGTAAAAGCAATGCATGTGTGACACATTCAGCCAGTCCGTGCAGTTGGTTGTATGTTGTTTTTTTCAATTTTTTTTAAATCGTATTCTAAAAGCAAAACAGCGTTCACCAGATTGCAACTTATTATAAGCTGTAGTACACACATCTTTACTCCTAAAACATATTCATTGATGGCTTGCTGCTTGTTTATAGTATTGTGTTATGCTTTTTCCTCTATCCAATGTAAAGGGGGACCCCTGAAGGACGGAGGGGTAGGCGGGTGGTGCAGGGGAAAATTGAACCACACTATCAGCAAAAGATACCAGCTGCCTACAACGTAAGGATATAAGTAAGCCCAAAGATGGGTCAGGATTAAATATGCAACCACACACCGAGACTGACAATGAGATAATTACACAAGAGGAAGTAAAGTACACAGTATCAATTTATTTTAATACAAAGAATCAGGATAATAATCAATAAAGAACAATTATTTCACAAACTGAAAATATATAGGTCCCACACCAAATTAAGCAGTCATACTAGCATTCATTCCCACAGCATACTCATATATTCAACAGACATATGATCAAAACACACTGGTTCATAAATAAATTAAAACAATCAGACTTCAGGGAATAACAATTCCAAGGAGTGACAGTTCCAAGACTCATGTTCTCCCAGTCAGAGGCAGACGGGGTATCCAGATAAACACGAGACAAAAAGAGCCATCGCACGTTTCGCTGTTGGGCCCACAAGGAGCTACACCTTCGTCAGGGCAGTAGTTGTTACAATCGTGTGGGACACACAAATAGCACCTTGTTGGAGTATGTGGCCTTACTATCACCCTCTATTAATAGAGGGAGTCAGGGCCTCCGAGGACTCGTGGAGATAAGTTCCAAGGGATAAATAGTACAACAGGCTCATAACTCATTCATCATATAAAGGGCCAGGCAGTATGTAGGGATTAAAAGAGGAGCGCCACAGTGTAGCTCCAATAAGAAATTTCAACAGGCGCGTCAAGTCCGCCGATCAATAAAAGTTTAGCTGATTCCGTTAGTCGTCTAAGTTCGGGGCGCAGGATAAAAACAGCCGGGTCGCCGAGTCAGGAACGAGTGCTAGCCATATGTATAGTTTCGAACGCCTTATTTTAAGGTTCTGAGCAGCTCATTGACACTCAAAATTACTATAGCCATGAGCAATAAGGATTTTCTTCTTAATAACCGAAGAGAAAAGCAGCAAAGCTCACTGACATCTGACAGATCTCCTGGCAAAACCAGGAGGGCATGCTCACAACTCGCCTTCCCTTTTTCCCGCACCTCAACATCACTCAGCACCACCTCAGTATCACTCAGCACCACCTCAGCATCACTCAGCACCACCTTTATCTAGAGTCCATTCACCACTTCCTGCACAAACTACCTATCCCTCTCTATCTATTCTGAGCAGCTCTCACCCTTATCTCTCAGCATGCCACATAATTCCACTACACAAATACACTACACAGCACACAATTCTTCAACTGACAATTTCAATTCAACCCATATAATTCCACTCCAAACCACATACATCCACTCCAAACCAAAACACCTTGTCATTTACAATGCCAATAGCTCTAACACTAACAAATGCAAGACCATTTGCATTGCAAATGCTTGTTAATATTTACAAGGTGGCGCTAAGCTACATAGCATGGCTTAACTCCACCTTGTAAATATGCCTCTTTCTGCCGCAGCCATTACTTTTTGAGGCTACCCCAGATTTACAAGGAGGTGTAAATCTGACACAGCACCAAAAACTAACTCCATGCAATAGCAGGGGTTAGAATGGCGCAACGAGGAGAAATACTGTTATATCTTCTAGTTTTAGCTTTTTCCCTGTGTAGCACACATAGTAAGGGCAACACACCATTAATGATTGTTTATGTGCAGCAAGGTGTCCCATCCTGCACATAAACAATCATTTAATAATGACGACTAGTTACTACTATGTGTGCTGCAGAATACACCACACATAAAAATAATAAATAGCCATTATGGGTTGTTTATGTACAGGAAGTGACACTTTCCTGCACACAAACAATCATTTAATAATGACGATGTGTTACTTTTATGTGTGCTGCAGAATGCACCACACATAGAAGTAGCAAATAGCCATTATGGGTTGTTTATGTGCAGGAAGGGACACTTTCCTGCACATAAGCAATCATTCCATGTAACCCAGGTGCCCTTGCAAGGGTGCATGCGATGACTTAGGCAGCTAATTTTAGCACTAGGGAAAACATAGGGGTGCGTCGTATGTAGTAAATACGGTGCACGCGGTGCTGCCAAACTTGGCATTGCTCTTAGCTCCAACATTTTCTAGTAAATATGCCCCATGCAGTCTTTGGCGCAGGCAGAAAAAGAGTTCCTTAGAGGAAGTGCAGCTGTTAATTACTATAGGTGGGCTGAGAGCGCATACCTGTGAAAAGTACTACTTGAAGTCCTAGATGCAGTGGTCCTTGAGATAGTTGAGAGACCATGAAAATGCAGAGGGCCATAAGCTTGTAGCCAGACTCACTGCAAACTCACTATATAGGGCAGTACTGATGGGCACGTCGTGTTGTTAGGTCTCGCGCCTAGCGTTGCAGTGCACAGCATTGCTCGCACAGCGAGAGACCTCATGTAGGGGGTTTCACAACTACCCTAGGAATCGAACACGCTCGTACGTGTACTTTTTCTTTTGTCCTACGCCATTCGCCTTTGCGTGCGTCTTTTTAACAAAGATAGCACGCAATTGGTCAAAGGTGGGCGCATTGCTCCGCCCACGGCCTACTGGTGTCGGTTACCCGCACCGCCGCCATGTGGTTTCAATTATCGTGCACTGTTGCGTGTGTGATGATTGAAAACACATGTCTCGGTGTGGCAACCCCGCACGCCCACCAGCAGCTCCCGCATCTCGTTTCGTCCCCGTGTTCACCACTCCTCCCCTTTCTAGTCATTGCTTGTTTTTCAAGTGCAGCCTCATACAGTGTAAAAAGTTGTCAACTCCCCTTATGCGCCGTAGCTCTGCAGGCATGGCAGCTACAACCTTTAGGTATAAAGTGTGCTGAGTGCGAGGTATAGTCAAGTTCAGGTATTTACAAAATTGGCAAACCTTCTCTTGAAACGTGAACATTAAAAAAAGGAGGACGCCTGTTTTGTTCATAAAAACGGCCAGCTGCGGCTCACATGTGCCTGGCTCTGGTAAAACATTTACAGTTGTACGGCGCCCCTAGATCGCTCCCAGACAGTGTGCTTGCCCTGGGACTGTGAGCACACAAAGGCGGGGGCTGTCCTGCATCTTCTTCCCATGGAGCTGCATGTTCTGGAAACCCGGACTTGTTTTGGGGTCCAGACTCCTTCACGAACTCCACTTTCATCTTTTGGGGGCAGTGTTAAGTCGCATAATGCCGGTCACTTGTCCAAATACAGCGGTGATAGATCGCCTTCGGTCTTATACGGAGCTGAGAGTCTAGGACCGCAAGTTCCTCATAATCTGCTTCTTGTAGGCCACACGGAGGCAGGGCAAGCCCTTAAGGTGTTGCCCCAATGTAGTGTGGAGTGTGCAGGTTGTCGAACACATCTTCAACAGATATAGGTTTATTGGGCAACGTAGATGTGCTGTACGCTTGTTTCTAAAAACAGGAAGGATTTTGTGTGGCAGTGAAGTTTGTGATTTCCTGTTAGTGATGCTACTGTGCTGTGTACCTTCTCTGTAGCCCATAATAGAAGCACACTTTCAGAGGTCTGGGGTACGGGTCTGTGGGAGATTGGGGTGTCAGGCTGACAGCAGCAGAACTCTCGGGGTGCTAGTTTCAGGCGCGAGAAGGTCATTCACGGAAATTGTTTTTCTTTCCAGGCTGGGATTTGTAGTGCTGCCAATGCCATTGTAGAGTCACTACTGCAAGTCCCATAATGCAAGATAGAAAGAAAAAACCTGCTCTAGATGAGCCACTCGCGCATGGAACATGGAACTTGTTCAATAAAATGAAATTGCTATTTCAAAAAGAAATGCAGGAAAACAGCGCACCCTTCCACGTATAACCCCTCGTTGGAAGTAGTAAGCGCTATATAAATGCAATTACATGTATGTAATAGGGTAATACCAGTTCGTAATTGAGTACCACCCGCACGATGTATGTACTCTGCCCTCAAACACACGTATTAATGGAAAAAGTACGGCAATCTTTTTTTCTACTCCACAAATCAGAATTTCTTGTAGTTTAGCCATTAAACCGTGGCTCCATTACACTAAGTTCAGCTAGAGGCTCCTGTATGAGGTATGATTCACCTGTGGACAAACTATCAAAGGTTTTATTTAAAAAACGACTCACAAAACTCACTGAAATACCCTGCTACTCGCAGGAATGGTATTTCTGCCGAGGCCACGTGACATGGTAATTAGTTAGGTCTTTTTTTTTTTTTCCATCGTGCATTACAAAAAAAAACATTTGAAATGCAAGTGGTCTCTCATTGCTGAAGGTTTACGCTATTGATGTTGCATTACTATTAACACCAATAGCTCAACATTTTAGTGATGCGAGACCTATTGCATTGCAAATGCTTGTTCTCATCTGTCTGGGTGAATTCAAGGCAACTTGGCACTGTGGGAACAATGAATTGGTGCGGAGGCTCTCCAGCCTCCTGATTTCCACAGTGTGATCTCCTTTGGACCCTGCTGGGGAGTAACCTCTGTTCGTCCTCCCCTTGAACTTTGGAGGAGCTTGTTATGTTATGTTATGTTAGGGTTATTTCTAGAGCGCACGACTCACCCTGGGGCATCTCGGCGCTATACCTGGTAGAAAACTAAGGAAAAAAAAAGAGAGACAGCGGGAAGCGAAAGCTGATCATAAGTGATCAAAACAGAAAGATTTTCAATTATTTCCTGAAGGTGATGAGGGAGGGGCAGGAGCGTATGGAAATGGGGAGCATATTCCAGTAGCGAGGAGCGAGATATGAGAAGGACCTCCCCCCTGAGCGGGCAAGGCGGATTCGAGGGGTCTTCAAGAACCCAAGCGCATTAGACCTAAGGTCACGAACTGAGATTTGTTTAGTGAGCCTGCTTGATAGATATTGAGGGCCTATTGCACAGGATATGGAGAACACCAAGAGTAGGTTCAATGCCCCCCTTTAATGGAGTCGCCTGGACAGCGCAGTTGATGGTGTTGTGAAGGGAGCAGAAGCGGGAAGGGAACACAGCTGCTACAGGAAATGATTGACACCTCTTGGAGACTGTAGCTGATGTCTGCAGGCATGGGCCCTACTGCCACCAGCAACCATTCCTAATGGGGGTCAGAATCTTACCCTTTTATCTACTGCATGCCCTTGGGAACGGTCTGGCAAGTAAGCTACAACTAAGAGTTGGAATCTGGTTTTTACTTATGTTACCTTATGTTGTGCTTTATGTTATGTAAAGCACACTTCTCCCTTGGGTGTATCCTGGCACTAATGATGGTCAGGTCACTGCCCTGAATGGGTCCTATGTGAAGAGCCACGTTGTCAGTTTTTTTTCCTGAAATCCAGAGTTGAGCTGGTGGCTCTGGTGTGGTGGAGTAGTTTGTTCCAGGCTTTAGGAGCAAGGTACGAGAAGGCAAGAACGCCTGCTCAAGCTATGTGGAAGCGACAGTCATAAACAGGTTAGCTGGACAGAGGTGTGTGGTGGGTGTGTGGAAGGTGATGCAGCTGTTCAGGTAGGTGGAGCCTAAATTGTGTAGTGCTCTGTGTGCGTGTGTGAAAGAGTATTTTGAATAGAGTGCACTGGTGTATGGGGAGCCAGTGTGGGTTTCTGAGCTTGGTGGAGATGTGGGTGCATGGAGGGAGGCTGAGTGTGAATCTGGCTGCTGTATTCTGGATGAACTAGAGTCACTTGGTGACTTGGGCAGAGATTCTGGCGTAGTGTACATTTGCATAGTCTAGCTTGCTGTGACGAGTGCTCGTACGCTTGTTCGGCGGTTGTCGCGGGTAAGCCATCTGAAGGTTTTCCTGAGGGTCTTGAGGGTGTGGCATCAGGAAGAGGTGACCAAGTTGACTTGGCAAACCATCAATAGTTTGCTGCTGACCAAGATTCCCAAGTTCCTTGTTGGCTGGAAAAGGTGGATGTGTGTCTGAGTTCTGTTAGCCACCATGGGAACCAGAGAGTTGAATTCTTCCCAAAGATAACTACCTAAGTAGTGTTCGACTTGAGTTTGAGCCAGTTTAATTTCCTCTAGAAGGTGGCTTCTGACATGCACTCAACGGACTTTGCTTGAATGCTGCCGGTGCACTTAGAGAGGGCGAGGATGAGTTGTGTGTCATGGGAATATGAAATGATGTTGATTCCAAAGGCTTTCACTATGTAAGTGAGTGTGACCATGAAGATATTGAAGAGTGTGGGGGTGAGTGAAAGTGAAATTCCCGAGGGGACTTTGCAGATCAGCTCTGTTGGGGTTCCCTGGGGGACGTTGCAGATCAGCTCTGTTGGTTTAGAGGAATTGGGGGGAGACTGTCTTTCTGTGTCCGTCTTGTGAGGAGGGAGCTGATCCATTAATGGGCTGCACTGCAAATTCCTGACTTGTGGTGGTAATGGATGCGGATCGAGTGGCAGACAGTGCTGAAAGCAGCAGAGGCATTAAGGAGGATGAGAACTGCAGTGTAGCCTCTGTCCACTATGTTCTGGATGTCATCAGTAGCGGTGATGAGGGAAGTGCTGGTGCTACGATTTGGTGAATCTGATTGAGATGGGTCCAGGAGGTGATTTTCCTCCAGGTGGTTTGCTAGTCTATTGCTAATGAGTTTTGCTTAAGACTTTCATGGGTAGGGTAGTAGCAAGATTGGCCTGTAGCTAGCTGGTGAGGCTGATGTGGGTTTCATTCGAAGTGGCTTAATGGTGGCAGGTTTCCAAGGGTCCAGGAAGGTGTCTCTGGTGAAAGTAATCTTTGAGGGTCGGGTGTGGACATTGCTTATTGGCTTGAGTCCTCTTTCGAAGTGAAGTGTGGGCAGTGGCCCAAAGGGTCTCCCGAGTGGATGGGTCGCAAGGCAGTGGTGATTTCCTTGAGGGTGATGGTGGGTCAGTGTTCTCTCAGGAGTGCTGTAGTCCTCTTCAAGTAGGGCTGCCGGAGTGGCAGGGATTAGTTGGGGTGCAAAGCTGTAGATAGTGTAGAGCTGTAATCTGTAGAGCTGTAAAGCTGTAGATCACTCATGGCCCTATATAGTAGTGAAACAATACGTCTTCCCGTCCTGCACTTGAGTATGATGTCCAGTGTCTGCGTGAGCTGAGGGATCGCTGGGTACATGTGCCATATTTCTTTAAATATATTAGCTAAAGCGGCATATTGTATATATTGTCCCTGCCCCAATTAAAAGACATCACATGCTTGTTCGAATGTAATAAAGCTCTTGCCCGGGTACAGATCCGCGAGTGTGTTGCAGCCCCCCTCCTGCCAGCCCCGAAATGACATATTGGACATCACACCCCTAAACGGTGCAATATCCCACACTGACAGCTCCAGATGAAATGGAGCGTGTTTCAAGATGCGCTCCGCAAACATTTGCCACACGTGCGCAGTCTGTCTGACCACGTATGGCACCATAACAGAGGTGCCAGTGCCCTGCAAAAGTAGGGCCGGTAAGCCCGTGATCTGCATTCTATCCCGGAGCAGCCTTTTTTCCCCAATTGTTCTCCTCAGCAAACCATCTTGCCCCGTGCTGTACTTGGGCGACGTAATAATAGTGCTCCATTCTAGGTGCCATGAGTCCACCTCTATCATATGTGCAATTGAGAGTGGAGAGCGCCACTCTGCTGCGTCGGCCTGCCCAATACAGGTCTATCAGTACAGAGTCTAGCGCCCAATAATGTCGCCTGGGAATGGCACACAGGGTATTCTGTAACATATACAGTCAATGGGGCAACACCATCACCTTGGCTATCGCCAACCTACCCATTAGGGAAATTGGGAGTGTGTTCCAGAAGCCCACCTACCCCTTTAAGGCAGCTATCAGCTTGTTAGCGTTCTGCTGCAATATCTGTGAATCCTTAACAGCGACCTGCACACCCAGATACCTGAAGTGCCCCATTTCCCAGCGTAAACCCACTCTGGGAAGAGAATTCGTGGAACAGCTCTCCAAGCAAGCTTGGGGAAAATCAATGATATTGTTTTGTTTAGCCGCAACGCCGAGCAACCACCAAACTGTTCCAACACCTGTAGCAGCTTTGGGACCGACTTCTGTGGAATGGAGACATAGAATAGAGCATCATCAGCATATAAAGATATGATGTGAGAAGTCTCGCCAACTTTGATGCCCCAGTGAACCAAGTCCCTGCACATCCATATTGCCAGAGGCTCTATTGCCAGTGCAACCAGTAGTGGAGAGAGCAGGCAGCCCAGATACATCCCCCTCCCCAGGGGCCACTCGCTCGACCTGCTGTGCCCCATCCGTACTCTAGCAGTAGGCGCTGTGTACAGGATCTGTACCCAACGTCTGAACCGTGGGGCTAAAGCCAGCCACCCTGAGCACCTCCAACAGATACCCCCAGTCCATCGAGTCAAAGGCCTTCGCCAAATCTATGGAGACCAAGGCTAGATCTTCATTTCTTTCCAGTACTACATGTAGAATGTGCCTTAACCGCCTGATGTTCATGCCCTTGTTAAGGGTTGGTATAAATCCACATTGGTCTACGTGTACCAAGTGCACCATGTGAGGGGCCAAACTAGCCGCCAAAACTTTGCACAGTATTTTATGTCTGAATTTATCAGCGTCAGGGGTTGGTATGAGGAGGGGTCTTAATAATTTCCCCCTGGCTTGAGAAGCATAACAATTTCCCCCTCACGCATTGATGGTAGCAATACTCTAAACTCAAATGCCTCTTCATACACTTGTAGCAACGGCTGTATGAGCTGACTAGAATAGGCTTGTAAGAAGGCCACCGGGAACCCATATGCCCCAGGAGTCTTGACACCGGGCATTGCCTAAAGTGCATCCTGCACTTCCTCAACAGTGATCTTAGCATCTAATTCCTTCACTGCGGAGGGCATGACCTGAATATAATTGCATTTTACAGATTCCGCAACTTATCTGCAAGGGATCTTGGATCTTCATTTCAACCATCTTGTTTTGATGATGGTCTCATAAATTCACTTCAGAAGAGACCGAAACATCAACGCCCTATCCCATTTTCCTTTTAGTTTTGTTAATAACCGCTTTGGGAGAATTCTGATCCCATGTTTAGGACAGTTATATATTTTTGGTAATGGGTTTATAGGCATTGATGACTATGGAAATCTAAGTGTAAGGATTTGTTGTGATCTTGTTTCTTTGAATACAATATAATGAACTAAGAAATACAACCGTTTGGTATTGTTTAATTCCTTTTCTCGAATATCCATACAGCACTTTAAAGATTTCATTATTTGTTGATGTCATTGATGATCATCTATGAAGTAATTGTTAACTTTATTTAAATACAGTTTAAATGTATTCCTTATTGGCAGTATTACCTGACAACTATTTACCCAAGCCCACAAGGGTATACTGGGTCGCCCTCTTCCACCATGAGTGCAGCACCACCTCAACATCAGCACAGCACCATCTCAGCATCAGTACAGCACCACCTCTGCATCGGTGCACCACCACCAGCACAGCTCCACCTCTTCACCTACACAGCACCACTTCACCATCACCACAGCACAGTACCAACTCAGCATCACTCAGCACCACCTGAGCACCGTGCAGCACCACCGCCTCAGCATAACTCAGCACCACAGAATCAGTCAGCACCACCCAATACCACCTCAGCAGTGGCGTAACATAAGCCCCCACTGCCCCTGCAGTGCGGGAGGACCCAAGCTCCGGGGGACCCCACTAACACTGGCAGATCCCAGGCCTTCTCCAAACTGGGTCCAGAGCGTGGGGGGCCCCCTGTATGTACCTTGCAGCAGCCCCTCTAGTTTTATTACGCAACTGCACCTCAGTATCACTCAGCATCACCTGAGTATCACCTCCACACCACCACCTCAGCATCACTCAGCACCACTTGAGTATCATTCAGCACTAACTGAGCATCACTCCTGCACCAGCACACCGCCTACACAGCACCACCTAAACATCACTCAGCACCACCACAATCTGCCCTCGGAATCTGGCATCTGTTGATGATCCCCTAGTGTCCGTTCGCTGCTTGTGTTGTAATTCAGGTACTATTTCCTAACCTCTATTCTCCCATTGTTCATGTACCCCCACCTCTCCCAATATTAAACAAAACTATAACAAACCCGCATTAGAACAGGAGGAAAAAGTTGCCAGCAGTGCACAGACAAACCAAACTAGAAAACGTTTTTTATGTTAATTCGTTTTCAACAGGGTTGTTCAGTTGCACACAAAGTCTTCTTTATTATATATAAGATACCAAAAATGCTTATAAGACTTTTTTATTACAACTTTTCAGCATACTTCACAGAAGCCACAATGCCAACATAGCGTAAACATATTGCCAAAAACAGTAGCTCTGGCTAAAAACATATGTGGTGCCAACGGCGAGAACGATTGGCTATGCTAATGCCTGTTACTGTAAGAGAGGCTGGGTTGTACCATTGGCAAGTACAGAGTTACTGGCAGACACTTTAGCCCTGCTAACCTCTGATTGGGACCACTGAGATGGGTACTTCAAAGAAATCATTGTTTTAATTCTGATTTAATGGTTAAATCGAATTTAATGTCACTCACTGATGGGCAAGGTACCACTTTGGTTGCCCAAGGTTTCCAGGACCTGTTTAGAATTGCAGACAGCCTTCTGCCTACCGGAGGGGGACATGTGAATGACACCCAGGAAAAGTTACAATAGAGGCCTGCCATTGGAGGAGGTGTTACCTGGTCCTGCCACAAAACAATGGCCCAAAAGGCAAGCTTCAAAGGGGAATCTGCCTTTGAAGGGCAAGTGGCATGAGAGTGGCTGCTCTGCTGTTTAGGTAGACAGGCTGGCAGCTGGGGCAAAAAAGAAAAACAGTTGCTAAACCATTTTCTATATGGAAGTGTACACTTCAGGCAGCCACACTCTTAGGGTGGGCTACCAAGCTCCACACGTCGAGAGGCGTCACAAGATCTTGAGAGGGGGAAGAATAGAGCACTCTGGGATAGCTAGATGCCTCACTTCACAGGAAGGTGTCATCAGGCCGGAGCGATCCAGGCAGCGTATTGCCTAGTGACTGCAACCAACCTCCCCTAAGGGCACTTTCTGGCCATAACAGATTTATCCCTGGATTGTAGAACACTCCAAGAGACAGGTCCCGACATCTTGGGAGGGGGCAGAATAGACTACTCTGGGTTAGCTAGATGCTACACTTCACAGGAAGTTGTCATCCGGTGGGAGGGATCCAGATAGCATATTGGCTAGTGACGGCAACCAACCTCCCCTTAGGCCATTTTCTGGGTATAAAAGAAGCACTGTGCTCTCAACAACTCTACTGTGCACTACTGTACTTTATACCACTGTATTCTATGCTACTCTATTCTGCACTCTACGCCAAGTCACTCCACTACTTTGCTCAAAACTAATGCACTGTATGCCACTGCACTTTTTGCCAATCTACTCTGCACTTCTGTACTTTACACCACTTCTCTCTAGGCCCTTCTACTCTACTCCACTCAGAGGCTCTCCTCCATTAAACTCTACTCCACTTTATGATACTCTGCTCACTCTATCACTCTATGCCACTTCAGACTACAACACTCTTCTCGACTCTATGCAACTCAACAATGCTGTACGCATCTCCCTCTGCACCATTCCATGCCACTTTACTCCACTCAGTTCTATGACACACTACTCCACTCCGCTACTCCACTCTATGCCACTCCGCTTCGTGCCACTCTCTGCCAACACACTCTACACCACTCCACAACATTGTACACTCTGCCATTGCAGCCCACAACACTACCCCACTCTATTCCACTCCAACTCTGACAATATACTCCGCTTTACACTACTCTACTCTACAAAATTCTACTCCGCTCTGCGCAACACCCTCAATGCCACTGCACTCTGCACTACACCAATGCAAAACACTCTATGACACCCCACTCTTCGATACACTACTCCACTCTGACACTCTACTCCACTCTGCGCCATTCAACTCTGAGACTCTACTCCACTTAATGCCCTTAACAACACTCAAAGCCACTGCATGATATTGCACTTCACACCATTCGACACTACTCTATGCTCCACTCTACATCACAACACTCCACTTTATGACACTACATAACACTCCACTCCAGTCCAGTCTACTCACAAGACTTCACTTTATGACACTCCACCCTATGCCATGATATTCCACTTTACGACACAACACTCCAATCTACTCGACAAAAGTCAACTTTATGACACTCCACTTTACGACACTCCACGATACACTGCTTTATGCCATGACACTCCATAACATTCCACTTTATTCTACAACACGCCACTTCACGGAACTCCTTTTTACAACACTCTACGACACAACACTCCACTCTACTCCACAACACTCCACTCTACACCACTGTGTAATGCTCCACTCTACTTAATGACATGCTACATTATGACATTCCACTTCACTCCACTCCATGACACTCCACTCCACTCTGCTCTACTTTACGACACTCCACTCCACAACACTCCACTTTACAACACTGTACAATACTACACTCCTCTTTACGACTCTCCACCACCTGTCACTCCACTCTACTTCATTTTATGAAACTCCACTTCACAACACTTCACTCTACTCCATGATACTTTACTTTATGCCACTAACATTTAGCAATGCTGAACAGCAGCCACAGTGGTGTACAACATGGCTTAAACATATTGGCAAAACCAGTAGCTCTTGCATAGGCGATAGCTATTGACTTTGCCAATGGTTTTTATAACTTGGTGTTGTGTTTCTTTCTTCTTTCGTTGTTTTGATGCTGTTTAAACCCTTTACACTTGTTCCTTTGTTGGAGTCTGACTGCTCAAAGCCACAACTACCCAGGGTTGATTTAATGTTCAATAAACTAAACCTGACTAGCCCTAGAAGTGTTGCTAGTGTATTACATGGTGAGGTCTCACAAAGGCACGATGTAATGTAATGTTCGAGGCATGTGAGCTGTAGATCACATGCTTTGCATACTCCTGCCATCTAATGTTGGGTCCGGATTTTTGCAAGTTATTTTTCTTCGAAGAAGTCTTTGCAGTCACAAGGTAAGGTTACTCTTCCTTTCGGTGATAGTGCGCATTGGCATCCACTCCATTGTTAGAATATTTTTTTTCCGCCATCGGGTTCAGACGTGAATTGCTGCGCTCCGGTTCAAAACCGTTCTTTGCGTTCACCTGCGTCAGTATTGTTTGGTATGCGTAGCCTACTTCTCCGCTTATCGTGTCAGTCGGATAACATTTCAATTTAGATCGTAAAACTCGTGGAAGGCTGTCGGGGCCTAACCGCATCGGTCCACCTCGCAGTCGATGAAACGGACTCCATTCAAATTCTGCCCTCGGTGCCACGAAAAATATCCGTGCCCTAACTCACACAAAGTGTGCAACTTGTACTTATGTCCAGAGCACAACAAACAAGACTGCGACGGGTGCAGAGCCTTCCGATCCAAGAAAACTCTCCGCGATCGTCAAGCTCGACGTGGTGAAATGCAAAGTCAAAACATCGAATACATGCCGGACATCTTCGGTAAAGGATCTGAGGAAGAAGAATTCGATGCACAAGGGGCCAAAGAGGAGCAGGAAGAGCAGCCTTTATCGATTCCTAAATCTGACTCAGAGATGAAAGAGGACTTACCGCAGGGTCAAGGTCCAATGAGTACCGAACACCCCTTGCCCCGAAATCAAACTCAAACGGAGCAAGAGGCTTCGGTTCCATCTCCGCTTCCAGGCCATGGTCGGCTCCGAGACGATGTTTCTGATGCCCCGCCTCCTACTGTCGAGCCTTCCAGCTCGGGATTGAGTCAGCCAAAGTCCGGCACCAAGGTGAAACCTTTGAGCTCAAAGCTAAAGACTGCTTTGGAGCTGAAATCCTCTATCCCGAAATCAAAAATGGCTTCGGAGCCCAAACCTTACACTCCGAAAGTTCTTTCCATCCCAGCACCGAAATCCTCAGCTCCAAAATCGAAAAATGCTCCTTCAAAGCTGCAGGATCCGATTCTCGAATTACCACCCCCAAATCGCATCCTAAACAAAATGAAGTTTACATCAACCCTGAAATAGGACCTCTTTCTAAACTGCCTCATGAACACAAACCTGACTCGTAGGACATATAATTTAAGATTCCTTTAAAGAGGAAAAATGTCGGTACTAACCCTTCTCCTTCCCTTCCACCACGTTCCCCTACACCTTGACCACCCTTACCAGTATTGGAAATTTACTTATCACACCACACAATTCTCCACCCTCACAGCATGATGCCGATGATGGCGATGATGAAGATATTCAATTACCTGTAGATCCTTGGAAAGACTACACTGTTGCCCCACCTAGAGATAATGACCCGACCTTTACCCAGCAAAGCATTCCCCTCCTGATGACAATGTAGGATATTTAGAGCTGCTTGCTAGAGCTGCTCAATATCATGGGGTACAAGTACACAAATAATCACTAGAAGAAGAGTTCCTGTTCAAAACTTTAAGTAGTACACACCGATCTAGTCAGACCTTCCCTATGCTCAAAGGCATGATGAGACATACTGATGACATCTTCAAAGACCATGTTCTTGCTCTCATTCTGACTCCCAGAATAGATAAAAAGTATAAGGCCTGCTCCCTCTGATCCAGTCTTTATTAAGGGACAGTTATCCCTTGACTCACTTGTTGTTTCTAATGCCTGTAAACCAGCCAATTCACAAACCTCTGGGGATGCCCTCCCTCCAGACAAGGAATCAAAAATAATAGACACCTCTGGCAAATGAATAGCTGCACAGGCGGCTAATCATTGGCACATCACCAACACCCAGGCCCTTTTAGCCAGGTAGGATAGAGCGCACTGGGACGAAATGGAGCAATTGCTCTGATTTCTCCCAGATGAGCAGCAAACTAAAGCACACAATTCAGTACAAGAAGGAAAGCTCATCTCCAATTCCTCTATTAGATGTGCCTTAGATGCTGCCGACACTGCAGCTCGAGAGATTAACACTAGTGTGTTACCCAGGAGACACGGCTGGTTAAAGATTTCCGGTTTCAAACCTGAAGTCCAGCAATTCATTTTCAAAACCCCGTTTGATAAAGAGCATCTTTTCGGACCTGAAGTTAATCAGGTATTAGAAAAAATGAAACAAGCATTTGCAATGCAATCGGTCTCGCCTTTGGGACCTTATGTGTATTAGCTATGCAGCACTTTAGCCTGGGTGCTGAAACATCTACTGTTCTTTAACATGGAGGGAAAGTAAGCACTAAACTGTGTGACATACCTGGTATGGGAACACATGGAGAGAAATATTGCCTTCCAGCAGGAAATGGTATAATCTAAAGCTCTGTTTTTATTATAAAATCAGGGCCTTCGGTGGTCATATCACTGAAAATACAAGATTTGAAAAAAAATATTATTGTCTATGGGTGCTCGTGGAAGACCATTTCTATGGACTGCAATCTAGAGAATGCTAAAGTGATTCTGGTATTTTACGGACCTCTGCTGGTCGTTTTTTATCAAGAAAGTTAAATGGAGGCAGTTGCCAGAAAAATTAAAAAAATAAAGTCCTTAGGCAGAAAGCAATTCTGGTATTTTACTGACCTCTACTGGTCATTTTCTATCAAGTTAAATATAGGCAGTTGAACAGAAAAAAGTCCCTAAGCGGAAGCAGACAAGTCCTGGTGCTGATCTCCAGAGCCCACAAAGTACATACACATATAAGTATATACTAAAGTATATACAAGAGGTCTCGAATGCTCAACCTAAAAAGACACTGAAGTGGCTAAGTCTAGGGGAGTTCTACTGTCTCCTAACCAGGGCTCCTTTTGTTGCTCCTTTTACAGTGGGGGTCTAAGATCACATCTTCTGACACTAATGTTTCCTCCTATAAAGGCAACTATCAACCTTCACCCACAAGAGGTTTCTTTAGAGGAAGTTATAGAGGAAAAAACGGTAAGGGTAGAGGAAAGGGTTCCACACTCCGTAACTTCCCCTCCTGTTATGTTATCGTAATTTGTATAGCGCGCGATTACCAAATAGGTGTCCTGGCGCTGACAGCTAACAAGCAGTGACTTACCTACCCATCCCCCGAACATTTAACACCTTTTGGGGGACGTCGTCTACAATTCCTCCCCATTTGGCAATCTATAACAACAGACAAATGGGTGTCAGGAATTATCCAATATGGTTTTTGCCTTGAGTTTACCACCAATCCACCAAACATTCCACCTCATCCTCACAAACTGTCACCAGAACATTTGCACCTTCTCAAACAGGAAGCCTAATCTCTCCTGCTAAAGAGAACCATAGAGCCGGTACCAATACAATATCAAGGGTCAGGCGTTTACTCCCTGTATTTTCTAATTCCCTATAAGGACGGCTTGTTAAGACCTATTCTGGACCGCAGAGAACTGAGCCTTTATATACTGTCAGAACATTTCCACATGGTGACACTTCAACAAAACTTTCCGCTTTTAAAATAGGACGACTTTATGTCTACTCTAGACTTAAAGGACGCATATTTCCCCATTCCACTTCACCCCGCACGTCGCAAATATCTCAGATTTGTGATAGTGGGTCAACATTACTAATTCAAAGTATTACGGTTTGGAGTCATCAAAGCCAGCACTTACCAGAAGTGTCTCCAAGACACTCAAGCCACAATTCGCTTACTACACCAACTAGGGTTTACAGTGAATGCGCTGAAGTCCCATCTGCAGCCTTCAAACACACAGACTTATTCAGGAGCCACCATAGACATCCAAAAAGCTCTAGCATCTCCCAATGCAGCTAGAATTCATAGTATTCAGTCTCTTCTCACTCAGTTTCTGCCCAAGCACTCATTACCAGCCAGAGTCTTCATGCAGCTGCTGGGAATTATGTCGTCTTGCATCATAATCGTACCCCATGTAAGACTTCAAATGCGTCCCCTTCAAGAATGCTTAGCAAGTCAGTGGAACCAGTCGCAGGGTCAATTAACCAATCTAGTGTTGTTAGACGGCCACACTCATCGCTCTCTGCAGTGGTGGGACCCACAAAATGTATCCAAAGGGCGGCCCTTCATCGACCCTGTTGCACAGCCAGTGCTAACAGCAGACGCATCGCTCACTGGTTGGGGTGCTCACTTACAGGATCAGACACTCTAAGGATTATGGAGTCTAAAGCACAAAAGTCTCCATACAAATAACCTAGAGCTACTAGCAGTGTTTCTAGCGCTCAAAGCCTTTCAAACTCACCTCGTAGTCAAAGCTGTCCTAGTCTGCACAGACAACATGACCGCTATGTACTATATTTAAAAACAAGGGAGGACACACTCTCTCCAACTGTCACGCCTAGCACAGGCCATTTGGAAATGGGCTATACACCACAAGATTTATCTCCTGGCAGAACACCTTCCAGGAGTAAACAATCAGATTGCAGACCTTCTCAGCAGACAGAAGCAGCAAATCCACGAGTGGGAACTTCATCCTCAGGTTCTCCTCCCCTTCTTTTAGGAATAGAGATTTCCTCAGAAAGACCTGTTCGCCACAGCAGAAAACGCAAAAGGCCCAAGCTTCGCCTCCAGGTTCCCACACCCGCTCTCCAAAGGCAATGCCCTATGGATGAACTGATCAGGGATATTTGCTTAAGCTTTTCCGCCTCTCCCACTCATTTCACTAGTAGTTAGGAAGCTCAGGCAAACATCCCTCACACTAATTCTCATAGCTCCAACATGGGCACGCCAATCCTGGTTCACCACCCTGTTGGAGCTGTCAATAGTTCCACACCAAAAGCTGCATCTCGCCTCCAGTCTCCTCACTCAAAGCCATGGAGAAATCAGGCATCCAAATCCCAAGAACTCAACCTGGCGATCTGGCTCCTGAAGTCATAGAGAATGGTACTACCAGACTGTATGAATATCCTAAAGGAAGCTAGAAAGCCTACTACTAGAGCATGTTATGCAGCAAAATGGAAGCAATTTGTTGTCTATTGTAACAATAACAATATCGATCCTCTTGATGCTTCTGTACAGAACATCATCTGTTACCTGATACATTTACAGCAATCTGGACTAGCCTTCACATCCTTTCGCTTACATCTAGCAGCAGTAGCTGCATACTTACGAAACAGACAATTATCTCTATTAAGAGTACCAGTGATTAAAGCCTTTATGGAAGGGCTACTAACAGTGATACCACGAAGAGTCTCACCTGTACCAGTGTGGAACCTAAACATAGTCCTTACAAGGCTAATGGGTCCACCATTCGAACCAATGCATAGGTGGCAATTACAATTCCTCTCATAGAAGGTTGCTTTCCTCATCGCAATAACTTCACTGAGGAGAGTTGGTGATCTCCAGGCATTAGCTATACAAGAGCCTTTCTTTCATTTTCATAGAGACAAAGTGGTTCTTCGCACCAATCCTAAATCTCTCCCTAAAGTAGTTTCTGATTATCATATCAATCGTTGAGTTACCTATGTTCTTTCCTCAACCTGATTTTGTAGCAGAACGAGCTCTACACACCCTTTATGCTAGAAGAGCTGTGCTATAATATATTGAAAGATCAAAAGAATTTCACAAAGCAACTTTTTGTTGCTTTTTCTCCACCACACAAAGGCAATCCCATATCTAAATCAGGCATTGCAAGATGGATCGTAAAGTGTATCCAGGCATGCTATGAGAAAGCAAAAAGAACTTTGCTAATACTGCCTAGATCGCATTCCACTCGCAAAATAGGGGCTACTATAGCCTTCTTAGGGAATATTCCCTTAGCTGACATCTGTAAGGCAGCAACATGGTCTACACCGTACACATTCACCAATCACTATTGTGTAGATGTGTTAGTAAGGCAACAAGCTAATATAGGCCAAGCAGTACTTAAAACAATGTTTCAGACAACTAAAACATCTATAGTTTAGCCACCACTTTGGGGGTATACTGCTTTATAGTCTATGCAAAGCATGTGATCTACAGCTTACATGCCTCGAACAGCTAATGTTACTTACCCAGTGAGCATCTGTTCTTGGCATGTAGAGCTGTAGATTCACATGCGCCTACTAGCCTTCCCGGTCTCCTGTAGTTCTTGCAGTTTCTCAGTTTATCTACATACGCATGGGCATCTCTATTCTAAAGTTACTAACTCCATTCTAACCCTCTGCGGGAAAACAATCTAACAATGGAGTCGATGCCCATGCGCACTATCACCGAAAGGAGGAGTCACCTTACCTTGTGACTGGAAAGACTTCTTCAAAGAAAAATAACTTGCAAACATCTGGACCCAACACTAGATGACAGGAGTATGCAAAGCATGTGAATCTACAGCTCTACATGCCAAGAACAGATGCTTACTGGGTAAGTAACATTATCCTCACTCACACCCCTTCTTTTTCTGGTCACGCTGGGATTCCTTCCCTTTGAACTGTTTTGAGGACCTTTTGAGAACTCCTTCATTTTAATGCTGTCACCCCTCTCTTTCTTGTGTTTCTTCCCTTTCTTGTGTCAGCATTTTGGGAATCCTCCAAAAACATCTTTTTAGACACTCTGTTGCTGGCTGTAGGGTAGGTTAGCTTGCTGTCACCAGGTGTTGTACAACTCTGTAAATCAAGTATTGAGCATGTGCTGTCTCAAGATCATACATCCCATTAAAATAACTCCCTTTACTGCCCCTCGCCTAACAATTCAGTGCCTTTCTGGAGTAGTCTAAAAGTAGTCCAAAAAGTCCACTCGACTGGTTTGGCAACTTCTGGCTATCCCTGAGCCTCTCTGGGGTAAGTCCAAACTTAGTGAGCAGAATGGTTTTCATGGGAGCATACCACATCTGGTCCCTTACCTCTAGTGTAAGAATAGTATCCCTCCCCACTGTAGGCATGCGTTTCCAAAGGCGTGCTCCCTCAATAATCCTCTAGGACTCCTAAGGGCTTCCTCGCAGAAAACTACTTATCAATATCTTCCCCAACCACATAATCTGGCACTGGGGTATGTGGACCATCGCCTCTCCATTAAACACTGGATTGCTGCTGGACTCTACTGCTTGCTTAGCTTTAAGGTCTAGCTCCTTCAGACTAATCTCATGAGCCATTTTCCTTTCTTCCAGAGTCAGTTTCCTCTCCTCTAGGGTTCTGCCTGCCTTCGCCCTTCTCCCCTCTGCAGCCTTCGCCCTTCTCCCCTCTGCAGTCTTCTGGGCAGCTGCCTTGTCTGTTTTCACTTTGGCCATCTTAAGCCTGAAGTCCCTTTCTTCTTTCCTGCCCGCCTGCTCCTCGGGGGACAAGTTATCAGAGGACACACTGCTCCGATCGCTGGCTCCTTTGAACATCCTCATCCTCAGGTTGCTGCAGCTCGGGACCTGTGGCCAGGCCATCCTCCTCATTCACGCCCACTTTCTCCTCCTAAGGACCAGTCACTAAATTAACCTTTACTTAACCCTTGGGTAGCTTGGCATAAAAGCAGTTAGACTTAATTTAGAGATTATGTGTCACGTATTTATGCAGCACACAAACAGTAATAAAGTGAGAACCCTTGGCGTGGCCTGCCCACCTAAAATGGCAGATGCTCTCTAAGGAAATCCTGAGCCAGATACCTGCTATGCCCCTAATCCTGCTGTTGGCCTCCTAATCTGGGCTCTGTCGGGACCTCCAAATGTCCGGGGCTGCTTCCTGCGGTGTTAGTGTGGTCTTTTGACTCCAGGGCCTCCAGGTCCAAGGAACTGTGGCCGGCGGCACGCCCTAAGATGGCGGCAGTGGCCTGTGCGAATGATCAGGGAGGCCCAAGATCACGCATATGGCACCGAGAAGATACTGGTGCTGGAAACGCACGAGGTCTGTTGCTGGTTCCCGCCCACCCGCCCGTTCTCTGTTGCTGGTTCCCGCCCACCCGCCCACCCGCCCGTTCTCTGTTGCTGATCCCCGCCCACCCGCCCGTTCTCTGTTGCTGATCCCCGCCCACCCGCCCGTTCTCTGTTGCTGATCCCCACCCACCCGCCCGTTCTCTGTTGCTAATCCCCGCCCACCCGCCCGTTCTCTGTTGCTAATCCCCGCCCACCCGCCCATTCTCTGTTGCTAATCCCCGCCCACCCGCCCGTTCTCTGTTGCTAATCCCCGCCCACCCGCCCGTTCTCTGTTGCTGATCCCCGCCCACCCGCCCGTTCTCTGTTGCTGATCCCCGCCCCCCCGCCCGTTCTCTGTTGCTGATCCCCGCCCACCCGCCCGTTCTCTGTTGCTGATCCCCGCCCACCCGCCCGTTCTCTGTTGCTGATCCCTGCCCCCCAACCTTTCTCTGTTGCTTATTCCCGCCCACCCGCCCTTTCTCTGTTGCTGATCCCCGCCCACCCGCCCTTTCTCTGTTGCTGATCCCCGCCCACCCGCCCTTTCTCTGTTGCTGATCCCCGCCCGCCCACCCGCCCTTTCTCTGTTGCTGATCCCCGCCCACCCGCCTGTTCTCTGTTGCTGATCCCAGCCCACCCACCCGTTCTCTTTTGGGAAACCCTGCCCACCCGCCCGTTCTCTGTTGCTGATCCCCGCCCATTCTCTGTTGCTGATCCATGCCCACCCAATCGCTCTCTGTTGCTGATCCACGCCCACCCACCTGCCCGCTCTGTTGCTGATCCCCACCCGCCCGCTCTGTTGCTGATCCCTTCCCACTCTCTGTTGCTGATCTCTACCCTCCCGTTCTCTGTTGCTGATCCCCGCCCACCAGCCCATTCTCTGTTACCGATCATTCTCTGTTACTCATCCCCACTGCCCCGCCCGTTCTCTGTTGCTGATCCACGCCCACCCGCCCGTTCTCTGTTGCTGATCCACGCCCACCCACCTGCCCGCTCTGTTGCTGATCCCCACCCGCCCACTCTGTTGCTGATCCCTGCCTGCTCTCTGATGCTGATCTCCACCCACCCGCCCATTCTCTGTTACTGATCATTCTCTGTTACTGATCCCCACCCACCCGCCCATTCTCTGTTGCTAATCCACGGCTACCCGCCCGCTCTCTTTTGCTGATCCCAGCCTGCCCACCTGCCCGTTCTGTTGCTGATCCCCACCCGCTCTCTGTTGCTGATCCCCGCTCACCCGCCCGCTCTCTTTTTCTGATCCCTGCCCGCTCTCTGTTGCTCTTCCCCGCGCACCCGCCCGCTCCCTTTTGCTGATCTCCGCCCTCCCGCCCGCTCTGTGTTGCTGAACCCTGCCCACCCGTTCCTTTGTTGCGAATCCACACCCACCTGCTCTCTGTTGCTGATCCCTGCCCGCCCAGATGCCCATTCTCTGTTGCTGATCCCCTCCCACCCGCCCTTTCCCTGTTGATGATCTCCTCCCACGCTCCCTTTCTCTGTTGCTGATCCCCTCCCACCCGCCCCTTCTCTGTTGCTGATCCCCTCCCACCCGCCCCTTCTCTGTTGCTGATCCCCTCCCACCCGCCCTTTCTCTGTTGCTGATCCCCTCCCACCCGCCCTTTCTCTGTTGCTGATCCCCTCCCACCCGCCCTTTCTCTGTTGCTGATCCCCTCCCACCCGCCCTTTCTCTGTTGCTGATCCCCTCCCACCCGCCCTTTCTCTGTTGCTGATCCCCTCCCACCCGCCCTTTCTCTGTTGCTGATCCCCTCCCACCCGCCCTTTCTCTGTTGCTGATCCCCTCCCACCCGCCCTTTCTCTGTTGCTGATCCCCTCCCACCCGCCCTTTCTCTGTTGCTGATCCCCTCCCACCCGCCCTTTCTCTGTTGCTGATCCCCTCCCACCCGCCCTTTCTTTGTTGCTGATCCCCTCCCACCCGCACTTTCTCTGTTGCTGATCCCCTCCCACCCGCCCTTTCTCTGTTGCTGATCCCCTCCCACCCGCCCTTTCTCTGTTGCTGATCCCCTCCCACCCGCCCTTTCTCTGTTGCTGATCCCCTCCCACCCGCCCTTTCTCTGTTGCTGATCCCTGCCCGTTCTCTGTTGCTGATCCCCGCCCATCGCCCGTTCTCTGTTGCTGATCCACTCCCACCCACCTGCCCGCTCTGTAGCTGATTCCCCACCCGCCACCTCTGTTGCTGATCCCTGCCCTCTCTCTGTTGCTGGTCCCTGCCCTCTCTCTGTTGCTGATCTCCACCCACCTGCCCGTTCTCTGTTGCTGATCTCCACCCACCCGCCCGTTCTCTGTTGCTGATCCACGCCCACCCACCCGCTCTCTGTTGCTGATTCCGGCTTGCACACCTGCCCGCTCTGTTGCTGATCCCCACCCGCCCGCTCTCTGTTGCTGAACCCCGCCCACCCGCCTGCTCTCTGTTTCTGATCCCCGCCCGCTTTCTGTTGCTGAACCCCGCCCACCCACCCATTCTCTATTGCTAAGCCACACCTGCTCTCTGTTGCTGATCCCCGCCCGCTCACCTGCCCGCTCTGTTGCTGATCCCCACCCGTCCGCTTTCTGTTGCTGATCCCCGCCCACCTGCCTGCTCTCTGTTGCTGAACGCTGCCCGCTCTCTGTTGCTGAACCACACTGTTAGACCCGGCCCTCGTAACATAGCCATACCTGACCCCTGCACCTCACACAAGCCCCTGAGCCCACGGCCTAGCCGATCCTTCCCACCAGGACACACACACCCGACCCGGACTTCCCTGTCCGTGGCCTTCCTCCTTTCGACCACACCGGGCCCGCGTGCCCACTTCATGCGCCAAGATGGCTGCCCGGCCCCAGCGCGACCCTGGCCTAGAGGCGCCACTCCGGCTGGAGGACATCGCGCTCCCCTTGGGATGAGAGAAGGAGGAGCAGTTTCTATCACACCTCTGCGCTTCCCTGGGAAGGTGGGTTTCGATCGACCCGCCGGCCTCCCCGAGGGCTGGCTCCACGCCTGCTGGGTGTCTGGGACTCCTCCCGACCCGGCCCTGAAAGGATCAAAGGACAATGGCAGGAAACTCTGACAAGCGACCCCCAGGTGACAAGGCCCCTGCCTGCACAGACTCCGGACATCAAAGAGGAGTCGCCCTATAACAAGGGGTGCTCTGGGACTGTCCGGCAGATTCGCCTTGGAAACACCTGAGCCCTGCTGAGTGACTCGCGGCTCCCTGAAGATCGTAAGACCTCCGAACTTGTGCTTGAGCCCTGCTGAGTGACTCGCGGCTCCCTGAAAATCGTAAGACCTCCGAACTTGTGCTTGAGCCCTGCTGAGTGACTCGCGGCTCCCTGAAGATCGTAAGACCTCCGAACTTGTACCTGAGCCCTGCTGAGTGACTCGCGGCTCCCACAGACTCTCCTGGTCCCGCCGGACCCCACGACGACAAACGTATCCCCAGCTCGAGGATTGTGAGCTGTGCGCCGGGTACGCTCCTGCATCTGATCCATATCCCCAAAGACTGTCCCGCTACCTCCTACACCCCTCCAAGACTCTGTGAGCCCGCGCTCCACTTGTATATATTTGCCGTGCTGATCATAAAGATCCTACAACTCCGATCTGATAAAGATTTATTCTTAGGAACTCTCGGTGTGGTGTCTCTTTGTCGTGTGGTGCCGAGTGTACGATCCTAGATACGAGATTTCCCCCCTGAGGAGGCTCCCGCCCGTGCCTGGCTACGATACCTCGAGGGTTGGTCTCAGGACAGTCAGGGCCCCCTCTGGGCCCCTCTGAGGTCGCCTTCTAACATTGGTGGCAAGCGACGGGATTCGGGCCCATAATCTAGAGATCGTACCGTGAACGGCTGACGCACTACCGACAAAGATGGCAGAAGGAAACGCCGTGGTTCTCACAGAAAACGACACCAGTACCGTGTTCCAGGTGGAACAGCTGGAAGAGTACACACACAAAGAACTGAAGCAATTCTGTAAGGAACTCAAAATCGCTACCACTGGTCTCAACACCAAAGAAGATATGCAAAAGGCACTGAAAGCTTGGGTGGATTCTGGAGCCTCCCGCCCAGAAGGAGCGGGGGAGCACCACGACGAAGCTGGACCCTCCCAAGGAGAACGCAGCAGCAACCAGGTGCGAGGCTTCGTACCAGACGGGAGCCTATCCCCGGAGGAACTCGCGGACAGAGAAAGAAGTCGCCATCACGAACTCGAGTTAGCCAAACTCAAAATTGAGGGCGAGTTGAAATTAGCCGAGAAAAAGCTAGCTGTGGAACAGCTGCGAGTGCAGGGAGAACTAGAAGAGAAGTGTTGGACCCGGCCTCGTAGCATGGCTCTACTGGTCCCCGCACCACCTCACCTGGTACCTGCAGCCCCGAGCTCACGGCCTAACCGATCCTTTCCACCAGAACACACGCACCCGACCCGGACATCCTCGTCCATGGCCTCTCCCCCTTCGGCCACCCCGGGCCCGCGTGCCCACTTCATGCACCAAGATGGCCGCCCGGCCCCAGCGCGACCCGGGCCTAGAGGCGCCACTCCGGCTGGAGGACATCACGCTTCCAGGGGATGAGAGAGGGAGGAGCAGTTTCTGTCGCACCTCTGAACTCCCCTGGGACGATGGGTTTCGATCGGCCCTCCGGCCTCCCTGAGGGCTGGCTCCACGCCTGCTGGGTGTCTGGGACTCCTCCCGACCCGGCCCTGAAAAGATCACAAGACAATGGCAGGAAACCCCGACAAGCGACCCCCAGGTGACAAGACCCCTGCCTGCACAGACTCCGGACATCAAAGAGGGGTCGACCTATAACAAGGGGTGCTCTGGGACTGTCCGGCAGATTCGACGCTGGAACAACGAGAGCCTGCTGACGCGGTCACGGCTCCTGGAACTTAGAACCACCTGAGCCCTGCTGAGTGACTCGCGGCTCCCTGAAGATCGTAAGACCTCCGAACTTGTACCTGAGCCCTGCTGAGTGACTCGCGGCTCCCCGAAGATCGTAAAACCTCCGAACTTGTGCTTGAGCCCTGCTGAGTGACTCGCGGCTCCCTGAAGATCGTAAGACCTCCGAACTAGTACCTGAGCCCGCTGAGTGACTCGCGGCTTCCACAGACTCCACCAGTCCCGCCGGACCCCACGACAACCAGCCTACCCCCCAGCTCGAGGATTGTGAGCTGTGCGCCGGGTACGTCCTTGCCTTGAACCTTTTACCAGAGACTGTCCCGCTACCCCCTATCCCTTCCGAGACTCATTGAGCCCGTGCTCTCCTTGTACATATTTGCAGTGCTAACCTGTTTGATAAAGAGTGATTCCTAAGGACACACGGTGTGGTGTTTCTGTGTCGTGTGGTGCCAGAAGTACGATCCTCGATACGAGATTTCTCCTCCTGAGGAGTCTCCCGCCAGTGCCCGGCTACGATACTTTGAGGGTGGGTCTCAGGGTAGTCAGGACCCCCTTTCCGGGCTCCTCTGAGGTCGCCGTCTAACAAGAAGAAACTCCAACGGGAACACGAAGGAAGGAGACTTCAACTGGAACATGAACGCAGCTTGAAGGAAATGGAGCTGAAAGCAAAAAGCGAAGAAGCGCGGCCCCCGGGGAACCGAGAGGCGGCCTCCCCGGCGGAGCAGAAGGTCCACATCCCCAAGGATGTGGTCAAAGAATATTACAAAAACGATGACATTCAACAGTGGTTCCGGGCCTACGAGGTCGCCATGGCCTCCCATCGAGTCCCGCAGAAGGATTGGGGGGCCGGGTTGTGGGGACGATTCCTGAGCGAAGGGAGAGACACCCTGCTCGACCTACCAACCTCCATGCAGACCTCCTATGACCACATGAAGGAGGCCCTCCTCACAAGGTACGGCCTCACCCCAGAGATGTACCGCCAGCGGTTCCGGGACTGCAGAAAGATCCCGGGTACCACCTGGGTGGAATATGTGAACTTTTTCAGCTGCGCGTTCGATGGGTGGATCAAGGGCAGCAAGGTAACCACCCTGGAAGAACTAACAGACCTTATGTTGTGGGAACACCTGGCTGCGAACTGCTTTGTGGAGCTGCGTCAGCATCTGCTCGACAGCAAGCTCACGGATCCGAGAAAGCTGGCCGTCGAGGCGGATCGCTGGACCAACACCCGGGTCTCCCGGGGCCCTGTAGGAGAGTACCCCCGAGCCAGTCAGGGACCACCCCGCCAGAGAGGGGGGGAACCAGGGAGGGCAGAGAGTCCCAGTCTAGTCCCCTGAAGTCCCAACCTCCGCCTTTCCCGGCACCCCCACCAACTGTATCCGGCCCCCCCCTGAGACGGGGGCACCGGGTGACCGTCACTTGTTTCCGTTGTCAGAAGCCCGGGCATTACGCCAATGACCCTGAATACCCCATGGCCCCACACACCACCCAGGCAGCACCCCCCGCTAGACAGATAGCCACTGTAGCACTGGGGGAGGAGGTTGAGGAGACCAAAGAGTGGGAACCCGCAGCCATGGCCCTAGTATCCTTAGGAGATAGAGAAATGGTCCCTGGAAGCCTCCTGCCCTCCAACACGAAGAAATATGGGCAGCTCGTAACGATCAATGGCCACCAAGTAGAAGCCCTCCGTGACACCGGGGCCAGCATCACCGGTGTCCTCAGCCATTTAGTCCACGAAGACCAGGTCCTCCCCAATGTCTTTTGCCCAGTCATTTCCGCTGACAACACGGAAAGTCTATGTAAGGTAGCCCTGGTGCCTTTTGAGTGGGGAGGGCTGGTCGGTAAACTGAAAGTCGCAGTGAGAACCTCCCAGCCAGTTGACTGTCTCCTGGGGAACGACCTGAAAAGTTCCCCCTGGAAACAAGTAGAGCGCAAGACCCACCTAGGGATGATGGGCCTCCCTGAGTGGGTGTGTGCCACCACCCGATCCATGGCGGCCCGACTGACCCCCCTGAGGGAAGTCGACGACGCCCCGACCACTGAAGATAGGATGGTTCCCGCCAAGGGTCCCCACATCCCCCCACAAGTAGGGTTGGTCGCCAGTGACGAACCCCCGCCTTCCGACTCCGCCCAGGTCACCGAGTTAGGCGACCTGCCCGAATTGGCCCAGTGGCGCCACGAGGGGGGCCCCTCCCGAGAGGAGTTCTGCCGAGAGCAGGCTACCTGTCCTTCCCTGGTCGGGCCCCGGCAACAGGCAGAGGCCCAGGCCGCAGGCGACCAGACGGGGACGCACCGGGTGTATTGGGAGAATGACCTTTTGTACAGTGAGCAGAAGTCAGTGGAGCTAGGATCCGGCCGGGTGCTGGTGGTACCCCTACGCTTCCGAAACCTCCTCCTGGGCTTGGCCCACGACGTTCCCCTCGCAGGCCACTTGGGCCAGGACAAAACCTACAGTCGCCTCGTGACTCACTTCTACTGGCCCAGAATGAAAGCAGATGTAGAAGCCCACTGCAAGTCCTGTCCCACGTGCCAGGCCAGTGGGAAGAGCGGAGAAAAGCGCAAGGCTCCCCTCCAACCCTTCCCTGTCGTCAGTACCCCTTTTGAGCGGGTCGGGATCGACATCGTGGGGCCTCTGGACCCCCCAACCTCCCAAGGGCACCGTTTTATCCTCGTCCTGGTGGATCATGCCACCCGATACCCTGAAGCCATCCCCCTGCGCACCGTCACAGCCCCCATGGTGGGCCGGGCGTTGATGGGAATCTTCTCCCGCATGGGTTTTCCCCGCGAGGTCGTGAGCGATCGCGGTACCAACTTCATCTCCCGATACATGAAGTCCTTATGGCAACAATGCGGGGTGTCCTATAAATTCACCACCCCGTACCACCCCCAAGGAAACTGCCTGGTAGAGCGGTTTAACCGGACTCTGAAGGGGATGATCGCGGGCTTGGAAGAGCCCCTCCGGCGTAAGTGGGACGTCCTGCTCCCCTGCCTCCTATTCGTCTACCGAGAAGTTCCCCAGAAATCCTTGGGGTTCAGCCCCTTTGAGTTACTCTACGGGCACCCCGTCCGGGGGCCCCTCAGCCTGGTCAAGGAAGGGAGGGAGGCGGCGTCCCGAGGCCAACCCCGGGATGTGTTCTGATACGTCCTGACCCTCCGAAACCAGACTAGGAAGTTCCGAGAGATGGCCGAGGCCAACCTGGAGGCGAGCCAGGAAGAGATGAAGCGCTGGTACGACCAGAATGCCACTCTGGTCGAGTTCCAGCCGGGCCAGCAGGTATGGGTCATGGCCCCCGTGAAACCCTGCGCCCTCCAGGATAAATGGACCGGGCCCTTCAAAGTGGTTGAGCGGAAGAGCCAGGTCACGTACTTGGTGGACGTCCAGTCACCCCGGGACCCCCTCCGGGTCCTCCATGTGAACCGCCTCAAGCCCCACTTTGTGCGGACGGAACTGAGCCTCCTACTGGCCACTGATGACGGGTCCGAGGAGGAGTCGGATCCTCTCCCTGATCTTCTGTGCACCAAAGAGAAGGATGGCTCCGTAGAAGGAGTGAACCTCTCCCCATCCCTCACTTCCCAGCAACGTGAGGATTGCCGCCAGCTCCTAGGGCAGTTTTCCGACCTCTTCTCCCTGGTCCCCAAAGTCACCGACTGGTGTGTCCATGACGTGGACACCGGAGACAGCCCGCCGGTGAAACACCGAACCTACCGAGTCCCTGATCGGGTCCGGTCCTGCATTCAAGCCGAGGTCTTGAAGATGTTGACCTTAGGAGTGATCGAACCCTCAGACAGTCCCTGGGCAAGCCCCGTGGTTCTGGTCCCGAAAGCAGCTGCCCCCGGTGTCGCCCCAGAACTCCGCTTCTGCGTGGACTACCGGGGACTCAATGAAGTCACCCGAGCCGATGCCCACCCCATTCCCCGAGCCGATGAACTCATTGACTGACTCGGGGCTGCTCGGTTCCTCAGCACCTTCGATCTCACCTGCGGCTACTGGCAAATTGCGCTCACAGAAGGAGCCAAGGAGCGGTCCGCCTTCTCCACCCCGGATGGGCACTATCGCTTTCGCGTGATGCCCTTCGGGATGAAAAATGCCCCGGCCACCTTCCAGCGACTGTTAAATAGAGTCCTGGCCGGGCTGGAAAAATTCAGCGCTGCCTATCTAGACGATATCGCAGTTTTTAGTTCCGAATGGAGTGAGCACCTCCAGCACCTCCGGAGGGTGCTAACCGCCCTGCGCCAGGCAGGCCTCACCGTGAAAGCCAGCAAGTGCCAGATTGGGCAAGGTTCGGTAACCTACCTGGGGCACCAGGTCGGAAACGGGCAGATCGCCACCTCTACAGCCCAAAATCGATGCCAACCTAGCCTGGGAACCCCCCACTACCCAAACGGAGGTCCGAGCCTTTCTGGGCCTCACGGGCTACTACCGGAGATTCATCCGGAATTACGGCAGCCTGGTCGGTCCCCTCACGGGACTCACGTCCAAGAAACAGCCCAAGAAAGTGCAGTGGTCCCCTGCCTGCCAAGAGGCGTTCGATGCCCTGAAAGCGGCCATGTGCACTGCCCCCGTCCTCCAGGCCCCCGACTACTCCAAGGAGTTTGTGGTACAAACTGATGCCTCCGAGCATGGCATCGGGGCAGTCCTCTCCCAGGTGAATGACCAAGGCCTAGACCAGCCCGTAGCCTTCCTCAGCCGAAGGCTGTTGCCCAGAGAACAGAGATGGAGTACCATCGAGCGCGAAGCGTTCGCCGTAGTCTGGGCCCTCAAGAAGTTACGCCCTTACCTGTTCGGCACCCATTTCAAGGTCCAAACCGACCATCGCCCCTTGCGATGGCTCATGCAGATGCGAGGAGAAAACCCCAAGCTACTGCGGTGGTCAATCTCCCTCCAGGGTATGGATTTCACCGTGGAACATCGCCCTGGTACGGACCACGCCAACGCCGATGGCCTCTCCCGGTTCTTCCGCCTCAGCGAAGAGAACCCCCAAGAGGATGGGTAGTTCTCTCCGGCTTTCAGCTGGGGGGACGCGTGTTAGACCCGGCCCTCGTAACATAGCCATACCTGACCCCTGCACCTCACACAAGCCCCCGAGCCCACGGCCTAGCCGATCCTTCCCACCAGGACACACACACCCGACCCGGACTTCCCCGTCCGTGGCCTTCCTCCTTTCGGCCACACCGGGCCCGCGTGCCCACTTCATGCACCAAGATGGCCGCCCGACCCCAGCGCGACCCTGGCCTAGAGGCGCCACTCCGGCTGGAGGACATCGCGCTCCCCTTGGGATGAGAGAAGGAGGAGCAGTTTCTATCACACCTCTGCGCTTCCCTGGGAAGGTGGGTTTCGATCGACCCGCCGGCCTCCCCGAGGGCTGGCTCCACGCCTGCTGGGTGTCTGGGACTCCTCCCGACCCGGCCCTGAAAGGATCAAAGGACAATGGCAGGAAACCCCGACAAGCGACCCCCAGGTGACAAGACCCCTGCCTGCACAGACTCCGGACATCAAAGAGGAGTCGCCCTATAACAAGGGGTGCTCTGGGACTGTCCGGCAGATTCGCCTTGGAAACACCTGAGCCCTGCTGAGTGACTCGCGGCTCCCTGAAGATCGTAAGACCTCCGAACTTGTGCTTGAGCCCTGCTGAGTGACTCGCGGCTCCCTGAAGATCGTAAGACCTCCGAACTTGTGCTTGAGCCCTGCTGAGTGACTCGCGGCTCCCTGAAGATCGTAAGACCTCCGAACTTGTACCTGAGCCCTGCTGAGTGACTCGCGGCTCCCACAGACTCTCCTGGTCCCGCCGGACCCCACGACGACAAACGTATCCCCCAGCTCGAGGATTGTGAGCTGTGCGCCGGGTACGCTCCTACATCTGATCCATATCCCCAAAGACTGTCCCGCTACCTCCTACCCCCCTCCAAGACTCTGTGAGCCCGCGCTCCACTTGTATATATTTGCCGTGCTGATCATAAAGATCCTACAACTCCGATCTGATAAAGATTTATTCTTAAGAACTCTCGGTGTGGTGTCTCTTTGTCGTGTGGTGCCGAGTGTACGATCCTAGATACGAGATTTCTCCCCTGAGGAGTCTCCCACCGGTGCCCGGCTACGATACCTCGAGGGTTGGTCTCAGGACAGTCAGGGCCGCCTCCGGGCCCCTCTGAGGTCGCCTTCTAACACACACCCACTCTCTATTGCTGATCCCGGCCTGCCCACCTGCCCGCTCTGTTGCTGATCCCCACCTGGCCGCTCTCGGTTCCTGATCCCCACCCACCCGCCTGCTCTCTGTTGCTGATCCCCTTCCACCCGCCTGCTCTCTGTTGCTGATCCCTGCCCCCCGTTGCTGAATCCCACCCACCCGTTCTCTGTTGCTGATCCCCGCTCACCCGCCTGTTCTCTGTTGCTGATCCCTGGCCATTCTTTGCTGATGTTCCCCGCCGACCCGCCCGTTCTCTGTTGCTGGTCCCCGCCCATTCTCTGTTGCTGACACCCGCCCGTTCACTGTTGCTGATACCCGCCCACCCGCCCGTTCTATGTTGCTGGCCCCCTCCCACCTGCCCATTCTCTGTTGCTGGTCCCAGCCCCTTCTCTGTTGGTGATCCCTGCCCATTCTCTGTTGATGGTCCCCGCCGACCCACCCATTCTCTGTTGCTGGTCCCTGCCCACCCGCCCATTCTCTGTTGCTAATCCACACCCACCCACCCGCTCTCTGTTGTTGATCCTGGCCTGCACACCTGCCCGCTCTGTTGCTGATCCCCACCCGCCTGCTCTCTGTTGCTGAGCCCCGCCCACCTGCTCTCTGTTTCTGATCCCCGCCCGCTCTCTGTTGCTGAGCCCCGCCCACCCGCTCTCTGTTTCTGATCCCCGCCCACTTTCTGTTGCTGATCCCCGCCCGCTCTGTTGTTGATCCCTGCCCACCTGCCTGCTCTTTGTTGCTGAACGCCGCCTGCTCTCTATTGCTGAACCCCGCCCACACGCCCACTCTCTGTTGCTGACACCCGCCCACCCGCCCGTTCTATGTTGCTTGTCCCCGCCCACCTGCCCATTCTCTGTTGCTGGTCCCAGCCCCTTCTCTGTTGCTGGTCCCCACCCGTTTTCTGTTGCTGATCCCTGCCCATTCTCTGTTGATGGTCCCTGCCGACCCGCCCCTTCTCTGTTGCTGGTCCCCGCCCATCCGCCCATTTTTTGTTGCTGACAGCCGCCGACCTGCCCGTTCTCTGTTGCTGGTCCCCACCTACCTGCCCATTCTCTGTTGCTGACACCTGCCCATTCTCTGTTGCTGACACCCGCCCGTTCTCTGTTGCTGAAACCCGCCCACCCGCCCGTTCTCAGTTGCTGATCCCCGCCCACCCGCCCATTCTCTGTTGCTGATCCACGCCCACCCACCTGCCCGCTCTGTTGCTGATCCCTACCCACCCGCTCTGTTGCTGATCCACGCCCACCCACCTGCCCGCTCTCTGTTGCGGATCTCCACCGCCTGTTCTCTGTTGCTGATCCCCACCCAGCTGCCCATTCCCTGTTACTGATCATTCTCTGTTACTGATATCCCCCCACCTGCCCGTTCTTTGTTGCTAATCCACGCCCACCCTCCTGCTCTCTGTTGCTGATCCCGGCCTGCCCGCTCTGCTGCTGATCCCCACTCGCCCGCTCTCCGTTGCTGATCCCCACCCGCCCGCTCTCTGTTTCTGATCCCTGCCCGCTCCCTGTTGCTGATCCCCACCCCCCCGCCTGCTCTCTGTTGCTGATCCCCGCCCACCCACCCGTTCTCTGTTGCTGATCACCGCCCACCCACCCGTTCTCTGTTGCTGATCCCCGCCCACCCACCCGTTCTCTGTTGCTGATCCCCGCCCACCCACCCGTTCTCTGTTGCTGATCCCCGCCCACCCACCCGTTCTCTGTTGCTGATCCCCGCCCACCCACCCATTCTCTGTTGCTGATCCCCGCCCACCCCCCCATTCTCTGTTGCTGATCCCCGCCCACCCACCCATTCTCTGTTGCTGATCCCCGCCCACCCACCCATTCTCTGTTGCTGATCCCCGCCCACCCACCCATTCTCTGTTGCTGATCCCCGCCCACCCACCCACCCGTTCTCCGTTGCTGATCCCCGCCCACCCACCCGTTCTCCGTTGCTGATCCCCGCCCACCCACCCGTTCTCCGTTGCTGATCCCCGCCCACCCACCCGTTCTCCGTTGCTGATCCCCGCCCACCCACCCGTTCTCCGTTGCTGATCCCCGCCCACCCACCCGTTCTCCGTTGCTGATCCCCGCCCACCCACCCGTTCTCCGTTGCTGATCCCCGCCCACCCACCCGTTCTCCGTTGCTGATCCCCGCCCACCCACCCGTTCTCCGTTGCTGATCCCACCCACCCCACCTGCCAGCTCTGTTGCTGATCCCCACCTGCCCGCTATTTGTTGTTGATCCCCACTGTTAGAAGGCGATCTCAGGAGAGACAGGGGGGTCACCTGACCACCATGAGACCCACCCTCGGGGTAATGTAGCCGGGCACTGGCGGGAGACTCCTCAGAGGAAGAGTCTCGTATCTAGGATCGTACACACGGCACCACACGACAAAGAGACACCACACAGTAGGTTCTTGGGAACAGATCCTTTATCTACTCAGCGACGTTGGATCTTTATGATCACCACGATGGATATGTACAAATAGAGCACGGGCTCAAAGAGTCTCGATAGGGAAAAGGGGGTAGCGGGACAGTCTTTGGGGAGCCGGATCAAATGCAGGGGCGTACCCAACGCACAGCTCACAATCCTCGAGCCGGGGGGATACGCTGCGGTCCAGCCGGACCGAGGGGGCTGTTCGGATCTGCGAGTCACTCGGCAGGCTCAAGCACAAGTTCGGAGGTCTTACGATCTTCAGGGGAGCCGCGAGTCACTCAGCAGGGCTCAAGCACAAGTTCGGAGGTCTTACGATCTTCAGGGGAGCCGCGAGTCACTCAGCAGGGCTCAAGCACAAGTTCGGAGGTCTTACGATCTTCAGGGGAGCCGCGAGTCACTCAGCAGGGCTCAAGCACAAGTTCGGAGGTCTTACGATCTTCAGGGGAGCCGCGAGTCACTCAGCAGGGCTCAGGTGTTCCAAGGTTGCAAGGGAGCCGCGACCACGTCATCAGGGCTCTCGTCGTTCCAGGGTCGAATCTGCTAGACAGCCCCAGAGCACCCCTTGATATAGGTCAGCTCCTCTTTGATGTCCGTAGTCTGTGTAGGCAGGGGTCTTAGCACCTGGGGGTCGCTCGTTGGAGCTTCCTGCCATGTCGTCCTTTGATCCTTTCAGGGTCGGGTCGGGAGGAGTCCCAGACACCCAGCAGGCGTGGAGCCAGCCCTCAGGGAGACCAGAGGGCCGATCGAAACCCATCTCCCGAGGGGAGGTCAGAGGTGTGATGGAAACTGCTCCTCCCTCTCTCATTCTATGGGAGCGCGATGTTCCCCAGCCGGGGTGGCGCCTCTAGGCCGGGGTTGTGCTGGGGCCGGGCGGCCATCGTAGGTGCAGGAAGTGGGCCCGCGGCCCGGTGGTGCTGGGAAGATGAAGGGCACGGACAGGGAAGTCCGGGTTGGGTGTGTGTGTGGGTCCTGGTGGGCAGGACCGGCTAGGCCGTGTACGGGGGACTGAATGCGGTGTATGGGTCAGGGATGGCCATGCCACAAGGCCGGGTCTAACACCCACCCACTCTGTTGCTGATCCCTGCCCACCGGCCTGCTCTCTGTTACTGATGACCCGCCAACCCACCTGCTCTCTGTTGCTGAACTCTGTCCACCCACCCGCTCTCTGTTGCTGAACCCCACCCACCCGCCCACTCTCTGTTGCTGATCCCCGCCCACCCGCCCACTCTCTGTTGCTGATCCCCGCCCACCCGCCCACTCTCTGTTGCTGATCCCCGCCCACCCGCCCACTCTCTGTTGCTGATCCCCGCCCACCCGCCCACTCTCTGTTGCTGATCCCAGCCCATGCGCCCATTCTCTGTTGCTGATCCCGGCATGCCCACCTGCCTGCTCTGTTGCTGAGCCCCACCTGCCCACTCTTTTCCTGATCCCCACCCACCCGCCCGCTCTCAGTTGCTGAACCCCGCCCGCTCTCTGTTGCTGATCCCCGCCCACCCACCTGCTCTCTGTTGCTGAGCCCCACCCGCCCGCTCTCCGTTGCTGATCCCCACCCGCCCGCTCTGTTTCTGTTCCCTGCCCGCTCTCTGTTGCTGATCCCCGCCCTCCCGCTTGCTCTCTGTTGCTGATCCCCGCCCACCCACCCGTTCTCTGTTGCTGATCCCCGCCCACCCACCCGTTCTCTGTTGCTGATCCCCGCCCACCCACCCGTTCTCTGTTGCTGAGCCCCGCCCCCCACCTGCCCGCTCTGTTGCTGATCCCCACCTGCCCGCTATTTGTTGTTGATCCCCACCCACTCTCTGTTGCTGATCCGTGCCCACCGGCCTGCTCTCTGTTACTGATGACCTGCCAACCCACCCGCTCTCTGTTGCTGAACTCTGTCCACCCGCCCAATCTCTGTTGCTGAACCCCGCCCACCCACCCACTCTCTGTTGCTGATCCCCGCCCACCCATCCACACTCTGTTGCTGATCCCCGCCCACCCACCCACTCTCTGTTGCTGATCCCCGCCCACCCACCCACTCTCTGTTGCTGATCCCCGCCCACCCACCCACTCTCTGTTGCTGATCCCCGCCCACCCACCCTCTCTCTGTTGCTGATCCCCGCCCACCCACCCTCTCTCTGTTGCTGATCCCCCACCCACCCACCCACTCTCTGTTGCTGATCCCCACCCACTCTCTGTTGCTGATCCCCACCCACCCACCCACTCTCTGTTGCTGATCCCCACCCACCCACCCACTCTCTGTTGCTGATCCCCACCCACCCACTCTCTGTTGCTGATCCCCACCCACTCTCTGTTGCTGATCCCCGCCCACCCGCTCACTCTCTGTTGCTGATCCCGGCATGCCCACCTGCCCGCTCTCTTTTCCTGATCCCCGCCCACCCGCCCGCTCTCTTTTCCTGATCCCCGCCCACCCGCCCGCTCTCTTTTCCTGAGCCCCGCCCACCCGCCCGCTCTCAGTTGCTGAACCCCGCCCGCTCTCTGTTGCTGATCCCCGCCCACTCGCCTGCTCTCAGTTGCTGATCCTCGCCCTCCTGCCCGCTCTCTGTTGCTGAACCCCACCCGCCTGTTCTCTGTTGCTGATCTCCATCAACCCGCCCGTTATCTGTTGCTGATCCCCGCCCACCCACCCATACTCTGTTACTGATCATTCTCTGTTACTGATCCCCACCCACCCCCGTTCTCGGTTGCTAATCCACGCCCACCCGCCCGCTGATCCTGGCCTGCTCATCTGCCCGCTCTGTTGCTGATCCCCGCCCACCCGCCCTCTGTTGCTGATCCCTGCCCACCAGCCGGCTCTCTGTTACTGATGACCCGCCAACTCACCCGCTCTCTGCTGCTGAACTCTGCCCACCCGCCTGCTCTCTGTTGCTGAACCCCGCCCACCCACCCATTCTCTGTTGCGGATCCCCGCCCACCCACCCGTTCTCTGTTGCTGATCCCCGCCCACCCACCCGTTCTCTGTTGCTGATCCCCGCCCACCCGCCCACTCTCTGTTGCTGATCCCCGCCCACCCGCCCACTCTCTGTTGCTGATCCCCGCCCACCCGCCCACTCTCTGTTGCTGATCCCAGCCCATGCGCCCATTCTCTGTTGCTGATCCCGGCATGCCCACCTGCCTGCTCTGTTGCTGAGCCCCACCTGCCCACTCTTTTCCTGATCCCCACCCACCCGCCCGCTCTCAGTTGCTGAACCCCGCCCGCTCTCTGTTGCTGATCCCCGCCCACCCACCTGCTCTCTGTTGCTGAGCCCCACCCGCCCGCTCTCCGTTGCTGATCCCCACCCGCCCGCTCTGTTTCTGTTCCCTGCCCGCTCTCTGTTGCTGATCCCCGCCCTCCCGCTTGCTCTCTGTTGCTGATCCCCGCCCACCCACCCGTTCTCTGTTGCTGATCCCCGCCCACCCACCCGTTCTCTGTTGCTGATCCCCGCCCACCCACCCGTTCTCTGTTGCTGAGCCCCGCCCCCCACCTGCCCGCTCTGTTGCTGATCCCCACCTGCCCGCTATTTGTTGTTGATCCCCACCCACTCTCTGTTGCTGATCCGTGCCCACCGGCCTGCTCTCTGTTACTGATGACCTGCCAACCCACCCGCTCTCTGTTGCTGAACTCTGCCCACCCGCCCAATCTCTGTTGCTGAACCCCGCCCACCCACCCACTCTCTGTTGCTGATCCCCGCCCACCCATCCACACTCTGTTGCTGATCCCCGCCCACCCACCCACTCTCTGTTGCTGATCCCCGCCCACCCACCCACTCTCTGTTGCTGATCCCCGCCCACCCACCCACTCTCTGTTGCTGATCCCCGCCCACCCACCCTCTCTCTGTTGCTGATCCCCGCCCACCCACCCTCTCTCTGTTGCTGATCCCCCACCCACCCACCCACTCTCTGTTGCTGATCCCCACCCACTCTCTGTTGCTGATCCCCACCCACCCACCCACTCTCTGTTGCTGATCCCCACCCACCCACCCACTCTCTGTTGCTGATCCCCACCCACCCACTCTCTGTTGCTGATCCCCACCCACTCTCTGTTGCTGATCCCCGCCCACCCGCTCACTCTCTGTTGCTGATCCCGGCATGCCCACCTGCCCGCTCTCTTTTCCTGATCCCCGCCCACCCGCCCGCTCTCTTTTCCTGATCCCCGCCCACCCGCCCGCTCTCTTTTCCTGAGCCCCGCCCACCCGCCCGCTCTCAGTTGCTGAACCCCGCCCGCTCTCTGTTGCTGATCCCCGCCCACTCGCCTGCTCTCAGTTGCTGATCCTCGCCCTCCTGCCCGCTCTCTGTTGCTGAACCCCACCCGCCTGTTCTCTGTTGCTGATCTCCATCAACCCGCCCGTTATCTGTTGCTGATCCCCGCCCACCCACCCATACTCTGTTACTGATCATTCTCTGTTACTGATCCCCACCCACCCCCGTTCTCGGTTGCTAATCCACGCCCACCCGCCCGCTGATCCTGGCCTGCTCATCTGCCCGCTCTGTTGCTGATCCCCGCCCACCCGCCCTCTGTTGCTGATCCCTGCCCACCAGCCGGCTCTCTGTTACTGATGACCCGCCAACTCACCCGCTCTCTGCTGCTGAACTCTGCCCACCCGCCTGCTCTCTGTTGCTGAACCCCGCCCACCCACCCATTCTCTGTTGCGGATCCCCGCCCACCCACCCGTTCTCTGTTGCTGATCCCCGCCCACCCACCCGTTCTCTGTTGCTGATCCCCGCCCACCCACCCGTTCTCTGTTGCTGATCCCCGCCCACCCACCCGTTCTCTGTTGCTGATCCCCGCCCACCCACCCATTCTCTGTTGCTGATCCCCGCCCACCCACCCGTTCTCTGTTGCTGATCCCCGCCCACCCACCCGTTCTCTGTTGCTGATCCCCGCCCCCCACCTGCCCGCTCTGTTGCTGATCCCCACCTGTCCGCTATTTGTTGTTAATCCCCACCCACTCTCTGTTGCTGATCCCTGCCCACCGGCCTGCTCTCTGTTACTGATGACCTGCCAACCCACCCGCTCTCTGTTGCTGAACTCTGCCCACCTGCCCACTTTCTGTTGCTGAACCCCGCCCACCCGCCCACTCTCTGTTGCTGATCCCCGCCCACCCGCCCACTCTCTGTTGCTGATCCCCGCCCACCCGCCCACTCTCTGTTGCTGATCCCCGCCCACTCTCTGTTGCTGATCCCCGCCCACCTGCCCACTCTCTGTTGCTGATCCCCGCCCACTCTCTGTTGCTGATCCCGGCATGCCCACCTGCCTGCTCTGTTGCTGATCCCCACCTGCCCGCTCTCTTTTCCTGATCCCCGCCCACCCGCCCGCTCTCAGTTGCTGAACCCCGCCTGCTCTCTGTTGCTGATCCCCGCCCACCCCCTGCTCTCTGTTGCTGATCCCCGCCCACCCGCTGTTGCTGATCCCCGCCCACCCGCCCACTCTCTGTTGCTGATCCCCACCTGCCCCCTCTCTTTTCCTGATCCACACCCACCCGCCTGCTCTCAGTTGCTGAACCCCGCCCGCTCTCTGTTGCTGATCCCCGCTGTTAGAAGGGCGCCCTCCGGGGAGTCAGATGGTGTCGGACTGACCACCCCGGGAGCCACCGTTCCGTAGGAAAGTAGCCGAGCGCCGCTGAGAAGCCTCCTGGGCGAGGTCCTTCTCCTATGATCGTACCAGCCAAGGAACCCCACCACCACAAAGGGACACAATAAGGGTATCAATTCTCACAAGTCTTTATCGGTATTCAAGGCAGATTTCTGTGGCAATATTTACAGTTGGATCGAGGGATCCAAAAGAGTCTCAAAGTCTTTCAGGGACGGGGTAGTGGGACAGTCTCAGTACCAGCCTGCTACGGGAACACCCTGCGCCCAGCTCTTAATCCTTGAGCTGAGGGGGGTTCCGGGAGCCGGGACATCGTCCGCAGGGCTCGGAGGGTTGCTTCGATGAGGTCGAGCCGCGACGAGGTCAGCAGGGCTCCGATGGTTACTTCTGCGAGGTCGAGCCGCGATGAGGTCAGCAGGGCTCCGATGGTTAGCTCAGCGAGGTCGAGCCGCGACGAGGTCAGCAGGGCTCCGATGTTCCGTGAGGGTCTTCTTCTCAGCAAGGGGGAGCCGCGACGCAGTCAGCAGGGCTCGAGTTCCAAGTTCAAGGCCATGAGTCTCTCCCCGTAGGGTCAGCCGCGATCTGATCAGCAGGGCTCTTGACTCCAGGATACAACTGCCGTCCTGGTTTTGGGCTGCCCCAGATATAGGGCTGGAGCCCTTTGATGTCCGGACCCTCGCGCCTGGGGGAGTCGGAGGGGCCGGGAGGAGAGAGTCCAGACATCCAGCGTGGGGGGGAGCCAGCGCCTAGGGAGGCCGGAGGGCGATCGGAGCCAGGCGTCTGGGGACGGCTGGAGGCCCCTTCGAAACTCTCCTACTCTGGGATCTGTGGAGTGGCCACTCGACCCCCCCCCCTTGGTCGGGTCTTGACGCCTCGATGTCGGGGCTTCGCTGGGACTGAGGCCGGGGCGGGCCGCGTCGCGAAGGCTGGTGCGGGTAGCTGGATACAATCCAGGGGGACCCCGAAGGGTGGGGGCTGCCCCGTCTGGTCGGGTAGGAGGGTTCGGGACCACGCCACGAGGCCGGGTCCAACACCCGCCCACCCGGCTGCTCTCTGTTGCTGATCCTTGTCTTCCCGCCCGCTTTCTGTTGCCAAAGCCCGCCCACCCACCCGTTCTCTTTTGCGGATCCCCGCTCACCCGCCCGTTCTCTGTTGCTGATCCCCGCCCAATCTCTGATGCTGATACCCGCCCACCCGCCCGATCTCTGTTGCTGATACCTGCCCACCCGCCCGATCTCTGTTGCTGATACCCGCACACCTGCACGTTCTATGTTGCTGGTCCCCGTCCACCCGCCCATTCTCTGTTGCTGGTCCCCGCCCACCGGCCTGCTCTCTGTTACTGATGAGCCGCCAAACCACCCGCTCTCTGTTGCTGAACTCTGCCCACCCGCCCGCTCTCTGTTGCTGAACCCCGCCCACTCTCTGTTGCCCGCTATTTGTTGTTCATCCCCACCCGCTCTCTGTTGCTGAACTCTGCCCACTCTCTGTTGCTGAACCCCGCCCACCCGCCCGCTCTCTGTTGCTGAACCCCGCCCACCCGCCCGCTCTCTGTTGCTGAACCCCGCCCACCCGCCCGTTCCCTGTTGCTGAACCCTGCCCACCCGCCAACTCTGTTGCTGATCCCCGCCCACCCACCCACTCTCTGTTGCTGATCCCCGCCCACCCACTCACTCTCTGTTGCTGATCCCTGCCCACCCACCCACTCTCTGTTGCTGATCCCCGCCCACCCACCCACTCTCTGTTGCTGATCCCCGCCCACCCACCCACTCTCTGTTGCTGATCCCCGCCCACCCACCTACTCTCTGTTGCTGATCCCCGCCCACCCACCCACTCTCTGTTGCTGATCCCCGCCCGCCCACCCACCCACTCTCTGTTGCTGATCCCCGCCACCCACCCACTCTCTGTTGCTGATACCGGCATGCCCACCTACCTGCTCTGTTGCTGATCCCCACCTGCCCGCTCTCTTTTCCTGATCCCCGCCCACCCGCCCGCTCTCAGTTGCGGATCCCCGCCCAACCGCCCGCTCTCTGTTGCTGATCCCCCACCCTCCCGCCCGCTCTGTTGCTGAACCCTGCCCACCCGCCCACTCTTTGTTGCTGATCCCAGCCTTCCCACCTGCCTGCTCTGTTGCTGATCCCCACCTGCCTGCTCTCTTTTCCTGATCCCTGCCCACCCGCCCGCTCTCAGTTGCTGAACCCCGCCCGCTCTCAGTTGCTGAACCCCGCCCGCTCTCAGTTGCTGATCCCCAGCCTCCCGGCTGCTCTCTCTTGCTGATACTTGCACTCCCGCCCGCTCTCTGTTTCCGAACCCCGCCCACCAACTCGTTCTCTGTTGCGGATCTCCGCCCACCCGCCCGTTCTCTTTTGCGGATCCCCACTTACCCGCCCGTTCTCTGTTGCTGATCCCTGCCCATTCTCTGTTGATGGTCCCTGCCGACCCGCCCATTTTCTGTTGCTGGTCCCCGCCCAATTCTCTGTTGCTGATACCCGCCCACCCACCCGATCTCTGTTGTTGATACCCGCCCACCCGCCCGATCTCTGTTGCTGATACCCGCCCACCTGCCCGATCTCTGTTGCTGATACCCGCCCACCTGCCCGATCTCTGTTGCTGATACCCGCCCACTCGCCTGATCTCTTTTGCTGATATCCGCCCACCCGCCCGATCTCTGTTGCAGATACCCGCCCACCCGCCCGATCTCTGTTGCAGATACCCGCCCACCCGCCCGATCTCTGTTGCTGATACCCGCCCACCCGCCTGCTCTCTGTTGCTGAACACCGCCCACTCTCTGTTGCCCGCTATTTGTTGTTCATCCCCACCCACTCTCTGTTGCTGATCCCTGCCCACCGGCCTGCTCTCTGTTACTGGTGACCCGCCAACCCACCCGCTCTCTGTTGCTGAACTCTGCCCACCCGCCCGCTCTCTGTTGCTGAACCCCGCCCACCCGCCCGCTCTCTGTTGCTGATCCCCGCCCACCCACTCACTCTCTGTTGCTGATCCCCGCCCACCCACCCACTCTCTGTTGCTGATCCCCGCCCACCCACCCACTCTCTGTTGCTGATCCCCGCCCACCCACCCACTCTCTGTTGCTGATCCCCGCCCACCCACCCACTCTCTTTTCCTGATCCCCACCCACCCGCCTGCTCTCTTTTCCTGATCCCCACCCACCCGCCTGCTCTCAGTTGCGGATCCCCGCCCAACCGCCCGCTCTCTGTTGCTGATCCCCCACCCTCCCGCCCGCTCTCTGTTGCTGAACCCCCACCCTCCCGCCCGCTCTCTGTTGCTGAACCCCCACCCTCCCGCCCGCTCTCTGTTGCTGAACCCTGCCCACCCGCCCACTCTTTGTTGCTGATACCAGCCTTCCCACCTGCCTGCTCTGTTGCTGATCCCCACCTGCCTGCTCTCTTTTCCTGATCCCTGCCCACCCGCCCGCTCTCAGTTGCTGAACCCCGCCCGCTCTCAGTTGCTGATCCCCGGCCTCCCGGCTGCTCTCTCTTGCTGATACTTGCACTCCCGCCCGCTCTCTGTTTCCGAACCCCGCCCACCAACTCGTTCTCTGTTGCGGATCTCCGCCCACCCGCCCGTTCTCTTTTGCGGATCCCCACTTACCCGCCCGTTCTCTGTTGCTGATCCCTGCCCATTCTCTGTTGATGGTCCCTGCCGACCCGCCCATTTTCTGTTGCTGGTCCCCGCCCAATTCTCTGTTGCTGATACCCGCCCACCCACCCGATCTCTGTTGTTGATACCCGCCCACCCACCCGATCTCTGTTGTTGATACCCGCCCACCCGCCCGATCTCTGTTGCTGATACCCGCCCACCCGCCCGATCTCTGTTGCTGATATCCGCCCACCCGCCCGATCTCTGTTGCTGATACCCGCCCACCCGCCCGATCTCTGTTGCTGATACCCGCCCACCCGCCTGCTCTCTGTTGCTGAACCCCGCCCACTCTCTGTTGCCCGCTATTTGTTGTTCATCCCCACCCACTCTCTGTTGCTGATCCCTGCCCACCGGCCTGCTCTCTGTTACTGGTGACCCGCCAACCCACCCGCTCTCTGTTGCTGAACTCTGCCCACCCGCCCGCTCTCTGTTGCTGAACCCCGCCCACCCGCCCGCTCTCTGTTGCTGAACCCCGCCCACCCGCCCGCTCTCTGTTGCTGAACCCCGCCCACCCACCCGCTCTCTGTTGCTGAACCCCGCCCACCCACCCGCTCTCTGTTGCTGAACCCTGCTGTTAGAAGGCAACCTCAGAGGAGCCCGGAGGGGGGCCCTGGCTATCCTGAGACCAACCCTTGAGGTATCGTAGCCGGGCACTGGCAGGAGACTCCTCAGGGGAGGAATCTCGTATCTAGGATCGTACACTCGGCACCACACGACAAAGAGACACCACACCGGGAGTTCTTAAGAACAAATCTTTATCAGGTCGGAGTTGTAGGATCTTTATGATCCGCAAGGCAAATATATACAAGTGGAGCGCGGGCTCACAGAGTCTTGGAGGGGGGTAGGAGGTAGCGGGACAGTCTTTGGGGATATGGATCAAATACAGGAGCGTACCCGGCGCACAGCTCACAATCCTCGAGCTGGGGGGTACGCTTGTCGTCGTCGGGGTCCGGCGGGACCAAGAGAGTCTGTGGGAGCCGCGAGTCACTCAGCAGGGCTCAAGCACAAGTCGGAGGTCTTACGATCTTTCGGGGAGCCGCGAGTCACTCAGCAGGGCTCAAGCACAAGTTCGGAGGTCTTACGATTTTCAGGGAGCCGCGAGTCACTCAGCAGGGCTCAAGCACAAGTTCGGAGGTCTTACGATCTTCAGGGAGCCGCGAGTCACTCAGCAGGGCTCAAGCACAAGTTCGGAGGTCTTACGATCTTCAGGGAGCCGCGAGTCACTCAGCAGGGCTCAGGTGTTTCCCAAGGCGAATCTGCCGGACAGTCCCAGAGCACCCCTTGTTATAGGACGACTCCCCTTTGATGTCCGGAGTCTCTGCAGGCAGGGGTCTTCTCGCCTGGGGGTCACTTGTCGGGGTTTCCTGCCATTGTCTTTTGATCCTTTCAGGGCCGGGTCGGGAGGAGTCCCAGACACCCAGCAGGCGTGGAGCCAGCCCTCGGGGAGGCCGGCGGGCCGATCGAAACCCACCTTCCCAGGGAAGCTCAGAGGTGTGATGGATACTGCTCCTCCCTCTCTCATCCCAATGGGAGCGCGATGTCCCCCAGCCGGGGTGGCGCCTCTAGGCCAGGGTCGCGCTGGGGCCGGGCGGCCATCATGGTGCATGAAGTGGGCACGCGGGCCCGGCGGGGCCAAAAGGAGGAAGGCCACGGACGGGGAAGTCCGGGTCGGTGGTGTGTGTGTTCTGGTGAGAAGGATCGGCTAGGCCGTGGGCTCGGGGGCTGCGTGAGGTGCGGGGGTCAGGGGATGTAGCGCGGGGACTGGGATGACTATGTTACGAGGGCCGGGTCTAACACGCGTCCCCCCCCAGCTGAAAGCCGGAGAGAACTACCCATCTTCTTGGGGGTTCTGTTCGCTGAGGCGGAAGAACCAGGAGAGGCCATCGGCGTTGGCGTGGTCAGCCCCAGGGCGATGCTCCACGGTGAAATCCATCCCCTGGAGGGAGATTGACCACCGCAGTAGCTTGGGGTTTTCTCCTCGCATCTGCATGAGCCATCGCAAGGGGCGATGGTCGGTTTGGACCTTGAAATGGGTGCCGAACAGGTAAGGGCGTAACTTCTTGAGGGCCCAGACTACGGCGAACGCCTCGCGCTCGATGGTGCTCCATCTCTGTTCTCTGGGCAACAGCCTTCGGCTGAGGAAGGCTATGGGCTGGTCTAGGCCTTGGTCATTCACCTGGGACAGGACGGCCCCAATTCCATGCTCGGAGGCGTCCGTTTGGACCACAAACTCCTTGGAGTAGTCGGGGGCCTGGAGGACGGGGGCCGTGCACATGGCCGCTTTCAGGGCATCGAACGCCTCCTGGCAGGCAGGGGTCCACTGCACTTTCTTGGGCTGTTTCTTGGACGTGAGTCCCGTGAGGGGACCGACGAGGCTGCCGTACCCGCGGATGAATCTCCGGTAGTAGCCCGTGAGGCCCAGAAAGGCTCGGACCTCCGTTTGGGTAGTGGGGGGTTCCCAGGCTAGGATGGCGTCGATTTTGGGCTGTAGAGGGGCGACCTGGCCGCTTCCGACCTGGTGCCCCAGGTAGGTTACCGAACCCTGCCCAATCTGGCACTTGCTGGCTTTCACGGTGAGGCCTGCCTGGCGCAGGGCGGTTAGCACCCTCCGGAGGTGCTGGAGGTGCTCACTCCATTCGGAACTAAAAACTGCGATATCGTCTAGATAGGCAGCGCTGAATTTTTCCAGCCCGGCCAAGACTCTATTTACCAGTCGCTGGAAGGTGGCCGGGGCATTTTTCATCCCGAAGGGCATCACGCGAAAGCGATAGTGCCCATCCGGGGTGGAGAAGGCGGACCGCTCCTTGGCTCCTTCTGTGAGCGCAATTTGCCAGTAGCCGCAGGTGAGATCGAAGGTGCTGAGGAACCGAGCAGCCCCGAGTCGGTCAATGAGTTCATCGGCTCGGGGAATGGGGTGGGCATCGGCTCGGGTGACTTCATTGAGTCCCCGGTAGTCCACGCAGAAGCGGAGTTCTGGGGCGACACCGGGGGCAGCTGCTTTCGGAACCAGAACCACGGGGCTTGCCCAGGGACTGTCTGAGGGTTCGATCACTCCTAAGGTCAACATCTTCGAGACCTCGGCTTGAATGCAGGACCGGACCCGATCAGGGACTCGGTAGGTTCGGTGTTTCACTGGCGGGCTGTCTCCGGTGTCCACGTCATGGACACACCAGTCGGTGACTTTGGGGACCAGGGAGAAGAGGTCGGAAAACTGCCCTAGGAGCTGGCGGCAATCCTCACGTTGCTGGGAAGTGAGGGATGGGGAGAGGTTCACTCCTTCTACGGAGCCGTCCTTCTCTTTGGTGCACAGGAGATCAGGGAGGGGATCCGACTCCTCCTCGGACCCGTCATCAGTGGCCAGTAGGAGGCTCAGCTCCGTCCGCACAAAGTGGGGCTTGAGGCGGTTCACGTGGAGGACCCGCAGGGGGTCCCGTGGTGACTGGACGTCCACCAAGTACGTGACCTGGCTCTTCCGCTCAACCACTTTGAAGGGCCCGGTCCATTTATCCTGGAGGGCGCAGGGTTTCACGGGGGCCATGACCCATACCTGCTGGCCCGGCTGAAACTCGACCAGAGTGGCATTCTGGTCGTACCAGCGCTTCATCTCTTCCTGGCTCGCCTCCAGGTTGGCCTCGGCCATCTCTCGGAACTTCCTAGTCTGGTTTCGGAGGGTCAGGACGTATCGGAACACATCCCGGGGTTGGCCTCGGGGCGCCGCCTCCCACCCTTCCTTGACCAGGCTGAGGGGCCCCCGGACGAGGTGCCCGTAGAGTAACTCAAAGGGGCTGAACCCCAAGGATTTCTGGGGAACTTCTCGGTAGGCGAACAGGAGGCAGGGGAGCAGGACGTCCCACTTACGCCGGAGGGGCTCTTCTAGGCCCGCGATCATCCCCTTCAGAGTCCGGTTAAACCGCTCTACCAGGCCGTTTCCTTGGGGGTGGTACGGGGTGGTGAATTTATAGGTCACTCCGCATTGTTGCCACAAGGACGTCATGTATCTGGAGATGAAGTTCGTACCGCGATCGCTCACGACCTCGCGGGGAAAACCCATACGGGAAAAGATTCCCATCAACGCCCGGCCCACCACGGGGGCTGTGACGGTGCGCAGGGGTATGGCTTCAGGGTATCGGGTGGCATGATCCACCAGGACGAGGATAAAGCGGTGCCCTTGGGAGGTTGGGGGGTCCAGAGGCCCCACGATGTCGATCCCGACCCGCTCAAAAGGGGTACTGACGACAGGGAAGGGTTGGAGGGGAGCCTTGCGCTTTCCTCCACTCTTCCCACTGGCCTGGCACGTGGGACAGGACTTGCAGTGGGCTTCTACATCTGCTTTCATGCTGGGCCAGTAGAAGTGAGTCATGAGGCGACTGTAGGTTTTGTCCTGGCCCAAGTGGCCTGCGAGGGGAACGTCGTGGGCCAAGCCCAGGAGGAGGTCTCGGAAGCGTAGGGGTACCACCAGCACTCGGGTGGATCCTAGCTCCACCGACTTCTGCTCGCTGTACAAAAGCTCATTCTCCCAATACACCCGGTGCGTTCCAGTTTGGTCGCCCGCGGCCTGGGCCTCTGCCTGTTGCCGGGGCCTAACCAGGGATGGACAGGTAGCCTGCTCTCGGCAGAACTCCACTCGGGAGGGGCCCCCCTCGTGGCGCCACTGGGCCAATTCGGGCAGATCGCCTAACTCGGTGACCTGTGCGGAGTCGGAAGGTGGGGGTTCGTCACTGGCGACCACCCCTTCTTGTGGGGGGATGTGGGGACCCTCGGCAGGGACCGTCTTGTCTTCAGTGGTCGGGCGTCGTCAACTTCCTCCAGGGGGGTCAGTCGGGCCGCCATGGATCGGGTGGTGGCGCACACCCACTCAGGAAGACCCATCATCCCTAGGTGGGTCTTGCGCTCGACTTGTTTCCAGGGGGAACTTTCCAGGTCGTTCCCCAGGAGACAGTCGACTGGCTGGGAGGTTCTCACTGCGACTTTCAGTTTACCGACCACCCCTCCCCATTCAAAAGGCACCAGGGCTACTTTACACAGACTTTCCGTGTTGTCAGCGGAAAGGACCGGGCAAAAGACATTGGGGAGGACCTGGTCTTCGTTGACCAAATGACTGAGGACACCGGTGATACTGGCCCCGGCGTCACGGAGGGCTTCTACTTGGTGGCCATTGATCGTTACGAGCTGCCCATATTTCTTCGTGTTGGAGGGCAGGAGGCTTCCAGGGACCATTTCCCTATCTCCTAAGGATACTAGGGCCATGGCAGCGGGTTCCCACTCTACGGTCTCCTCAATCTCCTCCCCCAGTGCTACATTGGCTATCTGTCTAGCGGGGGTGCTGCCTGGGTGGTGTGTGGGGCCATGGGGCATTCAGGGTCGTTGGCGTAATGCCCGGGCTTCTGACAACGGAAACAAGTGATGGTCACCCGGTGCCCCCGTCTCAGGGGGGGCCGGATACAGCTGGTGGGGGTGCCGGGAAAGGTGAAGGTTGGGTCTTCGGGGGACTGGACTGGGACTCTCTCTGCCCTCCCTGGTTTCCCCCCCCCTCTCTGGCGGGGTGGTCCTTGGCTGGCTCGGGGGTACTCTCCTACAGGGCCCCGGGAGACCCGGGTGTTGGTCCAGCGATCCGCCTCGACAGCCAGCTTTCTCGGATCCGTGAGCTTGCTGTCGAGCAGATGCTGGCGCAGTTCCACAAAGCAGTTCGCAGCCAGGTGTTCCCACAACATAAGGTCGGTTAGTTCTTCTAGGGTGGTTACCTTGCTGCCTTTGATCCACCCATCGAATGCGCGGCTGAAGACGTTTACATACTCCACCCAGGTGGTGCCCGGGATCTTCCTGCAGTCCCGGAACCGCTGGCGGTACATCTCCGGGGTGAGGCCGTACCTTGTGAGGAGGGCCTCTTTCATGTGGTTGCAGGAGGTCTGCATGGAGGTTGGTAGGTCGAGCAGGGTGTCTCTCCCTTCGCTCAGGAATCGTCCCCACAACCCGGCCCCCCAATCCTTCTGCGGGACCCGATGGGAGGTCATGGCGACCTCGTAGGCCCTGAACCACTGTTGAATGTCATCGTTTTTGTAATATTCTTTGACCACATCCTTGGGGATGTGGACCTTCTGCTCCACCGGGGAGGCCGCCTCTCGGTTCCCCGGGGGCCGCGCTTCTTCGCTTTTTGCATTTAGCTCTATTTCCTTCAAGCTGCATTCGTGCTCCAGTTGAAGTCTCCTTCCTTCGTGTTCCCGTTGGAGTTTTTTCTCTTCTAGTTCTCCTTGCACCCGCATCTGTTCCACTGCTAGCTTTTTCTCGGCTAATTTCAACTCGCCCTCGATTTTGAGTTTGGCTAATTCGAGTTCGTGATGGCGACTTCTTTCTCTGTCTGCGAGTTCCTCCGGGGATAGGCCCCCGTCTGGTACGAAGCTTCGCACCTGGTTGCTGCTGCGTCCTCCTTAGGAGGGTCCAGCTTCGTCGTGGGGCTCCACCGCTCCTTCTGGGCGGGGGGCTCCCGAATCCACCCAAGCTTTTAGTGCCTTCTGCATATCTTCTTTGGTGTTGAGACCAGTGGTAGCGATTTTGAGTTCTTTGCAGAATTGCTTCAATTCTCTGTGTGTGTACTCCTCCAGTTGTTCCGCCTGGAACACGGTACTGGTGTCGTTTTCTGTGAGAACCACGGCGTTTCCTTCTGCCATCTTTGTCGGTAGCGCGTCAGCCGTTCACGGTACGATCTCTAGATTATGGGCCCGAATCCCGTCGCTTGCCACCAATGTTAGAAGGCGACCTCAGAGGAGCCCGGAGGGGGGCCCTGGCTATCCTGAGACCAACCCTCGAGGTATCGTAGCCGGGCACTGGCGGGAGACTCCTCAGGGGAGGAATCTCGTATCTAGGATCGTTCACTCGGCACCACACGACAAAGAGTCACCACACCGGGAGTTCTTAAGAACAAATCTTTATCAGGTCGGAGTTGTAGGATCTTTATGATCCGCAAGGCAAATATATACAAGTGGAGCGCGGGCTCACAGAGTCTTGGAGGGGGGTAGGAGGTAGCGGGACAGTCTTTGGGGATATGGATCAAATACAGGAGCGTACCCGGCGCACAGCTCACAATCCTCGAGCTGGGGGCTACGCTTGTCGTCGTCGGGGTCCGGCGGGACCAAGAGAGTCTGTGGGAGCCGCGTGTCACTCAGCAGGGCTCAAGCACAAGTCGGAGGTCTTACGATTTTCAGGGAGCCGCGAGTCACTCAGCAGGGCTCAAGCACAAGTTCGAAGGTCTTACGATCTTCAGGGAGCCGCGAGTCACTCAGCAGGGCTCAAGCACAAGTTCGGAGGTCTTACGATCTTCAGGGAGCCGCGAGTCACTCAGCAGGGCTCAGGTGTTTCCCAAGGCGAATCTGCCGGACAGTCCCAGAGCACCCCTTGTTATAGGACGACTCCCCTTTGATGTCCGGAGTCTGTGCAGGCAGGGGTCTTCTCGCCTGGGGGTCACTTGTCGGGGTTTCCTGCCATTGTCTTTTGATCCTTTCAGGGCCGGGTCGGGAGGAGTCCCAGACACCCAGCAGGCGTGGAGCCAGCCCTCCGGGAGGCCTGCGGGCCGATCGAAACCCACCTTCCCAGGGAAGCTCAGAGGTGTGATGGATACTGCTCCTCCCTCTCTCATCCCAATGGGAGCGCGATGTCCCCCAGCCGGGGTGGCGCCTCTAGGCCAGGGTCGCGCTGGGGCCGGGCGGCCATCATGGTGCATGAAGTGGGCACGCGGGCCCGGCGGGGCCAAAAGGAGGAAGGCCACGGACGGGGAAGTCCGGGTCGGTGGTGTGTGTGTTCTGGTAGGAAGGATCGGCTAGGCCGTGGGCTCGGGGGCTGCGTGAGGTGCGGGGGTCAGGGGATGTGGCGCGGGGACTGGGATGACTATGTTACGAGGGCCGGGTCTAACACCTGCCCACCCACCCGCCCATCTACCCTCTCTGTTGCTGAACCCCGCCCACCTGCTCACTCTCTCTTGCTGATCCCCTCTCACCCGCCCGGTCTCTGTTGCTGATCCCCGCCCACCCGCCTGTTCTATGTTGCTGGTCCCAGCCCACCCGCCCATTCTCTGTTGCTGGTCCCCGCCCCTTCTCTGTTGCTGATCACCACCCACCCGCCCGTTCTCTGTTGCTGGTCCCCGCCCACCCGCCCGTTCTCTGTTGCTGGTCCCCGCCCACCCGCCCGTTCTCTGTTGCTGGTCCCCGCCCACCCGCCCGTTCTCTGTTGCTGGTCCCCGCCCACCCGCCCGTTCTCTGTTGCTGGTCCCCGCCCACCCGCACGTTCTCTGTTGCTGGTCCCCGCCCACCCGCCCGTTCTCTGTTGCTGGTCCCCGCCCACCCGCCCGTTCTCTGTTGCTGGTCCCCGCCCACCCGCCCGTTCTCTGTTGCTGGTCCCCGCCCACCCGCCCGTTCTCTGTTGCTGGTCCCCGCCCACCCGCCCGTTCTCTGTTGCTGGTCCCCGCCCACCCGCCCGTTCTCTGTTGCTGGTCCCCGCCCACCCGCCCGTTCTCTGTTGCTGGTCCCCGCCCACCCGCCCGTTCTCTATTGCTGGTCCCCGCCCACCCACCCGTTCTCTATTGCTGGTCCCCGCCCACCCACCCGTTCTCTATTGCTGGTCCCCGCCCACCCACCCGTTCTCTATTGCTGGTCCCCCCCCACCCGCCCGTTCTCTATTGCTGGTCCCCGCCCACCCGCCCGTTCTCTATTGCTGGTCCCCGCCCACCCGCCCGTTCTCTATTGCTGGTCCCCGCCCACCCGCCCGTTATCTGTTGCTGGTCCCCATCTACCCGCCTGTTCTCTGTTGCTGGTCCCCGCCCACCCAACCGTTCTCTGTTACTGGTCCCCGCCCACCCGCCCGTTCTCTGTTACTGGTCCCCGCCCACCCGCCCGTTCCCTGTTACTGGTCCCCGCCCATTCTCTGTTACTGGTCCCCGCCCACCTGTTCTCTGTTGCTGGTCTCCGCCCGCCGGCCCGTTCTCTGTTACTGGTCCCCGCCCACCCACCTGCCCGCTCTGTTGCTGAACCCAACCCACCCGCTCTGTTGCTGATCCCCACCCGCCCGCTGTTGCTGATCCCTGCCCACTCTCTGTTGCTGATCTCCACCCACCTGCCCGTTCTCTGTTGCTGATCTCCATCCACCCGCCCGTTATCTGTTGCTGATCCCCGCCCACCCACCCATACTCTGTTACTGATCATTCTCTGTTACTGATCCCCACCCACCCCCCGTTCTCGGTTGCTAATCCACGCCCACCCGCCCGCTGATCCTGGCCTGCTCACCTGCCAGCTCTGTTGCTGATCCCCGCCCACCCGCTCTCTGTTTCTGATCCCCACCCGCTCTCTGTTGCTGATCAACTGCCCACCCGCCTTGTTGCTGATCCCTGCCCTCCCGCCCGCTCTCTGTTGCTGAACCCCGCCCACCCGCCCGTTCTCTATTGCTAATCCACGCCCACCCGCCCGCTCTCTGTCTCTGATCCCCGCCTGCCCGCTCTGTTGCTGATCCCACCTGCCTGCTTTCTGTTGCTGATCCCTGCCCGCTCTCTGTTGCTAATCCCCGCCCACCTGCCTGCTCTCTGTTACTGATGCCCGCCCACCCGCTCTCTGTTGCTGAACCCCGCCCACCTACCCTCTCTGTTGCTGATCCCCTCCCACCCGCCCGCTCTCTGTTGCTGATTGTTAGACCCGGCCCTCGTAACCTAGCTAGACCTGGCCCCTGCACCTCACACCAGCCCCCAAACCCACGGCCTAGCCGATCCTTCCCACCAGAACTCACACGCACCCAACCCGGACTTCCCCGTCCGTGGCCTTCCTCCCTTCGGCCACCCCGGGCCCGCGTGCCCACTTCATGCACCAAGATGGCCGCCAGGCCCCAGCGCGACCCTGGCCTAGAGGCGCCACTCCGGCTGGAGGACATCACGCTCCCCTTGGGATGAGAGAGGGAGGAGCAGTTTCTATCACACCTCTGCGCTTCCCTGGGACGGTGGGTTTCGATCGACCTGCCGGCCTCCCCGAGGGCTGGCTCCACGCCTGCTGGGTGTCTGGGACTCCTCTCGACCCAGCCCTGAAAGGATCAAAGGACAATGGCAGGAAACCCCAACAAGCGACCCCCAGGTGACAAGACCCCTGCCTGCACAGACTCCGGACATCAAAGAGGAGTCGCCCTATAACAAGGGGTGCTCTGGGACTGTCCGGCAGATTCGCCTTGGAACACCTGAGCCCTGCTGAGTGACTCGCGGCTCCCTGAAGATCGTAAGACCTCCGAACTTGTGCTTGAGCCCTGCTGAGTGACTCGCGGCTCCCTGAAGATCGTAAGACCTCCGAACTTGTGCTTGAGCCCTGCTGAGTGACTCGCGGCTCCCTGAAGATCGTAAGACCTCCGAACTTGTGCTTGAGCCCTGCTGAGTGACTCGCGGCTCCTCGAAGATCGTAAGACCACCGGACTTGTAACCGAGCCCTGCTGAGTGACTCGTGGCTCCCACCGACTCTCTTGGTCCCGCCAGACCCCACGACGACAAGTGTATCCCCCAGCTCGAGGATTGTGAGCTGTGCGCCGGGTACGCTCCTGCATTTGATCCATATCCCCCAAGACTGTCCCACTACCTCCTAACCCCCTCCAAGATTCTGTGAGCCCACGCTCTGCTTGTATATATTTGCCTGGCTGATCATAAAGATCCTACCACTTCGATCTGATAAAGATTTGCTCTTAAGAACTCCTCGTGTGGTGTCTCTCTGTCGTGTGGTGCCGAGTGTGCGATCCTAGATACGAGGTTCCTCCCCTGAGGAGTCTCCCGCCAGTGCCCGGCTACGATACCTCGAGGGTGGGTCTCAGGGCAGTCAGGGCCCCCTCCGGGCCCCTCTGAGGCGGCCTTCTAACATTGGTGGCAAGCGACGGGATTCGGGCCCATAATCTAGAGATCCTACCGTGAACGGCTGACGCACTACCGACAAAGATGGCAGAAGGAAACGCCGTGGTTCTCATAGAAAACGACGCCAGTACCGTGTTCCAGGTGGAACAGCTGGAAGAGTACACTCACAAGGAACTAAAACAATTCTGTAAGGAACTCAGAATCGCTACCACTGGTCTCAACACCAAAGAAGATATGCAAAAGGCACTGAAAGCTTGGGTGGATTCTGGAGCCTCCCGCCCAGAAGGAGCGGGGGAGCCCCACGACGAAGCGGGACCCTCCCAAGGAGAACGCAGCAGCAACCAGGTGCGAGGCTTCGTACCAGACAGGGGACTATCCCCGGAGGAACTCGCAGACAGAGAAAAAAGTCACCATCACGAGCTCGAATTAGCAAAACTCAAAATTGAGGGCGAGTTGAAATTGGCCGAGAAAAAGCTAGCAGTAGAACAGTTGCGAGTACAAGGAGAACTAGAAGAGAAGAAACTCCAACGAGAACACGAGGGAAGGAGACTTCAACTGGAACATGAACGCAGCCTGAAGGAAATAGAATTGAAAGCAAGAAGCGAAGAAACGCGGCCCCCGGGGAACCGGGAGGCGGCCACCCCGACGGAGCAGAAGGTCCACATCCCCAAGGATGTGGTCAAAGAATATTACAAAAATGATGACATTCAGCAGTGGTTCCGGGCCTACGAGGTCGCCATGACCTCCCATCGGGTCCCGCAGAAGGATTGGGGGGCTGGGTTATGGGGACGATTCCTGAGCGAAGGAAGAGACACCCTGCTCGACCTACCCACCTCCATGCAAACCTCCTATGAACACATGAAAGCGGCCCTCCTCACAAGGTACGGCCTCACCCTGGAGATGTACCGCCAGCGGTTCCAGGACTGCAGGAAGATCCCGGGTACCACCTGGGTGGAATATGTGAATTTCTTCAGCCGCGCCTTCGATGGGTGGATCAAGGGCAGCAAGGTATCCACCATGGAAGAACTAACCGACCTTATGTTGTGGAAACACCTGGCGGCCAACTGCTTTTTGGAACTACGCCAGCATCTGCTCGACAGCAAGCTCACGGACCCAAGAAAGCTGGCTGTCGAGGCGGATCGCTGGACCAACACCCGGGTCTCCCGGGGCCCTGTAGGAGAGTACCCCCGAGCCAGTCAGGGACCACCCCCCCAGAGAGGGGGGGGAAACCAGGGAGGGCAGAGAGAGTCCCAAGCTAGTCCACCGATGTCCCAACCTCCACCTTTCCCGGCACCCCCACCAGCTGTATCCGGCCCCCCCCTTAGACGGGGGCACCGGGTAACCATCACTTGTTTCTGTTGCCAGAAGCCCGGGCATTACGCCAACGACCCTGAATGCCCCACGCACCACCCAGGCAGCACTCCCTGCTAGACAGATAGCCAATGTAGCCCTGGGGGAGGAGGTTGAGGAGGCCGAGGAGTGGGAACCCGCAGCTATGGCCCTAGTATCCTTAGGAGATAGGGAGATGGTCCCTGGGAGCCTCCTGCCCTCTAACACAAAGAAATATGGGCAGCTTGTAACGATCAATGGCCACCAAGTAGAAGCCCTCCGTGACACCGGGGCCAGCATCACCGGTGTCCTCAGCCATTTAGTACACGAAGACCAGGTCCTCCCCAACGTCTTTTGCCCTGTCATTTCAGCCGACAACACAGAAAGCCTATGTAAGGTAGCCCTGGTGCCCTTTGAGTGGGGAGGAGTGGTCGGTAAACTAAAGGTAGCAGTCAGAACCTCCCAGCCCGTCGACTGTCTCCTGGGGAACGACCTGGAAAGTTCCCCCTGGGGACAAGTTGAGCGCAAGACCCACCTAGGGATGATGGGCCTCCCTGAGTGGGTGTGCGCCACCACTCGATCCATGGCGGCTCGACTGACCCCCCTGAGGGAAGTCGACGACGCCCCGATCCCTGAAGATAGGATGGTCCCAGCCGAGGGTCCCCCCATTCCCCCACCAGAAGAGCCGATCGCCAGTGACGAACCCCCGCCTTCCGACTCCACCCCAGTCACCGAGGTAGGCGACCTGCCCGAATTAGCCCATTGGCGCCATGAGGGGGGCCCCTCCCGAGAAGAGTTCTGCCGAGAACAGGCTACCTGTCCCTCCCTGGTCGGGCCCCGGCAACAGGCAGAGGCCCAGGCCGCATGCGACGAGACGGGGACGCACCGGGTGTATTGGGAGAATGACCTTCTGTACAGCGAACAGAAGTCGGTGGAGCTAGGGTCCGGCCGGGTGCTGGTGGTACCCCTACGCTTCCGAAACCTCCTCCTGGGCTTGGCCCACGATGTTCCCCTCGCAGGCCACTTGGGCCAGGACAAAACGTACAGCCGCCTCGTGACCCACTTCTACTGGCCCAGAATGAAAGCAGATGTAGGAGCCCACTGCAAGTCCTGTCCCACGTGCCAGGCCAGTGGGAAGAGCGGAGGGAAGAGCAAGGCTCCCCTCCAACCCTTCCCTGTCGTCAGTACCCCTTTTGAGCGGGTCGGGATCGACATTGTAGGGCCCCTGGACCCCCCAACTTCCCAAGGGCACCGGTTCATCCTCGTCCTGGTGGACCATGCCACCCGTTACCCTGAGGCCATCCCCCTGCGCACCGTCACGGCCCCCGTGGTGGGCCGGGCGTTGATGGGAATCTTCTCCCGCATGGGTTTCCCCCGCGAGGTCGTGAGCGATCGTGGTACCAACTTTATCTCCCGATACATGAAGTCCTTATGGCAACAATGCGGGGTGTCCTATAAGTTCACCACCCCGTACCACCCCCAAGGAAACGGCCTGGTAGAGCGGTTTAACCGGACTCTGAAGGGGATGATCGCGGGCCTGGAAGAGCCCCTCCGGCGTAAGTGGGACGTCCTGCTCCCCTGCCTCCTATTCGCATACCGCGAAGTTCCCCAGAAATCCTTGGGGTTCAGCCCCTTTGAGTTACTCTACGGGCACCCCGTCAGGGGGCCCCTCAGCCTGGTCAAGGAAGGCTGGAAGGCGGCGCCCCGAGGCCCCCCCGAGATGTGTTCCGTTACGTCCTGACCCTCCGAAACCAGACGAGAAGGTTCCGAGAGATGGCCGAGGCCAACCTGGAGGCGAGTCAGGAGGAGATGAAGCGCTGGTACGACCAGAACGCCACTCTGGTCGAGTTTCAGCCGGGCCAGCAGGTATGGGTCATGGCCCCCGTGAAACCCTGCGCCCTCCAGAATAAATGGACCGGGCCCTTCAAGGTGGTTGAGCGGAAGAGCCAGGTCACGTACTTGGTGGACGTCCAGTCCCCCCGGGACCCCCTCCGGGTCCTCCACGTGAACCGCCTCAAGCACCACTTTGTGCGAACGGAGCTGAGCCTCCTACTGGCCACTGATGATGGGTCCGAGGAGGAGTCAGATCCTCTCCCGGATCTCCTGTGCACCAAAGAGAAGGACGGCTCCGTAGAGTGAGTGAACCTCTCCCCGTCTCTCACTCCCCAGCAATGCAAAGATTGCCGCCAGCTCCTAGGGCAGTTTTCTGACCTCTTCTCCCTGGTCCCTAAGGTCACCGACTGGTGTGTCCATGACGTGGATACCGAGGACAGTCCGCCAGTGAGACACCGGGCCTACCGAGTCCCTGATCGGGTCCGGTCCTGCATCCAAGCCGAAGTCTCAAAAATGTTGACCCTAGGCGTGATCGAACCCTTAGACAGCCCCTGGGCCAGCCCCGTGGTCCTGGTCCCAAAAGCAGCTGCCCCCGGGGTCGCACCAGAACTCCGCTTCTGCGTGGACTACCGGGGACTCAATGAAGTCACCCGAGCCGATGCCCACCCCATTCCCCGAGCCGACGAGCTCATTGACCGGCTCGGGGCTGCTCGGTTCCTCAGCACCTTCGATCTCACCTGCGGCTACTGCCAAATTGCGCTCACAGAAGGAGCCAAGGAGCGGTCCGCCTTCTCCACCCCGGATGGGCACTATCGCTTTCGCGTGATGCCCTTCGGGATGAAAAATGCCCCGGCCACCTTCCAGCGACTGGTAAATAGAGTCCTAGCTGGAAAAATTCAGTGCCGCATATCTCGACGATATCGCAGTTTTTAGCTCCGAGTGGAGTGAGCATCTCCAGCACCTTCGGAGGGTGCTGACCGCCCTGCGCCAGGCAGGCCTCACCGTGAAAGCCAGTAAGTGCCAGATTGGGCAAGGTTCGGTAACCTACCTGGGGCACCAGGTCGGAAGCGGGCAGGTCGCCCCTCTACAGCCCAAAATCGACGCCATCCTAGCCTGGGAACCCCCCACTACCCAAACGGAGGTCCGAGCCTTTCTGGGCCTCACGGGCTACTACCGGAGATTCATTCGGAATTACGGCAGCCTGGTCGGTCCCCTCACGGGACTCACGTCCAAAAAGCAGCCCAAGAAGGTACAATGGTCCCCTGCCTGCCAAGAGGCGTTCGAGGCCCTGAAAGCGGCCATGTGTACTGCCCCCGTCCTCAAGGCCCCCGACTACTCCAAAGAGTTTGTGGTACAAACTGATGCTTCCGAGCATGGCATCGGGGCAGTCCTCTCCCAGGTAAATGACCAAGGCCTAGACCATCCCGTAGCCTTCCTCAGCCGAAGACTATTGCCCAGGGAACAGAGATGGAGCACCATCGAGCGAGAGGCATTCGCCGTAGTCTGGGCCCTCAAGAAACTACGCCCTTACCTGTTCGGCACCCATTTCAAGGTCCAAACCGACCATCGCCCCTTGCGGTGGCTCATGCAGATGCGAGGGGAAAACCCCAAGCTACTGCGGTGGTCAATCTCCCTCCAGGGGATGGATTTCACCGTGGAGCATCGCCCTGGGGCTGACCAGGCCAACGCCGATGGCCTCTCCCGGTTCTTCCGCCTCAACGAAGAGAACCCCAAAGAAGATGGGTAGTTCTCTCCGGCTTTCAGCTGGGGGGGACGCGTGTTAGACCCGGCCCTCGTAACATAGCTAGACCTGGCCCCTGCACCTCACACCAGCCCCCAAACCCACGGCCTAGCCGATCCTTCCCACCAGAACTCACACGCACCTAACCCGGACTTCCCCGTCCGTGGCCTTCCTCCCTTCGGCCACCCCGGGCCCGCGTGCCCACTTCATGCACCAAGATGGCCGCCAGGCCCCAGCGCGACCCTGGCCTAGAGGCGCCACTCCGGCTGGAGGACATCACGCTCCCCTTGGGATGAGAGAGCGAGGAGCAGTTTCTATCACACCTCTGCGCTTCCCTGGGACGGTGGGTTTCGATCGACCTGCCGGCCTCCCCGAGGGCTGGCTCCACGCCTGCTGGGTGTCTGGGACTCCTCCCGACCCAGCCCTGAAAGGATCAAAAGACAATGGCAGGAAACCCCAACAAGCGACCCCCAGGTGACAAGACCCCTGCCTGCACAGACTCCGGACATCAAAGAGGAGTCGCCCTATAACAAGGGGTGCTCTGGGACTGTCCGGCAGATTCGCCTTGGAACACCTGAGCCCTGCTGAGTGACTCGCGGCTCCCTGAAGATCGTAAGACCTCCGAACTTGTGCTTGAGCCCTGCTAAGTGAGTCGCGGCTCCCTGAAGTTCGTAAGACCTCCGAACTTGTGCTTGAGCCCTGCTGAGTGACTCGCGGCTCCCTGAAGATCGTAAGACCTCCGAACTTGTGCTTGAGCCCTGCTGAGTGACTCGCGGCTCCTCGAAGATCGTAAGACCACCGGACTTGTAACCGAGGCCTGCTGAGTGACTCGCGGCTCCCACAGACTCTCTTGGTCCCGCCGGACCCCACGACGACAAGCGTATCCCCCAGCTCGAGGATTGTGAGCTGTGCGCCGGGTACGCTCCTGCATTTGATCCATATCCCCCAAGACTGTCCCACTACCTCCTAACCCCCTCCAAGACTCTGTGAGCCCACGCTCTGCTTGTATATATTTGCCTGGCTGATCATAAAGATCCTACCACTTCGATCTGATAAAGATTTGCTCTTAAGAACTCCTCGTGTGGTGTCTCTCTGTCGTGTGGTGCCGAGTGTGCGATCCTTGATACGAGGTTCCTCCCCTGAGGAGTCTCCCGCCAGTGCCCGGCTACGATACCTCGAGGGTGGGTCTCAGGGCAGTCAGGGCCCCCTCCGGGCCCCTCTGAGGCGGCCTTCTAACACTGATAAGTTCTCTGGTGCTGGTCCCCGCCCACCCACCCGTTCTCTGGTGCTGGTCCCCGCCCACCCACCCGTTCTCTGGTGCTGGTCCCCGCCCACCCACCCGTTCTCTGGTGCTGGTCCCCGCCCACCCACCCGTTCTCTGGTGCTGGTCCCCGCCCACCCACCCGTTCTCTGGTGCTGGTCCCCGCCCACCCACCCGTTCTCTGGTGCTGGTCCCCGCCCACCCACCCGTTCTCTGGTGCTGGTCCCCGCCCACCCACCCGTTCTCTGGTGCTGGTCCCCGCCCACCCACCCGTTCTCTGGTGCTGGTCCCCGCCCACCCACCCGTTCTCTGGTGCTGGTCCCCGCCCACCCACCCGTTCTCTGGTGCTGGTCCCCGCCCACCCACCCGTTCTCTGGTGCTGGTCCCCGCCCACCCACCCGTTCTCTGGTGCTGGTCCCCGCCCACCCGCCCGTTCTCTGGTGCTGGTCCCCGCCCACCCGCCCGTTCTCTGGTGCTGGTCCCCGCCCACCCGCCCGTTCTCTGGTGCTGGTCCCCGCCCACCCGCCCGTTCTCTGGTGCTGGTCCCCGCCCACCCGCCCGTTCTCTGGTGCTGGTCCCCGCCCACCCGCCCGTTCTCTGGTGCTGGTCCCCGCCCACCCGCCCGTTCTCTGTTGCTGGTCCCCGCCCACCCGCCCGTTCTCTGTTGCTGGTCCTCGCCCACCCACCCGTTCTCTATTGCTGGTCCCCGTCTACCCGCCTGTTCTCTGTTGCTGATCTCCTCCCACCCGACCGTTCTCTGTTACTGGTCCCCGCCCACCCGCCCGTTCTCTGTTACTGGTCCCCGCCCACCCGCCCGTTCTCTGTTACTGGTCCCCGCCCACCCGCCCGTTCTCTGTTACTGGTCCCCGCCCACCCGCCCGTTCTCTGTTACTGGTCCCCGCCCACCCGCCCGTTCTCTGTTACTGGTCCCCGCCCACCCGCCCGTTTTCTGTTACTAGTCCCCGCCCACCCGCCCGTTTTCTGTTACTAGTCCCCGCCCACCCATTCTCTGTTGCTGGTCTCCGCCCGCCGGCCCGTTCTCTGTTACTGGTCCCTGCCCACCCACCTGCCCGCTCTGTTGCTGAACCCCACCCACCTGCCCGCTCTGTTGCTGAACCCCACCCACCCACCCGCTCTGTTGCTGATCCCCACCCACCCACCCGCTCTGTTGCTGATCCCCACCCGCCCGCTGTTGCTGATCCCTGCCCACTCTCTGTTGCTGATCTCCACCCACCTGCCCGTTCTCTGTTGCTGATCTCCATTCACCCGCCCGTTATCTGTTGCTGATCCCCGCCCACCCACCCATACTCTGTTACTGATCATACTCTGTTACTGATCCCCACCCACCCCCGTTCTCGGTTGCTAATCCACGCCCTCCCGCCTGCTGATCCCGGCCTGCTCACCTACCCGCTCTGTTGCTGATCCCCATCCGCCCGCTCTCTGTTGCTGATCCCTGCCCACCCGCTCTCTGTTTCTGATCCCTGCCCGCTCTCTGTTGCTGATCTCCACCCACCCGCCCTGTTGCTGATCCCCGCCCTCCCGCCCGCTCTCTGTTGCTGAACCCCGCCCACCTGCCCGTTCTCTGTTGCTAATCCACGCCCACCCACCCGCTCTCTGTTGCTGATCCCCGCCCGTCCACCTGTCCGCTCTGTTGCTGATCCCCACCCGCCCGCTCTCTGTTGCTGATCCCCGCCCACCTGCCTGCTCTCTGTTACTGATCCCCGCCCACCTGCCTGCTCTCTGTTACTGATCCCCGTCCACCCACCCATTCCCTGTTGCTGAATGATGCCCACCCGCCCGCTCTCTGTTGCTGAACCCCGCCCACCTACCCTCTCTGTTGCTGAACGACGCCCACCCACCCGCTCTCTGTTGCTGAACCCCGCCCAGCAGCTCACTCTCTGTTGCTGATCCCCTCCCACCCGACCGCTCTCTGTTGCTGATCCCCCCAACCTCCTGCTCTCTGCTGCTGACCTCCCCACAACCTCCTGTGCTGAATCCCGCCCAACCTTAAAATTTCAAGTGCTCTTTTTTTACTCTAGCGCCAGGAGTATTCTTATGAAGCAGCATTTGTGCTTTATACATTTATTTCCATTCATTCATCTTAACCCATAATGGTCTATCCTCATCTCCTGTATCATTTTCTTGAGGAATAGTGATATATAGTTGTGTATTTGTTGCACTGGCCCACCTCCATTCTGTTGGCTGCAATCTAGCATGATTTCAACAAGTGCCGATATGAGCATTATTTCTGTGGATTGTATTCTCTGTATGAGGGAGTTTGAGACTAAAAAGTGGTCTAATCTTGCATTAATCTTGTGTGCAGCTGAATAAAAAGCAAAATCTAATCTGTGGGATGCTACTTACACCATACATGCTCTAAATTCACATGCTGATGACATTCACCTGCTTTCTCTGAAAGGGGAACCGTTTTGATTACTTCTTTGTGTGGATTAAGCTTTTATCCTGTTGATAATGGTATTTAGGTCTCCTCCTACAACTGTCGCTCTCTGCAGTATTCATTATTGTTGCAATGTTTTCTCTCAGGAATTTCTTTTGACCTCTATTTGGGGCATAGAAAACCCAATGTTATAGATTGTTGAGCCCACCTTTATCACTCTTGAAATTGCTCTCTCAACTTGTTCTGCCGTACTTGCACCACTTTTTCTGTATATTGGCACCCCCAGAATTATCTCCACATTTTTTATGTTATCTGAAAAGTAATACTGCGTAGGAAACTGTATCTCCCCTTTGTTCTATAGAAGATTTAATACTACTATTTCTTTCGCAGGGGAATAGGAGACCCCACACATTTAGACAAATTAGTTTTGTCATTAGTTATCTAAGTGTATACCTCTCTGTTTGCGATCTTCACTACTTGTGCTTTCAAGATATGATACATCTCTTTATCTCAATCCATCTTGGAGTGCCCTTAACCCCTCGCATAAAGTAACCATGTTCAAACTTTGAAGTTCAAAACCAAATTCAAAACTACCAACACTCTCTTCTCCAATATTTTACCTTATTTGTGTTTTCCAGGCCTTTTTGTCCAATTTTTGCATTCTACCCATCATACTACTTGAAATTTCCCTTATATTGCCCACTATTCGTGTTATTCCTCCCTGCAGTCTACTTCCCCTCTTGGCCCAATACAGTACATTTGGGGTCAGATGTACGACCGTTTTTCTGCGGTCACAAAGGGGTATTAGTCCCGTTTGTGACCACAAAAAAACGTGTGGCCCATGTACCAACCCTATTTTGTGAGTCGCTCATCAATTAGCGACTTGCAAAATAGGGTTAGCAACTCGCGATTAAAAAGGGGCGTTCCATGGGCGTCTGAAATGTGTAAATCCTTTCAATATTAAAGAATAATCCAACGTAAACAGGAACAAAGTTGATGTTGTAGGTTTATTGAAGTTAAAGTAATCACACCACTGGAGTGCGTCCTTCCTCTCTGAAGTATGAACGGCAACTGTCTCCCGATACCGTTCATAGTTCAGGAAGGAGGTTGAACGCACGGGAATGCTTATTTTGAAAGATAATCTCATAGCATGCGCGCGTAACATGAACCACGCGCATGCAAATTACAGATTATTGAGGAAACACGAGCTCACCAATAGAATGTGAGCGCGTGAATACATTGAGCAGCACGTGAAGAAAAACATACTAACAAAGCTATCAAAGAAATGTATACAGTATATTACATCACTGTTGGAGGGAGGACCACCGGGGAGTCAGGGGGACCACTCCGGGGCACCTTCCTACCGCAAAGTTATAGCCGAGCGCCGCTGAGAAGCCTCCTAGGAGAGGTCTTTCTCCTATGATCGTACTAGGCCCAGTAACACCACCACACAGGACTCCGTATCAGTTGCTTATCTAGGTACTTTATCAATAGTAGCACATTCGAAATATTTACAGGGGGATCGAGAGATCCAGAAAGAGTCTCAATGTCTTTGTAGGGACAGGGTAGCGGGACAGTCTTAGTACCAGCCTGGTACGGGGAAGCTCTGCGCCAGACCTTGCGTTCGGCCGAAGGTGGCTCCGGGGATCGGAGCCGCAGGTGCTGGTCTCAAAGCAGCTCGGACGTGGAGAGCCGCGACGGTGTCTGCAGGGCTCGGGTGGTAGTTCCGCTTGGGTCTTGATGCGACACAGTCAGCAGGGCTCCGGTGGTAGGTCCGCTTCGGTCGAGCCGCGACGAGGTCAGCCGGGCTCTGATGGCAAGTTCAACAAGGTCGGGCCGCGACAGCGTCAGCAGGGCCCCAAAGGTTCGTGAAGGTCTTTAAGCACGGTGGAGCCGCGACGTAGTCAGCAGGGCTCAGAGCGTGGTTCCAGGATGAGTCTTTCTCCGTAGGGTCAGCCGCGATCCGATCAGCAGGGTTCTTGACTCCGGGATACAACTGCTGTCCTGTTGCAGGGTCGCCCCAGATATAGGTCTGGAGCCCTTTGATGTCCGGACCCTTGCGCCCGGGGGGGCGGAGAGGCCGGGTCGGGAGCGGCCAGACGCTCAGCAGGAGAGGCGCCAGGCCCAGGAGAGCTGTGGGGCGATCGCACCTAGGTGTGGGAGGACGGTTGGGGGTCCCATCGATACTGCCCTCCGCCGGGAGTGGGGAAGTGTTCACGTGGTACCCCCTGGCCAGTTGTTGGAGCCTTGCTGGGGCCGAGGCCGCGTTGAGCGGGGTCACGTAGGCTGGTGCGCAGAGTCACGTACAATCCAAAATGGAGGAGCCCCGAGGTGCAGGGGACCTCGTGCGGCTTGGCGAGGGGGAACAGGACCACGCCACGAGGCCGGCTCCAACAAGCGTCCCCCCCAGCTGAAGGCAGGGAGAGTCACCCATCTCCTTGGGGGTTCACCTCGCCGAGGCGGAAGAATCTGGATAGGCCGCCGGCATTGGCGTGGTCGTTGCCGGGCCGGTGCTCTACGGTGAAGTCCATCCCTTGCAGCGAGATGGACCATCGCAACAATTTGGGGTTCTCGCCCCGCATCTGCATTAGCCACCGCAGGGGCCGGTGGTCAGTCTGGACTCGGAAGTGGGTGCCGAAAAGGTAGGGCCGGAGCTTTTTGAGAGCCCATACCACGGCGAAGGCCTCCCGCTCGATGGTTCTCCACCTCTGTTCTCGGGGCACCAGTCGGCGGCTGATGAAGGCCACAGGTCTGTCGAGGCCCTCGGTGTCCATCTGGGAGAGGACCGCCCCAACCCCGTACTCCGAGGCATCTGTCTGAACCACGAATTCCTTGCCGTAGTCAGGGGCCTGTAGTACAGGGGCAGCGCACATTGCCGCCTTGAGGGTTTCAAAAGCGGTCTGACAGTGGGGTGTCCAGTGCACCGTCTTGGGCGGCTTTTTGGAAGTGAGCTCCGTGAGGGGGCCCACAATACTGCCATAGTCTTTGATAAATCGCCGGTAGTAGCCTGTGAGGCCTAAGAAGGCCCGGACAGCTGTTTGGGTGGCGGGGGGCTCCCACGCCTGGATGGCATCGACCTTCAACTGGAGAGGCGCCACCTGGCCACTCCCCACCTGATGGCCCAGATAGGTCACTGATCCTTGACCGATCTGGCACTTGATGGCCTTAATCGTGAGCCCGGCCCTTTGGAGAGCGGCCAGGACTTCTCTGAGGTGTCCTAGGTGCGCGGCCCAGTGGTTGCTGAAGACTGCAATGTCGTCTAAGTAGGCCACGCTGAAGGCTTCTAGTCCGGCCAGGACCTTGTTCACCAGTCTCTGGAAGGTCGCTGGGGCGTTCTTCATACCGAAGGGCATCACCCGAAAGTGGTAGTGCCCGTCGGGGGTGGAGAAGGCGGATTGTTCCTGGGCGCCGGGGGTGAGCCTGATCTGCCAGTACCCAGCCGTGAGATCAAAAGTGCTTAGGTAGCGGGCGGCCCCTAAGCGGTCGATCAGCTCGTCTGCCCGTGGCAGGGGGTGGGCATCGGTCTTGGTGACTGCGTTTAGGCCCCTGTAGTCCACACAAAATCTGAGTTCCGGGGGGGTGCCGGGGGCGGCGGCCTTCGGCACCAAGACCACAGGGCTGGCCCACGGGCTGTCGGATGGCTCGATGACTCCGAGGGCGAGCATCTTGGAGACCTCCGTTTGTATGCAGGCTCGGACCCGGTCGGGCACTCTGTAGGCGCGGTGTCGCACAGGGGGGCTGTCCCCGGTATCCACGTCGTGGACGCACCAGGGGGTCACCCCGGGCGTGAGAGAGAAGAGGGCAGCGAAGGGTTGCAGCAGCTGCCGGCAGTCATGGCGCTGTTCTGGGGTCAGGGTGGTGGAGAGTTTGACGCCCTCCATGGAGCCGTCTTGGTCCGAGGACCCCAGGGGGTCGGGTAGGGGCTCGGAGTCGCTTTCGCCCCCATCGTCGGTAGCCAGCAGCAGGCTTAGTTCGGTTCGGGCAAAGTGGGGCTTGAGCCGGTTGGCGTGTAGGACCCGGAGGGGGTTCCTTGGGGACTCCATGTCGACCAAGTAGGTGACGGGGCTCTTCTTCTCAACCACCTTGAAGGGTCCGGTCCATTTGTCCTGAAGGGCGCAGGGGTCCACGGGCGACATGACCCAGACTTGCTGGCCCGGCTCGAACTCGATGGTCGAGGCATTTTCGTCATACCAGCGTTTCATGTCTTCTTGGCTGGCTTCGAGGTTGGCTTTTGCCAGGGCCCGGAACTTCCGCAGGGTCAAGAGGTACCTGTAGACGTCGGGGGGGGGGGGGGCATCTTGGACGCTCGCCTCTCAGCCCTCTTTGACCAGGCTGAGGGGCCCTCGGACGGGGTGCCCATACAACAGTTCGAAGGGGCTGAAGCCCAGGGATTTCTGTGGAACCTCTCGATAGGCGAACAGGAGGCATGGCAGCAGGACGTCCCATCTCCTCCTCAGGGGCTCTTCCAGGCCCTTGATCATTCATTTCAAGGTTCTGTTGAACCGCTCGACCAGTCCGTTCCCCTGGGGGTGGTAAGGGGTGGTGAACTTGTAGGTGACCCCACATTGTTGCCAGAGGGATCTCATGTATTTCGAGATGAAGTTCGTACCCCTGTCGCTCACCACTTCTCGGGGGAACCCTACCATGGAGAAGATGCCCATCAGGGCCCGGCCCACCACTGGAGCTGTCACAGTTCGGAGGGGGATGGCCTCTGGGTATCGGGTGGCGTGGTCGACCAGTACCAGGATGAAGCGGTGGCCCAGGGCGGTTCGGGGGTCGAGGGGCCCCACGATGTCGATCCCTACCCGTTCGAACGGGGTGTGGACGGCTGGAAATGGTTGTAGGGGGGCCTTGACTCGACCCCCAGTCTTCCCGCTGGCTTGGCAGGTCTGGCAGGACCGGCAGTGGTGGTCCACGTCTCTCCGCATTCGGGGCCAATAAAAATGGGTCACCAAGCGGCTGTAGGTCTTGTCTTGCCCGAGGTGTCCGGCGAGGGGCACGTCATGCGCCAGGTTCAGGAGGAACTCTCGGAATCGGAGGGTGTGAGAAAGTGGCTCTGTATATACTGTTCCCTAATAGGTACAGGGTGTACAGAGTCCACAGTCCCCCAGAGGCTGATAGAGGTCAAAGTTAGGTATGACCTTACTCTCAAAAAGTGGTAGCTTGGTCGAGCAGTAAGGCAGTACCAGAGGACAGTGTAAAGCATTTATTGTACACACTCAGTCAGCAAATGGTTTCACACACTCAATAACTGAACTCTAGGCCAATGATTTGTATATATAAAATATATGCTTGTTTTATTTTTAGAACCACAAAGGGGGTAAAAATATACTTTCTCAGAATGAGAGGTTGAATATAAATACTTTTGTTTCAAGCAATAAATTTGTGTAAACAGTCACAGTTGGTTGCAATAAACAATCCTATTTCCTAAACATACAATGCATTGAGCTCAATGGTAAATTCAGGTTATTTGTGATAAATTACTTTTTAGATTACTTTTGGAATTCCAGGTCTGGATCCTAGAACCAGCCTGGGGTCAGTATTCAGAATCAAGTGATGAAAGTCGACTTAATAACTGTAATGATTTTTAAATAATATTTAGCTATTTCAAAAGTTAGCACTTAGAAAATATTTCACAGAAAACATTCAATGGATCTCTATGGCAAGAAATTCAAATTGCAGGTAGAGTACTTTATCGTTACTTTAGTAATCCAGGACTGGGTGCCTAGACCCAGGACTGGGGTCCTTATCAAAAGCAGGTAAGTAATTTCGTTTGCAGAAATGGTACGATTTTAAAAGAATATTTCAAATTTGCAAAAGTAGACACAGAAGAAATTTCACAGAAAAGCAGACAATGGTTTCCTATGGGAGAAAAATGAGTTAGAAGTAAGTATAGTTGTGAACACTTTTCAGAGTCAGGGCTGGGCACCAAGATCCAGCACTGGGAGCTCACCTAAGAGCAGGTGAGTAAATTCGTTTTTGTCACTTGGCTGATTTTTAGTGAATATTTGCAGTTTTGAAAAGTTCACACTTAGAAGATTTTTCAAGAAAAAGCCAGTCAATGTTACCCTATGAGGAAAATGAAGTTAGCGGTTTAAGGGTAAGTACTCGACTGGCAGAGTTGAAATTCCGGGCATAGACTCAGGGGTCCCCCAGTGTCAGGTAGGTACAGTTGGTTCACCCTCAGCGGTTTCAGGACGGCCGGGTGCAGAGTGAGTTAGGCCCAATGTTATCCTATGAGGGATAGGGGGGCCTTGGTTGGTGGCTGCTGTCTGGCAAGCCACGCGTCTGTGGGAGCTGGGCTCCTGGTCACTTACTCAGGGCAAGTGGGGAAGTAAGTTAGTGTAGAGAGTGCACTGCCAGGGCCACTCGGGCGGCTGGGTGCAGGGTGCTTTTGAGCCTTCGGGCGCTCAATGGAAGTCAATGGGAATGTTCCGGTTTGGAAAAAGGCTGCAGGCTCGGGGACGAGGATGTTTCCGGTGCCACCACCACTTCGAGGGGTAAGTTGGGTAGTTGTAGGTTAGGTGGGTACCCCGGGATTGGGCACAGGGGGCCGCAGGGCGCCGGGTGCAGGGGTGCCTTTTGACGTCGGGAATCTTACCCTCTGGTTGATCGCGGCTGGGGTGGCACTCGGTTCTGAGGCTGCAGGCTTCGTCCAGGATGTCGAGGGGGGGTCCTTGGGTGCCGGACTCGGGGTCACAGTCGCCGTGGGGTCGTCCTCAGGGTCTTTGTCCACTCCGGCACTGGCCAGGCTTGGCTGGTGCAGAGTGTGTTGGGTCCGCGGTTCCGGGCTGCTGCCAGGAGTTAGGAATAGGTTTCTCGAGTAGAGCCTCTACTCATGGGAGTCCCAGGGAATCAGAGGTCAAAGGTAGCCAGGTCCTCCGGGGTTTTTGAGGTTGCTGGCCACAAGAGATGCCGCGCTGGAGCAGGAGCAGGTTCGAGGGTCGACAGGCCGGTAGGGCTGGGGCCAAAGCAGTTGGTGTCTTCCTCTTTTTAGCAGCTGCAGGGCAGGTCTTTTTTCTTCTTGCTCTTCTTGTAGTTTTTCTATCTGGAATCTGGGGAAGGAAGGTTCAGGGGGCCCCTAAATACTAGATTTAGGGGCGTTACAGGTAGGTGAAGGCCAGGGACCAATGGGTCCTTGTCCTGGGGTGGGTACACCCCCTATCCTGCCTCTCTCCTGTGGGAGGAGGGCAGTAGCCTAATCCTGATAGGGTAGGGCCTCCCATCTTCAAGATGGCGAGAGCCCGGAGATGTGCTTCACCTCGCCTCCCCCACCTGAGGGGTGGGGTGGGCAGGCTGGCACATCCCCTGTCCTTGTATGGGGTTTCCGGCCAAGCTTCCTGCCAGAGTGGGGGGTTGCAGTGGCCTGGGGAAATTCCAACTGGCGGCATGCCTTTGAAGCTTCCCTTTGCTCATCCTGGGGGAGGAGATTTCTCACCTCACCCAGGATGTGCATTGTTGCAGGCCCGGGAGAGCAGGGGCTCTCCCACCCAGGGGTCCAGCAACGTGTCTGCTGTGTGGCAGCCTGGGCAGCCTCAGAGCAGACGTGGATTGTAAGTTAGCTGTAAGGGGGCATCTCTAAGATGCCCTCTGGGGTGCTTAGTACATTAAATCCCACACTGGCATCAGTGTGGGTTTAGTGTGCTGAGAAGTTTGATACCAAACTTCCCAGTCTTCAGTGTTGCCCTTATGGTGCTGTGGAGTTCGTGTTTGACGAGCTCTCAGCACCATGTACTTGTAAAAGGCAGCACTGTACTTACAGTGCCCAGGAATGGACCTGGGTACTGTAGGGGCACAGGGCTCCTGCTCCTGTGCCCACACCATAGGCATAAGGCACCCAGCCAGAGGGGTGGCTGACATATGCCTTGGCAGTATAGGTAATGGGCATGGCACACAGAGATGTGTGCCATGTCGACTCTTTGTTTTGTCCTGCACCCAGACACTCAGCCTGCAAAGGCAGTGTGTGTGTGTAAGGGTACAGGGCCTCTAAGGGTGGCACAATGAGTGCTGCAGCCCTTAGAGGCCTTCCCTGGTCACAAGGCCCTGGGTACCTAGGGTACCATTTACCAGGGGCTGACATGTGGCCAGGGTTTGCCAATTGGGAGTTTGTGTGTTTTAAGGAAGGAACATAGGCCCTGGGCACCTGATTGGCAGGAGCCCAGGGCACAACAAGGGAAAGTGCATCAGCTATTAGGCAAAAAAAGGGGGGGTTACTGCAACAGAAACCCACTTTCTCACACAAGCCCCCCCCAGCCCAAAGGCCAGGAGACTTCTGCCAAAGCTGGGAGAGTCTACCTAGTCTTTCAGGCGAGGAAGAGTTGGGGAAGTGGTTTGAAAGTTGCAGGGCCTACTCTGCCTTACATCCTTCTGCCTAGGTCAGTCCCTTTGGGGAGCTGGCCTGTCTTATTAGTTTCAGGACCTAACTCCCAAGGCTCCTCTCCTTGTCTTTTACTGTCCTGGTCCCATCTTTCTATTTTGGGTTTAGAGGTGTATACCTCGGTAGTTTCTAACCTAGCCAGGGCTAGGCCCAGCTTACCCACAGAGGCTACCCACAGCTTGAGCAACCCCACCATGACCAATAAGGTCAGGGGGCCTGACTTGCTATTTGGCAGGGGGTTAGGCCACCATGCCAAGGATAGGGCTGCCATGAAGGCTAACACCCAGCAGAGGCTGCTGACAGCTGTCAGTGCCCAGTACCATACCTTTAGCTCCTGACTGGCAAGTGAGGGGGCTATTTTATAGTTCTCTTTGGGTCCTGGCTGTTGGTCTGTTTGAGGATAGGGGGTCCCTACTCTTGGTAGGGAACACCCCTCCTCTACCCCTTGTTCTGCCACCTGAGGAGCCACTAATTCAGGCTGGACAGTTGCCTGACTAGTCAGGCCTTGCTGTTGGCTAGGGGGGGCTTTACCAGTGCCATTGTGGGAGTTTTCCCTTACTGGGATAGAATCTCCCTGGCTCTCTGGAACTGTGGCTAACAGTTGCCCACCTTTCCTACCCTGTTTCTTCTCACTCTTTTGGGACTCAGCTGCACTGACTGCAGGTTGAGCCCCCACAGGTTCTTTGGGCGAGGCCTGGCATTGGGCCAGCACCTCTCTTTGGCTCAGTTCCACATCTAAGTGATCATTCCCCAAGAGACAATCAAGGGGGAGGTTTTTACTGACTATCACTTTCCTCCATCTAAGGGACCCAGCTGTGGCTAGGGGCACGATAGCCACAGGCCTAACAGTGACTCCCCCTGGGACAGTTCTTACCCTTCTTGTTTCCCCTGAGACATATTGGTGTGGGAATACCAGCCTGTCATGTACCACAGTGTGACTGGCACAGGTATCTCTCAGGGCAGTGGCTGGGATTCCATTCACCAGTAGGTGGTGGAAGTGTCTACTTCCTTCTGGGATCTCCAGCTTGCTTCTTGGGCCCATTCCCCAGTTGAAAGCTAGGAGGACTTCCTTATCTGAGGACCCTCCCTCCCAAGCTACACTGGCAACCCCCGGGGCTACACTAGTCACCCCTGGAGCTGTACTAGGAACCTTATTTTTAGGACAGCTAGAGTCCTGGGTGTGGTGTCCAGCCTTCTGACAGTTGAAACACCATATTCTGTTGGGATCCCAATTCTTACCTTGGTACCCTGGTTTAGTTTGTGAGGTGTCTTTGGGCCCACCCTCCTGGTCAGGTTTTTGGGGGGCTACCTGGGACTCCTTTCTTTTATCCACAAGGGGTTCACTCTCTTTCTTCTGGGGAGGTTTTGGGACCCCTTGGTTCTGGTCCCTCCCAGTGAACGTCCTAGTCACCCTAGTCTTGACCCAGTGGTCTGCTCTTTTTCCCAAGTCTTGGGGGGATTTTAGACCTTGGTCTACCAAATGCTGATGCAACTTTTCATTAGTGCAGTTACTCAAAATATGTTCCTTCATGAATAAATTGTACAATCCAGTAAAATCCTGCACACCATGTCCAGCTAACCAACCATCCAGTGTCTTCACTGAGAAATCTACAAAATCAATCCAGGACTGGGTCTGGGTTTTGTGAGCCCCCCTGAATCTAATTCTATACTCCTCAGTGGTGAATCCAAATCCCTCAATCAGAGCTTTCTTCATGAGGTCATAGGATCCTGCTTCTGGCCCAGAGAGGGTCAGAAGCCTGTCCCTGCAGTTACCAGAGAACAGTTCCCACAGGAGTGCCCCCCAGAGAGGTTTCTTTACTTTCCTGATATCACAAGCCCTCTCAAAGGCTGTGAACCATTTGGTGATATCATCACCTTCCTCAAATTTAGGGACAATCCCTTTGGGGATTTTAAGGTCAGAAGTTTCCTCCCTATCCTTGTTTTTATTATTGCTGCCACCATTGATGGGTGCTAAACCCATCTCTCTCCTTTCCTTTTCTAGAGCCAGGAGCCTGGACTCTAGATCTATTCTTTTGGCCAGCCTCATAAGGCTGTCCTCTTCACTGGGGGGACCCCCAGTGTTGTCTCTGGGACCAGAGCCACCTGTGTGGTCTCTAGGTGCCCAGATGCTATGTCTTGAGTTGGAGGGTATGGGTGCCATCTCCTCCCTAGGGAATAGTATGGGGAGGTTGCTGTCCTCCTCCCCTGTTTCCCTTTCCTCATCTGACTGGCCATCACCATGTTCAGATGGGTGGTCTTTAGCATACTCAGCCAGGAGCTCCTGGAGCCCTTGTTTGGTTGGATGCTGACCCATTTGTAAATTTTTGAGTTTACATAAGGACCTCAATTCCTTGAAAGACAAGTGTAAGTAAGGTGTGAGGTCGAGCTCCTCCACCAGGTCCATGTTATTATTATCACTAATAGCTGGGTTTGTTTGAGACATTCTAACCTGACAGTTCTAACCCTCTACCCTGACTATAGTGACTTTTATTTTTCTAAAATTCTAATGGGACTTAAGCAAGGCCCTAGCAAGACTTTTAGTAATTTTGGAAAAACCAATCAGAATTCTAAAGGCAATTTTTAAGAGTTCTGTCGTGTGATCAGATGGTAACCAAGTAGTCCAACAAATGCAAGTTTGTATCCCACCGCTGATCCACCAATGTGAGAAAGTGGCTCTGTATATACTGTTCCCTAATAGGTACAGGGTGTACAGAGTCCACAGTCCCCCAGAGGCTGATAGAGGTCAAAGTTAGGTATGACCTTACTCTCAAAAAGTGGTAGCTTGGTCGAGCAGTAAGGCAGTACCAGAGGACAGTGTAAAGCATTTATTGTACACACTCAGTCAGCAAATGGTTTCACACACTCAATAACTGAACTCTAGGCCAATGATTTGTATATATAAAATATATGCTTGTTTTATTTTTAGAACCACAAAGGGGGTAAAAATATACTTTATCAGAATGAGAGGTTGAATATAAATACTTTTGTTTCAAGCAATAAATTTGTGTAAACAGTCACAGTTGGTTGCAATAAACAATCCTATTTCCTAAACATACAATGCATTGAGCTCAATGGTAAATTCAGGTTATTTGTGATAAATTACTTTTTAGATTACTTTTGGAATTCCAGGTCTGGATCCTAGAACCAGCCTGGGGTCAGTATTCAGAATCAAGTGATGAAAGTCGACTTAATAACTGTAATGATTTTTAAATAATATTTAGCTATTTCAAAAGTTAGCACTTAGAAAATATTTCACAGAAAACATTCAATGGATCTCTATGGCAAGAAATTCAAATTGCAGGTAGAGTACTTTATCGTTACTTTAGTAATCCAGGACTGGGTGCCTAGACCCAGGACTGGGGTCCTTATCAAAAGCAGGTAAGTAATTTCGTTTGCAGAAATGGTACGATTTTAAAAGAATATTTCAAATTTGCAAAAGTAGACACTTGGAAGAAATTTCACAGAAAAGCAGACAATGGTTTCCTATGGGAGAAAAATGAGTTAGAAGTAAGTATAGTTGTGAACACTTTTCAGAGTCAGGGCTGGGCACCAAGATCCAGCACTGGGAGCTCACCTAAGAGCAGGTGAGTAAATTCGTTTTTGTCACTTGGCTGATTTTTAGTGAATATTTGCAGTTTTGAAAAGTTCACACTTAGAAGATTTTTCAAGAAAAAGCCAGTCAATGTTACCCTATGAGGAAAATGAAGTTAGCGGTTTAAGGGTAAGTACTCGACTGGCAGAGTTGAAATTCCGGGCATAGACTCAGGGGTCCCCCAGTGTCAGGTAGGTACAGTTGGTTCACCCTCAGCGGTTTCAGGACGGCCGGGTGCAGAGTGAGTTAGGCCCAATGTTATCCTATGAGGGATAGGGGGGCCTTGGTTGGTGGCTGCTGTCTGGCAAGCCACGCGTCTGTGGGAGCTGGGCTCCTGGTCACTTACTCAGGGCAAGTGGGGAAGTAAGTTAGTGTAGAGAGTGCACTGCCAGGGCCACTCGGGCGGCTGGGTGCAGGGTGCTTTTGAGCCTTCGGGCGCTCAATGGAAGTCAATGGGAATGTTCCGGTTTGGAAAAAGGCTGCAGGCTCGGGGACGAGGATGTTTCCGGTGCCACCACCACTTCGAGGGGTAAGTTGGGTAGTTGTAGGTTAGGTGGGTACCCCGGGATTGGGCACAGGGGGCCGCAGGGCGCCGGGTGCAGGGGTGCCTTTTGACGTCGGGAATCTTACCCTCTGGTTGATCGCGGCTGGGGTGGCACTCGGTTCTGAGGCTGCAGGCTTCGTCCAGGATGTCGAGGGGGGGTCCTTGGGTGCCGGACTCGGGGTCACAGTCGCCGTGGGGTCGTCCTCAGGGTCTTTGTCCACTCCGGCACTGGCCAGGCTTGGCTGGTGCAGAGTGTGTTGGGTCCGCGGTTCCGGGCTGCTGCCAGGAGTTAGGAATAGGTTTCTCGAGTAGAGCCTCTACTCATGGGAGTCCCAGGGAATCAGAGGTCAAAGGTAGCCAGGTCCTCCGGGGTTTTTGAGGTTGCTGGCCACAAGAGATGCCGCGCTGGAGCAGGAGCAGGTTCGAGGGTCGACAGGCCGGTAGGGCTGGGGCCAAAGCAGTTGGTGTCTTCCTCTTTTTAGCAGCTGCAGGGCAGGTCTTTTTTCTTCTTGCTCTTCTTGTAGTTTTTCTATCTGGAATCTGGGGAAGGAAGGTTCAGGGGGCCCCTAAATACTAGATTTAGGGGCGTTACAGGTAGGTGAAGGCCAGGGACCAATGGGTCCTTGTCCTGGGGTGGGTACACCCCCTATCCTGCCTCTCTCCTGTGGGAGGAGGGCAGTAGCCTAATCCTGATAGGGTAGGGCCTCCCATCTTCAAGATGGCGAGAGCCCGGAGATGTGCTTCACCTCGCCTCCCCCACCTGAGGGGTGGGGTGGGCAGGCTGGCACATCCCCTGTCCTTGTATGGGGTTTCCGGCCAAGCTTCCTGCCAGAGTGGGGGGTTGCAGTGGCCTGGGGAAATTCCAACTGGCGGCATGCCTTTGAAGCTTCCCTTTGCTCATCCTGGGGGAGGAGATTTCTCACCTCACCCAGGATGTGCATTGTTGCAGGCCCGGGAGAGCAGGGGCTCTCCCACCCAGGGGTCCAGCAACGTGTCTGCTGTGTGGCAGCCTGGGCAGCCTCAGAGCAGACGTGGATTGTAAGTTAGCTGTAAGGGGGCATCTCTAAGATGCCCTCTGGGGTGCTTAGTACATTAAATCCCACACTGGCATCAGTGTGGGTTTAGTGTGCTGAGAAGTTTGATACCAAACTTCCCAGTCTTCAGTGTTGCCCTTATGGTGCTGTGGAGTTCGTGTTTGACGAGCTCTCAGCACCATGTACTTGTAAAAGGCAGCACTGTACTTACAGTGCCCAGGAATGGACCTGGGTACTGTAGGGGCACAGGGCTCCTGCTCCTGTGCCCACACCATAGGCATAAGGCACCCAGCCAGAGGGGTGGCTGACATATGCCTTGGCAGTATAGGTAATGGGCATGGCACACAGAGATGTGTGCCATGTCGACTCTTTGTTTTGTCCTGCACCCAGACACTCAGCCTGCAAAGGCAGTGTGTGTGTGTAAGGGTACAGGGCCTCTAAGGGTGGCACAATGAGTGCTGCAGCCCTTAGAGACCTTCCCTGGTCACAAGGCCCTGGGTACCTAGGGTACCATTTACCAGGGGCTGACATGTGGCCAGGGTTTGCCAATTGGGAGTTTGTGTGTTTTAAGGAAGGAACATAGGCCCTGGGCACCTGATTGGCAGGAGCCCAGGGCACAACAAGGGAAAGTGCATCAGCTATTAGGCAAAAAAAGGGGGGGTTACTGCAACAGAAACCCACTTTCTCACAGAGGGGAACCACCAACACACGGCCGGCTCCTAGTTCGGCGACTTTCTGTTCGCTATATAACAAGTCATTGTCCCAATAGATCCAGTGGGTTCCCGTGGGGTTCCCCGTGGCCTGGGCGGCCGCTTGCTGTCGGGCCCCCTCGAGGGACGGGCAGGCCTTCTGTTCTTGTTGGAACTGTTCGCGGGTGGGGCCCCCGTCGTGGCGCCACTGGGCCAGCTCGGGGATCTCGTTGAGGGATGCGGCCTCGTCGGGGGAAAGTTCGGATGGCCCGGCCTCATCGTCAGGCTCCCCCGTGCCGGAGGAGGGTGGCAGTTCTGGACCCGCAGGCTCCACGGGGGCCACCGCTGCAGCGGCTGGTTGGGCGGTCATGGACCGGGTGGTGGCGCAGGCCCATTCGGGCAGCCCTAGCATCCCCAGATGCTCTCGGCGCTCCACCTGGGCCCAGGGGGAGCTCTCCAGGTCGTTCCCCAGGAGGCAGTCCACTGGAGCGTCGTCACGGACAGTTACTTTCAGGGTGCCTGACACTCCTCCCCACTCGATCCGGGCCATCCGGCACATGCTTTCGGTATTGTCCGCGGTCCGGACAGGGCATAGGACATGCGGCAGGATCTGTTCGGGGGTCACCAGGTGGCAGCGGACAGTGGTCACACTGGCCCCAGTGTCACGGAGGGCTTCGGCCCGTTGCCCATTGATGGTGACCCACTGCTGGTACTTCTGGGTGTTGCTCGGGATGGGGGCTCGGGGCACCATTTCTCGGGTGCCCAGGCATACGAGTGACATGGCAGCCGGTTCCCACTCGGGGGACCCGACGTCGCGGTTTTCCTCCTCTTCTCCTTCCCCCAGGGCTGCGGCGGCTATTTGTCAGGGAGGGGGCCCAGCGGTCCCGTTTCGTCGGTTCACGGGGCAGGCCGGGTCGCTCGCATAGTGGCCTGTCTGTTGGCAGCCGAAGCAGGTCACTGTTGGTCGGGGTCCAGGCCTGGCGATGGGGGTACCCCTACGGACCAGGGTCGGGGACGTGTGGTTGGCGGCTTGGCCTCGTGGCGGGCTTCGGGGCGGCCCGGCCGGGAATTCTCGACTGCGGTGGGACCCTCCTCCTCCGCCCCGCTGGCGAGGAGGTCCTGTGGTACTCCGTTGGTAGTCCCCCACGGGGTTCCAGGGGACCCGGGTGTTGACCCATCGGTCGGCTTCGGCGGCGAGCTTCCGGGGCTCGGTCAGTTTGCTGTCAAGGAGGTGTTGCCTTAGTTCGACAAAGCAGTTGTTGGCGAGGTGCTCCCAGACAATGAGGTTGAACAGTTCGCTGTACGAGGTGACCTTGCTCCCTCTTATCCACCCTTCAAAGGCTCGGCTGAAGAAGTCCATGTATTCGACCCATGTGGTACCGGGGAGCTTCTTGCAGTCCCGGAAGCGCTGCCGGTACATCTCGGCTGATAGTCCGTAGCGGGTGAGTAGGGCCTCTTTCATGTGGTCGTACGAGGTCATCACCGCGTCGGGGAGTTGCAGCAGGGTATCCCGGCCCTCGCTGAGGAACCTCCCCCATAGGCCGGCACCCCAATCCTTCCGGGGTACCCGATGGGAGGTCATGGCTACCTCGTATGCTCGGAACCATTGCTGGATGTCGTCGTTTTTATAGTACTCCTTGACGACATCCTTTGGGATATGAACCTTTGGCTCGGTCAGTGGCAGAGCGTCCCGGGATCCGGGGGTGCTGATCTCCCCCGTTTTGGATTTCAGTTCGAGTTCCTTGAGGCCCCTCTCATGCTCGAGGGTTAGCCGTTTCTCTTCTAGTTCTCGATGCCGTTTCTTTTCTTCGATTTCCTCCTGCAGCCGTAGTTGCTCCAAGGCCAACTTTTTCTCCGCCAGCAGGAGTTCACCGTCCAGCCGTAGTCGTGCGAGTTCCAATTCGTGTGTCCGGACCCTCTCCCGTTCTCGCATTTCTTCGTGGGATAGGCCGGCTTCCGGGATGCTTCGTCCCCCATCTGCCGGGGTCCTGGTCGGCGGCAGGTTTTCGTCCCGGGCCGAGGTCCCTTCGCCTTGGGGTGGAGTGGCCTCGGATTCTGCCCAGGCTTTCAGGGCTTTCTGCATTTCTTCCTTGGTGCCCAATCCTGTAGTTGGGATCCCTTTGTCCTTGCAGAATTGTTTCAATTCTTTGTGGGTGTATTCTTCCAACCTTTCTTGCTGGAAGGTTGCGGCCACGGTTGTTTCTTGGCTGCTCATGGTTCTCTTTCTTTTTCCGTCTGGTTAGGCAGCGGGTGCGTTACTTGCCTGTACGATTGCGTCTGGCTCGGATCCCGTCGCTGGCCACCAAATGTTGGAGGGAGGACCACCGGGGAGTCAGGGGGACCACTCCGGGGCACCTTCCTACCGCAAAGTTATAGCCGAGCGCCGCTGAGAAGCCTCCTAGGAGAGGTCTTTCTCCTATGATCGTACTAGGCCCAGTAACACCACCACACAGGACTCCGTATCAGTTGCTTATCTAGGTACTTTATCAATAGTAGCACATTCGAAATATTTACAGGGGGATCGAGAGGTCCAGAAAGAGTCTCAATGTCTTTGTAGGGACAGGGTAGCGGGACAGTCTTAGTACCAGCCTGGTACGGGGAAGCTCTGCGCCAGACCTTGCGTTCGGCCGAAGGTGGCTCCGGGGATCGGAGCCGCAGGTGCTGGTCTCAAAGCAGCTCGGACGTGGAGAGCCGCGACGGTGTCTGCAGGGCTCGGGTGGTAGTTCCGCTTGGGTCGAGCCGCGACACAGTCAGCAGGGCTCCGGTGGTAGGTCCGCTTCAGTCGAGCCGCGACGAGGTCAGCCGGGCTCTGATGGCAAGTTCAACAAGGTCGGGCCGCGACAGCGTCAGCAGTTCCCCAAAGGTTCATGAAGGTCTTTAAGCACGGTGGAGCTGCGACGTAGTCAGCAGGGCTCAGAGCGTGGTTCCAGGATGAGTCTTTCTCCGTAGGGTCAGCCGCGATCCGATCAGCAGGGCTCTTGACTCCGGGATACAACTGCTGTCCTGTTGCAGGGTCGCCCCAGATATAGGTCTGGAGCCCTTTGATGTCCGGACCCTTGCGCCCGGGGGGGCGGAGAGGCCGGGTCGGGAGCGGCCAGACGCTCAGCAGGAGAGGCGCCAGGCCCAGGAGAGCTGTGGGGCGATTGCACCTAGGTGTGGGAGGACGGTTGGGGGTCCCATCGATACTGCCCTCCGCCGGGAGTGGGGAAGTGTTCACGTGGTACCCCCTGGCCAGTTGTTGGTGCCTTGATGTCGGGGCATGCTGGGGCCGAGGCCGGGTTGAGCGGGGTCACGTAGGCTGGTGCGCAGAGTCACGTACAATCCAAAATGGAGGAGCCCCGAGGTGCAGGGGACCTCGTGCGGCTTGGCGAGGGGGAACAGGACCACGCCACGAGGCCGGCTCCAACAATCACCCTTCTCCTTTCACAAAGAAAAACAAAATTGATGTTAATGAAAATAAAAATCTTTGTATCTTGAGGGAAATGTACAATTACGAGTAGGTCTTGTGGAAATAGGCTCAGAAGACGTAGGGGTAACAACATTTTTGAGGGTCAATAGGAAATGAAGATCTTGAGACAGAATCTCCTGAGAAATCATTTCTGAATGACATTAATGAATCTGGTGAGGTGGAACCATCTAAAAAGTATGAAAAATGTCACTTGCTTGATGCGGAGTTAATTTGATTAACATTCTCTTACTCCACCAACCTTTATGACCAAGAAACACCGATCCTTTAGATAATTTAAGAATTTGTACAGGAAGAGATAGTTTTGAAAGACCCTTCTTGACTTTCTTAGGAGATTTGATCATGACCCAGTCCCCAATTATAAAATCATTAGCATAGTTACAAGCTCTGGTGTCGAAGTTTTTCTTTTGTATAGCTTGTTGGACTGCAACCTTTTTAAGCATGTTTTGTTTATCTTTGCAAAACAAACTTGAATTATCATTCTTTCTCAACATCCTAATCCATGAAGGACAAAGAGTCCCATTTGGATCTCTCTTCTTGAACAGTCTAAAGGGTGACACCCCAGTTGAAGAATGAGGAGTTGTGAGGTATGACCAAATCTTTTTTTTCAAAAACATGTCTACAGGTACATTAGTAGCTAGAGCTGATTGTTTTCCCTCTTTTATAAATCTATTCATTCGTTACACTAAACCATTGGCCGAAGGAGAATACAGGGAAACCTTTAAATGTTTAATAGCATGAGCTGACAAGAACTTTTCCATTAAATTTGAGGTAAAGTGGGAACCATTGTCTGTGACTAACTCTCTTGGAAATCCTTCGGAAAGAAAAATTCTAGAGAGAAAGTTAATCACAGATGATGTGCGAGGAGAAGAACAAAATTCAACTTCCACCCATTTTGAATAATAATCTATTAATACTAATATGTATTTTCTGTCATTAGAAAGTACTTTGAATGGTCCTGCAAAATCCAATGCTAATTGTGTCCATGCCTCTTCTGGAACTGGAACATTATGCAAAGGTGTTTTTACCGTTTTCCAGTGTTTATCAGATACTAGACAAGTTTCACAAGAATGTATCCACTTGGTAACATCTGAGTCTAGGCCAGGCCACCAAATATTTTCTTTCAACCTCCTTGAGGTAGCACCTATACCCAAATGCCCTTCATGTGCTATTTTAACATTTTTATTTCGCAAAGATGTTGGAGGAACTGCGAGATCACCACGCATGACCAAACCTTCAACTAGGGAAAGTTCTTGATTAATTTGTGCAAAAGATTTTAAAGGAGAGGGAAGAGAACGTTCCTTAGGCCAACCTGACACGATCATGTTTCTTACTGCCAAAAGAATGGAATCTTCCCCAGACGCTTTCACCCAATCATCTTGAGTAATATGAGGCAAGTCATTGGCAAAATCCTCAACAGAAGCTACCACACATTCTACATCATCAAAACCTGAATATGAAGAGTTATCTTTTAATGATAACCTGGAAAGGCAATCTGCTCTTGTATTACGACCAACAGGTATGTGTTTTATAACAAAGCTATATTCATGTAAGCGTGACAATAAGCAAACAAGTCTCGAGGAAGCTTTTCCTGTCCCATTTCCATTTAGTAGATGTATTAGTGGCTTGTGATCAGAAAAAATTTCAAATTGAGGACCCCAAATGAAAGTTTTACATTTTTCCACAGCCCATGTACAAGCAAGAGCTTCTTTCTCAATTGTACTGTAGTTTGACTCTCCGGTAGAGAGAGATCTGGAAGAAAAAGCCGCTGTATTTTCCTTGCCGTTGACCAATTGACAGAGAACAGCCCCTAAGCCATTTTGACTCGCATCAACAGATAAAGTACATTTTTCACCAGGTGAAAATGGAGAAAGAGCAGGACCTTGAATAATGAGTTTGTTAATTAATTCAAAAGCTTGTTGTGCTTCAGTTCCCCACGCAAAACATGCGTTCTTTTTCAACAAGACACGTAGGGGTTGCACAACCTGAGCATAATTTGAAATGAACTTCGAGTATTATTCTGTCATGCCCAAAAATGATCTCAACAGGTCTTTATTTTTGGGTGCCACGACTTCATCAATAGCTTGAGTGAGCGAAAACTTAGGCTTGATTCCTGAAGCAGAAATAGTGTGCCCTAAGTAGTCAAGGGAACTTTCCTCAGAGTAGATATGTGCTCAAACTTATTTTTTGAAAAAATTAAAACATCGTCCTGATAGGCTTGGACTGACTCAATACCCTTTAACATGTGATCCATAAATCTCTGAAATACACTTGCCGCTGAGGCTAAGCCATAAGGCAGTCTAAGATATTTATATGCACCAAAAGGTGTAACAAATGTGGTAAGGTCAGTGGACGATCTAGATAATGGTATCTGATGATATGCTGACCTTAAGTCCAGAATGGTAAAACAGGTTGCACCAGCTATGTTGGATAACAAATCCTGAATTTTCGGTAAAGGATGACAATCCACGATAATATTCTTGTTAAGTGTGCGCAAGTCAGCACACAGACGAATTGTCCTTTTTTCTTACTATTACAATTGGACTAACCCATTCTGAAGATTCTGTAGGTTGAATAATACCTTCTTTGACCAGTTTATTTAGTAATATTTTAAGGTCATTTCTAGCACTTAATGGAACTGGTCTAGCATTATGAGAAATTGGTATAGCATTTTCTTTTAGCTTGATGACATGCTGTACTTTTTTGACTTTACCAATGTTTGGGGTGAACACCTCAGGAAATTCTGTAAGTACGGTTTCAGGAATATTTGTAAGATCAAGCGAATTATTAGAATTATTACCGTGAATAGAAGAGATAGAGATTTCATCACTGGGCTCGACAAATCCACTCGCCCGCTCGCATATGCGAGGTAGAATTAATGAGGACGAGCTATTTTTAGGTCCTACTCGCCCTTTCTGGCGAGTAGGAAAACAAACTAACTTTTATCCTCTGTCTTTAAAAACGGAGCAAATGTGACAAGTTAACAAGATTTAAAGGCATTTTTATTGCTCACAAAGCTAATGAGCAATAAAGATGCCGTTAAATCTTGTTAACTTGTCACATTTGCTCCGCTTTCAGAGACGGAGGTCAAGTAGGGTGAAGTTAGGTCGAGGAGATTTTTGAAGGTACTAGACCTGCAGGACTAGTACCATTTTTCGGATTTTTCGAGCCCTGCATCATTAATTTGAATAGGATTTTCAGAGCCAGGAACTAATTTCAAACCCATCCTAGCTAAATCCTGCCATCCAATAATATTCTTCCCTTTAGGAGCCACATACACTTTGGTAGAAATGTTACGATCTAAACAAGTAATGAATTCCATAAAATACCCAAGCATATCAATTATATTGTGAGAAGTTGGCCTGATATGTAGTGCTCACTATTCTAGTGATCACTGTGTATCATTCCAAACGACCCTTATTGATGATTGGTTGTAAGTCAACCTTTTAGACCAGCTATCCTAGTAGCGTGGATACGAGCAGTCTTAGGCTAAACTCTAGAGGGCGTGTTAAGCCAGCTGTTTACCATCACATATACCCCTTGAACACCAAGTGAAAGGACACCACACAAGTTGTTATGAAAATAAAAGGATATTTATTTATGACAAGACTACCCTGGCTCTTTATGAGTCAGGGAGCTAAGCACACTACAAAACTCTTAGGAAAATACTTCAGTTGCACAATTTACACAAATGCCCGAGGGGCACGAGAAACCATCTACACTAACAGTGAAATGCGAATGGTTAGAGTCTGGAGATACTGATTCCGGAGTGATCCGATCAGTGGGACTAAACGAAAAAGGAACTGGACACTTGTAGAGCGAACCTGCGATGGAGCACCGAGATGCTCGAGTTACCTAGCCCGGGGGCTGCGGCTGCGTGAAGTTCGTCAAGATGTCGGGAGTCCTCGTGTAGTCTCAGGAGCCTGAAAGAAGAAGTTGCTGGCAGGCGACCAGTGACGATGTTCAGAGCGATCCAAGCCTGGATCGGTGGTGAAGGAAAACCTGAAAGCAGAGGGGACTCAGTTCTCAACCGCTAGCCAGCGATCGTGTGGGTACCAGGAGGGTACCGGCTGAAGTCACCTCGACCAGGTGAGTGGGTGACGTCGGACTCGGCTGTTCCTCGGACCAGGAGGCGCGGCGGCGACCAGGATGGAGGGCGAGCTGTCCCACGAAGGTGTCTGCTGTCGATGATGCTGGGCCCAGGAAGGGGCAGCGGATCTTGGCAGTGGCCACCCAGGCGGGGGAGTCAAGATGGCGTCGGGAGTGGACCAGGAGGGTCCGTGGTACTCCTCTGTTGAAGGGGAGCAAGAGCCAGTCTGGAGCAACCAGACTAGTGATGAAACAATCGTGGTGCGTCGTGAAGAGGGCCACAAGCCGGTCGGCAAGTGGTCGAACAACGCGGTGAACAACAAGGAGCGGAAGGGCCCCCACGCAGATCTCGGGGATGCTGGGGAGGCAGACTTCGATGCTGGAGCTGCTCAGGGTTAGGGCTTCTCAAACCCTAGGTGCACTCACTCGAGGGTCCCTCGGTGGGCGTGCTAGATAAGCGTCGTGCAGGTTCTGAAGATAGCCGGTCCCGCAGGTCTCGTCACACCTACGACTCTCAGCTGAGCTGATGAGGGAGGTAAAAGGTCAGAGATGGCAGGGAACTCGGGTCTCGTCGAGCTGGGCAGTCTTGATCCGTAGGAGAGACTTACAGCAAACCGCAAGCGCTTAGATGGTGCCTGCTGGTGCAGGGTGGCTACTCCTTAGCCACAAGGGAGAGTCTTCAGAAATAGTCAAGAGTTCCTTTCGTGGAAAGTAGTTCGTGATTCGGAGTTATCCGATTATCTGATTATCCAATTTGGGAAGGGGACTCGCTCCTACCTTTATTCTAAGAGAAAGGGGCTGGCCCGTGATTAGGTTCTACCTATGGGTGGAGCCAGGAGGGGGGTGGTTACACCCCTATCCTTCGTCCGGCTTCGCGCCAGCTCAGGGGCTGGTGTGCCCCCAAAACTGGTTTGAGCCGGGCTATGCACAGTGAGCACCGGGGTGCCACTTGCAGTCACCTTCCTTTCAGCCCTGCCTACCTGGGATACACAAACCCTGTCTGGGACGGTGCTAACACCGCCCTCGACAGGAAACCCTTTGTCCAAGCTCCCCTTGCTGGAAGGTCCCCCAGCAGCAGGAGGTCAGACTTGTGTCTGGTGGCAGCATCCATTTTGTGATGCTGAGGCTTGAGTCAACTTTAACCGGGGTTCAAGGTTACTTCCATGTCGTGTCCCTCTAAAAGGGGGGAATGCTAACCCCGTCACCAGGACTGGCGAGGGGTTCGTATTCCCATTCGTATGACACCTTACTCGACATGTATAGGTGATGCGATGCCAAAGTTAGCAAATAACCGCAAGGATTATAATGCCTTAAAAGTAGTTGGCCCGCGTCACCATGGAACGGCTATTAGGGCTTGGTTCCGCAAGCCGTCGACGGGCTCAGCTCGCGCCAGAGCACCGTCCCACATGATTCCCTGCACTCTGCCTTCAGGATTGATAAGGCCTGCTATAGGAGTGACTGATAGGAATCCATGTGTCCATTTTAGGGTTAGGTGTAGGAATACTACACCTACAGCAACGGGTGATTACACCACGTGGCCCCAGCTGTCGTGCAGCCAGTTGTGTCAGATTTGGGCGGCCATTCCAGGGGTGGCATAATACATGCTTCAGCCCCTGGTAGGCCCTGGGTACACCGATGCCCTGGATACCTGTGGTATGCTGAGACAGGGACTGACAAGGTGGCCCAGTTCCAATTAGTGGATGCACCTAACGTACATGTGTGTTAATTTCGAGAGAGAACAGCTAGGCTGTGGGTCTGATTGGCAGGCCCACAGCCGGAGAAAGTCGTAAACCAATGAAGCAAAAGCAAAAAATCTGGGTGATCATAGGATTGCAGACCCTACTCTCCTACATGACCCCCCCCCAAACTTTGGGACAATAAGCTAACCTTGACCAGGTGAGTCTTCTTGCTCTAAGTGGAAATACCTGGAGAGCCCATCTGCATTGCCATGATCAGTGCCAGGTCTATGCTCCACTGTGAAATCCATCCCCTGTAGGGAAATGGACCACCTAAGTAGTTTGGGGTTTTCACCCTTCATTTGATTTAGCCACAAGAGGGGCTTATGGTCGGTCTGAATCTTGAAGTGAGTGCCAAACAAGTATGGCCTCAACTTCTTCAGGGCCCAAACCACAGCAAAGGCCTCCCTCTCAATAGCTGACCAATTCTTCTCTCTGGGGGTCAGCCTCCTGCTAATAAAAGCTATGGGCTGGTCATGACCATCAAAATTCAGTTGCGATAGAACAGCTCCCACACCCAGCTCCGAAGCGTCTGTTTGGACAATGAATGGTTTGGAGTAGTCTGGACTCTTTAGGATAGGTGCTGTGCACATGGCCTGCTTTAGGTCATCGAATGCCTTCTGACAGCTTGCTGTCCACTGAACTTTTTTTGGCATCTTTTTACTTGTCAGGTCGTTTAGCGGGGTCACAATGGATCCATAATTTCTGACAAATTTCCGGTAATAACCAGTCAGGCCCAAGAAAGCTCGAACCTGAGTCTGGGTGGTTGGAGGAGCCCAGTCCTGGATGGCCTGTATCTTGCTCTCCAATGGTTGAACCTGGCCTCCACCTACAAGGTGGCCCAGGTATACAACCTGTGTCTGCCCTATCTGGCACTTGGTGGCCTTGATAGTGAGGCCTGCCTTCTGCAGGGCCTCTAACACTTTCCTCAGGTGGACCAGGTGATCCTCCCAGGTGGAGCTAAAGACAGCGATATCGTCCAGATACGCCGCACAGAAGTCGTCCAACCCAGTGAGAACTCGATTCACCAGCCTTTGGAAGGTGGCAGGTGCATTTTTCAAACCAAAGGGCATTACCACGAACTGATAATGCCCACCCGGGGTAGAAAATGCTGTTTTGGGCTTGGCCTCCTCAGCTAACCTGATTTGCCAATACCCAGCGGTCAGGTCAAACGTACTTAAGTAGTTGGCCGAGGCCAACCGGTCGATAAGTTCGTCTGCTCTTGGTATCGGGTGGGCGTCGGTCTTAGTGACCGCATTGCGACCTCTGTAGTCCACGCAAAACCTCATCTCTTTCTTACCGCCCTGGGTGTGAGGTTTCGGCACGAGCACTACGGGACTAGCCCAGGGGCTGTCCGAGGGTTCAATGACTCCCAGCTCCAACATTTTCTGCACCTCTGTCTTGATGCAGTCTCTGACATGATCAGGTTGCCGATAGATTTTACTCTTTACGGGCAGACTGTCCCCAGTGTCGACCTCATGGGTACACCACTTGGTCTGACTGGGTGTCAGAGAGAACATATGTCGAAAGGATTGAAGAACCTGTTTACAATCCTCTTGTTGATGCCCAGAGAGGCTGCCACAAAAGACAACACCATCTACTGATCCATCGTCAGGGTTCTGAGAGAGCAGGTCCGGGAGAGGGTCACTCTCCTCCTCCTGTCCCTCATCTGTGGCCATGAGCAAGCCCATGCCCTCCCTGTCGACATACGCCTTGAGCCTGTTTACGTGGAGCACCCTGTGGGGGCTCCGGGGAGTTCCCAGGTCTACCAGGTAGGTGACCTCTCCCTTTTGCTCAATGATCGTGTGGGGCCCAGACCATTTGTCTTTGAGTGCTGCTGGGGCCACTGGCTCCAGCACCCACACCTTCTGTCCAGGCTGATACACCGTCAGGACAGCCTTTTGGTCGTGCCAAGCTTTCTGTAATTCTTGGCTCGCCTCAAGGTTTTTAGACGCCTTTTCCATGTACTCCGCCATCCGCGAGCGGAGACCGAGCACATAGTCCACAATGTTTGATGCCGGCTTTCTGAGAGGTCTCTCCCATCCTTCCTTTACCAAACAAAGGGGTCCCCTTACAGAATGTCCGAACAGAAGCTCAAAAGGGCTGTAGCCAACCCCCTTCTGCGGGACCTCTCTGTAGGCGAACAAGAGGCAGGGTATCAGGACATCCCATCTCCGCCGAAGCTTTTCAGGTAGTCCGTGAATCATCCCTTTTAGGGTCCGGTTGAATCTCTCAACCAGCCCATTGCATTGTGGGTGATAGGGTGTGGTGAACTTGTAGTTGACACCACATTCCTTCCACATAGCAGTCAGATATCCCGACATGAAGTTTGCACCTCTGTCTGAGACGACCTCCTTAGGGAAGCCCACTCTGGAGAACACTCCAAGTAGGGCCCGTGCCACCACAGGTGCCGTAGTGGTCCTAAGGGGAATAGCTTCAGGATACCTGGTGGCGTGGTCCACCACCACCAGTATAAACTTGTGCCCTGATGCTGTCTGGGGTTCCATTGGTCCGACAATGTCGATCCCCACTCGTTCAAAGGGTACCCCCACCACTGGTAGTGGTATGAGGGGGGCCTTTGTCGTGCCACCTGACTTACCACTGGCTTGGCAAGTGACACAGGAGCGGCAAAACTCCTTCGTATCTTCGGACATGTGGGGCCAGTGAAAGTGTGGAACAATTCTGTCCCAAGTCTTATTCTGGCCTAAGTGACCTGCAAGGGGAATCTCGTGGGCCAAGGTGAGAAGGAAACCTCTCAGAGACAAGGGGATGACCAGCCTCCTGGTCGCACCAGGTTTGGGGTCTCTTGCCTCAGAGTACAGGAGTCCATCGTCCCAGTACACTTTGTGGGTACCCGTGGCGTTCCCTGCAGCCTCAGCAGCGGCCTGCTGTCTGAGGGGTTCAAGTGAGGGGCAGTCTAACTGTGCCTTCCCCAGGTCTTCCCTGGAGGGTCCCCCTGAGCCCAGAAACTCAACCTGACCAGGTTCAAGCTCTTGCGGCTCAGTTTCCCTCAGTTCTTTAAGGTCAGCCTCCTCGGAGACTTGATCCACGACCTGGGGCAAGGGGGAAGGCGAAGCCTTACCCTTACTGCTCCTTTTCTTGGAAGGTGTCTGGTCCGTTCTTCCAGGATCCAGCACCTGTTCAGTGGGGCATCTTTTGGCCTGTGACCTGGTCACAGCAAGGACATGTGCTGGCAAACCTAACATTTCCATGTGAGTCCTCTGCTCCACTTCTGACCATTGTGACGTTTCCAAATCATTGCCCAACAGACATTCTACGGGGAGGTCTGAACTAACCACAACCTTTTTCGGGCCACTTACCCCTCCCCAGGAGAAATCAACAACTGCCATACTGTGATTGGTAGTGACGTTGCTGGCATTGGTCACTAGGTAACTGGTACCTAGCATGATCTGTCCAGGGTCCACGAAGTTAGGCGTCACCATGGTGACACTGGCACACGTGTCCCTGTAGGCCTGAGCCACTCTTCCATTTATCAAAGGTGTCTGCCTGTATTTGCCCAAAGTATTGGGACTGGCATCAGGGGACATATCCATATCCCCTGTACAGACAAGGACGGCCTGAGTGAGCGTGCCGACTAAGTCGTCACTCCCCTCGGTTCCCAAGGTTAACCCAACTAATGCCTTGGGAGGCGCACTACCACTGCTGACTGTACTAGGGGGCGCAGGTGCCTTAGGGGCTGCAGTGGTAGGAGTTTGCCCTCCTTTCTTGGTGCACTCACTAAACCAGTGAGTCTTACTTTTACAGTATTGGCACCACCTTTTTGACTGGCCTTCTTGAGTCTTCTTCTTCTGTGAAGCCTGACCCCCACCCTCTTTGGTTTGTTGGGGACCTGTCGAAGACTTCTGGTCATTTTGTTCGTTCTTGTTACCCTTTTGGTCTGCTTTCTTCTGACCACCCTGGTTCTGATTCTGGTTCTGCTTGACCCTTGTTCTGACCCATCTGTCTGCCTTCTTTCCCAATTCTTGGGGAGAGGTCAGATCCGAGTCGACAAGGTGCTGATGCAACAATTGGTTCTGACAGTTGTTTAAAATCTGTTCTCGCATGATAAGATTGTACAATCCTGTGTAATCAGTAACCTTGCTACCCAGCAACCAGCCTTCCAAAGCCTTAGTGGCACAATCGACAAAGTCAGCCCAATCCTGAGACTGAATTTTCTGGGTGTCTCGGAACAGCACCCGGTACTGTTCCGTGGTTAAGCCGAACCCATCAATCAGTGTGTTCTTCAGGACTTGGTAGTTGTTAGCATCCTCAGCTCTTGTAGTGAGGAGCTTGTCCCTTCCTTTACCTTCAAAGGAAAGCCACAGTATAGCTGCCCACTGACTTGGGGGGACGCACTGGACAGTGCAGGCCCTCTCCAAGGCAGTTATCCACTTGTGGATGTCGTCCCCTTGTTTAAAGGGGGGCACTATTTTACTCAGGTGTCTAGTGTCTATACCCCTGTCTTTCTCTCTATTGAGAACGCTGCCACCAGTGGGATCTAACCCACTTAATTTCTGCTCTCGGGCTAAGGCAAGTCTTTCTTTGGCGAGGGCAAGTTCTTCCCGCTCGATCCTCAGATTGACCTCCCGCATCTTCGCTTCATGCTCCCTCCTCTGAGGGGAAGTCATTCCTCTCTGAGAAGGTGCCTGAGAGACATGTGTATGAACCGATCTGCCAGAGCCTCTGGAGAGAGACCTAGCTCGTCCGTTCCCAAGGTTAAGCCTGCTTGAGCGTGGGCCCGGGGCTCCCCCAGTTCCATTCTCATGCCTGCTTAAGTTGGTCCTTGTAAGCCTGCCGACTACCACTGGACCTTTGTCTGCCTCGTCTCCCGATAACTCGTCCTCGTCCTCCTCCTCTGTGTGGAGGTCGAGGTCTGGGTCACCGAGGGTTCCCTCTAAGGGAGGCATGTTCCCATCTGCACTGGGGGGACCTGGGTTAGAGGACCTCCTAGCATCGTACGCCTCTAAGAGACCTATCAGTATTGCGATGGTAGGGTTAGAACCCTGGTTTAGCTTCCGGGAGGCACACAGTTGTCTCATCTCCTTGAAGCTAAGAGTTGCATATCGTGACACGACCTGTGGAGGGTCACTGACCACTAAGGGAGTCCCTGCAGACTCTCCGTGGACCGACATGCTTTTCTAGTGAGGTGTAAGTGTTGCACCTACCTACACTATGGGTTTACCTACTGATCCCTTGCTAAGAGTTGTAGTCAGGGTGTGCTAAGCCCTGTTACACTACAACAGCCGGTTCAGTAGAACTCGGAGTATTCTAAGTTAAGTTATATGTACCTGGGTACTTATGTGATCTTTCACTGCGATATTCTTAGGATACGTGTGTGGTAAAACAACAGCAAGCTCAAATCCCAACCGCTGCTCACCAATGTGAGAAGTTGGCCTGATATGTAGTGCTCACTATTCTAGTGATCACTGTGTATCATTCCAAACGACCCTTATTGATGATTGGTTGTAAGTCAACCTTTTAGACCAGCTATCCTAGTAGCGTGGATACGAGCAGTCTTAGGCTAAACTCTAGAAGGCGTGTTAAGCCAGCTGTTTACCATCACATATACCCCTTGAACACCAAGTGAAAGGACACCACACAAGTTGTTATGAAAATAAAAGGATATTTATTTATGACAAGACTACCCTGGCTCTTTATGAGTCAGGGAGCTAAGCACACTACAAAACTCTTAGGAAAATACTTCAGTTGCACAATTTACACAAATGCCCGAGGGGCACGAGAAACCATCTACACTAACAGTGAAATGCGAATGGTTAGAGTCTGGAGATACTGATTCCGGAGTGATCCGATCAGTGGGACTAAACGAAAAAGGAACTGGACACTTGTAGAGCGAACCTGCGATGGAGCACCGAGATGCTCGAGTTACCTAGCCCGGGGGCTGCGGCTGCGTGAAGTTCGTCAAGATGTCGGGAGTCCTCGTGTAGTCTCAGGAGCCTGAAAGAAGAAGTTGCTGGCAGGCGACCAGTGACGATGTTCAGAGCGATCCAAGCCTGGATCGGTGGTGAAGGAAAACCTGAAAGCAGAGGGGACTCAGTTCTCAACCGCTAGCCAGCGATCGTGTGGGTACCAGGAGGGTACCGGCTGAAGTCACCTCGACCAGGTGAGTGGGTGACGTCGGACTCGGCTGTTCCTCGGACCAGGAGGCGCGGTGGCGACCAGGATGGAGGGCGAGCTGTCCCACGAAGGTGTCTGCTGTCGATGATGCTGGGCCCAGGAAGGGGCAGCGGATCTTGGCAGTGGCCACCCAGGCGGGGGAGTCAAGATGGCGTCGGGAGTGGACCAGGAGGGTCCGTGGTACTCCTCTGTTGAAGGGGAGCAAGAGCCAGTCTGGAGCAACCAGACTAGTGATGAAACAATCGTGGTGCGTCGTGAAGAGGGCCACAAGCCGGTCGGCAAGTGGTCGAACAACGCGGTGAACAACAAGGAGCGGAAGGGCCCCCACGCAGATCTCGGGGATGCTGGGGAGGCAGACTTCGATGCTGGAGCTGCTCAGGGTTAGGGCTTCTCAAACCCTAGGTGCACTCACTCGAGGGTCCCTCGGTGGGCGTGCTAGATAAGCGTCGTGCAGGTTCTGAAGATAGCCGGTCCCGCAGGTCTCGTCACACCTACGACTCTCAGCTGAGCTGATGAGGGAGGTAAAAGGTCAGAGATGGCAGGGAACTCGGGTCTCGTCGAGCTGGGCAGTCTTGATCCGTAGGAGAGACTTACAGCAAACCGCAAGCGCTTAGATGGTGCCTGCTGGTGCAGGGTGGCTACTCCTTAGCCACAAGGGAGAGTCTTCAGAAATAGTCAAGAGTTCCTTTCGTGGAAAGTAGTTCGTGATTCGGAGTTATCCGATTATCTGATTATCCAATTTGGGAAGGGGACTCGCTCCTACCTTTATTCTAAGAGAAAGGGGCTGGCCCGTGACTAGGTTCTACCTATGGGTGGAGCCAGGAGGGGGGTGGTTACACCCCTATCCTTCGTCCGGCTTCGCGCCAGCTCAGGGGCTGGTGTGCCCCCAAAACTGGTTTGAGCCGGGCTATGCACAGTGAGCACCGGGGTGCCACTTGCAGTCACCTTCCTTTCAGCCCTGCCTACCTGGGATACACAAACCCTGTCTGGGACGGTGCTAACACCGCCCTCGACAGGAAACCCTTTGTCCAAGCTCCCCTTGCTGGAAGGTCCCCCAGCAGCAGGAGGTCAGACTTGTGTCTGGTGGCAGCATCCATTTTGTGATGCTGAGGCTTGAGTCAACTTTAACCGGGGTTCAAGGTTACTTCCATGTCGTGTCCCTCTAAAAGGGGGGAATGCTAACCCCGTCACCAGGACTGGCGAGGGGTTCGTATTCCCATTCGTATGACACCTTACTCGACATGTATAGGTGATGCGATGCCAAAGTTAGCAAATAACCGCAAGGATTATAATGCCTTAAAAGTAGTTGGCCCGCGTCACCATGGAACGGCTATTAGGGCTTGGTTCCGCAAGCCGTCGACGGGCTCAGCTCGCGCCAGAGCACCGTCCCACATGATTCCCTGCACTCTGCCTTCAGGATTGATAAGGCCTGCTATAGGAGTGACTGATAGGAATCCATGTGTCCATTTTAGGGTTAGGTGTAGGAATACTACACCTACAGCAACGGGTGATTACACCACGTGGCCCCAGCTGTCGTGCAGCCAGTTGTGTCAGATTTGGGCGGCCATTCCAGGGGTGGCATAATACATGCTTCAGCCCCTGGTAGGCCCTGGGTACACCGATGCCCTGGATACCTGTGGTATGCTGAGACAGGGACTGACAAGGTGGCCCAGTTCCAATTAGTGGATGCACCTAACGTACATGTGTGTTAATTTCGAGAGAGAACAGCTAGGCTGTGGGTCTGATTGGCAGGCCCACAGCCGGAGAAAGTCGTAAACCAATGAAGCAAAAGCAAAACATCTGGGTGATCATAGGATTGCAGACCCTACTCTCCTACATATATGACCACCATATGCTTTTGGAATAATGTCTAATGCTAGTAACGGTTTCTTGAAAGGCCAACACTCTTCCAAAAGAGTGTCCGAAACAATAGTGACTGGTGCTCCAGAGTCAGCCATCATATCAACCTTAACTTCTCCAATAATGACTTCACATAATGGTTCCTTAACTTTCTGGAAAGGAAAAGTCAAATCTTGAGAATCAATAGAAAGCATAAGTCTTTCAAGATTATCATCAAGTGACTGAATAGATTCAACATTAACATTTCTAGAATTCTCATCATTGTCAAGACTACTGACCCTGACCATTTTCTTGCTTCTGCATACCGTATAAAAATGACCCATTTTTCCACATTTAGTACATTTCTTACCTAGTGCCATACAAGCAGGACTATCACCTAAATGTGATTTCGAACCACACCTAAAACAAAATGAGTTAGTTTTGACCTGCTTTTGTGAAAACGATTTTACAAATTTTGGCCTGTAAGAAATATTGTTAATGTGAGGGTCATTTTGAATCATGTTAACAGGTGAAACATTGTCATTACTTAAACATTTTGACGTTATAATAGATCTCTCAATTCCTTTTGCAATGTCAATAACCTCGGCTAAAGAAGGATCCCTGCAGCTGAGTAGACGTTCCTGAATCTTTTTGTGAAAACAGCTGTAAACAAACCGATCTCTTATGTAAGAATCTAGTTCAGCCCCAAAGTTACAATTCGTAGCTAAGTTTCTTAAAACTGATATGTAATCTTCAATGGATTCATCTGAATTCTGCTTTCTTTTCATGAAGTTAAATCTCTCAAGCATCACACTTAGTTGCTCTAAAAACTTTTTGTTCTATCTGTTGACAGCATCAGTGTAAACGTTCTATCCATCTCCATCACCTGGTGGTGGGATGGTAACAGGTAAATTGTCAAAAGTTTCACGCCCAGCACTGCCCAGAAAGCTGTAAAGAATTGCAAGTTTGCGTTTGGGTGAATACTACTCAGCATCTATAGCCACCAGATAATTTTCAAAGGATTTAAACCAGAGTTTCCATGGCTCTTTTGGCTTTCCTTGTCTTGGGAGAAACTGGTCCAACTGACAGATTTGCTGAGAGGCCATTGAAAATGTACATAAATTGTGCTGATAAAAGTGCTGTTTAAATCAGGGATATAATTAAACGATCATCTAAATTTTGTGTTGTTCAAATACAAGAAGAAAGTTGCACGCGTGTGCAGCGTATAAAAAACGTACTTGCGATCCTTAAAAGTGAGTCCCCGGTGAGCTTCCTGAATTTTTCTCCGTTAATGGTTGAAAACAACACACGCGCGTGAGACCAATAGCGGTGCGCGTTTAAAAGGGGCAAAGTTCAATTTTGTTTCGTGTACATGTATAAAATAAGCACACGCGCATGAAGCCAATCACGGTGCGCGTTTAAAGTGATGATGAGTTGTTGCTATGCGGACCAATCCATCAGCTCTTCTTATTAAGCAGGAAAAGGCGGAGCTCACCGTGACGGAGGTGTGTCACTTCAGAAGGTGGTCCTTCGCTAATCCGGAAACTCGTCCTTTGAATCTGATACTGGGTTTGTAAGAGAGTTCCCTTAGCGGGACGAAAGAAGCGAAAGGAAATGCCTTTTGACGGTAGCTTGACCGAAGACAGAATGAATCCTCTGAATGAGTGACGATAGAAGGCACAATTCCTCGTGGTGTTGAAAATTTGAAGATAAGTAACTCGTCGCCAAATTAAATGTGTAAATCCTTTCAATATTAAAGAATAATCCAACGTAAACAGGAACAAAGTTGATGTTGTAGGTTTATTGAAGTTAAAGCAATCACACCACTGGAGTGCGTCCTTCCTCTCTGAAGTATGAACGGCAACTGTCTCCTGATACCGTTCATAGTTCAGGAAGGAGGTTGAACGCACGGGAATGCATCTTCAAGAAATGCTTATTTTAAAAGATAATCACATAGCATGCGCGCGTAACATGAACCACGCGCATGCAAGTTACAGAATATTGAGGAAACACGAGCTCACCAATAGAATGTGAGCTCGTGAATACATTGAGCAGCACGTGAAGAAAAACATACTAACAAAGCTATCAAAGAAATGTATACAGTATATTACAGCGTCCCTTCCTAATAACAACTCCAAAACCTATGTATGAATGTTTTGCGACCGCATCTCTTTGGAACTCTATGCCTGTACACCTTCGGAAGGCCGAGACAGAACCAACATTCAGGAAGGCTCTTAAGACCTGGCTTCTTAGCCGTCCTTAGAGGTCCCCTCTCTCACTGCTGTGTCCGCTGCTAGCGCCGGGACACCTCCGTTGGAAGTAGCTGTGCGCTCAACAAATGCCATTGAATTGAATTGAATTGAATTGCGGTCGCAAAACACTCGCAGTTTACCACCCTTCTCTGAAAAGTGGTAAGGCACTCGCAAACGGGAAGGGGTCCCTAGGGGGCCCCTTCCTCTTTGTGTATGCCTGCACAATTATTTTTAACGGAAGGCAGTGACTATGACTTATTTTTTTTCTTTCATCACTGCATCCAGGGTGGGACCCCCCAGCCTCTTGTCCCTTACTGACTTCCATCTCTCTCTTTGTTGCATTCTGAAATTGCCTTGTGAAGTTAAGTCTCACTCTTTGTTCTCTTCATTTGTGGTTAACTGTGTAACTTAGTTCATTGATTTTAAATAGCTGTTTGATCCGAGACAAGATCATTGGGAAAGGTTCTTCCGCTCTTTTTGCTGCTTGCTGAGATTTTAAGAAATCCATTACTGTAGAAATTAATATATGTTTTGTAAGGTTACTGCAAGGGATCCTGAACCAGCAAGGGCGTATTTCCTTCCAAAATGATATGTTCTTTCTTCTTTGTTATTGCCATGATTTTCTTTTTGAATTGGTATTTGTCTACTGTTGTCAGTGTGTGCGATCTTTGTTCTTATTGTGATTAGTGCTGTCTTTCTGTCGGGTCTATTCACCTATTTTTCAGTATCTTCTTCCACTTCACGGATAAAGAGGAACAGTTTTTGTAAGTATCTTTCCAGATATCTCCCTTTCGCTTCTCGTGGCAGTCCCTGGATTGGTCTGTTATTTTTTCGCATCTCTGTTTTCTAAGTCTTACAGCATTCTGATGGAGTCAAAGGCATGTTTGTCCCTGCTTGTTCTACATTGATACCTCTGGTTCAATAAGATCAATGAGCCACTAATCTGTTTGTAAGAAAGCAGTGCCACAATGGTCAACATCTGTCATGTCTCTTTAAGGCTTTACAAAATGTTGCAGAGTTTCCTATGGTGACCCTCTTAATTTATTTTCTGACAGAAATACATCTTTGTGGATGAAGCTGAAATAAGTGCAAGAAAGGTAACCCTTCACATATATTGACATTAAGAGAATCAAACACAATGGCAGATGCCAAGCTGGACATTGCTATCACTGGAGAGGCTGGCTCCGGGAAATCCACATTGGTCAATTGCCTCCGCGGTCTGATGGATGAGGATCTCAAATCAGCTAAGACTGGTGTAGTTGAAATGACTGCTCATCCAACACCGTACCAACATCCTAGGTACCCAACTGTAACTCTGTGGGATCTTCCGGGGATTGGTACACCAACTTTTCTACCAGAGACGTACTTTGAGCAAGTGAATTTTAATAAGTATGACTTTTTCATTATTGTCGCGTCTGAGCGTTTCAGATGCAACCATGCCCTGCTTGCACGTCGCATACAAGATATGAGTAAGAGGTTTTATTTTGTGCGTGCAAAAGTGGATGTGGATTTGTACGCTGCAAAAAAGAAACGTAAATCTGTGTACAACAAAGAGCAAATCCTTTGGAAAATTAAGGAAAATACCATGCAGTGCCTGGCAGTTGAAGGATTGAACCCACTCCATGTTTTTCTGACCTCCAACTTCGAGTTGGATGAGTATGATTTCCCACTGCTACTAAAAACCTTAGAGGGCGATATCCTCAGTTACATTCAGCCTAATTCCAGACCATCCCAGCGGAGCACCGGCTGTGCGCTTCAGTAGATAAATGAAAATAACTCTACTTCTTCTTGTAACATACAAAGCTGTATGTGCCATAAAGTGTCTATATACTTTTTCCAATGTATCAAGAGATCACAACTCTTGTAGTTGATGATATTTTGGGGGAATGTTCAGTGTTAACACTCATTGCCAATGTGTCTTAAAGGAGTAGATTGTTCTTATTTTACCAATTGAAACACATTTAAAGCAAGCACCCTTTTTATCCGTATGCAATCTATCTCAGAAAATGTGAAAACATTTTGCAATTTAAGTGATGCACAATATTCTTGACTAGTTTTTAGATATCATAAAATGTATAGAACAATGGTGAGTTGGTGCATTGTCTTAAAATTAGAAGAAAAAAATAATTTTCAAATACATTTTATCAGATGTGCCATATGAAAATAACATCTAAATGAGTGTATTGTACTCTGCAATGTTCCTAGGTTCAGAAGAAACGTTTGCTTAAGATTATTTTTTTTCATGTAAAAAGTAAAAAAAAGAACCCTCATTTTGCCAATGTATGCACCATTAATGACCTATGTTTCATTCAAATCAAACAGTACTGAAGCACCAGGATTAAACAAAAAAAGGAATCTGAAAACTACTTAAACACTCTACAGCGGTACATACCATACAACTCTGCATCTTCTTTGCTTAAAGTGTTTAACATTTGACCCATCTTAGTTGCAGTGTTGTCCAGTTTTTATCCAGTTATTAATAATTTACTTTTCATTTAAAGTTTTGCATGCATATTCTTTGTGCATAGTACAACATTTTGTTTATTTAAAAATGTTAATAAAGTCATTTTTGGCCCTATTGACTATGGTTTGGATATTTGCTTCTTGTGCCAAAAACAGTAGTGGGTTAAGGTATTTTTCATTCTATGCCCCTTCACAGCATAACCTGTATAGGAGTTCCTGTGATATGAAATGCTTGGTGTGACTGGTTGCTGTTGTTGAGAATATTACTCAGAAGGCAGGATCCAGAGGTTTAGTCTGACCCTAGGTAGCCAGCAGGAGCAATGGGCCACACCCATTATGGTCTCCGTTCTGTGATAAATCCACAAGAATGAAGTGAGGTCTGGTCCCACTACTTTTCTAACCTTAAGGTCCATGCCTTCAGGTCCTGCATGTTACTACTTTTCTAACCTTAAGGTCCATGCCTTCAGGTCCTGCATGTGTTGGCTGATGTGTGTGTGTGAACTGCCTCCCATATTAAGGCCCAGGTTTCCTAAAGGATTGCGCTTGGACTTGCATGACGCAAAGAGCAACAACAATCAACTTCAATGCATAAAAAGTGTTTTGTTCCAAAAATTGACCTGCTGTTAAGTCATGCAAAGGGGGTTGCCTGGGGTGACTAGTGCAACATTACAAGGCTTTGGCGCAATGCCAAATCAACCAAAGTAGAATGTTCTGGTTTTTGTAGCACATCATAACGCCAAGTAATGCCATGCTCAACGGGTACCAGTATATTGTCCGATATACTTACATGCAATTTGTGCTTAGTATACATCTTACATGTCAGAGCCTTGTGCTCTTTTCTACGTGTATGATTTTGTATTGAGGGGTGTACCTCAAGAACAAAGACTATGCTAGACAGGGTTAGTTTGCTTTTGCTTTATAGTAAAAGGCCATGTTCAGAGAACAGCCATTTTTAGGTCTTCCCTAGCGACGCAGCGCATGCGCTGCTGGCCTTGGCGAGACCTATTATTGTCGGTTTGGTGGGCGAAGGGGGACAGGACATGTGCACGCGCACAGCTGGCAGCGTTAGCACAAGGGACAGCAGATGTGCGCGGGCTCGGCTCCCTCAACGCGCACACGACAGGAGATGTGCAAGCATACGGCTCGGCTCCCTGAACGAGCGCATGGCGTGGTTTCGCTTTCCCCTGGACACAGACATGGCTTCCGAGACTGAGCAGCAGGTAAGGGCTCATTCCTTTTTGTTTTATTATTCTGACCAGTAGATAGCTAAAGCATTAGTAGGTTTGGGTTGAGGATCGTTGATATATTGAGTAAACTTTTATTCACTCAGTAAGTTCATTTCAGTACTGATGATAGCCGTAATGGTTTCCTATGTGTCACAATTAAGAATTGTTAAAAACCGCCCTTGCTTTCTTCTCTGGTGCCCTTACTGCTTCACATATTAAGTATTTTGTAGCAAAGTAACATGAAGCACCTCCCTTGATTAGCTATCCGTGTCCTGCTTGTGTACTTCGAAAAGAGCTAACATTGTTGTGTAGATTAGGTGCCTGCTTCATCCACTGACATGCTCACCTTTTTAGGTCTCCCTTGGCGTGGGGGATGTTCTATTGTGGGGCCTTCCAGGTTGCCACTGGGGGCGGATCGCGTCCCGGTCCCCCCTCTCCCATCAGTATACCGGTGTTTCCTGGGCAGCATGGTGATCTCGGGCCTCCTGGGGGGATTGCAAATGGATCTCCCGCTGGGACACGCTGTCCTCGTGGTGCGTCGCACTCTGTGCCTGCAGGCAGCGTCGGTGTTTTTTTGCATTGAGTCCGGGGCATGCGGAGGCAATTTCTTCAACTTCTTGGAGTCCTTGTGGGGGACAAGTGGCTGCTCCGACCGGAGTTCAGCAGTGAGTTCCTTGGCCCCCTGGGGCCGTCAGCGCGGTGAGGAACCCACCCTTGTGCACAAGCACACCCCAAATGGAATGTGTGCCACAGTTCCTGTGGGAGAGTTGGTTCCAATAGTCGCCTGCCCTCGCACTGGAGACAGTGAAAAATTTGAACTCCATAAACAATCCCTCCCATATCCAAGAATACTTGCAAGCATACCCAAGTAGTAAGGCTGCAACCCGCAACACCGCAGTTCCCTCACGGGTTAGTAGCATGGTGGTGTTGCAGAGGGGGCGTGGACAGGGTGGACATTGCGAGGGGGTGCTTCAGATAACTTAGTGCAGGGACTGAGGGGTAACTATAAGTTCTTCCTCTTTGGTATCGAGATTTGTTTGCCAGAGTTTGTGGTGGATGAGTAAGTGGGGTGAGCTGTGTATGTAGAGTTAGTGGTGTAAGATTGTACAAGCTAAGCTGTGTGTGTAGGATAAGCTGAATTTAGGTGCATGATTAGCAGTCTGTGTGTAAGGTAAGTGGTTGTCTATGCAGTAGAGTGATGTATGACTAGTCTAGGAGTGCAAGGTGAGTGTGTGTGTGCAGGTTGAGTGCTGAGTATGCAGTGTGAGAGGTGTGCACACCGGTGAGAGACATGTGCATAGGTAAAAGACGTCTGCCAGCAAGGTAAACTGTCAGCATGAATGGTGTGTGAGTTCAGAGTGAGAAGTGTATTGTGGACTATGAGTTCAGGGCTAAAGATTAATTGTGCAGGGTGTTAGGCATGTCAGTGCTAGGAAAAAAGTCTGTGAGCAGTGTCTGAGTTCAGGGTGAGCGGTCTCTGGCATGCAGGGTTAGCAATGTTAGTGCAGGGTGAGTGTCCAGGTGGATGAGGGCAGTATGATTGTATAGGATGCTGTATAAAATGCCTGTGGTGGGTGATAGATGTAGGAGTGCGGCATAAGAGGTCTGTCAGTGCAGGGTGAGTGGTGTGCCTGGGTGATTGCAAAGCGAAAACTTTGTATAATTGCTGGGTGAGAGGAGTGCTCTTGTGAATTCAGAGTGAGTTGCATGGTTTTGTTAGTGCAGCACATTGCCAATGCTTGTTTCAAGCAGGGGGTGCCTTAGTTGACAGCGTAGTATTACTTTCCTTATCAGAAGTGAGGCAGGAGAGGGGCTCACTGATTCACAGCTGCTAGGTAGGACTACATCTCGTGTCTATTTGTTATAAATAATACGCCATTTTAGTTAATCATATGTATGTCAAAATTTCATCACTCCGTAGGGCTGAGGTTTATTTTAGGGAATTTCTAGCTGCTGCACTGCGCTACGTGAAAAAATTGTAAATCTTCCCTTCGGTGCGCTATTACCATGCAGTATTTCTTCCCCTACTCTTGCCATCCTGAGTTTTGCAGCTGGGATACAGACTAACATGCAGGATTCATTGCTTTCGAGCCGAATCAGGCACGTTATTTGCTCATTTTAATCAGAATATCAATCGGACATTTTGTTTGCTTTTTATTTTTAACTATTTGTTATTTTATAACATGCATGATAAGATTAACTTCAGAAACACGTGAATTTTAATAATCTAAACAGCCGTTCAGCTTGTTTTTCCGTCACTGGAGTTCTTTTACTAAAACTACAAGCACAAAGTGTATTGTTTCTTTCTGGCTTTGCCAGTGCTTCGTGTTACGGAACAGCAAGGTAAAATGCTTAGAAACCAAAAACATAACTAAAAAACCTTGTCATTTACAGCACCAATAGCTCTAACTTTCACAAAAGCGAGACCTATTGCATTGCAAATGCTTGTTGGTGCAGTCGCTGCCAATGACATCAGTGGGATACACTTAATAAATCTAGTGCTGCACTTATTTTTATCTCAATGCTGAAACTGCTCAAAAAGTACTCCACTGTGTGAAATCTATAGGTGAGGATGAAGGACAATAGATGGATTCTGACTTGTGCGCCTGTGTTGCAACTAGTAGAGCAGTGCACTGCTCCAACTCCTAAATTCGTCAATGAGTTCTGGTCAGATATTGATTCCTTGCGGTTTATTTTGACTTGCGAGAAAGATGGTGAAAGAATCATATCAACTCCTCTTTCCCCATACAATTTCATGTGTTGGGATGAGATATCACTGTTTGAGTCAAGGCAATGAAGGCTTATTCATACTGAGAAGTGATATTTAGGTCTCGCCTGACCCAGCGTATGCGCTGGTTTGGCGAGACTTATTGAGGGGGCTCCAAAAAGTGCTACCAGGCCAGCCTAGAGCTACAGTGCATGAGCACGGGCGCGCGCGCCTCGCTTTACCGCGATTACTTTCACTTTCGCAGCCGCATGGCCGCTTTGATGTGATGTTTGATCGCAATCATTTTCACTTTCATGGCCGCCTGGCATAGCCAATAGGTCTCGCTTTTGGGACCTTATAAGTATTTAGTTATGCAACTGTTGCATGAATAAACACTTATAAGTTCCAAAAGGCGAGACCTATTGGCTATGCCAATGCTGGTTTTAGGTTGAGCCTGGGCAGCGCATGTGCAGCTCTGCAAGGCATGCTGTATTGAGTTAGGGATTTGAAGCTCTGCCCACTCTCCACCCATATTTTTTATTAGCTTATGTCGTTGTCCTTTTGTAAAAATGCTGACTTCTGATTCCTTAATCACCTTGTTAGCCCCTCCTTAGTACTGCCTTGTCTTCATTTGAAACCTCCCATGAGTACTGGCCCTTTTACTTCTGTTGCTGCACGGTATGTTTTATTTTGTCTATAAGCACTATTTTTTTCATGGATTTCGCTCTACTGCAACACAGGACGTGCTTTCCTTACATTCAGCGCGCCATGCGCGCTTTCACTTTCCAAGCAGCTGGGACAATGGCGGCTGCTTCTTTGCGATGCCAAAGGTCTCGCATTTAGGAGAGTTTGAGCTATTGGCATTGTAAATGCCAATAGCTTAAACTCTCACAAATGCAAGACCTATTGCATTGCAAATGCTTGTTTATTTAGGAAACTTGTGGAGGAGGGACAAGTGACCTGCAATTGAGCTTCCATTAGCAATTTGTATTAAACGTCTTAACTCTGTGCTGCATGTTTGTCTAGGCAAATATATACAAGCAGAGCGTGGGCTCACAGAGTCTTGGAGGGGGTTCAGGAGGTAGCGGGACAGTCTTTGTGGATAAGAATCAAAATGCAGGAGCGTACCCGGCGCACAGCTCACAATCCTCGAGCTGGGGGATACGCTTGTCGTCGTGGGGTCCGGCGGGACCAAGAGAGTCTGTGGGAGCCACGAGTCACTCAGCGGGGCTCGGTTACCAGTTCGGTGGTCTTACGATCTTCGAGGAGCCGCGAGTCACTCAGCAGGGCTCAAGCACAAGTTCGGAGGTCTTACGATCTTCAGGGAGCCGCGAGTCACTCAGCATGGCTCAAGCACAAGTTCGGAGGTCTTACGATCTTCAGGGAGCCGCGAGTCACTCAGCAGGGCTCAAGCACAAGTTCGGAGGTCTTACGATCTTCAGGGAGCCGCGAGTCACTCAGCAGGGCTCAGGTGTTCCAAGGCGAATCTGCCGGACAGTCCCAGAGCACCCCTTGTTATAGGGCGACTCCTCTTTGATGTCCGGAGTCTGTGCAGGCAGGGGTCTTGTCACCTGGGGGTCGCTTGTTGGGCTTTCCTGCCATTGTCTTTTGATCCTTTCAGGGCTGGGTCGGGAGGAGTCCCAGACGCCCAGCAGGCGTGGAGCCAACCCTCGGGGAGGCCGGCAGGTCGATCGAAACCCACCGTCCCAGGGAAGCGCAGAGGTGTGATAGAAACTGCTCCTCCCTCTCTCATCCCAAGGGGAGCGTGGTGTCCTCCAGCCGGAGTGGCGCCTCTAGGCCCGGCGGGTCGCGCTGGGGCCGGGCGGCCATCTTGATGCATGAAGTGGGCACGCGGGCCCGGTGTGGCCGAAGGGAGGAAGGCCACGGACGGGAAGTCTGGGTTGGGTGCGTGTGAGTTCTGGTGGGAAGGATCGGCTAGGCCGTGGGTCTGGGGGCTGGTGTGAGGTGCAGGGGTCATGTCTAGCTATGTTACGAGGGCCGGGTCTAACACGCGTCCCCCCCAGCTGAAAGCCGGAGAGAACTACCCATCTCCTTGGGGGTTCTCTTCCCTGAGGCGGAAGAACCGGGAGAGGCCATCGGCGTTGGCGTGGTCAGTCCCAGGGCGGTGTTCCACGGTGAAATCCATCCCCTGGAGGGAGATTGACCACCGCAGTAGCTTGGGGTTTTCTCCTCGCATCTGCATGAGCCATCGCAAGGGGCGATGGTCGGTTTGGACCTTGAAATGGGTGCCGAACAGGTAAGGGCGTAGTTTCTTGAGGGCCCAGACTATGGCGAATGCCTCTCGCTCGATGGTGCTCCATCTCTGTTCCCTGGGCAATAGTCTTCGGCTGAGGAATGCTACGGGCTGGTCTAGGCCTTGGTCATTTACCTGGGAGAGGACTGCCCCGATGCCATGCTCGGAAGCATCAGTCTGTACCACAAACTCTTTGGAGTAGTCGGGGGCCTGGAGGACGGGGGCAGTACACATGGCCGCTTTCAGGGCCTCGAACGCCTCTTGGCAGGCAGGGGACCATTGCACCTTCTTGGGCTGCTTTTTGGACGTGAGTCCCGTGAGGGGACCGACCAAGCTGCCGTAATTCCGGATGAACCTCCGGTAGTAGCCCGTGAGGCCCAGAAAGGCTCGGACCTCCGTTTGGGTAGTGGAGGGTTCCCAGGCTAGGATGGCGTTGATTTTGGGCTGTAGAGGGGCGACCTGCCCGCTTCCAACCTGGTGCCCCAGGTAGGTTACCGAACCTTGCCCAATCTGGCACTTACTGGCTTTCACGGTGAGGCCTGCCTGGCGCAGGGCGGTCAGCACCCTCCGAAGGTGCTGGAGGTGCTCACTCCACTCGGAGCTAAAAACTGCGATATCGTCGAGATACGCGGCACTGAATTTTTCCAGCCCGGCCAGGACTCTGTTTACCAGTCGCTGGAAGGTGGCCGGGGCATTTTTCATCCCGAAGGGCATTACGCAAAAGTGATAGTGCCCATCCGGGGTGGAGAAGGCGGACCGCTCCATGGCTCCTTCTGTGAGCGCAATTTGCCAGTAGCCGCAGGTGAGATCGAAGGTGCTGAGGAACCGAGCAGCCCCGAGCCGGTCAATGAGCTCGTCGGCTCGGGGAATGGGGTGGGCATCGGCTCGGGTGACTTCATTGAGTCCCCGGTAGTCCACGCAGAAGCGTAGTTCTGGCGCGACCCCGGGGGCAGCTGCTTTCGGGACCAGGACCACGGGGCTGGCCCAGGGGCTGTCGGAGGGTTCGATCACGCCTATGGTCAACATTTTCAAGACTTCGGCTTGGATGCAGGACCGGACCCGATCAGGGACTTGGTAGGCCCGGTGTCTCACTGGCGGACTGTCCCCGGTATCCACGTCATGGACACACCAGTCGGTGACCCTAGGGACCAGGGAGAAAAGGTCCGAAAACTGCCCTAGGAGCTGGCGGCAATCTTCACGTTGCTGGGGAGTGAGAGACGGGGCGAGGTTCACTCCTTCTACGGAGCCATCCTTCTCTTTGGTGCACAGGAGATCCGGGAGAGGATCTGACTCCTCCTCGGACCCATCATCCGTGGCCAGTAAGAGGCTCAGCTCCGTTCGCACAAAGTGGGGCTTGAGGCGGTTCACGTGGAGGACCCAGAGGGGGTCCCGGGGGGACTGGACGTCCACCAAGTACGTGACCTGGCTCTTCCGCTCAACCACCTTGAAGGGCCCAGTCCATTTATCCTGGAGGGCGCCGGGTTTCACGGGGCCATGACCCATACCTGCTGGCCCGGCTGAAACTCGACCAGAGTGGCGTTCTGGTCGTACCAGCGCTTCATCTCCTCCTGACTTGCCTCCAGGTTGGCCTCGGCCATCTCTCGGAACCTTCTAGTCTGGTTCCGGAGGGCCAGGATGTAACGGAACACATCTTGGGGGGGGGGCTTCGGGGCGCCGCCTCCCAACCTTCCTTGACCAGGCTGAGGGGCCCCCTGACGGGGTGCCCGTAGAGTAACTCAAAGGGGCTGAACCCCAAGGATTTCTGGGGAACTTCGCGGTATGCGAATAGAAGGCAGGGGAGCAGGATGTCCCACTTACGCCGGAGGGGCTCTTCCAGGCCCGCGATCATCCCCTTCAGAGTCCGGTTAAACCGCTCTACCAGGCCGTTTCCTTGGGGGTGGTACGGGGTGGTGAACTTATAGGACACCCCGCATTGTTGCCATAAGGACTTCATGTATCGGGAGATAAAGTTGGTACCGCGATCGCTCACGACCTCGCGGGGGAAACCCATTCGGGAGAAGATTCCCATCAACGCCCAGCCCACCACGGGGGCCGTGACGGTGCGCAGGGGGATGGCCTCAGGGTAACGGGTGGCATGGTCCACCAGGACGAGGATGAACCGGTGCCCTTGGGAAGTTGGGGGGTCCAGGGGCCCTACAATGTCGATCCCGACCCGCTCAAAAGGGGTACTGACGACAGGGAAGGGTTGGAGGGGAGCCTTGCTCTTCCCTCCACTCTTCCCACTGGCCTGGCACATGGGACAGGACTTGCAGTGGGCTCCTACATCTGCTTTCATTCTGGGCCAGTAGAAGTGGGTCACGAGGCGACTGTACGTTTTGTCCCGGCCCAAGTGGCCTGCGAGGGGAACATCGTGGGCCAAGCCCAGGAGGAGGTTTCGGAAGCGTAGGGGTACCACCAGCACCCGGCCGGACCCTAGCTCCACCGACTTTTGTTCGCTGTACAGAAGGTCATTCTCCCAATACACCCGGTGCGTCCCCGTCTGGTCGCCTGCGGCCTGGGCCTCTGCCTGTTGCCGGGGCCCGACCAGGGAGGGACAGGTAGCCTGTTCTCGGCAGAATTCTTCTCGGGAGGGGCCCCCCTCGTGGCGCCAATGGGCTAATTCGGGCAGGTCGCCTACCGCGGTGACTGGTGTGGAGTCGGAAGGCGGGTGTTCGTCACTGGCGATCGGCTCTGCTGGTGGGGGAATGGGGGGACCCTCGAATGGGACCATCCTATCTTCAGAGATCGGGGCATCGTCGACTTCCCTCAGGGGGGTCAGTCGAGCCGTCCTAGATCGAGTGGTGGCGCACACACACTCAGGGAGGCCCATCATCTAGGTGGGTCTTGCGCTCAACTTGTCCCCAGGGGGAACTTTCCAGGTCGTTCCCCAGGAGACAGTCGACGGGCTGGGAGGTTCTCACTGCAACTTTTAGTTTACCGACCACCCCTCCCCACTCAAAGGGCACCAGGGCTACCTTACATAGGCTTTCTGTGTTGTCGGCTGAGATGACAGGGCAAAAGACATTGGGGAGGACCTGGTCTTCGTGTACTAAGTGGCTGAGGACACCGGTGATGCTGGCCCCGGTGTCACGGAGGGCTTCTACTTGGTGGCCATTGATCTTTACGAGCTGCCCATATTTCTTGGTGTTAGAGGGCAGGAGGCTCCCAGGGACCATCTCCCTATCTCCTAGGGATACTAGGGCCATAGCTGCGGGTTCCCACTCCTCGTCCTCCTTAACCTCCTCCCCCAGGGCTACATTGGCTATCTGTCTAGCAGGGGGAGCTGCCGGAGTGGTGCGTGGGGCCATGGGGCATTCAGGGTCGTTGGCGTAATGCCCGGGCTTCTGGCAACGGAAACAAGTGATGGTTACCCGGTGCCCCCGTCTAAGGGGGGGGCCAGATACAGCTGGTGGGGGTGCCGGGAAAGGTGGAGGTTGGGACTTCGGTGGACTAGCTTGGGACTCTCTCTGCCCTCCCTGGTTCCCCCCCCCTCTCTGGCGGGGTGGTCCCTGACTGGCTCGGGGGTACTCTCCTACAAGGCCCCGGGAGACCCGGGTGTTGGTCCAGCGATCCGCCTCGACAGCCAGCTTTCTTGGGTCCGTTAGCTTGCTGTCGAGCAGATGCTGGCGTAGTTCCACAAAGCAGTTGGACGCCAGGTGTTCCCACAACATAAGGTCGGTTAGTTCTTCCATGGTGGATACCTTGCTGCCCTTGATCCACCCATCGAAGGCGCGGCTGAAGAAATTCACATATTCCACCCAGGTGGTACCCGGGATCTTCCTGCAGTCCCGGAACCGCTGGCGGTACATCTCCGGGGTGAGGCCGTACCTTGTGAGGAGGGCCGCTTTCATGTGTTCATAGGATGTTTGCATGGAGGTGGGTAGGTCGAGCAGGGTGTCTCTTCCTTCGCTCAGGAATCGTCCCCATAACCCAGCCCCCCAATCCTTCTGCGGGACCCGATGGGAGGTCATGGCGACCTCTTAGGCCCGGAACCACTGCTGAATGTCATCATTTTTGTAATATTCTTTGACCACATCCTTGGGAATGTGGACCTTCTGCTCCGTCGGCGCGGCCGCCTCCCGGTTCCCCGAGGGCCGCGTTTCTTCGCTTCTCGCTTTCAATTCTATCTCCTTCAGGCTGCGTTCATGTTCCAGTTGAAGTCTCCTTCCCTCGTGTTCTCGTTGGAGTTTCTTCTCTTCTAGTTCTCCTTGTACTCGCAACTGTTCTACTGCTAGCTTTTTCTCGGCTAATTTCAACTCGCCCTCAATTTTGAGTTTGGCTAATTCGAGCTCGTGATGGCGACTTTTTTCTCTGTCTGCGAGTTCCTCCGGGGATAGGCCCCCGTCTGGTACGAAGCCTCGCACCTGGTTGCTGCTGCGTTCTCCTTGGGAGGGTTCCGCTTCGTCGTGGGGCTCCCCCTCTCCTTCCGGGCGGGAGGCTCCGGAATCCACCCAAGCTTTCAGTGCCTTTTGCATATCTTCTTTGGTGTTGAGACCAGTGGTAGCGATTCTGAGTTCCTTACAGAATTGTTTTAGTTCCTTGTGAGTGTATTCTTCCAGCTGTTCCACCTGGAACACGGTACTGGCGTCGTTTTCTATGAGAACCACGGCGTTTCCTTCTGCCATCTTTGTCGGTAGTGCGTCAGCCGTTCACAGTACGATCTCTAGATTATGGGCCCGAATCCCGTCGCTGCCACCAATGTTAGAAGGCGACCTCAGAGGGGCCCGGAGGGTGCCCTGACTGCCCTGAGACCCACCCTCGAGGTATCGTAGCCGGGCACTGGCGGGAGACTCCTCAGGGGAGGAACCTCGTATCTAGGATCGCACACTCGGCACCACACGACAGAGAGACACCACACGAACAGTTCTTACGAGCAAATCTTTATCAGATCGAAGTGGTAAGATCTTTATGATCAGCTAGGCAAATATATACAAGCAGAGCGTGGGCTCACAGAGTCTTGGAGGGGGTTCAGGAGGTAGCGGGACAGTCTTTGTGGATAAGAATCAAAATGCAGGAGCGTACCCGGCGCACAGCTCACAATCCTCGAGCTGGGGGATACGCTTGTCGTCGTGGGGTCCGGCGGGACCAGGAGAGTCTGTGGGAGCCGCGAGTCACTCAGCGGGGCTCGGTTACCAGTTCGGTGGTCTTGCGATCTTCGAGGAGCCGCGAGTCACTCAGCAGGGCTCAAGCACAAGTTCGGAGGTCTTACGATCTTCAGGGAGCCGCGAGTCACTCAGCAGGGCTCAAGCACAAGTTCGGAGGTCTTACGATCTTCAGGGAGCCGCGAGTCACTCAGCAGGGCTCAAGCACAAGTTCGGAGGTCTTACGATCTTCAGGGAGCCGCGAGTCACTCAGCAGGGCTCAGGTGTTCCAAGGCGAATCTGCCGGACAGTCCCAGAGCACCCCTTGTTATAGGGCGACTCCTCTTTGATGTCCGGAGTCTGTGCAGGCAGGGGTCTTGTCACCTGGGGGTCGCTTGTTGGGGTTTCCTGCCATTGTCTTTTGATCCTTTCAGGGCTGGGTCGGGAGGAGTCCCAGACGCCCAGCAGGCGTGGAGCCAACCCTTGGGGAGGCCGGCAGGTCGATCGAAACCCACCGTCCCAGGGAAGCGCAGAGGTGTGATAGAAACTGCTCCTCCCTCTCTCATCCCAAGGGGAGCGTGGTGTCCTCCAGCCGGAGTGGCGCCTCTAGGCCCGGGTCGCGCTGGGGCCGGGCGGCCATGTTGATGCATGAAGTGGGCACGCGGGCCCGGTGTGGCCGAAGGGAGGAAGGCCACGGACGGGAAGTCTGGGTTGGGTGCGTGTGAGTTCTGGTGGGAAGGATCGGCTAGGCCGTGGGTCTGGGGGCTGGTGTGAGGTGCAGGGGTCATGTCTAGCTATGTTACGAGGGTCTGGTCTAACAAATATACTTTATGATTATATCTGTCCATATAAACATTTGAGCCGCTATAGCTACAAAACATGTAGAATGAGATATATATGTGCCTTTTTTTTTTGGTTTGAAGTGTATGGTATTGTATTCTGAGCTTGTACTTCATCATCATCGATTGTCCCTTCAGATGAATAAAATTCCATCACCAATACAAACGTAAAAGTCGTATTTACTCGTTGTTGGACTTGGCCCTTCTGGCAGGTTCACCCCCGAGACTTTTTGCTTTTTATGGGTGACTTGGTGTAATGGATTTTGGTTTCTGCGCACTTTACCGCTGTGTCTCAGGGTAAAGTGCGTGCGTGTGTTGAGGTTGGCCTGCCCTCCCATAGGAATGCATGGGGGAATGTATGGGTCCCGGTAGTTCCTGATGCGTGGGGTGTGCAGGCCCATGTTTGGTATGTGCGGACTCGTGTGAGTGAATGCTGCGCGTTGATGTGTGCGGCGTGCATGTACCTGGTGTGGAAGTGCCACTTCTAGAAGTGGGCACTTCAGTGTGCAGTCTGAAATGTGTGGCTTGTCTGGCGATTGGCTGGTGAGGTCAGGTGACGGACTAGGGAATTCCCCAGAGTCAGGAGGAGTCACCCAGTGGTGAATGGGGAGTTAGCATGTTAATGGCTGGGGAGGAGTGTACCTGGGTCCTGAATAGGACAGGGCTTCCCCCACACAATGCTGGCGCCGGCCCCTGTGGTGCGTCTAATGACCCTAGCCCTGCCAGTGAATAGGGAGAGGGGCTGAGCAAAACAAAGTGCTCAGGAACCTGTTGGAACTGGTTCGCCCCTTCCCTGCACCTTAGACAAAGCCTTGTACTGTATAAAAAGGGGCTGTGTCCCCTTACCTGTTGTTCTCTTCCCGGATCCACTTGAGGGGGGGCCTGCTGCTGCTGGGCGCCAGGAGAGACCGCCACTGGGGACTGCCTCCCTGCTGGAGGGCCCTGTGAGCTGGCTCTGGGCCCAGCCTTTGCCCCCTGCTCTCTGAAGGACCTTTTTGGGTGCTGAACACTGCTTGTAGCGCCTGGGAGCGCTTTCTGGACTTTATAGCGCTGTGCGCGCTGTTTTCCTGGACTTGCCTTGTTTATAGCGCTGGGAGCGCTGTTTTGCTTTATAGCGCTAGGCGCGCTGTGATCCTGATAGCGGGTGCCCACCCCGCGATTCTGCCGTGTTTTGATTCAGCCTGCGGGTGCCCACCCCGCTTATGTGCGTTTATTTCGAGGGAGCCTACCCCTCTTACGGCCGGAATAATCACCGCTGCAGCCCGGGCTGAACCAGGAAGTCAGGCGGCTGAGGGCGGGCCTCCGGGACAACCGGAACTTAGGAAAGGAGGGCGGGAGCCTACCCCGCCTCCTACTGCAGCGTCGCGGCTGCTCCGAGCCCCGGAACAGGCAGGAGCCTACCCTGTGCCCCGGGGCGTTCTGACCGAGAGTACGATCCAGGCGGGAGCCCACCCCGCGCTGGACTGAGAGGAGGACGCGAGGCAGCGAGACGCTGCTGCCCCGACCGGAGTGCTGACGAGAGTAAGAGGACTCCCGAGGAGCGGGAGCCCTCCTGTGCCCGGAGCCGAGAGAACGAGGAGACGACGCGGGAGTCCCCAGAGCAGCCCGGTGAGTGTTTAGCAGGGCTGGGGGACTCCGCGCATGTGCTGGGGGTGCGGGGGCAGTGATCGAGCCCCGTGAGGCTCCACAAGGTGGCCACAGCATTTCTCGAGCCCCGTGAGGCTCTAGGGGGGCATTGCGTGTAAAGAGTCCCCCGTGTGGGACTCCAACGAACGGAGGCATTGTGGTGACTCGAGTCCCTGAGAGGGACTCCAACGAAGAGCGCAGTGAACGCTCCGACCTCGGGGGCATTGTTGTTTGAGCCCAGTGAGGCTCCAACGTTGTGCAGAGCTACGAGGGCTCTAGAGGGCATATCTTTAATGAACAGAGCCCAGAGAGGGTTCCAGAGGCACGCAGAGTGCCTGAAGTTCGTTTTCCAGCTGCCCAGCACTTAGTGGGCAGCTGCCACGTTTAGGTGGGGGACCATTCTTGTTTTAGTCTGCGCAGCTGGCGCAGCCTGACTTTGCTGAACGCAGGGCGTCCTAGCCCCTACCAGGCCAGTTGGCCCAGGGACTGCCACAGGTGGTGGCTCATGTGGAGTCTTGCACAATTGTTCCTACTTGCACCTCTGAATGTGTTTTGATGCGTCATGTGCCATTGCTCTACACCTCTGAATGTTTTAGGCATCATGTGTCACGTTCTATTACCCCTACAGGTATTGTGATACGTAGGTGGTTGTTGCTTTCTCCTAGTACAGGTGGTGCTAGTGAGGTTCTAGTTCCCTGCGTGACAGTCTCCTAAAGTAGTTAGGGTTACGTAGGTGGTACTTCCCCGATACCAGTAAGTACTGGTTGTGTGCTATACAGATTATTTTTGTGCTACAGTGATTTTATATATTTTATGTGCTAAATATCTAAAAAGTGCTAATTCCTGACAGTGGTCCAGGTGGCCCTGTCTTGTACATAATCCCTTGTAAATTCTGCCCGTGCCTGTTGGCACATTGTAAAGTGTGTGTTTTTATCTAATGTGTTGTGTATAATACAAAGGTTATTTTTATAGAATACCTTGTGTGGAGTTTCCTTTGTGGTGGGCCTTGGGTGTTGTTGCTGGGTGCGCGCGCAAACGCTTTACACATCGCCTCAGAGATAAGCCTGACTGCTCGTGCCAAGCTACCAAGGGGGTGAGCAGGGGTTATCTTTGGCGTGTAACTTCCTTGCCCTGACTAGAGTGGTGGTTTCTGCCTGGCTGTGGCGCAAGCCCTAGCCAACCAGAAATCCCCATTTCTAACATTGGTGGCAGCGGTGGGATTTGGACTTGCGTTTGCGCTGTACCGCAGCAGCGACTGGCTACACCACAAAACTCTGCATTAGATAAATCACATTTTAGGGATTATTGTTTTGAAGTTCCTTTATTTCTTCTCCTGAAGGTATCATTGTGTAATTGTGTCCAGTACATTTGTCCCCCGCCCTGCGCCCAGAGTTTGGTACCTGTGTCACGTGGTGGTCAGGTTGAGGGATCAGGGGTGGTAGAAACTGCCTTACCAGTCCGAGGGGAGGGTTGTGCGTGGATGGTGTGTGGGGCACTAGACAGTGAGTGTGAGTTCTCCAGGATAGAGAGCTCACTGAAACCTTTTGTGAATTGTGTACTCCTGTGTAGCTCCGACCCCCAGGTTCCTTGTGTTGAACTCTTCTCAGGAACGTCCGCCAAAATGGAGCCTGCTTTTAACTTCTGTAGTCTGTTTAGGTACAGTAGGTTGGAGCTGGTAAGGTTCTGTGAGGAGAGGGACATGGAGGTGGGTGAGTCAGATACCCAGTCCAAACTGAGGGACAACCTGATCCTTTGGCAAAAGGAGGAGTGGGAGCGAGAGCGCAGCGAGGAAGATAGGGCCCGGGCTGCACGCCGAGAGGGTGGTGGGTCTGAGGGGAGCCCTGAGGAATCTGAGGAGGAGGAAGGTTACCTGACAGGGACGCCAGTAGAGAGTGAAGACCCCATAGATAGGGAGTCCCTTGCTGGGTCCAGTGTCAGGAGCAGCACCCCATCCCTTTCCCTGTCCCCAGAGGAGTGGGTAGATAGGAGGGAAGAGAGGGAGCATCAGCTGGCCATGGAGAAACTCAGGTTAGAGCATGCCTGGGGGTTGGCGCAGCTGACTATAGAGGAGAGAAAGCTGGAGACCGAGTGGGTCTTAGCGCAGGAGAGGATGGCGGAGACTGAGAGGGCCTTCGCCAGGGAGAAATCAGCGCTGGAGAGTAGATTATCCCCTGCGCGCAGTCTTAGTTTTCTGGGCTCCCCAGGGAGGGTTGAGTCCAGTGGTGGCAGCGAGATAGATTTCAGTATAGGAAGTCCCAGTTCCCCCAGTCTGGTACCTAGTTCCCGAGAGGAAGAATGTAGGTTGAAATTCAGAAACAGTAGGAAGCTGTCTCACCAGACTTGGGACGAGTTTTTGGGTGAATGTGAGGAGGCACTGGACGATTGGGCGAGTCTTAACCCGAAACGCAGTTATTCCACCATGTATGGTCTGGTTGTCAAAGAGCAGATGCTCAGGAGTTGTTGTCCCGAGCTGCGCCAACACCTGTTGGAGTATGGGTTTGCTAGTCCAGGGGACCTTGCAGAGGAAGCAGACCGTTGGGAAAGGGCCCAAGGTTCGCTAGAGTCATTAGGGTGTGACTCCAAAAGTAGTGGTTCAGGGATCTTCCAGCCCAGCGTGGTGGAAGAGGCTCCGTGTAGCCCAGCTAGGTCCCAGTATAGCGAGGAGGGTGTAGGGGCTTATGGCCTGGCTCAGTGGAGCGGGAATAAGTGGGTGACTGAGGGTCCCCAGACGTACGAAACCCTGCCTCAGGACTTGGGTGGTTTCATGAGGGAACACCAAGTTGGGGACCTAGGCTGTCCTGTTAGCCCATTTGAGGAGGATCACCTAGTGAGTAGAGGACCGGGAGCGCCTGTAAACAGGGCTCCTGTGGTTCTAGTGTCTGGCAGTACCGCTCCAGTAGGGAGGGTACAGAAGTCCAGCGAGAGGAGTGGCATGGGGCTGTGTTCCCCGGTGGAGGAGCCAGTGGGTCAGAGACCAGCCGGGAGGGCTGAGTCTCCTAGAAGTGACCATGGCGACTACACGTCTGGCCTGGGGGATCTTCGCGCACTGTCAGGTGGACAGGGGACGGGAGATCTGCGCCAGGCAGACGGTCATGCAACATATGAGGCATATGTTCCTCTCGGGGGGGATGGTGTGTAAATCCCCAGAAGTCCTGGAGTGCCAGGCAATTATTCCACCGAAGGTTTTAGACCGGAGGTTGGAAGGCCAGGTTCAGGAGCAGCCTGACCTGAAGGGTCTGACTACTGTAACCAGTGTCCTGACCGGTTCTTCTTCCAGAGGGACTGCCCCAGTTGGTAGGGAGCAGGACTCTGGAAGGGGGTGCAGAGGGTGGGAGAGCCCACCTCTGACCCCGGTGCAACCTGAGGGGTTAAACCCTAGGTTGGTAGACCAGCTCTCAGGGAGGGGTCCTGAGCTGGTTGGTGAGGTATGTTACGAGGGTGCCTCTCAAAGGAGGAGAGGGCGGAACCCTAGAAGAAGAGGTAGGGGGAGGAGAGCCTCACCCGCGACTTCTGGTCAGCCTGAGGGTACGGGCCCTAGGCTGGAGGATCAGTGGCAGTTTAGAACTGCCCTGATGAGGGGTAGAGTGGAGAATGGTCACTATGTGCCAGGGGTTACTACCCCCCACTCTGTGGTTAGGCAAGGACCAGTGGCGCCTAGGTGGTCTAGGGCCTGGTCCTGGCCACGGACAGCTGAGGAGTACCAGGGAGGTAGCCCAGTTGGTCCGCCGAGTTTTTTCAGAGGAAACCCTGTGAGTTCAGAGTGGCGTAAAACCGGAGAGTGTCCCTGCCGTTGCGGGCCTGCGTCCGTGTTTTATCGCCCCAAGCAGGGAAGACCATCACGGTGGTGATTGGTCTACCCTGCGTTTTGGCTGGAAGGGGGTCGTGGTGGACTTGGCCCTTCTGGCAGGTTCACCCCCGAGACTTTTTGCTTTTTATGGGTGACTTGGTGTAATGGATTTTGGTTTCTGCGCACTTTACCGCTGTGTCTCAGGGTAAAGTGCGTGCGTGTGTTGAGGCTGGCCTGCCCTCCCATAGGAATGCATGGGGGAATGTATGGGTCCCGGTAGTTCCTGATGCGTGGGGTGTGCAGGCCCGTGTTTGGTATGTGCGGACTCGTGTGAGTGAATGCTGCGCGTTGATGTGTGCGGCGTGCATGTACCTGGTGTGGAAGTGCCACTTCTAGAAGTGGGCACTTCAGTGTGCAGTCTGAAATGTGTGGCTTGTCTGGCGATTGGCTGGTGAGGTCAGGTGACGGACTAGGGAATTCCCCAGAGTCAGGAGGAGTCACCCAGTGGTGAATGGGGAGTTAGCATGTTAATGGCTGGGGAGGAGTGTACCTGGGTCCTGAATAGGACAGGGCTTCCCCCACACAATGCTGGCGCCGGCCCCTGTGGTGCGTCTAATGACCCTAGCCCTGCCAGTGAATAGGGAGAGGGGCTGAGCAAAACAAAGTGCTCAGGAACCTGTTGGAACTGGTTCGCCCCTTCCCTGCACCTTAGACAAAGCCTTGTACTGTATAAATAGGGGCTGTGTCCCCTTACCTGTTGTTCTCTTCCCGGATCCACTTGAGGGGGGGCCTGCTGCTGCTGGGCGCCAGGAGAGACCGCCACTGGGGACTGCCTCCCTGCTGGAGGGCCCTGTGAGCTGGCTCTGGGCCCAGCCTTTGCCCCCTGCTCTCTGAAGGACCTTTTTGGGTGCTGAACACTGCTTGTAGCGCCTGGGAGCGCTTTCTGGACTTTATAGCGCTGTGCGCGCTGTTTTCCTGGACTTGCCTTGTTTATAGCGCTGGGAGCGCTGTTTTGCTTTATAGCGCTAGGCGCGCTGTGATCCTGATAGCGGGTGCCCACCCCGCGATTCTGCCGTGTTTTGATTCAGCCTGCGGGTGCCCACCCCGCTTATGTGCGTTTATTTCGAGGGAGCCTACCCCTCTTACGGCCGGAATAATCACCGCTGCAGCCCGGGCTGAACCAGGAAGTCAGGCGGCTGAGGGCGGGCCTCCGGGACAACCGGAACTTAGGAAAGGAGGGCGGGAGCCTACCCCGCCTCCTACTGCAGCGTCGCGGCTGCTCCGAGCCCCGGAACAGGCAGGAGCCTACCCTGTGCCCCGGGGCGTTCTGACCGAGAGTACGATCCAGGCGGGAGCCCACCCCGCGCTGGACTGAGAGGAGGACGCGAGGCAGCGAGACGCTGCTGCCCCGACCGGAGTGCTGACGAGAGTAAGAGGACTCCCGAGGAGCGGGAGCCCTCCTGTGCCCGGAGCCGAGAGAACGAGGAGACGACGCGGGAGTCCCCAGAGCAGCCCGGTGAGTGTTTAGCAGGGCTGGGGGACTCCGCGCATGTGCTGGGGGTGCGGGGGCAGTGATCGAGCCCCGTGAGGCTCCACAAGGTGGCCACAGCATTTCTCGAGCCCCGTGAGGCTCTAGGGGGGCATTGCGTGTAAAGAGTCCCCTGTGTGGGACTCCAACGAACGGAGGCATTGTGGTGACTCGAGTCCCTGAGAGGGACTCCAACGAAGAGCGCAGTGAACGCTCCGACCTCGGGGGCATTGTTGTTTGAGCCCAGTGAGGCTCCAACGTTGTGCAGAGCTACGAGGGCTCTAGAGGGCATATCTTTAATGAACAGAGCCCAGAGAGGGTTCCAGAGGCACGCAGAGTGCCTGAAGTTCGTTTTCCAGCTGCCCAGCACTTAGTGGGCAGCTGCCACGTTTAGGTGGGGGACCATTCTTGTTTTAGTCTGCGCAGCTGGCGCAGCCTGACTTTGCTGAACGCAGGGCGTCCTAGCCCCTACCAGGCCAGTTGGCCCAGGGACTGCCACAGGTGGTGGCTCATGTGGAGTCTTGCACAATTGTTCCTACTTGCACCTCTGAATGTGTTTTGATGCGTCATGTGCCATTGCTCTACACCTCTGAATGTTTTAGGCATCATGTGTCACGTTCTATTACCCCTACAGGTATTGTGATACGTAGGTGGTTGTTGCTTTCTCCTAGTACAGGTGGTGCTAGTGAGGTTCTAGTTCCCTGCGTGACAGTCTCCTAAAGTAGTTAGGGTTACGTAGGTGGTACTTCCCCGATACCAGTAAGTACTGGTTGTGTGCTATACAGATTATTTTTGTGCTACAGTGATTTTATATATTTTATGTGCTAAATATCTAAAAAGTGCTAATTCCTGACAGTGGTCCAGGTGGCCCTGTCTTGTACATAATCCCTTGTAAATTCTGCCCGTGCCTGTTGGCACATTGTAAAGTGTGTGTTTTTATCTAATGTGTTGTGTATAATACAAAGGTTATTTTTATAGAATACCTTGTGTGGAGTTTCCTTTGTGGTGGGCCTTGGGTGTTGTTGCTGGGTGCGCGCGCAAACGCTTTACACATCGCCTCAGAGATAAGCCTGACTGCTCGTGCCAAGCTACCAAGGGGGTGAGCAGGGGTTATCTTTGGCGTGTAACTTCCTTGCCCTGACTAGAGTGGTGGTTTCTGCCTGGCTGTGGCGCAAGCCCTAGCCAACCAGAAATCCCCATTTCTAACATTGGTGGCAGCGGTGGGATTTGGACTTGCGTTTGCGCTGTACCGCAGCAGCGACTGGCTACACCACAAAACTCTGCATTAGATAAATCACATTTTAGGGATTATTGTTTTGAAGTTCCTTTATTTCTTCTCCTGAAGGTATCATTGTGTAATTGTGTCCAGTACATTTGTCCCCCGCCCTGCGCCCAGAGTTTGGTACCTGTGTCACGTGGTGGTCAGGTTGAGGGATCAGGGGTGGTAGAAACTGCCTTACCAGTCCGAGGGGAGGGTTGTGCGTGGATGGTGTGTGGGGCACTAGACAGTGAGTGTGAGTTCTCCAGGATAGAGAGCTCACTGAAACCTTTTGTGAATTGTGTACTCCTGTGTAGCTCCGACCCCCAGGTTCCTTGTGTTGAACTCTTCTCAGGAACGTCCGCCAAAATGGAGCCTGCTTTTAACTTCTGTAGTCTGTTTAGGTACAGTAGGTTGGAGCTGGTAAGGTTCTGTGAGGAGAGGGACATGGAGGTGGGTGAGTCAGATACCCAGTCCAAACTGAGGGACAACCTGATCCTTTGGCAAAAGGAGGAGTGGGAGCGAGAGCGCAGCGAGGAAGATAGGGCCCGGGCTGCACGCCGAGAGGGTGGTGGGTCTGAGGGGAGCCCTGAGGAATCTGAGGAGGAGGAAGGTTACCTGACAGGGACGCCAGTAGAGAGTGAAGACCCCATAGATAGGGAGTCCCTTGCTGGGTCCAGTGTCAGGAGCAGCACCCCATCCCTTTCCCTGTCCCCAGAGGAGTGGGTAGATAGGAGGGAAGAGAGGGAGCATCAGCTGGCCATGGAGAAACTCAGGTTAGAGCATGCCTGGGGGTTGGCGCAGCTGACTATAGAGGAGAGAAAGCTGGAGACCGAGTGGGTCTTAGCGCAGGAGAGGATGGCGGAGACTGAGAGGGCCTTCGCCAGGGAGAAATCAGCGCTGGAGAGTAGATTATCCCCTGCGCGCAGTCTTAGTTTTCTGGGCTCCCCAGGGAGGGTTGAGTCCAGTGGTGGCAGCGAGATAGATTTCAGTATAGGAAGTCCCAGTTCCCCCAGTCTGGTACCTAGTTCCCGAGAGGAAGAATGTAGGTTGAAATTCAGAAACAGTAGGAAGCTGTCTCACCAGACTTGGGACGAGTTTTTGGGTGAATGTGAGGAGGCACTGGACGATTGGGCGAGTCTTAACCCGAAACGCAGTTATTCCACCATGTATGGTCTGGTTGTCAAAGAGCAGATGCTCAGGAGTTGTTGTCCCGAGCTGCGCCAACACCTGTTGGAGTATGGGTTTGCTAGTCCAGGGGACCTTGCAGAGGAAGCAGACCGTTGGGAAAGGGCCCAAGGTTCGCTAGAGTCATTAGGGTGTGACTCCAAAAGTAGTGGTTCAGGGATCTTCCAGCCCAGCGTGGTGGAAGAGGCTCCGTGTAGCCCAGCTAGGTCCCAGTATAGCGAGGAGGGTGTAGGGGCTTATGGCCTGGCTCAGTGGAGCGGGAATAAGTGGGTGACTGAGGGTCCCCAGACGTACGAAACCCTGCCTCAGGACTTGGGTGGTTTCATGAGGGAACACCAAGTTGGGGACCTAGGCTGTCCTGTTAGCCCATTTGAGGAGGATCACCTAGTGAGTAGAGGACCGGGAGCGCCTGTAAACAGGGCTCCTGTGGTTCTAGTGTCTGGCAGTACCGCTCCAGTAGGGAGGGTACAGAAGTCCAGCGAGAGGAGTGGCATGGGGCTGTGTTCCCCGGTGGAGGAGCCAGTGGGTCAGAGACCAGCCGGGAGGGCTGAGTCTCCTAGAAGTGACCATGGCGACTACACGTCTGGCCTGGGGGATCTTCGCGCACTGTCAGGTGGACAGGGGACGGGAGATCTGCGCCAGGCAGACGGTCATGCAACATATGAGGCATATGTTCCTCTCGGGGGGGATGGTGTGTAAATCCCCAGAAGTCCTGGAGTGCCAGGCAATTATTCCACCGAAGGTTTTAGACCGGAGGTTGGAAGGCCAGGTTCAGGAGCAGCCTGACCTGAAGGGTCTGACTACTGTAACCAGTGTCCTGACCGGTTCTTCTTCCAGAGGGACTGCCCCAGTTGGTAGGGAGCAGGACTCTGGAAGGGGGTGCAGAGGGTGGGAGAGCCCACCTCTGACCCCGGTGCAACCTGAGGGGTTAAACCCTAGGTTGGTAGACCAGCTCTCAGGGAGGGGTCCTGAGCTGGTTGGTGAGGTATGTTACGAGGGTGCCTCTCAAAGGAGGAGAGGGCGGAACCCTAGGAGAAGAGGTAGGGGGAGGAGAGCCTCACCCGCGACTTCTGGTCAGCCTGGGGGTACGGGCCCTAGGCTGGAGGATCAGTGGCAGTTTAGAACTGCCCTGATGAGGGGTAGAGTGGAGAATGGTCACTATGTGCCAGGGGTTACTACCCCCCACTCTGTGGTTAGGCAAGGACCAGTGGCGCCTAGGTGGTCTAGGGCCTGGTCCTGGCCACGGACAGCTGAGGAGTACCAGGGAGGTAGCCCAGTTGGTCCGCCGAGTTTTTTCAGAGGAAACCCTGTGAGTTCAGAGTGGCGTAAAACCGGAGAGTGTCCCTGCCGTTGCGGGCCTGCGTCCGTGTTTTATCGCCCCAAGCAGGGAAGACCATCACGGTGGTGATTGGTCTACCCTGCGTTTTGGCTGGAAGGGGGTCGTGGTGGACTTGGCCCTTCTGGCAGGTTCACCCCCGAGACTTTTTGCTTTTTATGGGTGACTTGGTGTAATGGATTTTGGTTTCTGCGCACTTTACCGCTGTGTCTCAGGGTAAAGTGCGTGCGTGTGTTGAGGCTGGCCTGCCCTCCCATAGGAATGCATGGGGGAATGTATGGGTCCCGGTAGTTCCTGATGCGTGGGGTGTGCAGGCCCGTGTTTGGTATGTGCGGACTCGTGTGAGTGAATGCTGCGCGTTGATGTGTGCGGCGTGCATGTACCTGGTGTGGAAGTGCCACTTCTAGAAGTGGGCACTTCAGTGTGCAGTCTGAAATGTGTGGCTTGTCTGGCGATTGGCTGGTGAGGTCAGGTGACGGACTAGGGAATTCCCCAGAGTCAGGAGGAGTCACCCAGTGGTGAATGGGGAGTTAGCATGTTAATGGCTGGGGAGGAGTGTACCTGGGTCCTGAATAGGACAGGGCTTCCCCCACACAATGCTGGCGCCGGCCCCTGTGGTGCGTCTAATGACCCTAGCCCTGCCAGTGAATAGGGAGAGGGGCTGAGCAAAACAAAGTGCTCAGGAACCTGTTGGAACTGGTTCGCCCCTTCCCTGCACCTTAGACAAAGCCTTGTACTGTATAAATAGGGGCTGTGTCCCCTTACCTGTTGTTCTCTTCCCGGATCCACTTGAGGGGGGGCCTGCTGCTGCTGGGCGCCAGGAGAGACCGCCACTGGGGACTGCCTCCCTGCTGGAGGGCCCTGTGAGCTGGCTCTGGGCCCAGCCTTTGCCCCCTGCTCTCTGAAGGACCTTTTTGGGTGCTGAACACTGCTTGTAGCGCCTGGGAGCGCTTTCTGGACTTTATAGCGCTGTGCGCGCTGTTTTCCTGGACTTGCCTTGTTTATAGCGCTGGGAGCGCTGTTTTGCTTTATAGCGCTAGGCGCGCTGTGATCCTGATAGCGGGTGCCCACCCCGCGATTCTGCCGTGTTTTGATTCAGCCTGCGGGTGCCCACCCCGCTTATGTGCGTTTATTTCGAGGGAGCCTACCCCTCTTACGGCCGGAATAATCACCGCTGCAGCCCGGGCTGAACCAGGAAGTCAGGCGGCTGAGGGCGGGCCTCCGGGACAACCGGAACTTAGGAAAGGAGGGCGGGAGCCTACCCCGCCTCCTACTGCAGCGTCGCGGCTGCTCCGAGCCCCGGAACAGGCAGGAGCCTACCCTGTGCCCCGGGGCGTTCTGACCGAGAGTACGATCCAGGCGGGAGCCCACCCCGCGCTGGACTGAGAGGAGGACGCGAGGCAGCGAGACGCTGCTGCCCCGACCGGAGTGCTGACGAGAGTAAGAGGACTCCCGAGGAGCGGGAGCCCTCCTGTGCCCGGAGCCGAGAGAACGAGGAGACGACGCGGGAGTCCCCAGAGCAGCCCGGTGAGTGTTTAGCAGGGCTGGGGGATCCCGCGCATGTGCTGGGGGTGCGGGGGCAGTGATCGAGCCCCGTGAGGCTCCACAAGGTGGCCACAGCATTTCTCGAGCCCCGTGAGGCTCTAGGGGGGCATTGCGTGTAAAGAGTCCCCTGTGTGGGACTCCAACGAACGGAGGCATTGTGGTGACTCGAGTCCCTGAGAGGGACTCCAACGAAGAGCGCAGTGAACGCTCCGACCTCGGGGGCATTGTTGTTTGAGCCCAGTGAGGCTCCAACGTTGTGCAGAGCTACGAGGGCTCTAGAGGGCATATCTTTAATGAACAGAGCCCAGAGAGGGTTCCAGAGGCACGCAGAGTGCCTGAAGTTCGTTTTCCAGCTGCCCAGCACTTAGTGGGCAGCTGCCACGTTTAGGTGGGGGACCATTCTTGTTTTAGTCTGCGCAGCTGGCGCAGCCTGACTTTGCTGAACGCAGGGCGTCCTAGCCCCTACCAGGCCAGTTGGCCCAGGGACTGCCACAGGTGGTGGCTCATGTGGAGTCTTGCACAATTGTTCCTACTTGCACCTCTGAATGTGTTTTGATGCGTCATGTGCCATTGCTCTACACCTCTGAATGTTTTAGGCATCATGTGTCACGTTCTATTACCCCTACAGGTATTGTGATACGTAGGTGGTTGTTGCTTTCTCCTAGTACAGGTGGTGCTAGTGAGGTTCTAGTTCCCTGCGTGACAGTCTCCTAAAGTAGTTAGGGTTACGTAGGTGGTACTTCCCCGATACCAGTAAGTACTGGTTGTGTGCTATACAGATTATTTTTGTGCTACAGTGATTTTATATATTTTATGTGCTAAATATCTAAAAAGTGCTAATTCCTGACAGTGGTCCAGGTGGCCCTGTCTTGTACATAATCCCTTGTAAATTCTGCCCGTGCCTGTTGACACATTGTAAAGTGTGTGTTTTTATCTAATGTGTTGTGTATAATACAAAGGTTATTTTTATAGAATACCTTGTGTGGAGTTTCCTTTGTGGTGGGCCTTGGGTGTTGTTGCTGGGTGCGCGCGCAAACGCTTTACACATCGCCTCAGAGATAAGCCTGACTGCTCGTGCCAAGCTACCAAGGGGGTGAGCAGGGGTTATCTTTGGCGTGTAACTTCCTTGCCCTGACTAGAGTGGTGGTTTCTGCCTGGCTGTGGCGCAAGCCCTAGCCAACCAGAAATCCCCATTTCTAACACTCGTTAAAAAAAATACAAAACGGATGAAATTGACATGAAACATTTATTAAAATACAGCTCAAATTAACCAATTCATATACTGTTAAGTTAAAAATGTCTCATTTTGTCCTGTATTCTGTTCTTAATTTAAATGGCTTTGGCTTCGCCTACTTCAGCTATTGACTTCTGTTGCCCCAGAACGTTTAGCCATTGGCTTAAGCCATTATCAAGCACATCTTGAATAATCCTGCAGGCGTATTTCAGTCTCAGAATGTTTCTGTTGGCTGTTTGGGTGTCTCTTTCAGCTTCCATTGTATTGTATGATGGACTATTTTACATTTAAAATCAGTCAACGAGTAGCACTGGTAACAAAAGCATCTGAAAATATAAGCTACAGAGAAAGGGTTATTTTATTATCTATAGATATCCATTTTTTGGATGCATTTGTCTCTGTTTACTCTCTGGTGCTACTAGGCATTGTTAAAGCCAATAGGATTCACATTTGTATAGTGGACAAATGCTTGATCCACAAGCCGTATGGACATCAAACCTGTTAGCGTTGCTTGTGCTTATTCAGGGTTCCTACAAAAAGGTGATGGAAGGATTACTTGAATTATTCTCAGGCATGTGTGATTTCTAGGGGCCTTATACAAGTCCACTGCTTTTTGCTCACTATACAGCTCTAGAGGTAGACCAGTCATATATAAAAAGTTCTCGGTCCTACTCCAACAGGACCAATATAGTCAGGACCCTTCTAGACAGGAAGGTAAGCAACCACAGGCCTGTTTTCCTCTCCAAAGGCATTGGGTGTTGGGTATAACCTGAGCCCTGTAGCAAAGTAAGCACAGGACCTATATCTGGGCTTAACCGTTGCATTCCATCTATCACTTTTTTGTTTTCCTCCAAGTTTTCAGGATAGTAACATATCTATGTTTATGTTTTTTCTTGCCCAAGGTTTCAGCTTTGTTATTGCCATATTTGCTGAAAAAACATAATTTGCAACTAAGAAGAAAGAATGTTCATTTGGATTGGGAAATACCAACTCTTTGAACACTGAAGCATGAAGTAGGGGTCAAGTGTAATAGGATCCTGGTGTAAAGCTGCTGACCTAGACTAAACAAAATATAAAGGCAAGTTATGATTGCTTGCAGAACAAAAAACGTTTTATATAGCTTGAATGCAAGTGGTGAAAGTCTGTTTGAATTCAGTGTACCGCCCGAGTCAAACTCCCTACCTGCCACTGTCCCTGGAGCGGGTCGCACCCGGGGGGCACCAGGCACTTAGAGCCAGAAGCGAAAGCTCCACAGGGATCACCCCACCGCCTCGGATATAAGTCAGATGACATTTACATTTGAGGATTATGTTCAGTGAGGAAGAATATCTTGCCATTAGGAAATGTAGGCTTTTTTTTAGAAACCACAAGTGGAAAAGAGAAACAACAGCACAGACAAATCATACTGTACTGGGTTCTAAAGAAGGTGGCATGATGTTCTACACAGGGTAGTTAGGAAAACTGGCTAGGGGGCACTAAAAAAATGTTTATCTTCCCGTTCTTCGATGGAAACTGGCGAACTCCACATCTTCCTTCTCTGATGCATGTTCTGACTCCCATGGAATAGGTGATGTTTGAATGGGAGGCACTTTATTACTTTCACTACCCTCAGGCACACATACACATCAGAGGCAGAAGATGTGAGTTCCCTGTTCCCAACAGCATTTGTAAGTGCCAGTAAGGCAGCATGGAAATCCCAGTCAAGAATCTGCTGGTTTGCCAACAAAGCAATGACGTTCATATTGAGGGCACCCGTAGATGCAAAAAGGAGTCAATCCTACGCTTCATAGACTGCATGGTATTATGTATGGCCCCCAGCTGCCTCACAATATCACTGGTATCCGATGTAGAAGTCTGGTGTTGGTCCTTTTGCATCATGACAAGTGTTGAAATATCGCGCACTCCCTTTTAATCTCTGATGTGTATTGAGTTTACTCGAGTAGCGGCGTGCTGCTAGAGGAGCGACCCCTGAACCAAGGTCGAAGAAATAACGAGAGTTGCACTATCCCTGCTAGGGTGGTGTCCCTCTATGCGCACAGCATTGTGGGGTAACGAAGTTACCAAAATTCGTTTTAGTTAAACCAAAGTTCATTTATTCATGGTTGAAAAGTTGAAATTCATTATTCCATATGACAAATTATGGCATGTTGAGTCAACAAAGGTACTGATGGATATCCTCTATGCATTTCGGGTAAAAACCCTTCGTCAGGAGGAATCCTGTAAACAGAAACAGGAGAAAAAGTTGCATATCCCCTAATCGGGTTTGTATTCCATTGAAATTAAAATGTTAAAAATGTAGAAAATGAGAAAAATATGTATCCCAGATATCAAGCTCCGAAAAAGTGCACAACGGAACAGTGTTAGAAAGAACTACGCAAACCATATTGGAAATTACACCCGAGTGACCCGGTGTTTTTCTGAAAATTTACCGCGTGTGACTCAAGTAGCAAAACAAATACAATGATAGCAGCGTATTAGTTGACTACGTTAAAAGTTGTGAAAGACGTGTACTAAATTTACCGCGTGTGACTCCTTTTGCATCATGACACCAGCGATGTCCACTAGAGACTCGTCAATCCCATAGAGCCAAGAGTAGTTATTTGTGACGGCCTTTGTTAACTCCTTATTTGAACTTAGACACTTACGGACTCCTTTAACAGTGTCCACCATGATCTCCATCCCCGACCGAGCCTCATCGGCCATTTGCTGCTGGACTCCTACCACTCGCCATTCAAAAAACACCTGGGGGTCCTTGTAGTCCTCAGCTTTGATGGTAAAGCTGGATGGTCCATGTCTAGTGCATGTCTGTTTATCTGGAGAACCTGCAACGTTGTCTTCACTTGCCAAGACCAGAGGAGAAGTATCAAAAGTGCACAGGAGCTGTTGGAAGGTATTGTCATCGATGGCAGTATGGTATCACCAACAGGTCGGGCATCATGGACAGACTGGGCTACAGGAGGTGCTGTTTGTCCCTCTGGAAAGAAATAGAAATATGTTACGAAGAATCATTAATTGAATTTTACATTAGTGATTATTGTTAAATTCAGTTTATTTCATCAGTTCTAATTAAATAGGGATATGTGGGACATATGTTTCTACAAGTAAATAGCGCCATGTTACACTATTGTTGCTTTTCAAATGGCAATGCATGAACATTGTTCTCACAACCTCAGTATTAAGTAGGGGGCCTATTTGTGTGTTCGCACACAGCGCAATACAAGTAGGCCACTTGCTGGCCTGCCCTGCCTGAAAGAGTGAGTGCAGGAAAGAGACACATTTAACATATCACAGTGCATTTCTGCTTTCTGCCTGCACAGATGAAAAACGTGCTTCTCGACAACCCTGCGGAGACCATTGCACAATGTAGCAAGTGTGCCTGCATTTGCTGTAGCCATCAGTTGGTGCCCCTGCAATAGCCAAGATAAGTCATAAGTTTGTTATCTCTCTCACAATCCTGCACTCTGCCTTTTCCACAGCACATCAAGCTGCCTTGCTGTACTGTCTTGCATGCAATTTGTGAAATAATTTGCCGTAGGGTCATATTTGACACACATTCACAAAACTCTATGCAACCTTCCTGCAATGCATGAAACGGGAATGGCATGTGTAATGCTTAATTACAAAATTTCAGGGGAATCCTGTAGTTTTCTAGCACACACAGTCATCTTCAGACTCAATAGTAGAACCATCTCTGAAGTGGATAGCCACCATCACACTTGGAAGTATGCAACAGCTAAAGCTATCTCCATTTCCTCAGGACCCAAGGAGCTCATCTGCAGAGTCCCAAAAATCTCTGCACACAGGCCCAACTCCTTAAACTTGTACATGACTCTGGTGACAGCCATCATTCAAACACAGGGACTATACATAATCTCTTACACTGATGACACCTGTTGCGAGCTGGACCTCTCTTTCTTTGTTTCCCCTAAAACAAAATGCTTAATTGGAACCCAATTGGTAAGGACTTTAGCATACTAAAGAGGATTCCAATGTGTTGCAGCATGTATTATGCCCCCCCAAAGGGACCCACACAAAAACTGCGTTCAGGCTGCCCTTCTGAAAACACAACATTGCACACTCCCTTTGTGCAATGCTCAATCTCACTGCATGTCTCATATGTAAGTCACCATTGCAGCAGGCCTTAAGAGCCCTACGGCAAGGTGCAGTATAATACATGTGAGGGCATATCTGCATCAGCAGATATGCCCCTGTAATGCCTAGTTCCATTACTAGGACATTACAAATGATCGGGCAGCCATGTTATAGGTATGTACTGGGCTACGGTGTCAGGGTTTGAGGGCCAGGGCGCCTACGAAGTTGCGCGGAGGACTTCCAGCGGAACTACAAGTCCCAGCAACCCTAGACCAGGGGGTGGGGCGAAGGACTTTATTTACACGAACAACGAGTGAGGACGTTGTTCGTGATTCTGAATCCGGGGCGCAGTAGTCAGCGTCCGAACGGCGTGCATTCGAGCTGCTCTTCTGGATCGGGAGAGAGCTCCGTGAGCCGGGCATTTTCCTGAAACGGCCGAAGTTAAAGGAGGGCGTCACAGGGCTGGTCTTGGCGGCGTTTCGCTTCCGCGAGGCAGAACCGGCGAGGTGACCCAGGTGCGTCCTATTCGGGCACCTTAACCCCGCCGCAAGTGCTGCCCGCTGCGGACCCCCGCCTCAGAGACAGGTAACCCGTGTGAGTGAACACGGAAGCCCAGATGGGTGTAATTTATACGAGACATAATTTTGCTTTCATGTTTGGTGAGAACACGGTCCCCGGCCTCCTGGCAGCCATGTGGGTGGAGCCGGCCTCGGACCGTGGTTATTGATTTGATCCATCGGCCCTCTGGCAGCCAATGTGGTGGAGCCGGGCCCTACGTTTGGGGAGTTCGAGACTTTCACAGTAAAGCGAGTCTTTCACTGCCAAGCGGAAGAACCTTGACTATAAGGGTTCTCCCGTTTTTCTTTTTCCTTGCTTGGGAACTTTCCCTCCTTCTGCTTTCACTGTTTATTTGCGTGTGGGAAAGAAGTGGGTACGTATGAGCACAGGGGAGAAAGGAGGCATTTGGATGACTGGTGCTGTTGGCCCGAAGTGACCTCTTTTGTACTTGTTGTTTTGGCACAGATCCAGGTGCCGCAGTCTCCGAGAGACAACGTGTGTGTACTAGTGGAACGATTGACAGGGATACGCCTTGGCAGGTAGGAAGCTGCTCTAGTGAGACCACCTGAGAGTAGAGAGGATCTGAGAATATAGTAATTGTATGTTTTTTGTCTTTCAGGTGTCCCTTCCCACTCTGCACATACCCTATCCTTCCCTCGCCTGATCGCCACAACACTCTGGTAAATTTGAATCAGAGTTTGGGGAGGTCGGGAGGGGGACCCCTTTTTGGCATCGCCCCGATCCTGAGGAGAACCGGACGGTCGTGACAGAATCACGAACCCACGTTAACTTCTCCTCCCGGTCGGGGCGATTCGTTAAGATGGCTACGCTCGAGGAGGTGCTGCAGGCCTTAGCCGCGGTGCAGCAAGAGTTGGTGGCATCTAGATTGGAAACAGCAGCATTGAGGGAGAGGGTGGATAGACAAGCCAGGAATCCCTTCGATGCGGGGGTAGTCTACCCCAAATACAGGTCACCGTACCTCCGCCTATTCCCTTGGCTAGCCCTGACAGGTATGCGGGAGACCCATTAAAAATTCAGACGTTCTTAACCCAGATCACGCTTCACTTCTCGTGTCGTCCGGCATCATTCCCTACTAATCTATCTAGGGTGGCTTTTGCGATCTCTTACTTGACCGGCGATGCCGCCGATTGGGCGGTTCCGCTGGTCAGAAACGATGACCCTCTACTGACCGACTGGAACGCCTTCCGAAAGGAATTTGAAAGAGTATTCGACCGCCGGGCTACCACCCTAAGCGCAGATAGGGAACTGCTTGAGTTACGACAGGGCAAGAACGACCTGGTGACGTATATGACTACGTTCAACCGGTTGGTGGTCGAGACATCCTGGCCCGAAGAAAAGCGAATGGCCCTGTATTATCAAGGGTTGAAGGACGATCTTAAAGATGTGCTGGCGAGGATAGACCCCCAGCCTACGACCTGCACAGATTTAATCAATCTCACATTACGCCTTGATCACAGGTTATCAGAGAGGGGGAGTGATCGGAGAAAAGGCGAGAGGTCAGGATTCGGAGGGGAGCAGGACAGCCGCCCTCCGAATGTAGCGCGAGAGACAGGTCCTGAACCTATGGAAGTGGGGGCAGTTCGACCTCCGCTGTCGAAAACCGAGAGAGAAAAGCGCAGAGTCCTGGGACTCTGCATGTATTGCGGGAAAAAGGGGCACTATGTGAGGGAGTGCCCCCTAAAGCCCAAGAAACGAGCAACGGGATTCATGGGGAAGAGGGTGGCCATCACTGCAGTGGAAACCACCGCCGCGGGAGACGCTCCTCGGAACGACACAGTGGAAACCGAGGTACGTGCGACGGAATGGAGATTACCGTCTCTGGCAGGGGGCGAGGCGTCTGCAACAGTCTCCCATATAATACTTCCCATGTTCCTTAAGACCGGTACAGACACACATCCGGTGCTCGTAATGGTTGATTCAGGAGCCACGGGCAACTTTATGGATGAGGGGCTGGTGCAAAGGTTGGGGTTGGTAAGGGTCCCAGTGACCAAGCCGGAGTCGGTGTTGGCTGTGGATGGGAAACCGCTGGCCTCCGGTCCTATCACGGAGCAAACGGAGGTGGTGGGATTGGTGCTCCAAGGAGAGAACCAGGACCACGTGGAAGATATCTCCTTGAAAATAATCGAAGCCCCCCAGTACGAGATCCTCTTGGGGATGCCATGGTTGCGTGGGCATAACCCTACCATAGATTGGAGGCAGAAAACCATATGCGGCGTTTCGCTTCCGCGAGGCAGAGCCGGCGAGGTGACCCAGGTGCGTCCTTTTCGGGCACCTTAACCCCGCCGCAAGTGCTGCCCGCTGCGGACCCCCGCCTCAGAGACAGGTAACCCGTGTGAGTGAACACGGAAGCCCAGACGGGTGTAATTTATACGAGACATAATTTTGCTTTCATGTTTGGTGAGAACACGGTCCCCGGCCTCCTGGCAGCCATGTGGGTGGAGCCGGCCTCGGACCGTGGTTATTGATTTGATCTATCGGCCCTCTGGCAGCCAATGTGGTGGAGCCGGGCCCTACGTTTGGGGAGTTCGAGACTTTCACAGTAAAGCGAGTCTTTCACTGCCAAGCGGAAGAACCTTGACTATAAGGGTTCTCCCGTTTTTCTTTTTCCTTGCTTGGGAACTTTCCCTCCTTCTGGTGTCACTGTTTATTTGCGTGTGGGAAAGAAGTGGGTACGTATGAGCACAGGGGAGAAAGGAGGCATTTGGATGACTGGTGCAGTTGGCCCGAAGTGACCTCTTTTGTACTTGTTGTTTTGGCACAGATCCAGGTGCCGCAGTCTCCGAGAGACAACGTGTGTGTACTAGTGGAACGATTGACAGGGATACGCCTTGGCAGGTAGGAAGCTGCTCTAGTGAGACCACCTGAGAGTAGAGAGGATCTGAGAATATAGTAATTGTATGTTTTTTGTCTTTCAGGTGTCCCTTCCCACGCTGCCCCTACCCTATCCTTCCCTCGCCTGATCGCCACAACACTCTGGGAAATTTGAATCAGAGTTTGGGGAGGTCGGGAGGTCGGGAGGGGGACCCCTTTTTGGCATCGCCCCGATCCTGAGGAGAACCGGACGGTCGTGACATACGGTCATTACGAGTTACCCAGCGACATAATGGCTGCGCTGAATATGATGGTGTATGGTATCAAACACCTCGTCTCAAATCCATCCTGATGCTAGTATCAGATTTATTGTGGCATGCACCCAGAGGTCCTTCCAGGAGCCGCCAAGCACCAATACCGAAGCAGTTGCCACAGCCAAGGCTTGTTGTTTGTCAAGTCCAGGCACCGGCTGACACTGACTTGCTGTCGAGGGACTTCAGGATCCATGGGGTCATTGTTTAGCGTGGCCATAATGCCCTGTTTTCTTTCCCTCTCTAGGGCACTAAAGCCAAATGCGAGCCTAAAACTTCAGCCAACCACCGGACAAAACACCTCTGCACCTGAGTTCCCCAGCCCAGGTTCCTGTATTTCCTGCTTTTAGGTAATAGTCAGCTTTATGGTTGCATTACAATCTGGATGTAATATCTTCTAATTTTGCAGTAGAAATGGAGCTTATATTTTAGGGTAGCACAACGTTATATATGCACGGATGAAATGTATACATCATTCTCACAAAGCAGAAGGTTAGTTCGGAAGACAGTCTGAATTATGCTTAGCTGTTTACTGTCTGCAGTGAACAGCCCACTTTTTAAACACATTAACACAGGGTGCAACCTGGCTCTGGCACAGCCTCGGATGACACTATCAGTAGCAAACGCAAAGCATTCATTGAGCCACAGCTCTGCAAACTTAAAAACATATTTTCTAATAGGGAATGCCTCCCATCCGTATTGCCTGCGGGAGTGTGGGGAGGAGGGTACGTTTTACCACACTATATGGCACTGTCCGAAGATCATGCCGTACTGGGCGGTAGTGATGAGAACCATATCACAGACGGAGGAGGTGTCGGTGGTACCAGAGCCTAAAAGATGTTTGTTAATCATATGGGAACCCAATGATTTGAATCATCCAGCACAGGACTGGGCAACTTTGGGAATGATGGTCGCAAAGCGAAATATAGCTAGATTGTGGGGTTCCAGGTGCTCGCCAACACTCACTGAATGGTGTATGGACATGGATGGAGCCATGGTTGCAGAGAAAGCTGCATATGACAACCGAGGCTGTCCCCAGAAATGGGGGAGAGTGTGGGGAGCTTGGAACAAATACAGGGGCTTTATATGTGACCCATCTGAGTTGCCGAGTGAGGAAATTTCGGATTGAAATGGGGAGAGAATGCAAAGAACTGTGGGGATTTATAAATGTGATCCATTGTGTAATATCTATAACAGTGATGTGCACAATGTCTCAAGGAACTGTACCAACCAATTCCAATATGTGTTTCATTTGTATGACTTTGCTATGCCCTAACTTTAATAAAAAAGAATTTTAAAAAAACAAAACATATTTTCTATGGTATGGGACAGACGGGACGTGCACTCTCCCCCCCACCCCCCACTGTAAGACAGAGTCAGTATTTGACAAGCCTGCCCCGTGGGAAGTCATCCCCTGCCCCACGTCCAGACAGCGAGCCATGGGCAAAACGGATGCGGGGCAACCGAAAATCTCCTTCGAGCAACGTAAAACCACTAGGGGAGGACTTCCCCAGTGGAGGAACGGGCAGAACCAAATATGAATACCACATCAACCCCCGAGCCAAATATCCGCGACATATTCACAGACCTGAAACAGTCCCTACCGGAAACAACCTTTGCTTCACGGTCATTAGACCGCGATGCCTTTACAAAGCGGTCGTTACAACAACCGCGTTGTTACAACGCAATGCCATTATTACGCAAATCAGTACATCGACTTGCAGTAGATAGCGCTCCAAAATAAGGAATAGTATAATTTACTATTCCAACACCTTCCCTACTGTTGCGTAGGCTGGAGTTGGAATAGTAAATTATACATTCCTAATGTTACAGCGCCATCTACTGCAAGTCGATGTAATGACTTGCATAGTAATGGCATCACGTTGTAACAACGCGGTCATTGTCACGACTGCGTTGGTACCTACCACGTTGTAAAAGCACGCGCTGTAACGTGCAATAGTCGTCCCTGTCGGCGATCGATCTTAAAATGTACTTGATGTACGACCAGCTCAGGGATAAGGTATCGAACCATGAAGAGCGCATTGCGGAGGTAGAACAACAGACCTCTGCGCTAGAAGATGAGGGGACGGTGACCCTTGAGAAATTGCTCCGCATGGGGAAGGTGCTGGAGGTCATAAGAAATAAAAATGAAGATCTCGAAGCCAGGTCCCGGTGCAATAATCTGTGCATTCTTGGAATCCTGGAAACCACAGCAATGACTCGAGTAGAGGACTATGTAGAAGAAATGCTCCGGTCTCACTTCGGCTAGGCCTTGTTAGCAATGTGCATCGTCAAGTGTGCTCACAGATCCCTGGGCCAGTCCGATCATAGCAAGACTCTTAAACTACAGGGATGGAGACGTGGTGCTGCGTAAGGCCCATGATCTACAGGAAACCAGATATCAAGGCAACGTGAGCTCTTTTTTCCACGATTTCACCCTCTCTGTTCAGGCGGCCCAACAAGAATTTGTGCCTGCTAAAAGACTCCTACAGCAACAGGACATTAAGTATTCTTTGCTTTACCCGGTGAAGCTTTGCCAAGTCTCAAGCGCTCCAAACCAGCAACCTCCGCAGAGAAGGACCCATTAGCGGCGGACCCCCTCAGCGAAAATGACTGACTCTGATCGAACCCCACGAGGCATGCTGGTCTGGTGAACCCTTATCGCCTGGAAGGGACTGATCTCTCTTTGCGCACCTCTAGAGGTGACACATATACCACACATGAGGCACGCAGGAATCGACCATGGTCACCCGACCAAATAAGTGACTACCCTTTGCGGGGTGTCTCCTGTCCAGCCACCCAGCATCCAACCACTGGGAAACGCCGTGCCCTCTGGTGCACCCTGTGTATGTTGTATCTTGTTGTTGGCCTGCTGCGGCCAATTTAGTGTAGGGGACATGCTCTTTAGCCAATATTGGTGGCTGTAGTGAGTGGGGGGTTGGCTATTTGGGTAATAGGTTGGTTAACAGGTTACATCACTTTTTCTTTTCTCTTTTCATCCCTCCCCCCCCCCCTCTCCTTCTCCTCTCCGGTCTCATATCCAATGTTAATGGGCTTTGCCCCTGCACTAGCGCGCATGGATACACGGAAATGCATGGACGGGTGAGAATGCTGATGGAAAGCACACACTAAAAGCAGTAACTTGGAATATACATGGCCTGAATGATAGCAGAAAGGTGTGCCTAGTGGCAGCACTTCTCAATCGTCATGGTGCGGATATTTGTTTCTTAATGGAACTTCACCTGACGGGCGCCAGCTGTTTGCGCTTGTGAGCGGGATGGATGGGTGGAAAATTCATTGCGGGATACTCCAACTATGCTAGGGGCACAGCCATCATTCTTAGATAAGGTCTCCCGTGGCACACGCGCGCCTCGATATGTGACCACCAAGGGCGATATGTTATAGTGGCTGGGGTACTGGGAGGTCGCACCATTAGGCTTTTATCGGTTTATGGCCCCAATATAGATGACACCCTATTTTTGGTGAGGTATGGCGACTGGCAGAGTCTATAGGCTCCGGGGCAATCTTCTGGGAGGGGACTTCAATGTAATTCTTGACCTGGAGAGAGATAGATCCGGTGGGTCCCACCGACCCCACCCGCATGCTGCAGCGCAGCTACTGGCCCTCATGGAAGACCATGAACAAGATGACGTTTGAGAGGGTACCTGTATTTGTACAGATGGCCCCTCCTGGTCTAGGATTGATTACTGGCTCACATTGCGCGATGTAGATGCTTGGGTAAGTAACAGCGCTCACCTTGCCAGAACCCTTCCAGACCACGACCCGGTTTTGCTGGAATTAGGGCTGCCTGAGGTACCGAGCAGGGCCTTCAGCTGGAGACTTCCGGCTGGTACCCTCCGGGGCCAGGTATTCAGAGAGGAGATTGGGTCTGCCATACAGGAATATTTCGAGATACATGGCGGTTCAGTGGACTCCCCGTCCACGTTATGGGAGGAATTTAAAACTGTGTTTCACCAACAAGCGGGAGTCTTGCGCTCGCTTAGAGGAGATCTTGCGCGCCTTGAGAGGGAGATTCGGGCGCTTGAATCGTAGCATTTTGCGAATGGCCAGCTGGTGACTCTCGGACAGATTAAGGCAAAGATAGCAGATTTCGAGGAGGCAACGTATAGAGAGACATATTTCCTGGAGAGGGAGGCCCGGGCCCGCCAATACAGTGAGGGGGACCGAGTGGGGAAAACTCTTGCCGGCCTGCTAAAAAAGCCATGGACAAACGAAGTGAGCTGCGCGACGGCGATGATGGAATCGCTGTTGGTCAGGTAGCTGTACAAGCAAAAATGTTTGCATATTTCTCCTCCTTATATACTGCGCGCCACTCGGAGGTGCTTCCAGATTTGCTTCCCTTCCTTGACTTGATAGAACTGGTATGGTTGAGTGATGCGCATCGTAAATATTTGGATGCACCGTTCTCGGAGAAATAGGTGGTTAGGGTGATTCGGGCCATGCCTGGGGACAAAGCACTAGTACTAGATGGACTTGCGTCCGCCTTCTATAAGGAATTTATGCCGCTTCTGGCAGCCCACCTCCTTAACATGTATGAGGAATCACTTGAGCGGGGCGCCCTTCCCCCTTCTCTCCTGGAGGCGCTTATAGTGACCATTCTCAAACCGGACAAGGACCCACAGCTTTGTGACTCCTATCGGCCACTATCAATGATTAATCTTGATAACAAAATCTTTGCAAAACTGTTAGCCACTCAACTGCTCCCGCTGCTCCCCACAATACTTAGACCTGATCAATGTGGCTTTGTCCCCGACAGGGTCACTTCTCATAACCTCTGTGCCCTTTTTGCGGTCATGCAGGAGGTGGATCCCTCTCTCCCCGCCGCTGCCTTTTTCTTGGATGCTACCAAGGCGTTCGACACGCTAGAGTGGCCATATCTGTTCACACTTCTCACCCGCATTGGTCTAAGCCCCGTTTTCCTTAAAAAGTTTGGATCACTGTACTCCACCCTGACGGCCAGATTACGGATCAACAAAGTGATTTCACCCTCAGTCGAGGTGGCTCACGTTACGAGGCAGGGGTGCCCCTTGTTGCCCCTCCTCTTTGCAATAGCCATGGAGCCGCTCGTGGCCCAGCTGCGGCAGCATCCTGTGCAGCGAGGCCTTGACTTTACCCTCCGGATGATCTTGGTGTCTATGTATGCAGACGATGTGACTATATGTTCAACACCAGGTGACCAATCTTGACCCTCTCATCCGCAAAATCACGAGATTCGGTGGCCTTTCGGGCATCATAATAAATTGGGGGAAATCCACGATTTTCCCTCTCATGGCTGCCACGAACATATTTCAGTCAGAATATCCACTCAAGTGGGCAGAATCCCCAGTGAAATACCTGGGTATCTGGCTCAGTCGGGATCACAAAGAGCTGTAGCGTTACAATTATGGCAGGCTCATGGAGTTGCTGGAAAGTCGCTTGGTCCATTGGAAGTCGCTCCCCCTGTCCCTGGCTGGCCGGATTGCCATCGCCAAAATGGTAGTATTACCCAAGTTTCTCTATGTCTTTGTTAATCTCCCCTTCCGTTTTACATCGGAATTTAAGAGGAGGCTTCGCTCAAACTTAATATCCCTCGCCTGGGTGGGTGGGCAGTGTCGAGAGGCATGGGAGATGGAGCTGTACCACAGCTGTGCACAGGCTCAATTTAGATTCCATTGGATATATTTGACTCCATTCATGGTGCACACAGCCCCGGAGATCGATCAGGCGGGCCCGATCCCGTTGCATATGGTGATGTTCCGACCTCAAAGCTGCCCACAGGCGGAGATCAATAGGGTAGGCTACACAAAATATGGGCATGGTAGCAACTCCGACCGAGGGCACGCGTTGACACACTCTTTGCACCAGCCGTGCCGCTCACTAGACACCCAGCACTACCCTTCACCGCTGAGGCGGGTGTGCCATCGACTACAAGGGCTGCAGTTACTACAATGGGACGGGCGTTCCCGGATGGCACCTTCGTTAGTATGGAGGCGGCACTCGTGGACAAACACACGTGCCTTCTAGATAGAATGACATACTTTCAGCTGAGAGCGGCACTGCACGCACAATAACTCGTTCCCGATTGCGTCACCAACTTTCCATGTTCTGGAGGCATTTTTGACTAACCCCTCACCGTGTAAACTCATAACCCACTTATAATCCGGTATGCAGTGCGAATCTTCAGTTTGCACCCCCCCCCCCCCCCTGCGCCGTACGAGTGGGAGGAGAGACTGGGAGCTCCATTCGAGGAGGGTGTGTGGCCCTACTACTGAGCGCAGACTAGGGAACTTTCACCCAACTATAGGCTGCTGTCAATACATTTTACATTTATCCACAGGGTGTATAGGACCCTTGTGTGGCTACGCAGAGGGAGGGTGAGTATGGATGCAAGGTGCGCGCGTTGTAGACTGCCGGAGGCCTCCTTCCTGCACCTGGCGTGGGAGTGCCCGGATGTGGCGGGGTACTGGGGGTGTGTTTTTGATATGCTGGATGATATGCTAAGCAAGAGGGGATATGTGAGAAACGTACCGACAGATAACAGGAAGCTAGCAGATATGATGATATTAGTAGCTAAGAGGCGGATAGCGATCTGTAATCCGCGCAGAAACGACTGGTTTAGGGATGCAGCATTCTGACATAACCAACTTTCTGAATTCTGGGAATTAATGCCTGCGCAGTCGCGCCCTCAGAATATATGGGAAGCACTGCAGTTTCCTCAGAACTTATCCCCTTGAACAAGTGCGGGGCCCTGACACGTTTGCGTAGGTGGGGCGACGGAAGTGTGTGATTATATGTGTGAAGATACCTTCTGCACCAACATGCTATCTCATTGGTGACGGCTAGAGAGACCCTTTCCACCCCCCCCCCCATTACTCCCTTCCTCTCTCTCACCCTCTCTTTTTACTCCTTTTCATTTAGCTAGCTGATGTCCCCTCTCGGAGGAATGGTGGACTGATAATTCACCATAGGGTCAATGGAACAATGTATGCATTACTGGATTTGCACTGCCATTGCTACGACAAATAGGTTCATGAATGTAAACATGTACTGTGCATGCACCATGTCCCCCCCTTGCCATCAACCACTGTGAAGCTTGCTGTTGTTTGTATTGATGAAAAACTATAAATAAAGGTTAAAAAATAAAAAGTAAATAAGTAGAAATATAGTGTGCTACAGTGTATTTTCAACTTTGTAGCATATATTGTTTTTTTTTTAATTTCTGCAACTACCACGACACTTTCTAGGCAGTAGCGCAGTACTCCGTTAACTAACTTTTAAATATATGCAATAATAAAACTACTTTTCCTTACGTTTAAAGACTGACCTAAACGGCTACATTCCTTCCACTCCACTTACAATAGAGTACTACAATACATTTCCACTTAAAGCCCAGAATGCAGACTAAATGTGGCCTGAACAATATAGCTACCTTTTAATTTTGCAAGGGCTTTCATTACCCAATCATATGCTGTTTTGTCATCGTGATGTACCACAGTATACCATAAAGTTACTGTGGTACACTGCAACACAATATATAACTACGTTTTTGTGCTTTAGAACTTAAACACTCCTGAACCTATTTAGATCTACTAATAAAAAGGACTCATTCCATCCCAAAATCTATATTCCAATTCCAATTTTCATCTACTTATGTTTGGCCACTTTTCTGCTGTCTGTTTAAACTACACTCTATCACATGGCACTCAAGTCCACTGTATGACACACCACTCCACTCTATCACACATCACTCCACTGTACAACACGCCACACAGTCCATTCCACTCTCTTGACACTCCATGTGAGTTAACTCTATGAGATGCAACTCTGCTCTACGAGATGCCACACCATTCTACGAGATACCACACCACTCTATGCCACTCCACTCTACGATGCTATTCCACTCGTCACTCCACTTCTAAGCCACTCCACTCTACACTATTCCACTTTGTCATTGTACTTTATGCTGTTTCACTCTAACCCACTACACTCGACTGCACTCTACTGTATGCTCCTCCACTCTACACCAATCCACTCCACTTTTACATTCTATGCCACTAAACTTTACACCACTCCACTCAGTGCTATTCCACTCTACACTACTCAACACTACCTCACCCTGTCACTCCACTCTACACTATTTGACTCTGTCACTCCACTTCATGCCACTTTATACTACACAACTCCGCTCTAGGTTTTTCCACTCAACGCCACTCCACTCTATGCTATACCACTGCGCTCTACACACTCCACTCTATGCCACTCCACTCTATGCTACTCCATGGTACTCCTCTACACAATTCCACTCTGCACCACTCCACACTACGTCACTCCACTCTATGCTATTCCACCTTATGGCACTCCATTCTAAGCCACTCCAGTCCATGCCACTCCACTGTACCCACTCCACTATTCTTTTCCTCTCTAAGCTATTCCACTCATCTGTCACTCCACTCTATGCCACTTCACAGTACACCACTCTGCTCTATGATTTTACACTGTATACCAATCCATTATACGCTTTTACACTCCACGCCATTCCACTCAATGCTATAACACTGCATTCTACACACTCCACCCTGTGGCACTCCCCTCTGTCACTCCACTCAAAAGCACTCTACGCTACTCCACTCTACTTCACTCTGTGCCACTCCACAATACACCATTTCATCCTTCGCTATTCCACTCTGCACCAGTCCACACTATACCTCTAAACTTTATGGCACTCCACTCTGCACCACTCCACTCCACTCTATGCCACTCCACTGTAGCCATGCCACTATGTTTTTCTACTTTACACTACTCCACACCTCTCCAATCCATGCCACTCAACTATACTCCACTCCACTGTATGGTATTCAACTCTATGCCACTCCACTCTACATGATGACTAATTGCCACTCCACTTTATGCCACTCCAGTTTACGCTATTCCACTCTACTCCGCTCCATTCTACACCACTCTAGTGTATGCCACTCCACTATGCAACTCCACTCTATGCTATTCCACTCTATGCCACTTGACTCTACGCCACTCCAAAACCTTCTACTCTGCGCCACTCCAGTCTACGCTATCCTACTCTATGCCACACCACTTTATGCTACTCCACATTATGCTACTCCACTCTATTGTACTCTTTGCCACTCAACTCTTCACCCCTCCATTCTAAGGCTCTTTTACTCTGTGCTACTCCACTCTGTACCACTCCACTGTACAGTATTAAACTCTGTGCCTCACCACCCTACGCCACTCCACTCTGCCGCACTCCGCTGTACTCCACTCCACTCTATTCTATGCCACTGTACACCACTCCCCTCTATGCCACTGCCCCTCTATGGCAGTCCACTGTACGCTACCCGACCCTACACCACTCCACACTGTCACTCTATTTTACATCACTCTACTGTATGACACTCCACTCTTCTACACTCCTCTCTATACTTCAGTTTATGCTAATCTACTCTATGCTGTTCCACTCTACAGCATTCCAATTTATGCCACTGTACCCCAAGCCTCTCTACTCTATGTCACTTCACTCTACCCTATTCCACTCTTCGCAACTCCACTCTACTCTGTGCTATGCCACTCTATGCGCCTTCACTCTAGGCTGTTCCACTCTACACTACTCTACCTTACGGCATTCTACACCACTCCAATCTAGGTTATTCGACTCTATGCCACTCTACTATATGCCACTCCTCCCTATGTCACTGCACTGTAGTTATTCAACTCTATGCCACTCCACTCTACGCCACTGCACCCTATGGTATTCCACTCTATGCCACTTCACTCTACTCTACGCCACTGCACCCTGTGGTATTCCACTCTATGCCACTCCACTCTAAATAAGCCACTCCACTGTAAGCTATTCCACTCTTCAACTCTCCACTCTATGCTATTCTACTCTGTGCCACTCCACTATATGCCATTCCACTGTACGCTATTCCCCTCTATATCACTGCATTCTATGCCACTCTACTCTACACCACTCCACTCTACGCTATGTAACCCTTCTAAAATGAATAGGCAGCCATATTGTTTACTGTACTTAATCTGCGTTCTGGGTTTCAAGCAGAAATATAGTGTACTTTAGTGTATTTTTAACTTTATGTATTTTTTTTAAATTTCATTAACTACCGCAGCACTTTCTCAGTAGTCCATAAATCTTTTATAAAATATATGAAACAATAAAATGTATTTTCATTACCTTTACAAACGGTCCTAAACTGCGACATTCCTTCCACTCCACTTATAAAACAGTACTACACTACATTTCCACTTGAAGCTCAGAATGCAGACTAGGCTTGATTTAGATCTTGGAGGGACTCCCATCTTTCCTCCATGGCGGCGGTTACAAGAGCTGGCAAAGTCCCGCCTGCCGTATTTAGATGTGTGCTGGCTGAACCCCCGTCCTCATCAACAGATTGTTTTCTGTTGTGTAAGTGGCTCACCTCCTCTGACGCAGCAGACTCATCTGCTGGAAAACAGTACTCCGCCAGGGTGGGGGATGGTGCCGATTTAGATTTCCCTTTTGTACTGGCTTTGTCCTGGCGGTGGAATCCTGGTGAAGTGGAGACTGGTAAGTAGTACTCATAAATGTGTCATTACACAAATATGTTAGGTAATGTATTATGCCTCTTTTTGTACATACAGCACAACACACAAACCACATACACACAATATTGCATGTACACCCACAGGTACCACAAGCAGCACACCCATACCCACCACAACAAAAAAATATTGTTCAGTGTCAATACAGGTGTGTTAATTTTACCTTGATAAATTGTAAAATGAACAATAAAGTATTACATGTGAGAAGAAAAATAGCATGTAAGAGCAATGTGAAAATACATGAGGGGAAAGCAAATGTTAACACATGATTCATAAGAAGTGAAAAAGATTCTTACCTCCGATCCTGTGACAAACGAGTTGATTAGCGTTGTTGTTAAGTTGTAGCAACAGACGAAGGACCTGGATAATGGGATTCAAGACAGAAACTGAATTGGGAACCAGGAACAAAGTTAAGAGTCTACCTCATTTCCTTCAATTCCGCCAACTCAAGTATGGAGGCTTCGTCACCACAGTTTCCTCGACGGAAAGGCACATCGTGATTAGGCCAGCAATAATCCTGGCTGGGCTCCCTCTGACAGCCGCTTTTGCCTATTACACCGTAGATGCGGAAGGGAAATTCTGTCGGAGATGGCAGCACTGGGACGGTCTTTCATACATGGACCCGCCAATATTTAAATAGAGCAGGTTGACCTCCAAGTAGGCGGACAGGGAATCCAACAGAAAAGCGACGGCAGGACTGTTCCCGCCAAGATCTAAATCAGACGCTATTCACCTTATTACGGTGGTGGTCAGATGAGCGTCTGACCATGATTGCAGCAGGATTGAGACCCCCTGACAGGAAGTTGCTGGTCCCACTCGCCAAATATATGATACGACTGCTGTGCAGGCAGTCGAAAACATTCATTTGGTCGAGCCTGAGCCAGCGCGCATGCTCTGCTCTGCGAGGCTTCGTGTAAGCACTCAAAACCTACTTTGTGTGGGTCTGACTCCCCCCACGCATTGGGTTGGCTGTTGTCGGTGTAATTTTCTTACTGTAGCCTGCAAAGGTCCCACCTTTTTGTCAAATGTTCACTCCCACAGCTTTTTGCTTGTGGGAGCGAGCAGCGGCGGCGCGCAAGGTGGCAGCATTCCTTTCCTCATGTGTCAGAGTGGAGCCAGGGATGCTGTCACCTTTATTCTGAGAGATATCATGCAGCTGAAAGTAGCCCCATCCTGTTAATCCTTTCCAGAGGCGTCAGAAGCAGACCTGCTGGCTGAGACCCTCTTGGTTACTCAGAGAGTCTGTTTCATATTTGCAACATTTCTTCCGCCAGCCTGTTAATTTATAAATGCATGAAGACCGAGGAAAGGTAAGATTCTTCCTGTTTCTCTTGTAAGCCAAGGGGCCGGACATTGGAGGAGGGGGAGGGGTAGAGCGGGCCATAGCATTAGAAACAAGATAAATTTTACCTTCCCCCTGTCTTCATGCATTTACGAATTAACAGGCTGACAGACGTAATGTTGCAAAAATTAGACGGACTCGCTGAGTAACCAAGTGTGTCTCAGCCTGCAGGTCTGCTTCTGAGCCTCTGAAAATTTTTAAGGCAGCTCTAATCACTGTGCCTCCTGCAGAGCCCCGAACTTGCACAGTAATTATCTGCCGAGTGCAGGAAGCATGAGTCATCCATAAAGCATTGTCAGGGAAGCCATTAAAAAAAATAAACATTCTTAGTGAGTGCCAGAACAAAAAGTAACAACCAGCATTTGCAATGCAACAGGTCTAGCATTTACACCAGTTTCGGCTATTGGCATTGTAAATGACAGTGCCTTTTATTTATGTTTTGTTTTTTTAAACATAAATAAAACGCATTGTCATTTGCAATGCCAATAGCTTAAACTTGCATAAATGCGAGACCTATTGCATTGCAAATGCTTGTTTTTGTATTGCGGCTTGTGATGCGGCCCAGAAAAGGGCCGCTGCAGCAGAAACAGCAGTGGAAACAAGCATTTGCTATGCAATAGGTCTCGCAACTGCGAATTTTGGAGCTATTGGTATTGTAAATGGTATTGTAAATGCCAATGCCTTTAATTTATTCACAAGCATCGGGCATCAGACATCCACAAGCATCAGACATCAGGCATAAGACATCCACAAGCATCAGACATCAGGCATCAGACATCCACAAGCATCAGACTTCAGGCATCCACAAGCATCAGGCATCAGACATCCACATGCATCAGATATCAGGCATCAGACATGCACAGGCATCAGGCATCAGACATCCACAAGCATCAGGAATCAGACATCAGGTATCAGCCATCAGGCATCAGGCATCAGACATCCACAAGCATCAGACATCCACAAGCATCAGGCATCATGCATCAGACATCCACAAGCATCAGACATCAGGCATCAGACAGGCATCAGACATCATGCATCAGACATCCACAGACATCGGGCATAAGGCATCAGACATCCACAAGCATCAGACATCCAAAGACATCAGGCATCAGACATCAGGCAACATGCATCCACAAGCATCAGACATCAGGCAGACATCCACAAGCATCAGGCATCCACAAGCATCAGACATCAGGCATCCAAAAGCATCAGACATCAGGCATCCACTAGCATCAGCCATCAACAAACATCAGACATCAGGCAGCAGACATCCACACGCATCAGACATCAGGCATCAGACATCCACAAACATCAGGCATCAGACATCCACAAGCATCAGACATCTGGCATCCACAAGCATCAGACATCAGGAACCGAAAAGCATCAGGCATCAGACATCAGGCATCCACTAGCATCAGCCAGCAGACATCCACAAACATCAAACATCAGGCATCAGACATCCACAAATATCAGGCATCAGACATCCGCAAGCATCAGACATCCGGCATCAGACATCCACAAGCATCAGACATCAGTCATCAGACACCCACAAGCATCAGGCATTAGGCATCAGACATCCACAAGCATCAGGCATCAGACTTCAGGCATCCACAAGCATCAGCCATCAGACATCCACAAACATCAGACATCAGGCAGCAGACATCCACAAGCATCAGACATCAGGCATCAAACAATCAGGCATCAGACATCCACAAGCATCAGCCATAAGGCATCAGACATCCACAAGCATCAGACATCAGTCATCAGACATCCACAAGCATCAGGCATTAGACATCAGGCATCAGACATCCACAAGCATCAGGCAGCAGACATCCACAAGCATCAGGCATTAGATATCAGGCATCAGACATCCACAAGCATCAGGCATCAGACTTCAGGCATCCACAAGCAACAGGCAGCAGACATCCACAGGCATCAGATATCCACAAGCATCAGACATCCACAAGCATCAGGCATCAGACATCCACAAGCATCAGGCATCAGACATCCACAAGCATCAGGCATCAGACATCCACAAGCATCAGGCATCAGACATCCACAAGCATCAGGCATCAGGCTTCGGACATCCACAAGCATCAGGCATCAGACAGGCAGCAGACATCCACAAGCATCAGGCATCCACATGCATCAGACAGGCATCAAACATCAGGCATCAGACATCCCAAGCATCAGACATCAGGCAGCAAACATCCACAAGCATCAGGCATCAGACAACCACAAGCATCAGACCTCAGGCATCCACAAGCATCAGACATCAAGCATCAAACATCAGGCATCCGACATCCACAAGCATCAGGCATCAGACAACCACAAGCATCAGACCTCAGGCATCCACAAGCATCAGACATCAGGCATCGGACATCCACAAGCATCAGACATCAGTCATCAGACATCCACAACCATAAGGCATCCGACATCCACAAGCATCAGGCATCAGACATCCACAAGCATCAGTCATCAGGCATCACACATCCACAAGCATCAGGCATCAGACATCCCAAGCATCAGACATCAGGCATCAGACATCCACAAGCATCAGGCATCCGACATCCACAAGCATCAGACATAGGGCATCCGAAATCCACAAGCATCAGACATCAAACAGCCACAAGCATCAGACATCAGGCATCCACAAGCATCAGGCACAAGACATCCACAAGCATCAGACATCAGTCATCAGACATCCACAAGCATCAGGCATCAGACATCCACAAGCATCAGGCATCAAACATCCTCAGGCATCAGGCATCCACAAGCATCAGTCATCAGGCAGCAGACCTCCACATGCATCAAACATCAGGCATCAGACATCCACAAGCCTCAGGCATCGGACATCCCAAGCATCAGACATCAGGCAGCAGACATCCACAAGCATCAGGCATCAGACATCCACAAGCATCAGGCATCAAACATCAGGCATCAGACATCCACAAGCATCAGGCATCAGACATCCACAAGCATCAGACATCAGGCCTCCACAAGCATCAGGCATCAAACAGCCACAAGCATCAGACATCAGGCATCCACAAGCATCAGGTATCAGACATCCACAAGCATCAGACATCAGACATCCACAAGCATCAGGCATCAGACATCCACAAGCATCAGGCATCAGACATCCTCATGCATCAAACATCAGGCATCCACAAGCATCAGACATCCACACGCATCATGCATCAGACATCAGTCATCAGACATCCACAAGCATCAGGCATCGGACATCCCAAGCATCAGACATCAGGCAGCAGACATCCACAAGCATCAGGCATCAGACATCCACAAGCATCAGGCATCAAACATCAGGCATCAGACATCCACAAGCATCAGGCATCAGACATCCACAAGCATCAGACATCAGGCCTCCACAAGCATCAGGCATCAAACAGCCACAAGCATCAGACATCAGGCATCCACAAGCATCAGGTATCAGACATCCACAAGCATCAGACATCAGACATCCACAAGCATCAGGCATCAGACATCCACAAGCATCAGGCATCAGACATCCTCATGCATCAAACATCAGGCATCCACAAGCATCAGACATCCACACGCATCATGCATCAGACATCAGTCATCAGACATCCACAAGCATCAGGCATCGGACATCCCAAACATCAGACATCAGGCAGCAGACATCCACAAGCATCAGGCATCAGACATCCACAAGCATCAGGCATCAGACATCCACAAGCATCAGCCATAAGGCATCAGACATCCACAAGCATCAGACATCAGGCAGCAGACATCCACAAGCATCATGCATCAGACATCCAAAAGCATCAGGCATCAGACATCCACAAGCATCAGACATCAGGCATCAGACATCCTCAGGCATCAGACATCAGGCATCCACAAGCATCAGGCATCGGACATCCACAAGCATCAGACATCAAGCAGCAGACATCCACAAGCATCAGGCATCAGGCATCAAACATCAGGCATCAGACATCCACAAGTATCAGGCATCAAACATCCACAAGCATCACGCATCAGACATCGGGCATCAGACATCCACAAGCATCAGGCATCATGCATCAGACATCCACAAGCATCAGACATCAGGCATCAAACTACAGGCATCCGACATCCACAAGCATCAGGCATCAGACAACCACAAGCATCAGACATCAGGCATCCACAAGCATCAGGCATCAGACTTACACAAGCATCAGACATCAGTCATCAGGCATCAGATTTCCACAAGCATCAGGCATCAGAAATCCACAAGCATCAGGCATCAGACCTCATCAGGCATCCACAAGCATCAGTCATCAGGCAGCAGACATCCACATGCATCAGACATCAGGCATCAAACATCAGGCATCAGACATCCACAAGCATCTGGCATCAGACATCCCAAGCATCAGACATCAGGCAGCAGACATCCACAAGCATCAGGCATCAGACATCCACAAGCATCAGGCATCAGACATCCACAAGCATCAGACAACCACAAGCATCAGACATCAGGCATCCACAAGCATCAGACATTAGGCATCACGCATCAGACATCCACAAGCATCAGACATCAGGTATCAGACATCCACACGCATCAGGCATCAGACATCAGGCTTCGGACATCCACAAGCATCAGACATCCACAAGCATCAGTCATCAGGAATCAGACATCCACAAGCATCAGACATCCTGCATCAGACATCAGACATCCACAAGCATCAGACATCAGGCAGCAGACATCCACAAGCATCAGGCATCAGACATCCACACACATCAGGCATCAGACATCCACAGGCATCAGACATCCACAAGCATCAGGCATCAGACATCCACAAGCATCAGACATAGGGCATCCGACATCCACAAGCATCAGGCATCAAACAGCCACAAGCATCAGACATCAGGCATCAGACATCCACACACATCAGGCATCAGACATCCACAGGCATCAGACATCCACAAACATCAGGCATCAAACATCAGACATCCACAAGCATCAGGTATCGGGCATCAAACATCCACAAGCATCACACATCAGAAATCACACCTCAGACATCCACAAGCATCAGACATCAGGCATCAAACATCAGGCATCCGACATCCACAAGCATCAGGCATCAGACAACCACAAGCATCAGGCATCCACAAGAATCAGGCATCAGACTTACACAAGCATCAGACATCAGTCATCAGGCATCAGACTTCCACAAGCATCAGGCATAAGACATCCACAAGCATCAGGCATCAGACCTCATCAGGCATCCACAATCATCAGTCATCAGGCAGCAGACATCCACATGCATCAGAAATCAGGCATCAGACATCCACAAGCATCAGGCATCAGACATCCCAAGCATCAGACATCAGGCAGCAGACATCCACAAGCATCAGGCATCAGACATCCACAAGCATCAGGCATCAGACATCCACAAGCATCAGACATCAGGCATCCACAAGCATCAGACATCAGGCATCACGCATCAGACATCCACAAGCATCAGGCATCAAACATCCTCAGGCATCAGGCATCCACAAGCATCAGTCATCAGGCAGCAGACCTCCACATGCATCAAACATCAGGCATCAGACATCCACAAGCCTCAGGCATCGGACATCCCAAGCATCAGACATCAGGCAGCAGACATCCACAAGCATCAGGCATCAGACATCCACAAGCATCAGGCATCAAACATCAGGCATCAGACATCCACAAGCATCAGGCATCAGACATCCACAAGCATCAGACATCAGGCCTCCACAAGCATCAGGCATCAAACAGCCACAAGCATCAGACATCAGGCATCCACAAGCATCAGGTATCAGACATCCACAAGCATCAGACATCAGACATCCACAAGCATCAGGCATCAGACATCCACAAGCATCAGGCATCAGACATCCTCATGCATCAAACATCAGGCATCCACAAGCATCAGACATCCACACGCATCATGCATCAGACATCAGTCATCAGACATCCACAAGCATCAGGCATCGGACATCCCAAGCATCAGACATCAGGCAGCAGACATCCACAAGCATCAGGCATCAGACATCCACAAGCATCAGGCATCAAACATCAGGCATCAGACATCCACAAGCATCAGGCATCAGACATCCACAAGCATCAGACATCAGGCCTCCACAAGCATCAGGCATCAAACAGCCACAAGCATCAGACATCAGGCATCCACAAGCATCAGGTATCAGACATCCACAAGCATCAGACATCAGACATCCACAAGCATCAGGCATCAGACATCCACAAGCATCAGGCATCAGACATCCTCATGCATCAAACATCAGGCATCCACAAGCATCAGACATCCACACGCATCATGCATCAGACATCAGTCATCAGACATCCACAAGCATCAGGCATCGGACATCCCAAGCATCAGACATCAGGCAGCAGACATCCACAAGCATCAGGCATCAGACATCCACAAGCATCAGGCATCAGACATCCACAAGCATCAGCCATAAGGCATCAGACATCCACAAGCATCAGACATCAGGCAGCAGACATCCACAAGCATCATGCATCAGACATCCAAAAGCATCAGGCATCAGACATCCACAAGCATCAGACATCAGGCATCAGACATCCTCAGGCATCAGACATCAGGCATCCACAAGCATCAGGCATCGGACATCCACAAGCATCAGACATCAAGCAGCAGACATCCACAAGCATCAGGCATCAGACATCAGGCATCAAACATCAGGCATCAGACATCCACAAGTATCAGGCATCAAACATCCACAAGCATCACGCATCAGACATCGGGCATCAGACATCCACAAGCATCAGGCATCATGCATCAGACATCCACAAGCATCAGACATCAGGCATCAAACTACAGGCATCCGACATCCACAAGCATCAGGCATCAGACAACCACAAGCATCAGACATCAGGCATCCACAAGCATCAGGCATCAGACTTACACAAGCATCAGACATCAGTCATCAGGCATCAGATTTCCACAAGCATCAGGCATCAGAAATCCACAAGCATCAGGCATCAGACCTCATCAGGCATCCACAAGCATCAGTCATCAGGCAGCAGACATCCACATGCATCAGACATCAGGCATCAAACATCAGGCATCAGACATCCACAAGCATCTGGCATCAGACATCCCAAGCATCAGACATCAGGCAGCAGACATCCACAAGCATCAGGCATCAGACATCCACAAGCATCAGGCATCAGACATCCACAAGCATCAGACAACCACAAGCATCAGACATCAGGCATCCACAAGCATCAGACATTAGGCATCACGCATCAGACATCCACAAGCATCAGACATCAGGTATCAGACATCCACACGCATCAGGCATCAGACATCAGGCTTCGGACATCCACAAGCATCAGACATCCACAAGCATCAGTCATCAGGAATCAGACATCCACAAGCATCAGACATCCTGCATCAGACATCAGACATCCACAAGCATCAGACATCAGGCAGCAGACATCCACAAGCATCAGGCATCAGACATCCACACACATCAGGCATCAGACATCCACAGGCATCAGACATCCACAAGCATCAGGCATCAGACATCCACAAGCATCAGGCATCAGACATCCACACACATCAGGCATCAGACATCCACAGGCATCAGACATCCACAAGCATCAGGCATCAGACATCCACAAGCATCAGACATAGGGCATCCGACATCCACAAGCATCAGGCATCAAACAGCCACAAGCATCAGACATCAGGCATCAGACATCCACACACATCAGGCATCAGACATCCACAGGCATCAGACATCCACAAACATCAGGCATCAAACATCAGACATCCACAAGCATCAGGTATCGGGCATCAAACATCCACAAGCATCACACATCAGAAATCACACCTCAGACATCCACAAGCATCAGACATCAGGCATCAAACATCAGGCATCCGACATCCACAAGCATCAGGCATCAGACAACCACAAGCATCAGGCATCCACAAGAATCAGGCATCAGACTTACACAAGCATCAGACATCAGTCATCAGGCATCAGACTTCCACAAGCATCAGGCATAAGACATCCACAAGCATCAGGCATCAGACCTCATCAGGCATCCACAATCATCAGTCATCAGGCAGCAGACATCCACATGCATCAGAAATCAGGCATCAGACATCCACAAGCATCAGGCATCAGACATCCCAAGCATCAGACATCAGGCAGCAGACATCCACAAGCATCAGGCATCAGACATCCACAAGCATCAGGCATCAGACATCCACAAGCATCAGACATCAGGCATCCACAAGCATCAGACATCAGGCATCACGCATCCGACATCCACAAGCATCAGACATCAGGTATCAGACATCCACAAGCATCAGACATCAGGCTTCGGACATCCACAAGCATCGGCATCAGACATCCACAAGCATCAGACATCAGGAAGCAGACATCCACATGCATCAAACATCAGTCATCAGACATCCACAAGCATCAGGCATCAGACATCCACAAGCATCAGGCATCACACATCCACACGCATCAGGCATCACACATCCACACGCATCATGCATCAGACATCAGTCATCAGACATCCACAAACATCAGACATCCACAAGCATCAGCCATCAGGCATCAGACACCCTCAGACATCAGGCATCCACAAGCATCAGGCATCAGGCAGCAGACATCTACAAACATCAGGCATCAGACATCCACAAGCATCAGGCATCAGACATCCCAATCATCAGACATCAGGCAGCAGATATCCACAAGCATCAGGCATCAGACATCCACAAGCATCAGGCATCAGACATCCACAAGCATCAGACATCCACAAGCATCAGGCATCAGACATCCACAGGCATCAGACATCCACAAGCATCAGACATCAGGCTTCGGACATCCACAAGCATCAGTCATCAGGCAGCAGACATCCACAAGCATCAGGCATCAGACATCCACACGCATCAGACAGGCATCAAACAGCAGGCATCAGACATCCCAAGCATCAGACATCAGGCAGCAAACATCCACAAGCATCAGGCATCAGACATCCACAAGCATCAGACATCAAGCGTCAAACATCAGGCATCCGACATCCACAAGCATCAGGCATCAGACCTCAGACATCCACAAGCATCAGACATCAGGCATCGGACATCCACAAGCATCAGACATCAGTCATCAGTCATCCACAACCATAAGGCATAAGGCATCCGACATCCACAAGCATCAGGCATCAGACATCCTCAGACAGGCATCAGACATCAGGCATCCAGAAGCATCAGGCATCAGACATCCACAAGCATCAGTCATCAGGCATCACACATCCACAAGCATCAGGCATCACACATCCCAAGCATCAGACATCAGGCAGAAGACATCCACAAGCATCAGGCATCAGACATCCACAAGCATCAGGCATCAAACATCAGGCATCAGACATCCACAAGCATCAGGCATCCGACATCCACAAGCATCAGACATAGGGCATCTGACATCCACAAGCACCAGGCATCAAACAGCCACAAGCATCAGACATCAGGCATCCACAAGCATCAGTCTCCAGACATCCACAAGCATCAGGCATCAGACATCAGACATCCACAAGCATCAGGCATCAGACATCCACAAGCATCAGGCATCAGACATCCTCAGACATCAGGCAGCAGACATCCACAAGCATCAGGCATCAGACATCCACACACATCAGGCATCAGACAACCACAGGCATCAGACATCCACAAGCATCAGACATCAGGCATCAAACATCAGGCATCCACAAGAATCAGGTATCAGGCATCAAACATCCACAAGCATCACGCAAAAGATATCAGGCATCAGACATCCACAAGCATCATGCATCAGACATCCACAAGCATCAGACATCAGGCATCAAACATCAGGCATCCGACATCCACAAGCATCAGGCATCAGACAACCACAAGCATCAGACATCAGGCATCCACAAGCATCAGGCATCAGACTTACACAAGCATCAGACATCAGTCATCAGGCATCAGACATCCACACGCATCATGCATCAGACATCAGTCATCAGACATCCACAAGCATCAGACCTCCACAAGCATCAGCCATAAGGCATCAGACATCCCCAAGCATCAGACATCAGGCAGCAGACATCCACAAGCATCAGGCATCAGACATCCAAAATCATCAGGCATCAGACATCAGTCATCAGGCATCAGACATCCAAAAGCATCAGACATCAGGCATCAGACATCCTCAGGCATCCACAAGCATCAGGCATCAGACATCCACAAGCATCAGGCATCAGGCAGCAGACATCCACAAGCATCAGGCATCAGACATCCACACACATCAGGCATCAGACAACCACAGGCATCAGACATCCACAAGCATCAGACCTCAGGCATCAAACATCAGGCATCCACAATAATCAGGTATCAGGCATCAAACATCGACAAGCATCACGCATCAGACACCAGGCATCAGACATCCACAGGCATCATGCATCAGACATCCACAAGCATCAGACATCAAACATCAGGCATCCGACATCCACAAGCATCAGGCATCAGACAACCACAAGCATCAGACATCAGGCATCCACAAGCATCAGGCATCAGACTTACACAAGCATCAGACATCAGTCATCAGGCATCAGACTTCAACAAGCATCAGGCATCAGACATCCACAAGCATCAGGCATCAGACCTCATCAGGCATCCACAAGCATCAGACATCAGGCAGCAGACATCCACATGCATCAGACATCAGGCATCAAACATCAGGCATCAGACATCCACAAGCATCTGGCATCAGACATCCCAAGCATCAGACATCAGACATCCAAAAGCATCAGACATCAGGCATCAATCATCAGACATCCACAAGCATCAGGAATCAGGCATCAAACATCCACAAGCATCACGCATCAGAAATCAGGCATCAGACATCCACAAGCATCAGACATCAGGCATCAAACATCAGGCATCCGACATCCACAAGCATCAGGCATCAGACAACCACAAGCATCAGACATCAGGCATCCACAAGCATAAGGCATCAGACTTACACAAACATCAGGCATCAGACATCCACAAGCATCAGGCATCATACCTCATCAGGCATCCACAAGCATCAGTCATCAGGCAGCAGACATCCACATGAATCAGACATCAGGCATCAAACATCAGGCATCAGACATCCACAAGCATCAGGCATCAGACATCCCAAGCATCAGACATCAGGCAGCAGACATCCACAAGCATCAGGCATCAGACATCTACAAGCATCAGGCATCAAACATCAGACATCCAAAAGCATCAGGCATCAGACATCAGGCATCCACAAGCATCAGACATCAGGCATCACACATCAGACATCCACAAGCATCAGACATCAGACATCCACAAAAATCAGACATCAGGTATCAGACATCCACAAGCATCAGGCATCAGACATCAGGCTTCGGACATCCACAAGCATCAGGCATCAGACATCCACAAGCATCAGACATCAGGAAGCAGACATCCACATGCATCAAACATCAGTCATCAGACATCCACAAGCATCAGACATCCACAAGCATCAGGCATCACACATCCACACGCATCAGGCATCACACATCCACACGCATCATGCATCAGACATCAGTCATTAGACACCCTCAGACATCAGGCATCCACAAGCATCAGGCATCAGACATCCACAAACATCAGGCATCAGACATCCACAAGCATCAGGCATCAGACATCCCAATCATCAGACATCAGGCAGCAGATATCCACAAGCATCAGGCATCAGACATCCACAAGCATCAGGCATCAGACATCCACAAGCATCAGGCATCAGACATCCACAAGCATCAGGCATCAGACATCCACAAGCATCAGGCATCAGACATCCACAAGCATCAGACATCAGGCTTCGGACATCCACAAGCATCAGACATAAGGCAGCAGACATCCACAAGCATCAGGCATCAGACATCCACACGCATCAGACAGGCATCAAACATAAGGCATCAGACATCCCAAGCATCAGACATCAGGCAGCAAACATCCACAAGCATCAGGCATCAGACATCCACAAGCATCAGACATCAAGCATCAAACATCAGGCATCCAACATCCACAAGCATCAGGCATCAGACAACCACAAGCATCCGACCTCAGGCATCCACAAGCATCAGACATCAGGCATCGGACATCCACAAGCATCAGACATCAGTCATCAGACATCCACAACCATAAGGCATCCGACATCCACAAGCATCAGGCATCAGACATCCTCAGACATCAGGCATCAGACATCCACAAGCATCAGGCGTCAGACATCCCAAGCATCAGACATCAGGCAGAAGACATCCACAAGCATCAGGCATCAGACATCCACAAGCATCAGACATCAGGCATCCACAAGCATCAGGCATCAGACATCCACACGCATCATGCATCAGACATCAGTCATCAGACATCCACAAGCAGCAGGCATCAGACATCCACAAGCATCAGCCATAAGGCATCAGACATCCACAAGCATCGGACATCAGGCAGCAGACATCCACAAGCATCAGACATCCACAAGCATCAGACATCAAGCATCAAACATCAGGCATCCGACATCCACAAGCATCCGGCATCAGACAACCACAAGCATCAGACCTCAGGCATCCACAAGCATCAGACATCAGGCATCGGACATCCACAAGCATCAGACATCAGTCATCAGACATCCACAACCATAAGGCATCCGACATCCACAAGCATCAGGCAACAGACATCCTCAGACATCAGGCATCACACATCCACAAGCATCAGGCATCAGACATCCCAAGCATCAGACATCAGGCAGAAGACATCCACAAGCATCAGGCATCAGACATCCACAAGCATCAGGCATCAAACATCAGGCATCAGACATCCACAAGCATCAGGCATCCGACATCCACAAGCATCAGACATAGGGCATCTGACATCCACAAGCATCAGGCATCAAACATCCACAAGCATCAGACATCAGGCGTCCACAAGCATCAGGCACCAGACATCCACAAGCATCAGGCATCAGACATCAGACATCCACAAGCATCAGGCATCAGAAATCCACAAGCATCAGGCATCAGACATCCCAAGCATCAGACATCAGGCAGCAGACATCCACAAGCATCAGGCATCAGACATCTACAAGCATCAGGCATCAAACATCAGACATCCAAAAGCATCAGGCATCAGACATCAGGCATCCACAAGCATCAGACATCAGGCATCACACATCAGACATCCACAAGCATCAGACATCAGACATCCACAAAAATCAGACATCAGGTATCAGACATACACAAGCATCAGGCATCAGACATCAGGCTTCGGACATCCACAAGCATCAGGCATCAGACACACACAAGCATCAGACATCAGGAAGCAGACATCCACATGCATCAAACATCAGTCATCAGACATCCACAAGCATCAGACATCCACAAGCATCAGGCATCACACATCCACACGCATCAGGCATCACACATCCACACGCATCATGCATCAGACATCAGTCATTAGACACCCTCAGGCATCAGGCATCCACAAGCATCAGGCATCAGACATCCACAAACATCAGGCATCAGACATCCACAAGCATCAGGCATCAGACATCCCAATCATCAGACATCAGGCAGCAGATATCCACAAGCATCAGGCATCAGACATCCACAAGCATCAGGCATCAGACATCCACAAGCATCAGACATCCACAAGCATCAGGCATCAGACATCCACAAGCATCAGGCATCAGACATCCACAAGCATCAGACATCAGGCTTCGGACATCCACAAGCATCAGACATAAGGCAGCAGACATCCACAAGCATCAGGCATCAGACATCCACACGCATCAGACAGGCATCAAACATAAGGCATCAGACATCCCAAGCATCAGACATCAGGCAGCAAACATCCACAAGCATCAGGCATCAGACATCCACAAGCATCAAACATCAGGCATCCAACATCCACAAGCATCAGGCATCAGACAACCACAAGCATCCGACCTCAGGCATCCACAAGCATCAGACATCAGGCATCGGACATCCACAAGCATCAGACATCAGTCATCAGACATCCACAACCATAAGGCATCCGACATCCACAAGCATCAGGCATCAGACATCCTCAGACATCAGGCATCAGACATCCACAAGCATCAGGCGTCAGACATCCCAAGCATCAGACATCAGGCAGAAGACATCCACAAGCATCAGGCATCAGACATCCACAAGCATCAGACATCAGGCATCCACAAGCATCAGGCATCAGACATCCACACGCATCATGCATCAGACATCAGTCATCAGACATCCACAAGCAGCAGGCATCAGACATCCACAAGCATCAGCCATAAGGCATCAGACATCCACAAGCATCGGACATCAGGCAGCAGACATCCACAAGCATCAGACATCCACAAGCATCAGACATCAAGCATCAAACATCAGGCATCCGACATCCACAAGCATCCGGCATCAGACAACCACAAGCATCAGACCTCAGGCATCCACAAGCATCAGACATCAGTCATCAGACATCCACAACCATAAGGCATCTGACATCCACAAGCATCAGGCAACAGACATCCTCAGACATCAGGCATCACACATCCACAAGCATCAGGCATCAGACATCCCAAGCATCAGACATCAGGCAGAAGACATCCACAAGCATCAGGCATCAGACATCCATAAGCATCAGGCATCAAACATCAGGCATCAGACATCCACAAGCATCAGGCATCCGACATCCACAAGCATCAGACATAGGGCATCTGACATCCACAAGCATCAGGCATCAAACATCCACAAGCATCAGACATCAGGCGTCCACAAGCATCAGGCACCAGACATCCACAAGCATCAGGCATCAGACATCAGACATCCACAAGCATCAGGCATCAGAAATCCACAAGCATCAGGCATCAGACATCCTCAGACATCAGGCATCAGACATCCACAAGCATCAGTCATCAGGCAACAGACCTCCACATGCATCAAACATCAGGCATCAGCCATCCACAAGCATCAGACATCCCAAGCATCAGACATCAGGCATCAGACATCCACAAGCATCAGGCATCAAACATCAGGCATCAGACATCCACAAGCATCAGGCATCAGACATCCACAAGCATCAGACATCAGGCATCCACAAGCATCAGGCATCAAACAGCCACAAGCATCAGACATCAGGCATCCACAAGCATCAGGCATCAGACATCCACAAGCATCAGACATCGGATATCCACAAGCATCAGGCATCAGACATCCACAAGCATCAGGCATCAGACATCCTCATGCATCAGACATCAGGCATCCACAAGCATCAGGCATCAGACATCAGTCAACAGACATCCACAAGCATCAGGCATCAGACATCCACAAGCATCAGCCATAAGGCATCAGACATCCACAAGCATCAGACATCAGGCAGCAGACATCCACAAGCATCAGGCATCAGACATCCAAAAGCATCAGGCATCAGACATCCACAAGCATCAGACATCAGTCATCAGGCATCAGACATCCACAAGCATCAGACATCAGGCATCAGACATCCTCAGACATCAGGCATCCACAAGCATCAGGCATCAGACATCCACAAGCATCAGACATCAGGCAGCAGACATCCACAAGCATCAGGAATCAGACATCCACACACATCAGGCATCAGACATCCACAGGCATCAGACATCCACAAGCATCAGATATCAGGCATCAAACATCAGGCATCAGACATCCACAAGAATCAGGTATCAGGCATCAAACATCCACAAGCATCACACATCAGACATCCACAGGCATCAGACATCCACAAGCATCAGACAACAGGCATCAGACATCCACAAGAATCAGGTATCAGGCATCAAACATTCACAAGCATCACCCATCAGACATCAGGCATCAGACATTCACAAGCATCAGGCATCATGCATCAGACATCCACAAGCATCAGACATCAGGCATCAAACATCAGGCATCTGACATCCACAAGCATCAGGCATCAGACAACCACAAGCATCAGACATCCACAAGCATCAGGCATCAGACATCCACAAGCATCAGGCATCAGACCTCATCAGGCATCCACAAGCATCAGTCATCAGGCAGCAGACATCCACATGCATCAGACATCAGGCATCAAACATCAGGCATCAGACATCCACAAGCATCTGGCATCAGACATCCCAAGCATCAGACATCAGGCAGCAGACAGCCACAAGCATCAGGCATCAGACATCCACAAGCATCAGGCATCAAACATCAGACATCCACAAGCATCAGACATCCACAAGCATCAGACATCAGGCATCCACAAGTATCAGACATCAGGCATCACACATCAGACATCCACAAGCATCAGACATCAGGTATCAGACATCCACAAGCATCAGGCATCAGACATCAGGCTTCGGACATCCACAAGCATCAGACATCAGACATCCACAAGCATCAGACATCAGTCATCAGGCATCAGACATCCACAAGCATCAGACATCCTGCATCAGACATCCTCAGGCATCAGACATCAGGCATCCACAAGCATCAGACATCAGACATCCACACGCATCATGCATCAGACATCAGTCATCAGACATCCACAAGCAGCAGGCATCAGACATCCACAAGCATCAGCCATAAGGCATCAGACATCCACAAGCATCGGACATCAGGCAGCAGACATCCACAAGCATCAGACATCCACAAGCATCAGACATCAAGCATCAAACATCAGGCATCCGACATCCACAAGCATCCGGCATCAGACAACCACAAGCATCAGACCTCAGGCATCCACAAGCATCAGACATCAGGCATCGGACATCCACAAGCATCAGACATCAGTCATCAGACATCCACAACCATAAGGCATCTGACATCCACAAGCATCAGACATCCTCAGACATCAGGCATCACACATCCACAAGCATCAGGCATCAGACATCCCAAGCATCAGACATCAGGCAGAAGACATCCACAAGCATCAGGCATCAGACATCCACAAGCATCAGGCATCAAACATCAGGCATCAGACATCCACAAGCATCAGGCATCCGACATCCACAAGCATCAGACATAGGGCATCTGACATCCACAAGCATCAGGCATCAAACATCCACAAGCATCAGACATCAGGCGTCCACAAGCATCAGGCACCAGACATCCACAAGCATCAGGCATCAGACATCAGACATCCACAAGCATCAGGCATCAGAAATCCACAAGCATCAGGCATCAGACATCCTCAGACATCAGGCATCAGACATCCACAAGCATCAGTCATCAGGCAACAGACCTCCACATGCATCAAACATCAGGCATCAGCCATCCACAAGCATCAGACATCCCAAGCATCAGACATCAGGCATCAGACATCCACAAGCATCAGGCATCAAACATCAGGCATCAGACATCCACAAGCATCAGGCATCAGACATCCACAAGCATCAGACATCAGGCATCCACAAGCATCAGGCATCAAACAGCCACAAGCATCAGACATCAGGCATCCACAAGCATCAGGCATCAGACATCCACAAGCATCAGACATCGGATATCCACAAGCATCAGGCATCAGACATCCACAAGCATCAGGCATCAGACATCCTCATGCATCAGACATCAGGCATCCACAAGCATCAGGCATCAGACATCAGTCAACAGACATCCACAAGCATCAGGCATCAGACATCCACAAGCATCAGCCATAAGGCATCAGACATCCACAAGCATCAGACATCAGGCAGCAGACATCCACAAGCATCAGGCATCAGACATCCAAAAGCATCAGGCATCAGACATCCACAAGCATCAGACATCAGTCATCAGGCATCAGACATCCACAAGCATCAGACATCAGGCATCAGACATCCTCAGACATCAGGCATCCACAAGCATCAGGCATCAGACATCCACAGGCATCAGACATCAGGCAGCAGACATCCACAAGCATCAGGAATCAGACATCCACACACATCAGGCATCAGACATCCACAGGCATCAGACATCCACAAGCATCAGATATCAGGCATCAAACATAAGGCATCAGACATCCACAAGAATCAGGTATCAGGCATCAAACATCCACAAGCATCACACATCAGACATCCACAGGCATCAGACATCCACAAGCATCAGACAACAGGCATCAGACATCCACAAGAATCAGGTATCAGGCATCAAACATTCACAAGCATCACCCATCAGACATCAGGCATCAGACATTCACAAGCATCAGGCATCATGCATCAGACATCCACAAGCATCAGACATCAGGCATCAAACATCAGGCATCTGACATCCACAAGCATCAGGCATCAGACAACCACAAGCATCAGACATCCACAAGCATCAGGCATCAGACATCCACAAGCATCAGGCATCAGACCTCATCAGGCATCCACAAGCATCAGTCATCAGGCAGCAGACATCCACATGCATCAGACATCAGGCATCAAACATCAGGCATCAGACATCCACAAGCATCTGGCATCAGACATCCCAAGCATCAGACATCAGGCAGCAGACAGCCACAAGCATCAGGCATCAGACATCCACAAGCATCAGGCATCAAACATCAGACATCCACAAGCATCAGACATCCACAAGCATCAGACATCAGGCATCCACAAGTATCAGACATCAGGCATCACACATCAGACATCCACAAGCATCAGACATCAGGTATCAGACATCCACAAGCATCAGGCATCAGACATCAGGCTTCGGACATCCACAAGCATCAGACATCAGACATCCACAAGCATCAGACATCAGTCATCAGGCATCAGACATCCACAAGCATCAGACATCCTGCATCAGACATCCTCAGGCATCAGACATCAGGCATCCACAAGCATCAGACATCCACAAGCATCAGACATCAGACATCCACAAGCATCAGGCATCAGACATCCACACACATCAGGCATCAGACATCCACAAGCATCAGACATCAGGCATCAAACATCAGGCATCAGACATCCACAAGCATCAGGTATCAGGCATCAAACATCAGGCATCCGACATCCACAAGCATCAGGCATCAGGCATCCACAAGCATCAGGCATCAGACTTACCCAAGCATCAGACATCAGTCATCAGACTTCCATAAGCATCAGGCATCAGACATCCACAAGCATCAGGCATCAGACCTCATCAGGCATCCACAAGCATCAGTCATCAGGCAGCAGACATCCACACGCATCAGACATCAGGCATCAAACATCAGGAAGCAGACATCCACACGCATCAAACATCAGACATCCACAAGCATCAGGCATCAGACATCCACAAGCATCAGGCATCAGACCTCATCAGGCATCCACAAGCATCATTCATCAAGCAGCAGACATCCACGTGCATCAGGCATCAAACATCAGGCATCAGACATCCACAAGCATCTGGCATCAGACATCCCAAGCATCAGACATCAGGCAGCAGACATCCACAAGCATCAGGAATCAGACATCCACAAGCATCAGACATCCACAAGCATCAGACATCAGGCATCCACAAGCATCAGACATCAGGCATCACGCATCAGACATCCACAAGCATCAGACATCAGATATCCACAAGCATCAGACATCAGGTATCAGACATCCACAAGCATCAGGCATCAGACATCAGGCTTCGGACATCCACAAGCATCAGGCATCAGACATCCACAAGCATCAGACATCAGTCATCAGGCATCAGACATCCACAAGCATCAGACATCCTGCATCAGACATCCTCAGGCATCAGACATCAGGCATCCACAAGCATCAGACATCCACAAGCATCAGACATCAGGTAGCAGACATCCACAAGCATCAGGAATCAGACATCCACAAGAATCAGGCATCAGACATCCACAAGCATCAGACATCAGGCTTCCACAAGCATCAGACATCAGGCATCACACATCAGACATCCACAAGCATCAGACATCAGACATCCACAAGCATCAGACATCAGGTATCAGACATCCACAAGCATCAGGCATCAGACATCAGGCTTTGGACATCCACAAGCATCAGGCATCAGACATCCACAAGCATCAGACATCAGGCATCAGACATCCACAAGCATCAGACATCCTGCATCAGACATCAGGCATCCACAAGCATCAGACATCCACAAGCATCAGACATCAGGCAGCAGACATCCACAAGCATCAGGCATCAGACATCCACACACATCAGGCATCAGACATCCACAAGCATCAGGTATCAGGCATCAAACATCAGGCATCCGACATCCACAAGCATCACACATCAGAAATCAGGCTTCAGACATCCACAAGCATCAGACATCAGGCATCAAACATCAGGCATCCGACATCCACAAGCATCAGGCATCAGACAACCACAAGCATCAGACATCAGGCATCCACAAGCATCAGGCATCAGACTTACCCAAGCATCAGACATCAGTCATCAGACTTCCACAAGCATCAGGCATCAGACATCCACAAGCATCAGGCATCAGACCTCATCAGGCATCCACAAGCATCAGTCATCAGGCAGCAGACATCCACATGCATCAGACATCAGGCATCAAACATCAGGCATCAGACATCCACAAGCATCAGTCATCAGACATCCCAAGCATCAGACATCAGGCATCAGACATCCACAAGCATCAGGCATCAGACATCCACAAGCATCAGGCATCAGACATCAGGCATCAGACATCCACAAGCATCAGGCATCAGACATCCGCAAGCATCAGGCATCAGACATCCCAATCATCAGACATCAGGCAGCAGATATCCACAAGCATCAGGCATCAGACATCCACAAGCATCAGGCATCAGACATCCACAAGCATCAGGCATCAGACATCAGGCATCCACAAGCATCAGGCATCAGACATCCACAAGCATCAGTCATCAGGCATCACACATCCACAAGCATCAGGCATCAGACATCAGACATCCACAAGCATCAGGCATCAGACATCCACAAGCATCAGACATCAGACATCCACACACATCAGGCATCAGACATCCACAAGCATCAGACATCAGACATCAAACATCAGGCATCAGACATCCACAAGCATCAGGTATCAGGCATCAAACATCCACAAGCATCACGCATCAGAAATCAGGCATCAGACATCCACAAGCATCAGATATCAGGCATCAAACATCAGGCATCCGACATCCACAAGCATCAGGCATCAGGCATCCACAAGCATCAGGCATCAGACCTCATCAGGCATCCACAAGCATCAGTCATCAGGCAGCAGACATCCACATGCATCAGACATCAGGCATCAAACATCAGGAAGCAGACATCCACACGCATCAAACATCAGACATCCACAAGCATCAGGCATCAGACATCCACAAGCATCAGGCATCAGACCTCATCAGGCATCCACAAGCATCATTCATCAAGCAGCAGACATCCACGTGCATCAGGCATCAAACATCAGGCATCAGACATCCACAAGCATCTGGCATCAGACATCCCAAGCATCAGACATCAGGCAGCAGACATCCACAAGCATCAGGAATCAGACATCCACAAGCATCAGGCATCAGACATCCACAAGCATCAGACATCAGGCATCCACAAGCATCAGACATCAGGCATCACGCATCAGACATCCACAAGCATCAGACATCAGACATCCACAAGCATCAGACATCAGGTATCAGACATCCACAAGCGTCAGGCATCAGACATCAGGCTTCGGACATCCACACGCATCAGGCATCAGACATCCACAAGCATCAGACATCAGTCATCAGGCATCAGACATCCACAAGCATCAGACATCCTGCATCAGACATCCTCAGGCATCAGACATCAGGCATCCACAAGCATCAGACATCCACAAGCATCAGACATCAGGCAGCAGACATCCACAAGCATCAGGAATCAGACATCCACAAGAATCAGGCATCAGACATCCACAAGCATCAGACATCAGGCTTCCACAAGCATCAGACATCAGGCATCACACATCAGACATCCACAAGCATCAGACATCAGACATCCACAAGCATCAGACATCAGGTATCAGACATCCACAAGCATCAGGCATCAGACATCAGGCTTCGGACATCCACAAGCATCAGGCATCAGACATCCACAAGCATCAGACATCAGGCATCAGACATCCACAAGCATCAGACATCCTGCATCAGACATCCTCAGGCATCAGACATCAGGCATCCACAAGCATCAGACATCCACAAGCATCAGACATCAGGCAGCAGACATCCACAAGCATCAGGCATCAGACATCCACACACATCAGGCATCAGACATCCACAAGCATCAGGTATCAGGCATCAAACATCAGGCATCCGACATCCACAAGCATCACACATCAGAAATCAGGCTTCAGACATCCACAAGCATCAGACATCAGGCATCAAACATCAGGCATCCGACATCCACAAGCATCAGGCATCAGACAACCACAAGCATCAGACATCAGGCATCCACAAGCATCAGGCATCAGACTTACCCAAGCATCAGACATCAGTCATCAGACTTCCACAAGCATCAGGCATCAGACATCCACAAGCATCAGGCATCAGATCTCATCAGGCATCCACAAGCATCAGTCATCAGGCAGCAGACATCCACATGCATCAGACATCAGGCATCAAACATCAGGCATCAGACATCCACAAGCATCAGTCATCAGACATCCCAAGCATCAGACATCAGGCAGCAGACATCCACAAGCATCAGGCATCAGACATCCACAAGCATCAGGCATCAGACATCAGGCATCAGACATCCACAAGCATCAGGCATCAGACATCCACAAGCATCAGACATCAGGCATCCACAAGCATCAGACATCAGGCATCACGCATTAGACATCCACAAGCATCAGACATCAGACATCCACAAGCATCAGACATCAGGTATCAGACATCCACAAGCATCAGGCATCAGACATCAGGCTTCGGACATCCTCAGGCATCAGACACCCACAAGCATCAGACATCAGGAAGCAGACATCCACACGCATCAAACATCAGTCATCAGACATCCACAAGCATCAGGCATCAGACATCCACAAGCATCAGGCATCACACATCCACACGCATCAGGCATCACAGATCCACACGCATCATGCATCAGACATCAGTCATCAGACATCCACAAACATCAGACATCCACAAGCATCAGCCATCAGGCATCAGACACCCTCAGACATCAGGCATCCACAAGCATCAGGCATCAGGCAGCAGACATCCACAAACATCAGGCATCAGACATCCACAAGCATCAGGCATCAGACATCCCAATCATCAGACATCAGGCAGCAGATATCCACAAGCATCAGGCATCAGACATCCACAAGCATCAGGCATCAGACATCCACAAGCATCAGGCATCAGGCATCCACAAGCATCAGACATCAGGCATCACTCATCAGACGTCCACAAGCATCAGACATCAGGTATCAGACATCCACAAGCGTCAGGCATCAGACATCAGGCTTCGGACATCCTCAAGCATCAGGCATCAGACATTGACAAGCATCAGACATCAGGAAGCAGACATCCACACGCATCAAACATCAGTCATCAGACATCCACAAGCATCAGGCATCAGACATCCACAAGCATCAGGCATCACACATCCACACGCATCAGGCATCACACATCCACACGCATCATGCATCAGACATCAGTCATCAGACACCCTCAGACATCAGGCATCCACAAGCATCAGGCATCCACAAGCATCAGGCATCAGACACCCTCAGACATCAGGCATCCACAAGCATCAGGCATCAGGTAGCAGACATCCACAAACATCAGGCATCAGACATCCGCAAGCATCAGGCATCAGACATCCCAATCATCAGACATCAGGCAGCAGATATCCACAAGCATCAGGCATCAGACATCCACAAGCATCAGGCATCAGACATCCACAAGCATCAGGCATCAGACATCAGGCATCCACAAGCATCAGGCATCAGACATCCACAAGCATCAGTCATCAGGCATCACACATCCACAAGCATCAGACATCAGACATCCACAAGCATCAGGCATCAGACATCCACAAGCATCAGGCATCAGACATCCTCATGCATCAGACATCAGGCATCCACAAGCATCAGGCATCAGACATCCACACGCATCATGCATCAGACATCAGTCATCAGACATCCACAAGCATCAGGCATCAGACATCCACAAGCATCAGCCATAAGGCATCAGACATCCACAAGCATCAGACATCAGGCAGCAGACATCCACAAGCATCAGGCATCAGACATCCAAAAGCATCAGGCATCAGACATCCACAAGCATCAGACATCAGTCATCAGGCATCAGACATCCACAAGTATCAGACATCAGACATCCTCAGGCATCAGACATCAGTCATCCACAAGCATCAGGCATCAGACATCCACAAGCATCAGACATCAGGCAGCAGACATCCACAAGCATCAGGCATCAGACATCCACACACATCAGGCATCAGACATCCACTGGCATCAGACATCCACAAGCATCAGACATCAGGCATCAAACATCAGGCATCAGACATCCACAAGAATCAGGTATCAGGCATCAAACATTCACAAGCATCACACATCAGACATCAGGCATCAGACATTCACAAGCATCAGGCATCATGCATCAGACATCCACAAGCATCAGACATCAGGCATCAAACATCAGGCATCCGACATCCACAAGCATCAGGCATCAGACAACCACAAGCATCAGACATCAGGCATCCACAAGCATCAGGCATCAGACTTACACAAGCATCAGACATCAGTCATCAGACTTCCACAAGCATCAGGCATCAGACATCCACAAGCATCAGCCATCAGACCTCATCAGGCATCCACAAGCATCAGTCATCAGGCAGCAGACATCCACATGCATCAGACATCAGGCATCAAACATCAGGCATCAGACATCCACAAGCATCTGGCATCAGACATCCCAAGCATCAGACATCAGGCATCAGACATCCACAAGCATCAGGCATCAGACATCCACAAGCATCCGGCATCAAACATCTGACATCCACAAGCATCTGGCATCAGACATCCACAAGCATCAGGCATCCACAAGCATCAGACATCAGGCATCATGCATCAGACATCCACAAGCATCAGACATCAGACATCCACAAGCATCAGACATCAGGTATCAGACATCCACAAGCATCAGACATCAGGCTTCGGACATCCACAAGCATCAGGCATCAGACATCCACAAGCATCAGGCATCAGACATCCACAAGCATCAGGCATCACACATCCACACGCATCAGGCATCACACATCCACACGCAGTCTCCTGAGGCTTGAGCCGGGAGGTAGAGCTTGACGCTTGACACTTGCTGCTATTTCCGTCTTTTTAAATTGTTTTAAAACTGTTTTACTCGTATTTTATTGTTGGGGGTTTTACCAGCTTTAATATTTCTTGTAACTCAGTCCGCTGGCGCGGCGCTTTGCATTGCTTACCTGCACTTCTTTGGGGGCATTAGCACCTGGGACGCCATCAGATTGGCACGCCTGCTTCCCGTGTGGAGGCTGAGGGGACGCCATCTTGGTGGTATTCCTGGCACGCACTAGCGTTTACACTCCATGCCAGCACTTAAGCAGTCGCTGACTCGGGCGCGCCACTACAGTCTCCTGAGGCTTGAGCCGGGAGGTAGAGCTTGACGCTTGACACTTGCTGCTATTTCCGTCTTTTTAAATTGTTTTTAAACTGTTTTACTCGTATTTTATTGTTGGGGGTTTTACCAGCTTTAATATTTCTTGTAACTCAGTCCGCTGACGCGGCGCTTTGCATTGCTTACCTGCACTTCTTTGGGGGCATTAGCACCTGGGACGCCATCAGATCGGCACTCCTGCTTCCCGTGTGGAGGCTGGGGGGACGCCATATTGGTGGTATTCCTGGCACTCACTAGCGTTTACACTCCATGCCAGCACTTAAGCAGTCGCTGACTCAGGCGCGCCACTACAGTCTCCTGAGGCTTGAGCCGCGAGGTAGAGCTTGACGCTTGACACTTGCTGCTATTTCCGTCTTTTTAAATTGTTTTAAAACTGTTTTACTCGTATTTTATTGTTGGGGGTTTTACCAGCTTTAATATTTCTTGTAACTCAGTCCGCTGGCGCGTCGCTTTGCATTGCTTACCTGCACTTCTTTGGGGGCATTAGCACCTGGGAAGCCATCAGATTGGCACTCCTGCTTCCCGTGTGGAGGCTGGGGGGACGCCATCTTGGTGGTATTCCTGGCACGCACTAGCGTTTACACTCCATGCCAGCACTTAAGCAGTTGCTGACTCGGGCGCGCAGCGGACGAGCGCAGCGGGCGCGCCACTGGCGCGCCGAAGGCGTGCCTAAGGCAAGGCCATCTGCGCCCGTCCGCGCCAGTACACCGCCAGCCGCCAGTCACTCTGCTGGATGCGTGCCGGGTACGCTTAGGTATACTAGGGACTTCCTGCTATCAGCTAGATATAATTTTTCCCTGTGCAGCATAGATCACCGTATAGCTCCAGAGGGACCTTTCTGCTGTAACAGATGCAGGTTTAATTCCTACCCCTCACTTCCACCCACTGCTCATACTCCTACCAAAATCCCTTTTAAAATACTCCACCTGAATGCGCGCTCTCTAGTGAAACACCACAACGAAATTTATGATCTCATTGAGGCAGAATCTCCTGACGTCTTCTTCATTACGGAGACATGGCTTACGGCTGATACGGTGGTTGAACCTGGGCTTGCTCTTCTTCCAGGTTTTAATATCCACACCATTAATAGAGAAACCAGAGGCGGTGGTCTGGCGGTCATCTTTAAGTCTCCTCTTCATTGCACATTCGTTCGCGAAGACATTGCTGGCTCTGAGTGTGCACGCTTTTCCATCTCTCTTAATGCCAACTTCACTTTCTCTGGCCTCTTGGTCTATCGTCCTCCTGACCCCTCCTCTGAATTTAAAGTAGCCATCATGGAAGTCATTCATGCTCTGGCGACCAGAACAGCCAATTTCACTCTTATTGGCGACTTAAACATCCACTTCGATCATCACCTTGATTCGAACGTCAGCTCTCTGCTTGCTGATCTGGAAGCATGTCAACTTAAACAGTTGGTGTTGGAACCTACGCACCTGGCTGGACATCTTTTAGACCCGTTTTTTTCTAATATCCCCTTTCTCCAGGGCAATCCTCCTAGCCCTGTCTGCTGGTCTGACCCCTACCTTATCACCATTCTCCTTCCTCAGTCGGAGACCACCCCCAGAGCCACGACTAGGGCCATGCTTAAACGGTGTTGGCACAAACTCAAACGTGAAGACCTGCTGGCCTTCCTGTCTTCTAGTCTTCCCACCCTTGACAACCTTGACCCTGAACAAGCTTACAAGGAGATCTGTGACTGGATTCATGCAGCACTTGACTCCCTTATTCCTTTAAAATGGTCCAAGGGACGTGGCGTTTGCCCCAATCGTTGGTACACAGACTCTCTTGCCGCAATGCGGAGCGCCTGTAAACATAGCAAACGAGCATGGCGCAAGGATTATTAATGAAGAAACAATATCAGGCCACTATCAAGAGCTATCACAAAGCCATACAGCTAGCCCGTACTGCCTTCTTCACGAACCAGATTGCCTCCAGCAATAACCCCACTAAATGTATATTTAAAATCCTTAATGACTTGAAAAAAAGGAAGGATCCACTCACTCCGCTTATTACTTCCGGTAAACAATGCGAAGAATTGGCATCCTACTTTGTTCAAAAAGTTGTAAATATTTATAAATCCTTCGCTAATCATCCCATGACGCCAGAACATCTTCCAATCTCTACTTTGTACTCCCCCTTGGAGAGTATCCCTCCCATCTCACAAGAAGAGTTTCTGGTTCTCAGCTCCAAAGTTAATTCAGGGTCTCCTCTTGACCCTATGAGACCTACTCTATACCGAGACTGCTTCTCGGTTCTCCTTCCCCCGTTACTCTCGACTATTAACTCCTCTTTCAGCAGGGCTCTGGTTCCTCGGGTCTGGAAACAGGCCAAGGTACTTCCCCTGTTGAAAAAACCCCTCCTCGAACCCACCAAGCCTGAGAACTTTAGGCCGATTTCTCTTCTACCGTGGGTGGCTAAAGTAGCAGAGGCACATGTCAATAAAGTTCTCTCTGAACATATAAACACAAATAAGATTCTAGATCAATCCCAAAATGGATTACGTGCGGGCTATAGCACTGAAACCGCCCTCTTAGCTGTGAGCGAAAACTTACGCTCCATCCTTGACAAAGGCCAAACAGCGGCACTCGTACTACTTGACCTGAGTGCCGTGTTTGACACGGTCTCATCAGATTCTCCTGCGCCGGCTTGATGAAGCTGGGATAAAAGATGCCGCTCTTGAATGGTTTTGCTCCTTCTTGACTGACAGATCTTTTCAAGTTTTTGCCCCCCCTTTTGCTTCCTCCATTAAACCCATTGAGCAGGGGGTCCCACAGGGCTCGGCGCTTAGCCCGGCTTTGTTTAACCTTTACGTTCAACCTTTAGCCGCAGTCGCACTTCCCCATGGTCTTTCCATGGTTTCTTATGCAGACGACACCCAGCTTATGGTAGCTATCTCAGATGATCTTGTTCACGATGCCTCTTATTTTCAGATAGGCCTTGAAGCTATCGCGGGCTGGTTGACAGAGAACTGTCTTCAGCTCAATGCCAGCAAATCAGAGGTTCTTCTGGTAGGCAGGAACAGGGAGCTCTGGAACTCCCATTGGTGGCCTCCATCCCTGGGACCTGCCCCCCCCCTAAACTGGTGGTGAAGAACCTCGGGTTTCTGTTCGACTCGACCTTGAGCTTTCAAGAGCATACCAAAAAAATAGCTGGCACCTGTTTTGGTCTTCTACGTGCCTTAAGACCTACGCTCCGCTTTTTTGATTCGGCTACACGCCAACTTATAATCCAAGCCACCATTCTTTCAAGACTATACTATGCCAATTCTCTGCTACTAGGGGCTAATAAAGCGGAACTTAACCGTCTTCAGCGCACTCAAAATTCTGCAGCTCGCGCCATCCTTGGCCTTTCAAGATCATGCTCAGGAGCAGGGGCTATTCGACGCCTTCATTGGCTACCGATCTCCAAAAGAATTGAATACAAATCCCTCTGTCTTACCTTCAAAATTCTTAAATTTGCCACCCCCGAGATCCTGTCTGACCTGATCACCCCCTACATCCCCAATCGTGCGTTGTTTTCTTCTGAATTGATGCTGGCTTCTGTCCCCAGAGTTAAGAGATCGAGAGCTGGGGGCAAGTCTTTCTGTCTCTTGGCACCCAAGCTCTGGAACTCCCAGCCGTTGACAATCCGCAGTTTGGACTGTTTGACTTCATTCCGCAAAGCTATCAAGACCGTTCTCTTCCCTATGGCTTAATTTCATCTTCCCTCCTCTGGATACTGTTGCTAGCGCCGGGACGCCCCTTCGTTGGGGCAGCTGTGCGCTTTATAAAAGAGTTTAACATAACATAACATAACATCATGCATCAGACATCAGTCATCAGACATCCACAAACATCAGACCTCTGAGGCGGAAGCCGGAGGAATTACGCGCCATTCTTTTAAAACTGTTCTTTTGTGTTCCCACATGTTGGAAGCAGGCCTGGGTCTCTCCAATCATAAAAAAACCCACCCTAGACCCATCAAAACCAGAAAATTTCAGACCAATTTCATTGCTTCCATGGGCCTCAAAATTGGCAGAAGCCCATGTGAACAAGGTGCTAGCCAACTACATGACGCAACACCAAATTCTAGACCCATCACAGAACGGCTTCAGGCCAGGATTCAGCACTGAATCCGCCCTGCTGACCACCATCGAACACCTACGGAACATCCTGGACGCCGGTCAAAGTGCTGCGCTGATTTTACTCGACCTTAGCGCAGCCTTTGATACGGTCTCCCACTCTATCCTACTAAAACGTCTCAAAGCCATAGGTATCAAAGACCTTGCTCTAGAGTGGTTTCGTTCATTCCTGACAAACAGATCTTTCCGGGTCTCTGCCCCCCCGTTCATATCCCAGCCTTACCCCATAGAGCAAGGCGTTCCTCAGGGATCGGCGCTCAGCCCGTCCCTATTCAATCTTTATGTCCAGCCTCTCGCTGATATAGCAAAAGAATGGGACCTGACGCTAGTGTCGTACGCCGACGACACCCAGCTCGTCATTTCTCTGACTGAAGGCCCCTCGATCTCAGCGGCGAGACTCAAGAACGGGTTAGAGGCAGTTGCACGCTGGATGTCACACAACTGCCTCCAGCTGAACGCTGGCAAAACAGAGGTGTTGCTTCTGGGTAAAAATCCTGACTATTGGACTGATCACTGGTGGCCGTCCGCACTGGGCCCTATCCCCCCCCCAAAACCGTGGTAAAAAGCCTTGGTGTCTGGGTGGACGCATCTCTTAATTTCCAGACCCACACCAAGAAACTGGCTGCCACCTGTGTGGGCCTGTTGAGGAGCCTTCATCCGATCCTTGGCTTTTTTGACCACCATACGTGCCAAATGATAGTCCAATCTACCATCCTGGCTCGACTGGACTACGCCAATATCCTTTTTCTTGGCCTTAATAAAGCTGAGATGGCGCGGCTACAACGTATACAAAACTCTGCTGCCAGGGCAGTTGTAGGCCTCCCTCGCAGGCGCTCTGCAAGAAACACCATCCAGAAACTACACTGGCTGCGCATGGAAGCCCGAGTTCAGTTTAAAGCCCTCACTACTGTTTTTAAAATTCTCAAGACTGACTGTCCTGGCCTCCTGCGTCCACTCCTAGAGCCCTATACCCCTCAGCAGGCCCTACGCTCCTCGGGTCAAAACTTGGTGGTTACCCCACGTATAAGGCTAAGCAGAATGGGCGGTCGCTCTTTCAGAGTCTTGGGGGCAAGACTCTGGAACTCCCTGCCACCTCACATTTGCTCCATGACTAACCTGCTGGCCTTCCGCAAAGCGATCAAAACATTTCTATTCTCCCCATCTTAATCTCTTACAGCCCGTCCTTTCCTTCTCCCCCCTCAGGTTATCGTTATAGTTCAGCGACGGGACGCCTCGTTGCTGGGGCAGCTGTTCGCGCTAAATAAAACGTTATAACATAACATAACATAACAGACATCCACAAGCATCAGCCATCAGGCATCAGACACCCTCAGACATCAGGCATCCACAAGCATCAGGCATCAGACATCCACAAACATCAGGCATCAGACATCCACAAGCATCAGGCATCCTAATCATCAGACATCAGGCAGCAGATATCCACAAGCATCAGGCATCAGACATCCACAAGCATCAGGCATCAGACATCCACAAGCATCAGGCATCAGACATCCACAAGCATCAGACATCAGGCATCCACAAGCATCAGACATCAGGCATCAGACAGAAGGCATCAGACATCCACAAGCATCAGACATCAGGTATCAGACATCCACAAGCATCAGACATCAGGCTTCGGACATCCACAAGCATCAGACATCAGGAAGCAGACATCCACATGCATCAGACATCAGGCATCAAACATCAGTCATCAGACATCCACAAGCATCAGGCATCAGACATCCACAAGCATCAGACATCAGGCATCAGTCATCAGGCATCAGACATCCACAAGCATCAGGCATCAGACATCCACAAGCATCAGACATCCTCAGACATCAGGCATCCACAAGCATCAGGCATCAGACATTCACAAGCATCAGACATCAGGCAGCAGACATCCACAAGCATCAGGCATCAGACATCCACACGCATCAGACCGGCATCAAACATCAGGCATCAGACATCCACAAGCATCAGACATCCCAAGCATCCGACATCAGGCAACAGACATCCACAAGCATCAGACATCAGGCATCAAACATCAGGCATCCGACATCCACAAGCACCAGGCATCAGACAACCACACGCATCAGACATCAGGCATCCACAAGCATCATGCATCAGGCATCAGACATCCACAAGCATCAGACATCAGTCATCAGACATCCACAAGCATCAGGCATCAGACATCCACAAGCATAAGGCATTAGACATTCTCAGACATCAGGCATCAGACATTAGACATCCACAAGCATCAGACATCAGGCAGCAGACATCCACAAGCATCAGACATCAGGCATCAAACATCAGACATCCACAAGCATCAGACATCAGGCAGCAGACATCCACAAGCATCAAATACATCAAACACAATATATCCAAAGATGAGAGAGGCACTGCAGTCGCTGAATAACAATACCTCAATCGTTATCAAAGCAGCGGACAAGGGTGGAGCTGTAGTAATACAAAACACTCAGGCCTATATTACAGAAATCAACAAACAATTGAGCTGCACTGAAAGTTACCAAAGAATAACGAAAAATCCAACCATGGAAATTAGTGCTCTCATCAAAACACTCACCCAACAAGGACTGACAGATTTTTGTCCAAAAACGAATACGATTTCTTGAACAAAACCGACCCTAGAATACCTACCATATACACTCTGCCAAAAATTCACAAGGATCTACATAACCCACCTGGTCGACCTATTGTGTCAGGCTGTGGATCTATCCTTGAGCCTCTCAACCAGTTCTTGGATAGTTTACTCCAACCATTTGTATTGGAAACACGCTCCTTTCTCCGAGATACCATGCACACTATACAAATAATGGAAAATCAGCCCTATGATAAAGAAACCCAACTCCTGGCTACCCTTGATGTGTCTTCATTGTACACCAGCATCCACCAAGAGCATGCCATTCAGGTCATGAAAAAGATACTGGACAAACGACCAACACCTGTCTGGATTCCAACCGAATTCCTGGTAGATTTACTGGAAATCGCAATGAAAAAGAACTATTTCATTTTCCAAAATACTTACTATATACAATGCAAAGGCGTAGCCATGGGAGCTGGATTCGCTCCTAGCTTGGCCAATCTGTATATGGATGACTATGAGGATACTTACCTATATGACCTAACCAACCCTTACCTAAATAACATCTCAATCTGGAAGCGTTATATCGATGACGTGCTTATGGACGGGCAGTGAACAAAGCCTAATGGAGTTCAAGACATGGCTTAATGGACGCACCACTGACATACAATTCACCATGTCCTATAATAATCAGACCATTGACTTCTTGGATATAACAATACAAAATGAGGAGGGAAGACTTTTTACCACACTCTACACCAAACCAACGGCACGAAACACCACCTTGAAATATGATTCCCATCATCCAAGATGCCTCAGGGATAATTTGCCTTATGGCCAATTCTTAAGATTACGGCGGAACTGCTCCAAAAGAAGTGACTTTTACAAAGAAACAGACATTCTCATAAAAAAACTCAGGGATCGTGGCTACCCGAAGGGCCTGCTAAATCGCTCACGTAAAAGAGCTTGGTACCGACCCAGAGAAACTCTGCTGGAAATCCAACCACACACGGAAGACATTCAGAAACTGGTGTGTGTGTCCACCTTCAACACACGCAGTCATGAAATAAAGAAAGTCGTACTTAGATATTGGAATCTAATAAGCACTGAAATTGGAATACAGGAGAAACCCATGTTTGCTTTTAAACGAGCCAAAAACATCAAAGACTATGTAGTAAGTTCCTTCCTTGGAACGGAGAAACCACAAGACCTGAGACAACAACTTAACTTACCACCATTAATGGGACATTTCAAGTGTAGCACATGTAAGGCTTGTGAATCTACACTAACTGGTACGACTTTTCAACACCTTGGAAGAACATATCACCTACGACATCACAGTAACTGCAACAGTCACAATGTGATCTATGCCATCAAATGCCCCTGTGAAAAAATCTACGTAGGACAGACTACCCAGAAAGTAAAAACTAGGATTCTACAACATCAAAGTAGAATCCGTTGTAATGTGCAGTGAGCCCCCCTGGTTGACCACTTCATCACAAACAACCACACAGCTGATGACCTACAATGGTGGGTAATTGAAAAGGCGACACTCCATCCCAGGGGCGGGAGCATACTCCAAACACTCAACTTTAAAGAATGCAGATGGATTCACTTGCTAGACTCAGTTAAAAATGGGTTAAACGAACAGGAGGAGACATAAGCAAATGACAAGACTTTAGAATCTTTCAATTGCATATGATTTTGTATGACCATGCGCAGTAAACCCTTCTATGACCATATTTAACTTGTACTATGGTACTTTAATTCATGAATGAAATTGTTTTATGGAAATAGTTAGTGACGATTTTTGTTTATGCATAGCCTGAATATGCTTCCTTGTGACTATATATGACTAACTAATTTGCATTATTCTGCTGACCAACCTACTGTTTAAATAAACTGTATTCCATTTGTGTTAATATTTAAACATGTTACAATGTGGGCATCGAGCTAAATGTCATTATTTACCGAGTGCTTAAATGCTATTTGAATTAGTTATCTGACTGTTGGAACACCTTCAAAATGTGGTAATTCATTTTTTAGTCTGTGTCTAATGTCAATTTTGACACCTCCCCTTGACTCATGGCCACAACGGAGTTAGCGAGCTAGATGCTCTCTTTACATCACATCCCTTGCTTCTACACAGGTGTTACTAGTGAAATCCCTGCTCCCTCTGTCATGTGTGAACGTGCACGTCAAAGCCACGCTCATCTGCATACATAAACAGGCTCTATTCTCCCGCCTCAGTATCGCTTCGCACTGAGAGCTGGAGAGATGTCATTTTCAGCAGATCGTGGTAAGTAAATCACCCGACTGACTGAAAGAATTAACTACTTGGACTTTTGCCAAACCTCTTTGACTCGTGTCTCTTGTGAGGTACGTTCTAATTAACTGTGTATCATGTTCATGCTGGAAATTATTTACCTCCGAACTAGCTCTTTATTAAATGCCTCACTTTTAAATCACCCGACTGGCATGAATAGACAAACAGCAATTATTAAGCTGTCCTTTGACTTCCTTTTAAACAGGCTCCTCTTTAAATCCCTCACTTTCGCTTTGAAATAGACAACCACCTGGCTTTTGACCTTCTTTCCAAACAGGCTCGGCTTCAAATCCCTCTCCTTCTTGCTTCAGCTAAATCACCTCACTGGCATGAAGGAATTAATTGCTTAGAGACGTGCTAGTACCTCTATGTTATCCTCATGTTCGGAGCAACTTTTTCTGGGGCGCTTCTTTATTTGTACACTGAGCCACATATGCACTTGCACAAAGCCTGATTTATTTGTCTGAGTTTGGTTAAAGCCCATAGTTTGTCCGGTCCTTGTAAATAGCTATCACTTCATTGATATTTGATATTATTACCCCACAGGTCAAACATAAATCGACCCCGTTTTTTGGAAAAAGAAGCATAATACACGCGCAGTGATTAATGACTCTTGCGCAGGGTAAGCATCATTACCTTTCTGAACACTGATTTAATTACTTGTTCGCATTAGCACACACCCTTAAAGAAGTTCTTTTACTCCGCAGGCTACATACACTCCTCCGTCCCGAAGAAGACCCGCCGTGACGCTTAAATATTTTTGCGCCTTACATAGGGTCAAAACGTCGACGCATACTAAGAGTCTACGCAACATCTCAGTTCAAAAGCCTATTCACATATGAACAGGAGGCGTATGCGATCAATCATATGGACTTTACCAAAAATCGCACTTTCCCAACTATTCCTTTATTTGTTATACTAAGTGTACTAAGTGTATTGTCTGTATTTACTTCTACATGTCACCCCTCTTTCACAATTCTTTCAATTGTACCATTGTAGCCCAATTTATTTGTTACTTCTTAAAATATTGATTGAAACTTTCGCTTGGGTGTTGTTCTTTTCTCTTCCTAAATCTTCCTAAATCATGGATACATGTTACATGTAATGTATTTATATTGTGAACATCCCAAAGCAATTGTATTTCCCCGACAGAACCATTGTAGCCATATAATACAAATATCCAGGTTCTGAGGGACACAGGGTCACCCCATTATTTTTCATAATTAATCCACAAGCATCAGGCATCAGACATCCACAAGCATCAGGCATCAAACATCAGGCATCAGACATCCACAAGCATCAGACATCAGGCATCATGCATCAGACATCCACAAGCATCAGACATCAGACATCCACAAGCATCAGGCATCAGGCATCAGGCTTTGGACATCCACAAGCATCAGGCATCAGACATCCACAAGCATCAGACATCAGGAAGCAGACATCCACACGCATCAGTCATCAGACATCCACAAGCATCAGGCATCAGAAATCCACAAACATCAGACATCCACAAGCATCATGCATCCGACATCAGTCACCAGGCATCAGACATCCACAAGCATCAGGCATTAGACATCCACAAGCATCAGACAACCTCAGGCATCCACAAGTATCAGGCATCAGACATCCACAAGCATCAGGCATCAGACATCCACATGCATCAGGCATCCACAAGCATCAGACATCAGGCAGCAGACATCCACAAGCATCAGACATCAGACATCCACAAGCATCAGAAATCCACATGCATCAGGTATCAGACATCCACAAGCATCAGACATCAGGCATCAGATAGCCACAGGCATCAGACATCAGACTTCAGGCATCAGACATCCACAATCATCAGGCGTCAGACATCCACAAGCATCAGGCATCAGACATCCACAAGCATCAGGCATCAGACATCCTCAGACATCAGGCATCCACAAGCATCAGGCATCAGACATCCACAAGCATCAGACATCAGGCAGCAGACATCCACAAGCATCAGGCATCAGATATTCACATGCATCAGACATCAGGCATCAAACATCAGGCATCAGACATCCACAAGCATCAGACATCCCAAGCAGCAGACATCAGGCAGCAGACATCCACAAGCATCAGGCATTAGACATCCACAAGCACCACACATCAGGCATCAAACATCAGGCATCAGACAGCCACAAACATCAGGCATCAGACATCCACAAGCATCAAACGTCAGGCATCCACAAGCATCAGGCATCAGACATCAGGCATCACGCATCAGACATCCACAAGCATTAGACATCAGACATGCACAATCATCAGGCATCAGACATCCACAAGCATCAGGCATCAGACATCAACAAGCATCAGGAATCAGACATCCACAAGCATCAGGCATCAGTCATCAGGCATCAGAAATCCGCAAGCATCAGACATCAGACAGCGCGCTCAGTTGTATTATGTCCGCTGGAATAATAGCAAAGTAAACAAAGCAAAGTACTAACTTGTACTTCAAAAGTATGTGCGCTGCTATTAATATAAAGCTTAGCGTGCAGCGCAGTTATGTTCTCATGGCAACCTAAAAACAAACAAAAATGTAAAAAGACCGCGCTCTGTTGGCATTAAATAATGTTAAAGACCTACATCGTAAAGCCCTTCGCTCCGAAAATATAGAAACCCATTTCGAACATGCAGGCTTTTGTAAGCACATGATAACGTGAATGTTTAAAAAGACGAAAAATGTTTTGGCATGGGCGTCGAAAGAAAAGCTTAAAGCCGTTTGCTCCGAAAATAAAAAATCCATTCCCAACCTGCGGCTTTTGTAAACACATGATAACGTGAATGTAAAAAAAGACGAAAATGCTTTGCCATGGGAGGCGAAAGAAAGCCTATAAAAAAGTCCAACAATGCAAACATATCTCTTCAGACCACGAAGGAGTACACGTAAAGGGGCCAATAGCTGTAGGCGTGTACAATGCCCAAAAGGAGGGACTTTCTGACAGCTTGCACCAACAACAACTTGAACGGAACTCGGACGGTTTGAGTGACACACCAAAAAATTAATCGAAAGTCTGCAAGAAAAAGAGGCGGTTACCAACATCATTTAGTGTAAACAGCATCTCTCGTCGAGACAGTGCATGCGCTTCCTAGGCGAGACCTAAAAGGGATGTTTTTAAACTTCCATGCACTGGATATTTGGGGCGACACCACAAGTGCCCCCCTGGCCACATAGCAGTGCCCCATGGGGTCTGCCTGACATCGTAATGAGGATCTAAGTCTGGCTGAAACCATATAGCTACATTTTAATTTTACAAGGGCTTTCATTAACCAATCATTTGCTGTTTTGTCATTGCGATGTACAGTGCAATGCTGTAAAAATTACTGTGGTGTATCGCGGCACAATATATAACTACGTTTTTGTGCTTTATAACATTAACACGACTGAACCTATTTTGGTCTTTTAACAAAAAGAACTCTTTCCAACACAAATCTATATTCCTGCCAATTTTGTTCTACATACATTTCTAACATTTTCCCGCTACATCTGTTTAAACTTCACTCTACCACATAAGCCACTCCACTCCATTGTACGACAAGTCACTCCACTCTATCACAAGTCATTCACTCTACTCCACACCACTCTGACAGTCCACTCTATGACACTCCACGCCACTTCGCCACTCCACTATACAAGACGTCACTCCACTCTATGAGATGCCACTCCACTCTAACGCATGCCACTCCACTCTATGATGCTATACCACTCCACACCACCCCTCACTCAATAATATGCCACTCCATGGGACACCACTCAATTCTACACTATTCCATTCTACACCACTCGCCTCTATTTTACTCTACACCACTCCACTCTAGGGCACTCCACCACTTCATGCTACACCACTCCCCTCTACGCTATTCCACTCTACCCCACTCAACACTATGGCACTCTAATCTACATCACTCCACTCTACGCTATTCCTCTCCATGCCACTGCACTCTAAACCACTCCATTCCATGCCACTCCAAGATGCTATTCCACACCTCTCCAAACTGTATTCGAGCCTACTGTACTAACCCACTCTACTGACGCCACTCCACTCTGTTATTCCACTCTATGCTATTCCACTCTATGCTACTTGACTCTACCCCACTCTACACTATTTAATGCAATGCCTCTTCCCTCCACGCCACTACAGTCTACACTACTCTACTGTGTGCCACGCCACTCTATGAATCCCCACTCAGTACCACTCCACTCTACACTATTACTCTCTGCCACACAACTCTACACCACTCAACTCTGCCACTTCACTCTATGACCTTCCAATCTACGCCATTCCGCTCTATGCCACGCTACTGCATGCCATGCCACTCTATTCAACTCTAAGCCACACCATTTTGTGCCACTCTACTCTACACAACTCCATTCTATACTTCTATAGCGTATGCCCCTCCACTCTATGCTATTTTACTCTATGCTACTCCACTGTACATTACACCACTCCAGGTCATTCCATTTTACACAACTCGTACGCCACTGTACACCACTCCACTCCAGCCTACGCCCTCCATTGTTACACACTGTATGACATACCACTCCACTCCATGACATGACACACTACGCCACTCCACTCTACTCTATGACACAAAATTTCAGTTCTATGCCACTCCATTCTACAACACTACCCTATGTGCCTGTATATTCTACACTATTCCACTCCATGCCACTGCACTCTACGCCACTCTTTTTCATGCCACTCCACTGTACATCATTCCACTATGCTATTCAACTCTATGCTACTCCATGCCTTTCCAATCTATGCAACTCGACTGTACGGTATTCGACTCTACACCACTCCACTCTATGGATTCCACTCTACGTCACTTCACTCTGCGCTATTACACTATTACACTCTACACTGCTGTATGACACTCCACTCTATACTATTTGACTCAACACCACTCCACTCTATGCTATTCCACTCTAAGCTGTTCCACTCTATGCTGCTCTACTGTATTCCACTCCACACTATTCCACTCTACGCCACTCCATTTTAAGCCAATCTACTCTATGGCACGCCACTCTATACCTCTCTATTGTATTTCAGTCCACTCTATGCCCCCTCACCATACGCCACTCCATTCTACAACACTGCTCTCTATGCCACTGCACTGTATGCTATTCCACTCTATGCCACAACACTGTACACGATGCCACTCCACTATGCTATTTAACTCCATGCTACTCCATGCCTCTCCAATCTACGCAACTCCACCCTATGCCACTCCACTGTACGGTACTGGACTCTACACCACTCTACTATACACCCCTCCACTCTAGGCAACTCCTACCCTATTTGACTCTACCCCACTCTATGACACTCCACTCTACACTATTTGACTCAGCGTCACTGATGACATAATCTACATAATCTCTGATGCACCTACTCACACCCCAATATAAACTATCAGACACCTACTAAAAAAATTCCTGACTACCATTCTTGAAACCAATACCAGTACGTACATACCCACTCACTGATTCATAGGGTTACATACACATACACTCACTCACCCATACAGGCACTCATACAGGCAGTCACTCACCAATACAGCCGCTGAGATATTCACTCATATATCCATTCAGCCACTCATACACTGCCAGTCACCCATAGAGCTACTCACACACCTACTCAGTCACCCAAACACTCAGTCACACAGCCACTTACTCACCCATACAGAAACACACACACACTCACTACTCATACAGATACTAACAAATACTTACTCTCCTTATAGTCGCTGACACAAGCACACACTCACCCATACAGCCACTCTCACAATCACTCACTCACACATACAGTCACTTATATACCACAACACCCACATATACTGCCTTTCACAAATGCAGTTACACTCACCCATATACCACTGAGACATCCATTCACTTTCTGACACTGCCATACGCACACTCACTCGCCTATACAAAGACGCACTCATGAACCCATACACCCAGGGATTCACTCACTCATACATCCATGCAGGGAGTCACACGCCACCTCATGCACCCACACAGACACTCAGGCACCCATACAGGTACTCAGACAACTAATCAATAACCCATATAGTGACTCATGTACCTACTCACCAACCTATGCAGCCACTTACACACCAACTGACAGACTGATACACACATTCACGCAGATTAGTCACATACCCATACATTCACTAAGACACATTTAATCACTCACTTATAGTCAGTCACACACCCACTAAATCATCGATACAAACTCTCATACACTCACTCGTTCTTCAATACATCTTGGTTTATGTGTGTGTATAGATATATATTTTATATATATTTCTTAAACTTTTTAAAAATTCTCACTCACTAGATGATGTCATCAGTGATGTCACTGACCATGTCTTGAGTGATGTAATATGTGACGCCATCAGCAGTGCATTGCGGGGGTGCAAGTTATAGTTAGCTCAGTTATCTCTAACAGTTGCATTTCTAAGGTTTTTTAAATGTTAATTCCTATCCATAACATCCCTGAAACCTGTGGGTTTTTTCAGTGAATTTCCAAGTTTTTTTTAATGCTAATTCCAAACTATAACGTCCCTGAAACCTATGGTATTTTCAGTGAATTTCTAAGGTTTTTTAAATACAATTCCTAAATATAACGTCCATGTAAAGAGGCAAGAGAAACGCAGAAAGAGGAAGAAAGGTGCAGAAAGAAGCAAGAGAAGTGCAGAAAGAGGCAAGAGAAGTACAGAAAGAAACAATAGAGGTGCAGAAAGAAGCAAGAGACTTGCAGAAAGAAGAGAGTGAGCTGCAGAAAGAGGCAAGAGAGGTGCAGAAAGAGACAAGAGAGGTGCAGAAAGAAGCAAGAGAAGTGCAGCAAGAAGAGAGGTACAGAAAGATGCAACTAAGGTGCAGAAAGAGGCAGGAGAGGTGCAGATAGAAGGAAGAGTAATGCAGAAAGAAGAGAGGTACAGAAAGAGGCAACTGAGGTGCAGAAAGAGGCAGGAGAGGTGCAGAGAGAAGGAAGAGTAATACAGAAAGAAGCATGAGAGGTACAGAAAGAAGCAAGAGAGGTGCAGAAAGAAGCAAAAGAGGTACAGAAAGAGGCAAGAAAAGTACAGAAAGTGGCAAGAGGTGCAGAAAGAAGCAAGAGGGTTGCAGAAAGAGGAAGAGATGTGCAGAAAGAGGCAAGAGAAGTGCAGAAAGAGGAAGAAAGGTACAGAAAGAGGCAATAGAGGTGCAGAAAGAAGCAGCAAGGTGCAGAAAGAAGCAAGAGAAGTGCAGAAAGAAGAGAAGTGCAGAAAGAAGAGAGGTACAGAAAGAGGCAACTGAGGTGCAGAAAGAGGCAGGAGAGGTGCAGAAACAAGGAAGAGTAATGCAGAAAGAAGCATGAGAGGTACAGAAAGAAGGAAGAGAGGTGCAGAAAGAAGCAAGAGAGGTACAGAAAGAGGAAGTAAGGTGCAGAAAGAGGCAAGATAAGTACAGAAAGTGGCAAGAGGTGCAGAAAGAGGCAAGAGACATAAGAAAGAGGAAGAAAAGTACAGAAAGAAGCAAGAGAAATGCAGAAACAGGCAAGAGAGGCGCAGAAAGAAGCAAGAGGTTTGTGAACCTTTAGTACCAATTTAACACCCACATTTCGCAATAAGTAACAGGTAACTATTCCAGCTTTGCAAAGGGCCTTCCACCACTCTGTAACACGTGTTGCTTCATTTTTTGTAACGTTTGAGCCGTTTGAGCTAGAAACAAGGTTTTTTTTGTTCAAATCTGCAGATTATGCGGCAGATGATGGATTATGTGGCAAATGCGGCAAATGTATAACTATGTGAAAATCGGTGCGGCCGAACAGTCGTATGATTCCAGTGGCCCTGCTCATACTCTGACTACGTCCAGAAGTGCTCTTCTATGGTTGCTTCTTTTTTTGTGTCTTATTGAGTTTATAGGTTAGCTTCTTTGGAAACAAGGAAGACTAAACCTGAAGTTAGCACTCCACAACACAGACTACCATACCACATAATTACTCTCCATAACACATAATCCCACTCCACATAGTTCTTATACACTAAATACCACATACTATGTAACCACATAATTTCACTGCACAACATACCACATAATTCCACTACCCACAATGTACATCCACACCACTCCACTCCCAAAAATTTTTACATTTTCAACGCCAATCGCTCTAAGTCTTGCAAATGTGAGACCAATTGCATTACAAATGCTTGTTTAACAAGTAGTCTCGTTTGCAGTGGTGGAGAAACGGGGCTGAGCCTCCAACAAGCGCTCAGGAATTCCACTGCATAGGACTTACAGGAGGTGCCAGTGGGACTTCTTCGCCCCCAAAGTCCCTCAGGAGTAAAGTGGACTTCATCCCCCAACCAGTAGTGTACCAGGAGGCACAATTGTAGAGTGGTGGAGAAAGGGGGCGTGGCCTTCAAAGACCTCTTAGCAATCCCACTGTGTGGGACTTACTGGAGGTAACAGGAGGGGTAGTTGGCCCCAAGGACGACCCTAGGGGACACCTACCCCCTCCTATTACCTCCAGTAAGTCCCACACAGCAGGATTGCTAAGTTCAGATAGCAGGCCATGACCCCCATGCCCACCACTCTGCAAATGCGCTTCCAGGCACACTCTTGGTTGGGGAATAAAGTACCCTTTGCTACTGTAGGTCCTTAGGGGCCAACTAGCCTACCCGTTACCCCTAGTAATCCCCACACAGTGGGACTTCTGAGAGGTGGTCACCGGCCACGCCTCCTTTCTCCACCACCTTCAAACACGCTGCCTGGTGCACTGCTGCTTGGGGGATGAAGTCCACTTTAGTCCTGAGGTCCTCAGGACACAAGGGGACCTCATCGCCTCACCACCAGTGCACCAAGAGGCGTGTATGCAGAGTGGTGTAAAAAGGGGTGTGGACTCCTACCACCTCTCAGCAATCCCACTGTGTGGTTCTTACTGGAGGTAACAGGTGGGCTAGTTGGCCTCTAAGGACCCTCAGTAATGATGGGGACCTCATCCCCAAAACAAGAGCGTGCCAGGAGGCACATTTGCAGACTAGAGGTGAAAGGGGTCAGGGCTTCCGGCAAGTTGCTTGTTCCTAGATTTTTTGATTTAGAAAAAGGGGGCTGTATGGCCCCCCTTCCATTGGTGCTTTTGGGCCCCGGGTATACCATCCCCTAGGGCCCAACCTATTTTTTTCAAAATGAAATTGAAAGGGTAGTGGGGCCGATTTTGTCCTGGGGACCCCATCCCCCGAGGCCTGGCCATTTTTGTTCTTATTTTATTTTATGTTTTAAGGGAGAGGGGCCGATTGACCCCCTCCCCATGCCATTTTTGGCCCCGGGAACCCTATCCCCTGGGTCATGGCCTCTCATTGGGGACCGTGGGGGGAACCTCAATGTCCCTGCAGTCGCTGCCGGTTCCCCACCTCCTGCAGGAGCCAACATTGCTTTTGGGCAAAGGGAGCTGATAACATGCAGCTCCCTTTGTCCAAAAGCAATTCTGCTTTGCTTCATGGAAGCAAGAGCAGTTTTCCTGCTCTCGCTTTCAGGAAGTGAAGCAGAGGTTTGCTTTGGCATGGTGGGAGCAATGCATTAGCAAACTGTAATATCCCGGCATGGGTACCCCGGGACATTGCTGGAGCCGGCCCTGGGGGGAGGCTGTCCCGAGGGGCATGCAGGGCTCCACGAGGGGGGTAGCGTGGCCCCCCTCCAACATCTTTAAAGCCCCCAGAAGGTGGTGGTCCCCAGGGCCCCACAACGGATACCCACATTTAATTAATCTGTGACTTGGGGAGGCTCAAGCCCCCTGCATCATATTTTTAAAGTTAGCCCCAGGGAGGTGGTGGCCCCCAGGACTGCGGGGGGCCGCGGGCCCCCGTGTTCAATCACTATCGCTTGGAGAGGTGGTGGTCCCCGGGGCAGTGTGGCGGGGGTCCAGCAACCCCACATCATATTTTTACACTTAGCTCCAGAGAGGTGGCGGTTCCCGGAGCAGTGGGGGCCACCGCGGGCCTCTGCACCATACTTTCTCATTGCCCCCGGAACCTCACCCACCCGGGGGCTTAAAACAGACAAAGCGCTGCAGGATTTGCGGACCCTATGCAACTCCCGCCGAAATGTGAAAACAAATGCTTTTTTTGACCCTCTCAGCAGGCCTAGGGGGTCAGGTTGTTTTGTACCCTGCCCCCTTTTTTTTTTTTTAAACATTTTTTCTTGTGACTTGAGGATCAACCGAGTCCCAAGATGGCTGCCAACACTTCCTTGTTTGAAGTGTTGGCAGCCAATCAGATATCAAGCTCAAGACCGGAAGGGCTCGCAAATCCTTCGCGTCAATTTATGGATATCTGTATATTATAATATATAAAATTGTGGAGGGCTCCGGACTTTGCTTTCGCTCCGAGGTTGGAGGGCAAATCAACAGTTGGGGCTGTGCACCGCGGAGCCTCACAGAGCCTCACAGATCGTACACAAGCCCTGACAGAGCGGCCCTGGGCTTGAAGTCTTGAGGCTGGTGTCGCCTGGTGGAGTGAAGCAGACCGGGCACGGGACGGAAGGGAAAGGTGCTGTGAGTCCTGGCTGGGCCTGCGGTGTTGCAGTCTTTCACTAATCGCTGCTTCTCCGTACAGTGGATGCGACCGTCGGCTGCACCCGACGGAGAACCCTGGAGCCTGCTTGGCGGGGGCGCAGCCTGCTTCTCCTCGTGGGCCCATCTCTGGCTCAGATTTATCTCACGCCACTTACATGGAAGCCCTACTGACCTTCGGCGGAGGCAGGGGTGTCGCTTCTAAGTCCCATCAGTCTTTCCACCGTGCTCTGACCTTCACTGGGAGCCCTGTGATGTAGCTGGGGTCCTCCTTCCCCTGCTGCTGAATCGAGGTGCTCTCCTGGCCACGTTCGGTACAGTGCACGAGATGACCTCGCTGTCTGGGTACGGGGCGCACTCGGGTCGGAGCAGCCCCTGAAGACGGCGGTCCGAGCCTGCAGACAAGTTGTGCTACGGCGCGGACTAGATGCAGAGTCCAGAAGTTGGCGTCATAAATCAGTCCTGACCTGCAGCGCTGCAGGTCTCAACTGAGGGCAGCTGCTTTTGTTACGAAGGTGCGTAGGTGCTGGGGGACGCACTTGATCACAGCACCTCCAGCCTAGAGGTTCATCTGTTTCCTTCACCGAACAGCTGATTCTTGTGAAGAAAGCCATTTGTGATCCTCTGCTCAAGGTACCCCTTATGTTCGAACTGTTGCACTGTATTCGCCCTTCACGGCGATCGCTCCAGAGAAACTGTCTGACTTTAAAATGGCGGCCGCAATATCCCTCGAACCCCGTCTACACACATCTTGCCGCAATATTTGTTTACTGTGTAATGCATAGCTCTAAGTTTGCCAGCGCTTCTTCACTATGTGGCCCCTTGACCCGTTATAACTGCTCACTCACTCTCTTTAGTCCACGCGTGTAGCAGCGACTGAAGCATCTATGAACAAAATGGTGCCCAGCACATGTTAATGCTGTTCTTTACCTGCAATAGCATTACCAGCAACATTTGTTTTGTTGGGCAGCAGGATCCCAGGCAACTGAGCCAGCGACCCAACTGTCAATTCCCCCTACAGCAGTGAGGGACATTCATACCAGCCTGACTGTCCCTACGATGGCCGCCACGAGTGGGCCTTCCACAAACGCACTCTTTTCTCCCCTTGTTCTCGAGGGATCCAGCATTTGTTCTCTGGGGCTACAGGGATCTCCCCGAGAGTGACTACAGCGGCAAGGGAGACACACTCAGTTGAGGATTGGGAGTGGTCCCACTACCACTGGGACCCTGCACAATTGCCCAACACTCACTACTGCTGCTGTAAATGGGGAAGATCTGCAGACTTTGGAACTGTGCCTTCCACCTTTCCTCTCACCACTCGTAACCTGGGGGTGAGCTGGAGGACGAAGTGGACGGCGCTCCCCAGTAACACCGGAACCGGTGCTTTTGATTGACCTATAATGATGCCCCCTGTGCTGAAACCATAACTGTCTATATTTACTGTGGAGCCCAAGCAACCTTGCCCGGTGGAGCTGTCCTATTCAGCAATAGAGGAGTTTGGCTCCGATTCAACCCCTCGGCATTCACCTTCCAAGCCGGACATCGTACATTGTTTTCCTCGCCTCCCCGTTGTGTTTCTTTTCCCTCTCCCGCCTCCTCCCTCCGTGACTCTTTGACTGCCTCCTCTTTTCCAGCCCTTCGTGGAACTGTGGAGTCTGCTACCTTTATTTTTTTTTTTTTGATTTTGTATATCCCGCCATTCGGGGATAATGGTATCGGCTTCTGTAGGTCCTCCCTCTTGGCGGTTTCAACCTATCCTCTTTTCCGCTGGTCTGCTCCTTGTTCGCCTAATTGACCTTTTCTTCTAGTCTACCCCCCCATCGGTCTCCCACACCCCTCCCTTTGTATTCTTTCACTGATACTCAGGTTTGTTTTGTCTGTCTCTCACTTTGACCGCTTTGTTCCCCCTGAAGTACTTTTCCCCTTTGCCTGTCTGCCTGACTCTATCTGCACTCCTTAACCCTCTTTACCATTCCTCCTCTACCTTTTATTCCCCACAAGACGTATGTCTTGTTATGCTACACGCTAAGAACTCATATTATTGTGTAATCTCATGTTTTTTCTCCTATGTCTATACTTGGCTCCTGTAATTGAAGTAATTATGTAACCTGTAACTCGCTGATCCTCATGTAAAGCGCTCTGATACCTCCGGGTCTAGCCAGCGCTATATAAAACTTTGCAAATAAATAAATATTTACATTTCTCAAAAACTACTAAACCTATTTACACCATTTAACAAGAGGGCACACTGGACCAAGATCTGCCTTTCTACCAAATTTGGTGTAATTCTGTCCAGCAGTTTGGGCTGCAGCTGCGTCAACAGTTTCCTATGGAAATTAACATAAAGAAAAAGTGTTTTGGGACCCCCCTATTTTCTCAGCCCCCGCTTGACGAATCACCCTGCAACTTTTAAGACAGGAGCTGACCTGAGCGAAAATTATGCTAAGATTCGTCAAACAGCGCCAAAGATATTGGCAAAAGAAAAAACTTATTTTCTATGGAAACTAGGTCCTAACTATAACTACCTACTGGCGACCGCCAGTAGGTAATAGATATATATAAATATATACCTATAGATAGATAGATAGATAGATAGATAGATAGATAGATAGATAGATATTACCTACTGGCAGTCGCCAGTAGGTAGTTATAGTTAGGAGCAAGTTTCCATAGGAAAATAATTCTTTAATTTGCTTATAACTGTGGCGTTGTTTGAAGAATCTTTATGACATTTTCCCACAAAATTCTTTTTTCAGATCAGCTCCTATCTTGAAAGTTTGGGGGTGATTCGTCAAGGAGGGGCTGAGAAAAAAGGGGGGTCCCAAAACGTGTTTTCGCCATGCAATTTCCATAGGAAACTTTAGACAAGGCTACAGGTCAAACTGCTGAACGGAATTACGCCACATTTGGCAGGGAGAAAGGTCTTGGTCCAGAAAGCATCTTTTGTTCAAATGGTGTAAATCCATTCAGTAGTTTTTGAGAAATATCAAAATTTACAGATATCAATATTTGAGAATTCTGACATTTGAGTGGCTGAGGCATTACGAGCACGAACTTGCGGCTGATTGGCTGTGAACAGTTGAAATGAGGTAGTGTTGGCAGCCATTTTGTGGCTCAGTTGAAAGGAGTAGGGGGAAAAAACAGAAAAATTGTATAAGAGGGTATAGTAGGAACACTGTGGACTTAGTTTAAGCAGTCTGTACGGTGCAGAGGTAGGGAGTTTGAATGTTGCTTAGGCCGTGGAAATCACGTCTGCTGAACAATGGTGCGCGGTATTGCGGCACGGTTGCGTAGGCTTGGAAATCCCGTCGGGAAAACAATGCGCCGTATTGCAGCAAGCAATATGTAGGGTGCACAGACAGATAGTGTGAATGTTGCGTAGACCGTGGAAATCACGTCCGCAAAGCAACGATGCACGGTATTGCGACAATGTTCAGTAGGCAGTGGAAATCATAGCGGGAAAACAACAAGGCACCGTATTGCGGCCTTCCTTTAATATAATACGCAGTATTGTTTACTTATAATGCTGTGTTCACTTTTATCACGGATGGTGTCACTTTTTTAGAGGAAATGTAATATTATGTGGGAGGGCGTGTTCTGTCCCTGTGCGCGGAACAAAATTAACGTTTAATTGGCTGAGGTGTTCCAACAACGAGCTTAATATTCATTGGCTGCGAACCATTGAAAGTAGAAGTGTTGCCAGCCATTCCCTCCCCTCTGCGGAGTAGCAAGGACATCTGATTGGCTCACATGTTCCAAGCAGGACCTTCCAGAGCTTAATGTTCATTGACTGTGAACCATTGAAAGTCGAAGTGTTGCAAGCCATTCCCTCCCCCTCTGCGGAGTAGCAGGGACATCTGATTGGCTGACGTGTTCCAAGCAGGACCTTCCCAAGCTTAATGTTCATTGGCTGTAAACTATTGAAAGTAGAAGTGTTGTCAGCGATTCCCTGCCCCTCCCCGGAGTATCAGGGACATCGGATTGGGTGACGTGTTCCAAACAGGACCTTCCCAAGCTTAATGTTCATTGGCTGTGAAGCATTAAAAGTAGAAGTGTTGGCAGCCATTCCCTCCCCCTCTACGGAACACCATGGACATTTTATTGGCTAAACTGTTCCGAGCACAAGTTTGCTCCTTATTGGCTGGGAACGGTTCACTTTTGTGAGCCATTTTGTGACGCACTTCAAAGGAGTAGGGGGACAAAAAAGTAGTAGAGTGGAGGGTAGAAACACTATTAACTCTGTACAGTGGTCACAAGGTGGTGGACAGGGACTGTGAAGGTAATTTAAAAAATATATATTTTAAGGGCCATTTATATCATTTGCGTGGGGCCTACAAATCAGAGCGGGAAAATAACAGAGTGTGTTGCGGTCATCTTTTTATTAAGTCCGCGGGTGGGATACTTCCCAGGAGCACTCTTTACTTATAATGTGGTGTTTACTATTCTGACGGGGTGGTGTGGTTGCGCTGCAAAAATGTCAGTCTAGGTTTGAAACAGTTTTTATTAAGCAATCACAAATATACTTTCTTAGGAAAGTGAATCTGTATATATGAGAGCGGTGACAAATTAAAACGCAATTCATAAAATATCCCTTAAGCGTGACCACACCCTCCCTTTTTTTTGTCGACAATACTTTGTAGAAATGTTGCCTTTTAGATAAAGTAGAAAAGAAGTGCTACAAGAAACACTCCCGCACTACATCATCTCAGGTCACAACAACAATAACAAGTAAAAAACAGTTAAACACAAATGACGTCATATTACATAGAAATGTACGCTTCATCAAAACATTAAATGAAGCACTATGTATACAATTTTTTTAGCAGCTACTATTTTATAAAACATTAGCAGTGTTACATCTGTGAGGTACTAAGTTATCAATGGAAATAACTGTAGTATATGTTGTTAATTTCTCGCACAGATAGATCTCCAACCCCTTTGATCTACTATAAAGTCACAGTATTAAAATATACAGGGTGAGTTTATAGTATTCCACAGGAGAACAAGAATAAGGACCACAACAAAAAAATCAAAATTTTTACAATTTCTATTCTGTAGAACTCGGGAAAGTTCTGTCGTAGTGCTTAGAGGTCGTTCACTGCTCCGCTAACAGATCACGTACTCCTTTAAGAACATATAGGATAGTAGTATAATATACACTACTATTCCTATATATTCTATAGGGAGAAGGGGAATATTTTCCAGCGGTGAATATGTTCAACGCTTCTTTTCTCCGGGACTTCGAAATCTTTCCTCTTCACGTCGACGGGTCATAAACCCCTCTGAGGTCAGTATGAATGTGAATATTGCAATATACATGCTCACACTATATGACCCCAGGGGGAAACAACCAGAAGCTGCTGACATTACATATAAATCTTTAGTCTTCGCACCTGCCGGTCACCAACATCTCTGAGGTCAAGTATAGTGTCAATATTATAATATACAAAGTCATACTATATGAGCTCAAAGGAGCAAGAAAAGGAACAGTGTTTCCTCTATTCTGTCTGTTTCTGAATACAAGCTGCTGATATTACATATAAATGGCAAAAACAACCAATAACACTTTTTTCTAAATACAAATCTTTAAATATTCACAAATAGCTATGTATTATAAATATCTACTATTCCATAATAAAACAACTTACAACTCTGTTATATGTTTTGTTGTCGCAAAAGAAGAATCCAATGCTAGAAAATGGAATCTGCATCACAGAATGGACACGCGTAAAAAACTCGCAAAAAGAAAACTAATCGATCAACGGGTGTGGTTTACATACTTTTTGGTTATTGAGTAGTCTATGGAAGGAACATGCGGCTCCGCCCATTTAGAGGTCACGTTTTACAGTTGACACGTGCTCACATTTTCACTGTTTAACCTGTGCACGTGCTGGGAAAAGTTACAAAATGTGAAGCGGTAAAGGTTTCGATTTCCATCCTCACACGTATAAGCTCCTTAATATGTACATACGTTGGAGAGCTTAAATACTGTTGCCCGGCAAACCGTGTCATTTCCTTTCTTGTGACTAAATACATCTATTAATTGCCGTAATTCTAAATAGAAGACATAAACAAATATCGTTCAGAATAGAAGAAAAAACAATACGTGCTAATATTTCTCATCACTATGGTTTTAAATTAAAAAAATGCCAGCATTTGTAAAGCTTACAGCTACCTCCAGAGAGGTGTCCCGAAGCTTGGGGAGTCGGGAAGATTAAGCAAGGTATTGCCCACAGTGACATAGTGGTGGGCTAACGTGCCGCCGGAGCCGGGAATAGAACTGTGAACGCTGTTGTTCGAATTCAGGTATCATAGATACTGCGTCACACTTTTTCCACACTCAGGGGTCGATTCCGGCCGCAAATCGTACCGACCGACACGGACCCGGGTCGGAGACCGACCGACACAGACCAGCGCCGTACGACACATGCAGTACGATGCAACACGTGTGAATTACAACCAACACGTACGGAATACAAGCCGTACGACCGAGCCGTAGGGAAAATAGTGATCCAGCCAGAAAACCGACGCGAGTTTCACCGACCGACACAAACCCAGAATGAACCCGACCGACCCGTAGCCGCGATGTCCGATCCGCGCAATGCGTGTAAACCCAGACCGACTCGCACGGAGACCAAGCCACACAACCGACACGCACAAAAAACTGGTCCCACAAGTAATAGAGATCTCCGTGACCGACGCGTATGAAACACAGAAGATAGGCACGTGAACAAGGCTGAGAAGCCCGCACGAGCTAACATCAGCATCCATTTCCGCCAGAAGAACGTCTCCTTCATGCCTACAAAACCCAAAGGAAAAAAGACAAAAAAAGGACCAAATAAGCAATGACAAAGCCAATAAATATCAAATTTAAAAAACCTGGGACAAAGACACACCCACAACTCAAACTATATAAAGGACTACCATCACTACCATGATCTCTTGCAAACAGGAGACACAGCCAGCAGCAAACACCATCACACAGCAACCACAGACACACTCACAACTCACCCATCACACAACTCACACACCATCAGCACCTCACCAAAAGCACTCACACATAAAGCTAGCTAAACCAACACTAACCCACCCTCACTTGCACCCTCACACACCCATCACTCACCACCAACCCCCATCACCACTACCCCAAAGAAGAATCCGAAGTTCACAGATAGTGAGTTAGAAGTGCTGGTAGAGAAAAAAAAACCTTGAATATTCCTCCCACCCTGCTCAGATAGACTTGGGGCAACGACGGTCAGAGCGGGGCCTCCTTCACCTGAGACAGGTTCCAGGGTAGGTGAGGTGCAATCCCAGATCACGTTGGGTGACGTTTGCACCCTGTGATCCAGAGGATTAGGATCAACTGAGGTTGTATGAATTCCAACCTTGTTTATTATTCACATTTCTTGGATTTGTGTGGTCACGCTTCACTATTGGCAGTGTGTTAATTGATCGCAGTAGCATGTTTTAGATAGATACAGATCCTGAAGAAAGCCGTGGGTAGTATACCCGGATGGCTGAAACATGTTGACCTACATATAGCAGTCACTATTATTATTATTATTATTATTATGGAAGTTTGTAAAGCGCATGGTTACGTACACCGACGTGTCCCCGCGCTAAGAAGAAAAGAGAGGCGGCTAGAGCAAGGAGGTCACATCAGTGCAGAGCGGAAAAGGTGAGTTTTTAATTTTTTTCGGAATTTAGTCTCTGAGGGTTCGAGGCGCAGCTCCATCGGGAGCAAGTTCCAATTCTTGGTCGCAAGAAATCTAAAAGATCTCCCACCCATCCGAGCTTTACGAAATGTGGGGACAACTACAAGTCCCGTATCCGAGGATCTGAGCCTCCTCTCCGGTCTATAGGGAGTAATGAGATTGCAAAGGGGTGAGGGCACTCTACTCATTATGATGCGATGGCACATGCAGAGTGCCTTGAAGATGATCCTTTCCCTAACCGGCAGCCAGTGAAGGGACTTCAGGGCAGCTTTAGAGGGTGATCTTCTAGGAAGCCTCAGTACCAGCCGGGCTGTGGCATTTTGAAGTACCTGGAGACGGTTTAGACTTTTTGCTGTAGCATCCAGATATAGAAGATTCGAGTAATCAAGTCTGGAAGTGACCAAAGCATGAACAAGGGTCTGCCTGGCATTGACTGTAAGTAGGTCAAGAATCTTCCTTAGACTCTTAAGCATGCCAAAGCATATTCCAACCACCCGATTGATCTGGGCCGTGAATGAGAGGTCGATATCAAACAGTACTCCCAGATTTTTAGCCTGCTGACAAGGCACTGGAGTGGGTCCCAGGCACGCTGGCCACCAAGCCGATGACCACACATTCGGTACACCGCCCACCACGAGTACTTCCGTTTTGGACCCATTTAACTTCAGGCAGTTGTTAGACATCCAGGATGCAAGCTCCTGCATGCAGGCACCGAAGTTGGAGGCCGCAACATCAGGTGCTCGTGACAGCGAAATGACCAGCTGTGTGTCATCTGCGTATGACACTAGTTGAAGATCGTAACTTTCCACAATAGGGGAGACATAAAGGTTGAATAGGGTGGGGCTGAGGGCAGAGCCCTGGGGAACGCCTCGATCAAGAGTGACCCTATGAGAGTAGTGTTCTCCTTGTCTAACCTGAAAACCCCTATCCGTGAGGAAGGATTGGATCCATCTGAGCGCTAAGCCCGTGACTCCTCCTTTATTGAGACACTGTAGCAAGGTGAAATGTGCTACAGTGTCAAAGGCTGCACTAAGGTCCAATAAAATAAGGGCCATGGTGTGCCCCTCATCAGCCCCTCTCCTAATGGTCTCAGTGGCCAGGAGTAGTACAGACTCCGTCGAGTGGCGAGCACGAAAGCCAAACTGAATAGTGTGAAGCAGGTTGGCTTTCTCCACAAAGGCCATAAGTTGGAGGTTAGCCATCTTTTCTGCCACTTTAGCCATATAGGGGAGGAGAGAGATGGGTCGGAGATTGTCCATCCTATCCCAGCTAAGGTTGGGTTTTTTTTGGAGCGGGAGTACTATAGCCTGTTTCCAGTTTAGAGGTACAATGCCGGAGCTAAAGGAGAGATCCAGAACATCTCTAATATAGGGTTCAAGGATCTCAATGCTCTCAGCCAAAAGCTTGGGGGATGCAGGGTCTCGTGGTGATCCAGACTTGATCGAACGACAGATCCGCTGGACCTCGTCCGAAGGCGAGACAATAAAATTTGTCAAGTAATTAATGCCCACATCGACTAGAGGGCTTTCAATAAATGCTGTTCCCTTTTCCTTCCCTCCCGAGAAAGTGGAATAGATGGTAGCCACTTTTTCAGAAAAGAAGGCCGCAATGCGGTTGCAGGATTCTTCTGATACCAGGGACGGATCAGCCGAAGAGCCACAGAGGGCAATTTCTTTATAGATTTTAAATAGCTCCTTGGAAGAGTTATTGGCTTCTTCTATCTTACCTGAGAAATATAAGGTTTTGGCACGCCTAATCTGGGTGTGATATTCTCTACGTCTATCAATGTATCTTTGTTTAGCTTGATCAAGGTAGGCCATTCTCCACTGCCTTTCAAGTTGTTTACTAGGAAGTACTGCTATAATTTTGTTACACTTTTTTAGTCAAGGTGTGTGGAGTGAATGGAATATTCAAGGTTTTTTCTTTTTTTTCTCTCTACACAACCTTTTTCAGATTTCACTGTTTTCTTCGCACTGCACTATACAGGATTATTCATCCTGGACATAACAATCTCTTGACTTTCTTGTGTGGTCAATATCCATCAGCCCCAATGAGCAATAGAGCTTCTAACTAGTGAGGCAGTCTCGATGTTCAAGAGACATACCTCCGTTATTAGTCGGATGACCAAATGATATGAACGATCAAGAGAGCTAGTATGTTCCAATTCCATGCTCCATCCTATGAGTGAGATTGATGGTAATCCATGCTCTGCTCTAGGACTGTTTGGGACTGATCCTATGCACCAACTTCCTTCTCTTTCTTCTGTGCTGTCTGTTACTAGACCCCCAGTTCTTGTTTGTGTGTATAATTAAGTCAGTAGTGGGGATTGGAACTTGGGCAGGTCTATAAATAATTTTTCCCTTAGACCCTACTTTCCTATTAGTATTTTTGATACACAAACAACATACCCAATATTGTGTGGCAAGGGGACAGTGAAACCATGCACCGCAAGCAAAGCCACAGTAACCAATAGATAATCATCCCAAGATGTGTATGCCAGTCAGACAAACACGATACCTGCCATCTCATAGTGACTTGGAACTGTGTCATGACATGCACCAACCTACAAACAAATAGAGCAAGGCAGTGGCACAACGCTAAATAAACACTGCCAGACAGTTTGCCACCACAAACACACTACTTCACAGGGAGTGGGAAGGGACTGACAAGATGTCTGACACTGGGCTCTGTTGTGGGGAGCACAAGGCCCTGCTGGGAAATGGGCAACAACAAACACCAGGACTTCACAGTCAGCCATCTTGCCATTGCTGTCACACCCCCTCACAGGGAAGCAGAGTCAAGAGGGAGGAAGTATGGGCATGCTGGGAAGGGGGTGTAGCCAAGAGTATGATGGGTGTTGCAGTCACAGACAATCCACACCCACCCACATGGCCCAGCAAGCAAACACTGAACCATGCTTGCCTCACAGGGAGTGGGAAGGGACTGACAAGATGTCTGACACCGGACTCTGTTGTGGGGAGCACAAGGCCCTGCTGGGAAATGGGCAACAACAAACACCAGGACTTCACAGTCAGTCATCTTGCCATTGCTGTCACACCCCCTCACAGGGAAGCAGAGTCAAGAGGGAGGAAGTATGGGCATGATGGGAAGGGGGATGTAGGCAAGAGTATGATGGGAATTGCAGTCACAGACAATCCACACTCACCCACATGGCCCAGCAAGCGAACACTGAACCATGCTCGCCTCACAGGGAGTGGGAAGGGACTGACAAGATGTCTGACACTGGGCTCTGTTGTGGGAAGCACAATGCCCTGCTGGGAAATGGGCAACAACAATATCAAACTCTGTCCGTGACAAGCTGGAAAAAAGCAGTGTACAGGCAGGCATCTGTTCGTACAGTAGAAAATGTCATGTTTGTGAACCATTGATGCCTGTAGAAACATAGCTTACATTGTGTGTCTCTTCCAAACACAGGTGGTGCTGGGGACCCAGCACCAAATGAAGAGGATTCCCAGTCCCAGACTCTGGTGGACACTGAGCTCTCTGGTTTGACTCTGTCTCTGTCCTCTTCGGATGACGACGACCAACCTGGCCCCTCCGGTGTGAGTCATCATGCAGCACCAGCAGCATCAACATCTGCACCCCCTGTACCCGCGCCTCCAGCATCTGGAAACCGACAGGGCACCCCCGCCAACACGGACAGACCAAGGCCACTGAATACCCACAGCACAGGGACACAGGACCCCCCGGAAGCAACAGCAAACACCACCAGCAACACCCCCCAAGGGGTCCCAGTCTCACCTGTGCGGCACGCCGCTGGTCCTGCCCGTGTGGATAGGGGTGCTGGGAGGGGTGGGAGGCAGAGGGTGGGCCTTGCAGAGGGGTCTGGACTGCATGATGACCCCCAACTGGCATAGATGCGTACCAGGATAGCACCGGAGGATTTGGCCAGGTAGTGGGGATCCTCAAGGACATACAACAGGAGCAGGCTGCCCACCAAGCCCGCATGGAGGCAAAGTGGGATGCCCTTACTGCGGTGCAACGGGACATACTCCAATGCCTCTGCCAGATCAACACAAACCTGTTCACACCTCCCTGTGTGGCCACAACATCTGTTGCAACACCATTTGCCAGAGCCACAGGGAAGGAGGAGGACTCTGGCGGAGAGTCCTCTGCACCGCAGAGGCCTGCACCTGAGGATCCCCCCCCCAAGAAGAGGAGGGGTCGTCCGAAGAAGGACATGTGAGAGGCAGATGTCCCAGCACATTCCCCAGGGCCTCTAAACCTGTTCTGGACAATGTTCTTTGTGCGCAACCAGTTCACCTTGTTCAATCGCACACAACTCGCCCACATGACATGGAGGGTTCATGTTGGTCCAATGTAGCAGATGACTGTGGATTTACTCTGGACATTTCATCTAACAGCACTTCCAACTCTAATGTGAACTTTGGATTCCAAAACCAATGTACAGCACCCACCATCCTGTGCACTTTCCTCACCCATGTTCGAAAATAAACTCACCAGTACACCATACTTGCCTCTGTTGTGATTCCAACTTGTCATGTGTCATGGAGATGTCGATCTGCTACACAACACAGTGCATGCCAAATACTGCAACAATGTGACCAACGTTAGGCGAGTCATGTTGATGTGACACATGTGAGAGAGACACACCACTATGGCAACACAACACATACTCACCACGGCCATCTTACTCATCCCACACAATGATGTTGACCTGAAACACATAGGTATGCCCAAACACAACACCTATCCATAGTCATTGGTAACAAGTCCACAGGTGAGGTAAGCAAATGTCACTCAGATGTGGGAAGACAGACAACGCACCTAACAAAGCATAGCACAGGTTCATTACACATCAGCAACATGTTTATTCAAAAATAGTTGCAAAGCAATTGTACGTTACGGTGGAGAATTGTAGTCCAGGGGTGTGTGGCACATCACTTGATGTCAATTGACTACTCCCACACTGGTGTCGGATTCTGGGTGTTGGGGGTCAGTGTTGACCAAACAACAGGCAAATTACCCTGTGAAGGACAGAGACAAGACACAGTCAAAATCACAGCAGAACAGGAGAGAAATGCAATACACATGCACAAAACATGTCACACGAAACCTACACAGAAACAAGTTGGCAGTACTACCCTATTGTGGAGTACACACCACCTGAATGGACACATCACTGCACGCATCCAGTCAAGTGGCACACAGACACACTCATACAGCAACAGAGCAGCCACAACACATTCCAGGCTAACTCCATACATTGACATAACAAGCCTGGAAACTCACATTCAGGTGAAGAAGTTGTTGATGAGCTGTGAGCGGACATCACCCTCATCCTCATCATCACTAGCATCGTGGCCCAGGCCGGGATTCTCCACAGGTGGCGGAGGTTGGTCATCGTCATCCTGGATGAGAGGCGCCTTCTTCCGCACTGCCATGTTGTGTAGCATGCAGCATACAAGGATTATTTTGCACACCTTTGCAGGCTTATATGGGAGGGCCCCTCCAGTCTTGTCCAGGCAGCGAAAGCGGCTTTTCAGGAGGCCGAATGTCTGCTGAATCACCCTCCTGCTCCGACCATGTGCCTCATTGTAGCGCATCTCGGCTGGTGTCACAGGGTTCCGGAGGGGTGTCGGCAACCACGGCATGTTGGGGTATCCGGAGTCACCTACACACAAAAAAGTGAACAAGTAGCTGAGTTTTGTAGGAGTGCGGAATACAACATTGACAAACACACAATGGAAAACAGTCAGTACACACCGACAAGCCAGGCACGCAGATCTGGCATCTGTGACATCAGCGTTGCAATGCGACTACTCCTCATTATGTAGCCATCGTGCGCAGAACCAGGGAACCGTGCACACACAAGTGTGATACACATGTCTGCAAGACATACCACCAGAGCATTGATCGAGTGGAAATGTTTCCGGTATGCCTGCTCATGTGCCTGTGGTGGTATCAGGGCCACATGTGTCCCATCAATAGATCCGATGATGTTCAGCATCCTCCCCAGTGTATAAAAGGCATCCTTTATTTCAGGGAGTTCAGCTGGGCTAGGGAACTTGATGTACAGGTCAAGGAAATGCAACATCCCCTCCAAGACATCGCGTAGCACACGACTAAACATAGTTTGTGACATACCACCTGCTGTAGCCACAGTGTACTGGAAGGTACCAGTAGCAAAGAAGTGCAGGGCTGCCATCACCTTCACCTCTGGGGTCAGTGCTGTAGGGTATGTCCGGCCAGGTAGCAGATGTGGCGCCAACTGCTCCGCCAACTCCTTAATCAGTGGCCTGGTGAAGCGGTAACGTCGGATGCAATCGCGTTCCTGCATGGTTTGAAGGTCTGGGAACGGTCGATGGACAGCTGGTGCCCTGCAGAACAGAGATGAACAAAGGAAGATTGTCGGTTCATCCACCCATGTGGCCATGACCAGGCTCAATATTACATGATACATCATGACATTACACAATGTACTGAGATGTGTGCTGTTGGGCATGGACACATATGTCACCTACATGACCATCACCTCACATCTCAATTCCACATGTCCACATAAGTCCCATGTAGTGCAATGGCCAATAATTTGGCTGTGTCACCCGACCTATGTACTGCTGTGACGTTACAAACACACGCCACAGTGACAAGTGAGGCCTGGTGTCTCCCAGGCATCACAGATCTTTGCCATGCAGATACCCAGGGTCCCTGTATTGCCACATCGACACTGGCATGGACATGGCGTATCACGTACACACCACAAGGCAAGCGTGAGTTCCACAGGTAGTGGCCACTGTTGTCCCTGCAGGCCCTACATATACGTCTCTTAGACACACACACACCATCATTGTTGCTGCATATACCACATGGATGTAGAGACTGTCTCCCATTGGGCACATTTGATCGGAAACATCTGAGACACAACATGCACACAGACTGTGGGTGCACATCTGAATTGTGGCTACAGGTCTCACTGTGACGTACATGCCATCACCCCCCGGACTCAGGGTGTATGCGACATGTCCTAAACATATCCAACCTGCAACTGCGTCCATGACTCATGCCCATTTCTGTACACTTGCACATCACAGTTGTAATGTGCACAACACACAAAGGATTCTGCCCCCATGTACACGTGCATAGCCTGGGAGTGGCTGAACAAAAGTGCCACCCAACAAACCAAATGTTGCCCCCCCCCAACACACAGGGAATGCAGCCTTACATGCCATGGGACACTGTGTGGCCAATGCTGTAGTGTGGTAGGTGTGCACAGGTGTCCCTGGCAAGTAATTGTGTGTTTAATCCGTCAAATAGTCACACCAATGAGGTCCGACGCGGGTGACAATGCGTACGCATTGCACGGTTCATGACCGAGCCGTGCGTACGCTTTGCCATTGACTGCAATGAGCTCCGACGTGGGTGACAATGCGTACGCATTGCACGGTTCATGAGCGAGCCGTGCGTACGCTCTGTTATTGACTGCAATGAGCTCCGACGTGGGTGACAATGCGTACGCATTGCACGGTTCATGACCGAGCCGTGCGTACGCTTTGCCATTGACTGCAATGAGGTCCGACGCGGGTGACAATGCGTACGCATTGCACTGTTCATGACCGAGCCGTGTGTACGCTTTGCCATTGACTGCAATATTCTCCGACGCGGGTGACTATCATGATTGCGCGTCGGGCAGGCATGGTCCGAGACAGGCGTACGCCTTGGCCATTGAATAGTATGGAGACGGGTGCATGTGTATTTTCAAAAATACGCGTTGTACAGTCAGTTGACCGAGCCGGGCGCACCCATTGGCTCTGGACTGCCATGGAGACGGATGCAGATTCAAAACTTGTACGACTTGTGCGCTGGAAATTCAGTTGGATGCCTACAACAATGTTGCAATTCCTAGTGTTTCATGAAGGTGAAGATTTGAACGATGCGGAAGACGTGTACGAGTCTTACATTTCCATGGATTGGCCAGATTCATAGAATGCAACCGCGTTGGACCTATCACTGGGGACTCATGGCACAGAGTCTGCCTCTGCAGCACAGAAATAAGGCTGGCTGGCCCCCAGGGAGCTCACTTGCCTGCACTACATGCTACTGGACCACATCCCTGCTACCACTGCTGCTGTCTCTGCATCCTCTGGCTCCTGCTATGGCACGTACTCTGGAGAGGGCCCCAGCCTTCCCTGAGGAGGAGAACCAGGCCCTGATGGACGAGCTCCTTCCACAGTACAGCAAGCTGTATGGGAAACCAGGGGAGCAGGTGGGTGTGCAGTCCACTGCCTTCCTAATTGTGCATGTTGTCTGACTAGCTGTACTAGCAGTGTGTACACCAGTGGCAAGCATTCTCACTGACTACTTTCATCCCCCAAAGTGTGTAGGTACATGTAATGAACAGGTGTTCTGCTCCTAAAGTGCATTAGTGCAAGCTTAAACTTCCCAGGCATTGTTAACATGTCAGACATGCAGGTTATTTGTCCTTTCCCATGGTTGCACTACCTGTGTAACTCATTTTCCTTTGTGACGATGACATGTATATCCAAATGTGTGCATCACAAATATGGGGCATGTGTGTTAATGAACTTTTAACTTTGCCATCCTCACAGGTTGATGCCCACCAGAAGCAGGAGATATGGCTGACCATCGCCCGGGCAGTTCGTTCGGTGGGGGTCTACAAGCGCTGGATCCCCAACTGCCAGAAGAGGTGGCAGAACCTTCGGGGCTGGACCCGGAGGATCGCTAGAGTCCAGATGAAGCTGTCACCTCCACGCAGGCGGGGCGGACACCGGACCCTGACCCCCCACATGCTCCGGATCCTGGCAGTGGTCTTCCCAGACCTGGATAGGCAGCTGAAGGCCAGATAGCAGCAAGGAGGGGGTAATTCCATCCCTAATCTGTGTACTATGTCTGACACGCTAATTGCAGTCTTTTGGCCTGGTCACACTTCCACATTACGTAGGTCTTGTAGTCCAATACACAGGTCCCTCAATTGTGTGATGCACCCTCCTCATCTGTTCAACAGGTGTGGCCCCTACAGTCTGTTGCTTGTGTCACTAGGGCACTGTGTCCCTGCAGTCAGCTATGCTTCAGCTTCCGGACAGCATCTGTTCCCGTGACTCTGTTGTGTGTTTCATGGGTGGTTCAATTGTTTACCCAATGCCTGGGATCTGACATCTGATCTGTGTGTGCCCTTGATATGTGTTCCAATTGCTGGTCTGACTCGCCACATGTGGCTGGGGTATTTCAAACAAACCCATGCAGCAGGGGACTCCAATTTGTGGGCCTCAGGAGTATGTATATAAAGTATGTCACACTTGCTTAGCCACCTGACTACTGTCCAGGGCCAAACACTGTTTCACGTAGACCTGGGCAGACATGCCTCCTCAAGGGCATTTAGAAACACTCTGTAATCCCAATCCTGTGTATCAACTTACAGGTTGTGCTTAGTGACATGTGCCTTCAGGTGTCTGCCTCTGTGTCATTATGGTGTGGCTTCCTGTTACATACAACTGGGGTGTCCATGATTTTGAGGGTCAGCAGGACATCTGAGATGTGACTGTGAGAGACAAGACCTGTGTGACATATATGTGTGTGATCATCTGACAGCGCACAATGGTGTATGCAACTGTGTATTTCAGGCAGCTGGCTTACATGCACGGCAGACTGTGATGTGCTAATGTACAGGGAGTTGTGTTTGCAGAGTCTCATATGTCTGATTTGCATGATGTGAGGTCTTCTGGGTCATAGATATGTTGCTTGCAGGGGATGGGCAAGTGCACTTGTCATCTGCAGAGTTAGCTTTACCCCTCAGCTATGATTGTGACACAGTGCATACTGTTGTCTGGATTCCCTGCCCCTGTGACAGGTGACAGTGATGACTGACTTTCCAGGCATGCCAGTGCCATGGCATTTAACTTGCTATGAGTGATCCTGCATTCGGGTCAAATGTGCTCCATGCACCCCATTGTGGCATTCACTATCAGGACATGAGAAAATCATATGTTGCTGGTATGCATCACAAGCATGTGAAATGAGACTCTGGCCATCCCTTCATCCTGACACCTGTACTGAGTCAGTGGCAAGAGATGTGATGTATGTATAGTGACATACTCCTACATGTTCACTTGCATGTCCAACAAATGTGTAGATGGTGCATGTCTGCACATTGGGGTATTAGCATCCAACATGCAATAGACATATGGGTGCAAGTCCAGGAGGGATACGAGTGCCATGGTTGATGGTGAGACTGACAATTGGCTTATTCTAAACAGTGTGAGCACTTTGAGCGTTGTTCAGCTGATGATGCCAGGGCTTGCCCTGTGATGTGCTGTACTCACTGTGGTGTGTGCGGTCAGTGCAGGTGACTGATGTTCTTCTTAGTTTCCTAATTCTATCCAGATACATCTACGGCCACAGGAGGGGACAGCTCCACGGACCAGGAGGAGCCACAGAGCCTGACTGGGACAGAAGGCGAGGAGTCGGAGGGACCCATTGACACGGACGGCAAGTGGAGCCACACCGAGGAGTCCTCAGCACCATCCACCCCAGCTGAGGGCCACAGCAGCTCGGAGGATGACTCCCTTGTGGAGGTGGGTGTCAGCAGCCACCAAACCCCAGCTAGTGTGGCTGTCCCCGCCACCGCCACCACCATCACCATCACCACCCTCCCATCGGCTCCTATCCCAGAGCATGTCTCCTTTGTGCCAGGCACCGCACCCCCTGCTCCTGTGTCCCCTGCTGCCGTGATTGTGGAGGCTGTGGACTTGCTTCTACAGATCCATGTAGGGCAGACATCAATGCTGAGTGTCCTCCATGCACACACCAGTCTGTTGACACAACTGGTGTCGTTCATGGAGGGCATTTCATTGGGCATGTCTGCCCTACGAAGGACCAATCAGTCCATGGCCTCCTCCCTGACAGCAGCAGTGTCCCTCCTGCAACAGTCCCGCACCCCTCCTACCCCTGCCCCACCCACGATTCCTAGCACCCTACCTGTCCCAAGCACACACGCACCAGCACATTCACCCAAACCCACAGATACGGGCAGCACACAAACACCCAAACCAAGGGCTAGACGTGCACACAAGCAACCTTAGGGGACTGATACTACACTCACAGGGGATGGTTTGCAAACACACACACACAGTCATCCAGAACCACTCCGCAGTCCTCCGATACCTCTCCCTCCCAGCCCCCTTCCCTTGCCTCACCTGCAACCCCATCTCCCCAGAAGCTGTGATTTTGATTTAGCTGTACATTATGTTGATGATGTTTAGCATGACCTTGCAGTTGTAATGCTGGATTTCCAATGTTGAATACTGAGGTGTTGATGTGAGGTACCCCATGTGGTCCATGAGGTATGTATCCTATTCTGGGCGGTATCCATGTCATCCTTTGCAGCTAACTGGGTGTGTCATAAATAACAATTTGTGAACATCTATGTAAACATTTCATTTGCATGATTACATCTGTGGCTTGCACACATCCACATATAATGTGCTTCCCATTGTCCAATTTGTCTATTTCCCTGACTGTGGGCGCATCTCCACTGGACATGTAGGCGTGGGCATCATTGGTGTAGGAACATCTGGGTCCTCTGTGCAACTTGCTGGACATATGTATTGAGTATGTGCAGATGACTTAAGGGACACTCCCGTACCCAGGCTGTTGTGACCAGAGCCTTCATTGTGTGGTAACTGATGGCTGACTGACCAAGTGTTCTGCTGACATGACTGAGACCTGCTGGGACTATGTTTGGCACAGCTGAGCTTCCAAAGGATTTGAGTCCCCTCAAGTAAGTGTGTTGTTCCGTGACATTGCCTGGGCCCATAGTGTGTGTTGTGTGAGCATGTGTGTGTGTGTCCACATCCCTTTTCATACACAAGCAGTGTTCCCTTGATATGTTCCTGTTGTTGATGCTTGCTGAGTTGTACTGTGTTCATCCCACATCTTTGCCATGGGCTACCAGATGTGTGGGTGCATGACACACTACTGTTAATTGGTGTTTCATCATTGGGATTTGTCAGTACTGAGTGGTGATGATGTGGTCAGACGCAGATGGGACACAGTCAGGGGACCCCAAGGCACTTCTTTGTTCGCAATATCATGTAGTTGTCCCTAAGTGGTACCTTTCAGTGATTGAGACGTGTATGTGTGTGTGACTGCTCCCACTCGTCAGGTTCAGGGCTGCAATGTTGGCAAGTGTCAGCATGTGTGCCTTGTGGTTCTCCTTGGCTTCTGCATTGTCCTGGGACTGTGGCAGGTATTCCGAAGGTTACGGGAGCTTTGACCTCATGGCCATGTACTGCATACTGTGCAGTATGACTGTCATTCACCAGGATTGTAGACTATCCTTGTGTGATGAGTCTGTGCACCTTAGTTCCTCCCAACATTACTGTGTTTGTCATGGGTGCATGTGCAATGTCACCTGTCCATGTGGGCTTCGCAGATGCACATTGGTGCAGTTCAGGGTGTGTGGTGTTGAGGGTGGACTGATGTAAATGTTTGCTTGGATGGGCCCCTAGCTCCCGATTGTCCATGGATGATGGGCCATGCTGAAGGCTTTGTGTTTGTGTAGGTGTGATGTACGTTTGTGGCACAGGACACATGTCTGGGTTTCACAGTTTGTACGACATCTACCTTTATCATCACAGTGGACGTATCATGCATGCTTGTGTCACCCCAATGTCTGGTCCCTGGGGGTAGTGCTGTTGTGTGTCAGTCTCTTGCTGTGTAAGTTGCTGTTCATTCCAACTTGTCACATGTGTCTGATGTGCTCCCTCTCATCTCACAATGCCTGATTGGCCACTAAGGGGGGCCCAATGATGGGTTACTTTTGTATGGCACTGTGTCCACATCTGTCTCACTGTGGTTCAGCCTCCTCATGTGTTGTGTAGTTGCCTGGAGATACTGAGACACACACACACATTTTGTATCAAATGTGCAGTGTGAGGTTGCCTGTTTGTGTTTGTGCATCTGCACCAGTGCATTGGTATTGCTGTTGTGGGCCATTGTCTGGATGTTGTTTTTGTGATTTTCCCTGCTGTCCCTGTGAGTCATATCACATCATTCTGCACATTCATCCTGGTTGTTAGGTCCCATTGCTGCCATGGAATGGGAATTTGTGACCTGACACCTACAGTCTACACAGGATGTTTTGATTTGTGTGTCTATTTTCGAGATGTGTGTATGCTTTGTGATGGTCACTTCTGCTTTTGTGTCATTGTACACTGTATGCAATGTCAGCCCCCATTGGTGGTTCTTGTCGGCACATGGCCGAGAGTATGTTAGTGTTTCACTGCACTGTTTGCCTCACCACATCTCTGTGGGTATGGGACACAACCACTACTTTGCCACACAAGTGTTTCATGTGTTGGGAGCAGGAATCATACATGCTGTTTGGCATTTGCAGCTTTGACCACGATGACACTTACCTTTTGGTCACTGTGATGAGGGGAGTTTTAGACCCCATCACCACAATGCTCAACATTTTCTGCAGTTTGGAACCCCACAATTTACTTTTGTTTCACACAGTGAGGGGGTGTTAGTTTTACATTGACACAGTGCTATAGTGATGCCTGCCTTGTGTAGGCCACACTCAGTTTTTGGTCACACATGTGATGGTAGTTACATTGTATGTTCGAAGTCATAATCACTGTTGTGGGCATTTGTCACAGACTACACAATGTTGTCATGATGTTAGGGTGGATGTATTTTGCTGACATACCTAATGTTGGTGTATGATGGATGTGTGGCGCATCACCCATCCTATGGGTGGGGGTGGCAGGGGTGATGCGCAACAGGTCCCCTATGGGTGGGGGTGGCAGTAGTGCTTGGCAACATAAGCCCTATAGGTTGGGGTGGCAGTAGTGCTGAGCAACATACGCCCTATGAGTGGGGGTGGCAGTAGTGCTGGGCAACAGGTCCCCTATGGGTGGGGGTGGCAGGAGTGATGGGCAACATAAGCCCTATGGGTGGGAGTGGCAGTAGTGCTGGGCGACATAAGCCCTATGAGTGGGGGTGGCAGTGGTGATGGGCAACAGGTCCCTATGGGTGGGTGTGGCAGGAGTGATGGACAACATAAGCCCTATGGGTGGGGGTGGCAGTAGTGCTGGGCAACATAAGACCTATGAGTGGGGTGGCAGTAGTGCTTGGCAACATAAGACCTATGGGTGGGGGTGGCAGTAGTGCTTGGCAACAAAAGCCCAATGGGTGGGAGTGGCAGTGGTGAGGGGCAACAGGTCCCCTATGGGTGGGGGTGGGAGGAGTGATGGGCAACATAAGCCCTATGGGTGGGGGTGGCAGTAGTGCTGGGCAACATAAGCCCTATGGGTGGGGGTGGCAGTAGTGCTGGGCAACATAAGCCCTATGAGTGGGAGTGGCAGTAGAGCTGGGTAACAGGTCCCCTATGGGTGGGGGTGGCAGGGGTGATGGGCAACATAAGCTCTATGGGTTGGGGGTGGCAGTAGTGCTGGGCAACATAAACCCTATGGGTGGGGGTGGCAGTAGTGCTGGGCAACATAAGCCCTATGAGTGGGAGTGGCAGTAGAGCTGGGTAACAGGTCCCCTATGGGTGGCAGAAGTGATGGGCAACATAAGCCCTATGAGTGGGGGTGGCAGGAGTGATGGGCAATATAGTCCCTATGGATGGGGGTGGCAGTAGTGATGGGTAACAGGCCCCCTATGGGTGGGGGTGGCAGGAGTGATGGACAACATAAGACCTATGAGTGGGGGTGGCAGTGGTGATGGGCAACAGGTCCCCTATGGGTCGGGGTGGCAGGAGTGCTTGGCAACATAAGCCCTATGGGTGGGGGTAACAGTGGTGATGGGCAACAGGTCCCCTATGGGTGGGGGTGGCAGGAGTGATGGGCAACATAAGCCCTATGGGTGGGGATCGCAGTAGTGCTGGGCAACATAAGCCCTATGAGTGGGGGTGGCAGGAGGGCTGGGCAACATAAGCCCTATGGGTGTGGGTGGCAGTAGTGCTGGGCAACAGGTCACCTATGGGTGGGGGTGGCAGGAGTGCTGGGCAACATAAGCCCTATGAGTGGGGGTGGCAGGAGTGCTGGGCAACATTAGCCCTATGAGTGGGGGTGGTAGTGGTGATGGGCAACAGGTCCCTGAAGTGTGGGGGTGGCAGTGGTGATGGGCAACATACCCCCTATGAGAGGTGGTGGTAAGTGTGTTGGCCATGCAACCCCTATGGTGGCCTGTTGCTAGTCGCCAGGATATAGATCCTCTGGGTGTGTGTGACATTTGGCGGGTACGTGTCGTTTGTTTGTGTGGTGGGTGTCTGACTTACCGTCTGCGCTGTCTGCGTCTGTTCCTGATCCGGTCATAGCTGTACAGTACTGGTATGACCTGCATGATGTGTTCGTCTGGTACACACTGCTTGTTGCTCCATCTCGTACCCATTGCAAGCTGGTCCGTCTCGTAGCCGTGGATTGTGTTCTGGCATGAATCGTACCTGATATGCTTCTTTTCCGGATGTTGTGACGTGCTGTACGTAGCGACCCGTCCGGCATGTATGATTTGTGCATCGTACTTGTCCGGCCGGAAATTGCTGTGGATACTGCTTCCGGGCGACTCGGTTCGGCGTTCGGAGGTACGGCTCGGACGGAGAATGAAGCTTGAATCACAGCCTACGTGTTGGTCGGATTTGTGTCAGTTATGCGCATCGTACTTCATCGCCCGGACGGACCGGCTCTGGGTGCGAGTCGGTCGCAAGGTAAGGCTAGAGACAGGTCTCGGAGAGCTGTATGACCCAGACCGAAATCGACTCCTATGTAGTGAAATTAATTTGTTTTGGGTGACTAACAGTTTTGAAGTTTACGGCGCTGTCTTGCAGACTTGTTTAAAATTATGCTTATCACTTATATATCCACAGACTTAAAAGACCATGCATCTAACAACCTGAAAATACTTTTGGCAGTATGGAAGAAACCAGTGATCGAACGTTTGGAAGCAATAGTGTTGAACATATAACTGTATGATTCTTCATTCCATTCACTCAAAACACCACAATGGATAGTTGATGAGGTTTGTTTCTGTATCATTTAGACACAATATAGTTTGGCGAACGGCATGGCATTTACAGGGTGGTTCCTCTTCCAAAGGTCATGGTGCTTTTCAAAAAGGCACCGTATTGGGAGATGCCTCACAATCTTCCCGCACGGCATGGACTGAAAAGTCGATGCCGTTCAAGAACTACTGTGCATGCACACAGTGTGGCACATGTTTTAGTCCCCCTGAGTGTCGCGATCAACCAAGCTCCTCAGGATCAGGGCGATGCTCAAAGGGGTCCACCTCATGACTTCCCCACACTCTGATGAAATAAGATCACAGAGTATAAGGGCAGTCAAGCGAGGGATAGGGTTAGGGTAGGAACAGCGGTGGAAGAGGGAAGACCTGCAACAAAAATAAGCAAAGGATTAATAGGGTGCAACGCTCTGTCTACTCACATGTAATTCTCACTAGCTTCCCAACCATACCTAAAAAGGAGTGCTCCCGAGGTGGACCCCTTCCCTCACTCTGGCAGGATACGTCTCTCACCATAGAAAAGGTACACACACCTAAAGGGCAAAAACAAATGTTTAGGCTCCATACAATGGTAACATAATGGTAAACTGCCACTGACATACCCCATACATACCCACTGTCTTCCACTCTCTCTCTTCCACAAAACCACAAAAACGGCCCAACTCCAACACCAAGGAAAGGTTCTCAGTATTCAGGCACAGTTCGCTTGTAAAATCAAAAGAGCATCAACAAGTTCCACAAGCCACTGTTCTCCAAATGTACTGGCACTAGAACGCCAAAATAAGGACTCCTGGGAGTGCACAGCTGTCCCAGCCAAGAGTTCGCTATTCCCAGATGAGTTAGTTTGAAAAGAAAAGACACAACGGGGCCCTGTAATTGGACATCCACTCTGGATGCCCAGGGAGCTTACCGGTACTTGATTCAACGCCGATAGCTATCAAAATCTCAAAAATGTAGTTCCCCTCGAGAAACAGCCGGATCCTGCTCGCTTGTCTCCGCTGCCGCCGTCGGGGAGGGATGGATTCTCTGCACAGCCGACCTCGGAGACTGCAGGTCGTGAAAGGTGCTCGCGCTCAGCCGAGCGGAACGCGCCAGACGGCTTTGTGGGAGCCTCAGTGGTAATGTCCTGATATCCGTCCGCGTCTCAGCGGAGAACGCGGTACAATCCCCAGGCGTGGTATCTCGCAGGACACGGTCAGAGCAGCCGCTCTGACAACGGGAAAAACCAACTGCCAAACAGAATCACGTACAACGCTCCCCGCGTAGTACGTGATTATATGTGTTGGATCCCTCCCAGAAGGATGGCCTTCTGGGAGGTGTAGTTCATCTACTGATGTGGTCCTTTCTTTACGGTAGGCGCGATACGATCAGATCCCGACAGTACGCCCTCTCCCCAAGCGCCTCCTAGCACCGGGTTTCCCTGGGTTTCGGGCGTAGAATAAATGCACAGCACGAGGGGCATGGACAATGGAGCTCGGCTCCCAGGAATCATCCTCCGATTGATACCCCTTCCATGAAACCAGGAACCATAGGCGACCCTGGCGATACCTGGAATCCACGATACGATGCACCTCATATTCCAATTGCCCCTCCCTTAGTACCGGTGACACAGCCTTCCGCCGTGCGCATTTTGCGGGCTTCAGCAGACCACAATGGAACACGGGGTGTATTCTCAGTGAGGCTGGCAATTTCAGTTTATATGCCACGGGATTAATCCTGCGAAGAACGGTGTAAGGACCAATGAACCTGGGATGAAATATGCTGCGATATCTGAAGCGTATGTTTTTTGTTGACAGCCAGACCCGGTCGCCCACCTGATAAGTAGGCCCCTCTTGACGATGGCGATCAGCCCATCTCTTGTAGGTCTTCTTGGCGTGTTCCAGATTTGTTCGTATACGCCAGGGGATTTTCAGAAGAGCCTTTACTTGATCCAACACCGTGGGATGGTTCTGTACTTCACTAGGGATGACCAAAGGCAAAGTATTGGCATGAAAACCGGTGTTAGCCCTGAACGGGGTTTCCCCAGTCAAACTATGCCAGGCGTTGTTGTAGGACAGTTCGGCCAACCATAGAAGAGACACCCAGGATTGTGCCGCTTCCTCGGAATAGTATCGCAAATACTTCTTCAGCGTCTGGTTCAACCGTTCTGTTTGTCCATCCGTCTGTGGATGGAAACTGGTGGATAGAGCATCTTCCACATGAAGAGCCTTACACCACATGTGCCATAATCGAGCTACGAACTGAGGTCCCCTATCCGAAACGATGACCCTGGGTATTCCATGCAAGCGAACCACATGAGTCAGCAGTAGTTGGGCGGTTTGGCTTGCCGTAGGTAGATTCTTACACGGGATGAAATGACCCATTTTCGTCAGGCTGTCAAGAACGACTAAAATAGCATTGTATCCCTGATCCATCGGCAGGCCCGTTATAAAATCCAAACTGATCGTTTGCCACGGTTGAGATGGTGTGGGCACTGGCATAAGCTTCCCTTTGCTCTTGTTCTGTTCCCCCTTGGCTCGGGCACAGGTCTCACATTGACCCACCCATAGTTCCACGTCCTTGGATATTCCTTCCCACCAGAACTGGCGCTGCACCAGATGCAGCGTATTCTTATTTCCAGGATGACCTGCTAGTACCGCATTGTGGCACCAGTTGAAGGCCTTCAAGCGAAGAGGGTGGGTAGGCAAGTACAGTTTGTTGTCATGCAGAGGAACTCCATGTTTGAGGGTTCGGTGAATACTTTGCCCTGCCCATGACTGCCATTGAGCCGGAGACCGGTTACTGGTGACCTGTTCAAGAAAGTGTTCCACAACACTGGTGCATACAATTTTTTCGGGGTGTATGATGGCCTTCTGGACTTCCTGTCGAGGGGGTACGTCCTCACCTTGCCGGGACAAGGAGTCCGCCTTTTTGTTGTCTGCTCCTGGGCGAAAGGTAATCAAAAAATCGTACTCGGCAAAAAACTTCATCCACCGTATCTGCCTCTGTGACAGATGCCGCGCGGTCTTCATGAACTGGAGGTTCCTATGGTTCGAGTAGACCGTTATGGGATGCCGAGCCCCCCACAGATAGTGTCTCCACTCCTGGAAAGCCTTTTTTATCGCCAAGAGTTCCTTTTCGGCCACCGTGTAATTGGTTTCAGCCGTGTTCAGTTTTTTGGAAAGAAAAGCCACCGGATGTAGTTGTCCGGTGTGCTTGTCCCTCTGCGATAACACGGCCCCAATGGCCACATCCGAAGCATCTGCCTCCACTACAAATAGTCACTTGTAACAACAGGGGAACCCTACTCACAGCGGAACCAGGGTAATGGTTAGATATGGAAGAACAATGGTTCCAGTGGATAATAAAAAATGATTTAGGCAATATATATGCACAATGGCAATAGATTTATAAAGGACTCTGTACTGTCAGAGGACAGAATGAAATCTCTACACAGTTGAATCAATACTGTATTTTATACATAGCAATAAATGGTATATACATTTCTTAAACATACAAAATGTTTTAACCGTAAAAAAGTTTTTGGGTGCATAGTGTCCCCAAGTGAAAAATGGAACCCAAAAGTGACTGTACAAGATAATAGTGTTTCTTAGAAGATTAGGTTTCCATAAATAAGAAAAAACAAAACAAAACGACCATATCAATACAAATTCTTGAACAGTTTATGTATACAATGATACAGGCTGAATTGTGGTCTGTTCTGTGTGTATGTCGACGGCGTTTCGACCCTCCTGTGAATGTGGGGTCTCTTCAGGACTAAGGATACTGGGACATCTGAATGTAAAGGGCGCAGCTAAAGTGAGGTGCTTTCGTGAGAAGTGAAATAAAAACTCACGTGAGGACCCAGCCGGGTTCTCACGTGGTTGCCGGCTCTTTGGATAGGGAAGACAGGGCAACAACAGCTCCTCTGATACGTTGCTACAGCCGTAGCAATTAGAATCCCTTTATCTCTTCTCGGCGTTTTAGGCGTGCGATGCGCTCCTGGTTATTGCACCAGGAGCGCATCGCACGCCCTTTCATCTGCAGCTTATCCAGATCACTGCATTGATTAAGAGATTGAACTCCAAATCTTTTCACTATCGCATGACAGATCCCTAAAACGCCGAGAAGAGATAAAGGGATTCTAATTGCTACGGCTGTAGCAACGTATCAGAGGAGCTGTTTTTGCCCTGTCTTCCCTATCCAAAGAGCCGGCAACCACGTGAGAACCCGGCTGGGTCCTCACGTGAGTTTTTATTTCACTTCTCACGAAAGCACCTCACTTTAGCTGCGCCCTTTACATTCAGATGTCCCAGTATCCTTAGTCCTGAAGAGACCCCACATTCACAGGAGGGTCGAAACGCCGTCGACATACACACAGAACAGACCACAATTCAGCCTGTATCATTGTATACATAAACTGTTCAAGAATTTGTATTGATATGGTCGTTTTGTTTTGTTTTTTCTTATTTATGGAAACCTAATCTTCTAAGAAACACTATTATCTTGTACAGTCACTTTTGGGTTCCATTTTTCACTTGGGGACACTATGCACCAAAAAACTTTTTTACGGTTAAAACATTTTGTATGTTTAAGAAATGTATATACCATTTATTGCTATGTATAAAATACAGTATTGATTCAACTGTGTAGAGATTTCATTCTGTCCTCTGACAGTACAGAGTCCTTTATAAATCTATTGCCATTGTGCATATATATTGCCTAAATCATTTTTTATTATCCACTGGAACCATTGTTCTTCCATATCCACTACAAATAGAACATCTGATTGGGGATGTCTGAGGATAGGAGCCGTACAGAATGCCCTCTTTAGTTGCGTAAAAGCCTCCATGGCTTCGGTAGTCCAGAGAAAGGGCGTGCCTTTCCTTAACAACCTGGTTATTGGAGAGGCCACCTGCGAGAAAGGTGAGATGAATCTCCGGTAGTAATTGGAGAAACCCAAAAAACATTGGGGCAGATTTATGAAAAGTGACGCATCGCTGCCGCACCGCAGCGATGCGTCAGAAAACTTGTGGCATCACTGCGACAACGCAAGTCACACGAGATGCGCCATATCAACAAGGCGTCGGAGCGTGGCGCAACGCGGTAACCTGCGTCAGAAAAAATGACGCAGGTGCCGCAAAGGTGCCGCAAGTCAATCCGACGCAACCACGTGAAAAGTCACGCAAGGATGCCTTACGACACGCAACGCCATTCCGAAGAGACTGCGTGAACGCACACTGCGTGAAGCGAGAAAAACCGACCCGGAAAGCGACGCAAATCTGCTGAAACACATTACTGAGAACAGAGGAGCCAGAAATGGAAGCTGAAGGTGACACCAGCACCCAGGACCCACACGCAAACCCCGGCAGCAGAAGTCCTGATGGCCAGGCTGAACCAGTGGCCAAACGCAAGCGGAAGTCTAACTTCAGCCATGAAGAGAACGAAATCCTGGTGACGGAGGACACCAACCACCAGCACCAGCTGTTTGTCAACTCCAAGCTGCCCATTTCAAAAAAAGAGGCAATCTGGCAGCGAATAGTGACAAAAATCAACTGTGTGGGACAGGCGAAGCGGACCGTGCTGGACTGCAAAAAAAGGTGGCATGACTACAAGCGGCGCACCAAAGAAAAACTTGCTGCAAACCGCAAGACCGCACTACGAACCGGAGGAGGCAGCCCAGCACATCAGGAGTAACTTGATGACTTGGAGGAGCGGGTGGCACGAGTCATCCCAGAGGAGATATTGAGTGGAATCTCTGGACAGGACAGTGCCGCAAGAGAAACAGAACAGCAGACAACTGGTAAGTAACAAAAAATGCACAAATGTCATGAAGGGGTCATGTTGGGCATAGCAGATTTAAATTTCACCGTGCCGTAGTCTGACGTCTGCATATTGTTGACCACATATTACTCCACAAGTACAAAACTCCACAATGTAAGTCCCACACATATGTCAATCACACATTTTAAATGTCAGAAATGCACCACCATATCCATATCTGATTGAGCAGACATACTGGACATCATTTATGTAGGGACTTGCACCACCGGTATCGCACCTTTCAGAATATCCAAAGTGAAGATCTCGCAGTGCAAGGAGTACATAAAAGATGTGCACAAGGTCATGCATATGCATACTTGCGTAATGTAGCCAATAAGGTGCAAACAGGTGCCACATCTTGCCTGTATGGCCTTGAGGTGTGCCAGGAGGTGTGGGCAGGTTTCGAGCAGTGGGTGGAGGACGTGTGCAGCGGGGTCATACAGTGAAAGTGTAGGCGTAGTGCTGTGGCCCAGGGAGTCCATGATAACCGATTAGATGTCCATAACACCTTTGGGATGTGTATCAATGATGGTGGTGCTGTATGGTGGGCATGGTGAACAAGTGACACACACAATGAGGGTTGGTCCACGTCAATATGGTGGTGTGGCTGAAGTTCAATCTGTCTACTGGGGAGGAGATGTGCCTGTCAACGTCTCCAGCAATGTGGCTTGGTGTTGGCAATAGCTCTCTCAGTCTGATGCCAGATATTTCAACAAGTAGCCAATGGTGTCCTGGTCACGGGTGTTGTGCATGTGGAACCAGAGTCCCTGAAGTAGGAAAGGGGGGGGGGAGCCTGGTGTGCAATGACGTCTACAATGGCAATGTTGAAAGGGTGCACATGTCCCGGGTGGCCTGCAAATGAAGGGGGCAATGTGATTGTTGCCTTGCCGGGTCTGGCCGTGTTAATTTGATTAGCACCATGGTTAATGCTGGGTCATTTAAGTGTATGTCCATTGTAAGTGTTCACCTTCCTTGTAGGATATGGCAATGCCTCATTCTTGATGGATGTGGTGTACCTTGAGGAATGAAGTAGCTGTCAATGATGTTGATGGTGATTACAGGTCCACAATGAAGGTTGGTGTATGTGTATGTGAAGCAGGTGACATATGAAGAGTCAACAGCAAGGTTGGGTGACATCTCTGTAGTGGGCATGTGTACTGCCAGCAGTGTTTTGAGGATGTATGTGATCTGGTTGTGTGTAGTATTGTTTTGCTGGGTGGCACAAGGCACTGGTGTCCTGATGTGTAACAAGGTCCGTCCTGAGATTACAATTGTGCAGGGGGCAAGTTAAGCATACTGTAATGCAAGATGGCAGGTGTGGTTGCGTACAGGGTGGATGTCGAGGTGGGTGGCCATGTTCCAGCAGAAGAGTGTAGACGAGGAATTGTCCGAGCTGGTGTGTGTGGTCCTGGGCTAAATGACTGCATATGATTTTAGCCATAGCTTCCCTCCCTCATGCTAGATGTACATTACAACACAGTCATCACATTAGAATGTCAATTCCAAGTACCACAGGCTTGCATTTGCCTTCACATGACATGTGAAATCAGTGCATTGTGATGCAACAAATGGGAGTTCCATCCATCAAAGCATATGTAAATATTTGCTTCCTGACATAGCAATGTAAGCATAGTATTCTTGAGAAAGAATTATCAATATCGGGATTCATGTTGAGAGAAAAAAGGGACAATAGTCGCTTCTCTGTGTGGTCAAAAGCTAAACAGGATGCCTTCACTGGCCAGTAAAATTGTAAATCGTGTGTTTTCTGGGGTCAAACATTGCTATCTGTGCGTCGAGTGTGGGGTCTATTTGAAAATAGGGGGCTATGGTGGACAGAAAATGAACATAGGGTGCCACTTGGGGGCAAGAAATTAATTGTTACACATTGTATTATTTGTGGCGACAAATATACAACTGGGCGACATATGTGGGCAATTCATGACAAAATTGTGTCTGTCGGGGGCAATCCATAACAATAGTGTATTGTATGCACCAAATGTGCTATCTACTGTTAGTGGGGTGGGTCTGAGATGGATCTCAGTTATCTTGCGTCATGTGTAACAAGTGTCCCTTTGAGGGTTGCAATCAGTTCAGTAGTTACTGTAATTCACAACGCTATCCTAGCCAGCTCTCACCACACTGTTGTAACATGAGACCCATTGGTATGCATCATAACTGTAAGAAATTGAATAGTATGCCATGCAACAAAAGACATCTTGTGTTAGTTCACAACAGGTCTGCATGATGCACAGGGCTGCACAGCATCTGGCAGTGAGAAATTATGTAGGGGGCACTGGACAGCTGCCTGGAGAACTAATGTAGAAAATACACTGGAGGGGGCATGGATGTGGGGATGGTTGTAAGTGTGGGCCTTACATCACATCACAAATGAAAATGTGTAACAAGGCCTGGGCATGTGTAAACTGTGCACCTGGGACTATGAGTCTGCCTCAAGGGACAGGAACCAGCCATGCTCCCTCACCTAAGTCAATCACAGGGCTGCAATGTGGTCTTGTGATTGCTCATGCGCGCAGGGACAGTGCGTTCTGACAGGGGCTTGATGGGTGGCCATGTACTTAATGCAAGCTGTAATGCTGTCTGCATTGTGAACATGGAAGTGCACATGAATGTCTGTGCCAGACTGAGAGGACAAATGACCAGACATTGTGCACTTCATTAGGCATACTACTGAGTCATGGGCCTAACTCTGATTCAAGCAGACCCAATCTCCCTCACACACAGAAAGGAAATGTAGCAACAGTACATAGATATTTGACCATCATGGTAGTTGCTTCACTGTTTAGCACCACTCAAAATCATGGACCAAAATCTCAAGATCCGTAAAGGATATTCCCCCATTGGGTGTCCTGCACCCACAGGCATTACCCCTGCGCACTACCATATCATGGCCATCCTACACTACACATCACACCCTGCACTCACTTGGACATCCACACAGTGGTGATACCTGATGCACATTGATAATGTCGGTGAATCAGACAGCAGGATCCTCTGCTAGGTGGACTTACCCAGGCCTGGGTCGAGCATTGCCTGCAAAGACAGCTGGCCAAGGACACAATGCCGGGGATGCTACATGCATCCCTCATGTGTGTAACTTGAGTGCCAATGATTCATACGTTAGATTCAGCTCAGGGTCAAAACCCTCCACAGCATCGGGCCATTGATCCATCCTGTGGCCTAGGGTGCAGATATGCGTTGAACAACATTGGCAATATACCTTGTGTAGCTCAGTGCACTGTTGGGGCATGGTATGCAATGTCTCACACCATCGGTAGTTACCCCTGAGAACAGGTAACATTCACAAATACATGGGGGTACAGGGTGTCTTCACACACAAGTCTGAAGCATGCCTCCATGCAACCATGCTGGCTCCAACAACAGGTACAGGTGACCACCAATGCCTCAATTACCAACAACAGAGCCCAGCAAATAGACAGCACCTCCGTATCCCAGGTTGACTCACTAATAGCAGGCCAGCAATGGCACCATGAGCCATGAACCCATTGTTGCCTACATGGGTTTGTATGCCATTGTGTAGTACGATTGCCAAATTAGATGTGATGCACAATGGTCGTGCCCATCCAACTGCATGTACTCAGTGGTGTATCCTCATACTTAAGCCGTTTTCCTTTCTTCCTGGATTTTCAAGGCATTTGGCGGGGTGTGTGAGAGTAGGATCTGGTTCACATGGGTACCCCCACTTTTTGCTGGTGTCACACTGTTTCCCCAACCTTAGTCTGGCTGTGTCCCTGATAATCAGGACCAATGCCTAGCTGATTCCTCTCGCCCCCACTTTTTGGAATACTATGTACCTGGGGCATAGGTACCTCAGAGGCCTACCAAGGTCTGAAGCATGTATCATCCCACCCCTGGGAACCATTGACACAAATGGCCACACATGTAGGCTACTGTAGCCCCCCTGGCCATAAGGCTACGGCGGGAGGGGGAGGCGTGGGGGATACCCATAGCGGACGTCACCCACTGTGTGTCATTATACGCAGACGATCTACTGATATACGTCCGCGATATATCAGCCGACCTCACGTCAATCTGGACAACACTACGGGAATACGAGGAAATATCGGGACTCAAAGTTAACTGGGAAAAATCATCCATTTTCCCTTTGGGCACCCACGCGGAACCTCTGGAGATCACGATGGGCGATCGGACGCTGGGGTGGGATGGGACGACCCCCAGATACCTGGGGGTACGCCTATACCACTCCCCCAGGGACCTCTTCGAGGGAAACCACCGAGGGGCACTATCGAGCCTGCGTTCGGCGGTGGGGTTTTGGAAGACGCTACCATTAGCACCTATAGGGCGAGTTGCACTAGCAAAAATGATCATGGTCCCCAGAATGCTCTACTACTTTGCAAACCTCCCAGTCATCCCGCCGCGTTCTTTCTTTCGGGAACTCGACACGCTGTTGACAGCCCTGATATGGGGGGGCGGCCGACATAGAGTAGCGCTGCGCACGCTGTACCTCCCCACGACAGCCGGAGGCCTGGGAGCGCCGTCCTTCAAGTCGTACTTCCTCGCGGCGCAGCTCCAGTGGCTGTCCCACTGGACGGCGGAGCGACACGTAGGGGAGACGATCACGGAGGGAGGCAGACTGCCTCTGCCGACCATCCGCAGACTGCTCATGCCGGGATCTAAACCGACGAGCTCGCACCCGCTTCAGGTTGCTATAGCGCGCAAATGCATGATGAGGATCCACCGTATGTCAAAGGACCAGCCACTTTATTCCCCTCACTCCCCCTTGTGGGATTCCCCCAACGGGATGGGCACTTCACCGCGAGGGCCCTCCAAGTGTGGACGGACCATGGGATCACAGAGGTGGAAGCGCTGTTCCAGGAGGGACAACTGAGGACGTACGCACAACTGATGGAGTGGTATGACCTTCCTCAGGGGAAATTCTTGAAACATAGACAATTGCTGGAAAGTGGCGGCCGCTTCTGGCACCCGCAAGACAGGGAACCCCCGACGCATCCGGTGTTACACACAGTGCTGCGGATGGGAGCAGGCAGCCACCTCATCACCTGGCTTTATAAAGCGATCCGGGAGCTAACGGACGTATCCCTGGACAAACTTCGGGAAACGTGGGAAGACAACGCAGGCAGAGTATTTAATGATGCGGAATGGCATAAGGCCCTGGAGTCCCCCAAAAAGGTGTCCAGGAACGCGCGATTCAAAAATATTCAATTCAACATCCTACACCGGGCATACCTCACACCGGACAAACTCCACCGGTTTTACCACGATACACGCTTCGAATGTCCCCGCTGCCGTCAAGTGAACGCCGATTTCAAACATATGTTTTGGGCCTGTCCTTCCATACAACGTTTCTGGGGAGGAATATACCGAGCCGTTCGAGCTACGACTGACATCCAGACCGCCTCCACCTGGGAGGAATGTGCGCTGGGAATAACCCCAAGGAGGAAATCCGCGAGGACACAAAGGAAGTTTATTTCCTTGGCCATTCTCCTCGCGAAGAGGAACATAGCAATGCATTGGAGGGCCCCAGAGGGACCGTCCGGTCCGGCATGGGTGGGTGCGGTGCTTAAATGGGGAGCAGCAGAGGAGGAGCTGCTACGAGAGGAGGAGGCGAAGGGCGCTCGCAAACGCCCGATTTCCATGGAGTGGGCGCAGCTCCTCATCCTTTTTAAGCAAACATGCGCGACGGGGGAAGCCCCGGACATGACACAACCCATCCCCCAGGACTCGCCGGCCTCCCCCGACCGCCCTGGATCGGCGGAGGACACAGGCAACCCATAAGGCAAGTAGCCTACCTTAACATGCAAGCGAATATGGACTCAACCCCCCGCTACGCGGCGGACGATGGGCCCGCCCCCCCCCTCCTGGCGACGAACCCCAGAGCACACCGCATGTCAGTACCACCAGTCCATACATAATCTACCACGGAACCCTCTCACTCGCCGATCCCGCACCCCTTTTCCCCCTCCCACCCTTCACACACTGCCTCCTTCCCTCCCCCGCCCTACCCAGTTTCTGGGCCTTACTCCCACCCAAAGGCCCTTCCCAAGCCGCTCCGTAGGCGGCAATAGCCCCAGTTGGCGGTTTACACGCCGAGGTCCTAGTTACATGACATGATAGGGAATCAGGGACGGAAGAGACCACTGCACTGACCTAGCTAGGGAGGTAAGGTTGACCCTGCTCGTGACGGAAGTTGCAGGCACTGTCAGGATGATAAACAGGGGAGCCAGATAGGACCGACCTATAGGGGGCAGATCCTTCGAGCCCTCTCAGAAGATCTCAACAATCAATGGACTGCAGCATCCATACACTATAACTTACGAAAAGGTCCATGAAGTTCTGAGACAATGATTAACGCTTTTACCAGTGAATGTTTCTTGTGATGCAATGTACCGTATGCAAAACCCTAATAAAAACATGTCAATTAAAAAAAATGTAGGCTACTGCAGCCTGGCTAAGGGTGTGCTTGCACCTCTTACTGTGGTATAGGCTACCTATATAACTACTATTTGACAGACGCATATAAACCTATACGCCACTCCTATGGCAGGACTTGACAATCCTGAAGGTAGAGTGCTTGGTGTTATGTGAGAGGGTGCCCAAGCGTGAGCTGAGCCCCTATGCAGCTTGTGGGAATACATCCGTACGGCTGTTATGTGATACAGCCATACCATATACACGTAAGTGCATCATTACCTTGTGGGAAATGCTAACTTTGGAATGTCTGCCTCAAAACATGTTGGGTGTTGTCAACCGCATTGGAATTCTACTCCCCCGCAAGTTCTGTCGTTGGGGGTAGCATTCCACCATTCGAGAGGGAGAGACATGTTCACACTGGCTAAACCTGGTCGGACCTCCCTGAGCCCTGGCATCATAAAAAGGATTTCCCAGACACAGACACGGGTCTGGCCTACTCCTGCTGACCAAAAGTCCTGCAGGGGATGGCTGGACAATAGCTTTCATTTTGAGGGGAGGTGTGTCCACCTCCCCAGACAGGCAGGTGTGTATTGTATCTGAGCGGGACCACTTCCTGGTGCATTGAAGTCCTGGTCTGCACGTTTGCTGACCATGTTCATAGGCCACTTTTAAACGGTTGCAGGGTTTACCTGCCCCTGCACTTGCATGAAACAGGACAAAGGAAATGGTTGTAACCACCCCTCACTCAAAGACCACATATAGGTGGGTCATTACAGGAAGTCCATCCCCTAAAACCACTATAAGTATAGGAATCTTGTTCCTAGGACTTGAGATTACCCTTGATGAAAATAGGTTCCATATATCTCCTGTACCTTGGAATTTCTATCACAACTAGAATTCAGAATAAAGACCCCTTGTGGTCAAGGAGTGACTCCCCAGCTCGTCTGCCACCCCAAAAACAAAATAACTGTCTGCTTTGCTGAAGCTCCTGCCAGATGCCAAAGTCTGTGCATCACCAGAGGTGGAATTCCAGACTTCCCCAAGGCTACCCTGAGTCCACAGCAAAGCTGAGGCCCGTGGGTGATGTGAAACTGTGACCCCTGGACCCCGTCATCTTTTGCAGCAACAGCAACTTCCTGATCCTCCTCGAAGATGTGATTTGGGCTCCCAGTAGCCCCAGCCTTGAGCACCACCTGCAACAAAAGTTGCTGGCCTCCACTCCACGAGGGACCCGTGTGCCAGCTTAAAGTGCGCCTGCTTGATGCACCTTTGCAAACACTAGCCTGTTGGTTAGCAGGTGGCCACAAAGGCAAATCCTCTTCTACTTGGCCTTTCCTGGTTGCTCCAGATGTACCCTGACTTACCCTTACTGGGTGAGTCCCTCAGATCTTGCAGGTCTGCACTGCAGTCCCTCCTCTAAATTCCATTGACTTGCCGTTGCCAAGGCTTGTTGGGTCCTTACTCGCCACCAAAAATGCAGCAACCAACAGACTTCGTGGGACATCTCGTATTGCACTCGTGGACTTCTTCAATGCCTCAAGGACATCGCGGATGAAGAGTCAAGACACACATCAACTCACATGAAGCACACCACATAAGTGGTCAGTGTTCCATCTTGTCCTAGGTCTGTCCACTCTGCTTTCTGGTTCCTTACATCATAGAACCAGGTTTGGATCTCGCAAGACACGTCTCCTCTTCACGGCAGATGAAGTACTTAGCTGGCTCACATTGAAATGGATGAAACAAGCCAACACCAAAAGACACCTGTGCACCCTGATTCCCTGGGTGGCCAAACTCAAGTACCCTGGTGCCCATGTGTGTGCGAGCCCCAGAATTTCTGAACTCAAAAAGGCTTTGTTCCGGACTTGATTAGAAGCTCCCCTTAATCTCCAAATTTACAAACACGACATTGCACATTGAAGATCATGTGAACCTGTGATTGTGGTCTCACACTGCATACAGTCCCCATGTGTCCCATATGTCACTATGTTGGGTGGTCCCTTGGGGTCCCACAGATTATACAGGTTGTGTCTAGTGCAGTTGTGTTTGAAATATCAATGTATTGGTATATGTATTGGAACTCCCCTAGGGCCCAAACGTGTAATAGTGATATCACTGATGATTGTTATCCTGTAACTTAAGTAGTTTCAACTCTAGGCCCATAAACAGACTAGAGGGGTGTGCGTAAACCTAAAGACATATATCTGAAACATATACCTGGTGCGTTATTCCTTCCATGTCATAATTCCAGACATCATACACTGGTTAAAAATTCCTGCTTCACAGTCCTTCTAAAATTCCCATTAAGTCTTCTCTCCATACCTACCACTAGGATAGCTTTCAACAAAGGGTGTCTTCATACTATCATCAGAAGGTGTCTTTCGGACTGGTACAAGGTGCAAAGTTCAACTAGTGGACAGCATATATCAGGCCGCCGTCTCACCGGGGACCTTGGAGATTTGATGCCCTGTGAGGTACTGGGCCCAGGCTAATACATGTAGCATTATAACCAATGTTAGCTTAATATCCCACATTGTAGGTTGACTCATAGGCTAAGTTACACACAGTTGATGCAAGAATAATTCTCGCTGAATATATTTATCATTTGGCTATAATCTTTTTACTACTTCACTCATTGCTTGCCAATGGTGTGATTAGTAATGATATCGTAGCAGTATTCCTGGCAGTCTTTATTGAGGACAACAGCAAATCTGGCCACGTCACACTGTATTGTAAGAGCTGGCGGAACAGTGTGTCCTTAGTGGGTGATAGGCTGACACAAACACAACTCATGCTAACTAGTGTGTGTCGTAGATGGCACACATGGTCCGTAATGTAACAGGAATGTGCAGGGACACATCTCATTAGTTTGTTTTTGAAAGGAGGAAAACACACTTGAATCACATGTACACTTGCAGTGTTGGCCTGAAATGTCAGCTACCACTAATAGCAAGATTACAATTGTGGTGTAAGTACACAGGTCAGCATCAATGCATATCGATTAACAGCAAGACTAATGTAACAATAAGTGGTGCGTAGTCCATTCAAGTGGCTCTGAGTATGAAGAATCTGTGTGCCTAAGGACATAGATCGCTAGAATGTGCCACAAAGATCACCTTTGAAAAGACACATGTGATGCCTCTCACAAAACATCTAGACAATAGAACATGCAAACACCACTAACAGATTTGCATCTTACTTTTACAGATAATGCTGCTTCCACATCACAACAGGTGGATGACAGCAATCTGTTGGACGACATTGAAGACAACCCTCTCTCCATAGACAATGGCACACTTGAGGAGCTTATTGAAACTCTGCGGTCACCTACACCACCTCCAGAGCCTGACAACCGTGGGCTTGCTGATCAAGCGGAAACCCCAGCCCCACCAGATTCTGCACCCACAAACATAAGCACAGAGTGGGAGGACACCCAGCGTGAATTTCAAAGAACTGCTGTCTCTCTACAGCGTGAGCTCCTCAATGAGGTACACGTTGGTGTGTTGAGCATGGGTGGCACACTGCAAGCAATCCTACAAAGCCTAAATCCAGAGTTGGTGAACATCAGGCCTGAGCAAGGCAGCTCAAACCAAACACCGAGGATTGCACAATCGCTGGCAAACATTTCCAACATAATGAGTCAGAGGCATGTGCAAGTGCCAACCCAAAGTGCCAAAAAGGATATAGCCCAGCACCTCCAAAGTATTGATAACCAAATGAGAGAGATGCACCAACGTCAGGAACAATACATGTCAACACTCACAGCATTTCATGCAGAGTTGCTGACGGTGATTAAAAATCAGCAACTGATGCTGAATGTTCTAATGGTGAGATTTATGTCACCTGAACATGTGTTCCCACACACATCCACTGCCACAGCTGGTGGTAGCAGTGGGACAACATGCCGTGCACATAACCCAGAAACCAACACACACTCTGAGGACTCCGAGGATGAATTTGCAACACATGTACAGAGGAAGACATCCCAATAAATGACTGTACGTCACAGTTGCCGGATAACAACCACCAAACATTCACTGCTATGAGAACAATTTCCGCCACACAAGAGTCTCCAGACAAATATTAAAACTGTGGCACCCAACATGTTTTTGTTGTACAAAATATGAAGTAAGATACATTGTGACTATATGTATGAAAATAAAACCTACGTTAAAAATAAGAGATCTTGTTCACAACACCCTCAAACATGTCAACTACTGATGTTTCCACACTTGATTGTCAAGGACAATGTGCCCTTGTGTCCGGTTTGTACAACTCAACATTACCAGTGTGTATAATGTATGATTGCTAATCCAGACACACGTGGAATAGTGCGTAAGTACAAGCTAAAGGTTTGTAAGTATGACTAATTAGATGGGAAAAGACATGCTGTCACATGTAGCAATTAGTGAATGTCACTCATCAATGTGCTGCAGCGCATCACCACAAGCCCCTCCCTAACACAGAAATCCCACACATATTCTAAGTAAAATCTGCATTCCTGTGCTCTCCCCTGTGCTGGTGCTGAGCCCTCTGCCATGTTCCGGTGTATGCACCCTAGCAGCATGCCTGCGTCATGGTGGGTGAATTTTTTGGGCATGAATGTACACCTCTACACACACAAATAATTCCTGAAGGCTTATATCTGAAATGAATGCATGCTGTACACTGCATCAAAACTTCAACATCACTAAAACGTGGATGAAGTCAAAGCATGGTCATCAATGTGCCACTATCTGCCACACCTAGTCAGGCGTAGCATGCGGATGCATTAGCAGGAATAGGATTCCTTGTAACGCTTGAATGCTGTCTCCTTACACTGTTTAGAGTTGTGAACACCAACAGTAACCCACATGGGACACAACTTTCACAAAGACAGCTTATCTAAAAAAGTATGGAGTGTAAACTGCAGGTTTGGATGAGATACGTATTTTGACACTGGTCCCATGTGATCTATGTGCTGCTTTCGACAGGGTGTCCAAACAGATCTCACTGCTAAGGTTGGAGTAGGCAGCCAAAGTGGCCATTGCAATGGACTGGTTCACCTTTGGAGAGGAGCTTCCATGTTATGAATCCCCCTATCATCTCCATGCCTCACACTAATGAAGAGGGTGTGCCACAGGGCTCAGCTCTGACCCCAACACATCTTGAGGCATTTCTCCAACCATCACCTGCGCTGTCCATGTGGTGAGAGTTCACAGTAGTGGCACATGCCGATGATATGCACTTGCAAGTTACACTTTGCAATAACTGTGTGCCGGATGTTCCCAATTTCGTGATTAAATTAGCAGATGTTGCTGGGTGGATGACTGCCAAGTGCCTCTAGCTCCATGCCAGCAAGTCAGAGGTGTTGCTGGTGATTAAAGATCATAAGCTGTGGAGTGAATGCTGGTGGCCTTCTAAATTTGTTTGTGCACTCACACATAAGCAGGTGCTGAAAGACCTGTGTGTCTGTGGAGACTCTGCTGGCATCCTCCAGGCCTAGACTAACAAAGTGGCAGGAACGTGTCTTGGTATATTAAGGGGTTTCACACTGCTGTTGGTAGTTATTGTTGTCAAGCCATACATCACTCAGGTTATTGTCTATGAATCTATTTTCCAACAAAAAATATTACTGCACCTTTCTGTAGCTGGGGATAAACAATTCTGAGATTGTGAGACTGGCCAGGGTCACAAACACAGCTGCCAGGACTCTAATAGATCCCTATAGAACCAGCTCCAACGCCAGACCCAGTTGTTGGCATCATTGGCTTGCGTCAGCCAGAGTAGTGAGTACAAGCCTCTCAGAATTGTGTATAACATATTCGAATCATCCCCTCCTGCCATCTTGCCCCACATGCTGTCACAATACACCACCACTTGCCAAATCAGAGCAATAGGTCAACAGCTAGTGGTTGTCGCACGGGTAAGGAGGGTGTGAGCTTTCGTGTGCAACTCCTTCACAATAGCAGCTCAAGTCTTGAACTTATTCACTACACACATTAGCATCATGGAGTATACTCTGGGCTGTTGTGAGGTTCTCAAGATTCACCTCTTCACTTACATCCCGGACTCCTACTGTCACCGGCCACCTGTTGTGTTTGCTACAAGTGCTTGGAGGGACCTTTGCTGGGGAAGCTGTGTGCATAGACGTCTACACAGTACAAAACTTAACAAAGTCTCCACACAGTGGATGGTTGAATCTCTGTCAAAATGGGGCTGAGAAAAGCTCTGCCAGTGTGTCACAAAAACTCACTTCCTGGCTGCAAAAGATGATTTAGAGACAGCACATCACCATTGATGACGTTGTGTCTAAAAATATTGTTGTCATGCCCCAACTAAATGGGCAGAAATTTTAACCTGGTTACTCCATACAACATCCATAAATTGTAAATACGTCTGTATACAGACACTGTGTTGTACAGTCATATGTACTAGCCACTTGTAACACAATGACCACTTGCACATGAACATGGTGTAGCTATTACAACACGGAGGGATCAGATGTGTGGTGAGTACAATCTGTACATCTGTGTAAGAGAAAAGCTGTATTTCACATACATATGTCAACATCGTACCCAGCAGAGACAGAATATTGCTAGATTCTCATGCAGAGGTTGGCAGAAAACTCATGATTAGAATCCAAAACGTATGTATGTGTCAGACCACTATTGGCTACCAACAAAAGCAAAGCACAGGTGTTGCATGAACATGTACATCTAGTCAGACATGTAGCACAAACCTACATGAATGTACTAATATGATGCACTCAAACAGGAACCGGTGGTCACAGTCCATGTGCCCACCAACTCACACATACAACATATGAAATGCGGAATATCATAGAATATAGTCCAATGTATGTAAAGAAAGGTTTTATAAAATAAGAAGGGTGATTAAGAATTACATTACCTAACACACTACCATATCTTAACAACTAATCTAAAATGAAAAACCTATCTAAACTAACTAATCTTACACTAACTAACTTAACTCAATTAACCTAAGCTAAACTATGATCACGCAGACAAGTAGACATCATCCCCCACCCCCCTTAACACATCAATGCACAATAGGCATACACATACTTAAACTACACATTCATTAACTATAATACCATAAAAAAACAAAGATATATATATATATTTTTTTTTCATAAACTATTAACACACATAACATTACCCCCCACCCCTAAAAGTATTAAAAAAAACCCTATGATGAAAAAACTTAAAACTAAATCTACATCTAAAAAACCTATCTCACCTAACTATGCCTACATATACAAAAAAATCTACAATCAGTAACAAAATGATACTTAAAAATTCTAATATTTACAAACACAATATGTGGAAACAATATTTACATTAGCCCCTAGATGAGGCTAATCAAATGTTCAAGTCTCTGCTGGACCGTGTCCAATTTGTCTTCCAACTTATCGATTTTACTGTCCATAGAAGCGAGTCTGGACATCAGGGTGTCCATTGCCTGCTCATGTATGGCCTGTCCAGCTGACGATCCAGAGGCTGCTGCTGTGGGGACAACTGAGGCTGATGATGTTGCTGGGGCCACGGTAGTGGGAGGATGCTGCTGTGGCTGCATGCCATCCCTTGCGGCGGGGTTGGTGGTCCATGTGTTGGCAGCCCGCTGCTTGTCATACTGGCGGGAGGTCCAGCGGAAGCCCTTGGCCACAGAGAGAATGTGTTGTTATCGGGCCTTCCTTATGCGGAAAGCCCGCTCTTCCTCTGCATTCATGTTATCTGTATGAAAAGGTGGACATGTGTCAGTTCACCAGAACATGCCGGACATAAATTCATAGGAAATGCATGCTGTCATGTGTAATGTAAACAACATTTGGGCAAATCATCTTTTACATTTGTTGCCCACACACACCAATACAGAAGTACTGATTTAGCTCGGCACATACTGTGCAGTCAACTGAATGTCATGGTTGCATGTTAATCCTTGCCACACTTGACATAGTAACTAATTAATGATGAGCCATATGAATGTAAGAACCAGTCAACAGGCATCACGACATGTGATCATTTCCCCACAAACATGACATCTGGCTAGCCTTGTATCAGTCATGGAGTCATGTGGACATTAATCTGCAATGGATGCTAGGTTCTGACAGTGTCACAGTTTGTCATGGAAGAAGAACTTCTTCCCTTGCATATTTACCACTAGCCCGTTCATTTCACACTCCAACAGAGGAATGCACTGTAGTGGCAATTTCCTTTAGGAACACAGAGATGTGCTTGCTGTCTACACACCAAGGAGACTCATAATTGATAACAATACTAAAATTGGATGGCATGCAGCATGCCACGTAGTACTAGCAGGGTGAAATTAACGTCAGCTTGGAGTTCACAGCATACATGCAACGAGCACTTATATGTAGACCATGGTTTTAGTGTGTATTGTCTAATCTCCAAAACACAGAAACAAATCTACCATATCTTGCAGCTACTCAGTCATCATGACATAGGATCAAGGATGCGTCACAGCATCATGACATAAGTCTTATGTTGTCATGAATGTGAATATAGCATTAGCAGACAGGATGTGCCACACTTGTGTGTTGAAATACCTTCGCAGTGTCACCTACCGTGTGCTCTAAAGCACGTCACAGCAATGTCAACATCATCCCTTATCTGTCCCATGGGGAAAAAGGGACAATCAAGTGTACAGTTCCAAGGATCACATCAGAAGGACCCATGCCTAGCTGTTGAAGTGTCTGGACTGCAGAAATGCTCACCTGCAGTCCATGCATTAATTGCTAATGCAACCATGCTGCCCAGGGTCATCCTGGCTATCGGCCATCTCATTGATTGTTCCATACACATCCAATCATCTGTGGGACACACATTGTAAGTCCTGTACCAACTTTAATTGTGAAAGTGGGTCTGTGATATGTCTAGACATGAGATGAGGCTGTCAGCAAAATAATCAAATAGGAGGCTGATTCCTGTCCCACAAACAAATGGCTGTGGACATCGAAATTCTAAAAGCCACCATAGTCTTGAAATAATCCGTGTGGAATTCCATGAGGACGAACCACGCATGGGCTGCTATCTGTTGTGTTACATGTAGGAAATGTCAATGCATGGACACTACACCCGCATTGGTACACATATATTGACATCATCCTGGAAACTGATTGGATTGTATAAGCCTTTTCACTACATTATGGAAGACATGCATACTTGACACATAGCTTTGCTCTTATTCTGTGCATATGGTACATAGTGTCATCTATACTCCGTTGTAGGAATATTGCATACCTATCCAAGGTGGGTGGGTCTTCTAGCACAATGGAACCACATGAGAAATGTGATGACCGACAGACTGAATGCCAACTACATGACTCACAGACATATTGATGTGCAGATCGCAAGGCATATCCACAGGACGTTTCCATACATTACAAATTGACCTTTTCATTGACCCAGCACAAGGAGAACCGCATTCAAATACACAATATGCTATACACAGTACGCAAACACCCCATCCAACTCGTGGACACAATCCATACATCTTCCACGGAGGTTGCCTTCCTGGGGGAGACATGTTTGAAGGCCTCCTCCATGCCCGACGTTGCCATAGCCATTCTGGACGGCTACAAGAACACTGGCAGGGACCGCAACAACGGAGTAGGAGGTGGACTTGCCATTGTCATGGTCAACCACAAAACCCTCTGGGGCTCACACATCAATGACCACACCCTCAGCACCGCCAAACTCATGCACTTGAAGATCCACACATACCACAACCCCATTCTCAGAGGAACCCTCGTCTACAGAACCCCTGGACCCTGGCCTCAATTCTGTGACACCATCGCCAATTGGTTCTGCACGCATGACTACATCCTCCTGGTAGACCTGAACCTCCACCTCAAGAACCACAAACACAACAACTCCCCCACCCTGGTAGTCAACCTCGGACTCAGTCAGCTCGTCAAAACGCCCACCCACTCCGCCAGACGCACGCTTGACCCAGATCCTCGGCTACCTCCCATGTCACTTTCAGCCACACCACCAAACTGGACTGGCCATTGGTGCATCTACTACACCTTCAAGACAAATCACCACACCCCAACACATTCAACACATCACATGCTGCAGCCAGATCAAAGACAACAATGAACAGCTTAACAACACCCTTGCCCACAGCCCACACGCCAACCCAAACTACACTGACTCCGCCACATTCAACCGCAGGCTATGGATCAATGACTGCGCCAACACTCTCACCCCGATCACAGAACCCTCCAACAGACACATTGACAAGAAGGCTGCCTGGTTCACTGTGGACATACGGCCCTCCATACAAACATGCCAGAAAGTAAATAAAACATTGCACCCCAAACAGACACCAGACAGTATGTGGGCCACAAGAACGCCATCCTCAGACACCCTCACCTCATCTGAACTGCTACAAGGGCCACCACCAAGGACCGCATAGACAACAGCGCCCCCAAAAACAAAGAGATCTTCAACATCATTAAGGTACCCTCCAACCCTGGCTCCAACACCAATGACATCCCACAACTGCAAGACCTGTGATACTCCCTTGCCACACTCTTCCATTGCAATATTGCAGACATCCACAACAGCTACAACAACCCGTACACCTTGACAGGCACCGACACCTCAGACCCCCCGGCCACCATCCACACTGACCCCCCTGCTCACCTGGACCAATGTGAAGGACGATGACAACATCAAAATCAGGTACACCATCCACTCCATCTCACCGTCTGACACATTGGCGCACCACATGTGCAGCAAAGCTAGCCCCACCATCGCAACCCATCTCCTCAAGGCCATCAACATCTCCTTCGAGAGTGCGAGCTTCCCAGTGAATTTTGAAGCACGCCGAGATCAACGCCTCACTCCAGGAATCCAAGGTGGATGCAAGAGGCCTCAAGAACTTCCAGACCATTTCCCTGCTCCCATTCCTGCTAAAGGGCATGCAGAAGATTGCAAACAAACAACTGACTGGCTACCTCGAGGAGTACAACATCCTGGACCTGTCACACTCCGACATCTGCAGGAATCCCAGTATTGCTAATGGCCTCATTGCCGACACCAATGGCATCTGGCCCCTGATGTTCAATGGTGAAAGGGCGGCACACATCCGCCAGGACCTCTCAGCCGCCTTCAACAATGTCTATCAACGCACCCACGAACCTTCCCTCAAAAACGCAGGAATCCAAGGCAAGGCTCTGGAATGGACCACCTCCTTCCTCTCTGGCAGAAGCCAGAGCCTCCACCTACCCTCATTCTGCTCCCAAGCCTCACAGATCATCAGCGGCAGAACACAAAGATCATCCCTCTGCACAACATTGTTCATCATCTCCATGGGCCCGCTTGCACACGTTGCACAACTGCACCACCACCACATCATCTCCTACGCTGACAACACACAGCTGATCCTTTCCCTCACCAAGGACAACCTCAACACCAAAACCAACATCCACAAAGGAATGACTGTCGTTGACGAGTGGATGACGAACAGCTGACTGAAGCCAAACTCAGCCAAGACGGAGGTCCTCTTCTTTGGATCCACCCACTCAGCCAGGGACGACTCCTGGTGGACTACTACACTGAGAGCAGCACCGGCGGCCACCAACCATGCAAGCAACCTGGGGGTCAACCTCAAATCAACACTCACCATGACCAGGCAGGTCAACGTCGTCTCATCCTCCAGCTACAACACCTTCCGCATGCTCAGCAAGATCTACAAGTGGATCCCCACTGCAACAAGAAGAAGCTTCACCCTGGCCCTCGTCAGCATCAGGCTGCACCATTGACACGCAGACAATGTGGGAGCCACTGCCAAACTCCGTAAACGTCCGCAACACAAACAGAAGGCTTCTGCACACCTTGTGCTCGACATCTCTTGCCACAGCCACATCACACCCCATCTGGGATCCCTGCATTGGCTCACCGTCAACAAGAGGATCGCCTGCAAGCTTCTCACCCATGCACACAAAGCACTCCCCCACACCGGTCAAACATACCTCAACAGGATACTCACCGTCTACAACCAGAATTGCCAGGGCCCTTTCAGTGGCCTTGCCCTTGCCACTGTCCCCCCCATCCAAAGACCTACCAGCGGCGGGAGTTTGTACTGCCAACATGCCGCAAAGACCTGGAACACCCTCCTACAGCTGAGCCCGGTCCTCCTTACCTTCATGAGGGTACTCAAGACCAGGCTGTTCGAGCAGTAGCAGCACACCTCCCCCCGCGCATTGAGACCCTCACGTGTGAGTAGAGCAATTTACAAAAGTAATGATTGATTGATTGATTCATAAGTCAGAGTGCCATTCTAATGGCTCATCTATATACAAATGATTTGGGGCTAGGGATGTTGATGGTAATTGCACTGACAATGTTTCCATAGCATGATACATTGTCTAATTAATGCAAGGATGACATTAAACTGTCACTACAATATACTTGAACTTGTCCAAATTGTTCACTGACGTGAAGGATCAAATGTCAATTTTTTGGATGAGCGCACACTTATATGACACATGAATCAGTGATTTGCGGTACGCGTGCACTGTTGCTAATGTTCCAGTAGGCCATATATGTAGTAAGTATGGAGTGGCCTAGACCGTGAAGGTTGACTAGGAGTGCAACCTGATGATAGGATGTGTGAATTGTATCCTTGGACCTATTCGGTTACGTGTGCGTATTTTCAGAATCATGGCTGTCTTGGAAATTTTGGAAATGAAGAAGATGTTATCAAAGAATCAAGGTGAACATAGCAAAACTTCTTGCCACGTAGTGTGTTAAAGAATATGATCTTTGTACATTTGTCCATGTATGTGTTAGCATAAGATGGTGCTCCCAGGAAACCCATGGAAGTTGCGTTTAACTGTATGTAAAGATTCTCATTCCAGTTACAACTGCTATTGTGTACACAGATTTTAAAGTGTCGTGGAATTAAACATTTAGATGCATTCAAATGTGCTATTCAAATTGTAAGACCATTCCATGCTTCAAGTCCATTGGCATGTGGTATGTATGTCCAAATTGCCACACATCAATGGTGCCCAAAATTAAACTTTCACTAAATTCATCATTGACTGTATTCAGGCTTCATAAGACATCCATTATATCTTCTACGTAAATTATCACACTCTTGTTATTGTTATTGTGTGACTCATTTTGATCACTCAGTAGTTCTGGTGTGCTACAGCTTGCTTCCATAGCGTTATGTCCATTTCCATAGTGCTTGGAACTATTGGAATGTAGATTGTAATCCTCGTGAAAGTCATGGGTTTTTTTCTATTTCATTTGTTACATTCACCAGTGGTGATGGGAGCACGGTGTATTCACATACCATACTAGTGTTCAACAACATATCTGATCACAGGTGTGCTTCCTTTTAAATCGTGATTCTTTTCTCAACACAGTATACCCCTGATGAAGGGACACAGCCTCACAAATTTGCATTGGGTGTCCCGGTAATCTCTTTTCTAACATGAAATATGAAATGTGGATCAGCTTGGCTTGTTCATGGGAACAATAGTACAGCACGACCTTGCATGCATATTGAAAAGTATCTGTTGTCTATCTGTCCTTGCTAATTATTGTTTAAAAAAATATGATTTACATGTAGGAGCGTTCATTTTCTGTGCAGGTTTAAGTCCTAGTCACCTTTTATGCTCTAGGGCAATCAGTGCACTGACGTGAAGAGCCATATGACAAGCATGGACACTGAGCATGGCCACTTATTGGCTGGTTGTTCTCTGTGTCACCACATTGAATCAATATTGAAAGACATGTCAAGCCATGTACATCCATAGACCAGCTGACTCTGACCTTGCACCCCCACTGCAACCCTGGAATCACGCCCTGTACAACGATTGGTGAATACTACATCCCCAACATGTAGTGAGCACTGTGCCCAGCATGCACTCCTCTCCTTATGGCAGGGTTCAGATGCTGTTCTCTCAACTTGGCTTCGGCTACTCCAGTCCGAGTGGCAATGGCCACTCCATTTTGCCTTGTGGATAGTGGCAAGGACTGTCTGACAGTGTTGTGGCTTCTGATCTGTCCACACATGTCTACACGTAGTACAACGGTCACAACATGTTACATCATGGTCTTTGGAATTTGGATGCAAAAGATAAGTTCAGACTGCAGCAGGAAGTTGTGATTGTACCATAGTTGCCCACATACACAGTTTAGCTTCCATCCTCGCACTTGATACACATCAAATTATATGAACAAAGATACTCACTGGTGGCATTAAGGTTTTCAAAGCTGTCGACCTCCCCCTGTGTATATGGCCGTGGGCCACCTACAAGAAGAGTAACAGAAGTACAAATCGGTATAGAATCACATCATATGTACATGCATATTTAGACAGAAACATTATTTAGCGTGACACATGCATGGAATTAACAGGACGTGTCACTCCTTTTACATTGAGTGCAGCCATATTTTTCCTAACACACCTGGACACTGTAAACACTTGATTGCTTCTACATCAATGTTCACTGATTGTGGAACACACATGTGTGGCATCCCTGTGATTTAGCACGTGCATCAACAGAATCATCACATATGCCCTTATGCAGACACTGTTGCTGACTGCTGTAAGGATTGCTGTTTCAAAAACTTGTTTATGCACATGCACATGTGTAAGCAGTTATTAGCCACAGACACTGACAACGCTTCTTCGACTCTCAACATTCCCACAACATGTAAAGCTCTATCTTGTTCTCTGATTGCATACTGATATGAGCTTGCAGGTGAATGTAGCATTGTGGCTCACACATGACTAGGGTTACATTTGGCTGCCTGCTTCACACTCCGTTCGGGATGCCGATTCACCTGAAGTGCATCCACCCTGACGAATACAGCGTTCAAGGTGTACATCCATGAAACATTCAAGCGAACATGTAGTTTGATGCATGTACACAGTGCAGATGCACAGTATTGGACCATCAGCCAAAACCATCTTTACCCAGCAACAAGCCAAACTCAATCATTGGACATGCATATACACAATCCATCGGCTCCAACTTGGATCACTTTGTATGGATTGTACCAGTGGCATATCTACACGATACACAAATTACACACCCAGCAACACCCAGGGACAGTGATACAGACTACAATGCACCGTGGCGTTCACCACCAAGTACACGCACACTACGTACACACAAAAATACACCAACTCTGGATCATAACATGCAACGCCATCAAAGTGTCCACCCTTTGAAGACTAGCCATGGAGATCTGTATTATCCGCAAAAAGATTAGCAACAGATGGATCGTTACTCACAGGAATCATTGTAAACGCTACCTTTCCATCACAAATTAGCAGATGCCTCACCAATTAATCATCCCATTTCATGAATAGTCTGCAACAACTGTCTGGTATGTGCACATGCCATTGCACTCAATAGGTACATCAAAATCACAAAGTTAAGCACAAGCCATTGCACGCTCAACAGCAAACAACTAAGTGCACAGATCCATGTCCGAACAAGGACAACACCCCTGTGGGAACCTCGTCCAAATACCTTCATGCCCCTGAGGTGTGTACTCAACCTACATCACATACATCATTGCCCAACATGCAATCGCATACATGTACCACAGACTTGTGACATAGCTCAACTCACATCTTGACTACAGACGTGCCAACAGATTAGCAAAATGCATTGACAAGCTTGTAGACATCACACAGGAGCAACTGGCCACAAGGCACAGCCACAAGGACGGTGCCAACATCAACACATCCACCACACCAAGACCACATACCCCCATGGACTGACCGGTCTGACGTACACCTCCATGTCAACTATACAGCTGCATCCATATGAAACAATTAGCACAACACACAGGAAATTACAGAATATTGACATGTAAAAACTATAATGAGCCACAAACCAAAATGCTAACAACACCTTGCACTACACAAGCTTGGTTCTCAATGGACCACACAGATGGTTATCGTAATGTCGAGATGATTTTGCTACAGTCTCCAACACAGACACACAGCAGTACAGAAAGTCAACACGGTTCACATACAGACAACATCATTAGTGAGACACATGCAGACACCATTTGGCAACGATAAATGACGGGGAGGCTAAGACACCATAAATCCCCTTGATCAGGATCCAAAGCAAGGACACCATCTCAACAATCCACACACACATCATAATTTTAAAAGGGCAAATGACTCACCCAATCAATCCTCATCAACTCCAGAAATGCTAAGGTAAGAATCCACTTCACGAGTCACATTGGCAGAACTAGCATTGTGCATGCGGACATCTCCCCCTCACAGGATCACTACAACAAGCTCTGCTCATATTTCCACACAGATGTCATGTGCCTCCAGGATCATTGACATTTTCAGACACAGGTCAATGTAAACATATATCTTCATGCAAAACCTGCTACCCCTCCATCTCATCTTTGACAACATTATGCACCACAGACAACGCATCTACCATGAGACTCATCCTTTGATGATCACAAATGTACCCCTGTCACCAACCTCTCCTACCAATCTGCCACACACGTCACTCCAGCATTCAGTGTTTACAATGAAGCCGGGTGTGTAATAGTGAGCTTATGCACCTTAAGTGGACTAGCGCCTGCTTACGACCCACATTCAATGAGCTGACAACAAATATCCTGCTCAGACCACACCATGCACCTCTCCTTTTCAAATGTATAGAATAAACTCTGCAACTGCAGCTGGATTGTGACCCTCACATGTGAGTAGGCTAATAATGATGATGATGCCTGCTTGATTCATCTATTGATGCCTCATGCTTACATACACAACCAGAGTCATGTTTATCTTGAGATATGCACAGGGTATGGACTGAAATACAAGATAGTGCAGGAATGATGCAACCCCAGACCTTTTATCTGCACCACACTGTTTAAAATTCCAAGCAATGGAATACAACATGGACATTTTCAATATTCATTGTTCCAACAGTACTTCACTATATTCTACATCCTGGTGGTGCTGGTTCATGCTTAACATTGACAATGAACTGCAAATCCAGCAAGCGTGTTTTACCATGCCCTTGTGATCATGCAACATTTGCACTAATTTTTTTTAACGCTTGCTATGTTGCATGTTGTTAGATGTGGATGTTCACACACAACACCCATAGCCACTGATGCATAGCCAGACTTACAGAGTGGCAATTAAGTGGGAAACCATCAGGATGGCACTCCACCCTAAGGCTGACCTACTGTGTCACAAAAAAGGGAATATTTAATCATTTCATTTCTCATCGCTCAATGCATGCTGCATTTGACTACACACATTGGAGGAGATAATCATAACAATTGTGACCTTGGGGTGTGTTGGACCTGTCAGCCCTAGGGTGGTCTCCCCTTCTATTTTTGATCGTGCCTCATTTTTTCCACCCTCATTTTTATGTTGGACTAGGTCTCCGTGCGCCTTTTTATTGCCAATCAGTGTTAAGGTGCAGGTGCTCCCTTCTCCCAAGATGGCTGCCACAGACCCCTGCTACTGCAGAGTGGTCTTTCATAGTAGCACCCTAGCTGCCAGGAGCTGGCTGGGACCCCACAACAATGTTGCGACACCAGCCCGCCTTTTCGTCCCATAGGTAGAATGGGGAAGCTCCTGGAATGTGCTGAAACCTTCTAGAAGGGAGGTGGGGTTTTACTTTTGCCGCCTTGGCTAGAGGTCACCTGACCTAGGGCTACTTAAGTGAGGGAGGGAACTTTTTGTGGTGAGTTGGCCAGTGGGATACAGCAGAGCTGGAGAATCCACGCAGGAGTGTAGGCAGTAGGGCCTAGCCATGGACTTATGCCTCTGAGAGTGACAGGATTTAGGCGCTGCCTCTTAAGTGAGTGAGGGACCCTGTGAAGCCCACTGATCTTGCCCAGCAGTAGGAGGAACCAGAGAACCTCTGCCCAGCCTGACTAGGAAGGACCTAGTCGTTAATTCCATGCCTACCCCCCTGTAACAGAACCCCCTTAAGGGCGCAAGAGCCATCTGCGTCAACAAGACTTCATCTAACACCTGAGAACAGAAACTGAATGCTGAGACTGCGTGTCCAGACTGAACTCTAAATTTCTATACCAAGCGCTGAGACTGCGTGTCCAGACTGAACTCTTAACTTCTATACCAAGCGCTGAGACTGCGTGTCCAGACTGACCCCCGAAACCCTATGCAAAGCAGATTGAAGAACCACCGGGGATCGACCAGGTACTAGCGCTGTGACCCCTGCGCTCCCTGACCTGGCCTTGGACCCCCGGCAGCGTGCTCCGCTGAGCGCGGAGCTCCCCTCCTTAATTTGAGCCCCCCCCCTGTGGCGTGGGAGCAAGCGCGCTCACCGCGGCGGCCCGGAGGCCGGAAGAAGTGTCCTTCAGTGTCACGAGGCCCGTGGAGAAGCCTGGGGCCCCGTCGCTGCCGTCGCAGCTGTGCAAGAAGGTGCGCGAGGACGAGTTCCCCCATCGCCGATGAAGCGGACGCCATCCGACGTCGAGAGCAAGGTAAGCCCGGAGGCTGGGATTGACCCCGGTGCGCCCCCTGCTGGTTGGGAGCCGCACCGCACCCTGAGCCCGGGTTCCCTCTCTGTGGGAGTCCCCCTGGTCACCACGACAGAGAGACCCCGCCGAGGGATCCTTTCCTTGTGCCCCCCGTGACTGTACTGAAGCGTGGTGCCCTACGAACTGCACCGGAGCCCGAGAGACTTGCTCCGCAAGTCCCGTGCGCTCCCTGCTACAAGCTCAGTGTGGAGAGATTCACTGTTACTGATTACGAGTAGCGCTATGCTCTTCATGTTCCGTTCTGAAGTGCTGAATGTCATTGCTTACGAGTAGCGCTCTGTTATTCAGGCCCCGTACTGAAGTATTGAATGTCATTGCTTACGAGTAGCACTCTGTTATTCATGTTCCGTTCTGAAGTATTCCTTGCTAATGATTACGAATAGCGCTCTGTTTGAAATGCTCCGTTCTGAAGTATTCCTTGCTAATGATTATGAGTAGTGCTCTGTTTAAAATGCTCCGTTCTGACGAATGCATGGCTATTGATTACGAGCAGCGCTCTGTGTACAATGCTCCGTTCCGAAGTGTTCCCTGTTAGCAACTACGAGCAGCGCTCTGGTCTAGATGCCCCTTTCTGAAGTAGTCATTGCCAGTTGATCACGAGTAGCGCTCTGTGGAAAAAGGCGCTGTTCTGAGGTATTCACCGCTTAGCGCGTAAAGCGCGGGAATCGCCACGGAGGCGCTACAGGTAACCGAAGTAGCGGTGGGCCCACGAGGTCTGCCCTGGGTCCCTGCATGCCCTGGGAGTGGCGCTACGGTCCCCAAACCCTACCCTGAGAAGTAAGATACACTAGGGTGGCCTAGAGCCTTTAGAAACATACTGGTGAATAACGTGCTGGTGAATATGGTGCGGGTGAATCCACTGCTAATCTAAGTGAAGCTTGCATTGATATTTTATGAACTGCATTTACGTCTCATGAATTGCATTTATATCTTATGAATTGCATTTACATCTCATGAATTGCATTTATATCGCATGAACTGCATTTATCTTGAACTACTTGGATAAACTTGAATTATTTGCATAAACCTTTACAGTGTGGCATCCCTTATTGTGTGTGTTCCCCGTTCCATGAGAGGTGCGTGTTGTATGGTTGCTTTACACACAGGCCTTTGGGTGCCCAGCCGCTCGTGTCACGTTACCGCCCTTAGGGACTGGAGACCCCGGTTTCCTACAGGGTGCATGAAGTTGTCCCTTCCTGAACAGACACTACTGCCCCATGACGCAGGCAGCCATGTACATGTTAGCAAGTTTGCCTGCACCTGCACATGGTGGCAGTTTGTGTACCAGCACAGGGCTTGGCACCGTGATTACACATGATGTGTAAGAGATGTTTGAGGTGTGCAACTTGGAGGGAATTCTGCTTTGCATAGTCAAATGTCTTGCAGCACCGCGCAGACTTTGTATCCAAATAATCCTCCCCCTTGTTTACAGCATGACAATAAAAAATCTATTTTTGGAACTGGTGCATGTGTGTGTGTGAATAGAGACAATTTCTATGTCAACATCATATATATTGGGGCAGATTAATGTTTCCTGGCGCATCCCTGCAAATCAGCAAGGATGCCCCACGAAAGATGGGTCACACAAGTTTACCCTTGCGCCACCCATGATGCGCAGCATTTGCAATGCGGCGCATCATGGCGCAGGAATAAACAGATGCGTGACGCATTCGATGGCGTAAGGTTGGCGCAGTGCTTAAGTTGTGTCGCAAGCGCGACGCAACTCCAGCACTGTTCCAACCTGCCCATCCCTAACATGGTGTGTCAAGCCTTACGCCTGCTTCAAGCAGGCGCAGGGTTTTGACGCATCATTGTCGGAAAAGTGACTCAGTCAAATATTATAGATTTGACTGAGTCACTTTTCCGAGGCTTTTTCCGCCGTTACGCCCACCCAGCATACATTAAACCTGACGCAGGTTTAATGTAGCGCAGAGCTTTACAGCGTGACACATCTCCATTGATGCGTCATGATGTAAATAGGGCGCAAACTGGCGCAGGGATTACACCACCGCTGCGTCACAAAAGTGACGCAACGGCGGCATCAAAGGGGCACAAGTCCCTCATAAATCCGCCCCATGGTTTCCAACATATGTGTCTGTGGCCACATAACAGTCATTTGTATTGCATGCGCTCATATGTAAATCCAAACAGACCATTGCAACGCCAATTGATTGGTCATACGATTTGTGCAGAGGGAGATATGGCATAGATTTGCACCTCTGAAGAGAACAATATGAGTAACAAGAAACATTTACTTACCAACTGGACCACCAACCTCCAGGCCAAGATGATCAAGCAGGTCAGCCTCCCTGCTGATCACGTCCTGCCAGCGGTGCTTGATCTGGTGGGGTGTCCGCCCCACCAGGAAAAACGAGGAGAAATAAAGATATTTCTCCCCGTTGCGCCTCCCTTACGTCTCCCCTGGGGAGGCGTCAGCTTTTGGCGCTGCCTCAGATTTACGATTTCTCGTAAATCTGAGGCAGTGTCAAAAGGCCATGGATGTTGCTGGGAACGCCCCCAGCAACACCCATTGCACGCCCCTTTAACGCAGAACACTGCGTTTAAGGGACTGATATTTATGAGGCAGCATTAAGCCAAAAAAAGTGGCTCAGTGCTGCCTGATAAATATCACGCAGGCTTCTGCGCCACGGAACGTCACAAAAAGTGACGTTCCGATGGCGCAACGGGCCTCATAAATGAGGCCCCATGTGTGCATATGTCGTCAGTGTGACTTGGTGATCAACAAAGTTTGATGTGTGATATTTCCATGCATTCCTATCTGGTGTCCCTTGGGCCTTTAAGTTATGCTGCTATTTGTGTCTGCAGGTTTGTCCAATATGTTGTGTGGTTATAGTGTATATGTGGCAATGCATTTCCACATTGATGTATTGCATCATTTGGACCTAAGGGCATGTAATGTGGATGTAATGTGGCATAGTAGAAGCTGCTGTTGCATAATATACTTGGATATACATTTATTAGTGCTTACCTACAAGAAGGCCGTTGCCATATTGCCCATTTTCAAAACGTTCATTGATTATGCTGTTTCTGAAAATGTAGGAGTCATGCACACTGCCAGGGTATTTCGCAAGGACATTGAGAAATTGTCCCCGATGGTCCACAATGGCCTGGACATTGATGGAGTGTGTGTGCTTTCGGTTGCGGTAAAGGTGTTCCGTAGCTGCAGGTGGTACGAGCTGTACATGCGTGCAGTCCATTGCTCCAAGCACATGGGGAAATCCAGCAATGGCATAGAATCCTTCTTTGATGTCCATCTGCAGCTGGTGTGTGTTGGGAAAATGAATGTACTGTGGTGTGAGATGAAGAATGGCATCCAGGACCGTAGGGAGGAAGCCCGAGAAAGATGACTGTGACACCCCTGCCACTTGTGCAGCTGTTGTTTGGAACGATCCAGAGGCCAACATATGTAATACCGCCAGTAGCTTTGTCAGGGGTGGGATATTGTTACCCCTTTCAGTTGGTGCCTGGAGCTGTGGTGTGAACTGCCGCAACAGATTTAGTATGGACGGTTTCCTGATCCGATACAGTTTTATGACTTGTTCGTCCCGGAGTCCAATGAGGGTGGTCCTTGGACGAAAGATGCGCTCCTTTCTCCTGCGCTGCCTTTGTGGTAATGGTGGAGGGTGAGGTAGTGGGATTGGTTGTGGTGGTGGTTGTTGTCTTCTTTGTGCAACTCCCAGCTGGAGGATTAGCAGGTCCATGTTGCTTGCTATGCTTCCAAATTGCTATGTGGCACTTTAAATCAAGTTCTGGTGAACTTGCGTCATTTTTTGCACGTGGGTTTATGAGGCGCAGGTTTTCTGACGCATTCTCGTATTTGCGTGACGCATTACGTAGATGCGTCGACGCGGGGAAATGACATAAATATGCCTGCGTTAGCAATGCGTTGCTTTTTGGTTGGGAACGCCTACCTTGCATATATTAAAAGTTACGCGACGCAGCCGATTCTGACGCTACTGAATTCCGTCGCATCTTCGATTACGTGACGCATCTCCGTAGATGCGTCACCTTATAAATTTTGCGTAAAAAAAAACCCGCCGCTGCGTCACAAAAGTGACGCAACGGCGGTGTAAAAGTGGCGCAAGCCCAACATAAATCTGCCCCATTGTACATCTTTCACACTCTTGGGAACAGGCCACTCCTGAACCGCATCCACTTTCCTCTCAGCCATCCTGAAACCTTGTGGACTTAAAATGACCCCCAGGAATTCTACCTCCGTAACGCTAAACTTGCACTTGCTTAGTTTACAATACAAGCGATTCTCTAGTAGCCTTTTGAGGATTAGGATGACATGGCTCACATGTTGAGCACGAGAGACGGAATAGCACATATACCCTACACGAAGGGAGGGCGGCTCCCTCCACCAGATCAATGCGACAGTCATAGTCGCGATGTGGGGGTAAAAATTTGGCTTTGGCTTCACAGAATACTTCCCGATACGAGTGATATTCAGGTGGTAATACCGTTTCCTTCTCGGCTGCCGTAGCAATCTGATACAACCGTGCTAGTGCCAATGTGTGCGATACGCTCTTTTTCAGGCAGTGAGACAGGCATTCCGAGAATTGGAAGCTAATGGTTTTAAGCCTCCAATCCATGGTAGGGTTGTGTTGCCATAACCATGGCATACCCAAGATTACCTCGTATTGAGGAGCCTCGATGATATTCAGGGTGATTTCTTCAACGTGGTCCTGAGGGTGTCTCTCGAGGACCAGCTCTACCTCCTCGGTGTGTTCGGTAATGGGGTCTGATTTCAAAGGGGTTCCATCTACTGCTAACACTTTTTCGGGTTTATTGCTAGGTACTCTCACTAGCCCCAGACGACGTACCAACCCGCAATCAATAAAATTTCCTGTGGCTCCTGAATCGATCATAGTCCACACCTGATGCTGTTGTTGACCTCTCCTTACGATCATGGACAGTACCTGGTGTGACGCGGTACTTTTCATCTCGGCAACCGCCAAAGACGGTAATTTCCACTCCTGCTCTACCAAATCCCCTCTCCTGCCCTCCGCCGTAGTAGGGTCTTCTTTACCGGAATTCCCCCCCGACATGGTCGCTACCTGTTTACCGTAAGTGAACGTATTCCTTTTCTTAGGTTTCAGGGGGTAATCTCTCACATAGTGCCCCTTTTTCCCACAATACATGCAGAGACACAAGGCACGGCGGTTCTCTCTCTCTGTTTTGGATAGGGGAGGCCTGATGGCTCCTACGTCCATTGGCTCAGGACCTGTTTCTTTCGGTGACAAAGTACGGTTTTCCTGTTCCATTCCCATCAGGTTTCTCTCACTTCTTTTGCGGTCTCCTCCTCTCTCTGCCAGGCTATGATCTAATCGCAGCGTGAGGTTTATAAAATCAGTACAGGTCGTAGGTTGTGGGTCTATTTGAGCCAACACGTCTTTTAGTTCATCCTTTAAACCCTGGTAGTATAACGCCATTCTCTTTTCTTCTGGCCACGCTGTCTCGACCACTAACCTATTAAAGGCTGTCATGTAAGTAACCAGGTCCCTCTTGCCCTGACGCAGCTCAAGCAGCTCCCTATCTGCGCTAAGCGTGGTGGCACGGCGGTCGAACACCCTCTCGAATTCTCTCCTGAATGCCGCCCAGTCAGTAAGTAGAGGGTCGTCATTCCTGACCAGGGGGACCGCCCAATTGGCGGCGTCCCCTACTAAATAAGAGATGGCAAAGGCTACTCTCGATAGATTAGTGGGAAACGAAGAAGGTCTGCACGAAAAATGAAGAGTAATCTGGGTAAGAAAGGTTTGGATTCTGTTAGGATCGCCTCAGTACCTTTCTGGACTAGCCAACGGGATGGGTGGAGGAAGGGTACCTGTATCTGGGGGGTTCCTACAGAAGCATCAAAGGGGTTCCTGGCCTGTCTATCCACCCTCTCTTTCAGGGCCGCGGTTTCCGCACGGGAAGCCGCCAATTCCTGCTGAACTAGAACCAAGGCCTGTAGAACGTCTTCTAAAGTGGCCATCTTTGAGGATCTCCCTGACCGGGAGGAGAAGATTTTCGTGGGTACGTGATTCTGTCATGATCAACCAAGCTCCTCAGGATCAGGGCGATGCTCAAAGGGGTCCACCTCATGACTTCCCCACACTCTGATGAAATAAGATCACAGAGTATAAGGGCAGTCAAGCGAGGGATAGGGTTAGGGTAGGAACAGCGGTGGAAGAGGGAAGACCTGCAACAAAAATAAGCAAAGGATTAATAGGGTACTCTCATGTAATTCTCACTAGCGCCCCAACCATACCTAAAAAGGAGTGCTCCCGAGGTGGACCCCTTCCATCACTCTGGCAGGATACGTCTCTCACCATAGGAAAGGTACACACACCTAAAGGGCGAACACAAATGATTAGGCTAAATACAGTGGTACCATGATGGTAAACTGCCACTGACATACCCCATACATACCCACTGTCTTCCACTCTCTCTCTTCCACAAAACTACGCAAAATGGGCCAACTCCAACACCAAGGAAAGGTTCTCAGTATTCAGGCACAGTTCGCTTGTAAAATCAAAAGAGCATCAACAAGTTCCACAAGCCACTGTTCTCCAAATGTACTGGCACTAGAACGCCAACATAAGGACTCCTGGGAGAGCACAGCTGTCCCAGCCAAGAGTTCGCTATTCCCAGATGAGTTAGTTCGAAAAGAAAAGACACTATGGGCCCCTGTAATCGGACATCCACTCTGGATGCCCAGGGAGCTTACCGGTACTTGATTCAGCGCCGATAGCTATCAAAGTCTCGAAAATGTAGTTCCCCTCGAGGAACAGCCGGATCATGCTTGCTTGTCTCCGCTGCCGCCGTCGGGGAGGGATGGATTCTCTGCACAGCCGACTTCGGAGACTGCAGGTCGTGAAAGGCGCTCGCGCTCAGCCGATCGAAACACGCCAGACGGCTTCATGGGAGCCTCAGCGGTAATGTCCTGATATCCGTCCGCGTCTCAGCGGAGAACACGGTACAATCCCCAGGCGTGGTATCTCGCAGGACACGGTCAGAGCAGCCGCTCTGACAACGGAAAAAATCAACCGCCAAAGAGGGCCTTCTGGGAGGTGTAGTTCGTCTACTGATGTGGTCCTTTCTTTACGGTAGGCGCGATACGATCAGATCCTGACACTGTGTGCATCAACATGCAGAGGAGGCACAAGTGGCCCTGTAGGTACCCCTTGGTTTCCTCTCCGCTACAGTGGACATTGAGGTGGAACCCCCATGTCACCGTCGTCGGAAAGAAAACTCATAATATGTGTTGTAATCTCTCTCCTTTTTCCCCTGCTACTTTCCCTGACGTGTTTTCCAGTTCCTTTTCCTAGTGGTAGCTTCCTTTCCTCCCCCGCATTTCCTCCCTCTTGGGACGGTCCTTGAGAGTTCACCTTGGAATGTTCTACAGGCTGTCAGTAGCGGAGAGTGGATGACAGAATAAAGACGCTTGAACTTTACCCGCTTCAGAGTGTCTTCATTTCAACACTGGCTGACCCTGAGTCCACCATTCCTGTCAACAAGTTTGAAATGCGCGCTCTTTGAACGTTCTCTCACAGCTGTGCTTCCAAATGAGCATGAATCAACTCTACAAGGTTGAAATTACACGAGTGAAGAATGCCACTCGCTTCGCCTTTCCCTATGCGTTTCCTCAAGATATGGTCCTTCTTGTCACGTTCGCATTGAACTGTCTTCGTTTGTGGCTGTCACCTTGGGCATCTGTTTGTCTGACCTTTTTCCTGACTAAGCAGCAAAGTTTGTAGTGTTTTTTCATCGACTGCAGTGGGGCACATGACACATTTATGACAACGTGTTTTTTTATCCAGGCTACATGGCATTTTAGGATCTAGATTTGATATCGCCACCGGGAAACAGATGACGCTTATATACATATGGACCGTCCCAATCTGTGGTGATGTACTTTACATTTTGGTAGTTCCGTCATCTACTACTGCTGGTATGCTTAATCTGTGGCCGTTAAACCGTCATTCTTTGACTGTTCAAGGCGCGCGTGCAGTTTACCTCTTTTGTTGCTGCGCGCGTAATTCGAGGATCCTTCGTGACGTTGTGGGCTCCCTTCAGTCACACTCCTGCGTGTCTCTGTGTGGCGCACTTGCGTGCTGTGAGCCACCCGGCGTTGCACATCCTACGTGCCGCCATGTTGTGATTGTATCCAGCACTTAAGCGTTTGGTTTACTCTGACAAACTGTGTGCCATCCACGTTCATTTAAGCCTACACAGAACGTCCCGAGTTCCAACTGCTCCCGGGGATTTTCAGCTCAAAATTAAGAAATTGACTTTGTTTGTCTTTCTTTTTTGGGTAATGCATGTAGCTCTTGAACTCCGGTATACCCCAGGAACATCTTCAAGCTTGTGTTACATTACGCTTTATTATGTACCAAAGCCACATGTCACCTTATGTCGTCTCATAACAGCTTACAGTCATACATCTTATTATGGTCAGTAGTGAATTTAATGTGTTTGCCACATGTTTACATATGTCAGTACATCATGAGGGTATCTTTTTGTATTGTGGCTTGTCATTTTACGCATTTTTTTCTTTGGGTGCACACCTCCAGGGGTTCACTTTTTTCACTATTTTGTTACACTACGTTTCCCTGCATTGGGATGGCAATGGGTTCTAGCCCCATTAGCTCATACACACATTTGCCTATTTGCTATGTGTTCATTACACCTTAGGTTTCCCTACACAGGGATGGGAATGGTACTAGCCCAAATTTCCCAATTACATTTGCCTACACAGGCTACACACGGTCTTCACCCTTACACAGGGCAACGTCTCATGGGTTACAGTCCCATCTACGTTCACATCGTTACCCTCACACAGGGTGCGTCTTATGGGTCTGTGTCCCATTTCTATTCTACACTACATTGTACCTCTACACTGGGGGTTGTCCCTACACGGGCTGCTTTGTCACGGGTCTCAGTCCCGTTTGCATTTACACAGGTACCCTTACACAGGGCACCGTTACATGGGTTACATTCCCATTTAGATTTACATTGCCACCCTCACACAGGGTGCGTCTTTTTGGGTTTTAGACCCGTTTCTACTTTGCACTGTACCTCTACACGGAGGTTGTCCTTTCACGGGCTTTCACATTATGGATCACAGTCCCTTTCACAGTGCTCCTCACACTCTTGCATTGGAGGAGAGGACGGTCATGGGTTTTAGTCCCATTGGCTGATATTTTCTTTCTACATTCAGTATTTTCATTGTGGGTTCGTGTCCCATCTGGGGTGCCAGTATCTACTTTGCCTCTTCTCCGTTTTCTTATCTGTCCAGTTTTCCTGGTAGTGTCGTTCTTTTTGCCACCATGGTAGCACTCTCTCATGGTGGCTCTATTCAGGTTTCTTAAGGGTGCTTATTTACACTTTATATGCTTTCCCGTACACAGGGAGGGCAATGGGTTTGGCCACCTCCCTTGCACACTCTGGACATTTTGGGGTTCACCGTACGCTTGTGGACTTTTGGTACACACCTCCTTGTGTTTGTGCTTGTTTCACGTGTGTACCACAGTACACCTTATTATACCCTTACATAGGGAGGGGATGGGTTCATGCCTTTTTTTTGCCTACACATTATTGCCGTCATAGGTAAAGCACGGTTGGAACCCCTAAAATAGGGCATGGGTTAAGGGTACGCTCCCATCCACTATTACCTTGATACCCCATACTGGGCACATATTTATGAGCTTTAACCATGTACATTTACTTGGGCTTCCTCTTAGGGCGTCTTATGGGTTAGAGTCCCATTCAAAGTGTTCCTCACCTCGTCATAGGAGTTGAGGAGGGTCAGGTGTTCGAGTCCACATGACTGATGTTGTTTTCTTACAGGTTGCAAGTTGGATTTTGTAGAACGCATGTCAATCACTGCATTGGGACTGTTCATTGAAAATGGGGGAAGCATTAGTTTACTGTTTGTACATTTTGCGTTTTGACTTGTTCGCCTTCCAGACCCTGGGTTTCCACGTTACTTATATATACAAGCTTTGTTACCTCTCAGGTTCACGTTACCCGCGCACCTCGTCCTTTTCCCCTGGTTTCCTTTCCCTACGAAGGGAGATGTGTTGTAATCTCTCTCCTTTTTCCCCTGCTACTTTCCCTGACGTGTTTTCCAGTTCCTTTTCCTAGTGGTAGCTTCCTTTCCTCCCCCGCATTTCCTCCCTCTTGGGACGGTCCTTGAGAGTTCACCTTGGAATGTTCTACAGGCTGTCAGTAGCGGAGAGTGGATGACAGAATAAAGACGCTTGAACTTTACTCGCTTCAGAGTGTCTTCATTTCAACAATATGCTTTGCGGTACTGCGGCGATTTTGCCAAGCATATTGCAGTCTCTGACTGGGGTGGTTGTCCCGCCAGTGTGGTGGTGGCTGTACTACCACAGCCGTGTTCATGCCAGTCTGGTGGTCCTCGCTCCACCAGAGTTGTAATCGGGCACTAGTTATTAACTAAGTGTAATTGCTGGGTTTTCTTTAATAGGTAGTCGTTGCGTACTTTGCCAAGTTGCGTTTGTAAAGAGCCAACATACGTATAGTTTCCTCAATATTACAAACAGACCAAACCAAAAAAGTAGTTGTTTTTTAATCTGTTTAATGATGTCCTTTTATTTTCACCTTAGTGTTTAGCACTTTCTGCCAAAGTGTTGTCCTCTATCTTCATGGGCAATTATCATTCATCTGTTTTGCAGGTAACTATTTGAATCTCTTATGTGACTTTTCACACTGTCAGGTTGTAATGATTTGGTAATAAAACTGTTTGATTTACTGTTGAAGTGTAAACAAACTCCGCGAGCTACGCGGAATTCCGTGATCACGCGGAGTTGCTTGTTCTGCCCGTTCGCGATGTGTTTTTCCTGTTAGGGAACGCATATTGCGTGTTCGGGACGCTGTTTGCATGCTCGGGGGAAATATCTCGCGAATTTGCCTATGCGGTCGCCAATGGGCGCGGCGATCTTATTTTTTATTTGTCCCGCCTGTTCGTGATGCCTATATCCTGTTCCGGAACGCATATTGTGTGTTCCCACCCGTTCGCAATGCGTATTTCCTGTTCGAGAACGCGTACTGCGTGTTTGTGACGCGCTTTGCGTGCTCGGAGGGGAAATATCGCGCAAACTTGCCCATGTGGTCGCAATGGGCGCGGCCATCTTGTTTTCCACTTTTTTGCTATAGTTCTGGGCCTGCTTTTCTATCCTCCCTCTATCTTTTCAATCCTTTGTTTCTGGAAACTTTTTTCCGCCCCCCCCCCGAGTACCAGTACCATGGGAAAGCTCAAGGCTCGTAGCCGCAGCCAGAGCCGCGACCGCACACCCAAAAGGGGTGCAGGCATGGACCTTATTTGGAGAGGCGGAGGGGGCCGCACTTGTTTTTTTGTGCAGCGCCACCTCCCCTTAACCGTGGCAGCAGGCGGCAGGCCTGGGTACGGGCTCCGGGAGCGTCACCAGCGGTGGGGAAGGGGTGCGCCAGGCAGTGTTTAGCTGCTCTGGGGTCCGGTGCACCCATAACCAGCTTACGCACCGGTGGTCCAATATCCTGGACCGGGAGCAGGACCTGCTGGACTTGCTAGGAGTTGAGGTCCCAGAGCTTGGTGAGTAGCTATTTAATATTACTACTTTGTGTTCTTCTGCTCTGTGTTATATATTTCAAAGATAATTTTTTTCCAAATAGCAAGAATGCTGCTGCTTACATTGCAGGTAAATTACATTTAAAAATCTTCTGTGATTGTTATGCCAGAGGTGCTCGGCACTACTAATCTTACTTGTTTGCAACTTTACGCTCGCTTGGGCTAATTATGTAAGGGTTTACTTTAGAGAACTTAAGTTAGGTAATGCTAGAGAGACTCAAGTCCTTCCTTTGTCCTCCTGTCACTAGGAGATAGTGGTGGATTGATTTAACTTATGTATGGCCATGAAGCCAGATTTCCAAGTGAGGTTGCAGAGTTCAATCTTATTTTGCTCTGTTACTTTTCTTTTGCATAAGATTTATTTGCAATAAATCTTGGTATTTTGATTTTTATATACATAGAGGGTTAGATTCAATTTATAAATATATATTTTTTATTATGCAAGCCCGTCTTACAATATTTATATTTAAAATTCTTCAAATACGTTTAATTGTAGTGATTATAAAGAAAATTAGTGATTGAGTTTTATGTTTCCTTTAATAGCTTCAGTATATGCTACCAACGGAAACGGAACATGCGGGCATTATCATCGAAAAGAGAAAAAGAAAAAGAGCAGAGTTGCAGAAGCAGACAAAACAGAATATTGAGAATGCACAGGAAAAAAAAAAGAAAAATTCTAAAAAAGAATTACAAACAAATATAAGCCGTGCACCTTTAAAGGAGGACAAGGCCAAGTACAAGAAAAGAAGGAATTTTGGAACATAACTTTACAAGACCATACACTATTGCTGAAATTCAAGGAAAGCGTGTTAAATTGCTTAATGCTAGCAACCTCCCTTTACGTACACCACACAATATTAACATGTTGAAGCCTTTTAAGTCGAGCGGCAGCAGCATACCATCGAAGAGTATATTTTTTGTTTGCAATGGGGCAAAGTTGGATGTGTATTGAAATTATATACCATCAACCTGTGCCAATGGCACCATTTTTGGTGAAAAGGTACTAGGTTAAGCAAGAGAACATGAAATTGAGTTTGTCAAAAAAAATAAGAGATTTTTGAATACTTATTTTTGTTTGAGCATGGTTTGGGGTGGGTTGGATGAGTAGTGTCTGTTTTTCCAAACTGAATTTTAGTAAACCTATAAAAAAGTATTTTGCAGGAAGCACGACCACTCAGGAATCTACAGCATCTCTTCCAATTGAAACACTTTGAAAAGAGATTCAGGATTTTACAGAAAATCAAACGTGTGTGCTGATTAGGGGTGGGCAGAAAACTACGCTCCGTCAGCGTAGCAGATAAAGCCAGCCACTCCTGCACACCGGCCCGGTCCCTGCTTCTGATAGCAGCCAGGCCGGAGAGAGCCTCCCTGGGCCCCGGTGGACCCCTGTCTCCAGCACCTAGACCCTCGGCTGTCTTGCAGGACGGGGGTGGCTCACGCACCCCGGGGCCCGCCGGACGGTGCAAGAGCCCCGGGCCCGGTCCCAGCTTCAGAACCCTAGCCAGGCCGGGGAGAAACTCCCTGGGCCCCGGTGGACACCCTTCCCCAGCGCATGGACCCTCGGCTGGCTTGCAGGACGGGGGGCTCCCGCTCCCTGGGACACTGGGACGGAGCACAAGCCCCGGACCCGGGCCCAGCTTCCGAACCCCAGCCAGGCCAGGGAGAGCCTCCCCGGGCCCTGGTGGACACCCTGTCCCCAGCGCCCGGACCCTCGGCTGGCTTGGGGGACAGGGGGCTCCCGCACCCCAGGAACGGAGCTCCAGCACCGGGCCCGGGACCAGCTTCCGGACCCCCAGCCAGGCCGGGGAGAGCCTCCCCGGGCCCCGGTGCACACCCGTCCCCAGCGCCCGGACCCTCGGCTGGCTTGCGGGACAGGGGGCTCCCGTACCCCAGGATGGAGCTCCAGCACCGGGCCCAGCTTCCGGACCCCCAGCCAGGCCGGGAAGAGCCTCCCCGGGCCCCGGTGGACACCCGGTCCCAGCGCCCAGACCCTCGGCTGGCTTGCGGGACAGGGGGCTCCCGCACCCCGGGAACGGAGCTCCAGCACCGGGCCCAGCTCCCGGACCTCCAGCCAGGCCCAGGGAGAGACTCCCAGGGACCCGGTGGACCCCCTGTCCCCAGCACCCTGACCCTCGGCTGGCTTGCGGGACAGGGGGCTCCCGCACCCCGGGAACGGAGCTCCAGCACCGGGCCCAGCTCCCGGACCTCCAGCCAGGCCCGGGGAAAGACTCCCAGGGACCCGGTGGACACCCTGTCCCCAGCGCCCGGACCCTCGGCTGGCTTGCGGGACAGGGGGCTCCCGCACCCCGGGAACGGAGCCGCACCCTGGGACGGAGCTCCAGCACCGGGCCCAGCTTCCGAACCCCCAGCCAGGCCGGGGAGAGCCTCCCCGGGCCCCGGTGGACCCTCTCTTCCCTAGCGCCCGTACCCTCAGCTGGCTCGCAGGACGGGGGGGCTCCCGGGCTCTGGGACGGAGCCGCACC